>NC_054058.1:5000000-10000000 GCF_017639655.2 Falco naumanni | reverse complement strand
GACTGGCTTTGAAAATGAACTGGAGGTCCTAGTGACCAATGGACTAAGCAGGAGTCAGCAGTGCAGCACAACACGGTGAAGGCTAACTGCATACTGTGCTATATTAACAGGAGCACAGCCAGTAGATAAAAGGAGTATCATTATTTCCTTTACTAAGTGCTCAGGAGACCTCATCTGGAATACTGTTTCCAAGTTGGGATCCTTCAGTGCAAGAAAGATATTGACAAACTGAGTTCAGAGGTGGGGCACCAAGATTGTCCAGGGGCTAGATAATTTGCCCTGTGAGGACAGGCTGAGGAAATGGAGCTTGATTAGACTGAAGAAAAAGCTTAAGATACCTTAAAGCCACCTTCCAGTTCCTGACAGGCTGTTACTGAGTATAAGGAGCCAGGGTCTTAGGTGCCCAGCTACAGAGCAATAGATAATGGTCATAAATTGAAGCAAGAGAGGTTCTTACTAGAGGTAAAGGTGGGAAAAAATGCACAGCAATATAACAAAGAGCAGGAACAGCCTGCCCAGATCTGTTGTACAGTCTATGTTCTTAAAGTTTTTCAAGACCCAACTTGACAGAGTTCTGTGCCACCAGGTCTGCCTTTAGAGACGATTCTGCTTTAAGCAGCAGGTCAGACTGCTGACATCCAGAAATCCCTCCCAAACTGACTGATTCTGTGATTCTAAGCTATGGCCCTGGGTCATGCCATAACATGGTAGCTGCTTAGAGGCCTGTGCAGCACTGAACTGTTTTGTGCAAATGTATGGAAACTGATAAAGAACAGTATTTGGCTCCCTGGCTTCTGAGGCTTCCCAAAACCATCACCTGGCAATACAGAGGGCACAATGGCAGACCAAGGCTATGAGGCTTTTTCTTGAAACAGTGGATCCATAGCAGGACATTCACATTTTCAGGCAAAACAATTAGGTTTTAAAGCTTTCAAAAGACAGGAAAAAATCTGAGCCACTCAGTTGCTAAAAAATAATTAACTCCACTGACCCATTCCACATGTCCTGATCTCCGATTTGAGGCCTGTTTATCCTAAGCATCTGTGGAACAAAAGCCTTTTAATCTTTTCTGGAAGTATAGGTGCCACATATAAATCTGGTTCAAACTATTAAAGTATAATAAGGCAATTAATTTTAAAAGCAACAAACCAATTAATCTTTATTTTTTGCATTTGTAGACACATTCTCTTTAGTCATGGATTCCTGCAAAACTACTTCATGCTACCTATTATGGGATGATGACAGGGTATAATTTTCAAGGGCTCCTGTGTCACAGAAACTCCATCTTCAGAGGTCCTCAAGATTCAGAGAGGCAAAGCCATGACTGATGTGACCTGCTGTTGGATGGCAGTTTGCCCTTGCAGGAGGATGGACTGGAGATTTCCAGAAGCACCCTCCAGCCAGCACTTCTATGATTTTTCAAAATCTCTTCAACATAACTCTGATAAATCACTGCTCATATAGAAATGTATATAGTAGCCATATAGAATGGACCTTTTAAATTCTGCAGCCACTCCACTTATCATCCTAATAAAAAAAATTCTTTTCAGCACATGCATTTTCCTGCAGTAAGGTGAGGAATCAAATCTGCATGGACAAGAGTAAATTCTGGAATCAAGGGACTGGTATTTCCTCTTTGTTAAAGAGTCAGATAGAAAAACTGCTGTGCATGTCAGCTTGAAAAAAAAGGTCTTTTTTTGCTAAGTTTCCTTGCCTTCAATGAAAAAAATACAAGTTTTTTAAAAAAAAAAAAAAAGAGTTCTATTTCAAAATTCTCCTGGGTACATCTGTATAAAATAGATTATGCTTCTTTTTCATTAATTTCAGATCAAAGCTCTTCATCTTTAAAGTAAGGAACCAAAGGGATCGAGTAGAGTAAATATACTCTTCTCTTCAATTTCATGTGCAAACAACTGAGTTTTCAGGCTGGGAAGACATGATTTAGTAGTTTTACTGCAAAAGAAAAATCTGCATTTCTATTCTATTCTTCACATGGATGACTTTGCTCTTTCTCAATTTTTTTTAGTGTGATGACTATATCTAACTAGAGATGGCCTGGCTGACATTGTCACGGTCCTGGAGGCCACTGCCAGAGACAGACTGAATAGGAGAAGGGAACAGGCTCGTACCATTGGAGCAGGTCTCATGCGATGTGTTGTGCTGGTCACTGCTAACAAGGGCATAAAGTCCCACCCTTACATGTAGGACATACCTACACCTCCCCCTCCACGTAGTCACATGAATAATGCCTCATTAATTACAAAAGCATTCCTGGTTCTACTTTTCTATCTATATTTCAATATCTTTTTTTCTGTTTTCTGTTCTGTCTGCTCCATCAGTCCATCCTGTAGAAGGCCGCCTGCCTGCACATAAGACTTCATGTGGTTGATCAAATCAAGTAATGTTAGAGAGGTTAGGAAATGCACAGCCATTTTCTGCTGGTAAGGTGTTACGGCCAGCTCAAATGGGAATATATTGTGCTGTGTGGCAGTGTTGTTAACAACTATCTCCTCACGTCCTAGGAGACCGAGTCATAGCCTCTGCCAGAGCTCGGCTGGGACATTGTGGTTCCACATCTGTTAAAACTCCGAGCTGTTTCTGTAAGACACCATCCTCTTGCAATCTCTTAGTAACTTGCTAAGTACTCAGATATCCTAGAAAGATTCAGGTTGGGAAGGACCTCTAGAAGTGTCTGTTCCACCCCACTGCTAACAGCAGGATCGATTTCAAAGCTAGAGCAGGATGCTCAGGGCTGCATCCAGCTGGATGTTGAGTGTTGCCCAGCACAGAGATCCCACAGCACCTCTGAGTACCCGTTCCAGTGCTGCACCACTCCTGGGGTAGGGGGACAGGTGGAAAGAGGCTCCTTCTATCTGTTGAGAATTCCCTTTATTGCAACTAGTGCTCGTTGCTTCTTCCCCTTTCACTGTGCGCCTCTGCAGAACCTGGCTCTGTCTTCTCCGTAACTCCCTTCCCTTTCTGTTTAGTAGAGGAGAACTGCAATTAGATCTCCCACAAACCTTCTGGAATTCATGCTGAACAAGCCCAGCACCCTCAGCCTCTCCTGGTACATCATGTGCTCCAGCCTCATTTTAATTGCTCTCAAATTGGACTTACTCCAGTCAGTTGATACCTCTCTTGCACAGGGATGCCCAGTACTGGGAACAGCTCTCCAGAGGTGACTGAGGGCTGAGTAGAGGGGAATGATGATATCCTCTGAGGTGCTGGACATGCTTTTGATAATGTATTTCAATGTTCACCTGGCCTTTCTCACTGCAACTGCTGACCCACGTTCAACTTGTTGTCCAGCAGGAATCCCAGGCTTTTCCCTGTAGAGCTGCTTGCTAGCCAGTCAGCGCCCAGCCTGTACAGGCACACGGGGTCATTCCATCCTAGAGCTTCCCATTTGTCTTTGTCGAACTTAATGCAGTTGTGGCTGACCCAATCCATCAGTTCGTGAAAGTCTAAATTATGTTCATGGTTCAGTAGGTTCCTAGGCTTAATACAGGAAGAATTAGATGAAGTGTCATACCCACCGTCATTAAACATGTTAGACTAGATGTACTATTCTATGACATCTAGGAAAACAGAGTGAGTAGGTACTTCAAAACCATATCAAAACATTGCCCAAATGTCCCAGGCCACATACAGGCTGTATTATGCTCCAAACACTGACAGAGAGTGTCCCTGTCCAAACCACTCCTTCAGATTTAAATTCCATGCAGCTGAGGTCTGTCATACCCCTGTTTTGAAATTTGTCTGCTGATGAGAAGTGCACAACCGGTCAAGTTTTGCTCCTATCAATTGTATCAAAAATTAAAGTTTGATTATGAGGTCAGACCAACATTTTTGTACCAGCTGCCAACCCTGAATGAGCTTTCCTAACCAAGGCAGAAAACATTAAGACCAAAGATTTATAATAAGAATGCTATTATGAAATTTTACTCCATAAAAGCCTGGAGCTCTTCCCACCTAGAAGAAAGAAACTATACAAGTGCATGATGTTTGCAGTCTCATAGCTTCAATCTGAGCACTGTCATTATGGACCTGGATTTGTTATCGGGGGTGGGACAGAAATCCATTTCAGACATGTTATCTGTTACCCAAGTGTCTGTTCCTCAGCTGTTTACGATTTTGATAATAATCTGCTAATGCTACAATTTTTTATGTTGGCTTGCAAAGTTGTCAAAAACTATCATTTAATGCACAGATAAGATCATGGCCTTGTACACAAAGTAACATACTCCTCTGAGAGGCCCTCTGATTTATTTGGCAGCTGAAATGTGGTAAACCTGGAAGTTATGCAGCAAGATTAAAGTGAAGATGATCCAAGAAGCCACAGATTTTTCAGTTCATTCTAAACAGCATAGTTTTAGGAGAAGATATGTCCAGCTTTCAGTCTGGCATACTTTATGTTAGTATAAACTGTATTTTACAATAATTGAGCCTGCCTGTGTTGACATTTATAGACCAGTTTCCCAAACTCAATAGGAGTATATGCAAAATTACCATTTGACCAAGAATCTCAAGGCACCAACCACTTAAACCCAAGCTCCAACAACTCTTCATATCTGTGAGATGAGAATGACTCCCCAGAAGCACTGATGCTCCCCCACGGGACACAAGGGGCTTCTGTAAGAAGTTGAACAGCATCTGAACAAATTCAGCCGTAGGAACCCTCACTGGCTCAGTTCCTGGCAGCTCTCATGCCAGCATGTCCACAAACAGGTCATAAAACACGGCCTCAGAGCAGGACCTGTGCTAAAAATGTCCAAGAACTGTGTTACTCAAGTGCCACCTGACTCCTTTCTGACCAAATGGCAGCCCTTGTCTCTCTAGCAGCCGTCACTGCCACCACAACAAAATCTAACAGAAAGGCATACATCTCTGATACAGCAGGTTTCCACTTTTTCCACAGAGGAGAGAAAACCTAGAAATTTCTCTTCTGAAGGAAAAAACCACACCACTTACTAACATACAGAATCCTTACACAATTCATCCTTGAATGCACGCATAGGAAATGAGATTTGGTTGATTCCAGTGCTCAGACTGCTCCTGATGTGTGTAACGTAGTGGGGTGTTTGTATACGTGTTCCTTAGAAAAACTTAAGGTTTGTAGTGGCTGGGTAAGTGGTTAGTGAGCATGGCAAGCAACACACAGAGCTTACGTTTTGATCTGTATTTAAGAAATTCAGCAAGGGGTTTTCCTGCTAGATGGCCACATTTTAAATCTGCTGTGAGCTTGTATAAGTGCTTTGTTAACATTTTCCAAAGCCAGGGAGATGCATTTGGGGCTAAATTCCTCCCTGCCTATTTCACTGCATGTTCCTGGCTTTAGTCCGTGGGTGAATACAGACAGAACTGGGGGGGGGGGGGGGGGGGGGGAGTTACAACTCAGCTGTTTGGAAACCAGAACTCTTTTCTGATGAATTATGTAGCTTTCCTGTATCGTTTTCAAAAAGTACTTACAAGGAAGGAGTGGGAGTTGCATTTCTCAACCTGAAAAGACGTAAGGCTTTGGGAAGACCTTGTCCCAGAGGGGAAGGACAAGGTGAGATCCCCTCCAACGCCCAGACAGACAGGCGTTGATTTCAAAGCTGTAGGAATGATTCCTGCAGCACAGGGCTATCACTTGGGTAATTTAATTTTTATGTGGTAGTAGGCTTATCTTCTCATCTAAAGGTTTGTTTCAGAGGGGTGGGGTGCTGGTGGTGGTGGGTGTACAATGGGGATCAAACCACTTTATTTTAAAATTGTCTAAGTGGCATTTGGAAAAGTTTAAGAACAACAAAACCCAACAAAACAAGAACCAACACAACTTCATGGAAAATGGAAAAAAGATTTCCGCATGGAAAAAGAAAACAACAAAAGCAACCCTCCCATCAATAAATTCTGAAGTTTGTCTAGATTTTGTGGAGCAAGCATGTCTCTTCAGTACCTACAGTAAGCCACAGCGCTGGAACTTAAGAAGTTTGCCAGCAAGTTCAGCCAGGTGCACTAAACCACAGGGATAAAAAAAAGCACTTCAACACCAAGCCCTTCTAATACTCAGCTGATCCCTCAGAAATCTGAAGATAAGCAGCAGCCGAGGCAGAGCAGTCCCAGGGTGGTTTAAAGTGATTAAACAGGAGCACAAACAGCAAGGGAGAAAAGAACATCTCTTAAATGAAAAGGATGGCTAGCAAGCTCCTGCTCTTCAGCAGGTCTGTGTTTTCCTGGAGGATGCTGGCGAGCCTGGGCAGTGTGGTGCCTGTCCCCACCTCGGGGTGGCACGGCAGGTTCGGCAACCCCATCCCCTGGGTGAAGTCCAGCTTCCAGAACTCAAAAGCCAGGCTCCTGGCACTGCGATTTCTATGAGTGGTTTGGTTTAGACTGTAAAACTTAAGTGGATAGTTGGCCTTATTACCTCTGCCCCACCAGAGGAAGCCTGGAGCTGGCTGTGACAGTGCCCTGCAGCCTGGGGTGCGCGGGTGGGGGGGGTTGGTGGGAGGTGGGCTGCTTCTGCCTGGTCTGGAGGGTGAAGAGCACCTCTAGTGCAAGCATGAACCTAGCCAGGTGCACAAGCAGGCTTCGTGAAAGCTTGCACAGTGAGAACTCACACCTGGCTGAGGAAGAGGAATTCACCGGGATGGGGGTGGTGGCTTTTACCTTTTTCTGTTTCAGTTCTTTAGGATGCTTCAGTTTTAACTCCATTGTGCTGCCTCTCATAAAGGAGGGTGTTGCATATGGCAGAGGTTCTTTGTCATCCAGTACCAACCTCCACCTGGAGAGTCTAAGACCAAAAATGGGTTCAAGGAACCATTTCTTCTCTCAGGCAGCACCAGTGAAGGATTGTATTAGACCATCCTGCAATTTAAAGCTTGCAGAAGCTCCTGCCCTCACTTTTCAACTATCAAGCTGCTTTGTAACTGTACACTGAAAATATGCAAAATCTGCCTAAATTGTGGTCTAGAAATATCTTCAGGCTGTGTTTAGAGTGCCGAGAGCTCTGGGTGACTACTCTCCACTGCAAACACAGATGTAGATACTATCGTCTGGTACCTAACTCCTTGGTTTCCCATCAAGCACAGTAACCACATCATCACTCAATATATCACAGTGGTTTGATTCAAATTAAGCTTTTTCAAATGAAGAAAGCAACTGAGGTGGTACCTTTCCTTCCTGTAAGAACATACCCCGTGGGGCAGATCAGTGCTGTCGAGGGAGAGGCCTGAGCAAAAGGCAGTGGCTATGCAATATCACTGAGTACTTCTGTGGGAATTAAGATGAGCAGGGACTTCTGGAGGTCATCTAGGCCAATTCCCTAGGCCATAACTTCAAACTTGGATCAGGTTGCTCAAAACTTACCTAGTTTTGAAACTCCAAGGATAAAGATTTCACTGCCTCATGGACCTTTGCCAACATTGAACCACTCTCATAGTGAAAATGTTTTCCATTACATCACATCAGAGAAGATGCAGGAGTTGTCATTACAAACCTGAAATTGCAGGCTCAGAACTTTTTACTTTCAACACAAGAAGATTGAGACTAGAGCTTTGCACAGCTGCATACCTGGACAGAAATCTAAAATAAGTAATATCTTCTCTAGTTTCACATCTATATTAAGACCCTCTCCTGCTGCAAATAAATACACTGGTTTCAGCCCGAAGACAGTATGCTAGGGTTTGCAGATAAAAAATTGTAAAAAACAAAATAATCAAAACTTCCTGATCACAATCCATAAGAAAGAAAGTGAACATCCACATGTAGTTTCCTTTGCTGACTACCTCCTAGCATCCAATTCAGACCAAATAAAATCTCATCAGCTGTTCTTGGCCCTTAAGATAAACATGCTGTATTACTTCTACAGTTCCCTGTAACTTTAAAGTCCCCAGTGAGAAATATTATCAGAACTGATATGTTTTTGTTTAAACTCTGTATAATGTTAACAATACTCTCAGGAGAAAAGGCTTTGCCCATTTATAAGCAGGGAATGCAAGTATCCACACCGTAAAGCTAGACTACAAGAAACCAGCAGTTTCCTTGTTGAGCCTTCACTACCAGAAGGATAGATGTTCCTCTAGCAGAAAGAAGCAAATGGATATCTAATTTCAGCTGAGCATTAAGACAGCAACAAAGATCCCCCAGTCACCTCTGCCTGGCGATGCATTAGATAACACTGGGGTGTGTGGTCAGTCACCAAGGCAAGCGGCTCCAGGCCCAGCAGGACCTGCAAGGGCACGTCGTGGTGGTTTGCATGGTGGGCACGCAGGAAGGGTGCAGCCAGCTCACCTGTGGAGCAATGGTACCCACCTGGCAGAAAGCCACAACCTCTGCAGGCTCTGCACCCACCGCGATGGACACAGCTGCCTGGACAGAGCTCCAGTGGGAGCACAAAGCCACCCGTGTGCCAGGCTGCAGGCTGTGCCCTGCTCTTACGCCCGCACGGGACAGCAGCAGGGAGTGCAGTGGTGGGAGTGCACCCAGGGACAGCAACTCCTCCGCTTTGTGACAGAGCGCCGGGAGGAGGAGAGTAGGCTGAGCAGCATCAGGGAGCGTGAGAGAGAGACAGGCTGCTGGAATCACACCCTACCTTCCCTGAGACAGGCCCGACGGGCAGACGGGACGCGTCATACGGAGGTTCCCTGTCCTCTCTCCACATGGCTGAACGTGGTGCCGTAGGGAACAGGGGGCAATGGCGACAAGTCACTGCCCGGCGCAGCAGGGTGCTCTACACCTGGCTCTCACACAGGTCTCTCCCTTGCATGACTGCTTGACCCTCTTTAATCAGGGGGCAGCTACAGCAGAACTTCACCCAGCCTTGGGTCAAGGGCAGCTACCCAAGCTTGTTAGAAGCTGCTAGAACTTCTAACAAAACCGGTTTTCCTTATGTGCCTGCAGAATAGTCTGATGCAATGAAATTTGTATTTTCTGCTGGAAAACTGTTCTGCTAAAAAACATCATCAGCCAAAGATACTGTGGGTCATTGATAAAACTTGTAACCTGAGAACTGCCTTTTGAGGTTTTTTTGTTTCATATGGCTGATAATACTAACTTCAAAGCTGTCAATAACATAGGGAACCATCCAGGGAAATAAAAGACAAACTCCCAGGTTACCCAATAATTTAGGCAATGCAAAACTGCCATAGATGCAAAGCAGCAGTGCCCCTGTTTCCTTAAGTCTTGCAAATATTTAAGTGTTTTTCTTTGTGTTTACTAGAACCACACCGGGCCAACCTGTTTGAACTGTTGCTTTGCATTCACCTAAACTTACAGTGACCTTCAAACATTATGTCCCCTTTGGGACTCTACCAGTTAGCTGACGAGAGTCCCCACTCTGACAGTTCACCCTATACGTACTTGTGGCACCTGTTAATGCTAAGGAATGGAATTGCCTTCTTTTCCCATGGGATCTTTCACCACTGAGAGCTGGCTTGAGGGTGTTCATTCAGCCGTGCAGCACCCATTTGAGAGCACACAGCTTTTCACCATCTCCCTCCAGTGGCAGTGGCAGCTGACCTCAGAGCAAGGCGGAGTGGGTGGCAGCGGTACGGCGCAGGGGACGGTTGTGTTAATAACAGAAACAAGGGAGAGCTTTTTAAAGGATAAGCTAAGTGAAGTCTCTAGGGAGCGGATTTCTTCATGGCAGTTTGTCACAACCCAAAATCCCCCAGCTGGAAAATGTTGCTCTTCTGTGTGGCATTTTTCATTTCAAAATTAAACATTTCAGTGACACAGGCTGTATCCTGAGCCTTACCCAGCTCTGAAGTGCCTCACATGCTCAAGCATAGCACAGAGTTTCTGTACCATGAAGAACTGATCCAAAACCTCCTAGGGCTGCAGCTGTGGAGAGTTGCCAGTAAGAAATTAAGGAACCTTCTGCCTTTCCTCTTGAGACAGACCTCAAAGTTTGCCCTAGAGCCATGGGCTGCTGGAACCAGAGGGCTCCAAGCCTTGCGGCTGTGCGGAAGTGAAGCCAACTTCTGCTTATGTTTTTGCAGAAGTTTTCTGAAAGCAACATGCCATTGGATGCTGTATTTTCAAAGCCAATCATTTTCTGTGAAAGCACGGTTCCTTGGAAAATACTAAGGCAGCTTTCTTCCTGCTATTTCTTCTACAGAGAAAGGTCAACCTTCCACCCCTCAAGAAACTCTAGCCACCTGGCACAGGACTGACTGACAAGAATGCTGCAGGCTCAAGTGTTTACACGGGTACAAACTAATTTTGCAAAAATCAATAATTCCTTCTAAGGTTTCTCAACCCTATTGACAATCAATTGTAATGTCCTTGCTTGTGGACTCCATAGGCATTTCATTCAACCTAGCAGAAACAAGCTCTCCTTAGACTCCAAAACTGGCTCAGGTAGATGCAAATTTGTACATTCCCCAGCCTCCCTGCTCCTGTAATATTACTTTCAAAGCCGATGACTACCCAAAATTCCCACTTTAAATGAAGCCAAACCTTTTCCTGCCCTTTTTCTTCTTAAGGACTTATGTACCTTTTCAGCTTTCTTACAGACAGTGTCTTGCGTAAAACTGTTTCTTCAGGTGAAGAGGGTAAGGCGATCCCGTTTGGTTTTTTCTCATTGTCAGAAATATCTGGAGTTGAAACCAGAAACTGTCACTCCCAGAAGGACTGCTTATTTGGCTGTGATATAGAAGAGCAATATCAGTAGTTTGTTAAACAGGCTTTTTCAGAAAGACTGGGAAATCATTCTAAAAATTGGGTGAAGAACTAGAATTATAGAAATGAGATTAAATAAATAAAGTATAAGACTGTATATGTAGAGATCAACAAGAATTTTTCCTCTCTACTTGTGTTCATGGACTGGAAAACAATGAAGTTGAGGACTCCATGTACTGCTTGAATACAGAATGATTACGAGATATTAATAGGACAAGACTATGAAAGCAGTTAAGAAAAACTTAGAATGCATCAAGAGAAGTATTTCCAGCAAACAATAAAATACAAGTTGCTTTGTACTAGGTATCGGTAAGTCTTCCTTTGCAATACTCTGTATATGAATCTAATTGCAGTGTTTGAAGGGGATGAATTATAACTCTAACATGCAGAGAGAGCACAAGTAGGATGATCCAGGAAAGACATCACATGAAAAAAAACAAAGCAACAACAAAAAAATATTGCTTTATTTAGCCTAACAAAATGCAGTGGGAAAGGGGTTATGATTGTTTCTTTATTTTTCCAGGAGGGAAAATACAAAGGAGGAGGAGCTTCTAAGCTAAAAGACAATGTTGGCAGAAGAACATATGGTCTGTTTATTTATACACCCCAAGGAAGGATGTGAGCTGAAAATCTGGGAGACTTTTCTAATGATCAGAAGTATGAAGTTCTGGAACAGCCTTCCAAGAGTAAGGGGCAAAGGAGCTATTTTTTATATAGTGCTTGACCAGTTCTTCGATTGAAGTATCTAAGAGATCTCTTGCAATGGTGGGAATGCAGATATGATGATTAGAGAAGTCATAGGAGGCCTTGTGTCCCTGCTCAGACTCCTGGTCCTCGACACTGCATTGGAGTTTTAAAAAGCGGGTGGATGGGGACGGGAGAGAAGAAAGTGGGGGAGAAAGAATAGTAAATGCTTTACCTTTCCAAAAATGATGCTCTGACCACCAACAGTGTTTCTTAGTGGCAAGTCCTTTGGTAAATAACTTTGTTCATTAAGGTAAAAGGAGTCAGAAAGCATAGATCAAGCTTTTTTATTACTGTTTATAATATGGGCCACATGTATATTTTTATGAGACTGCAGTTGGGAAAAAAATCAGGCTGGTAAAGAGCAAATAAAGCAACCCACTAAAACACTTGAGAAAAATTTGGGACAACCTACAAGAAAAAATCTCAAGTATAATCTGATGTGCTTTTTCTGCATACTCATGAGACTGCAGACACCACTCCACAATCTAGCAGTGGACAGAGAACAGCAAGAGTGGTGGACAGCCTTCAGTCAGGCCCTAGTACAGCTGCTGCCATCTTTCTCTTTCCACTTGGTCTCTCAGACTTTTCCATCTGCTTCTTTTTATCTCTTTCTTATGCATTTTTTCTTTATGGAGTTGGATATTTGGAGTTTTCCTCTTTTGGTCTTCTCTTGCTGCACAGTAATTTGGAACAGGGAAAGATGTCAAAACTCATATGGAGGAAAAGATGATCACAAGACTAGAGCAGATGATCACATGCCTGTAGGCTGGGTGGACTGTGTGTGCATGAGAAATTACTGTAAACGGCATTGTTAGAAACTACGGTAAAACAGAGCTGGAAAAGACTCACACAGGTTTTTCCACATTATATTTACCAGTCAAAGTTCACTGAACCTTCCCTGTTACTACTAATATTCTTAAAGTGATGAAATCACCACAACTAAAGAAAGGTAAACCATGCCTTTTGCCAGAATTGCTACATTTGATTAAAAACATAGTAGGAAGCAAGTGAAGTCTTTATTCAGTCTACAGTGTAGATTAACATGGTCCTCTCTAATGTGCAAATAGGTATTATGTGTGCGACATTTAGTTAGCATTCTACGCAGTACAGCACTTTGAACATGAAAGGCAAGAAATTTTGTGAGCGCTGCCACCCGTCTCAGTTGACCAACAATGCCTACACATTGTGTACACCCATAGTAGTACCTGCAGACAGACACATCCTAGATCAGCATAATGCTGATATTATATTACTTGTACAAGTGTATTGTGGAATATCAGAGAGGAAGCACAAATATAATAGGACATTGTTTCCAGAAGCAGGTTTTCTGTGAACTTGAACAATTATTTTTTTGACTAGAAAGCACAAAGGCTAATTTTCACAGGAACATAAAGAACCCAAAGGACTGAGAAGAACATTCAAGAAGCAATGGGAGTTCCCCAGGAGGAACTAAAACCCCACTTATTGTAGAGAGGCTGCCAAGGCTTGTCCAGTTCTCAGAATATTGCCTGCCCTGCTCTTCCCTGTGAGCACCAACAATAGTGCCGAGGGAGACCTGAAGCATATCAAGCGTGACCACATGGTCCAGGTGGTGTTCCCCTTGATCCTGCCAGTGAGATGGAAGGGCTTGAGGTGGAGTAGATGGATCCTGCAGGTCAGCAGTTTGTGCAGCTGGTGTTGGCAACAAGGTTTTGGTTTCCGTGACCATGGGACCATCTCTGAAGATCAACGATACCTTGTAAGGGACAAAACCTATGTGACCAAGTGGGGCAAAATGATCTTTGCCAACAGACCATTCAGCTTGATAAGAGCAGCTGTAAAGAATGATGAAGGAGGGAGAAAGTGACAGCAATCAAGTAGCAGAAGGGATTAGAAAGAAAAGAATCTGGGATGATGAGAACAGAAGGGACCTTGTAACGTCTCCATTAATGACCTGGATGGTGAGAAAGAGTGCACCCTCACCAAGTTTGTAGATAATACAGAACTGGGAGAGGATGATATATCAGATGGTTGCACTGCCATTCAAAGGGACATGTGAAGGCAGGAAAACTAGACAGAGAGGAACTTCATGAAGCTGAACAAAGGGAAATGCAAAATGCTGCTCATGGGGAGGGTAACTCCATGCACCAACACACACTGTGGGTGGACTGGCTGGACAGTAGATTTGCAGAGGAGCATTCTGGAGTTCATGATGGACAACGGGTTGACCATGAAGCCAGCAATGTGCCCTTGCAGCAGAGAAAGCCAACAACAACTTGTGCTACATTAGGAAGAATATTGCGGGCAATGTGAGGTAGGTCACATCCTTCCTCTCTGCTCACCACTGGTGTAAGGATCCTGACCAGAAGAACACTGTACATGAAGGAGTTAGTGATCCATGTACCAGTTAACCTGAGCAGATGAGTGTCTGTTCTGTGCCGCACGTGCAGTGTGGCCTTCAGGCCATGTCATGCTGCACAAACCCCTTGGCCTCAGGATGAGCTCAGCCAGCTCATGGTAACAGAGAAGCCTGAAGGCAGTTTCCACTTCGCACTGGTGATTGCCCACCTGCCTGGCCATGCCTTTATCTAAATGTATGGCAAGAAGTTCTTGAGCAAATGTCTCTTTTGTCTGGCAGTGGAAATGCAGAATAGAGTTGTCTTCTTTCAAGAAAATCCTACAGTGACTCAAAAGACCAAAACGGGCTTACCCTTTCCGTGGATGGGGTTTCCATGCCATACTGATTGGAAGCGCATTTGATGCTGTGTAACTTGTGGTTCCCTGCATCTGAAGGGACCTAAGGTTGCCTATACTTTCTTTACAGCATTAGCTCTAACAAATAGTATTGTAAATGATACTTTATGTAGAGTCTGACTGCCTTTCTTACTGGGATCACAAAAAAGCAGCACCTCCTGCTGCAGAACAACTGGTGAAGACATAGCTGCAGTGCTGTGCTCTGTGCTCCCCTGTACAAGAGAGGAACAGACATAGTAGAGCAAGTCGAGCACAGCGCCAGAAAGGTGGTTAAGGGACAGCCTGGAGAAAGGAAGACTTGGGCTGTGTTGTCTCATTGCTGTGCACAAATACATGATGGGAGGGTGTAAAGAAGAAGGAGCCAGACTCTTCTGAGTAGTGGCATGTGACTGGACAAGAGGCAATGGGATCAAATTGAAATATGATTATATCAGAAGATAAGAAAAAACTTTCTTACTATGAGGGTGGAGAAACACTGGAATAGGTTGCCCAAAGAGTTTGTGGAGTCTCCATCCCCAGAAATATTCAAAACCCAACTGGACACAGTCCCGGCCAAACTGCTGTAGATGAAGCTGCTTTGAGAAAGAGACTTGGACTGGGCAATCTCCAAAGGTCACTTGCAACCGCAACCATTCTGTGATCCTGTGAACTCCCTGCTGGTGATGTGGCAGCATAAAGCAAGGCAAGAAAGAAAAGGGTGTGATCCTATCAAGGTCACAGAGCTTCTGGTGAAGTACAGAGCTCACTTCAACCACACTGTCCATGAAATATCTGCCAGTGAACTCAGGTCGTTCTGGGGATACAACCTGGAAATGGATGGAAAGGCCAAGCAGTCTCAATGTTTCCTTTCTGGAAAGGACTGTCATGGTTTAACCTTGGCCAGCAACCAAGCACCACGGGCACTTGCTCACTCCCCCTCGCCCAGGGGGATGGTGAGGAGAATCGGAAAGGAATGTAAAACTCCAGGGTTGAGATAAGAACAGTTTAACAGGTAAAGCAAAAGCTGTGCATGCAAGCAAAGCAAAGCAGGGAATTCATTCACCAATTCCCATGGGCAGGCAGGTTCAGCCATCCCCAGGAAAGCCGGGCTCTGTCATGTGTAACGGTTACTAGGGAAGACAAACACCATAATGCCAAACATCCCACCCTCCCTTCTTCTTCCCCCAGTTTATATACTCAGCATGATGTCATGTGTATGGAATATCCCTTTGGCTAGCTTGGGTCACCTGTCCTGGCTGTGTCCCCTCCCAATTCCCCGTGCCCCTCCAGCCTCTCACTGGCAGGGCCCGAGAAACTGAAAAGTCCTTGATTTAGTGTAAACATCACCCAGCAACAACTACAACCAACATTGTCCTGTCTACATTGTTCTCACACCAAATCCAAACCACAGCACTGCACCAGCTACTGAGAAGAAAATTAACTCTATCCCAGCCGAAACCAGGACAATAGGCCACACTTCAGATGCCCCTTAGTGCATCACAAGACCAGGATGGTTTGAACATTCAGGGAACGGAGGTCTTTAGAAAGCTGCTGGGGATACTGTCAGGGAACGATGCAGGAACAAGCCATGGCCCATTGCATGATGAGAGCAACATCAAAGCGCTTACAGAGATCAAGAACAGCAAAAGAAACCAGGTGCTTTTCTGTATCAGCAGGCACCCTAGAGCAGCATAGAGCATAACTTGGGACAGTGTCTGGGTAGACAAGTCAAAGACTGAAAGATGAAAAGAGCAGTTGCTGAAACAAACCTATAAAATAAATATCTACAAGGAGGTATTTAAAGCTCTGAAAGGATTTAAGGATTAAGTGGCTGCGCTTTTAATGAAAGCAGGTAAATCTCATTAAAACTAGTGGCACTGAAATAGAACAGGGAATATTAAACACTGTACTTAACCTCTTGGCAAGGTGAACCATGCCCTGGAATCCAGTGATTAAGAGCTACATTTTAACTAGCAACTACAGTGTAAAGTTTTACCTTGGTTTTCCTGGAATAATTTTAAAAGATCTCATTAAATAGTCCTATTTCTTCAGCTGTCTGAACTGAATGGTTTAACTACATCAGGAATAATTAATTGTATGAATCATGACAGCAACTGCCCAAAGGTCCAACAAATGTCTAGCAAGTATTACAAACCAAAGGTGTGTAAAGTCATGGAAATACCTCCCACTTCTTCCTCTACAGAGCTACACAGAGCTACACTCATACTTCATACACAGTGAAGAGGTGTCACTGCCTCTTTCCCACGCCAGACAGGCACAATCAGCAGCTTTTGTGACCTGCAAGCTAGCCGTGGTTGGCATACTGGCAGGAGGTGAAGGGTTGTGGCATTACACCA
This sequence comes from Falco naumanni, assembly GCF_017639655.2. Lineage (NCBI taxonomy): Eukaryota > Metazoa > Chordata > Aves > Falconiformes > Falconidae > Falco > Falco naumanni. Next base: position 9,983,522 of record NC_054058.1, on the reverse strand, counting down.
CTGCCAACTATAGCTTGAGTTCCCTGCATTGGTCAAAGCCCTGGCTCAAGCTTTCTTCCCATCCACCAAAAAAACAGCCCCTCACCCCATTAGAGGTCTCGACTTGCATGTTGGAGTCTCATGAGTCACGCCAGAAGAAAGAAGGCCCACCAAAGGCAGACCATGGAAAGGGGATTTTGTTACAGTATCCCAGTGCCTATCAGTGCCTACAGTAACAGAACTACTGGCAGGGGGAAAAATGTTGAGCAGCTGAAGGCTAAGCCCTGAGTTTCAAAAATTCAGGCCCCAAAGAGAGGCAAGCCTTGAGTCTAGCTTTGGCAAGTCAAGACTCTCTGAAGGTTATACGTATCTGAACTCATTTTCCTCCTGGTTTCTGAATGTTTAGTTCACAGTAGCATAATCCCTTCCAGCATTTCACCTCACTTCTTTACTTGAACAAAAGTTTGTAATTCTATTGCAAGGTCTGGTATTAGCCACAGAGCTGGGAAGAACAGCAACTATCGCAGGATTCCTAATACGATCAAGAGAGCTGGTCCAACACGCATTGACTTCCCTAAGTGTCTGCCCCCGTCTGTGGGCAGACTGAACTGAAAAGTCTGTTCAGAAAAATTTTAACTTTTTGTTCGGTTAAATCCACATGGCTGAAATATAAATGTAAGTTTGCAAAAAGCTGTCTAAAAGTGGAAGTGCTGGACACAAATTTGCATCAGAAATCAAATAAATATTGTGCAACAAAAGAAAGAAAATGCATCAAAGACGCAGCAAATGTTTCGGAGTAAATTCTTCAGGAAAGAAGACTTACAGATACATAGTCCACATGCAGGTTCGTGCAGGCATCTACATGCCCCATCACTCTTTTCAATTGCTTCTGGATCCATAGACAGCCCCAGCGTAGTCTGATACAAGTTTAAAGGTTTCCAGAATAATTAAGTTCATGCATCCTTCCTGAAAATATTCAAGAAGAAAAGGGCTTTGTCAGGATACTCAGTAAGAAAACAGATTCCATAATCTGTAAACATTAAAAAGAGAAAAGGACAGTTTCTGTTTCTTTCCTTAAGTTTATACCTCTAAACACAGTGGTTACTAACAGGCAGTGTGCTTACATTGTCCTGACCCAGAGTCATAACTATAAATAACATTAGAAGTCAATGTCAAAATGCATAAAACCCCACATAAATATGTTCTTTAACACACAAAATCCTAACTTGGAAGAAACAAGCAATGATTGATCAAATTGTCAGCTTGTGGAATCAACTTTCAATTTGAATACCCCCTTTATTAACATGTCATTTAATTGTCCTACCCCTCAACAAACTGTGTAGACTACATGTCGAGTATCTCCACCTTGAGTTATATTCTTTTAATAATTCTGTTCATTCTATATAACTTTGTACTTACATCACAATTATCATTTATGCTTATGCTTACTGTATTGCTCTAGCAAGTCAAAAGAATTTTCTTTCACAAAAGATGAGATGATGTCAAAAAATGTTAATAGTGTAATATCATCCTGGTTAGAGTGAATAAGCATGTCAGAACCTTCACTACCTTGTTACTTGAGTAGCTATAAAAAGACATGCTTTGTATGTCACTGGAATTTCATGCCATCTCATCCTAGTCTAATAAAAATTGTCAAAGTTTTCAAACTAAATAAATATCATCACATCCCTCTAAGCCCTATTTTCCCATTTTTATATAGCTAAATTTGTGTATATATTTTTCCCATTTATATATAAATTTTCCCAATTTTATATAATAAACACAGAAAATTAAACCTCATGTCATCTTCAGCAACTAGAAAGAGCTGATTACGTTTCTCACAGAACTGCTTTTCCTTTTTAAAGCATCTAAGAGGTCTAGGAATAATTATGTGGAAAAAAGAATGGGGTAAAGGATGAAAGGATTAAGAGATAGATAACCAGTCCACTTGATAAAATTAATCTTAAAGGTATTTTTGTAGACATTGGTTGCTGAAGCCAGTAGCTAAAATATTTAGCAATTAGCTCAGTGCTACTATGGAATTTGATGTGAATAATGGTTTTAAAACCTCCTTAGGAAACATTTTTGTTAAAAACTCAAACATTATTTACTTTTGTCTGTATAGCAAGATAAAATGCAATCATAGAGAGTATTGAACCAACTAGTAACTTGTCACAGAAGATAATATTGTTTGTTGGATGAATCTTACCCAAGGCAGCAGAAGTGGAATTCTAGCATGAGTTCAGGAGGGATGAATGATAATAAATACCTAGGAAATAGAGGCATCATTGAAATTATAGTCTGCCATTTATTGTACCACACTTAAGCAAACTTCAATTATATTCCGCAAGGTAATACCGTATTTTGCACTTGGGCTGGTTGGAAAATCTTTGTCAAAGGTGTTGGTTTTCTTGGGGTTTTTTTGTTGTTGTTTGTTGGTTTTTTTTTTAAAAAAAAACACCTGCTGATCTGAATTTATACTGAAATAAGTAGACTTCTTGCAGTCAGCCGTTTTTGTCTTGGTTTTTGGAATAAAAACAGAAGAAAATTCCAGCAAGTTGAAAATGCCTGACTTGATATATTAGCACAAAATGTTTCAGTTTTATTTTGAACTTGTTTTAATAGTTTAATTTTGATTTATGTTAAATTTAGAGTGAACTATTTTGAACGAATGACACAATCTTTTTCAAAACTCTTTTGCAGAAAATCTTTAAATGCCAAGCTTGTAACAATTCTTTTTGTCATTTTTACCTTCCAGTTCTCCTCTCAAGTTGAAAAAATACCTAAAGTTTCTAAGTGAAGAATAACCGTTTTCTGCCCACTACCAATTGTGTCTAATGCAGCTATAACTAATTAGAAGCAGCCTAGGTATGGCAGAAAGGACAGCCAATCTTCTCTAGTTTGCCCACTACTTCTGTCTGGCAGTATTTCTTGTTTTCACTCTTGCTGAATATTATTTTCTATTTTTTTTCCTCCCTCAATATTCGTAATGGTTTCTAAAAAAAAATGGTGTTATCCCAGATTTAATTAAAAGCATAAAAACAGAGAGGACCCTCAAGTGAAAGTAGACCATTATTGAGTAATGAAGTACCACAATTAAAGCATAAAAAGCCTGAGAAAACTTAGCACAGATATGCATTTCTATGTATTCCAGCATACTGATGTATAAATAAATAAAAAACAGGCAGCTCTACCCTGGAACTCACACAATGAAATTTCCTCTTTGCTTATAGCACAGCAGTATGTGTGTGCCACCATCACCTTGGTCTCAAGGCTTTTTCCTTGAAAGCCCAAAGGCATGCTTTTAATTGGGGGGTGTTAACCACAGATATTTAATAAACAGTGATTACTTGAGCTTTAATCTGTTCTACAGGTTTTTCTAAAAGTAACTTACACCTTCAGGGAGAAAATCAACCCTCATGTTGATTTTCTAAGTTGTAACTAGAAGAATTTTTTTCCCTCCTCAAGAGCCACAAGCCCTGTCACAGTGTGACATAGGTAACAAACTGTGAATCTAATTAAGTGTGTAATTATACAGCGGATTGCAGCACAGTATGCTATTACTTATATCAACTGACTCACATGCCAGAAGTATAGCAGTCCCAGAAATATGGCACTTGATGCAGACTGAACTGAACACATTAAGGACCATTTCCAGTGGGGGTGAAGAATGAGCCAGGCTCACTTCATCCAGGCAATGGCACGTGCACACATCCCACAAAAAAGACAGCAGACACACAGAAATTCGAAGGCTAAAGGAGATGCAGAAGCAGACTTGGGCAACCCTGTGATGTGGAAGCTACCACGCAGTTTTCTTGCGTCATAGGTTTGTACATACTTGTCTCAGTGGTTTTTGGATGTGGCTGTCAGTGTAGAGCCTTCTATGTTCTATGCATGCTGCATCTCTTTTCCCTGAAATATGGCGAATTGACTAATACCTTTCCAAAGTTGTCTAAGACAGGTATTTCCCCTTTATCAAACTCCTTTTTCTCAAAAAAGTAGTGTTTTTGTGATGTGTGCTATTTACTACACCATGCTGTTCCTAGATTTGAATACTAACGCTTGCATAAATAACAACTACAGTGAGAATTTCTGTTAAATAATCCACAAAAAACTGACCTACATTTGCAAATCTCCTTTGAACCACTGTAACAGAAGTACACGTGGTATTAAAAGCAAACGGCTGTCATGATACTGAAATCAGAGCTGTGTGTTTCTACCACAGTAGGGCTCAAGTAATCGTGGTTTTGCTTCAAAGCTGCTGCCGTTGTCATTGTTGCTTGGGGCACTTGGCAGCAGATGGCACATTCCTGGGGAATTCTGCAGGCAAACAGACACGCTGTAAGGTACCAATTTGCCTTGTCTGGGAGGAGAGTTTGGGAGTACTAGGGACTGCAAGTAAATTCACAGGGAACAGATGGAAAACCATGCTTGGAAGTACCAGCAAGTCTCCCAAAAATCAGAAAAGACTAGCTTGAAATCTAATCTGAGATTACAAACATGACTGATAGCTACCATAGCTGAGTAGACAGAATTTACCAGTATTGGGGAGTTACAAACCAGTTGCTGAAATCCCATTTGCTTCAGGGAATTAAGCTGAAGGCTGAAGCACTGTCAGTACATGGTTCCAAGCTTGAAGCTCCATGCAAAGCCCCAGTGCCACGCTTCCCAGGCATGAGGGGCAGGACACGGCCCTGATCGACCCTGTGTGATTGATGGACCCTCTACTGGCTGGGAGTCCTCAGGCTTGCGTAGTTCACTAGGTGGCTGACTGAGCAGCTCTGCCTTCCAGTCCTCAGTGCTGGCAACTAACTGTCAAACTGGTGAGTGTCCTCACCTCTCCTGGATCTCTCAGCAGAAGGGAAAAAGGCTCCCAGTCTGCTGAATATTTCAAATAACATGCATTTATAGGTTATGTAGCAGAAAAAAAAAAAAAAAAAAAAACAAAACAAAACCCACACTGTGCTGGAAGATGTGTGCAGGAAAACAGGTACATTGTTGCTTAAATAAGATGAATAAAGCTCACGAACATCAAATCAAACCAGAGAACAAAGTGAGTTACTTGTGTCTGGTGTGGGAATGGAAAAATTGTGCTGTTACGGGGACAGACGTAATGGCAAACAGGTGAAACCAGTAGTAAATCATCTAACTTCATGAAAATAATTATTTTTCTGCCAAATTTTCCTGTCCCTAATAAGCTGCTCTTGCTTTCAACACAGGACAGATAAATTTTAAATGATCATTTGGTTAAAGGTTCCCACTGGTCCTGACTGGATTGCTCTCAATGCAAGTGGAGTGCGATACCCCACTTGAATACATATGGTTAAAGCTTCAGAAGGGTTAGTTTCACAAAGAGGGAGGAAAATGAGGCAGTAAATTTACATTTAGAGAAGTCAGGCAAGAAAATGTGAATGAAAGCAGATGGGGGGGATATTATCTTAATAATTATCACGGTTCAATCAGACATGATTTTATCAGAACTAAACAAATCCCCCTCTGACAGATGAAATGATTCTGTCTCTTCTCAGATTTAGTTTCCCCTTAAAGAGATTGACAATTAATAGTGCCTTAAATAGTTTTTCTCTCCGAACTGGCTATTTACCCCATTTCAATAGACACCAAAGGAAAAAAAATCTTTTTTCCTCTCCTAATTCTTCCTCTCAGGGTGGATTCCTGTTGCACACACAGCAAAGCCAAGCTTGCTTGAGCACAGAACCAAGGAGTTAGGGCAAAAGCCCTAACTTTTCTGCAGAGGCCCCTAGGGCCTATCTACACCGTAGCATGTACCTTGGTCCTTTGGGTTTGTATTAGCTCCAAATTAAGGTCCCATTCCTTTGCAGTTTTTTATGCAGCTCCATTAAAACTCCTGCCCATTATGTTGTTCGCTACCTGTCTTCAGCGCATGATGCTGTGGTACTCTCGTCATTTCGCAGAAGCTGAGGTGATTTTCTGCATTTCTGAAAGTTTGGCTAGTTATTAGTTTTCAGGTCAAGAAGAGATCCCTTTTTATGCTGTGCTGCAGCCACAGCTGCCTTCTCATGACACACCATGGCAGCAGAGTCCTACCTCTACTGCTGACTTGCTGAGGAATCACACATCAGTGGCTTCATCATGCAGTGAATTTCCAAGTCCAAAAGGATTACTAGTGAGAGCAATATATTACTACTGTAGCACCAAAAACATTGAGTTGTTATTTATATCTCATCAAGCATCACCAAAAAGCGCTAGCTTGAAAATTGAGTTTTTCTGTTACGGCTACTATCTTTCCTCATTACAGAATTAGCCAAAAAGTCATATTTGTGGAGGGGTTTCAGGAAATTTTAAAAATTCGTAGTTGAGATGAATCAAAACATTTTTTTGACCCCTGTCTATAACTAGAGGCCATTCTGGAATATTTTGATGTTTTCCAAACTCTTAAATTCAAAACAAAATTGTTCAAATGTCCATTATGTTCTATTGAAGTGGCATATTAAGATGGAAAAATTATTACGTAAACACTTTTTATTCATCGTCACCAGTAGGCCAGATTATAATTTCATTTGTACTGGCAAAATTCTCACTGTCTTCATTGTGCTTGCCAAAATGTTAGTCCTTTGACTGTTGTAAGACATACTGTTGAAGACAGAAAAAAAACAGAGCACATATTCCCCTTTCTTCAATGTTTTTGGCTTTGACCCAGGACATGGGAATAAAAATCAACTTTAGAAATTTAAATCCAACCTGGTTAAAATGTGGCATTTTATAAGATACAGTTTCCAGAAAAGAAAAATTCAGACCCCAAGGACTGTCTTTAATCAGTCCAATTCGAATAGTCCAATTCAGCCTGAGATAAACTCTGTGTACAAGAGAAAGTCTGACCCACTTTCATTTCTTGTGAATTTTCATATCTAACAAGGACTGTCCTTTCAGAAGAGCTTGTCCAATTCCAGTCCTGAATATCAGGGCCAGATTGTTCACATCAAGTTTACAGAGAAATTACAAAGGAAATCACAAATCACATTGGATTATGTTCAAACAAATATTCAGACAAACCCTGAATACACTTTCTATTCAGATAAAATGCTTGGCACCCTTTTGATAACAAAATGACTTTGGGCTGGAAGTCTATATGGTTTCAATGAGTTTATTTTAAAGGAGTTCTCTTTAACAAATAAGCATATATCCTGGGAGTGGTTTCTCTAAGTAGGACAGCCAGTTCCACCTAACCATGATTCTGCAATAATTCGTATTGCATCTGCCTGGAAGTTGCCTCCCATTAACAACTCATGCTGCATTTTACTGTTTCTTTGACAGACATATGCTACTGCATTGGCCTCGTATTGGTTTGTGGAAACTGTTGAGTTGAATCCCTTTGTTTCCAAGGGCTTGACTGCATCCTATCCGTGCTGGCAGCTGGCTGGCACAAATGAACTTCACATAGGTAAACATAAAATAGCCTTAGTGTGGCACACTGCTGAATCTAATAAACTTTACTGAGAAACTGAATCATGTCCAGGCAAATTATAGGGGCAGAAGAACAAGGATGTATTTCATTTCACCCACTAGCATAAGTGCATCTTGGCAAGAAGTTTTGCATTATCCATATGACACAAGGCAAATAGTCAAATTCAGCCTGAGATAAAGTCTGTGTACAAGAGAAAGTCAGACCCACTTTCATTTGTTGTGAATTTTCATATCTAACCAACATGCCAAAGTTAGAAAGTTAGAGACCTTACACCGGTCTTTCATTAATGAGCAGAGAAAGGCACTTCAAAAGGAAGTTCATAAGGAACTCCGGTGGGCTGAGACACTCTTAGATGTAACTGCTTCTCTCTGGTGATACTAAAAGACAGCAAAGACAATTCCTCTCCTAACTGAGGAAACTCAGTGGGGGTGATGCCCCTAAGAATGCAAGTTTGTGTGAGTTGGTCATAACTCTTGCAATAACTACTACATTGTAAAATCCCATGTAAACAAACTCCTGAGATAACCGCTTTCAGGGCTGCATTATGAATGTAGCAATTTTCAAGGAAAAATCTCCTCTAGTCAATGCTTTGAGTGCTATGTCTTCTGTTCCCGGTCTTCCGTCTTTCCCCAGTCCTTAACTGTGTGTTGGATATTCCACCTTTGTCCTGTGCAGGTCCGCATTACGAGTCTGTATGAAACCGGATTGTCTGCTGTGATTTCAAGGCATCTTTTAGTGCCCCTGTTGATTACAGCTGATCCCTACAAAAGGAAAAGCAATATGAGAGAAGCTGAGGGCTTATAAACTTAGTGCTCAGTCAGGAAGAAATCTTCTTGGCCTCTATGGATGTGTCTGAGAAACACTAGTAGGTCAATGACCTGAAAGAAAAATCTTGCATTTTCCTCAGGCTAATGACACACGACAGCTTATGGAACTCTCCAAGGCATATAAAATATATTTCAGGGTTTAGTTTGTGTCTGCTTTTTGGAGTTTGGGGCAGGAGGGGTGGATGCTTTTTATGGGTTTGAGTTTTCTTGAAGTTCAAAAAATCATTGTAGTAAATTTTAATACTGTATCCTGTTTTGAAAGAAGAGAGCCAATAACAGGTAGGAGTATTCATGTCTTATCTCTAAGTCAATATTTCAGTACCAGCTATTGTGAATGAGGTGGGGATTGTTTAAGTCAATTTATCATGATGGAAATGAGGATTTTCCTAAAGGGTTGGGCTCCAGAACAAACAGAATCTTACTCAGCTGCTTCAGACAGCTAGTTGTTTCACTATGATAATGCTTGATGTGAATAAGGAACTGAAGGTTTACTTTTAAGGTGGGTCTAAACCTTCCAGAAACATACCTGCACCTTTTTCTAAGGTTTGTGGTTACAGACCAGACTAAAGATAAAGGAAAGCCTGTGTCAGCAGAATTTCTGGAGGCCACGCAGGTTTATACTATTTGGTGCTTGTCACAGAAGCCCTTTTACTAGTTCAGCTCCTTCTATTCTCTGCCACTCTCTCACAAGGTTTGTCTCCTGCTTCGTTTTTCACTGAGAGAAGGATACAGTAAACAGGCCCATACCTTACATGTAAAAATAATTAGTTATTAATTACAGAAAGCTAATGAGGTTTGAACTGCTACAGAGAGGGGAGAAGCTGCACGGCTTCCTTTCCCACCTCTCCCTCCATCATTATCACTGCTGCCTGTTTAATCTGCCCCAGCAACATGGCAGTTATCTGTCTTAGACTATCCGACTAAGCTAGCATTACCATATTCTGTATTCAGAGGTGCTGAACAGAGAATAGGAAAGTATCACTTGAGATCTTAAGCATGTCAGCATCAGCTGGCATAAATTCTGCACAAATGGAGATGAGTGAACATGGCACAAAGCTCTAATCGCCAGCTGTGACCTGAGCTTTGAAAGGATGGACCTAACCTGATCTCCAACAAGGTTTTCCATGCTCAGATGCTTTACCAAACAGTGAGCAGCATGAGGCATCAACCAGCTTTCTCCCTGAGAACAACAAGTCCCATGAGAAGGCTGGGGAGACAGGTAGTAGAGAGAGTTCACAATATATAGTCAGATCCTCAAAAGTAACAGAGGCACCTAGGCTTGCACATTCCCTGCCTGTGAGCTAAACCGTGGTAACTGAGTGTTTTCAGTCAGCCCAGGTGAAAATTAAAAGGCTTAAGCCTTTAAGTAAAAGGCTTAAACCAGCTGATTCCACCCAGACAGACAGTGAGAAGTGGTTAAATTCTGGTAACTCAGCTTCAGTTGTGTGGCCATCCCCTCATTCTTAACATCACACATCCCTGAAGACTCAATCACCTTCACTATCCCTCTTGCAGTGGCACCTGCAAGTCTTGAAATTGAGGCAACATTATTCAGAAGCACACTGCTTTGCGAGCAAAGTGTCTAAGAATTCATTATAATGGGAAAGCTTATTGAAACGTGGGGGTACAGAAATCTACCTACCTGCGTAAAATCCCAGTGCAAGTTCAGACTTTTATTCACAGCTGTGTCACATTGCTCTAAAACTGGCAGGTCCCCATTCCCAGGGTCTATTAGGCATCTATCAGCTGTATTCCGTCTGGCACGTAAACCTCCTACATACATTTCTCCAGTGCTGTGATAAAAGATGTGCTAAAAGAGAAGGTGACACCACTGTCAGTGAATTGAGATATCAGGGAAATATCATCGGCAGATGATGGCATACAGTTCCAAAACTGTTACAGAGAGATATCAGCATCCACTGACCTCTCAGTAATTAAACCAGGATGAATTTGACCCTATACAACATCTTTCTGCTTTCAAATGATAAAAAGCAAGATTGAATGATAACCCTTAGCTTCCCTCCTACTGGAAGAACAGGCAGTGATGTGTGAGGAAGAGCTCCACCTCTCTCCCGTTCATCCCAGTGATCTTCTGTTAATCATCAAGATTAGTCAGTATCAACATGAGGTCTCACAATTTTTTGCAAGGCTAAACCAAAAGCCTTTGTTTAATGCACTTAGATCTCCATGGGAACCTGCTAATTGGGGAGCAGAATTTAATTAAATAAAGGTTAATATTCCCCTTTAGATAGTACGGAGATAATAGTTTTGAAGTGCCTAATTCATGGCCCTGTGGAGGCTTGAAAGGAACAGTTAGAAACAGCTCACATGTGAAGATCTGATCACTTTTCATTACCTGTGATGAGTATGCATGACAAGGATACATAATTGGCGTGTTTCCAGGGACGGGGCCTTGATCAATACAGATGTCTTCTTTCAACTTGTTTTTCATCTGCAGAATAAACCAGGAAATTTACCGTGAGGAACAGCAATCCTGTTTTCAGCTTCTCACCACTAATTTTAGAAACTGTCCTGAGAGCAAGGCTACTTTACTCTGAGCTCTGCATTAAATCATGAAGTGGAAGATACAATATAGGTTTAGAAAATAAATCTCTAGCTTACTTTTGTAGAAATGATTCATCACTGCAAAAGTCAAAACCAAATCTAAAGTCCTTCAAAGACTCATCAACATCGTGCCATGTAGCAAACATGTCAGACATCACCACACAACTCCAAACAGGTGAGTACTACTGTCCAGCTCCAGCAAGGTACACAAGCTTAGGTCTAGAAAATGTCTACCTATATTAAGAAGCCACTGCAGCCTGATGGTTTCTCTCTTTTGCAAATAGTGGCCTGACTTCCAATGTATTACATGCTATCTTGATTCTTGTCTGCATGCTTTCCAAATTATCCTGATAATCTCTACAGAAAAAAAATCCATGCTATTCCATTGAAAAATTCAGGCCCTTACAAGAAGATATCGATCCATTCTTGTTGGTCAATAGATGAGTTTTGCATGCAGTAAAGAAATGCATGTTAAGCACAAACTACTGTTGTGCTCCTATCAATACACACACACACTAAACACAGTTTAGAAGTTCTAGGCTGACAATGAAATATGGAAAAGATTTTAGAAAACTTTACTCTCTAGAAAGACATGTAAAAGTCTTCTTTAATTTTCTAGGAAAATATATCATAATCAGCAAAACAGTGTTCACCATTCTGCGTAGCAGTAGAGCTAATGAGTAGCATATTTCAAAAAATAGACTCAATACTTACTGTTCCATAGCCAACAATGTTGGGAAGGAATATTAAATTAGGGTAAATGTTTTTTATGTACCAGTCAAAGCCTTTACAGTTCAGTTTTTTCCTTAGCTGTTTTCTGGAAGAAACATCTCCAAAGTCTATTCCAGGATTCTGCAAGAATACCATATTTAATTCCAGAACATTAAGGTGACCTGAGATTTCTCCATATTACCTATTCGTAACCTTAAAAATATATTTTAAAGTTAATTTTTAAAAAATAACTATATTTTCTAAACTTCAGAATTTGAGAACATTTTGCCTAGAAGTGTCAATAAATTACTGAAAAACTAACATGTTATAACTTGGTAAATATAAAGAATATCAAAGTTAGATACGGCTGGGAAGTAGTTTTCCTATTTCATACTGACAAAAAGAATCCAGCTCAAAGTGAAAAATAAGACACAGCTTGTTACCAACCTTCGTTGGACCAATAGTCTGTTGGCTGTGACACTCATCTCATATGGGAACAATCAAGATTCAAACTATTCTTTCCAAGACTGTGTAACTTGTCATACAAAATGTAACGGCTCCAGCAGGAAAGTTTGACCGAGGTCAGTCAAACAGGAACTTACACCCTGTCTTTAAGCAGTTCACTAAAAGCAGTCTGTGACCTGAAGAAGTTAGGTCAGGAATTTCAAATAGTCAAACCAGTTTTGGATGACTAGCATTTTCCAATGAAAAATTCCAAATATTTACTGTAAAAGTTAATTCATGGGGAAGTGTATTGTTCTGATTTTACACTACATCACTGTATATTTTAGTTTCTTTAATACCTATGCAAGAAAACACAAGAAGGTGGGAGGCTATTCTTCCTTTGTTAAAGAAAGATTCATAAATCCACTGAAGTACAGGCCGGGAAAATTCATACTTTTTTTTTTTTTTTTTTTTTTTTTTATTAACAGAAGTTACCAATACTCAAAAGACCTGGTCCTGACACTTCCAGTGTCTTCAATAGTTTGTGCAGGAGAAAAATTAAAACCATATTCAGAAGTACTGAAGTTAATCAAAAGGAGAAAAAACCCTGTCATTTAAAGAACTTAGATTACTGTTATTAAAAGAAAGTTATTAATTCCCTGGTATTACCATTTTTCAGCCTTCCAAGGATGCTATAAGACTTTCCCCTTTTTCTTCCAGAAAAAAAAAAAAAAAACCAAAAAAAACCAAACCACAGAACTTTGGGCTGCAGGGAGGACAGCTCACTTAATAAAAGTCGTAGAGTATGTGATGAAAAGTAATTGAATTCTCTGTTTCAAGTTCGATTTTGCTTATTGAAAAGGGACACCCAGATCACTAAAGACATGTTTTTTCATGCAAATTTAAGAATATTCTAGATAAAATACTCCCTACTTTCCCTAAAAAAGTTAAAATACATGTTAAACAATTTAATTTTATATTCTTTAAGCTAGGCATCAGCTCTTGGTCTAAGCTGAAGAGGAACATATCTATGATCATGGCTCTTGGGTGCCATATATATAAATAACTATTAATATATCAATATTATTTTTTTTTCACAATGAGTTTTATAACCACACTGTGCCTTTTTTGCGTGTGACCATATGCTCTTATTTTAGACTCTGGATTCCAATTTGAAACAACAGAGAAACACTGTCACCTCAATTGGAAGATTCCATGCAAAGTAGACCATGTACTTGTAGTCATCCATCCACACTTCAGCTACACGCAAGGCATTGCGCTTCATTGCGACGTTCAGATTCAGCAAGTAAGGCTTGTGAGCTCTTTCCACGTGACCGACTCTTGAACAGGGCAGTACCTCTACTCTACCTCCACACTGCCAGGCCTAGGTCAAGAAAACACTTTGTAGTAAAGCCTATTTATTCAAATTATTTGTACTTTGTGTTGAAGTGCTCCCATTTCTGTTCCCCCCACACCTTCACCAGATGAACCGGCATGCCCTCAACATTCAAAGCTTTATTTCCTGGCCTGAGTGAATGAAAATAATTTTTCAATACCTTTCATTTTTACTGTGTGTAGCCCTATAACATAGGTCCAGGAAACTAAAGGCATGTTCTTTCTTCTTTTTTTTTTTACCATTAACAAAACTGCACACCAGTTTCCTATGACAAGGCACTCAGATCAGTTGCATAGATGCACCAAGACAAACTGGTACATACCTCCAACCAATCTCACCAGGAGATAGACTACTAGATAATGTGGTGGTTATGGGCCTAAATCCTTAAGAAGCAGTGACATTGCCCAGGACACAGCAAGAGTAAAACTGGTCCTGCAAAATCTTACACATTAGGGAAAACTCAAGAGAAAGAAAAAATCCAGCGGATTCCTGGAAAATGTCTACATGGAATTCAGAAAGATACCTAAGTAGCCCACAACCAATGCTTCAAAAGTACAGAAGGTCCAGAACAAACACACCTAACTTGACTGTACATGAACCAGTGTAAGCGTGGAAGCTCTAGAAAAGGCAAGCAGGCTACGCAGAACTGAATTCAAGCTGGCAAGTCCACAGGGCACTGCACAATGTAGATTTATTGTCCTAATTTAGGGATCACCACACAGTGCTCCATTATGTCTTTCACATGCTCACATTAAATTTTCCAGGACTGGCAGCTGGCTAAATAAAAAGATGAGAGGATGCTTGCTTGCTAACCAAGCATGTTTGACACAGGAAACCCTCAAGATGGAAATAAACAGAGATTTTTAATACTATTTTTACAGTCAATTTTCAGAGCAGTTTTGTGTTTTAACTGAACCGATTCTCCATTATTTTCACCTCCAGCATTTATGTAAATAAGAATAGAATAGACATACATTGCCACCACTGTGAACAGTGCAGAGCAATAAGGAATAAAATTTAAATGTTTTTTCAAGCAACAGAACTGAAATATTAATTCACAACCTGCCTCACAAGACATGAGGTGATGATGTGACATTTCTGTCTCATAAACTGAATCTGAAGACGGGGTCTTTGGCCATGTCTACCATGAGTAAGTAATGGAGAAATATCTCAACATCTCCAGTATAGTATCACCCAAGTTAGTACATCCGCGTGACTCGGTGTGGTGCCTCACAGGCAGCGGCTTTGTTTAACATAGCATTTAGCATGTTTGGAAGACAGTTGTTATATTTCCTCTTGATTGTCTTTTCTACAAATCAAACCCCCTTGTTTAGGCCTATTTTTACTATAATGTCACATATTGCCAGAACTCTATTTGTTCTCTTTCCTTTCCTTCAGATTATTCAATCACTTCATATATTTCCTGATGTATGGTCCCAGAATTCAAAACGCAACTCCAGAAGAGAACTTGGTGGTAGAAGAGAAGGATCATCAATGCCATCATTTCCCATCCAGCTGCATGGCCATGTTGACTCGTACAAAGTTTGTTACACCCAGTTCTTTTCCAGCTGGATGTGTCCCCCAGCCTACACCTCCATAGCTGTTTATTCCTCATGTTTCTCCTAAATACCGTTGGTTTTCTTTTTTGCATAAAGCATGCTACCCTGTTACAGAAAAAAACCCTAGACTTATTTGACATTTGTTCAGAAAAAATTACATTGTCTGTGTTATCTTTTATGTGCTTAGTACTAGATATCAGAACCAAAAATAAAAAGTTGTGTGAGATGAGAAATGCCCATACTGGACCAACAATATGTATCCCACTGTGACTGCAAACTTATTCCTGGGGAGGGTTAAGAACAAGCCAAGTACGTATGTTATCTCTAACAACCCCCAATTATTTTGAGGTCAGAGGATTTTCTGCATATTCTTGTGATTCACTTTTTTTTAACTCTGAGTAGGTTTTTCTTCCGTAACTGTTCAGTCTCCCCAAAAATGACTGCAAGCTTTTAAGACCCACAATACATTTGGAAGGAGCTCTGCTCCTGGCCTGTTGGGCTGGTCTGCTGTTGAAAGAATGAAGTAACTCCTGCTCATGTTTGTTTTGAAACTAGTTCTTGACTTCTTTCAAAGCCCCTCTTTTTCATATTTACAGAGAAAAATCAAACCCTTTTCTCCTAGACATTTAAGTCTTCCTAACATGTTTATATTTCTCACATCTCTATAAAGAAGAAAAAGTATGGTAGGACAACAATTTTTATTTTTTTTTTTTTACATTTTTTTTCTTCTCAGGTCTTCCAGAATATCTCCAACAACCATTACTTTTAAAAAAGTAGTTATCAATAGAATTTTTTAGAGCTCCCAAATGTTCCTTAATGCCTAAAGACACTCCAGATAAAACTATTCTAGAAAAAAAACCAAAAAGGGGGAAAAAAAGCCTCCATTCTTGATTTGAAGACATCCAAAATTGAACACATACTTTTTAGGGCAGAAAGACCTCTTTCTGCTTTTGGTTTGTTTGGTTTTTTTCCCCCCAACACATAACTTCATTTAGCTTGAGCTTATGTTTTTTCATCTGCTGAGCCAAGACGCTTATAGCTTAAATTTCTGCAGAGAACCACATCTTGCAAGATTCTGTATTTCCTCACTGAATTAGGTTTTTGTGTCAGAAGTCAAGATCCTTAAGAAGTATCAACAAAAGCCTGCTGATGAGCTTTAAACACTTCTGGAAATCTATCGCTCCTCTTTGGTACCCAAAATAAACCCGAGTTGTTCTAAAATATTAACCCATGCTTTGGACAATAAGCAGCAGCCTGAGTGCTTTCAAAAAAAAAAATCACATACTAATTTTCACTGTCTTTCAGAAAAAAATGAAAAAATAGGCTTACCCTCAGGCCAAGTTCCACATTTTCTCCTCCATATATGTACATTCCACTGTCCAGTACACCAATCTCACCCAGAAATTTCCTATCTGCAGCAAGAATCCCCATTATAGATGGGCTTCTGGAGAACCAAACAAGTAAAATTATAAAGAAGCAACAATGACTGAAATAAAGTCAATTAGCCATCAATCACATCTTGAACTTCCAGAAGGATTCCAATTGTATCCAAGAAAAACAGATTTAATTCAGGACATGTAGAACAACATTAAAGACTCAAGACGACAGCAAATAAACTTGATCAATGGCCAAAAGAGCATTATTTGGTGCTTTTAAAATAATTAGATCTATTTTGACAGACGATGTAATGACAATTTTCACATGTTTAAAACAAGAAGAAAGAAATCAGATTAAACTGTAGCAAGGAAGAATTAAGTTGGACATTATGAAATCTTACCTAACATTACAGAAACTTAAACACTAAAGCCCTTTGCCAATGGAAATTTTGGAATCACTGTCAACTGAGGTTTTGAAAAAGATGAGATGACTGTCTGTCAGGACCAGTTCCATTGTAGATTAATCCATCCTAGGGGCGGGGGAAAGGGGACTGAAAAGGAATTTGGTGCTTTTCTGATGTACCCATTCTCTGACCAAACCCACTTCTATTTTCCCTGGTCTGAGAATTGTGGACACCCCACCATGAAACATTCTTTAACCTGCATTTGGCTTGTTTTCATTCCATTCTCCTGCCCAAACGATTAACACACACTATATAATGTTTTAAACACATACAAGTGCCAATCTCACCCATAGTTCTTTATCTAGGGGTCTGTGCAGCCTTATCTCCAACGCTTGTCTACCACGTGTAGTAGTATACAAATGAAGAAAACTGCCATCTCATCTGACAAGCACAGGACATTATTTTCAAATGTTTTCACAGCACTTTTCATCCTCAGGATCTACACAGTAAATTTTAAAGCCCTTTATATAAATAAGGATGGTGGGTTAACCTTGGCTGGCTGCCACCAGGTGCCCAGGAAACCACTCTCTCGTTCCCTCTTCTCAGCAAGAAAGGGGAAAATAAGATGAAAAACCTCATCAATTAAGATAAGGATCAGGAGGTTGGTGAGCAGTTACCATCACGAGCCAAATAGACTCAATTAGGGGAATACTACTTTATTGCCAATTAAAACTGGAGGAGGGTAGCGAGAGAGACAAAACTAAATTTAAACCACCTTCCCTCCATTCCCCGTTCTTTCCAGGTTAGACTTCATTCCTGACTCTTCTACCTCCTCCCCCTGCCCTAAGCAGGGCATGGGGATGGAAAATGGGGGTTCTAGTCAGTTCATAACACTTCATCTCTGCCACTCTTTCCTCCTCACACTTCTTCCTGCTTTAGTGTGGGGTCCTCCTATGGGATGCAGTTCTTCAAGAACTGCTCCAGAACGGGTCCTTTTCCACTGGGGACCGTTACTCAGAAGACTGTTCCAGCATGGGTCCCACACAGGCTGCAGTTCTCACCAGAAAACCTGCTCCTGTCTGAGCTTTTCTCCACAGGCTGCAGCTCCTGCCCGGAGCCTGCTCCAACATGGGCTTTCCGCAGATTGCATCTTCCTTCAGGGCATATCCACCTGCTCTGATGTGGGGTCCTCTGTGGGCTGCAGTGTGGATATCCGCACCACTCTGGGGTCCTCCATCGGCTGTCATGTCAATATCTGCTCTGGCATGGTCCTCCACATGCTGCAGGGGGGCAATATGCTTCATCATGGTCTTCTCTACAGGCTGCAGGGAAATCTCTGCTCCATCACCTGGACCACCTTCTCCACCTCCTTCTTCAGGGCCGTTTCTCTCATATTTCTTCCTCATTCCTCTCACCCACAGCTACTGCGCAGCATTTTTTACCCTATTTCAAATATGTTGTTGCAGAAGCAACACCAGCGTTGCTGGTTGGCTCAGCTTTGGCCAGCACCGTGTACATTTAGGAGCCAGCTGGAACAGGCTGTATTCAACATGCGGGCAACCCCTCAGGTCTTCTTACAGAAGCCACTCCTGCAGCCTCCCCCACTACCAAAACCCTGCCACATAAACCCAATAAAATAAGATAGGACTAGAAAAGAATGATTACTATATCACATCTCTTTTAAGGGTTTCTTTTTCATATTGGTTGATGGCTAAGGGATAGTCAGCAACATCTGACATCCTTGTAGAACAAGGAAACAAATAAGTCTATATATTCAGCACAAGATAGTTGCTGGTATCATAGTACCAGCAACATCTTGTGTTGAATACATCAACTAATCTGAGCAACTAAGGAAGGTCTCAGGAACAGAAGCAGATATATTGGATCCTAAGCCCAGCAGTAAGGGGTCACTTTAGGTATAATGCCTGTGTGCATTGTGTTCATGTCTTTTTCTCGCTTTTGTGAGATACAAAGTGATAAGGGTTGAAAAAGACTGCCCAAGATCACTGTAATCATATGTCACTGCAGCATCTCCAAAGAAAGAACTGTACAACTTGAACCTGTTCGAGTCCTCACAGCTCAGGCATGCAACTGTCCAGCAAAGTTGTGAGATTCACTCCATATTGTTGGACAAGCATGGAGAAGGGCCACAATTCATCTTGTACAGTCAATAAATATTGCTACCACACTACTAGCTAAGGAACATAAGACAGAAAAATCAATGACTTGGGGATTGCCTGAAAATCCAACAGCAGGATCAGCACAGGGCAGATTCTGGAATACAACCTTGCAACTGCTGTACTGAGATTTTCAGACATGTTAAAGAACTCACACTTCCAAAGCAACTATCTAGATATAGTGTGCTTTGTAGGTATCTATCCCACCACCTATGAAACATCTTCTTCCCTCTGCTAGCTCTATGTTGGATATCACGTATCTTGGCTCACTCTCAGACACTATTCATACTTACTGGATTGGAGCCGTTTCATCTTCCAGAGCATACCACTCGGCTGGTAAATCTTCATAGAGGCACCAGAGTGCCCAGTCAAATCCATCGGCAGCCACTCCATACTGAAGGAGCTCAAAGTCAGCAAAACGAATATTGTCAAATACCGGTGATATTATAACAGTACGATCTTCTTTCAGTCGAGACAGAATAGGTTCAGCCCTACCAAAGTTAACAAACAGAGTCTATTTGGCTTGAAAAAGTGGGAATTTAATGAACAGCACTAAACTTTACCACCTGCTTCTAAAACTGGATTAGCTACTTTAAGTCATTGACTTTGGCCCCTACAAAAAGCTCTGTGCCAGCTTTGGAGTGATAGTAACCCAAATTGCTAATGCCATGGCACAATTCTCCCTTCCATTAGGCTGCTTCTGCATTTTGACTGTCACTAATCAAAACAACCTTAAGTTCCACGCCTAACTTGCTGGGTTAATTGCTACCTGGGTCTGTTTCCTAAGTGCTCCACAGTCTTCACTATCTGCATGAATAGACAAGAAGGGAAAAGGAAGGAGACCCTGAGGCATGCCGTAAACCATGACGTTTATCATTCACCATCTTTCCCCTGTGCCTTGATGGCACAGCTGCTCTATAAGGGAAGGGGTGTGACTCATCAATGAACCCCTACGATAGAGGAAGGCTCAGAGAAGACAGGCAAGGATGATGTGCTCATGAAGCTGGAGAAGAACTAGGGAATGACCACAGCTATTGTAAAAGAAGCTGAAATTATCCCAACACCAATGGGACCAAAGAGTGGCCTTTGTTGCAGAAAAATGGCAGTATCAATTGAGTGGGTCAACTGGTTATCTGCATGGCCTTCCTAAAATGATTAATAGAAAGTATTACCTTTCTGAGCCAGCCAGACCAACACAGGGGAAGTGTGTATGTGGCTCAGCCCAACTTAGAGGGTAAAAACTGAATACTCAGAAAAATTAACTTTGAAGAGAACACTTGAGTTGGCTTTAACCCATGTATTCTTTCCCAGCAACTTTCCCAGTATTTGGACAGTGAGCATAGAGAAAATGGTAATGTGAATCCTGTTGTATTACGATTCAACTGTATATGCAACCTCTATATTGTGCTTGTGTTGTGATTTCAGTAGATTGGTGTATCACTCTTCTAAACCAAAATCCCATGTATCTTCAAATAAGTAAATTTAGTATTAAAACATTAAACCCTCCTCATGTGAAACATCCAAAAGAACCTGGTCAGAGGGTATTGGAATATGTCAGAGAGAGTCTTTTTGCTGGACCCCAACTGCCGTTATGCCTAAAAAACCTGACCTTATCTTTCCCCAGTTTCCCCCCCCCCCCAGTCTTCATAGTCTTACCATGCCGTGTTCACTTCAATATGGGCATCCAAAATTGCAACAACATCTGCAGTTGATGCCTCCCAGCCAGAAATCCGGGCTTGTGTTAGACCTTTTGTTTCCTGATGTCTGACGATCTTCAGCAGTCCAGGATGCTTTGCATTGTAATTTTTGATGTGTGTTTCCAAAGTTCCTTTCAGATCATCTAAAACCAGCCCCCATATTTTAATGATCAAAAAAAAAATTTTAATCAATATTAAGAAATGGAAAAGATTATGTAGGTGATGGCTTCCTAGCTTGTCCCAGTTCCAGGCTGAAAACCGGTTTGTTCTTTGCAATAGAACGGGTAGAGTTATTCAGGTAATCATGAATTCAAGAGGCTTATTTTTAAAACCAGCTTTCATTCCAGGAGTTCAATTAAGTACCTAAATTTCATTTACATATAGTGCTATTGTATGGCTTCTAAACTGTACACAAATATGTCAATATGTAGAAACTTCAGACATTTTGTGCCATAACAGCAACCAATTAGCTGTCTTAATGCAGTAATTTCTGAGTGTATTTTCTACCGCGTGGAAAGGAAAAGAGAAAATGCGAAATGCTCTCATAAGAGCTGTAGGCATGCCAACTCCCTCAACAAAGGAAAAACTAGTGTCAAGGAGAAGGAATAGAAAGTTGGGACCTCTTAGCCTCGTTTGGGAAATTCATTTAAACTCTTGCTCCACCCAAATGGACATGTTTTTCTAGCAACCTCAAAGCCTTAGCAAAATGAGAAATCGAACATCTCATCAGGCAATGCAAAAAACCAAGGGCACCCTTAAGATCAGGGGCATGACTGTTTCTTACAGATGATTTTACAGTGCTTTGCTCAGCTCAATTTTAAGAGCAATAATGCACCCACTGCTTCCCCTGGGAGTATTTTCCACAACCCAAGACACCACTCTTCAATGAGTTATTTCAGATACCTACAGAGATAGTTTTCATAGCACACCCTTACTTCGGTACTGTGCATAATGAGCCAGTAATGATACTCTCCCACTTCAAATTTTAACTTTTTCACATATTTGAAAAACATAACCCTGTTCCTTATTAGATGACATTTTTCAGACGATTCAAGTGTTTGGGTTTTTTCTGTACTCAATTTACTTCTTAATTTTGAGCTGTCTACTCTGTGGTCACCCAAAAGGCCACCAACATTCATCAAACGCAATAATGGCATAAATTAGCAAGACTCCTGCCTTGTCTGGGTCACTTACCATTTGAACTGTAATCATCTACCAAGATGATTTCTTTCAATAAATGAGAAGGTGTTCGGTTAATGATACTAGTAATTGCACGTAAGATAACTGACAATGCTTCATTCACGAATATAAGCACAACGCTGAGTGTTGGAAGGTCTTTTGGATATGTTTTCATTTTACAGCTGTAATAGAACACAAACAACTTTAGCACAGTTTCTAAAGAAAGTCAGAGAGCAAGGCAGCTGCAAGAAGGCAGAATGGGGATGCTGGACTTAAAACATACAGTGAAAATCAGCATAAGAGTGGAAGAAAAGGAATTCCCAAATCCAAGTTTCATTATTCATTTGAGTTGCATTATATATGTATATAAACCATTGGGGTATAGTTAAAATTTCTGTTTAAACAAGAAGAACAATTACTGTTTCTCAATCCAAAACAGTTATAAAATATTGAAACTAAAGAATACAGTTAACTCAGGCAGTGATGAGGCTGTGGATATATGTGGATCTTACGAGGCAGTGGATATATGAGTGAATTTTAGCTTTTTGCGTTTACAGGAGATGACATTGAACAAACTTGACATCAGGCAAAAGCAAATTAGATAATAATCCCTTTGTATATGCAATGAAGAAGAACAAAGTAGGTCTAGCTATACTTAGAAACCGATATGTGAGAAGGATTCCCTTGGACAAGGGATCTCTTTAGAAATTCTTAAGTGTTTAAGAAATCCTTCTTACAGAGTAAACCAGACCTGTGGAACTCCATGCTCCCCCAGAATAAATTGTTCCCAGTACTGTAAGCAGTTTGTTTTGTGCTGTTTGAACACTTCTGGAACTCTTGCTTACAGTCAAAAGATTATTTTTTTAACTCTGTATTTGGGATACTTGTCAGCTCTGCTAATTAATATCTTGGCAACTGGGCAGATGATGAGGACTGGGTCTTCTATATAGTGCTAAGCACTAACTCTCTCTAGAGCAGAAAACAGAGCATAGCTGGATTCTCAGGCATGATCATTCTCTCCCCTTAGAAAAGCATGAAAGCAATACTCAGATTGCAGGAGTTGTGTAGCTACATAATGCAGCTCTCCACAAGACAGGCTCATGCTCCAGGTAGACCCCTACAGCGGCAGCTGTGCACAAATGGAATGCATTTTTATTGGAATTTCTCCATTAGCTTCATTAGCCATTAGCACAAGAGCCTGAGTGTATATCTGCAAAATGTGGTCCGTGCAAATATATCTTTATGATGTATTTGTATTTCTTTATGATGCCAAGCAGAAGGGTGCCAGGCACCACACCCATTCTTTGGGACCATGCAGACTCATCATGCACTTCCTCCAGCCACCTCTGTGGTGGCTGCTCCAGACAGTTCTCCAAAACTATCCCCCAGCAGAGGGGGGATCGTTCAGCTTGGGGCTGCCTCAGGAAGACTGTCTCACCACTGCACAAGGTCCACCTCCCTTGACCTTCTCCTTCTCTGCCACACTGCCCCTCAGACACCCACAGTCAAGGGCAAATTATTGCTCCCTTGGAACCAGCAATGGTTCCAGCTGGAACCAGCTCCACCCAAGTGGACCACCACCAATTAGGACCCAGGTGCAAAACCTGCTCTTTACATCTTCCAGAGGGCTGCCAGTAAGACAACTCCCCTTTCCCCAAGTGTGACATTGTCAACTCACGCCCAGTTTGCAATCCTCTCTGACCTCCGCATCCTTTTCTGAAATGCGCCATCAAATTTAGTACGAGTGATCATAAGTACAAAGGTGTAGGCTTGCAGTATATCAGTGACGTTCTTCCATGTTTATACCAGTTCGTTCCTGTAAAGCTTACTCATCTTTTGCAAGAGATCATATACCTCATCATACTATATAGTCAAAAAAAGCACTTGCTTTTTTAACAGATACTTGTTCCTAATGAGGTTTTTTAATGGTTACTTATATCAGCTCCCATAGTACCACCAGTCTGCTTAAAAAATACTATTTATTAGCTTCAAGAACCAGCTAAATTCTGGAAAAATCCCTTAAGCTTCCTCTTATGAAGTGGACTGCTTACCTACATCTTAATCCTTTAGTTGTTTGCCCCACTATATTTTCCATGTAGTTAATCCTCAGACTCTTTGACAACTTCAGAGGGAAACAGAGCAAATAAGGCTGTAAGGAAGCTCACAAGGTCACCAGTCCATGGAGGCTGCGCCTATAATACTAAAGATAAAGCACCAGGGATTCAGCTCAGGTGCTGAATCTTGCCTCACCCTTCACGGGACTCATTGGCCCATAATTAGTTCTAGCCAACTCTCCTGTTTTATATCTAATCATCTTTTACTAAGCAGTATAGGTATCCCCCACTTACGATCTGCAGCATAGCTAAGAAAACCAGGCATTTTGTAAACCTCTGTACTTTTTAACAATATAGGCATTTACTTAGTCATTGATTGCATTTCGAGGGTTTTCCAAAGGGGTGCGTGTGTGTTTAAAAAACACCACTTTGGATATCTCAGCATATAAGAGGCTTACATAAGACGATGTAAAAATAAGAGAAAGCATGCTTCAGATGTCCTCCCTTGGGGCTTCAACAGAATGCAAACAGACCAGAAGGTATCATATCTTCTGAATATTATGGTTTGTTTTCCTGCTTTTTACTGACAGTTAGAAGTCCTGTATCACTTATAATGTTAAGTTTATATTCTTTTTCTTAAGTGACTTTTCTGCACTGTGACTTCTTTTCACAGTCTTTGGAGTATTGCAAGTCTGAAAAAGATCTGGAAGAGAATTACAGAAAAAAAAAAAACAACCCAACTAAACAAACAGCACAAGTTGATATCTATTAAAAGATCATTTTAACTCAGCCCAAAGCAATGTGGATCCCTTTCCTTTTTATTTCATGTCTCCTTGTGAATACAGAGGGCTTATACTGCACCTGGGAGATCTGGTGTCTCTGATAGGTCGATCCAGAGGTAGATGGTCACTGAGATAAACATTATATCCATAACTTAAGAAGAGATTCTGTGCAACAGTTTGCTCCTCTTCCCTTAAATCTGCACCCCACTGTTTGAACAAAGGTGAGTCGGGGTACAGTAAACGGTGTACAATCTTGTTTTTCTCCTTTGCATTATCAGCTTTGCGAACTTCAGCTTTGTGTGACTTGGAGTTCACTTGCAGTTTCAGATGATGTTCTATTTGGTTTATATTTTCATGGAATGCTTCCACTGATTTTGCTGATTGAAAATAGAAGACTGTTGATTATAGCAGCAATTGAGAATACTCTCCTTCATTTTAACTGAGCCAAATTCTACTTATGACACTGCAGGTCAAGAGACCCACGAAGTTACAGCTATATTGATATTCACATAAGAGTAGCATCAGACCCTCCCTCCTAAAAAAAAGAGTTTTTAAACATCATTTCACAGTACCCTGCATCAGATTCTGCTCTTAATTGCACAAGTGCAGAACAAGGGACACTACACTGGCGTCAGTGGAGAAATCTGGGAGTAGAGGCAACACACAAATTGTTAACTCAGGCCCAAATCATCTTTATGATGTTATGCTTGTGTTACATTAATGTATTAATGATCCATAATGGGGTTCTCATCCATGTCAGGTTGTTGATACCATATTTATCTTGAAGGTAAATACAGTAAATGAGCTCTTTGCTATCTCCTTTGATAAGCTTACAGGAATCTTTTGGTTTCTTCTCAGAAAGATTTGAACAGTGTGAACCCTAATCTCTCACAATATTGTGTCAGATAGCCTTTGTGAGATTGTTTAGGACATGTTGCTCTTATCATACAATAAATGAGTCCTTCGTAGCACCTTCTGAAAAGCTTGTTTTCAGTTTTGACTTCTGCTCTGCCAGAAAGCTTTGAACAGGGTGAATCCTAATTTCTCAAGCTCTTGTTAAGTTCACAGTATTGGACTGTGCCATATAAAAAAGGCACAGAAAACCTGTGTGAGTTAAAACTTTCTACGATTAAATTACTGTGTTGGTGAATGAGGGGTGAGGACTGGATATTGTTTAAACTCAAGGAGGACTTTTGACACTGCCTCACAACATCCTCATGCACAAGATGAGGGAGTACACAACTTGCAAGTAGATAGCAAGCAGATAGCAAGGGGAACTGAACTTCCAAAATCAAAAGGTTGTGACCAGTGGCACAAAGTCAAGACAGAGACCAGTCACTAGTGGTGTACCCCAGGAGTCAATACTGGTTTCATTACTATTTTAATATGGTCATGATGACCTCTAAAATGGGGCAAAGTGCACCCACATTTAGTCTGTGTATGATACCAAACTGCAAGGAATGGCTGACACACCAGAAAGTCCTGCTGCCATTCAGAGGGATCTGAGGAGGCTGGAGAAATAGGCCAACAGGAACCTCATGAAGTTCAAAATGGGCAGGACCCCATGGACCAGCACCAGATGAAAAGCAGCTTTGCTGAAAAGGACCTGGGGGTCCTGGTGGGTGGACACCAAGCTGAACATGAGCCAACAGTACCCTGGGCTGCATTTTAAGAGCATTTCCAGCAGGTCAAGGAAGGTGATCCTTCCCCTCTGCTCAGCACTGGTGAGGCCACACCTGGAGTACTGTGTCCACTTCTGGGCTCCCCAGTACAAGAGAGACATGGACGTACCAGAGCAAATCCTACAAAGAGCCACTAAGATGATCATGAGGCTAGAGCATCTATTTTACAAGGAGAAACTGAAAGAACCTGAGAAGACCTAGGAGGGATGTGTGTGTACTATTGATGCATATAAATATCTTACAAGGAGGGCTAACAAAGACAGAAGAATCTCTTCCTGGTGTCCAGTGAAAGGACAAGAGGCAGTGGGCACAAACTGAAATACAGGGAATTCCGTTTAAACATAAGATTTTTTAAATTTTCTTTTTTAACTGCTGGAATGACAAAAAACTGGAACAGGTAAACCAGATAGGTTGTTAACTCTCCATCCCTAGAGATATTCAGACCTCAACTGGATGATGTCCTGGACAACCTGCTCTAGCTAATCATGCTTCAAGCAGGGGAATTAGTAAGACAGACCATCTCCAGAGGTACCTTCCAACCTCAACTATTAGGTGATTCTGTGACTAAGTATTGAAGTGAAGACTTCAGCTTTCTTTCAAATGGCTCTACAATAACTTTAAAAAGTGTCTCACTATTGATGTCCATGAGAGCAGCTGCCACTGAAGATGTTGTCAGCTATGACAGTGACATTATGGGATATTGGTGCTTGGGATATGGGATATTAAACTTGACCAAGCTGCATAGGGAAGATTGATCACCACATTCAAGGGTGCCCTAAGTGCCATTTCAAACACCTAGTTTCAGGCTTGGTTCCTTCTTCTGTTCTACATAGCGTGCCCCTAGCTGTAATATGAGATGTGGACAACGTGACAGTCAAATCAATGTCAGCCAGCAGAGTTCTGGCTGCTGTAGCCCTCCTACGACTGCTGTGAGGTGATGAGGTTCAAACAACATGAAAAAGAGAGAAATGAAGGGGTACAAAGGAAATAGAGAAGTGGATTCTTCAGCCCTTATTCAGATGGCTCTGTTGTTCCCACTTCCCAACAATCCAATCTACAACAAATACCTGAAAACAAGGTAAAAATCCACAAACCTCCCTGTGAGAAAGGAAAAGCTCTTTCTAAATTAACATGGCTCATATACAAGTACATCTGCTGGGATGCTGTTGGTCTTTCACTGTCAAGGGATGAGAGAAACAGCCCTGCTAACAGATTTCAGCTAATACTGCTTAGGAACACCCTCCAGTTGAGCAGGTGGTGCAGAGTTCATTGTCTTTTCCCCACAGCAACTCTGTTGTGTTTGTGATCAAGGCACACAGAGGAAAAAGACAGAGTGAGATACAGTTCCCCTTGTTGCTCACCCACACAGCAGTGGCTGAGGAAATGGGACATTTCCCGTTCCTCTCAAAAATAGCTTTTCATGTCAAACAAAATAATGATATGGCAAACAAAATAATAATAGCTGCCTGATATTAGTACACTGGTACAATCACCTTAAAATTGCTTAATGCTTCTAAAAGTTCAGGGTCAGAATCTGTCCAGGCTTGTTTTGCACATTATGCAAAAAACCCACCATGATGACTGTGAAAGGCATTATTGTTTTATGTGTAAGTAGAGAAACTATTAAATCTTTTTCGAGATTACAAGAAAAAAGGGGGGGGAAGTCCAACAAAAAAACCCTACTCACAAGTGTTCAGGGAAACTCAAACAAACATCACTGCTATCTATTTATTCTATCCTTCAGGATATCTAGATATCTAACCCTCAAAAAGTTAAGCAGCATGGCATTTTACTTACAGAGGTTATGAACGCTCCAGTCCAAATGGTCCAGCCTCTGAAGGATGTTTTTTTCTTGATTCAGAAATCGAGGATTAACTTCCAAGGAATTAAGTGTTGCCTTTCTTTGATTTTGCAGTAAGTGCACAAGATAACACACAAAACCTGCGTTCACGATTAGCAGTGCAAATTTACGTAGTCTGTTCCAGGGTGCCATCATAAGCTTGAAGAAACCCAGCGTTCTGCTGCTGGTTGCAGTTTGCCTGTGGTTCTGGGTCCGCACTGAGTCGTTTTTCCAAATGCACTGTTTTGCCTCTACTTGACTAAGAGGTAAGACTGCTCAGATGAAGCAACAGAGTCCAACGAGTCATAGAAGCGATGATGATAAGGTACGGCTTGCAGGTGTTTTCACTGGCATGCTTACTTGTGTCTGTACAAGTTATCAGTGTCAGGGAAAACACACAACTGTCACTGGCTTGTGCAGTGAGTCACATGAAGTGAGTAAGCACCTGGAGTGATGCTGTAGGAAGTGTGAGGCTGTTGGGCTGGTGTCAGAAAGCCTGCCATGCAACACAGCACATGAATACAGTTGAAATAAACAGCAAGCCAGTTCTGTGTTTCCTGGGCATTAGCAGCTGGGGAACTGTGAATCTAATAAAAAAATGTGAAAATACGTTAAAATGGATTTGACATCAGTTTTTGAGCTGGCTGAAAGCAATTAGGGGCACTTTGTGGTCCTCTCCCACACAGGCTACTCCTGCAGCTCACCTCTACCAAAACTCTGCCTGTTATGCCTAGCACACTTGTGTAAATTTGAGGTAGTGCTCACAACAATAACTAGCATATGGAGCTTCCCTTTCCATAAAAACATCCAGCTTCTACACACTTCCCAGCATTTCTGTCCCAGTGTGGGTCTTCTGCTGGCCATAGTCCCTCAGGGCTGTCCCTGCCCCAGCATGTGTCCTTCATGGGCCACAGTCCCTTCTGAAGTGTCTGCTTCCAAGAGTGCATTGGCAGCCCCATGCCTCCTCCTCGGCAGCCCCCTCTGGGGGGCTCCTGCCTTAAGGGCTGATGCTTTTTCTTATGTATATTGGTAGCCCCATGGCTCCTGCTACAGAAACCTTAAGAGTTATGCCAGGTAAACAGTGCTGTAAACATCACTTCAAATTCACATCACCAGTGTATAATCCTTATTCCCCAACGCCCGTTTAAAAAAATAAATAATTTAGAAAAGGCTGCGGTCAGAAAAGATAACAGAATCAAATGGTGTCCACTTAAGTCTATCAAGCCAGACCTTCAGAATAAAACTAATGAAAACTGTGAGTTTTTATCTGCAGGACCGGATCATCGGACACCCCCGTAACCCGTATACCCTGGTGACGGTGACAAGAGAAGACGACGAGTCGGCAAGCGGCCTGTCCACATCTGAGAGCTCTGCACCGGTGGAGTCCAGACAACCACGAAACAGCTCCCGCAAGGCGGGGCTGCGATGTTTTCGTGTGATCTCAATTTTGGGGTTCATAACGCCGTCTAGTGGCTTGTATGAACATCAGCCGTGGGAATGGGTACTAGCGAGATGGGAGGACCAGAAAATACTACAAAGGATTGTTACCCTGGGACCCCCTAGTTTTCAAGTATATCTCTGTGACCTAATCCTCTCAACCCCCTGTTCGAACGCTATAATGTATTATATGTGTCCCAGCTCTAACCCCGGCAAATCTTACTGTAACGTCCCTTATCAGTATTACTGTTCTCGCTGGGGCTGTGAAACCGTCGCATCTGGCTGGAAGGTAGCGAAACCAGACCCGTTTCTTAAAACCAGTTGGGGACCAACAGGCTGCACCCCTAGGAGACCAAGTGGGATGGGAAGGACAGTATGCCAAGGGAAATGTGACTGCCAATATATTTTCTTAAACGTAACCAATGAAAACGACCTAGGATGGATCATCGGCAAAACTTGGGGCATTAGATACTGGCAACCCGGCACAGATAGGGGGGGGACTGTTTTTTATTAAAAAACAGGAAGTAAAAAGCGGAACAGCAATTGGCCCCAACGTCATGATCAAAAGCGATAACCAGCAAAGAAAAGAAAACTTGCAGACTGCCATGCCCGCCCCAGCCGATCCCTTACTAACCAAGCAGATAGCTCCCTCAAGCCAACCTAACATAAACTCTCACCATTTACCCGACAAGCCATTTTTTAGTGTGTTAGATGCCACCTTTTGGTCACTGAATCAGTCAAACCCGGATCTCATGAATTCTCGTTGGTTATGTTATGACGTCTATCCCCCCTTCTACGAGGGCATTGCCCTCGATGCTTCTTTTGACTACTCATCAGATAGCAATCCAACCCAGTGTAGGTGGGATACACCGTGGAAAGGAGTTACCTTGAGCCAAGTCAGGAGCCAGGGCGTATGTATTGGTAATGTTGCCCTAGCAAGCTGGGATAGTGCTGTCTGCGCAAGAACCGTTGCGGTTGACAGGACCCGTAAATGGGCGATCCCATCCGCACCCGGAATGTGGATCTGCCATCGATCAGGAGTAACCCCCTGTGTGTCCCTCAAAATTTTTGACGATTCTGCTGACTTTTGTGTACAAATTCTGATTGTTCCTAGGATCCTATACCATCCAGAAGAAGAAATGTACCGCTACTGGGGAGAAGCCAAGAGCAGGCTTCAAAAAAGAGAAGTACTGACAGCTGTAACAATAGCAACGCTGCTTGGTTTGGGAGCAGCCGGCACGGCCACGGGAGTGACCTCCCTAGTGACCCAGCGACGAGGCCTGTCTCAACTGCAAGCTGCCATCGATGAAGACCTACAAAAAATTGAGAAATCCATTACCTTTTTGGAGCAATCCCTCTCCTCGCTATCAGAGGTTGTTTTGCAGAATAGACGGGGATTAGACCTCCTGTTTATGCAACAAGGAGGCCTTTGTGCCGCCTTGAAAGAGGAATGTTGCTTCTATGCTGACCACACCGGAGTAGTTAGGGACTCGATGGCCAAATTGAGAGAGAGATTGGCTCAAAGAAAAAGAGACAGGGAAGCCCAACAAGGATGGTTTGAATCATGGTTTAACCAATCACCGTGGCTAGCCACCCTGATATCCACCTTGGTAGGTCCGATTGCAATAATCCTGCTGACACTGATCTTTGGACCCTGTATATTAAACAAGCTCGTGTCCTTTGTCAAGAGCCAGCTAGAAAGGGTCAACATCATGTTTGTAGAACACCAATAACTGCTTTAAAAATGTACTTGATCAGTATTTCCCCCGATTCCCCCTGGCTCTCCCCAAATAACCCAAGCTACACTCCATTACCCCCAGTCGCTTCCCAAGTGCCAATTGCTCAGTGTGCCTTATCTTTGTACTCTTTTTAGAAATATTTTTACTATTTTAGCCTGTTTAGTTAAGCATGGGGGGGGGGGGGGGGGGGGGGGGGGAAATGTTGCTAGGTAGGGCCTGACAGCCATTTGCCATCCACCACATTGGTGTCTGCGAGCTGATGGACCGCGCGGCCAGGGGTCGGCCGCCATGCCATTCCTGAGCCAGGTCACCGCGTGCCCGTGAAGGCAACAACAAAAAAAAAATATCAAACTTTGGCCTGCTTCATGTGAAAAGAGAAGAACCAAGACTACTGAAAAACAAATCAGTCATGTATGCTGAGACCCCTGTACTATATTAATTGCTGACAGAAGCAAAAAAAAGGGGGTAGGGAGAATTGAGGGGCAGGGGGAGAGCCTTCCTTTCCTTCCTCAAGCAATAAAGGGCAGGATAGATGGGTCTGTGGCTCTCCTTGCTATTCACCCGCATTTCTTTCTCCTTCCACATCCTCCCAAGACCTGGCTATTGCAAATGCTCCTAGGCAGTGCCACTATTCACGTGGCAAGCCCACCTGCCAAGAGTCATAGAAAGGCTGAAGTCAAAAGGCACCTCTGGAGGTCATCATGTCCAGTGCCCCTGCCCAAGCAGGGCCACTTAGAGCTGGTTGCCCAACAGCACGTCCAGGTGGCTTTTGAACATCTCCAAGGATGGAGACTATACCGCATCACTGGGCAACTTGGGCCAGTGAAGAGTCACCCTCACAGCAAGTGTTTCCTGAAGTCTGAGTAGCAGGTTGGTTACTTCCTAGTGGTATGGGACATATTATACAATACTAGGAAGCACATTTGGGGATTGTACAAGACGTACTATGGGATGCTTAGGATAGGAACTAAAGGCAGGAAAAAGAGGGTAACAACATGGCTTGGGGATGAGCAAACATGGAAGAATGAGTGGCTGGTCAGTATGCTTGTCCAGTCATGCCCTGCACTTGAGCTCTTCTGTCTACTTATTAAACTCCATTTCTAAGCATGTTGCTGGGTGAGGGACTTTCTATTCTGTGTGCATTTGTGTGCTTGGAGATCCAAGTGCCAGCAACTGGAGATTACACATCAGAGGGACTGTGTGCCTCTGGTGCCAGCAACTGGAGTGACCAGAGTGAGTGAAATAAAGTCTTGACAATGAAACCAGTGACCTGGAGTTTATCACACGCTGATAACTAAATCTCTTTTCTATCCAAAACCAAATTAAGGCTATAAAGCATAGGAGTGCACATATGAGAAACAGGTAAGGATCATGCCAGCAAAACTGGAAACAGGCAAACACCTTTTGTTTTCATTTTCATTGTTCTGTCACACCAGGCCGCTGCTGTGTTTACCACTTTCCTGGAACACAACCCTGTACTTTGCCCAGGATGGTCTCAACCTCCAGAACCTCACCAAATGCAGTGGCAGCCTCAGCTTTACTTTAAGTGACAGCAATATCAGTTTGAGGTGGAGCTCCTAAGAAAGTTCTATCTATGGAATGTGTATGTGTTCCTGTTTATCTGTCCTTCCCCTAACAAGTCCCAATCCTGTTGGCCAAAGGCAGTAGGCAACTTAACAGAGAAGAGATCCTGTCATTTACCCACTTGCAGAAAGACTGCAGCATGAGTTTAAGCCTTACACACTAGTTCATTCAAAGGTGGAGAGACATCACAAACACAATAACTGGGATGAAATGAAATGTTGATGCCCTGTTAGACACTTGAGAAACCAAACACGAGACACAAGTCCAGAAGCAACGAGACTTCTTTAGGTGAGCATCCTTCAGCTGCTTACTGAAGCTCCTGTTAACAAAACACTCCAGGCCAAGGAAGCTTGGACAACCTTCATGATTCTGTAAGATCCATGGTACGTGACCTTTTTTATATAGCAAAAAATCAGAGGACTGACTTACTATGTGCAGTTGGCTGGAGGGATGCAGGAGCTCCAGGAATAGTTTGCAAACACAGGGTGATAGTAGTTTTACAGAGCCCCCAACACTGTATTCCCAGAGAGCCAAACTGACTCTCCTCCACACATCTGACTCCCTCACCACCAAGTAGGGTTTCTCTAAGTAGCTTGTAGTCACTTTTGCCTCAACTTCCCTGACAGCCACATCTGACCACACTTGAAAGGCTCCTCAGCTGCAGGCAGTTGGACAAATCAAGCCAATCACAGCACTGGGTTTCTGCTCTGACAGGTCTGGATTCTCTATTTGATGGTACAAACTGCTTTGACCAGGGACCAGAAGCTGAGGGGCATCTTCCCCAAGCAGGGTCAGTTTGCAATAGCCATGTTCAGGAATAATCTTCAGACAAGTGAACTTAACAGTTTTAAAGCAAGGAACACACCCCCTCTATCGCCAAAACCATAGAAACACAGAATGGTTTGTGTTGGAAAAGACCTTAAAGATCATCTAGTTCCACTCCCCTGCCATGGGCAGGGACACCTTCCACTAGACCAGGTTGCTCAAAGCCACATCCAACCTGGCCTTGAACACTTCCAGGGATGGGGCGTTCGCAGCTTCTCTGTTCCAGTCCCTCACCACTTTTGTAGTCAAGAATTTCTTCCTTATATCTAAACTAAATCTACCTTCTTTCAGCCTAAACCCATTACTTTTCCCTATCACTACATGCCCTTGCAAAAAAGTCCCTCTCCAGCTTTCTTGTAGGCCCCTTTAGGCACTGGCAGGCTGCTAGAAGGTCTTCCCAGAGCCTTCTCTTCTCCAGGCTGACCAACCCCAACTCTCTCAACCTGCCTTCATCAGAGAGGTGCTCCAGCCCTCTGATCATCTTCATAGCCCTCCTCTGTACTCACTCCAACAGGTCCATGTCCTGCTCCAGCTTGGTTCCTCTCTTCACATGTTCACAGGTCCTGCCAGGAGCCCGCTCCAGCACGGGCTCTCCATAGGGTCACAGCCTCCTTCAGGCATCCACCTGCTCCAGCGCGGAGTTGTCCAAGGTGGGGATCTGCTCCAAACCACCATGGGCTGCAGGGGCACAGCCTGCCTTGCCATGGGCTTCACCACAGGCTGTCGGGGAATGAATCTCTGGTGGAATGAATCTCTGTTCTGGTACCTGGAGCACCCCCTCCTCCTCCTGCCTCACTGACCGGGGTGCCTGCAGGGCTGTTGATCTCACATATTCCCACTCCTCTCTCCCAGCTGCTGTTGCACAGCAGGTTTTTTCTCCTTCTTAAATACGTTCTCCCAGAGGTGCAGCCACCGTTGCTGATGGGCTCGGCCTTGGCCAGTGGCGGGCCCAGCCTGGAGCCAACAGGCATCGGCTCTGTTGGACATGGGGGCAGCTGGCAGCAGTGTTAAGGAAAATTGGACTGAAACTGTCTGGAGTTAACCACTTAGCATTAGCAGGTAAATTTGCTGAAGGCTTAGGGCACAAGCTGTGAACTTCCACCCAGACGTGTTGAACTTCTACCCAATTCCATGAAAGAGGGCAACAAGTGCCGGTTCGAGCTGGAGGACCAGGAAGCAAGGAAGGCTGCTACACTCGTCAGCAGAAGCTGCAACTTTGAGATAAGGAACGACCCGCCTAGAGACAACAAAGGGACCCAATGAGGAACGGGAAGACCCCAGACCCTAAAGTTACTACTGGTTGGAATTGTCATGAGAAGGGTGGGGAGCTGAGATTGTAAGGGTGTGATTGCCCAGGGATTTCTTTGTTCAGGCTCCCTCCCCGGAGGCACCCAGCTTGAGCGGTTTCTGCCACTGTACCACTCAAATAAATTACCTTACTGGACTTAAAGCCTGGGAGTCTGCTACAGGATACCCAGGGTGGAGAAACTTCTTTAACAATTGGTGACCCAGATGAGACCCCAGGCCACCACCATCGGATCATCTCATCTCCAAACATCCAACTGCCATCAGTGGGTGAGTTCACCTGGGATCTTTGGAGCAGGAGGCATCGAAGGGTGAGTGTTAAAATTCCCTGAGCAGATGTGGTGAAAATACTGTGGTGGGTCCATTCCCTCTCAGCATCAGGGTGGGCTTGAGTCCTTCCCCTGCTGCAGCTTGCTTACGGGGGTGCAGCCTGATCAGCTAGGCACACATAGAAGGGGGTTCAAGTCCCTCTTAGTAGATGAAAACACAAAAGGGAACACACCTGGCATAGAGGACACAGCTGGCATAGAGAAAGGGATTCCTTTAGCCACAGTACTGGGTAATTGGGAAAAGATTGGTGGTACAGTCAATTTGTCAAAAAATCACGCAGTTACACTGTCAGGAAGATTGGCCATTCATTACAAAAGCTGGTAGTCCAGCACAATGGTGGCCACCGTGGGTGACTTCTGACCAGCAGAAATTAACCTTTTTGTGGTATCATCTGGAAGACAGGTTTCCACCACAAACAGATTATTGGTATGTGTGGGATAACTGGGCTTAGGAGCAGAAACATCCAGCCTGATGGCATGGGAGGAGGGAAACACTGCTGAAGGTAACGTTTGCTTTAGCAAATGTCAGTGCCTCAAACAACGCCCCAAAAGAGTCTGCCCCACTCTATATGCCAACTGAGACATCTGTCATTTGGTCTCTTTCTTCACCACCTGCCTCTACTTTACCGGCTGCTGGACTCTATCCTATGATTTCTAATGTTTTGCCTAATCCCGCCACACCACAGCAAGGAGGGGTGGGTGGAGGCAACACTCCTCCCCTGGCGTTACATGTGTTTGCTAACCAGCCCTGGAACCCCAGGGATTTAGCTTTATGGGGAAGTAAAATGCTGAGACTAAGGGAAGATGCTGAGAGACATGCTCAACTTTTTTCTAATATAGGCACTGGATATAACCCAAAGTGGAGTGGACACCCAGATACTTCTGAGGGAATTGTACTGGCCAGATGAGCCAGATAAAACAATGAGGATGTAGAACTAGCACAAGAAGCTGGAGGACAAAGAAATCCCTGGCTGGCAAACACTCCATACCAGGATTATAATAATACAGGAGATGGAGCCACATGCCAAGCAGCACTCCAGAACTTAGTAGAAGCCATGAGGGCACGTGGTGAGTTAGGAGTAAATTGAACAAAAGTGCAAGAATGCAGACAGTGCCTAGATGAAACCCCAGTGAATTTTGGGGGATGGCTTTGATAAGCTTTGTTAAAATATGGGGGAATGACCCCACATAATTTTAATGACATGCTAACAATTAGTGGGTTTGTGGATTAAGCAGCCCCAGAGGTATGGAAATATTTCAAAGAACATATGCCAGGCTGGCAAGGGGAAAGTTTACAGAAAATTTTAAGTGTAGCAATATTTGTGTATGATGGGCAAGAGGAGAAACACAAAGCTGAGCAAGTGAAAGAAAGAAAGAGAGCAAAAGAACAAGAAGCTAATTTACTGGTGGCGGCTTTAGCAAGAAACTTGCAAGTGAAAGGTAGAGGCCAAAGAAGAGGAAGGCCAAGCCCGGGATTCAGGCTGAGGCCAGGAAACACAGGGGAAGCAAAGGGAAAGAGTGTCATTGCGGTGGGAATTTAGGGCATGTACAGCAGGAATGTCCCCTTTGACCACAAAGTCTGTCTACAGAAGGGAACTACTGATGCAAAGAGTTATCCCGAGTAAATAACAGCTCACAATGACAGGAGGCAGGGGACCTTGAAACCCTTGGGGAACTATAAGGACTTGAGAATTTTGCTATGTGGGAAACTCAATTAGATCACCAAGGACATATAGTAGTGTCCTGGTTTCATCTGGGATAGAGTTAATTTTCTTCTTAGTAGCTGATGCAGTGCTGTGGTTTGGATTTGGCGTGAGAACAATGTTGACAGGACACTGATGTTTTTGGTTGTTGCTGGGTGATGTTTATACTCAGTCGAGGACCTCAGTTTCTCAGGCCCTGCCAGGAGAGGGCTGGAGGGGCACGGGGAATTGGGAGGGGACACAGCCAGGACAGCTGACCAAAACTAGCTAAAAGGATATTCCATAGCATGCGACACCATGCAGAGTACAAGATACTTCTTTTATCTTTTACGGATACTTCTTTAACAAGCAGCTTCTCGGGGAAGCCACTCCTGTACCCTCCACCCCGCTACCAAAACCTTACCACACAAAACCAGTACAGCGTGCCACCAACGGCTCTGCCCTTTCACTTACTTCTAAGGCCCAAGAACAATCCCTTCAGCTGGTCCTCCATGATAACATAGAGGTAACTCCATACATGAAACACTGCACCTCTTTCTCTTCAATGACACTGGCCAAGCCAGAAAATCAGATGCTCTGTATTTCATTAACAATTCAAAAGAACCATGGAAAGAATATGCAAAGGGATAGTTTGTTTTGGTTAGGTTTTTGACAGCTCCAAGAATACACAACCAGATGTGCTAGCAGGTTGTTTGATTCATAAATGTTACAAAGGTGACCATCAAATGGAAAGGAATAACGGTAAGTAATTTGATTTTTTTTTCCTGATGCACAAAAGAAAGTGTGCTTACCTGTGCTAAGATACTTCTGCTTCTTTTAGACTTTCAGAACCCTTTTTTGCTTTCTTTCAGGTGGGGGGAGAGGGTGGAGCAGGGGAACAGAATAAAAAGATAAATTCCAGTATCACATTAAGTTGGCTGTTTTGAAAAAAAAATATAATTTCACTTTTTTCGTGAACACTTAGAATATACAAAAGTATTCTCACAAAATATACAGATTATGCTTTTGTTGAACTTTTATGGAAATCCAGGAAAGAGAAAAATAAAGGATCTCTGCGCAGAAACAAGGCTAGAAAAAAATGACAGAATGAGATTCATCATGGGAAAGAAAAAATAAGCTAGCAAGAACATAGCAGATTGCACTGTGAAATCCAGTAAATGGTGTAACAGGAAATGAACAACTGCCATCAAATTAACTACAGTGTGAAATGCTAAGAAGAAAAGGTAGGGCAGTTCAGGATTCACACGCCACCACACGCAGCAAGGTAAATCTGTTGGTGTAAACTCTGCACGGGCCATATTTGAAATATTACGATGAGATTATTGCACAACCTGGTTTAGAGCCAAAAAAAAAAAATACAGAAAGAGAGAACTGGAGGGAGCGAAGAGCACCTTGTACTGTGCATGTCCCGGTTAAACCACAAGAACTGCACTATACACTGTAAATGCATAGGAATACCTTAATAGTACAAGTGTAGTACAATAGTATTTAAATACTGTACATTTAAAAATATTTTTTAAATACTCAATGTTTGGTTAGAAGTACCAACAAAATATTACTTTGGCAATAGGAACATTTTTGGCATCGTTTGGGTACACTGGGGTGAATAGGAGAGAGGAGAGAGGCCTGCCTACAAGAGCTGTGGCATTCCACTCACTTTCAGGACCAAAGAAAGTTCCTTCACTGGTCTCATGTCACAGCAAAGATACCACCAGAATTCACCAATACACTGAAGAAAGGAAGGAGGGGAACCAGTTTCAAAGATGCAGAATTCCTACAGTTGCTGGTAAGCACACTGAGCACCCTCCACAGCTAACAAGGGAACACTGAGCAGAAGTCCCATACTAGCTGAGGTTGGTGGCATTTTTGCCAAACCCAAGAATTCTTACCCTCTGTGGTAGAAACAGCACTGCCCAGAGCAGGCTCCTAGGGACACCAGTCACCTTCCAGTACAAGGAAGGACAGTGCATTGGAACTGGAGTAGAAAGAGATGGTCCACACCAAGGAAAACTCCTGCACTAGTCAAGAAGGGATGTTGTGAATCACTCTTTAAATTCCTATTGGTTTTGAAATTATTTGAACCCATAGGTTTCAGGAATGGGAACTGGAGGAAAGATCATGAACTGACATAAACGGTCACTGACATAAACAGAAATATGCCCTTCATCACTATCCCAAGATGTTTCCAATTTTTATTCTGTAAGAACAGTCCAGTGTGCACCACACACTACAACCTTCAGAGCTCTCCAGCATATTTCTTTTCAAAAAGCTCCCTTCTGATGACTTTCCTCCTGAAAATGCACTGGGCTGTATTTCTTCCTGCCTGACCTATTTTTATTCTTTCCTGCCCACGTTTATAGTACCTCCAATGTCCGTTCACATGCTTTTATCTTCACAGGTATTTGCCAAACTTTCCAATCTAGAAACATTTACCAGTGTCCTTAATGCATTACCTGACTCCTCTTGCAAATCATAGGGAAAAACTGCACCAAGGCAAATGCAGAACTCTGCCAGGGGTTCCTTCTCTTTAAATCACCACACTATGGATGTGCAGCCTGTTGCCATTGCTGTATTTGTTCCGTAGTCCTTAAGGTTCTGCAGCTGCATTGAAATCCACATTAACATTTAACCCCCCATCAATCTGAATCACTTTTTCCTGTTGGAAGGAATACATACAGATGTCCTGGAGACAAAAAGATGGAACACCGCCAGGATCCACTCATTTTGTAACTAAATTTGAGGGTATTGACATATGTATTCCCCAAATGTTCTGCATTCATTGAGGTTCCTTTATCTTGCTTTTCATAATTATCTGTATTTATAAACCCAGGTTTTAAAGTAATACAAACTGAAAATTGCTAAAATTTAATTGAGTTGGTCTCCATAGCTAAAGACTGAACAATGCAGTTTCCAGCTTATTTCCCAACCATACAGCTTTCACCAGAGCTGATTCAAAAAAACTTATTTAACTGCTTTTATGAAAGAAAACTTTTCAACTGGAATAAAAATATGTGGGTCCTGGGTTGCATAAAAAGCTGTACCATATATGAGTCTTAACATATCCTGGGCTGCATAAAAAGTGTAACCTCTACTCAGCTCTCGTGGGACCCTATCTGGAGTGCTGCATCCAGCTTTGGGGGCCCCGGTACAAAAATGACATGGACCTGTTAAAGCGCACCCAGAGCAGGGCCACGAAAATGATCAGAGGGCTGGAACATCTCTCCTGTGAATGCTGAGAGAGTTGGGGTTCTTCAGTGTGGAGAACCGAAGGCTCCAGGGAGGCCTTACTGCACCCTTTCAAAACTTCAAAGGGGCTTGGGGGCTTGTAAGAAATACAGAGAGAGACATTTTAGCAGGCCCTCTACCGAGAGGACAAGAAGCAACGGTTTTAAACTGGAAAAGGGTAGGTTTAGATCAAACATAAGGAAAAAAAACATTTCAGTGAGGGTGGTAAGACACTGGAGCAGGTTGCCCAGAGAAGCTGTGGATGCCCCATCATTGGAAGTGTCCAAGGTCAGGCTGGATGGGGCTCTGAGCAACCCGATCTAGTGGTAGATGTTCCTGCCCATGGCAGCAGGGCTGGATTACATGGTCTTTAAAGGTCCTTTCCATTTCAAACTGTTCTGTGATTCCTCAGGGTTGGGGTTTTTTTCCTCTCCATGTAGAGGAAAAAGTAGTGGCATAGGAAGATGAACAACAGAGCAGAAATACAGCCATGATAAACCTTATTTGAAAAAATGACTTTCCTATTTTTCTAACCATTCTGCCGAAGCCATCTCCTTCCTTCTTCCTTTTGAGTTATAATTTCTTGTACTGCACCAGGAAAGCTGAAGTATTGAAAAATCCTATCATATATACACACGAAGCAGAAAATTTTGAAGGAAAGTATTTAATACCTTTTAAATCAGTTTTATCAGCCCAGGGGATAAAGTTTGGCCAAGAAAGTTAAAGAAAAGCATTTTCTAAGCAGGAGCTCTGGGTACTGGCCAATTTAATTCTAATCCAGACTGTGGCAATGCAGAGTAAACCAATGCACACGCGTTGCTATACAAGTTTCTCAAACTGGGCGCTCTATGCCCTGCTCCAAATCAGAATCCCAACAACAAAATCTCTGGGATCTGGATATGATTCCCTAGCGACAACGAGAAAGGAAATTTCCATTTTCTAGTTTTTACCCACCCCACCCCCTGGCCCCAAGAAAAAAAAAACAAACCCAAACAACAAACCACAAAACCCACAATCAAACAATCTTTGCCCATTAACATTAAAACCACTCTTCAAAATCTTGGAAGTAGATTAGTTGTGATTTATTGTTGCTGATTTACTTAAAAGCCAAAATGGAACCGTGCATCAAAGCAGACCTAAGAAAGCACAAAGGAAAGCAAAAGTAGAGATTCACAGGAACCCAGAACTAGCTTCATTCAGAATTTTCTCCAAAAGGTCTCAATTGTTTGTTATAAAAATGTTGATGCTACCATCTTTGTCACTTTCTACAAGAAAGAATGCTGTTTAGGGTGAATCCCAGGCTGTAACTAGTCATCAAAAGGACAGAAAGAAGCCTTAGCAGCACATAGTCACTCTGTTCTCAGCTCTGCACCAGTTTTCCTTTACCATTTTGTCAGTGTCCTTCACCTTCTGCCTCCATACCTCAAAGAGGCTACAGTAACACTATCAAAAATTACTCATGAGTTCTTACAACACTTTGAACAACTTTAAATATAGCAGTTCTCTGATCTCCTCATTTCATAGAACGCATATCCATGCATATCACTTAGGGCAGAGGGAAAGGAAGAAGAGAAAACAGCAGGGAGAGAGAGGCAACTACAGAATAATTACTGCCACTGTGAATGCTCTTCTCGGTCGCTAACCATCTGCCCTCTAAGTAAATGAAGAAAGCTTTAAGGCTTCCCAAGTAAGTAAAGAAAGAAAAATTGAGAGGTAATAATAAAGCAGCTGGCCGACAGAAAGGCTTCATTCTTTGTAAATCACCTGTTCCAACTTGGAATAATAAACTACGAACAAATTTGACAGATCTGGTGGCCTTCTATGGCAGGGTTACAGCATTGGTGGATAAGAAAAGAGCAACTGATATAATCTACCTGGGGTTGTGCAAAGCATTTGACGCTCATGACAACCTTGTCTTTAAAATGGAGAGACATGGATTTGACAGATGGACCCCTCTGTGGATAATGCCATCAGTGGCTCAATGTCCAAGTGAAGACCAGCACTGACTGCCATTCCTGAGGGCTCGGTATTGGGACTGGCGCTGTTTAACATCTTTGTCAGCAACATGGACAGCGGGACTGAGTGCACCCTCAGCAAGTTTGCTGATGACACCGAGCTGTGTGGTGTGATGGACACAATGGAGGGAAAGGACAATATCCAGAGGGACCTTGACAGGCTTGCGAAGTGGGCCTGTGTGAACCTCATGAAGTGCAACAATGCCATGTGCAAGGTCTTCCATAGGGACCGGGGAATCCCAAGCACAAACACAGGCTGGGTAGAGAATGGATTGAGAGCAGCTGTAAGAAAAGACTTGGGGGTGTTGGCTGACAAGAAGCTCAACATGACCCAGCAATGCGCATTTGCAGCTCAGAAAGCCAGCTGTATCCTGGGATGCACCAAAAGAAGCATGGCAAGCAGGTTGAGGGACGTGGTCTTCCTCCTCTACTCTGTGAGGCCCCACCTGGAGTGCTGAATTCGGCTCTCGGGCCCCCAACATAAGGACATGGACCTGTTGAAATGAGTCCAGAGGAGGGTCACGAAGATGCTCAGAGAGCTGGAGCACGTCTCCTATGAAGACAGGCTGAGAAAGCTGGGGTTGTTCAGCCTGGAGAAGGTTCCAAGGAGACACTGTAACAGCCTTCCAGTACCTAAAGTGGGCCTACAAAAAAGCTGAAGGAGGACTGTGTCATGGTTTCAGCTGGGATAGAATTAATTTTCTTCTTAGTAGCTGGTACAATGCTGCATTTTGGGTTTAGCGTGAGAATAACACACTGATGGTTTTAATTGTTGCTAAGTAATATTCACATTAAGGACTCTTCAATTTCTTAGGCCCTACCAGCAAGAAGGCTGCAGGGGCACAAAAAATTGGGAGAGGGCACAGCCAGGACAGCTGACCCGAACTAGCCAAAGGGGTGTTCCATACACTGAGCGTCATGTGAGTATAAAAACCAGGGGAGATGGCCAGAGCCTGCCCATTGCTGCGCTGGGACTGGCTGGGCGGCTGTCAGCAGGTGGGGAGCAGTTGTATTGCGCATCACTTGGGGTTTTTTTATTTTCCCTTTCAGATTTTATTCCTCTCTCCCTCCCTCTCTCCTCCTCATTACCATTGCTGTTATTATTCATTGTAATTATATTTTATTTTAATTATTAATTTTTTCTTATCTTAACCCATGAGTTTCATCTTTTTGTCAAATCTCCTTCCCATCCCTTGGGGAGGGAAGAGGGCGGTAAGCGAGCAGCTGCATAGTACTTAGTTGCCAGCTGGGGTTGAACCACACAGACTTTTTACAAGGGTGTGTAGCAACAGGACAGGGGGTAACAGCTTTAAACCAAAAGAGGGTAGATTTAGGTTAGAAATAAAGAAGAAATTCTTCAATATGAAAGGGGTGAGGCACTGGAACAGTGCCCCGAGAAGCTGTAGGTGCCCCATCCCTGGAAGTGTTCAAGGCCAGACTGGATGCGGCTTGGAGCAACCTGGTCTAGTGGAAGGTGTCCCTGCCCATCGCAGGGGGCTTGGAATGACAGGACCTTTAAGGTCCCTTCCAACCTAAACCATTCTGTGATTCTACGACATTTTCAGCATAAATATGCACATAATTAGCAGTAAGTCCAAACCAGAGTCCTAACTGTTTATGATACATAGTCTTTGAAGAAACATAAGGTCCAAATCCTTCTGTTCACCCTCAGATGCAGGCACTGCTCCCACCCACACAGGGTGTTCCTAAAACAAAAGTATCTTCCAGTCCTACTTGCAGGGGGATCTGGAAAAGCAAAGTTAGTTAAGTTTTCTGCTTTTGCTACCTCCTTCTCCTTCCTCCATACCTACCTCCTTTCATACTGAAAAATTACACT
Organism: Falco naumanni; assembly: GCF_017639655.2. Classification (NCBI taxonomy): domain Eukaryota; kingdom Metazoa; phylum Chordata; class Aves; order Falconiformes; family Falconidae; genus Falco; species Falco naumanni. Next base: position 9,939,407 of record NC_054058.1, on the reverse strand, counting down.
AGCAGTTACCTTCCCAACAATGGATAAAGGCTATCAGTATTTCCCACACAAACTCAAAATATAGAGAGGTGCCCTAAATTATATGAAGATGACCATTACCATTAGAACAATCTCTCACAATATTCTCCTGCTCCTTACCATTCTCTTCACATCAGCCAAGATATACTGGTGCCCCAAGGCAGCATATGAACCAAATTAACTACATTGAGCAGAAACGTCACTTTTTCCTTTCAGGCTACCTGAGCGCCAAAAGTGAGAAGTCATGTTTTAGTGACACCTACACACCGTTTCCTTTTTTCTTCTCAGTCCCAGGGAAATGCATGTATTTTTCATTAGACTGTCCAAGGTTGGGTGAGGCGTGTATACATACATGTACATGCATTATACACATATACGCATATCTAACACAACTGCCAGCGTGATTGCCTTCACCAACTCTTCAGCCCTTACTGGTCCTTAACAATCTGACTCCTAAGTGCACACACACACACATCCATGCAAATAATTAATCTAGTCCATAAACAGGTGCTGCCAAGCGTCTACTTTCTCACAAGACCCTCTACAGCAGGCTGAAGGTGGGCTACAGGTTAGATTATTAGACTATGTGCTGGGAAAGGACCAAAGCAGGTTCCCTTTCAGCCAGAGACGGTGCCGGTGCCATGTATTATCACGCCACTGTACCTAAATCTGTCGATGCAGTTTTGGGCCTGACCTGAAAATCCCTTTCCGGACAGCTTCTGGCTGCGTGCAGGCAAAGAACTGAGATAAGAAATAGCAAAGCTTGAGCAGGAGACAGGCTGCAAAACGCAGAGGCACCCAGAGCGCTCAAACACCATTGCCACGTTCTGCTCTGCCAGTGACCTCTTGTGGGGAGGGTGGAAAACAACAGCCCCCTCTTCCCAAACCGCTCGGAGCAACACCCCAGACAAAGGTGTTAAGCACCGGCCTCAAGTCCACACATTTCAAGGACCTTCGGTACCTTGCAAATTGCAGATCGGCTGAAAAACAATTGCAAGCTGAGAAAACAGGCATAGGAAAAGAAGGAAGATCCTCTCATTGATAAATAAGTAGTGATAAAAATCACTGATGAAACTGAATTATAGTAATTTTGTACTACAAAGTAAGTGACCTTTTTACTTTTTTTTATTGTTTATTTCTTTTACATTCAAAACCCCTAAAGAAATTGGTTTTGGAAGGATAAATATTAAGAAATCACACTGTAGTTTCTACAAGGTAGGAAGCCGAAGTGTTATGTAAGGCAAAGTATTGTGGAAAATGAAACTTGCACCAGCTGAGCACTAATGTGATATTCTGCTTTACCAGTATTCTTACCTGATGCGAAGCTGGCTGCTTGAAGCAAACTTTCATGGGTGTTCATCACCTACATGTTCTCTGTCTAACGGTTGTATGAATTAGTAAGATCCTGTAGGAGCAATCTGTGGTGCAACTGAAGCCACTGGAAAAGCTGTGCTTTGAATGGGGAAAAAAAAAAAACCCAAAAGTAAAAATCACTGCATTATGGTAAGCATTCCCAGAATTGGCATTACCTTTGACAGTTCTTTCTGTCTCAGTTTGCCATCTGAAAATGGAAATTGCTTTTTAGCCATGCAGGACTATCACGATAATTGTGTATCTCTGTGTGCACTCTATATGCACTTATGAAGCAATTCAGAACTAGTACTGTTTTCACAGCAGGATGTGAATAACACGCAATAAATGGAGATTAGGGCCACACATATTAAATGAGCACTAATGAGGCTACTTATTTACAGTTAGGGTCTTACGGAAAAAAAGCTTGCAGTCAGAAAAATAATAAAAATTAAGGATCTAATTATTAACAATATGCACTTCACTTTCAGTTTATCCTAATTTTTCAATGTTTGAATTGGTAATTAGTTTAGAACAACTGAACTTACGTTATCAAAAGAAAAATAAACAAACCCTGAGAGCCAAATTGAATACCTAGTAGGCAGAATAAAAAAAAAAACGTATTACAAAAGCCCACCTCTTCTTCCTAACAGAGTAAACATTAGGAGCAGTAGGTTTTATTGGAACTGGAAAATGTGGAAGATGTTGAAAATTAAGACTTTATAGAATCATAAAATGGTTTGGGTTTGAAGGGATCTTAAAGATCATCCAGTTCCAAACCCCCTGCCCAGGGCAGGGACATCTTCCACTAGACCAGGTTGCTTAAAGACCCATCCAACCTGGTCTTTGCCCAGGAGTTTCCCAGTAGTTTGGCAAGAATACAGAAATAGTGAGATTCTGATCTTTGGTTCCAGCAATCAGTGTGATTTAATCGTGTCTTCTGTGTTTTCCCTAACCTTGACCTTGTTGTTCTTTCGATCTGTCTATTCTCTCTTTCCTACTCTCCTTTTTTATCACCTATTCCATCCCATTCTCCACTTCAGACGTCCCCTCCATTAGGCTTCTACCATTGATACCCATTTGCCCAGTTCCAGTTCCTTCCCTCCAGTTTCACATCTAACAAAGACAAGCAGTAGGAAGCTTGGAGGTGAGAAAACAAGATGTTCTGTCACTTATTTTATCTCCTCTCAGCCCCAGTTTAAAACCAGTTTCCCCACCAATCTCAACTCATCCTTGTTAACGTGATTTGTCCTACTCCCAGAACTAGAAGCTCACTCCTTGATTCAATATCTTTTTTCACACCTTGAAGCTATCAAAAGAGTGTACTGCATTACAGGAGATCCCAATCTCAGCTCTCACTTCTGTGCACACTTACTCAGCTCCAAGCTGCACCTTTAGCAATGCCCCTGCCAAAATTTAACCAAGAGCCTCCAGCAACTCTTTTTGGATATGGAAACAGAAAGCACAGTTCCTGATCAAATTCAGGCAGGGATCTTTCTTTGATCTTAGAACAACTAAAAATATGTAATCTTGAAGTAAAGCTTATCTCTCTTACAAAAAGAAAGACGATGCCCCAGCACATAAAAGATTTGACCATCTAAAAAGTAGACTGTCTCATTCAAAAATGGTACAAATGACACATTTCCTCATGTCTAGGAGCCACAGCACACACAATTATCACAAGAGGTCAGACAACATGAAGCAACTTGTTTATGTGTCTAATTGACACTCCTTGACCTTACAAACAGCTTGTGCCATTCTGGTTGGCATATTCTGTAACAGCTGTGCTCAGGGCAGAAAACAAAGCTCAGAAGAGTCAAGAACTTAAAAACAGGGCTTTATGTGACCTTATAATCTGAATAGATGGCAGTACCAGCAGTCCCTATTGGAAAGGACACGTTCTAGGCAACATAGTCCTGAAATGCAACGTTCTTCAGATCACTCGACCACTTAGTAAAACTCGTTGATACGCTTGCTTTGAGAGCCAAGGGAGAAACTGATTAGTGTTAAGACACATTCCCTCTAGTCCCAAACTTACAAAATATTTTCATGCTTACCAACTAAGCAACAAACTGAATTTGCTTCCATGACCTTTTAAAGAGACAAATTGCTTTTCAATGACAGGCTTCCATAATTGAAAAGACAACACTGCGGAAATACAGTTTACACGATTAATGTATTTTACTCAGTATATACACAGTTCTTCAAACAAATTGGGTCATACAAAGGCAGTTTAAGAAGTGTTACGTAACCACCTTATCAACTGTTACATGGGATATGTCTTAGCTGGTTTTGCTTCCTCCAGCTCAGCATCCAGCCAGCGGTATCTGCGGTGACGGCGCAGAACTTCAATTGCTTTTTGTTCTAGAGATGTTGGTTGAATACCCAGGTCTTCCAAACCAGGAAGGTCAGGAAACTTCATGTCTGTTGTGTGAAACTTTAAAAAGAAGGGGTGGGGGGAAGAAAAAAAAAACAAAAACAAAAAGAGGGAATTCACTTGATAGAATGAACAGCATTACGCCCATCATTCACATACTAAAAAAAGTACTCTGTACTTATATATGAGGTCACCTTTTTTCTTTTATGGATGTACGCTAATTTGTTTCCATAGTACTAGAAACATTTTAATGTATCTCAAAATAATTTTTAACAAAATGGCAGCTCTCAGGACAGTCTACTACAATTTCAAGGCTGCTGATGTAAGACTGTTTCCCCTGATAAAGAACCCCACAATACAATACACTGCTGCACCTTGTAGATCTGAAGACCTATCCAAACATAAATGTGGACTCAGCCAACTGTGTGTCAGTCCCAGTTCCTTGACCGATTTTGGCAGCGTTTTCCCCTGGGAGGAGAAAAACATTTGACCTGGCCCTACAGAACTATGGCGTCATTACACAAGGTATTGCGTACCCAGTGTACTTTGACAGGAGATTCAGGTGGTTTGCATCTGGCAAAAAAGCCCTTCAGGCTTCAGATTTACATTCAGGAATAAACAGCAGTGAGACATGCAGAAAAGTGTCTTCATTTTCTCTCCATCAGGTATACATTACAGGAAGATTACTGCATTGCAACCATAAAATTAGGCCAAACAAAGGGCATATTGAACTGCAATTATATACATTCTGCTTTGTCAAGAAAACTATGTTGAATTGTCACCTTTGGTAGGTTATTTGTCGCTGTTCATGGTCTAGAACAGGGTCCTGTACAGGGCAAATATTTAATTCTACTACCATATTTGCAACACATATGACCTGTATCTTAGAAAACGGGGATTTCTCTTATGCTATTATTGCTTGAAAGGTTTTTAATTCAATTGGATCTAATTTTACTAGATTACTTAAGGATGAAAAGCTGGGAAAGAGGAACAATCAGACACACAAGTGACATGGAGAAACTGCCCTCTTACACTACCCATGCTATAGCTGAATTGCAGTAGTTTTAGTGATTTGGTGCAGGCTTATTTTATGAAATGTTACTCTATAAACTACAAAGGTGGCTAGAAGTTAGGTTTTCAGGAGATGGGACCTGGGTCAATACAGCCAATACAACCACAATGCCAACCCTCTCCAGTATGGGGGACGAGTCAGTTGTTTGGGGAAAATAAAAAAAAAAAAAAAAAAGTCTTGCACTGGACCATAAATAAGGTTACCTCCTTCATTACACATACCGTCCACAGTTTTTCACAATTATTTCCGAACAGAATAAGAAAAGTTTATTTCACAGATGGAGAAATGTAAACATAGAAATTAATTGCTTGCAGCTATTCAGTAAGCTGCTCTAAGTATACAACCCAGCTCTCCCAGATTCATGGTAGTACCCTATCTCAAATTAATTCTGGAACAATCAGGTCAAAATAGGCTATAGATATAGCATCATAACAAAAGTCATTGGAACTCCAACTCTGCAAAATAGCTGGGAGAGCACCTACAACCCTCAGAGAACAGCAAGCTCAGAGACTGTCAGAGTACATGACTATCTTTGCTAACCTACACATACGCCAACAGTTTTGCTACTAATACTTGCTAAATCCTACTTTTTCCTCGCTTGCAGTTGGGGTTTTTTGCAAAGTATTTCTCCACTCCCACTTAGACATTCTGAGAAGTTAGGAATAAACATGAAGTTGCAACCTGTGCATAAAAAACGCACTCTAATGTCAAGCGAGATTTTGGGCTGTATCCAGTGCTGCCAGTTCAACTTGAGTTGTTAAAAACACCATTATCTGGGTGTTATAAGTGACTTTAATGCATCTAGAGGTACATAAAATTCACTAGTTACCTAAAAGAGGGGAGAACACACACACACCTCTCTTAGCTGCACACTGCACATCCAATCTCTACTTTGGCTGTCATTTTCAATAGCATGTTTTGGGGGTGGGGGGGAGGGACACAAGAGAAGCAAGCATAAGACTTGACCACTTTTAACACTTCACGAAGGTTGGGCCCTTTCCCCACCTCATCATGTTACTTCTTGTTATGTAACCCTCTCACCAATTGTTTCAACCACTTTCTTAAATGTATTCAGAGCAATATGTTAACTATTCTTCCTTCACCAAGGCTAGTGGAAAGACTACATCATTAAGATGCCTTTTAAAAAACCCACTTCTGTTAGCGTCTCTCTCTTACTAGTTTTTGTAAGACTGCATCAGATGAATCTTGGAACTGCTTTGACAGTGTATCCCCTTGGCACCGTAACAGGTCTGGACAAATCAGAGTGAGACTGCACAACAATAGCTGCAGCAATTGTATGGCAGGAACCATCACCATATTCGAGGAAGGTTATATACAAACACCTTAAAAAATTAAAAATTTTGTACTATGCAAATAGTCTGAAAGCGATTCTTTATAATCAAATTCTAGCCATTGAACTGACTGAAATACTACACCACATGACGTACACACATTTCGGTGCTCCTTTAATGCAAAACTACAAGTGCAAGTTACAAATAGACAATGAAACATTTCCCAAGAATTTGTGGACTATCCTACACTTACCCGGTCCACTTTGTCTCGTGTTAACCATGGCTCAAATGGATTAATCTCAAAGAATCTTGCAACTAAACTGTAATCAGAAAGAGTATTGCAAAAATATAGTCGTTATTCAGATGCACAGAAGAACACAAGAACTGGTATAAATATTTCACACTGACAGTGTGAGAGAGCTGGTACTGTAGCCATTCTTGCAAGCTATGAATTCATTAAAGCAGTGAACATGTCAGCCAGCAAGTTCTTAGCTGTGTTTCTGGTAACTTTAACTGTTGGCTACTGAATTATTCGATCTCCTATTCTTTTACTTTGGAAGGGAATGGAGGAGCAGGTATCTAGGAGTAAAAATGAGCATTAGTGGGTGAGGAAAGTAAACCTCCACATCCAGTTCCCCACACACCAGAGGGTTCAGTCTTGCCCCTGCCTTTCCTCCAAGCTCTGTTCCCTAGTAGTGTAGGCAGTAGTCCAATTAGTCATGAAGTTTGATTCAGTGCCTCCATGAGAAAACACGCTTGCTGACAACTAAATGAGTTAACAGCCGTACAAACAAGACGATGGAATCTGGAGCAATCTGCATCTATAAAAAGGATGAGGATTAGTATATTTGCAGTTTTCAGAAATTAAGTTTCCCTTGAAGGAAAGAAAATCTGTCAAAGAAAAGAAAATAACACTACAGCTCTTGCTCAGTGTCTTGGAACCAACAGTATGCAAGGTAGAATCTCTTACTGAAGCGCTCACGTGCAGATTAGGGTGTTACTAAGCTGCTGCACATACACAGAACGAGGCTTAATCACCTTTTAGATGCATTCTTGTCTCAAAAATATGGAATATCACTTACTTTAGCCCATAAAAAAAGAAGCATAACACAGACTGCAGCAAATGTGAATAAAACTAAAAAGCACCCACACAGCTACTTTTTCAAAAAGCTTCTCTGTGTCAGCTGAGCCATGTTAACCTCATGCCTCTACAGCCAATTAAGAAACACACACAACCGTTTAAAATGTTCTAGTATTATTCATCATCAGTTACATGAATCCAGTGTTCGAGTTCTATTACTAGCAGATTGGTAGGAGGATTCTAGTACCAGTGACTTTTTTCACTTATTAGTTTGCATTATACTAAAACTGAGGAGAACCAGCATCCCAAATATTAACACATCTCAACTATGCTAAAGGCAACTTCTGAAACAGCATTTACTGTTTGAGACAGTTTTTCAAAAGGATTTGATTATGCCTGAAGGACTAGGCCCAGGCTCAGATTTATACTGCACTTTTTCATGCACTATTCCTCAGTAGCTGCAATTCAGCAAGTCACCTTCTATCCCCAGTACACCTTGAGGCCAGAAAACAGAGCTGCAGAAGCAGCTCAGGGCACGCAAACAGAGCCTTGCAGTCCATCTACTGCAGTCAACTGGTGTGATGCTACACCTTTCCCTTCTTATCTCCCAATTTATTACCACCTTCTAAAGACGTTACTGCCCTTATATTTCAGGCAAAGAAATGCTTGCTCATAACTGCACTGCTCAAATTCCCAGGTCAAGATCTCAACACAAACTTACCTCCAACACTGGCTGAGATCAATACAAAGGACTTAAATAGAAAGTCAATCAACACCCATACCCACCCTTACCCCAACTCTGCTTCCAGGGTGGCAGTGCTCACTAGACTGGAAGCACAGCTGACAGTAGCAATACCTTAAGCTGCTGCAGAAAAATCTGTCAGCACCTACAGTACACAGATTTACCCTGTAGTACTGTATAAAAGTTTGTTTAGTTTGCTACTGAGTGTCTCTACTTAGGACCTTCTGCTACTTCTTGACTCAGCAAAGCCATTCAGTGACTCTAGTAAGTTTATTAGAAGTACACTTTTCATACACTAGCTCATCAAATGCTGGCCTGTGCCTGAGCAGAAGACTCAAAGCCATTTAACGACTACCTAGGGAAAGCCAGTTTCTACAGTCCTAGCATGTTAAATAACAACTGGTAATATTAAATAACCAGTGCCACAGTTATTTATGCTTCTGTGCCACCTGGTGGATCCCAAGATCCTACTGAAGGAAGGGTCCCACTTACTGGTAGAGAGGACGTGGAAGTGGATAGGGAAGAAAGGTTCGAAAGCAAACTGCATAGATGTATTCTACCATGTCATACAGGAGGTATCGGTTAGGTCTGGAAGAAAAAACAATAAACATTCTAGGTAAGTTAGGTATACTTGAATATTTGGAGCAAGAACAAAAAATTTAAAACCCTCCACCCTGAAGCCTACCAAGGGCCTGTTTTGTTCACTCTAAATGATTTACCAGGTTTGTCGTTTTCCTCACAAGAGGGGGAACTAATTTTGGCTCTCCAGATTCTGTACTGTTTAAAATAAAGAGGGATTAAGTTAGAAAAACATATCATCTGACATCAGCAATGGTACAGTCACAAACTGCTGAATTGTTTTATCACTGCATTGGGTGCCAGTGCCCAGGTGCTGGCAGGGGTGGCTGCAGGCGCAGCCTGTGTGGAGAGGTCGGGACTGCCCTGTGCCAGGCACAGCCAGCTCCAACAGACCCACCGCAAGGCACAGCTGAGCCCCTCAAACAAGGTGGTGGTGCCACTGGTAAAACACTCTTGAAGAGGGGCAAAAATGTCACACAGGCACAGAGGACTGAGGAAAAAAGCCCAGGCACTTGAGCAGAGATTCCTGTGGCTCATGGAGAGCCCATAGTGGAGCTGATTTATCCTGAAGGACTGCAGCCCACGGAAGGGCCCATGCTGGAGCTGGGCAAAAGCATGAAGAGAAAGGAGAGGCAGAAATGAACTGTTACGGACTGCCTCCATAACCCACTGCTCCCCATCTCCCTGCGCTGCTCAGCTGAACCTGAAGGACTCAAACTGAGCTTGGGAAAACGGTAAAGGAGAGAGAGTGTTGCTTTATTCGTCTTTATTTCACACTATTCAAATCTATTTTAATTGACAGTAAATTAAATTAATTTTTCCCAAGTCAAGTCTTTTTGGCCTATGACAGTAACTGGTAGGCAATCTCCCTGCCTTTATCTCAACCCATAAGCATTTCATACAGTTTTCTTCTGCTGCCCTGTTGAGGAGGGAGAGTGAGCAGCTGGGTGAGTGTCTGGCTGCTGGCCAAGGCTAACCCACCACAACCACACTGAACGAAGCATGTTCCATGTACTTTTAAAGCACACCTTTAATGTGCTTCCTCCGTGCTAACTCAAATTCTGAATACAAGGTTTCCATCGCCAAGACAGGACTGAATTTGTACAAGCCCAATTGGCAGTGCGTAACAGAAGGAAGCCAGAAAGCAAATGGTAAAATTAAGAAAGGCTTGTTAACAAAAGTTATCCCACCTTTGGTAGCAAATAGATGCAAGGAAATTGATTCACTTGCCTTTGCTCAACTAAAAGCATACTGTTCTCTTCAAAAGCAAGTGAAAGAAACAGAGGTAAATTTCCCCAGAAGAATGCATTCCCCCTCTCAAGATGGAGGGAAGGAAGCAGACCGTCTCCTGCACACCTGCAATAGTTTAAGAGAAACCTACACCACTGGGAGTTCCCATTCCTTTCTTGTTCAGACTTTGCCTTCGCATTTTAATATTCTAACTTCATAGGAGACACTGAATTACTGTTGGAATCTAAATCCCCACAAAAATGAAACCATGCTAGAGTAAGACAGTTCTGCATACTTAAACATCACACAGTCCAAAAATTCAGGAGTATGATACAAAGAACACGAATTTCAGTTTGATAAACCCAAGATCTCAAAGATGTCAAGGTCTGAGGTTGCACACATGAAAATCAAGCCTTCAACTGACGTGTTCTTCTGAAAGAACAGCAATGCTAACAACCACAAACAAAATTTGTTGACAAATGCTGGAAAAAAGACACAACCCCACATTACTACTACTTTAGCTTGTAAAAGCGAATTGGGGCAAAACATTTTAATGGATATACTTAAAGGTAGGTCTGTGTATTTGGGAGAATTCAAAAGAATTCAACACCTGACACTCCATATCAACTTCATCCAGGTGGCTGGATTATAGAACCTGAGATCAATCTGCATTTATGAAGTTACACTAAAGAACTATCATCAAAAACAGAATAGTGAGTTTTCTTCTGTTGCTAGAATTTACAAGAGAAACACAGCAGAAAGTGGTAATGTCAAATTTACTTACTCAATGAGGGGAAAAAAAAAAACCCAAACAACCAAATCTTAGTTTTCATTACTTATTACAGGGGAGGGGGCACACAACACACTATATTTTTTGCCCTTACACTTCAACATCCTCATGCCTACCTAAAGGGAGTATAAGTCAATTTCACTTTTATCCTGACCTGTAAGGATCATGTAAGGATAGGGTTAACAACTTCAAAATGTGAAAACAAAAATAAATACTGTTTGTTCCTTTATAAATTACCAAACGTTAATACAATTTCACCAATAGAATCACACTGAAGTGTCACTACATTAGTCACAACGCTAGTAAACAGCAAGCTCTAGAGCATTAGCATTCAAGACAGATTTAACAAGTGGATGAAGCAAAACCAATGCCATGGGGGAAAGAGGGGCACAGATAAAAAACCATACGAGATCTTCCATCATTCAGAAACAGCAATGACACTGTCATAGTTAAAACTCTATCCCACCATTTAGTTGGAAGGAGAAAAGAAGAAAGAAAGAAAAAAACCCACAAAAACCCAAACCCACAGAAATAGAATGCTCTTTTACAAAATTACTATTTTAAACTTAAACTGGTAACTCTCTAAAAAAATAAAGAAGTGTCTCATACAGCTTCAGTCAAGGGTTATGCTGCAGAGTTCCTTTGGTCTTCCAACACTGATTTGGATCTTCAGTTTAAACCATCATTTATCCAAAGTCTTTTCAGTCGTTGTTATGTGCCTGAAAGTGTGTTCCTTGCAGTGACAGCCTGGCATCCTTGCTTGAATTCCTGCCTCTGAAACCTGGGCACTGAACTCCTGACCTTCTGTAAATTGCCAAAAAATGAGACTTTCAAACTGTAAGAACACATTCAAAGTTTAGCCAATTGCCTTTCCATTTGGCTGCAAATAGTGTTCTGTTTAGTGTGTAATTCTCAGTTTCTCCTGCAGTTAGGGCAGTTGCTGCTGCTGAGACAGTGACAAACCTAAAACCAGGCACCTCTCCTTCCTTTTTCAGCAAGCAGCTTTGGATACATGTTGACCCATTTTCAAGTTTGTCCCCATGAGATAAAATAGTCACTCAAATGGTTAATTTTGTCACATTTTGGTTTTCCCATTAGTTGTGTCCATCTGACACCTACATAACCTATTCTCTCATTAAAAAAAACAACAACAACCTGGGTTTGAATGGCTGTCTAGCATTTGTTTACACTTGCTCTTTAGTGTGACACTTTGTATCATCCCAGTGATTTGAAAGCAACCTGAAGTTACTTAATAACCTTATTGTTGCTGTTAGCAGTCTTTTCAGACCATGGTTAGCTTCTTATTTTGATAGGTTTTGAGCAGAAATCCCTCAGTATGGTCGAAAAGCAGTTGAAGACCTGCTTGCTGCCTTTTCCAGAACACCAGCATACAGCACAACCTAGCCTAGCTGCCCGGAGCAACATCCTCCTCAACAGTTACAGCACTGAAGAAAGTGGCATGACATGAGTAAAACCTCAACCAGCAACGACCGATCTCTGCACTATGGGAATAAAGAGCTGTCACCGCAGCAGCGTCACAAAATGTATGTGGGAAAATCAATGTAATCTCAGATAAGCTTTCTGCAAAATCCTGATAATTATAAACATTTTAATGTATATGGAGGGAAGATAGAAATATGCACATTATAGAAAAAAGGGAGCTGTTCAGCATAATTTGTATCTTGACTTATTAGCCACTGTTTTCTCTATCAATGAATCTCGTGTTCCTTTTACCACATATACTGGGTGAAGACCAGTTCCAGTACTATGTTTCAGTACCAAACCATGGACCTGTTACCTTGGCATTTGCCACATTGTTTATTCTTAATACTAATGACCTATTCTGACTTGGGGCTTTTGTACACAAATTATTCCAAAAGATCCACTGTCTCTATCCATTCTAATTCCAAGTGGTTTCCACACAGCTTTAGCAGAATTTTCTTCAAATCTGTGCTGTTTAGCATGATTCCCAAGACTGCCTATTTCTTTGTGTGCACAAACATAACATTAAATGCAATGAGGCCCAAACTAGGATTTTCAGAGTACTCACAATAACAGCTTGAGTCATTTTTCCTCCCAAAAAGGAGGTGGAATTTATTGCAGCTCAAACTGTGTGCATGGATGAGAAATTAAATGTACTGTACAGCATGCCAAAAAATGACACCAAGAACAAGTACTTCAGTTAATTAGAATCAGAAAAGTAACCTACCCAGCCAAGGCGTATGTTTTTCCTTTAGCATCAGGATCCTTAATTACATTAATAATTGCTTTTGCTACATCAACCACCTGTGAGAAACAAATTCAGACAATTACTAATAGAAAACAGGAATGCATGCACACTCCCCTTTCAGAAGTGATTTAGAGGGGGAAAAGAAAAACACAACACACACACACACAGAGGATTTGGGATTGTCTTGTTTTATTGAAAACTTACATATACTGGTTGCTTCACTGTTTTCTTGCCCAGAGAAATAAGAGGCACACCACCGAACCAGCGCATGTCTGATAAAAAAACACATACACAATTTGAATCTTTTCAGTAAGCAAACAACCAATACATTTTGCAGTACACTGAATGTGGATCTCTTCTGAAAACTGACTTAACTAACAAAAAATAACAAACAAAAAAAAAATTGGGAAGAATTACCATCCAATTCCGGTAGCACTGTTTTCAATGCACATTTGGTTTTCTTATTAACAATGATAGGAAGGCTGTATTTACTGTTTACTTAGAGCGGTTCAGAGATATGTCCACTTTGCAAGACAGAAACAGATTCCACCCTATCCTGCCTAGCAATTTTGTTGGCGATACATCAGATTCATTACTGTTGCTTCTGAGCCCAGAGCAACTCAAGTCGATTTTTACATTCAAGCGTTACCAATTTGAAAAACTACCTTCAGGTTAAATTACTTCAAGGGTTAAGATGACCAGACCATAGCTCAGAACAATCTAAATAAAATAAAATAAATAGTAAACATCGCCCCTTAAAAGAGGGAAAAAAAAGGGAAGAAAAAATCAAACCAAACAGCAAACTAACTAGATTCAGAAACAATTCAGTCATGAGATGAAAATGTATTGTTTCGTATCATACACCTTCAGCTAACCAAATATTATAAATTTCTGATAAAAACATACCTCTCTGCTTTTCAAAAGCAAATCACATTTTCTCTCTGATCTCTATAGACAAGTATCCAAATCATAGATGGGTTTATTATTTCAAGTGTACATACTGGCATAATGATTGAGAAATCGGTCCTCTCTCCCAAACATCTCCGAGGGCTTCAAAATTATAGCATCTGGAAATTCTTCCCTCACTGCCTTCTCTCCAACAGCCTATCATTCAATTAAAATGAACACATTCATTAGATCCATTCTTGAACAGACCAGAAGAGCATGCCTTTTCAGAAAGTAATGCACCCTGACTACAGCACTGAAAGAAATTACACCATCAGTAGCACAAAATTATTTATATCTGAGCCATTTGATCTTTGAGATGCTATGCTAAGATAAAGGCCTCACAGAATGTCCCAGAAGTCCCATAAACATGTAGATCGTTTCTTCTGTTTGAGATACAATAGTCTCACTAGTGAAGGGACACAAATTTAAAGTGACAAAGTTCAAAAAGGAAGAAGCCTAAGCTAAGTACTTCTCTTGCTTATGTCAGACCAGAGCTTGGAAGAAAACAGGTTTACATAACCCATACAGCATTATCAGACCACTCCAAGAACTGCTTAAGTACAATTTGAAATTTCAGTGGCAGTTATCTACTTTTCACATGGGACTGGCCAATATGGTAAGGCCTAACTATCCTATGGAGCTGTTACACATGGAAAGCTACCAAATTTTAACCCTGGCTTCCAAAAATTTTTATACTAAAGACAAGGCAGAGTACAGTGAACTCAAACAAAACAAAAATAGCTGAAACCTGGGACAATAGCTGCATTAAAAAGAGAAAATCAGCAATAGAAAATTGTAATTCCTAATAAGGAAAAAAATAGGACACCAAACCCAGATTTATTTATTTTTTTACAAGAGCAGGTAACAATCCCACTCCAAATGCCTGAAGTCCCTCTGCACCATTCATTTTGGCATCAACTGCTAACTACTTTGCTAGGTCATTCCAGCCTTATCTGTTAGGCCTGAAATCAGATCCCAAACCATCAAACTAGTTCCTCTTTCTTAATGACAGTAATTTTAGTTGCAAAGATATTCAAGGATAAAAGGAAGGAAGAGTTTTCAGGAATATAAGTTCTATTTCCCTTCATGGCACATGAAGTACTAAGGAGGATTTCTAGCTCCAATAAGCACAGTAACTGAAAAATTCCTCAGCTGCAGAAAACATTCCATAGTAAATTCATACAATGATTTCCTTCGAACAGTTTGGGGGGGAGGAAAATAAAAAATACAAAAAGAAAGTAGGCTCTCGGAAAACACATTCAAAAGGATTCCAGACTTACTTTATTCCTGAGGTACTTGGAAGGACTTCTCATGTTAGCATTCAGGTGAGAGACATGAACGAGTGTTCCTACACCAGCTTCTCTAGCTATCTGTGCAATACTTGCAGGAATATTTACAAATTCATCTTCAAAACTGAAGTTTCTAAAACAAGGCAAAAAATAAATTTTACTTTCAGAGCAATCAACAGTGGCTGCCGAACAACCAAACAGCAATTATGTATTACTTGAATATATTTTACAAACCCATCTTGATGGACTTTGTTAAAAACAAAGTTCCCTTTCATGAGGGACTCTTCATATAATAAAAACTAGAGGAAAGTGATGTGCAACAGTAAGCTTCACTTACGGTTTTAGTGCTCTGCTTTTTCATCTGTTAAGATTAAATCAGTATGAAAAAATCCTCTTGCAGACTTGTCTGCGACAAACAGAAAAGTCTTCCCAAGTGAAAACAGATATTTATTTTTTTTAGGTGCTGCATCTTGAAATCTGAACAAAGCTGCCTTTTTACAACACCTGTCCAAAATTTCACTTGATTTGATGCACTCAATTACACTACAAAGGAGCTCAAAACTTGCGAGCAACCTAAGTTAGGGCAGATGCTAGGCACTGGGGAAGTGGACAAAAGAGACCAAGGAACAGACAGGTGCTTATGCAAATGGAAAATCTTACATTGATAGAGGAGTCAGAACCATTTCAGAGCAGCTGTAAGGGACCTCAAGGAGAAGCATGCAGAAAAGAACAGCTACACTCACTTTATGGCATTCAAGGGGCCTAAATTAGGGGGTTCAATTGTAATCTGGTTTGGCGTCTGATCAAGAACAATACAGAAGCTCTGTCTCCAAGCACAACTGACACTATAGGCTGGCAACAGTCCCAAAATTCTTTCCAACTATCCCAAGACTGCAAGAAAGAATTGGCTTCTCATGTCATTATACTATCCTTGTAAGCACCCCGCTCCATCTTTTCCATCTGCTTTGGGCAACAAACATCTTGTCCAAATGCCTCTCTCTCTGTCCTTATCTACTCCCACAGCTCTTCAGATCCCACTGGAGCCTAAAGAAAGCCTTAAAAATAAAAAGTTATTTTTGACCCTTCAACAACTAATCTGATCCTGGGAACCATCACTCCTGTTCTACTCACAAAAATAGATTTTAGAAACACACAAGAACTAACAACATTGCTCCTGTAACTATGGAGTTTTCAAACAACATAGTACACACAGATGAGACTGTACACTAATACTAGGCAAGAAGAAAAGTATGTAATGGCAGGCTTTGCTTTTCTTGACTGATCTCTGCTTCTAATCTTACTTTTTTTTTTTTTTTTTTTTGTGCTGAAGTTTTTTGTAGAGTTTGGGATGATTATGATGGTTAGTCTGACCTCATGTTTAACAGACCACAGAACTTCATCTCAGGGTTCCAGCATCACAATTAATACCAACACGTATAAAATACCCAAGAACATTTGTGCAATACAGTGGTAAGTTTTGGAATATACAAGTCTCTAACATGTACAAAGACTGCTCTGCTTTTGAATCTGTTGAAATTGACCAGAGTGACAAGGTTTGGAGGTTTTTAAACTAGAATGAAACCTTTTGTGGTTGTCCTCACACTTCCTTTCAATAACAAAGAAATACTCCCTTACACCACTTTTTACACCAGTCCAGATATTTTAAAGGGGAAAGTACACATGAAATACATATCTGAAAGAGAAACAGAGATTACATTTCCCTTGGGCCACCCGTACAGACTTTCTTTTCTTCCTTCATTCCCACAAAGAAATTTCTTCTAATTTGACAATAAGCATTTAAAATCTTTCATAATTTAGTAAAAGCACAGAACAATCCCATCAGGCTGGTCTATGTATTTTTACATGAAGAACATACAAAAAGAACCAAAAACCTTGTCAGATGCACAAGATCAAAGCTAATTTAGGTTTGGTAGGCTTTTCCCCAAATAAACTATGTTATAGACTCCAACAGTGGGACAAGGAGCTAAGTGACTAACAGAAAAAGAAAGTACCTCTACAAGTTTGAATGCGAAATCAAAGCATCTCCCAGAAGTTATGCACGATATTTCACTAAACAAAAAACAGCTGAAATTGTGTATCTGTTGGCAAGCACCTATTTTAGGAAAAATAATTCTGCAATTTGAGACTAGTAATTTGACTACTAATTCTACAATTTGAACATCAAATGGCTGTTCACAAAAAAAGAGCAACAAAGACATTATGCTTATAAACACAGATGAAACTGATATCTGCATTTGTTTCCGTCTACTATGATAGCAAAGTTATGTACTGTATAAAGGCAAATCACACAACTAATGAGGTTTTGTCTGGCAGTTCTGCACAAAGCTTTAAATAAAGTGGACATAATTGGCATGAAAAAAAAAATAAAGAGGCTATGACAGGTATTTTTAACCAAAAAATCAATATGGGATTTTTTTTTTAAATGCATTTCAAAAAGGAACTATTTTTTAAAATTATTACCAAAAAAATGCTTATGTAGCCAATACTGTCTGTGCCAAAATTCTGTCAAGGAATGATGTTATTAATCACAATCTTAGGGACTCTCCATTAGCTACTCCTGTTTATTAATATTCACAAGAGAATAGGAAAAACTTGATCATAGCTTATTCTAGTAGGCTACAATTCATCACTATGCTGAAGTGACAGGACAAAAGCCTTCTGTAATGATGTAAATATGAGCTCACAGAAACGGGTGAGCCTCTGTCAGCTACAGGAAGGCACCCATGAGACATCTGTAAGGTGTGTGAAAGCAGCACATTAAACTCTCTGACATAACAAAAGCTATACACTAGGAAATCACAGAAAGAATGCACTTTTGAAGACCAGATCATAACCAGGACTCTAGTTAGCCATTTAAAGAAATGGAAGAACTTTTACAAGCAAAATCTCAGTTTTGCCTTTTCATAGAAGCCAAGAATAAAGTCAATGTCACTGCATACTGTACACATGCTGTAAAACGTTGCTACAATGTCCAATACCTGGTGTAAATCTATCTATACAGAGAAAATGGGGGGTGGGGAGAAAAATTACCTTGTTTCCCATTCCTTTCCAACAAGATTAATGACCACATTGCTGTGTTCCATGGCTCTTCGGATAGAGTCTTTGTCCTTACAGTCCCACTCCTGTAACCAGAACATCAAATGGGAAAAAGATGAGATAATGTGTAAATAGGCATAATCAAAGAAAGCTCTTTCACACCATTGCCATTTAGAGGCTAAACAATAGCTGAAGTTCTGACTTTGAGAATGATTAACAGACTTCCTTGTATAGCAATGGTATTGTATTTGATCTAAAGCCAAAGCAAAAGACTTACTAAGAAGAGAAGTTGCCCCAGGTCACCCATCGGCCGCAGATACATGAGGTCATACTGATCACAGCGATAGGGTATGATTACTTGAGATCCAATGCGACCTAAGCATTCAAAAAAACAGAAGTTCTGTTTATCTCAAACTACTACATAACTTTAAGTAGCTGAACTTCTGAATGTACAAAACTTCCTTTTTTTCCTGGTATTAAAACACAACAAATACACATAGGATATCTTGAACAGCTATCTGCAAAACTAGAAGTAGAACAGAAATAAGTTTTCGAACCTACATCATTGGAATTCTTAAGCAGGGACATACTTGAGTATTTGGGCTTGTAAGACAAAACAGAATCTCTCAAGAAGCTTGTTAACAAACAAGAACCAAAAAAAAACAATTAAAATGTGTACTATAAACACAGTACAATACCTAAAAATGTGTCATATCAAGAATATTTGCATTTTTTAAGCTGCATGGAAAGGAGAAGGAAGGGAAAAAACAAAAAAGGAAGTTATTTTCTAAAACTTAAATTCAAAAGGGCAATTTTAAAGAATGCAAATCAAATTCCTGCAAAAAATTTAGTAAAATGTTCTAACAAGGCCAAAAACAGAAGAATCAAATGTGTTGTACCTCTCCTCAGATTTGCATTTTACAGACTGAAAAACAGTATTTGAAGGAGAATGGCTTACTTTAATGATTTTAACAGTCTTAAAAACCTTCGAAATTAAAACAGTTTTTACTAATTGTCACATCTTGGCACTCTGGCACACCAAACACTATGAAAGTATCACCAAAAAAAATCACTTTTAAGATCCAAAATGCCAGAAGTTTCTAGACTATCCTGCAACCTGAATAAAAACTAGAGTTTCATTAAACAGATATATTTTTTTTTAATTAGTACTCCTAGGGAACATTACCTAAACGGTTGACAACATATCGTCCTAGGAAACCTGTAGCCCCAAAGACAGTGGCCACAATGCCACTAACAGAGGATCGTCCACTTCTTCCACGAGGGATCGCTGCATGATGAACTCGGCGGCGTGGCTGCAACACAGATGGTGCTGCAGCTAGCACAGAAATGCCAGGGCCTACAACACAAAACAGGAGAGAGCATGCGATACAAGCTAAAAGTTAGCAGTGTCAAACCACAGTTCATGTTATTCTTCTCATTACAGATCCATTTTCTTTAATCTCCCTCAGCAAAATGTCCCACATCAAGACCCCTGACAGGCTATTCCAAAGACATCTGTATAGGTCAGAGGACAGCAGGCTTGAGGCAGTGGTTGATAAAAGTCAAAGACCAAATGAAGCCATGAAAGGTTATCGGTTCCTAAACAGTAAGTAAAGCTTAAATGGCTAGCATCTATGTATAAGGTGAAGCACAGAGGTTAGGCAAAGAATACTTGCTAGAGGCAGGTCCCACCCGAGTACATCCACATCCTGCCTCCAGATCTGGGAACTGCGGGAAAAAGACCTCAGAATCACTCTAGATGCAGTTAACCATACTTTTCACCTCAGTCTAAACATAGCTGGCAAATGTTGCAAGAGGCAGCAGCCCTTCAATATCATAGCTCTGGAGTGAAGGGAAATGAAGAGATGCTAAGAGCCAGATTCATGATGTATTACTGCCTCAAAGCTGTTCCTTTTCTTAAGGAGATACAGAAACTTGAAGGCCATGGAAATAGGACATCACTAGGATATTGACATAAACTGACAAGGCAGCTCCAACTGGGAGTCTGGGAAGAAGAAACGTATGTCCTCTCCAACCAAGTCAGCCAAACGCAAGAAATAAATCCCTTGTAAGACATTTTTGAAATTAGAAGTGTTTAGTGTTACTACATGTCAATGCTCGTAAGAAGAAAGGAACAGATGAAATACAGAGTACATAAACGCACTACAGGCATCTGACTGTGGACAAAAGCAGACCGTAAAAGCTGTCATTGGAAAACTAATTTGAGCATGTAACAGAAATCCAGTAACTGACCTTACAACTTTTAGAAAGTCATGGCCATAAGCATTTTCTGGGTAAGAATCTTCCCCATATAAATCTAAGTAGCAAGAATCATAATGAAAACAAGATTAGTGTTTGATATCAGAATGATGGACGCATTAAGAAAGAACAAAAAAAAAAAAATCCCACTTGTACACTGAAGGAGTACATTTTATCCTGACACTGTTAAGTATTGCCAGTTACACAGTGGCACTGATGTAGCCAACAAGAATATCAAAAGGACAGGGTATGTTTCAACGTAAATTACATTTTGTTAGATCAGCTGATAGAATTCAAACCAGAAAATCCAGCAAGATTTCAGTGTCTGAAGGAGGTGTTTCTCTACCCAAAAGTTTGCCTATCCCTCCTCTCTCCATACCCCACAAAGTGGAGTAATAAACAATACCATATCTCCAATTTTGTCCTGAAAGGTAGTTTGACACTTAACTAAATAAAACAATCACACATATACACTTATACTTATCAAATTAATATGCTGTGCCTAGAAACTATACTCCAATAGGCTGATAGAAACAGGACAAAGTAAGATACTACCTACACAAACTTCAAGCAGGTATTTAAGTGCCTAAAAAGCAACTCTGCTACAAAACAGGTCCAAGCTCAGGAACAGTTAAATTGGGCATGGTATCTGTCTTAAAAGTGGCAGATATGCAGGGCCTCTCCATTATTGAAGTAGAGACCTTGAAACTAATTATAAGAAAGAAGGAAAATCCACTCCATGATAAGCACCCTTAAAAAAAAAAACCAAAAAACCCAAAACACCAAAACCACACAATACACACACAACAAACCCCAACCAAACAAAAACACACACAAAAATGACATCATTTGTCAAAGATCTGCTGAAGTTTAACAGAAGTACACACTCCTGTGGCATTCAATTAATGTCTAAAAACCTGACATGCAGTTATAGAAGTGACACAGTATGTTCATATTAAACTTCATAATACCTCAAACAAATTTAAGGAACATGGCAACTCATCACTGCCATATTCACCACTTATTTTTATGTTCTGCTTTTTCTATCATCCAGTTAATTTCCCATTGCTCTCTAAAATCTTTGTGTACACTTCTGTGGAATTACAGTGAAGCTGAAGACAGTCATTTCAATGGATTTCCAATACAGCACACCTTAAAACACATTACTATGCCACCCTTACAATGTTGGCTGACACAGACTACACAAACACACAGCCCATACCCTAGGTTTCTACATTCAAAACTCTTGAAGAGGGGGGTTGCTTTTTCTTTATTCTTTTAAATTACAAAAGAACAAACTTGTAAATTAAATCAGCAGTGTATACTGAATATTCTGTACAGAATAAAGCCTGTAGCTATGTAATGGGTACCAGGAGAGTGGAGATTAACCAAGCTCAGTACAATTGCAAGTGTAAAGGGTAAATCGAGAGAGACAGTTGATGATCTTGGTACCTTCATTCTTGCAGTGCTCTAATAACTAGGGTTTCGTTATTTATTTTTTAGGTAGGCAGACTCACAGAAAAATGACTGGGTTCTTTCTAACCAGTAGGATCTCTTCTAGTGTGCAAAAAAGCTACATGATATGCTGAGATGACGAAAGAGAAAGCTTGATGACACATGCTCCTCAGTATTTTATTTTTTTATACATACACTTCCCTTTCTAAAGGTTTGTAAAAAAAAAAAAATTACATACTATTTGTATTTACAGAATTAACACTA
Organism: Falco naumanni; assembly: GCF_017639655.2. Lineage (NCBI taxonomy): Eukaryota > Metazoa > Chordata > Aves > Falconiformes > Falconidae > Falco > Falco naumanni. The sequence goes on along the minus strand of NC_054058.1, from coordinate 9,917,374 downwards.
TCTTTGCTACTTTTAGGAAGGAATACATTTCAGTCCTTACACTATAAAACCTAAAAGCAACAAGATTTCAGCCCACTGTGAGCATCACTTGAAAAAAGTATTACTAAACAGATCAGCCCATATAAGAAATGCAAAAAATTAATCTGAAAAAAAATTATACATGTTTTTCAGCTACTTTGTGCCTTTTTTGCTGTTATTTCTAAAAACATTACTGAAGACAGGCTCTTCATGATGCTAGCACTGTCACACTAAGAATAACATCCTATTACTGTCTTGTATTCTCTCACCTTGTGCATGGTTGCCTGCCTTTACACTGTAAGGTCTTTAGTGCTGTACATCTTTTCTTGTTCTGTAACTGTACCAGATCTGTCACAAATTATCATCAATTACTACTATATCTTAATAAAAAAAAAAAGTTTATGAGTATAAGACTCAAAGAAAGCAGGCTAGACATCCTCACACTGATTCAGAACCAGTAAAGGACCTTACACACAGTGTGGAGACCAATCAAAATGCAACATTTAGTAAATCAGGACAACATAATTTAATAGACCCATCCAGCTTTCACAGCTCATGTTAGTATCTCCAGGCTGAAGCACCACTACTTAAAGCTCTGCGCTCCTGTGTAACACAGACTTGCACAGAGATTCCTTCCCAGAACAGCAGAATTTCATCTTCTTCACTAACCAGAATGGATTTGTCACTGGAAGTTTACTTTTACAATCCATATTTAAAGTGATTTACGAACACTGGTTTGAATTGAAGCTCAAATACCCACTGTAAACTAGAAGTGGCCTTTTTCTTGAAAAGACACATTGCTCCAATCTAACGTATGTTAAATTCCTTCATCATTTTTTTCAACCAACAAAATCTGTTGCCATCTCCCAGTTTACTCAACAGTGGAGCACGTACTAAATCAACTTAACTAAAACCCAGTTCTGTTTTGGTGGCAAAGGCCCAAATACAAGCTTTAAATATGATTTTGGTGCTTAAGCATGCTTATAGACCATGACCAGAACGTCACGGTCACTTAAGAAAGAGCAAAAGGTATCCAAACTTTTAGCCACATTTCATCCGCTGACATTCTGACAGTCCCTGCCACACAGCCTACTGTACTGCCACACCGGCAGCCGGAGCCAATCCCACGTAGCCCTTTCGGTTACAAGCCCCAGCTCCCCTAAAGAGAAGGAAGGCAGAAAGCGATCGTTTCTGCCGCAAACAGTTCTTTCCGCCCGCTGCTCTTCGGCCGGCGCCCTGCGGGCTCCCTCACCCCGTTCTACCCCGAGGGTGCCGCGGTGAGAGCAGGGAGGCCCGCGGGCAGGCAGCTGCCATAGCGCCGTGCAGGTTCAGGCGGAGCGCGCAAGGCCAGCCTGGCTCCCCGGGCCCCCGCGGGGAGACGCGGCATGGCGGCACCTGCCCCTCGGCGGCCGTGACACTCACCTGCCCTTGGCGACAGGAGGCCGCGGGCAGCCCGGGAGCAGCGAGCCACAGCCGCCATCTTGCTTCACCCAGCAGCCCCCGCGCCGGACGGCAAGCGGGCAGGGCCAAACCTCCGCCCCGCTGCGCGCAAGCGCCCCGCCGGGCGGGAGGGGGCGGGGGGGCGGGGCAGTGCGGCTGCGCAGCCTCGCGGCGGGGAGCGGGGGCGCTGAGGGGTGGCGGCGCGGGGCGGTGGCGGTTCGCCCCTGGAGTGCGGCCGGTGCCCTACCGGGCTTCCTTCCGGCCCCGCCGAGCCCCGCTCCCGGGCCCTGACCGCAGCCGCGGGCAGCCGTAGTCCCTCGCGGCGGAGCAGCCGCCGGGCTGGAGCCGGCCCGGGCCGTGGGGCCGGGTTGCCGGGCCGTGCGCGCCGTGGCCAGGCTGCGGTGGCCGGGCTGGGCCCGCTGGCGAAGGCGCCTCGAGTTCGTAGGCTCACAGGTCTGGAGGGTAGGAGGGAAGTTCAGAAGCCCCCAAGAAGGGGGTTCCAGAGCGAGAATGACCCCCAACGCTTGCAGGTGCATCTGAAAGCCCCAAGCTTAAATACTTAATTAAACTAAGGCAACTGCTGTCCTTGCTCCAGCACCCGAGTGCTTATCTGGTGGTAAATGAGCAAAGTCCAACAATGAAATGACAGTAACTTCGGCTGCTACTGAGCTGGACTGATCAAAAACACATTTAGTAACTTAGGCCTTGAATTACCTGGCCTCATTAAATCAGCCTTACATGGAGATTAAACAATTCTATGATTACAGTTGTGCAACCGCTCTGAAATTCATAACTCCTGCTGTCATCGTAGGTCTTCCATGTTTCACTGAGACTTTTCCCCCTAAGGAAGTGCTGCTGTGAATGTTACATCGCGATCGCACACAGGGCACTCTAAATCTGCCACTTGCACTATTATAGCCTCGTTTTTCCCATGGGTTCCCATTGCTTTTTGGTCTGTGTTGAATACAAATGGCCATTCTTTTGTAACCTGGCTTACGCCACTGTAGTTAGTGCTCATATTCACCAGAAAGTTTTTAAAACATAAGTGCAGGGAAAGGCAGAACAGTCGGGGAATATTTCTGGCAATTTGGACAGATTCCAAAATACTCAAGTTTTAACTTCTGATGCAAATCCAAATGGTAGTTCTGCCAGAGCTGTGGCATAGCAGGTGATTTGGGGTTTGGGGCAAAAATCTGGATATTCTATGGACTCTGGCCATCCAGTTCTCAGCCACAAGGGCTTTTTTTCTTTGATGCGTAAGTCAGATGCACGCTGAACTAAACGTGCTCATCCATTTTTGCTGGTAGCCAGGAACCACAACAGCAAGCTTCCTCTACCTCCCACCCCCAAACAACCTACCCACCGCCCCTCGCTCTGTCTTACATTTCACCACAGCTTTTCTGAGTGGCCCAGCCTGCCTCAATGACTTAAGGAAATCCAGTTTGTGCCGTTATGCTTAGATACAGTACAAATGCCATGGGTGCTCGTGGAAAGTGGTGCGAACTCACCAAGCAGAACTGGGTACCTAGCCAGTACCAGAAATGGCACACAGCTACATGAAAGTGTCTCCCCAGTTCCTGCATCTCACATGCCCATCTTGTTCTTGATCCAAGTCAGAGCCTCTTGCTGTGGGGATTTGACCCTTAACTGTTCTGTACAGTGACACAAATGTCCATGGGAAGTGGTTTTATAACATATTCTAAGCTTGGACCAGAAGGAGAAGGATGAATTAAGGCCAAGGCAACAGACTATAAATCAGGAGATGTGTCTTCAGGCTTGCCACCCCCTGATTTCAGGAGAGATGAACCAGAGCTGTGTGGTTTCTATTCTCTGTTTTTAAAAGAATATTTTCCTGTTTCATCAGTGCTACTGTATGGATAAGATGTGCTAGTTGACCAGAGATGCTTGTGTCTTACAGTGATGTAATCATTAAAAAAAAAAAAAGAGCAGTTAGATAATGGACACATCCAAGTTATTACAGCTCCAATTACAAGTTAACTAGGTTAAATGTGCAATTTACAGGGAGCTGAATTTGATTTTGAAAACAATTTGGAACATCATATTGCTGATTAAGGGCTATCTCACTATATTTGAATCGCAGGGAAGTTAGTCAAACATCTAAAAGCAGCCTCAGGGCCACTGGCCACCTAAAATGTGTGAGGATTTATTAAGAGTCCCATACTGAGTGTTTCTGGCATCTCTCAGCTCTCCCAGATCGGGGAACAGCAGGCTAGTTGCAAATGCTGGCTTTCAGGGCTGGCAGGTATGAATGGCGTACCTCAGTTTCCACACAGTCCTGCACCATTCATCTCCTTGTGGCCTTACTGTTGTTATGGAAATACTGATGTCACTCTGGTTTCTGGCTGGAGCAAGATAAGCAGGAGACCAAAGAGTCTGGTGAGCACAACCAAACAGCTTAGTTTATAAAACCATCCTTTGAAAGCTCCCTGGGGCCAACAAACACACTGGTGCTGCTGAGGTAGGAAAGTCCTATCGATTCTTCAGATTATTCAGTACATGTAAGTGATAAATAAGAACATGAGGTAATGCCTGGAGACCCCATTTTTTTTCTGATTTCACCATCCTTTGAGTTCATCCAGGTGTTTCACCAGTTTAAGAAACATCTGTAGACTGTTCACTTCTGAGACCTCCCTTCGTCATAGTCACCCTTGCCCCTAATGTGGCTTTTTGGAGAGGTGTGTGAAGAAGAGGCAGAAGATATTCTTCTTCCTCTGAAAACTCCTTCCTTTTCTGCTGGGTTTCTCCGCCGAGGTGTCTGGGTGACTTAGGGCAGCAGTCAGGAGGGGTGCAGGGTGGAAGGCAGGACGTACCTCTGTTCTGTACATCCTGTGCTGCGTCTACCTCGGGGTACCTTGCATCTGCTCCATTTGCTAACTCGCTGAGCAGTGCTTGATTTGTAAGATGTTATGTAATTTCCCCAAGGTGTTAACTTCTCATCCTGCAGTTGAGGCACCTTGTGAATCAGAACGAAAGCCATTTCTGAGTGCAAGAAAACAGGCATATGCTGCAGAGTTCTTTGCGTGACAGTTATTTCCTGTGATGCTACTTACAAATTTGACTTAGACGAAGCTAGACTACATGCTGTAGATGGCAGAAGGGGATCACAACATTGCCGGTGGATCAGCCGCAGGGTTAGCACACAGGAGACCAAGGGTGTATTCCCAGTTTTGCAGCTGGTCTGCTCCATGACATTTAGAAGTCATGTCACATTGTCACATCTCAACTTCATCATCCGTAAAGTAAAATAATGATGCCTACTTAGTGAAACACTTAGAACTATACTAATGTAAAGCACTATATTAGAATAAAGTATTAATATTATTGTTATTGGGTAACTATTTCCTGTAAGTAGCACATTTTTATGTTAATATCCCAATTCGTCAGCTTCCTCTCTTTATATAGAATTATAACTTTTATAATACCTGTTTTGTTTTCCTAAGTCTTTTCTTAGTACTGCTGTACTTGATTGTTTTCTTCATCCTTATAAGAGTGGTATCTTAATGTATCCCAGCCTCCTCACAAATTGTCTTTCTCATAGTACACAATAAATGAGAAAAACAGATGTGACTATCTCACATTAAGAACTACATAAACAAAATATTTTAGTTCTGACAATAAAAGCTTGTTCTTAAATAAACTAAAATCTACAGCAGCTTGAATTCAGCCTCGGTTGAAATTGATGTCACATCTACATGTGGGGCCTCTGGGACAGAAGTGTCATAGGAAGAGGAGGGTGAGGGCACCCAAGCAACCAAACCTCCTGGAACTCAGAACAAGGTGCAGAGGGAGCAGGGGGTGCTCACAGCATTCTTATACCACCACTGTGAAATTGTGGGTACTTTTTGCTCCAGTGGTAACCCCAGGGAAAACAGTGAGCACCTACATCCTTTGTCTTTCCAGTAGATCTTGGATATAAGCTACGGGGTAGTTGATATTTGTCCTGTCCTGTATCCCACTCGGTACATCTGACCCAGTATCAGAGTCCAATACTCTCTAATTAGGTGCCTCTAGATATTCCACAGTTGAGGGGGGTTAATATTTAATACCTGTTTTACTTACCTGAAATTATTTGATATTACATGGGATTTTGATTTAGCAGAAAGATACAGCAATGTACGTAAATCACAATACAAATACAAATTACACTTGGCAGACTATAGTAACTGCAGTAGACGTGTGACTCACAATACAAACGTGTTTCTCATCATGGGTCTCTGTAATATGCTCACTATCATGATGGTGAGCATCCTCTGCTGCTGGGAGATAACAAATGGTTTGAAGCCAGCTCAGGCATGGGACAAGGAAAACTATCATGGGAAGCCTCAGAAGTGAATGGTCTAGAACTATTTCAAAGAAGTTTCCCATGTGTACGCTCCTCATCCCGGTCTGGCTAAAGCAGGAAGGCATTTGTGCTGTTTTGTTCACATCAGGGATGAGCAGTTCTGCAGCTGGTTGATTCCTGCAGCTGATGTCGCCGTTTATCTAGAACAAAGGCCACACTCCGGTCCCTTTTGTGTCAAGGGAAGTTCAGGTTTCTGTGCAACAGCTGTGGTCAGTCACTCCATGCATTCGTCCCGGAGCTTCATGACCATGCTGCCCTTGCTTGTCTCTTCAGTGGCTTTTTCCATTGTTGGGGTTCAGTGATCAGTCACACCCAGGACCTGTGTAAAACATCGCTTCAAACAGTTACCAGAATGCTTCTATTAATGTTGTCTGTAATCCATAAATCTTAATTTCCAGCAACCCTTCTTCAGCCAGCACCAATTGCCTTATCTGGTAAGAGATTTGCGTTCTGGATAGGTCGGGGGGAATGAATCTTCCTTTACAGCTAGGTTCAGTGACAGCAAGACATCCCTGAGGCTTGCCATTCCCATTTATCCTCTTGCTGAACTGCACTGACAGAACCATTTTTCTTGGTCCCCTTTGCTCTCCAGCAGGGTGGCTACATGCCACCATAAAATGGGTGGATTGAATTATTAAATTGAGCTGTTCTTTCTTTTTTGGGTTGGGTTTGGGTGTTTGGTGGTGTTTTTTTTTTTCTAATTTAAAAGGACACAGTAAACTTGAAAATTAGTCATTTCCAAAATAAAACAAATAAAAAGAATTATAGTTATCATATCTGTTCTCTGTTCTCGAGATTTCCTTATCAGGATTTTGTAATCCAAGCTGTAAGCATTTTGTCCCACCTCTAGCATTATGGAGCACTCAAAGTAGGAAATTGGATGAGAAGATATGATTGAAAAAGCCATCAAAATCTATGTCAAATGCACAAAATTCTTAGTAGAGAATTCAATTTCCCGTCATGGCTACTGTTAGTAATATTAGGTGGGGGGTTTAATATTAAATAAGTGAAAAACATCCATGGAAAAGAGATCAACTATGCAGCTGCCAACCTTCACTGTATCAATAACCAAGCCATTGTAGCAAAATTAATCCAAATTCTGCAGCAGTAGTGCTTCATATTAGAATTTCTATGACATTTTGTGATAGTTTTAAAAAATGAGATAAGTGCAGCAGGATAAGAGAGCATGTGTTATGTGAATGCAGTAGCATTCTCTTTCAAACATGAACATTTACCGAAGTACCCTTCGTTGACAGGCTCAGTGAAATCAACAGAAAATCTTCAAAATTGTAAAACTAACCATCTGCATAAGACTCTGAAGGATCTGGAGCATTTAAAACTTTGGAGCCCAACTCTTTCTCAGCACGGTTGAATAACACTGGTGATATAATATCTGCTCAGTTAATTACATTTTTGTTTATACTTTGCCAGAATTACAATTGTTACAGAGTAGTTTATATAGCAAATGGGGGAGAAAATCCAAACCAAACCAAAACATAAAATTCCTTTGGAGAAAGATGGACATAGAATGTTGGGGCAAAAGTATTTTATATAGCATGAAAGTCAGTTGGCATTTGAATTATGCATAGTACAAGAGTATCATAATATTTAACAAAGTGGGTGCTCTCTCTGTAAAAATTTATTTTCAAACAACATGTATCAACTGCTTATGCACCTGGGGAGGTAGATGGATACCTCAGTGTGCACAGGGCTAGGCTTCTGGAGTATATTGCTTCAGCAAATTCATGTCCTTGGACTAAATGAGAGCCCCATTAAAGCCAACAGGTTATCTACATCTAAGCTGTCACTTTTTAACAAATGAGAACAAGAAAGAAAATGATACGTTCTTGTTTTGCTGGCTTTCTCTTTTTCACACTCTTCAGTTACTATTTCAGCATCTAACGAGATCTTCCAAATACTAATAATGTTGCTGCATTTGATTTATGTTGTTCTCAAATGCATTGTGACATGCCTAGTAAAGATAAAAATCAGCAAAAGTAGAGCGCTAGCATTGCCATTCACAAAGATATCCTAAAAACAATTTTTGTCCATTTTAGACCATATATGTAGCTGCCTGCAAGAGTTTTTCTTAGAAGTGCTGAGGAAAATCACAATCTTCCAGCCTGTTGTAGAAACAAAAAGGTAGTAATTTCAAAAACTTCATTTAAATACAGCTTTTCTCCAGAAGAGGCAAGAGGCAATTTCTGGAGCTAAGACATTAAATTACAACTTTTTGCTCCTTTAGAAATCTGTGTGTAGTAAAATAAGTTGCATGAATTTAAAAAATTACGAACTCAGCATACGAAAGCTTCTTTTATTTTTGATACTTGTTTTTTTTTTCATTCAGACGTAGATTTTTGGAAGATCTTTGTTTTCTCTGAAAAAGCCCAGTTTCCATGTGAGTCTGTCCATAAATTCAAATAAAGGACAAAGCTACTGAATTAAATTCTGACTTTTCTCTGGTGAGAAATTGAAAACTGCATATTTCCATAATTTGCTACAAACTGCAAATACTTCTTTCCATATCCATGCCTTTTTGAGGTTTTGGTTTTTTTCTCATTGATTTCTGTTAATATTGATGGGCTGCAGAGCCAGAGACTTTTGTGAGGTGGATCATTATATTCCTGGAGGTAGGGCAGAACAGAACTGGACGGTGAGAAATGGTTTTTATTTATTTGGTATATACATCGGCATGTAGAAAAAGCACCTAAGAAAGGAAGAAGGAGGATTGTGTCTAGTTAAATATGTTTAAGAAAGTTACACCTTTTCCTTGTTAAATTTGCTAATAAAAGGAAACTCTCTGCTGCCAAATGTTTGTGCGCGTGCAACACAACTTTGGATTCTTCTCACCGCTTAATTCGAGGACGGTCATCCCTTGAATGTAGGAATGTCGCTGTTGCTTACATACAGTAGTTACTGCTGCATTGCAGTAAGGAATTTGTTGTCTTAATAAGGGAAAGCAAAATTCTTCAGTTTCTTGTACTGTAAATTGGGTAAGTACATGCAGAGAACTGAGACTTAGAATTCCTCATCTGATATATACGTGTTTTCTTATCAGCCAAAGTAAACCGTTGCATACTTTTTCAGACCATGTTCCTCAGTGCTTAATAACATTATCCTTGGCACAAGTCAGGAATATTTGAATTGAGATTTAGTGTGTTAATCCGAAGCAAGTAATTTTGAGTTCAGGCTAGACCTGGCTACGTCTAGACTAGCTCTTTCAGACCACTCAGCAAAGGTGCTCTGCTTTCTTAGAGGAACTATAAAGGTTCATTTTGTGTATATGAGGACTTGGATGTCAACAAGGAGTATTTCTAGAAGCCTGTATAGTTCAGTCTGCATTCTCTGTGTAGCCATGACATATCAAAAACTTGGACTGAACATTCTTTGACACAGTACTAACTTTCTGTCTCTTCAAATTCATGCAGCCACATACCCTGAGTTTAACAGAATGATTAGGTTTTGTTTAACTTCCCAATAAAAAGATTTACAGGAAAAAAACAGCAAAACTCTATGTTGTGGATTGTTTGCAATGCCTTTAGAGAGAAACTCAACACAGAATAACTGGGAAATCCCATTTCTAAGTATGAATTCAAGAAGAAAGAACAGGTGAGAGAAAAAAGAGGTAGAAAGAAGAAGCTGACATGGACAAATCATGTATTTTCCACTGAACCTTGATTATAATCTCTGGTATTTCAGCTTGCAATATATATACACCTTTCACAAACAACAGAAAAGGTGATGGACTTTGAATGGAGTTTGAGGAACGTAGGAGCATGGAGATCACTCTGTTCAAGGGAGTAACTAAAAGAGGAAAGATGAGAAAGTAAAATGAAACAGTGAAGGATTGCTGTTCTTTATCCTATGTCCATTGGTGCATGCCAGGGTAAATAAAAAGTCTACAACATTCAAACAGCCAGGTAGGCCTATAAATCTATAGCCTACAGTAGAAGCAGAAGAAAGTCAAAATTTGTAGCGTAGCCACAGCATGGAAGGGATCTAGCTGAGAAGGCGCAGCTGACTGCTGAAGTGGATGCCAAACATACTGACTGTTCCAACTAACGGACATAGGCCTTTAAGTGCAGTCAGAAGGACTCAAATATTGTTTAATGGCAGTCAGATAAAATTGAAGGTTTCAGACAATAAGGAGCGGCACAGCTCTAAGCTGCCTCATATTTCTGCTGTGGCTGTGTGGATGGGAGTGCCACTGATAAAGTGACTTATCCTGAATTCTAGCAGGCTAAATCAGGTCCCTGCCATTCTGTCATTACCTAAGTGAGCTACAAATCCATAAATAAGCTCACGCCTATCTTGAGGAGCATACCTGTAGCTATGCCTACAATTTTGAAGCTTACCACAAACTTATGCTTGTGTCAGTACTAAGTGTAAACAACGTTCTCCAGATGCAAACCCTTCTTATGCCAGAGCCAATTTAGGTATTCAGAGGGGATGAGCCCAGGAAATTCTGCCACTAGAATTAGTGCTGTCTGCTGAAATGGAAGGAGCAGTGGACATATGACATGTCCACATACTGTGTCCCCACATTTTTCCCAGTACTCACTGCACTGTTTATACTGACATGTACACATTTTTTTCATAGAATCTTGCTGCAGATGCTGACTGAGGAGCAATGCTAGGTAAAAGGACTAGTTGTTTCAGATCCCCAGACAGTTCAGAAAATGCCCAGTATTCCAAGATACCTGTTCATAAACCCACATCCCTGTTCTGAGCTTCTCCTATCACTCTCTTCTTTTTAAATGTGTGTCTCCTTCATTCTATGGAAAGATATACAGTAGGAGTAGCTGGCTAACCATACACTGATTGTAAGAAACAAAACCACAGAGGAGTAGTGATTTAGAGTCTACGGTTTTAGTCTAATCTGAAATTAGAAGTGTCCTCAGTAATGAGGCTGCAATAGAGCCTATCAGATAGGAGTAACCATCACTTATGGAACAACAGTAGCCCTCAACAGAAAAAACTAAGACAAGCTTTAGTGGCATGATAGCAAAACCACATAACCTTTATTCATATTTGTGTTCACATAGTTTATGCCACTGGTGGAGATAATTGCCACCATTGACAAGATACTGCTGAGATCAGTACACATACTGATTCTTCTGTAGCCACCAAGGCCAACCAGAATTCACCTGGTACTCACACACAGCTTCTTGACATGGAAAAAGCCTTCGTGCCAAGGGACAAAAGTGTGGGTAATGGATCATTTTGCATTTCCATTTTGTTTTATTCCTGAGACTGATTCAGGAATCTGATCCACTCAAAATCTTGAGTTGGTTTCAAAAACACCCTGAAAGTGTGTGTTCAGCATTGACGATGCATTGAAAAGCGTAAGGGTGATGGAAATTCAAGACAATCATCTGCTGAGAGGCAGTTTCCAAGAGTGCAGTACATCACCAGGAGGATTCAGTGTCTATAGTGAACAGATTGGTGTGGATGCCACCAGATTTTCATTTGAAGATGAAAACCACTCAAAATCCAAAGAAGCCCAAAGGTGCAGAGGATGAGGCCACTACTTGATGGCAAATGAGCGTTAGAAGAGGTTTCCTTTTATGCTGACAGACTCTCTAACCTTGTCATTGCAATGGCACAGAAAGAGATTAATGAAAAGTTAGATGGCCCTGAGCCGTGTTTTGCTGTTCTTGGAAAGCCTAGTCATAAATCTGTTGGACTGTGTACAAATAAAGATAAAAATAATCCATCAGCAAATGTTATTCATGTCAATACATAAGAAACTACATATGAAGAGAGTCCATCTTCGAAGAAGACATGTTTTATAAAGAAATAAACCAATCTTACAATAGAAATTAGCTTTTCCAGAAGAGAAGGTTAGGACAACAGGAGAAGGAAAAATGCCATCACAAAAACATTTTGGTCAAGATGAATTTGAAAATAATTTAAACAAAGAGATACTAATTTATGCAAATAATGTAGTTTCAGTCATGTTGGTCTCAGTTATGAAGACCATGAAAGGTCAGGCAAATGACTCAAATATAGCTTGTATTGTGCTGAGAAGTTGTGACTGAAGCACTGACAGACTCCTGTATGAAAAACTGACATGACATAGGAGGCAAGCTCATGTGTAATTCATGTTTTGCTGCCTCAGTGAAGCCAACACTGTTCACCCTAGGCAGTCGTAAGGCTGAAGAAATTGTACAAGCAATGCTGAATCATTTTCGTTCTACCCTGACAGTGCTAAAACCTGGAGGAGATATCTAGCACATGCCTCTGTGAAGACAGGTTGAAGAAGAGATGCAAAGGCTCAGAACTGAGGTCTGCAGCAACAAGGACTGAAACATTGCCAAAAGAAAAAGAAATTATCTGTGCAGATGCAGTGGGTAACCACATTATTAAGCAAGGGTTTAGCCTCTGGCATGAAACCCAAAACCAATGCATCCAATGCTCAAATTCACAACCAGGAAGGGAGCTGAAACAAGATCACCAAAGAACATGTCCTGGAAATCAGAAATTTGGGATGTAGCCAAAATGTTACCAGATTCATGGGTCTGATTGTGATTGCATTATTGCCCATAGATTGTCATCTAATCTAACAGAAGAATGCCAACAAGAAAGTAACAGAAAGTAGCAAAATGCTAGCAAAGAAAGTCCCACTGCCTTTGGGTTGTTATTACAGGGGTCCCATGGTCGCATCTTCCAACCATTTTCAGAAAGATGTCAGGATCCATCAAAAGAAGCCAAGGAACCAGATTCACAGAAGTCAGACGCTGAGAGGCAGAAGCCTGAAAATGACACATCCAGTGCTACGTCAATGCTAGTCTGGAAGTTAGTAAACAACAATAGAAGAGGGTGGGGGTTTTTTTTGTTGTTTGTAAAGTAGAACATCAGCCTGGAAATCCAATTGTTGCTGAAACAAACTAAAATACAGGCAAAACCACTAAGGCACATATTGACCTTTCTGAGCAACCCTGTGAAGGGTCCGTATCTGGACTGACTGAAATGCTTTCTGGTCTACTCGATCTGAGCAGAGAAGGCAGCAGCAGTGCACAATTTACTGGCAGTCTGGTGGATACAGTGCGAAAGCTGTGTCTTATGACAGTTAAATACAGCAACCCTGAGTCACTTCTGGCAGACTCCGGGAGCAGGGAGAATACGTGGGCTCTAAGGGCATGGGAATTGCTGACTCCATGGTTGGATCCAGTAAAGGTACTGTATCAGGACACAGGGTGGTAGTGGTGAACTAGAATCCTTCCGAAAACGTGTGTAACAGCTCTGAGCCCTCCTGCAGATGATGACTGCCTCTCAGGCAGCTGTGCCTGCGCTCTACTTCTCAGATGGCAACGAGTTCATAAATAAGCAAGGCAGAAATTAGAACTAGATTGGACTTTGTTATTTGGTTGGTTCCCCCAATCTTGCAGCCTTATGAAGAACAAATATCTTTTTCTTAAGAAAACTTTTTCTAAACATTTCTCTTTTTAAGCTATTTGCCTGAATATCAATGTGGGCTACTGCTAATCTACTATGTTGTTACAAAATATTAAACAGAAAATAAAGCTGTACAGAAAAATACGTATTTGAAGCTCAGCACAAAGGTGGTGCAAAATTATCTTACATGCTGTGTTTCCCAGAGATTCAGTGGATCTAATTTTAAAGGTAAGAAATACATTTGTGTTCAACATTTGTTATGCAAATTAAGATGTTTACATTCAGGAATGTTCTAATGGCAATGCCATTTAATAAAGAAATATTTATATTTATAAACATTATGAGTTGGTCACAGACATTTTTACCCATATTACTGAATTGCTATGGATTCTGAGTATCCAAAGAGTTCAGAATCCCAAATTCTTTTCATTCTGTATTTATTATATTTCTTTCAACTTGGACAATGAAGAGCAGTCTGAGTTGTGTTTGGAGCCTTCTCCCGTTACTAGTGACCTAGAAGACAGCAGATCTTCACCTCTTGGAATCATTCTGTTTGGCAGCCTCTCACAGAATTCACCCATGGAGGATATAAGCCTCCAACAGCAGGATGGAAGTAGACGGCTAAATGCATCTGCTACGTGGTGCTCACTCATATACACAGACATGCATGTGCACAGTCTCTTCAGTTCCCCTTTAAAACAATTGATCTTATCAATACGTCTGGTGTATCACACCTGTATCTGGTGTATAACACACTTCTGCTGCGCTTCTGCTTTTCTGCAGCTTCAGAAACTGTCAGTGGTAGCAGCGCAGAAGGGATACAAAGTAGGAGAAATTTTACAAGCGGTGCTGAAGTCCAAGAAGGAAAGGCAGTCTGGTGAGGCTGCAGGCAGCTCTGCTCCGTTCGTGAGCAGGGCCATTGCCTGTCCTCACCAGGAGCATGATGCTGGGCCAGCAAAGCACAGCATGCAGATACCAGCCAAGCACGCAGCAGAACTCCATCATCTCAGACTCATTTACACACCAGTGATTTGTAGGAGCTGATATTAGTTCTACTACTCCTGCTTGGCAAACATATGAATTAAAAAAGCATGCAAAATAGCTGGCGAAATCTGTCTGAAAAAATATTGGTTACAAAAACTACTCTTTGCCTGCCTCCTTGAAGAAAATGTGTGCTCTTGGCTGCATCCACCAGACTTCCCATCCTTCTTGAGTATCTTTCTCCTGGCAGAGTTTGGCCCAGTGCAGAAGGACCTAAGCTCTTTACCTTGAGCTTTCACTGTGCTTAGAGTCAAGCCCAAGAGATGGACCAGAGTCATTACCAGGTTTGTTTCTCCTCTGTATACGCGGAATGCAATACAGCTTGATTCTCCCTGGGAGAGCATGTTGTGACACAAATTTAGGGACTGGAGGCTAAGACTGATTTTATATAATGTGGAAAATAGAGTAAATAGTGTATTATTGAAATTTTTAGATAATGACAATAAGAAAAAGACAAAAAGTACCACTGAGGGCATTTAATATGACCCAGGAAAAAAATTGTACAGGAGAGACAGAATAACAGAATAGTATAATATTTATGATATAATATAATTTATAGTATCAGGAAAGTCAGAATTTAGAAAAATGCAAGGCAGCTGTAAAAAGAACTGAAATACAAATACACAGTGGAAAGCAGAAGCCAGGAAAACAGCACCAAAAGAGACCAAGGAGTGACAGCGCAGATCAGGTGATACGTGTTTTCAATACATTATACAGAGGCAGAGAGACTATATGGAAATATGTTAAGGCCTGACTTAAAGTGCAAAGGTACCATATTCATCACTTATATACCCCATAAGATTGCTCCTTGAACAGCAAATCCAGTCCAAGAAACTAACACAAAAATACTGAAATAATGGAGCAAATTTAGAAGACAGAACATTTATAAGGGGCTACAAGATGTGACTTTTTTAAGAATTGAATATATCTATGTGAGTTACAAGATTTCATGTAAGTGGACATATAACATGATGTCTGCTTGCGTAAAAGATCTTTAAATATTAAAGCAAGAAGGGAATTTATTTAGAAATGTACTAGAAGGCATAACTAAAATAACAGAGGTAAAGTAAATACCAGTAAGTAATCGCTACCCTTCATCAGGATTTATAACTGTGTACTTCGTAGCTGATCCTGGCCAGTCATTTGTGTTACTTTATGACCACTTACATAGCCAGCAGATATACATTAAGTTTACAAAGAAGTTCAGTGAATTGAGAACGCACACGTTTCTGTTCCTTGCAGCCTATTGATCATGTTTGCGCTAGCATTAAATTTGGAATGACTCTGTTGAGTTCGGTAAACAAACTGACCCTCCGCTCCCTAAAGGGCTCCTGCGACAGAACTAGGACTGTAGTCAGGACACAGCATGAGTCTTGGGTGACCTGGGCTGTATCTTCCCAGATGGCTCAGCTCCCTGCATAGGCAGATTTTGCCAACGCAGTATTTCTCAGCAGGAAACTACTGGCATGGCTTGTGCCAGTACTCCTGCTGTATTTTCCACCACCGAAGGCCCTCAGAGATCCTCCTGCACAATGAACTCAGTAAATTACTGTGTCCAACACAGCTTCTCTGTTCTTAATCTGGTGAAGCCCAACATCAGACCCTTTCCATGTGTTCATAAAATACAGTGATAGAAAGAAAAAATATCAGATAACAAAATTCCTTTCACAGTGAACAGGAAAAGTTTCATGGAGAAAAGCACTCTGCACAGCTGGAGGACCACACAGATCAACCTCATTTGCCAGAGTACAGCGATGATCTCATTTCAGTGCATGATGTAGTTAAAACAGGGAGGTCTAATTACAGCTTCCTTTGGATGGAGAAATAGTATCGAGAGCAGAGAGAAGTGGAAGAATTGGTTTACACTGTGGCTATCATCTTAACAGAGCTAGGAGACAGATTTCTCAGATTGTAGGTTAGTTCCTTGGGAAACATTACCTTCTGTTTCCTTCCAAACGGACGAGGAAGAGCTGTCAGCCCATGGGAACAACCAATTGCAGTAGTTGAAAAAAGGAGACAACAATCACAAAATAAGCATTGGAGGCAAAGGGAACCAAGGTAAATTGTATGTCTGGTGACGGGACATCTAACTCCCGCGAGTACAAGCAGGTTCCCTATGGGAGTCCGTAGGTCTCACACAGAGCACACACAGACTCCCGTTGCTGCCATCAGCTGATGTAAGTTTTTTCATGAAGTCGTACTGTGCTTGGACTTGTGCTTATTGCAGGAGCTGCTGAGTGTGCCGCTGACAGAATGGAAAACTTTGCGTTAAACATCTAAAACAAAATTATTGCTCCTGGACTCTGAGGAAATAAATGAATATGCTCTTTTTCTCTGTAACTAGGTAAAAAAGGTGCTGCCAACAGTACACTGGGTGCAGTGTAGTATTTTTGTCATCTCTGTCTACCCACATTTTAAAGTTCCTTGCATAAGCAAGGGTCTGGAGTTCAAATTGATTGCTCTTATCAGGTGGAGAAGGGATTTTCCTCAATAGCTTTAGATCTCTTTGTGAACGGACAGGTGGGAAACAATTGGTAGCCAAAGGAGGAAAAGAGACTATGTCTAATAATTTGCAAGAATTGAAAAGCTATGAGATTGTCAACATCTGCATTTCTGGAGTTTTTACCAAGTCTTCATGCTGCTCTATGATTTATCTTATCACCTGAATTCTTCCCCATTTACTTGCCTACTTCTTTCTTCCAGCTAATTTCAGAAATGTTGACTATTCAGTGTTCGTACAATTCTGTGTCCATAGAAGCCAGCAAGAGGTATTTTAGTGTTTACTAATAGTGAATCAAGACCTTGCTCAGATTGCCTTACTACAAATAAATCGGGGAGGGGTGGAAGGGTGCCTGTTACTCACTCTGTTAGAAAACGGTGTTCAGCCAGATCGTCATCAGGCCGTATCTCTAGGGCTGGCTGTTGGCCTCCAGGTGAAGTTTCGGGGACTCCACACCAAAGCCATTTCCCAGGGCAGGTGGTCAGTTTAATTTCACATTGTAAAATAACATTAGTTTCTAAACACTTCCAGGCAAATTTTCAGTGGAGGTATAAATCAGCTGGTAGACTGTTACCGTGAGTGCTGGGGGATTTATTTGTGTGTCTCAGTTGCAGCAGGAGCAAACCTGAATTTGAAAGTCCCAGCTGAGCTCCATCCATTACAGTGGTGCTTTAAACACATCTATCTAATTTGCTGTCCTCAGTCAGCCAGAAGACTCCTTTGTAACGTAAATGATTTCCAGGTTTCGCTTTCCCACTGAGGATATTATTTCAGATTATATTTCCCCAAGTATGTTAGCAAGCATTTTCCAAGCTGAATCCTGTTTTATTTTCAGCCCACATTTCAAATGCCTGTGTGTTATTTCTCTGTCATCTTTCATTTGCTGTTCTTCAGCTCACATGTATATTTTCTTAAACTTCAGTTTGTATATAAATGGATTTAAAACATTACTGCACACCTTCCCAAGTTTAGCATGTTCTTGGCTAACACTCCTTTCTGTTTGTAGGAACAGAATCAAAGAAGATAAATTTACGGGAGACCTGAAGAGGTCTTCTGATCTATTCCCCTGCTCCACCACAGCATCAGCACTACCTACATTGGTCCTAGCAAACATTTGCCTGGTCTCTGCTTAAAAGTCTCCAAAATTAAAAATTCCATTATTTCTCTAGGCAATGTGTTCTGTCCTATTCTATTAAAACCAGCCTTACCAACAGAAAAAGTGTCACAGTGTTTAGTTTAACTTTTCCCTGAAAGTCTTGCAACGGCTGAATAATCACCACTTTGATCCTTCGTCTTAACTAGTTTTTATTCCAGTGTCTTCTTTCAGGTTGACCTAAAATCCGTGCCTCCTTAAAGGGATGCTTCTGAGTAATTTTTGGTGTGGGTGAAATGAAAGAATGTCACCCATTCCTTAACAGTCTCATTATACCTTTTGTTTGTTTGTTTGCCAGGTTTAGCTTGAGATTGGTCCACAACAAAAAAAAAGAGGATTTCAGGAGCGATCTCAAGGAAATGCTTTGACTTGCCATTTAAGTAAGTTTTACAGCACAGCAACTGCGATAGCTAATAGCCACACAAAGACATCTTAGGAAACATTTTACACAAAAGATACAGTGAGAGCAGATTCTAAGAAATCTCAGTTGTATTTGGCAGTGTAGTGGTTGTAGGACAATTGTTGGATTTTTATTTTAAAGCAGCAGTTCACTGCTGGTAAAGGGAGTCAGCCTGACAGGCACAGTGACTTCAGCCTGCAACCCTCTGGACCAAATACCTTTCAGAAAACAAAGTGGGGTTTACATTCATCTGACTGTTCCTCCAGACCTCGGGCCAGGGAGGGGGGAGCACACGTGGACCGATAAATTCATTATTATTGCCTTCATGCCCTTTCCTGCCTGGTCTTCGGACCCCACAGCACTATGAAGAATATTTTGTGTCTGCAGCCATTGGTCACCGAGCACGTTACAACCCTCGCTCGCTGAATGTGACTCAGTGAATAGCCATTGGTTGGTAGCAACTTCTCGTAACTATGGGCCTCAATTGGATCTCATCCAGTCTCTCGCAGACCAATTCAACACTCAGAGAGACAGAGAAATCTTTCCATCGACTTTAAAAAGCTTTAGCTTGTGCTGTCTCCATAGACTTCACCTTCTATCAAAATATTCTGAGTCGCTTGGCTGTTACTTGTAACCTTTTAGAGTCTGTCGCTTAGCCACAAGTAAAGTTAAAGACTTCCTCCAAAAATGCATGACAAGTATATTTTAATTTTATCTTAATCCATAAATATTTCACACCGGTGTGTTGCTGAAGACAGTCAGGCCCCAGACACACTGGGTTTTAGCAGGACTGCATTAGCACAGGTCAAAGATGACCCCTGGAGGACTAACAAATGCTGGCATAAGGGTGTGCTGGGGATATAGTTGTGCTGGATCTTTAAAGGGAGATTCCACTGCCTTTAACCAAGTGACAGGTTCAGGTTACTAAATGCTTTTTAGGAGTTCACAGGCTGGGAACCAGGGTTGACAGAGAGCCAGTGATGGGCAGGATGGCATTAGCACTAGTTCTCTTACTGGGGTCTAGGGAAAGCTTTGCTTAGCCTCTTCACCCCTTCTCTGTTTGAGCCACTTCCAAATCCCTCTCGATGGTGGGAAACTGCGTGCAGCAGCTGATCTCAGAATGACCAGTGTCTGTCTGTGTTCGGTTTCTCTTCTACCATTTGCTTACTCCCTTTTCTCTCTTTCTTCCTTTCAGGCCATTCTTTCTCCCTGTCTTTTCTGCTTCTCCACATGCTTTCATCAGTATCTTTTTTCATGCACATCTGCACGCTTCCACCAATTGATTTGTTTCTTTGTTATAATCTATTTATTTACCAGTTATTATTTCAACTGCAGTAGCACCAATGGTCCTGAACTAAGGCTGAGTTCCTATTGTACAGTTTAAATATACAGCAAGAGACAGTCCCCACCCTGAAGAGCTTATACTATGAGTGGGCAAGAAAAGAGAAGCAAAATGAGTTTCCCAAGGTCCTACAGCAGGTCAGTGGCGGAGCAGAAATTAATGTTGAAGTCTCTCAGCTCGGTTTGCTGAGTCTCAGCCCAGTCCCCATCTATTACATCTGTTGCTTTTATTCCTCTTTTTGTGTATGAAAGTACATATTTTGTTCCTGGAAGTCTTGATCATCTGTCCATGCAGGACCAGCCTAGGAAACGCTAGGCAGAGTTTTTGCATTATTATTGTATGGTGTTGTCTTCCCACATCTCTTCCCAGAACTTTGTCCCCAGAGCCGAGGCATCTCCTGGGATTTGCATATAAAAGTGCTATGCTGTGTCTGGTTTTGCTCCAAAGCCTTGATACACTTGGTGCACTGTATGAGCAAGGCTGAGCTGTCCTCAAAGCCAAACTTCTCCACTGCTTTTCAAGCATGCTCATAAGCTTTTAGCACTCTCTAGAGGAGGGGGGGGAGGGCTGAATGCTTTCTGTTCCTTAAGCTGTGTCATAGCTCCTTTATGTAAGGCATATGGCACAGGCATAAGGAGAAACAACACAACCTATGCTGTTTACATACCTAGGGTTCAGCTTGCTTAACCACCGAGTAGACTCTGAGCCCTTGTTACAACCAGTCTTGTGGATAGAAGTCCCTAAGCCTGGCCTGCTTAACCCTGCTTCTCAGCTCACAGCACAGCTATAACACCAGCCATTCCTCCACTTTCTACAGCAACTGGGAAAACTCAGTCATTAACACATTTCTAGAATAAATTTCTTTATAGCTGTGTTTCCCTTTGAGAATACAGGATGAAATTGTCTTCTTAACCTCTTTCACCTTGCCTTTGCCACCTTTGCCACCTCAGCTTTTGGTGGAAACACTGCAGGCGTACTTCCAAGAGCTCATATGTGAAATAACCAGGGAGGTCCAGGCAAAAAAAGCACCTTTACAAGACTAATTCTGAGAGGGTTTCTCCTCTCCATCCTCCTTTTTCCTATATATTCTCCTCACTAGATCTAAACATAGGGTATTATCACTTCAACAGCCACCAGGTTAAAAAAAAAAAAAAAACCACCTGCATTTTCAGTCACTTCAACAAGTGCTTGTTTAAATGGTCCTTTTCCAGTCCTGTGGAAAGCAAGCTGCATTTATAATCAGTAACTTTATCAAAGTCAGTGTGGGCCATATTAGCATCTAAGAAAGCAAAACAAAGAAAAACCCCAAACCCAGCAGACAAGCTTATTTGAGTGGCAAACAGAAGGCATAAAATTAAGAAAGAATCTCCATGGACGGTTTCCTCTCCACAGAAAATCCTGAGCTTGGAGACTTTTTGACAAGCCAAATGCTGGGGCTGTATGATTATAGGTGCTGCTGTCAGTAGATTTATTTTGTGGGTCTCCTCAGAGATTATCTCCAGTTCCGTGGTTTTGTATTCTGATGCAGGGCGCATTTTGTATTTCGATTGCGTATGTGTTGGAGATATTCATTAGGCTTTCAGAAAGATATTCCATAGCTGTAAGCCTTTTAAATCACATACAATGTGTTTCTTTTTTCCCTATGGCATTCTGCTTGCATCTGCTTGGTATGTGGAACGTCCAGGCCAGACGCATTTCAGTGGACCGTTTGTCTCCCAGTGATGGAGCACGTGGCTGATAATACAGGGACATGTAAGCATTCATGGTGCTTTTCTTTTGAAAGCACGTGCCTAGTGTTTAACACAGTCAATACTTTTAGGGACAAAAACAAGACAGAATTGTCCTCTGTACCCAAGAAGAAGGGAAAATATTGGAGCGTTTGTGCTTGCGGAAACTTCACATTTAAGGTTCATAGAAAATAGACTTGAAATTCCTCCTCCTAAGGCAACGATGAGGATTCGCAAAGAATGTTGGTTATGTTTGCTAGTTTATTTGCTAGCAAAAAACCTGGATCTGTCTCAGTGGCTTCAGAATCAGTGCATTCCTGCTTCACAATGAAATACGTTCACTAAAGGGCTGCAGCAGCAAGCAGGGCAAAGCCTGAGGAGAGAAATGCTTCGAGGTTATCTGAGAGTGAGAGAGAAATCCTCCTGTTCTTCCTTATTCTCTTTTCTGCACTCATCGCAAAGAAGCAAGGAGAAAAGTCTAAGACATGGGCTGGGATTCTTTAAATTCCTCAAACACCGTGCAGCTGCCTAAACGCCCTTGCCTCTACCAAGTGTTTCCCCACAGGTCACTAAGCATCTGAACATCTGCTGCTGGATAGATGCACTTCACTCCCTTCCCTGACCAGGGTGAGTGCATTGAACCCTAGTTAAGCTCTATTAGTCTCCACAGGAGCTCTCCGTGTAGTTCAGCTGCAGAGTTGAGCCTAATCAATGTTTTCAGAGCATGCTTCCTAGGTGAGGCTCCACACACAGAAGTCAGAAAAGGAGTTTCTTTCCTTGCCTCATGCTGGGCACTGGGATGAAACAGTTAACATCCAGGGTCAAATCGCTCTTCAGCCCAAGCACGTGTGTATTCATATCTCCGAAGCAGATGGTGAACACTCAGGTCAACAGCTCCAGAAGAGGAGACTAGGACAGCTTCCCTTCCCTTCCACAGATGGCTCTGTGGCTGGATGTTCAGCTCAAAGGCACTAAGCATAGCATATAGAGGGGGAGCTGAATCTGAACCTGGCGTAGGCTGCTTCTCTTGTAGAAGGCTGTACCTTGCAAAGCAGGAGCTTTCTTGGCTCAAGCACAAAGCTCCAGAACTGAGCTCGTTGGTGGGAAGCCCAAACAGGGATGGATGCTTTCCTATAGGAGACTGACCTTATGCCATCTCTCATTCATTGGTGACTACATAGGTGTCTCCCTTAGGTTTTTGGGTGCTGTGTTTTGGTATGCCTGACTCTCCACATGTGCTCTTTCTGAGTGCCTTGCTTGATCAAGGACTTTGAATTCCATTGAATGCTTTGGGTGCCTGAAAGCTCTGAATCCTTTAATGGATCTAGCATGGAAAGCTTCTTCATGGGACTGGGTAGACATGCTAGGAGAACTCCACAGAGTTACCAGGGCAGCTCTTCTCCCTGCCTTGTCTTTTCAGCAGTTTCCAGTTTTATGTAAAAGGGACATTGAGTGCATATTCTGCTGTTTCCAAAATGAAGACATTTAGTGAGGCAGAGACTCAGCTGCATTAAGCTGTAATGCTTCATAAAAATTGTGAATGTCAGTTCATATTCACTAAGGAAATGCTGCAGTTTTAATCTTTTTACTGCTTATTAATGTTATTCAAAGATTAAAAAGATCCTAATATCATGCTTTCTAATGGCAAAAACTGCAGTGGTTTAGTAACTTAGAATCTTAACAAGACATAACTGTACCCATTTTGTTTCCCCACTTAAAATTTTGCACGGCATGATGGAGCAGGAGGCGCCATCAAATGGGCTCAGTATCCCCTTTCACAAATAAAGCGTGTACAAAGTGTGTCAGCATTTCAACTGGGGCCCTTCTCCTGAAGGCCGTTAATTAGTGCAGAACGCAGACTTCAGTTCTTTTGCCAGGGTAGATGAAAATGATTTTGGAAGACAGCCCAGACAGAGGAATTTGTCATAGGTTAGAACTGTTCCAACTCTAAGAACCAAGTGTACAGCTTATGCAAATCACTTTGCTAAACACAGATTCTGTGTTAATTTTTTTAAGGCTTTTTCTTTGACTAGCAACAAGAGTTCACTTGCCAGATCTTGTCTGAAATCAAAAAGAAGTGATTCCTTCTCTGCACCCAAAAAAAAGAAAAATGTTTCTAGTCTAAAACATGTCGAGAAAGAGCTGGGATGTAAGAATAAGGCAAATGTTCATAGGAAGTAGGAATGGAAAAGCCCGATGACATCACCGCTCCATCTGCCCAGGGCTGTCAGATTCCTCAGTACAATGTGCTCCACAGTACATTGAAGATGAGGCTGGAAGAAGCACTGAGCAGCGTCTCAGACTGCACTGAAGAAATGGCTCTTCAAATTCAATGCCAGACCATTTTCCCAATAACTGGCAGGTGCCATCACCATTCCCTCCAATAGACCTATTCATAGTGCATAGATCTGAATGCAGGTAGGTCTGGCATCTATTCAGTTTGGCATAATTCGAATTATTAATGCTGAATTTTGTCAACTGTTATCAAGGGATTTGGTGCTTTAAAATTTGCCCAAGCAACATTCGAAATACTGACAAAATGAGCAAGAAGGCAAAGCTTGAACGTGAATTGCCCACAACCAAATGTGGGTACATTTTTACATCAGTGATGAAATTCAGCTCCAAAAGCAAGATCTTATATACCTTGTTTAACCACACAACTATTATGCCTCCTTTTAGAAGTTCCTGAAAATACTTTAAAATGGGAATACTCAGCAGAAATTGGCAATCACTACTGTTCAAGTCAATACAGAGCATCAGAAAGACTTGCAATTGTGATCAGTTGCAGTAGAAGAGTTTCTGCTCATTTCCTTTAAATGACATGTTAAATGTTAAATCAGAGCGGAGTGACTTTGTCACCCCAGAGCACAAAACCTCGTTAGATTAATTTTCTTCTGATGTTTCCATCATACCACCTTTAAAACTGCTTTTGAACCCTGAAGGGGAATAATTTCATTTTGGATCCACACAAAAACTAAATCACCCTACCCCTGATAAATCTGGAGATTCAAATGGGAAAATGTCCTCAAAATAGAACAAGTGTTTATATTTAGATTTTAATGTATAAGCCACCTACCGTGAGGATTTAAGTATCTCTTAATTTATTACAAGCCATAAAATACAGACTAAATATATTTAACAAAACCTTTTTGAATTATTAAAATATGTGTATTATGATCTTTGGGAGTCAAAGGTCTGACAATTCTATGTGAATTCTACATAATCTTGTGTGCATTCTTTTTAAATAAATATTTGTTATTTTCCTAAAAATATGAGGGATACGACACAAATGTAGATGGTCCTTAACACATTCTTCTACTTTTGCATTCCCTACACGCTTGTGAATCTAACTTCTACAGTAATTTCCAGATCTAATAACTACAATA
Source organism: Falco naumanni (assembly GCF_017639655.2). NCBI lineage: Eukaryota > Metazoa > Chordata > Aves > Falconiformes > Falconidae > Falco > Falco naumanni. The sequence continues at coordinate 9,892,606 of NC_054058.1, read as the reverse complement.
ATTTCCAGTTACAAAGTTATATTTTAAATTGAAAATGTTTTAAAAAGCCCTTTCTTTGCCGCTGATTCCCTGTTCCCACGGTCCTTTACTTAGCAAAATCTTGCTCTGAGGTCTACAGAATTTGGTTATGTTGTCACAGACTGATACCTGTTTCCTGCTCCAAATCTTATGCAGACTTAAAGAAACGTTTCTGCCTTTCATTGCTGCTATTTGTCATCCCACTCTTTTTCTGTCTTCTCCATTTAAACTCAGTAGCCTCCTGGGCAAATAAAATCTGTTTATACAAGACCTGGACAACAGGACTCAAGCCATATTGGTTTCTTGTGTGGCCACTGTAGAGCTAATCAATAGAATCATGGGTTTGGGTTGGAAGGAGCCTTTAAAGGCCACCTGGTCCAACGCCCCTGCCATGGGCAGGGACATCTTCCACCAGATCAGGTTGCTCAGAGCCCCATCCAGCCTGACCTTGAATGGTTCCAGGGATGGGGCATCTACCACCATCTCTCTGGGCAACTTGTTCTAGTGTTTCATCATCCTCATTGTAAAGAATTTCTTCCTTACGTCTAGTCTGAATCTTCCTTCTTTACGTTTAAAACTATTGCCTCCAATCACAAAATACTTTCATTAATCTTTTTAGTCTCAGCACCAAACTGTACAGAAGATTTTTTGATTGCCTGGAATTTTGTCTTTGCCTCAGTAATGCTTGAGAAACAGTTCCTTGTCTTTAATTACTCAGCGCTCATTAAGCGATGGTAGCTGGCTGCCTGTGGCGCCCTGTGCCGTAGGTGCTGGGCTGCTGCGCCTGCCTTACCTTGTGTGCCAGGCTCGCCAAAGCCTGTTAGGCAAGGGGAGAAGTGGAAAAACAGCAGGAGTGGTTCTGAGCCCTCCTGGAGGGAGCAGGAGTGAGGTGGAGGGACAGCAGGAGCCGGGATGGTGTGCAGGGCAGCTCCCCGGGCACCCCATCCCTGCTAAGGGAGCCTCCGGGAACCCAGGAGCCCACAACTTCAGGGAATTGCTGAGGCCTGGGGAATGCAAACCTAAACCCAAATAATATGTATCTGGCGGGGGGTGGGGGGGGGGGGGGGGGGGAGGGGGGCGGGAAGTAGCCATACAGGTATGACTGGGAATATTTGGTATGTTTATAGATATAGACACTGAAAATCTGATGTTACTGGCCGCAGTGACAGAAATCCCAGCAGATGGTGCCAGCATTTCCCTCGGTGAAAAAATTAAACAAAATTCCCAAAACAGGCACTGAGTGTTCATCAAAGAGAAGCTGGATAAAGACTTTAGACTTCACAGCCTGTCTGATTCAGTAGAGGCCATGAAGTGATGACACCGGTGTGTATAATGCCAGGATAAATACAAAAAAAGATATAGTCTCCTGTTTCAAAATTTAAATGTTAAGAAATATGTTTGTTTCTTGGCTGTTTTTAAAACAACCCCTTTTCCTTTTCCTTTTCCTTTTTCTTTTTCTTTTTCTTTTTCTTTTTCTTTTTCTTTTTCTTTTTCTTTTTCTTTTTCTTTTTCTTTTTCTTTTTCTTTTTCTTTTTCTTTTTCTTTTTCTTTTTCTTTTTCTTTTTCTTTTTCTTTTTCTTTTTCTTTTTCTTTTCCTTTTTCTTTTTCTTTTTCTTTTCCTTTTTCTTGTTCTTTTCCTTTTTCTTGTTCTTGTTCTTGTTCCTTTTCTCGTTCTTATTCTTTTTCTTTTTTTTTCTTTTTCTTTTTTCTTTTTCTTTTTTCTTACTCTGCTTCTTTTTTCTTTATCTGTCTCTTTTCTTTTTTTCTTTTATAATCCACAGAATTTTTTCAGGAGAGTGCTGAGTTCAGTCAAAAGAGAAGACAGAGCTGGCTTTGAAGCAGCGATACTAGTATTGAAAGTAGGATTGTCACCTCAAGCAGTGTGCCATAAACACATCGAGGCCTAAGCAAAAAAACACTGGTTGAAGTTAAACCTTAGACTTAACCATGGTGAGAAAACATGGGGTTTTTAAGTTGATACCTTTGCACTAGATGCTGGTTAGCATTTAAAGCTCTGTTAAGTAACAGTGCTTAACTCTTGCAGGGTTTTTGTTTGTTTTTCCTCAAGTCTAACACCAGCAAAATTTCAGAAATGCCATTTTTATACTCTTGTAAAGGCAATGGGAGGAGAAAGAACTTTATTCAGATGTAGCCACAACTCTGCAATGGGGTTGTGGAGGAATATTGTCTTAGTTTCTGTGCTTCCCATGGTTTTTTCTACCAGAAGGATGAATTATTTTCTTCTTTCTTCCTCATCCTTCACAGATAAGCAGAGGTCTGAAGCAAAACTTCCAGTTACATCAGTAAGGCCACATTTTGTCTCAAGGTCTTATTACAGCAACTTGTGAACTTGCCCCATCCCTTACTGCATTTAAGCCATTTCAGCTGACTGAACTTATAGGCATTTCAGATGAAGAAAACATAGGTACCGACTGCTGCTGGAGACTAACAAAAAAAAAAAAAAAAAATCAGTTGCTGCCTTTTGCAAAAGAAACATGTTGGTCAGAGAATAAGCTGCATTCCCAGTAGGATCTTTGAAGTTGACACAAAGCATTTCTAGGAATTATGCATGTTTCTTTCGATGGCAATTCAATGCGTTTCTCTCTCTCTCTCCCCCACCTGCCCAAATCTTTAGCTTCAGTTCGGCAGAGTGGCTGAGAACAGCCGCTGACATCCTTCCCCAGACATATAAATGTAAAATAAACCCTGAGGCCTGATTGTATCTGTCATTTGTACCAACACCCGTGGGCTGCGAAGGCTGAAAACAATCCTCCCCCCTCCTGTGCCAGGACCGCGCAGTTATTGTTGTTCTCACTGTTTTGTCCTGCACTGGTGCCCCCGGCATCCCCTGCACGAAGCGCAGAGAGACAGGGAGCAAAACCCAGCCCAAGCCGTGAACCGCTTGCAAATGGGTTGAGTAGATAAACAAGAGGGAGATGATATTTGTTCTTTCCATTTTGCAGTCAGAGAAGCAAGACCCAGGGGCAGTGGCACCGAAGGCACCCAGAAAGCCTCTGGCAGAGCCAGGAACTGAGCCAGGAGCTCGTAGGTTCCAGCCGGCTCTGTTGGATAAAGGGCTCATCGGTCTCTCCCGAAACAGCTCCTGCCTCTCCAGTGTGTGGCTGCTACTCCCTGTTAGCACTTCCCGGGGCCTGGCGGGCAGACAAGTCTGCGGGAGGTTGGCTGCGGCACAAGGCTCGTCATGGCAGCTGCCAGCCACCTCTGGCAGCTCCCTGAAATTCCCCCAGCCCGAGCCGAGGCAAGCAAGGGCAGGTGTCTGCCCAAGGGCTGCAGCAGGACCAGTCTTCTGGAGGAGCAGCTTCTGTGTGTCAAGAGCAGCCGCCGGGTCCCCCACATCCTCAAGGAGAGTATGGGCATGTCTTCAGTTCCTGGCCAGGTCAAGCCAGCTGCCATTTGCCACCGGTTTGCACCGTGTGATCAGACTTTCCAACTCAAGCTGAGCAGGTGGCTGCTGTTGGCAGCTAGCTCTCCTCTTGTCCCCCTTCCCAGCCCCTGCACCTTCCCTGGCATTATCTCACCCCTCTGTGTCAGCGGCCCTCCTTTTCACTTGCCCCACAGCCTCTTCTGTGGAGCACGCACTGGCATTTTGGGCACCGTGGTGGTTAATTTACGTGTACGCTGATGTGACTCTGGAAAGGGTGCAGAGTCCCTGCCTCGCGCTCTTTGCCTTGTCCATGACTGCAAGCTCTCCACTGCTGGGGTGAAAGCATTCCCCACTGCACCACAACAACTCACATCTCTGTGCCTCCTATCTCTACTCTGGTCTCATTTTACAACATACAAACCATACCTTCCCCTTTATTTCATTTTCTTTTCTGCTGTTTTTCAACTTTCGGCCTTGTGCATAGCTGATACTTGTATTAGTCTCTTGTATTTTCTATTTATGATCTATGTACAGTTTAATTCCTATTATGTCTATTTGGTTCCTATATAAAGCAAAGTTTATTGCTGGGGCTGATCCAAAACTGGAAAGAAAATGTCATCACTTTTTTTCTCCCCATCAAAATTTGAAGTTTCACATTCAGCTCTCTGAGTGGGTGAGAGTTTTGCTATTTTCAGAAACATTTTAGTCAAAACCTCCAACTCTGTTGTCCAACAAAATCTGAAATCATGCTGAAAGTTTTCACTGAAGCTCTGAGTTCCAGCCAGCTCTGCTCTACTGCTGCAGTTCTACAATAATGTCACTTCATGGCCATTTCCTAATAAATAGCTGCCAGTTTTGGGGGTAGGATAGTCCATTCTCTTTAAAAGGATTGCCTGCCCTGCAAAGTCCATCTCACACAGTAACAGTAAGATGCCTAAAAGAAACCAGAAAGATGCTCCAGGTTCAACAGACCCAAATTTTGAAGGTAACTGCAAGATTGGTAAACTCTGTCACTGGGCAGAGCAAGACTTTTTGCAAGCAGTGTATATTCTGTTTCCTGTGTTAGCTCTGCACATTTAGCACAGGAAAAACAGTTTGAAATGTCATTAGCAGCACTCAAAAGATGAAGCAAAACTTCTCAGGAACAGCAAAAGCAGCACAAGTTCGGAGAGGTTTTACAGTTTATATCATGGGTAAAATCCGCTTTTCTGCTGCATTCATAAACTTGCTTTGTTACAGGGTGGCTGAGGTACCCAGAAAATGGGCTGAGAAGACATCTTCCAGCACATGGCAGGGTCGTTCAGGGGTATGCCACAGTGGGATCAGGAGGGTTTTGTTACCTCATGGCTTTGAACTTCATCCCTGCACCTCTCTGGCCTGTGTTGCAGCTCTTACTCCCATGGTTCAGAGCTGGACATCCCATGTAGCAAGCATACAGAATGATATTACTGGTAGATACAAACACACAGGCATTGCACAGTGGATCGTTTTAAGTGCATGTTGCTATGTATCTTGTTTCCAAGAGGACCAGAAGAAGTGAGGACCTTAAATCAGTTCATAACAGTTCCAGGAATTAAGGCAATGAGCAGATATGATGTCTTCACTGCTTTTCCTCGTTGTGAAAAAAACCAGGAAAAGTGTGTCATACTGCTCACTGTGCATAATGTTGAGGAGATCTGACCACAACAGCAAAGAAAGGCCAGACTTAACACTTAAGCACAGACTGCATTTCACGAAGGTGCATAATTGCCATTACTTTCTGTGGGCTGGATTATTTTTTTAAACCTTTAGAGTGCTTTGCCAAACTGAGGGACTCAAATCACACCACTGGGGTTTCCAAAAGATAGAGTAAGAGCACTTAGCCTAGAGTCCTAGTGAGCCCACTGTTCCTACCTGGTGAAGAAATGACTGGAAGAGACCCAAACCTGATCATGGTCTCTGTCACCTGAGGCTCTCGCTGGGCACAGCAACACCCCAGCTCTGCATTCTGCACGCGGCTGTCGTGACAGCTGCTTACAACAACGAGGGCTCTATTCCTTCTCACCCAGGCAGGAAAACAGAAGCATGGTGAAAACATAAGCTACTCAGACAAGATTAAATACAAGCCGTGTAGTGGCGAACACTGCAAGAAGCATTTAGGTTTCCATTTTCAGGTCTGTGCCCTGCTGCCTCAAGTAGATGCCACTCTGGGACTGCTGAGCTCACCTCCACCTGTATGCCCATTTGTGTGGTCCTCGTCCCCGTCACAGGTATGGAAATATACTGGAATCCTACCTGAGCTCATCTAGCAGAGATTTTTCAGTAAATGTGAGCAGATTTGCAGCTGAATGCAAGGACAGTAGCATTTCCACCACTACTATCATAAAAGGAGTCACCAGGACAGACCCCAGGGCAGATCACAGAGCTATGCCAGCTCATGCCAGACCTTGATCTGACTGACTGTGCTGTCCTTTAAATCAGTAAATAAAGTCATTTTCACAAATAAGCAAGAGGTGTCAGTCAAAAGGAAGAATTTCCATTAAGGCAGAAATTCTCGGACTATTTCAGATTCCAGCTTTTATGTAGAAGTAATTAACAAGTAAATATGTGTTATATTTCTGATCTTGGCAAATTCTGTCCCAAATCAGCACAGCACTGTGATTAACTGCATGGGTTGCACCGCATAATCTGTCTTGTAACAGTTGGAAGAACAGTCTTTTCCCTTGATAATGCCAGAGTGTCAGGTTCAGGGAGCCCATGTAGATCTGGTGGCCATGCCTTCTCCCCTGACTGAGATTAGCTACCATCTGGTAATGCTTCAGCGAAGAACCTTGCCCCATTGTCACTTCCTTTGTCTGATGGTCTGTAACATCTGACCTCTGCTTCACAGGTCGTGGCCTTCACCTCCTTTCTTTCCAATAGGAATAATGACAGCAGGGTTAAGTTTATATGATACCTCTGGTAAGTGCTACTTGTGAGCACTGGGCTTTAGCAGCGCTTCTCCTTTCTTTGATGCTAAAGTTTCTGTTTTGACCTCCTTGCAACATTAAATCAGCCTGCCCTATCTGCCACCAATCTGGCCCCTTGGTTTGCAGGGATCTGCACTTCTATTTCTCTCTTCTGACTCATGGTGTGTGAAAATCCTGAGCAAGATGAGGGTGCATACCAGTTGTTTCAAGGGTAAATACTATTTTTCCATAATCAGCCTTAAATTCTCTCTCTCATTCAATTATATAGCTCTTATTCCTTGTTTCATGTGTAACTGATGGGCTAAAGGGCCACCAACCATCAAAGCAAGATGATTCTTGGCTCTTGGCTCCAAAGCACTTCCTCTCTCTGATGTCAAACAGGACTTTTTTTTTTTTTTTTTTTTTTTTTTGCTAAAGAACTGAATTCCATGGCAAGACTTCTATCAGCTACTGTGAGAGCAAGATTTCATGTTAAGTGACTTCCCTAAATTTGTGGCAGAATGTTCTGGCAAGACAGGTACAGAACCCTAAACTCCTGAATGTCTGTCCTCCTTGTAACAGCAGAAGTGCATCCCATGCCAGCATCACTAGCAACAAGACCATTTCCACTTGCAGGCTCCAGTGGTAGTGGGACATGTGATGGTCTTCTAGTGTCACTCTGCCTGCCGCTGTGAAGTGTTTTCCCACTTTCATTACATAGACTGAGAAGCTCAAGCTGACAAAGAAGTCTTCTGCAGTGACTTTAGGCTTCATATAAATAATAATTTGGCAGCATTGGAAGTAAATATATGGCAAACATCTAGCCCCGTATAAGTGTAAACATGGGAACAGAAATAGAAATGCTTCTTGGATGAATCTCCTTTTTCCTGGGCTTGGGGTGAAAGCTTTTCCCTGCAGTGGTAATGGTTTTACCTTCCCGGGCCATTCAGGCATGTGTTTTTGAAGAATTCAGACAGATGCTGGTGCTTTGCTCCATTGGAAATCTGTTCAGGTCAGACACCTAGTTGCTTTTAGGCCCCTTAACTGCTGTGACAGTGGCAAGAAGAGATGCTGAATGCATTGGCAGTTTGATTATATACCTGCTAATATCCTGGGAACCGAACTGTGCAAGTCATGCTGCCATCTCTTGCCATTCCCTGCCACTGCCTGGGATCACAGAGCATAAGCATCCTTTGGCTCCGAGGCCCTGCAAGCATTGCCTTCACTGCTCAGCCAGCAGCAAGGCTGTGATTACACCTGGACAGCTGAGAAACCTGAACCCCTAGCTCTGGCAGGTAGCAAGGCAAGAGAGGTGAGAGCAACCACCCCTAGGTCACCTTGGGAGGGAGCCGCAGGCCCAGGCACGCCTCAGCCCGTGATGGAGCAGGGACCCTCATGCCCCCATTCCTAGCTCCGTGTCTGAATTTGTCCCGGGGCGCCTCTTCCCTGGTTGTCCGAGGTGTGCTTAGCTGTCACGCTCCTTTCAGCTCTGCAGTTTGGGCACGCAGTCCCTGGCTGGGGAAGGCTGGAAGGTCCAGAGGTACAATTCACTGCAAAGATGCATTTCAGAAGTATGGACACATAGTGCATTCACCGTCATCAGGGGCTGCATCAGGTGCCACTTCCCTTCTAGCGCTTCACAGCCCTGCTTCTCTGACACAGCTATGCAAGTGCCATGCAGCCCAGGGAGAAAAAGGCATTCTCGTCGCTCTTACTGCCTCTCTGCTCTGGACATTGTGCATTTTGTTCCCTGCTCTGTCATTGCCAGGAGTTGGGCTGGAATGCCGCTGCTGCCCCTTGGGCTGGCGGGGGGAAATATCTTTCAGGCATCCTTTCTTTTTCGGAAAATATCTTCCAAATTATTACTGAAAAATTTTAAAGGTTTCAGAATGGGGCTCTGACCGGTCATTTCAACAGACACGGGAATGGCTGGAATGAAATTCTGCAGGAAAATTGACAAGAAAGAAAAAATATGATTCTGTGCTTGACGTTTAGAGATGTCACCGTTGTTCTCCCCAGCAGCTTCCCCGGGGCTCGGCTCCCGGGCGCTGCCGGTGCCGGTGCCGGCAGAGGGCGGGCGCGGCTCACCGGTGCCGGGGGACGGAGCCGCTCGGTCCCGCGGGCGGGGGGTGCCGGGAGCCCCGCACCTCCGCTCCCCGGTGCTGCCCGAAGGGCAGAGGGGTGCCGGTGTGGCGGCCTCCAGCCGTCGCGCCTGGGGACCTGGGGCTTGCAGCTGCCTGGTCAGCCTGAGCATCGTCCCCGGGAGCGGGCGGGGGACTTCGCGGCTGGAAAAGAGAATCAGATCGTCCCAGCTGAGCGGTGGCCTGGGCAGGGACCTCTGGCTACCACTGTGACACCAAAACACACCAGCGAGGAGAGCAGCCTGCAGCTGAGACCTTATATTTAGAGAGACAAGTTTTCTGAGTTCTCTTTTCCCTCTTTTCCCTCTGCTGTCGCTCCTTCTCTGCTTTCACTTACCTGCTGAAACGGGCGCTGCTGAGATGGCTTCTGCCCTGCAGCCAGCCTCCCTCCGGAGCAGCCTGCCCCATAGCATGGCTCCCCTCTCCTGCAGGGCTCCCCTCTGCTGCCAGCGGGACAGGGGGGACTGTAGCAGAGAGCAAACCCCACCGGTTTAGGGCTGCTTTAGCCTGGTGTCTCAGAGTACCAGCTGGCATTCCCGACAGGCCAACCCGGACACGCAGAACGGCTGGAATCACGTATGAGTAACACAAGGCACGCAAAGATTTACTTGTCATCTTAGCTAGGGTATGCGCACTGAAGGATGCATAGTACGTTATACAAAAAGATCCCTTTTTGCCAGAATGAATAATAAGACATTTTCTCTGCACGTCCAAGAACCTAGAAAACCTAGGGGGAAATATTCCAGGGCATCTCCCTTCGGATTTGGCATTTACTGTAGCATTCAGAAGTTAACCACACAGCTAATAAAAGAATGTGCAGTAATTCACTTTTAATGATCATTTCCTGGGTGTGGTAAGTGGTTTTGTTGCTTTAAATTCTTATGCAAATAAAATCAGGCTAATCTGCTTAAATAGGTAGCTGTAGCTGTGTCAGCCTATTCTGAGCTGGCGGGAGAGCTGCATAATACTTGGAATTCTCTAAATTGTTCATGTCAGTGGGATATCAACAATCGGCACAATAATAATGATAATAGGCATGTGTTTGCTTGCAAAGAAATTATTGCATAACTAAGGGCCTCATTAAGGGTTTTCAATACCTCAGAAGAATGCCCCTAACTTTCTGATTGTTTTCATCCTATTAATACCAACATCACAGAAGCCACTCCCCAAGAGATTTCTAACAAGCATGTTGTTTTAATCACTGGTTGGTTAGGAAATTCAGATGCAGCAACATATTTGAAATGAATTAACAGTGCAGTTATGCCTGGGGTGCTTTGATTAACAGAGAAGAGTGCCTGCTTATGGGACTACCATCTCTCCAAAGTAATGCTCTCTCATTCCGGCTTTCTTGGATCATGCAATGATGCTTCTAATGGAATTCCATTCATCCCACATAAGTGGCAGAGGAACAGTAATTGTTTAAATGTAAATCTTCTAGTAATTTCTACAAGATGCCACTAAAAAAGTGAACAGTACCAACACAGCCCCACCCCAGCAACACAGGAAACCAAATGACAGCTCTGTGGCACTCAGGCAAGATCACCCACGTCAACAAGCCCAGGGTATGGCAGTCACAGGCGTCCTGCTCTCTGACAAGTTCCAGGGAGTATCCATGCCCGGTCCTCGCACAGCATGTGTCACAAAATGCTCCATCACTCAAAAAACTTTTGCCACCAGACCTGTTATACCATAGGGAAAGAACCAGAGAGATGAACAGCATGGCCAGATTTCCAAATTGCACACTTACAGGGATATTATTAGGTAGAGATGCCCGGATGACAGGGTAATCTGAAGGATGCTGACAGCCCTGAAGACACCTTATGTGCTTCTGGAGTCTGCACACAGTCACAAAGTGCCTGCGTGTGATTATATGAGGTAGGCTTGAGACCTGCAGGGTTGGATCTACTTTTCCACTTGTGGGCCTAATGCCCGCATCTTTAGCATTTCTTAAGATGGCAGTAGATAATCTAGGAAGCCAACCACAACTCACACTGCAAAGCAAGAAAAACAAAAACAACACAATAGTCCCTGCCAACATGACCTAGGGCAAAATTCCTTCCTGACCCTAGATCTGGCGATTGGTTTAACCCAAGTATGTGAGCCACACCTGCCCACAGGTACTTGAGAAATTTTCCAATACCACTACAAGCATAAGCATGCTTGTCCAGCCTCTTTTTTTTTCAGCCAGGGCAACACCGGTGCTTCAAAAGTGAAATTAAACTCCACAGTGCAGGTGATAAATCACAGCAGTTGTGAAGACGATTTCTTCCTAGCCCTCAGGCAGCCAGCAGAAGCATCAAACATGTGACTGGCACAAGATAAATACAGCACAGAAAATGGCAACTGAGTCACCTTTGAACTCCTTTTCCCTTCCTCGTCACAACCTTGAGAATAACAACAAATCAGCTTCCACATGCCCCAGCCATGTCCTGATGCACTTTCCACTTCCAAATACAAAGTAAAGGGATGAAACAAAACTACCTGATATGGAAAGTAGAACAGCAACCTGGAAAGAGCTGAATGAGCCAGCGCTATGCTAGCTGTCAGCCCTAGTCCTCACCGCCAGCACAACTTGCTCTCGCATCTTGTGCCAGCCCTCCTGTTGCCACCGTCAGTGGTCGTGGATGCAGCCACCCAGCATCTTCCCTGCCTGTAGCACTCCACAGTCTGCTGATGAAACCAGTTGCTGCCCCGCCCCCCTGGTTTGCTCTGCTGAGACACTCAGCCAGCGCTTTCCGAGTTATTCCCCACAAAGCCTCCATCCACACTTTGTAGAGTCCAACTTGTCCCTCCAGAGAGGCACAGCTTACACCAGGGCTGTGCTACACAACCTAAGTAGAGATCGCACCCCCGGTACTTCACAGGGGAAACCTGTTCAGGGCCCTCTGCCTGTGCTGTTGCTTTCAGCCAAAAACCTGACGGTTCTCCTCAGTACCTCAGTGCACCCTGTGCACTACTTCAGCTTTGTAGGCAAAAGCAAACCCAAATGGCACAGAAGTCCTCGAAAGAGCCTTTAGCACAAGTATACCCAGATAAGACTTCTACCATCCTTTCTATCAGGTTGCAGCCCTCAGGACACCCTGACTGCAGTATAGGCTGTGGTGAGCTTTACTGCCAGACGCATCAGGCACAATTTTTCTGTCCTTTCACACAGAGCGTGAATAAAAGCACTGTGTTCACTCCAACTTCACATCCTAGCACAAGTATCTGAAAAAGCGGCGTAACTGCATGCAGCTAAGGTCTGGCATGTCAGTTCCTCACTCGTGCCAACAGGATCCAACAGTTCCCACCACAGAGGGCACAGAGTTGGGGTTTCTCTACTTCTGAGTCCTTCTCAGCCTCTGCCCCAACAGCATCTTTGAACTGACTGCAGACAGGTCCAGATTCTCTTCGCTTTGAAAAGCAAAACTGTTTTTGTCTTTGCTTCTGAACGGGCTCAGTCCCAGTGAAGTCTATGGGATGTAGGCTCCTAACAGCCCGAGTCACGTGTGAAATTGGTACTTTGGCTCCAAGGTAAGGTGGCTGATTTTGAAAGTTTCTGCCCTCTGTTCCTCAGTTAAGGGTCTGTGACTATAGGCAGCTCATGGGACAATGTGTAGCTGTTTTACACCTTTGTTCCTTGTCCTTCTCATGCTGAAGGTGCCAAGTATTCATGTAACACTTAGCACAACCATAACCGTAATTACCACAGGCATTGTACCACTAGCTGTGAACTTGCAATATAGCCATTACAATAAATGATAAAACAACTCAGCTTTGATTACCCTATGTCTGAATGCTATGCATAAATATCAGCCTACCTGTGCTTTACCATGTCTGCTCTGTAAATGGAAGATGGACCCCTCTTTCCTCTTAAATTGTGTACGATGTTAGCATAAAAACACGCAGAGCAGATAAGCAACCACAGCAGTTTGTGATAACTGGGAGATCTGTGTGCTGCATTTTAAGCCTATAGCTGTGTTTAGGGGGAAAAACTTAAAAAAAAAAAAAAAAAAGTTATACGCTGCATATTTGCTTTTAAACTTTTATTCTAGTTTAATATCTAAACAGCCTAGGATAAGGTCAGGGCTAGGGGTAGGAGCAAGGCTGGGGACAGAATCGTGGTTAAGGATAAACACATCCAGGACTCCAGAAGTGAGGCAAAATGAGCACGTGCAGTTCTCCTTAGGTTATCAGGGATCTCTGCTGGTAATCTTGAATACGCAAAAGAGACCAGATGGCCGGCAAATAGAAATTGGATCATATTATTAACGAAGCCATCATTTTCATCTATCTTACAAGCTCAGACTGTGTGTTACAGCAACAGGCAGGGAAACCACAACCTCCTGATCAGTGCAAGGGGGGTTGGGAAGAGGCCCCACACGGATTGTTACCAGCAGGATATGAGGTGTTTTGACTCAGTTCCACCTCAGCCATGGACTTGCTGTGAGAACCCATCAAGTCTTTCACCCAGGCTTGTTTTCCCCCCACCTTTGGTCTGGTTTTATTTAGTCTAAGAGCCTGGGAACAGGCACTATCTCCCAACACTGTGTCTTCTTCAGCACCTGGCATGACAGAGTCTGATTTCACAAGGAGACTCTCCATCCTACAGAAAACATAAACAAAAGCTGTACTAAAAAAACCATCATTTACACTACAATTATCTGTAACACTGTAGTCCAGCAGTAAATAAAACGAGGGCAAAGTCATCTGCCAGGCAGGAAAGGGAATAGATGCTGCCTCATCTAGAAACAGATGAGCTCCCCTGCCCTCCCTTTACCCCCATTCTCACTGCTTGGACAATCAGTATCTGTTGCATCCTCACTTTCTGACATGTAGCTGTGCCGGTTCAGTAAGCCTGGTTTTGTACCTCCTGTGTTTGGATTTATCTAAAAGTAAAACCCCACAAAATCTGCTATGTCAGCATCCTACTTATCAGCCTCACCAGGGAAAAGTTTTACACCCAGAATACCTAGGACCGCAGTGGGCATCTCTAGGGCTTTGTCTTTGGGACCACCTGTGTTCAGTCTCAGCAGAAATACACTTCAATCCTGGAAGCTCAGGAATGGTTTCTGCATGGTCTTGTCAGTAGGCCAGGGTGGAAAAACCGAATCTGTAAGAAGCCGCCACCAGATACTCCCAAAGGAACACCGCTCTAAAACGAAGTTTCATACTGCTCTGGGGAGCACAAGCATCCGTGTGCAGTGGTATTGTGGGAGATTCTGGGATTTTCCTGACAATCACAGGGAAAAAAACCAAAAGGATTTCTGAAGCCATTTCCATACTAGCTAAATCTATGTGGGATTCCTTAGGATACAACAGTTTCACATGTCAAAACTTCCCACAGATGGATTTCAAAGATCCACCATATCAAAGGAAAAGACAAACACATGTCATTGCTGCTCGATCCTGTAACACCAGCAACAACAGCAGCAATGTGGTGCTCTGAAGATACACTCAGCAAGGTCAACAGACCCAAGTAGGACCTGACAGTGTTACTCTGGTGAAACCAGTGGAGTTACTCCTGTGTAAGTGAGAGGAGAAACTGGCCAGTATTTTGTCCTGTGGAGCTGAGGCACCACCACCAGCACTGCTGTCTCCTGCTTTCGCTGCAAGACCACAGGTAACACTGTATTGGCAACAGCAAGCTTGCTGAAACTAAACCCAGATGCCTAGATTTGGCTACAGAGAAGAATAGCATGTCTCAAAGATAATGCCTGTGACGACGTCTTCAGCAGCTCAGTCTTTCAGGCACTGCTTGAGAAGCAAGCTATCAGCTTAGTGCCTTATGCACTGAGATATCTCTAAGATAATGTCTTCTTAGAAAGAGATCAAATGCAAGCCTTTTTTTTGCACAGCTGTGTTTTGCACTGGTGCTTCCAGGATTGTGCAACTCTTCTTTGTTTTTCTCCAGATTGTACAAAGAGTGTGCTTCTTATGTTATATATATGTTAGTATGATGTTATATGTTATGGGATTTATATATATATATATTATATATATATATATATATATATATATATATATATATATATATATATATATATCTGTTATAGAACAGTTTATGATATATGTCCTAAAGGACCAATAGCATTTTATGTTTGTCTGTTCACTTAGCTATGAAATGGTGACCTGCTTCACCAAAGTTTGGCTTGATTTAACAATCATTTGCCTTAATCTTGTTTTCCTAGACTGTCACACCCCATGTGGTTTATGCTGGGATGGTACACTATACTTATCATCTCCTAATGCAACAAATACTTGAAAGCAAGAACAACTCGGTATGAGAGACTAAACATCGAGGATTCAGTATCTGGTCTGTTCAAACATTAGGCCTGAATAATCAGTTGGTTGACTCTGAACTTCAGTCTTTGCTTTGCAGAGTTCAAAGCAGGAAAACCACGATCCCTCTGGATCACTAAAGGACTGCCCTGGAGAATTTCTCTTTTCCCCTTATGCAGCATGTTAAGCTTCTGGCTTTTGCCCTGCCAGACCAGAGGCTGGTGAATAGTTATGGTAATTTTTGTGGCTGATGAATTATTCTGTGGAAGAATTCTTGTACTGTTGCTATTATTTATTATTTGCTGAGTGCTGGCAACATGCTTCCATCTTGAAAGAGAGACTTTACATGAGGAAACTTTTATATGCATATGCATATGAATACATACATGAACATGCCCTCACTTCTACCTCAAATTCCAGTGAGTTGTTTTCTTTGTGAGTTTCTGCATGAAGTGCCCCTACAGGAGCAATGCCTGGATGGAGAGACAGCACAAGACTGTACGTAGGGACTTGGTCAAGAACGTTAGTGTCTGTCTTCTGGAATGAGTGCTGTCACGTGGGAGAAACTCATCAGACCCACCTCCTCCAGCTGTGCAGAGCAGCCCCAAACAGGAGCCACGTTTTGTGCAGTCATGACTGACTGCATGCCAGATGTAACCACTCTGCCCATTTCCAGGCTCATGCCAGGAACAATGGCAATCCCACTGTGCGCATCTCTCGGAGGAGATGCAATGGTCCCAGGGCACTTGGAGACCAACATGAGGAATGGTGGGAAGGGAAACAGCTCTTACCAGCACAGGCTTCAGATTATGCCTGCTGTAATTTCAGAGTACTGTGCTCAAAACCATGTGTGCTGTGCCCCGTGGACAAGACCAGTTGTTATTCACGACAGAGCTCCCTTGATCCTTCTGCACTTGGGAGTGACAACCTAAAAGCTCTGGGGCAGCTCTCTTTAAACCCAAACTGGAATCCAGTATGAACATGAATAGTATAAGCTGCACATTAGCCTCTATTATTTATTTTGATATTGAAGTACATTTATCTTAGCCTTTCCCTAAACATCCTCAGCAGTCTTCCACTGAAGTGGGAGAGCAGCACAAGGAATACCGCAAATACCAAGGTAATGTTATCTGTTTCTTCTAAAGCAAACTTGGCAGATTTTGAAAGGACACCCACTGTGGCAAATTCCAGGCTTCAGTAAAACATTTTGATAATGAAAATATGAAATCTCAGATATTGATAACAGAGGCCAGATTCTGCGTTTTGTTGTGGCCTTTTCAGACTGGGGCAGAAAAAGACCCATGCAGCTTTGCAGCAATGGAGTGGTGGGAAAGAAGCCCAGGGATGTGCCCTCCCCTACAGTTTCTGAAACAAGGGATTCACCAGGGAGGTACGGAGATGTGATGGGAGCACATAACTACAGCTGGTAAAACAGCCGTGGTACAAATTGGCTAGGAAGGCATCAATAATATTTTCCCTTTGCATCGCCACCCCACCCAACCCAGTCGTTTCCAACTGGACAATACAGGAACATCAGGCTGGATGGAGAATCTGGCCCTGAACTGCTCATTGAATATTTCAGAAAACTTTCAGCTTTGTTAATTCTGCTTAGAATTACCAAGACTTACCGTTATGGTAGGGACACTTGCAAATACGTGCTCCCTCCTTTTCAGGCAAACAGGTGCAAATGCAGCACACTATCAAAACTGAGACAATTTAGGCAGAAGACTGGGGAAAACCTTCTGATAATGAGACGTATTTGCCTGCCAAATAGCACCAGTGTATAAAGATGCCGCTGCATTTGAATCACCAAGGACTTCAGCATGTAAAACCCGAGAGCCCACGCTGGGGCCAAACAGTCCTGCCCTGACTGGCAGTGGACAGTCACGCTGCGTGCCCTAGCAGATTCTTCTCTCCCAGAATGCGCCATGGAGACAGCTCTGAGGAAGAAACCTCTGTCTCTGTTCTCTTTTGTACCAGGGCTATTGTATGCATGCTGAAAGTAGGCTGTGTTTGGGTTGGCCGGAGATAAACGAGTCCCTTTGCATCCATCGCGTGTTTGTTTTCACCTCTACCTAACCATGGGTACCATAGCAAATGTTTCTAAACAGCAGATTATCAGAAAGCCTGAGGTGAGGCTGCAGCCAGACTGCGGTTTCTTCTCTCTCTCTTTGAGGCAGAGAGCATTTGTAACCACTTTCCTGTCTTCACAGAGCTGCTGATGACTGCATCTTCTTGGAATTTGCTTGCTCGTGCTGGCGCACAGCGGCGTGCAGAACCACCGCAGCCGCCGGGGGCTCGCAGATTGTCTCTCTTCTCCTGTGGCTAGCCGGGGTCACTCCAGTTTCTGCTTCCAGGGAAAGGGAGTCCAGGGGGGTGTGTGTGATCTGGCTCCAGCTAAACTCACGGCGGATAGTGGAGCCCAAGGAGGGGTGGAAGGAAATGGGAGTGAAGAGGAGATTAACTCCACTTGAAGCCCGGCGAGGCACTGAACTGTGCTGCAGCAGCTGATGGGTGGTGGGGTGGGTGTGGGACATTTGGCCCTTACCTCTGCACATCAAAGCTCTTAAGAAAAACACAGCATCCTGAGAATGAGGGAGGGTAACCCAACAGTGTCACAGTGCCTCTCCTAGGGAGAGGGAGCACTTTTAACAAAAGGCAGCTGGCCAGGGCAAGGACGACTGAATGGAGCTTAGGGAAGATGTCTTGGGGTTAAACTTCCTGTGAATCATTGTGTGGCCTTAAAGGTGCATGGCTCCTCGACCTCTCCCCCCGTATGGGGTGGTCACGGAGTCAAGATAGAAGCAGCAGCCTGCAGAAAACACATGGAAAGGCTGGCTGTTACCATCAGCACACCAGAGCAGGTCTCAGCTGGGATGAGTCCTTAGCCCCATTGGCAGGAGGGCTTTCCCATTTCACTCCAGGTGAGGATTTGGCTCACCTCCTGTGGTATCCATTCAGTAAAGCCACATAACCACTATTTGGAAAAGCATGTCCTGAGGAGTTCCCCCTGTTTGGATGAAATCTCTGTCTCGCCTCTAATCTGTCTCGCTAATCTTGCCTGCTGGGATATAGCTGCTTCCATCTAAAGCTGCTCTAACCATAGTCCTTTCTTTTTTTTTAACCAATTTAATTTTATCCAGTTAGAAATACATGTGCTTGCGCTGGTGCTGCTCCCTGGTGGGAAGCTGCTAGGGGGTGCAGGCTCTTGATGCCCAGAGCAGAAGCGAGGAGGCTGGGCCCTGAGGACCACCTTCTGCAGCTTCTTCTGACCCGGCTGCCCATGTGGGCTCCTGGCGGGTTCTGCAATGACTTGCGCAGCCCACAGCCTCTGAAGAGCAGCAGCTTGCGGTAGTTAAATGGCTGCTTGGTTTTGCCCAGGCCTGCTCAGCCTTTAAAGTGCTTTTCACTTCTTCACATAGTCCCTTTAAGTACATGCACCAGGGTGGGCGCCAGCCTCCTCTTGTTAATCCATTAGCTGTTTCAGCCTGATGCTTTCAGAGGGGGAATGTGTGAAACATCCGTCTCCCTGTCCTTCTGGCTGATGACAGCCCTTGCCCTCTGCCAGCATCCTTTCTTGAAGAGCTGTGTGCGAGTCAGATCTGGGGCCTGATCCATCGGCAGATAAACCTGGTGTGGGAAATTATTTGTTTTCAGCCAGGTTGGTTTCCCTGTTCAGCTGACCCTGTCACAGAGCTATGACATGGGCAGTGGGAACAAGCAACCGATGCCAAAGGAGAGGAGAGGAGAGGAGAAGACCACCACTTTTAATGGTTTCCTAGCTAAAAGCCATTCTCTCTCAGCTGTGAACACCACATCCTTGCTATCGCCTTCATTCTGAGTACTTTGAGTCCTGAATGCTTCCACTTTCCACACCATTCCATCTGCCCTCTCTCATCCAGCCACTCTCCGTGGGTTTGGATCTTCTGCCTCTTCACCTTAGACCCTGGCTTCTGGTGTGCAGTTCTCAATGTTTTCCCGGTTAATTCCACCCTGGCAGCTGAATATCACCACAGCCAACACAATTAACTGAAGCTGCACTGGCTAAATTTTCTGCTGTTCTCTGCCAAAAACATTGCCATGCTTTTAGGACAAGAGAATATTTGGTCCTACTGTACCAAGCTAGAGGACAGTATGAGCAATTAATGCCAAGAAATGTAACAGGAGGGTAAGTTTTTTTAAAAAAACAACAAACTAAACTGCAGGATACTGGGCTAAACACAGGTCTACTACAAAAAAAATAGTGTCTGTGTCTCGATCAATACGTGCTTATGACATACATTGCTGATAAGGGCAACAGAGAAACCAAGATGTAACCCTAAACAGCACATGGGAACTTTCAGCTTTCTCGTTCTCCAAACATTTTTACAAGTTTGCCGTCTTTGAACACTCAGGGCCTGATCCCAAGCCCCACAAAGTCACCAGAAGGAATGCCAATGATTTCAGAGCCTTTCAGATCTTGCTTGCCTGCTCTGGCCCCTGGAGGAGACGGGGAGGCAGAGTTGTTAGGGGAAAAACGATTCTCATGCTTCAAGAATTTTTTCTGGATTCCTCGGGGCGTGTCAGGCTCGCAGCATGCCAGCAGCTGGAAAGTACACACTCTGAGTGCTCTCCTTTGCCATAACCTCCCATCGCTAATCGGATGAATAAAGGACCTTTGCTGCACCTGACTTACTCTGTAACGCTGTTGGTGCAGGTCTTGAATACCTCTCTTGAATTGTAAAGTCACCGCATGGGTTTTGTCCAAAGTGCCCTTATTCTGGGAAAAAATGGTGTTGTCCACTAGATCAAAACACTGTGATCTCTTTAGAGAGGTACCTTTAGGTCTTGAGGACGGGAGTGAGTGAAGGAGGCATCCATTGCATGTCCTCCTTTTACTCCATTTCAGCCTTTAAGTCTCAGTTCAGGATGATGTGAAGGTGTCTGCCTGTCTTAGGGGCACAGTCCAATTCTGGATCATCAAAGGCAGCCTCCAAGTTTGCTGTCTGCTTACACTAGAAACCACTTGAGATTTTTGTTAGCACACATGATCTCCAGTAGCACAAACAGCAGGTAAAAAAGCCCCACATTTCTAACAGTTTGAGAACCAGACAGGAAAGAAAAGAGCAGATTAAATGTAAAAAAATGTGCCAGGTTGAAATGTCAGACAGATATATCTCCTTTGCACATCAAAGACTGCAATACTCTGGAAGGCAACAGCCACCCCAATTCTATTTAACCTCCAGTGGATAAAGAGAGGAATTCAGGCATGACTCGTACAGGTGAGTTAAACCACAATCCAAGGGCTGTTCCACACTTGGAATAAAATGATTAGTAAAGGCACAAGTGCTGGAGGAGGGGTGCACAAAAACTCCTGGTAGTCTCCACTGGGTTTTCAGAGGTGGATGCTGGCTCTTTCTGAAGTCCAGGATCATTAAGAGCAGTGGCAAGAGGCTGGAAGCACTTAACAGCTTCCTGATTGTCCTCTTGACTCCTTGTGAAAGGATTTGCCTCCTCAGGACTGCTCTAATCTATAGCCAGGGCACAGGAGGTATAGGAAAAGGATGCTAGAGGATGCTCAGGACAGATAAACGAAAGGGAGGAATTTCAGTTCAGGAATTTGTAAACAGAGAGCTAAGAACAGAGTTAAGTGTAAAGCCTCCTCAGGTCAAATTGAACTCCTCTGCAACAGCACGCCTGTCTGCGCTCAAGCAGGAGGGACACATGGTCAGTGCTGTCTTTAGGAGGTGTTTAGCACCCTCTACATTCATTCTTACTTCAGTCCTTCCATGCACACCTTCCGTTTGAAGCAAGAGGAGAGAATGACCATGCGTGAGACCATATGTAACACAGGCAGGGGCTAAATCCTGCCGGACCATGCCACTCATGCCAATACCAGCAATGACATAGCGAGCAGGATCAGACAGCACTGGCCCCCACACATGTGGGCACGCTGGCGGGGCCATGTAAAGCAAGGGTAAGAATGTGTCAAAACCTGAGTCTATAGCCAGAGAGAAGTGGCTCACAGAAACAGCGACTACGGTGTGCAAAAGTGACACTCCGTTGGCGTGTGCACGTGTGTAATGAGTTGCACATGTGCAGTCTGCTTTGAGTGTGTCTCTGTGTGTGTGAACATGAGACGTGCCTCAGCCTTCATCATTTTGAATGACTTTTTTCTGCTTTTGCCAGCATGGGAAGGCTGCCTCCCACTGCTCACCACATCGCTCTCCCCCCTCTCTTGCTGGGCCAGTGATGCTGCTAACATTTCAGCTGCATCCATCTAACCGATGCGAATATTTAAAGCTGTTAAATTGATGGGCTGAGTAAATAGGATTAGCTCCGAGTGCCCAAGGGAGGAGTGCCACTGCTTGCACAGACTGATAGGAAGACAAGGGGGAAGGCTGAGGGGGAGAAGATTGCTTTCAAACCCACAAGAATATGCTATATGGGAGGTACACAGTTAGCTTCCAATCTGCCAGTGATTGGATTAGACATGCTCTTAAATGTGAAGTGCCTATACAAGTCTGAGGCTTAGCTGGTGCCGGTCTGCTGAGAACCTGCCGAGGTGCTCCCCAAGGATTGCTGCCACCCCAGCAGGCCCTGGAGATGCCTGACTGTCAGGGGGGCAGAAAGCCCCCGCTGCTGGGCCCTGTCTAGCCCACCATCCCAGGCAGCAGATCTTTAACCCACTCCCTGTGAAAGCTGAGATCCTTTGCCTCCATCTGTTCACGTGGGATGGCTTTACAATTGCCCCTGTAACCTACCCAAGGAAAGCGTGAAGCGATCTCTCATTGCCTGGTGGAAGGAAATCTCTCCCCTCCCTCCATCTCCCCCCCTCTTTTTTTTTCTTCCAGATGAAGAATTTGAACATCTTTCATGTTCTGTTTAAAATATAAAATGGGTTCTTGACACATTTTTTGAAGCCGAGCTTGTCTGAGCATTGGTTATTGTCACTAACAGTGACGTGAGCCAAATGCTTTCCTTTTTCCCCGAGCTTTGATAATAATCTCTAAGAACTTTGGCTGCTTTTTTATGAAGTCACTTTCAGAACCAAAACACTAATTAAAAAAGTTACACCTGGCCTGTTATGTAGGATAGCAGTGGATGGCATTGGGTGAGACCTTTCTTAGGTTTATAGCTTCAAATATTTTTAATTGGAGCAGGAAAAAAATTAAGCAAAAATATTGTAGCTGCTGAAGAAAGGAAAAATGAAGTTAATTTTCCAGCTGCAAATCTTTTGCACAGTGTGCAATTCTGATAACCGGGGTTTATTACATGGATATTATCCTTCACTTATTTTCTAGTCAGTGGAAAAATATTGGTGAGGAAAACCTTTGTTCAACACCTATTTTGACAGTGGTTAGGCAGCACTCTGATGTCCATGTGTTCACTTTTAATTAAACACTGTCCTTGCTTGTTAAACAGATGCTTGCCCTGATATTCTATGAAGGTAAAAGTCACACATCTTTATTTTCTTTTTTTTTTTCTGTATTTTTTGTTTATTCTGGCTGGAAATAACAATATCTCACCTGTGAGGTCTAAGCTGCAACAATAATTTGGATGAACAGAAATAGCTGAGAAAAACACAGGAAGGACCATGCCCTCTGTAGCCTGTGGCAAAAATTATTCCTGTTTTAGCCAGGGAGAAAAAGGAGCAAAGAAGTTATTTGACCTCAAAAAGTGAGTTATGGAGCCAGTAGCCAAGTCCAGGTGTCAACACTGACTCCTAACCTGCTGCTCTGTTTTTTTATCCTGGGTTACAGGCAGGTAAGAGCGTGAGGCAGCAGTAGAGCAATCCTTACGGGCACAACCAGAACTGGAGGGCAGCATTTGTCTCTGCAGGAAAGGGGTGGGCTGCTTCATCATCACTCAAAAGCTGAATGAGAAATGCATCTAGACTTTAGGGAGAAGTTCATGTCAGAATAATATTTAGCTAGAGTATACAGGTGGGGTGTATAACATAGATAATGCCAGTAAATGATATAACAAATAGAACGCAAGAACTTTCCCTTAGTAACAGCAGCAGCAGAGGCCATCCTGGCTCTTTCATATCAGCAAAGCTGGCAGCGAGGTTACAGCTATTTTGCACACACACCTTGCACATCCCAGCTTGTAGCCCTGTGTACCCACCTGCTTCACCTGTGCCTGGGAGTGCCTCATGGGGCACCCCTGTTTGAAGGTCTGCACACTAATGTGGTGGCAAAACAAGTCCTGAGCCAAGAAAGTATCTCATCTTGGTGACATGAGGGAAACCTCATCTCATTCTTTGTCTCTGCAGCTAACGAAGCTTGCCCCAGAAATGACTCTGCACTGAGTGACAAGCACACCTCTTTAAAAGTCAGTGATTCACAGAAAGGAATGGGGAAGGACAGTCTTCTGACCCCTTCTGTGCAGATCCTTCTAGTGGCGTCCATCAGTATTAAATGCCATTTCCCCCCAGCCCAGCCCACACGAACATCTGGGCCTCCCTGGGTACCTGCACTGAAGCAGAATGGCAGGAGGTTGATCTGTGAATCAACCCACCAGGACCTGATTCTCATCACAGACCAGCTTCAGAGCAGCAGAACTGGGCTCAACTCATCATTTGTTCCTACTTCACAGCTGTATACCTAAAAGCTGAATCTAACCTACCATTTTTTTTAATTTCCAGGATGTTGGCACCTTCTGATATGACACTTGAGGTTCATTGCTCACTGTCACAGCGGGTTAAGTCCAGGTACCCTCCACGGTCACTGGCAGACTGATGGAAACATTGTTTGGAAGAGTGGGTCCCAAGAGGCTTCTCCACGGGTCAGGTCTCTGCTTCTCGGTTAATGAATTACCTCCCCACTAATTTACAAGCTCGGGTGAGGACATGTTTGATCGCACTGTTTTCCCATTAGGCATGGGGGTACCTCGAGTGGACCTGATTGTAATGTCTTGTGCTGAAAATTGAATGCAGCCATCTAAGAATTCCTCCTCCTGTCCTGGGGCCTTGTGTATATACGATACCCACTGCCATTTCTCTTTATTTTCTTCCTTATGCTTCTGCTCAGTAATTCCTCAGTTACCACCTTCTTTCCATTGCCCTGGCAGTCTCCACCGGTTGGACACACCAGCTGCATTTACTCCCTTCTAATTCAGCACCTCCAGCCATACAATTGTGGTCAAATTCCCAAACTGCTTACATTGTGTTGTCCTTCGAAGCACATCAGAAGAGGCCCCTAGTCAGAACCTGATCGCCGGGAGAAGCTTTAGATCGTCTGCCCTCCAAGGAGGAGGCTGTAAGACTCGGTCCAAAGAGAACAATATTGTCTCAACATTGCCAACAGAGACCTGGAGATGGAATGTGGTCCTCATGGACACCAAGATACAAAGACCCTGGGAAGGAGAACTGCACGGTACGAGGAGTATTGTGCCATTCCCTGCCACCTGGGATTGAGAGGAACGATTACAATAAGGCCGCATAACCACTGTCCAGAAGATGGATCACAACCACTGTTGTAGCAACGAACTAGAAAACTTGAACTTCAGGTGAACTTTTCTTCATTATAATATCATTATAATACAAAAACACACCTCCTGGTCTGAAGCTACCCGCCTCTAAGGCAAACCACGCCTCGGACACTTCTTTTAGGACATGCGTGGTAACCTTGCTCGAGAAGGCAAAGACTGGCAATAATCCATGGGCCAGTGAAGGAGCAAGGTGTGTCGCTTGGCATAAAAGACGACTCCTTAGCAACTGAACTTTGGAGATCTTCCCCACCAAGGATTATGACAATCGGAAGGACCGGTGGGTTGCTGCCTGGACCTGGGACCATAGGGACGCCTTGGACCCGTGGTGGTAGCTATAATCTTCTTTCCTTTTCCTTTTACTTTACCTTTCCTTCCCTCCCTGTCATTCTACCTACTGCACACTGCTTTACAGGAACAATAAAGTTGTGCTGTTTGATCAAAGCATAACCCCTTGGCGTGGTCGCCTTGATTTTTGCGCTTCAAGATCATAGTAAACGAGCCATCATGAGTCCACTGAGTGGACCGTGACAGAGGAAAACTGGAGCAGCGCCCCAGCCCACTCAGCTGAGGATCAGCTCTCACCCTCAGGCCCTAGAGCTGCGTCCAGTGCCCTTGAACCACTACGTACATCAGGCTTTTTTCAAAATTTCTGCCTAGCAGGCATTTGCACCCTTTACCACCTTCTGAGGAATAACTGGATATTGACATACATTCTTTACATGAGATGAAATTCCCCTCCTTGCTCATCTTTCTATCAAGTTTAATTTTAAATGATAAGCTAATAGAACTGAATGCAGAAAATCGATATTTTCTGTACAAACTTACATTTCTGAGCACTCCCTGGTCATCCTCAGTCTTTGCCAGAGCTGTGTGTGGGTGTGCAAACCTGACCATTCTTCTGTGGCCACCCATCCCCTCCTTTTGATCTGTCTTACTCCATTCTGTCCCACCCCATTGCAACACATCAGGCTACAGCAGGCAGGGGTGCACAAGAGGACCACTTCCCTGAACGACTGCAGTCCTAATTCCTCTTTGTGTTTCCTGACACCACCTAATCCAAAGACTACCTGCTTCCTTCTGGAGACTAAAACTACTGAATGCTCTGCTAGTTCAAACTCAACCTTCTGGCTCCACTCAGCTGCTTCTGTCTTCACAGTGTTTCCATTTCTTTGCTTGAATAGCACCGAAAGGACCTCAGAGGTCCTCCGAGCTGACTCCAATTTTCTTCCTTTTCTGGCCTCATTAAAGCTGTTCTTGATTTTATCACTTCTTCCTGCACTTGCACACCTGAATGTTACGGTTAGATCAGATAACCTATTCAAACAAAGTAAGAGGAAATTAGAGATGGAAAGGCTTCTTTAGATCGATGAGACAAGCCCCACTCCCTTGGGAAGAGGGCAGGAAAGGAACGTGCGCTCCTAACTCACCTAAGTGGTGTGTGTGGTGTTCATTTCTCCCTTGGGAATCAGCTCCAGTTTCAGACCTCACTACTAGGAAGCACGCCGTGAACTTCACCTAACACTTCCACTGCTTGATTCATTGTCCCATGCCTAGTCTTGCTCTTCACCACTCACAGTAGTTTCTGAAGGGTCATTTACCCTCTAAAAATACTTGTTCACATCTACCCCCATCATTATTCAGCTGAGCTTCACATTCCCTAAAGTCAACAATGAAATCCTCCCACTGGCTTCAGTGGTCTTTTCTCCTTTCTTTGTTTCTTTTCCTTTCCTCCCAAACAGAGAGCTGTTATCACACCTTTCTAATGCACCTCCCCCACCCACCCCCACCCACCCCCCAAAGGTACCCATGCAATTTCTCTAAGACAATCAGATTCCTGAATCTACTGCAGTGGTTTGTCTCTGTCTCTACAAGACTCTACAAGACAAGGGAAAAGTCCTTGGTTCTTCCCATGGAAAGCTTTCCTGCCATGGGGGAACACTTGGGAGACCCCAGGAACTCATCTCGCTGCTCCACTACCTACATCATCATGAATGCCTGTGAAACTTCCTGCTTCAATTGCAAATGACCTTTTTGGAAAGGAAACCAAGATGAGGGCAGGGGGTAGTCAGTGGAGTTGTTCTCTTAGTTTCCCCTCTGGCCATGGCAGCCCAGGGAGTGGCTCATGCTAAATATGTACGGTTGGCAACAACCCTGAGGATCTGCAGGATTCCCTCTAGATTTCTGCTTGCTGTTCAGACACCCTCCAGAGCACGTCAGTGTGGGCATCCTTGGCTCTTTGAGACTATTTAGAGTGATAAGGACAACTCTACACAGAAACAAAACTGCATTTAGCCATATGGAAACCAGTGGCAAAACTACTTTGTCTTGGGAAATGAAAGCAGCTTCTGCACCTACTGAAGGCACAGAACAGAGACAGGAGACATCCAGGAGAGACCTGACCAGTGATATTAGGCTGGCTGCTCTAGTAAGAAGATATTCTGGCCATTGGCCTCAAAGAACAGCAGTGCATTAGCATGAAATGAAGCTGATGTTATCAGCGAGTTGAGAACAAAGGATTGCTGGATTAATATAAACTCATACATTGACTCCTGTCACCTTGCCCCTCATTACAATTTTGCCTACATTTACTTATCTGTGTAATAAGCATAATATTTATCTACCTTATCCCATCACTGTGATGTTTTGTTGGATAGGATCTGCACAATGTTATGCAGCTGTTAAGTATTGTATGATGGAGGTGCGAGATGGTAACGTGCCATCGAGATCAAAGAGAAGAGCAAGTGACCAGACACAGCAGAAGTGAACTGGTGGAAGGTAACTGCTGATTCACGCCTGTTGAAAATCTGACTTCAATGGCACAAAGGTAAAGGGCAGCAGAGAAGAGATAAAGGCAAGCAGGATTCCTTCAAGAGGAAGAGCTGGACACACTGACATGGGTTGAATGTGAAAGAATGAAAATAAACAAGATGTTGACTTACTGGGAAAAGAAATTAAAAAAATGGAGAGGAAGAAGAAAAACCTCAAGCTTCAGAAAACTAGCAGGACGTAGAGTAGATAGCTCAGAAACAGAAGACACGAGAGGAACAAGGAAAAGGTAGAAAGCAATAAGCTACAGAAGACAGTTCAGATTGCTGGTCCTTCAGAGCAGGACTTATTTTGTATAGTCTTTGCACAATGTCTTATACAGCAGGGTCATGTTCGGAGGTGGCTCACCAATACTACCACGATGCAAATGAAATAATCATCAGCTACAAACATTCAGTAGCTGCATCACCTGGTTATAATCACTGTCAGGATAACACTTAAGGTAATTTGTCTTATTTATACATGCTATTTTTAGCACTTAACATCTGACCAGTAGTCATAGATGCTGAAAAAGATCTTGAATGACTGTTTCAATCTCTGTTAAACATTTATTAACACACTAAATTAGAGAAAAGGAGCTAAAATGCCTTCAGAATGTGCATATGACCTAGTTAAGTGAAACCAAATTGCCTCCTAGAGTCAAACTATATTGGGTGCAATTATCCCTTTAAACTTCTGGACTTCTTGCAATGATAGTGGCAACACTACATAAATAGTGAAGTTAAGTTTTTTCAATATTTACTAGGAGAAAAAGTAACACATTTTTAAGAGCTGCATCACTCTGGAAGTGCTTGTTTTCAATGAGCACTGCAGAGACCATATTTTATTTGCTTGAGTGTTAACCAATTCCAAAGACATTTATGCAAGGCTTTGGAGTTATCAGAGGACACACGCAGTAAGAATTCACAAGTCTTTGCCCAATTTTAAAAAGCAGCTTAGGAGTCTAACTTCAACTGATACCACTAGTGCAATTCTAACACAGTTCCCACTGGACTTGTATTACCACTGGCAGAAAAAAGAGCAGAGTTAAGACAATATTAAGCATTTTTTGAGATCCTATTGTGTATTATTCAGGAATTCAGAAGAATGTGACTTACTGAGACTCCTACACCTATCTGCCCACAGATATTTCAACTATTAAGAAAAGCTGTGAGGCCAAATTTGCAAAGGTACTTAATCCTATCACTTTCAACAGGAGTCAAGCATTGCTGCTGCTAAAAATCTGGACTCAAGATATTCAGACTTTGGGCACTTGACTCAGGCCGTTGATCTTTAACAGTAATTCAAATCCATCAGCAGAACAAGTTTGTTTCTCTTTTTCTTGGGTGTTGACCCACCAAGGAATTACTTATGATTCACCATGAAGAAGGAATATATACCTATTACTTACAGTAGTAATGGTCACAGAACATGTTTTTAGGGCATCTTCCATTTAAAGAGCTGTTTCATTATCCAGCACCAGGAGGATGATAATTTTTCACATTTCATAGTTATGAAAACTGATACCTAAGAGGGTTAAATGCCTGCTTGTAGGACCCAAAGAGTACTTAAGACAGGTAGGGATCTCTTGGACACATACGTTGCTCATTGCAATCCCAGGCAAACATGTCCTAAAATTCCTTCCTAAAACTCATCAAGCACCACCTTAATTGAACACTTTAGAATTCTCTTCCCCCATGCCTCTAGTGTGGCTGAGCCCAAACCTGCAGTTTATATGTATTTGTGTAGGGCTTGGCTTAAGCACAAAATTAAATGGTTTGCTGAGCTGGGTTTCAGGTTTCTTGCCACGCATTTGGAGAGATTTAGCATTTGAACAACCATGCCTCTGCTTTGCTCAGAAACGCAGCTTCCCGGGGGCGATGGCATTGCTCTCCACCGGCCAAGCCAGCTGATCGAAAGGCCGGAGGCACAGCAGAGCTCTGCTGAGTCTCCCCTGACGCTGGCTGTTGAGTCACCCTTGGCTTGTGTGTGGATCCCTGCCAGCCAGCCACCTGAACTGCTTGGGCGCTCTCCTGGCCAGGCACTGCTGCCTCCTGCGTCTCAGCCTTCGCATTCCACACTGCTTGCAAGCACGTGAATAATGCATGGCATTCCTCTGGTTGTTCCTCCCTGGCCTCCCCACTTTACTGGAAATGAAAGCTTTTGCCGTAGGAGGAAATCCTTGGAGATCCTAGTAGAGGTTCCCTTGGCTGGATGCTGTTAAGAATAAAGGGGCTGAGTGGTATTTCCACTCCTAGCAGGGCCCCAGACTTGCGCAACGTAAAGCAAGTCACTTAACCTTTCCATGCCTTATTTTCCCTTTGGGTGAACTGAGAGTTGTAGTATCTCGCATTAGCACTGAGAATGCTGTGGTGCAATATCAGAGCAGAGCTTCAGACGAGCTGCTTTCCATACCTTGGGCTGTGAAAGACCCACATTTCTCATGGGTACAGCACTGCCTTCCCAGGATTTCTGGGAAATCTTCTGGTGCAAAAACTGCAAAAAATGAGATCAGAACTTGGCCTGTCGAGTTTCCTCTTCCTTCTCCTGCACTGATGTTAAACAGCAGAGCTCCAGCTTATTCTGTCTTCTTGCCACTGCTGTGGTCCTGATGGTATTTATCTTAAAGAATAGATAGATATCCATTCCCCATCAGCAATGCAACTCCCACAGTAAAGGTATTCGTTACCTACACGTGCTTATATGTCTTCAAAATGCTCTGCTTTTCATGTGTATCCCAAGTCCCCTGAGGTCTTAAGTGTTCAAGTTTATTATTTAGCCAGATACTTGTGTCTCTGGCTGAATAAGGAACCCATGGCTGCTCACAAGTCCTACTACAATGCAGTACTCGCATGCCTTTCACAGTTCTGCCCATCTGTCCCTTTTCATCTCCTCACTCGCCTCTTCATGTAAAGCCCCACATTGCATTTATTTCCTTCTGCCATATCACATTGGAAGCTCATGTCTATTTTGCCCTTATCACCCTCGAGTCCCTCCACATTGATTGCTTTCCAAATTCCACCCTCCTGCTGACTAGTTGTATTTCTGAATATTTTCTCCCAGATGTGTGAGAAGCTTCTTTTCCACTAACCACATTCCCAGTTCCCGCTGTACTGTCTGTCCATCCCCACCACTGCGCAGTTGCATGATCTGCCAGAATTTTGATCTTCTCACTCCTATCAGCTAGCGATTACTTGCAGAAGTTTCAGTAGCTCAAGCTGTCCTTCCATACCCATTCTGCACTGTAAGAGGCACCCACATAACCCTGTAGTATTGCTTATCCCGACACACACCTTACAGATACAACCAATTTTAACAGCAGTCCATCTCCGACCCCTATCAGACAGTGGTACGCTCTAAGTACCACGCCTGGGACACCAACTTTCAGTTCCCTGTATGTATCTGAGTGCCCTGCTAGGTTGAATGTAGTTTTCATGTTGTTTATGATACAAACTTCATTTCAAGGCCCTGCCTCTCCTGCATCTTTGGTCATTAATTAGGTGGACAGGCTTGGATAGGTTTATCTAAAAGGCTGAGGATTTTAATGTAATAGTAATGTACTTTGATTATGAGAGCTTTGTATGATTTTAAAGCTCTCAGTTGGGTGACATTTTCTTTGGGTTTTGTCAAAGAAGAAATAAGCCCTTATAGAGTTTTCTATAGCTGGCCAAAATGCACAGGGGCTAGTTTTATGGGTAGATGTTCTCACTGGAAGAGGCTGCGAGACAGAGAAAGCATGCTAGAGCTCTACAGCATCCTGGCCTTTTTACAATGGAAGGTCAAAACTCAAGGGGTCTTCAGAAAAGAGCAGCCTGCACCATTTCCTTCAGGCAACACTCAGAGGTCAGTCCTCCCTTTCCATATGTGAACGCATGTCAGGCACCGTGGCTCGTTTTATGACCTACAAAGTGATTGCATGCCTGAGTACGGGAGGGCAGGGGGTCAAGCCCTTAGTCCAGTGCTGACCAGCTGGTAGCCCTTGTGCTTCAGGTAGCCTGTGGGAAGTTTGTACAGCCCATGAGGACCAGGTCTCTGACCCCTTTTCCTTTCTCTACTTTTCCCGGCACAGAGCGTCTCCCATCTTCCCACAGGTCTGTGGCACTTCCCAGCTGGGCCCTTACACGGCTTATATGCCTGATACAGCTTGCAGGCTCCAAGCCCAGCACAGCGAGTGACTGACACAGAGCATCTTCCGTTTGACTGCAGAAGGGAGCCAGTAACAATCTGCACAGAAGAAGTTGTGACCTAGCCACAGGAGACTGAATGACCCTGCTTGCTGAAAGCAGGACCACCAGGAATGCACTTTTGCATGCCAAGTGCTCTTGACACCTGCCCTCATCCCCTCTGCTGTCACAGCCACGCTGCAGGCACCAAGGCAAAGCCACTTGCAGTCCTGCCTTTGCAAAGCCCGCTGTTTAGTAAGAATATCCCATGATCAGCCTGCTTTTAAGAGGATCTTCATCAGCTTCCCTAAAGTAGCTGCTAGCCCTCGGTCTCTCTGCCTAAAGGACTGGTGATTTCATGTGGGGGTCTTACTACTAACTTACATGAAACTGAAGTTAGGGCCTTGGGCTGTGACAGGAGCAAACGGGTTACTGGTGTCACACCATTTGTATGACATCTGCTCCTTTCTTCATCGGGCTGCTCTATCCCTCTCCAGGTACAGATTTAATTACCTTTTTTAAAAAAAGAGCATCCACGCTGCACTGCTTTCAAGCCTGGTTGAACCTCTGCAGAGATGGCTAATATCTCGATAGATGCCCTTCTCCTCAGGGAGATTCCTACCATAAATACAGAGAACTTTCACCCCAACACAACTGCCCTCGTCCAGGGTGAAGAGGATTACTTTCACTCTCCCTGTGCAGTTCCTAACTAACTACAGCATTTTTCTCGTGCAGGCAACATCCCGGTGAAACAGGGATTTACATATATTTTCTGCTTCCAACAACGTGGAAGATGGTTGTATGGAAACTTGTCTTCACATCTCTCTCAAGGTGTTTGCCACATCGTTTGGTTTCTATTCTTCACCCTTCCCCCAGCATGGCTGGTCCCATCAGATGGGGTGTTGTAGGACGTGGTTCCAGCCTGCGTGCCTCCCAAATAACAGGATGCGGGGGCTTCTAGCCAGTACACACTCCAGCTTCTGCAGGAGCATCAGTAGGAACGTTGGCTTATGGTCTTTATCAGGAACGGAACAGTTCGGTGGAATGAAATCAGAGCTCGCCTGAGACAGGCTTCTAAGATGTGAACGCCGGGACAGGTGACCATGGGATGGGCACGTTTTGCCGTGCAACTGTTCCCCCGCAGCGAATCCACGCGTGCACGCTCCCAGCGCGCAAGAAGCCAGGCTGCGCGGCCGCCGCGGAGGGTGCGCCGGGGCCGGCGGGCGGGCTGAACTGGGGGCCGCAGCTGGGGCGATGGCAGCGGGCACCCCAGCCCCGCAGCCCCGCAGCCGCCGCAACGCCCTGCCCTGCCCTGCCCGAGCGGCGGCCCGCAGGGAGCCGGCGGCCCTCGGCGGCGGCGCGGCGGGGCCGGGGCGGCCCCCAGCAGGGGGCAGCGGTGCCCGCGCTACCGCGCCCCGCCCGCCGCGCCCCCCGCGCCCCCGGCCCCCGCGCCCCGCGTGTCCCCCCGCGCCCTCGCGCCCCCCGCATCCCCGCCCCCCCCGCGCCCCCCCGGGCCTCCTGCGTCCCCACCACCCCCCCCCCCGCGCCCCCGCCGGCCCCCCCCGCGCCCCCCGGGCCGGCAGCGCTGCGAGCCGCCGGTGGCCACCCCAGCCCCTGCGTGGCTAGCGGGTGTCACGGCCCGCTGGGACAGCCGTGCGTGGGAGCGCTGGGCTGGCGAGAGGTGCGGTGGGAGTCCCTCTAAACGCCGCTCGCCTGCTGGGAAAATGGGTTTTCTCAGGGAGAAAAATAAAACCGTGACCCAGTGGTTAATGTACACGCAGAGGAGTCAGAAGTCAATTTTTATGTGGTTTGAACCGGTTTATTCGTATCTAATGAAACCAGAAAGAGGAGGGTGGCTCATTTTATGCTCAGTTAATCAGAGACTGCAGAAGCTACTTCTTTTCCTCTGGGGATATTGATAACTGCTGGATTCGGCTCTATGGAACTAGATCGGTTAAACTGGTCCTCTCCATTTAAAGTAATTTTAAGAGACCCTTAGAGAAAAAGCCCCAGGCAACGATACAAAATCCCTGAAGCTTAAGTCCTTTTGAAATCTGCTGATTCCAACCCTGATCCACATCTGATTCCAGCCGTCAGGCCCATCTCTGTTCTGTTCCATTAGAGATAATTGGTCCTGCACCTACTAGTATATTATATATGAACACTGGGATAGCCAGAGCACGGCTAGAGAACACCCTGAAAAACCTTTCTTAGAACTGAAATTAAGCTGTGCTCTAAGTGGGGCGTTGAACTTCAGAGATGCCTCTCGACCTAAATTATTCAGTGACTTTCTGGCCATATGGCCCACATCCTGCCATTCATATACATGCGAGAGGTACTGTGCAGGAAGGAGCTAGTGAGAAGGAACTTCAGCCCTTGCAAGCCCTTCTGCTCCATCTCCCCACGCTCGCAGCGCAGCCAAGAAACCATTGAAGACTCTGCTAATGCAACATTTAAGGAGTCCCTTTGGTCATAAGGCTGAAGCAAAAGGGAAGAGCCGGGCAGCGGATCCTCTTGACCCTTTCAGGGGATCTGCAAGAGAGGAGAGGATGGTGCACAGCCAGACCACAGTGCTCAGAGCATGCAAGCACACTCATCACCTCAGCGATACAAATCATGATGCTTAAAGCTAAGCACAGGCTTTTGTATTTATTCGGATAAGAACCCTATGTCATATTGTAAGCAAGGACCTTAGGGTGTTTCTACAAACCTTCAAGGATGAATTGTCATGCCAGCCAGGTAAGCGCTAGTTTCCTATTAACAGAAGCAAAAGAAATCAAAATCTGGCTTAGGGTCTCATAACTACAACCCATCTTTTCTTAGAAGATAGAACATAGAACAATAAACACTTAATTCCAGGTAAAACTTCGGCTTTAAAAAGATTAGGGAAAAAAACTTTATAGGTGTCCAACTTGCCTGTTTGCTTCTAATGATACCAGCTGGATTTATAAAGTTTGTTCTCTTTCCCTATAAAGCTGACCTCACTTATAAGGGCAATCACATGCAAAGCAGCAGAAGTGATCAGTAGACCAGAGTAAACTGATTAACTGAACTGATGAAAAATGGGCTCTGAATTCCACTATATTTTCTTAAAAGCTGCTCCTCTTGGAGGCATATGTGAACAGCTTAGTATAAATAGTTATAGAATCACAGGACCTTGTTCTGCTTTCACATCAGAGTAATTCTGAAGTAATTCCATTAAAGTGAGCAGAGTTACACTGATGTAAGATCACAATCAGTTAGAAATGGAAAATTCCTAATAGCTTATCCAGTTAATAACCCTAGGGCTAGCGTACAGTTATTCCTTGCACTAAACCCACACTTAATTCTTTAAAATATGAATAGTGGAAAATGGTGCTTGAGAGGTGTTTTGGTCATTTCGTGGGCTTTCTTTAATTCCTCATCCAATTCCTCCTCTCGAGAAAATCCTTATTTTGGACTGAAAGCCAAAACCTCAGCTAGATTGCCCAATAAATGAAATATGGAATGAGCTAGATATACCACGTTATGACAGTGTAATTCCGGGTGCTTCATGTGCCCATTCTCCCCTACTGGTTGTGGTTCACCGTTAGGCTAGTGATACATGGAGGTTTTAGAGAAGTTATTGTAAAGACCAAGCAACATGGCAACACCAGACAGCTTGGGGTATCACCACCAGGTCTCTGTGGCAGAACTTCTTGTGTGTTGCATTAGAATAACACGTTGCACAACATATATCCTTTTGTCAGAGACATTTCTGTCTTCCAGTGAAATGTCTAAATATTCTGTAGCATGAAGGTGTTTCTCACTGAACCCTCTCTTCGGTTAGATCCACTCTGTCTGAAACACCTCTTCCTGCTGAAGACCATTTTCAATAAAACCATTTTAACCAGACCTCACGGTAAAGAGGTTTCAAATGCAACAGAAACTCTGTCTCTTTTATCTTAGGAAATCCTAAATATAGCTGTTTGATTGCTTTCATGCACAAGGGGTTAGCTGATGTATTTGACACAGGAGCATTGCAGGAGGGGAGTGCTGCTTTACTCTTCCTTCTTGCTCAGCATCAGGGATGTTTGCTAAGAGCCATTGCTGTAGAGAGACCGGGGGTGTCTCACGGTTGGTGAGAGTTGCTTCCTACATCCAAAGGGGTCTGTACCAGCTGCTGCACAAGAAGCTGCCAATCCCAGGCCCTGACAAGGGCACTCTGACTGCAGAAATTAGTTCCTGGCTGCTCCAGGCTAATAGACACAGAAGTACTAAGTCACTGGCTTTGGCTTCCAAAAATGCTGGTCACCTCTGGCTTTAGCCTTGCCATTTCTCAGCATTTCCTTGCAAGTCTCATGGTGCTTGTGGTTCAGAGGAAGGAGCTGGAGTGAAGAAGAAGGGGGTTTCTGGCCAGTGCAGGGAACTAGAGGTACTCTCGGAATACAAACACATTGATTCAGAGAAGGATCTCTGAGCAGCTGGGGCTTCTGTGCATCACTAGGCTTCCATGATAACACAGACTTCTTGATGCTGTTGGAAAAATCCTGAATTTTTCCTGAAAATTACCTGAACTTCTCACCTTTCAGATGAACTGGTCAGAGTGGCAGGCTTCTAGCCCTTTGGTGCATGGAAAACCACTGAAAACTTCTAAAGCCTATTAGAAGAAATGCACGATCATCAAACCCATGAGGTTCTGGCATAGACTTCTGAACAGACTCACAAGGATGAAAACTGCCTACATTTAAGATGAGCTTGATATTGTTGTAAAGAACTATATTGCTACATAAAGCTTGTAATTTTTCTAAATGATGCCATTGCCTGTGGCATAAGGGGAATGAAATCATTTATCCATACATCCCTTATCTTCTACGTCTGTGAACTCCAAAATTATGAAGTCATGTGATTCCTAAGCAAAAATCTCATAACTGGGGAGAATGACTTGGATTGAACAATAAAAATGTTCCCACAGAGCAAACTGCTTAGTAGTTTTTACAAATCGGGACACCTGCTTAGATCCTAAAAAGGTTTCCCGAATAAGGTTTTTATGAATGAACCATTTGTCTTACACCTTTAAAAGCCTGGGTCTAAAATCAATCTGCTTGTGAAAGACCTTGCTAAAGCCTGTGAGATAAATGCGACAGTAAATCATAAAAGCCACTAAGCAGAGTCTGATACCATTTCCCTGTGAACAAAAAGCAGTAAGAAATCTCACAGCTGCTGTTCCTGCCCTTCAGCAACTTTTAATTTTTATTGATTGACACAACACCTATGCGCCACATCATCCACAAGAGGCATCAGGTCTGTTTCAGGAAAAGCAAATTACTCGGTATTGTCAACAGCTGGCAGAGGCCACCAGGAACTGCTTCTTCATTCATTTGTTTTTCTCAGACACCTATAAAGAGCTGTCATCACGTATCAAACAAAGCAAGTATCGGGCAGCATGTGTGCTTTAATGCTGGCATACAAGGCCTCTTCCTCCATCACTGGGAGGCATGTAGTGAGGCATGTCAGCCACGACAAGTGAGCAAAGCGGGTACAAAGTGGGCTCAAGCACAAATGTTTCAGACTTGGTGGCTTTTGAAGATCACTTTTGCTGTGGATGGAAATGGCAACAGGACACAGAGGAGAATCTGGACCTGTTCACACCAGGCGTGCTGCCTCGTGAGAAGCTATATGTGATAAAGGCTGTTGCCTCCATGACGCTAAGTAATACTGGCACTTCGCTGTGAACTGATGGGGGCAAAAGGACTTTGCCTGATGAAGTCAAGAGCTACCCCATGGCATTATTTGCCCTGAGATAAACTGGGCTTTGAGGGAGTGTGGTGTTCTTTTTACCTGTGCAGATTTCTGATTAAAATATGTGGGAGTACTATGCATGTATGGGCAGGATGCCCAGGATATCCCTTCATATGTATGAAAAATGGCATATGAAAAGAAGTTTTGTCATGTCTGTGCAAGCCATTTTGGCTAGTATTAAAGCCAAGAGGCAACATGAAATACTGCATCTCCTTACTAATTCATTGTGCTGCAGTAGTGAAGAAAAAAGTGTTTCAGTGAAGTAACAGAAGGAGCTGGAGGTGAGTGAAATACATTTTCCACACTGGAATGTGATCAAGATACTGAGTAAATGCCATTGCTGCTGAGAAAGGACCACAGACATTTCGAAAGCCATAAGTGGTTAGGAGTTTGGTTTCTCAGTTGTGTCCAAAACTCAGCAGCTTTAGTAGGACAGCCCCCCCTTACCACCGCATGTGGGTGCTTGGTTCAATACTGACTCAGAGGTAAGAATGCTGCCCACTGAGTCACCAGCCCCGCTTCCTCCAGCGCTGCCTCCTCGCTGCTGGTTATCCACTCAAGCCCAAACACGCTTAGCGTACAAGAGGTAACAGGACTGCAGCCCTGAGCAGGATGGATGGCATAGAATGAAAGCCTTGTGAGTGCCAGCATGCCAAGGTAACCCACACGGGGGTCACTATTTCTGAGGTCTGCTGTGAGATTTGTGGGATGAACGCCGTGCTCGCCTCAAGGAGACACAGCACACTGTAGGTGTTCACCTCCACTCTTCAGTGCTTCCACAAATGTGGCCTGCATGAGGGTTGTATTGAACAGATTGCGGAGCCCAAGCTCGTGCCGTGCAAGGGAAGGATTCAGTTGCCTGAGGAATGCAGCTTTCTCCCACCCCTCTCCTCTGGAAATGCCTGAGCCTCCCAGAAAGGATGAGGAAAAGCACAAAGCCCATGCTATGTTTCATCTGAAATGTGCTTAGCCTACCTCTTTTCCTTGAAACTATACTGAACTCATTTGGGGCGGTGAGAAGAGAGCTCGCACTAGAAATAGAAGTTCTATATTTAACACATGGCCCTAACACAAAATAGAATCACCGTGGCCCCTCAAAGTTAGGAAGTTTTGCTTGGAAATGCATTCCAAGGTTTATCAGATTTCTCTCATGTGCAGCATCCAAGAGAAAAAACTTCCTAGATACGGTGTACTTGCATGCCCAGCAGACTGGACCCAGATACATCCTTTGGTTTTAAGATTAAAAAAATCCTCCACTCACACACATCATGCACATGTAAGTGATTTGCAGTCTTCAAGTACTAACCCTTCACAGCCTGAAGCAGGGCCAAGTTCTTTATTCTCACAGGCCTGTTATCGTTATGCAAGCTTTCATTCTGAAACTCAAACTCACGTGAAAAATACCCAGGTTAGTGAATCCAAAACTCAGCCTAAGCAACCGAAATGAAAATGCTGTGTGTCTGCTACCCATTCTTGTTTCTTCTTTTATGGGCAGACTGTTTATTCTCCCAACAGCACAGCTCATCCTGCCACATGTGAAGTTTTCTGCAGGTATGATGGTTCGGTTTCAGCTCCTCAGACTCTATTCACATGTCGCTGGCCCACACGTTTGAACCTGTATCTTCCCATGTCTCTAAGGAGAGATGGGGGAAAGAAGATTCATGGATCTTCACAATTGTTTTTTCTGCTCTCGCTGTATGACCACAAGTAGCAACCTGGGATGCTGAAATCTGCGCTTTCTCACCCAGCAGTCCTCAGGCAAGCTGCTTCCGCTGCTGCCTGGTGATCTAGGCATGAAGATTTTCTGGGGCAAGTTCCAAGTGATGAAAGATGAAGACTAAGTTAGGGTTGAAGCCTGCAGAAGTCCAGTGTCAAAGCACTTCCAGGAAGGCTTAAAATTGAGTATCACATCAGTAGAAGGTGCAAAAGAGTCTAATAGACTGACCGTGGGATGGGCTGAAGGAGACATCAGATCTAATAGTGAATTGCTTCCTTGCTCTGGTCAAACTAGTCAGTATTTCTGCCTGTAGTTTTTCCACACATAAAATACACAGAATAATATTTACTTCTTGAGTTCTTGTAGTATGGTTACTAAAAACTGCTTATCCTTTGTAAAGCCCTATGGAATATGTACTATTCAGAGACACAGATGGGAAAGATTGCCAACAGACGTTAATATCTAGAGAGAAGACAAGGAAACGAAAGCACAGGTATTAAAGGTGCCAGAAAGAATAAAAGATGGAACCAGGAAGGAACAAAGATTATTAGAGACATCTTAAGTGTTGGATAAAACAGAGAAGTGAGGAATATGATACAGAAAAGATAAAGGAAAGATAATTTTTCATAAAGAGAAATTTAAAGAAAAAGAACAGTAACAAATATGAGCAAAGAGAAAAAGCAGTGACAGAAGAATTACTTTAAGAAGGAAGACAGAAGTGCTAGTTTCCCTTAGTAGGACTTGTTACCATGTAAGTACCAGCAAGTGGGCTGCACAGGAGAAGGAGAGGACAGAAAATGGAAAAATGAAAGAAGAGGAAGGCAGATAAGCAGGAAAAATATATGAGTCAAACCTAACCTTTTAATGATTTTTTAAAATATTATTTTTTCAGTAGCTGTGGTTTTCTTTGGGAAACGAATATTTTTTGTTAAAAATAGTTTTCAACAAAAATCTTCAGTGCTGGTCAGAAAGAAGAACATAAAACCTAAGCTCAGTAACCCAAAACTTCTCTGCATTACACTTAACACTTCCGTGTTTTCAGGGTTTTTTATGAAAACCTGATGTTTCTGCTGGAAAATCATCATTTCCCAGACACCTCTGTTTTCAGGCCTGTGTTCTCAATTAGCCTGGTACTTATTTGCAGTAGGGCTCTTCGCAGCACTGCAGCAATATGGCATGCCAAAGGGTTACAAAGGAGCCTGCCTGGGATTAAAAATCCACACTGGTGACTTTATGGTAGCTGTCAGCCAGGCTTTCTTTTTCTCTCTGCATCTGGGAAGGGAGGCACATCAAATCATTCAGTGAGAACTTCCCATGGCCCAAAGTCATGATGGGAAAGAAAGTGAGTGATAAAAGCAGAATGCACAAGAATAACCTTAGCAAGGCTGAATCCTGAATTGCACCTTGGATATGTGATTGATGCACACATCATATACAAGTAATCCTTTTGCTTTTGCTGGTACATGTCTGAAACATCAGCTAAACTAACTGCACTCTGGGACAGATCCTATAATGACTCTGCCAGAACTGACAATCGCAATGGTAAATGTGCCTAAGTCACTTGAGCGTATCTGTTGCTTTCTGCCCACAGAAATTTGTCTTAGTGGCACTGTTCCCATTTACAAGCTTTGTGCTTGAGGGGATGAGAAAAGCTGCCCAGATGATCATGGGAAAGTTTATACACACAGCAACTCAGCCAGCGAAGTGCTTGACGTAACACGCTGCGAGCGTGGTAGCTGCCCGTGGATGGAGCTCTGCCGGCGTTCAGCCCCCAAGCAGGTTGGCTCCCTGGGGCCATGGATCTGCTCCAGCACCCACCCCAACATTGCCAACCAGCGAAAAGCAGCCAGCCGAGGGGCAGGGGGGCACTGTGCAAGAAGTCAGCTGCCAAAGGACCCTTTGGTGGACAGACGTATCTCCCTCTGCGGTGTAGTTGATATCAAGAGTCCCAGTGGGTCTAGCATCACCCTTACCTCCCCGACTGCACAACCCCTCTTCACTTGGCAGCCCCCAGGTGAAGCCCCTGACTGGCATTACCAGAAAGATCAAAACCCGGTACCGACAGTTCCTCGCTGTGATGGAAACCTAGAGATCTGCTCCTCCGGGCTTCACCTAACTGGCACAAGCGAGCTCTTGTATTTGTTATCGTTGATGTTGCTATGGCCACTGCATGCAGGTATAAACCTTGCCCCAGCCCAGGAAAGGGTGCTGCTTTATGGCGTGATTTATTTTCATGACCCATCCGGGTCTCTGGAGTTTATCCATTCAGTTGCTTTTGCAGGAAATCTCCTCATGACAGAGCGCTAGTGCATTTAGTAATAATATTTTACATCTGTATTGGGCTCTGTGCATTCCAAGTGCTATACAAACACAAACTC
This sequence comes from Falco naumanni, assembly GCF_017639655.2. NCBI lineage: Eukaryota > Metazoa > Chordata > Aves > Falconiformes > Falconidae > Falco > Falco naumanni. The sequence continues at coordinate 9,851,577 of NC_054058.1, read as the reverse complement.
ATTCATCTTATCTTTTTATCTCATGACAGTTGCCTGCAGTGCTGAGTTGGTTTGATCCCAGCCTCACAGACCTTTCAACAGTGGAATTGTTACCTGACTAATTATCTGTCTAAATCACCACGAAGGGCTGGTAGCTGGGCTCCGCTCTCAGCAACACCCGTCACTTTGGTGAGAGGCCTCTAGGTTCTCCTGCTGCTGAAGATAGGAAAAAGAAAATCTTGGAAACAATTTTAATTTAGTTTCTTTTCACCATGAGGGTGTTCACTAGGGGCAAAACTGTTTTCAGAATTAGAGATACACTTGCTGTTGATTAACACAATATGCAGTCAAGCATCTCTTGTATTAATTTTAGCTACAGGCAATAGTGGGGTGAGGCTAATACAGGGCCAGCTTGTAGGGCTCCTGCTCTTTCTCCATTTGCTGCCCCGAAATGCATTCATACCTCCCTGGATGAATAATCAGAGTAAGTTACTAAGGCTGTGAAAACAGACTAATCAGCTGAGACAGCTATGTCTTCCAGTCCAAAACATACAGAGGCTGAAGTGAGAATTTTTCTCCAAGCTGAGCTGAGTCAAAGCATGAAAGGAAATTGAAACAAGTAGCAGATGTTGCTGTAGAAAGAAGGAGAACATGAGGCAAAGATTAGGCACCTCTTAGACATGGTCTGAAACCGGTATCCTTTCTTTGCGGCTGTCTGCAACCTGGATAAGGCTGAACATGGCAGTGAAAAGACGGTATGGCAAATGGGACATACTCCATAGGTATGAAAGTGGTTTGATCCACAGTGAACGCAGACTCGATGAAGCTCAGTGCACTGAAACGGGCAGGTTCCAAAATGCTGCAAATGCTAATATGTAATAATTCAGTGCAAAGTCTAAGGCCATGCCTTCAGAGATTTTTTTTATCCTAAACTGAGAGCTCATTTGTTGCAAATAAGTAATAACATTTTCCGTAGCAGGCACTCTTAAGAGGTCCTCTTGCATGCTGCATGCAGCTCTGGGCACTCAAGTCCAATGCTGATGAACTCACACCAGAAAAGCTGCACAAAATGACTTCAATGAAGGTGTACATTGAGTGGCTGCAAAGGATGGAGAGAAATAAGTAGTTATTAAAAAGAAGTAGGTCCTAAAAGTTGGAACCATAATAAAAGTGATAATTTCCAAAAGTGGAAGTGAATTAGCTCTATCAAAGAAATTAGGACAAATGGAACAAGTGATCTCACACTAAAAAGCCAACAGAAAGTGGTTTGTTTAGCTTTTTTTTAGCCTAGGAAAAAATATCTCAGCAGGTATATGACTTTCCTTTCTGAAAATATGGGAAAGAGAAGAGCTGTTTAAGCTAAAGACCATGTTTGCACAGAGTAATGCATACAAGCTACCCTTAGAGAAATGTGTGCAGGAAATCAGAAGAATGTTTCAAACCATCAGAGGAAGGAAGTTTTGAAGGAGCTTTTAAGAGCAGCAGCAGGGAGAAAACTTTCTATTCCATTTAAAAAAAAATAAAATTAATTGTGATGTATGAAAGGAATTACACATTGTTTCCCGTGGCATCAGGAAACAGGACTCAGCTACTGCAGATGTCATTTCCAGAGCTATTTCCCACACTCCTCCTCTTTCCCTGCCATCCCAGAAATTTTCAGGTTAAATATGTGATTTAAAACCTTGGTCTTTAGTGTTAATGCTGACCACTAGTATGACAGATATGAGTAGGAAGAATGTTGCAAGCTTAAGTTTTTGAAAACTTTCTTCATTTACCCTTAAGAATGAGAAAATGCTCAGGAAGGATCTCTCACTAGCCACCACCTCTCCCATCATGTTGGCTGTCTTCAGGATGCTGCTTCATAGCAGCAAAATTAAACAAATCAGCACCATAGTTACTGGGTTTTAAGCAACTTCCAAGAATTTTCTTATCACGATTGAAATGAAGCAAACCACTTTGCATAATGCTGTATAGCCTGAGTCCAACAACTCTTAAGGTTGCCAGAAACATCAGCTGTGTAATACAGATCAGCTTCTAAGCAAGGCTGATGTGTGCTTTTAGAAAAGACATTGGAGATATATTTTTTGAGAGATCTTTTGCAACCTGCTACTCCCAGTTTTTCTGCTACCTTAGGCATCACTTAAAGACTTAGGAAATTATTCACCAGGAATTTTATATTCGACTAATTTATTAAAAGCTCCTTAAAACTTACCAAGATATTTTTACCAAATCTTTGTGCATTCACCCAGCACATCACTATTATTATTCTGCAGTGGAAAAGTATGTTTTCACAAAGCTGTTTCCACAAAACTTGGTATTTAAGACAGTATTGGACATTGCGTCCTCTCCTGATGAAGTCCTCGAGACCCAAGGCAAACATAACTTTTGCTGCTATTGCCCATTTAAAGTCTTCTGTTGTGTATGCTGTATCTTCAACAGCTTCTCTGTGGATCTTTTCTGCTTCCTTTCTCTATCTGAAAAACTGATCCGTAGAGAGGAATGGGAATAAGAAACATTCAAACTTCAGCACTAATACTACACTCCCAACTCCAAAGGTTTGATTGACCTACCTACCAAAAAAACCTGGATTTCTGACTTTCACTTAGTAATTTCATGACAGAGAGCAGGGATGGAAGCATGACCTTATGCTCCAAAAAGAGCCATTCATTTGCACCATGCGTTGCAACATTCACACCCAGGTTACCTGGCGTGTTTGAAGCCAAGTGTTCCGTTTGCTTTCCACCACACCCGCTTTTAGATGATATCCTGTTAATGCTCGTCTCTGACTTTCACTGTAGAAATCCAGCTGCTGAATCTCAGTCCCACGGGCTCAGGCTCCTCAGCTGGTCTTTGCTGGTCAGGACATTCTTGGATGACTCCCAGCATTATAATGTTGCATGGAGCACTTTTTTCTACCATTTCTGCCATGTTTGCTGGCTGTATTGTGTAAGGCAATTTGTCGGGTACACCTAGCCACAGTGCATTAAAGACATGAGTGGACAGATTTAACCAGCTGAAAATAAATCATTTTACAAGGCCAAGAGAAGCTGCAGTGACAGATTCCATACCTCAGTCTACTTCTTGAGAGAGGCCCTGTCTTTTTGTTCAAGTTATTGATTCATCCTAAGCACAGGACTTCTCCACAGGTATCAGCTAGACTCCTTATGGCTTCAACACGGAGCCTGAGGAAGCTTGACTTTCGAAACTCTAATGCCCACCTCTGAAAGGATGATCCACTGCCCCAAAAACCACAAGTTCCCACATCCTACCCTCTTGCCATCCTTTGAGATGACAGTTTTATCATCCATAAAGAAGGCTCTCCTCACTGCCGTTCGCTCTCAGCCTGAGTGGGGGCTGATCTGTGGGGCTCTCAGTGCAGAAAGCCCGTGCAGACTGCCTTTCCCAGTGTGGCAGAACCAGGCTGGGGACAGCTGAGCTTCCAATGCCAGCCTGGGGCACAAGGTCTGCCTAGGAGCCTTGAACTTTGCCAGCTAGCTACTTGAAAGATTCTTCCGCTTGGGTAGGTGATGCCCTGCCCAACCTTGCCTCCATGCCCAGCCCTGGAGAAGGCGGCTGGTTCCATGGTTAGGCACCATCTGCTGCAGCCTGCCTTCAGCTGCCAACTGTGTCTCGGCACCCACGGGGATGTGAAACTGCTGTTTGTGCACAAGGTGTAACTGTTTGACAGCCTAGCCTACTACGTCCTTGTTGCTCCATCTAGTACTGTTATTGCTGTCCCAGCCTTTGATAAGCTGAGGGCCTGAGATAGCTACTGTACTTTCAAGTTTGCCTCCAAATAAGCGGCCACCTTTCATCTCTGTTTTATTGCCAAGGACAGAGACAGACAGGCCAGACCACTGGCTGGCTAATAAGTAATAGGGAACTTTGCTGAGCCCCACAGTCCTCCACCTCAGGTGATATATTTTTTTATACATATAGATTTATACATACATACTTTTATATCTATAGCTCCCACAGTGTGAGGAGCAGGCAATGGCCAGCACGCGGTGCATGCTTACGCCAGTGGAAATGCATGTCTGCAAAGGGACTTAGCTGTAACTGAGTAACTCGACAGGTGGAACAAACTCTTTCAGCCCTTTGCTCTTTCCAGTCCCCAAATATGACAGCTTAATCATTTCCTAGATGCAAAATGTCACGGAGATAAAGCAAAGTTTATAAAGAAGGACTGGTCACACCACAGAAAAATCTGGTAATATATAAAAGTAAAGAAACTCAAAGTTCAGGAAACATTTGTTTTCCTCACAGCTTCCCCCTTTCCTTTCTCCCAGCACTCACAAAGCTGGAAATTCAGCCTGAAGGTTTCTTAAACAAATATAGCTCTGTCTTTTACATCACCGTACGGCTCACCATAAATGCCACATTGGGTAAACTGTGAAAGTCAAAACCCACTTGCTTTGTTCCAGCTCTTCAAAGGTACATAGGCACTGAAATTTTGCTGAAATAACTGAAATGGGAGATTCCTGTGATAATTAGCTTATAGCTTTATATGGCTTACAGTATCATCAAATGCATTCAAATTTAGACATGATTTTCTGCCCACCAAAATGAGAACATCTTCATGCTTTCAAAGCCACATTTCAGCTGACGGGAAAAGCACTGCCTCGCCATGAGGGCTAGGGTTGTTGCGTTTCACCTCCTGCCACGGGACATCACTTACAACTCCATGGAGGTTCATCAGCCTCTTCTGCTTGGATTCCCATCCCAGTAATCTGGGTTGTATCACTAAATTTCAGCTAGGAAGCCATGGTCAGATTTTGCCTTCATGTGTGCAACACGGTTGAAGTCAGATTCATGAAATGTCACCACAATAAAATCAGCATGGGCAGGAGGCAATTCTGGCCTTCCACATTTCAGTCTGTGCCGTTTGGGGTTTTTGTTGCTTGTCTAGCTGTTGTGTTAGGTGCTGTGCAAAGAATAAATGGCGAGGAAGAGCCCAGGAAGAGTTTGTTCTTCCAAGCAATTCATACCCTTCTCTCAGTAACAGCACAGCATTTATTATCTACCTTGAGAGGACAAGGGCTGGTTTTTGTAAAGTATATAATTATGTGTAAACTGTATACAACTGTCCCTGACCTCTAGCATAATTAGTCATGTTGTTTCTTGTAAGTGCTTTTTGGGTGCTTGGATGAATCACTGAATTTTGAGGTTTGTCATCAGTAATTTTTGGTAACACATCTCAGCTAGCACCATGTTTATCCACATTTGTTTGATTTTTATTTTACATGCCTTTACCAGAAGACCTTTAGGGTTTGGTGGCTTTCTATGGTTTGATGTTCTGAATAGTAAGACCGAGTTTACTAGCCATGCTTTTTTGTAACGTCTTAGTGTCTGTAAAAAGCCCCGAGGCCTGTACAGACTTGCTGGAGGATGCAGTCCCAGTTCTGGGAAACTTTCGTTCTCCATCAAGAGCCACAAGGCGTGGAAAAGCATACAAGCAAAGCTATGAGAACAAGGATAAAGTTAAGCACACCAGCCATGGCTTTCCAGAAGTATGTGGATGCTCAAGGTGACATCAAGTACCGATACAAATGCATAATAAAAATGCACAAGACAACCTATTAATTGGGTTGGGTGTTTAACTTCCATGAGGATTAGCAGAACTTAAATGACTTCTTCCCTCCATGCCACCACAGTGCCTAAGGCACGTAATCAGATACCTGCTGACTTTTAAAAATGTGCATCCATTTTTTTAACCAATTTTTTAATGTAGAGATCTCATGGGTTTATACAAGGAAAATAATCACTGGTGGAGGCGTTACTGGAGATGGACAGAGGATGAGAAATGGATGTAGAAGTGGTGCAGAAGAGAAAATAAAAGTGAGAGGGGAGAAGATAAAAGCAAGAAGAGAGAGGGGTTAGGGTGGGGTTTGCAGTGAGAACAGCTGAGTGTTTTCAGCAACAGAGAGGAGCAGGATAAAGAAATTAGGACCAGCAGCACTGCAGGAAAGAAATAAGTAAAAAACACAAAGAAAATATCCAAGTGAGTCCTGAGACTAAGAGACCAGTTTTGCTGGCTTTCTGCAGCTCGGCTCTCAGCAGCAGCCATGAGCTTTATGGTAACAGCAACTACTCCCTGCCGGCTCACCCCCCCTCCCCCCCCCCGCAATAAAAGCAAAAGCAGCAAGTTGCACAGTAGACATAAATGCACTTTCTTACAACTCCAACCCTGAGCCTACCTGCCGTGACTCCTTTCATTTCTCCAAGGACTGCAACATTTCACGCTGTGCAGACTGATACGGATTGTATTTGCTGTATAAACATTAGCAGTTGTGGGCACGGAGCTCAGAAACAGAGAATCTCCTTGGATCCAAATACCGTAGGTCTGTCCCCCAGATTTGCACCATGACCTCAACGATGTGAATGACACCATGTTTCCCAAGCAGGAGCCTTGAGTCTTCTGTCTTGGAGAGGGTATTTGAGATGGAGCGAGGAAGACTGCAGGGTGAGAAGGAGAGGAAGAGAAAGCCAAGCTTCTGCCTCAAGAGAAAGCCGTGCACTCGTGAAAGCCCTTGCCCATAACAAGCCATGCCATTTGAAGCCTGTAACTCCCCAAATGGCTGGCTCAGCCCCGAGCAGGCTCAGAAAGGTGTTGGGGCTACGACTGACAGATGGGAGATGGCAGAGGGGAACCATTGGCTCAATGTACAAGGATCTTAGGCATGCACACCTGAGGTATGGAAATACTTTGCTTAGCATGTGTTCCCGCCAGAAAACATGTTACAGTATGTCTTTGGCCTTGATGATGATGAAAGAAGGATGGGTGCCACCACCTTGTGCATAACCAGACTCCTCTTGCAGAGCAGAGGCGAGTGCCCACAGACCGCAGGCACAGCAGCCTGAGCCCTCTGCAAGGGTTCGCCAGGCAGCGCAACCGGCAGCCACTGGAAGGTTTTCATCCAGGTGACTCTGTGTGTAGCTGCGCTTTACTTTTTCATTGTTTTTTGGTTGGTGGTGGTGCTTTTGTTTGGGTGTTTTTTTTTTCTTTTTTTGGATATCTAACGTTCTGGTGTGCTGACTGATCTCAGTATCAGCCTAAGAGAGCAGACCACTTAGTGACACAGAGAAACCTTCCCTTTGATAAAGGAGAAGAAAACTTCATCTGCAGAGCCCAATTGTAAAAAGCCATGCTTTTACTCCAAACTTGTGCCCTGATTAGGTGGTCGGGAGTGTCATGGAAACCAGGAACATTGAGCATAGCAAGAGACAAGTCCAAGTGCAGATTGAAGAGTGTCCTCACATCAAGCCTCACTGGAAGGCATATAAAGTACTGACAATACTTAAAAACTCCTGCAATGTTCTTTTTGGAGCTTTAACAACAGAAATTGAGAAGCTAGCCAGCTACAATAATTTCTACTGCTGTGGTCATTGTCCCTTGTTTAAAATTGACCTGGTTAGGACAAATAGCAAGATGTCACTGGAGATTGAAACACTGTGGTTTTGGTTTTGAAATTTCTGTAGAAAGTATATATGTTTGATTTGGAGAAGTCCTGATCACAAGGTATGTATTACAGCCACAGAGGCAGACCCATCCTTTAAAATCCTCATTTGAAGCTATCAAACTTGCTCTCCACTCAGTTTATTCTAAACAGAGCCTTAACCACACGCAGAACTTGGCCAGCCAAGCCAAGCCTTTCACCTCTTGATGCTTTCTTGATCTCTTATAACTCACTGCTGACCATATTGTTTTGCCTTTTTTTATTATTATTTCTCAGTATGTGTGGGTGTGTATTAGCTGTTAAAAAGCAATTGACATACCTAAGCTTCACTCAGCCAAGCAGCAGCCGCAGAACCCAACCCAATAAATCACAACAAGGAGAAAACAAAGAGGAGGCAGCGGGGAGGTGCGGAGCCAGGGCAGCAGGGCACTCACGCTGCCTTTGGGGCTCTGGGGGCTGCCTGGCTCGTGCTCCAGGAGGATCTGTCCCCCAGCATGGGCAGCTACCACAGCCCTGGCTGAGCACGGCAAACAATTTTGGCCCAAAGGAAAGGGACACGAGTGTTTCCAGCAGTTTATGTAAAACAGTACATTCAAACTCTGCCCCAGTTCTGCTCCAGAGTGGTTTCTGTTATCTGGCCAGCTCTCATCAGTACTTTCTTCTGGACCCATAAACCCCAGGCACATAGAAAGAAAATACTCTCCTGACAGATGGACCAGGCTCTTTTCAGAAAGAAAAGGTAAGAGGAAGAATGAAACTGCTTTTTTGGAGCATGTTGGCCACTGTTTCCCCCACCTCCATCACCAGGAGAGCACACCTGGTTTCAGTGAAGGCAGGTGGTTTCATGGTCTCCCTTATCACAGCTCCACTAATGAAAGCAGCATTGAATAAAACTGTACCAAAGGCCAAAGAAGAACTGTGGTGAGCATGGCCATAAGCTCACAGCTTTGCCACCATGTGTGGAAATACGGCTTTCCACAGAAAATGCCATGGACAGGTTTTTATCCAGTGTCTACCTTAGGATATACAAAAGGTCCAGGGTGATTTGAAAGCTTTTCAGTTTTCCAGTGGTATCAGGGATTCTAGCAAAGCAGACTGTCATCTTAGACCCCTTGCTTTACTTGTCATCTGAGATGGTATTAACTGTACCTCTGTTAGCTTAGAAATACCAAATATCTGTTAGCTTAGAAATACCAATACAAAATACCAGCCTTTTCTTCTTTCTACACACTGGGGCAGTGGTCTTGGTGAGATCTCCCAGGTGCCACTTGCTAGTCACCCGTCATGAAAAGTATCAGAGTGCTTCACCCTGCTGGTCTGTGCCAGCCAGCCTGCCAGAAAGCAAAGTGCAAGCCAGCCAGCAGAACAAAACGCAACATCTTCGGCTTCTGTGTTAAAAAAACCAAACAAACAAGCCCAGAAACTGGGCCTGTGCCTAGAAATAAATAAATCTTTAAGAACTATGGAAATTGGAAAAGAAGAATACTTTAAAGTGGTCTGTATGTAGATTTTGTCTATTCTGTGAAGGTTGATGGTGACCAAAGCCTTGAACTTTGGCTTTGATTTTAAAAACATTCTAGTGCCTGGTCTGTTTTTCAGTGATGCAACAAATCCAGCCCTGGAGTTCCTGGCCTGGGATCAAAAACTCCAAAATAAATGAGGCATGAAGCTGTGATCTTATACAAAATGCACTCTGCCAATTCATTTTTGCCAAGAAAACCTGATAGCTAGCATTCCAGGAACAGGCTTTGTGCCGGACCAGGGCAGGCCTGGGTGAAGGCTGGTGTAACAGCAGCGACGTCAGCATATCGCATACTCCATCTCCTTTGGTAGAAAAGGCACTAGACATCCGTGCCTAATTTGGATCTTGCAAAGGGGTTTAGTGAGCAGGAGGTGCACACATCCAATGTTAACGATGGTGGAAAGATGCTCTCATTGTGATGGGTGAGTAATTAGAGGCAGAGCTATGGTCCCTGTGGTCTGCTGTTGCATTAATGTTTTCCCAGTTAGCAAAATCAACGTGAGGCAGTTTGACCCTCAGCGTTTCCCCACCCAGCCCAATCAACCCTTCCCTCCCTGAGGTGCAGGTCACCACACCAATTCTGCCAGTACAAACGCTCACCACAGATTGAAACAAGGTACATGGAGAAAGGCACCTTCAACAGTAGTCCTTTATTCATACATTCATACCTAACTAAACCCAGTTAATTTAAAAATACAGATTAAAACATTTATTTTTAATTAAAAAGAGGGTCAGAAAGCCACTATATAGGGGAGGGTAGCTGCTGTCATGTCTTGCTCCTCCTTCTTTCTGCACATTGCCCAGCCATGTGCCTTCCCAGCCATGTGCTTTCACTTCTGTGAGCCGCTGTGACTAACTGAACAGAAAGCTACCCAGCTGGGCTAGCTTTCTACTGCCCTAGCACATCACAGCAGCTTAGGCAACTGGGCAGATGAGCAGTGCCTCCCCAGTATCTTAGGGAGCTGTGCCTTTAGCGTGGAGACTCCTCTTCTGGCCGAGCCAGATGGAGAGTGAGCTGCGGTCCATTCCCCGCAGCCCATCTATTCGTCTATTCCCGTTCCTCCCACTTGTGCTCGATGTAGCCACCGATCCCCCCCTAGAACAAGTCATTTTGGTTCCCTGCTGTTAAGTAACTCTATTTGCTGTTGCCAAATGAGTTTTCGGTCAGATAAGCCACTGGAAGTGACTCACGCGGCGGCCACGCGACAGCTGCTTTCAGCCCAAGGGGAGCAGAGGCAGCACGTACCTGAAGATGTGCAACTCCCCTTCAAAGACACAGCTTCCACCCAGGCAGCAGAACTTACATCAAGAGCTGCTCTGGTCCCTGGCTCGTTCCTGCCCATAGCTATGCGTTTTTCTCCTTTCTTTTGCAACAGCACTGATGCTCATCCCACACAGAACTGTTCCAGCTTGCTAAATGGAAGAAAACTATTTGATGACTTTTTCGAAGGTGTTTGCTGCAGGTTTAGCAGGCTGGACTAGGTTACCTGGTGGAATACAGAAGGGAAATGAGGAGAGGCAGAGGGCAGCCCTGGTTCAGATTGGCTGCAGTCACTGTGGAAGCTCAGCTACAAGCAGAGCCCTCAGTGAGTCTGAGACGAACGATGACGCTCAGGATTTACCCGCTTCTCGTGGAAGGGGTTGTTAGCTCTGAAACTGCACAGTGGTAATACAGATAAGCTCACTGGCTGCTGGTAGTTTTATTAGAAACATCCATCTAATAGGATAATCCCTAACTCAAACAGCTCTCTCCAGGGTCAGAAGCCACAACTATGCTCAGCCCATACAGAAAAACCTCAGATTTTCTCCACAACAGCTTCCTGTAAATGTCACACATTTGTCAATACAAAAATCTGCTGGATATTGGAAACAGAGAATGTGGAGACAGTATGAAATTGAATATAATTTAAAACAAATATCACAGGAATTACCACCAAGTGTACTACTGAGTTTTATACACAACCTAGTGAAACCCACTGGACTTTTCCCATTTAAATGAAGCTGCCACATAATTTTCAGTCTGCTGCCCCCGGTGCCACACATTTTAGGAATGTGGGAAGAGACTTTGGCTCCATCTGGCCACAGATCACATGCAGTCTTACCCAAAACCTAAATTCAAGCACAGAAATGGATAAAATTAAATACAAAGGGACAATGACAAATAACTTAGGCTATAATGTTCTTTAAGAGCAACCAGAGATGAGAAAATGGAAAGTGAGGCACAGATAACCAATGAATAGAATTTCTTCCCTCAACACTGTATTTTAAAACAAGATTCTTTATACAGGCATATTAGAAACAAAGCAGAAGCAAGCTGGAAACAGCAAGCGACATTGTGCTGCCCACTTCATTTTCACTGAGCAAAAGTGCAGAGTGAACAAAAAGTGCAGTGAGAGAATGCAAAGTTTAGTTCAAGACGCTTTTTAGCTTTAAATTATCAGCACTACATTGGCTTTAACTCCGTATGTGTCTCTTTGATCAAGGGAAGCTTATTTTAATTTTTTTTTTGAGTGCTCCAAAGTTCTGTCTCTATTTACATCATTGCTTTGTGGGTTATTCTGACGCTTTGCTTAGCATGTGCTTGCCTTTCTAACAAGCCAGGGCAGCCAGAGCGATGCACTCCTCAGTAGCATTAAAAAAGAAGAAAACCACTGCAGAAATACATGGCAGGGATGAGTAAGCAAGCCTTCCTGATTGTTGATCTGTGATATACTCAGCAATTCCAGCAGAGGAAATATTTATCTTAGAAGGGTGCATAGCTTCCGCTGGGTTTTCCCTCCCGCGCTGCAACTTGGTGCTGAAAGCTTTAACGATCAGATGATTTTCTTTCCCCTTTGAGCCACAGCAGTGACTTTTGCTGTGTGCTTTACCTGCTTAAGCAAACAGCGAGGGCTATTTTGTGTATTTCAGGGGTTGGAGCAGGAAATTTCTCGCAACATGCAATGACAGCGCAGAATGTTCGCCTCCCTCGCAAGTTAGCAACATGGATAAATAGCAGAGCAGATTGGCTGGGTCACAGGTAGGCGACCTCCCCTCCTCCAATAAAATCTGCCTTCCTAGGCTGGGTCGCTGGAATCCTAACAGTGCTGTTAGGCCAAGAGCAGAGATCCTCATGCCTGTGGTATTTGCTCAGAGGGCATGACCACTTTGGGCAAGTCTTTCATGTGAGTCAGCTTTAGCTGATCCATGGGAAAATTCCTTTGTGTTGTCAGGCAGGGTTTGCTCACAGTTTCAAAGGATAATCCGACTGAAAGGAAAATGCATCTAAATTTTGTTGTATTTCGGTCAGCTTTTTGATTAAACTTGGTGCAAAGCAAAGGATGCTCAGTTTTCTTTGCAGATCAATTTTAATAAGGACAGCCCGCAGCAAGGGACCTGTGTTTTCTGAAATAGACCACCCTCTCACGGGATTCTACATCATCTCTGACCACACCAAACGTCATACATGCAAATACCATCAAAATAATTCAGAAGAGAAGTATAAGCTCTGGCTATGACGCCTGAAGAAAGTAAATTAAAGAGCTAATCCTGCAAACGTTTATTCATTTGGCTACCCTGTGCCCTGTCAGGTTCTTTAGTACCAAAGAAGAGGCAGCAGGGTCAGGGCAAAATCAGAGCAGGGTACCTTCCACTCCCCGTCCATATTCCTGTGTGAGGCACATCCAGGAGCCTCCACTCCCTGTCGCTGCAGAAGAGCTGTTCCTTCAGGACTGGCCACAGGCACTAGAAATCCTTGTGGCATTTTATTGCCCAGTCAATGGCTGTGACAGTCAGGTCTCCGTCAGCTGAATTCACTGCTGATGATGTGCAGCATGAATAAGAATGGCAGAATACGGGCTCACCTTTTTCTTACAAAGCTTACAGTAATGCACACCTTGTCCATCCTTGGGATCCTATGCATTACTGCCATGTAAAAAAATGGTGGTCACTGTATGATGGTAACACGTACTGGACTTTCACAGCAATTCTGCACTGATTCTGCAACCTGACTGAGTTATTTTCTAGTGCAGTTACTGCATTCCTGAAAAAAACACCGTTCCTATTCCATGATACCTCACCTAAAGACAAGGTCAGGAACTAGAAGGGTTTCATATGTAGGTCAGCAGAGAAATCCTGCTCTTCTGACACAAAGAAGTTGAGGACAAGTGCAGAGAATAAAGAACTGACAGACTGGGTGCATGGACACAGTAGTTCCATTGCAGACCTTTGGCTGGTATGAACTATCGTAGCAGATTGACTTCAGAGGATGAAGTTGCTCCACACTGGCTGAGAAGGGCAATATAATGTATTGTAATCACTCAGCCATTAGTCATGTCAAGAAATAAGTTGCTAATCACATTTCTTTTTTTCCAGTGTGAGTTGCCAGTGCTTTTTTTATGAAGATAACCTTCAAAATGCCTTCAAACTCACTACCACCGAAAGCCTGTCAAGGTGAGCTTTCTTACACAAACCAGATTAGCCACAGCTCCTCTTACCTCTTCTCACAGCAGGCTCTGAATCTTCAGACAGTCAAAAGCACAAAATCCACAGTCTGAATCACAGTCAAGCCCCCACAACCTCATGAAGTGATAGTGGTTCAGGGATCTGTGTGCTGATCTGAAGACGCATTGGTCTGTTACTGGACCTCAACCACGGCATTGGACAAGTCACTTCAGGCTGACTTGTGGAAGAAATTAGCATAGCTTGACAAGTTACTGGGCATCCACTGAGCTCCAAGGAAAAGCATGGTTTCTTAAACCTTCCCCATAGGAACATCAGTATTTCACCTTGTACTTGCAGGGAGCTCTTCCTGATGTAGTAAGTCACAGGTAAGGTGAACCCTATGGGAAGATTTCTGATGGCCTGCAAATGCAGAGAGAGTGGAAATCCCACTAGATGTCCTTCTGCCCCTTCATGCACTTGCATAGCTTTAACATTATGAACTGTCACAGCTGTGTTCAGGTACTGGACCTGTAAAATGGGATCAGTAGATGCTTCCGTCTTACACAGAGCTTAAGGAAGGAGCACTACATAAACAGCTAGGAGATGCTTGGATACTGCAGTAATGGCAATTCATAAACAGGTCTTGTACGTGCCTGATGGCTGATGGCCGCCCTTGCAAATGACTACAAATTACTAGATTCTGCCACGCTTGTTTCTCATAAGAGTCTTCCTGCAGTTTCTCCTGTCTGACACCAAGAGTACTATTTGCAAAGAAGGAGGAACAGCCTGTGGTCCTCTGGTGCTATAAAGGATGTCCTCATGGGTACTGGAACTCTGCATATGACCAAATACAATATTTGGTATGCAGCCCTATCCAACTTCTAAGCTGTTGATGAAGAATTTCTTGTGGCTACTCTTCGCATACTTGCTGTTCCCACAGATGTTTGCAAAGGCTTTGTGTGTATGTTACTCACTACAACATGAAGAACATGAAAAGTAAATACAGTGAGAAATTCAGGACATAATGTTCTTCAACACAAAGCACTGGAAAATTGTTTGGAGATACTGTCATATATGCAGAAGCTTCCAGACGTACTCTCTATAAACTGCTGAAACAAAGTCCTTGTCTTACGAAGGCTCCTATACAACCAGTCTAAAGTCCCACATGTTCAGACCCTTCCAGTTGTGTGAGGCTTCTCTGAGGCCAACCAGGTTATTGTTTTGCTACCACGGCCCCCGTCCACTCACATTTTGGAAGATGACTCTGTTCCAAAGTGTGGAGGCATCTAAAACCCATTGAAATAGTTGACAATTAGACACTTAACCTCACTACAGAATTTGATTTGTGGAGAGTGTACCAGGTGGAACAGGGCACAGCATTCACATTCACAGACACAAAACAGTAAATGGCAAAATGACAGCTGACTGAGGTATTGTCCTAGAATTGGCATCAAAGTGATCAGTTGCATAACAAATTAATTTGTGAACCAGCAGGGGAAAAACCCCCAAACAAATAAATGATTCTGAATCAGAGACAGCTGTAGAACCATGCATGAGAGTCATGGGACAGTCTTGTGTGAGAATCAGACTCAAATTTCTTTTCATAGCATTTTTCTGAGATGCTGTTACAGTAGGACTGCTCTCTGGAAGCTATCAAGTCCTACCACCACTCATCAAAAAATGAAAAATTAAACTGTTGAGCCAGAGAACATTTGCCTTGTATCTCTGAAATAAGCTCAGTTCTTCTGAGAGCATCCCCCACACAAACCGTCTCTGCAGGGATTGCCATGTATTTCAAGACCCCGTGTTCAGAGCTGCATTTGGCTTTGAACTTTTGGTCTTCCACTGCTTACATCCTCCTCTGTCAGTCATCCTTGGCCACCTTATATGGCCAGTGCTCTGAATTTCATCCAGCAGTCCCCCAGGCCCTGTTCTGTAGCTGAGGGGAGCAGCCTACATCAAACTTTCCTCCCTCTACCACTGAAGTCCAGCACTCAGCTATTCAGTATCTTTGGTTCCTGTAGAAGTGAACGTAGGCTTCCTTTAAAGACAGAGGAATTAGAGAATTAAAGGACAGATGATTAAATAATCATGCAACTGTTTTGTGTTCCGAGTAACTCAATTGTTTTATGGAAAGATAATGTGTGGTCACACAGCTATAAGCTGTATCGTAATGGGGCTGGGGTGAGAAAGGAATAGAATTAGGCTCATGTCTATAGCCTTGACTCTGACATTTCTCATCTTTTGAATGTGAGGCACCCTTTAGACAAGGCTTTTTCTGTGATAATGACCATCTGCTTACTTAATTTCTTACTGAAAGGACCCTCTCATTTTGGTGATTTTATGTCCTCTATCACACTTCTCATGACTGTTGAAAATGATTTGGAAGTGACCTTAGTGTCACCATGAAAACACAATAGCTTGCCTACTAACACTGCACACCAGGCTTTACTAAAGGTACTACTCACCTGTTTCATCTTTGATACATGTGATAATTTCTGCCTGATTTTTTCAGGCTTACAAACCATTAGCAGCACACTTTTGCCAGTCAGTAATTCAGGTACCCACACTCATCCTCACAAGCATATTAAGTGTAAGCTAAAGGCTGTTTACAGATACGTGCTTACTAGTATTTCTGATACCAGGGCGGAGAATAATTTGCATATGACATAAGATCCAGTGCTCAAGTTTGGGCCTGTAGAGCACATGACTTTCACCTTTAGTTTTGAAAGCAGGGATTGCTTTCTGGGGTACTGAGATTACTTTCACAGAGTCTGACAATAAAGAAGCCACCTGTCTGCCAATGCCCAGCTTCTTTCTGAGTCACTGCGCTACAGTGTTGTCCAAAGACCTCGCTAAAAGGCAAAGCTGTGGGCTCCCGCACCCATTAGTGAAAATGAGATCTAGGAGGCAGGGCAGGTAGCTGGCAGGGCACGGAGACAGAGGGCAGGGAAAAGGCATCATCCCAACACCTCTGAAGGAGTCAGAGGGGAAAGAAACAATGGGACTTGGAGTCTCTGTTGTGGGGACCTGCCGCTGAAGAGCCATAGCCAGAGTCCTGAGCTTGCTGCCCAGTTTTTGGCATAGCCTTCTCTTCATCAAAATCTCCACAGAACAGCTATATCAGGTCATCAAAGTCCCTGCTTACAGATAACTGTGCCTTCTGCAAAGTATCCGACCCCGCAAAGGCACGTCTGCAATAGTCGAAGACAGTGGCCAATTCACCCGAGTAGAAGGACGTAGAGCAGAGACCAGTAAGCTTCTGGCACTAATAAAGAGCTTTCTGAAAGTCTGCAGCATTTTTCTTTCCCCCTTGCTTTACACTTAG
Organism: Falco naumanni; assembly: GCF_017639655.2. Classification (NCBI taxonomy): domain Eukaryota; kingdom Metazoa; phylum Chordata; class Aves; order Falconiformes; family Falconidae; genus Falco; species Falco naumanni. The sequence goes on along the minus strand of NC_054058.1, from coordinate 9,834,869 downwards.
TTCACAGCTTGGGCTTTTCTAGCAATGGCTGGGAGCCAAATTCCCTAAAACTGCTAGAAAGGCAGTTCTCATACTATTTACAGCATAACCGGAAGCCAGAATTAGCAGATATCTCATGAGTAAGCTCATTCTCATGAGATTTCTCATCCAACTTTGCACACTGGAGGAGATAGAAGTGTTATGGCAGGACCATGTTAAGCTCCATACAAATATTACATGCCCAGACCAGTGCATTGCTTTAAACCCAAACATTTTAATAAAAGGTGTGCCAGCACCCAAGAAATAGAAGTGAGGGAGTTCCTTAACAACCAGGTTATCTCGTGTTCTGGTGGGGAGAGCTTTTCAAAGCCACTTGGCTATGTGCTACCCACAGATGGGGCCAGAAAACAAGATGTTTGCTGACTACTTTTGGTGAGGTGGTCTTTTTCCAGGAGATAAGAGATGCAGTTTTGATTTCTCCCACTTTTTCCCAAACAGACCTCTTTCTTTCTCTATATGAATATTTAGTTATTGGGCTATGAGGAACAAAGAATACAAACCAGATCAGTCCACTGGGCTTCTCCTGCATGCCAGTTTTTCTGAGGATCCCTCTGGTTTGGACTCAGAGGTGAGAAAAGCTGGGGTGAGAAGCCCACTCCATGAAGGAGAATAGGTATGCTGACAGCTGCAGGTCATGGGGGTTTGCTGCGTGCCCCCCACCACAAAAAATTCAACCAAGCAATGTACCTGGAGAGCTATGGTGCAGTAAGAACTGAGTATTTAAATACAAATGTATTTATTTTTTTAAATGACCTGAGGACCCAATAAGCACATTTTATGGTTTGGGACAAATGTTGTTTCCCTTTTCCAGTTTCTGGATTTGATTCCACTGTCTGCATTTTGTCCCAATTTACTTTCAGGTAGCAAAAGTGAATACCACACAATTATTCTAGGTGAACTCCCAATCTAAATTATCTCTTTCTTTAATCTGAAAACACAAGATAAACCTAAATTCTTAATAGCTTCTTCTTGCTAAACAGATACTTATTGAATGATTCACTAGCACTTAAGGATCTCATGTCAAGCTTTAAAGCAATTTGAAATGATGACTTATGAACTAAAATGGTACAGAAAAGTCAAGAGACACATATTTTCATGGGCCTTCCTCAACAGCAGCAGTAGGAGTTCCATATATTTCAGTGTATTTAAACCTAACTTTTAAGTTGTGTTTTGTGAAGAGGGCTTTTTTTGTTACCCTTTTTGTTAGAAAGAAAGATCTGTTTCTATGCATACTACAGGCAAGGGCAAAATTATTATTTTTTTATATATGTTTAAGAGCAGGATCAGACCTCTATTTGTTTATACACCAGTTAAAAAGTTCCATCCTTCTAGCTGGGAAAATGCTGTCAGACCAAATTTGTTACGTACAGTACATTTTATTTTTGGAGCAGAGAGCTAACAGTAAGTTGAGAGATTTTTTTCCCAGCAGAAAAGATATAGCGTATGTTTTTAGACATTCCTGGAATTAGATCAAGTTTTGAACTGGCAGCAAAATAAAGTGGCTCACATCATGGAAAAAAAAAAAAAGGAAAAAGCAAAACCTGTGCAATTATATTAGATAAACTACTATTAACATCAATTATTTTGGCTGTTATTTATTGACCGATAGCTATCTCAATTGGCATTTGTGAGACAAAACTGATTTACATCTACCTGAGAGATAGATCTCTGTGTTTTCAGGAAAAATGTGGTAATTCTTCAGAAAATTTTCATTCACTGTTTCCAGCACGTCAGTTTCAATTCTGCATCTCCTTCATGTTTGGTCTTCATAAGAATCAGTACAGTGCACTTTTGATGGAAAAGCTTTTATGTTGCAGGGTAAATTCTAAGCAAATGCTGCAAAATATTCTGTGTACCGTCTGGAATGCATATTTGTGATATGCTTTAGAAACCTAACTGCAGAATTTACATTCCTCAGGGAATGGGAACATTAGCTCTAATGACATTTTTCCAGTAAACCAGCTTGAAGTTCAAATATTTGCAGCAAAACGTTTCTCTTGACCATTGGGGTATGTGTATGGATCAGAACACTGATACAAATAAATACTAAATAATTCAATGAGACAATTTCTAGAGCTAGTCAGGAAACAAGGATTCTATTCCACACCTAAGACAAAATTGGCACCATTGAGAAAGGAACTTTACACATCAGTGAAACTACATTTCCCAACAAAAGCTGAAATCCAGCAAAAATATATGATCACCATTTGCAATTCAAAAGAACGAAGGTTAATAAATTATTTCTTTTTATCAAAAATAAATAATTAAAATTGTTTCTTTTACCTCCATTAATCTTACTGGACAAAACACCCAAATTATGCTTTTTGAATCACATTCTGGAAGGAATTTTCTCAATCTGAAATAGTTTTCTGACAGCTCCTCTTTTGACCCTGGGACATGAAGAGAAATGGGGTAGCTAAAGAAAATATTTTTACATCGTGTCCCTTTGAAAAAAGCAAACAGTTACTTAATTTTCTGATTTGTGGTTATAAAAAGAAGGAAAAAAAAATAATTGTAAAAGCAGTCTGATCTAGAAACTCCACAAACTTTTTGTACGCTGGCATCAATGCAACAGCAAAAGGGATATGGCAGCAAGGGCATCACATGCTGTGGTAATACCTGATGCATGAGCAAGTGCTCAGAGGGAAGGATGCCCAAAGCTTTTTATAATGCCTACAGTAAACCCATATAAACTCATGCCTCTGGCTAGTACTTCATTAAACTTGATACATTGGACCACCATATAAAGACCTTGATGTAGTAAAATTCTGAGAAACTCTCACGTTACTAGTAGGGAAATGTTAGGATAAGAGCACTTTTAATTTCCTCAGTCATTGCTAAGAAGTGACAACTTTCAGCCAAAGGAGAGGCAGCAGGACTTTCCAAAAGCAACTCATGCTCAATCAAAACAAGTTCTGAAGGGAGATTTTGGACATGCAACCGACACGTGTATTTGTGTCTATTACACCTGTGCTAGAAATGCAGCTTCAAGGCAGTGGGTTCATTCTGCTCACCCTGCCCAAACAAATCACATTGGTCTGAAAGCAAAATCCAGCCTCACAGATGTGATCTGCCTGCGCATCCTCACTGTGCGAGAGATGCTATTACTCCACCTCCAGGACCTCAGCAGATAAGCAAAAAAGAAGGCGATATGCCTGAGAATGTCTTTATCGTGAAAAATTTGAAATCTTGGTTAGTTTTTATTATTCCCGAAGCAAAAGAAGGTCATCCTTTCTTTTTAATGCCAGAAGCATTTTTTTATTCAAAAACTTCTAACAAAATTACATCTTTGGGATTCTAAACTTCTATGAAATTTCACCTTTTCCTAGACTGAGACAGAAAAATAACCTCCTCAAAAATGAAAGCTTTGGAAAGCTGTAAATGTCAGAAATCAACATGTTTTAACAGATCACTGCAGTTCTTAATGACAGCAGAGCCAAAAGATGCTACACTCAGGACACAAAAACAATCCCACCTCAGTTTAGTATACCTGACTTCTTTTGTTTTTAAATCTCCATAGGTTGTTTGTTTTGGCAACCTGAGAAAGGCTTTATAGCATATATATATCCTGGCCCCTGCTGTTTTTCTCCAAAATTCTAAATTTCTTTTGTGGGAAGCATGAGCTGCTGGTGTGAGGAGCAGGAAGAGGAGCAGGTCCACTTGGGTTCTGTCCATGTCACTTGGCCTCTGAAGTTCCCCTCAGTTTTTTATATTGTCAGATTTTGTCAGTGCCAGACATCTTGTTTTATCAATTTTATTAAAGCTAACTCAACTGTGTGGTCTGTAACTGACCAAATATCTTTGTGTTGGATCACTGGGACAGTGTAGAAAAAATAAAAAATATTTGAAAACTTGCTCATTAACTTCTCTCAAAGTCTAGCGTTTGTCTGAGTGGGAGCTCGACTCTGCTGCTTTGCAATAGGAGAGACAAGAATTTATTGTTTGTGATCTGGTATCTCATAAGCACTTCTCAAAAGGAGACAGTAGAAAAGTTGCTTAAATATCCCGACCTGCTAATGTGTTGATCCTGCACCAAGTTGCGCTCTCCCCCTGCCATCTGTTCGGTGAGGAGTCAGAGCACCGTAAGAGTTCTTCGTTTCAGCCTGCCAGATCGAAAGACACTTTTATCGGGGAGAAACATGCCCTCAGGGGGAAAAGCTAAGAGATAAGCCTTCTGCTAAGACTGAGCTTGCTCACATGCTGGCATCGTGGACAATATTCAGGAGCGCTGAAGAAAAGTGGGATTAGAGTAAAACTGCTGACACATGTTTGAATGAGACTTACACAAGACCATTGGTCAAATAGCACTTTGCCTAAATTTGCATCTCTTCCAGGTGCATGCCATGATCGGTCTCTGCAGGGGGTAGGGGCAAGCCAAAGGGAAGCAGATCAGAGAGTTCCTTTTTGATATCCATGGATTTGATTGCACAGCCACACGCAAGTGTGACCTTAGGTTGCCATATGGACAGGGCATCTCCGTGAGGCAGATTCATCTTCACAGCCTGGGTGAGCAAACGGAGCACCAGGAAACGATGCCAGTGCAGGAAGCCAAAGACTTGCTCAACCGAGAGTGTCTACAGGGGTGGCTGCTTCCATCAAACAGCCTCAGCCTGAAGCGACAAATTTTGGGCGAGGACAGCTATTGCTAGAGATGTAGCAAAGCTGGTCAAGAGCCAGAGCGGGTTCCTTGCGTCCATTCCACCATTTCCAATGCAGGTTCATGGAATGCAGGTTTGTGGAAGCAGTAGAATGGTGTCACCTCTGCACCTATCCAGCTGCTTGCTAGGCACCGGTGCACACCCCCAGGCTTTGGCTGCCTGCGCTCAAGGCCTGCTCAGCTGTGGTGCAGCTGTGTGACCTTGGATCTGACTGCTGAGAAAGAGCTCTGTGGGAAAGAGCTGGGAGAAACCCCACTGGGAGAACTCTCCTGTTCCCTTGGAAGCCGCCTTTTTGCTCAGGCCCTCAGTCCTGGTCCTTCCGTGAGCTATATAGTAGCTGTGCCTGTGCCTGGCTATGCACTTCACTGCTCTGGACCTTGACTCTGCACCCGGGTCCTGCCTCATTTCTCCAGACTTGTCTGGTCATCATTGGTCAGCTGGGTGCTCCTGCTCACCTGAGTTCAGGTCCTGTGGCCCTTGGTGTTGAGGTGCTGCAGGGCTGCACCCCGGTGGGTGACATACCGCCCTGCCCACCTGCGGTCACCATCGGCTCCCAGCCTGCCTTCCCATGGGGAGCAGCCCTCTTCTGCTGCTCCCTGACACCCTTCAGCTCTCTGCTGTAGCCACCTGCTTCGTCACATCAGCTGACGGTCGGGACTCAGCACAGAGAACAGCTAAGCCAGGTTTATTTTTCATTGCTTTAAATCCACTGGTTTTAGGGACCTGTTTCTGATGCCTGGTAAACAGAAGAGAACCACTGGATGTACATTAAGGGTGGGAAAGGCTTTCTCATTTGTTTTTACTATCAGTACTGTTCTCTGCAGTGTATTCTCCAGAGATGTGTCCTGCTCATCTTCACATGATCAAGAGATTGGAAATTTTGTCATTTCCTAGGAAGACTACCATACAACCTAAAAAAAATCTTACTAGTAGGAAATATTAAGCAAGCAAACATCTTCTGGGGAAAATAAATGTAATCAGAAGCCTGTGAATTGAGCTGTTGATCCAGGAACAATTGCTGTGTTAACCTGGGCAATGTTTGTTAACTCTGTGACTCATGGACTACTGGAAGTGTGGCCCACAAAAGTCCCAGAGAAACCAACCGTGTTCCAGGGACCAGCAGAAGAGCCCAGCTCTCCCCATTGCCGAATGCACAAGGACCACAGAAAGCTATAGGAACTAGGATATCTGAGTTGACAAGTCGGTACATTCCCACCCCTTTGAGGACTTGGCATGGGTTCTGAAGCAGTTTGGGGACCTCCAGAGATTGACCTGTTGCCTCGTGGTTTGTTGCAGTTAAAGTAAACAAAACAGGTAAAGGTGTGTTTCAGGTGAGATTTCATGGATGTTCATAAAGATAGTTTGCTGTTTAGGGAGAACTATCTTCATGCAGCTCATGAAGACCTGATCTTCAATGATTTTCTCTGTGGTTCGACCTGTATAAAAAAGCCAAAGTCCCATGCAACCACTTCTTTTCTTGTTTCAGTGACCCACTCAACCTGACACAGTTGTCCTCTAATGTCCTTCCCCTTTTAAGGCTATACACTTATTATCTCCTATTGGCACAGTATTTTTTAAGCATTATTGCTGAAAGAAGGTGAGAGAAAAGAGCTTTTTTTTAAAGGCAGTGCAGTGCCTGCCTGGAAGCTCCTTGCCCAGTCCCCGTCCAGGTGTTGGAGGGTATGTTTCTTTAAGGCTGGTTATGTGTTCATATAACAGGGCAAGTGCATACGTGAAACAAGCTTTTGCTGAAGCTTTAAGTCTGCGGGGGAATTTTCTAATGATCGTTTTTAGTTAATAGGCACAAGTTGTTAGCCTGAGCTGGGAAAGCCTTTTTTTGTGTGTGCCAATTCCACCCACTCTTTTTTTTTTTTTTTTTTTTTTTTGTCATGGATTTAGTTCCCACAGCTAATGCACCTAATAATGAGACTGGGCAAGCGAATGCCAGCGTAATGATATGGAGCTTGTTTGGCCTTGACAAAGAACACAGAGAGCGGCTGGATGGCCTAAACGACAGGCCAAGGGCTCTATTCATCCCAAATGATCTCTCGCCTTGCATGCCACCGAATCCCACAGACGGAGGGCTGCGCGGCCGGGCTGCACCTCGGGATGGGAGAGGTGTCCAGCAGGGACTCAGCTGTGCCCCACAATGCCCCCCCGAGCCCCTGGCGTGGGGCTTTTCACTAAATGGAGGTCGAAACAGAGAAACAATCAAGGGTTAAGCCCTTGACTGAACATTTTAATCGCTGTTTCCTAACACGCATACACACCAACCAGTTACAGAGAGGGAAAACATCCTTTAAAACTTACCAGACAGGTTACAAGGACTTTGCTCAGCCCTGCTCCCCCAGCTTCGGTGGAAAGCGGGGAGGGGGTGGGTGGTATTCTGTCGTTAACCAGCATTTTCCCTTCAGTGTTTTTTCTCTCCTCTTCCCCTCCTTTTTCAGACTGAGTTAATAAACACCTAGCGACTTATCCCATGGCGTCTGTGTGCAAACAGCTCCCACTGAGCCAGTGAAAACTACTCCTGCGAGAATTCCATTAGGGCCTTTTCCTCCCCAGCCTCCCAGAGCACTCTGCAAAGGAAGGTGGTGTTCCTGCCTACGCTCTGCTTCATGGATCAGGCCAGCCCCAACCCTTCCCACGGCTCATGGCCCGCCAGTGATGGACATCCCGAGTGGATGGGACACCAACCAAGCCTCCTAACTGCCAGCCGTCCTCTGTTTCTATGGCTTCAGCTTCGCGTTTGTTGCAGCCCACCAAATCCTCCTCGACACAAGGAGCTCCGAGCACGTGAGAAAAGAAGGTTAAAATCACTGTGGGCATGAAAGATGTCAGGGTGGAGTAGGGCTGGCAGCATCTGAAAGCTTAGTTGTGTCCTAGAAGACCCTGTTAGGACTCCTTCTCTTTAACAGGGATCAACACTGAGGAAATTATTATGGGCTAAGCCTTGAAGTGATAATCAGAAATATTTTGTAGCACATAAAATGTATTCTAAATGATGCATTTTCCCATAGATAACATTTTTCTGAAAATCTTTCTTTTTATAGAAAACGTGCCTGATATTTAAAGAAAAAAAAAACACAAACAAACAAAAAAAAAACAAAACAAAATTTTTTCATCAACTGTAGATCTTCTTTCAAGAAAGAGAATTAACAGAAAAAAGTCCATCTAATACTCTCATTTTTGTTCTGTCAACATTTTTGGTAGGAGTAAACAACATCATTTTAAAGTAGTTCTATGGATAAGTAATTTGAAAGAAACCATTAACTTTAATGTATTTTACTGCTTACGGGGTATCTGCCAGCAAATGGTCTTATTCTCCATATTGTACAAAAGTATTTGTCACTGAGGAGATTTTTGAATAGTTTACATAGTATGCATTGTTTTAAATAGATTTCTCTCTTCACTAGAGGAAATAAGTTGCTTTGGTGTAATTGGTCAGCTGAGTCTATGGCATATGTTTCTTGTCCCCAGCTGGATGACCGTGTTTCCTCTATGGACATTAACGTCCATATGCGAAAAAACCGACCTATCCAAAGTTGAAACCTGTATAGACTGGTATAAACTGAACTGTGTGAACGCTCGCTCACAGGAAGCTGAAATGAGTGGAATATTAGTACGGCTGAAGCAAATTCACGTATAGATTTTAACAAACGCTCATGGAGAAATGTTTGCAGAGCCAGTTTGATCTGAAAGTATCTGGTGAGATGCTTCTATGTGCAATCGGCACTTGACACATCAACAGGGCCTCTGTAAAACTGCCTTGCACACTAATTATGATTTTGTTATCAGGCACAGGGTAAAATGCCATTACACAGACACATTAGGTTCTTTGCTTCTCTGGGAAGAAAAATACTAATATTGGCATTGTCTGTGGTTATGACAGGCAGGTAGATTGCACATGAGGTTATGGATTCTGCTTTGCTACTACATGCTCTAGGAGGAAGCTCTCAAGAAACAATAGTCTGGGTTAGAGGTAGTATTTGAGGTGTAGCATTATTATTTTTTTAATCAGAGCCTTTTACTGTACACTATAAAAACCCCTATTAGCATTTTCTTTTCAGATGCTTTTCTGCACCACAGCTGCTATGACTCTGCAGTCAGGAAAGCAGAACTGGTGTGACTGCAATTCAGGAAAGAAGTTGAAAAGAGAGAAGAAAAAAAAAAATAAGGCTTTCTAAGACAGCTAGAAGAAAGCATGCCAATTAAATTTTTAAAAAGAGACAGAGGGTGGGAAGAAAAAAAGAGCTAAAAAGCTGGAGAAACCTGGGGAAAGTTGGGGAGGGGAGAGGGGAAGGAGCACAAGAGAACCATAGAAATGAGAAATGGAATGAAGGACAAAGTGAGGAAAGTTAAGGCACTGTACAGCAGCAGCGCACACATTGAACCCAATTACTGAGGGAGAAGAAGGAAAGGAGGACCAGAAGACATGATGAAACAGGGAAAGTCCATGCAAAGAAAGAAGGGAATCCACACAGAAATGAGAGAGAAAGCAAAGAGGAACGTGACCAGGACAAGAATCCTTTTTCAGAGCAGTGGTGTCTGCTGAGCTGGGAGGGAACAAGTGAGAACTGATATGCAATTGGTGTTACTAATGCAGTGGGTTCCCTGCATGTGCTCAGTCTATGTACTTGATTGCAAATTTAAGTGATCAGGAGTCATTGAAGATGCATTTCTTGGATTTGGTAGCATGCTTCTGAAAAGGCAATCTAATATGAAGAACATTTTACTGAAATGAGTACAAGAAGACTCATCCTTCATCATAATCATGTTAGAGTGAATACTAATGCATACGCCAAGAACACACCAATGTTAATATTATTTTAGAAAATCCTAGCTAATTTTCTACAACCTGTTAAGTTAGTACAATGAAGAAACATAGCTTGTTCTCTCCTTAGGGCAAGCCTCACGTATCATACAGCATAGTTAGATACTTAACTTTACTGACAAATAATTTAATCAAAGAAAATGCGATTTCTTGTGCCCACAAGGGTAAGCACATACAGAAAGCTTTGCCAAGTCAGAACTTAGACTTCCTGCCACCAAATCAGCCCCTTTCCATTAAAACCTTCAGAACTGCAGATTAACTCTCAGGCATTAAACCATGGATCATGTACAAATACTCATTTTGCTAACTATATATCATTGCTTCTGTAAGAAAGTCTCGGAATTCAGGGCTGATAAAAGTAAAGCAGGAAGCTTACTAGTGTTAGTAAGCTTCACAGTTGTGCTCAAAGCTAGGGAAGGATGGAGTTTTGCGTCATCCTCTGGTGATTAAGGAGCAGTATAAGAAGCAAGAGAATAAATATATCCCAGGAACCATCCCCTACAGACACACATTCCCAGCAACTACTGAATTAGAATACGAAGTCCCATTTTCGTCATTCTCTAACCTACTAAAGATTTTAAATTCTAATAGAAGTCGAAGAGATTTGGGCCCTTTCCCACACTTTCTTTTCAGGAATATGACACCTAGAAAGTCTGTTCTCCATGTATACCTTATATTTTACTCAATTGTTACCCTTGTATTTCAAAGGAACTTGATACTAAGCTTTTGGCTGTGATTAAGCTAAATTTTTCAGGTATGTAGGTGCTTAAAAACGAAGATGAACATTAGTTCTAGACAGGATCTAGAAATCCCTGTCAATGAGGGACTGTCAAAAATTATATTCCTTCCCTTCAAAAGAACCCAGAATCAAACATGTGAAGAAGTGTGTGCAGATGGACTTGTGCACACAGCCAAATACATGGCTTGTTTGTGGCTGCGCTTCCTATCCCGGCAGCCATAAATTCAGAATTCCCAAGAGAGGTGGCCCATGGTCACACACGTAGCATATACAGTTTGAGAATTTTCCCTCTTTGAGGAAAAATTTGAAATACTTCATACAATTTCCTGTGCTTTCTGAGGATTTCACAGCAGCTCAAAGGCACCAGTTACAGGACAACAAATCAGTAAAAGAAATTCAACTATCTTCTGATTACAGCGTCACATATTTTGAGGATAGATGAGAACACTGGCCCATCTGAGCCATCACTATTACAAGTCTCAAACTGTCACCCATCTCAACAGTGGCTTGTCAGAGAATGACATCTGGTCACAGCACCAGCGCCTTTGAACACAACCCCTGCAACCCATGCATGAGGCTCCAAGAAACCACAAGTTTTTGTAAGCAGCACCTTGTTTTGATCTAGCACTTCTCACCCAGAACTCTCAGCTTCTACCAGTAAGGTCAGTGCCTCCTCCAGTGCACGAACAGGAAAGCAGAGGGATAAGAAGGCGTACAGCCTGATTAGCCCGAGAATGGCACGGAACCCCTGTCCTCCTCTTTCTGCAATCTTCCTGTGCTTTGACATCTATATGGAATATAGACATATGATCCATTTCACTTCTGTGGCACCAGAAAATCTGAAAGATATTTTTACTTGTCTCCTACGTTCACTGTGCCTTTTCTTCCTCTCTTCATTCTCTGACTTTTTATGTTTTCACCTTTGTGAAACAAGTTAACAATTTGGGTTAAAAGACCTGTACTGCATAAGCAGCCCCATGAGTGCAGGTATCAGCTAGACCTTCACATGTTGTAAATTATTATGTATCTGCTAACCGTTAGGACAATTGAAACAATCTGAAGATCCTGTTGACTTACCACCAAGTTCCTTTCAGTAGGAGGGTAATAATTGAGTATAATATGTGGTGTGCGTGGAGCACAGAATTTCCAGGCATTAGTGTTTCTTGGAGGATGCTGAAGCACTCAAATGAAAATGAGTCATTACCTTACAACAGTATTAGGGAAAGAGCTACTTCTGTTGGTTTGAGGTTTATTAAACTAAAGCACATGTTGAATGCAGGCAGTAGCTCTAAAGGGGACGTCTCAAACATAGCTGAAATCACAGCACAGCCATGTAAATGATTTGCACACTGGTACCAAGAATAAATATTTATTAAGCCTTCCTTAAAAAATGTTACAATTGTTTTGCTTATCACTATTGTAGATTGCAGGATGTCACGTATAAATATTTACATTTTCTCATTGTTCCCACCAGTGAGCATTTGAATTTCACTGTAAACAATGGCTTTGCATTTGGTGGGGAATGTCGTGTTTCACATCTCACCAGTGGTGGCAGGCACAGCCGTTCACATGGCACGCTCAGGTGCAGGGAGCCAGCCTGCCATCAGCCTCACAGTTCAGGTGAGAAACCTCTCCAAGGAAAGGTGTCTCCAGGAGGGATGGGGGTCAGCCTGCAAGACTTTACTTGTTCTTTGCAATGCTCGTTGCGATGCCATGCGTACCACAGGGATGTGACACTACAGACCGCCACAGGGTAACTCCTGGCAGAGTAGCTGTGCTGTAACAACATTTAAAGCAGCCACTGAGAAATGACGGGGTTAAAGTTTTACTGCCTACAAATGGCATTTCTGGGGCTCCCTTGGATTTCCCACCCAGCTCAGTTTAACCACATCCTGGGATCTCAAGAAGGAAAAGGGGGGCAGCTTCTGTGCTCCCCGTGCCTGTCCAAGGGAGCCTCTGAGTTACAGCTGCTCTGGAGACCTCTCCTTTGGCCAGAGAAACAAATCATAGCAGCAGACTGTTGAAGGTATGTGGGCACCTAAAAGCATAGCCAAACACCCACAGGATTTTTCAAGAACACCTCAGCTGCCTCGGCACTTTCAGAAAACCTTCCTAGTGCCTATCTGCATCTTTAGGCGCCTACGTGCCTTTGAAAAGTTGGCCTTTAGCCCCTTATCCTTATAAAAGTATTTCCCCTGGAATAAATGACTGGCAATTAGTTTAAGAACGAGGCGCTCCCTTTTGAATCCAGTACAAATAGCTACAGTAGATAAATCACCACAAGACCAGTGACTCCAGATAGATATTCTGCCAAAGTAACTCATAAGAATATAATTTTTAAGCTGCCTGACTATGTTAATGCATGGATAAAGTGTTTAAATCCTGTGCAGGAGGATTTAAAACATAGTTGTCACTTAGCAACTGTTTTCCAAAATTAAGGTGCTAATGTCAGAATTAAGGAGTGTTAAAAAGAAGTTTCCTGAAAACTGATTTCCACAATGGTTTAGTAAGTTGCAGAAGTGAATGAACAATTTGATGTTTTAAATAATAAAAATCTGATAATATAGAAAAGAAGGGACATAAGATCCATTAACTAGTTGGAGCAAGGAAGAAACTTCCTTCACAAGCACAATGGTGCAATGTTCTCCATTACAATGAATGCTACCAGCTCCTTTCAAAAATACCAAACTAGATGGGTACCTGATCAGATACAATGTGCTAATCCCCACAGGGACGTTTTTCACACATATGTGAGTGGCATCTGTGTGTTCTCTTCGCAACACTGAGCTGCTGTAATTCTCCAAAGTGATTAGGTTTTGAAGTCCTGAGACCTTTCTACATGCTACAAGTTTCCTGCAGCTGAATGAGCACCCTAGAGTTTGTACTGGACTTCTAATCCCTTCTGGCATTATGAGAACAGCAGACTGTCCGTAAAACAGGCAGAGAAAAGGTAAATGCATCTTTACTGAGACATCCTCGTTACAACTACATCAGACTATAGTAATTACTTCCTGCCAGAAATATGCAAAGGAATGGAAAATCACTCCTCAAAAATTGTCATTATGTTTTTGAACTTGAAGTTATAACAAAGACATAAAAAGAAAGCAAATACAGTGTACTCTTTCTGCGTCAGCTCTATATCCAGGGCAGCATGTGCTCCTTTTTTATATCAGGGCAACAATGTTTTTCATGCCCATCTGGGAGGGAAAAAAAAGGATATCTTACTCGCCTTTCCCCCACATTGAGTAAGAAGTTGTAGTAGAGCAAATGAACACAAAAGGGGCAAAGAGGTACCTGGACCTCCTGAGCATGACTGACTCATTTCAAAGATGAATGTCTAAGGTGCAAATACACTTTGCAGTATATGATTAGTCTAGGCTACACACTTCTCTTTCTCAATAATTCAAATTAGGTGATGAACTGGAGAACTATGCAAACAACGGGACAGCATGTTTCAAAGTATTCACCATGGCAATGCCCTTACTTCCCAAAGTACACTTCACATCATGGATCACGTGCTGGGTTTAACTACTACATGCACATTGGTATCCTATGAATTTTTAAAAGATGCTTTATGGAGGCACAAGCAAGTTCCCCCTGCAAAACAGACAAAACAAAGAACAAGAAGAGTCCAATACAGCTTTGTGATTGCTTGTGCCAAGATCTCCAAAGCAGAAGAAAAACCAGTAGCAAAGATGAAGTAAATCAACTAAAGGTGGCTAATTTGAATACTAATTCCCTGGACTTTGAAGCAATGGTACCCATTAAGACAAAGATTGTCCCTCCTTTGATTAGCAAGACTTTGTTTTACTTAACCAATCCCGGTTTCTACAATTTTCAGCCAATACTCTGTTCCTCAACACCTTCATTCACATAGTCAATGTTCACATTCTCATGGAGTGGCTGCCACTGGCCATATACAGCATTCGGGATTACTCCCATGCTGCAACTAGATAACCAGGAAGATAAATGGCAAAATTCTTGTACTGGTTTCTGGACAAAAAGTTGTTTGTGCTAAGAAATGTGGAAATGTGGGATTCACACTGATATTGCAAGGTCCTTTGAATTAGCAAATGTTTCCCCATCCAGAAATCATACTTATTTTCTAAAAGGCATTTCTGAATCAGCTGGTGTCACACCAGTTCTGGCTCACAGATATGTAAAGGGATAAAGACACATACATGTCAACAAGTTAATTCTGACGAAGAGGTGGGGGGACTACAGAAGGTATTGAAATACACTCAAAATACTGAACTATCTCATATTTTTGTGACCTATCATTATCTCCCACCCAAACACTCATTCCTTTTGTGCATTCAATGCACCTTTTCTTAAAGTTTGTAAGACCTGTGAAACAGTATGTACTGGCTGTGTAGAGTGCACCCTGACCTGGGTGAGCTCCCTTGGCATTGCTGCAGTACAAACATTAATAATAATAATAACAATAAAAATACCAAAGTTTACATTCATCTCTATTAATGCTCATTGTCAAAGATTCCAAACGACCACCAGTTATAAAAAAAACAAACCCTTACAGCCAATTCACGCATTCACAGATGACTAACTGCTAAGGAGGAATGAAGTCCATTAACAAATGAGGACAAGCGGGAGGAAAGTTATTGTTGAGTTAAAGTGAGCAACAATTAACTCCTTTTCAAACTGTATCATCAGCTCCAGAAGATGGACAATAAGCCAGAGTTCCCTATAAAGGAATGAACATCCTGTAAGTATAAACTGTTGGTAAATGGCAGGAAAGAGAGCTCCTGGCACTTGTGAACATGTATAAAACATCTGGTGCTGGCAATAGACGTACCAAACTTCAGCTAACATGCAGTGCACAATGACACCATGGGCTTCAGATGGCAAGTAGTGCGATGAAATTACAAAACCAGTGGATGAGAGGGTGTTGGAGATATATTTGGATTTTAGTACATCATGTGTTTGTCTAGTGAAATTAAAAAAAAAAAAATAGTCAAAAGTTCTTAAAGTTTGCTTGAAATTGAATGGTCTTGCCAAGACAGAAAGCCCTCTGAATTCCGCTGAGATTATATTTACCTTGCTGTAATTTAAAAATTTTTGGCTGCAAAAACCTGATGCTGATTTACATCTTCTGAAGTACCAGCCCCATTTCTAGAAAGTGTTAAAAAGAAATAGAAAAATGCTGAGCATGGGAGAAGTCTAAAGGGTTGATTTGGGTTTGGTTGCATTTCAAGAGTGCCCAAGGGGGGAGACAAGCAAAAAAATGCTGTAATATGAGTTGTGAGTCTCTCCGCATTAGGAGAAGAAGGGATGAATAACAGAGGAGAAAGGGAAATAGTCAAAAGAGACAGTGCCTTAAAAAACAGAGATAGGAAATAAAATAACTTTGTTGGGAAGCACATCTACTTTAGTTAAGAACTTCCTATTATTTTGACTGATTACATTACTGGGGAAAATAGTTTGGGGTCCTTAGAAGAGAAGAGATGATGGGAAACCAATGCAAAGAAAAAGACCCTGGGAGAAGGAAAGAGAGAAACACGAGCAAGAGATATTGCAGGCAAGAGTTGTGGCAGTAAACTTCTCTTTACTGAACCATAACCATAATGAGATCCAATTGCTGGAACAGTGAGCAAGGCCAGCTTCACAAATAAGACGTATCAAGACTAATAATGGCAACCACCCACCAAGGGAACTGGTAGAGACTCCAACACCGTAGGTACTTAAGTCAAGAATGTTTTTCTAAAAGCTTTGCTTTCAGTTGTCTGAAGTGTGTGGGGCTTTCTGCAGAACAGAAGAAAGCTCTAAATCCTGCACCACATAGATGATCACAATGATCTTTGCTGTCCTCATGCCGTGACCATGAGACTTTTAGCCCTGTTGCTGGGATCGGCATCCTCAGGTGGATCCCTCACAGTGGTCAGTCGCGCTTCCCAGACCCCATTCGCTGCCTGCTGAGAGATCTTTTGAAGTAACTGAAACCCAGGAGGTCTCCCAGAGAAGACCTCATCTGAGCACGATACTTACACCATAAGCTTCTTGGTACACAGAGGCAAAGGCTGAAAGATACCATGATGAATTCACAGCTCCTCGGTCGCTGGCACAGCTTCCAGCTCCCTGCAGTGGTGCCAGAACTACCTATTAAAATAACTGTAATTTGAGCAAATATAACTGTCTTTCCAGAAAGTCATAAGGCTCCTCAAAAACACACTCCCCTCCATTTCTCAATCTGTGGACAAGATTTTCTTCTTATTACTAGAGCTATTCAGCACAGCTCCGTAGAAACACGTGGAGCAACAGCAGTGTAAAGCATGTGCAAGTGAGAAAGAAACCAGCCCTCTCACATTGAGTCTTCCCCGCTCAGAAAGCAGGGCGGCAGCAGAGGCTCCGCGTAAAGGCGTGGTGCGTGCAGTGGTGACCCAAGCCACAGACTCTGGTTATAAATGCATACTTCTTCAATGTAGAACAGAAAACGCTGGAAGAATTTTTATGCTGGAAATGTGCTTCAACCTCATACCAAGACAATAACCTTTTGTGACACCCAGATATAGACTTAAACTTGCTGTTCCTCCAAAGTATAGGTATGTCCAGTGAGCACTGTATCTCGTTTTCGTATAATTTTCTAGTTACCTAGCACTGAAACGTAGAAATGTATGTAAATATGCATATACATGTATATACAAGTAGCCTTGGCTACTTCTCTGATGCTACCTCAGGAAAGAGGGTTTTTTTTATTTGTTTATTTTGTGTGGGGGAAGGTGTCTCCCCAAGCATGCTCATATTCTTTAGGCACACCAGCTTTGTCCTTCCTCATCTGCCACCAGGTGACTTCAGCTCCCACCTTAGCATCTGCAGCGTTAGTTCTTACCTTGTGATGGTCTTTTCACCAATTTGGCCCAAGACTTGACATTCCCTTTGCATTTGTACCGTGCCTCTGGTCACTTAAACACCACGGCCACCAGCAGAGCTATGATCCAGAACTCTGGAGATACAGATCCTTGTCGGTCAGGCTGGGAAATAATGAGGGAAGACCTTGCATCTGTGTATGCTTCTCACACAAAACAGTGCCATGTAACAGATTTTCAGACCAAAGGGGTTTCATTACGATCGCCTAAGACTGCAGAACCTAGGCAATAACATCAGTATTAAGGCCAGAACTTCTAGTTGAGTAAGATCAAATCATTTACCGTAATCCAGGGAGGCAACACAGACCCCCTCAGAACTCCCCTGAGAAGCTGTGCCAACAGTTCATGCCCCTCCTGGTCAAAAATGGGCATCTTATTTCAGACATGAGCTATCCGGGGAGCTTTACGATGGCTGGATTTTGTTATGCTTTTGTCTACATAATTAAATGGCCCTCTCCCGCCACAGCTATCCCCCGACCTGGAGGAACTCTCAACCGTTATAGCCAGCACTTCACCTGAAGCGGGTGGTTTGTGGGTCCCACCACCCCGATCACAGGCTGGCACCAGCACGCGTGACTGTCAGTACTGCACCCAAAGCATCTTCCTGGGCTCTCCCTGCCAGCCGAAGCTCCAGCTCACCGGCAGCAGCCATAGCCTGAACAGTGCCATGCTCAGCCACCGCCGTGGCTTAATGGTGAAAAAGCCGCATGTGTGGGGGGTGTGTGTGTGTCCATGGGATCTGCTGGTTAAATGTTTTCCTTTCCCAGGGGATATATTTGACATCAAGATAAAGGGGCAGCGTGGAAAACAAACTTACTTTTTCCCCCCCCCTCTCCTTGGAGTTTGGTATTGTAAAACAAGCCGCGCTAGCTGGGATTCTTTTTGAAAGCTCCTGGTTATCTTAGCAGCTGCAATATAAACCACAGTCTCCTTGAAGTATCTCCCTGCCACAGCTCCCTTCCTAGTGGGGGGTGGAGGGACAACACATACCATACCATTCACAGGGAATAACGTACTTTTTTGTAAGTTCAGGCATTTTTTTAAGCCGGCTAATGCAATACCGTATGTTTTCTTTTGGAGCTCTGCTAAACCCGCTGGTTACATATGTGCAAAATGTGATAGCGTCCATCTCTCTGCACCTCGTTAACGGTATCTCCCTTGCCTTTTGTTTCAGTCATGACAAACTACAGTGGGAAGTAAAAGGGGTGATGGTTATGAAGTGTGTGGGTGAAGGGCATAATCAGAGCGGTTCTGCATGAGTGTTGCTTGTTTTGATGTTAAGGCTGTTCGAGGTGCCTCCTGCTGAACCATGTCCCATGCAAGCCGGCTCACATCCGTGTGCCGCAGAGGAAACACTCCTGTGATTTTGGCACCCTGCAAGGATGATGCCTGGAGTACAAGCACCTGTGTGTTTAGTGGTCACAAGACTTCCAGCCGGTACCTCTTGTGGCTGCCCAAGGGAGCCTTCCTCCCCTTGCAGCCCCTGGCCTTTGAAGGCAAGGGACCTGGCCCCATGGGAGGCTCAAAGAGCTGGTTGGGCTGTCTGGCAGGCAGCGATCACACCCGTGCTCCTTAACCCACTCCAGTTTTATTCTTTCTTCTCTGTGGGTGTGAAAATGACTGGGGAAGAAAGAGGGAAGTGGAGGTGCCAGGCTGGAGAAGACATTGGCTCCCTCTTCTGCAGCTGATTTGCCACTACAAGCGGTAGCCAAAACCTTCCCCCTCCTCCTCCTCCTCCTCCTCCTCCTCCTCAAGCCCTGGGCCCCCTGCCAGGCCGGGCTGGATGTTCCCAGCCATGCAGCGGCGGAAGCCCTGCGCTGGGTCAAGCCGAAGGCACAGCAATAAAGGAGCAGGTCATGGAAACCTGTTTCCATTATGGTGCTTGTAAATAGCCTGCCAGATTATCTTCTTGATTATCGTACCCTACCTGTGCTGTTTCCAGCTCTGAGGAGCTGAGCACTTTTAGACCTCACAGCAGCCAGTTACCTGCAGAGGCAGAGGGCCAGCAGGAGCCCAGCTCAGGGGTTTCGTTGTCAGAGGGTTTCTCCCTCCTCTCAGGCAAGTCCATTCTTGACTTCCTAAAAGCACTGGAGGAAGGAAAGGCGACAGATCTGGAGACCACCCCTCAATCAAGTGCATCATTAGTGACCCTCTTAAAAGCTACCTCTGTCTTATCCCATCTTACTCTACAAGCTGTGTCCTACAACTGAAACCTTTTCCTCTGGAAAACAGATCTGTCACTCTTTCAAGTCCTTCAAAAAAGAAAATAAATGAGTAATATTTCCAAAGCTACTCAAGTAACTCAGGAGTTTGCATCCCGTTATTTTTCATGCTAACCAATTCTGATTAAAAAAAAAAAAAAAAACACATAAAAACAACCAACAAACTTGGACCAAAATCTAATTTCCCAAAGTAATTAAGGTGGTTTGGAGTCACAAAGTCTAACTGTAAATTGAATTTGGTCTAGTAAGTCACTTGCCTGCTTTGGAAACACTAACCTTGATGTGGCAGACATGGTGTAACTGGCAGCACTTGTTACAGGCTGAGGTTTTTTTGCCTCGTTCAATGGTGGGACTAGAGGGTTCAAACACCACCAGATTAAAGCACCCCAGCTGAGCCAGGGTAGCTGGGTATGTGCATATGCCCTTACTCCCTGGGCAACATGAAGTGAAAAGTGCTTAAACTTCTGCCACTTTCTTCTGAGGTTTAACACAACCTGCTTTACCTCACATTTGCCAAAGGCTAAGAGCATGCACGCAGTTGCCATCGTGCAGACGACAACCGACAACCGTTAAATCATTAAGCAGCAGTAACATCCATGCATTTGTGCTCCTCCCTTCCAGTCTGGTCCTCAGGCTGGGTCCCTCTAGCCCTGCAGGACCCACCTCCAATGATCTGCTGGGACCTCTGTTTACAGGCTCAGCCAATATGTCACACATTGGCATGGATGTGTTTCAGTAATGAAAAATAAAAATGCTTTTGTCAGCTTTTCAAACCAGGGTGAAATTTCTCTTTCTGACATGTAGCGATGGCTTATTGTTTTTCCTTTTTCTCCAGGTGCCCTGAGGCACCATGATAAATGGAGCTGTGCTGCATCAGTGACCCACGGACCCCAGGAAAGGGGCAGCTCCTGCTGCAAAGAGTGGCCAGCCAGCATGGATGGGAGAGGTGAGGATGGGGGATGTGGCACAACCAAGAAAACAAAGAGATGGGAGAAAAAAGGCAAAAAGCTCCCCAGCTTCTTGGTGTTCATTCTCATCTTTCTGTAGCGCCACCAAGGAGATAGAAAGTCTGAGGAAAAGAGAGGGCAGCAAGAGCTGGAAAAGACCATAGCAGGAAAAACTTCAAGAATGGCACAGGGGACATCACCAGCTTCCATCTGTCTCTGCCTCAGCTGCTTTCTTGTGACAGCATCTGCCCAGCTCCTTGCTGCCTCCTTCCAGAGGTCAGGGTGAGGGAGGACACCACAGGGTTCCTTCCTCTGTGCCCTTTTTCCAACGATGCTTCATAAACTGCAGGTAATCCCAGCCAAGGCAATCATTTTGTCGAAGTCAGGGAAAAGGGCGTCATGAAAAAGACAAACCCATGAAAACTGAGGAAATGCACATTGTCTGGTAGCACCAAACAGTGAGCAAGTGTAACAGGGGGAAAAGAAAGAGACATGCTGTAGGGTAATCATCAAGGTGCTGTTGGTGGTCTTATGGTGTAAGCTGGCAGAAACCTCTGCAAAATCAGTGGAAATATACCAGGACACCATATCCATAATACAAAACTGAGCCCACAAAGTCTGTGCTGTCAATTCTCAGATATTTCATTTCTTTATTTTAAATTTGAATGAAAACAAAAGAGCTTTCATGCCTTCAGAGAAAGCCTTAAGCTTTTATTTTTGCTACCTGCAGCAACAGAGATGTGTTGTATTTCTGAATTTCTACATTAATGTATTTCTGAAATTCCTCTAGTCTTTATCGCTCCACGTGTTTTGCACAAAAAGGTGCTTCACAGAAGTGCTCTGACATGCCACATCTGCACAACCCCATGAATAACAATGAAATGTGAAAACCCACGGATAACTGCAGAGAGAAAAATTCACAAAATAAAGAGCTTCTCAGCTGTTAAAACAAAATTGTTGCTTTGACATTAGTCCATTGTGCAGCACATCAGAACAAGATGTAGCTGATGCTGACTTGTGTTCATGCCCCTGGCATTGGTGTCTCTGCAACTCTGGCCAGCTTTTTAAAATTCTCTCTTCCTTGACTAATACTTTAGAATAAAAAGTGTGAAAAATGTTAAGGACTGTTAAGGACTTTAAAATATATATATATATATATATATATATATATATATAAATTGCCAATACCTCAAACCCAAAAGTTTTTTAGGGAAATGGCAAAGTTTTGAGAAAACCTTGGGAATGGTTAATGGTTTCTAGGGTCCTGGACTAAGCCTGCTGCAGCAAGACAAACCCAAGGGCAACGGTGGGTGGGTCGAGCACTTGTGCTGTCCCACTCCCCTCCTAGGGAGCCATGTAATCCCATGGCAATTCCAGTGGCAGAGCTTCCCCTCCTGAGCCACCCACTGCCTTCTCATTTGCAGCTGAAGCACCCCCGCAGGTATTTACAGGCTGAAGAAGCCAGGTGACCTCTTGACAAATGGTGAATTTAAATTCCTTCCATCACTATTGATAGTTGCTTTTTTCCCCACTCCCAAATGAATACTTCAGCTTGCATCAAATAAAAGTACTCTAGACTTGAAACAGGATGCTCTCACTTTCCAGTTAAAAACCTCCAAAAAATGAGATAGAATGAACAGTGAAAAATGTTGACCAGGGAGAGAAAGTAGTTGTGTCCCCCATTTCCCAGTAGTAAGTGGCAGAGCTGTTCAGGTTTAGAGGTTTAGACCCCTCCTTTTGCCTTAGGAGACACATCTCCGGGCAGTGCCTGCACCCTCTCGCTGCTTTCACTGGGAGAGGAGGAGTGAAAGCTGCTCTCAATCCCTTGGCTGACCTGAGTCCTCTTTCCCTAAACAAACATGCAAGAGATCAGAGTCTGTGACTCAGATGCTCCCTCTCTTCTATAAGCGTCCTCGGGAGGGGCTGGCGATCGCTATTTCTCACCCACATCTCCCCTTCCCCACCTCTGCCCCCTCCCCCCCGCCCCTGCCCCCGGCCTGGTGAATATTTAAGTATTCCTGACAGAGCAGGATGGCTCCTGTAAAAGCAACTGTGAACATCACCAACCCAAATACCCGAAACATGACATTACAATGCAAAGTGATTTAGGATCACATCACCTCAGGAAAAGGAGAGGCTTGATCTTGTCTCTCCCACAGCATTGATGCTAACAGATAAAAAGGGGGACATATGTTTTCCCTTTGGTTTTGTCAGTGTATCTTAATAATTTTTTTCTCTGAACGTCTTTTCAGCAAATACCATTAAAATTTGTGAATGATATTGTAGACAATAAAACTGCATTTTTTCAGCAAAATTCCCATTTGCCACAAAAAGGAATGAAAAATCACCCAGCTCTGGTTTTCTACGTGCACATGAGCTACAATTTCACATAGGCTCGCATCCTAGCGTGAAATTCACCCAGCCTCGGCCCAAAGAAAAGCTGCAATTAACCAAGACCAGCACATATGCTTGAGGGACCTCAGCATGGTGGTCAGAAGGTCCTGACACACCAATCTCATTTTGAACATTTCCTGCAATGACAGGGAGGATCTGGGGCAGGGAGAGGGTTGCGTCCCCTCCCATTTTACCGGAGCGGTGAACACCACCTCCCTTGCACGCCCCCAAGTATTATATTCCACTTCTCCTGGTCACGCTCCATATAATGTTGTTTCTGTGCTGTGAAGGGTGTCTGGCTCTCCCCTTGACTAATCACTGGCCACTGGAGGGTTCTCTCTGGAGCTTGAGAACTTGACCTCTGATGACACCCATTTGACAGGGATGCAGATACATGTGGCTCCCCTCACTCATCCCCACTCGCCCCAGGAGTTCTCCTCCGATGCCCTGTCAGCACAGGCTTTCAGACAAAAGATACTGGTGAAATCAACAACAGCCAAAGGAATGTGGCCTTCTGGCCTAACAGCCTTTGATTGATATTCTTTATTTCAACAAAATCTTAACTTGGTTAAAAATATAGCGTACAACCTGTTTTGGCATTTCCAGGCAGGACGTGCCTGCAGAACTAGCAGGGTCACTGAGGCAATGTCTTCAAAGCAAACAATGGGTCTCGCTTTCAAAATCACAAGGTCGCTTTATCTGTACGTATTTCTTTTGTAGTCTGCCAAGCTGCCGCTTTAAAAAATAATCATGTCAATACTCTTATTTACTATCCGCCTCACAATAAAGCCCGGAGGCCCAGCAAACGAAGGGTTTCCCAGTGCCAGATGCATAACGAGACGCAGCCCCTGCCCTGCAGAGCTTCCCGTCCCACCAGGCTGTTTGCAGACAGGGATTTGGGGCGCGGGGCCGGGGGAAAGCTAAGGCTGCGGAAGCAGAAAGCTCAGCACAGAGACGAAGGCTGAAGCCTGTCGAGAGCCCCTCACACATCCTTCTCTGAAACAAGAGCCCTTTTTTCCCGAAGGTGACCCCCTTTAATGCCTTCCTACACGGAGCTTTCTGCACATACCCTCCACTGCAGGAGCATCCTGCCCACCGCGCCTGGTCGCTCACCCCCCAAGAAAGGGGGTGAGCAACACCAGCCCCTGAGCAATTCCCGGACAGACATCATACCCTTCACAGAATGTCCCTTACGCATGGGAGACACAGGGCTCCTTCACACACTCTTCCTGCTCTCCACAGGAAATTTTGTGGTCCCATTTCCCCCCCCTAAGAAAAATTGCAACTCTCTCACATGAAACTGGAAGCATTTAAAAGCCCAAGCTACAGCTGGTGTCTACTCTGGGCAGAATTTTGATCTCTTTAATGAAGAAATGCCAGAATTTCCATGAGAGATAGGGAGTCAGGAGAGACTCCATGTGAAGAGACCTCTGTCCTACAACAATATTTTACTGAAATGCTAACTATAATACCAAGGTATTTTACAGCTCCACCCTTCGGAAATTATTTTCTTAGAGAAGAGGAAAAATGTTTAATGCCCTGGTTTTTCTAACAGCTATTCGGCCCCCGCTTGCAAACAAAATTTTTTAAAATATTTTTCTTTCCTATCACACCCTTTCTCGTTTCTTTGGGTGTCAGCAACTTCTTCCCTCTGTTGCAGCAGCACTGCCTTCCACCAGCATGCCTGGCTCCTGCTGCTCTCACATTAGGAAGGAATCATTTATTGTCCTTTGCAAAGCCTGCCAGGTACTCCCTCATGAGAAAAAAGCCCCAACTACGCTTTAGACAGAGCAGCTACCCCCCTTCTGCACAGTTCTAGCTAGTTAATGAATAGAGCAATATCAGGATATCCCAATATTTGAGAGAGACACTTCCAAAGAAAACAGACAAGTGCAGGGAAATGTACTTGCAAACCAGGAAGGTGGAACAGCATTTTTTCAAAGTCTGTCTTTAGTCCATCCTAACTGACAGAGGACCTTTCTGCAGCCTGCAAAAATAGGCTGCTGATGACCTCACGTACTCAGAAATTTAGCTTTTATTTCTGCAAATGCTGACACCTTCACCACATGGACTCTCAAGCTGCTGTGTTAGGTACTCATTGCCTTTACTCATTGCATTTGTCTTTGTAACTTCCATCCAGATGAATGCTTTACATATGTGAAAAAGACCCCTCTAAAACAAAGAAGGTAGCACTCATCTCTGGAGACCAGGAATACAGGAAGAAGCATCAAAGTAAATGATTCAGAATTTGTACCTGGAGATTTTTGCAGAATATGTACAAAAAAACTTCACCTATTTTCAAGCTAGAGCACACTTAAATACTGAAGTGGTGAATTTAATCTCTCTTAATGAGATTGTGTCTGTTCAGCTGCTTGTAACGTATTTTTGGGGTGGGCTGCACGACTTTTTGCCCTCATTGGTACTACTAAACTTAATCAAGTTGCCTCCTACCTTTCCTTTGGGTAAACCAGACCTGTTCTTCTCAAGTATAAACACTACAACAGATACCAGGAATTGTAACATTCATTAAGAAGTATTAACTAAATTGCTTGCACTGTTGAGAGTCCTATCTGTGACTCCAGAGACAAGAACAAACTTTGCATGTAAGAAATATAATGAAGTGGGCAAAAGCTGCAGTCCAGTCACAGTAACCTGGAAGTGCCTGCAATATAAGATCAATGAAGGTGTGAGCAAGGTCTTCAACCAGTGCAAACTGATGCTGGTGGGGCTACAGCAACTTGTATAATTTGAGCACGATCTGGCCTAAAGTAGATGTAATCTTTTAGCAATTCTAGCAAAAAAATCTTACTGGTTAAACTGCTTCTCAAACAAACTACTAAAATATGCAGCCTGTGTTGTAATCACCTTGGACTAGCTGATCTGTAACAGCAGTATCAAGGCATAAAAATGTCCTTTTGCCCAGTGTAGCCTTAGTCAAAATACCCTCATATCTTTCTACTCTTCCCAGACAAGTAACTAATTGTTTAGTCAAATACGCTGCCCCCCCAGCCCAGGAACGTAAAAAGTAGAGGATAGGACCCCGCGATCATAATCCTGGGATGTGGACATCCAAAATCAATGCAGCCACAGCTTATTTTATATGTTTAATATCATGGCCTTTTTAAATTAAAGCCACATGTAATTTAAGACAGCAACAAATCACTCTACATTTGTCTTCTCAAGTTGCTTAAGAATGGGTGAGACGCATTCACTCACACCTATTTACCTACTCTGCCTTGGCTGCATTCAGAGAATTGTTCCTGTAGCCATGAACAGGCTGTATCTCACTGAAGGATCTACTTTGTTATCAGGGCTACTTATTGCCCAACACCATTCTCCCTCCAGAGCTAAGCAGATGAGAAATGACAGCTTTGTGCTCAGCAGACTTCCATTATGAGAGTCCCATCTCTGATCGGATGGCATTTCACAAGCTGTCTCTTTCTGATTTCCTGTGCTACACAAATATCATTGCTTCCTTGAGGCTGTAGGAGATGTAGGATTGTCCACTCCATTCGACTGAAAGCCTCTGGACACAAAACAGCTGCATGGAGAACCATTGCTTTTACGGAGATAGATGGTCAGAAGCTGCTAGAGGCTGAAGTCCAGAACCACTTTGTTACCAGTGATTTATGTGACATCCTTAATTTCTAAAAGCCAGCTGCTTCCAAAAACAGCTACAAACAAAGAGGCCAGACTCTACTCTTGGTTATGTCAGTTTATCTCTGCAGTTACACCCAATTTACACCAAGTGAGCAGAGATCAGAATCTAGCTCCGTCTCACTTTGCCTTGGCCATAAATAAGACCATTAGGGTTTGTCCTGATGATGTAATGCTTTAATGCAGGACGCCACATCTATTTGTGTCAGTGGAGTTGCTGTGGGGGCAGACAGAGCTAGGATTAGCTATTTCCCGTGTTTCTCACACAAGGCAAATTAAAGTTTTATTCCAACCACTGTCCCCATGTTCTTAACTCTCTGCTCCAGACAGCTGTTTGACTGTTGTTCCAAATGTGGCGTTAGGGGCAAACAACAGTGATACATCCTGCTCACTGAGTCTGGAAAATCCCAGAATGAGACAGCATGGACAATGATCATGCTCTTTAGTACAGTACGCTTTTAACCATAAAACCCTAGGATTACAGGACAGGAGGAGTTTGTCACTCTTGGCTAGGCAGCCTCCAGAGGGATGGTTTTTCAGACAAAAACATCCTAAAGGCAGTTGCTACAATCCTGGACTGTAACTAGCAACACAGGAATTTGGCCTAATTAAGACCTCTGTATGATCAAAATATTAAACAATCATTTAACCAGCTGCAGCTAAATATAAAGGTACCTAAATACATGAGGAAACAGCAGTAGAAGGAAAAAAACAGGTTGCAGTAGAAGAAAATATGGTGCTTGCTATTAGGATGTGCTGACTGCCTTCTACAAAAAATCAGCTACTTTCAGGTTCTGTCTGTATTCACAGGAGGCAAAAGGCATATCCGCTGTGCAGCATCTAATTAATACCTGTATGTGGAGGTCCTTGATCTACATCCAGAATAAGAGCACAAAATACTACTGCTTCTCATCATATGCTTGTAAATCTCACAGTACTCTTTACTGAATTTCCATCTTGAGCTGCCGGGGTGCTGTAAACCAGTGTGAATCTCAGCTCTCATATTAATAAATAGTAGTATTTTGTCCCCTAATTGCAGAGAAGTGCTTGAAAACATATATTAAGTTAAGACTACTAGTGCAAAGAGTGAAAAAGGAAGTAAGAACTCAGCAGGGTTTGGGAGAGGTCCTCAGAAACTGGAAGCAGTGCCCAAGCAACCTTTGTCGCTCTCTCACATACACCCAGAATGCTGCTAGAGGAACCCACCCCACCAGAAGATGCTGCCATGTGTGTTGCAGCACAGCAGTCTTTTGCCACCCCGTACTAATTTGGGGAGATGCTGAAATTTGGATGCAAGCACTGAGAGATCCAGAAGCATTTTACAGGCTACAGCGCTCCCGGGGTTTGCATCAACACTCACAGTTTTCAATGAATCAACAAAGAGTGGCTTTGCTAGAGAAGCCAGAAGAAAATGCTGCAAATACCCTGGGCACAACTTCTGCAATGGTTACAGAGAAGGAACAAAACAACCCTTCCTAGCCCGGCCCCTGTGGGCAGACCATGCAAGAGCAATAAAACAGGCATCCTATTGGGATGCTTCCACCCCAGTGTCTTGTCTGCAGGCCAGGGCCCTGTGTTCCTCTGCTACAGCTATGCCTGGTCCCCCGCCAGCTGCAGGGAGGGCCTGTCTCCCTTTCAGGGTCCTCTGCTCCCACTCCTCCAGCTCGCTGCTCTCCAGCCGTCCTGCACCGCCAGCTCCCAAGCTGCTGCCCCCGCGCTGCCGCTCCTGCTCTCTTGCAGTTTCCCATTGAGTGGGGCCCCTTCCGCCTGGAGGGAGCTGGGAACTGGTCAGTAGGAGCAGCCACCTCATGCAAACCAAGTGACTCCAAGGTAATGCGTCTGTTAAGAAAGCCTGACCTTAGAAACAGGGCGAGTGTCCTATGCCACGTGCTACCAAATTTCTTTCTTGTTTTCCCCAACAGATACTCAATTACTTACATGGAGCAGCAGAGCAACTCGGAGCTGGAAGGCTGTGAGAGCGACTCAGCTCTGGGCTGCGGGAATATTCCCACTGGATGTGGGAGAAGCAGTTTCTTTGCTATAAATCTGGCCAAACAGCAACTCTAACCCAGTGGCCACAGCCCAGATCAGGCACTTTCAGCACCCCCACAATCAATAGCAGGTCTCTGTTTTTCCACCCATCATGACCTCTTTGCTTTGCAGGTTGGACCTCCACAGAGATACTAGATGAAACCTGGTGACTTCTGCAGACCACCAGACTTTTTCCTTGTACTTATCCTTCATTAAAGCAAGAAATGCACCTTACAAAAAAGTAAAGACTTCAGATAATTGTAAACCATGCCCCAAATATGTAAATAATAACCCTGTACCTCTGAATGTACATTTAGAGAAGGCAACGTATATCTGACTTCCTTAAAGACAAAGCACACGGCTCATTCCGGGTACTTTCTGTCAATACATACCAACACAGCAAGTACATTCCCTGTGAAAGAGGCACCGCACGAGGTTATGTGGTTATTTCTGTGGCCTGTCCTTGTCGGTACTTCACAGCCATGTTCCTGCTCATGAGGGAGGGTGTGACTGTCCAGCTTTATAAATGAATAATGTCAGTGTTTCATTGATCCACGGGCAGTTTGCTGAAGCTGATGTCATTTGTTAAATGTGAGAATACATGCCGAAATTAAATACCAGTTCTTTCCTGTCTTCTCCCAGCAATTAAAGCTGGGGATTAAAGCTAGCCTTCATATGAACATCAGCTGGTTTGTAACACCGTGTAAGTGGAATGTTAAGGATGTAACGTTTTGAGCTATTCAAGCGCTTGGGTGAAACTCATGACTATTTCTTGGGCATGCAACGTGATTTAGAAGTAGACATTCCTTGCAATACTAAGAGCATGTCAGAAAGAGCACCATCATGATTTTACAATGCTGACTAATTTTAGCAATCGACACAAGGTCACTCACACAATTCTACGAACAAGCTTTATACGCTGCATACTTCAATAGTCTTGTAAACCCACAGAGGGTGTAATTTTATGGTTCTGATAAATCCACATGGAAGCTTTGGTGCTAGTACTATTCTTCCCACACACTGAGTAATACCTTTAATACATAGAGGCCCGCAGTGGGACTGTTTACAAATCAAGGTGCTGCTCAACGTGAGCTCAAAACCAGCACCAGATACCTCAGGTAACATTACAATTGGCATGTTAAATTCAGAAATCCAAGTGTTAAGAGTTTGAAGAATCATTGTCCTATCATACCACGTTACAGACAAATGTTTGCAATGTAGAGCTCAATTTTCTTTCTATTTTCACTGTTATATAAACAACTCTTATTCCAAGGTCCACGCTCCTTTGAAAACTTTAAAATTTCCAATGTAAAGGCAAACTGCTTACACAGATCAGTCACTGCTTCGAGTATTTTTATCAAAGCCATCAAAGAACCTAACCCTGAAAAATGACAATTTCTGACCCTGAAGTAAATCCCCTCCTAAGGGAAAGATGACCTTAATTCCAAGTAGATAGACTATTATTTTCCTTAGCAATTTATACCTAACTAAAATGCAAATATCAAGAAAATATTTAACCTGATTTTCTTCATGCATTGTGTATGTCTTGTGTTCAATTCAAATGCATACCACAAAGAACAAACATCTAAATCCAACTCAGAAACGCTTCATTCACAGGCAGCATTCCCATTCTTCCTGCTCTTCTGTCTTAGAAGCATAAACTTCCTGCCATATTGTGTGACAGTAAGGCAGCTGAGTCCAAAAGTTCTTATGGAAATTTTATCTGTGACTGCACAAAAAAAAATGAAATACTTTTTGAACTCACAACAGCTCCTCCCAAGAACACTGGGAAATGAAAAAAACTACCTGTGAGTTACAGCCATATTTCCCTAGTCAGCCCCAAGGGATCTGGAAGAGGTCAAACAGCTGAACCTGGGAAGAACGCAGCAGGGGCAACACACAGACAATAAAATGAAAAGAAAAGCACATGTGACTACTACCCCATGGGGCAGAGCAGATGTCCTCAAGCAAGCCCTCCCTGCATTGCTGCTGAGGCAACCAGACAACCTCCTCCCTCCCTGGTTCTGTCATACTTGCCATTTTGTTGTCCATGTTCTAGGACATCCAAGAAAGCCAGTCCCTTGATTGATAACCACAAAATGCCTGGGGATTCTTGTTTCCATCCCAGCATTGGGTGATGCAGAGCTTCACTAGTTAACTAATTAACTAGTTCTAGTTAAATGCACAAAACTCACACCAACAGCCTTGAAGCTGAGGGCTTTACACCAAGTGGTGTAAGCATCTCAGCTCTTCCCCTTTACTTTTCATCGGTAACAACAAATGGACCACGGGAACTGGCCTTCACACTGTGTTTCTGGTTTTAAGCTTTGCAACATGGACCCCCTTAGACAAGTCCCTAATTGGCAAGAGTTTCCCAAACAATCTCTTTTCTCAGTGCTTTTTCCATTCCTCTGCCACACACTGAATGTAAACCATGTTACAAGGGGAAGTTAGCCTGAGATCATCAGACATCATTCTCCATCCACCGGTCTTCCAAGGTGAAAAGAATTGTTTTATGCACTCACCAGCACAAATTTCCTGCTCTGATGGGATCCTCTGTCTGCTTGAAGCACCTCAGGGAGTTCTGGATTATTACCCTGAGTGGTTGCTATTGAGTTTCTGCAGTGATCGCTTCTCTCTCATCTTTCTCCTCTCTGCCTAAATATGCAGTTGTGGCTACTGAATTCATCCTCAGCGAAAGATAGCTCTGAGGTCTGAAAGAGGAATACAGGACTGTGATAATAGGAATAGAGAAGGAAAAGTATTATGAGTCCAGGTTGATGGGGAAATTGAGTTTGGAAGGGGACCTCATAAGGTCATCTGTTAGTCTCCTGCCCAAGGAAGGGTCAGCTGCTTCAAGCATGAGAATTGTTCAAGCTTTATCTGGTTGGGTCTTGAAAACCTCCATCAATGTAAATTGCACAATTTTCTCTAGGCAACCTGTTTCAGCTCTTGAATGACCTTGTGATGAAAAGACTCTTCCCTATATCTAGTCAGAATCTCCCTTCTCTCAATTGATGTTCATATTCTCTTGTTCTCCTGATATGCAGCACTGTGAAGAGCCTGGCTCCAACTTGATAGCCAAAGCCTTCTCTTCTCGAGGCTGAAGAAGCCCCATTCCTTCTGCATCTCTGCATGGGGTACATGCTCCAGCTTTCTCTTGGTGTCCTTCTGCTGAACTCTCCCCAGTTTATCAATGTCCTTCCTGCTGGGGGGCCAAATAGTGAACGCTGTACACTTGTTATGGTCTAAAAAGTGCTGAGTAGAGGGAGATAAACACTTTCCTCAACATGCTGGCTATTTTTTCTGCTAATACCGTCCAGGGCACTGTCAGTGTGTTTTCTTGCCAAGGCACACTGCTGGCTCATGTTCAGCTTGCTGTCTACCAAGACTCCCAGGTCATTTTCAGCAGTTCTGCTCCCCAGCCAGCCAGTTCCCAACCTGTACCATTACCAGGAGTTATTCTTTCCCAGCTGCAAAATTTTGCATTTGTCCTTGTTGAGTTCTGTAAGGTTCCAGTTGTCCCAGTCCTCCAGCCTTCCTAGGTCTCTTTGAATGGCATATGTACTAACACCAGCAATTTGATAACATCTGCAAACTGTTAAGCACTCCATCACCCCTTCTGTGTCACTGATATTAAACAGGACCTATTATAGACACCTACAGAGTCCAGTTTGAGCCTCCAGGTAGAATAGCACCCATTAGCCACTACCCTTTGGGTTCTACCATCCAACCAGCTTTTAACCCATTTTACCCATCCAGATCATTACATCCTGACTTAAATACAAGAATACTGTGGGAGACAGTGTCAAAAGCCTTGCTAAAGCAGAGGTAGATGACATACACCACTTTTCTCTCACCCACAAACCTAGTCATTTTGTAAGGGTAGTCAGTCTGGTTGAGCCCAGTTCACATTTGGTAAATCCATGTTACAAACAGCTTCTTCCCTGTCATGTGTCCGGAAATGTGTTCCTAAAAGCTATTTCAAGAAAAGACAAGACAGAGCCCATGATTTTTCCTGTTCCTGTGCAGATAAAAGGTGATCAGAGGAGCAGTGTTAGGGGCAGAGGTGATGCTGCCTCACTGCCCTTTGCTTCTAGTCGTGTCACAGCTCAGTAACGATGCTCAGGGCTTGCCAAGGTGGCCTGTCCAGCTTAGCTCTGTATGCCAAATAAAGGCACTCAGAAGGATCCAGGTGATGCAAAAAATCAAATTAATGACCTGTGCATACCTCCATACATGTTACCTTGTCCCACCAGCCTCCTTATTCAGCACTGAGCCCCACTTGAGGCTTTTAAAGCCCTCCCTGACATTGTCCCTACTGTTGTCTCCTTCCTGAAGGCCACAGTCTCCCATGACAGCTAGATTTAGCAGAAATAACAAAACTGGTGTGCAACCCATGGAGGCTTATTAACTATGCCAGAACTTCCATAGGAAATAACCCTGCTGTATGCAGAGCTCACGTGCACATAATCTGTACGTGCCGTTGGTCTTTCACTGGTGATCGCTTTGCTTCTGCTCCTGCATTAACTCATAAACTGGAGAGCAGAAGGGGTCATGTAGCAAATACAGCTGAAGTTTACTAAACTAAAATGACTGCGAATGATCCATGTATGAAGAATACATCAAACATTTTATGCTGGGGAGGAGAAAAGTGTTTGAAAAGAGTTTTGAATTAATCCATATGTTCTGTAAAAGTGTGTATTTTTATGGATAAACCCATTTTTTTCACAGTTTGACAGGCAACATTCAAATATATGTGCTGATTGTGGAACAAAACCCACTAAATTTTTCTGGTAAGACACTGAGAAAATCAGATTTATTTTGAAATCAACCAAAAGGTTTACTTGCGTAATTTCTAAATTTTTCTCAGTATTGCTACTTGATAATCAGTTGAGCAAGTTTTCAATAGAAAAAGATGTTCATTACTCCTTGAGTTCAAAGGGAGTCTCCACCTGCCTCACACTGCTTTCGATTCTCCACCTCATGCCATTGCCCTCCAAACCAGCACTTCAGAGTTGAATGGCTCTCCTGGCAGATTGCTGGGAGCCTTCTCTTCTTCGGATCTGTAAGTGTGCAGCAGCCAACTGGCCTGCAAGTACCAGCAGAAAATAGTTAAGTTAAAGAAAGCGCCAAAAAGTTTGGATGCCTATCTGAATGCTAGCTGCTTCCATTAGTAATAATCCATTGTTCCGTGAGAGAGCTAGTGCTAATGACCCCTGTTCAGGAAAGCATTTAAACAGAGGCTTAACTCTGTCCCTATTCAGACTGGCACTTATGTCTCAGTTTAAGTGCTGTGCTGAATAGACTTTTTTTTCCTGAATCAGGGCCAATTTCAGTTCATCATCCCTGAGGAACAGATGCATTCTTCCCCCCTTTCTAACAAACACTGAAAAACATGTAGCTAATATTTAACATGGGAGAAGGAAAAATCTAAGATAAAAAGAGGAATCTCCTGCCTTCCCGTCAGCACAGATCTACCTACCCTGTGCTCCCCCGGCGTTCGGTGGCACTCACGCGGGGCTCCTCATGGGTGGATGGTGGAGATCACTGCAGTTCTCCACCATGTGAAGCAAGAGGATGAGCCACATCAGGTTGGGTTAATGGAGAGCACCTCCTCCCAGATCCATTTTTGCATTCCCAGGAAGCAGCAACTTTTTTGCAAAATGCTGTTAAGATTCAGGTGAGAAAGAGCTACAAAGTGCAAAATGTTATTACTTACTATTCAGTGAGTCATGGCTGTTTACCCAATATCAACACAGCGATAAGAACAGGTCTCACCTCCTAAGGCTCAGCTGTGGTCTTTTGAATAGGAAGGGGGTGCAGCAACTGCACTATGTTAGGGGGGAAGTTTATGACGATACATTGAGAAGGTAGTATATAGTATAAAGAACTATACTCTAAAAGATATAAAGGTCTGTTAAGCACCAAGATCCTACATATGTCTTCCATAGTCACCCTTTAAAAACTCCAGGAGTGGGGGGTTTTCAGCAGCATATTTGTAGGCAGCCACCATTACCTCAGCCACTACCGTTCTCTGCAAGGTTACACACAAGGGTCCCATCCCACGAGACACTTCTCCCCACAGATCCAGCGAAGCAGGACTACCTGAGCCCCTGGCAGGGCTGTATGAGGCACCTGAGCACTGACCACAAGTAAAGGTATCTTTCTGTAGGAGTTCAACCCAAGAAAAGAAAAGTGGCATTGAGACTTTTGACTTTGTGGAGGAACTTGTGATGCTAGCACAATAGATACTGTAACTTGCAGAGTTAACGGTACTCGCAAATTAAACACTGTTTATGTTCAGCACAGGCAGGGGAGGAAGGAAACAGGAAGATTAATTAGAAGTTTTCTAGGTGGTAAACACGACAACTAGAATCCATGGAGCAGCTCTTGGTCCCTCTGGAAAAATGGTATCCTGATGTCTTTAACCCAGTACAAATCAAAAGCACCCCTGTCACTCAGATGCTAAAACCAAGGTAAAAGGAAGGTGGACATTTTCCTTTTAATTTCATTGAGCTCATTATTAACATAGGAAGGAAGAAGAAGGGGATTGTGAGGAAGGTGCCTCTAAGGTCACTGGAAGTTATGTGCTAGGAGAGCTTTGGAATCTGCTGCAGGGAGCCTGGAAAAGTGAAATCCACATCAAATGCTAACATTGGACTATGACAATGTTTTCATTGCATTCAAAGTATTTCACAAGGTTCAGCTATGTAAATATAAGGGCTGCTTTTCCCCTCAATACAGGGTGCAGCTTGCAAAGCCTAAGGGATTTTGGGTTGTATTTTCTCATATATGATCTAGTAGCCTTCCTTCCTCTTTCATATTATAAACATATTATTACAAATAGGCAGTGAATAGACCTTTATTTTTTTTCTTGCATTACTTTAAAAAAAAATGAATTGTTATCAGATTTAATGATATGATAAGCTTTAAAGTTCCCCTGGGAAGCTACCACAGCCATACTGATTTACATAAGCATTTTCCTACACATAATACAGCATGCAAGCTCTCTGATCTCATTATTCATTAGAAAATTAATGATATCTCTCAAACGTGAAAGCAGACCAGTTCTGCAGAGAGTACTGGAAATTGGCTAGTTCTCGACGCGGTAGTCATTTTCAATTTACTGGCTTGAAAAAAAGATGCTTTTAAGCAAATAAAAGGGTGCTGACATCAAACAGATACTTGTCCTGCTGCCAGGGAACGAGATGCCTTTTAAGGCAGGAAGGTGGGACTTGAGTGATGTGAATAGGAAGAAAAGAAAACAAGCCAGTCAGAGTTAAGCAGCTCTGCCCCATTCATGAAAAATGTCTAGGCTCATTTCCTCATTGCCAGAGGTCTTTTTTGCTTAAATTCTAAAGCCCGTGCTCTGTTCTTGCCAATAATAAATAGCAGCCTGTTGTTAGAAAAAGTGCAAACTATGGAGTTTTTTTAAGTGCTTTTCCCCAAGCTACATGAATTGTGGCATCCCATAGATCAGGAGACAATGTTAATAAACGCCTGAAAACTTTGTTGATAACTATATCCTGAAATTGAGACTGTCTGAGATTGTTGTGGAATGAATGATGGCATATTCGCTCATGGGGAGCAAACGCTGGTAATCAAGGATGGCATGAATTGCCATATGACCGCCCAGATTAAGACCTGATTTTTATCCTGGCTCTATTTAGATTATAGAACCAGCAATTAGCAAAGGCTAACTCCACTATGCAAATCTTCTAGTTTTGGATATGACTAACAAACAGAATGATTGTTTCTGTCGCTGTAGTAACACAACTGTCAGGGTGCTGGGAGGGGGGTTTTGCTGCACAGTGTCTCAAAGTGGAACACCTTTGTGTCTATCTCTTACAGTAACATGGATGAAACCTGCGCCTGCTGCTTGTTGAAGTAGATACAATCTTTCTTTGTGAGATTTGATTATTGCTTTTTAATGCAATTCATACCTCAGATAGCAACAGAAATTGTTCTGGGGTGTGGTAGAAAAGGGATATTAGACATGCACTGCAACATCCTGTTTTGGAACTAGTTTAATATGAGGTTTACAGGCTCAGCATTACAAGATTCTGCACTCAAGCTGTCACTTGCCAAATTTTTTGCACATTAGTTTTGTTTTTTTCTTTCCTGTGATCAGTAGCAACATAAAAGGAAACATCTGGTTCTGCAGTGTTCAAATTAGGGGATGCCATAGGAAAAACACACCAATGTAACATCAGATTTGAAATAACTAGGCAGTGTGAGAATTTGTGCAATTTTCAGACTCTTCCAGTAGGGAACCAGAAATCTGCCTCTGCAGTGGGAATTCCACCGGGCTCCCATCAGTGCAGAAAGAGCGCTACTGTTGTATTGACATTTTGACCACATCTTCGACCATTATGATACCCAACAAATGCATTATGCAAAATCACAGAATCACAGAATGGTCAGGGTTGGATGGGACCTCTGGAGATCATCTAGTCCAACCACCCTGCTAAAGCAGGTTGCACAGACTTGCATCCAGGTGGGTTTTGAACATCTCCGGAGAAGACTCCATAGCCTCTCTGGGCAGACTGTTCCAGTGCTTTGCAACCCTCTAAGTAAAGGATTTCTTCCTCACATTCAGGTAGAACTTCCTGTATTTCTGTTTGTGCCCATTGCCCCTTGCCCTGTTGCTGGACAGTACTGAAAAGAGCCTGGCCCCATCCTCTTAACACTCACCCTTTAGTTATTTATATACATCGATAAGATCCGCTCTGTCTTCTCTTCTCCAGGCTAAACAGGCCCAACTCTCTCAGCCTTTCCTCATAAGAAAGATGTTCCAGTCCCCTCATCATCTTTGTAGCCCTCTGCTGGACCATCTCCAGTAGTTCCCCATCTCTTGTGAACTGGGGAGCCCAGAATTGGACACAGCACTCCAGATGCAGCCTCACCAGGACGGAGTAAACAAATAAAAATACATCCAGTTATAGCTGTCACCTGGATGTCAGCTGTGGTTTGAAGGATAAGACTTGCACAACTATAAAGATAAATGTCCTCCAAGAGAAGCAATGGTTCTACCGGAGAACATTGCTATGGGGATCTAATGACTATATATGTTTGGAGTTTAGATTAAAATTTCTCATGCATTTTCAGTAACAATAGGAGCTATTAGGCTAAAATATCAAGACATGTTTGGAGAGTGAAAGAGAGATTTCTAGTCCAGAAGGAAAGGAAAAGCTTTGTTCTTACCTGATTCATCAACTGCAAGACACTTAGATGAAACTCCTAGGATGTATACTAGAAACTACCATATATGAAATAGAATTCTCTTATCCACAGGATAAATCTGTGCAGCCACAAATCTTGCAACCAAGGACAATGTGGTCAACATATACAAATATCTGGAGAAGGTCTATGGTCTGCAAAAACAAAGGAACTGTCCCACTTAAAGCAGCAACTGGGCCAAGCACAATCTGTCCAAACTGTTGGATACCAGAACAGAACAATGTAAAGATACTTTGCAAGCAAGGTTGTAAACCCCTTATACTATCCATGGCATGAACCAGTCCCTGCCCCAAAGAGCTTACAGCTGAAATACAGACACAGACAAACAACATAACTTCTCTCAGGCAGCTGGAGACAGAGTTGGAAACAGTATGGAGGTTTAACCAATACTTTAACCCAACAGCCCAGTGGCCTGCATAGCCTTTGGATTATGATGATTATTGCCGTTCCATTGATATCTAGGAGCTCCAAGAGCAATGATACTGTTGTGCTAGTCTCTGTACAGTCACACAACAGAAAGATACTCCCTGCCCCAGACATCTTTCAAGCTAAAACACTAGATGCAGCAACTAGAAAGACAGGGGACCACAGGAACGCAATGAGGTGAGACTAGTATGACTCAGTGCCACAGAAAAAGAGTAACCAGCAGACACAGAGCAAGAGTGGGAATGTTTCTTTAGGCAGAAGTGCTAGCTGGTTTTAAACATCTGTTGAACCCAACGTTGCCTGGGCAACTATTGCACCTATAGTGAGACCTGTTAAATGATGAGGTTGCCTTTAAAGGGAGTGTTATAGGTAAGGATGCTCCCAAGACTATTGAAATTAAGGCCTTCCTCTAGAAATCTCAGTGAATGTGTGTAAAAGAAGCATGCACTATCTTGCCTTTTAGTGATTAGTTGTGCTTTCCGTGATGGCAGAAGCCTCACATAATGATATCCCCAAAGGGAAGGAAGATTAAGGAGCAAAATTCCCTTTAAAAAGCTCAAAATGCCAACCAAGTATGCCACATATAAAATCAATAAGACATGCTTTATCTCTCTGGAAAGACGGGAGTCATGAGTTTTGAAAGAATGTTATGGGTGTTGAACACAACTCACCATAGAAGAACTATGAAGTATTATAATGGTCTTAAAAATGTGAGCAGCAAGAAAACTATGCAACCTCCAAAGAATTTGCAAAGGAAGGCATGCAAAAAGCACCATAGGATGACAGAAGGTCATGAAGGGGGCAGGAGGAGTATCCATTCTGCTTTTGAACTGAGTGACCACAAGAGTTGGAAAGAGCAGTCTTAGGTGAACAAATAAAGGTGAAGAAAAAATGCAAAGGTGTAGCTAGCTTCAGAGAGATTCACTTGTGTCCAGCAGCCCTAAAGCTTAACCGTGACAGATAACCTTTAAGATAGGAGATGACCCTAGATAGATGACCTGTCGATTTCTACAGCTGAGGAAAGCCTCAGTGAGAACTCACTCTGAAGTCAGCGCCCAATGAAAATAGGTCATTCCAGTCTGGGGGAAATCCTAGAGGACAACTAAGACTATGAACTGAGGCAAGGGATGCTCTGAAAGCTGCATCTTGTTTTCTTGTAAGAGTTAAAAAATGCTCCAAAGCTCTAACCAAATCCCAGACATGTGGGTTTCCCACAATGATCTTTACTCTGTCCCTTGTTGGTTTGCCTGGTGCTTGCAGTTAATGCAGGAGGATCTGATAAAGCCAAAGTACTTCTAGTTAGTACCATTTCTCTAGTAAACACGGACAAATCCTTGGGAGATTACAGCCCAAGGCAAGATGGAAAATCAAAGGTAGTGGGTAGATTTCTCACCAAACCACCGCCTTCGCTTTGAGGGCTGATATTACCTTGTACTAGCTCTTGTGGGGGCATTTTCTTATGGAACTGCATAAGCTCTTGTCTCTTCGGCAATAAGCAAGTCATGGAGAGACGGTGACACAAGACAAGTGCAGAGTGTCATACATCTAGTTCAGTGCCCAAGTCTGGAGTCTGGAAAGTAACACACTGCTGTGGGCTACATTTTTAAGATGGGTGCCTAAATCCACATTTCTGCTTCTAAAAGCAGGTACTTAAGAATCTAAAAATAGGTCTGCATAATTATCCTTTGGAAAGCAGTTTTTAAACTGTGCAGCTGACACTTGGGAATTCCAAGTGGCTGATCAAACTGAATAGAAAACTGTAGCTATAAAGTGAATGAGTGACCAGACTATATTGAAAAGACCAGCTTATTATGACGAGAAAAGCCAGTAGCATTTTTCCCATGATCACCAACACTCTGATTTCCCCAGTACAAAGTCCAATGAAGACAAGAATTTAGCCC
Source organism: Falco naumanni (assembly GCF_017639655.2). NCBI lineage: Eukaryota > Metazoa > Chordata > Aves > Falconiformes > Falconidae > Falco > Falco naumanni. Next base: position 9,794,900 of record NC_054058.1, on the reverse strand, counting down.
AGTATCCCACATCTGGATATTGCCTTATTCTGTAGTTTGCTTTGTGGTTTTATTAGACTTAAATTTTATTTCAGTGGGATGTTCTCTTTAATTTGCAAAACGTATGAGGCAGCTTGTGCATTCAGGAAGCTATTAACCACAAACCTCTGATTCCAGGGGAAGAGAGGGGAGGGCAAAATTACTGGGAATAGAGATTTCAGGGGGAAAACGGTATGGATATTAGTTGAAGAAAGTAGAAGGTATTGTTGTATGAATCACACTGAACAGAATAAAACTCTGGGTGTGGAAATCTATTTTCAGGAGTCTCTCACAGAATTCCTCTCTCTTGAGGCAGTCATACCCACGATATGCACCCGGTACCACCAAAGTAAGTGTCACAGAGAGAGAAAAAGTTGAGCTGTAGCATTAGAGCTCAAAAAACCAATAAAAATCTAACATTAGTTTTAGTATTACTATTCCTGATGCGACCACTGCTTTAAGAAGCTTCTTGCCTTTAGTATTGATTTGGACCCATCACACATACATGGTCTAGCACAAAGCTAGATAGCAACAGCACACGATACTTGATGCAGCATAAACCCTGCTGGCATGGGATTAACCTACTCAACAACTTTTAATGCACTTGGACCAACAAGGTGAGATGGCACATTGCTTATCTTGGTGTCCTGTGGAAGTGACGTTTGTGAACTGATGTTACAAGTCCTAAAGCTAGGTTCATCATAGTGTCAGACTATATCCAGAGATGTATAGTTTCAGATAAGCTGAATGATGGAGATAATTTTTACTTTCAGAACAAGAACATCTAAAAGAGATCAGAACACTAAAACTAGGAGTCCGTGTTTCTCTCCATTGACTCTAAGGGGAGTCTATACAGCTAGCTCAGATGGAGATGCCTAGAGACAGGCAAGACCACTGTCATTCCTACTGCTGCCTTTAGGTAGCTACATCTCTGACGTTGTCTCACCCAGACACTTGGGAGTAGGTGAGCTGAATGCTGACTTGAATTTCCAGAGAAATATGGAATTGTATAGGAGTTATTCTGCAAATCATATAAACTTCTCTTTCATTGGCTCCTGGAAGGTTTTTCACGCTGTCACTGCTGGTACCAGGTAGCTTGGTATAGAAATATTTCAGAGGCACGAAATGTCTGATACAATGGCCCTAGTTTGCCACAGATCCCAGAATAATAAGGCTGTGAATTAGATCTGAAGCTCATCTTACGGGACAGAGAAGGCAAAGAAAAATTATAGTCTTCTCTACTGAATCTGTGCAGGACATGATCTGTAAAGGGTGCCTCACAGTTTTCTTTTCCTCTTTTCTGCAACCTAAGAGCCATCCAATGTTTTCATTCCAGTAAACATGCTAATGTTCATTCATATAATTCTAAATGAACGTGTGATAAATATAGATCTATATTCTATTTACAAAATACATTTTACATGTCACTATGGAAGTTCATGCTGTGTAGGAAGATTAAGTTCACCATGGCTGATTAGTTAACGTGACCATTAAACAAATGTGCATGTGCACAAGCACACAGTAATGAGAGAATGCCAAGTACAACGCAAAGTGATGGATCTCCCATGATAATATTGGTATCTTTCTCATAGGCAGAAAGCTGAAAGGGTTATTCCAGCAATGAGTCCCTCCTGTGGATCTTGCTTAGGTGCTGACCTCAGTGGTAACAATAGTAGTATCAATCTGTTGGAGAAAACTTTCTTTTAGCTCATCACATCTCGAAGCTAAAGACAAGTTCCAAACTCCTGTAACATTTCTTACTTATTATGCATCCTCCTGGAGGGTTCTTCAAGTCTTCTCATTGCTGCAGCAGGATTTGAATTGCTTGGGTGATAGGAAGTGAATTCTTGTGGGCATTTCAGTACGTGTACTATGATGTAACTGAGAGGCTTTAACTTCATTTGGGCTGTCTGAGACCAAGCAAGAAGAGTTCATAGTGACATTACAAAGGACAGGTGCAGGCATCAGATACACCAGCAGGGAAAGGAATACAGTGAAAGTGGTGACAAAGTATTACTGCCTATTAAGTGGAAGAGGGTAAACCAAATTCTTCTACCTGGTGGTAGAAGCCCTGCTCCACCAGTGCAGGAAGGGGGAAAAGACAGAGTGGTGTCATCTCTGCACCGGCGTCCTTGGTTCTAGAGACAGCGAATTGCCAACTCAGCCCTGGGAAAAGAAAAAGTAGCTGCAGAATCACTATGCTGTACCAGCTGGTCAGTCTCCTGCTGAGACCACTGATGTATCAGCACGTACAAATGGCTAACCAGAGTTCTGCGGATCCCACTCCACTGTTCAGACCCCTGAAGTCTTCTGCTTTGTACTGGCGAGTGCTGCTGCACCAGAGATTTTTCTCAGTTCTCCTAAGAGTGTCTTCCCACAGACCTACGAGACATCTGTACAAAAGCCAAAAACAAAGGCCTAGCTTCTGAGCAGAGCTAGCAAAAATTTTCCAACAGAATACTTTTATCTCAGAAGGTGTCATTTCATCAAAATTCAATCTTTCCACTGGAACTTGCCAGTTTTGACAATGTTGCCATGCCAAAACGCAAACAAAATTAAAAGGAGTGTTTTAATAAGATCAAAGCCCTTCTGTATTGGAACAAATGCTGATTATTTTTCCTTTTAAAAGGAGTTTTATTTTTGTAATTTAAAGAAATAAAAACCAGAAGTAAATGCTTATATTTGCTTCCTCAATGTTTTAATAACTCAAAAATATATTTTTACAGTAAGTCTCTTTCATAAGATATTTTTTTTGTTTTGTTTGATAGCAGGGAGATCAATCAAATACCCACTGCAAACTTGGCATGTCCTCAGTGATGGAGGTTATGGAGTCCGACCAGCAGTTCTTCTAAGACAAAATGGAAAGCCAGAACTACAAAGCTCTCTCTCTTTTCTCATTGTGTGCTGTTCCTCACAGTTTTTGAGGACTAATTCTGTTAGGAGAGACTCAAAGACGATGTCGGGAGGCCAGGAAACTTGGAAAACCCTTGGAGTCAACAGTCAGTGCAAATCTGTGTCAGCTTTGTGCCTACAGGATTTCATGGCACCAGAGTCCCAGATATTCCCATGGAAAAGGCCACTCGCTGGGGTGGAATTGAGCTCTTTGCAAAGGGTCCACATGACAGCTGTGCAAATCTCTTTTCTACCAGGCCTTTTGGGACCTCCTCATGAGGTCATTTCACACTTCAGAAATGGCCCTTTCTTTGAAAGTCCTTGCTGTTTGAAGGGGATTTCTTCTCCCGAGCTTCTCTTCTCCTTGAGAGTCAGTCATCTTCACAGCTGCAAGTCTGTTAAACAGCACCACACATCAGCAGACCTCTGTGCCCAAGCAGGGTGCTGATCACAAACAAGGAAGACATCAGCAGAACACTCCCGGGTGCTGGCTCTTTACCAAGAATTAATTCCACCCCCAAAGTGCACAATAACAAAACACACTGTCTTTCAAAAGGGCTGTCTGCACAGCGCTATACCAGGCCATATGGAGATAATCAAACCAGCCTGCAAGGCTTTTAGGGCACCCAAAGCAGTCTACCTGCCATAGTGCTCAGCCTTTGCTAACACAACCTTCCTGTCAAAGACCTTCAGTCCTTTGGGCAGACCTGCATTTATGGATCCTTAGGGTCTATGCCTGGCCTGACACCTATGTTAGCTTATTTAAGTGGGATACATCTGCACACCACTGTATCCCACCATATTAGCCTTTCCAAGACTCATATGTCAGCATGAAAAGTACCGGGGCACCATCACCACCCATGCACTTTGGCACAAACAGCTGAGCAGCCAAAGCAGCAGATCTTGTCACATGGAATATGGGTGACTGCATTGCATTTCTTTTGACTTCTCTACAGTTACAGCTAATATTTATGCTCTTTTAGGGAAAGCTGTTACCAAGCCCATGGCAAACACGCACCGTATGTGTATAGTGCCCTTGTAAAACTGTTTTTTGTGCTCAATTTGGCAGAGATAAGTTTATTGGTATGAGCTGCAGCAGCAATAAAACCTCGACACTTTTACATAATGGCACTGGTGGCCATCATATAGTTAACACTAATTGGGTTCCTAAATACCAGAGGAACAAATTCTTGTAAAAGGATGTAATTAGTGGGGGTTACCAAGCTTTAATTTGTCGCTTAGTCCTCCCATGAAATTGCTTCCTTGGGGCACATCAGAGAGGAGAAGAAGTAACTGGAAAAGATGTTTCCCAAAACTTTATTCCTGTGACTTGCTCCACTGAAGCCAATGAAAATACCCACATCAGTAGCGGAGTTGTGAAACTGATTTCTTTCTTTTGATTAAATTATACAGAGAGGAATGTAAGTTACAAGATGATAATATCGATTCCCCAAAGCCAGCCACTTCTTCCTGATACTTTGCATCTCGGCTGGGTATTTTTGCAAGATTTCTTATCTCAGCAGCCTGTAGTCAAGCAGTGGGAGCTGGGAACAAAGACAATCAGGAAAGCTGGTGGTACCGTTGTTTCCCTCTCTGAATGACAGTCATCTGAAAGCCTAGTTGATAGCTCAGAGCGCGATGCTGAGCGGTGCATCGCTCCACAAGAACAGCAAGCCTGAGACTGTTTGCCTCCACTGCAATTCAATCAGGGTGCCTTGCAGCTCGAATTGCTACCATTTTGTGGGTCACTACCTCCTCCAATATTCTGTGTGCCCTCTCTTGTTTTCTTTTCATTTGCTATGCAGGCTCGCAGACCTTCCTGCTAGGTTTCACTTGGGAGGCCCAGAACCCCTGTTCTGCAAATCCTAACAGGACCTTGATGGATGTTAATGTCTCTGCCTTTCATATCATTTTACCAGTGAAACCTTTGATCTGTCAGCAGTCTTTATATCAAGGCAGTCATCTCATAAAATGGAGAATATGACAAAAATATCTGTTGTGCTAACGTAGAGTATTTCCCCCCACCCCTCATAAAAATGCAGCATTAGGGAGTTTAACCTCCAGCAGCCAGATGTGCTGTGAGGGTAGAACTGGGAGTAAAAACTTTTTTCATTTTATTTTATTTTTTTTTTTAAAAAAAAAAGCAGTCTGGTAAAGGAACTCATAAAGCAACAAGTACTGTACATTACGATTCCGAGCAGCAAGGGACAGCTGGAGAGACTCGATTGGCTCCAGCCCAATGAAACAGAGGCTTCTTGTGACCAGCTGCTGTGCTGCAGCATGAATGACAAGGGTAATAATTGATTACTAACTGGCAGCTCAAAAGGAAGAAAGAATTAACAAGAGTGATGAGGTGCTTTACAGCTTGGTAACTGTAAAACCAGTAGAACAATTAGGGGAAAAAGAAAGGGTTTTCACTTCTTACCTTAGAGTTACAAGGACAGTGCTGGTTATTGTAAATCGCATGACAAGCAAGGCAGAGGGGCAGGTCAGTGAGTAATATGGGGGCTCTGCACACCCACAGGTCCCGCAGAATCGTTCAGCAGAATTACCGAGAGGCAGCTAAAACTCAATCAAAAGCATCCAGCCATGCCAATTACATTGGTAGTCAAGGCAAGGTCTCTGAGCCGTCAGCCATAATATCATAGTGGATCCGAAACCTCCAGCGAATGGTGCATTGTGACAAACCAATTCTTTGCTTTTCAGTGGGTGCTCGATAGCACATACACTCTTTCTGCCCTGAGAATAAACGCACGCCTTTTTCTTTTCCTTCTTCCCCGCACCCCCCGCACCCCCCCCCCCCCCCCCCCTTCTTGTAAATGGCTTTTGTGTTCACCAGTAAATGCACTGGGTGCATTGTTGCTACACCTTTCTTTAAGGGGCTTGTACTGACCTCATGCTCTGGGCCATATAAAGCCTTCTGGCCACTGAGAGCCAGGCTCTGCCCCTTTTTCATGCAGAGTAGCACCTCACTTTGGGCCAGATCATGGCCAGCATGCCAATGCAAGAAGCAAGGGGCCATAACATGTCCTGTGTCTTGCTTCTCACACACAGGGGAATAAATAGCCTCTGTGGACTATGCCTTTTCCTTAGCCCAAGTGGGACGAAGGGAGAACTTCACGGGCCCTTCATTTCCTTTCCCAAGGCATCTGGCAGCAGGAAGCACGTGCTATGCCAGCTACAGACCCATCACGGTTTGCTCCTTTCCCAGAGCAGCAAGGAGGCAGGTCTGTCCCAGCAGTAGCTCAGCAGTGGGTGGCTCCTTTCCTGGGGCTGAAGCCCCATGGTCTGGTCTAGCTCTCTGTGAGCAGAGCTGATAAAATCAATGGGACTAATCATGGGGAAAGGTATCATTCAGCATGAGCAAAGCTGGCAGCTTCTGGTCTGACATATGGAAAGTGCTCTTCTAGCTGGTTGAAGCCTCTTAAACCCAGCCCACCCTCACCCCTCCTCCCACTCCGGAATCTGCCATCCTTGTGCTTATGATGTAGCTTCTTACCACTGGCAAGGTCTGACACCTTCCAACTCAAAGTTAATGAGATTTGCCTCTCCTATCTTTAGCCATTTAAAAGCTAAACGACCTATCCAAATTGTGGTTTAGCCATCTTCTGCAGCTACTATAAAGAAAGGTCTCCCCCCAGAGACGAATTCTTACTACCTGCCTTAAATGACTACTCGAGAATGGTGCGCCACCCACCTTCTGCACTGGCATATGAGCTTGCCTTAACAACTAGTTAGGAGCTGACTTTGTATTTTTTTGAGGATAAAGATAGGGGCGAGACATTGTCATGCCTGTTCAGGGTCTTGCTCTGATGTTTGAGACCACTAAAGTCAATGCACTAAGGAGATCAGGATCAGTCCTCTCTGCAGCTAGAGGCACAATACCTTGGGCTGTGCAGCAGGGAAAATGGTGGGCTCAGGTTGCTAACGTGGCATTCCACCAACAAGAAAAGCTGCCGTGACAGAGGGGAACCAAGCTGCTCCAGGGTAAGGGTAATTGGGGCTCTCCCTGCTCCCACCGAGTGGAACATTGATGGAACAAATTTCAGACAGAGAATATTGCAGCGGAGCTCAGGATGCACAAATTCAAATGCTACAAGAGGCATGTCTTCATCAGTTCACCCTTGAAGATTCCCCTAAGGACTGTAGAGGGAATTTTACTAGAAAATCTACCAAAAATTCAAAGCCTGGGGGTGGGTTGGCAGGTCTGGGTTTTTTGTTATTATATACATAGCGCAAAAATGTGCTTGACTAATCTAAACCTTGTGTTGCTTTCTTATACTGCTAGAGCAATTATAGTAGAGAAAAAAAACCCACATCACCCAATATGGAAATACTTTTTTTTTTCATGTTTGACATTTTTACATTTTTACTGACAGGGCAAAGCCTATGATTTAATCGGTCTCCATTTCCCATAACTTCTGAGAAGGGACTGGCCCCTCCTCCACATTTCTCAAAGAGCTGATGATTAGAAAGAAGGCCGTGCAAAACTCAAAGGAGTGAACTCCATCTATCATATAGCACTGTTGAACTAGGGAAAAAAAAATAATACTTTCTCCCAAAGGTCTTGATGTGTGCACTGCAGCGTACATAGTGATTGCGAGTGTCTGTGGCAGAAATGGGATCATTTTGAAGAAACAAGCTATTTTTGCCACTCATTCAGCAAAATGAGAAGCTATTCTGCTTTTCTTTTACTGAAGCAAATTCCTTCCACATCCTTTTTTTAAATATCTTATTACTCTTTTTAGTAGCAATGTCACAGCCTGCTGGGAAGCATGAAAGAATGAAAGAAGAGAAAGAGAGAGGAAAGAAAGAAAAGAAAGGAAAGGAAGGCAAGGAGGCAGGCAGGAAGGCAGGAAGGCAAGAAAGAGAAGGAAGGAAGGAGGGAAGGGAAGGGAAGGGAAGGGAAGGGAAGGGAAGGGAAGGGAAGGGAAGGGAAGGGAAGGGAAGGGAAGGGAAGGGAAGGGAAGGGAAGGGAAGGGAAGGGAAGGGAAGGGAAGGGAAGGGAAGGGAAGGGAAGGGAAGGGAAGGGAAGGGAAGGGAAGGGAAGGGAAGGGAAGGGAAGGGAAGGGAAGGGAAGGGAAGGGAAGGGAAGGGAAGGGAAGGGAAGGGAAGGGAAGGGAAGGGAAGGGAAGGGAAGGGAAGGGAAGGGAAGGGAAGGGAAGGGAAGGGAAGGGAAGGGAAGGGAAGGGAAGGGAAGGGAAGGGAAGGGAAGGGAAGGGAAGGGAAGGGAAGGGAAGGGAAGGGAAGGGAAGGGAAGGGAAGGGAAGGGAAGGGAAGGGAAGGGAAGGGAAGGGAAGGGAAGGGAAGGGAAGGGAAGGGAAGGGAAGGGAAGGGAAGGGAAGGGAAGGGAAGGGAAGGGAAGGGAAGGGAAGGGAAGGGAAGGGAAGGGAAGGGAAGGGAAGGGAAGGGAAGGGAAGGGAAGGGAAGGGAAGGGAAGGGAAGGGAAGGGAAGGGAAGGGAAGGGAAGGGAAGGGAAGGGAAGGGAAGGGAAGGGAAGGGAAGGGAAGGGAAGGGAAGGGAAGGGAAGGGAAGGGAAGGGAAGGGAAGGGAAGGGAAGGGAAGGGAAGGGAAGGGAAGGGAAGGGAAGGGAAGGGAAGGGAAGGGAAGGGAAGGGAAGGGAAGGGAAGGGAAGGGAAGGGAAGGGAAGGGAAGGGAAGGGAAGGGAAGGGAAGGGAAGGGAAGGGAAGGGAAGGGAAGGGAAGGGAAGGGAAGGAGGGAGGAAAAGCAGGAGGCCTCAGCTTTGCTTTTGTGAAAGGTGATGGACCCACCTCAGTGTGTCAAGCAAATTGCCTTCGGTATGGACCAGAGACACAAAGCACTAGCATCCTGGCCCAGGAAAAGGCCAGTGGCAGCTGTTTCCTCCAGAGAAGGTATAGAGACGCAGCTGCAAGCAAGAAAGAGCAAATAATCAGGTGGTCACAGAGCAAATAAAAATTGGAAGCTAAGCACAAGTTATGTCATTGATCAAGGTTTTTGGAGCTTGGAAAGAATTAGAAACTATCCCAGAAAAGAAACTGATCTCCTCAAACCTGTAAGCACAGCTAACTTTCCCTTTCAGCCCTCCCCCATGCATGCTGACACTGTCCCCTCCTGCTGCTGTGTTCACTCACAGGAATGGGAGGGTGCCACAGGTGACGAGAAGAGATCTCACCCTATGGAAATGTAGCATAAAAGTGCTGTGAGCATCTGGGGGCAGCCAGAATTAAGATACCTACCTGCTCTGCAGGCAGAAACATCAGTTGTAAGTGCTGTTAGCAGGTGTGACCTTGCTTTCAGTTGCTTATCACTTTGCCACATTACTAAGATCAATTATTACCTGTGCAAGACCTTTGGTCGTAGTGGAGAGCTTGACTGTTTGTTTGGTTTTTTCCTAGACATTAGCAAAAATAGTTTAGCTGATTGCAGGAACAAAGAGGCAGAAAGCCAGGTTGTCTTGACCATGTCAGAAAAAAGGTATCTATGTGGTGATTTTTGAGCTGACCTTTTCAAGGAGTCCATACTTTCAGCTCCTCACAGCCTCACCTGAGGTCTCTCTGTGCATGCACAGACTCCAGGGTGAGCAGGAGATGCCCCTCAGGTCTCACCGGGAAAACAGGAATGGACTCAAGTTTTCCCCTGTCTTTGCCTCTGCTGACCAGCCTGAGCCAAACGGAGAACCAAGGGCTGTTTCCCAGGGGCAGCTGGGGTGGTCTGGCTGCCACTCCAGCAGAGGGAGAGGAAAGAGATTAGTGATCAGGAGACCAAGGAAAAAGTAGCATGACTGAACCAGACAAGAAAAAGACAGAGACGGATACAGGGACAGAGTGAGGAATGAGGAAAGGAGATGGAAGCTCACCGTCAAGGAGAAACCGGACTGGGACAAGAAGCCAGGTTTGTTGTGGGAAAAGGACAGTTGTGAGTTAGTATTGATTTGGGACATCAAGTCTTGAGAAAGACTGTAGGAGTGGATGGGCAAGAAGAGAGGGGCCAGGAGAGAGGTCTGAGAAGGGAAACTGGAACTGTAATTCACCAATAGTGTGTCTCACAGAGGATTTATTCTTATATCATGTTACAAATAAGGAAACTAGAACACAAGGACATTCAGTGACTTCCCCAAAGATATGCAAGTAATTATGAAGTCAAATATAAATCCTTAACATTTCTACTCAGACACAGAAGAGTGGGGTTTGCCACGTGACCACCTTTCTTTTTGAGACTGGACTGATTGCTTCTCATACCTTCACAGACACAGATTCGATTGTGGGAGACAGAGTCAAGCCCCAGAACATGCCCAACCAGAGAGAAGTAGGGTGTGAGGTTTTCTCATTTCAATGCTGACTGCTTATAGCTCAGAGGTCTCAGGTTTTGACGCAAAGCCAAAATTCACCAAGGCAAAAAAGAAAAAAAAAAAAAAAAAAGAAGTCTGGTAGTCTGCAATATTAAGGATCCTGAAGAACAGAGCAAGAAAAGGAACTACCTACCTGCAAGTGTACTCTCCCACCTTGCACAACTTTATTTATACAAATAGGTCTGGCTCATGTGGCTTGTTCAGACAGCTCCAGTGGGACTTATTTAGTGAAAAGGACAGTACAGGAAAGGATTTGTAAACTCTGGGAGAAACCCAAATTCCTGTGTAAAGCGTCTTTGGAATGTTTCAATAGCTTTCCAGTGACTTGTTCTTTCATTGCAGGTTTCTAAAAACATGCTAACAAGAGGACAATAGCTTAGCAGCAAGCAGACTAATAACAATGTTGTTGTTATCATCATCATCATCATTGTCACCATCATCATCATCATAATTGTGTTATTATTCCACCAGATTTACCAATAGGGAAAGAAGGGTAATTCCCCTTTGTAAATTATCAACTGCTGCTGAAAGTGCAACACTGCCTCACAGAAACCTCCAGACACTTTTCTCTGCTTTCATTATCACATGCTAAACACATTATGATCCACCATGCACTCCCACAGTTTTAAGCTCATTTTGTGACCTATTCTACAAACTTCCGAAATAAATTCAGATATGTGTGCATTTTGATAATAATATTCCATGCCCCCATTTAAGGAGGAGGAGAATATGGAGGTATCATTAGATACTAGGAATTTGCTAGTAGAATGAAGTGGGTAGGTGCCACACGAGACTGCAATCACATTAAAGTTACCTGTGATTCAAATTGAAAGTAAAAGGCACTGATACATTCATTGCTTGCACGACATGGTGTTGGTATTATTAAGCAAAACTGAAAATGTTTCAGATAAAACACTTATTCTGTTAATCTTCTGGTTAGACATTCCCATTTCTTCACTTCACCTACACATGTACAGGGCTTCCCCTCTGCTGCCATCAAACTTTCAGAATAAAAATCATTATTTCTAAACAAATTTCATAACAGTAAAAGTTAGCAGCACAGAGTGCAAGACCATGAGAAAACTGCTCTGAGAAGAGCATTGGTATTACAGTGAAGCACTGGGCAGAGACTTCTGAAATGGGTGCAGTTTCTAGGTCCTCTGTAGATTTCCTGCATCTGTGCATCTGTGCTTCAATTCCCAAATGTCAAAAGGGGGTAATATCACAGCGTTCCCACATTCAGCTTGATGGGACTGTATCAAATGTATGCTTTGGAGGCTGGGTTTGAGACCTCACTTCTGCTTAGTCTCTGATCTTTGTGAGCAAGTGGCCCATTTGTCTCACTTAGTGCCAAGGAAGGCTCAGCTGGGCACCGGGAACCCTCTGCCCCTTGACAAGCTACTGCACATACGCAGTGCAGTTGTTCTCTGCCTGCACCTCCCTGGAGCATCAGATTTACCATTTGGGCACAGAATGAATCCATGGCAAGAGTACCGTGACTCACCCTCTGATACTGGGCCCCAGGCAGCAAAGACTGGATAGTGCCAAGTCTGGGACAAAAGCACACGGGGGAAGAAAGTTCAAGAATTAGGGCACAAGGCAGGATTAGGGGACAGTCTTTTTCTTTAGTCTTGTGTATTTTTACATAAAATCATCAAATTAGTCATCAGAATAAAATACAAGCACAGTTTTGGGAGGTGAGGTCTGTAGGACAAACTTTGGACCCAGGTAGCTTGTGACAGCCTAGTAGGTCAAACTAAGGAGACTTAACCTTTTAAAGATGATGCTGAATCTGACCTTCTTTGTAAGGTGCTTTTTAGATGGGCTGTATATGACCATTTCACAAGGCCTGTCTTTTTGAGCTTACAACTCTTTCAATCCTTGTGCTGAGCTTCCCAGCATACATTTGTGGTTTTGTCTCATCCAGGCCAGGAAGATGTATTTTGCTAAAAATTCCTTCTCATATCCCTTTCCTTTAATACAGTGAGAGCAAAACAAGGAACCAAAACACAGCATGCAACTGTAGCCTTCAAGTTTAAGACCACAGTAGCAAGAATATATCTACATTTACATTAGATTCACAAGAAAAAACCTGACAAATCCGTGTTGTTTGAAGTTATGAGTAAAGGAAGAATAAAATGGAAAGCAATAAAGCTATCTGATTGGAGAAGAAATGAAAGTTGCATACAGGAAAGCACAGAGTATGGGCAATGGCTTTTTGTTATTACTTGTCCAAAAGGGAAGAGAGAGGCTTTTTGAGAGTAACTGATATCAGTAGTAGGGAAATTTCCCCACCAGTGGGAAAATCGCAGAAAAATTTCACAAGAAGAGGATGTGTGAGAAACAAGTTCTGATGTTCAGCACCACCTCACCACACCTTAAATCCCTCTCTTGGAGGAATGCCTCATGCCATGCAATGCTTCAGCATCGTGAGCTCTCATGCAACTGGCATTAATAGCTACACACCAACTCTGGGGGCTTCCAACCATACAACTGCCTGTGGGCTGCCAAGATCCTGCTCCATAACCCCTCACAGCCCTGCAGACCTGTCCCAGCTCCAGCCAGGGGACCTCACATTTACCTCTGGCCTTGCATGCTTTGTAACACCTGGTAGCCCAGTATCTTTCTCCATGAGTGAGTAATATGGGGACCATACCAAGAACTTAATTCAGGGCATTCAAAGAAGGAAGCTAGGTTCATTAATCCTTTCAGAAAACAGCACCTAATAATAAATAATAAACATGATGTTGCTTTGATCCCAGGGGCACTGTCAACCCACTTGGACAGAGCATCTGTACCAGGCTCCTCAGGCCAGAGAAGCCCAGGCACCAGGCTGTTGGTCAGGACAGGGCTCCCTCTCTATCCGTTGCATCAATGTCGTTGGATTTATGATCTCCAGGAGGACATGGCTGTGGGTGCCAGGCATGGATCTGCAGAATGATTGTACCAGGACACTGTGCATCCAGAAGTAAACTCAACAGGAAGGATACAATCTTGCAGGATGTGTTTGTCATATTACTTGAAGGTTTAGAGACTAAATTAGGTGAAAGGTAGCTCTTTCACTCAAATACCCCTCCAAGACCAGGGACTTCACACGTCTCAGAAGAGTAGTGCAAGCACAGAAGGGTTTCAGTGCAGCTAGAGATGTGCCACTGATGACAGATGTGATGTAAGTGAGCACAGAGGAAAGCTCTTTCAGTTCATTAAAATCTAAGGCTTAGAGCCTGGAAGAGGGGAGGTTGGAATCAACCCTATGGAAAACTCCTGTGGAATTTAATAGAAAAAACTATTACAGATTTTGAAAGCTTATTGGGAATATTCCTTCCCCTGAAAAGGTTTTGGGGTTTTTGCACTGGTTTCCTTGAAATCTGTCTTCACATATTTCTGTGGACCCTCCTGGATTCGTACCTATTACATTTCACTAGGCTTTTCCATGCAGACATGCAAACTGAAACCACAGAAAATATTTTCATGCACCCTCCACCCTCCAGAGCAAACCCACCATGTTCTCCCTGACTCCAGCAAGGTGTGACGTGGCAGCTTCCTCAGAGGTGCCAGCCAGCTGCAGCAGGCAGAGAGGCAGCAGAACCTGCGTGGAGGGAAATAAAGCCAGCTTTTAGGTAAAAATCCTGTGCTCACTGCCTTTTTCCTTCTTTCTTTTGCAGCCAAGCTGCACAGCGCTAAATCAATAGACTCACAAATCTGAGGAGGTTTTTAAGCCACTCTTAGTAGAGACCAGTGACAATCCTAAACATGAGGTGTCCACAAGCTAGCAAATCCTGCTCTGGTGAAAGTGAGCGCACCTCTTATCGAGACCAGAGGGAGCTGCTCCCAATCACACTAATGCTGAATATGGCCCTATTACTGACTTTTTTGTTGTTGTTGTTGTTGGACATTGTTTGAAAAAAAAAAGACACTGGAAAAATGTGCATTCTATCAAGTGTTGTGAAACTGTGTGGGTTGGAGAAGGCTCAGTTTTTAATAAAGAAAACATTCATTGCATCCCATTTCAAGGACTTCTGTTAGATAGAAAGGAGGCAGGAAGCTGAAGCTTTTCTCCTGCTAGTTCTCCCTTTGCTATTGAACAATAACATTTTTAATGAAAAAGAAAATAAAAGAAGAGGAAGGAGAAGTAGGAAATCGTGTGACCATGGAGGCCAGGGAGGTTTCCTTACCTTTGCCAAGGTCAGAGCCTGGTATTACATAGATTGCGAGAGTCCTGGGTGCTTAGCTGGCTCTGTGGGGATCCTGACTCTGCCTCTTTCACAAGAAAAGCTGACAGACGAGCCTTTTTCCAGCTGCTGTCAGGTTAATTTTTGAAAGGATCCTATGGAATGCAAATAAATAAATAAATAAATAAAGTACAGCATTTTAGAGACAGATTTAAACCAACCTGAAAACTCAGCATATGCTACTTGAGTCATGTCCAGGCACACCTACAGACTTCAGCCCTATTACATCTTCAAAGGCATTTTCCACTGGGATGTATAGGCCTCCAGAGTTTTAGGTATAGTTCATTCTTCACAACTTCCCTCTGCTCTGCTTCCTCCTTATTGTTTTCATCTGCTAGTACATCCCTGCCTGATTTGTCATAATTTCATGTTGACATACTGTAGTAAGACAATTGCAGCTGCTCTCTCTAAAGAATGCAAACAGGGATCTGTCATCTCCTCTCCCTTCCTCCCCCTCCCCCTCCCGGAAGGGATGGATTTCACTGGGAATAAGGGGACCATCGCCACCAAGATGTGGCTGCGGTCTGCTCATGCAGAGGGCTGGCGGATGATCCCTTGTCACTCAGATCTTTGTTTGGACATTACAGCCTATGCTCAGGCTAAATGCTCACCCGTCCAAGTGTGTGTATGTTTATGTAGTCAACTCTGGGATGCAAACGGCATTCCTCTTATCATACGGAGAGAGGATATGAGCTCATTCATAAAGAATCCCAGCTCTGGGGTGCCCCACTCACTTAATCCAAGCATCCCCTGCATGCCCCTTCTTCTGAGAGGGTGGAAGAAAAGCAAAGCACAGTGCTATTGGCTTTTAATAAGTGGGATAATATATTTCAGAGAGGAGCTCAGACAGGAGAGGAAATGAACTTGGCTAGACAGTCACTTAAAATAAAAAAAAAGGGGGGGAAATTTGCAAAACTCATTCCATTATTTCATGTAAATACACTTGGCTGGGTTAAGATAGGCTGATATAATCATAGGATGCTGAATGAGACTAAAGGCCATCTCTCCCCTTTAGACAGATTTAGCAACACAGCATCGTTTATTAGTCTGCTTGATAAAGAAAGAGATTATTGGCTTGGCAATCGCAGACTGTCAAAATACGCAAAACTCCAAATGTTGTACTAAGCCTCTGATCCTGGAAAAAGGCCCCAGGACTGGTACAGCACCCAAATCAGCTCGCTGGGGCTCCACCTGGGCTGAGGGATCAGCTTGTGTGGAATGCTTTGCAGGTCTGGGCTTAAAACAGGAGCAATGAGCAACTCATGTTGTAGGCATGTGACTCAGCATACGCACAAATAAACTGGGACGCAGCAGTGCATCAGAGAGGTTTTCTGCCCAGGGCTTTGGTTGAACACATAACCCCCAAGTGGTGAAGTAATTAGTAAATGAATTGAGGAGGGGAAAGAGCAAGGAAGAACAGGGAGAGAGCTATTGCCACTGAATGTGGTGTTACTGTTTGGGCTCGTTAAAACAGAGGACATTAAAAAGCTGGGAATGGTTCAGCAAGGAGCTGCAACAGTCCTGAGAACCTGCTATGACACCAGAGCTGTCTCTCACCATAGGCAAAGCAGGAAACTACCACCTAGGAGAGAGAGCTGACAACCACAGGCAGCACCAGGTCTGCTCTGCCTGTGCCAGGCTGGCTGCTGCCACTGCCACAAAGGGAGAAGGCAGAGCACACGGCACAGCCATAAGTCTGTCAGGAGATATGGCTCTTCTGCCCCAGCTTCAACCCCTTTCCCTCGTCCTCCCCTTCCTTGGACAGAAATGTCTACGTCTGACATTCCCACAAGGTGAGAAAGCTCAGCTCTGTCTGCAGTACCACGGTGCCTTGCAAAATACTTGACTGACTTCAGTCTGCTGATGTTATCCAAGAAGATGTGCCCAGGCAAAGTTTTGTGAGCACTTGCATGGAAAGACCACAGAGCTCTCATCTGGCAAGTGACTTTTGACTAACAAGACCTCAGATATCAAAATGACATGTGACAAGAGATACATGTAGGCCAAGGGTAAAATTTCCACTCCAAAGAGAGTTATCCACTGGAACAACTCACCCAGATGGGAGGGGGTACAACATAATGAGACATCTCTGGGTCATGGTGACTGACTTTCCCTCTGGGCTTAGTCAAGTTCAGCCTCCAGGTACGGGGACATAACACAGGGACAGCTGGACAAGGTCTCTTTTTCAGTGTGATCAAGGAGCTTAGACAAGATCATTTTAGCAGTCTCTGCCAGCTATAGAGCTAGAGAGGCTTAGAGCAGCCCCAGTGAAGTTAGGACACCATCTCAAAGTCCCTGGGAACCTAGAGAAACAGAAGCTGCAGAGGGTAGAGGAAATGAGATGTTGGAATCTGCAGCTGAGGGGCAGACCAGTGCAGTCGGAGCTGGAGGGATGATAGTATCTCAAAGGGCATACTAGCACCACTCAGTTTCGCAGTGTTGATAGAGGGATGGAGCAGGTGCTGGGCAAGCCTGCACCCAGGACCACGTGCAGCCTGGATCTATGCTTGTCAGCCCACTCTGCAAGGAAGTCAGAAACAGGTCTCTTCTCAAACCCTGCCCCACTCTACCACCCATGCCACCATGCCCAATAACCAACTACTAGTCCTCAGGCTAAGCTACCTCTCCTGCACTCCTAGCAAAGGAGCCATGCAGGAGCACTGTCACCTTCAAAGGCTTTCTCAAGATCATGCAAGAAGCCTGTGTGAATGCAAAGTGCAGAAATAACCTTCTGGGTCTTGAGCTGGTATCTAACCCATGAGGCACATTTTTCCATTGGGATTTTTTTTCACAAAACCATGCCTGAAATGTTCTCATCTTGCTCCTGCAGAAGTCAATGGGGAGTCTGTAATCACTGTCAGCAGAAATACCATCATCCGTGTACAGTATTGAGTGGAAATGTTAGAAATAGAGACAGCTACACATTACAGTGAAGGCCATTTTGCCAACGCATGGAATTTATCATGACTTCATGACACTCTTCTGTTTAAATTTCCAGCTCCTGAGGATATGTGGTGACATAAGCAACTCACTGGTATTTCTTAAGTGAATCTTCAGGGCTTGTTGATGAGAAGGCTTAAAGATGTAACATAAGATGAATGAAAACTGAAAAATGTGAACAGAACTTGAACTACTTTCTAAATCTCATTTTTCAGCCACTCCCGTAAATACTTGCAGCCTGAACTTTTGGCACTGGCAATATTTCTTATGCTTATGCTTTAAAGTGTGGGGTGCAGATTATAGTCTTTCAAAATTAATGGAAATTTACTATCACAAAAATGCAAACACCTTTTTTGAGACTTGTAATTTTGTAAGTGGATTATAATTTTCAAAAAATATTTTTATAATATTTTCTTTTAAATATAATCATGTGACTGAACTGGCCTAATTTTTTATTAAAGTTTTCTGCTACATGAAAACTGATTAAAGTTATTATTAAATAATTTGAAGGGAAAGTATAAATTAAAAATAAAGATTAATTAAAGTTATCATATTTATTAATTTATCGATGAGTCTAGTAATTTTTGATACTATTTTCAGAACCTAATCTTGAATTAATCTAAATGAGCCCCATTGTGAGTAGAATCCAGTTTCAGCTGTGAACATGCAGCGCACGGAAAATCTAGTCCCTCCGAGGTATCACATTATGAACAGCTGGAAGCAAGGCACAGAAGTTCACCAGTCAATTTTAAAACTCTTGGCTGCAATGAATTGCTGTAGTTATACTCTTTAAAGTGCAGAGGGTTGAATTTATTCATACTATATTGCTTTTTCAACATATGTAGCTCCTTCAAATTCAAGCCAGATTTGCTTCCAGCAGGACACCACACACCTGGGGACACCTTTGACAATGTTGTAAC
This sequence comes from Falco naumanni, assembly GCF_017639655.2. Taxonomy (NCBI): domain Eukaryota; kingdom Metazoa; phylum Chordata; class Aves; order Falconiformes; family Falconidae; genus Falco; species Falco naumanni. Next base: position 9,776,568 of record NC_054058.1, on the reverse strand, counting down.
TTCAACTCTCAGCCAGAAAATGCATGTGGTAGTAGATACCTTTTCCTGAAGGTATCTCTTGTCAATATTTGTGAAGTACTCAAGGGACAAGGATGGCAAGCATGACAGACAATCACAGGAAGGCAGTAATTGCTCTCTTCTCACAGCAGGGTCCAGAAGTGGATGGTGAGGTACAGGGCTGCACACTGACCCTGATGATAAAACAAATCCTGCATATCTGCCTACTAAGCAAGCACGATGGGATGGAGCTGGATGTTCAGTTGCTTCCCAGCCCTCAGAGTGTTTGTATTTAGTCAGAATAGCACTGCTCTCCCCGTAACATGTGGGGTATAGCTAGCTGAGAAGAGGTGCTTTCCCCTTTAAAAAAAATAAAATAATGAAAAAACAAAGTTTTCCCATTTTCACTAAAAATATAACTTTGAGTTTTCTCATTTTCATTAAAAATAAATAAATAAATAAATAAAAGACGACCCACTCAAACAAACCACCTCTTTGCTTTGAAAGGAATACCCCATAAGCTTTCTAGAAAAGGGATTCTACATCCAAACTTCTACAGAATTAAGAAGCTGCTCTGTTGAATACATTCTGGCAGAAAATTTTCCACTGTTTCCTCAATTAGCACATACACTTGTACACAGAATTGCATGCATATTTCTTTCCATTTCTATCTGGTTGTCTTGTAAAGGTCTAGAAGACTCACAGCAGCTCCTGTGAATGAGGAAAAAGAGCACTGCATCCATTTTACAGATGTGCAGCAAGATTAATCAGATTTACTCAAGGACACACAAGAAGTCTGTGCAACAGCTGGGAAGAAAACCCCAAGTCCTAGTCATGTGCTTTAGCCACAGAATTATCCTTACTCTTGGAAAAACAGAGGGGTGCTTTTGTGGAAAACAATGAGTTGTAAAGCCTGAGGAAAATAAACTCTCCCAGGCTTCTTTTTAAGCAGGGCTGGAGAAAGAATTTGTCATAGAGGGGTTGCTTGTAGGGATGTTTAAATGCGGATTTTGGTCCCATTTGTCGTCTGGTTTGCTTTAGTAAATAAATATGTACATGTGTTTAGGTGGGCTTGAATAAATCTCCATCAGTGAAAGACTCCTTCACAAAACCACCGGTGCAGGGAAGAGCCCAGCTTCTCCCTGCTCGCATGCGACTCCGTGCCCGTGCCACCCCACTGACGTCATAAATGCTGAATTCTTTCATCGTTGTTTGAAACAAGACCTCCATTATAAGCCAAATTTTGACTCTCCCTCTAGACGAAAAACAATCAGCCCGAACTTTCACAGGCATATTATCGTAGGGTAGAATGCCCTTTTAGGAAAGTTGAGGCTGACTGAAGAGTTTTCAAGAGATTTTGGGTGAGAGAAGCAGGGAGAATGACAAGACAGGATACAAAACTGCGCTGGTTTTATAATGTCCTAGCTTACAACATGTTTAGGAAAAACCTCTTAGGCGGGAATAACCAGAGGGACTAAGGCAGGTTTTCTTGTCCACATAATATCATGAGATGTGCACACTGCAGCACTATCTTTAAGCCCTAACTGATGAAGTAACTCCACAGCAGCCACAAAGTGATGCAAGGTGGAAAGTGGCTCTAGAGGAGCTAGAACAGCCTGCACAGACTTCAAGACACTGAATAATTCAGGCAGGGAGGAACCTCTGGAGGTCACTAGTCCAACCCTGTGCTCACAGCAGGGCTAACTCCAGAGCTAGATGAGATCTCACAGAGCCTTGTCCAGTCAAGCTTGGACAATTTGCAAACATGGGTATCCCTCATCTTCCCTGGGCTCCTGCCTTTGTGCCGCACCATACTCACAGAGAATTTTTCCTAATAAAAAATCAGAATTTTTCTTGTTGCAATGCGTGCCCCTTACTTCTGGTCCTTTCTCCGTGCACTGCTGAGAAGAATCTGGTTCTGCCTTTTCTATAGCTCCCCTTTAGCTAGTAGAAGACTGTGCCCAGATCTATCTGAACCTTCTCCAGGCTGAACAAACCCAGTGCCCTCATCCTCCCTTCATACACCCCATGATCCAGCCCCTGCCCATCCTAGAGGCTCCTTGCAGGACTTGCCCCGGTTTGTCAAATTTCTCCTTGCTCTCCTCCAGGAGGAACACGTGCAGAAGTGGCCCCTGTTGCATGTATTGATTCAGTTCAGCCTGCCTCAAGCTAGCCTGATCTGGCCACACTGGCTGCAACTGTGGCTTCAGATGCAGTGCAGGCAGAGAGAGGCAAGAGGGAGGACAGAAAGGCTGATGCCAGCTCACTGCCCTGGCCTCAAGGTCCAGAAGTAAACAGGTGGGGATCTACAAGGGCATTTCTTCCTAAGGACTGCACAGAAAGGATGCTCTTCTGCTTCATGCCTAGTGTGGTCCAACCCTATTTCCCTTCCAGGCCTCTCCTTCCACAGCCACCTGCAGTTTCCCAGCTGCAGATACACACTAGTGTTTTGAGCACACGTGGTATCTGAAGCACTTGTCCAAGGAGTTTTCCAGGTGATGGGCACAGCTTTCCAGTTCGTTCAACTCCATCATGGTTCACTGCAGACTTCAGTGTCACTGCAGACAGATTTTCCTCTTGATCTGCACAGAAAAAGCATGTAAGGGACAACCAGGGCAGCACAACTGAGGCAGGCAGCTGCATGGCGCTCAGAACTGGCTGTTCCACACCAGAGGAATGGGCTGTGGTTTCTGAAGGCAAACTTACGCCTAACGACAACTCAGTGATCCCACAGTTATCTATAATGGACTACATGAAACTGCCCTTTGTCCAGCCTGGGACGAGTCTCGAGGACTGAAGGTGGCTGAGTTGTTCTGTCCCTCCTCGCAGTAGCAGGGTGGAAGGGAAAAGAACCATGATCAAGGTGTTCACGGACGACAATCAAGCCTTCCTGATAGAATTGCTTTGTGGGGTCATTCTTACAGGGGATAGCTGAAATAATATCTAACTCTAGGGGAGGTGCCCGGTCCTGGATCTTAGAACACAAAGAATTTTATGTCTTTTTTGTGGCCCTATTTTTCTTGTATAAAACAGGCTGTAGGCTCTGACTGTAGGTGGGGACTAGGACTTTTGATATCTTCTAGAATCTTCTCCATTTCTTAAATAATCCAAGCAAATGGTATTAACACAAGTGTTACTCGGAAATTGAAACCTAACTATGTCTGGTATGTGGTAGAGATGATCAGAGCAATACTGAAACAGCATATGACAATTCTTCCCTTTCATGCATCTTTGCCTACCTCTCTAGCACTTTCGCTACCTAATCTGTCCTCCACAAATCCTCTGTGTGGCTTCATAGTGCCATCTTTAAAAAAACCCCAACAAATAAAACCAACCAAAAACCAAACCAAAAACAACTTGTCAGGAGAATATTTTTCCATTTTCTTCAAAAATAAGATACCCACACACCCTAAAAGCTACATCAGCCAGAACTGCAGAACCAGCAAGAAGGAGTCTAAGCCCAGTGGCAAATGGAAGACCTGATATGCGGAGGCAAATGATCAGAGAAATCAGAGCTTCTTACTACTGAAAACAGGGAATTCCCAGATCACCAGCAGAGCATATATTCTTCCCTCTTCAGAATAACCACTGACACCAGGCTTTTAAAAACACAATTTTATTCTGGCAGAAAAGCTATTTTGCTATAACTTTCTGTCATACAACAGTTGCAATGTTTTTCTCCTTCTGAGACTTATCCAGTTTCAGAGCCCTGGTAAGTAAAGAAACTTGGCTTTCCAAGCAATAGGTCTGCTAAAACCTCTGTTAGTCTTAGCAAGCCTTTTAAAAACTTTTTTTTTAATAAATACTTTGTTTTTTATGAACAGAAACCTTACTGACATGATCTTAAAGACTTGCAAGCACTTGTACAGAGCAAATCCATACATTAGCTGCATGCCTTCAACATCCATGAGTAATGAGGCATCTCCAGCCCTACAATAAGATTTTGATGCCAGACACCACTGTCATGTATTTTCTCCCTCTCATATATATGCATGTGTGTGAGAAAACCCCACCTTCATATATGGTATGTCTTTCTAGCGACATTTTCACATGAGAGGGAGGCTGAGGTAATCTTATTATCACCAAAACATTGTAAAAACAGCAGAGCACTGGAGAACTTTAATCCTTTTCTAAATTATGGACCGAGAACATTACAATCGTGCTGAGCACAAAGGCAGAGCTGTAACTTGACAGGCTTGTATAATTTACAGCCTCCATAGTAAAAGAGGTGTTTTTATTAAATGACTGCCTGAATTTCTACAGCCACTTCAGACTCCGATGATACTGGGGAGGCTTGCATTCTGCTGCCATCGTTCAAATCCTTCCCTTTCACCACATGAATATGGCTGGGATTCCAGTTCAAAACCCATATACAGTTATTTATCTATTACTGCTTGTCAATTCAGAGCTGAGGCTATTTATGCTGGTACCTCATTTCACACACCTTAAATAGCTTTTCTTTCTCATCTTATAAAGCTGAGTTTTCTTTATCAAATAAGCCTAAAACATTAGCTAAACAATAAGCAAAATCCATTTATCACCAGGAAAATGCCCCTTGCTGAGAAGGCTTGCATTTTATGTTCATGTATTCAAATTTCTATTTAAACTAAACCAACATATGACGAATAAAGAACCGAAGCTTTTTTGCTGACTGAACACTCATTTGCCATACGTACCTAATATTATTTTTCCCTTCTGTATTGTACAGAGAAGCATTTGTACAGTGAAAGTGGAAAAAATACTTTTATCAGCATCCACTAAAGAATATTTTTGCATTGAGAAAATAAGAGCAGGCAAATACGGTGGGTGACTTCAATCTCAACGTTACAGTGCATACTCTACAAGGATGTTTACACTGCTGGAATGAAAACAATTCAAAACCAAGCTTTTAACTTAAAATAAGTAATATAAATATTTATCAGAGTAGTGTTTTAAGGCCTATATTACTAAACTATTTCTGTATTATATTGGGAGCGACAGCTACTGTTAAAATTGAAATGCTTTCATAGCAGAAAATTAACTGAAATCCATCTAGCCAGCATGAATTTTTGCATTAGTGAGTATATATTTACCGGGTTTAGAAAACTCGGGTCAGAAATTTCAGAGAGATAGACCTTATCCTGGGAATGTGTTTTGTCTTAGCTTGACGTCTTCTGTGGATCCCACTGATACTTAGTAGACAGTCTGCCTCCCTCCCTCTTTTAAGGCAGGTCATAGAGGATGAATTCTGGATACCATTCCACAGTACATAAGCAGCTGCTGAGCTTCAAGCCTGCAAATGTTACCTGCAAATGCACTGACTGACTCCAGTGCAAGCAGATACACACTTAAAAGTTAACCAAATGCTCTTTACTGGATTGGAGGCACAGCACTCAAACCCTTGCAATATCAAGGCTTCATGCCTCCATTGGTCATCCTCAAATCATTGTTCCTCACTCTCAGAAAGAAACTCCCTTACTTTTCTTTATCATCTTTGACTGACATCCCTCTAGAGTCTTCAAAATTAATTTTTTATCTACCTGCCAAGCACTCTGTTGAGACAACTGGAAGTGGAGCATAATATTCCCAGCACAAATCCACAAAATGAAGAAAATGCTTTTGAGGCTATCAACTCACATATGACACTCTCTCCTCACCTCCCACAACAACTAACACAACACACCTCCCATAGTCTGCTGTGAGTAGCTGGGCCATGCTCAGAAAGCCAGTAGTGCTCCATGCCTTACTTGGCACCATCAGTTCATTCCCTTCCCACCTTCCTAGCTCTTCCAAGACAGCCCCATATGCCCTACGCGGAGCTGCTACTGCCACCTCTACATCTATGCCAGCTCCAGCCGTGTCAACACTGAGGCCAAAATAATAAACTTGATAGGACCACCTGACTCTATCGAAAACTCTAGAATTTCTATTTCCAGGAGAGTTAGGCAAAGACCATGAGCAGAGACTCACCAGTGGGACTCACCCACTCCAGTCCTGTGTAGTGCCTCATCTGAAAAACAGTTATGGCTGTTTGGGGACCATGGATGATCTATCACACCATCCTTAAATCCACCCCATTTGATGTGCAAACCTTTATTAGGTTGCTTTCTTTCCTCCAGCTCTGTTACACCTGGTGCAGAAGTATGTTGTACTCATAAATGCTGGTTTGGAAACAAGTGTTTGAGGAAGCGACATTAAAAGGAGAAAAAGAGACAGTTTGTCAGAAGGGCCAGAGATGGGAATAGAGAGCATGGTCATTGAGATGAAACAGTGGCAGGAGAGATGAAATGCGCTCCTCATGCATGGCAGAAGAAAGGAGAATGCTGACTGTCTTATTGTTTTCCTGGCTTTACAAGTCTAAATGAGGTACGTATCATACTTACAGGAGCCTAATTACCTCCAATGAGGTTTTGCATAGCAATTTACATGACTTTTCAACCATTTAGGAATAAGAACTGCGTGCAGATGGATGGCAATAGAAAAGCCTTGCACTCAAGAACACACCTCCAAGCAGCTCCACAAGCACTAGCAGAAAATCATCACTGTTGAAATCCAGGGTTTACTAGTTAAAGAGGAGTGTAGTTATGCCTATCCCAGTCAGCAAGATCTGTGTGCGCTCAGCCCCATCAATAACATGAAGGTGGTGTTGCTTAGTTACGCCATGGATAATGGCTAGAAATGGAAGGAAATCTAATTTCAGTTTTACATCAACTGTTAAATCAGAAAAACTTAGCATCCAGGATGCTAGCGTTTTTTTCTTGACTATGTATTTATATGTCCACAAATAAAAAAAAATACTTAAAAAATCATATATATATATAATATATATATATGAATTTAAAACCAGAAGGGGTTGAATTTCACACAGCATCTCATTTCAAAGACTTTCTGTAAGAGTTTTAAGGGTCTTAAGAGAAGAAAAAAAAAATCTCAAAAAAATCCAAATGGCAAAACAAATGTCAAAGGGCATTAAAACTAAGCTTACATGAAATTTCACACCAATTGACCACCTAGATCAACCAAGGAATTTATGCTCCATTTTCATGACACCATTATAGCTTTGGAGTCATTTCAAGGCACCGCTTTCATGCACTTGAACAGAAGGAGTTGCATTTGCCCGCAGAAAGGCACACTCCTGATTGCTTTTCCAGGTGGCATCTCAGATACTGTGTCTGGTATCTAGAAGTGTTCCAACTTCCAGTAGACTTTTAGGACTCCTTCTATATTTGAAAACTCTGATGTTTAATAAAAGCTGATGCTTTTGGTTCATTTACTGATATTGTCCCACCTGAGCATTTCATTGTGGCTAATGAAGTACAAAGTTCTACATGAGGTCACTCTTACAGAAGGCATTATGTTGCAGCTTCTTTGAGATCTTCTCTGTGCTAAGTTTTTAGTGATATTCTCCCCAACCAAAAAATTGGTTCATGCAAAGAAAACTGGCAAGGTACGAGTCCCCACAGTAGCACAAGGACAGCATATATACATGGCACTGTGCTTGAATTAACAGGACAGTGCAGCTGTTGGACCGTGATAATCTCTGTCTGCTCTGCAGCACAGGGATGTACAAGTTCCTCTGGGCTCAATGATACCTTTTAGAATATTTTTGCTATAGGACATTGTCGACACGTAAAAGGCAATATCTGTGTTTGTGTTTTTTTCTTTTCCCACTCTGTGGTCTCTTTTTGTGGAAGTTTCCTGTTGTACTGCACTGTGTAAGTTTCTGGAGATTTGCTTCACTAAACCTTTTGCTTGATTCACTCTTTTTCAGATATCCTTCTGTTTTTCTCAACTTGCACTGACTGTCAGACTTCTCTGGTCTGGCAAATGTTCCCACTGGAGATTCCTTGTCTCAGCTCACAGAGTTCTGCTTTCTCAAGAACATCCTGTTGCAAAGGACCTGCATTTCAGCCATGATGTACTGGATTAAAAATAGATTTATACAGAAATGATTTATCTCCTAATTGTTAGAGTAGGAAATCCCGGAAAGGGAAAACATTGTGAAGGGTTTGTCATTCCCCAGCAAAAAAATACGGAGAATTTTTAACATCAGTTTGTGAATTTGTCAAACAGTTTTCAGATGGATGACTAAGAGCCTCAGAAAAGCCTGAGCTCTGCCAGCCTTTCAGAGGTCTGGTTAGGCATCCAAAGCCATTTATGAAGAAATCATTCACTATCCATATGATTTTGGGAAGAGGATAAGTCAACTAATTTTGTTGTCTTGTGACTCATCCATGAAAAATAAGGATTATAATCTTCACTGCTCATATTTGGTCTTTTTAGTCCATTTATGTTTAGTCCATGTGTACGTTACTCAGAATGAGAATTTTTCTCTCTGTTCAGTAGGTATGAAACTAGCAGGAATTACTAATAGTGAGAAGATGGTTCTGCAAAAAATATTAATGGTGCTTTAATTCTAGTCTAAATTTTTATGTTGCCTAATTTTCTAGCCGAAACTTTTCCTAAATGCTTCAGTTACTGAAAAAATAACAAATACAGGAGAAGGGAATTCCTTTTCCTTGGTAACAAACCAGAAGTGTTGATTAAAATGTACATAGCACTTTACAGAGAAAGTGTTTCAAGCTACAGTGTTTCATGAGACCTCAGAATTTATTGCAGGCTAATAAAATGAAGTAACAGTGACAAACTTGCAAGCCAGGTGCTAGTCTTTTCTCAGCTTCCTACTCAAATGTGCAGGACATGAAGTAGACAAATAAAGACCTAAACCTAATGACTGAACCACGCCAAGGAGATTACAGTACCTAGAAAGCTCAACCTGATTAACAGGTAGATGAATTCTCCATGTCCTCAATAGAAAGAATAGGTGAGAAATAAATCAATACAAGCTAGAAACAATAAGACTGTGAAGACAGAAGATAGTACTTTCACAAAATGCTTGGGTTCTCACTTTTTCCAGTCTCACCTCATCATGCTCAGTGTTGCAAGTCTCACCTCGTCAAGCTCAAATCAACTAACCATCACATGTCTGACAGACCTGAGAATCATTAGGAGAGATCACCCAGGAAGCTCTGTAACCTCCAATGTGAGAAACCACCAAAAGTAACAATAGAGCAGAGCTCCTGTATTAGTCAATCCATTCCCTGGAGTGAAGGCAATTGATTGGTGACTCTAAACTAATCAAGGTTAACAGTGATCAAAAGTCATTGTTGACTGCTGATTGCAAAGATCAAGGTCAGTGCAACACATCCATGAGGAGTTAAAAAATCTGAGTTTCCACTGAAGGGATGTTCGTCCAGTCACCCCTCAGTAGCACGTCAAGCTGACATCTGAAAATTTTAGAGACAATATGGAGACCAAGTGGCTTGCATGCACCATGGGAAGGGTTATTAGTTCAAGGCAGGGTGACAAAGCTGTAATAAGCTATCTGGATCCTTTAACTGTTTTTTGACAGATATTCAAACAGCTGGGATTTATGTGAAGGTATGTAATTTCTGAGTGCTAAGTCAGCCACAACGAACTTCGTTTTACACCTTAGTTCTTTCTGGACGAGACTTTTGGTTATGAATCTTACTGTTAGAAGTGGACTCAGCTGCAGTATTTCATAGAAGCACAGAATCACAGAACATCCTGAGTTGGAAAGAACCCACAAGGATTGCTGAGTTTAACTCCTGACTCCACACAGGGCACCCTAAAAATTAAACCATATATCTAACACCATTGTCCAAACACTTCTTCAACTCCATCAGGCTTGGCCACTGCCCTTAGGAGCTTGTTCCAATGCTTAACCACCCTCTCAGTGAAGAACATTTTCCCTAATATCCAACCTGAACTTCCCCAGACACAGCTTTAAGCCATTCCCTTGCATCCAGAGAGAAGAGATCATCACCTCCCTCTCTGCTCCTCCTCGTCAGAAAGTTGTAGACAGTATTTGGAGGGAAAAGATCAGGATCATCAAAATCTGCAACAGTTCAGAGACTGTTCGGGTGTGCTATATGGAGAAAATGTGCACTGCACAGTTTACCTCTTAATTCTGGATTTTAGCAGATTTCCTCAGACCTGTAGCTACTGCAACAGTCCCTTTTATCAAGTTTGCTGGCCTTGTAGGCCTTGTAGGACTTTTACCTGACAATGGTAAAACTCACGTTTTAAATAAAACAGGAAAGAACAGACAATGGCTGGCCTACCCTGCCGTGTAAGATCCTTGCACATTTACCATTCTTTCACTTACCACAATCCCCACTATTAAAAGGTGGTAGAAGTAGAGGGTGCTTGGGAGGAGAAATTTGTGCAAAATATTTTCCAGTCAGATTTGACATCTCAGGCTGTCGTTGACAGACTGGTGTAACACCTTTCATGATGAACAGTTCTAACCATCACTACCTCTCCCTCCAAATCTTTCTGCTTGTGTATCATAACTGAGAAGAGATCTAGGAACTTCGAATTCCTGTAATACCTGAACACCGTAAGCATCCATGACAGCTTTTGGCACCCTCACACACTCCTTTGCAGACAACTGAGGCATGTCCCGAAGTCCCAAAGTCTGCACCTAACTAGGAATATAAAAATAGTTGTCCACAACCTGGTTAAGGACCTTAGCCACTAGACAAACCTGTTGAGGTGTCACCAAGACCAACAACCATGACAGGCAAGCTTATTTGTTCTTCTTCTTGCTCTACAGGTCTAGGCAACCACTGCAGTTGCACACAGACACCTACAGATACCATGACCCCCCCCAAAAGGCTTTTCTTTTTGCTCAAGAAAAAATCAGTGCCTCTAAGTCAGCCACGAACTGCCACACCAAGTCACTGCCTGACCACGCTGTGCCTAGGAGCTATAACCATCCAGGTACTACAGCCAAGGCAGGGCCGCAAATGTTGGCAAAGGATTTTAATGACACCTACTGCACACAAAAAGCCACGGAAACTCCCCTGGATCATCCACCACACAAACGATGGCAGCGAGTGCACATTATCCCTCAGCACCTTGGGAAGGACAGCGGGCCACATCTCTCCGCTCAGCCGTGGGGCAGTTTCAGCAGCACTCAGTCTCTCCCAGAGGCGTTTTCCTGGATGTAAATCACTGGGCAGGCTTGGATTGACTCTTATTTTTAATACTACTTTGTTAGCAATGTGTTGCCTTCAGGAACTACAGTGCGATAGAAAACTAAACCAGTCTTAAGCAGCCCAGAGGAATACAGTGAACGCACGAATGGCTGTAAACAACGGACCCAAAAGTTGGGGGCCTGCCCTGCACTCCCTTCACGCTGGGTTTCGCACTACCTGTGCGAACCCAAACACCCTGGGACGTGCAGGCAGCTGTCTGTCCTTCCTGCCCTTTCAGTCACAAGGTCGAGGCAAACACCCCTTGGCCAAACGTTTCAGGGTTTTTTGCAGAGGACGGGGCATTGCAGCCTTCCCCTGTGCACTGCAATGAAGCGCGCCCCGCCATCACTGTTCAAGCGGTGGCAGGAAAATCTCCTGCAAGCACAGGGCCTGGCGGCGGCCCAGCCGGGAGGAGCTGGAGCCGTGGCAGCACGAGGAACCCTCTGCCCCACTGCCCCCCTTGACACCCCAGCTGCCTAACTGCTGTGGGGCCACCAGGTGCTGGAGGGGTGGGTGGACACCGCACACCACCCACAGGGCCAGGGCACGAGCCACCTGGTGGGCCTGGCCACCCTGCCCTTCTGCCCAGTGGCACGGGGAAGGCTGGGGGCCATTGTATGTAACCCGCTTGACTGAGGCCAGACCAGGGTTATTAAAGTCGAGAATTTCACAGCCCACATGCAGAAGCTTCCCCCCCCCCCCCCCCCCCTTTTTTTTTTTAAATATGGGACATTTCCCTGCCTCAGGATAAGCCATCAGGACTGCCACACCTCAGAGAAAGTCCTTAGCTGCACTGGGACCTGCCTGCCAAGGGCTTCTGTGCCTCAGAAATTTTCACATTGGAAAATCTCTGCTTTTCTCTCCCGTTGGGCTGTTATGGTGGTGGTATTATTTGCATTACAGCGGTGCTTAGAGATCTCAGCTAAAGGCATAAGTCTCACACACCAGACATAACACACAGACTGTTCCAGACTGCCCGTTCTCCAACACATCGTCACCTAAATGGATACAGCAGACAAGAGCCGGAGGAAGAAAATACCCGTGAATCCATGACAGCATCATGGTAAGCAGGAATTGTCTCTACTTTCAGGGCAGTTCGCTGAAGCGAGAAGAGCATAAATAACAATTGTACCCAAAGAAAGTGAAGAATTTGTCTAAAGTCACACAAGAGTTGTGCTGTGTAGCCAGGACCTTAAGCATACAAGACATGTTTCTAAAAGCATTATATTGTTAAGTACAGAAGCACTAGGCCAAATTATAATAAAAAATGTACTACTCTTTCCTTTGATCGTTGCTGTCTACAACAGGAGTGCCTCAAATGAGATTGGAGCCACATTGTTCTGCATACCCTACAAACACTGTGAAGTAGTGTTTTAATTTCTTTTTTGCATAAGTCTTTCTGCTGAGAATGAATTAGTTTCTGTATCAGTACAAAATATCACTGGCTCTTTTATTTCTATTGAAAAGTTAACTATATATTTGTGGAACACAGTTTATTAACAGTTCCCCCCTTGGCTATGCTGTAGCAGTTCATATGTCACTTCATTAACAAAAGCCGTTAATGGTTACGAACAAGATCAGGACCTATGTCAAATCCCCAAATTTGCAACAAGGGACAGATTTTACCTTGTTTTACAGGTCAGAAATTTATAATCTTGGTACACCAGTCTCATTTCAGTGAAGATGACCTAGATTTATGTCAATCTGAAAGTTAAGAATGTGAATTTGGGATTCTCCAGAGGCCAAATAGAGGTTGAGAGGAGAGGACAAGGTTTATGGTTGTTCTTCTCCATGTGAAAGCACAAGATGAACCAAAGCAATCCTCTTGCAAACTTTGGCTTTTACTCATAACACCTTTTCTGAATGGAAGAACTATGGAAGATCAACAATACCTTAATGGTCCTGAAGTGAAGACCACACTTTTAAACTCAGATGGTTGTTCCACACAGACACCTGCATTTAGGTATGAAGAAGCCTATCAAAACACTGGAGTAAAGACTGAATGGCCAACAATTTGCTCCTTTTGCTATGGGGGGGGGCGGAGGGAAGCCTTTAATTGATTACATGCTATTTCTCAAACTCAAAGAGATCTCTCACCATTTAACTGAGCTGCAATTTCACACAAAGATTTTCTTTTCTGTCAATAATGGATTCAATCCTGCAAGATTCAGAGAAGCCATCTGAGCGTTATTTTGTAGGGATCATATTTTTCATGTCATGCCTGAACCAATGTGATAACCACTTGTCACAGAGCTGAGGCAATCCTCCTGTCCTCCTGCAGATCTGTGTGCCACAAGCTCTGGAGATCAGCTGACCTCCTGCTGAACTAATTTGGGTGATGGGGGGGGGGAACATGAACTAAACTGGTAGCAAACTAGCACAGCTGCAACAACTGAACAGCTTCCTGCTCGGGTCAGGCCCTGGCGCTGGCTCCCTGCCTGAGCTGGGTGCTCCGTCACTGGTGCAAGCCAGGCGAGCTGGGTGACGCAAGGTAGGGACAGGACTGCCCTGTTAAGTGGCAGTAGTTGTTTGGTCAGGTCAAAGCATACGGCACCCTCAAGTACACTAGCTTAGTCTTTTCACGCTAGGGATAGTGATTTTTAATTGTTTTCCAGCTGTGGATTTCCCAGAGATGGACCTCATCCACAGACACAGATCAGTGCCTAGAGTGCATTAGCCTGTAGTCCCTCCTTGGAATTAGTCCACCAGCACCACAGGTGTCTGTATGTAGAGTGCAATGGAAAGGAGCATCATATACTTTCACATAAACAGTTGTCTTGCTTCTTTTGAAATTACTGCGAGCTCCAGCTGATCAATGAGAAGAAGGGGGAGGGAAGAAAAAAACCCAAAAAAAACCCCCCCCAAAAAACCCCCAAAAAAACCACACACACAAAAAAACCCAAACCAAAACAAAAAAAAACCACAACAAACCACAACCAAAGTTTAAAATATATTTACCTTACTGCTGGCAAAGAACAGGGAAAAGTCATGTTGGAAGTCGTGTGGTTTATCCTTGGCAATTCCGCTTTGCTAATGCACCAAACTGGAGAAGAAACCATCATTGGCACCACAGCTTTGGCTCTTCAGCACGCAAAGCTCCTCCTTGGGCATCAAGCACAAAGTCTAAGCCCAGCCCATTCACATCTGCTATTGGAGAAGCAACCAGGCAGCCTTGGGAAGACAAATGGATTAAGCCAGGTAGAATTAGGTCATGGGGAAAACATTTTAGGTACATTAGATCTGTATCTAATCCGACTGTGCTGCACGGACATCTCAATTTACTAAATGCCAGCAAAAATTAGAGAAAGCCTCTCTCTATATAAAAAAATTATAAATGTGTTTTCCACAGTAACCTATGGGCATTCATTGGGTTTTCAAAGTATAAAATATGTATCCCCAAAATGAGATGGAGACTTTTCATGGAAAAGTTCATGTACCTGCCATTTGATTGAAGAGTCATTGGTGTAATCCTATGTGACGGGCAAACTTATGCTACAAAGTACTCATTTTGTATCGGTGCTTACTGAGTAGCCAAACAGTGTATCAGCCAAGATGTTTTTTCAGAAGTATCTGGTAAACAAAAAGTACAGAGCAACTGGCCAGGCTCCTTGGGCAGGGTAAAATCCCATTTTGCTGCTATTTACCAGTTAAACCTCAACCTGCAGGATAGTCCACCCACAGAAAGACAGAATGAAAACTCCGCATTTGGCTCTGAGTCATTTCCCAGAGGCTGGGTCTTTGGCAGGGTGGCCATAGTGTTGTATTTATATGGGCACCAATTTAATCAAACGTAATCTTACCTGATAAAAACCTAAATAAAACAAAGTAATGACTTCAAGATTTAACCCATGGTTTTAAGTGTTAACCAACCCTCCCTACACTTAGAATAAACACTCCTACTTTCTTCCAAGGTTTCAAGATGCCTTTGCACGCACACAACTTTGGAGAAAAAAGGAACTAAGGTTTGGCATTAGGAGAGAGCAGGTATGCAAGGACAGAAACACCTGTGCTGGAAAATGAAATCATTTAGAACTTGAGTTGAAGAGAATTAGGAATTTCCACCACTAGGAAAACATCACATTTATCTTCCCCCTGCCTTAGGAGCGATTAATCAAATGCAAGAGTAAAAATATTACATAGAAATTGCGAACCTCTTAATTTTGTCACTCTCTATCAAAACAATTTCAGCATCCCTTGACTGATATGTTTTGCTTTGGTCTATTGAACTCATCCTACACATTCCGTTTTGAGCTAGCTCAATATTCAGCAGCACTCTTCAGTGGTGCCAGGGTGGTGCCTCCTGGGAAGAAGCAGTGAAGGAGCTGATAACCTTCTGCATTGCTACAGGCCATCCCATCCATGTGCTCTTGCTGCCTGGGGTTCCTTGCTTAAAGGGGAGACTCCATGACACCATTGAGGGACATGGTCTGATCAGAGAGCCCAGCCACGAGACTGCAGCTCCCCTTCCCGGGAAGCAATGCACCACAGTTTAATGTGGTGCCTCTGCCAGTCAAAGCATCTGAGGCCATTTCAACACCAAACTCACCTGAAACAAAATACTGTTGGGAAGCCTGTTAGGAAGACTTGGCTAGTTTTGAAAATCTCAGCAAGATTTAATTTTGTCCTTGGAATAAAAGAATTATTTTGTGGTCACTGAACTGCTATCAAGTATGCAATGCAAGTAGCTCCATTGGAGCATCAACACACTTGGAGAAAATGCTTAGTACAAAATGCCAGATGCATGATGACCTGGGTTTGTTTTCCATTGTTTTCTCTACCAGATGGTTTTATATCACACCCTTGACCACAATTTGCAAAGCGCTGAAAATTTAGCTTTAAAAAAACCTAAATTATTATTTTCAAACTCTCATTTTACTGCCTTGGATTGTATTTTGTCCTTAAATTTTATTCTCTCCTTCCATACAGTCTTTTCTGTTCTTGCTACTTGCAGCACTGTACATATTACAGTTACAGTAGACCCTTTTGATTCAAACATTTCTATCTCCATTACCGGCTCACAAGACTGTCCTTTCCCCCCTTTGCAGTGGCTCCTTTTCTTAGAAGCCCTTTTAAATGAAGAATAGTTCAGAGACTGGTCACTCCAACATACTTTTTTCCAATCCTAGCTGTGACATCAAGGGCTTTTTCAAGCTATTTTTAGGTGTAAGAATTTAAATAACATACTGTCAGCCTATCCAACACTGATGGCTGGGTCGTTTCAGACCGTAAGTGAGAGACCGAAACGTCCAAAGTGCTGAGCGATTTTATTTGCTTTCCTTTTGACTGATTAAAAGTTGATGCCTACTTTTTTGAAAGCGCCCTTTGGAACACAGACCAAGAATGACACTGTGTGAAAGTACTCCCAGTCACTGCTTATTTGGCAGGGAAATGTTTCATCTGGTGGCACATCCAGTAACACACCCTTCCCGGCGGCACTCCTTCCCAGGACTGACAGCCCAGTTACTGCAGGGTGGCCATGGGACTCCCTCATCCCGTAAGTCCAGCTTCTATCCAAAATACAGTATGGAAACAACTAGGGGAGGGAGGAGGGGGTGATACATCATTAGACAACTCCAGGGTAAGCAAATCGTGAGAAATAGGCCACAAGAGGTTGAGAAGACTGGGTTTTGCCAGATAAATTTGATTAATTTTTGGATGGGTTACACAATCAGTGAGTGAAGGGAATACAAGGGATAAAATGTTTTTGGATTTTAGTAAAATATTTGATCTCATGTCCCATGAAATTAGTGGAGAAATTAGTCCAAATTGGCTTGGAAAAAAGATATCTAACATGTGGCTGCAAACTGGAAGGAGACCAGAAACAAAGGGTAATGATAAACAGCAATGAATCAAATTGGAAGGACTTTGGTTTTTCTTTCCTGAGGTGTTAAAATGATCGGTGTTAGTACCAGTGTTACTGAACTGCATTCATCATGTGATCAAGGATGAATGAATCATCTGTGCATGAATGAAAGCTGCAGGTGATAATAACTCAGGAAGAAATATAAACACAAGGAAGGAATCCAAAAAAAAAAAAAAAAAAGGCAGAGGTGTTAAGCAGTGTCTGATGTAGCCTGGAAAATGAAGGGGTGGGAGAAGAAGAATCAAGTAGGGATCTGGACTAGGGCAGTGGTACTGAGGAGGATAACAGTCTGGAAGTGGTGCGTTAAAAACAGACCTGATCCCAGGAGTGCCCAGTGCTCCGGCTGCAATCCAGCAAAATCCCTAAGCAGGTGCTTAACTTCAGGCATGTAGGTAGTTACTGAGTCACTGAGAATGAACCTAAGCCTGCTAAAAGCTTTGCTGAACCGAGACCAAGCTGCTCAGCACCTTGCAGATTGAGCCTTTCGCCACTTTCCCCCCATGACGCATCTTTCATCTGCCCAATATGCATTTAGGCTATGGGCTCTGTGGGCTTGAGGTGGGGGGGCAGAGGGGCTGTCTTTTAAGAAGCTGTATCCAGCAGCTGTGGATTCTGCTCACACAAAAGGATTTTGGAAGTCCAAATTCAACACAGCTTCAAGCAGAAAGAAGACTGAAAATTCCACGCTTCTCTGCGGACAAAAGTTTCATCAGCAATGATAAATTGCTTCAGAACAATCCAGAGGATTTGGGTTTGTGCTCAGATTTTCTTTGACAGCGAGATCATACAAACTCAGCATAAAGTTTTGAAAGAGTTGTTTCAAAATGAAAGATGACACTAAGGTTAGACTGGATCTTTCCCCAAATTTTCCTTTACAAAATTTCAGAGAAACTGGAACCAGTTTACAAAAGAACGCAACATTTTACAGAATTGGCATTTTCTAATGAAAACTGTCTGATCTGTCCTTCTCTGCTTGCATTCACCTAGCGCTTTTTTATCTTTGTCATAAAAAATACTGAAATGCTATTACGGATTTTCTGCATGCTTTGTAAAAGAAATTCTGATTTTTTTATTCTCACCAGCAATTCACATGCTACCCAGTTCACACTGTTGCCAC
The DNA here is from genome assembly GCF_017639655.2 of Falco naumanni. Taxonomy (NCBI): domain Eukaryota; kingdom Metazoa; phylum Chordata; class Aves; order Falconiformes; family Falconidae; genus Falco; species Falco naumanni. The sequence goes on along the minus strand of NC_054058.1, from coordinate 9,758,549 downwards.
TGCTTTCCAGTCCCCAGGACTAGCAAACAGCCTTTCCCTTCCCGCCTCATCAGAAACTTCACCTCCAGCTCTGCTTGGCCCTGAAAAGTCTATAGAGTTTGTCACTTTTTTCAGGACGCTTCTGCTGGGTCAACATTTGTTTTTTTAAGGGGAGACAGGGAAGGAACAGAAAAAAAACAAACCAAGCCAAAACAAAAACCAACAAACCCAACCATAAAACAGCATAGAACTTCCTCCACACACTCACAGTATCTAGAATGTTTTATTAGGTCTTGTGGCTTTTTCTTATGACCCCAATTTCTAGAACTAGAGATTATGGAAGAATCTTTGCCATCACAGAAAAGAAAAAAAACCCAAAACACAAAAAAACCCAAAAGCTTGAAAGTGAGACTTCAGTGTCCAAACTTAAAAGTAATTAAATGTACTACTGTTTTTAAGCTCATGTGTTTCAGGGGATCCTTGCTGATGGTATGCTAAGGTTTACGCTGGCAATGTAGCAACCATCGCATCAGGATACCATCCAACAACTTGCTACATTAGTATTTTACCTCCTTATCAGAAGGCTCCATCTTACCACCTGCCGTCTTGAAGATCCGTATCAACCATAGCTCTGCCTCAAACTCCAGCTTAGACTGCACTAACCACTCAAAGAAACCTCCATCACTGGGAAGAGAAAATGCACAGGAAAGTCTCAGACAACTTCTCAGAAGTGCTTTTTCCTTCACACCCAGGTGGTTTTGACTTGATGGTGACTCCAGAGGATTTCTGGGAGGAAAGCTTATGCAAATGAAGCTCTATCACTGATCCCTCCCCTTAATCAGCAACAGGTGGGAGCAGACAGCTCCCTCATCAAAGCAGTGCCTCCCAACCTCCCCCTAGCCCCTGCCCTCCTTGCAGAGAGGTCTCTTCCATCCTTCCTAATACTGGCAGGAGAAAAGAAGCTACTGTCAGGCTCACAACCTCAACCATACCCCACTTAAGGTTGTGATCTGTAACTGGGAAGTTACTACTGTGTCACAGGAGGAAAAAGCTTTATCAAAAATGTCACACAATTAAACACCTCAAAAGTGGTTGAAATAAAGCAGGATGGTGCCTACCAACAAAAGGCACTTAGGCTCCCAGAGACTTCAAGGGACACAACAGGCATGCACCTTTTCTTATGGAATACCATGCGCTTTAGCAAGGTTAAATTCCATCTGCCCTTCCAATCCTCTTTCCTTTGCTTTTCCCCAGTGAAGATGAAGCTTCAGAAACCTACTAAGAAGAGATTATAACTAAATGGGAAAACTCCCAGAGGGAGAAAATTATGCCTCTGACTGGAGTCCATTGGCATCAGCATCACGTTCTTGGGAGTCAAAAAGAGGATCGAACTGCTTTTCATTTGCACCAGCTGATGAATACCGTGCTTCCATGAAAACCATGGGTTTTGCCTTTCCCTGGTCAGCCACAGTTTGAAGGCAGATGTGGGTCACCATGCAGAGCTCCTCAGAGTGCTGAAACCTCCAGCACCCCTGGCCAGTGGTCATGCTGATAGTCTCTGAACATGAGCACTCTGCTGACAGACAGAGCCTTTTGAAGCTGTTCAGTGAAGAACCAATTTTTAGGATCAACAGGGAAGTAAAAACCCTGTTAGTGCAGTAGATGACCATCCCAGTGAAGTAATTGATCTACCCCACTCTTCCATGATACGGTCTTCCCATGGCCTTGCTTTGGGCTTTTCCTGTAGGATTTTCTTATGGAGTGCTAAAAAACCTTCTGAGCTGTGGAGGGGACCTTGGGAATAAATGTTTGATGAACCCCTTTGAGCTCAGCACCTTTGTTCAGTGGCCTGTGATTTGCAGAGGACTTGCCTTGGTGATGAAGGTGATCCCTTCCAATGCCACGCTACTTTTTAGAGCAAAAATTTTATTTCTTTTGTTTACAAAGTACTGTCCCCATTAATAATGTTTTATAGATTATAAGAATTCCTTGGTGCAAAATATTAAGTGTATAATATATCACTGTGTAAGCAATCCCCTCAAGATATTTTGTTTTCTTTAAGCTTTAGCTAAAAGCATTTTATAACATTTGGGTTGTTGCTGATACTGTGTTCCTTCACCTCCTTGGTTTGCTCAGATTACTGCCAGATTTCTTAATTCCCCTTCATGCCAACTGAGATGATGCAGTATCTCCGGGCCAGTACCATGTTGCAGCCTGTCAAAATGTGATGGAAGATGGCCCTGAAGCCTTCCTTGACTTAAACTGCAGCTGTCGTTTTCCATCAGTGCCCACTGTTGTAGCTTAGCTCCTGCTGGCACAGCACCCTATGCAGAGTTTAAGCTGTGCTTTTCACTGCAGGTCTCCACTTTTCACACAACTGACACTTTTAACTCTCCCCCTTTCCCACCAGCGGAAAGCTTCCTCTTGCTCCTCTGACTTTTCTTCTCTGACCCTGTTCCTTCCGTGCCTGAGGTCCCACACTGTTCTCTCCCCTCACTCACACTGCCCCATCCATGCTTTCTCCACAGTATTAAGCCATCATTACTGGGAGCAGAAAACAAAAGCTTTCAGGGGAACTTCTTCCTAGGCTCTCAGCGTCAAATGATGAGTATTTGCAATAGGGGACGGGTACCAGCAACGTCTCTCCAATATGAGATCCTGCTCTTAAGATGACAATTCATCCACACTGACTGAAGAGCACCATCCCAAGCAGGGCTGGTAACTATAACCTGGGCTCCCATTATGGTACCGGCCACACATGCAGCAGTACAATGAGAGGCAGCAGGTGGGTCTGAACTGAAGGGCAAGGAGCCCAGGGAAGAAATTAGATGGTACCATTCAGCATGCTGAGCTGCAGTCACAGGACACCAGATGCATTGCGACTGCCAAGTTTCTGCAGGGGTCGAGGAAGAGAAGAGCAGCATGGAAAGGTCTGCGGGACGGTGAAGAGGCTCTGCTATGTTTTATAAGGAACACTTCCCCCTTGTAAAGACCAGTAGAGGAGAAAGGGCACATTTTTTGGGAAGTGCCAGCAGTGGACTAGCGGTGTCCCATATATCGCTTACCCCTTTATGCTTCTTTTCCTCATCCCCTTCAATTACATGTCCTGATCTCACTGATAGGATGAACATGGAGAATAACTTTTCCAGCACAGAAGCTGGCATTATGTCACGCTACATGAGAGCTAATTCAGCCAGAGCATTACATTTTTTTCAGTTGACTGCAAGATAAATGCCTCTCAAGTCTGCTTCTCCTTCACAAGGCTGTAATGCACGTGGACCTACACCAACAGAGCAATGCGTCTTGGCAGGCTGACATATGCCCAAGGCTGGCTTCACTGTCTTAAGCTGTTAAAAACCACATAATATTTTCACTCTGTCCTTCTATCTGTTGCAAGCATTTTGTATAACAGGTGAATGCCAGAGAAACATTCACATGTTTCTCCTCACAGCTCTTGTCGCTGGGGAAGTGGACCACAGGTCTAAAATGACTGGGCTGCCCTAAGAGAAGATGGAGCTGAACCCAGGTCTCCTTGCCAGCACATGGACATGTGTCCCTGGGTGTCTGAGTCTGCACAAACACAAATCCATGGCACAATCTTTTCCCCAGCAACCTTGCAATACCGCATGTAAGACAAGAGACAGATGAAGCAAAGCAGGAAAATGGGACACAGTTGAGCCACTTCAGACCAAGGATCCACCTAGCCCTGTAGCTTGTCTCCAGCTATTCCAAATTTCTTTTACTGCTTTCTTTTTCTGTTCCAGTATCAGGCCTGGGTTTGGTGCTTCCCCCTGTCTCCCACTACGCTCACACCAGAGCCCACCACTGGCAGTGTCCCAAGCAGCTGTGACACAGCACTCTCTCAGGGAGGCTGAGCAGAGCTGGGCATAACCCTTCTACCCTCCCTTGTCCATCTGTCTGCATATCCCTCCCCCCATCCTGAGCCCACACTGCTCTCCTCAGCACACACAAATGTCCATGCTGGCAAAGCCCCTTGGCAGAGGGGGCAAAGGGTGGCCAGCTCTGTGCCAAACCCATCGTTATACACCCTGGCCTTCCCCTTCCCTCATCAAAAAAGCCTCCTACACTTTGCTTGGGTTGAGCTGACCAGAGAATTCCCCATGGTGCCCCCTCCCATGGCACCGGGATCTGCCTCTGTCCTTGTGCCCACTTGTGCAAGAGTGGACAGTGGATGGTGCCAGCTGAATGGGTCAGTTGCTGCTGCTTTGGGTTTTTTTCTCATATGTGTGGAAGAATTACTTCAAGAATGGAAAAAACAGTTAAGGAAACATGAAAAACAAACAAAGAAAGCTGATGTCCCCAGGGTCCACAGGAAAAACCCAGAGCTGTAAGGAAACATGAGAGATGCAGGAACGGGACAAGTGCACACGATACTTCCCCACGTACACTCCCATTTCCATCCTGCTCGGGAGACAATGGCAGCCAGTGTGCCTGGCTGAGCCCACCGTTCCCTGCCTGCTGAACAGCTGGCAAAATTTACTGAATCAAACCTCAAAGCGCGCCAAAGATGGACATACATCGAGATAACTGTATCTGCTTTCCTTGTAGACAGAGGGAAGCTATGTGATTCGCATGTCAGAGCTGGAACCACCCAGGAAGCCCTGATCCTCTTGTAAGCCCTGACCATAAAAACAGGGGCTCCCCTTAGAAGGCAACATCCAAGTTAAATGGCAGAAAGAAATGTAAGCATTAGTCTGTGAGACAGCATTTCCCTTTCTGTCACATGAAAGACGAGTTCATTATAGAACATCCTCTCTCAAGCCTGTAGGGAAAAGCTTGGAGGCTCACAGATAAAACAGATTGAGTTATGTCTTCCTTCGTTTTCAGTGAGTACAAGTACAAGGATTTTTATTGTCCGCAATGTTAGCAACATTGCATCGTCCAAAAGACCTTGTTCATTTATCAGCTTTCTTCAAAATCTTTTGTTCACAAGCCTGCTTGTGTGTGAACACAGAAAAAATCCAGCTCTATCTAGTATCAGCCTGCAGCTGTTCAGTGACAGAAGGATTCAAAAGCTACGGATATGAACATGGGAAAATCCACCCAAAGCAGAAGGAAGACACTGTAAGCAACAGCTGCATGACAAGAATATGCTGTTTCTGTACTGTGAGAAGAAGGAAAAAAAAAAAAAAAAGCTACAGTTACAGTAAGCATCAGAAAGTTGTCAGCAAACATTACAACTGTGATTCCAGTCAGAAGAGAAGCAAAATTACTTCTCCTTCTAACTTTCTCTAGGTATCTGATGCTCTTCTGGACATATGTTCTGATTCCCAGCAGGGTTTGGAAACTCTGAGCCAGGAGCTGGGTCCTTTGAACCATCTTCTAAGTGCTGGAGTCAGCAGATTTCAATCTGTCCCTGACTTTCACAGGAAAAAGGATAAAACAAGCAAAAAAATAACCCACGGTCCCCCAGACCTGCTAAATCCTTTCAAACCCCTACACATAATATTCTCATTAATCATAACAAGGCTGTGTTTGGGTCATAGTATGTTGGACACATGCTTTTTATGCTTCCTTGAACCAAACAGATCCCAGGCACAGTAGATTTCTAAGCGTGTTCTCAGTGCACAGGTCTTCCCTCAAGTACTTCTCCCTGAGACCCCACAGCCAGAACCAGAGACTAACAGTGGCTTTCCCAGCTCTCCAGGAGTTTCAGCTTATGTTTCTGCATGCACTCCACTCTTGTGGGTCCTCTACTTTATATTTTACCACCTCAGGGATAAACAGCTATTAAAATACATACCAGATCGACTCTGTCACATTTGCAAAAATTATCACTCTCTCCTTGAGATGCACAAGAAAATACACAGAGATAAATAATGCAACAGAAGACCCCATGTGCACTTCCCTGCATCTGGTTCTTCACCATCCCTTTCCAGGTCCTCTCAGGAGGACCTTCTTTCACTCCTGCACAAGGTGTCACCACATCAAATTGAAACCTTTCTTCTGCAGCTCGCCTTCACAGGTGCTGTCTCATTATAAAGTATTCTGGTTTGCAGAAGTATGTTCCTCTCTTGTTTTTTACCTTCCTAAGCTTTCTTTTAGCCCTTCTTAGCTTCTAAGGGAATGCTTGTCCCTGTATCCCAGCCCACTCCAGAGAATCTGGATAGCCTGACCTTCTCAAGATGGAGCAATTCCTTTGTTATCTGAAGATAATGAGCCCGTTCAGGTGCCAGCAGTCTCTAATAGTCCATCTGTTCACAGACAGAGAAACCAAGTTCCCTTCCTTCTTTCCTAGTGCAAGGTTTGTGAGATAAAGGCACAGCAGAAGAAAGTGCTACAACGTAAGGGTGGGAACCATCTGTAAAATGAAACAGGGATTCTATACTGCACATAGATTCTTTAAAAATACTACCTATCCCATCCACTTTGATGAGGGAGATACTCAGGTATTACTCTGACATCCGAAAGGCAGTAGTACTCCAAGATATGCTGTGAAGCTCCTGTAGGATGTTGCTTTACACCACAGAGCCTCAGCTTCCCACTTCTAAAACAGAAATTACACCTCCCTAACCTGCAGGTCATTTTGAAGCATCTGTTCTGAGGATGGTGGTTGCTATCAATGAGCCTTATAAACAAAAATTTGAAACCCAAGAAAGAAATAGTTCATGCCTGGACATCAGAACAGCCACCCAGGCAAAAGGTCCCCTAAGCCAGTGCTCTGACTCTGCCAGCAGACAGTACCTAGGAAAGAGCTGAAGAACCCGATGAGGAGCTAGCAACATTGCCCCAGGAACCAGCTCCCTGTTCAAAGAGGCTACTGCTGCATTAAGATGAGGCGGAAAGCCCAGGTGAGAGTTTCAGCATACAGAGAAATGAGACAGTACAACAGTTTTGCTAGGGGTACGGATCTGCAGTAATCAGGGATGAAGGAAGAACATAGCTCACTACCAAGAATGGAGCTGAGGGAGGAGACAAGTGGAGGATATCTGGAGATTTCAATGAAGGAGAGCAGCGTGGAACATGTGCTAGTGATTTTCTTAGTTAATAAAGCAGTTTAGTTCAATTTACCAATAAACTCCACATCTACAGATCCTGCACACTACATCCTGAGCTATGTATATGGAGTTATGCCAATACCAAGCAGCTACCACTGCTTCTTGCTGTTCCTCAAATACTCGGGAAACTTCAAGGTGATAGACAAACACTGCAGCCAGGCAAACTCTGACCAGGCACAAGTGAAAGGTTCTTCCCTGAGACTGATGCAGCACTGAGACAGATTACTCAGAGAGGCTAGGGGATCTCCATCCTTGGATATTTTGGCTGGACAAGGCCCTGAGCCACCCAATCTAGCTTGGAAGGTGGCCCCGCTGTGAGCAGTGGATTGGGCTGGATGACTTCCAACCTAACTCTTTCTATGAGCAATGTTTCTCCCAGAGTTGTGTATATTTACATCCAGTAAGACAGCTGAAGGGCAGCACCACCCTTTAGGGAGCATCAAACCACACACAGGAAGCTGTGTACGCCTGTGAGCACCAACTTCAGAATCAGGGAAAACAGCAATCGAGCAAAAGTGTCTCCTAGCCAAGAGCAAAGCAGAATGCTGTAGAAGTGAGGTAGCAGAGCTGCAGAGAGAAGAGAAGGGCATCTCTTCTGACAGCCCTGGGGAGAGGTAGCTCTTGAGAAATTGCACGCCATTGCTCAGCTGGTGCAGAAGTGTTTTGCCTGTGTGGGGTAATGGAGGAGCTTTGGGAATTATCCAGGGGCAGCAGCAGTGAATTTTGCAGAAACTGGTGAGAATTTCTTTCCATTTCATCAGGAGAGCAACTATCATTTCAGCTGCCTTCCTGTCTCGGTCCCTGCACAAATGACCTTCTTACCCACATCAGGAGTTTTGCCCGGACCAAACAGGAACCTCTTTAGATTTTGGATGTAACTCAGACAAAGCAGACATGACTTTCACCATGCCTAGTGAGACACCCCAGTCAGCCAGAAGCTACCTGTATGAAAGTGCTAGGAGCTTAGATCTGAAACAGCTGAGGGTAGGGCTTGAAGCAAAGGTGTTCATCGCCCCATTGTGCCAAGGCAGAGGGCCAGTCCCTGAGGTCTTTGTTCTCCACTACTAGGGTAAGCACCCAGCAAAACCTCAGCAAGGGCAGCAGTGCTGAGCATGAGGACTTGGGGTAGCAAGGGATGCTAACATGCTCGTACGTGAGAGGGGTTTCACACCACCCACATTTTCTTACTGAAAAAAAGAAAAACATGTCTTCAAAAGCCATGTGGCACTCGGCAAGTGACTGAAGACTCTGGCTGCAATTGCCACTGTGAGAAGGGGCACAGCCTTTCAAAATGCATTAATTTCATGATTAACTTCAAAATGCATACTTCTTCATTTGTAGCACACCGGTGCTGAGACACTCCATTACAGAAATGAAATACCACATTCCCAAAAGAGAATGAGGGAAAAAAGAAGCAAATTATAGTACCGCATACAGGTGGTCATTAATATTATATGCAACGTAGTATTTTAGACTATTAATGTGTTTAAAGTAATTCATTTTCCCAGGTGCAGGTGTAATTGACACAGAGAAAAGCAGTAAAATATCTGCACTATTGAACCATGGGAATAGATTTTAATTCAGCAGTTTCAGAAGAGGAAATTAACAAGTAAAACTGTTTACTTCAGTAGAGGACATTTATTTACACTGCTTTATTTTGGTTTACTCTTGTTTTGTTTTTCATGTGCTTGTCAGGCAATAAAACTTTCCATTACATTGGTTTGACCATGTTAAGAAGACCAAAGTCAACAGGTCTAGAGAGCATTTCATAGTCCCTGAAATGCAAAGAGGACATATAAAATACTGTATTGATGGTTATATAAGCCAGAATACTTGTGAAACTAATATTTCTTTATGAACAGTTTTTGATGCTTTTACAGAGGAAACAAGCCAAGTGCTGAGGGAAAACAATTTTTCTTCCGTTTAAAGATCCCCCTGTTTTCAGAACTCAGTGCTCTGTACATCTGCACAAAATGAGAAGTCCAACTTATCCCCTAAACAAGTTGTCACTTAACACAGTTGTTCACATGGCTTCCAAAACAAAATCTCACACTGATGTAGCTTTGTATAAAATATCTTGCTATTTGCCAGACAATATATGCCTCATATGTTTCAGCAAACTATTCAGCGTGGGAACCTGTATCAGGATAATTCTCTTCCTGCAGATTAACAGAATCATTACCCTTACTTTTAAAATACAGCTGCTTCTGGGATTATTTAGCAGCTCACAGCAATGTTAAGACAAGCAAAGCATGCAGCATCCCTTCCCAACTCCTCATACAGGAGCAATTTGTCCGAAGGTCTTTCTCACCCCTCCCATTTGTATAGACCTGGGCATGTTACACACATATATTGAATGCACAGTCTTTGTCTCCATGTAGACAGAAAGAAAATAAAATGGAATTGAAGCTCCACGTTTGTTTTGGTAAGAGCAGAACCGCATGTGTTGGATCAAGATCAAGAGACCACAGAGAAAAGTCAGAACATTACTTTTGAAGGAAGGTGTGTGTGACAGAAAGACGCTTCAAATGTTGATAAACTGAAGGTCTGGGGACAGACAGTCTTTTAGTAACCTCCCCTAACAGTCCAGAAAGAAAAAAGATTGTGCATTTAACGTCAAAGCCATCTTTGAACTAAGGATTGATACAAACATCCCAGACAGCAGGGAAACCACGGCAGAATGCAAGAGATTAACAGCAAAGTCAATTTTAAGCAGAAAAGCAAGCTGGTTTATAAGCAAAGAAAAAAAAAAAAAAAAGGATTCCTTCAGATCACCTTCAGACACTATTCATGATGAAAGAGATACCAATGTTCATACCTGTAATTTGTCAGAACTGTTCCTGCTCTTTCAAATATCTCCTCCAAAAGCCAATTTTTTTTCCCAACACCCCTTAGCACAGAAAGAATAACGGCGTTTATGTACAGTTCTGCATACCGGGGGCCCGATCCTGTAAAAAATCTCAAGAGCTCTCCCTTTCAGTTGACTTCCTGGCTTGTGGGAGGCACCTGTTAAGTGTTCCTGTACCCTGTAAATGAACAGCAGCCTTATCACCCAGCTCACCAAGGACAGGATCGAGTCGGCAGCACTTGCTGCAAAGTACGTGGCACCTCTGCAAGATAAGGCTATGGCACTGGGAGAGTTTAAGCAACACAAAATTTTCCCTGTCTCCCTTATACCAAGAAAAATGCCAATCCCAGACTTCCAGCTCCAGCAGAAATTTCTCATCCGTTTGAACTCTGTTGCTGCGGGAAAAACTGCAACATCTCACCTTAATTGTGCACGTGGCTGTGCTACCACAGGTTGTAGGTTCTATACAGATTCACAGATCGCCAGAAGGCAACACAATGATTATGGATCTGGGGTTTTTTTGGTGTAACACTGGTCACAGAACCCCACGTAGTAACTCCTCCTTCAACTCTGTGACTGTGATTTGTGGTAGAATATACTTTTCAGGATTTAACCCCACCTAACCTTAAAGACACAGCCCTAAATGAAATACCAAAGGATTAATTAAACTCGTAGTTGAAAAGTTCACATTATTGTTAGGCTCAATGTACCACCATCACCTCTACCATCCTAAATTTCCCTGAATTTCTCTAGATTTCTCTAGCTTGCATTCATGTCAAACCTGGGATTGTCTTTGGGCTAACGGTGATGAATTTATGAAGTCTTCCAGCCTAAAACATGAGTCGCGGGTACATGATCATTCTTGTAGCTCTTTTTTGAGTCCCTTCCCATCCTGCCTAATAAAGAAATCTATGAGTGGAGTTGCATGCTCCTTGCACTGGGCATTGCACAAACACAGTTTCTAATTACTGCCCTGACGAAGTTTAAGTTAAGGAATGAGAAAGGACAAAAAAGAAACTTTGCATGAAACAGAAAGGAGTAAATACTTCAAAATCTGTTAAGCAATCATACAGAATTCATTAGTTAATGCTGTAACTGTTGTGCCTGCATAAAATCACCCTCTAAAGGCAAGAATAATTTTATTACAGGATATATTTCACATGCTCAGTAATTACGTTGTTTAAGGTGGCTGTTAATGATAACACTGCCACTGCACAGGTATTTAGAGTCAAAATTTGCCTGTACAATTAAAAATAACTCCTTGAAAATACACAGGCAATGCACAGCAGTTCCTGCAGTATCCAAATCCTTTCCTTGTCTTTAATCAGAAACCAGAGGAAGGAAAAAATAATCTTTATTGTGTTGTTCATGTTGAATGCACAGCATGGAATTACGGAATTCACCTTTGGACAGCTAAAAGTCAGATATTAAAAAAAAACCAAACAACCAACCTCCAAGACAGACTGCTTCCAGTGACTGAAGTTGGAATAATTTTATTTCAAATCTATCGCACATTTTATTATTCACGGTGTTTGTTTGCTTTCAGGGATTTCCTCAGCTTGGACAGTGGCAACACATTCATCTGTTTCTTTTTTGGCTTCCAGTCGGTTTCACTTTCAGATTCTCATGTTTCACACTCCAGCCTTCAGGTTTCAAGCACTGCAAGGGAATACTCATTTCATTTAAACAAACAAAAAAACTGCGGCCGGCGGGCGCACAGGCAGCATGTCTGTCGGTCAGCAGTTCAAACGCAAAACTTAATCCCATGCTGTCCCCCGAAGCATCTTCACGATGGTTCTCTGGGCTTTGCAAAGAAAAGGAGTGAAATAAATCGGAGTGATGACGAATTAAGGATCTATTAAATAAAAAACCAAGAGTCACCGCTTTTCGCTGCGCTCTCGGACCAACACCGGTAAAATACCATTACACATTACCGATGCCCTGACAACCGCGCGTCGGATTAACGCCGAGGAGCCCCGACACCAGGCTTGATGACCTGAAGAAGAGGGGCTCCCAAGGCACAAGCAGCGACCCCGGCGGCATGGCCCCGCGGGCAGCGGTGGCGGCAGGACAGCCCCCTGCCCGCCGGGCTGCGGGGGGCGGCGGCGGCTCCGCGCAGGGCGCAGCGCGGCTCCGCGGGAGCGCCCGCCGGGGGCTGCGCGCACCGCCGCCCCGAGCCGCCGGGGGAAGCAACGGTGATTTAATCACTTGTGCTTTTAAACGGGCGAAGCGGCTCCGCAGAAGAAGGGGAGCGTGTGCGAAAAGTATTTTTTTTTTCCGGAGAGAGGTTGGTATTTAACATATGGCACTCGGTAATCTCTACACGGAGGCTGTTAAAACATCTGCTGCCTCCAAACGCATGCGGCAGCGCCCGTGGGCACGGGGACAAGGCGAAGGGGCACCTCGGGCACGCTGGCTTCCGCGGCCGCGGGTCCCCGCCGCCCGCCCCGGCTGCCCGCCCGCGGCCGGCGGCTCCCCGTTGGAAACGGGTACCGCGTCTGTAAAAGCCGTCGAACCGGGGAAAAACAGAGGTTGTGGTTTTTTGGGGTTTTTTTACGACGTCGCTGCACATCAACGGCACCTCCGCGTGCAGAGCTGGCATCCTTCCATTTATTGATTTTCGTGGGGTTTTTTTCCTAACGGGACACACACCCCGGCCAAGGTGGCGGAGAGGCAACGGCACGCCAGCGGGGGCCACGGCCGCTCCCCCGGCGGCCGCCCCATCGCGGAGCGCAGGGGGCCCCCGCATCCCTCCCCCGGTCCCCGCGGCTCCCCGCCGCCGGCAGCCGCGCCGTGCCCCAGACATCACCCCACTTCGGAAAGTCGGTGCCGGACAATTAGGACACCCGTTGTCCTCCCCCCCGAAACGCACATAAATCACAATCGCTGCATTGTCGGGCTACAAAGCCAGACGGGAGCGCTTATGAATTTAAGTTTGGAGAAGGAAAACGTGCGCTGACACAACACGCTCCCTGTTCACAGGAGTAGCCAGGAAGGGGAAATGAATGGTGGAAGTTAAAGAGCCTTTCATTGCGGAGCACGCCGCGCCGCAGCGGGTACCCGATCGCCGCCCTCGACGTACGGCGGGGGGGTGCTCCCTCCTCGCTCCCTTCCTTCGCCCCACGCAAACGCGAGCCTCGCCGGCCAAAGCTCTGCCCAAATCGCCTGCGGCGGGCTCGTCCCCGGTAAGCTTCCGCCTCGGGGGGATGGGGGTGCGAGGGGCCACACACGGTGCCCGACAGCTCCCAGAGGACGCTTCGTTTTGGCGGTGGCCGGGAGCTGCTCGCTTCGGGGACGGGACGGGACGGGACTGGACGGGACGGGACGAGGCAGGCGCGGAACTGGTTTCGCGGAGACACGCTGCTAGCAAGGCGTGGGGGGCTCGGCTGTCCTGGCCCAGCCCCGCGTTTATCGGGGGTTGGGTGTGGGGGCGCCGGGGCGGGGGGGAGGCCTGCTGGCTTTTTAGTGATGCAGTGGCCCTTTGCTCCGACGGGCGAGTTAGGTGCGGGGCCGTCCCAGCCGGTTTTTGCAAGGGAGCCGCTGGACTCCGCAGATATGCAACCCTCGGCAAAGCCGGTCCCATCCCGCCCGTCCGTTTTGATGCAGAGGGGCGAGGGCTGGCGTGGGAGGGGGCGCGTTTGCCCACTCGCGGGCAACGACGGCCGGTCGGCTGCCTTCCCCGCTACCGGCAGGGCCCGTGCGGTTCCCGGGACCGGCGGTGCGGCCAGGTGAGGAGGCCCCACCTCGCCCCCTTCCCTCCCGGGCTGCTTTCGATGCCGGGCAGCATGCGTCCTTAAAATATAATCTGCCCGGTAACAATCAGCGCGCAGCGGCGAGAGCCCCAGAGCTATTGGCTATGCAAATGGAGGGAGGGGAAGCGGCGCCCCAAACTCCCCACTCAGCCTTTAAGGCGGTATTTTTTTCCCCACCGCCAAGCCCACCTCCGCGGCGCCCCGGCGGGGAGCAGGGGGAGGCAGGACGCCCCCCACCTACCCACCCACCCTCGGCAGCCCTGCTCCTCGCATGCCCCGGGGTGGGCGGCTCATCCCCGGCTGGCCCCGGGCAGCTCCTTCCCCCTCGGGAGCCTCTGCTCTGCAGCGGCGGAGACCTCGCAAAGTTGACACATTTCAGGCGGGGAGCGACTGCGACGCCAGCGAAGTGGAGGGTGGAAGTCACCCGGTGCGGGGCATAACTCCTCTCCCCCCCCCCCGCCCCCCCCCCCCCCCCCTTCCTGCGCGGCGTTTCCTAGAAAGTTATATCAGTGTGGCCATGCAGTGCTAAAACGGTTTCGCCTGCTAGAAACACGTATATGTGCCGGAGGAAGTAGCGTGGTGATTATTGTTAGATTTCACCCCGAAAAAGCCGAGGAACCCCTACTCGTCAAGGGTCATTTTCGGGTTTGCCGTGAGGCTGCAGTTCGCAGGGAGCTCTGTACCCCTCCAGCTGCAGATTAAGGGGGTGCCAGAGGGGAGAGTGGGTCAAGGGCTGGAGGGGTGGGGGTCGGGATGTGGAGCTGGCACCCCGCTAAGCCAGGGCGTTTCATCCTTTGCCCCAATCGTCTCAGTGGGTACCGAAGGGGAGCCCTTAGTTTCCTGCAATAAGAAAAGGAGGGGGAAATACATTCAGATGGGCTCCCACAGAAGGAAAGCGTGGAGCGGATTTCATTTGGTGGCTGGAAGGAAGAAAAAGAGAAGCTGTCATTTGTGTGTGTGTGTGTCCCTATACGAGGGCCTCCTGGTTCCTTGTTAGCTTATAGAGAGGAGGGGAAAAAAAAAAAAACCCGCGTTTGATGTTACGTCTGACCAGCTGCTGTTCTCCATAATAACAAGAGAGAACTGCCTGCCCTGAGAGTTGCGTCACTTTGCTTCAACTTTAGGCTAGAAATCGAGAGAGGGAGAGACGAGCTTCAAGGGAGGCAGGAGCGAGCTGGAAAGCCCTGCCGTCTTCCTCCCACCCACCTACCCCTCCTCCTTTACCCCTCTCCTTTCCCCACCCCCTTTCCCCCCTCCGAAAAAAAAAAAAAAACTTTTCCATCAGAGAAAGAGGGAGATCTCTTTGGAAACATGGAGCTGCTGTGCTGCGAGGTGGATCCCGTGAGGAGAGCTCTGCCTGACCCAAACTTGCTCTACGATGACCGCGTTTTGCACAACTTACTAACCATAGAGGAGAGGTATCTGCCCCAATGCTCCTACTTCAAGTGCGTCCAGAAGGACATCCAGCCCTTCATGAGGAGGATGGTGGCCACTTGGATGCTGGAGGTTTGTATCCCGGCGCCTTCCCCCGGCCCCTCGGAGCGGTGCCGGCCGGGGGCGGGGGGAGGCAGGGCGGCCGGCTGCGGGCTCCCCGCCGCGGGCAGCACCTCCGCCGCGCCTCGTCCGCACTCCCCCTGCAGCCCCTCGCCCCTCCGGTCACGGTGGGGTTTCTTCTTGTATCCCCCCCACCTCCTCCTCCTCCTCCCCCCACCCTCCTGAGCTCACCCGGTGCGGTGCGGTGGGGGAAGGGGCGCGGGGAGCGTGGACAGCCCGCGGTGGAAATGGCCCCTTCCGGGGGGCTGCTGCAAAGCGGGGTGCAGGAGGGGAGGAAGCAGAGCGGTGGTGGTGGGGAGGGAGAGTTGGAAAAGTCATTTGCAATTAAAAAGCAAAGAAAAGCCGCCTCCGGCTGCGGCCGGCCGGGAGCGCTTGAGATTGAGGGTTTTCTGGGAAAAGGGAGCTGCGCCCGGGGCAGGGCGAGGGACGGGGGGTGCTCGGTGCCCCCCGCGTTTTGCCCAGCCGGGATTTCGTGCCCACGTATGCAGTAGTGAGGACGTGCCTTTTTTTCGCCATGTTGCGTTGCATGCAACTCTGCTCCGAGGCGCCGAGCCCGTCTGCCCCCCTTCCTTTGCAAGAAGGGGCTGGGGACTGCCCCCCGCCGCTGCGGCGCGGCCCCCGGCCTGGCGGGGGGCTGTCGGGAGGCCCGAGCAGGCGGCGGAGCCCCCCTTCGCCCCGATACTTAAGGCGGGGCGGCAGCGGGCCCAGGTCCCCGCAGACTGGCTTGCCTTTCCCTGGCCCCACCACCCATCATTTGCCCCTTCGGATCTCCTTTGGGGGGGACTTTTCGCGGACCAAACCCCTTGGGTTGGAAAGACCAGACTCCACGCTTGGTTTTCATGTGCGATTTGTGCTTTTTCTCCCCGGCTCCGATTTTTGGTAAATTTTTGAAATAATTTTTTCGCTCGCTCCTGCTAAAAGGATCCGGGCTGCTCGGGCTCTCCCCACCCCACCTCGCCCTCGCTGTGTCTCCCGTCCTTACCCCCCCCGCCGCCGGATCGGGGGCGCAGGGCAGGGGGACACCCCCCGCGGGAATTTTTGCAATTGTCGGAAACGATAGGGGATCGTCCTGGGATGCCACCGGCACCAAAATCGGGACCCCCGGGGAAGTTGTAATATTTTTATCGATTTTTTGAAAATATGACGAAATAAAAAAAAAAAAAAAAAGAAAAATTGGGTCGCAAAAAAAAAAAAAAGTCGGAGACTGCTCGCTTGCTGCTGGATGGGGCTTTTCGGCTCTCCCACACAGTGTCTTGAATTCATTTCTTACTGAATGAACTAAAGGAATGTGAAAGCCGATTGACAGCCTTCCCAGCCTCTCCAGAGATCTCCCCCTCCCCCAAAATTTAGCTCCCCGGGAAACAAAAATAGCAGGAGCCATAGCAGGCAGGCAGTGGTCTGTTTCGTGGGATCACTCATTTATTTATTTTTTCCTTCTTGTCTCTTTCTCTCTTCCTCCACCGCCCCCCCCCCCCCTCCCGCCGTCCCATCCTCCCCTCCCCACGCTCCTCGCTTGCAGGTCTGTGAAGAGCAGAAGTGCGAAGAAGAAGTTTTCCCTCTGGCCATGAATTACTTGGACAGATTCTTAGCTGTGGTGCCCACCCGAAAGTGCCATCTGCAGCTGCTGGGGGCGGTGTGCATGTTCCTGGCCTCCAAGCTGAAAGAGACAATCCCCCTCACAGCCGAGAAGCTGTGCATATATACGGACAATTCCATCAAACCCCAAGAGCTGCTGGTAAGCAGCCCCCTTCCACCTTCCCCCCGCCGGCCCCTCACTGGCCGCCTTCTCCCTGCCTCTCCCTGTCTCCCCATCACTGTTCCCAACCCCCCCCCCCCCCCGCCTATTTAAAAAGTCACTCTTCCCACGGGTTCTTGCGCATTCTGTGCATTGTCAGAAAGGGCTAAAGACACCGAGGAGGGTCGACCCGAGCCCGCAGGCACACGGTGCTGGGGGGGATGCTCAGCACCTCCCGGTCGGCTGCTCCGATGCCGTCCCATGCGGTGCGGCGCAGACCCGCCTCCCGCCGCAGTCGCGGGCGCAGCGCTGCCGGCGGGACCCCGCGGTGGCTGGGGTGGCCGCGGGGATCTGCTCCACGCCGCGTGTCCCACCCTCCCCCCTCCGTGGGCGCGGGTGTCCCCGCAAGGGACCTCGCCGGGAGGGAGGCGCCGGGCGCACGTGCGCGGGGCGGGCGGCGCGGGGCGGGGGCGCCACCTGGCGGCAGACACGCGGCGCCGGGCGTGACTTCACCCCCCGAGCGGCTGCCAGGCGGCCCCGCGCCCCCGGCCGGGCAGGGGCGGGCGGGGCGGGGCCGGGCCGGGCCGGGGGGCGCCGCCGCGGGCGGTGTGTGGCCGGGGCAGCGGCGGTGGGTGCGCGGCCGCCTCCCCCGGCTGGGTGAGCTCCCCTCCGTGCTGAAACCGGGGGGGACCTCGGCTGTGGGGTGGCGCCCGGGAGGGCTCGTGGCTGCGGTGCCGAGGTGGGAGGCCGCGGCCTCGTCCGGTGCCTCCTGGGGCGTGGTGGCCGCCAGGCGACGGGACAATTCAGCTCGCTTAAACAGCCCCCTGAGTAAAAGCCTGTCTCTGGTGCATCTGCGGAGCGAGTCCAACATCAGTTCAGACGTAGCGAAAGCAGAAAGTTAAAAAATATCAGAGTGATTTCAGGGAACAACTTAGTATTTGCAAAGCGCTTCGTGGCGCGGAGCCGCTAGACGAGCACTCGGGCCTCCCGGTGCGGTGTTACTCAGCCGGCCAGCCTTGCTCTCGCAATCACAGGCAAATCCCAGGAGAATTTCTCCTGTGAATCACTGGGTGATGGCAGTGGGAATTCCCCCGGGAAGGCTGGGAGCTCCGGCTTCTGCAAAGCGAAGAGCTGTGCACTGCAAACCCTGCCGTGGCTGTCGCAGCCGTCAGGTGTCCCTTGGTGTACGGACCCTGTCGGGGCAGGTGCCGCGGCCCCGCGAGAAGGTGTGGAAGGCTGTGCCTGCCTTTGTGCGCCGTGTGGATTTAAGCGTGTGTTTTAAGCGCTTTCCAGTATTCAGTCCTCTAGATTGAAGTGGTCTTCTATGTCAGTTTCTGTCACATTAGCAATGTTGGGAAGATCGGTCCTTAATTAACATGATTGCCATTATATTCAAACATTTTTCCAGGTTTTCTTGAGAAAGAGAAAAACCCGATCTGCTTTCCGGGGCCTTTTACATACGTGAATGTGAGATTTTTCAAGCTATAGAGGGCTCTGTCATAATCCAGTAGGAATGTCTGTAGGGAAGTAACTTGCTGTTAAAGTGGGCATCTATTCAGAGAAACGACTGCAGAAATGGCATTGTGGGGTTCATGTTTATGGTTTCTCAGCAACGCTGGTTGACGTCTCCTCGGCTGCAAAATTAAAGGACTTTTTTTTGACTTGCCAGCTCTACAAGCTTAGCTGGGGCTCCCCACCATGCTGGGCTCCATCAGGCACACGCATCATCGGGACTCAAGAATCAGTGCATGGAATTTAGTTAATAGCTAATACTTGATACAGAAATGAGTTCAAGGCCTGAGCTTTGTCCTCTCTGTGGTGCGCTGTAAGGTATCCAGGACTTATTTTAAATGTTGAAGCGTGCAGGTCTAGCCCTGCTTGAACACCATGGCTGGGTTTGTGGATGAGGTACCATTTCTACGTGTAGTCACGTTGCAGGGAATGACCAGTAGTTACATAGGCGCCCAAGCCTTCCATTGATTTCACTGGGAGTTTTGGGCGTTCAAAGAATGTGGGAATGGATCGTACATGATTTATTGGCAGATAATTTACACAGGCTACTTGGCTGCATTACGTGCATTTCCTTTCTGCAAAGCCTGTCTTGGAGTAGTTTAAGCACCATCAGATTTATCTGCAGAAGCTTTTGAATACGGTTTTGGGAGAGAATGCCATCAAGCTAACTTCCCCAGTTCTGAAAAAAAGAATGTATATCTAGGTTATTTTTGTGCATGGTTATCCCTAGGGCTTGAAATGGCTATAAAGTAAGGACTATAGCCATTTAAAAGAAGTTACTAGGAAAGGACCACAGTGACCTTGGCAATATCTAATTGCAGGCTAAACTTTCTGGGTGGGCATTCAGCACTGGATACAAAAAAAGTAAAATCTTGGCAGGAGCTGCCAGGTCTCATTATTTTCAGTAGAGCCTGACATTTCCAGTGGGTTTTTTTTTAAAAAAAAAAAGAATAAAAAGAACAAAGTCAACAACTTCAAAGCAGTAGGGGCATACAGAAAAAAAAGTTTGAGCAAAACCAATTTAGCAGTGATATAATTACAATCAGAGAAATAAGAAAGTGGGTTTTTTTTCAGGTTTGCTTATGGCTTTTCTTCTTTTCTCCTCTCCCCGTGCCCCCCTGCAGGAATGGGAGCTGGTGGTGCTGGGGAAGTTGAAGTGGAACCTTGCAGCCATCACCCCGCACGATTTCATTGAACACATCTTAAGGAAGCTGCCTGTACCTAAAGACAAGTTGCTTTTGATCCGGAAGCATGCACAAACGTTCATTGCCCTTTGTGCCACAGGTAGGCCAAGGTGCTCTGGGTGTGTCTGCTGCTTGCCGTGTGGTTGGAAGTGCAGATCAGTCACTGGTGGTGTGAAAGCTTTTCACCCCCTCCATCCTTACATGATGCGGGAAGAGTGGCTGAAGGCAATGGGACTGTTCGCAAAGGGCATTGTGAATTAGGTCCAAAACTGCGTATAAACAGAATCCTTGCCATTGGGAACTGTAGTGCAGTTGCAATACTGCTCCTAACGCATGCGGTATTTTTGCAGTGAAGTCAGTAAGAGGAGATTAAACCGTACAATTTTCTACTTTGCCCATTCACTAATTTTTTTAAAGGGCCACAGATCGTTTGTAAGGGCAGCCAAATTATTGGAAGCTCTTATGGCCCATTAGCCCAAAGTGCATTGAGCTAATTCATTAAATGAATGTAAATTTTTCATTAACTGGACGCTGTCCATATGCAAGGTAAAAATTGTATTTTAATATGTATGTGATACTACCATATTATTGAAGCGTAGGGAACAACAGTCAAAAAAGTAATGCCTTTTTTAATAAACATTTGGATACTTTCTCTTCACTCCAAGAAAGCAGTGAAACTGGTCTGTTTCATAGGGAACCGTTACACTCTCCTTTTGTCGTATGTTTGGTTGAATACAGTTTCTGAAGATTTAGATGAGAATAATTGCTTCAGTGGAAGAGAGGCTTTTAATGTATACCTGGCTGAAAAACCCTGTTTTTTGTTTGGCTTTTTTTTTTCCCCCCATTGACTTTTAGAAATCAACGTACTCCAATTTTCATCCAAAGGATTATCAGTTAGACCACTTCTTAGAAGCTAGACCTGGAACAGATAAACAGTATGCAGTGTTTTTCCAGGGTTATTACCGAATAGTGTATGGCTCAATGTTTGAATTCACTGCAGTTTGACATACGTGGTCCTTTGTGATAGGAACTGTTCTGCCTGCCTGTTTGCAGAGGCGGTAGGAGGACAGGGTGCCGCTTTTGGGTATGAATGTCTACTGCTGTGCTTACTTCTCAATATTTGAGATGTAGAGACTGCTTTTACAATGTAGGGCAGTTTTTACTGCCTCAGTCGATCAGTTTTAAAGAATTGTACATGGGCTGTGTTAGGATAATTGACTTTTTGGTTACCAAGATGTTCAAGCTTTTCCTTCTTTTCCTACCACTGTGTGATCCTTTTCAGGCAAAAACCCACAGGACTCAGTAGAAGTACTACTCAGTCTGCAGGATAACCCTTGGTAATTCATCAGACATTTCTGGACTAATTAGCTTTTAACTTCAGGATTAATCTGTTACATGAGCTTTGCTTTCTTTCTTTGCCTTCTCCCCTTATCCAGGATTCATTCACACCATCCTTTGTCTTCTGTAAAAGATAGTCTTTCCTGTGGACATTTCTCTGGATCCTCACAACACCATGAGACATCAACCTCTATCGTACCTGGATGTTGTCTTCCAAACCAGACCAGTCTTCCTTCTCTTTTGTTGCTTTCATCTCTCACAACACTGTATTGGTTTATTTTTTTTTATCCAAGGGGACATTTTCTTGAGTGACCTAGGTTTCATTATGATTTAACTTTTCAAATTCTGATCTGTAATTCTTTGCCGTTGAAGTTTTCCATATAACCAAACCATTGCAGGACTGTGGGCTGCAAAGGAGTTTCCAAGATCCGTGGCTTCTTTCCACCCTTTCTCCATGAATTCTTTGACCGTTAGCACCATGTTAGCACTAGTCCATTTACTGAGATCCTAAACAGCACCCCCTTTCCAATCCTTAGCCCAGTTGTGCACTTCTGTCGTGTTTCCCTTGTGTGATCTGCTTTGCATGTCTCCAATGCATCAACCAAAGTCCTTTACCTAGAGTTTAAAGAGGCAACAAGTCAGTTTCTTTTCTTGCAAGTGAAAGACATAATTGACTGTATATGGAGCTTCCCAAGACAGGGCACCACACTGCTGGCTGTAGATTTTCCTTTTTATTTTATTTTCTTCTCACCCCATTTTCCACAAACCACTCTGTTGGCATTTAGCTTTGGGAAGGACCCATAATCCCGTGCAGTTTTGAAAGCAGAGCTCTTACCCAAGCCCTTGTTCCAAGTTTTCTACCTCACTCCCAGTTTACTAGCAAGTTACTGCCCCCACTGGCATTATAGGAATGTTGTTACTACTGTATTTCACTTTCACTGCCACCCTTCTCGAAGTCATTCTTCCCTCCTCTGTGAAGAAAAGCCCCTTCTCATCAGACTTCCTTCCAGATCCAGTTGTCATTTCCTTTTCTTGTCCTGATTGTTGTAGGGCTGTCATCAGCCACTGTGTTTCTTCTTTCTCTTTCTCCCTCAAAGCTTCTGCTCTCCACCAGCTTGGGTTAAGCCTGGTGTTTCATTTCCCTGTTTGCCACCTTTTGGCAATATGACCTCCTTTGGCATTTGTCTGCCTCTTCCTTTGCTTCTTCCATGGATGTTTTTAGCCCTGTTTTGACTCTCTACTGTTACCAGACCTGACCTCACAGACTGGCTAACAGCTCTGGTCTAGAGCACAGCAATGAATCACTTTATTTCCTGATTCACCTCAGTGCAGCTTTCTCTGCTTTCAAGTATTGTTTCTTCTTCATTAGTGCAACGTGCAAAATCTGGCATATTTTGCACTTTTTTCCTCTAGCCTGACTTGTTCTTCACCAACTGCTCCATTTTAATTTCCCAGCAAAAGCGTTATGCCAGAAATTCCCAAGTGTTCCCTGCTTCTACAGAGCCGGCTGTGATCATGGTCCTGCAATACTTTGTGTCAGCAAATGGAGAGGGAAGTGGCCATTAACAGTTCTGGATGTTGTGCTGGATACGTGGGATCACTTTGATATTTTTCTCCATTCTCCTCTCCATTTGAACGTTATGCAAAAGACGATACTTGGCTCTTTTGTATATTCCTTTCAGTCATGTTTTATCTTTATCGTTTTGGCACTCTTATCTGTTTCTCCATCTTTTTTTTTGAGCTCAGTTTCTGAAACAAGCTGTGTGGATGTAAATCCACAGCCTCTCCCCAGTCCTTGCGGTGATTAATGATTCACATGAGCATGACTGAAACTGGAATGTATCCCTTTTTGCCCTTGGTCCCATCAGAACATACAGCAGCTGAGCAAGACAGAAGCCTATTCCGTGAATAAAGTTTTCTCTTTCCCCTGCCCTTCACTGTCAATGCTTTCAGGACCCTCCTTCTCTGCTGGAAGTGGCTGACAGCAGCGTCCACCCACAGCCCATCCCTGGCTGTGCTGCCAGCGCTGTAGCCATGCAAACAGGGTACTGTCATTAAGCGAGAGCTCGATCTGTTGGCTGGGAATTGCCCATGCGTAGGACAGCTTTCTTCACGCTGCCTCGCTCACTGCACATAAGAGCATGTAGATTGAGACACACTGGCCTACCCTAGTTTGTCATGATGTCATTTGTTTTCTCATCCCACTGGTGGCTCCCATGCAAACTAAAATCTCTTTCAGGAGTCTTCTGAATTTTAAAGGCATGAAGAGGCTGCATCTGGAGCCCTTGCCGTTAGAATATAGCTTGGCAACATTGATGCTGTACTGCTTTCTTAGGATGGGAGGATCCTGTTTATCCATGAGCCCAATGGAGATCATCCTTTTGCTCTCTGGGATCATGTTGCTCTGACTCCACCTCTGTCTGTTTGTTACTTTGCACCCTTCGTTCCTCCTCTGTCTCTTTGTACAGAGGGAAATATTTTCTCAGGGGTTGCCTGTTTGCTTGTGTGTGCCATGCTCCAAGCCAGGGAATCACTCCTGGAGGAGTGGGAGAAGGCAGCAGTTACAGAGCTGCATGCAGACCGTGCCACACTGCTGATGAAGAGAACTGTGCATTATTTCCTTGACTTCAGCATGCTCTTCATTTCTTCTTTTTCCAGGCTGTTCAGTCACAGATGCTCAGCTGCTTCCTTGCTTTGCGCTCTCTTGTTGGAGGCTGTACATGCCACTGTCTTGGTGCAGGGTACCCCTTTTTATGGCAGAGCCTGTAAGGGAATGGGTTTTGGGGGAGGAAAGGCTGTGCAAATCAGGCTTTCAGAAAGAGGAGCTGTGCGTCTCTGAATGTAAGCTGTAATGGAGAGACTAATCTCAGTGAGGAGGTTTTCAGTGTTTTATTTAAGTGGCAAGCAAAAAGCTTTGCAGACTTGCAGAGACAGAAGACAACTTGTGTAGATCCCTAGACTCAGCCCTTTACGTGGTCTCTTCTGTGCTTCAGCCGAGTCCTATGGCAGGTGAGATGTTCCCATGAGGGATACAATGCAGCATCTCATAGACCGGTAGCTTTGAAAGCCTGTGTCTGCAAAGAGTCTAAGAAAGAGAAGGAAAATTTCAGCTTTAAGTCAGTTTTGTACAGTGTGCCAAACCTCTGCCTGCCCACTGTTTCTGGGACATTAATCATCTACATTTGAAAGCTGAGAAGGCTTTTTTTTTTTTTTTTTAACTTCTGGGCCAAATCCTGGGTCCTTACTCAGACAGAAGTTCTGTGGAAGTCAATGGGAGTGTTGTCTGACCAAAGACTGCAAGATGAGGCCCACAGCCCTAGTAGTGATCTGGAAGGTAACCACACAGAATGCTTAGTAACACCAAGAGACATGTTTGGTCCTCAGGACTCCTGCTGGGCAAGTCTACTATGCATCCTTCCCCTCTCAGCCAATATAAGAGTTACTGGGCTGTGTCCCTGCAGAGGATAAAAGTGATACGAGCTTTATTCAGGACCTGTTCTTTGCAGAGGGAAAGAAGGACATTCACAGAGGTTTTGTTGTGTGGATTAATCTCTTAGAAATAAAATACGTGTTGCAAAGTGGCAGTGGTTGCACGAATACTTCTTGCATGATAGAAAGAAGAATAATGCACTTGAATTTATTGACATACAAAAGAAGGCTCTTGATTGTTCCTGGGAGAGGCAGCTCATATCAGTGTATTGACCTTTGAAGCCACAAGAACCGTAGAAGCTCCATCAACAAGTAAGCAGGGCCTGGGGCATGCGTTGTACAAGCAGACTCGCTCCTTAAGTTGTAGGACCCATCAAATCTGGGAAGATGATGTGGAAGGAAATGGAGGAAGAGAGACTTTGCTGATACAGACTGGCATAATTCCAGCACTGCTAGATAAGTTGTCCTCCTTCCTTCCAGCTCAGATCTGACCTCTTGGTGGTTCAAGTGCTAACAGAATCCTGGTCCTTGGTTTTGCTTCCTTTTGTGAAGACGTAGAACAAGTGAAAATAATAATAAGTGCAAGCAGTTGTTCAGAAATAGTGTTTATGATCAGCTAATAAGTGTATTGTAGTGAGTGCTCATATACTCTACATAGACTGTTCAACGTGTTTTTCTGTCTCTGCCTCACTTGGGTGGTTATGATGGAGCATTAGCATTTAGGATACTTCAGACCCATTTGCATAAAGGCCAAATAATTTTGCCTTAATTTAGCCCAGGAACAGAATTAGGTGTCTTCTGTCTTGCTTACTCAAAGAACAGAAGCAGGTCTGCATCCTGTTTTACTTGAGAGTTTTTTGTTTGGTTGTCCTTGGCACTGCCATGCCCTTTTTTGAAGGACTGAAGAGTCACCTGGTTTTGCCTTTGAAAGCAGAAGTAGTTAACATGGGGAAAAAGTTGCAGTGTCTTGTAGAAATATGAGAGCAAGAGAAAAACATGGCCAATGCAGTTAAAACCAACTGCCTTTGTAAAAAAAAAAAAAAAAAAAGTAGCACACTGACACTGGAGTTGCATTTGGATCAAAACAGACAAGAATTAAATTC
The DNA here is from genome assembly GCF_017639655.2 of Falco naumanni. Lineage (NCBI taxonomy): Eukaryota > Metazoa > Chordata > Aves > Falconiformes > Falconidae > Falco > Falco naumanni. Next base: position 9,733,096 of record NC_054058.1, on the reverse strand, counting down.
ACTACTTATATTGCTTCCCTTAGACCTTTCTTTTAAACTTAGGTGGTTAAATGTAGATCCATCCTTGTCTTTGTAGTACAGTCAGACATTGGCTGGGTGAAATTTGAGGCTGGGTAAAATTTGGCCATTACCTGTATCATTTTAAACACCAGCATTGATGACTGTCATGATTCTATTCTGATGAAGGTAATATTCCTTCTTTCCCACCCCCACCCGCACCCCCCGCCCCCGTGAGAAGCATTACCTTCCTCAAGACAGCAGTTTCCAATTCTACATTCACAACTCTGGAAAGAAACCTCTATCAAATTATAGAGATTAAAACTGCTATTAAAAAAAACCAGCCAGCAGCCAGAGTAGTAACAAGGGTCATGTAAGAAAGTAGAGTTCCCACCTGGCTTTGACACACTGGGCACGTTCAGCCCAGATATTTGTGAGGCTCTTTTCCTTCCGGCAGTTTTTATTTATTGGCTGTGAGTTAGGTCTTCCCCTTGCAGGACCTCTCTGGGTCCCTGCCTCCAGTTCCCTCCTGCTTTAGACTGACTGTCAACCTTGCATTTTCTTGGCTCAGCGGTAGTGAAGTCCACTGGATCAGGAGACAGCCAGCAAAACAGCCTGGCCACGGTGTGCAGGGTCCTAGATCATGGATTACATGTGCCGCACGTGCAGAAAAATGTCCTCGGCACGTGCATGCATTCATGCCCTGACCGTGTGAGCTCCAGTCTGCAAGCAGGGTGCGGATTCAGGGTACCCTGAATTTGCTTGGTAACTCTGGCTGAGTGGTCCAGAGGTGGCGTGTTTCAAAGGGCAGTGTTTCTTGTATCACCTTTTTTTATTTCCAGCACTGAAGGCAGTGGGGTTGTTCAAGATTGGCCCCTTGTTTTTAAGGTCCTTTATGAAAAAGTTGATGCCAAAACAGGAATGAGACGGTTGCTAGTGTTTATTGCCTGGAAATAGAAGGTAAAACAAGTCCTGCTTTCTGACAGCCCAGTATCTTCCCTTCAAGTGTTCATGTGCTCCCATTTTCATAGACGACATGTTGTTGCACTGCTTCTCTGACAAGAAACAAGGCTCTTGTACTTTCTCATGGAATTGCATGAATCACAACAAAGTTAGAGTCAGAGCCATGCCTTCTGTGCAGACTCTGTGTGCCAGTTAACCAAGGCTGCACGTACATCCAAAAGAAGGATTTAGCTTTGCTTCAGGTTTCCAGTAAGAAGTACCTTTTATAAGATTCTCTCTGTAATTCAGGGTTCATCAACTCCAACAAGAAATTAAAATAAAAGCTTATGTTTCAGCTTCAAATGTTTAGGTCATCTCTCTCCTCCTTTTATTTTTATATTTATTTTTTAAAAGCTCAGGGCAAGCTTTTGACTTAATACTGGGGGCAGTTTTACCTGGGTTAAAACTGAGTCAGGATGGTGGGACTTGGTTTGTTGTCATGGAGGGAGCAGGGATAGAAGATTATAATTGAAAACAACATGTAAAAAGCTTGGTTTGAATTTCTCGATGGAATGTAAGAGACTCGGGGGGTTCTGCATCCCCTCAGATACGGTACTTAATATTTATGCTTTCGTTGCACCTTGACAAACATTTCACGTAGTTATTGCTTTGCTTGAATATGGAAATATGTTAATTACGGCCTTTATTCCACTGCCTGCTCTTTTCCTCAGCCTTTTCTATTCAACCCTCTAGGTGGCCCAGCACAATGTGGCTTCTTTTCTTTCAATGAGCTCTTTCCACACTAATAGGGTCCAGGGTGATGTGGAGAACCATGTGCACAAAATTGGTGCACCACCCCCCATCCCTTTGTGGGCATGTCAGGTTAAATTCATATCAGCAGGAGGGTCACTGCCATGATTTTCAATAGCGCGAGATGAGGTGATGACTTCAGACAATGGCGCCACACTCTCCAGTTGGAGACACTTGCCTCACCAGTTGCAGTAGTTAATTAATATGCTAAAAATAGAAGCCAGTGATACAAATCGCTGCCTGTTGTACAACAAAGACTGGGCATGTGTAGCTTTGATAGCCAAGTTTATGGTGCTTGTTATGGAGGGAAGTTAGTTTAGAGCTAGAGGCAACGTAAGACTTTCTGGATGCTGAGCTTTAGTCACTCCGGGCCTCTGGCCATTTGCTCGCTGTCTCATTTGCATTATGAATGACATTAAGGGAACTAACAAGGTTATTGGGCATAGAAATGTTCGCATGTGACCCCACGTGGAAGCAGACCTACAGCAGTGCTAGTTGGCAGGGGCACTGTGGCTCTTTATTCGGCTTCCTAGGAAGACGGCTTCTGGGAGTAGATACAAAATCAACCACGAGAAAACTGGTGTTCGGATAATGTGAAGGTCTTGATGCAAGCCCCTCAGAGGCAAGGAAGTTCAGAGGGCAGGCTGGATCTGTGTCCTTCACTCAGCCCGCTGTGCCTGGCCGGTGCTGAGTGTTGAGAGCAAGACATGGGAGCTCCAGGTTGCTTGGATCTCCCCACCAGCCGCTCAGGGCTGGGTGAAGCTGCTCCGTGGGGGCTCAGTGGCTGTGCATGAGGGTGTGGGTCCATCTGGGCCTCTGCATGGGTCCGTTTCCCCCTGCTGCTGGCTCAAGTGATGTGTGGGAGGGGATGGACTTTGGTTCTTGCCCACTGCATCATAGCTTCCATAGGGACTGTCCAAACACCAGCAGAGATTGAGAGGTGTCACGTCATCTGTTTATTACATCTTCCCAAAGTCGAGACAAGGAGGGGTAAATGATAGGAAGTTCATTGCCACCTTGTAGTTCCCATGCGTAACTAGGAGACAGGTTGTCAGGTCCAAAGGTTAAACGTGGGAGTCACTTCCCAACTTAGGGCCATGTTGGCCCAAGCGCAGCCTCGTTCACACTAATTCAAGCACATGGCATCCACAGACCCAAGCAAAGTGCAGTGTGCACAAGAGGAGAAACTGACTCACGGAGACGTAGTCTGCTTTAATTTATCCCTTTTCTAAAGAGATTAGTGGGATTGCTGATGAATCACTGTATGTAGATGAGAGCAAATTTCACATTTGAACATTCTTAAATCTTATAGATGTTTGTTATTTGCCTGGCGGACCAGGAGGAGACTGGACAGTCACACAAGCCCATAAACATTTACAGTCTTTATAAAAACCTCTCATTATTGGAGTCCTTTAACCATTCCTGCTCTTCGTATTGGACTTTGTAAACTGGTAGCCCAGCGATCATGCTGGCTACCAGATCAACCCACAGGAACGAGCTACTGCAGCAGTCACCAAGGGCTGAGTCCTGGCCCCCCCGTCAATAGCAATGAATGAGAATCACAGAATCACAGAATGGTCGGGGTTGGAAGGGGCCTCTGGAGATCATCTAGTCCATCCCCCTGCTAAAGCAGGTTGCACACAATCGTGTGCAGGCAGGTTTTGAATGTCTCCAGAGAAGGAAACACCAAAACCTATCTGGGCAAAAAGAAGAGAGGCAAAACGGCATAAAATGAGGGTAGTTTTGAGGGCTTAAAATCCCACTGTATTTATGGCCTTGTCTTGATGTCTGGCCCGATGATAAGTGCAACCACAGGCTGAGGCACTGGGGATAGGGCAGGCTCTGTGGGGAGTGCATGTGCTGTGTGTAGGTAACTTTATCTGTTTTCCTTGGTCATCCATTTACAGGCTGGATGGGGCTACACCTTGTGTGCGTGTGTATGAATCCGTGTGAGGTAAATGTGAAAGTGATTCTGATACGAAAGTGCAGTTCATGTTACCTCGACGTGCTGAGATCAGCATCCTCAGGGCTGGTCCTGCACTGATGCGTAGGAGTCAAGGCTTTCCTGTTGACTCATTCATTAGTGGGGGCAGTATAACTTAATTTTCAAAGTCATCAGCTTTCCTATCTACAGTGGGTTCTTACTATTACAATAGTGCATAATTACTATTTTTGTAATAATGGCAGTCCATATTTGTTGCTTCAGTCACTGGGAATTTGCTCCTTCAGAAGTGTTTTTCAGAAAGAGTATGATGTCTGCTGAGGTTCCCTGGTAGGAAGCAGCCTGTAACAGTGGGCTTACAGATGGTCACCTGCTGGTGGCTTTGTGAGACAGATAAGTCCATGTCAGGGTCTCAGCTCCTTCTTTTCTCTTCCCCCATCTGACATCCCCCCTTCAGTTCATCTGGATGAACGTTATGACCCAAGTTCCATTCTTACCTGACTGCTTCTTTCCTTGCGGGTCCCAGTGACGTATTCCAGTCTGGGGAGGAACATGCCATCTCCACAGCTATTGCAGTATCTGCCAGCTCAGAGTCTGGGTGGCTGATAACAGCTCTGTGTGTCTAAACTTGAACAGTTATGCAGACATCAGCAGGGTTACAGAATTTGTGCTGGGTGAACAGAGGATTTGGGACCTGCCCTTAACAGAAAGGCAGTTTTCTGTAACAATCTGTTTCTATAAATAGACTGAATGTATTGATCATGGTTTATTTCATGTTAAATATTACTTGGGTTTCCTCTTCCTTCTCCTCCAGTCCCCCCAAATGAAAACTGGTGGGGAAGGATTTGTTAATGAGTTGTTGTTGAAACAAAGAACTTGCAAACCAAGTTTCATTTTAGGAAGATATTAGTAACCTAGAAAATCTCCTGAAAATGGTATTTAGTAAGACATGCCTGGTAAACCGGTGGCTGTGGCAGTATCATAAACCGTAAGATTGCCTTATAAAGGTAAACAAGAACATTTAATTTTATTTCCATTTCTCTCCTCATTTCCACAGATGTGCGAGTGGAAGTTTTGAAATGTATTTTCAACTTGTTTAGTAAGAAATAGTAATGACAAATGCGATCTTTGTTTTTTCTTTGATTACGTAGCTATGGGCTGTAAGTGTTCTCACTTCCTAATTGCAAAGGTGGTAAAGATGAACTGTTAATTAAAATCTCTTTCTCGGACAGGTCTTTAAATGCTCCAGTTAATTAAGTCTTTAAAAACTGACGTGACTAAAAATCTCAGTTTGGTCCTTTGTGATACCTTATTCCAGTTAGTTTTCCAGTTAGAGAGCTCTAATGTGACCAAGACCCAAATTTCTGACACAAATTACAGAAGGCCTCCTTCTTCTCTTTCATTTTCTTTAAAACTAAGGAAAGACTATTAAAAATTGTCCAGGTTTATTTTATGCATCAGTGAGAATAAAAGACCAAACCGCATTTCCATTTTAATTTGCAGATCTGTTACCCCTCCTTTGACTGCTTGTGATGAGCAGTGTGACTAATGAGCTCCGCTGGACCCAAAAGAGTGGCACTTTTCCCTTTCTTCTACTTCCCTGTTTTTTATTCTTGGGTGTGGTTTTTTATGTTGCTTGCCTCTGATGTTTTGCAGCTTTTCTGGTCTGGGCTTGGACTAATTCCCAGATCTATTCTTGCAGATTTTAACTTCGCCATGTACCCACCGTCAATGATAGCAACTGGAAGTGTGGGAGCAGCCATCTGTGGCCTTCAGCTTGATGACGGGGACAGCCTCACGGACCTCCTGGCCAAGATCACGAACACAGATGTGGTGAGTGTCCTGCATTCCTCTTCTCCTTTCACTTCTGAGGGCGTGGTGGAGAACTGGGCCATCAAACCCGGCCTGTTCCTGAAAGCCCAGCGGAGTGAAGGAGGGGCATGCTCCCAGAGTGAGTGGGTTGCAGGTGTGGGCCCAGCACCTTGGTTGCGGTGCTTTGAATGTCTAAAGCGCCTTGGCCTCCTGGGATCGATTTTCATTCATGCTTTATCCAGCAGCTTGGTGGGGAGAGTGTGCTCTGCCTGCCCTGGCTGATGGTCAGGCATGCTACAGGGGTGAGCTGCCTTGGGTACCACCTTGGGCGATGGAGCGAGCAGGCAGACAGCATCCCCCAGGGCATAAGGTAAACCGGTATGTGTGCTGGTCCCTTGTTCACAACTTGAAACTGCTCTTCTGGCCCTTGTTGAGGTATCATCTAAAAATCCTTGACTTTAAGGAAGTGAATAATGAGCTAATCCTCTGGCACTGGCACAGTGTGAGGCAGGTGCAACCCAGGCTGTCTGTAATTAGTTTTTGTCTGTAACTTCACTAAGCTCGCCCCATGAAAGGCGTTTCTTGGCTTGTCAGAAAGTCCTGTCATCAGTAAGACAGGTGAATCTGATGTCGTTTCAGTGGTGTACAAACTCACTCAGAAGTGATTTTTTTCATCTGGGGTCAGCTTCTATTGGGGACACCAGAAAAACCCAAACCTGACAGCTCTGTGTGGCAGTCTCAGCAGGAAGCTGGGAGGACCGAAAGGAGCGCTGGGAGTGCCTTCCCCAAGGGGTAGTGCCTCTTCTGCCTGCTCCCGTGTCGGGGGGACACAGGAGAGCTTACACTCCTGCGGGTCCAAACCACTCGGTCTGTGGATAAACAGGTTTCATCTCTTGCAAAGCTGACATGTTTTGCCATGATGAAATTCACTCAAAAGGAAGGAAGATGAGTGAGGCTTTCTGAAGTGCAGGCCACTAGTAAGATAATGCTTTTTTTTTACCATAAAAATGCCAGTTTCCAATGTGTAATGTGCTAACTATAAAACTTTTAATTGTTTTTACTTCGCAGAGTAAATACCCTGTGCAGTTATTATTTCCTGCAAATATTCTGCATTTTTGTTAAATAGGAATAATCTAGTTTAACCAAAAAGGGAAGAACTCCACTATTTCTTTTTTTCTTTCAATCAAATTGATCCTGATTTTCAAGTGCAGTTCCAGGGCTTCCCATTTCTTTTGCTTGGAACTGGGTTTTGCACAGAAAAATGAACATTTCCGGTTCTGAATGATTATAATGTAAATCAAGTAGCTACTGAAATTTAGCATATTTATTTCAGTGTAAATGAAAATTTTATACAGATAGTTGCTCATTTGTGTCTGTTTGGTAAGTGTGGAGAAACAGAGTGGTGATACATTACAGTAAGCAGCAGGAACGTGCAAGAAGAAAAATCCTATGTAACAATTCAGACAGCGTGGCCTGGTGCAAGTAGTGCACAAAGCTTGTTTGAACAGTTGTTACATTTAGACTGCATAAATACATTAAGTTTACTTCATTTATGTCGATAACAATCATTATCTGTTGCTGGTACCGATACTGGCATTATTGACTGAATGAAGTTTTCTCCTTGGATGTTTGTCTCACTGGATATAACATGATGAGTTCTGGATGCTGCATCTAGCAAATGACTCTTGAGTGGGCAGATGTGAGAAGGGCATTAGAAACCAGTCAGAGGAAGATGAGGATTTTGAATGAGACTTAACATCCTGTTAGCAAAGGTGCTGTCTTCAGCCAAGGTGGTGAATATCCACAGAGTAAGGAAAACAGTGCTAACCACTAGGAGCTTCTTGTGTAATTCTATGTCTTAACTCCATGGAATGGGTGTCCCACTGCTGTGATTTTCCCTGTTACATGCTGATGCCAGGTGAAGTTGTTCCTGCTCGGCTGCTGCTCATTTTCAGGCATGTTTTTGCTCATGTATGCTCATACAACTGTTCATATCCTTGTGTTTCGAGCCCATCCTGGAATTGAGCCAGCTTAAAGAAGGGGGGAAGAACCACTTGTTGGTTTGGATTTAGGGGGTATGGGGGGCTTGTTTGCTTTCTCAGCCAATCAGTTCACTGATAGATTTCCAAGAACAGCCTCACAGACAGCTGGGAGAGCTGAGCACTAGCACAGGGCAGGAGATGGGGATGAGAAGAATTTCTGTAACCACTGTTGGCAGTTCTTGTACTGCAGCTTTACAAATTCCAGCCTGACAGACCAACTTGGTAGTCAGCAGGACAAGGATAATGATGAGAGCAAAAGAATGCCAGTGTGAGGTGAGGAACAGGAACACAAATAGCCCTTACTGTGGCAGGGGAGGGACAGGGAGGCTTGCAGAGCGCAGGGGGAGTGAATAACTGGAAAGTTCAGAGGGAGCTTTCAGGAGGTTGATGCCTGCTTCCACAGCTGTGAAGCACATCACTGCCCACAGAAGTCCCTGGGTAGTCATTTGGAAGGTCCTTTTTGAGGACAGAAGCAAGGGGTGCTGAGGCACCACCAAACCCCAGACCTAGAACAGCTACCCTCAGCAGAGCTTATTGCTTTGTTCCTGTGCCATCTGATTAGCCATGCAGTCTTTCCATCACTGGACCGTGTTCCCCATATTGGTAAGCTCCAGATAAAACTTCCGATACTGTTTCCACAGTCTTTTAGTACTTTTTAGAAGGGAGATGCTAAGGTAGCCCTTGCTGGTATATCTGTATTTTAGATGTTTGGCGAGTTGTGATCAACTGTTGAGTAGCTGGGTTCTGTCTTTGTGGAGATTCCAGGGAGTTGTTCAGGGTGGTTCTTATCTCCTCTAAAGAGCTTCCCTGTGCAGTCACAAGGTTCTTGTCCCTTCTAGCTCTTCTTCAGCATGGGCAGGAGGTTTGGTAGCAGTGACAGCACGGTGCTGACAATACTCAGCATTTAGGTGAGGGCAAGCAAGCTCAACACACGGGCCAGAAAGGCTACATCATTGGGATCCTGCAAGGTACTTAGCTGTGCCTTGATTCTCTGGTCACAGGGGAGAGCATTTCCCTCCCTCACCTGTCATTTTTGCAAAGGGATTTTGAGTATCCCTTCTTGATGCAGCCCTTGCTGCAGTAATCTGTTCCTTAGTCACTGTTCAGTTGGGTTAGTGCAGTTCGTGCTGCATGGGGATGATGATGCTCAGAAGGTCCCACAAGGCAAGGTGCAGCTGCTCGCTCATACAGCCGCTCCTTACAGTAGGGATTACACCCATGGGTTTTCCTGCTGCGCTTTTCTGCGTGTTTCTGGTTGCTGGCTGCTGCCTTGCTGCTCTACCTGTGAAGCCCTGCTTGAATCGGGATCCCATCAGATCTTCCCATGCCCAGTCTGTGTACTGGGGATGTTTGTGAAGGCTTGTAGGGGCGGAAGAAAAGTCACAGTAGGGTGGCTTTTCTGGTGGAATTATTTCTCCTTGGTGTCGTAGAGCCATGTTAATTGACTCCCCAAGCATATACTACACACAGTGACACTTGGGAAGGGAATACATGGCTCTTTTTGCTGTCAGGAGTTTTTCTGGATTCTCTTCATTTAATACTTATAGATACACACTTAAAGCTCATGTTCTTTATTATAGGTGATACTGAGGCTTTCTTAGGCATCCCAGTGCTTCTTAATGTATGGCCTTTATGCAGCATCTCGCAGACTGGACAAACTTTGTGTCTCAGGCTGAATTTTTCTATGCTGATTGTTTCAGTTTGAAAGAAAATACCTGCCAAAACGGCTTAGTAGTTCTTAAGTGGTTAGAAGAAAAAAAAAAAGATACTGATTTTTGCATTGAAAATTTCTTCACACCTTTTCTTTGAAATTTAACAGATGGGGTTTTGTCAGAAATGTGCTTTTTGCCATCCTGGTGAAAATCTTCCCAGATCTGACTGAGGTTATATGCCTTTGGGGGAAGGGAAAAAAAATCACTCTTCCCAAATAACAAAGAACTCTTTGCGTTTCACTGGTCACATCTCTGCTCCAGGAGTCTGTCAGCGCTGGGTAGAGACAAGCTTTCTTCCCTTTGCTCCTGGTCTCAGCCCACAGCAGCACAGACTGTGGAGAAGAGTCTTGCTTGACCCCCAGGTCAGAGCACACTCAGGACAAAAGGAGCTTCTGGATAATTTAATTGCTGAAAAATTTAAGTTTTTGCAGAAGTTACAGGTGCTGTCATTTTTTCCAAGACATTTCTGTTCTTGTGGTAGTGGTAGCCTTAACTCAAAATCCATCACCTGCAAGCTGTGAAGTCTCAGCCCAACCATAGGTGGCCAGAACTTCTAACTTGGGCAAAATAGTGTCTTTTTCATTAGCCAGCTATTTGGAAATGGGAGAAATATTTTGGTAGAAACTAACTTCCATCCCACATGTTAAAGCTTAGAGATAAGCAACTGAAGACAGGGTCTCAGAGAAGTATGGAGCAGTCTTAGCAATAGGTAGTAATATCAGCTTCATCTGTAAAACGTAGATTAGTAAAAGATTGTGTACAAGTTATCCCAGGGCTGTGTTAATGAAGAGTAAAGACTATTGTAATACATTTTATGCTGATATTTAATTAAAGTTGAATGAACAGCTTCAGTTCTCTCACTTCCTAATTTCAGATGCCCGAGAGCTGTTCCTGCAGTGACACAATTAATTCATCATTGTTGCAGCACTCTCCAAACTATCAAGCTGCAACAAGGTCTTTTTACCATCTCATACCAACATACTCTTCATGCCAGTCCCTCTGCTGCCTTCTCCTTGTCCTTCCTCACCCAGGGCACCCTCTTCCTTGGCCCCTCTCTCTTCCTCAGCTGCCCAACCTCTTAACTTAACCAGCCACACCTGCTCCTTATCTACATCAGCCAAACCACCACCCCTGAAGCCAGCCCACAGTTATCTATTATCAATGCTAATTAACCCAGCTTCATTCCTCTACACATCATCACTGTGTGAATGATTTTGTTTTCAAAGAGAAGGTTAGGGAAGAGGAAGAAATGAGAGTTCCTAGGCTTCAGGAGTATCATGCAGCGGAAAAGCGAGGGAATTCACAGAAATAGCAGTTCTGCAGAAGAAAAACTTGCTCCCACCGTGCCTTCTGGTAGCCCATAGGAAACCGCAGAGCTGGGGGAGAGTCCTTCCCAACCAGAGGGTCCCAGGGGCTTCTGCTGCTTTTTCTTTTGGTGTGTGTGATTGCTTAGCATGGAAACAAGATGATGGGACTTGCTTATTGGCTTTCCAAAATATGTCACTGTCTGATGTGAAGCATGAAAAATTTCAGCTTCAAAGTTGCAAGCATATAAAAATAGAGAATGATAATGAAATCCTGATGCAACTTAACTGCAATGAGATTTTTCTGAGCTTTTACTGTTTTATAATGATAATTTGAGGGTGCTATCTGTTTGCTAGGAAATAGCAGCATAAACCAGGAGGCCAAAATCAATGGAGTTATTTTAGATTTACAGTGGTGTAACTGAGACTGGAGTTTGGCATTTAGCTCTATAATGTTTTTAATGGAAGTTTCATTAAAACTAGACCAAAAATATGTTATTAATAAACAGCATTTAATTTAGAACCCAGCTGTTGGATAGGCAAACAACCAACACACGAGTCTATCTTTCAAAAACACATTGGTGTTGGCTATCCCTGTATGAATCCAAAGCAATGCTCCAGACTTTAGACAAGATAGTACAAGGCATTCTGCCAGTGTCATTCTAGCGATAACAGTTATTTCTGATAAATAGCTGCGCTGGGCCATTTGATGAAGGTTGAATCACAGTTTGAAGAGATGGTGATGAGGCCATGCAAACCTCAGTTTCATTACTCCTTCCACCTACCAAAATAGCAAGGAGCTACTCTTGGAGAAGTTGAGCAGCCTTAGGGGTAGTGAAAATAGCTCTGCATGGTATAGCTGAATTGCCTTTTCTGGTCATTATTGTCCCAAAGAGTCATTAAGTGCTAGTCCCACACACCTTCACACAGCTCTACAGGATGGCACTGCATGTTCTGATTTGTTTTGCTGCCGCAGGCTGCCACACATTTCCTTCGCTGTTGCTTGAAGAGGAGAGGAGAGGCTGGTGGGCAAAGAGTTAAGGAGACCTTCTTACAGGAGTCAGTGAGCTCCCTGTGCATCTCTTGGTGGGTTATTGCAATGGAAAAATAAACAACTCAGGAAGTCAGGAATTTCCATACCACCCCAGACCTGCATCCACTGCACTCAGTATCCTGTCCCTGGTGGAGCCACATGCTTCAGAAAAGGATATGAGCATCCCCGCTGAGTACAATTACGGGATGTGAGGAAGGGTAGCTGAATAGGTAGGGCACGTTATTGCAATTGATATTCTGCTTTTGCCACAGAACCTGTCTGGGGCGAATCTATCTCCTCACCTCCTGGAAGAGCAGCCATCAGTGTGTCAGCTCACTAGCCATGGGTCTGGAAACGGCCATGCCTGGGAGCTTTTTCATAAATCATGTGCAGGGCATGCATGCCCTGGCCTGGCTACTGCTTGTACCTCCCTTTAGTCTGTGCTAGGTCCTTACATTCTCTGGTAGCCCAGATCTCCTCACAGAGGACAAATACATTAAGGTTTGTTGAGGACCTCAAAAAACTACGGCAGGAGTAGGTAGATGAGGTCTTTACCTGTTACAGAGCACCTTGGACCAGTATTTTGTAGGTAAACTCAGGGAGAATTAGGCACACAACTAAGTTTTAAAGCAGAAGTTTGAGCAGAAGGTTGTGTTAGGTGACCTCCAGAGGTTCCTTTCAACCTCTTTCTGTGAGGCCGAGTGCACTGAAATGTAGAAATTATCTTATACTAAAAATGTTCAGACTTACACCATTGGCAAAAGTTGGCAAGGTTAGATATAAGCTGGTTAGTAGCTGTTTCTGTAATAAGCTCTGTAGTACCACAGCTGCCAGAAGGGCTAGCCTGGTTCACTCTGTGGTAGAGAGGGTTGTATTTTCACGTAAGGAGCATCTTCTTCCTAGAGCCCAGCTCTCAAGGTTGCCTCCCCAGCGTCAGCAGCTGGGGAAAGGTTTTCAGGCAGAGCCAGTGTGTAGGCTTGTACATGGGCACAAGTCGTTTTTAAAAGTTTGTTCCCAGATGGGAACTAGTGTGTATTGAGTGGTTTTGAAAATCCAAAGCATATTTAAGGGCCTGAGGTAGAAAGAGAAAAGGAACTGAGCTTTTCTTAAAAATCTTGTCGAAACAGCTGGCTGTGAGCCCTTGAAAATATGGAGTCAGGCTGTTTTAGAAGACTGGATCCATAATAAATGGCATTGAAAATATCTCCACTTAAATGTGCTACATCTGTCAGTGCTGGGATTTTTTTTTCCTCCCAAGGTCTGCGAAGTTCCTTCAAAAAGATCTCTGTAAATTCTGCACAGAAACAACATTCAGAACCATCACACTCAAGAATTCAGTTTCTGTTGAGCCACAGTATAAAATCATGGAAATCTATCTTGAATGGATAGCATTTGAACATTGTCCCTACAGCACATAAACCATTTATTCCCTCCTTTGTAGTGTTTAGGGCCTGTGGTTTTGGAACCAAGTAACAGGACTTGCTGTATCTTATCCTGCCTTATTTGTTGCAGACCACATTTTGTATGCAAGGAAACAACAGACAAAATAGCCTCCAAAAGAAAGGAAGAATGAGATAGTTTCCTAAGTTGTCTTTGCCTGAGTTGGCAGCTGCTCCGCTTCATTCAGCTTTTTGTTCCCCAGTGAGTGCTGTGCGTGTGTAGCAACAATGGGGTGATGCAGTTACACCGCGGGCTCATGGCGGAGTTCCGTCAGATCCATTCATAAATACAGCCTCGGCCGGCGCGCTGAGGAAGCCAGGCCCCCCGAGGAACCGGCTCCACAGCCCAGGCATTGCCGCCGGCAGAGCTCACGGGCCGCCAATGGACAGTCTGGTCAGAGACTTGCCCCCGACCTCTGGTGGGCAATCTTTGCTCGGCTCATACGGCTTTGTATAATGCAGGCAGGTTGTCACAGTTTTTTTAAAATCCCATTTTTCAATAAATGCTCGCGGCACTTATACAGCAGGGTAAATTTGTTTCTCACAGTTGCAAAATATACCTGTTAGAGATTATCAGCTTGAAATCCCAAGTCACATTAAGCAGGAAGTATAATTTCAGGCATGGCATGTGCCCCTGGATCACCCTGCCAGTGTTTTGGCTTTACTCTCACTTTTTCCAGTTCTGAAAACATTGTTCTGGCCTGTTGCTATGAGAAATACCCACATGAGCAACAGGAAACCAACAAACTGACTGTTGAAGCAAACAGTGGAACTGAATCTAGAAAGTACACTGTTGAAAGTACTGAAAAGACAGAAATTGCAGAGAAAATTGTGCCTGTTAGTCATTTTATATATTGCATTATTACAATAATGTAGCAATAGAAAATTGTGCCTGTTAGTCATTTTATATATTGCATTATTACAATAATGTAGCAATAGTAAGTGGAGAAATTCTGGCATAGATGATAATTTCTTTGGGGTTTGTTTTTTTTTTTTTTTTGTTAGTCTGCATGAAATGCCCTTTGGAACGGCAAATCACTATTTTTTGCACTTGCAGATGGAAAAATAGAGACGTATCTGTAATTGATGCTCTTTGTTATAGTAGCAAAAATAGACACATTTAGGAGGGAAAATATTTCTGTTTTTAAACAGCCTCCATTAGATATGAGATCACTGAGATACAGTAAATGTAGTAAATGGGCATGATATTCCCACAGCAGTTTTTCAGACGCTTGTTTTGGAGAACATCAGCGAGCTAAAGGCCAGCACTCGGCACACGAAGGCCCCGCTCTGGGAAGGAATCCCTGTTTATGTCAACAATGAAGCATGTGCTTTGGAGAGGTTTGAATTGGGGCTTAAAAGTGAACCAGCGGAGGAATCCAGACATCTTTTGTATTTAGGAGTACAGATGACACGTTCCACGCTGGAATTTATGTAAATCCCAACGCTTTAATGCATGTCTGCTTGCTGCTTTCTTAGATTATCCAAGCAATGCATGCATGACCGGAGAACAGTGTTGTCACTTCAAATATCTCCAGAATCCTTTCCATTTATCATAACAGGTCCTCCACCTAAAAAAAGTCCCTTTCTGGCTTCCATTTTGCGATTCGTTTTAAGAAAGAGGTAGAGATCAGGGGTGTTAACCATTATTTGTGAACTCATGAATGTGTATGTGGAAAACCAACCACCCTGTAACACAAAAATGGCAGAAGGCTTTTGTAGCATTCCCAGCTTTGAGACTTCGAGCACTCAGGAAAGCACCCAGGGTTTGAATCTAGGCTCCTAAGTCTGGTCAGGAAATGCAAGAGCGTCAAGAAGTATCCAGTAGAGTTACAGCTCATATTTTGCAGTGTTTGTGTGCATATGTTATATATAACAACAGTTCTACTGTTACTCTTCCGCTGCTCATTGTAGAGGAGAGTAGGGTTGCAGTCTGGCTTTTGAAAGCCCTTAAGAAATGACCCACTCAGTGGCTGAGCAGGATTGTCCTCAGCCTCAGCACTGCACAGGATTTCATGACTCTGCCTTGATGCTGGTCTGAGCGCGGCGCAGCTTGGGCTGTGGTGGTGATGGCGGGCGTGCCGATCCCTGCCGACTTCCTTTGGGTTACCAGGCTGAGTTCTTGGCAGCTGGACATCTGTACATCCAAGGTGGGGCTCTCAGGTGTGGTGTCACTTCTCTTCAGTTGTTTCTTGCTGGTCTGATCAAAGGTTTTTCACTCGTTCACGCTTTGGCTGGTGCTGGCCTTACTTATTCTGTGGTTGCAGATGCACGACACCTCACCATAAAGCTAAGATCTTGTCAAGAGTTAAGCGATTTTTACATTTAACAGAATTAAAATGGAACCTTGTTAAACAGTAGTTTTGCAGTGTTTGGTTTCTTCACTAAATGCTGCCATAATGCATTTTCTCTGGACACTGGTAGTCCTAAATAAGTGCCGTCTTGGATGCGCAAAAGCTGGGTGGCTGCAAGACTCAGGCCAGTTTCCACGTACCTGCATGTTTCTCTAAATTTAGTTTTCGATAAACAAACAAACATCAGGAGGCTTGCTGGTGTAAGCTTTCTTATTTCTTCTCCCAGGGAAGACCAAAACTGAGATGCAGAAGGGGAATCTAAAAACCACAATACAAAAAAGCACTGTGTCCTGAGGGACTGTGGAAGAGATCAGAGCTAAGTTCATCACTTCTGCACGGCACGCCTCCCTGCCTGCTGGAGTCAATGAGCAGCAGCGCTGTGGTGGTTGCTGATACAAGGAGTGCACAGTCTGGTAGACCTGGGTGTTACGTGACCAGTTTGGATCCAGGGGTGCGCTATCGTTTCTCAGCCCTGCTTGGCTGTGAAATTAATCTGGTGTCTTAAACCTGGTTTAGAGTGGTTGTCATCATGGGATTAAGTGCAATGAATGCACAGCTGCAGTTTCCTTATGGTCACAGAAGCTCTGCATTGATTAAAAATGGAGAAAGAGATTAAAGATGCATGGCTGAAGTGTTCTACCTTCTTGTGATAGCCCTCTCCTATTAGCATTTGATAGGAGTGATCTTTTTTGTTGTGGAGAAGGTGGTGTACTGCTACTCAGTTGCTGCGGGATCTGATGCAGAGCCCATTGTCATCTGGAAGGTACCATCTATCAGCCTTGGTTTGGAAGGGCTGCCAAGAAAAACTTGAAAATGGCTATATAAAGTCTATGGCAGACACAACCCAAGTTACTAAAACTGCTATAAAATGTCTTTTCAATACCCTCCTTTTTTTTTTTCTTCCTCTTTTTTTTTCCTCCCCCCCTTTTTTTCTCTCCTTTTTTAAAATTTAATTTATTTATCGGTCCAGTCATGATCTTACAGGATGGAGAGGATGTCTTGCACCTGTGTAACTCAGTAAGGCTGGGGTGACAGGCTTCGTGGGTCACGGTGAGGTAGTCCTGAAGCTTGGAGCAGTCAGGACTGAAAATCCCAGTAACTACTGGTGTAAAGTTAAGAGCCTGTTGGTTGTGTTGAGTGAGATGCCCCCTCCTAATAGCTTGCCAATGCACTATGAACATCAGTTTAAAACTGGAAGCTGGGATGATGCAGTATAGGGCATATATATTGAAGAGGTGTTGAGAAGTTTGAGAAAGTGAATTATGCGTAATATTCTGCAGGATCTTTGCTAGTGTTTGTGCTTTCTTTCAAGATTGTCATGAATGGAAATTGAAATAATCAATTTGTATTACTTAAATAAGTAGATGCTGCCATAGCGCTGCTGATTCCTCCTTCCAGTCATTTTCGCTGCCAGCATTTCCATCGCAGCCATGAGGGTACCTCATCAGACAGAAAAGCATTTCCTTTCCTTCAAATGCATGTCGAGTGTGCTAGTAAAATCATCCAGGGATGAAAAACTTTCAGAAAAAAAAACAAACAAAAACCCCCCCAAAGTTAATTGCTTTTTTAGTTCTGTACATGCTGAAGTAAAAATAAAACTATGGAATGGAAAGTACCTGAACTATTTTAATCATTAAAACTACTAGACCATATAGAAGAATGGGGAAGTTGATCCATGTGACACACACTTAAAAAACTTTTTTATAAAAACAACAAAGGCAACCCTACAATATTATGAAGGAATGGCTCAGTCCCTGTATTGCAAAATCTAGGGCCGTAACTTCAGTGCATTATAGCGTTCTTTCAAGGAAGATTTGCTGAAAATAGTCCGATTATTTTTTTTTTTTCTTTGATAAGTTTTTTAAAGCTTTAATTCTCTCTTGTCAGTGCTATCTAGAGTCTGCAAAGCTAAAGTCCACCAGTAAAATATGTACACATGCAGCAGATCCACATGAAACTTGGAGGGGTTAAAAACACTGCATCATGGAAAGGCCAACCTGTTTGTCCTGATAGGTTTTTTGTATGTTTTGTATTGTGTCACTTTGGATTGACAGAAAGTTCCAGTGAACCAAACAGAAGTGGTAGCTCCATCTATAAAATAAGCCACTTGCTGTGTCACACTGTGACAATTGGGATGGTAAGATACTCATAATAAATTAATTTTTTGTCTTTTCACTCATGAGATTACCCTCCAGATGGTGTATTTCATACCATCTTAAAGCTAGTTGTGACTCTGACCGTGGTTCAGGTGCACAACAAATGTGATTTTAGGACTTCTCATCTAAGAGTACAAACACTTTGCTCATGTGCCACATTGGCCAGGTGTAAACTTCTGCTGCCAAGTCCAGTTTATTAAAAAAGCCATTGACAGGTTTAGTTGGCATCTCATCTGGCATAAAACACATTGCTCAGATCTGTCCGCAGCACTCTGACATTGTGCTGTGCCACGTATCACCTGTTGTCCGGCAGCTTCCACGGTGAGTAAAAACCCATCTGTGACCTGAATACCTGGGCAGAAGCAGCCGTGTGGGCCTGTGTGTGATCTTCAGCAAACCAGGCAGGCGGGCTGATGGGGTAGTGTGCAGAGCCAGGATTAATGATTGCACAGCCAACAGCCACAGGTAGATGAGTTTGTTGTATCTCCATCATCAGTACTGGAGAGTTTGGGCTGCATCTGCTGGTGCGTTCCAGCTCGTTTTGCTGCATGACTGAGGTTCTCTCCTGAATCTGGCACTGGGGTTTTTTTTCCTTGCTAGATTTTGTTTGTAGAATTTGCCAACCTGCAAAATAAAGGTTTCACCGTTTTTAGTTTGTGCTGGCCAGGCAATTTTAAGCTCCTGGATGAATGCTTCATAGACAAGACTAATTAAACAGAATGTATTACTCAGACTAATAAAAACTTGAGTTTTAATATGCAAATAGCAACTCTTTTTCAGAAAGCTATTTAATGTTGAATGCAACATGCTGGTCGTTTTACCATAGTATTCTTTGTTTTAAAGAATTCAGTGGTACATTATTTTAAGTTCAAAATGTAAGTCTAGACCAGAGCTAACACATGACAGAAGAAATCTATCAGTGGCCTGTGGATCCCTGTACAAAATAAAATCCATGCAAACTGTGACAGTTCCAGTCTGGGCCTCTTCAGAAATGACCCATTTCTCTATAAGATTGCCTAGAGATTTAATTAACCTCTTCATACATTAAATGAAGTGGCATATTGACCATCAGAAGTTTGTATAATATGTAACGGTGTAAATGATCATATTTAAGGGTGTTTAGAAACAAAAAATTGGCTCGAAATGCTGAAGCCTTCTGTTCCGTGTGTCACCACCCTTCCTTCCCCAAGGCTGGCTGCAAGGAAATTGCCTCATTAAGCTCTCCAGTCTGAAGCTGCTTGTAAAAACTCTGGCTTATTTTCAGAGCAACATACTACTTTGAAATTGGGCACCACTGTGCTTTAAAAGAAGAGATTCTTATACCCAAAACTCCCTGCATTACGAGTGTAGTCTGTTACAAGAGTCTCCAAACTGGTGTCCCTGCGCTTCCTTCCATTTGAAAATGCCTTGACCGTTGACATGACTTGTTGCCCTCTCACAAACAGGTGAATGTTTACAATAGACCTAAAACTTGCCCAGGCTAATAACAGGGAATTTTCTTTATCTGAGTTTCTGATAGCTTTTGCTAGGTAAGTACTTTGGGAAAAAGACGAGGGGTATTTCCAGCTCCCATCATTAAACAAGCGATTTCCAGTATTAGGAAATCACTAAGCCCCTGGTAATACAAGAGCAAGTCCCAGCTGTAAAAAAAATGTTTACCTGGTTAAACAGAAGTACATATTCTTGCCTTAAAAAAATCAGTTTTACCAGCAGCAGCAGGAAAGTGTCAGCAGACAGGGAAGCCCCTCTCCTTAGCTTTTACTAAATAAAGGAAGAACCTAATGAGGTGAGGAAGGTTAAATTTTGCTTATCTGTGCTGGATCTCATCACCAGAAGATCCACTGTGCTCACGTTTTACTGCATCTTCAAGGCATTTGTCTCAGCCTCTCACTTATGAGGCTTCCTGCTCTACTCCAGATAAGTTAGATACAAAAGTTTCCCTTCTCTCCAGGAGTGGGACTCCAGCAGATGGCAGCTCCACCTGATGGGAGTGCAGGCAGGAATGGGCTGCTGCCCAGTGCTCTGCCTGCCAGGCAGCTCTGGGAGGCTGGGTTTAGGTGTGCCCTCCTCCATCAAACTCCAGCTGTAATGGAGCCTGCGCATGAACCATGTGTTTGGTAACGGTGTGGCTTTTTGATGAACCTTCTGCTGGCGTGGTTGCCGCAGGAGGAGCTGTGCAGCAGCTGGGATGCTGGGAAAGGCAGTGGGCACTGGTGTGCGGATGGAGGAAGAGATGCAGCCCAGTGTGGGTCTACCCAGGGCCACAGCCTAGGTGCTGGGATGAGCTGGTGTCCTGTCTCAGGGCAGGGGAAGCAGTGACCTGGCACACCGAGACCAGTGTTTTCCAACACAGCCTTCCTGCTGTTTCTCTCAAGTGGTCATTTCTTTAGTACACCAATAATATCTGCATCCCACTGAGCTGACTTGACGTTTTGGGTGCTCTGTGGTTCCAAGCTCCATGGTTATTCACTGGTTGCAAATGACTGTGATTATGTGGTGGCTGTGGCAATGCAGTGGTAGTGCCCACGAGATATCTCTGCTCTTCCAAGAGCATCATTGCTGCTCACAGAGCATCAGGATGAATTGCAGGAGTGATAGAAATCAGGGCATGACCTAAAAGTGGCTACAAAGAGCTTGGGGTGATCTCTGTAATACGTCTAATGCAGGAGACGTTCCAGTATACAGGCAAGGACTGGTACAACCAAGAGCAGGGTGCCACACTCTGTTGCTGTATTGTGGGCTACACTGGTGCCTGCTGGAGCTCAGGAGCAGAGTGCGGTGCTCCATGAGATGGCCTGCAACCAGTCACCTGAATTAGTGTTCAGTGCTTCCCAGGCCAACTTCAAAAAACCCTCCACGTCCCAGCTTCCTTTGGCATCATGCTTCATTTGTATTCTGACTGTGCCAGTGGTATGGCACATACGTTCCGTTTTTCCTATAATGAGGAGGGAAACGTGGGTGTCTGCGCTGGCAAGAGAACTCCTGTGCACCCCTACAAGGACACTCCTGTGCTCAGCCAAGCATAGATGCAAACAGGATGGTGGTTGCCTTCCTCCAAAGCACAGGCCTCCTCCACCATAAGGGCTTTGAATGAATGCAACGTGCAATTTTCTGAGGCATGTGTCCTTGTAGAAGAATGAAGCTGGGTTAATTATCATTGATAATATACAGCTTATATTATATTATCAAAATAATATTATCAATGATAATTAACCCAGCTTCATTCTTCTACATGTCCTTACTAACCTTGGGCTGCATTTCTTGAGGACACCAAAAAGTATTTGACCCCCCCTTTCATATGCCATGCCAAATTCTAATTACACTTAATCTCAGAAAAATACAACAGTGGGAAACTGGTTAGGAGCTAGCTGATATTGGTAAAATCGCCGGCTTTCCTTAACTCTTTCCTTGGATATAGCAGCACTTTTTGTTGTTGTTGTGGTTTCTCCCCTTCCATAAAAAAGCTAGTCTGAGGCAGAGGGCAAAGCGTGGGACAGTTGTTCTCCAGTGACTGTTGCTTGGGAGAGGTGCTGGCAGTGAGCAGAATTGCTTACATGCCCTGGGCTGGGTGCGGGATGGCTGCAAGCCACTTAGCGTGACCACAGCTCCTCTCCCAGGGGCAGCCCCACAGTCCCTGGCTCTTGGGACAAACGGTGAACGTGCGGAAGGCTTGGTCTGCCTGCCACGTGCACACGGTGTTGCAGCAGAGGTTTTTCATGTCGCCGTGCCCCGTACTTTGTTTCGCCATGGCGTCACTCACCATGCTGAGGGAAAAAACTTCTGAGTCAGGTTGTACATGAGTAGTCCAGACACTCAGGAGATTTCAATGACATTTCACTCTGACTTTAGCTGGTGTCATCCACATCACTATGAATACTTTAGTCTCTAATACAGCCAGCATCTCGTCCAGCCCCTTTTTCCTGGGTCAGTTTGAGAAACTGTCCCTCACGGCCTCCCTTTGGCTGATGCACCTTCAGAGAAACGTTGTGATACTTCATTGTATTCAGCAGGGCAGTTTCATGACAAGGAGAGGACATGGTTTTGCAGCTGGCAGCTGCTGGCTAGTAGCCAAGGAAAATGGGTGTTCGTGACCCACTGGAGCTAATTGCGCTCATCACAAACACAAATGTCGTCAGTGGGACATACACTCTGCATTTGACGTGTTTTCCCAGTCGGGCTAGGATGACAAATTAAACCTCTACACATGAATATTTCAAACTCTCCTGAATAACCTGGTATTGTGTAGAGAAAGTGGGCATGTTGGTCAGAGCCCAGCTCCCCAGCATTGCAGTCGCATCCCGTACTGGGTTCCAGGGATGACACAAGCGCCTGTGGAACCCCATGGAGGTCAGTGCCCAGCTCTGTTCTTCACCTCCCCTGCCTGAGAGTGGGAATGGGAAAGTGGTCTCATCGCCCCTGCCAGATGCTGCCAGAGCTCTGGTTAAAATACTCTGCTTTAAAACTCCTGCTACCAAAACCTGTGTTTCTCAACTGCCTGAAGTCTTTGGGAGAGACCCAGCTCTTATGCAGGCCAAGGCTTCAGTGAATGCGCAGTAGTGGTACCTTTTCCATTATTGTAGAAGGACTCCTCAGGGCTGCATTTAGAAAAAGCCATTTATCCATCATAGCACCACCTGCCCACCTACACAGCGTTGTATTGATATGCTCACATTCCCAGCACGCTGCACATAATTGGCATTGTGTTTATACGGTCATGGCTTGGCTTCTATTTTGCAATTTTTGTTACAACCAAGTGTTCATCAATGTTTTCTCACTCTTTGTTTAAATTATCATATTATTAGGTCTTCCAGCGTATTACAAAAATGTGGAACATCCTGTAGTATTTTCATAGTTGTCTTCTTCATCACTGTAACTGGTTTAAGCATGGTGAATCCTTCACATTTATTTGTTTATTCATACTTTATGTTTATTGCAGGACTTCTAATGTGCAGGGCCACAATTCTGTGTTGTTGTACCGTGTCCTGCTCTTTCTCCAACTGTTATGTAGTATAATTCGTAATGTAGTGGTCTCTGAGGCTTGGTTGTGTGTTTTTGACTTACATCTTTTTCTATTACCTGTCTTTGCTTTAATGTCTTCTCTGAATTACTGCCAGTAGCTATTCCTGGGGCTGTTAAAATCATCATGCTCTCAGAAAGAAGGTGTGGGAGCGTACCCTACACCTCCTCTTCTTCCCTCCTCTGCTGCTGAAATCACTTTTCGTCTCTGGAATGTGCTCAGAGAATAATAATGTGGCTGCATGTTTGGGGCTGCATTGTTCTTTCCCCTTGCATCAATTTCCACAGATAAACAGACTCTTCTTTTGCCTTTGCCTCCAGGACCCAAATGCATGACTGATTAAAACTCAGCTGCAGAGCACTGCACATTTTCAGGGACCTCAGAACTTCTTCTCTTTGATTTACCATCCATTTGCTTAACAGTAAAACTGAACTGCCCCTGTCTGTGTGACCTCGGTAGCACACGTTGGTTATTTCAGGAGAAAAATGCAGCTTTTCTGTACTGAAGACCCACCCAAGTTACTGAACCCTGCATAGGAGAATGCAGAATTTCATACACCTTGCCCTATGTTTTTTACATCGCTTTGGATTCCTGCTCAAGAAAACCACACAAAGGAGCAAGGACAGGTAAAATACTAAGATTTGGAGAGTCTAATAAACGTGGCATTAGCATTGTTTAACCCAGGGAATTTGTACGCAGTGATTTACCTGTGAGAGAGAATTCAGGGTCATTTTCTGTCGCAGCAGACACTCCTTGGGAATACCAGATCGATGCTTTTCCAGTTTCTGCTAACGCAGTAAGGAAAAAAAGCCTTATCTCCATTAACAGATCAATTTGCTTTTTATCCTCTAGGACTGCCTTAAAGCTTGTCAAGAACAGATCGAAGCGGTGCTAGTAAACAGCCTTAGGCAAGTCCGGCAGCAGCAACAGCAAAGCAATCCTTCTAAGACGGTGGACGAACTGGACCAGGCCAGCACTCCCACAGATGTGAGAGATATCAACCTGTGAGGACATCAGCACAGAAAGTCACGCTTGCTCCCCGAGCCCTTTTATTTTTGTTATTATTTTTAGAATGATTTTTTTTTTTTTAATCTGCTCCCACATAGAACGTATTTAAAGCTCTTTTAGGTAAAAAAAAAATATACAAAAACTGAATAATGAAAAAAAAAAAAAGCATTTGGTGCCTGTGATGTTCTACAGAAGGGAATCCCACGATATATTTGGTAATCGCTATTTGATTATGTATCAGTGATATTAAATGCTTATAAAAGCATACAAACTAGCTAGATAAATGTAAGCCTGCATTTGTGGGAACAAAGTAGAGTGTACTTGTCTGTGTTATTATGACCTAGTGCATACACCCCTTTTTTAGATTCAAGAAAGGAATCGTGTGTGCGATTTTATGGCTTGACTAGATTGCAAAGCAATAGAATAAGGGGTTTAGGGCAAAGTGGGAAAAGATCCCTGAAGCAATTGAACCATTCTGAATGCAGAAGAGATTTGCTGATCTGTCACCTCTGTTATTAGTCAGAAGTGTTTGTTGGATCTCTGTATGTTAGTTTTGTTTACTCTTGCTGTCTGTGGTAGCTGCTACCTAAGAAAGAAGATGCTTTATTTTGCCAGCCAGAAGAGCAGGTGGTTTTTTGTTTTTGTTCGTTTGGTTTTGGTTTTTTTGTTGATTTTTCTTTTTTTTTTTTTTTTTTTTTTCAAATTCCCCTCCTCCCCTCTTGACTTTTTCTACTTTTCCTTCAGAGATGGTTCATTCTAAACACAGCAGCATCTTTGGCATAAGGGCAATTCCATTTACCCAGCTGTGGGCCAAGCCAAAGTTACCGAGTGTTCATGTTAGATGGGGGAAATGCACCAATTAATTCCGACCAGTTGGCTAATCAGACCGCCTTTGGATTGCAAGATGCGGTGGATCATCTGTGAAAAGCATTATATTCCTTTACAGTGCTAATGCTTCACGTCAATGTTAACTTTTGGCAGCTCCTTAGCTCGGCTGTAAAGACATTTAAATGATGCTCTGTCCATCTTCCTTTTTAACATAACCTCACTGTGTTAAAGAAGATGAGATTTGGTTTGATCCCTCTTCTATCTACCCATCTTCCCCCACCACCCCCGCACACTTTTTCAGCATTTCATTAACTTTATTGATCCACAGTGAGTGTTTTTGTAAACCATTTCATTCGAAAAGCACTTTGAAAATTGTTCCTAAGGGATTAAATGAGATGGTTTATGACGATTTTGCTGAGCAAAAAAAAAAAAAAAAAAAAAAAAAAAAAGGGAAAAAAAGAAAAAAAAAAAAGAAGTCACAAAAGCAAAGCATATAGCTTTTTATAGTCGATATTTTCCAGTATCTGGTGTACTTGGTTAGTTGCGGTGTTGCTGGAAATACCAACACCTGCTTCAGATGACATTCCTGTCATGACATTCCGGATAAAAGCCTAATGATTTGTATTGTTCAGTGTCACAGAAGGATCTTAATACCACCTGCATGCATATCTATGGACAACGAAAGAAAAGTGCTGGTGCAAAACGACACGAGTGGTAAACATCAAGGTGTGTGACTTGGAGTTTTATTACAAAAGCGTATTCAGTGTACTTGAATTTATTTTTCTGCTCCATCTGTAACGAAGAGGCATTTAGATGGCAAAGGAGTGTTGGAGCAAATTTTTTTTTTTTTTTTTGCACAGTCGTATTAACAGTTTGCAAATATACAGTATGAAGCTGTTGGTTGAAATGTTAATGTTTGCATTTTTAAGACAAAAATCCAGAAAGAACATGCTACTTCAAAGAATATTATATGAATGGACTCAGCCGTATTTGGCTAGATGAGGGTAGAAAATGGAGTAAGATTCTAAGGTTTTGTTGGTTTTTTGGGTTTTGGGGGGGTTTTGGTTTTGGTTTTTTTTTTTTTTTTTGCGCTGCTAAGAAGCTATGATTTGTTTCATTCTTATTCACATTAACAGTACTTAGCTGTATTGTTTCACTGAGTGTGCTGCTATTTTATAAACATTTTTATAATATATTATTTTACTGCTTAAATTTCAAATCCTGAAGTAGATGGTTAAGTGGAGATATGATGAGTTCTTTGATTTACTGGAAATGCCCTGTACAGTTGTTTTTTTCCTAATAGCGTGTTCATGATTATTTTTTTTTAATTTTATTTTATTTTTTCCTTCTTTCTTTTTTTTTTTTTTCCTTCCTTCCTGATCACATCCTGCAAAGATGGTATACTTACCTCAGGTTTACTGGACAAAACAGAAATGGTTCCCATTTTCACAATACCTCACAACGTGACAGTTTGGTTTTTGCGGCCAGCGCTCCGGCCGTGCCGGGGAGAGGTTGCAGGCAGCCGGGGCACTGGCTCTCTTTCGGTCTTCGGTATCCTTTTCATAGTGGAAAAAATACACTGACTCTCCACCGGCAGCTTCGCCGGAGCAGGTCCATGTTTTCCAAAACCAGTGGTGGGGACAGACTTGTTACTCTCACCGCTGTCACCTCTCGCCTCGATGTTCCACGTTGGGAGCACCTGAAGTTCAGCAATGGTGTCTCTCCTGGAGGAAAAAAAACAGTTAATTTTGTGGAAGCAAGACTCTGGAACTACACTCAGCATGTATATGACAGATCAGATCATTCCCTGACAGCCTTCATATGTTAGCAAACGTGGCTTCACGGGGAGGCGTGCCAGAGGGTCCCCAGATGGTGGGGTGACCTCTCTGTGCGCTGGGCTGTCATGCAGCTGCCCACAGCAAGCGTAGGCACCACGTCCATCATGTTTGCTTGGTTTGTTCCCCTCCACGCTGTAGGTCGTAGGTCGAGTGTAGGAGGGAGGAGCACTGATGCGCGTGCTCCTGCCCCCATCCCATCTCCTGTGGTGCCCTGGTCCCATGTGGGCATCCCCTCCTGCAGTATTGTCCCCCCAGGGTGCTGCAGCACTGTTGGGGAAGGGGACTGAGGTCTGCCACCAAGCTCGGCTCCTCACGCGGCAGTCGGAGGGTGGGCTGTGCTGGAAGGGGCAGCACTGTTCAGCAGCTCTGATGCTTCACAGGGACCCAGCAGGTCTGCGTGGGTCACTGCTGGGGGTAAGAGTGTCCTCGGCTGCAGTGATGTACTCAAAACATGCTAACTGTCTGGTTACACCCAGCAGAGTACTGTATTTGAAGTCTGGAAAACCTAGAACTTGAGCATTTTCACAGTAGCATTCACAATAAAAATAATGGCTAGTTACTCCTTTTTAACAGATACTAAAAAAAGTATACTATTATTGCAAATGAGGTGTGAGATTTTTTCGCCTGAATTGCAGAAATCATAACCTTTCCTGTTGATTAATTCAAAAAGTACATCGCTGTTTATACCTTCGCAAGTGCCAAAGGACTGGCGCAGTTGCTAAAAGCGTTTCTCTCTCGGCTTCCTATTGATGGTACTTGGGTGACCTTCCCCTCCCTCCCGTTATTGTAGTGAAGGAGCACCTCGTAATCTATTTATTTATATTCCCAACCTGCTTGTGAAAGAGAAAAATACTATTAATCCCATTTCAATGTCAGTGATTTATGCTTGAATAATCGGACAGCTCCTAATTACTCAGCAGACCACCTGGCCACTGGATTTTTTCCACTATGTTTATTACCATGTTCTCATGTACCTCAGAAATCACTCTCGGTTGCACAGTTTCTGTTCTCAAACTTTTTTTTTTTTTTTCTTTATTGAGTGTGATGCCATATCAAGTCAACGTTATTCTCTCACAATGTGCTCTTTAAGAGGTGTGGATGTTTATATGGTCAGGGGATGCTAGAAAGTGCGGTAGTAGACATGTTCAGTGTAAACAAAAGTATTTAGAAAGTACGGGAGGTTGTTTTTGATGGATAAGACTCTGATACAGTGTAGTCTTGATTACCTTTTTAAAGGTCTTCTTTGTTCAGTGTTGTCATTTTTATTAATAACCTGTTGTTTTGACTAGTTTAAAGATGGTTTTAAGAAAAGTGTTTTGGCAGGATTAGGTATGCTGTATGGACAATAAACTCACCTTGACCTAAATTTGCCTGTCTTGGTTTTATTCATTCAGTGTGAAGATGGTGCCAAAGCAGCCTCTGATCTAGGCAGGTGGTGTTAGCAGGCATATAAAACGTGAACAATCGAATGTTGCAGGCACAGAACAAGTTTTCCTCTAAAGCGTAGCTTGTTGCCTGCTGAACAGGCAAATTTTGACGTGTTTCTTCAGTGAAACAATCCTGTGAGATTTAAGGAGAACAGTCCTAAAAACAGTAAGTTGCTGGATCAAATAATTTTGTGTAAATTAAATGTAGCTAGTGGAAAAGTGCTCATAAGTACACGGGAATGCACATTTTTGCAACTAATTGAAATATTATTTAAATCTGCACTCAGTTATTTGTTACGTTTAAATGCTACTGCAAAAAATTATGTTATTTTTCTTCTATGAGCTTTGGGCAAACTGTAAGTAAAAGGAGATGGCTTTGTGGTGAAGCCGGGGGAAGAGATGAGTTCCACGTGCCAGTCTCCTTTCCCAGCCTGCAGCCAGAAGGCAGGATGCTCGCCCTCTCCCTCTCCCATATCTTGGGGGTGCTTGCTGTGGAGTGAGCAGTGTAATGTGCTTGGCCCGATCTCGGTGCCTTTCCTTCACTGCCATCCAGTAGCAGTCCTAGATTTCAGTCCTTGGGGCACCCCTGGGGAGAGCAAAGAGGCACCGAGGAATGAAGAAGAGGTATTTGGGCAGAGACATGGAGGAAAAGGTAACACCATCATGAAGGGAATAATACAGCCAAAACAAAGAAGAGAAATTAGAAGAAGAAAAAAGAAACCCCAAGGTGTAATGAGCAGGGAGAAGGAAGAATACTCAAAAGGTAAAACATGTTGCTATAATGAGGAAACATACAAGCAAAAATAAATAGATATGAACAAATAGGAAAAAAGTCATGAATGGGATAGGGAATGTGAACTACATCGTGGGGTTGTGAGTCAGGAGGTACAGATCTTTCTAGCCTGTGGCTAGGGACCCGTGGCTTTAGGGAAATCTTAAGACGTCTTTGCAGTGACCTGTGAGCCTCATACTTCACAGGTTGTCTGCACCAAAGGCAGAGATTTTAAAGCATAGTGAGTACTCGTGTTCCTCTGGCCACCATTTAGCAACATGACCAGCAAGCTGCAGCATTTTGTTGGTGTAACGTAAGAGCCTGTGAGCCTATAAGAACTGGAATTCGTGAGGGTTGTTCTTCCATTTGTGGTTTAAAGCTCAAAGGGGTGCTCTCCGGCCTAATCTCACGTTTTAGGGGATGAATTCCTTTCTGACTATAATAACACCAGTAGTCCTCCTGGAACTGCAGGGATGTGCTCTGCAGCATTGTGTTTTAAGAGCTTTTACTACATCTAGATTTAACAAAAAAGAGATTTTCTGTTGTCATTTTAAGTAAGTGTGTGTTTTCAGAATTGGTGGATATAGGGCGCAGACGCTAAAATTGAAATTAATTGGACAACAGCCTGTTCCCTTCTTTCAAAGAAAGCCGGGTGAATGCAGAGAAGCCACACACAATAGGGTTAAGTTCCATTATTATGTGGCCTGTGAAATTGTTTTGTATTGTTGTCTTCTTACCATCTGCAAACAATTTCTGCCCATCATGATCCTATACTTTACATAAGGCCAGCCCAAGGATTTTAAGGAGGGACGATACAGCAAAATAATGCTTTAAAACAGCTGCATGGTGGACTGACTTTTGTGTTTAAGGAAATTTCTGAGGCAAAAGAAAGAAAGCTTTAGCACTGAGATTCAAGCAAAAAAATGCAGCCACACAATTGCTCGGTGTTTCCAGTCTCTGTATATGAGTTAGATTATATTTCCCCAAATCTTTTTGTAGGGGCTAAAAATGCAGTTTATCTTTTGAAGCAGGGAATCTTCCTTTGTTTCAAAGAAGGGATCCTCAATGCTTGTTTCAGGAGCCTTTTCAAACACTTCTATTGCAATTGCTATATTTTTTAATTAGTCCATGAACTAGGTAGCCACACTTCATTCTGTGCTGTTCTAAAAAAGCAAAATACCCTACAAATCTCATGCAACCAGCACAAGCAGAATGAAATTCTATCCCTGCTGAAGACAGTGGGAGCTCCACTGCTGACTTTTAATAGGTTTAATAATTTTCCCACCAACTCCAGTTCATTCTTGCCATATACTGTAAATTACTAGTCACATCAATAACTGTAAAGCTGATGTAAAGGCAGGGAGAATTTCTGCTAAGTCTGGCCAAGTTGTCACAGCACTCTCCATCTAGCCGGCTGCAACATCTTTTACCATCACATACCAACATATTCTTCATGCCAGTCCCTCTGCTGCCTTCTCCTCGTCTCTCCTCATCCAGGGCACGCGTTCTCTCTCTTCTCTCTGCTTCTTCCTAACCTTTTTACAAATAAACTTTTCATACAGTCCTCTATCATTCCTCTACAATTCCCCCCTTTTTTTCTTTTTTCATTTTTCTTTTCCTTTTTAACATTTCATACCTTATGTTTTTAACAATCACCACAACCTTTTTACAAATAAACTTTTCATACAGTCCTCTATAATTCCTCTACACCAAGTCATTTCCCTTTCTTCAGCAGGCAAATCAGAATTTAGCTGCAAAAGGTACGAGAGATGTGGAGTCCGTCTTTCTCAATATGGTGTTAACCCCTGAGCATTAATTACATTGGTCTTTCATCCTATTAAAATGGGCACACAGGACTTGGGTCGTTGAAGCTCACTGTCTCCAGTCACAGCCCATCAGTCACCCATACTCCCCCTAGAAGGGTGCACAGAAAGATGCACAGAAGGATGCATGAATGACGAGCATTTTCAAACATACCGTTACTCCAATGTCCCATGGGTAAACAGTGGGAGAGACAAAGCATGCACTGTCAAGTACATGGACTGCTTAATGGCAATGTAGATAATAAGGTAGAAAAGGTGTATTTTAACCTTATGTTTCACGGGGAAGAAACAGGCCAGGAAAGCATATGGCTTTGCTCATGTAGGCAACTGTTGCTGATGCACTTTTGCACCCTTCTGCAGTCCCTTGCAGGCATAACCGTAAGAGTAGTTGCATTCAGTTTTTAGAGGATTGTTTTAGAGCCTTCTCTGTGCTGTTTGCAAATCGAAGCCAGCCAGCTGGCACGAAGGGAAACAGGCTATGCTCTACTTCTTTGCCCCCCACAGCACACTGAATCGTTTCTCCCAATTAAGGGAAAGTTTATTTTAAAAAGACTTTGGGGATCCCTTTAGATCTTTGGAGAAAGCTAGCTGTACCACATTTACTTTGTACCTCCTTGAAATATTAACAAATAAAACTCCCACACTTTCATTTTTCTTAATAAAATGATATCTTTAACAGGGTTCTCAAAGGTGATTTGCATTTCAACTGTGTGCAGCCACAGGGGCACAGGTACCACAATACTTTTAAACCAAAAAGAGCACGTGGAGCTGATGTTACCGCTGATGCTGCCAGGAGAGAACAGTGAAAATTGTGGGGGTCTTAGTACAGACACTTGTCAGGAAGAACTTCAGGCCAGGGCTCAGCTGGGCTTCAGGTGCACTGTGGGGAAGGGCATCCATGCGCAGCACATACACTAAATCAAGACCTATCAGGCTTACAAATTAAGGTGAGTAAAGCTGAGGTATTTACACTTAGGTATGAGGTCTGTATGCAATATGCCTGGTATGAAGGTCTGCTCTGAGTGTTGCTGCAACCTGCTGAAGAGAGAGAAAGGAGCTGAGGCAAAGAGGGGAAAAAAAGGGTTGGGGTGGGGGGGTGGAATCTCTGTCTCCTTAAATGTCTGTCCTGTGAAAATGATGCAGTGATAGCTCTGTCTTGGTATTGAGTTTTCTCTAAAAATAAACTGGGATGTTATTTGAGCTCTTCCAAAATGTAACATGCAGAAACTACAAGAAGAATTAGGGCAGAGCGGTGAAGGAGAGAGAGAAAGGTCAGCAGACTGGCCACGTTTGGGATTGTGGCTGCTCAGATTACTTGGTAATGCTTCTTAGAGCAAAAACCCTGGTTTGTCTGGCAGGAGACTAGCAAGCATCCCTGAAGAGCAATAGACTGACCTTTCTGATGACTAGGGTTTTCAGAACTTTAACAAAACTGTGAGTGGGACATAACCAGCCGGAGGATGAGGAACGAATTCAAGATTGTTACCCAGCACACCCAAACAAAACTTTCTCTCAACTTTTCCCAGCTTCCTCAAGTTAAACGTCTTTACTTCTCCAAGAAGTTTTTTGTTTCAATTTCTTTGGATTTGCTTCTTACAGACGACAAAGTATTGATGTTTCTGCAGTGGTATTACTTAGTTTCCCAAGTTTAGGTATTAAAGCCTGGCCTAACGTTATAGAACTTTGCAACAGAAATGAAATAAAATTTGGATGTGATTCTCCTTGATGGCTAGCAGCACCAGAGCAAAAGACTAAATATGTAATCGAAGAGAAATGCAAAGCTTGTTGAATGGGAACTCGAAGCGGAGTGTAAAACCCGAGGGTGCAGGCTGCAGGAGGGCCGCTAGATGACGGTAACGTAACTCCTACCGCGGCAGCTATTCCCGGAGCCCCTCCAGGAGCTGCCCGGGCTTTCCTAAACCTTCTGAAAAGTAAGATGTTTAACTGAACCTTCTCGCCTCTCTGACAGCTCACCTGAACGCCTTCATCAACCAGAAAGCCTGCAGCCATCACCTGAACTTTTACACTTGGGGGTTTGGGCAATGGGTCTGCAGCGCTGTGGCAGGAGCGTGGAAGGTTTTCTGTTCAGCTGGACCGTCACAAGGGGCTGGCTCTGCTCCCCGTTTGTGGCTGGTGTATCATGCTGAAAGCCATCTTAAAAATAATGAAACATTTTCCCAAAGTTACTTTTCCAGTGGATGTAGGTGCCACAAAGGTATCGCACAACTGGTTCTGCAGCCCGTCCAATTCGAGAACTGTCCACAGCACAGTATCTGTGCTAAGTTTTGACCAAGTTATGAATTTCTTCATGCCAGCATGTTCTTTAGAGGCATATTACACAGGGAGAGGACTGGGTGAGGAAAAAAACGAAGAAATTCAGCCTAGGTTTCTGCTGGGCTAGCACACTTGTCAGAGCAGGAAACAAGATCGGATCCCAAATGACAAGCGGGGCTGCAGGGAACACAGCCCAGCTGATAGTTTCAGTCTTGTGTTCCTAATTGCCAACTTGGAAGTTTCACGGAGACTAGATAACTTGCCCTGGATTGGTGATACTGTCTGATGTTAGTGATACGCGATCCATATGATAATGACTTTACTAGATAGTCAACATCATTCAAATTTAAAATTTGTATTAGAATTTTCTCATTCAGAAATGTTTAATTTCCAGCTCGACAAAAGCTTTTCTTCCTAAGATGACTTCCTCAAAATATTATTCCTCATCTGATGAGCTTCTGTGCTCATGTGAGTAGTTGTGCTTTATAAACACTTGGTTTCAGCAGGTCAATTTACAAAACAGGCTCATGAACACCGACTGGCATAATGTGCTACAGCAGATCAGGGAAATTACTGAGGAGGAATAAATGAAAAATAAGAATGTCAATGCTCAGGAAAAAACTGTGCACACGCTATGAAGATGAAGACAGGAGCAAAGATAAGAGGCCTAAACAATGGAAAAAGGAAACATGATCTAGTAGGCAAACCACAAGGCTGTAAGTCAGAAGCTGCAAGCCTTTTGAGCCATTTTCCTCACAAACCCAAATTTCAAAGTCTCTTTAAAACTTTTCCTGAAGGGTTACCAGTTTTGCAAAGGGACCTGTATCAAAACAGGCACTTATTGGAATATAGATGCTAACAGTGTTGGCTCATATTTGTTTCTTGTCTTTCTAAAACATGCTTGAAACACAGCTGGGGTCTTTATCATCATAGAAAAACATAGTTGTTTTTAATGGTGATACAATAGAAATAGGTCAGAGCTGAGTCATTTGGCACTGGCTCGTTGAGAGGCTAGACATGTCACTAGTCTCACCCTTTGAAAATGTCAGTTCTGAAATCTGTGGAGAGGCACTGCAGGTTATGCCACACTGCCAAAGGAAGATAACAAGGGAATTAATCAGGCCCACTGTGGCATTAAATATCTAATTTTGCATCTGTTTTAAACTGCTATCTAATGAAACAAATTCTGTTTTAGTCTTCATTTAGAATATGTTTGGTGTTAAAGCACAAATCAGTTTCAAAGTTAGGTCTAAGTTGCAGCCTAACCAGATCTCTGGGCAACCCAGAATTTCTCTAATTTTTAGATAGCATTTATTCCACACGGTTGTTAAATCCTAAAGGAAATACATTCAGCTATCGGACCAACTAATATTTTGGTTAAGCAAATTGTCTGTAAGCCATAAAACTTCAGCTTTTTGAGGGCAAAAGGATGATTTGCGGTCACTTCTTCTGTTACTTTGTCCATTTTACCAGCAGTACTTTCATAAAGCTATTATTTAATAATTGCAATTGGGTCATTGCTCTCATTGTCTATTAGAAATCACCATTAGCAAACCAATTAAATTTTTAATTTTAAATGCTACTTTCTCAGTTTCTGTGTGCTATTACAGCTCCTTGGGTGTTTTTGTTCACCCCTAAGTGACGTTCCCATTTCTTTCCTTGCTTTTTGCAACCACAAAATATGTATTACTTATAGTTTTCTACATCAATAACACAGTGATGATTTGACCAAATATTTATGGTTAATTTCCTAAAATATCAACCATTTTGAATCCGTAGTATTTCTGGCCAGCAGGACCTTCCCTGAGGTGAACGTTGTATTATTTTTGCGTTCAGGAAAACATCTTCTATGCTGTATCCTTGCAGTTCGCTGAAACGTACACGTGCTTTTTCATGAGTCTTCAAAAACAGGAAGTGGGGAAGGAACAGCAAAGTAAATTTCTACTTTTGCAAGACTTTTTTTTTTTCTTTGCCTTTTCACTCTCACTAGGGAAAGTGAGAGTCTGAATGTCAAATCCTGCCAACTGAAGGAAGAATCCCCTTACTCACCCAGCAAATAATGCATAGGCAACAAGACTGTCAACTAGTAAATGCAGATGTCTTGTATCTTCCCACAGATGCCGTCAGCTGGTCCACAAAGAACACTGCCAGGCAAAAGAGGAGAGCCGACTTACTGTATCTAGCCAAGATGTCAGCTTTACTCCTGAGTTTGAAAACATCACTGTGATACAGTCTGCAGGTGGTAGGTTTGCTTTTCTCTTGCCCCCCAACTTCCCTAATTCCTCCATTTCCCCAAGTATGATGGTGGCTGTGGAGCAGAGGTAGCCTCTGCCCAACAAATCAATCTGCAACAGCCTTAATACAAAGCTCACCCATATGGATCCCAAAACTGTATTCCACCAATCTCCCATTTAGACCCCAGGAGCTGAAATGATTTTGGTAAATAGGACCTGAAGATGATGACAATCTGTCCCATTTTTCAGAAAATACATGGAGGCTCTGGACTTCTGCAGCACATGACCGGCATGGCCCCAGCTGGCTGTGGATGCCGGCGTTGCGGATGCCTCGTGCACTGCGTGCTTTGCCTGTAAACTGCTGGTCTGAAATGGTCGCTTTGGAAGGGCTCCCATCTTCGCC
Organism: Falco naumanni; assembly: GCF_017639655.2. Lineage (NCBI taxonomy): Eukaryota > Metazoa > Chordata > Aves > Falconiformes > Falconidae > Falco > Falco naumanni. Next base: position 9,697,929 of record NC_054058.1, on the reverse strand, counting down.
AACGATTACTCGAGGGATTTGGCTTCCAAGACTTTTAATTGACTTGTAATTAGTGTAATTGATCCAACTAATGATACTACTCTGAACAAAGTCCTGTTAGGAATGCATGTTCTGAATTTAGTTGACGTAACAAGACTGAACGTCCTCAAATATTACGTCTTCTGCGATGTGGTAAACTTACTCAACTCTGTGCTCCCAGAATCATGAGATGATGAGAAAACTGGAGTTTTAAGGTGAAAGCCATCAGATCACAATGGTAAAGGAAGAACACAGAATCATTTAGGCTTGAAAAGACGTGTAAAATCAAGCCCAACCGTTAGCCTAATGCTGCCCAGCCTCACTAAACCATGTACCCAGGGGCCACGTATCGACACCTCCAGGGATGGTGACTCAACCCCCTCCCTGGGCAGCCTGTCCCAGTGCTTGACCACCCTTCAGTGAAGAAGTATCTCCTGATATCCAACCTAAACCTCCCCTGGCGCAACTTGAGGCCATCTCCTCACGCCCTGTCACTTGTTATGTGTAGGAAGAGACCGACACCCCCCCGCCTGCATCCCCCCATTAGGTAAGGGGCACAAGGCCCCCGTTCAGCTCCGCTCCAGGCCCGACAGCCCCGGCCCCTTCGGCTGCTCCCCACAGGACCTGCCCTCAGCGTCGCCGCCAGACCTTAGAAAATGCGTCACCGCACACACCATGCCTTTAATTTTTAAACAGAATGTGACAAATACCCAAGTTTCTAGGCCGGGCGGGCGCCCTGCCCGCACCTGCGGCCACAGAGAGCTGCAGCCCCTTACCCCCAGGCCTGCGCCCCCCGCCCCGGAGGGAGCGATGCGCGGCCCCTGCGCGGCGCTGAGCGCCGGGAGGTTTCTGGGGCGCTCCCGCAGAACGCGGGTTTGCGGCCACAAGCTGCGTGTTGGGGGTTTGCGGCCACAAACCGCGTGTTGGGGCGGCGCGGGGGCTGCCCCGGGACGGACGCGCTGCCGCCGGCGCGGGCCCGCGGCGCTCCCCCTCCTGCCCCCTCCCCTCCGTGCCGGGGCGGGGCCATGACGTCACCGGCGGGCGCGGGGCGGCCGGGCGCCGCAGTGCGGGCAGGAGGCGGGCGGCGGCGGGTGAGGCTCCGCCATGGTTCGCTTCGGGCTGACCGTCGTCCGGCAGTGAGTACCGCGGTGCCCGCCGCTGCCGGGCCTTGCGCTTTTTCTCGGCCTCCCCGCTGCCGCCCCCCCCCCCCGCACCGCTCCGGTGCCGTGACGCCAGCAGTTCCGCCCCCCCGGGCGGTCCGTGCGGCGCGGCTCCCTCAGGGGTGGCGGGCGCGGCCCCGTGAGGGGCGCGAGGCTCCAGGCCCGGCCCCCGGGGGCGGCGGGGTGGCCGCGGCGGGGCCCGGAGGCGCTTGGCCCGCGGGGGCCGTGTAGTTAGTGCTTCGGGTGTTGCTAGGCCTGTGAGCTGCTCGGTGCGTGAGCCCGGCCTGGTGTGCTTCGGCTAACCGGGTAGCGCAAGCCACGGCGGTACGGTTTGGCCCTGGTGTGGCGTGGGGTTATCCGTAACGTCAGCAAGCGCTGTTTGGGAGCTCACTCCTAGGACCGTTTTTCTGCCAAAAGCTCTCTGGTGGGGCAGAGAGCTCGTTTAGGAATGGTTGTCTGACATTTCTACCGTGAAACATTCCAGAATTGGCATTTGTGACTTAGGGTGAGGGTTTTTTTCCAGCTGCAGGGGATATTGGCAAAGATTTGTAGTTAATTAGGCTAAGTAGCTCCAGCCTCCTGCAGCAGACAGTAGTTAACTGTTTAATTTTCATGAAAGAGAAACTTTTTTTTTCTCCTTCAGCTTAAAACACTTTGCTCCAGTTGCACTGATCAAGTATCAGGGAACGGTTATTTTGGTGGGTTTTTTCCCCCTGTTCTGTCTGATTTTCTTCCTGTTAAAGAGTTACTATTGACTTCCCTTAAAGACCTGGATCTGCTTGCTGACTTGGTGCTGCGGTTGCAGCCTAACTTTCACATCAGCTAGGAAACATGGGAGCCAGAAACAATTTGTTGAAGTCTTCAGGTGGGACTCTTGCAGACACTTCAGAAGGATCCCAGTTCATTCATCAGGAAATGGATAGGAGTTCATCAGTCAGACTGTGCTTGCATCCACTGTGCTATCTTAGTGCAACTTGGGAAGCTGCATCCTGCTCTTTCCTCACCTCCAACTCGTGGGGAGCAGGGTGGACTCCATCCATCCTGCTGCATTTTCCTTTTGAGGCTGGAAGTAGCTGTCATGGCATGTGGTGAGCCTGAAGAATTAAATTGCTGCCCCCTGTGCAGGAAAGAGTTTAAAGCATACTAAAATGCGGTGGTTTGTCTTAAAAGTACTGGACTTCTGTCATCAGTTACCTATCGGGGGCTCATTTTGAGGGCTTTAGCACACCAGTGTTGATAGCCCTCTGTATAATAAGGAAGCAGCACACTTGGCCTTATTGCTGCAAAAACTTAAGCACGTGATACTTCAGTCAGGTGAGGAGTCTCAGTAAAGTCAGTACGCTTAACTTTGTACATGTCAAGTTTAGTTGTTAGATCTTTCCCTCCAAAGTAAATCTGCATATGGTTTTAGTTGCTCTTCTCTTGAAATACATGCCATCAGTTATGGTTTTCAAGGTAGAATATTTTAGTTCCTAAAGGCCATTCTACCACTTTTTCTACAGCTCTGTGCTCTGTTTCTTTAAGGTGTGCAGCCTGCTCTGCTGCTGTCTTTGATAATCTCTTGAATTGGCTTCCCTTTAAAGTACAGAGGTCCAGTTGGCTAGCATATGCTTTTCCTAAGAGGTCTCCAGAGTCTTCCTGCAGCTTCACCCTCTCCAGCATGGAGATGTAATTGTAATAGATAAATTATGCTGCATTTATGATAAATTTAAGAAATTACTTCCCATCCTTTTATTCCAGGCAGGTTTGTCGTGGTGAATATTGACAGCATGATTGGGGTTGGCTACTTGAAAATTTTTTGAGTTTTTTGTTGTAAAGTCTTTAGATACTTTTTTTTTTTTAAAAGAGGCTGTGCTGTATCTCATTTTTCATATTCAGTCAGCTGTTTCCTGTTGGTATTAATAATGTTTTTGAATGTTCAGTAAAATTGTTGTAAGTTAATTTTTTTTTAATTTATATTTTTCAGTGGAGAAACAAGATACAACAAAGACAAGATAGTGCAAGGTCAGTATCAGTTATTCTGCTAGCTTGTTAGAGATGGAAAATTATTCTTCCCTGCAAAATGTAAAATCCTGTAACCAACTACTGAAATGTTAAATATTGTTGCAGAATAATATTGTAAACATAAGAGACTTTATTTGTAAGCCAGGACATTATCTTGATAGCTTTACAGAACTATCTGAGTTGGTCTCCACAGAATATCAACAAACAGTGATGCATTTCTGATATCAACAGGAGTATTAGAAGAGTTCCTTCTTTGAAATGGGGGGGAAGCTACCTTGTTGTGATTTAACCCTGGCTGGTAATTAAGTACCACGCGGCCGCTTGCTCACTCCCCCCTCACCCAGAGGGACAGGGAGGAGACTTGGAAAGGAATGTAAAACTTGAGGGTTGAGATAAGAATAGAATAGAATAAAAGTGAAAGAACAATAATAACAATGATGACAGCAACAGTTATAATGAAAAGGGAAAGAGTAACATCCAGAGGGAAAGGAAGACAGGAACACGTGGTGCACAACACAACTGCTCACCACCCACCGACCGATGCCCAGCCAGTCACCCAGCTATACATACCAGGCATGGCATCCCATGGTATGGAATACCTCTTTGGCTAGTTCGGGTTAGCTGACCCCGCTGTGTCCTCTCCCAATTCCTTGTGGTTCTCCAGTGTTTTTGCTAGCAAGGCCTGAGGAACTGAAAAGTCTCACATCAAAGCCAAAACACAGCACCATACTAGCTCCTAAGAGGATAATTAACTCCATCTCAGCTGAAACCAGGACACACCTGTAATCAAATAAAGTGATAGCAGCACCACAGCGCCTGTTACTGAGTGTCCCCTAGCACTGTAGTAAATCTCAGTAGTATGAAGCCTGGACAAAGGGCTTCTGGGGCTCAGATGAGAAGTGAGAGTTGCAGCTGTGGTGAAGAACCAGCCAAGTGCACGTTTGTACAATGGGAGTTGGTAAGGAGCCACAGAAGCAGGTCAAGATCATGTGTAAAGGAAGATGTTGCCTTAACGTAATCTGTCACTTGCAAAAAAAGTCTACAGTAAAGCAAGAAAGAATGAATAACATTCTTTTTAAATGCTCGAATTGTTGAATCCCAGCTCTTTCTAGGAAGGTAGTCTTTAGACACAACTTTTTGAATGAGACTTCTTAATGACTATTGACTTGTACACCCAGAACTTAAAGCACTGAGCTGCTTGGATGTCTTTTGTCGAAAAACAGAGGCTCACTGCTACAAGGAACCTAGTGGGGTTGTACTCTGATTAAGTAAACTTTATACAATGCTGCGTGCTGTAAGGGAGACACATTTTCTGACGTTGCAATTTACAGTTCTTGCAACTTCCCCTGCTTTATGTTCTTAAAAATCCCAATGATGTCTTTGAAATTCCTAGCTCTCTGGGTCAAATGGCATGCAATAGGCTCCTCTCCCCCCTCCAGTGTAGAAAGTGAACACTGCCTTGTGTTTTGAGAGGTGTAAGACCTATAGCAGCGTGGTGGGGTCTGGGGTCTCGCATGGCTGAATTACAAGGTGCTCAGAACTCATGTTCTGGACCTCTGCTGCCCTGTCTTTTGCTACTGGAAGTGTATAAATGATTGTGCATTTGGTTGGTGAAAATTCTTTTTGTTGTTGTTCTGGGTCTGATGAGAATTGCACGCTCTCTGCTTTGACTCCCTACAAAAGTAAAATAGGTGATACAATTGTGGACATAGCAATTTGTTACAGGTTTGTTCCTCTGCCACAGTTCTTGGATCTCCTGGAGATTGAGCTGTGACAGGGAGACACCCATTTCATGCAAGCTGGATTCCCAAAGTGCTGGTCCTAGAGCTCTGTGTCCAGCTAGTTTTCCAGGCTCCTTTGGCTGAAAACAGTTTTTGGAAGGGTTGCTGCTTTTCAGCTAGGTTTATTCCATCAACATGCACTCTATGCAGCTGCAAGATCATTGGTGTTGGTGTGCAAGGTGGAGTATGGGGCAGAAAGAGACCACAACAGATTGTGTTTACATCAACTGTAAAATTCTTGTGAAACTGACTTTGGCAAAGAGTGTGTGCTGCTTTCCGTATTACGCAAAATCCCTTCTTGTTGCCTCATTTCTTCAAGGCATTGTCAATGTTAGGGAATGGGGAGGAGCAGGCATTTCATAGTTGTCAGGACTTGAGTCTCCTGATGTGCGTTTTTTTCCCCGGTATACATATTTTAGTATCAACAACACTATCTCAATTGCATTGTCCTTTTCCTTACAATCAGCAAATCTGTTTATATAGAGAGTTTCAGTTGTGAGATACCTCTTGCAGGAAGCCTACCAGTGACCGTTCTAAAAAGGAGAAGTGATTTGAAATGACTACTCATGTTTAGAAAATGTAGGTCTCTTGTTTTATGTTTATATTTGTCACATGCATACATTAATGTAAATATCATTAGTAATGGTCCTTCTGTCTTCCTAGCCTGTACTTCCTTTTTTCATACAATTTGTGTGACTGAATTTAGGGAAGATTACTTTTACTAATGGATGGTGTTACTGAAGGAGAAGCATTTTATTGTGACTGAGCAGATTCTTTATTGCTGTTATGCTTGTCTAGTTGCTAAATGATCTAAAATTTGCATGTCTTAATGTTGATGGGGGTTTTTATTTTGTAGGTCAAGGAGTAGATGAGCCGCTCTCTGCAACTGGCTTCAGACAAGCAGATGCTGCTGGTTTATTTCTCAGTAACGTGAAGTTTACTCATGTCTTTTCAAGTGACCTCCTCCGAGCAAAGCAGGCAAGTTCTTCTAGAGGCAACTGAATGTAAATACAAGCTTCAGAATTTGCCATTTATTTGCTGTTGATGATGCAAAAATAATACAGTGATGGAGAGCCAAAGGCTATTTTGATAGACTTTAGAACTGAAGTTTGAGTTGTGTAGAATTTAGCAAGGCCTCTATGAATAAGGATGTTTTAGTAAGAACGGCTCAGTTAGGAATCAATGAAGGCCAGCTTGCTTCGCAGGATGCCATGCAGTGTGTTCTTCTGTATTTGGTGTTACTTGGTGTGTGGGTATGTTCTTGCTAAAGGAGTAATCAGGACTTAGAAGTAACACAGACTGAAGTCCATTTTTCTTTGAAGAAACAAACCAAACTGGCTGCCGCGTTACTGTACTGTCTTATGCATTGTGACTGTATGCTGTATTTTTCTGAGGAATGCAGACCAATACAGGCAAGATCAAGTTCTGCTGTAAAGCCAGTACAAGGGTTATTAAATGTACAGAGAGGCTGATTTTTTGGCAGGAACATAATAGCACTCCTTGAGGCACTATTTTAACGGGTTAATTAAAGAGGAAAAAATGTTAATTGCTGAGTAGGATTACATGTGATTTCATGTGCAAGATTACAAAATACTAAAAAAAAATCAAGGAAACAGAACTTATAAAGGTAGAGGCATAGATCAGCTGTTCTAGGAAGGTGGTGTCTCCTGTGGGAGCCCTGTCCTTAGTTCTCTTCTGTTACTGATGCAGTGATTTCAGGAGATCTGTAGGCTTCAGGTGATTGAAACTACTAAATGATTTGTGATAGCCCTGCTGATTGCTTGCTTTTTGCTCTGTTGTCCTGCTACAAAAGTCTGTGAAGCCTTGCTGTAAACCAGATCAACAAAATCTAACATAAACCCCGCCCCCTTTTTTTTTTTCTTAAAATATTCATCATCACATTGCCCATTAGTTTTGCAGCACGGTCCCATAAACTGTAGCAGCACAACTTAGAAAACAAACTAGAGAGACGGAGGAGTGCAGTCATTGGATATTTGTAAAATGCATAATAACTGCCTTTAAGTGGCAGTGATTATATTTTAAAACGTTAATAGTGCTTTATAACGTTCGTAAGACTGTGCTATGTGCCTGCCTTAGGGGAATTGTTTTTGAATGCTCAGCCACTTGAGAGAGAAGGTGATAGTTTTTTTCCTTGTATTAAAGACAGCTTTTTCCATGAGAAGCATTTGCACTCATAATGTAGAAGACAGATCTGATTTTGGTCTTTGCATAAAGGAAATGTGTTTTGTTACTTGTTTGACAGGCTATCCAGCTTTGTGGAAGCTTTTCCAAAGATGTGTAAAGCTGCAGTTTCCATTTGCTTGGAACTCCCTTTTCTGGCAGCTGCAAATCTATGAAGAAGTGTCCTTTACTATGCTGTCACTTCATAGCTCAGCTATGAAAGGAATGTACAAGTTCCCTTGCAAAAGAGTAAAAAATGTTTTTTAAAGAAGCTGTTAGTGGTAAAGTTTAGTTTTCCTTGCAAGGTCTCCTGCATCGGCTATAGGCAGGGTGTGTACTGGTTACTGGAACCAGGAGAGTGGTATGTGGTCCTCTGGCTGCTGCCCCTGGCTGACAGCTCAGTGTTCAAGCCTGAGCAGGAAACGAGAAAACAGGGATGTGTGCAAAGAGAGTTGTACTGGCTGGGGAGGAATTCAGAGAGCTACAGGAGATGCAGAGTGAGCAGGTATAGGAAATGTGGAGAGAGGCTTTGCAGGGAAGTCTGTTTGAGAGAATAAGCCTAGGAGAGGGAGAGTCCAAGACTTGCTTCAGAAAGTAGCAGCGTAGAAGAGAGCAGGCAGACCTGCAATGTGAAAATACAAAAAGACTAGTTGGGCAGACCGGGACAATGCCCTAAGGCTTGTAATGTTAACAAAGCCTAACACCAAAGTCTGCAGGGGAACGTGAGGCCTACGGTGAGGTGCTCGTGCTGTTGGGGTACGAGCTCTGCAGTAGTGAAGGTAGGTTCAGGACTGGGGCAGGCTAGGCCCTGAGGAGGAAAAATCTTTTTGAGGCTCTTTTCCATCTATAAAATGGGGCTAATATCCCTGCTCTCACTGTGGTATTGTGAAGATTCAGTGATGTTTCTGAAGCATATTGATATTCTAGTAACAGATGGTGTAGGAGAGGTGTGAGGAAGTTAACCTCAGAGTGTATTTTGGTTTCAGCATGGTAAATGAGACTTCACGTTTAATATTTACACTTCAGAGTATGAACTAGTGCTCAGTAGGTGAATGTTGTCTATTTCATGTAGTGAGCGAGATCCCAGTCCTGGAGTAATTTTAGGATATAATCATATAATTAACTGTGCTATTGGTATATACAAGGAATTTGATTCAACTTTATCTGAATTTTGACGTTACCCTGTGGCAGAAATTTAAAGTTGCAACATAAAGCCTTTCCTAAGCAATACATTAAATAGGTCATAAAATCTTGTTAATACAACAAGGCAGCTTTTTGTGTGCCAGAATCCAATGAGCCTTTTCAAAATTAATTCTATGAATGTCAGTTCAATTGGATGTGGACATTTGCACAAGACTTCCAGCAGGTATTACCAGTCAAAGCTGTCTGTGAATCCAGTACAGTCTTTGTGCTTTGGTGCATATCAGAACAGCTGCAGGTTAGCTGTCCTTTAGTTCCCGTTACTGGCTGTGGCAGCCAGACCAGGTGTGTAATAGCCAACATGCTAGAGCCTGTATAAGATAATATTTTTTCTAAAGCGATACCAGAATTTCCTCTTGATAGTTGTCTTCTCTACCCTGCACCACCAAAATCACATTTCCTTGGAAGAAAAAAAGATAAATAGCACACAACTCCAGACATCCAGACTATTGTTAAAAGTGAACTAAGCCCTTTGGGTTTTCTCTCTCTCGGTCATACTACCAAAAGGCAGGTGAATACAGTAAGTTGGATGATTTTTTTTTCCCCCCAAGTGTGTCATCCAGTGCATTTTTCCCTTGTAACGCCAAGGCTGACACTTCAGTATGTTGCCAGCCTCCTGGCTTTTAACTGCTTTGAGTATTTGATTTCTGAGGTGCATTAAGTAGCCACTTGCTAGAAGGTAATTTCATTTGTTAGATACTATGTTTTTTGCAATCAGATTAACTGATCAGGTTTTAGGAACATACTGCTAGTGAGTCTGACTCATGTACTGCATGTAAAGAATGTGTCAGCATGATTGCTTTGTGAGTGGCAGTATACTCAAGAGAAGATGTGGGTTTTATCCTGGTAAATCCTGCTGCTGCCGTGTCTTGCTGCCCACCTTTTGTGGGTGCTAAATGTTTTCAGCTGTAATGGACTTTGAGTTGTGAAAGAACTATCAGAGTATTGCATCTTTTGTGGCCTGACACAGGCCACGTATCCAGTTCTGACAGAGACTACTAGCTGAACAACTTTTTATATTTTTCCTTTGGGTTGTTGGGTACTACTAATCATTGGCTGTGGTGGTGTAGGATGGTCTAGCTATCCCATGAGAAAACAGGTCATTGATGCAACTGTATATTCACTTTTTAGACTGCTGCCACAATTCTAGGAAAAAATAAGTTTTGCAGAGATTTGGAAATCAAGTATGATGCAAGACTTCGAGAAAGAGTAAGTGCCAAAAGAGTTTGTTTTGATACTGAAAAATTGAAAATGTAATTTACTGCTCGTGGATATCGCGGCCTGTTGAGTGGTGAATTTAACAATGGAGAGCACTGTTTGATGTGGTTTTAATCGCGGAAAACTGAACTCTTCACATCAGGTAGTATAAATTGTTCACACAATTGTGAAGCAAAGCCAGAATTTAGTGATTAGTGCTGTAACTGTGATGCTTTAGTGATTTAAGTAATATTTACATATAAAAGGAATTATCTTAAATGTAATAAAAAGCTTAGCTCTGTTTTCTAACCCCATATATCAAGAGTTAAAGATACTCCTTCTCTAGCCTGATGGCACAACGCGATGTTGGCTTTTTAGCTGTTTATACCTTTTAATTTGCACAAAGATACTGGAAAGCTTTCTGCTGTGCATGATACAATCTGCTTTCCTGATTAGCCTCTCTGCCTGGTAACAGGCGTAATTGTACATCTTGTTTTAAGTATGTCTTGATCAGAAAAAAAACCTCAGATGCTGGCTGTTTCTGCTAATACGAATCACCCTTCAGGTGTTGTACTTAGAGTGTCAGCTGAATTTTAACTAAGGAAATGCTACAAAACCCCAAGTCAGATGGCATATGGCCAGCGGGCAAATAAATGTTTATGGAGCAGAACATGATTGTAGCATTTCCTGTCTGGATCTTCTTTCTCTGTCAAATTCCAATTCTTACCCTGAAACCAGCAAGTCAAATGCCTCCCAGTTCTTCAATTGCTTTACCATCTGATGTTTTTGAAAAATGCTACGGTTCATGATACAGAATTTTAGAAAGAATAATCTTAGCACTCTGTTACACTTCCCCCCCGCCGCCTTTCATGGTGTTTGTATGGAAGTATAGAAATGCCAATACAGCGTCTGCAGGCCACAGGTTGTAAACTGCTCTGGATAACTGGAATTAAGTTTGAATTGCATGAAAAGTAGTAATGTCCTTTAAAAGAACTTATATCATTGACCCTATTCAGCAAGTTTTATTCTCTCATGCCTTTCATGAGAGAATCTGTCTGGAAAAATCTTTAAGATTAGAATTTAATTTTCAGCAGCTTCAGAGCACTTATTTCTTCATTTCTTTCTTAGTATTCCAAAACTGTCAATATTTTGCTTTAGAGAAGGGGATTGAGAAGCTGAAGTAAATGTGTTTCGGTGCATTCTGAAAACCATAATAATGATTATGGCATCTAATTGCATATCCACAGCAAGTGGATAGTGACATAGAAGTCAGAAAGCTTCAGTAATGAGTATGTGTCTATATCCTAGTCATCAACGTCTGGATTTCTGGAATGTGTGTAACCAGGTGTTTGACAGTATTGTATCAGCTCATACTTTCTCAAAATACTCATCATAACCACAGCGTTTTCACTGTCTTCAGATGTTCCAAGGAAGACTAAAGCTTTCCACTTGAATATATTTTTCATCTGTTAGCAGTAGTAAAGTATTAATCTCTAGAGGGAGAAGTATTAATCTCTTTTCCCATTGTTGGAGAGTTGCCTTGGAAAGATCTTCCAGATCAAAAATTACAATGCACATCCAAGTAATTTACAAGATGGATGTACATTACAGATGATAAATACTGTGTTTTATAATGTGACTTCTAATTATCCAGACTAACTAGCTGGTATATATGGATTCTTACTACTCCTTCTTGTGTATGAATAAGTGTGTCATTGAAGAAAGTTAATTGCATATTCTCTGAGTCCATTAGCATATGTTTGTAAGATCTTTTTTGCCGTTCTTGTTTTCTGAAAACACTGTCCACAGCAGTAATGTATGTCCTGAAAGGTGGGAGGTGGCCTTATTGTTTATTTTTAATAGTTAGGGTACTTGTGGTGTTTCATCCTTTGGGTTTTTTTGTTTTTCTTTTGTCTTTATAAAAAAAATCTGAGTTTAAAATGGGCTCCTTTGCTATGGAGATTTCAAAGGTCTGTAGAGAAAATGCTTGTTTCTTACTTGCAACAATTAATTCCCTGTAGTTTTTCTGCAAATGCAAAGTAAATGGAGTTTATCCTCATGTGAACAGCTACATATAGAGGTGTTTGGAATGTAACCTCATTTAAAAACACACTTTAATTTTGTGTGCTAAGAATGAGTGTCAAAAATGTAGAGGGGAAAAAAATCTCAAAGCCAAGATGCGGCTGAAGGTAGTGTTTTGAATGTTAGTACTTTAATGAGATGTAGCTTTTAATGCGTTTCTCTACCCAGCAGGTATATATATACACTTCATATATATACTTTAAACTTAAATAGCAGATACAAAGATACCTTCTCCCCCAGTATTGGGATAAAATTTAAAAGGTAGTTAAGCCTGCGCATTATACATGAGAATCCAAGAAAACAAAGCTGTTAGGAGATGCTCACGTTGGAAGTGGTACTGGAGACTTGATACGTCTTGCTAAACATGCTCTTCATGACTTGCCTCTCACAGAAATACGGTGTTGCAGAAGGAAGGCCTTTGACTGACCTCAAGGCTATGGCAAAGGCTGCTGGAGAGCAGTGTCCTTCATTCACGCCTTCTGGAGGAGAAACACTGGATGAAGTATGGTATTTATTTATTTGTGCCCTACTTTCTAGGCCATTTTATCAGTGCAGATACAGCTGTTGTGTACTTAGGAACATCTTACTGGCAGCTTAGCTCAACTGAAGGTAGTTGTTTTCCAAGCTAAAGACACTACTTGACCTGATTATAGTGGCTGCCAAGTAGGGAATCTCTTTAGAATTAAAATACTGTTTTTGAGATTGACTCCTCATGAAGCTGTCATTTGCAGAAGGACAAGGCAGTTGTCAACTTGTCAACCTTGGCTTTGGAGGGCAGAGAAGTTTTTACATCATCCAGTAACTTACCATTGATTTCTGAGACGTGCCTGTGATAAGCATTTGTCGTTTAACTGATATAATTGTATCTCAGACTTCTAAAAGCTGAAGTCTCTTGCATTCTTCACAATGTACTCTTCTGCCCCTTCTCTTTAGGTAAGAGAACGTGCAAGGGATTTTTTTGAATTTCTGTGTCAGCTAGTGGTTGAATTGGAACAGAAGGAGCAAGACACGCATGGTGCTGCCAGCAGAAGCTCAGGAACATCTGAAGAACCGTTAGTTTTCCCTTGGACAGACCACTGCAGTGAAGCAGAACATAGCTCTGATAACGGTGGAGCCTCTAAAATATTAGATGCCAATATATTAGTGGTGAGTCATGGAGCCTACATGAGGAACTGGCTTGGTTATTTTGTTTCGGATCTCAACTGTACTTTACCAACAGATTTAACAAAGTCTCAGTTGTCTTCTGTCAGTCCCAACACAGGCGTTAGTCACTTTGTTATAAAACTTGAAAATGGAAATTTGTTAAAACCTGAAGTCACATGTGTTTGTCTTAATCAAGACTCTCACTTAGTGGATGTAGGAGCTGAATGTGTAGCTGAAAAAATGTTTTAAGAGTCTTTGTAAGGGCAGTGGGTTTAAAATCACTGTTATGCTAAGCTTGGGAAAGGTATCTGTAGTAATTACTGGGATTGACTGGAGTTACTGACACTAAACTGCAAAAGATGAAGACATGCAGCTGCTTATCAATCTTAAAATAACATGATTTGCATGGGCCTGATACCCAATATAAGTTGGCACTAGAGAAATAACACAAATGTTCTTTATGAACAGAAACAGAATGCTTCCAGTCACTTGCATATCTGCCTCTACAGTGCATATTTTTAAAAACTTCTTTTCATTAGTCATAATTATTTTGGTTATCTCCAGGTAAAAAAGTTGGGGAGAGGAGAGGAATGGTACCTCAAAGATGAGCTGTACTGTATTCTTTTTTTTAAAAAAAATGCTATATTGTAATATTAAACATACATGTTGTCTTAAAATAACTTTTTTTGAATGCAATAGTATAACCTAAGAATGAGCATTGCCTAGTGGAAAACATTTGGTACAGAGCAGGGGGTGCGTTCCTGGCTCTGGTACTAAATAGCTGTGAGACTCTGGGCAAATCTCTTTTCCATTTGTAAAATGGTGATGATGATATGCCTACCTCGCAGGAGTGTTTTGTAAGAAATGGTTAGTGACGTTGAGACCTCTGTTGAAGAGCACTGTACACAAACATAAAGTATTTATTTTTAACTGTAAGCAGGGTGAGGAGCCTTGTGCACGCACAGTTGAAATAATGGTGTCTCTTCTGAAGAGGAACCTTATCAGTAGGGTGAGTTGTACCAGACTAGAATCCTTCTGTCAATGGCAATCATACATTTGATGGATGGATGGTTTTGCCTAGAGTAGGCAAGTTTGATTGCTTGATGATGGCTTATAGTTGCTGTTAATACTGCATTCTTTCCCCACTGGGGTGTTTGTAGTGTTACTGTGTAAGCTTATCTGGTTTCTTATTTATAATAGCCACATACTTTTTGTTCATTTGCATATTTTAAGCCTGTTAAAAGAAATAATAAAAATTAAAGGCTCCTGAATAGAACTCTCATTTTGTCTGTATTTCTTTTGAGGTAAAAATCTTCGTTAATATTACTCTATGAAGCTTTGCTCAGATCATGTAACTTTCATTTGTTTTCTGAAAAAAACCAGACTGATCTCTTACTATGGAAAAGAGCCCTTTTTTGGTTTGGTGGACCAGGGCTATCCTGACTTTTACCTGAAAGAACCCCTTAGTGATGTTAAAATGTTAAGGACATACTTGAATTGCTTGCAACTGTACAAAATGAACTCTTTGACCGAAGGTTTAATTTTTTGTAATGTTTAAAACACATTCTGTCCTGTGTACTTTAAACTACTAGTAGCCCATAGAGAGGAAAGCATCTTCCCTGATGTTTAAAAAATGGATACTAGTAACTGGTGTCAGCGAGGATTAGTCTTTCAGCCTCTAACACATATATAATGTGAAGGACTGGACACCCTTACGAATTTAAATTGGAGTTTTATACTGAACTTGGGCATCAGTAGGCTAAACTCGTTACTTGCTGATCAGCTGGCTTCCTTTCTTTACAGATATAAAGGAAAGCTACTTCGTTATGGCTTCTCTTTCCCTGTATGAAACAGTTCGTAAATGTACAGCTGAATCTGGGTGAAGTTTTATGACTAGGGGTTTTCCAGCAAGCACAAAATCCTCATAATACAGAATCCTGGGAAACTTAAGATTTCTCAGGAACATAAAACCAAGCTTCAGTCAAAATGGCTTTATTTCAAGTTTAATTTGATGTAAGCAGTCTTTGCTCTAAACAAAGGTATTCTTAAGCAAAGTTTTCCAGTGCTATTCAGAAGAAAAAAATTCTGAATTCAAACAGTCACAATAAAATGTTTAGAAAATAAGTAAATTTTTTTTTGAGAAAACCAGCCAACTGGAAAAATCCTTGGTAGCCAACAGTTACTGACATTATGTGCGAATACCACCCAAACAGTCAGTTTGTATTTGTGAAATTAAAAAGGGCCTGTTTCAAATCACGAGAACAGAGATGACAGTGGTAGCTGGAGGAAGTGCTCAAGACTTGTTTAGAAGTGTCCATAGCTCCTTTTCACAAGTAATTCCTTCTTTAATACGCTAAAGGAATGAAGTTTTGTACATAGGAGGAGAAATGGGAATGTGGGCTTTTGCACAGGCTCCTCAAGCTTCTTATGAAATGTGTCTTCCTGGAGGGCTCCTGAGTACTAAATTGGTGATCACAGCCAAAGAAGGTAGAAAAGTGCTTTTAATTGTGACTACTAACAGGGTTAATGGCAGAGGGTAGGATGGGAGCTCGTTCTTAATTTGCTTGTGCCTGGTAGCGCCTGTTTATTTCAGGAAGGCTAGTTACATAGCAGGAGACTATCCTGTTGGTGCCTTAAATAGCTTGAACTTCTCTGCAATTGCCATGTCCTGAATTTTGCCGGTCATTCCATCCAGAGTGACCAAGTTGAAAATGCGCATCCTTCATCAGCTAGAAAATGAGTGGACACCTAATGTGTTTTCCTCTGTAAGTCAGTAACTTTTTTCAAATATTTCAAAAGACGCTAGTGATTTGTATCCTTAGTTTAAAAACCTTTTTGTTTTCTCGCCTACCCTCAAGCAGGTTAATTAACATTGTGTTCTTGCTGATGAGGTAAATATCTTATGGGAACATCTACTTATTTGGTAAATGCTTTGCCACTTCTTGGGTAATACTCTTCCCATAAGGATTTTTGACTCTCCCTCTGTAATGTCCTTTACCTTCTTTGATGTATTTGTAGGTGGAAAATTTAGACCCATCCTAAGAAACCTGTCTTTATGATGGTTTTCTTTAAGTTAGTGTTAACAGATTCTTTCATCTTAAGTTAACTCTTACGTAGGGCAAACTGATGGTACAATAGTGAAAAACACCAAAGGGTCAAACTGTTCAAGCTTCCTAAACAGCTCCAATGTTAACAAAGTAACATTTTTCAATCAAAAATTTATGAGCCAGAATCTCCTGATGAAGGCTTTGTAAGGTAAGGCTAAATTGGTGCAAACGCTTCTGCCAGTGGCTGGGGCAGTAGCAGCAGTTAAGCGTGTTCTGCAGTTGCCCTGTTGTATTCTTTCCTTGTGTCTCTGCACTTGACATTGCTGGAAACAAGATACTGGCCTAGGTGATCTTATAGCCTGCCCTGATACGGTTAAACTTTTCATTTCACCTTTGTTATATCTGATGTAAGCTTCTCTATGTGTTAAAAAGTAAATCTGTAATTTTGGAAGCTTCTGAAGTTAATTGTAAAGCCTTTTTTCTTTAGGTCTATGTGTAGTACTGGTCTTTTTAAGTCTTTAAATCGACACGGAAATGAAATCTTTCTTCTTTCTCCTTTAATAAAGTATCTCTTGTACATTTGTACAGTAATTCCGTACCAGTTTATTGGGATCATGGGGAAGGAGAGCTGCAGTTATAGATGGTTCTGTTAGGAATAGTAACAGAACATAAATATTTGAGGGATTACTCAGTAGTGGGCAATGAAATGTTTTGTCCTTGTGAAATGCCAATCTCTAATTAGCAGCAGGAGACAGGGCCTTAACTACAGGGTGGATTTTCAGCAGTAGCTGCCAAGATGTAAGAGAGGCTGTGAAAGCAGATCGAGCTGTTAAACACATTACCAAGATGATAAGAATTCCAAATGATAAGAAACTGGTACATTCCTTTTGAATACCCTTGTAGGAAAATAGTGCTGAAATAAATGTTAGAAACGTCTCAGCTTGCCCACATAATGGCCCGTAGTCAGATCTGAGAGAACCAATGTGTACTTTAAAATTATCTTTAAAATGGTGAAAGTTAAAATAAAAGCTGACTTGACAGACTTTCTCAGCTGCGTAGGAGAAGAAAAGGTGACTTTGGGGATTACCAAGATCAAGAGGAAACTCAGTCCCCTCCTTTCTATGCTAATGTCATCTTTTGCTGACTAGTCCAGTGGAATCCTGCTCCCCTAAAAGCGATGCTTCGGAAGGTAGGGGAGTTGTGCCATCCTTTGATGAAGTTGTTCATGTTTAAGCAGTGCTTTACCAGGCCAGCCTTGATTTGGAAAAGGTGTCAGGAGAGACAAAGAGGAGTTCAGTTCCCTGCATGGTAGCACACTTGTTCCTCAATTTTGGCTCCACCGCCATCATCTCCTGGCAGGTCTGCTAAATGTCTAGCAGGCATCAGACATGCACTTTGGCAGAGTGCTCTGATAGTATCACAGTTTCCTTCCTCTAATGTATCAGCCCTTTTTCAGGATATTTGCTGTATTCCCACAGTTCTCAGCTGGGTTTATGTTTTCCAGACATAGCCCTGTCTTCACAATAGGAGGAGTTTTCGGTTTGGTTTTTTTCCTCCCCCCTGCCCCCAGTTTTAAGTACAGAATTTAGATCAGATGCGTTCTCTATCCAAGCTTTTGGTATTTCATGAGTCTGCCTCAGATCCACACACAGCCCACATGCCTGGACCTGAAATATGTCAGATTTTCCCCAGATGTGTCCCTCTTTTGAGGGCTTTGGCCATGAGCCTGAGGTTTTTGGATATGTAATCCAGGCAAATGGCAGCTGCATGAGCACGAATCAGCGCACAGTACGTGAGCTGTTTCCCTGACATCCATGGATATGGCAAACCCGCTGTGTGGATGATCTGTTTGTGCGTGGCAAATCCAAGGCTGTTCGGGCAGGTCTTTCTGCTGAGATAGCTCTAGTGTCACTTGCAAACCTCTCTGGGGTTTGCTGGCCCGCAGGGAGCCCTGTGTGAGCCTGCAGATGCCCTACCTGACTGCCAGAAGCTGGCGGTGGGGCCCCTGAAAGCACAATCAGAGAACGACAACGGGGGCCCTGAGAATATCGGCACAGGAGGATACCAGGGTAAAAGCACAAACCATGCCTAGGCGATTGCTGGTCCCCACAGGAATGCGCCCGAGGTCCCGGCAGACCCCCTTTTGGGGCGTAACTGGATGTGATGCTTTTTCCCTCTGGCGCCCAGTTGGTTGATCAAGCCCTAGCTGAACTGTGAGGAGCGGTGACGTGCTAGACTCATCTGTGATAAGTCATGAATATATTTTGGAAGAGCTAGCTATTGAAAAGTGAATGTGCTTAAGCTAAAAGTTGAGGTAATAAAGAAGGTTTTATTTCAGAAGGGCAAGAATCACAAGATCAGTTTAATAAGGTCAGCTATACTCAAGAGTCACAGAATTAGTTTAATAAGGTCAGCTATACTTAAGATTCACAAAATTAGTTAATAAGGTCAGCTGTGCTTGAGAGCCTTAAATGGACTTCATATGGAAGAAAGGGGGGAAAGCTTTGCTTGTTTAAATCAGAGATGTAAAAATTATTTAGAAGTTACATCCCAAACAGGCAAAAATTACAGGGGGGAGCCTCTAGGCCTGACTAGATAAATAATCATCTCACAGTGAGTTTCTGATTCTGAGAAAAGGGCCTATAAGGAGTAGAAATTAAGTTATATCCTATATAACATTGCATCTTAGGTATGAAATGATGAGAATTTGCAAAATAAGTAGCAAAACCATCCTGAGATACGTGTGTGGCAAAATACAGAACAAGGAATGGAGTGTCAGAAATGTTGCATTCTGTGGATGGAACAGAAATTAGGTAGTCTTAAATTACATCCCCGAAATGAATTACTTCATTTACAGCAGTATTGAACACAAGGGTAAAAGAGGATGGATAATGGGAATGAGGACAGGGAAAATACCACATTTAAAGCCAAGAATTAAAGAATTTAATACGCCTCTGTCAGGGGAAATGACTAATCTTTATCCCAGAATCCCAAAAGCACATCTAAAATTACATATCCGTAAGCAAGTATTTTAAATAGATTTGTCAAGTTGGGTGTGGAACCGTATGACTAGAGAATAGGAAATAAAAGATTTTTTATTTGAGAACAGAGGAAAAAGCAATCTTACAGAACTGATAGTTTGACCTTAATAATATTCACAGCTTTAGAACAAATTCTGAAGGAGAAGTAATTACAGATAAGAGAAGTAAATGCAACCTGGAATGTAATTAGATGAGGTTTTACCCTAAGTAGTTCACACTAGATTAAACTGATAGTTCTTTAATGAAATAACTGATGTCTAGGCAAGGGAAATATAGTGGAGTATGATCTAGGTGAATTTTAATTGAACACTTGACACTGCCATAATGGAAACCGTCAGCTCAACTGGAAAAGATCAAATTTACTAGGGAAAAAAAAAAAAAAAAGGTGAAGTAGGTACACAAGCAATTTATGGGCATATAAGTAGGTAGTACCATCCAAGGTCAAGCACTGAGCTGGAGTAAAGTTAGTATTTAAGTTCCTCATGGGACAACTTTTTTGTAATGACTGAATAAAAATATTGGAATGTGAAAATGTTAGCGAGGAAGCATCAGCAATAACTATGTGGGTCAGAATATCGCACAGAGAAAGAAATGATGAATTTGAGGAGTGAAAGATGTGGCATGAAACTACCTACCATGGACTGCATGCTTAGGCACCTTGATACCAACGACATGAATGTCCTCTACAAGCTGGAAGATAATTCTTGAATACCATAAAGGAGGAGAATAACCTGGGATAATATTAACCTTTTTAATTTTTAATATTCATTTTATTATATATAATATTTTATCACATAGTAAAATTATATATAATATTAATAACCTACTTTATATTTTATTTATGGTAAAATATATTTTATAAATAGGTAGATTAAATTAAAAAATATATTAAAATTATTTTAATTATGGGTAGTTGGTGTTGTTGCATTTAGAAAGACAAGCCTGATCCTGAAAAGTGTCTGTGGCCAAGGCAAGGAGTCATGAACGCCGTTGTACAAGCACTGATGAGGTCTCACCTGCAACACTATGTGTAATTCTGGCTGCTTTCGAGGAGGAGCTGAAAAATGTAACTCCACCTTGAAAAGGGGAAACAATGACCTGGGTTAAATCAAACAAACCCCTTGAGTTATTAAGATAAACACCAACAGCATTTTGTAAAAGATTTCCTCTTACCAATAGATCCAGGAATTGGTGTTAATTGAGTGGTTGGTTCTGGGAGAACGAGTAGGGAATATTTCACTTTCTTTTTTTCGGTCTACCCTAGAAATGAAAACTGAAAAATGAATTGACAAAAAA
The DNA here is from genome assembly GCF_017639655.2 of Falco naumanni. NCBI lineage: Eukaryota > Metazoa > Chordata > Aves > Falconiformes > Falconidae > Falco > Falco naumanni. The sequence continues at coordinate 9,677,779 of NC_054058.1, read as the reverse complement.
ATGTTCAGCTGTGTACATACATGGACCAGTTTACATGCAGTGCATCTCTCTGCTTGTCTTTTGTAGCAATGTGGGCTAAAAGAGTTAATTGATAAAGCTTTCTGTGTTTGGTGAATAAATAAACAAGGATGAATTCAACCTTTTGAGGTGTCCTTGAAGAGTGTCCACTCACCCTCCTATTCAACTGCTGTTCTTTAATGTCACTATTTACAAACGCTCCTAGAAAAAGAGTCACTTCACTTTTTGGTTGCATTTCCCAGAATTTAACCTAGACATGGGGATCAGGTCCTTTTTTTAGGAGGTGTCTGCTTTTAGACAGACACTAGGAACAGGCAGTCTGGATTTCTCTGATTGTCCTTTACCGTTGTCATCCATGCTGTCGCCTCCAGTGCTGTGCTAAGGTACCTTGCAGATGTTTGGTGGTTTTATTTCAGTTAATGCATGGAGAAAATGGTCTCAGAAATTATTTCTAATCATACCACATGATCCATAAAACAGCTGTATCTGCATTGTTCCTCTTTTTCAGCACTTTTCCTTGTTTTAAGATCCAGTTGCAGCTTCAGATCACAACAGAGCGAGTTTCCTGGGCAAGGAGAGACAACTGAACAAACCTTTGTGTTTGCCCTGTTCTTGGAAAGAGAGGTGGCAGAGAGAGGTCGCTGGGGCCGTGGTGGCTCCACAGCATGCTTTCTTCTTATTTCACTGTGCGTAGCTTACTCTAAATGAGTTTGAACAGCCTCAAAGTAGTACTGAGTGTGTGGCAGACTAAAAGATACCCGCTGATGTTTTTATGATGCCTTGGCATCTATTAAGTTTCTCATATGCTTCAATTCTTTCGCACGTTCCTGCTGTGCTTCTTCCCCCTTTGAAGTCCACGAACCTAAACTTTAGCAATGGGAGGAGAAAGGGATCTTGCAGAAGAGAGTTCCCCACCTACCTGATCACCCTGCCACTGAAGACCACTGTCCTCTCGCCCACAAAGTGCAACAGTACTGTGGTACCTGGTGGTGATATCATGCTTCTCTTGATGCTGATGCTGGTGCCATAGCAGATGCAAATGATGCTACTGACTATGACAGAGCTCCACAGAGTATCTGTGGTGAGGGGGAGCTGCGAGGGGATCTGTCAGACCCACGGGCACTTGCCGTTTTGCAGCTCTCTGCTGGGCCTTGGTGGGCCTGGGGACCATTGCGGGAAAGAGCTGCGACAATGGTATCTGCAACTTAACCAGTCTGTGACTGTCTGCTGCAAAACAGAGCCGTGGCATAGCCCCAGGAATGGACTTAGAATATTTTGTATGAGCAGTAATGGTAATTTACTGTGTATCTTTTACCCTAAGATCTTGGGGCCAGGATCACAAATATTTACCAGCAGGACTGAACTGCTAGACCAGTGGTTTTCCGTTGCTTTTGGGTTGAAGAAGAAGTTTCCCAGTAGAGGTGACAATCCCTTCGTGGTCAGTCTAGTCCTGCTAAGACTTTGTTTTTCTTATTATCTTGCACAGAACTTTAATGGTTGTGGTGTGTGAAACAGCCAGGAAGCTGCAACCTACGAGGCTGGAAATCACAGGGGAGAGTGCGACACAAAAATTTTTGGACACAGCTGGTGCTATTTGTTTATTCAAGTCCTTCTGGAATGGGGAGCTTGAACAGATGATGCAGAATCCACCATTTGGTGAGAAAGAAAAGTTTATTGGTACTTTTATAAAAGGAAATAGTCTCTATAATACATTGATATAAATATTTATAAATATTCTGTGGGACTTCACGCCCACTCCAATAAATAAATAAATATTGCAATATAAATAAGTAATGCTTTCTTACTAGCCAGTGATTGCCAGCACATCCTTTGAAGAATTAATTCTTTTGACATTTTTAATACAGTTATCTATGATTACAAATGGGTTTTTTTGATGCAAAATCCACTGTGCATTCACTCTCAGGGATTAAATACCCTGGCTGCTGATGGAATGAGCAACCCTTCTTACTTTGTTCCGATGTATGAATATAGAGATGGCATAGAGATTTAACCCCACTGACATTTCTCATCAAAGTTTTATATGGATCAAGACAGAACTTCCCATGATTCAAGTTGTACGTCCATTGACTTGGATCCTAGAGAGCTCTGTGGAGCTTACAACAATTAATGCAAAATGGAAACTTTGCTCATGTAATCACAATCCAGACTTCTCAAGGAGCAAAAGACAAGAAAAATGGTATAGGAATCAAGTAAAATTATTAAACTAAACATATAATCACACCTCTCCTTGCTGTATAGACAGCAAGGTAAAATGTATTGCTCTAGTTTGAATAAGCCTGAAAATACACAAATATCCATCCACCCTGCAATTCTCCTAAATCTATTAGAATCACTCCTTTCCTTTTGAAGCTAATCAAAAACATGATGAGTTTAGAGGATGAAAACCAACAAATTATGAGACAGAACTCTTGGTCTAATCCTAGTCATTTGGCTTGCCCTGTACTCCTAAGGAGTTGTATGAATTAGGAATCACTCCACATAGGAAAATTATTCTAACAGCAGAATCAAGCCCTGTGACTTCTCTAACATAACAATTTGGATGTTGTAGGTAAAGTGGTATCGTGTACATATATATACATATGTAGGGAAAAAAAAGAGATTATTTTAAATGCTGTCAGCAGGACAGACTCTGTGCTAAATCTAGAACAATTTCAATGAAAGTAAGAAACACAGGGGGACTTACTTTGATTTTGTTACACTGCTGTAACTCCAGTGGCTTCAGTGAATTACTTCAAGAGACAGAAAAAAGAACAGGACCAGAGTCTAGCCTAATGTTTGCATTATTCCTATGAGCATGCTTGAAACAAATGTACCATTTTCAGACTGTTGTCAGGCTGTTGAATATCCTAAATGAACAAAACAGAGGAATCTGGATCCTGACATGCAGAAAATGGACACACACCAAAATAAAAAGATCTTTTCAAATATCTACCACACTGGATTTTTGTGCAGCTCATTGGTACCTTTGCTATTGATTTCTGCAGAGTATATCAAGAATAACCTTTTCAAATCCACACACGTTTAAGATTACAGGAAGACTGAATCAAAATGAAAAGATATACGGGAGAAAAATAGCTAAGTGTGTACACAAGTGACTGAGTCCTCGTGGAAATGAATATAGCTCCATTAAAACCAATCAAGCTATACTGAATTCTACCAGCTAACAATTTGACACCTAAATTACAATAAAAAGCTGTGCTCTGCAGATACTGCATCTTAACTACAGATTTTTAAACTTCAGCTGTATATATAGAGGTTAGATTCTGATAAGTAAACTTACCCATAGCATATACCAATGCAGTAAAAAGGTTTTGTCAACATTAGAGACCTCCAGATTAATATTAATTTCAGTCTTAAAAGTATAAAGCATCTGATACCTGCTCAGAACTAAATAGAAACATGAATGCTAAACTTAGATTCTTCTTTTTTAAATATAAACCTAATTTTCACTCATTAGATGGGAGTCTTCCTGAACTATTAATAGTTTGATGCCTGTAAGACATAATTTTTTGGATTTTTTTTCCTTGTATAGCTCAGCAGTGTGCAAAACAAACCATCCTGTTTAACACACTATTATTAGTAACCTGCTACTTTTCTCTAGGTTGGAAATATGCAAAACTAATGAATGTCTCCACATAATATTTCCATATTGTGATGCTAGAATTTAATGTATATGTAAGTGTGATAGAGAAGCACGTAAGAGACAGAGAGACTCTTCTTTTTCCCAGACCTCAGCTTGGATTCAGTAGGTGTCAGAAATTACTCTTTCTACACAAGACCATTTGATCCTGTCCTGTTCTCCTGTCAGTTCCTTCAGTTTTCCATGTGTTCTGCTCCTATGACAGCAGAGTGCTCACTTTTTGACTCTTAAAAGGCATGAAAGGAGACTGAAGCTCCAACTTAACAGCTAAAAATATATATAGTAATTTTTATAAAATAACGCACCATCACTGAGTTTGTCTGCTGTGTTTGCACAGCCAGGGATGGTGTTAGTAAGAGGATTCCCTGTCTCTCTTGGAATATCAGATGCTTCAGGTGTCTTTCCAGTTATATCAGGAACGTAACATCAGTTTCTCATTTCCTTCCAGTGAATTGTTCTTTTTGCTGATGAATACTTAAAGTGATTCAGATCCTAAAATGTTTGGTTTGTATTATTCTTTCCAAACATGTATCTTCTTTCCAGTAAAACAGAGCCCCAGCTGGAACATGGCTAACTGATTTTTTCAGTAAACTATCATCTGTAAGTACAAAATTGGAAATGAAGGATTTTTCCCCCAATGTCTTTCAGGTTTCTCATAGCCATTTTGACATTCAGACTGAGGGTGCTAGCCACTTCCTTTGCCTATTATATTCTCCCATGTCTTCGGTTTGCAAGTGGTGGGGCCACAGTTATCTCGTAATATAAAAGCGAGGACTTGCGTACCTCCTGGCATCCATCATAGCATGTGGGTCATCTGGGTTGACCACGTCGTTCTGGTTGATTCTCACAGGTTCTCTGGGCATGTGGGAGAAGTCTGCTTGCTGCTGCAGCTGAGATCCAAACACGGAGATCTTCCTTTGTGGGACCAAAATTTGGTGAGGATCCATTGGATCGATATCTGCACTTCTAGTATTTCTGTGAGGCTCAGGTGTGTTGAATCGAAACAAAGGGATTTCATTTCTCCTGGACAAAAACTGGGAATATGGTGGTGGATTCATACCAGGGAAGAAGGCTTGTTTAACTCTGCCTAAGCTAACCAGGAAGTTGTGTTTGGGCGACTGGTACACATCATATCCATTTTCCAGTGTCTGGTGGTTGAACACACAGTCCTCTTGACTGAAGAAATGCTTAGGGGAAAAAAATATGACACCTGTGAGCAGAGGGATTTGGTAAATGACAAGTACTGGTTAAAGATGGAAAGAGGGATGAGATCTCGCAGCAGGTGTTTTTCTGATCTGCCAGCTCTGTAACTCGGGCAACTCAGGCTTAGTCAAATGTAGATCTGAGATGCATGCCCATGTTTTCAGCAAAGGTATTATAATGATAACGTTGTTTTCGTTCTGAGGGCTGCATTGTCTGAGCTGCTCCCAACCCATGGCTCTATGCTACAGCAGGAATTCAGGTTGGTCTACCACTGGATGTCATTCTGCCCTCATTTACCCAAGCAGGAACTCAGATGATTTCTGTCAGCTCTGCAACCCGATACAATCAAGGAAAAGAGGAAAGTTTTACCTAAGCGGCAGTTCCTCAGCTCACTTAAATTTGTATCCTCCTACTGTAGCTGTACAGATTTGCCCTGACTGAGGAAACAGGTACCACAGTAGCAGACTGGACGTGCCTTTCAGCCTTGAGTCTCAGTAAAGGTCACTCACCGAGCCAAAAATGTTTCCATTCATGTCCATACATAGATAGCGTCCACTCTTCACACCTGTGATTATTACTGAGCCAGCACCCTCGGACTTCATCATTAGGGCACCTGTTAAGAAAAACAAAGATATCAAATCCAGCACCCAGTTCAGCACTGCACCGTTGCCTTACAGATCCACAGATGCTGTGGCTGGAAGTGTCCCCTGGGGGTCTGAACCAACCTCCCACATGACCTGGGACTATTGCCCACCCTAGATCAAGTTAGCTGTGGCTTTGTCTGTCTGAGTTTTGAAAAGCTCTCAAGATGGAGATGTCACCACCTGTCCAGGTGCCCTGTTCCAGTGCTGCACCAGCCTCCCAAAGACAACATTTTTTCCCTAACATCCCCTGTGAAGTCCCAAACCACACTCTGGGGACATTGCCCTTAGTTCTGTAACTACCCAGAAGATGTCTCCTTCATCTTTGTGACTACCCTGTGGTATTAGGTTAGCCTTAATGCCCTTTTTTAGTATACAAGCCCAGCTCCCTCAGACCCTCCTGATACACCGTGCTCAAGGCCCCTGACCATCCTGAAAACCCTCTGCCAGACCAGCTCCAGTTTCTTCACATCCATCTTGAAGTGGTGTTGCTATAGTGCTCAAAGAGCAGTTTCACTGGTGCTGAGTGGGAATTAACAACTTTCCTTGATCTGCCACAGTAGGTGGTTTGCCTTCCTCTCAAAGCGAGTGTGCTGTTGTCTTATGTTTGACGCTGTGCCTGCTGCTTGCGACCCTGAGGTCCTACCCAGGAGGGCTGTATGCATCTAGCCTGTGCAGCTGCGGGGGGTTGTTGCAGAACTTGGCACTTCTCGTTGATCTGGTGTCTCAGTGGTACCATGGTGACCTGGCAGAGATTCAGTCACCCTCCCTTTCACGACCCCTGGCATTGTCTGATTTTCACTTCTCCTGCTCCACCATTCCAAATACCGGTGTATTTGCTTCATGGCAGATACGGGAAAAACATGACATTCTGCTGTCTGTTGTTCTCTGAAACTTCACACTGGTTCTTGACCAACAAACCTAAAACTGGTTTTATAAAACCTTTAAATATGTAGGAAGAATAATAAGACAGTGCAATAATTCCTGCAAGTGTTTCATTAGTAATTCCTTTGGAAAAAATATTTAAAAAATAGCAGAACTTGCTCATTTTTTCTCCTTGATTAAATTTTAACTGTTAAAAACATTCTTTGCTCCTTATATACTAATGTAAAAACATCATAACATATGCTTACATTTTTAATTGAGTGTATAAAAATGCTGTGCAGCAATAGCAATTAACATGACTTTATGATGCCTAGCTACTTGTGATTCGAGTATTGCTAAGAGAGAATTACTTTTGAAATGCTATGAAAGAACCTTAACTCTTTAAAAAAAGCCATTTTTCTACTAACTATAATGTTTAGGTCAGGCATTCAGCAAAGGAAGAAGAATACCTTCATTTTCCATGAAAATAAACTATGATGAGACAATTTGAGAACCTTTTAGTTACAGTAGGGAATATCTACTTCTCATGAACCTCGAAGGCTTAACACTTCTTTTATGACAGCCTGGACTTTCGTAGTTTACCCCTTTTTAATCGACCTTGGCACACCCATGTTCTGCGCAGATTAGAGTTAGTTTTAGTAGCTGTCAGCTCTCTACCCCGAAAAAAAGATTTTATAGATACTATCAGTTTTCCATTACTGCTGTGATGAGTTCTCTCATTGCAGTGCCTTTGGTAATACTCTCAGTGCAATGGGAAGCAGCTGTTTGGGGGATGCCATCACCAACCTTTAATTGCAACTTCCACAAGAAGTTGTGGGTAAAATCATGAAATGAAGGATAATTCAGGTAACATTTGCTAGCAGATTATTACAGGTACTATAGAACTTTAGTTCTCTTAGGCAAGGAATAAAATTCCCCATCCACTAGATTTCTCTGGAGGAATTTTGTTTATTTGTTAAACAGAAGGAGGATTGTAATTATGTATATTTTCCGTCCCATCGCTGTACTCCTCTGTCTGCCTGCATAATGAGAGGAGTATTTTCTAGAGCTAGTGAGAAAGCAGAAGTTTGTTCTCCCTCCCCTGCTCCCATGAAGACTGAGGGTCCATAGTACGCTACTTACTGTAGATGGTTTGGTGAGGAACACCGTCAATGTAACCATCAGCGTTGATTTGGAGATGGAAGCTGTTCCTCTCTGTATCTGTGTAGAGGTGCATCAGGTGATCTCCATTCCCCCAGCTGGGATTCAGCAGCGGAGAGGAGTTGGGAAAGGCGAGGGCAGCCTTCAGGCTACACAATACCAGTAGCATGTACCGCAGGCAGCTGCAGGCACTGCTTTGTGGCATGGCTCACCGTTCCTCACCCTCGGTTGGTATCTGCAGCTCAGTATGTCTCTGTGCTTCTTGCTTGCCCTTGGTCGCCTGTGTCTGGAGTGTGAATCCTCAGATAGGTTCCCTTTTCTGCAGAGGCTTATAAAGGGCAGCAAAGTGACATCACACAGGAAAAACTTCTCCACATCCTTGATTTTTGTCAAAGCAACATTTTAAGTGTCCCGAAACCTCAAGGGAAGGATCTCTGGCTAAGGTGCGGGGGGGAAAAATGTAAGGTTTCTAAAGACAGCTCACGAAAGCTAATCATATGTTCAAATGTTATCTACAACCCTGTGACATCTGAAATCTTCCCACGCCCCTACTGTTAGATCCAGGAAGAGCAATCCACTGCACTTAACTTTCACTGAAGGGAATGACCCTTCAGACCTGACTTATCTGTTTATTTAGATTCCCACCTCCCCTCTCAGTTTCCAAACTACATTCTAATTTAGTGGAAACATCAAATACTGCTACAATATTTTGCAAATGTATCAAAAGCTGATATTAGGTTGTCCTGTGCCTGGTTCTCCCTTCATTATGGTATAAGTTTAGCAGTGAACCTTTTGGGCTGATATTTGTGTCACTCCATTTAAGCAAAAGAAACTTGATGTGAGCATAACCCACTTCAAATAAGCTGCCCCTTTTGTTTCTCCCGTTTCATTTTGAGTCACCTGAATAAAGGTGACAAAACAGCTGAAAATTACCTGTAGAACACTTTAAACCTGTGTGTTTTTTCCTGCATTGCACATCGGGCTGGCAGTCCTTTAGGGAGTCATAGAGGTTAGTGTGGCCCGTTCAGATCCAGGATCTGAATCAAACCTGAAAGCTCTCCTATTGGTACTTTTCTATTACTTCAGGTGCAACAAACAAGGTTGGAAGAACTACAAAGGGACATGACCAAGCTGGAAAGTAATAAATGGACAGTGATGCTAAAAAATGTTCCAAGATACAATACTGGCTTTTCAGTTGCCCTGCCAATGTTCCGTGTCTTTACAAACAAATCTTCTGATTTAAAAAAATATGGTACCATTTATTAGATGAAAATGCTGTGTGTATGGGTAAAACAATAATAGAAATAACAGGTTATAAAAACGGACTGTGTTAAGGTTTCTTTCAAAAATTTATACAAAACTGAAGAGTACCAAACAGCAATTTCCTAAGTTTTTTTAAAGAAACTCAAGGATTTTAATTGTAGCAATGTTAGGTTCAGTTACAGACTCTAGTTGGACACAGTATGAAAAATTCTTAGTTTCGTTAACAAGCTGTGGGGCAGTCCCATCAGCACCAACCGTATCATGGATTGATACAACTGTAACCAACGGCAGATGTTGATCTGAATTTTTTTTTATTGTTTAAAATTAGCAAAACTCTGCCAAATTCTTCTGTCACACCTGTGTAAATCTAGAGACTTGCGTCAGTGTATATACACCTGTGTAAATGACAGCATTTTTTAGCCAAAGTGTATAAAGGTCATATCTTAAACTGAGTAGACTGACAAAGCTGTCTTCACCGAGAGGCATCTAGGCTACAAATATTTTACCAGTTATAACATCTGAAATGCTTTGCTTTAATTTAAAAAAGAGCTTGGAGGGAAAGGGGGTTTATGTTTTTTTTCTCTTTTTTCAAGTGATGTATCTATTGTTGAAATTATCCACTAATATTTTTCACTTTGATATTAAAACAAATGTTTGGGGGGGGGTTGTTGTTGGTTGGTTGGTTTTTCTTTTGCTCCCTTTCATTAGACTACCATGGAAATGCGGATATGTATACCTCAGAAGCAAAAGTTTCTGCAAAAGGCACTTACAGGATAGTGTGTCCTCTTGGAATTTTTTGTCATTCTTTTGTGAATGCAGTTTTTCTGGTTTGATATTTCATATTTATCACGACATTTTTCTGTACTTGCCATTATGGATTGATCTGGTCTCTGGTGTCTTAGCTGCAGAAAAACAGTTCTCAGATGTTTGAAAAATTTATTCAAGCTCTATTTTAGCACATGCTAGTTGTGAGCAGCTCTTTCACTTTTTATATGTCAGAAAAGGAAAAACTGAAAAACTGCTTTCACATGCTTAAATAGTTTGGCATTTTCAAAACTTTCCCATAGGGTCAGCAAAACTCCAGACTTTGCTGAGTTTTCTTTAGGCTGCTGGACTAAAGCAAATTTTTTTAAGTCTCTGCTTGTGAGGATGATAATGTAATTTTTGCCTTTCCATAGACTCTTGTTGTTGTTGTTTCAAACCTACAAATTCCCACTGCATGTGGGTTTTTTTTAACAGTCCATTTCTTTTTATTTCAGGCTGATCCATTTATTCCTTCTGTTGGTATGTAACTTTCTTACCTTCTACCCATTCAGCTGTTGATGAAGTAACCAGGTGTATGAAAGCTTGCTTACTTTTTCAGCTGTGTCTGTTAGTCTATTAGAAGTGATGACGACCTTTCTTCTCATGTATCCTTATGCTGTGGCATTAGTAATAGCAATATTTCTGCAACTTTTACCACATATGTTGATACTGCTTTTTTTGTTCTCTATATTGTTCTGAGATGTTTGGCGAATTGAGATGGCTTTTCTCAGTTCTCAGTAAAGAATTAGCTACAGAGTCTTATAGATTTTGCTTGTTGCAAAAGAAAGAAAGAAATGGAACTAAATTTGAAGACCAAAAACATTTCAGCAAACTCAGAACTGCTGCTTTTCTTTAACTGCTACCTTAGTCCAAATGGATGGTTCAGGTAGCGCTAAGTTTTTTTCAAGGTTAGTCCCTCCTATGAGGAGCTTATACTTTTAAGGAGACGGGAAGGAAAGTGGGTGCTGAGAGAAGAGCAGTGTGAACACATGTGGAGCCTGAAACATGCTGGTGGGAAAGGGCAGGTCTGACCTACACCTCAGGACTGAACGTGAACTTTTGTGTGGTCAGGAAGGCCACACTGCCACATTTTCCACTTCCCATTGCAGGGATGCTACACAGCCAGTGTCAAGTGCCACAGCGGCACAGGACTTTCCTTGGAAGCATCCTGCAAAGGCAGCTGGGACCCAGCCCAGAGGTACCACCCATGGTGGATGTTGGGAACCACTGAGGTGAAGTGAGGAAATTCTCACTTCAGAGCAAGATTTAAAGTAAAAGGATGGATAAGACGGGCCCCAACTTGCAGGCTGAAATTTATTTGAGAAAATGACTGATGCTCTGCCCCTTAGTGGGTCTCATTCCCCTCCCTCCCTCAGCCGTGCCTTCACCCCAGGCCTGCTCTTGCTGCCTCCTTGCCTCTTGCTTCAGAGGCAGCCCGGGTCTGGCAGCACTGGGGCTGGGCACGCGGCGGGCCAGGTGCCGCGACTGGAACAACTGTGACGCTTGTGCCTCACTGGTACCGTGTGTAGCCCAGGGCACACAGCAGATGGGCCACACAATACCGAACATCTGTAAATGAACATCATAACTTTCTGTGTGGAATGAAGCAAATGTCCAGTGGGAAGTTTTGTAATTTATTGAAATACGATCATTTAACTCCCAATTATACCCAAACCTGTACACAAGAGGAACTGAGTTAAGGTCATGGGAGCAGCTTGAGATCTGACTTTCCCCCATTTTGACTGTTTTGAGTTTCAGCCTTGGGTCATTTTTTGATCAAAACTGTTTCGGATCTGTAAAACCCTGAGCTCAGTAACTTGCCCAGCTGCTAGCAAAGTAATGCCTTTCTTTTATTGCTTATCACTTCACTCAGCTGCAGAGGGCTTACAAGGGAAAGGTAAGATTTTTAAATTAAGTCACTCCAAGTGATTTGCTCTCAGTTACCTTTTGCAGGCTCCTTGAAAGTGCTTTATGCACCATCAAAAATTTGCAAGTTAAAAAAACCCCAGGAGTTTTCTACTCAGTATAATGGGCTTGCTTTCCAGGATTCTCCTACGAGTGAAAATGCACGTTCCCTCCCAGTGCTGGACTACCTTTCATCATGCAGGAGCACCTGTGGACCTGTTGCTTAATAAAGCACATTGACTTATATTTAAACAGGTGTGTGGCTTGTCCTTCTGCAGAATTCTGTGCTATCTCGGTATCCGGGATGGCCTCAGGAAGCCTTTTGCTCTCTGCTGTTTCAAAGATCACAAGGGAGTTTGGCTTGACAGATTTGAAATTACCCTCTGCTTTTAACAATTTTCCTTGCATTGCACCCCTTCAAAGAGGTCAGAGAAATCAGGGGCCCTTCCCTCTGTCTCCCCATCCTTAAAATCACTGTAATAACTGGCTCTGGGACAATCACATCTTCAGAGTTGGAAATACAAGGGTGGAGTGCCTCTCCAGAAGTTATTCTAGGAATAATGACGCACTAAGTCAACGGTATGTACAGTGGATGCTCTGTGTGTATGTGTGTGCATAAGCCTTTGCCACAGACTTTACCCGATGTTGTTAAACACATCCTGAGTGACCTTATTTGGATGTCCCATTCTTGTCACACTGCCCACGACTAAAGAAAACATCCTGGCTAGGTTCACCTACGTGAAACAAATGAGGTAAGCACAGCCCACTGGGTCTGGGACCGCAGCATGTACTAGCAGCTTCTGCAGTGTGCTTGCCAAATATATTGTTTTGGGTCTTCTATTTTTTCCCCCTCACCTTTTCTCCATATAGTAGACATTCTGGAAATCCATTTCCAGTTTCAGAAGTGCTAAGTCACCTGCACAAGCAGCTCAGGCAGTGATATTGCTAGATTAGATTCCTCGATGCCTGTCTCTACAGGATGGGGGATGTATGGTCTTCCTGAGAAGTGCCTGTCTTGTCTTCTTGCCACTTCTCTTTCCAGTCAGGCAGAAGACTGTCTGTCATAAGCTTTCAGGTCTGGTTCACATGTCCAAAAAGGGGGCAGCTTGTTACCAGTGGCTTTAGACACTCTGAGCTTTCAAAATATAATGCAACAAAGACAGGCAGAAAGAGAAACCCCTGATATTTCTTGCCTCAATATTTCACTATTTTGAGGAGGTAGATAAGAAAACAGACTTCCCTGCCTGTAAATGTCCCAGATGGGCATTTGTGATGCTGTTTGTGTTGTTTTGCTCTAACTGAAATGAAGGGCCTCATTCCTCCTCCAGCTGAAATCCTTGGCAGAGCTCCCAGTCAAAGCAGAACCAGTCCCTAAAAGGTTGTGTTTTCTGAACAGAGAATGTTTCTGTCATTTTAAAGGGTCTGAATTTTCTTAGGTATTGTGGAATAGAGAATGGTTGCAGTCTGTAATGAGAGCTGCTGATACCCTCTATTTCCAAAGAGACGCTTCTGGTTATTTGAAATGGAGTCTTCCAGGTTGTGGCACCCATTTCTCTGGGCATGGGAAGCCCCTTTCACATATGGGGACCTGCTTCTCCTGCAGCTTGGGTCAGCACCTGGACACAACCAACCCCATAGATCATCTAGTATGCTTGGTGGTAGGTAGATGAGAGGATGTCCTTGTCCCAGAATGAGACAAATGAGAAAAGTTGGTGGGGATCTGAGGGTCGGTTGCAGCATAGGAGTAAGTGAGGGGCAAGTGGTCAAGGTGGGAGGTATAGGTATGAGGGGGTAGACCAAGAAAGTGAAGGAAGAGGGCATGAAGGCAGACGTCTTCACATTTGGCTGTGGTAGCTGCTGCTCTTTGTACATGACCAAACTCTGAGGTAATCTGCTTGAGCGATGCAAGTGGTTGAACCAAATGCCCTTTCTCAGTGTCTTGTGGTATGAAGTTCTCCTAGTAATCTGTGGCTTAAAATATGTATCTATATATTAAAAACATATAATTTCATCTCTTGGTGTGCAAGTCGTAAAGGTACCATAGGAGTGAAAGAGTTGCAAGTTAATTCTGCTCCTACACACATACTTGTATCAACTCTTAGGTGTTTTTTCTCCTCAAAACTAGACAGCCCAACTCAATCTGAGCTCCCACTTGGAGATCTGTGCATGCTTTCTCTGAGCATCCTTTGATGGTTGCTCTTGTTGCTCAGATCCCAGCCTGAAGACCTTGATACGCTTCAGTCCACCCTCTATAAAATGAAGTCCACATGCCCAACATGTGCAGCACTTGTCCATCCCTTGTTGCACTGCGTGACCTTTCTTTCTTTCCTGGATGCATCTCCATTGTTTCCTATATTGCCTAATGTGGTATAACCAAATGCTTTTCAACCTGTTGGACCTGAGATGAGAAGGACAATAGACGTGTGTGAGGCAGCTTTTGCTTGGTGGGTGGGTGGGTATTATGGTTGTGGCACAGCTTCCAGGACAGCAGAGGCAGAAGAGGACACCCATGGCTGGCAGAGCCCTGCCAGGTGTCCCCAGGGCTGAACAGCAGCTGAAGTGTCTTGGTAGGCAGTAACATTGGGTATGCAAAGAATCAATAAAATATTCCTTCTTTTTTTTTTTCTAAAAAAAAGCCCCCAAACTCCAAGATAACTGTAATATCTTCCCTTCCATCTGCAGGGGAAGGGAGCAAAAAGATAAAAAGCAGCCTCTAAAACACTCCTCTTGGTTACACTCCAGTTTAAAAGACTGGCACTCAGCTGTTCATGGAGCATTTTGCCCACAGCAGCTCTGTTGTGTTTCACTTCTGTTCTTTTTAGTACTGGAAACACAGTCAGTGTAAATAGAAATGTGCCCTTGGGGAAACCTTTTCCTGTGCCATTTTTCAGACTTGAAACAGAAGCATTTAGGTGCTCAGGGTTGAAGGGAACTTAAATTTCTTGGTGCTTTTATCATGTTTGATGTTTGATTTTGGCTGCTCTATTGAATCCAAACCCTCATAGCCAAATGCTACTGGAATAATGTTGCTATTAAACTGATCAAGGATCTTTTTTTATTCCTGCACATCAACACACACAAAGTAGAGAACTCAGTTTTATAGATAATTTTTTAGAAGTGTGAACATTTTGTCTCTTGTAAAAACCTATAGGGCTTGGTGGAACTTAGGTTGGAATCTGATGCTATAAAATGTAGTTCGCTAGCATGGCAAACTACTTGCAGTCCTTGAAACACATTTGGTTTCTCAGCAGCAATACAAGTTTAGTCTTGGGAAATGCATGCCCTTACACAGGGGGCTAGGAGGGGTGGAGATGGCAGCCTTACAAGCAGAAGCAAAAGTTTTAAAATACTTTTAAACGATAGTTTCCTTATTTTATGTTTCCAAATCTGGTTTGGGGAGGAAATATTTGGTATACTATCCACAACCCTTAAGTTTTCAACTTTACAGCGATGCTATTTGATCTATTCAGAAATGAAGATAATGTCCAGGCAGTCTAATCTCACCAGTCTATGTCTACAGCTTTGTACCTGTGTTTTAGTTATTATGCGAATTCGGGGGTTTCTTTCTGAAGAAGAAATAGCATTTTTAAAATTGACCTCTCTAGCATCAGTTTGTTTTCAGATGTAAAGAAACAAACAACAGCCTTGCAAGATTGAAAAGATACACTGATATTACAAAAGATTCTGACAAACAGATTTGAAATGCAACTATAAAGTATTTCTGAGTAGTGTTTGCAAACCAAACAGTGACATTAGGTTAATGAACAGCACTGAAAAAAGGTGGAATTAAAACTAATAAAGTAGGAGCAGAACATGCAACATACTTCTTACTTTAGTCAGAAAAAAAGAAAGAAAAAAAGTGAGTGAATTGGTTCACAGCCATCTCCATGGGTAGTGTTTTGTTTCAGTCTGCTCTAACAGCCTTCTGTAATGTACACTTTCTGTGCAAAACCTGTACATTAAAATTCATTAAGATTGAAAGGCAGTATCAGTAATTTGGGCTAAAATACTCTATGGTCACAGGTGCAACAAAGGAAATTTTGGTTTAAGAGAATTTTTAAAATTCCCCTGAGAGTCATCAAGCAGATGCCCAGAGGGGCTGTAGCCCACAGCCTTGGACATATTCAGAACTTGAGTGAGCGAAGTCCTGAGTGAGCTGGGCTAGCTCGGGAGTTAGTGCTGCCGTTATCACAGCTCAGACTGGAAACCCCCAGGGACCCCTTCCCACCTAAATCTTTCTCTGATTCTATGACACTGGGTATGGTAACTTATTACACTGCATTCATTGACAGTTTCCAATAAACTAATAGGATAATTTCCCCTTGTTAGACAGAAGATGAGAATAGATAAAAACTTTGTTCTAACCTAGTTTTAAACTTAGTTCAGGCTCTTGGGTTCACATTTGCATTCATTTCTGTCTCCTGAACAAAGGGATAAAAAGGCTTAAAGAAATGAAGAATGGAAAATGCAAAGAGGGTGGGGGAAATAGACTGAAACTGTCAAAAGACAAACTATGCAGACAACCTCAGCAGCAGCCAAGGGCCCTTTTGCTGTGGGACAGTAACAACAGCATGTGACTGATATGGTTAGAATTGCTTTAGTACAATTGCATGTGTTGCTCTTTAGCTCTGAGACTTATTTTTTAGTGGGATCTCTTTGAAACTAAAACTTGATTCAAAACCAATTTGCTCTATAAGTTTTAATAGTCATTTTTCAACATGAAAACCTAAAGAGTAAATGAAGAAGTCCATGACTGAACCAAGCATTGCTCTTGTACCGGTACCTCTAATGCAAAGCATGCAGAAAGAGTCCTAAGCTACTGCAAGACTAATACAAGATTCTGGAGTCCTTTAAAGCAACGTGGAGATCAAACTTTGTAAAGGGCAGGGCAAGATAAGTAACAGTGACGTTATTTTTTTACCTAAACCTGTGTTAGCTCAGCTTTGCGCAGAAGCTGGCATCTGTTTGTTGAGGTGTTTCTGTGATGGGGGCACCTGGAGCACATAGACAAAGGTTTATTAGGTTGAGTGGAAATCTGGCAAAGATATGTCTTGAACTCTGCCCCTGATTCAGGTTTTCCATGACAGAATGGCTTTTAAGGTAGATTTGCAGCTACACTTCTTTGTGTACCGCAGAGACAATAGTTCTTCATGTTACTTTCTCAGACACTTGGCAACACTTCCATGCAGTCAGGACTTCAGATCTCAGGCTAAGCTGATGGGAACAGCAAGTGGCACAAGCAACTTATTTGACTCTAACTTCATGATCTTGCCTGGTTACAGGCACACTGCTGGCAAGGAGGAACTTGAGTGACACGTTGCACCCTGGATGCACAGGTTCGTCAGCTGCTGGGACACTGATCCTGCACCTTGGCCCTACTGATCTTTGGCCATTTTCACAGCTGGCACAAGCTGGTGTCATGCCAGGGCTGGCTGGGAAATGCATTCTCTTTCACAGAAGACATGCAGGTGGTTTTTGTCATCTTTATTGAAGTTTTGGATTCTCACCAAACCGCTCAGTTTTCCAAAACCAAAGATTTCTTGGCTGATTTTTTTTTTTTTTAACTTAGAAATGCAACTTAACGCTTTGTTTCTAAATAATAATAACAAAAAAATCTTCTTTATTATGCTTTCCATAGTCTTAATGGACTTTCTTGCATAGCAGGAGCTGGCTAGCCTGCCTGCTTAGTCTGAACATGACTATGTCTCTGACACTGGTGTCACTTCAAGACCCATTGCTCCATGGTTCATTCATTCCTCGATCCCCACTTCTGGGGAAAGGATGGAAATGAATTCAAGTTAACATTTTCATGACAGCTGACAACCAGCTTAGCATAAACTGAGGTGGTGCAAAACACACACATAGGATATTTTTGACAGAAGAAATTTCATAGTCACCCAAGTGGCTTGTAGACCTGTATGTTGATTGTTACAGGGGTGTAGAAAATAAATTCTATTTGAGATTATCCAGGTCTTCTGAAACTGGCAAGTTTCTCTTTAATATCTGCAACACAATGTCGACAGATTTGCTCAAGGTTTACAGGATGTGGCACCCATACATGCCCCATACATGTCCCTTTCCCTTTCCCACATTTTCTATTGCTCTAATGATTGCCTTTGCAAAATGTTGTTTTTTTAGTGAGCTGAAGGAAGGGCTGCACTTCTCTGACTAGATTCTGAAATCTGCCCTGTGCTACAGTTTATCCATCACTGGCATACCAATTTCTGCTGACTTGTCTACCCAGGTAGTGTGTCTTGTCTAAAAAAATGTATTCTTTTTCCTGGTGTGCTTGCTTCTAGGTCCTTATGAATACTGAGGATACACATACACAGCCTCAAAAAGAAAATCAGTTCATGCACCCATCTCCTCTTGTAGTGCACTGCAAGGCAGCTAAATGTACACTGACTGACTGCTTTATTTCGGGAAAACACTTTGTTTTATGCAAAGTTTCCTATTTCCAAACATTGTTGTTAGTCTAGCACTGGGATTTAGTGCTTTTGCATAGGGTTGGCTATATGGTTATATTAAAGTGAAAAAGTACTTAACATTTTTTCACTAAGGGACAGTAACCAGGCAAGATCATGAAGTTAGAATCAAATTAGTCGCTTGTGCTACTTGCTGTTCCCATCAGCTTAGCTTGAGATCTGAAGTCCTGGCTGCATGGAAGTGTTGCCAAGAGTCAAGGTAGGGCACGGATTTGTCATGGGTCCACTACCTTGTAATAACTGCTTCTGTTTTGCCCCTGTGGGAACTGTAAGCTGGCTTGTCCCTCACTGGATGACTGAGGTGGTTAAAGTGTTATTGAAAAGAAATTATGATCTCACTGAATGACACCTATACTAGTTATAATCACCTTCCTTATGTTTTTGCAGCAAGTCTATTGCCTCTTCAATAAACTGGAAGATTTGTGTTGGCCTGGTGAGTCCTGGGCCCAGGTCACAGACAGAGCATCCCCAGGAAAACCACCAGGCTCTGATCACCTGGAATGGCTCAGAATGGATTAATTCTCATAAATATTTAAGAAAAAAGTAGATGCTTTTCTCCAGACAGCTCTGAAAAATGTAATTGCAAACAACTCTGTGAGTTTATACATTATCGCTAATGATTGCTCACTTGACCTAAACTGTATGGTCGCATTGTCCTTGAGGAGCTATTCTAGTGCTGTGAGGTCTGGTCCATGAAATAACAAGCACACAATAAAATTGTGAATTGTAAACAGTTAACTTAGGGGGTAGAAATTTAGTCCCGATCAAGGCATTTTGATCCACACCCTGTAACAAAAAGTAACCAACAATAATATGCATGCATGCAATCCAGGATTGAATAATATGTTCACATCTCATGATCCAAGGACACAGCTTGTTCAGCTCATCTGGACTTATTGGCCCCTTGGATTTTAGCCAAACACTTTGCAGCAGACTATGGCTTCCAAAACAAACATGCTTTTGGGTTGAGCTGGATGCAGAGCTTGGCTGGAGAGGAAAAAGAAATCTCCGCTTGTGGCTGCATACTTGGTTGTTTGTTTTTAGGATTTTTTTCCAGTGACAGCTATTTCATCAGCCGGGATTGGTCACTGCAGTTAACTGTAATTCCAGTTTGCATTATATATATTAAACCTAGAGATCCCCACAGTTTGTCTTAGCTTCAGTCTCCCCCTCAGTTACCCAAGAGCTGGAAGAGATTCTTACTTCCTCCTTTACTCTTGTGTTCTGACAAGGAAACCAAATGTCCTCTTGGCTTCTGCTGAGTCATTTGTAACTCCAAAAGTGAGGTGCAAGAGTTTGCAGTTGGGTCATTTTTCCAAGGAACAAAAACTCTTCTGTAGTTAAATACCTGGGATGTAATTATGTGTTCCATTGTTTAAACTGATGCAGAGCAGGGTGGCTTCAGTAAATGCCGAAAACAAACCCAACAGAAACAGAATGTAAAAGAGATTTGGGGCTGTTTCTTTCCTTTTATGAGCATATCTTAAGTTACACTGCCAATGCTGACCAGCACACTGAAGTCACTGAGACACCTTTAGATCATGGCCTGCAAATGTCTGTCAAAGATGCCGAATACCCTCTGCTTTCCTTAGCAACAGTGGGAATGGGACTGAGCATTGCTAAGCTCCATAGGGACCAGATTGTTTCACAACATTTTAATTTGTTTGCAAATCACTTAATGAAATCCAGACAACAGCCTCACCCCATTGTCATGCTCTTACACAAAACTGTCTTAAATGAATGTCTGGCAGTTCCCTTGGGAGGCTGGAGGGGGAATCCCCGGTTTATAGACTCTCTGCCTTTGCCACTCCTTGCCCTTTGAGACTCCTTAGTGTAAGAAAGGCTATCAACGCAACTGTTAAAAAAACAATGGCATATTGGGTTGTATTAGCAAAAACATAGCCAAGAGATCGAAGGAAGTGTTTATTTCCCTTTTGTGAGGCCACATCTGACACTGTCTGGTTTTGAGCTCCACATTGCAAGAGAGATGTTAACAAGCTGGAGCAAGTCCAGAGGAGCGTCACTAAGATGTGTGCAGACTGGAACACATAATATACAAGGAGAGGCTGTTGGAGCAGGGTTTGTGCAGCCTGGAGAAGATAAGGGGGCAAATCTGGCTGTAGGTTCTCTACTTGAAGGGCCACATACAGAAGATGGAAGTGATTTTATTAGGATGAGGAAAATAGATTGCTGAGGTATCTGTTCACCCGCCATTTATCAGAATTGTCCCAGTTCAGCGCATATGGCTAACTTAGTTTTCCACATCATCGGTTTTGCAGTGTCTGCTGCGTGTGAGAGACAGTGCAGAGAGCTTCAGTGCGTTGTCCACAGACACGTAGGAATCCTGTGGGAGAGCTGAGAACTCAGCCTGGGACTTCCTCATGCTAGCCTGGCACCCTGTGAGCATTTCCCTGCTGTGTCCCTAGTTACAGAACCCCAGTGTGAACCTTTTCCCAGAGGTGTCTTTCTCCTCCGGTTCCAGAATCAAAATTGTGAAAAGTCATGCTAACCTCTCCCTATAATGGCCGATTTTCCAGACAAACGTGTTGTGCATCTCCAGAGTTATGATGATGTATCTCGATCCAGGCGGTCCCAGGTGAGGCTGGTTGGGGCCATTAAGGCCTGTTAGTGCCCTCAGGGCTCTGGCAGCAGCTTCTCTGCCCAGCCAGGCGCTGGTCTGGGATCAGAAGGGACTTGCTGTTGAGGGACGACGTTGCTGGGGAGCACTAGTAGGATTTTAAGGGGTGCAGAGCCAGACCAGAAATAGCAAAGTGGAAGAGGACATGACAGGGCAGACTTAGAGCTGAGGGCTGGTGGTGGGTCTGAGCTGGCCCTGACCAGTCCCAGGGACTGGGCGAGCCCGAGGGGGAAGATGAGGTTTGGCTGAGGGCTTGGCGCTGTGGGGATGCCAGAGCCCAGGAGATGGCCAGTCCCTTGGGAGGGCTTCTAGGGCTGAGGCCCCAGGTGGTCAGCAAACAGCTCGATGGCACTTGCTTGGGTGCTTGGGAAGGGCTGAGCTCACTCCTGGGGAGCAGCATGGCCAGCCGGGGACACCACAGCCCTCCTGCCGCGGCCAGGCAGGGGCAGAGGCCTGGCCTGGCCGGCCTCCCCGGGCATGGGGCTGGGGCGGGCAGGCCCACAGCTCAGCGGGGAGGGTCATGGCACATGATGTCCAGCATGTCCACTGTCCCAACCCAGGCTGATTTAAATAAGACTGGGCCCTGGAGGCACCTTTGGTCAGGTTGCTGGCCTGGCCTTCTGCAAGGCTGAGTTTAGCTGACTTAGAGTCCAGCAGTCACTCTGCTTGTGTGGCTTTTTCCTGACCTGTGAGAAACTGGGCCCAGCTCCCACCTTTGCTGTGGTTTCTCATCACGTTTCCTCAAAGACAGGCTTTGCAGAGCTGCTGGAGATCCTGTGATGTCCACACTGCGGTCTCCTCCGTGCAACACCGAGTTTCGCTAAGGAGAAAAGGACCAGGAGGCAATTAGGTCCTCAGGTCTCCATGGTATTTCAACATTGGATCCCAGCCCCTTTTGCCACTCCTAGGATCAGCGTTGGGATCCTGCACAGAAAATCATACAGCCTGGACTGGAGGCTTAGACTGAGTACACTGGGCAAGCCTGAACCTGCTTCCTACCTTATAGCAACATAAATTTCAGGTGACATTTATATGCATAATGTACAGGCTGGCCCTTTGGTCTCAGACTGTGTCATCCTGTTACTTCCCACCACATACGCCTTTAAAAGAAAGAAAAATATATTAACACTAAAATGTCTCACACAGTTATCATTTAAACTCAGGAGAATATTTTCATTTTTCTACAACACAGAAAATAAGGACCTGTTAAACAGAATTTGATGTTTCCTGCCATAAGCCTTCTTGACTCAAAAAAGAAATGGGTGAAAACTACTGAAAATCAAAAGGTTTTCAGTTACCACTTTTCTGATGTACCTGTTTGCATGTCCTAAGGAAAGTAAACAAATTATCTGAAAGTTTGTTTTTTACTGACTAGAAAGCCTATTTTTTCACTTTGAGGAAAGCTCTGGCTACATTTTTTCGTGAAACTGTGGTATAGTACCTGCCACTCTTCTAGAAAAACTGTGCTAGCTCAGTAGTTGATGAAGAAGTGACTATAGCATTTGTATGATGCTCCAGATTTTGCTGGTGAGGTAAATCTCAGTTCAGTAGATTTCTTCACAATCTGCCTGTTTCTAAGTGTCAGTGATCCTTTCTGTGGTTTTTTTTTTTTTCCTTCTGTATTTCTTTTTCCCCGGAGTTATGGTTTCTGCAGGTGGCACACTGCCCCCTGGCAGTCAGACAACCAGCATCTTCCCCCAGGCTCCTGGTCCTGCAAAGAGCATCTCTGGTAGTCGATGAACTGGAGACTGTATCATTTGTGATCACTTATGGTCCCACAACACTATTTGTAATAATGCACTCAGTGAGGTAACAGGAAAAAAAGGGATTTCTTACACATGCTTTAAAATTACTCTCTTCAGTATAATTTGGAAAAGGCTGCTGCTTTCTGCTTTCGCACTCAAGGTGCTCCATGCTGCAAAACTGCATTTCCTGCCACAGATGTCATCAGCAGGGAGATCCAATGAGCCTTGTCATCTTATGTCATAGAACTATATAGTAGTTTAGGTTGGAAGGGGGCCTTTTAAGGCCATCTAGTCCAACCCCCCTGCAATGAGCAGGGACATCTTCTACCAAATCAGCTTGCTCAGAGCCCCGTCCAGCCTGATCTTGACTGTTTCCAGGGATGGAACATTTACCACCACCTGTCTGGGCAACCTGTTTCAGTATTTCATCACCTTCATCATAAAAAAATTGTTTCTTATATCTAGTCTGAATCTACCCTCTTTTAGTTTAAAACCATTATTCCTTGTCCTGTTGCAACAGGCCCTACTAAAAAGTCTGTCTTCATCTTTCTTATAAGCCCGCAGATTTTTATATTACTTATTTCTATATTTCTTATAAGAAATAAAAATTTCTTATAAACCAGCAAAATACACAGTATTGAAAGGCCATAATAAGGTCTTCCCAGACCCTTCTTTTCTCTAGGCTAAATCACCCCAGCTCTCTCAGCTTTTCCTCATAGAAGAAGTGTTCCAGCCCTTTGATCATTTTTGTGGTCCTCCTTCAGACCTGCTCCAACAGCTCCATGTCTACATCCTTTAAGGCGTTCTGTGTGGCACTGCCTTTGATGTTTAGGCTCATGTTTTATATTTGCAAAAACCTTGGCAAATCTTCAGGCTGGAAAATTCAGAGTAAAAGCAAAGTAGTTTTCATAATCAATTTACCTGCCTAGTATTATGAGAAATTAGACCCCAAATATTGTGGTTTGTGGCTTTCCTGCATAAGGATGCAACAGATGCTAACACGGGGAGGGACTGGAAGCCTATATCAAATCACAGCCATGAGGTGTTAGCCTCCTTTCCCCCTTGTGCCCAGTCCCATGGTCCAGAACTCATGCTTGGCCTCTTGTACCTCGCTGCTAAATAGCAACACAGCCACCAGAGGGCAATAATAATAATAACAGCCAATAAAAAATTGCAGTAATCAGCCTCAGGAGGTCAGACTCTTTCTACCTGTCTCTTGTACCGTAGGTGTTGGCGTTAGGTGACATCCAGATTTCAGAATAGCACTGCTGCTGCCCTTTTCCCTGAAAGTGGTCTGGACTTGCACCTGAAGCCATACAATTCATGCACCTGTGTCTTCTCCCAGATCTTGTGCACCTACAACTGAAGTAGCCTTGTATCCATGAGTTGCCAGAAAGCCTTTTTTTTTTTTTTCTCCCTCTTTCTTTCTTTCTTTTTGTCCTTTCCCTTCAGGCGACTGAATCCTTCAGATTATTTCTGCAGCTATTTGTGCTGGTGTGGGTGAGTTCTAGTAGGAAGGACATTTTCTGCTCCGTGTGCAGGACAGATGTGGCTTGTGTCAACAGGAAGATGCCATCAGCTTTTAGGCTGCCTTCCAGCAGAGCACAAGCTGTGCTGGTGATCCATTTGAGACATCTGTCTGTGATTGACCCCTTTTGAGATGATATCCAGAGTTTCATCCAGAGCTTAATGAATCATGAGGCTATCACAGGGACTGTTAGAGGGGCTAGATAGAGGGGATTCTTCCTGATACAATCTTCTCTAACTTTGAGGTTGGTCCTGCACTGAGCTAGAGTTTGGATTCAAGCCCTCCAGCAGCTCTTTCCCATCTAAATATCTTTGAGTTCATCTTTCTGCCATTGCTGAGCAGATTTTACTGGCTGCAGGAAGGTGTAATGCTGCCTGCTTTCACCTGTGCTCCTCACACTGTAACCTCCAGCCAGCTCAGGGCTGGCATGTCTTTTAGGAACTATTGACAACTCAGGCTCATCAAGCTAATGAAAACAGCACCTGCTGATGTGGGTCATCAGAGAAGCTAGAGCCTGAGTAAGTGGACAGATTATGGGTCTCTGCCAATGGCTTCAGGCCAGGGGACACAGAGGGCAGCGTGACTTGGGGGAGGGGAGAGAGAAGGGACATGCTGGCATACTCCTGCTCCATTGTGGGTGCAGGGAAAGACTTTCCAGAGGAGCGTTTATATTTTCAGTGACAAGTCAGACAAAAAGACTTGGGAGGAAAGAAGAGACTAGAGGAACAGGATTAGTGCAGGGAGCTAGGAGAGGTGCCTCTTTAAGCCATTCGACCAAGTTTTTTGTTTCAAGTGAATTTACCCTTGTATACTAAAGCTTCCCTGACAAGCATCCCACAGCCTGTCCAGGGTGAGCAGCAGAGTTGCTCAGACAGAAACCCAAGCTGAAGTGGTGAGAAGGATAAGGTAACTGTGTCATAGGTGTATCTGTGGGAACAGGTACATCATTAAGTTTCAAATTACCTGAAAGGAAGCAGAATATTACGTATACCAAGCAAAGTTCACCCAGAATTTTTCCTGCTCTTCATAGAGGTGTTTGGCTTAGCTCAGCCACCATCTCATCCCCCAAATTCCCTGAAGATTTTTAATCCTCTGAGCTGAGAGCACAGAGTAGGAAGGGAGCATGGTAACTGCTTCTGTCTCCCAGGGCGCCTGGGTACTCGCTTAGGTGTGTCTGGCCAGCATCACCTTTCAAAGGGCAAGCTGCAGTACAGGGAGAAGAAACTAGACTGTGTCTGAGGTTGTCTTGTGATCTGACCATGTATAGTCTTCTCCTAGCCTCTGCAGATGACTTCATACCAAATCATTTATGTTTCTGTTTTGCTGGGGCTGGGTTGGTTTACATCAGCTGCCAGTTTGTCCCATTGTTTCCGGTCCGTGCATGTGGGTTATGTATCTTCTTCTCCCGTTCCCACTCCTGCCTACAGTGACTGGCCTTTAGAGCTGTAAACAAGGCACTTCTACAGTAGACAGAAGCATTGTTTAATCCACCAGTGAAATGAAGTCCTTTCTCAGGTGAAACGTGGCACATATGCAGAGCAACGACACGCAAGAATTTATAACTACTTGCAAAGGGAGTTATTACAGGGAAATGCAGGCAGCCAAAACACAAATGCAGAGAATGGCTTTTAGCCAGCATGGTGGTGGCTGATGTTCTTACACTTCTGAGAAGGGCCACCAGCAATCAGAGCTTTGGAGAATTGTCTGCTCTGCGATATCGTGCTGGTATGGATTAAACAGCGCACTTAAACAAAAAGCAGGTGGCATATTCCCAGCTAGTTGTTTCTAATACCTTAGTCTGTGTCCTCAAACTGGGAGAGATAATTTAATTGACTGAAGGACTGATTGTCAGCTTGGGAGGGGAGAAAGGGAGATCAAAACTTACCAAATCACTGAAATGGAACAGTGTTTCCCAAATACCCAACTTTGAGACATAGTGAGGCAGAATCCCTCAGAGATGACTGCAGGAAGCTTGTCTCCCAAGTCCCAGACAAGAAGAAAACACCATTTAAAAAAAAAAAAAAAGAAAGAAAAAAAGAAAATAAAAAAAAAAGCCTTTCATATTTAATGAAGTAAGGGATATGCACTGGTAGTTAAACACTGAAGAGCACTAGCAACAGGAGAGCAGCACTAGACCCTCCCCACATAAAAAACACTGGAGTTTAGACAGGTGGCTATGACAGCTCATCTTGAATCAGATTGCACTTCTATTTTCCTTCTTTTCTGTGAAATTCCCAGGTTCTCTATAGCTGGCACTGCTCTCCTGGCTTGCCAGGCAAGAAGTCTGAAGAACACAGAAGTCTACCACAATTTTAAGTGTACCAATGCATCCTCTGGTTCTAGTCGTGACTAAGAACTGGGGGTGAGGGGAAGGTGGGGGTGTTTTAATAGAGCAGCTCTGAAGCAAGGGAAAAACCAAATGTTAAGAGGGATTTGGAGTCAAAACACTACCAGAAATGTATAAAAGTTTATTTTATTAATACATTAAACTATTGTGCGCAGCACATACATATAAAAATAGAAGCAATTTCACAAACAACTTATTGGACAGTTTTGTGTTTCTTGCAAATTTACACTCTCAATTGTGAGTCCACATTGCATCAGAATATGAGGTATATTTTAGTGAAAAAAAAAGAAATAATGTGAGAACTTTGGCACCATTTTACTGTGCAAAATAAAATCTTGGAATTGAAATAGTTAGTGAGGTATACAAAAATTACTCTGCTTTTCCACTGTGTGTGTGTCTGCATCTCTGCATGTTTGGGGAAAATTAGATCATTTAAGAACATGATTCAGTGCCAGTCAAGACTGGTTTCTAACAGAGGTAGATTAGGTCTTAAATTATTATGGCATTTGCCCATGGAAGAGGGAACCTTGAAAATAGGTATCAACTTCAAGGAGAATCCCATGTGCAAAATATGGGCAAGACAGGCTGGTGTGGGGCATTCACAACAATGCTTTCAAAGCTTGTAGCCCATTCCATGACTTGGCATTAATGAGCACTGAGATGAGACATGCTTTGACAGGGACCACTGCAAGAACTGTCAATAATAGGTTGATAATTTGGCCCTGATTTGCAAAACTCCTTTACTTTCATGAGTTTTCTTTACATAGTCACATATCCACGGAACTATTCTTCTAAAGAAAGTTTTGCTTGAGTGTTTGCCAGAACATGCCCATATTCTCTCCATAGCCTCCGTATCATGAACATGCAGCTTAAACAAGGTTTGGGTTTTTTGCCCTCCATGCTAGCCTAACAAATTTATCCTGAGTTGTGTAAAATGCATGGTGGTCTTCCTAAATCCTCCTTCTCCCATGCAGGTGGTAAGGAAGGAAGTGGAATTCAGCTACTCAAGCATGGGGCAGAACAGGATCAGGCCATTTCCTAGGCAAGTTGTACAACTCCTTGAACACTGCCACAGTGCTCACGGCTGCTGCGAGCTGCCACCCTAGACTGCACATGCACAGCAATGTGTCAACACGTGCCTTAACTCCTCTCTTGAAAGCAGCCACGCATTGGCTTAAGGAGCACCTCTGTAAAAGCATCATATCCAACTAGTCTATAACCCCACAATGCTTCAGTACTGCACTGTTTATGCTGGAGGGGTTTCCTGCCACAGTTATCACTCCTGACAATGATGTTTCACTCTCATATTACTCAGGATTCTGGCACTGGAAGACCTTTCGTGATTTCAGTGTTGACTTCAGTGTTGATCTGGCTGGCATTGATATGTAATAAGAAAAAAAACTGGTGTAAAGAGGAACTCAGCAGAGTGACTGGTGAGGCTTTCCAAATGCCCACCAAAACTGCATCTGCAAGGGCCTGCAGTTCTTAATAATAAACTCTGAACAGCAGGCTGCATCCAGAATTCTTGTGACCCAGTCTACTGTTTATTCTTGCTCTTGACCAGTATGTGCAAAATGGAGTCAGTGAGTCTGATACTCACCTTTTATGCCAGCTATCCCATTATTTATCAGTACTGGCAACAATACATTACTCTAGACTGCATTGGTTTAAGAGGGAACAGACTTCATCCTACCCTAAGGACACTGGTTTAAGCTGTAATAAAAAAAAACACCCTTGTGTGTCAGCATCCAAACTATGATTTCTTCTACATCCATGTACTCTTCCATCCTTCTTCAAACTTAATTTCAAAGACAATTAGGAATATTACACAAGGATACAGGTTGCCAGCTAATGTATTTCAGCACAGCTGTAGTCTTCTTATCTGTACCTCTAGGGATTCTAGGTCACTGTAACTGTCTAATATCCTCCAAACTTTTCTCTGACCCACTCTCCCCACTCAAAAAATCCTGCTTTCTCTCTTAGAATGCACATTTTTCCAAAGAAAACTGTTGCACACATTGTGGATGAACAAAGTGTGCCAACTTGGCTTCTCTCTACATACCGCAAGACCAGAAAATGAAGAGTAACTCCTTTCCTTTGCCATACCCAAAGTGTCCCATTCACAGGCTGTAAGCAGTATTCCATTCTTTTTTCTCTTCATTTACACTGTGATCACCACTTACATTTGAGCAAAATAAATTCAAGTATAACTCACACAAAAGGAGCTGGAAAACTGTACCTTGTTCACAAAACAATTGTCTTGACAATTTTTCAGAAAGCGTGGCTGTAGATACATCCTTGTAGGTGTGCTCTTTGGGCCAAATCTTCTGCAGCTATTAACCAATAGTCTTACCAGGCTGGTTTACTCCAACTGAGGATCTCACCCTGACAGTGTTTTTCATGCATGTCAGAAGGCTCAAATTCATCATGAATAGACACTCCCTGCAAATAGAATGGCATGTCAAGGCTGGACATAGCCACATTTTGGCTGGACGTGGGAGATTATCTTGCACTCAGATGTTCGCTTCTGCAGCAGCATGGTCCATCTATGCTGAAAATGCTCATGCTCTGACATTGCATTGAATCTAGTGTCAAATTTAGGAGCATGCCATCAATGCAGGAATCCCAAGGCTTCTGGTAACTGACATTTATAGTGACTGTTGACTTAGGGACTCTCAAAATACTCTTTCAAAGGCACAGAGAATGTAGCGTCATTGGTGATCTGGAAAAAGGTTGTCAAAACAGGCAAGGTTGTGGGCCATTTGTGTGACTTCTAGGAGAGCTTTGGAGAGTATTTCATACAGCATGCCCTGTTGTTTTTGAGACTGATGCTTTGGAAGTGACAGAAATTGGAATTAAGGCACAAGTTCCTCTGTCCCAATGCAGGAAGGCATGCTTATGCAGCCTCCTTCTTCCTCTGTCCTTCATACCTCAGTGAGGTGTGATAGAGAAGCACCAAATATACTTAAAGCAGTAAATAGAAGAAATTTCAAAACAGAGAAATTTTCTAAAATAACCTTTTGCTGGAAGCTTTCATGAATATCATACATTTTATAAAATGCATCCTGCAGACTTGTTCTAGTTCTTAGAGATTAAGAAGTTTCAGCCTAAATGAAATACAATGCCTTGAAATATTTATGTCTTTCTATGTGTGCATGCATATAAAGGCACCTGGGCACCTAGAGACTGGGATGGTTGATTCATTAAAATATGTAATCACATAGATATACACTCATACATCCCATGTCTAGATATATACATGTATTTATATTAAAGATCTACACACCTATATTTGAGGTGAGTCTAAATTAAACTCACAAAATGCCATTGGAAATCCTTAGCTCCAAATATATTTTGCATTTGGGACACATCCGTGATTTATCCTGTGGTCCTTCTTAAGGGAAATTGTAGGCCTTCGTTTTGCCAACAAGTCCATGTGAGGAGACCCTGGAGAATTCCTTCAGAGATGGAGGGTCTCTGGGGGTAGACAGTTTGCTTGTGTAGAAGTAGCTTGTGGAATTGGCACCTTAACGATCAAAATAGATTGAGGACTTTACAAGACAGGACACAGTGTGCAGGAGGAGAGACGCAGGTAGATATTCAGATGGAGTTAACTGCTCGAAGCTCGGTGAAGCAAAGTCATCTGATGATTTGGCCCATGATATGTAAACAGCTTACTATGAAAGGTTATTATCTGAGGTAATTAATACTATTTAGTAAATAATCTATGATTGGTTAGATGATTACCCACAGCCATTCTATATCTCCCAAATACTTCCTTTGCACTCCAGCTTACACTTTTCTCTGTTCAGCACCAAAGGAGGCACATAGCCATGTAAAATTTGTACAGAGTAGAAGAGAAGCAGCATCACATTACATACATTATGTGATGAATCTAGTACAAATATTTTTATCCAAATATACACATACATATATAGATTATTATTTTTTTTTCAATGAACAGTATAAATACTTTACCTGGGAGATTATTCCCATGTGCAAAATGAAATAGTTTTTCCTGGGATTTAATCTTCTGCTTTGCTCACGTTCATATTCTTGGTAAGAAGTGGGTCACTGTCATAGCAGGAGAAACCTTGTTTCCTCTCTTCACTCTCCCATGTTTGCTGAGTGCTATGTAAGCACCACAGTAAGCATTTGATTCATAGGCATTGTAGTTATTGGGCAGCAAGGTTTCTTTGAATTTGCACTCATCTTGGAAAACAGCCTGAAAAATAGAAATGGGAGGGGGGAAGACCAAAGCATGTACAATAAATATTTCATGAAGGCTCTAGTCATTTTTCTTCCTAGTGTTTTCACAGAAGAACTTGTTGCAGTGCAACAGGTGGTGCCGCAGCGACTGCATCCAACAATAAATATCCCTCCCCAGTGCTAATGTGGTGTCAGAGGAACTCAGATGCCACCTGTCCAGATAATGGACTGTGTACTTCCTGTGACAGATCAAGTTAATTCTTCATAAATCATGGATTTCTTAATTTTATTTGCAAGCAATAATTTCTGTCAGCATCATGCCCTTTTCCCCAAATGACGTAGATTTATTTCACAACTCCTCTCTGCAAGAAGCCCTGTAATTTATAAAAGAACGATATGCTGGCTGTTAAACAGCCATGTCCAGGGAGAACTATTTACTTGCATAAGGCTTTTGAATAAGACCTCATATTAGCACTACATCTTTTCTTTTGTTAAATCATAAGTGATACTATATTTAACTGCTAGTGAGAGATGAAGCAGGTTCTAAGCCAGGGAAAGTTTTGTTTCTTTTCATGTCACATCATGTAAATCCAAGGAGGGGGAGTTATCGGGGAGAGGAGGTGCAAGGACATGCAGGAGACAAACAGAGCACCGATGAAATTAGAACACAAAGCAGAATAATTCCCTGACATCAAATGTCTGGCATATGAGACACCACCGGTGCTGTTCTATTTGGACATCTTTGTAATAATGCCATTTAAAGCTTATAAGAGTTCAGTTTAGGGCATTGCATTGTGCAAGGGAAGATGCACATCTCTTACAGATTTGCAAAATGTCTTTGAAAATAAACAAGATTGGATTGAAACTGCAGGGAAAAAATCAAAGGGACATCTGAAGCCAGACCCTGCATTTCTTTAGAAAGACCTAGTCAAGCAAAGCAGTTGGGCTTGTAGCACTTTTTAGGTGCTTGAAATCAGCCGCAATTGAAAGAATATCTAGAGTGAAACTTTAAAACGTCCCACTGTCATTATCTGTGTGAGAAGAAATCAGTCATATTAGTAATGGCTACAGGTCCTTCACAACATGTGATGTTTTATTAAGCTACTGAAATGCTTTGTAGAAATTACAGCTGTTTCCACAAAAATTACTTTGTTGTTTCTTGACAAAAGAGATGAATGCAATCAGTGCCATGAATTACTTTGAGGTGGACTGCTTTTGCCTGTTGCCCAGAGCCAGCCTCTTTCAAAGCTGCTTCCTAACAAGAGCTTTTTTTGCTGAATGTTGAGACTGGAGATGCCATGCTCATGCCTCAGAGATTAAATTGCAGTTAGATGGCATAGATAGCACTTTCTAGATAAGGATGATGCTGATGGTGTTTCAGTGTGACTTGCATACCACTGTTAATAGCTATTATTGTTTTCTTACCCTTTGGTACTGATCTCACAAAACTGGTCATTAAAATAACCCAGGTGCATATGCCGACTTTGTAGAGTAGGCTTCCTATTTATTCTTCATGGTGTAGTTGGTTTTGGTAGGAAGAGACATGTAGTCATTTTACTAATGGTGGCTAGTGTCAATAGCTCTAATTGCACCTCTCTGACACACACCTGTATGCACACACATACACATGCAATCACATACACACACACTTGTGAACATACACACACACACTTTACCTTCTAAGGCCTTTTGCAGAACACAGCCTTTTGCTTTATGTACAATGCAATGCAAAAAGCGATCAACTGGTTTCAGTCTTAGTAAAACAAGTTTGCAGCGCCAGGCCCTTAGAAGAAGCCATCTAATTAACCCACAGTATTCACAGAATGCATCCATTTGCCTAGGGTTCTCCCTGTACAATCTTATTGGAAAGCTTTAAAATAACAGACCTCAGCCACACTGCTTGTTGCACTAAATAACACTGATGACACCAGGCTGGGCAGGCTCCCTGTAATTGAAAAGCTATTTTCTCTGCTTGTAATCAGAGATTTTCAGGAAGGGGGGGAAAAAAAACCTCAACCCAAAACCTTTGCCGCCTTTGTTTAAGCCTTGAAAAACTATTCACACTTGTACTCACCGTTCCATACAACTTCCTCTTGTTATTCATTGCAATGAAGAGGGCACTTTTCACACCGAACAGGCTAACGACACCTCTCTCTACAGTGGATATTTCAAAGAGACCTAAAAAAATGAGAAACACAATAGATGTGTTATCACAGAATTTAAAGCTAATCAAAGGCAACTCAGATATAATTTATTTATTTTAAAAACCTATTGAACTTGTCATGTTTTCTTTATTAGAATTATCTCCCTAGTCCAGCAAAACTGAAATACACAGAGATCTTGGTTTTTCTTACATGCTGTAGGATTCCAAAATAATTATTCTGGAGTCACAGTCATAGTCACATGCTATATAATCCTTTTGCTCTATCAAATTCTTTTGATCTGTCAAACTCTTGGGCTATCTAATTAGATATTTTAATCTAATATGCTAGAGTTACAGAGTGTTTGTTATTGAGCTGTGAAGAAGTGTGGCTTGCATTTTGAAGTCCCTCACAATATCTTAGTTGCAAAAGATTTTAGCAACTGCCCACTACAGGAAATGCAAATCCATAGAATCCATAGGGCTACTTCTTCTTTTTTTTTTTTTTAATCTTATGGTAACAGAACAGTAACCATAACAACAAGCCAACCAGGAACAGCAAGCCCTTCCATGACTGAGTGTCCCAAAAGTACTAGTCCGCTAGGATTAAAAAATCATACATTGGCGCTCCGAGCTCAGAGACCACCTCCCTCATTCAAAAGGCAAACGAGAAGGTGAGGAGTGAGCAAATACAGCCGAGAGACAGTTTTCAACCTGGTTTGTCTTTTCTCATCCATGCAGTAAAGCAGAGTAAAAATAAATTGTATCTAAATTTGTCTAAGCATTTGTGACATGTTTCAGCCTGGAGGGTTACAATGTTGATTGATCCCAGAGACTTTTAAAAGGCAACAGATGTAGCACAGATTAATAATATCAAGTAATAACAGTTGCATTCTATGAAGGGTAATTACTCGAGTTCACAGCAATTAAGTGACATCTATTCTATTTCATTTCTGGATGCAACTCACTGTATTGGTTTTCATTGTGAACTCCGCTTATCCTTCCGTCTGGGAGGATTTGAAGGTGAAACCCGATGCCCACGTTGCAGTAAAGCCTCCGCTGCCTCTTGATTCCTAGCAAATAGTCACTTTCCCAGTTCACATCTGACTTCTCCCCTGACATCCCAGCAATGGACCTGGACAACAGAGATTGCCATCCTCTTTCCAGCAATGTGCCATTAGTTCTGCTTACAACTGGATGTGTTGAAGCAAGCCCAGCTAGAAAACCCAGGAGAACGAAAGCAGGCAACGTCCAGTGAATGCTGGCTTCGCAGGACATAGTGATGAGAAGTCTTTGTGCAGTGGCCATCCGGTTCACCCCCTGGGCACGTGGTCAGAATTAATGGCCCTAAAAATACCGCCCTTCTTGTTTTTCTCCCTTCAGCATGGTGGCAGAGGCTTATTTTTGGAAAGCAAATAGAGATTGCTGACATGAAACTAAAGCCTGATAGCAGTTGGGTTGGAAGCAGAGACAGGCCAGCAGGACTCAAACTGGTGGGGACCATGTTTTGTAGAACCTGCTCGTCTGTGGGCAGCCTCAGTTATATTTGATTGACCCATCTTTATAGTGCGGAGGCTGTCCCTCCCCACATCATCACTCTGACATCAACAGCTTGCCAAAGGTAAGCAAGCCTGCCAGGGCTGTAACACTAACCTGCCATCCTCCCAGCCTGGCTGAGGTCTGATGAACGCTGTCACCGAAGAGCGAAGAGCAGAGGCAGGAGTGAGGTTTCACTGGCTGTTGAAAGCAAAGGAGTCAAATGGGTCGGCAGTCAGAGGCCTGACAGGCAGCTTCCTTATTTAGAGAAGAAGGTGTAAAAACAGTCAGGGACCTCATCAGCAAGCAATGAAAACTTTGCAGCCACTTCCTTGGTGGCACAGTCACTGGGTATACATCACGGCAGCTCAATATCGGGGAAAATTGGCCTGAAGTGGCCATTGCTCTTTTTGTACATATCCAGAAAATCCAAGGCATCTCTTGCTATAGCAGCCCACATGCTAACAGCTTGTCTGTACCTCTAAACGGAGTGCTCTGGCTGGTTAGCAGAGAGGTAAGCCATGTTAAAAGGAGAGGAAACCCCAGGGCTTGCTCCTTATGTGAGCACATTTCTGCTGCTTGCGGCAGCAATTCTGCTGAGCAGGGCATGCAGGCTGGAGCACTGTTCTTGCAGTTACACATAGCTGGGGACATTGATATATTCCTAAGTGTTCATGATTTTCACTGAGGTGACTTCCAAATGATCACATTTATTCAGGGAGGGTGTGTGCCTCTTGCAGGGGTGCAATTGTATTTGTGTTTGCAAGACAAGGGCTTAGGGAATGTGTTAAAGAGGAGGAAAAAGGGAAAAGGCCACAACTCCCTACTGTTTCACTGTCTCTTTTCTTCAAGCCCAAATACTGTCTTCTTTTGCAATAATGTATGAGCATCTTCATTTTCCTCTTCCATTTGCTGAGGCTGTCTTACTGTTTCCCCTCATTTTGCATTGATGCTCTTTCAGCTTCTTTGGAGCTGAACAGATTAGACAACTAGTTTCATGGGACTTATTAACACATTAGTGGGAGGAAAATGGCTGAGACTTATGCAAAACTTCTTCGCCAATACATCTGTCAGCTTTCCACAGCACAGAACTTGTGCCATCTATGTCATTTGAGATGACTGCACGCTAATAAGGAGAGTACCTGGAAGCGTAATTGAACTGAGCACACCCGGCAGGACAGTTTCACATGGACAGGGGTGTAACACGAGGCCTTGGCTGCTGCAGACTCTCAAGCAGGAGCACCCTGAGCCAAGGGGAGGGATTGCAGCCCTGAGGCAGGTGAGCAGTTAGATTCAGTGAGGTACGAAGTGGTGATTGTTCTCTTGAGAGAGGCTCAGCTATAAAAAAAGATTGGGAACCACTGGACTAGACCCTGGCTTGTGCCAAGTGGCATTTCAAAGCCTCTCTGCCTTTGTTGAAGCAGCACTCGGAGTATCTTCTGCCTTTTGCTCGCAATGAAAATCTTCAGATGCTTTCCTCTCCTGCCTTCTACTTCATCTCATGACTCTTCAGCTATGCAAAGTGCATACATAATTATTTTTGAAGTATTATACTAGTATTTCACACCCTCTCAGCACAGCCGCAGTCTTTATGAGGAGCCAGCATTGGTGGGAGACAAAGCCCTGGGTCACAGTTATAGGGATGGAGCATTGCTTTCCTAGGTCATCTTATGCTACAGTCTGAAGAAGGCCTGCCCATTCCCAGTGCGTGGGACTCATGGAAACCTTGGCTAATCTCAGAGCCATCCCTGTCCATAAAATACGCTGCAATATTTTATTTCCAATTGACTTTTTTTCCCTCTAGAGAATGTTTCAAGTGTAATTTTGCACTTTTCTCACAATCAGTGTCCTAGGAGGAAAATCAGAACATAACTGCCAATCAGCAGGAAAAACAGCATTTGGTGGTTTCATGGGTTGAGAGACAAGGGTGCAGACCTGGCTTTCCATCATTGGCTTTTGATCACCTTTGCATCTTTGTGTCTCATTTGTCATGTTTCTCATAGCAAAGCAAAGGCATGAGCTAAAAAAGCTTCTCTAACTTGTGCTGGCACATCTGTCACTGCAGATTCCCAGTGAGCTATTCTGTTGGCCCCATTAAGGAGCACTTCGTGGGATTGCACACTGTCACATCCCAGTAACCTCAATCCTAGAGTGAATAAAAAAATGAAATAAATTCTTCCAAGTCTATCAGGTGCATTGCTTTGGCTTTTAGTCAGCCCAGCTGGAAAGTGACTCTGAGAGCTGTGGTGAGCTCAGGTAGCTAGACCAGGGGACAGTTTCCCACCTGCAGTTTCTTGCTGAGCAAGTAGAACTGCTAGCACACTGTATGGAAAAGGTAGCCAGATTTCTTTCTTGCCAAAATCAGAACTTCTCTTGCTTGATCTGGAAAAAAACCCAAACAGCTAAAAATTATGATTTCACTGGGACATCTGGCACTCATAAGACCAAGAGCCTTGGTACCTGGCCTAAGATTGAATGGTGTGCAGCTGGGAGACGAAATGTATGCTGTAGTCTTATACTGCTCAGCAATTCTGCATGGAGCTGAAATGAGTCTTGAACCACTCCATAGTCTGACCTGTGGCCAGCAGGTTGCTGAGTTTCTGTGTATTAGCAAAGCAGTCTGAAGATGAACTGCTATGTAAATTCTGGAGCATACGATTCAATTAGGTAAGTCTTGTCTCCTCTAAAAGATGTCTCATTCTGGGTAAAGTTATCCTCCTGACCCATGAAGTAGCTGTTTCCAGAAAAAAACACTGTAACCTTTTGATTTTCAGGTAGCATGTTCTCCTGGCTTCATGTACCCAGCAAATTTGGAAGGCATCAAGGGAGACACTAGTAGCATTTGCAGTAAAATAAATCCTGTGAAGTCCAAAATGGTAACAAATTATTTCAGCAATCAACCTGTGCTTAATCAATATCTTAAGGCCCAGGGTGACAGTGCTTACCACCTAATTAAAGTAACAAATTTTCATTGTATTTTAGTATGATATGAAAATAACACTCCTCTGAAACACAGCAGTACAGATCCATTTTCAGATAGTCTAGGAAAAGCCACACAGCTGAGCAGTAACATGATATGGATGCAGAGCACATCTTTCAAAAATGCATGATGACTTAGGGTCCTAAGTTCGATTTTCAAATCTTTTAAAAGTCTCTCTCTATTTTAAGGCTTGGAAAGAGCAATCCCTCATTTAAAGACAGAAGGACAGACTAAAATTGTTCACCTCATCTGTGTTGAAGACCCAGGCTGGTGGTGGAACAGAGGAGAAGGGAGATTTCCAGGTGACAAATCTGACTGTTGTGGCAGGGCAAGTATTGCAGGCTCTGGATAACTTGCATAAAACCCTGTTAGCCCAAGTATGACCATGGAGTCCCACCAGAGCATCTTTAGAGTAATGGGGTTTGTTGGTCAGCATGTAGAGATCTGTAATACAACTGCTAGGACTACTATGAATGCAATATGAATCACAGTATAAAAGCAGCAGAAAAAAAATAATGGAGTGAGGGTTGCAGGGACGGGCTGTATTGATATCCAAGGATGTGACTGATAGCTGTAGAACTGGTAAACACCGAGGAGCGTGTTGTTGGCATCAAGACTAGATCAGATAGGGCCACTGTAGATGATTACTCAGCAGAAGACTTGAGCTCTGGTAGCAGGAGGATGCAAAAAGGGTTATAGCACACTGCATTTATTATTTCTTTTCCTGTTACACAGCAAAGAGGCAGATTTGTAGCCATACAGAAACCCAAAATGAATAAACAAGATGACAAACAGTAACCTTGCCGAAGACTTTTGGAGGCTGAAGAAAACAAGCAAGCTTCTGAAGCCAAAGTATCACCTCATGACAACTACTGAATCCTAAAGCACATGAAAGACCTCTTTAAACCCAGTTTGTCATCACCAGTCAAAAAGGAGTCCAAGATACGTGGTGAAGACTTGACAGAGAACCTACCTCGACCATCACATCACACAGAGTGATCCTTGCTAGGCCACTTGGGCACAAGCATATTGTTGTATGGGGGTACCTGGGTAAGAGAGTGGATAATTTAAACAACTTAGTCATCTAAAATAATTAACTTCCCATTTCTCCACGAGGGTGCTCACTGAGTTTTCACATGCTAATTTCCTACAGACAGGCACAAAGGACAGAACGGCTTCCTGCTGGTTTTTGGAGGAAAGAGAGGAAAAGCATCTACTCACAAAGGAAACTGTGGAGGATTTGGGACTAGATGGATTCTAGCTTGCTTGGAAGAAATCTTGATTTACTGCTTGTTCATGCTAAATTCATACTCTGAAGAGGGTACGTCAAGCACAGATCCAGTCAGACGTATCCATCTTTTTCTCCTGAGGACTTACCACAGAAGCTACTTCATAGGAACACAGAGTAACTTTGCTGTGCTTGCATACAGGTAAGGTCATAGGCAAATCTTGCTCTTTATGACATGACCAAGAATCCCTTCTTGCAGCAGAGCTGTTCTCATTGTACAATGATGTAAAGAGCAAAACTTGCATCCTTTATCTTTACCATTCTCTGCACAAGATCTTTCCTAGGGTCATACCTGTTTGAAGTTTTATAGAAGAGTGAAGTGGGGTTAATTAGCATTGATATATACAGCTGTGGGTTAATTTCAGGGGTGGCAGGTTGGCCAATGTAGATAAGGTGCAGCTGTGGCTGGTTCTGTTAAGTGGTTGAGAGCCAATGAAGAGAGAGCAGCTGAGGAGCAAGCAAGAGGAGAGAGAACATATGCTCTGGATGAGGTGAGATGAGGAGAAGGCAGTAGAGGGACTGGCATGAAGAGTATGCTGGTATGAGATGGTAAAAGACCTTGTCACAGCAAAATTTGGCATAGAAACCCAGAGGCAGGAGTCCTCTAGGGAAGGAAATTGTGTTTTGACTTCTA
This sequence comes from Falco naumanni, assembly GCF_017639655.2. Taxonomy (NCBI): domain Eukaryota; kingdom Metazoa; phylum Chordata; class Aves; order Falconiformes; family Falconidae; genus Falco; species Falco naumanni. The sequence continues at coordinate 9,638,729 of NC_054058.1, read as the reverse complement.
TTCTAGGGGCTGGGAGAAGAAGATATCCCACATAACCTGCATAAGCAGTTGGTGTTGAGTCACAAGGGGAGCAGCCACAGCTGCTGATGATTGGATTGACACAAACCCTTGTGGAGCTCTTGCCAGTGCAGGCTGAAGGAGGTTTGGGCTTCTCTGGAGGTGCAGAGTGCACTGTACTGCTGTAGTGCAGAGCTGTCAGCAAGACATGCATTTTAGTGTAGCTGGCGTTCTGGTTCTTTTCCATTTGAGGGTATGATAAAATCCCACCCTGAACAGTTCTGAGGTGGCCATGTCTGCCTTTCTGTATCTTATAGAGGTTGAAATGACTGGCATAAGACAGTGGTGACTACCCAGTGAACCTGTGGGTTCCCAAGCTGGCGTTTTGCACATCAGCCCACGCTGCTTCTCTCATCACCTCCTCAGCTGTTCCCACTCTGCAAGGACAAACAGTCCAAGGGCAAAATGCTGAGCTTGGAGGAAAAAAAAAAAAAAAAAGTGTCAGCCACCAGCCCCCACAGGGATCTGTTCGGTGTTATTTATTAGAAGAGGGGAATGACGTGCAACATGTTTAATTTGGTTTTAGTTTAAGTGTGTGGCTTTCTCATTACGGCAGGAACAGGGACATTGCAGGTACAGGGATGCTAAATGCCCCATTTAGGTAGCATTATTAATAGGAAAGCAAAAATAACTTGTTTCTGTTGGTGGTGGTGATGAGATTTTGTCCAAGGGCCCAGGTAGCCAGATCTCTGGGTCATTCCTGACTGTGGAAGCTATTCAGATGATATGCTGTAATCCAGTGTAGAAAGTTAAAGACAGTTTCTGCCATTTGCCAGGTAACTGTCTTTCTTTTGTTGTGTACCATTAGCTCAGTTGAGGACTTTTTCTTTCATGTCAATCCTTCGTCTGTTGGTCTGGATCCCTCCTCATATGTCAGAGGATGATTCTGAATCCCGGGCCTCTTGTGCAGTCATCTGAACTCTTTCCTGGTTTTGTCAGGCTTTTTTCCTGCAGGGCAGGCAACACTCGAAGGGCTAAAGCTTGTAATCCATCTTTGATAGCAGTTGTAATTTGTTGTTTAATTTCCATAGAAAGGATCCTACCTTTGACATCTCTTCCTGTCCTCTTCCCATACTCTCTCTGTATTGCATGTACAAAGCAACCATGTAATCCCCCATACAGGGAGGAAATCTAGACAGTCAATGATAGACAGTCAATGATATTACTGAAGAACTCATCATGTCTTCTCCTGCTCTGCCTCATTAATCTTCTCCCTGATTGTTTAACTCCCTGAGTAACCAGTGAATCAACTACAGAAAGATTTACGTTAGAAGAGACCTGGGGAGTTCATCAAGGCAGCTCCCTGCTCCAAGCAGTGCTAATTCCAAACCAAGAGCAGGATGCCCAGTCAAACCCTTAACCTCATCAGGCAGTGGCAAGAAGGAGGCTGCTCCACATGGGAAGGCAAGCCAGCAGCTGAGGGTGACTGCAGCATGGGCAGGGGCAGCGTCTTCAGCCAGGGCACAGCTCCACGTCCTCACCAGCACCCAAATGGGGTGAGCACAGCAGGAGTGCTGATACTAACAGGTCCCATTGACAATCCACTGCTCAGTATAGAAAGGCAAGATAGGTCCCAGTTCGAACTGGGAAATCCAAATAACGGCACAGGAGTCTCCAGGAGCCAGACTGGGAACAGGACCACCCGTGCTGTAGCTTAGGCCAGGATGGAAGGCGCAGCTCTGAGCCTAAAGGGAGCTCCTGGAGGAATGGGCAGAGGGTGCCGTTTGGAGAGCACAGGTGGGGCTGTACAGAGTAATTGCAGCCTCCTGGGGCACTTAAGGCTCTGAAAAACTATCCTCAAAGACAAGAGATGCCCCATCCTCTCTGGCTGCCTGTTCCAGTGCTGCACCACTCTCAAGGGTAAATATTTTTTCCTTACAGAACTTTGTCCTCAAAATTGTCCAAAAGATTGACTGCTCTGCCTTCAATCCCTGGGAGCGTAAATCAGCTGTCAGCTTGAACTTTTCAGTGGCTCCAAAATGTCATTTTAGCTTAAAAATGGATGTAGTGTTTCCCTTTTATGTTGCTCTCTATGTAAACCTCTATAAATAGACAAACAAAAGTGGGAGGTTAAGGGAGTTTTACTTCTTTGCTATTCAGTATAAATAAGTCGATTCCGGGGAATGATTAAAAGGGACCTGAGTTTAAATTGGATCCATAGGATTAACAGTAGATTTTTTCATTCCTTCTTTCAAAATGTGTATACAAAACTGTATCCTGTCCTCATCACCAGAGGTCCAGTAAAGCTGCAGCTGCATTCTCAGAAAGCTATCTAGATGGGTGGCTAAAGCTCAGTTAGCCACCAGAAATTCATCCAAAGAGAAAGTTCATTGGCTAAATGAAGAAACGGGGCCATTTCAGAAGTGATCTATATTCTGGTCAGGTTTGCAGGCTAAAACAGACAGGATGAATTTTCATACATAAATGCAGTAATTCAGATTTTGTTCACATAGCTCCTTTTCTGAATAGGGTAATTTTTAGCTCCTCAACAACAGGACAAGTAATACAGCAAAGAGAGCTCAAGCTATGCAGTAGCTTATTGAGGAGCTCCAGATTTGTAGAGACCTTGCAAGGGACTGGGAATGCAAGATAAGTGAGCTGTTTAAGGCAATATAACTGATAAGACTTAGTCCTGGAAAGAAAGATTAAGGGAAGAAGTCTGCCCAGGAAATGGGGAAAAAGGGAGAACAGCAAAACCGTATCATTTTGAGACAGAAAGGTGATGATATGGCATTGAAAGATACCAAAAGAGACTGGAAGGAATTTCGCAGGCACATGTGTGGAAATTTATCTTTGAAATTGTTAGTAGCACATCAGATCTGCAGAGGCATACAGGGAAAAAAACCCCAAAACAGTTAAAGTGCAAAGCAAACATTAAAAAAATATATGGAGAATAGGCAGCTGGTAAGTATTGTAGTTTACATCATCAAGGAACAAAGATATGTGACAGGTGACTGGGATCTACCAGTACCTAACTTTTAGCAAGTTGCACTTCGGGAGTCTGTTTATTGGCTCCTGTGGAAGCTGGAATGGTTCACATACTCAAAATCAGGCACATGCTGCTGCAGATTGCTGAACTGGCCTACTTACAGCAGTAAAGATCTGCACATGTAGAAGGTAGAAGCAGTTTTAAAATCAGAGCATTAAGGAGCAGAAGGTGCAAAATAAACAGAGTTAGTGAACCTCTTTTTTAGTATCAGTATTAGAGAAGAGGTGAAGGAGATGAGACCGCCTATATCTCAGTGGTATAACAGGATTAATAAAGAAATTATAAAAAAAATAGAGAAAAAGGGAAAAGTTGGCATTAAAAAAGTGGAACTGAACCATTATATGATCTCTATTCATTCTATGAGACCTGTACCATTCCTATGGAGAGCTGTTAGAGTTGCACCCTGTTGACATCTGCTGTGCTTGAAGAAGAGATACAATCATGACACGCTTGCCGTGTTTGAATTTTGTGAATTCTCCAAAGAAGGATGACAGAATGGCTTCCCTGATATCCGGGATCTTGTTCAAAAGGCATCTTTCCAAGACAAAGAGAAGTGGTTGGTTTTTTTCTTCAGCCAAAAATGTCACAAACAGCTTAACAGTACTTGATCCATGGTAAATTGCCAAGATTACCTTCAGCCTCTCCTTGAACATATTCAGCATGCTCCCTGTGCATCCTAGTGGCTCTTCACTGGACTTCCTCAAATTTGTTGACCTTTCTCTTGTGCTGGGATGCCCTAAACTGGACATAGCACACCAGATGTGGCCTCACCAGTGGCAGTTACAGGGAAAGAATCACTTCCTTCAGCCTCCTGGACATGTTCTTGCTAATGCATCCCAGTATGTGGTTGGCCTTCCTCACCACAACTACTGGTTTTGATTCAGCTCACTGTGCACCAGGATCACCAGCCTCTTCTAAAAGCAAGGCTACTCCCCTTCCAGTCAGTGCCCTGGCTGACCTATTGCCAGGGACAATGCCTTCCCAGGGCCAGGGCTTTGCATTTGTTAATGCTAGACTCATGAGAGTCCCATCAACCCATTCCTCCAGCTTTTCGGGGTCACATGGATGCCAGCCCTACACTCATTATATCAGCTTTTCCTACACTTTGTGCTGCCAACTGCAAACTTGCTGAGTCAGTGAAAATAAACTAATCTGGTGCTAGTGATGGATTCTTCCTCAAATGCCTACTACATTTATGCAGCATGTTGTTTTCACTCTCAAAATTATTATTCATTGTGATTTTATATTATGTGGTCATCCCACATAGTACCCATAGTAAAAAACAATATACAAAAAAGGAGGTTGGTTTCTGCAGGAAGAGACCTTGTTCTTTAACCTCATACTTTTAATATCCTCTTTTTAATCTGTATATGATTCTAGATGGTTTGCTACTAATCCTAATGACTGTACAACACAGTTAAATTAACTGAAGCTTCCCCCCAAGGCACAACCCAAAGACAAGGTGAGCTCATTAAACTCAGTTTTAATATGGTTGACTACAATGGTCATTGAATAATATTTTTAAAGCCTGCAAGTCTCATTTTCAGAAAGGAACGAACCGCTCTGTGCCAAAATATCCTCTGCTCCCAGTGCATCGAGGGGCTGTCAGTACTAGTGCCATTTTTCTCACCGAAGTCTGAGAGCTGTTGAAGAGCTGGCTGTGAGTAACTAGAACATCAATGCGCTCTCTCCAAATATCATCCAGATTTGCAGGTTTCTCTGGTTTGTCAGTCTCCTTGCTTGCCTTGAAACAATAATTTATGCTATTTATTCTGACATAAGGGTAGCAAATCTGAGCACAAAATAAAGACTTTGTGTTTAAGGCTGCAGCCACCTTGCTATTCCTCCGTCAGGAGCCACAGGGTAAGGTATTTGTTGTGATGGCTTTTAACATATGGAAGATCAAGATCAGATTCCTAAAATATTCTGAAAACCAGTTATAGCTTTAACAGTGACTGTGGTTAAATATAAAACCTAAGTAATTTGTTCTATTAAAAAGTCCGAGTCTTATTTTTATCAAGTGATAAAAACATGAGGGCATGTTCTAAATCGGCCAAAAGCTCTCGTAGCTATAAAAGCTTCACTTCTGCAATATTTTACAGCCCAATTAAGTTGGTGTGGCTTTTTTGTGTATTTTTTAGCAGAGAATTCTTCCTCTGACATTGACCAGATCGGGCAGATTCTAGTAGAAGATTAAACATTCGAAGAAGACACAGGCAAGGACAATGCAAGACCTGAATAATAACGTTGAGTTTATTTTTCCCCTGGAAAGATGAGTTTCATTTGGACAGGGTCAGGTTGTGATGGGTGCACAGGACTAAGAAATAAAACCATACATTTCATGCATTCATGTAACGTTTCTTCTCTTGACATCCACCTCCACACTATCGTGCATGTTTCCAGTTTAATATTACGCTTCTAATGATGATATGCAATTATTCCAAGCATCCTTTAACCAGAATGCGTATTCTATGCAGGATTAAAGAATAGTTTGTCTGATGCACGCTAGACAGGCGGTATGGAGCAGGGTCAAGGCAAGCACGTAGCAGAGATCTGAAATTTCCTTTTTGATCAAGCAAGTAGTGAGCATATGTTCACAGCTGGAATGCGCGCTCAGCTTACTTTAGTGGAGTTTCAGCATTGACCTTTTGCTGCATTCCTCTAGCAGCAGTAAAATGGTTCTGCTTAAGTAAACTGACATGTACCACGTGCAAACCCAGCTGTCTTCTCCAGCCCACCATTTCTCCTACTGTTACAAAAAAGCCTGAAGGCATGGGAATGCTGTAATTTAATGTGTAATAACCTATCATGAAAATAATGTTGTGAAAAATAGTGGTGCTCATGGCACAAAAAAATCCACCTTGAGAAACCACCTTAAGAATTGGCCACAGAAGCACATGTTAATAGGTCCTGAATTGTACTTTATTACTGCCTGGTTGACACAAACGCAGGAGGTTAAAGCCTTTTATACCATCTGCTGCTGAATCCTGTTGCCATCTCCAGCTTGACCCATCCTTACCTCTCTTGGGTTGCTTATCATCTTTGTTCTTGTTCTGCTTTGTTTTTCTAAGTGTCTGGCAGGTCTAGCCTGTGTAAGACTCCACTGTAAAAATTAAGATGGTTTATGCAGCAAGTAGGTGATCTGGCAGGCAGTTATTACTGCGCAGAATGCTTCATTACAGAGCCACTCGTGATAGCAAGCACTGTGTGAGCAGATGACAGTGAAACAGCCAGATTGTGCCCCTCCACTGCAGCATTGCACTGGGTGCGTGCTTTCCCAGACAGCTCACAGTTCCAAGTACCCCCATTTATGAGATGCAATAAACTTCAGACATGTGGGCTTGGCTTTCAGAATGTGGCAACCTGCTTAAGCTGCCTTAGTTTGGATACTCAAAAATGAAGACGTCTCTTGGTGTTTGGATAGACAGGACAGAACTTTCCTTTATGTGCGTGGCCTGAGCTTTGCAAAAGTCACGACTAAATGCATCTTTCCCCATAAAATGCAGAAAATACACAAATGACATGGATCCAGCATGTATTGTATACAGCCTACACTGACGCATTCTTGATGCCTTTTTTTGGGAGGGAAGCTGAAACCCTTGGTGAATGGGAAGGGCAGTCAGAAAAGATCCAAATGCTCTTTTTTTTTTTTTTTTTTTTTTTTTTTTTTAATTCTTTTTTCTAATCCCCTTATAGGAATAAGGGTGCTGTCTCCACTGCCCTGCTCGAATTAATACCTCAGCCTTGACTGAGTTTTCTTCCCACTGCCATGACATCAGCTGAAAGATTATCACCTACTGCTGCTCGTTGCTGCTGCCTTTCACTCAAATGGAGGCAGTTTATACAGGGCAAACGAGGAGCAATTCTGACCCACCTCATTTTGCCTACAGAGGCTCAGGGAGCATTTTGGGGAGCATTTCACCCAGTGGGGGTGGCAACCGTCAGCAGAGAGGAGGGCAGCCAGGGTGACCAGCTGCAGGCAGTTACCCTCTGTGAGCAGAGCCACAGCCAGAGAACGAGGAGGGTTCAGAGCTCCCCCAGTTTTCCAGCCTCCCTAGGTAAAGCCCCCTTCCCGTTCCTGATGTGTGCACTCCCACACGCATGCTCAGCACTGTGGCGCTTTGCTTCCCATGGGCTGAATCCAGAGGCCCCTCAGGCTCCCAGAGAGCAGCAAAGGAGCAATAGTCACCTGGTAATGACAGCAGCCAGCAGGCTATGGAAGCACTGTCTACGGTAGTCATAAGAGAATACTAAAGGATGTCTGCAAAGGCCACTGAATTCAGGCCCTTCTCTCAAGTCTGGATTTGTAGCCCCAAACCCTTTTTTTGAGGTTAGGCACCAAAGAGGAAGGAAGGTCAGCCTGCTCTTCTCTGCCACGGCAGCGATGCCCTCCATTTGTAAATATTTGCATTTTTTTGTATTGATGTATTGATACATAAGACTGTATCAATCTCTTTGAAGCAGAAACTCAATTTACAGTCCCACTTTAGATTTGAAATTTTTGGATATTCAAGTCCAGCTTTCCCCTGAGAATGGCTTGGCCATCAAGGGAAAAGAATGTGTTGAGAAGCCAGGGTTGGCTGGAATAAGGGATGAATGAGAAGAAACCACCAATTCTAGCGCATGTCCCAGAAGCCAGGGAACATGTGGATGGGGCATGTGTCCTCACTGCAGAGAGAGGTGTGTTACCAGTCTACCTTGTGTGAAACTTAGGCCATGCAACTGAAAAGACACCCAGCCTGGGTTGGAAGCGCTAATGAATGCTGAGGCTATTGTGGATAGAAGCAAAATTAGGAACAACTGCCTTGATTGTGAACTCAGCCATGAAAATGACTCCCTGTTGTCATAAAAACCTTTTTAAAAAGGTGCTTAAGTATGAGCATAACTTTGGGTACACTTCGTATATCTGCAGTTAGACTCATACTTGTTTTCTGAATTAGGGCCCTATACATTTCTGCAGAGTTGTAGTCATAAGTAAATCCATTCTCCCCCTTGACTTCGTATTTGGTGTATGTAGTGGGTCTAATTTATTTCAGCTGTGAGACAGATGAGCTATAAGTTCTCCATCAGCACAAAAAGAAATCAGAGCTCTGGGGAGTCAGAGGATTCCAGAGCGCTGGGAGTTGCCAAATCCAGCCAAGGGTGCTGCAGCTCCTTACCCCAGGCAGCAAGGCTGAACATGTGTTCCCATTAGCCACACGTGCACACAGTATGTACATACATACCTACGTGCCTGGTCCTACAGATCAAGGCAGGCAGACAACACAGCGCTCAACCGAGTACAAACAGAACCAGTGGCCTCATCCTGTTACCGTCTCTGACTAATCAGGATGAAAGCTCACTGGTTGAAAATGTATGTGTGTGTATGCATGTATGTGTACATACACATACATATGTATATACACATGTGCTACTTGTCCAGTAGCTGATGTGCTTTTAGATGGTCTATCCAGTAACTTGCCCCAGTCCTCAATCTGCCCTGCTCCTGGCACTTGGACATACGAGCCCCTGAGTCCTGCAAGCCTTAATGCTGGTACTCCTCAGACCTCCTTGCATACCTGTGCAGACACACACATGCCCTAAGGATTCCCCCCATAATGTGACTGAGCTGCTGAGTCTCCCCAGTATGTGGCCCCTGGGTCCCTGCCTCCCCAGTTGCCTGTGCACAGCCATACACAAACATGTCTCTCCACTGGTCTCCCCAGCAGCTCACCCCCCCACACCACAGTCCCTTCTGTAGCTGACTCTCAGATGCTCTGGTTGCTTACAGCCACTCCAATACCTGGCTGCCAAGCTTCTTATCCTACCTGTGGGTAGCCCAGCGTGATATTCCCTAGCAGGCCCACACGCTGACACCCACACCCGCACAACAGGCACACTCGCCAGTCTCCCCAGTGGCTGGCTTCTCATGGCCCCTTTTGACCCAAAAGTCCCTCACCAGGGACTGGCACTCAGACTGCCGTACACGCACGTGCACACAGAATAGAGACCCCCTCAACTAGGAAAAGTCAGGAATGAAGTTTAATAAGAAAACAGGAGGCACTGCAGTAACCCAGCACAAGGCACGGACAGACAAGTGTACTGACCAGCAACCTGTTTACGTGCAGCTGTCCCCTTTTCACCGCATATCCCTCTGTTCTTCCACATTTGTTCCTCCCTAGTCCACCTTGATCCATCTCTTCCCACTTCTGGTCTTTTCTCTAAACATCCCATAATAGGTCGGCTGCAATCCCAAAATGCTTTTCCCACAGCACGCCCCACTGAGTCCCACACCCCTGTAGGCAGTGACCCCCCCCAGTCTGTAAAATGACATGGGGAGACCTTCACCAGCTGACTCACCTAGTGGGTCTCACACCCAAACAAGGGGGCTGATTGCCCTCATCAATAAATACTGAATGTGAAATAAATACGGGAGAAGAAAAACTAGAAAATGTTGTTGTCCACCTTCAGCAAATTATTTCCTACTGTAAGCAAAAGTAAGATACACTGCTGTCTAAAGTGTGGTGTACACAGGTAAAGAATCAACATGACTGAAAGCCCCTGCCTTTAAACAGTTTATATATGAATACCCCTAATGAGCTCTGCACATACTAAAGATTTGTAAAAAATTAACACAGTCCCTTTAATTGCAATATAAGTGTGAGGTCATGCTATCGTAGAAATGTTGCTTGGAAGGGACCTCTGTAAGTCATCTAGTCTAATCTCCTACTTGAAGTGGGACTCTTGCCAACTATAGAAAAGATCAAGCCATGGCTGACCTTCATGCCATATTTCCAGCTGGAGAGAGACAGCCATCTAACTTAACATATGATGATTACTATAGGGCTAAGAATAATTCTCTGACTAGGGTGATCTTTTGAACACACTGGATGGTATCTGATGTAATTTATCACAAAGACCTTTTGCAGTGGATTTTGTGTTTTCTTTTTAAAGTGCAAGTTAAATGTTCAAAGCTTTCCCTTTTTCTGCAAGCGACCAGATCTTGTGAAAACACAAGCACCTGAATAACATTACTGATGTGAATGAAACATGGAAGGGTCTATTAATTTGTTTCTTTTTTTTCATGAGATATGCACCCCTACACTGATGCAGTGCTAACAAGGGGGCTTTGGGAAGTATCTGTTCAAATGGTGAGGAGCTGCATGTATTATTACTGGAAAACCATCTGCCCACTGGTGGTTTAAGTATATTATGACACTTATCCAGCAGTTTTGCATTATATATCTCAATTTTGCAAGGCTATGTTTCATAATCCATGGTTTTCAAATGAAGCAGCTGAAAGGAGGTAAGTTGGCTAAAGATGCCATGAGGCATTGATGACACCAAGGGAATGAGTCTTACTCATCTGACGACCAGTCTGGATTATGAGCCTTTAGAGCTGGTTGCTAGACAAACTTTTGTTTAGAAGAGTTGCAAAGATTTGATGTCTTGCATATTTTTCACACGTTCATCTTCTTGTTTAACCATTACATACTGCTAGAAGGTATGCTGTGAAACCTTGGACCCACTGCAGCCAGCAGCAGAACTCCCACAAAGTTCAGTAAGGTCAGTATTTAATATTACTTTGTTGTAACAAGCCCTGGATTTGGCTTAGGCATGCAACTGAGTGGAGAAGACTGAGTGTAAAGTCAGTCAGTATAACAGCATCCAGCAAAGATTCATGATATGAACATTTTGAGCTTTAGCTTTTCAAATTCTGTAGTTTCACTGTAAACAGCCTTAATGGTGTTCATTACAGACTTCAGAAGTTTAAACAGACAGGCAGAGGTTTTATAGAAAATGTCTGAAAAGATTTGTCTCTGGCTTCATCACTTGCATTACGTTAAGTAAAAGTTACTTGAAAGCCTTCTTTTAGTGTTGGTTTGAGTCATCCTCTTGAAGACAGCATTTTAGTTTTACCTGGATTATTCAGCTGATCAGCAGAGAATTTGTTTGTCTTCCCTATGTTCTATTTTTCGAGGGGGAAAGCCTGTTCAGTTCTCCTAGACAGCGTTTCATGTATGTGAGAATTAAGACAGGCTCACAAACGGAACTGTAGTTAATCTGGTAGCTCAGAGACAACAGTCATGGCAGAACAACTAACCGAGCCATTCCAACTCAAATCCTGCTGTTTCCAGGAGGAGAGAGCATGGCTATTAAGTACATTAGTCTGGCTGGAAGACCCTTGTGATGGTCTTTTGCCTGGTGTGGGACTGCAAATACAGATAATTAGCCTCAATTGACCTGTGGGTGCTGGTATTTTCTTCCAAGGCCTTATCAGAGTTTGGTCATGTTAGTTACCCCACTGCAGACCACGATGGTCTGACCATCCACGGTTGCTGGTGGCTTTTGGCTAAAAAGGCATGAAAGGCCAAGGTTGTGAGAAAAGTCTGGGCAGACAGAAATCCATTTAATAATAAAGGGATCAAATCTTCTCGGATTTGATCTGTAGATCTCCATTGTTCTCCACTGGCTTTTCATTTTCGCTAATTCCACTAGCCTTTGAGTTAGGACTTTGGTGTCCTGGCGTACATAATGAACTCCGATCTCACAGAACTTTATGTCCTGCAAATAGTGAATTAAATGTTAGAAACAAGCAACCAACAAACACAAAAGCAACAGGCAAGTTTCCTTTCTGCTCAGGCTGGCTGTGGTGGGGTTGACATGAGCATAAGGCTGGAGAGAAAGCTACAGGAGCAAGGAGTGACCTCTGCATTTCACAGAGAGGCAGGCTGCTCCCATCTCGGTGTGACAGAACATTCCATCTGTTGTCCAAATGATGTTTAATGTCCAGGTGATTTTAAATTATTCTAAATTTTCTATAGTCTGATAATGTTCCCAGTCAGTAGACTTTTGCTGATTAACAACATTTTGTCTTTTTGTAATTTATCTCTCCTGCCTGCAGTTTGTAGCTTCATAGACTCTTAGAATCATTTAGGTTGGAAAAGACCCTTAAGATCATCCAGTTCAACCATAAACCTAAGACTGCCAAGTCCACCGCTAAACCATGTCCCTATGTGCCACATCTACATATCTTTTAAATACCTCCAGGGGTGGTGACTCAACCACCTCCTTGGACAGCCTGTTCCAATGCCTGACCACCCTTTTTTGTGAAGAGATTTTTCTTAATATCCAACGTAAACCTCCCCTGGCACAACCTGAGGCTATTTCCTCTCATCCTATCACTTGTTACTTGAGAGAAGAGACTGACACCCACCTCACTACAACCTCCTTTGAGCTAGTTGTAGAAAGCAATAAGGTCTCTTTTCAGTGCTAACCACAAGAACTCTCCAAGTCTGTTGCCTGTCTTCTGTGCAACTGTCAACCACGTATCATTCAACGGCTTAAGTAATTCAATTTTAAAATCAACTTAGTAGAATAAATCGTTTGATGCAATGACAGGTGTTTTAAAAGGACTAGACAATTGGAAACATGGTGAGTCTGACTTTGCTGAGTGTTGGGTACTTCAGAGTGAGGCAGCTAGTTTCCATTAAGGTTACAATGTCCACAACATAAAGCTTTCTCTTCTGTATTGCTGTGGTCACTCGTGTGCTGGGTGCCACGGAAGGGCATCCAGAGTTTTTACGCTACTCGTGTTGAGTTCTACTTCCATCACTTAGCTTTGCCTGTACATCTTTGTGCCTGTTGGGACTCATGATAACTGCCAGCTACCAAGTGATTGAGAAACACAAGTAAGAAATGCGTTATGGGGAAACTTTGCTGTCCTTGAGAACTTTATTAAAGTTCTTGAGTCCATTATTAAAGGCAGAACCGAAGAAGCGGTGGCCCAATCTGCACAGCAAATTCCATCCACTGAAACAGCAGAAACTGGCACTAGTAAAAGCTTCTGGACCAAGGAAAGCATAATATCCCTCATGGTTAGGCAGCCCTTCCCTGAATTATTTTGAAGGTTTAGAAACCAAGAGAACCTCAGAAAGATGCCAACAGTGTATTTTTATCTGCAGTTCATATTTCTTAACAGGAAGGTTCCATAAAGAGAGCTGAGAAGGATGCGGAGCTATCAACGCAAGAGTGGTATGTACCATTTTGCATGTAGTAACATCAGCTTGCAAGACTTGCCCATAATTTATGGACTGCTCGAAAGAAAGAACCACTTCCACGGGCAGGGAGAATTGCCCGAAATGGCTAAAAACATATCCAAGATAACAACTGGTGGTCAGGCAGCGGTTTCCAAACAACTACTCAACAGAAGCACTCACATCCTCTTGTGTAGCTGGTCAAGCTTGAGGCCAAACTCCTGTTACAGACCCACTGCAATTTCCACCTTTTATTGGTGAGCGAGGAAAGATTTGTTTCTCAAAAAAGGAGGCTTGGCTGGCTTGCACTGGTAGGATTTCCGCTCCGAAACCGGCACGCAAGCAGACTGATAAAGTGGATGCTGCGCACCCGAGGAGTGGCGGAAGGAAGCAGGCCCCTGTTTGTGGAGTGATGCTATTTCTGCTGGGATTTAAAAGTGTTCTTTGGAACAAAGTTGAAACAGTCACTATAAATGACTTGCATGTGTGAGTACAGAGCATTTTGGAGGATTATAATTTATGCCGGGCAGGAGCTGTTATGGTTCAGTTTAAGGCACTTAAAATAAGACTTTTGGGAGACAACCAAACCATCTTCAACTCTGGTGACTTCCCTGTTCGAGACAGTCCTAAATTTATATGTACGGGGTCTGTTCCTGCATGGGGGCCAAGGGCCTTGAACTCCTATGGAAACCACTAGGTCTCAAAGATACTCTGGTGGTACTTAGCACTGTTATGAATGAACCAATGCCCATTAGGAAAGAGCTGGCAGTGCCCTGTAGCGTATGACTCTCCATACCCTTTATCCAAACCTGAACTAATTCAGCTACAGGATTTCTTCCCCCAAGGTCACAGAAAATATGTCTTGAAGGAATGGAGTTTTTCTCCATGGTAGGCTCCTTCGTGCAAATTGAAAACTGACCAACATATTAAGCCAACTGGGGACAAACCGTGACTCAGATGGTCATGCATGTGCTTCCCAAAGATGGAACAGAAGGAGGAAGAAATCAATCCCTTTCAGCTGAGCAATCGGAAAGGCAGACATGAAGCCCTGTCCTGCCATCTCCCAGGCGGCTCAAGAGTACTTCATAACACAAAGGCATAACTGTATCCACCTGTCATTTTGAAAATTACACAGTGGATATCTCTCCATTGCCAGAGAAAGTTTTGTACATTATGAGATCGATTTATAAGTTCTTAGAAATATCGTTTCTCTAGTTCTTACATAGTTCTCTTTGTTCAGTTTTATCCCCATTAGTTAAGTCCAAACCCTTGGAACAGGCAGTACAAACACGCCTCCTCTTTAATCTTTGCATCCTTTAAATATTTACAGATGGTTTTCATGTTCCCCTTCAGTTGTCATTTAGCCATCGTTACTCTGTATCTCTTCAAACTTAGCACCCTTGGAAGGGCACACAAGGCCAAATTCTGCTCTCAGTTACATCTGTGTAATTTTGGAGTAAGTCAGTGAACTTTGAATTTACACCAGGAAAACACAGAGCAAAAGGTGAGCCCTAAATAAAGACGACTGCTAAATAAAAACTAGGGAGACTATCAAAACTAGTATCACATCATGTGGGCCCTGGACTGCACAAGGTTGGTGACTTTTCCATCACGGAATCTTTTGCTGCATTCCCAGTGACTGGAGTGAAGATCTAGAAGACGTTGTGAACTGCAACAGCCATCTGAAACATGCTGGCATCTACCAGGGCTCTGCTGAGAAGTGCAGATACGTCACATCGTTACGTGCTAGCCTGTGCCAAATTCTTTTATGATTTAACGCCGCTAGCTTTTGGGTTTTTCTATGTTACATGGAATATTTTATGCTAGATACTTCATATTTATACATCTCTATTACAAACATGGCACATGAAGCTTGTTTTGTTCTGTGACTTTTTCTTTCCTATGGGTATTGATAATTATCCCCACTAGAGAAACTTTCTCCACCTTTTCTCGGCCCTGCATAGGGCTGGTTGAAAGCACTGTTCTGTGTCCGTTCTGAAAGCAGAGAAAGCCAGTGAGATAAGAGCTATGCATCCTGTAGTTAAGACCATAGTGCATTTTCCAATAAAAAAACAAAGAAGTGGTGAGAAAGAAAAGAAAGAAAGAAAAGAAAGTGACCAAAGGAAGCTTTGCTTGTTAAAGCTGTCTCATCCTCCCCAAGCTGTGCTTGCCACCCTGCTCTTTATAGTGTCTTCTGCCACCTCTGCAGTCTTTTTTGTGGCCTGCTCAGTCCATTCTGCTATATTCTACAAAACATACAGCGAACGTTTCATGGTTGCAAAATTACATCCGTTATTTCCCGGCCATATCCTTTGGCCTTGTCTAAATCATGTTGCTGTTCCAGCTGACTTCCTTGTACTGTCACTCCTCTGCTGTCACAGCCAGAGACTGTTAATGCGTTTAAGTTAGTGAAGTTCGGACTGTTAAGTGTTTTTCCTAGTTCAAAGGCATTATTAAACTTAGCAGAAAGAGAGCTGACCGTTCACTGAGGAGAAGTTTCTCTGGGCTGTTTTACACTGCATTCTTCCACTCAGTTAATTTTCCTTATGCTTTGCCCCTTAATACCCTTATGAGACAGGGTTAGTGGGTGCCCTCTCTTTACTGCCCACTCAGCCCAGCTGTTCCAGGTATGATGCCTGCTGCTGTGTGAGCTGCCATCATCTCTGCAGGTCATCCACTTTCCCAGCCTTCCCACCGGCCTGATGACAGGGGCCACCTCCCAGGAGGCTGGTAGATGTTCTCTCCTCCTCCACAGACAGCAGCTGTACTTGTTCAATGGGACAGAGGCAATGGACTAAACACCTTTTCCCTTACCCAGGGTACACTGATATATCTGTCTGAGCTGATAAGGGGGTCACTCCTGCTGTACTCTTCTACTTCTGCTGTAGATCCTCTATAATGATACTGTTGGTAGGTCCTCCTAAGCCACGGACTTTGGACGTGACACTTTGTATGGAGCAGCTCAAATAACTAGGCAGAGCTTGCAAGACTTACTTCACATCTTACGTTGACTAGTTTAAATGCTTTTTCTCTTTCAGAACCTTTATTTAAAAGGGTGAACACTGTTTTCCTCCCTTTCCAGCTTATTCTGACGGATGTGGGAATGGAAATAAAGAACTATGAACCACCTTTCTTTACCCAGAATCTGGTGTAATCTCCAAGAAACAATCTTAAAAAGAGCTTGACAATTTTCTTATGGGTTCCTCTATAGCCTAAAATCACCAGGACAGCCTGTATCACGTGCAAAGAAAGAAGTTAGCAGATTCCAAATGGGAATTAAGATGCAATTTATATGCCTAATTCAGAAGCTGTGAGCCTGCCACCCACGCTTAGCCTGTAGTCACCTATGGAAGTGCTTGGTACTGAAGCACGGGAATGAAAATTTTCCAAAGAACTTAAATGCTCTGCTTCTGACTATTCATAAATTCACCTTCACTTCAAGAATAAGAAGCATATAGGCAACTGGCTATGTCTGAGCTCATTCCGATTATCCCTTAGGTTGTCTTCACTATACATGCTCCCTGGGCTCATCCCGGCAGATGCGCTGAGTCTGTGACGTCCATCCTGGCAAACACTGCCACTGCGTGAAGGTCCCCACTTAACAGAAATCCCACCCATTTGAGCTTAGCGTGTCCAACACCACAGTTCAATTTGCTCTTCTGTCCAAGAGGATTCGATGCCACATTTGCTACAAGCTACAGGCTTTGCCAGAGGGGTATTACCCCATCCCAGCTGTCAGAGCCGTTCTGGTGCCGGCTTTGCCAGCAAGCACATGGGGGAGCACAGAGTATGGCAGAGGAACTGATCCCACCCGCTGACCATCCTACCTGTAACTGCCCGGCTTCCTTGCCCTCTGGGCTTGCTCCAGCTTTCCAAAGTAATTTTGGAAACAAATAGCTTAAGCCATTGGCAGGACAGGCTGTGCTCACCTAAGGACTCCTTCCCGCACAGAACACCAGCCCGTGGCTGGAGGTATCCCTTTCTCTCAAGGGTAGGAAGTTTTACCAGGGTACTCGGTTCATCACGGTCTTGCTTCTGGTGACTGTTGTGGCTGGTCTCCAGCTGCTGCTCCTTGTGATGTGTATTTGTTTTGTTCCACTGCTAAATGTTGGGGTAAGATTACAAAATAGTGTTTAAATGCTATTATAGCATAAAGTCAAGCCCTTCAACTTAGACAACCAGAAATAAGGTTGTTTGTACTTGTGCATAATAATATATTCTTCCAATTCTGTGGTCACACGGGACCACAGTTCTGTGGTTGCTACTGATTTCTGCCACATCCAGTACACAGTATGAAGTAATAAATTTATTTTTATGCAGCACTGATGGTTTGCCCTGATACCTCAATGTGGCAAAGATACAAGAAGAGGCCAGGCATCTCTTTACACTTCTGACCTGGTGTGAATACCAGGGAACAGCACTGTATTTTTGGATATAGTACAGGCAAGAAATAGGAGTAAATGTGGAAATGTAAGCTAATGTTCAAAATGCTACACAAGCATAGATTAAACTTTCCTCTAATGAGGGGGAAATGAGGTACAGGTCAAATAAATTGATCAACTTTTAAGCTCGCACAAATAACAGGACTGGGCTAGAACACGTAATCTTTGTTGTAACTTCCTCCTTTAAATTATATCCCCTCTCCATAATCAACTTCTGTGGCTTCACTCATCCCTCTTACAACGGGAAAAGTTATAAAATAACGTTTTTCTACTGTGCTTCATTAACACAGATTCTGCTATCCAGAGTGAACTATTGCAGAAGGGAAGACCTCAGATGCAATTCTTACTCTCCCAACAGTAACATCTACTAACAGTGAAATTTTTGGAATTACAACAGAGTAAAAGCAGTCTGGTCGGGACAAGGTCTGTAAATCTGCTTCTCAGCTGTTTCCTTTCTTCTCCTCCTGTTTGTCATCAGTCACCATGTAAGCAAATGGATACAGATCATATAGATGAAGACAATAGTCTGAAGGTTAGTAAGCTATGTCCTTGACAAATTGAAAATCTCTAATTTTCCTTTTTTCTTGTAATAAGCTCAGTTCAGATTCTGTAAAGGGCACCTGCAGTTCCTACTGGTCACCATGAGCAGTTTAAAAAAAGTTACAGTGGCATCTGCTTCTCATTTCTTTTAGTGGCAAGAACAATTTATTCAAGACAAGCCACATGTACAATTTTACACATTTTCAAGGCATTAAACACTGTCACCCTTCCAAGGGATGCTGCACTGCGTATACAAATAGAAAACCTCATGCCTATTGAGTCATTTTCCCCTTAATCTCAAATAGCTTCTCATGACCCAAACAGGATTTCTCACATGGCTGTACTCCATAAATTGCAGCCTGTACACTACCGTCCTGTACAGCTGCCAGGTACAGATCAAACAGAAAGTACAGTTTAGGTCATCCCATCTCTATATTCTGTTTCTCTACAAAGACAGCTAAAAATCTGCTGTTAAGCACTACTTCCTTGGGAACAGATATGAAAACCAAGAACAATAGATATATCAAGAATCCTTTAGACTAAGATTCAGTCTGGCAAGTCAATCCGGTGTTTACAAGTGCCAGGCTTCAGTACAATTCTAAGCAGAACTTATAGTTTCCCCATACCATTCCTACCACTCTGATTTTCCAAAACCTCACCTGAGAGGTGTTTGTCCTTTTTAGTATCAAAGACCAATCGGTGATCATGCTGAAAAGTTTATACGTAACCTTCTGGGGATTCCATTACACACAGATTCAAAAAATGAAAGGCAAAATTATTATTTTCTTAGAAATTAGTGGCAGTTTTACACAAGTGGTACTAAATGAAATGGTGTTTTTGCACTCTGGTAAATTAACAGGAGAATTCAGGCATAATTTTTATTAACAAAGGATCTAAAAATAGAAGCAAAATTATTTACTCAATAATTTTTGTTCTGTGGGCTACTTGTTGGTAGGTGCACTGAATGAAAAAAAAATAAAATAAAAGGATCAAGTATGTAACACAGACATTTTTCACAACATGGATGAGTCTTAAAACTTAGGAATACTTCTGCTGCCGCACCTTTCACAAACAGAATAGTGGTTAGCGCACTTGCTTTTCTGGGACCAGAGTTTGATTTCAGCTTAAGGCCAGCAATGTAAAATGAGCTCTAACAGGATTAATCCAGCTCCTTCTAGATGAATTTACATCCTTCTTTTCTAGAACACCAAATTAGGTCACATTACGTGCGTGATTCTTCTAAATTAGAAGTTGCTGGCAGAGGAAGAGAAAGCGTTTGACAGTTCAGCAATAGATGTTTGCTGGGTCACTTACATGGCTTCAGTACAGCATGCAGGACCTGATAAAAATACTAAGCTAAGAGTCTGTTAATTATATAGTGACTTTAAAAACATCATGAACTCATTAATATTTCTTTGATTCACAGTGAGAGTTTTAAATTGTGCAGTATCCCCAGAACAGAGCTTTGCAATCTTCACATTGATCAAACTAGATAATAATAAAAATTATAATTTTAAAAAAAAAAATCACAATGAAAATAGATAATAATTTGTGGGGGGTTTAGTTGGCTTACAGGATCTCCAGTTTTCAAGTGCAGAATTTCAGCAATACATAGGAAAAGAGGAAACAGAGCCCAGATTCCAAGCCAGCTCTGCCCAGATCCCTATGCTTCCTACCTAACGGAACTGGGGACTTCAGGAGGGTCCCCCTCCCCGCCCCACTCCTTGCTGAGAGCCTGACTCTTCTGGCAACCCTGAGAATCCCAGTTTCAGACAAGATTTTTCCTGTGGCCAGTCTCTGCACTGAAAGATTGCCTCCAGCCTCCTGGGTCCACAGCCGAGTTTAAAAATCCTCGCCTGTCCAAAACAGGGGAAAAGCAGTTCCCAACTTAGCCCTCACCCCCCATCATGGGGAGGCAAGGGGGTGTGGGCTTTATTTTGTTTTGCTTTTTTTTTTTTTTTTGAGTGAATTCAAGTTTGTCTCAAGAAATTTCATAGCTGCATCTTGACCTGCCTCCCTGTCATCTCTGATTAGATTGTTTAGTCGTGAAACATTAAGAACTAATAAGCAGCAAAATATACCTGTATCACACTCCAGAACATTATAGTTTTCCTATAAAGTTGTTCACGTGACAGACTTGTCAATGTGAAATCTCAAAATAATGCAAATACTTAACGTACTAAAAGAAAAAAAAAAGAGATAATAATTAAAAGTTTTAACTATTGTCACAGGTATGTTATTTTGATTATTTTTTTAAACTCTTTTGTGGGAAAATTACTGAGGAGGTGGGGGATTAGAGAAAACTGGGACATAACAGAAGCGTAGTATTACAAAAAGCTTTTTAGGGTAAAATAGAGCTATCACTTTCAGGATGGTTGGCATGCATGGAATCTACTTTACCACGGCTCCCTAAGCAGCACACTCTGCCACCTCAGCATGTGCTGGCAGGAGTAACAGAGGCGGAGAGGAGACACCGCAGCCAGGCTCTGTTGTGCTCCCTGCAGGAAGGGGAGTCTGATGGTACCACACAGCTGATAAGCTGCATAGCAGCTGTCACATGAAGAACCTGAGATGTCTGCTGCTGAGCCGACCATTGTGATGAAATTATCCATCGTAATACCAACGCACACCTCCATCCCAAAGCTACCCGCCTCCAAGATACCAACACCTCACTGGGTACGTGACACCAATCAGTAACAAAAATATGTATGACTACAGTTACTCAAGCTCCACTTAAATGTAAAGAAAATGGACTGGTGTTGGGCTAAAATAAGTCCAGGAATGGGGAACTGCTGTCTGAACTCCCAAATTACCAAACTCTGATTTAGTGTTTAAATGTATGTTAAATCAATCTGTGCATAAAGCTCGGTCAAGTTGACCCGCTGTCTAAAGCTGTTAGAAGTCACTTCGTTCATAACCAAGGGAGTCAGCCTTGGGAATGATGAGGAACAAAGAACAGGGAGCGAAAAGACGACCATTAAGTTATGCAGAAAGAAGCCTTCAAGAGAGGAAAGTTCTGGCTGTAAGAGGAGACAAGCTGATAAACTGTCACAGTCCACTGATGCCAATAGCAAATTAGTTGAAAATAGGGGAAAGAGAATTGTGGCAATGGAAGATCTCAACCTGTGACTCAAATAGGCCCCCCAAAAGAGGGCACAACCCCACCTAGAGAACATGCATAGTTAGTAAAGAACTTCAGCAGTGCTATCTGAGGATGCATAATAATTTGCATTGGAAGCGAGAAACTTTAACCCAACCCGTGTATGCCAATGAATACACAACATACTACGAAGTATAAAAAGCGAGCAAAGGAGGGGAGAAGTTAGGGAAGACTCCATCGTAGCTTCTGGGATCAGCTGGCAGGCTGAACCTGCCTTCTACCCCGCAGGGCCACCTACTGGGTAAGAACTTCAGCCTCTGACTAGCACACGCTAGCTGTTGTTAGGTGAGCTTGTTTTGCAGTCAGTGTATTATCACCAGCAATCTTCAAAACTTACTCTGCCACCAATATGTATTTTGCATAATAAAAATCTTCAATTCATTTCAAATCTCCAGCTGAAGTTCATTTTGTACAAGTCTCTGGAGGTTTGAGTCATTGTTGTGAGGGATTTGACTGAGTGACGCTGTCAGCGGGGGTCCCTGACTAGGTTGGTCACATCCCCTCCGATACAGCGGGCTGTCACGGCGCAGGCAGCGGGCAGGCTGGGCAGGCACAAGGGTCTCATCTCTCCTGGGAAATGGACAGGCTGATCTAACATAAAGGGTTTGAGGGAACCCCCCTTCTTAACATAACTTCTGTGATTTACAAAACATAGCACGTAAAATGCTTGTTTCATGTCTTCGATTTTGTAACAGTAAAATGAGGCAGTAATACATTTTATTGTGCAGTCACTGTCACACTGGAGATAACTGTGACAAATTACATCAGTTATGCTAAGGAGACACCTGACATTGTTCTTTTTTCTTTTTTTTTAAATGTCACCGAACAAATTAATAAAGGATGTTTTAAACTCAACAACCTAAAGACCACGCAGAAGATCCTACTCCTACCATAAGCTCTTATTCCCACTACACAAGAATCACCTATATTTCTGTAGATAACATACGATAAGTTATATTTGAATGTCTTTCAGATACAGGTGAGGAATTCAATATTAATACTGTGCTGAAACAAAGCAAAAGGCAAAAAATCAACTGCTAATACCCAAGTACAGACAGCATTTATCTTTTATTAGGGTGACATGATTCTTGAAACTGCAACGAATAGCACTTCGGGGTCATCATCCCTCAGAAGAGGGACATTCCAGTCCAGAATCTCTGTAATCGCATGCTTTGTCAACAGGATACGTCTCACTGCTGCACATAATTCAGTGCTTAGAGGTAAGAGTCAATGTAGAGGATACTCTGAAGATTTGTGGAAGCATATTACTGAGCTGGTAAAACATTTCCTCAGAAATTGTCTGGGGAAAGAAAAAAAAAGAATTAGAAAAAATACACCAGTAAGCTTTGGCTTTTTGCTGTAGTTGGGAAGAATTAAGTGTCTCTCAGCTCTGCTTCTTGACAGTTAAGAGAACTGCTGTTTTCTCAGAAGTTCACAAGGATTGTTTTCAAACTATGTGTTATAATTCAATCAAAAGACTGACCTAAAAATACTGTTTGTGTCCTATGTGATGTATCCGTTTCCAGTAATTGATTATTTCTGCCTAGTATAAGCAGGACAGTGCTGTTTCTTATCTATAGGACTCCTACTCTCTGAATTCCAGGATTAGATTCAACTTCAGCACTTATTCTTGGCTTCCTCCTTGCCCAGCAGTTAACATGTATTTCTTGATAAAGTAGTGATTTCTCTCCTAATATAACTCTGATTTTTATATTATTTCCAGTACTGTTTTTTAAAACAAAGAAAACTTAGTGCTGGCCACCTTTGGAAAACTGCCTGTTTCTGAAGATTAGCTAGAACTCCAAATTAAATCATTTCGGAATCTTAATTACAATTAACTTCAAATTCCTGGAGTCATTAATGACTTTGTGGAAGCATGACTGAACTCAGCGCATTGCAACCTTCCAAGCTGCTGGACAATATGATTACTAAATGCCTAAACTTATGTAATGCAAGGTTAGCCCACCTCTTCAGAGTAAATAATAGCAAAAATTTATCTTTTTCAAAGGTGATTTATTCACCATTTGTAAAGGTGAACCTCCCAGTTTGAAACGTTAGCATCCTCAGAAGATACTACAGGACATCAAAAAAATATAAACCCCTCATTCCCGTTTTATAGGCAAGGAACCAAAACTACAGTAATTTAAGCTTACACAAAAAGAGCAGGGCATAGCAAAGAAACAAAAACTAGATCTGCTGACATTTAACTTCAAGTTAAATGTCTGCTGGAACAAGGTTTAACCTACCTGTGGTACCAAGAATTGTACAGTCCGAGAAATTCCTCCATCCCACGAGGCCATCTCCATCATGAAACCTAAAAACCAGCATTCATACTGTATGCATTACCTATGCAATCTTCCCTGTCAATTACACTGTTAGCAAGCAGTGAGGGAGCTTTCACATACAATTAGGATTTTAACTGCTGTAACTAGGGATATCGTTAATCACATTTAAATCAGATTTGGCCAATGTCCTGGCTGAAATCTGCTTCAACTGGAAAATCTAATGAGGTGTTACAGAGAAAATCAATATACCCTTGAAGAGCAGAATAACCAGTGCTAGCCAGCAAAAGTGAGAGGTTTCTCTAAATATACGTGTTATGAGTTCTTTCAACGGCCTGCTTTCGTTGAGAAACAGCTCTTTCCTTTAGCTCTGATGTGACCACATCCACATTAATGAGTACAAGTCTGTTGCCAAAAGTATGCTGACAATCTGGCAGCAACAGAAACTACCTGGACCTACTTATGTGGCAAAAGCTCAGCGCTCGTTTGTTGCTCAAGTTATGATATGGCATTTTTATGCTAGCATATCCTTACAAATGAACTAAATGCGTGTCCACGGAACATGCAGCAAATAAAGATACTCAGAAAAATATTTGTTTAATGAAAGTGGCTACATGGATGATATTCCATCATGAATTAATAAAGGTCACAATAGAAAGAGGTTCCTCAAGTGGGTGGTAGGAAAACTTAACATTACTGACATTTTAAAAAATCTAAATGACTGGTTCAAGTATTTGAGTGCAGCACAGAAGAATGCAGTAAGTAATAACACCACTTGGAAAGACAGAAAACCAAGATGAGTCATGAGGACTTTCCAGCAAAGAGATTAATTAGTGTATAAAGTAGTCTTGGAAAAATGCAGGGAGTCCTCTTTGTCTGAAAAAATAAAACTAAAAAGACGACACTGGAAATTATACTGCAGAGAACCACCAGCTCTTGCCTTCCTTCAGAGATTGCTCAAGGCAGCAGTAAGGGCTTTTTCTTCTACTGTCTACATTGTAAAGATCTTTTAGAATAGAGACTAAAAATGTTTCGAAGTGTCTGAGCCTATTTCCTGGTTAACAGTTAACTAATGATAGTTAACTAATGTTAACTAATGATAGTTAACAATTTTAAAGAGAAAATGTAAGCGTATGTTTTAAACAAACAACACCTTATTGAAAAACACCTTTTTAGGAAAATACACAACCTAAGCCAAGGCTGGATGTCACCAAATGTAACACAAACCACCCCCCTAGCTGAAGCACCCACTAACATACCTTTGACACACTTGAACACAAGTTCCGCCCTCTTCAAGCACCACGGGATGGTCATTTCCTAAAAATTAATAAATGAAGACTCAATGCCCAATGATCTAACCAAGATCAGCAGTAAAGAAGTTACTAAAAATAATACATTTCTGCCACAGAACCCCATTTTCCAAGCAGGTATTCAAGCAGCATTACAGGCCATGAAGAGGGATACAGTTTTCCAGAGTATTCTAGGCAGGTAGTATATACCTTATAGGTGACCATAAAAGCATGCCACTGCTTATTGGTAGGACAGCCCACTGTCAGAACAATCTACAAATTTTTAAGCTGCGATATGGAATAAAAATACTGTTGACAGTCTTACGACTGTCATTGGAAACAGGGTTATTAAATTCCTCTATGGAGCTACAGAAAAATGTATGATGTCCAACAGATAACTGTCAGATTCACGCTTCAGCTAGCCAAAGAGGAATCATCGGTTACTGCTGGGAAGCGCGGCCAGGAGCCTAACTGTTCTTGGTGATTCTAAGTTTTATTGACATACTCACTGCCTGCCCGTGGGGCAGGGACACCTTCCACTAGACCAGGTTTCTCAAAGCTTCACCCAACCTGGCCTTGAACGCTTCCAGGGATGGGGCACCCACAGCTTCTTGGGGCAACATGTGCCAGTGCCTCACCATCCCCACAGAAAAGAATTTCTTCCGATTATCTAATCTAAGTCTACTCTCTCTCAGTTTAAATAGTACCTATTTGTTCTGATGTACTCTCCAACATGAAAATCAGCACCTTCTGGTCTGAATGCAGGAATATAGATGTGGAAACAAATTTATCCATTCTATGTACCTTCTCAAATTTAAGCTTTAGATAATTTTCTGTTCAGTAAAGCCAGCCTTTTTTTTGCAGCACCACACACCGTGCAATCTGTCAGTATCAAAGAGCTTAATTTCAGGACTCAAAATAGTTATTTGAGAAACAAGGTTATCTAAGCATGCTAATTGATAACACTGCAACAGTGCATTGAACATGGCTGCATTAAACGACTACTGAAAGCCAAAGTTCCTACTTAGGTGGGAGTATCTCCTGCCATCCCGAAAATGTGTAACAACTCAAAAACAGAAAACAGCATAAGCTAAAAATATCTTTTCAGAAAACTGTCTTTCATCATGTAAATCACTACCATCAATAGACACTGCTTTTAGGGTATACAATACATTAATCTGAACAATGAGGGACATAATTTTTTTTTTCATTTCTAAGCTTTCTGGAAGAATTTATCTACTTATTTGTGCTTTCTGTCACAAGTAATGTAGGCATATATTGGTAGCTTTGATCACTGTTTTGGCTTAGGCAAAAAACAAACATCTAAAAAGGTCCTGTTGCTCTGAAGGCAACTCAGGAGTACCTTACGTAATCAATAAAGGGAACTAAGCCTTAAAAGGATTAAACCAGCAGGATATGACACCATTCCTTGGGCTATTTCAGAGGAACATAGATGTTAAATCTTGCGGGCACACAGGGAAATAACAGGTTGGATCCAGAATGTCACTCCATGCAAGCCACAAGAACTGAAAATGACACAGTAATGTTTCAATTCTAATCCATGTTTGAAAAGTTCTCATGATTTTGCCATGTTATTTGGATTTTTCTCTACATGCAAACTAAGAAACAGTTGTGGAAATGATGAAGTATTTGTTAAGTACCAATTGAAATTACAGTGCAGGAGACAGGATAAAAACAAACAAACACCCCATCTCCTATAATGAGTTTTGTTTAATAGTATCCAAGTAAAGATACACCTTGGACTTCTGGTTTTATTCACCAGCACAGACCACATCCCAGCTACTTTTTAGGATGCAAGGACTTGTTGTCAAATTAAGATTTCTTCTGCTTATTTAATAAAAAAAAATAAAAAAAAAAAAGAGGGGGTCAGCAACACTGATTAGAAAAATGTGTTGCAAACCTCTTCATTCAAACAAATTTGTGACAGACTCACTACATGGGGCTGCTGCTTTTATAAAGCTAAAGACTTATGCCTTTGCATAACCATGTCATAACCAAGTAATGTAAACAAAATCCATAAATGTCTCATAAGACAAAGATTTCAAACCAAATTTCAATGTTAATTTTAATAAATTAAGAATTAGCAAGATGTTTACTCAAAGCATATCTATGCAAACCCTAAACACTGTATGAGCAGCTATATATTTAAAAGGTGGGAAATTCAGACAAGAAATATTTGAGGTTAACACACCCACCAATAATCTCTCTATATACATAAATAGTGTTCATAAATATTTGTTACACGGCTTATACTCCCTTAATTTCTACTTTTTTTCCAAAACATTTTTCTCTTAACTTACGGTAATAGATACAGCTGACTGAGATCCCTGAAAAGTAACATTTTTCTCAGTGTAGCTGAGCAGACGGCAGCAACGGCTCCTGTGCTGAAACTACCAAAAAAACGTGCCAGCTCTAGCATTTTCAGTTATGCCATGCTACTGGAGCCATTCTGTTCCCCAGTTTATATTAGATTCAGAACAGTGATCAGACAGTAATGCCTCAGTTGTCCTGAATTTGGACAAACCCAGTTTCTTTCCTTCGTTTAACTTAACAATGAAAACAGAGAAATGTAATCTATTTTTGTTGTTCTCATCATAAGAAAAACTAAAGAAAACAGACTAAAGAAAACTAAGGAATGAAATGTAATGGCTTCATTGAGATAATACACTCGTTACTTCTGTGAGGTTATAAACACCACGCTTCCATCTATAGGAAGAAGAAAAACTTTGGGAAAAGCACAGAGAAAACTCACGATGAATACCCGTCACATTGAAGCATGCAAACATCTCTGCAGCTGTGCTCCTGGTTAACCACTTTACAAAACTGTTTTTATGTAGGTGGTAAATGTGTATTCAAAACTGGGTCTGCAGAAGGCACCAAGTTCAAGTTAACTTTCAGAAATCTGTTATTCACTTTTCCGTCAACAACATTACATATTTTTGTGTTTGAAATGAGGTCAGCCAGCTGCAAAGCACTGTAATACACAATGCTGCTAATGCAATTCACACAACAGAGTTTTGGCCAAACATACACTTATCGTACAGGTCACTTTCTGCTTACTCTACAGAGACCTGAAATTTAATATAAAAGGTAAATTGTTTTACTAGGACCTTTTAAGAATCCAGTGCTAGACAAGAAGGTAATTCTTCAGCTTCACACATCCAAGCAACAACACACTCAAAAGCATGTGAACACCTGGTCTTGTGTTTTATTTGTATTTTAAATTACAGATAAACAAATGAAAGCTAAAACTAGCAAGGTATAAAGAAAAGAGAAAAAAAAAAAAGGAGAAAAAGAATATAGTCAAATGGCAACTTAAGAAAAAAGGTCAATAAATTTATGAAACACAGTAACTGAGTCACTGGGTCCCACGAGTAATCCAGGTTGCTGTCCTGCAAGCTGGTTACTTGCATTTGTGCCCCAAAAAAGGTCTTGATACCAGAAATGAAAAATTTCAGAACTAATATCATCTGTTCCTAAAAGTCTACTTTTAGGTATGGAACTATATCCTTTAGGAGCTTAATTAGTGGACACTTAAGTTTTGCATTGCTTGCACTTTCACAATAATAGACTCCGATCTTGTAAAAGATCTGGAACTGTGTTCCAATCAAATTCTGTTATTAAAAAGTCACTGTTAGAGGTAATCCACTGGCGAGCTTTTATCTTGCTCTAAGTCAGGCATTTTCAAAGAAGGAAAGGCAGCACTGAAATTTACAAGTGAAAAATCAAAGGGTTATTTAAAAATCTCCTCACAACAGACTACAGTTATCCATGCAAAGGTATTGGTAATGTCATCATTATCTTATTTTTATCCCCCCCCCCTTTTTTTTTTTAAGTTTATAGACTTTTCACCTCCTAAGGAGGTGAGGCATATGGCTGTACTACCTGTCCACTGCTTCTCTCCCTTCCTTCCCATCCCCTTTCTTCTCTGCTAGTATCTTGTGAGCCAGATGTGATGGAGGAAAGAGGTTTTCAGTGGTATTAAATTAGCGTGCACTGTGAAAAGTTACAGTTGAGTAAGAGGCAAGCGCTACATTAGTGTCCCACCGAAAAAGAGAATACAAAAGCTCAGCACAATAAGTAAAGCACACTTGTATCTACAAAGAGCCTCAGCAATATGCTGCTTCTTGCCTAGTCGGTATTTGGGGGGCTTAGGGAGGAAACAGGGATAGGAATTAAGGATGCAGTTGATTAGGCAATGAAGGAGACAGTTCACAGCAAAAGGTGGAATTTGGTTGCTGCTGCGTAGGGCTGAGAAGGTAAAGAGTAGTGTTCAGGGATACAGAACTCCCAGCCAAGCTTTGCTAGTTCTGCTGCTTATAAAACTTACTGTTAAGGTTTTCTAGCTAGCAACAATTAATTGGGGTTCTAGTATCACTATCACATCAGTGACTCTGAAGTCTTAGTTTCTAAGCAAGAGCTGCTGCCAGAGACTTCCAGGCATGTGGTCCCATCTTTCATTAATAC
This sequence comes from Falco naumanni, assembly GCF_017639655.2. NCBI lineage: Eukaryota > Metazoa > Chordata > Aves > Falconiformes > Falconidae > Falco > Falco naumanni. The sequence continues at coordinate 9,609,466 of NC_054058.1, read as the reverse complement.
TGGTACAATTGAGCTGGATCAAGGAAGTGTCCAAAATGAGGGGCAGGAATAAAAAACTGAAGTGATTCAGCTGGCTGAAATGTTTTTAACTGGTTTAGTTCCTTAATTTGGGTCACCATATAGATATGAGGGCCAGCACAATGATGTGGCAGGAGTATGTGACTGGGATAAACTGTCCTATTTGGCCTAAACCAGCATGAAACACCCTTTGAGAAAATCTCTTTTGTTGCATCCTAGAAGATAAAAACAAACCAAATCTTTACATTTACTTACTTCTGACATATCATGCACCAGTAGCAGAGGAATACTAATGGTAGTAATGTCGTGTGTGCAGCAAACTTTGAGAATGTTTCTCAGTCCCATGATTGCAGGATCCCGAGCAGTTACGTTACCAGATCTTACGTTATCATCCACACAGAGGTGAAAAGCAACATGAATTTCAGAGAGATTTGAATGGCGCGTGATGTAGAATTCTCCTACACAGCAACATAAACCAAGAAGGCAAGTTATCATGGTAGTAACCTGTACTGAAATACAATTTGTTGGGTTATGTAAGGATAGGGTCAGTTAAGACAAAAGGCAAATACAAATATACAACAGAGATCAGAACACATACATAAGGAGATAAAAAAAGTTAGAAACCAACTGATCTAAAATCTCTTGGAATATCATTGTTTTACATTCATCTTACACTCACTTCCCTGCTTTGATGGGTTTCACTGGCATCAGGGACACCTGGTGTAATAAGACATAACAGTGCCAGTACAGGCGGATATGATCTATATATAGCATGAAACAAAAACAAACAGAGAGGAGGTGTAATACTCAAAATATATAATGTAAGCACTGAATTGCAGACAGATGTGGGAGGCGGAAATAGCAAAAATGGATGGGTTAAAATAAAGGATGCAAAAAGTCTGTGGAAAAAAGATAGTGGATTACATAACAACTGAGATACGTACTGGAAGACTAAGGTATCAATAAATTATTTTAAATTCTAATTATTAACAATGGCAAGATTAGTTACAGAGCTGTTTTCAAAAAAGTTACCCAAGACATCTTGGTGAGGGCATTTTTAGACTTTATATTCATTTATTAAAGGTAGAGAAAGAGTAAGGGGCAGCAAAATGCAGGTGTCTCCATCTCACCTTTCCACTGGAGATCAAAATTCTATACTAGAGTCAACAGAAAAGCCAGTATGCAATATCCCTACTGTTTCAGTGAACAGACAAACACCTTTCTTCAAACCCATTCTCACTGGTCGTTTAAGTTAAGATACTACCTTTGCACAAGGACAGCTGAAGAATAGATATGTATGCTTTTCTGATGACTGCTAAGGAAATAGTAATGCCCAGCAATGATCATCTAACAGTAGCAATACACAAACCACTGCAGCAAGATTGACCTGGATTTATCTGTTAAGGACCTAAGCCGATTTATAATCCACTTATACTAACAAGATCTAAGACAGTCATGAAGGCAATTTTAAGAAGCCCTCTTATTCGGCCATGGGTTGTATGGATTTAACTCCTCCCCCCTACAACTGTGTATTAGTCTTCAAATTCCACAGAAACTTTCCTTACTGAAAATCACAATACATACAGAAGATAATTCCTCTTTGAGAGGGACAGATTTGTACATTCTCAAAGTTAAAAAAAAACCTTCTAAAATGCTTTGTTGTATCACAACAGTGATATATATATAATTATTTTCAAAAATAATATTAGTTGCTAGTATTTCAGTTTCACCTTTTCCCCCAAGATGCTCAGAGATTTTTTTTTCATCTTCAAATTCTGAAAAGAAATTTTAGGCATAGAGAAGTGATTTGCCCCAAGCCACATGATGCGGTGGCAAAGCTGGGAATAGAAACCAGATGTCCTGACACCCAGTTCCCTGCCTTAGCCACAAGAACATCCTTCTCCTCTGATTGAGGTCAACTCGGGTTTAGTTTATGATTTATATTCTGACTTTAGAGCTAAAAACGTGCATCTATAAAACACAACTTGCTTTAAGAAGAGGGGGAAAATGCAACAGAACTCACCTGGCAAAATATTTGACTGGTTTCGTTCAATATTCTTCAGTTTCTCTTCATTTCCACTACTTTTGTTTTCTGTATATAAATACACAGCACAAATATTAAATACATTGTCTGTTAATTGTGCTTTGGCATGGAACTTCGATATTCTGAGATGCCATCTGGCTTGAATTTTTACCATGAAGTCCCCAAAAAGCAGAGGGATGGACAGGAATTGTTTTTGCTGTCTTTAATAGACACTGAACCGATTTCTATCTCAAAGCAGTAACTTTCTTAATCATCCTACAATACCTCTTCATTTGGACAAAACACGACATTCTCAGATGTAATACTAAACTTTCCAAATTGCCCCCACAACAACGTAGAACCTTCCCATTGCTTTTTAAATAACGCAACTATTTTAAACAAATTTGTTCCTAGTATTACAAGAAAAATTTTAGAGATTTACATGTCAACAGTATAAAACCAGCTTTCAGTTACTTCCTCAAGACTACAGCAATATGCAGGTTCCTAAGAAAACTTGTTTTTCTATGTACTCTTATGAATCTAGTCATGTTACTGAGGTATTTAAATCACATAAGTAGTTCTCTGCAAGGAAAACAAAGTTTCATGATGTACAAGTACAACCTTAACACCATGTGGTCAGAAAATTTCACAGCCATTTGTAAATATAAATGCAAAGTAAACCATTCAGAAGGATTTGGTTAGCACTAAAAAGCATCACATTTAGTCAATTTATTATTCAGTTTTTAGCGTTCACTTTTAAAGGAAGGGAAAGAGTCATAACTCCTTTCCTGCAATTTTTAAAGCTTTACTCTTTTATTTCTATTTAAATGTAAAGTCAGATAAAGTCTATGTTGCTACAGGCAGTTTAAACTGCAGAGGAAAGCACAATGGCCCTATACACTTCCCATGCTGTGACAGTGTGATCCGAACCTAAGGACTCAGAATTTAATATTATTTTTTTTTTGGTAAAGTTACACCTGTTATGGCAGCAAAAACATCATGTGAACATGCTGTCCATGAGGAGAGAACTTCATGCAGATTTCTCAGTATATCGATAATCTTGATCCTTCCATTTTATAGGTCAGGTAACTGAAGAAGAGTGAAATCAACTTGCCCATACCCATAAACATTCAGCTGACCACTATTCTATTTCAAGGAAAGTAATTTTGGTTGTCACTAACCACAATGTCTTTTTGACTTACTGCTACGCTGTGCTCTGGCCTTAAGTACAACCTTCTGGACAATTTCAAGCTGTTCTTGAATTCCAGGAAAATGGAAGTCTGTGCATTCTTGGCAAACAGTTGCAAAATCTAGGAAAAAATATAAGATTAAAATCCATGTTGAAAGGCTGTGGTTAGGAACATGACATAATTCTGCTCTACTGTTCAAGCAAGGCCAGTTACAAAGGCACCCCCACCCCCCCAAACCAGATAAAGCCCTGCTATACTCCTCTTTAAATTCTAAAATAATTACAGCAGAGCCAAAACAGTTTTTGAAATAAATTAATTGCTTGGGGAAGAAAAAACCCAAACCTTGAGTGTTGCTGCTTTTCAAACAAAACCACCCAGACCAAAAAATTCCCACCAAAATAAGAGCAATAATATATGAACATTAAAATGCAATTGTGCTTTACAAATGCTGCCTTATTACTAACAGTTCTTCAATCTGTGATATTTTAGTAAGATATACATAACAGACACTTCCAACAGCAACAACAGCATTCCAGTTTGTTTTGAAAAATGAGAGCTATTAACGAAATTCATAAATAGCGTATCTCAAAAGCTGGAATTACAGTTGTTTCCTTTTAGTTCCCAAGACACAGATCTGAAAGTTAAAGAAAAGTGTCATCAGCTGAAGAGAGCTGCAAGTTCCTTTTGCTGATAAGTATTACGTCAGACTTGGAAATATTATACTGATAATCAGGATCATAACATACTGCCTCTGAGATTGGTGTTCTAAGCTTCTTATCCTAATGTCCAGCCGTTTCTCCAAGCAAGTCAACGGGAGCCAAAACAAGCTATTAGCAATGAGCTGGACTATACTAAACAATTGCTACTTACTTCCTGCTTTGAGGTACCTGTTCTAATCCTCCTTACAGTTCTTAATGTATTCTGATTGCCTATCTGGAAAGCACCATATACTCCTGTGAACAGGCTGCAACTGGAACAGGCAGGGCAGAGAGAAAAATCTTAATGTTTTTTATCTTTTTACATGCAGTCTCTTACCATAAAATCTATTTTCAAAAAGCTTTATTAAATTATGATGTCCAAAACCAAGGGAGGAAGAGGCTCATATTCCAGAAGATTGTATCTTTCGTGTGTATAAAGATAAAACAAGGTCACAAGACATTTTAATTGAAACTAACAACTGAAAAATCTCTCATATTTAAATTAAAATTAACGTTAGTTTTAGTTTATTATTTGAGCGTGCTACACCTACTCGAAACCTGAGCCACAGCAGCCCCACAAAGTCCTAATATTAAAGACTTGAGCTAGGCAATGCATAAATTATATAAACTATTTATCTAGCTTAGAAATTATAGTCTGAATTAAATTGGCATGTTGAAAGTTCACATGTAAATTCAACCTTCTGTTCAAGGCTGTTTTCTAGAGATGTGCCCAAATTAAATTTCAAAGGTATATTTTGATAGTTGCTTTTTACACGTTACAAGAAATACGGAAAACATTGTAGCCATGGTTTTCAATCTTGCAAATACCCGACAAACATCCTGAATTTTGAGACAAATTGAACCAAACGGGTAACAGATTTACCAAAGATGCAACATCAAAACGTTTGCCAGACACAACAAAACTAACAAAGTACACTAAACAAAGCACATTCCTAAGCTTCCTCAGGCCAGAGCTAAACAAACAAGGTTAACCAAGTAAATTGCAGGACTTCATACCTCCATTCAGTGCTTGCTGAGTGATTGGTGTTGCTCAAAACAATGTAAAATGCTTGGATAAGTAGCACACTCACATGAAGTGAATTAATTCGAACCATCTTTGAAAATCTCACAGAGGTTTGAGGGAGCTTCTAGCCCATCACAAAATAAAGGTTATGATGTTTACATTTTTCCCCAGCTTTAAAACAGAAGCAGAAAATTGTGGCTGCACTTTTGCAACCCAGAAATTTGGACTGCACAAGCCACCAACACTATACTTAAACAGCAGCATCAATTTATTATTTAAAGGTCTTCTGTATAGCAAATTTATGAACCTTTGAACCCCCTAGCATATTTATCTTTTTAAAGAGCCTTTTAGGAAGGAGAACTGGTTCTGATTAGTGCTCTTGCAACAAACAGCTCTTACAATTTAAGAGCAAAGTCTCCTCTCAAAGGTGTTTATTACTGCTCTTCTGTCAGAAGCTACCACTGTCACCACAAAGTGGATTTAACGAAGTGTACCCAAACGTCAGTTGCCACCTATAGCAGTTTAGGGTCTCAGTACAACCAGACATTCACTGTTGGTTTAAAGTAATACATCCAACTAACTACGTGAGAGGAACTGAGAGATGGACGCATTCATTTCTGCAACACTTTTTAAAAAGAACAGTGGTACAGAGAGCTGTGGAACGTGCCCACAGTGAAGTCTGTCAAGTTCCTTTGGAACTCAAAGAAATGAAAATTTATTGAGGATTATATTTTAGATTGTGATACAGTTCCTTATTTTCCCCTCTACTGTGGCTGCAAGATCTAACTGGTGTCTAGAACATGCAGGTTTGTGTTTAATGGTATTACTTCAATGTCTGTCTTATCACCTTTATCAAGATATAGCATAAAATAAGTCTTCTATTTGTTATGAATTTAAATATTTAAGCAGAGAAAAAGCAACTTAAAATTAGTACAAGTGTGAAACAAAACTGTCAGAATTAAGCAGCTTGGAAACCATAAACAGCACAAATACAACTGCAGTTTTTACTGGTACACTTCCCTTTCCTTCTTGCTACAAGCCTCACTCCGCACTGTTTTCAGAGAACATCAACCCAAGTATTTTTTTTACAGTACACAAGAACAGTAACAAGTAATAGTGGCTCCAGTCAGAAAGACATTTCAAATGTAAATATTTTGGTATTAAACATCAAGAGGAAGGTGGAAAAGTCAATAATGTGGCCCAGAGAAAGCCTCAGTAACCAAAACTGGAACAGGAATGAACACATTTCATTGGTTAACCTTGATACAAACCACCGTCATCATAGTGTCCCATTACTTCAAAGACATGCATTTACAATGGCTACTAATTAAGCTTTCCAGGAATAGGCAAGTAATATTCCTATTGTTCATTTTAAATTGAATTAATAGTGCTGCAGATACTTAAAGCACATGGTATTTTTATACATTTACTTATCGATTTAAAGTCTTAGCATATTTCATTTTCATCTTTGCAAATAGGTTTCAGTATGCTAATCTGACATTAAAGCGTTAGAAGCCCCTATAAAAAGCCAGTCTACAGCAGGGAAATCACCATTGAAGCGTTCACTCTAACAAGTTCTTTACTCAAACACAAAACTTAGGAAAGAGGTGAGAGAGATAACAGCATACCACAGCACAACTCTGTCCCCCGTCCTTATCCATCTCTTTCTGCATTTGGACATGGTATTGTGAAAAGGTAACAAAACATTAGGGTCTTCAGTAAATTTTAATTATACAGGGAATATGGTTTTTTTGAGAGAAGGCAGCAAGTAAAGTAACATTAGTTTTCACTGACACAATACACACTGTTCGAGGACTCACCTCTTTTGATGCCACTATATGAACTGATACGGTTGTCTACCAGTAAAACTAGGCCACAGAGAGAAGTTGAATAGAGAGACATTGCAGTTTGAAGTCTGTGAAGTTTTACTCCGCTTCGATGACTGCGCTTATGTTTACAGAAATCCAACATATCCGCTCTCAGTAATCTCAAGTTATGCATAGTCTTCAACTGAGCTCCTGCATGGAATATAAAGGATTTTAATACATACAGTAAAAGAGGAAACTCAGGACTGTTAGTAAAACACAAGGATCAAAGTGCTCCCTTGTTTTGTGAAAATATCTAAGGGAAATATAATCAACAGTACTCAAAGTTCTTAGCCATATATTCATATATTACATACATATATTCATATATTACATACATATCAGTAATTTACAAAGTATGAGTAAAAATGAAGTCTTTTCACATGCTGTCACAAAGCAAGGCTTATCTGTACCTGAAATGAGCCTTGATCCCTATTATAAGGCTATAGATGAAATACTAATGTAGTCAAAACAGACAGCACAAGAAGCCTCTATTGTATACACAAAAAACCCCAACCTGTAAGTATCTGGTTTTCTGTTAATTGATCATGGGAAATGAATTTAATACCCATGTTTTCTTACCAAACATAAGTTAAAATACGATTTTTAATTGCTATGTCTTCTGATGTTAGTGTGTTTTCTATACTAGTCACCTTGCTAGAGTGGACAAAAACTTGCCTCTAGAATGTTTTCCTTTATGTATATTTCAGGTAGCTAATACTGTTTGATACAGTTTACACACACTGTACTTCTCTTACAAACATAAAGAGCAAATACAAAACAGTTACAAATTGTATACATGATATACATTGACAGTTAAATACTGTAAATAATACATAGCTAAAATACATTATTTATTAGCATCCTTTATCATCTTTGGTTTTAGTGTCAGTTTACTTACCCAAGTGAATAGTAAAACTTTCTTCCAACAGCCTTTGCTCTTCATAAATTCTTCCATTTCCTTCTACAGATTCTCTCAGTTGGCTGGGCTGAACCTTAATTTCATCACTAAAATAATGAGAAATGTATTGAGAAGTTCATCCTAATTCTTTTCAAGACCAACAATATTGTGTGAAAACCGTCTAATGTTTTCTCAGCTGCTTTGTGGAAACCAAGAGACGACCTATTTGCATGAACTCCATTCATGGGAGGGTTTTCTGGCATGCAATACTCCAGGTGCAAACCAGTAGGAAGAATAGACCCCACTGTTAGATTTACATTAACTAGCTCATTTGCAAAGCATCCTGAGACTGAAAAATAAAAATAAATCACAGCACCTAGTTATAAGATAATAAGAACATAAGAATAAAAGGAAAAAAACCCACCTCTTCTCAGCCCATTTCTAACAGTCAAACCCTTATTCATGAAGTGACCAGATAAAACATTTATTTTTTCTCTATACAAAATGGAAGGTTAAGAAAAGCTAAACCAAACATGCCACAGTGTTCAAACAAGCAGGAAGTATTTCAGACATCAGTTTTAATTTTTTTTTTCCTAAACTAATCTGGTAGTAAGTAACATAAGTAATACTGTTTCTGTGACACAAAAGAACATGAACATCTCTCCTATTTGTTTCTGAATTAATTAAAAATTCATCTGTTTTCAAAGTGCCTCATCTTCAAGTGTTTTATAAATTTGCAAGCAAGTCCACTAATTCCAAATGTCCAGTGGTGAGGCAGAACTGAGATACACCATTAATAAATATATATACACATCCCTAAGAAACTAGATGCATAAAGATGTATATAGATGTGTGTGTATATAGACATAAAAGAGAGAGGTGTATGGAACACATTTTTGTATCTCTCTCAAGTTTCTAGTTGCCCTACTATAGGCTTCCTATGCATTATTTTCAAACGTACTATGGGCCTACAGTTTTCAGGACTCGACACAGAGATATCACGCTTTCTGCTAGTGTATGTGAGTACAATGACTAAAATACTATCACTTCACATTTGTTATAAGCATCCAAAATTATGAAGCTTGACTCTGGACTACTAGCAGTCCATTTCTTCTAGCTTTCAGCTCCAAGCAACTTCATCTTGGTCTTATCACAGTAGAAGGCCAGCACATTGGAAGAGGTTCACAGTGGTAAGTATGAATAGCCTTTGTAACGTCACTACCTTTAAAGATTTGTGGAAAAAAACCTGACAAAGCTAACAAGAAAATTATGTGGAAAAATATTTTAGGATTTGGCTTAGAGCTTGAACAGACTGTCACTACTGCAGTAATCTTTTACCTGCTCACTAGGTCAGAAAGAGGCCGGTTTGCTTGTGAGCTATGCAGTCCTAGAACATTCTGGGATAAACCCAAGAACTGCAAAAGACTTCCAAAACAAACTTCCAGACAACAAAATTCTGAAGAAAGTAGTGAGAAATCTATACAGCATCATCTTCCAATATATTTCCGCTCCTCTCTCTCTTCCCTCATGTTCCACACATTCAGCTTCCTTCACCCAGAAGGAAACACTTAAGTGATTAAATACTTCATGCATTATGATCCATGCCTTTTCCCTCTTATCACTGGCATCCACTTTGTTCAAAGGTGTAGTTTCCCTTGAAATTCTTTACTGCATCCACCTAAATCTACTCAGACAGGCTCTTCTACTAATGTGAGGCATGAGAAAGCATCAGGTTTTACTTCTGTTTTCCTATTAGTAGCAAAGATTGTTACTAATGGTGAGGGATCTTCCCAAGTTACAAATTTTGATTTCCTTGCCGTTTCCTCAATCAGAAAGCTTTTCATTCAACTCGTAAGTGTTCACACTAAAAATTGCCATTGCCATTTTTTAGCTGTCCAGTGATGCATACATGGAAAAAAAAAAAAAAAAAAAAAGAGGCCTGTTAATTCAAAACGTGTGATACTGTTACTATTTATCAAGCTACAATTATTCTACAGAACATCCTTAGGTAGCACCAGATAGCCTTGTGAAATAGTGTCAAAGATAGGTATTGTAAATAATGGCAAAATAGGAGGAAACCGTATTCAGCTTAAGTTGTAGTTCAGTGCATTACAACACTTTCTGGTAAAGAAAGGTTATAACATTAAACAATGAATAAATGCCTACAAGTAAACTGCTAAAAATAAAATATTTAATTATGATGGTTTATGTGCTGTGACTATTCCTATTTAAATGGCTAATTTGAAATAAAGATTATATAAAAGCAAATCCTTTGAACTATGACAGACAGAAGTAAGCCTCTTGGTTTAATTAAATACCTGACTGAGCTGTTGTTGGGATTCTTTAGGTCCTGATGAAGCTTTATCACCCATTCCTGATATTCTTGCTTCTGGATAGCAGTTGACTGTTTTAATTCGTTGGTCCATTTGTTCTCCAAATCCTAAGAAAACATTAGTGATAATTGAGTGTTTTGGGGTTTCTTTTTAAGACAATTATTTGTATGACATTCTAGTTCACTGAACTTAGTTTACCTGCTGAGATTCAAAATGCTGAGCTGCTAATGAATTTACATCTTGGTCTGTTAGCGATTTCCCTAGCTCCTGCATCACCTTATCCATTTCAGCTCCTTGTCTGAAAGAGAAGCAAATGCAACAAGGAACCTTTTCAAAAAAACTGGCAGAATACCCATTAACGTTGATACAGCTACCAACAGAATGATCCCTTATACCAGTCAGCAGGTCAACGCTCATCACAAGCAGAGATACAACTGAACACATAGCTGAAAGATATGTCATACATCACTTTGTCCATCTGCTCATTTTGGAATTGGAATTCATGCATTTAAAGCCTGCACTCACAGATACTCAAAAGATGGTATGACAGTACCTCCAGATGCTCTAATGTAGCACTTTGCTATCCTTATCATTAGGAGAGTTTCTGAAATGGACCTGCTCTGTCCCTTGCCTTCATCCCACCAAAACCACAGTTGATGCAGACAGGTGAACACCAGGAAGTTGGCTAAAACACATCTATTTTTAATAGTCAGATAAGCTTCCAGCTCAAACAACACTCAACAAGGGGACCTGGATCTGAAGTTAAAGGGCTGCCCTGCTATCATCAGTTCATCCAATACCCTGTCCCTCCTTAGCCTTCTTAATCCCTGGCTTCACTTACTCTTTCACACACATTCAGCCCTTTCTTCAGCAAGGAATCGATTTACCCTAACACAGACTTAGCAATGAATATCCACAAAACAAATCTGAGCTGAGGGGCAGGGATTCCAAGCCAACTCCTGTGTAAACAGAACACCACCTACATTCATCTGGGATAGTCTCAGCTGCCACTGACCATATGGAGTTTCTCAATTATGACAAATAGATATGATAAATGCCACTGGAGTCAATACACAGCTATATCACAAAAGAGCTCTACATTACTGCTCTTGGGATTAAGTGCTCTTTCTTCTATATGCATACTTGAGAAAAGTCAATAAGCAGCAAAAAAGTTTTCTAACATATTATTGATAACATTTATCTACAAATTAGAAATACGTATGACTCAGTCTAGAAGAAACCATATAAGCAGGTACACACTGTATAATGTAAGCTTAAACACACACAATTCAAGAGAAATATTGCCACCTAGATTGCTAAAACAGACCTACTCAGAACACTCAGGCACCTCACAAGCATCTATACTATATCTGTATTTGGGTGCATTCATTTTCCTTAGCCTAGTCACCCTAACAAAACAAAAAAAAAAAAAGGGGGGGTGCGGGGGTTGGAAAGAAAAACCTGCATTGTATGTGTTCCCTCTTGTGGAGAAAGCAGCTACCTGCAACTATTCAATCAGTCGGAAGCACATGATCCTGCAAAGGCTTTCCTAAACTGCAAATTCAACAGCTTCTGACTTAAGTTGGTTCAAGTCTTTTGCTCATCTTTTCATATACTTTATTTTCCAGATATCCCAAGCACTTTACGCTGCCACACCACTTGCAACATCGACAGAATAACGGAAATCAAACCTTACAGTACTTTGATAACCTTGGGTTTTATTATTTTCAGTAACTGAGGAAATATAGGATAGCTGACCCTAACAATATAGGCTAAGTATTAAACGACTTTAAAGAGGGAAACACAACTAAAATAGGGTTTACACAGACAAATACAAGTTGTCACATGCTGTCCTATGAGCTGTATACACCCAGTGGCATACACCTCTATTTAGTAAGATAGAAAAAACAAAAAGAAAAAAAAAGGAATACCTTTCCCGTAGTTTTTTCAGTTCCACATCTCTCTCACTTATTAATTCTGAGATGCTAACAAAATAATTGTGTTCCAGGTTTAACAGCATTTCAGAAGCTGGAGAATGTATCAGATCATGATAAACATCTGCAAAGTCTTCATCCCAGCTTGTTTCTTCAGGTTTTGCATATTCTAATGTTGTCTAAAAGTTACAAGAGACTTAAAAGCATATGGTACCTTTTAGGACATAGAAAGATCCCGTGCAACAGTGGGGCAAAACCAACTAAGCATGCACAACGTTCAACATACATTAATTATCTTTCCTAATTTGAGCTTTTTGTATTCTGCTTGAGCTTTAACATTTTCCCCCTTTTCATGCTTTTTTCTCTTTCAAAGCAACTAACAGCAGAAACATTAAGGTTCTGACTGCAATAAGGAACTACCAATTTTGAGCCATCACCAACTTGGAAAGAACAATAACATCTACAACAATATTTGTAATTGATGAATTTTAGATAGGGCCCCAAACACCAGCTGTGTAAACAAAAATGTTTTGCTAGAAAGCATGACTAAACTGATGTCACTAGAATTTGATCAACAACACCGATTTAAGAAAAGCCATTTCTATTGAACAAAGAACGGCCCAAAGATGCTAGTTTTGCAAGCTCCTTTATACTGAAACACTCCTTACTTTTGCAATCATTTCCATCAGATTCAGTTGACGAACTGAGATTGTATCATTGAACTGTAGACTGGAAACATCAAGAAATCATCTAATCCTAACCCTTGCACTCAGGCTAACCTGTTCACAGGAACTGCTAGCACAGAAGACTGCAAACTCTTTCGGTGTTTTATCATATGTCCATGCTCACCCAATACAGATTTTTTTCCTTCTTAAAGGCTAAGCTAATTTCATTTTGTTGACATGCATTAACGTAGATGATTTGCTTCCAATTCTCTTTGTAACAGATGTGTGCTCTGGAATTTTTCACAACATCCTTCTATATACCATGATAAGCAAATTCAATTCCTATAAACGTTTCCTCAGATGCTGCGGTTTCTGTCATTCTTTTTTTGTGTTCACTAGGACCCCTCCAGTTCTTTTGCATTCCTATATTTTGAAGAACACATGCAAAGCCTCATCGCTGCTATAATAATGTAAAATAGTCACATGAACTTTGAAAATGAGCCAAAAAGTCTCTCCGAGGGGAGAGAGGGGTCTTCATTGCTATTACTGAGACTTAGAAGTAGCACTTTACTATCTCTTGCTTCGATTCCAATGCACTAACCCTCAAGTCTATTTTTGTTTTAATATCACTAGCTACATACCTCTCAATTATCTATCTTTTGACTTAAATTCAGGAAAAACTTGACTGAGAACTTGTTAGATAAAGACTTAATGATCACTTTCAGATAGAAAGAATTGATCAGCAAAAGTGAATTTCAGTGTAATTTTTCAGCTTCACAGATGTGATTCTGTCTGTACATAAACTCACACACTCACAAAGCAAGTCCTGAACATTAACTTTTCAGCCTTAATCTTACCTCTTTATAAGCTTTAGCCCAAGTATCTGCCAGCTGGTTTATGTCTACTTTTCCTGATTTCACTGCTTCCAGAGCCATTTCAGCTTCTCTGTCATAATCTTTTATAGTCTCCTCTTCTATGAACTTATTAAGAGATTGCTTCAGGTCTATTGTAACAAGAAGAGAATGGTCCATCAACAAAACATGTCAGTAGAAGCATCATTAATCATCTAGGAAACAGAACTGAAAAGCTTTTTACTTGGATGCCTTACTAGTACTGACAGTAATTTTATTTAACCCTTTTTTCTGTTTTAAAAACAATTTATTAAAGACTGTTCTAATAAACACCTTCTTTTGGTTTCTTAAAACAGGTTGTAAGACACTTGTGGACATGGATATATGACACTAATTCAAGAAATCAATTCTTACCATTTTCTATAAAGCACGGCAGATTGTGCAGGAGCATTAGACGTCCATGCAAATGACTAATATTCTCTTGCACCGGGAATTTGAGAGGCACAGTAAGCACTAAATGTTGATTTCCAGCATTAAATTTGTACACATAGTCTCTCTCCCCAGTGCAGGTCTTTCCTTTATTAGGCTTCATCTTCTTGAGTTGATTTCCTGCATTGGAAATGAAAGTAACATGAGTTACATTCTTGTAAAATCCTTAGTAAACAATGCTCACTAAAAACAATGCTGTTGATAGCTTCTGGCAAGAAAACTTGAACATCCAAATTTTTCATAGATACACTTCTCAATTTTGACTTCCAAATACCTATGTTGGAGCTGAAACATAAATACCAGTTTTCAAAACACTGAATGCTAAGCTGTAATTGAGTGTATCCAATATATGAATTTGGATAATTACTCTTACAAATTATAAGCTTCCTGACTTAAAAGCAGAAACAGGACAGAAGGAATCCTCACTAAATAACAAACTTTAACTGACACACTGTAACTGCTGCCATGCAGGTCTCAGAATCTGAAGTCCTTCACGGTGCCCTAGGATTTTATTTCCTCCTTTCTGCAGGTGGTAGACTTTGGGGTGGAGTGGAAGTTTGCAATCACTTGCAGAAAAAGCTTATTTTGGCACTTTGTAACCTGATTTAGGATTTGTCATTATTTTTTTAAATAGTGCCATTAGAAATAAGCCAAAAGAAAAGCAAAAGAACTGTCTACAGAATGAAAACACAGGAGGGGAGCACGTACCCATGCCAGTAATTTTTCTCTCGACTAGGGCTCCTCATCTCACTTAATTCCTCTTTTTTTGAGGATTACCTGCAAAGCTAGACAGGTTACTCCAGCTGGATCTCCCCAGGGAAACCTCCCCAGTGCTAAAAGACACAGTCCAAAGAAAAGAAGAGCAGAAACCTAAAGAAAAAAAGCATATTTCCCACAGCAAAAGTCATGGGACCAATTTATAGTTTTTTGTGTGGTGTCTTTCTTTGTGAACAAACCTAAATTGCTTCACGCTAACAACAAAAATCTCACAGTCACCAGAGCGGTCTCCTGGCCCATCACCGAAAGGGATTTCAACTTAGAGAAGTGGCGAACGCCTCCCTGCTGCTGCCCGACAGAGCCAGGTGTAGCGGGGAGGACACGGGGGGCACCGGCCGCTGCCTCAGCCCGTGGCGCAGCCGAGCAGCCCCGCGCCCCTGCGGGGAGGGCCAAGCCCCCCGCCGAAACCGGCGTTCGCGGCCTCAGCTCCACCACGGGCTCAGCGCCGCCACACCGGCGGCCCAGGCCAAAGAAGGCAGACAGAGAAGCGGCAGCAAAACCAGCGGTGGGCAGGAAAGGCCTGCAGGGTCCCCTGCGCCTCTATTCCCCCGGGAGGCGCCAAGCCCCCAGGACAAACGCAGGGCCCCCGGGACCCGGAGCCCCTCCCCCATCGCGGCGCCGTCCTCCCGCTTCGCTCACCTGGGTTGCGGGCGGGCAGGTGAGGGGGCGCGGCGGGCAGCGGCGCCGCTGCAGGGCGGGGAGGGGGGAGGTGGTCCCCGCTTCCCCGTTAGAGCCTTCACGTCCGGAGCCGCAGATTCGGCACCCGCCCGCCTTGTGGCGAATGTGCCGGGCGGCGCCGGGGCGGAGGGGGCGGGGCAGCCGTGTCGTCACCGGTGCGCGTACCCCCCCCGCGGGCGGCGGGTGCGGGAGGCGGCGGCGGGGATGGCGCGGCCGGTGAGGAGGTGCGTGCGGCGCCGGGATGCGCGGCGGCCGTGAGCCGCTGCCGCCCGCCCGGCCCCGAGGCGCGCGGGGTGCTGGGAGCTCGCGCGGTGCCGGGAGCTCGCGCCCAGCGGCGCTGCGTGACGTTTCCTCGAAAGCCTCAGGCGCGCGCGCCGCGGGCGGCCGTTGCTCGCTGAGGGAGCGGGCGGGTCCCCCGCGGCCGCCGGTCGGGCCGGACCCCTCCCAGCCCGGCGCCCCCGCACCGAGCTCTGCCGTGGCGCCGGGCTTGAGGCGGGCCCGCCGCCGTCCCCCTTCCAGCTGGAAGGAAGCGCGGGGGCTTCTCCATGGGGCCGGCGGCGGCCGCGTCCCGCGAAGAGCAGCCCCGGCGGGTGGCGGCCCTTGGGCCGATCCCTGGCTGAGGGGTGGGCTCGGCAGTGCCGCCCGTGCCCCCCCGCCTGGGGCAACGCCAGCACCCGGGGCCCCGCCGCACAGGGCACGGCCTGGAAGCGGCACGGCAAGCGCGTTTCACGTCCCCGAAAGTGACCCAGGAGTTAATTCCCTGGCACGGTAGCAGCTCTAGGGCGGTGTGTACATCGGGAGAATAGAACGCTCCCACAGCGAGAACCACAAAAAGCACTGTTATTTTCAGATTTTAAAAAATCTAGAAGCTATTCTTAATAACTGTACGGTGTACGGCGGCACTGGCTCTACGTACATTTGAAAATGTGTTGCTTTTTTCTTGTAAAATGTGATTTACCCCAAAATCAAGTCTTGGCAAGTCAAGATGCTCAGTCTGAAAAGATTAATAGTGTGTGTTTTTTGCCACAGGAACAAAAAAATTGTTGATTATTCTCAGTTTGGGGATTTGGAAGATGACGGTGAGTGGTGTGTTCTTATATGAAAGCAATGTACGCTAATTAGTGGCCCAAAATATCATCCAAGTGTCTTTAATGAATTAGTTCATTGAGAAGGCTGTTGCAGTTTTCACTGGAAGTAGTCTGGGCACAGCGTTAAATTTCCTAATTCAAGGAGACTATGATTGTTGTAAGCCAGAGAAGTATAACCACAGTCTGTCAGGAACCTGGTGAATACACTGTGTCTTGCTGCAGGAAAATCTGTTTCCCTGCCTGGGTTTTCAGTGGTAATTGGCTGCTCCCTGTCGTCCTGATTATCAGTTCACAAGAACCTGTAAATGAGAATATAAAGGAGGTGTTGAATCATCTATGCCTAGATCTAACCCTTCTCGTATAGGGCTCTGTCTTGATGGGGTTTGGGTAAGGACGTAGCAGTCGAATTTTGAGTTCCATTGATAAGAAAAATTGACTGCAGGCTGTTTGTTTTTGTAACTGGTCTCCTTTACTTCTAAGCCTTAATGGGTGTGATGCGTTTTTCTTTCAGTGTTTGTTTGCTTTCATGGGTTTATGTTCTGTGCTGTTTGCGGGATCCAGGGAACCGTTTGAATTGGTGGGAAGGGGAGGGAAAAAATAGGTAATGTTGAAGGTCTTGTGTGAATCATGTAGATTGATGCAGATTCTTAGTGTAAAAGTGGTGCATGACTTTTCTTAGTTTATAAGTGACCTCTTGTAATATAAAAGTGTAAATCCTAAGAACCATTCGTGATCTTATCTAAGGTTCTCCATCATATAGAGAATACTGAAGATTACTTTTTTCCATCTTTTGTGCTGTGATATGCAGTGTCCTTTGTTGGAAGAAAGACAGTTTTCATGCATTCTAATTTTCTTTGAAAATTGCAGAAATGCATTGTATTTGGTAAGAGGCAATATGCAAATGACAGCGAAAAGGGAGCAGCCTGCATTTTTTTAAGAATGGGAGTCATTAAGGGGAACAATTTACCAAACACCAAGAACTGAAAACTGTTTAATAACATATATTACTATTATAACTGACAGCTGTTCAGCATATCAAAAGGTGAACTTCTAGTTACTGAAAATCTGTTAACACATTGGACATTGCAGCTTCGTTGCATTATTAGTAATAAAAATTGGAATCATTACTTCTTGAATAAAAGCATATGCGAAAGAGCTCTTGTTAAATTTTCATTTAAAATATGTTTAAGGATAGTATAGCAATAGTAGTTGTGTTCTTTAAAAATATAATTTGTTTCAAAAGTTCTCTTTGGCATATTTGCAGTGTGCAATGAAATTAAGTTGAATGACTTCTTTTGGCCATATGGAAGAATGTAGGGAAACTCATTAAAGCTTGTTGCCATTTCCCAAACAGATGAAGACTTTGCCTGTATAGCTGCACCTTCAAGCAAAAAATCCAGAACACAGCTCAAGGAACCAAAGAAAGAGAAAAAAGAGAAGCAAAAAAAGCCACACAAAGAATTGGTTCCATCACAAAAGCAGACACCTGGTAAAAGGTAAATGTTGAAATGTGGTCAACTCTGTGTAAAGCTGGGTTTCAGTAGCAGTATTTGGTTTTGAGCTTTTTTTCCCTAGAATTCTAAGCAGTTGAGAATAAACAGCTAATATATATTAGTGTAATAAAAGCTTTCAACTTTAATGGTACAGTTGCAAATCAAGGGTAACATTATTACGCAGTTGAGAAAACTTGCCTGAGTTCAGTAGTGGGCTGTGTCTGTTTTGCTACAGCTGTAAAAAAAACTCCAGCAAGAGCTCAGCATAGGTGCAGAAACAGGTTTGCATGTCTGATCTTGTCGTCTTCTGTCTACGGTGCAAAATAATGGTAACAATTCTGAGTTACTTAAGTACTCATTAAACAGAAATATAAAGTCAAGTTTGAGTCTTTAAAAAAGAATGTATTTAAAGCTTGATAGAAAATATAAAATCAATGAAAACAGAAATCAGATTATTTTGGTAGTAAACGTGTGTATAAATATTACATTTCAGTTTGGTATTTCAAGCAAATGTAATAACTTTTTTCTGTGATAATGCCAGTTATTAGTTTATATATATATACACAATGTTTTGCAATCATAATACTTTCAAGTGTAGTGAGCTTTAAGTATTACTGTGTACTTTGTCTAAATGGTTTCAGGAAGTGATATTCATAATACGATATGCTATGAGTATGTATTGAAATACCAATTTCTTTAAAAGTATTTGAATTATTATAAGTTCAGCAGGTCAGAAATAGATCTATAACACTCATGTCATTGTTTTATTATTTAGCATGTTTGGGTTTTTTTTTCCAGGATATCCTTGGATGACAAACTTTATCAAAGGGATTTGGAAGTTGCCTTAGCCTTATCTGTCAAAGAAAAATCTGCAAATATCCTGGAGGTGCAAAATTCAGAAGAACAAGGTTACTTTACAGTTCAATGCAATACTCTATATTTAGTGAATTCAAACATGACAGTTTATTTTACAGTGAAATAGGTTGAAAGTTTTATTTCAAGATGTCATGAGAAGGAAATGAGAATTTCTAGGTAGTGCCTGTCTTTTTATGGTCTGTGCGAAAAGATAACTCTTCTGTAAGATCTTCCAAACATATAGTTTGATTAGAGACGGATAAAAATGTTAGTCATTTTCATTTCTTAATATCATGTCTTTTTATAATGTGGTTTTGTATACTAATATTTTAAATTATATTTTTTTTTGCTTTCTGGATCCTAAAACAGGTAAGAATACTGAATCAGAAAATGTACACAGGAGACCCCTTTTTTCCAACTGCAGTGTAGACAGTGAACTTTTAGGTAAGTTATTCTCATACTCTTGTCTTTTCAGAAATAGCATTTCAAGATACATTTAAGTAGCTTATCTCTTCTTTCTTTCTATTGGTTTCTGATTTTCACTTAAGTGGAAAAAGAGTCTTTATCTTAAATAAAAACTGAAGGATGCATCAATTTTTTCATTAAAAATTTGGTTGCAGTTGTAAAATGGGAAAACCTGTGGGTTGCTACATGAGATTGTTACAGATCACTAAAAGTTAGTTGGAAAAAGCAACAGGCATGATGTTTTTAGATGCCGAGTTTATTTCTTCAAGAAGTTACACTTACCCCCAACTCCTTAATGGGTCCATAATGCATAAGCATCAAATAAACGTGACTAAAACATTTGCTGTGCCATTGGAAACACTTTCATTTTTCCAGTTTTATTTTTGGTCTTCTATCATTTTGTTAGCTTGATTACCTATAAATATTTGATAACTATCACAACCAGAATGTACAGTTTGGTCAGTTAAAACAGCAAAATGCCAATCACATGAAAACAAGTGCTGATGATACACTTCTCTATAGTATACTTCAAAATCACAGATGAATTCTGGGGACTCAAACACCTGCTTCTTTTTGGGAAGGAGAACAGATTTACAGTGAATTTGAATTAATTAGACCACCTTCTGTTTTCTAGGCCTCAATCAGGTTATGGTTGATGACATACCTAGGGGTGATGGTAGGCAGAGGACAGCAGCAGCTAAAATTCCAGCACATCAGAAGAAGTTACCGACCATTGATAGTGATGATGGAGAGCATGCTGCTGATTCTGAGCCAGAGTCTGTAGTCAGTAAGTTCTTTTTTATAAGTACACCCTCCTTAGATGAGCTTTGAATGTGATGCCTTATATTTTATGTTGTTTATATTGTCAGTGAAATGCATACTGCTTCTACTGTATCTTCTCTCTCCTCCCTTAATGGATCTTCTAATACTACTTTCACTTTGATACTAAATCTAATTTTATTCAATAAAAGTATTATTAATAAGTTACAGGTTATTCATACACATTCCCCAAACTGGCAAAAATGATACTGCTTCTCTGCATTTGCTGCACTATGTCAGAACAAATTTCTTCTACCCTTTTTGTCCAGGAAAATTTCATGTCTGTATTCTGTCTCTTAATTTTTCCAGTTGTTAACTGGGGTTTGCATCAAAACAGTGACTCAGGACTAGTGTCAGGTGTTAGTGCTTTCAGTATTAGCTTTGTTTACTAAAAAGTATGTCACCTCCCTTCTTTCATTCCTCCAATTCTCCACTCTCAGAAGACCATGCTACATATGATTAGAGGCCGGTCTAGCATCATACTCTTGCTTCTGGTAGCAGCCTAGTATTGAATACCTGCAGAATATGATAGACTCTCTATCAGTTCCCCAATGGTTAACATGCATGCATCCATTCTTTTATTCCTTACTGCAAGGTTTATTGGAAAGTGGTTTTGGAATTGTCAGTGAAATAATTTTTCAGGGGAATAATCCAGATATTTCTGTTGATAGAGAACTATTTTTAAGATTTGCTAATGTCTGGGTTTTTTTAATAATAAATCTATAAAATATTTCTTACAGCTGAAATTAGATGTAGTGTTTTTTCACTTTAAGTAGTTATGACTAAGAACATGTAAAAATCAGAAGCCCTGCCAAAAAAAATTAACTTTTTCATCTTGCACACGTGGAATATTGACAATTCTGCTGTTAAAGTCATTATTGTATGCAGTTTGTACCAGGGTGTTCCATTATTATAGTACAGAACAAGAATTCTTTAAATACAAAATATTTTATGGAAGCTATTTCTTTCTTAGTTCAGCATACAAATATGTGCAAATTTGTTCTACTGTGTCCTTCAGATATCCTGGGTTTTTATGTCTAGAATGTGATTAGAAGGCCCTGCAGTGTAATAGTAAATTGTATTTCCTGTACAACGGTGACATCCGTTTTCCTTGCTGTAGGTGTGGAGTCAGAAGAAGATTCAGATTATAGTGAAGGTGATGATGAAGACTTTGCTCTGGAAAAGAAGAAAGCCAAAGGGAATAAAAAGAAAGCAAGAGAGAAGATGCTAGCTGCAAGAGAGAAGAAAACTCCCAAATCGAAGATTAATACTACAGGTAAGTTTGTACTATGAATTTGAAATAGACTTCTTTGTAACAAAAGTCCCTTTTATTTTCACTGAAGGAATAGACAGATTTGGCTGGCAGACTGAATGTGCAGGATTATGATGAAGGCGCCTATAAAGGGAGGAGAGTAGGAAAACAATTGTGAAAGAAAAAACTCTTCATAGTAAGCTAACAGTCCTTACAATAAGAACAGACAATAGTGAATAGGAAGTTCATTTCTTTTTATATAACTATATCTAGCTTTTAAGAAAAGGTTAAATTACAATGAGTGATCTGAGATTTTTTTTTTAAAAAAATTATAATCTCATACCTTCCTCTTGCAATTACACTTTTCAAAGCAGAATTGATATTCCAGAGTATAACAGCACTGACTGTATCAATGTATAGTTAAACATATGACAATCTAGTAACAGTCATTATTTCACGCAGTGCAGAGAGTTTGTGCTGTACAGTGATCTATCGTTTTATGCAGTGTGATGCTTTCTCTGCTCAAGAGTGTCTTTCTAAGGTTGCTTTTATTTTCCAACTAAGTATCACCTGTAGTTTCTCCTTCACATGTAACGGAACAAAAATCTGAGCCGACGCAAAAGGTGGTGTGCAGTTTGTCAGAACCAATTGGGAGGCCTCTACATACATCAAGTCCTGTAACAGACAAGAAGCCTAGATGGATACCTCCAGGTACCTGTAAGATTGTAACTATAAACAGATACATTAGTTGACTTAAGCTTTTAGCAGTCTCTCCTAAAAGCAAACAAGTAAACAAACAAATAAACAGTATTTCAGAAAAGTGACTGCCCTTTTACAATGAAAGGTATTATTTTGACCTTAGATTTAAAAAAAAAAAAAAAAAGAAGAGAGAAGAAGAAAGAAAAGCTATCTCTGGCTTCTTTTCCTCTTACAGCATTACTCTTAACTTCTTTATGTGGGGAAGTTAATCCAATATTTTTCCAGAGTGTGGATCAATCTTAATCAAGAGATTGCTTTGTGATCATTTCTCTCAATAAGAGCTTGCTTTATCTCTGGTATATGCTGCATTATTACCCATTTTAACAAATAATATTAGAAATATGTTGGAGTGTTTTAACTGCTCTAGTAAAGGAAATGCTTAGAAGCTTTCTTAAGGTGTTTGAGCATGCTGCTGCTGACTCCTGCCTCTTACGTTGCTTTTCCTTCATATTTACTCTTCTTTTCTGGATGTGTTTGTTTCTGTTTGGGTCCAAGATTTCTCTCAAGCCTTCTTTTCCCACGTGGAATTGTGTTGTGTGATTCTCTGTGGAGCACTTGGAAATGCACAGTACACTGGGAACAGTTTTTATGTGCTTGTCCAGCGTTGCTGCAGTGTGTTGCTGGTTAATTAAAACTGTGCACCGCACATGCTGCATTGGCTCCCAAATAGATTGATTCCCGGTGAGTGTGGTGATTTTCATGTGCTTCTATGGTGTGTTGTTCAGACCTTTTTGCAATATCTTTAGAATACCTTTTTTGTTCTGCTGTGAAAACTATGAAAACAGTCATGTGAATTATTTTTTCCCTCTAAACTTCTTACACCTTTTTTTGTTTTAAAATTATTTTCAGCTGCATCAGGAAGCAGTAATAACTCTATGAAATACGTCTCTGTTAAGTCACCTGCTCAGTGTCTTAGACTTGGCCTCTCCAGACTAGCAAGAGTCAAACCATTGCATCCCAGTGCTGCCAGCAGTTAAATGGTCAGTGACAAGGTGCTACATGAAGGAAAAGATTTGGGGAAGTGTTTTCCTTATAAATAGAGGGTGGGCAACAAAAGCTTCATGGCATCATTCATTTTGGAGGACTGTCATTTATGAATGTGTCTAATAATGTAATGAGTTTTTATTCTGCAAAATGCTAGGCATCCTTAAGTGCTAATGAATAATATTATTTAATCGAGGTGATATCTGGGTCACCAGCTTTTTGATATGGTTTTCTGATAATTTTAGCTCTCTGGTATATAAACTCTTGGCATTAAAATAGTTTAGACAGCACTATGACAGTTATAGAATTCGATACCAGAAATGAATTCTTAACAGAGGTAAAAGTCACAGTTTAAAAAATATTTCTTGGAAGAGTTGTCACTATCTCCCCCCTTCTTGGAAAGTTTGTCACCACTCTCAAAACCTGTTAATGTTTGCATATCTTGTATGTGGATTTTAATGAATTTTTATGTATTATAGTTAAAAAATTTTTTAGAATGTTTATTTTTTAAAAAAAACTAAAATAAAATATATAATTAATCAAATTTATTGACTTTTCACTTGTAAATTTTGGCTACAGTCCAGCAAATATTTTTGCATGTACATACTTATGCTGGAAGTCAATGGCATTAGTCAGTCTTAGACGGTAAGGATTTTGCTTTGAGCTCCTTGGTCTTCACTGAAGACCACAAAACCATGCATAGTTAGGGATTTTGTAAAGTGTTGAAGTGGTATGTTACTGAGACTGAGCTTTCAAACTTATTAGTCCACAATGTAAGTAATTTCCGATCTAAGCATATTGACTATGTCAGATGACCCAGCAGATCCGTTTTTCCTTGTCTTGCTTAAGGGAACTGGTCATGACTGAGTGCATTGCGTTAACAAAGGAATATTTAGCCTTAGTCAGAGTAATTACACAGACAAAAGCATGGTGTAGCCTAAAATAAAACTATGGTATAACAAATTACTTTGTGACAGTGTAGTACTTAGATTATTAAAACAAGATACTAATAAATACGTATTTATTAAAACAATATGCATTTGCCTTATGGAAAGATATGAGAAGAAATCTATGGATGAAAATCTGTTTTCCAGAAACAAGGAAACATGGGCATTGTGGTATATAATCTTGCATCACCCACATTTGGGATTCCTGGCATGGAATCACATAGCCCAGAGTGAAGTGTGATCCAGTAAGCTGGGCTGAGCTCGCTGAGGGGAGGGGGGCACGTGCCTGCTGTCTTCTAGTGCTTGTCTGACTTGATCATGAGTTGTCATAGCCTGCTAAAATGACACATCAAAAACCCAGAAGTTTGCAGTAGGTTGCGATCAGATGAGCTTGAAACTGCTTCCAAACAGGATTAAAGCAGGAGTACCCACAGGACAAAAGGTAGGCATCCAAGAATAATGCTTGTGACAACTAGTATGGAGTGTGTATGTTATGCTGTTCCTCTCCTTGATTCCCTTTCTTTGTGCCTACTCATGTAGCCCCTTTCTGAGGAGTAGGGTGGGTAAGTGGCTGCAGCAAAACGGGAAGCACAGAGAGCCTTGGGCCCCAGGGTGGTTCAGTGCAGCATCCCAGTCTGCTGCCCCCCAGTTTTGCTTCAGTCCTTTGCTTTCCTGTGAGGGTGGCTGTGCAGAAGAGCAGCTCCCTCAATATATCACAGTTACCAAGTCTCTCTCTACTGAAATCAAACTGTCATCTTTGCTTTTATATTTTTTCAGGGATAAATATAGATTTCATGTGGTTGCGTGTTTTCTTGCCACAGGAAAATGTATGTAACAATGCAAAGTATTTTCTCGATGCGGTGCTTCAGGAAAGTATTTCTATAGCTGGTAGTTTTAGTAACCCCTTTTCCTCCACTCTCCTTTCATCACACTTTTTTTTTTTTTCCATGAAACATACGTTTGAGATTTGTGTTCCTCTAGTCTTAATCGTGACATCTTTCAAAAATTACATAATTTTCAGTCTGTCACCTGTCCTTGAGCACTTCCTTAAAGTTCAGATGGGTTTCCAGTTCATGAGGATTTTCCAGTATTTCTTTTTTTTCTTTGAGTGAAAAATTTCACATGGGCAACTAGAAAAAAAAGTCTTTGAAAGGGAAGCAGTAAACGTTCGTGACTGTATGCTTCAAAGCTACTCTGTACCTGACCTGCAGAAAACAGGTCCTGCTCGTAGGTGGAGGTTATTGTTACAAAAGACAACTTCTTTTGTGTCCTAGGTTATTAAAGGACATGGTCAAAAGCAGCTAAATGGAATTTGGGGCTGTAATTGTTATGTAACTTTTTTTTCCCCTGTTAATAACAGAGTGGTGGTCTGTGTTATTCCAGCTGTTTTCAACCTTGGAAAATTAACTTTTGCTGAAAGTAACATTTACAGTTCCCTCATTGCTCTAAATTTTAAACAGAGCTGCACAGAATTGGAGAATGTATAATTTCTCCAAGGGTTGCACAATGATATGACATGAAATGTATTTTGGTTTCAATTTGTAAAGCAATCAGAAAGGTGAGGCTGCACTGGCTCTAAATACAATGCAACTCTTGACCCTGCTGTCTGTCAACCAGCACGCCCAGGTCCCTTTCTGCAGAGCTGTTCTCCATCCTTTCCTCTCCCAATTTATACTTATGCCCAGCAATACTCCATTCCAGGTGCAGAATCTGGCATTTGTTCTTGTTAAATTTCATGCCACTGATGATTGCCCAGTACTTCAATTTCTTGTGATCCCTTTGCAAGGCCTCTGGTCACATTCATGAGAATGAAAACCAAGCTCTTGGATCCAGCTTCCTCATTTATATTCACTGACTCTTACACTCAAGAGCTCCATTGCATAGTCTACATTCACAGTCCATGGAAAAGTCACATTTATTTTCTGTTGGAGTTTTCTTCACTAATGAGATTTGAAAGTGTGCTAAGAAAATCAGCACTGTATTGACAAAGCATGTATTTGCACTGACTTTGAATTCCTCTGTGGTGTTCAGAGAACATGGTCACAGATGATTATTTCTGTGGTGTTGAAATGGGGTAAAGGGGTTAGGGATTTTGATTTGGAAGAATAAGTACTCTTCCTCAAAACAGATTTTTTTTATCCATTTTATCAATATGATTTTTCTTTATCCTAGTTTTCTAGTACATAGGTACAAAAGTAAATAATTTCATGACAAATAGCAAACATTAGGAAAAATATAAATTAAAGTAATTGTATACAACAGTAATTGAGGGAGTTGGGGATAGATAAATAATTGGTTATAGTGACTGATGAGTTGTAAATTAGCGGTATAGATAACATAATGTGCGAGTAATCTTTGTGGTAAAAGCTGGTGTTTAGTGTTTGAGATGCTTACTATAAAATATATTTCTACTTACTTGTAAGTTCCTGAAAATATTTTTTAGGCTTTTTTTTTTTTCTATGCTGAGACTCAGCCTTGCACTGCATTTCAACAAAAGTTATCTAAGAACTTGTAACAGAAACTACCTGTAAAATTTCCTTTCCTGGGGACTGGTTGAAGTAAGTGGGGAAGAGATTCTGAGCAGTTCATATCCCCAGGAGGAGGGGAGGGAGGGTCCGCTAATTGTGTTTTGAGAGTGGTGGACAGTCCCCAGCTTCCTTCAGTGATCTGTTCCGGAACCTGAGTCTAGCAGGGCACACTGTTAAGAAAGCTTTTCGGTGGTGGTAATGCAATGAGATCTTTTGAGTTTTTCTTGTAGCCTGTAGGCTTGTTACACCCTCCTACGTCTGCGGGTATAAGCTGATCTCCTCAGACTTGGTAGAGCTGGAGTCTAGTCAGAGTTTGATGCTGGCACATTGTCATGTTGTTTGAACCTCTCTATGCAGTGTAATTTTTCTTCTTCCTCAAAATGTTAATGAAATAATGGATATTCTCTCCATACAGTTTTATCAGTCGTCTTCCTTTGTGTTTCTGTGTCTTGTCCTCGTGTTTCTGGTATCATGTGGGAAGCAGCGTGTGAGAATATAAAAATTTTGCAGCTGAGAAATTCATGCAACTTAACTGACTAGCAATTCTTAATGAGCAATCACTTCTGTTCTTTAGTATTATCTTATAGAATATGGTATGTGCAGAGGGTAAGTGTCAAATCTCTGTGAAAGATGCAAAATCACTAGCTAGCAATAAATATGTAGTCAAATACATGTGCTGCTACATCATCCATAATCTATACCTTGACAAAGCATTTATTTGATGGCTTCACTGTTTTTTTGCTTGCAGATTGGCTGTTTATTTGCTCTTGATACATTATCAGTAGGTTACCATCACAGGGCAAAGACCACTATTTCAACCTTCATTATTTCTGAAGACAACCAAATTTAGTTTTAATTTGGAATCTCTTAAGTTTGTGAATAATTCATTATGTGATTCAAAAGATCTGAAAGGTAGCCTTCATCTCCCCAGTCTGTATTGCTTACTCTCGGATACTCTGTTAATGTGAAATTCTGTAACTTTTGAGTAGCTAAATAGAAGATGTAACTTAATGCTTATTCAGAGCCACGGAATTTAATAAGGGAAACAAACATTTTCCCATTGTTTTCATAATAGGAACAAAAATTCCCAAATGATGTTTCCTGGCATGAACTGCTCTTTAATTTTCGACAGAGGGATTTGAGTGTAATTTACACAGATGCACTGTCTCTAAACAGATAAATGTAATCTGTCACATTTGATCACTTTTGTTGTCTCAACTTTCTTTTACCCAACAGACTAGTAAGGTATCGGTGCAAACCACAAAGATGAAAAACGAGTGTTACCGCTTCCTGTGATCCTCTGTGCGGAAACCTGCTCTTTGCATTTTAAAACACTTTGTCCTGCTACTTAAAAGATCTGTCTCCACTCACGTGTGGCATCGTTCTCTTGAGAGGAAGCCAAAAAGCTGTGAAAAAACCACCTTATTTGAATCAAGGTTGTTCCTGCTGTGCTGAATCTTTCCATCCTCACACACCCAATATTCATGACAGTTGTGTACATTTTAAACAAAGACTTTGAGCATGCATTGTTCCCATACATTTGGGTTATTGAAAATCTGAAATTTCATTTTCTTTTGGTTTTTTTCTCCCACTGTTTATTATTTTAAGTGCTTTTAGATATATATCTAATCTCTAAAACATTAGAGATTAGTTTTCCCTAACTTTGACTGCAAAAGAGCATGAAAGGACTTACAGCTTGAGTAATTGGCGTTGTGTGTAAAAGACAGAATTTACATATTCCTCAGTGTATTTAAGCTTCTCTTTATTTCTATGCTTAGGCATCTCAATTCCTCTCACCAAATTCTTTTTCATAATTATGACAGTCCTTAGGGCCAAGGCAATCTTATTCATGATGTCATTAAAAATCGTAAGACAGATGAACAAAGAAATTATCTGACACATGAAACAATAGAACTGATCAAACATGAAAGAAAGATGATAGTCATCTGCTTGGAGATAGGCCATCTTGGAAAGTAGAGCCAAAGATGACAGATGATCTTTCTTTTTCCCTCTTACTTGGGTATTTAATGGGTTTTTACTTCTAGTAAATGCGTGTAAATCTTGCTTTCATTCTGTTAATTTTGCAGAATTCATTAAACTGAAGGATTCTGAAGAGTTATAATCAGGTAGTTCTTTTAGAAATACCTTGTGAACCCCATCTCAGCAGAAATGTTAGATGGGTGCACATTTCTTAGAATGCAAATGGAAGCTTGTAACAATGTAGGAAATAGACATTAGAGGGCAGTGCATTAAGTTACTGTTCCAGTACAGCAGAGCTGTACGGTTAACATTTTTATTTGCAAAGTGTACTTGTATCAAAGAGTTGAATGACATATGTGAGCACCAAAGAATGTAAATAGAAATAATGCACTACAATGAAATTAGTAAAATAAAATAAAAACAGACAGACTATTAGGTGATAGTTGCTAGTGTAGTTAGCTGTTCTTCAGGTCTGGTGTAGATTTTTTGAATGCATGTAGTATTTTTGCAGAAGGCAAAACATGAATGAAAACATTCAGATATCTATACTGTACCTGCATCAGCAGTGACTGGTGCTTCTCTGTTATCAACAACCTAGCATGTGATTATCCAGAGACAATGAGTCTTAGAATGAGATTAGACTCTTTAATTCCTATAGACTACAAATTATTGATTTGAGAATGAACTTCTAAATCTTTTCCATATTTGATGTTTATGATTCTTTCAAAACAAAGAATTTATTAAAAAAATCAATTATAACTTTAGAAAATATTACATTACAGTACTAGTGCCCTAAAGAATCTCGCAATCTTAAACACCCAGTATATTGCCAAGCAGTGAAAAAAAAATAACCCAAAGGTATTCTAAGTATCTATTTTCCAACTATTTCTTTTGAATCTGAAATAGCTAGAATAGAAAAAAAAAAATAGAAATTTAATAAGTTTTAACCATCTTACCTTTTATTGAAGTATATCAACAATACAGTTTTCTTTAATGTATTTTCATACATTTAGTGAGTAATATTATTAGTAGGTATTTCCTGGATTATTTCATTGTTATAAGCTTTAATGTATAGTGCTTTTCCAGATGTTTGCTATAATTTTTCTCAAGCATAAGTCGTCAACCCCTACCTGGGTAAAAATCATATTGGTGTAATTTATGAGTATGGTCTAGCTGATTCAGTTTCTCTGTCACTATTTCATAGGAACAAAGTTACTTATCGGTCAGAAAGTATAAGAATAGGCAGATCCATTGTATTCTCCAGCATAGCTACATCGGGGAAAGGGATGCATTCAGCACAGCCAAAGGTAAGAGAACTGCATAGACCTCAGAAGTTGGAGGCACAGGTTTAACTTACCAGTAATTCCGAATGCCATAGTGCTTCCCTGTATTGAAATTAGGTAGCAGTTGGCAGTTACTGTCCAGATCCAGATGGTATGTAGTCATTCATTCTCTCTGCTCCTCTTACTAAGGCTGGTTGCAATTATGCACTTGTGCTTGAAGCAGTGCCGGGAAATCTGTCTTCCTGTGTCAGAGGCCCAAGGCCCCTACAATGGCAGGGTGAACCATATCTTAGCTTGGCTTGCTCCTTTCCCCTTGCTTATTTGATTGCTGTCTCAGGACAGCCTGTTCTGTCTGTCAGTAGGATGTTCAGAAGAGCACTGCAGGTGGCTCCCACCCTCCTTCGCAGCCTGGCACCTCGTGTTGGCGCGTTGCACATCCCAGCTTCCTCTGTGACACAGCCAACATATTCTGGACCACCTTCTACCACTGTTGCCCAAAGTTTGTCCAAAATTTTCAAAGATGTGTTAATCTGTCTCCTTGATGGCTGAAGACTAGAGGTGTACTGGTCAGGGGAACTGCTGACTGTGTGTTCCCTGTATGAAAACAAAAAGTGATAGTAATAATGCAAGATTTTCCAATAATCCTCTCTTCCAAAACCGGTATTTTTTTTTTCTAACTCAGGGTTGCACAAATAATAGAAAAAATAAAGTTGTCACTCTACACAATCATTTATATATTTTAACCTATGCTAAAGCGAGCAGTGTTTTGCCACATTTCAGCATGTCTTGGATTATTATAAAGGGGATTGGAAGGCTTCTGTTTTACTGGAAGACCATGAGCAGTGCGATGATCCATATACAATATGGGGAAAGTAGTCTTTTTTTTTTTTTTTTTTTTCTCTCTCCTTCTAAATGTTAATGAAAGTGAGGGAATCTGTCACTGTGAGACTCGTGGAGGTAGCACTAGAGTGAGAATGAGATAAAAATTCAAAAGCATATCTTTTTTGTATTAAATGTTTGTTCAAATCAAATTTGACATAAGTACAACTTCCACATCAATAGTTTCACAGGTGTCTGAAACAGACTGCAGAATAGCTGCCTTGCTCTTACGTGGATTCAAGTAATCACAGTACTCCTGATGTTGTCAGTTCAGTCTCAATAATAAGTCATTAAATGTGGAATTAGTAGCTGATTTCACGATACTATAATTTCTTTTGGGTGCTACTTGTGTTTTTTACTTTTGCTGGATTGGTCCTGATTACTTACTCAAATTTTGATGATGCTGATTCTTGTCAAGAAAAAAAAATCTGCTTGAGTGTTGACAATTATTCTTTTAATTATTGTCAATATTTTGGCATAGATTTTGATCTGTTATTTTGGTGCTACCAGGGAAAATCAGTTATCCAAAGAACTGACTGCTGGAAGTGTTAATGCTAGTGTGGACCTTCCCACGCTTTATGGAATATGAAAAGAACACAACATAAGATACTAGAAGCTAAACAAGTTCGTGTTATACGTGTTATAACGTGCTGTATGGTCATTTGAAAATTAATTAAGAATGAAGATTGTTAACAGTGCTTCAACTAGTGTTTCACAGCTCTGCAGAGCAGGGACACTTGCTTTTACTTTCTTCCAAACTGAGTAGAGAGATAGTACTTCAATATTTAATAAAAGTCCATTTAAAAATAATAAAGTGGTCAGAGTTTTTAGGTTGACACAGAATTCATGGCTAAGAATTATTCACAAGCTACAAGACAGTATCTGTTTTTCTCTTCTCCACCTGACATTTATCTTTCTGACCTGGTATGGGCTGCCTTTGAGAACATGAGCTCTTATGAACTATTATTAATTGTTCTACTTTTAAAAATCCCAGCAAAAGAGGCCACAGCTTGCTGAGATATTTCTGTGCTCCCAGTTTAAAAGTCAGGCAGCAATGGGAGCATCAAAGCACCACAGATGCTACCAGCAGGGTGGTTCCATTGGCACGGTGAGGCAGCACAAGCTGACCACCGCTGCTGAAAGAGGCACTCGAACACCTCCCTGACCTCCATCACTTGTCCTTAACTGCAGGGAACATTTCTGCCACTGTATGGTTAATTGGAGAACGACCAATGCAGGTTGAAACTAAGCTGAGTTTGCTGGTTTAATTTTAACCTGGGTTATTTTTTGGATCTAATTTATTGTAGGACTTAATGAACATTGGTGCTGGCGTAAAGAAGGGGACAGCTGAGGATTAAGAATAAATAGCAAAGGGATACGCAGACTTCCCCCAGCCTGTGCCCAGCCCCCTTTTAGCAACAGTGCTGGTTTAAAATGCTCGTGAAACTACAGTGCTCCTCTCTGTCTCAGCATGCGTGAAAAGACATCTTGGACATCTCCTTGTTGTTCTCAGTCTGGACCTTTCCAGACTGCTGTTACTAGTTCTAAGTCTTAGTTTTATCTATGAAAGAGTAACCTTTTTTGAAATGTGTGTTATTTAAACCCATGGTGGAGGAAGAGCAGAGAACAGCAATGTTGGATATATGCAGTTTCTTCTATATTTGGCATTTTATCTGTGATAAGATGTCCCAGTAGGAATATATGTGGTATGTGAGGGATATCTGCCAATTACCTACATTTTATCCTCTCAGAATATGACAGTGAATTTTATCTAACCTAATTCAGGAAATTCACTTGTAAAAATAGCAACATGATTTAGGCCACCAGGTCCAGAACTTTGAAGTTTGCTTCAAAACCAACTGAAAATGTGATCAGCAGTCTTGATTTCAGAAGGCTTTTTGGTCAGGTCTTTTGAGGATAATACATAGTAATAACTAAAATTGTAATTTTTTTCTTTTTTAAAAAAATTAATTATTTTCTGGTGACCTTGGAAAAGCCCAGCAGAATTCACTGAATGGAGCAATTCTGCATTGACCTATGGTGGTTACCCAAGGGAAAACTTAAAGAAAGGCATTGTTGTATGTGCACTGCTTGCCATACAGAGACTTAATTTTACTTGTGATCTTTTGCACTTGGTCACTTTGGTTTTTTAACAAGGTGGATAATTTCTCCTGGCTGCTTTTTAGGGTGGCTGAGCGTTTTCTATGTTCTCTTCAATGTAGAATAGTTTGGCTGAGCATTAAATACGTCTGTTTAATCAGGTTATGGCAAGAAGACACAAGGGCTTTCAACACTGAAAACTGCTTTAGTTGCAAATGTAGCAAGGTAATAGACCTATCCCAATTTAAACTGCAGAGTTTCTCACTTCCTGCACTGGTGTCCAAATAGTATTTTAAAAATCCCTTTAAGGACTATTAGTTGAAGACTTACAGGCATTCTTATTTCTCCATTTTCCATTCATAATGATAGTTCATACTTAGTTGTGCTTGGTCATAAGATTCCAAAATTTAAAAAGAACAATTTTGGTAATCATCTTTCCTTTCCCAGACCCCTATCTCAATCACATAAGCTGGAATGCTCCAAAGGAAATGCTTATTTTTTGAAATCTTTCAAGTGGTTTTTGAAATACAGTAAATATTAGAATCTCATCCATAGAAATTCTACTGAAATGGATTACATTCACTGCCTCCACTGTACAGTTTGCTTGATTATGTGTTACTCTGGCTTTAACAAATCTTTAAATATTGCTTGTTAAAGGTTATAACTTTTTCAGGAAATCGAAGATAAGATGGAAATCGTAATGGTAAGTTTATATAATCTGTAACCATTAGCGCTTTAAAATTCTACTTGTCCTTGACCACTTCAGCTTTCATTGAATTTAGTCATATCTTGCATCAAAGGCATTGATAATCTGCAGGACATGATGTATGCTAAAGCTCGTGTCCACATGTATGAAGGCCCAGCAGGTTCATCACAATAATCTTAATAACATCTAGTAGCTCTGTAGTGGTTTTAAGTAGAACTAAATTCCCTTGTAAAAGATGTTCTCTTTGGTTGTGTTCACATGGCTGTGCAGAAGTAACCGTGAAGCCACTGCCAGCCTGCAGGTTTTGGAAAGGCAGGCCAGCTGGTATACTTGAGAGAAAGATCCTTAAATGAACGCTTCTGAGCTCATTTTCCTGCCATGTGGATGGGTCTTAGTGCTCTTGTGCCTTGCCTGGCTATCCCCACCCATTCCATCTGCCCTTCTGACAGATCCCTGCAGCCAGCACTGGGCAGACACGATAGCCCGAACGCTTTTCTAGGAAGGTTGGAGCGTGCCCATAAAGCAAAGGCAGACAAGGTATGTTTACTAAGAGCTGACTGAATTTAGGCTACCTGCAAAGGAACTGTAAATGTGAAGTGGAGAGCTGCCAAAGCTCCTGGGAACATTTAAATCAGCAAGATATAGATACAGCACTGAATAGTTTTGAAACCATCATTTCAAGAAAAAATATGGTCTGGTGGGATATGTTTTCTACCTCGTTTATGCAGTTGTATATAGACAGCCTGATTCTCCTCATCACCTTTGTGCACTATATCTTCATTAGCCCCACTGAGGTTTAACAGTAAGTGTATATTCTCTGCTGAACTGTGTATACTTTAGAACATGAGTGAGCTCGTCTCTGCTGAGATCAGCTCTTGCTTCCCTTTTTTTCATTTGCTTTGATTCATCTTTCTTGCCAAAGAAATTTGGAGGCCGATTTTTCCAGCTGCTCCTGAAAGAGTGGGGAAGTATATTATTA
The DNA here is from genome assembly GCF_017639655.2 of Falco naumanni. NCBI lineage: Eukaryota > Metazoa > Chordata > Aves > Falconiformes > Falconidae > Falco > Falco naumanni. The sequence goes on along the minus strand of NC_054058.1, from coordinate 9,574,903 downwards.
AAGTGATGTGAAGCATTCTGTCCTCTACACATCACAGCCAGCCTGTTCCTAAGCAGGAACTGTGCCTCACTCCCAAATTTTCATCTGCATCGTTCCTGAGACATGTTACCCAGCGCATACTGCAGTAGGTCCTCTGTACAATCTTCATGCTTTCTCTGCATCTTTCTGTAAGGGGAAAAGTTTTTATGAGCAAATGTTGGTTTTGTTGATGTGATAGGATTTGGTTTTGATTTATTACTGGTTATGACATTTTACCCTCTGTAGTTGAACATGCAGGGGTATCTTTGACACAGGGTAAGAAAATTAGTCTTATTGTCCAAAGCGTGAGGGAAGACCGGTAACACCAATAAAAAGACAGGTCGGCACAACCCTTGTGTGTATGGTAAGCAGTGATACTGCAATATGACAGTCACAGAACTGTTCAGGTTGAAACACACGGTGGAGATCTTCTACTTCAACCCAAATTATTCTTTGTACCGTAATATGTAACGGTTAAGGAAATAGTTCTCCTTTGAAATCTCCCTAATATTCTGAGTGTTTATAATGCATGTGAAGAGAGTATTATTAAAATATTTTACTCAATTAATAGGAAAGCTCTTTTAATAAATACTTATATCTCCTGAAATGCCACTGGGACATGATCTTTAAGACGTTCCTTCTCTCAAAAGACAAAGTGAGGCAAAATACATACTTAAAATATTTTATTTAAATTAACAGTAGCAATGCACATGTGCCAGGTACGGACTTTTTGGCACATCTGTCTTCAATACAGTGAGATTAATGTATTAAAATTCAGCAGGTGTACTGAGATTGTGTCGGTACCTGGAGCGAGCAGACTGCAAGCACTCGCCTTTGAAATACATAAAATCATAGAATGGTTTAGGTTGGAAGAGACCTTAAAGATCATCTAGTTCCAACCCCGCTGTGACTTTCATACTTCAGACTAACTGTGTGCTGAAATCTCTTACTGAAGCAGTGCCTCAGGCTGCTAATTAACTCGTGTCTTCCCCACAGACGTGTTGCCTTAACCACGTATTATTCAAGTCATAGTTGACTGCTCCGTTTAATAACAGCACGTGAAATGCAAACTGCAGTCTGAATCGCTGGGGTTTCCCGTGGTGTCCAGGCACTGAGAAACATCTCACTAGGCCAGTGGTTGCCAGCTGATAACGCACATCAACATCAGAGGTGAATCAAGGTCTGCAGGGCTTGCTCACTTGGTCCCTTTGCCAAGCACAGTGCTGCCAGAACACCCTGAGGAGGCTGCGGTGGGGCTGGTAGTGCTGCTAGTATGGGAGGCAGTTCGGACCTTTCTCGTGTCTCATGCCCCTTCCTTCTTATACTCCAGCACCTCTGTACCTCTGGCAGCAGTCACAGTCCCGTGCCCCTATGGATGCTCAGTGCTGCTGAAGGTCTGGGGAAGGAGGTGGACATGGACCCCTAAACACTGCACCTTCTCGACACCTCCACATTAATTTGGCATGCATTGTAACCTAGACTGAAATGATCAGTTACTTGGCACTTGTCGTGATGGATTTCTCAGTGCTTGAATGAAAGCTCACATTTCTCATGTTGACTCGCTCAGTTCATAGTGGCTGTGGTTCAGGATCTGGGGTATGATCCATCTTCTGCTAGACTTCATAAAAATCTTATTTGACTTCATACAGTTTCTCCATTTTCCATCATTTCCTTTCCTCCTTTCAAGCTCTAAATTTGACTCCCAAAACCAGAAGAATACTTCACTGATGTGAACTGGAGCAGGATATGAAGTCAAAGGCAGAAATTGTTCATTATAGACTTCATAGTGCAAGCCCTTTCATTTATTATTTTATTGCTGTATTTCCTGCCGTGTGGAACAAACTTTTTTTGCTGATTCTCTGAAATCTTTCTCAAGCTTTGAGATTCTGTTTGTTTTGTAAGGAAAGTTATGGTCTTCAAATTTCATTGTTTGTTTCTCTGGGCTTTTTGATTAAAACAGTTTCAGGTTTTGACTTTTTGGTATTTATGTTTTGTCATCCAATTGTCTCTTTTCACATCCTTCTCTTTCCTTCCCTCCTCCCTCCCCGCCCCATTTCCAAAGGAAATAAAAATTGAATAACAAGGTAATGTGATTTCAATATCTCGGTGGTCCTGAACCCTTTTTTTGCATGAAAACGTTTTGAAGTAAGTATCAAATAATATTAGTGTTTGTAAAATGATTTTTTAACATAAAAAACATAGGAAATGTAACTGGTATTAATTTCAGTCTTTTCCAAAAAGCAGATTTGGAGATTTTTCTCTTTTTATTTCCAGACCTACTATGGCTTTATTGTTGAGCTTGTGTTGCTCTTCTGTTTTTTAAATCTTTCTTTCACTTTGACATAGATTGTGTCTGCATTTTTCTGCTCTTTATGAAACATGAATTGGTTTTTTTTGTCGTGGTTTAACCCAAGCCAGCAACCAAGCACCACACAGCCGCTCACTCACTTCTCTTCACCCAGAGGGATGGGGAGGAGAATCGGAAAGGAATGTAAAACTCCAGGGCTGAGATAAGAACAGTTTAACAGGTAAAGCAAAAGCCGTGCATGCAAGCAAAGCAAAACAGGGAATTCATTCACCAATTCCCATGGGCAGGCAGGTTCAGCCATCCCCAGGAAAGCTGGGCTCCGTCACGTGTAATGTTACTCGGGAAGACAAACACCATAATGCCAGATGTCCCCCCTCCCTTCCTTCTTCTTCCCCCAGTTTATATACTCAGCATGACATCATACGGTATGGAATATCCCTTTGGCTAGCTCGGGTCACCTGTCCTGGCTGTGTCCCCTCCCAATCTCTTGTGCCCCTCCAGCCCTCTCCTGGCAGGGCCTGAGAAACTGAAAAGTCCTTGACTTAGTGTAAACATCACCCAGCAACAGCTAAAAACGCCAGTGTCCTGTCAACACTCTTCTCACACCAAATCCAAACCACAGCACTGCACCAGCTACTAAGAAGAAAATTAACTCTATCCCAGCTGAAACCAGTTCTCAAAAGAAAAAATAATGAATTGAGACGTAAGTGTTGGCTTAGTCTGTCAGGAGTACAAAAATAGATTACGGCATGCTGAATAAAGGATCACTGAAGTCTGTTCCCTTAATATTCCAAGCTAAGGCTGCTCCTTCTGCAAGTGTTTGGTTTTCTGGTGGAATAGCTAAAAGCCTGTCAGGGCACATAGAGGATTATAATTTAAGCAGAGACAGGAGTACGCAGAAACAGTCATTCCAAGACTGCAAGTAGTTTTGAGAGCTAAGAGGAAGCTGTGAGTGAAATGCTTGGGGGCACTCTTTGAATTCTCAGTAAAACTCTGAATTACCTTTGAATTACCTTCATTAGACAGTTTATGTTTGTAGCAGAAGAGCTAAAGCTATGGCTGTGTCTTTGGAAAAAAAAAAAAAACAAACCCAAACACAAGAAAGAAAAGGAAAGCAAATGATGCACCTTGTGGTGCCTCAAGGGATGGTTTTGCAATCGTGCTGAGCCTAATTGACGAACATGTTGTGCTTGTGCTAAGTCCTCAAAGATTTCATAGCACGTCAGCGAATATGCTACTATTCACAGTTCAGTTTGATATTATTTGGTTTGTGTCAATGCTGTGGAACCATAGTAAAACAACACGTGATTTGATTCCAACCAGCTCACCCATACAAATCATCAGTCAGCCCATGCTGTTGCTCATAGAGGGGCACCTGTGTGGCCAGATGGATTAGATGAACAGTAGTGTCAGGTTTAAATTACAAGGAGAACAATTTAATGGAGAGATTTAAAACATGGAGCTTTGTCATTATGGGGAAAGAAAGAAGCAGCAAGAGGTGCTGTAATTTCAGCTTCTTCAATAACTCTTGTTTACGAATGAGAAGAAATAGAAGAATCGAGCCTAAGGTAATAGTGGTTGGCATTTGTTTTTATTGTTTGATGTACAAATGTTTGTATTAGGTTGTGACATATCTGTTGTGAGGAATGGAAAATTTTTATTAGAAAACAGAAAGAAGACAGTTTGATCAGTTGTGCCATCTACCATGAATTCCATATGATATTTTTATAGGATTAATCATTATTTAAATTTGTTTGGAGAAGTGGAATTAAGATGACAATTTCTAATGAAACCATTAACATTATTAATGCTGCAAAGTTAATAACTGTTAATGTTTTTAAGTTACAGGAGTATGTTACATGTTTCTGCATAAATGTGAGCAAATAGTTAATTTATAGATTCCCAGAGTACATAGGATTCTGCAAAAGTTTTCAGATTGACCTTTATATTTACATGAGAGGCTTTGTGGTTTATTAAAGATACGTGTATATTGTAGACAGCTAGTCTACTCTTTATTTTAGAGGAAAAATTATGCTCTGTAGAAATGCCAGTGAGTTGTATTAATCTGAAATCAAAAGTTTTGCCTTTTTAAGAATGAATGTTTTTTAGTTTAAACCTAGCATTTGATCTTTTTGTTTAAACTGACTCTCTATAGGAAAATCAATGTGAGGGGTCGTTCATTGATATGCTACTAATTTTATACTATTATAACCCCTCTGAAATAATAAATTTGTGAAGCAATTCCCCTGGGTTTCCTCCCCAAACGGCACTATTTAGGAAGTATATCTGAATGCATAGGTGAATGTTTGATGTCAGTACTATTTGGGAAGGTTATTTAGCAAGTGTAGTTAGGAACCGTACAAGGACCAAGAGGCCTTGATTCTTCTGGACCAACCTCCGCCGCTTCCACTTCCAGTCACCACAGGGTAGCACAGTTGTTTCCCAGATCTGACCTGCAGATTGGTAGAAACAGCTGGAGCTCTTTCTTGAAAGGAAAATCTTGCAAGGCTTTCAGGGCTTGATAGAAAAGCTAAAAATTCTTTTCCATCATGATCTTATTTGCCTATCAACTTCTTTTTGCCCATGACTTTTCAACATATCTAGGGCTTCGTTGCATCTGTGCACCCCACTTGATTTAAATCAGTTTATCTGGTCCATGTCCAAATCCTGCTTCTCATGTGATTCCTCTTTAGTTTGCGAGTCCAGGAATAACCATATTTTCTGTTCTTGGAATAGTCCTAAGAACAGATTGATGCTTTAGAAAAACCTGTTTGAGCACTGATTTCTAGGCTGTCCGTTGTTTTCCCAGTTGATGATGTGGCTAAGGTCCTGGTGGCTTTGTACAGTCAAAGAGCTGTTTGGAAGATCCCCATTTACCCAAATTCTATTTGAATTTGGTTGTGGATCCTTTCTCAGACATTAGGAATTATCTCCCAAGGTTATGGTAATTATGTCCTTAGCTACACAATGCCTTAGTTTCCTACGATGTAAAATTGCATTCATGATTCTTATCTAGCTTTTGAGCCCTTTTAGAACTGAACACCACTATTAATTTGTTTTTCTTGTTTGCTAGGAGAAATACCAGATCCTAACCTCAAATACTGTGTTCAGTTTTGGGCCCCTCACTACAAGAAAGATACTGAGATGCTGGAGCGTGTCCAAAGTGGAGCTGGTGAAGGACTGGGAGCACGAGTCTTCTTATGCCGAGCAGCTGAGGGAACTGGGGTTATTTAGTCTGGAGAGGAGGGAGGAGGCTCAGGGGAGACCTTATTGCTCTCAACAACTACCTGAAAGGGTTGCAGGCAGGTGGGGATTTGTCTCTTTTCCCAGATAACAGGCAACAGGACAAGAGGAAACAGCCTCAAATTGCACCAGCAGAGGTTTAGATTGGATGTTAGGAAAAATTTCTTCATTGAAAGAGTAGTCAAATATTGGAGCAGGCTGCCCAGGGATGTGGTGGAATCACCATCTCTGGAAGTGTTTAAAAAACACGTAGATGTGGTGCTTAGTGACATGGTTTAGTGGCGGACTTGGCAATCCTGGGTTAATGGTTGGATTCAATGATCTTAAGGGTCTTTTCCAACCTAAATGATTCTTCTATTCTAAAGAAGAATCATTTGCCAACTTCCTAGCAAATAATTTAAATGCTTTAAATGTTAGAAAGTTGACCTTATAATATAAAGCTTTTGCTTTTGCAGTCTTCTGTGGAAGATACATTCTAAAGAAGTCAGAAACTGTGCAACTGGCTTTTTCTTTTCCAGCAGATTTGGGCTAATTGGTTCATCTGATGGGATCTTAGCCCAAGTAAATGTATGCAAAACCTTAATCACCCATTCCCTTTGCACTGATTTTGCAACAGTCTTGTTGACATAGTTCATATGCTTTCTTACAGCAAATAGAGCAGGAGTGATTTAAGAAGTTTTCTCACAACTCCACTTGACTTTGTTCTTTAGAGGTTTTTCTGTTCACCTTCCCTGCTCCAGCCCGCAGTGGCATTTGACCTCCTCCATGGCACCGGCCAGGCCTGTATGCGTGCCACAGCACAGGGCTGGAGGCGGTGTTCAGTTCATCGTTCCCTTCCATCCTTTGGCTCACTGAGATCAGGATTGAAGTGCAGGAGGAGCACAGTAAACAGTATAAAGAGTAGAATTAATCTAAACTAATTTTAGGGATATAAAAATTTGGGATAGCTAGTCTACATTCTTCTCAAGCCAAGCCAATAAAAAGCCAGGGCCAATTCCACAGGGAAATTTGTTTACCTTGAATATTTAAACTAAGATGGAATGAATCCTCTTCCCACTCCAGAATGCCTGTTCCTTTGCATGGGAAGTTCTTTCATTTCCTTTATCTCTAATACTATTCTACTTCATAGAGATGTTGCCAAACAATAAATTTGTAGTTAATGTTTTGCCTATGTGATGATCAGAGACAGTGATCACATCCACAAGGAATTTATCTACCATTGCACTAAGCTTATTTAATTAAATATCTTTCAGAAACGGGATTTCTTTTATATTAATTACAAAACCTGTAAATATTTTCTTCAAATTTAATAAAAGTGCTTGCTAATTTGTAGTTGAAACATTTAAAATATTGCTTTTTACGTCAATGTATCATGACTGAAACTTAGTAGTAATCCTAAGAGCTTTTTCTTGCTTTGAGAGTATTGTTGAGAAATGTAGGAGAAAACTTTATACAGCTTCTTGTGTTGCCAAACATTGGTTGGTCCTCTTCAGGTATGAGAAAAGAGTCATCCTGAAGATTGTTTTTATTCCTGCATGACTTAGCACAGCAAATTTGTATATGCTTACAAGAATGCAATAAGATGAAATGAGGAGAATGGACAGCATTACAAAGAAGAAAAACAAGTCAAAGAAAATTAAGTAAAGGACATTCTTCTTGATGGGGGACAGCTGACTGCATGGTCAGCTCTGTCCTTCACTCCTTTCTATGTAAACTGTCCTGGGACTGTCCGTAGTTTTTCAACAAGAATCAAAACCTAAGAGGGAAAGGTATGGCCCAGAGGGTTGTGGAGCTATATAAAGCTGTGTTTTAAATCTTCAACTTCAAAGAATGTCTGCACTACAACAACCCAGAGGGAATGCAGTGTGCAGCTTTCTGTCAGGTCCCCCACGTCGTATACCTAGCGCAGCCGGTGGAAGGAAGAGTACTGAGTGCTACCAGCAAGCGCCAGTGGGGATCACAGTACCTCCTCATCTGCATAGTACATAAACGTGAAACCCACGGTGGATTGCACGGATCATTTCCAGTATGACAAATCTATATTTTCAGTTAGAATATCCGCCACACACTACGTCGGTTAAATCCCTTCTTGTGAACCTTGGTGAAAATTGCTCAAAAATGCTTAATTTACCTATGGGAGAGAAGAGTTGGAGTGTTAACTACCTGTATGTCCTCACACATGGTTGTTTGTCTGCATATGTTTGTGTGGGAATGGTTGAACTTAAAGACAATTAATGCATGTTTGTTTAATTTGTATTCCAGCACAAGGCATCTCCATGCATTCCCAGGGCTGAACCTGCCCTGCTGGCGTGGCAGTCTCTGGTTTTTTGGCTAGAGAATGAGAAGTTTCTCTTGTACGTGAGGTATAATACTGGGGAGGATTTTTGTTGACTAGACAATTGCCAGGCTGGTAAGAATGGAAAAGTGGGAGTGATGTGCCTTTTAGGATGGTGCACCTTATCAATTATATTAGGCAAGGGCACTACGTGGACCACCGTGAAAGCAAAAGAACAGCTGTTCGTCCTTTGACCACACTGTGAAAAGTGGTGCTTGTTCCGGGAGGATCAGTAAAAGTGGCAGCCTTCTAAAATAGCTTCTGTGGGTGAGCATGTATTTCTCCTTTGAAAGCCCTGCTTTCTGAGTGAAAGTAGAACTATTCTGGGTTGTCAACAGATTTAAGACCAGCCGAGAACATGCCATTCCTTGGCTGTATGAAGGAGGAAAGCACATCGTATTTTCGGTTTTAGATATTCCCCTAAGATGGTGGAGGGATAGGGACACCTCCACCAGTGCTCCATCACACACGTACAACACCCAAAAGAGGAAAAGGAAAGACAGGGCGGCAGCTGAGCTCTGCCTCACTATCCACATCAAAATGAAAGCCTCGTTATCTCACAGGGCAGAAGAGCTCTGCACTGATGCCTACAAGAGCACACACCAAGGTGCTTTAGTGTAGTCCTCGGTAAATGACACATCATGTCCAGTGAGAAATCAACCCTTGAGGTTCTGATGCATTTTCATTCTCCAGGCTGGCAGTCTTGGTGAACGGATTTTACTCACTGTATAGCAAGGTCTCTGCGGCAAATTTTGAAAAAATACAAGTTCAAGTGTTTTTGGTTTCACAAGCACATGAGCTCAGTGAGAAAGAACAGACTGAGACAGCAAGGAGAACAGCCAATCCTGTTATATTTGTCTTTCTTATTACTGACTTGCCATGATAAATATGGAAAATTATATTTGGCTAGAAGGAGGCTGAGAAAGGGAACAGATGGCCACCAAAAGAATACTAGAGCAGCTAATAGTCACTGGCATATTTCCGGGATAAAAATTTAAATCTGAAGCCAAGCAGAAGCGTTACCCATTTTTTTTCTGATCAGGGTACTGTGTATGAAACTGATCCTGCTATGCTCTGACTAGATGAAGGTGGGCTTCCTGAAATGCATTCACCGTATGGAATAAACAACCTCTATCCTGCAGTTAACGGCTCTTGCAGTTATGCTGACAGAGATAGTTGACAAGGTGGGGAAAATGTTTATGTTCCTACTGTATTTTGAGTGAGTGACAGTGCATTTGCTATGGCTTTTTGATATATTGCATGATTTAACACCTACATTGCATTCTCTCTATGTATTCTGCAGGGTTTATTCAGCTTTGAGGACAGAGAATAGAGTGCCCATTTAAATGAGGAGACAAGGGAGTCTATATTTTATATAGTTGTGTATTTAATATTTTCTGAAATTTTGATGCATCTCTGATTTCTGTGGTCAAATGGGTACAGAGAAAAATAATCTGACATTCTGGGAATGATGATAATGTGTAACAATTTCTGATTTTGCAGGATGCTGTGTTCTCAGTACGTAAATCTCCTTATGACTGCAGACTAGGTAGTGAATGAGGATATTTTTCTGCTTCTTGAGTGATAATTGGAATTAGCAAGGTAATACATGATTTGAAGGACTGGAATAGCAGGACATGATAGTTTGGGATTGAAGTGCAATATTGGAGCTGTAGGACAGGCTGTGTGCTTTAGGAGCAGGACAGCCAGGAGTGAAATGGAGAGGAATAGTAAGAGTTGCTGCAGTTTTTCATTAGAGTGCATCTGCCAGAATTAAACGAGTCACAACAGCTCAGCTGTAGGTCCTGCACTAGATTGTACAGGATTTTGCTAGACCAGCAGTTGATGGGTCATCTGGATCAAAAACATCAAATAAGACACTGTGGACTAACTGATCAATCCACCTGCTCCTCATTCAGCCACCAGCAGGACTGTTGTAGGCACAGGTAATTTTTTCCACGGGTAGAAGAATATGCTGTTTACCTGTTATGGAGGAATGTTATGAGGGTTGATCAGTTACTGATTTTAAGGTGGTTTGAATAAATTGCCCAAAGAGCACTGAAGAACTATAAACCCTTTATAAATAGGTTTTGAGAAAGAGAGACAAAGAGAATCACAAATTTCTGTGATTAAAAAAAGGCATGGCCATGGGCTGATGGACTGGTTTTACTTTTGCAGTGTAAAAGGAGAAATGCCCACCTCAAAATCTTGTTAATCTTTCCCCAGTGAATGGAAATCAAACGAATTCCAAATTCTGGCAGGACATCTTGGAGCTCACCCACCTTCTTCCTTAGCTCTTGCTGAGTTTTAAAGTCATTTTTTGATTTGTTCATGCTCTCTTAGTAAATACAATGTATTTTGAAATGCATGTATAGTAATACAGGCATCACTGCGTAGCCTTTTAAAAATATTGCTAAGAAATTAAATGTCATTTTGGAGTGAAGACTGCAGTCTGTACAGGTAAGTGAAGTCCACTGTTTCTTGGATTTTCAGTGATAATTGTATCTGTCTAAAATCCTGGCTTTATGTTGACTTGTAGTTAGAAAAGCACAATGTAGTTAAGAAACTGTCTTTAAATGGAGTGTAATGTTTTCATCAGCTCCAGAAACTAAAAAATAAAGCTAGCTGGGAGTAAAGTGTAGCTAAAGTGTGGGGGAAAGTATAACATGCACTAAAACTAATAGTCTTATTAAGAGCTGGGTTGATACATCTCGTAGAGTTATGAATGTGGAACCCAGACTCACCTTCACAACAAACGTGATTCTCCTTTGATCTGCAGGTTATGTAGTTCGCATGTGAAGTGTTTGTCTGTAAAAATGCTCTGGCACTGGGGCTTCCATAGTTCATCTGTGGAAATTCACACTGAAGGACAGTGGCCACAAGGATATTTGGTGCGCTGAGCAATGTCATGCTTTGTAGGATGCAGTAATACACTGGTTCTCTTCTGGGGGCATTTGCTGTGGTGGCCCTGGGGCTGTTTTGCATTTACAGCACACAATCCCTTACCCTTGGCCAGCTGATCTCCAGTTCCAAAGATGGGTATTACTATGTCCTGCAAAGACAAGTCTTAGTACCTTTCCCTTCCCTACTGTTCTCCTGTGCCCCACGGATATGATATCCGTGACCTTTCCTCTCAAACCGGACTCAATTAGCATAATAAGGCTAAACCCAGAGCAGCTGTTCTCAGCTTGTTCTGAATCTCAAGTTTACCGTTTAAGCTTGCAGAAGGACTTATTGTCTGCGGGATTTTTCTCCCAACTTTTCAAATTAAAAGAAAGAAAAAATACCTGCCATGGACAGCAGCGGCACGATTGTCCAAAGGGCAGTTTCTAGCTGGTCTGCCCAGCTTTAGTGGTGTCTTCCTGACGGACAGTGAGGCAGCTGAACCTGCATGTCAAAGGGCAGCATTTCCTTCACGTGATCAGGTAGATTTGTACATAGAGTTTTCCCTTTATATTTGTTTGGAAGTGTCTTCTAGAAGTCTCTAATCTAACCTCATCTCCAAGGATAGAGATCCCACAGCCTCTCTGAGCGCCTACTCCGTACTTATAGAGCAGGATGTGTAGAGCCACTGCACATGTATCTTCAGCTTGATCTGCACCTTTGTAGCGATGCTAGTGTGCCCTGGATATATCACAGTCGCTGCATACGCATGGATCAGTTTGTACACAAGCATCCCTCACCTGCTCTAGCTCCTCTCTCTCTGCATGCGCAGTGTGTTGGCACAGATCCATCAGTCTCATCTGGGTTGCTCCTTCTTCTTTCAGGCTCAGGCACTAAGAAGCCCTTCCAGCACAGCTAGGCTGCATCATGGCAGATGTTTTACACCAGCCAGTACAAAACACGTTAAGCATCCCCCTCCAATATTTTTGTGTGGACTAACTGAAGTCCGTGACAAAGTTCTGTAACAGGTGATCCCCTGGCCCTGATACTGGCGCTGGATAAGCTAAAAGTCATTGCAAAGAGCAAAGACTTTATCATCAGCAGGTGCTCTGCCCGTTTAAGGCTGTGTGACAGGTACAGGCATGGAAGCCCTGGCTGCAGAACAGATAAGGAAGAACACCAAGCTGCTTTATTTAAGTATTTTTAATCTGCAGGTCGCATCCATAAAATAGTTTGCAAATTTGTTATTTTGAAACTCTAAATTAAAGTTCCCCACTCCAAGTCCCTCTGCTTCTAGAGAAAGTATTGATGTTCTACAACTTCAGAACTTCTATAGTGGAACTGATGGATCTACTTGGATAAAGTTGATTTTGTGACTATGAGTGGAATGATGTTGTGTCTCAGAGCCCAGGGACAAGGGAGCACTTTTGACCAAACTCAGTGGGCTTCCTTGCACCCTATAGAGCTGAGCTCCAAGCTGCTTCAGCCACAGAGTTTTCAGTATCTAATTATTGTAAAGATTTCTGCAATTCACTGCAGTCTGTTATCAGACAGAAATATGCAGTGCTGCTGATCATGTTTACAAAAAGTTGAAACCACCAGCAAAATCTTAAAAATTACAAGCTACTTAGCACTTTCCCCATGTTTCTTTTTTTTGTATTTGTTGCTAATATTATCTGACCATCAGAACCAATGTGGTTTTTTCTATATCACAGTAAATTTAAACATTGACTTATGTTTTTATAAAACCTGTACCACAAGCTGAATCAGTTTAATGCTGCTGTTAACAATGGAATGGCTCACAATGTACCTTGCGAGGCAGTTTAAAGCTGTCTTTCCAAGCAGACTCACACTATCAGCTTTCAAGCACATATTTAGGGATGGCAAAGCCCCCCCTTCCCCTCTGCTGACCACATGGGCATAGCACGCACGCTGAGAGGCATAATAGGCAAAGCAAGCTGTCTCTGCACCTGCCCACAAAACAGCTGTTCGACAGGGAGAGGAATTGCTAGAGCGTAGCGCATTTTCAGCAGCTTTTGTGGTTCTCTCTCACACACTGTATTGGCACAGACATTACCACAAAGGAAAGAAACTCAGAAGCCGTACAGAGATTTCAGGGGTTTTTTTTCCGGAATAATTTTTATTAAACCATCATTTCATGTTTGCAGCCTTCCCATGTGGATGCCTTTTCTCAGTCTCAACTAACTGTTCAAGAAAGAGATCATCTGGGATCTAACAGAGTCTTCCATCAGGTATGTGACTCTTAGCTGACTTTAAAAATATGTGAATTCTTGTTTTCTATGAGACTCCTTATAATAAATTAATCTGAGCAGAGGGAAATCCTTTATTCCCTGCCCTCCTCCATTTCCCCTGTAGCTGTATGACTGTCCCAAGTGCCTGTATTTTGTTTTTGCTCACTGTTCAGTAGCATTTCAGGCATTTCTTCTGCCTAGCCACTTCTGTTTGTTAAAGCTTTCATGAAAAGTCCACTGGAATCTCAGTTCTAAGGTTTTTAAGACTTTTTCATAGTATTGGAAAACAGAACTTATTCATTCAAGTTGGTTGGATTGAGAGTTTTGTTTCTTTGCTTTCTGAGAAAATATCAAACCTCTCCTTTGTTGCCAAAAGCTTTACAAATATGTTTCTATCCTTCCCTCATGACAAAAATTTCACAGTCTTATATAGGTTATAGCCTTAACTCTGGACCTTGTTCTGCATGTCATAGTGCATAGTTGATCTATTTCAGATCTATTTCACATCATTTTTGTTATTATTTGCCAAAGAAATAGTTTACCTCGAGAATGTTCTTTGCTGCTGAGAGTGTGATTTCTCTCACTTTAGATACCCAAGAATGTTAGAGGTCCTAACATTCACGAAACTACATCCTTAAATGGCTAACATTAAAGAATGAGTGGTATAGGAATGTTTTGCAAGTAACAAATGGAAGAAGCCTAAAGGATGGACTAATAATCCTGGAGTTTTCAAATGAGTATAAGCATGTATTTTTCAGTAACATTTGCAGAGAGCTTGCCTTTTCCTCATAACAAGGAGTGCAACAAAGGGGCCTTGTCGAGGTGAACTCCATGGAAGGTGAGGGGGAAGGAAATATTGAGAAACCAGTGCAGGGAAGACCCTCCCAGTGTCTCCACCCCCGGTACCTGGCAGCAGTCCAGTCCCAATTTCTCTACTACCACTGGGAGCATTTAATGATGTTGCCTGCCATTTACAATTCATGCCTGCTTATTGCCCTGCACATGCTTAATTTTCCCCGCTCAGGGGAGCGCTGCAGCCTGGAACAGCTGTCAGGTTTCCAAGCCTAACCATCTTTTCCAGCTGAAGCAGTCACTGCCTTGATGCTGGATGGAGGCGTTCTTGTGGGGAAACTTTGCATGTCCTAAAATGTGCCAGGCTGCCCCATTGCCTGGACAAACTGCTGTCCGCTAGCACGCCTGGGAGCTGCCGGAGAGCATCTGCTCCTTTCCCCTTCGCCATTAGGTGTCAGAAGTGAACCATACGCATTTTCCAAGGTTTTAATTCTGGTTTTCTAAGGTATTACACAGAATTGCTGGCTAGGACGTTGTGTAACATTTACTTCTGCTTTCTATTTAGAAAGTCAGTCGTGGTGTTCTTTCCCTCCCACATCTGGAAGGTCAAGCAAAGCATGGTCTGGTTGCAGACACTGCAAACCCTCCCCCCCTTGAAAGCAGCCTGCCTCAGATAACAAATAAGAGCTTGCAGAATTTTGTCCCCTCTCTTCAGGTGAGTTATAAAGCTCTTGGACATCATGTATTTGCCTGGTTAATCAGCTTCTCTCTTAAGTACTGCTAAGAGAGTGCCAGTGACAGTCACAAGTGTGTTTGTATGTGGGAAGAGAGAAAAAAATTTAGTGTCAGCATTTGCATCAGTTTCCATTTTCAGCCATAGTTTAAAAGGAAAAAAAAAAAAAAGAACTGTCAACGGTCAAATAGATTACTTACCAGCATGGCTGTGCATATCTTCAGGTATTTTAGTGAATTCCCAACATCACAGGAAGTTTTTGAAGTCATCTTCACTTTGGCATTCCTTCTCATTTTTTTTTCACAAAACCTATGTCCATCCCCTGTCTGTACCCTTCTTCCTTTGCTGCTTCTCTCCCCAACAAATCAGGGACCTGCACTACTCACCACCACTACTCTAATCGCTCTCTTTTTCACCTCTCTTCTTCTTCAACGGAGTCTCTTTATTGAGAGATTTGAGAGGTTCTATAGGGCTCTCATATGAAGTCTTTTCAGATCTCTTGCACTGGAAGTCCCCACATAAAGCATTTTGTTTGAGAAGTCAAAAGTCTTCTCAAATATTTTGAAATTGGCAGCTTGCTACTACTACAAATTATTTCATTGGGTTGGGGCGGGGTATATATCATTGAGAAAAGCTACAAGATGCAAAATAGCACGAATGATAAGGTGGAATGGGCTAGTGTCTAAAATATATTAAATTTTCTTTAAATCTTAATTCTGTGGCCTTCATAAGTCAAACCTACACTCAGCTCCCATAGAAGCCAATGATTAACCTTTGCATCTGAAAATGAACCATCCATCCGTTTTATCTTCCGTAAAAAGATTGGAGCCAAGCATTTTACAGAGTTTTTTTTATTATTATTCTTTAAAGGCAATTTATAGACTTATATAAGCAACTGTGTAAACACCAATAAGAAAGCCTTTTGCTTGGCTTAGAAATGCCAGGGGACAATAAACATTTCAATCTAGAAGGCATGATTATGTTCTGTATGTTTTAGAGACCTTCTTTGTTTACCCTTCCTTAGAAATACAGCATTACTGAACGAGGGGGTGTGTATTGGAATGGGCAGAGTGGAGCTCTCGCGCTGGGGCTCAGCAGGATAACAGTAGGACCGACTGTGTCAGCACAGACCCGTCCTTGAGCTGTTCAGATGGTGCCCCTCATGCCTGGCTACCCTGCTTTTGTAGCACTTAATAATGCAAAAAAAAGTAGCAAGTTTAGAGGCAAGTATGGGAAGATGATTTCATTTTAAACCAAATCCGTTTTCATGTATTCTTAACCCCAAATTCACAAGCCCCAAGATACATGTATCCGAGTGGTACCAGCCAGGACTTCTTGCGAGGACATGGCAGACTAGGACTGCCCACTGATCCATCTGTATCATATCACCTGGGTTGTTCTTGCCAACAATTGTTCTAACTGTGTGCTGGTTACTGAATATGGCTTTTGTACCCTTCTGACACTAAGAGAAACTCATCTTTTATGTCTCCATCCTATCCCACTTCTCTGAATCATCAGGAATTTCTCAAGGGATGAGATATAAATAAATTAAGGAATAATTTAGCTTGGAAGGGACCTTTGGAAGACACCTAGCCCAACCTCCCACTACAAGGAGAGCAAACTTGGAGAAGGCTGCTGAAGGCCTTGTCCACCTGGGTTCTGAATGTCTCGAAGGTTGGAGAACCCATGGCTTTTCAGGGCAGCCTGCTGCGACATTGAACCACTCTTAGGGTAAAAAATGCTTCTTCTAATACCTTAACATTTCCAGTGTTGCAACTTGTATGCATTGGGAACATGCCCATCTTGTCCTAGACCCACACACCTCTGAGAAGAGTCTGGCTTTGCTTTCTCTGCACTATTCTGTCAAGTAACTAGACAGCTGTAGGGTCAGCCCTGAAGCTTCCTCTTCTACAGGCTGAGCAAATGCATTTCGTGCAGCCTCTCCTTGTACATCACGTGTCTCAGGCTCCTGACCAAGCCCAGACCTCTCCCCTGAATTCACTCCGGTCAGTCAATGTCTTCCTTGTACTGGCCAACCCCAGACTAGACACAGTATTCCCAGCATGGTCTCGCAAATGCTGAAAATAGAGTGGGAGATCACTCCTCCCACCCTGCCGGCTGTCCTCGTGCTGATACAACCCGGAATGCGTTTGGCCTTTTTTGCTACAAGGGCACTCTGCGACCTCGTGTTCAGGTTGTTGTCAGGCCCTTCCCTGCAAAGCTGCGTCCTTTGAGTTGTCCCTCAGCACATGCTGTTGCATGGGTATATTCTGTGGCAGGTGCAGGACTTAGCCTTTCTTTCCATTCAGCTTTAGAAGATACCCGTACCCCATTTTTTCCAGCCTGCTGACATCCCTTTGGACAGCAGCCCTGATGTGGTCTGCGGATTTGAGAGAGCGAACACACCGATTGTCCAGATAAAGACATTAAACTGTACTGGCCCTCGTATTGATCCCTGAGGGATGTCGCTAGTAATCGATTACCACTGATCACAGGCCTTGGAACCTGACCACCCAGCCGATTTTCCACTTGCGTTATGATCCATTTATCCAGTTCATATTTCTCTCTGGACTTCAAGCATACAGTGGGAGACAGCATCACAAGCCCTGCTGAAATCGAAGTATACAATGTCCACTGCTTTTCTCTCACTGGCCAAGCCCCTCACTTCATCAGAGAGAGCAATCATGTTGTTCAGACACCATTTGCTCACAGCTTACATTGGCAAATCCCTAGTGGCTGTTCCAAATCAAATTCTTGTCTTTCATTTGGTTGGAAATGGTTTCCAAGAAGAATTGTTCCATAGTCCTCCCAGGGACTGAGGTAAGGAGGACCAGCCTGTGGTTCCATGAAGCCTTTTTCTTGCCCTTTTTGAAGTCAGGTGTGATGTTTGCCTTTTTCAAATGGTCAGGAACTGCTCCTGATTGCCATTCAAAGATGATAGAGACCTGCTTTGCAATGCCATTGGCCAGGTTCTTCAACACCCTCAGGCGCATCCCATCTGGTCCTGCAGACTTAGGTATGTCCAGCAGCTTATGTGGTCTCTGTCTCCCTGTGCTGCAGGTAATGCTTCTTTACGCAAACGCTACTTCTAGACTCAGGGACTTGGCAGGCTTGAGGGCAAAATTTATAACTGAAAAGTATTGAGTACCTTGGTATTTTCCAAATCCTTGGTTACTAGGTCTCAACTTCCACTGGGCAGTGGGTCCACATTTCCCTCAGCCTTCCTTTTTTGCTGGTGATCTACTTACAGAAACTGTTCTTATTGACATCCCTTGCTAGCTGCAATTCCAGCTGAGCTTTGGCTTTACCAAACATACCTGCATGTTCAGCTAGTGTTTCTTGCATGTAGCCCAGATAACCCATCCCTGTTCTACCTTTTTTGGGCTCCTTACTGTGTTTGTGCCTGGTCAGAAGTTCCCTTTTCATCCGTGCTGGCCTTCAGCAATATTTGCTCAACTTCCTGCATGGACTATTTTTGTGCTTTAAGAAGACTGACTTTGAAGAGCAATGAACTCTCCTGATTTCCTTTGCCCTCCATGTCTTCCATGGGTTTATGACAAAAAGATCCCTGAACAAGCCAAAAGGTGCTTTCCTTGAGACCAGGGCTTGTAATTCTGCTTGTTTTATTCACCCGCCTGAGGGCTTTGAACTCCACAATCACATGGTCACTGCAGCCAGAGTTGTCCTTTCCTTGACCTTCACATCCTCAACCATTTGTTCCTTGTGTGTGAGTAACAGGTCCAGCAGTGCATCTCACATCACCTGCATTAAGAACACAGTCCAGAAATCTCCTAGGATGTTTTTGCCACTCCAGCAGATAGTGGTGACTGAATTGCCCCATGAGTATCAGAGCCTTTAGGTTATGATGACTCTTCCCTGCTGTACCTAATTAAACCCCCTCTTCACTAGGTTAGCAAAGCTCTTTGCAACACTCTTGCCCTACTTCATCACAGAGTTTCTGCTCACCAGTTCATCTTCCTCATCCTATGTTCATAGAAGCCACAGCCATCTGTAGCTTCAGCCAGGTATTGATCTACTGGATGCATCACCTCCAGCTGAGTCTTCTCCCCTCAATGAAGGGACTGAGGAGAACATGGCTTGGGCCTCCACATCCTACATCCTTATCCCAGAGCACACCATCTTCTGTCTCCTTAGCTGATGCTCTTTGATCTCCAGTGCTCCATCATCTCTTCATGGCTTGATTCTGTAGTCTGTCATCTGATTTCCCATTCTAGGAGCCCTGAGAACCTGCATGTGCTGGGTTCTTGATCACCTGCTGATATAGATGACATCTGTGTATCGTTTTGTCAGCAATTTCTTCCTTATAGTGCTTCCACACCCACACAGGCCCATTCGTTTCCCCTTTATACCAGTCTTGATTTTCTGTTCCGAATGTGTATGTGTGCAGACCCAGGCTGGTATCCCTGCAGTTCCATGGACTGCAGAAGCAATCTCAGGGCTTCCAGCACAACTCCCCAGTGGATGTGCCCACACAGAAATCTGAGATGGGTAATGCCTATTATGCTGTCTTTCCTGCCCTCCTGTAACAGTTAACGTGAGTTACTGCGATTAATCAAACCATGGCACTTTGTAGTATTTATAGAAAACAAAAGCCCATGCATTTAATGAAACTGGAAGATGAACTTCCTTCTTGTATTTAGAGATTTATCTTTCCATGATCCAATAGCCTCCAGTGCTATTGGCAGAATTTGTTCTTTGGGTAAGCAGGGCGTTCTAGTCCCCAACCATGCTTGTTCTGTCTCAGCACAAAACAGATATAGATCACTCAACCAATCCAAAATAAGTATCTTGCAGCTTTGTCTTTGTGAATGTAGCATTTTACATATATTTTTGTGTGTATTTATATAATTGGACATCAGATGAATGTTCATGAAAATATCTGAAAATAAAATTTACTTTTTTTTTTTTTTTTTTTTTTTTTTGCTTGGCAGGAAAATGGAACTCAAGGCAATTTTTCCCAATTTAACCTTCCAGACAGTCTTCCTGAAAGTGATACCAGAGCCCAGAAAAAAACATCAGAACTGGAAAGCACCAGCATTAGTGTCAAACTGCCTATGACAGCTTCAGGTAGAATATAACAGAACATGCTAAAAAGACTGGAGTGACAGACTGCCTGCACAGATAAGGAATGTGTGCAGTCGTATACTCGCTGACCAGAGGTCCTGTGCTAAATGGTCACTGAAATATTTAACAAAAAATGTGAAGGAAAAAAATACAAATGGACTCAGTGATTTCTAAAAATCCTACTCAGGGATGTACACAATAGGAGAGTGAATAGACTAACACATATATATAAATGAGAGAAGTATGCGTTATACAAGAGAATGTATATTTGTCTAAGACTTACGACAGATCACGTAGGTGACAGTAATATTCTATTACAGTGATAAAACACTTTTCCCACTTGCTTGTAGCTGTGTCACATTTTATCTATGTGGGCTAAATTGCATTTTGGGAGTTCTCAGATCTAGAAAGTTTCTGGCAGAGTTAATCTATTTTTAGAAGGAGTCTAGGAAAAAAAAAAAAGGGTGGCCTTTTGCTTTGAAAAAATTTAGCATCCCTGCATTAGTGGATGAAGATCTGCCACTGTTTAACAAAACACCCACACGCATGCCTATAGAGTACATTGATTTTTAATGCTACTGTCTGATTATTTATCTAGATTTCAGTGATGTAAGTGGAGGTGTTATGGTAGCAGAAATGTTTCTGTGGAGGAAGAATCAGAACTAGAACAGCAGATCTGGGCCCCATTTAATTCCTAACCTCATGCATGTGTACTCAACATTTTCTATCGGAAAAACAGATAGTTGAAAGCTTTGGTTAACTAAAGCTTGCTGCCATTTTGTAAATCTGACAATCAAACCAATAAAATCATACACCTTTTTTAATGTAACCTATGAAGCTTGCTGAAGCAGATAGACAACAGATGGGATTTTCAAAAACATCTAGGTACACAACTTTGTACAGGATCAAATGATTTTTACCTAAGCTCTCTTAAAGGTCTTGCTGACAGATGATGAATTCTTTGTTGAACATAGTACTTTAAGTCAGAAAAGAAAAAAAAGAAACATAAATTTGTGCAAAATGTCAGACTGCAGCACCATAGAAATGTTGGTTGGAAGGGATCTCTAACAGCTACTCAGCCTCCTGCTCAAAGCGGCATGCGCTACTGTAAAATGTTCCACTGTAAAAGCAATCTGCCATCATGTTTCTGATATTTTATTGATTTTTGGTTTTATATTCTTGTTTTTTGATTTAGAAGCCTTGAAAAATTTTAGAAACCAATTAACAGTCTATGAGCAAAAAGAAATTTTCAATTATACAGAGCTATGGTTTCTTGGGCTGGAAGCTAAAAAGATTGAAGGTTTGCCTGAAACCCAGAATAATAATTGTTACGATGATGAGCATGGTTCCTACTTAAAGGTAAGTGGAAAAGCTATGGTATTAATTTTCAGCTCAATAACTTTGTAGTGACTGTCTGCCAACTCTTAAGTTATATATTTGAGATAAATGTTGTTTCTAGAAGATAAATATTCAAATAGCGAAAATATCAGTACCAATCACTTTAAAGCTCAGAAGAGAATCCTAAAGAGAGACCTGTTTGCATCTCATTCAGGATTGATGCAAGGTAGATGGATTAATGAAGCATGTCACCCTTGTTTAATGTAGACTGCACTTGTTACCAGTCCAGCATCTTTCATAGCCAGCAAAGTCACACGCACATGAACTACTTTAAAGCCTGATCTTTTGCATATTATTTGAACCTGAACAGTTTGTTTTCTTTTGAAGGTTTTACATGACCATATTGCATACCGATATGAGGTGTTGGAGGTCATTGGGAAAGGGTCGTTTGGGCAGGTGGCTAAATGCTTGGATCATAAAACCAATGAATTAGTGGCACTGAAAATAATAAGGAATAAGAAAAGGTGAGACATCTGTTGACTTTAAACCAGTACAATCAGCTCTTTGTTATGTAGGCAGTGATAATCTGGGATAAGGTGAACAAAGCAAAATCAAGCCTGCTGAGCGTCATTAAACACAGTGAGAAGAGAGTGAGGAGAGGTGATGTCAGGGACTCAGAATTGGCCTGAACCCAGTGGAGGCTCAGTCTCTGAAAGCAGGCACAGTTTTTCCAGACTTACAAGGAGGTCTCTGTATCTGTGACACAGTTAATACACAGCCCAGGTAACCAGCCCTGCGTGACTGAGAGCTGGGAGCATACATTCCTGCCCAAGACTCCAAAACCACAGGAATATGCTGGAAGGTTCCAGCTGCTCGTTTTAACATGAAAAATTCTACACTGTGGACCTAAGCAACCTCTTCTTGTTATGTGACTGGTTACAATATTTTAATTCATTTTAACTTGACCCAGAGTCAATGAAGCAGATGAGGATGCTGCTGTTGACTCCAGCAACAAAGTTTTAGCTGTTCAGTTTTCCCCCACAGTGAGCAATAAACATAAAGATGCTCTTCAAAACAGACTGTCTTACTGTGGTAGGTGTGAAAGATGGCCTTGTTCAAATAAACAGAAGCATTCCTACAGATTTGGAAAGCACTAGGATTTTACTCTGGATGTTCATTTGGAACTTTTTCATTAAAACATTTTTTTAGACAAGTCAAAATAACTACTCTTAAGTGTTACGTAAGGCCAGTATATTTAGACTAGGAAATAACCTTAATGAATCAAAGTTACAATAGTTAACAGCGGTGAATGATAAATTTTTAATCATCGTCCCACATGTTGAGTTTACAGTAAGAACATGATGTTTGTAGCATTTGTAATTCTACAAATGCTAGACTGAGTTAATGTTTTCATTCCCGTGTCACGTGACACTTCAGATTTCACAGCCAGGCTTTGGTAGAAGTGAAAATCCTTGATGCTCTCCTGAAGAAGGACAAAGATGATACTCACAATATCATCCACATGAAGGAATACTTCTACTTTCGCAATCACTTCTGTATTGCCTTTGAACTGCTGGGGTAAAGTATATTTTCCTTTACAAAACTCTTAAGGAGCATTGTAGATCTTGTGCTTTACAAGCTTTAATTTTTATTTCTTCAGGAGAAATTGCAGCTTTTAATGTTACAAGAAAGGAATGCTGTCTTAAGTACAGACTGCATAGCTGAGTTTTTGATCATCAAAGGTGAACAGAAAAAGGCCCCGTTCAGACTTCACACACAGTGACATGATCTGTCCCTTATTTTCTGTGCTGTGTATTGAAGTCTTCTTCCCTGAAAGACCTATTGGGAAAAGAGTAAAACAATGAATTCAGGACTGATAAACTTCAGGGTATATAAATAAGAATAATACTCAATATTTAGAAAATGTAGTTTCTTCTTGCTTTCTATGAAACTGAGCTGCAGGGTACATCTTAGGAGGAATTTTGGAGAATTTTAGAGAAGTCAGTTGATTTTATTCACCAGCCTCCTTGTAATCAGAGCATCATGTTGGAATTATGAAAGTCACCCACAGTTCCCTGTCCCTTAAAGTAAAGCCCCCATCGCTGCAGGTGTTACAGCCCTTGCTGAGGCTTCATCATTGTATGGAAGGTTTAATTTCAAAGAGAACTTAATTAATTGTGTGGCTGCATGTGATTCTGCCACTCGCAGACACACAGGGGTAAGAGCTGACTCCTCCTCTCCAGAGAAGACACAGACCAGTCTTTTCAGAAAGCTGCTACAGAAGCTTCTATGAAAATGTTCACAGGATAGCCGCTACGGTCAGCTCTTTGCAGAAGAGTTGAAGACTGGTTGTCACATAAAGACATTCGTCTGGTTAAATTTTTATTCCTTCTAAAATACAGTGAAAACCCCTTAATTTGTGAACTTTCTTCTCCATCAATTGTGGTAAATTCATTTAGTTCTGAAGGAATGCTCCTTGCCAGCACCAGTGGTTGCACAGTTGTTTATGTCCTTGCAGACGCATGTGGTCCTGCTGAGGACAACTCTTGAGACCATATTGGTGAGGACATGCTTCTGCATCCCATCCATGCCACCATCCCTGAAGCCATTTCCCCCTCCGAAGGATGACCCACATTAAGCTCTCAGTACTTGTTGGGGTGCAGCTCAGGCTGAGGGCTCCCTGGGACTATAAGGGCTCCCTCCACTCCATCAGGGCAGGGCCTAGCAGCCGGGAGCAGGCAGCCAGGGGCACTGGGCAGCCCCAGCCCTGGGATGGGCCATGGCTGGGCGAGGACGTGGCCTTTGGGGGGGCCTGGTGTGGTGGGGGCCATGGCAGGGCTGCAAGGGGCTGGAGACCAGCCATGGTGCTGCTTCAGTAGGGGCTGATGGCCCCAGGGGGCTGACATGGGATGCTGGGCTGTGGTCAGGTGGGGGGACCCCAGGCTACTGGGCAGTGCCACTGGGGCTGCTGGTCCCTGGGGTCTCAGGGCAGCATATGCATGTTGCCAACCATGCCTGGCAGAAGTCAGCAACACCGTTTAATGCCCTACTGCAAGGAGCTAAGATATGACAGTGACATAAAACCTAACAAGACATGAATTTATGGCAGTATTTATCTAGAAAGATTTACTCCCAATAAAGACTCTTTAGATGAAAAGGATTTAGACAAGGTGCCAAAGCAAAGACAAATGAGAGCAAAAGGAGACTGAAGAAAATTTGTTTCTCTCGGTTCCTGAACGATCGCTGGTTTTGGTGAAAATCAGCACAGCTGTGTAACATAGCACTGAGGTTAGCAAGGAAGCAAGCAAGTCCACTGACATTATGTCTTCCTTAGATCTGGAGTCTCAGGGAGATGTTTGTGGATGTTACGTGCAGAACAGCATTCTCAAGGAGGAAAAGAGCCAAGTCTTTTTCTTCTACACAAGTCCTCCCTCATGTAGGAAGACAGGCTAAACACTCTGCTAATGCACTGTAAACTAATCATGCCTTTAAAAAGAAGTTCCCTAATCTCTTTTCTGCTTTCTGTCTTCTTCTACTCCCACAACCCTTGCAGAATAAATTTATATGAGTTGATCAAAAAGAACAATTTTCAAGGTTTCAGTCTGTCTTTAATTCGACACTTCACTCAGTGTGTGCTGAGATGTTTACAAGTGCTCTATGAGGAAAG
This sequence comes from Falco naumanni, assembly GCF_017639655.2. Classification (NCBI taxonomy): domain Eukaryota; kingdom Metazoa; phylum Chordata; class Aves; order Falconiformes; family Falconidae; genus Falco; species Falco naumanni. Next base: position 9,550,249 of record NC_054058.1, on the reverse strand, counting down.
AATCATTCACTGTGATCTGAAGCCTGTAAGTACAGTCATTTCATAACCTGTTATTCTGTACAGAAAAAAATACCTTAATCCTATTTTTTATTGATCAAGAGGAACTCTTAGAAGAATCCTTAAGACCCAGTAGGGTATTTGTGCAGAAGCTATACTTTATTTCAGACTGTATTAGTACTAGATGAGTGATTATTTGCGTTGATTCAGTTCATTTACTGCAGTATTGTATGAGATTGATTGCCAAAATGTGTGCAAACGTGAATCAAATTCAGGTGACTTTTTGCTTAAAGAAAGAAAGTACTTATGAAATCAAGTATTTCAATATGAGGGAGGACAAGGAGATATTCACAAGACAGCCTGTTTCAGGTTATCCTGTTATATCTATTTCATTTCATATGCATAACTATAAAATTAAGTAGCCTAGTAAATGACAAAGCAATTCTACAGTACAATATTTAGGATTCTCACCTGTTTCTGGAGGAACATCTGTGATCTGGTTTGTGGTGCTATATCTGCTTAGTATTCATGCTAGGTGAAACATTTCCATTCTCCTTAAGCCCCAGTCTTAAATTTTTGTTATTTTCTGTGATTTATGAAGTACTTTAATTCTATTTTCATTTCACGTGAACATTCATGTTGATTTCTTTTTCAAAACTGCAAATGAACCAATAAAGAAATAAGCAAATAAGATCTCAAGCAAAAATGCTAAGGGTGAAATTCTGCTTTCAGTTTGCTTCACGTCTCTTCATTCAGAATTCTGAAGAGTCACATACTGTCTGTACCCATTGTCTTGCCGACATCTTTGCCAAACCAATTTGCAGTGAGCAGTGAGGCTTGCAAGATAATCAAAACATCTTAATCAGAAACAACTAGCCCAACAGGAAGTCTGTTTCCAGGCAGCCACTGACAAGGAGTGAAGTTGGCAAGATCAGTGAGCATAGTCTGTATTTAAATAGAGTAACACATCTGTGAATATTTAGTGAGTTAACTAAAAGCGAATTTTGTTCTAATTATACAATTGTACAGTTTCATGAGTTTAGTTTATGTTGCCTGAAACTCACGTCCGTTATTCCGTCTGCCTCCTATGATATTTCTCAATGTAAGGTAGAGTATGGAGACTTAACGCTGGGCAATCACTGCCCTCAGCACCTGGTTTTGCAGTTAATCTGCTCCCTTGCGTTGTGAGACATTCAGTATTAGAGACACGGTACTGCCACGAGCACGAGCAGATAGCGAGCTGTGTGCTTCTTCCCACAGCAGAACCAAGACCTGGGCAGTGGAAGTCAGTCCTTGCCGTGACTTTTACCAGTAGCGGCTTCTCCCTCCTGCCACACAAAGTATTTCCCCTTATGAGTCCACTAATTACCCGAGAGACCACTTTGGCTTTGGCGTCAACCTGGCAACTGCTCTGTCCTTCCAAGCTTTGTCATATAATCACCTTAAAACTGGTTGATAGACTAGTTCTCATCTCTGCTAAGAAGTGGGAAGGCTGTATGATCAGAAAGGAAATCAAAGGAAATCCTTGATTTAGATAGATTTTTAATGAGGATAAAATTCAACTCTGCAGAAGAGAGCTAATAGGCTATGTTTACCCACCAGTGCAAGTGTTGCTCTGAGCTAGTTGTGTAAGAATCACTTTTCAAGCTGGTTTTCAACTGGTGCGCGGTGCTGTACCCACCTGCACCCAGCTATAATCCGTAGGACCCTGCCATTTCTGTTCGTCACTGCCTTTGGATCTCTGCATCACACCGCTGTGAGGTGGAGAGATGTGAGCTTACAGAGAGCCTGGAGAAAGTCAAAAGCCCTGGAGGGAAGAACTGGGACATAAAGCTCGCTCATGGGGCAGGGGCTTTCTGTGGTTACAAAGGGATGGTTCTGGTTAATTCAGTGACCAGATGCAGTTTGCCTTCTATTAGATGGACAACAGTGGGTTTTGGGGAGCTCACTGCTGCCATGGCAAGCATCTTCACTGGCTGGTGCCTTGGTAGCATCACACACTGCTCTGTGCAGTGGCTTGGATTGTACGTGAGGGACTAGTGTCCCTGCCTAGCTAACCTCCAAACTGGGTACCTTTACAAATCTCCCCTCTGCTTTGGTTAATTGCACATTATTGGATGTCTACTGATGTTAGCAAATGCATACCCAAGGAAGCTGTAGTTTGAAGCTTTTATTATGCAAGTAAATGTAAACCCAATGTGTTATGCATTGCTTATTTTCCAAAGTATTCACTAACCTAATGTGGTGTTAAAACCCTTTTTTCCTTGTGATTTCTTTTTCTCTTTAGGAGAACATATTATTATACCACAAAGGCCAAGGTTCAGTTAAAGTTATTGATTTTGGATCAAGCTGCTATGAACACCAAAGAGGTTTGCAGAAAAGTCAAGTTGATGTAATTTTCTTAATAAGCTTTCTTAATTTTAAATAAAGTGGAAAAACTATTTCTTTGATTGAGATAATATAGTGACCTATGCATCTAATTAGAATCTTATTAACTTCTTCAGCCACTGATGATGGAACAAATACTGGTAGGAGACAACTAAACTGTTACCTTGCTTTTTCTTTGTCCCAAGCCTGATCAGCTCCTCTGCTGTTGAAATCAGGACTGCATTTGCAAGAGTGGCTAGCTGAAATAGGCTCGTGAGGATAATCCAAATACTTCACTTAACAAGGAGTTTATCAGGTCCAGAGAGCCTTTCTCAGTTAAGAGAAAGGTGACTAAATTATAATTGGTACTTTTTAGATGAATACAACAGGGGGAATGGGAACTATGTTTTTAGTTCAGAAAGTCTAAGTTCAGGTTTTGGGGTTTTTTTAATTAAAGATTTAAGTAGAATGTGCAGGAGATAACAAGAATAGAATTTATAAAGCAGAAATTAATGTATATTCACCTAATGAAAAATCTTAACATTAATAGACATAATGTAGAGCAAGAATGACATCATCATTAGGAATGCAAAAATCATCTGTTAAAAAAGAACAAACACAGCAACAAAAAAAAAAAAAAAAAGAAAGAAATTTACACTGCATTTTATTAACTTAGAAAAACAAAACTAGCCTTAAGTGGCTCATATTTTTCCTATGAAAGATTGATATTTAAGCAGAGTCAAACCTATTCATCTATATTTTGGGATTCAGACCATTAGATTTACATCCCACTTTTGTAGGAGTGCACGATCTTTTTATTTTTGCCCATGTTTTGGTAGAATGTGATCTGAGATGCAGCCTGAGATATTTGCAGAGGGTAACAAATTGAAACACAAAACAACTGAAAGGAAAGATGGAGCATGACTGAGGAGAGACTGCCAGCTGAAAAAAAGAATTGGTGCAACTCTCAAAGTAGAAAGCAAAAAGTCAGCTATTTATGTGTGACAAGGATGACAAAAAGCAGATAAGAGTTATGCAATTGGTCAAATGCATAAGGGCACAGGGTGCCACCGTGGTACTCTAACTGTACAGATTTGGTGAAATCACATCTTCAGGGCACTTTCCTTCCAGAATGATATTGAATATGTAGGGACGTAAAGAAGTGCACAAATATAAACAAAGTGACCATCAGAGAGATAGGAATAAGAAAATAACAGAGCTTCCATGCTGTAATTGTAGTCAGTTGTCTGAATGACAAGAGGTAAAAAAATTGGTCTATTCACTATGATAAGTCCCAATCATGGAATGAGATCTTTTGCATTAATAGGGAAATCAGAAGGCAGTAGGAGATGTTCCCTAGGTGTCAGTGAAACCAGTATTTTCTACAGTGCAAGTCTGTGATAATGAAGAACTGTTGACTGATGCAAGGGGAAGATCTCCAAATAGGAAAATGAACATGGAATAAGCTGGATCACAGCATCAGTAGAATAATTTCCTTCAGTGGAACCTGTTGAAGAGCCATTTCCAAATAGAATAGTGGAAAGCATATCACCTATTTATTTTAGAATGGAGTTAGAAAATGTTTTCAGAGCCTATGTGAGCAATCCCTCAATGTCAGCTAATGGACGGAGTAGATAGATGATACCTGAACATGTATTTCACTTCTCTGTGAAATCTGGAATCCTGATTTCTGTCCCGATTATGATATTTTGCTTCTTGTCTGATTTTCTATTTGGATATAGTATACACCTATGTTCAGAGCCGGTTTTATCGCTCACCTGAAGTGATTCTTGGTCATCCTTATGCTATGGCTGTTGATATGTGGAGCTTAGGCTGTATCATAGCTGAGCTTTACACAGGCTACCCGCTGTTTCCAGGAGAAAATGAAGTTGACCAACTTGCCTGCATCATGGAGGTAACTTTTGAGATTGTCTTTTGAATTACATACTCACTTGATAAACCACACAGCCAGCAACAAAGAGAAATCTCAAGAATAATTGGCTATGGGCTGGCCTTTTAGAGGGAGGTATATTGCAGCCAAAGGGCTCTTTGAGAGGACGGGTTCTAATGCAAAACCGTTATTTCCATTTCATGTGCCAAACTGCTTTGTACACTCACTGTCTTTCTTCTGAAGGAAACATATTTTAACCTGGCCAGGATTTGTATGGAGAAGCTAGAACAGAAGAAACATATCTAAGGGAAAGGAAAAGCAATCCAAATTATAACAGGCTCATCTTCTCTTAGAAGTCAAATGTGTTTGTTAAATTGAACCTCTTGAGTCCAAACTCCTGTGAGGGAGAGATTTTTGCTAATGTTTGAGTAGTCAGCTGTGCCTTTGTCTTGAAAGCAGATCTTGAAACCCTCAACGGTTTGAGCAGAAACCCACTGGGCGACCTGCTCAAGTGCTGCTCTACTCTCCTGATGGAAAAGTTTTTCCTATTAGTCACCCTGCACTTCTCAAGCCCCTATTTGTGGTTATTGCCCCTTCTTATACTGTGCCCCTGCCAAGAAGTTTGGCTGTATCATCTTGGTAAATTTTTTTCAGAGAGTTTTAAGAACATACTGTGACATCTGCCTCAGATCACCTACCCAGCACAAATGTTACTGACCCACGAAAGCAAGTCACTTGGTTACTCCATACCAATCGCTAAGCTGCATCCTGACACTGACCTCAGCCCCAAGTTCTGATCCTTCTAGTGCTGTGTCAGTTTGTACAAGATTTTTCAGAGACAGCATCTCTCCATGTGGCCTCCTACAACTGTCATTAACAGAGACGCCTGTTCTTAGAGCCTTCTGTAACAGTGAAGATTCCAGTGTCATCCTTTATAAGATCGCATTTTCTGTGTGCAGACAACTGTAAGGAATCCCTGTCTTCCTCCCCCACTAAATGCCACAAGAAGAAATAGTTTGTACACATTTCACAGTAAATTGGGTCATTCAACTTCTTTTCAAATGGAGGGTGAAATACCACATCTCTCCTGATGGTTGCTATGTATGTTTATGAAATGAGGAGTAACTCCATGAATTAATTTTCTATGTTGAAGGTATTGGGTCTTCCACCAGCTGATTTTATCCAGGCTGCATCAAGGAAGCGAACGTTCTTTGGTAACTGCTTCTGATTGTTTGTCCTTGCTGGATGCCTCCCTGCTAGTTAATCGCTAGTTAATAGCACTGGTAAAGAGCAGGGTCAGAGAATCTTAGCTGCTTCCTGGCTAACAAAATTTTCAGGAAGAGGTCTTGAGGAGCAGCAAAAGGGTAACATGAGGTCTACAAATGAACCTGGTGCTGTGCTCTTCGTGTCTTGTGGGCCTCTCATAGCCGAGATGATAGAGGAGGGATTGGGAAATCCATTCCACCCTTACTCCTTAAAATATTATTACTAAAAGAAATGCATTGGGCTTTGGGAAAAAATTTACATTAAGTTCATTCCTCTGTGTATAATTTAGGTTTGGAAATCATGCAAAATGAACAAAAAACCCCAGTGTAGGATGCAGTCTCTAGGATGTAACCGATATTGTTTGCCACAGTGCTGGCAGACTATCAATCCAAAAGGGCAAAACCCAGAATTAGTGGGATGGATATGGGTACTGGTTTTGCAACTTCTTAAATATTTGGTGAGGATTTTTAATGTAATTTTTTGAGCATGTCTTTATTTTTTTAAGATTCCAAAGGTTTTCCTAAATCCATAACTAACAGCAAGGGAAAAAAGAGATGCCCAGACTCGAAGGATCTAAGCACAGTGCTGAAAACCCATGATGCTGGTTTCTTGGACTTTCTGAAAGGATGTCTAATGTGAGTTCACAGTTTTGGCTGACATGCAGCTGGCTGGTTTTCACTTTGCCTTCATTCTCTTGTACCTTTAAAATCTTTGTATCTGTTGGGGTTTTGGGGTGGTGTGTTTCGTTGTTTTGGGGTTTTTGGAGGGGGGGAGGTTTGTGTGTTTTTTCCACATGGTCGCATTTGAAGAACTATTATCATCATTATTCACAGCTTATTGCAGGAAGAAATTATTGCGCAGAAAGACTGTATGGGATTAGTCCAAGGTACAAAAGAAAACTGATATCATCATATCTAAAAGCAGATCTTCTGATGCTGGAGATTAGACTCTAAAAGCAATGTTTTTTACCCATTGAGGCCTTTGTATTAAATCCTTTCTGTTTTAACAGATAAAGGTTCATTCAGGTAACATAGATAATGGTAATGTACTGTCCCGAGGCAGCGCATATCTGGAGATTGAAGTTTGGTTTTGTACTTAAAGCTAAACTCCCACTCCAGTGGGAAGCAAGTCTTCCAATTCCCCTCCAGCAGGAGTTATATTTGGAGCTGACTTAGCTGGCTCGAATGCCTTGACTGTATTTTCTGTGCTAGGCCTTGGATGTAGCAATCGGGTGATACGCTGGGGTATATGTATGAAAACAGTTCTGCTTCTTTGAATATCTGCTCACAAAGATCTTGCTCTCTGCGTGCATGTTCCCTTGGGTGAGATTAGACTTTTTTAGTTCCAGTACACTCTACACCTCCCTCTTAGTAGAGGATGAAAAAAAGCAAAGTACATTCAGCCATGTCACCACCCTGGAATCAGTGGTATTGTTTCTTTGGTTCTTCCTGACTATGGCAGTCAGTGTGGAGAATTAACACCGTTACAGGAGTGTTACCTTGTAGTTTGCATGCTGGTTTAAGCCCTTTTTCTCCTCATATATATATGTATATATATATGTATAAATAAGTTACATTTATTTTCTATTGACAGCAATCACATTGCACATTTCAAGAATTATTTGATACGCTGTATTTTTCCATTCTCTTCATTGGAACAGATCTTCGCAAATCACTGGAGCTCAGGATATGAGAAGAGTCTAATATGTGTCAGATCCTGTGATTTCTAGGATAAACTGCTGACTTTACTCCAGTCAAGGACTTTGCTACTGAATATCTAGTATGACAAGTGGTCCACAGCTGTTTTCTTAAAGGAAATTGATGATTTGCCCATTTTTATAAACTGCTAAATGCAAATACCCTGTTAACAGTCTTCACACAAAGTAGCAATCCTACAGATTCTTTCTGCCAGGTTCCTTTTACCTAGTATCACAGAATAGTTTAGGTTGGATGGGACCCCTGGAAATCATCTAGCCCACCCTCCCACTCAAAGCAGAGCAAACTTGGAGAAGGTCGCTCAGGACCTAACTCGGTCAGGTTCTGGGTATCTCCAAAGAGGGTGATCCACAGCCTCTTGTGGCAACCTGTTCCAAGAGCAAAGCACAGTCACAGTGAGAGTGTCAGTGGCAAAGTGTCTGTGTGTTTGTACTGGGAGGAGATGCAATTTAGTGTCACCAGTGTATCTTATCACAAAGTCAATGGGAGTTTTTAATAAATGAAGTGCTGAGGAAGAAGCAAACTATTTCATGGCTCAAACACGATCACGTGTCTTTTCCAAGGTGGGCAGGTTACCAAGAATTTTACAGAGTGGGACTCCATGGACCCTGCTGATACTAGGTGTCATTTTACTAGTAGGTCTTTTTTCTTGGGAGGTGGTTACCAAAGTCATTTTTCTCATCCATCAAACTAAACGACTGGGCATGCAGGAACAAACCTTTGTCTGGTTGCCTTAAATGCTGACCTCTTGTCTAGGTGCAGTAAGGCTTTCAGGGTGAGCTTGGATCCTAATTTGTACTGTGTAATGGCAGCAGAAGCTGGTCCTATAGCTTTTCCAGTCTTACCTGTATCTTATGCAAGGCTAACATTTTGTGTCTTCTTTGGCACTGACTGTAAGTTTCTTTCTAGAAGTTCAGTAGTACTTTTCTAAAGAAACCCATGCTAACTTGTGATTACATGAAAAAAAATCACCCCTCTCTGCTTCACAGGAAGGTTGCTTTACATGTTCTCTGTTTTCTAAATCTGTGTAAATCATTGATCCATTTTGGTTTGCTAGCTGAATCAGAACATTTAGAAAATAATTTCAGTGAAGAAAAAAAAACCTTGTAAAGATGTCATTTCAGGTTACACAGGAAAAAGATGTTATATGTTTATGGGATCGTTTAGATTTTCCAAGGAATGAAGTAAGGTTTGAAATGAAAACTCTTTTTGAGACAAAAAGAATTGAACTGGTTTGTCTTTTTCAGTTGCCACTCTGTGTCTGTCCAAAGCAGCCTGACACATTTGCCATGACTTCACAAATAGTTTTGATCAACTTGTATACACCTGTTTTGCAGATGAAAACATCACACCAAAAAAAAATAAAAATATCACTCAGCTCTTGTGATGACAAGAATCTGTTTGATTTCCTACGTTATTTCTGTACAGTTCTGGACAGCACTGAGATTAGACAGAACAAAACAGTCCGCAACTAATACAGAGATTAGTAACAAAAATCTTGGGATTGATATGAATGCAGTACGAATGGAAATGTGTGTGGGTTTGAGCGCTGGAAGAAACAGCAGAACAGGGGTTGAAAGAATAGTATGTGCTGGTGACAAAAGACCTGTAAATGTGCTACCCCCTGTAAAACCGGGGGCCGTGTTGCCCGTGTCCCAGCTGGGAAGCCTGCACCCTGGTGAGACCACAGCACAGGTCACCAGCAGTGGAAAATCCCAAAGCTTACAGCAACTGCATGGCAACAGGGTTGCAGAATATCACACACGCTGTTCATTTTCCTGTTAGCCTGAAAGAAAAACAAACATGAATTCCAAAATACAAGGCAAAACAGGCCATGAGAAGCTACCTTGCCTAACATTTATGGAGACTGAAGACAGCAAGGTTCTGATCTGAAGGACCATGACCAAAAAGGACGTGGCTCTTAAAGGAGATAAAAAACTGCCTAAAGACTAGTACATCATCACCAATCAAAAAGAACTCCAGAGATGTGATGAGAAGTCAGTAACTGACAACCCTTGTCCTCTGTGTGACACACAAGTGGTGTTGGCCAGAGCAGTTGGTACTTGTGGGTGTGTGGGTGTGAGAACTGAGTGAATGAAACCTGTCAGAGGATAAAGTCAATGTAGGGATTTTGCAAAAAAAATTGCCTTTCAGTTCCATAGTAAGATCTCATACAAGTTTTGTTACGCTAAGTCTTTACAGTTAAATTAGGGAAGACATATATTTTAATGAATTATCCTATGTGTCATTTATGTTCCCTTTCTTTGAGCTTGCACTGACAGAACGTAAAAACCTTGAAACAAATATTCAGTAGGATCCCTACCCTAATAACATTGTCAACTGTGTATTAAAAATGGTTTGATGCTGCAGAGGGCAGTGCTGATGTAAATAAAAAGTTTTGAAGGATGGAGAAATTGACGTAAGATTTTTCCTTGTTTTCAGTTAAACTTTTCTTTCAAAAAGTGTCCTCATGACCTCACTTTGAGAAGACAATACTGAACGTTTTGGCTTACAGTAATTTTTTGTTAGAAACAGCTGAATAACTATTTGTCTACCACGGATTTAAGGTGGGAACCTGCCCTGCGCATGACTCCTGATGAGGCAATGAAGCATGCATGGATCCAGGAACCAAAAATATACAGAGCAAAACAGAAAACACAGACTTCAAGGAAGCTGAGTGATGGCTCCTTCTCTACACCAGAAAAGAAAAAAGACAATATTCGTAAGCATGTACTACCTGGAGAACTAAGTGCATTTGTATCAGTGTTTAGTATTTCTTTACTATATTCTGTCTGAAGTAAGGTGAGGTGATAGTACACAGTGTGCAAATAATGGGTGGTCACTGGAATGTGGTGGATAGAGCCACTGTTTCTCTCTTCTGTAGAAATGCATTGCTTATGTTTTATAACAGCTGCCAGCAAGAAGGCTGGCAGTACTAAAGATCCATATAGAAATACCTCTTCCCTACTGACAGCAAAATAGTTATGGCATCTGACACCACGCCACAGTGCACTTCATTTTCAGAGCGAAAGAATGCATCAATAGTGGTTGTAAGATCCCAGACAAAACTTTAAACTGGTGGGGTTTTTTTTGTGAATTTGTGACAATCTTGTGTTTATTTGCTGCTACGAGTCTGCAGTCTTATTTACTGCATATACATAAATATTTTATTTATTTATTTATTATTGCAGAAAATGTCTGGAATGATATGGCAGATGAAGTGACAAGTGGACTGGCTGAAAGACTGACTCCCACCGTGCCCTCCACGGGCACAACAGAAAATGATGTGCAGAACACAAGGAAACATGTTATTCCAGAGAAACATTTGGAAACCCAAATGGAAAAGCCTATAAAAAATGAACAAGCAGAACACAGTAGTGAAACAGCTCTTCCAAAAAATTCTCTTTTTTTCCCACCGATTAAGTAATACACAGCACAAGTGATGATTGGGTTAGTTGCACACCTGGTATATTTTGTAGGTATTATTTGTACTCAGGAATATAAGCTGTATCTGTCTGTACATGGGACGTGCACATTGTAAGTATATTTAATGTTCATTTTACCATGAAATAGTCCAGGCCACCAAAACAGAATTTGAAAACCATTCTTTTTCCTCATCTACATCCTTGTGATCAGAGATCCTTCACAACCAGCAGCAATAAAACGGAGACTGTAGAGATGGAGAGTGGCTTATTCTTGATGTTATAATAGACATTTGAATTTTAGATTTTCTTGCATCTGAGAGAACAACTGCATTGAGTTCTTTCACTTACATCAGCATAAACCAGGAATAACTTGTGGATAGGATTACTGGATTTACTTCTGTATAACAAATAAGAGAAATCAAACCCAGCATCTTCACTTTCCTCCTTCTCTATCTCTCTCTTTTTTATAGTGAAGCACTAAATGGAAACTGTTGTCACACCTTCCTAGCAGATTTAGAAGTGTAAACTATGTTTTTTGCTCTTTAGCAGCTATAAAAAGAGCGGTATTCTGGACCCACTTCTGCAGGGACTCCACTCAGTATTCCTATTAAGAAGGATGGATTAAAGCAAGCTGGTTTGATTCAGGAAAATTGTCTTCCACAGGAAGTTTAACTTAATACTCTGAAAAAAACAGATTTCTATGACCCCTATGATTTATATGTTTAAGTAATTTAAACATTTAGCTCTTTGGACAATGGACTATCTTTTCATTGTATTTGTAGAGCACTCACCTCATTATGACTCTTACATGTTACCGTGGCTTATAGGTAGTACCACAATTTAAAAGGAAATAATGAGGAAATTGTCCTTCAAAATGCAGCTGCTACAGTAGCAGTGATATTGCAATAATCCCAAGAGAAACAGGTGCTCGTAGATGTTAAGAGTCACCATAACAGCAAAATCCCACAAGCTCTTGGTGCAAAAGGAAAACCCAAAGGATATGAAAATGGTGCTTACAGAGTTCTAATGTGACAGTGAGTAAACAAGCCACCTGACAGGGTACAGATGTGACTGCATGCCAAGAGCCTATCGTGGGTGTGCTCTCCTACTGAATAGAAAATGAATGGTAGCAGCCACCTCAGAGCAAATGGACTGCACAATGCAGCGTGACCATTCTCTTGCTTCAGGCAAATCTGGGAACTCATGAAGAAACACCTGGAAGACGAGTGACCCAAGAAGGGCAATAGCCCATTATTGCATGTAATTGAGCAGTGAATTATAAGGGTATTTTGGCAGACAAAGATCATCCTGCTCTGTGATGCAGGCATTACTGAAAAGGAGGTCAGCTTGCAGTACCAGAATTTTCTGTACCTCTGGCTTCAGAGGGACTCTTCCTTTGCAGCTGAACTCCCCCGGAGACTCTAAAATGCTCCCATTCATCACCAGAATGATGCACCGGGAAAAGTGGCTTCTGTTACACACTGTGTTTCCGTGACTGTACAGAATACCCAGGGTGGGTGAGCATCTTGAAGAATGTGGGCAGATCCTTATCACATCTCACAAAGGAGTCCCACCCCTGGTGAAGCTGGGTGGAGTCAGGCTCATCACCAGTTTTAGGGAATAGTCAGGTAGGTTTTTGCAGATATTTGGAAAATGCTTTGGCCCTTTGTTTGCAAGTAACACACAAAATAAGAAGCAAAGGGTTTATGCTTAAGTGCAGGGTTTGAATGTAGACTAAGAACAGCAAAAGTACTTATCCTGATACCACTTAATATAGAAATTCAGATTCTTATACCCTTGGAACTATAATTGGTACTGTTTTGATTCAGTTGCTGCTCATTCTCCGTCTCTGTTGTGGTACATTCACTTGACTGCTTAGGCTGCTCCAAGTGAAAATACTTGTCTTCTCACAGTTATGCTCTTTTGTATTTGTTCTACCTCAGAGACAAAGTTTTGGATCGGTTATACCAAGTTGCTCTTGATAGTATTGCTTAGTCATAATGAAGCTGTAAACACCATTTGATGTATAGGCTTATGTGTTGAAGCTGCATTTTCTTCACAATTAACACATTCCAATAGCCTTTGGGAGTAAGCAGCATCATATTACTTCTTATGGCATATGGTGATGGGTTTTTCAAGGCATTCAATGTTGAGGAAAAAGTGACAAAGCCACCTGAGACTGCAATTCAGCTTGATTATCCTTGCTTGGATTCACAGAGGGCAGATGGATGGCATTCCACTGTAGCTAGCTGGTTGCCGTGTATTTCTTGTCTTCCCTTCCTTGCTGACCTGCTGATCTTTTTTGATTCCTTCAGCCTCCACAGTGATTTCCATCTTCAAAATCTTTCCTAATAAGGGCTGTTTAGATAACCGTTGAGTGTTTTTTCAGGGAAGACAGAAATAAATAGAAATTACTAGGCAGAAAGATCTAGCCCTGAGATATCATCACTGCTTTCACATTCCTCTACAGAAACAAGTAGATCCATCAGATACAGGTAGCATCTTCGTCTCTGTACTGTTAAAAGGACAACCTTCAGAATGTTGAGAAGAATCCTCTGACTCCCAGTCTGCATGAGCCACCCACAGACTGGTAACAGCGCAGACTCATGGAGAAAAGAAACCGAGTGATCAACTTACTTAACGGACAAGCCCAAACCATGCATGACGTTTTGTTTCAGCATGATGTAGTGTCATTTTTTAACCACATTTGCCAAGGAAATGAGGTGGCTGCTTTCCTGCCTGTCTCTGCACATTGGGCTGCCTATCTTCCAGTCAGTGTTCTCTTCCACCGTTAGCCCTTCAACTTATTAACAGATATTATCTGAGGTAGGCAGAGGAACCGTGTTCTCAAAAGTATTTGCTCCTGTATGCTACTGTTGACAGAGGAGTGAGACTGTATTAATGCTACCAGTGTGGGGAAGGCAGGAGAACGTGGTTGTGGTCAGTTCTGCTGCCCCACTGAGCAGCACAAGAGCACTGGCTGCCCAGGGAGCACACGCAAGTTTCTGTATCACTGTAAGGATGTGCTGGCCCTTGACCAGGAGCTGAGCCAAATAAAAGCCATTAGGGAGTGTGGGATATAGGAAGAGCTGGGCATTTTACAGCAGAAACAACCGATTTGGAGTGTAAGGCTAGAAGGGGCATCACAGTGTTGTATGGAGAAGTGCTGGGAAATTCTATCGCTATGTTGAAGAGAAGTTGCAGGAGCAAGCGCTGTTGCAACAGAGGGTATTTACAAGCTGTTGGAGACAAATCTTTAGCAAATCAAACCGTGAGAACACAAAGGCTCAGTGAACAAGCTGTTTATACCCCTTCTATCTTTGAAACCTCATTAAGAAAATGTCTGTGAAAAAATAAGAAGAATGCATGCTCCTAGCCCTGCTGCCTTTTTGGAATCAAATGCATCCTAGGAGGGTGCCTAACTATAATTGCTGTAAATCAAATGTACAGTTGTTGCCAAAGCCCAGCCCAGACCATGGGGATCCTAACCCTAAGTCTCTAAGTCCTCCTTGTGCTGGATCCTGATGTTGGTGGTTTTATTCGAGGTCAACGAGGATATCATCTGCAACCACCCTGAAACATGACAATCCCGATTTGCCTAACACAGAGGTACAGCTGGTTGTGAGGTGTTGCTTGAACGCTAATTTTGGTTTGCTAATGTTTCAATGCCATCTAGTGTCATTACGGGTTACCCGTATTCAAGTTGGAATGCACTGCTAATGACTTTTCTTTAATGCTCACCCATATAATAGTAGTAAGTACACCAAATACATCTCATAAAACAATGTATGGCAGTGGTGAGGTCCCTGTTTATACCCAGAGCATTGTTTCTCCACCTGGGCACAGAGTGTTTCAGGGCTATACCCCAACCCAAATAATAAAATACGAGAAAAAGCACCCTAAGGGTAGAGCTGTGCCCTGAGAGTGCAGCAGTATGTCTGTACTACACTGAACGAGTTTAGCAATTCTTTCGCTGAATCAATGCAGCTAAGAAGGTCTCAGAAAAAAGCACAAGAAGTCTAAATCAGAGATTTTGCAGCTTCTCCTCCTTGCTCTTGTTTTGCATTGTTTTGATTTCATGATGCACAATGTACACATAACATACTGTGATTCCTGTAACATCTGTGTGAATAAGCAGGAATCATCTACCCTGGGGCAAGGCACTAACCAGGAATATAAATTATTCGTAGTGCTGGCTTTTATCTATTTATCAAACTTTTAATATTTGTCCATTTATCAGACTGGATGGATTAAAACCATTTGAATTTTTCAGTCTGCAGAGACTTGACAGAGAAACTGAGGGACCGGTCACATTATTGCCAGATAAGCTTTTTTTTAAAAAGCAGAATTGTCATAGTGAAATCATTGGTAGATTTTGAATTGAAGAATTACAGTAATTTGTGATAGCAAAAATCTAAGAAGATTTATGCTCTTAGTATTAAATTTTTCCCAATTGTCAGCTCTGTGACCTTGTGCTCCAAGGATATCACCTGCAAGCTGTGAGAACCAATCGCTTGTTTAACAATATTGAAAAGACAAAGCACTAAGAATTACTTCCAGCAAAACACCCAGTCTTGTCTTTTACTTGATTGGAGCTTCTTTGTATGAGCACCAGTATCCACATGGCACTGCACCGTACAGGATGGACATAATTCAGATTATACACAGGGAACCAGATTGCACAATAAATAAAAAAAAAGGTGTTACAGTCATTCTTTATCATTTAAGCACATTAAAACTGCTAGTTCTTCACATCCAAAATGCTGACCATTGACTTCTGCTAGGAAGAAAAAAGCAATAACAATCGAGAGTTTCTTTACTGGGATCCTGTGTCTTTGTATGGGAGGTAACAGGTTCCTGCATCCTGGGGCATGGCCAGAGTCACGCGGCAGGGGTTGCTTTTCATTCTCACCATTCCATGCCTATTTCCAGACCATGCACGGCTCAAACAACCTCTTGGCTTTTTCTCATGATTCTTCTGCTAGAAAAGAATCTCTGGGTTTGCTGCTTGCCCAGCTCTGTGACCTCCACAAGTAGAGACCCTCCTGATTATTCCCGGTCCGCAGTGTGAGGGTTTATCAGCAGGCGTAAGTTTCTGTGGCCGTAGGTGTGCATGTGCCTTCCCGTGTTACGTGAGAGAGCAAAAGCCAACTTGTCAGCCTGGGACCTGGTTGTCTTTGACCCTCTATCCTTCCCAGCGCTCTTAGCTTTCAAATGACAAGTCTGTCAGCAAAATGACATTGTATTTTTTGTATCTGTTCCAAAAGGCCTTTACCCATAATATATGATGCCCCTGCCTTCAACAGCACTTTTGTCACCCCTTTGAAGCTTGGGAAGGGAAAGGGGGCAAAGGAACTACAGTCCTACAATTCCCCCTTCTGTAACTATCCCCCACATGCTCTTGTACTGCCTCTTTCCCTCCTAGCACACTTTGCAAATTACTTAATATAAAGAGAATGATCACCTCTCTGTCCTCATGTCCTCAAATCCTTTTGTTCAGGGCATCCAGGATTTTCAGCCTGTGAAGAAAGGGAGGGCTTTCCACAGCTGCAGAGGGACAACTGCAGGAACAGGAGTATTTGTACAACACTGATATGGAAAAACAAGGCAAGAGCAGTGAAAGAGCTGAGGAATGAAGTTCAGTGAAGGTGAAGCCCCTTCATAAGGCAGATCACGGAAAGATCTCCCCAGTGCCAGCACCTTTCCTTCAGGATCGTATGCTTTACTCAAAAAGGAGCCTATATCTCCTCTGCTTCTTACTGTGGGCTCCCCATATGACTTGGTAGAAGCAATCCCACAGATGTGTGACAAAAGGTAAGTCAGCTTGGCACCATTTTACACAAAGTCTACAGTTTTTTGAAGCCTAGAGGATCTGGGGTGGATCCAAACATGGAAAAGGAGGGCTGTCAAAAAAGTGCAGTGATGTGTGGTACTGAATGCAAAGTTATTTTTAACCTATTTACCAAAGGTTCAAATTATCACTGTGTTAGAATATCTGCATGGGTATCAGTCTCCAGACCTGATGGTTAGTTTTACTTCAAATAATGAGCATTATATAGTAACATACCAGACGATGTCTTATGAGAAAGTATCCCTCATCTCGGTGTGATACAGGACTGTGCACCACATTGCAAAGCACAGCAATCTGAACTGCAGCAGCTCAGAGTGCAGTATAATGCAACATCGTGCATCTCCCACATGAAACTAGTCCTGCGTTGTCTTAAGGCCTTCCAGAGGGCACAGTTGTTGGGAAGGGTGGAGAGGGAGAGGGGCAAGAAGTATTTGTTGTACTTGAAACCTGAACTGCTGAGAATCAGGAAACAAAGATAGTAAATTCTCTAATGCAGCCTTGCTTCCCTTTTCAGCAGATGAGCTGATAACACCACTAATCTACACACTCACACCACACAAATATACTTTGTTCAGAGAAGAGGAAATGTTACAATGATTGCAAGCACTGTAACAAGTTCTATCAAGCAAACCTTGTTCTGTGCAGAACGCAGGGAGTTGAACTACCTGCACTTACTAGTCTTGAAAACTTCGATCCACCCACTTCTTGCCAATGCTGACAACCCATTCATTTTCACCCAGGGCGTTCCCTTTGCCACTGTTCTTTCACTTGCCTTTCATTAACATCCTCCTTTTGTGTTCCCTTGGGTAAAACATTTAAGATGTTTCAAAGAAGGGTAATGAACCAATGCCAAAATAACAGATACTCTGTTGACAGCATATTGACTTGAGGTCCAGGGTTCAGCTTCAAGCCTTGCTCCAGTTACCACAACACATGGTCCAGAAGCTGGATATCAACCTACCGAATTTCTTATTAGCTCATTTGGGCAACTGTTTCTTTTTCTCTTTTTTTCAGTCCTGAATTCCACTTGGAACTGAAAGCCTTCTCTGACAAACTGTTGGCAGTGTGGTATGTCTATGTGAAAAGCTGTGGTTTCAGAAAATCCACATTTTTGGAGAAAAATACTTTGTTTGAAAAATAAGTGACTGACCAACTCTACTGCTTTTACTGCTGTTCCCTTTACTGTCTAACAGGCAGTGGTCTTCCCACCATTTTGCTCTAAACTAAAATATGGCATATTTCCATAATTTCCATATTCCCCCCCCCCCCCAAAAAAAAAAAAAACCAAAAAAAAAAAAAAAAAAACCAAACCAAAAAAAAACCCAAACACAAAGAGTAAAGAAAATAAATAGATTTTAATCTTAGTCTGAGCATAGCTGCAGACCAGAGATGCTTAACACCTTGATGAAATGAAGTATAAAGTCAGAAAATGGTAATTTAAGCCATTTTAGACAGCAATATTTAGTTTTGTTCCTATCACCCATCACAGCAGAAGTGTTGACTTTATTAGCCCCTGTAACTATCCTTACACATGAACACTGGCAGAAGTAGCTGTTTTTAAAATACTGTGTTTCTCCCTCTTTAATCCCTCATTTTGAGGTGCTATAAATCTCCTGGAGCAGCAGATGAGGCCAGGTCAAATATTAGTGGGCACCTCAAACAGCACTGGACACCTATGTGTGGGCAGCTGGATTAGGTCTCCTAATTCAGGGCTCCACTGGCAGCCTATGAATAAGATGCACCTGTATACGTTTAGACCTCTCTATATCTACGTGTGTTATTCTCAGATTAAATCCTTCCCTAAGAGTCTCATTGCTAACCTTCAGCAAGATTTTGAAGTTTTCCATGCTAAGTTTGAGTTTGAGGAGATTAGAACTGAATGTATTGAAATAAGTGATTAGTTTTAAACTAAAAAAAAATCAGAATAAAGGTAAAAGGTATAGAAATGCTTCATTTTGGATTAATTCCATGTCACTTCAGTAATTTTAAAAATAACTGTTTCACCTAAGTTATTCTAGGCTCCCTCTGCCACTGATCATGAAGGCAACCTAAACAAACCCCTTTGCCTGGATATCCCGTTTTGACAGCTTGGGGTCTTTGAGGTAAAGCTTGCATTTCTTTCCACATTTCCAAAACAAGACTCTGTGACTTCTTTTTTTTTTGGTAGAAGTGAGTATTTTGTTAAAAATTGGCCTAAAAGAACAAGCAAAGGTGTTAAATAACCTCAACATCGCTTCAACTCATTATAACGGGAATGCTGTGCTTCCTGCCCTGCACTGCGATGAGGAGTTGTGAGCGGGGGAGACGTGGGGGCTGGAGCTGGCTGCGTGTCAGGGACGTGCGTGTTGCCAGCAAAGGGTTTCACCAGTGGAGCTTCAGGGTTATTTCAAAAGAGTACTGGGCATAGTATTTCCATTCTTCTTCATCTCCTAAATTTGTCGTACATCATCATAATCCCCAAAGAGAAAACCCAGTGAAACATCACTGCTTTCTTCTCTCTCTGCATCTCTGCCTGCTGCGGATCCTCAGGAGGTGCCATTGCACCCTGTGGTTCTGACTCTCTTCTTTCTTTTCACACTTGGCTCCTGTCTGAGCACTTAGTTCTTTAAAGGAAGCAGTTTTTTATCTTCTTTCCTTTGCTCAGATCATCTGCAGTTTTATAATCTTCTTTGGCATGTTGCTCACTGCCAATCTGTGGTATCTTCCTGTTCCTGGATATCTCTCCCACCCACGCCCCTCACCAGTGGCATGCAAACACACCACATCCTCCTCCATCAAAGGAGCCATGAAATTCTAATCTTGGTCACACGTAAAAACATCCCTCCTTATAATCCCAGGCTAGTCATGTCTTCTAGCAATGTCCCAATTGCATCCCCTAATCTCCCACTCCCCTCCATGTGAGAAAGCAATTTTCTGCTTAAAAAAGTGGAGAACTAGCAACGGTGAAAATTTCCCATACCAGCAACCTCATACTCTGCAAAGCACACTAATGCAGCCATGCAGATTCCCTTCCCTTTTTCCCTCACACCTTCATCATTAACTGTCTTTGGTTCTTCCCACAGAGGGGATGAAGTCCCTCAGTTTTGATATCCCTGTGCTGTCCTAGTTTTGCAATACTTTGCATTACCATATCCCTCAGCCTTGCCTAGCTCTCCCAGAACAGTGCCTTGGGCCTTCTGGAGCAGAGAAAATTTAAAATGTTGGCATTGTACTACATAATTCACAAAAGAAACTGTCTGCAGCAGGACTGTCAACAATGTAACCTGGGATTCAAGCAATCTGTACGCAATTTGGTCTGTTTAAGCCCTGTCCCTGAAAATCAGATTAGTTCGCTCTCCTTCTCTGTTACTCATCTGTTCTGCAAGTACTTGTCTTAGCACATTAATACAAATGGGCTTTTCTAGGCTTTCCTACCAAGTAAATGGGAATAAACTACCACGTCCCTCAAAATCCACAGACCCGGGCTATGTTTTGCAGCGGACTATGCAACTGGGCAAATTGGAGACAGATGCACCAGGCACCTCCTGGCAGAACCAGTTGGAAACCTGCTGAGGCTATTTGTTTTTCATGTCATTATGCTGAAAACTCTTAGGCAGGGCAACAGATGACACACTTTTCTTGTTCCACTCACTGCCCCCAAGGTATAGTGCATGAAGCAAAAGCATTTTTCTTCTGCTGTTCCACTACAGTCCAGACTGCTACCACTCGAGTCCTTCTTATGTACCACAGCAGCTTCCTCTGATAAGCCCTGGCACTAAGATTCACCAGCACTTTTACAACAAACTTGTCAATAACCATCACACCAGACAACAAGGTGACATAGTCAGGGTTCATTTCAGCATTTGCAAAGGCAAGTAGTCAGAAAAGCCCCTTTTCTTTGCAAAGAGCCAGCATTCACCCACCCTGAGGAGTACTGGGTAGGAGGTAAACACTTGGTTGCTTTTTTTGGTTCTGTATTACAAAACAGCTATTAAAACTGTTTTGAGATGTATATGGGATGGCCTGGTACGGTTTCACTGAGGCAAGGTGCCAGGGCATATTGTGTAAAGAGTTGATCTTTCCTACATATCAAATTGGATATAAAACAGTCAGTTCCCACTCCTCCTTTCCAGCCACAGTCCCAGCGTCATGCACTTCCATATAAACTGAGCCCCTGGTAGCAGAGTAACTGCCCAAGGTATCAGCAAGACTCAGAAATCACAGTGATTCTGCTGGTGATGGCAGTTCTCAAGAATCAAGGGTATGCTCTTCCTCTTGTTCCTCCCATGCTTTTCTTCTGGTCAGCCCACACCTCCACTGCTGCGTTTCTCCACCTTCCTGGATCCTTCAAATAAGGTCTACCTCTGCTTGGACCATGACGAACAGGAGCTGATGACGTTTGAGCTGCAGGTCCATACAAGGGGCTGGGTGGCATTTGGATTCAGCTGTCACAGAGAGTTGCCTGGATCTGACATTGTGATATAAGGTGTCTTCCCAAATGGCAGCATCTACTTCTCTGGAAGTTGAAAAGACTTCTTTTGCCTCCCCCTTTGCCAAGGGTCGTGCTCTAAGTATATTGGCTTGAAAGCAC
Source organism: Falco naumanni (assembly GCF_017639655.2). Lineage (NCBI taxonomy): Eukaryota > Metazoa > Chordata > Aves > Falconiformes > Falconidae > Falco > Falco naumanni. The sequence continues at coordinate 9,529,167 of NC_054058.1, read as the reverse complement.
ATGGACTCCACTGGCTAAAGATAGATGTCTGAGGCCATTTGAAATCCTTAGTTGGCATGGCCTCCGACTGACATCCCAGAAGAGCCCAGATCTTCTGCACACCCTGTGTCATGCCTCCTAGCCCCACACAGCTACTTGAGATACCCTATGGTATCCCAGACGGTACCAGATGATGCTGTTCAGGCAAAAAAAGTGATCCTATCTGCAAGTGAAAACCACAGCCAGAACCAGCTAGATATGACTGAAGCAATCACCTACCATGAAGGCAGAGGAGGCTGCTGGGAGTGTAATTTCCAATTTATCCAAATGACAGGAGTCAGATGCAAAACTCCCATATTTTCCCTCAATGAAGCTCTTCAAAGGCTCATTTACTTAATTTCCTCTGTAGTGAGCGGAAACTTGTTCACCTCCAAAGGTTGCTTCTTCCTGACCGTCCTAAGTGCCTCCCTTAGGAATGGCATACAACATCCTTGGGACTTGCCATTTTTTCATTTGTCTGTAAAAGCAACCACTAAGGATAGATGCCTGATATTAAAACATCTGGAGTTTAGAGGACTAAAATGCCACTGAGGGTGGTAAATAAAAAAACAGGGTGTTGTTTTAATTTGTTTTGTTTTAATCACGAAAGAGAAACAGGCAGTTTGATGTTATCCAGACACAGAAAGAAAAAGAGGTTACACTGATAGAGTGTTTGCCAGTCACAGGGGTTTTATTTTGTTCAGCCATTTTCAGTTCCCTTTTCACACAACAGGAAAAAATGTTTTGCATGAAATATCTCTCTGTGCATGTCTAAAACGGGTGAACTTTGGAGGGGGTGAGGCAGCTAGCCTTGCTTACGGTTGTAAGTTGGTTGCAAAACCATTCTTATTATAGCCAGTTTTGAAATTTTTTTGTGATGGTTACACAAACAGAATTTTTGGCTGTGAATGACTGCAGGGAAAAAAAAATTACGATCAATTTAGAAGAAACACTTGTTCTTTACTTTTTAATAATGATCTTTTTTTAGCATTTAATTTCTCCTAAAAGAATACCCTGTAAAGAAAAATTGAACTGTTTGGTTTCAAAAATACTAAACGTTTCACCACTTTCAGAAGAGGTATTTAACATTTTCAATGTTTTTCTGCACTGGTAGCTGGAAATCTTTGTTTATATTAGAAAATAATTTTGGTCCCACAGATTTTAGTTTTTTTTTCAACTCTTTTCCATATCAGAAAATACCTCCCAATTATTTAGATCTGGAGATATTCCAGTAAGCAAGCACATTAACGACCACAAAAAAATCCACATTTTTTGCTCAGTAGGCTGTAAAGCACACCCACTGAACCTGTGGAACAGACACTTTGAAGGACATATAAGTTAGTTACTGTAAATGGAGTTTGTGGGGATTTCCATTTGCATTCTGCTTTCTAACCCTCTCTCTTGCATCCTTGGTTTTTATTTTAATTTTCCTCTTTACTACAACTGTAACAAAGTCATTATCTGAGTAATGTTCAGTAGGTGAGAAACTTGCCAAAAAGACTTGTTTTCACAAAGGTGGGGATTTTTTCAGCTGTTTACTGTCTTGCATTTCATTTCATAAAAATGGTATATTTAGTTTAAAATATTATATTTATTTCAAAGTAGCTCATTTGCAGACTACTTACCTTTGATACTTATCTTTGAATTTTGATTTTTAAATGAGAGAATGCAACAGGTATTTCAAAGCAGTAGGAAAACAAAATCTGTATTTTCAAACTATGAGGTGTCCCTCTGTAAACTGAGCATTTGGATGAGAGATAAATTGCTTAGAGTTTTCTGAAAGTCCAAAACCATGGATAAATTCAAGAAGAAGAAGTAAGAATATTGGAGGAGACACTGGGAAATTTAGCAAAAGCTGTAACCAGGTTTTGAAATACTCACTTCAAGGAACGGAGATGGGAAGAAGAAATACCAGGACAGATTTCACATACGAATATTCTTCCTTGACCAGACTATTGTCTGGTAAAATTTTTCTCTTCTCCTTTATCCCTCCAAAGTTGAGTACTGTAGCAAAACTTCTCAGCATAGTGCTTAACAGCTGGACATTAGGGAGACATTTGCTTTATTATATTTCAGGTTTCTCTTTGAGAGATTTTCATTTCATCTGCAGCCACTGCTTTCTCATTTCTAGTCATTTGAACTCCTTTGCCACAAAAATATGATGCAATCTCAATCAGTCACCTTGGAGCTTTACTACTTTTTATCCTTTTTCCCCTTCTGCAGCTGTGTGTACAGTCCCACCTTTTCACCCTGTGCGTTCAGAGCAGCAGTTATTGTGGCCCATTCCGCTCCCAGTGAGATTTCTACAGGAACCAGGTATCTAGATGCTTTTCAAACTCTACGTCATGTTTCTTTGCCTTTTTACCTAGCAACAATTGCATTTGATGATCTCAGTCACGCATTATTTGTCTTTTTCACTATGCCTATGCTGCTAAAGCCATTGGTTAGCTTGTACTTTCTAGGAGAGCTTAGCATCTACAGCCAGGCCCAGGTTCCAGGCGGTATGGAAAACATAAGAGTTTTAAGAAGTAAAAAGGAGAACGGTATTCTACTCATTTAATTTTATTCTACTCTATTCATTTTGGTATGCCTAAAATATCTTACTTCTCAACCACCTCTGCTTTTCAACAGGGTTTGCTTTACTTCCCACCCTGTGTGGTTGAGCCAGATGTGCTAAAAAAACCCAGTGTGCAGCAGGTCACTCACTCAGGGAGCAGGGAAGATCCTCTAGTATCCATCCTATCCAGGCCATCCTCTGGATTACGGGACCCAGAGGCCGCTCTTCCCTTGAGCAGCGCGATACAGCAGGGACTGGATATGAGTTTTCTTCAATTGGTTTGTGGAAATCAGCAGTGAAAGTGGAGGAGCTTTTTTGAGAATTAAATGCTTTGATAATTACTCAGGTCCCACCAGCAGTACTTGGGAATGTGACTTCTTGGGAGTGTGGGAAGCTCTTCTCTCTCTTGCTTTGACGACTGTTCCTTTTCCAACATTATCATGCAGAAGATGAGGCAACCCTCGAGGAAGATGAGAGCCAGGACTACCAACTACTGTCAGTGACAGAGAATGAGACCTCCACCACCATGTGGTTCAAATGCCACCTCTGGACATGTGACCCAACTGACCTGAATATCACGGTAGGAAAGGGGGTTACTCAAGCAACATCCCAAACAAACCTGCTCTCGTGTCCCACTCTATTCCCAAATCCCCCCGATCAGATCTGAGAATGACAGGTTTTTCTCACAGCAGTGCAGTAACGGGAATATAAAGAAAAATATGGAACCACACAGCCACATTTATAATGCCTATTTCAAGGGCACTGTTTTGATGTCATTGATGTTTTCTTATATTTTCTATCAAAGAATGGGGAAGTTATAAATCTCAACATCTTCTTAAGCTTCAATACAGCTCTTCAAAATCCTGCTCATTTTTCAGTCTCTCTCTTGTTTTCTACATACAAAGAAGTGATATCTAGTGTTGGACATAACATTTTTATGTGTAATATAAGGCATTATTTTGGTAAGAATTGTGTTTAGCAAATTCAGAAAGTTTTGGTAATCTCGGTCCTTCTCTCTTGGAAGAGCTTCATATTGGTATTGACTGCCACCAAAAGCTTAGCCAATCCAAATTGTTATTTTAAGTCAGAGATTTTTCAAAACTATGCTTTGTCAAGGATCACAAGGATACAAATGCACATAGTTTCAGAACTCTGTATACATAGACACTGTTTACACGTTCCACTTTTACTTGAGGCATCTCTGGGTAAATCAGCATTATCCAAGGCTAACCCTCAGAAATGTTTGCCCAGAATTAGGTGTACATCCACTATTTTTCTGCGGTTCAAATATATGTGCAAATGACTGGTTAGATGCCTTTGTAGTCACAAACCTTAATGACCTTTACTAATTGAGAGAAATATAATCCCATTCTGAATGGGAAGAATTTACAGACTTCTATGGCTGCTGCTGCTGTCCTTACACGATGGGGCAGAGCCAGGTGGATCGCTGAGGGCATCCAGGCTCAACAGTAGCTGCTAATGGGGAATTAGGGGACTACAGTTTAGTTAGATTTTTGTGTAAGTCCCTTAGTAATTCTTTGCAAAAATTGCCCAAAATACATTATATACAGATAAGTGAGCTATATCTGCTTTAGGACATGCAAAGATGTGAAAATCTGATCTTTAGCACCATTGTACAGCTCCCACAGCTAGAACAGTATACAGACAGTATCTGAACATTTGAACACAAAGTGATGCAGGTTCTGAAGTCTTCATCAAATCCCTCACAGCCTTTTCCCCAGCTTTCTTATATTTCTCATACCACCACTTAAAATCCATGCGTCCTTTAATAATGTGTGTGAAATGACAGCGGGTACAGATTTTCTTGTGTCTTTTCTAGCCAGCACCCTCTCTTTGGCAAAAAAATACATTATGTCTCTGGAGAAGACAAATCTTGTGTGTTACTCTGCTCTACTTTCTGTTGGGTGTCGTGACATATTATCTGAGTGTCTGAGTATGTACCAAATATGCACAGTTATGTTATTTTAGGTGATTTCTAATTGCCATGGTTACTATGTGGATTATGTTTTAATAAATGTGCAGTGGTATAAGGCATGTGATGTAGGGTGAATACATGTGTATGTGGTTGATGGGAAGAAAGGAATGAGATTTTCCAGTTAATACTCCCATTACAGGTTGACAGAGCGTGCTTCATTACTGTGTTTGGTACTGATGACACAGTTCAATTCTTTAAAGGCCAAAGATTTTCCAAATCTCTTTTCTTTATGAGGTACAGAGGCCCATCTGACTCAACCGACCCTAAAATATTCTTCATCTATGACCTGGTGCTGAATAATGCAAGTTCTGGGCAAGAACTTTACTTGGAATGTTAAAAATATCCCATTCTTCTGCTTTTCTTTGTAAAGTTGATCATGCCCATGCTGGAAGTTTGAATTGCATAGGTCAAAAGATGAATATGACTGATCTTGGAAACATGCAAATAGAGCTGGCAAGAGTAGGAATGAAGTGGGAATGGAAGGTTTGCTATGCGGAGGGTAAAGGTCTTATTTGTTAGGAAATGCTGTAAGGTGTTTCTTGGTCCCTTGACTAGAATTTAGGGAGCCAAACACAGACTGGTGCTACTGAACTGCAGTATAATTAACTCAGGCATATATGTATACAGGTCTATTGTCTCATCCATATAGACCCATCAAAAACTAGCTATAACATGCTGAAGATATTTCCTGCTTCCCATCTTAGTTTTGTCGGGACTACACAACATCACAAAGAAGAGAAATAATGGGTATACATTTAAATGCTCTGTGACGAGCCTGGCAAAGAGCTCAGAAAATGCAATACACGCTGCTGTATGCGCTGCCTCCAGTATTAATACATGCAGTATCTCAGTATCAAATATAAGGATTTACCAGCAGAGCTGGAGCTCTGCATTAGCATCACCTCATGGTACGTGTGGCATCCTTGTCAAATGGAGTTCAAAAGTACCAACTCAGTGTGGTATTATTGCATTAACACATTTCTTCTTTAAACAGCATCATCCCACACAGTCAGCACTTGCTCAAGACGCAGCAGAATCTGCTGATCAGCGTGGGCAGTATTCCATAGTAAAGAGGGGTGCTATTTTTATGTAAAGATTTGTGGGATTAGTGCTATCATGTGTTCTGCTTGTGACTCCAGAAAACTAGCAAGTAAAAATGTTGATTGAACTGCATTAATGTTTCCTATGCTTGGTTCATGTTACAATAGGCAAATTAGTAATGCAATTCCCTTTTCTTTTATTTTTTTGGGGGGTGGGGACCAGAAAAAAATCTGAAAGAAAAAGAATTTAAGACCTGGTGGAGCCGGTAAACACGTATGCCATTCCCCAGAATACAATTTCATCTTCTTGACCCTTTAATCTTCTCACTCACTGCAACCAAAAACCAAGCAGTCGCTTGCTAAATGCATCATCCTTCCTTCCCCCTCCAGTTCTGGGTCTCATTCTGCTTGCACCACCTCCCTTCAGCTTCTCCAGTTCCCTCTGCATATTACTGAGTTGCCAGGGGAATCTTGAGGTGACTCGTGTGTCTTTCTTTTCCAGTTTGCTCTTCCAGTTAAGAAACCAAGTATGCTTGTACTTTATCCCCCTGCCCATGGCCAAGCAGAAACACCGTGTCTACAAGGTAAAATTGCAGGCTGCCTTACTGAGGAAAACCAGGACAGGACAGACTTGCTCCTTCAATGATGTGTATAAGTCTTTCTTTTACAACATTTTAGTATAAATTTAGAAGCATTCCATCTGTCCTTCACTGCCATTGGGATGAGCCAGCTAATTTGTCTGGCTTGTGTGGTGGTGAAGTTCTGTCTTGTTTCTAGAAGTACCTTTGTCTTCATGTCCATCACACCTGAAGAAACCTTGCTGCAAGTCTGATGTCTCCGTGTAGTGAGCTCAGGCCACATTACCTGTTGGTATCTTTGAGAGCAAAGGGATCCTCCAGAATCTTCTATATTGAAAGGACTTTTGCTTTTGTCCTTGGAGATTGTTAAGGGTATTTGCATAAAAGGCAAAACTGACATTTTTGCTGTCCTGTTTTCAAGACTGAATGTGCAAAAGAGGAAGAGCAAAAAAACAAAACAGGAACTTTCCAAAGCAAGCATAGTTTACTTCCCAGATTAAGATAACTTTGCTTCAAGATTAAGCAGCCCTTCTTAGTTTTGTGGCTTTTGAAGGTTTAAAAATAGATGTTCCACTGAAATGACGTAAGGCAAAATTTCATAAGGAAGACTTCTCGTGGACTGCAAAACAGAATTTAACAGGTAACCCTACAGAACAAACTCAGAAGTTTTAGTCAGTTGTTGTAGTAACACCAGAATTTTGAGACCTGATGTTATCAATGCTGGTTAAAAGTTCAGTGATTAATGAGCACATGAAAGTTACATGCAGGGTTTATTTTACACTGTCTTGATTATGGTACTTTTGGCACAACTGAGGGAGCAGTGAATTATAGTGAACCTGAGATCAAGGTCCCTTATCTTGACTGCAGTCAAGAAAATTGTGTATGAAGTAAACTATTTACATTTCTGGCCTGGAACCTTACTGCCCAGCATAACAGGTCAAATAGACACCCCTGCGATTTGATAAAGGGGAGGTGCTTTAAAGGAAAATGCAAATCCCTTCTGGAAAAATAGACTCTGTTGGGTGCATACCACAATGAGTAGATAAACTGCCAACCAATTTACCATCCATTTTATGAATCAGATTATATTTGTTTGCCTAACATATGGTTAACTGCTCTTTTTTATTGCCTGGGAAAGAAATACTTGAGTGTTGACAATAATTTTTTTTTTTTTTTTTTTACTTTTTCTCTTGGTTACAGTTCGAACCTATAATAACACTCCACAACGTAACCTTGGCTCATCATATTCTTGTTTATGCCTGTGGTGATGCCAGCGTATTACCCAGTGGCACAGATGATTGCTATGGAGCCAATCCGGATTTTGCCTTGTGCTCTCAGGTGGTTGTGGGACGGGATGCTGGAAGAGAGGTGAGTCTGCAGGGCCCAATCCTTCCCCCATTTCTTGTTAGGAACAGTAGTACCTTTGTTGTCACCTTGTCCAGTAAGACCCCACAGTCCTGCAGGACCAACCAAACTGGGGAAGTTTCCTCATACTGTCCCCACTCAACTCTACTTCTGCTGCATCAGGTGATGCTGCTGTTTTCTGCATAGTTGTTGATACTCTGCATATGCGTGTATGTTATTATCATATCTGCATTAAACAAGTGTTATATGTCACATACTAAGGCCTTCCTTCTGACCTTTTGATAACGTTGCCATTAATTTCACAATATTCTCCTTATGCTCCTTTTGCATAACAGAAGGAAGGTTACCTACTTGCTGCCTTTTTTTCTACTAGCTCTGCCTCTTTTTCAGTAGAGTAATATTAAAAGTCCAGCGCAATTGGTGCTTCTGACTGAGTGGCCTAGTTAGAAGTCAGTGATGCACACATTTTAGCATCTATCTTGTGCCTTTCAGAGCAAAATGTATTCTGTATTTCTACAGTATGCATGTACATGGAGATGGAGAGAGAAAGGAGATAACTTTTAGACAAAACCCTTACAGGAATTTTATTCAGATTTTATGTAATGCAGTTCCAATACTAATATGAAATTTGGTACAAGAGTGTACACATACTGTAACCATTTCCTATTAAATATATATGTAATTCCTATTAAATATATATGTAAAAATGAAACCAATCAAAAGGATAAATGAAAAATAAATTTTGAAAATTCTTCCTTGTTCTGATTCAGAAGAAAAAGAAATGGAACTGGCAGAATTTCCCCCAACATTTTGATTTCTAACAATATCTAAATAAATATTCAGAAACGCAAGAAAATAAAAACTTTCTCTTTGTAAGTTTTCAATTAAGAAACAACAGAGAAGAGTTAAAAACTAGCTAACTACTTCATATAAGTTTATTCCTCCTCTTCCTCTTTCCACAAGTCTTATCAATTTCCAGATGAAGCAGCTGCATTTTCCATAGGGGCACCTTGGGACCCTCAGTACGTCCAACTAGAAATCTGTTACAGCAATTTTGACATGTTACCAGGTGGGTAATGCTGGGCAGTTGTCTAACAAAGAACAGCCTCAGGATGGAGGTCTCAGACCTCCCCTACAAGCCTATTAGAAACCACCTTTGTACGAAACGCTTCCATGTGTTGCTCAGTACAACCTTCAGGACAGTAAGAAGAAACTGGACTGGAAACTAATTTTAGCAATATAATAATTATTTTATTATATATAATTAAATAAATTTAATATACATTAAATAATATAAATATAAATAATATAAATATGATATATGATGATAATTTTAGCAACATAGATAGTTATATCCTCTTAGATTAGACACGTCATACCATCAGAAAAGCTGAGCACATCTTCCTGATATGATACTAGCAGGAGTGTTAGGGAAAACATCAGGGAAATGGTGGCATCATGGCACTGCTACTTTTTGTGGGAAGGGACAGTGTGGTTGTGGGAGAAATAAGTGTACCAAGGGTCAGGATGAAGTTCTGAGAGCCTAATAATAATACCTCAGACTTCTACCATGACCTCCAGCACTCAATCCCTATGACAGGTGATGAGGAATGTCACTGCAGTATTTGCTATCATTTTACGGAAGGGTAAACAAGAGTGATTTTATGGGAATCATCTGCGACTATGAAGAGGGCTGGATCCAGCTGCACTGTGAGTGAAGAACTGTGCGACTGTGCGCCTTGCATGACTTCGAAGCTGTATGTTACAGTAGACCATACCACCACGGGTAGGGTGGAGGGCTTAGACCTTCCTGTTAATCTGTGCTGCTCCCAAACTGTGACTGGGAAAGGGATGCTGTATGTGTTGTTGCTTCAGGCCCCACTTCTGATGTTTCTGGAGTCAGTGCTGAAGGAGTGGTCATTTTTCTTTTACAGGCTTGATTGACAGCTCAGGACTATGACTTTACTATACTCAGGAACTACAGAAACATGCTGTGGGTGTTCCGCAAACAGGCATCTTCAGTTTCCCTGTGTATTTCATTCCTCCTGGAGCAGAACCCTACAGATCTTAGGCCTTTGCAATTCCAGCCGGTTTGATGAAGTAAGTCTGGGGAAAGCCATACAAAACCCTTCTTGATCTTTCTCACTTTGGGCTTTCATCTTGCTCCAGACATGCCCAAAAGCCATTTGGCACAGGGTGCTAGCTTAGCCTCCATTTCTCCATGTTGCAAAATGAACATTTTTTCCTATAAAACAGCTCAGCAGATACCCAAGACTTGGCCCAAGAGCATTAGCAGAGCTGTGTAAGCAGGTCAGAACCATGAGTTGAATACCCATTCGCCCCATCTAAGTGAAAGGGAAACAAAACCCAAAGGATGTCATGACTTCCCAAGATCCCCAAGTGAGTCTGCTCCACCACATGCAAGGGGCCTTTTTAGCCCTTTTTACACAGTCTCTGGCTTGGACCTTGGGTCTTTCCAGCTTGAAGCTCCCTAGTGGATCATTCCACGCGAAAACCACAGGCACACGCATATACACAGTATAGAGAGCACACTCACACTGAGAATATTTAGGAACAGAGTTTAGTAAAATAGTCTAGATTGCAGCAATCATGTTCCCGGTTTGTTCAGACAAACATACTAACTGGAAGTCTCTGTAAGTACAACTAGACTCTCCTCTTCTCTCCATTTTCCCATATTTGTTTCTCTCTTTCCCTAAATTTGACCTCTTCCTTAGGTTCCAGTATTAAATTTTGCACATTCCCGCAGTCCACTTAGAATACCCCATATATTTTACATAGTCCCACAATCCCCCTCAAACAACCAATAGGTTTGCTCTCTCTTGTGAGACCTGCAGTAATCTTGTCTTTTCTTCTTTTCATCAATATTCAAAGATTTTCTTTCAACCTTTTAAGATGTACATTTTGATGGTACTTTCAATAGCCCATTGATCAGTGTCTTACTATTTCTGCTTTTACTTTTGCTGTTATCTGCTCTTTCTCAGAGTTCATGGATCTGCATGTTTAACTTATTACCTCTCCTGTATCTTGCCTTTGTTTGTAACGTAGCTGATAACAAGATATCATTACAGTGCCCAGCATGAGATATCACAAACTCAAACAACCATGCCAGAGTACCTAAAGCCAGAAAAGCAATTTTCAGAAAGGTTTCCCAGAGCAACCTTTCAATCAGTAATGACCTACACAAGGAAATGGTCTTAAACCTCCTCTTAAAAAGAAGTTAAGCTGACATTTACATGAGTTCCATCAAGCTTTTGACTTGATGGGCAGGCGTTAAATGTAGTGCTGTGCTCTGACTGCCAGGCTCTGACCTATTCCATTTTGAACTGCAGCTGAACGGGATGCTGGTTCCAGATCTGCATGTCTTTGCCTACTTGCTTTACACCCACCTGTCTGGCAGAGGAGTGAAAGCTGATCAATACTGGTAAGAGAAGGAAACTCACAGTATTGCTGCCCATGCTACAGGATCATTCCCTGCCTCTTGAGCTAGAGTGGATGAGAATGATGTCTCCCAGGCTAGTCTCCATCTGTCACTGCAGGAGGCTCTGCAGTGTCTGAACTGTAGTATGAAGAATTATCTCTTAGGGAAAGAAGGGTCAGCACATCAGACAGCAAGAGACTGGAACTGTGCCTCTGGTTAAATAAATCAGGTCCAGGGAGTGAGCTCAAGCACTGGACTGTTTCTCATCCACAGCAGACAGCTGCCAGATGGTGCCCTTACATAGCTTGGTCCTGCTAACCAGACTGACCGTGAGGCTACACAGGCACAGTTCTGGGATTGCGTGTACCAGTTCCCATGGGCTGCATGAGCAAAACTACACAGGATTTGGTTTCCTCCAGCATCATCCCACACTAAAAACTTCAGTACCCCTATGTGCTCTCTGATCACATCCTAGCCCATGAAGCATGAATACTCAGTTTCAAGCTATGATAATCACAGTGTGCAGCATAGCATTTGAACACTACTTCAGCCATTTGGAATTTGAAAACAAAACAAATCAAAATCCAGAAATAAAAATTAACTGTGCTTTAGGCCAAAGGGGCATCACAGAGGTCTAAGTGCTTGGTACTATAGGTATAACAGCTATGTCCTCCTTAGATTTCTAATTTCAGAATAACCCAACATCAGCCAAGCATCACGCTGCAGACAGTTACAGGGAGGCAGACACAGTCTGTGCCAGTGATCGGTAAAACAATGCACTGCCCTATGACGTTTAGCAATGTGGGCATAGCCCAAGATGTTGCAGTGACACTCTAATCTTAGAGAACTCACTGTGACATCTTCAAGGTCAGGTTCCCTGCCTGTCTACAAGGCACTGCTGGTGCATTCTCTGGGGTGTGATGTGAGTTCCGTCTGGAATGGCAAGAGGAAACTTTGGCATTGCCTGGTCCTTAGGTGGCTGCACTCTCACACCAAATCCCCAGACCCCTGCACTGTCTCACATGCTGATTCACTCTGCAGGAAATTCACACATACGGAGCCGATCCTGTAGGCATGCAGGGAACCTGAACTGCACTGTAGGCAAGCTGTGGAAAACAGGATAGTGCCTGCCCTCCCGCACCCAACACAAAGCTGAGTTATGAGCAGAGCAGATGTTGTCTAGTTTGGCTTCTAAGCACACATATGATACATCATTCAGAAGAATCTAGGTTGTTCCAAAATGGCACATCTGCCCTTGAAGACGGCCTTCCTTAGTTGTCCTTAAACACCAACGGCATCCTACAATCAAATATTGTTTAAACACTCTGGTCCTGTGTCTCTCCACCCACTCCCCAGCATGCCAAGGAATGGGGCCAAGCAACTAGAAGCTCCTTCAAAGGCAGCCTCAAAGAAGTGGGACCAGTACAATTCTCTGATGGGTATTTTCTCCTTTCTGACCAGTGGTATCTGCAAAATACTCACCTAGCAGCCTCTGCAGCCTAATTGTGACACGGCAAAAGCAGGGGAAAAGTTTTTAAGAACTTTAGGAAACAAATTTAGTCTGCTGTGACTAGACTAAATATATAGGGGTTTTGTAACTTGAAAGGTGCATTGTAAAAAGTCTGCTCCCTATTTACACCTGTCTGTGTCTCTCAGGAGAAGCACATTACAGCTGGCAATGTGGTTGTCTCTTGACAAAGGAGCAAAGTAGACACCAATAAACCCATTGGCTTCAAAGCCATCCCTCTGCTTCAATGCTACTGATCTCCAGCCCAGACTGGCCTGACAACTGGATTGTTATGCTAGACAGCAAGTGGAGTGAGCCTCCCTCCATCTCATTAGCTAGCAACTTCCAAGGGCATACTCCAAGTAGCAGGGAGTGATATAATCAGGAGAGTTTTCCTTAGGCTTCGGAAGAAAATGGAAGGTTCTTTCTTTTTACTAGGACTCACTTGAGGTCAGCCTGGAGAGGACTAAGGCAACAGTTAGATTTACTTAGGATGAGCATATATCTGAGAAAGGACCTTTACAGATGTTACCGTACAGATGAAGCCATCTCAAGCACAGGCTCCAGAGCAGAAGGTCAAACATTCAAAACACTCTCTGAACAGAGATGATTCAGGTACAGTGAGCAGCTGGGGTGACTACTTTTCTTCTGGGATTTCCCCTGTAACAGGTAGGATAACTACATTGCTCTTACTCACTTGTCCAACTAGTGGAGACCCCAGACTCTTTGGAGCTTGACCTTGGCAGAATATAGTAGATTGTGATCTTTAATAGCACTTTAGGGGCAGGCCTGTCTCCTTTGTAGGTATTAATTCCAAAATACCCCAGCATACACCAAAAGTCACACATAGCCAGTAGGAGTGACTTAGTCAGAGCTATTTTGTTCCAGGCAATAGCAATAGTTTTTGGCTCCTGTTCTTTATGCAGGTTGCATGGTATACATAAACCATGTGTCACATGACACGTTCTTTCTTGAACTTTTGTGAAGCCTGGCCTCCAAGCCAGGTTCCTCCTTCCTGAACCCATTTTGCTAGAAGGTGTAGCTGAACAGTGGCATGAGCCTACCCGTTCACCTGCTCAGAGTTGCCAGCAGTCACAAAGAGGGCCTACAACAACCGGGCAGGGTGTGCAACAGCTGTTGGGAGAGCCTGGCCATAAGCACCATAAGGTTTTGTGGTCTGGGTGCCTTGATGCACCTTGCAGTGTGCACTGTGGATGTACTTAGCAAGATCTAAGGACCTGTAATGTGGATGGAGAAGCCGCACTCAAGCAGAGCAGAGACCATCTAAGAAGCAATATCACAAAGCACTGTAGAAATAGCAAGGAAGAGTTCACATGTGATACTTCTGCATCTGCAAGGGACATTCCAAATACCCTGCCAACTCTACCCTGCTAGGGTCAGAGAGTCTTTTTATTTAGGACAGTGTTTTCTAATGCAAGTGTTGGAATTTGTTCTTCTGGGATCCCAGACTGTCCTCTGAAAGGCAAAAGTTTCAAGGTACAACAATTACTGACATGTAAAAAGTCCATATTTGGACTCCAGAACAAGAGGGTTGGTTGGGAAATTTCAAGTGTATATTTGGGAGTGACTGTCGCTGAAAATGTGTTCTGTGAGTTACAGTACAAAAGAGATCAAGCATGGTTTCTGGAGGGGATTTTTCTTGGCTCTGTTTATTTCATCCAGGAATTGGTTATTCCACACCCCTCCCTGGAAATATTTTAACTTTCTTCCCTTGTTTGTCTTCCCCAGGAATGGTGAGCAGTTGAGCATCATGTGTGAGGACAATAAGTATGACTTCAGACTGCAGGAGATTTGGGACCTGAAGGAAATCATCGTAATCAAACCAGTACAATGCTGCCCTGGGATGTAGCCACGGGCAGGCAGGCTGGGGAGGTGGCAAGCACCAGAGGTGTCAGAGCACGTGGATATATTCTGTCTAGGCAGGCTGGGGAGGTGGCAAGCACCAGAGGTGTCAGAGCACTTGGATATATTCTGTCTCTCATTCCACCTGCAGCTGTGGCCCATTGTTTTCACACAGTTTCCTGGTTGCCCATGTTGCAAGTGGTTGTTTTATGTGCTTTACCTGTACCCATCTGATGGTTTGACCTACTGTGTTCCCTAGGGGGATGACATCCTGGTCAAATGCAACTTTCAGACACTGGATTAGTCAGAAGTTACATTTGTAAGTCAGTTTTTTCTACCTACAAATCTTTCCTTGCCTTTAAAACTAGTTTATCACTATTAAAATCTTTGGGGAAGACATGTCTCTCTTCCCCGAGCAAATATGGCCCTGGCAACAGCTTCTCATGTCAGACACGCTATCATAGACATACTGAGGCATGCCTTGCACAGTTGCTCCATGCTGGGGAGAAGCTCTCAAGTAAGACCCTCCTACTGTAGGCTTACGAACAGACTCAAAGATATCTTGCATCTAGTATCTTACAAGACAACTCTTGTCTAAAGCGTCAAGAGCAAGTAGCAAAACTTGCAGCTGAGTTGGTTTTCAGTCATTGAACACTTGAATTTAGTGGAAAGGCAGAAGTCAAATACAGAAACTGATGTAATCCAGCAGCTGGATCTCATTTGGACTTCTCAAAACAAGAAGACATTATTTTTAGTTCTTATTCAGACCAGAGGTCAGTTTTGCAGAAGTTTGCATATAAACAGTTATTGTTGTACTCAAGTTTCAGAGCTTATTTTAAAGCTTATGCATACAGAGGATTTAATGACATTATTGCACTTGGAAATGCACACAAAAAGCTGAGATTTGACTTAAAGAGGATTACAGAATTTATATTCACAGAGAGCAACACTGTTTGATTTGGTTGGTCCCATTCCAAAAGTAGGGATCAAGTGGAAAGTTCTGATCTGGATGTCACACTCAGTTAATTCTTTGAATGTTTTAGTTGAACCTCCCAAAGTTTCAGATTTTGGGATCTTGAAATAAAAATATAGTATTTTTTCTGAAGGAGAGAATGTGTAATTTCGGTTATAAAAGCACAGAGCAACCTATTTATTAGACTACTTATTAGGCAAAGTATCAAAGGATACTTTGATTCTCTGTTTCTATCTCATAGACAAATTAATATTTTTTTTCCCAGACAAGATCTGCATGAGCTGTGAACAAGAGTACTTTCCTGAGAAGAAGTAGTCTCCTCATTGTGTCTCAGCAGACCTCTGAGTCATCCTTGTGTCTTTGCTGGGTGGGCTGAGCGCCATGAGTGAGATGTGCCTCTCATTCCTCTTCTACTACTCTCGTAACAACATTTTTGGTTGTATGGGCTATGCTGACATTTCGTACGTTGCACACATACTCAAGCAGGAGGCCTCAGAGTGAGTCCTGAATCAACATGTTTCTGGAAGTAGCAGAGCAAAATGTAGCTATGAAGAACGACAAATGGAGAAGATAATGAAAACGAAATGTTACTGATAGGGAAGAAAGACTCATGTACCTTGATCTCTCTTGATCAGCTCCTTTGTTGCAGGGATCTATCAACTGTGATACTTTAAAAATCTCTTGTCCTTTATTTTTTTCCCCTCTTCCTTATTTTTTTCCCCCCTTTCCTTCCTTACCTTCTCACCATTTGTCTTCACCTCCCCCTTGCCCCCTCCTCTTTCCACAGTGGAGTGGAAGGAATGATGGCCATGGATTTTGTTGACTGGGACAATGACACTGTCAAAATTGCAGAGAAAGCAGCCAAGGAGGCAGATCAAGTTGTCATGATTAAAATCGTTAATGTAAGTCTTCCTTCTGAGCAATTTGTGGGTGGGAAACGGACATGACTCTGATGTTCTGAGAACAAAGTGTGGCTGAGAGATAGAGGCAACAGACAACATCTTGGGTAACACCAGCTATTCATAGCTTATCCACAGCTATAGAAACTGAAAAGGATTACCTGAATGATGAAGTCCTGTGTCCTAGGCTGCAGTTGCAAGGAACTGTCAAAGACATATTTAGTCATCACTTAACTTTGAACTAACAAAGCCAAAAATTCTTCTCCAAAGAGGAAAAAAAACTCTTGCACCTTGGTAATATAACAGTGCCCAGGGGGTGATGCCATGGCAGGGCATTTTTGATAGGATGAGCAATGAAATAGTGCTGAAGGTCACTCAGATGAAATGCATGCAAAGGGAGTTAGGATGATCCAGAAAATCCATACACATGGAACACAGCTTCTTGGCTCTTACTTACCTGTCTGCATTTCAGGGCATCAGTCTGGTACCTACACATCTTAGAGGTAAATTAGGAGAAAAAAATATCTTAAATTGAAAAAGGATCAAACTTCTATCTTCTCCTCTCTCAGAGAGGTTTTCTGCTGTTGGAGGGGGACCCATGTCATGATATTCTCTCAGATTGCTGGTTATGCATCCAGACAGCAAGAAAACTGACTAGAACACATCCAAAACTTGCAGTGTTATGTCAGAGTCTTGTGGCTCCCAACTTAAAAACAAATCATGTAATTTTATTTTTCCCTCTTTCCTTCCATCCTCAGGAACTCCAGAGAAATGAGAGTGGTCTAATCAGATACATTAATATTCCAGAGCGGGCTGCCTGTCAAAATATTTCTGGATACCTCTCACTGTCACGTCTGAGGGCCACTGCAGACCTTAGCTTGACCGCAGCCTGTACTTCAGAGTCATCAACCAGTAAAGAAACTGTTTCAGTTCCCCTTCTTTCTCTCACACAGCTGGTGTTTGCTTGGCTTATCTCAGCCTCTGAGTATGGGAAATGAGGGGCAGAATACCAGAACATATCACTGGCCCACTGAAGAAGTCTGTAATTACCACCTGGGAGCAGGGTATTCCAGATCTGATGGCCCTGAACATGAGAGGTTACTTATGTAATAGAAAATTGTCTTTCTTTGGAAGAAATGGGTTCAGCGGGCATTGGCATTTATGTTATTTTCATTAAAAATACTTTCTAGTATAGTTTGTTCTAAATCAGAAAAGCAATGTACTGTAACGTAGTAAGGACAGGAATACAGTCATCTGTTCAATAGCTGCTGCTTCATGATTAAATCCAGAGCTTTCACAGATGGGCTACTATAAGTGTTTGCTCACTGGTGTTTCATTAAGCATTATCTAGTCTCAAGCTATCTACATACTCTCTGTACTGAAGTCAGTATAGAAAACTAAGCTCCTTAGTTATTAAATAATGTAATTGATTCTACAACAATGCTACCGTATCCATCCATGACTGCACGGCAGGGAATTTACTTGCTGTTGGCCAGGAAATAATAATGCAGTGACCTAGTGTTTACTGAAAAACAGACCTTATACACGTACATATAGCAAACCTATGAATTCTAATTTCACAAAATCTAAACCATTTACTGGTCTTTTTTCTTATCTTTTTCCCCAGTGCATACATGAGAATTAAATGAGCAAATCTGGTGATAGTTATGTTATTTGTCAGGCACTGACAGGCATGGGACATCGACCACTTCTCTAGGAAGCTGTTGCAGTGTCTGACCACCCTCTTGGTAAAGAAATGTTTCCCAATGTCCAGTCTAAACTTCCCCTGACACAGCTTTGAACCATTCCCATGTGTCCTGTCACTCGATCCCATGGAGAAGAGATCAGCACCTCCCTCTCCACATCCCCTCCTCAGGAAGCCGTAGAGAACAGGGATATTGCCCCTCAGCCTCCTTCTCCTCAAACTAGATGAACCCAATGTTCCTGGCCCCTCCTCACAGGACATGCCTTCCAGCCCTTCCAACCAGCTATGTTGCCCTCCCCTGGATGCATTGAAGAGCCTTCACATCCTTCTTAAATTGTGGGGCCCTGGGCTGGTTTTGGCTGGGGTAGAGTTAATTTTCTTCATAGCAGCTAGTATGAGGCTGCGTTTTGGATTTGTGCTGAGAAGTGTTGCTAACACAGGGATGTTTTAGTTCCTGCTGAGCAG
The DNA here is from genome assembly GCF_017639655.2 of Falco naumanni. Taxonomy (NCBI): domain Eukaryota; kingdom Metazoa; phylum Chordata; class Aves; order Falconiformes; family Falconidae; genus Falco; species Falco naumanni. The sequence goes on along the minus strand of NC_054058.1, from coordinate 9,510,762 downwards.
TGCTTGCACAGAGCCGAGGGCTTTTCTGCTTCTCACCCCACCCCAGCAGCGACCAGGCTGGGTGTGCACAAGGAGCTGGGAGGGGACACAGATGGGACATTGACCCCAACTGGCCAAAGGGATACCCCATACCACAGGATGTCATGCTCAGCATATAAAGCTGGAGGAAGGAGGAGGTACGGGGGGACATTCGGAGTGATGGCATTTATCTTCCCACGTAATCATTACTGGTGATGCAGCCTGGCTTTCCTGGAGATGGCTGAACACTTGCATGCCCACGGGAAGGGGTGCGTGAATTCCTTAGTTTGCTTTGCTTGCGTGTGTGGCTTTTGCTTTACCTATTAAACTGTCTTGACTTCTACCCACAAGTTTTCTCGCTTTTACCTTTCCCATTCTCTCCAGCATTCCCTCCTGGGATGAGTGAGTGGAGCTGTGATGATTAGTTGCCAGCTGGGGTTAAACCAGGACAGGTCCTGAATGGCACACAGCGCTCAAGGGGAGGCTGACCTGGATAGTCACCTCTCTTGATCAGCTGGTTATGTTGTGTTTGACGTACCTCAAGATGTGGTTTGCCCCCTTGACTGCCAAGACATGCTGCTGACTTACGCTGAGCCTGCCGTCAACCAGCAGACCAGTCTGGGTGATCAGGCTTCTCCTGGCAGGTTACACCTGCTGTCAGTGCAAAAACTAAATCCGGCATTTTGAATTAGTAAATGCTGCTATGAGCTAGCATATTTCCTCCAACAATGATTCACAGCACAATATCCACATAGCTTCCGCCTCCTGCGCTATGAAAGCATTAGTCATGCAGGAATTGAAAACCTAGAAAGCCTAGGGCTCGTCTTGTTTAGACTAACCTATTCGAGTTGTTGCTTTTGCATATTAGGCGCCCTTCACCCTTCCCAAAACAGGCCGGACCAATCTCACTTTATGAATCCCCATTTGCCATCAGAAGTTACTCACAGAGGGGAAGAACGTGTTTCTGAGCTGCTCAAAACCCATGTTCCTCAGGACACAGCAAGTCAGCTTGGTTCTGGTTTAGAAGAGCTGCAGACACACCAGCAAGCCCCGAGGTGTGGCAGGGTCCTGTGTCAGCAGCGTTGAGTGCACTTCTGTATGGATCAGAGGCAAATGTATCATGATTTCACACACCTGCTTTTGACAGCCCTGCCTTCTGGACTCCACAGGGATGCTCCCCGCGATGTGCTGTGGGTCCACCCTGAAAGCTTCACTCTGCTTCCTGGGGCTGATTTCCAAATGTCTGTACTCTTCTTCTTTCCATTGCATTTAAGAAATCTGGTCTTTTCGAAGTACAAAAGGGCTGGGGGAGGGGGAGGGGGACAGGAGAGGGGCAGGGTGTCAAGATTTTGAAACTCAAAATACTACTGACACTAGAAAAACCTCCTGACAAAGGTGACTACATCAAGGTTACACCCTTGCACTTAACACACTACTATAAAAAAAAACAATCAGCATTAGGCTTCCCTTCTCACTATGGTTTTGTATAAGACCGAAAGAGGAAAGAACTTGCTGCTGAGGTTAGAGGGGAAGGAGCTCTGTGTCATTGTCAGTCTAGAGTAGATTTTAAAAACAGCAGTGAGAGAAAAACAGGAGAAGGGGGAGCAAGAATGTCAGAAAATCTCCTTTACGCTGACTTGAACTTGACTGAACCAACGAGGCCCAGTCTATACAAGGTCACTGATGTCCAAGGTGAGTCGATTGATCTCCACTGAGCTTTCTTTGTATTCTTCAGCCTCTGTCACTTGTATTTGAAAGACCACCGAAGCCCTGAAGAGGACAATGGAAATGTGAGGGGCAGTGCTGTGAAAAATGCACAGATGGGGTGTTCATGTAGGTTTGTTACCAAGAAAAGGGGATTGTTATAAGGTCTACTTTTCATGCGATAAGGTGCAAGTGTGAGGGGGAGTTTCTTCTGTAAAATTAAGGGTAGTTTCTATCAATGTAGGAGATCATTCCACACCTGAACATCAACTGGTCCTGAACCAGTCATGTTCTCATGCAGCAGACTGATGCCTGCAGCAAACCAACCAGGAGACCCAGTGCCTGATGTTTCTGCTGTTTGAAGCAGTCTCATGCGTAGCCTGTTTGTGTTTGCTGAGCGTAGTAGGCATTCCTTTGGGTTTTCTTCCTACTGGCTTGTATAGTCTGTACAAACTACCTATTTAAGAAATTAAGCATAAAATGTTTCATGGACAGTTTTAGTTTGATTTAGTATAAATTTAGTATAAATTCTAAAGTAAAATTTCCTTTCTTTAACGGACTGAGAATCATTGCATAAACTTTTGCGCTGGTATTGCTACATCACTTAAAATTACATCATAAAATAACAGACTTCACACACTTTGTCTCTGTATTTCATATTCTTTTTTCTTCCCTTTCTTTTTAACCTTACTACCTCTTCAACAGAAACAGTAATTTCTATTTCTTTGCATCCTATTCTTGTCTTTTGCATAAAGTGTGATCCCTGGGCATCTATTTTCAGACGGCTGGAGTTTCTAATGCCCCAAGAAACATTGTTTCTATCACCGCTTTTGACAGATTACTTCATGGCTAAATTGACAGGCACCCACAACAGATGTCAACTGATTAAAGGTTCCATTTTCCTTCTAATTTAATCCATGTACTCCAGCTTGCAGGTTTTAGTTTTAATAATATTCCTACATTCCTCTATTTGTGCCTTTCTGGAAAACCCCTATCAACTCTTCTATATGTTCACTTAATTTATGCACAGTATTTCCCATTGATTACACATATCTTACAGAAAAGAGCTCAAACACTGACTTCTGTCTTGGTTTTTTTCCTTGAGTTTGCTATTTTCTCTTTGATAGTGGATTCCCTAGATTAAATGTAGTGTTCACAAAGGAATGAAATTAATTCCATAAGCCAGAAGAATGCACTTAAACTCATAGAAGACATTAACTCTGTATGGTGATAAAAACAAAGGGGCTCAGTGCTGTGTATCAGGATGACTTTGAATGTTTTGTAAAACTGCAACATCGTATTTCTTACTTTCTACCCCTTTTTTATTTGTCCTTGCCCTTCCTTTCTTCCCCATGTTTTCTTCCATGTTCATTTGTATTTATTATCTCCAGATGTTAGAATAGTTTTCAGTTTTCTCGTCATGTTATCATTAGCTAGTAACTTCTTCAAATTTAGCATGATCTGCAGTTTTCAGGATTGCTTTGATGTTGTAGCCTTTCTCTGCACTCACATATGGATATGGACTGAATAAATCAAACAACCTTACACATTTCTCATCATTTTTGTTTAGGTTTAAAATGCATATGCCCATGCCCATGCCTCCTCTGTTATTCTCTGCACTGAAGAGAAACAAGGTCTGTTTCTGCCTACAGCAAGTCCTTTAAGGTGTGAATGCGATGGAAAAAAATATTATTTGGACATGGTTAAACACTGTAACATAAATCAGTTGCTGTCATGTATTTAGCATTTCAGTCATTTTTGTTCCATTTAAGTTGTTTCTCAGCTTTCTCTGTTCTCTGTTATTTTTGTCTGGTTTTAGGTTCTACATATGCAGAAGTGAAAGTGCAATCCCTAGACACGAATGCTGTAGCTAGTAGCTACACATCATCTGGTGAGTTTTCAGCTGTCTGCTTAAACTGATATGAATTTAAACAATGAGAGCACAGAAGACCGTTCCTTATTACCCAAAAATGCAGTGATATAAAACTGCAGGAAGAGCGATGATACAGTTCTCAGCTTCACAGCCAGTGCAGGGGGCCGTTGGCATGTTGCATTATATACAGCTAAACCACTTTGGCTTCACTGGTATAGGAACACAAGGATATTTTGGGCCAGATCATCAAACCACCTAGCCCAGCCTCCTGTCTCCAAGTGCAGGCATAAGTGAACAAGTAGAGATGAATAAAAAGAGGGTAGGCATGTACGATACCTTCCCGTAATGCTCCATGTGCATGCATCTACACAGGGACTTACTGAGACAAATGTGTTTCTATTCACGTATCCTCAGTGGATTTCTCTTCTACAAAGTTGCCCAACCTCCCTTTGGTTCTACACACAGCACACACCCTTCCCTGAACCTTTTCCTATATGCTTTTTGAAATAGGGGTAGTAGAACTGAATGCATCATTGAAGGTAGAAGGGAATCATGGATATAGAAAACCACGTGGCAGAAAAAAATCCATTATTTTTGTTCATTTTCCTTCTGAATAATTCCTAACATAGAGTCTTCATTCCAGGAGATATTCAAAACCTGACTGTGCATGGTCCTGGACAACCTGCTTTAGCTGACACTGCTTGAGCAGGGGAGTTGGACAAAGTGATCTGAAAAGGTTGCTTCCATCCTAAATGATTCTGTGACTGTATGGTCAGAACAGCAGACCAAAGTTTGCAGATGTCCTCTAGAACTTTTTTAATTTTTTAGTTTTAATTCACATTAGATCTGTTACTTTCTAGTCCCTGGGTACAAAGATAGCTTTAAGAATGGGATTACAAAACAGCATTAGTAACCCAGCTATCTCACACTTAATGTCTCTTAAAATTTGACAGTATATCCATTTTTTCATTTGGGCCATATGTCTTCCAGCTCTTGAATGAAGATGAAGTGTTCCTTTTCCAGCTGTTCCCCTAATCTTTATTTTTTTCCACCTATCTGTAGGTAAAAGATGTTGCTCCAGAACATGTGTTGCTGTATCGGTCGCTGTGGTAATCCTCCTACTGGTCTTAGTGGTGTGTCTGGTGCTCATTTGTAAGTACTGCTGAAAATGTAATAACTGCAATTAATTTGTGACTCTCACCCACCCACTGAGACCTAAGTCATGACATCCAAACCCAGTAACAACAGAAAGCTAGTTTGTAGGCACAGGACAGGAGTTTTCAGCCAACCATGGGTGTAAGAGGAAATCCATAAAAGAGTCAAATGGCCTGAAAGTTTAAAATTCCAAAAGAAAAAAAAAAAAAAAAAAAGCCAAAACCAATTAAAAAACTGAGTGTTCAAATAATAAATAATTCATTATACAAATATTTTGAAGAAACAAGACAAGATTAGATAATGCTACTACGATTGCTATGCACGAGAATATTCCAAGGTGATGATTTTGTATCATGTCACCAAGATGTCCATAACACCAAAACTTATATTCATATATTTTTCAAATAAATATGAAAAAAAGCTCATTTGAAAGACATAGCTAAGACACAACTTAAAGGAATTTGTTTGCACATTACTCAGACAAAAACCTGGTACTAGGCTTCTCTGCATATATATCACTGAGTTCATAACAGTCTTTGAACTACATTAAAAGGTATTTTTTTAGAAAGAAAGCATTCTTATCTCCATTAGACTAAAACAGATTTTATTGGAGCTGTGTGGTACTTCCCCTTGAATATTTTCAAGGTATCATTTTTAAATTTTGGATGTGGTTGCGTGTTTCTTTTCATCCTCTGACAGCTGAACAAGCTTAAGAGGTTTCCACAATCGATCACTCTCAAGTCTCAGAGTTTGCCAGCTATGCAGAGATGCACATGGAGAAACTCTTTGTGAAAACACACCAAAACCTTTGATCCACAGAACTTAAAAAATAGGGTTGTGGGAAGTAATTGATGGCATTTTTCAAGGCAAAGAGTAAAGGACAGATGTCTGATAGTCCTCTGACCTTTATAAAATGTAAAATACCACAGGAAGGGTAAAATTAAGAAAAGAAAACCAAAAAACCCAGAACAACACAACATAACAAGGTGAAATTACCAGCATTTAATAGAGCAGGAGTCAAATGAGGAGTCATAGACTTTGATTCAGGTCTGGCTTCAGTTATTGTTATTTTGTTGGGTTCAGTACTGCCTCAGTGAACTGAAAATATACTCCTAAGAAACTTGAGATCTAGATCAAACTTGAGAAACTCAATCAAATTAATTTATTATTTCAATAGCGTACAGTTCTCACTTGTACTCAAAATGAAAACTTTTACCATTTTGACTGTTTTATTTCTAAGTTTTAATTTTACATGTGTTTTCCATACAATCTTGTTTTGCCAAATAAACCATTGCTGACAAACAGCTTGTTTAAATGAACTAAAGTGTCATCTTTCGATATCACTCCATCATACAAGAGCTCAGCAGGCCAGAAGGCATTTTCCATTTCTGTTCATAAAAATGACAACAATTTTACTCAGTGGAACCTGATCAGAAATGTTTAAGATTTTTATAGTAGTGTTATTTTCTTTTTTCTTGAGAGAAAATTTATCGTTAGTAATTGAAAAATTGGCCCTGCAGTTCATGAGATCCTCTTCCAAGAACAGGCAGGTCTGACTTTGTTTCAAATGCTCCTTCATATGAATTTTTCTCTTTTCTTAAACCAGGAGCTGATATCCAGCCTCAAGATACACACATATAAATGCATATATGCATGAAAACCATAAAATTTCAAACTGATTTTTCTGTTTTATTTTTTCTTGTTGCTCTAGGGATTCAGTAAAAGGCAAAGAAAGCCTTGATGTTCCAAATTAGCATATGACTTAAGCACAAGAAAATTCAGTGTTAAGTTGCTCCAATTAGTAAATAACACATTACTGCTTTGTTAGGTTTCAGGGCCTTTGAAACATTTTCAGTAATGCTGCGGTCTGAATCTCTCAGACAGATTTCAGACTTCAAGGCGGCAATATTCCAGGAGAAAATATTGACCTACCATTTATGTCTTGCAAATTGATTTCCATCCAGTAGGAGAATCAGTAGAATGGTGTTTATTTTTGTAATGCATATCTATCAGTATGCATTAATTTCTAATTTTTCACAGATATAAATACTTTTAAGTGATGTTAGGTAGTTTTAGTACCAGTATTTGGTACTATTATATACTAAGCACTGCAGGGTATCTTTACAAGCAGTACTTCAAGCTTCTACACACAGGCTCAGGCTATATGCAAAACTTCTTCAGCTTCTAAAATTAAATGGTCCTGTTGTTCCTCCATATCATGTTTTTGAGAACTTCCTGAAGACTAAAATCATTTCTCTCTCTTCCAGACTTGCGGTTGCTTCTTGAACTTCTCAGTCTTCAGCTTTAACTTCATAATTTCCACTATGATTATCTGTTTTAATATTCTATAAAATATAATGCAGACTTTATAATTAGTATCTCTGTATACAGCTTTGGATGTAATTCTATACACCAGAGCTTTAAGAACGTTTGTATTCCAACGTTCAGACATACATCTTGGTTGGTTGGTTGTGGTTTTTTTTTATAATGACATCTAAGACTCATATTCTCTTACACAAGTGTATTGGAAGCCAATCCCTAAAAGGAACAGGGTAAATAATATAGTCTCTGCAAAATTAGACATTTATTGATCAGCTTTGATCTTTGAATTGTAAATGTAAAAACTGTGATATCACTTGCCAGCATCTGATTTTAGGTGCTACAGTGCAACTTTTTTTCTCACAGTTCCAAAAGTCTAGTTCTTGTCTGCTGTGAGGAAAGAAACGTAGATCAGTAGGACTTCCTAGGCACTGTGGTTTCAAAGTCTGTAGTGGCTTTTACAATTCATACTTCAGCAATTTGTAAAAGGGCAGTTTGACAACTGTTTGGCACCAGGAGATGCCAGCTCATTACGATCCCAGCAAAACAAAAAAGGCAATCATGCAGGCTCTGTGAGGTATTATTTAAAATATTATTTATTAGTGCTAATGCTATAAAAAGAAGAAAGGACAGTATAGAAAAATCCTAGGTCCCTTCAGGTGCTGGAAACCCTGTGGCAAAATTACAAAACAGAGGAACTGGGCCCAGTAACTGTTTTCTGGGAAAGCAAGTATTACCAATCATGTCCCAAAACAATACTGTTATTTCATACTTACTTCCTTTCATCACTCACTGTCTGGGTCTAGGCTTACAGAAGGAACTGATTAATCCTTTGTATTAAAACTGGGATACATTTATATCACTGCTCACTTTGGAGTCTGGTGGTCCCTGAAGTCCTTCTGGATATTTTTGGCATTAGGTTTCTGAAACCTTGATGGCCTATAGATAAAACTGAAACAAGATATGTGCGGAGAAGCGATACGTTGTATAAGACAAGCATATATTTGTCAATTATTTCAACGTTGAATATTGCACTGAATCATTTAATAACATAATTGAGGGGATATTTCAGCCATTAGGGGTATTTGTAGTTACCAGCCAAAAAAAAATAATTTCTGTATTCTCTTTATGATCGTCATAGGGCTAAAAGTTGCTTCATTTTGACTATGATGTTGTCTTATTTTGGTCTGAGACTGTTGGACTAGCTTCCAGCTGAGGCACAGGTGTGTTCTGCCTGAATACATCAGCCCCGTTGTTTGGGTAGAAGCAGACCGTGACCGCAGCTCCAACCTGTGTGGGAGCATGCTTATCCAAGGACAGACTGGCTCGAGCACTGAGCTCTTCAAAATGGCTCTTATTTCTTATTGCTGTAGTTAAATGTATGCTGTACACCACACTTACCACCACTCTGAAAATGTGTGGAACATTTTTTGTTAAGTTTCAGATTTAGGCTCTTTGGAAAACTTCTCCGTAGTATGGTACTACATTTGGGGTTGTTTGTTTTCAATGGAGAGGCAAAAAGGTGAGGAGCAGAGTTTCTGTGTGGGGTGACAGTGGAGTTCAAAGAGGTCTAGGAGAGCTCTGACAGTGTATGGCAAAATGGTCAGCCATCCAAAGCAGAAATTGTATTCTTATTTCCAGACTATCCAACTGTGAGCAGCCCACATAACTCAAAATTATCCTCCGCCACCGCTGAAGAGGCACTAGGTAGGTAACTCTCTGTCATTCAAAAGACATTTTCCAGAAGCCTGTTACATTGCCTTTTGGGGATGGGGGGTGGAGTAACTAGATTTTGCTCAGAAGGAAAAAAAAAATCCAAACCAAAAAAAAAAAAAAAAATCTGACATCTCGGGAATAAATAGCTTTACCCTGAACACTCATAGGAGGAGCTCTCAAAGCCAGAGACATTTCAGATACTCATCTTCTTTAAAAGTAGTGCTTGGTCAGCACTGCATTACAGTTTCAGAGGGAAGAACTCTCATGCTGGTGCAGAGGAGCCTGTGGCGGGTGAACAGACATGAATATAACAACCCCTTTGGTATCACGGCATTGTAGTGAGTGTGACAGATCAACGTGCATGTGCTGCTTTCCAAATACCCCTCCGTTCTTAGCATTTTAACCAAATGTAATTCCCTTTTGCTGTTTAGGAGCTGCTGGATAACCGACTAAACTGTATCGCACAGTCCCTGTCTCCCTGACTCATGTCACCCTCCCCAGTTCCCATTCTCTGTTCCACCCAGCACCCTGCCTGGCAATGGAGAGAAACGTTCTTTCTCTCAGTAGCGTCACTACTGCCACATTGGGTAGCAGGCAAATAAGACTTTTGAAAACTGAATGCTTTTTGTCCTGACTTTCTCTTCATCATCTGAGCAAAGATTCAAAAAGCTGGATAACATTATCTGTGATTCTACTTCTCTGACTCATGCCTGGTGACTCTTGGGCTGGTATTAGCTACAGAGACTGGCAGGGAACCCTGGTGGTCTGGTGAAAATTATAAGCAGGACCGCACAGGTACTTTTCTGGTTGTAACTTACTCTCTTAACTTTCTTTTGTAATGGGATCCTTTTGTTAGTGGGAACATGGATTTTTCCACATCTGTTCTTTCCTCATGCAGGCTGCCCCCACCCCTGGGAAAAAAATGGGAAAAAATGCTACTTCTTTTCTCAGGAGTTGAAAAAAAATGATTGGAATGCCTCCCGTAAAGAATGTACTGACATGGGTTCAGACCTGGTGATCATTGAGAACAAGGAAGAACTGGTGAGATCTAAATTCATGGGGCTGCTTCTTGGGTGGCTTGACCTGTATGCCAAAAGGCTGATGGGTTACACTTGTGTCTTCTCATGTTACATGTCTTTGGGCATCTATAATCTACCTCTAGCCATATACACCAAGCACCTCTGTATGGTAGCAAACACCTTCACAGGAAGATGCATCTTGGTGGTTGAAGTCTTATATCTGGAAGCTTCTCTCCCCAAGCATGCTCCCATGGGAAGAAGAAAACTCTGCCTAGCTGACTTATAGTTTAAAGAGATTTAGCATGCAAACCAAGACCAAGCAAGTCAAACAGACACTCATTTGTGAGAGTCATTGCTTTGACAAAAACTGAAAAGGCTTTCCCATCACAATCAGAAAAGAAAAGTGTCTCCAGGTATCAAGTCACATCTGGCTAACTACAATGTATAGCTTTAATGGTGCTCCATTAAATGTATAATTAAACATTAAAAATATTAATTATTAATTAATAAATTAATTAAATGTATAATTAAATGTATAGCATTTAATATATATTCTATTCCTACTGAGACTCAGGAAGAGAGAGGAGATTAAATGAAAATGGAAAAATTCAGCTTCTGAAGCTGTGGAAAGAGATGCACATTGTACTTTCTATGTTGGCTTTCTGCGTGGCTCTGGGGAAGGAAATGTAATTTTAACGTATTATCATGGTTTCCTTTCTAGGATTATCTTGCTTCACAATCAACAGGTCACTACTACTTGCTTGGTCTCAAACGCAGTAAGAACGAGAAGTGGAAGTGGATTAACGATGTGGAACTTAGCAAAGACATGTAAGCTTATTCTGGCAAGTCACTGTGCTGCAACGTCCGGAAATAGTGGGGAAAAAACCCAAACCAATAGAGCCAGCAACAGGGCGTACGAGCAAGGTCAGGGACTGCAATTTCTAGCAACCTTATTCCTTGAGATTCAGGTGCTTCAGCACATCCCTGTGACAAGTCAAAGGGAGCTTGTAAGTCACATGGGAACACAGGCGTGTCACATCAGGATGGCAAGGGAGGATACAGCTGTGGTTCTGGTGGGGAAGGAGGAATCTGACCAGATGGAGTTCAGTGGGGAAGGGAAGGATATACCAGGCAGGAACAAGGGAGAGTGTGATGGTGTCAGAACCATGGAATGGAGGCTACCAAAGAAAAGGAAGGTCTCTGGATGGGAAAGCATAGCCTATATGCTTCTGTTGAGGTCTAGGGAAGCCAATTAAAAGGGGGGGGGGGGGAGACTCCAACAAGGCCACTGTTGAAAAGTTTAGTATGAAAAGCAATAGAGACCACCAAAGGCTGAAAAAGAGAGTGATAACGATGGCTCAACTGGACAGCAAATGGTCAAATAAACAACACTAATTCCACTGACAATAATGAAGCTTAGCAGCAAGGCCAGGTGCCGCTTTGCCTTTCGTGGACGTGATACTGACTGCATTGCATTCAGCTAGGTGAGGAACGAAACTAAATCCAACTTTCTCTCCCTGTTCAGGTTTAATATAGGAGGAGACGTAAATTATTGCTGCGCTGTCATTGGGCATGGCAAAGTAGAAACTGCATCTTGCTATGGATCCTCAACAACACAAAATATGTGTGAAAAAGCTGCAAATATTACAGAAAGGCAGGAGAAGTAAAAACAAGAGGTCCAGGCAAGAATGTCACCCCCAGCTTCCTGTAGGAATGACAGATATGATTTGTCTTATTTATCTTTAGCTGTCTAGTCAAAGGGACTCCTGCAGGCTCCCTCTGGACACCTCGCCAAGGTTAGCACATCCTTTCCCAAGATGGGTGTCTGAGACAGAATGGATCCCCCTCTAAAAGAGCCTGGATTTTCACACATTAAGAGTCTGGATGACTTACTCATACCAGATAACTGACTTTCAGGCAGCCACTGCTAGGTGATACAAGTCCAGTCTTGGTGATAGATGTGATCAAAACCAGATCCTATGTCTCATAGACACATGAATATATACCCATATGTTCAAATCTCTGTGCACAAGGAGACATTTCAAAGCCTTGCCATGCACTGGGCATCCCTGCAGCCACGGTGAAGGTTAACACATATTTATATTTTGTAGAAATCTACATAGAAAACTGTAGAAAATTGCAATCGCTCTCATTGCCATGTGTCATAGATAGGATTAACAGGACAAAGTAAAATGTGTGTGTGTATAAATCTTACTCTGTAAAAGATTGTCTCTGTTAAAAAAGCACACTGAACACCAGACTCTGAAGGGCTAAAATGTAATTGACCAAAAGGGAAACAGTCCTACACCACAGCTCTGTGCATGAGGTCACCACTAGTCCTGTGCAGGTCAGGGAAAATATATTAGATTTAGACTTGGCCCTCCTGGGGAAGGGCACAGTATGAAAAGCAATAGAGACCACCAAAGGCTGAAAAAGAGAGGGATAACGATGGCTCAACTGGACAGCAAATGGTCAAATAAACAACACAGTTACCTGTGAAGAAGCTGGTGAGAAGTATGAGAGCAACCTACAGAGAATGACAACCAGCAGACTGTGTTTCTTGGACAATGATCAAAGAAGAAAATCATGCATGAAGATTTTCGTCTCCAGAAAAGTTAGAATTAACACCAGAAACAGGTGGCACTGGTAGAGCAGAGATGTGACCTGCAAACAGTGTATACTACCAAAGCTCTTCCAATGTGTTTCAGCAACTCTTGGGACCTGGGGGCTTTGTGACTCCGAGGATTATCATTCTTACCATCTCCTCTGAGGCAGAATAATTCCTACTTAAAATGGTGCCAGTCATGGCTCTCTCCTTCATCTGCAGGATGGAGAAAGCTCTGTGGATTTCTTGATGAAGTGACAGTGATGACATGCTTTCTCATTCGGGAAAAAATGAAAGTTTTTGCTTACTCAAACATCTTATACTCAAAATGTTGTGGCCAAGGGAAGAGAAAATGGAACCATATGGGAAAAATTCTCTCATTCTGACTTGAAAGCACATTTTTATGTCCCTCAAACAAGCAATACTCCCCACTGGCTCATTCGTCAAGACTTGAAACATATTTGTAGCTCCCTCACTGACTTTTAATCACCAGGAACAAGGGAAGAATGTGTAGTTGTAAGAGGATAACGGCAGTGGCTGAAATCAGAATATAAACTGTTACTTCAGAAAGAAGCTGTGCTGGAGGGGCTGGCTATCTGTTCACACTCAGTTTGCTGGAGGGGGTGAGAGAGTGCTCTCTATGTTGTTACAGAGCACTGTCCTTTTATTTTCATATTCCAGCTGCTGCCCAGTGACCAGGTGTCCCCTACTGAAGGTGAGGGGCAGGGAAATGTCTCTTCCCTCAGAGCCGCTGGACCTAGGGGGAGTTTGGAGTCTTCAGCAAGCAGCGGATCCAAGCAGCTGGGCATCAGAGATGACAGCAAAGGGGAAGCTGCCCTAGGGCCACTGTGGAACTACACAAAGTCCATCAAACCCAGAAAGCCACAGAAAGTCACAGGGCTCAAGAGCACACACTGCTTACAAGGAAATCCCTAACAAGGGAGGAAGTTTGACTGAAAGTGGTTTATTTACTCTGTCTCTGTGCTTTCTTTGTTGATAAAGTTATCTTTTTCTGGTTTTGTTACCTTAGTTTTTAAATAAACCTTAAGTTTACAGTTTGAGATTCCTTGATTATCTTTTGGCGTGCCCACTGCAAGGAAGGGGTGTAACATTCCACACTGATTTGGTCAGGGTCACAACCTGATGCCAAGGTCAGGGAATCTCAAACCAATGCAAACTTAACCTCTCAGAACTTCTGTGGCTGGTACCTGCAGAGAAATAGAAGACTGGTTTTAATTTTTTATGCAGTTGGGCAAATAGACTGACACTGATTTGGATAGGCCAGGCTGACAGTGTCAACCTCATAGGGCACATCCTAGATGTATGGTAGGCTCCATTATTGACCATTATCAAGAAGAAGCTGGCATTAAGAGACACCTCCAAGAGCTGTTCCTCAGGGCTTGTCCTGTTTTCATAGACCTATATTCCATCGTGTTTCAAGCAAAATGTGGTCTTTAGTGTATTAACTGGGTTACTCCGCTCAGTTACCGGGGCAATGTTCCTCCAGCCTCACTTCCCTAGTTGGTAAGAGTTGTCTCATCCAATTTCAGCTGTGATGCTGCTGACATAAACGCATGATTTCCACGCAGTTCCCCCCCTGCACAGTTTGATTTTAGTTAACCAGAATGATCCCTTAATGAATGTATCAGCAGAGCTAGGTGGCTGAGTACACGCTGAAGAGAAAATGCTTACACATAGACACAAATATACACATTAACCCTCTGAAAACCTTCCTTGGTTAAAACTGTTTGCTGAGTAAGCTCTGCCCATATTCCATTTTAAGGAGGTGCCATTCTGAAAAGAAGAAAAAGCCAATGTTTCCTTTTCTGCTGGATCAGCTAATAGAAGAGGAGGAGAACCACAGAGGGAGGGAAGGATCATTTCCAGCATAGGAAATGCAAGTTTCATCCATACAGGGATTTGTTGGTTGGTTGGTTGGAGTCGGTTTTGCTTTTGTTTTTCCTAGTCCTGGTAACTTATGCTTGAGCAAGTTGAGTACATACCAAATCTTTGGAGAGGAAATAACCAGACTCAGTATGTGGGTCTCTAATGAGCATATACAAACTGAGATATAGGGAGGCTGTATTTAGGGGGAAGGGTAATTTCCCTACCAAGTTTCTAATCTCTGTTGGTGGAGGTGCTACTAAGTTCCAGTGAAATGGCTGTATACGTACTTTTAACATGACCAAGAATGTGCTTTTTTTCCTTATATCAGCATTAGAAATAACAGAACTATTGATCCGAGACTTAAATGATAGGTGTTACTGTTTGCTCCATCTATAACAAAATAAAACCCCAAACTTTTCTAAAAGTGTTGATACCGGCTTGTTTTTAAAAAGCCAGTTTTGCTCTCTCACCTACAACTTTCTTTGTTAGGGGACCCTTCTATATGAACAGGAATTATTGGTGTGGCCCTGACTGGTAGGATTTTCCTACAGACCCTCTTGCTCCTCCTGGTCCTAGACGAGAGTCTGAGCACAAGTGAGTGGGACAAAGGCTTCCTACAATTAAGCCAGCACTTGAACTCCATGTTGCAATCAGTATCACTATTCGGCCTAGGTGTGATATTTTCTTGATGCAGATTGCTCAGTTGTTATTCCCTAACGTAGCTCTGACGTAAGGCAGCTTATACTTGTAAAGCATATTTTCATTCTTGTGTGAGTTGCAAAGCAGAGTGACTTTACAGTAGCTATGACTGTGTGATTAAAGTTTTAAAGCTTTCAGCACTATAAAGGCCTAAAAATGTGTGAACCTTCTTTCTTGAGCGTTCATCTCAAAAAACAAAAGGCGAAGCTAGGCCTTTATTTGGCTTCTAGAATTTGTGACTGCTTATGTACATGTATTTATCTTTTTAGAGAACTGGACAACCCCAGAGTATGAAGAAAAAACCCAACAGATTTGAAGTACCATATTTTTGGAAACATACTTTTGTTTTCTTTTTTTAATTGGGGCAATCAGCAAGGTTCGTTAGAAAAAGTAGCCTTATGACAAAAATACTTCAATGAAGTCACCAAAGGGAAATTCAGCTGGAGATTAAGGAAGTTAGGTGCTAATCAGAAACTAAATCAGAAAAACTTATCACTTCTAGTATCACGGAGATGTTAGATTTATCTACTAGAGATGGAGACCATGGAGCTAGAGGTGGAGACTGTGGACAGTTTAAAACTAGCCAAGGTGTTTTCTGGGGTGCCATGTTACTAAACACCTTATTTTTCAAGGCCCAGGGTGCTGTTTTGGACAGAGGCATGAGTTACGGGGTACGTTGCCAACCACTTGGAAGTCATCTCCACCATGCTAAGCACTGTCTTAGCAGGGTCATGGCAGCAATTCCAGTTGAGAGCATGCTTGTTAGTGCACAGCGGCTGCTTCAGCAGCCAGCTATTACCGAGAGAGAGAAGGGCAACAGAATTTCATTGCAACTTGAACATTTCCAGTTCCTCGTTGCCTGTCCCATTCTTCTCATGAAGTTAAAGGTTCCTGGGAAGGGTGTGTCTTCGGAACCGAATACAAGCATGGTCAATGATACCTAGAAGAGTGTTAATATCTATAAAAACATTCAGATATTAGCAGATGTTTTCAGGGCATTTAACCTTTCCTGTCCAAGAGAAGATAGTGACTGCCTACAGTGTCATGGTGAGCTTGGAAAGAGCTATTGCTGCTCTGCCCTAGGCAAATGATGCACAGTGCTCATCATATTCCCCCCCGGGACTGTCCCAACCACACACTACTAGGATGTCATCAAGCCACTTCAGCTGTGCCCACACCGGGAAACCACTTGAATTCATTTTATGAACTCCAACTATTGACACTTGCCCACATCCTTGGCCTGATTTGTGCACAGTGCCCGTTCACCCACAGCCACTGCTTCCTTGCAGCGTGGGTTTCTGCACAGAACCTCACATCATCTCAGGGGTTAGAGAAGAGGCACCTCTGGTCTACTCACAGCTCTGTGTGAATCATTGCCTCCTAGCTCCCATAGAGGGGTAGTCCCATGTAAGTGGGCTCAGCCATCACAGTTTTTCTTTTTGTTTCAGAAGATACTTTCTAGCCTAGCATGCGAATTCCAGCCATTTCTTGGTTTTAATCCTGCCACAGAAATTAGCAGGCAGTTATCTTCTACATCCTCCTGCCCCCACGCAGTCTCATCTAATAGAAAAAGAGGAAGCCCCAGATGTGAAACTATGCTACGCAAGATAGAATGAAAATGTCCTCAGCCAAAATTAACACCCTTTTGCCACAAATATTTCCCTCTGCAATTTCATTGCCCCCTCTTCTGGTGGCATTTCTTCATCAACAGACCTCCTTACCAGCTAAATGTCCACAACACTTGGCCTGTGCAAAGCTCAATGGAGTACCACGGTCACACAGTAAACGGGACATACATACCTTGACAGTATGGCTGGGTTTTTGAAACTCTTCCTCACTGAAAAGGGGCTGTCACATCAAGGTGACAGAGAAACAAGAAAATTATCGTGCCAGCATAAGATCTGTAATAGATGAAGAACAGAACTTTAATGCGGATACCGGATGTAAAGTTACACTTTCAATGATGATCATGATTGCACAACCTAAGTAATTAAATCTATTTGTTTGAATTGTAGATATTTAAGAAGATTTGGGAGGTTGAGGAGTTACACTGCCGTGGCTTTTAAATGAGATGTCATCTAAAATAATTTCAACACGGATGGTTGTCAGTATATAATAATTAATTGATTTTTTCATACATTCCCATAACTCCTTAAATGAACAGCATAGTGACTCAGCAATGTAGAATTTTACAGACAAGAATTTTACACACACACACACACTGGCATTTAATTACTAGGGCAGTGCTCAGCTCCTCTTCTCTGCGTACACCAGAGATGTAGATATGGAAGACATTTTACCCCATGCATTGGATATATTTTCTAAACCCAACTGCATCATATTTATTTGTGTTTAATCAGGACTGTACAGAGTGCTTTGAGTCCTCCATTTTACATTTGTATACTCAGTATCAGGCATTACAGGAGATAAACAATAAATAAGTAGTAAAATACACATATAGGTATATCGGTAGAGTAGATTAAAAAAGGAGTCTTGTACCAGCTTTGTGAGCATAGCATTCAGTCAAGGAAGCACCATACACCCATTCAAATTGCTTTTGCCTCCTGATTTAGAATGTTTCAAATATCTTACAAGCAATGTACAAATGAGCTTTTCTCCACATGCCACATCTGCATGCTATTGAATGGTGCCAGCACGTCAGTAAATCTCTCAGCAGCCACCGTAGCATGTTCCAGTCACATTCAACCATTTGTGGCCACCAACTTTCTGTGCCCTGAGAGAAAATAAAGTTTTCAGGGCTGCTTACATGTCTTTTTAAAGCTGGTCTTTAGAAGACAGACACATCAAAGTTAAGACTTCTAAAGACTTCTAAAATTAAAGGCCATTGTTATTCACCATCATTCACGAAAGAAAATCACCAAAATCTAGAGGATTTCAGGACTTAAGGAAAAAAAAATCATATTGAGTTGAAACAGGTAAAAACCAATCATACTTATCCAAAGAATTTCTGTGGAGACAGATGACAAATTCCTGCTCTTCTCCAACAGGTCGCAGCAGAGGATAGCCTAAGAAAACTACCCATGAGATTCATTGCAGCTTTTGTGGTTTTCAGCTACTTTGGAGCTTCTACTTTTGATCTCTTTGACAATGTATTTCTTCTATTTCTTCCTTTTCCACCAGAAAATCTCTGAGGCTGGGCGGTGCCTTCTTCATCTTAGAGTTTGCGCTGAAACGGGAGTTCTGTGCAGTTCATGGGCTCAATTATGTGGTGACTTTACCTCAAGGGTTTCATGTCATGAGGCCCTGAAGAACTCAGAGGCTACACAGTAACTCACGTATTCCAGTTATTTATCTGAAAGTACACTGAACTAGCTGTGTAAAAACAGAAGCAACAGAGTATGCTAAAGGCACTAACCCCTCTTACCTTCCTTTTTCATTTTTTTCCTCATTTACTCCAGCCCTTTCCACCATGCTCTATGGAAATCTTCCTGAGTAAAAGCAATTGACTCTTAAACAGCTCTTATCATTAAGTTGTTAATAAAGGATGATTCACAGTTGTGGTGGGTTTTTTTGGTTTTTTTTTTAAAAAAAAAAAAAAAAGGGAAACAACGAAGAAAGCCTGCCCTTTTTTCAAAAAGTATTTATATGTAATGAAAACCTATCCAATTTCATAAACACTCTGCAAATATATAAGAATGCTTTAGCTTTTCATCAGATATTCAGGCATTCTCCTCCCAGTCTTCTTGGAAGTCTATGTGATATCAGAAGATGCATGAAAATAAACCCACAGCAACTGGAGTTGAAAGTGACTTCAAATCAAATTGTTTGATCTTTGCCATTTTTATTCGCATGTATTTAACAGAAAATAAAAATAGCCTTTTCAGTTCTGAACCTTACCAACCCAGTTCTGTGGGGACAAAACACACACCCTGGTCTTCAATTCCACGACCAACATGAAGAACTTCAGTGGGATTTCCTTAGACCAGATTTTATTCTTCTAGCATTTCTAGTTCCAAAAGTAAACAAAAAAAAACCCACCCCAAATCAAAACCAGAGTAGCACCACAAATAATTTCTTTGTTTTCATCAGAAAGTCCGGGGGAATCAAACATTATTTACTTCCACAGTCTAAAATAGCTGACAAGGGGAAGTAAACAGTTTGTAAGCAAGTGTGCATAGGCAATAGCAGAGCAAGCATCCCACAGAGTCACCACCACGAATCCTCACATGGAAACCCCAGGGCAGCTCCCAAAGGCAGAGAGACTGCCATTCGTACAGGGACTTCTGTTGTGCAAAGATCCACTGCTAAAGCTTTGGAATAGACTAGCTTGCACTTTTACCTTATTATATGCATTCCAAATGGCTTTTTGAATCACTAAAGATCCCAGAGCCAGGACCCTTCCTCCACATAATGGGAAACAAACTGGCAAAACCAGGGTCCTTTATCCCAGTGCCCTGGTGTGGTCCCCAAGTAGAACTGGAAGTGCCTTTTGCTACACAATGGGCGTGATCAGAGGAAAAATAGTGCAGCGCTCACTGGAACATCTCTTTGGTAGAGGGTTCTCCCTCTTCAAAAGTCTCCAAGAAGTGCCTTCTGCACCCTGCAAGAGAGATGGTAAAATAACTGGAGCTTCACTCTGGGATCATGGCCAACCAGCAGGGAATTGTTTATCAGCAATGATTTGGCCTCACCAGCAACTTGGGACATCTCCAGAAGTTTCTCATCAACTGATTTGATTTTGTGGTTGTAGGTACAATTAACAAAAGCAGAACAGGTAAACAAAGTTGCTAAGACCATAACATAGTCAAGGAAAGTTTTATAGGAGTCACCAGAGTCCCATCCTAATGAAGCAAATAAGAAGATAGCAATCATCAAATATAAGCTTCCTAACAGGCAAGCTGATATCCTGAAGATGATACTGATTGATGAACAAGGTGATACCCTAGAGGATACCTCATTAATCATCTGGATGGCCTTTCTGCAGACCTCAGTATCTTCACTGACTATCTTCAGCTGGTCAGGCAGTGCCTCACTGAATGTGCTTTCTCTCCTTTTTGGAATGACCTGATCATCCACTGCAGGTCAGGCCAGAAGGGATTTCCCATTGCAAATGGATGGAGGGCTATAAGGAACCATGGTGGCATTCTTAATCTTGTGGTTGGGAGCACAAATGATCTTAATAACTTTATCCAAACAGCGGACATAACTGGTGTCAATGTAAGTCAAACAGGTGATGTGCAGCGCCACTAAACAGGGCACCAACATGATGGGGATCACTGGCCTCCTTTCTAAACAGTCTTGGAAGACAGACAGATTGGCTTTCAGAGGGCTCCACCTGTTCTGGACAAAGTCAGGACTGAGGGCTA
The DNA here is from genome assembly GCF_017639655.2 of Falco naumanni. Lineage (NCBI taxonomy): Eukaryota > Metazoa > Chordata > Aves > Falconiformes > Falconidae > Falco > Falco naumanni. Next base: position 9,490,440 of record NC_054058.1, on the reverse strand, counting down.
AGACAATTTTCTGGATTTCTTGAATAGTCTCAACCATGATTTCAATTATTGTTTTACCTGGTTAAAGCCCCTCTGATGATAACAGGCCTTCAGATCAGGAATCATGGCTCCTAGGCTCTGGATAAGGTTCCTCACCCAGGCTGACCTGATGTTTCTATAACTGACAAAGATGTGGTGGGTCTCATGGGCTGCCAGGGCAGGTAGCTCAGGAAGTACCTGGGGTCCTTGAAGATCTGTCATTCCTGCTCTTGCAGGTAATGCAGAACTGGACTCACTAATATAATTATCTGAAAAGGGTCTAGTTTCCTCTTCAAAATCCATCATTCTCTGCTGCAGAAGCAAACCACGAAAGCAGAAATGATGAAATCACGCTCCATAAAAACAAACAGAAATACAATGCGTAATTTTGCAAACTGTTCTGCTACAAAAGGCATACCATTTTGCCTCTTGATACTTCTTTTTTCAGTCTACATCACACATTTGCTGTTTTGCATTCACAGACACACTGATACTAGTGGCAGACTCTGAGGTCAGGACTTGAGGTATCAAGCATCTGGTTTAGTCCCTGGCTTCAACGCAAGTCCATGCTGGAAACCTCAGTCAGATTGGTAAGCACTGATTAATACTTTAATTTAACCCAGTGGAATTGTTTCTGGGGGCAAATGTTTTTCATCTATCTAAAATTTTGATTAAATTACAATAGTAATTATAAGTAACTATATATTCCATTCAAGCATTGCAACAGCAAAACTCCTTAGTGATAAATATCAGTATTATCTACTTGTGATTGAATATCAAGAATGCACTGGATATTGTTTGCTGCTTTTGATATCAACACAGAGAAGCAAGAAGCACAGCTAGTACCATAAGTGCAACAGCCCTGCACAGACCACCGGAAAGTGTCCTGATCTTTCTCAGATGGTCTGTCCCTCACTTCAGCCTTGCTATGCAAGACAAGCTGGAAGCAAACAGGTAGCCCTGGAGCCCTTGGTAAGAGCTAGATGTAATTCCTGTGGAGATTTTTGTGCTTAGTGTGAAAATCTCTCTGAAGTGGTCTGTCCATCCACACTGGAGAGGCTGTGAGGAGAATACAATGACCTTTCCAAAACCCAAGGTGCAAGATGCCTGTTCCCCATGGACAATGAGGTGTAGTAAGGCACAGGTACTGCCACTCTATATTGCTCCCTGCAGTACCCAGTGCCTCATCACTCTTCAAAAATGTTGCTTTTTGCAAAGATCTGGCATGCAAAATTTCAAGCAACTTTGCTTTATGAGAGCAAAAAGAAATAAGAGGTGCTAAACTGTGTCCTTTTACTGCCAAATAAATATTCTCATCTCCCCCAGCACTAGCAAGCCCAGCAACTAGGTCACCCGGCAGCTTGCTGAAAACTGTATGAGCAGTGCAGGGTGTTCTCCAACATCTCCAGCCTCCTCATTCCTCACTTTGCAAGCTGATTGCACGTGAGGCCCTCCTCTTCTTCCCGCCTTTCTCCTCCTCCACTTCAGAAAGGAATTCCCCTCTGCTGAGCTCACATGAGGACCTGAAACCAAAACTAACCAGAGCTGCCAGCATTAGCAGAGACACCAGTAGTCCAAGCAACAGCCATCTGTGTTTTCCTTACATCTCCCACCATGGTCCTGAGGTGCTGGAAGTGGAGCATCACCTCAGGAGTGGGGCATCATCACTGTGTGAAGGAAAGCAGTGTGGCAAGGAGGGAAGCATTTACTTGCTGCCTGGGAGGAGGCGAGACGCAAGCCTCAGCAGCTGCTGGTTTCAGTGACTGACTTCCCTGGTGGGAAAGAGGACCCTTAACCTCAGAAAGAGTGACAGAACATGAGGGCACTTGGCAAGAAGACAAATATTTTATGCCTTCCTGATTTATAAGGCTCAGGCCCTGCCCTTGGTGGAGCTCCGCTCTCTTAGCTTCTCCTGGAAACACCTTCAAAACATGGCCAATGGCACACCACAGTTCTCCACACCAGCCCCGTGGGAGAGTTCTTGTCCTACCAGCGTCAGGCAGCATCCCAGTTCTAGCCAACATGCCATGTCCCCCCAGGGCCAAACAGAAAGCAACACAAGGAGAATGAATGACTAGCTGGAGGGCAACCACAAAGGAAGCGGGTATGGAGACAGGAGCTTGAACATGGATGGAAGGGGAGGGGCACAGCAAAAAGTGCTCATGTGCCCTGGAGTCCCGAGCAGATAGGGAAGCAGGAGACCCTACAGTGGCCAGGATTCACTGGCCCATGCTGCTTGTCCTGGTGGAGCAGAGGCTAGCTTGGTCAGGCATCAGGGAGGTGGGTGAGGACCTTGGTCCCACCACTTGGTGGGGTACAGCTGGGGTACATGGAGATGAAGAGGTGAGAAGAGCAGCTCTGGAGGGGCAGCCTGGCAAGGCTGTCTCCATCACTCTGGGAGGGACCTTAAGGGCCTCAGCACAAGGGATAACTCTTTGTTACATGACTGGAAGAGGAAGAAAAAGTAATTTCACACAGCAAGAGATGTGCCACTGTAGGGTGGAGAAATGGGGACAGGGACAAGAAGAGAGGACATATTCCCACAGCTAGGGTAGGGCAGGCCACTGACACGCAGGTGCAAGCACCCAGGGTGGTGCAGCCCGAGGGTACCCACCCTTCAGACAAGCCCTGCTCGCTGCTATGGGATTGCATGAGCTGCAGCTCTCACTGCTGCTGAGCTGCTGATAGCCGACACTTTTTACACCTTTTCTTTACAGCGGTTCTGCATCAATGTTTTTGGCATCATTGAATCATTTTAGCAGGAAACAGAACTATTATTCCCTATTTTAAAAAAACCATAATAGATCAACAAATACAGATTTTTCACTTACTCTTATTTTCAGTGGGAGTTACATAATTGATACATCTCTGAGTCTTACTGGCAGAAAACTGTGTGTAAGCACATGTTTATTCAATGCATTGCAATAAATCCAGAACATGAACTCGGGTAGAGCTGTTCTGTCTTCTGAGGAAAACACTTCCAATATGAAGCTGAATTTCCATGGAGTCATACACTTTTATACCGAAGTGAATTGAATAAATGGAAGGGTTCAATAGAATATTGTGGTTTACCATATTTAGTTCTCAGAGAAAATCAGACCTTGGCATATACACACTTGCTACTAAACTGGACAATGGAGCATTAGCACAGACAAACAGCACTGAACAGGGAGATCACCGTTTTGCTTTTGACAGGCAATTTGGCAGGGGATACCAGCACATCAAATTGAAGCCAGAAGCGAAACATCTTGCTTTCTCCTTTACTTCTTAGTTTATCCAAGGTAAAGACTGGCTTTCTGTTTTCTATCCTTATCAGAAAATGAGCCAAAACGACATCAAATCTTAGCCTTCCACAAAGCAGATCTTCACAACTTATTCCCATTTTGCTTTTTCTTTAGAGTAAGATCCAATTGGAAAACATATAACCAAAGCTCAGCTGTACCTTCCTAAATACAAAATTGTTACACTAGACTATCTCTCTAAGTACGAGAATTGTGAACCAAAACCCACTTCCTTAAAGGGGTACAAGGAACAAACCTCATGTAATCTTTCCGCTGGAACCCCTCACAGCCTTCTATAAACTGATATTAGCTTAAAGCGTGTGGTACATGGATACCCTCATCTTTTCTGTCACGTTGCCCTGACACATCTACACACCAGGAGATCACAGAATTTCTTTCTTCTAGCACAAATGCATTTGGTTCTCTTTGCCTGAACTTGTTTAAAAACAATAGGTGTTTCCTGCAAATTCTCCTTTGTTCAATGTGGTGCTGCTGCTGTTCATGTCTCTCAATTGTAATTTCCTGGTTTTTTAGCTCACCCACCTTGCATGTAAAGCTAAATGCAAGCTGTAACAGTGAGACAAAAGACCCCATGGTAAGAGAAAAAAAGCTTTCTTTTTCATTTTGACTTAACTAGACACAAATCACATGTACTTGTTTTCTCCTGCGTGCTTTTCCTGCAAGTCCTTTGCGCCATCTGGCTCTCCTCTGTGACAGCCACATGGGCTGGGGAGGGAGAGGTTCAGGTCAGTAACTCAGGATGGAAGCAAGTTGCACTGTGCACCTGGATAATCAAAATGCAGCTCTTGCAGGACTCCACAATTGCTTGTAAAAAAATAAATACCATGGTATGAGAATATTTGAAGCACAGGGTCCTGGGCTTTGCTTCATCCTTTAAAAGAAAACAGAGGAATACGCTATTCAGAGCACACAAACAGTTCAGATGTGTAAGAAGAGAGACCTGTACTCAGCTTTCAGCACAAAGAGAAAAAGTATGTGTTTACACACAGAGACACCTTTTTTCCCCCATCTTGTTTTTGGGCAGATTTGATTTTTTCTCTCTGTTTTGTGTGCAGTTCTGGTTTGGCTGCTGTTCATCCACTTTCTGCTCTACTTGCTTTTTGTTGGCAGACTACTGCCTTGTTGCTTGGTTACCTCTGTACAACAGCTTCTGGGCTTTTAAACTATTTGATTATTTTTTTTAGAACCTTGCCTTCATTCACTTTGCCTCCTAAAAATGAAAATCCCTTGGTTGTGATTCTTACCAAGACACTCACAGCCTTTCTTCCACCAAGCATATGCTGACTGATACCCTGTGTGGTAGGCTGGACATAACTGTATCTGCCCTGACCTCCCGTTTCTTACATTGTGCATTTATTTAGTGCTTTCTACAAAACGCAGTATAATCTGTCTCATGAAGCCTCATCCCTGTTGCCACTTCCCATTCTCTCTGTACTTCCCTATTGCTTCTTTTCAAGGCTGCAGCCATTAATTCCTAGGACACTCTTCAGAACAGACATACAGATGCCAGGATCTGTGCTGACTCACTGACAACAAAAACAATGCACAGGGGCTGCTCAAAGCTTCTGCAAGCAACCCGTCCATCATAATAGCAAGATGTAAATAGAGCTGGATTTAAAAGAATCCAGAACCCCACTGTATAATCTACGGCCAAAGCCATAGCTAGCTTCACAAGCCATATACAGCCACAGCAGCACTGCCCAGCAGAGAGGAAGGGCAAACTCAAACACTGCCCCGTGCTGCCACGGTTAAATTTCTTTCATGCTGCATGTAATGTATCCTCATAGTGCATTCTATAAATATTCACATCTAGACAGTCCTAGCTTGCACAGATCCGTCAAGGAAGCCCTTGCACATTGCAGAAGTACAAGTATCTGAGCATATAGGCCCTTGGCTTCCAGTTTAATCCAGAGCACCTCAGCTGCTTACACAGCACACGGAAAGAGCGGAGTGCATTAGAACGGGATGTGAAATACTTTTTGCTGATCACCAGGAACTGTGAGGCTATGTCAAGACACCAACTCTTCTCTACAAATCAGATCCCCGAGTCAATAACACGAAAGAAATAAAACCATCCACTCAAGAGATAGAGCCTGGATATGATTGCTTGTGAGCGAGTGTGTTCAGAATAAAAGAGAGGTCTGCTAGCTGGTGTACGTGCACCTTGAAGTTCGGACACACCAAGTAGGCTTGTGAAGCAACTGAATATTCCGTAAAAGGTGAGAAAAAATGCTGAAAGCATTACCATGGTTGCCAAATTTTAAAGCAGCTTTCTTTTCTGGCTTACTATTAAAATCTTTGAATAAATGGAAGTTACACAGCCGAAAGCTCTGACATACTAAGCCCTATTTACTGTAATTGTCTCATCTGTTTACAGGTTAAGAAAACATTTTGTAGAATGTAATTGCCAGGAATCTACTCTGTCTGACTTTCCTGCTCTCTGGTGAATCTTAATTACTATGTCTGAAGCATAAAGAATTTGATAATGTAAACTGCAGTTAAACAAAATTGACAAATACCTTCTGCCCAATGACAAGGCTTTGAGCAAGGACTAGAAAAATCTTCCAGACTCTATTACTGCAGACAAGGAAAGCTAGTTTTATTGTAATTACTATTGAAGACAGCTCTTCACTTTAGACTACAGTCCAAGACTTCCCAGATTCTCTTCTGTGAGCATATAACCTTGTCCAAACACTGGTATAAATGGACATGAAACAATTCTTCATCCATCTGCAAACCAGCTATGACTTTTCAGCAGGAGAGTCAAACAAGCATCCTTTTAGAAATTCTACAGATGAATGTCATGCTCTGTTACTAGTTCTATACAAAAGACAAAGACACATTCAAGAAATGGCATGAGCCAGTCCAAGAGGTCCCCACTACTGAGAGGGAGTTGTAGGAAGCCCACACAGCTCACCAGCTCAGTGGAAAAAAAAAAAAAAAAAAAAAAAAAACAAAAAGAAAAGAAACCCAAGAAAACAATGCATCATTTCTTTCTAAACTGACAGAGTAAATCCAGTCTCAGAGGGATCCAAAGAGTAAGAAAGCCAGTGTGCATATGGGGAGCTGCAAGGTCTCTCACCACTTCAGCTGTTTATGACACCAAGATATAAAAGGATTTAAAAATCCTTTTATTTTTCCACCCGGGAAGAACCTTTTCTGATCTACTACCTATTGAAGGTCACATTGTCACTCATGGCTTCCACTGATGTTCAGGCAATACCCTGCATTCACTGGTTTGGAAGATCACTTGAACTCACTTGGGTGGTGTTTCTCATTGGTTTCTTCATTTGTTGACCAAAGAGAATTGCATTATTAAGAACATACAGGAAGTCATAAACTTGTGTTCTTACAAGCTCCTACCTGGTGAATCTTATCTCTATAGAAGATCACACCACTACTGTCTACCCCAAAAGAATCTGTGACATCTGCCATTCTCCAAAATCTGAAAAATTACCTCTTTTCTACAGTGCATGATCCATGCCACTTCACAGAAGCGCCTCATGCTGGGTTACCGCTCCTCAGCTGGGCTGCCACTCACCTATTCCGCCCAACCACAGTGGGTCAGAGGTATAGAAAGACAATCTTTTGTACAAGTAAATGCATCAGTACTTTATGGTAAAGAAAGAAGCTTATTTATATTTTGGACCGATTCAGTGACAGCATACCAATCTCAAGGTCTGGCATACACCATTCATGTCCCTATCTATAGCTGTGCCTTACTACTGCCACTGAATTACAGAAAAGAATTCACAGCAAATAGAATAAAAATCCTATGGTTCTGTGCTTTGGTTTCAGCCAGGTCTTATTTACAGCTACCAGAATGAGTCAAGAAACTATCTACTCAAAAAAATAGTTTGAGTTCATGCTAATGTGAAAGCAGATTACATAGGCAGAATGATAAAATCTAAACAAGATTCGGTCCTTGTAAAACAACAAGAACTTAACAATTTCTGAACACAAAAGGGGAAAGATCTTGTTAAAAAGTTTCCAGTGATAGGATGGATCACTGACTTATCAATGTGCAGTAAAATGGATCAAAACTTTCAGAAGCATTTCAGAAATTGTACATTTTGAGGTTAGGCATGTTTCTGGTTTTTGTTTTCCAGAACATAGCTGGATATATATCTTGAGCAAAACAGACACACACAAACACAAAACATCCCACACAAATCAATTCTTCACCACTAAGAGCTCTATTCATTGCCTAGCACAATTGTGGTACATTTTATTAAATAGATTATTCCACGCAGAAAGCAGGGGTCCACATTCTTACACACTATGATACAGTCTCTGTACTTTTCTAAGTTATATCACAAAATACAGATGGACCTACAACATCCTGTACTTTTCCCTAAAGATCTCAGTGTAGGGAGCTGGAATAACACACAGCCTCACTCATTCCCTGGCAGCCAAGTGAGAGAAGCACAGTGAGAAAGAAACTCCATTGTGTTTTGACGAACTGGTTTATTACAGTATTATTATTTGACTTACATAAGTGATCTATGGCCTGTAAGTCACAAAACACATTTTTAACTGTTTGGAAGAGACACAACATTGCCAATGCATAAAGGAAAAGTGTGTCTTCCAACTCTAGCAGAATGCAAACTGAATAAAGGCATAACTACCCCATTAAAAAAAGATGCCATCAAACAAAGAACCAGTCCTCTTGCTAAAATCAGACACTGATTTGCTAGTACTGAAAACAACTTACAAGGATAAAAGTGTTTCAAGTTCCTCCAAACAATGAGCTCTCAAGCATCTTGATGGCTGGACCAGCCCCTCTGAAATCACCCACCCAGCAAACTAGCACTTGGGCAGTTCAAAGTGGTAATGATGTGCTCGCTGGTGCCACACTTTGCAAAGCTGCAGCTGACATCTGAAACTCACACCACAATGGCAATGATGGGTGCATTGCTAAGTGCCACTGCCTCAAATGGGTTTACAAGTGAAAAAAAAACCAAACACCAAACTTCCATGAAAACTGAGGCACGCTTTGGACACATACTCCCTCTGCCCCTCAAACACTGAACAGTATGAAAAGACTCACCTTAACTTTGTGAGACCAGGACCCAGACAATTTCTCCCTTGGACCTGGATGTCCCCAGGTGATCTAGACACAATATAGCTCAAGCTATAGTTTGATGCCAGGAAATAACACATCCACATCATGTTTATTTACCTCGTTTATATATCAAAACTCAGAGCAACACCTGCCTTTGGAGCAACCAGTATTAAAAAAAAAAAAACAAAAAAAAAAACAAACAAAAAAAAACCAGAAGAAACAACTCCCAGACTACAGTTAATGAACAGGCAGGAGCATCTTATTGATTCTTTAACACGTATTTTTCCCCCCTCCCCAATTTCCTACTTAAACAGGTTAAAGTGTGAAACTAAGTAAAGTGGCTTAGAATAACATCTCACATTAGGACCTAATTTAACAGGTCACTGCTGCCAAAAAGAGGAGGTCCTGTGCATGCAATCCTATGTTCTCCCCCCTTCTTGCCACTTACCTTGAGGCAGTTCTTGTTCCTATCTGACTACAAGTCGATCCAGCTGACCACCCCAGGAGATTAACTCAGAAAAAGCCAGGTGCTTCTTTTCCTGTGTTAGCAAGATGCACGAGGTTATAGCACAACCAGATGAGTGACAGAGACGAAGCAATGAGGGAACAGAAAAACTCCATGCAGGTGGCTAGAAAAGGTGTGAGACTCAAAGGTTGGCACTTTGACGCACACATATTGCAGAGCAATAGCCTGTGGCTCTGGTTATACGTTCTAGGTAGTGGTCCTTATGAAAGCTGAAAGAGCTTACCCTCACCACCCTGCCCAGCTGCGTGGCCCCGTTCTTGTGCGACGGGCACTGCCCATTCTCCACTCCGACTCAAATCAGGGAACCAAACCAGCTCAAACAGAGCAACAGTGGCTTTTCAGCTACCTCCCTTCTATTTTCAGCCGCATCGCCATATGGCCAAGTGTGCAATGAGGCCAGCTCGTGGGGGAGGACACTGTGGAAGCACAAATGCGACGAAGATGACCCAGGGGCTCTATAGCCAGCACCACTATAGACCCAAAGGCCTAGAAGCTCTACCCCTTGTTGTGGTTTAACCCCAGCCAGCACCTAAGCACCACACTCTACTGCCTGTGTCTTTTCTTTCTACTGCCTGTAGATTTCCTACGTAGCCATGAGGACTGTAGCCCTCTGCACATTTTCACCCATAAAATGGGGATAATGATCATTTCTCTCTCTGGCCTTATGCAGACCTTTTCTATTTAGACTGCAAGCTCTTCCCAGCAAAGATACCTGTTGCTCTAAGTATTTACCACACAGAATCTTGCCATTCTCATCGAACAAAAGTTTTCTAAACAGAAATATGTCAAGTAGTACTCATATATGCTATGCACGCCAATTATTTTTTCCCCATTTCACTCTGATTTTGAATATTTATGTAATAAAGATTACTGTCAGTTCCATAACATGCCTAATCCACCACCAGGCCTAATCTAGTTATGTTGCTGGAGTATTTAATATTGATACTAATTTAATATTATCTGGACCGGAAGAAGAAACTACTGACACAGCAGGATTTCAGGCTACCCTGGCTTATTTAGGTGATCAAGGACTTCAACAGATAGTGAGGAAATCCAGATGCCTACACAAGACATGTGAATTGACCTTACAATGACAAGTGACATTTTGTGTCAAAAAAAAGGAAGCCAATGTACTACTGTGCAATGGAAAAAAATTTATATGGTTCTAAATGACAAATGTATCAACGCAAGAAAAGGACTTTGCTGCCAGACTGACAGTTTGGTGATGATGTACTGCCAAATTAGCAGCTGTCAGAACAGCAGCAGGCTTACAGGACACATAAAGAATATGGTGAAGGATAGGGCTGGCAATAGCACAGGGCTTACACAAATCAGTAGCATATTGGTTTCCTTCTTAGCACATACTTGTCATACCATGAGATGGTCTGATCTCTCTGCAGACCCATTACCCTATGCAGGTGTCTTACTGCACTTCTCATTGTTCCCTTGCTTTGGTCCACCAGGGAGGACAGTACTTCTTGCCACAGTACCTTCAGCACTACATCAGGCAATGCTGGGAAGAAAAAGCTGTTATACTAATGCAGATTAGGAAAAGAAACCTTTTTGAGCAGTCCAAATGTTATTCATGCCTTTGATGGAAGGTGCTCAGCTCCACTGGCTGCAGCCATGAGAAAACTGCACAGGATGCTGAGCAGGAAACTGAGTCGAGTAGCTCTGTCAAGCCCATGTCAGGATGACTCATCACTTCAAAAGTCACAGGTGATCATGTGTGCACTTCTTTCTTCTCCTCTTCAGTCAAGAATGGACCTATCAGTAGAAGCAGTGGAGGTTTCTGGCTGATGATGCAGTTGCATGGTCTCGTTTCAGTTCTGGCCTCTAAGAGCTTCCTGGTGCAGATGCACAGCCTGCGGACATCTTGGGGAGAAACTTCTGATGCCTGTTACCTGCACAGGGGACATGATGACACCAGATTCAACTGGCAAAACCTAAGCTGCGGGGTTTTGGAACCTTTTTTGGTTTGTGGCTGCAAAGGCTCCAAATGGTGAGTGACTTTTCAAGGCGTTAAACGTGATATCTGCTCTATGGTGAATCTCATATTATCTATAAAGAAATTCTGCTCTTTCCTGGAAGATAAAATTTACAGGCAGTATAGCTACTAATCGTTATCGACGGCCAGACCATCAGACTCTGTAGATAAAGCCAAATAAGCTTCTTTACATCATGTCTCCACTCTAATCTCCCTGTCATGCCTACTTTTATATTTTTATCTGTTTTCTTCAGCTTACTAGTGTTAAATGTTGTCATGTTGTTACAATGCTGTGGTGCTTTCTCTTCTGTACTCCAGCTCTTCCTACTTATTTCTGTCTTCCCCCAGGACATTTTCAGTTTTAAAACGGTCAGTTCTTGAAGATGGGGGCTATGCCTTCTACTACATAATAACAATGCATAAGTGCTATAAAAAAGGAACAATCCTAGTGAATACTAGCCTCACGAAAAACACAATCACAGCTGATAATGTAGCTGGATTCCTTTATCTTGTGCCTCCCATTCCAAAACATTCCAAAATAATGTTTTGCAAGACTTCTGCAGCTGAATGGGTGAGGTTGGTTGGTGTGAAAGACCTAGTTGTCTGATATACTCAGCATTCTCCAGCCGACACTTCAAAAAATGCTTAGTACTTCTCAAATACTGACTTAACTCTGCAGTAAATACAGCCTGCTAATACCTCTGTTAAATACTTTTGAAGACAACTAACATTTTAATGTTCAAAACTATGAAGTACAGATGACGTCCCATAAGCCACTCAACATTACTTTTGCTACATTCACCCTTCACCTTTTTCTTTCATTTTACTGTCTAAAACATGGACGTTTCCTGTGTTATTTTTACTCATCGGGCTAGCTTCATGTTATACAACAGAAATATTTGCAACTTAAAGATAAGCAAATGCATTTGTCTTTCCAGTCTAATGATTTCCTTTCGGGAACTGCAGGAACCTCTTAATATCATCCTGAAAATATATCACCTCAAGAAGTAATAGGCACTAGAATAGTAAAAATTTAAAAACTATTAAGAAATAAATGCATTTTTGTTCAGTTGAACACAGTACTATTGAAAAATAAACTTCAGGAATAGAAAGCAGAAAGCACGTCTTTCAGTACCTTCCTCCTTATTCGCTGGCAGGATTCCTTTGGTACAGAGGCATACTGAGATCAGGGGGCTTGGGGGCAGGACTATCGAAACATTACAAGTAAGCCATGTTTTTTGCTGCATGAGAGGTACTTATCAATGGATCAGTGGAGGGTTACTAGCTTTGAAAGATGTAAAAAGAAACGCAGCATTAACGCAGCTCCTTTTCTAATAAATGGATTGGCCCGGTTCAGTGGGACCTTAAGAAACTAAAACTTGTCTGATATACGTAGACATTATGAGAGCTTCCAAAGCACCCCAAAGTATCAGAAGTCAATTATCTTGTTTGGGGTACAAATTCCTCAAGGTCTAACTAAAAATTTTGAACTCGCTAATAGTTCTTCCATTGCCTGGGGAGGAAGGTAGAGATGAACTGACAAAGTCAACCAAGAGCTGAGTTAATGAGTCCACCCCAGCCTGTGCATCACAGCGAGATTGCTACTAGCGTGGGAGCTGAGTGGCAAACACAAGCATCTCTGCAGTATGTTGCTGTGACCACAGCGCGGATGTTTCCTACCTGTACACTCTGCCTCTAAATTTCTGACATGCGGTGATTTCTCCTTGCATAACGTGAACACAGTTCTTCAGAAAAATTAGACGTAGCGTGTTAGTGGGTGATAAAAGGTAATCAAAGATTATCTGTGGTAGCAGCGAGCAGGAGGTGGCATCACAGAATCCAACCGTAACTTTTTGAGTCAGTCCCATGAGACTCCTAGTATTGCAGGAGCCATTTTTTTTCCCAGACAAAACAACTTCTTTTGTAAAATGCCATGCTTTTTACTTAGCATGTTTGCATTTCCTCCCTACATCATGGCAATACTTTAAAGTAGTTCTCCAGTGATTTAGTTGGGAGGGTATTTTTGCCTTTTCCCTTCAAGAAATTCCTATCTTCTTTTTCAATCTTCATTTTATAAAATTTGGGAACATTTCATGATACACATATTAAAAAAATAAATACGTGGCCCTTGCAGCGCCTCACGAGAGACATTTTTTTCCTGCAAAAATAAACATTTCCCTTTTCTGAACAGCTGTGCTCAGCACCCCAGCAGCCTCCAGTGATGTCCATGGGAGTTACCTGTGCAGAGGAATTTGCAGACTTACCTTTGCAGAGGTCCATATGCCTCTGGCTGGTAAGGCACGAGAAAGGAGAGCCAGTAGCTGAGCATGGCTCGGACAAGTGTCCCTCTTGCACATAGTCTGTGCACTGCATTCTGCTCGGGTATGAGGATGAACTCTCCTCCTCCAAGGTCAGTCTGAACACTCGGTGCAAATGCCCAAGTAGTCTGTGGGCAGCTCAGCAGCAGCCCTCCCTCACTGAAGCGTTAAGCTGAGGTGGTGGGAGCCAGCCAAATCACACACCCTCTATAACAGCAGCAGGCTGCTTACACCTTGATCTGGAGGTGTCTTAGCCCAACCGATCAGGGAAAGTAAAGGTCAAGCATCCCAGTTATAAGCGTTGGGGGTCAGTAAGTATAGTTGTTTTGGAGCACCAGATGATTCACAACTGTGTTGCAGGTTCTCAAGGTTTTTTTGTCAGCCTGGAGAATGGCCTGCAACTGTCAAAAGTATCTTCTGTGTTAGTGGGTGGGGAAGTGTGGAAAGGGTACCTGTGAATTCTCTGCAGTTACAAGCTACAGTAAGTTATTTTTTACCTCAGTGACAGGCAGGACTGAATGGCAAGAGAGTGAGCCACCTCCGAGGCGTGAATAAACACTGAATAACCTGTTCTTAGAGTAATAGCTATGTATACATCTGTATTCCATTATCACCTTGTATGCAAAATCTGCTGTATATGAAACAGGCATCAAGCCTCCCCGCTGCCCTGCTTCCACTCCCCAATCTCATTCTCTGCCCCTCTGGACTCAAACCTTGCAAAACCTCTTGAACTGTCTACAGCTTGTGCGCTCTACATCCATCATCTCTTCCCTCTCTCATTCTCCCTTTCCTAGGAATCTTCAGTTCCCTAACTTCCCTGAAGCTGCTGTGCTTTAAGCCTTGTTCACACGTATCTTTTGAATTCTTCTTCACCCTTCTGCTTTTCTGTTACTTCTCAAGTGCCATACTGGGCACACTAGCCTGTCCAGCTCTCCCAGTCCATTGCTTAAACAAACATCTGCTGCACACAAAGGCTAAAATCAACTGCAAGTCAATTCAAATTTATGGAAGTATGAAGTTTATATGGCTCTTTATTACCTGTAAATATAAACACCTGGAGATAATTTTCAGCAACTGACTACTGATTGCTCAAACTCCTTGACAATCACAGTAATTGGAGACTGCCAGGAAACCGGCTACGTAACGTGTAACCCTCCATTCTCATGGCTTTCTCTTTCAGGTTTTCTCCTGGGGTACCGATGGATGCCTGTTTTGCATAAACCATCACTGAATTTCTCATCCGCCTCGCACAGAGCCTGCACTTTAACTCGAAGAGAGCCGTGTTCCTCTGGCTATTTGAGCATGCAACCCAGCCAAGATCTGCTGCGCGTAAACCAGTTCCTGTGCATAACCCACCGGGTCGATATCCGCACCGTGCCCCACGCTCCTGGGGTACACGGCCCTGTCTTATGGGCAGCGCTACAGCTTCTGCTACACCTCCAGCCCCGCAGCTGGCAAGCCAGATCCATCGGGCTTCACGGCTTCCTGGGTGAGGCAAATCACTGGCCGAGCTTCCCAAAGAGATGAAGTTTCAAGCAGCCAACGTTTACATGCAAAGGCAGCACGAGCCTCCTGCCTGCACCTCGGCTCCCTCTCACGACCCGCCTGCTGATGCCAGAGGCCCGCAGCCACATCTGGCGGCCGCCAAGCTCTCCCACGGCCGTTTCCCGTTTCCCCTTCCCGTCCCTCAGCGCGACGCCCACGCGGCGTGACGAGCCCCCCGTGCGCCGCCCCCCGCCCAGCGCCGCCGGGGGAAGCGGCTGCGGCCGCCCCCCGCACACTGCCAGCCCCGCGCCGGCCGCCCCCGGCAGTTCCGGACCCGTGACCGGCCGCGCCCATGGGACACCGAGGCGGGGGCAGCGGCTGCCCGGAGCGGGGCACGGGGTCCCGCAAAGGTGAAGGGCAAAGGGCGGGGGGAACGCAGCCGGGCGGGGCGCCAGGAGACCCCGCCGCAGGGAGGAGGCAGGAGCGGGCGCGCTGTCGGGGGCAGAGCCGCTGCGCAGCCCCGGGGACCGGAGCCGTGCGGCTGGGCGCGGCGGCTGCTGCCCTGCGGCGTCCCGGGAGCCGCCGGGCCGCCGGGCAACGCCCTGGCCAGGGCGCGATGGGCGCGCAGGGGCCGATCCGGTGGAGGTCCCGCGGTCGAGGGGCTGGCGGGGAAGCGGGCGGCGCCAGGCTCCGGGCTGCGGGACCTACCGGAGGAATGCCCGGGGGTCCCGGCGTGGTGTGGGGCCGGCTGGAGATGAGCGCCGTGCCAGCATCCCCCGGCGCGCCCCTTGTGCTCGGGGCCAGATGAGCCCAGCTGCGTGCTGTGGCTCCGCACGGGGACGGGCGCTGCCCGGGCAGACCCCTGTGCTGGCAGCAAAGCCACCCCCAGCGGAGGGGACCCTCCTTTTGCAGCCTTTCAAGGGCACCTGGTCCCCCCGGCTGCTGCCTGCGCAGTTGGGCGCAAGGCACGGTGGTGGCAGGCGGGGGGGACCTTCCGTCCTCCAAACCCAGCGCGCTGCGGGCGCCAGGAGGGGGGGACACGGAAGAAAAGGAGGCTCTGTAAAGCTGGCGCTGTGGGGTAACGCTGGATATTCCTCAGGAGAAGTCTTAGGCACCAGAGTTGGTGACTGTGTCGTATTTCTGTTATCTGTGCCATGTTTAGGCATCAGGTCAACCTCGGATTTACTGCCTTCACCCTCAATTGTTCCCTGCTCCTTTCTTTTTTGATCACTTTGGAGTGTCGGGAACTACCTCACTGTTAGGTTCAGTTTTGGATGATGTAATTAAAATTCAGAGTTCCTGTTAGCTAAATAGCTTTGTGACGACAACCTAAATGTCGCACATTTCCTAGTCTTTAGCTCTGCTCCCAGCCAGCTTTCCACGGAAAGGGGCTTTTTTTAGAACAGCTTCATGGGTCCTAAGTTCTACTGCCCTGACAGCTGGTTGTGTTTGGGGTTTTGTTTTAGGTTTGTGGGTTTCTTAATTCCTGACATTTCTTTTTTCAGGTCTATTCTCAAATATCTGGTTATGGCGAGGTGTTGCTGGAGTCCTTACTGCTGCTATCATTTTGATATTGTGTATTTGGTTTGGTAAGTGTGTAAATAAATCATTTTAAAAGAAAATATAATTAGCCTGAGAAATTACTAAACTTTTGGGTTGTCAGAAGCGCCTTAAAACCTCAGAGGTTTATTCAGAACTTAACTTATCTCAAAGTTAAATAGGTGTCTCATGACATATTGTTTAAAATTGTGCTCAAGTGCTGGAGAAATGACTCCACTAGTTTGGTGGTGTTAGGGAGTGCTCAGTTTAGCCTTAGCGTACTGTTGTCATTCAAGTGTGTAACCTCACAGTTGATCTTGAATCCAAGTTCAAGAAAACAAATAACAGATGGAAGATTGTTCTTTGCAACCAATCTGTAGTCCTTCAAAAAATGCCATTGTAATACACAAAGCTATTAGTTCAGCTGCAAGGAAGGAACACTTGCGAAAACAATAGTTGTCAGAAATATTTATGTTGCGGAAGAGTCCTTGGAGGATAGATAACGTTATTGTTACCTTCTCAGCTACTCCTGCCAACCTGCCCTTGATCATCACTTTAAAGGTATGTCAGCAGCCTTAAGGGTACAGGAGCCAGAGTGTATAATGAGTTTACAATAATTATTTCTGCTGGGCAGAAGTAATAATGCTGTGGTTAGATGATTTTGGATGATGCAGTCAGAAAGCAAGCTAAAAAGCTCCAGAAACCTTTTCTAGTTGAAACAGGTAGATTGTTTTTTTTGTCTTTTTGCAGTAAACCATTCTTCGGCCAAAGATTTTCCTGTCTCTCCTTCCCTGGAACTCTGTCCATCGGATTGGCTGTATTTCCAGAGGAAATGCTACTACCTGTCAGAGAGTGAGGCTGAATGGAACACCAGTCAGAGCTTCTGCTCTTTGCACAATGCTTCCCTCCTAGTGATTGAAAATCATCAGGAGCTGGTAAGGGAACAAGAGGGGGGAGCTGGTTTCACCTCATCTCGCTTCTAGGGAGCTGCGCAATGACCTAGTGTGTTCTTCCAGCCTCTCAAGCTGAGCAGTTTGAAAGCAATGCAGAGGCTGTGACAAGCCACAGCTTGCAGAAAGCTGCGTGCTCCCTCTCCCTGAAAACAGCAAACATCAGATTTAGCAGTTGATATTTCAAAAAATGCCCAAGGATTATGTGAGTTAAATTTGGTGCTGCTTACAGCTATAAATACTCACATTGAAGGCAACCAGGATAAACACTGTTGCATCTCATTTCTCTTTAATTAGACAACTGTTCTCTCTTAGCAAGATAGGTTAATGACAACCAAGTTGGAAGATATGTTAATCTTGAGCTTTGGAGTTAGGAGATAGTTATCCTTACCACAGTGTGGAGCATCTTTTTCCGTGTTATCCTACAATATTAGGAAAGATTCCAACCAGCACAAAGACCTAGGAGAATATGTTCTTCCGTATCTGTTGCAGACCTGGTGTTTTAAAACAGCCTGTCTCTAGGTCAGTCACAAACACCTGTGTAATGGGTGTACTGGGTGCAGATGTCAATTCTGTTGCATACATTGAAGCAAGGATCTTCCTTAACTAATCTCCGAAATGTATTCCACAAATCCTTGCCAGCTGATGATAAAAAATCAGTATGATGAACACATATCAGTGATGGAGAAATGCATTAGCTGCATCATTCTTTGAAGACTTTTCTGGTGGAGAGACAGTAAAATGATGCACTTGTAGTTCCATATTTCCACACAGTTCCTAATATTCAGTAGAATACTTGCATTCTCTTAGTTGGCGTTTCTGTCACTATGATATGAGTGCTGCAGGGATCCTGTAGCAAAATTAATCCATTTGATTTCTGATTGAGTTGTAAGTTTTCTTTCAGTTATGTGGATCACACAGGATCCAGACGCTGCAGTAGTCTATGAATTTAATTTTTAAATTGTTTGTTCTGGGAGAAAGGCAAGATCATTGTTTTGTTTCCTAGCCCTGGATCAAGGTATTTGTGTTTGGATAACTGAACTGAACATGTAAAACTTCTTTTCTCGTGCGGGTTTATTCCTACAGAGTTTTATGGTGAAAATAACAAAGCAAGACCCGTGGATTGGACTCTATAAAAGGAATGAAGAGTTCTTCTGGGTAAACGGGAAAGCATTAGACAATAAACTGTAAGTCAGCATTGAGAGGGTTTGCTGATGATACCAGATTGTAGGGGAGTAGGAAAGAATAACTAATACAGATACAGACAGTGACTTGAAAGAAATATCTGTAATGGTGTTGAAGGGATGACTATGAAGAGAGCATGGAAAACAATGAGGACTTCACATAGCATTGTTAAAACTGATGGATGAAATTTAGAAGAGAAATTTTAAAGCCAGGTTTGGAAGCAATGTGAGATGGGAGCTCACAGCACCAGTATAGCAAAGTGAAAGGAGACCCTTACCTCTTATATATGGACACCTGCGGTGTGGAAACTGCAGTTTGCTTCCCGTTTTCCACCACCCCCTTAACCACAGTGCCACATTCAGTTCTGGGGAAGAGGGAGGTGAGAGAGGCATTTGTTTCACATCTTCTGCTGGAACATTTTAGCTGCATAGAAAGATGCAGAAGTCAAAGGTGGAGCCAGTCTTGATAGCACAGCATCCTTGAGAAGGGCAAACCTGAATTCCAGTCTCTGCTCTAAGGGTATATTTCACATAGAGCAACCACTAGACAAGATGCAGGAGCACTACAAGGCCTAGGTTTTGTATTCTGGGGGGCCATTAAAAAAAGACAATCTTTGTGGTGTCCTCATCAAAGCACAAGCTGCAGTGCCTGGCCTGTGGTAGATCGGGCTTTGTACACAGAGAACCTGTGACCCCTGTCGTTCCCTTTGCCCGATTGCATTATTTGATTGTGGGTGTCAGAGTTAACTGTGTCTTTCATTCCCCCTTACAGGATTGAAGTAAAAGGCTCTGGAAACTGTGCCTATCTTGAGTCAAAAGGAGTCTCAGCCTCTGGATGTTATTTAACCAGGAAGTGGATTTGTAGCTTGAATATTAGCCTACCACGATAAAGGTGGACACTTAGCACCGTGATGTGATGCCTACACAGGCTGCATCTGTACTCTGGGACCTAGGAACGCATCTCAGGTCCTGCATGGAGGTGAATGACTCTTCTGGTAGCCACAATTCTCCACCTGCGGAGGAAGCCTCTGTTTTTTAAAGATACTACTTAAAAGGTTTGCTTCAGCATCCTAAGTTACTTCCTTGCTCCATTTTTCTAGCTACTGCTCAGCCTATAGTTTCTTTTTGTTGTGTCATTTCTTCCATTAACTCTTCTCTCATAGGATCCTAAGCAGCTGCTCTTGCTTTTCCTTTTCAGTTTGCACTTGGGGGTATTTGTTCTGCTTTTCCCTTAGCTGAACGCTGCGTGCGGGGATGGGCTGTGAGGTGGGGCTGCCTGAAGGTCTGCCGCTGCCTCTCCGGTACAGGGTGATGCAGAAATGAGCGCTGTTGTTTTAGACAGGATCATGCAGGTTTCACTCCCCTGATTTGATGAGGTGCATCTTGTATGACTCTGCATCGTAGTGGATGTTTTCTTAATGTTATTTTACATGAATCTTGTTAAATTAGCTTGACAGTATTGGTCACAGCACTCTGCAAACTAGCCAGCTACAACAAGGTCTTTTACCATCTCATACCATCATACTCTTCATGCCAGTCCCTCTGCTGCCTTCTCCTGGTCTCTCCTCATGTATGGGATGCTCACTCTCTTCTCTTTGCTTCTTTCTCCTCTCTCTTCCTTAGCTGCTCTCTCTTCCTCGGCTGCCTAACCTCTTAACAGAACCAGCCACAGCTGCACCTTATCTACATCAGCCAACCCACCGCCCTTGAAGCCAGCCCACAGCTGTATATTATCAATACTAATTAACCCAGCTTCATTCCTGTACAAGTATTATCATTGGGTTTTATGTAGCTGCACTGCACCTGAAGGTCTCCTTCCCACAGCACTTTTCTTGGAGAGAAAAAAAAAAAAAGTCAGAATAGATAAGAGTGTTTATTTATCTGAGCATCTACACTGATGGGGAAGAAGAATCATGAGTAGAGAATAACAGAATTAACTGCAAAGGATGTTTCTCCGTGGTTTCGTGGTGTCCTGTGCCTATCAGAGTATGGGGATTCTAAGCAAGTGGCACATTTCTGGATGGACGATCCGTGTTTTCTTCTGTGCGTGTATCACTTTCAGCAGCAACACCCAGTGCTGTTGAATTGCTACGAGCCTGAGCAGAATCAGGGTGCAGTCCTGCTGAACGCTGTGCACCAGTGTCTAGCAGGTGACCTGGAGATTTAACGTGCCATTTGATCCAGAGGAAGCAAAGCAGATTATTTTCCTGCAAGGACCGTTCCTGTTGGGTTTCTAGAGGAGGAAGAATGGGAAATTCCTGTGTACAGCAGGGCAGAATACTTCCCTGCTCGGAATGAAATCTGGAAAATTGATGATGTGGGTGCTATGGGAAGGACTATGGACTCCACGAGACTTGTTGAAGAAGCGAGTGGAGCCATTTTTGGTGTACCCGGTAGAGAGCACTGTAGTTTCAGGGACAGGAAGATCGTTGTGTTCTTCTCATTTTTTAAGAAGGTAAAACTGCACTATGTTTGACAGGTTATTTGCAGTGTTATTGGTTCGTTGGGTTTTTTTGTCCTATTTGTTGTTAATTTTGCCTTCACTATGTTACTATGCAAATTTAATCGCTGTCTGGTTTTGTTCAGTGTCTTATGTCTTCATTATTTTCTGTGACAATAAGTTTACTGTAACAGGACAGTGCAGTATGGATATTGTTAACATCTTGTGACTTTAAGATGTTTATTTGTATATGATCACTAATTTTGCTGAACTACACTTTTTTTACTTGCTTCTATTCTTTATAGGCACAGTAATAGGACTCTAATAGCCTAATAATTTGTTTATTTAACTAGTTGGGAGGGGGTTATTCTGCAATGTTTTTAAATTAACTAGCTCTGAAGGATATGGTGCGTGCAATAGTCCTGAAAAGATACTCAATAAATATCTTTCCAGAGCCTCTGAATTACAGTGGTTTCTGTCTTAATGTTGTGCCATTAGAAGTATTTTTCAGTTCAGGCACCATTTTGGGAAAAAAAAAATAAATCACCAGACTGAAGCAAAATAAAATGTTCGCATCAGAAGCGTTTGACACTTCATTCAAAGAAGAAGTTGGTTCAGTTACCAGTTGAACTGTCCAACCTTTCATGTAGATAGGACTCAGATGTCCTGTCCAGGAGATGGGCAGGGCTGGAGGTAGGTGTGCCTTGGACAGAGCTCAGGCAGAGGCTGATAGACCCAGAAAGTATCAAGAGGAGAGGTTGGTGAGGATCCTTAGGGCCTATTAGAGCACTCAGGGTCCTGGCAATACTCAAGAGGAGGTACATGGTTTGCAGACAGGAGGAAAACATTATTACTGCATTTCCACTTCCATTGTCCCCTATGTTATTTTTTTAATTTCCCTGTTTACACATTATTTGATTGTTGCAATGTTGCAACACAAGTCGCTAGAAATACCTCAACGATGGTGCAAATATTTGCCTTGCATTTGGTCACTCTGGTTTCAAAGGCATGTGCTAGCTACAGATCTAGAAAAATTACTGCCTTTATTAGACTGAGGTGCTTTTAAAAGCTGAAACGAATGTCTGATACCTTAAAAATCAATTAATTACATTTGCTCATTTTTTCAAATGTATAAATATAATACAGGCGCTAAGTCACCCTGCTCTTAGCATATTTTATTCTAGATCCAGGTATAGCCACTTAGCACTTGAATGCTCAAGCAATGTAATTACTGAGTGCACCCACAGATGTTAATTTCACCAGCTTTCAGCTTCAGTACCTCATCACCATACCCCCCATGTATGTAATTATGTTCTATATTCCTATGTAACTATTGTTCCATATTAAAAAGTTTGCAACATAAAGGGAAAAAATATCGGTGGAAAGGCAGGCTATCATCTTAATTTCCTTGCACTGCAGTGTTGTCTTACCCTAGATAAGAGCTTTTTTGCAGATCCCAAAGTTCAGCATCAGAAGATGGGAGCCATCAGCTTATTAACCACAAGTGTTATGAGTCAATTCATGCTTGGTCTGATGTCTGTATACCCCGTAGCTGTGCACGTCAGCTCTGAGTGAGTATAAGACACTGCCTAATAAATGCATTTTCACCAGCCCTCAAGTGGCTTCTGTAAGTCACGATTAGACTGTAAGAAAAAAAAAAACAAACCCGAAACAAAACACAAACTTCAGAAAACAATGAAATACTGAAACCCAAATAAAAAGTGTGTCATCTCAGCAGTGGCTGCCTGAGGGATACGTATGACAGCAGTGGGCTCCACACGCTGCAGCCCCGGTAGATGGCATCTTTTCTGCACATCAGGCAGTTCTCGTGCACAGTGCTCATCCTCACATGAGCACTTCTCCCCTGCCCTTCCTAGAGGCAGCTGCTGCCAACCTTTGTCTGTGGGAAGGCTCAGCACTCCCAAATCCAGATGTACTGTCCTCTTGCATGACCTTCACACTGACACCTAGCAACTTCTGAGTTCTTTGTCTGCATCACACAAAGTCTTATGGAGCACAGAACAGCGAAATGCAAATTTCTGTGCAAGTCTCGTGAAATTATTTACATCACATGTTTTATCAATAAAATGGGTCTTCTGACAAAAAGCTCTGCCTGTTGTCTGACAATTTGGCTCAGAGCACCAACAAAGTTGCGTTCTTCTTACAAATCCACTTCTTCAAAGTCTGGCAGTTATCTGCTTGGATCATGTTTTTTCTTCTGTAAACAGCACAGTTCTTGTCAGTCTCAGTTCTATCTCTAGCTATCCTGGTGAGACAACAAAAGGAATGCAATGAGTTGTCAGCTTTAAATTCCATACTGGATGAAAATATTGATGATATCCTGAGTGAGGCCTTTGGGTAATGCCCATTTAGTAACCCACTGAAGCACAGTTCCTCAACAGCCACGCATAGGTGGGGTGGGCACCCACAGCAGGGACTGCTGGCTGCTGAGGGGTGAATGCTCAGGAGCATTAGTGTAAGAAGGATGAGAAAACCTCCACGTGCAGCCATGATGCTGAATGGTAAATGGTAAGAGGGAGGGGAAGGACCCTTCAGCTGCACAGATCCAGCACCCATGCTGTGTGACAGGCATCGCATTCAACAGAGGCAGTCAACACACGGTCTGTAAATTGAGAGAGTCTGTTGACAGTGATTTCAGTGGGAGAAGTGTGTATTTGTAGAGGAATGAAGGCGGTGGATTGTGTGTCTGTGTGTGTGTCTGCGTGTCTGTGTGTCTGTGTGTGTCAGATGGAGGAGCAGCAGTGTGGTCTGACCTCTGGAGGAAGGAGATACAGCGCAGACAGTAGAATCTGATCAATGGTAAAGCCTTGTTGCAGCCGGCTAGTTTGTTTGTGCTGCAACGTGTAGTAATGTCCCTCTGCATTCATGCATATATGAACTGTGACTGCGGTTGGTCTTGCAGGCAGAAAAACCATCTGTTTCCAAAGGTGCCCAGCAGGAACCAGCTGACCTGGAAGTGGCTGTGAAACAGACCCTGAATAGGTGCCTGAGGCTACAGGACTAGATCTGTGCTTTGGGACATTAGCTTGGATTCAGAGTTGTATTGCCACACAGCTTTGCTATTGCTGAAGATACCCTCCCCCCACAAATGATCACCTGGGATCTTCAGCTGAACTCCATTGTTTCTTCATGTCTTGAATCTTCAACCCAATCCAGATGTATTTGGTATCTTTCTCTTTATTGTCTATAAATTCCTATGGAACAAGTAGAAGCATGTTACTCGTCAGCAGAGCTTTTCTGCTGTGCTTATGTTACTCTCCTGTTTCATGCACAGCTTTTCATGTAGTCCCTCACACGGAGAGCGAGGGCAAGGATCCAGCTGTGGCAAAGCAGCCCATTACAACGGCCCATACATATGGGACCAGCCACAGAGTTTATATTCAGGCTGATGCTCAGGCTGACTAGCTTTCTATCAGCTGTCAAGAAAATCCTCAGTGATGCTCCTCACACTAATGAGCCAGGTTGAGAAGCTTGGTCTTTAAGGTAAAAGACCTGCTTCTCAGGGAATGATGAGTTTCTCAAAAGAGCCATTCTGTGATGCCTTGCTACTCATTCTCCCAAGGGAGCATGAGAAGGAGGTTTGGGTGTTTGAATTTCCATTTAGTGGCTGAATCAGACCTCTCTTCCCATAGCCAAGTAATGGAAATGGGTGGGAAGTCCCCAGCATTTCCTCCTCCCAGTCAAAACTACTCTGGCTTCCCCATTTGCATCTCCGATGCTTCTGCTCTTCAGCTCTGCTCTGTTAAAACTCTCAAAAGAAGCTCCTGTCTGTGGAGAGTCAGATGCTCTGCACTGGATGGGGCTCTTGTTTGGCTGCACGTACACCTGACATCTGGGCCATGTTCGCTTGGTGAAATGTCCAGCTAAGGCACAATTATTGGCCTGTCTCACAATTTTAGGGCTGCTGCAAGACTCACCATCTCGATTTCATCTTCAATGACAAGAAGCTGGGATTTTCTGGACAGACAGTTTCTTTTGCTGTCATCCCAGCTTACAGCCTCCTCGGAGAAGTAGTAACATCTGCCCCTGTGTAGCTGCCACCCAGCAGGACACAGCTCGCATGTTGTTCCTGTGGGTGGAGACAGGGAACCATTAGCTCGTACCGTTACTTGTTCCAGCTGCCCCATAGTGTTTTATGTTCGTGTGCGTGGCTGGCTGGACCAAAAGCAGCCAGAGTCCACTCCCAAACGTGTTTGCTGCATGTGGAGAGGGGTTTGAAGGCTCCAGCGCTACTCCTCCTCAGCTTCTGTGGTGAAAATTTATTACATTGATGACTGCTTATGAAAAAGCCTTTGTCTTCAATTAGGGATCGCTTAACTTGGACAGGGAGCTCAGGGAGGTCATGGACAACTGTAATGAGCAGGTGCTGTTTGTCCTGAGCACCCCCAAACAAGCAAGGTGTGAGCAGGACCATCCAGATGATAAATCCTGTGTGCAGCTCCGTCATGACGGTAATTCCACCACGCTTGGGCGCCTGTGAACCTGACGAATCATGAGACAGCGCACGCCTGCACTCAGCCTAAAGTTTTTAAAGTTTACATACATAAGGGAGTGTAAACTATTTTTGTTTTTCACTGAGTATAAAGCCGGGCCAGCTCCGGGACTGGGCCAGAAGCCTCACCTACAGGTGGACACACTGCTTAGGAATTTTCCCAGTTACCGAGAGACCCCTGGCACCAGCTGCAATGGTGCTGCCCAGCCAAAGTGTGGGCCTGGATAATGCTAAGGTGGGAACTGGTGACATATCCTTTTCTTACTCTCTGTAACGAATGCTTTGCAGTAACGATCCAATGCTTTGTTCCTATTGCTCTTTTATCATATTGTGCATAACAACTAGTACTGCTTCCTTTTATCATATTGTGTGCTATTTTTCCTTTATAGTGTAATATAATAAACTGTATTTATTCTTATATTTGATTTAGAATTCATTTTTGCTTGGTATCTATTCAATCAGCAAAACAGCTTCCCAGTCCCTTTGCCATGGTGCTATGCACTTCTGCACTCCCACTGCCCATCACTGGGGTCTCCACTTCCATGTGCATCTGCATGGTGGAGAGCACCAGGAGGACCCAGAGGGCTGCAAAGACACTTCTCATCCTCCCGCATGCAGCCCTTGTGGGGAGACATGGTGCAATGTGACATCATGTGGAGTGTGTGGATCTGACACGATGTGACCAGAAAGCACAGGCACTGAGATGACATCCAAACTATGTCCATGGAGCTGGAGAAGGAACTGGGTTAAATAAGGGAACACTGCTATTTCAAGGTCTAACTTCCCGTTTCATGCAGAACATCTGGGAGGAACGTCCCCCACATTTTCTGTCTTGGGTTACTCTAATGTTTCAAAGTAACATCATTGCAATCCGTTCTTAGAAAAGCATTAGTATTTGCCAACAAATAATAGATCCACAATAAAAAGACCAGGAAGGTCTTTCCCTGCTTGATCCTTGCAAAAGGATAGGAAAGCTAAATTCCATCCCACCCTGTGAACAATTATTGTCTGGAAAGTGATCTCCAGGATCTATGATATATGGCATTTCTGACAGCAGCTCCTGGCAGAAGGAAGTGTAAAGGAATTACTGGAGACTATTTGTAAATAAAAAGGAGCAAAACTATCGTAATTAAAATGTTAGTTTAGATCCTGTCATCACTTCTATGCAGGAACATCACGCTCCCTGGGTAGTACCAGTGTTTTCCCATAAACTGCAGGGCGTCACAGAAAAGGGAACAGAGACAACAGAAGCGTGCACACAATAAGCCCTCTATGCTGTGAAAGGACCAACTTTCCTCACCCTGTGCATCTTCACACAGTTCCTCCATGAGCCATTTCAGGAGCACCGCCGAGGCAGTCTTCTCGGAAGAAATGTGATTGCCAGTGCTATTTAGACCACAGTGGGACAAACCTTCAGATTTTCCTGCTTTGACCTTAAAAACTTACACAAACAAACAAACGAACAAACGAAAAGAGATTATGGTTAACAACAGGGTCAAGGAGATGTAATCTTTATATCCAGTGTTAGTTACACTGTGAATGTGAGGCGGGGGGTGGGGTGGGGTGGGGTGGGGTGGGGTGGGGTGGGGTGGGGTGGGGGGTATACATTGCCAGGTTATACACAGGTTATACACACTCAGTTATGAACTGTGAGTTCATAATATACTCGGTGAGTATAACTGTCTCGCAAAGGGTGTAGCTGCTGAATTATATGGACAGTACAGGAAAAGAAGATAAATTTGTCATTTCTGATAGTTGGATATACGAAGAATATAAACACAATATTTTGGTGAGATTTTAGGGAGGGTTGGGAGGTACATGTTTTTTCTGAAGTTTTTCAAGACTCTTCTCTTAGGAAATGAGTATCTTCTCTGGAACAGTTCTTGTATAACTGGAGCATGCCATGGATTATGATATTACTAGTACCACAGAAATCTGATGAAATGAAATGATCTGGAGTCTGATTTTTATTTTATTTGTTCAAACATACAAAGTAACTAAGTGAAATGGTCTCAAAGAAGCATCATGGATGCAACTTTTAACTTGTAAGCCAGGAAGACCGAATGTGTTATTGTCACAATGATTTGAAATCTGCTTCTACAGCCTTTCAGCATCACGGATGACAAGGTAGACTGCAGCAGCTTCCCTTCATCTGCACAAGGTATGTTAAACGACAGGTAGAAAATGTGCCCTTTGGAACACTACATTTGTTTTCCTGTATTTGTGTAGAACTTGACACCTTTATTGTGACATTAAGGGATTTTTTCTTTTGGCATCACTCTACTTGTGAGGTTTAACCATGTCTGCAACAAAGAGATGAAGCGGATTGTAGGATCTACTCACGTTGCTTGGCTAGTACGGCTGTGACACCTAGCAGGACGAGCACAAGGACCCCCAGGACCAGCACCACGTAGAACCAGCCTGAGCACCCGTATCTGCAGCCTGGAGAGGGGCAAAGGGACAAACAGCTTAAGGTCTTTGCACTATTAAAACTAACATTGCCTTTACGTATGCCACTGTCTTATGTAGAAATGACAGAGAAATAATCTGCCTAAAATAAGTCTGCCTTTTGAAGTATGTGGGGATATTTTACTTATTAAAATTTTGCATCCTTTTTGCATACAGGAAAGTGAAATCAAAAGATCATTTTGTCAGCAGAGCAAGTGATTTTCAATCAACCGTTCCATTAAGGATTCTCTCTCCTTTAATTTTTTCAAACATTGCCTCCTCCCACTTACCCACCCACACCCTGCAAAGCATTCAGAACCATGCAGAACCATGCAGAAAAGTATCAGGGATGGTCTGTGGTACGTTCCTCCTCTGTGGTCACGCTCTCCTGTGGTCATATGCCTGTCGTGGCTGAAAGCTAACTTACCTGAGTGCACAATAAAGGTAAAAAATCCCATACTGCCACCATAGCACAGTGAAGTACATCTGACAAAGCATCTCTCCAGCCATTTGGCATTCATCAGCTCATGAGAGTGAAACACTCAGGAACCTGAGACAGGACCTGACGAAACTGGGCGTCAGGGCGCAGTTTCCACAAGCCACAGAGCTGCACTTTCATAACTGCTGTTTTCCTGACCTTGCCTGCGTGAGATGAGTAACTGCCCCTTCCTCTGGCTGCCTGAGATGTGTTTTGTAGTGTTCCCTTTCAGCTCACAGTTCTGTGGGCCTGGCCTTGTCTGGCACCTGTCCTTCAGCACAGGGAGGATGACAATCACCAGTGCACTGAGTGCACACAGAGAGCTGGGTGTTACCCTGCTTCCAAAGCCAAATGTGTCCCTGTGACTGCTCCTGCAGAGGCACTCACAGGAGGCTTCCTAAAACCCATGGAATTTTACTTTTCTTTGCTAAATCTTCAATGTAGGGCACAAAGGCATTTTAAAATTTTTTTTTCAAAATCTCTTTCAATATTATTTTTACAAGGAAAGTCTGTAGGCTGAGAACCCGGTGAAAAAAATATATGAAATGATAAATCAGGTCTTTATTGAGAGATTGTAAGTAAGACTTTTGATTACAGGTTTTACTGTTGGGTAACGGGAGAGACAAAATCTAAAATTATTAACCAACAATGATAGAAAATAGTTTGCGCTACCAGAAGTGGAAGTTTCTGATGTGCTGCTCCCTTTGGGTTTCGGCTTCACACGCAGCTCCGCATATGTGCTCGGGTTTCCTGTAAGGAGTAGGGAAATGCTGACATCTGTGGTTGTGCAAGCCATTAAGCAGAGAAACAATAAAGAATTACGTGGAAGTCTGAGTCTGTACCAAAAGGGGCGTGTGTTTCCAGAGCTGCTAGTTCAGCTTTTTTTTTTTTTTTTTTTTTAAAAAAAAATACCAACAGGTAGGGTGATGACTTACAATTTCCTGCTGCTGTCAGGAAGTAACTATAAGCCTCCTCCAAAATCTTTGCTTGAACTACTTGGGTCCTGTGTGGCTGGAGGCAGATCAAAGGATGGGTAAGACCTGAGTACTACCAATAGCAAACATCCCATTTGTTGCTAAGCCATCTCAGGAGGTATCATAGGGGCTTAAGGGGCATCAAGAGCTGTGGCTGCTTTGCAGAGCAGGGAGATCCCAAAGGGAAAACTGCCACTCAAAGAAATGCTTCTGCAGCAAAGTGATTGCTGGGTGCTTTCCTGACTCGTGAATGTTTATGCTGGGATATCGCATGATGCCTGCAATAGCAGATTAATGGACCTGATGGTTGAAAACATCCCTTTCCAGATGCACGAAGCAAAAACAAACCAAAAAAAGCCATTAAATTAGCATGGCGTGATCTGGATGCACATGGACTCTTTCTGAACACATTCTCAATTTTGTTTTATCCTGGCATTTTGTAAAGCTGCTGGCTATTTTTATGGAAGAAATTTAGACCTTTGGTAGACTAATCTTTCCATAAATAGAGATTTTGTCAATCTGAATCAGGAATAACTTTCTGTGCTACAGCCTTAGTTTGAGATCAATGGGGCTTTTAAAAAGAAGTAAACAATTTGTGTTGTATAAAATCTCAGTGAGAAAAACTCAGCAGAAGTAAAGAGTCTAAGATAAGGTAGCATTTGATGTGAGAATTGTTGAAGTGTGGAGAGGTTTTACAGTAAGAAAAATACTGAGGACCTGATTGGCAAATAAGGTTTATTCATACAGATAAGTTGTTTTGTGCTTTAAAGAACCTGACCTAATAAACTTTGCTGTTTGCTTTATTACAATTCATTAGTTCAATGAACTACTGAGAATTTCTAAACTATATTTAACTGTGTAGATAAGTAACTGTTCTCAAAAAAGAAGTGCTCATAAAAGATTTTATTCTTAGAATGTAAATATTTTTCAAAGAACAGTCAGGACTTTTACACTTTTAAATGCACTAGCCTTTTAAATGGAGACACTTCTAAAATATGTGTTTTAGAAAAAGTGCTACTATTGCTAAACATTTTCTCCCTCGAATAAAGATCCACTCCTTTAAAGAACATCTCTCAGACTCTACAAAAAAAAAAATATTTGCTCAAACTGAGTATTTTTTAAAAAGGATTACTGATATTACAGTGTGTATTGGTGCATTTGAACGTGAAGCCCTCAGAAGTCAGCAAGTGGTTTTAAAATACCACATAACTTTAGTTTTGCCAGACACTTACACACATTTACCTAGTTTAGCAACAAGGAGCCCTAGTACTAGGTGGAGATTTCTGTCATTTACTAAAACTGAAATTTCACAAAAAATATATATGCAAATCACCAAGTGCAAAAAGACATCTCTCTTTACTGGAAGCTTCTGCTGGGTGAATGTGCAGGTAGGGAGTGCTTTTGCCAGGTCGTTCAATCTGCAAAGAGTCAGGCTTGCCAGCCGTCGGACTCTCAGCATCAGCTGGACACCAGGTTGCGTGTGAGCCCATGGTGCACCCTCATCGTCACAACTCATGCACGCCGCCAGCGGGGCCGCGTTCGCAGAGCCCTGGCCTGCACAGCCCGGAACGTTCCTGTGCTGCTCCGCTCACTGCTGCTCCAGCCACACGTGGAACATTGTCTCCAGATGTGGGCCAGCCCACCCAGGGGGACTGGGGGAAGCTGGAGAGGGTCCAGCAGACAGTGGAATTTGTCAAGACCTAGAGAGGCTGAGGAGGTTAAGGAGGGGTACAAGAAGCTAAGGGGAGAACTAATAGCAGCCTACAACTACTTGTAGGCTAGTTTGATGATGGAGTTGAACTCTTCTTGTTTTTCTGCTAGAGGAAAGGTCTTGTACGGAACCATTTATGAACCACAATCATGTGACTCAAATTATTCCTGAGTAAACTAGGAAGCAAACACTGTGTGAGTCTTTCATTAGAAGCTGGATTTCCAGGCTGTATTTATCCTTGATTGTATTTTTGGAACACTTTCCTACTTTTGAACATCTGTTTTGAAGCACATACACTGTAAATAGCACCTGTTAGCCCACCAAAGCATGTCCACAGATAGTACTACCTACTAACTCCTCAGCAAGCTCTGCTAGACCATCCAAAACCCACCTTGTCCTTATAACTTAGAGCATCTGACAGCTGAAATCCAACTGATTGTGTAACAGCCTGGCATTGACTTTCCTGTTGGAACGGGATCACAACAAATCCATTTCAATCACTTTGCTGGGTGCCACCTCCCAGGTGTAGAGATGCAGATATTTTTTATCACCACATTGTGTTAAACATTATTTAACATAGTTTGTCCAGTCTATCAAGTTTATTCTAATGTTTTTCAACGAGTGAGCTTTCCTTATCATTAGACTGCAAAGTTATACATCCTTTGCAACTGTGCCACTAGCAATTTTTTTATCTTCTTCTTCTTTATTCTCATGAAATACATTGAATAGACTTTAAGATAAGAAGAGTATTTGGGAGAACTCCAAGAAACTGCACAATTTGACCAGACCAAATCCCTTTCTCACAGTTAAGGAAAAGCTAAAAAAAAAAAAAAAAAAATAGATGGGCACTGGATCTGTGAAGGGACTTTCATTCTCAAACCCAAATTTTACATATTTCTAACACCTACTCAACTACTAGAGAACCTTGGCAGAAGTTCAGCTCCCTGCACGTTTACCTTTCACGTGCATCAGATCTCGACAGCAGCTATACTTTAGCAGGGCAAATTAACTATGCCTCCACCTCGTGTTTTTTAGAATCTGCTTCAGTAAGTTACACCTATGGGTCTGAAATTCACATGAAATGCAGCCAGGAGGAGGTGAGCACATTCCACTTTCCCATAGCCGAGTGATCTGAAGTCTTAGCTAAAGCTTGGGAACCTGTAACTCAGAGCGTTCACCTGGGGAACGTGCGGTGGGTGACTAAACCCCACTCTGCCTCCTCCATGGTGAGAGTCCTGACCACGCAGTGCTTTCCCCCATGCCCATCTTGAAGCCGCTTCTTTTTCTGCAAGGGAGTCAGACATTCCTGGCCAAGAGCAAGATGGGCATAAAATCTTGGCAAAGGGAGGGATGTGGCTACTAGCCATCCTCCAGCAGACATTTCAGTGTGTCACAGAGTCGGGACAGTGCCATAGGGATTGCTTGTGATCCTTGCCACAGAGAGTCCCATCGCCTTGGAGCTGAGACCCTCGTTTTGAGAATCAGCTTCAAATTCCAGCCCCCAACTGGAGGAAGCATGGAAACCTCTTCATGCACTAAGTGTATTTGGTATGCAGAAGCTGTCCTTGAGTCCAGTCCATGCAGGAAAGATCTTCTAGCTTGCAGGGAAGGAGCTAACACCCAGAAATGGCTGACTGAGCAGCACAGAATTAATTCTCTGGAAATTTTGCATTTTCTCCAATTCTTCCTATGGTAAAAGTGACTCTTTTCAAAGAATTTCTAGCAATTAGAAGAAAATCACCAGCTGGATAGGTATGCATGAATTTGAGTGGAAAAAAAACTTCAAGGAAGGAACAAGCAACCAAATTTGTTAGTTTGAATTTTTAAAGCGTGATAATATGGCTCAAGTTCTTGTCTGTTTTAATAGCAATAAAATCCATGTTAGTATATGTTAATGATGAAGACAGTGAAATAATTGTAATCAGGCAGATATTTCTAGCACGTTCTCTCCTGATATGAGGTCCAATATTGCTTAATACTATTGGGTGCTTTTTCTGTTTGTGTCAAAATAAGTAGAAAATTAATTGCTAATAAAAACTGAAAATAACAAAAAGGTTAACATAACAATAAATAAAGACAGCTGCAACAACAGCCCTGTAAATTCAAGTCCAGTCAAACAAAATGTGTTGGAGTATAACCAAACATAAGGGTGGGAGAAGGTGATACTGGAAGTTATAAACGGTGAAGGAAAGATTTCTTAAGAGATTTTGGTCTCTGCATAACTGGGCCAGCACAACTAACACCTGTACTGATACTGGGTGCAACTCTGGTGCCCATATGTTTTAAAGGAGATGGAAGCAGTGGAGAATGAACAGAAAAACATCCACAAAAACAATAAAAGTTCTTCGGGAAGTTAGAGTGATAAGCTTTAAAGGCAAAAGGGCACTGAAAAATTACTTGATTACTGTGGCCAGTAACTTCATGAGAGAAAATATTGAGTGCTAAAGTCTATGCAACAAAGGTTTAACAAGAACTGTCTAGATGTTAAAGAGAACTTTCACTGGAAATTAAAGCCTGGCCTATGCAAATTCAAGCCTTTCTTTCAGACAGCATGATTAAGGGACTGTTTTGGATGTCTTCAAATCAAGATTTGATGCCTGTCTCCCTTTGCAAATAAATTATATCACCTTGGAAACTGGGTAAAATTCTAGGCAAACCCTCTGTGCTTTGCATTGCACAGGTTACAGTAGTACAAACAACATCCATGGATACATGTACATACAATCTAAGGTAGTATTTTCTGTTAGATGTAGAATAAAGTGAACCCCATTTTTTTTTTAATTAGTGTCTGGTAAAAATACATATAAGAAATAATTCCTGTCACATAAATACATGCATTCAGAGCACCATTATCGCTATTAATCTACATGGTAAGTAGAAAATCTTCTGAAAATGCTCATTAGCGATTGTTGTGTCCTTAAGTAGTTAAATACATTAATCACTAATGAACCTTGAAAGCATGAAAATAGCATCTTACTCTGACCACAAGCATTTCCTATTTGCTCATAGTGAGAAGCTGTCATTCATATTAGCTGTGATCCAGAATTTTGACAAAATGCTTTCATGAATTAATTACATTTCTTCCAAGTAGTGGAAATATTACTTCTTAAAAAATTTGGTTTACATCATCTCCTTACCCTCAATATTGACTTAATCCCTTGTCTTTTATTGCAAATATATGAAGTGATCACAGATTGAGAATGTGGTTCTGGGAAAACCACTACTGGAAAATTAAAGAGGATGAGCAGGAGGGTTTCAGGAGTCATTCAGTACTTCCTTCAGTGACAGTGACTGCACTTTCAACTGCCACTAGTTTTTTGATTTACTAGTTAATTCACTACTCCCTTTCCATGAAGACATCATAAAATGCATTGATCTGATTTTTGAACTAAGTAGGAATTTAGTGGAGCATATTCTAACAGTTTTTTGATAATCCTGTTCATATATACATATAAAAAAAGGTTATTCTCATTATTCAGAAATGAACAAATTTTTTTTCTCATTCTGCTGTGTAAAACAAGGGGCCAGAACTGACACTACTCCATAGTGATAATGACTTAGGAGTAGCTTTACTGATTTGTACCTCATGAGGATCTCTTCCACCATTTGCAGCTTCTCATCCTTCCCACAACTTCTGCATGCAGCATTTTATAGCATTCTTCTATATTATCCAATAACAATTTTAAAAATGAAGGAGAGAGACAGCACAGGAAAGAAAACAGTGTACACCCAAGAGCTGATTAAATGTTTTACCTGGAACTGATGTCCGAGAAGGAATGTGTGGTCTTTCCCTTGGTAGCATTGCCACGTCCACGTACGTGATATCAGCTGCCATTGACAAGCAAGTCCCTCTGAATTATGGAAAGAGCTGGTTTAATACCGTGGGTTGCATCCTGTATTAGTTTTGCCTGCCTCCAGAAGTATACATACACCGTGCTATGGCTCTGAGGAAGGCTGAGAAACAGATAAAAGGAAGGAAGTTACTTCTTTCAATACAGCTTCAAAGCCTATTTTCAGCCACCATTCTGTCTCTTCTTGAGTGATCTCTTGCCCTTCAGAATAGAGGCAAAAATGAAGATTAAAAAACATTCTTTTTACTCATCTTAAATGTGTGTATATATATGTATATATATATATATATATATCTTTGGCCAAAGCAGAACAAAGTTTCTAAGGAATACACAAAAATGGACTGAACACAGGTACAAAAGCTTTGCTGATTCTCAGAAGTGCAGCCAAAGCAGTGCGATCTATGTTGTAATGTATATTATGCTCATGTGCACGATCTTACATAACCTATTCACCTAAAAGGAAGATAAACAAGATATGTATCAGTATAAGGTGTTTTGGGGCTAATGTAACGGCAACTACAGAGCAATAAAAACGTAACTCCAATTCTAACCTGCTCCATCCTCCAAGTACTATAATGGCTTAACAACTGAATTTAGATTATACTAATGATGCCTTAAATTTAACTCAAAATAAAATTAAAAGTAACATGATCAATACAAAATTAAAAGTACTATGAACATCCTTTTAAAAGAATGTTTCAATACTTCACTGTAACAGTAGTTATGAGGACCAGAGCTGCCCTTCCTAAGCTCTTTGAGCTATCCCCAGCTTGACCTAGCAACTGCACAGGCAGAAGGCCTGAGCTGCCTTTAACTCCTTGTGTTTGCTGCAGAATATTTTGATGACAATGCTTTTGTCTTCTATTTTTTGTGGGGAAGCCATACAGATTTGAACTAAAAGTTCTTCTAAAACCTAAAAACACATTTCAGAACACACAAGACATGAAGACCTGTGTGTGGACAGTCTTGACATTTCCTCCTAAGAGCTACACTGTTGGTTTTGTGCTTTATTCCCCCTTAGAAAATTCCTGGAGACTTTGATACAGATAGGCTCTACAAACCTGCACCGGTCATAATGTTCTTATTCTGTGATACAGCCTATTTGTCTTTTCTGTTACATTCAGCGGCACTTATGACACTCTAGATTAAAATTAAAAAGGTTTGTTTTTGTGATTTTATATTACTGATCTTTTCCCTTCCTACTTTTGACGTTGGTAACAGTGTTAAGTGCAGAAACAAAAAGGTTTAGGGAAAAAAATGAACCTTTGATACTCACGGAACAGATTACTCAGAAGTGCCACTCAGGTACAGTTTGTATGCAACACATCTAAAACATTGTTGCTTTATCATCAGCCACAAAGTGATCACCATGTAGATGTGGATACTGTTAACTGGATACTGATAAGGTTATTTTCATGGCAACCTACGTACCAGCCATATCACTGTTCCTAACGTGAAACACAACTTTTGTCCTCTGATTGAATCAGTTTCCATTGCTTCCCCCTAAACTTCTCACCATCCTTTACAGCAGGATATTTAGGCTCTGAAATGAAAAGAAAACAAAAAAGAAAAAAAAAAAACCACCCAAAACCAACCCCAAACCAAAACCTACTTTCCTTATTGGGTTGGTTGTTGGTTTGGGTTTTTTTTTACTTTAGTCCATAAAGGAGAGCTAGAAGGCCAACAGGTTGCTTGAACTCTGTCTCTTTCCATCACTGCATATACACCCAGGCAGTCTTTTCTTACATCACTCCCTCCTAAATGATTCACAAACATCGAGATGTAATCATGTACAGTCGGTGTAATCATGGGTCTTTTTGAGCTAGTGGAAAAAAACTGTTTCTATTTTAAGGGAGTATGTCTCTCCCCTCCCCTCCCCTCCCCTCCCCTCCCCTCCCCTCCCCTCCCCTCCTCTCCTCTCCTCTCCTCTCCTCTCCTCTCCTCTCCTCTCCTCTCCTCTCCTCTCCTCTCCTCTCCTCTCCTCTCCTCTCCTCTCCTCTCCTCTCCTCTCCTCTCCTCTCCTCTCCTCTCCTCTCCTCTCCTCTCCTCTCCTCTCCTCTCCTCTCCTCTCCTCTCCTCTCCTCTCCTCTCCTCTCCTCTCCTCTCCTCTCCTCTCCTCTCCTCCAAAAAACACATCTTCAGACACAAAAGCAGTCTCAGTCAGTGTGCACCACAGACCAGGCAATTAGATCCGTTGTGTCCTAGCAGATTCTCACTTGCCCGAAGAAAATTACTATTGCACAGTTAGTTTCCAGAGTAAACTTACAAAATAGGCATAGGTGGTTCTCATTTTGGATTTGAAGTCTACATGCTGTGCTCACTGTTAGGACTGATAATGAAAATGAAGGTGAATTTTAATTTCTAGAAAGAATGGGCGAGTAGAAACCTTTGCAAGGCATTCTTCTGGAATTCTTCCTATCCTGGTGGAAAACTATATTTTTTTTCTTACATTTAAGATGGGTATTGCACCGCTACAGCATTTTCATTTGATAAGCATTTTCTTTACTATTAATAGTTTTAGCTTTGCAAGTATTTTCTTTATTGTCTTTGTTTTCATTTTAAATTCTAGCTTTATTTATGAATACCCAGGTGCAGGTCACCAAGTCTGACCCGCTGATCTCTCAGGGCTGATAGCACTTACAGATGAAAAAAATCCAGGCTGTTGTAGGAAGAGGCCATCATAGAACCAAAAGATGTCTGTTAGCAAAACGACTCACTGCTCATGAAGATGATGGAAAGCCCCCTTTTTCCTGCCTATGTGTCTGGGGATGGCGATTCCACTCAGATCAACAAGTCAGGTCACCAGGGCTAAGCAGCACTGCCAGCCTGCATATGGCAGGATCATGGAGTCATCTGGGGAAGAAGGGACTTCTGGAGGTCTCTAGTCCAACCCCTGCCCAAGCAGGCTGCTCAGGGCTTTGTCCAGGTTTTAGAAGTCTCCACGGCCAAAGATCCCATGACCTCCCCGGGGACATGTTGCAGTGCTGCACCATTCTCATGAAGGAATACATTTTTTCCTTCCGCCTGGTCACAGTCCCTGGGCTGCAACGTGTACCCACTGCTGCCTGTCCTTTTGCTGTGCCCCTTTGAGAAGGGGCTGCCACTGGCTTCTTCGTAACCCTCTTCTTATATGTTATCTAAGAGAATACTGCAGACAAACTAACAGGCTAACGTTAAATGTTATAAAGCAAGCCTCTTTCACTACGTGCTGTGTGTCTTAAAATGAATTGTTGGTATTTCTTGTAATTTTTGCTAAACAGAGTTCTTCTGGGTTTTTGAGACAGTGTCACAGCTGCACTGTGATCATATGCGCATCTCCAGAATCTGAATACACCTTTTGCTTGTGACAACACACTGCTGTCTACTATTATTTTGCAGAATAAATGCTCTAGAAATAGCCTGGTTCAGCTTAGTCATTCCCCCACTGTAATCCTTTCACATTCAGATGTCATAGTCGTTTTGGTTTGTTCGTCCTGGGGAAAAAAATCACTCAAATATCAAAATGCTTCTTCACAAGCTGTAATCTGGGTTGGGCATCCATGTGGCTTAACCAGATTCTACCATCACCTCGTGTCTTTTGGGTTTACCAGGTAGAGCCTTGCCTCACCTTCTTCTTTCCTCTCAGCCACCTGATTAATATCCTTGGCTTACAGTACACAAATGCTGCTGAGGCCAGTAAAACATTTTGCTGGGCTTGCTGTGTATCAGGCAGCTGAGTGTCAGGGAGGGGGGAGTGATCTTTTAGCCCTGAGTTTTCAGCCTGTTTGCCTGCCAAGCACGGAGGTCTATGGTGGTTCAGGTTTTCTTGCAGCATCTGCAAGGAAAGATGGTGGGGTGGTTGTGTAGGATTCCTCTCCACATCATTTAGAGTTTGGCAGTCTGGAGCTTCGGTGGCTGTGTTGAGGTAGGCAACTGAATGCGAGCTCACATTCACGTTCTTCCCCAGCTTGACATGTGCTCCTGATTGCACATAGGCTCCCTCCACTTCTAACCATCGCTCCGGAGTAACATCGCTTAGTAATGTTCTGGTGTTAGCACAATTACCAGTTCCACTTACGCACAGAGTAAATGTGAGAACAACGGTAGATGACACCCCTTCTGTGGGTGTGACAGTGTGCCCTTCATCGCATGCAAAGGCAAAAGTAGACTGAAAACAGTGATGTGGGCGGCAAAGCAGAATTCAGCACCTCCTGCCGCATAAAAGGCAGCTCAGCCCAGAGCTTCAGTTGCCTCATGGTGCACTTTTTGAAGAACTTGAACTGCTGCTCTGACAATGAAATGGACCTATCTGAAGGCTGAGCTGCACCACAGACACTTCCAAGATGAATTGAGTGAATCCCATGAGTAAATCCCCAGTTTGAGTTTCAATTCTAAACCCTGTGTCACAGCAGACCCTGTACGTATGCACAATCAGGTGCAAGAGTGGCACCCAGAAGACACAATCAGAGCTAGGGCTACAACCAAAGACACTTCCTGCTATAAATGAAAGTCTGTGCATTCTTATCCTGCACTGCAGAAAAAAAAAAAAGAAAAAAAAAAGAAAAAGAAAAAAAAGTCATTTAAACAAAGCAAATCCATGAATTTACCAAAAAAAAAAAAAAGAAAAAGAAAAAAAAAAAGAGCTCAGTGAATCAGCAGTGCCTGCAGATTGCAAGCTGAATATTTCCATGCCAGAAGCTTCATGTTCAGCATGTAGAACTCAGAGTAAGTGGGAAGTAAAAAGAATTAGAAGCCTGTGAGATGGGTTTCTTCCATGTGCAGGGTTTTGGGTTGCTTTTGGGCATGTCAATACTTTTTGAACTTCAGCTTAATACCCAAAGATGTTGCTGTGCAGATTGTTTATTCTAAGTGCCAAGTATTCCCTTGGATGCATTTTTCAGTGCTAAGCAGTGGTGGGGTGAACATATGGGCAGGACACGTTCTCAGTCTCCTGAGCACTGTGGTGATGGTATATCAGGAAGGAGCTAGGGGACATCCCTTCTGGCACGCTGCCATATTGCCTTCTCTCCTGTCACATACTGAGTTAGTTTTCCTTTCCACAATTGAAGCAGTGAGCCTGCTGGGACCACTCCCATAGGTAGCATGTTCCTGGTGATGTTATAAGGCATGTTCTGGTCTTCTGTAGCCCTGTATCCATGACTTGGAGAATGACTGGTGGGGAAAAAGTGCTGTACCTCTCCACAGACCGTACGTCTACACAACAGCATCTAGTGCTTTGGACAACAGAGGATGTCTCTGCAAGGTGAAACACAGCAGAGGTGCTGGTACAGTTGCAGATCACTCCAGCGTGACTGCAGTGCTGTGGTTAAGCAGCAACACCCTGGTTCAATGCAAATACACCATAGTGCAATGTGCTGGATACATCCGTGCAGCACTAAACCATGTGGACTTACAGGTTGACATCTATTTTAGGCCTTCCACGATGTCCTCTATTTTGCCATACAGACATAGCCTGCCTTCCTTCAGGTCTAGTAGAGCTCCTGTGTCTTACTCTCATGTATGATAAGGTGTTATCTTTTGGGTAGCAGTTTAACCTATGGGTCTGAGCGCACTTAGCAAAGAAGGGGATGCCACTATTGCCGGGATGCAATTGAAAGGGCAAAAGTAAAAGGACCTGTCCAAGCTCACTCATCAGGCCAGTGGCAGAGGATGGAAGACTGTTCAGCACTCTGGTCCCTTGGCACAGCACCCTTTTCAGTGTGCCAGGCTGATTATTGATGCATCATGTATTTGCAGGTTGGTACTTCACTAACTGTAAGACCTGAATCCAGGTACATCAGTTTCCTTCTTCCCATGTATTCCAGAACTATTCCTGTAAATGCACTCACATGTGGAGTCAGACATTCTTTGGCCATTAACGTATTAATTTACTGTCACAGTGCCTTTTGGCAATAATTTTCTTTCTGCTTATGAAACTGGAAGTAACGCCACTGTGAAA
This sequence comes from Falco naumanni, assembly GCF_017639655.2. NCBI lineage: Eukaryota > Metazoa > Chordata > Aves > Falconiformes > Falconidae > Falco > Falco naumanni. The sequence continues at coordinate 9,449,713 of NC_054058.1, read as the reverse complement.
GCCTGGTTATCTGTAAATTGAATGGATTGAATGGAGAGAAGGCAGCTTGATCACACATAGCTTACTATTCTTCCAGAAGATACTGGAATTAGTACCCATTGAACAGCTTTAGATTTGCCACTGAGGTACGTTTAAGTTAATATCCCTAATACATGCAGATGATAGGGACAAATGTATATATAAGCAGTAGCAACATTGTTGAGTCACAAGGTATATACTGTGTCAGTGGTATATATGCCAACCTGCCCCAGACAGCAGCAATGAGCAGGACTGTATGGGAGCATCTCACCTACATCTGGTGATTGGAGCTAAACCTCAGTTACAGTAACTGTGTTAACGCCTCCTGCAGTTGAGTGAAAGCAGCTTAGCAGTCGAGGAGGAGATTTACCACTTTCTAACTTTGTGTGTGAGATAAGGAGCCCCCTGACACTGCTTCTCTCTCGGTCAGCTACAAAGCTTCCAATATAAATTCAAAGACAGGGCAGATGAGTGTCTCCCCCCTCTGCAAGTATCTCTGGGTACGCTGCAATCATTAGGGCAGAGCTCTGGAACTGAGATGAGATCTGACTGAGATCTGTGACGGGATAGTTCTGCTCCGGCACACCAGGAAATGGGCTATTAGTGTTTTAAAATCTCTGAGAAAGAGTATGAAAGTATATATACATATATAACACATACATACATTTATGAAACATAATAGTATTAAGCATAGAACAAATACCCCAGCACAGAAAAAGCCTGTGAGTAGATACCTGAACACAGAAAACAAGCACCATATTCCATGCAGTAAAACATGCTAAGCAATGAAGAACTGATGTGCCCCTACGGCAAAGGAGTGAAGTGGATAAGGAAGGGCTGCACTGGCAAAAAAGACCGTAGCTATCAAGTGATTATTTCACTTTGTTCAGCACAGTCATGAAGACATTTCTGGAGTACCACGTCTCCTTTTCAGCATCCTATTACAAGAGAGAAGTTGACAATCTGGTGCAAACCCAGTGGAAATCCACTAAGGTGGTGAGGAGTGCCAGAATCAGGGTCTAGACAGCCTGCGGAACTGGAGTTTAAGGGGAGGAGGGTCTACTTTGCCACCATCCACCATGTAATGGGGAGGAGGGTATGCAGAAGTTGGAGCCAGACTCTTCTCAGATGTGCAAAATAGGCAATGGACATAAGCTGCAGTGCTGCAGAAGGAAAAATTTCTTCCTTCATGAGAGCGGTGCAGCGCTGGAACTGGTACCCAGGGAGGCTGCGTGATCCCTGTCCTTGGCTAAACCCACAGGGTTGTCCCTTGTGGGAGCTGCCTTGCGGGACATCAGAGCCCTACTATGGGCGGGAGGTTGGACTAGAGACTTCCAGATGCCCCTGCATCCGCAATTTATTCAATGGTTTTAAGATTCTGCAATATTTTTTTTTTCTTCTCTGGTAGCTCAAAGGAGCACAGAGGCATATGGCCAACATCAAACCGGGAGGTCCCTTTTGGGGTTCTCCAGCCCTCACTTACTATGGGTTTTCAGCCCAATTTAAGGAACAACGAGCACTTCCTTCCACAACACTTCCAGTGCTCTCTAGTGTTATTTCTTTACAACTACAAGTATGCGATATCGTTACATTTTTCCCCAGGAGCCAGAAATACAACCAGAATGAAATTTTCTTGAACGTATCATGTCAAGATTCAAAAGCTAATTCTTTCCAGTTACAGCTCTGTAGAGCCCCAGTGCTTGCTCTTCCTGGGACCAACTTACATGGAACTGAGGGATTTGTTCTCAGCTTTCACCTAAGTGATTCTGTGGGAACCGGACACTGTGCTTCAGTCTGTATAGAATTTTTTATAAGGACTAGCTTGGAACCCATTAAGAAGACCATGCGTTTTATATTTTTCATCATACGCTCTATAATGTGTAAGGAAATACATTTGTGTCCAAAAGAAGAGAACAGCTTAAACCCCAGAATATAAACGGTGATCAAAACGCCTTGAAAAAGAGGAATATTATGATAAATGACCTTACCACATCCAGTACAAAGCGGTGGCCCAGTTCTCAGTCGCAGGGAGCCGAAGCCAGCAGAACTACCATGCGCTGCCTTGGGTGGCATAGAACTGGGAGGAGAGGCTGAACTCAGCCCCCGCAGAAGCTTCAGCAGTAGAGCCTGGATGTTGATTGGTTTTCTATGCAAGGTTGGCTCCCTACAAAAACACAGTGTAAAACTGCAGGGGAACAAACCCGGCAAGCTAATAGCCTAACGGTCTACTATGAACTGGAAGGCTGACTGCGTGGCTTCTAGAGCTCAAAATTGATGACTGGGGAGAAAGCACATGGTGTTTCACAGGGAAGAGCAGCTCTCAATGCTGAAGTTCTGAAGAACCAGGACTTCTTAGCCTGCCTTTGTGGTTTCAGCATAAAAATCTAGTGGTCACAGGGTTCTCAATTACCCCATGTGTATGCGAAAGCTGTTTCGTATTCTTCTGGTTTACTAGGCACAGCCAAACTGGCTGCATTTCTGTTTGAAATGCTGTGTACATAATGTGATCAAAAGTCTATAATAGGAGCAAACCATATCCTGAGTTGGTAATTTCATTTCTCTGTTATTTATCTTTTTTATTTTGCACCTTTAACAGCAATATTTGGTTGGCTGCATGAACTTTGCTGTTGACAGGCAACATAATATTTCCCTCTGGCTACAGCACATTTATCCAGCATGTGTCACGTGCCTGTGGGCTCCAGCAAAATTAGCACAGCAGTGAAGCAAGGAAGTTGCTCTCCAGGCTTGGCTGGATAACCTGATACAACTACTTTTTCAGTTTGCAAGTATACCAGTCAGTTGACGCTACACTTACAAATACTGATGAATTTGTATTTCACAGGAAAACCTGAATGGCATTCAAGAGGTTAAGGCACATGGTGTAGAAATAGCAAGAGCAAGCATTTGGATTACAATTCTCCATGTATCTTCAAATGAACCAGTTTCTACTGATATCCATACGATATTCAGTACACATCCATAGAAAAGGCCTACTCACTGTTCTGCAGAAAGGCTGAGACAACATGGAGAACCAGAAGGCAGCCCTGCAGCCCAGTAAATATGATTTTCACATTACTAGGAAAAGCAGCAGGTTTTGGTCTGTCCATGCAGTATTTGCTTGCACTTGTCTTGGCCTGAGCTAATTTCAGCTTGTTTTAGCTGTGACAGCAGTTGTTTAGCAGCCAGGGAACAATTGCATAACTTGGTTTTGGTTAGTTCTTTGAATACCACATACAGTAAAGGTGTAGCTGACATGCTGTTACTTATTAACACGTATGAACCCCATAGACTGGGATTACAGGGGCTGTTGTGTACCTTTAACTAAGACAGTCAAAGATAATCAAACTTAGTTGGGAACCAGTGAAAAAAGAGCAACTAAACAGGCTATGTTAGCAACCAAAGAAAACACAACTCCAGCACGACACAAGAAAGAGGATGAAAGAACTCCATCAGCAACATAACCCTGCAGAGAAACAACTTGGTGGGCACCAGTCAATGACTGCACACCCCCTCGCCCTGTTCTCCTCGTGGCAGACAGGTACCGTGGGTGTAGGACTCGTGGGGCATTGCAACCACAAACAAAACTCCACTCAGAAGTATATGCCAGCAGTTTAAATGTATTATTAAGGAGGCTTTTTCTGATAATTTTGACTGTGTTGTATTATTTTAACTGGTCTAATAATTAAATTTTAATATTCTGGTTTGATTGTTACAACTTTAGCTAGCCAAACAAACTTCTTGACTCTGTATGCAAAGTGTGCATTTCCTTTCAGACCATAGTAAGACTGAGTGTAACAAAGACTGCGAGCAGCTTTTCTGTGAAAGCCATTCTGTGGGTTCCAGTGATCACAGAAGACCAGGAATGCTGCTTATGTATGTTCCTGTGGTCCTGGCAAACATCTTGCTTGTACTCCTTCTCCATTTTGTAAGAACTATTGCAGCTAGGGAAATGGGTTGCTCAGGCACTCAGAGCCAAATTTTTGTAACACAGAAACTGACCAACAGTTTGCAAACTTTAGTGTTAATGCCAAACCTTACATGTAAAGAGATCAAGTGAGAGAGCACATAGGCAATGTGGTCAGTGACACATAAGCTAGATCAGGAAATTCAGACTTCAAAAGCAAAGGTGAGAAATTAAAAGCCAAAATAGGAGCCTGCTGTGTTAAAACACTGAAAAAGTAGAACTGTGGAAGGGATTGAAGCTGTAGAACAACATTATGCACAAAGCAAGGCACGGACACAGCTCTTAGCAAAGCACTCTCTTGCTATAATGCTGACTTAGGGAATAGAAATTAACAGTTTGATCAAGATACTGACCCTTCCATAGAGATCTATAAGGCTAAAAGTCCACATGCCTCTGATGCTGAGGTGCTGCCAGTGTTCAGAGTGAATCCTGTATCACCCCATCACTGCCTGGGTTACTGTAAAAACAGAAGATGGACCAACAGAAGGGAAAGACGGAGAAATACACAACCAGTCAGACTGACTTGTTAGGGAAGCAATAATAATTACTGATCATCAGATCCCAGAATAATTAAGAGTCTTGGCCCCAAAAGCAGATCCTTGAAACAGAAAAAAAACCCTGTGTATTAAATAGTTTCTTAAGTTAGATGCTAATATTGGTTTAACCATGACTGATCAGAAGAATTCCTCTTGAGCATCTGCTACAGCTTCTGGGTGGACTGATGGAAAAACTGATGTAGATGCAATCTTTGCAGTAGTAAATGATCACTATATGTGGATATATAACATTGCATTACGTATATTAGCACAAGCCGAATGTAAGAGTAGAAATGTATTTGGCATGGAAAAAGCTATCAGCCTCTGTCCATAGTCTTCTAAACAATAGAGGCAGACAAGCCCCAAATTATGATCAGGTTGCTTTTGAACAGTTCTTTTGTAGAACAGGCCTAGCCCCAGGATGTTAAACACATCTATAAAACAGGAAAGGGATCTTAAAGCAAACTTAGGCAACTTTGGGATCCATGCAAGACAAGGAATTTTAATAGTTATGCTAGGATGAATCTGGAGGACGACAGTTATCCACTGTCATCTGTCCTGTAGGGGAATGCAGGCAGTGGGCTGATTGGCACTGATAACACGCAGCTGTGGCCTTGCCTCAGCGGCAGTGGGTTGGTTGACATGGACGATGTGCAGCTGTAGCTCTTCCTGCTGAGTGGTTAAATAGCCCTGAGGATGGTGGGAGAGGGTCAAGTGGATGAGGAGCAGTGTGGTCTGGTCTTTGGAGGAAGGCAAAACAGCATGGACAGTAGACTCTGACCAACAGTAAAAGCCTTGTTGCAGCCGGCTAGTTTGTTTGTGCTGCAGCAACTGGTGCCCTGTGTGAGGCTGCCTGAGTTGGACTCCGACTACAACAACTGATGCCCCATGTAGCTGAGACAAGAGGGAGAGCCTGTAACCCGTAACAGACACTGTGAGAGGTGAGTCATTGACAACTAATTGATATGGGTGTATTGCAATATTTGTTGTCCATCTTAACTCAAATTGCAACTCTGTCCTGTTGCAAAAAGAGCTCCACAATAAAGAGCCAGCTGAAAGAACGTTTAGTTTCCGAAGTCATCATAAAAACAAAAAGGCCCAGGGATATCGTCAAAGGCAGAACAGTAAATCACTATTACATTAGATTCAGAACAGATTAGTAAAATAATGCAGATGATAAGGTTCCCTAAATGATGATAATTGCATTGAAGGAGTAGTTAAACTAAAGAAAAGCCCCATGACTGACACATAAGAATGGTTCTTGAGCAATGAATAGTGATTCAGACTGAGCAGTGAGATAGAGCTTGGCTAGAATTAGCAAAGGGGATCCAGCAAGCAAGAAGGGGAGAGAAGAAGGAGAAAAAAGGGGACAATAACACATTGAAATTAGTCCAGCCTGTAACATTTGCTAACAGTGGACTGCAGCGGTGGGACTGGAGAGGGAGGGTAGGTGTGAAGCAGTGTGTTGGTAGGAGTGCCCAATGTGGTATGGAAAAACAAGGAAAGATTAAAAAAAGTTGAACAGAACAAGTGAAGCGTGTGAAGGGTATGGCTGCTTATATTGTATTTATTTGGTTTAGCTGGTTTTGCTTTCTTTTTTTTTGATGTTGTATATGTCTATATGAAATGGAAAAGATACTGGGTTTTTGTAGTCAGTTCCCATAGCTGAAGTTAACATCAAGACCATCGTATTAATCTACAAATAATGAGGAAAAATGGAACCAGTTGTAAGGTGTATTCATCTCCAATCAAGGGAAACTCTGTTTCTCTCCATGAGGACATACATGCCTCCCATTAATAATAGTCATCATGATCACTAATATATGCTGTTTGTATATGCAACATATACATAGATGTGATGCTGTATGTTTATAAAACAAATTAAGTGCTAGAAAAAACAAAGCTTAATCAATTCAGTGTAGAAATAATTACCAGGGTAAATTTTATCTTAGAAGAATGTATGCTATTATGTGTATATTTGCAACACTGGGCCTGGGAAGACTGTGTTTGTATAGTGATATATACAATGCCACGGCTATAAAACAGCCAGATAGAAAACAGATCATGGTGGGAACCAGAATTTCCTCAATTACAGAGATATAAAAAAACTACATACAAGTATGACATGCAACCGTGTACCAATTCTATGAAAAAGGTTTTGTTATCAAGGACCTAGTCAAACGAAGTTAGAAATGTTTAACACCATTGTAATGTGTGTGTTGATCAATTGCCCACAAATTATTTTAAATTATCTCATTGTGTATAACTATCTAATAATAGATGTGTAAGCAAATAGTGTCTGCTGAAGGGTGTGATTTTAATTACATTGTACCTATAGAAGCAACACACAGCTCACGGGAATCACTGCAATGGTGTGCTACGTTAGGCTCAAAGCCTTTAGGAAATGCCAAGCAGTCTTCAACAATTTTCAAACAATCCCCAGAAATGCTGGAGCACTCCACTCTTACACCCAAAGTCTGACATGAGGTCAGAAGCCACAAAGGGAGAGGTTACTGTACACTAAACACATCACCAAGTGAACCATGTTACTACCACAGTTCAAAATGCACTGGATGTGCCTCTGAGTCATATTCCTCAACTTGAAGAGTTTGGGTTTATATCCTAGAATCATCATTTTAATCATTATACTGATTTTTCTTAGCTATAAAAATCAAATGTTAAGTGTGTTATGGTTACACGTAACAGTGAAGCAGAGCAGATTACTCAGACCTGTACAAGCTGTCTGGAGGTAAGATCAAACAGAAAACAGCGGATGTCTCGGAGACATCTCAAGGAGTATCCTCAAGACATAAGGGCTGCAACATCCATTTTTAACTTGTAAAAACTGTATATGAAGTGGACTAACAAAAGGAAGGATAGCCCCATAAATATGGTTTTGCCATTTCTAGCATGCTAATAGAACAAAGACATCCTATCAGGCAACTAAATCTCGCATCCAAATTGAAGAGGTATTTATTAAGTGCCAAATTCTGTAATACTGAATGACAAATACGAAATCAAACTTTTTTGGAAAATTCTACATCTTGACTTTCTCTTGTGTGGAGTTATGCTGTCTTCCCGTACTGGACCTCCAGTGATGAGATATGCAGGCTCGTTTAAGTGCATAGCACCAATCACAACCTCTTCACCTGAAGTAAGTACCAACAGCAACTTTTTGCCTGCTGTGCCATCTACTTGCCAGGCTGGTTTAAAAAATAAACCCTCATTTTACCTGTGGCTTACACAACTCTTGGACTCTATAAGCTACTTAAAATTACTAAGGTTCTTATTTTAATAGCTCTAAGGGGCAATGCATCAGTGTGCACAAGGGCATGTGGATTTTATACCTTTATAGTGGACAGACACAAGTGAAATTGTCCTGGACTTTAATCACTGCTTCATCAAAATACAGGGCTACAATTTCCCCTTCGTTTTACATCAGATATCCTACCCACTGTAAAGCGGTGTAAACCTTCAAAGACCTTATTCACTTTCACTTTACAACATCTTAGATACTCAGGAGGACAGCACTCTTCTTGCAAATCCACTTGTACAGGGAGTGGCAGTTGTCAGGATGCATTTGCTTCAGTTTATAGGCAGCACATTTATTTTCTTTCTTGTGTTCTCTTATTGTAAAACTGCAGGAGTGAAACAACACACAGATACAAAGATCATTGAAAAAAATTATTTGCATATACAAAGAATGAAACCACAAGGACTTTTTGTCTTTATACTGTCTTTCTTTTGATTCTCTGACATACAGACAGGTTTTATTTGTTCAGTAAGCTTCACCCTTTCTCTGTTTCCCTACTTGTTATGCAGCTGGAGGTAAAAGCTTACACAGCATAGGTACGTCCTAATAAAATTAGCGCCTTTTCTGAGAGCTGTCAAGGTATTTCACTTTTCAGCTGCAGGTATTGAGCAGAATTCTGTACTGAGAAAAATTAGAATGGGCTGAGCTGCCTACCTGGAGTATGGCCCTGATATTTTACTAGTACTTTCTCATGGTCTAATAGTGGAACAGCCTGGGCAGAGCAAGTGCAGAACATGTCACAAAGCTAACACGGATGCATTCCAGAATGAACCTACCTGTGCCCTGGACGTTTGGGATCACGGAGCCATACCCATTTTCCTTTTTCCTCATCAAAGTTTAATCCAGTCCAAACAAAGCCAGTGTCTTTATCCTTCAGTTTGCTTAAGAAGTCCTAGAGAGAGGTGTGACTTTTGAACTCTGATAATAATGACACTTCATAAAACTCCAGCACCAATAATGTATAGTGGCAATTAATATTTTAAAACCAGCAAGGCTTTTAACCCCAGAGATTCCAGATAATGTTTTCAACAAATCTAAAAGGAAAAAAAACCCCAACCAAACCAAATATATGGAAATTAGTTGTTCAGATTCTGAACTACACCCAGTACCGTGGCTAGTGATGGTAAGTGTAGCAACCAAGGGGCTAAACTTTGGCTCCTTGCTGGCCCCAGGACCATTCCACTAGTGCGTTTGAGATGACTATCAGGCTGATCAGAATTACAGGAGCTGAAGGTATCTCCTCTTTTTTCCCTGACTACAAAGGAGGTGATCGTTTTGCCGGCTCACCCTCCTGGGTGCTCTAGAAGTGACTGTCTGAACCTGGTCACCTTTTAAGCAAAATCAGAAGCACAGAAGAGAACACTCACAAAAGAAACACACTACAAGTCAGGATTTGGTCCACAGAACTCTTTTTTTTTTTTTTTTTTTTTTTTCCTGTTACCACAGATGTGGTACTGGTATTTAAAAATTTACAAAGTAGAGAGGAACAGCTCTATCCCCCAATGACAACAGCCTTTATGACAGCTTAGCTCTGTACAGGTTTGATTTGGAGTAAAACATGCAAGGATCCTTCAAATGCCAGCTGGTTCTTGCTGGAGATAATCCCTAGGCATATCATTGCATCTATTTAAATGAAACGTAGGCTATTGGTCTTCTATTTGACACAAATATTTCTTAACATGCAGAAGCCAATCATCAAAGCACTTTCCATTGACAATGCCTTTTATGAGCATGTCTAGATTAGAAATGGCTTCTAAAAATATATGTGGAAAGCTATACTTTGATATATAGATTCACAAGGTATAAGCAAAAAGAATATTTAAATCACAGTGTGTTTTACAAGCTTACCATTTCAGTTGCATCCTCTATAATCAGGAGCTCAGATTTTTTTCCCAAGCAATACTTTCTGCTGTTCTCCCAGGTGGCAAGAGTTTTTGAGTAGAAATAACATTTTCCGTAATGCAGCTTCCAGTCAATGGGACAGAGTTCACATCTGGACTCTGTGAAGAGTTTGGGGTGAAGGGATTTTTGTCACTTTTTTTCTTTTACAACTGATATTATTATTATTGGCTCCTGCTTTTTCTTCAGCTTTTGAGTAAGAGTGTAAAGAAGCTTTAAACCAGGGGCAGAGCAGAAATTGCAACGGTACAGCTCATTTTAAGAAAGCACATTGTCACTGATTTACACTGGTAGTAAACATAGTCATTCTTTGCTTAAGGACCACTCTGCATCTTTAAAAATTTCAGAACTCTAAGTAATCATACTAAATATTTTACATAATTGGGGTAAAAGCCATCAATAAAATCCCAGCTCTGCTGAAATCACTGGGAGTAGTACAATTCAATGGCATCCATGGAGAAATAACAAAGGCCTTCAGTACCACTGCTCTGGTTTTATTTCTTGCTTCAACTAAAATTTGCAAGGATGGAACTGTAAAATAGATCACTTTATACATCTTTATCAACATAAACATGCTTACTCTGGTATCTAAAGGTCAACTCCTTTGTGCAGGTGTTTATTTTTATATTAATCTTTTCAAAAGCTTCAAAACATTTATGTTACTATGAGCAAGACTTTATTTTCTTACCATTTGCATGCATGCATAAACCTTCCTTTAATGTAGTCAGTAAGCTGTTTTCATTAAGAACTTCCTCAAAGGTACTGTCACTTTCAGTAAAGTTTCCTCTGGACTCCCACACGCCACTTGATAGCAAGTCACCTGGACAAGAATCTCCAACAATTTAATGTAAACTCACAAGTGAACTGCATAGAAACACCATAGTATTTTTCTGTGTATAATAATAGGAGCTTGAAGTGGAAACTCAGATTGCTCATTTGCCCTTCCAGCTCTCCTGTAAATGGTAGGTGGAGAACTGAGCATTAATTAATGAGTATACATTAAACAAACAGATGAGGTGACTGACTTCACAAAGACAGTGTAGAATCCTTTATCATCATGCTTTTGACAACACGGCATGCAACAGCTGTCTTTCAAATAACATGGTGGTTCCCCTGGTTTTCCAGTTCCTGAAATTTGTTGAGCTTGTTTCAGGAAAGAATGGGTTGATGTGAGAGAGCAGGACTTGCATCCAGAGAAAAGGAGACGGGTGACTCTGGAGGATAGTAATTCCCAGAAGTGCTTCTGAACTCTCATTTTCTCTTAATGATTTTGACATACAAAGTGATTTTGATGTCCAGACGGAGACTGGAACATGGGGACTCCCAGGCCAAGATTTTCTAAAGAAAGAAGCTACAACATAGACTCCTTGATCAAGATGCAGATGCTTGTTGATGACAACCTAGAAACTTGTCCAGCTTGCTTGACCAGGGCAACTGCAACCATTTCTCCCTGATCTCTAAGTTTAGATGCTCAGGGATAACGACACACATCTCTGCTGGTTAGGTAAGCTCTGTATGCCTGTGATCGATGCTGGCAGTGACCCCATGCTTATGCACAAATTCCGTGGACAATGCAAAAGCCACTTCTAGAAATTTAAGGGCACTCGTTTTTACTTCTGTTTAAAGAGGTCTTTTCCAACTATGTGTACTGTCTTTCAGCCTCCTATCTCACCCATCCCTGAAGTCCAGCTCACATTCCCATTGTACACACCAGGGAGGACCGGCTGAGACTTAAGGTAAGCAAAGCAGGGCATCAGGAGGTGAAGACTGGCAGTGAGGATGAGGGAGGCGAAGATAGCAGGGATTCCAGTTGTACCGTATACCTGGAGTGAGTTTTGTTTCATTACTACAAAAGTATTTTCAAGCTGGAAGATGGATGGCTGGATTCTCTGGCTAGAAACCTTGGTGGTTTGTTCAGTTTTGGAAAGGAATAGGAAGAACTCTTGGATTGGGGGGGCTGGAAAGTGAGAAAGACTCCAGCCCGTTTTGTATGCCCCAAACATGCAACAATTCTGTGAAAGCCGCTGACCTGCTGCAGTGACTCCCACCTTCATGAGAAACACAATAGTAGAAAGCATGAGTGGTCATATCGCCTATCAAAATAGCTTCTTTGCAAAACTTGTTTAATGTAAGGATTGATAACCTGTTGTTTTCACAGGAATTAAAGCAAAACATTTCACATGGTCACTCACATTGCTGAATTAAGGTGATCACAACTCCCAGAAATACAACATTCAGAAATCCTGAGAGAGCAGCAAAATACCGCAAGCCTGAAGAATTAGAGAGACGTTCTGCAAGAAATAAGAGGGTTTTACAAACACAGCGTGAATTTCTACCAAGGGCATAATTCCAGGTTTCCCTAAACACCTTTCAGACAGAACATCCATCACTGTCACTTTGCTGCGTGCTTTGTCACAGTTACTTTTCCCTTTCTGGTTGCGTCCTGCAAATATCAAGTGGTTCTTGCTTCTAATAAACTTTCATTTATGAAAATTTTTTTTGGTGCTTGAGTTTTCTCATGCTGTCTTCACTGACAGCCAGTTAATTTGAGGTTTTGAGCGGCTACTGAACAGTTTCTGCTTCTCCATAGCAGGGAGACATCATCTGTAGCTACAATGAAGACTGTTAGATGTCACAGCAAGCACCTAAACATTGCTGAAGAAAACCTCACAAACTGGACAAACTGAAGTTTAACAGTTACAGACAAAAAGATGTATATAACATGTAAGAACAAAAATGAGGTTCGAGGGCTATGAGTACCAACACTATCGGTCAAGAAAGGACCAGTAGATTCTCTGAAAATTAAACTCTGTAACTCCAGGACCCACTGATCAGCTTTATCACCTGTACCTGTCAAGTCAAAGGCCTTTAGAAAAGTCCACATTATAATTTGGAGAGATTTTTTTTTTTGGTTGAGTCTTTGATGTTCAGCTAATCCCACCTGGAAAATTACTACAAAATGTTTGAAAAATTAAGTAGCAGTGCTTTAAACAGGGCTTCTTTGCAGACTGGATACTTGATTAAGATCAGGGACAAGTGGTACAAAAATTCGTTCCCTTACAACTGAAAGAAAATGACTTTTAATTAGAATCAGAAAAGCCCAGAAATGCACAGTCAAGGTGAATCTTCCTTCTGAATATTACCCAACAATCTTATAATTTATTCTTATATATATAAGAATATATATATTATATATATAACTCCTGCCATACCACTTCCTAGTGAAACTCACTGCTTCTGTTTGCTCACTCACTTTATTTCAGGATTTCCACATATCTTGCCTTAGAATCACAGAACTATGTAGGCTGGAAGGAATATCATGAGGACCTTTAGGTCAGACTCCTGCTTAAGGTGAGTGAGGTTACAGGAGGTTACTCAAGGCTTTGTCCAGCCAGTTTCTAAATATCTCCAAGGATGGGGATTCCACAGCCTCTCCAGGCTCCTGTCCTAGTGTTTGACCACCGCCACTGTAATAAAACTTTTCTCGTATCAAATTGTAATTTGCCATGTTTCAATTTGTCACTTCCAATGTGCATCTTTAAGAAGAGTTTGGTTCTGTCTTCTCTATGCTGTCCCATTTGGTAGTTAAAGAGAAAGGCAAAACTCCCTTCAGCCTTCTCAGAGCTGCACAAAGCCAATGTCTCGGCCTCTCCTGTGTCACTTCTTCAGCTCACTCGCTATTTTGGGAGCCCTCCGCTGGACTCATTCCAGCAGATTACCAGCACGCGTTTGGAAGAGCTAGTAATATAGTTAACATAGACTGCCGTACAGCAAAGTCCTTTAAAATAACAAAGGCATAAAAGATGTTCTGTGGTACCTGAAAGGAGTCCTTTGAGCAGGGAGAACAGTTAGAAGTTTCCCAACTATGTGGGAAATCTCATGTGTTAATTTTTTCTTCCTAGTTTTCTAACATTAGTGTTTGCAGGAAATACTTTGTGAATGTTCTTCTAGAAAGACCAAGGCATAACACACAGTTCTCTTTGTCCAAACTTAACTTCATGGGGAAAAAAGATTTTACATGCAAACCTTCCATGAGTTAGGGTCCAGGACTAAAGTCAGAAAATAACAGAAGGATGACTTTCTGTTTCATGGAAATGGCCATTCTCAGAAGAGAAAAAAGGATGCCAAAATGCTGTACATTGTAGAGAGCTTGTTCTCAAACTAATAAATAAGATCATGAAGTACCCCATGGAAGAATCCTTTAAGAGCCATTATGCTTCATACGCTGGTGGCCCAGATCACATGCGAATCAGCTGTTTGAAAGTTTCTCTGCTTTTAAACTTACTTCAAAAATATAATGCATGGAGCAGTGTTTCGAATCATGGAATGAGTTGAACTTTGTGCTACAAGATAAACTCATTTCCACTAACACTTTCACTTCATGTCTCATTTCTAGCTGTCATCATTTTTGCACAGAGGTAAAACATCTTTTTTCCTCGTTTGTCTACTCAATCGTACTTGGCAAATGCTGTATCTGTGACTAGTCATCTTTAAATACTCAAACAGCTAATCCCCAAGTTTTTTATTTCCACCCTATTTAGGTGGCAAATATATGTAAACAGAATGCAGTACTTTTCACTAGCTATGCAAAATATTATGATTAGGCATCTGTGTGCATTTTCCTTCTTCCTTTGGGTGCTAAGCAGTGATTTTGACATAAAAAAAGGCGATTAAGATATCTGGGGTCTGATCTTACCTCTGCCAAGGCTTGTACAATGGCTAGCCAGCAGGCAAAGGAGTAACAGGGACTTGTTTAAATGCTCAGCCCGGTGCTCAGCTGGCCAGGGTGAGCTCTGGTAGCAGCCATACCGCAGCACTGCCCACACAGCATGGGCTAACAGCTCAGCACCTGCCCAGCTCCTCAAGACAGCTCTGCAGCTTGCACCACTGGCAAGATGGGATGGGACTGCAGGGGGGAAGGGGAGCCCTGCGTTGTGCTCTTCCTCTTGTGCTACATGAACTGCCGCAGATATTGCACTAGGTTATGCCAACAAGGCATTGCAACTCCAGCAGATATACTTCTGTATTCTGTATGTGTATCATGCTACCACGACTAGCCTGTGCCTGGTCTAAAGCTAGCTCACACCCTGCGCTGCAAGCAGAGACCCAGCTTGCAGCCCGCTGTTCGACAAGCTGAATGGAAGCACTGTTCTCCGCAGTCGCTTACCCGCAGTCTTTCTGCTGCCCTGTCATGTCGCGCTACCCAGCCAAGCAGGTAGATGAAGATAAAGCATTTTAAACCTGGCATTGCCGCTGTGTGCGCTGCGTGTTTGTGGTCCCACACTATTCTGTGTGCCACATCTGCTTAGTCTGACTTTCTGCTTCTTTGAAATGGAGATATTCAATTTACTCTATTACAGCTAAGTTTTGTGCATGTTGACAAGCATTTTAAAGACCAGTGAAAGGTCTTAATTAAATAAATATTAGCTTTTATGATCGGTTTTCTCATTTTTTTTCTCAATTTTGCTGGTTCTGTACCTTTACTGCAGTTGGGAACACACTTTCGGGTAAGTCGTAATAATAGACAAACTGGTGCAATTTACATCAGTAAAACACAACTTATCCTGCCATACTGAGTAACTGAGGTTGGCTTTTACTTTTCTTCTACTCAAAATTGTTCTTACATAAAACTTAGCCAGGATTTCTCAGGAACCAATCATCATAGCTAATTAACTGTTTGGAAACTGGATGTCTAATTTCTCTGAGGACTTGGTATTTACGGTCTGAGAAGCTCTTACTTGGGACACAAAAGAAATAAAGGTTAGCAAAGGTGAGCTCCACCATATATCTTTGTACTGTCTCCACTGATGGTCCTGACACTTTTGACAAAATCCCCAGAAGCCATTGAAGAAGATTACTGGACAGTAAATTCCTGTCTTACAGTTTTCATTTAAATTATTCTGAAATTCTTTTTAGCTGTGATTCCTGAAAACAAAACCAAGCAAAAACCCCAACCAACCAACCAACCAAACAAAACCCCAATCCCAGAGAAAACTTCAATGGCTAATGAGCTGAGACCACTGTCAAACTTGCTGCCAGCTACTGCCTCATGTTTTCCTCATACACTTGTCTCCCAGTCTCCGTTTTGTACTGGCACTGTCAGCATGAGTACGTCAAGCCTCCTGGTACTATTAGTACTGCATTTTATTTACTATCCATCATATTTCTCTGTATACTGCCATATACCATTGGCAACTTCCGTAGCACCAGCTAAAATTTTGGCAGACTGGGGTTTTTTTATGATAACTCAAAGATGAGATTTGTTATTTACAGCACCAGTCTGAAGGCTGACCATAAACACTTAAATGCTCACCTGCATTGGAGCTTTTCTTCTTTGTTTTGAAATGAAGTTCTGTGTAACCATCTTCATTCTCCATCTCGAGGGGTTTTTAGCACTTCTTCCTATTTGAATCTAAGTGTCACAGCAGGCTAGGAAATGCTTCAAGTAAGCGTGGTAAACAGGAAGGGGACACTGGATGACCATTTGTGCTTTTAGCTGAAGCCACGCAGTAGCAGGACTGTGAGAAGGAACTTAACAGTACAAACTGCACAGAGCAGCAAACTCTTTTTCTCTTCTTTTTCACTTCCTTCGTCTCTCTCTGACAAACTCTCCTAACACTGTATTTTCTCCAATGCAATATCACGGTCCTCACATCCAGTCTTTCAATGCACACACACTCCTGCATGTGAGAGAACAGATTTGAGCCCCTCTAGCCCATTTCACGGGATTGATGGATTGTTCTCATTTACCTTACATTAAAATCAACTGTGTCAACTCCATGTGTTTCTCAAATGCTGGGAACTTCTTGCTTTAGCAAAAGAAGATTGTGTGCCCATGTCTCAGTAAATAGCTGCAAAGGGCATTTAAATACATGTATTGATCCTTGGTTCGGCTTTGTGCCTGTCCGTTTGAGCCACTGTTCATTGATTTGAGCAACATGATGCCTTTCTTTAAATGGAGACTTTTGTGGCATGGAACTACTGATGCAGATCTATTCAAACTTTGCCGTCTGCAACATTCCTGTTGCACTTCGAAAGGACAAGCCTGGGCTTTTTCTGTCAGCAGAGAGTCATTTACTTTTAAAAATACTGTGCAAGGTCTTTTCCAAAAAAATGAAGCTGGGGATTCTAGCAAGTTCTCGGTGATCTTTTAAGTGCTAGTCTGCAATATTTCTTTCTGAAAAATGAAGATTCAGTAGAATGTTGAAGGTTTTTTTCTCTGAAATGGTTATAATGACTTCTGTCTGCTGTCAAATTCACTGGGTTTCACCAAGGTTTTCTTTGGGTCAGGACTTCACCTTTAATGTGTCTGTATAGTGTCTAGTGGTGATACATCATGGGATACATAGACTATCGCGTCATTAGCTGTGGCATGCAATTAAATACCTAGTGTCCTAAACACCTGTTTGGAGGAATATAAACACATCCAGAGCACTATACAGAAATTATTTATTGGTTTCTTAAACAAAACCTCTTTGGTTATTAGGAATGTTCATTTAAGCTTGAAAACCAAAGTGACTTTACCTGGGATTTTATATTGCAGATAGTACCTGGAAGCCAGGCTCAAGCTGTATGCAGTACAACCACATACAGCAAAAAAACTGAACTCCAAGAGAAGTATTTCAAACATAAACATACTACTTGAGGCTGATGGATCAGTATAAAACAAAAGGTGCTGGGTGACTGTCCTGATTTTGGCTGGGATAAAGTTAATTTTCTTCTTAGTAGCTGGTACAGTGCTATGTTTTGGATCTGCTGTGAGAATAATGTTGATAACACTCTGACGTTTTAGTTGTTGCTGAGTAGTGTTTACTCCAAGTCAAGGACTTTTCAGTTTCACATGCTCTGCCAGTGAGCAGGTGGACATGAAGCTGGGAGGGAGCAGAGCCGGGACAGCTGACCTGACCTAGACAAGGGGATATTCCATACCATAGAACGTCATGCTCGGTGTATAGACTGCGGGGAGCTGGCCAGAGACTGCCCATAGCTGCTCAGGGACTGGCTGGGCATCAGTCAGTGGGTGGTGGGCAGCTGTATTCTGTATCACTTGTGGGTTTTTTTCCTTGGCTTTTATTCTCTCTTTCCCTCTCCTCTTCATTACAGTTATTTGTTGGCGTTGTTATTACTTTATTTTAATTATTAAACTGTTCTTACCTCAGCCCATGGGTTTTACCTTTCTCCAGTTCTCCTCCCCATCCCATTGGGAGTGGAGGGGTGGAGTGAGCAAGGGGCTGAGTGGTACTTAGTTGCTGAATGGGTTTAAACTGCAACAGTGACCAACAATTATATTCTGTTCCTACAAGGTGGTAGTATTTACTATGCAGCATCACAGTGCTTAATAACTCTCCTGTACCTGGTGCAGGCAAACCCTTGCAGTGTTACCAGCTTTCTGAATCGTTTTCTCAGCAGGCGCTTGGAAGGCAGGGTTTGAATATGGAGTTTTTAACACTCTGGACTGATTTACATGCTCTGAGCTACAGCTTTTAAGTTAACCTGGTGCAACAGCTGGTCAAATAAAAGACAACTCCAAACAAGCCTTGCTTCACTTAACACACTTACACTGTTCTGCATCCATCCCCAGAGCGGACACATGGGACTTACAGGACCCACACGGCAGCAGGTTTATCCTGAAGGTCTGCAGCCCACGGAGAACCAGCACTGGGGCAGGGGAACACTGTGAAGAGGAAGAAGCAGCAAAGAGGAGCTGTTACGGACTGACCTCACAGCCCCCCTTCCCCTGCGCTGCTCAAGGTAGTCGTGTGATCAAGGTGCTCAAGGTGATGAGGGTCGTGAAGTCAGGAATAAAACAGTGGAGCTGAGCCTGGGAAGAGGGAGTAGGAGGAAGGTCTTGCTTTGATCTTTTTATCTTCATTTCTCACTATCCAAATCTATTTTAACTTGGAATAAATAATTCACTTTCCCAAAGTCAAATCTGTTTTGCCCATGGTGGTGGCTGGTAAGTGATCTCTCTGCCTTTACTGTGACCCACCCGCTTTTTTGTCTTATTTTCTCCGTTGTCCTGTGGAGGAGCGGGAATGAGAGAGCGGCTGGGTGGGCATCTGGCAGCCAGCCAAAGTCAACCCACCACAATCATCTTACCAGTCTGTATTATTTTTGATTGATTTTTCTTCTTTCTCGTGTCTATTTGCTAAGCTGCATAAAGCTCTAGCAAATCAAAGGCAGTGGATCCTGTGGTTGTCTCAGGAAGCTCTTCAAAAGATTCACACAAGCTCACCCATGGGAATAATGACAGATACTGATTCCTAGGTGGATTATCCTTCTGCATGAATACAAACCAGTTTTAAAAAGTCATGAGTCTGGTAAATAAACTGCTTGAATGTTATAGTCTTTTGTTTCACTTGTCCTAAATACTCTTTACACTCTCAGATTATTTTTTAAAAGTTTGCAGTAGAAGTGAAAATATATTAGTATATCTACACATGAAGATCACAGAAAGCTCATCCAGGGAAAGGAAAAACAGCGTTTCAGGCTAAAAAGAATAACACACCACCACTCACCTCAAATTAAGCGAGTAATCGATGCATCCAGTAATGATACAGCCAATTAAAAGACATACTAAATCCTATGTGGCAGCAAAACTATGTAGCAGCTGCTCTTTGAGCAGCTTTTCTTATTGCAGTATTTTCAAGGATCTGGGGTTTTGACATCAGTCTACAAAGGATGATGTTATTATTAATCTTGATCTTGTGTACTGCAGCAACACCATCCTGGCACAGAGAGTACCATACAATTGTGTGAAAAGATGGCAATTTTTACCGTGTCAAAGCTTATTAGCTGCTTCTACAAAGATATGCCAAAGAGATGGATACAGAAGGAAAATGGAGGAGCATGGAGTACACAAGAAGGGTAAACTAACAATGCTGTGCCTGATGGGTGGTGATCTCTTAGCAATATCTGTTAAGTTCTTACTGAGGTTTTAGCTCCACACTAGCAGGGGGTAGCTTGGGGAAAGTACCAGAGGGAAGTCAAGGAGTAAGATATTTACAGGCAGTGTTTCCCAACTGTGGCTGAGGCTGGAGGGAAAAACACAAAGCTGTTTATTAAATAAGTTAGTGAGTTAAGTTAAGCTCAAGGTTGTTCACAGGGTTGACAGTAGAACCTGATACTAATGAATGGAAGATTCATTATTCAACTTACAAGAATGAAGGTAAGTGACAGTCACAAGCGTGGAAAAAGTAGAGTGCTGTCTCAACACAAGGATGAAGTGTGTAACTTGGCCCCAAACACCAAGCCAGGGGAGCAGTCCAGGAAAATGTAGGCATGTTTATATTTAAATACAAGTGTCCACATGGAATTTTTTGAGTTACGGGTGTACCTTACAGTTAATGTGCATGTTTTTTTACAAGATCACAAATCTAGTTCCACTTATTTTTGCCTGCTCAGAGAACTGGCTTCATCTTTCTTTCATCCTGCTTTTTGCTTCTCAAACAGACCTCACACTGCACATTTTATTTCGGCAGAAAGAAAACTTCAAAGCCACTTACATGCATATATAAAATGCTATATCATTTCCTTTTCTTTTGTGAAGTCCAATATATGCTTCTAACCGAAAACATGAGCTTTTAAACTGAATTCTGGGAAAGGCAAATAGGCATCCTTTCTTGGCACAGTGTTTTGAATCCAAGTCAAAAACACTTGGATTTTTTTCTTTATTTTAGAAGTATATTTATATTCCTTTTACTGAGACGATAGATCCAGAGGATGCTGGCAGAGCTAAACAACCAGGCAAAAAAGGCTATGAACAGCAACAGGACAGCCTACAGAAAGGTAGGGGTTGAAATGAAGTAGAAAGAGAGGACCATAAATTCTATACATCAAATATGAAAACACAATAAAGCAAAACAAGAAAGAGACTGAGGAGCAGTTTGCAAGAAACATAAAAATAATGAAAATCCCCTTCTTCAGGAGCAGGGATCATATGAAAAGGTCTGTAAGGCAATAGACAATCAGCTTATAAAGAAGGGCACACGGGGGGGTGGGGGGAAATCAGTGCCTTTTTGCATGCATGTTTGCTGTGGAGGAACTTGGGGAGGTTTCCATACTAAAATCTTCTTCATGGGTGACATGTGTGAGGGTGTCTCAATTCAGAGGGTCAGTGCAAGAGGTTATGAAACAAACTGCAGAATCAATAGGCCCCAATGGGTAAGGTCATATGTTATTCATCCAAGACCTCTAAAAGAATTCAGCAAGCAGACAGCCAGGTGGCTAAGAGTAGTGTGCCACTTGCTTAGGAATTTCCTGGTGTCAGGTGAGTCTAGTTTGTAAAGGTCTCAAAGGAGATCTGGAGTATTTCCCATCAGTAAATTTGATCTTTATACTGGAAAAACCTCACCCAAAACCCCAAACTCAAATAAAGAAATTAATTTGTCGTCATGTGCCTAAATATGTTTACTAGTGAAGGACATTTAGAGGGAAATCATGTCTCACACATCCAAGGTATTCCTTGAAGAGTAATTCTAAACTCCTAAAGTTCATTTTCTCTCTGAAAATGAAAATCTCCATAGCATGAGATTTCAGTGGTGGTCAGTTTTGACTTGAAAAGAGAACACTTCTTCCAATAGTCTAAAACAGCTTCACCATAAAAATAGACATTTTATCAGCTTTCAGTTTTCTGTCTCATATTGTCCATTTGCAAAAGGGTTCAAAACCCACTGCATCTTCTAAAATGGAAAATTATAGAGCTGCTCTAACGGTATTTTAGTCTCCACCAGGAAAACAATGAAACAATCTCCCAGTCCAGACCTTTGGCGTTACAATTATACTTTTTGTCTTGAACTACCTTTTTTTTGTGCATACACTTGAAGGTACTGACTTCCTGTAAGGCGTTCTTGAATTCACAGCTCTTAATACAGGATATTTATTTTTTTCCCATAATGAAAGGACACGATTTTTTACACATTACCAATTACCTGCTTTCCTTAATGCATTCTACTTGCAAAAGAAGAATCTGATTTTAAAATCCTTTCTTTCTTGCAGGGCAAGTACATATGAAAACAGAATTGAATACTGTCTGTCAGGGCAGAGTATTAATTTAAGCCTTCTTTCCAAATAAAGAGTTGATTAAATTAGTTTGAATTAGTTTGCATAACACTACAGCTGTTTAATATAGATATTATATTAATTATATTCATTGTATCCATTGTATTAATTATATTAATCTGCTTATCTTAGTAAATGCTGTAACAATCTTCTGAGTCTTCATGGCTTCTTGTCTGCCTTCTCAGCCCTTTCTTTTTCCCTTTATCACACCGTTAAATTTTTTTAACAAAAAAAAAATGTAAAACACAGCTAGTTGCAAGAGCTACCTAATGCTTTTGCTCAAATTTTCCATGGTTACAGGACTTCCATAAAGAGCAATGGCAGGCTGCAGCCAAGTGGATCAATCTGAAACTGGAGAGACAAATATCAGCCAAGGGAGAGCAAGGACATGAGTTGCGAGACTGCAGCTCCCAGAGAGTGTCTAGGGAGATCAAGCAGATATTTTTTGACATCAAACTGAGCAGCACACTACTTTGACACTGGGATGCTAATGAATTCTTGATTTGTATCAATGAAACTTCAGCAGTGATGATGAAAAAAACATTTTTCTTCATCAGAAGGTTGTGAGCTGATTGAGGTCTATCATTGCAGCTCTTAGCAAAACAGCAATATGGTCAGTGTTGCCATTATATCTAAAAGGATAAGAGTAAACAAATGGACATGTTGCATAGTATACCAAGAAAAAAAAATATATCCTGTTATGTTGCAAATAGGCTTAGGCTGATTAGACTTCATATTCTCAGCAAGATGTCTCTATTTGCTTAGCTTTTTGTATTATCTGAAAATAAATTTTAATGAGGTTTTTATTATTAGGTTTACAGTAGCTCAGAATAGTATTTCTGTGTAATGAGCCAATATATCCAGTCACAGTTTTTTCAGAAAAAAATTAAGGGAGGAAATTTACCTGCACTGTTTATTCAGCATGCAGAACACAGTGTGTAGTTATGTAAAAGTACACTTACACCAAAAAGATCTGCATTAAGACTTTGAGGGCAAGCTTAATTCTAAATTTTGCTATTTTTCATGTGCAAATTTCTCAACACTGGCTAGTATTCTTTTTATACTTTTGTACATTTTCATAGTTTTTTGTAAGAGAAACAAATGCTTCAAGCTCTATCCCCTTCCATACAGCTCCTCCATGAATTTATGAAGATCTTTCCCTGAGTGTTGTCAGCTCTGATCTCTCTGTATAGGCAGCCTCTAGTATAGGCAGCCAGTAGAAGTTACATCGGCCTGGAATTAAAATGCTGCTTCATTTATTACCAAAATTACCAAATGACAAATGACAGAATAGAAATGCTCAATCAATGATATTTGGTCACACACTAAAATGTCACTACAACATATTGTCATTTCATTGAAGAAGAAATTTTCCCAGCACAGAAATTCTCAGCAAGCCCAAGGTTTGCTCCTTAACAAGTTTGCTGCATAAAGCTTTGTATTTCATTAATTGTCTTATCAAATCAGGGCCTAAGAGATTGATCCTATTCAAAAGTATTCAGAAATATGGCTAACAGAGCTGGTTGGGAACTAAATTTTTTAGAAAGGAAACTTTCCATGGATACTTCCAAAATTACCCTTTCCCCCTTCTAATTCAATTAGCTTTGGTCATTAGCTGAAGTTTCAGACAAGTGTTTTATCTTTTCATATTACTGCCACAAACACAAGCAAGTTCCCCAGCATGCGTGTTACTGTGGTTAACACACAGAATAAAGCTTCACACAGGAATTCACGAGGCCTCTGCTGACGTTTACAGTAATTTTCCATTATAAATATAATTTGTGTATTTGTTTATGGCCTTATGTGTGCACCTAGTCTTTGAAATTCAGCAGTTATATTAAGAAATACCTGAGGGTGGGTAATAAGTGCTTCTAGATCTGACCAATTCAACTTCAGGAAAATGAAAAGAACATTTAAAATAAGAATTTCCTTCACAGCACCACTGGCAGTATGCATAAGTTGTCAGTTCTCTGAGAACACGTCGCCTATGCTGAATTTATGCCTCACTTAATTGCTTTTGATGGAATCAAATTTGCACCAGGCCTCCTGTAAGACAAAGCCAGTCTCAGCGTTGTCATTTTAATGCTATCATCCTGCCCTGCAGGTTTCTTTGAAGAGTAAAGCATTTCTTCTGGTTTTGGCAACAGTTAACACAACGTGCAGATGCACCATTCCTGTGCTTGCACAGAGGTCTGAAGCATCACATCACTGATGGGATGTGACTTCTGGTAAGTTATGCGCTTCCCTGTCCTAAACACTGACTGCAGACCGTTAAGTCTCTGTATTTCTTTCCATCCGGGGAAGGTGAGATTCCTAACGTGATTCTGGGGAACTAAGGCCACAGTCTGGTGTGCCTCTGTCCTTGATAGTTTTGAAGAAAGGGAGCCTCGTACATCACCTGTGATGCTTTGTACAGTTGACAAGCCTACAGAAAAAGAAAGAAGCCTCAGCACCTGAGCAAAGCTTCTTCAGGTCTAGATTTGGACAAAGAGCAAGCAGGATGGATAGATGTTTCTTACATTTTCCTCATCAGACTACACATTTTCTTTGTGACTATGTTGGGAACTAAGAACAGACCCCCTGTGGTAGCTGGGCTGCCAGGATTCGTGAATAGCCTGAAGCCCAAAGCAGACTTGGTGTGTCCACACTGGGCAAGGGAGCTCAGGTCACCTACACTGCCCGGTTCTGCTCTGTGGTAGATTACCTCAAGGTCTTTCTGTGGGAAGCATGTTTGAGATTACATTGTCATGTGATAGGAAGGACAGGGAAGACACAAAGACACAGCTATGAAAGGGACACTCAGCCCTGGAGTAAGAGGCACAGCCGAGTTTGGTTTTTTTCTTTTGGAGCAGCTGGTCTTTGCCTTGAGCAAGGAAGCAGCATATCACAGCACTATCAAACCTACCCAGCTGCAACAGGGCCTTTCCCATCCCATACCAGGTTTACTTCTATAAGTACTTCCTGCACCTTGCCCCAGCACAGCCACCAATCCCCCACAAGGTTTCAAAAGTTCATCTACTGTCCGTGCTGTTTCTTCACCCTCTTCAGGCCAGCCCACCCTGCTTCTCGCCTCTGCTGCATCCAGGTTCTCTCTTCATCCAGTGCTTCTCTTCCAGCCAGCCTCTCCTCATCCAGGCCCCCTTCTTCTCCCAGGACTCTCCTTGTCTCTTCCTACACTTGGGGCACAGGCTCTTATCCCTCTACTTCTTTTAGGTCTCTCTTTACCCCATGCTCCTCTTCTTCACCCCTCAGAGCTATTTAACTACTTAGCAGGAACCAGCCACAGCTGCACATTACCCACATCAGCCAACCCACCGCCCCTGAAGCCAGCCCACAGCTGTATATTATCAATGTTAATTAACCCAGCTTCATTCCTCTATAATTCCTCTACAGCAGCACAGATAGTAAATTTAAAGCACAGTGCAGGGGAACTGAGGAAAGCTCTGCCACAGTGTTCACTTTGGTGGCCTTCTATAGCTGTATCTCAGACCAGTAGATGTTGGCTTGTATCCAAAACAGTGTGGCAGCAGGACCAGTGCAGTGACAGTCCCCCTGTACTCGGCACTGGTAAGTCTGCAACTCAAATCCTGTGTTCAGTTTTGGGCCCCTCACTGAAAAAGGGACGTTGAGGTGCTGGAGCGTGTCCAGAGACAGGCAACGGAGCTGGTGAAGGGTCTGGAGCACAAGTCTTCTTATGAGGAGCAGCTGAGGGAACTGGGGGTGTTTAGTCTGAGGAAGAGGAGGCTCGGGGGGACCTTATTGTTCTCTACAACTACCTGAAAGGAGGCTGTAAGCAGGTGGGTGTTGGTCTCTTCTCCCAGATAACAAGCAACAGGACAAAATGAAAAGGTCCTCAAGCTGGGCCAGGGGGAGGTTTGGATTGGATATTAGGAAAAATCTCTTCGCTAAAAGGGTGGCCAAACATTGGAACAGGCTGCCCAGCGATGTGGTGGAATCACCATCCCTGAAGCTACTTAAAAAAACACGTAGATGTGGTGCTTAGAGACATGGTTTAGTGGTGGACTTGGCAGTCCCAGGTTAACGGTTGGAATTCATGATCTCAAAGATCTTTTCCAACCTAAATGGTGCTATGATTCTATTTGGCAACGCTGGGAAGAGGTGGTGATCACAAGCTTTGCTGTCACTTTGAGTAAATCCTTTTGACATCATATTTTGATGTCCTGCCTCCAAGTTCTAGATGCAATAATATTCCGTGAAGTCATTGATGTCTCCCATAAACTACAAAAATGCTACAAAAATCCTGAATCACAAGATTCAAAGTTTCTGGTTACACAACTGGTGGACGCCTTTTGCAATGTTCAGGCTTTATGTCTGAGAAATCTCTTTACATGCCTGAAAGCAACTATGTTTTTAGCAGATCTGAGTGGTTTGCTATCACTCAGATGCATTGGGAAAATAAACTCATGTAACTCTGAAATGTAATAACATTTACTTTTGTAACTATTTAAATGGTGCTGCGAACATTGTTACAGTGCAACATGTAATAAAACCACGTTTCTCAAAATTCCACTTCAAAACACATTTCACGTAAATGAAGATCAAAATTCCTGTAAGTAGCATTGACATCATGCAAAGAAGCAGGAAGCTACCTAGAGATTTTATGATACAGTTCAAAGGACAGTAAAGGTGCTTTAATAGAATGCAGATGCTCTCATACAGTCAGAACAAAAAACAAAAGCAAACAAATTTTGCAAATCTTTCAAATTACTGGTTTCCAGAGCAGTTCTTATTGGGTTACAGATGCTATTGTAGCCTTGTGTTCACAAGTTCAGAACTGTTCTTGTCTGCTAGCACTATGATCACGAGCAGATCTGTTCATGTCAGGAAAAAACTGGAGGCTGACACCCTCTTTTTCCATAAACCCCTTACCCTGCCCTTGGCTTGCTTCTGCAATTTCCATCTTCATTTTGCCTTCTGCAAAGCAGCCTGGAGTGATGTGTTATGTTTCCTAAGCAACATCTTGTAAAGCTGTTTTGTCCTGGAAAATAGGTCCACATTTAGCAGCCTTGCTCTTATAGGTGGATGACTTTTAAGAAAAACAGCGCAAAAAGTGTCTGAGGAAGCCTTTAGGTGACCTCATTTGAGCTACCAGCAAATACCACTGTGGTTTCGGCGACCGTTAAGTCCCTGAGTAATAAGAAAATGGTTGCTGCAGGAAGCGGGGGCAGTGCCTACATCTGGGCAGTTTCCATTCTCTCCTTGCCAGGGCTGAGACGAGCACCACCTGTCACATCCACTGCCTTCCAGCGGCATCGGGGCTGGCTGGAAGATGCATTGGTACAGTCAGAGGTGAAGCCTTGGGAGCTGGGGTTAGAGATGTCTATAGTCTTGATAAATTACCCTTCTTTTTTTTTTTTTTTTTTCATTCTTTCCATTTGCAGTACCTACCATGTCACAGTCAGCACAGGTTCTTTAACCTGCGGTGTATTTCCAGCTGGTGCTTTCTTTGTTAAAGCAGGAATCCCTACCAAGGGGGTTGGAAGTTGGAGAACCAGACCCCAGGCAGAGTTCTCATATGTGTGTCTGTTCCTGCACTAAATGGTATGCCCCCCTCCAGGGGACTGCCAGGGGTCTTTCCAGGGAGCCCCAGGGCTATTGGGGTCAACAAGGGAAGGTGGAAAGGTCTCTGTGGGTGTAAAGCGCCCACAGCTGTGACACAGAGCGGGGGAGCTATGGACATGCACTCCTGCAGCTGCTTTTGTCAGAGCCCTGCCCCAGCAGCCACCACATCATCGTGCAATGCAATGGGACAGCCTAGCTGTCTGGTGGCCGTGGTGCTGCACAGGAGACGGCTTCTACTTCACCACCTCTTTTTCTCCTCTCTGAATGACAGGGACTGTGAGTCCTGGAGACCTGTCTTGTCAGGAGGGCTATGATGTTCACCCTGTTCAGGTTTGAGAACATCAAACCTCAGAAGCTGGGTGCAGCATTGCTGGGTGCTACAGTCACTGCAGTGTCTGAACCCCAAAACCTCTAGGTCTGGTGGATCCCTATAACCATGCTTTCTAGAGTTTTCAGTTCAGCTAGCAGGACCAGGATTATTGCATGTAACATGAGCAGATGAACTAAATGCAGTGGTTGCTATCAGGATGGCAGTGAGACAGGACAGTTTTTCAGAAAGTGGGAGTTCATCAGACATAGATGCTACAATAAAGCTACATTATCTTAACATCTGAAATGCCAGGAAAAAAGGCATGTAGTCTAATTTTTCTGTCTACGCTTCCTCTAGAAGTAGTAGTGAGAAGCCAGACCTTCCAAGGACCCAGTATCCCATGATAAATACATGGGATTAATTTTCTCTCAGAACCACCCAAATTTTAGGTGGCTAAGCAGGGCAGCTGCTCACCCTCTACCAGTGCAAAACCCATTGCTATATGCCATAGTAGGTCCCACTCTGTTCCCATTCCTGTTTCGTAACTCTGCCTCCAGCTGACTCCTTTGTCCCCTTTCCCTGGTCAGGGTGTCCCTGCTGCTCCTCACACTTCAGAGCCCACTGAACCACAGGGTGGCACTGATGGTTTCACGGAGGGGTCTGTGTACATCACCTCAATCTCGCTGATGAAGACCATTTCTCTTCAGCTCAGGATCAGCTCCATATGCACAGATTGTACAGGACATTCACCTTCATGGCTTCAGCCTCCTTGGCCCTAATGGGCTTTCCCAGGGGTGTGGATTATGGGAAAATGACCAAGATGTCATTTTCCCTTTTATTAATGCAAGAAAAGTCAAGCCCATCTAATGCCACAAGAAAACCAAGATGACTGTATTTCATTAGCTTCCCAGTCACCTCAACATACAGAGAAAATTAAACGTCACTATTCATTACTTTTTCCTCATGTCTGCTCTGTTTTCCCTAATTTTTGTTTATAACTGCAGTAAGTCAACAAGAGTACTGCACTGGCAAGTCCTTTGAACCAGCCTATGACTGAACGTCGAGGCTGTAACCATATGGCCTCCATCTCCATTCCCACCGTTTCTTTTACCTGGACATGGAAGGAAATAGATCTAAAAGTTGTTCTCTGTCCTCTTCACAGAGAAAGTAGCTGCTACTACAGGCTACTTCCGACCTGTTGGCTGGTTGGACCGTACTGCATAAGCCAATGCTTTTCCTTCCCTCTTCCCACCACTCACGTTGCTAATGTCTCCTCTCATCTCCAAAATATAATACCTCACTTCCTACTTTCCAGAAGCACTTTTCTGCCTTCACACTCGCTGGTCTTGAGGTTCTGGTAAGGCAGACTAGAGAAAGCGCAGGAACGGAAATTTAAAACACAGCTATGATACAAATTATAAGGTAGGATATAGAATATACAGGCTTCAGAACAGAGGAATAGAATACAACTTAAGAACCTTGGATACTGAAGTATTTATCTCTGTTTTCTTCTCCAGTCCAAGTATTGATACTTTTCTGGAAGTGCTTTTACTTCCATTTGGTACCGAGAATTTATAATTCACATGGTGATCATAGCCTCCTTCCGGGGACAGAGGCATTTCTTTCCTGGAAACTGGTCTCAAGCAGCACATCACTTTTGATTCTGACTGAAACAAACTTACTCAGTGAGCTGCTTTAACCTGAAAAATTGGTGGGTTTGGGAAGTGCCAGTGATTTTGCAGTGGATCGTGCTCTCTGTTCATCTGCCTGTAACTGTTGGAAGTAGAATTTCTTTCGGTTATTCTGGATTCGTATACTCCCACTGCAGTACTCCTCTTTCTAATGACAATACTGTACCCGCTGTTTAAGGATGCTGCAGAATGTATGTTGCAGAGATTCCTCTTTCCCCAAATAGAAGAGGATCTAGAATTTTGGAGAGGCAGAATTCAAATGTGGGCAAAAAACCCTAAGATCTTGATGTCCAATGGCCTCTGAATAGAAATGATTTGGAGACTAAAGCCTTAATTTGAATGACTGCTGGCTTTGAGATTGGCATGTCTCTGAAGTGTCTTCCATTTTTTAGGTTTACCGTGCATGGCTGGAAAATAGCTGAAACTGGGATACTTGCAAGAAAGGAAGGATCTTTTTAATGAGTCCTTATGCAACTTACAAATGAACCTATGAGAAAAATTACAGTTCTGCTGAACTTGAAGCAATCACACATGACTAGACATTTAGGCCTTCCCACCCCTGTTCAGAAATGTCTGAATCAGTTATTGCGATGCTTGTTTATTTAACACAGGCTTGTGTGAGCGTGTCACTGTTGCTCCATCAGTCACCCTTGGACTCCCTCCCTTTGCAGCTTTCTGTGTACATGTATTGTGTGTCCTCAGCACCTGGTCCTGAACACTACTTTCAGAAGAACCAGTTGAAGGAGAGTGTCTGTGTGCAATTATTACTGATGGGCATGCCAGTTGCTTGTGCTGCCTGAAAGCTGCTTATCTCAAGTCAAACCTTTCCTTTAACAATGAAAATGATCCCTGTGAACTGCCAACACGGAGAAGGCCTTTGGTAACAGAAAACAGCTTAGCGCAGCCTAGACAAACACAAAACAAAATCTGGATTTGTACGGAAATTCCATTTATTCAAGACAGCTCTTGGTCACCTTTTTTTCTCAGGATCCCATAGTCAAGTTTTACAACAGTGAAAAGCCCCAAACTGTCCTACGCCTCCTATTCCACCTCCCCTCTCAAACAGCCCCTTTCCAGAAAGTCCAGGAGCTTCCCACATTGCAAGTACTTTGAATTGTTGATACAATTCAATACAATTGAATAATTGCTCATTACACTCCTCTTAGTATTCCATTTGTAGCAAAATATTCAGAGTTATGACAGGTAGCAGCTTTTGAAATGCAGAGTATGAGTTCTGACTTCATTTGCACCAGTTTTCAAAGGATAACCTTAGTGCACGTGGCTCTGGAAGCACCTGGGTGTGAAACTGGCATCAGTGGAACCTGATTCAGGATTAGCATCTCTACACACAGCACCCCAAAAAGTAATTCAGTGACACACCCTGCCACCTTCAGCACCATTATATAATGCTCTTTTTACAGGAATTTCTTACCAGGCTGCCACATCATTCACAGCTGGACTTGAAGACCATAAGACCATTCCAACCTAAATGCTTCTATGATTCCATGACTAACATCATTAGCAGGTAAGATGTGAGAGGCAGAGAAACATACAACCCTCTGCTGATGTACCTTCAGTAACCAGCCAACTGAAGGCTCCAACAGAACTTCTGGCAGATGTTGCCGAGGCAAGTGAAGTTACCGCCCCCAGTTATGGGCTCTACCCTTCTGCTGGAGGTTTCTGCAACACAGCACAACTGAGAGAAGATAACGTAGACTCTTCACACGCCCCCCAGGAATGCAGCAGCCAAGGGCTTGTGCTGACAATGCCTAAGAAGCTTCAGCAAAGGGACACTAGCAAATGGTAAACAGAGCAAGGTCTTAAAAAGATTGGTCAGGATGAGTTTGGTGCAATGCTCTGGGTGATGCTCTGTGTTGAGAAAGGAATGTAATTAGAAAAGGTTCCACTGATGATGTTAAAGGAATGTCCTCTGAATAATTAGAAAAGATATGGTGGGCGCCTGAAGGAGACAAGGGGACCATGAGTCAGGAAATCTTTGAACAGAGAAAGTTGAAAGGTTTACTCCACCTAGATCCCATCTATTATGCATAGAATGATTAGATGTCACAATCAAACGAATATGTATGTAAAGATGTTGTAACCTCTCACGAAAACTTTTCACTGAAAACTTTGGAGCTAGTTTGTCTTGTGCTAGTGTGGTGTAGTTAGTGTAGTGGAATGAAGCTGGGTTAATCAGCATTGATAATATACAGCTGTGGCAGGTTGGCCCATGTGGATAAGGTGCAGCTGTGGCTGCTTAAGCAAAGTGGTTGAGAGCCAATGAAGAGAGAGCAGCCGGGGAAGAAGCTGAGAGGAAGAAGCAAGAGGAGAGAGAACACAGGCCCTGGATGAGGCGGCAGCAGAGGGACTGTATGAAGAGTATGCTGGTATAAGGTGGTGAAAGACCTTGTTGCAGCTGGATGGTTTTGAGAGTGCTGCAACAGGCTAGCTCCCCAACGCTGCATGAAATAAATACCTCTGCTGCTTAAAGACAAAATTAGTCTCTGAGCAGTTACTCTACCCGTTTTGGCACCAATGGTGGCGGCTCTCACGTCCCAGTCTGCTACATCTGTCTGCTTAGAACCTTTTTTTCCTGCACTTTGTGTGTAAACACTGCAGTCTCCAGTGTCAGATTTTGTGCACGTAGTGCTTGCAGGGGGTACAAAAAACCCCTGAATATGCCCTTTTCCTCAGTATTGTGCACTAGAGTGGTCACAAATAACCCCGCTGCATTGGGGTGGGGGTGCTTTTGGCTTTTTTGCACAAGCTCAAATTTTAGCACAGACAAACCTGGTAAATATTAATTTGAAAGCCCCCACAAAAAAAGGCAGCGTACGAAAGACTTTGTAGCCACTTCCTTTGGTAAATATGGAACTTCTCATCATTCAGACATAGGAAGTGTTGACAGCAACGATGGCCACGGACTGACATAGGTGCAAACTTAGGACATTAGCTTCATTAAAAGAACACAATTTTAACTGAAAGTCTTTCTATATAAGCATGCATAAATCTATGTAGATAGTAATACAGCATAAAGTTCAGCAAAGTATAAAACACATTTCCAGAGAATCAGAGGTGTCCTGGCTGGCTGGTGTCTCTGGCTGCTGTGTATCCCCAAGGCCACGTTCTAACAGGAAGCAGGATACGAAAGAGATCCTTACTTATCAGAAGATTAGCAACAATCCCACTCAACCCTGAGCTTTGTCAGCCAGCACTGGTAAACATTGTAGGTGATCTGTAAACTGGACTAGCACACTCCTGTCCTAGGAAAGACCACCTAGAAGCACGTTTTGGAAGGCTCGGACAAATCCTCTTCTCTCTGATTTAGGCTGATGGTCTGAGACAGCACGTGTACCATCGCTAGACTGTATCAATGGATAGTTAAGTCATCGCTTTAGGGAAGCCTGACAGATGTAGTACCTGGGCAAAGAGCATGCTGATGTAGAAATAACGGAGTCATACAAGTAGGCACAGTCGGAGTGATTCTGTATATGGAACCTGAAAAAACACATAAGAAAACAGCAAGTTTCTACAACCGAGTCAAATATTTTAGCCTGCTGTAAAACAAAAGCTCTGCTGAAGTAGTTCCCAGTTGATTTTGGTCCCTTGCAATACGGTCCCTTGCTGCAAAAAGCAAGGCGAGTGACAAGTCATGTTAGAAAAGCCGGTTTAGCTCATGCAGTGTTACATGAATCTCTGTTTCTATGAACAGTCCATAGCAGGTACCATACAGTAACAGGAGGAAAGACAAAACACAGCTCATGATATATCCTGCCTAGAATTACTGAGGTCATAAACAGTCTGGTGAGAAAGACAAGGTGAACTGCTGTTTGATAAGCCTGACACAGAGCTGTTGTAGTCCACACATTCTCTAATGTAAATGGGGAAATCTGGGTTGTGTACAGGCTGTGACAAACTTACTGAGGCAGACAGGATTTTTCTTACAAAGCTGCTTAACCCATCTGAAGATGATTACTCCCTCATACCTGTCACTTCATCCTCTTTCATCCCTAAAAAATGTATGCATATTTGCTAGATACTGTGTATTTCAGGAAGACAAGCACAAAGGAT
This sequence comes from Falco naumanni, assembly GCF_017639655.2. Classification (NCBI taxonomy): domain Eukaryota; kingdom Metazoa; phylum Chordata; class Aves; order Falconiformes; family Falconidae; genus Falco; species Falco naumanni. The sequence continues at coordinate 9,416,268 of NC_054058.1, read as the reverse complement.
CACAATGGAAACCAAAAATTCTGAAGATCTGAAAAACAACTGAGAAGTCTATATTATGTACTGAAAAATATGTATAAATTAAGGGATGTTCAATAACTTTGTCTTGATGTGCTGAGCTACCAAAAAAAACCCCCTTTTGAATCAGGGACTTCCCTACATTGGTGCTGTTGGGAGTCAGATCAACAATAACTGCAAAAAGTTAATTTGCAAAGTCACAGTTATAAATCACAGGAAAAAGAAAAATCCTGATAAAAATAACATTGTGCTGTAAACCCTAATACTACATTTGCTTAAGTACGTGTTTAACAATCACAAGGAACTTACTCGTCCATCTCCAAGGCAGTACCATTCTCCCAGCAGTATCTTTCACCTATCTTGCGCAATCCAATCCAGACATCTTCCAATTTCAAAAGCTTAGCGAGAGCCCGCTTTAAAAAAAAAAGCCATTTTTTATTTTTGTCATCATGAAGTCTCACAATGAGAAGCAAATTCTTCCTGTGAGTTTTGAGGAGGACTAGTTCATCACTTTGTCATCTAGAACACTCCCATAAGCATTTCACTGAGAGTTAAGAGCCTAATTCTGCCTTTAAATTGACCATTATAGTATAAACTTCAGTTAAGTTACTCAGTTCTATACCCTAGAAAATTATTACTGCTCACTACATGCAAAAATACACACCCCCCCATGTATTAGTTGTCTATATATGTTTATCAACCTCTATATATGCAGCTTGGTCTAAATAGGCTGGTACGTACATGTGTTTCTTGCCTTTCAGATGGGCCTGTGGGAACGCCTCTCCTTCCCAATTAGTGTTTTAAGTAATTTACATTTAAAGGTTTACTATCTGTGGATTTACAGATAAAGAATAAAAGACAGTTCACTGCTCCAGAAGCCTGCAACTTATATCAAACACAGCAAAGAATGATGGAGGACAACAGGAACAGCACTTGCAATGGGTTAATATTACAGAACTCCCTGCAACAAGCTATCTATCATTAGACTCAGTGAACTTAAAAATTAGATAAATATTAGTTGTCAGTCTGGACTCTAATGGCTGTGGAAAGAGTGCACCGTTATACTCTTCCACTCTCCTCTAGCAATTGCAATTCAATACAGTTCAGAAGAAACTGCCTCAGGAGGGTCCCAGTGCCATTTCTGTAGGTTTTGGTGTATCTTCTTCTGATACGGCTCATGCTATCCAGAGCTGGAGACCAGACAACACATACCATAGAGCACTGATCTGGCCCAGTAAGCCAGTGTCAGTGTTCCTGTGCTTTTCTTTCATAAGTTGTGTTTACAGTTTGTAGCTGTAAGCTTTTTAAGCAGCAGTTTAAATAACACCAACTTCTGCCTAGCCGGTTATCAGCTGTGGATCACAGGCACTGAATTAGAAGTGAAGCTTTTAGATGTGTAAGGAAGAGAGGCATTTACAAATTTGCTAAGAGGTGATCGCTCACAGGGCAGCAATGCAGAACGGGCTTGTTGAAAGACGACAACCTGTCAAATGTGGTTGGAATTACTGTAGAAGAAAGGGGCCTCACAATGGGATAAAATGAGACTACGTTCAGTAAGGGACTCATACATGAAGAAAGAGCTAGGCCCTGCACCCTTCTCATTGTTGAAATTCTTATTGGTGCAAAAATACTTATTAGCTCAAGTAAAATTTAGATGTGACTTAATCTGTGTAACTTCACTAAGGTTTCCTCCATTTCCGTATCTGCTACACCACTAGTATGTACCAGCCAACCGGAAAAGTAGCCTTTTGACCTCTATTCAACAATCACAGTAACAAGAAAGCTCAAACATCAATTTATCTAAAAACTAACTTTTTGATGAAAGTAATTTCTCATTGACAATACTCAAAAGGCAGCAGATCTCCAAAAGCACACTACAGTTTTAGTAGCATGCAGTAGCAGGATGACACTAGCACTCACAGACTCAGTGCAACTTGGTCCACAATACAGGCAAATCAAAATATTTTTCAAAACTTAACGGCATGAGAAAATGTTAAAACCAGCTTCAGAAGAGGTATACTCCCACCACTGGTATAAGCATGTGTCTCTAAGAGACATTACGGCGTAACTAAAAAAAGAAGCAAGCATATAAAGACGGGTAATTTCCACTATACTGAGAAACGGTTTTACATGTTCAGTTTCTTATAGAAACCAAAGTATCCATTTATTTGTCTGTACTGGATGTCGGACAGACTCATACCTGCTTTGAACGTGAAGGTCCATAGGACAGAAAAATAAAATTAGGCAAACTCTTCATAACACAAGAGCTTTTCATAGTCGCTCAAGTCAAATGCAGGCACCAAAGCAGCGCGGAGCGTTTAGGCACTGCTGCTGCACCTGCTGCAGTCAGCTAGCCGCTTACAGTAACAAAGCAGTACTTCCCACTACCTGAATTCACACAGCTTACTTACTTACAGGATAAGCATTGCATGCAAAAAAAAAAAAAAAAAAAGCTTTGTCAAGGAAAGAGGGAGATACAGAAGTTGTAGTCTGTATTGTTGTTGGGTTCTTGCCTCATTACCAGTTCATCCAGGCTTTCAAAAACAGGTAGCGAGGATCCACGCTCCACACAGGTGGTCTGACTAGACGTCCAGTTTTTTTGGTCCTCTGAGATGGAATAACATTTATCTCTGTAACCTATCCAGCCCCTGGGGCACGTCGCAGGTTCTGCACCTACAACGGCAAAGAGAGAACAAAACTTCTACCTGTTAAGATATTAGCATTCATTAGCATAATTCAACCTAAAATGTAGATTTTTCTGAAAGCAAATGCCACACTAGATGCCAGAAAAGAAGCCAAAGGAAGGGCAAGGGTCCTAAACTTCCCTGCCTTCCAGGCACTGTTTTCAGCTGAGAAACGTTAGGAGTTGGGGGATACAGCCTAATCATAATTATTACAATCAGTAGAAAGTGTAGGGTTTGGAAAACACTCTTGAATTTCGGAGAATCAGAGGTATTGATAATTGACAATTTATACTTGACACATTTTAAAGCTGTAGGTAATCAATAGGGTAATCAACCTCACACGGTTAATTTATTGATCAAATTAATTTTAAGTAATGAAGTTGTCTGAACATCTAAGACTGGTGAGGTATTTCATGAAGAAAAGTTGCTGATTTTGCATCAGACCTTAAGCACTTGACAGATCTATGTGAAGGTAAGTAAATTAGGTGTTGATATGATGCTAATGAAAATTGTCTGTTAATGAAGAGGTGAAAGTTATTATTACCACTTTGGAAATAATGGTTTGGAGAATGGTTCATTGGAGTTGTTCAACAGCGCGTTTTGATGCCCTCTCCATCAGCTCTGTAGGGCTGACAGGATTCACTGGCATGTTTTGTTTCGGTGATGTTTAATTTCTTGCAATGAAGATAATTAATTTCCATTTACTTTGGTTTCTATTTTCCAGACAAAAATAACCTGCCCTGATTGTTACTGAATGGTTACAGTGACCTTTTCTGTGCAGCATGGTGTCTTTTATCATACACCCAAGCTCATGCAGTGTATAAAGCGTATTTCCCGAGTCATCCCGCTGGGATTGAATTCAGACCTTCTGCACCCAAAGTGCAACTATCCACTGCTTAACCTTGGAGATGGCTAATACTGAAATGAAAGTAACTGGCTGTTACACGAGTAGAGAGGCTTACAGAAAGTGAATTGCTCTCTTCTTTTCTGATCAATTACATGTAGCAAAGAGAGTAGCTGGAGACCCCTTAGCAAATCACCTCTGAGCACTGCCCTCAACCCCTGAAAGAAAATGTGACCGATTCCATTTAAATAAAAGCCTAAAAAAGCAAAGAAAAATCAACAGGGACAGATGTCACCATCATCCTTCACCTGCTTCCATGTATGTGCGGAGAACCTCACTACTACACCCATGTTGCAGGGGGCAGCCCACAGATATATTTAATGCAGAGATTCAAGAGCTCCCTTGCAGACGAGGCTGTGGAGGCTGCATTGAGATACTCATGCACGCCGTGACTTGGATACCTCAGGTAATACCGCAGGCAGCACAGCCTTTGCTCCTACAGAAGGGTTCTGCACAGGACAGCAAGTGCACATCTGGCCTCTACTGTGCCAGCAGGAGGTAGGGCTGACTTCTTAAAACTACAGCACGTAACACAAATGAATTTTTTAAAAACAAAGAGGCAGAACAATCCCCAAAGACTATTTGTGAAGAAGATGAGGCAACTGTTATTACCTAGTCGTCTGCCAAGTCTGACAATAAAGGAGCCCTCAAGCCCACATATATGAGCAGCCCACACAATAAGCTTGGAATCTATGTCTGAAGATGTGATGTCAGCTTTAGTGCATGCACTAGCTGGTATAATCAGCTAAGTTACTGGTGACAAGCACAGGCAAGACATGCGTACACCACAGCCAGGCAAGAAACTACACTCTTATGACCAGTAACAATGCAGGAAAAAGAAAGAGTTTACCGCTGTATCATCTGGATTTTATCTGTAGGGAGAATCCTCTCTCCTTTTGTTTTCTGCCTGGAGGCGTGGAGATTATTCCATCTTATACCAACATCAAAACAACTGAAATAGTGATGGAAGTCCCAGGTTTTGTCATGCTGCAGGCACTGCAGAGTACTAATGTCATTGTGTTTGACCGCTGTGATCCTGGACCAGTCAGCAGTCAGAGGAAATCTCTCTCATATGGAAGATGTTCCAAAAGCTTACCAGATGGAAGTCTGCATTTAGTGATGAAGGAAAGCACCAGCACCAGCACCAGCACAACTAGCAGAAAAACTGGCAATAGAGAGAAAAAAAATCATTAAAGGTTTTGTATATATGAGCACTTAGGCTCAGTCTGTATTTCAGTATTAAACGAGACAGCAGCAGGATAACCGTTCATTTAAGCTCCAAGTATGTAAATCAAAGCACTGTTAAGTCAACCAAGGCACCCTGAATTGACATTTATGTACCGGACAGTTTGATAAAATGATCAGCTATCAACTAAGTCACTTTTTTTTTTATTTGTATACAACCTAAAGTTTTCCACAGATGTGCAGATCCCTGTACAGCAAATTTAAGTCTTCCAGTCCCAAGTTTATCACCTCCTCTATGTTCTGCAAACCATTTAGCAATAACCTCTCAGGAGGCTGAGAACTCACAGGTCACGCTAACTCCAATCAAGCTACACCCACATTTGGAAAACAGGATTCTCACACAATTCAAACATTAAAAGTTAATGTTTGTAGCATGGCTATAGTCTTGAATCAAATGTCTTTTCCCTTTGTCACAAGCAGTCCTTCATGCACAAATTTCAGTGCAGATGTGCAAGCTCATCTGTTGCAAACTACTTTCTCTAATGAGGCTTGGCTTCACTTTCTACATCTTGTCCAGGAGTATTTCATACAGACATTACTACATGGGAAAATGTCCTTTTTTACACAAAAGGATCAAACATGAACAGTTGACACTTGGATCAAACATAACAGTAATCTTAATTTTTGTGACTACAGCTTTGACCAGAAGTAAACTCCCAGGGACCTGAAACCAGAGTTGGAACTAGACTTCAGACTACCTGCAGGAAGCTGTCTTACCACACACGCAACATTTGTGCTTCTTGAACCTCTCTTCAAAGCATCTCCTTGTCTTCCACACACATGAACTAGCTTCCACGTCTTGACTGGCACCTTGTTTGGCATTACTGGATTTTGCATCCTCCAGAAATGCTTGTGTCATCTGGGCGATCTCAGTGTCCATCTACAGCTGGGAAACAAAAAAAGAAGCTATGTTTAATGAGTTCTTCCCCTGCTGTCTATAGATGAGCGGAAACAGTAGAAATCCCAAAGCTGCCTTAGTCATTGCCTGTACCTGAGGGGATGAGGGCAGGGTGGACGGAGAAATGAGAAAACAAATCGAAAACGAGGAGCTTGTGCATCACATCTGAGGCCCACCAAAAGGAGAAGGTGGGCCTCAGATACACTGTACATACCCTCCTTCCCAGGGAGGGGAGTAATAGGGAGTGAGGACTGTAACGGAACAAAGGGAAGGACAGAGCAGAGGGGAACAGTGTGACAGGGAAGGGATGGGACATATCAAGGCAGGAGGGAAAGGTCACAAATCACAGAGCTTTCAACTTCACCACTACCTAGCTTAAAGTAGTTTCATCTGCATGTGAAAAGCTAGGGCAACCTCCCAGGCAAGACCGAACCTGGTCTGCAGAGGGAAGGTCACTGTACCCTTTTGTGCTCCCTCCAGGGAGTGATGTTTTCCTCAGTTTTTCTTAAATCCCACTTTCAATCACATAAATTTAACAGGAAGAAGTCACCCAGAGAAGAACACGCAGCTATAAACATTACTGCATCAGTGCAGAAACATCAATTCATCTTCATGAATTAGGTTATAAAGATTATAATGATGGGGGGGGGGGGGGGCGGGGGGAACCAAAAACCTCTTTAAAGGTTTTAAACCTCAAAAGCCTCTTTGGAGGCTTCGACATCTTTACTTTCACTACTGTTATTATTATTTATCTTAATTAGCGTATGCCTAAGAGGTCGCTTCAACTCCACAAATTCGTAACTGTAATCTGATGCCTAATTCCTAAGAATCAGCTTCCACTTGCGCTCGGTCCGTCCTACAGGCAGAGAAAGAAACTAAGGCTTGGAATTACCTGCCCAGCCAGGTGCTCTTCCCCCAGCGCCTCCGCCGACTGCCCCGGGGCGCCCCGTCCGTCCCGCTGCCCGGACAGTCCCGTCTGGCCGCGCAGGCGCCTTCGCCCCGACGCTGCCGCGGGCCGGCGCCGGGGGGGGGGGGGGGGGGGGGGGGGGGGGGCACAGGCGGGACAGTGCCCACCGAGCCGCCACGGCTTTCCGCGGGGAGCAGCGAGGCGGCCAGCGGGGGGGTCGGGCGAGCCACCCCCACCCCCCCCACCCCCAAAACGCTTCTTGAAGGCAGAGGCTCGCTGAAGAAAAACGCGCGGCCCGAACGTCTGAGGATGCCGCTAAACTTCAAAACTAACGGCTGCAACTTCTCAGTGAGCCACAAAGCACCACACTGACTGTCCGTGACTAAGTTTCGCCCCCAGGCCGCGGGCACCCCGGCCCCACCCGCCCCGCACGGGTACATCGCCCCCCCCCCAGCCCCACCGGCCCGAGCCGCCGCGGGAGCCGGCCCGCCCCTGCCCGAGCCGCCGCGGGAGCCGGCCCGCCCCTGCCCCGGCGCTGCGAACGGGGTCTCCGCCTGCCGGCCGCCGCCCCGTGGGCACGGAGGTGCCGCCGCAGCCCGACCCGTTGCGGCTTCCGCGCCCGCCGACCCCTTCCCTGCCCCGCGGCCCCGCCCGCCCCCTACTCACGCCGTGCCGGGACCGCCGCGTGCGCCCCGCTCAGTGCGAAGGCGCCACTGACACACCGCGCCTGCGCAATGTCCCTGGGGCGTGGCCCCCGCACAGACTCCATCCCTCAGCGTCATGTTTAAAGCCTCCATCTCCGCTACGTTGCATGTGCAACGGGAATCTGAGACGAAATGTCCCATCCAACGACAACCACCCCAAGGACTTAGCCGTGTGCGCATCCGTCATGCGGCAATAAGGGTCCTTGGACATTCGCCGACTTTTAGCTAAGCACAGGTGCATCACCCTTTAGACAAGTGGCACAGCATTCGCTATTCATTCCCCCCTTTTCTAACAGCTATTGTAAATTCTTTTACAACTACAGAAAATCATCATATCTTATGATCATTCTTCAACAGCACCAAACAAAACACTGAAGTAATAAACATATTAATATTCCTAAAACTACTACAATAACTATTATAACAAAAGCATGCTTTAACCATTCTAAATTAGGTAACCACGAAGTCAGTTTGTTCCATATAGCTTCCAAACTCCATGATAAATCATCTTTAGTAATTTCATGCAGGATCTGCACCTTGTTCCATATCTTATGGATGTCTGTTTAATCATTCCATCCGTCAGATTGGGAACAAGTATTTTGCCCTGGGTTTCCAGGACATGTTCCTCCTGTCTTGTTTGAGCTTTCCGATGACAGTTATTATCACTTTTCATAACTACTGTGGTGGTTAGATTTAATATTTGTAAATCAAATCTGGGACCCAACTTATATGTTTTATTATCAAATAGGCAATATCCTCCACCATCATTTGGCTTTTTCAAAAAGTCCGGCCAGGTAGGCCATTTGTCATCGAGATAATTCCAGTTTTGAGAGGCCACCCCATACAGGGGTGTTATCAAGCCTCCTTTAGGAAGAGAGGTACATATCCAGCATTCCTTAGCTTTCGTAGCATTAACAATTCTTTGCAATGTTTGAAGACGGGTATTGTTTACCCATGTTTCGGTTGCTAAAATCTCTACAAGTTACAATTAAGATCGGAGTAACTCTACACAAATATCCCTGACCCTTTTGACAGTATATTTCATTTCTAGAAGTTATTAAAATTAAAGAAATTACTAATGCAATTATGATCTAATAGATCGTAGTTTCATGGGTCCTGCTGAGGTGACCACAGCCCATGATTTCTCAGGAGCTTTCTTTATCAGAGATAGTGAATCCAGGCTGGTTGTTCTCTTATCCTGACGGTGGTGAAGGTTGTCAGCAGCACCTGATAGGGTCCTTCCCACTTTTCTTCTAAAGGTTCCCTGAAAAAGTCTTTATATACACATAGTCACCAGGTTTAAAGGAGTGGATTGGCTGATCTAACCCCCTGGCCTTCGTTCCCAGTATTTGTTTATTTATAACCTTCAATTGTCCCTGGAGGGCCTTCACATATTCACACAAATATCCCCCTCCCAACTGTCTTAGATGCTCTCCAGCAAATTGTAACTGGTACGGTCTCCCGTATAATATTTCGAAAGGGTTTAAATTTTCCTTTGTCTTGGCTTAGTTCGGATTCTTAATAATGCTAAAGGGAGAGATTGTAGCCAAGTTAGATTTGTTTCTTGCCCTATTTTTGCTATTTGTTGTTTAATTAAATGGTTCATTTTGTCCACTTGCCCACTTGCTTGAGGTCTGTCAGGAGTATGTAATTGCCAATCTATTCCTAATACTGTACTCACTTGTATTATTTTGTCACAAAAGGGTGAGCTTCTATCAGAAGAGATTGTTGCCGGTACCCCAAAATGGGAAACAATCTCGTTCAACAATCCCTTCGTTACCTTTCTTGCTTTATTTTTTCAACAAGGAAAAGCTTCTGGCCAACCTGAAAATGTATCCGTCATAACTGATAAGTATCCGCACCCCCCTTTTCTTGGGAGTTCAGAAAAACCAACTTGCCATTGTTGTCCTGGATAATTTCCTCTACTAATGTTCACTAGTTTTGTTCTATTTGCTACATTGGCATGATTACGTAAACAGACTTCGCATTGCTGAGTCACCTGCTTTATTGTAGTGTATGTTTGCCCTATCAATTTCTGATTTAAATTTTTATATAACGTATCAGCTCCCCAATGAGTCTTATTATGTTCTGCTAGGGCTGTGGTCCATATTACATTGGATGGTACTGCTATACGGCCATCTGCCAAATAAGCCCACTTATTTCATTTTATTTTACCATTCATGTCCTGAATTAGCGCTAGGTCTTCTTTAGAATAGTGTGGCTCCTGATCTGTACCTATAGTTTGGATTTTACCGTCTGGTATTAAGGATAAATTCCTCCTTTCCCGCCTCCTCTGCTACTCACCTGGCCTCATGGTCAGCCAGGCTGTTTCCAATTTCCAAATCAGTGCCTCAATGGGCCATCTTATGTTCTTCCTTCCTGGATGACCCTCTTATAACAGAGGGGGCCATTCCTCACATCAAGGTCTGGCACGGCGTATGTTCCCACCGCTCAGCGCCTACTGGGTTGCAGCGAACAGCGGAGCTCAAGATTCTGCTTGGTGGCACACACCGAGGCCAACCCAGTCTTGCCCTTGACTATGGTAGGAGGCACCTGACCAACCTTATTCCTTGTACTTCGTTGTCAATGCAGAGTTTCATCTGCGCATCCCATAACAAGTCACTGTCATGGTAAAACACACAGATTTACATTAGTAGAACTACTACAGAGTGTATTTCATTTTACTTTTCCTGCCAATATCCCCCACAGCCCTGCTGACCAAGGGATATTGTTTTACCTGAACTAGACAGGCCTTCCCCTTAGCATTCTTACTGTAACAGGTAAAGCATTTTTCACCCTACCTGGAATTTATTTCCAGATATACCTCCTTAAAGATTTCTTTTACTTCAAGGAGGTCCTCTTTTTCCACTTTTCTGTTGAATTAAAGATAAGCTCAAGTATTAAATTTATTTATTATTTTAAACTTTTGGGTTCATTTCTCCTTCTTTAAATGTCTAGATGTTCTAATAAATCTCATCTCAACAAAGATTTTGGTGAATTTGGCATTCTTATTTGTTTTCTTAGTTTGTACTTTAAAGGTTTCAGGATGTTTTCCTGGTGGCCAGCAGCTCCCACAACTGTAACAAATTCTTGTCACTGAAGTTTAACACCAAATAAGTTGGGTTTGTATTCACTAAAAATTCCACCTCATTTTTCCTAGTCCCTAGTTCACCCAAACTCCTTGATGGTTCTTTAGCTTAGGGCAATCTCGCTTCCAGTGTCCGCTTTCCCTACAGTATGTACGCACAGTGATCCGATCCCACAGGAGAGGGGTTCACTCTTTCACTTCTACCTGACATTCCTCCTGTCTCTGCCTCTGCCTCGTTTCCTCTACCAGTTTAGCACGACCCAGCTCCCAGCTCTTCTTCTCTTACCTTCTGTACACGTTCCCTGTTCCTTCCATCAACTTTTCTACCTCACAATTATCTAGTAACAATCAACTCGAACCTTTATCTAGTCCTATTAGATCATCCTGATAAGTCTTTCACTACCAACTTTCAAACATCTATATTTCCCCATCAAAGATTCACCTTTATTCTCCTCAGACCCACAGCCTGCCCTAAAGGGGCTGCAGCAATTGGGGTGACATTTTCAGGTCCTTCTGCTCAATTGTCAGCAACAGCAACCCCCTCCTGCTCACCATCAGAAGGATTCGGGGCAGGAGATGCTCTTCCTGCTCTGCAGGTTACACAGGCCTGCCTCTGCAACAGCACTTCTGCTTTAACTCTTTCTTACCCTGAATGCAAATCTGCTACTTGTTGCTTTAAGTCTGTGTTCGTACGTATCAGCCTTTGCAGGCAAACAGCAAACACCCTGCCATGCATCCAGCGTGACTCAGCCGCACCTCGACCGGGTACGGGGGTTTGTACAAACTCACCCAAATACCTTAACACTTTCACAGGGTTTTTGATTCTCCATCCCCCCACCCCACCCCACCTCAGGTCTTACATACATTAGTACAAGTTTTTATCTTACAACGTGTTTAATTCTGGTTGCTCCACAGAAGGAATCACAACCCCGAGCTCCTTCTTTCCCCCCAATACTACATGCCGAACAACATCTCTTTATTCTCCCGACACCACCTCCCCTCTGATCCTCTTCCATTGTTAATACTAAAGGAACTTGTGGAGCTAGGTTAATACCGCACTCCTTCTGCCACTCGGGCAATTCCTCAGAGTGAAAAACATACCAGCATACGTTACTTCATCCCATTTTTCTCTCACCTTAAAAATAACATTAATTGTAGCAAAACATTATAATTCAGTGTCCCGTTTAAGGGCCATTTTTCTCCATCCTGTAACTTGTACAGGGGCCACCAGTGATTACAGTACTTAACCAAAGTTCTCTTATGCACGCTTCCCCCAGGCTGCCCCCCCATTTCCTTCCAGTGACTTAAAACACATTCCAGCGGACTCTTTCTTACTATTCCAGCACTCTGTTTACCCCCTACAATGTTATCCCAACCACAAATCACTCTAATTTCACTTACGGCTCCCTCTCTCTTACCCCAGGACATCCAAACCTTACAGTTAGTGGGGGCATTCAATTTCTTGCCCCCACCATATATACAATATTTCTTTACACCACATGCACCTTAAAACGTGTAGAGGTTTACACTCACCCCTTGGATGTTCAATACAATATTCACACACCCACATTCATATCACACCTAATACAGAAATGTTTTTACATTTACAACGTAAAATAAGTACAACAACTAATATTTTCTTTTGGTCACGCCTGTAACCTTCTTCTCGATTACTGAATATTCTCCATGCTTCTTCTAGTAATTTTTCTAAGGCTCTATTTTCAGGACGTCTCAATTTTTGCAACTTGCATGTAACATCCCCCTGTGATTGTCCCCAAAAGAGGAATATTAGTTGCTGTGCGCCTACCTCCAAATTTGGGTCCAGAGGTGTGTGTCGGCGCATCGTATCCCTTACCTGTCTAAGAATTCAGAAAGTGTTTCAGAGCGACTCTATCTAACCACGTATAACATTGCCCAATTTATTGTTCTAGGAATCGCTTTCTCCATTCCTCCGGCCGCCTTAGTCACCCAAGGTCAGAAAGGCGGATAGAGCTACTCACTCGTTTCGCGCTCAAATGCTCGTCTCCACCACGCCCTTGCACTCGCACTCCGTCAGGATAATTCAGCTATACGCGGGAAATCAAAATGCACGTCTCCACCACGCCCTTGCACTCCCACTCCATCAGGATAATTAAGCTATACACGGAAAATCAAACGCTCCAAAGTTTCTGCAGAATATGTAACAGATAACAAAAGCGATTATTCGTTATGAATTATTTAAGATTTTGTTGCTCCCCTGTCTTCCTCTTTCTCGACGCAAAGTTTCCCTTACTTTCTACTATTAGGTCCCTCTTTTTTTTAACTTATCACTGTGAAATTCTGCCTTATTCCGTTCCACCCCCTGCTTTCCGTCGTGAGGCCTCCGGGCTTTTAATAGGATCTGGCAGTAACCTCGGGTTTGCTCGATCTGCCCTCAAGATCGCTAGCGGCCACCCCTTGGTCAGCAAACCCCCTCCCAAGGTACCTTTTCCTCCTGGGGACTACGCTGCGCGCCGGACGTCTCCGTGCGTCTCACCAGCCGCCCCGTTACTAAACATACCGTTTTATCCGTGGATCCAGCTGAGAAGAGGAGGCTCCTCCGAGGAAATCTCCCGGGGCGCGCCTAGGAGCATGAGCTCTGCAGCCGAAATACTCCTGCCTGGCTCACCAAAATGACGTACGGAACTTCACACGGAAGTTATAAAGTAGCGTGTTTATTGCATGCAGATGCACGGGGGATCACTCCACCGCAAGCGTACATGCCAGAAGTGACGAACCATCAAATATTTATACAATAAAACAATTAATATTCAATTAACGCCTATACATATTCATTACCTAAACCCGCCTACTCTCGTTTCCTATGTTATTAGTTTATCAGTCCTTTGCCGAGCATCTGGTTTTCTTTAGCAAGGAGATTTAGTGCTCTCTCTAGGTAACATTGGAATGTTTCCGATCCTTTTTATAAATAGCCCCTTTGTTGCAGGAAGAACAGACTCTTTCTTTCATTATTTATTAAGACTACATGGTCCCTGAGCAAACATACACATTCACACCTACACTCATTGAGCAAACATATACAATCACAATCGATGTCTATTGTTCCTATTTCCCACTATTCCTTCATATCAGCCGCAACTCCACAAATTCGTAACTGTAATCTGATGCCTAATTCCTAAGAATCAGCTTCCACTTGCGCTCGGTCCGTCCTACAGGCAGAGAAAGAAACTAAGGCTTGGAATTACCTGCCCAGCCAGGTGCCCTTCCCCCAGCGCCTCCGCCGACTGCCCCGAACACTGCCCCGGGGCGCCCCGTCCGTCCCGCTGCCCGGACAGTCCCGTCTGGCCGCGCAGGCGCTTTCGCCCCGACGCTGCCGCGGGCCGGCGCCGGGGGCGGGGGGGGCACAGGCGGGACAGTGCCCACCGAGCCGCCACGGCTTTCCGCGGGAGCAGCGAGGCGGCCAGCGGGGGGTCGGGCGAGCCACCCCCACCCCCCCCACCCCCAAAACGCTTCTTGAAGGCAGAGGCTCGCTGAAGAAACACGCGCGGCCTGACGTCTGAGGATGCCGTTAAACTTCAAAACTAACGGCTGCAACTTCTCAGTGAGCCACAAAGCACCACACTGACTGTCCGTGACCAAGTTTCGCCCCCAGGCCGCGGGCACCCCGGCCCCACCCGCCCCGCACGGGTACATCGCCCCCCCCCAGCCCCACCGGCCCGAGCCGCCGCGGGAGCCGGCCCGCCCCTGCCCCGGCGCTGCGAACGGGGTCTCCGCCTGCCGGCCGCCGCCCCGTGGGCACGGAGGTGCCGCCGCAGCCCGACCCGTTGCGGGAAGCCCGCCGACCCCTTCCCTGCCCCGCGGCCCCGCCCGCCCCCTACTCGCGCCGTGCCGGGACCGCCGCGTGCGCCCCGACCCTTCCTCCAGCCGGCGGGAAGCGAGGAGCCCGTTGACCCCTGCGATGACCGTGGCCGGTGAATAGCGAATGCTGTGCCACTTGTCTAAAGGGTGACGCGCCTGTGTTTAGCTAAAAGTCGGGAAATGTCCAGGGACCCTTATTGCCGCATGACGGATGCGCACACGGCTAAGTCCTTGGGGTGGTTGTGGTTGGATGGGACATTTCGTCTCAGATTCCCGCTGCACATGCAACGTAGCGGAGATGGAGGCTTTAAACATGACGCTGAGGGATAGAGTCTGTGCAGATCAGCGCCCCAGGGACATTGCGCAGGCGCGCGATGTGTCAATGATTTCTCGGAATTGTAACGAATATGTAAACGATTTCCCGGACAAATAACGGATAGCTATGAGTAAAGCAGGGACTGAAAAGACCCCTCGGTTTGCAAGACTTTGGTGAAGCGATCCCCCATGCACCCAGCGCTGCCGAATAACGATACCCTCCGCTCGCTCGGATGTTGGTGACGGATCCTTTCATCCCCCGGCGAGAGGCGCCGCTCGGCCCTACTGGCGCAGCGATGCGCTGCGGCGGCTGCGGCGCCTCCGACCCGCTGCTGCCCCGGTTGCCGCCTGGCGACGGCTCCCCCGCGACCTGCAGCTCGGCGGGGCTGGCGGCGGCGATACGGAAGGAACAGGCGCTCGGGACAGCGGCAGCTCCCCGGCGGCAGGACCGGCCGGGTGAGCCGGGCGCGACGGGACGGCGGCTGCGAGCGTGGCCGGGAGGAGCGGGGCGGGATGGGTGGGCTGGGCACGGAGCCCCCCGCCTGCCTTGCTCCGGGCGGGTGGCCTCGGGGGCTGCTTCTGGGGGATCCGGTAGCTTCATCCCTCCTGTACGCGGGGGTCTCGGGGTAACCTTAATGGACATCGTGCATCTATCTCTGCATGGGTGGTTTTTTTGACCGGACTCTTCGGTTTCTTACATGTGCTTTACTCCCTAACGTGCACTTCTTTCGCTTTTTAGATACAGGCGTACCGCTCTCTTTTTGGAGAACAGTTGCAGGAACTGTCATCGTTGTTTCTGTGATTCTGCTGTGCATGAGGGTTACCTTAAGTGAGTGCGTCTATTTGTATAAAAAACAAGCCCTGGAAATAGAAATTCAGTGCTGCTTGCCGTCACTATGCGCTCGTTGTTGCCGCCACTCCCGTCCGTTATGACCCCCTAGGAAAGGAAACTGAAACTAATTGCACGACAGCTTGTTCTTGGGCAGTTGTTCCCGATAGCATTAAACTGACTTTAATTTTTCAGTTTTGCAGCAGGATTTCATTGTACTGCAGCACAGCAAAATGCTGATGTGTGACAGAGTTCAGCAGGCAGTACTGGCTTCTTGACCTGGCTCTGGCCTGTTATTTTTAGAGCTGAGTATGTTGAGCTGCCCCCTGTTTAGGGTTACATTTTAGCTGCTTCAGGGTAGATAACTAGTGTCTAGGTTTGTACTCTGTCAAAGACAGCCTTCTGCCCTGCTGTGCCCACCCCTGACGTCTCCAGTGTAGCTGGAGCTTTGCACTTGCTCCTGTTGGAGGCTGTTTGCTGGCACGTGCCCAGCATGGGATCAGGGATTACTGCACCCACATAAGCTGGGTATCACTGGAGAAAACTGAAGACTGAGCACAATCCTTCAGTTGCATTATGTTCACGCACCTCCTGCTTAATTCAGTGCAAGTCACAGATATTTTTAAGCTAGAGGAAGCAGGTCTAGAATGTGTAAACTTGTATACAATTGTATTTTAAATAGGTAACAATGAGTAAATAACATTCTTTTCGTTTCTTCGTTTGAACAGAAGGTCCACAGCTGGAGACGTGCCCTGATGACTGGCTGTACTACCAGAAGAAGTGTTACTATCATTCAAAAGCTGTAGCAAGTTGGAATTCCAGTCAGGAGTCCTGCTCTCGCTATGGCGCTTTCCTTGCAGTGATTGACAGCCACCAAGAGTTGGTAAGGTGTCCAGCGTTCAGTGTTATGTCTGTTGCCCTAACAGCTTCTGTAACTCCGTCACTTGTTCCCTTGCATAGCTTGAAACCCAGCATATATATGTGTGCCAGACTTCTTTGCCACCAGTCGGTACAACCTACGGACTTTTTTCAGTGCGATGTGGTCTGTTCACTAAAATCCACTGAGAAATTCTGCTGCTACCTTAGAATGTATTGCAGAAATTTAAAAGGCAAACTATGTATAAATGTAAAGTCAAGTCTGAAAGAATATAAAAATGGAGTTGTGACTCCACATTACTAATAAAGGAGGATTTAAATTTAACTGGCAGTTTACGTGTCCATTTGAAGTCAGGCAATTTCACCTGTTCTCTCCTCTCATATCCTCTTGATGTTCCTTCCTTCTCCAGGTACCCAAAAGTACAGTCAACAGCAATTTCCACACTAAATACAGCTCTAAACTAATTTTAGCTTACAGACCACTAGTGGACATTGATGTGTTTTATCTTCTGGATAACTCTTTAAGTACACACTTCTTTTAAAAGGTGCTTTCATTAGCATAACAAATGGTTTAGTGGCCCACTAGGGAACAGAAATGTGCTGTTGGTTCAGTGCAAAGTAGCCAATCCCTCTGTTTCCACAAAAGGCGGAGACTGGCTGTAGTTATACGATGCAGGGACCCACGGTATTGAAAATACCTGCTTTGTGCAGTAGGTTATACCTGTGGGTTTTTGTTGTTTTCAAACCATTTTTTTTACTATGTTCTTTAAGTCTTCTCTGATGTCCTACCAATTCAGGGTGTTCTTTATGGCTGAGAAAAACAAAAGAAAATAGCACTATAGCAAATGTGTTTTCAGAGACGAATATAGGATCGTAAGGAAAGAATAGAGAAAGACTTCGTTTTATTCGTACTGCAGACAGTAAACTGTATATGTGCCCTTGAATGCCCTGGAGTTTGGGTTTAGGTAGTCCCAACTGACATTATGGTCACAAATATAGGGAACAGGAAAACAGAATGAACTCACACACTTTAGAATACAACTAGTGTCAAGAGTGAAAGTGCAAAAATTGGGAAGTTGAGGGATTTTAAATGTGTGACTTGATTTTGATGGAGACATGACATCCAAGGAATTATGGTGACATAAGAGTCAAGGCAACCTGTGCTACATCAGGCACTGTGTCCCTGCTAAATATACGTCCTTGTACTGAAATGCCATTCTCATGGTGATACAGTGAAACCATTGTACTGGCTGGCTGTTGTGTAAGTATGGTATTTCTGGTGACATATGTGGATGTTTTTAATTACAGGGTGGGGCAGGGTATAGGTGGATGGTCAGTAACACTCCGCATGACTACCAGCTAAATAGCTGGGACCTCATTGACTATTAGTAATGGATCTAGGGATTCCTTTAGTATTTCATCTCATTAAATTTAGCAGTAAAACCTCAGTGACCTGTGAAAAAAAATAGTCCACCACTGTGTAGTCTGTGATGCAGTTTTTATATAAGAAGCTATATAATCATAAAAAAATCTAATAGCCATGTCATTTTATTCTGTATTTTGTCTAGAACTTTATAATGTACAGACTACGCGTAACAGACTTCTGGATTGGGCTGCACAGGAAAGGAGGCAAATTCTTCTGGGCAAATGGAGAGTCATTTGATACAAAGTTGTGAGTTTTCTTTCAAATTTACTATGTGGGAGGAGAGTCAGTAGCTTTTTTGTCCAAGTAAAAAAGTTATTCTGTGTTACTATTCTACTGTCGATAAGCCGGCATATTTTACCAAATGAGGGCTGTCCTATGGCTGTAAAAATGCTAATAGTATGCTATAAAACTAAGTTATGTCCCCGTGGAAGTGGAGAAGGGGCATCATTGCCTGCTTTTTCTTGTGTTTGCATAGCAGCTGTTAGGTTGTGCCTAGAGTAACTTGTTTTCGTGCAGTGGAATGGATAACATTTGCCTTATTAGGAAGAATTACCAACATTAGATACTGTAAATTGTTTGAATTACCTTGCCCTGTTGGTCTTGCAGGATTGATTCAACACTCAGCCAGCACAGACAGGGCTTCTTAAGACCAACTGAGGTGCTCGGGACCACGTTGCAAGGTCACTGGGCTGGGGGGTTGTGTCTCAGAAGGCATTGCTTTTGCCCACTTTGTATCCCGGAGACTGGCTCTCTTTGCAGAGACTCAGCAAAATCGGTGGGAAGTGGTGGCAGGGCCCCAGTCTGGCCTGGAGTACTGCTGCCATGGGTCCCGCAGGGATCCTCACTCTCTCCTGCTCAGGAGAATCGTGCCTTTTGTACTTACAACACATTGCAGACTGTGAAGTACAAGTACCTGTGGTGCATCTCTGTGGGGATCAATGCAGCTTACTTTAATAGAAGCTGAATCAGAGCATCACCATGTCTTCCATGTGCACCTGAATTCTCATCCTTCCAATGAGAAGTGAGGCTCATTTTAAATAGTTCTGTGCTTCGTTCTCCACCGTCTTAAAGACACCGTTTTACAAAGAATAAGAAATAAGTCTTCTCATTTTTAGACCAGAGTTCTGCTCTAATTTTTATTTTTCTCTTGGCTTTTTAGATTTCATGTCAATACAACAAATGACGGAAACTGTGTCTGTATAGATTCACCCTTCATCTCTACGAGAAGGTGCTCCTCGCTCAGGGACTCGCTTTGCACCATTGATCTGTTTAATGCCTAGACAAACTCTTAACAGGGAACAGCTGGCTGTGCAAATACAGAGCCTTTCTCTACAAGAAGTCGGAATTCAGAATATTGAAAGTCCATCATTTCAGAAAACGGACGTCTGGTTGCTGTAGGAGGTCCATGAGGGCAAGAGGTGCTGTGGCAAGGATCATACCTAAACTTCTCCAGGAGAAGCATACAGGGAGTAATAGTGACTCCATGTGAAAGACGCAATTAGTTAAGAAGTGGCAGTACCGAGAGGAAACAAAGATACAATGGCTGTGGCAAAGAACAAAAGTTGCATCTTGGTAGTAGTTTCATTGTTGAAACTACGGAAGAACACAGCAATGTATACTTTCATTGAGAACTCTCCACTTAATTAATGATAATAATCATTATATCTAATTATCACTTAAATGACGCAAAGCCTTATTTTTTAAAGCAGCTAAAAGCATTGTTGGATGGACACGAAGGTCTTACTGAAAACACAGTTCATAGTGAACCCAGTGATGTTTTATCTGGTCCTCTGCAGCTCTGTAAATCTTTGTCTGAGAACTTTCAGTTTGTCTTTGTGGTAACTGTGTGAAATTTCATAAGGTGTTTTGACTTCCCTCCCCTTCTTTTCCCATGGGTGCAGGAGGGGGCCTGGAAATCAGGACCGTAGGTGGCAATCAGTTAGCTGAGGGGAATGTGCTCGAGCTTGTAGGTCACGAACCCTGGGAGGACAAGGAGTGTGAACAGATAACAATTAACAGGATGAGTGGGAACAGGTAACAATTAACAGGATGAGTCCCGCCGAGGGAGGATAGGGGAGTGAGAGTGAGGAAGGGATGGGCCAAGGAGAGGTAACACCTTGCTGTTAATTGATGACTGTAAACACTTACTTAAAGTGTCCTTTGTTTGTAGTTAACCACCAATCAGGGGTTGCCTAGTATGTAATGCTTAGCTTAAGGAATCACTCTGTTTAAAGCGCGCAGCTTCTGAAAACGTATATAAACTCGTGGTTGTGTACGATAAATCGACATTTGCTTGCATCAAGCAGCGTCCCGGCTCTCCATCGCAGCACATGGGGTTTTCAAATGTGATTGGTCTCATAGAATCATTGAGGTTGGAAAGAACTTTGAGATCATCAGGTCCAGCCGTTAACCAAGGACTGTATGTGATATCCAAGGATATAAGCCTGAGCTTTGTAAGCCAGGAAGGCAGATAATAACTACATCTTCTAGCAAATGGCACTGGTCTTGCAAGTCATATAGAGTGGAGCAGATTACACGTACTATTCTCTATCACTCTGGCCTGATCTGGAAACTTGCCTGCCACTACCCAAAACTTCCCTGAATATGTGACTGTCATTTTGGGAGAGCTGAGGAAGTCAACTGCATTTAGAAGGGGAGAGACATGATATGTCACATGGAAAGTGTTCTAGGGCACCTTAAAGTGAGGTGCTGTGGTGTTTATCTGTTTGCTTGCGCGGGGGGAAAAAAAAGGCTTTTATTGACTCCAGCACCGCTGTTTTATCGAGTGACTTGTGTGGGCAAGGATAGTTTTAACAGTCCATGGGAGGACCCTGGATTAATCTGTTTCAATTCTTGGTATGGTGTCCTGAAAATGGGTAGTGAGGGCATGAGAGGCTCACGTGGAAGATAGGTGGTTGGCTCCTGCCTGGTCACTCTCAGATTCAGCAGATACCTGCTTCCCAAAGTACGTGAATTAGAAAGGGTGGTTACTGGGTTTAAAAGTGTGAACAAGAATAAAGGCATTTTAAGCTAGGAAAACATTCTAGTCAGAAACAGGACACCATGTTAAGCTCACAGGGAAGATGAAGAGTCTGGCATACTGATCTTCAAAGAAATGGGAAGAAGAAAGCGTATTACTATAAATGCACTTGGTATTTATCCAGAAGATGTACTCCTTTGGAGGGAAAGAAATAGGCGAGAGGAGAAACTGGAAAGAGTAATCAATATATCTTTGCTTCCCATGGTCATTCTCCAAGAAAGCAAGTAAGGAATTGTGGACAGGATTCAAACTCCAGGGCAGGGGCCTACTTCCCACCACAGCTCGAAAGTTCAGTTGAAAGAGTCACATGAAGTGCCAGCCATGGTGAGAAGTCCATTTTGTGGTCTCTGTAAATTGCCTTGTAAATATGCCAGTAAATACTTCGGATAGTTATTCGGTATGATGCTTTGGGTCTCTGCTTTTTGTTGAGCTTCTTCCTCAGCTTTGGGTTTGTGGTGGTCCAAGACTGCTTTGTTTAGCTTATTATACCTGCTGCCTTACGGATGTTTAATTACTGTCTGTAGGTGGGCACAGAACATTTTTTAACAGTGAAATTCACAAACTCCGTGTAGGAGCATGACAGAGTCTGTGAATTCATTGTAAGCCTGACTGACTCTGAAGCATCACCCTTCAAGTGACCCCTTCTCCCATGGTCCAGCCCAGGGGCTCAAGACCCGATTTCATCTCAACTGATACATTGCTTTCCCAGCTTGACCTTAGACCTGCCCTTGATGATTGGACACTTGGCTGAGCAAGGTTACTGCCTGCACCTTCCCTGCTCCCATTAAAAAGTCTCACATGGCAGCTAAATTACAGCTAATTTCTAATACCTAGTTGAAATAGCTTTAAGAAAATTAAAACCCATATAAACTTCCCTTCATTTTAAGCTTTTTTTGTCAAGGAAAACTTGCACAGTATGCATCGGTGGTGTGAGCTTCCCACACAAAGTTAGGTGAGGAGCAGAGTCACTTCTCAGTGATTTTGTAATGCAATTCCAACAGGTGGATTGCTGAACAGAGTCTCCTTTTAAGCTTTCAGTCAGAGTAGCAGCCCACAAAAACAGAAGTTGAAAATAATACTTGGGTAAATATAATTGCTATGTATATTTCCTGGTAAAATTTAAATGGGGTCAATGGGTACATTATTTCTTGGTCTTCTAGGTTATAAAGTTTTTGTGTAGTAACCGCTTTGGCAGGCAGATCAGTTTTCCCTGCAGGATCTGCAGAGAATCAAACATATTGTCTGTGATCACTTAATACAATCATAATTAGATTTGTTATAACAATTAAATTACATGTCTTTTCAGAAGTAGTTTCCTCATTCACCAAATAACATTTTCCATCTCCCAAAGTATGAAATTCCCCTGTGATTCCCCTGCGCTTCCTTACCACACTTGGACATGCTGTGAAGGTTGTCAATTCCCAATGGATTCATGCTGTCCTAATTCTGTAACTGATGGAAAAGTGATGATTTTCATTCAAAAGAACTGACTGGTACAGGCAAACAAACCCAACTGGTAAGAAATAATCAGCAGCTGGAAGTTTTGCACAATGCCGAACTCCAGGAGAAGAGCAGGAGTCTGTGGGAACTTTTGCTCATGTTTTTCTAAATATCACAGGAAATATATCTGTCTAGGCCAGCATTAGCAAAGGAAGGAAATTACAGGGAGTGAACGGTAGGAGCACTTGTCTTTCTCAGTTTCACTTTTGCTTGCTGGTATTTATGGAATACCTATCATTCTTAAGTGCTTTCTTCTAAGCTATTGAAGCCATTCAGGCTTTGATTGAAATAAATGGACAGCAATCCCTGAAACAATAGGGGGGTTTATTCATTTTAGAATTACAAATTTTATCTTTTTTAATTCCTTAATATGCAAATAATACTTGTCCAAAACTATACAGTCAAAAATAAGTTATCCAAGCTTGCAAATGATAGTTTAAGTGAGCAGAGCAGGGGACAGATCAGAATTCAACAATATTCCTTTTTAAGCCCATATCCAAACTAAGACAGCATGTAATAAGAATAAGAGTAAGAATAAGAGTAAGAATAAGAATAAACTGCTATGATGTTTCCTGCAAGAATAACACAGCAGTATTAGAGCTTTCAGTTTGTCTATTCAAAATTTCATCAACATATTTTCCTAGGAATTTTATCTGAAATACCACTGCTTCTAGTGGGATTTCACAACAGTTCTGAGTTTTTTTAATGCATCATAAAACCTTTAAAATCAAGGCTTTTTTAAACACTGTGCATAAAATACTGTGTCACATTTTGGCAGAAGGCAGCTGATTATTAATTCAACCCAGTGTCACATCCTTGTTATTAGTGCTGTTCATGATATGCACTGTGCAATACATGCAAAGTACTCTACTCAGACTTAGGAAGATTTTTAGATGTTTGAAAAGGTTGTCACAGGAAATCTTGCCTGAAGCTTTCTCCCGATAACTATAGAAGGAAACAGTACCATGTCTCTAGTCTCCCAAGCAGAGTGGGCATCCACTCAAAACACACTCTCCACACCTGGGCTGTTGTTATCCTTACTAAAAATCAACAGGAGCTGATGAGGCAGTAAAGAGTGAAAGGTCCATGCATGAACACTTCTCTTGCCTCTGATTATTGAAATCAAAACTGAACTGAAAACAGTAACTTTTACCTGAATGTGTTGCAGTACAGCATCATACTTGGTCTTAGTCTTTTCACTGAGTATGTGTGTGAGGCAAAAATCAAGTTGCAGACAGCCTAAAAAACTTTCCAGTACTTTTCAATGCATTCTTAAGAGATATATTGGTCAGAATCAGTAACAGAAGTATTTTCCTGTTCTCCTTCTAGGAAAACATGTAATTCTTAAGGGAAATTATGGCTAATTATCAGATGGCAGGGCCTGCAACTTCCTGAAAATATAGGATTTATTTCCCAGGCATACTAAGTTTGCATCTGCCACCTCACACAGACTGCTTAAAAGAAAAAAAGGGGGGGAAAAATTACTATTTTAAATCTTTCTCAGTGGCTGTTGTTTTGCTTGTTCAGCTCTAGTCAGCTCTCCAGCTTATGCTCAAAAGTTGAAAACTTAAAGTCATACTGTGGCTTATATCCATAGAGATTTATATACATAAGCTATGTACTTGTTTTGGATGTAAATGATAGGAATTTATTCTCCATGGCAAAGATTCAAAACCATAGGAAAAAAAAATCTTAAAGACTATGTAAAGGTTAAGAAAGTTTTTCCATAGATTATCCAGTTCCTACTCTGCCCCACAGCAGGAACATCCTGCTGTTACCTGTCTTTTTTTTTTTTTTTTGGGGGGGGGGGGGGCGGGGATGGGGGAAAGCTGTTTCTTTTAGCCTAAGCCAGGGGATTTACTTTAACTATGAGTTATAGCAGAGCTTTAGGTCCTAGGACAGAGCAGGCTTATACTCAGAAACCCAAGAAATTAAACAGCTCAGTCTGATCTGGATGGATGGTTGCTGCCCCTGGGAGAGCTGCCTGGCTCTACATGTCTCTTCCCTCTGAATTTTCCCAGCACGCTGCTTGCTGTGCCCCACTGAAGTCATATCACGCGACACCACCTCATGGTTAGTTTAGCCAGAGATCTTGAGATAACTGCTTTGGACTTTAACACCCTCCTACAACTTTGCCACCATCATCACTAATCATAGGCAGTGGCTCTTGCACATCTGCCCACAATACTGACTCCCCATTTCGCCCCGCCACTCCTGTCCACCCCATCAGGGTTGGTTTAAACTGCTTGAGCTTATAGCTCAGTTAGAGGGGTACAGTTATATGCCAGGATCTCCACGAGACTTTACTGTGTTGGTCTCGGTTAGGAAAAACTTACTGCTAAGTCCTCTGGGCTTTGTGAATTTGTAGCCAATACCAGGCTTATTCACTCCTTTTTTATCTCCCAGGCTTCTTCTTCACGCTCTAGCTATCTCTGACAAGTTATTGTATGCAACTCATACTTTTTCTTTTTTTAAAAAAAAAAAGGCTATATAAGCATATAAAATTTTCTTCAGTTTCCATGGAATATACGGTCTGATATATTTTATGGTGCAGTAGAGACATCTAGTGACTATTTTGTGCTATTAAAATGCAAAGGGTTAATGTAGGAGGGCAAACGACCTCTTCCAAACCTTGAAATACCCTTCTAGTGACAGGTACATCCTTAAATGCTCTCCCCAAATCCACTGACAAAATAATTTTATCAGTTCTGTGCAACTAGTAGTACACAGGATGGAACGCAGTGATCAAACATCACTGGCCTCTCTGCCTCCAGAGCCTCCTCTCCTTTCCCCACGTGTCTTCAAAAGCCTTGGATGCTACAATAAATAAATTTAGTCTAGCTTTACATCGCTGTCACCGAGGGCACAGTTTAGTGCCTAAGTGCCAGTATAAATCCCTTCCTCATGTTATTTTGATGAAGCTAACATGCCTCAGAATATCTTGCCTACAAAGTCACAGAGCAAATGTCTTTTTCAACTGAATAGTCACCTGGCTGCTAAGAGAAGAGGAGGGTGTTGGAACTAGGAGGGGAAGGCTGGTGGGGCTCGACAGGGCTTGGAAATAGATGATCATTAAGGTCCCTTCCTACCCAAACCATTCTATTATTCTATGTTCCTTAGGACAGAAATGCTTTCATCCTGAGATCTTCTGCTCACTTGTTTAGGTGCCTAAGGGTATGTGTCTAAATCTAAGCTGTTCACTTACTTTTACTTCCCAATTAGTAGAGAGAAATCAGTACCTACACAGTATTATCTTCTCAGGAAAGGTCAGAGGAATTGGCCCTGAATGTCTCCCAACAGGACAGACTAGGTGAAGGAGTCACCAGAGGGAGGTATGTCCTGTCCTGAGCTGCTGCTGAAGGACCTGGCTCCAGGCTAGGTGCTTTGAGTGTGACCGCTCCACCACTTGTTTTCCCAGGCATGTAAAATAATGCAGGTCAATGAAACTGAAAAATAATGCTGGTGGTGCTTGTCTCCCTTTCCAGAAACCTCCTCTCTATGGGGGAAGATTGTCCTGAATCATTAATATGAACTAGGCTGCTCATGATGGGTCAGAGCTGCTAAAAATGCCCTTAGCAAGCAAATTCTTCCATTCCCTACAGACTGCTCAAGGATGGCACAATGTCAAACGCAAACTCACCTGCGATCATCCTATTGCATGAATCCCATGTTGCAACAGTGCTAGGCTATTACATAGCAGAGGTCACGTATTTGCTGTGAGCGCTGAGCAGAGCTTGGGGTCTCGTAGCACCCCGATAAGGAGCATGGTGGCACGGCGGTGTTTGTGCATGGCACGGGTGAGTTGGTAGTGCCGGAGTTGCTTGTGGGCTGCAGTTACACCAAGATACAGCGTGCATACACACGGCTGCCTCCGGAGTGGTTGTGCTTGGATGGTGAAGGCATGCCTACAGTGCCAGCAGGCAGCTGGAGGCTTGGCCTGGGGGTGAGGGCTCCTTCTCCACCACTATTAATAAAGATGTCAAAAAGGTACTCTGTGTTACCATGGCATTAAACAGGAATATTTACACATATATTAAATGCATATATATCTACTAAGGCACATGTACAACAGTTTCCTAAAGATCCTTCAAACAAAAAGTAGTTTCATTATGTCCCGGTGCTGTTGTTATGCTGGCCCCATAACATACGTACATCTCATGTAGGGATGTTCAGTTCCTTCTTTTTTTTTTTCTGAAATGGCTGCTTTTCTGCCTTTTTTTCTTTCTTGCTTTCTCTCTTTCTGGGAAATCATCTCTATAGTTATCGTTGTTTTTCTGGTTTGAGTTTGACAGTTTTCAGCAAGTATTTCGGTATGGGTGAGTAGTTTATACATACTCCAAGTCACTGCAGTAGAAGAAAAAGATCAGTATGCTTTGCCTTAACTTTTCCTCTTTTCTGTTCAAATTATATGGTTTGCCAGGCTGCATAAAGAGCTTGGCCTTAGCAGCTAAGACACCAAAAGAACACCAAGCCTCAACTCAAACCTTTCCCTGGAAGAAGAGGGCATTATACAGAGCCTTTCAGTTAGGATTGTGGCAGCCCATTCTTGAAAGTTTAATGATTTAAGCTGAAAAAGCCAAAGTGGTGTTCATCCCTTCTCCATGGCTGGTCCCAAGAGGGCAAAATATTGTACTTCTTGAATCACCACCATAATGACTCCATTGACTTCATCTTGAACTAACACCCCTACTATATGGAAAAAAATGAACCATGTTGTCTACCTTTAATAAGAATATTTGATGACCAACAGGCAGAGCAGTAACAGGTCAGACTGTTTAATTCTGAGTTTAATAATGCCTCTGGGATATAAGGATTAGGGTGTGGTCTAGAGCTGGTTGAAGAGCAGAAATTCCTTTGGGAGAAGAATTCAAAGTTTTGGCATCATTTTGAGGTACCATTAAACAACAACAACAAAAAATTAAAAATTTCTGTCTAGGAAAATCTGAAGAAGAAAGAGTTAGCCTAATAGCAACATTTTGTTTCAAATCTAACTTTAAAAATTAATTTTATTCAGTGTGAAATAAATTAAAAAATAATAAATAATACAGAAAAAATCTCTCAAAAGTCTTGAAGTCAGGTGTTTCAGCACTGCCAGATGTTTCGTCTGTTCCTCCCCTCACCATTGCTTTCTGGTTTCAACTATGAATTAATGAAGTTTAAGAGGAAGTGATCTGATAATCACAAACCAAAGCAATCTAGTTTTCTGTTGAAATACTTTTTAATGTCCAGTTGGTTTGAGGTGGATATGTACATACGCAGCATGTTACCAGCTTGGGTTCCAAATGAAAATTGTGTGTGGGCTGAAGGTCACAGTTCATGAGAAAGTTGATAAAAATCGCAGCTATACAATTTCTAAAAGAACATACACCTCCAGAAGGGGCTAAGAGTTCAGAAGTGTTTATGGAAAGCTACAAGGTGAGAATTTACATTTCAAAACTCAAAAAAAAGTATCTAGTTTCTTTCCGTTTTACAGACATCTAAACAACCCTTTTGATTTAATGTGGTACGACGGGAGGCGGGAGGTCAGAGAGGATGTAGTATGGGGTACTCCTTCTTCAATGAGTCCATTTTGATTGCAGATCTGAGAGCATCTTTTCAAAATGGCAAGTGAGGTTGTTTATGCAGAGGTATCAGCCAAGGAAAGAGTGCATTTCACTTCTCAAACTTCAGATACAGGTAAAAAATGGTCATTTTAATATTACTTACCTTTCCTTTGCTCAGTAACACGTTCTGAAAACTTCCATTCTTTCTTAAATTGAAGTAATCATAAGAAGGTGAAGTCATGTTCAAAGCATTTTTATAACTATTAATATCCACCTCTGTTCATTATATATCTATTTGCTTGGCAAATTTATGTTTATTAATAGAAGGAATATTGAATTCTAGCAAAAGTAAAGAACTGCCTGTAAAATCTCATTCTGGATTTCAGTAATACGGCTGAGATGTGCTGTTTCTGAAACACATTAATGATCAGACATCGAGAGTATTAATAAATATTACTGGAAACTCATTGGCAGGTACAGCACTGATGACACTGAATGGACTTCTCTCTCCCACAGTACATTTAAATTTTATATTTTATTTTCATTCATTTTCTTAGACACCAGAAGTTTTTTTAAATTGTAAAATTACAGGTCTGTTTATCTTTTCTTTCTCTCTTGCTCTCTTTCTCTTTTCTTGCTTTCTTTTTCTTTCTCTCTCATTCTTTCTCTTCTAAAACTTCTACGTTGAGAAAAATACAAGTAAAGCACCATTACAGGTTTTTATAATTTTGAGAAGTGTTAGTCCTACAATTTGTGTACGATGCACTGGTGTCTTCAACTATAAAACTGCATCACTTTAAAAATTTGTTTTCAAGAAATAAAGCACAAAAAATAGCCATTAATGGCTGTAAGTAGGAAGTAATGCATGTTTTTAAAACGAAAGTATCAAGTTTTAATTTTTAGGTTCTGATCAAAAGACAGATCTGTGTTATTCATTAGACAATTAAGCATGGAAAATTTATTTTAAATCACAATGTTGAGAGGTCAGAGTATGAAAGAAAAATGTGTCCTGAATATGCTAGCAAAGCAACTTTATTCTATAAAAGTAAGTTTTGTAGATTCGCTCCTTGGGACACTGCTAAAAACATCTGTATAGATATGATGTCTTTGTCTTTCATGTATTAACTCAGTTCACCCCTTAGATTGTGTGATCAGGTCACAGTAGAAGAGCTGTATTGCCAGGACAATCTTTGGTACCCCAGCGTAGAACTACCCCATAAGTATTTATTGGAGATGCACACATGTGGCCAGTACAACCATCTGTACAAAATGTTTCAAACTTTGAGAGCATAGAAGTCTGTTCCATCTGATTTTTTTTCTTTCCTCACCTGAGACTATCCTTTAAATTTCCAGTTGTATTTTAGAATTTTAAATGCTTTCACACAGCTTTTAATACACTTCAGTGAGTTATGCTTAGAAATTGCTGTTGTAAGTTATCCCGAGAGCCCTCTAACCCAGTAACATACTGCTGAAATTGCCAGTATGAGGTGCTTGGAAAGAGAGTATCTAAAAAATGTTCATGGCCAATTATGAGGCTAATTAAGTAATCAAATTTCAGGCAAAATATTTTTCACATGCTTTGGAGTATGACAGCATAGTGTTCACCCTTTCAATAATCTTTTTGAAAAGTCTCTTCAGTTGCAGTTCTCATATTCTTGTCACTTCTGTAAATCCTTTTGGTGTCCTAATAAATGGTAACTCTTTTGGTGTCCTAATAAATGCTTTATTAACAACATCCTTAAAACAATGAGTTCTACAGACCAATTGCAATATTTATCATGAAGAAATACTTTAAATCAGTCTTGAATTTGCCACCTGTTAATAGTGTCAGTGTGTCCTAATGAGATTTAGTGAAAAAGCCACCTATCTATATAATTTTTTTTCGTGTTCTTATATATATAAATTTGTGCTATATATTCTTATAATCTCTATCTTTGATTGCTGTATGTGCTCCATTGCTTTCATAGTTGAGAGCAGGAGTGCAGGAAACGGTAGTCCTCATCTGCCAAATGCTGTTAACTGCCCTGACTCTGGCTGCTGCGTGAGAAAGATGCTGCATTCAACACGACAGGCATTTAATAATGCTTGGTTCTAAAAATGGTTTAGATTTGACGTTTTTTGTAAGTCTAAGGCAGATCTCAGCAGCTCTGGCACCCTTAGAAGATTGCTTTTCTTCAGGCGAAAGCTTGGTATTTGCCACGCTACAGTGAGTTCAGAGCAGTTGACTATCACCCACCTGCCTGAAAAAGCTCAGAGCAAGCAGTTGCTGTTGCTCCATGCATGTTTTCCATTAGATCATTGATACAGCAAGATTTGGAAAGGCTAAAGTTGCTCCTGTGAGACAGGAATAGCCTAGGCTAGCAAAGGAAAGCTGTTTCATACTGCCCTGCCTCTAAGCATTTATTTGAGCTACAGACACAATGTTTGTGCTGTCTAATCTGATTGCACAGCTCTAAGTTTGGTCTGCTTCCCCATGGCCACTATGCCTGTCCCCTGGCTCGTCTGTACCCCACTTCTCCTCTCCCTTCGGCCCCTTCTGCTTCCTTGAGTTTTTGCATGTGGTGGATAGAGCTTTTAATCTCCACATTGCTGGACTTGTCCTACATTTTGCACTGCTGAAGTTTGCATTTACTTGTCTTCCCCATGGCACTTCAGAGAAAAAACTGGTTTCTCTCCTAAGAAAAAACCCACCCTATTTCATACACTATCAGTGAGCAAGTTTACTGTAAGTAGCTCCTGGGAAATGAGGCAAAACATGCAAAGCAGGCAACCTACAAGGCGGTGTGTTACAGATGATCTAAAAATACTTCTTCCTTTCTTCCTTCTGCTGCCACACCTACTGAAAACTGTTGGGGTCAGTCAGGTATGTCCCATCACTCACTTTCCCTCTCCCTCCTTCTCTGACGGTTCATTTATGAATTTAATATCACAAGATGGAGGATTAACTGCGTCATAGAGTAGTTCACCATCTCACTAAACCTGCAGTTATCTTCCTACTAATACTTCTTCCCCTGAGCTTTTCTGATTGTACAATACTGATGATTTGGCCCGTAGTCCTGTAGACACCCTTTGGGTAGTGAGATGTTTTCTGAGTGTACCTTTCTTTAAGTGTATGAATTCGAAAGCATTGCCTAAGTCATGCAGCTCAACTGCATCATAGAGGTCAGGTACCTGAACATCATCTTTGCCTTCCTTGAGCTTTACCTCTAGCTACTGAACTAAACAGCCAAAATACATGCTGCTTTTACAGTGATAGCAAAACAGATCTCTTCTGTCATGCAGATGGCCAGTGTAAGCATCCATGCATAATAACAGACAAGTGCAGACAAGGCCTCCAAAGATAAGGGGAGCAGTACTTAGCTCTTGGTGTTAAAGCAAGGCAATCTCAGCAAACCACCCACTTTCTTGGGAAAATGAATGGTTGCTATTAAATACCCTGTTGCCAATTCCTTTCCCAGCCCAGGCTGCATTATGGTGATCAAGCACTCCTGATAGTCCAGCAGACTGGGATTTCTTCTCCATTGAGGCAAGGAAGGCAGGGAGCATGCAGTTTGCCAGGCAATCCCACACCTTTGGGGATTCCCACCTTGGCAACATTTTTTACGCTCTCCATTAGTTGTAAAAACCTTGTAACAAGCAATGAAAACTATTTTATTAATGGTTGCAACTATGACTGTCATAACCATGCTGGTGGCTACCAGGGCATATGAGAGTTTTCTGCTCACTGACCACCAGAGATGGAATGGAGAGACCTCCAGCAGCCCCCGGTCTCTTCCATGTCACATTTGAAAGCCTAATGTGAGACAGTGCTATAGAAGGTACTGGTGTGCTTGCCACGGGCTCCATGCATAGCAAGAGGCAATCCTTTTGCACTTGGAAGGCAAGTAGTTTTCAGAGGGAACAGGTGCATGTTCTGAGGCAGAAGCGTCTGATGAAGATTTCTTCCTGATGTGTGTAAAGGCAGTCAGATCAAGTGTAAGGATAGAGGAGCCTTTTTTGCAAAATAAAACCTAAAAACAGGTATCTGAGAACAAGGATGGCCTAGGAAGATCTTTATCCTGATGAACAGCTGACAAATGGGGAAAAAAGTCAGGAAGGAGCACAATCAGTAACACTTGGAAGAAACAGACAAGAAAGCAATGACTGGAGTAAGATCAGTTGTTCCCCGTGGTTTCTAGACCTCATTACAACAAACAGTGTAAATGTTCACAGTGAGAGAAAGACCTGCTCCATTGCCTTGGTTTGTGATATGGGGATTTCTGAGCCCAGAGGAGTGGGTGCCTGGACTCAGTGGAGATGAAGGCTGCTGCAGTTTGAGTGGTCGTGCCAGCTCTGCATTGAATATGGAAAGCTTCACTTGCAAATGATTCTTAGTCATGGAAAGCATGTGTCCAGGGCACTGATGTAAGAGAGGAGAGCACCTAGTCTGCTGGCAAGTGAAAATGGCCATAAATTAGCAAGGCGATAATATAGATTCAAATAAATCTTGTCTTCAGTTCAGTGTTCTCTCCCCAGGTCTCTGTCTCCTGTGACTAACGGCGGGGTGAACACCCAAAAACCTGCTTTCCGATTATTCTAGTTGAGAATTAACTACAGACATGCTTCCCTTTCCCCTTTCTGTAGAGAAAGTTAATTTCATCGTTTGTACTGAAAATCTGTGCTGTGTGTAGTGGTGCTTACCAACCATTAATTAAAACTTCATTTAAATACTTGGAAGAATGAACTTGAGGAAGAAAAATCTGTGGATTAAATTAAAATAGTATGTTTGCATTTTGTGTAATGTTTTACTTTTGGTGGTTTACTCTGAGTTGTTAAAAATTATGTTTAATTCATAAGTGACTGAAAAATAGCTTGTCTCTGCTTTATGCTCATGCATAGCTTTGTTCTGATAGGGACTGTGCTCCTCTTTGTGAAAGAAGAAACAGCAGAAAACGGGCATGCTTTGTACCCATGTACAAGATCTGAATTCACTAGGAGGAAAAAAATTATTGAGAAGTAAATAGAAATAAATTAATTTAGCCAAAAAAAGTTGCCATTGATTAACTTCTGCTTAAAGATTGACAGACTGTATACATGTGTGTAGAAGATATGGAATAATAAGAAGAAAATAGAATTAATAATAAAATAGTTCACTGTGTGATAACCTACCAAAAAAATCCTAGAGAGTTTTTTCCAAATTTTCTAAAATTGAATAACTGCCTAACATTTTTTATATTTATTTGGAACACTGCACAGCAGGACAATTATTTACATGAACTCTTCTAGTAATTTCTTTTTGGCACATGCATTCAGCGACATGCAGGTCTTATCAGAAAACCAAAAATGAAAACAACCTCTCTTGCATGTTGTTGCTCTTCCCATTTTCTGAGACAGTCTGATGCTGCAGGGTACTGGACCCGATAAGAATGGCAAGGGCCGGCCTTGAGCAGGTTCTCTAATTATAGCACTTTTTGTATTTACAGGTGATCCAACCATATACACAGAGCTGAAGGTGAAACGGCAATCTGACAGACCTGACAGCACACCCAAGACTACACATACAGGTAGTATCTTACCTACTGTAAGTACTACTTACCTACTTAAAAGTATGCAATAGTGCAGGATACTTAGCATTTTCCTATTATATTTTATCTTCTATTGTGGAAGAGTTGCTTAGAACTAGGTGCCCAAAGAGATGTTGATATGATCTAAGCAAATTAAAAGACCTTCAAAATCTTTCCCTGGTGCTGGTTTTCCCTGGGGGTGCCTGAAGGCTGCTGGTGATGGTGTTTTTAAGGTCAGCAGGTAAAGTCACAGGCCCCCAGCTCTGCATTAGGCTGAACTTCTTGTGTCTCAGCCTCAGTTAAGCCTCTGAGGATTCACAGTGTCGGTGTCCCTGCCTCTGGGGCTCAGTCTAGTGAGCCTTTGGCATGTGTTTGTGCTACCAGTACAGCTTGCACCTGGGATAAAGGGTGGCCCCAGGGCCCACTGGTGTGGACACAGCATTTGTGAACACCCTCCCCAGAGCAAGCTATGCTAGAGCAAACCAGCTGCTTCTGTACAGAGTAACCCTGGCCGCTTACCTCCTTTGGGACCCATGAGACTCGTTTGGTTGTGGAGTTCTGGTTCAGAAATGCTTGAATTTAAAGGCTGTGTTGCGTGTTTCCAGAGTGCCTTTTGTTTTTTAAAGTATGGCACAGGAAACATTGCAATATGCTTCTGGGAACACAGCAGGGGGTCTCACATAGATCATGGGAATGTCCACTGGGGCTGCACCTGGAGATCAGTTCTAGGCCGAGGAAGTAAAATTTGGCACTGTCCATATCTGCACCATGGGAAAGGAATGATTCTCTGAAATACAACCAGCTTGCTTCTGAGAAGGGACCAGATAGTTCATCCCAGAAGGATCACAGAAGAAAATGAACACACACCATGCAGGCAGTGTGGTCCATTGGAGGACCAGGACAAGCTGGTAGCAGGACAAACCGCCATTCCATGCCTCTAGTGAGTTAGACCTACACAAAACACAGCAACTTCCCACTGTTCAGCAGCCAAATAGCACACTTTTCCAGGGTATGAGACAGTATCACGTTCTGTCTTTGCTGCGGGTGATTTCAGTACATTTCTCCCTGCTGCCCACTCCAGAGGGATGCTCAGAACGTGGTTAAAATTCATTTTGCAGTGGAGGCACTTGCAAACTCTTCCATTCTTTTTAGCAACAATTTCCGTGTATTGTTTTTCATTTCTAAATGCATTTAGGGTGAATGAATGACAATAGTCAGCAATAGCATTTCGGGCACAGAAACTAAGTTACTTTTAGAAAGTGATAGCTAGAAAGTAAAGATTACGTTTTGAATAGCTTTTTGACAAGTTCAGGTAAACGGTGTCTATCTTTTCTTAAGTGAAAATTTCAAGAAACATTAAACTGTGTAACCAACCCTGAAAGTAAATTTTGTTCTGCAAAGTGAAATAATATATTGGATATGAGTTTTAACTTTCCTGTGTGAGAAGAGAAGGAAAGCAAATGTTGCATTCATGTGATACATAAGAACTAAGATATTTTTATATATACATATATTTAACATAAGAATTAAGATATTTATAGAAAGAATGCTAGTTGCAGAAAATGCTAGTGAGAACAAATGTTTCCACTGGTGGGTTACTTTGGCTTTACCACCACAAGGAAAAAGAAACTGAAAGCTTCAGACAGTCCTTCTGATTAAAAGTGGCAGTCAGACAGACGAGGCTAAGTGGAGATCTTGGTCCTGCTATTGAAAAGGTAAAACCAATTTACTGGCTTCATTTAAATACCCTCTGACTTTATGCCAGTGAAACTGGGATTGGACCAGATCATGAAAAGTATTGTCAGTAATGCAGTTTTGATATATCACCATTTGCCTACCTGTTTGTTGGCTGCCTTTTTATACCCCAGTCCTCACTTGCTCCATTCCTTTCTCTGATTCTCCTACACTGTCCATATGTCCAGATTTTCAGAATTTTGTTCAAGGAATATCAAAATCTATATACGCTATACATACGGATAAATGCTCTAGGTGAGTTCTTTCCCTTCACATTTTTCACTGAAACCTCTTTAAAAACACAGAAGTTGGCATTTTTCCTAATTCTGGTTTAGCTGGGGTATGTGTGGTGGTGTTTACCATACAGATCAGCCTGGAAAGTATTAAGAAATAGGGGATCAAAAGAACACAATGATCCTAGACAGGATTACAGTTGTAGCAGAAAATGATGGAGGCAGGGATTTAACAACTAATTAACCATGTTTCTTTGTTATGCTTAAAAAGGATGATAATCTGGAAAAAAGAGTGTCTACTCTAGCATATAAACATACAAAACCTTTTTTTAAAGCCTGAATGTGAACTTCAAGATTACCTTAGGGGTCTTCAGTTGTGTAACCTCAGAAAAATAACCCATGATAGCCATTCTCCAAGGGAAAAGCAGGGTATATTCCAGAGCAAGAAGCACTGGCAGCACTGTGTGGGCACCGCAGGCAAACTGCATGGCAGAGTGTTGACACAGCAGTGTTGGTAAAAGTTGTGCACTGCCATAGGAGCTGAGAGGTCACATTTTCAGGCATCTTCTCAACAGCTATGATGATAAAAACTAGGACTGGTCAGGGAAAGGGCTCTTCTGACCCTGAAAATGTGATTTTATATGAAAACATACATAGATACAGGTTTATACATGTATAAACCTATATACAAATATAAATCTATACATTTTTTTTCCACTTAATAAATAAAATTCTAGGACCCACAGCTTTCCAGTTTTCAGGCATTTGGGTTTTAGTTAAGAAAAGAATTTCCAAAGCAAGATGTAGCTTCTACAGGTATATTTAGCTGAAAAAACTTCAAAAAGCTTTTGGTTCCAAATGCAGCACACAGTGTTAACAGATTCCTGCTGAAGGCCTAGCTACAATGATTTTGCATATTCTTGTTACTTGGAACAAAAGTTGACTTGTTTCTGCCTGTGGTGAGACCCCTATCCCTTGTCCCTTTGGCAGTGACCTGCTTGCAGAACCCACACTGGTGTTACATTGCTGCCACCCTGTACTTCACTGCACTGATTCTGCTTATCACTGTCATCATCTTGGCGACGAAAT
Organism: Falco naumanni; assembly: GCF_017639655.2. Classification (NCBI taxonomy): domain Eukaryota; kingdom Metazoa; phylum Chordata; class Aves; order Falconiformes; family Falconidae; genus Falco; species Falco naumanni. The sequence continues at coordinate 9,379,858 of NC_054058.1, read as the reverse complement.
GTCAGTACGTCTGAGGGAGACCCTGCTGTCGTGCTGATTTACAGGGTAAGCCATTTTTAGCTGTGTTTGTGTTTTTGTACAATACATTTGCATTTATCAGAGGACCTGCAAGGAAGCGTCCCAAAGCAAATGCTAAAGTCGCCATCACAAATTCAACCAGTCAGCAGTTCACAGTCACAAGAGATAACATCCAGCTCCCTGCCGCCAATGCATGCTGCACTTAATGGAGCATGTTTGGCTTAATGGAGCATACAGCAGCTTTGGCAGAACCACCTGCCAGAGCAGATATTGGTTCTGCTGCTTTTATTCCAAGAAAATGTCTCCCATCTGTGGAGTGAAATAACGCCACAAGCCTGCCATGACATGGAACAAGGACACGGCTGGGTGCAGCTAGAGGTGATTCCCATAACCACTATCCAGGCCAGGATTGACAGTGACCTGGTGAAGTGACAGGAGACAGGACAGCTGTGGTGTTCAGTCTAGGATTTAAAGGAAACCAAAAGAGTTGTCAGATTTGGACTAGGAACCTCCAGAGAAAATCTTCCCATCCCCACCCAATGCTTCTTGTAGAGCTACAGATTGTGTTTAATCACTCTTCCAGGTTGCTCTCCCTGGAAGCTGTCACTGACCCTGCTAAAGACTCCATGTCCCATCCTGTGCCAGAAACAGTGCCCCTATCACTAAGTGGTTCCCTAATCATATCTGCATGACCATGCCTCCATCCTGCGGCACATCACATCTTGCCATGGTCCTCATGGCATATGGGAGCCTTCTCTTTACTCATAGGACACTCACAGCAGGTTGAACTTCAGTGAGATACTCCTGTTAGCTTTTATCTCTTCTATTTCCAGATAACTCAGCACAGGAAGGCTCTGCTTCTTCAACAAAACAAGACATAATGCTTATTCACTTTTGCATTATTTTTTTCTGAAGAAACTTTTATGAAAGAAAAGATACCATCAGTCTGACCACCCTTCAGTTCTGTCTTTCAGGATCTCCATTAAACCTTTAACCTCTCCATATGTGGACAAAACATATTTTATTACTTTTATTTGGAATTTGCTTAATCCTATAATACCAGCAACCATGCAATTATATCAGTGTATGCACCAAGGCATGGGCTTAAGCTGCTGCATCAAAAGTTGGAACTGGATCTTGTCCAGACAACACATCACCAGGTGGCTCAGTTTGAGACATTACTTTTAATTCACACCTGACTTGATTTTGCAATAATTTGCAGCATAGGTAAGCTTTTAGATTCCATATGTGCAAGTGCAAAAAATTGTGGGTAAAACAGAGAATGTGAAAGGTTGCACTGAACTTTTTTTGAAGCCCATGGTTGGATGTGATTTTTCTTCTGACAGCCTTCAGTGGGATTTGTATGAAACGAGTATTGAAGGTGAAAGAAACTACTTGTTTAGTAGAAAAGTCTCAGCCCCATCACCTGCATTGGCTTGAATAAAATTATTCTGTTCTACTTGTCCAGAAGAGCATCTCACAGAGATACAATATGTTTCTTCTGTCTCAGGTCATATTTGTATTTGTTTTGTTTTTTCCGAAAATGCTGTAGCTTCATTTAAATCAGAGTCCTCCACCAGAACTGAGCCACCTCAGGTTCAAATGCATTTGTCCGTAATTACTATCTTGCTGTCTGTTTTTATATTATTTTCAGTTCCCATCAGTTATAATTTCTTTGGAGCAGGCTGATATCAATGATTTATAGACCCTGAGTAACAAGGGTCTGTATAGCAAATATTTCTAGAATTGTTCCCTGTACCTAAGCATATCTGTACTTAAGCCATGTTGCTGCTGTTGATAATATACCACATTTTTATAGTGTATGCACCAGAAATCAATAAAGAGATTTAGTAAAGCACTTGACATGCTGGTGTTTGTTCTTATGTCAGTCAGACTAGAAGGAAAAATAACATGTATTGTATCAGCTGTTGTCACAAAGCATGATGCTGCTCTGGTAAGTACTGTCTGAAGACAGAATCCCTGCCCCACAGAGTCCGGTACCAAATGAATAGTAGACAAAAATGGTTATGTTTTTCTTGAGATCATCCTTTTGTTTGCCAGGTGCTCTGGTATAAATCCAGGTATTCAAATGCCATGGAGAAAGAAATGTTTCAAAACCAGAGATAATAAAAAAAGAGGTGGCAGGTGACATTTTGACCTGAAATGGACCTGCATGTTGTTGTCATTCACTAACCTGACCTGATTTTAGCTGCAAGATTCTTAAGACAGCTGTCTCTCACATCAGACTCTCAGATAACCCCTACAACCAAATGAAGATGCCAGTCCAAATTAATTAGCTCCAGCTTTCTTTAGAAGCAAGAAAAACCCCAGTCTTCGAGAGCTAATGTGATGTGGGTTTGCATATATAACCTGTTCAATAATAGCAGATTGCTGAAAAGGGATGTGTAGCACCAGCACTCCCTGGCTTACAGGCTTTACCAAGTAGAAAGTCTTCATTTCAAAACAAGGAGCTGAAAGGAACACACAGATGCAAGCACGGCAAAGAGAAAGGCATTTCAGGATCAATTAGAAACCATCACTGATTATAAGCCCAACAGGACTCACTCAGATAACCAGGTCTCCAGTTGCTGCAGGCAGATCTCCAGGAATTTCAGTGGCAGGTCCTAGCATCTGAAAGACAACCATCTGCATTGTGTAGACAACTGGGTAAGAAGCATGCATACTGCCTGGTAACTCGGGGGGAGGAAGGAAAGTACTCTGAAATGAGAAGCTGTTAACTAAAAATGAAGGGACTGTCCTTTCTGTGGTTACTGAGAATTTGGGGCACAGGCCTGTGGTTTTGGCAGTCCACTATAGCATTTAAACCAAGTTTAACAAACTTCAATTTGAGCTTCATATTCCACAGGCAGAGAATGTAATTGTGTTCACCGAATTTGGGGAGTTTGTCAATGTTTATAATAATCTATTTAGCATCTCTGAAGTGGGAAATATTTCCCAGCTGATGGCTCTTGGCAGGTAGAAAGCTATGGATGGGAAGGTGTGCAGCAGCTTCGTGCAGATACCTGCTGAGCTCTAGTTACTTGGTTACTTGTTGGCTGGCAGAGTGCTGCCAGCCGGTCAGCTCTGTGCTGAGTCAGCCTGGTTGCTCTCAGGGACAGCTTGTGACGGTTTCTCATCCTAACAATACTAAGGATATGGGCAAACGAAATCACTCTCTCCTTGCACCTGTTTCATTCTCACACCCTTCTGCTCTCAAACATAAAGGCAAACTCCTTCTTAGACACAGCTTGAGAGCAAAATGCCCTACTTGATACTGAATTGTTAAAACCAGGTTGCATGGTCATTGGTTATATATATGACATTATACATATAACACATGATATCTAAAAAATCATATGTGACTGTAAATCCAGCACTAGGGAGTTGTCTCTCTCCTTCGTTTCTTGCCCCTTTGCTTTTCCCTGGAGCTTAGCCAATTCCTCTCCCTCTGGCTTCAGGCACATAGCTATGAGTGATACTGATTCCTGCTGTTCTGGCTTGGCCTTTCAGACATTCTTTCAGCTCTAGCTGATAAGCACCATTCCTTTTATTCACAGCTATAGTAATGCATATGTAAAGACTGAAGGAGATAATTAAAAGAACACAAACAAACCATTAAAAGGATGGCCTTGATTAAACTGCATAGGCTAGAGAGAAAATTTCAGAACCTTGATGAAGGCAAATATAAAAATGTAAAAAGAACAACTAAGATCCTAAACTAGGTGTAGCCTCAAACCATTTTCTTTGGAAATTCAGCACACTGTTTTTGAAGGCTGCAGTGTAGTAATAGGAGGGACAGGAGCTCATCAGGACAGGAGATACAATCATTCATCTTTTCAACTCTGTACATCTTCTTTCCTAATAGCCAAATTCTGAGCTAGCAGAACACTCAATATCCAGTCTCTGCCTAGCAATTCTCACCATTGCATCAATTTCTGAGAGAAATTGTAACAAAGTTGATTTACAAGGACAGCAACAGAAATGCTGTTGTGGCTACTGCCTGGCATCAAGTCACCAAGTGAGAAGTTCATTAGAAAAAGCTCCCTACCTACCTATGTAGAAAATCATCCCAGAGTAATGTCATCTTTACAGGCAGGAGGATTTCAAGGTGGGAGGTGTTATCTCATTTGTGTCCTGCCTCCATACGGGTAGAAGATAAGAGACAACAGTGCTTTGCCAGCAAGGGAGCCATCGTGCATCCCAGCAGGTCTTCCAACAGAAATGCTTGGGAGACTGATGATCTGGTTAGGACCTGAGCTGTGAACATGGAGGAACTTCTGTGAGCTGTACTGGTTAATTCCATACCTTTTCATAGGGCTGGCTTGCCTGCAACGGTGTGTTCGGTGTGCATATGCTGGAAATGTGTTGCTGTTCCTCAATAACGCAAAGACTCCATCATTTCCTGGACTTCAAGTGTCTTGCAATGGTAAAACTCCTCCTAAATAACTCCTCCTAAATGACGGGATATACCGTAGCCCACTGTCTTTGGAACAAACCACTAACCACCTACCTGCACAACTGGACTCTCCAGTCTATACAGGCAATCTTCCTGTGAGGTAGGAGACTTGAGCAGTTCATTCTGAAATTATTTTTTGTTTTGTTACTGTAAGGTTCACTACGGAGGAGAATTTTCTTCAAACACATCCAGAGCTCTTCCTTTCTACTCTCTGCCTGCCCATGGGGGCTTCATTCAAGATAGCAGTAACAGTGGAAAAGGCGATGATACTGTTGGGTTTTGTTACAACTTCTCTGATATAAACACAAGGTAACCTTAGTGGACTTTGAAGTTCATTGATATTTCAGGGGTGAGATTCCACCTGGAACCCTTTTTACTTCAAAGCTGCCAAGAATGTCTTGTCTGCATTCCTGATCAGAGCAGCAAATTCAGTGACTACAATACGGTCATTTGTTGTTAGCATGACCAGGCTGTTGAGATACAAGATGCTCAATGATGGACAAGAATCAGAAGGCCCTAGATTCCTCACTCATCAAACAGGTTTTCTTTCTGAATGAGTTGGTAGCATTACAATATTGCAGAAGTCTCAAATGCATCTTGCTCTGCATTTCTTCTTGCTGATTCTGGTGAACCTAAGTCACCCTCTCTCTGTACTGAACACAAAACTACCTCTGGCTTCTGAGGTCTGGACTGGCCCTGAATGCAAAGGAAATTTTCTGACCTCTGTCATCACAGTGTTACAGTTCTGGTCCATTCAGATAAGCTTCCTTTGTTTTCACAGAGGATGAGCTGGGGACTGGTTCTGTAAGTGTATATGTCCCTCAACAGTCCATCTGATTACTTTTTTCTTTTTTCCTAATTCTAGTAAGTTAGTCCTACACAGGAATTCAAGATGATCCTCATTTGCAAATAAAGCATGTACTGTTACTGTGTGTCACTGTACTCCTCAAGGGTGGGAGGGTGGGAAAAGGTCTCCTAGTGGTTTAATTCCAATTCTTCCAAATGTAACTTTGACACAAAAGTGAGGAAAACCAACACATGCCCCTGGATTCCATGGATATGCTACAGGATGATGATGAAGTAAACGATAATGCCATACCATTTTGATACACTTCATTCTGTAATCCCAAATGAATTAGGAGCTGAATGGGGCATCCAAGAGAACAATGTTACAGGGGATAAATATCACCTCATTTTGTATGTTGTAGGCACTTATGCATGAATGTTTACATTCCTCTCTGTTTCTCATGGGGAATCTGGTGTCTCAGAATCTGGAAAACCAAATGGGGACCTTAGTGGAGAAGCAAGCAGGGAATCTGTTTTACAAACAAATGGTCAGCTAGGCTGGCAGCCACATGGGCAACCATCTAGTAAGTGAAACCTGCTTCTTCCTATTCCTTTCTTACAGCTTTTCTCTAGTTATCTACCAAAAGGTAGACAGGGAGGACCAAAATATCCTCTGCTCAACTTTTTTTTTTTCTTTTTTTTTTTTTCCCCCCCAGTAGACCAATTAGGATATTTGGAACTTAGAGAAGGACTGGGTGGTTTCCATAGCCAGCCACTCCTCAGCCATACATACCCTACCCCAGAGATTTCATGACAGTGTAAGATAAGAGCTATTCAGGAGAGAAATTGTGCTTTGGGGGAAATTCCATTATTACAGTCCTTAGTTTTGCTTCAGGGAGAATGAAGCACTGAATGATTAAATTTTATGTTACAGAGCATTTGGGGTAAAAATTCTTTAGTGTTCCTCAAAATATTTACTTTCACTACAAATTAAGATGTGCTTTTATTTTAACTTTCCTCTACTTTTTCAGTACTCCAGTAGAGAAAATAAAAGGCAAGACCACAAGGGACCCTGTAAAAACCACTCAAGAGAGTCCAGCCCTCTTGTGTACTAAAGGGAGCTCTGCCTGAATGTGCACAAGCAGCTTAAGCTCCGTAGTGCTTTGCATTTTTTCTGGTAATAAGAAAATACATTTTGAAACGAAAACCTGAAATCCACTGAAATTAAGATAGCATGATTTTCATTCTTTATGACTCAGTAATTCTTCGATATGAGTATTGGGAGGGTTTTTTTGATCAGTCAATATTTAAATACAGAAAACTGTTTAATTAGAAAATTTCTAACCAGCACAACCTAGAAAAACTCCTTACACTGGCGTTACACCTTATTAAAATAATTACATGTTTAGTTGTGTAGTTACTGAGTTCAGCCTCTGCTTTTGTTCTTTGCAAATACATCCAGAATCTCTGAAGAAGATAATGAAAGTAGATCAGAGAACAATATCTGAATTATTTTCTTGGCATCCTACTTTTCTAAAAAAAAAAAAAAAAAAATCAGTCTTAACCCTTGATGATTGTTCTTTATATTAAATACAGGAGCTTTAGATGGTTAATGTATTCAAGCTGAACTGTCCCTGTATGCAGCTCAGTTATTCAACATTAAATGAGACAAAAGTTAATGATTAGAGGTTTTACTTTCTTTTTTCTTTCAATTGTCTGAGTGGAGATTTCTTTGGTAAAATGAAGACCAGCTTAGATCTAGGTCCCTTTACCTCAAGTCTGGATGGCAGGTGGACCCATCTGACCTCATCCCACTACTCAATGGTATGGCAACACAGTGAACTACATCCCATGTACTGTTATTTTTCATAGCTGGTATTTGTTGTCTGTCCACCCTGGAATTTGGGATACGAGGAGTCACGCTACAGATCACTGCTGGCACCAGTCATTTGCCTCTCTATCCTGCAACTTGATTCAGTGGCATAATTTATCTCCTAAACATCAAGTACTATTTGTATTGCAGTTATACATCCAATCTATTTATCGAGGTTTCCTCTAAAATATATACTTAAACTTCACTGCAGAATAACATTTTTCACTCATTGTACCTTTCCTCCTTCCCTCTGTAGTGTATTACCCAAATACACCACAGTAGTAGACAGGCATTTTGCAAAAAATTCGTTTATATGAAAGGAAAACTCAAGCCTCAACATGAAAAATATTTCCCCTGATGAACAGAGGTACATAAAGCATTAGCAAAAGAGCGCTGTGGAGTCTGCTCATAGCTGTGATTATTTTCTTCGCCATTTCTCATGTGAAAATGGTCATGGAGAATGAGCATATACTAATACACCTATTTTTCAGCTTTCCTCTGTGTGTCAGAATGACACTTTAGAGTGATTAATCATCAACAGCTTTTCATCTGTGCTCACCCTACAGATTCTGCAAAGCTGCAATAGGGTGAGCTGGAGGCTACTATTTTTTGTGCATAATCTAGAGGATGGTTTACAGAATGACAGCCAACCTTGTGGTCACATCCCGATGATGGTGAAACATGTCACTGAGGGCAGAAATTTGGACAGTGGGACTTCTGTTAGTGGTGAAAACCAATGAAAGTAACAACTACTCAGCCCAGTTCCTTGGTTTTGCAGGGGAAGCAGCTGAAGCTCGTATGTTTTATTTGCAGTTTAATCTGCAGTAACTCAAGAAACCTGGAGCTTTTCTGTAGTGTGGAAGGACTATCAAGAGTAGGAATCTTCTTCCACCTGAGACAAAGTGGATGGGTCCACTGAGAGATAATGTACAATAATTACAGTATTTTAAGAATGTCCATGCTGTTAGGCATTCTCCAAAATAAACTCTACTGCTAGATGATGTAATAAACACAAAGTTGGGAAGAGACTAAAACAGCTGTTGAAGTCTTCTCTTGTCCAGAGATTCCATACCATTTTTGCCCAAACCTCCTTCACTTTCTGGCATAAAAATCACACACACACAAAAAAAGAGAGAATTATTATTAAAATGTAACACTGTAGCTGCAACAATGAAGCAATCCCTTCATTATGAAATCTCAGAGGGGTTCCTGAACATGTTGTGCTTCTGAACATGACTCACGGAGTCTGGGACTGCATCAGTTGCATGACAGAAAAGCTGAGGTCAAGGACACCATGTCAGCTCAGAGTTTCATCTAGAAACACTAGATTGCTCACCTTTTAATGCTCTGCAAGCACACACTGGCTGAAGCCCCCGCCCCCTCTTATACAGGCTGTGCTGAGCACCCTGTGGAGTTTGCATAGGGTCTATCAAATTCCATTTTGAAACCATGTTCTTCTGCAGATACCGTTGCTTACTAGTGACTCCTTATTTTGGATTTCCATCAAAACACTTCAGAATTTCTGTGTGGCTAATCCAGCATCTGGGTTTTGGGGGTTTCTTTCTTTTCCTAAGAGTTGAACAAATAGGCCTTGTAGTCTGTTACAGAGCATGAAGAAGAGACATTTTCTGGTAAGCAAAGAAACTGAGACCAGGCTTTGGCATCATGGTAAATCTGCCCTGAGGTTTTCTAGTGTCACAAGAAAACATCTTTACTTTGTGCTGTTTGAAACTCTTACAATATTGAAGGCCCAATGTTGTACCTCTAGACTTGATGCCAGATCAGTCATTATCTGACCTTTCATAGCTGGAAAAACTTACTGGCTTAAATGCTGTCCCAGACTCATTCATCAGAAATATGACCTTGTGCACAAGCCTGTACTGCTCCTTAACCCTCCAGGGCCCAGGTCTGGTATTAATGATCACACAGCTATCACCTCACCCTGTCTAGACAAGTAAAAGGTGTCTTCTAAAGAATAACTAGCCTTTAATTAAGACATTTTGATCACCCTTAGTGTCTCATGCAGGCAAGGTCTGCCATGTTTAAAAGCATATTATGCTGTTAATTAAGATAAGTCACTTGATTTCTAGCAGTTGCTTTTCCCAAGGTAGAGAGACAACTCATTCTTGATCAGGAGAATTAGAAGGTAGTTCTCTGAAGGTGCTCACCTGTGTGGATTCATAGATATCTAATAGAGGATCTAGTCACACCACAGCTGATTACTGTGCTCACAGTTTGGGAAGGCAGCCATAGAATATCTCTGAGCAATTCCCTCGAATTTGATGGGCCTTCTTGTAAATGTAAAGGCAGAAGGATCAAATTTGGATGATCTAGACAGACTCTTTAAAAGCAATGAGGAGGAAGTGTGGAATCGTGGTGTAATGAAGGCCAACTTCCTTTTCTTCTAGAAAATAATAAATAAGCTAGGTTTATTTCAGGCCAATATAATAATGTGCAAAAGAATTACTAAAAATAAAGAACAATCCAGAAAACGTCACACGTCCTCCCAAGCTGGGGTTATCAGGCGGCATATTATACTCTGTTAGATGAGCTTACAGCATGCAAAAAAAGCCCTATCTGTGCTTTCAGGGATGCCGGTCCTCCTCCGGGCCTGGCACAGAAGCTGGAAGCACCAAGGGCATGGCCATGGCCACGGGGAGAGCTGCTGAATCGAGCTGAGCTGAGCCACCCCCGCAGGGTGGTCTCCTCCCCCTGCTTCAGAAGGGCCAAGCCCCCCGCCCTGCCCCAGGCTAGGCTTTTGCAAACCAGCGAACGGCTAAATGGGAATTTCCACTGCCCGTAAAATGCGGGAATAGGTTCCCGGCCGGCCGCGGTGTGCCCAGCCTGTCCCCTCCCCGTCCCACCCCCACGGCTGCTCCTCAAGTAGCGGCGGGGCCGTGCTCCGCCAGTGGTCTCTCGCAGCGGGTGAGCCTCGAACCATGCTGAGAGAAGCCCTGCTGCTCCTGGCCTGGCTGGCCCCGCTACTGGCCTTCCCCACCGCCGCACCAGGTAACCCGGCACCGTCCCCGCGGGGTGGGTTGAGTGGCACGACCGCTTTGTGGGGCCTCGGGCAGCGCGCCTGAGGGGGGCACGGGGCGCCTGAGGGGGGCACGGGGCGCCTGAGGCGAGCGGGGCGCCTGAGGGGGGCAGCGCGCCTGCGGCGGGAAGCGCGCCTGAGGGGGGACCACTTCTGAGGGGGGACAGTGCGCCTGCGGGGGACACCGCGCCTGAGGCTATCGGGGTGCCTTCGGGCGGGACAGCGCGCCTGAGGAGGACTGCGCGCCTGAGGGGGACAGCGCACCTGAGCGGGGCACCAAGCCTGCCGTTTGGGCAGGCACAGGCTGGTGTGATCCCAGCGGCCCTGCTGGTGTGTGTGCCAGCAAGGGCGTACAGCCCATCCTGCGAGCTGGGGTTTGTTTGGGTAGGGCAGCTTTCCCCAGACAACTTATTGGGGGGGTGTGTGTGTGTGTATGTTTTTTCTAGGGGCCCTTCCCTGGCATGCCCATCGTCACGGGTTTGCTTGCAGGTTGTTGCCTGCTGTGCGTCATCTCCTCCTCAGTTGAGATAAATCTTGCAATAGCTGAATCCTTTTTCCTTTCTAAGACAAAATCTGCACAGGAGCTTTTCTTAGCACATGTACCAGGTGCTGAACACAGCTCTCAGTAAAGTCAGGCTAGACAGTGCTCTGAGCTACCTGATCTGGTGGAAGATGTCCCTGCTAGATGGCCTTTAAAGGTCCCTTCCAGCCCAAACCATTCCATGATAACACAGGTGCTGTGTGGAGACCCAAGATGCTGTTGAGAAGCAATGACTCAGCTGGTCTCATAACTGTTTGTGCCTGCAACTTCTAGAGATCGAAATAGCTCTTAGGGACTCACAGTTGAAGGCCTTTCAAGACAGTGGAGACTGCTGTTTGCTGTGGATGTTAAAGCTTTAGGCAAGTATTTCGTGTCCTCTGCGTGTACAGGAGATACTTAATTATTTCTCATAATTATTTTCCTCAGATATTACAGCTTCTCACCTGGAGGGCACAACCACAGAAGTTACTGGTGAGTTTTTTTTCCCCACATAACAAACTACAAAATGAGTGGACACCCAGACCAGGAGCTCCTATTCAGCCATGCAGAGTTTTATAAGTTTATGTACGGCATTGCAGCCTGGCTCACATCTCAAGCTTCCTGCTATGAAAATCAACCCTAAAAATGGGGAAAACTGATTACTATAATGCTTTCCAGCATATGTCAGCCCCTAGGGCATATATTTCAATGTGTTTGAATGGATATTGTTGACTGAAACTTCAGAACTGATTCTCACAGAAGAAAACAGACAACACCAGGTTGGGCAGGAGTGTTTATCTGCTTCAGGGTAGGAAGGCTCTTCAGAGGGATCTGGACAGCCTGGATTGATGGGCCAAGGCCAATTGTATGAGGTTCAACAGGGAGAAGTGCCAGGTCCTGCACTTGAGTTGCAACAACTCCATGCAACACTACAGGCTTGGGGAAGGGTGGCTGGAAAGCTGCCTGGGGGAAAAGGACCTGGGAGTGTTCATTGGCAGGTGGCTGAATGTGTGCCAGCAGTGTGACCAGGAAGGCCAAGCACCCTGGCTTGTATCCGAAACAATGTGGCCAGTAGGACAAGGGAACTGTACTTGCCCCTGTATTTGGCACTAGTGAGGCCACACCTTGAACACTGTGTTCAGTTTTGGGACCCTCACTACAAGAAAGACATTGAGTTGCTGGAGCATGTCCAAAGAAAGGCAAGGAAGCTGGTGAAGCATCTAGAGGACAAGACTTGTGAGGAGCAGGTGAGGGAACTGGGTTGTTCAGTGTGCAAAGAAGGAGGCTCAGGGGAGGTTTTATCACTTCTACAACTACCTGAAAGGAGGTTGTAATGAAGTAGGTGTCAGTCTCTTCTCCCAAGTAACAAGTGATAGGACAGGAGGAGACAGCCTCAAGATGCACTGGGGAGGTTTAGATTAGATATTGGGAAAAATTGCTGTCAGGCATTGGAACACGCTGCCCAGAGAAGTGGTTGAGTCACCATCCCTGGAGGTATTTGAAAGAAAGACATGTAGATGTGCTTAGGGACATGGTTTAGTGGTGAACTTGGTGGTGGTAGATTAATAGTTGGACTCTAATCTTAAAGGTCTTTCCCAACCTAATAAATTCTGTGATTCTATGATTCTAAAAATGTTCTTAAAAAAAAAAGGATGCAGCTCTGTCTCTGAGCCCTCCTCGCTTTTAATCCAGGCTACTCGCATGCCTTCCATCACTGGCTAACAATTTTTAATGTATTTATCAACACTCATTTTGCACATCAATACGGACACACACAAAGGCTTCATGTCCTGCCAAAAATCAGACAGGAGTTCAGTAACAAAACAAGCACTGGAACACTTCTCCCTGATTCTGCACCAGGGCTCTAATAAATGGCAGTCTGCTCTGTAAAGCCAATAGAACAGGGGCCCTCAAACTACGGCCTGTGGGCTGGATACGGCCCCCCAGGGTCCTCAGTCCGGCCCCCAGTATTTACAGAACCCCCCCGCCGGGGGTTGGGGGTGGGGGGGTAAACCAAGCAGCCGCAGATTACTTCCTGCCACTTAATCCATGTGCCGGCCCCTGGTTTAAAAGGTTTGAGGACCCCTGCAATAGAAGTTGAAACAAATATTGATTACTGAAGTCAGCAGATAAAACTGTGACTGCAGAGAAGGAGCTGGGTTGCTGAGGAAAGTGAAAATAATGCTATATGTCCTGGTTTCAGCTGGGATAGAGTTAATTTTCTTCTTAGTAGTTAGCAGAGCACTGTGTTTTGGCTGTGATGTCAGAATAATGTTGATAAGACACTGATGTCTTCAGTTTTTAGTTGTTGCTGGGTGATCTTTATACTGGATCAAGGACTTATCAGTTCCTTGGGCCCTGCCAGCGAGGGGGCTATGGGGGCACAGGAAATTGGGAGGGGACACAGCCAGGACAGGTGACCCAAGCTAGCCAAAGGGATATTCCATACCATATGATGTCATGCTGAGTATATAAACTGGGGGAAGAAGAAGGAAGGGAGGGGGGACATCTGGCGTTATGGTGTTTGTCTTCCCGAGTAACCGTTACACGTGACGGAGCCCGGCTTTCCTGGGGATGGCTGAACCTGCCTGCCCATGGGAATTGGTGAATGAATTCCCTGCTTTGCTTTGCTTGCGTGCACGGCTATTGCTTTACCTGTTAAATTGTTCTTATCTCAACCCTGGAGTTTTACATTCCTTTCTGATTCTCCTCTCCATCCCTCTGGGTGAGGGGGAGTGAGTGAGCGGCTGCGTGGTGCTTGTTGCCCCGCTGGGGTTAAAGCACGACACTATATCATCATACATAATGAAATACAGTTTTACTTTTCTAATATATGGAGAAATATTCCAGGTACATTAGAGTCTGTATGTTAATTGTGGCCCCAAACGGAGTACCTGAAGCCAACCACTATTTTTCTTTTAAATGTTGGCCTTAATGTTTTTGCAGTACTATGTTAGCATTTGTGAATAACTTCTGACAGAAGCCAGCTGGGCAGGACAGGCACGGATGCACAGAAATCTTGGTTCTGCAGCAGCCTTGTTCTTTATGTCTAGATCTACCCAAGGAGTCTCTTGATGCCTTTTCCTTTCTAGACCCTGCTTGGGCTTCACTAGCTTTTATTTCACGTTGAAATTGGCTCCATGTCTCAACTGCATCTCAAGAGGGTAGTGGGCAGCTCTCTGGATTTCTTCTTACATAGTGAAAGTAACATACTAGCCGTGTTGAGTCTTGTTTTGCTTTATGTCTTAAATTAGCTCAGATTAGTATCCAGTGTAGTTAAAAGGCTTTTAAAATGTCCAAGAGAAGCAATACAATATTCCAGAAACTGGATATGTAAGAGGTTTGATTACATATGGTTCGATCCTGCTGTGGTCTTTTCAGGATTGATTCATACAATGTATGCTGTCGCTTAGTCTAAATCAAGAGACTCCGGTAATGTAAATCACACCACTTCCCAGAGGAATGCTGTCACAAGAAACTTAACTCTTTAAGAATATGTTCATAGGCAAAAATTCCCTTTGTTAATTTCATTTTGTTTAGTATTTGCTACACATGATAACTATGAAAGATCTGACAGATGCAATTAAGATGAAATCAGTTAGTAATTGTTTTTTCTAAAATGTTTCCAACAGTTTTTGAGTCTTTTTATTTGTCTCACAAGGTTTCACCCAGTCTTTTACTGAAGAAGAAATAACAAAGATACTTGGTGAGTTTGCACCTAAATTACTTATTTACTTTCCTAGAAACATGGGATCCCATGGAAGCATGCTAATGCCTCCAAAATATTGCAGTTAGTGATACTAAAGGAAAAGAAAAGCACAGCTATGAAATGATGGATCTTGTTCTTTCCCCCTTTTGGAAAAAGGACATAAAAATCTTTTATTTAGGAATAACAAATTTCCACTATCAAAAAAATAAGTTTTTGAATAAAAGACTTTTCTTCCAGTTTTCCAACATGTGGTTTTAATGAAAGCTAGTTTTGTTTATCCTGCGCTTCAGCTCTTCTGTAGAAGAAACAAGTACAGAATAAAAGGAGTAAGTCCATATCTAAGCAGTCCTAATTCTTCTCTAAAAATGCAGTAGTTAAATTCGTAACCAGTAACATATTCATTAATAGCAATATGCATTTTTCTGGTAGTGCTGCTTCTACTTTTTTCCTAAGAAAATGTGCTGTTACCCTCTGGTGGTTTGCTATAGGAAATGATATTACTTTTTCCTTTGGTTTAAGCTGCCTGTACTCTGCATATTTCATGCTGTCAGGAAATCTGTTCTTTTAGAGATGACTTTGTTATGGTTCAGCTGTCCACCTGGACATTGCTCATTTTTCTTGAAATGAGCAATTTTTATAAAGATGTTCTCTAAATCTACACAGGAAAAGAAAAAGACCTTCCTGTAGCTGTGTCTGTTATGTATTATGTTCGTTGTCAATGACTACATTAGAGAAATTGTGAGGGCAAAATAAAGTATAAGGAAATATACAATAACACTTGCAAGCATTTCAAAATAATCCTTAGAACAATAGGGAGAAGTCTTTTTGTCAAATCTGGGTCTCTTTCTTTCATACTTTGCTCTTCAACCAACACTGGCAAGTGCACAAGACTAGAAAGAAACTAATTTGTCTGCTTTGATTACCTTTCCTAAAAATCACTTCTCACAACAAAGACTCAGCTCGAAAGGCAGCAGGTGAATTAAGTGTCATCCTTTTTTTCTTCAAAACCCTTCTTAACCTTGATATTTCTTACCTCTACCTGATAATTGCTAGAAGTAAAAAAAAACTGATTTTTTTTTTCTTTACTAGTGGTCTAAGGAATAAATTAAAATTACTTTGAAGCATGTTAGTTCAGTTTTAAACTGTGGTATTAAAGAGTGAAGAATATATGCATCATTGAGTCCAGTGGTCCTAAAATAAGACATCGTTTCTATTTTAATTTTGTTTCCACATCATTCTGCCAGGGCTTTGCACTCCTGCCCTGAAGCCTCCCTGCTAGCTCAGCCCAGGGGAGCCCCCATAGCTTTATTTGTATGTTTCAGTATGTTCCAGGGCAGTTTTAGGGTTTTTTTAAATCCTTTGCGTTGCTGTGCTGACACACTTCAGTTCCACCCTGCAGTAGTTGTTCCATTCTGGCTTTTGGTGTGATTGCAGGTTAATCTGAGATGGCATGTTAACACTGAAATGCCTCCTTAACAGATAGTTTAAAACATTTTATAGGAAAAGGTAGCCTACATAAAAGAACAGCAGTAACTGACAGTTATTCCTGGCCATATGTATTTGCAATGTTGTTCTTTTTTTTGTCTAGCTGAACTCACCTTTCACTGGAACGGAGCTAAGCTCAGTGAATATCCTGCAGCTTAAATGTTTTCTTCGTGTTATGTTTTGGTTTTCGCTGTGCTGCACAAGACCCTTGTGTTTTTGGAACACCCTGTTAACCACAGTCTGTGACTGATTCTTTAAAGCTCTTGGTTGATTATTCAAGCATTAGCTGCAACTCCAGCTTTTCTTTTTGCATTTTCCCCTTATTTGGATCAGTTCTCTGGCCTGGGCTCACAGTGTAGTGTCTCAGATAATTCAGTCATCACAACAGAAAGATGAGTATTTTCTGGTACAGAACAAGAAGGAGCAAATGCTTATTGCAGAGGTAACAGCTTGCACAAACTGGCATCTCTACTGCAATACCACTGATACTGGTGCAGTGGAGCATGTCTTAGATATCGTATTTTCCCAGTAGCCCAGATGTTCTTGTTCCTTTGGTACATAGACACAGCAGTTGGCCCCATGTACCTGAGGGTTTGCAGGTGTTGGAGAGCATCTAGTAGAGCATGACTGGCCTAAATATACTCTCTTATATTCATTGCTGCAGATGAAGTGACCACTGGTGGAAGCAGAGGCAGGAGAAGTGAGTACGGTAAGTTAGTCTTGCTACTTTTGAAGCATCTAACTCTTGTTACTGTGAGGTGTATCTTTGTGATTCCTGCATGAAAGGCTGTAGCTCCCATTGTATACAAGCAACACTTGTACACAGGGCCAAACATGCTGAGAAATCTGAGGGGTTTAGCTCCCACCAGCAATATTAGTTTTCAGTCTGCTCAGTAGCAAGTGAAATATTTATTACTCTTTCCTTGGTAGTATGGCTTTCAAGAGGGGTTGGGGTGATGGGGAGAAGAGGTGGGTGGATCAGGATCCTGTTGCCTTCCTTTTTCTCTTCTGCATTTGGCTTGAGTGCTTCTTCCACAGAATGAAACTAGAACCTTGGTGCTTTTCTCATGGGATGAGTTTTCTTCTAAAGCCTTTAAATTTTGCCTTTTAAAACATGCCAATATTATTATTTTTTTTTAATAGTTGAACATGACTCTATCGCAGAGGAAGACTACTTGACTGGTACGTCCAGGGAGCTCCTTTGGCCTGCAAATGTCTTCAGCCAAGACCCTCACAGTTACCCTCTCTCACACATACCTTGGATTCCTACAGTGTGTGATAGCCTGTAGAGAGAAAAAGGAAAATTTTGTGGTCACTGCCTGGATATTGGTTTCTTAGCCTGTTCCTTTGTGAATTATAGTAAGAGGCAGAAGGACTGGGGTTTTTATTCTTTATGGACTTTTTGCTCATCCTAAAAATATTAAAAATTTCATGTCTGTTCTAGTTTAGTCAGAAAATTTCTTGGAGGTCTCAGAGAGGAGGTAGTTATTTTTAGTATGCTGCATCATGCTGTTAAGTAGGAGAAATAGCTAAGTGTTTATCCATTTCCTTTCTGCATCTGTAAATAAAGTATGGAAATAAAAAAAATGTTAGAACCCCAAAGCCCTCTGTAACAGTATCCAAATATCCTTCTTATTTGGCACGTTTTTCATTTTTGTCTGTTGTATTGCCACTATTTTACTAATTTTTATTGTTGTCATAAACTCTTCAAGCCTGCAGCAGATAGAAGTTTTGTATATAAACCTAAGCAAAGGGAAAAAATATCTGTGAGTACTTATTTGAAGAAGGCAAAAATAGCACCATCCGTTTTATGTACGTAATAAACAGCCAGCTTTGCATGAAAAACTAACCAGTTACTGATATTGCTAGGAGGCGATGCAGGAAATTCAGCTAGCTTGCTACTTCCGCTTCCTCTGCCTAGTGCAGCCAACCCTACACTGCTCCACAGTGGCAATTTACAAAGAGTTTTGCTGAAAAGGATGTGAAATGTACATTTCCATAGAGTACTGATTTTTCTGTTTCTGTAGGTGAACCCAGCATCATCTCCCCTGAGCAGTATGTGCAGAAGAGAACATGTAAGAAGTTTCCACTCCAGTTTTATTTAGCTTATAAATAGTAGTGTTTCTGTCTTTATTACAGTGTGGAAAAAAAATATAATTTCAGGCACATTACAAAGAACTATAAGCATGAAAATGCTGGAGAGAGGGCTGCTGACTGTAGGGGCTTTTTTAAATCCACAGAGACGTCTTCACACTGAGGGAGCATCAAGCAGTAGGTTTTGCCTGAATAACTTGATAAAGAAATGCAGAAAGCATGTAACTCTTGGCTGAGGAAAACAGGGCAAGGATAGGTATTTTTGCTGTGGTATGAAACAATAATGCCTAATAAAGTAGTCCCATGGCTCATAATGAGTGTACCCAGATATTCTGGTAATATAAATAATAAGCAGTTGTCTTAGTATCACATATGGAAGCCTCCTGGCTGTGCTAGGATTCTGATCTAAATTCAGGACAAGGGAAACCATCCATAAACCATGAACAAGTAAGATGTGGGTTATCTCCAGAGAAGAAATGTACATTGCAAGGTATACAACCAATGCATAGCAATTCCAGCATTCCTGGTTTTACCATCATAGGACATTAAAGCTACATTGTCTTCTCTGCAACAGTGCAGTTGGAGAAGCGTCATGCCAGTGCCAGGTGGTCCATGCAGTTATGCCAGTTACTAATGCTGCCTGGCTTCTGGATCACTTTTTTCGGGTACCTTATACCCAGTTTGGAAGCAGAAAGCCTAGTGGACTTGTTATAATAGAGTGATCTGTTGCAAAGAACTGGCCTTACTGGTTTCTGGATTTTGCTTGTCTTTTGTTTTTTAACATCTTTTCCTTATGCCAGCAGTTGAGCACAGCATCAGTTTGAATGAAGGATCTGTGACTGGGGAGCCATGTGAGTATTCCTATCTGTTCCTTTTTTTTTTTCTAATTTTCTTTTCTTTTCTGGTCCTCTAAGTGAAAGTACTGCTCTTTTTCTTTTTTAACAGATGTTATCTGTGTTCTTCATGGTCTCTATCAGTTTGGAGATCCAGATCTTCATGATATAGAGACAATGCTCTGTTGCCTAATTAAAAAAAAAACAAAACCACAAACTTTCTCCTACCACTAGAAGTTTATGAATTTGTGCGTGGATGAGGAAGGGCAGAAGTTGTTACCTCTAGTTTGTATTTGCATCCTGGCTCACTAGTGACTGGGCTGAGTCTGCCACATCTGATCAGACATGTCTAGATCTGGAGCTCTGGATCTAGATCTTAATTTTAAAAGTAGGGTTATGTCTGCTTCTGAAGGCGATTTGTTTGGATGGAAAGAAAAGCATAAGGTGTCTTTGGGTAGATTGAAATTATCTAGGATTGCTTGTTGCATGGCTGTTTTTTAAGGTAATAAACCCTTTTAGTTGAAAAGGCAGCCTGGGCTCTTCCAGAGCATCCTATTTTTATGCTTCCCCTTTGGAGTTTTCTTGTGACTACCCTGATCTGTACCAACCCCCCCTCTGGGATCACTATGTCCTGCCTGGCAGATGAAGGCATGGGGCTGTATTGTTATCTTCACTGTGTGTGTGTAAGGGGGTAATGTTCAGCAGTGTGACCCTTCTGATGTCTTGTTACAGAGGCATCCATCTACGGTGAGGATAACGGCGGAGAAAAGGATCAGCTTTGTAAGTGAATGCCTTTTGTAGGCATCTAAACTCAGATAACCACATTTTACCTGTACATCTTTTAAGGAACCGTTGTGAGATAGTAAGGAAAAGGGGATCACGAGCAGATGGATCAGTTCCTTAGTGTTATGTCGTGCTGGGACAGTTGAGAGCCACCTCAGGATTTGATACCTCTTTTCTTCTCTTCCTGTATAGAAAGAGATGCACAGAGTGAAGAAACCTGGTCATCAGCTGGTGATTTCAGCTCCATCACAGGAACATTTGATTGCTAAAGTTACTAAATCCGTTTTGTAGGGTAGGAATTGTTTTGTAAAATTTGCTTTGAATCCTCTTTGTGTTTTGATGCTGTTAGAATCTGGATTACAATAAATCAGCATCAACGTTTGCCCTGCCCTGTTGTAGTGCCTTGATTTTATTTTTAGTGAGAGGACCAAGAGGCAGAGAACCCTGGCTGATCGGCTGGACTTTAGAGGTCAGGTTCCCTGCAAGGAGGAAAAGATGCTCTGTTGACATCCTTGCTAGGCGTACTAACAGTGTGCTGTGGTCTGGAAATATTTCTGCTGAGTCTTGGAGTGACACAATGAACCATACAAAGCCTCAAATTTGAAGTAAAGCAGCAAAATAAAAAAATCACTTTTGAAAGCTCTGTGGAAAGCCTTCAGAAAACCGCTTCAGTTTTTCAGTCTGTCTCATTCTTTTTCTGGCCAGCTTCACAAGTCAGAGATGAATGGGCATAGAAAGCTACAGCTTTGATTGATGCAGCACAAGTGGCTTCTTGTATACCACCAAAACCAGCGATTGCTTCAGCTCCCTGGGCACAGATTAAATGTGCTGGGCCCCTGAAGAGCATTGCCTGAACCTGTCTTCCTCAGTGCCCTATCTGACTTGGATTTCTAGTATGGCTTATTTTTCTTTGCTTCCAATTCCAAGCTGCTATTCCAGGATGAAAGCTACGTGAGGAGGAACAGAACTGTGGTTCTAGATAGCAAAAAGGACCAGAAGAGATTACACACAAGAGAAAGCCTTTGGGGCTGTAGGCTGCAAAAGTAGGTGTTTCAAGCTGTAAGAGCAGGAATGGCAACAGAAGAGGAATGGGTAGGCAGGCAGAGTACAGAAGGAGATAGTAAAATCTTTTAAGATGCTGCTACACTGCATGGTGGTCTGGTGGCTGTGAGTAAAGGCTATTGCAGGTTTTGTGACAGACCTGTTTGCTTTGCTTTCAAATGTGCAAATCACCAAAAATGCCCCCTGAATCTGTAATGTAAGCGTTTCTAAAACTCAGACTTTCACATGCTCCGAGTCTCACTGTCCCCTGTAAAATGAATAGCAAACTACTTCACAAATTCAGTCATCGACTTGGATAGGCTTTAATTAGAAAGTCTTTTGCATAGGGCTCTTTGCTGGTCTGAGCTGGTGATGACACTTCTTTAGGGCTGCATCATCACTCAGCTGGTCCATGTCTATCAGCAGTAATGTACTTTTGCTATACAGGAGGCTGTATACAAGGGCAGATGATACATCTGCCTACCCTGTTGGTAATGCTCTCATTTAGTGGCCAAAGGCAGATCTGGAGGGAAGAAAATAAGGATGGGGCAATTATGCACTGATACTGCCTCTGGTCCTGCCTCCCACCTCGGCAATCTATTCATTAGTGACTTTCCATGTCAAGATTAGTGTCTACTAATCCTGCAAGGAATTTCAGGAATTTATCTAAATCTCTTGTGTAAATTTAAGTTTTGTGGTTGTACATCATCCTGTAACCACGTTTGACAATTTAATTTAACAACACTGAAAAAGTTCCTGCTGTTGTTTATTTTGGCCCTGCCAGCTGAATAATTAACATATGCTAGAATCGCTGACCAGAAATGTCCTATACTGTTGTTACAAGAGAAGCGTGTCCAGCTGACCACTGCTAGTTCAGACTGTGCTCATCAGTCTGTATGTGTATGGTTGTTTTTCCTGATGTGCATCTCTGCGTTTTCAATAAAGAATGAATGCTGGTTTATTGGCTAGTGACTTAGTATTTCTTAACTCTTCATAGTCTGCTTTTTTTATTATGGTTCTAAGCAATTCAGTTTTGGTATATTTTACACCCTCCTCTGTACCCATTTTTCAAAATCATTCATGAGTCCTTAAGATACAACAGGCTACAATAAAGTTTCTTTTAGGACATAGTCACCTTCATTGTTTGTGATAGTGAACTATTTATTTCTCCATTTCTTGTTCTTAACTAGACAATAATACAGAAATTTACCTTTTTTAATTTCATTTTTCTTTTCTTTGGGACACTCCAATGGATTTCCTTGTAAACATTTAAAAAATCCAAGTGTAAATCAGATCACCCTTGCCTATATACAGAGTTCCAGCACATTGATGAGTGACAAGTGCCCTTGTTAAAAGCCATGTTTGCTCTTTACCTTACATATTATTAAAATCTGATCAGGTAATAGGGCTTTTGTTGCATCCTTCGTTAAGAAAAGTTCTGATGTAGGAACCTCCTTAACAATACAGACCAAGAGTTTCTTTGGATTTTTTGGGTTGGTTTTTTTTTTTTGCCATACTTATGTCTTTTTTTGACTGTTTTCTTTAAAAAAGCATAAGCAATTGGCCATACAGATCCTCCAGTAGGATTCCTGACTCTCAAGCTTGAACAAAAATCATGAGGTAACTTCTATGCCGTGGGGAAGGTTTTTCCAAATTTTCCTGCCTCCGTATTTTACCTGTAGTTTTGTATCCTGCTTGCCAAAGTATATATATATATATTTTTTTACTTTGCTTGGGCAGGTTTTAAGCTTTTTGCAGGATTACTTATTGCTGTAATTATTACTACTTTTTGCTTATTTCCACTTCACTGGGGTGCTTGGCCTTTGATAGCTTGGGAAGGAAAAAATTAGGAGAGAGTCTTTCTGAACTACTTTCCTTAAGCCTTGCCTGCTTTTCAACAGTGTCCATACTGCTTTTGAAGTATTTAATCACTTTAGTTGATTGTATTAATTTCATTGTACCTCTGTACTCTTGCTCCTGAAAGTTAACACCAATGTAATGGATTTTGTAGGGATGCTGAAACTGAGTACGCTTATGGTCATTATTCCAGAGCAGCTTTTCAGTGGTGGTAGTTTATTTGAACCATGTCCCAAGCATTTCTCAAAATTAGTGAAGTCCTTTCCATCCTGCAGTTTCCATGATCATTACAAAAAGCAGCCATTAGGATGTCTGAAACATCAGTCCCAGCTTTGTGTTCCACACCTGACATGGTAGTGTTACCCACCTGGCACAGGAGTACTTGAAGAATAACGTTTTACTGCAGCTACGTCAAAGGCTGCTCAGAATGTGTATGTTTTTTTCACCGATGTGACCTTGGGTCTGTTCTCCCAAGGCTGATGGCATTACTGACATTTATCATTGTAATTGCAAATCCCACTTTCTGTCAGGTGCCAGAAATTACTTGCTAGGGTGATCTTTCTCTTCACTTGAAATCCGTTACAATTATTTTTGTTAATAAATTAGAAACTTAAACATACTTTTTTAAAAAAAATCATTGGCTGATTGACCGTACTAATCTATTTCCCAGTGTTTTGAGGGCAAACAGCAAATTCTAAAGATTTTTCGGCCAATTTCCAAATAGCTATCGCTGTGTGACGGTGCAGCTGCTGCTGCCCTCCAGTGGTTGAAATCTCTCTGTACTTGGGCTCCTCACTGTGGCTGCAGAGAAACTGAAGGCACCAGCCAGTGCAAAGTGAAGGCGTTTTCCAGAGACAGCCCGTAGATGTTTTCCTTGTCTCTTATTTAGCTAGATGTCTGCAACCAGATCCTGAAAAAGAGTGCTTTTAGGTATAACAAACCCTTTTCCTCATTGCTAACGTGAGCTGAGAATTATAGTTAACGTAAATAAGGATGTATTTGAGCTGTAAGACCACTAAAGGCTTGTTATTACAGGGCAGTAATGTATTTTTTTAAAAAAAGAAATTTTGGAAGTTTTCAGCTCGTGGTGTTCAATTCCTGTCTGGTGTTCCTTTGGCTGTGAAGCAGTAAGCCTCACTTTACTTTTGATTAAATAGGTATCTAAATTACAGAACAGAACCACTATATGCTGTATCTTTGCTGGTAAAAAAACCCCAAAACACCACAACAAAAAACCTGCAGTGAAAAAACAGGTCAGATCCCCCTCAGTCCCTGAGAGAAGTGGCCGAGTAGCAAATGTTTCTATAATCATTTGGGGCATCTTGTTGCCAGCATTGTGCTAGTTCATTCACAACATCATGTAAACATACAGTTTGGAAAATGTTCATTAAAAATCAGAGCTTTTTAATAGTTTGTGGATTTTTCCATCTACAGCTTTATTTAAATCAGCATCTTATTAGTTCTCCGTGAAGCTCAAGAGGACAAGCTGATCTCTAGATCATTCTCATACAAGTCCTTCTGGACTACACAACTATACATTGGAAGTAAGGTTTCACACACTGCACAGCAAGCACTTACAGAATGAGAAGACCACAAATGCTGTGTGTCATCTCCACAGGACATGGTTGAACACTTAAGAGAGGAAGGAAGAGGAGGACACTGTGGAAGAACCAGGGATGGGAAGCTGGGTCTTGGACCTCCCCATTGCTGAGGACAGACTCCCAGGGTGGGAAGCCTTTCAGATGCTACATGTGGTTTCGTCACCTGGAGGACTTCATTTGGGAGACCGTACTAATGTGACCATACATGTGAAGAAGGCCATGTGGATGTCCTCTGTGGGGCCATAAAGAAGGGCAAAACACAGGCTTTGCTGTTACAGCCAGGAGACCCATTTTTAAAGTGAACACAAGGTGAAGACCATTACAAAATGCTGGTGGCCTGGACTGAACCTCTGTCATAGCACTCTCAAAACTAGCCAGCTGCAACAAGGCTTTCACCATCACATACCAGGTTAACTTCAATAAGTAGCTAGCACACCTTGCCCTGGCACGTTCACCACCACCCCCACACAAGGTCTCAAGGGTCCATCTACTGCTTGTACCATTTCTTCATACTCATCAGACCAATCCCTCTACTTCTCACCTCTGCTGCCTTCTCCTGGCCTCCTCTCATCCAAGACACTTCTCTCCAAAACTCTCTTCATTAGCTGCTCCCCTTAGAGCTATTTAACCACTTCACAGAACCAGCCACAGCTGCACCTTGTCTACATCAGCCAACCCACCGCCCCTGAAGCCAGCCCACAGCCGTATGTTATCAATGTTAATTAACCCAGCTTCATTCCTCTACAATTCCCCCCTTTTTTTCTTTCCCTTTTTAACATTTCGTACCTTAGGTATTTAACAATCATCACAACCTTTTTACAAATAAACTTTTCATACAGTCCAGACAATTTGTCCCTGAACTCATACACATATCCTTTCCTCACTTTCATCTTGGGCTTTTCAGTTTCTGGGGGCTGATCACCTTTCTTCTCATCTGCTTTCCTGAAATCTGGGATTTTTTTTTCTTCAGAGGGAAATTCTAATGAGCTTATAGTATGTCGTCCTTTCACCTCCTGGGTCACACCGGACAGTAACCTGAACGACCTTTTAACAGCAGTGGATCTAGAATACAGCACTAATACATTACTCTGTGTCCCAACAAGCTTCTCAACATCCTTGTGGTTGCTCTTTCTTCTACGACTGGAGACACCTTCAGCGAGCACATAAACGCTGGCAAGAATACCACCAGGCCGAGCAGCAGCAGCAACAGCAACAGCCACCCGCGGCACTGCACTGCTCCCGCGCCTTCCCCTGGTACAGCCATCACCGCTGTCTGGCCAGACCCGCTCTGGACCCACCGCTGCTGCGGGCTGCTCCCACTTCAGGCCGTGTACTCTGCCGCTATCGCCAGTTACCCTCGGTCTCCACGGCAGTCAGGCTTCCTTCTCTTTGATCCCAACGGCTCAACTTTACCAGTGTCTGATCCAGATCCCCAGGCTCTTCCCACCTATCCCAATGTGATCTGGATCGCAGGCTGTCCCCGCCTGTCTTCACTATGTTGGGCACCGCCGTCACTGTTCAAAACTTCAAATGTCCACTGACACAGCCATTATTGCTGTCACCACTCATTACACTCAGTCTCCTCATCTGAAGGTCCCGAGGTTGAGCCTCACACGGGGCACCGATTGGTCACAGCACTCTCAAAACTAGCCAGCTGCAACAAGGTCCTTTACCATCCCATACCAGGGTAACTCCAATAAGTAGTTAGCACGCCTTGCCCCGGCACAGCCACCAATCCCCCACAAGGTCTCAAAGGTCCATCTACTGTTCGTGCCATTTCTTCATACTCTTCAGACCAGTCCCTCTACTAACATCGTCTAAAACCAGTAATTCATGTTTCTGCTTCCCAAAAGATGATCATTTCAGAACTTTCAGAATAAGGGTAAACAAAGGGAAACAGATGCTTGCTGGTTGATTTTGCATCGGCTCATTGATGCTGTTACCTCAGGAAAGAAAGCACGTGGTGCAGAACACACGTCTGGTTATTTGGAATTTTAAGCAGACTATTTCTAGCTGGTCTCAACAGTCAAATGTCCAGATGGCTTCTCAGTGATAAGAGGTACAGCTGCATCCACCGAGTCTCTTTATTTCCAGGGAAAAAATGTTAAAACTGAAAATGATATGGCGAATCTTTCCCAAGGAGGTGACTTCTAATGTGACCATCTCATAAGATCAACATTTCTCATTTCAATTCATGCCTCTGATTTGGACTACCAGGTGGAATTGATATTTAGCAGTCTTCTGTCTGAGAAGCACCATTTTACAAAGGTAGGTCTGATCTTGCTTAAGCCAGTGGCCCTTGTATATGTCAGGACTGCAGCATGTGAAGTCAAAAGGATGGTAAGCAGTGTGTTTGACCGATCCAGATTGTAGTTTCTACATTTTTCGCATGTTCTAAGAAGTGGGAGTCAGTGAAAAGAAAGAGGCTGAGCCATAACAGATTAGGGGGAAAAATAGAAGTGAAAAAGACTTACTAATTACACTTGATTCTTCAGCTGTCACAGTGGTGTAGTCAGCCTGATCTCTAAACACAACAAACATGAGTCATGAGAAAAACTGATTATACACCTGGGAGTAGGGTTTTACTGAGACCATAATTAAATTTATTAGGTTGCTCTCAAGCTCTGCAGGAATCAAGTACTAATCTCATTGGATTGTCTCTGAAGTATTCCCAGGCAAAGATTTATGAACGGAGGCTGAAGTATATATGTCAGAGAAAATTTTCTGGAGACTCACAGGACTCATGCAAGTCCAGGAGTTTGGATGAACTAGATTGTAGGGTCTGAGCAGTTGAGAGGGTTTCATCTAGGATGTGGAAGGTTTGGTAGCTAGGAAAGTAGGCTGGCAGGATGACAAGGGATAGAAGCCATTCCTTTTCCTCTGGGTGCATCATTTAATACATCCCAGACTCCCAATTTCTTCATTTTACTAGTAACTGTCACCTGCCTGTTGCAGAAGGATCTAACTGATTTTGTTTGTTTCTTCCTTTACCTGAGAGGAAAAAAACATCTTGTGTCATCCAAAATCCTAGCATGTAAGTGCCACCAAACCAGAAAGTTAGTAGAAGTATGACTCAGCACAGAGAGGTTGGAGGTGCTAGAGAATGTATGAAATGGGACATAGTGAAAGGCAAAGATGGAAAGCGGGGGGTGTAGAAGATCCCTCTTGGCTGGGGTGTTCACTGAAGAAGATGGTCTATCACACAGAAGATGAGTAGGGAGTAAACTAGTCAATTATTTCTTGTCTATATCTGGAGGCTGTAGTTGCAGGAAGAGAATATTTCTGGTGACCACATAAAACAAGCTATGTAACAGTGATAGGTATTAGCAGCTAACAGTGATAGAAAAAAATCAGAGTCAAAAGGGTTATCGGCAGAAGTAATTCTGTAGCAGTTTCTTTGGTGATAGAAAGAATGCTGTCATACAAAGAAACCAAATATAATTAAGAAGCAAAATTGTATCTCAGAGAATATGATTCCATTGAACCAACTCTGATTGATTCTGACACTCGGGAACATCAGGTTGGGCAATGTACAGTGTATGAACTGTGGTAGGAAGCCCACTACTGCTGGTGGCCTTCCTAAATGTGAGTGAATCAGGCCCAGGAGGAGCAGCTCGGCACTGACAGCTGGCAGAGGGAAGACGGTTCAAGTATGATTTTACTGAATGTGAGATAATTTTGCCAAATCACTTTCAGGCTCTGTGATGTATTTTCTATTTCTTCTCAGCCCAAATGCTGTTCCTAACATTTAAGGTGCAGCCAGAGCAGACCTTCAGTACCCAAATCGGAATTTACTGCTATGATCTGTTGTTGCTGATCTCTGGTTTAAGGACATATTGGTTGTGCTACAAAAGTCCACCTCTTCCAGATAATAACAGTATCATTCACATTGACGGTAATTTTAAGAACATTTGGGCGTGTCCTAATCATCGAAGGATCTGGCAGATAATGCCACTGTGCTGTGATGACAGGGTATATGCAGGTCATTGGGTCTTGTTAAAAAGAAAGCTTGTTATGCTCTTTACATGCTTTAAAGCGTTATAGGCAGATCAGTGGGTTTGGAGTTAAAGCATGAGTATGGGTGTGTATTTCGCCTGGTGGTTCATAGGCATGTGTCAGAAGCTGAGTACTGGGATGAGTCAGCACAGAAGTGTCATCAGATAAAAATAGCTCTAGGACACAGCAGGGTGTGGTAGTTACTAAGCAGATCATTGCATGGTACATGGAGGAAAGTTCTGCTGTTCCTTCCCTCCCCATCCCCTCCCCTGTTCCCAGCCATTTCATCTTCCCTCTAGCTCCCACCTGCCTGGGTCACCGAGAGCTTACCCGCTTCAGCTCGGGTACAAGGGTCTGGGTCACCGCTGCAGCAAAGGGTCAGACGGCCCAGAGCAGCTAGTGGGGTTCCTGTAGATACCTCAAGTACGGAGCCCAGGCTCACAGCCCAGCTCTCTTCTCAGTCTTCTCAGCCTTCCAGGTGGCCATCAGAACTTCACTGCCCCGCGGTGGCCACAGAGGCAGTGCGATGGTCAGGTGGCTGGCTGCAACGTACTGCCTGGGCTGAAGCCAACAGAGGCTAGAAGCAGCAACAGAGTGGCACAAAGCCTTCTGGGGACTGAATTACTGCCAGATTGTTCATTTCTGAAATAAGCTAACTGATTCTTGAAGGCTTACTCCTGACAGAATGGAAAAGCCATTCATTCAGCACAGAGAGTTTAATGGTGGGATGCCTAAATGTGAACATCTTATATTGCCTAAGTCTTCCTTCTAGCCTCCAGGTGCCCCCTCAGACAGAAGAAGACCTTCTGCAGATGCTGTGTAGTGTTTGCCAATCCCTTGGAGTTGTATCAGAAGTAGTAGGTCATCCCAGACAAAAGTACATGCCCTTGTGCAAGCAATTGAACCCATCCACACTGCCTTTTCCAGAGATCAACAATATGGTTCTTCACGGGATCCTTGTGTCTTCTTTTCAAAGAGAATATTTAGATAACACTTTTTCTAAGTGAAAGCCTAAATCTTGATGAAAATACAATGACACAATAACTCATATGGAGAGTTGCACCCTCAGGGGAGCAGCAACCTTCCCAGAGGTCCTTGGGATTTGTGCTCTCTGAAGGACAGCCAGGGAGCATCTGGCTAAAGCTGGTCATCAAGGGCTCCCCACATTCACCAGCTCTCACCCTGCCTGCTGGAGCTCACTGGAGGAACACCCTTGCTACCCACGATTTCTGTACTGGGAAGGCTGGATGCTGAGGAGGTGGTTCTGTACCCCTGTGTAGAGATTTCCCCTACCCACAGGTATGCAATGCCTTGCTGCTCACCAGTCGCTCTGAAATCTTCCTTTACAGCAGACAAGCGCTAAAGTGAAAGTAAGGAAAGAAGCATTTACTATGATGCTAACAACACATTTATTGTGTGCACAGAGCAGCAATAGCCAAGGCCCTTACCCCTGCTGCAGCATGGGAAGACCAGGCTTGCTGCTGTTGTGCTTGAGGGAGGGCTTGGGAGCTGCTTCCCGCAGGAGCGTGTCAGTGGGGAGCAGATGCCATCCTTCCATCCTTCTCAGGGAACAGCACGATGAGGAAGCACAGCCCTGCCAGGGCTCTCTTCCCCACTCTCTCCATTCCAGGTCTGCTCCTTGCCCTCCCCATTCCACTTCCCAAGTCAGGAACAGTCTGGCTCTTGCACCTTGTTGCGGGACCACAAAACCAGCTTTGCCTGCCACGCTCAGAAGACTTAAATGGCTCTGCATGTACAGAAATTGAAGAAGTATGTTTACTCAGCTTTGTAGATCGAAACCAGAAGGTTTCATCATCTGTTCCCTGCAGCTGTCCAGCCACTCATACAACCTTAAGGCTAGGATTTCCCGTTCAATCAAAATCCTTGTCCCAGCACTGTCAAGTTATCCCCAGGCAGATCCAATTCAAATGCAAACCTTGTAGACCAGCCCCAGAAAGGTTTCCCATGATTCACACCTTAATCTGGTATTCACTTTTAACACTCCTCCAGAGGACTGCTGATCCCCGAAGTTAACTTCAGAAAGCACCTGGCAAGGTAAAGCGACCTCCCCACCAAATAGAACCTGGTAACAGCCGTCGTGGCATTAAACAGTAGACAAGTCACTACTGGCATTAGATACCTGCCTGGGTATCTCAGTGCATTACTGCTTTATACGCTGCAACTTATGTTTTATATAAGCATGATGGAAAGTGATAGTCATACTTGATACATATCGCCTGTGCAGTTTATACTGTATATTCTTTACAGAGTCTGGAACAGGGACCGCAGAACTCTGTGTTAACAACGGTGTGTCAGCGAACGCCTTCAGCCCTCGCTTAAAGATATGCCATGACAAAGAGTTTCCTTGCCATTCAACGAGCTTTTTCGTTGTCCTAGTTACAGGATTTTATTAGATTTTTCAGCTCTACAAGAAAATCTGAGCAACTTTATCAAACTTTGAAGTTATCCCTGCTCTAAGCAGGGAGCGGGACTAGATGACCTTCTTCCCACGTAAATTTTTCTGTGATTCTAAAATGGTGACAGGTGTGAAAAGGAGAGGAAAAGGAACAATGGTACATTTCAAGGATAAATTGAAACAAATTGGGACTTACCAAAGGGTCTTGTTGAAGTGTCTTCAGAGAACACATATCCCTCTGGGGTATCAGGCAGAAGCCATTAAATTAAATTCAGCCTCACACAGTGTGTGTGAGGTTGGTTTAATTTAAACCCTCCTAGGGCTGTGACATGAGGGATCTCTCACTCTCAGCAGGGACAGGCCCGGAATATAAAATCCAGGAGTCTTTGTGGTTGCTGGTGACTCAGCTAAGGATGCTATTTCCTCTAAGTGTTACATATACCTTGTGATTAAGCAGCTTTCCCCTGAGAAAACTTTTCAGTGGAATTAATGCTTCTATTTTCATTGAAAAACTTTCTTTGAATAGTTTTACCTGCTGAAAAAGTTCCAGATTTTTAAGAATTTGGAATTAATTTTTCACTTGGCAGAAGCCTTTTTCTGTGAAAAATGCCAACCTGCTTCCAATGTGAACTGGAAATTTTATTATTTATATTTAGAATTTTCAATGTATTTTAATTGCACTAATTTTATTGATTCTGTATTGTATATGTTATATAATAACAATTTGTTTATGTTCATTGCAGTTTATAGAATTATGGTATATGTCACAGCTGGAACAGAGTGCAGCCTATGGGATACTACAGGTGATAATCAGAGGGCATTTATTGGGGGGGAGGAGGAGGAGAACAAACTAGTTTTGGGATGGAGCTTAATACATTTCCTACGGATATAATGTGATGACAAGACATGCAAAGCTAGGGTCTGATGGCTCTGCAGTCTTGCGCTCCCGTGCCGTGTTTCATCCCTCTCAGCATGACAGGTGAGAGCCATGTCCCTTAGAGCCCAGGTGGGAAGCACTCAGCTGTTGCAGGATGGAATCACAACTAACGCAGACCACAATGCCGAGCATTTCATTCAGCTCACACAATGCAGGACTACACGGTATTCTGCTGTACAAGGTTTTGCTTTGTATTAAAGTGCACAGTCCGGGCTTTGACCGCTACGCTCGCTCAAGGTTCTGGGATGGTTTTTCTTTGCCATATTCAATTTGCTAATCCAAACGCTGACCAGACATTACTGTGGACAAATGGGCTCTCGGTTACTTCAGCTGGCTATCTGCATGTCAGCTGGCTGTATTCTTCCCTTTCTCCATGAGCTGTTGTGCAGTTGGTGGATCATACCCACCAGTTACCGGGCGGTGGGTGAAGGGGAGCTGCCTTTCAGCAGCTTGTGCGGGATCCTACCTATCAATCAGGCTTGCAACTCTTGAGGGAATCTTATTTGTGGGGTTAAATCGTGAAAACAAATTTAATGTACAGATAACACTGGCAATTCTTGCGTGTCCAAAGGACCTAAGGAGAAAGGCAGGAGGCGTAAGAAAAAAATGACTCTCCAAGAAACCCTGCCTTCCTACCCCGCGGCACTGAAACGGGAACCCGCCTGCCGTTTCCCCACTGCAGGTTTAATCTTCCTTATTCCGCATCTTTTACTGCCATCTACCGGCTCTGGCTGAACGGACTCATCGTGGGGCCTGGAATAAATCTCTCGGTTTTACTCTTATTTACCTAAGAGCTAAAAGTTTTGATAAAACCATTATTTCTGCCGGCCTTGGGAGGTTTGTCTTCCTTTCTGTTTTAAATGTCTTTGATTCCCTGTTAGCTTTTCAGCACGGATATATAGAAAATAGGCTTTTTGGCTCAATCGGCAAGAGGAGGTGCAGCAGTGTAGCAGCCTTTCCTGCATGACCTGACAATGCTCCTTGCAGGATTCCTGCGTGAGCTTGGAAATTCCTGGGAAGAAGTAAGGAAACGGGCTAGCTGTGTATAGCAGGGGAATGGGACTTCTTGCTTTAATAGGAACTGGCTTGCTCTGCATTACCTAAGACAACGCTGAATACGTCATGTGTTCTGAGGAAGGCAAATTCCATCACCACCTCACATCTTCTTGCAGTGGTGGTCTGGAGTGAAGGGGAGTGTCCCGTATGTTCATGAGGATGCCTGGCATTCACCCTCAAAATTGTATAATCACAAACCACCTGAGGTTAAAGCGGGAGATCTGGGTTGCTTCTGTCAGCAGGGTCCCTCATGAGACAGCTAGCACTTCATATGGTGTGGAACAGCAGTGCACTGACAAGGGACCCACAGAGAGAGGGCTTTTTGGAATGGATTAACTGAGAAATGCAGCGCTTGTGCAACGGCAAGCTCAGGCCCTATCTGGGGCGAAGTCATGGCTAAAAAAAAGAAGATGATCCAGAAAAGCCAAACATTGTTTCAGCATTTTGAAAACAAAAGAGTTTTGCATTTCTTATTTTGAAGCAATGCTTTTTTTTTTTTTTTTTTGGAAAAGAACAAATGCCACAGCCTTCCCAAAGTGCAATTTAAAACAGGGCTTTACAAAAGGGGCTGAAATGCATCTTGAGTGTCAATCTGGGAGCATTAGTTTTGTGGCCTAACCTGCAGCCAGGACTAGCAAAAGGGCTCCAAGGACCTTGAAGCTCTTTCAGGTGAAAGAAAGCAACTGTCTCCTTGGACAACAGTATCCTGCAGTGCGACTCTGTATGTGCTGTCAGGCAATAACATTCAGGTTTCATCGTTTCAGGAAACTAGCTGCAGGTAATGTTCTAACTCTCTAATTAGTGTCATGTAAATGATCAGATAGGCATTAAGTCAAGCAGAAATCATTCAGAAAAGGCTGATGCTTTGATTTTTGCTGTTTATGAAAGGAAGCAAGATTGGATGGATTTTTATCATGGTTAGCCCTTGATGTATTTCTTCTCCTGTCTTACATGCAACCATCAGGTAAGCCCACCTGAATGCACCAGCAGTCCTGGTGTCAGAACAGAACAGGAGAGCAGGCTCCAAATCCAGCCTTTTCCATGTTGGTGCAACATAACCTCCCCAGCCTTGCTATCTTGGGCTGTCAGTCCGCTGGGAGCTGTTTTGAGTCCAACAACATTTAGCTCATGTTGCAACACAGACAGGAGGCATTCCTGGAGCATTTCACAGGGTCCTAGTGAAAAGGCACTGTATTAGATCACACCTTAGACACTTCTCTTTTTACTTGACAGAGCAGACTTCTTCTTTGGAGCTCTGGTTTGCTTTAATGCAACTTAGGTTTAAACTAAATGGGATTTTTGCCACCCCCATGGAGCCTGACACTTGCTTTTATGAACAAAGTTTTGAACAACTTAGCTATCAGCACGTCTCCTGCCAGGCAGAGTTGCCACCTGCTTTCAGATACACACCCTGCAGGCCAGGGTAATTTTATTTTATTCCAGTGCTTTGTTTCCTAATTATAAATGTTTTGCACTGGCTTAGACAATTCACTTCATCACTTGCCACTTTTAAAAACTCTTTCATGACATGCCATAAAACCTTGAACTATGTTCAATGTATCTCCCAACCATCTTCCCTGCAGGAATGTGTCGTCATATGCTGCATGATAATTACTGGGAACAGACTCAGAGGAAAAGGAGAATGCTTGTTTCAGAAGATCAGGCCCCAGACTTAAGAACCGAATCTCAGTGTCCAAGTCTGCTTTGACACATCCTTCCTCCACAAAACTTCCCGAGGACAAGAAAGAAAAAAAGCTGACGGCATACTCAGGAGCAGAGAAGGAATTTATTAACTCTATGGTCTTCATTAGCCACGAGAGGCAAAAGGAGAATCCAGTGCCACAGGCAGATCTCACAGCATTATTCATCTTGGTATAGCATTACATTTAATTACAAAGCCAGGATACTCCTGGGTAGACACCTTCCTCTGAGTGTGCTACTCTATGTCAGAGGCTAGTTTACATCCCTTTTATGCTTTTCCACTCATAACCCCCTCATCCTTACTGTCATTGTATGAATTTCTATAGCTGTACAAAGACTACCACTTTAGGAAAGATTACAAATGCTCTTGACTTCAGAAACAACCACAAAATGCAAGGGAGAGACCATTTCCAGGGGAGATGCTGGAGGACACGACAATATTGTTCTCGTGTCCCCTAGGGAGCACAGCATGTTCTGCACCTCTCCGTTATTTTTTATCTCAACCCTTCTTACTGCCTGTACTGAGCTGAGCTGCTTACGCTGAGCCTCTGCCTGGGGTTTGATCTGTGGCTACGAAGGATGTGCTGGGTGTAGTTCTCTGTGTGTGTGGTATCTGTGTTGTATGTGCAGACGAAGTTGTGAATGTGTGGTTTGCGGTGTGTATATGCGGCTGAGGAATGGATTTACGAGTTGAAATTTAGGGACTGTGTTCTATACTTGTTTGCCACGATAACACAAATTACAACTTGCAAAGTCCTTTGCAAATGTAGACGTCTTGTTCCTTTGCCAGTGTAGACATCTTGTTCCTTCGCCTTCTCGCAGAGCCAACAGCTGGCTGTCATCCAGTCTTTTTAAAATGGTAAATAAACAAAGATCCGGAAGCAAGCCGGTGTGACTGTCACTACACAATTCAGTGCTCTAGTGAGCTAATTCCTTATCTTGATAAGGTCCTTCCAGCTATACTTTATACTCCTTAGAATAACACTGCCTATTGTGCATTTGTCTTGTGTCACGTTAACCCCTAAGACACTGCCAGAAGCCTTGGCTGGAGCAATGATACAAAGGAGCATCCAGAGAACAGGAATGGAGAGGGCAGACCCCCCTTCGGCAGGGTAAGGTGGCAGGACTGACCAGGGCAGAGTCAGCAGCAGCTCCCCAGCCACCCAGCGAGCCTGAGAATGGCTCTAGCAAGCAAATGCTGAACTCCTTCCTCAAGTTTCTTTATTAAAAGTCATATTTGCATGGTAGTACATAGTATTTAAGCCTAGTCAGCTACCCAGTTTTTGACACACTTGGGTACCTGATCAAAACTTTTTAGATGTCGATCCATCAAGAGAAATTTTTCCTTCACTGGCTGCTGGTCAGCTCCTTCATTTCTTAGAAAAGAACTTTTCATTCTTCAGCAGCGGCAGCTTTTTGTGAAGTTCAGGTCTTTCAACTTTGGCCTGAAATCAGGTTCTTCATATCTCACAGATAGCCAAATAATCAAAACTATTTTGCTCATAAGTTTTTCTGTATTCTACAACACACAGATCTTGATGGAAATTGTTGCCAGTCCTTCCATCTGGAATGATCCAAAATTGCTTATAAACAATAACTCTTAGGTACCTTATCCAAGTTTGAACCACATACTCTGTGTGGTAGAACACAGCAGTCCTAAGAGTGAATTCAATCCAACACTTTGCAGGTTAGTGCCAAGCTGTGGGTTATTTTGGGATGGATTGTTCTTTATTTGCCATGCTGAAGCAGGTGCACTGTATGTAGACTACCAATGTACTTATTTAACATATTCAAATGGATATTTTGAAGTATTTTTTAGATTTTATTTTGCCTAAAATTATTAATGAATGTGATCTCAATTCATAACATTGTCCCATACGAATTCTTTTTCCCCCCAGGTCCAGCTTCACCATTCTCAGAGCTGGGAGGTGCTTGCAGGTCAACATGAAGATCAAGGGGCAATGACTTTTGAAGCCTTTGTTATTTCTTTACCACAGTATCTTTGTTATATTTCCCAAGATCACCTTCCACAGCTTTAATGGGAAAGATATTTTTTACTTGCCTCTTATGTCATTATTTAATGTATTCTGGACACTGGTTGGTGGAGCAAGCAGCATTTTGCATTTCACCAGTGTACTCTGCAGACATTTAATCTATAAACCGTTTTGATTCCTTCTAGATTAAAGGATTTACAAGACTGTCAATACTTGCCATTAAAGTAAGTGTAAGTTGTTTTTTCTTAATAAAAGCTCTCAAAAAAAAACCCACCAAAGCCCAACCCCAAACAACTTGCTGGATTTTGTAAAATTGCCTTCAGACCAATATTAAAGATAGTACTTGAGAAGTAGCTGTTGACAATATAAAATGCAAGGTAAATGTAATTACAATCAATCAATCCTCTACATTTTAGATCCATCCGTACACTTAGGGCTTAATTCCAAGCCCATTTTCCTACTGACTTGGTAGATCAAGTGCCACATATTTTAGTTTATGATTCTCTGATTTGTTAAACTTGCATTTAAATAAATGTTATTACATTAATTTTTCAATAAGGAAGGTAAGTAGAGAGTATAAATGACCTGCCTGTGGTAGAACACTGTGCTATAATTTTTATGACAATGTCAACACAAGCACAGGCTGCAGTGAAGATAAGGTCCCAATTACACCAGAACGTGTATAAGAGCACACTAACCATTTATAACTTGAAGAATTTATGGCTTAAATTCAGGCTTAAGGCCCAATAAAACTTTTACTTGTCTAGCTAGACCTGGGTAGATCAGGGTTTTCCATTTTAAAGGAAGTTCTGCAGCTTTAAATGTCTCTCCTTTCCAAAACTGGAAGAAAAAGGAGTATTTCTATATGTATTTTATAAAATACATCCCCAGAAAAATACTGTTTACTGTGAAAAAAACCCCCACAAACATTTAAACATTTTTGTATTACAAAATTTCAGTATGTGAAATTATTTGGAAATTCTATATTGAAATGTTAGTTTCTGCAATTATTGAAACAGAACCTTTCCACTTTGCTGAAAGGTGCTATCTCAATTTTTTCCAAGAAATACAATTACAGAAATTAATTTGTATTTGCAAAATGTTTCCGCTTTGGTGAACACGGCATTTTCTAATTACAAAACCTGATGGCGCAACCTGCTCTTTGCAATAGCCTGTTAGATCAGCACACCCTGTTACAGACAGGTGAATGCAGCCACCTGCATATCATCCACTGTGTAGAATCCTCAGAAACCCTGTTTTCCCCTCAGATTTCTCAATAGAGCGTGAGGCCCCTAAAGAGCTCATTTATAAGTAGAAAATGTTATTCATATCCATAAATCACCAAATAGACTGCCTATCTCATCTAGAACTCCTATGGCATACCCTTGCCAATTCCCAGCACTCCAATTCACTGGGGTTGGTTTAAAATGATGAAATTTTTACAACAATGATGAATTTTAGCTCTTCTGATCTGTCTTGTGGTATTTAAGCCACAAACGTTACATTTCAAGATCTTTCACGCAGCCAGCAAAGAGTTTCTGCACAAAGAAATGAAAGCACAGATTTTTCAGGGTACCACAGGACTCCAGAAACTAGGATTGTAAAAGACAGCCCTGCGGGACTGGGAAGCGGAGCTGGCTGCCTGGGCTGCCCACACAGAGCAGGGATTAGTCACTGAAAGAAAAATTCACTGGATTCGACGAACATCAACGTACGCTCACCAGCGGGAAGCAGCGAGGTAAGATGCGGCTCAAGCCCAGCCCCTCCAAGGAGGCCAGGCTGTCGACACAGCGCTGCAGCGAGATGTCTCCTCTCACTCGGGATCTGCAGCCGCAACCTCCCCTGAAGCCAGGGACACAAAATAGCCCCATAAAATAGCTCCCGTGCTCCCACGCTACACGTCCCCGCCTCACGCAGGTGTCTCATGTCCCACCCAACTCATAAAGGCAGCAAGTTCCATGGAAGAGAAATGCATGTACGTTCAACATAGCTACCCAGAATCAGTAGGTGCTTGAAAGCAGTAGCATTAATCTCTTTTTTACCTCCGTTCCCCACTCCCAGAATGGAGATGAAAATCCCAGCTGTTTGCACATGATGCTGGGTAAAATATGTTAATACTTGTGACCCATGGGTACGTCACGGTAAAAGCCCCACAGGATCCTGAAGAAAGAAGGGAATGAATAGTTCTGCATCTATCTGAGGGTTATATAATATGCATTAAATAATAGCTTGAGCTGCAAATCGAGCGAGGGGGATGAAAGGGACTACTGAAATACAGCTCATTTGCTGAAAAAAGGCAGGATCCTGTGGGAAGAGGAATATGTGATCATCTACTTGAGAAATATATAATTATCCCTACACTTAAAGGAGCTGAACTTAAAGCTTATAAGTAACCTCATTCCTAGTTTTTCTTAACTTTTCCTTGCTTAACTTCGCAGCTTTGCTGTCTTTTGTCGAATGGGTTTCAGTTCCCTTCCAAAAGTAAAACAGCAATAAACCCCAGTCTGGGGAACAGAACTTTTGTCCCACACAGCCACTCTGCCCAAGCTGAGCGAGAAGCAGGTCTAGCTCCTCAGGGCTCCAGCTCAGACACCTAACTCTCGGTGAGCCGGAGCGGCGGCAGGCAAAGCACATGGAGCACAAATCGGGGGGCTATGAAACACCCACCAGGCCTTTCTTCTCTCTCTCAACCAGTTTTTCTTTGGCTTCTTCTGCCCGTAGCATTTCATCCCCTTCCGACAAGTCTCTTCACCCTGGACGTTTCAGTCCCTGGTCTTGCATTTGGCAGACCCTGTGCCCCCCAGCCACCCTCTGCTTCCTGCCTTTCACAGCTTGGGCAGCAGAAGGGACACGCAAGATCACCCAACAGGATAGTCTTCTCTCTCCAGTCACCAGTGACTGGTGCCACAGTGCCCCAGAGGAACTGTAGTTGCAAGGGTGACCTGCTCAGCTGTCCCCAGCTGTCCCATGGTGCTCACGTGGGAGCAACAGACATGGGATTCAAGCAGCAGGCAAGAGCTGGAGCGTGCTCGGCGCACCTCCAGACGGCACCTTCAGATAATTACTCTACTGACCTTGTGCTAAAGGTGTTTTTTCAGAAGTTGGTGAAATTTGATTGCTAGTAGTTTTGAGGGGTGCTTTTTGTTCTCCCCCCAAACAGGAACTATAAAACATGTATCTCTATCACAGCTCAGTGTCAGCTTTCCATTCAAAAGCACAGAGTCACTGCAACTTAGAAAGCCAAGTCCTAAACCAAATTAAAATAAGGAAAAAACTGTCCCTCATCTCATTGTCAGGACTGATTATCTTTCGCTGAACTTTTTGGACGAGAAGTACAAATTTCAGTCCAAGCTATACAGTTTGGCCAAGTTATGAGCAACTTAAACAGTATGTTAGACTGGTATTTCCACCACCAGCAATGTCAGAAGGATGCTGTCAATGTGCTATGGATCTATTATTTAGGAAAGAGAGCCATGAAAATATTTTTTAGAAATGTCTAGAGATTTCTAGACACTTTCAAAGAAAATGCATCTTCTGCAAACAGTGTTCCTTCTGGGGGCGATGGTCAGGGCATGGGGGCCCAGTGGTGTTCTCTTCAACCCTGCTGATGAGGGGAAAGGGTGCGAGGAGGAAGAGGAGACAACTGTGTGTCAACTGGTTGTGGAGCTGGGTCAGCGACAGGGGTTTGGTTTCTATGACACCATATGGGATCAACGTCTGCTTGGGAGAGATAGGATCCACCTCACTAAGCAGGACAAAGGCATCCCTGCCAGCAGGATGGCTGACCTGGTGAAAAGGGCTTTACACATGGAATGATGGGGGAGGGAGAGTCGCCAGCAGCCCTGTGAGGGAGCGATGCACAGGGCTGACGAGCAAAGGGGCTGGGAGATGTGAAGAGGAGGGAAGACAAAATCAACAAATCAAGGCTTAAGGCAAACTCAAGAATTTACATGCAAACAAGGAACTGCTGACAGGGCAACATTATGGAATAAAAACCCAGACCATTTGCGGGAAAACGAGCATGCTGGAGTACACCTCTCTGAAGTGCCTGTGCACCAATGCAGGCAGCGTGGGGAATAAACATGGCGAGTTAGAGATGTGTGTGCGGTTGCAGGGCTGCAGTCCCATGGGGATTACAGAGGTGTGTTGGGATGGCTCCAGTGACTGGAGTGTTGCAATGGAGGGATACAGGCTCTTTAGGAAGGACAGGCCAAGAAGACCTGGGGTTGGCCATTATGCAAGCAGCTGGAGTGCCTGGAGCTCTGCTTGGGGATTGATGATGAGCCAACACAAAGATGTGAGCAATGCAAGGATTAAAGAGCAGGCCAGTGTGGGTGACACAGTAATGGGTGTCTGCTGTCGGCTACCTGACCAGGAAGAACAAGCAGATGAGGCCCTGTACAAACAGCTAGGCACAGCCCCATGTTCTCAGGCCCTGTCCTCACGGAGGACTTTAGTCCTGGAAGAGCATCGATGACAATGTCCTGACCCAAGTGACAGAGGAGCCAATGAGGCAGATGCTCTGCTGGACTGCATACTCATGGACAACGAGGGGCTCACTGGGGATGTGAAGGTTGAAGGCAACCTTTGCTGCAATGACCATGAGACGGTAGAGATCCTGGGAGGAGGGAGCAGGGCAAAATACAAGCTCACGACCCTGGAGAGCGACAAGACTTCAGCATCTTCAAAGATTTGCTCAGAGGAGTCCCATGGGATAAGGCTCTGGAGGGAAGATGGGCCCATGAAAGCTGGTTGATATTCAGCAGTTACCTCCTCCAAGCTCAAGAGTTATCCATCCTGATGAGCAGAAAGTCAGGCAAAAATGTGTGGATGAACTAGGGGCTCCTGGCCCTCAAAAGGGAAAGGCCACCCAAACTTAAACAGAAGCATACAGAGGGTGGGAGCAAGGATGCGTAACTTGGAAGGAATACAAAGACAAGCCCAAAAAGAATTGAACCTGGTGAGGGATGTCAAAGGCAACAAGGAGGCCTTCTACTAGTGCATGGGTGACAAAAGGAAGATTATGGAAAATGTAACCCCACAGCTGAATGAGACTGGGGAGCTGGTGACAGGGAACATGGGAAAAGCTGAGGTACTGAATGCGCCTTTGCTTTGGTCTTTACTGGCAAGACCTGCCTTTAGGAATCCCAGGTCCCAGAGGGCAGAGGGAAAGGCTGGAGCAAGGAAGATGTACCCTTGGTGGAAGAGGATCAGGTCAGGGAATGTTTAAGCAAGCTGGACATGCATAAGTCCATGGGTCCTGACGGGATGCACCCACAAGTGCTGAGGGAGCTGGCAGATGTCATTGCACGACAACTGTCAATACTGCCTGATTGATCACGATCATGGCAACTGGGAGAAGTGCCTGAGGACCTGGAGGAAAGCAAGTGTCACTCTTATCTTCAGTAAGGGCAGGAAGGAGGACCCAGGGAACTACAGGCTGGTCAGCTTCACCTTGATCCATGGGAAAGTGATGGAGCAACTAATTCTGGAAACCGTTTCAAGGCACATGAAGGAAAAGAAGGTGACTGGGAGTAGCCAGCATGGATTCACCAAGGAGAAATCATACTTGACCAACCTGATAAACTTCTATGATGAAATGACTGGCTCGGTAGACAAGGGCCTAACAGTGGATGTTGCCTACCTGGCCTTCAGTAAGGCTCTCAACACGCTCTCCCTTAAGGTCCTCACAGAGCAGCTGTTGAAGCGTGAGCAGACAGTGAGGCTGAACGGCTGGACCCAGAGGGTGGTGATAGTAGCACAAAGTCTAGTTGGAGGCCAGTTGACCTCAGAGGTCAATACTGGGTCCAACACTGTCCAACATGTTCATTAATGATCTGGATGGTGGGGCGGAGCATACTCTCAGTAAGTTTGCTGACGATACAAAACTGGGAAGAGTGGCCAATAGGACACAGGGTCGTGGTGCCACGCAGAAGGAACCTCAACGGTCTGGGGAAACGGGATGACTGGAACCTCATGAAATTCAGCTAGAAGGGTGAAGTCCTGCACCTGGGGATGAACAACCACAGACACCAGTACATGCTGCGGGCCACGCATCTGGAAAGCAGCGTTGCAGAAAATGATCTGAAGGTCCTGGTGGATACCAAGTTGAAGATGAGCTAACAGTGTACCCTTGCTGCAGAGAAGACTACCAGTATCTTGGGCAGCATTAGGAGAAGTGTTACCAGTAGGTAACTCCTCCACACTGGTGAGGCCATACCTGGAGTACTGTGTCCAGTGCTGGGCTCCCCAGTACAGGAGAGACACCGCCACACTGGAAAGGGTGCAACGGACCGTCACGAAGATGATGAAGGGACTGGAGCATCTCTCCTAGGAGGAAAGCCTGAGCGAGCTGGGACTGTTGAGAAGAAAAGGCTCAGGGGGATCTTAGAAACGAGTATAAATACCCGAAGGGAGGGTGCAGTCCCTGCCAATCTCAACGAATCTGTGATTCTGTACTGTTCTAAATTTTATAAAGTAGTTATTTACAACTAGTTGACAGGAAGTACTCAGAAAATGTAGGAGATGCAGAAATTGGTCTCCACATGGAAGTTACGATTTTTTATTACCCAGCTTGGAGGATTAATGTCTTACAACATAATTTTTGAAAA
Organism: Falco naumanni; assembly: GCF_017639655.2. Taxonomy (NCBI): domain Eukaryota; kingdom Metazoa; phylum Chordata; class Aves; order Falconiformes; family Falconidae; genus Falco; species Falco naumanni. Next base: position 9,337,054 of record NC_054058.1, on the reverse strand, counting down.
GAGATTGAATACTGAAGCAGAGGAAATGTATTACCAATTGTCAGCAAGAAAAGGAAAAATGAGACTACTCTGATTCTTGCGTTTTCTTATTATTAAAATAATGGAAAAAATAGTAGGAAACATTGCCAGTTTTCTACAAAGGAATGGAACAAAGCACAGTACGCTTCCAGAGCTCTATACTGTAAATTTTTGTTGAATGGGCTTTTCAATAAAACTCTAGAATTAACTTGAGGAAGAAAAATTAATAACTTCATTGAAAACAAATCTGATGTCTCAAGTGCATGCGTGTGTCTGAATTTTGGTAACACATTTGACTTAGCGTAATAAGCCTTCCTCTCAAAATTGATTCAAATGAGCAACCTCTTAGAAACTTTCACGTACCGTGAAAACGTAGAAGAACACAAAGTGATGTAATCTTAAAATAACGGAATTAACATAGAGCGGGGGATTAAAAACTGTGGGACCAAAAAGATTTTTTTTCTCTTATGTGTACAGTGGGATGCAGTGACGAGAACTGTAATAACAATTTCCACCCAGGGTTTAGAAGATGGTGTAAGTAATGGAACTGGGAGCAGCAATGCCCGTGTGGGTGGAAATACCTCCGAATGCTCCGAAAGCGTTTTGAATTTCAAAACAGCTCTCTAGCGCGTTACCAGCCTGCGGAGCAGCTAAGCCCCAGCCTGTTTGCCGCTGTGGGAGGGTCCGCGTCATAGCGTGTTCGTGGTTTTCTTTTGGCTCTGACATCTGTCAAAGCCAGGTTCAAGGTTCCTGGGGAGTCTCAGTGCGGGAGGCCTCCTCCAGTCCAGCCCACACAGCGAGGCTTCAGCCGGGGCTGCTTCGGGGCTGCTGCTGGCCGTGCTGCCCCAGGGGCGTTCAGCAAGGGGTGCCCACCACCGACCCTCACTTTTGTCCTGAGAACCATGAAGGAATTGGCCAGAAGCGGAGATCGGGAGGGGGTGCAAGGCGACCACCCTGCACGACGCGCTCCTTGAGTGCGCGGGTTCGCCGAGGAGCGAGGCGGAACTTGCGGAAAGCGAAGGCCGGTGCGTGAAGCCGCACCTCAGGCGTCGCTCTCGCCGGGCCGGGGGACACGAGGCCGAGGCGGCTGGGAGAAGCGGGGCGGCGGGCGGCCGGGCTGCCACGGCAGCGGGGACCCGGCCGGGGCAAGGAAAGGAGGCGGCAGCGGGACAGCGGGGGCGACGCGAGGTGTCACCAGCGGTGCAAACTGCGGGACGCCGCGGGAGAGGAAGCCCCGGCGCGGAAAAGCTGACAAGGAACGGCGCGGGAGTGGCACCGCCGGCGCGCGCACCGCCCCCTCCCCCCAGCACGCCCGTGTCTCCCCGAAAGCGCAGGGGCTCACGCGCGAAGCACCGGGCGGCGCCGCGCTCCCACGCGCCGCTGCGTCAGTGCGCGCGTACGGCCACCCACACGCGCACCCCGCGTGGCGAGGGGGGGTGGTGGGGTGCGGCTGCGCGCACCCACGGACAGGGATGTGCGTGCACGCGCGGCGCTCAACCCCACGCCGCCCCCGCGGGCACGCGCCCTCCTGTGTTACGCAGGCGGCCGCGTAAATATCCGCAGAGCGGCGCGCGCACGACCCGCCCGCGCGCCGCGCCTGCCCCACGCGCGCCGCCCCGGGGGAGCCGCTGGCCGCTGCGCGCCGCCCGCTCAACGCCGGCGCGGCCCCTTTAAATGCTAATGAGGCGGCGCGAGTGCCGGCGCCGGCCCCCGCTGACTGTGTTAAAACTTCGGCGGGGCCATTTTGGGGGCAGTAAGACCCAGCGCGGGCCCTAGGGACACCCGCCGCCGAGCCCCGCGCACCTACTCACCACCCGCCGGCCACCATGAGCGAGGCGGCGGAGACCAGCACCGCCAGCCCGGCGCCCACCGCGGCCACTACCACCGCCGCCGCCGCCACCACCACCGCCACAACAACCGCCGCTGCTGCTGCCCCGGCCGGAGCTCCTGCGCCGCCGCCGCCGCCCGCTGCCCCGGACGCCAAGCCCAAGAGCGCCGTCAGCGCCGCCGCGCCGGGCGCGGCTGTTGGTGAGGCGGCCCCGGGCGCTGCTGCCGCCGCCGCCACCACAACCGAGACAGAGAAGAAAGTGCTGGGTGAGCACCGGGCCCCGCGTCCAACTTCCCGGGGCACCTGCGGCGGGAGGGGGTTGTGGCGGGAACCGCCCCCCCCCTTCCCCGCCCTTTCCCCGCGGCTGTGAGGTGGCCGCGCCAGGGGGGCGCCGAGCGGTGCCTGTCCGGGACGGCAGCTCGGGGCTGGGCGGGAGCACCTGTGTTCAGCGGCGGCCCCAGCACCGCTTCTCCGGGGCCGGGCGGTGGTAGCGAGCGAAGTGCAGCCATGTTGAGGGTCTTCCTGGCACCTGCCGCCGGTCCCGTGCCCTGCGGCAGCAGCTCCCCTGGGGAAGGGGGTGCTGGTTAAACCCTGTGTGCCCCCTTTAATCCTAAGGTCTTTGCGCGGTTTTTCTGTCTGTCAAGATTGCCCCTTTAATAACGCGTCTAGGTTTAATGGTCGAGGTGTTTTGGTTTGGGTTTGTTTTTTTGGGTTTTTTTTGTGTGTGGGGTTTTTTTTTTTTTTTTTTAGCTTTTAGTTGATGGATAAAGAGGCGAGCAAAAGGCTGGGTTTGCCGTCGCCTGTGCTCGGGGCCGGCGAGTCGCGAGTGTGTTTGTATCGTGACCGAACAGGAACAACCTGTTGAAAAGGGCAGGGCCGCGGTGCAAACGGGGATGCGCCGTTTGTAACTGCGTAACTTTTAAGAGGTTAGTAGAGGCAGAGTGGAGGCTGACTGCTAGTGTCGAGTCCCGAAATTCCCTAAGGAAAGACACCTCCTGAAGGGAGAGACTGAGGGCTCAGTGCAGCACTTGGAGAAGCTGGGTGAAGGATTTCTCTGGTGCAGAGAGGTAGGAAGGGTTCTGACAAAACTGAAGCGGTAAGTACGGTTTGGATGACTTTCCCCTGTTCTGTTTGATTTATCAGTAATCAATCAAGGCACATCCATGTCTTTTCGTATGTCTGGCTGCTGCTTCTTGCCTTAATGTGGCATGTTTCATTCTTGATAATGTTTTTATCTTGCCTGCCTGTTGCTATTGCTTGGGGGGGGGGGGGGGGGGTGTGTGTGCAGGGGGAAGTGAAGGCACAAGTGCCTTTCCTGGTTTAGCAGGAGAAATAAAACCGCCACGGTATTTGGTTTTGCACACTGGCCTTCTTGCTAGGCAAGCTTTTTAGCAGGAGTTGTAAAGAAAATGATCATTGGTAATGCTGATTGAAAATGGGCTTATGTTCAAGTCTACCTCAGATGTCCTCGTTAATGGTCTTGTAATTATGTTCGCTTAAGTCTCTTCTTACAAAGATCCTATTAGAAGCAAGGTCTGATGCTTGCCCAGGGCATCCAAATGTCTGACTTCTAGGAACAGGGATAAAGGGTAGTTGGGTTTATCTTCTCTCTTGGTCACAGGGAGCTTTGGCTTTCCTTCTCAAAACTAATACAAAGGCTATTTTGTCACGTAGGAATGAATGGCTGATGATTGTTTCCTCTAATAGCATCAGAGTGCAGCATCTTGTGGAAATTATGTGGGCTTTCGCTTGCTGATGGGACAGGCGTCGTCATCGCATCAGCTACCTTCTCTGACTCGGTAAAACTGGTTAGAGTGTCCTCTGGGCTTGTCCTCCTCCTTGCCTGATCTCATCTCTACGACAGCTCAGGCTTAACAGTGGCTGTACTACCATGGCCACGTGGATGTGCAGTGTTGTGCTGTTGTGTTTGAGGTGCCCCTCCCCGCCCTAGTAGTGCTTAGAGGAGACTCTAAGGCAAGTGTGAGTAGGGAATACTATTTCCGCAGTAGTGTCTTGAGGAATATCTTGGAGATTCATCTCTCTTCTCTAGCAACTTGTGTGAAAGGAGCAGTTTAGCTCTGAAGCTGTGTGTGTGGGCATCCACTTAGTAGTAGCCAGCTGGCCATGTAGGGTGAGTTTTGACTACCTCTCCCTTCCACCAGCTTTCTGACTTGCTTGAGTGTTTTTGTCAGGCTTCCTAGGCTTCTCGCCCTCTTTCACATCTGATTGAAATAGGCCAACAGACTCAATAGCTATTTTGTGGGGGAATCAGTGGTAATTGGCCTTCCTTCTTAAAGCAGGCTAAAACCTGTGTGTGCCACTGGCACCTGTTTCTGTGCTTCCCCCTGTTTCTTCCCCTGTTGACTTGTCTTAGCACAGTGAGGTCTTGTATGTAGCCAGTGTCTTTGTGGTAGCAACAAGTGTCTGTACCTGGTGCTGTCCTCCTGAAATGAAACCTAAAAGCACAACTATAAATATTGATGCTAAAGACTTGTTGCTGAATCAGTGCTAGGCAGTGCAACTTGGGGGTTTTATCTCAGGAATGGATGCTGTACTAGTTGTAGCCCTTTTCTCTAGTAACTACCTCAGTTTTAACATGGTTTTGCTGTTCCTAAATGTTAACATTTTCTGCTAGAAAAGTATATTAAAGACAAACCTTCACTTCCAAAAGCGCAATGATAAATGGCCTGTTATTTCAGTAATAGCAACAGTAATACAATGAACTGCTATCAGTAAACGTTCCTGTTTTAGCTTTGTATTTGGGGAGGAGGAAGAGACTGCTCTTTACTTCTGTCATGGGGATATATAAGAATGGCAAGACTGCGTGGGACCAAAGGTCTGTCTAGCTCTATTGTCTTCTAGTGGGAGAATGTAGGTGTAGAGCAGATAAAAATTTACAGCATGTTCTTTATGCCTCTAGCAGAGTGGCTTGGACTTTTGAAGACTGTCTCTAGACTATTTTCCTTTTAGTTCCTCTTGGGTTCCTCCCACCCCCCAAACACGAGGTTTTTAATAAGCAGTCATCTCTAGGTGATTAGACCCTTTTCAAATAAGTACTATGTAGATTGCTTAGATAGTTGTGGTCATGTTATTGTGATAAGTAACATCTATGGAAGTCTAGAGCCCCAAATTCTCCCTTTCCTATAGGTTTGAAAAGTACAAATTTGTGGTCTCCACCCAGTTGCTGAGAGGGAAGGAGAGGTTGAACTATGTCTGTTGCTGTTGAGTTCCTCCCACACGTTCCTATACGTTGGAGGAACAGGTTTCACCAGATCCTGTAAGACTCTGCAGTATGGCTTCTAAGTCAGATGCTGTTTTGGTGTTGAGACAGAAGCTTGTCTTGATCCTAGAAGCCTTGGAACCTAGAAGTAGGGATAGAGTGGGACACAAAAAAAAAAACCAACCCAAACCCAGTGTCTTGCAAGGTTTCATTTGATTAGATTGATCTTGAAAATGCAAGAAAGCCCTTGTCCAAAAGATGGATGTGCTGCCTCTCCACTTGAGAAAGTTGCATGGTGCTTGATAACTGCTGCTTTGACCAGTTCTGGTTTCCAAGGAAGAAAGAAAGGGTAACTGTGTGAAAGAGGACTTTTAAACAGCTTTCTTTGGCTATGTTTCGTGTCTGGCTACTAAGCTAAAGAGAACTGATGAATGGCAGTACGATTTTCAGCTTCGCTGCCCTTTTCTGGGACAAGAAATAAAGAAGGGATGGATGGCCAGTTCTGAAAATAGAGCTGGACTTCATTCTAGATGTAGTGTGAACTCTTGGCTGAAGAACAGCATGTTAAAACTCTGCTTCCTGCTACTGCATTGGTATAAACTGTAGCAGGAGATGAAAGTACACTTTAAGTGTTAAGGCAGCAGAATAGGTCTTATTGTGACTTCATGTGCAGGTATGAAAGTATTTTTGTAACATTCTTGTACTTCCTTATGTTTTAGAGTAACACTAACTTTTTGTTTCAGCCACCAAAGTTCTTGGCACAGTCAAGTGGTTCAATGTCAGAAATGGATATGGCTTTATCAACAGGTATGTTTAAATTATGATAGTTGAATGTACTGTACTAAGACTCATGGTACAGATAATAATGCCATTCATTAGTAATTGCAGCGGAGACCCAAGGACCTGGCTACAACTTCCTGCAGTTGATAGCCGGATTTTGCCAGGCATTCAACAAACTCTGGTATCATCCCCTCCATTGAAGGTTGTGTGAATGGAGAGAAAATGGAAAGGGTCAAACTCATAACAAATTTGGTCTGTTATTTGTTTACTCGGTCTGCATCTTTAATGAACTGTATAGTCTTCTATGACTGCCTGCCTGTTTTTTGAAAAGTGCAAGTAAGGTTGGAGTATGAGGGGAAATACTCTTGGATTAAAACTCTGGTGTTAACTAATAGGACAAAATACCTACTCTAAATATACTTTGACATGCTCTGATACCACCTAACTGAAGATATTCTAGACCTGGGTTCATAGAAGTTCTCTCTATATTATTTTTTTGCTCTGAACATGAGCAAACCTCTGAATGGCATTAGTAATGCAAATATCTGTAAGTGATATTGATCACACTCCAACCTTAGGTACACGAGACCCCTTCTTCCAAGTTGGAGGAAACTGGCTTTTAAGCCCTTAAACCTAACAGATACTCCAGCCTTTTGCTTTATGAAAAACAAAGCTCCTGCATGGTGAATGCTTGTCTTGTAGAAGATAACACCTGGCAAGTTACTTTGTTCTGCAAGTCCTTGAACTGTTACACAGCAGGTAGATTTGGGCAAGTTGGACAGCATAGAAAGGGGCAGAAGAGCCCCTGTTTTATGGATCTGAAGTCAGTTCTGATATAGTCTCTGGAGACTACTATCCAGTGTTAGGTAAGCTTAGAAAAGCTTGAATTAGTAAGTACTGTAATTAAAGGCTTCCATAGCAGTTGCTGTGAGAGCCTTCAGCTGGATATGTTGTATTAACTTGTTAACTTTCTTCCTAAACCAAAGTTTAATATTACTTTGGTCCAGCACAACAAGCTTTGGGTTATGCATTATCTTTGCAAACTCCTTGACCCACCTGTTCCCTCTACGGAGAAGGAATTGAGTGAACATACAGCAGTGTCTAGGCTGGCCGGCCTAATCCAGACAACCTCATGTTTGTGTCTGGATCCCCTGCTAGTGGACTCTCCTAACACCTCTTGTGCATGGCTGCTTTGAGCCTTCCTGAAAGGAGAGCTCTGTTAACAGCTGTGGCAAGTCCTGTTGATAGTCTTGCTTGACCTCTGGGATAACAGCTCAGGTTGCAGCCCCTGTGGAAGCTTTTTTTGGGGGATGGAACAGTGGAAGGCAACCAACCCAGTCATTAACTGTGCCCTGTGTCAAAACAAAATATTGGACACTTGCCAGGAGATTATGGAGAGCCTCCCCCAGTCCCCTCACCCTTCTGGAGGATGAGGAGTCCTTTCTGCTGTCAGGCAGATGACCCTGGAAATTCAGAGCAGGGTCTTGGTAGCATAGATTTAAACAGAATGTATGGAATTCAGGAGATGTACTAAAGGCTGGGGGATGGAGGGTTTCGCTTGTGAAGTCAGGGACTTCTATTTAAGTCTCTTAGTCTATACTCTTATGACTTCTCACTCTCTTTTCACAGAAATGATACCAAAGAAGATGTGTTTGTTCATCAGGTAAGACAGCAGTAATTGTACTTAAAGATGTGCACTGTGGTAGGCTTCTAACGTAACGTTCTAAGGCGAAGCCAGGATAAGTTTGGGTGTCTGTTCCAGAATATTTACTGCAAATGCCTTGAATGGACATGTGTGAATTTTTTTTCCTTCTGTCTGGAGTTATAACTGAGGGAATAGATATTACAACCCTTCATGCTTTCTCTTATCTGCTCTGATTTAAACACTAAAAGTTGTTTGGGGGTTTTTGGGGTGTTTTTTGTTTGGTTTTCCCTCATCTGGGGAGATGACTCTTTTCTGTAAATGCTTTGCTACTGGTTGTCTGTCCTTCCCCACCCCATTTCCTCATGCTCCTTGTGTGTTCTGTTTCTTCCTACCCTCTTTGTTTTCAGGTCTGTTCTGTCTGCCCTCCCTGGTATTGGAGGGAAAGTGATCTGGGCTGGCTTTTGACCAGCCTGGGTTGCCATCAGCTGTTGCTGCATGAGACAGCTGCTGTCAGGGAGAAGAGGAGGGAGGCTATGTGCCAAGTGTGCCCAAGCAGAGAGAGGTTGCTCAGCAGCTTGTCATTGGTTAACTTCCCTTGAGCTGTCAGTAGGCTGTTCTAAGTTTATACTATGACTCTCAGATCGCAGGCAACTAATGGGGGAGACGGAGGATGCTGTTTCTATGCTAATGTAAACTGAATAGTTGGCTTGGATCTGGTTTTGCATCATCTGAGACTTCACCAGAAAATGAAATACTGCCCCTGGAGCTTGTCCCATATAAAATGCCTGCAGGCCCATGCCATCCTTAAAAGCATGAACTTTGTAGCACAAGTAGCAGTATTTCTATCAAATGTAACCAGGAAACTTAAGCTCAAGAGCTCATCACAGAGGACCAGTCTATGTAGTTGTGTTAAACATGCTAGTCAACGCTGAGAGGTAGTTTAGTTCCTATGGCTTCATGAATAAATTGCCTGTTTCTCTGGTTCAAGGGGTATAGACCAATTATCCCAAAATGGAGGAAGCTGGGAAGGAATGAGTCTAGTGCTTGTAATGAGCAAAGGTGATATTGGAAGTGTGTGCAGTACACATTCCTGGTTCAGTTGGTGGACTTCAGAGCAAGAGCTCTAATGCATGTACTGAGTTGTAATGGTCACTCTCCTTAACGACTGTGTGCTCTGTGCATGCTGATACAGATGCTGCATCTGTGGCCTGGTGAGAGTGTGTCCAGAGGAAGGTGGAAAGAGTTACAGTAGCAGAAAAGTGTTCTGGATAGGCAGGACTGTAAAACTACCTGAAAGGCAAGTGAAGTATCCTGTGGGAAGATATCCTGGAAAGTGTTTGTTGTGCTGATGACATATAACATGGATCAGTGTTATTCTGCTTGGGAAGGCCACTTGCAGAGACCCAAAGAGTGAAGGCCAACAGCAAGCTAGTATTAGCTGTGGTGTTTTGTCTCCTTCACCTGTGGAGAAGGTTATTCACCCAAATGTAAACTGGGGTGACAGGGTGTAGTTTATTTCCTATCTCCTGTGAATGAAATACTCTCAGAGTAAGCACCGAGGAAAACTGGCTTGTGGTATTTCTGAAACATCATCGTGTGCAAGCCTGCAACGAATTAACCCTCGTGGTGGGCTGTGCATGGCAAAGGAGATGCTTCTGCCTCTGGCCTTGGTTGGCCACAGTTGGGTGTTCCTCAGCTCTTCCATCTCGAGCCGTTCCTGTATGTGAACGTGCTCGCTACCAGAGCCTGGGGCGTTCTGGCCAGAGCTCCTGATGGGGCCGCCCAGCAAGGGAAGCAAATCCATGGTTTAAGCAAACATCCTGCTGTGAGCTCCCTCTCCATGCCGGTTCTGCCCCTCCTCCCTGCGCCTGTCCCGGGAGGGGCTGGATTACATGCCTAATCCCTTCAGAATAAGGCTGACCTAGTTGAATAGATACAGCCTCCTCCCTGCCCTCCCCCGCACGCATCCGCAGTGGGGAGGGAACAAGCCGATCTCATGATTGGAATGGGGGTTAACGCTCGGGTGTCTGACTATTGGATGCTATTTATAAACCTAGTACAGATTAAAATGCTTTTCTCTTTAGGGCATGCATGGCTTGCTTTGAATTAACCCTTTGTTTTGCGGGGGACCCAAGCAGTGCTTTGGGGAAGGGCGGTTCTTCACCTGCTTTGTCTTGCTTGTATCCTTGTCCAGTTGGTTCATGCAAGGTGCTGTCTAGGGCACTGTGTCAGTTAGAGGTGGTGTGAGCATTAAGGACCGATGTGATCCACCACGTGGAGTGTGTCTGGGGAGGGGGGAGGAGGGTCTTGCAATTTAACACCATTGTAAGTGTCAGTAGCCAGAGATGTCCAATTTAATTAGGCATAGCTTGAATCAACAAGCCCGTGAGGAGGAGTTAATCTCTTCTGCTGCAGAGGTCTTTTTCTTTACTTTGCTGGATTGCATTTGTTGTGCACAGCCTGGTGTACATGCACTGATAACTGGTGTAACAGATTTTTGGCTATAGCTGCGATGATGCTGGATGTGCACATGGTGTGGTGATATGAGGATATGGAAAGAACTCTTCCAAACAAAATACTGAACTAGCTCTGAAGACTTAGAGCTGTCTGTTCACTAGTGTCCCCTTGGGAAATGAAGGGCTTTGTCTTAATTGTTGAGTGCTGTCTGTGTTAACACAAAACATCTCTTTTGAATCAAAGAAGCTGGAGCCTGCAGGATACTGGGGAACAGTAACAGGGAGAAGAGAGCTCTCTCCCCTCTGGATATATAGAGTAAAAGTCTTTTCATCAATCTTGTAGTTTAGGCTTGTTAGAGGCTTATTTCAGCAACGTTTACCTGCAGCTGAAGTAGTAAGCAGTAGAACCATGTAGTTTCTGCTCTGAATTCTAGGACTTAAAAATGATTCCTGGTTGCCTTTATGAAACAAACCCCAGCCTACTGTGTGGCAGCCTCTGTCTCCTGTTGGCAGCATATTCAATTGCAAATCTGAACTTCTGATGCTTCTTTTCACAAAGCTGGAAAAGAGCATGTGGAATCCTGTTGAATTTATCTTCCATTACCCTTCTTCGAGGATGTTTGAGGAGCTTCACTAATCTTAAGTAAACCTGCTCCTGAAAAGAAATCTGGTAGTCCTTTCTTCCCCTGCACTTAAAAGGAAGGGGAAGGAGCTTGAAATACAGCTTTGACATCTGTCATATGCAGAGGAAAAATCTTGATTTTGAGTCAGTTGTCTCAATGCAAGTGGTGGTGAAAGAATTAAACCCCTGATCCGCAGTGAAGATTATTATTTTAGTATGAATATACAGCACTTAAGGAAAAACTAGCACTTCAGCTGATCTTAGAAATGGGGCAGTTATACTAATAGGTCAGCAGAAACAAATGAAACTGTCGTAGCTGATGGTGGGAGTCTTTGTTTGCTAAATTCCCCAAAGAATTCACTTGAGCAGCTTGTTTTCTTCCTGTATAAAAAAACCTCCACAACCACAAAAACAACAAAACAAACCCCTCTTGGGTTGCCTTTGCTTTCCTAGCAATAATATCTACACTCTTGCATTCTTCCTTAAGCCTTTCAGGGACACTGCAGGGTACAGGGAAAGGTGTGGCTAGATGTACAGCTAAAAGGACATGCTGGCCTGTTGCCTGAGACAAAGGGGACTGTATTCAGCAACAATGAGACTACTTTTCCTAAACTGGTCAAGCTCAACTTTAAACTGATTAGAACTTTTCTTTCAGTGGGAAATATTTTTGTTGACTGAATGAATTTAGTTGCCATGCACAGGCAGCAATTCAACTGATTGTCAGCTGCCCGTTTTTCTTGAACTGCAGACAGATATGACAACAGTCTCTTCTGTTTCTGCCTTGCATCCCATTTCTTAAGCCAGACTTGTGCCCTGTATTTCCATGTGTGCTTCTATCTACTGGATCTGCACCTGCCTCCTTCACACTAACAAGATGCCTGTACTGGGGAAACAAAGTTAATTGGCCTTTAGTAATCCAGAAGAACTTCAGTAAAAAGTCTGCTACTTGAGTGGCTTGTACAATGTGTGCGTTTTGGTGGTGGTTGGTTTTTTTTTTTCTCCCCCAGCCTCTTCCAGTTTGTGTACTCTTACCTATTGAACAGATAGTAGGCTTGTCTTGCTAACAGCCCTTGGTGGAATCCTAGAAATACTCTACAGAGGAAAAGGCCTCTGTAGTTTAGACAAGCTAAAAATCACTCCAGGAGGTTTGAGTGTTCCTGTGCATCTGATGTTTTGATTCAAAGCCATGTTGTTATAATTTGGGATTTCCACCTAGGAGATGACTAAAACTGTGATTGTCTGTTCTGGTACTATTCCTTTGTGTGTTAGGGACTTGGCTTGATTTGGGGGAGGGGGTTTGTGTATGCGCTTAGGTAAAATAGTCATTTATGTTACACCACAGTTGTAGTAAGTCTTCTTTAGTTGCTATGAGTTGCAATGGTACTTTATACCTATATATAAACTACTTCATATTTAATGCTATTTTCTATGAAAATGCTCCTGGTCTTAAGTTCTCTGTAGATGGTCTACAGGTCCAATGACTGTGCAGACATGAGTCACACTTGCTGCTGGAGCTGCCTTGGTACAGCTTGCAGGAGATCAAATACTTGGTGTGAACTCTGTTTATACAGAAACATGTAATGATCTGGATATTTAGTAGGATTGGCAGAGGGGTTCCTGGGGCAACGGCTGATTCTTAAACTCATAAATATTGAGAAAGGAGTAAACCTTGACTGAGTATTGAAGGGCCTGTGGAATGAAAGATATACCAGTGTGCAGGGTGAATGCTCTGGTGTGTAGAGTTGAGATTGTAGCTGAAGAGTACTGTCCTTACTACCTCTACAGGGCTAGGAATGTAAGATAACTAAGAGACAAAATAATACATTTTTCTGTATCTCTTATTAAAGACGGCGATAAAGAAAAACAACCCACGGAAATACCTGCGCAGTGTTGGTGATGGAGAGACTGTAGAATTTGATGTGGTCGAGGGAGAGAAGGTGAGAGATCATGGATACTTAGGGATGTGCTCCAACAGAGTTAACAAAATTGTAGTGAGATGTAACACAGAACCTTAGCTGTGTATCTGGTATTTTTGTCTGTTACATTAATCCCTAGGGTGGGTGGCATTCATACAGCTTTTCTGTGGAAGATCTGTTTTTAAAAGGCTTCATTAAAAAGTACTTCACAACACTAACTATGTTCTAGTGCTTCTAGAATCTGTAATTCTTACTTGATAAAGCATTTGAAGCTTGTAGCCTGCCCAGTAATCGTTAAGAGGCATATATTGCCCTGAAGAATTTGTCTTGGGGTCTGGTAGCTTAATGACTGTAAGAACCTTCAAGTTCTTCTACATTCTCAAACATCTTTTGAGGTTTTGTGAGTTGTGTGTTTGGGTTTTTTTTCCCTCTGAACTTAGCCTGGCTAATAGGGTCTTAACTCATGATTGTAATTTTTGGTTATGAGGTTGAGAATAACAAACCTGCTCTTGCACTGCATGGGGGGAAAGGAATCTCTATAGCGTGGAACTGATAGAGAAAAGCCTCTTTCCTGTGTTATCTTTTCCCTGTAGCTGATGGTTCTTTTCTTTTCTTAGGGTGCAGAAGCAGCTAATGTCACTGGTCCAGATGGAGTCCCTGTAGAAGGCAGCCGCTATGCTGCAGACCGGCGCCGCTATCGACGTGGCTATTTTGGCCGACGCCGTGGACCACCTCGAAGTGTAAGTTTTATTTCTTAAAGTGGTGGTAGTCCTACCTCCTCAGCAGTCTTCTGAATTCCCCTTATGAGAGGGGACTACTGGTTCAGCACTGGCATATAGTTAAGCATTGACAGCTTAAAAAGTTGTAAGTAGTGTTCAATAATATTCTGGTTTCCCCTAGCACGTCACTGATGTCGAATCTGACATTTTCTATTATTGAGTACCCTTTAGGCCCATCCTTGGCATGTCTTTCTATAATGTGTTAAAAGCATCTTTTTGGGTGTTAAGGTATCTGTGTGAAGAGTAAACACAACGAAGCGAGACACCTGAGTGGTTTACCATGCTCTTTACCTGAAGCAAGCTGAAGTATGTATATGACCCTAAGTAATAAACCAGAACTTGGAAGGGTTACTTGGAAAACAGCACCTGGTTAGAAGTTCATTGCTTTTGCATGGCATGGTAGTAGTTTGACCAAATAGCTGAAACCTTCATAGGCCTCTGCCTACAGCAGTTCAGTGTAAAGATAATGCTTTTTTTTTCTTTAAACTAGCTACACACCACTGTTCAGAATATCGGCAAGGTTTCCTAAGCTACTTCCCTGCAAGTTTTTGCAGAGGGAAAAGTATGAGATAGATGGTTGTAATTCTAGCAGTTACCACTCCTGTCCACATTGTGCTAAATTGGTGCCTGGAACGATCCAACAAACTAGAACATACTCCAAGCTTGATTAGCTTTTCTTTAAGAGTCTGTGATCATCACTTGCAGAAATATGTGAATAATGCAGTATGAGCCCTGGTGGAAGTCTCTGCCCAAGCAGCATAACTTCTTTTCTACAGAGTTGACAGCATAGGGGCAAACAGAGCAAGTGTTGTGAAACCCTTCCTTAAAGCCTAGCTGTTTACACTAGCTATCATGAGGTCTTTTCTTTAATCCTGCTGGATACCGCTGAGCCTTAAATACATGAAAAGTGTTCTTTCTGAGTCCCTTGGAAATGACTGGAAGCTTGTGCTGGTAACTGATTACTTATTACAGAGTATGTCTTTGTTTTTGTGGCAATACAGTTTGCAGCTTCAACTTTCATGCTAAGTGGCAAAGAACTAGGATACTTGGTTTTGTTCAGCTTTTTGATGTTCCTGGTCTTATCTGTTCACTTGCCAGCCACCTACGTTCCAGTACTGATTCTGTTTCCTTTTGCCTTGCCAAGATTAAAATCTCAACCTTTTATTGGGAGTGAATGCTTTAGTTGGTGGTTATCAGTGTTGTCTTGGAACTGCTTTAGATCTTAAATGAGCAGGCATATCACAGCTTAGACAGCGCTGTGTACTGATGAGTATGGAAAGCGGCTATTTCTTTCTGCCTGAAGAGCAATGAGACGCAGCTTGAGCACAGGGAACATTCAGTCTTGGGGTAGTCATGCTGGGACATGTTCTCTTGGATGTCTAATGCAAGCTGATGCAGCTAAAAACCTGGCTTGCATGTGGCCCTAACACACTTGGATCCTGGTACCTGAAGGTCTACGCGAGGGAGGAAAAAACTGTGATAAAGTGATATTTCCTTTCCATGTTTGAGCTCAGTCAGGAGTTCCTTGTGCAGCCAAAGCTGATGTTCTGCTATGCCTGCTCAACTTGCTGCACATTGCAGTGGACCCTTCTTGCGTTCTGAGCCAGTTTCAAGTGCAGTCAGTTCTGCTGGGCCTTCTTACCCACTTGCTAGTTGCCTGAACAAGTCAAAGCTCTGCTTTAAGGAAGTCTTTGCAGGGACTGTCCTTGAAGTTGTCGTAGTCTAGGTTGGTGAAACCACTTAAACTTGTCCAGGTATTCTTGTCATCCCCTATGTGCTTGCTTTCATAGATCGTTTGAGAGTAGAGTGAATCCTCATCTGAAACTAGCAGTATATTCTGTTGGAGATTTTTAACTCTCAGCAGTTTCTTCACATTGAAACTGCATGTCTGCTGCATTTAGAAAGATGCTTCTGGTACCTTTTTTCTTTAACACTTTCATTCCCATGTGTGGAAAGAGGAATGAAAGGTAGCAGTGTTTGTGAGCCATAGCAGTATTTGTACACTATTCTGTATGGTCCCATTAATGGGTGCATTAAAGGTTGTGCGCCTCTACTTGAAGAAATGTTTCCAGCTAACAGCCGTGCAGGTTATTTCTGAGACAGGTGTGAGTTGCTGAAGGTATGGCACTCTTGGGCTGTCTTTGCTGAAAGGAGATTTACTCAGCTGCAGTTGACTCTTGCTGCACACCTGAAGGAAGAGGTTTTGGTGTACCCAGGCCTGCCATGCATAAAAACCTACTAGGCTGCAGAGATGAAAGGTGTCCGTGCCAATCCTGTATTTATGGAGCAGGGGGGAAGTCTTATTTGTTAAGGTGACTTTTGACATCGTGGCCTCCTAGGTTTCAAGAACTTCTAACTGATGTCAGTTAGCAGCTCCACTCCAGCTTTGTAGTGCAACAAGAGTCTATTTCTTCTCCCTCACTGGCATGGTTTAAAGCAAACTAAAGGTGCTATCCTTTGTTTGCCACAGTAGCTCAAATGTGCCTGTACTGTGTCTTAAGTTACTGAGTCTGTTTTTTGAACATGTCACATTGTGTGAATTTCTCAGCAGTGAAGAGAACCTTGAGGAATCTGAGGTATTTAATCAGCTCCAGTGGAACTGTGTCTGGATTGCATGGAAAGTTCTGTGGAAAGTGGAAGTACTTGTTCATATCAGAAAGTTCTTAATTGTATCCACTACAGAAAAGAGGCTGTGCTCTTCAGTAAACTGCCAACACAGTCATGGCATGGAGCTGTAGTGAGGATGTTAGTACAGTGAATCATGGAATAGCCTTGAGAACTGATGATGGCATCATGTAGATACTGTGTGTGTCACTAATAGAGGAAGCCTCTATACTAGTGGGTCAAAAAATAAGCAAAAGAGTTTGAGAGCTGTTTTATAGGCTGATGCTATTTCTTGTAGAGAAGAGACCTGAAAAAATTAATAGTATTACACAAAAGCTAGAAACTGATCTGAAGCAATGTACTAACAAAGGAAGAAGTTAGGAGAAGCAGATGGGTAAAAAGCTCATTGCAGTTACTGTTAATGCTTACAAAACTCTTCTTTGGGAGATGGCAGTAATATTTTGTACATTTTTAGGGTTAGAGAAGTCTGTGCAAGATCTTCATAGAGAATCACAGCCTACTTGCCTATTTTGTTCTTCAGAGGAAAATGTAGAGTGCAGCAGGCCAGCTTCATTCATTTGTCCTTTAGGATAACCTAATCTCTTGTTAGAAGGTATCACATTGAGCTGGAAGGTTCCTGTGGAGGAGATCGTGAAACAGGATCATGTATGTGCTAGACATAGTGTGATGCTTTTAACAGTAAAAATGAAGCTTGACTAATAAATGAATCTAATGTACTTACTGTTAGTGTAGTGAAACAAGACCTCAAAGCTTAGGTACTGTTTTCTGGTCAAATTGCATCTGTTTGAGTGACTTCTAATAGCATAATTGTTTTATTTTGGAATTGTACTTCACTTCCAGCCAATAGACCTAGATCAATTGACAGTGATATAATGTAATGTGTTAATTGAGTTTTTGTGGTACTATAGAAGATGCAGGAAATTATCAGGACTTCTGGGCTAAGCAATTCAGATGCTTTGCTATTCTGTTTTAAACTGATTAAGCCAAACCCATTTAAAATACTGACATAACATTCAGCTCAAGATGAATAGGAAAATGTTGAAATTTTCTTGTAATGCTTCATCAGGTCTAGTCACTCTTTCCATCACTACAGGAGATGGAGTCTTTTATGTGAGATTCTGATGCAGCCCTCTGTAGGGAGGAGTGGGCTTGGGCTCTGCCATTAAAAACATGTAGAAATTCAATACTGCTTTTTAAAGAGCTGTGAATGTGATCCTGACTGTCAAGTGCTATAGGAGAGCTTTGGCTGATCAAAAATATTGTTGTGTGTCCCTCCCTACAATTGGGTTGGTTGAGGCTTTGTTGATTTTGGCAACATTGCCCCTCCGACAAGACCTACTAGGCCTTCATGGTTCTGTACTTCTGGCATTGTAGCACTAGAACTGAGTGCTGATTTCACGTGTGCTTGCTCAGAAATCCTGGAGAAGTGATGATTATGCTGGAACATGTTCAGGATTGCTTTAGTTTGGCATCCTCTCTTCCCTTCACATCTTGTTGTTCTCCCGTTTCTGTGCTTTGCCAGTCCTCACGTGAGGAAGAGAGTGAGAGGAGAGAGTGAGAGCATTAGATTATTGCTTCACAAATGGCAAACCTCAAGACATGAATCACTATTGCCACATGCAATACTGGCAGTGCTATTTCTTACTTTACTGTTGGAAAAAATTCTGACTACCCATCACAGGTCTATTAAACTGTAAACATCCTGATACAAACAGGACAGATTGGTATTAGAAAGCAGATGTAAGTAGTATAATACTGTTGTAAACTCAGAAGCATAGTTTTCCATTTGGTTTCTGAGTCTCTCGAGTACTTCTCAACTTCTATCAGATGCTACCTGTTACTACTGTCTACTTAGTCACTGGGAGTTCCTGTGGATATTTAGTTATCCTGATCAGTTTTATACGTGAGAGACCATAATGGATAACGTTATTTGTGGTTTTTAAATTGAATTCTGATTTATCTCAACTCAGCAGCTGACCCTGTCATATCGTTAAGAATAGCTGGTATAGCTAGCTCTAGGTACAGCATGTGAAATATTCCAGCTGCATTTAGGCCATGTCTTTGTGCTTTTTGGAAACTTGGAAAGCTACAGAGTGCTTGAAATTAATGCATTTGGAGGGTATTTTCCTGTAGAGAGAAGAGAAGATTGTCCAGGTTAGTCACTGAGGTTCACTTAACTCCCTAAGGTGTTAGAACCGACAGCACTCCAGCCTTTCTAAATGTTAATTATCACAATATCTTAGCTAAAGAGAAGTTCACTGCCCATGCAATTACCTGAGATATTCAGATAAAATAAAGCAAAATATGGTGGTGGTTAAAATAGCTGTGCAGAATTGGAAAGAGACCTGTCAAACCTAGAGTAGGAAACAAGCTTTCTGACAGCCTTCAGTAGTCTACACTATCAGATACAAAAGATGCACTTCTGTTTCCAGAGTTCTTGTTAAATTCCTCCTTTTAAAGGAGGATAGTACAATGGGAACTGAAAATCATCTAATGACTTATAAAATGGACAGTACTGATGGCTGGCATTTAAAAAAAACAAACAACAAACTAGATGAGAAAAAAAACCCTGAAACAAATTGAAATAAACTTTATCGTTCCCCTTTACTTGTTAACTAATAACCACTGCAATGAAAATGATTGTGTAGAAGAGTATTTGACACTATGTAGTACAGGTTTTCTACCTTTTAAATTTCTTGATTTATTTTTTCTGTGGTGTGGGGCTTTGTGTAGAATGAAGCCAGAAGTGGTCTCTGGCAAGTCTGTGCATGATGTCTGTTAGCTTTGTGAATTCAGAAGTGTCCTGATCCATAGCTGCCTCTCCGTAACACATTTACCCCTTACAATGCAGTGTCATGACTTGAAATGCACTTCCATGCACATCAGAACTGTGAGGTTCCCTGCTGTTCTTGGCAGACAGGGAGGAAGTATTGTGAGGTAGCCTCCTCATCTATTACTATGAGGAGCAAGGACAGTGTGATTGACTCTTGTTCTGTTCTGCTCTACTCTTACTTTTGTCTGTATTAAAGCCTTTTGAGTATCTGCTGCTTTTTACTTGATATGCTGGTGCTTCTGTACTGATACACTGTTCTTGAGCTTGTGTTCAGATCACTGGGCTTAATATATTGCCCATGAAATAAGGTAACACTTCATCTTTGCCTTCTGTTTTCTTTTGGTTGTAGGGTGGTGAGGGAGAGATGAAGGATGGGGTCACAGAAGGAGGACAACTTCATCAGCAAGTCCATAGGAACCCTACCTATCGTCCCCGCTATCGCAGGTTTGTACTGTTTCCTTGTTCATCATTACATTTGGATGCTTTTGTGATCTATGCAGGCTTCAGTAAGAGCAGGAAGCTGTATTCCCTAGTGTTAATGTGTATTCAGGTGGGAGAAACATTTTAATTAGTAGGAGAAAGGTGAGCCACAGGAGTAAGGAAACAACCATAAATATTTTTTTTTAATGTGCTTATATGTTGCTCAGAGCCAGGAATAGGTCTAGAAAAGGCAAATCATTCTTAGGATTCTCTTACCTCTCACAGTTGAGCAATGTACTGAAATAAGTTGCAGGGTCCATGTCTTCTCAGCTGAACTCTTAGGCTTTCCTAGACAAGTAGTGAATCCAAACCCCACTTGATCTGGGACAGCTAGGCCCACCATCTGCAGGGGCAAGGGTGTGCTTTATAACTTTTCTTGTGAACTGCAGACAGTAGTTTCCAATTAAGCACTGAACTAGTAGCTTGTGCACATCCAGCTCGCTCCTGAGTGTCATGCAGGCTTGGTTTTATGCACTGGTGCTACTTGTAGGTACAGAGGAAAGCCTACTGTTCAGGGAAGGCTGAAGTTGTATCCTATCTCTTACAGGCTGTTCAACTTTATGATGGCACTATAGTTACCTTGTAGCATCCTGTGCTAGTGGAGGGTATTGCTGTCAGTTAAGAGATAAAATTTAAGTTCATTGAGGGCTCCTAAATGAGAGGGTAACAAAATAGGATTACTTAAGTGGCTCTTGCTAGGACTTTTGGAGAAAAGGAGTACTATAGATACAGGAGAGCTTCTGGAATAATAAGATAAAGCTTATCAAAATGATTGAAGGGCCGGGGGGAATGTGTTAAGTGTAGAAGTGGCTGAGGAGTCTGAGGCTGGGAGAAGAGACAAATGAAGACTGATATAGAGGTCCTCCAAATAATGAGTAGCATGGAAAGGATGGATGAGATTTAGTTTTGTTATTTCTTCTGATGATGTGCAGAATCAAACTCTACAACTCTCCTGAAGTTACAAAACAGGTATGTTTATTGCAGCACCAGGTGCAAGGGAGATCACTCCTCTTAACTTGCATGCAGTTTCAACTAGCAGTCCGATATTTATTATACAAAGTCATGCATATACATAAGGTTTCTGAACATTCAGAATCTCCTCCCTCTGGTGCCTCTTCAAGATGTACTTTTCATCTTCTTGGGCAGTTACCTGAAGTTCTTGTTTATCTTTGCATACATTAGCAGTCTTTGTTATTGAGTTTGTTATCTTAAAACATCTGCTGGCTAACGATTAGTCCTTCCTTATTGTCCACTCTAAACATGTAAAGCTAATACATGCCCACTGGGCTGGTTTTAATCTATATCGGCATGATCTCTGGCAGGGGATCCACCTTCTTCGGGGTGGGGGCCATTTGAGTAGGAAGTCGCTGATCTCTTATTATTACTAAACTATTACTACCACAATTATTTTACTCTAGTCTTTCTTTTAGCAGTTAGCATGTCCTTGTCAGAAGGCTCCTTATTTACATTCTTGTTGAGCTCATCTACATCAGTACTAACTGGCCCTTCTTGAAGTGGGTGTTAATGTTTCTGTTATCTATGCAGTTTCTGTCTGCAGCAGAGTTCTAGTTTTTTTCACTATATCTCTGATAAAACCCCAAAACCTAACAAGACCTTGAGGAGCATTCAGATGAAGGAAATAGGAGACATGCTGAAAAACCAAGGGAGGTTCATAAAACCACAGGACAGCTGAGGCTGGAAGGGACCTTAAAAAAAATAATCTGGCTGACCCTTTTGTGGGAAAGGGAGCCTAGGTGAGACTATAGCACCCTGTCCAATCACATCTTGAAAGCCTTCAGTGGTGGGGACTCTACCACATTCCTGGGGAGGGTTGTTCAAGTAAACTATTTTTCTCACTGTAAATCTTTATTGTATAAAGATGACACCTGTCCTGGTGCAACTTGTACTTGTTGCCCCTTGTTTTCTTAGTGTGGCGCCTTGTGAAGTGTCTGTCCTCTTTATAGCTGCCCTTCAAGTACTGGAATACTGTGAGTTCCCTTCTAAGCATTCTCTTCTCCAGGGAGAAAAGACCTCACTCCCTCAGTCTTCCTTCATAGGTCAGTTCCTCCAGCCTTTTGATTATCTGGGCCCTCCTTTGGGCTGTATCCAGTCTATCTCCTTTTTGAATTGTGTGGCCTGATAAGTGCAGAGTAAGGTGGGATGTTGACATCTCTCTTTGCTACTAATGTCTCTGTGGATGCAGCCCAGAATCCATTTGCCTTTGCTGCAGTGGTGCACTGCTGGCTCATGCTCAGGTTGTTGACTTGGGTTGTTAAGCGTACAGCAGATTTCTGGAGCTTTTTGCCATAGGATGTTGGTTATGTTAAAAACTTGGACACTAGTCAAATAACTGGAAGAGGACACCATTGTGATATCCCTGAATAGGCAAACTCTGTCTGGCTCAGGAAATCCCCAGTGTGGAAACCAATTAACTGGCAGCTGGGAGGCTGGAAAGTAGGCTTCCTTATCCTTATTTTGCCCCTAGGGATTCACAGAACTGGGGTAAATGAACACTTGGAAGACCTCGTAGACCATGCTTACATTCTTAGTAAAGATCACTTTGAGTTCACATGAACACTAACACTTTCTGGTGGGATATGTGGAGAAAGTTGCTGAGTCATCAGTATTAGTCATACTTTAAACTGGCCAGCGTAGGGTTGCTTTCTTTGTTTCCCAGCCTCTGCACTAAGGGAACAATTCCATAGCCAAGGAATTTGGTGTGGTTAAGAATACCAGTGTGAAATAGTTAGCCTCTGACTATCATACCTTTTGAGATGTTGCTTTGCTTACCCCCCCCACCCCCAAATTCCTTTCAGTAGAAAAGATTACTCAGATTCTTGGTTTCTTGTGAATTGTTTTATCTTGGAAGATGAGTGACAAGTTAAATAAAACACTGGATTACTTTCACTGGTGTTCTTTGTAAAACATTGACGTGGTCCTTCACAATATCCTTCTCTCTAAATTGGAGAGGGATGGATTTGGTGGGTGAACTGTTTGGTGGATGAGGAATTGGCTGGATGGCCACATCCAAAGGATAGTGGTCAAGGGCCTGATGTCCACGTGGAGATCAGTGATGCCTGATGTCCCTCAGGGGTCTGTATTGGGAGCAGTACTATTTAATTTCATCAGTGACATAGGCAGTGGGATTGAGTGTCGCACCCTCAGCGAGTTTGCAGGTGACAGCAAGCAGAGTGGTGCAACTGAGACACCTGAGGGTCAGGATGCCATCCAGAGGGATCTGGACAAGCTCAGGAAGTGGGGGCATGTGAACCTTGTGAGGTTCTACCTCTACTCAGAGCTTTTCTATCTGTGAATATTTAAGTTGTCTCTCCTATATTGGATTGTGGGCAAAGGGGTAGTACTGCTGCTTGTAGGGATCTGAGCTGAATAAATTTTATTCTTGAAAGTCATCATTAGCATAGGCAGTCAGGAATAGCACCACACCAAGTACAGCGAAGCATCTGAGCTTTTGCATGCCATGTGGGTGAATCACAAGCTGGGTAACTTGCTTATGGCTAATGAGAATTTATGCACTTCTGATGCTTTTTTCTTCTATAAGAGGTATGATATATCCTGTATGAGTGCAGAATGCTTCTGTTTGAGTTAACAGGTAGATAATTGCTTGCATTTACAATCCAGTCACTTTTATGTTGGATTCTTTTGGAAAAAAGTAAATTAGCTTTTGGGACTAGATAGCAGTAGATCAGGTAAGCCAGCTAATGGGAACTAGATACTAGGCAGTTACTTTGTCATTGCTTTCAGCTGTGTTTTGACAGTTTATAAACACACTTTGTTTATACTGGAAATGGGATGAAATGCTCTTGCATACTTCAGGAACATAGACTTGATAGCTTAGTGTTAATGAGGTCCAGCTTGCCTGACAGATACATGCTATGCTTTTTCACGTGGTCAGGAGGGGCAACATAAAGCAAAGAGTGAAGATTCAAGAATGGCTTACAAGGTGGATTGAAATTGCCAGTGATTGCATCATTAACTTTGAATAGGACTGGGCTGGCATATAGCTATGCCAAGGCTAACTTGGCAGAATCAGCCTGTGTGGCCATTACTGGCTTGTTTCTTTTCCTAGCCAGCAATTCAGATGGGCTAACTACACCTTTATTGTATGACAGACAGTAGAATATGCTGATGTAGCTTCAGCAGTGAAGAGACATCCAGGTTGCTTCTTTCCCTTCCAGCTATGTGCCAGCCAAACTCCAGAGGGGTGGTTTGCTAGCATTCAAAGTTGTTAAAGATGGTGCTTGGTTAGAGAGACTTTTGCTGGGCTAAAATTATGGTAGTTTAATCTTTATTTTTCTCGCTCTTCAGAGGGCCCTCGCGTCCACGCCCTGCCCCAGTGGCTGGAGAGACTGAAAATAAAGAGAACCATCATGAGGCCAATGCTATGAGTCAGCAGCCGCTTCGCCGTGGGTATAGGCGCCCATACAACTACCGGCGTCGACCTCGTCCACCCAATGCTCCAGCTCAGGATGGGAAAGAGGTGAGCGTGCTCCTGGCAAAATGTGGCAGAGACCAAGGTTTGGATAGGGTGAATGCCCAAGACCTTCTGTCCTGTGGGAGTGTTGATTTAAGTGTATTTTTGGTGTGCTGGAGGAGTCTGATGGCCAGAGTCCAAAGTGCTGTTGGTTGAAGGTAGCTGGTTTCATTGCCTGTTCCTTGTTGCCTTCTTTGAGAAGGAACAGCTTCTCTTAAGTGGAACCAGCAGGGGGATAGGGATGGCTTCTGGATAGTTTGTAACTGCAGTGAGACTACAACAAATATTTTCAAAGCAGAGAGAAACAGCTGTGTGTTCCAGCTTCCTCAAACCTTCAGTCTGTATGTGGTAGAAGAGATTTCAAAGCTCCAGATCAATTTCCTGAACTGCTTGAACCAGATGATTTCAGGGAACTGTTTGCAAACCCAGATTTTACCTTAATGAGGAAAGACTTTCTTGTTCTATATATCTACTTGATGTGGTCCACTGACAGAATCTGCTGTGTAATACTTAGGCTTTAAGGTTTTTCCTATAGTTTATATTTTCTGAGTATTTGTTTTCCATGATTATTTTAAAGCCTGGGTTATGCTGGCCCCACCACTGAACAGAGGAAGGGTCTGGAGGTCGGCCTTTGCCTATAACAAATGTTTGTTTTGTCTCAGACAAAGGTGACTGAAACACCTACTGAAAATCCTGCTCCAGTGACTGAGCAGAGTGGTGCTGAGTAATGTCCGGCTCCCCAGGCACCTTTATCATCCCTCAGGTAAGGAATATAAATTTAGTTGCTGTTCTCAAACTGAAGCAGCACTGTGTACACTGCTAGGACTTGGACTCTGGCCACATCCCCTTATGTGTGGCTAGATACTTCCAATAACTTCTGGGTGCTAGATAGGCAAACCAAGAACAGTCTGCTGCTTTTTCTCTCTGTCCTCTGCCTTGGTGTCTGTATTTGTTGCAAAGTAAACTTTTGCTTTATAATTCTGATTTTTCAGGGAGAATATCTGGTCTATGTAGCAATAGCATCTGCTCATGAGTTAGTAATGTTTTGCTTTAGGAAGATAGTGTACTCTCAGCTTACGGACAGGATATAAGCCAGTTACATTTATCCTGTCTATTATAAAACTCCCTTTCCACCTGACATACTACCTTTACAACAAAATGAAACTTAAACTGCATTTTCTTAAATATGGTTCTTTAACAGGTGTCCTAAAATACAACTCAAAAGTAACACCAAAGAAACACACAAGCAATAAATTGTCAACAGTGATGATGAAAGCAAAGATCTGAAACATCGGAACTTAAAACAAAAAAATACCAGCAGCTGAGATCCAGGGAACGCCTGCAAGATAGATGCATGAAGAGAAGAAAAGAGAGCGAGATTCAGAAAGAGCAGCCTCCCCAGTTTCAACAGTAACTGTGGGTTTTTTTTTTTTCCAGAATGTCACTGTTTCACTAGTATTGAATTTTTCGATTTTTCTTTTGGTAAACTAAAAAGGGAAAAAAAACCAACCAAAGAACTGAAATTGAAATCAGATGCTTTTTTTAT
The DNA here is from genome assembly GCF_017639655.2 of Falco naumanni. NCBI lineage: Eukaryota > Metazoa > Chordata > Aves > Falconiformes > Falconidae > Falco > Falco naumanni. The sequence goes on along the minus strand of NC_054058.1, from coordinate 9,311,814 downwards.
TGGATGCTGGTGCTAAACCTCCCAGGTGTGGTGATTTTTTTTTTTCTGTGCCAGTCCTGTTTACTGCAGGACACGGGGAGGAGAAACTTCCGCTTTCCTTGGTAAGATCTATTTGAAACTGCAGCATGGGTGACGTTCCTCACAAATAAAAGTTATTTCAAATACAAAAAAACCCTGTCTTAGTATGTTTGTTCATGTTTACTTTTAAAATAACTCATGATTTTAGCCTTGCTGCTTTAGCGTTTATATGTGAAAATGAGATCTGCCCCTTTAGTATTTGCTGATGCATCTTTTCTAAAAAATATGCTGGATGATAATGTGCAAGGAAATAGCCAGGTTAGGTGGGTCTATTTCAACCCAAAACAACTTCTGCAAAGAAATTGCATAATGGAGCTATAACCTACAGTGAGTGTCCTCTCTGCTTTTCTGGTGCAACTGGTATTAATGGTTGGGTTTGGCTGTAACCATCTCGTGGTAGGAGTTACTGGGATATTATTTTGCTCATCTGTTTCACTAGGCTTTTGTGTTCTGTAAAGAGCAGAATCCAAGCGTGGAGACTCCTGCTGAAAAAGATGAATGAAGTGGCAGTTACTAAGGTCTTTCAAGCTTCTGTGCAAAAATAATGGCAGTATGCTTTATCAGCCTCTCCACTTCTCTCTATTTGAAACCAGTAAAATCTTTGCACCTGGGCCATCTTCTCTAAGTACTTAGCTGTCTTACTAATGGGTGTGTCTTTCTAATGCTTCTCCCTAAAACTTGGATGTCTTGCAAGTGTTATCATCTACTTCCAGCTGTTTAATATGGGTGTATTTTTTCAGCTATCTTGTTGGACTAGAGAATGAAGGACACAACATTTCTCACATTCCTGCCTTGCAGTTGCCGTTATCCAAACCTTTGAGTATTTGTTTACTTAAACCACCTGTTTCTGTTCTTAGCTATGCAACCTTTACCCAGCCTTTAATGAATAACAATTCATGTAAAATCCCTTGGTCTGGAGCAATACTGTAACTGTACACATGTAGGACTGAATGACAGTAGAGTTCTTGGCAGGTATTTTCTGACCGTGTCTCCTCTAGTTTCCCTGTTCTTGCACACTAATAATAATTAAAAATTGTATGAGGTTCTCTGGAAACTGTTTCTCATGTTACTTCTTGGGAAATGAGAAGTTAGAGGGAGCGCAGTGGATAACTGCTCCAAAGCACTTGGCTTCCCACTTCTGAGAAGGTGAGGAATTTGCCTTTGCCTTGAGGGGTGGCACAAGGTTTAGTGATGCATGAGTTACATCTGCCCGCAGCTGACTGCACCGGGGATTTCCTGCTTGCTTTTGCAATGAATTGGGAACCTCTAATGAGGTGTGAAGTGAAAGCTACAGGCTTGGTTCAGGAAGGAGAATTCTTCTGACTCCCTTGAGTACATACACTTGCTGCATTCACTGCAAGCTCGTGTAGTGTAACCTGCCATTGCAGCACTGGATCACGTACACAGCAGTTCCAAAAAGTACATTGAATCAAGGATTGCTGTGAGACTTGAGTTTCTGAACCAAACCTGGTAAGCTGTAGACTGGGACATGTGTTGCAATGGACATGGCGGTATTCTAATGTCTTTCCTTGGAGAATGAATATGGCTGTTGAGACACAAAATGAAACCTAATAAGGTGAGGGAAATGTAAGCAATGCGCCTTTTAAAAATTCTTGAGCAGGATAATTGTTTGTAGGCTTCAGTGTTTTGTTCAGAACCTAATTTATTTCAGGCAGATTGGGGAGAGGTTAGCTGTTTTATCATAATAAACAGATGTAAGATTCATAAATAGTAAAACATAACTGCAGAATTTGTCATACAAACTGCTTGAACTGCCTTCAGTTGTTCAAAAGTGCTTTTCTTAAAGTGAGACTTTAAAGGCCAAAAATAAGGTCAAATAGAATTTTCTTAATCTCTGCGAAAAGGTAGGTCAGATTGAATCAGTTTAACACAGGTACCTAACTAGCTATCTTTATTTTATGAAAGGATTAATTGAAGGAGAGATGCAAGTAGTGTCCTAGTATCTCGTTCTCTCTTTTTTTCAGTCCTACTTTTGTGATAAAAGGAATCTTGGCATAAAGCAGAAGCTTGTGACTGACAATCATCTTCATCCCAGAGTTCCTGGTTATGAAAATACAGGTGCAAGTCTAAAGCACTTACTGAAAGTACTTTTTAGAATCTGCAGGCTGGGCATAAATTGTGCCCCTACTAGGCTGCTTGTTCTCTTGTTGGCTGAACTTTGGCTGAAGAAATACAGAACTGGTGCTCAGGATTGAGGGTCAGTTCTCTTGGTAACTGTGGTGCTTGTGTACCTGTAACTAACGCTATGGGTTACTTGCCTCAAGTAGAACTTAAGATGAGTGCTTAATTTGTGTTCTTCTGTTTAAGACTTTCAGCTACAAGGATTTTGAATTTGCAGAGTAATTAACATGCTTTTATACCTACTTGGAGCCACTGGGTTTTTTTCTGCTATGTTCATTCTCATTCCAGCATTCTTCCCTTTCATGGGCACTTATAAGGGCTTACACTTGGAGAGGATTACAATTTTATAGTGTAATCATTTTATAGTGTTTTCATAATACTCTGCCTGCCTTGACTGTAACCAGGCTGTTTGCTTGGGAAGGCTGCTGTCTACTGCTGCTTAGCCACAAAAACATACTCTGTGGCTTGAAGGACAAAAAAGGGAAGAAGAAAGTTCTGTAGGCCTCTCTCTGTGCCCTGTTTTCATTTAAACACGATGGTCTTGCAATGACAAGATACTCACTGATTCAGAGAAGCGTCCTGTAAACTTCTGCACTGAGCAGTAACATATCTGTGCAAGCCCTTACCATCCACTTCTGTGGGAGGACTGTATGCAGGTGCAACAAATAACTTGGAAGTGAAACAGACTTTGTGCTGCAGTTGGAAAAACCTTGGAAATAAGTCTGTGCTACATAAAAACAACACCAAAAAAAACCCCCCCAAAAAAACCAAAAAAAACCCACCCCAACTTGATTTCACAACCCTTATGGCAAGCTGTGTGCATACTTACTTCATGCCAGGGGCACATGCTTGAAGCTTCCCCCATAGAATACTAGCATGAACTTGGATGTGATTTGGGTAGCAAAGCTGTTGACAGCAGCTGCACAAGCCAAGTGGCAGTGGGATCCTTGCTCAAGTGTAAAGGAGATGAAAGTTTTGGAGTGGCAGCTTGAACTCTTCATTTTGTGCTGCTGACAGTGGAGCAACGCAACTGTGATTTGATTTTGAGTCTTAGAGCTAGACAGTGATGCATGGAGCAGACAATTGATCCTGATGACTTAATTATTCATCTCATCAGCTGGTGGTATTACTTCTAATAAAATGAGGTTTTAAAATGTGGTAGGAAAGACCTATAGAAGGTTGTCACTGAGTTCAGAGCTGCTTCATGTTTCCTGACTATTGTCAAAATGCATTCTTCAATGCCAGGCTATCAGTCTGGAGTTTTGACTTCTAAAATGTGACTTTTGTAGGACCACGTAGGTCCTTAGAATTAAGTCAAGAATTCTAAGGATGACTGGCCATAAAGTTTGTGCCTGTAGTACAGAAACAGATCTGCTCTCAGTTTGGAGTGTGGGTTAAATGTGTGAAGATCCATGCAGTCCTAGCTCAGTTAAGTGGTTGGTATCAGCCTGGAACTCTACTTTGACTGCCTTGAGGTGCAGCCACACTTAACATACTAGCTAACAGCAGTTCAGTGGTAAGAGTCAAAATATGCTTTGTACAGTGTACCTGTAATAAGTTTTGTTTCCAAAAGCTTATCAGGTCTGTGTTCTGTAGTTGCTGCTCAGTGTGTTGGTCCAGCCAATTATTTTCACTTAGATTACACGATACTCACATTTTTGTCCGTGACTTGGACAGTGCTGTTAAGTTTTCAATGGCCTCTAAATCTTGCTGCTCTTCCTTTAAAATGCTCTGTGTAATGCAGTGGTGGTGTGTATATAACAAACTACAAGTAAAATCCCAGTAATTTCACAACCTTGGGATGGTATCCCAAATGTGACGTGAGAGCTTAAACAGTCACTAAACTAACCTGCTCTAGTATCTCCCATGCCTTTATTCAGTCTGGCTTTCTATAAATGGGAAGATGCCATGTGTCCTTTTTTTCACCGTTTGACTTTCTGAGGAGCCAAAGAGAATTTCCTAGTTGCTAGCTGACCTCAATCCATGTGTAAAATTACATCACCTCAAAACTTTGTAATCTTGCTGCCTACGTGCATATTCTGATGGTCCAAACCCAGAGCATCTACAGAAAACTAGTAGCTTATCAGAAACAGAGTAATAAGAAAATATAATACCATGCTTTTTGTTGGAAAAATGTAAATGCATTTTACAGTAATGCAGAAGCAGGGAGGAGGCAGCGCTATAAAAAAAGAAATCAGTATTAATGGAATGCACACAGAAAAGGCACTGCCATTTTCATGCTGTTAGTGCCTAGGTGGTATAGTCCTTGCCCTGGAGGAAATGACTGACTCGGAAGGAATGTTGTTCACCCCCTTTGTTCTCAATAAGGTCTTTGCTTCTCTGCTAAGAATGCCAGCAAAAAGATCATTGTAATAATGGTATGTGTAAGTAGGGCTGTTAGAGGTTCCATAATTTCTCCATACACATTTCAGGAAAAATTGCTGCAAGGATCTGGACTGAAATTCTGAAACCATTTATGCCAACAAGTAAAACAGCTAGTATGGATTCTCTTCTTTAGCCTTTCTGAGCTAATGAGAATGGGTCTATAATAATCAAGGACTGGAAAGCACTAGCAATAAATGAAATTTTCTAAAAGGAGCTCTAGGCATGTTCTGACAAGGACTGAGATCCTAAGTGGACATGTGAAATGTCCACTGTCCCTTCTCAGTTGTTTTACACTGGGAGAGGGCACAGTTTCCACCATCAAAATTTCCTGGGAGGCTGCATATTGGCCTTTTAGCTAAGTCTTGTCTGTTTCTTGGCAAGAAACTGTTAATGAAAACTAACCAGTGCTGAGAATCCAGCTAGGTCTGATGAATGCAGTAGCACTTGAGCTGCTAGACAAAAAGGGGCTGCAGGACACTTTGCACACCTCCATTCTACAGGCAAGATAGCTTTTTACATTCAGAAGAGAAACGTACTTTGAGGTACACCATTACAGACTATTTGGACCAGACAACATATGGCTCAGGTTTGATGGCTGTGGGATAGCTTCCTCTTAAGCATCCAACCCTTGCTGTGCTGAGAGGTTAAGTACATAACTAAAATGAGTAAATTTTTTGTGAAAAGGACAGTAAACGCTTTGCAGTGTTAAAACACTGGCACATCTACTGTCCTTGATTATTTTTTAAGGGTCAAGTCTGTAACCTTTTTGCTAAGCTTCACATACTTCTTGATTAAAGCTGATAGCTAGTGGTGGCAGGAAGACTCAGCCTGTCTACCCATGTAAAATGAACTGGGGTGAATACAGATTTCATACCTGTCCATGTGTCTGCGCAACAAGAAAAAAAAAATTTCAACTCACTTGTGACACATTTGCTAAGTGTTACTTAATAGAGGCTAAGGAATGAATAACTAAGGAAACAGAATTCCTTACTGCTCTATTCGGCATACAGGTTGGCAGTACACTGATGCCAAATTCTCTTGCTTCTCCAGCGGTTTTGCAGAAGCATGCTTTGCCTCCAGTCCGGGAAGCACCTGTGAGTAACTGCTGTATGGCCTAACATCACAAAAGTGGAGTTCAGTGAGAGTGAAAATAAAGCTAAACTGCTGCTGATGGTTTTCATTACAGAAATCTTTGGTGGGGGAGGATTAAGAGATGTTAACCCAGCAATCTGGGTTACTGCTGGCAAACTTTTGACAGATTATTTACACGTGATTTGAATCATTAAATACCTCTTCAAAGAAGATGGATATGCACTCACTTGCTACATAGTGCTTACTTTCTAGTTGAAAGAGACTGATTTTTAATAAAAGGAATGCTCCTTCTCAAAACTTGCATTGACTTCCATCTCAGATAAAATACTTGTTTATACATTAACTGCAAGCCACAAGGTGGTGCTCTTAATCCACAGTCTTGACTACAAAAGACTAATTTTTTAATCTTCCTTTTTTAACATTGCACAGTAGGACCATATGGATAAAAGCATGTTTTAGAACACGGTTAATTTGGTTTCTGCAGCAGTCCCACAGACTACACTACACACAGTGCAGTCTGTAACGGTAAACAATTTTTTCTTAGATGAGATATGCTACCTTCAAAGGGTTTGAGAAGAACAATCTTTCTGGGAAAACCAGACCAAAGAAATGGTTAAAAATCCAAGGAAATAAAATGAAACAACTACAGCTGAGCTATCTGAATAATAAAATTGTGTAACTGAACACCTGGTTGGCAATCCCACATCAAACTAACTCAATCTATCTGCAAATCTAGAATTTCACCTTTTTTTCATTGAAGGGGGGGGGAAGTAATTCTTTGGTTTTCCTTGAAAGGCATTTGCTGGTACAATACTACTGTGATGTCCAAAGCACCCCCTCTGCTTCTTCCCCAATTTGTTCAGATGTCAAAATAATTCTGTGTATATTGGAAACAAAGTGAGTGTGATCTTTCAGGAAGAAAAAAGGCATGCAGGTTCTGTATGCACACACGCTACAAGGATTACTGATAAGTGTAATAAAAATAGACATTTTTACCTTTTATTCAACAATACATATATATATATGTGTAATCTCACTAAATTACTTCCATAGATGTATAGTTTTAAGTAGTTTTAGCAAGATGAAAGCAAATCCATTTTCCACAATGTTTGTGAAACCTCCACAGCTGGAAAACAAAAAGACTGGAGTGATATTCCAAGGGATGTAGTTCTTCTGCCAGCATGACTGAATTGAATTTATTCCTCTTTTTGCTCTTCACCTTTAGATTCTATTAGCACCTCTTGCCATTTCTTCTCTATCTCTTCTTTGCAACTCAGGAAGGCATCTTCCAAACGCTTCATGGAGTTGGCTAGATCTGGGTTGGTACGTATGACTACCATGTCATATGCCATCCAGGTTGCCTGCACTACAAACCCGACAGACAGTACTAAGCCAGGAAATCTGGCTAAATAAAAGCAATAGCTGATTCAATAAATGAATAAAGGACCTGAATTATTACAGTTCAGATCTTATGTCAGAGAAGGCCTGTTGTAAAATGAAGTGGAAACTCCCCACAGTAATACTGAAGATTGCATAAAAGACTGTTCAGTATTACTTCTTTATAACAATGTCTCAAAATATTTCAGAATGGAAGTACAATTATGTAAATTACAAAAGGTAGATAGACGCTTTACCTAAAAATTACAACAAAACACATAATTAAAAAGAAGGGTTCAACAGACTTAAAATAAATGAACCAAAGAATCCTCTCTCTAGATCAGTTACAGTTAGAAGGCTTGTGTTGGGTAAGGAAGAGTAAGACCAAAAAAGGCTGCAGCATAGAGATGCAAGGTTTTAACAACTACCTAAATAATGAAACTGCTATTGAAATAATGAGTATCTGATAAAGCAGAGCAAATAGTTTTAGCACTTATTTCATACTTTCCCTTTTGTTTTACCATAAATTGACTGTAGTTTTCTCAATGGCACTCATAAATTGTGTTTAATTACAAATAGTTTAATTAACAGTTTCCATCTATTCTTGTTAGTTGCATACAGTTTCTGATAGAATTGTTGCAGAACATGGAGAGGAATACACAGTCCTCTCCATACATGCAGGACTAAGATTAGATTTGCACAGGAGTCTTTATTCTAGCTGAGGAATTAAAACACGTCATGCACTGACCTGAGAGGTGCTATGTATCCTACCATTTTTCAGAATTAAGTTTCATTTTACATACCATATTTCAATAATTACACATTAAATACCTTAGTATTATTTCAGTTTTCAACCACCACTCTGAACTGAGCATCCATCACCTATTAATTTTCAACTCTGAGCCATCCAAAACTTCTAGATTGTTTGCATGCTTTCTCCCAATTAAGGACGTTAGAGCATTAGTTGATGGTGATTGTTTCCACTTACATTTCTATCACACAGAAATTTACAGCAATAAATAGAAATAATAAATCTTCAATATCTTCAGGCTAGTAGACAAATGCATATCATTCTTTTGTAGTAATGACTTGTACCTGTTAGTTTTTCCATTTCCTCCATAAGTTTTTCTAAGTCCCCCTTCAGGTCCTCCACTGCCTTTACCAGGTTTTCATAGTTTCCTTCCTGAGGTTCTGATTCGGCCATCTACAAGGAAAATGGGAATTTTATACTTTATATTTAAGTTAATTGATTTTCACAGTTGAGAGAAAGTAACATTGCAATAAATTTAAAAAAAACCCCACAGAATGTATATAAACATTCAATTTACATGGGAATTCATTAAGAATCGTATATAAACATTCAATTTACATGGGAATTCATTAAGAATCTGACCTTGAAGTTACCGGTCATCACCTGTATGCTGGATACTATTTTCAATTCATTTTGAGCTTCATTTAGAATTCAAGTAGAATTAAATTCAGATATGCTGCATTTGTGCCAAATAAAGATTTTGGTAACGGTAAACAACAAAGATCACTGTGTCAAACACTTCCTTAGAAAATTTTATCTATTACTCTTGTTACAGTTGTCTTCCAGCTTCTCTCCCAAACACTCTGATGTAAGGCAATTCCTGGTTTTAAAAGTTAGTTGTAAAATCACCATTCGTATCCAGCATTTCTCAGTGGCCTGCTACAGCCAGGTGCCTACATACACCGAGGTCTGCCACCAGACAAGCAGCCAAGCGCCTGTGATTGACTAACCTCTGCCAAAGTCGTAGGGAGTAAAATTTCAGGAAATAAAAATACTCGGGGCAAAAACATAGGGAAGGCCCAGCTTAGGCCATTCTAAGTTTCAGCACCTTGGTATTAACCGAAAATGCGATGCACAGGTTTGCCTTTTATTTCCTTTTCTGAAAACCAGAGGGTTGGGATGGAACTATGAAGGAGACGGAAGAGCTTCCCTGGAGTGACTATACCCATCACACCGCTGGCATAGCTTTTGTCAGTTGCTTTTTTAGATATGATTTCTCAGACTCGGTGGGTATCTGCTTTCCGGTTTTTATTGTCAATAGATGTGGAAGGCACGCAACGGTTTATAACGGCTTTACAGCGTTTTTAAAGCGATGACGAGCCTTAACAAGCCGCTGGGTGTTCATGGGTCTTGCCACACAGGTTTCCCAACTGTGTCCCGGCAAACCCTTTACCCCAGAGACCTGAAAAGCCCGAAGTCCTTGTTCTACCACAGGACTGAGGAGCGCCGCCGGCCGTCGCCCACCTGTGAGCAGCCCGCTCCCCCTGAGGCGACCCTCCGCCCGCCCCGCCGCCGCGGCCGGTGTGAGGCGGCCCCCCCGCGCCTCACCCTCCCCTTTCCCGCCGCCGCCCGGCGCTCCGCCCCGCCCCGCGCTCGAGGGGCGCCGCCAGCGCGTGGGGAGACAGGAGCGGGCGGGAACGGGACACCAAAAACCCGCCGTTCTTGCCCTCTCCGTCCTCTGCTGGCCGCTCGGCTGCCGAGCTCACGGACTCGATTAATTCTGTGTTTCACGAAAACAAGCACTTGGGTGAGCAGCTAGGCGGCCGACGGACAAGGGGAAAGGCACGGGTTCGCCCCCGGCGCCGCGGCAGGGAGGCGCGCCCCGGCTCTGGGCCCGGACTGTGGCACGGCGCCGTGTCCCGCCACCCGCCTCCTTCCGGCGCACCCGCAGCCAGCCCCGGGCCGCGGCCCGGCAGGCCCCTCAGCCGGCCTGGCCAGCCCCCCCCCCCGAGGCCTCTGGGGTAGGCCAGGCCTGCTGGGCAGCGCCTTGTCCCCTGCCTGCCGCGGTGCCGTAGTTGCCCTTCCCCGGAGGCTGGACAACAGGAGGTAACCCCCTTCCCCGCTTACGGCCCCGCAGGCTGTCCCCGCGGCCCCCCGGGCTGCATAGCCCTCTTACGGTAGCCCGCTGCGGGCCTCCCCTCACCCTCCTGGGCTGCCGCCCAAGTCAGGCCAGCTGCTGGCAGTTGACGCTGTGGCAGGACTGGTCACACCAGCTGGCCTGTCATTTCTGGAACTGTCCTGAAAGTAACTCAAAAGTTACAGGCTTGAGCCTGAAGTTTGAAAGTTGGGTGGTACCTCTGCTGCTGTTCTCTGGGGGTCCATCTCCCCGCCTGTGGGATGGAGGGAGACCTCAGGCCAGGGCCTGTACTGACTGGGCATGGGGCAGCAGTTTCAAACTAGAAGAGACTAGGTGTAGGTTAGATACAAGGAATACGTTATGATGAGGGTGGTGAGGCGCTGGAGCAGGTTGCCCCGAGAAGCTGTGGGTGCCCCATCCCTGGAAGTGTTCAAGGCCAGGTTGGATGGGGCTTTGAGCAACTTGGTCTAGTGGAAGGTGTCCCTGCCTGTGGCAGGGGGGTTGGACTAGGTCATCTTTGAAAGTCCCTTCCAACCCAAACTGTTCTGTGATACTAAGATTGTCCTTAAAAAAAAATAAAATAAATTGGGAGAAAGCGTTCCCAGCAGTAGGCAAAGAGTTTGCTGAAGACTGAGCAGCAAGACTCAAAGTTTGTCAAGTGTTTCTTCTCTGAATTGCTTGTGACTTAAATTGAGTCCCATTCCAGATCAACAGCCAAACCTTAAACAGTTTGGGTTGTCTCTTGTTCTCCTTTTACATCTGTACAAACACAAACTTAGTCCTATTTTTAAATGATCAGGTATATCCGTATTCTCATCATGTGTGAAGCTTACTCATCTCATGCTATCACCCCTCATTTCGCTGCCAAATAAGTAGCTGGTTTAAAGATGGCAATCCATCTTCAAAACATAGTGAAGTTTTTATTCACCAAAGTTAAATGAATGCTGCAGAATTTATCACAGAGCACTACACTGCTGAAGTTTTGCAGCAGTTCAAAAGTAGTCAAGCAAACATCCTTTGAGGTATATGTAAGTGAAGTTTGTATTTGGTGACACATCCTTGAACCACAGGATGCTAGAGGCTGGGGTAAGTATTAAGGAAAGTATCATTTTATGTTATTAACAGTCTTCCATTTCCTTAGGCACTCTCACTGCCAGCTGTCTGAGGTATAGTACTAGGCTGATGGATCCTTGGTTTGAGGTGGCACAGTCATTTCTTAGGTAATCCCAGCTCCTAAATTCTTTGCCTTTAAGCTGTCTCTCATGTGCTGCTTCCCTGCTGCCGTGTGTGTATGTCATGTGGTTAAAAGGCTGATTTTTGGTCTAGTGCTGTTGCTTTTTAATAGTGCTTCATTACTCTGTGAAAACCTGGGCAGCAAATATAATGTGTTTATGCAAGTGATTCCAACAGCTTAGTAGCCACCTTGCTACTGCATAGTAATAAATGTACTATAATCCCTTGGCAGCAGACTGGTAGACAGGAGCATGTTTTGTTTCTGTTTGAACATGCCCTAGTTTGTTTGTGATTCATCTCTACTATAATTAGGACATAGCAATGTGTTAGAGGGTGAATTACAGGTGTAAAAATTATATTATTAAATGGAATAGTTCTTAAATGCGTTTTCATTTAACAGTGTTACAGCTCTTGATGATACGTACTTTCTAGTTCTTCTGAGTTCTCTATGGGCATCTTTTCCAGGGGATAGCTGGCTCCTTTGCTGCTCCTGTGTGTGAATCCCTGCAATTTATTCCATTCTGAGACTGTCTGTTTAAGTCACTAGAGGTCTGTTCACCAGCTTCTAGGTTTTGTCAAGACGAGCTGTTGGGTTTCCACTGGAAAATGTAACAGTGTAAAAATGCGGTGGCAAAGAGCAGGAATTTAAGCAGGAAATTTATATATTAACTGAAAGAGAAAAGGTAAAAGTAATGGAAAAAATATGCATACATATTGTGCTCAGGAGGTTGGCTGCTGAGAACAAAAGCACTTAGGAACTAGACAGAGTGGAACTGAATGCGAGTGATACGTGCTGCACCTGATTTACAGTGTAAGAGTTCATCTCAGCCCTGGAGTTCTGGGAGAGACCTGGGTACTGATTTTGGCAACCCAGATTGCTTCTAATCAGGGAAGTTATTTCTTTCAAGAAGAGGAAGACAACAGAATTTAGCCCAAATGTATGGCATATAACTTTTGATGTTTGAGCAAGACATGTAAATCAGGAGCTAGGTCACCCTTTGTACCTGTGACATCAGTGTAGAGAGAGAGGATTTTAGTACTTAAATTGCTTTACAGAAGTTCTTACGACCTTGTATTAACTATACAGAGAACCTAGGGCACTATGACCTTCACTTTGTTTTTCAGCTGTGCTCAATGAATCCCAGCTTCTGGGCCTGCAAAATCTCCCAAAGAAATCAAAGGGGGAAACTGTACTGTAGCCTGCTTACAGCATCTAACCAACCTTCAGGATCTTTCCTGAGCATCTGGTTTGAGAAAGGAGTGATGACCAGACCAGTGATTGCATGAAACCGTGCAAATGAAATTTCGATTTAGACTTAAGAAAATAAGTTGGGAATGATAAGGTCTAATGTGGCAGGAAAGTGGGAAAAAACCCCTATCATTAGATGTGCTTAACCCTGCATAGAGGAAGTGCTAGCAAATTTCTGGACCTTTAACTGACTGAAGAAGGTTGATGCATAATCCTTCATTTCATTTCATTTTTGTAAGGAGAAGCTTTTTTGTTTGGTTGGGATTTTTTTACTTTATTTCTTTTTATATAATACTCCCTCTCCTAGCCTTTGTTAATTTGGAAATTTTAAATAACAAAAACTGCAGGGAAGAACTGAAAATCACATTAGAACTACCATTTTCAAGAAAAATCTAAGTATTAAATAGGCAAATAAATTGTTCTCAAGTCACAAGAACTGCCGCCTTGAGAAGCAAAGCTCATGAAGCAGAACAGACTTGGGATAAGGATGGGAATTTTTCTTTCACTTCTAGATCATCTGTTCTGATTCTTACTCTAGTCAGTGACGAATAGGTGGCTTGAAGAAACTAAAGAACCGGTACTGAGCCTTTCAGCCTCTGTGAGCTTAGGTTGACCAAAAGATCAGTCACAGTCTGCAGCTATAAGGCACAGTTTTAAATCTTACATTAGGATGTGAAAGTAAGTCAGAGACCTTACAGCCTCCAAATTACTGCAGGCAAAGTGAATACCACAGTGACATTTAAAAAGGGGATCCTTTCAGGTTCAGCTTGCTTTTTCTGGTCCAGCAGCAGTTACTCTGACGGAGTATGCTTACCTTCTGGAAACTGAACTGCAAAATTATACCTTCTGGAAACTGAGCTGCAAAATTCGCACCCTTGTTAACAGTCCTAGCACACAGGACAAAGACTGAAAGGTTGGTGGTTGAATTGCAGCTTAGTCCCAGAGATGCATCCTGAGGCTACTGAGCAACTGTGTGTGGTTTGGATGATTCCTGGGTGTGCTGTAGCTGTCTTGGAGATAAAGAGGATGTTTTTGTTAATAAGGCTGCTAGTCTATGTCTTTCAGTGTGCCTAATCATACTTGTTTAAGGAAAAAACAGGACAGAGGCAGTTAACAGGCAGTGTTTTCTTTGTGCATGTGCACACAATACAAAACACAGCAGGAAAAAATTGTTTTTCACAGGACAAAACGTGACAATAAATGACAGCTGTCCCTTAACTTAAACAGAGGGAGGGGCATGTGGGTCAGTGAGGAAGATTATATGGTCTGAGGCCTGAACTCTGAACCATTAAAATACCTTCTCCAACCAGTCAGACTGGGAGCACAGCAGAGCCATTCACTGGGGAAACGAAAAGCTGCAGCAGTTGCTGCTTTTGCATATGCATACTTTGAATATTAACCCTTTGCCGTGCCTACTCTTTCTTCTACAGTTTGGGGCTGTAGAAACTTGAAAGAGCAAAAGGAGGAATATTGCCAATTATCATATCTTTAAATAGGAATCTGAATAGGTTCCCCCAGGTGCTCTTGAGGGTGGTGCCTGTGGAAAGTAGCACATTTCAGTAAAAAAACCGTTTAAATGAGGAACCATCCTTCACATTTTAGCCACTTTTTAATGGAGAGTGGGGTATAGGACGGATCCTCTGCTCCTTCATGGAGAAAATACCGCTGAGGGTCAATGCAAGTTAGTACCAGAGTAAAAGGAAAGCTGAAACCAGAGTCTGAGCCTACACCCTGCAGCTGTTGTGATCTTTCTAACTCAAGAAAATTTTCAGTCTAAAAGTTGTCTCTTCTGGTGTCTCAGGGGATGAAAGTCCACATCACAGAGCTATTTCATTCATACTATTTTGCCCACTTGTGCTAGTCTCTATAGGGAGATCAAGGAATGAGGAAAACCACTTCTGTCTCTCACTATTTTGCACACACAGACAGTAAATGGCAGCTGAAAGAATAATCCCAGAGAGAAGTTTTGGATGTACTAGTGTACAAATATATAGATATGCATTCTCTCTTATGGCTAAATTAACTACTGTGTTTCAGTATCTAAAACTATTGCCTCTACTGCACTTAAAATTTTCCCACAACATAGTATATGCAGCACTGAGGTGTTAACCAGGAGTAGGTGAGTTTTGCTCAAACGGTTGGCAGAGATCATATCATCTTCTACATCTTCCCAAAGTCACGTGCGTGGTGGTGTCGACTGTGAAACCAACTTTGTCTCTCAACAATAGGTCTCATGTTGTTTCCTCTTGTAATGCAACTGCCTCTCACCTGTATGAAGTAGGTAAGAATAATCTTGTACAGACTCATATAACCAGGAGTCAGGAATGTGAAACTCTGTAACACATGATTTTTCAGTGACTGGGGGGGGGGGGGGGGGGGCAGGCCAACAGCTGGGACTTGTGTACACAGGTTGGGTGGGAAGAAGGTCCCCAGAACTAAAATGCTGAGGAGCTGAGGTGCAGTGAAGATTACACCACACAGCTATGGAGGACTGAGGGCACCAGCAGACCACAGCTGTCACCCCAAGGGCATCAAAGCAGAAAGAGGTCACAGGGCAAGTTCAGGAATATTATCTGGTCTGGTCGGGAAGCTCAGGATGGATTTTTGAAGGGGTTTTGTAAGTGAGGGTCATTGCCAGCGTGGTATGGGAGCTCCAGACTGGACTGGTGGCGTGAGAGGTCAGGGGAAAGCTGGTGGCAGGGCTGGAAAGTGCTGGCACAGATAACCCAAGCAGGAGAGATACAAATGAGTGAGCCAGAATATTAAAAAAGCCTGCATTGCTGTCTGTTGTAGCATGTTTTGGTATTACTAATCTTTTCTCTCTTCATTTGCAGATTGTCTTCCAGATAGAAAGCTTTTTCAGCGTCTGGAGTCATGGGGATTTTGTACAGTTTTTCTGTTCCAAGAACCCATTTTTTCTAAACATGAACCTGTAATCTGAAGTATATGATTTCTGTTTATTACATTACCCTAGCCCTCTTGATCTGTGTTTGCCTGCCTTTCAAATTACACTTCATGTCCCTGCCCGAGGACTCTTGCTGTCTTTGTCATCCACCGGCTGAGCAGCTGCTGCGCGGAACCCAGGCAGACCCGTTTTACAAGTGTGTGCCTACCTGTCAGCTCTCTGCTGGACGTACACTCAAGCGATCTCCCTGGGGAGACAGGTGAGAAGACATTGTGGAGTAAGGAGTTGAAGCTGGGCAGGTCTGGGGTAGGAAAATCAGTGAGGATTACAACCACACAGTGTAACCATCAGCGTTGCCAGGAGTGGCCTCAGACAGACTGGGAACTGGCAGCAGGCAAGCTTCAGGAAAAGACTACCGCAGGGCAAAGAGAAGTGGTGTAATTCAGGTAAGCGAGTGAAAACACTGCTGGAAGATTAGCTAAGATTAGCTAATAAGTATTTGTTTTTTTAAAAAAGAAAAATACTGTAAAGTCTATATGTCTGTGTATTTATGTATATACATATGTGCATGTACTTACTGCTTGTATTGAAATTACTTATAAATTTCTGTGATTATAATGGCATTGGGGTTTGAGGAAAAAACCCAAACTCCTGTACGCACAGGTTGCTTTAAATAACTTATAGACACATTGTAATCAGGAAGAAAATAACAAAGGAAATAAGTTTCGTATAAAATTAGTCTCAGTTCCCTGAAACAATGCAGGGCAGTGCTATGCATGTGTGTGTAAATATGTTCGGTGTTTGGGTAAGTAATACATGCCTGGGGCTGGATTCAGAACTAATTAGCATTTGACCTCCACCCCTGTTGCTTGATTGTAAGGAAGCTAACTAATCCAAAGTGGTGCAGATATCTAGATTTTTCTATGTGTTTACCTGCTTGCATGTATCTGTGTGTATGTGTGTGTGCATGAGCTACTGATTAGATTATAAACAAGATCTGTATTAAATGCACCAAAACCCCATGGAAAAGTTGGGAAATTGTGAAGCTAAACTTACGTACACAGCTTCAGCTCAGTTCCCTTGTGGCTGTGCATTTATTAAAGCAGATTCATGTTCCGTGTCTTAAACCATTAATGCAGCAATGTGATATCATGCAGTATTTTTATCACACAGTGTTTTTTACAAGAGCTACATGTATACAGGGTGCTTTGAAAGAATCCTTCATTCTTATGTCTTGTCACTGCTTGTTTTTTCATAGCTTTTCAGAATATCTGTATTGAGTTTGTGCTAGGTTTGATAAAGGCTTAGTGATAGCAGTCACCACCAAAATCAGAAGAGGCGGAATGGCTGGCATTTTAAAAAGTAGTGTGTGATTTTGATTACATAAAAAGAAGTCATAGGTAAGAATGTGCTGTTGTGTTTGGCCTCTAGATTTTTCATATTCCAAACAGCCTGCTCACAAAGGGCTTCAGGTTAATGTATTCCTCACCTTTTTTTTTCCCTTTTATTATTTCAACTTTTATTTGGCAGATTACCTGTGAGGGATTACTTTATGTGACCTTAGTTCAGGGCAAGTGTGATCAAGATAGATGTTATTTTTTCAAAAACTATAGTAGACCATGTCTGCATTAGAAAAAAATACTTTTGTCTTAATCACAATTCAGTTTCTGTACCATTTCACACTTCAGTACTCAGACTTCCTCATGCTGCACAAATAAATTAATTTTTGTGAGAGAATCTGAATTTAAGCGAAATTTAGCACCATAAGAACTTGCGTATCTCCACTGATATGGTGCCAGTTTGGACAAACATTGTTAGCATAAAAGCACAGCAGTGCAGAGTCCTCCTGATTCATATTTCTCAATGCGCTGGCATCTGCTGACTGCCTGTTTTTCTGCTCTCTTGAAAAGGAGCCAGGTTTGTCAGAAGTAGTTCACCTGCTCAGATAGCAGCATGGCTCCTTATTATTTGCTGTTTTCTCTATGGGCTAGCTCTTCAGAAGCAGTCAGCCCCATTTTCTTTCACTCCTTTAATATGCTTCAGTAGCAGCTAGCCTAGGTTTGATGTTCAGGTACTGCTTCTAATTTTGGACCAAGAGAAAATCTTGGGTCGATGTACATGATTTTTTGAAACACTTCATTTTCTAGCAGGGTGTTGCAGCTACCAGCTGTTGCAAAAGCGAGTTGAGAGTACCAAATCTTTCTAGCTGAGATATTATTACAGGCAGTACAGCAAGCCACAGTGTATTATCAGTAATCCTTGTTCAGGACAGAAGTGAGGTGGCTTTGGTATGTTATAACCTGGGTTGACCTGTCAGAATTTCCCATTCTACACAGCTGGAGATGCTGTTTGGTAACCCACAGGCACCTTGTAGTGAGAGATGAGATGACTCAGTGGGCCAGGGAAACTTTGCAAAGATATCATGATCTGCCAGGCCATTGGAAATAGTCACTAAGGTCTTCTGAAGGCAGAAGAGACAGGATATGTAGTCTAACAAATACATAGTTTTTTGCAGAAGTATGTTCTTACGTCACCAAGTTGTTAGGCTTGAAGCCTGTGGGATGTTTATTATTTGGTTTGGATGCTGCATTTACTAAAATGGTGGACATTACAGGGGAAGAAATCAGTTTCACTGTTCGCTTTTCCATGATGCTTTTCTTCTCCCTCTTCTCTCACATTCAATGTCCACAACTGCTTGGCTGTCCTGAGCCCACACATTGTGATTTCACTGCCATTATGGTTCCTGCAATTCCTTGGTATCCCCTCCCTTTCAACTGCACAGCCAAGGCAGTGCGTTTGTGCATAACGGTTGCCTGAGCCTTGAACGGTGGCCATGTTCAAAGGTCATATAAAAGAGGAGGAGAATAATAAAAGCAGTACAGAAATAGTGACTGGAAAAGCTGGAGAGTATGGTTCCGCCACTGTAAGAAATTAAATAGAAGGCATCATGGTTAAAGGATTTATTTTGTCTTTTATCAGTCAGGCAGTATGCTGGACTGAAGTAATTACTAAGCTGTTCTTTACATGCCTGTAGTCATAATGCAGTTGGTCCTTATAATTAGTGCATGAAAAACACCTGTAGGAATATTTTTATAATAAAGTTGTGTGCAGTTAATGCAGGCCAGGAAATCTGGAGAAATAACTACATTATTTCCGTATCAGCTTACAGCACAGTTTAAAAGGTCCAATGAAGATCCAGATGAATCTTAGCCTTTATTTTTATCATATTTAATGGACTTAATAAGCTGTTTCTTTACACAGAATAGCTAATCAGTACTCAAGGATTTACTCATTTGCTCTGATGATGGGAACTGATGTTAGTTCCCAAGTCAAACGTATTCATTGGCAAAACTGTGTATTTACCGTGAATATGTACAGCATCTTATTTTCCTGAACATGGCAGGAGCAAGCAGCAGGCAGTTTCTGTGTGTGCAGTTCTTTCTTAAGCTGTCTGTTCCCATATATTCATTGCATGGACATGTAAGACTTTATATTTCTTTTTCTTTCCATTCTTCACCACAATGTTTGTCACTCAGGCTTCCTGACTTTTACATCCTGGCACTTTAAATAGCATAAATTGAGCCTGATGAGAAGTTTTAAGTCCATAAAAAGCAAGAGAGGATTGGTTATTTTAGGGCAGATCACTTTCCCAATCCAGTTTACCACATTTGCCATGTGAATGCTTGTGCTAGTGCTAAGGGATCAGTATACATGTGGGAATGGATCACAGGGAACTGGAAAAATCATAGTAGGGCTTATGCTGTCACATAGTGCCTGTGGATTTGTGCTGACACAGGGAATGGTTTCACAATACAGTTTAGACGAGTTAGCTGTTCACCACCCTGGGTGGCAGGAAATCCGTTTTCCCTGTTCCTGGTTCTGGATGTGTCCTCCTGGCACTTCCTCGAGCCTGCGCTGGCACTTGTTGAATTGCTTGGTGAACTAATGCCGCTCACTAAAACGGCAGGAAATCACTATAGGAAAAGAACAGTGATTTTTTCCTGCTAGGTTAGTGGTTTGAATCAGTTTACTGTGTGATCAACTGCACAGCAGGGAGCAAAACAAGGATTGGGAAGAGAGCAGAGAGAAAACAGTCCCTTTTTTGGCATTGGTGCCAAATCAGCTGCATTTGCAAAACCATATTCACATTCATCATTGAGGCATCCTGAACTGGTTAAAGCAGCCCCCACAACTGCCATATTTTAGCTGCTTATTCCTGTCACTGTGTTGCCCTCTGTGCTTTGTATAAATTGCCAGGGCAGCAGAACAGCTTGGCAAACAAACATGGCTGAAAACAAAACACCTTCTCCCCCAGTGTTCGTGCTGTTGGCAAGCATGCACAGAGAACCGTTATCAGCATAGGGCAGATATGGGGCTAATTAACCTGGCACTGTCATCAGGCTGTGAAACTGCTGCGCCATGCACAGTTCACCAAATAGTCTGCTGGTAGCAGGCTGTAAATGCTGTTGAGTGTAGGTTAGCTTCTGCTAAGGTTTTGCCTTGCACCTCATTGTGTAAGGGCAGCCACTTCTGCTATTTCCAGATATCATGGTCTTCGTTGTATATTTAGCTTGGACATGGGGCTTTGGATTCAGGTATTTGCCAAAGAAAGGCCTGACTGCTGTTGTTGTTGCAAACTGCTTGGAACTGTGTACTATCTGAACGTTGTTGGTAATAATTCATTGAGCATTGTCCTCTAGGCCAGTGTATCTGCGTTGATCCACATTCATTTCCCCCTGCCCCAGCAAAACCTCCCATGTCTCCAATTCTGTCTAGTGGAAACCTTGTTCCCTCCAGAGCTCTGATCAGTGGAACAAATACCTTTTCAGTGAAACTCATTTACAAAGACCTTTACAGCCTCTTGTTGCTCCCATTTAGTCCATTGTTTTGGGAAGCTTTGTTTTAGAAAAGTTCATTGGCTTTCTGGTCACTGTCATCAAAGGGAAGGTGTCTTTCAGGAAGGCTTTGAAGTCTGAAACTGAGCAGGAACATATCAGCCTTGGCATTCTGAAGGAAGAGTGGCCTAGTACTGTGGTCATTACCTATTGTCTTTGATTTTTGTATTGCCCTGCCAACTAGTTTACTTAAATAAGGTGTTAAGTCACATTGATGTGCTGCACAGTAGATGAAAAAAAGATGCATGTCTAAGAGAAAAAGGAAAGTTCCAGGTTTTGTGTAAACAATGAAAACAATGAGTTTCAACTGAATGAGGAAAAGATCAGAATAATCTGAATAATTAGACAGGCACAGGCAAGAAGAGCAGACTGTTGAAGCAAATATGTTTTTGAAAGTAAACAATAAAGAGAAATTAATTTCAGTGAGTGGACTTCAGTGTATGTAAAAGTGTAATGAAAAACCAGTGGAATAACTAAGCTAACATTTACTTGCGATTGCACAAATTATCTAATGCAAATTCTAAATGGAAGTAATGCAGGATATGTTCTGTGCTCATGATCTGGTCTTGGTACAACAAAACACCCAGACAAGGAAAATCAGAATGCTGGTGAGGTACAGGTTTTGAACCTCTTAAGGTTATTTTTGTTCCCCTTATCCTATCTTGGTACTGGTAAACTGTCTTCATATAATAAAACAAGTGGCTGAGCACTGCCAGTATGCTTTCTGCTGTGTGGTGAGTATGCATCTGTACATTGAAGGTGTTAGTTCTACATAACCTCCATATGTTCCCTACTGTTACACTGCCAAAAATATATATTAAAGGTAATAACATGAGATCTGTGGATTTCTGAGTTACCACTCTTCTTGTGAGGGTGGAAATGTAGGAACTGCAACAATGTTACTGTTAGACAAGTAAGCTCCAGAAAGAGCTAAGTCATTTGGTCCGGGCCTGGAAAGTAGCACTTCAGAATTACCTTATTAAGTGCAACTTCTTTTCCTGCTTCCTAAGTTTTGCAAGAGGATAAACACATAGAGTGTAAATTGACTTGTCTGATCCAACTTTTCCAGTGGTAGCACCTGTGCAACTCCATAAACAGCAGCAACAAATGACACTGCCAGTGTTTTTGTTTCTGGATCCCATAATTTTGCCCCGAGTATGGTTAGAAAACATGGGTGCCACCCACCAGCATCACTGATGGGAGGTGCGTGAGGGAGTAGGTAGGAATCTTTTTTTACGGACGGGGGACCAGTGTAGACACGGTTGCTGTGTCAAAGCTTTTTCCATGGATCTTTGTGACAGTAAAGTATGTTTCTGTGTAAGTACGAGTTGGTATGCATGTGCTTACATGTGCCTGTGCATGCACATGGTTTAAATGTATGTGTGTATTTCTAGTGAGCAGCTGTACAAAGCAAAGCCATTAGCTAGTATTAAGGTGGAGCTTGGACTGTTTATAACTCGGATTATACAACGTGATTGCTGGCTAATGATCCTAAAGTCTGTTTTCCTGCGATTCTGTCATGTTTGTTCGTATGTGTCTTTCATACCTGTGTGTATCTGAGAGTGAAAGAAGTTAGGACTGATCCTTTTACGGTGATACCTGTGTATTTGTGTGTAAGTCCGTGTATGTTACAGCCAAGGTGGGTTGACTTAGTGTGCTTGCTTTCAGAGTGCACCTGAAAAGCCTGGTGTTATTACTGTTATTGTTCCTTTGACTGGATTCATGTTGTAGCCACACCCTGAAACCAGGTGAATTTACTAGCATATTAAGAATCAAAGGAAATAAAAAATGAAACAGACCTTTTGTGATACCTGAAAGTGCAGATATATTCCATTTTCCTCTTTCTGCTTTCTCTGTTGTGCAACTGGTAAAGCATAATTTCACCTCTTAATTTTAAGCATGAGTACAAACTCTGTTTAATGTTTCATGCATCACCAACTTCTGTAAAACCATATTAATATCAGTAAGAATGCCATATTATTAACATTTGCCATTGTGGTTAATTGCCTTGAAATTCATAGCTGAAAATAAAGTAAGTACTTAGAGGATAAGAGTCCCAATGCCTATAAAATGTTCTAGATAACACTGTGAAGCTGTTGAGTCTTAAATTTTTGGCAATGTGTGAAAGAAACAGCGGCTAAATGTACATGCCTTGCCTTTCTGTCAGCCATCACTGTTCGGCACATTGATTTTAGTAATTTAGAAATAGTAATCCTGGGCCTCTGCTGGTGTAAAGCAATGCAGCACCACAGAGCCTATTCCTGTTTTATAACTTCAGTCCTCAGTAAGGATAGTATACTTAGTGTAGCAGTGGGGCATTTTCTAAAATGCTGATGTGTTCTCCCCCTGTAATGTATAACAGCTGGAATTCTACATCAGGGATGTGTTTTGGGAGGCCTGCCGCTCATCTGCAGTCCTGCACACACTGGTGAATCTAGCCCTGTCTGAGCAGGGTTGAACACGTGACAAATGCACTTACACAACCAGAAGGTTTTGTAGGTGTATGATTGCACATGCCAAGGGATTAGTGATAGCTGAAATTACAGCTGGAAAGGTACATGCTTGCACAGACTCTGGGTTTTCAACTACAAATGCAGAAGAATTCCAGACATTGTATTTCAGATTAGTTACAGACCTGTAAGTGTTAAGGTACCAGAGAGCCCTGATGACAAGACTTTATTTCTCCTTGTCTTTGTGAAGCAGTAGTATGAGTTGTGGCTGGGGCTGTGGGCAAGAATGACAGACAAGTTTTATACGCGTGCTGCTGATCTGTTAATTTCTTATGGACATATGTTATAGAAGGTAAAAGGCTGAGCCATTCTGGCATCTAAGTGTGTTAGCGAGAAGTATTGGCTATTCTTTAAATACAATTAAGTTCATGACTATGAATTTTTGTGCATATACCAGCTTGTAGGCCTAAGGGTACCTGTTTGCTTGTGAAGCACTGCAGAACAATCTTAATCTTAAATTCTCTCTGGTCATGCAGTCTACCATTCATAGGATTTGATAGTGGATGTCCTCCATCATTCTCTAAACATCAAAGTCCCAGTGCTGCTTCATCACACAGCCACTGATCGTAAGGGGTAGAAAGCTCGCTTGTTGTTCCATAAATCATCCTTTCTCCTAATAAATTCCATTAATATTCTTTGTGTCTGTGCAGAAGACAGAGGTTGGAGACCCACTTGCTTGTAATTGAACATGGCAGGGGATGTAAAAAGATTCACACGCATGCTACTGGAATGCAACAGCAATGACAAGCTGTGTGGTAAGATTCACAGATTCCTTTAAGTAATAAGCTTTCACATGCTGAGCAGGAAGTCCAGCTTTACTAAAAAGTGGGCCAAGCCCTTTCCCCTCCTCCACCTGCATCCCAGCCCACACAGAAGGATTTGACTGAGCTTTCCCTGCGTTGTGTCTCGGGGGAGAAATTTTTAAGGGGATGCAGCCTTTGTGGTGGGATTCATCTCACATAATTTTAGTCATTTTAGAGTATTTCTGCTTTGAATGAGACATCATATAGTCATTAAAGATTCCCTGCAGCTTCCCTAAGGACCAGTCTTGTGAGATTTTGATTTCATGACTTTCTGTCATCTTCGGGAACTGAAACGTGGTCTTGGCCTACCCAAACATAGCACTACTTCCAAATCTGGGGACATAAGAGAGTTAGTTACCTGCAACATCCTTGTTAATTGCAATGTCTTCTGGTCAAGTTCCAAACCAGGTGACCACGCCCTGTTCTCTTTAAAATGCTCCATGTAATTTTAATAGAAGGAGCTGAAGCTGTAATTGCATGTGTATTTGTGATGGCATAGCAATATCCAGCCCTCCCCAGCTCCCTGCTGTCCCTCTGCCAGGGCCAGTTCTGTTTCACTGGTGGATGGTACTTGCACATGGCTACAATTCCTAGTGTCTGTGTTAAGGCATCTGAATAAGTGACCTTAGGTTTCAGAGTCCCAGTGATTTCAAGTAGTTTAGATACTCAGCACCTTTGAAAAATAGAGTGGCAGCACTGACAGTGTTCAGTTGCTATTCCAAGGAGTGGAGGATAGATACACATGTTTTTGGGGTTGAAAGTTACTGAAATGGGTTATTACTACTTTGTTATACAGAAACAATGTGCATGAGGCAGTGCTGTGTCTTCCTTGGTTTCATATTTTGTTTTTCTGCTGACAGTTCTGCGTGAATATCAGACTGAAGTGATTGTTGTTCCAGTTCTCCTTGTGGGTTTTTTTGTCATCGTGCTAACTGTGATCCTTTGGCTCCACTGTCGAGGCTTGCGAGCAAAGCAGGAGCAATCATCATCGTCTGGACACCAAGGTAAAAAAATATTTTTCAACCAGAGAAAAGTGTGTTAGTTTCAGTAGCCAGAACAATTCCATTTCCCTGTTGCTTGAGCAATGCTATTGTTAGACAGTAGCATTTATGAAGAGCCAGAGTGGTATTCAGCAATCCAGTCAGTTAGAAAAACTGGGAACCACTTGCAGTAGTAGTACTGAAAGCTGTAGTATAGATGGATCTCAGAAAGCCTAAAGCAACGTACCATATATGCTGTTTAACATAGTGTGGTAACGTTGCTTGAGAGCTGCAGAGTGTGTTTATGTAACAGCCTTTTAGAGGCTTCTGTAAGGAGAGTTTCACCGGAGTAATTATGAATGACAGTCATTTTGATGTAGATCACACCTGTTAATCCATTTTCTATACTGTCTTTTAAGAAATTTAATTTTAAGCTGCTGTCTCCCACTTCCTATGGAGACAACAGGAAATAGAGCAGGGACTGGTGAGGGGGTAGGGAAAGGTTTGTTGGTGCCGCAGATACATGTTGCTGTGTGGAAATGAAAATCCAGTTCTGAGCTGATTTTAGTTTTGCAGAGGAAAAGGTCTCTTCAGCGTATATTAAGGGAAATAATTGAGAACAAAGATAAGGCCTTTGTGGGAACACCCTGTTGCTTTCATAACAACCAGTAGCTGGTAATAAAATGGTCATTGTTTCAGCACATGGGAATCAAGTACAAATGTGTCTTAACTAGAAAGTTTACATAGTTTAATACAGTAGAGATTTCTAGACTCATTCTGCCTTTTCATCCAATTGAGGGGGAGATAAGCTCCTTCTCCTCTTCAAGGAGCAGGTTAAGTAAGATACAATAGCAATTCCTTACTTTATTCTGATTTCCAAACCAGTATGGAACAAAAATGAAAGAGGATAGGATGATGGGCATTGCCATCTACTGCAAGAGTTCAGCTGTCTGTTTTTACGCATCATGTGTATTTGCTTATGTCAGTGAATGACAAGAATCATGAGGAATCCAGCTCAACAGAGAACCATTACATCCAGCTGACTGAGACATCTGTGGAGGGCCTGCTAAATTCTGCATCCTTGACTCTGAAAGAACTGGAGATACCACGAGAGAAACTCTTACCAGGCACCTTGCAGCTGATAAAGCGTGGCTGCTATGGGAGTATCTACAGGGCACAACTGGAAACTGGGAGCCCTGGGAAGACTAGGACTGTAGTCTTGAAAGCCTTAGAAGGTAAGGCCCATGGTCAGGATC
Organism: Falco naumanni; assembly: GCF_017639655.2. Classification (NCBI taxonomy): domain Eukaryota; kingdom Metazoa; phylum Chordata; class Aves; order Falconiformes; family Falconidae; genus Falco; species Falco naumanni. The sequence continues at coordinate 9,286,021 of NC_054058.1, read as the reverse complement.
CACTTCGGTACAGATCTCTGTATCAAAGACATGATGCTGGGCAGAACTTTGCAGTCATTACTGGACAAGAACAAGCTGTGTTCAGTATTATATTAGCTAGTCAGAGTGGTGTTTGGTGGGAGTGTCTTGGTAGGACTAAAGAAGATTGTTCATGTTGATTTTAAGCTGCTCACCCTGTTCTTTGCAGCATCCATTTTGTGTGTGTGTTTTGTTGTTTTGAGGGTTTTTTCAGGGGGCGGGGTGGATGGAGTGCAGGTTTTTTTGTTTGTTTGTTTTTTTGGGTTTTTTTTTTTGTTCTTTCAGAGCTGGCTAGTCCCCAGAAAGTAAAGGATTTCCTGGGAAGGATTAAATTCCATCAAAATCTTGGCCATCATGAGAACCTCGTTGAATTGGTTGGATGCTGTGTCAACCAGCTCCCACTTTATATGATCATGGAGGATGTGTCTCTTGGTGACCTGTTGACATTTCTATGGACGTGTCGGAAGGTGAGTCAAAAGAAGTGATAATAAAATATCTTCTTAAATTCCTTAGGTACATACCTATGCATAAGTCATAGATTATTCTTTTCATCTCTCCATGCATCCCTGTTTATCATTCTAATCTATTTCCATCCCCCAAAGAAGTTCTGCATGTTTAAACTGGAATAGAATTAGTGGATATCTCAATTGATATGATACAATTTGGAGAAGCTGACATACTTTTGTAAGCTAAGTACTACTTTGCAAACAGCTGGAGTTCTTGAAGGGTGTAGCTGGAATAAAAGTGACAGTTGCTACAATTAAGCTGAATTTCTAAAATTTTTAAAATAATGTCTCACTCCAGATGCTTTTAAGAAAGGAAAGCAGTAACAACACCAGGGAGAAGGTCATTGAATGATAACTAATTGATTAAAAGACAGGAAACAGGGCATAAGAGTGAAAGGTTGATACTAGGACCTTGTGCTGTTCTTTGCATGTATCAATAACCTAGAAAATGGGATGACTGTGGTGATGATGGCTGCCAGTGATTCCAGCCAGTAAATGCAAGGGCTGACCCTGAGGAATTGCAGAAGGATCTTCTAAGATTGAGAGACTGGCCAATAAAAAGAATAGATGAAATTCAGCACAGTTAAAAATGAAATGATACACATGTAGAAAAGCCATGTTAGCTTCACATATGTAATGATGGCCTCATATCTGGCCATTGTTGATGAGGAGTCATGGGTCTGACTGAAAATACACAGTCCGATGAAAAATGTTAGCTTCAAATATTAGGCATTAGTAAGAATGACATAGAAACAGAACTCTGCCGTGTCACTATATAAATCCATGATTCTCCTACACCTGGAACACTAAATACAGAGAGATTGCTTGCTGTCTTGTCCAGCAGAAGGTTGAGGTGATAGCAAAAAGAGCTCTAGTAAGTGTAGTGTTCAAAACAAACAAATGGAAGTGGCTCTTCATGAAGTGGGGAGATGACTAATGGAATTCCTTGCCACTGACTGCTTCAGGTACTGAAACTTTACATGAGTACAAAACAAGAATGAATACATTCATGGGACATAACCGTTCAAAGGTTACTGAACATTTGGAAACCATAACCATCTCAGGAAGTCCTTAAATTGAAAATAATTTGGGTCTGGAAAACAACACAGGAAAAGCATTCTGTGCTTACCTTATTCTTTCTGTCATCTGGGCATCTAGCTAGAGTTGCTGTTACAGGCAGGGAAGTAAGAGAGATGAACGGTTAGTCTCATACCAGATAACAATTTGTATGTTGTAAACGTGCTTTTCTACTCATCATTCTGATTTATAATGTATCTTTCATTCACCTGTATGGATTGTCATTCTGAGCTGTCATTCTGCCCATTTCTAACCTGTTAATCTCTTCTCCACCCTTCAATTTACCCACCAGTTGTCTCTAGTGTATTTGTCTTACCTGGCCCACCATACATCCGTCAACATCACCCATCTGTGTACCCTTATATTTCAGTCGTTTTATGACCAATTGTAATCTTATGCTGGGGGAGCTGAGATTAGATAGTACTCATTTTATTAGATTAGAAAAAACCATTCCCCAGTACCTTACAGCTATGGCATTTGTTTCAACCAAGATCTGCTCTTTTGTCTCTAGGATGTAGTGACAATGGACGGTATCCCCTGTGACCTTACTGAGAGGCAAGTGTACGAAGTTGGACAGCAGGTTGCGGCAGCTCTGGTAAATCTGCTCACATTTGCTGCATTTTTTTCTTCTTGCTTGATTGCAACACAAGTCTGCTTGGTGGCCTAAGCGCTGAGGATGTGCTTTGTTAAAACTGAGCCAAATATGTTTGCATTATTTTGGTGAGCATACACCTGTATTCCACAGTGTGGAAGACAGGCATAAACTAACTGAATATTTGTATCAATTAAAATTCCTTTTAAAATGATCATGGTCTCTTTCTTTTCCAACTTTCCAGGCCTACCTTGAACAGAAGAAGTTGTTCCATGGTGACGTTGCTGCCAGGAATGTCCTCCTTCATCACAACTTCACTGCTAAGCTCTGCAGTTTGGGTCTAGCCTATGAAGCTCACACATATGGTGCCAACTCAGTCACACAGATTGTGCCAGTCAAGTGGCAGGCACCAGAGCGGCTCCTGAAGAAACCCCTCAGTATCAAGGCAGACATGTATGATTTAATTTTTGGACTTGAAGTTCCGTCTGTCTTCCAGGCCTATCTCTTTCACTCCTTTATGTATCATTTCATGTCCTGAAGTTCACAGTAAGGCATATCTAGTCTCAGCGGAATGCTCCACTTCATAGCTCATACTTCTCATTTCTGCAGGTCATGCCTCGTTTTTTGTATGTATTTCAGATAGATAGATGGGTAGAATAGAAACAACATTGATTTTTTTTTCTTTTCTTGCAGATGGTCTTTTGGAATTCTACTGTATGAAATGATTACATTAGGTAAGAAGATTTAAATATAATAAAAAAAATATGTGAGGAAGCAGCAAATTAACAAGACCTAAAATCTCAAATTTTAGAATGTAAAATTGGGCTGTTTAAATAAGCATCCTGTCTTTCCTAACTTGCAAAGTTGTGACAATTCCTTTTAGACTTTCTGTCAGTGTGAATTGCAGTAGTCATGGTTTAACCCCAGCCAGAAACTGAGTACCATGTGGCTGCTTGGTAACTCCTCGCCTCCCCCGAAGGATGGGGAGGAGAATTGAATGGAAAACTCAGGGGCTGAGATAAGAACAATTTAATAATTGAAATAAGATAGGATAAAAAATACCCAAAACAACAATAATAATGATAACAATAGCAATGACAATAATAATAACTACAACAGTAGTTATAATGGAAAGGAGGGAGAAGGGGAGAGGAATAAAATCCAAAGGGAAGGGAGAAAAAAACCAATTGATGCACAATGCAGTTGCTTACCACCTGATGACTGATGCCCAGCCAGCCCCCAAGAAGTGATCAACAGGCCCCGGCCAGCTCCCCCTGGTTTATGCACTGAGTACGATATCCTGTGCTATGGAATGCCCCTTTGGTGAGTTCAGGGCAGCTGTGCTGGCTGTGTCCCCTCACAGTTTCCCGTGCCCCTCCAGCCTGCTCGCTGTCAAGGCCTGAGAAACTGAAAAGTCCTAGACTTACTATAAACATTACTTAGCAACAACTGAAAACATCAGTGTGCTATCAACATTGTTCTCACACTGAATCCAAGACACAGCACTGCATCATCAGCTGCTAAGAAGAAACTTAACTCTATCCCAGCTGAAACCAGGACAGAAAACAATGGATTTTGGTAGGGAATGAAGACATTCTTACACAGAAACTGCTATCTGCAGCCGTTACCTTATATTTTTTCTACTGTTACTCCTTTTGCCCTTCCAGGTGCTCCACCATATCCTGAAGTGCCACCTTCTGACATTTTATCATACCTGCAGAGGCAGAACGTTATGAGGCAGCCATCAAGCTGCCAGAAAGCCATGTAAGACTTTTGCTTTATGGACAATTGGAACTTGAGATCTTGCAGAGCCAAATGGACGTGGGACATAGAAAACTAGATCTTACAGGAAGTCTCTTAAGCCTAGATTATACAAAACAGTAACCTGTTAGCTGTGGAGACTTGTTCTCACATATCTGCCGCATCTCCTCACTGGATTCTGCTGCATGAAACCTTGAATGCCACAACCTTTCTTTCCCGCTTTTGGAAACAGCTTTTTCTCTGTTTCCTTTTCTGCCCTTGCATTTTGTTGCTCCGCTGCTTCCCTGCAAGAGGCAGGAATATTCTGGAGTAACCTTTATCTTCTAAGTTGCAGGATTCTCCCCGAAATACACAAAGCATTCACGGGGAAGATGTAAGGCGTTATATGCCCTTTTGTGAAGACGTAATTTCTTTTAATATTCAGAGGCTTCTTCCACATGCTGTTTCAGAAGGGAATACCAAATAATCTTTTTCCCGTTTCCCATACTCGCTCACAGTTGACATCCTGGCAAACAAGTGCATGCCTTTGTCCCCACACATTATTATGTGGTTGCAAATTTCAAAGGGCCATTGAAAGAACTTTATATGAAGCAGAAAAAGAGGAGGTCTCTAGACGTCTTAAATATGAGATGACTTGACTGTAGTAAAACTTTGCTTGTTTGGGGCTTCTCGTTCTCAGTGCTTTACTACTTCTCCATCTTACAGGTACAACATCATGAAGTCCTGCTGGCAGTGGAATGCAACCAAACGGCCTTCTCCAGCAGACCTGATCTGGTCCCTACAAACAGCTATAAAGACCAGCAATGGCTGTGCAGTACTGCAGGTGCCTGAGCTAGTGGTGCCTGAACTGTATGCTGATGTTGCTGGTGTTGATGTGTACAGTCTAGTGAGGGAATACACTATACTCTGAAGGACCCTTTCACATATTGGTAAATGAGAAGTCTCCAAGTTTGCCCTTCCCTAGATGCTTTGCAAGTTCAGAATGAGGTGTATATGTTGGGAGGGATCCCTTTGTTTTCCAAACACGTTATATATATATCAGATCTCTCCTCCATGCCAGAAACAGCAAACTATTATCATCATTATTATTATTAAATCAACCTGTTGATGTAATTCTGCCATTGGTCATTTGGAAGCAAAGTGGATTTAGGAAGCTGTAGAAAATGTCATGAGAAGCTTGAGTTAAAGGAATGTGTTGGGTTTGCATGGCAAAGTTTTGGTAGCTGGGGGGCTACAGGGGTGGCTTCTGTGAGAAGATGTGGAAAGCTCCCCTCATGTCCAATAGAACCAGTGCCAGCCAGCTCCAAGATGGACCTGCCACTGGCCAAAGCTGAGCCCATCAGCAACAGTGGTAGCACCTCTGTGGTAACATATTTAAGAAATGGTAAGAAATACTGCACAACAGCAGCCAGAAGAGAGACATGAGAGTATGTGAGAGAAACAGCCCTGCAGACACCCAGGTCAGTGAAGAAGGAGGGGTTGGAGGTGCTGCAGGTGCTGGAGCAGTGATTCCTCAGCAGCCCATGGTGAAGCCCATGGTGAAGCCCACGGTGAGGCAGGCTGTGCCCCTGCAACCCATGGAAGTTAATGATGGAGCAGGTATCCACCTGCAGCCCCTGGAGGACTTCATGATGGAGCAGGGGGATATGGCCAAAGGAAGCTGTGACCCTGTGGGAAGCCCTGGGCCAAGAGGGCTCCTGGCAGGACCTGTGGCCCCATGGAGAGAGAGAAGCCCAGGCTGGAGCAGGTTTGCTGACAGGACTTGTGACCCCATGGGGACTCGTGCTGGAGCAGTCTGCTGCTGAAGGACTGCACACTGTGGAAAGGACCCATGCTAAAGCAGTTTGTGAAGAACTGCAGCCTGTGGGAAGAAGCCACTTTGGACAAGTTTGTGGAGGCCACACTGGAGCAGGGGAAGAGTGTGAGGAGGAAGGAGCAGCAGAACTAATGCGATGAACTGACTGTAACCCCCGTTCCCCATCCCTCTGTGCTGCTGGAGTGGAGGAGGCAGAGAAAGTAGAGAGTGAAGCTGTGCCTGGGAAGAAGGTAGCGGTGGGGGGAAGGTGGTGTAAGGTTTGTGTTTATATCTCATTATCCCACTCTGATTTTGGTTGGTGATCGGTTACTTTCCCCAAGTTGAGTCTGTTTTGCTGTGACGGTAATTGCAGAGTGCTCCCCCTCTCCCTATCCCGACCCACGAGCCTTTTGTCATATTTTCTCTCCCCTGTCCAGTTGGGGAGGAGGAGTCATAGAGTGGCTGGGTGGGCACCTGACATCCTGCTAGGGTCAGCCCAACACAAGGAGGTTTCTGGAAGTCTCTCCCCATCCTTTCTGTTCCAAGAAATTGTATCAGTTGGGTATTCAAAGGAGGAGACGACCTTGGGAATATGCTGTGCGGCACAGCCCTATAGGAAAAAGTGTACGGAGTAGGTAATACAAATGGATAGTTTTCTGTCCGTTCACTAAGGTCCTGTTCAAGACAGTTGTGTTCTTGTCTTTTAAGTGTTCAATAAATACCTGGGATTTTCTCCAGTGCTTTATACTCAACTTCCCACGGGTGAACGGGTACTGTATTTAAAAGGAAAACTAAACAATCCATGCGTATCTGTGGATGCAGAAGTTGTTACATTAATGTAATACATCTTCATGTAGAGTGTTCCTTCCCTGTAGTAGCTATGGGATCAAGTCAGTACTCCAAGACAAAAGTCATACCATGCCATGCTTGTCTTAGGAAAAAGTTCTTACAGACCTGAATTTCTGAGGGATGGGCCTTAACCAATCATTCCTTTGAGCAGAGCAGGTCATTTGTTCATGTGCTTCTCTTTTGAGTTGCTAATTGCTGAGTTAATTATTTTGGGTTTTTTTGGGGACATCTGTCCATCGTTACAACAGCTACTGTGAAAACAGTATGGAAATATTAAGAGTACACCAAATAAGAAATGCTGATCTACAGTAAAAACAACATATGATGAAAATAAACATGCATAGTGACATTGTTGTGTGATTATGGCGAGAATATACTATAGCCTGTCACTGTGGTGACACCTTTGCTGTATGACTTCCACAGCGAGGATCTGGGTATTGGACATGCACTTCTGAGTTACCCGATGACAAGCGTGCCAGTATGTGGCATTTTGTGAATACTGTGATGACAACAGAGATACTTCAAGGCCTTACATATAAACAACACACATAACTTTGGTAATCATATGGAAGAGGTGAACTTTTGCCCAGTGAGCTGCTCAATATGAGCTCAAGATTCAGCTTAAAATAATAATGTGAGAAAGTTAATGTATGTACTTTTCTTGTAAGCCATTCATACGCCATGCATGGATCAGTGGATACGTGTTCATTTGAGTTCCAGTCTTGTTTCCACTGCAGATTTCGGTGACTAGGGTTGTTGCACTTGGTGATTTAGGTGAGTGCACGTGATTTGACTATTCAGGTTATGAGCAGGCTCTGGCTGTGCAGAAAAATTAGTAGTGCATCTGCTAAGACTTGCCCTAGGACAGCTGAGGGGTTGAAGTCCCAGTGGAAATGCACCTGTATGTTTTCAGTGTCTGCCTGGAAGAGGAGTATGTCTCTTTAATCAAAAAAAGTGGGGTTTTTGCTTGTTCAGCACTTGTATTTTATAATGTAAGCCGCAAAAAGCTGATCTGAAAATATTTGGTCATTGATTGTAATGAACATGCAAACTTTGTAAAAATTCAGAGGCACTTAAGTCATTAACATTTTACCATCATTTCAAAAGAAGCAGAATCAGTCTCTGAAACAGATTTTCTCATCTGTCTTCTAGTGTTTGTGGTTTCTAAGTTGACAGTGCCTTATATTTTTTTTTCTCTGATTTTTTTGGCACTTTAAGCTATAAAGGTTCTTGTAAAAAAAAGAATCAATGCACATTAAAGGAATAGTTTTACTGTTTTGTGTGAAGAGTGGTTTCAGTGTTCACTCCGTTATCCCTCCAATTGGCATGACCCTTGTATGTGTTTGAAGTCGGAGGGCATTAGCCACCCACAAAAGGCTGATTACAGTCAGTCACGTTCATCAGGTTTCAGTCTTTCTGATAATTTCAGAACATGCTGCAGACCTGCAGCATCCGATAAGGCCAAAATTATGTACATTAGCCATTAGGATGCAAAGCTGAAAATCTGTGTTGTGAAAATAAGCTGAACGATGGCTCTTTTAAAGGGGGATATTTACCCTGAAGGACGTCTTCAACCACCACTGCAGATATTAAACATACATTGCTGTAAAAAGGAGCTTAGATTCCTGTTTCTATCAAAATTTATTGGTCTTCTTCCAAAGAAAACAATAGGAAATTTCCTCTTTTAAATACGATTAATTGAATGGTTGTTTTTCCTATATCGCTTAGGATTTGTAAGAAACTATGTTTCCATGCAGAAATAAAAGTAATGTTAGTTCATAGAGCACAACAGCGTTGCAGATGCCGTTAGAGTGCTCAGTTCGCTTTCTGACTTTTCTTACGGTGTTGGCTAACCGCCACCTTAATGTTCATAACCACTGTTGGTGTAAATCTGGCTTGAAGAATTGAAACACCTTCTTTCCAAAATGCTAAAATAGTAACATCCTCTTCTCCCTCCCTCCCTTGAAAACAGGTTCAAAGCTACCTGGTAAATCTAGGTCAAATTCACAGTCAGTCAGCTGATATTATTTTTTTGATGAATAAACTATCCCTTAAAAAAACTATTTGTTTGGTTCAAGCCCAAGGATGGGATATTCTCAGAGGTCTTGCCGGTGAAAGGGTGGGTGTGTTTCAGACATGTCATACAATCTCAGAGCTGTGAACAGCATCCATAGTGCCGCTGCAGACTTGATGAATAATGCACAGTGCTTCACAGGGAGCTTTGTTAAACGGAGAGATAAATGTGACAAATGCATCGCTGTTCTCAAAGCTCCCTATCTTGTTACATCACAGAAAGCAATGTTCTGGTTTACACGAATCCTCATATTTTGTTTCTGTTATCAAAGCTTTGATCAAGGGAATCTGTGGGAATCCAGGATGCTGAGCACCTCACAGCCTCTAACAAAAGATCTGCTTTAGTTTCTCCTGGGAGCAAATCTGTGCCAAGACCCTGCTTATGAATTTGCCCACAGAAAGACATTATCCTGCTGTATAATAAGGTCTAAATTTAATTTCCTTTCAATAAAGTGTTTTGATTCTTGATGCAAGCATTTTTATTCTGGTTTGACTGCCTTTTTGCCGGATTAATTTATATAGGTTTATATATAAATTAATAATAAGTGACAATCTAAATAAAATTAATTTTTATAGTGGCATAAAAGGAATTACACACGTGGAGTTACCCTAGTTTAACTACACTTCATGCTAATTAAAGTAGTTCTGCATAGAAATCTTTTCCACATGGCAGTCTCCATGCATGGGTCTAAAATTTTAGGATCAGTGTGGACTCACGCATGAATTCCTCATTAGTGAATCCACTGAGGGCTTGGTAAAGATTTTTCACAGTGGTTTTGTGGACAAGCATGGATTTTTCAATGACTTGGTTTTATTTGTTTCATTGAAATATCTTGTTCCCATGAAAAATGTTGACTTTTGATTATGATGTTGAATTTTTCTGCAAGATGGCAGGGCCATCCACATAGTTCAGTCAGTCCCCGCTGACTTAGTGTGAAGCAGAGCCCCAGCTCCTGCAGAACTGGCAGAATGGACTTGCACCTGGGCTTCACCTCTCCGCGTTGTGATGCTTCTGTCTGACAATTTGCAATCACCAAAAGCGTGAGTTTACTGTTTCTTTGAAACAACCTTTTTACTTTCTGCGTGGTCACGCCCTAGGCTTGGGGTGTAAGCCTGGAAGCTTTTTTAGAGCACAAGAGAAGAATTCCTCTGCCTGGAACAAATGCAGAGAACCAGCACAGTTGTTGCATTGCTGCCTCCTGCATTTTTGAAGCCCTGATGGTGAGACCTTGTACCGGAGGAGCTCAGGTGTGCTGAGAGGTAGCAAGTGTTAGGGTCAACAAGGGCTGTCTCACCTCACTCTACTGCCCATTTGAGAGTGAGTTTGCCCAGCCTTGCTTTCGACAGGACAGGGAAGGAGCAGTTTAGCACCACAGCGTGTACATTGTATGCATCTGAGTCTTCATGGGACCAGCATACAATGGATCTGCTTCTATAGGATTGGAGAGTGGAAAACAGTGGATTGTTTCATTGTCCTCAAATGTCAATGTAGCACATCTTTCATTACAGATAAAGGTTTATCAGCTACCTGTCTTCTTCAGCCACTTGATCATCTTTTCAGTGAGAGGCTGAATTAGCACTAACAGCTCTTCTGAAGATGAGGAAGTTCTGTCCAGTGCAGGCAGAGAGGAAAAAAAAGGTTATGGTCCAAAAAGTGACAACAGACAGGGCGCACAGATATTAAATATCGGTGGCGTGGTTTGGCTTCACCATGCTTGGAATTTCCTGAAACTACAGAGGAGCCATGAGCCCTTGAAGAGTCTTTTTGAATTCTCTAGGCCTCCATAAATCTTCTTCCTGCTACAGTGGGCATGTTGCAAAGGATTCCCATTTAAACACAGAAAGGGATAGTGCAGTGCTCCTACTTGCTCTTCTGTGGTCACAGAATTGCTTTTTGGTGAGAGCTGTGGTTTGGTGATGGGGATGTGAGAGTGCATTTGTTTATGCTGCCGCCTACAGCTTGTGCTTTTATTTATAGCAGGTACCATCAAAGAAACAGCAGTAATTCACAAACGTATCCCCTGCAAACTCTCCAAGACACCTAAAAGTGCTAATTTTTTTCACTGTAGTCTCATATTTATAGAATGCTTATTTGTAGAAGGCTCTAATAGGTCTTTCTACCTATGACAAAAGGAGATGGCCTGGGGTTTTCCTCTTGTGCTTTTTTTAAACAGCCCCCATTGTCATTCGCTTCTGCAAGAGGCATTATACTTCTGTAGCTTTGTGTTCTGCATTGGGGTTTTGCTCTTCTGTTCCTATGTCAGCATTGCTTCACACAAAGCATGTTATAGCTGAAGCTCAGAAGTTACAAGCTCGTTCACCTCCCAAGCTTATTTCCAATTTCTGACCAGTACTTTAGTTCTGTTTTACTTTCCCCTGCTGCCGTCACCCCGCATATTTTACTCTTTATTTGCCTTTGCTGGAGCAGCCCTTGCCGTCAGCGCTGTTCTGAGGTGGCATCCTAATGACAAAGATCAGTCATGCATCACTGCAGCAGTGGCTTTTGCTAAGGCGGGGCAAGTTTCTCAGCTGTCGGACCAAATGGATGTCAAAAAAATCCTTGTAACAGGGTTGTGGGTGCCTTTACTTCACACGGGTTCATACAGGATGCCGGCGTGGTTTCTTACATAAGAAACAGGCAGCAACGTGGCAAAACTCAGCCCTGTCCCACGGGCTGCAGTGTTTGCCCTTGTTTCCATATAGTCACTGCTGTCAGTTGTATGGCAGGACTGGCTGGCCTTACCACATCTGCCCCCTGGTAGTCTACCTTAAAAGTAAGAATTAATGCTGCGATGCAAGAGGAGGACTTGTCTGTACGCCTGGCTTTGTTTAGATGCAACTGTGAACCTGAATACCGTTAAAACAACTCCATGTGTAGTTGGTTCATACATTTCAGGTAACAGTAGCAGCTGTACTGTCTTCTAATAGAGTTTGAGCTTTCAGATGAAGCCTGCCACATTTGAACTGCTGTAAGAACGGATATATTCCTGTTCTGTTTTCTGGGTTATCCCACATGCTTACTGGTTTGGTGGAGACTTTCCTAATCAACCCTTTGGGCCATTTGTAGATTTCTACTCAGTGTGTGAAACTGATAATTGATACACAAAACTTTAAATTGCTAGCTTGGTGATGCTCATGGAAATCTTTGAGTCTTTTGTGGCTTAGTTCTTGCTACCCAGTAAGTTTTTTTTTCCACATGTTAACAAATGCTGTCTTGGTTTTCCTATTATAAATTGTTTTGAATTGTAATAACTTTATCTCAGATTCCACTGCCTATGGAAATCATTTCTGTTCAGGCTGCTGTATTTCCCTTTATGGGTTTGGTGTATCATTGCCACCTGTGCCCACCTCTGCCCAGTTCTGCCTTTGGAATCTTCCTTTACCTTCCTCTCTTTCTTACAGTTCTCCCCTGCGTAACTTGTTCCCAAGAATCTCGTGTGAGTATGTAGCAAGCCAGCCTGAGCTGCCATCACTGACTTTTAGCAACAGTGGCTTGAGTACTATATCAAAACCATTCTTCAATTCTTCATTTAATACCACACACAAAAATACACTAACTCTTATTTTGCATGGCATGAGCAATCCTGTGGAGTTTAATGGAGTTATTCAATACCCAGCACAATAAGTGGATTTCATATAGCTTGTCGGTGATCCAAGGACTTTTGAATATGGCTCATGTACAAAACGTACCAGGAAACCAAAGATGACCAGGAAACATGCTTAGTATAGTCCATGACTGGACTTATGCATGTTAAAATAATTACATTTTGTTGTGGGGTTTTTTTTTTTTTTTTCCCCAGAAAAGAAGTGAAGGCAGAAGGCTTGAAGGTCTTATCCCCTGGAGAGCTGTTTAAAATAGACTAAACATATAAAGGCAGAGTTGTGCAGAAAATCTTTAAGTGGTTTGTAGGGTAGTTTTAACTAATATTTTTTAAATATTCTCGGGGTCCAAATGTGTGCTTGCAAGCCTCATTCTATGTGGCAGTAGCTTTTCTGTTCAAAGGTTATAAAAGCTGCTAGATACAGCTAATGGCTGTAGAGAAAGAGCTGACTTCAGCCAGCGTGGGTGCCTTTAGCCAAGTGAAACCAGGGAAGGAGATCAGTCTTTTCCTTAAGATCTGCATACAACGTGAAAAATGTGGGTGGCCATGAGTGACTTTTCAGATCTGTAATGGCAGCACAGTTTGGAGCCTGACTCAGGATGGATAGATAGATATCAGGTAAAAAAACAATGCTTGGAAAACACTGACAAGGTGACATTAATTCATTTGGGACTGACAACAAATACTTATTTTTTCAGGCCAAGTTGTACACTGGCATTAGAGAATGCTTCCTGAATACCTGTCATGTCTTACCCACCATAGCTTTGCTGCTTGTGTTGAAAATGTTGATAATCTGCTGTGATCCCCTATTGCAAATTACTGTCCATTCTTGATGATCCAATGTTGGAATGGCATCCGACCTAGCCTTTGTTACTCTAAGTGATAGGATACACCTCAGTTATGAGTAGTTTGTTCAGAAAATTGTTACTGAAATCTTGCTGTGCTGTGTAGCTGCTTTTATAGCCGCTTTAAAATTGAGTTTGGTGGTTGGTTTGTGAGTTGTAAGCACCCTGCCATGTGGTTGAGCTACAGGTGAGCAGTCAGTAAGCAGCAGATGAAGAAACGTGGTGTGGAAAGTGCAGCCACAGTGTTTTCTTCTGCTTGTTTAGAGTGAATCTGACATGGATGCAACTGGCATGTGAAATACCATATCATATCAGATAAGGCAAAAGGGTCTTGAAATTCCAGATCTTAGTAAGGATGATAGGTATCCATAGAACCTGCATCACATATAGACTTCTTTAAAGCTGAAGCAAAAATTGCTGGACTCCAGCTGTCCCAAGAGTTTCACAGCTCCTGGATCTTGCTTCTTACTTCACTCTTAGGTTTGATAAATGTTTCTTACCCGGCACAGCTTTTTTTTTTTCCTGTTCGTGTTGGAGGCACAGATTTAAAGTTCATCTTGGACTTGTTGCTGAGCTCTTAAGACTGTGTGAGCTTGAAGTGTGAGTGGGGAGGCTGAGCCTTCACTGGCGAGTGAGTGGCTAGGTGTTATTTAAGCTGAAAGCTCTTCTCCCTTGCAGCTGTTTTAGGTAGAAGTGCTGGGTTCTTTTTTGAGGTGTCCTGTGTTACAGATTTCTTTCTGTGTATTGAAAATGCGTCTGTCACGGTATTTACAGCTGGTCTTTTGTCACACATGGAAGCATGCATGGGGAGTCCCCCGCCGGTGCACAGATATACAGCCTCTTGTCTCCTGGGCTCCCAGCAGCTGGCCAGCTTCCTGGAGACTGCCTCTAAGCATGTCCTCCTTCATCACCCCGTACACTGTATTCACAGAAGTTGCTCCTTTCCAAATATCTCTGTTCAACCTTGAGTGTGAGTTTCCATCTCAAAGTGTAAATTAAAAAAAAACCCAAACAACCAACCAAAATCAAAAATGTAAATAAGAAACTTGTCATTTTGTCATATATGGATTAACGTGATGAATACAAAAATATCTTACAATGAAACCAACTCACTCTACCCTCCCCTTCCCTTCTGCACAAACTGTTTCACTTACAGTAACTAATTGTGACTTTGAGAAACTTAGAGCAGACCTGTTCTGTGAGGAAGCAGCGTTTAACAGTGCTATGCTTGAGCTACAACACTACCAACAAGACTTACTACGAAATATTCATAATCCTGTTTATTTCAGAGTTTAAATCAGTGCACATAAGTCAAGGAATGATTTCTGTCCAGACTCTAAATTTGAAGGTTTTTTTCTTGCAGCGGTTTTTTGGTAGAAGTAGAGATGTCACCATCCAGGGTTTTAGAGTGAAAGAACTATTAAAGAGCAAGAGAAGAGCCCAGGCAGGATTAAAGAAGCTAAGGAGTTGTTCATGGCAGAGGAAGAAGCTACTGTGTCTTCTTGCTGCCATAGGATGACCCTTGCCTCCATCCAGTACCTTCCAAAGGGGCTGGATCTGCTTATCAGGAAGCACAAGACCAAGCCCTGTCATGACACCCATGCTGCGCCTTTCTTCCTGATTCCCGCTAGCCACTGCAGATTTGTTCTTTCCCTATTGCTTCATTAATAACACAAAGATTGTTTGCTGTGTGAGATACATTCCACCCTGCAATGACATCTAGAGCCCTTCATTGAGGTGTCCAGGGAGAACTGGGTATGTCGGAACAGGATCTGGATGAGCCCACCAGCATAGTAGAGTAACATCAAGATAGCCAGACTAAGACTGCTGAATTTGTTCAAACATCTGATTTTGAGCAAGTTGCCTGGTTTGAGATCATAGAGCAGTACCTGCATTGGAACTGTTCTTCATGCTAATCTTAAACCAGGGCGTTATGTGGAAAATGCTCTCTCTTGCTTCTTAGTTGTTAATAGCTGGCTGCCTCACCTGTTGGTGCTAGCACATTTGGATATTTTGTCTTCAGGGCAACATTTGCTATGATATGACTAAATTCTCCAAGACTATTCAGAGTAGGAAGAGGTGCTAGTGTGATTTATATTAACTAAACCACCTTTTTCTTTGCAGGAGCTGCTGAATGCAAACACGATAATTACCTCTTCAGTGAGAGGAGCTGTATGTTTCTTCTCACTCAGGGCACATCCAGAGTTATGAGGCTACAGTACAGCCATGTGATTACTCAGTGAGCTGATTTACGTGGCAAAGATAAGGAAAAAAGCGTTTGAAAGAGCTCTCTTCTATGGAAGTCTGTGAATTGAGTCAGAAGAAATTAGTTAGAAAAATAATCTCCTAGCTGCTATTTTTTGCCAGGCACCGCACTGTAATTCCAGTGTAGGTTGTCTTATTACCTGTGACAGAGCCAGCTTTTCACCCCAGAGGTAAAGCTGCCAGGTTACCTCACACTGGCCAAAACGCTTGCCTGCACTGCTCTGTGCCTGGGGCTCCTGGTCATGGTGCCAGGGAGGATTGCTGGAGGACACGGACGCTGGAAGAAGGTCTGGATTGTGGTTATGGATGCTGTAACTAGTACCAGACTTGTCTTTTCCACCATGGTTGTCATCAGTTTGGCAGAAGCTGGGACCTGAAGTGAAGCATCATTTGTGAAAAGAAGGGGGCTTTGCTGCCTGGTGGTTGCTTCCTGTCCAGGCTTCCTGTCCAGGCTGGCACGTGCTGAGATACTCCAGATGGTCTGTTTGTGGCCAGGAGGCATCCATTGTTTCGGTTTTGCTTGAAGTGGGATTGCTCGGTGCTTGTCTTGTACCTGACAGCAGCAAGACGTGTGGGTGATAGTCCTGCCATTATGTCCTACCTGCAGCGTAATTGTGGGGTGTGCCCCCAGGTATGCTTACCAGGGCTGTACTCTTCTTGCAGCACCAGCTGCCCATCTCTGACCTCCAATTGTATCTTTTTGCTTCTCCAGAGAACAGGTCTAGGAAAATGTAAGGGATGAAATAGTGAGAGGGTTGCTTTGCTTCACTTAAGACTTGGAGTTTTGTGGCGTGCTATCAAAGGTGCATTTTGCCACCAGGCAAGGATATATGATATTCATATTTGTGTCTTTCTGTGGATGTATGTACTCAAAAAATGCTTATGTTAATAGTAGGCAGAGGATGCCTGTGGTTACTGCAGTTCATTGCTAAAACCAAAACGAGAGAAAGGAAAGACCTAAAATGAGAAACAGAAAATCATGGGGAGATAGACGCAGGACTTCCCATCAAGGTCAATACTTACACAGCTTCTATTAGCAGTTCTGTTGTGAGCACATTTTGAAAATTCACAATTACCAGCTATTTTTCCATCCTACACATGTGCATGCAGCCTTGAAAACTCCTGCAAATTACTTGCAGATCACGATGATTTCTGCAACATGCGATACGCAGATGATAAAACCTTGAGTATAGCTGTACAGAAGCTTCTCTGCAACATTTAGAATTGGTAGCAGTATCTCACAAGAAGCTGAGGCTTGAAGAAAGTGGGCATCATAACTCTGAGAACAATCACGGTCGGGACAATGTTTGTTCACTGTATTACACGTCAGTGTTTATTTAAGTTGCTGAGTGCCAAGGGATGCTCCTGCATGATACTTGCTTAATGCCCCTGTTGTTTTTTTGCAGCCTGAAGCCACACTGCATGGAAGAAAGGAAATGCAAACCAAACACTCACCAGGTTTTTTCCACTTATTTATTTATATCTCTATAAAAATATGAATAATGTTTTTTATGGTGAGGGCACCCACATCTGGCTTCAGGTCTTTAATCCGAAACTGATGTTTCAGAAACAGTAACGAAAACCTAGTTGGATGTCCTAGCATAGAAGCCAGGCTACCCGAGTACAGCTCTGGAAATTGGTCTCTCTCCCCATCCCATTGTCCCAACTCAGCTCTGAACCTGGGAAAATTCAGGGCCACAGGAAGAGGCGGTAGGAAGACAGTGAAGATAACAAGAAGGTAAGGCATGGAAAACATGTATGTGAGAGAAGAATTAAGTAGCTAAAAAGTGTTTCAATTGGGAAATGCTGTAAGCAAAATTTCAGAGGTGCCAGGAGGCTCATAAATGTAACAAAGGCAGGTAAGGGTCCTTCATGGGGCTTCTTAAGAGGCATTAGCAGCCACTGGCACTTTATTTAAAGCCATGAGGCAGCAAGCTCAAAATACTCTATAGTGAGCTAGAGCAGCTGCCTTTGAATCTCATAGTCGTGATAAGAGCCAATTACTCTGACAATTAGAAACTAATTTCAGACCCCTGGCTTTACAACAGCCAGAGCAAGAGCATACACACCCAGTCTCAAGGAATGGGATTGCTGAAAGAACCAACATATTGAAAACTGATAATGAAAAGCATGATCTCGATTCTGAGAGCAGGACTTCCACACCCACGTCCTTACCTGAGCATCATACGGGTAAGAGAGCCTCCTCGTACTCTGTCATTAAAACCTCCATGGTACAATTCCTGGCTCCTGCCAGAGGCAGAGGTGCTCCCCCACCTCGGTTGTGATGGCCACCACAAATTTTCATGAAGAACAGCTAAGGCAGGTGTCCTAAGAGTATGGCAAAAAACTGAATGAGGACTGGATAGGAATGTTCCTGGGAGGAGGAATAAGAAAATCTTCCACTGGCTTTCCTAATCCTAGTATTGGTAAAGAAACAGAGAAAACCCCAATTTACAGCCCAGGGAGTTCTGCAGATCTGTCCCAATTGGCTGATTTTTTTTTTTTTATTAATGCTGGTGAAAGTCCTTGCATGCCATTAATAGCAAAAGATTTATTTTCTGTCTCTTTGGATATGGGAGCCTCAATATCAATGATTAAAGCTGAGGATGCCCATCAGTTAATTCAGAAAACTCAAGAAATAATTTCTTTAACAGGGATTGCCAAAAGATAAAGCTGGTTTTGCCCTATGGAAGAACACTGAGACCTTTAGTGGTGGTAGGACCCTTAAGTATATTAGGTTTGGATTTATTAAAATCTCAGACTGTTAAGACTCCCTTAGGTATTGGGTGCCAAACCATCAAACTCAGATTTCTGTAATTTCTAAGGATGCAATACCAGCTGGAGGGTCTACTGCTTTTCTGTTACAGGCTGCACCCAAATTACCTGAAAGTACTTAATCCGTGTATGACAATTTCATATTCACCCTGAAGCCTCACAAGGCGTAACTGCTCTCAGTCAGGAGTTAGAAAGACAGCGTATTTTTCAGAAAACTCACTCCCCATATAACTTGCCTCCATGGCCTGTCTGTAAGCCTAACGATACCTGGCGTTTGATGATAAATTATCATACATTGAATAAAAATATTGAATGGATTGAATGAAAAGCAGCTGTCCCTTCTATTACAGATCTTACTTTTGCTATAGAAGTGATGCATCTGTGGATAACTTCAACTTCAGGCATAAATTATTATAATCTATTGGACAAATTGTCCAGGTGAATCTCCACAAAAAGGAAGTTTTCCTGCGTATTACAAAACCTCCTCAAAGTACTGCGTGGAAGATGTTCAGTCACTAGAGTAATAAGCACCTCATTTCTGAGTGCAGGATATCCAAACTACCTAATACCCAAAATAAATGAAGGCGTCTTGTTTTTTGTTCTTTAAGGTTGCCCTGCTTGCAACATCAGCAACCAGGAACTCAGATTAATTCCTTGGATTTTGGTCTAACTTATTCATCCTACTGACTGGCAATTTTACCTGAAATGAAATCATTTAATGAGCAATCTTCCCTCATTTTTTTGTCTTTCTTGTAATTGTTATTTAATATACATGATTATAGTAGTGTTTGTTCCCTTTCCCCAGGAATGGGATAGCAATCGTGTTGTTCAGTTTATGAATACAATCTCTCAAGTGCGCAATGAATCAGACTGCTGCTGTTGTTTATACCAGCCTTGAGCACTGGAAGCAAATGTTGGTGGTTAGCAGAACCTGTCACATAAGCATCTTGGTATCAACCTAATTTGACATATTTATTTCCCAATACTCCAAATTATTGACAACAACCTTTTAAGGCATGTCATTATGATATAGCCCCATGGTACATGACAATGCCCCAGGGTGTAAATTCAGTCTGGGTGGGGAAGATGAGCAGTTGTAATTACATTTTATATTACAATCATATCCAAGGATGCTTTCAATTTAAATGCGACAGAACACAAGCTTGTATTGATTCTGATCTGGAAACCTCATGGATCTGTAATAATGAATCAGCAATTGCCAAGAAAGGTGTTTTTAGTGGTTTGGAACTTGGGAACCTTACACTGAATGTTAATAACACAAAATCTCAAAGATACTATAATTTCACCAGTCCTAATTCCACATGATGTGGTCTGCAGAGGAATGGTTGTCTGAGTACTAATGATAGTTGCTAGGCATACAGCACAAACAATGTGTCTGGTTGCAATCCCTTTGGACAATCCAATCAAGTCAAATGCACTTAATGAAACTCAATTGTCCTTCGAACTCATGGTGTTCATTCTGCAAGCATCGCAATGACTCTAGACGGGGTTGGTGGCCCCACCATTTTAATACCCGGATGGTTCTGGCTTTGCAGCATTAATGCCTACAAAAGGGTACCTCCACAGCAGGCAGGCACATCTCGGTCCTTTTGTAGTCCAATCTAAAAATTTAACCTTTAACTTCCAGTGCAACTATTACCCTGTATGTAATAAGCATGGCGTGTCTAAGCCCTTAGTAACCCGACCAACTACATTTCATGAATTTGTACATGCTCTATTTCCACGCTTGGGCGTTGCTGAACTTGAACAAGCTATTGACAATGTTTCCGCTACACTTGGAATGACCCAAAAATGCTGCCATAGATTAATGAATCTATAGATGGAGATTTGCTCTCAGAATTAGCTATCCAAATTCTTTGGGCCTCACAAGGAGGTATTTGTGTGTTAATAAATACTACCTGTTGCTTCTATGCTAGCAAATCTAAACAAATCAAATATGATGGGAACAAGATTCATCAACATGTCCGAACCTTTCATCAAAGCCCAAGAACAACCCGTGGCCAGAGGCTCAGCAGCTGACCGGTCCTGGCTGCCAGACCTCAGATCATGGGCATGGGACATTTTAATGATATTTTCTCTCATTTTGGTTGCCTATTGTGATATTTTCATTTCTTCTTGCTTACCTCTTCATGTATGACATTTTCAGAAAAAAGCCAACACAGCAGTTCACATTCACAAAAGTCTCTATTTCTGTCCATAGCAGTTTAGATGAAAAACTTCACTACCCAACAGAGGCGTCTTAATTTATTTTTCATTTATTATTTATCACAATCCTTACAATGGTATTTCTCGCTGTTTCTCCACATCTTCTTCTGTCTCTTGCCCCAACACACACTCGCACACGGGTGCACGGCCTCAGGAAGAAATGCAGCTGCAGTTCTGAATGGGGAGGGGACACCACAACGAGAAACCAACCAGCCAATGTTGTATGTCTTTAATAGAAGTGAACCACATAAATACAGCAACTTATTTAAAGTCATGTTGAAAGAACATCAGTTTAAGTGTCACACTTTCAAAAGTGCAGCTTTTGGCAGGTAAAGGAAGGTAAAAAGATGGGAGGTAAAAAAAGAGCCTTAGAAAGTAGAAGTCACTGTGAAATAGCACCAGGACCAGGAAAAAAAGCAGAAGAATAAAACCCCCACAACCCTTTGGCAGAACGCACATAGGAAAGAAGTAACAGCACCTTTCCAAACCGAGCTCTTAAGGCTAGGAAGCTGCAGTGTGAGCGTGCGCAGGGCAAGGCAGGCAGCGCCTGTGGTGCAACCCCAGTGCCAGCTGCCCCAGTGATGGGAGCTGGTGCCTGGTGCCTGCTGCCGCTCTGGCTCCCTAAACACCTGCCCCTTCTCCGCTCCCCCTGGATGCATGAGCACGGTAAGTAACTGTGCTGGGTGTCTGCGGTAAGATGTAGGCAGTGGGGGGCTGCAGGGGTGGTCTCTGTGGGAAGAGACCAGGGGTGGCCAGCTCTGCAATGGACCCACCGCAGCACACAGCTGAGCCCCTCAGCCAGGCTGGTGGCACCTCTCGGGAAATGTGTTCAAGAAAGGGTGGGGATAAAAAGAGCAAGAAACAACAGAGGAAACACCCAGGTCATGGCAAGGAAGAGGAAGGAGGGACCTTCATGGCTATGGCATTTGTCTTCCCAAGCAACCATTATACATGCTTAGCCCATCCTTCCTGGTATTGGCTGCACATCTGCTAGCTGGTGGGAAGCAGTGAAAAAACTTTTTGCTTTGCTTGGGTGTGCAACTTTTGATTTCTTGACTGAATTGTCATTACCTCAATCCACAAGTCCTCTCACCTCACATCTATTTTTTTTGTGTGCTGTTGGAGAGGGCAGTGAGTGAGTGAGTGACTGGATGGGTTTTTGGCTTTTGGCCAGGGTCAGCCCAGCAGAGTAGTTTACTTCTTGAATGTATCCCAACACAAAAGAAACAAAAGACAAACACAGCACCACTTTTTAAGGGTCTTAAAGCTACACACCAGAAGCTTGCCTGTTGCATTACACAGGCTGGTAGAAACCATTAAAATCATAGAGTAGACAAGTTTTCCTCGACAAGTTTTGCCTTGGGGATATCCCAGTCCCCCTGTTCCTCTTGTTGCCCCCTTCTCAGCAGTTACAAAGCCCAGGGTGTCCCTCTCCAAAGCTCTGCCTGGAGTTTCTTGATGGCCCATCAATTAGTGTCTGAAGACTTTTGGTCTTTGCTCTTGCCTCTGTTATTTTTATCTGCCCCAGGTTTGTGTCTCTACGACTTATTATCTTCTTCTGCATTTAAAGGGACCTCGATCAAATGACTGTAATAAAGTGGATGTTCTCACCTTCCACATAGCCTTACAGAAACGTTTTAGTGTCAGCGTGAGCAGTAGTGGTTTAATCAGTTTTCCATGATTTGTACTTCAAAATTCAGTCCATGGAGGAGACGCATGGGGCTTGGGTAGGTAAGAAGAGAGTATTTTGTTCTGGAAAGGCTATAGCAGAGCTGTTGCCTCTGGAGAAATCTTTCATTACTTTTCACCTGAATCATTGTAATAAGAGTGAAATCAATTAAATATTAATGCCTGAAGTCAGGTCATGATCAGCTGTACCTTTCTTTATTGTATCAATTGCATGTATGTGATCTTTTATGTGTGTAGCTGAGCTGCAGCTCCCAGCTCTTCACCACAACCCATCTTCAAGATGAGGTGAAGAGATAGGAGCAGCACCGTACATTGTGGAGATGTACAGTATAAAGCAACATATGCTGTTCTGTTTAAATGAGTTTGTTTGTTGATAATTGTATTTCTGTATTTCTGTGAGAAGACTTGACTCTGAGATAACCAAAAACCAGAGCAGCAAATTGCCCCACCCCCTCCAAACAAACAAAGAAAGCAGAAATGGAAGCATTTTGCTTAAGTTCTTAACCTATGGACATGTTGCAAAATAGACCTAACTGCTGAGACACAGAAAGATGGCATTATGACAGGTATTTGGCATTGTGGAAGAGGAGCACGTAGAGCTTCCTCATTGGCTTTCTTATAAATCATTCCTTCCCATGAGCAATATATCAGGCACCAAAGCTTTTTATGAAGCCAATGCTTCCTGTCTGGTTGAAGATACTGTCTTCAGAAAAAGCATTTCCCGTGAGCTGGTGTGATCTTTTCAAAGTGTGGGTTTACCGTGGTTTATTGTTCGTGACAAGAAAGAAGAGCCAGATATAGGTTGAATTGCTACTTCTTTTTGAATGTGTACTTTCTGCACAGGTATACTCCAGCTCTAAGATGGAGGACAGCATTTAGTTTGATTAGTTATGTTTTAGTAAGTTTAATTGCTTAGTTTCTTATACTGAATTATAAAAAGGAAGTCTTTTATTGCATCTAATCCTGCATTCTGTATTTAAATTTGTTTGATACATCTATGGTTTAAATTAAGAACATCCTACCCTAGAATATGCAGCCAGCTGCAGCAGCAGAATAAAGAACTCGGGGACATGAGCAAGTCACCTCATTGTAGAAGGCTGTCAGGTCAGTCAGGCATGTTTTCCCCTTTGTAAATCCATGCTGACGAGAAGGTGATTGCCTTCTTGTCCTTGGTGTCTGTAGAAATGGTTTCTAGGATTAGTTGTTCCATCAGCTTCCCAGGGGTTCATGTCAGGCTGACTCACCTGTGGTTCTCTGGATCCTCCTTCCTGAAGACAGGAGTTACATTTGCTGTCTTCCAGTCTTCAGAGACCTCTCCTGATCACCATTACCTTTCCAGGTTTATTGAAATTGGCCTCACAATGACATCAGACAGCTCCTGGGTGGAAAGACTGATATTGTTGGACAGATCAGAGAAATTGTTCTTGTAGGAAAAGGACTGGCAGTACAAGCCTATGATTTTAGTAATGGATTCTACAGATTCAACTTGTTCAACGTGCTCTGTTGCTGTTGTGGTTTAACCTTGGCTGGCACCAAGCACCACGCAGCTGCTCACTCACTCCACCCTCACCCAGAGGGATGGCGGGGAGAATCAGAAAGGAATGTAAAAACTCGAGGGTTGAGATGACAGCGATTTAATAGGTAAAGCAAAAGCCGTGCACGCAAGCAAAGCAAAGCAGGGAATTCATTCACCAATTCCCATGGGCAGGCAGGTTCAGCCATCCCCAGGAAAGCCGGGCTCCGTCACGTGTAACGGTTACTCGGGAAGACAAACACCATAATGCCAGATGTCCCCCCTCCCTTCCTTCTTCTTCCCCCAGTTTATATACTCAGCATGACATCATATGGTATGGAATATCCCTTTGGCCAGTTCGGGTCACCTGTCCTGGCTGTGTCCCCTCCCAATTCCCCACACCCCTCCAGTCCTCTGGCTGGCAGGGCCCAAGGAACTGAAAAGTCCTTGACTTAATATAAACATCACCCAGCAACAACTAAAAACACCAGTGTCCTGTCAACACTCTTCTCACACCAAATCCAAACCACAGCACTGCACCAGCTACTAAGAAGAAAATTAACTCTACTCCAGCTCCTGGACAGTTGCTCAGTGACTGCAACATTACAATTAGCTCAGAGTTTGGTGTGACCATGGCAGGAACAGGTTCTGTTACTATAGCTCTGAAAGGGTAGAGCTTTGTGCTGGGGTAAAAGAATGTGAGTTTCCTGTGTGGCTTGCCACAATACTTTTTTCTCATCTCTCAGTTGCCGTGTTTTGGTCTGATAGCAACGATCACTTTGTCACCCTGTAGCATTACATATGGACATCAGGACAGATGCACGGCCAGTTCTGCTATTGCATTTCAGCTTCCTCCTGTGGAATTTAGGTAAGTTCCCCCAGTTTTCTTGTTCAAATGCTCAAAGGACTTTTTTTTTTTTTTTTAAATCAGTATGTCATTGATAAAGATCAAATGCATCTGTATCGTTTTTATTGACAGTGCTTGCAGTGAAAGGAGAAATGTGTTCTGCAGATTTTCCCACTAGAACTACCCATGTCTATCCATTTGCTACATAAGGAAATTTAATTCCTCACCTTTGTCATCTCAGTCAAGCCGAAGTTGCTTACTTATATTAGTCAATGTAGAGAAGGCTAGATAAAATCCCTGTGAAAGCAAGATCCCCCGTCTGACATTGACCTGCGTAGCATCCATCATAGCAGCATTTTAATTACAAAGGCAGAGCTCTTAATGAATTATTGTCATTGCTTAAGTGTTTTGTTATTCCAGAAAACTGATTTAGGACATCATTCTTTCTGTGTATTACTCTTCTGCTAATAATATGCTCTGTCATTAGAAATGATTCCAAACAGCTGGGAGGGAAGTTCTGTTGACCTTCAGGGAAATTCAGTTCCAGATCTGGATGTTGTAGCTAACTGGACTTCTAAACACCAAGTAAACCGAAGTAAAAATAAGCAACACTTAAAAGCATGTGACAGGAATAAAAAGGAGCACATCTATCTGAATGTGAAAGACTGCACTCCTTCCAAGAAGAAGATGATGAGAAGACAGAGAAAAGAGCACACTGAGAGCAAAGGTAAAGTCTGCTAATAAAGGGAAAGATGTATGCATTACTTAATAAACAGTCTAACAGATTCAAGTCTGAAGTAGAGATTTGCATTTGTACGCTAAAAAGTTTTCTTTTCTAACCTGCTGTTGAGGTTAGGCAGGATGGGCAGTTTAAGGCAGGGTACAGCTGGAGACTTGCAGCTCCAACAGAGTAAATAATGTGATGTAATAATTTCTGTTGATGCTGGATCAAAATAGTCATTGCGTCTGGACTTCTCATTAGACGTAATCCTAAATTGTGACTTATCAGTAAGCCCCTACAATGGAAGAAGGCTCAACGGGGATGGGCATGTGCAATCTACTCATGCAGTACACAGTGACTGAACATGGCTTTCAGAAAGAAAGTTAAACTTAACAGTAAAGGGACCAGAGATCAGCAGTTCTGTCACTTGGGTGGATCAGCTGGCTTTATCAGTTAAATGGATCAGCTGGTTGTGTAAATTTTTGTCCATGAGTTAATCAAAAGAGTGTGAATGTCTTCCTGAGTTAGCCAGACCGGCACAGGGCGGGTGTGTATATGGCACAGCCTAACACAGAGTACAACCACTTGAACAACTGACAAAAAGTGCTTTGAGGAGACCAACACACTTGAGCTGCTTAAACCCACGTAGACCTTCCTGGTGCCACCCAGCATTGCAATGGTGAGCATGTCATAAAGCTTGGCCATGACAATCACATTTGTATTGTGATTCAGCTGTGTATTGAAATCGCTATATTCTGCTAAGTGTAATTTGCACTTGTGTGGTGCTTTCAACACATAGCTGTATCATTCTGCTAAATCAGAATCTCATGTGACATCACATATCATCATACATGTAAATTGGTATTAAACATTAAATTATCCATGTGTGAAATACCAAAAAGTATCTGGTCGACAGCATTGGACTCTGCCATGAGTGCAGACTGAGGTGAACAGTCACAGTAGTTCAATATAAATTGTATTTTTAGAGCTGATCTCATTAAGAAAGCCTCACCTTTCTCACATTTATGTTCTTTTTCTTGCTAGATTCCCCTGTTTCATGTGCTACCCACTGGATTATTGCAATGATTCTAGGGATCCTCTTCTTGGCATTGCTGGGAACAGCAGTGGGGCTTATCAAGGGTAAATAAATCTCCTCCATTGAAAATACTTGATTTGAACAAGGACTCTTGAAATCTGCTCAGGGGTCCAAGAAGAGCACAAAAGTATTTTTTTCCTTTTAAAAAAGACTTGCTTCTTTTTTCTGCAATTTTTAGATGTTAAGCTTGGTGTAGTTAGACCTGCCCTTAGCAGGAACAAGAGAGTAAGGGGCAGAAAGCATCAAAGATGCCTTTGAAAGGGGTGACTGAGTAGACTGCAGTGCATAGCAAGCACACTGTGCTCAACCACTCAGGACCATTTACATCCTGATGACTACAGCTCTAGGATGAAGGACATAACCTGAAGGCCCATTTCTTGTCTGTGGGTTTGGAGATCAGCGCTGTACAGAGAGAAAGTGAACCCTGGGGTGTTCAGTGGCCATCCATGGGCGAGTACCACCAACCGCTCTCCTGTTAGAAGGAAAAGGAAGGTGCTTCAAACTGTAAGACCTCCATGACTAGCAGCTGTTATAAAATGATTCCTGTTTCGAGGAAGTTTAAGCCTTTTGACCAGCTTGCTGTGAAATGCTATGAAGCTGAAGTTCAGGCAAGTATAGGAGTAGGAAATGGTGTCTAACAAAGCAGCAGTGCTGCAGAAATGTGCTGCTGGATGAGCCCCAGCAGCAGCCAGCGCTAGTGGTGGAGGCTATACGGACATGGGTGACCTGCCACAAACCCGTCAGGTGCCAGGGCTTTGCCTGTCCCATCGGACAGATGGAAACATGGGCCAAAGACGATGTTTATCTGGAGACAACAGAACAAAAAGGGGAGGGAAAAGCTAAAAAAAACCCCAAAACACTGGGAAGGAAAAGGAAGGTCCCAAGAGACCCCTAGAGTCTCACCTATTCCCATGTGGAACATGGATGCCCTTCACAGACTCTGATGCAGGTAACTACATTGACTTTGTCAGTCTCAGCAGAGCTCCAGGGCTGGCACTACTGTAACTGTGGAGAATCATCTTCTGGCGAGGGTATATCTGTGAAAGGTGTTTGTAATGAACTAGGCTATGACTATGAATGGGCAGAGAGATGTATGATTGTTTTGCAGACTGTCCATGTCCACGCTGCCCTGAGCAGTGGGTGGCCTACAGAGAATGCTGCTACTTCTTCTCCAGGGAGAGGAAGGACTGGCATTCCAGCCGGGAATCCTGCCGGGCACAGGGAGCTCATCTCCTGGTGGTCAACAGTACCAGTGAAATGGTGGGTGCCTTTGCAGTGGCAAGGGCAGAGGGCCTTTACCACGTTGGATGGTAGGATTGTGGGGGAGAGGTCCAAGGCGCTGTACTGCCCCGGCTCTTCCCCTCCATGGGGAAGGGAGAGGGTAAAGGGCATTTGCAGCGCACTGGGACCACCTGCATCTGGCAGGGCTTTCGCTTGGCCTCTTTGCACCAGGGACTCGCGTCTCTCTGCCAGCCTCCACTGAGTTTGTCATGGGCTCAGCCCTCAGCCCCCCCGGTCAGGGGAGCTGCCCGGCACTCCGAAACACTGAGGCTTACAAAGCATGTCCCTGTAGGAAGGATGGGCGTGGGTGTTCAAAGAACATTGAGAAATGGCCCGCGAACTCCCTCTCTCATACAACGCCCCTTTATTGCCCCCTCAGAACCCAGAACCTGGCCGGGTTTCTCCAAATCTACTGATCTCTCTGCCCCTCTGTCCCTCTTAGGACTTCTTCCAGATAGTCTACAGTAAATCCTACTGGATCGGTTTGAAGAATAACACTGGTGGTGGCTGGATTTGGGAAGATGGCTCAAAACTGACTGACACAAAGTGAGTATGGTGTTTCCTCTGTGTTTTTAGACAAAGTAAAGGGCTTGAGGTCCTTCCCACACCCTTAATCCTTTCCCACAAAATGTTCCCTCTGTAATCAATGGAAGCCAACCAACAATAAACACAGCTTGTAAGGGATGTTCAGAGTGGCTGCAGGCTCTAGCAGCACCAGAAGTTAGGGGTTCCTCCTGCCTGGCTGCTGGACCCCAGCTGGGTGCACCCAGAGACCTGGGAGTGTCTGTCTCGGGCTGATGGGCACAGCCGCTGCTTTTCCTTTGCAGGTTCAGCCAGGTGGATCTGAGCATGTATCCCAGAGACTCAAACACACAGACAGACAGGCACGTGAAGGACTCTGACACAGACTGCCACAGGCAAGGCACTGCCTTCAGCAGCACCTGCACGTGATGCTGCCAGGGCTGACATAAAGCACAGCTGTAGGCAGGCAAGTCCCCTTCCTCCTCTCTGGCTGCTCAGG
Source organism: Falco naumanni (assembly GCF_017639655.2). Lineage (NCBI taxonomy): Eukaryota > Metazoa > Chordata > Aves > Falconiformes > Falconidae > Falco > Falco naumanni. Next base: position 9,257,469 of record NC_054058.1, on the reverse strand, counting down.
ATTGAAGATCACTAGTGAAGGCACACACAGAGGGCTCTCTAGGTTCACAAGCACACATAAACATTTATGGATCCCCTGAGCACCTCCCCATCCGACCATCCCTGCCCAGATCCCAGCCCCTCTTACCCACCCCACAGGTCCCCTACTCACTAGGGGGTCCAGCTCACTGCTTGCTAGCAAGCGGGCACACTCACACACTTGTCTTACAGGCACCCTACACTTTCGGGACTCCCTCCAAATACCAGCGTAGACCCTCTGCCCACCTGATACCCCTGCCCAGACCTGGGGCCTCCTACTCACTGGCTAGTGCAGCCTGGAGCTTGCTAGGGAATTGCCCGCGCAGCCCGGGCTGGGGGAGGACACAAGCACTCTCCCCCCAGCACACGGGCTGTGACCCATGGCCCCGCTCCAGCTGCCGGCACCGAGCCCCTCACTCAGCCCGGTCCCCCCAGCAGCTGCGCCCAGGACACACAGGCACCCACCCCAACCCAGGGACCGGGCTGAGCCCCTCACCCACCCCAGTGGCTGGCACCACCGCCCAGGGTCCTGCACCCCCCTGACCCCAGAGCTGGCACCGTGCCCGCTCACAGGGTGCCCCGGCCGCCGGCACCTCATCCTCACAGCACTGACCACAGGGGCAGGGGGCGAGATTGCCGGGGGGAGCGTGCGGGAAGGCTTTAATGAGAAGCCAGGACAGGCTGCGGCGATCAGGGCAGGGCTGGGTCAGACAACGCTCACACACCGTCAGCAGCTGCTCACACATGACCCATCCCCTCCTCTCTCTCACTCCCCTTCCCCTAAATCTTCCTAAACAGGTTTTGCACAGCACCACAGGCCGACTTCAAGTACCCCAAACCCCCCTGTTCCTCTTGTTGCCCCCTTAGCAGTTACAAAGCCCAGGGTGTCCCTCTCCAAAGCACTGCCTGAACTTCCTTGACAGAGCATCAGTTAGTGGCTGAAGACTTTTGGTCTTTGCTGTTGCCTCTGTCATTTTACTTGCACTGGGTTTGTGTCTCTGTGGGTTTCCGTTTAGCCATTTCTTCCTTATTATCCCCTTTTGCACTGAGAGGGTCCTTGATTGGGTAACCTTAATGAAGCAGAAGCTTTTACCTTTTGCATGCCCATACAACAGGTTTGAACTGGGGTATTTGATACTTTCTGTCCCAAGGTCTCCAAACGCTTTAAGTGGAACCGCAAAAAACACGTAGGACAGGGCTTTTCTCTCTTTAGTGATGGGAAATGGAGAGCCCAGAATGAGACTAACTGACAGTCTCACGATGAGCTCTGGGAAGAGCAAGCCCCACTGCTAGACTTCCCATGTCCCAAGACAGGTCTTCCCTGACATAAGACCCAGCTGCAGTGAGCCTCCTACCTCCAAATCTATGGTATTTTTCCCCCTGCCAAAGCGGAGACCTCTCTCTAACGTCCCCCTGCTTGTGTGCTCCGCCTGTGTCTTCCACAGGGTCCTGTTCAACAGCTTTGTGCAGAACTGTGCCACTCTGGAGGATGGTCTCATCCGTGCTTCTAGCTGCGAAATCCCTGCCCCATGGATCTGTGAGAAATCTCTTCAGTGACCCCTGCGGCCCTTGTGTTAGGGGGTGCCCTTTGGAGAGCTGTGCTAAGGCTTGTTCCCCGTGAAGGTGACTCGGGAAGCTTCTCTGAGAGTGCCTGGCTGTGTGCTCCTTGCTGCTGTGACACCTGCCCTCGTGCAAGGAATGAAGGGAGCTGCAGCCAGAGCCCTGCCGCGGGCAGCTGCAAACAGGAGGCCCGAGTGCTCCTCCGGGCTGCATTCAGGATCACGCTGCTGATGTTCACACCCATAGCCATCAGCTGGTGACAGATGGTCTTCAAAGTGGTAGAGAAGGGGAAGGAGAGATTTCTCTAATTCTCCCTCAGTCATTTTCAGAGATACTTAAGCACTGTCACCGGAATGCTGTCCTGGCATTGGAAATCCTGGGGAGAGCTGAGACTGTAAACCGTGAACTCATGCAACCTCTGGGTTAATTCCTCTCTCTTGTGAACAATGGTGACATAGACCAAGGCTGAAAACTAGCCTGAAGTTTGAAGTTGGCCTGCTTTTGCAAGTGGTTGGATCAGATGATATCCAGAAGTCCCCTCTAACCTAAATCCTTCCGTGGTTTATGTTTGTACCTGGAGAAAACTGGAGCACGGCTCCCAGTGCTATGCTGCTGCGTAACTAGCTGTGAAGGAGTAAACCTGTTACCCTGCTGCAATGAAAATAAACATGGGTTGCTTCTAACAATTTCTTCTGTAGTGACTTTTTCTGTGTCCCTCTAATATCATTGTTGAGTGCACTGGATGACTGCAGGAGCGGTCTGCAAACTAGGACCATGCGTGGCAATCGGTTAGCTGAGGGGAATGTGCTTGAGCTTGTCTAGACAACAATTAACATGATGGCATGTTTGCAGAGCACAGGGGAGTGGGAGACGGATGGTGCCAAGGAAAGATAACACCTTGCTGTTGATTGCTGGCAGTTAACCACCAATCAGGGATTGCCTAGTATGCAAGGCTTAGCTTCAAGAACCAATCTGTTTAAAACGCGCAGCTTCTGAAAGTGTATAAAAACGCGTGCTTCTGTATAAGAAATTGACGCTTGCATCAAGCTGCATCCCGTCTCTTCATTCGCCGCAGATGACTGACAAATGGGTGGAAAGGAAGCTGGTGGCAGGAACAGTCAGGAGGGCAGGGGATGAAGTACTTTGCAGTAACGCTGCAGAACAGCAGCTCCTGTTGCAAAGGACAAGATACAGCTACAGCTGGTAAACAGGTTCCTACCCCAGCTCTGCCTGAGGGATTACAGATGGACAAACTTACTTTTGTCAGTAGCTAAATAAGTGCAGCCCCTCATCTTCTAGCCCCTTTGTCCCAAGGCCCACCCGTGAAGGTGCCCTCAGCCATGGCTCAAGTGCACTGCACCACCCCTTGGTCTGTTTGCCCAAAGCTCCGAGTGTCCTCCAGAGCAGCTCTCCCTCTAAAGAAGTCCCTCCATACCCTTCACTCAGCACTTCTCCCTGTGAGATTCAGCAGACAGACAGGCACAATTCCAATTTTTGTGACAAGCAGGCTGCAGTCACCCAAAGTCCTATGCTGTGTAACACCACCTTGACTACCTGACAAGGATGACTGTGATGACTTTTTAGTGACACACTGGTAGCAGTTCGTGACAGTATTTCTTAAAACACTGATGATCGTGTTGTTAGGTTCATGTCCCTAAGCAGTCACAAAATAATTTATTAGAATTATCTGAGAGGTATGTTTGTTACAGTGAGACAGCTGTTTTTTACTGTTAAAACTGAAGTTCTAGCATATCGCCCAAGGATGCCTGAGATGGCAAGATAGTCACTGTTTCTGTGTCTACCTGAAAAACATTTCCAAAAATCTCATCTTTAGGACACTTTGATGTTCAAAAAATGTAAGGCTCATTTAAATTATGCAAGACTAGCAAATCATTCTTTTCCTGTATTCCTCCCAAGTATTTTAAAGAACATTAAATTCTCATTGTACTTAACTTGTATTGATACTGCTTTTCTCTTATTCCTGTCTATGCAAAATCCACTCCAGTCCTGATTAGCATACTTAACACAGGCAGTCCACTCCGAACATCTCTATAACTGACAAACCCTATGGCCTTTTTCCCAGGTGGCATGTCCAAATGCTATCCGTATCAAAGGCAAGCTCCTTTTCTCTGCATCTTTACCATCAAAGCTTTAATTTACTACTCTCTGCCCTGCATGCTCTTTTCTTTCTCATTTTTGAATGCCGTACTTGTACACAAGCTTGCAAGGTTAAGGGCTGCGAGTTGCCCACGCCAGCCTGCTGTTCTTGAAGTCTTCTGCTGATCTGCTCTGAAAACTCACTTGTTCTCTCCTTTCCCTGATTATGGGTTTGTGCTGCGTTAACAAATATAGAGGGGAAGATATTGATGGGCCCTATGGAGGATTAACTGTTGAAATTGAGGTAGTATTGGTACTGCTGATGTTGTCCTGTTGAGACATGGGCTGTCAGTACTGCTGGTGGTAGTGCTGCAGCTTATAAACTGGAATGAAAACCAAAAAAATCCTCACATGCTCGAGTCTGTTTCCTTGGGTTCAGCACGGTGCTGTAGATACTGCGCTCTGTGCATTCCCCAGTGCTGTATGCTGTCACGGTTTTAAATTCCCTGTCTCTGGCCCTTGAGGTATTTCAGATTCAGATTTCAGATTTCGGGCTCAGGTTTTATGCAGACCTACACAGCCCAAATGCCATTAGCAGTGGGGATTGTTGCTATGCAGCACTTCTGTGTTTTGTCCAGGTGTCCTCTGAAGTGTGCTGTCAGGAGACTTTAAGGATGCTATTCTAAGGCTACATCTCATCTAGAAGGATTGAATGTGCCAAGACACGTTCTCTGCCATCGAAACTGGCTGAGGCTCCATAACCATATGTTAATAAACTCACTGTCCCTCAAAACAGGGCTTTGCCTAAACCACAAGCTGGATGGTTTGAAACCAGGTACGAGGGAGCAGCAAGGTCCAGCTGCTCTTTAGTGATGGCTTGCTGGGAGCTGAGAGCAGTAACATGGCTGGCAGAGGTGATGGCCCATGTCCAAGCCCCTGCCACCTTTCCTCTCTTGCCAGTAATCGCAGGACAAGTTTCTGGCTTATTGGAGGGAAGCTCCAGTTTTTCCCACCAGGCCTGGTGGATGCTGTGGCTTAGGTGGTACCTTGTCAGCCACAGAAATAGGCCTTCTTTTGCTTCCTATTCAGAAAGCCAGATTAGTGCGGGGAATAGACACACCAGCACTGCAGCATACAACATTGACATAAAGTAAGACTATAAATCCAGCCCGTCCCAGAACTGTTTGATTGACTAACATGGTTGTAGCCTAAGTAATTGAGTCTCATTTTTCACACAGGGTCACCATCTGCCTGGACTGCTGTTTCACAGACAGGGTTGCCAGCTCCCTTCAGCAGTCAAGCGTTTACAGTCAACATGTGAAGTTAGCGTGTGCACGGGTTTGACCTGAGACTTTACCCTAATCCACACAGGTTTATTCTGAGAGTATACCTTCGATGTGGTGAGCAGTCTGGACACCGCTAGATCTTCTAGTATTAGTAGTGGTGGTTTCCACTGAAAGTATCATCAAGCAAATAAATCTTCCTCTTTGCCTGCACAGATCATCTTTCAAGGCATTTTTCCTGGAGGTGGATATACATGACAAAATCATAAGGTGCAGAAAGATTTATTCCAATACTCCAGTCTCTTCCTGGAGCTATACAGAATATGGCTGTGGCTAAATCCTCTGGCTTGAAAGTATTCCTCCTGCTGTTTTTGTTATTCAGGTAGACCGTTGTTGGAGGGAACTTCCCTGACAGCTTTTAAATTCAAGAATTCAATGAAAAGAATTTATAGAGGCACAGTGTTGACTTCTTTATTACTCAGTACAAATGGCAGTGATGGGGCACTTGCAGTTTTGATATGGTGTCAGTCTATCCAGTTTATCTGATTTATACTTCTGAAAGTATATGTTGTAATAGCATTTCCTTTCGGAGAAATCACTGGTCATTTTTACTGTTCAGGACAGCATCTGTTTGTTCAGCATCACACAAGGAATGGAGATGGTGAACACATGCACAGAAGAGCAAAGCATGAAGATTCTCAAATTCTGCAGAAAATTATTGTCATGGTTTAATGCCAGACAGCATCTAAGTACCATGCAGCAACTCGCTCACTCTCCCCTCCCTGCTCCCCAGTGCAATGAGAAGGAGAATTGGAAAAAGGTAAAACCTGTTGGTTAAGATAAGAACAGTTTAATAACTGAAATAAAGTAAAAATCATAACAACAGCAGCAACAATAATATTAATGAAGAGGAGGGGGAGAGAGAGGAATAAAACTCAAGGGAAAAACCCACAAGTGATGCACAATAGCATTGCTCACCACCTGTTGACTGATGCACAGCCAGTCCCTGAGCAGTGAGCAGCAGCTCCGCGGCAACTCCCCCCAGTCTATACACTGAGCATGACGTTCTATGGTATGGAATATCCCCTTGGCTAGTTCAGGTCAGCTGTCCCGGCTCTGCTCCCTCCCAGCTTCTTGTCCACCTGCTCACTGGCAGAGCATGTGAAACTGAAAAGTCCTTGAGTTGGGGTAAACACTACTCAGCAACAACTAAAACGTCAGAGTGTTATCAACAGTATTCTCACAGCAGATCCAAAACATAGCACTGTACCAGCTACTAAAGAAAATTAACTCCATCCCAGCCAAAACCCAGACAGTTCTTAACCTACAATTGGCTTTATTTTGCCGTAGCTCTGAAACAAGTTTATAGCTGTGAGGTTAAAAGAATGGTAACTGGTATGGTACACTTCTGTGAGGAAGGACAGGGTGTTGATTCTAGTTATTATTCTGTCTCTTCAGCTTACTTTTGAGTTATATACATGTACGCTAATGATTTATGTGAGAGGAATAAATAACACATCAATATTAAATGGGAAAACCAGATTTTGCTAAAGACCAGGAAAAGATGCAAAGAATCCTACAGAACATGAACTTGCAAAACTAATTGAGATGGGAATCATAACAGTGTGTTGTTGTGCCTTTCAGCAAAAATAATTAAAAAAACTAAAGGCACTGAATGTACACCAAAACATCTGGAAATGCACATTGGGCCATTTAACAGAGCTGTAAATAAAACAAGTGCTAATAGAGACTTATTCAAACAAAACTAGCCTCTAAAAACAACATATTATGTCTAGAACATCGTATTTGGGTTGATACTTCATAACATCGGTTCAAAATTACATTTTACACTACTTAGAAAAATGGGATATCCTTGATAAGTCAATAGGAATTCAACACAATTTTAAAATTTCTGCTATTTCCATATTTCTCTACCACTTATTACCTGATCCTCCTACCACTTAAGGTGATGTGAAATTTCAGGTCACATATTAAAAGCCAATGATTTGGAAAATGACTGAAAACCGAAAACTTATTTCTGCAGATTCCTCAGTGCATCAAGAAAAGAAATTATATATTTGAACCCCAGCAAATTACAAGATATGTCTTCCTAAGAAATTATATTTTAATTTACAGAATCACAGAATCATGTATGTTGAGTGGGACCCTTGAGATCATCCAGTCCCATCACCCTCTGCTAAAGCAGGGTCAGCTACAGCAGGTTGCCTGGGACTGTGTCTTGTCTGGTTTTGAATATCCCCACAGATGGAGGCTTCACTGGGCAACCTATTCCAGTTTTCGACCACCCTCACAGTATTTTTTTTTTCTTTGGTTCAGATTGTAATTCAAATTTTTCAATTTGTGCCTGTTGCTTCTTGTTCTGTCAGTGGTCACTAATGGGAAGAGTCCAGCCCCTTCTTCTTCGTTCCCTCCCATCAGGTATTTATATACATCGATTAGATGCCCCCTTAGCCTTCTATTCTTCAGGTTGAGCAGTCCCAGCTTTCTCAGCCTTTCTTCATACGAGAGATGCTCCAGTCCCTTCATCATCTTTGTGGTCCTTAGCTGGACTTGCTCCAGTAAGTCCATATCTTTGTTGTACAGGAGAGGCCAGAACTGGACACAGTACTTGACACATGACCCGACCAGTGCTGAGTAGGGATGCAAGGATCACCTCCCTCAACCCGCTGGTGGTACACTTCTTAACGCAGCTAGGTACTCAGTGTTGACCCCTGGGGTACACCACTAATCACTGGCCTCCAGCTGGACTTTGTGCCACTGACCACCACCCTCTGGGCCTGTCCGTTCAGGCAGTTTTCAATCCACCTCACTGTCCGCTTATCTAACCCCTTTCTTCACCGGCTTTTCTATGCAGATTTCATGGGAGATAGCATCAAAGATCTTAGTGAAGTCAAGACAAAATCCCCAGCTCTCCCTTCACCCATAAAACCAGTCACCTCATTGTAGAAGGCTATCAGGCTGGTTAAGCGTGATTTCCCCTTCATAAATCCGTCTGGCTACTCCTAATCTTCTTGCCCTTCCATGTGTCTCAAAATTGCTCCACCATCTTCCCAGGGGCTGGTGTGAGGCTGATCAGCCTGTGGCTGCCTGCATCCTCCTTCTTGCCCTTCTTGAAGACAGGAGTGACATTTGCTTTCTTCTAGTCCTCAGGAACATATCCTGGTTGCCATTGCCTTTCAAAAATAACCGAGAGTGCCCTTGCAATGACATCAGTTGAAATTGTTATAATATGAGCACTTTAACCCAACAGGGAGTCCAGGGCAGCTAGATATGTTTTGAACAAACCATAAGAAGGTACCAGCCCCAGTACTAACCTATGGGAGTGAGAAACCCAGTGATCTAATGAATGTTCATGAGGTGTCTCCCATAATAAATTTCAACCAATTATTTCAAGGATGAAAAAATTATGTTATTCATATGTAACGGCTAATTAGCATTTGCTGTAATGTAATTGCTTAGTGCAGAAATCACACGTAGAGTATACATTAAATTCAGTAAATACTTATCACCAGGGAGATTGTGGGTATTTAATACACAGAACGAAACCTAGCTTGACAAGACAAGTCAAACAGGAGCTTGCAGTACGGCTATTTGACAACACATACGCAAATACCCTCTTCTAAGGTGGATAAATATGCCTCTTTTTCAAGCTCATCAGACACAAACATGTCAGTTTATCCCAATTAAAGATAAGATATTGTTAAAGCTCGCTAGGACAGAGTTCTGTCTTCTGAACATTGATGACTGGATGAATTACCAGTCACTCTAGAGTAAGTAAGTTTTATGTTATACTCTTTCATCTATGTTCATGTTATAGAATATATCAGGGAAAAAAACCTCACACCCAAACCAACAATTTCCTTAGTATCATCTACTGGATTAGCAAAAATAGATGTTTTTGATCAATTAATTTTTAACGACAAATAGATAGCCACCATTCATTCTGCTGTACTTTGTTTATATTAGGAACAAACCCAGGATTAGAAATCAGAGCAGGCTCTCTACCATTGTTCTGTGAAGTTTTTAAAGAAAGCTTCATGCTTTTGAAAGTACTTATGAATGATACCAAAGCATTCAGTGCCTTGCCTGCAGGAATTTGTGTAATCAGCCTTGTCCTGCTATGTCCACTGGCTGCATGGTGGAACGGTGAGTGCCAGTCTGGGGAAGCTTATTCCATAAACACAAAAAACGTGTAGTGTCAGCATGGCAGCAGGCCAAGGAAAATCCTGTGAAAATTTACATCATATAACCCATACCTGTGAGTCTTTCCTCTACTAATTTGAAAGTCTGAAGGGTGCCCTCTGCTATTCAAAATTAATACAGCAACATCAGATGTCCCCATGAAAAGGGCACAATGCTCATATTTACATTACAGTGGTAATGAAATAATAACTTTGTTAACTGTATTCAGACATTAATGAGTTAAAAAGAACTGTTTCAAAAACCCGCGGTTTTGATTTAGGTTGCTTATTTTGCTGCCATGCCGATTCGAAAGAGAGTTTTTCGCTCCAGTGAGGCTGGTGCAGGCAGACACCACCAGCAGCAGCCAAACTGCAGGAGGCTTCGGGCAGTCTGACAAATCCTGCGTGAGGTTTGCAAGGAAACAGGCAGAGTCCTTGGGAGCCTTACAGGTGAGTTCCTCAAAGGCTGTGCAGAGGAAGGGCTGGCACTGCAGAGCTGCCACTGTCTTCTCCTTGGCCACCCCGGGGCGGTGATGCTCTCCCAGCGCTCCGCTGGAAGACTGTCCCCAACCCAGGGGGGACGGGATGGTTTTCTGCCCAAAGCCCATACTCAGCTGACCCCGCTGGAACTGAGTCACCATGGTAGCTGAGCTGCCCCCCAGCCCTGTAACAAAACCCCCGGGTTTTTTTCTCCTAAACTCCATTTGACTTTATTCTAACACTACTTCATCTTCGAAAAATCTTAATTCAGGGTTACGATAGGACGCGTCATCTATCCTCAGTTTTTTTTCTGCAGTCAGCGGCCATCCATGGTATAATAAGAAAGCAAATAATTTTCCAAGAAATTCTGGCAAAGTTCATTTAGGTATCTATTCAAGTAATTTTCTCCAGGATTCAGACATTTCTAGACACTTTCAAAGATCATAAGGCCCTTACACTGGTACAGTGCATCATTGGTATCACTACCATATAAATTATTTCATCAATGTAGTTAATATTTCTTTTTCCACACCTCCAGGCTGTAGTAGGACCTTTGTAATACTTTTATAAAATTGGTTTTATAATGCTGTGTTTTTTATAGGGGAGTTTTTCCAATGATTGCCATGAGGCCATACTATCCCCAGCATCTCTTTCCTGAAAACTTGACGATCTAGGAGGCCTTGACAGGCTACAGGTGATGGTGCTGCTAAAAGCAGCAGCAGACCTGGTTTCAGGGTTCGAAGTATGGTGTTCTGTGTGGTTCTGCCAGGGAGCTGGGTCCAGGTCAGCGTTCCGTAGACGTGTAAGGAGGATGGACCCTTCCCTCTCTTCAGAGTTCTTCCTCTGCTACAAAATGAGAACGTTGCAGGGCTGATACCTTTACAGGAGTTACTGGTTCACTTGAGATGAGATTTTTCTGAAAAGTTCTAAGGCAGTTATTGAGGGGTGCTTTTAGTTGAGAATGAGCATCTGGTCTCTGGCCTGAACTCACTAGTCATGGTCCTTTCCCTGGGATTTAGTCACCAAAAATGAGTTCTGAGATGCAGTATTTCACCACAGGACTGCAGAAAGCTGCTAACAGTTCCTTTACCCTATAAAGAAATCAGTGTCTCCAAAAATTAGGAAAGCTTCAGGCATGGCAAGACATTCTTGGTCAGAGTACAGTCTGTGAGGTGTGAGCAGAGAGAAATGGTGAAATCTCTGTAGCGTGCCACAGGGGAAACGTGGTGACGATCACATCATAGATGATGCTATGTGGGACAGTTACCAAGTAGCTATCCCACCAGCCAAAGCAGCTACCTGAGGAGGTGAGAACGGCACGCAGCACCACAGATCCTCGTGTTCTCTGACTGTGCGGAAGGTGAGGAAACACAGGCTGTTGGAAGATGCAATACATTGTGTAGGGCTGGGAGCTTAGGCATTGCTAGAGGGTTGAGTGAACACAGGAGAGGAACCATAACTAGGTTTCTGTATGTCAAAGGCGTATTTCTTTGTATGTGTTTGAGAAAGGAATTTGTGTTTCAGGAGGAGTCTAAAAATCTTTCCAGTGTCTCTCTGTCCCAGACCTACAAATACCAATGTTGTAGGATGTGTAGTCTCCTCTGGCGGTATCCTGAAGGGCCATAGATTCCAAGAGAGGAAGGTAAGACATGAGGAAGTCTGCTCAGTCGCCCCATCCCTGATGCAGCACACTCAGTCAAGGAGACTCCACTGAGGAGAGGGGAGGTGGCATTTTCCCTGCAGCTGGGTGGACAAGCCTAGCTTCCAGAAGGTGGGATGGGGCAGGCAGCGGTCACACAGCAAGGGAGAACCCTGAAACCAGAGTAGAGAGATGTGATCTGCTCTGGGTGCAGACCTCAAGCACAGCCTGGTACTTTCTGGGGGCTGAGGGTGCTTATTGCTTGTTTAATGCAGGAAATCACTGAAAAAACTGCAGAACTCGGCCAGGGAAGGACCAGCCTGACAGGGTAGCGTACTCAGAGGAGATTTTAGCCCCTCCACCAAGTGAAATCTAAGTTTCTTTTGTTTTCATTGTTATCTTATCCTTGTTTGCTGTTTTGTGCTTTTACAAAGCCTGCTTTGGGAGGTGGACACCTTTGGGCATGTTGTCTTCCAGAAGGAAGGCTTGGGTAGACAAAGGCTTTTGTAACTGCAGCATTTTGAGTAGTTAGGACAGTGTTACTCATACGGCCCTTGTCCTTATCTCGGTCCTTTGTATCCCCTCAGACTTCCTGAGCTCCCAGTACAGCAGCCACGAGTTCTTCCTTGTGCTAAGCCTTACCCTCTTTGTCTATTAGCCCCCATCTCCAGGGCTGTGAAGCAATACTGGGATGTACTGGTGTCTGAGCGCAAATTACAGCAGCAACTACAGCACTTGGGCTCTCTCTTAAGAGAATATTAAGCATATCTGCCTTGCTTTTTGTCTGCTGTATACAGACTTCTGCGATGGAGCAGAGCCAGTATGGCTCATCCATCTGCTCCTTCCATGCTGAATCCCTACAAACTCCAAGACAAACTAAGGTTACCCAGAGAGGCAAACGAGGGCCCTTTTCTTTATGTGCTTTTTATAATAAGATTAGAAAAGTTAATAATGAAAGATGTCTTCCAGTTTCAGTTTTCAAATAAAACAGTATGGTGTAGGACATCAGGCTGCTTTGGGAACAGAAGACCTTTATTCCTTTGGCTGTACATAAGCACTAGCTCGTATTTGTGAACAAAGGGCTTTCTAAGGCAAAACCCTATCAACAAGGTAGAGAAAATCGTGCTGCCAAGAGTAATACTCAGGGATATGACATACCTTAGGATAAATCCTACAGCAGTTTAAGCCCCTCTGCTTTGCAAAATACTCATCTTGACTGTCTTGTGAGGATTTACGAGTTTTCAGCAGCCATCACACCGAACTCCCAGGATTTTTTGTGTCTTACAGTAAAGAATAAACAGCCTCATCCCTGCACTGCACACTGCAAGTCCCTCTCCAATCAGAGAACTCTTCCATCACCACGCGTACCGTATGGATGCAAAAGGAGTTTATTTTAAAAGTGTAATCAGTTCAGAAGCAATTAATAAACACTTTGCAAATGTTACTTCTTTGTGTTCATTAGTACCTATTCACTTCGAGTTACAAAAACTAACACAGCTTGTGAGAAAAACAGCAGAGGTGCCTCAAATACTTTTTGATAAATACTGTTGTTTTCTGTATTTCTTCCCAGCAGAATGTAAAGCAAACCAGGCAGGATTCTTGGCATGTAAATTCTTCTCATCTGGGTGTTGTTTCAGCCTCTGAGGAGCGCTCTCCTGTTTAATATGTACAACAGCACTTCATGAATATATGAATCTTTTCTCAGCACATGAAATTTGTGCCCTGTTCTCCCTGTAGAGTCTGAGGAATGAAAGGAATGGGGTTTACTTCTGTAGATTGTATCACTTGTGACTTTTCCATAACCAACTATTAGATCCATAAACTATACTGAGAGCACTGAGGGGGGTGGGAAATTATTTGGGCTCTGGAATGAAAATGAGTGTTTACACATTCTAAGGCAAAAATAAATATTTTAGCACAACCTTCTCTAAAAAGCTCTGTGCATTGCTGAGCTGCTCCACTGGTTGTCAGAGGGATGGGAACAGGGAAAAAGGATGGCTGTGGTAAGAAAGAATATATGAGCCTCAGTCCCCAGCACTTCAGGGAGCACAGAGATCAAAATGTATTTTAAGAAGGTAGTGGTGTGGGAAGGATGGCGCTACACTGAGGAAAGGTGCTTCTAACCTGGGGAAGGGTGGGCTACAAAAGAGGATTTACATAAGTTTATTTCATTTGTTTTCTAAAGCAGTTATATTCTAAAGTGCTGTTGTTACAAGAATCCCACTGCCACAGACATCTAGGGACGGGAGACTGGTGTATCACCTACTTGCTTGTTATCTGTGATTTTGCAACATTGACATCTAAACCCTGATATTTTTTGACAATACCCATTCAAACATTATGCCGTGTGACAGTCTCTCCTAATAACTGTCCTGGTGGAAACCTTATTAGCTTTCTGTTCTATGCTGCCTGCAGTGTGCTAAATGCCTAAAAGGAGCTAAATTTTCCTTATGGTATTTGATACAATTTGAAGCAGTCCTGCTGGATGCATATTGCCAGGAAAAGAAATCCCTGGAGGAAAAAAATATTTAGATAATCCAGTTCTTTTTTAAGAATTTGTATCTGTAGTCTATTTTGTTTAATAATATTAATCACAAAGGCAGAAAATAATTTTTCACTGTGATCCCACTTCTTTGGAACCTGTGATAGTTAACGCTGTGCAGACATGGCCACTGAAGGGGTAGCTGCTTGGAAGTGTAGGGGATGATGCTCTCAGGAGCTATTAACATCCATCTGTTAATAATCTGACATATTTTTCAGCAGTTTTCAATGGACAAGGTTTTGAGGGCTGTGAACACCCTGACATAATGACATATGTTAGACGCAGACAAGTGTCTCATATCTGCTGCTTTGCTGGCCAATAAGACCTGTCATGAAATACCAGTTCAATGAGAATGTGTTTTTTCCTTCTACTTACCAGCCTCCTTTCTACATCTTGCATCTTTTCTCAGCTGGGTCCACTGATAGCACAAAAGCAAAGAAGCAGCAACCTTACTTTACGTTTTTTCAAGCCAGCCGTCCCCAGGTAGGATCCACCCAGTCTAGGATCCAGTATTAATCACCTCGCAACAGCATTTCCCAGCCTGACGTATATAATGATGACCGAAAGGGGAAGTGAAGGAGGGTGGCACCATCCATAGGCTGAAGCATTCATGATAGAGACCTGCAGACAACCACCACAAAGCTTTCCTGGGTTCATTTCGACTCCCACCAAGAGCGAAAGAAAGGAATTTTTTTTCATTGAACTTTAAAGAGGAACAGATTTTCTGCTTAGAAACAAAGAACATCCATTTTTCCAGCATTTTGGGTATCAGAAGGGTGAAATATCAATTTATTCCACTTCTCATGGTTCTGGTTTGAGGTGGAACTTTCAATTTGATTTTCATATAAGAACTTCTGAAAGTAGGTGTTAATTTATCCAGCTATTTTGGAAAGAAGAAGAAAATATCATGTGCGGAAAATAACCCTGGCTTATCAACCTCCTACAGTAGCAGATGTGAATGAGCACCATTCTGCCAGACCTGGCAGTTCTTAGCACTTTGAACCTTTAAAATATGCTTGGCAACAGTAATTAACTAACAATAAGTAATTTATTTGAAATAAGCTTCCAATTAAACATAATATTTCTGCAGACTTGTATTTTGGTATTTTAAATTAATTTCTTTTCATTTTTCTTCACCAGGTTCAGCAGAAGGCTAAAGTAATTTCGGTTTAATTTTTTTTTCACTACTCCTTGACCATGGTCTTGTCAGTTGTCTTCAAATAATGTACACAAGTGAGTCAGACCTGCTAATTAATTCTGTTGTTCTGCTTTAGTTTGCAAATTATAATAAAATGAGATCATTATGAAATCTATTAATATCTCCTTGAACAAAAAGTAAACTGAATACCATTTAGTAACGCACAGGTTTGGCAGAAGATATTCCCAAGGGTTTTGACACAAATGTATTTGATTATGCTAAAAAAGTTACAATCTCCAGGAAAACAAAAAAAAGAAGAAAAAGATTGCTTAGAACAGCCTTTAACATAAAAGAAACCTGATTTTTACCAAATTACTTGTTCTTATGCTGGAGGAAGAGAGAGATTTTAAGCTGGTGCTCACAGCTAAGGCAAGATGTTACCGTCAGTTGCCTCTGCAACTCAACCACTCCCAATGCCACGAACGTAGCCTAGAGCAGAATCTTGTCTCTGTTTTTGGATGCAGAGTCTGCTCTCAGAAACCAAACTGAAGCTCTTCTGTTGTGCCAGTGAAAGCAGGATCAAGCATCTAATATTATTCTTCCAGTGTAAATCCTTTAAGTCTCCTTTGATGCTCTTTCCAATCCTTTAGAGACCCATTGCTACTTCTTGCTGCAGAGGAGTTTATTAGTTACTGTCATCGTTACCTAGCTGGAAGGATAAGGCTGTTCTCCTTTACACACTGTAATCCCAGGAGAGTCAGGTTTTGGTTACAGCCTCTAAACTTCACAGCAGTGAATCCCACTTAATGTTGTGGTCTTGGGTCCTGAACTAACATTACTGAATCTGTCCCACCAGATGACTTTACAACCCCTGCTCGACACTTCAGAGATTCACAGTTCCTACATTCCATCAGGCAGACAAATAAATGTCTTACATAAACGGTGGATATTTGAGTTCTTTGACTGAAACATGAGGTTTTAATACAAAATGCTCATGATAAAAATTGTCCAAAAGTGGAAAACAGGAATAGCTGGGAGGTTTCTGTCTCACACTGGGTTAGACTACTTCACTCTGCCTCTTGCTTTGGTAATTTTTAGGAGGCAGTACAAGACCCCCAGAAAACACACTATCCCCAAATTGTAGCCAGCATATATAATTTTTCTCTGTTATTTCATTATATAATTTAGCCTTCCCTTTTTCTGCTTTTAAAACTCCCACACTGTGCATGGCTTGCATCTTTCAAAGTTCCAATCAAAACCCATGCTATTTGGAGACAGAAAATAGTTTTCAAACTAATCTTATGAATAATAGTAAATTATCTTCGGCATTTCCGAAAGTAGATGAGTCTATGAAAGTCTCGACCCAGTTCTAGCAGACAGAATCCCCCTGCCTCAGAGACCTGACATTATTTTGCCTTTTTTACCCTGTAACTGGCTGAGCTACGATTGCTTTCCGCAGCTCAAAGAACAGCTGCCTTTGCATAAGTAGGATGACCATTTTAGTATCAGTATCTGTAGATTGCTTTGAGATCCTTTGGAAATGGAGGCTAGGCTTGTCATGTGGTGAAACTTGCCCAAAACTATCACTCAGACAAAATGAGACCTGAACTGCTTTGCCAGCTTTAACACTTCAGATGGTTCTGGTACGTACTGGGAAAAACAAGGAAAGCACAAATAGCTGTTATGGGGAAAGCTCACCCAAAGCTCTGAACTACACCTGCCCGTTCTAAATGATCCAGGCATGCAACAGAAAGAAACAAGAAGCACAGAGGAGCTCTAACAATTTTACATCCTTGTAACATATTAGTGGCCCCAGAAAAGATGATTAATTGGCTTAACATATGGAGAAAGCTAAAGCAGCCTGGGCTGACCTAAAAATGAGGTAATTGGTGACTTACTGGCCATCTCAGTTAGGCAGCAATTATTTATTTATTTATATTCATTGCGAAAACAATTGTCACTGAGGGAAGGAACCACATCCCCAGAGGTACAGCATCATACAGAAGGTGAAGCTTGAACTGGAACTGCTACACGTACAAGCCGGGCCACTAGGCAGGTCTTGGACACTCTGACAGGCTGAAGTGTCTGAAGCACCACGGGCTGTTCACATCCACTTCAGAGTTAGCTGAAAGTAGCTGGTGACTGGCGTGGGGCACCTCACTGACTCCTCCCAGACACAGCAGCCCTGCAGCCCTGTTACCCAAACCCTGCTAGTTATGTTCGTTGTTGTGTGTGTTTCATAGCTAGAAATTGCCAGCCACCTGCTAACACCAAATAATTCTAAGACCTGGAGTCACCGAGTGCTGTTCCTCTCTTGTGGCTACCTCACCATAAATTGCCCAGCACAGCTTGCTTTCTTTTTAAAAATTGTTTACTGTTTTGTTCAAGAATATGCTGCTAGACCAGGTGGCGTGTTCAGATCCCCTCTGGGAGGCAGGCTCTGACCAGGAATCCTTTGCAGGGAGGTATCTTCAAGAAGATTTTTGTAGTCTGGACAACCCAACACCAGCTGCAGAACAAGGAGAAAATGACCATGCTGTGGGAGCAACTGACTTGCAATGCCCGAGTCAAGAGAAATGTCAGTGCGCTACAGCAAACTGCAGCTCATGCTGCCTGGGCTGTACTACTTGGATGCGTTTTCTGCTTTCTGGAAAAAATATGAGAATATTATAATATAAGAATTTGCTAAAACAGACTATAAGAATATGCGAAAATATGAATCTGTCTTAGCAGGTTTCTGATTTTTCCGGAGCTCAGAAGTTGGTCCAAATACGCAATTGATTCTGTCTTCTGGAATAGTCAAAGTTTTAATAAAACATTTTCCCCTGTGGCTGAGTTGGGGAAATGTGGGTTTCTTACAGGACATCCTCGAGGCAAAGTAAGCTGAAATCTTTTGTAAGAAGCAAAAATATCTCAGTCACTGCAATGATAATTTGATGTCACTTCTCCATTTTCTCAGGCAGCCATAGGGCCTTCAGTGTCTACCACTGGATAAGCTTTCTCATCTTCTGAGGCCAAGACAGAGGATGATATTTTTCTCTGACAGTGAAACACTCCAACACTCATCTCCATGACATCCACAGCAAAAGTATAGATTTTAAAATGCATATTTTTTTTTCAGCCAGGAAATGCTATCCTGAAAGGACAACATTTCCAAAGTGTCTTGTCTGATTTTTATTTAGACAACCACAGATACATATAACCATCAAGATTTCTTTCTGCTTTGTCATGTGACTATGTCTTCAAAAATACTACAAAACAAAACATTACTGAAAGTCTGCGGCTACAGTGGTGCATGTATTTCAGTATTTTCAAGAGTCAGCAGGACTTCAGCCCTGAAGATATAAAGCTAAATCCTTTCAAAATTATATTTAGGTTTCTAAATAATTTGAATCCTTTTGCAAATTTTATGAAACATGTTCATAATAAAATAGAAAAGCAGATACTAAATACTTGTAAGTTGCCAGAAAATCCAACAAAATGCAAATGACAAGAAGAAAATGCACATTTTTTTTTTTCCAGGCTTGCACTGTGATTTGTTTTTTGTTCTAGAGAAAGAAGGCACTGATAAATGTATCAATGAGCTTTGGAAGAGAGCTGTTGCTCAAAGACGATTCAGCAGTGTTTTCTTGGCAGCGTGTCAAGAGTAGCAGCTACCTTCTTGTTGCTGGTTCTGGCAAAGAAATCAGAGCCTTTCCAGTCCGCAAATGGCAGAACATCAAAATGTTACAATGCTGTGTTCCCAGAGATGACAGGAGTTTCTTTCATTAGTGAAAGACAATATGAATATACAGAACCCACATTTCAAATTTTTCTGTGTAGTGAGTATAATCTTGTTATGAGTGGTGCTAGAGATCAGGGGTGCAAGGCTTTTTTTCTAACTCTGCTTTTAATTCGTTGTATGGCCTTGAGGCAAGCCAGTTCACATCTCTGTGCCTCAATTTCCCCAGCAGCAGCCTGGAGACAGTAAGAGCTACCCTGCTGGGGCAGTGTGAGGCTGAATAGATCAGTATTTTTGAAAGGACTGAGACTGTCATGTAGAACTTGTTATATAAGTGTAAAGGAATAAAATGCAAACTAATGAAGTATGGTCAGATCTGTCACTGCTCATCTTCTGTTATATGCCCTTGGAACAAATGAACTGTGAGTGAGACCTGAAACATTCCAATGTCACATCTGAGAAATCACAGTAAAATGGAAAAATACTTATTTTGGATTCTAATGTGTATTAGCATCTTCTTCATCAGTTTTATATACATTCTTACACAGTGCATTGCAACTTGACTCCTGCCTTTCTTGGCTCTCACTCTAAAAGCCGTGCTTTGCCCATTGTCTTCTAAATGTTCTCTCCTAAATATTGGACTCTATTGCCCTTCATATCTGCATGATGATACCACTCCTTTAATTATACGCTTGTTTTGCTTTTGGGCTCAGGATACTCCTCAAGAAAAAGAAGGGCCATCTCTGTGACAACTGTTCCCTCCCTTGCCCTGCCACGAGTTTCATCTGTGATGTCAGGCAAAGGCCTTTAGGATGTCCCATAGCACTGTTCACCCAGGGTCAAAGAGGATAATTTCTAGCGCTGAGGTAGCACAACAGTCACAGGGAGGTCCGATGGCTACTGCAATGACTATGCACAAAAGGACTAGATAGAGACAGGTAGGTAAATAACCATGGCTTCACCAGATACTCAGCTTTGCAAATTAGTCCTATATGCAGCTGCAGTTCTACTTGTAGTGACAGCAGTCTGAATGCACAGGTACCTGTTAGAACCACCACCCACGTCGTCTAGGAGGGGCTTTTTCTGCAATACCTTTCGCATTAGTTTTAGCTTTCTGTATCTTTTCACTCCTGCCTTGGAGCCACTGTGTTATTCCAGTGCTGGGCTTCCCACACAGTTCTGCCAGGTTCACTCATACCCTACAGTCCTTTCACTAGGTTGTTCTTACTCTCCTCCCACACTTTGCTCCAGCAGGCTACTATCTCCATCTGCACTCCACGAACTGCTGATACTCCAGTTTTGCCTTCCTCCTGTTCTCCCGACTCAATCCAGTCCTAGTCAGAACAGTCCTGCTTTTCCAGACTCTTAATTTTCACCTTCAGTTGCAAAGGATAGAGGAAGAGGGAGTGCTGTTTCTTCACCTCTGAAATATGGCTGTAGGCATTGGGCTCCTTTCCTCCTTTCCTCCTTGGTTTCCTATGACCTGATGCTTTCCTGGCATCCTTTGCACTTCATAGATGTGCTGCATAGAGTGGCTGTAAATTGCAGTACCTCTTCTGAGCACTCCAGGTTCCTTTTTCGTATCTATTTTTACCCTTGAAAACTTTTCTGCAACCACCTGAAGCCCATGACTGTATATTTTACCCTGTGCATTTTTCCCATCCTGTGTTTCCCTATTGATGTCCACTTCTCAGTGACCATTTTTGGCACATGGCTGTTGGCTCCAGTTGTGCCAAGTACATGTTAGCACACAACATATGTTTGTCCATCATCCTAAAGGCTGGGTGAAAGCTAGTATGCACAGGCATATATTTTGCTGTATTTCTTTCTTGATTGCCTGTACACGCTGTACTTGCCAGAGTGGCTGCACTTCAGGCCTGTAAAGTGCCGCATTTGGTGTGTGCACACATATTCCTTGTTGTTTCCTTTCTGCACTGGTTTCCAAACTTGCTATCTGTGTGAGGAGTTGAACTATCTGTTATGTCCTTTCTCCTTGAATGTATGTCAGGTGAACACTGTCAGACTGGTATGTTTTGCATATTTGCTGTGATATAAGGCTCGGTATAGGAAGCACATGGTTTTTGACAGTGTATCATGGGAATGCATGCAAATTCACTGTTGCACGGGGTACAACCTGAACACATTCCCTATGCAGTTGCCACCCTCTTACCTGTGCTTCTAGACAGCTCCATCAGTCCTTTGGGAACAGCATTCACAGCGCTGAGCACAAGCAGAAGAGATCATAGCTGGGAGAGCAAAGCCAGGTTTCCAGTAGGAAGGGAACAGGACGCAGATTTGGTGGCAGTTGTGAGACTTGTCATGTACATGTTACATGTGCTGGGAACACTGAATGGGGATGCTTTTGTCCCAGTATACAGCAAAAAGTTACATGCTCTGCAGATACTAGGGATTTACATTCACTGACCTAAAGGCATGCTGCCACGTGGAAGACTATTTCAAAAGGGTCAAGTAGCAAGCTGGCAGAGACAGGGAGGAATGCTGACTGAAAAAGTTGTATGAATTGGCTCAAGGATGGTAAGGTAACTAAAGGCTAGGAGAATGTCCTGCTAAAGGTTACAGGGACTGCTGCTTACTGAAACCTCTCTAGGTTCCCAAGTGGTGTGTGGACGCTGTAGGAGACTGCTGAGATGATCAGAAAGGATTGTGGCAAAAAGCCAAAATAGGGTCCTAAGCTCTGACAAAGACTCCTCTAACCTATGGGGCCGAGGTGGGTGGGGGGGAAGTGGACAGGAGATGAATCAGATCAGTTTTTCTTTCAGCTAATAATCCAGTACATTCAACCTTAATACAGTTCTAGCAATGTCCCCACTTGAAAATGAGGATCTTTATGTTCTACTGCTGCTTTCACATATCACTATTTATAGCATTTATTAACAATCTTTTAATTCCCAAAAAACAATAAAACATCCAGATGACATTGTCCAGAGTGCAAAATCAGGGAGAATGAGACCCTTACTTTACAGAAAGGTGCTGCAGGACCCAGCTTTTTCAGGAGGATATTAACTACTTCCTGTAACATATGTACATCCTGGCATGAGCTGTGCTTTGGGGCACCTACAAGCTTCCAGGAACACAAATTCCATGGGAATTGCAACACTCTCCTGAAGACTGGCAGCACAAGCTGGGGCAGCTGCTGTTTGTGGTCAGCTGTGCTCTGCCTGGGTCAGTCCTGCAACTGCCCTGCCAGCAATGTGCAATCTTGTCACACTCTGTGGCTCATCCTGGGGGACCATTCATCTGAGATTGAGTGACAGGATTGAGCTGGAGTTTCTCCCCCTGGTAGTCTTATTTCTGTTTTGATCAGTGTTTCTTTCATCTTAGACACGACTGTTTTATGGAAATGAAAACATCAGTCTTTAGCATCATTTTGGACCTTTTATGTTAGCCCAGATCTCCTTCACGATGATGTTGTCGGGCCCTAATGCCCCAGGTCATCTCTTTCCTTAAGTAGCCTCTGTTCCAGGAGAATGTTTTCTTCCAAAGCAAGCATCAAGATGACTGGAGAGAGGATCCCAGGTGCTGTGACAGCAACCAAAACAGGGTATTTAATTATTTAACCTCTCTTAAACAGCTGGGCGCCTGGCTTCCCCCAGGCCTTGCTCCAATCCCATTTCCATAATGCACAGAACAAAGGTGACAGCCTTTGAGCACAGGCTGACGTTCACATACGGACCAGGCAAATCACATTCAGCAAATGCACCTGCCTGCTGTTTCTTTCAGTGGTGGCACCGACACAAACATGCAAAGCAGCATGGCCGGTACAAACATCACTGATTCACCGATTTCCTAGAAAAGGGGGGAGAGGGGGAGTGGGAGAGGCCTGCTTAGACATACTCATAGTGCTTTTCTCCTCGAGCCAGCAGACAAAGCCACAACCTAGACAGCAAAACATGCACAATGTTTGAAGCTGAAATTCGAATTATTTCAGCTGACGGTATAAGCTTTTAGCCCTCCTTTGCCCATCTGGCTGGAGTCACAGCACCTTCTGCCATACAGGGGGAGCTTGTTTTAGTCATGATGGTGGATACAAACACAGAAACTGCTGCTATGGGCAGGTTCTGAGTTTACCCGGTGCAGGATGAATTACCACCTCTCCCTCAGCGCTACCAACAAAAGCCCACACTATGCTTCCACCCTGTATGCAGTGGGGAAGAGAAGATCCTATTAGGCCTAGTGACTTTTATTCCTATGAGTTTCAGTATCGTAATTCTTGGCTTCACTGCTGCAGGCTACCCTCTTGCTCAGTGCACAGCAGGGCGAGAGCTGGTGGTTGCTCCTTTGCAGCATCAGCACAGTCGGCTCCTGCCGCTCCGGCCAGCGGCACCCACACAAACTGCAGGTGACGAGGAGGAGGTGGAAGAAGCGGCACATTCCTCACCACTTCCCCAGATGACAGCACGCATCCCATTCCTCCTTGTGCACTGCTGGTGCCTGACGTGGAGTTACGGCGCTGAGCAAACAGCGTCCATCGGTCTCGCCAGCTCCCAGCAGGACTCCTTCCCTCTCAGTGCACAAGTGTCTGCAAGATAACACAGCTTAAATCTGCTGCTCCTACAGGCTTACTTTTCAAGGAGTCCCAGATTTCCTTCTCTGCTTTTCCTACCTTTAGAGGGCCCTAAGGCACCGCGGGGCCTCCCCCCAGCCTCTGCCTATGGCTGGGAGTCCCACCTCAGCCCGAGCTGTCGCCAGTGAGGGTTAGCGGCGCCCTGAGGGACATGGCTGGCAGGGCACCAGGCACCCACCCTACTGCACCCAGCAGGGAAGTGGGGCAGGCCCAGAGATGGTGGTCAGGCCCAGGCACCAGCCCCAGCCATAAGGTTCATCACGGTGATGAGGCAAGGTCAGGATGGTAATCCCATCTGCGGGCCAGGGCCAGGGCCAGGGATGGCGGGGCTGAGGGGAGCCAGGGATGGCGGGGAGCTGAGGGGAGCCAGGGACGGCGGGGGGCTGAGGGGAGCCAGGTATGGCGGGGAGCTGAGGGGAGCCAGGGATGGCGGGGAGCTGAGGGGAGCCAGGGACGGCGGGGAGCTGAGGGGAGCCAGGGACGGCGGGGAGCTGAGGGGAGCCAGGGACGGGGGGGGGCTGAGGGGAGCCAGGGATGGTGGAGCTGAGGGGAGCCAGGGATGGCGGGGAGCTGAGGGGAGCCAGGGACGGCGGGGAGCTGAGGGGAGCCAGGGATGGCGGAGCTGAGGGGAGCCAGGGATGGCGGGGGGCTGAGGGGAGCCAGGGATGGTGGAGCTGAGGGGAGCCAGGGATGGCGGGGAGCTGAGGGGAGCCAGGGATGGCGGGGGGCTGAGGGGAGCCAGGGATGGCGGGGGGCTGAGGGGAGCCAGGGATGGCGGGGAGCTGAGGGGAGCCAGGGATGGCGGGGAGCTGAGGGGAAGCCAGGGATGGCGGGGGGCTGAGGGGAGCCAGGGATGGCGGGGAAGCTGGAGACCAGCCCTGTTGCAGCATCGCTGGGACAGGGACCAATAGCCCTTGGGGGACTGAAATGGGCTCCTGGGCCACTGGCAGGGTGATGAGTGGTCCTGGCAGGGACAGTCACGGCTGGTGGCACCCTCAGGGTCCTGTCAACTTGCTAGGACTGTTCAGGGCCTTAAAAAGGCAGAGAATGCCTCAGTGCACCCATTACTCTTCTTAAGACCTTCTGATGTCATCCGGGTCTAATTACAGTTCACGTTGGTGGCACAGCAAGACACAGCCAGGTGTGTCTGTGATGACATAACCAAAAAAAAGAGAGAAGTGACTCCTCCTGGAAGACAGGACAGAGCAGATCTGGCATCCTGGGAAAAAGTAACAGCAAGAAGCTCTGGCAAAGCAGTCCCTTTATTTACAAGCCCACATTGGGAAGAAATGCTAGTCACCCATTTTGGACTAAGCCTGTGATTTTCAAATGCATCTTTATTGATTGGCTGATTTAGCTCAAGTAGTATGAACTTTTTTTTTTTTTTTTTTTTTTACAAGAACCTGCAGCTAACCAACACAAAAAAAGAATTACCATCATTACCTCGTACCGGACTAGCGCAAAAACAGAAGTAAATGCCACAATCCAGTTAAAAGAACCATAAAATAACTAAATTCAACTGTAAACTCTACATGTAACAAACAGCTGAGATTAGTCCCACACATGTCACTTACAAACCCAGCAGCAGGAGGGGAGGGGAGGTCTGAACACAAAACCAAGCACCCCAGATGCCAACTCTTTCTCCCCGAGTGTGCCTAAGCACGGGCTCATTTGAGACAACACACAACTGCGTGCTTGGCAGCACACACATGAGCAAGTGGGACAGCGGCAGACAGATGCACACCATCTGCCCGCAACTTGTCTTTTACCCTAGAAAGCCTCCTGGCTCTGTTCTCTGCTTCAGAACATTCAGAGCTTTCTAAAACAAGAGACCGATGCGGACCTGCACCCAGCGGATGTGAGAAGAGCCTGCTAAGTGGAGGAGAGTGGGCCAAAAGGAGAGGACTGAGCACTGCAGGCAGGAACTGAAGTTATCCAAGTTGGCAGTAGGTACAACTCATCCCAATGCATTTATTCCAGATGAACACATGATGGAACAACAAACCTGACATTCAGGATTAAAAACTGCGGATGCTAACCCACCCATTTCATCCTTTGTTCCCCCATTTTCTGTCTGCCCGTTACGATTGCTGTGTCTACATCCTCTGAGGTCCCTCCCTTCTCTCCCATTCTTCTACTTCCCATACCACACGGGCAGTGTCCCTCCTGCCCCACTACGCTGCCTTCCCTGACCTTCACACAGCTCTGCCAGTGACTCCCACTTCACACTCACAGCCTGCTCTTTCGCCTCGTGTACCTTGGTGGAACAACAGTCAGAGAAGGCTGAAACCTGATTTCCCGTCTTCCACAATCACGGGAGCACTCATCTTGATTTCTCATTCCCGAGGAACACAGAGAACTCTGATCTAACTTCATGTAAACAGAGCAAACACCTTCAATTTATTTTGGAATCTGCCCATCTTCTTCATCCTTCTTGGTCCCTCTCTTAAATGTAGGAATGTTTACAGTAATTCAGGTCCAGTTCTCTGATTTTTAGGTAAGACCCCAGAATTTTCCTGAAAGTCAGCTCACTCCCCAAACCCCATGCCCTCATCAGTTACGGCAGTTATGGGAAAATCTGCTGTTTGTGCCACTGGGAAGAAACTGCTTTGGCATGACAGCGTAAGGCTTGCACAGGACAGCATCTATCTGGCACCTTTCTAAGAACAACATTGGCTTAAAATAAAATAATTATTCCCCTTCCCCTTTCCCTCTCGCAAAGAGTGGCACTGTTGTCCAGTCACAAAAAGCCAGCAAAACACATGTGGGAGCAACTAATTTCTTCCACTTGTGCATGTGGTGCAAGGGCTGTACAGGGATGAGACATGGAAGGGAAGGCTAAACCCACAGGACTTCTGCCATCTTCAATTCTGCAGAAGACTGGTACAAGGACAACACTGATAGATAATTTTGTTTGTTCAATAACAAGACCACTAGTAGTTAGTTGCCTTAATGTACAGCAAAGGAGGCTAAAGTTAGGTAGCAAGGAAAGAGGCTATCTAGGAACTGAACAGTCAGTCTCAGCAGCCTCCAGGATCTGTCTCTGTGAAGTTCACTAAGAACAAATTTGATGAGCAGCCATGGTGGACATGTTTGGTATACTCAGTCCTGTCTCAGAGCTAGAGTAGGCTAGTAATTCTCTTGAGGTCCTTTCTAGCCATGTGCTTATGAGTTTATCAGTTGACTTCACTGAAAAGAACAAAAGGGTTGTCCCTAATTTTTCTGTCCAGCACTTGCAATTAAAGCAACAAAGGAAAAAAAAAAAAAATCCTTCCTTCTTTTCCCCAACCTTCAAGTCTCACAGCTGAGGAGTTCCCAGCCCTCAGTTAGCCCTTCTAATACTGATGGATGTGATGGGAAACACAAAACTCTTGGAACACTTCACAGGTAGCAGTTGGAGTGAGGACTGTCAGCACAGGACAGCCTTGTGTGGGCAGAGTGAAGTACTTCACAGCTCGCTAAATGCTCACAGGAGTGCAGCCCGTGCCATGGGCAAGGCGTAACAAGGTCAGTGTACAATACATGGCATGCCTTCTCCATCCAATGAAAGGGTTACACAAAAACGGCCATCCTGCCCAGTCACTCTCCTGGAGCTCCACCACACTGGCTTGTCCAGCAGTACTAGCTAAATACTTCCAGCTGTGGCAAGAGAAGACCTATGAACAGTGGAATCTCCCCATTCCAGTGCAGAACCCCTCGTTAGCCTTTCAGTTCACCCTTTCATACACTGTCCCCCTACCCTCCCTCCCCTCAATTTAAAAAATAATGGTTACAATTAATGCATGGAAGGTGATGGCATTGTGCATGTGATTCACTTCCAGTTCTCTTCCCTTCTTCTCAGGCATCCTCCTTCCTCCTCTCCAACATCCCTCCCCCCCAAATCCATTCCATCAGTCCATCTCGCCTGCATGCCTGAGGGGCTGGTGCTCACTTGCCATAGACGCTTTCATCGCTGTAGGCCACATAGAGAAAATAGTCCTCCTCGTGGTTATCCTGCAAGGGGAGAAAGGGAGAACGTAACAAACCAAAGCTTTGTAACTCACTATATGTGGAAAAGCCCAACCAAGAGATCACTGTAACAGCAAGAGGACATAACAAAAGAGAGGTTATTTCTCCCCCTTTACATTGAAGGCTTCACTTCCTCATACCAAACAGAGTGTACAGCAACTCCCTTTCTCTGCTCCCACAGCTCTACTCCTAAATTCAGGCATGTCACCCTTTAGGATACAATGAATTTACTGGAAGACTCATAGCCCGAGTGTGCTGCAGAAACACCTTTGTTGCAGGCTGTGCAGCAGAATCTCAGCACCGGTATGGCCTTAAGATCAAGAGGAGAGACCTGGCATGCTTTAATAAGTCAAAAATCACATCTAGATAGTTCATTATTTGGTAAATACGGTTATGATTCTTGCTTTTCAGAACACTTTGACAAATGGCTGTGTTTCTAGTCCTGTTTTACATACGGGAAGTAAAGTTGAGATGTTAAGTGATTACACGGACACAAAAAGTCTGCAGAGTGCCAGTAACAAGTGTCCTGATCTCAGCTCTGCATAGCTAGACCTTCCTCCTACATGTCCAGATTTGGACAACCTCCCGCACATGTTAATCTTACAATAACTTCACCAGTCCAATTACAAACTGTCCAGTTATTGTCAAAAGGTGACAGGTCAAACAAGGCTCACAGCACCATACTGGAGCTCTCCTATTAAAACATGCTAACACAACAGAAGGAGAAATCAATCCAGGCTGTAAACCAGCCACGATATAATGGCTATATAACTGAGGAACATCCATCTGATAGGGACAGAATATGCTTTTAAGATCGATCAAATAACACTGCTCAGTAGAAATGCTGGGTAGCAATGTTCACAGGGTCCTACAAGGTCCTCAAATACACAGTACAAGTGATGAAAAAGTAATTCTGAACGAAGAGTTAAGTGTTCCTTGACAATGTATTTATAGACAGTTGGTTGCCCAGTGATACTGTTCTTTTACTTACTAAAAGGAAATTTCTTTTGTACAAACAGGAAAGCTAGTGGGTATGTTCTGCCCACACCCTACCCCAGCTACAATCTTTCCTCTATACATAAAGTGGTTTATTTCAATACTTTGTTAAAGTAGTAGGAGAAACATACCACTACTGAGGCAACTATTCACCTCCTGATACACCACTGACTTTCAACTAGCAAACAATCAGTTAAAATGATGAGGCTCCCTGGGCTTGCTCCTCTTTATAATTGCAGGATGGAACTTCTCTAAACAGATGACGTGATACAGCCCAGGCCAAGAGGGTCCGTGTTCAGGCATCTGTGACCAAGCTGCATACACTGCCAGTTGAGTAGCACTCAGTTTCCTTCAGTGACGATATGCATTCTTCTGGACACTCCAACAAAAGGAGAAAGAGATGGGCCAGGCTTACCTCATACAGCTGGCCCATGGTAGCACTGGTGGGAGGGATGGTATTATTGACAAAGAAGAACAGGGCATCTTCTGGCCTCAGGTGGATCCGCTTTCTGATTAAGAAGTAGAATTGGCCAACTGGAGAGGAACAGAGGAGAATGCCTTAGATGCAGAAAGCACGTTTTGGTTTTGGTTTTTTTGGTGGTTTTTTTACTCTAACCATAGTGGTTTTCTTTTGATGGTGGAGGTCACATACTGTATGTGAAAAGTAGGGAAAAATGAACAATGCAGGAAAGAAAGCAGTAACTTCATGATTGTAATCACATTAGCTGCCAATCCACTCTGAGCTGGCAGTTTCTCAGGTACATGCCTCAGACCATGTACCGTCTAAATCCACACTCCACCTACTTATGGTATGAAATACTCTATTGTGGGGAATGGTATAAAGATCCCTAACTAGCTTAACCTTCAAATCCCACAGATCAAAGACTACTTAGAGAATTTAGACTTGGTGTAAATGTTCACACTATTGCTGAAAAAAAAAATCCTTACTATTTGCTTTAGCTATGTTGCACAAGAAAGTATTCTGCAATCCATTATATACTGCAAGAAAAATAAATGCTGTTTCTTTAACACATTCATGCTTTCAAATGAAAACAAATGTGATCACACACAAAATGGCCATGACCACCAGAAAAGGAACTTTTTAGCCATGACTCCGACCACAGGGATGGAAAACAATGGGACTATTTCAAGAACTTGTCTCTTCCTGCAACAAGGATACAGCCTCCAGCAACTCTGCAGCTACGTCATCGACTGATGATTATGCTACTGTCTATGATACACAATTCAGTCATTTTCATCATGGCTAGAAGTCAGCTGTAACACATGCATGTTAGCTAAGTCAGGAGGGTACCTCAGAAGATCTCAGAGCATTCTACATGTTGTAAGGGACATAAATGTAACAGGGCCAGCCAGCTAAACTGGGGTAATGATCGGATGTTGAGCTTGCCTGCGTATTTTCTTGGTGCTGATCATAGAGTAAAAAACACTTCTGAGACCTTATCACTGAAAAATCAGGAAGGTAGACTTTGTTACCTGTGAGGTCAGAAGGCACAAGATACTTCCTTTTGTCTAGATCGGGTACTCTGGCTTTCGGTGCTTTTTCCACAATTACCTGGAGAGAGAGAGAGAGAATGAGAAAGCACAAAACAACCCACGAGCGTCATAAACCTGAATGGACCAAAAAGCATCAGTGCAAACGAATACTAGCCTTTGAGACAGATGGTGCTACCAAGCCTTTAGAAATTTGTTAATTTTGTAACAAATACACAACGTTAAAAAACAGATAGGTGAGAAGAAGACTTAAAATCACTGGCAATAGCTATGCTGGGAGCCCAGGACTGCAGCAGTCAGCACAGTGAGTAAAAAATGGAGACTGGAACAGACATAAAAATAAACCATAATGGCCGAGAACAAAAAAAAAAAATCAGGTCACCTTGATGGTCCCAACGCAGGTTAATTTTGTATGAAGGAGCTGCCAGGAGGCTAATACATGAACACAAGAAGTATCACAAGTAAGTTGAACTGTTTCCAGGTTACAGTTCCAAACTGCCTGGCACAAAATCAGCCCTGCTCCCAGTAGTCCCACATCCTAATTTCCACACTCACCTGTATCAAGTGCCCTAGAATGAAGCAAAGAATTAAAAAGAAACTACAGCTCATTGGGGAATGTTGTTTGTTGGTTTTTTTTTTAAACCCCAGTTCTTCAGTAGTTATATTCTACTCTGAAATTCTTATCCTTTAAGGTTATTTTCCCTAGTTCATATAGTTATGGACATTTCCTTATTCATATAAATATATAATAATTAAAAAAACATGTTACCATCTGGGCAACTGGACCCACAGAGAACTTCGACACAAAATACTAACCCTCATTATACTCTAATGTCATTATGACACAGAAAAATATGAAGCTCTGCAGCTTTAAGGTCAGACTGAGAGATCTGCTACAGGAAATTTCTGTTACCAGAACTAGGCAAAATGTTTACCTCAGAAGCAAGGAAGTATTCCAAAGTGACCTGAACTCCTTTCGTGAAAAGCCTTGGAAACCTTTGGAACTACTGGGTTTGTACAGAAAAAACCCTGCAGGCAGTTTTTTGGTGACACATATTTTTGAACTGGTAGAAGATTATTACATCATTCAGTCTATGTGGCTTGCTGTTCTGCAGAAGCCATTTTGATCATCTAAACAAGAAGCTGGATTTTCTGAACCGCCTCAACTTTTTATTGTTATACCCTATAACTGTAAATACCCCACCTGAGATGCTACTGAGGACTAATTTCCAAGGGTTCTACCTCCCACAGCTCTGTAGCAACCCAAACCAGCAACTCTATGTGTTGTGTAACAGAAAGGGCTGAGCTGCTGTGGACTAAGCCGCCTTTGGAAGCAAAATGGAGTTGTCACATCAGTGAGACACTATGCCAGAGAAAAACGTTATGATGATGAGCTCGGTGTATTTAGTCTGGACAAAGTGCCATGCTAACTTGGCTCCTTCTAGATCCAAGTCACGTCACACCACAGAGGTGCTAGATTGGACATCTCTTCCCTGTGCTCCATTGGGATGCTGCCAACACAGTCAAACCCCCTGAAAAAAATCTAAGTTTGTTTTTAAAATAGAAACATGATTGTCTCTGCTACTTCAAGAACTTCAAGCGTCTCAATTAGTACAAGGCATTCAAGCTCTTTCAGGCAGTTTGCGGTAGGACATGCACTTCTGTACGAGATGCAATTGGGAAATGCTACGAAGGAAGGACCGTTCCACAAGCTCATTGAACAGGTGCAGGCTGAACAGCAAAATGCACTTAGCACAATTTTCGCCCACATATCCAACAAGGCAATATCTAATGCAATAAATTGCAGTGGAGAGAAACCATTAGCTCTTACCTCCAATTTCAAAAACTATTGACAAGCAGAACTGTTTGCTAGCAGCACTGACACGACCACCCCGACCCAAAAGGGTAGCTTGGTCATTAGATAATAAAGGAAAAGAAGCCATGCTTATGATGAAGAGGTGCGTGTTGGAGCTTCTAAGCCCCTAGGAAAGACTTAAATGGGATCACTGAGCTTAAGAGAGATCGCCCTCTTGCAAAGGGGCAGGGGAAGGATGGAGGTGCTCTGCTAACCTGACCATCAGCTGTAGTCAGTACGCCTGATAACACAGCTATCTCTTCTGAAGCACCAAACCCTTCACACACACAAACCTATGAAGAAAATCCAAAGGGCTGATAGAGATTCTCTCTCTGTCTGTTGCTGCTGGGTGGTGACTGTGGTAACGTGGGACTGTGCCAACAGTATAATCTCAGCAAAATGCTGAGATGTACCAGGGTGCTGCAGTGTAGGCAGCCAAACGGACGTCATCTTCAAGGATCCTGCTCTCGGAAAGGGCAGAGACAGAAATGATGTAAAGAACAGTTGTCTGCTGCGTTTATTTGCTCCACATGCAGCTATAACAAAAGCCTACCCATGACAATTCACATCTGGGCCTCGCCATGCACCATTTTCATTTATCCTTACCTACAGCACACCTTTTTATTCTGGTCCGGCTCTCTCCATAAAGGTCTGCCAACACCCCCCTAACTTGACCTCTTGCCAGGCTGGGCCTGGTCCTGGGCTTCTCACACGTCTCTTCCAGACTCATCTATCACAATCTGCTGTACGGTCCGCCACATTCATCCTCAGTTTACAGCCTGTCTCACTCCTGACCTACCAAGCCCTCTGCGGTCCCCATCACGGGCCACAGAACCACACACACCTCACCACCGACTCGCTGCACGCGCAGCCTGCTACACTATGCCAAGGGTCCCAAAACCTCCTAGGAGAAATGCAAATACTGGCCTCCACGAACTTTTTGCAAGTCCAGCTGAAGGCCACTCCCAAGATTAAAAATGGTGTTAGCCTGCAGGGAAAATGCATGGTGTAACTGCTCGCCCTTGTCCTCAGATTTATGGGAGCGCCTAAATTATTTTGCAGGCAGTACCCCTGGGCAGCAAATCTGGAACAGACCTCTCCAGCGGGGATGGAAAGAACGAACATTTGCAAAACGTTTATTAAAAAGGAACCAAAAAATATATCGCAATTAATTTGATTCGTCATTTCTTTTCCGCCTATTATTATTCGGAATCATAAAGCTAGAAGTTTTCCACAGGCACTCCAAAGGGACATAAGGATGAGGAAGCAAAGTTTAGCTGGATGACCTCGTTTTCCAAGTAATGTTTTCTCCACAGGATGATTAAACAGGAGGGCAGGAAGACGGAGAAGTATCATTTTTCTCTCATGCAAAGCAAAAGGACAGCGCAAGGCTGTATCCAAAAGACAGGCCAGAGGAAAGGAAAACACAAATAAAGGGAAAGGATCAGGTGACAGGGATACAGCCCTTGTTTTCAACGAAGAGCACCCGATTAACCCACTCATTGTTCTCCTCCATCTTCCCGGAGCCGGCGGTAAGCTCCCCCCCCGCTCCCGCCCCGCCCCCACGCACGCAGGCTGCCCGAATTAGCGGCGTTGCCGCCGGCCAGGCACTGCGGCTCCCAGAAAAAAGGGGGTACTGCCCCCGCACCCCCCCGCCAGCACAGCCCGCCCCACGGAATAAGCAGCCACAGTTGTGCGCTAAAGAGAAAAGCGGCCTGGAATCTGAATCAGATCGTCAAGATCGCAACCGTCTTGACGAATCTCGTTGCTTTTGCCTTAAAAAAATAAAGCAAGAGGCAGGCGACGAGGAGCACAAAGGCGCCGAGCGCGGCGGCCGCCAGGCAAGGCGGGCAGCCCCGCCGCCCCCTCCCCGCCACTCACAGGGACTCTGTCGGGGTATTTCTTCCGGATTTTCTCCCCTTCTTTTTTCCTGTACTCGAACGGGTGGTCTTCCTTGTACTGGAACTTCATGCTGCCGCGCTGTCCCCTTCCCTCCGAGGGCTGCTGCGGCTCCCTGCCTGCCCTGCGGCCGGGTGCTCAGCCAGCCCCGCACCGGCGCAGCGCGACCCCGAGCCCTGCCGCGGGAGCGCGCCGCCCGCTGCCGGCAAAGTGCGGGCTGTGACGTCACGGGGAGGCACCCCGCCCCCACCCCCCGCCGTCTGGGTGCCGCCGGGGCGGGGGCTGTCGCTGGCTGCGGGCGGGGCTCGGGTTTGCGGGGGGGGGGCAGGGGGGCACACCCGTCACGTACCGGGGAGGGGGCAAGAAGGGACGTGCCCCCTGCCAGCCCGCGCGTGTCGCCCCGCCTGCTGCGCGCGGCGGCGCGTGTTTTTCTTGCTACATTGGTTTATTGCGCGGCAGTAAATAAATAAGAAATAAATAACCATAAATTAAAAGTACTATTTATTTTTTTTTAATTTAAAAGGCAGAAAAATAAACACACCATTCAGCAACAACGTCCCCCACTACCCCCCCTTCCCCCCCCCCTCCGGGTGACTTCAGGGGTTATAAATACAACGTGAGCAGGCACGTAATCCAGCCGGGGCTGCGGGGGTGGCTGCCCTGCTCCTCCTTCCCTGCCGAGCCGAGCGTGGGGAGGCTCCGGGGAGGGGAGGGGGGTCCGGGGGGTCCAGGGCTTGATGTTGCCTGTGTGAGGCTGGAATGCCTCTGCTCGTCCGAAACGGGGGTGGGTGAGCCTGACCTATTTAAGTGGCTGTGAGACCCAAGACCGAAAAGCCACTAGTTTTCACGACCATCCCTGTTGCTACCAGAGCTGGATTATTGCCTTGTTTGTAACATCTCAGCTAAACAACAAGGGGCAGAAAGCGTGTCGTGTAATGTGCCAGACCAGATGCACGTTACAAACAGCAGACAGTTAAAGGGAACTGTCTGCAAACAAGCCAAAATAGCCGGCCAATTTTAGCCCAGTTACTCAGCTGATACATACTTGGAATATCTTTGGGTTTTTTTTCCTAGGAGTAGTTGGGCTCACAGTTTTTCACTGACCAGCAAAACAGAAGGAATTAATGAGTGGATCAGCATGCTAAAATCAGCACAAAAATTAATTGCTGCTACCCTGGGGGCAATGCATGGGAGTGTATCAAATTCTCTCTTTGCATGCCTCAGCCAGAGAAGCAGAACTTTTCCAAGGATGATCTTTTATTTTTATAGTAGTTTTAGCTGTGATAGTAGGAGCTGGGTGGGACAGCAGACTGCCTCAGACGCATTAGGTGGCTTTCCAAGGCCACACCAGTGGGCAGAGGTGAGAGGACCCAGGTTTCCTGTATCCGATTCGACCCTGTGCCAGTGCATTGACTCAGAACAAGCAAGGGTATGAAAAGACATCGTTCCTGCTTTCCTGGCACTCTGCTTTTACAGCGTGATTAGAATAGAAAAAAAAATCCAGACTACAGCAAAGAGTCAGTTTGAATCCTGAAGAAATTGAAGAGCAAGCTTGATGCTCCTTAATGATTAAAACAGGATTAGGGGAACATAAAGCCCAGGTGTTTTTCTAGAAGTACTCATATAAATCCTTTAGGCGGACCCAAGAAACTTATAGGGCTAGTGCCTTTATGTACTGATACGCACACTTGAGTTGCCTGCAGGGTGGGACTCATGCCGACACCTGGGGGATGAAGGGCCTGTTGCAAATCCTCACAGCAGAACTGGGTGTTAGCTTCTGCCCAGCTGGTTCATATACTGGTCACCACCCACTTCTGCACTCAATAGCACACTGTGGCTTGAACTTAGAGGCCTTTTGGTAATGCTCCCTCTCCAAGCCCTGGTGCACTGTGATCTCTCATTTTGAACATAAGTAGGAGAGATACGGAGGAAACACATTTACCTGGTTGAAGATACAGTCAGATGGTGGCAGCTCCTAGATCATCTTGCCTGGCACAGGAGTGTAAATGGGCATGGGACAGAAATCTCAGCTACACTTACAGTGTAGATGTGTGCGGCTGAGCCTGTCACCTTAAATGGCTTTTGTGGTCAATGGCAATAAATAGGCACATTGCAGTGGAATTTTTGTCACCCGAATCATGACATCTACTTTTGGATGGCCAAAGTGTGCCCCCAAGAACTCTGGCAGGTACTTCAGTGTCTACTCATTATGGTGTAGTGTGACCACCTGCACAGCTCACTGGTCAGCTCCAACAGGTGGACACCCAAATCTCTTAAGGATAGAGTGGCCCACAGTGGGAATGGCGTAGATTGGTGTGTCCCAACCTTCACTAGTTCATGTAGATAAGGTTTATACAGGAAGCATCATCAACTTATTTCTGTCTGTCCTAGGCCATGTGAACATTTCCCTGTGTTTGCAGGCAGCATCAGGAGACCTCAAAAGGGTGAGTCAGAAGGAAGGCATTATTTTTGTGCAGTGCCACAAAACAGCCTAGACTGAAGGAATCCCAGAGTTTGGGGAAAATTCTGGTTTCATAACACCTGACTCCTTGCTTCCTAACTGCCTGCAGCATAGCAGTTGCTAAAGTGTATTTAAGGTCTGTACTGATGCAGATGCCTCTTCCTCAAGGACAAAAGAAAGGAAATTTTCTAGTCTATTTCACCCAGGCCACAACACATTCTGGCAATCTTAACAGACTGATCTCCAACTCTTGTTGTCCTGTAAAGTGCTGTTTCCATTTTCAAGACTGTACACAAGGCAGCTGAGCTAGCATCTAGTTTGTTTTTCAGTTGACAAATCAGAGAGGAATTTCAGGGTTCTTTCCTGGTCTGATGCAAAGACGTGACCTGCAAGTGCATTGCTAGGTGACTTCTCCCCCAACAAACCCACGTGAGCATCATAAATCTCCTTACTGAACTCTTCCTGCCCTGATGATGCAGCCCTGGATATGCAGCCACAAGCCGTGCTCCTCCCACTTCCCTGCTTCCTCCCCATCAGGCACCGAATTCCCAGCCCTCTCCTCCAGCTCAGTAATAACAATAACATCACTGGCACAACAGCAGGCAGGAAGATGATACATGCAGAAGCAGTGACAAACAGCTAATCATCTGACTTAAGAGTTCTTATTAAAATGTCAACCCATGGGCATGTGACAAACCTCACATTCTGGGTCCCTGTGCTAGAGGGAGGAACTGGCGGTGGGGCTGGCTGGTTTTCCTACCTTGGACTGCCAGCACTAAGTGGTCCTTCACAGAGTGTCGAAACAATATAGTCTTTCTTAACCTAGAGTGTCAGAACAGCTCTGAGCACGTGATGTATTACTGTGTCTGCAGCTCACATAGGCAGCGGTTCACTCTAAAAGGGATTCCCCAAGCGCTGCCAGTGCTGTAGCTGTAGAAGCAGGAGATAAAAATATTTGTGCAGAATCTGGGGGCAGGGTTTGCAGCCTTGTGCTGTATGTACCACAACAGTGTTGCAGGGGCACTGCTGGGAGCTCTGCAGTGCACTATTGTGAAGTGAAGCTAGCTTAGGTATCTAACTGGCTAAAATTTTGTGAATTAAGCATAAAAATATGCATTATTTGCCCCATGTTTCTTGGACATGTCATCTAGGGGGATGTCTCTTGTTCAGCTACTGTTCAGCTACCTATAACTCTGGACTCCCTTAGATATTTCTTTCATTAGTACCTCTTCTTGGCTACTTACTCCATTTGTGTTATCATAGGCTGACTTTTTTGTTTTCTTTTTTTTTTTTCTTTAGTGTGGATTCAGCTTATCAAAGCCTCTATGGTCAGAACATTTCTACTGTGTAGTCTGAATGGTAATTAAACCACAGAGGGTGTGATGAAGTCACTTGTGATTCTGCTCTGTTTGATGTCCATCCATGGCACAGTCCTTGACTGTTTTTTCTCCTGCACCACTCCTGACTGGTCACCGGTTTCATTTGACGCTGGATCTATAGCAGCCTCAGAGCAAGTATGGGCACATTGGCCCTGGGTGAGGACACAGGGTTAGTCACTCCCATCAAACAATGGCTAATTGTGTAGATGTTTTCCTTTCCTCTAGGAAATAGTTCTGTGTTGTCTATGCTGAACTGCTGTCTCACTGCTCTGTTTTC
This sequence comes from Falco naumanni, assembly GCF_017639655.2. Classification (NCBI taxonomy): domain Eukaryota; kingdom Metazoa; phylum Chordata; class Aves; order Falconiformes; family Falconidae; genus Falco; species Falco naumanni. Next base: position 9,219,818 of record NC_054058.1, on the reverse strand, counting down.
TACAGCTTCTTACTTTTTTACAAAAAAAGCTGCTCATTCCTAATTGCGTGGCCCACCCTCAGCTCAAGTCGCTTAAATGCATGTGAATGATGTTATGAGGAGCTTAAGGAATATACCTTGTCCTGTGGTGAAAAGCAGCAATAAAGGACAAAAGCCCAGATGTGAACAACACAAGTCTGAGATCCCTTTGTTCCAACCAATGGTTTGGAGTGGCCTGCTGGAGAAGGGGATCACTGTTACTTACAGTCCTCTGAAAACAAAGGAGCAACACAACAGTGGGGTCTGTGGAGTGTTTCTGAATAAGATCGGTCTTTCTCAAGTACTCCGTGTTCTACAGGAGCTTAAGGGTGGTGTGGACAACTCCTCTGCGGCACCTGGTGTTGTTTACTCCTATTCCCCTCATGTGATTCCAGCCCAAATTACTCCATGTGCAGGCTAAAGGTAGCCAGCGGAGACGGGTTGCAAGACTCCTTTGAGATCACTTGTCATATGCTTGCTCGGGTCCCACCCTTTTCACAGTGTTTGGTGAAAGGCTGAGTAACAGGCGAGCCAAGGGTCAGTGACTTGGTTATGGTGTAGTTATTTTCAGTACTTTGTGCATCATTTCCCCCATCTACACAGGGAATATTAAGGCTTGTCTGATACATAGACAGCGTGACAACATGGGTAAAGTCTGTGAAGTGCATGAGGTTCTTTGGATGCAGGTACTTAATTATTCATAACTAAAGAGCATTGCTCTTGATGGTATTCTTTCCCTTGTCGTGCAGAAAATGAGTACTCCAGTACAGCCAGCTTGACACAGCAGCTGAACAAACCCTAAAGTTATTTAATGATTAGCAGAACCCTTTTATTTATCTTCAAATGTATATTACTCTTTATTTGTAAGCAATTCACACCTCTATTGCTCTTAAGCATGGGGAAAACAGTTGCGACTTGAATATTTGTTTAAAAGTTGTATGGAAGTATTAGTTCCTTATATTTAATAGTATTTGATGTTTAATTTTTAATCTGGAAGCATAAAAGTTTTCAAAGTGCTTATTGGCCATTATAATATAATACACAAAGATATTCAATGTCCAGAATCAACAGTGAGATGGAACCACCACCACCGGAGTAAAAAAACTAGCTGAGTAACAGTAAATTGCAGTACCAAGTAGCAGTTTAGCTCTGTAAATATGTAAACTTGCTATATTTTTATGGGCTGTGGTCCTGCTTCTTCACAAAGTACCTGTGTTCTTTATTGACTGCCCTCATTTTTGGGTTGTTTGTGAGGAGAGTATGTTTTTGAATCACAACAGATCTGAGGGCAAGAGTGAAGTGTCTGCAGTCACTGATACCTGGTCTTTGCTTTCATATATGACCTTGTATGGTTAATTAGAGTGCTTGTAGGTCTGCTTCTGGTTTTTGTTTGTTTGCTTTGATTTGGTGTTTTATTATGTCCTATGGGCTCTTGAGTGCTTATCTGAAGTCACATTTAGTAGGAAACAATCCCTGAGCAAGTGGAGTGCTGTCTCTCATTATTTTCACTTGAAATATTTTGGATGTCTTGCCAGTAAAAAACCCCTTGAGGGTACCTGCTTTAGCACCTAACAACTAAGTGAGACAAACAAAGAAGGATGTGAGCAGATGGGAAGGGCTAGGAGAGTTAGGTGGTACTGGCTTTGGTCAAGGGAAACCTGCTGAAAGCAGCAGGTAAGGCCCACCTCTGGATACGAGTGACCTGTTACTTTTCCCCTTGAAACTCAGAAAAGAGATAGCAGAGGTGATTTGATGCAGAGGAGGGGAAACCTAAGAATTTTAAAACTTCCCTTTCTATTGCACATCTTAGAAAAAAAATTACTGTTGTGAATTATTAACAATTGTCCGTTCCTGTTTTGCTAGGCAGGATCGCTGCCCTGTGGAGCAGGGCTGCCATCTCCTGTTAAATGCCCGCAGAGCTTGGGGCTCGGAGGCAGGAGGAAAGGGGTGGAGGTGCGGGAGGAACGGTATGTTCCCCCTGGAAACGATTGTGAAGGCTTCCAGGAAGTTTCTGGGCTTGATAGTGCTTGACGCATGTTCAGCAGGTCCAAATGTTTGCTTCGGGCTTTTACTGTGCAGTAAACAAAAGCCTTCCAGGAAACGTTCTGCAGCATGGTGGAGAAGTCAGGCTTGAGCTGGGCTTCAGAGAGCAGCTAATGAAATAGGTCACTCTAGCAGATGTTCCCCAAACAGTTACGATTTCAAGTGTGCTGCATAGCAGAAGAGACATAACCTTATATGTCACTTATTTATCTATTTATTATATTCCAGTTTATCATTCATTAACGGTACCGTTAGGTAATGACTAGGCAATTCAGAAAGGAGATTTTGACCTAGGAAATCAGGACCCTCATTAAGTTCTTTTGGATACAGAACTCATGTGACTGGGCAAGGTCTGGGACATCATCAAAGATGTATTGGTTGTTCAATTGGGCTCTATGCTGAAGCTATCTTATCAACCTCTAAAATTGTCTAAGACTGTAATCTCAACAGCAGTTAGATTCCTAAACATATTCGTGGACCTTTCCTTATCTACAAAATAACCATTTTTTCTGTATTTCACAGGAGAGAAGATCAGCATATTAAGGACATGAGAATTTGGGTGCCCCAGTAGGAAGGGTCATGCAGCCACTTCAAGAAGGATGTGATATCCATGACCTGTGCATTCATATCAACATTAACATACACACGCAATTCATTCTTGGCTGCTTATCATTTGATTTTTGATGTCCCTCTGCTTGAATGTTTTCAGTTGCTGAACCTGGGGTGGATATAATACTGATGTAATTGAGGTCGCCTTCTCAATGAATACCTAGTCCAAGAAAACATTTTACAGATGGTCCATACCTATGTTCATCCAAACAGTTTGATTAATATTTCTGGGTCATTCAACATATTTGTATTCATCAGGAAAGACTCACAAATTATTTCTATCTGAGAAATGGCTGAAATGTTTTAAATGGTTGTATTAAATTTGACCTGCTTTTGACAGCAACATTAGGAATAATTTATAAATGATACAATATGAATGCAACTAAAATATGATTGACTTTATTTCAGAGGTAGTGTTCTTGCTCCTTCCCTTGTTTGATCGGCTAGCATAGACATCATATTTGTTAATTAAAATGTAAGAGCTTGTGACTACTATTTTAGAATTGCTATGTATCGTATTCAAAACCAGACTGTCTTCATGACATATATCCTGTAGGGCGTTCAGGACATCTACTGCACATACGACCAATGTATGCTGTCTTTTGTTTACATGAAGATTGTGTTCCTACACAGCTCCTTTTTTCTTTCTTTCTTTCTTTCTTTTTTTTTTTTTTTATAATTTACTATAAATGGTTGGCACTTTTGAGAAGTTTGATGTTACTGGGTATTAAGATCTCACATGTCTTCTTTTTTTCTTTTCTGTTGTGAAAATCTCTCTGCCATCCCCAGGAAACTTGGGTGGAGGCAAGCAGAATGAGCCAGCATCTGCCATCTCCCTGCAGGTCACTAGCCTGCAAAGTGGCTCAGCACCTTGATTCTGCTGCCTGCTTATTCCTGCAAACTGTGACAGTAGTGATGTGTGTATGTGGACATGGAGAATGCCAATGGCCAGTTATCTCAAAAAATGGTCAAAAGGAGCCATCAAAATATGCTAGATCTGAAAATATTTGGAATTTAGTCTCTTTTTTTGCTTTTCCCTAATGACTAAGAAACTTAATCTGATATTCCGAACCCTGCCCAGAAGAATTAGTCTCTGCATGTAACTACATTCAGTAAAACGAGGTACTAATGTCCTGGGAGGGATGGCTGGGCATCCTTGCCCTTGGCAGATGCCTGCAGTCTTTCCTCTGGCACTGGATCCAGGTCTGGCACTTTCTGCCCTGCCTTGGCGACGGTGAATCTGCTCATGTGCAGAGCTTCTTCATAGACTGGAGGAGTGTCTGATACCGAGAGGGGTGGTGGTCCCTGCGCAGCGTTATGGGAGTGTGCCACTGCTAATATCCTCCTGGCAGCAGGCCCAAACACAGAATGGAGAGCTGAAAGGGAGGAGACAAAAGCTGTTTGCCACTTCCTGAAAGCACCGTGCAATTAAAGGAGGACAGGTATATCTGCAGTGCACAGGCTTTTCTTTCCCCACAGCCTGAATGTTTTCCTGCCCTTGTCCTTCCCTAAAAGGGATGCGCGGAAAACCCCATCAGCAACATCCCACACTTGCTCCTTCCTCAAATGCCACCAAGGCGTGTAGCTGCCCTAATTCCACCCAAATGTGTCTCACAGCTGATTCACCATCTGGCTGCATTTGCTACAAGAAGGCTGATGAGCACCTGCATTTGTACTGTGTGCAGATGCTGCTTTCCCTGCATCCTGCCATGAATTTCCCTCTGTCAGCCCTGGGATGCTGCAATCTGGGCTTTTTACAGTGCAGCCCTTCGCTTTGGGGTGTGCTGAGGTCCCCAGGCTCTGTCAAAGCCAACTCACAGGTAATGGTGCTCTGGAGGGTGCTGTCATGATCAAAAGCAATGACGGTGACCTCATAGGGCTGAGGACCTGATTCCTCCCCTGTCTGATGGCAATGAAAACAGCATCTCACGCAGATGGAAACCAGGCCACACAGGAGCAGCAGCCCACCGATCGCCACCACCAGCCTGGTAAGGGAGAGGACATAGAATTAAGACAGGAAGATTTTGTTGGCAGAAGTCCTCTTAATGTTTCTCCCTGCTTAAAGCAAGGCTAACCTGAAAGCTAGACAAAGTCATCTGGGGCCTTGTCCAGCACAATTTGGACAGTCTTCAGGGATGAAGATCCCACGTTCCCTCCAGGCAGCTGTTCCAGTGCTGCACCCTCCTCAGGGGAAGCATTTTTTCTGTCTAATCAGAATTTCCATGTATGCAGCTTGGCCAGTCGCCTTAGGTCCTTCTGCTGGGCACCTCTGAGAAGGCTCTGGCTCTGTCTTCGCTCAAGATCCACCTCAGGTAGTGGAAAACTGCAAGCAGGTTGCCCCCTTTGCCTCCTCTAGGCTGAACAAACCAGCCACTCCGCCATCGTGTCCTCTGGTTCCCTGACTATTTTATTGGCTCCCCAGTGGACTTGCTCCAGTTTGTCAACATCTCTTTTGTACTAAGGGACCAAAATGGGACTAGATATTCCAGATGTGTCCTCATGAGTGACATTCAAAGAGAAAAAAATGTCACTCTCAATCTTCTGGCTACACTCTTATTGCAGTTTGTAGACGTCCAACAGCTACCATCCTTTTTAATCTAATCCTGGTGAGAATTACTAAGGAATCAGAGTGAAATTACTAAAAATATGGGCCTTTTAAAAGGCATATTGTGCCATGAATTCTTTATTAATATTGTTCATCCAACTAAATTAATACGTGGAATAAAAAAGGAGACTAAGAAGTCAACATTTGTTAAAGATGATGCAATAGCTAAGGGGTTGCCTTGCTACTGATGTCCCAAGGTAAAGCAGGTGGTGGTATCACACTTGAACAGGTCACATTTAATCCCACTCTTTGCTACTGGAATTGTCCAGAGATGCAGATATTTAGAGTAAACGTATGCCATCTTACCAGATATACCACAAACGGTCCCACTCCGTACCTGAACAGCTGAGGAGAAGAGGGTACAAGAAACAGTTAGCCACAGAATACCAAATAAATGGAAAGATCCTTACTGTACCCTCTTCCAGCTCCCCGCATGTTCCTCACTTACCACCTGGCTTCTAAATGGCACAGTGACGAGAAACTCGCTGACCTCATCAATCTCCCTGTTAGGTGAGTTTCCTTTCTGTTTGACTTTATCACTTTATCATTCTCCTGATATTTTTGCCTGTCTGATTCTGTTTGCAAACTTTAGGGATCTGCATTCACATTTGTTTTGTCTTTTTTGACAGAATATAATTTCTGTTATTCTTATGAATGACATAACCAAGAGATGTTCATCAAAGCAGTGTATTTCAAACCAATTTTTCAAGGAAAGGTCAATTCCCAATTCATAATCTCAATCAATCAAAATTACACCAGAAAGCTCTTAACCACTGCAGGTATGCAAGGAGGTAGCAGGAACAGTACATGATCAGTACGTTGATTAATAATAATACACTTCACATTCAAAGCAATGGAAATTTTATATGACTTTTCAATTGTCGCAATTAAATAAGCTTTGGTGGAAAGTGTCAGCCACCACATCATAACACTGACGTCTGCTACTGCCTTTGTCCTTCACTGTCTTCTTAGAGTGCAAGATGGTCAAATACTCACAGTTCAGTGTTGAGACAGCCTTCCTCACCTCTCACTTGGGGGAACTAGAAGGAGAAAACCAAAGACACAACTAGAGCGAACCAAGTCTGTCGTATGCAACTTTTATCTCTGTTACCTGGACTATTGCCAGTCTGAATCTGCTATGGTAAGGACTTACTCTTATCTGTCTTCCGTTGTTTCCGTTGTATATTCTGCTGTAGATTTTGAAGTTACTGTAATATCAACTGCATTGTTTCATATCTTAACTTCCTGTAGTCATTAAAATCCTACTTAGCACTGTTCCCAGCAGACACTGACCTGCCTTCACCCTCACCACAGGTTTCCCTTTCCCTATGTCATGTTGCAGATGTAGATCCTTCTCCATGCTCAAATATTAAGAACTTTTAAATGCCCTGCTTCGTATTATACCCACACTGACTTGAATTCTGCTCTGTCCCTCCAGCACTCTTACCCATCTCATTCCTGACTTCTGTGTTACCATCTCTGGAATAGCAGCAAATACTCTCTTCTCTGTGTCTGCCTTTTATATGTCCAGTTCTTTCTAGTAGGAGGGAAATTATTGTGACTGTCAATTGCTAACGCCCCTCCACCTTTCCAAGATAACTCCCTAACGTAGCAGAGAGCCCGTAAAAAGGAACCTGAGGTGTGACTTACCCATAAGAAACACCCTAAAATAAAGCAGATCATGGCTGGGCTATGCATCCCCTTAGAGCGGTTCTGTGGCTTCTTGGTCTCTCAAGCTGCTTGATGCCTTCTTGTCCTTTCTAGCTTCAGTTCATCCTCACCAGTCCACTGACCAGGAGAAGGAGCAGATTCCTTGTTGTACGTTGAATCCAATCTCTTCTTCCTGCTCTGCCTCTTTCTGTCCTCTGGGTCTATCCTTCTACTCTGCCCTTCAGGTCTTTGCTTTCTCTCTTTCCCTGTTTGTCACTGACAATTCCTGTTTATTTCTGCCTGCCTCCTTTTGTATTCTTTTGGCCTGCTTCTCTCTCTCTTTTGACGAGATCTCTAAAGCCTTCCAGTCAGATCAGGAGAAAAGCAGTGGCTACGAGTTCTTACTTTAGATGTTGAACTAGTCCAGTGAAGGGCATCGTGAGATCTCTGCAGACCTGACCCTTCCCTTCTGTGAGCAGAAAGGGTCTCTCGAGTTTGTTCATTCCCAATTATTCCTCTCCCCGCCCCTACCCTGAGGGAGGTGGGTTGAAGGTCATGTTATTGACCTGTTCAAATGGAGTTCAGATTCCTCTCCCTCTTCCAGTACCTTTTCTGTCCCTGCACTCACATTGTCCTACCTATATGGATACAATCTGTTGACTTTAGCTATATGATCAACATCTATAGTGTATGTTACAAGCAAGATGTTCCTGCTGAAGTGAATTTGCAATATTATAATTGTATATAGCATTTTGAATATATAGTTATATGCATATGTGTATGCGCATTTATATATATATATGAATGCAACACACATACACACATAGATGCATATATATGTATGCATAATGCGCATATATGTATGCATATGCAACACCCCTTATATTGCCCATTTTAAGGCTCTGCCACCATCCCTCTTACCTGGTAGTCCCTGCTATATCCATCCTGCAACTGAGACTCTGCTCACTCACAGGTCCCACTCCTGAACTTCCTGCATGGTCAGCCAAGTCCCCTGAAATACTTTGCATCACAGGGAATAAATGTTGATTCTCCTACCCTGGATACTACTTATCCTGCAGCTGGTTGCATTAGCAGGTTCCATTCAATGACCCGTTAATTTTCTCTCTCTTGTAGAACTGCTTTAGATTTCTGTTACTGCTCATGGCTATTCAGAGTGTTATTACATGCATATAATCGTGTTCACCTTCCCTTTCTCTTTTGAATAGCTGAGAGAGAAAAAAATGCTTTGCAGTAATGTGTTACTATTTGTGTTTGGGAACCACTTGGAACTGGTGCATGAATATATGTTAACGGCAGGATAGCAACTAGAGAAACTTGTTGCCCCATGTTGCAAGCACAATGCATTCACATTAAACTGGTGAATCATTAGCCTTGGTGATGCAAATTAGTGTTGCAGAGCAGAACCAATGGATTCATAAACATAATGTATTCTCCCAAGGCAAGCTAAAACCATTTAGCATTCTCTAATTATAAAAGTAGTGGTGCAGTATAAACATGTCTTAGCATGAGTTTATCTATCTACCTATCTATCCATCCTTCCATCCATCCGTCCTAGTCTACTACTGGAAGAATGTTTCCGATTCCTGGTGGACAAATAAGAAACACAAAACCATGAGCTATTGACTTTGTACTTATATGGGAATTGCCCAATAGTCTTTCTGTCTATTTCTCCTTAAACTCTTTTGTGTATTACGGGAGTTTTAGAAGAAAAGACCCAGCAGAACTGTAAAATAGTGTTCCTTGTATGTACAGCTTTCAAGACTGGTGGGATTCAGTGTGGAAGGGAAGAGAAGTATAAATTAACAATGTTTTCAGGGGCTTTTTATTATCAGTGTGATAATTCAGTATTGATTTTTAACTGAAATTCAGTCTCATGAGAATTCTGAATTTTAGAAGGATCAAACTGGAGAAATATCATATAGAGTGATAAAAAATTTCTCTAAAGGAAAAGCAGCAGTATGACATGCAGCTGTGTGACATGAAACAGTGTCGTCTCCAAAAGCATAGTATAACTCAGTCTTGCTGAAACTTATTAATCACTCTTTTTCTATTCCTATGGCATTTTCATTAATACTTTCCTTCCAGTAATCCACCTATCATCCTGCTGTCTTCTCATTCAACAATGGTTTCAATTTCTCCACATTCCCCATGTCTTTTGCCTCAGTTATCTTAATATTTTATTATTTGTTTTATTTTATATTGAAGTGACTTTTCTCTTTGATATTTCCCCCTTGCCACCTTTCAAAAGGTACTAAGACTGTGACCAGAGTCTTACAGAACTGCTAAACCAAATAAAAATATCCCATTATTGACTTTTCTCTGTTCTTTGTGATTGTTTAAAATCTAAGGGTCCGTTCTGTGGTAAGCTATGTGATTTGAACATAACCTTCCTTGGATGCCAGAGAAAGCAGAATGTGGTAAGGACAGAAAATACTTCTGTCATCCCTGCTTCCCTGTTCTGGTTGTATCAAGGTATGCATCTCAAGCCTGTTCTATTATTTCCTAGGTAGCATGGTCTTAACTGGGAGTAAAGCTTCTCAGTGAGCTGAAAAAATGCTGTTGTGCTGTTCTTAGAAGTTGTTGAGAAATTGCTCCTTGGTCCCTGTTACTCTTCAAAGGAGTATTCTGCTAGAGCCAGCTCGATTAGTCATACCCAATACTTCCCCTTGGGCATTTAGAAATGTAAAATATGGGAACACATTTGGGGCTCAGAAGGACCCTTGACACTTTTGCAGGTGTAGTAAGACATTATCATAGCTTTCATGTATTTTACACTGAATGATGATAATCCAAAAGCCCTCTGTTGCTTATAAAACAAAACCAGATCATTTTTTAATAAACTGTGCATAAAGAAGCAGAACGCTTCCCTCCCACATTTCACACTTGTGGTTTAACCCCAGCTGGCACCACACAGCCGCTCACTCACTCCCCCCTCCGCTGGGATGGGGCAGAGAATTGGAAGGGTAAAAGGAAGAAAATTCATACGTTGAGATAAAAACAGTTTAATAGGTAAAGTAAAATCTGTGTATGCAAGCAGCAAAGTAAGATATTCATTCACTGCTTCGCTTGGGCAGGCAGGTCTTCACCCATCTTCAGGAAAGCTGGGCTCCAGCACCAGTAGCGGTTACTTGAGAAGAGAAATGCCATCAATCCGAACATCCCCCCTTCCTCCTGAGTATGACACCATATGGTGTGGGAGATCCCTTTGGCCAGTTGGGGTCAGCTGTCCCATCTGTGTCCCCTCCCAGCTTCTTGTGCCCCCCCAGCCTGCTCGCTGCTGGGGTGAGGTGAGCAGCAGAAAAGCCCTCGGCTCTGTGCAAGCACTGCTCAGCAGGAACTAAACCATCCCTGTGTTAGCAACACTTCTCAGCACAGATCCAAAACGCAGCCCCATACTAGCTACTATGACAAAAATGAACTCTATGCCAGCCAAACCCAGCACACATGCTCTTTCCACTGAGGACATAAGGGTTGTTACCTCCCCTTGACAGAAAACATGACAGGGGGTTCAAAAGCAACAGCTCATTGGAGACAGGGTAAGGATCTCCTGGAAATCAACGTTTATTTTTCTATTTATGTGTGCCCAGATGCTGGAGTCTAAGTCATTGCACTCAGGTTTTCCACTGTAAGATAAAAGCCTGTGGATGCTTTCTGCTCAGTAGACAGGGAGCTTTGATCTCCAGCAGCCTGGGGCTGGCAAAGTCTCCAGTGAGATGTGGTGCTGGGGGGTATCTTCTGTGCTACCTGGTGCTCATCCTTGTTCCTGACTTAATAGCTGGTGAGACCAGCAGTTCTTGGGCTGTGTGTGGTACAGCCACATGAAATAAACCCGAAAATCTCATTCCTGTCATTTTGCCAGAAGACCTAGATATACCAGGAAATGTAGGACCAGTTAAGTTTATCCATCTTATTCCTAGGACTCAAAGTCCGAGAGAGCATGGTGCAGGTGCTCAAGCTGGCAGGTGACCCCTCCTGGCACGCAGCCGCAGCCCTAGCAGAATGGCACGCTGCTGTGCTCTGTTAATCACTCTGGCTAAATGGCAGTGATTATCACATGAGACTGCTTCCAGCCCAGAGCTAGTCCAGAAAGCACAGCATCATACTCTGGTACATGAATTTTCTACCCAGACTCCCAATTAGTTCAGCATATTTCTTCGGCTCATTACCTTTTACAGTGCAGACATATCTGGAACAGCAGCTGGGAAACCTGGATTCATTTCTTTGTCTCCTAGGACTGGGCAACGGCTGTGAGAAGTCGATGTGCTACCCCATCAGGGTAAGCGCGATGTGCTTACAAACAGTGAGCAAAGGTGATCAGTATGTTTCTCCCTTCCATTTGCCTCTAGTCCTCCTGTGCTGCCTAAGAGATCGAGGAGCCCTTCTGGCTGAATTTATTTAATATTAATAATTGTGTAATAAAGCCAGGAAACACCCCCCCTGCTGCTGAAAAACTTCAAGGGATTGTTTAGACTTAATAAAAAAGTAATGTAATTTCCTCTTTGTCTCTCCCCTTCCTTCTTTGTATTTCCACAGAAAGGATGGGCTCCCAAATTGGGTAACTCTATGCATCTGTTCCAGGAACTGAGAACTGCGAGATTTCTGTGCCCCATTGCATTTTTGCACACACAGGAGATTTAAATACTATTCTGGGACTCTGCTGCATGTAAACAACCCCCAGTATCACTGTGTCATAAAATCCTTTAGTATGAGCCAAAAAACCCTTCTGACTTCTGCATGAATCACTCTGCTAGCTTCCAATGACACCGACCAGTCCTTTGATCCCAGCCAGGACCTTATCTCTGTTTCTCGCGTAGGACCAAGCAAACTTTTGAACTCTCCTGTAACCTTGCCAGAAATGACAAGTGGAGAAGTGACATATGCAGACCTGAGGTTTGTAACACTGGAAAAATCCCAGGACCAGGAGCTCCAGACTGCCAGAGCAAAAGGTAGTGGTGGTGTTGGGGGGCAGCTCTCTCCAAGACAAACTCTCACCTTGGAGAACATTTTTCATGTGGCTCTCAGAGGAGGGTGTCGCCTGCCAAGAAGCATCTGGCTTCTGGGAGCCCTTTGGACTTGAATTTTCTAGGAAATTGGGGAAAGAAAGTAAAAAGAGACAGGAGCTTAAAAAGAATGGAAGGGTGGAAAATGTGGAAAACCTGTTCAGATTTGAGAGGAATCACGTAATTATGGTTGTGGGATGCAGTTAAGTAAAAATAAACATGTTCCAGTTAGACATTAGGTGTTAGCTCCTGGAAGTTAGTGAAGTAATCTGCCTAAGGGACCTTGCAAAAGTCTTTCAGCTTTACTTATTTAAATCTGACTAACTGAATGAAGCAAATGCTAGGAAAAACCACATTTTCTCTCAAGGGAAGGAATAGATGGACAAATACCTTTCTGTACTTAAAAATCGTAAATATTATGCTGCATAGCTTCACAGAGGAAGAGAGGAATGTGACTGATCCCAAATCCATGTTCTTTATGCTGTGCATTAGTGCTTTAGAAGTGCTCTGTATAAAAGGTAGTAGCAAAGTAAAGACATGTTATGTTACAGCCCAGCTAAATGTCTGGAGATGAATTTGAGAAATTTGATAATAAATGATAATAAAGAGCTCTTTCTGAAGGAAAATTCCACTTACTGGCTAGGCAGTGGTTATTTCATTCTCACTTGTTGAGGGATCCTTGAGTTTTATACCTGGAGGCTGAAGGTGAACTCCCAGTATCTAGTAGGGTTCTTACTCACTGGTCGGTGAAAGGTTTAGGGAACAGAGAGAATAAAAGGCAAGAATAGCACAGACTGGTATGCCAGTTATTTCTGTTGGTGATTTCAAATTAAAATTAGTATTCCCACTGGAATTTTGTACGGGAGTCTAGTAAAAGAACACAAAATTTTTAAATTGGAAGTAATCCTTTCCTCTGTGATTTGGCACTGTAAATTCACACGGGTGTTTGCATTTGCCCACATTGCAAGAATGGGTATGTGCATTTCCAGGTGTGAGACTATTTCTGTGCAACTGCAGGTATGTGGTTTTATTCACATCTGTATGCCATAATTTCAGATTATTTTGCAGAGGCCTGAATTTCATTGCTGACTGTTTCTGAGTTTATTTTCTGAAAAGGTGAATTCTTTCCTGATTCGGCAGTTTAGGCACTCAAAACACACCCCAATACCTGGATGCATATGAAAATTTCAGCCATGTTGTAAGCACAAATACTTTTTTGATGTTCTTTTCCCACATGCAAAATTCTGTGCTGTTCAGCTTTATTTTTCCAGTTTGTTTTCTTTTAAACATGGCTTGCTAGCTTCCCAGCCCCCAACTCCTAAGAAGGACTGGCCATGGCCAAACGACAGGAATATTTTCATAACGTGACATCACATACTGGTGTGAAACTCAGCAATTCACTGAGCGGACTGCCAGTCATGTTATCTTGTGCAGTGTAGGACCTGCAGATACAAAGATGAAAGGCTCCTCGTTTTGCTTTTTTTTTTTTTTTCTTTTTGTCTATTTCAGATTCCCCCTTTCCATTTTCCTGTTGGCGACTGGCTACAGTAGTTCTTGGGGTCTTCTGCATAAGTTCAGTGGCAGCTGTAGGAGTCTTGGCTGCCAGGCGTAAGTATGGTCACAGAAGGGGTGTTTGGAGTTCAGTGTGGACAGCTAGACGTCTAGGAAATTAATTAAGGGGGAGGGAGGGTTAGCCTGAGGGATTTAATGATGAAAAAGGTATCCCTTGCTGGCAGAGTTTACCCTCTCAAGGGATCTCCCAGTCTTTGAAATTGGGATGTATTACATCTTGCTCATAGATGTGCACAGACTGTATGTAGGTCAGGTATATTCAGTCATGGGGAGGTACATGTGTCCTTGGTAAGTTTATTCAGGCTGCATTGAGCAGTTTAGCTTTAATATTAATGGAACAATTTCATTCTTGTTTTGCTGTGATTCAAATCATCCTGGTCCGCCACCTTGTGCGTGAAAGGGATGAAAACTTCACCCTGCGAAAGGCAATTATGGAAAGCCTCAACCAGCAGCTGGAGCTCCTCCAGGCTCAGAATTTGAACTTGACAGAGACTGTAAAGCAGCTTACCACCTCCAGAGGTACACAGTGGTGGGAAGATGGTGGTTCCATCACATTATGGTAGCCACAGATTTATTTTTTTTTTTGTCAACCATACTGGAAGAAAAAAAATCAAAATCTCTAAAATTGCCCTGAATTATTTCATTTAAAACCAAGTTTCAACCGAGTCAGCCAAAAGGCTGCATTTCCATTTTGATTATTTTTTAAGTAAACTTATCTTTCTGACGTAAGTTTATTGAATTTTTGTAATGGACCTGGTTTATGCCCTAAAACAAATATTTTCATTCAGAAAATACCATGATGATGACCCTTTTTTAAAAAAACACACCCATTTTTCTAATAGGTAAATTAATTGATGCTACCATTCCTTCTTTCACAGTCAGTTTCAGGGAATTCTAGTAAAAAAAAAAAAAATTGACAGAAAATTTCTGCTGGCTTTAATTGTCTGAAATGCTTTGACTCCTCAAGACAGCTTCGTTCTGTTATGGTGTAGTGGATGCAGCAGTGTAAATACTGCTGCTCTCTACCAAATGGGATTGTAATCACTGGCTTCAACAGTTCATGGACTATATCCTGAGGGTATTCTTTTTTTCAGTGCAAAATAGTGGTGTGAAAATTTCATGATGGGTGAGCTGAATACACTACATTATCATATAGCAGAGGAAAGAGAATCATAATAAATTAACATCTTGTGAGAGAGTGGCAAAGTTATTATCTATACAAATGTCTGCATTTGAATTTAGCACAAACCAGAAGCTGCTTCTAAGAGCCAAGTGCACTGTGCTGTGCTATCTGTTGCCATCCGGCATCAAGTTCTGGAATTCCCAGCTGGCACTGGTTTGTTACACTATGGTCCTGTGAGCTGCAGAGCAACAAACATGATTCACCCTATAGCTGGGACCCAGTTCCCAGAGATGTCCAAAATATTTTGTCTGGCAGGTTTTTCTGCTGCTTGCAGTTATTTCAGTTTCTAACTAGAAACAGAGTTCCCCAAATGGTGCGAGAGTGAAAGAAAAATCCAGCATCTGAATTCTTTGTGGCTTCAGTATTACTCAGGGTCCCAACAGGTATCTAACAGAATAAGGTGTCAGAAAGAGTCAAAAGTGCAGCTGTCAGAAAGGTATTTTCTTTAACAGCAGTGGGCTCATTAACTTTCACTACAGCTGGTCATCACTGTCTGATGTTTGCACACTGAATCCATGGCAAGTATGAAATGAAATTGAATTGTAAAACATATAGCAGGGAAGAGCTGGCCCTGATATTAACAAGAAGTTAAAAGTAAGTTCACATGAATAGACATGTACTCATATGACTGAAAGTCTAAGTTTTCTTTTACATCCACCTGTATCCATGTCTCTGTGAACATGGCTCAACCTTCCAAAATTTCCTCTGTTTGTGTTTTACTAGCACACTCCAGGTTTGCTGGTCAGATTAAAAAAGTCTTTATTATTTGTTTTTCTGATTTTCATGTTTCTAAAAACATTTTTCTAGTCTTCTGGCAACTGAGTTTATTAAGTCTCCGATGAAGACATGAATTTAGCTGCAGAATGAAGGCGGAATTGTTGCTCCTCTGTGATAGAGAGGCTGTGCACTGCTCTAGTGATCCTGCAGGGATCCACTAGACCACTCGAGACTGCTGAGGCTGCCAAACCTGATCAGGAGCTCTTTTGTTTTCAAGGACATAAATGTATTCCTTGTCCTGAGAACTGGCTACAGCATGGGGAGAACTGCTACCACTTTTCAAAGGAATGGAAAACTTGGCAAGAAAGCAAGACTCGGTGCTCTGCTCTGGATTCCAGACTTCTTAAGATAGAGAGTAAGGAAGAGCTGGTAAAGATTATTTTTTTCTCTCTTTCTAATTATATACTCTGCTTTTTACTGTGGCCTGAACAGCCACTCCCATCCTTCCACTGGTGCAGTATGCTATGGCATGCGCGTGCTGGACTGAGCGGCAAAACGTGTCCATGCCCCTTTGGAGCCCCTCTACCTGAGCTGTGGCTTCACCCTCCCTGGTGCATCTCTACTGTCTTCAGTGAACTTAACTGAGACACACCAGCTTGGGTCTGCATCTAGATCCTCATCCCACCTCAGGGCAAAGACATCTGAGCTAGTACTGGCTGCAAAGTCTTTTGTTGCCTTGCTGGAGCAAACTATTTAGCAAATATCAGAAGCCTGGCCTTCAGCTTCCTGCTGTCCACAGCTAGAAAGCTCATCAGCCTGGCTTGCTCCCTGAACTCTTCTCCCACGTGAGAAGAGGATCCATATCTTTTTCTGACTCGTAAGTTGTAGATGAAGCAGCAGATAAAGCACAGCTAGGGGAGCTCTTCACTGTGAAGGAATTTCTACCCAGACTCTTAATGGCAACAGGATTATGTCTTGAGCTCTGTTGTTTTACTGTATTTTGAATTCCCTGTGTACAATGATAGCAGACAATGCAAAGGCCTTTTCATGCCGGACTTCTGCAACCAGGGTGTTGGAAGGAAGTAGTTATCCTGTACCCATTGCCCAGCTAATGTGAAGGCTTCAGTTATCTCAACTTCCTCTTCAGTTGAGAGCTACTGAAAGCTACCGAAAGCTCTCAGCAGGTTCTTTTTCCTTATTTCCAAAACAACACAGGCTGCCAGGAGTAAGAGGCACTGCCCAGATTCACTTGAGAAACAAAGCCTGTTATGCAGGGTGTGAGCAGCTGGTTTTCATGTGCCTCTCTCCTTCTCCAAATCATAGGCCATTATGACTGAAGCAGGGATGTGATTCACGGCTTTGCATTTATTTCCATACAGGACTTCACAATGCGATCAGCAGAGCTTTACGGTTCTGACTCTTTCTGGATTGGGCTGTCGCGCAGTGGAGCTGAGGGGCCCTGGCTGTGGGAGGATGGATCAGCTTTCTCCCCTGATCTGTGAGTCACTGCACAGATAGGAACAGACCACATCCAGGCGCATTTGTTATTAGCCAGAGCAGCAATCTTTACTCGCCACTCAGTAACCGCCTGTCCCCCCACCTGCTTGCCAGCAGATTACCCATCACTCACTCACCAACCTGGGCAAGCCCCCGTCAGAGAGCTTGTATGCTGTTGTGGGTCAAATGGGTAGCAGCAGCTGGGAATTACTGTATCAGCCTGTGACTTTTTCCATGGGATGATGAATATATCTGCTATTTTTTCACAGGTTTCAGATCCGAGCCAGCTCAAGTCCTTTCCTGGATTGCGTGTGGCTTCAACGTGCAAACATAGACAATGCAGGATGTGGCGAGTACAAATTTTACATTTGTGAGAAAGTGGTGGATCCTGCGGTGGTCGAGCAAGCGAGCTACTCAAGGAAGCACTAGCGTGCAGAGCTCTGCGGAGCCCCGTCCTGGGATAGCTGTTGTGGGGGTGAGTTCTGCCCCATGGCCTGCGACAGGGAAAATGATTCTGAGCTCAGGTTAATGTAACATCAGGCATAATCTAAGCTTAACTTGCCCTCTGGCAATGCACATCAGCCAGATTCCTTCTTGGACTTTTTTTAAAACAACTTCATTCCCTCTTTCTTCTTCTAGCCCTTGTATTCTTGTGAAACTGTTTCTATCCACTTCTCAAAAATTCCTTTCTAAATGAAACAAAAATAAGTATATGATTTCAGAACTCTGTTTTAAAGATTCATACCTATCTCCCAGAAACAGGAATTAATGACTGTTTGTAAAAGCAACACATCATGTTTTCAAAAATATATCCACTGGTTATTCACGGATGTGAGCTCCCAATTTGCAATAAATTTCCAAATATTTGATTTAATTTCACTCCCCACCTGTGATAACTAGAAAGTGCAACAGAATAATCCTGAATCAGAAGATAAATAAAAATATTTCTAGTTCTCCTGGTCAGAGAAAAGAGCTTTCAAACGGGATTGCATGCCTTATGGGCTTATAACCCAGAAGGCGAAGACACAACACATTTTTATTGAGGGAAGTCAGCAATGTTTAATGCCCAGGACTTCCAGTCCTGCCACTAGTGGATTGTTCTGCAGCACTGGGCATTAGTGGGGAAAATGCATTCCTCTAAGACATCTGTCCTGATAATTATCCGTGTCACACTTGATCCAATTCTTTGATTTCTCAAATCCATTTTCCATTTTGTTGCTGAATTTCACAACTGGAATAAATATCGCTGCTACTGACCTTTCCTGTAGTGTGTCTTTTTAGTAAGTCACTGTGCACAGTCGGCTCTACAATCATCAAATACAAATTAATGACACAAAGCTTCCTGCTGCTTTGCTGCTGTTTAGGAGGCTGTTTGAAGAAAAGACTGCATCAGAGAGAGCATCTCTCTTCTATGGCACTAGCAAACAATAGAGGTCTTCCTTTGAAATTTCTCGGGAAGAGTCAAGTTTATAGTTGGGACTTCTGTTCCTGTGTATGTTTTGTACTAATTTCATCCATTCAATGAAAATTGAACTGTGAGTCAGGGAAGGTGGAGGTATTTAGGCAAGCCTCTAATTATATTTATTTCAGACAAAGCTATGCATCAGAATTGTGCAGCAGCAACCGCCACGAAGTGTACTGCATCCCTCACTAAATGAGCATTTAGCAATACGCCAATTATCTTAATTATGGATATGAAGAAGTAATTTAGAGGAGCAAGGACAACAGAGAGTATCTTGCCACACAGCGCTCTCGTAGTCTGGAAATGCTACATTTTCTAAGTCTAAGCACAGGACCTCAGCAGCCATGGAGATTCTGCCTGGGATCCCAGCACTGGCTGGTCTATAGGGGATGCAGAAATGACGTGAATGATGGGAGGGGTGACCCATACAGGCTGTTGTTCTAACGTGCAGGGCATGTTGGGACACCCCATCTCATAACCCTAGATAATTCAAGAGGATCTTAAAGATCACACCACAAGGAAGCAGGAAAGTCCTCACTGAGGGGGCTGGTATGAGGAGTCGTCGGTGAAGAGCTTAAGAAGTGAGTGAGACTGATGTGAGGGAACCGGTGTGATGGGCAGGGGAACAGTGGACCAGTGAGGGGATGGTTGGCTGAGGGGGGCTGGCTGAAAGAAAGTACTGCATGGGAAAAGCACTGTTATTATGGACTATTGCTGGGAGTGAAATGCTGCAGAAAATGAAGAAAGGAAACGTTGAGTGAAAGTCTGCTGTTCTGTACTGGGTTTGAGAGGAGAATTCTTTAGCCTGTCTTGTCCACCTGTCTGGGACATGAAGGTCCCTGTGCCTGGCTGCTGAATATTCACAAGCTTAGGAACTTATAAAACAAGCGGTAAGTTCCTTGTCCTCATTCCTGTCTGGATTTTTTCATTTTATACCACATCTTCATGCCTCAGTGACTTGTAATTATAATCACTACATGATGAGCCAAGTTGCACAGAATAGAAGAGCACATGGCATCCAGTAATTGCCCTGAGATGTGCAGTGTACAACCTATTACTGTGTGTGTTTGGGTAATACCGAACCCTGAATTTGCTTAATATGCAGCATAAATTGTTTCTTGTATTTTGGCTGAAACCAGGAGAGAAAAATTTAGTTATATGTAAAATCACAAGACAATAATTATTTTAACAGATATCTTTTGTTATATGAGGTTCAAATGTTCAGAAACTTAGAACAATTCAGAACTAAGCAATTTCATGCACGCATCTTCTGCACTTTACACTTTCCCTTAGCCACCTATGCACATTGGTTCATCTTCTAAATCACCTTGTGCATTCTTCATGCAATTCTTCTTAACTCCCTTTGAAATAGCCTGTTCAGAAATCTTTCTCAGATTTCCCAGGGTCCATTAAACGAGTTGGCTCGCAGGAGGCTGTGCTGTGCTGCTGAGTAAAGTAAGCAAAGAGTTAGAGAAACAGGCTTTCCACTGGGCTTCACAAGTCATGCTAACCATTGCATTTTGCACAGCTACCTGGAAAGTTTGGACCTTTGAAATTAGTGCAACTTCAATGTTAATTTGTCTTAAGGGTGATGTCATCTCTGCTATCGTTTGGCTGCAGAAGGCATTTAAAACTGCCAAGATTCAAAAGGCAGAATGCAATCATATTCTCTAATTGAATGAACTGAGTCATTTCAAGTCATACAATGCTCATAGGCAAATCGTTAGAATTTCCTGCACACTGGAAAAGGCAGAGTGAATTTTTTTGTTTTATAGCCACCACTAGATTAGTAATTAGTTGCTGTCTGTTCTTGCCATAAGGTTTTCATAGCCCAAAAGTTCTCTGTTCCTGATGTTAGGTTGTTCACAGTAATAAAAAAATCTCGAGTTTATAATTAGCCTTTTCAGTTCAATACAACATCCATTAAAATCAGAGTATAATCAGCGTTGTACCCATGCCACATTGTTACACAACAAACCTTCAGCTCACAGACCGCTCTCAGTGCTTCTTGGCAAACAACTTCCCTACTGCTCCCAACATGCATATTTGGCTCAATAGATCTACCAAAGTCATGAATGTTTTTCTTCGTAGTACCTGTGTGTTTTAAAGACAAACTGTTCTGCTCATTTTTCTTATATTGCTTTCATGGAGTCACAGAATCACAGAATGGTTGGGGTTGGAAGGGACTTCTGGAGATCATCTAGTCTAACCCCCTGCTAAAGCAGGTTCACCTAGAGCAGGTTGTACAGGGTCACACCCAGGTGGGGTTTGAACATCTCCAGAGAAGGAGACTCCACAGTGTCTCTGGGCAGCTGTAGAGGAATTATAGAGGAATGAAGGCAGTTAATTAACATTGATAGTATACAGCTGTGGGCTGGCTTCAGGGGCGGTGGGTTGGCTGATGTGGGTAATGTGCAGCTGTGGCTGGTTCCTGCTAAGTAGTTAAATGGCTCTGAGAGGTGAGGAAGAGGAGCATGGGGTGAAGAGAAACCTGGAAGAAGCAGTGGGAAGAGAGAGTGTGCACACACTCTGAATGCAGGAGAGGCCCCAGGAGAAGAAGGGGGCCTGGATGAGGAGAGGCTGGCTGGAAGAGAAGCACTGGATGAAGAGAGAACCTGGATGCAGCAGAGGTGAGAAGCAGGGTGGGCTGGCCTGAAGAGGATGAAGAAACAGCACAGACAGTAGATGAACTTTTGAAACCTTGTGGGGGATTGGTGGCTGTGCTGGGGCAAGGTGTGGGAACTACTTATTGAAGTTAACCTGGTATGGGATGGTAAAACCTCTGTTGTAGCTGTGTAGGTTTGATGGTGCTGTAACAGAAGCCTGTTACAGTGCTCTGCCACCCTCAAAAGTAAAGAAGTTTTTCCTCGTATTCAGATGGAACTGCTCATGTTGTCATTTGTGACTGTTATCCTGTCACTGGGCACTACTGAAAAGAGCCTGGGCCCATCCTCTTGACACTCTTAAGATATTTGTAGACATTGATAAGATTCCTTCTTCATCTTCTCCAGGCTGAACAGGCCCAGCTCTCTCAGCCTTTCCTCCCAAGGGAGATGTTCCAGTCCCCTGAGTCAGCTTTGTAGCCCTCCGCTGGACCCTCTCCAGTAGTTCCCTGTCTCTCTCGAACTGGGGAGCCCAGCGCGGGACACAGCACTCCAGATGCAGCCTCACCAGGGCAGAGCAGAGGGGCAGGATCACCTGCCCTGACCTGCTGGCCACGTTCCTCCTAACGCACCCTGGGATCCCATTGTCCTCCCTGGCCACCAGGACACACTGCTGGGCCGTGGGCAACTTGCTGCCCACCAGGACTCCCAGGTCCTTCTCCACAGAGCCGCCCCCCAGCAGGCCAGCCCCAGCCTGCCCTGGTGCGTGGGGTTGTTCCCCCCCAGGGGCAGGACCTGTGTTGAGCTTCACCAGGTTCCTCTGTGCCCAGCCCTCCAGCCTGCCCAGGTCTCACTGAAGGCAGCGCAGCCTCCTGGTGTGTCAGCCACTCCTCCCAGCTTGGCATCACCAGCAAACTTGCTGAGGGTGCGCCCAGTCCCTTCATCCAGGACACTGATGAAGAAGTTGAACAGGACTGGACCCAGTACTGACCCCTGGGGAACACCAGTAGCTACCGGCCCCCAGCCAGACTGCGCTGTTGATCACAACCCTCTGAGCTCTGCCATTCAGCCAGTTCTCAGCCCACCTCACTGTCTGCTCATCTACCCCACGCTGCCTGCGCTTACCTGTGGGGGTGTTACGGGAGACAGAGTCAAGAACCTTGTTGAGGACAAGGCAGACAACATCCACCACTCTCCCCTTGTCTACCCAGCCCATCATTCTATCATAGATGGCTATAGGTTAGTCAGGAATGATTTCTGACTAATGTTGACTACTTCTGATAACCTTCTCCACATGCTTTGAGATGACGTCCAGGATGAGCTGTTCCATCACCTTTCCAGGGATGGAGGTGAGGCTGACTGGTCTGTAGTTTCCTGGGTCCTCCTCTTGCCCTTTTTGAAGACTGGAGTAATACCAGCTTTCCTCCGGTTTTCAGGCACCTCTCCTGTCCTCCATGACCTTTCAAAGATGATGGAGAGTGGCTTGGCAATAACATCTGCCAGCTCCCACAGCATTTGGGAGTGCATCCCAGGGGCCCCAGGGACTTGTGGGTTTCAGTTGCTTCATATTGACATATAGCTGCACAATCAGCTAATTCGTCAGCAAAGCTCAAAGATGCAACCTTGAATGGAGTGTCACAGCTTTGCTTTTTAGTGAGTTTTTTTCTCTGCATAGTTGTGCTCTTTACCTTTGGTTGCAGACAGTAAACCACCTGTGCCATGCAAACTTAAACAAATCCAAGTGGGGAAAAATGTTCTTGCAGCAAGATCCCAATACTCATAATTAGCGGAGAAAATAGATGCGTGTCTGATTTCATGTGGAGACAGAAGCTGCTGCCTTTAAACCACAGGTCTTGCAAAATATACTGTCATTTTTCAAGTTGCACAGCCACATGATATATGGAAAATGTTGCTAAATCACCTCTGCTAAGGACTGCTGAGAGAAAAAGGAAGCAAGGAGAGAAGCACAATGATTTACTGGAAATGTCACTGTAAACGCAGCTGCATATTGGGTGCTTTGAGTGAAATATTTAAGTTTTCTGAGGTTTTCAGTTTTGTTTAAAATGAGTGTTCATGTCCTAGACCTAAAATCAAAGTCAAAGCCATGAGAGATGGTCAAGAGAGTTTTTTTCTGTGCACTCGGAATTCTGCAGACAGTCGGGATTTTGGGAACTTACATTTAAACCTATACATTCAAGTTTGTTTAGTCTAGTCTTTTGCCCTCTCTCCAATCTTTGATTCTTTTCCCACCACCATCTCATGCCTAACCCTCTTGGGTAAAAGAAAAAGGGAGCATTGCTCATCCTCCAGTTCCCTGGCTAGAGTCATGTGGGGATTTCTCCTTTTGCTAAATTAAGATTCCCATCCTGCAAATTTATCAAAAAGAAACTTGTGATTTTACATTTGAAAACTAAAATGCAGAGCTTGTCTAAATGCTTCAAGAGAAGCCCATTTCTATTTCAGAAATTTGGATTCAGTAGTTTGCAATCACATATATATGCCTGCTATCCTGAAAACTTAACTACCTTCCCTGCTCCTTACCATTCTGGAGGCCCCCCAGGAAACTAAGCAGGAAGAAATACTCACTCTTCCTGTAGAAAGGTTGCCCTTTTGTTCTGATTTGAAAAAAAATTGTTCAGAGTTGTGAAATATTCTTTGGCAGAGAAAGACCTCATAAGTCTGATTAAGCCATCAGCAGCAAAGCCAGTATTTCCTCCCTATTCAGTGTTTCCTGCATTTTATTCCCCTCTCATTCTTTAGTTTTATTGGACTTTTTTTTTTCAGAAGAACATAGCTGTTGACAGTAGGCACCTGAAACAGACTCAACTGACATATGGAATTGGAGCACTCAGTTGGAACACACTTAATGCACAGGTGTCCTTTGTAGGTAAAACATTTCCAGGAGATGGACAGTTAAATGAGCATGGTGAAGTCATATTTGCTGTTATTTATCATGTCAAATTAAGTTGAAGGCTTGTCATAGTACAAGTTGTGATGCATATACTTAATAAGAACTATGTAGCTGGAAAGAGTATTTGGTAGTGTGAAATAAATCATTAACATTAACTTGCCCATGTTATTATGGCCAAAGTCTTATGTGCTTAAATAAATCTGCATTTAGAAGCGTAATACTACAACCCAAGGGAAGGGAGCAGTTTCTTCTGCCGTATAAGTAAGACTATCACAAATATCACACACTTATAGACCAAGATGTGTCATTGTTGAATGTGATGGAGTCAGCTGAATCCCTGTGCAAAATGTATATAGAAATATGCATCAGATTACTAGTAGACACAATGTAGTGTCACATAAAATACATCATGATAACCTTTTCCAATTTTCCACTAAATTCAATTTTCCAACATGAAGTAAAGATCTCAGAGTTACTTTCAAACTTGGAACAATAACAAGGGGATTTTTGTAATCAGCGTTCCTATTAAAAAATGGCAAGCACTGTTAAATTGAGCATCTTATTTGAGCACGGCCACACTGGTATCCCACAGAGATTTTATTCACTAGTGTCTAAAATCTGAGTTCTTGAAAAGACACAATCACTGAATGGTTGAGGTTGGAAAGGACCTCATATCAGAGAGCTAGAACAGCTCTCCCATGAGGAAAAGCTGAGAGAGTTGTGGTTGTTCAGCCTGAAGAAGAGAAGACTCTGGGGAGACCTTATTGCAGCCTTTCCGTATATGAAGGGAACTTATGAGAGAGGCACAGAGAGATTTTTATTGAGGCCTGTAGTGACAGGGCAAGAGGCAAAGGTTTTAAACTAAAAAAAGGGTAGATTTATATTAGACAAAAGAAAGAATTTTTGTATGAAGGGGGTGATGAGGCACTGCCACAGGTTGCCCAGAGAAGCTGTGGATGCCCCCTCATTGGAACTGTTCGAGGTCAGGTTGGATGGGACTTTGAGCAACTTGGTCGAATGAAATTTGTCCCTTCCCAGGACGGGAGGGTTAGGCTAGATGGTCTTTAAAGATGCCTTCCTACCTAACCATTCTGTGAATCTGTGACCTCTGGAGGTCATCTGCTCCATCCCCCCTGCTCAAGCACTGCCACCTAGAATCAGTTGTCTGGGGCTATGTCCAGAACACTTTTTGAATATCTCCGTGGAGGGGGACTCCACAGCCTTTCTGGGCAACCAATGCCAGTGTTTGGTCACCCTCACAGTAAGAAAGTCTTTCCTGATATTCAGAGGGAACCTCTTGTGTTTCATTTTGTGCCCATTGCCTCTGGCCCTGTCACTGGGCACCAGTGTAAGGAGCCTAGTTCCATCCTCTTTGTACCCTCCCTTTAGGTATTTATATACATTAAGAAGTTCCCTTCCAAACCTTCTCTTCTCCAGGCTAAACCATCCCAGTTCTCTCAGTCTTTCTTCATAGGAGAGGTGCTTCAGTCCCTTCATCATTTTCGTGACCCTTCATTGGACCCTCTCCAGTATGTTCATGTCTCTGTTGTACTGAGGAGCCCAGCACTGCACCCAGCACTCCAGGTGTGACCTCACCAGTGCTGAGCAGAGGAGAAGGATCACCTTCCTCGGCCTCCTGGCGACACTCCTCCTAATGCAGCCCAGGATACCGTAAGTGTTCTTTGCCACAAGGGCATACCGTTGGTTCTTGGTCACTTTGGAGTCCACCAGAACCCCAGGTCCTTCTCTGCAAAGCTGCTTTCCAGCTTCTCAGCCTTCAGCATGTACCGGTGCATGGGGTTGTTCCTCTCCAGTTGCAGGACTCTGCACTTCTGCTTACTGAACTTAATGAGGCTCCTGTCAGCCATTTCTTCAGCCTGCTGAGGTCCCTCTGGATGGCAGCACAATCCTCTGGTGTATCAGCCACTCCTCCCAGCTTTGTGTCATTAGAAAACTGCCTGATTATCCAGATCAATAATGAAGATGTTGAACCAGATCAGATCCAGTGTTGACCCCTGGGGTTCACTGCTAGTGACTGGCCTCCAGCTGTAGAGTTTATGCCACTGATCACCACCCTCTGGGCTCATCTGCTTAGCCAGTGTTCAATCCACCCTACTGTCTGCTCATCCAGCCTGTACATCAACAGCTTCTCTATGAAGATCTTATGGGAGAAAGTGTTGAAAGCCTTACTGGTGTCTAGTCAGATAATATTCACTGTTCTTTCCCCATCTACCAAGCCAATCATATCATCATAAAAGGTTGTCAGGTTGGTCAAGTACGACTTCCCCTTCATGAATCCATGCTGGCTACTCTCAGTCACCTTCTTTTCCTTCATGTGCCTTGAAATGGTTTCCAGAATTAGTTGCTCCGCCAGCTTCCTAGGGATTGAGGTGAGGCTGACCAGCCTGTAGTTCCCTGGGTCCTCCTTCCTGCCCTTACTGAAGATAAGAGTGACACTTCCTTTCCTCCAGGTCCTCAGGCACTTCTCCCAGTTGCCATGATCGTGATCAATCAGGCAGTATTGACAGTTGTCGTGCAATGACATCTGCCAGCTCCCTCAGCACTTGTGGGTGCATCCCGTCAGGGCCCATGGACTTACGCATGTCCAGCTTGCTTAAACATTCCCTGACCTGATCCTCTTCCACATGGGTACGCTTTCCTTGCTCTAGACTTTTCTCTGGTCTCGGGGACCTGGGATTCCTGAAGGCTGCTTTTGCCATCAAAGACTGAGGCAAAGAAGGCATTCAGTACCTCAGCCTTTTCCAGGTCCTGTGTCACCAGCTCCCCTACCTCATTCAGCAGTGAGTCTACATTTTCCCTAGTCTTCCTTTTGTCACCCACGTACTTGTAGAAGCTCTCCTTTTTGCCTTTGTCACCCCATCACCAGATTAAATTCCTTTTGGTCTTTGACTTTCTTTGTCAAAGAATTTCTTTTTCAAATTTCTTTGGTCTTTGACTTTCCTAACTTCATCCCTGCATGCTCGGTGTCTCTTTGATCCTTCCAGTTACCTGGCCCTGCTTCTACCCTCTGAATGCATCCTATTTATGCCTGAGTTTTGCCAACATCAGCTTGTTCGTCCATGTACGCTTCCTGACATTCCTGCCTGACTCCCTGCTCATTGAGACAGACCGCTCTTGAGCTTGAAGGAGGCAATCCTTCAATATTAACCAACTTTCTTGGGCTCCTTTTCCCTCCAGGGCCTTATCTTACGGGACTCTTCTGAGCCTTTCTTTGAAGAGGCCAAAGTCTGCTCTCATGAAGAAGAGTTGTGATCTTGCTTTTTACTTGCCTCCCTTCCCTCGGGATCCTGAACAAGATACACCAGATACAGTTATTTAGATTTAGAAAATAATTAATTCCAAATGAAAAATAATAAATAATACCATAAATGTGTGGTTTCCAATGTATTTGTATTAAACATTATATTACACCCCTTCTCTGAAAAACCTAAACATCAAAATCTTCATACTCTTCCAGTTCTTTTTCTGTTGAGAATCTTTTCAGATCAGCTGAACTGCTGCCTTCTCACAGATCCAGGGATTTTTCTCATAACAATTTTCACTGTAAACTCTTGACTTACGATAAAGCACATAGGCACAGTTTTGCTTGGTGGACAAATGAATCCTAGAAAAAACCCACATCATCTTGTTAAAAACACTCATGTACCAATTTTAAAGAAAGGCATAAAACATAATGTATGATTTGGACGATCACACATTATTGCAGATGTTGCTTAATCATTTTAAGGTTCATAAAGGTTGATACAAAATATTGAAGAACATAACAGCTCATTCAGTTCAAGACCGAAGGATCATTCTCCACCTGCCTTCAGCTCAAAGATGTAAAAAAGAAAGCCTGCGTATGGAGCATCATGAAAGCAGAAAATAGCACTAGTTCCTCAACTGTGGTTATGTCACTCCAACCATTGCTTTGTGTTGTGGTAATTTGGGTCTGGAAACTGAAAGGCAGTGGTCTGCCTGCACAGAAACCGAATCATTCTGCTCGATGTCTAGTAGCTGTGGGAAGTGTAAGAATTTGCACCTGTTTCCAAGGAGGCATTGGAGAACTTTCACTTCACAGAGAACAGTATGGGAATCCGAGTTTCCCCCCACACGGTTAGTAAAGGTGAAATACACCAAGTAAGCTGATGAGATTTTACAGAAAAAATAAACAAGTTCTCTTCAGCTAATGTTGACTACTTTTGTGTAATAAATGTTTCAAGATGTTGCTGGAAAAGGGAAGTGAATTTGGGATAATCATGGCTGAGTAGGGAGGCAGGCACAGGCAGACTTTGCAGGAGGTAGGATGTCTTGAAGGAAGTGTGGGTTGCTTCTTATAGAGTAGTGGCATGTTTCATAAAGTGAGTAGGTTTAAATAATAAATGCAGTCACCAGTTGCACTGGTTTGTGGACTCCTTCTCCTGCTCACACTTCCAGTTTTCTGTGACTCTTTCTCTGTTTCAGGGACTGTCATGGTTTAACCCCAGCCAGCAACTAAGCACCACACAGCCACTCACTCACTCCACCCTCCAGTGGGATGGGGGGAGACAATCAGAAGGGTAAAGGTGAGAAAACTCATGGGTTGAGATAAAGACTTCAGTGCACAGGGAGGATATTGTACAAGAGATTAAAACCCACCAACTATTTAAGTTCAGAAAACTTACCAGTCATTTCTCTTTGTAAAAAGTTTTGTATCATCTACCCAAGACCAGCCATCAACTCCGTATGATAATCCAATCCAGTAAGATTGTTTTTGTGATATTTGAGATATGCTGATCTATAAAAAAATGCAAAACCTTTATCACCAAGGAGCTTGTGGGTATTTTTCTTTTTGCAGTACCTGAACAACTACAGTAGAGAGGGGGGGTGATCAAGAAAGAACCAAAGAATGTAATTTCACAATGATTCTCTAAACTCCTCATCAGGCCCTCATAACAGTTTCCAAGAGACAACATCTCTGTTCGGCATGCAGTCAGAAATATTTTGTGTCTGGCATCTCTACTAAATTTAAGACCAGGGGAATAATTCTTAGAGCCCTGTCTCTCAGAGTATTCAAAGACAGTTCCTGAATGAAAGACTCACTGTTAACAACTTTCACAGGATTCATGACACTCATGTTCACTCCTTGGCTGAATAATATCCTGTGTTGCTAGCTACTTCATCATCACACACTTGTGGCTAGATGTTCCGCAGTCTGTGTTGCCTCAGACCTTGGAGACAGGACCCCAAGGTCTGTATGTAACATCAAGACGTACTTGCTGACTGGTGGGGAATTTGAAATAGTCGATACCAATGCAAAGAAATACCAGTATGATTGGAACCATACCAACTTGCTTTTGCTTTTCAGTGTAAGAAGGGTGGCATTCTGGGAGAAGCAAAATTCTTCACTTTCCGGCCACGTGGCCTTTTTTTCTGAAATGTAGAAACAGGTGTCGCCTCCAACCCACTTCCAGTTTACAGGGCAGAGTGAACATGTGGGTCCTAGGACAAAAAGAAACCATCAGTCCCTGATAAACAGCCAAAGGGAAGTCAAGACCCATAGGCCTAGAAAGTCAAAGTTTCCAGCTGAAATGTATATGGTCCTTTATAGGTCATATCTACACTCATTCTTTTAAAAAAACACTAATTATTTAATCTGATATAGCATATAGAAGCCTTGTTTAATCTGGTATAAGGCCTAACACATAGATTTCAGGCTGTGTGAGCAGTAGTTCTACTTACTATTGCTGTTACTGTTTGCATCGCCCATTAAACACAATCTCTCCTTTAGTCCTTGTGAGTTTTCATTACATCCTGCAGGTGCCTTAGAACCTCTGAGACCTGGAATTTATGGAGATATAGAGATGTGAGACAAAAAAGCTGTGATGATGCTACTGCGTGATACATGCTTCATCATATATTGCAATTAAATTTTTGCAGTAGTGTGCTCACATGCAACTCTGATGCTAGTGTCACATATTGGGAGGAGATTAGCAGATGAGAAAATGATGCATAAAGAGATTTCCAAATTTTAAATGCAATTTAATTACAGTGCCATTGCAGGCCACTTGGTAACCTAATAAAGACTAAAATAATGCAAAAAAATATGCTTAGGAAGTAATCATGTTGATCTTAAAGGTAGTTTTATAAGCCTTTGAAAAAACCTAGAATTCTAAACATACTTCAGATTGAAAAAAACTTTTAAATTTTAAACTGGTAAAACTTCTCTGAAGAAAGAGGGGAGGATTTTTTTATGTCTCTTCCTTAACGGTATGTAGATACCAGCTTTTGGTAGCAATGGCTCCGAATGACTGTCTAGGCTCTGTGATAGAAAAGGTAGGTACAGTCATGTCACACATGATAAAAGCTAATATAAAGATAAGAGTTTTCAGTTCTCTTGCACATCCCAGGTAAACTGGGATGAGTGAGTGAAAGAGACAGAAAAAATGGGTTTTCCCTGTGAATCTGAGTACTAGAAGTGTGTCCACAGAAGTTTGTAACATACTAGTATGAACTAATATAAGACAGTCATACAAAAACATGAAAAGTTTATCAAAGGAATGAGACAAGAACTGTTATGCCAGTAGAGACTTGAACAACAGAAGAGGAGAAGGGAAACAACAAACTGATTTATGAAAGTCAACATTAAACTTTTAGCATTGAATTTGAATTAGAAAATAAGCAAGTATTAGATGGATAAGGATCCATTCCTTCCACTCTTTCCAAAATATATCATCTTCACTTCTATATCCTTGCTCTGGGCACAGGTCCAGAAAAAAAACCCTTGTCCCTCAAAGCCTTACGTTCATCAAGCTGCAGGTTGATTCATTGCAGGTGGTTAGGAGAAGAAAGGACAGTATATGTGGGGAGGATGAGCTATGACTGTCCTTGTAGCAGTCAGTCTGCCACTTTTCTTCATTGCAGTTATTCCCAAGGTGTTAATATGAATAAAGGAACACTGTAGTTCAGCACTTACCTAGGACTATTATTCCTACGGTGAGGGCCAGGAACAGTGTGAACAAAATGATGATAGCTGGCCACCTTATGGCAAAGGGAGGAGAGTGCCCTGGGAGAAAACAACAATTTATCAGAGGGCAGGGACCCTGTTCAGCAGCACTCCCAACCCTCCATCCCTCCATAAAGAACCATCTGGTGACTCTTGAAAGAGTTTCTCTTCCAGGCTGTATTATATTTTAAGGAACAACCCAAAGGCCAGTTGAGAAGAAGATGTGGTGCCTCGGTTAAAGAGGTCTGTTTGAAAGGAGATACTGGACGTGGTTTAAACAGAACAGATGGGGTATTCCTTGCCTTTGACAGATGATGAAACTATGAAACATTGTAGTGATCCTTTGACTTAGAAGTAGGTGATGCTCCTGTTCTCTTTTGGCAGTACTGTATTACTCTGCTTTGTCAGAACAGACTAAGGAACTGTTTGCACACCATCTTACACTTTGCACAAACCCTTCCCACTCTCAGGGTGCGCAGTGTTCAGGCTGTGTGCCAGCTGTAGGCTGAAACCCAGCTCAGGAAAATTATGAGTCCAAAATATCCAATGAGGTTTCCCTGGATTCAAAAGTTCCTGAGAGTTACCACCACCGAACGGTCATGGCAATGCAGTTATGATGGACCTTTCAGATGAAGGAATACTTATCTCAAGACTGGATGCCCTCTCGAAGTACGTGGTTTAGCCTAACTGGAGCTATGGGACCTGAAGAAGGGAAATGACATGACCTGTGCATTCAGGATTGGTGCTGCCTCATCCCTTCTGGCCTTAAAGGCTATGAATCTTAAGCATTTCCTGAAAAACTGAGGTCCAGAAGGCAAAATGTGGTTTTTTCCTATTAGAATCTGATTGTCCTGTCTCTATAGCCTTTCCCTATAATAATATATAAGCAATAAATAAAACTAACTACATCAAAGCTGATTCCTGCATTCCAGAGTTTGATCCTGAAGCCATCTGTCTTTTCATACAGAAATTTAGGGCAAGTAATGGCAGTAGTTCCACTCTATGCATTTTCACATTCATGCATACTGTTTTTTGTCAAACAAAATGATACAAACCGTGCATTAAACATATAACATTAAACCTATAAGTACATATTTTTCTTATTTACTGAGCTGGACAAGAGAGACTGTTCCTATTGTCATTGTCTGCCATAGTACAGAAAGTTCAAAGAACAAGTGTCAGTCATACCTTGGTTGATGTTCAGGGACATGTAGTGTCTGGCTGGATGCTGTGTCACGTGATTTAATTTAGAGTATCCATCCTCTTCATCTATATTTGTATGCATTATCTGAGAACTCATTCGTGGTTCAGTAACAGTCCTCTTAAAAGACAGACTAAATGATTTATGAAGGAGGAGCAAAACAAAACAAGAAAAGGCAGAAAAAGGGCAGAAAAAGGGAGGGGATAGGAGAATGAATCACACTTTAAAGCCATAAGGCAAGATATTCCTATTCAAGTGTTATGTGTGACTCCTCCTTTTCCTCTCTCAGGGGAAGAACTCCTCCCTTCCCACCCATCACATCTCAGCCTGGGTCTGCATCCCCAGGTCTAGAGACATGTAGGGGTGATGTGAGTCCCAGTAAATCTGTGGCCTGGTAGTTCCCCTCTTTTCCATTTAGTGTTCCCATGTATGTCATCTCCTTTGAACTTTCCACATTTTAAAACAGGACAAACACTTTTGGTTCATCTCAGAGGCAGAATAACCTCAGCTCTGTGCCTTTTTCATTATTCAGTGCTAAGAGCTAAAAATCTAGATGTCTGTATTCAGTTGAGAGCAAAGTTTGCTGCTGAAGCTATTTAGTCACACAGAGGAGGTAGTAAGTACTATCCACAGTCTGATGTCATCTTCTCAGAGGCAGAATTGGGAAATCAGTGTGAGGAAAAAGACACAGACAGGATTTAACAAATAAGAGAAGTGAGCCCTTGTGGCAAAGACTAACCACATACTGGACTGACCTAGCAAGAGTGTAGCAAACAGGGAGAAGGAGGTGATGATTCTCTTCTTTCCATCACTTGTGAGTGTGCACCTGGACTAGTATGTCCAGCTTTGGGATCCCCAGTAAAAAGAAAAACAAAAAAATCCCTTGTAAAACATGTCAATACTAAAACTGGTCAAGGGGAGAGCCACCAAGATACTTAGGAGCTGGAGCACTTTATTCACAGGGACAGGCTGACAACTAGATTTGTTCTGCCTGGAGAAGGGAAAGTTAGGGAGAGTCCAGTTGCAGTCTCTTACTGCATAAAGAGCCTATGGAGAGATGGACCCAGATGTTTAGAGGTATACAGTGAAAGGGCAAGAAGTAATGCTCATAAGTTGCAGGTAGGATGGTCAAATATTTGAAGAGGTGCCCAGAGATGGTGTGTCATCTCCATCCTTGGAGATTTTCTGAACTTGACTGGACAGGGACTGGGCTTATCTGATCTAGCTTTGAAATCAGACCTGCTGAGCAGGAATTTGGACCAGATGGACTTCAGAGATCCCTTCCAAATTAAATCTTTCTGTGGCTCCATGATCTATGAGTATGAAGGGAAGACTCATTAGATTTTTTAGGGGAGAATGCCCAAAGGAAGGATAGTAGGCTGACAGAAACAGCATCATCTGTTCCCCTTTCTTGTAACTTGGAGAGAAAAATCTAGAAAGTGAGAAACAGACTGGATGCTACTTTCTTTAGTAACTCAAATTCTCTGCACCACCCAGCTACAGTAGGACCCCATTTTTCTTTTTGCAAAGCTTAACTCACAGCTTGCTGACCCTTCTGCACAGTGCTGTGTGCTCTTCCCTTTTTCCTCTGGAAGTTCCCCTACCAGGAGAACATAACCAGGAGATACATTAAAAGAATGATGTCAAGAGAGAAGTTTCTGAAAGATTTGCACCTCCCTTGCTGCCTCTGATGTTTCAATTGAGTAGAGGTATATTTAATTTAACATAAAACAAATAAAAAACCTGACCAAGTGAAGGCAGTGACAGAGTGAAGGACTGTGCTCCAGGGACAAAGTTATACCACTTGAAAAATCCTGTTAAACACAGAAGATACTGTGGAAAAGACCAGGCAGGCTTAGAGCAACGTGAATCTATCTGTAGGGTGATGTGTAAATGGAAACTTGTAATTGGAGATGCATGAACCAGAGCTGAGACCTGTGTCAAGGAGTCCAGGCATCTCCAAGAAAAGATGCATGGCAGAACCATGGTACCTTAAGTCTTAAGACTTATGTCTTAAGTGCTTTTGTTTGAAAGGAACCTCTGGAAGTCGTGTGGTTCAACCTCCTGTTCAAAGCTGAGGCAGCTTTGAACTCCGATAAAGTTGCTCAAGGACTTGTGCTGTCAAGTTCGCACAGTCTCCAAGGGCAGAGATCTCCCAGACTCTCTGGATACCTGTTCCTATTTTTGGCCACTCCCACTGTGAATAATGTTCTCCTTGTGTCTAACCAGGATTTCCCTTACTACAGTTTCTGTTAGTTGCCTCTAGTAGGGCTCTAATCAGCCCTGGCAGAGCACGAGTATGAGTATGGTGACAAGATAGAGGGCTCCAAAGGAGCACCTGCTGATAGATAGTCCCATGTCTACCGTCGTAGCTGTTGTCCTGGGCACCTTCTTGTCATCTTTTAGTCACCTTTTACTGATTTAAAAGCATATCAGTGAAAGATGTTATAATGGTTAAATGTTTTAAGATTCTGATTTGAAATAGATGGATCAGAGAAGGAAGATCCAGGGACATGTAAGCATCAAATTCTTCAGCGAATTGGCTGACCTTCACAGAGAAGGGGTATTTTTCTTTGTTGCTTTCTACAGACAGTGCCTGTGAACACAGATTGTCACCACATTATTTAGCATCTTGCTGACAGTGTGTTTCAGCCTGCGAGCACTGGCATCTAGTGGCAAGTCTGAACCCCTTCCAGGGCAGCAGTGTGCTCATAACGAGGAGATGGAGGCCATTGGGAATGAGAAAGGATGCCCTTGGTGCAAGGCCTGGAACAGAGAGTGTAGTGGGGGACGTGAAGAGGCACTGTGTAAGCCAGGGTGTTTGGTTCAACTCTTTTATTTCTGAACCTGCCTTCCGGACATCCATGAATTCTGCTTTTTCCTATCCAGCAGCTGACGTTTAGGGTCCTCCCCTTTCACTGCCTTGGTTATCTCGTTGTAGATGGGCAAATGTGAAGCTGTTGTGCTCCTTGCACTTCAGAACGGCACTGCAGGGCTCATTGCCCCAGTGCATCCCTTTATTCACTTCGTCCCTATCTTCTCCACTGTCCATGTCCTGTTTGAAAGGATGTCAAAGCCAACAACTTCCCTTTAGTTCCCAAACCTTTCAGATTTATGATGTCTCAGGATCTACCAAGGGCTTTGCTCTCACACTTAGTATACCATACTGGGTTTTATTTTCCATACAAAATGTGCTTCAAATGAACTGCTTCTCTGAATTCCCGGCGCCGCGGAAGGATTGTGGACCTCCCCTATCCTGACAGGTAGTCAGCCTCTCTGAGTAGCTTATGTTTTGGGCTCCATACATGCACAGTGAGAACTTTGACAGCCTCTGAGACAGAAAGCAGACTGGATGAAATAATGGATTTGCTTGAATTTAAAATACTAAATACTATAAATTCTTCCCTCTGAAATATGCCACTGGTAACAGGAGAAAAGCCCTTTCCAGCATGCTGGACCCAAGATTTGGGCTGAGACCAAATGGAGTTTACTATATGTTCATAAAGATCATCCAGCCATAGTAATGAAAGAAATGTACCCTGCAAGTTATCACCATTGACCTGACCTTTCTGCACTAATAGTGAATGCTCCCCAAAAAGTCACAGCAAGCAGTCAGCAGGAAACCAAGAGGCTAGCATTTATTTTCGTAATACAGCCAGCAAAGGCATATAGAAGATTGCTAGAAAAAAATCAAGTTTTAGTTTATGGGAAGAAAAAAGGGAAAACATGACAGCTTAGATACCTGCTGTGAATTATTTTTTTCAAGTTTCATGAAAGACATGAAACGTTGTACCTTACTTGCATTCTACTTTGTACTTCCTACTGCAATAGTAGGGAATTCTGGATAGTTCAGCTGGTAATTGTGCCCATGAATTATGACTTGGCTCTACTGAGTATAGTAAATGTATTCAGTTCACAAACATATTTTGGCACATTAGGAGGATGGGCTCATTTTTTTTGCCAAGGAACTGCTTCAGTCTTTGAGAATATTTTCCAAGGAAATATTGAATATTAAAGATATCTTATTATTTTTTAATTTATTTTAAGGGAAGTCTCCAAATAATAAGGCATGTACACATAGATGCAAGTGTATATATATATATATATACACACACACACACACACAAGGAATACAAGCATATGTAATACAAAACAGATGCTGACGTACAAAACTTTAAAGAACTCACACAATGAAACTGCACCCAGAAAAGTGGAAGTATCCTTTTCTTTCAAGAAATATGACAAGTTCTTTAATAACGGGCGATGCATGGTGTGTACGTTGGGTTCCAGGGATCCCAAACAGTATGGTTATAATACAAGAGCTCACGTAAGATCTATGGCAATGGATTCTGCACCAACTTCAGAAGTGATTGTATGTAGCTCTGAATGGAGCACATAATTATTATCCTCACTGCTATTTGCACAGCAATTAATGTTATGATAGCACTGAAGTTATTCAGGTAATGTTATAATCCAGTCATGACATTTAACTCTACTTTTCACAGAGATTGCTTCCAGGGATTCCCTGTAGTCTTCTCACAAATGGCCTTTGGTTTCTATAAATATTAATGCATATATGAAAATAATTTTATGGATAAATACAGCCTTGTTTTCTTTCTGTACCCCTGGACCTCAAACAGAGGAACAGTTGGAAGAACAGTTTTAGGGAAGAAGGCAAACCTAGGCAAACTGCTCTAGAAAAGGATTATGGGTGGATGGTAGTTACTGTGTACAGTAAGTAATCCAGTGAGTAAAATCATCAAGGATGTAGTTAGACTGGTTTATGACTGGCAGGTGTTAGTGTAACATGCTGACTGAAGCTTAAGAAATATAGAGATTTGTGAGAATGTGTGGTTGTCAGCCTAGAAAGTCACGCAAGGATCATTGCTTGGCTGTAGCTAATTCTTTCAAGTGGCTTCCTAGGCTGCTAGTTTTTAGCTTTGTAGGGTTGTTTTTTTTTTTTAATTTCTGTCATTTGTGAGCCTGGGCGGGAAAATGCAGACAATGACCTGTCCATTTGAATCACTTATTCTGAGAAACCTGCATGATAAACAAACAAAGAAACAAAAATACTTAGAACTTGCAGTTCCTAAATTTGTTGTCTCACAATGGCAGATCCCACATCCCTTTGTGCAATGTTTCTTCAGTTGATAGGGACAGCCACTCTCTCACAGATCCAGAATTGCTTTGTTAGGCAGGAGTGGCTGGCGTAAATAATCCGTCCATATAAGGAGGCGCAGAAGCTGTTGTCATAGATCACAACCCTAGGAAATTAAAAGATATGACTTAATGATGACCTGGTGACATCCTGTGATCTATATTTGCATGATATAATCGTAGTGTAGTCATAGTGATTTGCCACTGGGATGTAGAGCTATTTCCCCGTTGGAGCTATTTTATTTGTGCAAGATGGTGCTTTTGGGTCTGGTGCATGTGATCAAGCTGTACTTTGCCACCCATCGTTCCTTATACAGGACATGAATTTGGAGCTCCATAGCAGATACTACAGTCTCCGTGTTCCTTCGTCATTGCACATGTGACAAACATGGGAAAGGAAGAAGAAACATAAGTCTCATACAATTTACTGGGGCCCGTCGGATGGAACCGTGCTGGTCCTGTTACGAAGGCTTACCAACTCGTCACTTCTTTTGAAAAAACTGTTCCATCCTCCCAGTACCAGCCGTTACTTTCAGATATGTATGATAATCCAACCCAGTAAAACTGTGAGTCCTGTGGCAGAGAAACCTGTAGGCATAAGAAAATCATCACAACAATATTTCAAAAGTAAGACCTAAGTTCCTGTATCTTCCAGCTGTGAATTTTCTGCAACCAGACGAGATAACTCTTACTCAATAGAAGAGTAACCTGTTGTCCATGCTGTTTTTCCATGAGGCAATGCTGACTGCTCTGATTATAGGATCATTCAAATACTGTTGGTTGTTGAATTGCCACAGGAAAATGTACCCTGGATCTGTAAAAACACTGTTTTTTTAAAAGAAAGAAGCAAAGCTGCTTTATCTGGTCTGTCTTTAGGTATCTACACTGCCTTTAGGTATCGGCAGTTTAGGTATAGATAAGGTAGCACCGTTTAAGCCCCAGTTAGAGTCAGCAGAGATCTGACCAGTGGATCCAGTAGAGCCTGAGAGGTGCTTCACCCGACCCGGTGTGAGTGCTGCTAAGCAGTGACTGTGTTGGCCACATCCCCCCGGCTGGAATGAGCCGGGGGCAGTGGTTCTGAAGTTGCAGATGTGCTTATACACTGTAGATACCTGAAGTTAGATGAGATGAATCCCAGCCCAGAGAGCAGAACCTGTTGCCTAAATAGAGGCCTCTAGCACCTTCTGAGATTCTCCAGCCTCTCTGAGGTCTCCACATACGGCTAACAGACAAGACCCAGAACCTATAGGAGAACTGTGCCTTGCTGAGGCGTCGTTTGGAGGTCAAACAGAATACCCCTAAGCATCTCAGATTGCCCTAGAGACCTATGCTTAGGCACCTGAATCATTCCCCCAGTGTCTAAGAGCTACCTAAGAGGTTCCTTTGCATCTTAGCCTGTTCAGATCTGCCAGATACTCTGCTGTTACTTAGTAGCACGTTTAGGGACTCACCCAAAATTTATAACCCACAGCTGGCTTAAACTGGTCTGGCCTCAGTCTGGCTGCAGCTGCATATACCAAACACAGAAGAAAAAGCAAGCACCCAGACATCTGGAAGCAAACTATCCAGGAATTTATATAGCATACCAAAATCATCTCTTGGATTCAGCACTGAAGGCGTGGTGTTCAGGTGTCTCCCAACTGAATCGTGTGAGCCACGATTCTGACCTCAGGATGCTACTAAACCCACTAA
Source organism: Falco naumanni (assembly GCF_017639655.2). NCBI lineage: Eukaryota > Metazoa > Chordata > Aves > Falconiformes > Falconidae > Falco > Falco naumanni. The sequence goes on along the minus strand of NC_054058.1, from coordinate 9,180,892 downwards.
TAACCCTTTTTTCCCCACTTTCTGTTTTGTCTCTGCCCATTTGATTTTCACTTTAAAAAAAGGTATTCAAAAGGCCAGCCTTTATAACTCAAAATAGAAGAGTTGAGAACTCCCAGCTGAAACTAACTCCATCTGGACAAAGGAGAGAGATTTCCAGGGAAGCTTGTTTCCTTTTTGATGTTTTATGTAGCAAAAAGAAAATAAAGATATTTGGGCTTTGTGTGAGCTTAATAACTGTTGAAACAGATATTCCTGAGATATGTGTGTACAAAAAGGGAAAATATGGTCTTGACAGCAAATTCCAGATTTTCGTTAGTCAGCAAACCCACCCCCCTCCCCAAATTAGGAAGACTACTTAGAATTATTAATTCCCTAACCCTTATTCAGTCATCACAGCCTAACCCTCTGCTGTCTAGCCTTTGTGCCATCATTAACATTGCTTTGTGAGGGTATAATATAAGGTCAGAAAACAACCTTTTATAGTCACTTTGCGCTGCAGTGTGCAAATGACAGCAGCGTGGTGAGTCGGTGGCTCTCTAGATTTCACATAGATGTGGGTTTTCCTCAGTTACAAAACTTGTGGAAAGAGATAATGAAAACATGCATGCTGTGTTCTGGGTCTCTCCTGAATGCTGATAATATGCAGTTTATTTTCTGCGTGAAAACCGAAGTATTAGCTAATTAAGGCATTTTATATGATGGCTTATTCTGTTTCTAATGATACATAATTTCTCACAGCGCGTTTAGAAAGTGTTGCAAGTTGTGACAATATTGTGACTTGCAGGAAGACTATTCGACCCAGAGAGAATGAAATGCATGCACTGTAAATGACCAAACTAATTTCTTCCTGCAAGATTGATGGAAGTTAAAACACATGACATAAAGGAATGCATAAGATTAAGACTGTACCATCTTTGCTTTGTCTTTTAGCACAAGAAGAGTGGAGTTTCTTGAGGAACAAAATTCCTGGCTTTGCTTCCATGTTTTCTTCTGCTTCGAAACGTAGATGCAGTTGTCAGCTCCGCTGTTTTGCCAGCTTGCTGGACAGAGAGCACATTTTGTTTCTAGAAATCAGAGAGAGTATTACGCAGACCTGCGAGGAATGCAAGGACTTTAGCTACTAGCTTGACCAAGAGAAGGTTAAAGGTAGGCAGGAACCAGCTGAGCTCTTGAGGAGTGAAAGAGAAGTTGTTCTGCATGTTAGCGAACATGTATCCACATGTCAAATACTATCACAGTTAAAAACAGACACTAACCCATTGGATCTTGTGATTTTGTGGTCTCCTGGTCAATGGGCTCTGAAAAATGGGTCATTTGTGTTTATTTACATAATAACCACATTTACCATTTTTCTCCTTCCCTTCAAAACACAATGCTTCCCTCATTTCCTGCAGTTTCTTTCCTTCCTCTGGATCCTTGGAAACCTGAAAAACTGAAGGGCATGAAAACACTTATCAGATTGGTTTTAAAAATTTGTAGTTTTAATTTGTAACTTTTGACGATCTTCTGGTTTTTTTGACTACTTTATTTTTATGTCCACCATTGTGTGTACATCATCCTCATTTTCTTCACCAGGAGGGTTGTGCAGCACTGGAAAAGGTCACCTGGGAAAGGTGGGAGCATCTCCACCCTTGAAGATTTTCAAAGGTCATCTGGACGAAGCTACAGATGAGTTTATCTGGGGCTGGTGGTAGTCCAGCTTTGAATGATGGGGAGGAAAGGGTGGGTATCAGACTAGAAACCTCTGAGCTAACATTTCTGTGATGGAACCACCCTGACTGTTCATCCTGGGCACTTGCACCTGCTCCCCTCCTGCCAAAATGGAGCCGGGGACTTTCTGCCTCTGCTTCCAAATGTAACGTGGCATCATATTTACTTGTTAATTGAAATGCTTATATGGAAAAAAACCCCCGTGTTTCTGCGGAAAATCTGCTGTAACCTTTGGGCAAAGGCACCAGTCACGACGCTTTGATGCCAGGATTGCCCTCCCTGCAAAAAGCTTGCGATCCAGGAGAGGGAACTGGAACTGGGAAATATCCCAGTGACAGTCACAGGAGGGCACCATTATCCAGACAGTGTGGCTGACGAGGGGAGCTTCTAGCTGTGAAAACTAAACGTTTCGGAAACGGGTTAGGGGTTAGAGTTAGGGTTAAGGTTAACCAGTGGTTAGGGTTAGGAGTTGGGGTATAGCTTAGGGTTGGGGTTAGGGTTAGTTTTAAGGTTGGGGTTAGGGTTAGGAGTAGGTTTAGGGCTGGGGTCATTGTATTTAGGCTTAGGGTTAGGGATTAGGTGTTAGGACTAGGGCCGTGATGGTTAGGGCTAGGGTTAGTGTTAGGGGTCGGGGTTATGGCTTGGCTTAGGGTTAGGCTTAGGCTGAGGTATAGAGGTATAGGTTAGGGTTAGTGTTGAGGTTGGGGTTAGGGCTAGGATTAGGTTTAGGGTTAGGGTCATTACGGTCAGGGTTATATTTAAGCATTAGGTGTTATGTTTAGGGTTGTATTTTAGGATTAGGTTTGGGGTCAGGGTTAGTTTAGATTTATGCTTAGGGATAGCATTAGGCATTTGCTTTAGTGTTAGGGTCATTGAGGTTAGGATTAACATTAGGGTTAGGATTAGTTAGGTTTAGACCTCGCAGTAAGATTAGTTAACCCTTAGGGTTAAGGTGGCTGTAAGTGCAGATATTAGTGATCGTGAGCTGTAGAGGAATGCAGGCAGTGGGCTGATTAACACTGATAACATGCAGCTGTGGCCTTGCCTCAGCAGCAGTGGGTTGGTTGACATGGACGATGTGCAGCTGTAGCTCTTCCTGCTGAGTGGTTAAATAGCCTTGAAAAGTGTGGGAGATGGTGTTGGGTGGAGCAGCAGCAGTGTGGTTTGGTCTTTGGGGGAAGGAGAAACAGCACTAGGTGGAGGAGCAGCAGTGTGGTTTGATCTTTGGGGGAAGGAGATACAGCACAGACAGTAGAATCTGACCAACGGTAAAGCCTTGTTGCAGCCTGTTAGTTTGTTTGTGCTGCAGCAACTGGTGCCCCGTGTGAGGCTGCCTGAGTTGGACTCTGACTGCAATAGGAGTGACCTGTGGTGACCCTTGGCTGTGGAGGTACTTCTGTGGGAAAGCTGTACTGTTGCCCATCTTCCTTTATTATTTCCCTGTGGGGAAGAGGGACAGCAGGGGCAGTGGAAGCAGCCATACATGTGGAATTCATTCCCACAGCAGGAGCTTGGGACAACACAGTACTTACACAGCGCCAGCAGGGCTACCAGCCCCATCAGCAGCACCAGGCACAAAGTGAGGAAAGCAAAGGCCACTGGACGCCATACAGAAGATGAGATGGAGGCTCCTTGGACAAACAAAAAACCCCATTCAGCAACAAAACCAGCAGCTATCCTCACCTCACACCGGTATTACCTCCTCTCTGACAATACGAATTCACCTTTATCCCTTTTGCGGAGCCTCTTTTTTTCTTACTGCATTTTTTTGTTATCACTGTTCTGAATTTCCTGGAGTGATTTTGAGAAAATATGTATCTATCTACCGATATTATTAACCAAGGCTCTTGCATTTTAGAGTAAAACCTCTTCTAATGAGACAGGTAAACAGACTACATCTTGCAGTTCACGCAATCCTGGATATAATAAAACAACCCCTTAGACTGCTGCACCTTGGAAAAAAAAATATTGCCATCTAGTTTTGGACAGCTACTTCTGGAACATTAAACTGTGCATCTTCCCTCAGGCTCTTTCTCTGAATTTCCATTGTGGTTCAATGTCTAATCAGGAATATAGTTTTTACTGGTTTTTATTTTACAACTGACTATCCCCTGATTAAAATATTTTCTTTTATATGTATATATCTATTTATCTTCGCAGTTTTCCCTTTTGTGGAGGCAGTGCTCTGCACTTTTCTGTAATAGTCTTTTATATCTTTCCTAGAGTGTTCAGGTTAATTGGAAAGTGTGATACACATCAGGTATTCTACTGGAGTCCTTCACACCCTCCAGAAGTGCCCAGAAGTCCAGATAGACATGGCAACCAAAATTTACATAGGTGAAGTTAAGGGAGCTGACCCTAACCCTCACCAGTTAAGGCAATTTTAAAAGACTGCAGGTGACACCACACTGGGGTGGTGGCTGATGTGCTGGAGGTTAAGGCTTCCTTTTAAAGGGAGCTAAAAATCCTAGGAATGGGCTGGAAGTGCAACAGCTCAACAAAGACAAATGTGAAGTCCAGCTCCTGTAGCAGTACAACTCCATACACCAGTACAGGTAGGGGACTGAGTGGCTGGAAAGCAGCTGTGCTCCAGGGTCCTGGTGTGCCCTTGGCAGCGAAAGCTGATCGGCACTGGGCTGCACTGGCAAGAATGCAGCCAGCAAGTGGAGAGAAGAGATTATTCCGCTCTACTTGGCAGTCATGAATATTGTGTCCAGTGCTGAGCTTCCCACTTCAAGAGAGATGTCGGCTAACTGCAGAGTCCAGCAGAGGAACACAGAGTGGTCAGAGACCTACAGAGAGGCTGAAGGACCTGGGCTTGTTTAGCCTGGAGAAGGCTAAGGGAGACCCTAATTTCAGTCCTCCGCTACCTAAAAGAGCTTTACAGATGGAGCCAGACTCTTCTCAGAGAGGTGCAGTGAAAAGACACAATACAACAGTCACAAGTTGCACCAGGGAAACTTGTGATTAGATGTGAGGAAAAAAAATTCTTCCCTTTCAGCACTGGAACAATGACTCAGAAAGACTGTGAGATCTCCATCCTTTGAAGTTTTGGCAACTCAAGTGGACCAGGGCAACTTGATCAGACTTTAGAGCTAGTCTTTTTGAGCATAAGGTCAGAAAAAGATGAACTATAGAGGTCCTTCCCAACCTAATCTGGTCATATGTCTACTTTACTTGTTCTCTGTGCATATCAAAAAGCCGCTTTAAGAGTTTTCTGAGCGTGCCAACCTGTTTCTTTCTGGTAAGCTCTAGATCATACTCCCTAATATTTTATCCTTGGTTTTCTGACTGCTACTTCTCAACAGCTTCTCCTCCATCCTCCTTGTCAAGCGGTCATTCTTGATGGATAGCTTGAGATCTTTTTCAGATAGCACCAGAGTGATGTCAGTTTAGTCTTTGCCTACTCTACCCAACCTGCAAGTAGCAGCAATGACATTTATGTCACACATAAGCCTCATAGTGAATTTATGAGCAGCAGCAGTACTTAAGTCATCATTTTATGGTCTTAAGCATTCCACAGGCAGAATCCACTACCTTAGTTAACACTCAGCTTGTTCATAGAAAAACTTTGAATATAAACAAATAAAAACATATGCTTCTATCAAAACTTACATTCACTATTAAGACTGATAAACAGGGCACCTTTCTACTCCTCGTAGGTGAGGAAATTGCTTAATTTCCAAGGCCTGCATTATCTGATAAAACCATAGCACCTTCCCCTCTTGTCCTTTGCTGCAATAAATGAATCATACTAAAATGAAAAAAAAAAATCCATAGAAAGGTGGAATTTTTCTTTTGTGTTGAAGTAAATGGAAAAAATAATTGGAGTAAAGATAAGCTTCAGAAAAAATATCATCTAGGATCGTAAACAGTAGCACATAAGACTCCATTATGATTATACTTTCTGCTGTTTCTATGAATATTTGTCAAAGAATATACTCTAAAGTTTAGAGGGATTCTAATAAAGTTATGCCCTGATTTAGATAGAAGAGCTAATTTCCATCTGTACTTACTGTCTACAGTAACAGAACTGGCTGGAGCCTTAAATGCAGAACGTTTGTTGCTTCTCGAATATCCAGGAGTAATTACTAAAGCTGAGGGCCGTAAATTCAGAGTGGTGTAGCCTTCCTCATCCTCCATCTCCAGCTCATCACACTTCTTTCCTGCAGTAGCAGTACTGTGGGAGTCGGGGCACACTGCAGCGAGACTGATGCCGAGGCGATGAGAATGGTTCATGTTTCAGCATTTCCAGTGAAACCACGCAGGAAGCTGGCTCTGTTCTGATTACTGTGTCATAGTAAAAGTGTAACATACTGAAAGCACATTAAGGTGTTAAAATGGCACTGTCAAAGATGGGTATATTTCTCCTGAATACGAAGATGGGAGTCTTGGGTTTTGGCTGGAACGTGAGACTGTTTCATCTAACTATCCACCTGATCTGACCCTGTAAACAGAGCAAATGTCAGGATTTTCTACCTCCTTAAAATAAGATGATGGAGAAATAGTTGCTATTTTGAGTTAAGTTATCAAAGATGTCTGTTCGTGTATCAGGGCACAAATACAACGCAGCAGCTGCATGGAAATAATAGGCTGTATTTCCATACTCTGTTATGAAATAAATTAAAAATGAAATTATTTTTTTTAATTTTACTGAAATAAATGCTAAAAGGGGAGAAGCTGAGCTGAAATAAATGTGAGGCCAGGAGCTTGGCAGGATTCATGTGATTGCTCAACCTGTGTCAGAGAAAGACCAGACCACACCGAGCACCTCTCTGCTGTTGCACTGTAGACAGAAGTCACTGCGCAGAAGTGGCTCATCCATCCCCGCTCTCCATCTCTAGCTCTCTGCAGTGCCTTGCTCCAGTGCTGAGCTGTAGTTCTTAAACATCTTCAGTGACCAACTCTCCTTAAACAGAGCACTTGCCCAGACATGATGAGTCATGTTGTAGTGACAGGGTTAGTCAGAAGGAAGTTGCCAGAGAGGAATTTCTGTGGTAGCTGTTTGTGCTCTTGTTTGTAAAGTTCAGAGTTTCCCATTTGCAAAATCATATCAACAGACTGGAAACACACTGTAATGACTGGGCTCTTCTTCCTGCCTTGCTGCACAGATGATAGATGTTTTCAGAGCACAGGTATTTCTGGCTGCATATATTTCTTGCATTATATCTTACCCGTATGCAAAGAGAAGGCATGGTGGAAAAGTTGAGAGTAAAGGATGCCCACAGTCAGTTTTGTTATACAGAGAGGCACACAAGGAGTAGCAGTCACTGTGTATTCATGGTATATCCACAGTATCCTCATAAAAACCTCATACTAAATATGGGGCAAAAATACTTGTCTATCAGGCCTGAAAACTGTATGTTGGCAATTTAGTGTGGAAAGGGCTTTTCTGTAGCTAACCGGGAGTCAAGTGTGGTTATGCTACTGAATTTCATTGCAATTTTTCATGGCAGTATCTTCTCCAGTCATAGCAACAACTTCTCAAGCATGTAATGAATCACCTTTGGGGAAGCTTTTCTCCAACCTGATCTTACTTCTGCAGAGAAAAGAGGAGGTTAAGTCATTTTCTTGTATTATCTTGGTAGCTCTGAATTCAATAAGCAGTCTGTTAATTATATTACTTTACTTTTTTTTTTTTTTTTTGAGTCACCTTTTAAAACAGATCCTGCTGCAAGAACAGAAGTAACAAAGGTTCATCATACTCTCTGTTTTTGTAAGGATGAGCAGGCAAAGTGTCTTCATTTCTTCAGATTAAAATGAAAAGAAAGGTAAACTAAGGCAGGAGGTTTGGGTCTACATTTGATCACAGCCCGTGTGTAAATGTTGTCAGCAGGCTGCACAAAATAACTGTGTTTATTAACCAGAATGTTACCTTGCAAATTGCATTAGCTAGAGGCTGAGGGAGGTGGTGTAGGGAGGAGAAAAATTTAGACATTGGAAACACACTGTTGGATGGAACCATGATTCAAAAATGCCATCTCAGCCAATACACAAACGCTACATTTTTATGTCTCTTCCTCTGTAAGGAAAAGCTCCGTTCAGTGGAAGAGGGGCTGGAGTCAGACAGCACATCCTTAAGCCCTACCTGGTTACACCACCACCAGGGTATGTCCTTTGCCAGTTTCAACCTTGCTGGATGAGGTTGTTCGCTGGCAGCACTCTGAATGCCCGCAGTGAACGGTAGTGTTTGGATTTGTGGGTTTTGTTGGTTTTTTTGTTTTGTTTTGTTTTGTTTTTCTTTTTTGGTGTTTCAGTCATTGGTTTTTGAGAAGAAACTAGCTCCTCCAGTTTCAGTAGCACGGCACACTGTGAGACTGTGCTCTACCCCCTCCTGCCTTCACAGCCACAAATACAGCTGCTGCAGTAAATGGGCTGGCAGTAAATGAACCCAGAAGATCAAGGCCTGTGGCTGCCTGTCAGTGTGAGGAGCTGTCAATCTCAGCTCATGTTTGTCTTCAACAAACTGCAGAAACACCTAAGATTCACCCCTCTGCTCTTAGGCATGCCCCACTGATGAAAAAACGTCCTGGAAATATTTTTCTTGTTTCCTCACAGTCCCTCTAATGGAAAAGAAAACAAGATCAGACTTTTTTTTCTTCTTTCTTTCTTTCTTTTTTTAATATTTCTGGCAAATTACAGCAAAGCCTTTCATTATCAAGAAAGTATGCACCATGAATACAGTTCAGGATACCTTCCATGTGAGATTTCTTATTTCAGTGTATCTGGTATGAATGCTGAGAAACACTCTGGGAAGTCACCAGGGCTGTGTCTGTACTGCAGGATGGAAGTGTTCTGCCTCTTCACCCCCAAAGACAGGAGCAGCTGGAAGAGGAACTGAGAGGAGCAGCTGAGAGACATTATGTCAGAGATGTGAATGGTGAGTGTAAACAGCAGAGAGTAAGAGAAATCCACAAAGGTTTCTGAAGCATGAAATTGGTATTTGAAAATAACGCCCCAAATGTTCATGTTGGTGATCAGAAACTGCTGCGTAGTGCTGAGTTCAGTGAGACACTGGAACAGCCTCTTGATGGGTATGACCGATTCTTCAGCAGCCCAGCTGCTACACCAGTAGTAAATGATCCATGATAAATAATCTGGAATCCACAAGGAATACACAAATCTCTAGGGAGGACTGAGCTAGGAATTCATGAACTTTTTGCTCAAATCAAAACACCGTTATGGGACTGAGATTTATTTCAGCTTCACTGTCATTGTTCCACAGCGATGTGGAGGGAGACGTTTTGTTCATTAACACTGCTTGGGGTGTTTTCACTGTGGTTGGGTTTGTAGACCCTTGCTCAGCACATTAGATTAGTAGTGTGGCATTCCAGGAAGTATCCTAAAAATTCATAAAAGGAGGTTCTGTTCATGCCTCTGAACATGACTGTGACTCTTGCAGTAGATCAAAAATGTAGAAAAGTGGAAGAGTAGAATTATTACTAGGAAAAAAAAAAAAAAGAAAAAAAAAAAGAAGAGAACTAACAGTGCCAGTAAGAAGTATAAAGCACGGAGGAGAGCTAGACATTCATAGCTGAAGGATGTCTTCTTCTGTGACACATGCACAAGTCCTTACGAGGACCATAAATCTCTGTGTCCCAGAGCAATTATGATTATTAATACAGTTCGGGAACATTTTGGCCCACCTTCTGAGGATAACTATATTTACGTGTTGTATACTCCAGCCTACTAATGCATTAAAGCAGTCATATCAACAAGACATCAGAAGTCTCTCCTGAATGGAAGGGTTTAATCCTCATCACTTGTGTTATCTTACAGCTGTACAGTTAGAACTGATGAGTGGTGTTAGGACTGTATCAGGGGATGCTGGGAGAGGAGCAGTACCTGTAAGTGCTTGCCTTAGCATTTTGGTTTTTTTCCTGGACATGACTTTTGGCCGTTTTGCCATCACTTGTGTTGATTAAAACTGAGTAATCATTTGACAGGTTTTTATCTGGATCAACAGACTTGGGTAGCTCCTGGAGCTTGTCAGCGTGCCCATTTCCTTAGTATGAAAATAGTTTTACATATGTCTAGAAGAGAATGAAAACAGGGAAATGTATTAGGTGCAATCCAATGCATTTAAATTTTCATGTGATAGTTCTCAAAAGCAAAATAAAAAATTCCAACCTTGCAGAACATCTTCTAGCTTCTCATAATCGTTTTGGTCTGACAAACCAGTCCTCCTGCCAGTGGTTGCTGCCTCGCTGGAATAGGATGGCAGGCTTTTCACAGACATAGTAATACTTTTTTGTACATGGAGTACTATATACGGAATTATAATAAATATATCCACAGTATTGGGGGTGTAGTTGCTTTACCCTATGAAAGAAAAATCTTTGTTGTTGCATCTCACCTCATTCAAATGGTACATTCTTGCCCTTTCTTCCAAAAAGAGCTGTCTTTGCAAGAATTACTTATGTGGCTTTCACGAAGAGTGTATATGCCCAACAAAAAAATAAAACATTTAGTGACATTGTGCACCAACTTGTAGGAAGATAACTCTGTCCTGAACATGCCAACAAGCACTCCCAACAGATTCCAAGGGTGGATCCTAAACCATTTTTTGTACCTGACAGCAAGAAACACTAACTCCTGGATACCAACTGGAGGTGTCAGTGGCTCTTTCAACAGTAAGTTGCGAGGAGACTGCCCAATAATGAAAAGGAAAATTGGCAAAGCAGATTTCAAAGCAAGTAGAAAAATATATTGTATTTCTGAAACAACATGTTAAACTGAAGTGAAATGATGGTAGAGAATAAATATATTTAATATATAATTTTATATATGTATATAATATATTTTAATAGATTATATAATATGTATTACGTAACAAGAAAAATCAAAAGCATTAAATTAAACACCTTTTCATTGTAGTTTTTTCCTTGTGTCCTCACTGAAACAAGACGTCGAATACAATGTATGACATTTATGGTCATTCTGAAACTAAATTGTGGAAATACATTTTCTGGGTATTTTTCCCCCCCGCAGTAATAGTGCCTAAACCACCCTCTAAACAGTTCTGGGTAAGGCAAAGAAAAATCTGAAGTGGAAAAAATGAGACCCAGAACACAGAGAAATCTGCATAAAAGTTGGCTGTTGGATGTGCCCTTTGTGTCAGACAAACTGGGAGTTGCATGTGGATGAGGACCGACTTTATGTACTGTGGGAAAGCTGCCCACTTACCAAGACATTTGTTTTGTAAGAACTGTGTTGTCTGTCCAATACCACTCTTTCTGTTCATCTCTAAATGTTAATCCAAGCCAGTAGGTTTCTCTAGGAAATTCTTGTACCAGTTTCTATGCAGAGTAAAGACAAACCGAAACAGACATTCAGGAAGATATTAAAAACAAATATTTAGACTCAAAAGTTGAAAACATTGATGGAAATTTCTTAAAGAACATAAATAGCACAAATTGTTAACCTGTCAGGAAAAGTTCTGCACTTAAAGGAAAAGGCTAGTGTCAAAGGAGAAATGGCAGTGGAGCTGTTTTTAATTGGAGAGAAGACATGCTTCTAGCTCTGAAGAGCAATGTCACCCTCATCAACCTGATCAAAACACTGTGGGTGACACGCTTGATCATTCTTCCCCCCTTAGTCACGAATCATTCCTCCCCTTTTACTCTGTCCTTAGCATTTATCAACAGTGAGAAGGAAGCCTCTGCAGGGAGCTGTTGGGTTTGATTTGTTGAACTTTCACCCTTGGCTCTAGAATTGTTAACTTATTCCCAAAAGCTGGACCATGAGAAGTAGAGGAGGTGTTAAAGTTAGGCATTTAGTGATATTCTGCTCTTAAAAACTGCTCTGAGCCGAACAAGTAAGAATGTAAACCTGAATAATGCCGCCCTTTTCACTTGAGGGAAATCTCTAAAGGTTTTGATTAGATTTTCCCGGTTTTCTCTTTCTTCCTTCACTTACCATTGTCACTCCCAGTGCACTTCTTCATTTTATCTTTTTCCTCATACCTCTCAATGCCGTGATTAAGACAGCTAGAACAGACTGCACCTAAAAACTTTTGCTGTCACCAGTTTGGGAGGGTGAGAATAAAGCTACTTCCCTTTACTTCCAGGATAAACCTTATGGCCTGCAGCTCCGTGAGAGGGGAACGGGCATTTGTCAGGTGCTGGAGAGCAGGCATGCCCAGCCCTGACTGCCAGTTCTGGGGACATCTTTTCTGCCCTCGAACCTTCCAATATATCTGCTGGCACCCAGAGGAAAAAGCATTATTTCACTCTACACCTGGCATTTTCTCTTCCCACCTCAGTTTGTTTTCATTGACTAAAAGATTAGGCCACGTTTTGGCAGCTGGCTGCCAAGTGTTTTAGTTTTGATTGAAAAGATGAGATCGACTTCCATGGGAAGAAATTCTACGAAGTAAGGAGGACTATGCTTAGCCCATGAGGAGACCAGGTTAGAAGAGGTTTTCCCACTAATATCTTACCAAATCCTTGTATGGATCTGAAACAATTGTTAAGTCAGTGAAATCATTGCCCACAACAAAACAGTCATCCCATTAAGTAGCCAGCCATAGCAAGCTGAGGCAAGGTGGGCTGTCCCCAACCATCAGCCACTCGAAGGGCTGCACTTCATATGGCAATGGCCAGTCCTGTGCCTGAGCGCTGCCCAGGGCAACCTAACCACTGCAGAAAAACTCCTGCTCACGGTGCCATCTAAGAAAATTATGTGAGGTGAGTAGCTGATTGGGTGTGTGAATGTCTTGCTAAATGAATGTCATGCTAAACAGAGTGAGAAACCAGTCCATACCATCTTTGCTGCATCTTTTATCAGAAGAAGAGTAGAGTTCCTTGAGGAACAAAACTGGTGACTCTGTTCCCATGACTTCTCTTCCTTGGAGAGGTAGTAACATGTGTCGCCACCTTTCCACAGCCAGTTTGCAGGGCAGAGTACACAGTTCTGGCCTGGAAAAGGAAAACCATCACCCTGTTTCTGTTCCCATGCTGTCCCTCACAGAACATCGCTCTAGGCCTGTGATGACAAGATCTGCAGGGACTGAGGATATTTAAGGCAGTCCTCACTCAGTCAAAATCCCACTGTGGCCCTAGAAGGTTCAGGTAATAACAGAGATGAAAACTAAATCATCCCCCTGTCTCTCCCATTCCTTTAAGCACTGGGAGGAAGTTCAGGTGCTGCAAATGGGATTTGCTTTGCCTAAATTTAGGAGTCTATAAAGGTGATATGAGTCAAGCCATCTGGATTCCCATTTTGGTCGACGGACAAAAGTAGATGTGTCTCACACATGCTTTTTCTGTTGTTCCAGGTGTGTTGCTTGGGAGGAAACAGACTGTATCCTTGCACTACCAATTTCCCTTCATCGACCAAAAGGGAGACCTAGACAGTTAGCTTCTCTGTGGAACAATATCCTGACAAATGAAATCCCCTTTCCCAACAGTCACAACAGGATCCCCTTGCCCAATGCCCCTACTGCCCAGAGTGTGATTTCCCAACAGAACTATTTCTCTGGCTGGCACATTGTCAGATGCCACTTAAATAACCAAGCTGTGGCAAAGTGATTTCAGAAGCAGCCCTGCGCTGTACACAGTCAGGAGACAGGGAATGAACTCCCAGGTTGGTTTAGCTTCCCCATATCACTTCTGACTTCAGGAGATTCCTGTCTTACTCGCGGTCAGTACTAGCCCACTGCCCTGTGTGTGGACTGCTGTTCACACGGAGTGCAGTGGGTTGCTTAATTCTCAGACACCACTGTAAAATTGCCTATTAGATGCAGATAAGCATGTTGTAACGATCCCTGAGCCAGTGCTGATGGGAACTGGCATGTCCAGAAAGCATCCTGCAGAACCCTTTTCTTATGGGAAGTAAGTCCTGAAACCCTGGCACCACTGCCATGTCCCATGCCAGTGCACACGTGGCCAGGCTGGGTCCCCCTCTCCAGGAACTGCATGAGGCAGACCTGCTGCTTGCCTGCTTTCTGGGTGATCACATCTGAGAAGACACAGGCTCACCTGAGGAGACAGACCTAAGTAGACACAAAAGACACATATTTCCTTCTCTGCTATGTTGCAAGATGAGCCCTCACCAAAATGTGTTGATTTACCATTATTTTTGAGTTTTTTTTCCCCTTCCAAGCACAGATGATTTCCTATTGCTTGCAGAATATTTGAGAAATTTGCATGCAGCTGATTCTTTGTCATGTTGAGGTCTGTAAGTTGTGTCCTGTAGTCCTTGGGAATCTGGATAACTGAAATTCACAATAAGACATTTTCCAGTGCTGTCCTTCAGGAAGGGTGGGACACAGACAGGGAATGTATTAGCAGATCATTAGGGATAAATAAACCAGTTGGGATAAATGTTAGCCCTCCCTGTCAGCCTGACGTTATTCAGTAGCTTGACCCCCCCTCCCCCGCAAACAGAACTGCGTTAGTACTTACATAAAACTGCCAGGGTCACCAGCGCCATCAGCAATGCCAGGCACAGCATGAACAAGATCACGACTACTGGCCAGTAAGAGCGGGACGAAGGGGGAGGCCCCGGGAGGAGTTCAGTCGTGAAATGGAGCTGCGATGCTAAGGAATGGTGAACACAGTAGTGTCACTAAATCGCAGCCATCTTTGTGGTGCATTGGTCAATATGTAATTGCTTTTACTTTATCATTGTGTATTCCTACTGCATAGTCTTTGCACACAGCAAAAGATGCCCAAAGTAAGAGAGTGAGAGATCACAACAGCTCAGTGGAGACTGTGGACAGCCTTGGTCCTTTCAAAGGCCATAGACTGTGCCAAGAAAGATATTGAGAAAGCAAGATACTGCAAAATCTAGAAAATTGTTTGCTCAAAGCTGAAAAAAAATATCCACTGTGTGGTTGTGGTAATTTGTGATGTGTGGCATGTATTTGTGGTAATCTGGTTAATCTGAGTGCTAGAGTCAACTCCTTTGATATTCATGGTAGTTTGAGATTTCTAGCTGGGAATTCATAGATAATTTTAATGTAATAAGGATTACAAAGTAGATACAGAAATGAGCACTTAATGAGGAGAAAAAAAATCTCAAAATTTTCCTAAGCAATGGAAATACTACGCATGTCGATCATTCAGAAGGCACCCTGTTTGCAAGAGCTGGAAGATTTCATGGGATAAGATGCACTGAAGGAGGGAGCAAAAGCATTGAATTTGTCATGGAAGCACTAAATCTAAGGCAGATATTTAAAGATGCCACTATATGAACTTTGTGGAGAGTTGCAACAAGCTTGACTTAATCCAATAAAGGCAGTAGAATGCGAATGTGACGAGGAAATTCTAGCCTAGAAAAGGGAAAGAGGTATTTACAATTGGGTGGGGAATTGCTGAAGGAATAGGAACTGAAATTTAGTGTGCCAGGCTGAAGGAACAGGAATGGAAACTACGCAGTATGCTTCTCCTACAAGTAACCTGTGGTCAGCTTCTGTGCTAAAGCAATCCTGGGCAGAATGTTTGTACAAGACCTCACTCTACAGAAACTCAAGTTGATGAATATTCAGGGGAGAGAAGACCGAGCAATGGAGGTTGTCTTGACCTGGGACACAGATCACTGCTGGCTTATGTTCAATGTCCCATTCACCATAAACCCCAGGTCTTTTCCAGCTGCCACAGCCAGCCTGCTCCCAGGTTGTCCCACCGCCTGGCAGTCCAGCCTTGGTGCACAGCAACTTGTGAAGCTACATGGGGTTTCTGCTCACCCAGTCCTCAGGTTTCTCAAGGTTCCTCTGTTTTAAAGCTCTACCGCTTCATAGCATCAGCCACCACCCCTAGTTTAGTATCATTATAAATTCGCTGATAACACACTCTGTGTCATTTTTCAGGTCGTTGATGAAGATATTAAACAGTATTGACCCTTGACAGACCCCTGAGCAACTCTACCACCAAACAGATGTTGAGCCATTAGTTACTCCTCTTTGAGCCTGGTAGTCCAGCCAGTTTTCAATCTATCTAACAGTTCACCATCCAGCTCATAACTTCCTCAGCTTTAAAAAGACAATACTGTAAGAGACACAGACTAAAGCCTTGCTAAATACGTATTACATCTGCCGCTCTCCCTGCATCTGCATTTCACCACAGAATGTAAGTCCAGTTTAAGGAAGTGCTCTAACTGCCTGGTCTTGCATAAAAGAGAAATACACGGGCCTTCATGAAAAGAAAGAACATCTCCCTTCTGCATTATTTTCCAAAGTCTGATCTCACAGACATATGACAGATACAGACAGAGATAAAGCCTGCACGGGAGATTCACATACCTTATAGATCCTAAAAAGACTTAAGGACACATTGGCTGCTGGGATATATGGATATTTTTAAGGTCACAGTGCTTTTGTACATGCTTGGAAGCTGAATATTATGTGCCTGGGGAACTTCAGTAATAGAAATTTGACTCCCTAAGGCAGGCTGCTAAACAGACTCATATGAATTACAGCTGAAGGGCAAAAAGAAATTGTTCCTACCACTACAAAGTCACAGCCCCAAGACGAAGACTGAAAGCATTATAGTCCATGCTTCCTGGAGCTTTTAGATGAGAAGAGGCAGAGATTCTGTAGTTTGAAAGTTTACAAGCAACTGTGAAATATTTTCTGGGCAGCAAAACGAATCAAGACCACCCAGCAGGTTTAGCTTTGGCTGCTTTAATTAAGTATTGCATCAAGAGTTTCTTTAGTTTTAGTTCCCCGTACTGTACTTCGTAACCTCACACTGCTTCTGCTACATCTAGGACAGCTAAAGGAGCCTTGGGCTGGGTCCTCCTTCCTGTACGGTACTTTTGTTGTCCTAAAATGGGTGTATTTACTAATTGTGGTTGTTTTAACTTGATGTTTGAGAAATAATGCACAGACTGTGTGGTCTCAGAATGGTGCTTTCTCATCACAACATGCTGGGGGCAAGGGATGCCATCCAGAGGGACCTTGACAGGCTTGAGAGGTGGGCTCGTGTGAACCTCGTGAAGTTCAGCAAGGCCAAGGGCAAGGTCCTGTATGTGGGTCACAGCAATCCCAAGCACAAATACAGGCTGGGTGGGGATTAGATTGAGAGTAGCCCTGCGGAGAAAGGCTTGAAGGTGTTAGTGGATGAGAAGCTCAACGTGGGCCATCAATGTGCACTTGCAGCCCAGAAAGCCAGCCAGATCCTGGGCTGCACCAAAAAGCAGGGCCAACAGGTTGAGGGAGGTGGTTCTTCCCCTCTACTTTGCACTTGTGAGAGTACTGTATTCTGCTCTGGGGTCCCCAACAAAAGAAGGACATGGACCTGTTAGAGCAAGTCCAGAGAAGGGCCACAAAGATGACCAGAGGGCTGGAGAACCTTGTTGGTGAAGGCAGGCTGAGAGACTTGAGGTTTTCAGCTTGGAGAAGAGAAGGCTCCAGGGAGACCTTCCAGTACCTAATGGGAGCTTACAGGAAAGCTAGAGAGGGACTTTTTTACAAGGGTATGTAGCGATAGGACAAGGGGTAATTATTTTAAACTGTAAGCGGGTAGATTTAGCTTAAAGAAAGAAATTCTTTACAGTGAGGGTGGTGAGGCACTGAACAGAGAAGTTATGGCTGTCCCATCCCTGGAAGTGTTCAAGGCTTCAAGACTGAGTTGGATGAGGTTCTGTACAACCTGGTCTAGTGGAAGATGTCCCTGCACATGGTAGGGAGATTGGAACTAGATGAGCTTTAAGGTCCTTTCCAACCCAAACCATTCTATGATTCTGTGAAAATATGCACATAGAAGCAGGACATCTGGAGCAGTATGAGGATTAGTGACCAGTGTCATTGGATGTTAAAGGAAAAGAAGCCCAGAGCTTAACACAAAGACAGTTCAGATTTTTACTTTTTTTTTTTCGTCCCCCCTGAATTATACTTTGGCAGTGCTCAAAACCATAACTTAATAATATCCAAAAAACGTATGTTCAAAAAGTGTAACATGTTAAAAAACCATAACATATGCTCATGATCAAAAAAGGTATAAATGTTTAAAACCACTGCTCTTTGAAACAGAATTCCCCAGAAAATTCCTTCTGAATCACAAGCAATTTGCCCTCTTGTTGGTAAACCTCTGCTGCAGAGCCTGACCCCACAAACAGCTAGCACTTTCCATGGTCTTTGCTCCCATGAGTTGAACCACTCAAATCTGGAGATCGTCTTTGCAATTTAACACAAATTAAGCAAAATTAATTTAAATTTAGTATTTAAAATGCATTCAGCCCTTTAACAGATACAGCCATTTCAAAGACCAGTGACCTAATTCAGGCTACAGCTTCGGAACTGAAATAAAGTGTGTCAGTTAAAGCTGATTCAGTTCTAAGTCTGAATGCAAACACAATGGAGAAATTAAATGGAACTGATCCACTTTAAAAATCAGTTCAAGTTAACTTTTTGAGGTTTAGACAATTAAGACTTTGTGGAGGTTAGTATAATGCTCAGTAATATGCTTTTCTGTAAAATAATAAGACCACTATTTCAGGTATACCTTCCAAACTCTAAAAAGTTCAGGCAGAAATGACAGCAACAAAAACCAGGACACATTTATAATCAGTACAACTTTCCTGATAGTAATAACTATAATTAAAACCATTTCCTGCCCCATCTACTTTAGCAAGAATAAATCATAAAAGATTCATAGATACTACACCTTTTTCTTTAGTTTCTTCAGGCTCTGTGATATTATCCAGTTCATGGTTGTTCTCAAACTTCAGATTAGCATATACTATTTCTTCTGTCATAGTTGGTAAAAAGAAAAATGTCAGAAAAAAAAGGTAGAAAAAGATCTAGCATTTGCAGCTAGTAAGCTTGGAAGAAAATCTACCCCTTTGCGGGGTGCCCTCATATTGCCAGGCACAAACGAAGCAGCAGGGACATCAAGATATATCTGAGCTTCCTCATTATGGTACTGACAAGAAATGTTCCTCTCTCACTGCTGCATTCTCGCTCTTCCTCTTTACCTCACTTCTGCCCTCCTTGACTGGCATATACTCCTTTTGCCATTGAAGAAAATGCAGCCACTTTTGCAGAACTCTTAACATTAGAACTCTTCTTCTTTTGGATAGACAACATTTAATTCCCGATTACATGAGGTTCAGGCTTGAAACACAGAATTGAATAAAATGTTGGCTTTGAATAAAATGACAGCTTGGAGGCTGGCTTTCAGTTTGGACAGCTGTGCTCAGCAGTGGATTTGTGATCACACTTCAGTTTCCCTTTCCTACCAGAATGTGCTGAAAGCAAACCAGAAGGTGGACTTGCAATGTAAAGCTGGCAAGTTGTGCTCTCGCCCTCAAGAAGTATTTTATTTGAGGTTGGCACCTCAGCTAAGATCTGTCAGGGTGTTGGCTCTTGCCTTCAATGCCACCTTCCCAAAGTGACTGTCCTGAGATCTCTAAGTCACCAAACTAGAAGGATCTCTTGACAAAGGCTACATCTCAAAAGATTTTCTTCAACTCGTTTCTCTGGCATTGATATTTCATTTTCATTTATGTAATAATTTTCTTTGTTCTTTATTTCTTCTCCAGATCTATGGCATGAGGAAAAGCATACGCTAACACTCAGATTTTGAGATTGCACAGTAAAGTAATTCTTCAAGAAAATACATCATATATCTCCCTCACAGACATGGACACGGCTGTAGAAACTACCTTTCTCTGAAGTGAACAAACAATCCTACAGAGGAAAAGAAATGACAGGGAGACCTGGTTATCCGAGGAAGGAGTACGTGTTTCATTGCATAAGAAACTGGCCACCTGCTCTATTGCTGTGTGCCTCCCACAAGTCTATCCATCGTTGCATTTCTCTGGAGAACAGCAATTCTTTATTATCCTGGTAAGGCAATGCTTTGCTGGACTATTGCTGTTATCCAAGGAATTGTCTAGGGCAAATTTTGTAACATGTAACAGGTTTTTAAACAGCAGAATTGAGACTATGAGACAGGATCTTCTAGAGCAAAACCAAAATATTCAGTTGATACTGAAATATCAGAAATTCTACCTGGAGTAGAAAGGCACACAGACACACTCCTTAATGAAAACAGAAGGAGGAAAACAGATTATCTGAGGAGTTTTATGTGTCTCTTCATGATTTTTTTTAACACTTCCACAGTTGTGAAACCTTAAACATGTGTGACGAAAGCAGGATGTCTGCGGTTTCCCGTACATTTTTTGCAATTTAGGAGAAATGATGAGTGGAACAGAAACAGATTATGCACGCATGTTACCACCTGAGTGATTAGCGCGAGGCTTACATACACTATTCTACCCCGTGTTAGGAGTGTAAAGCATTCTAAAGATAAGCAGTAGTATAAACTAATCTTCCTTTGTATTTGTGGACCTGCATAACAGAGGCTTAGGCTTTCATTTTTCATATACTGAAAAAATTAACCAATCATAATTCTTTATAACAATGCTAAAATCAAAATGTCTGGTCTAAATTAACTAAATAAATTTAGATCATTAAGATACTGGATCAGCTATGTAGTTGGAACATTAAAAAAATATGTTTAATACAAAATATCAAAAGAATAGTCAAAGTACCCAGAAACCAAACTCTAATAAAGATCAACCTGACCTTTTTGGGGGGTTTATTTTGGTTTTTTTTGTTTATTGGGTTTTTTTCCCCACGTGTGTTTGTTTAGGGAAGTGTCATTGGTAAACGGTTTATTTGTAAATACCTAAGATGATTTTGTGCACCAAAATAATTCTGGAGCTTTTGAAATTTTCACTCTACATCCTCTCTTAGGCATCAGGTTAAAGGATTTCAGCTTTCAGAGGATCTTCATTGATGTGAAAGAGTCAAGTCAGCACCGAGGATCTCTGAACACTATAATGTGTTCATGTAGGCATTAAGAAAAATAAACATCTCTATAATAATATATTTTTATTTATTTATTGCATATTGTAATCTAATATTTGACTACTGCTCCAGACAATCAGAAATTATAACCATTTAAGAGAAACCATACATAAAGTCTAAAATGAAAAAAGTAAAGTAAGGCTTTAACAGAAAACCTATATAGTCATCCTATCGTAGTATGACTATTTGTCAGCTGAGAAATGCTGTCTCTTCTCCATTTCTTAACTGACCCTTACACAGAGTGAGGAAAATTCTGGCTGTTTGTAGTATTTAAAAAGGACATAAATTTGAGAATTTCAACATTTATTTGTTCTAGGCAGCTGACTCCAACAGACTTCTGGACTTAGAGGAAGCCCTCGCTGGTTATTTATTTGATAAAAAAGCTGCTGTGCTGCATCTCAAAATGTATTGTGAAGATCTGGAAGGCTATAAACATCCTTTGCTAGTTGGCAGTGCTGAAGGTAAATAGATTTCTTGACTGAATCTAAAACACAGAGTATTTCTGATTTGTTACAATCAAATATGGCTACAGTTCATTCTCCTGGAGTTCTTAAGGAAGGGAAAAATCAAAATGGAGTGAAACTCAATAATGCAAATGGCAAGGCCACATATATAGGAACTGGTAGCCAGAACTTTCTGAATCAGAAAGGGTTCAAAAAGAGATGGATCTGAACATAATAGTATTTCCCGTGAGTGTGAGTAGGAACTAGGAATATACTGTGGCTGTAAAGATCCCATACCAGTTACATCAGAGGATGTATGCAGGGCAAAGGTAGTAAAATTTAGGTGCTGGTATATAAAGCAATAGTGACACCACGTCCAGAATACTCTACAGCATTGTTCTGATCACCAGAATTTAAGAAGGGTACGATCTGTTTGGAATAGGTGAAGGGAAGCACTATCTGTAAAAACCATCAGATACAGTTTCTGTTATACTTGAGCAGGCTAAATGATCTTGAATTGTTTATCCTTGCTAGTTAAAAAAAAGTAATAATGTAGGAGAGTGCTGAAGAATGTTTGCCCAAGAGTTTATGAATATTTTAAAGCTGTAAATTAGAACAAAAGTTTCTTACACAGGTAATGTGTAAGAACACAGGGTAAATGAAGTTCTGTAATAGCTTTTAGATAGGAGTATCCATTATAAATCAACCCTCCATGTGAGCTGATTTTACACTCTCATCTTCCTTTTTGGAATAATTGGCCTTTCCCAAAATATAGGTTGGTAGTCATACATGAAGTTCATTAATTGCTATTGCACTCATGAAAACCCATGCAAAGTCAGATACCCAGGGAAGGATCCATTCAACTATAAACTGCTTTTTTTTTGCTTTTTTTTTTTTTCCCAAAATTAAACCACAAACCCACTATTACAAAGTAAAACCAAGCAAACAAAGGTAGCAAAAGAATCCTCAAACCCCAAAATAGCAGAATACAGCAGAATTATCTGCATCCCTAAATCTCACATCTGCTCATCTGAGCATGTAATATAGCACAACTGAGGCAATACGTGACTTTGGAAGAGCTAGGGAAGTGAAAGAAATATATCAGACCTGCTGGAATATACTCAGGCCAGCAAGCTACAGTGAATAAGACCAACTAGCTGACTGCATAAGTACTTTTAAAACCCAACAGAACAGAAAAATTCAGTAGCACAAAATAAAAAGCCATGAGCTTGGAAGACTAATAGTTAAAAAGACTGCTTGGAACAATAAGTTCATCTGCTGAAAACGACTGCGAAAGCTGGTCACAGGATGTGCATGGACCATTTGCATCCTGTGAGCGTGATAAACTCTGGGAAATGTTTCCTAACAGAAACGGAGACGAGCTGGTGCTCAGGCTCTGCTTCATCTGGAATCCCCTTATGGTTAAAGCATCTCTGGTCAGAAAAGTTAAATTTTCTTTCTTATTAGAAAGAATTATTGTTATTTCTGTATTTATAATAATAAAGAATATTAATATATATTACTTCTTTCTTTCTAAACCAAAATTAGAGTGCAGAAAAAGGCTGTGCTGATGATGGGAATGTGAGGCCTCTCTTACAGGAGAATGCCCTCTAGAAAGGGAAATGGTTGGCCTTTTACAGATAAAGAGGGGTTAAACATCAGTGGGAAATAAGTAGTTTAGGTTTGTGTGATATGACATCTTCTACAAAGGCAGTGACCACAGCTGGAGGCACAGGAGAGGACACCCTCAGCTCTTCTGCTTCCCACTCCAGCTAAGGGCCCCACGCTGTGACATGAGCACTTTAGTAAGAGTAAACAGAGCCACCACTACATGTGGTTTGTTCTTTTGCATGGCAAAGAACCAGTGGTAGACAGAGAATTGCAGTCCTTCCGCGAAGGCAAGGTAGGGGCTGTCCTGCGTGCAAGGCTCTTGCTAAATCCAGTGCAGTGGTCTAATGGTACAAGGAAAGCCCTTGCAGTGCCATGCGTGTGTGGGGCATGCTTCACAGGTTTTACGCAGAAAAGCACGGAGAGTCGAGTCAGGAGACAGCAACTGCCTCTCACACAGTGGGTGAGAGCACGCCATCAGTCGAGAGTTTTGTTTAAACAGTGACATCCAGAACTGTCCCAGTGGGGAAGAGTCTTCAGAGAGATTACTCAGGGTCCCCGGATGCATTTTAGTATTTGAACAGTTAAGCCCCAGAGCTGAAGCAAACCTCTTGCTCCTGGACCCCTGCAGCCTATTCTGGCAGCTGGAAAGTCCTCTTTGGGGTCCTCCAAGTTGCAGTCCAGCTGCACCCAATAGCAAGCAGCTGTCCTGGGTCTTGGGGGACAGGGAGGAGGAGGGAAGGCAGGATGGGACATGTGTGCAGGAAACATGCTGCCAGATCAAAGACGGATGTCCTCGTCTCTGGTCACTCAAGCTTAACAGCCCTCCTTGGACTCTGGTTAGAGAGTGCTGTAAAGAGTCAGTGACATCTTATTGCTGCAGCCAGGACATGGGGCACTTTGTGCTGTGTGTTGGGCTAGTGTCTCCTGGCTGGCCAAAGGAATGCAGTTGGACACAGGCAGAAAGCTCTGCAAAGAGAGGCTGTAGCACAGCCCTTGCTGAGGAGGGAGGGCACCCACCTGCCTGGAGGGCAACTGGTCCTGATGGGCACCACCTGCCTCCAGCTCAGGTTTGCACTTGGTCTGAAAGCAGCTGCAAGGGGGACAAGGGATCTCCCGCCCGCAGAATGGGCACAGGCCATGAAGGATGGCGAGGGTGAAAGTTTCTGGAAGAGCAAAGGGCCCTGGAGGTTCCTCTAGCACCGTCCCAAGGGGGAATATGGCAGCAGAGACAGCAAGTAGCCCACAGTCCAGCCACGTTTGCCCTTCCTGGCTGGGGAGGGTGGGCAAGCACTTGGGCTCATCATGGCCAGCACCCCAATTCCCACAGCTGCCTGCCCAGGCTGAGCCTGGTGACCGGTGTCTCCACACCTTTCTTTCCATGGCTCTCAGAGAGCCCCCAGGTTCCTGATCCAGCCTGAGCACACTGCGCACCTTTCTTCCAGGCAAAGCACGCAAGGACAGGCCCTCCTGTGCAATCTTCCCATCGCGGGTATCTCCACTTGGGACCCTGTCAAGGCAGGGAAAGCTGCTTTCTGACAGTGTCTGTTAGCCATTTTCCCCACTTCTCCTGCTTATTTCCACGCTGCAAGGTCTTCTGCATGTAGCCTTTACGTCTAGTTTCCCCTGGAACTCCATGAGAAGAGGGGAAGAGGAAAGAAGGGCACATGTGCCATGGGGAAGTGTGTTGCCTGCTGTTGCATTCCACTCAAAACTGCTACCAACACATGACCCAGCTCGCTGCAGGATTTCATCATAGAGGCACAAAGCGCTTTGACTCAAGGAACAGTTCAAACAGCCTCTTCTTTCAGTCCCCCTTTGTAACACGTTCCAGAAGTGGTTTCCAGTGGAGACAAGGGCAAAGACACATCCATCCCCCATTGTCTTTGCACCTCAGAGACAATACATAGCACGTAAACACATCTCTAGGACACCTGGGAAATGATCTCAGTGGCACCAGAAACCCGTTGCTGGTGAAAATGCTACTGAGGATAAATACTGATGCTATGGGGAATTTCTGAAAAAAGCAGGTATTCCTGGCTAATAATCAGTCTCCAAAGGCAACAGTGTCCCCTGCTGCAACGCTAGGAGATGTAAAGTATTGTCAGTACAGCAGGGCCATCAAAGGTTAAAAAACCAGCCCACATCTGCAAATTGGGAAGCAAGCCAAGAGTAACCACTGGTTTGATTCTCCCCTTTCCTGGTGTTGAGGGGTGCGTCACGAGGTAACCTGGCATGCGAAAGAGATACCTTATCTCATACGTATGATTGCAAAACATCCTTAAATCTCACCCATACTGATATGTGTTAAAAAACGGCACCAGGATTTCTGTCTATAAAAGGCACCATATTTTGCATTTCTGTAATTGCAGGGTATTTTTTCTAGCTATGCGGCAAGACTGGAGTGGAGGAGGGGAGAATTCAAGAAAGGAAACAGCTGCAGAGAGGCAAAGGGTCAGCAGTGGCTCACAGGTGCAGATTCAATGTTCTGGACAGTACGGCACCCTGGAGCTGTAGAGAATCATCGGGGGCAACACGGGACAGTGGGAGAGGACAGAGTCCCATATTTGCTGGGGCAAGGCAGAGGCAGAGCTAGAGGGAGGGACTGGGCAAAGCCCTCTGTGTGACACCTTTCACGCATAAAGAAATGAAATGAGGCTGGTTTGGACTCCCCAGAAGGACGTCAGCAATCCCAGCCACACTAGCACATTTTCGGGTTCCGCGTAACATCAGCGCGAGCTGAGCTTTTATTGCTGACAAGATGCCATTGAAATACAGGTGTAGAAGTGCTTGTGCGTGTGCTTGTGGACAGAAGGGTTATATTTATTATGGACGCGAGAGTGGGCAAGGCACGGGACGAGGTGTGTTCCACCTATGCACGGACGCTGCGGAGGGTCCATGGGCTGGTAGGCAGGCGGCAGTCCCAGGGAGAGCCTGCAGCGTTCTGCTGCTGCGGCAGAAGGGCAGAGCTGCTGCGCGGGTGGTGCTGGCGGGGCTGCCCGTGGCGAGGAAGGCAGAGGAGCAGAGGTCACCATGTGTCCTTCTCTTGGGAGAGGAGCTGCCGTGGTGTTGGCTTTGCTCACAGCCCCGGGGACCTCCCCAGGTCTGTTCTGGGGGCCCTGCACAGCCAGTCCCCAACACCGTCGCCAGCGGGCACGTCAATGCTTTGCAAAAGAAGAACTGTGAACTTTTAACAACTCCCACCGTGGCCTGTGCTGCGGCACAGCAACGGCACTGGGAATCACCGGTGCCACGTGCAGAAGCCCCGTCAGACTCGTTACCGTTGAACCGCTGCCACCTTAACGACGCCTCATGCGGCTCCTCTCCAGGCACCGCGGGACCCTCCCCTGTGCCGTTTGGGCGGGCAGCGCCTCGGCCCGCCGGCTGCGGTACCCAAAGTACTGAGTAGGGCCGTGAGACCCACACGCTGCGTTCGGGCTCCGGCACCTGGTCGCCTTTGTGGGAGCCCAGGCAGAGCCACCGCTGCTGCTGCTGTGGCAGATTCTGCTGCTGGGAACGCCACAAGTGACTGTGGGGAGGTGGCAATGGAGAAAAAGCACCTGATTGCAAAGCATGCAAAAAATGAGCTATCATTTATGTGCTTACATGCCCTTGTGGACCTGGCCTTTCTTAAACAATGAGATGTAAAGCTCTTCCAACGTAGCTTGTGATGGCAATCATGCCCTGTGATGTGAAGGAAGGTCTGGAAAGAAAGGCACCCGTATCTCTGGTCAGGGAGGTAAGACTTGAGGGAGGGAAGTGGAAGCAAACCTCGGGCATGAGCAGCAAAGAGCCCTGAGCGAGATGCTGGATCCACACCCTGCAGATGTATAATATACTGCTTCCTCAAAGTCTGCTGTGGTGTGCACAGCCAGCCCAACCTTTGGTATGACGGTGTTTTGCTGGGTGGCAGAGCTAGGGCAGATGCTTTCCAATAGAGGAGAATCAGAGACATGTCAGCTCCCTGGCTGGATTCAACAGCACCATTGTCTCTCTCCCACCAAGACATTGGGCACAAGTCACAGTAGCAAGAGCAAGTCACAGTCACTGTTGTCCGTTTCCCTGGCCATGCTTTGGGTTTACTGAGTGTAATGTACCAACATAAGGTGGAAGGGTGTAAAGGAGTCAGCCTGTGTCTCTGCATTCAGAGAACTGGTGTTCTCCAGATGAACAAGGCATTCCTCATTCTCTCACCCAGCAGCCAAGAGGAGAAGAGGTACAAGCCCGGCTGCGCTCTCCGACAGTGTCAGCTTGAATGGAGCGTAAATGGACATGGAGCTATCAGCCAGTGGTCGGGGTCCCAGGGGCACACTGTGCCGTAAGTCCAATGAAACTCCAGAGGCTTTGTTCCAGGAGGAGAGGCCATCCTGAATTGGCCTGAAGGAGACTGACATTTCACTGAATGGCTCTACACCCAGCTGGGTGGTAAAGACAAGCCATTCTGCTTCTTTCCTCTGCAGGGTGGAACAAAATGAGGAACCAAATAGTGTTGCTCAGGACCACAGTGGTAATCTCAGGACCTGGCAAGAATGACACAGTCGTGGAGAGGCGCATGTGTCAGGAGGCAGTCTGCTTCAGAAATGGGGTGCTGGGCCAGGGGATCCCCAGAGGTCTCTTCCAGTCTAACTTCTATGAGTCTGTGTGTGCAGGAATTACCTCTGGCTCTGAACTGAAATACAGCGTGGAAATAAGAAAGGAAAGTGAATGCTGTGCAGCTCTCTTACAGGCCCAGCTATCCAACTGTTGTAGGTACCATGCTAATGCTGATGCTTTTCTTCCTGAAATCAGGAATGATCCACTTCAGAGAAGGCACATTTCATTACTCCTATCTCTTTTTTCCTTTTAAAATTCTCCCAGATTTTTAGTAGTCCATAGTTTAGTTTATGACATGGGTGCCTTAGAAAAGGGAATTTTCCCCTTCTGTTACCTCAGTGTTCCAGAAAAAGCTACGAGTGTCTCACTTTATAAATACAACTGTGAATTTGGTTTGATTTTAATGTGCTTTTTCTGGTTTTCAGTTCTGATTTTCCCATGTTCAGTAGAAAAAGCCAAATGTCTACAGGATTCAAGTAGGCATAGACTAATGTATCTGGTTTATCAGTGCTGGGGGGTGGAACATCAGCAATAGTCTCATCTAGTAGATGAAAAAGTGTTCAAACCACATGGGAAGCAGCTGATTGATTTTTGACATTTAGTGTGTTCATATCAGGGAACGCAGCCATGGCTGGCTCCTGCTGCTCAAAGGGTGCTAGCTTTCCCATTTCTCTTCTTTTGAAAGAGGACAGCTGTCACAACTGCTTCATATTTCACAGGAACTTTTCAATCACAGGTACCTGCATTTGTTCTCCTGAATGAACACATAAAGCAGGAACCTTCAAAGGCTTGTTTAGGGTGACTGGTAAGAAGATTTTTTTTCTTCTCCTTTAAACTTGTGCCGGGTAGAAAGATCCAGAGGAATTACATGTTCAGTGTAGTCCATTATTTTGGAACTCCATCCCTGTTAGCAGCCTTATTTCCTGGAAGGAATGATCCTGCAGGTGATTAATCCCATGAAAGCTGATAGACTGATGGAACTTCTTAATCGTTAGACCTTCTAGTTAGAAGTGTCAACACAGAGACCAGGGAATATTTTCCAAAGCACAACTGTCAGCAAACAGAGCTCCAAGAAGAAAGACATTTGAAATGCGGGTAAATGGGAGGGTGCTAAGAGCCTACCTCCTGAGTCAGGGCCAATGCCAGAGCTATGCTGCAGAGTGCAGATACCTCAGCTAGCTCAGTGTGAGGAACTGCAGCCTGGCAAAACCACACACAGCTAGTTTCTGCACTGCAGTGGTGGTCCTGTCCACTTCCTGCATGGGAGGTGTCAGACTTAAAAGTGTGAAGAAGCTGAACCCTTCACAGGCTTGTTCACCCTCCCGAGAAGCAAAGCCCATGAGCATCATGTTTTCTTTCTTTTTCTTTCTGGTAAAAGAGTTGATGCTCTAGCATCCTAAGGACAAAGGCAATACAAATATGGTCAAGAAAAAGAATATCTTATTAGATCAACTGATACACTTAAAAGAAAGCCTGCTACACAGCAGTTTATTTTGACTGCTATTTAGAACCGAGAAGACAAACCGCTTTTTCCAGCTGAGTCAATAGTTCTGGTAAAATGTACTATGTGCCTAGGACAGCTGCATATAAGGAATAATTACTTATCTCTAATAAAAGGAATAATAATTAGGCATTTTGTGTTATGATATCCATGAGACTATACAAAGAAACAGACAAAAATGCACTTGAATAACCTCGTGTTACATTTTAATCCCTTAAAATTCAGTGAGAAATACCTAAATTGCTCAAGAAGAAAGAGCAGAAAGACAGGCAGTAAATGAAAGCCCAGAGCCCAGGCTACACAGAATGTAAGACTCTTCTCCTTCTCTGAAGCTTCAGCAAGGCTTCCTTCACCTGCTTGTTCCTCAGGCTGTAAATCAGGGGGTTCAAACTGGGGCTGATGAGACTGTAGAAAAGGGAAAGGACTTTCTCCCTCCCAGATGAGTTACTGCTCC
The DNA here is from genome assembly GCF_017639655.2 of Falco naumanni. Taxonomy (NCBI): domain Eukaryota; kingdom Metazoa; phylum Chordata; class Aves; order Falconiformes; family Falconidae; genus Falco; species Falco naumanni. Next base: position 9,151,763 of record NC_054058.1, on the reverse strand, counting down.
CAGGCCCCATGTACATGAAGATAGCGTTTCCGTAAAACAGACCCACCATGGTCAGGTGGGAGCCACAGGTGGAAAAGGTTTTGTGCCATCCTGCTGCAGAGCGGATGCGCAAAATGTTGGCCAGGATGTGCAGATAGGAAAATAGGATTAAAGCTAAAGGGCAGAGGAGAAAGCACACACAGATAGCAAAGATCAGGACTTTATTGGCAGTTGTGTCAGCGCAGGCCAGCCTTAAGACCCCAAGGATTTCACAGAAGAAGTGGTCAACCTCGTAGAGGCCACAGAAGGGCAGGTGTAAAGCCAGAGAGGCTTGCAGTGTACCAAATATGAACCCAAAAGCCCATGAAACTGCGGCAAGGGTGAGGCACACCCTCCAGTTCATGATGAGGGCATAGCGGAGGGGATAGCAGATTGCCACATAGCGATCATAAGACATCATGGCCAGCAGTACGCACTCCGTAAGTGCAAAGATTAAATAGAGATGTGTCTGTGTCCCACACCCAGCAAAGGAGATGGTTCTGCCTTGTCCGAGGAGGTTCCTCAACAGAAGGGGGACATTGTTGGAGGCAAGGCAGATGTCCAGGATGGAGAGGTGGCAGAGAAAGAAGTACATGGGACTGTGGAGGCGGTGGTCCAGGCAAATAAGCACAAAGACAAGTGTGTTTCCCATCAGAGTGGCAGAGTAGAGGACAGAGAAAAGGCCAAAGAGGCAGAGCTGCAGGGCTGGGCTGCTGGAGAACCCCAGAAGGATGAATTCTGTGACAGTCGTTTCATTCTGCATGCTGTACTGGAGATGAGGCAGCACAAACTGCGGCCAGGGAGATCTGCAATGGAAGGAGAAGGAAAAGGAAAGAAAATTGAGTTTTCCTAAGAACGTTGCTCCCCTTTTACACTGCAGCTCCCTGCTCCTTGTTTTGCTCTCTGACCCCAGTGGAAGGTGCATACTACCCTCACCATGCTGAGTGATATAGACCTGAACTGCAAGCTCTAATCTCTGCACAAACTTTGAGCAGTTCTGAGCAATCTTGCACAACTTTACTGCCTAGTTTGCCTTTAATGTTTTTCTTTTTCTGAGCTGTTGTTTTTTTCTTCTGGGGCATGGGGGTTCTCTGTTGGAGAAAATAACAGCTGTCTATGATGATGAAGATTGCAGGTGTCAATTAAGGGGAAGTCAGAATATCTTCAAAGCAGCTGTTTAAAATTATGTTTTTTATTTAAAAAAATATTTTAAAATAAAAAAATAATAAATTTAAATATTTATTTTAAAAAAATTAAGATTAAAAATATTAAAATGAACCCACAGTTCACAGAATAATTCCAGTTTTACCATTAAACAAATTAACATTTCTAATCTATTGGTAAGTCCTCTTTACCTTAGCAAAATGCATTCATACTGAATCCTCGGTTGCTTGATCCATTATTCTATATCTAACTTCACTTCAGGTTGCTGAACAAACTGAGAGCTACACTGGGATGTACAGCACATAATTATTGCTAAAAGAATGTTACTTAAATTTATACACAAGAGTTTCCTTACCTGTAGCATCTGGAAAAATGTGATTTGTTCAACTCTGTGTTTTTTTTAATCAGGAAAACCTTATTACAAAGTTCTGTGTACTTTCTCAGACAACAGGCAAAACAAAGAGCTGTTCCATTCTGTTCATCTCTCTATGTTCATTTGTTTTTAAAGCCAAAGTTTTCTGACTATTGTGTCTGAAGGGACACCGTTTTGATTGCCAACAGGCAGCACAAAAATTAATCTCAAGTATAAATCCCCAGAGTTACATACCTGAACTCTGGGGATCCTTCCAGAAAATAAACATAACTTTATTCTGAAATGGATGTGACATTGTTCTTGCACAGCACTGTACTTACTGGCCCTTCATTCATATGGGTTTCTTTTCTCTTAAACATGGTCTCCTTCATCACTTTCCCCTTTATGTCTTTGCTGACTCGTAGAACTTCCCTGCCTCCAACAGCGTATAGAGCTTTTTGTTGCTGAGATACTAGTGTAGGATAAAACCTGCGGTTAGGAGTTGCCAAATCTAGTATCTCGATGCAGTACATGGCTGCAGCTCCACATCCCCACGTTTGGCCAAATAGAGAGGCTGAGCATGTGTTTTCCAACTGGCACTCATCGTAGATATGCACACCTACATACATGTGCCCTGTCACACAGATCCACAGTGATTGAAAACAAAGCCTCCACAGCATAAACAGCCTTGATCCTGTTCCCTCTCAGGCTAATCAGGGTGAAAGACACTCAGTGGAAAATCTATACATATGCAGAAGCCATATGGGTCCCATCAGTAGCTGACCTTAGACAGCCTATCCAGTCTTTGTCCTCAGGATCCCATGGTTTCCCAGCTCCCTTGGGATAAAACCACACATACACAAACAGCTCTCTTCAGTAGCTGTTCCAGGCCTCCAACCCTGGTAGATTCCCTGGTGTCTCCCATAGCTGGCTTGGGCCTCTCTGGTCCACCCAGTAGCTCTCTCAGACCCTCTGGTCTCTTCAACATCTGGCCCAGACCTGTGGCCACTCCAGTCCCTGGATCCCAAGACCCTTATTCTAGCTGCTGACTAGTCCAGCCTGATGCTCACCAGCGGCTGTACTCCCTGACACACACACCCGCACAATGCGCACACACTGCAGTCTCCACAGCTGCTGGTGCCTCCGGTCCATGGTCCTCTGTGGCCCAGGCTCCCTTTCCAGTTGCTGGTGCTTAGACCTTACACACTAAGTAGAGATGTCCTCCCTCAGGAAAAGAGAAATGGAGCTTAAGAAGAAGATGGGACAGGCTGTGGTGGTATCGTGGGCAAGTCAGAATAAACAACAACCTGTAGAGTATCTGGATCATGGGGTTTATTTAACAACCAACAAGATTAGCCCCTACTTGATTATTTCTCTCTCACACACACATGCACACCCACACTCATACTTGTGAGCAGATCAGTTTTTGCACATAAACAGTGCTACAACCCAGAGACCACAACTTCCCTTCCCAGCATGGAGTTTACTGCAGGCCTGGGAAATTCAGGCAGAAAGTCTGGGTTCCTTCTGTGCAGCTGCTCACCATCACTAGTTTCAGAGGTTGCTGGTCAAGGTCCCTGGGCATCCCCTGGCATTTGTCTCCATGTGGCTCTCTGGTCTCCAAGATCTTCCTTCACCTCCAGGATACTTCCTCCAGCCAGAGTCGTCACCTTTTTATTTCTGGGTCCCCTTCTTCTTCTCAAGATCCCTTTTTCTTTTTGTGAACCCTTCTTTCTGGCATCACCTCTTCTTTCTGAAACCTGCCACCCTCAGTTTCCCCAATCTAAATTGTCTATGTGAGTAGTACAATGCCTGATCAGCCTCCTAATTAATGGTTCTGTCTCCTATCTCTTTATTAATTGCGGGATTCAGGACATGCCAATTTGCTTATTCCAGGTGTTAAAATTTACAACCAGCCCAATAATGGTTGCAATTAGCAAGTAGCAGGATTCTGCTTGACAGTTCGGAGTTCGGTTTCAAACGTTCACCCACAGACCTTGCTGTACACATGCACCTCATCAGGTGTTGCTACCTGTGAACATTCATAGTCTAAGCTATTTTTTTGTCTGCAGCAGGTGTTCAGGTGCAGGGCATGGCCAAGGAAGCGCATTCCCCCCTTCAGTCTTTGAGGTTAGTGGGGGAGAATCAATACTTGTCTGGTGGGTCTCATACCCAGACAACGCGGTTGACCCCTCTCCTGTGACAGCCCTGGGACAAGCCACATCAGGGTGCTGGAGCACCTGCTGAGGTTACTGGGGACCCTTTTTCTGCCATCGCTCCTTCGTACTCCTTTGTGTTTGTGGAGATGAACCTTTAACCATACAACCTAACCCTTTCAACACCGGGAAAATGAGTCTGGAGAGGGCCCAATGCTGAAGACTGTCGATGTGAAATGCTGCCTGTAAGAGGCAGGAGACCAAGCTCGTTTTCTCCTGAGCCGCTCTCTCAGAAGCAGTGTGTGCAGCGTGCTCTGTTGCAGCGGCTGTTCTTGTGTCTGACTGCCTTGTCCTGGCTACAGCACCCTGCGCTGGGGGAATGCCACAGAACGCAGGGAGGGGGCTGCTTCCCCAAGGGCTGCCAAGGATGCTTATCCGAGCGATGCTGCAGGGGCCAAAGCGGGGCAAGGAGGGAGGGAAGGGAACGCAGGAATGAGGAAGCTGGGACTACTAGGGTAGATTGGGAGGTGCCCAAAAGGATCAAGAATGCTGTAAGCACAGGAATAGCTGAGAGATTCACTTTGAAGCCCTTTGGTTAACCATCCCCTCAACATCTGGATCTGTTCTAGTTGCTGAGCTACCTTGCAGTTTGTCAGCCTGTTGTAGAGATCCTGACTGGGGGGCCACTGTAGGGCAAGGAGTTGGTGATCCACAGAACAACCTGAGCAGGCGTAGGTCTGTGCTCTGCTGTATGCACAGCATGGCCTTCAGGCTGTGTCCCCACACACGTCCCTTGGCCGCAGGATAAACTTTGGTGGGTGATTGTAACAGAGGAGCCTGCAGAAGCTACTGCTTAGTACCAGAGATTGCGCCACCTGTGTGGCCCTCCCTCTATCTAAAGTGCAGCAAGAAGCCCTCATGTGAGCATCCTTTATGAATAGAGTTGTTTTCCTCTGAGAAGAATTGTACAATATCTTGAAAGACCAAATAAGGAGGAATTTCTCCACAGATGGGATCTGTACAGCGTGCCAAGGGAAAATCCATCTGGGGTCTGCCCAATGCTGCATGGATGCAGGGTACCCAGAATCTGAAGGGACATAAGATTTACTTGCTACCTATAAGCCTTTTCCTACTCTATCTCACTACAACAGCAGTTTTATTAAATCATGTATTAAGCCATTCTTACTGAGATCCAGAAGGAACCCGGCACCATCTCCTTCTCCCATCTCATCACCCTCCCCTGTGCAGAAAACGTGTGTTCTAGGAAAACCTACCAAGTGTAACTTTTGGGATGCTCTCTGCAGGGTGGGAGGGGAGAAGGTTTGGTTTCAAAGCTCTGGCCAGCTCCTACTCTTGTAGTGTTTCCATGAGCAGGAGGAAGATATTCCACACACACATAGTGGGCAGAACAAGACATCACCAGCTCACTGTGCAGAGGTTAAGGTTGATGCTAGACTCATGGAAATCCACCTTCCTTGCTCTTCACGGCCTCTAATTCAGTGATGGAATTAGAATGTCACATTCCAGGATATTTAGTCCCATTCTGTCCTCCTTCAGTCTGCTAGTCCTCCTATATCACAATTTCACTCCACTTATGAAGATCCCTGGCCTTATTATGCCCTATAATCAGTGTCCCTATTGCCTCATTATTCATAAGGTGCTGAGCTTTACAGCTCCTCTCTCCCAGGCATGCAATGTCACCTGAGACAATGCTAGCTTTGATTCATGCCCCAGGTTCCCACTTAACTGCTGACACCTCCTCAGCCTTGCCACTGGTGCAACCTACCCAGTGTAGCTCTCATCCTCCCAAAAGGGACCAGCAGTGAGGCTCCTATGCCTTCGATGAACGTGGTCCCATCCAGAATGCATCCTGCTACAGTCAAAGATTGACCAAGGCCCCTCTGACAGTCAATGCAGCCACAGGAGGTTTGGCGAGTGCCAGCTGGGCTGCCTTGGAAGGGTTTCCAAGTGTCTATAGCCAGAGCTGGGGAGAGAGGTGAGGTGAAAAAGGTGCATACCTTGCTCCTTGACTGGTTTCTAGCCCTGACTTGGATATTTTGGAAGAACCCATGAGACAGATGAGGCTCAACAGTGCCTCAGACCTCAGCTCTGCAGCGGTTGTGGTGTTAACCAGTGTTGTGAGTGCTTATTTTCTCTTGAAGATCTTCTGACGTCCATGGTTCTGTTAAAGTCTAACCTTATGGCATCACTGGATTTCCTAATAATCTTAGCTATATTAAAGTTTCTTGAGGTTATGGTTGGACAGGAAAGCTTGCAAACATGATGCAAGTCCTTCTGAATGGCTGCTGAACTCTTCCAAGTTTACTGAAAAGTGCGTCTACGTGGTTTTAAGGCAATCTCCTGGTGTTTTGGGAAAGGAAGGCCATGACTGGAGCCTGATCCTGCACCCATCGAGTTCAGGAGCTCCTTCTGGACTACAGTCCCTCAGACCATAGCAACACTGCACGATAGTTTCCAATCAAAAGCCGAAGCCTAAAAGCACAGCAGGAATTTTAGGTAACACTGTGGTCTGATGCTTGGTCAGCCTTCTGGACTGGAAACAAACTGTCATTCGTAGATGTGCCAACGCACATCGAATGATTATCCTTGGACCAAGGAAAGCCTTGACCCACTTATCATTCCGCTTAAGGTACAATAGGAGATATAGTTGGTCTATTTTCTTTTGCCATTCCCCACTTGCCATATCACCTTCTTGGTTCACAGAAAACTCCTCAGTTGTCTCTCTCAGTGCCTTCCCACTTCGTGCCACTAAAGCTTGTGGAATACTCCCCAGTTGTAGGAGCTCTGAAGTAATGCATATCCTTGTATTTCTTGTAATTGAATTATATTAACTCAGAGAACAATGCTGGACATTTTATGCTGATATTTAATATTTTTTTTTTACTATTTCAGTCTGTTTAGTTTTGGAATATGGAAATCTAGAATATAAAAAATAAGGAAAATGTAGTTTGCTGAAAATTTGACCAAGAAGTTCCTGATGAAAACGGGTCCAAGTTTACAGGGAAGACTGAAATTATGAACTATTACATAAACCTAAATGACAAGGTCTGAGAACTGGCATTTCTTTATATTCTGAGCACTTCAATGACAATTCCAATAGAGTTAACTCGTGGGCTTCTATTTTATGCCATAAAGGCATATTGTGTTAGGTTTACTCACTGATTTCCTGACCCAGAAGTTAGTTTTGTGACTTGCAACTCCAGTTGTGCTAACAAGAATTTACCATATTAATGTACTTTGCTATTTACAAATAATTCCAAAGAACAGTTCATGTATTTTTGAAAAATATGCATTTAGTTGGCTTTGTGCATTAGACTGTGTGGAAGGAATCTTCCCGAAGATCCACCTGAAAATTGAACAGTTTTTCAGTTGTAATGTTAAAAAAGAAACTTTTGATATTTTTGAACAGAACATTTCTGGGGAAAAGAGCTTTCAATTATAATTGCATTGAAGCTTCCCTTCATTTGTTTTCTTTAATTTCTGAATTAAAACTGTGAAGTTTATGAGATTTTATTATGTCCCATTGATGATCCTGTTACCAATTACTAGGTTTTGATTTACTACAAAGGCTTTACCCTAGAGGTCTCACAGGATATATAAAGGTGTGACTTGCCTGAATTGCAAGTATTCAGAAGACTTCTTCTATGCCCTGCACTTCTAACAGCTCATTTTTCTCCCAATAGGAATGTAGTTACGATGTCTATCTCCTTTCCTTTCCAGTCCTTGTCAGGAAGATAAAAAAGACCACTTCTGGCATCTCGGGGAAGACATTACTGGCAAGGCTGAGCAAAGTTTGCATCAATCTGTGATCTTAGAGTTGTCATCAAAGGTATGTTTCTTTAGGTAAAAAATTCCAGCAGTTTCTGCAAGTCAGCATTTGGATTCTGATATTATATATGTAGGTAAGCTGAACCATAGGGTCCTGAGAACTATAAAGACCCCAGTGATTTCTAGCGCAGCACGACGTCAGTGATGAAGGGTTTAGCCCTGTTTCTCTCCTTTATAGCACCCTTTATAGTACCCTGGTTTTGCCTTTCCTCCTAGTTCACTCTGCATTGTGATGAAGCCATTAATTATAGCTAGGTTTTACTTAAAACATTAAAATGTATTTAAATGTGTTAATATAAGGTGCTACTGGCACTAAAAGTGAAACTGAATGAATCAGTGGCTTGTTTTATTGGGTATTGCTAGCTTTTGAATACTGAACCACAGAAAGAAATCCTTCGTATGTTGAAAGGCTTGCTGGATTTGATTTTACAATGTCAGATGAACAGTGAGGATTTTCTCCAAGCATAAAATAGTCTTTTCTTTGCCCTGTATTTGAACTGTCTGATTTTGAATACTTTTGCACTTCTAGACCCTCTAGTCCCAGAACACCAAAATTCATTATGTAGTGAGATAAACCATTGAGAATTCAGCCTCAAAAAATCCCCAAGTGCTTTTCCCCTGTATGTTCAGTGCTGTTAGAACGAGCTGCTACTCTGACTTTGGAGTAAGAATGGTTTTCTTAACATTTCACTGCATATTGAACAAACAGCAAAGAAATATCTTATCATACCACATTTAATAATATTCCTAAACCAAACAGAGATCTTGCAAAGAAGCAGGGAACTTGAAAAGAAACAAAGTTATCTTACTTACTGTTCCTATTTCTTAACTGTAGAAATACTGTCCATATGTGTCAGAGGACTGCTCCCTGCTGTTATACCGTGCTTTGGGATTATGAAGGAGAAATGGTTTTGTTGCTTTTCTCACCATTTAAGTCCGGTTTCTTTTTCTCAATTACCTCTTTCTAGATCAGAAACTTTATGATGAATGAGACCAAAGTGATGGAGTTCATCTTGATTGGATTTTCAGATTTTCCAGATCTACAGATTCCATTATTTTTCTTTTTTTTCTTGACTTACCTGCTCACCCTCACTGGAAATGTCCTGCTAATGACAATTATTAGTCTTCATCGTCACCTTCACATGCCCATGTATTTCTTCCTTTCCATTCTCTCATTTTCAGAAACTTGTTATACATTTGCTATCATTCCCAAGATGCTGGTAAATCTAATAACAGAACAGAACTCCATATCTTTCACTGGATGTGCTGTTCAAATGTTTTTCTTTCTTGGCTTTGGGGGCACTAACTGTATGCTTCTAACAGCAATGGGGTACGACCGATGTATGGCTATATGCAAACCTTTGCATTACAAATTCCTGATGACCAACAGAGTCTGTAGTCAGCTAGTGACCTTTGCAATGGTGACTGGCTTTACTGTGTCCCTGATAGTAACCTACTTTATATTCACATTGACTTTCTGTGGAGAGAAGGTAATTAATCACTTCTTCTGTGACATGGCTCCTGTCATTCAGGCAGCTTGCACACAAAATAATGGAATTGAGACAGTAATTTTTATTTTTTGTTTTGTGGTTGTGCTTGGCTCATTCTTGTTGATTCTTCTCTCCTATGTTTTTATCATCAAGACCATCCACAAGATCCCCTCTGCTGCAGGGAAACGTAAAGCCTTTTCCACTTGTGCCTCCCATCTCACTGTTATTGTTGTGCACTTTGGGTGCGCCTCCACCATCTATTTAAGGCCAAAATCCACCCATTCCCTAAAGGAGGACATTCTGATTTCTGTCACTTACACTGTGGTGACTCCCTTGCTGAACCCTGTGGTTTATAGCCTGAGGAACAAGGATGTGCACATGGCCCTTCGGAAAGGACTGGGAAGAAAATTGTGCACATGGATCAGATGAAAGGATCTCCTTGAGGTTTTGGTGTGAATGGGCTGTACTTTGGCACTGAAAAAGTAGGCTACAATTCAATACGGAATAATGCTGGTTGTCAACCTGGATAATTCTATGATAACCCATAACAGGAGAAACTGTATTACAAAAAGCTGACCTGCAGCCACCACTTGCTGCCAGCTGTGTTGCTTACTGTTTTGAGCTGGTAAGAGAGCTGAAAGACCATTGAAAAGTTATTTTTATAAAAAGCTAGAAACTCATTGTAGCTGTTTCTGGAACGCTGAGGTAGCAGAAGGGAAAAATTCCCTTTTCTAAGGCACTCGTCATAAACTAAACTATGGACTACTAAAAATCTGGAAGAATTTTAAAAGGAAAAAAGAAATGGGAATAATGAAATATGCCTTCTCTGAAGTGGATCATTCCTGATTTCAGCATGAAAAGCACAAACATTAGCATGGTACCTACCACATTTGAATAGCTGGGCCTGTAAGAGCACTGCACAGAAGTCACTTTCGTTTCTCCTGCGTTCACAGACCCTAGAAGAAGTAAGACTGGAAGAGACCTCTGGGGATCCCCTGGCCCTGCACCCCATTTCTGCTATTGTTGTTGCAACTTGTGCCCAATGTCTTGGTGGGAGAGAGACAACGGTGCTGTTAAATCCAGCCAGGGAGCTGACATGTCTCTGATTCTCCTCTATTGGAAAGCATCTGCCCTAGCTCTGCCACCCAGCAAAACACCGTCATACCAAAGGTTGGGCTGGCTGTGCACACCACAGCAGACTTTGAGGAAGCAGCATATTATACATCTGCAGGGTGTGGATCCAGCATCTCGCTCAGGGCTCTTTGCTGCTCATGCCCGAGGTTTGCTTCCACTTCCCTCCCTCAAGTCTTACCTCCCTGACCAGAGATACGGGCGCCTTTCTTTCCAGACCTTCCTTCACATCACAGGGCATGATTGCCATCACAAGCTACGCTGGAAGAGCTTTACATCTCATTGTTTAAGAAAGGCCAGGTCCACAAGGGCATGTAAGCACATAAATGATAGCTCATTTTTTGCATGCTTTGCAATCAGGTGCTTTTTCTCCATTGCCACCTCCCCACAGTCACTTGTGGTGTTCCCAGCAGCAGAATCTGCTCAGTTTGGTCCCTGGGGAACTGTCGGGTTTGGGGGTTGTGTTTGGGGAGGGATTTCACAGTGGGTATCCATCAGGAACCAGTTCACCCCTGAGGTGTCAAGGGAGGCAGAGCTGAAGAGCACGACAGGGAAGGGAAGAGCAGGTGGGTGGGTGACAAGGGCTCTTCAGGGAGCAGCTGTAGATGGAGAAGTGTCTGGAAGAAGTCCGGAAGAAATGGCTGAGAAGGGAACTGAACCTCAGATAAGCGAAGGGTGAAATCCCAGCTTTTATCTGACAGTGGTCGGGCACCAAGTGCCACGGCAGCAGCAGCGGTGGCTCTGCCTGGGCTCCCACAAAGGCGACCAGGTGCCGGAGCCCGAACGCAGCGTGTGGGTCTCACGGCCCTACTCAGCACTTTGGGTACCGCAGCCGGCGGGCCGAGGCGCTGCCCGCCCAAACGGCACAGGGGAGGGTCCCGCGGTGCCTGGAGAGGAGCCGCATGAGGCGTCGTTAAGGTGGCAGCGGTTCAACGGTAACGAGTCTGACGGGGCTTCTGCACGTGGCACCGGTGATTCCCAGTGCCGTTGCTGTGCCGCAGCACAGGCCACGGTGGGAGTTGTTAAAAGTTCACAGTTCTTCTTTTGCAAAGCATTGACGTGCCCGCTGGCGACGGTGTTGGGGACTGGCTGTGCAGGGCCCCCAGAACAGACCTGGGGAGGTCCCTGGAGCTGTGAGCAAAGCCAACACCACGGCAGCTCCTCTCCCAAGAGAAGGACACATGGTGACCTCTGCTCCTCTGCCTTCCTCGCCACGGGCAGCCCCGCCAGCACCACCCGCGCAGCAGCTCTGCCCTTCTGCCGCAGCAGCAGAACGCTGCAGGCTCTCCCTGGGACTGCCGCCTGCCTACCAGCCCATGGACCCTCCGCAGCGTCCGTGCATAGGTGGAACACACCTCGTCCCATGCCTTGCCCACTCTCGCGTCCATAATACATATAACCCTTCTGTCCACAAGCACATGCACAAGCGCTTCTACACCTGTATTTCAATGGCATCTTGTCAGCAATAAAAGCTCAGCTCGCGCTGATGTTACGCGGAACCCGAAAATGTGCTAGTGTGGCTGGGATTGCTGACGTCCTTCTGGGGAGTCCCATTTTTTTCATTTCTTTATGCGTGGAAGGTGTCACACAGAGGGCTTTGCCCAGTCCATCCCTCTAGCTCTGCCTCTGCCTTGCCCCAGCAAATATGGGACTCTGTCCTCTCCCGCTGTCCCGTGTTGCCCCCGATGATTCTCTACAGCTCCAGGGTGCCGTACTGTCCAGAACATTGAATCTGCACCTGTGAGCCACTGCTGACCCTTTGCCTCTCTGCAGCTGTTTCCTTTCTTGAATTCTCCCCTCCTCCACTCCAGTCTTGCCGCATAGCTAGAAAAAATACCCTGCAATTACAGAAATGCAAAATATGGTGCCTTTTATAGACAGAAATCCTGGTGCCGTTTTTTAACACATATCAGTATGGGTGAGATTTAAGGATGTTTTGCAATCATACGTATGAGATAAGGTATCTCTTTCGCATGCCAGGTTACCTCGTGACGCACCCCTCAACACCAGGAAAGGGGAGAATCAAACCAGTGGTTACTCTTGGCTTGCTTCCCAATTTGCAGATGTGGGCTGGTTTTTTAACCTTTGATGGCCCTGCTGTACTGACAATACTTTACATCTCCTAGCGTTGCAGCAGGGGACACTGTTGCCTTTGGAGGCCGATTATTAGCCAGGAATACCTGCTTTTTTCAGAAATTCCCCATAGCATCAGTATTTATCCTCAGTAGCATTTTCACCAGCAACGGGTTTGTGGTGCCACTGAGATCATTTCCCAGGTCTCCTAGAGATGTGTTTACGTGCTATGTATTGTCTCCGAGGTGCAAAGACAATGGGGGATGGATGTGTCTTTGCCCTTGTCTCCACTGGAAACCACTTCTGGAACATGTTACAAAGGGGGACTGAAAGAAGAGGCTGTTTGAACTGTTCCTTGAGTCAAAGCGCTTTGTGCCTCTATGATGAAATCCTGCAGCGAGCTGGGTCATGTGTTGGTAGCAGTTTTGAGTGGAATGCAACAGCAGGCAACACACTTCCCCATGGCACATGTGCCCTTCTTTCCTCTTCCCCTCTTCCCACGGAGTTCCAGGGGAAACTAGACGTAAAGGCTACATGCAGAAGACCTTGCAGCGTGGAAATAAGCAGGAGAAGTGGGGAAAATGGCTAACAGACACTGTCAGAAAGCAGCTTTCCCTGCCTTGACAGGGTCCCGAGTGGAGATACCCGCGATGGGAAGATTGCACAGGAGGGCCTGTCCTTGCGTGCTTCGCCTGGAAGAAAGGTGCGCAGTGTGCTCAGGCTGGATCAGGAACCTGGGGGCTCTCTGAGAGCCATGGAAAGAAAGGTGTGGAGACACCGGTCACCAGGCTCAGCCTGGGCAGGCAGCTGTGGCAATTGGGGTGCTGGCCATGATGAGCCCAAGTGCTTTCCCACCCTCCCCAGCCAGGAAGGGCAAACGTGGCTGGACTGTGGGCTACTTGCTGTCTCTGCTGCCGTATTCCCCCTTGGGACGGTGCTAGAGGAACCTCCAGGGCCCTTTGCTCTTCCAGAAACTTTCACCCTCGCCATCCTTCATGGCCTGTGCCCATTCTCCGGGCGGGAGACCCCTTGTCCCCCTTGCAGCTGCTTTCAGACCAAGTGCAAACCTGAGCTGGAGGCAGGTGGTGCCCATCAGGACCAGTTGCCCTCCAGGCAGGTGGGTGCCCTCCCTCCTCAGCAAGGGCTGTGCTACAGCCTCTCTTTGCAGAGCTTTCTGCCTGTGTCCAACTGCACGCCTTTGGCCAGCCAGGAGACACTAGCCCAACACGCAGCACAAAGTGCCCCACATCTGACATGGCATTACCAAACCCTTTCTTGTTCCCTTATAGTGCTGAATTTGGTAAGAACCTGGCTCCAGCAGCAGCCCTTGCCTTGCTGTTGTGGGGCAAGAGCTTATGCTTCCTTCTTACTGGATAGCAGCAGTGACATGGGCAGGTGCAGCCCTTTGCCTGGGGCATCTCTTCTTATTCTTGCTTGTCTTCTTTTTGGAGGGTGAGGCCACATGCTGGCTTTGGGTGTCAGCCCTGCTGTGACTCCTGGGCCTGCCGGCTGGCAAGAGATACTTAAGCACAGAGCTCTTTTGCAGCACCATCTGCGTATGTGATGGAGAAATGTGCTGCTGCTTGCTCTGCTTGGAAATTTTACCAGCCATGTGCATGTTCTTGTGTGTCACCCGCTGCAGCATCGCAACCAGACAGACCACAGCCCTGTCTCCAAAGCAGTTAGCAAAGCTGCCTCTGAGCAGCTGCCTGTCTTCGTGGCTCACAGGGGAGAGCAGCCTGGGAGAAGTGGCTCATTTCCACCTTTGCTTCCCTGCCTTCGGAAGGCCCCACCAGAACATGTCGCTTCGGGCTCCCGCTCCTGCTGTGGCACCGTGCAGGCCTCCCTGCTCCAGGCACGCTGCTCGCAGCTTGCTCCCGCAGGTCTCTCCGCGCTGTGCCGTCCCGTGCCCTGCCTGCCTTGGCCGCCTGCCCTTGCTGGCCCTCGCTCGCAGGTCCTGTCTCTGGGCTTGGGTTGCCTGGGCTTGGCCGAGCCTTGTCTGGGGCAGGGAAGCCAGGACAGACCCTGCTTTGCCCCAGCCCCTAGGAAGAAGGTCTGGGGCTCAGGGCCTCTCCTGCGCAGGCTCTGGCCCTTTGCCCACCTGCACAGCAGCAGCGGTGGCTCTCCTTGAGTGGCAGGGACAAATAGAAAGGACCTTACCTGTCTGCTTGTGACATCACCCCTCTGGCTCTGCCCTGCATGGGTGAGCTCAGGGAGCAGCTCTGCTTCCCAGCTGAGCCCCTTGTTTTCCACGCTTGGCATGGGGCAGCTGCTCTAAGGCTGAGCGCCCTCCTCTGCGTTCTGCCTGCCTCCCTGCCCTGCGACAGCTCTCCCTTCAGCCCTTGCCTCTCCCCTCCAAACCAAACCCACGTAGCCACTTGTGGGGAGAGGATCTCCTTCCCCGTGCCGTGGGAATCCAGAGCTACAGGCTGCCCAGACACGGGTCCCACTGGCTTGTGAATAACTCCGTGTGCGGTGATTCCATAACCTCTCTGGACAATGCCCCCGAGCCTTTTTTTCTCTGAGCTGGACAGTCCCAACTCTCTAAGCTCTTCTTCCAACAAAAATCCACATTTTCACAAGCCTTCCTTTTCCTCTTCCAGTGCCTCCTTCCCTTCCACTTCCCCTTCCCTCTTGCCCCTTGGGCAGGGCAGGTTGTAGAGTGACCCAGGCAGAAGGAATCCTAAACCAGCCACGATGCCTGCTGTGGTTAACAAAACCACAAGTACCTGGGGTGTGACTGCCTTGGGCAGGTGTCTGGGCAAGGCTGCAGAGGAGCAATGTCTTGAGAACACCTCAAGGACTTCAGAATATTCCTTTCTGCGGCATTGTGTCTCCTGTTTTTCACCCCAGAGGCAGTGCAGGCAATGTTCTTTGTCTGGACTTGTATTCTGAGGTCTGTTTAAGTGCCTTCCATAAGGTAAATGTGTTAGACATTTATTTTTGATTTCTACACATTCATCCTTCTGGGCTTTTTGTAGCAAATGGATACTTTTTCTTATGGCACAGAGGAGTAATTTTTTTCTTTGTTGACTTTTTTTGTTTTTTAACTAAAAATTAATTCCAACATGTCATTTAGGTACTTTGGAAGTCCACTCTCCTCACATCACTTGAAGTGGGTTTCACACTTTCAACTCAAATAGGAAAGGCAGGTCTTACCCTTGGCCCCATCTTCCATGTCTTTTCAAATTTTCCGCCGTTTGCTCTCACACTCCTGGCTTCAGGGACACCTTTGCAAGTGTACAAGGCAGCCTGACGAGATGCAGAGGCTGTGCCTATCAAAGGGTGGCAGCTGGACTTGCTTTCCTTTTTTTCTAGGTTAGCTCTAGCAGAGACGTGGAAAAGATAAATCATGCTGCTTCATGGAACAGCAGTATCTTATGGACCCGGAGATGAGCCTTTCCTAGTGTTCTGGGAACACTGGTGGTGTGGAGTTTTGGAACCACTCTCTGGGATGATGGAGAGATGAATATCCTCCATGCATGAGGTCATTTCAGTAACAGAGTGTTTTCAAATGCCTGTATCACTAGCAGGAATGCACTCAATTTTATATTTGGCTTCTGGTGTTAATAATAAATTCTTGTGGCTTTCCAATTTTCCCAGAGTTCTTAATTGATATAATCTGATTTCTAATGCCTCAGTCCATGTAAGCAAAGATCCAAATTAATAACTGTGAATGCTGATACTTAGCAGCCTTGTCCCTTACACGTACTCCATGAATCAAGGCTTTAATATTCATGATCTTTTCTCAAACAGCAGGAAATTCTTAGTATTATAAATACTTGGGTGTCAGTATTTTACAAATCCATTGGATTCTGTTTTCCTGGCTTTCTTTAGCATACTGGAAACTAGAAATCTGCCTTTAAAATTAATAGCCAATATTCCCAATGTCATATGATTCAAACAGCTTGGGTAAAATACTAAATATTGTAGGAGACTTCGTATGCAAATACTTTTAGGAAGTCACAAAAAGAATTAAAATTCCATTCTTGAATTGTTCTGTTCATAAAGGTCACCTGTCTGTTAAAGCTATCACTGCTTTCTAGTTGCTGGGAAGACAAGGGTCTGCAGTTTAGCTTTTGCCCCAGCTCTCATGGAATTGAATCCATTTTTTTTGTCAAAAAGTAGCTTCTTCAAAGTAAGTCGAAAGCATTCCAGGGAGACGGTGCTACTTCTCTATATGAGGAATCTGGGACCCAACCACTCAGTTTGGGAGAATCAAATCTCTTCAAACCTGGGACACAGGGTTACTAATGTTATTAGTTAATGTTATTAATGGGAACAGGGTTCCCGTGTTACTAATCATTCTGAAGAAAACCCATGCCTTAAAAATCTGCTTGCAGAGACCTCATAGGGGGAGAGCATTAAGGGTGTTCGGGAATATGAATGGGACAATGGCACCCACAGCAATGGTTTACAGGAACAAACATTGTCACAGTTCATGATTGCAAAGCACCCCTACCTGTTTGTGGCATAATAGGATGAAATGGCCTCAGGTTGAACCACGGGAGGTTTAGATTGGATATTAGGAAAAAATTCTTCACCAAAAGGGTGGTCAGGCATTGGAACAGGCTGCGCAGGGAAGTGGTTGAGTCACCATCCCTGGAGGTATTTAAAAGATGTGTAGATGTGGCACTTAGGGACATGGTTTAGTGGTGGACTTGGCAGCGTTAGGTTGATGGTTGCGCTTGATCTTAAGTGTCTTTTACAACTGAAATGGGTCTATGGTTTTATGGCCAGGAGGTGGCGGCAGGTCACACCGAGACCGTCCAGGGTCCCTGGCTTGCTGTCCTGCAAAAGCGAACTTCTCCGGGGTCTGTGCCTCAGGCAGTTATCAGCAGGACACAGGGGAAAATGCTGATCTTAAACATTCAGTTGCTATTTGTCTTTCATACAGTCTTGGTCTCATCTAAACAAGATTTTTGCACGGATTAGCTATGGAGTAATGTATGTCGGTTTAAAGGTCAGCATGAGATTTCATACTGCATTCAATTTCTGTTTGATAGCATTATAATAACAAACTTTAGTATCCTAAACTTATTAATTATTATACTATACCATAGTGTAATTTTAAAATAATTAAGAATCGGTAGATGTAGGGTGCATTTTTAGGTATAAAATCCAGCTGGTTTAATTTCTATGTTACAAAAAGTGTATTTTCTAGTAAACATTACCTTTCAAATATGTTTGCTCATTTGCTCACAGGTCCTCTACATATGAGCTTTCTATAGCTGGCATGCAAAGCAATGAAAAGCTATCCACGTGTGCCCTGTTTCTTTTTGAAGCAAACACTGCAATAAACTGCAGATCGATATAACAGAAATCTTAAATTTGCAATGAATGGCATTTGAATGGAAATATGGATATAGAGGCATCTGAATAAAGAATGGAACAAATTATAAAGACATAATATGCCTTAACTGGTGAAGAGGGTTGCCATTCAAATAAGAAGAGAACAAGGACTGCCGCAATTTAAAAACATAAAGAAAAGGTGTTAAAGAGCTGAAAAACAAGATTGCAACTATAAAAAACTCAAGTAAGAAAAAAAAAGAACACTGAGACTCAGCAATTTTTTCCTGAGACTTGCAATAGGCAAGAGAAGATAGTCAGATGAAAGATCTCAGTAAATCTCTACTCATGGAAGATGCAAAAAGTATGACGAAAATTCAGGTAATAGTTAATGATGATTGCCAATAAAGAAGAACCTTTAGAGACATGATGAGAACTCAGCCGCTGCTGACAGCTGCCCTGTGTGGCACTATTACTCCTTCCCAGATTACCTGGACAAATATGTCCTGGCACTAGTGAATATGAAAGAATAAGTGAAATCCGTGGCAGAAGGAGCATGAGTGAAATCAGTTTTGCTTATAAAAATCACCTTCCCCTGCCAGAAGGATTCACATTGAACGTTCCCTACAAAATCCATTGTAGAGAACATAGCAATTTTTTTCACATCTAGAAAACTAGGAACAAAGCATAAAAATTTAGAGTTCAACTTCTACCTCATAAGTTTCTCCCATTTGATTTTTGCATTTTATTACCACTACAAGGTCTTTCATTTAAATAACCTACTCAACAATATGTACATTTATAAATTAAAATGGAAGGCAAATTTCTCTGGAAGGCAACTGTGGATAACCTAGTGCTTCCACCTTCACTCTCTTCATTTTACCTATTTTCTCCCTCATGCCTCTGTGCTTCATTGCCCAAAATTCCATGCACCAGAAAGGTTCAAAAAATATGTAGTCAAGGGAAACCAAATATAAATAACAGGAAAAATCTCCTAAAATCTAGAAGGTTTACTTGACTATGCAATCATCTTCTGGGTGAAAATAGTGCAAGACCCAGACTTAAAGGCACTGCAAAGTACTGAAAACTGTAGGAGAGTAAAATCCCTGGTCTATTCTAGCTGTGGGCAAAGAAAGCAAAGGACAGCAGATAATATTGTTCTTTTCATTGCTACTTTCTATAATTTCTTCTGCCTGAGAGAAAACATGAACTCAGACTGTTTGTTGCCTTTCCCCTGCATAGAGCTATACAGATGATGTGTCTAATAGTTTATACGCATCAAAATCTAGATCCTGCAATGAGATCATGATGTTGTCACAACAAAATCTTAAGTCACCTGGAATTGGCTGTGCAATTTAACAGACTTCTTCGAAACAAATGCTATTGAGTCATCTGTGCTGGAAAAATCTCACCACTGCATAACCCAAGGGTCAAGAGGTGGAAAATGGACACATACATAAAAAAGGTCCTTAATCTCAACAACCACATTTCCACTGAGGACTCACACCTGAAGGCTGCCATTCCATGGCCAGTTTAAGCCACCTGAATGCAGTTGCCATTGCCCTTTGCGTGTCACCACAATCATTTGCAAAGCTACAAAATGAACTGCACGCTGTACTGGTGAACTGATCCAGCCTAGAACTAGCCTACAAGACTTCATTCTACCCCAGACTGCTCCATCTGGCTAACTGCAGAGCGTAGTTGAACACATGTGCTGGCACAGGAGGAGGACACGGGGACAGTTCTGGCCACAATACTCAGAAATTCCATGTAAATTGCTACCCTAGGTTTCATTTAATGAGAAACACTTTGTTTCTTGAGGGCTATAACAATGTGACAGAAGAATAAAATTTGTGTCTGGCCATAGCAGGCATTCAGCTATGCAGATATAGCTGAAACAGAAACAGCCACAGAAGAGCAACAAAACAAACCAGTGAATGAAGATGGATGCACATTTGGAAGTATAAATTCATGTTTTCAAGAAAAATAATCAGAATACTCAAGGAATAACAAAGCATCGTTCTCTTTGGGCTTAATATCTTTTCCCTTCCTTCCAGAGCTACCTGCTCTCTGTCAGCCTTTGGCTTCTGTTCCAGTACTGAGCACATCTGTGCCTGATGTATACGCAGAATGCCAAGTTCTGAATTGTAAATGGCACAATCCTATTGCAGATCCCAGAAAGCACACAGTATTTGGGGACCGAAATAAGAAAGTTCCTTGTTCTTTTGTTTTTCACTGCCTCTGTGAAAAATGAAAGTTCATTAGAAAGCGCATGCCTATGTACTGCAGTAATACAGCAAGACAAGCCCATTTGATTTGTCTGAGGCAGCCAAGTGCCCCTGATGCTCCTCTTGGTTCAGCTCAGATGGCAAACCCAGCCCACACATTGGCAGTGCTGTGTTTGGCTGCCAAGAAAGGCCTGGAGGAACCCAGGGCAGGACAAGCCCAGCTCTGCCTCAACGTTACCTGAGAACAGCTGCTTCAGGTGGGGGCAGCACGTCATGTCCCCTGCCAAGATTGTCACCGTTACATTCAGAAAGCTGGACACCAAGGACAGCAGTTTCGGAAATACTGAAATGACGGAGAAGCCCAGCTCCAATTTCAAAGAAATCCATGTCACTTACAAATTTCTTTCCTTAAAAGTCTGCTAGAATCTTACAACTGAGGGAGTCGCTAGATACTTGCCATCTATGCTTATTTACCTCTTGAAATGAGCGGTCTGATTTTCAAATTGGAAGAATAACCAGAGCTTGGGAAAGTTGGAAAACAGCTAATTATCCCTTTGTCTTAGGGGCAGAGGAGGAAGGGAGAAGGTCAATAATGGTAGACAAAAGTCAATATTAATGAACTTTTTCATCCACTTAGCACCAAGACAACAACTCCACTGAGTCTGATTTCAAAAAGTGCCTGGCACATGCTGCTCCTGTGTTGCATTATTGTTCTTACAGTGGCTCGGCCCTGGGATAAAAACAAGCAGTCTCTGTCTTCAGAATAATCTTTTCATCCTGAAGGATGAGCAACGGAAAAAGAGGTTTCTTAGTTGACGTTTCTAGTTCTAACAGACAAATAGTCGCTCCTTTCTTCAACCTTGTTACGTGCTTCCTCCTTCAGTCAGATTTTGCTATTGCTTCCAAAACTTATCCCAATTTGTGCTGTTGGCCAAGAGGACATCTGAAGCTTCTTACGTTGAAATTTTGTAGAAAACACTGGTTGTCTAATTAATGCTATGTGGTACAGAGTAGCTCCAAGGAAACAGGAAGGTTTTGAGCCTCTCTGTGTGTTCCCTTCTTCACTTTCATGCATAGATGATTTTACTTCAAACTAGCAATTTTCAGAACAGTGTTTAAGTGTACAAAAATTTAGGATATGCTGGATAATTTGTTGCTAATAAGCATGGCTTACAGAGATATCAGCTTGCGTCTAACACTGATTCCTGCCTGAACAAGACTAGTTTGATTCCAGAATGCTTTCAGAAGAGCAGCCTATAACCATCAGGCTTGAGAAATTAAAAGCCAACTGAAAAATTTCTTCTTAAAACTTAGCTCCCAACTTCAAACCATGTTGTCGCTTAGTTGCATCAGTCACTCAGGCAGGAGATAATGTCTCTAGGATCAAAATATACTAGCACAAGAGGTATCACATATACGGGCCTGGTACAGACACCCTGTTATTCCATTTTGTGGGTCTCAGCAATTATTCAAACCCTAAGACTGCATGACCGTTGGAGGTCCCTTTCAGCCCAAACTATTCTATGATTCTACAATTCTATGATGCTGTCAATGTCCCCCAACAGCCAAATCCCAGTTCCAATGGGTTAGGAACAATTTGCAGCAGGAAAACTGCTGCTCCACTGGGAAAGAAGTTGAGGATGTGCAGCTGCTGGACTGCTGCAGGTATTAAAGCTACAGCACTATGGTTTCCACAGGCTTATGGAAAGGTGGGACTTGGTTGCCATTACTACCTCCCTCTTTTAAACAAAAAAGGAGATTGCCATTTTCAAAATCTAATTTACTACACTGCATGTTTTCAGAAGGAATAAGAGCACATGAAAAGACAAACCTACCAGACCCACATCTTATCCCCTGCAGGTCATGCTCCTTCAGAGCCAGTAGCTGAATACTGGAGCACCTACCTGTACTGGAGAATCACATAATCCCAGCTACACTTCTCCTGCTGTGTAAACATAAGTGTGTCCCAGACTGCAGACTGTGGACATCAAGCATTGTTCAGACTTTAATCTGGATCCTTCCAAAGGGTGAGCAGCAGAAGAGTGGAACAGCCTTCCTTATTGGATGCTAGTGCTTTACCACAGTGACAAAGGCAACTCAGGTGATTACTGTTCACATTTCAAAGCAGACAATCAAGTATGCCACAGACAATCAAGTATGCCAGAGGTGGGAAAACCAAACCCATCAGCGCCATAGATGTTGAAATGCATAGAGCAGATCTACAATCAGCTGAAACAGTATACAGAGCAGATCCCTTTCATCTATTTATAGAACACTGACAGTTTATATAAATAGCTATTTTAATTAAAATTTTAAACAGGAGATAGAATTGCAAACCCAGCACCAGATCAATGAGCTGGGTGTTTGAAAAGTGCACTTCCTTTCCACCAACATCACAGCACTCAGCACGTGGTCCATACCTCTGCTGCAGTTACTCTCTAGTTCACAGATCCTTATGCATATGCATAAACACAAACCACCAAAAAATGTTGCTTGCTTTTTCATCCAACTCTTTCTGCAAAAGAAAACTTTAACAATATGGCCAGCAGACCACAAAGTCCTATGGCGTAAGAAAATAACAAGTAGAGACATGGTTATGTGAAAGAATGGCAGAGTGAAAATAAAAGGCAATGTTGAGGAGTCCTCATCATGCACCAGAGCTCTGTATGAAAAAAACAGAGCAAAGTGCCTCCCAGTGAACTTTACCAATCAAGCATTGTTATTAAATAGGAAGAGAGATTCTCAGTCTGAAAAATATTGGTGCTGAGGATTGGTTGTCTTTTCTTCTCAGGGAAACACCTACCAGGCAACTCCCCAACCTACTTGGAAGCACTGAGCTCAGGACTGGGCCACCCCTGTGCTACCTGGAGATCGCCCTGCTGACATTTACTTTTGGCTCACAGTCAAATGCTACAGTCTGGCAATAATGCCGTGCATTAGGAACTGCCTGATACAGATTATTTTCTGAATACAAACTCAGCAGAAACAACTTCCCGTGTCTCTTCTACCTTTCAATTGTGTTTTAGAGACACCAACTGAAAAGGTAATTACTTTTATGAGGTTCTATTCAAAGTCTAACTTGTCTAAAGTGCAAGTGAAGAGCTCAGCCAATGCCATGTGCATTGAAAAGAGATACGGTGACTTGGTGTGTAAACATCAGAGCTCAGCCAACAAACATTCAAATTCTCCTTCTCCAGCAGGGTGAAGAGATCAAACTCCAGAATGCAACCCATTAAGCACATTGGAAACTGTCTTTGCAGCTTCTTTTTGCTCCGTGTGAAACAGATCATGAATGAAGCTTTTACCCAAAACACACTTTGAATCGGCCTGAAGAAAGGACATAAAAATCCAAGCTGGCTGAAAGACAGAAGTTAAGAGCACGTTTTAGTAACTGCATAGAAATTGGAATTTTTCGTCTTCCCTCAAAATTCTGCAAGTTAGAAAGGCGGTGCTGTAAATCTTTAGAGAAACTAATCGACCTAGTTACTACATTTGCCCTTTCATGGGACCAAAAGCATATTATGAAGGCACATAGTGACATAGTTCACTTCACTGCTCACTCTTCTCAAGGAAAAGTGCATCCCACAGCAATTCAGCAGCGTAGAGGAGCACTACAGAATAGCTCGTGACAAGCTGCAAGTTCAACATTCAACTGACATTTCAAAGCAGCCTGAGCAAAGGCTGCTGCATTATTCCATCTCCTCTGAGGCACACCGCTGTCTTCACTCCTAACTCAGCAAGAGAAGAGGGACACCACCTGCAAAAGGCAAAAACTAACATTCAAGGACTGTGCAAGAAGGTTTAATTAAAAAAGCAGCACAACAAAGTACATCATGCAAATTCCGAGTCAGCATCAGCCTAAAAATCCTCATTACTGGGAGCAATCTCCCCCTGTGAAAAGTGAAAGTGGAGGAACCATCCTGCCCCAGAAAGGACCAAATATCCTTTTAGGCAGTCCCAACAGTAGAGAGTGAGGCTTCAGGAAGAAATGTACACATGGAAACATTAACTGTCTGACTCAACTAAAGTTTATTAATTTCAGTAGACTACAGTAAAGAGAAGTTTACACATCAGTATCTTTTTTTCTAACAATGACATGCTTCTAACCTGCCAGCAGAGTTTAGCGCAGGGCTATGAATTAATGATTGGCTGCGTTTGCTTTAGAGCAGCTGACATCTGAGATGTCTTGTGAGAGCCTGAATATGCTGCCAGAGGTACTTAAAAGGAAAGGCACCAAATAATGTGAAAAATGTGTCAGTTATCTGAGGGGTGCCTACTGCACACACAGTTTCAGCAGTTTTGGTCTGCTTAGTTCTCAGAGCGGCTCTTTTCCACTGAAATGCTCCCTAGCTCCCTTCCTAGCATAGATTAAACCAAGTCTTACTTACTCCTTGCTTCAGCCCCTTGTTTCCTGAGTTTACAGAGCATTTTCGTGTTGGGCATGACAGCTGCTTGCCCACTGATGCCAGAAAGCTGCACTGTAACTTTGCTAGCAGAACCTCTGGGTTTTCATGCTGGTTTGGCTAGTGGAGGCACAAGGCACAAGAGTTTAGATCTCCTCACAACAAGGAAATTTATTTGAAATCACAGTGCAATGCTTCCACTCCACCAGCTGGTGCCCTTTTCTTAGCTTTCTTCAGTGACCCAGCCACTCCAGGTCACCTTGCAAAATCGAGTGGTCTCAAATTTTTGGCGGTCCCACTGAAAGATTTCCCCTGCAGAGGCTGAGAATGCAACACAGTCAGTGCAAGGAGAGGAAGAAGGAAAGCCAACAGGGAGATGCTCAGCAGCGTATGGTCTTTGTCACCAAAGCCCAGCAAGGGGTCTAGTCTTGCCTCATTGCACTGCTGCGCTGATTGCAGAGCTTTCCAGGTGCACCTTTGCTAGGATCCTCAGGACACCGGTGCTGCACCACGAGAGCAGCTTCCCCTCCTGCACAAGCCTCACCTCACCATGACAGGGCCTGGTGGTGCAGGGGGCACATAGCAGGTCACAGCTCAGGAACGTGCCAGCTCCAGAAGGTCTCATTGCCTCAGCTGTGCCAAAGACCAGGGCACATGGGGCACAGACCACCTCCCAGCAGCACTGGCCCCCATCCCAGCCCCACCAGCCCAGTGCTTGGCGCTTCCCACAGTAGCAGTCATGGCAGCTGCCTCAGGGTTGGTTCCCTGGGGAGTCTGCCCACTTGGCTGTTCTTCTGGGACCTCCATAGGGCTCTGTCCCCAAAGCTCTCCTCAGCCACCAGGAGCCAGGCAGGGAGGACCAGTGTGTCAGATCTGGTGGTTCCCTGCGGCTCAACAGCTCCCTTTGGGAGCCACAAGTAACAGAGAAGCAGATAAATTACAGAGACTACTGACTCCATACACTGCTACAATAAGACATGTGCTTGTCCTCTCTTCTGGCCAAAGAGCTTTGCCTGCATCCTGGAAAGCCAGAGCCTCCCCATAGGCACAGGGTAGGGAGGCTGTAGGTGTCATGGTTTTGCTGAGGATATCTTCAGTATTGGGGACAGTCATGTTTAATATCTTTATCAACAATCTGGAAGAGGGGATCAAGTGCGCCTGAAGGAACTTTGCAGATAACACCAAGGTAGGTGGGAGAACTGACCTGCTTGAGGGCAGGAAGGGTCTGCAGAGGGATCTGGACAGGTTGTATCAATGGGCCGAGGTCAATTGTATGAAGTTCAACAAGAAGAAGTGCCAGGTCCTGCAGCTGGGTCACAACTACCACACACAACGCTACAGCCCTGGGGCAGAGTGGCTGGAAAGCTGCCTGGTGGAAAAGGACCTGGGGGTGCTGAGTGATGGCCATCTGAATGTGAGCCAGCAGTGTGCCCAGGTGGCCAGGAAGGCCAACAACATCCTGGTTCATATCCAAAATAGTGTGGCCAGCAGGACAAGGGAAGTGATTGTCCCTTTGTACCGGTGAGGCCGCACCTTGAATACTGTGTTCAGTTTTGGGCTCCACACAACAAAAAAGACATTGAGGTGCTGGAGCGTGTCCAGAGAAGGGCAACGGAGCTGGTGAAGGGTCTGGAACACAAGTTTTTTGAGGATCAGCTGAGGGAACTGGGGTTGTTTAGTCTGAGGAAGAGGAGGCTCAGGGGGGACCTCATTGCTGTCTACAGCTACCTGAAAGGAGGTTGTAGGCAGGTGGGGGTTGGTCTCTTCTTCCAGATAGCTAGTGACAAGACAAGAGGAAATGGCCTTAAGTTACACCAGGGGAGGTTTAGATTGGACTAATAAGGAGAAAAGTTTTCACTGAAGGGTGGTCAAGCATTGGAACAGGCTGCCCAGAGAGGTGGTGGAATCACCATCCCTGGAGGCGTTTAAAAAAACATGTTAATGTGGTGCTTAGCAGCATGGTTTATTGGTGAACTTGACAGTCCTGGGTTAATGGTTAGACCTGATGATCTTAAAGGTCTTTTCCAACCTAAATGATTCTATGATTCAGGTGGCTCCTGGTCTCCCTGAGACATCAGTTGCCCAGTGCCCACTCCAGCCTGCTGACAGGAGATGTGCCTAGGGACATCTCCACCAGCATGCCGCTGGTCCCTTTCCTCTGTGTCCTCAGCACACTTCCCTGTTTCTCCTTATCAGCTGTAGCCTGCAGCATTTGTCAGTATTTGCCCTGCTCTATTTGACGCAGGGACGTCTATCCAGTGACAGCTTTGCATTCCTGATTGTTTGTCCCTGCACCTCACACCCATCCCTGGCTGCCACTCCTGATTCCCGGCAGTCCCAAGACGGCCAAAGACGTCATTTGAAGAGTGTGTGTGATTGCTCCTTAATTATTGGGTAATCATCCCCAGATCATGAAAACTGTAATCACTGTTTATAATGATACTATTCCTGCACATCTTGTAAGGGTGGTTTGGCACTGCTGTCCAAGAGACCCAGGGGAAGATCCTATGACTGCAGCATCATCTCAGTACCAGCTCTGCTTTGGACTGTGGTTGGAGGGCCTCATTCTCCTCTGTACAGGAGATTCCTGAGCTATGTGGCAGGACTCGTTCTTGTGTTCCCTCAGGAACTGCTATTTTTGTTTCCTCCTATGCAGCCTGAACAAGGGTCAGAAGGCTGCAACACAACAGTGTAATCCAGGATTATAATGAATATACATCTGGCGTTCACCGTAGCATGGAGAAACCACGTAGTGGCTGGTGTCACTGTGGTGATAAAGGTTTATTCCTTCAGTTTCAGGATGTCCTTTTACTACCCGACTCTTGCCAGAGGGGCTTGGAATTCAGTAGTCGTCTCTTCCACAGCAGCACCGGTCCCCAAGCAGACTGGCTGTAGACCGGAAAGTGACACAGCCCAGTTCCAGGGTTCTGCAGATTTTCCTTCAGCTTTTGGTGGCCCGAAGCTTCTGCTTGCAGCAGATCAAAGCTGTGTTCACTGCTTTGAGAAGGATATGATTTGTTCCTATCACATTTAGCCACACTGAAAATTATAGCAATTACTAATGGAACAAAGTAAAGGGTTTGGGGTTTGTTTATACAATTAAAAACACTTCTACTAAAAATAAAGTTGCATGCAATAAAATACAGGCTTGGGCCACTCCCAGACTTACTCTCTTACCCTAAGTGTTGGTGCAAATGTCTTTCTGAGGTGTTTCTCATCTACAAAAAGTAAAGGTCCTACTTAGTGGTACTATGCCTTTAGAGACATGGCTTTCAGCGCAAGGCCTCCCCGTGTTCAGTTATGCACTTATATGTGAGGTTCTCTAGGAACACTGAATACAAATTGTATTTCAAAGCATTTCTTTGCAAATTTAAGGGACATTTTTTTGCATCGTGGCCTTTTTTTTTAGCAACGTGGCAGCTAGGAGCGTTAATAAATTCTTAAGATTTACACTGGTGAGCAGAGAGAGACTGGGGCACTGGTGCTTCTGCTCATCTTCTTTTCCTCTTAGGAAAGGATCTGAATTATGAGTTTACACAGAAGTTGTTTTCAAATAATGTAACATCCTTTTGAGGTCTGTTTATGTCTTTGGCATCTTGTCTGCTGAAATATTTTCCCTAACCAGACAGTAGACAGAGCCCTCTGCTTGTAGCTGAATCTTTGAATCTTTAAATGTACCTTATAATGGGCACATTGCAGAAGATTCTTATGGAAAGCAGAATCTGGCAGCCCAACAGAGGTGAAATTGCTGCAGCTCCTTGCCCCTGGATGCAACCAGTAGCAAGGCTAAGCATGTTATCCCCAGTAGGCACACACACACAAATGCACGTATATGTCATAGATATACATACATACATGGCCACCACACAGACCTATACAGACACACAGAGCACTCCCATGAACACAAATGGCATCAATAACCCCCCTCCTTTCTTCCTCCCTGGCTGAGCAGGATAGAGGTCTACTAATGCAAAATATATATGCATATGTATATTGACAACGTTGAACCCATCAGTAGCTGGGCTCTTGCAAATGAAAATATTATCAGATCAAATAAAACACATTGATGATGCTCTCCATGGATTGAATCTGCTATATAAAGATAGATAAAATTCCAAAATTAACTTAGGGACTTGAAATTTACTTTTGATCCAGTTTGGCCTTTCGTTCCAGACCTCACCAGCAGAAAGCAGCTTTTTGTTCCTGTAGGAGTGAAAACATCCAGCTTGCAACATTAGATGAGTATCAGTGTTGGGCTGCATTTGTTACCGAGTTAAGGGAGTCACTCATCAAGTTCTTGCTGTTGTCATGAATCATCTGTGGTACAGCGCAATGCTCCTCTAACATCGGATCCCAACTACAGGCTGACTGAGGAGGAACACACTGGTAATTAAAGCATGGAAATGGGGAACCGCTTTACACTTTATATTTGACACATTTTGATCAAGCTCCAGACTCTGGACTGCACTGTGTTTCACCTTCCCAGTCTATAGGCTGAATTTTTCCTTTTAGACAAAAAAATTAGGATGACCTATATTATGCTTCTGAGCTTACATGTCTTATCTAAGCATTTCCCACTACAGTCGTTGTTGGTTAGCTGCTGTTGGTCACCACCCCACAAGCAGACCTGCAGGGCTTAAATTACTTAGTATAAACTGCAGGTTTTCAAGTTATCAACAAGAGAGACTCCACTGGGGGATGTAAATAGATTACTCCCAACTGCTGCAGAGAAAACTAACCTTCCAAAATATCACCATGCTCCCACATTTCCTGCTGTAACCAGAGGCCAGGTAAAAGGAGACAACAGAGACAGTATCTTTACTTTTAAGTGCATCCTCTTTAGGGAGGGATCTCTGATCGGACCATGTGGTGTTTAATATCCTGCATCCAGCAACTTAGGGCTCTATAACAGGTTGGAGTAGCTGAATCGCACAGTGTCAGTCTCAGGTCTTTTCTGTAAATGCAGAAGTAGCATGCAAGCTTTGCTGCAGTGTGCAAGGTTAAGTGTCGTACATCCTGACACGTACACCTCCATAGGCATGTGGGGTGACTGCCAATGCAAAGCCTACCGACAAAGCAAAAAGGGGACCTACCATGCTGTGGTCTGACCAATCATGACTATCAGTAGTACTCCTTGCCATGGATTATCCCCAGAATCATACATAGGTTTCTTCCTGGAAGGCACTGCTTGGTTCGTTCCAAATTAGTTCCCTGTGGGGAACTGACATCCATGCAGGGAGGACAAACTAGGAACCAGAACATAGGAGCCAAGAGATCCGATAGTACAGATATACCCAGAAGATAAGGAGCTATCTGAAGGGCCAGAAGATAACCATGAGAAACAACCTGGCAGTGGTGTTGTGTGAAGGTACACAGGGGTGGAAAGGTTGAAAAAACCCCTCAGGGATTTGTAGCATCTAAAGTGTTTCTCCTGGAAAATGCAAGTTCTTCAACAGGATGACCTGCAGGATGATGTTATTAGCTGGAAAAAGTTAGATGGACATAAAAAGTGATTTGAGCTGCACAGCCTTTTGTCCCTGGTCCCTGCAAGAATGGCTGGCTCTTCAGGCAGAATGGTCAGGGATGCAAAAGCCTTGGTTTTGCTGCCTGAAGAGTCACTCTTGAAGGCTTCTCCAGCATCTTGTTGCTTACATATTATCTCATTGAGTCATGGCCTTTGCAAAATTAGTGGGTAGCACAGTGGGTGCATGTGGCAGTTGTTTCATATCACCAGGAAGAAGTTTTCAGAAGCCCATAAGCCTTTGTTAGATGAAATAACACACCTGAAAAATGTCTTCTATTAAATGGAAGTCTTGGAGTTATAAGGCATGTGTTGGAGCCATTACTCATGCATTGCTCAGAAGACTGGGAAAATCAGTCTTAAAATACAAAGGATGACATCGCTTCACGTGATATCACTTATGTCTTTAAGCTACTGATTCTTTTGAACCACTGGCAGCCCATAAGACCATATTAGCTAGTTCTCAGTTTATCCGTGTGAGATCATCTAGCCTTTGTAGTGTTTAGAGTCAGAAGTTTCATGATCAAGATGCCTTGGTTACCTGCATGTGGTTTCACTTGTCCTTATGGTTGTTTGGTGGTGATTCATGGGACTGTGAAGCTGAGGAGCTGTTGCTCTTAGGTGCTTGTTCTGACTTGATTCTAGCTGATGCTACAGAGTGAGCAATAGGATTCTTTTCTAGCTTATTCGTCAACTACAACTTCAACCTGAGAAGACCTTGTGAAATGGCTATTGGCAAGGATCATCCCAGAGAAGGAAAAGCAGCAATGGTTTTAGGTCTCAATCCTGGCTTTCCTGTGATTACAAAATATTCCTTTGACTTACAGAGTTCGAATGTTTCCAGAAGGGTAAAACAAGGGCATTCCATGAACTGAGAGATTGTTTAGTGGGATGGTCAGAAGTCTAGTATATTGTTCTTTTTAAAAAAAAAAAACAAACCTACACATGAAACCCAAATGAACTCATTTAACCATAAGGAGTGGGAGGTTATTTAGAATCTGAATCTGGAAGGAACTGATTCTGATTCATTTTCTTTGTAATTGAATAAAAAATTTGAGATGCTGACATTTCAAAAAACAAGCTCTCAAATATGTTTCTTTATTTTAAATCAGTTCCTGTTTGCCTTTTTTAAAGCTCAGTGTGACAGTCTGCCTATCTCCACCTAAAGCAACAGACCTATATGAATAAGGGAACAAGGAAAATAGTCAAGACAGGAAAATTTTCTACTGAAGCAAAAATTATTTTTACCCTTTAAAAGTCTCCCTGACACACATTTCTTGTCCTTTGTGATCAAGTGAAATACATGTTCATAGCCCCTTATGGCAAAGGTCTGTTATAACCAAGTCTTAAATTAAATCAGTTTGTCGGTGGTTCAAGATTTTGAGCTAATTCAGAATGGCAGCAATATGGTTACTGCATCAGAATTGCATTGTCCACAGATTTTGGGGTATTTTATTTTATAAGAAATGAAATTTTATATCAAATTGTTCATCTAAATGCAGCAATATTTAATGCTTATTAATCAAACTAAAACAATAGGTAATAATACTTATTGTTTGCACTGCTTCTGCACTCTTCTTGACCTCATCGTCTTCTGGTTACATGTCACCGTGGATTCTCTGGCATGCTTCCTATTCCTGCTGTTTCTGAAGAAAGATTGATTGCTAGTTTTGATTATCTTTGTTAGCCTGTTTTAAGCTCTTCTTTTGGCCTGCCTTGCTATGTTTATGTTCTCCTATTTTCATCATTTAGACAGAGTAGGGTTTTTTTCAAGATCTATACACTTTATAGATCAAGAAAAATGGATGATACTTGAAAGTGTTTCATGCCATATGAGGTTGTAATACTTTATTTTTCATAGACAGAGCTAAAATCTCTTCCAGCGAGATGATGTTGACACCATACTAGTTAATTTACTATCAATTTATCTATAACAAAGATCTTGCAGGGACTGAACAGTGTGCTGTTTATTCATCTCAATATAACAGTTTTACAATTCTTAATATTACCTGATCTTCATTATTACAGAAAACAAGCAATATCAGAAAAAATGCTCTATCCATTCAACATGAAAAGATACAACATACTCCACCAACTTCACTACAAGCTGCCTGTTGCCAGAAAACATTCTGAGAAATACCATCACTTGCAAACTAAAAGCTTGCAGATGGGCATATGTCTTGGAAAAGTAGAAGGCTGTGTAGGCAAAGTCATTCAGAGTATCCAATCTCTGAGGCATATACCATACTATTCAAAGATTTGCTGGCTTTTTAAAACAAAATGTTTTGTCGGAATGGGTTTGATAAATGTGGGGAAGCATTTCTCAGATTACAATGGAATTTCCTGAAAAGATTGCAGGTTAGCAAATAGCCTGGGACTATCGATGAGGGTATTTGTGGAAGTGAAATGGAAGCTGGGGCTCTGGCCCCACATCTACCTGTTTTAGAGAAAGAAACCAGACAAAAAACAGGTATTGTAGTGTGGGGTGGATTGTTTGTACATCATCTCAGGTGAAGTCATGGCTTCGAAAGTACTCTCAGTCCTTAAGTGTTACGCAAATATAAAGTGGAACCATAGAAGAGAAACAACTAATTATGTATTACTCATTCTTCTGGAAAGTCCAAGGCTTCAATGCTGAAAGCTGCTCATATTTCCACTAAACTTCCTGCTGTTTCTTTGACATAAAGGAAAACAGGCATGACATCTGAATTGACCAAAATTTTTTATGTCTCAACTCTACTCTCAGACTATGCATTGTTCTGCATGGCAAATGGACACTCTTTGGTGTGTTTATTTTCTAATTTGTGTCTACATCTAGTGTCTAGATTCTGCACATACAGCTAGCTATACTGGGCATTTTAGGACAGCGTAGGGACACCTGAGGTGCTCTACACAAGCTAGCTGGAGTATTGGAGGTGGGCTAGTCACAGCCTCATAGAATTCTCTGTTGTATGTGCAGTGTACATGCACAACACTGCACTTAACTGCTCCCAGAAAGTCAATGGGATCAGTGTTAGCTGGAAAACTTTACTTTGCCCTAACATTTATGTGTGCCTAGGGTAAAAAGGAAGAGGACAGGTGCATCTGATGAGATAAAATGGATTGGCAAATTCAGATTTATGTGAAAGAAAACTAAGTTGTGAAAAACACGTTTCCAATGCAACTGCAGCAACCATCCCTCTGATTCATCTGGAGAAAGAATGGAGGAACGAAAATGTATGTGTATATGAAATGTCTTCATAAGAGAGAGCAAACTTTCTGAAGTCTGGACTGAATGAGTTAAAGACATCTTGATTCTCTGCCATCCAAAGAGCATGCAACACGACTCTACTTTGAAAACCAAGTACATATGGGATACCTAAGTCTGTATTTGCATTGTTTTCATCCTGAAGTGCATTTGGCGCTGTTCCTTATTTTGTCAATTTTCTAGTCTAACTATGATCTCCAATTACATCTTTCTTTACACCAAGACAAAGCAGGGCCAGTCTAAGGTCAACAGATTGGTTTTAGATCCACTATCAAGGTACCTTCTGTGTGTTTGTCTTGTAACAGCTGTTTACTGTGAAGTTCATTATTTCCTCTATGTTAAATCCTGATCTTCATGTTTCTACAAGATTTCATCCTCTCCTACTCCTAGTTTCTTAATCACACAGTTCAAAAGTTCTTCTTTTTCCCTCCTACCAAAAACAACTGGGATAATTTCCCCATTGCACTGTGGTTATCTTAAGAATTATCCCTGACATGGTAGTGATAAGCACAAATATCTGAGCTTATTCATTTATTCACAACATTGCTACAATACAAAGAGGTCATCTGCGATCAGCAGTTTCACTAAAGTAATGAATTCAATAGCTTGTTTCCAGAGAAACATGTGCCCTCTTCAATTGATCTGAACATAATGTCTTCTAAGGTTTCAGTTTTTCAAATGCTGTATTTTTTTCTTTTCAATGTGTGTGTATCAACAAGAAAACCCTCTTACATTTTTACTAAAGGCATGCTGCACTTAAGTAAAGGATGAGCTTCTGCAGCAATTTGCACTAGAGCCCTGGAGTTGGTTACTATTTCCTTCTCCCTCCTTGATTTTTTTTCGCCGGTTACTTAGTACCCGTTTACAATAAGACATGGGGTCTGAGGCATTTCAAAGCTGCAAACACAAACACGTCTGCGACATATTCTTAGTTGTCTTCTTCCCTCATTACAACTAATGCAGCAGCTTTCTTCATGATGTGACTGCCCAGTTTGCACACCACCCACCTGCCACGCAGCACTGTCACCTTATTGACAGGTCACGGTCACTCCTGACAGTGCAGTGCTTCTCCCTAGTAACTCAGTGGGAATAGACAGGAGTGCCCGCAGCACCTGGGGCAGTTTTCTTTGTGTCCTAACTTGGTCATTAGAAAGCTTCTGGGAAAGATGGGTAGGTAAGCTCGTTAGGCATGGGTAGTTTAGGGTATGACCTATGCTGATGGAAATCCCTGTACAGCTGAATCATTAGCAAGGATGCATTATATCATGAGAAATGAAATTGATAGAATGGTTTTCGAAAGTCCCACATCCATCCGTACCACATCACTCTAATAGTTCTAATTTCCTTCTCATGCCCCTTACCATCAAAATAACTTCAGGCCCACTCTACATTGCCTAACACCTTTTTTTCAGTGCCCCTAGCGCTCTTTCATGTCCCTAATTACTCCTACAGTATACTCAGTTCCTCTTCCCATTCATCACCTGTTTGGTTGAGGAAGAGGAAGAGAAAAAGGAAAGGAAATTGCCTGTTACTTTCCTTAAATTGCAGGTATAGATATGTTGATTTCCTACCTTAACTTTGTTTTGTTTTGTTTTCTTTTCTTTTCTTATGTAAGACTGGGAATGTAGTCCTGCACTACCATAGATTTTTTAGTTCCCTGTGCTAAGGCTGTATTACCAGGAGTGTAGCCAAGACCTCAATGAAGTTGTTTCTTCACCTCTATTCAGCAGTTGTGAGGCCACAGATGAAGTTCTGTGCCCAGATTTGGCTCCCCAG
Organism: Falco naumanni; assembly: GCF_017639655.2. NCBI lineage: Eukaryota > Metazoa > Chordata > Aves > Falconiformes > Falconidae > Falco > Falco naumanni. Next base: position 9,117,066 of record NC_054058.1, on the reverse strand, counting down.
TGCAGGAAACGTGTTGACAGGCTGGAAGAAGTCCAGTGGAAGGTCACTGGGATGGTCAGTGGCTGGAACAAACCTACAGAAAGAAACTGAGACAACCTCATTTATTCAGTTATATAAGAAACACAGGCTAAGAGGGGACATAATTGCAGTCTTCTGCGGCATAAAGTGGGATGATAGTTAAGGCAAAGACAGATTCATCTCAGGGGTGCGCAGTGAAAGCACAAGAAGCAATGGACACAAGTTATAATAGAAGAAATCCTGATTTAAGGAAAAAAAATCTTCACAATGTAGATGGTTAAGCATGGGAGCCGATGTGGACTCTCCATCCTCGGAGATATTTAAAACATGACTGGACAAGCTTTGAAGTTAGCCCTGCTTAAAAGGAGAGATTGGAGCATATAATGTCAGGAGGTCCCTTTCTATCTAAATCATTTTATGATTCTATATCTTGATTATTCTGAAACTTCTTCTCAGTCAGATTTACTAAAAATTCACCAACAGGCTTGCAGGTTGCTTCATGGGGAGAGCAGGGACAGCGGGGAAAAGCAGACTGACAGACAGATGAGTGAACAAATGAAGTAATATTATCAGATTCCTTTCCCTAGGGATATGCTTGCCCTGACCACTGGCAAAAATGCTGGACAACTAGCCCACACCATTTCTTGCTGAACGTTACTGTTTTCAGTAAGAAACCCCGATTACAATCAGGAGTTCCCTTCTGTGCCATACTGAATGCAGCTATAGTCTGATGGTGTATTGTCACTGCCCAGCCCCCTATGCAGGCATACAATAGCACTGTGTTAGGATTACTTCTGTTCTGTGAGATATATCTACAGAAGATCTTCACCCAACAAGGAACTACTTAAGCAGTGGCAAATACTAACAGGCTGAAACATTACGGAACCTTCAGCCAATGACATGATAATCAGAGGCAAGCTTCAATAAAACATTCAGATGGGCAGAACCGGTTTGGCTTGCAGGAAGTTATGTGAAATATGAGAGCTTTCCTAAGCTATTGTTTGAGAGTTCAAGGAGTGTGAGAACACACAACAGAGAGGAAGATGAACCTATGCAAATTTTATGTAGATATCTTTTGTTGGAATATGATGGAATCTGTGGAGGAGGAGCATCATCTTAGGTCAGTTTAAAAGCCAGAAGACAGGCTGTCCACTGGAGATCAGTCTCTCCTCTTTCTTCACTGACAGAGATGTGGTCAAGGATTCTTCTGAGTATTCTGTGCTTGAACTGGATTGCCACAGTGTCTTCTGAACCGTAAGAGATCATACATTCTGTACTTTTATAATAACATATTCTATTGTATTTCCCACTGGTTTATTTCTTCTGGAACACTGCTGTATAATAAACTGGATGTTTGAGATCCAGGTTCTGAAATTTGTCTGAAATGGAAATAGATTGCATTGAAGGATGATATGGAATGATGCTCATCATCATTAAAGTGCTATGAAACCTGATTTGAATGACAGAAACATAAAACTGGAGTAGGTGGAAGTCTGAAGCACATAGGTAAAGTGGAGACAAGACTAGACTAGCAAGTAATACTAATTATAGGGATTGATAAGCATCAGCAGTGCAGAGGGAGCATGGTGTGTGAGGAGGTGCTACAGGCCAGATAATGACTGGTACTAGGGACTATGCTGCCAATCCTAGTGTTAGTATTAGTATTGCACCTGCTGTGCTGTCAAAGTTCATACAGCACTGTCAATGTCCACGACTTTATACAAAATGAAGATTTCAGCCACAATTTTCAAAAATACACCAACATTACAGCTTAAATGCCCTTCTGAAAAGTTCTAAAGGAAAAACGCTGTGAAAGCCAGAGTGTTTAGCTTTCTCAGTTACACTGTTGGTTTTAATCATTTTACTTTTGGTCTTCAAATATCATTCAGTCTGAACTGGGCAACTGAAAATAACAATGAAGGCAATATGAGTAAGCAAAACTGTGGGAGAGAAAAAGGGAAAGGGTCAGATTATCAAGAAAAGATTGTGTGATTCACGTTGTGCTGCAGAACCAGCTCATCAAATCTATTATATATTATTTGTAAAGACTAATTCGGGCAGCAGAGAACTGGTGATCAGCAGCAGAACGTTAGCCAAATATAGCAGATCTGAAGGAAAGTTTTTCAGAGGAAGAATTTGGGGAATGAAGGATGCCCTAGTTACAGAAAGCAGTGTAACTAAAAAAGCCCAATGAAAGAATGAAGCAAAGGAAGCAACCCAGGGAGAGGCATTGAAACAGAACAGAGCATGCAGGTTAGATTTAGTGTTCCCTAGAATATTCGGTAAAATAGAAAAGCAGGATCATTTCTTGTGCATTATGCTGATTGACTTGTGGTATGTCAGTTCTTATCTGGAGGGACAGAGATCCAGAGGAAAATAAAAATAAATAGTTGTTACAAACATTGACTAGTATTTAAGTGTACATATGGGTCATGGGAGGATAAATGCAGCTAAGCTTGTCAGGTGTTCAGGCACTTCAGCAATTGGAGCTGAGTAAATGCCTGGGATGGAAAGATGCAGTATCATGCTGGGGAAGAGACTGCATAGAATAATGTTAGTCTTTCAGCTCCGAAAGAATTGTGAGGGACAATTGTCATTTTTACTTTCTTAGCATATTATTCAAAATTAATTGAATAAACCAGAAATCCTTCAGCTGATTTGAACAAGCTTTGAACAAGCTTTGAACCATGTCTTCCTTCATATGGGCAGCATTTCTGTGGTATTTTGCTCTCCTGTTTGCTCTGAGTTTCCTTCATGACCAAAGTCTGTGATCTGCTCTTGCCTTCTCACAGTCAGTATGTGCTGCTGGTCCCAACTGTAGTGCGGAGCGACTCCCCACAGACCGCTTGTGTCCAGCTCCACAGCTTCAGGGAGCCTCTGTCCCTGAGCATCGTCCTGGAATACGGCAGTATCCGGAAGACGCTCTTTGAGGAATCCGTGAGACAGAATGATTACTTCAAGTGCTGCGAGTTTAAGGTATTTTTCTCTTTTTAGACTACTGAAGAGGGTGTAGAAGCTGGAAATACTTCTAAGGGCAACTCTCCCTATCAAGAGCAAGAAGATGAAGAGTGTGGGAAAGGAACAGGACAAAAAAAGATAAACTGCTAGGAAGTCTGACAATGTAGACACAAAAAAGAAAGGCATATGCATTGTAGGGGGAAGCTGGAGAAAGACTTTCCATCTCCATTCACAGACTGAACAGAAAAAAAGCTTTTGATTGCCATTGCAGGTGCAGGTGCCCTATGGGACTGTCATAACTGTCAAGCTGGAGGATCCAGCTGGGACATGCTCATTCCCTTTCCCATGACTCTGCAAGATCTGGACAGATATGATAAACAAGTCCCAAGGTTAGGTCTTCAGACTGCAGCAGGAGAAAACACTTCAGAACTGAGCTATATGGCTGGGGCAACCTGCATACATGGGATGAGGAAATGCATAGGACAGGGCATAGCTTAAAACCTTAGTACCTGGTGACAGACTATGGGACTTCCACCCACAGCAAAAATTCAGAGATTATCTCACTGGTAAAGATGGGGCTTCTCATGACTTTGTACAAGCTATTTATGACTCACTTGACAGTCAGTATCTTACTCAAGAACCCCGGGCACCAGGGGACCTGATCACACCTCATTTACCACTTTTCCTCTGGGGTTTTGTTTCTCTCCAGGTTCCTCCTGCTACTTCTGACCCCCTGGCATTCATTTCCTTTTCTGCCAAAGGCACCACAGTCGACATAGCTGAAAGAAGATCAGTGGCGATTCAGAATGTGGATAATAGTGTCTTCATCCAGACGGACAAACCCATTTACAAACCAGGGCAAAAAGGTGGCTGAGGAGTTTGAGTCAGCTAGTCAACTGGGAAATTGAGTGCAAGGGTGGGTCTAGAATGACAAGGACTTCCTCTGGTGGAGTAAAAGACCATGGACTGCAATGGCCATGAGCAATCCTTCAGAGAGTGTATAATTGTCATTTGAGGTTGGGCTCATCAAAAGTCAGTGAAAAATAGAACCGATTTACAAAATTGCAACAAATGAGTAGAGCTCATGTGTTTTTACTGAGTTAATTGCACTTACAGGATCTCGAGTTCTGTCAGGTTTACTGAGGTCAGTCACCCAACAAGTGTCCTTAAAAATAGAGAAAATAATAGGTTAAGCTTCGAATTAATAAAATTCATATACAAATAAAGCAAGCGTGTCATTTCCTGTCAACAGCTCTTTCTATTTAACTCCTAATCTAATTCACAGTGCTGATTCCATCACAATATTTATATTACAGTACTAGCTGTGGTATAGATAGCTATCTCTTTAGTGTAATTATACTTCAGTGCTGCAGAGCGTTTACACTTAGAATAAAGACAATTTCTTCCTTCTCTTAATTTTTTTTCATTTAAATGGTCTGTGTACAGTGTTTTAGGAAATGCTCCAAAGAAATGAGTCCTACAAGAAGAATTGAAGGCAGTACAGGGTGTTCCTATTTACTATAGAGATTCCTTTAGTCCCAGTGGGTCAGAATTGAAGATCTTTCAGCACACAAGTTTGTTTTGGTTTTATTCTTCACTGGATAAGATAATCAAATCCTTTCTGGTTCTCTGGGGACTCTAGTTCTCCCTGAAAGTCTGGGCAAACTTTGTTTCTGTTGTATGTTAAAAGTAACTTACTGCTGCTAAAGTAAATGATTCCCTTTTGTCCTGCATCTTTTTCAGTGATGTTTCGTGTGGTGACTTTGGACACCCAGTTCAGACCTGTTCAGGAAACAGTAAGTATGAGTGAGACTCAAGATTTTCCAAGCACACTCTTGGGATACCTGTTCACTGAGACCCTGTCACTTAGAAATTGAATAAAAAGGGTCTGGCACAGGCCTCCTGATGTTTTTGGAGAACTGCTGTAACTCCTTAACTTCACACTCCATCCTTTTCCTGACTTTATAGAGGGCAAAGGGTGTGAAAGCTTTCCTGTAAATCTTTCATAGCACTCAGATTTTGTAGTCACTTCATCTGTCTCAGATATGTCGAAAGAGACTGCATGTTTTTGTAGAAAAGATAAATTCACAAACAGGTTATCTTAAAATTATCTCTTTAATTACAGACATGAGTTACGAATTGTTTCCTTGGCCCAGTGTTTTGTATCCAGAGAAAGCTATTTAAAGCCTTCTTTATGTTCTAGTATTCCTCAAACTCCACAGTTAATTTCTTGATGTTTTGATCTTTTTTTTCTTTCTCTTTTTTTCCTTCTCCAGTATCCCCAAATCATCATTGAGGTAAGAGATGCAGCGTCATGAAAGAATAAGTTGCTTTGGAAAGACTATGCTTCATCATTCCCCATAGCATCAGTAGCTGAGGAAGGCTCATCCAGAGCACTCCATCTAAAGCCAATGGACTTGAGGTTGAACTGTGGAAGTACCCATTATCAAACACTAGAGGAGAAGAAATCAGCAGAACTGGAGATGTTAGTCAGAGGTGGCATGGGATTGTTGCTGTGTCTTTAGTTAGAGTTCAAACAAAAGCATTAGGACTAGAGTAAATGGGCTGGTGAAATAGACTCATTCTCATACAGGCGTAGGAACGGTAACTTTCTGAAATGTCGTGTTCTGGTGGGGGACAGGCTAACAATGGATTAGTCTTCTACCATATTTCACATCATTAGATCTCAAAGCACTTTCTAAAGGAGGGCAGTATAATATTCCCATTTTACAGAAGGAATTGAGTCCGAAAGACTTATAATAGAAGAGCTACAGGTAAGCAGCCTCAGTCACAATCAGGTACTATTGCCGGATGATCTGAGATCATCTGCCAGTGTGGCTAATTTCCAGTTAAACATAAATTCAGGCTTGTTTAATCCACAAACACATCTGGAAAACTATTGGGAAATCAGAGCACATGTCATCAGTCCAGACTTGCATTCGCCCTGTTATGCAGTTAGCCAATATGCCAGAGAGCAAAACTTGAAAGAAGGCGAGAAGACAAGAAATAGGGTGATAAAAGTTTTGGTATGTCTTTCTCCCACTCTCCAGGATCCAGAGAAAAACAAGATCTTCCAGTGGTTGGAGGTAACATCTAAGCATGGAATTGTCCAGCTCTCCTTTCCACTAATCCCAGAGCCTATTCTGGGTTCCTACTACATCATTGTGGAGAGGTCGTCAGGTGAAAAAGAGTACCAGTTCTTCACAGTGGAGGAATATGGTAAGCAAAGGCTGTGAACTGCCCTGCACCAGCAACAAGTCTGGCTTTCCCTATGTCAGAGAGGAGCTGCTAGTGCAGAGTGTAAGTGCTTTGAATTATCCACTTCATACCTGAGAGGGAAAGACATGAAGAGACCTGGGTGGAGAAAGCAAAGGCATGAACCAAAAAAAGAAGTGCTGAGAAAGGCAGCATTTTTCAGGAATTGAATTAGGAATCGAATTCCTTTTTGGGCTTGTCACAAAGTCACTGTGTGACGTTGGGATCCACATGCTGTCACTCGGACCTTACACTCCCTGTCTGTTCAGAGGCAAAATGAATATGTCAGGCCTGCCCTGTTTTGTGGAGGTCATCACTGTATGAAGACCACTAGGCTAAAATATGTGGTAGAAATCTGAAGATACTGTCTATCAAACAGGTTAAATGACAAGTACCAGACTGTTACCGAGGAGGCTGAATATCCAGTGGAAGTGCAAGATGGAAAACAGTGGGTAGTGGAGATGCCAAAGCCCTCACAGTGATCTGCTTACACTCTGGAATAGACCATATCAAGGGAGTTGCTAAATTAATTTTGATTTCACAAGTTTTCTCATCTTACAGTGGCAGGTTTTTCTTATTAGTTCTCAGAGAAGGCTTGGACAACTCCCAGTTGTTTGGTTTGTTCGTAAGGGCAGTAAAGCAGCTTTCCCACTTACCCTCCAGAGCTCTTTCACACCTTCCAGGCTCCTGCGTACAGGTGTGTGAGAAAAAGGCCTTTTCCAGCTATGTTGTCATCATTGCTGGTGATCTGGGCCAAAAGAGAAACTGAAAAGAAAAAGTGACAGTGACCTGTTTGGTTTTAATATTTCACTTAATCTGTTGCCTTTCTCCTCCAATTGGGGTTGTATTGCATAGTAACTTCTGTTCTCCAGGGCTTAAGTTGTTTGAGACATCAGCATTACTCCCACCTTTCTCTTGAAGAAAATGTACAGCCAATTAGAGTGATGTATTACAGTTCTTACTGTAGCTGTTATCATTATTAGTATGATTATTATTGCATTCTAAAAAAGTTATTCATCTTACCACTAAGGATTATTTTTTCTCCAGTAATAACCTACAGCCAGCTCCTAGGTAGACTTTTCTTTGATCCATTTCTTCTCCCTTGTTGGTGAAAATGCCTTTGCCAATTGTTTTTTTACTTACACGCGCACACACCTGCCTATGCCATGCAACTGCTGATCAGCCATATTCACATTGCATTCCTAGTGCTGCCAAAATTTGAAGTGACAACCGATGTGCCACAGAGCATTTCTTTCTTTGATGAAGAAGTCAGAGTGAACGTTTGTGCTTCGTAAGTATCAGAGCTGAGAACAACACAACTGTGCACAAGAAACATGGGATAGAGGATGTGTGCTGTGCTGGGAAGCCAGGACCCTGCTGCTGGTTCAGAGTTTGGGTTAGGGCAAGTCCTTTACCTATGACTTCCATGACATGAAATATGGTAACTCTTCTCCCACTACATAGCAGAATTAGACCTGGGAGAGTTTGTGTGCATCCAACAGTTTGAAGATATCTAGTGTCACATACTTGCTAGCTGTTGGGTTTTATTACAGAAAAAAAAGAGAAATAGTACAGCAGGAGAGTCTATCATTAAGATTTCTGGCTGTGACACTGATGAAGGGCAGGGTGGCATGAGCTATAAGGGTGAATAGGGATCTTTCTGCAATACATTCTGCTTTGTGTAAGGCACTAACAAGAAAAAGCAAGCAGCAGGGAATGATATTCCAACCCTGAGCCCAGTACCACCTTCCAGCTTCAGACTTTCAAGAATGACGACACCAAGACAATAGTAAAGCAGATCTTTGTCAACAGGGTGCCAAAACAAAACCTAAAAATAATTGAAGGGAATTCTGCTAGGGCTAACTGGTCCTAAGTCCCAGGTGCTCTTCTATCTGGGCACTTCTGAGGGGTTTAGAGTCTACATTGCTCTGCACTCTGGGCAGGTTTCATGCTAAGTCCACGTGACTGGGTTTTTGTGTCTCTTCCTCTTCTAGGTACACTTATGGCCAACCGGTGCAAGCGAATGCCCGCATCAATGTGTGTCAGAAGCACTTTTATAGACCACAATGTGAGCATAAACAGAAAGAAACCTGTGAAATTGTCACTGGACCGGTACGATACAGAGCAAGACCCTTCTTCCCAGTAGCTTTACTACCCAATATGCAGCAGCGTTTGGTAGCCTCATTCTTTTCCCAGGGAACACCAGAGAGAGAGAATCCCAGAGGTGTAGAGGAATGAAGGCAGTGGGTTGATTGGCATGGATGATATGCAGCTTTAGCTCGTTCCACTAAGTGGTTAAATAGCACTGAGAAGTGTAAAAGAGGCTGGATGGAGGAGGAGTGGTGTGGTCTGGCCTCTGGAGGAAGGAGAAACAGCATGGACAGTAGACTGATGGTAAAAGCCTTGTTACAGCTGGCTAGTTTTGTTTGTCTGTGACAATTGGTGCCCCATGTGAGGCAAACTGATCTGGACTCAACTACAACACAGAGATTTGTTTTTTCTCACTACCTCACAGGAAATGCTGAAAGACCTTGAAGGTAGTTTTTACCAATGACCTCATTAGGAGACTTTGATTTTTTTTCTCTTGGAAACAGTCAGTGGAAGGCTAGGAAGCTTATGAAACTAGAAATTCATGCTCACTCCTAAAACACTGCAGCTGTGTTCTTACCAAATCTAATCAACAGACCTCTACTGGGAGTCTGTGCTACTGAGGACACTTGACATTAAGATAATGAGTAACTTCTCCAATAGATCAGACTTTGATCATAGAGCTCAGGCATCGTGCAAGATGGGCATAGACAGGATTAGGGGGGATGAGAAGAGAGGTTTCTAGGTGCAAAGGTAAATGGTATTGAAATGATGAGCTGGGAAGGGAGCCAAGGAGTGAGAAGTGTAATGTAAGAGTGGAGCCAGTTAGAAAGGAAGAGCTGAAGAAGATATGAGCAGAGGCAATGAAGCTCTTCAGAGACCTGCTAATACAGATTCAGGAGACATTTTTCAAACCTTGTGAAAAATGGGTTTTCTCCTTTGTGCTCCTTTTTCAGCTGGGTAAGGATGGTTGCCTCAGCACTATCATCTCCACCAAAAAATTCCAGCTCTACCGCAGCTATGCCAGGATGTATGCCAGTCTGGATGTAGAAAGCATCGTCACTGAAAATGGGACAGGTAACACCAAGTGGAGGTTGGGAGTAGTTGGTTAAAGCTAGTAGATGGTACTTTCTGAGAGGAAGCTCCTTCATCCTGATCTGTAGAGCAAACAACAAACAATCACCATTTTCTGCATGCATCTCTCCATACAGAGCATCGATGCTCCATATAGCTTTTCAAAAGAAACACTTTTCTGCCTGCTTGTGATTTCTGTTTCCTCCCCTGGGTGTGTCTCACAGGTATCCAGATGAAAAGCTATGACTATGTTGCTGTCCGCCAGGCAAATGACAGAGTGACGTTTGAGAATATGGATCCCTATTACAAGAGGGGAATTCCTTACTATGGTGAGGTGGGTACCTGAGAGAACATATTTAGATCAAAACTCCCTAGGTCCAGCATGATGATCTCTGTGTTGCCCCATTTATGGCTGTCACCTAACTCTGTAGGGACAACTTCCCATGGTAATGCTGCATAAGAGTGAGTGCTGCATAGTTCTCTTGTTGCATTAGATTATCCCAGAGAAAACAAGAAAATTATACCATACCTGGAGTGTTAGGATCTCTCCTCTGCCATAGTTAGCGAATGCCTAAAAGGTAGGTAAGTGAAAGGTCAGATGAGTAGGGAGGAAGAGGCTGCAAGAAACTACTTCAGCAACAGGTGTGCCTAAACTGAAGGTAGAATTTACCCTGCGTTGCATCACACAGTCCCAGGGATATTTACTTAAAGCAGTATAGGTGTTGGAGCGCATTCTGACTTTTCTAGCAACCTACACACACAGGCTAAACCCAGGCATAGGAAGGAACATGAGCTGTACAGCATCACCTTTATATGCAATGGGGACAGAGGGTATACTCAGATGCCTAGGAGCTGGGATGTGCTACTGAGCTCCATAGGTTATCTGGGGCCGTAAAGTCATCTGATTGCTTTAGTTTTGCTAGTGCTCTCCAAAGAGTATGTGCTCTCAAGTCCCTCTGTTTCTATCTGCTCAAGAAGGGGGAGCATGAGGTAAGAATTTAAACCATCATCTCTCACTCAGTAGTCTTTAATTTATATGATGGCCCACTGAACTAACGGCCACTGAAGAGGATCAGAGGACTTACCGTTAAAAGAATCTCTTATACAGGGTCATGTATATAAACAATTCTTTCTCCCTTTGTGACATATAGTTAGTCCTGGCAGTGATGGGAATTGCCTGCCTATACCTGTCATGGAACTCCTGCTCCTTCAAACTATTGATGATCATTTGCCTCTTACATACAATTCATTATTGAATTCTATTCCCTGTAATTGTCCTCAGTGCTTAAGTGAGCATCCTCTGGTGAACAGAGCATTTCCCTTTTTTTTTTTTTTTTTTTTTTTCCCCTGAATCCCTTGGGTATTCTTTGTGTTCAGATCACAGTGACAAATCTGGATGGCAAGCCTGTTGCTGATAGGACTGTCCTGCTGGAACTCAACGAACGGTATCTGGCCCACTACACCACTGACAAGAATGGCACTGCTGCTTTTTCCATAAACACATCCAACTTCTTTGATCCCAGTTTTGAGCTGAGAGTAAGTAAATACAGGCTTTTTCTGTAAGTAAGCCTTTCTGTAAGTAAACTGTCTAATTCCTGAAAAAAATACTTCACTGGGGAGAGCAATTAGAAGTGATTGGCAGGATGTTTCAGAGGAGGAAAGTAGGCAGTCAGTCCATCAACACCTGCAACCTAGGCGAAACTCACATCAGAAAACCCCAGTGCCTGAGAAGTGGCAGTCTGCACCCCAGCACTGTTTGGGCTGCAGTGATCTCCAGCAGGTCCCTGCTTTTCCCTCTGCTCAGAAGCCCGTTCTGCAGACATCTTTCTTCTCTTTATCCTGTGCGCTAGTGGACCTTCCTCACAGACTGCCCTGTCTCCCCTACCCAGCCCAGATGCCTGCCAGCCTCTTTCCCTGGGGCTGCCTGCTTCCCTGCCTTTCTGCTGGCAGAGACTCGTGCCTGTTAACTACCACATGGTCTTCTTGTGTTGGCATGCCTTTTCTCTGGTGTGACGGGAAGAGCTGAGAAAAAGAAGGCTGAGAACGATACCATTCTAACTCACAATGACTCCTAGGAGTTTACACAACCTGTTCCAAGCCTGCATGAATCTGAAATAACTTCCCTTCTGCAATGTGTCATAGGTGTCTGGATACACTGAGATGTCCAGAAGGCCCCCTGCTCTGGACTGATGAAGCACAAATTTTTCACATCAGCTCTTGCTCTTGGCTTAAACAGCCCCACAAAATCATTTTCCTGGCAGAATATTTTAGAGGGAAGATACCTTTGCCTCTCACCTGCCTGGCATTTTCTATTTTCCACTTTGTGTGTAAGACTCTTCTGCTTCATAGGTCAGGCAAGCACCAGATGACTGTGCAGACTTCTTCACTTGGAGGCATGATAATGAGCCTCAAGCCTCATTCTTTGTCCGGCGCTTCTACTCACGGACCAACAGCTTTGTGAAAATTGAGCCAGTGAAGGAGAAGCTCAGCTGTGGCCAACAGCAAACAATCAATGTCCACTACATCCTGAACAGAGAGGGCTACAGGAATGCCAGTCACACAAACTTCTACTATGTGGTAAGTGCTATGTTGACTCCAAAAGCATCTCTTTTCTTTCACCTTCTCTTAAACACCGTATAAAGCAGAAATCTCCAGACTGGTGGTTACAGATCAAAGCTCAACTTGATGGCCTTTGAAGCCTCTCAGAACACTACTCAAAGTCAATGACTTCATGGGGGAAGGGAGGAGGTCCTTTTGATCCTGCCTCATGATTTTTTTTTTTCTATGTTCAGGTAATGACAAAAGGAAAAATTGTTCTCAGTGGCCAGAAGCTAGTCAGAATCTCTGGTGGTAAGTTCTAGACCGTATTACTACTGATATTCATAAGATCATCATAAGCGCCAGAGAATTAGTAAGTTTTGTAAGAATGGATGAAAGCAGAGAACTGTGGCTAAATCAGGTCCTAGTTCTTAAACGCTATGACCTGTCACGACTTGTGGTATCAGTTGCTTTTGCTGCAGCGTCTAAACAATCCCTATATCGTAATCAGATTTATCTTGTTAGTTGAAAGATTAAAACTCCATTGTGGTCAAACACAAGGAATGTAACCTTCTGTTTTATTTCTTGCTGAGGAGTATTTACAGTTTCACAGTTCTAGTGTGACATCCTAGTATCCACCAGCTAGAAGAGTAAAGCTTTTAAAAGTTTGAAATAGTATGTGTGTTGTTTGACAGGGATATTTAACAGTTAAATGCTTGGAATTCATTGCACTTTCAGAATTCTCCCAATAGCCACAAATGAGAATGATCTTGCTAATCACAGCAAACTGAACTTCATTCTTCCATTGTTAAAAATACATTTTCTTGCAGAATCTGGTTTCAGTAGATGGCTTGAGTAAGACTCACTCCACATATAGGACTCGTTTATTATTTGCCTTTTTTGGTCTTAGGTTTAATTTCCTGTCCTTGCTCTAGTAGTTGTCATCTAGATTAGAACTTCATATTTCTTAGTGTAAAGAGAGGTTTCCCTTTGCTCAGGAGATTGGTCCGTCTCCTCTGGTCTAGGAGGTTCTAGGTTTGAGACCTGTTGCGATGGAGGGAAGACACAGTCACTCAATATGAGTGATCAGCAGACTTCGTTTATTGTCCCTTACAGTCACCTTTTATGCCTTGTTATAATTAGCTCATACATATTACAAAAGTTAAGCTCATTATTGGTTAGTTGCCTAAATACCAAGACCGCCCCTAGTTTCTCTTCTGTAGTTATCTGTTCCCACCTGCAACATTCTTTTCCCACTGAAATCTTCCTGTTACTGTGTAACAAAAACAGCCAAAGACAGTGTATTTTGCTTTACTTCAGATAAGCTGTGCATTTTTGTCCAGCCAGCTGGACTATGTCTATGAGACCTTTTTCAGCTAGCTAGTTATCCACAGAGACCCAAAGGCAATGTTGTGCTCTTCTCATAGCAATCATGCACAGATTTCCCTGACCAACTTCTACTCGGCTCAGACCCCTTTCTGCAAAGCACCCTGCTCTCAGCATCCTCCAGTTTGTATCTGTTTCCTTGCTGATGCGAGCTGTTCCTCAGTCACTGAGAGATGAATCTTCCAATATCCAACTTCCCTGTTTTTCACAGATGCTAGTAGCTTATGGATAAATATGTGGTCCTTCCACCAAAGCTGAGGTTTTTCTAACCTCTTTTGTTGGGTTGTCCTTCCATGTTTGTTCCACAGCTCCAAGAGGTACATTCTCCATCACACTGACTGTCACAGAGGAGCTTGCCCCCAGCACCAATCTGTTGCTTTACACGGTGCATCCTCGTGGGGAGATAGTGGCTGACAGCTCTTGGATACGCAGTGACATATGTTTCAAAAACAAGGTAAAAACCTTTGCTTTCTTATTAAGGGCTATATCAGCTGCCTCTTTGCTGAAGGAACAGTTAGGGAATGACCTCATCGAGAGCCTTTCACTTGGGACGGTCTTTAGGAACGAAAAGGTGCAGATGTGCCTGGGAACATGAGGAGCTGTCCCTGGAATTGACATGTATGCTCAGACAAAGTTCTCAATGCAGTGCGGAGGGGGAGGTGAGTAGGGCAATTATACAGGTTGTGAATTTTCACAGAACAGGGATTCAGAAGGGCCATCTAGCAGTAGGAGCTTCGCTCCACAGAGAAGAGCGAGTGCTGGTGAAAGGTGAGATTTAGATCTATGTGCCAAGCTGATTCTCCTAATTTCTTTATGGTTGTCTGGATTTATTAATTTCCAGGTCCAGCTTGAGTTCTCTGAGAAGCAGGGTCTCCCAGGCTCTAAAGTTGGTCTTCACCTTGAAGCTGCTGCCAACTCCTACTGTGCCCTGCGGGCTGTGGATCAGAGTGTCCTCCTCCTTCAGCCTGAGCGACAGTTATCTGCTGAGAGTGTAAGCCACATCCCCAGTCCTGTGTTCTTTTGACCTAGGGACATCCAGACTGACAGTCTAATTCCCAGCTGTGACCTCTCTGCTGTTGGCTCTATTTTTATTTTTCCCTTGGAAACAGACATTTCAGTGATTAAAGAAAAGTCTACGGCAGTTGTATACTTCAAAGATGAAAAATGATGGTGGAAAATTTACTTTTGGAAAGCATGGCAGTGTAAGACATATCCCAAGAATATACCTAATGTAAATCCTTGAAAGCAGAGTTACTCCCTGGGGAGTGATTATGTCAAAATTGCATTTTATGACTCAGATAGGCCTTGGGCCCAGAACAGAAGTTGTAGATGTCAGCTAGTATCTTGTTGGATTCCAGTCTCATCTTTGCACAACTTAGGAATATATCTCCATGCTTTTTGCGCAAGTTCACCCCACAAAGCCATTGCAGCTCAGAAGGAGGATAGAAGAGTCCAGTTCTTCTTTTGTAACACCAGCCAAATTGCTTATTCATCTCTAGGAAGGCATCACTTGTCAAACCCACCACAGTCTACAGGATTGCTCAGGAGCTACCATAAGCTTTGCATATATGTGACTTCACACCTGCCCAGCACTTCCCTTGTGTTTACACTAGTCATTCTCACCTCCCAGGTGTACTACCAACTTCCTGTGAGTGATTTATATGGCTATTACCACAATGGGCTCAACCTGGAAGATGACAAGCCAGAGAGGTGTACCCCAGTCAAAACCACCTTTTTTGATGGCTTATACTATGAACCTGTGAATGTCAGTCGTGATGGTGATGCCTACAGAATTTTCAGGGTATGTGCTCTGTGTGGTTCTTTAAGTGGGAGACATTCCAGAAGAATTCATGCACATTAGCATCCAACTCTCTCAGGTGGTGGTTCTCACTCCTAAGAGAAGGCAGCTGATGCCTGGAACTGCCTGAAGTCTCTGATGACCCAGTTTCTGCCTCCTTATCCCCACTGCTTACTCAGGAAGACTGAAAATCACTACTACTAGATATATCCACTGGTGTCCTGCCCATGCTTCAGTAGACACTTGCTAAGCAGGACCACATCCTTGGCTCATGACTTCAGGTGTTCCTTGTAAAGATCTGAGTCCATGATGAAGGCCACTTCATTCCTGATACACTTGCCTCTACTCCCCACTGTCCATATCACCTAAGACCTAACATAAGCCCCATCATTACTGCTCTTCACAGAACACCAGTTGCCACTGCTCCATAAGAAACACAGAGATTGGCGAGGAAGAGTTGTAACATGCAGGGTTGAAAGAATGGGATGTGAGAAGAGAGGAGAGAGATGAACTATGATAACCCAGGTGGGAGAAGGGGCAAGCACAGGTAGCTAGTGCATGCCTTGAGTGACATGATTGATTCTTTCACATTTAGGATATGGGCCTGAAGGTTTTCACCAACTCCAAGCTACGGAAGCCCGTTCTGTGCAATGAAGACAAGTCAGATACAGAAGATCACCCTGTCAATATTGCGTATAGTATTGCCCATGTCGGTGGCTATAGCGCAGGTAAAGGAAGGTTCATACTGTATCTCCAGTCCCAGTCTACCTGGTTTTCAAAATGGTTCTCTGCATAAAATATCAGCCAGCATGTTGAGGGTTTTTTGGGGAATAGGTCTATGTGTCCCAGTTTGCCTCAAGTAATCTCTTTCTGACAGTCCTAGCGGTAGAGTCAATTCTCTCTCACTTAAGTATAGGGTGCATATAGAAAAGACAGGGAATACTGGGATGCTACTTCTTTCATAAACTGATACTAGTTTTTCAGGCTTTTTCAGGTCAGAACCTTTCATCAAATGACAATTCAGTTAAATATTCAGAAGGAAATGACAATGCAGAAAAATAATGACAATTCCCAATGTCAGGAATTCACACAGCATGTTGTCTCCAAAGCCTTTATAGATCAGCAAGCATTATGATTTTTCTTCCTCCAAATCAGATTGCTCAGCAAAAAAACCCTAAAGTAGCAGCCATGGGTTGCCACAAGGGAAATTGCTATTCAGCACTTGGAAAACATTCTTTCCCATGAGAGCTGTGCTGCACTAGAAGAGTTTCTCCAGGATGTTTTGGATCCATTGCTGCAGGTTTTAAAAACTAAGCTGGACAAGGCTCTTGAGCAATATGATCTGACTTTGAAGTCAGTCCTACTTCAAGGAGATTGGACTGGAGAACTCCAAAGGTTCTTCCCCATCCAGAATTTTGAATGATTCTGTGATTCTATGATTCTAAGTCCAGCAAAATAAGAAAGTATTGTTATTTCCATGATACAGCTAGGAAATCTGAGGTACCTCCATGCTAAATGAGTTGTTGGACATCACAAGTGAGTCCATGGCAAAGCTGGAAAGAGGACGTTGGTTCTTAATATTAGACCTGTAGTTTGACTATATGAACAAAAATAGTTTTCCAGTAGGCTGGATATTCAGCTCCAGTTTTAACTACTGAATGGGGAAAAGATGATTGCGTTCTCATGGAGAATTTTAAAGCCTTATAGGTTTTGGTAGTAATACTGGCTACTGTCACCCATTTCCAAATCAAAGAGAGCTAGTGGTAGAGGATGGAGAACATATCTTTCTAAGTGGATGATGAGAACTTTTAATGTGAAATGAAGTGATATGTCTTGTGAAATAGCTAAATTTTCTATTATTTTCCCATGGAAAAAGAGAATAGATAAGAAATTTTTCTTCCCATATCCTATATCTCTTTGAGTTTTCCCTTTGTACAGGAAAAAGAATTGAAACGTACTCAATGAAATAGTGTTCATTCATAGTGTTGAGCATGTCTGATGGCAGTTCAGGTTCTTCTGGCCTGACCCCTCTAATGTTATACTTTAACCATATATAATATTCTAGATGAGTCAAGGATTATTTCTGGGAGTGGTGTTGCTCATAACACCATTCGGAAATTCTTCCCTGAGACCTGGATTTGGGATCTGGTGCATACTGAGTGAGTATCTTTATCTTCAGTTCTTACCTCCTGTGTGGATTTTTGAGTTGATACATGTTGCTGAAATGAATTCTGGGAAGAAGTCATGGACCATATGTCTGCTTTGTAGATATGGGTCTCCTTCTCCCATCTTAATCAATGACATTTGGGCTCCTAACCTTGTAGGCAGTGTCAAACTTAGTTGAACTGTGAATGACATCTGTGCTCTGCCCCCTTTCCTTCTGATGGGGAGAAAGAATAAGAGCTAAAAGTCAAATAAAAACATTTTTTTAGGAGGGAGCAGGAGGAAAACTTGCTATTTTTAATCAATTTTTTAATTCAGCAGCAGAAAAATCAGGTTATATTTTCTTTCCAAGCTATCACAGCATCTGCAATGAGAATGTCTCCCTATTAACTCTGCATCCAGGGGCTGTTATAGAACATTAATAAAAATTTATTGGTTCTAACCTGAATGTTTGGGTATTGTAGTATTTAAACAAATTGTATTCTAAATTAAGAAAAGCTGAGTATTCTTCCAAGTGCTTTTATAACATGTAGTTCACCAGCACCTTCAGCTTTACTTCCAGCTTTACAATATTTTTTTAAATACGGAGAGATATCTTGCAGAAAGTGAGGTGAAAACAGACATACTAACTCAAGCAGGAACCCATTCTATAATTTGGTTTGAAAATGCCAAAGACAAGTTTTAATTCTGTTTTTCTTATTTTCCTCAGTTCCAGGGGAGAGGTCAATGTCCCTTACACTATTCCTGACACCATCACGGAATGGAAAGCCAGTGCTTTCTGCATGCAGGATGATGCTGGATTTGGCATCTCCTCACCTGTTACACTGACAGCATTCCAACCATTCTTTGTGGATCTCACTTTGCCATACTCTGTTATTCGAGGGGAAAAATTTAATTTAATAGCCAACGTCTTCAACTACCTCAATAAATGCATCCAGGTCTGTCAAGTCCCCTTTTACTTCTTATATGCTTTGTCTATTTCCTAGAGATCCCAGCATTTTCCTGCATAATGCACTAGAGATGGAGAAATAAGTATTTAACTTATTTTATTAGTGAGTATTTAACTTACGCTTTAGCCTGACACATTATTCCCTCACCCTCTCTCTCTGGACCCATCCTTGTGTCATTAACATTAGGAAAACATAGCTGATGGTCACTGTAGCTGGTCCACAGAAGATAAAAACTTACTGCCTACCCTTACATAATTTAGTTCTTTTTGCTCCTGAAGGACAACTGGAGCAGAGGGTATGGGTACCGTGTTGTGCAAAACTCAATACGTACTGAGTATGTTGTATGTAGCAGTAACTCATAAGATGACTTAACTAACAAGCATGGGCACCTTGCCATAATCCTGTCGAAACCAGACACTAACAGTGGGCAGAAGAGACAGGTTTGCTACTTCCTCAGATAAATGCCCCATCCTCCTGTCCTAGTAGCATCCCTCAGATTCCGATGACAAATAGCTTCCCCAGCAAGTCTCCCTTGCTCTGCAGCCCAGTGTTCAGGACAGCCTGTTTATTTGCAGTCTTGCTCCTTCTTTGTCTCAGATCAGTGCCATCCTGGCAAACTCAAGTGACTACAAGGCAGAAATCCTTTCACCAGAGGGCAACACAGCAAGGCTGTGTGCCAATGAAAGAAAAACTTATATTTGGACTGTTAGCCCCAACAAACTTGGTAAGTTTGTCTTTCCATCACCTCGATATATCCCTGTTTAATCTTTCTACCTCTGTCACTCCTGTCTTTAATGAAGCATCGTAGTGCATAGGCAGGCATTTCTGGACAGCTCCATCAATTGCTCTGCAGTTTTAGTATTGGACCTCTGCTAAAGCTGCCTTAGTCACACTGAATGAGCGGTGAATTGCTCCGGTGTTTTATCTCTTCTAATTTTTGGCAGTCTCTTTCCTGTCCATTTTAGGAAGAACTCTTCACTTGCCATATTATGTATGAATGGCAGGACTGAACATGCCTGTGATCTTTCATCAGGCAATTTTGTACCTAACCAACTGTATACAGTAGGAATAAAATTTCCTAATAATTTTGGAGTGGATTATCAACAGGCAAAGAGGGCATTTCTTCTTCCCAGTTTTACAGCTGTGTTAATTCACACTGCCTTAAAGTCAACATCGTCTTTTTAAAAAAGCAGGTACGATGGCTTTTGAGTGTGTAAGTGTCCCAAAAGCTGAGGTACAAAAAACCTTTTAATTAGCAAAGATTTTTCTCAAAATGAACCACAGATGGGCCTATTCTTTAACAGATTGTTTCTAAAATCCTATAGGCAGTATGACTGATTTCCTTCAAAGTCACTGGGAAAGGTGCAGTTATAGTGAGATGAAAACTGGATATGCAGTGAAATAATACTGCAGAGCTGAAAAAAAAAAAGAAAGCTGCTGTCACCGATAGCTCTGTTGATAATGCATTTTGATCCAAGTAAAAACTCCTTTAGATTTCCAGTGTGCAATGATTGCAAGGGTGAAATGAGCAACGCCGCAAAGCTGCCCGCTTCAGGGTTGCTCCTTAGTGTTGTCCCTCAGTTAACAAATTCCACCTGAAAGGAAGAGGTAGTAGAGCTGTAACTGTTGCAACACTGCTCTACATCAGAGAAAAATCAGCACAAGGCTAAGAAAAGGTGGAAACTGACAGTGAGTACTGTCAGTTTTTTGGCCAGGATCACCCCTATTTCATTCCTCATCCTAGACCCCCAGATAACCATTCCTTGCCACAAGCAGACCAACGTGGAGCCTTGTTGGAGTTTGTTTCTACTGAGCTGCCTTCAGAAAGGATATGTTTCTCAGTAGTCCATCAGCCTAGAAAAGTCAGTGAAAACCAGGGGTAACTGTAAACATTGAAGATAACTTTATTTTCTTGGGCTGGTGGGTGACTTTCCAGGTGAGGTGAAATTCACAATCACTGCTGAGGCCAAAGTGAGTAAGAGAGATACTGGAAAGACCATATCCCCAGAAGAGGAGACAATTCACAGGGACACCCTGATTCAAACCCTACTTGTTGAGGTACGGTAGGAAATCTGCGTGTACTTTCCGCTTAGTGGAAACTGCGGTTCCTGTAGCTGTGGGTTAGAAGCAGTTAGCCAGTATGAGGAGGTGAGGCAGCCAACACAGGTGGAACTGTGTACAGTAGGCTTCTCCACGGGAAAATGAGGGTGTAGATCACAATAATCAGTGGCATCTGCTGTGCTTCTGCCACTGTCTCCTTTGTGAAACCATGAGTATGCATGCCCTGACACTCCACAGCATATCAGTAATAGCCAGAAAGGAGGAGATTCCATACCTGACCTGTGAGTGCCTTTAGCCTGGGACTCTACTACTGGGGAGGCGGGGGTAGAGGCAGGTATAAAAGAAAAAGAATTTGCCTTGTGCATCATAAAGCAGCAGCCACATCGTTGGAAGAGTCCCTCTCAGAGGTTGGAAATGTCTATTTTGTAACTGCTTTCTTAGAAAGAAGGTGCTCTGGACAGGGGGTTGGGTAAAACAGGGAGGGAGCCATGGACCAAGAGATATTCTAGTGGAGACAGAGAGGACTGGGTGCAAGGGGTGCACTGTCTGGATAGGCACATCCACATACTGTTTTACAATGTTAAATTGTCATGTTTTCATGGCGATGTTCTACACTTTTCTTCCTGTTCTCGACCACTGCCCTGCAATAAAACAGCCTGAAGGTATTAAGAAAGAGTTGACTCAGAGCTCCCTCGTCTGTTCGAAAGGTAAGGCAAGTTCATTCGTTCCAGGAGTCAGTGGAACTCCTTCACTGTTTGTAGGTTTTGCCCTGCAAAATCAGAGACCCTTCCAGGGAAAGACAGAGGGTTTCGGGGTCAAGATGCTGGGCTACAATTCAGGATTTTCAGAGATACCTTTGTCTCACTGGGCAAGTCTCTGCAATGTTTTCTTTACCCAGACTGCAGATTGTAACAGTCACTGTAGTGATGCTTACGAAGTGAAGACTTCTGGAAAAAAGGATGGTTTTAACAATTCTTCTTGTTACATTTTTTTATCAGGCATAACGATTTCTGAACCAGTGTCTCTCATCTTGCCAACAAACCTAGTGCAGGGATCAGCCAGAGCTTATTTTTCTGTCATTGGTAAGTTTAGTACTTGGACTAATACCAAAAGTAAATGGCATTTCTCTTGTGCTGCATCAAGTGCCATCATGTATACATCTGGAAAACTAATGTAAAATAGAGGAAATGCTTAATCTTGATTTTAGAGGAAATATTTCCTACTTTGCAAAATGGCAATGAAAGACAAAAGTTTCTCAGAATTCCCTAATATCAAAATATTTTTACTTATATTGCATTTCAGAGTATACTGCATTAGCATATCCTGTTCAGTTAATTAGGCTTAAAAGTAAAATAAAGCATAATTCTTTTTTAAAAAATATTTTGATTTCTTGGAAAGAAGACTTCAGAATTTTGCTGACTGCATAATTTCAAATTCATGCTTTTGCAAAATGAAAAAATTTGTCAGTTGATAAGTCCTCACAGAGTAAGACTTTCAGGTCCCAGACAACTCTACTAATCTTAATGTCATTATTAAGGTAGCTCAATTCAGTAAAAATTCTTTGAGGTTCTGAACTCAGACTGCATTCTAAATACAATTGTTCTGCATGCCTGGGTCAGTGCGAGATGTGCTGATACTGTGCAATACAGCCCCTGTAACCCATCAGCATCATACTCAACACAGCTTTCTCACATGTACATGCAAAAAGGGAAGCAGGTTGTAAAGAGCAGGGAAGTTGAAACCTTCTAAGGGTTCACAGCATTTTCTCAGAACCCATGCCAGCCCTTATTGCTGCTCAGTTTTTCCTCAAATTCTCAGATTCTCCCAGGTGTCCAGAAAAAAACAAACAAACAAAAAATTAAAAATTGAGGCATTTCAGCCTTTCTTTTAAGCTGTTTCTTTTGTTACTGTGATTACTCTATATTGGTCATTGCCCTTGGGTTCATAATAAGGTAATATAAAGCAATATATAGTGCTGTGTAATAAGAACATGTCTGAACTGAACTGACTTCTTATATCTTTCATTCTTCAGGAGACATTTTGGGTACAGCTCTGAGGAACATGGAGAACCTCCTCCATATGCCTTATGGCTGCGGAGAACAGAACATGGCCTTATTCACGCCCAACATCTATGCCCTGGATTATCTGAATAAAACTGGGCAGCTGACTGAAGAGATTAGAATCAAGGGTACTGGATATTTATCCACAGGTAAGAGACTTTCAGATTCTCTCATCTAATATTCTGATTGTGTGCATTGTACTCTAAAGCTTTACACAGGAACACTGATGTCTGAATTCTAGCGCCACATTTATTGCACAGGAGCAGGTGATGACAGCACCCCAAAGAAGCATGTCATACTTCCAGAAGCAAAAACATCTAGAATTCATAGTGGCTGGCATTATTTATGAGACATACATTACTTAATATTAAATCCAAAAATCTTACTACTTCAGCTGAATAAACCGCAGAACTAGTGCTTTTCTGTAATTAGAAAATGTCATCTTTGTTGTCTTTTCAGGGTACCAAAAACAGCTGTCATACAAACACCGGGATGGATCCTACAGCTCCTTTGGGACACGAGATAGGGAAGGGAGTGTATGGTAAGTGATGACACTTTCTGTTTCCCTAGTGCAGGATCTTTAGGCTTTGAAAAATGATGGAAGTATGAAGTGATTCTTATCTTTAATGGAGTAAATATACATAGCTCAATTAATTTGGCTCGCCTAGTAAGGGAGAAATTAATAAAGCAAAGAGAGTGCTACAGAAGTATAAGATGGCTGGGGGCTGGAGTACATAATGTTTAAGGTCAGGCTGAAGGAGCTGGGTTTGCTGAGCCTGTAGAAAAGAAGGCTGGTGGGGAAACTAGGTGAATCTTCCCACTACATAGATAGAAACTGTAGAAACAATAGTCAGGCCCTTGTCAGGGTTGCACAGAGTGAGGACAAGACTTTGTCCTTCCTCAAGTTGCAACACTGAAAACTCCATCTGGGTAGAAGGGGAAAAAAAAGCTTCCCCAGGAGAAGGCTGCAGCACTGAGACAAACGCCCAGGGAGGATGTAGATACCTCTGTCCCTGGAGATTTTCACACGATCAGACGAGACTGAGCAACACGACAGAGCTTTGAAGTTGTGCCTCGTTTAAGCAGACGGTTGGACTGGAGAATTCCAGATGTCCTTTCCCACCTAGTTTATTTCAGAATTCTGTTAATTAACATTAGAAATCACTATCATCAGTCATCAAGCTCTGTCTATACTTCAGTCCTGCTCTGAAAGAAAGAATGGTTTCAGCACAGGAATGGAGAAACCTCAGGTCAGTTTTTAATGTCAGTTTTTTAATGATCTTACTGATTAAAAACTTACAAAACACTTGTTTCTTTTACCTCAGACATTATGGAATTCACCTTATGTCATTTTCTATGCACACCACATTGCTGGTAAACCTTCTTGATCTTGTTCACACCTTACCTGCTTTCTGCTTCTGGTTCACCTGCAGGCTCACTGCCTTTGTGTACAAGTCATTTGCACAAGCCAGACGCTACATCTACATTGACGACGATGTCCAGTCTCAAACTTTGATCTGGCTGGCAAGCAAGCAGAAGTCAGATGGCTGCTTTGAAAACGCTGGGTCACATTTCAACAATGCTTTGAAGGTAACTGAGACAAGTATAGTTCTAAATTTCCAATCCTGGCATTGGGATCGATTTGGATCATTTCTGCCAGGCACAAGCTTATCACCAGACTCTTCCTAGTTCTGTTCTCCCATGTCCCTCATATCCAAGCATGATTCTTACGTCTGCTATCAATGATGAAGTAGAAATAAGTAGAACTTTGAGTCACAAATCTCAGGTTTTATTTTCCACCACAGCATTATGTGTTCAGCCAGAGGCTATAATGTGCTTTATTGCATATGTACAAAAGCCAAGAAAATGCATGAAATCATTTTGGCTTTATCCTGAGAGAACTTATCTTCCTTTTTTCTGTGAACACAGGGAGACAAAAATTACTTCTCATCTCAGATCTAACTGGGATCTGAACTATGAATTAATTCACATTTTGTTTCTTTCTAGGACATCTGTAACTGACTAGTTCTTCACTTGTTTTTATTTCAGGGTGGAGAGGAAGGTGAATACTCACTCACAGCCTATGTTGTGGCAGCGTTGTTGGAGGCTGGACACTCTGCTGCGGTAGGTATTTGATGTTGTTATGCCCTGTTAGTCCGGTCAGCCGTTTGTGAAACCGTGCTCAAGTCATAGTCCTCACATCCATATTCTTTAACAATGTGGTAAATACTGTTTGTAGGACAGTAGGGTCACCTGAGGAAATCTGTTTCCAGAACCCTGAAGTTGCCACAAGTATTTGATAAACGTTACAAATCAGTTATGTATCCAATTCCTGTAGATTAATTCAAAAAATCCCTGAGAATCCAGTTGTGTTAAACAATGGTTAGTCTGTGTAGATGCAAAATCCAGACTGAATTTGCCCACTCCATTCACAGTCCAGTTTGGAACTTACTCTGAATTTACCCAGCCTGAGGTCCAAGCTATCCAGTCTTCAGTCCTACAAACTCTCTCTGCGCATTTAGATCCAGGCTGTGATCTGATGGTTAATTTTGTCTCAGCTTTGCTTTGATTTGATTGAAAAACTCTGATGGTTCATCGTGGAAGGAAATGATGAGCTGCTAGTTGGGAGACTATGCATGGGGGAATAAGAAACAAGTTGTGTTCTCTGTAATATACTTTGTGCATATCCCTGAGACTCTGCTTTTTGCTGACTTTGTTCTTAGTAAAATGAGGATGATAAGCCTTGTTCCCAATCTAACAAATGTGTTCTAGGCATGCTGAGTTTTGCAGATTTCTCAGGTACTGTGGCATGGGGCATCATTTAAGTATCTGAGACCAGAAAGATAAAACCATCTTGCAGAATCAAATAGTTCTTCAAAAACATCATTTTAGTTCCTAATATCTTCATAAGAAACTCCAAAACATAATGCCACGTCTATAAGTAAAGCTGCATAGACAGGACATGGTTATAAAGTGCTGGTGATGTCTGAGCTGAAGTAAGCTCACAGAGATAGTCTGTAAGGCTAAAAGGGCTGAAGACTTATCTTGATAGCTATAGCTAGCAAATGAGTAATAACATCTATCTGAGAGAGCTTGCTTCATCATGATGTCAATGCACTTTACGTAGTACTGTAAAAATGATCCAGGTTTTATAGCTAAAGTAACCAAGGGACAAAGGATTCACCTGCATAATAAGGTCATCTCACAAGTCAGGAAAAGAATCAGTGCTCTGCTTGTCTGGCCATGCTACGTCTACATAAATGCAACACTGGAAGGGCATTTTTTACAGGATACACATTGTAGGCCCTTAAACAGGCCATGGACCATGTATATTCTTATCATGAAGGGTGTGTGGTGGCAGTTTAAGCAGTGACAGAAGTTTTTAAGCAGAAGCTGAGACACAAATCCAGGTACCTGACAACTCTACTGTGTTTTCCATTATAGCATCCTCTCATTCAGAGTGGCATGAACTGTTTGGAGACTGCATTTACCAAAGGAGTCCGCAACCTGTATAATCAGGCCCTCTTTGCCTATATTTATGGCTTAGTGGACAAAAAGGAAAGATGCCAATTCTTCCTTGAGAAGCTGGACAAGACAGCTACCAGACATGGTAAGCGCAGTATGGCCATGATACAATACAGCGAATGGAATGATGCAGGCTATCCTGATGTACAGTTTTCCCATTCATACTGCTCCCTTCCCATTTCATGCCTGCCGTGCTACTGAACTCATCTCTATGAACTTCTCTGTCTCTTTTGGTTTCACAGAACATTGAGCTGTGGCCTGATTTTCTTAATAATGAAATAATTAATGTGTATATATGATATATTTATATATATATAATTATAATTAATAATGTAGGTAAGGAGAGACTCCTTAAGTCTGAGTCCAAGGTAGTGGATAATTGTATCCAGTTCCCTCATTAGCTTACTCTTTACATGCTGAACAAACCCGTTCCCTTGACTACGCTGTGTACTCCAGTCCATGACTACCTTAGCACCCTTCTGCTGCACTGCCGTCACTTCAATCCGTCTTTAACTTATACAGCCCCATTTTATTAACCCCTTTCAATCCCTTCCTGTTTTCCTTTCCATTCTGGAACTAAAACTTACCCAGTTCAGGACACTGATGGCTGAAAAAAACGTTTGGGTAAAGGCACAGAGGGAATTGTATGCCTATTTCCCACACGATAGTGTAGTGAATTAGGTAGCAAGTAATTTTCCCATGCTTTTTACATCTCACTTCTCTGTTTTCAGGTGGCTCAGTCCATTGGCAGAGAGAATATAAGCCACCAGCAGAACATTTCCCTGTCTTCTATTCCCGTGCCCCTTCTGCTGAGATTGAAATAACCAGCTATGTGCTCCTGGCTTTGCTCAACAAAGCCAGACTCAGTCCAGAAGACTTATCTTACATTTCTCGCATCGTGCACTGGCTTGTCAAACAACAGAACCCGTATGGTGGTTTCTCCTCCAGCCAGGTAACAACTGGGTGTGGTAAAAAGAAAGATTCTGGGAGCGGTCCAGCCTGCAAGCTGGATCTCGACAGCATGTCATATCTTCCTGACTGCATATTAGTTTGAACAGTATTTGATAAACAGCGCTCACAAAAGTTTCTTTGGCGAGGCACATCATGCTTCTCATAGGCTATGTCATACATATTTTAGGTTTAGGAAATGGGGATTTACCCAAATTGCAAGTTAGCTGTAGACAGCAGTCACTGCTGACACAGCATTATCCCAGGTTTTCCAGCATGAGTAAAATCTATTGCTCCAGAACTTGTATCTTGTCTCCTTAGCTCTTTGCAGAGTCCCCCTCTATTTATGAGCATGGACAAAGGATCAGGGAAATAGGAGCTGTGCTAATCACATGCATCATCTTACAGCTGGGTATCTATCTAACTGTGGATCATGCTTTTATTTTCAGGACACTGTTGTTGCTCTGCAAGCTTTAGCCCAGTACGGATATCTTACTTTCTCTAAAAACAATCTCAACACAGTTAAAGTCAACTTCATGGACTCCACCAGTAAGACTTTCCAGGTGAACAACAAGAACCGCTTCTTACTGCAACAGGCTTCCTTACCCACTATTCCAGGGAATTACAGTGCAAAAGTGAATGGCACTGGCTGTGTCTATCTGCAGGTAAGCAAGCTGGAAATTCAACACCACTCCTCTGAGAACTAAGCAGGGGGTCCTCCATACCTCATGCCAAAGCCACAAAAGTCTGTAAGTCTGTGACCATCTCACACTTTCCATCTCTTTTAGACCACCCTGAGATACAACATCCATTTGCCAAAAAAAGCTGCAGGATTTTCTCTCTCCGTACGGCCGGCCAATGTATCCTGTACAAGCAGCTTTCCACCAAATTTTGATCTTGTCCTCTCTGCCAGGTAACTTCCTTTTACTGACCTACTCCCCTGCATTCATTCACAGCCTGGTAAAGCATCCAAGGAAGGATTTCAGTAGAGGCAGTTAGCTGCTAACTGTGCAGCTGCAGGAAGACAAACAGGATCATTGGGAGCTGAAATAGTCATTCACTGGTCTCCTCTCCATTTGCAGACCAGACTAACAGAGCTTTTCTCATTTTAGTTACACAGGAAACCGCAAAGTCTCCAACATGGCTATTATTGATGTGAAGATGCTCTCAGGTTTTGTTCCTGTAAGATCTTCCCTAAGAAAGGTAAAGAATGGGAGTATAGTGAATGTTAAACCCTGAAAACATAGGAAGTTGGTAAAAAATAGTCTCTGATTAGTAAATTGAAGCCCCATGGAAATTCTGCGAAGTCCCTGGGCACAGCCTTCTGTCACATACTCTGTGTCTCGGACTTGAGGCTCTGTTAGAAGTTGCCAAATCCAGTAGCCCAACAGAGGTGAGACTGGTGCAGCCTCAAATCCCCAGGTTCAGCCAAGAGCAGGCCTGAGTGTTAATTCCCTATAAGCAGGCATGCACACTATAAATATACACATATACATGCCTGGCCACACAGATCAGCTGAAACGGAAAAGACAGCACTTACACACACATAGATAGCACAAATGGTGCTATCCTCTTCCCCTTTCTGGCTGATCTGTGGAAAAGGTAAATATATACATATATGTATGTATACACACACATATATACATGCAAATACATGATGTGGAGCCCTCTGGTAGCTGGCCACAGCCCCACTCCAGTGACTGGAACTGAGCTCCCCAGCACCCACATACATGCCTGGCGGGTACCTCCAGTAAACCAGCCCTAGACACGCAGCCTCTGCAGCAGCTGGGCAGGGATCCCCTGGTCTCCCAGTTGCCTCACGCAGACACACACACACACACACAAATGAGTTGGGCTAGCCGGTCCAGCCCATGAGCCTGAGCAGTATCTGCCTCCAAGACAATATAGTCTCTCCAGCAACAGGCTGGGACCTCCTGGTCCCTCCGGCTGATGGCAGGGAGACTCAGATCCTCGGGTATCCTCAGTATTTGGCCCAGGCTTATGCCTGCTTCAGCAGCCAGCTGCCAAGCCCCTTAACTCACTCACCAGCTAGTCCAGCTTTACATTTGCTGGCATACACACCCATGTACAGCAAGCCTGAAGCCTGGTGTCTCCAGATGCCAGCACCCCAGACAGAGTTCCTGTGATCTGTGGTCCCCTCTTCAGCAGCTGATATGCCATACACACAGAATAGAGACCTCCCCACCCAGGAAAAGAGTCAAGAACAGAGTTTAATAACAAGTCAGGAGAGGTTGTGGTGACCAGGTGCAGGGCATGGCCAGACAAGTGTGCTGACCACCAACCTGTTCACATGCAACCGGCTCCTTTTATCCCATTTTTCCACACTGTTCCTCCCAGTTGGACTTTATCCCTCCATTTGTTACTTCTGGTTCTTCCCCTAAACATCCTGTAATAACTCTGCCTTGAGTCTCAGCATCCCATATTCAGCCCTGTGTTCCTGTAAGCAGCATTCTTCTTAAGCCTGTAAGGTGATACTCTGCTGTTGGCTCACCTGGTGGGTCTCACCCCCTGACAATGGGGCTGGTTACTGCACTGTGGCAGCCCTGGGGGGAGCCAGGTCAGGGTGCTCTGGTGGCTTTGCTCAGGTTACTAGGGTTTCCCTGTGCTCCTTAGTTTGTGCGTGCGAGCCTTTCATCACACAACCTAGCAGAACCTATGTAAGAAATACTTCTGCCACAGTTAAATTGCTCAAATGGGCATTTAGCAATGTTATCTCTTTGACATGGTTATTCCTTCCTCTACAGGACAGTTTAACAAACAAAGGACAAGTGGGTATTGCTCTTCCTTTACTATCCAGAAATTTGGACACGATGATGACAGTGCCAGGGAGAGCACTGATAAGCACCTCATTTCAGGTCCTAGTGCAATTTAGGTTCTGCAACAGATGTATTGGCTTCAGGCCATGAGCTGTAAGCTTCAAGCAGATAAGAAGAATGCCAGTCATTGTAGAGTCTGCTCATCGCTTGGTGCAATTGTAACCATTCAGTATTTGGGCCTGATTTTCTTTTTTAGCTAAAACTGTATGAAATTCATAACTTTCCTTTGTAAGATTTCACAGTTGAGATGTTACACTGTCTGCCATCCTACTTCTCTTTATATGTATTTGGGAAAAAATAGGTGGATTTTAATGTTTGGAATATTTTGGTTTCATGTGTTTTTATAGTAAAATAATTTTGCTTGTAGGCTTTTCTAAATTCTTTTAAACCTTTATTTTTTAAGATATACAATGGACTAGTGAGTGAGTCAGCTTGAGCTGTAAAGTCTCACTGAAATGAGAACACTCTTCAGTTAATGGTGCAAGTCACACCCACCACAGCTGACTAGTGAAACTATTTATCCTTGTGACTGGCTTGCACTGGCAGTCTGACGCTCAACTCACATTTCTTATTTCGGTCACGAGATGGCAGGTGGCACAAGAGGAGTGTGGCAGCCGCTTTAAACATACTTTGCTAAGTCTCCTATATTAACATTACCATAATTTGCCTTATTTAAAGCTTCAGTACCAGGATTCTGTTGTGGATCGTGTAGACATCAAGAACAACCACGTCCTTTTCTACCTTCAGAAGGTAAGTTTGGGAGGTTTCTTTTTGGTTTTATTAAACTGGAAGTTTAAAACAGGCTCCCAGATAAAAGAAACGTTTCATTGATAGCAGATTAGCAAAACACATGTTTTAAAGACATAAAGGGACTTCACTCAGTCCAACATCAGATTTATATATACACAGTTGTAGTTGTAGTCTACAGTGAAGAGATAAGCATTTATTACTTTTGTGAAGAATGCTGTACGATTAAATAGCATTTCACAAACATAGTTATTTCCCATCTTACAAAAGTTCCCAGTCTACATAATATTCCTCACCCTCTAAGTGATGCTTCTCATCAGCTGATCTGAGAGTGTTTTACAAGGAGTCAGTATCATTCCCTCCCTTTTAGAGAGATTTCTGTGTGAAAAGAGTAGTCCTACTACATCAATGTCAAAAATAAAGGGAGGAGAGAGAAGAAAGATGAAAATCAAAACACAAGTGATCTTAAAATACCAAGAAGGGAAGGAAAGAGGAAACAAACAGAAACAGTAATGATATCTACCTCTCAAACGGTAATTTTTATTACTTGTTCCCCGAGGATCTATTAAGGAAGATTGGAATCAGTATTTTGAATTCACGGAGAAGCTGAGATTCTGAGAGGTGAAAAGTTTACCCAGCAGGGCACCAGTGATGCAGAAAGTTCTCCAGAGCCCCTGTCCATTCCTGTAAAGAGATCCACAAGATAGAAACTAGGTCAAAGGGAGAAGAGAGCAAGGGCACAGTCCCAAGCTCACAAAAGAAAGTTTGAGATGTTGAGTAAGGAGGAAAGTTTGGGATGTTTGGCTGCAGGAGTGTGGATTGAGGAACAGAACCACAGGGGGTGATGGAGATCTTGAGTTTAAAGTGATTAAAGAGAGAAAAGTGGGGAGAAGATTCATAGGGGTGCTGAACGTGATTTTAGGCAGGAAAAGGCAAAGGAGGACACTAACAGCAGCTTTCAATGACCGGATGGATGCTGGTGTGCTGAAAGCTGCAGTAACCAGGGAATTGTTGGGGTAACTGGCAATGGAAATACGAAGAGGAAGAAAGAAGACAGCATACAATTTTAGCAATAACTTTTAAGCAATGATATGTTCTGATGTCAAGTTTACAATCTGGACAGAACTGTAGAATAACACTTTGTCACCTAGTCTGAGCCAGAAATGCATCTTTTCAACCTTAGCCTTGTGGGTAGATATGAAAACAAGAAGTCCAATGCATTTTCTTGTCTTACCATTTCCAGGTGTCCCGGAAGCAAATCAACTTCTCCTTCAGTGTGGAGCAAAGCCTGCCTGTCTCAGATATCAAACCAGTCCCAGTACATATGTACGATTACTACGAAACAGGTAGTTGACCTCAGTAGGCCTGAGCAAAACCTGTGAAATCAAAGTCTCAGTCTCAGCGTTTACAAGGTGCAGACAGTGGATTTTCCCTTGCTCTCGGTGTGCAAGCTTCTTTCCACTTTTCTGCATTTGCTGACTGTTTTCCAGGAGAGACAAGTGGGGAGAGCAAGCTGGCAGTTCTGCTGCTTTTGATTACTAAACTGGAAAGGGTTTGCAGAGCCTAGACAGTTTCTGTCCCCCTGTCTTTTCATTTCTTGCTTCATTTCAACATAAAGCAGATCAGAAAGCGATACGTTAGGAGTAGCTTTCTTACAAAATACATAAACATGTGTGGTTCCACTTTCTTTCCATAGTTTGAACACAATGGTTAAAACCATTAACTCCAAGGCAGCAGTGTTCCTGACTTCCCTGATCTGGGTTATCTCATATTTTTCGTTTATATTGCCATAGTAGGCTGCAGTCAAAGAACTCTTCTCTAGTGGAATCTACTTAAGCAGGAATGACAGTGCCACTGAACTCAAGAGGAGTTCAACCATCTAACTAGAAAACTGAGTGCCTGACCACCTTTCTTGATCTGGCCTCAAGGAACTACAATTGCATTAGATATTACGCAGCTGTGGAACTTATCAAAACTGTGGCTCAGGTTCTCCCGTGCTTTTCTCAAGCTTGGCACAACTTTTGGGAACTGCTAACAGATTAGTAGCAGTATCCAGAGAACTGACATATCCAGAGAGCTGACCCTGGAGTGCATGTTCTGCCACCTGATCCACATCTTACGTGGTCACTGCAGTGGTGTGTCCTGACAAACATGGCCAGAGGAGTGCTCTGACTGTGCACCCCTGCAACAGGGTGCCTTGACAACTGGGAGACTACCACAAAACCTATCAAATGTTTTCTGGTTCATAATGTGTTAATCACAAGTGCACATGGACTGGAGTCAGAATGATTTCTCACTCTCATGCAAATGTCATCTTTTCTTCTTTCCAGATGAATATGCCCTTGCAGAATACAAAACACCCTGCTCCCTGCCTTCCAACTGAAATCAAATATGTTCCAGGAAAGGTAATGGTTCAGAAGGTAGGAGTCAAGCGTTTGTTGAGGAAGAAGAGGATAAGAGATTTGTTTTATTCTGGGAGAGCAATGAAAAGCATGTAGAATAATGAGGAATAAGCAAATCCCAAACTTCAGTAATCAGAATGACCCATTCTGGCCCACACTTCAAAAGAGCTTGCGGTCAGTGTGGGTCAGAAACTCCAGATAAAGTGCTTTTCCTAACAAGAGATACTGTGCAATTGTTAACCCTGACCAGCCATCTTTTTGGAAACTCATGACATATATTCCAGGGGGAGCTTTATGTAAACTCCTGAAATGTGTATTCTTGGCCACGGATTCCTTTGAAGAAATCAAAGATGAGGAGAATAATCTGCTGCAACTGTTGCTTTCATAGATTAGATTATATTTGTCTGTTCTTTCCCTTCATCCTGAAGGAAGATTCTGAATAAATTACTTTGATCCTCATCTTTTTCAGTGACTGAACTGACTCATGTACAGATGTCAGAACTCTAGTCACAGGAAGACAACTTCTGTGCAGTTTTTGCATCTATTTAGAAAGTTTTTCTTCAGATTAACATCTCATATTTACTGCTCTTTGTAATAAAACCACCTGATTGCCAATGCTATTTGTCCCAGTCTCCACTTGTATCTAGAACTGGGTGCCGTAAGAAATTCTGTAAGCTAAAAAATTCATACCTTGGACAGGTCAATCATTGACATCCTTGTGACAGGTCAGTCAATGACATCTTGTGGCACAGACAGGATCAGGGCCCTGGCCTATGTGATGGAAGCTTTCTACCCAAAGCTTAACGAGAAACAAGAGAGCTATAACACAGAAACTCTTTGAAAAGGAATTGGGGAGGAATGGTGGGTCCAATGGAGCCCTTGGAGGGAGAAAAATGAGAAGATTTGGAGTGAGTGAAAAATAGAGAGCCACAAGGAGCTTATGATGGGATGGCAAAGTACAAGAAATTTCTTGTTGTGCTTTCTGCATTTAGTGAACAGGTACAGCAGACAGCCAGACACTGTGGCTACTGTCCCTCTCAGTCTGCGGTGACCTGACCTTTGTCCTGACCAGATCACACTGGTAGAAGGACACAGAAACCAAACACATATCCGTAGTGACCTGAGCAGATGCCTGCCAATTGAGCTGCCGTTTCTTCAGTCGGGTTGTTAGACATTGTCCTAGTTACAGGCTTGGAAGACACTAGCTTATTTATCATGACAATGGGCTTCTCAAAGCAGGTTTTGATTCCTACAAACACTACTCAACAGCAGACCACACAACAGCACAGGAGGTGGTAGAAGAGGAGCAGCCTTTGTACACCCTGGGAGCGCTGTTCAGTAGGGTGTCAGGCTTGCCTAGAGATGGCTCAGGTGAAACTAATCCTACTGCACTGAGTGGTGCAGGAACCTTTGTGCTAAGGGAAAGCCATGGCAGAGACCCACGGGCTCAGTGTAATCCCAGAAAGATACAAAAGAAATTTGGAAGCTGTAGAAGCATATACATGTTAGTTTGGAAGAGACCTGCGTAGGACATCAACTAAAACCTCCTGTTCTAAGTGGAACCACACAGTAGAAACCTGCAATTCAATGTAGGAGGCAGCTGCAAAAAAGAAGCTCCAGTGAACCCAGGACATCAGCACTGGCCTGAGGGACGCAAGCTCTGTAAGATGGTGTCCAGCCATGAGCACCATATGCATGTCTTGGGCAACCAAAGACATCCAGACCTGCAGGCAGGCCTGTCCGTCGGGTCTGGCTGCATGTACTGCTGCAGTTCCAAGCAATTTTCTAAATGTTAGTTTTCCTTGCAGCCAAAAGCAATCATGCATAGGTCCTTCACTGCACTGTGAAAGGCACTCATCCACGAGGTTCCCTAAGGAAAGGCCCAAGGGGTGGGAGAGAAATGTTGGACATTTTACATGAAAGCTGTAAAAAGATAACCTATTATCCCCAAACTGATTTCCTTCTTTATATTTTTCACCACCTTTCACGTACTTTTAAAAAAGAACTGTGAAGTGATTCAGCACCAAGGAGTTCCACTGAGATAAGATCCCAGAACCTAAAGCCTAAAGGTCAGCAAAGACTTACTGACATCACCTTTCTCACTGTATCCAGGATAATAATGTGCCACTTGTCCCTGACCAACAAAAGTGCAATGCTAGAGACTATGTGCTGAGCTTCCAGCCACATCGTGTAAAGCAGTATTTTTGTATATGGGGTTTTCTCCTTGGAGTCAGAGTCAAACATATGGATATGTCCACATACCTACAGACAAGGAGCTTACTCATCATTCTGTTACTCCCAGTACAGGTATTTCTTGGCTTGTTGCTCAGTTTTCTGCCAGTTCAGACATGCAATGGGGTTCCTGGGCTCCAGTATGAGCTGGGTTATTACAGCTGTCTTTGGTTCAGTCAAATAAAATACCCTTCATTACAAACCTTGCTACCTCGGTGAGTGAAGGGATTGTAGGGATGCAGAAGCAGTCACTGATCTTGTCTTGGACAGTCCTTGTGAACCAACCTTTGCTCAGGCGCTTTCATGGATAAAAGCCAAAGGCAGGAGGCTGCAATTTCATAGAGAAGTTAAGTTTTTTTTTTAGAGAAGCTACTGATGGGATCCCAGTCCTCTGGGACCCCAAATCACATTGCAGTTAAGCCAGTCTAACAAGTAGGTGTTGCCGAACAGCATGGTCTTGGTCCTGCTCATTTTTTTCTGCCTTTGCTCCAATCCATGATCTCGTGACCCTTAGTGTACTGCTCAACTCGACCCCACAGAGAGCAAGACAGACATAGGGACCCAACTCAAAACTGACAGTATTTAGGGGGAAGAAATATGTTTCTTCCTTCTATCTGCTTGAATGGTAAGCAGGCAGGAAAAAATGCACCGTCCCTTCCAGCAAGGCATGGACACAGCTCAGCTACATCAGACAGTCATGTTGCAAATCTTGGGAGCTTTTGCAGAAAGCTGAGCAGGCGAATCACCACTCCACCTCCTACCCCTACTCACCTTCTCTCAGCACAGCCCTGCCTTTGTGTCTGCTCAGTGTCTCCTGCTCACAGGATCACAGCTGTGGTCTCTCGTTTGACTTCTTGTAAGCAGTCTTGAGTCTCTCCCTCTCTCCATCCAAAACCCCAGAA
Source organism: Falco naumanni (assembly GCF_017639655.2). Lineage (NCBI taxonomy): Eukaryota > Metazoa > Chordata > Aves > Falconiformes > Falconidae > Falco > Falco naumanni. Next base: position 9,081,124 of record NC_054058.1, on the reverse strand, counting down.
ACTGGGTAAGTTTTCCATTCCATTGCTGTAATTTGCCTGCTTATGTTTATGGACCTAAAGACAATGTCCCTGGCCCAGCTTAACAAAGCCAGAGCTCTGGTCTCTGACTGCTCAGGTCACAAAGGTGGTAATGAGAGTGTGTCTCACCTAACGCGTGACAGCCTTGATTCCCAAATACCAGGTACTATCTAGAATGAGAAATAGCCTGAACTATGGCATTTCTAGTCATACAAAAGTCCCTCTTTTCATTTTCCTTGAAAATCCACTTCTATTTCCTCACATGTCCTGTGAAGATGCAGTTGTATGCAATTTGAGCTGTGCTCTGAAGATATTAAGCACATAAATATAACCCAGTCTACCAAGCAATTAAACATCTCTCCCCACAAGGTCCCAGTATCGGCTGGGTCTCGCATTTCAGCTGTTTCCACAATCTTCTCTGTGAAGATGGTTTAGTGCACTGAGGCCAAAGAATAGCTCTAGGCATGTCCTAGCTGTCTCTGCTTGGTCATGCACCAACAGATGCAGAAAAATCCAAATGTTTCTGCTCAAAATCTGGGTGGGGAAGACATGAACAAGGTGAGATCTGGAGGTTAACTGGCCTATTCAGACATGCTCATTGTGTGCTTTACCAACAGCTACTACGACTCCTGTGTCAAGTCACCCACAGGCTCATTTCTTATGTCCAAAAAGGCAGGGGACTTCACAAATTTCTGTCACTGACAATTACCCTTACCACTGGATAGCTAGCCTGGTGGAGGCGCAAGCATATATAAGAACCCCCAGATGTCTTGTCCCGCATGCCTTTCGTATGCATTTGGAGAAGCTGTAAGATAGGGGAAGAGTTTCTTCAGATCAGCTAGCAGGAGAGTGTTTAGCTTGAGAGCAGCACTAGGGTCCAGGCAAAAAAGCAGACTTCAGCAATTCAGCAACACCAGGACCTAGGAAACCTTGGGAAGCAGCTGGGCAGTTGCTCTAAACAGCTGAGGAACTGGGCATAGGACTCGTAGGCTTTTTGTGGATTTAGATCCTGACTGATGTGAGCCAAGTACCTTAAAACCTCAAGAAACTCAACACATGCTCTGACATCTCTCTCAGATTTCTAAATACATCACCTGGCATTTGAAATCATCAAGCATAGAGCAGGTTTCCATATAGTAGCACCGGCATGCAGGGGAGCCTGAAGGGGCACTTTGATGCATAAAACAACATTTATGAGCACATGTCAGACCATCAATATTCTCGGGTGCCCTCCTTAGGATAGACATAAATATGAGAACAGTGCTTTCTGCTTTTTTTTTTTAATGGAATTTAAGCTTTGTTTTATTGAGGGACAGGAGTATTTTCTTCCCTGACAATTCTGGTGGAATTCTATGTAGTACAAGTGATGAGAGTTTCTGCCTTTTGAAAAGAAAAATATTTTGAGAAAAGGATGTTGTGAGGTGAGTGGCTTTCACCTCTTCCAGTTCTGCTCAAAACCCAGAGGTGCTATCCCCAGCATTTCTGTTCCCATCAGAAGCACCCCTTGAGCACAACGCTTGACCCAGAAGGTCACACTGAAAGCAATGTTTTTGTGTTTGCATGAAACCTGGGGGTGAGTTTTGCTACAGACAGACACGTGCTGAGGAATCAGCTATGATTCTGAAGACATTAAGGTGCCAAGCTGCCTTTCAGTGACCCCAAACTCCCCCTTGCTTTCCCATCCCTGTCAGCAGAAAAGCTTGTGTGAGTTTCAAGAGGGGTCAGTCAGGCTAGTTTAATCCACCTTCTTCATCTGTGTACACTCAGCCTGCTGCTAAACAAAAGCCTTTGTTTAATGCCATTCCGATGAATGGCCAACTGCAAGCCTGGTCAGATGGAAACTGATATGAAATGCAGATTCTTTCAAAGGCACAGCATTTAAATTTTGCTACAAATTCCCAAAACACTAGGCTAAGAAGGAGTGGCTGGGAGAATACCAGTGTTATCTAGCAAAATCTGTATTTCACAGCCTTCTTTTACCTCTATAACTCTTTTACCTCCAGCACAACTAGTGACCCAATTTTTTCTCATGGAGCTTGCATCATGTGAAGTTGCTGATGTAGGAGCTCAGGAGTTTGCTTAACCTTAATGCAAGTCAGACAAGTTGAACTGTGTCCCACACTCTCACTGCATCAAGATTTTCATTTTATATGTTTGCCAGAGGTAAAAATAGAGCTTTGAGGCTGTTAGGCCTGGGTTCACTGTGATATATCTATGCAGATCTCTCTAACTCATGCAGTAAATTTGAGAAATTTGGCTACTTCCATGTTATGCTGTCTCATGTTCTTTCCCCTTACATGTCACTACATAAGAAATTTTATTTAGAGTTGGTTTATGAGGTCCATAAGAAAGTTTTGATTTTTAAATGATGCAAAAAAATTAGACATTGCACAACAGACTACAGCAGAAACCTACCACACGCAGTAACAAGCATGATACCTTGCTATTGTTCAGTCAGTTGTACACTACAATTTCTTTCCTTACATGTTTCACCTCTTCTCTGCCCAGCTGAGCCACCCAACCCTGAGCATCACCTTACCAAAAGGGAACTCCCTCCTCTGGAAAGAACTGATGAAAATCTTAAGTGATGAAGTAAAGAGTAGACAAAAGATGCAGAGCAGATAAAGAAGAAATCTCTAGAAAAGCCACATAAACCTGAAGGATCAGTTTGACAGTGTGGGAAGGTTCTCACTCCTGTTTCAGACAAACCAGTAGAAGCAAGGTTAATGTTGTCGTTTTCCACAAGCAGAGGATGCAGCTTTGGGGTTCTATCTCAGCTAGTCGATAAAAAGGCTCATTTCCACATTCCTTGCAGTCCGTGTCCTGCAACACCTGTGAAGGTCTTTTTTCCACCTAAAGCACCGGGAAAGTGCAGTAATCCTCACCGCTCTTTGAGACTGCAATAAGCACATGAAAACCTGATCCAAAGGATTTTCTTGTTAAAATTCCAGATGAAAAGATATAACGATTGGCAAGAACTTCAGATACTGAACTTTTAGGGTCATGTGAATCGATCAGACATAAATAGTAAGGGTTGCCTCCCACCTCCAAAACCGCTAAATATTTTTTATTAAGTGCCAAATACAACATGTTTATGCTAATTTTTTAGTTTGAACAGAGGCACTACTCTTCTGAATATGAATATTTTCTTATAAAACAAAGTCCTTTAAATGGTCTGCCTGTTTAAAACCTTGAATGATAACCTGATCCTTTCAGTAGCAACACCTAGTTGCCAGCTAAGACTTCAAGACATGCCTCCAGCACAGTGACCAGCAGCATGAAACCTTCAGCACCTTCTGGAAGCTCTTGATCAGTTCTGGAGGCTCTGCCGACCTCATGGCTGATAGTTTTGCCCTGCTCAGTAACCTGTCCCGGAGCAAACATATGCAGCATTACTTACTCTGTTTCACTCTTCTTGATTGCTGCAACTTGTCTCCAACAATTAAGTTGCAGTTTTTCTTTCCTTTAACCTTTATTGCTTGCTGTCGTCATCTATCAGGACTTTTTTCATTGTTGTCTCATGATTTTTTTCACTCTTGTTGACATTTGGTTTGGTTGAATGTGAATGCTTGGAGGGGATTCAGTGACTTACCATTGTTCAAGTTACACTCCTGCTGTTTTTACCTCAAACAAACAGTGATAACATGGACTAGCACAATCTGAGACGTGATCCTGTAAACAGTGGGAATAGTGAAGCCATACATGACCCTAGCTTTCATCGTTATCTAGTCCAGGAAGACTAGGTAAAACTTAGAAAGAAGACACAGAGCACTGAAGTTAAATGAAATTATCTGGGGTAGATTCTTGCTTGTTTCTTGGATGTATGTGACTCTTACCTTTGATTATCAGAAAAGGCCAGCCCATACAAAAAGTGATGGAATGAATTGCCAAAGGTATTCAGAAAAATGTCAGCCTTTTCAACCATTTCAGTAACAAGCTGGTCACTCTCTTCTGATGTTAGCTGCATTCCTGAACGCATGCTTCATGATTTGTAGTCAGTCACAAGTTATGACTAGCAAGCTAGCTAAATAATTATTTTCAAAGTAATTCCAGTTTGCTTCTGGAGTGATGGGGTTACCTGTACCTTTTCTGTCTCTTCCAGGAATATAAAGTCCTGCCAGTGTCAGTGGAGCGCTCACAAAAGAGCTTAAAGAACTGTAAGTCTGTTTGTATAAATGCAAGAAAAAAGAATGACTGAAAGCCAGAGCAAAGGGGAACCAGAAGAATCAAGAAGTCAGAAAAATGCCCAAGAAGCCATCAAAGTGCTATGATGAGGCTGAGGCCTTGCATGCTGGAGGCTGTAAAGAGAGCACATATGGAGGATCCTACAGTGCCTAGTGCTAGTCCGTGTCATCACTGTTAGAGGTTAAAACAATAGACACATAACTCAACCAATGCTAAATGCACCTATTCAGCACAGCACCAGGGAGCTGCCTCTCATGGGCTTTTGGTCTTGTTGTGCCCATCTATTCCTAGAGTCTGGATCCTACCAAAGCCCATCTTTGGAAGTGAAGGAAGTCAGTCTTCCTTTCCACCTCTCTGGGTTTTGGCGGGATTTGGAGTCTGCTGAGCTCCTGTGTGGGACTGGTAGGACCTATGGTTCTGCTGTCACAGCCGAACATGGCATTCAGTTTTGTTCCCAATCAATGCTCTGCCTTAAAAAGAAGTCAGCCGAGTCATGTTTTAATGCTCTGGTTGCTATAGTTAGATGATAAAGTACCTTAAAACTACCATGAATCAACCTCCCCTTTAACTTTCAGTGTGACAAAAAGGTCACCCTGCTGCTTCTGCTTCTTCCAGCTGTTCGTATGGGATCCATCTGCTGCAGGGAACGTGACAGGAGAGACTCTGGAGGCTTTCCTCAGAGGTGTGAACAGCCAAGACTCTGCCACTGCCTCACAAAATAGCAAAGTGCTTGTGTTCCCTTTGGGCTAGCAACTAGGGGTGACGTTAGACAAGGATGTGACACTCCAGTCACTCTACCCAGTGCTCTCCAGCAGACAGTTTTGCCTAGCACTGGTCATTTATGAGGCAGTAGCCCTAAAAAACATGAAGACTTTCTCTGATTCTCTCTTTGCCTGAGGCCAGCTTGTTTGCCCTGAACTGACTCGGAAGCCTCAATTGTTTAGAAAGATAATAGAAGGTAATAAAGAATGACAGCTCTTCATCAAGGGCACATCCTCCAGCTTGTTCTGTACGTTGCTCAGTACTTCAACACACAGCTGCAGTATATATTATCACTGAAGGCGAAGGAGAAATAGCCTTCGTGTGGGGAATGAATCCAAAAACTTTTCAGGCATAAGGTCAGAGGTCGAAGGCACAAACAGGCTCTCCCCAGGGGGCATCCTTAAAGTAGCGCAATTAATATGCTGGGTAAGACAGGAGTATTGTTGCGCTGCCAAGAAGATAATAATAACAGATAAAGGGAGAGAAAGCTGTAGGCCCTCAATAGCATTTGCATGCCTCCCGTAATGTGCCTGGAACAAGTTCAAATTCTGGTATGTCATGATGGAAAGAAAAAGCCTTTGCAACAATAATAATAATAATAAAAAAAAAAAAGATTTAGAAACTAGATGATGGTAAATGGCAAAAAGCTCAAAGTGGTGCCCTCATACTCACAAAGGGACTGTAGCCTCCAACATCTGGTGTTATCAACCAGTTGTGAGAGACTCCTAAATCCATACTCTTTTTCAATTTTGAGCCCTAGCAATATCATGCCTACAAAAAAGAAAGACTAGAAAGAAATGAGAAGCGGTAGCACCTGCTCTTATAGATGTAAGCCTTATTTCTTGGATTCATCTTCTGTGAATGTTTGGTTCTGAAAACATTATTTTACAACCCTGAAGTGACTACACCAGGACCCACACTTCCCTTCTCAGAGCAGCTGTAACAGCCATGTAGTTTCCCCACCCCCCCCAAAAAAAAAAAATAATGCCTGAAAAATTTCGTTTGGCGCAAGTCCATACCACAAAGCTGCATTTGTGTAACCACATCCAAAGAAGCATGCAAAGGCATTACTCCTCCACAGTTCCCTTCTCACAGACAGCCCAACCTGCTGTTCAGAGAGATGATTCATATCTGTTATATCAACAGTGGCTGCAACTCCATGAAAGGACTTCAGGGGTACAATTATGTCAGTAGAATCCCTGTAGCCTCTGTAGCCTGATGGCTGAGATACCCAGGGGAAGAAAAACTTCTGGATAACCCTCTCAATCACTCTGGAGAAGAAGGGCAATCAGCCAGGGAAGGCTACTTCACTGTAAACTAGTGAAGGGAAGGAGAGGAAACAAGAGCAAGGAATGGAGCCTCTAATGCTTATAAATCTGTTGTTACAATGTATTTGTGAGGGTTTTCTGCAGAATGAAATTAAGGAGCAGGCTTTCCATAAAGCAGAGAAAAGTCATTGCAATATGAATGTTTTTAATGCTGCACTTGATGATCTTCAAGGTCTTTTCCAACCTAAAAAAAAAAAAAAAAAAAAAAAAAAAAAAAAAAGCCTCAGACAGCTATTTCTTTCTACATGAGACTGGCACAACTTTTGTCATCCAAACTTAAAGAAAATGCTTCTACCTACAGAGTGCAGAAGTTACAGCTCAGAAAACAGGAGAGTTGTGTGCAGCTGTGGAACAGAAACAAAGGGTTAGGATTTTCCTCGGAGGCTGAAAGGTCAGAGAATGGATTTGGCAGTCTTCAGCATGCTAGAGGTGGCTACTTCAGCCACAAGTACCTTTATGGCAGCCAGGACAGCAAATACATGGCAACATATGTGCAACTTGTGTCAGCTTTTGGTAGATAATTTCTCAGTACCAGCAACAAGCTGATTGCTAGCATAGGAGGTTTAGGGAGGGAGCATGCAGCCAGCCTAGCTGTCCCACCAGAGCAGAGGTCTTAACTAGCTATATTTTTTGGAATTACGTGTCCAATGTTCCCCTCTTTATACTTCTTGTTAAGTATTTTCTCTTCCCCCTCTAATAAAAACCTGATTTACATTTGCAAGAATGAAGAGTGAACTTACTACCAGAGAGTTTTTGTGGTGCTTATTCAGATATTTTATTAATGATCTTTTTACATTTGAACCCAACCTTTGCTGCTGCCTATCAAGACCATGAAGAAAGAAGGCTTGAATAACCTTGGTCCTGTCCGTACAAGGACAGTAAAACTGCAAAATACTCCCCAAAGAGGTTCAGACTAACCTGATATCCTAACTGTACCACTGCATTTATAGCTTAGCCCAAGCCCTGCCAGGTAAAATGTGCATAATCAGGAAAGATAATTTCATTAGTATACCAGTACCCACTCTCAGGCTTGTGCAGGTACAGCAACAGCATTAAAATTCCAGCTTCACCCACCTTTGACTGGCACATTTGCCACCAAAACTGCACAGCAAATACAGTCTTAATACTAGAGCTCACACAGAGCTATTCCTGTTCAGACCTCAGCCTCTTCACATAGGAGAACAAAGGTCCCAATTTTGAAAAGACATTCTGGATGACCCATCCACAATTACATGAGTCACTGGTGTAACAGAATCCTTGCAGTTAGCTGACCTTCACTTACCTTCATCTTTTACACCACTGCTTTCTCCAGGAGAAAATATCATAGACCACTGAAATAAATTACAGCCCCCACTCCCCCCCATTTTGTCAAAAGAAATACCATCACTCATCAAAATCACTGCAAGCTGTGACTGTTCCTCTAGGGGTATACCCTTCTTTTGTTTTTTAAATGAGCTCACCATCCTTTCAGCTTGCAGAGCTGCTAGAGAACTTTGCCAGGTCCCACATGTCCTAGAACAATGAAAGAAATCTTACATGCTTCACTGGAGACCCTATTGACCAAGCAGGACTTTACCTGTAGTTACCATGTTTCAGTATTGTTCCCCAACCACCTGGGCCAAACCAAGCATTTCGACCTTTACTATGCCTAAGCAAATTGTTACAATTTAATCTGCTTGAAGAAGGTTTTATAGGAAGCAGTCGTAGTCAAAGACGTAGATTACTTCAGTGCTTTTCAATTAATTTTCATAGCTGTAATGACTGAGTTTCTTTGTGTTGATCCTCCTTTAAATGCAGCATTTAACCCATTTACAAGAAAGGTGCTGGAGTCTACACCACAAAGATATGTCTACAGGTCTTGCAGACATATCCAGGTTGGCTTCAGAATGCCTGGCTGGTGCTAGGAAGGCAATCATGGACCTCCTCAAAGGGGCTTTGCCAGGAGTCATACCACTGCCTACTGCAGTGCTCAGCTAGCTAGGTCGAAGTTGCTCTGCAAGGCTGTGCACACTCTTACAGAATTACCACTCTCCTCACCTCCACTGCTCCAGTCAAGCACAAAGAATAGTTGGGTAATAACAATAAACTGCAAGAGTAACGAGTAGCGTAATGAAATGAAAGGTGAGCAGCATCAAATACTGCAAAAACAGGAAAAAATATGGTGCTCTGAAGACTACTGAAATTTTACTAGAGCCATTTTCTGACTCCCACAGGAAAGAAATAGGTTCTTTGCAGTGATAGTGCAGAAATCTGAAGCTGGGTCATTCCTTGACACAGAAATCACTGTGACCAATTCTCTATGAAAAAAATTTTGCAGTTGAATAATATTACTATGGTCTATCATAAGACGACAAGCTTTTATTCTTAAAAAATAAGCTTTTATTGATAGAATATATCTAGTAACACAAATAAATCAAACCACAACCATAAAGGTACAATTTTTACAGTCTAACTATGCCTGCAGCAGGGCTGATTAAGTTGCAGAAAGCTATCTATACTCAGCTGGTGGGTCACTTCTTAACAAAGAGAACTAAATCAATCAGCTTATTTTACTGTTGCCAATGCTCCATCTCATTGCTGTCCATCTGCAAACACATAGATCTAGCTGAACAGCGTGCTACTGTTAAACAAGACTAGCTGAGGGCTGAAGTTGCAGCTTAGGTGACACTCAAATTTAGGCTGGCAGACAAATCATTTTGAGTCAAGAATACAAGATAATCCATCTGTACACAGGCATTTCTCCAACATTACTTCACAGTTCATCATATATGTCCAGAAAGATCAATGAGTTCTTCCAGAATCTCCTAGGAAGGAATCATGGTGGTGTTACAAAGCATAGCAGCCTTGAGTCCTTTCTCCAAGAAATCTCAATGGTAGAATAAGGAGAGAATCTTACATACGTTCTACGTGAGTATGTGTGGGGAGGAGGTTTAGGTTAGTGTAGGTGCCAGTCACCTGAATTTATTCTTCTATGAAGAAAGAACAGAATCCCAAAAACAGTCTCCTGACCTGATGATGAGGGAGCATCTCTAATTTCCCTATAGAGCAGTCGCCACAAGCTTCTTGCATACGTACAGATGAGTTAAAAATTAATGGTTAGGATTTGAAGAGCAAGGACATGCAGTCAGGAGAAAAAACAACACAAACCAAACCCAGAAAACCACATTGGTGGTTTGCAAATATCTGTCTAGAAAACAACCCTTTTGTTGTATCAAGTGAAATGTTTGATTTTTCTGTGAATGACAAATGACTATATATTATAGCCAAACAGATGGGATGACCTCTAGCTTCCTTTATTACAATAAGCTGTAGTGGCTTTTTTTCATTTTTTTGATTGCAAACCTATTAGGCCAATAACTTCTTATTCCAGCTCATTGCATTTCTTGTCGGCTTATTTCATTACTAGATGCACCTCCTCCAATCTGGTTAACAGAGGGAGTAAACTAGTGCAGTAAGTTATTTGGATATAATATACATGGACCGTTTTTGTGCTGCATTGGTTACCATTCAGAAGGTGTATATGCACGGAAGACACCATTGTGGCTAATATCCATTCTTGGAAATGTGAGTGTGGCCCTTCTAACCAAAGCTCACTATATTTGAGCTAAAAAACCTGCTCATTATCACAGTGAATCATACACAGCTACCCTCCTCTATCTATACAGCCTTTGAATGTCACCTAACCCACCTGATCTTTTGATTAAGCTTTCCAAAATAGCCTCAGAAAACTTCTTGCTGCATAAAGACGGGCTGCGATGATTATCAAATTGGCTTGTTTGGGATGAATATTGTGTTGCAATAAACTCATAACTACCTGAGAAAGACAGCAAGAGCAGGAATTGTATCATAGGAAGGTCTGGGTCTGAAGAGACCTTAAAGATCATCTAGCTCCAATCTCCCCACTGTGGGCAGGGACATCTTCTACTAGACCAGGTTGCTCAAAGGCCCATCCAACCTGGTCAAGAACATGCAATACCGGTCATCTGCTTTTCTTACAATATCTAGTCAAGTTCAATCTTTCATCAAAGAATTTCTGTTCTTGACAGCTCCTGATGTAGATATCGCATTGCAGAGAAAATCAAGGCTGATCCCTAGTGAAGATCCTGAACTTAGAAGCTGGTGGACATCCTCTTTAACAGAAATGACAGGGAGCTGGGCTTTCAGAGCAGAACATCAGACTGTTGTCTGTGGTCTAAACTACCACAGCATGCCACAGAGACTCTGGGGGACCACCTCTTGCTGCTGCCCTGTTCCAGTTTCATATGGCTTAATACACCTGTGAAAAAATTAAAGATGTAAATGAAGAAAGTTTCACAGTTGCCCTATGTGGCAGGTGCTACCATTACCTGCATCACACACTAGCAAGAAACAAGAAGATACAGTCACACAATGTATCAGGAGATTAGAGAAAAGCATGTTCCCGTGCAGGTACTCTGCCTTTGAAGCCTACAAAGGTCTACAAAATTTAACCATGTTGGTAACATACAGTGGTGGGTTGACCCCAGCCAGCATCCAAACACCCACTCTACCTTTCACTCACAGCTCTTTTCTGGGAAATGTGAGAATAGAAGGAAGATTAAAAGACTAGTGGGTTGAGATAAAGATAGTTTAATAAGGAAAGCAAAACATGCATGTGAAAGAGAAGCAAAAAGAGGAATTTATTCACTACTTCCCATGGGCAGGCAGATGTCCACCCACTTACCAAGAAGCAGGGCCTCAATAGGTGTAATGGTTGCTTGGGAAGACAAACACTGCAACCACAAATGTTCTCCCCTTTCCTCCTTTCCCCCACTTTTTATCAGTGAGCATGATGTCATATGGTACGAGATATCCCTTTGGTCAGTTTGGGCCAGCTGTGTCCCCTCCCAACCACTTGCCCACCCCCAGCCTACCAGCTTTTGGGTGGGGGGTGAGGGGGGTAGAAAGCCTTGACACTGTGCAAGCACTGTTCAGCAACAGCCAAAACACTGGTGGGTTATAAACACTTTTCTAGCCACAAGTGCAAAGCACAGCACCATAGGGGCTACTGTGAAGAGAGCTGGCTTCATAACTTCATCCCAGCCAAACCCAGTGCCAATATGAATGGAGGAAAAACAAATTAGAGTTATCAAACAACTGCTTCCCAGCATTGCTTTTCTTGTGGGCAGCAGAACACAGAATGCTTTATTTTCTCTTGAGAGTACAAGAGAACAAAAGGAGGAGGTAATCCTTCTTCATCTTAAACTAAGGTCTTTGGATGAAAACAGATTATTTTTTTTCTTCCCTAAAAGAAAACAATTAGCTTCCACACAGGTGTGAAAACTAGAAACCTGGGGCACTAACAAATTTACATGGACCCATCAACAGGATAATTTCAAGCTGAAATGAATCAAACTTCAACAACACTAAAAAGTGCTCAATGGCTAAGGTAGAAATAATTAACACCTCTTTCTCTTTGTGGCCTCTATTATTCCATTTCATCAATATTCAAAATATCTATGAAGTAAGGGAAAAAAGAGGCCAATACATTATTTTAAGGAAAATCAGATGTCAAAGTATTGAAAGTTAGTCTACTTCACCCAGACTAACTCAAACAGTAAATTCCAACAATAATAGGGAAAACCCTTAAAAGTTAATCTGGTTTGACAGGATTATTCTGGTTTAGGTAATTTTGTGCTTTTCTGTATTGTGCCAAGCCTCAGTGTAAAACGCAAAGACCCTCACCTTGAAAGCAAGACCACTAAAGGCGTTCTGCACAGACATTCAGAGAACTGCAGTGAAGTGTTACAGTCTGCAGACAGCGGGTTGGTTTAGGTTGCAGTAGGGCTGGGGGAGGTTCTTGCAAGCAGTAGGACAGACTGGGATCTCCACCCCTTGCTGCAATTATAAAGGCACTAACATCTAAGGAAGAAGCCAGGGAGGATTTGAAGGGCTGACTCCCTTTCCTCTGGAGCACTCTGTGAGGAATGTGGCAGAGCTGTTAAACTCGTAGGCAATGAGTTGTTTATGGGGAAGAGAGTTTATCTCTTTCTTCTGTCGCCCAGTGAGAAAAATGTGGCTGAAGTTTCTTTTGACTATTCTTCTCCAGCATGTAACAGCTGCAAAGGAACCTGAGCTGTAAGAACTATCATATTATTACTAATAGTATTTGTGATAAGGCTTTAAAGACAGTGCTAATTAGTGCCACTAATTTTAACTTAACTATTAAATACTGCCATGAGTTATCTTTTATATCAGAAGAGCTAAGTTAAACTGGAATGTGGAAGACAAGAGAAAGTTTCTCATTTAATATGAAGCAGAACTTCTGCCTATTGCAGAACTGTCATAGAAGTTGGTGTGTGTTCAGAAAAGACTGTAGCAGCAGTAACATCTGTGTGCTTTGCTAAAAGCAGCGGGGTCCAGGACTCAGATAAAGGGCAATAGGGCAAGAGCTGGGGGCATTGGCAGAGCTGTGTGGGGAACCCTGGGCTGGGAGCTGCACAGCAGGAGTGAGGGGCACTGGCACAGTGTCCTGTATTTGATCTAATCAGTGGGTACTGAAAAATAACACTTCGTATTTGTTTCATCCTGTTGAGGTTGTTTCTTCTTTATCTATGATGTGATCACTCTGATGTTTGGATCTCACAGGCAGTATGTCCTGATGGTGCCTGCTGTCCTCCAAACTGACTCTCCAGGTCAAGTTTGCCCGCAGTTCCTTAACCTTAACGAGACAATATCCGTCAGAGTCATCCTAGAATATGGTGCTGTTAACACCACTATTTTTGAGAAAACCATGACAGCAAGCAATAGTCTACAGTGCTTCAACTTCACGGTAATTTTTTTTTTTTATTTATGTCCCAACGGAAAAGAAGTGTAAGGAGGGACAAGAAAATCAGAGCAGAGAGCACTGGAGGGGAATAATTAATGGAAGCAATAGGACTTTTTGAAGGAAAAAAAGAAGTGGAGGAGAAATATATAGTAACAGACAAGGAGGTGTTTTTAATAGACATAAGAAATAAGAAAGGTCCAAGAAAGTTGATGAGTTGGGTGTCTCTTTGTAGGACCCCATGCCACAGGTACAGGTTCTGGAGCAAATGACTTCAAGACTGGCAACCTCCCGTTGTTTTTCTATTTCCTTACAGATTCCTCCTCTCCATTCTGCCCCACTGGCTTTCATTTCTTTCTCTGCCAAGGGCACCACGGTCAGCCTAGCAGAGCGGAGGTCAGTGATGATCTGGAACACGGACAGCATCATCTTCATGCAGACAGACAAACCCATCTACAAACCAGGACAGAGTGGTGAATATCTACTTAGTTTATAACATGTCCCTTAAGAAGCAATTTATTCAGATAGAATTTCTCTGCCAGTTACTATTCAGATTAAGCTAGAGTCTAGGCAGCTTCTTCAGAGTTTCTGTTAAAACCATTGCAAGTATTTGCTGTGACGTTCAGAGTCATCTTCAGGATGGCAGGCAACAGTTATCCCATGGTCTCTATTATTTTCTTTGTCCCTTCCTCCTAGCTGACCGAAGAGGGGAGATTTTATTGCTGCTGTTTCATTCCTGGTGACAGGTTAAGGTAGTGGAAAGAAGTGATTAGATTACTACTTAAGTGCCTGACATAAAACAATGCTCCCCCAGGCTTCTGCCTGTGGTGCTGGTCAGCATCAAAGGCAGTCTAAAGATAATGAGTGAAATATATTACTTCAAAATTAACTACAAGTTTTTAAAGACAAAATCATGCTATTTACCTACTGAATTCTGACAGTTTGGGACTTTATATTTTCATGTTGGTTTCTTTCCTGCACTTATGTTATTCCCCTATCTATACTTCTCATCTGGCCATCAAACAGAGCACCATGTATACAAAAAACCATTCATCTAGATCCACTCCTTAATTCATTGCTAGTCTTTAAGGCTTCTAGCACACAGCTAGAACACTAGGAAACACTGTGAGAATACTTCTTTCCACAGGTCAGCCAAATAATACAGCCATTAGACCGGATCAGCTACACTTTAATTAGGGATAAGTTTTATCTATGTAGATGCATAGCATGAAGGAAAGCTTGCCAACCAGAATTTGGTGCCACCAAGGTGTCCACCAAACATGGCTTGATTTTGAGGCAGGGGAAGCAGTAGCCTAATTTCGGTGACGAAAATGTAATGCTTTTTAAGGACATTTTTGACACACATTTTTATGTTTCGCCTTGCACAGTAATTCATCATTCTCCTTTCAGGTTTTGGGTGTTTTGTTTTAGTTGTTTTTTGTTGTTTGTTTTTTGTTTTTTTTTTTTAAAAAAAAGTAAAGAAAGTAAGGGGAAAAAATTGTACAAGATGAGAACAAAGTGGACTAAGAGGAATTACAGTGCATTAGGAAAACCTGACCCTTCACCTAGTTCAAATAATATCTGGAACTTTCATATGTTCAAAGCAACAAACCCTGTTTTAGAGATGAGGAAATGAAGAGGAACAAATCTGCCTACATCATGCAGACGGCCGCTGAAAGAGTTATGGCTATCACCTGAGACTGCCTGACCTGCACAGTGGCTATTCGTTCGGTCATCCCCTTTCTCTGAGGTTAAGCAAACTTTCATGAAAGATTGTGAGAACTCAATGTTGGGGAAAAGTCCCCTTGGCAAAGTCTGTGTAGGATTATTTTACCTTCAAAGGTGTTTTATTATCTGCATCTTGTGCAAATTGAACTGTTTGAAGATCTAGTGAAACTGGGAGTAGTAATGAATGCAAAACATCAGGCTCAGCCAAATAAACTACAGTTAATGCTAACACCCTACTCCTTGTCTTTCCAGTAATGTTTCGTGTTGTTGCCCTGGATTTCAATTTTAAACCTGTTCAGGAGATGGTGAGTGACCAGTAACATTCCCCTGTATTTACAATTGCTGGGAGACAACCTTTTCTCAAATTTTAAATAAACAGTTCTGTGGATAAAGTGAGATATTGGAGAGACTAAATGCTAAAGAATTAGCGTGATTTTCTAAGCAATGCTATAACCCACCCTTATGTTAGGGTCACAGGGAAGATTGCAAGTGTGTAGCAGGTTGGATTCCTGACTCCTGCTACAGCTGGGAAAGAGGCTCAAGAACCCCTCAACTTTGTTGATGCAGACATTATTTTAGCTCTGACCAGAAAGTCCATGGCTCAGTCTCTTGCTATCACTATTCAGCAATTGTTGCTTGCAAAAATTGGTGTGTCACCCACCAGTACTTTGTTGATTTTAGAAATGGGGAAATGAAAATGAAAAGTTGCTACCACAATTGTTTATCTCATCAGAGGCACTCCTCACTGCCAGCAAGCTGTCTTCATGCTCAGAGTACATAAATCAAGAGATAGGTCTTTACTGGCCTCCTCTTATGTGGTTATAACCAGAATACAGCACTGTGTTACTGCAAGAGCTGGTGCTAATGAGCAGAGTGAGGATGTAAGAGCAAAGGCCAGATCACCGTTTCATGCGTCTCTAGAACTCAGCTGCTCTGGGGTTGCACTAAATCCAGTATGATCAGAACCTGCCCCAACATTCTCATTTCATCTCTTTCCTTTATGTGATCTTATTGAAGTAAAACTGCTATTAAACTGATCAAAATACGAGCTGAGGATCTCTGATTACTGGTATTATACTGATTATAGGTTATACATTTCTCACAGTCCGGGGGGAAAATAATCTGTGTTTGTTCAGCCATCTAATCTCTTCTCCTATTTTGTTTTTTTCCTCTTTCAGTACCCCTTGATTGCAATTCAGGTAAGGATTTTTCTCTTTGCACTGTATTATGTATCTAAAGATAAAACCTAGGGCACATGTGCTTACACTGGTTTGTATGTGTCCAAATCTTGCCTGTGAGTGCACTTGCAAAAATTAACAGAAATTTCATAAAATCCCAGGATGTTGTTTGAACCTTACTCACATGGAAAGCGTACCTATATTCATTCCAGAAGTCAAAAGCTGTACCGTTCTTTTGCCTGCCTTTCACTCCCCTCCACCTCTTCCAGTTTGCCCAACTTATTTTGGAGTATATCTTTTCATAACTCAAGTGCTGCTCAGAACTATGAACAAAGGTAGGCTGTGGATACGATTACTAGCTATGTTAACACTTCCATGTCATTTTGTGGTGATTTTTAAAATAGCAATCGCAGTCCACATCTAGATATAATTCTTACAAGTTTTCATGTTACACCTTGAAGTCACTTGACTATTTTGTTTGCAGTGAAACCTACATATTTTGAGCTTTACATGTGTTTTTCTGCAGCCAGAAGACTTCAAAGTCTTTAAAGACTTCAAGTAAATGGTGTGAGCAAGTTTTCTTTAGTCTAACTAGCATACCATAGACTAAGAGGCAAATGACACCCCAGTGAATACAGAAGAAATACTTACTTACTTACTTCTTCTGGTAGCTGAAAAAAACAGCTGGGGTTGCTAAAGGCCAAGATGCGCATGGAACAAATGTGAAGGTTTTCTTTCTCTCCCCTCTTGACACAAAACTAGAGCAACATATACTAAAGAGCAGGGGAAAGCAGTATTGTGCAACTTCTCTTGATGACTGAGGCTAATACCTAGGCTGGCACAGGATGCCTAAATCAGATATCAGAAGATGAGAATCTAACAGCATTAATAATCAGAGTACAAAGGCATAATTTGTCTTAGTGCATATGCATTAAGCAACTTCTCCAACGAGTTAAAGAACTTGCCCTATTTTCTTCTTAATTTCTGGTTTTGTGTGAGAGTAGCAAAATATTTCCAAGGCAAACAAACTGTGAGTCTGTGTTCTTTTTTTCTTCAGGATCCACGGGGCAACAGGATCTTTCAGTGGCAAAATGTGACATCGGAGATGAACATTATCCAGATTGAATTCCCACTAACTGAAGAGCCTGTCCTGGGGAGCTACAAAATTATCATAACAAAGAAGTCAGGAGATAAAACGAATCACTCATTCCTTGTGGAGGAATATGGTAAATGCCACAGTATGTTTTTATTCAGAGTAGAAAACATTATTAGAGATGAACTCCTATCAGTCAATTCTTTTGACTGTTAAAACTTCAAAACATCTCCCTGGCAAATGCAACTTCAATTCGTTGTCATTAAGAAGGGAGAGGGGGGGAAAGAAGAGCAGTAAAAAGACAAAGGGAAATCAACCATTTTTCACAGATTCAGCCAGAAAATAATCTACATTACAAATCAATACGTTGGCTGCAAATTTCACTGTGACAAACTAACCTTCATCCAGCCACATCCATGAGCTTTCTTGGCCAAAGCTCTGCAAGGCATCTAGACATGACAGGATTCACCTCAGTCCTGACTGCTCCTCAAGTCATTGTAGAAATACTTTAGTGAGCCTTCGCAGGTCAGGCCACTTCTTGACCATTTTGGCACCCCAGTTCTGGGGTCCCATTCCATCTGTGACTAACAGTGATGATACAGCCTCATTTTCTCTCTTCTTAGGAGGGCCTGCAAGTTTGCAATGTGCCAGTATCTTTTTCTTTTCATTCTTTGTCCTAGTGTTGCCAAGATTTGATGTCACAGTCAGTGCACCAGAAAGACTGACAGTCTTGGATTCAGAGTTCACAGTGAAAGTCTGTGGAGTGTAAGTATCAGGTGCAGAGTGGTTAGGAAATATGCTGAAGAGAAAGAACTTCCCAAGGACCGGGGAATAAAACAAGGTTTAGAGAAGAGACCAAAATAAACAGGTCCTCAGAAGAGGCTGGTCAGAGTGGACTTGGTGGTTGGAGCTTTCATTTACTTGTGTACTAATTTCATTTTATTGTATGAATATTGTCTTCCAACTAGTGTTTAGTGGGTCGAATAAATCTTTTGAGAAATCCCCTGTTAAAGCAGGATGTGTTCACTCCCAATAACCTACTTCAGAGGGAGACCTTCATACAGCTGAGCAGCATCTTTAAATTCTAGCAGGCATCCTAGGGTTCCAGCTGTCTTTAACTCCTCCTCCAAGCTGAACCCTCAGCCTGACTTACTTACTCACCAGGATCTTGTAATTTAGAATCCAGGGGAGATCCTGATCTCTTTGCAGATATAAGGAGTTTTGCTTTGATTTCAGTAAGTCTAGAATTCCAGCTTAAGCTGAAGAGTGGAGACAACAGTCATAATTTGGTAGGTAGCCATGTCTGTTCATCATGCTTATAGAGGTATTTATTTTTATCTTTAAGATATGGATTTGGTTCAGGGGTGAAATAGAACTCATTAAGATTTCACTTCCTGAGTGGTATTATCTTTCCGTAACAGCAGGAGAGTTAAGGAAAAAGCCTGTGAAATTATTCCATTCTCTGGCTTCCCAGCTCACTGCTTATCCTGGATCTATTCCTGCATATGTTATCTTAAGTCAATTATTCAAGCATCAGCTCATGGACTTGTTTCCTCTTCCCCTAGGTACACCTATGGCCAGCCTGTTGAAGGGAAAGTCCAGCTCAGTGTGTGCAGGGATTTTGATTTATACGGGAGGTGCAAGAAAAGCCCAGTTTGTCAATCATTTACCAAAGATGTATGATACATGATTATTATTCCTCTTTGTGTTTGTCTTCTCCTATGTTCTTGCTTCTCTGCCTTCATCACTCTGTCTTGGATGCTTCACTTCACTCTACTCATCTGTTTGCTTGGATCACTAGCTAGGGAATCAGGGCACCTCATTTCTCTTTTTGGTTTCCTACAGGCCTGAAGAAGAACTGGCATGTTCCTTCTTCTTGACTCAGTTTCCCATCTGAAAAGCTAGACAGTGATGTCTCCATCAGCCCTGTATAAATCACATTAAAAGCAGAGGAAAAAGACTTCACTCACTAAAGAAGGGTCCCATGTATTGCAAGCAGCCTTTGAAAGCTGTGATCCTCGGTAACGATTTATTTTCTTCTTTCCAGCTGGAGTCAGAGGGCTGCCTCTCCCAGGTTTTCAGCTCCAACATCTTTGAGCTAAACCGCATTGGTTACGTGAGGAATCTTGACGTGAAAGCCATTGTCACAGAGAAAGGAACAGGTAATGCCTTCTAGACAGTCAGAAACAGCAACAGTGATGTGGTCAAAAAGGAGAGCAGGAGATAGTCAGCCTCTGCCTGCTGAGTACAGGGATGTCTTCCTGAAGAAGCTCCATTTTTATAAGCACAGTGATAATCTCCAGGCAAATGCTAACTCTGATGAAGCTATTTGCAAGACAAAGTACATCTTCTCTTGACTCTGGACATTTCTTACAGGCCTGCAACTTACAGCTACTCAGTCTATTTCCATAACCCGGGTGATGAGCAATATACACTTTGAGAACATGGATCGCCACTACAAAAGAGGAATTCCTTACTTTGGACAGGTAAGCAAGGGCACAGAGATCTTGTATTGAAGATGACTGACAGGCAATCACATGACAATGGTAATGGGAACCTTTAGGGTACTGTTTGGAGTGGAGGGCGTTCTCCTCAATCTTCTTTCTCTACATACAGTGCCCTATTGGCAATTCTGAATATTGAAGACTATTAGTTATATTCTGAGTTTGATTCTACTAGAAATACTTCGAAACAAAACAATACATTAACTAGCATTTTTCTAACTTTTATTTTAAGCTTGATATAAATCACTGCCTCTCCCTTCAGAACTGACCATTGTATGCCAACCAGAGATGAATAAAAACACTGGGGGATGAGGGAAGAAACAGTGAAAAGCGTTTAAGAAAAAATCAAGTTTCTGTCTCAAAAAGCTTTTTCATTATTCTGTGTTTCATGACAAATCCCATATAAGTCTGTCAGTGGTATAAATGGTAGGGATGAATCTCTCTCTTTCCTTCACTTCAGCTTTTTTTCAATGATAGGACATCTTACCAGTAGCTGGAAGGAGAGAAGAGATTGTCTTTCTAGGATTTTTTTCCTCTCTGGAAGATGTCTGTATAACTTTCTCATGTTCCCCACTCCTGGTCCATTCTTCAGATTGCTGTGCACCTTAACAGCCCTTTCTGGAGGATGGGAGTGAACAGGCTCCCCGAGGTGATGTGCCACAGTGTAATTCCTCAAACACACACATTCACACACACGCTAGAGGTTAAACATGCTAAAAGACATATGGTAGGAAGCTGGGTTGTCACGTCTCAGAGGCAAAGCTGCTGACTGGCCTCAGGCTGCTTTTATGAAAAAAAAAAAAAAAAAAAAAAAAAACAAACAACCAAAAAAACAACCAAAAACAAAAAAAAAACCCAAACAAAACCTCAAAAAAACCCAAGCAAAAAAACCCCACCCTTGAGGGTCATATCAGGTGAACTATTGTCTGGAAGCCACTGATGCTTGCACTTTCTCAAAATGCAGCAGGTCCCAGTTCCCGTCCTGGTGTCATCACATGGCATTCATGGTCCTTTCCTGCCCTATGAAACATCTGTTGCTGGCCATATGTTGTCTGCCTTCAGTTTTGCTGCCTTCAGTTCCACTGAAGTTAACATCCATCTGAATACTTCTAGTTCTCTATTGTTATTTTTGTTTCAGAGGTCATTTTTCTCCATGCTGTTTCTGAACAGTAAGGATAGTCACTGTCTTAAGCTTGCACTTAATATATTATCACTTTTCCAATCTTTTTCTGAAAAAAAAAAAAAAAAAACAACCAACCCAAGCCTCTAAATGAATGTCAGTTCTAGCAACCTAGAATTTACCTAATGGTGTCTGTTATTTTTTTGTTTGCTTAACACATAAACGGCAGAGTCAGTGGGGACAGAATCAGAAAAATGTTCAAAACAAAGATCTGGAGAGAAGGCTTTCAGACACTGAAAGTATCAGCAGCAAACTCTCGAGACTAAGAAAGGGGAAAATGGAAGAAAGGAAGTACATCTTTAAACGGGAAATGTGTACTCAGAAGGGTCTGACCGGGAAAGAGACGAGATGTAAGAAGTTCTTGCTCCACAAAAGGACTTTATCAATTATGTAGCAGATGCTGAGGAAGCTTCTGCTCCAAACCTCGTAAGATAGCTGAGATAGCTCCCAGAAAGTGGAGAGACATTTCAGTTCTTAAGTATTGCTTTGAAGGGAGAAGAAAATGTAATTCTGCTGTGTGGAGAGCAAAGGAGTGCAAAACTTTGGTATCTACATACAGAAAGATAAGATGCTGATCCTGTTTTGCATTCTTTTCTACAGATCAAGCTGGTAGACAAAGACAACTCTCCTATTTCCAATGAGGTTGTTCATCTATTTGTCAATAACAAGAACACAGACAACTTCACCACTGATGATAATGGCATTGCAGAGTTTAGTATTGATACGTCCAAAATGTTTGATCCTGAGATCAGTCTGAAAGTGAGTACAAAACTAGGCTGAATAGAGACACAAAGAGAGATGGCTGCTCTCAGACTGAACCCCAAAAAGATGGGATGAAGTTTGAATTCTGGTAATATGTGCTTTATCTGGCTTATTTCATGTTCTAGACCTCTCAAAGATTACTATAAAAGTGAGGAACACCTGAGTTGTAGCAATGCAATGGCTTGCTGCAAGGCTGCAAGACCATTTTGCTGCTTTTTCCTCACCAGTTTGGCTTTAGATGAAATTCTTAAATGTATGCATTGCGTGATTTAATCATTCTGATGTCTGTATGTGATAATAATTTCTCTAGTGACATATTTGTTTTCCTTTTCTTCCCCATTCCCTCAGGCAACTTACAAAACCAGTGACCAGTGCCACTCTGAAGGTTGGATAGAGCCGTCCTACCCTGATGCATTTCTCTCCGTCCAGCGCTTCTACTCTTGGACTAGCAGTTTTGTGAGGATTGAGCCTTTGTGGAAAGACCTGAGCTGTGGGCAGAAGAGGATGATCACTGTGCACTACGTTTTGAACACAGAAGGATACGAGAACATCAGTACCATGAGCTTCTACTATGTGGTGAGTGTGTGGTTTTTGCATGGCTTGCTGAAAAGACTGGACTGGGCAGCTATCTGGCAGTCCATCCACAGCAATTAAGGCAGTGAGTGCTCTTCCAGCTTTTGTATTAACAGCCAGCACAATGGCCAACAACCCAAGGACAGAAGCGGCACTGAGATGGTTTGGGAAAATCTACTCACTCAGGAAAAATGACCTCCATTTCTGGCTACGTTACTCTATTTCATAGCAAGGGACCACCTTCAAATGTCTCAGGCCAGGGTTCTTGTCTCTTCCTTCCAAGGAACTCTTTATGGTATTCTCTGCCTCTCTCTTTCCTTCCTTTTTCTTCTGTTTCCTGATCAGTGACAAGGGCCCCAGCCACAGCAGCAGCAGTGGCAGCATCCACCGTGCCCTGAAGTTGATATTTAAGCATTTGGAGCCATCTCACTGTACACAGCTTGATGGTCCTGTTGGTGTACATTGAACTTGATTGCCACTTTCTTCCTCCAGCCACTACCAACCCATAAATATATTGCTCTTCTCTGCACAGGGCATGGCAAAAGGCAAGATTGTCCTTACAGGGGAAATTAAAGTTAATATCCAAGCTGGTAAGTTAAGTTACCAATCCGTGTTTCTGCATTAAATTTATTTGTTTAAAAAAGAATGGAATGGTTGAACTGAGGACCAAGGCAAGACTTTCTGGATGTATACAGCAGCTAATGGGAGGGCTGCATCTCGCCCCATTCATGCACGTGTAGTAGTGCTACCACTAAGATCACTATAAATTCAGATTTAGTCCAGCAATTAGTTCATTTGGTATGAGTCAAGAAGTAGTGTCCTGTAAAGATCTTCCCAAAGGACAATGTAGGGAATGCAGAGTGTGTGGCTTAGGGGGCTCTCTGAATCTGGCCACATGTTCAAACCCACAATAAATCTGAATGCATCTGGATCTAAACCCAGGCCTATCTAGCAAATCCAGGATTTTTCAGTTTATCGTCTAAGTGCAGATTGCTCCACTGACTGGTACAGCCATATACCAGCGGAGGACGGCTACTACTACAGCAGACCTTTGCACTTGTCTCTTTACGGGTCCATTTCTTTCTTTGAACAGAGCAAAACGGCACTTTCACCATCCCACTTGTGATCAACGAGAACATGGCTCCAGCCCTCCGGTTGCTGGTATATACCTTACACCCTGCCAAGGAGCTGGTGGCAGACAGTGTCCGATTTCCAGTTGAGAAGTGTTTCAAAAACAAGGTGAGAAGCACTAAGATACAGAAGTCTTTCCTGCTGTCAGATAAATACAAATTCTTTGTGCACACATTCACATCAGATTTCCAGGTTTTTTTCTTGTTTCCACCCACTTGTCTCAACATTACTCTCTTCACTTCTCCTCTTTCCTGATGGCCTTATATCTCTCCTCTACCACCACCTCCTGGCCTTATTATAAAAAAGTAAATCTTAAACACCAAAACCTACTTTTCAGGAAACCCACTCAACTCCCAGATAGTTCCTCCCTCTCTTGAACTATACTAGTGTCCTATTTAGTTTAGAACATCTGTTCTTGAGCATAGCGAGCACACTTTAGCCTTACCCCACTTCACTATTCAATCTAAATTTTTACACTTTTTTTTGTGAAAAAGGCAATTTGAGTTTACCAGAACTAAATACAAATGGAAAAGAAAGGAAAAATAGCAATCTGGTGTTTAAGTTTTCCTTCCATGTTTTTTTCTACTGGTACATTTTGTCATTTTGAAATCAGATTTCACTGTTAAGATTTTTCTAATCTTCAGTTCCTAAAAGTTAAACCCCATAAAACTTTAGGAGAAAACAAAACAAGTGAGATTAAACAAAATGTTTCTAGTTACTTGAGAAGGTCCTCCACTCCTTTTTTTTTTTTTTTTTCCCCTCTTATCAAACAAAAATGTGAAATAGATTTTGCTCTGAATAGTTTCAAAACAGAATCAGTTTTAAATATTTGCTAAAGTGGGCTATGGACCTAGTAAAAATATGATTTGCTTACTGTAACACTCATTACACGTAGCCTGTGTCATAATAAGATTTGAGTCGACAACAGCAGCAACAGAATCCACCTTTATTTTAAATCACTTGAGGTGGGGTCCATTTAAGCTGTCACAGGAGTTTCAGCGTGGTTGTACCTGAGCCCCCGTGACAGTGGGGGCCTGGTCAATAGAGGCGGTGGAGACCAGACATCTCTCTTCCAAGCAATCTGTGCTCTAACAGAAGAGCCTTCTGCTCTCCTCGCCCTCCATTCACACGCACCCCTAGAGCAATGCTGGGCATAGGGATGAGCCATACCAACATCGGTTTGATAAATTGCAGGTCTGGTTGCAATTCTCTGAAAAGCAGATGCGCTCAGCTTCCAACGTCAGTTTAGTCATCGAAGCTGCTGCCAACTCCTTCTGTGCCGTGAGGGCAGTGGACCAGAGCGTGCTGCTCCTGAAGTCTGAGACGGAGCTGTCTGCAGACACGGTGAGCTGCCCAAACAAACGCATTGTACCCTTCCACCGCTTCCTTCGCCTCCATTACAGTGTCTTTCCACTTAAGATTGTTAGACTGTGTTAGCCTTCTACCATTTTTTGCATGCGCTAGTCAAAAAGCATCTATAATAGGCAATACAAAGCTTTTGTTTATCAGCAGTTGGAAGTCCTCTTTTCATGTGGGATTTAGTTTAACCAGTGACTGGTCTCTGGCAGCACATCCCTCTGACGTATCAACCACTCCTCCCAGTCTTGTTTCATCAGCAAACTTGCTGAGGGTACCCTCTGCCTCATCATCCAGACCACTAATGAAAATGTTGAACAGGATCGGACCCAGTATTGACCCCTGAGGTACACCACCAGTTACTGGCCTTCAACTAGACTTTGTGCCACTGACCACCACCCTCTGGGCCCAGCTGTTCAGCCAGGTTTCAATCCAGGAAACAGCTCATTGTGTCAAACAGGCCAACATGTCAGCTCTGGCAATCTGCAGCACATGATGATGTGATCAGAACTGATCTTTCCACACACACAGGTTTTGTGTTTCTTCCCCAGATATACAGCCTGCATCCCCTCCAAGACTTTCAAGGCTACATCTTTGATGGGCTCAATCTAGAAGATGACCCCCAAGACCCCTGTGTCTCATCTGACAACATCTTTCACAAAGGCTTGTATTACACACCTGTAATGTCTGGATTAGGCCCAGATGTATATCAGTTCCTCAGGGTAAATGTCCTGTACATTACTTAAATCTGTTGAAGTGAGTTTTTACTTATGTAGCTTTAGTTATTTCTGCAAAAGACACTGTTAGTAAAACTTATACATTGACAAACCCTCCTCATGGACATTTATTGTCTCAATTGACTTTGGTGCCGGCTGTGATTTTCCAGCATGCACAAAGCTCCCACAAGTCTCTGCAGAGATGTCTCTGGGCATCTCTGTGGTGGAAAGGCAATAATGGGAAAGAAGGAGGAATGGAATAAACCCCAGCTACAGTATGGTTATGGCTAAAACTGAAATGTGTGTTTTACAGGATATGGGCATGAAATTTTTTACTAATTCCAAGGTTCATCAGCCAGTTGTGTGTACTAGTGAGACTGCAAGACCTTCCCCATATTTCTTGAATGCAGGATTCATGGCTTCTACACACCATGTCAAATCATCAGGTAATAAAGGGGACAGGAAAGGGATTTTAATATTTTCCTTAAATGAAGTGGTGTTCATGTGACATGGACAGTACTGATGAATCACATTGGTACTGATATTGAATATTGGTCTGGCACAGACTGAGACGGCTTAGGATAATGGCCAATGCCCAAAAAAGCTTTTCAGGTCTATGTTTCTGATTCCTGCCTAGCTTCATGCCAGGCAATCAGTGGAGTGTCAGACAAAACTGACGCTGTTGACACTGATTCCTTCCTGACCAGAGCTTGTTTGAAGAGTGCAACAGTGTGGACAGCAAACAGATCTGAAAGCCAAGTGACCTGAGTTCTTGCCCTAGGTCTCATGCTCATAAACAAGGAACCAAAGCACTTCAAGTAATGTTTTCTTTCTCTGTGATACCAGGTTATACCTAACTCAGAGATACATTGGTGATACTAGTTAATGTTTGTGTGGCATTACCAATAGTATCAGAAATAAATGGCTAAACACTGATCTTCCTTCATATGCCCATGCATATTAAAACATGTTCTTTCTGGGAGTCTTCATTATTTGAATCAGTTCTGACTAAATTGCCATTATCTCTTATCAGCCGAAATTGCTAGAGAGGAACGTGGGAAGAGACTCATCCTTGAGACTATTCGGGAATTCTTCCCTGAAACTTGGATTTGGGATATAGTTCTAATTAAGTGAGTACTGCTTCTTCCATCTCTTTGCCTTACTTTTAAGAGTTACTCAATATGTCCCCTGATGTCTTGCAAGGCAGCAATTCCTTGTCACCTCTTCTTACCTTTTGCCTGCAAAGACTTAGCTTTTTCAGTCGTCACCTGGCCACCTACCATCCTCTTCCCCATGATAAAATTACTCTGTCTATTCCCACAACATGTGTACCACGAAACATATTCCTTTCCTAAGAAGAGGGGCATCTTTATTTAAAATATGGGTCCATATAACAAAAATTCTGAGTTTTCCTTCCAAACTCAGGAAAATTATGGGCAGAAGAACTTACAGATAGGTTTTTCCTCAGCAGATTTGGGTAATAAGTTCTGTGGGGACTTGGATATTGAATTTCTGCAGACAGAATAAGGGAAGTGCTGATTTTCAAGACCCATTGCCTGGACTGAGAAGCAAGGTATATGAAACTCATCCTTTCTAAACTCATCCTTATTCCATTCTCATCAGCTCTACTGGAAAAGCCAGCATCTCATACACCATCCCTGACACCATCACCGAATGGAAGGCCAGCGCCTTCTGTGTGGAAGAGTTGGTCGGATTTGGTCTGTCTGTGCCTGCCACCCTGACAGCCTTCCAGCCATTCTTTGTGGACTTGACCTTGCCGTACTCTATCATCCAAGGGGAAGATTTCCTGCTTAGAGCGAATGTCTTCAACTACCTTGACCGCTGCATTAAGGTGTGTACTTCTGACTCCATTCTTAGACCTTACCCCATCTTCAAAGAAGCTGCAGCAAAATGACTGGTGTAGATGACTGGATCTGTCCCTGCTCTTGAATGGTGTACACTGGTCATTCTACCTGATGACAGACTATCCTGACTGGATTTGTCCTCCTAAATCGCTACAAAGCAGAGGGAGCTCTGTGTGAGCTGTGACTAGGATGGGTATGTAAGCAACTGTCTCACGATCCATAGAGGAAGTAAGCAAATGCTTTGCCGAGTATCATTCACTATCCACAGCCATGCAAGCCACTGACAGTTTTATTGAGGTCTTTTCTTTCAGGATATATTTGCAAATGTGAAGAAGTGAAGGGCTTGTGCTTACCAGACAGAAGGAAGTGGGAAAAGCAAGAAGTGGAGAGCAGACAAGCCCTTCTCAGGGGCCAAAGTTCCCAAAACAGGGAGCACAGAAGTCCAGTACTTGCACCACAGAGTATCTGCCCAGCTAGAGGCTCTATTGCTCCCAGGCACTGGGGGACTGTACTCTCAATATTAAGCACTTTCCAGGCAAGATGGCTCCAAACCACAGGTGCACTGCACCTCTGCATGGAGGGAGCTTACACACAGATTAAAGGATACCTGAAGAAAAATATAACGGGGATCTTCTGTATGGCTTCTTATTTATGTTGTATTTTGGAATTCTGGAAAAAAAAAAAAGAGGCAAAGGTAGTCTAGATTTCCTCTGCTTGATTTGAATGCTAAATATTAGCTCTCCAGTCTCACAAGGAGATCATCATCAAAGGAGGAAAAATCAAGACACAATTTAGGAGGTTTTTTTTCCCCAAGCTCTGTTAAGTTTGACCTAACAAAACAAAAAGGCCTAGGATTGTAAACATCCTAGAAAAACAATATCTCAGTTATTGAGGCTTTCATCTCTTAACCTTGTTTTCCAAGTGTTGATACAACAATAGAAGAACAAACATTGATAACTGGTTCCCTTTGCAAGTTAGTTCAAAGCCATTAGCACCAGGACAACTGAATATAAATATCCTGATCGGGAATCAGAGGTATGCATAGGATATTTAATGTCTCAATGGAAAATGTCATGAGAAGCAAAAGGGAATACTGTTAAGGTTACATCTGATGGATGATTCATCTAACACCATCATCGCAAGCTTTAAATCTGCTCTATGCTGTTAACACCAGATGCAGACGCTATCTCACCCCTCTCTAACAATAAAGCACTATTTGCCTATGGTACAAAATCATCCCATCACACTCCTCTTTCTGTTCTCAGATTAATGTTTCGCTGTCAGATTCCCTTGATTATCAGGCCAAAATCATCTCCCCAGAGGAGGATGGATGTATATGTGCCAAGCAAAGAAAGACCTATGTCTGGAATATTTTCCCCAAAGAAATTGGTAAGTGCCTTTGAATCCACCTGATTTTCTGTCCTGAGATTGATACTAATCAATTTATACCTCACTTGAAAAAACCTAATCCTCTTAAAATGTGGAGAACCTGGCCTACCACTGGTCTTTCTAGCTGTCTGGACTAAAGAGCTCCTTCAGAACTGCAGTGTGTTTATCATTCCTGTTTTCAGAGATCATTTCTCTTCCCATTTGTCTCACATGCAGTGACTGACAATTCATTATGTTGCACTACTTGATATCTGTAGATATTCATTATCAGATAAGTTTTCTTACTTTAGCCATCATTCTGCAAGATAAAGGTCTATATTTTTTCTCCTTTTCTGCTACTATTTAAGGTACTGTAGTATTCAGGATTACTGCAGAGACCAAGGATGATGAAGCTTGTGGAGACAAAGCACCTAGGAACATCAGTATTGACTACAGGGACACCCAGATCAGAACGCTGCTGGTTGAGGTACTGCTGACGGCTCTTACTCTTTGCCCTGTACTTCCCATGAGGAAAGGAAAATGTAGCAAAAGTACCAAAAGCAAGTAAAAGTTTTTCAGGTTCCCTAAAGAACTCCTGGTTTGGCTCTACCTTCATCTGGCTGGGACAGGGTCTGGCTATTCAATCTAAGAACAAGTCCACTCCCATCTGATGTCCTCTTCTATGAGGATCAGTGGGTGTTGGTAAGTGCATGTCTCCCTCATTCAGAGGAGAAACTGGAAGTGGGGGACTCCATCTGATGGGAGCTCCCTTTCAGTAGCAGCCACATCAAGTATGAACCTGTAAACTTGCTTCAGTCCAATTGTCTTATGATGCAGGAGGATTGAGCAGGGGCTGGGTCTTCTGTCACTGCATTTCTTCTGCGTGCTTTGTTCTCATCCACTGCCTGTGTCTCTTCTTCCCATTGCCATGCAGCCTGAAGGCATCAGAAGGGAAAAGACCCAAAACTCCCTAATCTGTACAAAAGGTAAGGGTCTTACGTACTGCTGTCCTGAGAGGAACTGTAAGGAAGGCTGGAGGTTGCACTCTTTCCCACAGCACTCACTGATGCTGTCCCTCCCCTTTTCCCCAGAGCTGCCCAAATGGCAGCTAATGTGAGTGTTACAGTTCAATTCCCTGCTACAAAATTCCTGTGTGAGCAGGTGCCTGTCACTTAGACAGTGCCTGTGCTGAGGTGTTGAAAGAAGGCTGCTGTGAAACTATCAAAGCGAGATGCCCTTTTCATGCAAAATCTGTCCTGCATTTCACCACTCATGTTGACTGCTGTCCTCTGTTCCAAGGCTAACTGTAGCTTGCAGCTTTCCACTTCCAATGGGAATAGGAGAGGGAATGTAACATTCTCTTCCACACTATCTTGGTGCTGACAGTAGTTTCCAAGGTTTCCTGAAGCTCTGCCTAACAAAAGCAGCCCTGACCCTCACCAACCAGCTGTCCCCACTATTATGCTGAAGAAATCCTCAAGGTTCACAGACACTACAGCCTGTGAGCACCACCAGCCTTACCCTGTTCAACTCATTTCTGTTGATCAATGACAGTTACTGCACCAATTGGTCTGTTTTTCTCCACTTTGGTTTTGCTGTGCCTCCTTCTGCCTTGAGGTTCTTCATGACAACTGTGAGTTTCTGCCTATTGCTGTCTCTTGTGCATAATTTTGCACTGTGCAGTTCCTACCAGGAGCATTTCACTGCTATGATCAACGTTCCCATACAAATGACCACAACACACAATATTTTTCTCCACAGGTGCCGTGGTTATTCAAGATGTTGCTCTAGATCTACCTACAAATGTGGTGAAAGGATCAGCCAGAGCTTCCTTTTCTGTTGTTGGTAAATATATAATTAATAAAATATAAAAAGAAAGAAAATGTAAAAACATAAAATGAAAGCTTTTTTAGGATCCAAAATGTGAGTTTCCACTCCTTGTGTGGGAAACTTTTGAGCAAAGAGACTGATTCTTATCTTGTCCAGCAATGTTCTTTGCTGTGTCAGAGGAATGAAGTTTAAATATTGGTTGCATTCTTCACTTTTCTGTTTAAATTTATTGCATTTGAATGTTTTGCCCTGAAGTAGCACAGTTCTGAGTTATGACCTCAGCCAGACTCAGGCCAGTATGACTTTTTTCTACTCACCCACCTGCAAATCAGAGATGCTAGTGAAATCTTTTCCTGAAAGGGACCTGAACTTGGTTATGTGACTCACTAGTCACAAAATCTTTGCTTTGTAATGTTGGTGATTTCAGCTCATTCTAGAAATCCCTTGCTGCGTTTGTGTCATCTTTCCTAAAAATAACAATTTAGAGGTGATCTGTGATATATCTGCATAACCAGTGCCCCTTTTCAGCATTAGTTGTCAATTCTGCAATATATGGTTCACTGTAGCATCTCTGGGCTGTTCTGCTTCCCTCCTCTGGAAATAGAAGTTTCCTGGAACAACTTTTTTTAATTTCTAATAAGAAGTATCTGCTTGAAGTGGCACTGAAATAGGTAGTGTATCTGGTGTGGGTGATTTAGACTAAGGAAAGGTGAACAAGGGTTTTCTTGACTGCGAAGCAGAACAGAACAAATCACTCGGTACTGAGAGCTTTGTGTTTGTTGGAAAGGCTTGCAACCCTAGCTAGACTTTCCACGACTCTGACTACGGAACAAAAACTACTGCTTGCTTCAGTGCCTATGAGTTGTGCTAATCCCCCCTGGCACCTCCTCTTCCCCAGGTGACATCATGGGCACTGCCATGCAGAATGTGCACCAGCTCCTGCAGATGCCGTTTGGCTGTGGGGAGCAGAACATGGTCCTGTTTGCACCCAACATCTACGTCCTGGACTACCTGAACAAGACAGGGCAGCTGAGTGAGGAGGTCAAA
Source organism: Falco naumanni (assembly GCF_017639655.2). NCBI lineage: Eukaryota > Metazoa > Chordata > Aves > Falconiformes > Falconidae > Falco > Falco naumanni. Next base: position 9,049,716 of record NC_054058.1, on the reverse strand, counting down.
TCCAAGGCCATTGGATACTTAGTGAGCGGTGAGAGCCTTGTGCTTCCCTTACAATGTATGCTGAAATTCCCATTGAGGCCCGGTGAGCAGAAGCAGCAGAGTGGCTGTCCTAGCAGTATGGCACTGCTGCTGTAGCACAGCTCAGCGACCCAAGAGTCTGCCCTGATCAAGACATTTATTACCTTTCTTTTATCTTCTGTTTCTCCTTATCCTATTTTGCTGAGACTCAACTGTCATGCTTCCTTTGAGATTCCGCCTTTCAGACCCTTTCTTCTTTTCCACCCAGGCACAGTGTGTATCCTAATCCTGTTAGCTTAGTCGGAGCACAGAGCTGAGACAGCTCTGCCTGTTCTGTTTCTGCCTGTTCCATGTTTCTGCTGGACAAGATGTTCCATCCTTCCATCTAAGCTCCTTCAGGGATCCCCTGCTGCTTGGTAGATATACATTGCCTTTCCACTCTTTCCCATGGTGGTTTCAGATAAATCTGCCAGCAAACAGAACAGAATTTTGTTTTTAAATTAGGGAACACTTCCTCTTCCATGTTTTTTCAGGCTACCAGAAGCAGCTGTCATACAAACATCCTGATGGGTCCTACAGCATCTTTGGCACCAGAGATAAGGAAGGGAACACCTGGTGAGTACTGGGAGCAGAAGTGGCTCAAAGATTAAATTACACTGAATTCACATGATGCACTTTTACTAGCTAAATCAGATGTACAGAGCTGTCTAAGATCGGGGCTCTGTAAGCACTAAGAAAAATGGCTCTCTGCCCCATGCCAGGCAGGGTGTGCAGAGAGGCTGCGATCCCTACAGACCCAACTAACTTTTTGATTCACACTCCTGCTGTCTCCCATGGAACCCAATGCACCGCACTGCTCTGTAGAATCACAGAATCAATTAGGTTGGAAAAGACTTCTAAGAGCATTGAGTCCAACTGCAAACCCAACACTGCTAAGTCCACCACTAAACCATGTCCCTAAGTACCACATAACCAGGATTAACCCCAGAGTGTGTTGGACACCCTTCCTATGTCCCATCTAGCTACTGTTCCTTTAACTAACCTTTCCTAGAGGAGCACACCAAGAGAAAGCAAGCCATCAGCATGTTGGCTGTAACTCTTCATGTTTATGCATAGCATGAATGGGAGGGCTGAGTTTTTCTGTTCCTACTTCCAATGCTTCTTCATCTCTCCCTTGCAGGCTCACTGCCTTTGTGTACAAATCATTTGCACAAGCTAGTCACTTCATCTATGTTGATGACAATGTCCAGGCTCAAACCCTGATGTGGCTGGCAAGCAAACAGAAGCCAGATGGCTGTTTCCAAAGCGTTGGAACACTCTTCAACAATGCCTTGAAGGTGGTAGAGAATTGCTTCTTGGTCAAATTTAGTCTTTTCGTTAAGAATATGCTCTCCCACTACTGTCAAAAGCTATACTTTACTCCAAATGCCTGACCTCTGCCAAGGGCTAGCTCTCCACACCTTACAATGACTATTTTCAGCTCAGCTAGCTTCCCCACACTGTACCTTACACCTTATGAGCACCTGGGATAGGGTTACAGAACTGTAAGCTTGAGGGAGGGGGGTTTTTTTGTGGGTTTTTTTGCTTGTTCGTTTGTTTTGTTTTGGTGTTTTGTGGGTTTTGTTTGTTTGTTTGTTTGTTTTTTGAGATGGTAGCAATGGGTTTCTCTTGATTTAAGAGCCATTTAAGAGCTCTGTGTATGCTTTCCTTCCTCTTGGCCTGCTTCCAGAACTGACTGCACTCCCAGCTGGGATATGGCAGTTCGTATTTAAAGACTTCTCACTCGTGGCATTCACTAATTATTCCTCTCTCTGTGTCCTTTTCAGGGAGGAGTAGATGATGAGCTGTCGCTTTCTGCCTACATCACCATTGCCATGCTAGAAGCTGGGCACTCCAGCTCGGTAAGGAGACCTTCAGTTGCTGGTATTCAGCTGGAATTGGTTTGCATTTGTTGGCTTGGCTCCAGCATCTGCTACAAACTGTAGTAAAGAGAAAAGGGAGAGAGTACTCCCAAGGAACGTGACCCCGCTCTGTATCTGCACTAGTTGCTGTGGTAGAGAAGTTCCCCATCTCTATATCTTTTAAGCCATCACTGTTCAAGCAGAAATTGTACAGGTCTCAGTGAGGTTAGGTCTTCTATTTGAGATACCCAAGACCTTTAGCGACATCTCTTAGTTTCTGATAAAGAAACTTGAAACGTAGTAACCCACACGCTATAGTTTAGCCTCAGACATGGTTCAATCAAGAAAGTAAGTTATTGCAGGTAAATCCATAAAGTCTACAAAGGGGACTAAAAGCTGTGTTGGAAAAATGAAGGTCCATCACAGTGAAAAGCTGTTCTGTCCTTTTTAAAAAGTGGCTAGTACAAAGAAGACCACAGAGGAGATGTTAAACTTCAATATATGAGTTTCTCTGCCTCCAATTTGTCATATCTTTTCTGAGGGCCTTCCTGGTTAGTGCATTGGCAAGGGCAAGAGTCAATCTGTAAAGATTTTTTACTTGTTGTAAACCTAGTACAACTTCACAGAATTAAATTAAAATTACACCAGAGTCACTGAGGAGAGACTGCTAGGTTGGATTTGTTTAAAACAACTCTCGTCTATAGAAGTGCAGAGTGAATTATTGTCATGGAGGTAAGCAGGAATTAGCTGTGAAAGAAACGGTCTTCTCTTTATAGACTGACATCTTCAAAAACACACTGAAAAGCCGCTTGATTTGTCTGAAGTTTTCTCTGAAATCTCTCCTTAAATAATACTGTATTGTCTCTCCTGAAATCACTATACAAACTGAAGTCCCATTCCCATTGCTGTGATAGTGACAGGAGGAAGAACAGGTTTAAAGAAAATAAATGTTTGGCCAGGTGAAGACTACTGTCCAGAAGTAAACCCATATGTTTTGTTTTGCTTCGGTTTGTCGTGTTTTTTTTTAAAGTACCCTGTAGTCCGAAATGCCTTTTTTTGCCTGGAGACTGCATCTGAGAAGAATATCAGTGATGTTTACACTCAGGCACTCATGGCCTACGCTTTCTGCTTAACTGGCAAGGCAGAAAAATGTGATTCATTCCTCAGAGAGTTACAGAAATCAGCAAAAGAAGTTGGTGAGTTTCAACCATTTGCGGAATTTGGGAAGTGGGTAGAGGGAACAGATCTTACTGATGGTTCATGGTCTAGCCTTAACAATACTGAGAGTATAGGTACATGCACCGACCTCTGCAAATAATACATGGAGTTAATTTACAGCACACCTGTTGCTCCATAGAGATTACTTGTGAGAAAGAGGCCAGGACACAGCACACCTCCGAGGCAGCATGCAGCAGTGACACCCATAACCCATTTTGGTTGCTCCTCACCCTCTGTTTATTCAGATGGCTCGCAGCACTGGGAGCAGGAGGAGAGGTCTCCATCAGAAAAATCTCCCTCCTTCCTTGACCATGCCCCATCAGCTGAAGTCGAGATCACCAGTTACGCGCTGTTGGCACTGCTCTACAAACCCAGCCAGAATCAAGAGGATCTCACAAAGGCCTCAGGAATTGTGCAGTGGATCATCAGGCAGCAGAATCCCTACGGAGGTTTTTCTTCCACCCAGGTGCCAAAACTCCCTTCCACTCCCCAGCCAGTCCTAGGACATGGGGCACTGCTTCAGGGTGCCAGCAGGGCTTTGACTACCTAGTCTTATTTCTCTTTTGTACCTCATGTCTGAAACACACAGAGACCAAGCATTTCTCTTAAAGAGACCAAAATACCCCTTTTTCTTTTTTTTCCCTCTTCACTATGAAAAGGTTAAAGCCATACAAGATTAATCTGACTAGCAACAAATACAGATACTTGTGTTGGGGATGAGCATAGAAAACACCAAGTTCCAGCTGTTACATGACCAAGAAGTGTTTTGTAGTAGTTCTCTAGAAAATACATGCTTCACCACCATGAAAAACTCTAGAAGTATGCTCTAGTGCTCAGATTTTATGTCCTGAGACCTTTATATGAGTACAGAGATTTCTTCCACCCTAAAACATACATGTCAGAATGGAACAGCTTCATATATACGGGAACCCTGGAATTATGCGCATTCAGGGTTTCTTTAGCCAGGATGAAATAACTATGTTTCATACTGGAACCATAACTTTGACCTCCTTTGCACGGGCCACACTGTGTAGCTAATTGCTTTTTATTATTTTCTTTTGCTTCAGGACACAGTCATTGCTCTTCAAGCCCTCGCTGCTTATGGTGAGGCTACCTACAATTCTGTTACACAAAATGTAGTCAAGATCACTTCCAAAAAGGCTTTTGAGAAGACATTTATTGTCAACAACGCGAACAGGCTCCTGCTGCAACAGATTCCCCTTCCTGAGGTCCCTGGGAAATACAGCCTAACAGTGAATGGCAGTGGATGTGTACTTATGCAAGTAAGCGTCTGCTCTCCTCTTCATTGTGTCTCACATTCTGCACACAACACAGTGATCTTTTTGATGATTGTCTAGCAGACTTCCCTTTATTTTTCCTAATTATTTTATTTCCCTAAACTATTTGAACTTTTCCCCCCATCCCACATTCTGACTCACAGCATGGGGAAAAAAAGAGTCCTTTCTGATCAGGAGCTGGTTTTGGGAGGTAACTCTGGGTACAAGCACCTTCACTGTTAAAGAGCATTAGTCTTTTGTGTCTGTCATTGATGTAAGCAAGGACCTTCCTCACAAAACCAAGAGCAACGTTGTCAGGAAACTTGACTAAGTCTGATACTTGTTGTCTGGAATGCAAGGAAAACTCTTGTCATGCCTGAACAAAAGTTTTTTTTTCCTCTTCCAGACAGCACTGAGATACAACATTCACCTTCCAGACGGGACCTTTGGATTTTCACTCTCTGTACAGACATCAAATGCTTCCTGCTCACTGGATCGACCAGCGAAATTTAATATTGTCCTCATAAGCAGGTAATGTACCATCAACAAACCAGTTGCACAGTTGACAAGGCATGCAGAGAAGGTTACCCTGTGTATTCAGTTCTGCTTACGAAGTCAAGAACAGTGAGCTGATCAATGTGTTGATGGTACCAGCCTGTGAAACACAGTATCCCAAAAGACCTTGTCGCGGTAACTGATGGTGGTAGCACATATTTGGCCCCTTCATACCAGGGGCCTTCATTTGAGCCAGTCAGCAAGTGCATGTGCCTCATGCCAGCCTCCCTGTGCTGTATGAGACCAGGAGCAGAGAGCTGAGGTTTGCTTCCCCAGGCACGGTCCCGACTGACGAGGGCTTCTGTTGTTTCAGTTACACAGGGAAGCGTAGCAGCTCCAACATGGTCATTATCGATGTGAAGATGCTGTCTGGCTTTGTTCCTGTTAAGTCTTCCCTGGACAAGGTAAACTTATAGGAGCAAGACTAAATGAGTCATCCCAGGGACAGAGGAGAAGACTGGTCATGATGAAAGCAAAGGCCTCGTTAAGGATCATTTGTTGACCCACAAGCCCTGCGAGGTGTTTGCATGGCTGCACTGTCTTCATTACCAGGTAGAGGGAGTGTCCTGCAGCGAGCTGTGAGCACACAGACATTCGCACCTTTAAAACTAGGAAGGGTTCCAGCTAGAACCTGACCAGCTGGCAGGTGCAACTGGGAGCTGGCACTGCCTAGGTAGGGAAAGTGTAGGAAATCTGCCAGACCGATTCTGAAAACTCTACACTAGAGTCAGACAGTATTCCCTAAATGAACTGCAGTGCCTCCCATGCACTTGGGAAGTGCTCGTACCCCCCACTAAGCAGCAGGTTTTGCTCAGTCTACTCATCTGTTCAGCAACGTATCAACTAAAAATCAGCTGCCAGCCCTTGATACCTGGCTAGGACCAGAATGAATCCCATAAACACGCAATGGTAGGATCTGGGGTAGCATTTGTTTTTTCATTGTTTATAAATACATTTATCTCCATTTCATTGTTTTAAAGCTCATTGCCAGTCATACAGTGATGCAAGTAGAAAACAAGAAAAGCCATGTCCTTCTTTATCTGGAAAATGTAAGTTCTGATCACTATGCATCTAATTTTCACAAAGGATGCAAACAGCATGTAATAGATGCATCTACAGCATGGATGCACTCTGTGAAGTGCATTTATCATGTTCCTTCCTCAACAGTTTTCCCCTGTAATCACTAAGCTACTTAGTCCTCAAACTGCATGTAACATCCCAACCTCCCAAACGGCTTCACAATGATGCCTGCCCCATTAGCACCTAGAAATAAATTAAACAACAAAAGCACATAGAAATTAATCAAAAATCTTTCTCTTTTCAGTCAATATCAGATAAACACCACAAAAGAGGTTCCTTTGTGTGTTATGTCCCCTTGGGAGTTTTCTTGTAAACTTCAGTTCTTCCAACAGGACATGAAACACTGCCCTAAACTCCTCTGGAAAGATTTCCATTCCTTCTCTTACACTAGTTCATTCCCAAATGTAACCTGTAATCTAATCCCTGGCTCAGCATTTACATAGTAAAAGTAACTTTGCTTGGGGCCCTGCAGAACTAACAACAGAAGCCAATATGCCCATGATGCACATTGATTCCCAGTTTCTTGGTGGCACATAATGTTCCTGTCTGAAATGGGAGGGGCTGGAATACCAGATTTTATCGTCCTGACCATTGGTAGACCCTTGAGAATTAAGCCCAGTTTTTTGGGACATTTTTCCCCTCTCCGGTAAAAGGATGTGTAATAACTACAGAATCAGGTAATATAAGCAGGATAGGAAACCTACAACTTTTCAGTTTCAATTTGGACTCTCCAAACATATTTCAGATAATGGATGTCCCACATCTGTATGTGTGGCATCAATGAGATTTGGAATATACAGTCTATCAGTTACCACCCTGGTCTGCTCCAGATGTTGTTTTACAAATAAAAAGATTTATGTGATCCCTGTCCATCCATTCCCAGATCTCGCAGAAGAAAAGGAAAGAAATCACTTTCACAGTTGAGCAGGACTTTGTAGTGACCCATCCCAAGCCAGCTCCTGTGCAGATCTATGATTACTATGAAACAGGTTGGTCTTTGATTTTGACTAGTATGAAGTTTGGGGGAGGGGCTGAGACAGCAGAAACACTGCATGCGTTGTGGAAGACCCAGAACCAGCCCTCCTGGAACTCTAGCAGGATCTGGATCTACTGTCAAGGCTCATTTCAGTTTAGTGAGCTGGGTCTCATGCCCAAGGTACAAGTGGGCATGACTAGAAAGTTACAAAAATGCAGGTGCCAAAACTAAGGACATTTCAAGGATCTCCAGCTTAAGCATGCGTAGGGTACACCCACCTCCAGGAAGAGGCACAGGAGGTGGTCTCCAGGCTAAAGGGACATTTCTTTCCTTCTTCTCCAGAAGAGTATGCTGTCACCCAGTACACGTCACCATGCAAAGAGGCTGTTGCAGAAATGGACTAATAAGGAAAGTAAAAGCCAGGAAAACAAAACCCAAGCAGGTAAGAAGGTGAAGTATAAAACAACGTGAGCAGAGAGGTTGTCGGGGTGAGTACAGCAATAACTATCCTCGCAGAAACAGATTCTTCAGACTCCACCAGGCTTCTCAGGGAGCAGCCAGACAGGGGCCAGGTCCTGTCCCATGACACATGCTTAGTGGACTCAAGGGGAGACCACATTGCTGTTCATGGGAAGAGCTCAGCCTCTAGGGGGGAAAGCCAAACTGCAGAATAATGGAGAGACTGGGAAATACTTTCAGGTTTTCCTCAAAAGCATTGGCACTTAGCAAGGAATAATCTACCTACAGCAGTCCTTGAAAGCCTCCCCCCTGAAGCCTACGCCTCATGGGCACAGACAAGGTGTTTCACTTGGAGTTACAGAAACCCTTTCCTGGATAGTTAAAACATTACTTGAGGAGAATACTTGAGGTGACATGAATCATGGAGTCGGTGTGTTGACTAGTCAGAGGTACAATCCTGTCTTGCTGTAGGTCTGCGTCCTGCTCAGCACGGCGGTTATGCTGGTTATTACTTGCTGAGCAATGCCCAAGTGGTACAGGCACACCCTGCTGCCAGGCCTGGGCCCAGCCTCTGTTTTGCACAGAAGGGGATGACTACCCTGTGTCCTGAAGCCGTATGTTATATCTTGCAGCTGTTGGTTTGTTCCCATTGAGGTTATTTTGTTCTGGATTTTTCCCCTGCAGGACCAACATCAATGTTGAGCAAGAGGTCAAGCATCCTATTTTCTTCTGTCATTAAGTCCTGGAAAGGGCCATTTCACCTTACTAATCACAGTGGGAGTTTGCAACGTCGTTTGAGCTAGTGTCTGATTCTCTGTTTCCTTTCACAGTACACATCTCTAGATCTGTATCATAATAATGTATAACTTTCCATAAATAAACCTCCCTTTTACATTGGGCGCTGGCTTTTTTTCAGTGTCATGGAACAGACATTTCAATGACAATTCACATGTTATGGTTGCTGGCTGGGGAAGGATGAAGGGAGAAACATATCTGTCTTGCTGGCAGCGCACAGCCTCCTCTCCCAGCTACAGCTGATAACCCCTGGTAACTGCTGCAATACACAACGTGTTCAGTCCCTCCCACCTCTGGAGTTTAGGACACATTTCCCATGGCTGCTGAACAGCCCCTCACCTTTCCCCAGCCCTGCCAGGGTGCTGCCTCTGCCCCTGTGGCATAAAAGTAGGGGTTTATGTATGGACATGATGGATTGACTATGCACCATGCTTAGTAGAGGAGAGGGTGAAGAAAGGGGCAGGTTTCAGTCCAGGCCTGCTGAGTGTCTTGTCCCACGTCCCGGATAATCCCCTGCCAGGCCCTCCAGTCCACAAGATTGGCCAGAGTTTGTCCAAAAGAGATGACGAGCCTGGATCATGATGCCCTGTCCTAGCCAGCAGGAACAAGCCTCTCCATTTTCCTGCACCTTTTGTCATCCCCCACTTTGTAACACTTGGAGTCACGGTGGTTTCAGCAAACACAAATGCTCTTGGGCTGCAGCATGCCAGAGTTGGTGGAAGGGTGGGAGGAGCATGATCCAAGCACTAGGGAGCACTGGCAAAGGGGACAAAGAGACAGGCAGGGATGGCTGGGGAGGAGGGAACAGAGCAGCATCAGGAGGGCTCCACAAAGAAATATGGATGACGTTTCTCTTACCCAGGAGTAACAACAGCACCAACAGCCCTCGCCCACCCCAGCCAGGGAGAGCGATGGGGCAGGAGCTGGGCTGGATGGGTGTGAGCCTGCAGGTGGTGGGATCCAGCCCCACACCCACTCATTTGCAATGTATGAGGAGCTGACCATCAGCCACGAAGGAGCGGGGAGAAAAGGATGGATCGTTATGGAGTGGGGAGGAAAAGGACCTGCCATGCAAAGGTGTGAACAGGAATGTAAGTGAAGGTGCAAACTGTTCAAATGCTGAGGACTAGTATGTGTTTTGAAAGGATCCATTTCACTGGGCAATTTGCTAAAGTTGTGTGCAGACATGCATATTTTTATTGAAAAATATTAATCATCATGTCAGCACAGAATATCCTTCCTCCCAAATAATTTTTTTTTTTTTTTTTTCACAAAAGGTACTAAATAATTTGAGTCACTGGGATTTGTGCTTCTGAGTTACTCTGGCCTGACTCCTCACCAAAGCAGATGTCTGAGTCTCTACAGGCAGCAGGGTACCCAAATAGTCACAGTATCCATCAGCCATGTGTGAGTTTTAGAATTGCACAGAGCTGGTCATCCAGGATGTGCATGATATTGATGTTATAAAAAGCCATTTCATTAAGTTTCACAGACAAGGAATTTGTGGGGCATGAAATTGCTTTGGGTAGAGTGCAGATATCCACGCCAAGTTCCAAAATCAAAACTTCACTGGCAGTAGGAGGGAAGCGAGAACGGCTGTCAGTTTGTTTTCCTGACACACCCTGAACTGTAGCAAACAACTGATTCGATTTACATGAGCATTAGACAGGACTGAAGCAAGATAAATCAATAGTTACAGCAAAAAGAAAAGGAGAGCAGGCTGAGTGGCTGTGGACACAGGATGTGCAACTTTCTGGGGGATTTGAAGCCAGTGAAGCCAAGGCTGCAGCAACCCACATGGAACTCATAAAAAATCCCCCTCAGGTCTGGCCAAATGTTATTCTGTTCAGCCAAACATTGTTTTCTGGGAAGAGCCAACGTCCTGGGGAAAAAAAAATAGTTGCATTTTTATCATTCTTTTGGAACCTTCTTTTCCTTTTAGGCCAAACCTGTACTATTAAAACATCAAGAACATATTTCCTACTGCAGACTCTTCTTCTGCATGCTGAAAATGTAATGTTTATTACCCAATTTTATCCCGTGACTGAAACAGCTAATTGCCAGTTGCAGTCAGATCTAACAAACATCCCATGCTAATACTCTTCCTGCAGATCGTTACATATACACCAAATTTTCCCTGGCTCCTGCTCTCACAGGGATTAGCAGTATTCCTTAAATATTCCTTAAATTCCTTAAAAAGCATTCCAACACCTCCCAGATTTCTGGAACCTAAGTGTCTTGTTTCAGCTATACATTTTATGCCACACACCTGAAACCGAAGCCAGCATTTTAATTGTTGACTAAGCAAGACAGGGGCACCCACTAGACTGAATGTCATTTCTTCCTCTGTGATCCAATAATCCTGAGATATCATATCATTCAATCTCAGAGATTTAAAGAGTGTTCTAAGTATCATAAGGTTAGAACTGCTTTAATTTTGGCAAGATGTACAGGCTAAGCAAACTCTGTTTCCCCAAGTGCTCACTGTCCCCCAGGGTGCTCTGCGCTGCCGTACTGCTGCCCCAGAGGCACAGGCACTGGGTTATTGTGTTCTGTTTTGCACATCTCAGTTTAAAAAAGCTACCAGAGAATGGAGACAGATATAAGTATCAACTGAAACTGTTCAGGTCCTGGGCTTGAATCAACAACACTGTAAGAAATGGGAAATGCACAACATACACTAGGGTTGTATGCCCTTGTGCCGGCTCTGCAGCTTCTGGATCTCCTACGGGTCTGTGCATGAAGCTGTTAGAAGTACATTAAAATGCAAGTTCTTACGAATAAAAAAGTGATAAAAAAGAGTATAATCATATGGGATTGTCTTTGACTAAAATACTCTGTCAAGCTCACTTTGTGTGAAATCCTTCTGGGCAGAGTTTACTCGTGGCATTGGAATTTCTTTGCTGCTCATGTGGAGTTCACACTGAAAGATCTGGTAAAGGCTGATGTCATGGCCCAGTTACGAACAGGACTTATGATGATCACACTTGTTCTGGAAACTGAACATAAGCTTTTTTACTGTAAATTATGACTTTCATCCACAACGTGGTCAGCAGGATGCAAAATCTAGATAAGAACAAATGAATGTCCCCAGAAAGATGAGCCCCAGTGTGTAGCAGCCCCTCAACTGCTTAGCCAGCACTCTCACTAGACAAAGGAGTCTTTGATCCAGGGAATTTGTTTGCTCCGTCTTTTGGCTCAGCATCTCTGTGATCCCTGCTGTGTCACAGGTAGTAGTGTCAAGCTGTTAAACAAAGGCACAGCAAGACCTCAGCTGTATGATTTATTTTATTTTCCAGATCTTGTTACCTACTTGTTGATGTTCAGATCTTCTCCTCACCACCCTCTGTCTGTCAGATATGAAGTGTGAGTGATGACCAACCAATTCACTGATCAGAGGCAACCAGGAATGTGCCAAAGGAACCTTCGATCAAGAAATGATGATGTATCAAAATGCTCTGTGGAAACAACTCAACCTTGTTCTCCGATCATTTCTTTCTTGAGTTCATTTGCAACTTACCTGCTGGATGGCCAATTAGGGAGGTAGGGGCCTGTCTGCAGTCAAATAATGCCCACCATCTGATTCATCAGACTGGTGACACAGAACTATGAACACATCTCTGGCACCAATGGCTGTGAAATGCATAGCATCGAAGAAGGACTTCCTGAGGAACATCACTCATGTACATTTTAATTTTTTATTCAGGGTAACAATGAAAAGTTTTCTTAAAAAATTTTCAAGTAAAGAAGCAACATTATGTCAGCTAGTCCTGTAGGTCAACAGCAAGAGAAAGCTTCTTTCTGCTTGACCTCCGAAATTGTCACCTTTTGAAGGTCAAGAAAATCCTAGAAGCAAGACGTTACATTGAGTACAGGACCTAAAAGCCTCCTTCAAGGAAACTTCTCTCTCTTCCCCTTTCTGATCCTCTTGCAAGCTCAGCACACTGATCTCCTGATGCCTTTTGATCCTGCCCTGGAGCCCCCTGCTCCCTCTTCCTGCCACACCATCGTTCCTGCTGGGCAAACTGGGACCTCCCTTAAGAACATGAATTCAGCAGGGCTCCTGGACCCCGTGTTGTCCATAGATTGCATATAGAACCTGACAGCTGGGGCATTTAAAAAAGCTTATTTGAGAGTGAAGGGAGGGTAAATATGAATGAAGCAGGCAGACGTGGAGGGAATAAAACTCACCATGCTGTGTATTGACAGGGCTCTGTGTGCGTGCTACTAAAGTGCTAACCTCGCACATTTTTTTCAGCCTCCCACTCTTTGGCTCAGTACCCACAGGGAGGTGAAGGCTGGGTTAGCACTGGAGGCAATTGCATAACTATGCCACATGTTTTCTACTTTGCTTTACTAGAAGTGACTGGCTCTAGGCCCCACTGGCTCCCCTTGCTGTCCCTCCTGTCCAGGTAAGGGGTGTCCACACTTACTCAGTGACTCGAGGTCTGCGCCATGGTAAATAAAGCTCATGTGGGAAGTCCTGAGCCCCGAGTGTGGGACGTGCAGCTGGGTCTCCCCTCATGTCCCCTGGTTGCTTAGACGAGGTCTTGTCCTGTCCCCTTCCAACCACTTGTGTCCAGCGCAGGGTATCCCAAACCAGGAGGGAAAGTACAGCGGTGTGATGCACCCAGGGCAGGCTCTGTAACTGCGTTACAGCATCATGGCTCATACCCCTTTCCCTGACCTGAAGGGCCACACACGACCAGCTCTGCCCTGCCTAACAGGGTGCAACAGAACAAAGCAGAGATGCAGGGGGAAAGGTTAAACATGAGAATATCTGATATCCTTGCCCTGTACTCCATTAGGACTTCTTGTCTTGCTTTCCTGCAGCAATGTCCATCTCAAAACTCTGGACAAACACGTATCAGCTGAATCCCAGCTCCTCTCTGCTCTGGGGCGGGCACCAAATGACATCTGGCTTAGCTGTGGCACGGAGAGAGGCCTGGGCTTGCCCCACGTTACCCAGCAAGGCAGTAACTGAGCTAAGCAAAAAGCTCTTCCCTCCTGCTTCAGGTCAGCCAGCAGGCTCTGGGCAGGAGGCCCCTGTGGTGCATGACCAGGTGCCCCCCGGCACAGCTGGAGGAGCCCCCCCCCCCCTTGCCCAGCCACCGCAGCAAGCGGGTCCTGCACTGGGCAAATACAGCGTGGTCTGTCCGGCAGGAGGTCCCAGCGCAGCCTTCTGCTCTCTTATTCTAGCGAAGCCATTCAGAGGGAGGCAGTGATCTGGGGTTTCAGTTTTTTGTAGCAAAACAAACATCAAGTCTAAATGGGAAAAATCTTTGAAACACCTACATCATGGAAGTATGACCTTTTTCTCTACTGGCACTCTTGCTCATGGCCTTGTGCCGTGAAGTTTGAATGGTCTCTGGGAATGACTATCTCATGGCAACTCTGGGCACCAGTTCTGTTGTTGAATAACTCTTGCGAGATGCCTTTTTTCCTTCTGTCTGCTCAGTGTTTCTCTGTATGCAGCTTGGCCCATTGCTTCTGCTCCTGCCACTGAGCACCTCTGAGAAGAGCCTGACTTCAGCTTCATTCCACCAGTCTTGAACATCAACCTCGGGGCCAGCAGAGGGACCTTCATAAGATGCTTGTGCCTCATCTGAGGAGAGAGGAAGCCCTTGCAATAACACCACAGCTAAAGAAAAACACAAAGTCTATATTTATTATGTATGTCTTCTAACATGGTAAAGTTTTATCTGAAAAAAAGGAGTCATATGACTCAAAAAAAGTATAGTTAATTGGCCAAGTGCTGTTTTCAGATACATTTGTGAATATTTCGGCTTTTCCTGTCCCCTTCTTTGCAATAGTCTGAGTAATACAAATGTATAAATGAAAACAGCTTTTCATTCTTTACTACATCAGGGATTATCTTATATACACAAAATACCTGCAAATATGCAAACAGCTACTTTCTTGTCTATATATTTTAAACTTATTAGATATAATTCATTAATTACTTGTAATGGCTTTAATACTGGGATTTCAAGAACTGATCCTACTCTGTCTACTGTGCACTGTAAGTATCAGACAGACACACCGCACATTTCTCATGCCAGAGGGTTAACAACATTGCTTGAAGCCTTTTTGGCAACATACAGTACAGGTTTCTTTTAAGGCAAGACAAAGTTTATACACAGAAGAGATGTTTCTTATAATATAGCTGGGAAAGTTGGATAAACCATACTTTGTAGAGAGCTTACCCTACAAATGGGCTAGTCTTACATCATACAAAATATAGTCAGAGGACTATTTATAAAACCCAGCTACTGATTGGGTTTTCAATTTAATCTACAAAGTGCGTTAAAATGAGAGTAATTAATCGGTGCCTGTGCCATGCCTGAATTTACTCATTTGTTCATATGACACCACAGAAATATATTTGGCAGCCCAGCTGTCTGCACCTGGGAAAGGCAGCTAATCTGCCACCAGGCTCTTCTCTCAGGTTAAGATATTTAACAGGACATTAAAGTGGATAATCTTTATTAAGTCTGATATTTTCAGTTTAATTTGAAGTTTAGCTGATGAAGGATTTCTATGGCATTGCATTTCATTGCATATCTTCCTGTGTCTGCATGTTGCGACTTGTGTAATGTTCATATTGGCTGAGGTTTTCTGATAGAGGAACTTCTTTTCACTATGGCCTGTGAAATATTTTGTCTCCCACACAAAAACAAGCCCTTTTTTATCTCTCTGGGTATTGCTGTTACTCCTATTAATTTATATAAGTAATTTTCCTTGTAAAGCTTTTTTGCCATTTGAAATAAATTGCTTTGGGTTTCTTTGCTTTAAATATATAGGCTGGAGGCTGGGGAAACTAGTATCATTATTTGGATTTCCTTTAAAATAAAAATACTGAAATCTTTTCTTTTTTTTTTTCTCCTGAAGGATCTTTTTTTCAGCCTTTAGCTGAACAGCTAACACAATTTTGCCAACCAGAGCTGTAAATGTAAGTCTCGGGTTTTACAGTGACTGTTTCCTCACCCATCCCCAGGCAAAGCTGATGTACGTACCAAAGAGAGACTTTGCTTTGCTAGAGTTCCTGGTTTCTACCAGGGATCTTAGGTGAAAGTGCATGGATCACCTTAGGCATGATACCAGTATCACCAAGAACTGTTTCCTCAGCTTTTTCTTTTAACATATGTCTTATTGAAAGACAAATGTGAAGTTCGGTTTCTATTGTTTACATTTGGCTTTGAGGGCTGAGCATTGTGCTACAGTCCTTGAGGAGGCAGACCAGGAACATAGCAGAGAAGCAGGTGCCTTTCTTGGGATTATTTACATTTTGTGACTGTGGTTCCAAACTTGCTTAAGACTGCTGGGACAGACAAGGATTCCTGCTCGTAGCAGTGCTGTGGTAGTACTAAGGGTATTTACACCCACCCACAGACACCTTTTCTTCCTGCAATTGCAGTGACTGGTAAGCCACCCTCTTATTAAGGGACAACTGATAGTCATCCAGAAAGCTGAATAATAGAAACTGGAAAGAAGTCAGAGGAAAATATACCATACATAATATATGGTAATAATATAGTATTAATTGGATTAAGATGATTAAAATTGCACAGCTCAATATCTTATTTTGTTTTCATCAAGAAGTATGTTTTCTATAGTGGTCATAAACTTGGAGGTGTAGGACATCACGTTTTTCTTTTGTCTTTGCTAGGCAATGCAGTTAAGACTGTATGACATAGGAAACTGCAGAATAAGGTTTGCTGTGACTGGAATTTATCTATGTTTATGACGGCCTGTCTTAACTTATTAATTGCACCTTTTGTGTCAGTCAGTCCAACTCAAAATAATGCATTTTAAAGTGCTGGTGGAAAGGAACCTGTGAAGGAAATATTGTGGAGAATGAAATGCTCCAGAAAATTATAAAATAAAAGAGTCATAATGATATATTCAGGCAAAGTAGAAGCCCTCCTATGGCATCTGTTTCTTATTGACCTGGTGTCTTGCTCCATTTAAGTATGATAATACCTGGAAAGGAAATCCAATGCATCAGCACATGTAAATTACCAGTATATCACTGTAACCTTTCCAAGAATCATTCGGAATTAAGCTAATTTTCCCCAAGTGTTCTTTAGAACAAAATAAAACTTTAGAATAATGTTATAGTTTTAATTTAGCATTGGAAATAACTTTCAAAAACCCTCTATGGAACAACCAAAAGATGTGCTACCTTTAAAAGTGAGAGTGCACATATATAATCATTCATTTTCAAGCAGGATGAACCAAAATTAATTGCTGTCATTTAGTATAGAAATCCACTCTGCTTGGAGGGTTATAAGAAATCAGATTTAGGCATTGTGGCTAAATGAACCATTTACTGTGATGTGGCCAAATTTAAATTCTTTGCGATCAACAGTTAGGTACAACAATTCACTTAGGTTTTGTATCAGCTCAATATGGAGACTAGTCACTGAAGATATTAGATACATACAGATTGCCTCTTGATCTGCCAAGTGTGCGGTGACCTCAGACACGTGTGAAGTGTTATCATAAAGGTAACATCTTTCCTGTGGTTAAGATCATGACTGCCAGTTCCCTGGAACCATCGCCATCTATGGCAAGGATGTTGCATGCCTTTTTCAGCAGTGTTATCTTTTATTAGACCAGCTAGCCTTGTTGGAAAAAGTACCCAGTCTTTCAGACACACAATCTCTCTCTCCTTCAGTCTGAAAAAGCACCTAAAAGCTTTCAAGCTAAGTAGAAGTTCAGACCGCTTGTTCTGATTATGGTGAGAGGGGAACCAGCTGAAGCACCAACTGCCGGAGCTAAAGGGTGGTTAGTGCTTGTGGAGCGAGTTGGACATCAGGGTGCCAGAGAGCTGGTTCCTGGGGTACTGAGAAGCAGGTATTTTATACCTTGTGGGTGGTAAATTAGTAGAATGAAGAAGACAATGGTGAATAGGACATCCATCAAATCACTGGTTTTGATGGTCCTGTAGATCTATGAATTTTTGGTTTACATGTTCATCCTTACGGTGTACTTTGCATGTGACCATTCAGATTTCTTTTTGGGTTCAGTTTACAGCAGCCTGAATGACAACAGGCAACTTGGGATTAGTCATGTATTCCAGCAAATGGCCAGGACACTATTGCTTTATTTACTAAAGGAGTTGAAGATGGGAGTGAGAGGACAGATGATAGGGGGCACTTCTGGAGAAAGATCTGTATGGTTTTTATTACTTGCTAGTTACACAACCACTTTTTCATCAGTGTTTCCATCCTTAACTGATAATCTGCTAAATCTTTTGGTCTGAGTATGTGTTCATTCCTTCTCCATATGACATTTATGTAACCCTTCCCCCCCCAGAAGACACTGGCTGCCTCCCAACTGTTTTCCTGACTTTTGTGGTTTATAAAAGGTGTTAAATTTTATTCCACAAGAGACTGTGCCTGAGTTTTGAATACCATTCTTAATCTTCCTTTCATCCTCAGACATGTCTCCTAGTCCTTTGCACTGCTCTTCCCTGCAGTTTTCTGGCTACAGTGCCAGAGTCAAGGCACGCTGTACAGCTGACAATCAGTCTTAACATTCACTCTTTTTCAAAGCTTAATCTACAGGCAAAGAGCAAATAGGGCTGCCTGTGCTGTCGTGATCTAGCAAGCTCCCTTGCACAGAACAGAGAACCTCTGCCATGATTGTGGCTTCACACATTCAAGGTGGTTTGTGCTGAAGCATGTTCTCTGCTAGTTTATTCTTGCGCAATAGAAATCTTCACAGGGATCATGAATCTCTAGAAAGAGCTTTACTGAATCCTTTCACTGCACAGGCACAGGAGGGCATGCTGGCAGCCCTATAGCTCCAGTTTTGTACTTTTCTGTGGGCTAGTGCAAACACCCCACTTAGTTAGGATTCTCAGGGATTGCGCGTAGTTTGGACTGAGTATTTCTGTTCCATGACCTGCTGGAATTTAGTAAACGCTTTTTCTTACTTCAAATTCTGGTTAAGCTGCTACAGCCAGAGGTTTACAGAACACCAAGACAAGTGAGCATCACTATTTCTGAGTGACTTTGTTTACAAACATGACTCACAGCAGCACAGAGCTGAATCTGGCAAAGAGAAGGAGGAGCCACCTGGAACACCTGGAACATCTGCACTCCAGGTGACACTGAATGACAGAAGATGATCACCATGCCAGGGAAGCAAGGATGTCTCCCAATGGCATTGTGCAATATTTGCATACTCATGGTGGAAACAGAACTTATTTCCATGTCTAAAGCAGTACCCCACCTTTTGGATTGTATTCCTGACAGATTGTCTAACACATAGTAGCTCTGTTAGCAACTGTGTCAGCAAACTACTGCAGTAGTATGCCAACAGAAATGTTTCTGTCACGGGGTTTCCTCTTGCTCTTAAAATACCTATAAACCTGGCTTTCGGCTTCAACAGTACCCCACATCAGAGTGCTGTGATTGCACGCTGCCCACAGGGAATATTACCCTGTGTTGAACATAGTTCATTTCCCCAATACTGTGGATCTCTGGTGGGTTAAAGAAAGCAGGGTATGAATTATTCAAAGATTTCTAATATAAGCACTATCCAATAAATGCCCTTCCCCCACTTGGAAAGTCTCTGGCCAAATACTGTCCCTCTGTTCCAGCTCCTCCTTATGCCTCTCCCTGTTTCCGGATGGGCCCTGGCCCCCAGCCCTTATCTCCTCCAGCCCCTGGGCTGTTTGCAGAGAGCAGTTATAAAGAGGCTGACGGAGCAGAGAGTGGAGGGGAATTACAAGGTGCAGGAAAACAGCAGCACCGGACCAGACTGGGTGTCTGCCTGACCCGTCACAACCTGCTCTGCACCATGAGGAAGGACAGTCCGCACAGCAAACCAAACATCTTCCTCCTTCTCCTCTTCCTCCTTCCTGGAAACACCTCTCCCACCACAGAACCGTAAGCTACACAGGCGGAGGGGGGAGGGTGGTCTTACTGCTCCTTTTTTGCCTTCAGTTTTCTTCTTTCCTGTCAAACAGCTGTGAGTTTCTTCCATTCCTGCCCCACGTCTCACTACCAGCCAAGCCCTGAGCTTCCAGCACAGCTCTGCCAGTGCTCCCCACTCCCACCCTACAACCCCCTGGGTGTGCAGCCCTGGGACACCCCACCCCCCCCCACCCCCACCCCCCCAGTTCTGCCAGTGCCCACACTCCTGCCCTGCAGCTGCCTGCTAGTCCAGACCTGGATCCTTGCAGCACCTTTGCCTAAGTATATTCCTGCCTAGAAACCTTCAGGTGCCTGGAGTTTTGTGGGCATGATGCCAGAATCCATGTACTTACCTCTCCTGTAGTATCCTTGTTTTAATCACTGAGTTATTTCTCCCCGTTCTCCTGTTGCTTTCAAGCCAGTTTGCTCCCCTTTCTCCTGATTCTTTCAAGCCAGTTTGTTTCCCTTGGCAGCATGAGATGTACTTGTTCCCAAAGAGGATCTATGACCTAGATTCTCTTCCTCTGGCATGGAGCCTGGTGCTGGCACCCTCCCCTGGGGCATCTACCCCAGTGTTCTGCAGACCAGCAGCATGGCTACAGTGCCCACTGTGCCGAGGGCCCCCAGGAGAGGAACAGCCTGGGATGGCACAGGTGGACTGGAGTCTGGCATCCCCACCCAGCCTCTCCTACCAGAGAGAGGTGCTCTGCAGCCTCTAGTCTGGACGGGAACAGCTTCTCTCTTCAGACCCTGGCTGCTGTCACATGCTGTGCCTCTTGCTGTGCTGGCAGAAGCGCAGTTCTCACCAACGTGGATCCCATAATGATGGCTACAGGGAGAGTTCATGCCCACAAGCACCGCAGTAGTGGTAGCAGCTGTAGCAGAAGGTGCAGCGTTACTGCTGGTGCTTGCTGTGTGGTCAGAGGTGAAGTGGTGACTGGCTCGGACTGAAGGACCTTTGACTCACACTGTTCCATCAAACCCTCATTCACCTGTCCTGTTTGGGTGCTTCTCGGGTAGATCTGCCAGCCAAGTTTGCTTTGAGGTCACGCAGAGACCTCTGGTCTCCCTACAGTAATTTGATATCATTAAGTAATTAAGATTAAGTAATCTTAATTCACCTCTGCCCAAGATCAAGGAGAAAGGGAATGAATTCCATACTGCTCAGACTTCCTATGAGCAACATGCTGCTCTTTGTCCCTGACCTGAGCACCATTTGGGGAGGGGAGAATGAGGAAGGACTGAGGGGGTGAGGGAGAAAGGGGTGTAGTTGGGACCCACAGGATGGAGATAGGAGGCCAGTGTGTGGGCAGTGGTGTCTCAGCAGTGAATTGCTAGGTAGTATGAGGGTAGTGGTTTTGGTTTAAGTGCTGTAGGGTAGATGGGGTGCTGTGAACACAGAAGGGAAGCTGCCCTTGAACTGAAGACAAAATGAAGCTTCCAACCAAGACTTGCTTACTGTGCTCTGCACAAGTAGGGAAATCGCTTCTTCGAGCAGCAGCAGTTGCTGCTATTTCTGTTTCAGATGTGACTGGCTGCACAAGGGTCACAACTGAGGTTCAGATTATATATTAGAAAAAAAAAAAAAAAGAACTTATTCACCAAGTTAGAGCAGCACTGGAACAAGTGACCCAGAGAGATGGTGGAAACTCCATCTATGGAGTCCTTTGCAATAGTCCTGTTCCAGGAGAGAAGTTGGGCTTGAGATATCCAGTGGTTGCTTGCAATTAAAAATTTTATGAGTCTGTAAAATACTGACAGCAAGATTATTTTTTTCTTGCTTTGGGTCTGTTCTGGAAGAATTCAACAGGAGGTTTTGTTCTCCTGTTCTGGTATGTGGTTGTGCATGCAAGCTGTTTTACAATGCAGTGTACATGCTTGGAATACACTGCATATGGTCAGAAATGCAAGGTCATGATGGCTCCTGAATTGACAGGTGTGGATTTGGACCGATGGAGCTGATGAAATTCACTGCCTTCTCTGGTTGGGTGTTTGTTCTAGGAAGTAGCTGAGAGTCAATACAGACATCAGTCCATCTTAAGCTAGAGTATTACCTTCTCTATATACACAAACATCATTTTTGCCTCAGCCACTTTCTCTAGGGTCTCCTGCCACTCCTTGGTGCCTGTTTCTGACAGAGTCACTGCCTCTGCTGTCAGAACAGTTCACTGCATGCAGGGAGGCTTCTGAGGTCTCTTGGGCAGCCCAAGTGCTTTTTGTCCTGGAATGGACTTTGTCACCCAAGCTGTTTAAAGCTCCCATAGTACTTTAAATCACCCAGCTCTTTTCACCAACACATCCCAAAACGGCTAAAGGGAGTTCTATGAACAACATATTTCACACCCTTGTTTCAAAGGCAGGGAAGCTGGTGTAGGGGGAACTTCTGTGCATTGGCCAAAATTTCAGCAGAACAGTGAACAGGAAGAGGAATGAGGCCAAAATCCCCATGAACTAGGTCACGCTGTCCCTTCAGGAGGCTGGATGTTACAGTCAGATTGCCAGTGCCGCTGACAGGGGGCAGGGGAAGCAAAATCAGGGGAAGCAGGCACGGGGTGAAGCTGTGGTGAGAAGTTTATGGAAGAAGGGGAGCGCTGGAGCAAGCAGATAGTCACAAGCTGTAAGTCACTGCCTGGGTGGCTGGAGCTCCCTCCTTTCACTGCTTCTGCAGCAGCACGTACTGACTGGAGTTGCTGGCTGGCTCCTCACCGTGCTTTATCCTGTTGCCTGGTAGTGAGGGAAATGGAATTACTGCCTGGGTCCCACTGCCTCCACAGTAGCTTTAGGAATTCCCAAAAGCTCAGAGCCCAGGCAATAATGTAGCTCTGGATGGTCCCAGCTATCTCTTTCCCCAGGGCTGGCACCACCTGGCAAGGTGCCATTAGCCTTCCACAGTGGAGAGCCCATGGAAAAGCGGTATGAGCCATCCTGACCACAGGTTTCATCCTATGCATATACCCTTCAGACTGAACTACCACCAGAATCTTCCGGTGCTGCATCTGGATAGCTCGAATGTGCACAGGGAAAAAGGAGTACCAGGCCCGTAAAAGTGGTCTGGCATCAGACCAGAGGACTACATTGGCTCTGTAATCTCTCTGTCGTGGAAGCCAGTCATAGGTAGTGAGGGACAGAGTAGAGGAGCAAGGCAAGTACTGCGGAAATTAATTTTCTGTCTGCTGTAGCTTTATGAAGCTTTTATCAGAGGTTCAAGGTCTTATTGTGGCAGGGATTACACCTGTGCTGATATGTTTTCTAGCCATTTCTGGGCAATGAAGTTACACAGGACATTTTTAGTATCCTGCATATCAGGTGTAGCTGATCTTCTTGCCCTCGTGAGCCTCATACCAAATTTTATGAAGGCGGTGCCACAGGGCAGATACCATACGTCGTGGAGAGTTACTAGCAGGTGAGGAGTGTCAGCTTCTTTTAGGAGCCTGCACTTGGCTGGACTCGAAGGTAAGGCTCTAACAACTGTTCGACTTAGTGGCACCTGCTAGTTCCTTTTGTCCCTCACCCGAGGGAGGACAGTCAGCTGTGGTCTGTCACTTGATGCAACCTGGAGCCACAGCCTGGCCATACCAGAATTGTACATTTGGATTGTACAGCACACAGGAGTATTAAGTTCCTCAGTAATTGTGTATGTCAGTGAAAAGGTTTCTGTTCCCTTCTCTTTTTAAGCCAGCTGCTTAATATTTCACCTGGTGGTGCTTACTACTCCTGTTGTCACAAGTGATGAACAAACCATGCTTTCTTTTGTGCACGTAATGTCTTTATAGCTTTCCGTCATACCTTTTTCCACACTGAAAAGTCTTAATCTATGTAGTGTCTCCTCCTATGGAAATCATTCCAGATTCCAGATCATCGCTGCCATCTTTCACTGAATCTTTTCTGCTAAGTCCATTTTATAAATGTATGTCATGTGAGGTGCGGGAGTACCTTGCAGTTATACAATGGCAAAAAGATACATTCTGATGTGTCCCCTGTTCCTTTCTGAACACTTCCCTACAGTCCATTTGTTACTTATCACTGAATGAGAATTTTTCAAGAGTGATCAACAGTGGTCACGTCTGAGTGGTAATAGCCTGCTTATCAATACAGCATATATACAGCATATATACAACAGTATATATGCTGTTGGGGTAACTTTTTCCTTCCTCTATGGATTATTTTCCCTTTATATGAAGTTCATTTGCCATTTTTGCTACACAGTCCCACCACACAGTCCCACCATATGACAAAAGTTTTCCACAAATATCTAAGTCAGTTTTAGGTATTTTCTTACCCTGTACAATTATCAGAAAATTATACTTCCCAGATCATTTAGAAATGTACTGAACAACAGGGGTCCCAATACAGGCTCTGGAAATTTTCACTTGTTCCTACCCTTTGTGTCCTATCTTTTGACCAATTATTCCATGTCAGAATTAATAATTTGATTTATTAATAAAAAAAAAAATAAAATGATCCCTTTTATTGGACGGCAGCTTAGCTTAAGGATCTTTTGTGAGGGACCTTTGTCAAAAACTCATTGAAGACGCAAGTACACTTGTGTTGCGATAAAACACTACTCTCTGAAATCCTTTGTGTGCTTATCTTAATAAGGTCCCAATCTGCAAGCACTCACATTTTTGCTCAGCATGAGAAGGATTTGGAAACCTGGATAGGCAAAGACAGAAGCAGCCAGACAAGTGGGTGGTTTTTTTTCAGCCCTAAACCTGCTGAATTTTCAACCTTTTTCAGCTAATTCCTTTGAGTCTCAATAGGAGATTGTGGAATATACAAAAATCAATTAACAGTCTGGAACCTTTCACACCCATCCTTACTCCCTGCTGTGAAACCGAACAAAACATCCTTTGTAAGGGACTCTCTATTAGCATAGAAATTGTTCCTTCCACTGTAAGCACTTTCCTGCTTTTAGGCTAATTAGTTAGGCAGTTTAATATGTATAAACCCAAAATAAAATGGATGCTTATGTGTATATGCACTGCAATCACCTGGACAGTAATGGATTAGGCATGCTGATTTGTTAACTTCCTTTCACTTAATACTGTTTCCTTAAAACTGTTTCACATTTCTGATCCTTCTGATTCTTGTTTCCCTCTCTTCCTAGGCAGTATATGGTGCTACTGCCCTTTCTGATACACACTGATTCTCCTGAGAAAGTCTGTGTTCAGCTGACCCACCTGAACGAGTCCGTGACGCTGAGTGCCACACTCGAGTATCAAGGGGAAAACAGGAGCTTGATTGATGATGTGGTGTCAGAGCAGGATGTGTTCACCTGCATCCCTTTCTCTGTGAGTATGTCATCCTTGGGGGATGGTCCCTTGTGTTTATTGATGTGGCACAGTGGATCTAAACAGTCCAGAGATGAGAAATAAGACACGCTGCAATCAGAGACTTCTAAGCTAAGACAAACAAAACATGTATTTGGTGTGGAAAACTGACAGTCATAGCCTTATGAGGAATAATTTTCCACCATTATCAAATTCTGTGCGCCACATGATATTTCTGTACATGCAGGGTTTAAAGAACTCTCTTGGGATCCTTCATCCTGGAACATTGACTTACAGAACATACCCCACGTTTCTTTGATCTGTGTAAGCCTTAGAGGAAAAATAGCCAAGTGGAATGAGAATTGTAGGAGCTGAGGAGTGGTTAAAGACAGTGAGGTTCATGAGGTCATTTGTCTCCTGGCACTTATTCATGATTGTTTCCTGCAGAAGGCTGGTTGGCGAGTAATGTACGCACACCCCCTAAACAATGAATCTGGGTTGATTTCCATTTTGATAAATCACAGGATGGAACAAGATCAGATTCAATATTTCTCTAAGGAAAGCATATAAATGAAGGAAGGGATACAGCTTCCAGTACTGGAAGCAGAGAAAGAAGAAGCATGGAGGAAACTCAAGGAAATGGAGAAGATCTGTCATTGCAATAATTCCCTGAAGGAAAAAGATGGTTTTCTTGAGACAGAGGAGACAAGCTGTCCAAGCTCATATCAGAAAATCATCTTTTTTTCTTGCTTCCAGCACTGAGTCTCTGGTGTCCCTTTAGGCAACTTTCAGACCTAGCTAATACTGAGTCCTTCAAAGGCTTAGTGCAATGGGATGAATCAGTAAAGGAGTTGTTCTCTTCACTTTCTTTAGCTTCCGAAGTTCAATAGCAGCACATCAGTGGCATTTCTCACTGTGATGGTGAAGGGGGCGACACTGCAGTTCAGGAGCCGCAAGTCGGTGCTGGTCAAGGATTCTGAGAGCTTGGTCTTCGTCCAGACAGACAAACCCATCTACAAGCCTGGACAGACAGGTAAGGGGAATTGGGTTGGTGCTGACTTTGAGGGCAGAAAATCTTACAGGCTTCATTCCCCAGTGGCCCCATACTTTTATTAAAGTGGGGGAGTTAAAACATCCAGTAAATCTTATTTCTGTTAGCTGAGATCTAGGGCATGTGGTATCTTCATCACTCCTATTCTCCATCCTCCCGGCACAGCATCTCAGCCAGATGTAGGCACAGGCTCAGATTAATTCTACTCAACTAGAGGCACGAATCTGGGATGACTTCAAAGCATAGTCTTCCTTGGCTGCACCTGAATCAACAAAGCAGGACAGACACTCCCAAGGGACAATTCTGTTCAGCCAAGACCTGATTATCCTTCTAAATTTATCTGTCTCTCACCATCTGCAAGAGAAAGAGCCTGAAGTAATTGCTTCCATAACTTAGAGAGCTCAATTCAAAGCCTGTTGGTCCATGGAATGAATATGACTTATAAATTATTGAAACACTGACATTTCCTGGTAATGGCTACAAATTTAACAGTGGAATTTCCTTCTTTTCCATTACACTCTTCAGTTCTGTTTCGGATCGTCTCTCTGGACAAAGATTTCTACCCGCTGAATGAGAAGGTAGAGCCATAATTCCTTGTTGTTAACCAGGAGGCCTAATTCCCAATTAACACCATTATTGTCAGCACCCAGAACCACTGAAGACAACTTTTGAAGCTTATGATCTTTTCCTACTCACAACTTCCTTGACCCATTCCATATGCTGTCCTGGGACACACTCCACCTGTCTCTGTTGACTGAGAAACATCTCCCCTTTTTCAAAGGGATATAGGTGTTTAAAACCAGATTTGCAAAGTAATGGATGTGGCCAAGCATGTAGGCAGGGATCTCATTACTGAAAAATCGGGTGGGACAAGCTTCCATTGAAAGTGACAGATGGGCAGTTGTTTCTGGCAGTGGGTGCAACCACATGCTTGGACGCAGAGGGGGCAGCATGACAAGGACTTGGTTTTAAGGAACTGCTCAGATGTGTAAGTCCACCTGCTAGCTTATTTGTTCATCAGTTCCTCATGCAGACAAATACTTTGAAAACTCTTATCATCGCACTTTCATACTGCAGTAAGACAAGAAGTTGGGGGTCTAAAATATTATAGAAGAGATTCTTGTAACCATCAAGAACTAAGGAAACAGAGGAAGTACAGAAAGGGAAAAACCCAAAGGACTTCTTAGAAGGTTGTTCTTCTGCCCTTCAGTCCAAATTTGGAAATTACTTCCATTCATATGTGACTAATATTTCTAACGGTGATTTTCCTTTTTTCTTTTCCTACAGTTTCCATTTGTCTATGTTCAGGTGAGTGGATAACTGCGTGTCTATTCTTTCAGCTGAATGTGCAGGCACAGAGCTAGTAGTCTCCAGCAGTGGTGTTTTCAGGCTGAGGTACAAGGAAAAAAACATGGGTGCATGACTTTTTTCCTTTGTGTAAAGGAAGGCTGAGTAGCTGGGCATCAAAGTAAGTTCTGACAACGGTTCTTTTATTGAGGAATGTGCTGCAGAAACAAAAATAGTTAATCAGTGCAAACCATGCTGTGAACAGATATGCTTACCTAGAGGTCGTATCAGAAGGGTTTATTCCTCTTCCCAAGCAGAACTAAGATTTTCTGTCTGCTAAGTGTGAAACCAGAGAACTGCATTAAACAAACTAGCAAAACTAAAGAACGAAAATTCTGTAAGCAGATGTCCCCTATCTTTTGTCATGGTTTGTTTTTTTTTAAATGGTTGAACTTCAGTGACAGACAAAAGTTAACAGGATGGATGCTTCTGTCAGTAATTCAAGTACAATGAAAACGTTTCAGCAGAGAAAACAGAATTTTACAATTAATACCTGGGACATCTTTTAGTGGAAAATTTATGGGAAGAACCCAGCAATGGACCTTGAAGCCATGACAGCAGCCCAAACAATGCACAAATCTGATGTTGGTTTGTGTGATTATGGGTCCTGTGTAGTCAGTCCTACCATTGCTCCTTGCTGCTTGGGGTTGCTGCACCATCTCTCTCTAGAGCTGGGGATGTTGTCACAACAGGGGAGGCAGAAGGTAAGCCAGAAACAGTCTATGCTCCTCTTCTTTTCTACCCTCCTGTCAGAGTGCTGTCACTCTCTTTTGCCCTCAGCAAACTTCCAGAACAGAGCTGCAGAGCTGGCAGGCCACTGACAGTCTGGGATTATTTGGAGAAAGAAGAGTAAGAGAGCGTGTGGTGTGGGATAGCAGATGGAAGAGAGCATCTCAGAACTACCTTCTGCTGAGGTTCTCCCATGGGGTTGTAGAACAGGTCCCTTTCCTTTCAATGAGATGATACTTGATTGAGTGCAGGAGTTTCATCAGAGGAGCAAAAAATAAATCTTATCCACTGCCTCCAGAAATGCCATATGCCTTTGCCTAATAAGCTAAATAATTTCATGACATTTGTGTGTGTGTATGTGTGTGTCAGTACCATGAAAGGCTTCAATTTTAACCCACTGGGAAGGCCATCCTGTGTTTTCAGCTCCAGCCTGTGAGGTATGGTGTTGGTTCATGCTCTTTAAGGCCGCTCTTGTAGGCCTTGTCCTTCATCCCTACCATCACCTCTCCCTTCCTCACTGCTCCTTCTCAGTCCAGCACTGCCCTTGATTGGCTTTCACAGATGTCTACGAGCAGTCTTGTAGAGTGAGAAGCTCATCTGGAAGCAGATTCACCGTTTTCCTTAGGGTATATTTTTCAGCCAGATCACAACTGCCAGTGCAGTTCACCACCTGCTTGCACAAAATTTGGACTGGCCCAAAGGAAAGGGTGGCAGGAGTGAAGAAAGGTGACAGCTTAAAATCAACAGTGCTAAGGAAATAAATGTTCATCCATCCATACCCTTAATGTCACTAATCGATCATACCCAGGCACAAAGGCAGAAGTTAGTATGAGCCTATTATTTCTGAACTATTGTCCTGGCCTATTGTTTCTGTCATTTAAAAAAATACCTTTCTGAGGAAAACCAAACTCACTTTCAGGCCTTCCCTATAAATATATCACAGAAAGGACAAGTTCACAAGCCCAGATGTAAACATTTTCTTCAGTTCCTCTTCCAAAGAAGCCAGGTGATGTCCCTCACAACAGGCGATCAGCTTTTCAGCAGGGCAAACCATGATGAAGAGGATCTGGTGAGAGCTGTGGGATGTTTTACTGACTGTGCCCTCCTTCCCTGCGTATTTCTCGGGAAGAAGGCCCCCTCTTCTGCCCCATGACTGGTGGCCTCCAACTGGGGGATGTCATTCACATCCCCTTTTCCCTGAGCCCTGAGCTAAAATCTCAGTGAAGTAAACGCACACAGCTGCATACCTTGAGTTGCATACCTATCTAGAGTAAATAGGCTTTTGGTGACAGCCAAGGTAGAATGCAAAGAGCAGGCAGAAAATAGAAGACTGTAAACATTAACCATCCTGCTGAGGAGCCTGGAAAGGGTGCTGCAAACTACGCAGCACCACTGTGCTTGTTCAGTGACTTCTACAAGAAATTTGGGCCTAAGCTGATGAATTTGGAGCACAGCCTATTGACACTCAATTTATAATGAGCAATACTCACCTGTACTAGTGATGAGAATTCATCTTCAACACTGGGAGCAGGGAGAGGTCTCACCTGCATGCACATGTGGGATATACTTTGTTCCTGTCCCCACTCCCCCTCCCCACCACGTGCTTTGGACTCTTACAGATGCGTTTTTCTCAGTCCCATAGACAGATCAGCTGTCTGGTTCCTCAGCACATTGCACACTGGTACTCAGACAGTCTCTATTCTGGGCATGGAAAAAAAAACCTTTTAGTGGGCTGTATAGGAAGTGAAGGAGACTGAAACTTCCCTTCTTTCTCCATGTGCTCCTGCTATCTATCCTTGTCTTGTTATCTTACCAGTCTGTCTTTCCCAGCTTCCTGGCCCATCCTTTGTAAGCATGCAGGTAGAGCTGAGGGGGAGACAACACAGGACCTGCAGGGTTAAAAAGCTCTCTTGCATGCTAATCTTGAAGAATTACAGGTGAGTGCTCACAGGTCCTCACAGATAACTGAATAATTACAGCTAGGCATTTCTCAGCCAGGATGGGCTGGGAACTCCACTGCTCCATCCCTGGGAGCCTCCTGTACTGTCTTGTGACCTTGAGTTATCTTCAACTGCAGGATCCCCAGAGGAACCGTGTGTACCAGTGGCAAGGGGTGGAACTAGAGACTGGCCTTAAACAGCTCTCTTTCCCCCTCACCTCGGACCCCATCCAAGGCTCCTACAAAATAGTTGTGCAGAAAAGCTTCTCATCCCATGTGGAGCACTCCTTCAGTGTGGAGGAATACGGTAAGGAGAGGAGGTATGGGCTGCCAGTGGGGCTGACAGCAATGCCTTTCACTTTGACCTCTCAGTTTGGGATTTCCTGGGAACTGCATGGAGAAGGGAGGGACTGAATACATAGGCAATGGGGTTCAGAGGGGCTGATCCAGAAGGTGCTGAGTATCAGAGGTGGTTGCTCACTTTAGGGCATCTCTGCAACCTGCCTGAGTTTGTGTTTGCTCATAGTGGTCTTGGGAGTACAGGGTCTGACAGGTTTCGTGGCATGAGATGCGGCACCAACCAGCTGGCACTGGTTTAGCCACTTTTCAGTCCAGCAGCTTGTTGCAAGTAACACTAGATATGGAGTAAGAGATGACAATATTTTGGTGACCCTGTTTTGCTTCTCTCATCATCTGCATCGGTTCTGTTTCTCCATTTGTCCTCTCTCTTTTTCCTCTTCCTTGTTTCTGCAAAAGCTTAGAAAACGTGTTTGGTAGAATACTTCTAGAATTTGAAGAACACTCCACAGATGTTACAAGCACATGCAAACAGACTGGTAGTAGAGACTGAGTAAAGAGAAATGTGTTGCCCAATGGAGCATTCTAACCCCCAGTTATGTAATAAAACCTCTCAGGTGTTTGTAGACATGTACACTGGCTAGGCTGTGTGCATTTGAGGAGGCTGCTTGGCTCGTGGTCCACGCTCCCAGGCTCCCTCCAGCTGAACATGGAGCCCAAATGACCCAGCGCATTGCTCAGAATGTGCTGTTCCTGGAACACACAGAATGTGACCCAAAGATTGTCACTGAACTCCATGGGCCCTGGCTTATTTGGTTCGAAGTCAGGCATGGTGGCTAGTATGAACATGGTAAATAATTTGAACACAAACCAGGTTATAGGCTTTGACCTGCTGTGACAGATGGGCTGTCCCTCCACCCACAAAGATCATTCTGAACACCCACAAAATCAAGGGTGTATACCCATTTCTTAGCCTCACTCTAAACTTGTTTTTCTTCTATTTGTTCTTTAGTTTTATTCCCTTTAATCTCACCTGTTGCTAATTCTTATACAGCCTTTTGAGGAAATGTGCCCTGGCGTTGAAACATTGAGCTTTGCCTCCATCCTAAAGGCAAATTCATTCTAAACTGCATAACCTGAGGTTGCTTTCCAGTTCCTGGGTCTGGGTGTGCACCCTCCCTGGTCTTTATTTCCTTGTGCTGTGAAAAAAACCTCAGGTGCACCACCTGGAAGCAGGCCATTACATGCTTCAGTCCAGCCCCAGGCTTGGGCAGTTGGGGGCTTAGGGAAGAGTGATGTAACTTCATACTCAGGAGAAAAATATGCCTTTTACTTGCCACCTATATTGGGCTTTATTGCTACCTAATTCACTTGAAAATGTAGACCTGAAAATCTATGGCTAGATTCGCTAGAACTGTCTGGGCACGTAGGACCGTTTCACATGCTGCCTTTTAGTGAGCCTAACAGCACCTTGGGATCTCCAGAACAGTAAGAAACAGCCAAGAGAGTCACTGATTTAAGCTGTTTCTATGTGGTAAATTACAAAGGTGGTGAATGTGCTGCTCCAAGTCTCAGTCGCAAATGATGCGTTGTGAAACATGAACACAACACACAGGACCAGCGTGTCCTTCTGAATGAGCATATGCAAGGAATGTAAACAGGTGTCTGGTGCCAATGGAATCACATGAGCATGTGCTGCCCATGAGGGAAGGTAAAGGTTACAATCCTCCTTAATTCTCTTTAAACCAAATTAGTGGTGAAGGCTGAGAAAAATTAGGGAAGGGGTAGAAGAGCTGTACTGAAGACGACAGAGAGGTGATGGTTCATATTAAGATGATCCTGGCTCTGTGTTTGGGTTGCTGCGTAGCACACAGCTCTCCTTCACTCTTCTCATATCAAACTTTCTCTCTTCTATCTAGTGCTGCCCAAGTACGAGGTCCTGGTGAAGCTGCCCAAGATGATCACTATTAAGGACAAGGAGCTTTCAGTGTCTGTCTGTGGTCTGTGAGTAAATCTCTCTCGCTTATCCTTCACTACTCCTTTCTGCTGAGGACTGAAAGAAGAGCTGGGAAGGCGTTTCTTAGTGTTCCCAGACATCTAATACAGGCTTGCTCCACCCTATCAATCCTGAGCCTGCTACTTGGCCTGAAAATTCAAAGTGAAGGTTCTTCTCTACGTTCCTTAAAAAATGATGCCAAACTAGTCTGCAGCTCTCCTCCCAGTTTGTTGTACATTTTCTCTTCCTATCTTTATGTTTCTTCAGCTGGAGCTTCTCTGCCAATCCTGAACCCTCAAATGCTCAGATATGTCAGATCAGACATGATTTAAACAGGTGGTGCAAACCCAGTGCTCTCATTTTTAACTCATAAATTGCTCCTCCTGAGCCCCTGGTTGCCTTTCTACTTTTTCACTAAACCCTCAGTAGTTCATGATACAAGGATACTCCTGGCTGAAATAATTTTCTACAGACAATCTTTTTCTGCATTCCTGCGGAGATCTCCCACCTCGAACAGATTCTAATGGATGATGGAAGAGTCTCACCCTGGAAAAAGTGGAAATGTAATCACTAGAACCATTAAAATATCAGATTAGCCAGTGATAAAGAAGAAATATTAGGAAATCATTCACAGAGGTCTATAAGGAGATATATCTAAGTGTGACTCGGACTGATTTTTCTCATCATCTGAAATACTGTTTAACGCTTTGTGACTGTAGGTACACCTATGGGAAGCCTGTTCCTGGTTTGGTGAATGTGCAAGTGTGCCGGAAATTTTCCCATTCTGCTTCAAATTGTTATGGAAAAGAAGCAGAAGCTGTGTGTGAAGAATTCACTAGGCAGGTGAGCCCCAGAATTAAAATACAGGGATATTTTTTATGGGTAATGGGCAATGTTGTCTAAGGGAGGCTAAATCTGCAACTGTTGGGAGATAGCAAGACATCAGAGATGGCAATCTGTCCAAGGAAAAGCAGATGTTCTCAGAGGAAGGTATTTTTAAGAAGTGGGTCATTAAACCGGAAATAGAACTAATGAAGAAACCCCACAGCTGAAATCCTGACCCCGCTGAAACTAGTGACAAATTTCCAGTTAGCAGCTGTGAGGTCCCTGCTACTGGTACCCAAACTGAGAACCGAATCTGTGAAAGGATTTTGTAACTGTGGGAGGGACTGGCAGGGAGCAAGGAGCAAAGAAGATGAGGAGAAAACAGGATGGCAGTATTGCTTATGGGTCAAACACAAGAGAAAGGAGAAAGGGCAACAAGGAAAAGAGTGAAGACAACAGAAGAAACAGGAAGAAAAACAGAACTAGGGTAGGAGGGAGTTAACGAGGAAACCAGTGTGTGCCTTGAAGAACTGGATGCCAAGTACCTCAAAGAACACAGAAAATGTGTGGATGAAACACTAGAAAACAGGCTGTAAACAAGGTCTGGTCTTGGAGACAACCCTAGAACATAAGGCTTGGTTTTCATGAACAGAAGTTAAGCATGTTGGGTTTGGGGTATCTATTCCTGTCCCACAAGGCACCACATTTGTTCACAGAATTCCAATTTTCTCTCCCACCCCCTGCTTAGGCAGATGCTCATGGGTGTGTTTCTGCTGTAGTAAGGACCAAGATATTTCAGCTCCAGCGCAGGGGATATGAGATGAACATCGAGGTACAAGGCAAGATCACAGAAGATGGCACAGGTATGTATCACCTGGAGATAGCAAAGTGATGGCAGGCCACAACAGAAGGGCAAAGTTGAAGAGGGTGAAGTAACAGTCTAGAAATTCTTCTATTCATTAACAATCCCTCTTTACTTTCTCACAGGAATAGAGATGACTGGAACAGGCCTCTGTGAAATCACATCCATCATGAGCAAAATCAGCTTTGACTTGCTGGACTCTCAGTACAGACCAGGAATCCCACTCTTTGGGAGGGTAAGGAACTTCTGAGACCCTGGACAATTAATGGCATAGCAAACTCACAGGTGCACGATCCCATCAGAGGCAATAGCTGTGTGTGCAGATGACATGGTCCACCTTCCCCGGCCTGTGCACAGGCAGATGAATTACTAATAGTTGAGGCACTCTGACAGACCCTGAACCTCCTGGAAGTCAGCCTAGTATAGACTAGAAGGCCCATTGTCCTGACACATAAGAATACCATCACTGAGCAGCAAGCATAGGCTGTTCCGCAAGGGAATGTCATCCACGTGCAAAGGGTAACCACAACACAGGTGGGCGTAGTGACACCAACAAGGGCACAGTCCCACAGTACTCAACCAAACTGAGCAGAGCAGGGGAGGTGACAATAACAGATACCACCAACAGTTCAGTGATCACCAGACAATGTGAGGTGATGAGTCAGGGCTGAGCTCAACCAAGGAAGTCCAGTTAACCCGATGGAAGAGCAGGAGAAAGAGCTGGGTGGAGTGGACCTCCAATGCAGCTTTAGTCAAGGACTGGAGCAAGGCACAAGCCTGAACTTAAAGTTCCTGAACCAAGAGGCAGATGATATGTGGTGGAGGTCCAAAATGAGGCTGGCCAGGGTAAATAAGTTCTACTGAGGAACTTAGGGCCCTGACAGATGATTTCCCTGGACCAATCAGATTGTTTTGCTGAGTATTTTCTCAGTTGCTGCCTTAGACATCTCAGGACTCACCTCACAATTTTCTACATTCATGTCTTTTTCTTCTTCATAAAGAAGCATGCTTCCTGGCAGGGAGGAAAAGAGGGAAGAGGCTTTAGCCGTTGGAAATTGTTTTCTGTTTCGAGTCTAAAACCTGAGGTTTGTTTTTGCTCTGTTAGGTGAAGCTGGTAGATGGCACTGATGTTCCAATTGCCAATGAAACCATCATGATTTCTGTGGATGGAGACAGTTACAAAGGGAATTACACCACAGATGAACAGGGACAATCCTGGTTTTCCATAGACACTACCACCTTCACACAAGCCTCCCTGGAAATCCGAGTAAGTGGCAGAGACAGGGCAGGGGAACTGGGGTAAGCCTCTGTCTTTCTGATCAGCAGGGGAAATATCTATCCATGGGTTATCAGTCTTTCTGCCAACCGGAAGATAAAGCAATTTCTTGGCAGGTCACCTCTCTTCTCTGTGTCTTCTGTGTGTGTTCTCTACCTTCTTCTAAGAATGTGAAATATAGAATACACTCAGAGTTTTTCTGTGGACTTTCATGTGACTTGTTACCTGGTTTTGGTGAGGTATGAACTTTTTATTCTTCTTTATCAGGCTGATCATAAACCTGAACTGAACTGTTATGACAGCGACTGGATCACACCTTCATATGAGCATGCCATGCGTAGAATAAATCGATTTTACTCCCCTAGTAAAAGCTTCCTCAAAATTGAGCCAAAGCCTGAGACATTAAGTTGTGGCTCACCCACGGAGATCCAGGTGCACTATATCTTCACACCAGAGGCCATAGGAGAGCAGAAGAAAATTGCCATTTACTATTTGGTAAGAATTACTTGTGGTTACTTTGATCTACAGCCACAGAGAGCACTGTGGCACATACAGCTGCATGCCATGATGAGCAACCACGGCAATGCCATATGGTCAGTCCTTAGTAGTAATGTTAGAGAGAGTTTGAAACAGAAATTGTGGCCTGCAGCAGTGGGATTTAAACACATTTCAGTAATGTTTCTCATGTTCTCTTCTGTGTACAGAGATGGGTAGTGTGTACATGTTTTATTAAGGACAGAAGAGAGACAGAATGTTGATGGAGAGAGCATTGTCTTAGATGCAGCCATCCAACACTCTCATCATACTCCACTCTGAGATTCCCCCATTCCAAATTCTGGTTTGTATATGGTCACAGCTCAGAAGCCAGCACTCAACAACAAAAAGATTAAAGATGAGGAGGAAAGCTGCTGTCTCCTACTCAGTTTTGTCCTTTGTTAGTCATCTGACCCCTGAAACTAAAGCAACACCCCTAACCACAGTACCAGAAAAGCCCAATAAGCTTAGAGTTTAGGTTGTATATCAGGCAATGATGGGAAGTTTGGGATACCACACTAATTGGAACAGACTATAACATGCTGGTATTGAGAACCATGAATCGAATCATTTTGGGGGACAGAGAAGAGAGACTAATTCAGCTGTGACTGAACAACGATCTACCAGTTTCACTTGGCAGCACGGGAAGAATCAGATGAATATTCAAACAGAACTTCTTTCCCCCTAAATTTGTTTTTCTGGTTATCCTTTGATGATACTAGCAGAAGAGACGAGAGTAGCCTTAGAGGGCTAGAAGGAATCAGTGGAACAGACACTCCTGTTCTGATGGATTCTACAGAACCTCATGGGGACAGACTGAGATTACAAAAAAAAAAGAGAATAGAAACCTGTGGTAGAGATGTCCATGTGCTTATTTTTAAGACTTCTAACAATGAACTGGAGCACAAGATTTCTGTTTATCCTGGTAGCCTGAGAAAGCTGATCTTAAATATATACATAAAGCAACCAAACAGTGAGGGAGCTTACATTTTTATAGCTGTGGATCCCAGACCTTGAAATTAAAATGGTGCTATGGAACAGATATCCTACATGGAATGTAACTGTATAAAAGGCATTTTTGACTGTGAAAAAGGAAAATTTTGTAGAAATGAGGAAAATAGAGGCAGCATTCAGGCTGTTGCTTACTGCCTCGCTTCAGGTACCTTATTCAAACTTTTATTATTTACAACCTATGTTCTTCTATTCCAACTCTGTGAGTTACAAAACTAATCCTGATTAGATTTTTCTCCAGGCTGTTTCACAACGCAACTGAGAGTGGAGCTGAGGAGAGCTGTTGATCCTTAGTCTGTTCCAAATTGTTAGAAATGTGCATATAACCCCCAAATTTTTGTGTGCTCAGAGGAAAAGTGCATTTGAACCTGATCTATGCATGGAGTATGTACAAAAGGGAAGCCAGGTCTGACCAATGAGGAAACATTGGATCTCCTAGGAGTAAATGTTTCTGTCTCTAAAGACCCAGTAAATTCCAGTCTGGCACTTGCTTCTTGGTTTTGCTTACCATTGGCAGTGCTACTCATACTCACACTATACAGTTAACCCAGTGAATGTTCATTCTCCTTCCCTTCAACACAACTTGCAACAATTACAGGAAGGTTTCTCTGTCACACAGGTGATGGCCAAGGGAGACATCATGTTAGCAAACACCCACAATCTGACTGTGAATCCTGGAGAAGGTGAGAGGACTATGAATTTTTAGCATCTCTGATGACAATTTGGAGGCAGGGGGGACCATAGAGAAGTTATTTCTATTCAAACATTTAATGTTTGAACGAAATGCGTATTACAAATTACATCTTTTTAAATGAAGTGGCATGGATTAGTTTTGTTTCCTCTGAGTTCTGTCAGGTGCTATTTTTTTGGTGAAAAAAAATTAGGAAATCCAACAAAAAATATGCATAATGTTTTGGTCATTTTCTCCTCAAACCAACACTTTCTGCTGACCACTCTACCGTATTCAGACTGTGGATGCATACTAGTGTTGTGAGACTCACATGTACAGTGAGCAGGAAGAAGAGCATGTCTCCTTTTCTTTCTCTCTCTCACTTGCTTTCATTTTTATAAAATATATTTATATTTATAAAATATAAGGGTGTTGTTTCTCCCTTGTAAACATGCAAACACACACATACCTATATTCTAACCAATACATTTAATTTTATTCATCTAAGTGTCCAAGGGTTACACATTTCTAAGACTTATTACACATAACTGACACTGGCTGTGATGCACCTTTAGAAGTCTTTCAACAATGAGACCAGGGAGGCTTTTTGGAAGTCTATGAGAAGGTACATGGGAGTAGAAGATCTTGGGTGCTGCGTGTTCATAGGGAGTTCTGCATTCTCAGTAGTAGCAGTGACTAAAATAACACCCTGGATAATATCAAGAGGTGTTCTACAGCTTTGTCCAGATTGTGACATCAAGCTCAGGCCCACTGTGGTTGGAGCAATGTTTGGTGTTCCAGCTAAATGCTTCCTTAGCAGAAATGTTGCGGTTATTCTTTGAGCCACTCTGCAACCCACACTGCTGCCACCCTCTACAACAGTCCCTTATTTCTGCATTTTTTCCCTCACCTTTTTTTTTTGTGTGCAGTGCACAAGGTCATGGAGCTTGAGGTAAAAAGAAGTTGGTAACATCAATAAATTATGCCAGATGTTAACTGGGGAGAATCTAGAGGCCACGTTGAAGCCCACCAAACTCACCTCACTTGGCTATTGCACGATCATGGTTTGAATGCAGGTGTCTTCAGCAACAACCATAGACTTCAGCCATGTATCCGTCTGTATTCCTGCCCCTGTAACTAAAAAATGTTCAACATGAGTGAATTTGACTTTTTTGTCTGGGGAAGGTAAATGCATATCCTGGAACTTCTTGTATGTTGCTCAGCTTTTTTTTCTCTGTTAGCTTACGGAACATTCCAGTTGACCTTCCCTGTTGAGGCAGCAATTGCTCCCCTGGCACGGATGCTTGTGTATACCATTTCACCCAGTGGGGAAGTCATCGCCAGTTCAGCAGATTTCCAGACTGAAAGCTGCCTCCCCAATAAAGTGAGTCACAGTTTATGAAATCCATGTTTGTCTTGTGGCCAGCAGTTCAGTTATGTATTCCAGAATGGAGGCAGAATTCACAACAGGTTCATGAAATGGTCTGACCAGATGCTGACTGAGGGTTAGTGATGGAAACTCCAGAACAAGTTACAAAGCCACAGCTGTAAAAAGTGGAACAAGACAGAATGAAAATCACTGGTGATTATTAATTACATTGGCCAAGGCTGAATATGTATTAGGAGAACTGCAAGGCAATAGCAGAGCTCGGTTCACAAGGCTAGGTGTTTCAGTATAATAGCATGTAACATCATCAGGAAAAGTGACTGCTTTCATTTCCTTTTGGAATTGCAGGTCAAATTGAGTTTTGTACCCAAGGAAGGTCTTCCTGCCTCCAACACACGCCTGCAACTCCATGCCTCACCAAGGTCCCTGTGTGCCCTTCGTGCTGTGGATAAGAGTGTTCTCCTTATGAAGCCTGAAGATGAGCTCTCTCCCAGTTCTGTAAGTCTTGGCTGTTTCTGGTAATGAGCAAGTACAAGAAGCAACCAAGTACCTATTAACACCACTATAGACATGGGGCCGTATATTTTTATAGTTGCATTCACTACACCTGTTTTTTAGAAGATGGCTTATATCAATGGACTGCTAGGTAGTGCCTGTGTCCCTGTAAGTGCTGACCTGCCACCTCTTTCCCTGGTTAATCGCATTTCCCCAGGTGTACGATCTTCTCCCACTGAAGGAAATCCGAGGTTATAGCTTCAAGGACCACTACTTGGAAGAAGACAACGTAAACCCTTGTGTGTCGCTTGACAATCTATTATTAAATGGATTTGTCTACATACCTATTTCTCCTGACGGTGAAGGTGATGCCTATGACATTCTGAAAGTAAGCACCAGCCTCTCATTTTTCTTTGTTATTCCTTTTTGGAATTCAGTCTCCTCTTTCCTCACCTGTTCTGAACGTCTTTTTAATGAACTTTGCTGTAAGCTTGCTAACTTTTGTGCACAAAATAACCAGGCCCAGGCTCTGCATCTATGTAACCCATCATTGGTACCTAAGCGCTCCTCTGAACCATTAAAACTTTGAAAGCTCTCCTCGTTGCTAATAGAGATAGCTGCAAATGAGGTCGGGTAAGGAAACAGTCCTGAGAAATGACCTAGTGACCTGTGGTGCCACAATATTAGAAATTCTTCCTCAGTCAGGCATGTTCTATCTGGTGTAGACAGGTCTTTAATAAAGTGCCAGTACTTTGGTAACCCACCTATGCCCATCTAAAGAGTCCTGCACAAGACCTTTTGGGTACCCTCAATCCAATGCTTTTCACACATGCTATTGCCACCCAGGCAGTTGTCCCCAGGGTAGATATGTGGCCTCAGCTTTCCATCCATCTGATCATGCCAGGACTTAGCCTTAGGATGTGTAACATGATAAAGCCTCAACATCTGGGTTGAACGAGTCTCTCTGGCATTTATATACAAGCCTTTGTTATTCTGATGGATACCAGACTTAAGTGCATCTATTCTTGACATAGTAAAAATAGTTTATTTTCAAAAATGTGTTTGCATATCTTTTGTTCTTCTTTCTCTTTGTTTACTAGGAATTGGGCTTAAAAGTCTTCACTAGCAGCAAGATCCATAAGCCTGAAATCTGCCAGCATTACCCAGGACACATGATGGAAAGGAGTTACAGTGGTTCTAGTACCTTCTTCATTTTACCTCCCACACAGCTACCTAAAATTTACCAATCTGCTTCATTCCTGCCCTCTACTTCTTTTAACATTAATTACACCAATTAATTACAATCATACTCTGTTCAGATATGCTGCCCTAATTCAGGATCACTCCCTTCTGGACTGAGTCCTGAAATATGAAACTGATCCACCTCTGTCCGCTCATCCCCAGCTGGACAGATGTGCCTGGCTGGAACTGTGAGCTCAGTGACTCCAGTGCCAGCCCCTACAGCAGCCATCCTGTAGGCACTGTAACAGTCCGCCAGCACAAAGTACTGTTTTTTTTCCATCAGATCTGAGTCCAGCTATGGAGACCTAAAAAAGGAGTCTCTACTTCTAGGTAGTCACATTGTAGCAATAACTAGAGGAACAACTAGGGAAAAAGTGGGCCAAGACAAATGAGAAGGTGGTACAATTCTGTGGGTAGAAGTTTTACCACTGAGGACTGAGAAATTTGGTTCTGTTCCCAGCTTTCCCACTCACATAACTGTGAGAGGCTGGATAGGTCATTTCACTTCTCTGCAATTTCAGTGACTGTGAAGATAAAATAATTATATTTTTTAAAAAAAAATCTGAATAGTTCTGAGATTAGAAAGGCTAGATAACACACCCTCACCTATATCACTTCCAGACACTGACTTTCTGGTGCAGTATCCCAACTCCTATTAAAAAATTGATTTGTGAACTGGCAATAGGTTTTGATCTGGTGATAGCTTCTAGCCTTCTATTCATAACAGATAAGATCTTTGGTTTGAAATCCATGGTTTGTCTTCAGAGCATGTCCTGAGACAGCTGGCTGCTTTGAGAAGATGTAAAGTCTTCTAAGGCTGATGGAAAGCCTTTTGTAAGGCACAACACCATGCAACCCTCTGAGAAAGTATCTCCCTGTTTTGGAACAGTTTATTTGCCAATGGCCAGAGATGTAATGATCCATATTCATCTCAAAAAAATCTTAGATAGAGGAGGGGAGGGCCAAGTGTGGCTACTGTTTCAGGTCATGTATAAACACAATCAATTTTTCAACCAAATTTAATAAACTATGTGCAACTGTAACATCTGAAGGCAGTAAGTTCCACATTTGACTCTATTGCAACAGAAATGTACCCTCAATATGGCTCTTTTGGCACTGCTGCATTTGCTGGCAGTGGGGGAAGAATGCCCAACCCCGTCCAATCTCTGTAAGAAGAGCAGCAACATTAGGAAAAATGAAATGTTGAGATGACAACAGAGAAAAACATTTGTTTCCAGTGACCAAGGTTTCAATGCTGTTCTTTCAAGTTCAAAACTTTTTTAGCTAAGAATAACCACTACCTGGAAGGAAAGTATCCTCCTGATTTAGGATGGAGTCTGAAATATCTTTTCCTTTCTTCCTGTCCTTGAACAAATTTTCTAGTCACTGCATGGAATCTGCTTGAAGATGTGGACTATGAAATAACGGACCACATTGTTGCTGGCAATCCTGTGGAGACGGTCCGGAAGTACTTCCCTGAGACATGGATCTGGGACATAGTTTCAGTGAAGTAAGTGTTTATATGAATATAGAGTGTGGCCCCTGGGGCAAAACCTTGGAAGATATTTAAGCCTCAATGGAAGTATCGGTATTTCAGTGGCAGGTATTTCAGGTAGACAGAAGGATTTTTCAAGATCACTAAGTATAGGATGCTTTGGGGGAACATGCAAAAGCCAGTGCCTATATCCCAGCTGGTCAGGAATTTGCTGTCAGCAGGTGTTGTTCAGCAGGCTGAGAAAAACATAGGTGATGACCAGAATATAACTGAAATCTTTTTCTTCATCCCTCACTAGCTCTGAGGGAAATGCTGATCTAGATGTGACCATCCCTGACACCATCACCGAGTGGAAAGCCAATGCATTCTGCACTTCGGCAGCCACAGGCTTTGGCTTGTCCCCAACAGTGTCCCTCAGAGCCTTCCAGCCCTTCTTTGTAGAGCTCACCATGCCCTACTCTGTAGTGCGTGGTGAGTCCTTCACACTGAAAGCCACCGTATTCAACTACCTGTCCGCCTGCATCAGGGTAAGAGACATTCACAATTTTGCTTAGTCTGACAGCTTAGGGGAGACTGCAATGGGCCACTTATAAATGGTTTCCCAAGCCATATAACTGATCTCTGACTATAATTCCATATAGGTGTATATATGTAGAAATTATTGTGTATTTAATGAAGAGGGAATATGGTTTTCTGACCAAGTTTTGAAAACTGCATTTGATTCAGAACCTAAAGTTCTGCTGCTGAGGCCCCCAGCCTTGTCATCACAGATTTATGTCATTGTCCTATAGAAATATAAAACTTGGGTTATCCACAGGCCACAGCATCATTGCATAGTCACATGGAAACTCCAGGTTCAGCAGGGTGGATAGTTGCATTCAGCCTTTAGTCTCATCTCATCTAAATATCTCACAAAGTACCATGCCAGATTTGCTGGAATACGCAGACTTCCTGTGATTTGTTGCATCTCCCCCTAAGACACTAAGCAGAGCTCTACAGCTTCACTATTCTTATCTGCATTGATTCACCAACAAAAAAAGACAAGAGAGAATCACCTTTGCTCAGTTTTTTATAAATACAGATTTTTATTCTAAAAGGAATGAAGCTGGAACAAGGCACTGATCCAGCCATTCCAATGCACTCTCATTTATTTCCCTGTCTTTCCTGTTTTATTTGCTATTTTCAGGTTCTTTATTCCACTCTCCCTTGTTCCCTCATTAGCTTTCTCACTAGTAGTGTTTTCCCCCTTCACCTGACTAATCATGAGGGAGGTCTTCAATTCATGGCAAAGTTTGCAGTCACTGCTTTGTCTTTACTCACACAACTGGTCCATGCTGTTTTCCCAGAATCTATTTCCTTTCCAAAGATACACATACTGTTCTCTACACCTATCTCCCCAATCTCTTACAATTGAACACACCTCAGTCTTTTCCCATTTTATTGCCCAGTTTTTGCTCTTTTTGCTCTGCAATATCCATAAGATCCTCAGTCCCACAGTCCCACCAGCTCCACTACCCAATCCCATGTACTGCACTGTATCCAGCAACCCCAGCTTCTCTGCAGTTCCCACCTTCACGACACCTCTGTACAACCGGCAGGTCACCGTGTCTCTGGCTGAATCTACTCATTTCCTGGCCACACCAGTAGAGAAGCAGGAAGAATCCTACTGTGTCTGCATGAATGGAAGGAAAACCGTGGCTTGGGCAGTAACACCAAGATCTCTAGGTAAGAGGCCAGATAAGGGAATACTGGGATCAGGTATCTGCAGATGGTATTAGATCTTTGGTGTGACGAGCTAGGTGACTCCAAACCTGTCTGGAAGGATCTTGTCTATGCCAAAAGTGAGAAGTCCAGCCCTGAGGCTGAGATGCTACACTGGGATGCAGTTTCCAGGTCCTAAACAAAATGTTATGGGCCATTGTTTTCTTAACATTTGGACAGAAATCACAAATTCCCTCAATGCATGCCAAGCATCAGACATTCTTGTTGTGGAGCTGTGAATGTCTTAGCTTAATGTGGGTATCTGAAATATTTTAATCAAAGCTTGCTTTCTCTGGAGCCTCCCAGAACAAGACTGTTTGATTTACAAGACCTACCCCTTCACTACTCTTCTTGCTGATAGACTAACACCTGCTAGGGTGGCCAGCACAAAGGAGATGGCTTGGAAGGCTGCAGCTGGATCAAGATAAAACATTGTCCCAAGTTTAGTTCTCCTTTTGGAAAAGCTTCTCTGCAATGCACCAGAGAGTGCCCATCACAAACAGAAACCCACATTTCCCTGGTGCTGCTTGGCAGGGCTGGCTGACCCCTGTTCCCTCCAGGGCAGGTGGAGTTATCGGTGAGCACTGAGGCGCTGCAGAACCAGCAGCCCTGCGGGAACGCTGTGGTGGAGACCCCTGAGAAAGGGCGGAAGGACACGGTCATCAGACAGCTGCTGGTGGAGGTATGTGGGCTACTGAGTTTAGTGGCACAGAAAGTAGTAATAATTCCATGCTACGCAGCAACGGTTGCAGTATGACAAAGGTTTTCTGTTTTAGCCAAGATAGCAGTTTGCATGAGTCTTATTCTGCACATTTTCATAAAGAAGCATTGATAAATCTCACACGGGCCAATAGAGCCATCATTTGTAATGCTGCCAATTCAGAGTAAAAGCAGGGTGTTACATTACATAGTGGGACAGAAATAATAAGGCAGGCAATAATGACAGGTTTGTCCCAGACACATCATCTGGGAGATAAATGAAAATTCCTTCATTTTACCTATAATAAATCACAGGGATAGGCTGTAAATGGAAGACTTGCCAGAAACCTTATGCATCCCCTCCAGCACATGGGTAGTGCTCTGGAATACGAAACAGTCACCACTATCTACAAATATTTCCAAACAAAACTACCATCATTGTTTTGAATTGTTTTTATTACACT
The DNA here is from genome assembly GCF_017639655.2 of Falco naumanni. NCBI lineage: Eukaryota > Metazoa > Chordata > Aves > Falconiformes > Falconidae > Falco > Falco naumanni. The sequence goes on along the minus strand of NC_054058.1, from coordinate 9,005,159 downwards.
TCTAAGATTGTTCAAACGGTATGAACTAACTTCTTATTTTTGCATTCTTTTGTAGTTTTTTTCTTAAGCAGTGTTTTGCAATGATAAAACCACAGCTTTTCCCATGACAAATCGCCAGTCATAAAATTAATCCACAGCGTAAGACTCCTTGTGATATTAATAGCAAACAAAGCACACAGCAAAACTAGCTTGTTGTATAGTGAAATCTGTATAATAGTACGTGTCATAATACTGTCAATCCTATGAACAGGATTGGAAGGAATAAGGACAGGAAGGAATAACCGTATTTTACAAAATTAAGTCAGGAGTAATGAATAACGTTGCAAATCCTCCCTACATTGCAGACATTCCAATTTTCAATAAGGCAGAGCTACAATTCATGTAATATGTAGCTTCAGAAAATGTTTTGCCAACCTGACTGCAATGATGGAGCAACAATCCTATCTCTTAGGCCTCTTTTTTTTATTATTATTATTGTTTCACTTACTTAAAATTAATTAAAATGTATAGCACATGTTGTGTATCAGGGGATGAATAACTTTAATATTTCAGGAAAATTTCCTAATTTCCTATATGTCTGCAGGAAAAAGAGTGTTTATTTTGTTCTTTGAAGATACTGGAAGATCAGAACTGTAAAGTCTTTTCTCCCAGGTGGCAGGGGAGTGAAAATAACTGAGTGAGCACTAAAATTACTTCTGTCGGGGTGTCTGAGAGATTACTGGTCTTATCCTGTTGTTGTAATGAGGTAATCAATCTACAGCAAGCCCTGACTGGATAGAATGGGAGATTAGCATTCAAGGCTGAACAATTAATTAGCAGGGGGGGGATACAGTGTAACTTGCTTGGGGTGGATCTGCATTGTTCCAGGCACATGGATGTCAATATCCCTTGCAGCAGGCGGTGCATCCCGGGGAGAGAGAAGGGACCAGTGCCCCGGGGGCATCCCCTCACCCCTCGGGAAACCAAGCCTTGCTGAGAGCTACTTAGGCAACGGGATGATTTTTCACCCAGGAATTTCTCAGCTGGAAAGGAAAAATCTTTCAAATAGTTACAATTTGTATGTTTTAATTTCCTGGTGAACTGTTCAAAATCAAATAAAACAATGGGTTTCTCATTTAGTTGCATTTCAGAATAACATGCTGAAATGAACGAGAAGATGCCTTTTCAAACAGAAGCATTTAGCTCTGTCATGGTTTATCCTCAAAGCCTTTTTCCTTTTTCTTTTTTTTTTTTTTTTTTCCCTGCTCTTTTAATCTTCCTCCATCTTTCCATAACGAAGAATGAGAGACAACATATTTTAACTGTGTGGGAAAGTGAAGTTTACATTGTTTACATGCTGGAAAAAAAAATCAGCTGGCAAAAGCTGGGAGCCAGTAATGAAGCAAAGGGAACCCTCCTATTAGGAAGTTAAAAAGTTGATGCAGAGATATCTCTGAAAAAAAAACCCGCTCTGACAATATATAGTGTCTAGTATTTATGCAGAATGTTTTCAACCAACTCAACAGAAAATAGGGCTTCTTTTCTGACTTCAAAAATTAGGCTTGAAGTTTTTGAAACAGAAGAATACAATCACCAGTCGACTGTGGCAGGTATTGAAATTTTGGGTGTTGTAACGTCACTTGTTGGGTGCATTGGAGTTCTCTAGTTGCCACCTGTCAAAGCTCTTACATACATATCCTACTGGTGTCCCAGGCGCTCAGCTGTCATCACAGTTCAAATAATCCTGCTAGACTGGGCCAGGGTGGGCAGCATCTTGGAAGACAGAGCCCTGCGGCTCTATTAGCACTGTCGGTAACATCATCTTGTGTGTTATCTGCATCACAACCTGTAAAGCTGCAGAGCCTTTCTTGGTAATAAGAAAGAAAATAACATGTATTACATTTCATACTTGTAATTAGCCAGAATGTTACAGTCCTCAATTACTCTCAGTTTAGCACATGGAAAAAAACTTTGTAAGCAATTTCTAAAGACTTTTCAGTATAATGAGGTTACTACCACAGGACAACTTATATGTATTAAATTTTCTTAGTCTCTTTTAGTTTCGCTCTTGACATTTCTTCCTTTTTTGTTGTTGTTGTGTCTCATTTTTTGCTTTTTTTCCTTGCCTTCTTCCCCAAGCCGGAAGGGATTGAGATGGAAACTACCTACAACTCTGTGCTCTGTGCATCTGGTAAGGGCCTTTTGCTTTTTAACACTTCCTTTGCTGAGGTAGAGACAAAAGGCCAAGGGAGAAGACAAGGTTTGTGAATGCTCCGCTCTGAAAAGAAACGTGTAGGGATCTGATAAAACTGGACAAACTAGATATATGTCCAACTGATAATTAAATCAATTCTTCCTAAAGGAGAAGAGCTGAGGCTGTAATACTTCTTGCAATTACAGGGGCAGAAGCATATCTCTTAGGAACTGAGGCTGATCAGGTCCCTGAGGGAAAGAATATCTGGGATTTAATGGAGTTGTCTCTAATATCTTTCGTTCAATGGGTGTAAAGTCATAAACTGGACTCTGCAGTAAGCCAGGTCCACCCACCAAAGCAGAGAAGCCCAGAAAAATAGGCTGGAAATTGTATTTGTCAGTCAAGGCCAGCTGATGAATGCATATGTTGAAGTCGGGAAACCTCTGTGTTAGGGATGGTGTCTCACCCTCCTAGCTGCTACCCATGCGTGTAGATATATATGGAATTGTAACCAAAATGATCTGATTTTTATCCTAGAAAAGTCAATATCAGAGCCAGTCTCCCTGGTTCTCCCAGAGACTGTGGTTGATGGCTCAGCCAGAGCATATTTCTCAGTACTAGGTAAGTGAAGCATTCTTAAAGTGTCACATGCTATTTTGAAACACTTCCGTGTTTCTTCAGGCTGTGCTCAGTCTGCTGGCAAACCCTGAACTGTACTAATTCAACTGGAAATCTTCCCGTTACCCAGGTGACATCATGGGCACTGCCATGCAGAACCTGCACCAGCTCCTGCAGATGCCGTTTGGCTGTGGGGAGCAGAACATGGTCCTGTTTGCACCCAACATCTACGTCCTGGACTACCTGAACAAGACAGGGCAGCTGAGTGAGGAGGTCAAATCCAAGGCCATTGGATACTTAGTGAGCGGTGAGCTGGGACATGGCTTTTGCTTCTCTGTTCATTCCTTCCCTTGGCAACTGGATAAGGACGCTACTGGCCACTGGCATGTATGATCTGGGAGAGGCTGTCCTAGTGCATTCTCTGGAAAGGAACATGATACTGTGGTAGGTCAGGTGTATATAATGCAGTATCTATATGCAGGGTGAGAGAGGACAGCATCCAAACAGGAACATAGAAAAAAGTCCAGGACTGGCAATAACTCAGGAGTTTTCCCTATAAGAAAAAGGGATATATGAAATCCATAAATCAGACTGTAACCATTAATCATGACAGCTGCTTATGTAGATCTGAGATCCTCCTTAGGATTAAGATTTAGAAAGTGTCACTTGCCTTTGTCTAGGCCAGAATTTTAACACACTAGTTAGGACACTTTGCAAACAGAACACCCGTACATATGGACACAGTGGGTATCTGCTGACTAACAACGGACTGGGTTTACTCCGTTATTTCACAGAAAAATTGCACTTCCCCCAGTGGAAGTTGCCCTCTTTTCTAAATCCCTATCTACTGTGGGATCACTTTTGTAATTCAGCTCCCTGGGAACTGTTCTCCCATTTCTCTCAAGTCTGGGATACTTTTACCTCTCCTCATCAAGTCTAGGGCAGAGAGCAGCAACGACCACAGATAACCAGTTTCCAGGTGTTTTAGGAAAGAGGAATAGCACAAGAATGGAGGTACTCAATGCTGTGAGTTTGCCTGAACTTCCACTGAAACACTGAGCAGTGTAGCTCCCACTTGTGCCATTGTAGGGGGGACCCTGCACCCCGTGTCTGCTACATTTCCTTTGCATGGCTCCTTGAAAAGTAGTGACAGCTAAAATATTCTTCCACTCTCCATTTCAGGGTATCAAAGGCAATTGAAGTACAAACACTGGGATGGTTCTTATAGCACCTTTGGGCCCCGTTATGGGCAAGTTGGAAATACCTGGTAAGATTTCAGTAACACTGGCTTCTCATTTCTGCTTGTCATGGTCTTCCTTTCCTCAGTGTTCTTTTGTTCTTGGTCATTGTGGAGGTTGAAATGGAGGTGAAGATGAAATTATAATCATGACATTACAGAATAATCATGTGGGATGATGGAGCAGGATGCTAAGGGAGATGCCATTTAGGTCCGCAACACTGCACTGATAGCTACTTACCTCCCCTGACACCCTTCTTCAGCAAAAGTGAGGGTGACTTGCACAGTGCTAGTTCTTGTTAGCAGAAGATGCTGGTGAATCCCGAGTGCCATTGCCCACCTCCTTGTAGCCCTCAGGGCTATGAATGGCAGGCTCCATTTAGCATTGTCCCTGTGTCACTGAGTCACTAAGCTAGATCACATTTTCCAACCAGCCCACTGTGATCAAGTCCAGAACAGCGATGTCCGCATGAACCCAATGACCTCTCATGGATACAAGGCCTGCTCAGGATGTTTCAGTTCCCTCTGTCACTTTCAGGCTCACGGCCTTTGTACTCAAGTCCTTTGCCCAGGCCCGGCCTCACATCTTCATAGATGAGAAGCACATCCAGGATGCTTTGGTCTGGCTCACCCAAAAGCAGAAAGAGAACGGCTGTTTCCGCAGTTCTGGGACACTCTTGAACAATGCCATGAAGGTAACATGTCCGCCTGGTTGGCTCCATTTGGGCTTTGTCGGGCTGGAACTCAACCATAAGTAACTCTGGAACCAGCACGGATATTTCAGACCTTGGGGTTGGGGAGGAAGGGGGAGTTATATATACGAGCTATCACAGAAGCAGGGAGAAGCCAACAGCATCTTCTGAAGCACTTACCATGAGAAGGAAGCTAGAAAGAATTTGTCCCTGCAGGATGTAGATATGTAGCACAGGGAGAATCCAGTAGTGCTGTGTGGGATCAATGTCTACTTTTGTGATTCCCTGCAGGGTGGAGTGAATGATGAAATCACGCTGACAGCCTACATCATTATTGCATTGCTGGAGATTCCTCTGCCTGTAACTGTATGTGTCTGCACCCCAACCCAAGCCATAGATGGTACTAACTTGACCTAATAGTGACAGGTCCCTTTACATTTAGAAAGAACAAATCCTGTCTGAATATCCAATCCATTCAAACCTAGACTGGAATAACACTTTTCCTCCATTTTTCTCCCCTGTCCAATCCTGTCTCCCATATACACATTTCACTTAATATTTTTCTGAGTTCTTTCATGGAGAATCATGCCTTTGCTTCTACAAAAGAGTACATCTTGAATCAACAATGAGTTAAGTAATAGTTGAATCTCTGAAATGAGCCAGATAGGTTTTTCTACACCCACAAAAATCTCCTTTTGATTGTTGGAATAGTACATTCCTGTTGAACCACTTCTATGGGCTTATTGAGTTGGCACAAGAGCACGGGTCTCTGAAAAAAGGTGGCACACTCAGGGATTTGTTCTCATTTTCTCTGCCTCTTCTACATTGTTTTATGCAAAATCCCCATCCTTAATGCTTGGGGGATAAGGTATAGGTATAGGGAATATCATAAATGGTAGTCTGTGAAAAGCCTGAGGCCAGTTTAAAGCAATGTAGGTTTGGTCATTCTGACCCCTAAGACTGTGATCCCCTCCTTGTGAGACAAGCTTGTGGCACAGGTAGAACTGGGGTGTGAATTGCAGCAGAAGGACTGCTGAGCCAGGATGGTTGCCAAACTGCTGTAAACCCTCTGCTCCAAATGTGGTAGGCACTATTTTCTGTTGGAAGTTTTTACCTGTACAGTAAGAACCAGCAAAAGGAATTATTTTTTCAGTAGTGTGACATGGATGACATTAACTCTACCGGAAGAGTATGGCTGCCCATTTTTTCCATGAGGTATTGGACCTGAAGGGGAAGAGATACAAAATGGTACAATCTTTGCCAGACAGGGTAGTCGCAATGTCAAAGGTCCATAGCCACCATCCAATTCCTGTTCTTCTAAGATGAACCACAATATTCGCTCTGTCTCCTCCAGCTCAGTCTGTCTCTCCTTCCAGCACTCAGTGGTGCGTAATGCTCTCTTCTGCCTGGAAACAGCAGCAGATGAGAAAGAAAACCACGTGTACACCAAGGCTCTGATGGCATATGCCTTCTCCCTGGCAGGCAAGGAGGACAAGCGGAAGGCATTGCTTGGCTCACTTGAAAAGGAAGCTGTGAAAAAGGGTGAGTGCTCCAGGCGGGACATCTCTTTCACTGGCATAAGATCTTCCCTTGAGAAAAAAATGGCTTTGGCTGGTGGGCCAATGGCTGTAGGAACTGGCTTGTGTGGGTAGGGAAAGGTGGAGGGAGAGGAAAGGCTTGTGCAACGGGGTTGCATTTTTGAGAGCTCCCTCTCAGTGCCCCGTCCTACTTCTGTGCTCCAAGGGAGTTCATCAGGCACCATCCCCACCAGTGCTGCACTAAAGGATAGCTCTGCTAGCATCTCTCCTCAGTCAGCTCCTCTTGCCGCACCACGCACTGCTTAGCAAGGGCTTAGCGAAGTTTATGGCCACTCCTTCCTCCAGTGCATGTGCTCAACAGAGAACAAAGTTGACCGTGCATGGCACAAGACATGATAAATCAGAGATGAGCTGGTTGTGTTGAGAGAGAAAACAAACGTGCACCTCATTTTGGAGGCCTTAGCATAAGTTCTAAGCCTTGCGGGAAATCACGTAATGACTCGGAAGCGCCCTGCCAGAGTCAGGCCGGACAGTGGGTTTGCCCCAGCATTGGGTAGCAGGGTTGTGAAGGAAGAATGGCCAGCACCTTTTGCCTTCTCTGCCTGCAAGTTGACTGTCAAGCCCTGGTCACATTCTTTGGGTCACTTTGCCTCACAGAGCTTGTCACTGCCCAATGCCGGCAGCTTGACTCAACAAGGGAAGGAGTGCCAGCCTGGTGCTCTGCTGGTGCTCAAGCCCATGAATGTCTGTGTGAATCTGGAGTCTAGGACAAAGTGGTCTCAGCGGTCTCAGACTAGTCGCAGCAAGCAGAGAGCTGTCTAACACTTCCCATTTCATCCCACATGACAGATGCGTCCTGGAGGCTCCGTCCTCCCAGCTGGACTGGCAGCAGACGAAGGACTCCCTTGCAATAATTACTACTAACTGCTTGTTGTCTTGTCTCCACGCTCCCTGCCTCCTGGAAAGATGGGTCTGTTCATTGGCAGCGGCCTGGGAAAGAGCCAGAGGTTGATCTCCCGTACTATCGCCACCGAGCTCCCTCTGCCGAAGTGGAGATGACAGCCTACGTGCTGCTTGCTCACCTCACCACGCAGCCAGCACCTTCCCAGGAGGAGCTGTCATTCGCATCTCTCATTGCAAAGTGGATCAGCGGTCAACAGAACCCCAACGGAGGCTTCTCCTCCACCCAGGTGAGCCGCTTCCCTCCTGCGACCTCACACATCAACGTCAGAAGATGAGAAGTGCCGGAGACCCAGGTGGGAGCCCAGTAAGGTTTGCCAGGGCAGGGGCTGTAGCCCTGCGGTATTTACCATGGTTGCCACGTCCCCAAGAGGCTAGAGGCCAGTATCTCAGGTAACGCTTCTGGAAATGACGGATGCTTTGATTAATGACCTGTTTTTCCTGACGCAGTGGGGCAGGACAGTAGGGACACAAGGGACGTGTGTCTGTGCCACTGGAGAGGGCTCCCACTGCGGTGTGTCGGTGCCCGTGAAGTTGCTGCTTCACCCTGTGGCAAGGGAGTGAAGGCTCCGCAGTGCTCCGTGCCCGGGAGCTCGGGGAACATGCAGCTGCTGTGCAGAGGACACAGGAAGGGAACGGGAATGCCCCAAAGCTGCTCTTCTCCTCTGTCCTTTCTACTTAAAACTGGAGAAAGTGAAGAACGGAGGGGAGGGTGCCTGATGACAGCAAAGGGCAGGCTGTGGGAGGACAGGCTGTGCAAAGGCTGACTGCATCCCCCTGGGAGCTGGGACCCGTCTCTTTCAGGACACAGTGGTGGCTCTCCAAGCCTTGTCCCTGTACGGAGCTGTCACCTATGCCAAGAGCGGAGCGGCCTCCAAAGTGACCCTGCGATCTGGAGGGGACTTTCAACAGGACTTCCAAGTGGATCCCACAAACCGGCTGCTGCTCCAGCGTGTGCCCCTGCCCCAGGTGCCAGGGGAGTACAGCACGGAGGTGTCTGGCGAAGGATGCGTCTACCTGCAGGTGAGGGGGATGGGGGCAGGTGCCATCCTAGGAGGGGAGCCCCTCACCAGGCAGCAGCCAGGGAGAGGGCGGAGGGGCAAGAGAGAGGGGAGAAGTGGGAGGGAATGCTCTGGGAGAGGGAAGAGGGCAAGGAGAGTAAAGATGGAGGAATCGTGGGAGGGAAAGAGGGAAGGATCTGCACCGTGGAGGTGTTGTGAGAAAGGGTGAAGTGGGGAGCCTGGATGGGGAGAGGACGGTCTCTCTCACACAGTGAGCATGCAGGCACACACGCTCACACAGAGCCGCTGGCTTTCCTCTAGACAAGCCTGAGGTACAATGTGCAGCCCACGCAGGAGGATGCACCCTTCATGCTTCATGTGTACACAAGCCCAGAGACATGTGCGGACTCCAAAGCTCACAAGGTCTTTGACATAGGCATAAATGTCAGGTGAGTCTGTGTTTGGGTCTGAGCCTTCCTGAGACGCCATGGCAGCTGAGTTCTGGTGAGCTGGTTTGGAAGGCCTGGAGAAGCAGTGCAACCCTTTGAAAAGTGGGCAGGGAGCAGCTGGGCTGGGAGGAGAGACTGTGGAGGAAGGACGTGTCCTGCAGTGGTGGAGCTGTGTGGGCAGCCAGGGGCTGGGCAAGTGAGAGGCTGCGTAGGTGACTAGGAGACCCCGGCATAGCTGGAGAAGAAGGTGCTGGACCACTAGGACGTGGTGGGGTGCCGAGCGTTCCAGAAAAGTTGGAAATGCCCCCAGCAGTGCCCCCCACTTTGGCTTGAGGTGCACTGAATCTTTGTTGCTTGGTTCCTCAGTTACACCGGGGAGCGCAATGGCTCCAACATGGTGATTGTTGATGTGAAGATGCTGTCAGGATTCATCCCTGTGAAGTCTTCCGTGAGGAAGGTAGGATGCTGTTTGTCAAACAACCTACATCCAGCTGCTTATATTCAAGACACCTTCCAAGTGTCTATAGCAAACCAGAGGGCTTCAGGGTTGGAATGAGCTTGATCTCGCCACTGTCATCTGCATATTTGCCTTGTACAGTGTTCTCTTTTCAGACCTGCCTTAAGGCCAGCACAAGGGGAGACAATATGGTGAATCTAGGAAAAATAGATTAAGTAACTTTTTCTTTGGACTGATGGTGCGCCCTTTTATTATCACTGTGTTCCAGTAGCTCCCTAGAAGCACTGTTTGCATAGGACATTCAAAAGTAGTGCTGTTTTATTTTTCCCTCTGCTGATCTGACAACACCTTATAGCATTGTAACTGTTTAGGTCTTGGGTCACTATTTGACATGCTACACAGGTGCATGGTCTGGAAAATAAGGGCAATCATACGATGCTGCAGAACTAGCAAGTCAGAAGGAATGGATTTTCATAGAATTCTTTCATCACTGCTTGAAGCAGTGCTCAGTCCCTGCTGAGTTAGGCTGTACTTTGTCAGCCAGGATGGTGAAGGGAAGGTCTGGGGACTGTGATATCTAGCGGCACACCAAAGAGGCAGTTCCATGCTGCTCACTTAGTTCCCTGAGTACCCTGGTGTCTCATCCACAGTACATCCCATCTGTAGGGCTGTGCAAGGGGCACAGGGACACCAAACTCAATGGTAAAATCTTGGTCTTCTTTCTCCAGCTGGAAAGCCACCGCGTTATTGAACGCACAGAGCTGAGTACCAACCATGTCCTTGTATATCTGGAAAAGGTGAGTTTCCACCTAGGGTGAGGACGGGTCAGAAATACAGGCTTTGGGAAATATGGTGACACGGGGAAAAAGACTGGGGACTCAAAACTACCACAGCTCTGCAAAGAATAGGACTGAATCTCATACTGACTTTTGCTGACCTTTCAGACTTACTGGTACTTCCCTCCCAGCCCTCAGCAGGCTTTCCCCCGACCCCACACACAGACCATGCCCCGACCCCCCACCAGCCAGAGCCTCCCCCAGCGTGGGGAAAGGCCCCAGGGTTCCCCCTTGCCCCTCAGCCAGGCCTGCAGCCCCCGCACCCCCCAGGCCCAGCGCGGGGGCAGGGGAGAGCGAGGGAGCCCGGGGCAGTGCGGGGCTGCCCCTCAGCCTCCACCGCTTCCCTTCCCCAGCTGGGCAGCGAGACCCTCAGCTTCTCCTTCGCGGTGGAGCGGGACATCCCCGTGCAGGGCCTGAAGCCAGCTCAGGTGAAGGTCTATGACTACTATGAGACAGGTGAGTGTGGGGCTGGGGGTGCCCGTGGGACCGAGGGTGGGCAGTGGGCTGCGTGAAGGGGCACGGGAGCTGTGGGGACCCGCAGCTGTCCCTGGCCCGGGCCATCTCCCGTCCCCCCCATGCGAACATGGAGATGGTGAGCAGGTCTGGGTGGTGGTGACTCTGCGGGGATCCCTGCGTGGCTGCTCCTCACAGCAGAGCTGCTGTGCAGCCGTCCATCCTCCCCGGGGAGAGGGTGGAGGAAGCCAAACCCCCAGCCCTCCCACCGTGGTGCCTCCAAGGCCGGCCCTGCCTCGCCACAGAGAGGAGCCATCCCGTGGGGCAGAGCTGCAGGTGCCGGGGGTCCCGTGTTCAGGTCTGGCCCCAGAGCACAGCCGTGCCCTTGCTCCCAGCCAGTCCTGCTGCTCCTTGTGCCTCTGCTGTTCCGGATGCTGCTCCAGGGTGGCGGTGACCGAGTTGTCCCCACCCCACCCCAGTGTGTGCTGGGAGAAGGTGCCTCAGCAGCCCTTGGGCATGCTGGAGTGGAGACCTGATGGGGCCGCCAGCGCCGGGTGGCTCTGCCTTGCTGGGTGGCCTCTGGCCGTGGCTGGGGCTGGGGCTCCCTCCCACCCAGCTGGGATCTCTGGGGGCAAAGCTGGGGGTGGTGGCGGCAGCCTGCCGTGTGGCCTGGGAGGAGCATCTCTCTGGCACCCATCCCTCTACCAGGGCATCAAGGGGCTCTGACAGCCTGCTCTCTCCCTTCCATTCTGTTTTCCAGACGAATTTGCCACACAGGAGTACAGCGCTCCCTGCGCCACAGGTAGGGTGCTGAAAGTGCTTCCCTTTGCAGTTCTCTACACCTTTTTCATTGTATTTCTGTTCTTCCAGCCAGTGCTTCTGTCTTTCTGCTCAAGTTTGCATGAGTTTGGCACAACTCACAAGCACAGATTTTGTATGCAAAACTGAGAGCACAAAAGGCACAATGTTGTTGTACCATTCAAAATCTACCATTCCTGAATTCTCACAGTGGTTTCCATAGTCCAGTTCTCCTGACCTGAATGAAGTTTGTGTCCCGATTGTTCTGTTGCTGCCCCCTGGACTTTTTGATTTCAAGTTTCTTATATCATGCTTATTGTCTCAGATTTCAGGTAAACTCTGGTCCTTCCTGAGAGCTCCAGATAGTGTAGCTGTGGGATCATGCTGAGGGGACTTGGTTCCTTCAAAGCACCCAGGACATTCCTCCCCCAAAACACTCAGTCTGAAGGAACAGAGCAAATTAAGACCATGAAAAGATAACCCATAAAGAAGCATGTCATGGTCTGACCTACCATGAGGCAGGTATTCCTCATGACACTAGGCAGCCAGCCCTCGGTCTTGGTTTGGAGTCTGAGCTGGAAGGACAGAGAGGTTATGATCTTTGGGGGATTCTCTGCAGTACAAGACCACATGTGCTTGGCTTTGTGTTTGGAGCACAGGTAATGTAGGAGCTTCTGTGGAAGGCCCTGACCAAGGATACTTCTTTTGTCCTGTGTCTTCCAATATGAAGATTAGCATATGTGACTTCCCATCAGCTGCCCTGTTTCAGGTGTTTGGAATATGGAGGCTTCTGGGAAGCACTGAGACCCTAGGAACTGTTTTTTCACAAGGCATGACTGTGGCATCTGAGAGCAGAGAAAAAGTGATTTGGACTTGGGAAAGGCAAAAGCTTTGTCTCTTCCTGGTATTAAACAGTGAGATTTATGTCCTTTTGTTTTCTTATCTGATGTCTTGGAAAAGAGCCTGAACTCCCACACTTTCACCCCATACTCCTTGCTAACCTGCACTGTGTCCATAGGTACAGGCTGTGTTCTGCTGATTCTGGGCCTACAGCCTCCCTTCCTGGAAAAACATGAGTTGTAAGACAGACACTGAGTGGACAGTAAAGCATTCCCAAAGTGTATATTGGTGTGGTCTGGTTATCCAGTCTGAGGCTAGTGGGGAGACTTTAGATTTTAGGCTATTCTTCCCCATGTCTGTTAAAAGGCAGAGTTTTTCTCTTCCTTGGAAAGGATGGTGGGAAGTTGCTAGTTAAGAGGTCCATCCGCTGGTCTAGGTGTCCAAAGGTGGTCTGCACTGACTTAAAAGGATGATAGCAGTTGCAAAGCAGAAAGCTTCCATCCTTGCCCTGAATAGTACTGGTGCAGCAGATCCCTTCTACTCTCTGCAGAGAAATAAATACACTTTAAGAGCATCTCATTGCTGCAGTAAACATTCTTGTTGCCTGTTTGTACTGTGCTCCTGTGTCCATCCCAGCTGTGACAAATCCCACTCTGCTTATCTCTTCCAGTGGGTCAGAAAGAGTCTCAGCCCTCTCTCAACCTCACATAGCTTTGAAGGTGACATGAGTGTTGAGTGCTATGGATGACCCTCAGCTCTGGTCAAACAGCAACTCACTCTCCTGTACTCTGCTTCACACACAACTTAGCCTCCCAAGCTCACATTCTGCTCACTCTGTCTCTCAGCCTGAAAGAGGGAACTGGCGTATCTCTCTTAACTCCTCTACCTTCTCATCTTCTTCCATTCTTGCAGAGGAAGTAGACCAGGACAATGCATGAAGAACACTCCCAGTTGCTGGAACTTCCCTGCCTAGCTACCATCACCACCATCTATGGACTGACAGATAAATAGTGCCTGCAAGGAATAGGAAATGAACTTTACAAATAAATTAACTGTACTCATGAATGGGTTTTGAACAGTTTATTCCCAATTCTGTTTTTTCCTGCTCAGCCTCCAGTCACAGCTTTAATCTCCCTGGATTCTTATGATGTCGAAGAACATCTCATCCAGACATGCCTTTGTGCGGGAATAAGGACGAAAAGTGAGGAATTTTTTTTTTTTTTAAAAGGAGAGGACAGAATGATTTAAGTTGGGGTCAGCCTTTCTAATGTAGCCCTCTCAGTGTTATGTACTCTGGACTTGCGATCTGAGACCCTATCTAATCAACAAAGGACAGGTACTTCTTGAGAACAATTTCTCTCCCCTGGCTTAGAAACCATAACCTTAATTGAACTGGTCTCTGCAGGTGCCTGTCCATGTCTCCCACTGGTAAGCAGCCTAGATTGTCAGCTAATGTTACATGAAATTCAGCCTCTGTGATGTGCCCCGTAGACTTCCCTTCCAGGACTGTTTCTTGGTTGTAGAAGAGTGGAAGGAGATAGACGGTATGTCCTCTTCTAAGATTAGAGTGTGCATGGAGGGGTAGGAGGGATGTGTGCATGCATTATGCCTTCAGCTGCTAATTTATAACGGCCTGTTCTCCAGCTGAAGCTTGAGCCTTCTTATGGAAACTTCCATATCTTGTGCCTGCTGCTTCTGGGACATTCCCAAGGAGAAGCTCATGACGTTTGCCAGTAACTTAACTACCTAAGTCTAGTTTAAATGGCAAATTTATTTAAATCATAGACTTGCTTCGATCAAACTCTCTATAATCCTCTTACATATCTCTAGGAATGTTCTTCTTTTCTTGGTTTTGTCCCATTAATTTCTGGTTTAAACTTTTGAATGACAGAAAGATCTCATGTGACTTTATTCTCATGAAATGCTTATTGTTAGGCATCATGGCTTATTGTTTATCCAAAGTATGCACAGCTAGTTGTTCCATCCAGTTTTTTTAGTGTGCCTATCCCAACAGCATTACTGAGAACAAATAAAGTTCATCATCTCTTTTGCTAGATATTAATATTGTGACACCTTGTCTCCTGTGGTGTTTGGCATTTACTCACTCAAGACCTTCTTGACACTTCATATTCAGAGAATTCTATGGAATGAACTGTCTTCAGTGAAAGCTGAGCAAAATTTCTAATAAACCATGAATACTAATTGCATTTTGTCTTGATTTAGAAATAGTAAAACCGCCTAATTTCCTGCTATAAGGGAATTACTTTTCCAAGGTCTCAAAGCAACATGGTTTTTAGTTGCTGAATTAAACTGTTTTGACTTTAGACCATTGTGATTTGCCTTTGAAGCATAACATGCATGCTCCTTGGGGATGGAAATTCAATATTCAGACATTCCCGTACTTCTTTAAGGTAGCCTTGTTGAAGTTTCTTATGTGGTATGCCCTGGAGGACCTGCAAGTATGTGATTGATGATTCACAGCCTAGTCAAGTAGAGAGATGTAGAAGCCAGCCAGGGAGCCCCAAAAGACAAGTGTTATGGCTGCCCATGGGCAACAGTTAGATGATGTCTAATTTATAAGGCAGCAGCAAAACATTAACTGTTTCCATGGTCGAAAGCCATTATCAAAATTTTGTGAATTGAACATACTCCAGTGATTTTACAGACTTCTGAATTAAATTATCATGATGATCACTTTGTTGCATTTGAGGCAGAAGAGATCCAACACCATAACCATGTACATAACATGTAGAGTACTCACCAGAAAGTAAATGAAAATGAAGGAGCTGTTAGCACCCACCTACAGCCCACTGTAAAGGAAGGTCTGTATTTGCAGACCTGGGTTTGTATGTACAAGTTTGCAGACCTGGCACTTTTGAACTGGTTGCCCCTAACTAACAGTAGGACCATGTCTCTCTGGCACAGTCAGTCTCTCATGACCCCATAGCAGGGGAACAGCTATGAAAGGGGCCAGAGTAAACTGCTTTCCTCACACAGTGAGGAATAGTAGCTCATGAAGGGGAAAGAGAGTCTTGAGACACCTATGCTAAGAGCTTCAGCGTCACTGAAACAAATAAAAGTTCTTTGCTGCAGCAGTGAATTATTTTTTTGACAACCTGGGTCTGTGTACATGAAAGGAGCTGTGTGAGGGACTCCTATATGTGTGTTTGCTTGTGCTTACATTGGCAGGATCAAAGGCACCTCTGCACACAGAACCATGTAAATAAAATATGCAGGGTGCCATATGACCTACTGAGCTAAGGCTGATTGCCTCTCCATCCCTGGGAGAGATCTAGACTAGAGACAATATGATCATTTGGAAAACTGACATGTGAAAAGTTTAACCCAAACTACCCGATGGGAATCCAGGGCATCCCCTCTGAATTCTGCTGAAACACTGTAAGCCTAGTTGTGAAGGAGAAAAAAACCCAAACCACTTTATAACATTACTAATAGAAAAACCCAAAAGAGACCTACAGGCCTCCACTGAGAGGGAGAGGATAAAGTTCTCATGAAAAATGCAAGTGGTTTGGCTCATAAGGTGGTTCTTGGTTGAAATTCTATGATTGTCCTGAGTGCCATCACATGGCACATACAGGACAACCCAGTGGTGTTCAGGGTCGGTCAGCATGGGTTTCTGAAAGGCAGGTCCTGCTTCATTAACCTCATCTCCTTCTATGACAAGGTGACCTGCTTAGTGGACAAGGGAAAGGCTGTGAGTGTTGTTTACCTAGACTTTAGAAAGGCCTTTGACACTATCTCCCACAGCATTCTCCTGGAGAAACTGGCTGCTCATGGCTCAGATGGATGTACTGTTCACTGGTTAAAAAACTGGCCGATGGCCAGGCCCAAAGAGTTGGGGTGGATGGAGTTACATCCAGTTGGTGACCGGTCACCAGTGGTGTTCCCCAAGGCTCAGTACTGGGGCCAGTTCTGTCCAACATCTTTATTAATGATCTGGACAAGGAGATCGAGTGCACCCGCAGGAAATTTCCAGACAATGCCAAGTTGGAGGGGGCAGTTCTGATCTGCTTGAGGGTAGGAAGGCTCTGCAGAGAGATCTGGACAGGCTGGATCAATGGGCCAAGGCCAATTGTATGAGGTTCAACAAGGAGAAATGCCAGGTCCTGCACTTGGGTCACAACAACCCCATGCAACACTACAGGCTTGGGGAAGAGTGACTGGAAAGCTGCCTGGGGGAAAAAGACCTGGCGGTGTTGGTTAACAGCCAGCTGAACATGAGCCGGCAGTGTGCCCAGGTGGCCAAGAAGGCCAATAGTGTCCTGGCCTGTATCTGAGACAGTGTGGCCAGCAGGACCAGGGAGGTGATCTTCTCCCTGTACTCAGCACTGATGAGGCCACACCTTGAATACCGTGTTCAGTTTTGGGCCCCTCACTACAAGAAAGACCTTGAGGTGCTGGAGCATGTCCGGAGAAGGGCGACGAAGCTGGTGAAGGGTCTGGAGCACAAGTCTTATGAGAAGCGCTGAGGGAACCGGGGTTGTTTAGCCTGGAGAGAAGGAGGCTCAGGGGCGACCTTATTGCTCTCTACAACTACCCAAAAGGAGGTTGTAGGCAGGTGAGTGTTGGTCTCTCCTCCCAAGTAACAAGCAATAGGACAAGAGGAAATGGCCTCAAGTTGTACCAGGGGAGGTTTAGATTGGGTGTTGTGAAAAATTTCTTCATCAAAAGGGTTGCCAAGCACTGGAACAGGCTGCCTAGTGAGGTGGTGGAATCACCATCTTTGGAGATGTTTAAAGACATGTAGATGTGGTGCTCAGGGATATGGCTTAGTGGTAGACTCGGCAGTGCTAAGTGGATGGTTGGACTCTATGATCTTGAAGGTCTTTTCCAACCTAAACAATTCTACCATTCTATGAATGACACTGTTAAGTTCCCAGTCCCTCTCTGATTTCACTTCAACTGTTTAGAAACAAGCAATATCTTCACCACTAGAATGGGAAAGTTCACAGGTCTTCCCTTCACTTCTGTCTGGCTTGCCATGAAAGATCAGATTGGACAGGCTCACACTGTCCTTCCAGCTCATAGCAGTGAGTTCACAGTGAGATCAAAGGCAATGTGCAATCAGAGGTTTGTGTTCAAGGATTATCTTGCAGAAAACACTCGCTTTTAGAGGCAGGGAGCCAAGCTTCCAGCGTGTAATGGATCAGGTAGGATTTCCTCTCCTCCTGGAGACAAACCTCCTCACTGCCAAAAGCTGTCTGCTTTTTGGTATTCCTGAGGAGCTGCCAAACACCACCTTGCCATGGATGGCTCTGGATTTAAATCTCAGGCCATCACGGAGTCTGAGCTGTGGATGGGGGCAGACACAAGACACAGTACCAAAAATAAGGCCAGCGTCATCTGATGAGAATCAAGACTTAATTTATTTATAGTTTTACTTTCTTTTTGCTGTTGAGGTGTCCTTCTCTAACATTTCAGTAGCCCTCCCTCAACAAGAAGATCTTCTAGGGGCAGAGACACGCGAGCTGATCCAGCAAGGCCCAGACAAGATGTGCTCTTCAGACATTTCCCTGTTCAGCCTTGGCTGGAGGTGGGAAAAAGACAGAGAGAGGTAAGTGTCCTGGTGAAGCAGTGTCCAGAGCCCTGGACATCTTCTCTGTGTTCTGGTGGTTATGTGAGTTAAAGCCCTGTTAAAACTTGGGAAACTGCTTCACCTAAAAATGCCCAGTTGCGGGCACATAACAGAATGGGAATGGCTGGACATGTTCAAGATATCCATGCAACAAAGAGGGGAAGGGAGGCAGATTTATACTGGAGATACATGAGCTACCCTAGTACACATTCTCTCAGCTACCTGGACTTCCCAAAGAAAGGCAAAAAGCAGCCCAGGGCAGAATTTGAAAGGTCCCCACCTAAGACGTGAGTAACATCAAAACTTCACCAAGATGCATGTAGCCTTCTGTGGCTGCAGCATGGCAAACGTGGCCCTGAAAAGGGCAGAGACACGAAAGGCTGAGTGTGGTATTCAGTCCCAAGGGGATTTCGGTGTTGTTTGTACAATGTGACACACAGACAGAGGTAAAGACAAGTGTCTCTGTGTGAGTGAAGGCAGTGATGCTGGGATTGCCCTTCTCAGTGAACCAAAACGAAAGCTGCGTCCAACCGGACACAGGACATCAGGTGGCCTTGCCCTTCCCCGCTGCACCGAGGCGTGCCTCCAGACTGCAACGGACCGTGGAGATGAAAGCTGAGAAGATACACAGGCTGAGGAGACCCAAGGTCTGCAATGACTCTCATTCGAGACAACCTGCAATAGCCCATGCTGCAACATCTCAGTTATTCCTGTGCACCCTACCTGTGGCGCAGGGAGCGCTGTACTCCTGTGTGGCAAATTCGTCTGGAAAACAGAATGGAAGGGAGAGAGCAGGCTGTCAGAGCCCCTTGATGCCCTGGTAGAGGGATGGGTGCCAGAGAGATGCTCCTCCCAGGCCACACGGCAGGCTGCCGCCACCACCCCCAGCTTTGCCCCCAGAGATCCCAGCTGGGTGGGAGGGAGCCCCAGCCCCAGCCACGGCCAGAGGCCACCCAGCAAGGCAGAGCCACCCGGCGCTGGCGGCCCCATCAGGTCTCCACTCCAGCATGCCCAAGGGCTGCTGAGGCACCTTCTCCCAGCACACACTGGGGTGGGGTGGGGACAACTCGGTCACCGCCACCCTGGAGCAGCATCCGGGAGAGCAGAGGCACAAGGAGCGGCAGGACTGGCTGGGAGCAAGGGCACGGCTGTGCTCTGGGGCCAGACCTGAACACGGGACCCCCGGCACCTGCAGCTCTGCCCCACGGGATGGCTCCTCTCTGTGGCGAGGCAGGGCCGGCCTTGGAGGCACCACGGTGGGAGGGCTGGGGGTTTGGCTTCCTCCACCCTCTCCCCGGGGAGGATGGACGGCTGCACAGCAGCTCTGCTGTGAGGAGCAGCCACGCAGGGATCCCCGCAGAGTCACCACCACCCAGACCTGCTCACCATCTCCATGTTCGCATGGGGGGGACGGGAGATGGCCCGGGCCAGGGACAGCTGCGGGTCCCCACAGCTCCCGTGCCCCTTCACGCAGCCCACTGCCCACCCTCGGTCCCACGGGCACCCCCAGCCCCACACTCACCTGTCTCATAGTAGTCATAGACCTTCACCTGAGCTGGCTTCAGGCCCTGCACGGGGATGTCCCGCTCCACCGCGAAGGAGAAGCTGAGGGTCTCGCTGCCCAGCTGGGGAAGGGAAGCGGTGGAGGCTGAGGGGCAGCCCCGCACTGCCCCGGGCTCCCTCGCTCTCCCCTGCCCCCGCGCTGGGCCTGGGGGGCGCGGGGGCTGCAGGCCTGGCTGAGGGGCAAGGGGGAACCCTGGGGCCTTTCCCCACGCTGGGGGAGGCTCTGGCTGGTGGGGGGTCGGGGCATGGTCTGTGTGTGGGGTCGGGGGAAAGCCTGCTGAGGGCTGGGAGGGAAGTACCAGTAAGTCTGAAAGGTCAGCAAAAGTCAGTATGAGATTCAGTCCTATTCTTTGCAGAGCTGTGGTAGTTTTGAGTCCCCGGTCTTTTTCCCCATGTCACCATATGTCCCAAAGCCTGTATTTCTGACCCGTCCTCACCCTAGGTGGAAACTCACCTTTTCCAGATATACAAGGACATGGTTGGTACTCAGCTCTGTGCGTTCAATAACGCGGTGGCTTTCCAGCTGGAGAAAGAAGACCAAGATTTTACCATTGAGTTTGGTGTCCCTGTGCCCCTTGCACAGCCCTACAGATGGGATGTACTGTGGATGAGACACCAGGGTACTCAGGGAACTAAGTGAGCAGCATGGAACTGCCTCTTTGGTGTGCCGCTAGATATCACAGTCCCCAGACCTTCCCTTCACCATCCTGGCTGACAAAGTACAGCCTAACTCAGCAGGGACTGAGCACTGCTTCAAGCAGTGATGAAACAATTCTATGAAAATCCATTCCTTCTGACTTGCTAGTTCTGCAGCATCGTATGATTGCCCTTATTTTCCAGACCATGCACCTGTGTAGCATGTCAAATAGTGACCCAAGACCTAAACAGTTACAATGCTATAAGGTGTTGTCAGATCAGCAGAGGGAAAAATAAAACAGCACTACTTTTGAATGTCCTATGCAAACAGTGCTTCTAGGGAGCTACTGAAACACAGTGATAATAAAAGGGTGCACCATCAGTCCAAAGAAAAAGTTACTTAATCTATTTTTCCTAGATTCACCATATTGTCTCCCCTTGTGCTGGCCTTAAGGCAGGTCTGAAAAGAGAACACTGTACAAGGCAAATATGCAGATGACAGTGGCGAGATCAAGCTCATTCCAACCCTGAAGCCCTCTGGTTTGCTATAGACACTTGGAAGGTGTCTTGAATATAAGCAGCTGGATGTAGGTTGTTTGACAAACAGCATCCTACCTTCCTCACGGAAGACTTCACAGGGATGAATCCTGACAGCATCTTCACATCAACAATCACCATGTTGGAGCCATTGCGCTCCCCGGTGTAACTGAGGAACCAAGCAACAAAGATTCAGTGCACCTCAAGCCAAAGCGGGGGGCACTGCTGGGGGCATTTCCAACTTTTCTGGAACACTCGGCACCCCACCACATCCTAGTGGTCCAGCACCTTCTTCTCCAGCTATGCCGGGGTCTCCTAGTCACCTACGCAGCCTCTCACTTGCCCAGCCCCTGGCTGCCCACACAGCTCCACCACTGCAGGACACGTCCTTCCTCCACAGTCTCTCCTCCCAGCCCAGCTGCTCCCTGCCCACTTTTCAAAGGGTTGCACTGCTTCTCCAGGCCTTCCAAACCAGCTCACCAGAACTCAGCTGCCATGGCGTCTCAGGAAGGCTCAGACCCAAACACAGACTCACCTGACATTTATGCCTATGTCAAAGACCTTGTGAGCTTTGGAGTCCGCACATGTCTCTGGGCTTGTGTACACATGAAGCATGAAGGGTGCATCCTCCTGCGTGGGCTGCACATTGTACCTCAGGCTTGTCTAGAGGAAAGCCAGCAGCTCTGTGTGAGCGTGTGTGCCTGCATGCTCACCGTGTGAGAGAGACCGTCCTCTCCCCACCCAGGCTCCCCACTTCACCCTTTCTCACAACACCTCCACAGTGCAGATCCTTCCCTCTTTCCCTCCCACGATTCCTCCATCTTTACTCTCCTTGCCCTCTTCCCTCTCCCAGAGCATTCCCTCCCACTTCTCCCCTCTCTCTTGCCCCTCCGCCCTCTCCCTGGCTGCTGCCTGGTGAGGGGCTCCCCTCCTAGGATGGCACCTGCCCCCATCCCCCTCACCTGCAGGTAGACGCATCCTTCGCCAGACACCTCCGTGCTGTACTCCCCTGGCACCTGGGGCAGGGGCACACGCTGGAGCAGCAGCCGGTTTGTGGGATCCACTTGGAAGTCCTGTTGAAAGTCCCCTCCAGATCGCAGGGTCACTTTGGAGGCCGCTCCGCTCTTGGCATAGGTGACAGCTCCGTACAGGGACAAGGCTTGGAGAGCCACCACTGTGTCCTGAAAGAGACGGGTCCCAGCTCCCAGGGGGATGCAGTCAGCCTTTGCACAGCCTGTCCTCCCACAGCCTGCCCTTTGCTGTCATCAGGCACCCTCCCCTCCGTTCTTCACTTTCTCCAGTTTTAAGTAGAAAGGACAGAGGAGAAGAGCAGCTTTGGGGCATTCCCGTTCCCTTCCTGTGTCCTCTGCACAGCAGCTGCATGTTCCCCGAGCTCCCGGGCACGGAGCACTGCGGAGCCTTCACTCCCTTGCCACAGGGTGAAGCAGCAACTTCACGGGCACCGACACACTGCAGTGGGAGCCCTCTCCAGTGGCACAGACACACGTCCCTTGTGTCCCTACTGTCCTGCCCCACTGCGTCAGGAAAAACAGGTCATTAATCAAAGCATCCGTCATTTCCAGAAGCGTTACCTGAGATACTGGCCTCTAGCCTCTTGGGGACGTGGCAACCATGGTAAATATCGCAGGGCTACAGCCCCTGCCCTGGCAAACCTTACTGGGCTCCCACCTGCATCTCCGGCACTTCTCGTCTTCTGACGTTGATGTGTGAGGTCGCAGGAGGGAAGCGGCTCACCTGGGTGGAGGAGAAGCCTCCGTTGGGGTTCTGTTGACCGCTGATCCACTTTGCAATGAGAGATGCGAATGACAGCTCCTCCTGGGAAGGTGCTGGCTGCGTGGTGAGGTGAGCAAGCAGCACGTAGGCTGTCATCTCCACTTCGGCAGAGGGAGCTCGGTGGCGATAGTACGGGAGATCAACCTCTGGCTCTTTCCCAGGCCGCTGCCAATGAACAGACCCATCTTTCCAGGAGGCAGGGAGCGTGGAGACAAGACAACAAGCAGTTAGTAGTAATTATTGCAAGGGAGTCCTTCGTCTGCTGCCAGTCCAGCTGGGAGGACGGAGCCTCCAGGACGCATCTGTCATGTGGGATGAAATGGGAAGTGTTAGACAGCTCTCTGCTTGCTGCGACTAGTCTGAGACCGCTGAGACCACTTTGTCCTAGACTCCAGATTCACACAGACATTCATGGGCTTGAGCACCAGCAGAGCACCAGGCTGGCACTCCTTCCCTTGTTGAGTCAAGCTGCCGGCATTGGGCAGTGACAAGCTCTGTGAGGCAAAGTGACCCAAAGAATGTGACCAGGGCTTGACAGTCAACCTGCAGGCAGAGAAGGCAAAAGGTGCTGGCCATTCTTCCTTCACAACCCTGCTACCCAATGCTGGGGCAAACCCACTGTCCGGCCTGACTCTGGCAGGGCGCTTCCGAGTCATTACGTGATTTCCCGCAAGACTTAGAACTTATGCTAAGGCCTCCAAAATGAGGTGCACGTTTGTTTTCTCTCTCAACACAACCAGCTCATCTCTGATTTATCATGTCTTGTGCCGTGCACGGTCAACTTTGTTCTCTGTTGAGCACATGCACTGGAGGAAGGAGTGGCCATAAACTTCGCTAAGCCTTTGCTAAGCAGTGCGTAGTGCGGCAAGAGGAGCTGACTGAGGAGAGATGCTAGCAGAGCTATCCTTTAGTGCAGCACTGGTGGGGATGGTGCCTGATGAACTCCCTTGGAGCACAGAAGTAGGACTGGGCACTGAAAGGGAGCTCTCAAAAATGCAACCCCGTTGCACAAGTCTTTCCTCTCCCTCCACCTTTCCTTACCCACACAAGCCAGTTCCTACAGCCATTGGCCCGCCAGCCAAAGCCATTTTTTTCTCAAGGGAAGATCTTATGCCAGTGAAAGAGATGTCCCGCCTGGAGCACTCACCCTTTTTCACAGCTTCTTTTTCAAGTGAGCCAAGCAATGCCTTCCGCTTGTCCTCCTTGCCTGCCAGGGAGAAGGCATATGCCATCAGAGCCTTGGTGTACACGTGGTTTTCTTTCTCATCTGCTGCTGTTTCCAGGCAGAAGAGAGCATTACGCACCACTGAGTGCTGGGGAGAGATAACCTATGATTAGAAGTCTGGGGAGAAATTAGGGTTTTGCCTTACTAATGGCACATCATTCCAATGAACTCTGAGGAGGCGTCTGCCAGAATGAGGTCTAGGAACAAGTAGGGTACAATGTGTTCCAGAAATGTCAAAATTGACACCTCATGATTCTTTTAACACAGGGCTCAACAACCCAGTCCTTTTTGCAATCTGGAGCAAATTCTAGGCTGTAGTGTGTCGTCATAGACTGACACAACATAACTGACTCAAGAATAGGGGTGCAGCCACGTACAGTTATAGGCAGAGGGATCTCCAGCAATGCAATAGTAATGTAGGCCGTCAGTGACACCTCGTTGTCCACGCCTCCCTGCAGGGAAACACAAAGGTAGATGGTGACCCCACCTAGCTTCTTACCTTCAGTCTTTTCTCCCACTCCAGTGGGAATGCTTTATCCTGCATTGTAGACTCTTAGCTTGCCTCTTCCCCCTTGCAGCTGATGTGGAGGTATCAATACCACTTCCAAAGTGCAGGTTAGACTTCGTTCTCCTTCCTATCGTGGCAATCATACCGAATGCCGTCTGACTCCCATTGACATGGGAATTTCCCGTCTGCGTGTATGCTCGAGAAGCTCAGCTGGACCCATCTGACTTATGGTTGAGTTCTAGCCTCACAAAAAACCAACCAGGCGGACACATTACCTTCATGGCATTGT
Organism: Falco naumanni; assembly: GCF_017639655.2. Lineage (NCBI taxonomy): Eukaryota > Metazoa > Chordata > Aves > Falconiformes > Falconidae > Falco > Falco naumanni. The sequence continues at coordinate 8,980,959 of NC_054058.1, read as the reverse complement.
TCAGGAGTGTCCCAGAACTGTGGAAACAGCCATTCTCCTTCTGTTTGTAAGACAGCCAGACCAAAGCATCCTGGATGTGCTTCTCATCTATGAAGATGTGAGGCCGGGCCTGGGCAAAGGACTTGAGGACAAAGGCCGTGAGCCTGAAAGGAAGAAAGAGCAATGTGGAAGCCTGAGCAGGCCTTGTGTTCATCTCAGGTGACAGGGCCCATGTGGACATCATTTTTCTGGAGAAAGGCAAGAAGGCCTGGGAACTGTGAGCCAATTAGTCAGATCACATATATTTTATATCTTCACCTCAAAAAATCATTCAAAAACCTGCTTCCTACCTTGATCTCTTGTCCCTCTCTTGGACCACAAACTCTGTGATCCCTTTGTGTTGAGGCTACAGTTTGAAGGACAGTGATTGTTGAACTATATCTGAAAAAAATCTCTTTGGAAAAAGTAGAGAATTGCATGCCAGTTAGCTCAACACTTGAGTAACAATAGTACTCAAAATGACAATGTAGAATAATTAAATCCCTGTTAGCTCATGGATCTACTGACAGGACTCTTGCACTAGAAATCCATGCCTCATGGGTTTCCCAGAACTCCTCAGAGTTTAAAAATAAAGAAGAACATGTCAAAAGAGTTTTTGCTAGTGTTGTTACAAGCAATTATGGAGAAGCCAACATACCATCAGGAGCCAAGTACTGTTTCGGAAACTAAAAGCAAACCAAAGGTGATTAAATCATCCATTCTTATCCTTACCTAAAGTTGAAAATGTATGACAAAGATATGCTGAAACAACTCAAAACTTTTCAGTAAGTCACATTGGCAACACATACAGTCCTCCAGGCTGCCATTGCTTAGTAACACACAAACATTCTTGGAATAAAACATACAGCACTGCTGTTGGATTATCATCCTTTCCACTTATCTAGAAACACCTTTCCCAGCAGCCTTCTCAGCAGATGCTAGTCTAGAAGAGCTGCCACTGCAACTCTTCAGCCCTTCTCAGTCAGGATGTGAAATCCCTGCTATGCTTTTTCCCTGATTTATCTCCATTTCCTTCTTTTCTGCCATGGTCCTCATGCCTGCTGGTGGGAGGATGTGCTTCAGCTACGTAACTGGCTGATGCAGCCTATTTCATCAAATAGAAGGCAGTGCAGGGACCACTGGAAAGACTGCTGGTCTGCAACAGCATTACTGTCATGCAGCATTTATTATAAATGTGTAGGTGAGAAAGAAAAGCATATAGGGGAGGCACAGGCAACATTGAAATCTCACCAGGTGTTCCCCTGCTGTCCATAACGTGGTCCAAAGGTACTGTAAGAGCCATCTGGGTGCTTGTAGTTCAGCTGCCTCTGATAACCTGCATATGGAGAGTTAAAGCAAAATTCAGATGCCAAAGAAAGTCTGCTGAGGGAAGGGGAAACAGAAAAACAGCTGTATCGGTGAAGGCAAAAGAGAGAAGAGTAGGTCAGTCCTATCCTAGCTAATGAGAAGTACCGTTACATCCCCACCTCCACGCACTGCTTGCACTGCATGAGGACAAGCAACACCTGCTGTTCTTCAGAAAGAAGGCAGGACATGTTGATGACAACAGACAAGTCACTGTAGCAGGTCATCTGACAGCTCTGCACTGCATTGCAACCCAAGACAGAGCAGAGAAAAGTGGGTGCAATGATCAGGTACTCTAATGCTTAAGTAACAGAAAACTATAAAGGAAAAACCAGTGAAGGGCCTTGTCAGGCACACAGCAGAGACATCTGTGTATGAGAGAAGCTCTCTTTCCATGTCTGCCCAACATTTGACGGAACCATCCCAGGTAGTATCTGGAAAAAAGCCAAAGCAGAAGCAAAAGCCATGTCCCAGCTCACCGCTCACTAAGTATCCAATGGCCTTGGATTTGACCTCCTCACTCAGCTGCCCTGTCTTGTTCAGGTAGTCCAGGACGTAGATGTTGGGTGCAAACAGGACCATGTTCTGCTCCCCACAGCCAAACGGCATCTGCAGGAGCTGGTGCAGGTTCTGCATGGCAGTGCCCATGATGTCACCTGGGAAGCAGGAAATAGCAGAGGGATATTAATAATACTCAGAGCTGGCTATCAGAATCAGAGGGAGATACTGAATGAGAGAAGCAGAAGATGGCAGAGAAACACAAAAAAAATCTGGATCTATAAAGATCCTTGAATGAAACAGAACATCAAAGAAAATGGAAAAAGGTAAATGAGAGAAAATTTAGGAAACTAGAAGAGAACTCTGAATAAAAGGACATGCAGAAACGGGAAAAGGAAGAGCACAACTGGAAGGGAAGATGCTCAAGACAGAAGAGATGAGACAGGAGTGAGGTGTGCTGGAAACCAGAAGAAAAAGCTGTGAGGTAGGAGGCCAACACAGAGATAAAAACAGCATATGGTTCTTCTGCCAGGCTGCTCACTCACCCAGCACTGAGAAATATGCTCTGCCTGAGTCTTGTACCACATTTGAGGGTAGCAACAGGGAAAACTTCTCTTTCACAGGCACTCCTGAGAGAGAAACAAGTCCCAAACAGCTTCAGTGCAGTCCCAAGGGGAGGGAGACACAGTGAAACAACAGGAACGCTTCCTATTAGAAATGCCCTGACTTCAGTCACTTCGTTTTTCCCTGACTATAAGGCAATCCCTGCATGAAACCAGCCCCAGCCACTGTTAGGCACTGGAGATTTCATGTCTACAACTTTTCCTGGGTGCACTAGAAAACAGGAGACAGCACTTGTAACTCCAGTGTTAGCATACAAGAAAGCAGGGATGCAGTCATGCTAAATCTGTCCTAACTCATACCCTGATGCTTAGCCAGGATGGTCCATTCTCTAGGGCTTTCTTCTCTCTTACATCTCAGGCTCCCAACTGATGGGGCATGTTTTGATTACCTAAAAAAACCAGCCTATCTGGAATATGATAAAGGCAGCACTATCTTCCTCCTCCAGGCACATCCCACCCATCAAACCACACAGGAACAAATGGAAAGGGTGGAGAGAGTGGGCTTTACCTTTCACACAAAGCACAGAGTTCTGAACTGTTTCCTTCTCAACTCCTTCAGGCTTGGGTGGGATGAAGGAAAACAAGAGAGGTGACAAGTTAGTGAGACAGGAAATACAGACAGAGCAATCCTTAACAAGGGCAAAGGGATATGTGAAAAGTGAATGAACTGAAGAAGGAGAGGCAGTCATAAACAATCCCTGAAATACAGAGCTCTGAAATAATAATCTAAGCAAATAAAAGAATATGATCCTAAGTGACAGGTGTTGTATGTGGAGGAAGAGGAGAACACTGCAGGACTATCACATGGATGACCTGCAACTATCGTACACAGCGAAAGATAGTTAACATCCTTGTAACAAAAGGTACTGCAGCATTACAGCAAGTGCTTTTGTTAACAAAAGCTCACAGTAGCTCTGGAAGGCTGTCCTGAGGAGACGCCTGCAGTGCTATTTATCATAAAGCTGTGGATGTTTGTGGGGGGCAGAAATAGACATTATTCTAATAGTTTGCTAATATTATGTTAATAATAGAAAGGGAAGATGTACACTGTAATATCTGGTGACACTACTGATACCATAGAAAATAGTAGGCAAACATTAAGGGGTTTTATGATACAGAGAAAAGCTAAGAACATATAATCTACCTGCCAGATTACCACACCCAGTACAATAAATTAGCATTTTCCTATAAAGGATGTGCAATGCTGCCCTATATAATTTCCTTCTGTACCACATCACATCAGTGACTCTTCTTGCCACAGGCAATGGATAAGCTGTAAAATTCTAACACGTTTTCATGGACCGTTATAATAACTGGAGTTTTGAAGGGACTTCTCTACAGGCATCAAACTCCCACAGGTGCTTGTGAATGCCCGACCTTCATCCTGGTGCCACGCTACGGTAGCATACCAGAACTGCACAACGCTCAGCGTAAGAGGCAGTTTGCTTGGCCACTCAACTGCTGAGAGGCGGCACGTGCTGACTGGCAAACTTACTGGGGGTGTCTCAAAAGGAGGAAAGAGGGTGTAAAGAGAGTGTATTGGAATAGGAGGTGACAGGTAGGAGATAAAGGGAAGGATGGACTGGAGTAGGAGTCCTGCTCCGGTAGGGGATAGGGAAAGTCTAGCATACTGGGAGAAACACTGCACGTCATTATTAAGCTGTAGTCTTTATGCAGCTGTGCCAAAGTATAACAATGATGTAAGACCATCATACTGCCACACTGCATAATGATCCCATAGAATCATAGAGCAGCCCAAGTTACAAGGGACCTTGAAAGATCATCTGGTCCAGCCTTTCATGGGAAAGGGAGCCTAGATGACTTTTTCTAGCATCCTGTCCAATTCCATCACAGCACAGGCTCTAGCCCTAGGAAAGGTCAGTTCTCCCTTCCCACAGCCCACATACCTCCACTAGCAGCTGTCTGATGACCGTGTCCTTCCGCCCTTTCTCAGGGGTCTCCACCACAGCGTTCCCGCAGGGCTGCTGGTTCTGCAGCGCCTCAGTGCTCACCGATAACTCCACCTGTCCTGGAGGGAACAAGGGACACAGGAGTCAGCCAGCCCTGCCAAGCAACAACAGGCAACAGGAGTCACTGCCACGCTTCCAGGAGTTCCAACCTGCAGGCTCACAATGGGGATTTTCTACCACACCTGGGCCCTGCTTCTTTCACACAAGACCATAGCTATCTATATCAGAAGCTATCCTGGAGCAGATGAGCTATACTGCCATGGAAAGGTGACTCTATTTTGATGACTCTTTTACATAACCTGGAACACCACAGTGGTGGACTCACCAGCCCCACTGCTGTTCAGCACACTGCTACCCTGCATGCACGCCACAGCTGCTACCACAGCACCCTGTTGTTAGCATGTGCTAACAGTTTTCACAAAGTGAAAACAAAGTATGAAGATCTCACGGGGCAATCGTCTAATCTCTGGGAGGAATGGAGCTGACAGAGCAGCCCTGCTGGCCAGCAATGTCTCTGGCTTCAGAAGATGCTGTCTAAGGGCTGTAAGGCTTGGTGGTACTGTGTGTGGTGCCAGACACAGTCTTGGTCACTATGAGTCCACCAGCCTTTGCCTCCAAAATAACCCCACATGAGACAGACACTCAGCTGCAGTGCTTCCCAGGAAACTATGTTGCTTTAACATCCATTTATGTTGGGTGCAAACAGGACCATGTTCTTCATTCATTCACACAAGAATGGGAGGAACAGCACAGAGAAACCCTCCCTGCAGTTTTCAGCACCCTGAGACCTTTACCTAGAGATTTGGGAATCACCAGCCAAGCCACAGTTTTCCTCCCATTCTCACAAAGACAATGAGACTCTTCCTCCTTTTCCACTGGAGTAGCCAGGAAATGGGTAGTCTGAGCCAGAGTCACACTGACCTGCCAGTTATAGAGAGAGGCGCAATGAGGAAAGCGTGATTGTAAGAGCTGGGGAGCTAGGAAGCCATAGCAATGGCTATTTCTTCAGTAGCAAAGGAGAAGGGAGCTGGAGTTGTAGGTTTTGCATTTGGACTATATAGGAAGAACAACATAAGAATTTCAGGGTTGAAGGATCTAGGGCTACTCAGAGATAAGATATGAAGGCTAGGTGAAGGCAAAAGGTGTACAAGAAGGTACACAAGTACAGAGAAGGATTTAAAATTTCCTTACCCTGATGCAGGCGGACAGGTAGTTGAATACGGTGGCTTTCAGTGTGAAGGACTCACCACGCACTACAGAGTAGGGCATGGTGAGCTCTACAAAGAAGGGCTGGAAGGCTCTGAGGGACACTGTTGGGGACAAGCCAAAGCCTGTGTCCGCCGAAGTGCAGAATGCATTGGCTTTCCACTCGGTGATGGTGTCAGGGATGGTCACATCTAGATCAGCATTTCCCTCAGAGCTGGTGAAGCACAGAGAGTAAGGACAGGAGGAGGATTTTTATGGCATTTTAGTGACTATCTGTACCCCTTTTGACCCACTGAACAGCACTGCCTGTGTGAATGTTGAGGCACAGTATGTCTGTTACTGAAGGACCACCCCACACCTTCTTCCAGACCCACAACCATTCCTTGGACACACCTAATCATGGCTGAAGGTAATTCCATCTCACAGGATGGCCAAGTAATCTCTGCAAACAGTGAAGGACTTTTTGGCATTGAAAAGACTTGACAAACATGCGGAGATTCATGTTTTCACCTTATAAACCAGTTTTACTAAAAAAGAAACAGCTGGCCCTAAGGTGCTCACCTTGTAGATACTAAACTCCAAATCCAAGTTTCTGGGAAATACTTTCGGACTGTCTCCGTCACTTCTTCACGAGTGCTTGACCTGGCATAAAATCTATCTGACTCAATGCCTGAATGTGATGAGATGGAAAAGAAATGAACTACTGATAATTCCAAACAAGCAAGATCTACATCAGTATCATGCTTCAGTCCGAGAAAGCAGCAACCTATGTGGCAATCAGAAGCTGTGCTGGCAGCAGATGTTTGCTGTGGCTGTAGTGAGCCCTGGTACCAACATCACTGAAGTTTTGGGGTCAGGGCTTATTAGCAAGAGGGGCTAGCCTTCCATTATTTCCATCCCATCAGGACAGCTAGCAATGGAGTATCCCTCTGTTGCACTGTTTTTTGTAGGGTCACTGTGTTGAAAACCACCTCCCTGCCAAAGTTATAGCCTCCTCAAGAACTAGGCTGAAGATGCTCAAGCTAAAAAAATGTAGCTGGAATTTGGGAAGGTTAAAAAAAGACTTTTTGACTAAAACAAAATTTTCGTGTTGAAAAACTATTTCCAATAACATATTCTGAGCTTGGGATTAAATTTGGTAAAAAATAAGCCTTCAGCTGAATTTGGTTTTGAACAACTGGAAAACAAAGATGGGGTGAGTGGGACTTGTTTTGCTTGGCTTTTACAAACAGAAAGAGAAATACACCCAAACAGATAAAGAAGAAAAGTTATTATCTGAATTCTAGTTTTTATCATCTTTACTTTGGCTTAATTAATTTCTGTGTTTGGGTAACAATTGTGTAGCTAGCAAGTATCCATACTACCTGCACAACAGGCACCTCCAGAGTCTGAGAAGGAGTCTCAGGGCATGAGTGAAAGCTGCTACCAGAGCTGTATCACATAGCTGACAGGTGACTTGCTTATATTTACCTGTCACGGTATGTCAGCTTTCTTACTGCTGCTTATTTCAGTTTAAAATAATTTTTAAAAAATTTATCCTGCATCTTAGAAGCTCATGTAAGAAGTTGAAACGGTCTTCAAACTGGACATGTACAAAAGCACAGGTTCTTGTGCCAAGGAAAAACTCCGAATCAGTTATCCAGCTACAATAACACAGATTTTCTAGGATATTCCCCTTAACGTGAGACTCTGGAGGATGATACGACCAATTCTGTTGCCCGAACAGCTACAGTGTAAGAGTTGAGATAGCCCTTAGAAATAGGGTGGGTCCATTTCAGACTGCAATGCATCTTACCATTCTAAGCCCCTAAAGTCTACCAACTTGCCACTGAAAATTTTGTCATCTGGTTTTGATCATACATAAAAACGGGTGAGTCAATGGGGACAAACTGAAAACTATATTGGAGACCCCTTAAGTGATAGCTGGAAGAACAAGTCTACTGTAAAAGCCTAGCGAACAGAGAATTTAGCAGCAGAATAATATCCTGCTCTGCCAGAGTATTTGAAAACTACCCGGTTCTGCTGACTTCTAATACGGAGTTATCAAAGCTTGTCTGTAGACCTTCACAGTGCAGCAAAAGAGATAAGCCCTACACTCATGCAGAAGCTGAAATCTGTGAACCCACCAATTCAGTACTACTTCCAAGGGTTCAGTTCAAAACCCAAGCTCTTGTTGAAGTATTCAGACCAAAATACAGACAGGATATCTGTTCAGAACAGAGGTGACAACAAAACTCAGTTCCTTTACCGCTTGTCCTCATTTCATACATAGGTGGTCCAGACATGGCTGAAGGTGATGCAAGGCCGGCTGCTGCAGGTATGTAATTCTCAGTGCTGCAATACCAAGGTTTCCTCACCTTGGTATTTGTGAAAAACTTTAAACCCATTTCCTATGGGAGAGAAACCCAACATGTTTTTTTGTAACTGATTCCTATTGAGGTTTACACAGCAGACCTGACATTAGTATTATGCTGCCTTGAAAGGAGAAGCTGTTACTGTCTGTGGGCTGGACCTTGAGATGACCCCCCTCAGCCTTGGGTCTGGGTGCCTGAATGGCTCAGAGACACCAAAGGGTAGACCCCCTCTGTTTCTAGGGTACTGGTTCCAGTCCAATTCCAGCCCAGGGATCAGGATGAGCCAGAGAGTAAATAATAGAGTTTTCTCTCTGGAAGGAAACATCTGTGGCTACAATGCAGCTCAAGGACATATTGATTTATTTGAGGTCACTGTAATGGCACAGGATTATTTACCTCCCACAAGAACCTCATTCCAAATCAACCTCAAAGCTTTTCCTTTAAGAAGAAAACTTTGAGACTGATTCCTTTTCCACCAAGTATAGAGCAAAGCTGGCAAGACAGGTGAAGCTTATGACTCACCGAACTTGCCTCTGGATAGAAATTAGTGTTGGATTATTCCAATTCATAAACCCTTCCCTTGCTGCGCTGCATCATGCCACAAAAGGCTTAAGTATTCTCAGTCCTCCCTCTCCACTCCCTAACCATGCAAGAGGGCTATACCTTTAGGATGCTATAAGTGTCCTCTTCATTTGTCTCCACTACGGGAGAATAGGTGATCCCATTCAGAACTATCTTCTTCAAGGGGATGCAATTCTCCAGGGGCTCCTCCAAGAGCATGTCTGGACCATGGTGATAGTTACGCAGTTCCTTCACTGGCAGCAAGTTATACACCTAGGCAGAAAGAGCCAGGGTATTTGGCATTTTCAATGTCCACTGTCACAAAACACAACTGAGGGATTTGGTTGCAAGCACCAGAACAGTCACATCACTGCACATACATCCATATTGCTGTGGTCCTCCTTGTGGTGGGAGCAATGGGGAATTTGGGAGTCAGAGATACTTCCTCTTTTGTTACTGACAGCATGTTACTCTGGTTATTATGGCCTAAATATATAAAAAATGACACTGGCCAGCCCATCTGCAGTATTTTGTCCGTACGCAGGGATTGTTGTTTGCAGCTTGGCATGAAAGGAATAAAAACCTGGAAGTGTCAACTTCCAGATGTTACTCCAAGAAAGTTAATCCATGGCTGGAGAGAATAACTGAAAAATTATGATCAAGCACACAACAGTGTTTGGCTCTGGCCAAGAGAAGCAGTTCCCTTGAAAGAGTTTCCCAATTGCCATCCCTACAGTTGCACAAAACCCGTAAGAAACAGCTGCTGCCCAGTTCTCATCTTTTTGCCCGTTGGAGGAAGACGAGGAACAGTGCAGGGCAGCTTTCCTGTGCCAGCACTGACAAGAAGGACTGTTCACTGTTTCCACCCCAGCACTGGGCTGCACTTGCTTTGACCAGCCTCTGACTTGCTCCACAGACTAAGCACTTACAGAGCTGGGTGACAGGTCAGCTTCTGGCTTCATGAGAAGAACACTCTTGTCCACAGCACGGACAGCGCAGAGGGAGTTTGGAGAGGCTCTGAACAGCAAGTGAGCATCAGAGGAAGGCAGGCCTTCAGAAGGAGAGAAGCTTAAGTCCACCTGTAGCCACAGGAAAAGCTATGTCACAGGTGCCCTACCCCTGCAGGACTTTTCCCTCCAGTTGAGTGCATTGGTTCTAACCTTACACATAGATACACACACCCCCTCCCCCCACTCCCTCTGTGCTGCTGCACAGCGGGGTTGCCTTCCTGCAATGCCAGGAGTCAGCACTAACGCTCTTGGCAACTTCAAGCATCACAATTGTTCATAAATTTTTAAGGCAGTTTTGAGTTTCATGGCCACCGTGAATGTGATGAGATAATCCTACATTGTGGCTAGATCTCTTCAGGCAGCTGGGCATGGTCTTGAACGAGGCCCAGCCTCTGTACTGCACCCAGATATTGTATGTGGAGAAAAAACAGGGTTGCAAAGACCTTGCTTAGCAGATTTTTTTGGTAACATGAGAAGCAGTGATGCCCTGGAGCAATACTGCAGTATCTACTGGCTGGTAATGATTCTGAAGAACCAGCCTGTTGGCTGAGACCTGCCAGACTTGTGTGACTTCTCCAAAACTTAACTCACAACTCTAATGATCCTGTACCAACCTCTGTCCTGGAAGCTCTTGCTAGCAGAAGTTGTTGTCATAACCATCCCACATGATTTTGTCATACTATGGCTGACCTGCATAAATCTTCCCTTTCCTCACAATGCAAACCCTCCCCTAACATGCAACGATCAAAGCATCCTGAGAGTAAACATGTTGCCTGACAAAGCAGCATCAGCTGCCAGTCTCCCTCATGTCCCAACAAGACCAAAGCATGCCTTCTGCTGACATCCTCCACCTCTCCCGCGGTGGACTCGTGATCTTCAGACTGCAAAACCAATATTCTTCAGGAAATGGCAGAACAGGGGCTGTAGCAAACTTGCTACTACGAAACTGCCTAGCATAGATATAGCCCAAAGTCTGTCCTATTCTGTCTGACAGCAGCTTTGGATGCGGGATGCTTTCAGAAAGGAAAGCATATCTAAGCGTGTAAATCACTTGGTACTTGCCTTGCACCCAGACCTTAATGTATGTTAACGACCTTTAACATATGAACAAAATTCAGGTGACCAAGCTCCTACAGGGACATCAGTCTCAAGAACTCATTTAGCTGGGATTTTAGCAGGGCAAAGGACTGTCTTTAGCAGCATCCTGTCTACTGTTCTGAAGTCCCAACAGGAATTTTTGAGGTTGTTCTCTTCTTAGGGATGCATCAGTCTGCTCTTCTGCATAAGGAATAAGTGAGGTTATAAGAGAACAGTCCCCATGCTCACAGAAAGAAGGCTTTATTGTTCTGCACTCTTTCAGTTTCACAACTGCTATTGAAGCACCACTGTGTGTTTCTCAGCAAGTTCAAAGCAAGGTTTATCTCCCTTTGTATACAGTGGAAATGAAAATGACAGGATGAGCGGGAGCTGAAAGATCTCACAAGTATTAGCTTTGTCCACTGGATTGTGGCTGTGTTTTATTTTTGCTCTGTTATCCCGCAAGCAGCTACCTCATTGCTGTAACATGTTTTTGTGAAAAGGAGTGAAATACATGTGTTTCAGTATGACAAAATACATGTAGCCCCATTTTTTCTTGCCCAGGACCATCTGTGAGATCAGTGGCTGTGACTAGTTGCTAAGAGGGGTTTTACCAGTGTAGACCCTGCTAGCACCTTTTTTCCAACAGCTGATCTCCTCCAAGCTCACACAAACCAGTAGGCAGTGAAGCTACCTAGAACAATTGATAGATGGCTTGTCCAGTGTTAGTTCAGTGTAAGTAATTCTAAAGAAATTAGCTTAGCCAGGATAAATCTAAATAAGTGAGCTTGACCACAACTGCAGTCCAATGGCTGCTCCCTCAAGAAACACACACTTACCTTATTGTTGAAACACTTTTCTACATTGAACTTGGTTGAATCAGCAATCACCTCCCTGCTAGGGGCAGTGGTGTAGACAAGCACTTGGGCCACTGGAGCAATATCAGCTTGCACAGGCAGCTGTAGCAAGAAGACCCCACTGGCTAGCAAACAAAACAAAAGCAAAAAATTAAGGTACAGGAAGCCTGCTCTTGAGCAGCCAAAATTCTAGTTTTGACTTCATTCTAAACTTTGCCCTAGGCATGATGAAACTCCAGGCCTCCAAGTACGATTAACTGGTGCTCACAGAGATGCGTAAGTCTTACTGTCTGGCTGAAAAGGCCTGTTTCAAGTCCTGTTTTCCAGTGCCTGAGCATGCTGAATTTTGGTTCAGCTTCTAAAAACAGACCATCAGGCTGTGTCTTCTAGGAACACTGGAGTCCCAGAAATGCAGTGTCAGAAGAAGAGACAGCTGGCACAGGGGATTAGAGCAAATCTGTGCAAAGCCTAAATGAAGGCAGAGAAAAGAAAGCTCAAAATCTTCCCATATCTTAGGGAACATGTAGATGTGGATCCCTCCATTTATATGGAAGCAGCCTGTATGTCTGCCACAGTTGCCTAGCCTCCCAGGATAGCGACAATTTGGCAGGGGAGAGGAACTCACCACTTTCCTGGTCCAAATCCAGAATGTGGGTGCCTGATTGCTTAATGATTCCCTTGGCCGTCACCTGAACAGAAGGAGAAACTCAGCTGTGACTGAGGTTACGCATGAGCCAAACCTTGAAGAAGGGGAACCTGAGAGGAGAGCAGCTGAGCTGTGTCTGCTGCTCCACCCTGCTCAGCTGCTTTCTGTCTCCCTGTGGCAGAATCCCAGGGCTCGCCCAGGGGGCAATGAGACATCTTAACTCTTCTGCTCCTAACCCAGACCTTCCTTTTTGTGGAAAAAGAGCATATGAAAGATGATGGGGAAAGCATTTAAAGCCTGCTGACAGAAACCACAGTTTCCATCTCCAGCCCCCGTACAATTACCAGTGACAACCTCATTGCATGGCAGGTGCAAGCTTACCAGGTAGTAAAAGACAAATTTCTTCTGCTCTCCTATGGCCTCTGGAGTAAGGATATAGTGTACCCGGACCTCTGTGGAGGAGCCACAGCTTAGTGTCTCAGACTTGGGCTCAATTTTGAGGAAGCTCTTACTAGGAGAGTAAAAGCGCTTCAGCTGGAGATAGCCTTCTTCATAACGTGGAACAACCCAGGAACGATCATAGCAGTAGGGGTGTGTTTTATGAGTTGCCTGGAAAAGAAGAAAATACACACATAGATCCTCAAATGCAGATGGCTGAACTGGAGCCAAAATTCATGGCCTCATATTAAAGGTACGGTATTTTTTACATTAAAGCAACAAGGTAGTCTACAAAAAAAAAACAAAACCCATGAGTTTGGAAGATGCAAGACAGGGTGGTATCCTTAGCAAATTATTGGGAATAAACTCACTCCCAGAGAAGTCGTGGTTTGTCTCAGAGAAGTCGAATCACAGAATGAATTACAGAATGGTTTGGGTTGGAAGGGACCTTAAAGATCAATAGTTCCAACCGCTCACACCTTCCACTAGACCAGGTTGCTCAAAGCCTTGAACACTTCCAGGGATGGGGGTAGACACAACTTCGCTGGGCAACCTGTGCCAGTGTCTCACCACCCTCACAGTAAAGAATGTCTTCCTAATCTACATCTACCCTCTTTCAATTTAATACCATTCCCCTTTTTCCTGTCACTACATGCCATGTCAGTTGTTTGTTTACTATTAGTGTCACCTCAAGGGCTCTTTAACCCTAATACCTTGTCCTTTCTTATATCCTGTTAGTTTAAAGAGAAAAGTCGATTTTCATTTTTCTTCTCATTATTGGCACTGGAGAGGGGATAGTGCTGTTCAGAGATTACCAGTGCCAAGATCAAGCTAAGGGTGCTATAGAAAATGAGGATACATCTCCACCTGAGAATTCAAAACCTAAACTGAATAGAAGTTTAGGAGCTGAGAGAGTCCAGGTCTTCTTAAAAATGAGAGCAAGGGGAGGTATTTCACACTTAGAAGAGTGCTACTTCAGCATTTCATGCGCCTCACATGCTGTGCTCTTATTTCCTTATCTTTCTCACTATACTTGGGAATGATAAATTAAGCCCTGAGAGATGCAGATTGCCTTAACTGACCATAATGGATATTGAGATGAGACAGTCGGGAAATCATTTCATTGAAAAGACAGCGAAGCACTAGCAGCACTCCACTATGGGAGTTAGACCCACCCTTGAAACAGATTTGTCTAGGTAAGGCTGGTGATCCTTTGGAGCAGTATGGACTATTATGATCTTTTGATGCTCTTTCTAACCCTATATTGTTATTTCCAAGCAGAAATCAACTATTTACAAGCTAAGTGCACTTGTGACATGGTAACCCGGTTTGTTGTATGACTATTCCCACCACGCTGGTCTCAAGGTTGGCACAACCAGGAACAAGAAGATAAGTGGTTTAGCATGTATAGTAGAAACTTCAGAGGTACTCCCCTTCCAGCCCTGTGGGCCACTTCGTTACCTCCTCTGCCCGCAGGACTCACCCTAATTCCAACAGAATCAAAGTACAGCATGGAAGTGTTCAGGGCGAACTGTGCCCTGCCCTCTTCATTTGTTGTGTAGTTGACTTCCTGGTGTCCTTGTAAAGAAATCCTCACGATTTCATTGGCAATTGGAGCACCAGACCCATCCACTAGTTTCACCTGGAGGAGCAAAAAGAGTACAGTATAGAGGGAGAGGAATACCTGTCAGCTGAACAGACCAACAGACCACCAGGCTAAGGATGTTGGTCTCACATCAGACAAGAAGCCTCCACTGTACTTCACATGTACAGCACCTGTCTCTTTCAGAGAGCTGCAGACTTCCTGAATCATTTTTTGGCCCTTTCTTATTTCCGCCTCTGGGTCAGAGGAGTGGACTTGGAGACTGATATGTACTCAGACCCCTTAGATCTCCTATTAAACAGGCAACTGGAAAAGCAGAATTGTACTTGACTGGAGAAACAGAAGCCCAAGGGCAAAGGGGTAAGCAGAATGAGGGCTGTGATCTCAGCTGCTGTTCCCCAGTTCAAGAGCCTGCAGAGGAGAGGGGCACCACAGGGATTAGGAGCACTGACATCCAGCATCTTTGCAGAGGTGGGGCACGTATCCATCCAGGATACATAGCTCAGGCGCATGTTTACTTGGCTCTCATGGCATTCCATTCTCATGGGTTCCCTACCTGCCCAAAGAAGGGGAGTCCAGGTTTGTAGTGGGAGTCTGAATGCTCAAAGGTGATTTTGGTAATAGTGGTTGTGATCTCAGAGAAGCTTGATCCAGTCAACTCCACTCCTGCAGGAAGAAGCATGAAGAATTAGTTTGCCACTGCCTGACCAGAATTACTTTTATTCCAGGCCAATCCTCCTTTGCTGGACAAGCAATTTTGTTGATTCTCCTGGCCTCCACATAGGAAAACATTAGGATTCCACAAAAGCAAGAGTCTGCTTTTCTCCCTCATTCCTACTTGGCAGACCCCTCTGCTGGTCTTTCCCAGGCCTATTACATGGCTCTTTGATCCAGATGATGTATACCTGTCTCCTCTTCTTTAATCTTAGCCTCCACACGGAGCTTGTTCTCATATCCACTTCTCTTAAGCTGGAATAATTTGGTCTTTATCATTTCAGAAATGCAGCCATAGTTGTCTGTCTGTTGAAGGAAAACAAACAAGACCATTACAGTCTCATTTATATAATGTTTATCCAACTTAATAAATCCATCACTGTGCATTGCTCTGAACTGGAAGAGAAGGCCATAACCTCACAGACTATTCCCTCTCATGTTTCTATGAAAACTGGAAAAGCACATAAGTAACTTGGCAAGGAGCATTTTGGAGTACTTGCAGCAACATCAGAACAAAGAGTTTGCAACCTAGAAGATTTTTTGTGTATGTGTGTGTGAAGTTTAAAATTGCAAGCACTTGATACAGAAGCGTGGAGAATCATTCAAGTGTTTACCACACAGGAAATGTTCACCAGGCATCAGGCACATTTAGCTGCTGACTTAAAATGCACAAGCTGTATGAGTGACACAAACCAAAGCCTGTGTATGTGTAGAAAGGAGATGACAGCTGGAAAAGTATTTCCAAGGCTTGTCACCTCTCTTCAGCATCTTCATGTACAAGGCAGGTCTCCACAGAAAAAGGAGTAGATGCCTGGAACAAGGTTAGCACCACAGAGTTCATATTTTCTTTTAACTTAGGTAACAAAAGCAGTAGCAGAGGCAATTGTGGGGATCATACTGTGGCAGACCCCAAAGACCATAAGAATGTCTTCTGCTTGCTTTCTTGTCCTGGCATATTTCCACAATTGCTGTTACCCCAGCTTCTGTCAGTTAAGCTAGTGCTGTTGAACTGCCAGTGCTCCAAACACCATTCAGTTTCGCTCTTGCAGACTGGCCAGTCTAAAGAGTGAAAAAAGTTGTATTTTTCTTCTGCTTGACTTCAGTGCTGCTTCTAAACCCATATTCCTTTCCTTCTTGTTCAAACTGCATCACCCCTCCCCTGGTTTCTGCTCCTTTCCTGCTTCTAACACCAACTTCTGATGGCACACACTCTAGTGTAAGCCAACCCCAACTCTGCTCTCATCGCTCATGCCTTTTCTATCTCACTTCTCTCTTATACTCTCTGCACTCCACCTGACCTTTTTTTTGTTTCTTCCGCCTCTTCCTTCTCCATCAGCTTCTTGCCTTTACACACATCTTTCTTACTGCACAGACCTTCCCCCCTTTTTTGCCTTTCACATTTCATCTCGCACCCAATCTTCCCCTCCTTCAGACTTCCTTAAAATACATGGAGTCTCTGCCCTCTTCACTCTGTGCTTGTACATACTCAGAGGAAGCCTGCACCTACAAGGCATGCTCAGTAAACCACACTTTCTCCTATCACTCTACCCACATGAGAAATCATGACTCACCTTTCCAGAGAACTCATCACACACTGCTCTCGCTTCTTCTCCATAGCAGGCAGTGGATGCGTGTTCAAACTTCCTGCAGACACGGAAGCTCACAAGACCAGGAACAGGCTTTCCAAATGTGTATCTACCAGCAGGATTGAAAGAAAAATAGAGCCATTCGAAATGTAAGAAGAATGGGAAAAAATTACTAGCTTAGCCCCTGTCAACCAGGACTCTTCCCTAGAACTGCCTCCAGGATACAACAGGGTCACCACAGGAAATAAAATGTAGAAAGAAATTCAGTAACATTTTAGGATCAAGCTGGGCAACAGAGAGGCAGGAGCACTAAATCTTATAGTCCTGATTGCAACCCTGGGAATAACATGTAAGTCTTCGCAATTCATTTACCCTAATGCTGATTTCGTTGAGAGTACCCCTCATCTTGGAGAACATGCTGCAAATATTTACCCCACCGCCCAATTCTGGCAGAACTGGTTTGTGTCTGTATGTGCACTGAGTCTTTTGGCTTGTTCTTCAGCCAAAGCCATGGCTTTTCCTGCAGGATATGTGGAACATTGCTATGCAGAATTGCATGAGGTGCCCCAAGGGAAAGAGGGCAGCTCCATCATTTATGGTTTCCTTTCAGTGACGACAAGTAGAAACCACAGTTAAAACATCACTCCCAGGTAAACTAAACTGAAGAGCTCTTCCCTAGCACTCTGGCTGGTCTGAAATCCTCTATGACTCAAAAAATACGCAAAAAGACCCCTCCCAAAATCCAGAGGAATATCTTTCTACATGTTACGTACAAAGTGTCCCAAGCAATAATTGTTGCCTTTTGTCTAATGGTAGATGTAGTCTCTTTGGTACTGGGACCCCAAAATGATTAAGAAATATAATGAAGTATCATATCCCAATCTCCCAACCGGACTTTCAGCAGCAGTTGAAGAAAAACCTGAAACCAAGAAGGACTTTAAAAAACGACACTCACAGACCACAAACTGTCACCTTCAGCTTCTCATCAAGAATGGTGATCACCTTGGGCATTTTCACTGTTACTTCAAACTTTGGCAGCACTGCAGCAGAACCAAAGGAAAACAGTCCATGATGTGGTGGGGGGTAACATAAGAACGAGACACGAAGGCTGCTCAAAGGCTATTCTTACAAATGGCCTGAAACCCATTCGCACCTGAATGGTCAGATTTTAGAGGCTTCTGTCACCTGTACATCCCACTGTCATCAGCAAAAACCACAGGCGCTCAACCAGCCACTGTGCCAGCTAAGAAGACAGCATTATTCCACCAGCTATTAAAATACAGCAACTTCTTAGATAACACATGCCTTATCAGTCCCACAGCAGTAGGACACAGTAAAATAGAGAGTTAAGTCAACAGAATTCTTCCACACACATACAGAGCTGGGACTGCAGCCTGGTCTCTGCATTTCCAAAGCGCGTAGATCTTGCCAATTTGAAAAATCGGAAGACCCCATAGCTTCCCTGGTGACTTAGCACAGGGTGACATCACATCCAAATCCGGCTGCAGGAGGGGAAGTGGATGGTGACTTGGGACAACTAGGAGGGATTCAGGGCACAGAGCATGGTAAGAGTCCTGTAACTGAAAGAGATCAAAGGACTTCCAGACTCATCTTCCAGGACTCATCTCTGCTGCATGAGCCAGATCACGTCAGACCATATAAAAACAGCTGCAGCTGCCTTGCTGGGGTGGGAAGCTACGTTGGTTGCAACCATTTTCTAGCCAAGCAGATGGAACTGGCATAGTGGGGAGAGCACCAGAGAGAGGTTAAGACACAAAGGTGTGCTTGGGAGGGAAAGGACACAGTGACATTTTTCCAGCCATCCTGGTCAGATCTACCATGTGTTCAGTTAAGCTTTTATACCCCACAGGACTAGCTGTTGGGAACTTGAAACTGCAGCAACAGTTACCATACTCCTCCACAGAGAAAGGATGCCGAATTGTCTTCCCAGAGGCCTTCTGCACCACTACTGTGTAGGTCCCTTGCATAGGTTCAGAGGTGAGGTTGAAGAACAGCTGGATTAATCCCATCTTTAATTCTGCGTTTGTCCACTGGTAGAGACGGTTTTTCTTTGGGTCCTACAGGTAATGTGATCACAAGGATTGTGAGAACAGGAAGAGTCTGCAACAAGAACTAAAAAACATTAGCAAAAGCAATGAGAGGACGCCCACCCCAGTGTCTCAGGGGGCTGCAGGGCAGGAGTGGGGGGCTCTGGCAGAGTTGTGTATGTGTGGAGCCCAGGGCTAGACAATAGAAGGAGCTGTAACATGTACATGGTTACCACCATATGAGTTAAAGCTCTGTATATTTGAATTAACATAATAGACCCACTTAATACACAAAATAGACAAGAATCATGTTGATGCAACCAGTAGTTATTCTGCCAGGTTGAGGTGCAATAGGTGTGAACATGAATTGAATGTTTGTACATACCTCAATATATACCAGCGGAAACTAGAAAAAGAAAAAAGGAAACAGCATATTTAGACAGAGTGCGAGCAACGCAGTCAAATGACCAGCGCTATGTCCACATTTCAGGGAACAAGCTGATCACCCAATGGAGTAAGGAAAAAATTCCTGGTATGGAGCAACAGAGCCTTTTGAGGTACATCAATGTGGGGGAGGCAATTCTTTGTATCAGCAGAAAAGTCAGGTGAAATTACTAACTCTGGATGATCTGCAATACTAGTCACAGTAGGTGTACACCGTGATAATGGCAGATTTGCTCACTGCTGAGGTGTTTACACCAGCGCTGTTCATTTGCAGTTTGTCAAACTTTACAAGAGTGCAGAGGACAGCATTATGCAGAAATTTAAGAACAGAGCCTGTTAACAAGATCTGAGGTAACCCAGGAATTGCACAATTATCTCGGTGTACTAAGAGCTCTCCCCAAAAGACACTTCTTCCCTCTCTTTACCCACGTAAATGACTTAAGACCAAACAACTAGTGAAAAGGAAGCATCACACTTACCATCTCATTCAAGGGACGGAAGTTGTTATCTAGCGAAACGATTCTGAACAGGACTGATGGAGAAAGGCAGACAGTGAGGTTCCACAGCATAGTCACCAACCAAAAAACATCAGTTGAAAAAACAAATGGTACAACAGAGAACAGACCTGTTCTCTTCTAAAGAAATTCCATTCACCAGAAAGCTAAGTCATGCTAGAAGCTTACCCATGTAAGAAATTACATGAGTAAGAGGATGTTAAGAGCAAATCCATGGCAGTGCAAACACCTTACTGATCATGGGCATCAGAATCTTGTTAATCAGGACCAAATTTAAATTTAAGTTGCCTTTGCCTACTTTGCAAGGATACATTTTCACATTGGAATTCACAGGGGTCTTTTAATTTTGTTACAACTAGACTGACTTCTTAGGAAAGATGAATGCAAGCAGATTATCTCAGCACTTGGCTGCAAGTTTGTGCTGGCTCTGGATGGATAGAGAATTCAGTGCCTCTTTTAGGACACTCATTTCTGTCAAGGCCAAATTTAGATCAATGACCCAGAAGAAATAAATGGCTTATATAGTTCTCTCTGTCTTCATTGAGCAAAAACAGCTGCTGCTTTGAAAACTATTTCATGACCTAGTCTGAATTTTGGCCCTGTTCTCTGCATCTAGTCTTTCTCCAATTTTAATGCAGACCCTGCATGAGCTACAACAACAACAGAGCCCCCAGTGACAGAGGGAGTGTGTGCAGGTGGCCCAAGTATGCGCATGTATCTTAAAGTTCCCCAGATTGCTCCTACATGGAGCATTAAAAACATAAGCCTCAGCCATGAGGTTGCAGTTCTGACCCCCACTGAAAGCAGTCAGCCTCTGTCCAGCATAGTCCAACAGTTTCAGTATGAATTTTTGCTTCAAATACGTCTCCACCCCTTCCCTGGTACCTGTCTGTCCGGGCTTGTAGATGGGTTTGTCTGTCTGGACGAAGACCAAGCTCTCAGAATCCTTGACCAGCACCGACTTGCGGCTCCTGAACTGCAGTGTCTCCCCCTTCACCGTCACCGTGATAAATGTGAGCGGTGACTGCCTGTTTGATTTTGGAAGCTGGAGAGTAAGAAGGCAACCCTGTTACAGACCACCTTTAACAGCTTCCTGAACTGAACTGGCCTTTATGAAATACATCTAATGTAATCCTGATGGACCCAACACAAAGGTGAGGGGAACTATAACCAGGAACAGAGGCTGATCCTTACTTGCCCCATATTCTTACTCATTCCTAGTGCTATGCAGTGATTACGCAAGTGTCATGCAGCAGAGGAACTCCCAGCTCTGCCACCCAATTTTAAGAAATTCTTACTGCCCTAGCCAAAGCCGTTCTGTCCTTTTCCTTTTGACATTCACAGGGGCAATGGAATAGTCCCCCTTCTCTTTCAGATAATGTCCCTAGTCCTTGCAAACCAGACATGCCAGATCTCTCTCCAAGTGATAAAATTCAGTCTTCAGCCTATATGTGACAAACCCAGACACAGATGCCAACCTGTTCAGTGTCCTGAAGACCAGTACTTTGGCCTTCAGACCAAAGACATAATCTATGCTCTGAGACAGATGACCAAGTTTCGTCGTTCCCTATGACTTGTTACACTGACTGAGGCTGTCAATTACATTAATTATGAATTTTGTGCTTCACTCTCTTTTTCAGGCACAGGCAATCACAGCTTTGTGATTCTTACATTCTTACATTAATTCAGTGTATTATATGCATAAGGCAAGAAGTATCTGAGCTCCAAAAGCTCTACCCCAATTTGAAAGCACTCAAGTGACAATTTGTGGCTGTTGAAGGATGAAATGGAGAACCATTTGAAGAAGCTGTGCACCAAACAGCCATCAGGAGTGTCAATACTAAACCCACTTCTTTTTCCTGGCCTTTCCTTCTTCTGTCCTAGAGAGAGGCTGGCTTTCCAGGATTCAGCATTTCCCATTCAGCCAGCATGCTAAGGAGCTCTCACCAGTGAGAGGCTGTTGAGGATGGACATGCACATACCTTTGGCCAAGAGGGAAGTGAATACCTACACAGTGTTACTCTGGTCATTACTACTCATTGCCCTTGCAGTTTACCCTTGGCACAAGGGACCATCCCCCAAGGATGACATACTCACAGAGAAAGGGATGCAGGTGAACACATCCTGCTCTGACACCACATCATCAATCAAGCTCCTGTTTTCCCCTTGATACTCGAGTGTGGCACTCAGCGTCACGGACTCGTTCAGGTGGGTCAGCTGAACACAGACTTTCTCAGGAGAATCGGTGCGTATCAGAAAGGGCAGTAGCACCATATACTGCCTAGGAACAGGGGAGAAGGACAGGTCAGAGGAGCGGGAAGAACTAACAGGAGCTGTACAGAACGAACAAAGAAACCAATCCGATGACTACAGCCTTCACTGTACGGGGAAAGAGGTGCATTTTCTAGAAGTGTAACAGGTTTTCCAGCATGTCTGTAACAGCAGGGGAAAGCAGAGAAGCCAGTCTCCAAAGTAAAACACCACAGGAAATCCTCAATGCAAATGCCTGGAAGGGATAAGTTTTTCCATGTCCTGGTACTTCCTGCTGGGACCCCGAATAACGCCAGTGGGGAAAAGTCGATTGTCACCTTTGCTAGACACTGTTAGCAGGATTCAGGAGCCACACAAGTGCCGGTACCTGGTGCATAAATGCCATCACTGCAAACCACCTGTAGCACTACCCTCATTCCTCGCAGAGACCCGAAACTGCCACGGCGTGGTGCCAGATCTTCAGCAAAAACAGTCGAGCACTTTTCAGGTTTTCAGGGAAGTAAGCCCCTGTGTCTCAGCCCAAGTAGGGGGTCCCTGCTCAGCCCTATGCAGTCCCCCTCCCAGCGGAGCAACTTGCCGGTGGTGTCCTAGTGCCCGGCGCTGCAGCTGGCTATCAAACCTGATCCACCTAATGGCAACCAACAGTGCTGCCTTTTGGGTGAGCAAGGACTGGCCTCTGAAGGGCATCCCCAGAGCACCAAGCAGCTGGGAGAAGAGTCCTCAAAATCTCAGCAATAAGGTAGGGCATTACCTTTGGCAGTAGGGGAGGCTCTAACACCTTTTCGTCCATCAGCTGGTCTGCAGGGAGAAAGATCTGGCCCCTCAAATCCCAACCCTGCTATCTGCTTACCCTGCATTTGATGAAAGCCCTGCAGCACAGCCTTTGCTTTGCTGGGGAGGAAAAGATATTGCCCAAAAGACACTGCCAAAAACCCAAAGGAGAAAGTCTCTGGGATGTCAGGACCCCTCATGTGCTGCTCCTGCCATACATGTACACACATGCACACAACGCATGCTCCCTTCATATACAAACAGGGCAAAAGGGGATGAAGGGATGCAGTACAATATACTCTCACAGATCTTAACAGTCACTGTTTTACAGTGCCATATAGCCCTGGGTGATGAGGGAATTTTCATTTCATTGGCCGAGCTGAAAAATGTGAATTAAAAAATAAAAACATTTCTGGTCATGCCAGATCTGTTATTTGTTCCTTTTCTTATCATTATAAATCAAAAAATACACTCACATCTCCTGGGTAGCCTAGGAATAGGGTAGCCAGCCCAAAATGAAATCTTTCATTGTCTTTTAGAAAAAGTCTGTCGCTTAAGAACAAAACTGAATATGTAAACAGTTATAAAAAGTTGCCTTTCAAAAGAACCAATTTTATGCAGAAAACTTTGTTGAATCCTGTCAATTCACTGAAGCAGCAAAAGGTATTCTCATATATGTTTCCCTCTTTTTCTCCTTTTATTTTCTTTTTTTTTCCCCTGAAGTTTTACTGGTATCTCAGTTTCACAGACTGCTTGGGGTCCCCCTGAAGCACTGTTTTTAGTTTCTGAAGCACTGAAGTTTCTGTTTGTAGAAGACATTTTACCCCACCCCAGTGTCTTTATCCCTGTGTAAAAAAGTAGGCAGAAGTCACAAATCAACAGACACAGGAATGCAGCCCAGGCCTCCTGCATGCCCCGAGACCCCCCCCTGCGTAGCTTACGGCTCTGTGGTGGGTGAGGTGTCTCCAGGGAGGAAGAAGAGGAGAAGGAGGAAGATGCTTGGTTTGATGAGCAGCCCATCCTTCCCCATGGTGGTGGTGAGTCAAGCAGACACCCAGTCTGGTCCGATGCGGTGCTGCTTGTGCTTCCCCTCTGCTCTCCGAGTCAGCCAACCCCTTTATACTCCCCTCTGCAAACAGCCGGGGGGCTGGAGGAGATAAGGGCTGGGGGCCAGGCCCCATCCAACAACAGGGAGAGGCGTAAGGAGGAGCTGGAACTAGCCGCTCTGCAGCTCTGAGTCTGGGCAGAGGGCCAGGTGCTGGGGGGGGAGGGAGGGGAGGGTGCCCAGCAGGCTGGAGTTGTCTCTCTTTTGGGGCAGGGCGGCAAGCAATGGTGGAGGAAAGTGGTAGCTAAAGAAAAGGGCTAACAGCAGAGGAGAAGGGGAACGCCTCCATTTCTGGCAGGGCTCCCTGTGTGGAGCTGGACACCGCGCTGGTCATGGAGGCTGCTGGAGAGGCAGGAGCACTTTGAATTGCTTCAAACCAGGAGCAGGAGATTGACCTGCAGGTTAGGAAACAAGAGTAGGTGCGCCTAACGCCCACTTACAGGCAGGATCTGAAAGCAGGGAATGCAAACTCCAAAAATTCCAAAAAACATCCCCCTCCACCCACCCTGCTCCCTTGTGCTCTCCATTCCTGGTCCCACGAGGGCTAAATGCCAGGAAAAGGGGCCAGAGAGTGCCTCGACAATCAAGCCATCTATGATAATCTGGCCTTCACCCTGACAGAAACAGGGACAGTGACATGATGGGAAGCTGCCAAAAGTTCAACCTGTTAACAGCATGTAACACATTAACCAGTTCCCCAGAGCAGCAGCTACCTTCACACAGCAGAAGAGACGTGGCCTGGGTCTCGCCTTCCTTGTACCGGTTCGTGTTCCAGAAGTTATTGGCACATCTAGATCACATTACTGCTATTTGATGGAGTCCTTCCGGTTTTCATTATGTGAAAATCCACGTAATGCACTGTGATAGGCAATGTTATATCACAGAGGGAAATTTCTTTTTGACCATTGTCTTTACTGTCTTTACCTTGGTCTGCAGCAAGAGAATCAATAGCTCTGGTAATTATTACCCTTGCATGGCAGTAGAATATCTGTTTTACTTATAGCACTAATGCAAACTCTGAAGAATGGAGAACTGTGTTAGAGGATGTAAAGCATAATTTTCAGATTAAAACGGGTGCAGGATAAAATTATTACCTGTCTGTCCTCCTCTGCTACTATCTTCGTAAGTTTGGTAAGCTCAGGAACTTTGGCATTAAGAAATCCAAGTGCAGTGTGATAACAAACCTGCATTACAGACCTCCTTCTGCCCTGCATGGGAAAGGAGAGGATAACGGTGCAAGTCCAGTTTCCTTGGGGACTGCACAAAAGACAGCCCGGGCTTGTGCTCTGCTTTCTCCATCTGATGCCTAAAGGTTGCTCTGCCTGCCCAAAAGAAATGTAACCCAGGAAGACCTGCCTCACCCACAGAGACAGGATTTGTACATAGGGTGGTCAAAGCCTTTTTGAAGGTGACACTTTACATTGGTTTGAACAGGTCAGGAGCCAGACTGATTGGACACAAACCTTACAGGAAAGAGATGCTGAACTGCACACAACAGAAGCTAGGGCTACCCTTTCTGGCAAATAGCCAGACGGCTCACACTGCTCACAAGGCAGCTCCTGGTCATTAGGACCTTGGTCAAAAATGTGCTGTGTAGCTAAAATCTGAAGAGAAATGTTTTCAGTCGATTGAGAGGGGCAAGATTTTAAAGGTTTGAGAAGCCCAGTAGGTACCAATTAACATGCACAGATAACAAACTGCCTTAATATCTGCCCTCAAGCTGCTTGGCCTCCATCACGTTCCCAACAGCAACTTGGGCCCCAGCAGCCTAATTTCAGGCATCTCTGCATGGGCCGTGTGATTCAGCTTGTAAGTGGTGGCACAGACAAGGCAGTGGCAATGAGTTTTTCCTCTCTCTCCTGCCATTTCTACCTGCTATGGGTAAAACCAAGAAGACCAACAGGTTTCTAGAACTTTTGCGCTAGATTTTAAGTGGTTAAATCTAAGTTCCACAAGAAAACTCCAGTAAATGTTGCCCTATCCATGAGTACAGTGTGTTTTAGTATTATCTTTCCTGGATTCCTCTCAGTGAATTTGAAGTTCTGTCATTTGGCATAGCTCAAAGGGACAGGTGCCCCAGTTGTGAAAAAAAAAAAAAACCAAAAACATTAAATACACTGTATCTGAACCAAGAATCCAGCTGCATTCATTGATAGCATCACAGAAGTGCTGGTTGGAAGGGAGGTCTGGAAGTTATCTAGTCCATCCTTTCACTTTAAAGCAGGACTGCTGCCAAGGCTGTCATCCATGACCATGTCAAGTCAAATCTTAAAAACTTCCAAGCATGGAGGATCTACCATTTCTCCAGTGATTTGTTCCAGTGTTGCATTAATCTCTGGTGAAGAAAACTCTCCTCGTGTCCTACCTGAGCTCCCCAAGCTGCAGCTGCAGCCATTGCCCCATGTTATATATTCTGCCCCTACCAAGAAAGGTGATGTTCCAACATCCTTGTAGCTGCCTTTCAAGTATTTGTAGGCAGCTATTTATTTACTCCAGCCTCCTCCTGGTCAGACTAAAGAAGGCCAGCTCCCTCTGTCACTCCCTGTGTGTCATGTACTCCATATTCTGACCAGTTTGGTAGTCCTCCATTAGATCGTCTCAAATTTCTCCGTGTTCTTCTTGAACTCAGAAGGGGGTCAGTAGGCCAGGGACAGTCCAAGTGCAGCCTGAGAAATGCCATGGAGGATTAGGATTGTAACTTACTTCAACCTGCTAGCCATGCTCCTCCAGTATTCATTCATCGCTGCTTCCAGAGTACATCCAAAAAGAATTCACTTCTAAGAAAACTAGTATATATCAGTGACCTATATCAACATGCTCTAGACAAATTAAAAACTCTGCCAAAGATATTTATTCAACTTCTTTTAATGGAAATGAATATATTTGCTTCAAAGTCCTTTAGCATTGTAAAAACTTGAACCCAGAAAGACACCATGTGCATCATTGAACATAATATCTGCAGCTGACGATTCTGTCCCTTTAAATAATGGTCAACTTTTGAGGCAACCTAATGTATTTATTTATTTTAAATTTCCTGAGCAACTCTTTGGGAAGAGATTGAGAGGTTATGTTTAAAAAGCTAAAAATTAAAATAGACTTGTATGCGCTGCACTGTAAAATCCTGGGGGAGGCAAAGCTGTTACACTGTTAACAAGGTAAACTAGGCAAGCTCAGAGACATGCTCGCCTCATCTACACACATTGTGACAGCATGAGAAGCTGTTTCTTTGCTGAGGTTCTCTGATAAAGTAACTGCTAGGTTTCCTTCTGTAGGTGCCACCTCTATTTTGACAAAGCAGGCAAAGTCTCCAGTATACTGCATAGGGCAACTTTCTAGGAGTCGGGGACAGCATCTTCTTTTGATAGTTGAATGGACTCTGGTACAGACAAAATGACTGTTGTGGTTTAACCGCAGCTGGCAATTAAGTACCACACAGCCGCTTGCTCACTCCCCTGTCCCCAGGGGGATGGGGAGATGTGGGAAAAAGGTAAAACTCATGGGTTGAGATAAGAACAATTTGATAATTAACATATAATGATAGCAAAAGAATAATAATTGAAATGAAAAGGAGAGAGAGGGAGAGAGCAGTAAGACCCAAAAAGTAAAAAAAAAACCCAAGTGATGCATCACAGCTGCTCACCACCTGCTGACCAATGCCCAGCCAGTCCTTGAGCAGCAATCAGCAGGTCCTGGTCAACCCCCCAGTTTATATACCGAACGTGACATTCTATGGTATGGAGTATCCCTTTGGCTAGTTCGCGGCAGCCATCCTGGCTGTGTGACCTCCCAATTTCTTGTGCCACTCCAGCCCTCTCACTGGCAGGGCCTGAGAAACTGAAAAGTCTTTGACTGAGTATAAACATTACTTAACAACAGCCAAAAACATTGCATGCTATCAACATTGTTCTCACACTAAATCCAAGACACAGCATTGTAGCAGCTACTGAGAAAATTAACTCTGTCCCAGCCAAAACCAGGACAATGACTCACCCAAAGTAACCCAATCCGAGATGAAAACTCAAAGTTTTTAGCTCCTAGGGCACTGTTTAAAATACTGTGGGTGTCTCACAGTTCCAGGTCTGACTGTGGCAGGCATGGTTGTTGAAAAGCAGACCTACCCTTGCTAGAAACACTCCCATAAGCACCTCAGCTCAGTGAACTCTATATGAGGCTCAGCAGACACCCACTCAGCTGAGTATTCTGAGGTCTGTGTTTTTGTCTTCATCTGCCCTGAGACCTTCATGTGTTACATCCTCTATGAATGTCAAGCCTCACATACCAGGGATATGCAACTGATGGCATGCTGTAAACGGCAGTGTGAGGAGTCTGCTGTTGCGCTGTAACTGGATTGCTCAAAACTGCATTAAGTTGCTTCTTTCAATCCGTGATGCAAGGACAATTTTGATTATTTGAAAAGACGTTAGCTGGGGGGAAACAGCAATTTTCTTTTTGGAAACAAGATCTTGTTTCTGTTTTCTCTGTAATGTCACAGTTTTCTGTAGTGCTTATTTACATGTGGCACAGCAGCATCAATCTCAGTAACAATCACTTCCAACTTATTTGTATTCCTTCTCGTGAACCCCTGATCTAGCATTTTCAGATGAAACCTCCAGTGCCAGGTCAATTAGTTTCTCCCTAGCCCTTCCCTGCCATGCACAATGCTGCCTAGTTCTTTACTTGCATTATCTCTTAGTTTCTGTCTGTCCTCCACACTTTCTTTCTCAGCCTTATCTCCCCAGACCTGCCCTTCCTACCCACTCACCTCCTTCTACCCAAAGTGCCTTCCTTGTCCTTTACCTTTAGCAGATCTCTCACAGAATCACAGAGTAGTAGTTGAGTTTGGAAGGGACATCTCAAGATCATCTGGTTTGACCCCCGTGCTCAAGCACGGCCATACAACCGGTTGCCCAGGACCATATCCAGACAGCTTTTGAGAATCTCCAGTGATGGACACCCCCACAGCCTCTCTGGGCAACTTGCACTTGTGCTCAGTCACTCTCACAGTAAAGAAGTGGTTTGTGCCCATTGCCTCTGTCCTGTCACTGGGCACCACTGAGCAGAGCCTGGCTCTGTCCTATTTGTACCCTCCCTTCAGGTGCATTATATACACTAATAAACATTATATATACATTAATAAGACCTCCCCTCAGACTTCTCTAGAATAAATCATCCCGGATGTCTCAGTCTCTTCTCATAGGAGAGGTGCTCCAGTCCCTTCATCATCTTTGTGGCCCTTCACTGGACTCTCCAGTACGTCCACGTCTCTTTTGCACTGAGGAGCCCAGCGCTGGATAGAGTGGTCCAGGCGTGGCCTCCCTGGTGTTGAGTGGAGGGGAAGGATCACCACCCTCAACCTGCTGGCACTTCTTTTTCTAATGCAGCTCAGATACCATTTGCCTCCTTTGCAACAAGGGCACATTTCTGGCTCACGTTCAACTTGATGACCACCAGAAACCCCAGGTCCTTTTCTGCAAGGCTTCTTTCCAGCTGGGTCACCCCCAGCACGTACTGGTGCATGGGGCTGTTCCTTCTGAGCTGCAGGACTTTGACCTTCTCCTTGCTGAACTTCACAAAGTTCCTGTCAGTCCATTTCTTCATCCTGTCTCTCCCAGAACAAACACACAACTCAGAGTATCTACCACTCACCGAACCTGCTGCTTGCCAAGGCTCATGGCTCACAGTTTGGGAAATCCCCACAGAAACACTCCTGTGCACTGTGTCATATATGCCTAGCGAGGCAGATGTTCAAAGCAGGCCACAGCTGTTGTGTGTGCTTCAGAGACCACTCGTATAGGCTCATACGCTGGGGATATACAGTCAAACCCTCAGACCATAATGGCAGATATTTTGCATCAGGACTGCCCGATCATTAGGCAGTCCTGTCAGAGTTACTGCTCTGACTGCATCAGACTATAAACTGCAATTCCAGGCCAAAGATAAACTGGTAATAGTAAAATGGAATAAATATATAAGGATAAATGGGAAATTAATAACATTTCTCTTCCTTTATTGGAACAAAATCTCTGGGTGGAAAAAAAGCTTTCCATTTGTGTGGAAATGCAACCTACTCTCCCACCCTTAATGTTCATTGTGGTTTTATGCTTTTCACACCCTTTGGCTGTCCTCTGCTCTATTTGAACTGAAAGCTCCTTGTAGTAATTATTTGTCCACTGCTTTCTCTCACTGCAGTATGAAACTGCAGAGGTGGAGGAGGAAGTATGGTCTTACAACACACAATTAACTGTATTCCTTTGACTCCAGAAACCCAGCCTCTTGACTGCTTTGGTTGAAGCTGGCCTGTGGAACATGGTGTGCAGCTGGTTCCTTCCAACACAAACAAGTAATGACATGGGTACACACTTGTTGTCCAGTGTAGTACTGGAGCTTTATTTTCACTGCTGGATTTACAGAAGCTGTTATCTAATTTCACTCTCTTCGCTCCCCCTAACATCACTGGGACGCAAAAGGAAAGGCTGCCAGTGGAAGAAGTCTGTTTATATGTTTCTGACAGTGAAAAGCAGGCTTCATCATCCCAGCCCTGCTGGCACCAGACAATGGAGATGCAGGGAATGGAAATGAATCTGATGCTCAGGAATGGAGGAAAATGGCTGGCTCAGAGATCTGAAGACCCGGCATCTGTTGTGACACAATTTTTGTTTGCCCTTATAGGACAAATAAGGCAAAGACTAGGCCAGCGAATATGTCCCAGCTCTCATCTGGTCACAAACAGCAGTAATCCAACACATGTGGACTGAGAACGGACCTACTACTACGGATAACTCACCCTTATGGGCAACAAACCTGTCCCTGCCAAACACCTTTGTGAGGGTGTGGAAAGGGCAAGTCCTTGGTCTTGTGTAGAGCTTTGGTTTTCAGGAAAATGATCCACTTGTACTACTGATGAGATGGTTATGAGATGAAAATGTATATGGATTTATCTAAGAGATTTCTCACAGATCCATGAAGTAGAAAATTCACAGCTGGAGGCTTGAAAGTGATTGTTCATCAGGACAGCACAGTGTTGCACAGGGCTGTTAGAGAGGACCCTGCAAGAGACGCAGAACGAAAGTGAGACTGAGAGAAAATGCTGAGATTGTCTCCTGGAGACAAGAAAGAAAAAACATCTGATTTTGAAGGGTGGAGCCCAGAGGAAGTGAAAAAACCCAGCCTCCAAAGGGCAGCTGTTAGAAAACAAAACATCCACCAAATAACTCATCTACCTGGAGATTACACATCTAAGGAATTTTACCATTGTGGAACCCCAACCAGAACCAAACAGACATGATGCCCTGCAGTGGCAGTGGTATCCACCAGCATGAGAAAGGCAGTGCTGAGAGTTTCATGGAAAGATGATCTCCTTCAAGGAGTTTGTAATAACAGAAAAGTGGATTAAAGATTGGAACTAAGCCAAGTGTTTAGAGTACTGACCTACTGACAGTGAGATCTGGGGTGAGTTTCCTTGCTGGAGAAGTGTCAGAGACTAACTCATTGTCTTAACTGCCATAAAAAGGAAAGGGTGAGGCAAAGTTACTAGACCAAATCATGATGTTTTCCCTCATGCAGAAAACTGAGTTTTGTCCAAGTAAACACTGCCAAAATTAAGGTTCTGACTGGGGCTGGCACCGGTGAAGCAGCAAAGGGCTAGGTCCTCGCACCCAGTGACACCAGCACTTGGCAGAATGGGTGCAAGGTGGCTAAAGCCAGTAAAGCCAAGATGGACTGTATGCTTTTCTGAATGAGCAACTCTGTGGACAGCACAGGTAAATAATCCTTGGTCTGAGCAGCTGGTGGGAAGCAGAGAGTGAGATACGAACATTAACCCTACTTTTCACAGGTACATGCCTTTACAAGGTGCGGGGCAGTGAAAAGTAGACCCTTTTGAGTTTAGTGCTATATAGATGACAATAAGAAGAAAATCCACGCAGGAAGAACGCTCCTGAGATCTGGTGCAGGAACTCTGGGTGCTGGAACACCAGGCAAGCTGAATTATTCTGTTTTTAAATTAATTTAAATTAAATTAAAAAATTCTGTTTTTAAAACAGAAGGAAGCTCACTTGGTGCCATTGAGTACAGAGCCATCTTCCCAAATCCATCCAGAGCCTGTGCTGTTCCTCAGTCCAACCCAGAAACATCTTGTTTGAATACTCTTGAACAGGTCCTAGAAATGGTGATGAATTGAAAAGTCATTAATGGAAGTCTGCCTGAAAATGGAAGTAAGGATAAGTAAAGAGAACAGAGAGCAATATACATCCCTTCGCTAGACTATTCCTTAAGTGACTGACAACACTGCTTCTCCACCTTTTCTAATCAGGAAGATCAGCTTTAAAGATCATGCCTAGAATAAAAGATGTGTACACTGGCAAGGAAGCA
Organism: Falco naumanni; assembly: GCF_017639655.2. Lineage (NCBI taxonomy): Eukaryota > Metazoa > Chordata > Aves > Falconiformes > Falconidae > Falco > Falco naumanni. The sequence continues at coordinate 8,948,909 of NC_054058.1, read as the reverse complement.
AGCGTGCTTTCAAGGGTCCTGGGCAGGTTCTTCAAAGGACATTTCTCAGGGCGATATATGTGAACCAACTGCACTCAAGGCTCCTGGAGTTTCTTACACAGAGCTTTATGTAGGAATATTAATGTTCTACCATACAGCTAGGTAGCAAGCTAATACAAAGTATTAACAATTAAAGGTGAAATCAGGTTGGGGCAGGAAGAGCAGGTGCTGGCAGATCTGTGTAAAAGAGCCCAGCACCAAAGCTCATTAAATTTTATACAGACTTTCCTCCTACATGTTTTCAACGTTCATTTCCTTTCATCTAACCTTTAACTTGTTTACTGTTAGAAACTCAGCCCTGAAGTAAATCCTCCCTCCCACCCCCCTCACCCCCCCCCCCAAAAAAAAAAAGAAAAAAAGACAGACGAGATGAACGTTAGTCCACATTTGCAATGAAACCTAACAACAGCAACCTCTCAGTGGTATGGCTGGCCTCCATCCTTATCTCCTGCTGTCATAAACAAAGCTTCAGCACAGGTATCTTCACGCAGAAGCTTTAACAAAGCTGCCTTGGTAAAGTGGTGGGAATAGGAGCAGCTTGAGGAATGTTTGAGTGCTGCTGGTGGTTTGGAGTTGACTATGTTTCCCTGGCACAGGGAGGATGAACAGTCACAGCCTTTGCAGCATAGGGCCTGGATAGCTAGAAAAGTCTTGCTTACATGGGGAAGTCTGAGCGGGGATAATAGGTAACAGTCTAGTAGCAGAGACAGTAGTAAAAAAGCAGCTGGACCAGGGAGGGTTTCTTCACGCAGAGAAATGGGTAATCTTGGGAAGATGGATATTTCCCAAGGAATCAGGATTTGCCTAAGCAAGCATGAGAGCAAGAACAGTTCCAACTGAGCAGAGACCTGGTTTTGTAAGCCCCCACAGAACATACAATGCAACTTCTGTCCAGGCACTGGAAGCTGTCCACGTTCATTGGACCTGAGCTAATAAGACCTGGCTCGCACAAAACCAGATCGACTACTTCTGCTCTACTTAGGCAGATGTGCCTCAGCTCCCTAGTGATCAGCTCTACCCATTTCTTTAGTGGTCATACATGTCCCTGCTCCCGATGAGCACCTGCTGCAAAATGAGCAGTGGAACAGATAGTTTCTGATTTCACCAGCACAACCGGGGTTTTTTGGCCAAGAGAGGAAGTAAGCATTGAAAACAGACCGAGGAAGAAATATCCATGCAATAACACAGGGAATGGCAAGGGTCACTGAGCAGGAGGAGCTGGAGCGGTGCAGGGAGCAGAGGTATCGCTTTTGCATAGGAAGCATGTCTGGAGAGTGGGTACTTACTGGCTTGTACAGCGACTGCACAGTGCACAGTCTTTTCCTGTAATCATTCATATCTGCTTTATCGGGTATAGGAGGGGAGGTGGAGAGTGGGAGTGGAGAAGGCTGTCTCCTAACATCCTTCATAGGATGATTCTGCTTAGCTGACAGTGACCCTCACCTCTCCCCTCCCTTTGTTTCTTTGCCTGCTGGGAACTTCTAAGGTGTATACTGAAACTGGAAATGCACAGTAACGTTGCAGGCATAAATCCTTCCTCTTCTTTAAAGCCAAAATATTGCCAGCGACAGCACTGCTTGGATGTCAGTCACTGAGGTATCTGCAAGGAAATGGAAGATGCTCGAAGAATAAGAAAGTCGTTACCATTTCCAAGGCATCGTTGACCACCAGGAGATGAGCTCCCTGTGCCCGGCAGGATTCCCGGCTGGAATGCCAGTCCTTCCTCTCCCTGGAGAAGGAGTAGCAGCTCCCTCTGTAGGCCACCCACTGCTCAGGGCAGCGTGGATGGGAGTGACCTGTAAAGGAAACAAAATACCAGCTTTTCCCTACCATTAACCAACACGAAGACACTTGTCAACAAGGACCTGATGAAAAGCAACTCTTCTGGGTAGTTGCAATGCAGAAAACACAAGTCAGAATAAACATCTAAAAATAACAATGCATGAACACTGAACTTCAGAGCCTCTGTGCAATTTCCAAATCTTCATACAAGAGTCACGTGCACTCTGACGCTGGGGCAGCCCCTCACCCACCCACTCCATTTCCTCTGAACTACTCAGATACCTGAGAACTAAAATTGTCTATCTGAAAGCAGACAAGGCTCTGGGTGTGCAAAAAATAAAGGGAAAAAGTACATCATCCTGTGGGTGCAGCGTGATTGTGTCACACATCAGTTGAATGGATTATAAGCAGCGAACAGTACGTTTTCTCATGTGGTCTAGCACTTTCTGCATGCATGCAAAAGTGTTACAGATTTTGCAGATTTGTTCTACTGTTTACCACTATAATCGCAGCAGACAAGTGTACAAAAACCTTTTAATATGTATCACTGTTCTTCGCCACAGGATCTGAAATGGGCTGCCCGGGGTTTGCACAAGGAATATATTCTTCACAATATTCTGGAAAGGCAGCGGGTACTTAATGCTGGTGGAAACCTAGAATAGCTTTTGGTTTAGCCCCATATAATGGCATTCAGGATCTGAGTTCCTGTACTTAGACGAGTATCCAGTCCTTTGCTGTTGGCTGCTCATCCTCAGCACCCCTTTGTGCACTTACTCATCTTCCAAATCAAAGCAATCGCTAGGGAGATGCTCAATATCCCAAAGGCTATAGCCAAGCCTGGCACAACTGCTGGCCACAGACAGGGAGCTGTAAAAGAGAAAAGAAACCATAGTGAACAGGAGCCACCTGAAAACTGACAGTGCTTTTACATAGTTTGTTTGTGTCCTGGGCATTTCCACAGGGAACTGAAGTATTTCGAGCATCTCTGTCTGGGCATATTCCGTACATTGCTGCCATCGCTGTCCCTGCCCAGCCTCCCCAGAGCCTCACCATGTCCCTACCCACCAGCCCAGGGCCCTGTTTCAGCTGGGCTTGGGGCCATCAGTCCCTGTCTCAGCTTCCCAGGTGTACCTGTCTCCAGGTCAGCCATATCTCTGCCCCTGCCTGGCCACAGAGCCAGCTCATCCAGCCTCTGCAGTGGCTGACCCCAGGAGGGGACTCACCCACCTCAAGTCAGCCGGAGCTCCCCCAGGCACCATGTGGCACCTTGTACTGGCAGGAGCCTCCCAGCAAACCTGCACCTGCCTCAGCACTGAAGTGCAGGGCAAAAAAGCAGAGCTGCATCGCCACAGCCACGAGGTTCCAGCTTAAATGCAAAAAGGAACCCAAGGCCTTTCCCTCAGCTCTCTCAGCAACCACTAGCGATATGTTTCTCAGCAATCTGTTCACAAACTTAAACACATGGTTATTTTACACCTTCCCGGGACACTCCCAAGTCAGTCCTCCATTCTCATCTGCCTCTACCATAGTGGGGTGGCAGGGTGGGAAGGCCAGCCTTGAATCTCTGCTGCAGTGAACACAAGTGCACTGAAATTCAACAGAGGTTAAAACCAACAACAACAACAAAAGGCACTGTGGTATAATAACTTCAAAATGGGAAACTACAGAGAAATGAGGAAATTTGTCAGAGAGAGTTTAAAAGGGATGGCTAAAAGAATAAAATATTGGTAAGCGGTAAGGGAGAATTTTTTTAAGATTTCTTGGTGGAGGCTGAAAACAAACGTACATCATGTATCAAGATTATTGTGGGAAGGGCAAAGAAAGTCAGTGCTAAAACAGAAGGGAAAGGGATTTCACTTAAAAACAAGAATGCATCCTTTAAGCATTGGAAGCTTTGTCCAAATACAGAAAGCAGATCAGATCAATAAATTAATAAAAATTAATCTATTTTGATCTTAGACCAGTTTGCAAGCTCACCAGTCTTAACACTGGTTTCTGGTTTATAGCAACATATTTAGACCTGCGGTTTTGGCTAAAAGAAGTTTCTAAGGTAACAAGCGAGAGGCATGAGAGTTTCATTGTAAGCATTATTCTTCTCAAAGAAAGACCTTCCCTAAGGTAAAGGTTTTGCTGTGTTTCCTGAAGCTTGCAGGATCTTCCAGCTGCCCCACTTGTAGTTAAAAAATAGCAACATTTTAGGTATTTAATCATAATTAAAGAACAAAACTCCATCTCTTTTCAGCTACAAAATACAGAAAGACTTTTCAGGTACAACCTACTCAGCCTTGTGCTAGAGGACGATGGGAGAACTGAAGGACTTGAACAGGGTAGTTGGTTTCTCTGCCTGCTCTCTGTTCCTCTTGCAAGTCAGCCTTGCACCCCCGGTGACCTGCATTTTGCCATCAAATTAAGCCTCAAGGGAACGGAGTCAGCCCAAGATTAAGGGGTAGGGTGGAGCTTCTTCTCTGCAAATTACAACTGAAAACTAAGTAAAAGATGGTAACTATCTGTTGAAACATAATTCTGTGTTCTGAGACCACATGTCTGAGGATTTGCTCTTGTTTTCCTTCCTTTACTGCCTCTCAAAGCCATCTCCTGCATTTTCCAGATCACTGTTCCTGATTTTAGGGAAAATTATTTTCAGGACAAGGTGGCTGGAATGACAGTCAGTGAAACGGTTAATACTTAAATGTCAGCACTGGGCACCGGAACTGGTGCCTCCTGGCAATGAACAGAGCAGCTCACCCTCTATTGTTTCAAACCAACGGCAGAAAAAAAGGAACTGACTCAACTCGGAATCAAAACAAAATCTCAGGGCACTTCCACAACCAGAGCAGTGGGAGAGTTCACTGAAGTTCTTAAAAATGAAAAATTATGCCATTAGATAATCTTGGGAGGAAAAAGAAAGTAAGGAAGTCATAATGAAGTGTTTGAGGTGAATTTAAGTCTCACTTGAACTGCAGTGATCAGTGGAATCCAGGGAAAGTGGAATAAAAAATTCTGTAAATTAAGATTTTAACCCTTGCAAAAGGGAGTCGCTGCAGTTCCCCCTTTTTAAAACAGGTTCAAGGGTTTGTGCTTGATCCTTAGCTCCTGGACCACATCTGAAACTCTGAGCTTCCCAGGTGTACCTGTCTCCAGGTCAGCCATATCTCTGCCCCTGCCTGGCCACAGAGCCAGCTCATCCAGCCTCTGCAGTGGCTGACCCCGGGAGGGGACTCACCCACCTCAAGTCAGCCGGAGCTCCCCCAGGCACCATGTGGCACCTTGTACTGGCAGGAGCCTCCCAGCAAACCTGCACCTGCCTCAGCAGAGGATAGGATGTAGAAGAGGACGGGATGGGAGAAGTACCTGAGATGAGTTTGAAACAGAGGAGAAACATCTGAATGAAGCATCGATAAATATGTGCATGAGTTATCTAAGAAACTGTGCCAAGAATCTCCCCAAGGGAAGGGAGAAGTGAAGCAATGGACATATAACATAAATATCCGATGTTATAACTTTCTAGTATACAAAACACCCCATTAGGTCTCTCAGTGCTCTGGAGAAATGCCTGTGATACACTGCATTCATCTGCAAGAAACATGACCCAGTATTCCTATGTTTGGGAGTTCAGATTCAGTTCAAAAACTGAAAGTTGTTAACATTTTATAATTGACGTCTTCTAGGGCAATCTGAAGAATGTCATTGTGCTGTCCCAATTAACTCCCCTCAGCTCCTGCCTACGTCAGTATGGGAGCAGCATGACCACCTACAGCCAGAGAGGAGGATTTGAAAAATGAGGATCCTGTCCTTGGCTATGGCACAGACCTGATTATCACTGTTACTGCAAGCGCGCCACACAGGCTAACGCTGTCTTAACTGACTGCTGGACTGACATTTTGGTAGTGTGGCATATCTAAGGCTCTCTGGAAACCAAACAGAAGAAAGCCAGGGCAACTCTTCGGTTTTGAGGAGTCCATGAGAGCCAAAACCAGTTGGTTTGACCAGAGGATGGATCTATACGCCTGTGATATACCTGTGATACTGCATCGCAGGGATGACTTAGTAGCAAGCATGTGCATTTGAAAACAGAGATGAATACCTGAAAGCACATCTCTCAAAAGTGATAGAGGCAGGGACAGAGCTGGAAATAAAGATCTCCTAAAGAAAGTACTTAAACTGCACTTAGGGACTCCTTGTACTGCAGAAGAGAACTGGGAAATAATCAAGTAATAAGCACAGAAAGTGTGTTCAAAGATCAGCTTCCTTATTTTAGGCCCTCTGACTTTAGCTCAAAAAGTTGAGGGTACATAAAGGAATTTAGAGGGGAGGAATATTAGAGAGAAAACTGCAAACATCTCGAGAGGGCATTAGGTAATCTCCACCCGCAACAGGGCAGGAGTGAACACAAATAACTGGGAATGAGGGGATGTTCCTGTGTTTTCTGATGCAACAGAAAACATCATTTCTGATGAAAACACACGCAAAAGTAAGACTGCCATCCAAGAAGATGGGAGTGTGATTACCAGATAGGATCTTGGGGATTTCTGTGCTGGCTGTGTTTCCATAATGCAGCAAGTGAGCAGGCAGCAGTAATAACCACAGATACGTGCAATTCAGGGCATAGAAATCTTGTATCCCACAGCGAGAGCCCCTGTTGTTGTAACAGCTCGGGGAAAAAGCTACAGTCAACCATTAGTGTTACAGCCAATGCAACACAACTTGCCTAAAGCACACGAGCATCTAGACGAAAAGCTATCAGCTCACGGGAAGCAGACGTGTACAAAGAATGATCGCCAATGCAAAAGCTCAGTCTTCTAAGGTGGTATTTCTCAACTAGGCAGCCAGAGAAGTTTTTCGGTGTGAGATTTGCAAGGCCTGAAAAGGGGGAATGGAGTGGAAATACAGAAAGAGGAAAAATTAAGGAAAGTGCTAAGAAAATCAGTCTGATTGTAAAATGCCCTGGAAAATTGTCTCAAGGCAAGAGCTGAAAATTTTCTCACTGGGAGGTATGTAAAATTAGAATGGAGAAAACACGGGAAAAAATGTATCACAAAAGAATCCTGCAGAGCCCCACGGGAGAGAGACTGGATGATTTCATATGCCTCCTCTGTCTCTGATCTCTGATTAGCATACGCCTCTAATTTATCTGTACTCACATCTCGCCTACCCTTCAAAGAATATTGCTGACAGTCGCTTATTGCTGACAAGCAGACAACTTTAAAACTGCAGCCCTCTTTTGGAGTAAAGGATGCCTGGGTTGAATGCCCAGTAGACACCAAAAGGGCTCTGATGGAGAGAGGGAGGGGAACAATGCTGGATCTCTGACCATCAGCTTTTATCACATTAAAATACGATAATTTCAGAACCAAAGCAACAGCACCGTGAGCTGGCACTCACAATCAATGGCCAGCTCAGAGTTTTTCTTAGATCTTGCTTTTGCTCAAAATAAAATCTTTTGTTGACCTACCTCATCCAGCTTTCTTACCTCTCTTTTCTTGTGCAGCTTTGGCCCTCGTCAGAGAAGTCTGAGAGAATTTAACAGAAGTATAAATTATTTCTTCGCTCACTTCGGCTGCAGAAGTTTCTGATCTGCTTCCCTCCATGCCAAAGCAAAGAGTGCGTATGACAAGATGTTTCGATCAAGCTGTTGAGCAACAGGGCTCAATGACTCTGAAACAGGAAACCTGAGGCTACATTGAGAAGACAAAAATGGTGAAGTTGCAACCTCCATCTCCAGCTGCTCAGAGTAACCAAATTCACGACAGAATGGAGAGCAGTAGAAGTGCAACAACTTCCATTTCCTAACCTAACAGTCATTAGTGGAAAAGGTGATTAGTTAAAGAGTTCATGGGTATTCTAATTGTTACCAATGCAAGAGGCTATGATTACACACAGTAATTGTGAGAATGTGTGCCACTCTGAAGAGACAGAAGTGGGTGGATAGTGAGAACACAAGGTGAGAAAGGTGAATAGCAAGAATACAAGGTGAAAAGTGGGATAAGCGATGGCTACGGCAAACTGGCAGCCCAACTGCTGTCAAAAGGGAAGGAGAGGTGGACAAGCACAGGTTTGAGAAGGAAACCCTGTGATCTTCGGACACTTGTACCAGGAACTCTGCCCACATCCAACACCCAGTGTGAATGTGCTTGTGACAGGCAGGCACTGAGAGCTGGCATCCCTCAAGACCCTCTGAGTCAACATCTCAATAGCATCAGTACAAGAGAGGCATGGACATACTGCAGACAGCCTAGCAACAGGCCACAAAGATGATAACAGGACTGGAGCATTTCTCCTATGAGGAAAGGCTGAGCGAGCTGGGACTGTTTGCCCTGGATAAGAGACATCTTGGGGAGGATCTTATTAATGTATATACATACCTGAAGGGAGGATACAAGAAGAGCCAGGCTCTGTTTTCAGTGGTGCCTGGTGACAGGACCAGAGGCAATGGGCACAAACTGAAAGACAGGATGTTCCCTATCAGGAAACACTTTTTAACTGTGAAAGTCACTGAACACTGGCATAGGTTGGCCAGAGAGTCTGTGGTATCTCCCTCCGTGGAGAGTCATCTGGACACGGTCCTGGGCAACTGGCTGTAGATGGCCCAGCTTGAGCATGGGGTTGGACTGGATGACCTTGAGAGGTCCCTTCCAAACGCAGTCATTCTGTGACTCTGTGGTCAGCAATAACAGGAAAGGATAGTTTTCTTCTGAAGTAGTGAAGACTGACCATTGGGGACAATAGTTCAGGTTATGGCAGGGGAGATTTAATTGGGTATTAGGAAAAATTTCTTCACCAAAAGGGTTGCCAAGCATTGGAACAGGCTGCTCAGGGAAGTGGCTGAGTCACCATCCCTGGAGGTATCTAAAAGATGTCTAGATATGGAAAGTAGGGACATGGTTTAGTGGTAGACTTGGCAGTGCTAGGTTAATGGTTGGACTCAGTGATCTCAATGGTATTTTCCAACCTAAATGATTCTACAATTCTATAGTGGAGACTACTAATGCTTCCAGCATCCTGAGAAACCTCTTAGCTGCATGGCTGGCTGATTTCTGTTTCAAGCCAATTCTGATCCCTTCCACTTCATGCTCAGATTGGGGATGTGTCCTGGTTTCAGATGGGATAGTTGATTTTCTTCTTAGTAGCTGGTGCAGCGCTCTGTTTTGGATTTGGTGTGAGGTTGATAGGACGCTGATGTTTTTAGTTGTTGCTGGGGAATGTTTATATTAAATCAAGGACTTTTCGGTTTCTTGGGCCCTGCCAGCGAGAGAGCTGGAAGGGCACAGGAAATTGGGAGGGGACACAGCCAGGACAGGTGACCCAAGCTAGCCAAAGGGATATTCCATACCACATGATGTCATGCTGAGTATATAAACTGGGGGAAGAAGAACGAAGGTGGGGGATATTTTGCATTATGGCATTTGTCTTCGTGAGTAACCATTACATGTGATGGAGCCCGGCTTTCCTGGGGATGGCTGAACACCTGCCTGCCCATGGGAAGCAGCGAATGAATTCCTTGCTTTGCTTTGTTTGCGTGCTCAGATTTTGCTTTACCTAAGCAAAGCTGTTCTTATCTCAACCCTTGAAGTTTACGTTCCTTTCCAGTTCTCTCCCCATCCATCTGGGTGAGCAGGAGTGAGCAAGTGACTGTGTGGTACTTGGTTGCTGACTGGGGTTAAACCACGACAGGATGTTTGCCAGGCCTGGGGCGTACATCTTCACCACTGGTACAGTTCATTTACAAGAACTGTTCGGGCATCCTCAGCAAAGTAGTTTGCCATGGTTTCCAGTTCTAGGACAGGGATGATTGCTCCCCGTCCTGGTGGTATGCTGTAAATTTGAGAATGATTGCCTGGGAGGATGGTTAGTTTGATAGAGTGTTGTGGCCAATGTGTTCCAATGCACGTGTCTGAGAAGGCATGGACTGGTTATTTTTGCAAATTCCTTCATCACACACTTGCCCCTAAGGGTGGTGTATCGCACCCACAAGATTCCTTCCAATCCTGGGTAGGGCCTGTAGATAGCAAGACAGGGAGTCTGTACCTGAAAGGAAGGAGAAGGCAGAAGACAGCAGAGCAACACAAGAGAAGGAAAGTCTCTCCTGAATGTTTTGGATGGATATTGGAGAAGTCTAAAGAGAGCTGTCAGGCTCAGAGAGGGAGAATTTGCTATAGTCATGAGGGGAGTTTAGTTGGGAATGTAATCTGTGTGGCTGGAAAGAAACCAATGAGGTTCAGACACAGCTTAAGTGCCCAGACCAAGGGGAAAAGGCTGTGGCCAAAGGCACTGCAGGCTGCCTGCAAGGCCAGAGTGATCACAAAGACGGCATTATTTGAGAACAAGTGGAGCAGTGAAGGCTGGCAGGGAAGAATTAAAAGCTCTGTTTTGATGTGTTTTGCCATTTTCTCTCAAATATCAGCAATAAGTTCAGTTCTCAGTTGGAACAGGAAACAGAAAGGAAGCGATTGCACCGTAGGAGGTATGCAGGGAACACACGGTTAACAGCCAAGTGTGAATATAAACAAATGTGAGTTCTGCAGCTGAGATGCCTGTGCTATACTTGCAGTGGAATCAGCAGTAGGACACAAATAACAGCAGGACTAAATCAATCAGTTTTCCAGGAGCCGACAACGCTCCTTCCCAGTTCTTCACTAGTGAAGCAGCACACCATAGGGAAGCCTCTCAAACTCCTCTCAAACAAGTGGCTTCTCCAGCATGTTGGCAAGTTTGCCAAGTCCAGCATTTCTTTCTTAACTAAAGATGCAAGTGCCTCAGATCTCTGGCAAAGAATGTCCGTCCCTTCCAGTAACAGAGCCCTGGAAAGCAGACTCTCTTACCACCATGGTGGGGGCATGACTTAAGAAATAGGCCAGTCTCAAATCATTTACAGCTTTATTAATCATAACCAAGACGCTCAAGTTCACCAACCTAGTGCATAATCAGCTGGACTAGTGAATAATCAGAATTCCTCTGAGCGGCAAAACTTGCAGGAGGTGGAAGAGACACTTCCACTCCGAAGTGTAACAAAACAGCCGCGCCAGGCAGGGCCAAACCAGACGGACCAAGGCCCCAGAGCAGCGTTACGAACAGCGGGCTCCCTGGCCCGTGGAACCGTAAGTCACTCCGGAGGTACACGGGAGGCGCGGCAAAGCCCAGTGACAGCGGTGGCCTGCTGCCACCTTCAGCCGCGGGGCGAGGGGAAGGCCAGGCGAGCCTGGGGGGGGTCTTCCACCTTTACTGAGGCGGTCACCCGCCTGCAGGTGACCCGACCCTGTGTGAGCGGCAGCGGCTCGGCCTCCAGGTGGGAAAGTCACGCAGCGCGTGCATGAGGCGCCTTTCGGCCCGGAACGGCGGCGGCGGCGGCGCCTCAGGCGGGCGGGCGGAGGAGAGGCGGGGCGGGGGGTGGGGCGCGCTTCTCCGCCATTGGGCGAGCGGCTCCCGCCTCGAGCCGCGCTCCGGGCTCTCGGCCGGGGAGGGGGGTCAGGCGGCGGGCGCTACGGGACGCCTGTCTGCTGGCCCTCATCGTTCTATTGGAGAAGCGAGGGGAGGCGGGAGCTTCACGCCTTTGCTCACCTGCCATTGGGTGAAGAAGCGGCAGGAGGCGGGCTCCGGAGCGGCTCCCTCTATAGACTGGGGCGGGCTTTAGCAGCCGCCTCTTTGGATCGCCGCTCTTCATTCGCTGAGGAATCGCTAGTGGGCGGGGAAATCCCGGAGGCTCCCGGTCTCCCATTGGCAGAGGGCGCCAGTTCCGCCTCGCTCTTCCTGCTTCCGGTTCACGGGGCGGGCGAGGGGTGCCGGCCGGTGCCGCAGAGGAGGCCGGTGCCGTCCGCGCCTGCGGTCCCCGGGCCGCCCCGCCACCGCCGGGCGCGCAGCATGTGATGCCCGTGAGCCCCGGATCTCTCTTCCATAGAAGCGGACGAACCTGTGCCCGTGCGCGGCGGGGGGAGGCCGGGCGGGGCGGTGGCGGCAGCAGGTGGGTGCGGCGGCGGCGAGGTGGGGGTGACGGGGGAGGTGGCGCTCCGGCGAGAAGCGGAGAGCGGGTGGCGGGGACGCGGCGTGGGACCGAGGCCCCCGGGGCCGCCGCGGGTGGGAAACCGGGCCCCGTCCCCGCGCTGGGCAGCGGCTCAGGCAGCGGCAGCCTTCCGCCGGGGCGGCGACCGGCCGAGGGGACGGTGAACAGAGTGGCCGCATCGCCTTTCGCTTCAGCGTGTCTGCGAGCGAAGGGTTTGGCAGGGAGCTGCCCGGAGCAGCTGTGGCTAGCGCTAGGGGCAGGGTTCTGCTTTTGGTCTTGTGAGAGACGAATCACGAGTTCTTGTGTCACAGGCTTCCTCGTTTCAGCGTTTTCTAACCTTGTCGTATTTGTATCTGACCTCCGTGGCCATCAGAGAGCTGGCTTGGCACTTGAAGCTGTCACGATGGACCCCGGGCGGGGGGGCGGTAATCGGTTCAGCAACACAGGCTGTTCCTCTAGCAGGCTCTGCCTAGGTGCAGCCAGGCAGGCACTTAGGTAATTGTGGGTCTGTTGGTTGCCTTCCACCAGCATCTAGAGTTTTACTGAAATCTGCAACGGGAGAAGCAGAGGGGAATCTGTTGTGCCACTGTGGTTGGCTGGTGCAGTCATTGAATGTTTCATATGTGCTTTTAGCATGAACCTGAAGGCCAAATCTTCTGGATTTCTTTATTACCTTTGTTACTGCCTCTTCGGCTGGATAGGACGTGTCAGTTTCCTCCTTCCCCTGTGGAAACAGAAGAAAACTGTTCTGTGAAGTTGCAGTTTAGCATTATTAAACACTTTCAGATTCTCAGCTAAAGTGGTACCAGAAAAATAACATAATTATGATTATTAAGGCACTCGAAAAAACACTGCCTGACTAATCACAGTGGCTATTCCCTACAAGCTTTTCACACAAGAGCTGCAAAGGGGATTGATTAGTGGCCTGGTAAATAATTTTCTGCTGGCTGGCTTCTCAGTGCAATGCAATAACAAACATTATGGCTTGTAATTAAAACTTACTCCAGCATTCAGCCTGCTGGGCTCTGCTCTGATTGAATCGATGCTAATTAATGTGCTCAGCAGCAAAACTTTTTGTGGTCCTGAGGCAAAATTCAGAAAAGAATCCCAGATCATCCCAATGAATTGGCTTTGACTGTGAAAGAGATTCAGATTTAGTGACCTTGGGAACTGTGTTTTTGACTTCTTTTTCTAGTCAGGACTGAGGAAGTGGCCAATCATTGACTTGGTGACCCTGAAGTTAGTTTGCAGTTAACCCTCTGTGTTCTCTGTGGTGTGTGCCCAGGATGTCATCACCTTGCCGTACCTCTGCTGTGCTGATAGTCTTTGTGGCCTTTGCTGTCGGCGTGGGGGCCGAACAGTCGAAAGAGAGGAGCTGTGATGTGATTGGTGATGAAAGCAGTGAGTCGCAAACAGAAAAAGCCCTGCTGAAGAAGCTGGAGCCCCTGAGCCAAATGAGGTACTGTACAACACCTTGCAGGCCTTGGTGGCCTTGCAGGCTTAGCACAGCGCTACCCATGTGCCAAGGGGAGGGGAAGATCTGGGGCCAGACTGCAGAATGGGCTCCCCTGTTAGTAGGGGCTGCGACTGGCTTCCAGGTCTCAAGCGTCTGCTGCTCTGAGTCTTGTTCTCTGTAATCCTATGGGCTGTCTGTTCTGTCCTCTCCCTGCTGCAGGTTTAACGTGACTGTGGAGAAAGGGAAAACGGAAAACTATGTCTACAGTTTCAGGGTATGCAGGGAGGTCAACAGCACCTTGCACGATTTTGGTGGCTTGGTGCAAACAGATAGACAGAATGGAAAGACCACAGTGATAGGAAGAATCAATGAAACCCAGGTCTTCAATGGAAGTAAGATTCCACTCAATGCTTTCTTGCTCAGCATCTGCCTTTTGCCTCCCGATCTGGATTTGCAGCCTGTATTGTTTCTCTCTTGGTAGGTGACTGGATCATGCTGATTTATAAAGGAGGTGATTCATATGGCAGGCACTGCAGTGGTGAAAAGAGAAGAGCTGTGATAATGATTTCTTGCAAGCGGGGTGTTACAGCGGTGAGTGACACGAGGTGGGAGAGGAGCAAAAGGCTGCCAGACAAACAGCTGTTTATAAGCAGAAGGGCTTTGAGGAGGCAGTAGGGGTTTCTCCTGTCCTTCAGTGTCTGTTGCCTAGCTGTACCAACAGTGATAAAACCATCTTCTGGTGAAGTTCAGCATTCCTGGGCATATTTTCACATGACTTAACTTTTCCCAAATTGCAGAGTTCATTTAGCATTATTTCAGAAGAGCGGGAAAAAGCACAGGACTGTTTCTACCTCTTTGAGATGGACAGCAGTGTGGCTTGTCCAGCGGAGGATTCCCACCTCAGTGTTGGCTCCATTCTACTGATCACGTGAGTCATTGAAAGAGCTGTTGGTGTCTGGGCCATAATCTCCAGCATTACTTACTTGGAAATTTAGCAAATGCTATACTAGAGTAAATAATTGTAGTATACCTATCCACAGCCGCTGTTAGATGTTACTATGTCTCTTAGCTTTTTGGACAAAAGCTCTTGCTCAAGGCATGATGCTGCAGAGCTGCTCTGTTCTCTGTAGACATCCTCCTTCATAGTTTACAGGCAAGTGCACTGAAGCATGGAAAATGTACAATTTTAGGAAGTCACAACGGCTCTTTGCCAGAGCTGGGAATTCAGACCGGGAGTCTTGACTCATTTTCTGTGTTTGTGCTTAGAGGCATTGCTTCCTGTAATGCTGCTGAAAAGATTTATATTTATTTATTTATATTAGCAGATCAATACTTTTTTGATTTTTGAAAAAGGGGACATTTTCTGGTCTGGTCTCTGTTTATAGCTGTGTTCTTGAGTGATGCTCCGATATCAATTTAAGGCAGCTAGCTGCCTTGGGAGAGTTTGTCTGTAGGATTTCCTCAGCTTTGATTTTTAATTCTGCCTTCCAGGTTTGCTTCACTGATTGCAGTCTACATCATTGGTGGGTTCCTCTACCAGCGCCTTGTAGTGGGAGCAAAGGGCATGGAGCAGTTTCCTCACTTTGCCTTCTGGCAAGATCTGGGCAATTTGGTGGCGGTGAGTGAAAATCCCTATATATCCCCAGCCTGGCCCATATGTCAGGACACATGAAAGTGCCATCTGCCTTGTCTTCATGGATTAGGTCTCTTGGGTAGACTTACCACCAGGGTAGTGTATCCTGAGGCAGAAGAAGAGGTTATCAGTTTTATTTCTCGAGTACTCTCTTTGAATCCTTGCTGAGACTGGTTTCCTACTGATATCCTGCAACCGTTACATAACAGACTAGAACAAGTGCTTGTTAGTAGTTAACACTTCCCATAGGAATGTTAAGCTGGGAACTCCAATATGTTTGACTCCCTGAAACCCCTCCTTGGTCATTGTAGCCAGTGCCATCTGTCCTCCGTGCTTGTCTCAGCCTGATGCTGCTGCGTATTGTTGATCAGTATGTCCAGAGATTTCAAGAGAGAGCAGTATGTTTTTATGTGTGCTTCTCATGCCAAGACAAGTTTTGGGGACCTGTCCCAGATAGCACAGGGGTAGGCATAATCCCTGAGCAAAAGAGAAATCACAGAAGCTGCTTTGCTTTGGGTGCCAAGTCAGTTGCATACAGTCTGATTCCAGTGCGATGTCCTGTGCTTGCAGGATGGCTGTGACTTTGTCTGCCGATCTAAGCCTCGAAATGCACCAGCTGCATACCGTGGTGTGGGTGACGACCAGCTGGGTGAGGAGTCAGAAGAACGGGATGACCACTTGCTACCAATGTGATAGGCTTTCAACACTGAGTTCTTTTCTCCCCATCTCCCCAGTGCTTGTTTAGCTGGGTGCCTCCCAGACAGTTCTTCTCTCACTTCTGATTTTCTTTACACTATTTGCTTTTGCTGTCTCTGGTGCATCAAGTCCCATGGATGCCTCTGGGTGTAAACAGCACTGGTCCCTGATGGAATGTCTTATGAATATAATGCTGGTTTAGGTTTTTTTAAATGCAGCAGAGGTGGGGGCTCAAAAATGCTGAGAGTGGAGTAGAAGACAGCAAGAAAGCAATTCAGCACTGAGCAGGAATGGGAGACGAATCACTGAAAGGGGAAAAGGGCTATGGGTGGGTACGGGAAGGGGAAGGAAAAAGAGGCCATGGGTTAAAACAGCTGGGACTGTAGGAGAAATCTTTCGTGCTTTTTCTTTTTCTTTTTTTTTTTCTCCTACTAGGGTTTACAGGATCTGTAAGACACTGGAATTATTTTCCTTTGACTGCATTTTCAGCTTTTCTAGCTTTTGCACTCTTACGCACTGTTTCTGCCAGCACAACCTGCAGAGTGCTCTACACCAGGCTCCATGGGGCTGGAAGAGGCATTAGCACCTCTGCAGTCTTTTCCTAATGGCAGTATGTTGAAGAGTACACACCAGTTTCCTTCAACAAATGTAAAGGGATGCATGCCATCCTCTCAAGACTGGAGAGGGGTGATGCTAAAAAACTAAAGGAGTTAAATACAGTCTTGCGACTTTTCAGTTCAGTCAAAATAGTGTCTCTGTCTTCTCAATCACTGAGAAGCAAAAGGAAATGATGTGCTGCTAAGTAAAGGGAACATTTGCTGAAACTGAAACTGGCATCAAGGCAAAATGAGACGGGCAGCTGCCACTTGAGTTCTGTTACAAACCTCCCAAGGTGACTGCCCACATGGCTCAGTCACTGTCAGCATTGTGATTTTATGCTCTCCCAGTTGGCAGAGGGTTTTTCCGTGAAGCTACCAGAACTTATTTTTATTAAAAAAGGAAGCCAAGGATTAAAAACTGCATAAGGGATTCTTGCCCTTAGATGGTCAGTTTTCATAAATATTAAGCATGGTGCAGACTAGTCTTAAGACACTTGCCCTGTGCAGAAGGTATTTACATACTGCTACTGGCTGGGAGTGACAGACCTTCTCATGGGGCCCTGTCAAAAGCAGGTACAGCTGAGTTGTAAGACTTAATGGGAACGTTCAGGAACTTGGCACCTTGAGTAGTAATTGCTTTTTGAGGGGCTTATACTCTAAGGAATCCCATTCAGCCCTGTTGTAGACTGACAGAGAAGTGTCCTCAGTCTTGAGGGCAGACTGTAAGCAAGCCACTACTGTTAACAGCAGCATACAGACAAGGTTTGTGTATTTTTAATACTGCCAAAGCAGTCTGAACAGTAACATTGAGGGAAAAGGGGTGGCCCTGCTTTGTTACTGGGTTTAGAGTCAGCAAATAATTCCTGCTTTCTTTGACTTTTTGTTATGGTCTCAATCCTATAACATGGGAAAAAATAGGAAGTCACTAAGTCTGTTACTGTTTTTCATGGTGGTGTTTAAGGTAATTTTTTTTTTTTGTACAAAACAACTTTCAAAAATAAAATGACCAAAAAACCTGGTGAAGTGTTGTGCTGATGTAACAGGAGCTTTTTTTTGTGCTAGAGCATCTTTCTTACCCAAAGATGAAGGGTCCTTAGTGTATGGTGCCTTATGCCTGAATTACTTCTGCCAGGAATGGATCTCTGTGTCAGTACATGGGTTTTTTTGCTGCCACCTTGTATCACTCCACTTCCCTTAGGGCTTCAAAAATGAAGCTTTATTAGCCCAGGTAGCTACCGATAGGAAAAAATTCCTATAGTCTGTATTTTTCTGCAACAATAAAAATCAAAATTAACTTTTTGATGAACCTTGTACTTCTCAAACACTAGATTAATATTCAGCTTGGGGAAGGGAGGTTAAAAACCAGACTTGCAAAGCCTGAACAAGCATTTTTTTATTAAGAACACTGAACATGAAATGAAGAGTTGAAGCCTTCCTTTTTGACTGAAATAAAATCTGATCCTCAGAAGTACCTTGTAACCCAGGCAAGCTAGCTGCCTACCTACCCTGCCAAGGGTCAAAATAAACAGTTTTATCACATCCAGCCTGCTAAGTATACAATGGTTTAAGGGCAGTCCTCCTCTGCTGATTGCTGTTAAGAGAACCTTCCCCCTTCCCTGCCCCCAGATTAAGACAAAATTGTGTTATCAGGGTACAAGCAGTGGCAGCTTCCTTCAGGCCTATTTTCATTCAAGCAGCATTCTCTCACAGGAACAAGGATGTCATTAAAGTGAGATTGAACAGTACAGTTAAGACTAGGAAGCTGCTGCCACATTTTATCCATCTTATAAGCACTTTCACTCCTCTTTTCCTAACAGGGGTCAATAAAGAGCCTATTCCAAAGATTTCTAATGTTTTCCTGTCTATGCTATTAGGCCTCTTCCCGTGCTACTACAGCTTTCCTGCAACAGTAGGAGCTTTCCACACAGAACAGTCTTATGTTTCACTCAAATATTCACGTGAACCTTCTGAAAACAGAAAAGCTGAGACACGTAGTTTATAAAATCATCTTGCTTTCAGGTATTTGGCTCTAGGGGGCACTTACCTCTTCATGCTTTGTCTAAGTTCATCAGGTATTTTGCCTGTTTGTTTCTTTGAAGCACAGGTGCTCCTGGAAGAGAACTCTGCCCAGGTTTTCACCTTTGGCAGTCTGGTTACCAAATTTCAGAATACAGTGTTTGGTCCTTAAAAAAACCCAAAACCTGGAGGGAGTGAAAGGGAGGGACAGAGCCTATCACAATTCTACCCCTTAGAAAGGAGAAGTAGCATTAAAGGAGTAGTATTCAGTTGTTGGAGGGTGTGGTTTCATTTGTTGTTGTTTGTTGGTTTTTTTTTTAACTGAGGAAAGGAAATATCTGTTTTACAACATCAATTAAAAAAAAAAAAAAAAAAAAAAGCCTGAGGCAGGCAATACAGTCCTGCCAGCTTACACTTTTGTTTCTTAAGCTCTCCTGAGGATAATGAAGACAGACACAAAAATAATACAAACTGATAAGAGAACACAAAAAAAACCCCAAACCCAAAACCCCAGACCTTTTTATGATGAGCCTTGGCGCTTCTGGAGACTGCTTTGGATCTGTAAATTATGCCCTAGCACAATGGGGAGGCAAACCTAGTGCTGCAGGGGTCCCTAATGTAAGACAAACACCCCTCCCCCTTCAGTGTTCCCATCACCTTGTCATAAGCATTCAGGATAAATCCTCCTCTGACTGGTTCAGAGAGGAGCATCTGGAGTGAATAGCTGCCACAACACTTGGTCTTCACTCTGCATCTCTACAGGAGATAGTAAAGCTAAGGCAGCTCCTATTGCCGTGGGCCTTCAAGTTTGGTATGCATGCTGGAATGGCTATTAAACCCAGTTCATGAGCAGCCTAGGTATTTTAATATTATTTTCTAAGAGCGGAACAGCAGCAGCCCCTTCTGCACAAATTCTTGTTTGTCCACCTCTGTTCACTCGGAATTTACTAGTTCCCATTCCTAAATACCCCAAGCACAGCTGTTCCCAATGTCCATGTGGGGCTGGCTCTTCCTATGCCTCAAGTGCTGGCACAGTGATATTCAAAACTAAGATCTAGCAGACCTGCTGTAGCAAAAAGGGGTGAGGGCAGTTCCCTTTCAGGAGTCTGCTAAGACAGAAAGAGGTCCCCGTCACATCTTTATGTGGTACACAGGACAGGCATATTCAAAACCAGGAAGAAGGAAGGTGTTTCAAGGCCCCAGGTGGGAGTTTTCCTCCCCCTTGTAGCACCATTAAGAGACCAAGACATGGGCTTGGGCATGGCAGTTTCAATCAGTTAAATTCCTTCTCATTCTTCTTGAATGCAAGACCACAGGGGACTGTCCCATTCTTCCCTACCCCAGCAGGATGCTCCAAAGCTGGCAGCTGCCCTGGGGTCAAAGCAAAAGTGAGACCTCTGGCTTCAGAGCTGTTAGGTCTCCTTGAGGACATTGATCTTGGCACAGATCTTGAGAGCTGGTCCCAGCTTGATGTTCATGGCACTCATGAGATGTTCCTCCTTCAGAAGCAACAGGGCCTGGCCATCAATTTCCTGTGACCGAAACTCCTCGGCAATCTCCTGGCACCCTGTGAAACCAAAAAGCACCAGCGCTGAGAAACAGACGTGCCCTGGGCACTGCCCTCGTTTCCCACTCTTTGGGCCTCTGGCAGGTACAGAAAGCCAGCCAGGAATCCAACCAACCCCCTTCCCCACTCTAGTCCACAATCTGCCTGAGGACACAGGCTACTTGGGAAGTACAAGTCACCCATCTACTCCAATTCAGAAACATGTACAGAAGTAAAATAAAAGCACTGGGCACCACTGACACCACTTTCTTTCCAGAAAGAGAGCCAACAAATTGCCCCATGCTGCTGGATCACAGGGGTGCAGGAGAGGATCTTAACTGCACCTTGCAGTGATGAGATGAACTCGTACACTTCCTCCACACTCCAACGACTGGGATTGCTGGACAGGAAGACTGGGTTGATACCATGTAGATCTGGGGTAGGTGGTGCCATACTAGAGTTTGCCAGGTCCCTCTCTCCATGACTGGCCCTTACTGACAGGGGTCCTGGAGATGTAGGGGACAAAGCTTCATCATAGCTGGAGTTATCAGAGCCTCGACTTGAGTCTTCCTGGCCCTACAAGCCCATAGAAAAGAAAGAAAAAAGGTGTTTTGTGAGAGACTCACAATTACTAGGGTACAAAACAATACATTAGGAATAGCAGAAGATATCCCAACAGTCTGGGATAACAATCCCAACAATTCTCATACTATTGGTCCAGGAGCTCCAGGACACAGGAGCTCCCTCATGCCAGAAAGGACAGACTTCACTCTCGCCTCCCTTCCTCTCCCTTCTCCCATCCTCCCCAGTCCATTCCTCTTCTTCACATCAGTGCTGAAACTCATTCAGTTCTTCCATAATCTCAATCAAATCATTCAAGTGGAAGAATACTAATCAAATGGGAAAAGTGGATTGTTTTCTACCAAGGCCGTCAGCTGATCTCACTCACTGAAACCTCCGAGACACAGGCGGGAGCGAACACAGAGTGAACAGAACAAGTACAAATATGAATCCACTTTCTGCAGTTGATAAAACAGAACAGCTCACTGTGCCTTGTGCACAAACTGTCAGTCAGTGTGTACTTGTCCCATCCTGTATGACTACATCCACTGTGAGGAAGTGGTACATCCAGCAGTGACAACTTTCACACTGAGACCTGCCTTGCCGGAGGCAGAGCGCGCTGTGTCCTTACCCTGTGGCGCTTGCCCTGGATCTTTGTTCGAGCAATTTCAGAGCTGCTGCGCCGTGGTCCCCGTCGGCGCACACGAACATAGTTAGCTTCCTGGAATTCCTTCATCTTCTTTCTCTGCAGCCGAAACTGATGGCTGCAGCTAACATTGTACCTCAAATAAGTAGAAGCAGAGCAGCAGTTAGGAAACAGCAACTACCTAAACCTACTGCTTCTCCTTGCTCTAGATTGGGATAAAACTCCTCTTTACCATCAAGTTCCGTTCCTCCTCCTTCTAAGACTTCCCCTTGGAAGGAACCAGTCCAGACTTCTGACACAAGCACTATTTGGACACCAGAGTCTTGATCTAACATCTGAAGGGTCAATTAAGTCATTCCCCTAAGGGAAAAAAGACCCATAACAAGCACTCTGCTATCAATAGGAGGCAGCAATGACTAGTCTAACTTCTCCCCAGATTTCTTCCCAGTGCTCCCTTGTGTCTTCATCTAGTACAGATGCAGCATGCAGCAGACAGCTGCCAGTATGCATTCTCTTAGTCAGTCAAATGTACATTTGACTGAAGAGAGGTTCTTTGGAGACCCAGAACTTCCCCCTTCCCACTTTATTTTCTAGCAAGTCAGAAACCCTGTTTATACTCAACACCACATCAACCTCTCCAGACCTAGAAGCATCCACAAGTCATATGTGTCTTTGTCACACACACACACAATGAGTCCTAGAGGATGTCTGTGGCCAGTGCATCCCATGGAGGGAAGATCAGATGTACTGAAGTGTCATACACTACCCAGAGAAGGGGCACATGCCCAATTCTAGAGAATGCATAGACAGAAATTCTTTTACCTTTTAGCACAGGTCATGGAACAAAACCTCTTGGAGCCACGAAACTGGGTTGCTGGGGCATACTTCCCACAGTATTCACACTTCAGCAAGTTTGCCTTCTTGTCAAGCTCTAGTGAGATACAGAGACACACACCAGCTGACGATCTGAACTGAAGCAGATCCCACACAATGATTCCCCATTCCACTATTGTTCTGAGCACACAGATTCCAAGCTCTACTCTCTACTGAATCTGCTAAGCAGTTAGCTTGGGGAAGAAGCTGGGGAAAGAGGCAGAAGCTCCACTAGTTAGGACGCTAGGATACTGAACAGAGCAACTTATTTCTCCTTGTCAGTACTGTTTTGCTGAACAAGCGAAAAATAGCATATCCCTTATATCCTACAAGGTTGTGGGGGAAATCTCCACCATCACTGCGCACTCTGTTGTGTACACACATCCTTCACAGCCTTCAGAGTCATTAGAGACAAGTACAGTTCAGATTCTTCTGCTTACTACTGACACAGGGTATGTTAGATCATATGAACAACAACAAAGTATTGTCTTCTGGCCCTTAAAATCCTAGGTCCATTGCCTGAGTCTCTTAAGGAGTTAGCAGGAAGAGATACAAGTCTATAATGTATAAAGTTAGTAACACAGTATCAAAGAACAGAAACTTCCAGTAACACTAGCTAGGCCTCCTCCTGCCGAAACTCACCCATAGAAGCACTGTCCTCTCCCGGGGAATTGCTGGACAGGTTTTCACTCTGGCCTGAAGCAGCCTCTCCCTGCAGCGGTTTCTCAGATTCTTTCAGCAGCTGAGAACAACCCACCTGGACAGGAAGAGAAAGAACTGGGCCCATCAGTAAAGGATTCTCTGTGTCCACTGCACTCTGCAAGGTATACGCAACTTACACCTTATTACAACTCAGAAGAATCCCTCTGCTTACTACGGGAGAAGAGATGCTGAATGAAGTTATTACTCCTTCCTGACTCACAGACCTGGTGGTTCATTCAAAAATCACAAAGTACTATCTGCCTTGAATATCCTGCAATTCCGTGTTAACTGCATTTCCCCTTATTTGCTTTAACTTCACTTGCTATCTGTTCAAAATGCATCTTGCCCTTGCTAAAAGTCAGAGTGAGGAACCTTCTTACAATTCCTGCATAAATTATTGCTCTGGGGACTACTGGAGAAAACAGTTCCCATCACACTTGTTTTATTCCTTCCAACCCATTCTCTTTAATGCCACCACTTAATGCCTTGCTTCATGCATGACACCCCCCTCCTTTCCCTTCCTCTTCACTGTCTCTGTCTCAGGCTAAACATGCAGAGTTGGAATATGGGGAAAGAAACTCCTGTTCAAAGATGGAAGTCCACTATCTTCCCCAAGAGAGTGCTACACCTCCTTCTCCCACAGCAGCGAATCCCTACCGGAAAGGGCTCTGCTCCTTCCTGGATGACAAAGCCTTCAATGATGTGCGTGAGGATCTGGGGCTTGACGATGGCTTGTGGGGGTTTGGAGTCTCCCACCTGACGTGACACCATTGCCAGGTTTGGGGTGGGAGCAGAGGTGGGGGTGACTGATGCTCCTTCACTTGAGGTGGTATTTGGGGTTGCAATGGCAGCAGGATCAGATTTATCTGAAAAGTTAACAGCACAAGAGTCAGTTATCTTTGCTCGTCTACTTCAAATGGAATACAGGATCAGATCATTAGCACACAAAAGCAGAGTTCTCCTTTGTACCTCACCTCCAAGGCTGCTCTTCTCCTCCATGTTTTTGGGGCTGTCTGTCACAGGAGAGGACCTGGCAGGCAGGAGTGCAGTGACACCGGGCAACTCCTCCTTCTCCTCCTCTGACTCTGCCTTGCGTTTTACTGCTAAGGCCTGAGATTTGCTCTGTGTGAATAAAGAAAAACATATAAGCAGAGAGAGAAGCTCCAAAGCAAAGAACAAGACAGAACGAAGGCAAAAGGAAGATGCATCCTGCTCCATCATACTTCTTTTCCAGCCTGGTTCCTTTTCCTGGGGTTATCTTTAGCTCCCTCACAGTACTTACCTCTACTGAGGAACATTTTTGCCTTGCAGGGAGCAAAACTTGACTTCTACAATACAACTATGACTAGGATCTGGTGTCCCAATTCATGTTGACACATTGACATAATACCAAGACACCGTATAAACCTCAAAGGGTTATTCCAAGAAGAAAGAAATGGAATGGCAGTCACCCAGCAAGCTTTTCCAAACAAGCTTTTGGCTAAATCAGATCAGTTTCAATGAAGGAGAGTCAAAAGAGTAGGGGACACATGTTGGATGAGAGAAGACTTGTGTGTCCCCCAGCCTAAAAGTCACAGACAAATCCTGTGACACCTTCCTGAAGAAGCGGCCAGTTTAGAAAGAGTCTCAGCAACTGTCTGAGGATACCTGAGCTGGCAAAGTACTGTTGTCCCAGGGAGTTAGACAAGCCCTAGCTGAACAATTCACAACAGCATGGGTGAGGCCTGTGGAAAGTGAGCCATCTTTGTTTCCCCCTGCATAGCCTGTTGCTAGGGGACCCTCTGAGGCCTAGAGCCAGTGGCTGGTACCACATACCAAGGGGTCTCTGACCCAGAGGTATCCACACCTAGTGAGGAGAGGGGAGGTCAGTCTTCATGGCCCAGTCAGCCCTCGTCTCCTGAGAGAGACAGCAAAGAGGCCGGTTATTGTTTGTGTTGGGTTTGTGTGGCAAGGCTTTGGTAGCAGGGGGCTGCAGGAATAAATTCTGTGAGAAGACGCCAGAAGCTTCCCCCCACATCCAACAGAGCCAGTTCCAGCCAGGTCCAAGATAGACTTGCCGCTAGCCAAAGCTGAGCTCATCAGCAACAGTGGCAGCACCTCTAAGATAACATATAAGAAAGGGTAAAAAATACTGTGCAACAGCAGCTGGGAGAGAGAAGTGAGAACATGTGAGAGCAACAGCCCTGCAGACACCCAGGCCAGTGCAGAAGGAGGGGTCGGAGGTGCTCCAGGTGCCGGAGCAGAGGTTCCCAGCAGCCCGTGGTGAAGCCCACAGTGCGGCAGGCCGTGCCCCTGCAGCCCATGGTGGTTAGCAATGGAGCAGATCCCCACCTGCAGCCCCTGGAGGACCCCACACCAGAACAGGTGGATATCCAAAGGAGGCTGTGACCTTGTAGGAAGCCCACACTGGATCAGGCTCCTGGCAGACCCTGTGGAAAGAGGAGCCCAAGGTTGGGGCAGGTTTGCTGGCAGGATTAGTGACCCTGTGGGGACCCACGCTGGAGCAATCTGTTCCTGAAGGACTCCACCCACGCAAGGGACCCATGCTGGAGCAGTATGTGAAGAACTGCAGCCCATGGGAAGGACAAATATTGAAGAAGTTTGTGAATGACTATTTCCGTGGGAGGGATGCCACGCTACAGCAAGGAAAAAGCGTGAGGAGAAGGAGCGGCAGAAAGGAAATGTTATCAACTGACCACAACCCCAATTCCCCATCGTCCTGCAACACTCTCCCTCTCAGGGAGAAGGAGTAGAAGAGTCAGGAGTGAAGCTGAGCCCATGAAGAAGCAAGGGAGGTGATTTTTAGATTTGTTCCTATTTCTTATTATCCTACTGTGATTGACAATAAATCAGTTTCCCTAATTTAATTTTGTTTTGCCCGTGATGGTAAATGGGAAGTGATCTATCTCCCTGTCCTTATGTCTATCCATAAGCTCTTCAGTGTATTTTTCTCCCCTTGTCCTGTTATGAAGGGGGAGAAATAGAGCAGCTTGGTGGTCACCTGGAAGTGGCTACGGTCAACCCACCACATTGTTAAATGCAGTATTTAGTATATGATGTGGACACCTACCCCATCTGGGGCAGGGTCTGAGTCTCACCTATTTATTGCATGCAAACATTTGAATGATAATGTGGAAGAGAAATGCTTGTAGTCGGTAACCCCAAGGGTTGGATTGGAATTAAGTGTTTTAGAGAGGAAAAAGGTCTCCACATCCCTCTACCCAAACCCCTTACCCATCCCATCCCACTGACCTGGGCCTGGACTGTGACTGGTGTCCTAGGAATGAACAAAGAGAATCCATATGCTATTCTCCTTCTCAATGGTATCACTTACTGGCAACTGGACAGACTGCATGTAGAGTGCTGCTGGCATCTGAGCCACAACTGGAGAGGAGACTGGGCTCTTCACCATGTGGGCTGTGCCTTGAACTTGTGCCAAATTCACCCCTGTGGTGAGAGGATGAGCTTCCTGCGAGGATGCCGGAGCTGAAGATGATGACGGGGAAGCAGCATGGGCTTGGGAAACAGGCTGGACCACGGCTGGCATTCCCCGAGATGTCGGCACTGCTGCAGCAATCTGAGCCAAACCCAGTGCTTGGGCTTGGCCTGAGCCCTGCTGCCGAGTACCCACCACCTGCACCGGGATGTGTGGTGGGGGCTGCTGCGTTGCTGACATTTTGGCAGGCCCAAGCTGAGGTGGTTTGATGGGGGTGACCAGAGATTTCGACTGAATTGGAACAGGTGACTTGGTGACTGGCTGGCAAGGACTGTCCTGCTGGAGCTGCACAGGTTGTGGCTGGGACTGCAACATGGGTTGCACCACAAGGGTCTGAGCCTGCTGCTGGTTTTGAGGTGGACCCTGCTGCTGTGGAGGTTGAGCTTGTTGCTGCTGTTGGGTCAGAGATGGCGCTTGCTGCTGTTGGGCCAGCTGAAGATGGGTGGCTGTGTGGAGGAGCTGGGACTGGCGATGCTGGAATTGCTGCTGGTGATGAATGGCGATCTGCTGCTGGATCACCACCTGCTTCTGCAGGTGGATCTGCTGCTGCTGCTGGATCAGCGAGTGCGGCTGGATCTGTGTATATGTGGCTATACAAACACAGCGGGGAAAAAAAGGAGAGCACAAAAGTTAGCAACAGTGCAGCTGCGAACAACAAAAAGAAGGCTGGCAGTCACTGCACTGGTTTGAGTCGTTAAGCTCCAAAGTGACTGCCAGCTTACTGGCAAAGGACACGAGGGACTAAATCAGCTTCTGTTGCCAACAGAGAGATAATCCCTACAGACAAGCCCCCAGGAGCCCCGAGGCCAGGAGGCCTGTTGGAAGACCTCTCACCAAATGGCACTCTTGCAAAAGCCCAGTGGGCTCAAAGAGAAGGAACAGGTCTGCACTCACCTGAGCTGATCAATGTCTGGCTGGGTGCTGGTGTAGCGGTCCTGGTCAGGTTCATGCCCACTGTTTGCTGCCCACCGCTGTCCGTTTCACCCTTCTTTGTGGCTGCATTCTCTGTCTCCGTCTGGCTTCCCTGGCTGATGGTCACAGCCTGAGCAGCTGCTACCGGTAACGGCTGAACCACCCCCGTGCCTTTCCTTTGGCAACTGCCAGCAGCACCTGCCGAGGAGGTCTGGCTCAACGCGGCTGAGGTCTGGCTCCCACCGCTTGCCACCACACCCCCGGTGACACCATTGCTGCCTGCTGCCCCCTGGCTCAAGTTGAGGGACTGGCCTGCGCTGGCGGAGGAGGCCTGAGCCACCGCCAAGGACTGGCCCGTGCTGGTGGCCTGCGGTAAGCCCGAAGCCTGGGAGCTTCCTGGCAGAGCTGCCTTCTGAGCAGAGCCTTGGAGCTGGGCGTTAGCGGCTGAGGTCTGCTGGCTCCTCACAGCCAGGTTCTGCACCTAGAAACACATACGCAAAACAGAATCCCTTTGCTTCATGTATGCTACTTGCTGGAATTTTGGCAGAGAACTCATCAGCAACATGCTTTACCGGGACGCAGGCTAAGCAGATGCTTCAAGTCTCATGTGGGGAGCTGGCTAACACTGCAGGGCAACGCTCAGGTGCAGCCCTCCCCAGGAAACACCGCCTGAACTCCTTCCTACCCCACCTCTGATGGAAGTTAAAAATCTCGTGGCACTTTCTGGACAGCATATGAGGACACCACCATTCTCTGAGGCATGGGACAGCCTTCAGACCTGCCTGCCATGCCTTTGCACAGCAGTCCAGCATGGCTCTAAAAGCACTGAGATGCCCCTTTAAAGATCAGTCACTCCTTTTCAATTTTTATGCCACCTGTCTCCTCCCCCTGTGCAGGGCTTTCCACTCAGCAGGCCCACAGATCTACTTGTGGCCTGCAGCCCCTTCTGATTTCACCAGTTCCTCTGCACCTTGGTGCTGCCATCCTCTGTATTTACTCCTCCTCCAAATCCAGTGTTATCTTCAACTTTGATCAAGGCTGACTTTCCTACAAAGAAAGTGCTCCAGACAAAAATATGAAGTAGCTGGAAATCCCAAGAATGACTGGGATAGGACAAGGAAAACAAGAAGCCATGGCAGCTCCCTGACCCGGAGAATTACTTGTAGATGAATGCAGGAGCTAAGACCTTGTGGCCTGTTCAGTCTATGGCATCTTTACAACAAACCAACTGGGTGAAGGAATACTACTGCTGGCAAAGACTCTTCATTGCAGAGTGACTGAAAATTGGACACAGAACCCAACAATTCTTTTTACACAAGGACAATTGAGAAACTGTGAAGATGTGATTGATCCAGCCTGTGGCTCACCCCAGAAGTTTTAAGCAGAAATGAATCCCATCTCCGGAGGTAAAAAGCAAACATGAAAAAAAAGTGGCAAGAGAGAACAGAATCTCCTGCCTACACACGGACACAGTTGGGGATAAAATAAGAGCTAATCTGCTATACAGGGACGGCTGGAGACAAAGACCAGAGTGCGGGGTGAGAGCGAGCAGGGGAAGGGGAGGGCTCTGGGAAGGGGTGCCACTGACCTGGTCTGTGTCTGCATGGACCCCAGGAGACTGAGTGGGTGGTACCTCCTGCTGGACAGCGGCCACAGCCCCGTTGGGCATCAGGATGAGCTGGGAGGCAAGAGGCACATTGCGGCCCAAGGTCCGGTTTACCTGCAACAGGTTCCCCAGCTGTGGCTGTTGAGGGAGGATCAGGTGATGTGGAATGAAAGGAACGGAGGGGAAGAGAGAAAGAAAGATAGCGAACCACAAGAAAACAGATTACAAAGCAACACTGGGCTGCAATGTCACACATTGCAAAACCCCCAACCCTCCCTGCACTGCAACACTCAACATACCCCTCAGGAGCAGGAAACTCGGAACAGTTTCCTTATGGAAACAAGCACTCTTCATCAAACATGTGCCTGGGCCAACTATCACAGACTGCCCAAGGCTGGCTAAAAGCCTGGGGTATCACTGAATTTTCAGATGTATATCTGGGAGTGGTTGAGAAACAGCGATAAAAAACATACGTCCAAGACCAGGGTTACTTAAAAATAAAGGGATTACAATCTGTATCTAAAGTCAACTGAGACACACAAAATGTTTTTCAAGTAGGTAACCAAGCCCCAGACTGACAATATAGTCAAGACTAATGTTTTCTATTTAGCAGCACTTCAAAGCAATTAAAAGGATGACATATTTGTTCATGTTGACTTATGTTTCTAGACTTACTTGAATTCTGATTTACATCCCTAAGCTCAGCAGTGGTAGAAGAAAGTAATTTACCATATATCTGTTCCAGCATTGAACCAGAAGAGTAGTTTTATTTCTGTGAGCTATATTCAAGTCTAGGACATATTTTTCATATTTACACTCTAGTGAGAAGTGCCATGGGATCTTTAACATCTATGCAGAGCAGAGACAAACACAGTTCCTAACAATCTCACATGAGCCACGTAATACAAAGCTCATCTACCCTCAAAAAGCTTAGCACAGAGCCAAACTCGCAGGTTCACGGACAGGAGCCTCCCCATCTGAATTTAAAATACAGTGCATCATCCTTAAAGCTAGAGTTAGTCCAAATGTGTTGGTAATCCCAAGCAGTGAAACACTGGAACGGCTAGGCAGTGGGGTTCATGCTCAGGACACATTTTGTGTACACATCTCTTACCCGGAGATACATCTGGGCCTGTGACTGGTTTAGAGGCGGTGAGGTGGTATTCCCAAGAAGCACAGACTGCGTTAGGGTTGTGGCACTGGGGGAACTCACGCTCTGTGACCGACTGATCAGCTGAGCAGCTGATGTGGTGGCTAGGTTGATCTTAAAAACAGAGAAAAGCCCAAAGTCACATATGAAGAGATGGAGGAAAGGAAATAAGTACACATTCACTTCCTGGGATCCAGCCAGAACATTTTACAGTTTTTTTCCTGTATCCCACAGGGAACCAAGAAGAAAAAAGTTCTTGTCTTAGAGGCTAAGCAATGTAAACTAGCCAAAGCCCTGGATGCTAACGTCATTTGTATGCTGAGCTTGAATATCACCGTTAGCATGCAACTGCAATAAAAGATCCAAAAGAAATACGTCATTTTCTCAAGCAAAGGAAAAAAGCCCACAAAGTAATCTCTACCCTACCAACTCATCTCTCTGAACAAATCCCAGTTCCTGAATACTACAAAACTGACTTACTCTCGTTCAACCAAATACTACTCTGCCCAAGAAGAAAAAAAGCATTCCCTTTCAGGCTGCTCACGACTCCTTCTTAGAAGTTCTGATGCTTTTCTAGTCCATGACAACATAGCCCCAAAGCGTCAAAGAGAGATCAGTGTCTACCTTTCCAGCTAAGAGGCCTCTCCCTCTCAGAAACCTCCTCTGGTCTCCTCAACCCCCACCAATAATGATAGCACCCCAAATCCTCAAAGTTGTCTGCATCTTGTGGGTTCCCAGCATTCTTAGAAGCTGTGTTTCCCTGGCTGACTGCCTTCCTAAAAGACAAAGAGGAAAAAGAAGAACGGGAAGGGGTGGGAAGGAGGCTTTGACGTGTGAGGGAGCAGTTACTTACAGAGGCCTGAGTGGTGGTGGTCTGTTGCGGGGTGCTGGTGTTGGGGGAGCTGGCTTGTCTACTGGCTGCAATCGTAGCCTGCAAGAGAGATTGACAGAGAAATGAGTACTTGGAACAAACTTTTCAATCCAGCCCAAATATTTAGCTTTGTCACAGCTCCTAGTCCTATCACCATCTTCTCCCATTCCCAAGAACAGGGGCACGATCTAGCCACTACAGATCTCTGCCATGCCCTACAAATCAGTTGCAGCAACGCAGCAAGGCATCTCCTCTTCCCCAAGCAGTTCAGTCCTGTACGCTACCTGAGGCAGTGGACAACAGACCCTTACCGTGCATGACCCCCAGTCCTTCCACACGTGGGTACACACCCCACTGTTGCCCCAGCTTGACATGCCACACACGGCAACCCTCATGCTGCAATCCACCATTAACACCCAGACGTTCCCCACAGTATTAGCAATTTGCTGGGCTATTTCAGCAGTTTAGCATCAATGCAATGACACTAAAATACCTACTAAAAAAAACATCCAAGTAACAAATTTCAGATTACAGTACATACGGTTCATGGAGCAACATAAATATTGTTAGATTAATTTTTTTCCCCCTTCTATGATCCCACAGGAATTCCATTCTATGACTTCAGTTAGTTTTATAACTAAGATGTGTGTGAAACTGGTGAGAGGATTCCATTCCCTCTATGCTGTAAAACTGCAGGTAGGGATTTTGAGAACTTAATCCTGAACTAACAGCCAAGGAGATACTCCAACAGCTAGCGATGGAGATATTGTTACACAGAAAGAAATGTATTCACATGGCACATAATCCATCTTCAACTGGTGATAAAGTCTGGTAGGTGAGCTAAGTTGCTAAAGAAAACAAAAAATCACTCAATTATGCATCATAAAATATCTCAATTTGTATAAACATATCTCAGATGAAGAAACACTCTCCTGGCTGGACAAGGTTTATCCCAGATCCCTCTTGCTAGTAACTGGTAAAGAAAGCATGTGCTACTAAGTTTCAAGACAGAAAATTCAGAGGATACCTCCTGAAAGTTCACACACAGAAGACCATGTTTATTCTCTGAGAAGTAACAATTCAGGGTTCGCTTTAGTAGTTTTTAAACACTACTCCATCCACTGCTGATTTAACCACCCATCTTTTATTTAAAGAAGGTGCAAGCACTAAAGTGCAAGTTTCCTGATGGGGATGCCAAATTCTATCTTCCCCTGCTCTGTATCTGAAAACCAGATGTATCCTTCCATCAGGCTTCCAGTTTACTAGCTGTATTAGCTTTAAACGTGTTTAGGGACTCATTGTCTCACTACAGATCAGGATGACCTCAGTGCACAAGCCACTTTATAAAGAGAGAATCTCTGGATCTTCCCTAGAGAGCGATCCAATTTGTCTCCTTCTGCCCCTTGGCAACTCACCTGCTGGACAGCAGCCAGGCTGTGAAGCTGTGCACTGTTAAGCTGCTGCTGCAGCATAAACTGATGAAAGTACTGGGCTGCATTGGGCTGTCTCTGGAGTGCCTGCAGGGCCTAGAGAAAGAGGAAAACCAACAGTCAAAAATAGCGTGCCCTTGAAATGCGATTAGAGAAAGCAATGAAGGAATAAATAACAGCCATGAGACCATCCCTAGACCCCATGAAAAAAGCAAAGTCACTAGATTAGCACATCAAAATATGTAGTACAGCTACAAAGTTGGTAACACACTAAATCACATGTGTATTCCAGGACAGCAGGAAGCACACTTGCCAGACTTTAATAAACTCCAGGAATTTGGGGATGTGTGCTCAAGCAGGTAGACAAGTGTTCCAGTATAGTATGTATATGGAGGATATATATTTTATAGAGGAACTGGGATGATAAACTGAATGACTTGCTCTAGAACAGCAGGCTAAAATCAATCTATTGGATCATGGTATGGATTAATTCTAAGAGGCTGGATACTGCACACTTACAAAACATGAAGCACAGTATCGAGCTACAGGAACTAAACATCAGGCCTAGCACAAGAATTTTTGAATCTGAATACCTGACACTCCTTCAACCATGGTCCCACCTTGACACGACAACTCAAGAGAAATGCAAAAGGGCCCACCAACTTCTACTGATGCACATGCCATCCCAGAAGATAACCATGTCTCACCTGCACTGCCTGTCGCTCATAGAGAGACATCTGCGATATCTGAGGACGGGTGCTTCCTCCAGAACTGGAGCTCCCACTGGTGGAGCTGGAGTTCTGCTCACTTTCGGTCTCCATGGTGACAGGATCCCAAGAGCTCAGGCTGAGACAGACTCCAGATCTACATCGAGAGAAGTGGGAACTAAGTCAGGCTAGAGAAAGAACCAAACTGTACTTCACAGCATTACACAGCCTTTTTTTACTGGAATATCCCAGTACCAGTATCCACACACAGCTTTGCAACATCACAGGGGGCCGGGGATGCCAGGGTTCTGAAATCACCCAGAAATTACACTCATGGTTCAAATCTTTTATTACCAGTCAGAAATGTAATGCACACATTCTCATGTTTTTATTGCCATGCTACAGATGGAATCTACAGCATCCTGAACTCCTTTAGAAGGCAGCAGAGTGAAGGAGCAGCTGCAGCTCATTCAATCATTTGGTTACAAACCTGATCACCTCTCCTTCAAGGGAGGCTAGTGAACTGAGGCAAATCGCGCTGTGCTTCCAGCCTCCCACTGCACTTTGGCAACTTCTGATCCTCTCTTCCTCCAGTCCCACAAGAGCTATAATTATCCCACAACTCTGCTGCCCTAGTGCAGATATACCAGCTTGGTCCTTCTCCCAGTTTAGGCCCCCAGCCCTAGACCATTTCTTTCTTTCTCTGATCACGTGGACTTTCCAGCTACTTCTCATTCCCGACAGACCGTAACTTGGAACATTAAGAGTGGAAGCTGGTATCTGTGCTGGCAAGTTGCTTTCAGGAGGACCAGAGTCAGAAGCAGAGTGAATGAAGGGTTCACTGGCAACACTTGTGAGGGGAAAGCTGCTAAAGAGGTTACACAGAGCTAGAGAGATCTTCCAGCAGCAGAAGGATGAGTTGCAGTGAATCACAGAACTGAAAAAGGACTGAAGAAGCTTTCATCAGCCAAGAGGAGGAGAAGCGAGACTGAAGAGAGTGCTTAGCAGAAGAGTAACACATTGGGATGATCAGGGAGTTTCCACCAACAAGAAACACAGGCTACACAGGGAGTAATGGTAGGAGGGGTTAGAGTCAGAAAAGGGAAAGCGCAAAAGTGATTATTCAACAGAATTCCACTGAAAAAATTTTGACTTTTTAGAAGGATATCATTCCACGGAAGATAAAAAAAAAAAAAACTTCTGATAGCCTGTTTGTTTTCCAAAACACCAGCTGGCTCCCCTACAATATATCCAAGAGACCTCTAAATTAGCTTCCAGGATCCCACAGCATCAGCACAGTCCCTGTGGCAAGACCTTTTCAAATCCAGGCATTTCGAGCTTCACAGGCTTCACCAAACGCAACTTTTTCCAGATGCATAAACAAACAGACCAGTGCAGCAGAAAAGGAGCTGCAACAATAGTCTTGACCAGACAACTTTTTCAATTCTGGAAAGGTGTTAAAGGCAGCAGACAAATTCAAAGTGGGGCAACAGCATTAGCACTGCAGAGGATGGCTGGCTAAATCAGGGAATTGCTGCTCCAAACCTGTGCCTCAAAATCTGGAAAAATCTACAACTGACAAACAGATAGCTGCTGCTCCAGTGCCATCTTCCTCGTGCATCTTTACCTCTGCCCTCAAGTCCTGCCCAAGTATCTCCCTGCTAATCCAACGCTGGCTTCCCACACTGCTTCAGCAGTGGCAGTCGGGAATTGTGCCCTGCCATCATCTTCTCAACTGAGACAGTCCCCCTCCTCCTAACCGGCCACTGCAGCTAGAAATGGTTGGTCAATAAGCCTATCTAAACTATAAAAGCTCTGGAGAAGACAATTGCCTTAAAGATCTTCTCCAGGGGGCAGCACCATAAAAAGTAAATTAAGCCTGAAAATAAATGAATAGAGAAGGGAGAGAATACAGACTTTTAGAAAGAAAGAAACTGTGGCAGATAAATTAAGTCCTTTGAACAGGGTCAAAATGCAAATCAGAGTGAAACTACACACATTACACCAAGTCACCAAGTTATCTAGTAGCTCAGCTACCATTAGGAGACCATTTCTGTTCCCTTAGCCACCCTCAACCTCCCTGCGCAGGTTACTTGCAGCCTTTACGTTTCTGGCGCTCACTAGATCAACTCGTTCACTGTCCAGAAAAGCTGTCCTAAACATCAGTTCCTGCCAGATCAGTGAGTTGAATTAGCTCACTTGTGACGCCGCAAGTGCCAGCGAGGGAAAAAAAGGCAACTAATGTTTAGCTTGGCTGTAGCACATATCCTTACCCTGCACAGCTGCACCAGAAGGAGAAACCTGGCTTCTGACTTGGTGCTCTGCTCCACCAACTGTGTTCCCTCAATAAACGGCACCATTGATTCTTAAGATTTCCAGCATTTTTGAGAGCTCCACATCGATCTAGATCATCTTAAAACCAGGCCCTAGCACAAACAGAATCCTACTGAGATGCCTCTGGGATGAGAAGCACAAAAAATTTTTGGTCTCTGTGTAGGCAGAAGGCTTTTTGGGGGTGTGGATAGAGAAGCAGTCTCCCTTTGCAGAAGGACGGTAAGAATTTTAAGTCGCTCACAGCAAGCAGGGTTATCCAGCAAAACCATTTCCAAACACAAAAGTGAAAAGGCACAGTATTTCCCCAGGCAAGTTCATCTAAGGATGCGGCTCCATGTTAGTGTAATCCAATCCAAACACAGGCTATTCCCACACAAAATAGCACGGATTACACCCTCTCCTCTCCTGCAAGCACATCTTCCAGCACCCTCCTCTTGCAAAAACCTAGCGATCACTGTGCTATCAGATCGCTTGACTCAGCTAGCGGCTCCACGAGACGGATAACCTACTAAAAATTATTAAACGTGGGTTTTCCAAATAGACTTGAGTTAACCAGCTCACCTTGCAAAGGTAAGGAGTAGTTCCCAAGAAAACAAACAAGACCAACGAAATTACTGGAAATTAACCTTTAGAGCTGAACCCCTAAAAGCCAGTCAGCGAAGGATACAAAGGCCTATTAATGCCATGGCAGGAATGACAGCACTGCAGAGAGGACGGGAAGGAGAAGGGAGAAAACGAGCTCCCGGAGCAGCACGAGCATCAGTACGCGGGCCAGGCCGGAGCCTCGGCACACAGCAGGAGCACCACAGGTGGCTCGTCCACAAGTTTCTGACCTTCCCCGAGCACCAGAGCTGCAGAGCCAGGCCAGGCATCCACTCCGGTCACGGAGCACCGGGCAGGAGCCAGCGAAGTTTTACTCCTTCGCCCCATCCATTCCTGCCGGCACGTGACTGCAGCCTGCGGAACGTTATCGAACCTTACAACCGAGTTTCTCGAGGGTGAAGCGCCACACGTAAGATTCGCACAGGTTTGCCCACAGCTTGTGGGGAGGAAAATGAGCAGCCAGGGCTGCGGCACACCCCCTGCCCCGTTACTATAGCTCCCCACTGCCCGGTTTCCCAGCCACGCCAGCAGAGGCGTGAAGCTGCCGGGACACCCGAACTCTGCCACGGGATGCTCCGGGACCAGCAGCAGGCGCGACCCCCCGGCCCGCCCCCCCCCACGCCGCCGTGCTCGCCCTTCCCCGCCGAGCGCCTGGCCCGGCCGGCGGGGCCGCAGCCGCCCGGGGCGGGCGGGGGGTGCAGCGCGGCGGCAGCCCCCCCAGGCTGCCGGCAACTCCGGCAGCAAAGTTAAGGCGGCTGCGGGCATGCAGGCGCCCGACCCGCCCGCAACACGTACGTACCGGGCGGGCAGCCCCGCCGCGGCGGGAGGCGGGGACCCGCCGCAGGATGCCCCGCGGGGAGCTGGGGAAAGGCGCGTGTCTGACGCCCGGCCACCGGCGGGGGGAGCGGCGGCTGCCCGGGAGGCGCGAGCGGGGCTGCGGCGGGGGAGTTGTTCCCGGCCGCTGCTCCCGGGGCCGGGCCGGGCAGACAATGGCTGCTCCGCCGCCGCTGTCAACTTCCAGCCCGCCCCGGCCCCGGGGAACTCTCCCCGCCGCGGCCGCCCGCGCCCCGGGCCCGGCCTCACCTGCAGCCGCCGCAGCAGCGGCACGGCACGGCACGGCACGGCGCTGCCCCGCTCCGCTCCACTCCGCTGCCGCTCCCGCACCCGCGGCGGCGCCCCCCGCCCCGCCGGGAGCCCCCGCGCCCGCCCGAGGGACCCGCGCTGCCGGCGTTACCGGAGCCCCTCGGGCCGCCACCGCCGCCTGACACGCCCCCCGCGCGGGCAGCCAGGCCGGGCCCCGGCCGGGCGGGGCGGGGCGGGACGGGGCGGGGCGGCGCCGGGGGCCCCGTTGTTGGGGAGGGCGGGGCCGGGGGCGTTACCTGGCGGAGGCTCCCGGCGGGCCCGGCCGCGGCCTGGCGGGGCAGCCCCGGGGGGGGCCGGGCGTGGGGCGGCGGAGGCGGGGCCACACACGCGCGCCGCGCCCCGGCCGGGTCCCCCTCCCCTGTTGTAATTTTTTTTTTTTTTTTTTTTTTTTCTTTTTTTTTAAATCTTGGCCCCTGGGGCTCCCCGCCGCTCCGTCACTTCCTCCCTCGAGGCGCTTCCGGGCACGTGACCCCCTTCCCCGGGCGCCGCTTGCCGTTGCCCTGGTGACGGCGGCCGGGGCCTGGCGGGAACGGCGGGGCCTCGCCTGGGGACGGGGCTGTCGGGGCCCGGCCCGCTCACCCGCCCGGCCCCGCCGGGGAGGGGGTCTCGGTCGCGGGCTCCTGCGGGGGAAGGGGACCGAGGCTCCCGGATGAGCTCCGCAGCCCGGCCGCGCAGCAGGCGCAGAGCGCGGCTCGCCGTTCAGCGCCCATGTCCTCCGTGCTGGGACACCCTTTGCGATCGGTGCTTCTGGCGACGGGTTAACCTTGCTAGACATGAGCGGGCTTGCGTAGGTTGTGAAATGCCTGTCTTGGTACCTGGAACAAGCTTTGATGAACAAACGGGACCCAGCGGTAGTAACGGTGCCTGAGGGGGCGCTGGCCAGGTCACATAGAGCACATGGGGAGGTGCGCAGTGGAAACCCCCACAAACAGGGTGAAGACGCCACGGTGCCAGAGCTTGCTGGCAACTTCTAGAAGAGAAGCTGCACGGTGCAGGCACTGGGGCCTCGCTTCCCTTGATTACTCTCAAAGCACATCAGTTCTGTCAGTTGCCTGGCTTAGGGTAAGAGCAGTCGATTGAGATAAACTTGGGCATTTTTAACAATGACGTTGTAGTAGTCAGCATGACCATTTCTAAGAAAACAAGAAATGCCCTGTCGGTTCGGAGCAGTGGTTCACCTTCATGAGAGCTGGTGAGTTTCCTTTAAGGATGGCAGCTCATGCACCAGGGATAGGTGGGAAGAAGTGAAAGACAGGCAGAAACAAATCGTGCTCCATCTGTATGTACGTGATGCAGAAGCTCAAGCACCGCTGAGGCTATGAGCATCATAAATGCTCCTGCAAATGACATATTTGAGCTTTGTGTTGCAAGAACATTGCATCTGGCTTAGTAATGGAAGTGCTGGACTGTCAATTCACTGGAGATCCTGTCCCCAGTCACGGAGTAATATTTGCTGCTGCCTGAAAAGCAGCAAAACAAGCTGTACAGGGAGGCGTTTGGGCTGTTACCGAACACACCTTTTCTAAATGCTTTCTTTTTTAGTTCAGATGGAAAACCAACTGGCTGATTCTCTTTTTTTTTTTTTAAAAAAAAAAAAAAAAAAAAAAAGCGCTATAGGAGCTATTTAAGGCTAGTCAAAATAAAAGGTCAGATAGTGATCAAAGGAACAATGACAAGGCATGGAACCCAGCCAGCATAATCCCTGTGAATCAACCACTCTTAAAAACGCCAACGACTGGATGAACGACTAAGCCATTTGCCCCTGTTGCAAAATCTAGTGAAGTCGATTCAAGGGAGGAAGCTCTCCGGAATTATGCAAATGAAAGGGAACTACTGTAATGAAGAGGCTTTAGGATTTACTGAGGATGCTTGGGGGGGGCAGGATGTTGGAATCGATAAAGCAAATTTAAGGATTTAAAAGACTATGCTGGTATCTTTGAGGTAAAACTCACAGGCAGGGAATTTAAGTGATCAAGGTAGATCAGAGATGAACAAGTGTAGGAAAACAGAGAAGAGAGGGATAAAATAAGCTGATGAAATGCAATCAGTATTTGTTTGTCTGGATGAATTCGACACCTGATTGCCACAGCCTGTACTATATTTGTAATAAATTATTTATTTCCTGTGTGGTTGTGCTCTCTATTGTGTGCATGCATGTGTGTGATCCAATAACAAACTTGGGTCTGTCAGCCAGCAAGTAGGATGAAAGCTTTGGGGGGCCAGAAGCACAAGGGACCCACGAAGGTGAGTTTCTCTGAGCCACTGGTCCATAGGAACAGGATCAGGCTACAGACACTGCCCTGACACTGCCTGTGTTTATATGTGTGTCTTTGAAGTACCGTCTCCTGTCAGCGTTTACCTGTGTGTGCACGTCTGCTGTGAACTTGCACATCACACTGCTACTGGTGGGATGTGAAACAGAAGCTCCCACTCATCTCCATTGGCCCAGGAAGGAAGGAAGCTTCTGGATCTTTCAGTCCACCAGATTGAGCTGCCCTTAATACTTTTCAGAGAGAGCAGGTGCACCTGGCCAGTATCTGCAGTCCATTCCTCTTGCTCTACTCCCACATCCAAGCATGGTAGCGGGGATGGTGGAGGATATATCACAACTTACTCCCTTTGCTGTGGACTGGTTTTCCATTACTTTGTCCATGAGCTTTTTGAACCTGCTGATATTATTGGCTCCCGTAACTCCTGCAGCAGTAGGTTCTTAAACGGCAAAGTACATTTTTTATTTGTTGTAAATTGATTACCAACTAGCTTTATCACATTCCATTCACTTTATCCACCACCTTCATTATTTTTGTAAATCTCAATCCCTCATCTGCCCACCAAGTTCTGCTCATTCTGCTCACCAGATGGTGGAATCCCGGGCCTTTTAGTGTCTCCTGATGAAGCACTTGTTCCACCCCATAATGATTATCACTGAGGCTCATGCTACAATTTGTGAGACTGGCTTATGGGGTCTGGCTGGAATCCTGTCAAGTGCTATGCCAAAATATAAGCCAGGATTTATTTCATAGTTAGCATCGCTTACTCGCATTTTAGATGCAGATCTTCCCAGCTCTGGGTTTCTAAGCAAGAAGCCCATTTTCATCCCAATGATGAATTTTTTCCATTCAAACCGATTTTAGCAAAGGAGTTTTGCTGCAGAAAAGGCATCTTGCAGACCAAGCCACGGAGCGATGGTGACACTCAGTGGCCCTGCAGGAAAAGTGCACCTTCCGAGTTCACATTTTTTCGGATTTAGCAGGAAGACAGTGGTAGCAAATGAATCTCACACACAGGTGAGTAAACAGCACTGCTTAGCATAAGGATGAGTCTGCATATTGTGCCGAACAGATTCATATAATACAAGCGTATAAATGGACATCTAGCCTATCTGCATTTGCCTTCTTTCCCTTTCCCATATTTATTTACTCACTTCACTCTTGAAGTGAGACCATCGCTTTCAGGTACCGCAGAAGGAAAACCCTTTCCTTGTGGTGGGGAAGACTCGAGTTTTCATACACACTTTCAGGGAACATGGCAGCTTGTAATGTGTTCAGCTCCAGCCACCAAGAGCCAGCCCTCAGATCTATACCTTGGAGGTGCAAGGGGAGCCACAAATCTGATTCAGGCTGACCTCCAAGCCTAGGATGTCTTCCTGCTCAGCGAAGAGGTTGACATTATTGCCGGTTTACTGTCTACCTTGCAGTTACTGCAATGTACTTCTTGCAGGCTGCCCAGATCTCTGCTTTTGCTGTCCACACCTTCCCACACATAGGCACCAGGCCATCCACAGCCTCACCACACCACTGGATCTCTTCAACAACCTCCAGCTAGCCCTGGCCAGTCTGGCCAACCACCATCTACAGAAGGAAGAAGCCAGGTGGGAGATGATCATAGCAGACCCAGGGTCTGATTGCCATTCTGTCCTGCCTCCGGCCCAAACCTCATTGGGTTGGAAATGTTGGAAACATTTGCCTCATTGGGAAAGACTGGTTTCCAAATCCTCCTCTGACCTCTCCAGCCCCGCATTTGAGACAAGTCTTTATATACCACCACCTCTCCCATATCCTTGCCCTACACATTATTTCCTGCAAGACTGATCCTAGTGTGAATATGCACTTCCTCGACATTACAAGGCCTCAAGTTTGCAAGCTGAAAATGTAGAGAGGTTGCAGCCACATGTCTCCTCATCTTTGTTTTCCATCCTCAAAAAAACAAGTCAATGTCTGCCAAACCACCTTTCTGCTCCCTGCAGGGAGTGGGAAGTTGGAACACATAAAGGGAAGATCAGAATGCATTGCCTGTGAGGGGCCAGCACCAGGGGTCAGTTACCTGCAGTACCCTGAAGGCACCCTTCTCCTCACCACCACCT
The DNA here is from genome assembly GCF_017639655.2 of Falco naumanni. Lineage (NCBI taxonomy): Eukaryota > Metazoa > Chordata > Aves > Falconiformes > Falconidae > Falco > Falco naumanni. The sequence continues at coordinate 8,907,751 of NC_054058.1, read as the reverse complement.
TTAAGGTGTGAACTGCATATGAAAGGAAAACAGGTCAACAAACAAAAGCCGATACATATCAGTCTATTTCCAAATGTTACTGGGCCTGGCCATCACTACATTGCTTATCAACATTAAGAGGGAGTGTGGGAATAAGCCCACTGCCTGGCAAACCATACAACACAAGAAGTCACAAGTTTTAGACTTTTCTTAGGAAAGAAGCCTCTTTGAATATCAATGGTAAGCCACATTCCGGCATCTCTACCCCTAAATTGAAACAAACTACATTAGCAAGTGAAATCCAAGCATACTTTAAAAATTATTCATCTATTGCATGTCTTGGATTTAACCGTGGGTTGATACATACACCTTAATGCAGCTAGGTGAGCTTGGTAGAAAAATAACCTGCTGGATAACATTAAAAATTAGCAAGCCATCGCTGTGAGCCTACAGGTATGCATACCTTGCCTAGAGGCAGCACAGATCATGAGATGGGTCCATGGCTCTGACATGGTTCTCAGTAGTAGCTATTTTAAAAGTCTGTTTTTGTCCTGCACCTACAAGACAAAAATCTAAGTCATTGTTTGCTTCAAAAAGGACAAATAAAACTCAGAATCAGCCTTAGACTCTGTATATTGTAAACAGTCCGCAGTAACAAGCCTTACAACTCCAAATTACAGCTCTGCAATTTTGTATTTCTTTCCTGTTCTGGGAGCAAAGAGATAAACAAGGAAAGCAGATTCACAATCCATTGCTCTGTCTCCAGACTGGAGCATATTAGTTGAGCGTACATGAATGTGCATGAGTCAGGAAAGAAAGCATGTGTCCAAGCTTCCAGGACAGTTTGCAACTGAGCGACAACAGACAACTCATTTGTTCCGTGTTCTAACTTCCCTCTGGATGAGGGCTCCTTTCAGTTTTCTGTAAGACCACTGCAGAGGCTCTGTGACAGCATAGGAAGCTGATCTCTTCTGAGCACACTGGAATGACCACAAAGGCCCCAAATAAACCGCACACATCAAACCTTTTATGATTTATCAATGCTTCAGCGAATCCCTACCTGTTCATTGTACAAACTATCTTCTTCATGTACAGATTTTAAGTATGCTTTTTATCTTCTATAGTAGCACCCTAAAAAGGTCAGAATCCATTTGGGGCCACCTCGTGTGCTTACAGTCCTCCCTCTTTTCAAGAAGCCTACTTCCCACTCCTTTCAAGAGCTTTTCTTTGCAGAAAAATCCCCTGCTATCTGAGATACTACTTGCCAGATTGCCTGTTAGCTGCCTTCTGTGCTACAGTCTTCAGGACCTTCTGTTTTGCAGGCTGAAGCTGCAAAACTTCACAGGAAATTTCCCAGTTGCCTCCGGGCCATCTAAGGCAACCGAGACCCACAGAGCAGCTGTGGTGAGGCGAGGGGAGGAAGTCTCCTGGCCACCTGACATCTACTCATACCCCACCTTTGCTTACACATAGCAAAGGTTCCTTTCTTGCACTGAAAGATGTTTCCTATGGAGGTCACCAAGGCCAGGGAGCACTTTTCTACAGCCAACAGAACCATGCAAGCATCAGATTGCCCACCCAGCACAGACTAGTGACTTAACCACATTCCCTGATGTTTGCTCCAAGAGGCAAAGGCCTCACTGATTTCTACAATACTCTCCTACCTTAAGGAAGCTTGCTGCAGAGCAGCTCTTTCTCAAGCTTATGCTTTGCCGGCTTCCTCGGCCCCTCTCATATGCAGCTGAACAGCACCAATCTGATTTGAAACCACAGCCAGGAAGCATCTGCTTGCATTCACATTTTGCACACTTGATTTCCTTACTTACTTAACCCATGCAGGTACAAGGTGGCAAGGCTTCCTATCACCAGAGGAGAGGAATCCTGGTGGGCCTGTTTGTATTTAGATCTAATTTCATGGCCATCTGATGTTATAAACTGTAAAATAGACCCTCGACACATGTCCATTTAGATGCAGGAGAGCCTGGCTCATGGGCACAGTGAGCGCACTGGGTTACAGCCTTCAGTTTTTATTTATAACCTTCCTATTGGAAGTTCAACCAAATTACAGGACCTTGCTCGCAAAGGTCCTTCAGACCAGCCCCAATTACCCAGGGGAAGAAACTGGGAGACTGTGGGGCTCACTTTGCTCCCTTGCCCTTTCCTGTGCATTGGCAGAGCAGCAGTGAACAGTACCTATCGACTCCCACAACGTCTTAGGAAGGGACAAAGCTTGGGCAACATTTCCTGGGGGCCCCTTCCAGTTTCTATATATTTTTGCTCGCTTGAACTCAGCCCTGTCCTTTTTTTATATCAGTTGTCCACAGAATTACTTGGTTCCTTGGGTTTTCTACCTCCCCTAAATGCTCGTTAGGCATTGCTGTGAGACTTTTATTTTCCTTTTTTCCTGTCCCTACCGGACAGCCCCAAGAAGAATCATAAGCCAGGTAGGAAGGGCTGGCGCTGCCCACTTTATGGACAGATCATCCTGAATGGTCAGAGAAAAAATAGATTTACTGTCCTCTTGCAAGTTGTGATCAGGCAAAGGGCTGCTACACAGGGATCCCCCAAACAACCCTGGTCACATGATTTTCTTCACTTTATATTCCCTTTCCCCCTTTTTTCTTTCCTAACTACTTCCTTTTTAGAAGCATCATCACCTCCCAAATACACAGCCTACCTTGTTCACATTTTTCTGCATTGGTTCTGGGCTTGTTGTCTTCATAGCCTTACTTCCTATCTATGGCATGACTGTCCTCATAACTTCTCCCTTGGTAATCAGCTCCATAAAACTAGTACCCATTTTTTCTTATCTAGTATCCTACCTTTTATGCGTGCTACCTTGCAAATGGCACTGCATATCTTGATGAGCCCTCTGCATACACTCTACTCTCCTGTTGCATATGTTGCATCCTGAAATCCCTCAGATTATCTTTTTTCAGTAGTGCCACAGGTAAGGATTAGCTATCTGTGTTAATGGAGTCTAAACAAGCACAGTGATTGAGGCTGTTGAATGACCCATCCAGAAGGCCTGGATATGGGTAGTTGAAAGGGGAAAACTGATCTGTTTTATGGGAAGTGGTCATGTAAGTCAAGAGTCCAAGACAGGGAGATGATGATCTTCAAAGAAAACAGGAAGGGTCTGTTACAGTCACTCTGCATTTTTTCTGAAAAGAAGAGAGGGGAAAGGAAAGTGATACCACAGATCACACCCACAGAGACAATAATTTCTGATTGTTTACAGAAAAAGATTAACATTGAGCTCACCTAGGCACATGATATAAAATCATAGACTCATAGAATCACAGAATGGTTTGGGTTGGAAAGGACCTGAAAGATCACCTAGTTCCACTCCCCCGCCATGGGCAGGGACACCTTCCACTAGACCAGGTTGCTCAAAGCCCCATCCAGCCTGGCCTTGAACACTTCCAGGGATGGGGCATCCACAGCTTCTCGGGGCAACCTGTTCCAGTGCCTCACCACTCTTATAGTGAATAAAAGATGATAGTAAAGAAGGTGTAGTTAGGACTGAACTTTCATTTCAGTGTGAGATGCCTGGGTACACAAACAAAGCAAACAAAAAAAGGAGACCATTACAACTGAGAGAGTGTTGTGGTTTAACCCTGGCTAGCAACCAGTAAGCAAGCACAACACAGCCACTCACTCACTCCCTCCACAGTGGGATGGGGAAGAGAATTGGAAAGTGAGAAAATTTGGGGGTTGAGATAAAGATAGTTTAATGGGTAAAGCAAAAGCCATGCATGCAAGCAAAGCAAAACAAGGAATTCCCTACTTCCCATGGGCAGGCAGGTGTTCAGCCAACCCCAGGAAAGTCTGGCTACATCATGCATAACAGTTATTGGGAAGACAAATGCCATGATGCCAGATGTCCCCCCTTTCCTTCTTCTTCCCCCAGTTCACATACTCAGTATGATGCTCTATGCTGTGCAATATCCCTTTGGATAGTTCAGGGCAGCTGTCCTGGCTGTGTCCCCTCCTAATTTCTTGTGCCCCTCCAGCCCTCTCGCTGGCAGGGCCTGAGAAACTGAAAAGTCCTTGACTCAGTATAAATATTCCCTAGCAACAACTAAAACCATCAATGTGCTATCAGCATTGTTCTCACACCAAATCCAAACCACAGCACTGCACCAGCTACTAAGAAGAAAATTAACTCTATCCCAGCTGAAACCAGGACAGAGGGAAAGATGACAATGAACAGGTCACCAACTGCAGAAATGTACTCTATGCATGAAACATTTCTTTGCCTGAAAGGCAAAAAGAGAAATACAGAATAATAAATGAAGTAAGAGAAGAGAAAAGCAGAACAGAAAACAAAAGGAAGAGTAAGCAGGGGTCTTGCACAGATGGGAAAGAGGCATATACAATGGACAGGAGGTCAACTAGGGAAAGACAGATTTGCCAGCCATTAAAGTGAAGACAGCAGTGGACAGAATGCTTTGGTAGGAAGAGGATTTTGGAAAAGTCAGAGACCCTTTTGGGAACAAAAGTGTTTGGAACAAGCAGCTCTGGCAGCAGTTCAGGCAGGCCATGTGGGCAGTGAGGCTGGGACTTGGGGTTACTGTGCAGGCGGTAGAGGAGCAGGGCAGTGTGAAGGGGAAGCAGAGAACCAGGAATAATTGCCCCTTGGATGCATGTAAGGAAGGCTACTGGGCAGAGGAGAGAATGTCCCAGGAACGGGGTGGGCTGGAGGTTCATGAGAGTGTTAGCGGGTCTCAGAGAGGAGACACCCTCAGAGAAAGAGGATCTTGGTGCAGTCAGTGGAGGGAGGGAGAAAATGATGTATGTAAAAATGGGAGGGAAGGGATTAGGGGAAGTGGGGGTGCAGGGTGGTGGTGATGGTACAGACACTAAGACCAGGCAGAAGTCTTAGGGCAGCTTGGCAACCAGGGCTATGACAGGAAACTGGCCACACTGGCCTTGCCCCTGGGTTCTTCAACACCTCGCGCTCCATCCCAAAGTCCCTACTCACCCAAAAGGGGCCTGAGCCCACCTGACCCAAGTCCCCAGCCTCCCCCTCTCCTCCTCTTTCCTCATTTCCTCTCTCTGCTGCAGGATCCCCACTTCCAAAAGGGAGGGAGAGAGGGAGAGGAGTGACTGGAGGAGGTTTGTTCCTAGGCCAGAGCTGGTTAGTTTTAGCCAGGTAAGGGAAATTTCCACTGTTGGGTGCCTTTTTATTTTTTTTGGTGGTTTATATGGCGCTCTTCAGAGCCTGAAAGCATTATCAAGGTGTGTCCTCTTCTTTTGCAGCCTGAGATGCTGCCATCACCCTCTTTCACAGCCAGGGTACCTAAGGAGTTTTCATCCTTTTTGGATGCCATAGATGTTTTCCTGGTAAATCAGGAGTTGGTGTGTGCAGAGGGAATTCACCCACACTGTGATTTTCAGGCACCAGCAGTAAAGGCAGCAGGCAAGCCCCCTACGAGGCAGAAGAGGTGAATTTTCAGGTACAGGCAACCACATACAGAATCACAATGTATTTTTTCTGCTGCCTCCATCTGAGTCCAAGTCCACACCTGGAGCAACCCTGCAGGTGGGATGAGGATTGAAAGGTCTCTGCCTGCCTCTGGCGCTCCTCCTAGCTAGGCTGTGTCAGCCCCAAGGGCTCTTCTGCAACTCCTGGTCTCTTTCAGACCTGTAGACCCTTTTTTCATCTTCCACGCTCTTACCTTCTGGGCACCATTTGTTGCTCACAGTCTGTGTCTTGAGGGAAGAGTGTCCTTTTCTATCCCACCTCCAGAGCACACTCACAGTTCAGGACCTGTGATGCCGTTCCCCAGTCCTGGCACTAAGAGATGGTGGCATGCAGCAGTCATTTACGTGTGTTAGTCTACCCTATATCCATAGCATATACACATGATCTTAATCTGCTAGATTTCTGAGGTCATCTTAGCTAGCTGCTTGATCTGTTTCTGCAAGATAGGTATGTAGAGGAAGCTGTAAGGACATCAATATGCATTTGCCATGTCATCAGGAAGGTGAAACTGCCATAACCTCAGGAAGTTCATCCACAGTTTACTACACAGTAGCATCTGATAATACCTTCTGTTTACATTAAACTTCTACAGCAGCTTTAGTTTTGCATGTCCTGCATGCACACAGAGCCCATTGCTGCCTCATATTACTATTTCTTTCTATGAAAGGTAACTGAATCACTGAAAGGAGCTTACAAATGTTTGCTTCCAAAAAAAGGAAGCACAGACCATAAAAAAACAGCTTCACAGACACAAGCAAATCTAACCCTTCCTTTGTATGGCTTGGAAGACTTTTTGCTTTAAAAGTAGTAGGCACTGAAAGAAAATCCTGGAGCACTTGATCTAATAGAACTGGGATCTGAAAGTCAAATCTGAAGGATCATGCCCTTTTTCAGCTTCTAAAATACATAGTAATGGAAACAAACAAGAGGCCACACAACATGGAGTGAATTTGGAGGGGACGTTATTTCAGTCTCACGGCCTCCCTTCATAAGACACTGTTATACAGTCCTTTTCTGTCTGAGAGAGCTGGTAAAGTAATTCTTCCATAAACTCCTCTTGCCTGTTCCTCAGCTTCAGCTGTGGTAGAAAGATGATTCACAGGGCCATGTAGTGAACCAGATCAGGGTTAAAAATACCTTTTTTTGACTGGAGTTTTTCTGCAGACAAACTGTTGTGTTAACTCAATTGAGAAGGTAGCCCAGGGATGGGACTCAGGGAGGAGAGGAAGACTTAAGCCGCTATGCTTACCAAAAGCAAACTATGTAACCATGACCTAAGTCATGTTTCTCTCTTTTTCAGGCATTAAAATCTGTGCAGACTTCATCAATTGTCAAGTCACTGTCTTCTTTCTAGGTTCCATATACTTTATTTCTCTTAATCCCAAACTATTGTGTATCAAGCCGGGTTTCACACAGAAACTTAGGGCATAAATCAAAGGCAACAGGGTGCATCCAACCCAGCAGGGAAGAGGAGAGCCAGAGCAATGAAGTTTTCCTCATGGAAGCAGAAAACTAAGATTATTGGTTGCAGAGCCAGGGCATTCTAGTAGGAACCCTTCTTCGAGACATCTGTGGAAAGGAAGAGTAAGGAAAGGCAAAGTGCCTGATGAATTTTTAGGAAGCTATCTAAGAGCTCAGAGATCTTAAGGAATGTGTTGTGCAACATCTTTTTGTCATTGACATAGGCATTTCCAGTTGCTTTCAGATTTGGAATGATGTGAGGACTGCACATGTGAGGAGTGTATGGAAATGGAATAAAAATAGATCCTTTTAACCCTCCACGGTATGCTCAGGCCTTGGTCTGCTTTGAGATTGTACCTGGACTAGAAACTGTGCCCACAACTTGTAGAGTAGATCTCAACTCAACCTGCAGTCCAAGAAGGCTATACAGCACATGATGGAATTAAATACAAAGCAGAGGTGGGCTGCTTTGCTTGCTAACCACCAGTCCTCTGCTCTGTTTCAGACATTCCCACCTTGGAAGCCTGTTAACACTAACCTGAACTGCAAGGGAAAACATATTCTCTTGCTGTGCGGTCATCTGTAAAAACAAAAGGGAAAGGATGGTGAGCTACAGAACTGCCTGGTAGGGTAATGCCAAGCTTCTTTCTCTTTAACACAACCATCCCACTACCTTAATTTTTTACTCTTCAGACTGTGCATGCAGGAACAGAAAAACGTCTACAGTCTGCCTCCCCAACATATCTCCCATACAGCTGTAAAAAAAGACTCTGTTATGCATTGTGATACCTTCCAATGCAAGGACGTTTTTGAAAATAGAGAACCTTTCAGTAGTGTGTCCTGTTGCTTTTTTACTGATGATTAGTATTTTCATGTCAGACAACAATTTTTAAATTGTATGTACTGAGGACAAAATTTCTTGTACAGGATGGAATAGCAAAGAGAGAGCATATTAGGTGAAAATATTTGGCTCTGTGAAGGCTGGGTTAAGAAGCCTCCTCCTCTTCTTGACATGGTGTAAAAGGGGGAACAAGAATGGAATTCAGTATACAACATGCGGGCCTGTGGTGCTGCTTTCTAAATCTCCAGTGGCAGTTTTTCCATTTTGTTCTTAAAATCTTTTTTAAAAACAATTCTTAATGTTCCATCTGCTATTTTGGCTCATACTGAGCACGGAATAAGCAGAGACTCAGAATGACTCCAAGATCTCTCTTCTGCGTGCTGATAGTTCATTTAGAGCTTTACAGTGTAAGAAATTATTTTCCTACTGTTCTCTGAGACATGGCAGCACCCAATGGATGGTAAGATTATTACACTGTACATGAAAAGCACAGAACTGAATTCTGCCTTCTGGTGGATCAGGGTGGCAGTATGTAACACTGATTTTCAGTAAATGCCTAAGTATTTTCAAGAGAGCTAAGGAGCTGGAGAAGACACGCTAAATTGGCAGAGAAGTTTCCTTTCCACAGAGACATGGCTTGAAGCTAGAGGAAGTCAAAAAACACAGTCATTTTGAACACGTACACACAACATAGTCATAGTGCCAGGCAGTCTCATTTCAAGAACAGAAAAGCAAGTGATTCTGCTACTTGGATGTAGAAGTTTTGTTCAGAGGAAACCCAAGCTTGGAGTTGCAGGAGGAAGTGCACTGGAATTAGGGAGATAAGGGAGTAAGGGGCACAGTCAGAATTGTGTCTGAGTAGGGGGTTATGGTAGTTACTCTTTGCCTAGGTCAGTGAATTCTCACCTGGCTTGTAGTAGTCATAGACATGCACGGTTGCTGCTTTCAGGTTCTGCACTTCAACATCTTGTTCCACTGAGATGTTAAACTTCAGAGAAGTTGCACCCAGCTGGAGAGAAGAATAGAAGTGAGCAGAAACGCACCGGTCATCTCAAAGTCACCTACATACCAACTTTATTCCCTCTGCATCATAGATTTCTTTCTCTGTCTTTCCAGGTTCTTCCACTCTCTTCCTCTTTTGCCACAATGTTAGCCTGCTTGACACCAGCCTAGAGGTTTGTATTTCTGATCTCTGAAAGTCCCAACACAAAGTACTGCTGCTGCTAATACTTGAATGGGAAGTTGCCTGTGGTCTTCTCTTACCTCTTCCAAATAGATTGTGGTTTTGTCTGGTTTTATCTCTGTCTTTTTCACCAGGGGTATCTCCTCCAGCTGTATAGGAAGACAGGAGATGAGCTTGGTTAGCATCAGCTCATTGGCCTTCCCTGTGATAGGGGAAACAGCCCACTATAGCTGCACTTGCTTAGTTTAGTTAGCTTGTAGCAGGGTAAGCAGCTACCGTTCTCCAGCAGTTCTTAGATGTCTGGATATTTCTGGCTGAGCTACATCTGGAAAATAGATTTTCATACATTCAGGGAAGGCCAGAGGAGAAAGTCTTACCGCTTTCACAGAGCTCTTCACAGCAGTGAACCCTGACAGATTCTCCACCTCCACCAGGGCCATGTTACTGGTCTCACGGTCTCCTACATAACTGAAAAAAGGCAGGAGAGGAGCACGTTAGGTGTGGAAGGCATCACAGCATTTCTAGGAGATACAATGAACACTTTCAAACTCTGGCCTTCTCTACAATGATGTGATGGGGCAATGGGACAAAAAATCGCCCCCATCTACTTTCTCAATATGGAGACAGATTGTGCAGCAAATGTGTTATGGTTAATGTGCTATGGCTTCATGCTGCCCTCTCCAATGGGTGAAAGTGATCTTTGACATTACAGGTTGAGAACAGCAATGTTGGCATCGTTCTCTTTCAGGACAGTAGAGTATGGAGAATATGGACGAAGACACTCATCCTAGACAGATGTGGGCAAGTGAAATATGGATAGGGACTGGAGTTTCTGCTGTCTGGTTCCTGTAGAGGTTCACACTGCAGGAGAATGCACCTCCGGGGTTGTTCAGCCCAGGCTGCCAAGTGTTCCCCAAGGTGGGAGCTCTGGCTCTTGGGAACACTGCCATCTCAGTTGTGCTCTGTGAGCTGCTCCATGCTGACTGAGATAGTGGCTGTGGTCTGCAAGCCACTGCCAGTGCATTCCCATGCTTCTCCAGGCCTTAATTCTCGGTTCACAATCTCTTTGAGATCTATGGAGAAGAAAAGTCTTCCCCTGTGTCTTTGTCTCCACAGACAGATTTTTATGGGGTCGTGGTCATACTACTGGGTCTTCCTCTTCTTTCCACTGAAGAAAAAGCCTCAAGGGATCTCATACCTGATGGACACGTGGATGTCAAGCTGTTTCCTGACACCATCACATTCTCTTGGTACTGTTTCCACATCCACGACAAACACCTCTTCTCTTTTTGGTGGTGGGATGTTATAGTACAAAGTGGTCTGGTGGGGGAAAAAAAGTCTCTGTGAAGTGCCCTGGAGCTTCCCTGTATGATCTAAAGGACTATCTGTGCCTCCAGGTTTTAATGAATTGGTAACCAGTGGCTAACACAGTTGGCCTCAGCTGTGCTTGCTGTTCAGACATGCTGTTTAGCACATAGCATCAGATACATCTGCCAAATGCAACCCTTAGCATGGAGGCTCAGCTTTCTGTGATCCAAGGCCTCATTCAGTACAACATTGTCTCAGCCTTACAGAAAAAAGAATATTGTTAAGGTGTGAGAAAGTACATTAGCTAAAACCCTGCCCACAAGGAGGAAGGACTGTAACTGTTTACAGTTGACATGATAGTAATTAATTAGTAGTTCTAGGTCTCAAGAGGAAAAATACTGACAAAACAAGTCTAAAACCCTTAAGAAAGAAAGAAAGAGCAAAGAATCAGAAGAGGACAACTCAGCAAGAGGGACGATCACACTCCTCCAAAGAGCATCATGGGCCAATCTTCCTCCACCTGCCTGGTGACTGATTGAACGGCAGCAGGTACTGCATCAGATATCTTATACTTACTGACCATATTCAAGTGTAGCCAAGCAGCATGAGTCCTAGTTACCTCCTACATACATTAACAATAAAATAATTGTGTTCTCTTGTCTATACACGGCTTACAGATTCTCTGTGAACATCATAAGAGATGGATGGACAGAAATGACCCAGAGAGGGAGGTTTTCACAGGGAGTGACTTGCACCCTTTGCTGCATGAATGGCCCATAAGCAGACCACTATCAAAGCTGCCAGAAAAATAAGATGTATTTTCCTAATGGACCAGTTATGTTGGGATAAGAAGATGTTGGTCCTACAGCACTCCTCATCTCTGCACGTGATAACAACCCAAAGAATATTACATCAGGGAATATACAGTGCTGAGCTCCTGAAGCAATGACATCAGCAGCATATGTTCGATACAGAGGCAGGTGTTGCACAGTATCTCATCATTCCTGACTTCATATCTACTGATCTCTTAACAATGACGAGGCTCTGTAGTATGGAACAGCAAAGCTGAGATATATTGGAGAAGATGCCATAGATCATTGCAATAAAACTATGTCAACAGAGTATACCTGAGCTCTTTCAAGCTTGACCAAATTCTGCCTAGAAAGCCAAACCCTACCCAGAATTTGAGGCTATAGTGCCTGCTTAAGAGCCAAACCTCACTTGGATAGTCAGTGGCAAAAGCTGAGAGCTCTATTCCTTATCTGTACTCACCTGTACATAAACACAGCCACTGCCAGTCGCCTGCACTGTGTACATCCCTGGGACTGCAAGGAGAGATGCCTGGTGCAGGACCAGCTTGTTGTTCCTGTGCACATGGAACTCCAATGGAGAAGCCTCCTTGCTTTTCACTGTCACCTTTACATCTCTGATCTCCTGAGGAATCAGGGCTGCATACTGAGCAAGGGCCTGCAGGCTAACAACTGTGTCCTGAAGGCAAAGAGAGATTCACATTGCTGTGGAGCCATGCAGTGCAAGATCCAGCACACTAGGTCAGGCACTGCAGAGAGAACCATGCTCCTCATGGCCCTGATTCACACTCCAACACAATCAAGGTCTATGCCACTAAGTGCACAGGTAAGGTCAGTGCTACAGGCAGCAGGATGACTTCTGTAACTGGAAAAGGTGGCTTCTGAGCCCTGATTAGCAGTCCTAGGCCCTGGGTTATCCCAACTACACCACAGAAGAAGTTTCCCCATGGCATTCCTCTTCCCAAGCAGTGCTCATACATGTCTGTCTGCAAGGGGTGGATCTAGAGTGACATGCACATGAGAGATGTGCACATCACTCCAGGCACAATATCTCTCTCCTTTCCTCATGACTTTCCCCGACTTGTTACCTGTGTGGAAGCAAATCCACCGAAGGCATTTCTTTGCCCACTGAGCCAGTGCACAAGCTTGCTCACTGAGGCTTCACTGAGTGCCAAGTCTGACTGGGAGACGTGAGCCAGGAGGATGTAGGCTACTGTCTCAATCACAGAGGAAGAAGATTGTTCACTACTGGAATACGATGTCAGGAGCTCTGCTGATGTGCGGAGAAACATATGGAAGAGAAGAACAGTAGATCCTTATGAATATCAGCTTCTCCTGCCCTGGTACCCTTCAAGGACTGGCAGTTTCCTGTACACCAACAAAAATGCTATGCCTTTCTGGGGCACCTCAGAGTCAGAAGGCAATCCCTCCTGTTATTTTTGTACTCTGAAGAGCCAGGTATCTGTGATAGGCTCCACTTCTTTCTTTGAAAGCACAGAGAGATCCAGGCCCCAAATCCTCAACCAGTTCCTCTAGCAAACAGTTCCCCTAGAAACTGATTGACTCTGAACAGAGGCTTTTTGTTTAAAGTACAGTCCTAGTCTTATCCAGCTTTATATATTCAAAGCTATATCCCCAAGCTACAGCATTTTTCCTGTTTCTGCTTTTACTTAGGACAGTCTAACAGGGCTCTCTGTGCTGAAAACCTCTAGGACTCATTCCTTGTCAGTTGTATCTATTGTACAAGAACTGGTCACTCTTTGAGGGAGAATGGCTGGCAGGCTACCGGGGGAGCAAGACTACCCAACTTATTTTGTTGGCATCCTCACTGTGCAGTGCATAAACTAGGGCAATTTAAGCCAGAGCTGGGATCCCGCCTGTGGTCCAGGCTCATGAGCACTGAATGCACCTGATTGAATGTTTTGCTGTAGTGATGGTAGAGGACTAACCAAAATTCAGCTAAGACTTTAGCTTAATTATGCCAGCGCAGACATCTTCTGCAAGGGTACAAATATGAAAACCTGAAATGCTTTTACATACAAAGTCAGTTTTCGGAACAAACCTTCACTTTTGAAATATGAAGTGCAAATTCACTTGTTTGCTTAAAACCAGCATAAAGACCTTAGAATGTAGGTCAGGGACTCTATTAGGTATTACTTCATTATGTTTATCACAATGGAAGGTTTTTGCATGAGGGGGTTGTGATTTGTTATTTCCAAGGTGGCATAAGCAGAACAATTTTTTCATGAAGTGATAGAAAGTGTCTTGGAGATGCAGCTACAGATGACCTTCAAATTAACCTTGATTCTTTAAAAAGCACCAAACTCCTGTTTGAGATCCAACTGTAATCCTGTTAGTGAGGCTAACAGAATCCCAGCCACCAGGCCATGGAAGGTGTCTCTAGCCAGCAGCAGATAGTTATCTGGGGCAGAGATTCTCCAGCAGGCAAACTGGCTGCAGCTGGTGGCTGCAGTGACATCCGCAGATTCAGCAGGCAGAACACCAACATGTGAGACAATACCTTTCCTTCAAAACTCCATTGCTCTTGCCAAGTCATTCCTAACTATTATCAGTGGAAGCAAGAGCCAAAGAAAACTATCACTTGACCCATAGGCAGTTTGTAGTGCTCCATGCATAGGGTCTTAAGGGGACATTTTCTGAAGTGCTTGGTCAGTCAGAAGCATCAGACTGACTGGACATCAGTGAGGATGTGCTCCAGTCGCATGTTCCATATGTACTATCTCAGAGGCAGCTCTGAACAAATATTGCACTCGGTGTGTGCAATTCTGCTGCTTCCCTTTTGCTCACTACCCACCCTGTGAAGCCAGCTGGGCAGCTTGAGTGGCTATGCAGTGAGCTGAACTCTGCATTGGTAGCTGGTCAGGCTGAAAAATCCTCTCCCCCTTTTTTCTTCTGTTATTTTGAAGTCCCCAATGTAGTTTACCATACTGCCAGATGAACTATTGTGGGGAGCAACTTACTTAAGACAAGTCCTGTAATATTGTTACCAGCTGTTTAACTCAGGTTTATAGGCTCAAGTGTTTTGAAACCCTGACCTGGCATTCTCATTCAGGATAGAAGTCCAGTTATTTCCAAGTTAAAGAGACAAAAGGAAGAACTAAGCTCAGCAGTGCAGCAATAAAGATGCATCCACCCAAGGGCCCTGAGCTGAGTAGAGCAGCAACGGGGAAGCGGTCAAAAGGTTTGAATTCTGCAAGTAAATGCCCTGTCCAGCAACTGAGTAGACATGGTGAAGCAAATTTCCTCTGCAAGATTCTCTTGTATGATGTATGAATTGCTGAAGAATGATGGGAGCACCACAGCTGAAGTGAGTGCTCTGACCACAGAAATTAAGCATGGATCAGTTCTGCTTTTGGTTAGAAATTGTTTCCTGGGTCTGAGAAAACTAGAAACTTTCATAGCTTCAGTTGATTTTTTTGATGCAAAAACCAATCTGAGAATAGTTAAATTGCCAAAACTACAATTAAATCCTACCAATTAAATAACGCCTTAAACACAGTCATTATCTCTAGAACCCAAAATCTTCTAAACAGCAACAACCTACCAGTTTCCTTCTCTAGCATATCCAGGAGCTGATCTCTCATCTCCATGTCCTTGTTCAGTGTGAAGACATAAGCCATCAAGGCCTTGACATAAAGGCTTGTCTTATCAAGTGTTACATTTTTGAGGCAATGCAAGGCATTATCCAGCATGGTGTCCTAGAAAGGAATCCAAATCCAGTGAATTTCCTCTGACCAAACAAAAAGTTTTTCTGAAAATCTATACCCAACCCTCAAGCATCCCAGTTACATCCTTGATGTATTTCAGTGCTAGCATCTCTCTCAGGGCTGTAGAATATTAAGTAGAGTGGACACAGCATCACTCACTGTGGGTTGAAAACAAAGACACGACTGGGCATCTCACTGGGATAGGGCATTGCTAATAAATACACTGAAGAATCCAGCTGTAGGAAGTGTCTGGTAACACACTGGCTCAGAACTGTCAGACCTGCATGCTGTGGGTCTCAGCTCCCAAGGAGATATGGCATTGTTTTTAGAACTGTACCAGTAAGGCTGGAATATCAGCCCATCGTGGCTAGAACAGTTTACACTTGGCTTGAAGGTCACTGCTTGTGTTTCAGGTCTGAAGGAGGGGGGTACTGCATACCTGAAAGGGGGTCTTTTTTTTTCCTCCTTTAGCTATACTGGTGAGTTTAATAAAAACTATTGCCTCTGCCTGCAAGCCCTGAGCCATTTCCAGAGACAGTTGTTTCCCCTGAGATCAGCTGAGAACGGCAGATGCACTGCTTTGCTATAAATCAGGCCATTTATATAAAAACTCCTTACCAAGTTAAACTTTTCCTGCTGAGCTTATTGTGGACAATGGTGGAACGTGACAGAATCTTTCACCAACTCAAGCTGGGTATCCCTGAAACCACAGACCTGGGGAGGAATGACTCCCTCGGCATGCTCCCAAGCCCTGCAAGAGTTCTGGTGTGACTTACATTCTTTTCCAGCTGGAGCTCCACCAGCGCAGCGGTGATATAGGCTGTTAATGAGACGGTATCATCCACACCACCCTGCAAGTCACACAGACAGACATCAGAAAGGGACAAACCCAACCATTGCTTGCCTGTCTTTGTATAGCCACTGAAACTGCCTATGGATGCTATATCTAAGACAGTATATGGTACCATGTCTCTGGGTGTTCTTGAACATGTGGGGGCTGAAGGAAAGCACTCCAGGCTCACTTACTGAATATCATGAAACTCTAGTGTTGAAGGCAGCCTCAGAGCCATATTGTACATACATCCTAGGTGTGCCTTCTCATAGAAGGGCATGAAGCAAACTGTTAAGCCATTTGTTTTATTAAATATGATGCAACTGGACACTTGAACAAAGTTTTCATGATGTAGGATTTGCATATATAGAAGCAATACACTTTCGCTTACAATTCAGCTGACTCTGAGAAGCTACAAATTAACATGGGTAAACAGGCTCACAAGAGCCTCTTTTCCCATCAGAGGAAATTCATTCTTGGGAAGTTCTGCTTGCGTCCTCAGATGTGAGATAAGATTACATCTAAAATAAGGGGGGAAATCTGGGCTGAGACGCTGAGAAGCATCATTGACACTGAGCAGCAGAAACTTTGAATGTAAGGTGTGGAGAAGCAAAATCTATTCCAAAAAGTTCTATTCCAATAGAAAGCGCAAGCTGAGAAAATAGTGAAAGTCAAAGATGAACAGTCTACACATACACTCTGGTTTTATTTTGTACTGCATCCAAATTTTAAGAAAAAAAGGCTAACCCTTTGCTTCAGTAAAATAGCAGCCTGTTTTCCTTCATAAAACTGCCTTGTATTTAATATGGGCAACTTTGCAATCTGACCTGTCTGGATTATTCTTACCTTTACAAAGACAAGGAACCCAAGTATTGCCATACTGCATGCACACCGTTCATACCTGAGCACGAGGGCATGTTCACCATGTTTAGTGCATTTCCAGCTACACTGCAGGGATCGTTTTGGGGATGCTGGGCTCCAGGAGCAGTCATATTTTTGGGGCACTGACAGGACAACTGTGTCTTCAGATAATCCCATATTAGAGCACATAGGCAGGCCTATCTAGAGAGTATTGTGCATTGTAAGGCACCAGAAGAGGGAGAATCCAACCAGGGTATTCTAGACAAACACTAAAAAGTAAAAATACTTCTCCCTGTGCCTCGAAGTGCCTTGGCCCGACTAGCCCTGGTGCCTTTTGGCTACAGTAAAAACAAAGAAAGCCTAGCAGAGATTAAAACCTCACACAGAGGAAATGCCTGCTGTTTTAGGCCATGCTTTTTCATTCTGCTCTGGGAAGCTGCCTTGCCTGTGCTAGGCTATGGGGACATTGCTTTGTACTACTGTGTACAGTGGAAGAGCCTGGGGAAGCAACCCTGTGCCCCACATTGGGTTCTTCCTGCTCCCACCGCCATGCCTGGCAGCCATACCTTCAAGTCATTGTTGAAGAGCTTCCCAACGCTCTGGAAGCAGCCACTGGGCAGCTGGTGCTTCTGCAGCCAGCGCAGAGCGCTGCGCACATCATCCTCATTGATGTAAATGTGAGAGCTAGCTTGTCCAAAGGACCTGGCTACAAAAGCTGTCAGCCTGTGAGCAGAGCACAAAGGAATCCCATGTCACAGCCAGTAGCTGAACCAGCAAGGACAATAGCTCTGGGATGACTGTAGCAATTCTGGTCACTCACCATGTGTTGCCCTCATCGTCAGCTTTCCCAAAGGCACTGTAGGAGCCATCATCATGTTTGAAGAGCAGCTGACGCTGGTAACCTACGAAGACAGGTGCCAGGACATGACTCTCAGTTTGAGGGCCTGCAGCATCTCACACTGTATCCTTGCTGTGGGAAGAAGGCTTCACAGCAAGAGACTTCACCAGATCCTACAAGGAGAGACACTGAGGCAAACCTACCATCCCCCGTGCATCCCACAGCATCAGCATGACAAGAAGCAGTTGCACAGCATCATTGAAGCGCACCATGCAGCTGCTCTACGTTACTAAAGCCGTTACATGCAAGTCCTGTGGGTATCTGCCCTGCTGGTTTGCAGAACGGTGACATGCTCGGCCACCTCATGTCTCCCTGTGCCCCAGGGAACCGTCACGGGCACCTTGCTGTGAATAAAACAAGCTGTAGGAATGAGGAGGAAGGCTAGAGGAGATCAATATGAAACCCTGTATGTTTTTCAGCACTTCTGCTTGCCTCTGGAACTCAAGAAAGCACTTATGGCATGTACAGAGTGACAAGGCCATGCCTTTAAGCTCTGAGGGCAGAACACTGTCCGCATCTGTTTGCTCTTCCTCCACATGGCCTCATTCTTTACCCTCCACCTTGCCTCTCTGCTGCTGCTGTTCTCTTGGGTAGGTCCCTTGCTCCCAAATACCTCTCCTAATTTGCAGAACGAGAGAGAGAGGGGGAAGGAGAGGGAGTAAAATCCTATCCACGGAAGGCTGCTGAGTTTGCAGCGTAGCATGATAAGGAGACTGGCAGGCTGAAATGCGAGGCGCATTGCAAAATGAGACTCAGGCACTGGCACTGTATTAAATTCAGATTATACTGGACAGAGCTGACATGCCCCCACAATATGTGTCCTAAAACATGGGGAAACAGCAAGCTACCAAACTCCTATCTATCCCCAAAGGCCACTCCTTATTCCAGCTAATAGCAGCTGATGCCCTGTTTCCACAAGGGAGTTCCGTCTGCCTCGGACTGATAAGGGAACAAAACACAGGCATCACATAATGACGGAAATAATTAATTACCAACTCCCTTCTCAGAAAAGCAGCCTTAGTACCTCAGTAACAGGCAGAGACAGAAGTCTTGCTTCTTCAGAAACACGCTCTTCCTTCCATGAGACATTTCCCTCATTTTCTGTGATACTTTCCTTTGTCACAGCTCCGGCAGTGCTCCCACTCCCGCCCTGCTTCCCACCAGACCAGTGCCCACACTTCTGGTTCACAGCACTTTCATTTTGCAGCAGGAGGAAAAAGAACAGTGTTTACCTGTTCTCAGGAATTTCAGTGCTTTATCTTTAATTTCTGGGTCCAGTTGTTTAGTCTTATTCAGGTACTGGAGTATGAAGATGTTTGGTGCAAACTGAACCATGTTCTGTTCACCACAGCCAAAGGGCATCATTAGCAGCTGGTCTAGGTTTTGAAGTGCTGGGCCCATGATGTCCCCTTAAGTTTGAGGTGGAGGGGCAGGAGGAAAAAAAAAGCACAGACATTCAGCAGTATGAAACAAAGGGACTGCTGCCTTACTTAAGCTCTACTGAGATCCTGAAAAATAGCCAGCCCCTCACTGAATGGAGATGATTAAGATTTCTGCTGACCCCTCCTAGGTTAAGCCAGCACAGAAAGGGTTGCACAGCCATGGTTCTGGGAGGAGGGAGGGAATGCAAAGCTTGAGGGGGTCTCAAGAAAGGTGAAGAGGGCTGTCATTCCTGAGTGGGTGTCAAGGAGAGAAAAGAATTACAGAGGCAAACTAGGTGGAAGTCTGCAGGGATGGTTTTGGTTTGCTTAGGTGGATGGCGGTGACAGACTTC
The DNA here is from genome assembly GCF_017639655.2 of Falco naumanni. Classification (NCBI taxonomy): domain Eukaryota; kingdom Metazoa; phylum Chordata; class Aves; order Falconiformes; family Falconidae; genus Falco; species Falco naumanni. Next base: position 8,888,586 of record NC_054058.1, on the reverse strand, counting down.
ACGGGAGATACCCCATCTTGCGCTTTCTTGTCCAGCCACTTGGGGATCACCCAGGATCATTCCTTATGAGAGACCTAAGTATTGAAAAAGATTACTTGATCCACATTTCTGAGGCCAGCATCACATGCCTTACAGTTTGCCTCATGAGGAACTAGGTTGATGCATCATTAAGGCCAAAGCATTGGACAAGCTCTTCCCACTGGAGACCCAAGAGCAGGGAAAGACTTTCTCACCAATCACAGAGAAAGTGGCTCGGCCAGATCCCTCCAGCACTTCTGCAGGCAAAGTCAGGGAGAACTCTTCAGAGACAGTGTTATCTGTGAAGGCAGAACCCAAAAATTTATCCCATGAAAGAAGTAGAACACACAAGTGTAACACCCCAAGGAGACCCAGGTGAGGCTCAGTGTGACATCGAGTCACAGCAGCTGAGGCTTGCAAACAAAAGCCTCAATGAGGAAACTGCCAGGTAGAAGACAGATGTGACCAAACTACTTGGTTGTTCTCCCAGGTGCCACCAGCGCTTGCTCTCTAACAATTTTCCCCCATGTCTGGGCATTTGCAGTAGCCCTGTCCCTTCCCTCCTGCTCTCATGATCAATAGCAGTCAGGGATTTTTGTCCCATACCTGCAGCACAGAGAAAGGTGTTTTGGGTCTTCTCTTGTAGGACACCTCCTGGCTGCAGACGGAGAAAGAGTAGTTCAGATAGGGAAGGTAGGAAAGGAAGTCACCATACCTCAGCAAGCCTGTCTGCTTCCAAGAAGAAGGGGTTAAACTTCCTCTTAGCATCTTGCTAACTGCCTCAGGGGATAACCCACTGTCCCCAGGTGTTCTCCACCCTGAGGTGTGACTAACCTTCACAAGCAAAGGTTTTATCACTGTGTCTCTCTCTCCTTGCGAAGGTGTCACAGCAATCCTGTTACTACACAGATGGTGTGAATCTTCTGCCACGCTGCTCACGGTGACATTCACTTTGCCTGCAGAGAGCACAGGACCACATTGCTGAACACTTGCAGCAGGCAGCTGGATGTGTGAGCATCCAGAGCAGACATGCAGAGGCAGGCAAATTCCACCCCTCCCTCTGCTAGCTGCCACACATCCCTCTGCTCAGCCTCACCCAGTCTGGTGGCTGTCACATTCCACACGAAGGTTTTTGCTTCATTGGCACAGAGGCAGCTGGTGAACTGGCAGCCTGGGCAGGCATCCACCTTCAGTTCTGGGGTCTCTGTGGGGGTGGTGTGTATCTGAGGTGGTGGGGTGTACAAGCACACATTGGCATACAGTTAGTAACAAGCAGTGCACAAAGGAGCAAATATCATGGATCACGAGTGCAAGGTTGTGCTTTGTGGCCCAGATGTCATTATCTAGGGCTCCTGAGAAGCTCATAGCTTGCATTTGGGCTCAAGTTTCCGCTCTGACAGAGGCTGTGTAATTGGGGGAATTCTCACCTGGATGCAGTCCTTGAGGTAGTTGAAGACAGTGGCTTTTAGGCTGAAAGTCTCTCCTTGGATCACAGAGTACGGCAGTGACAGATCCACAAAAAAGGGCTGGAAGACCCTAAGAGTGGTCAGAGGTGACAACCCAAAGCCAGTATCAGCAACACAGAAGGTGTTGGCGTTCCATTCTGTGATGGTGTCAGGTACAGCAACTTGGAGAGACACTTGCCCATTGTCCCTACAGCAGGAAGAGAGAACTTGCTTAGAAGCAGTCAGAAGTTTCCAGAGGGGCTCTCAGGGGAAGGCAGGTAGAGGCTGTTACCAACCCAACAGAGACCAAATCCCAAAGCCAGGTCTCTGGGAAAAGTGTCCGTGGTTTTGGCTTCTTCTTGTCATCAGAGCGAGATACAGAATCACCATGGCCACGGTAGCCATCATGGCTGACTCCTTGGAAAGCAAGTGATACATCAGAAAACAACATATGTAGCTCCAGGTGAAATTAGTTCTTCAGAGGCAATCTAATCCAAACCTTAAATGCTTCATGACACAGAACAAGATCGTACAGACTTGGCATTTCAGTGAGAATCTGACACACGCTGTGTATTTTGGGGGAACACAGCTTTAAGGAGACAGAGTTGGATAGAGTTTAGCCTGAGGCTCAATCTGACAGATCCAGCAAGTTTGGTCTGGATCCAGGGGGAGACAGCATGCTCAAATGGAGTCGCACTCTTTTTAAATGATCTGTGAAAGTGCTTGCGGAGAGCATACTACATTATCTGTGAAAAGCGCAGAACACGGGGACAGCCAATAAAGCACAGACATTTGAGCTTTTAACTGTGATTTATAAATCAGGTCCACTGAACTGAACACAAGCCTTGCTCCTCTCATACACCAACAAGAAACATGAAAGGATGGAAGTCGGCTGTCCCAGCTGCAGGCTGGCCAGAACCGTGAGACGAAAGCCCCTTCAGTCAAGGAGAGGGACATGTCCACTCCTTACCAACAACATTGTCTGTTCCAGAGTACATCTTTTTCTCAAAGCCTGGTAGCATACAGGAAACTGGTTTCTTGATTCTAGTATTGGTTAATATTTTCATGCGCAATTTCTGGGAAAACATTGAAGAGTGCAAATCAATGATAAATAAAAGGGAACCAAGAATGTTGAAAATGTCTGAGAGCAGGTACCATAACAGGGGAGTGGTGTGGTAGCTGGATCACTTTAAGATGCTGCTTGTTTACACACATATGCATAAACTTACAGGCTCAGACTCTGGGCAGTGCACAAAGACTGGAAACCAGCTTCTGAGGAATGCTGAGGCCAATTATTGCTTCTCATAGAAGTAAATTTCAACTAGATCTGTCCTTCATGTGCCCGACCCTAACAATGACCCAGTCAAATGCCATATATTCCATGAAAAAACTTAAGAGAAAAAGTTCTAAACTTTAGGTCTGCATGATTTTGAATGGAAAGATCTGACTGTCTGTTCACAATCAACTGCACTTACACAGGTTAGTACTGGTCTTGGCTTAGAAAACTGATGGGGAACTTGGTCACAACTTAGTATGGATTCTGTTTTTGTCTGAACAAGACTCAAACTCTCAAGGGCTGTGCTTCACAAGGCAGAAACATTGGACTGAATGCACCCTCATGTGCATGGACTGAGAGGAAGACATCATCACACCAAAAAAACGCATGCAATCCTGTGAGCAATCCTTGCTTTGCTTTAGTGGTCTGCAAGTCACTGAGAAGTCTTCTACTTTCTCAAAGAGCCAAAAGCCTTCACGGAGATTATAGGCCGTCACCCTTTCTGAGGAGGCTGTACATGCCCATGGATTTAGTCATATGTTACAGGACAGTCATCCGTTACAAGATCACTATTAATCAAGGTATAGTGGGATCTCCTTTAACTAGCATCCAATGTAATCTAGGAGTAAGCATCTAGAAGACAGCACAGTACTGTGCCTTTGGGGGGAAGCAGGGTCTGTATTTGTACGGTAGAGTTCTGTCAGCCTGAGAAGCCCGTGCAACTCACAATCCATTTTGGGTTGCTTTCAGTGTGTTGTTACTTTCTTCTGCTATTTTGAGGTCCTTTTACCTGCATGTATTTATTTAAACATTCTGCCAGAAGCAGCACATCTTGGGTTCCAGTTAGCAGATGTGTTATTAATCTTTTTCTGGCTATTGGGCTTGTTAGCAGATTACGTTATTTTGTCATTTGTCTTGACAGTTAGCTATAAAACCAAATTGTGAAGGACTTCCTTTTACTAAAATTTCTTTGAGAAGAAGTAAGAAGAGACTCAATGAAACACAGAGTAAACAACTTTACAAATAAAATAATAGCCAAGCAACAATCGGTCAAAATATGGAGAGGTGCTTGGGGTCTTGCTGGGATATCCTTGCCGCTCCCCCTTGGTAGATATGGTAGCCTAAACTAGGTTTGTTCACTTTCACACTGTCTTTTTCTGATCAGGTGGTTTGCACTATGCTTGCTTATAAGTTTAATCTTTCCCCATAGTCCCCAAATGAGTGTGACTACACTGAAGAGCAAGGTACATAGGACTTCTAGCAATGAACATTGGGGCAGCTGAAGTTTGCTAAGACTAAACTCTTGCGGGCATTCTGGAAACTGCTGGCTCAGGAAAAGTTTAGTGGAAGTGTAGACACTCACCTTAAACAGATTAAAGACGTCAGCATCACTTTGATACCATGGTGCTCCCATCCGAGTCTTTTTGTGGAGACTGGGCTGCTGGGGCAGACAAGGGTATGCCTCAAAGTCTTCCAAGTGATAAGGGAACCCTCGTCCTCCAACTGTAAAGCTGTCATCAAAGAGCTCCTTATACAGCTGCAATGGAAGAAGAGAGGTCTTCATAAGGAACTGGCCAACCAGCATGTGTATGGGTCAAATATTTAGGCTGTAGCCCTCTATAATTCTTTGTAAAGCTTTGCAGTCAAGGAAGTTGGCGCTGCCCAGCTTATACTAAAGAACGTGAATCCCAAGGAGTGAATGCAGGCGAGTAGCTTTTAGTCTGCAAGGCGTTCACTTGTGACAGTTCAAGCCTTTTAACTCTAGGATGCAAGATTAGGATAAAAATGCATGATTCAGTCTGAGCAAGGCATTGGCACATCTGACTCACACATTTAATGATGACCACTTTATGTATCTGTTAGTAGATGATGCAAGTGCTCTGTGCTAGAACAGGATTCCTGTAAAACGGAACACCAAATCACACTGTGGGTCCCTACCTACTGGTGCAGGAATTCCCCCTGATTTGGTGAGGCTTCTTTGTAACAACAAACAGTCTGACCTGCTATAACTTCACTTACAACTTTGCATGAGGATATACATGTGTATTATCTCTGGTATACATTGTCGAATTCTGTTAGGATTTTCAATTCTTGCAGTATTTTTGTTCTAAGTCTTAAATTCATTCCCCTGAAATACCCAGCTGCTTTAGGGTAAGTTCCTTCAACTCTTCTAGATTCTCAGAATGCACCTGGATGCCAACAAAATCCTGACCACTTTTTACTGGCCACTGTCTGCACTGTGTGCTGGACCCTATCGACTTCTGAAGAACTGCTCGGGTGCTCAGCCTGATCTGTCATACGGTTATAAATCAGCAGTGTTTGGGGCAGAGGAGTAGGAGGACCCTAGTGGGGAAAACTTCCATTGCAAAGGTTTAGCCTCACTGCCTGGTGGAAGATGGAAATGCGGAGAGACAGGTGGATGTGAGGAAAGCTGCTAAGCGCTTTCCCTGCAAGCAGAAAGCACCAGCATCTCTTTGAAGCTGTTCTCCCTGCCTATCCCTGAAGCACCACGCAGCATCCACCACTCTCCAGGCAGAGACCCACAGTGCAGAGCTGATGCACGAGGAACACGATCACCACATAACTGCTCAGAAGAGGCTGAGGAGGGGGAACACCAGGGCAGCCACCGAACACTGCAGCCATGTCCTGGCACGGACTATGGGCTTCCTCCTGCCAGCGCACGGAGACAGAAAGCAGGCAGACACTACAGGGTGGTCACGGCAGGCTGCACTCACTGTTTTTGCTGTCAGGGTATCATTTTTCTTCAGGAGGACACTCTTGTCAACAGCTTGGACAGAGCACAAGGACCCTGGAGCAGCCTTGAGGTTCAGACTGACTTTCGATCCCGGGACTTCCTCCTTGTGTGAGAAGTCCAGCGCTACCTGCAAAAGCAGACAGGGTCAGGGGCTTAGTGGTAGAGAGTGGGACCCTGTGACTCTTAGGTGTCTAGGCAGCAGAGGAAAAGACAGATATTAAAGTAGGGAAAGGGGCTGAGATGCAAGCAGACCCTTCTAGAAATCCCTTGGGCAGGTTACATGGGCTGCAGTGTGTACAGCCCAGCCAGAATTCCCCTACCACTACACATCCACCACCTTCTGATCCAGAGCTACCAGAGGGAGCTAAGCAGGTAGGCTTCTCTTCTTGTTAGGGAGAACATCAGGGACAGTGTGTTCCCGAGTCAGTCACGGGGAATGGGGGGAGAAAAAGCAGTTTGGGGGGGGTCTGGTTTACTCCTTGGGAAAGGCTTGCCAGTGCTGGGGAGGGTGGGACTAGGAAGTCAGGGAGGAAGGTTATTAATGTTTCCCAGCCAAAAATACTGGGCATCTGGTTTGGATGTGTATCCAGCTTACACCACTTGGCTGAGGATAAAACAGGACCGGGAACCACAGCAGGCCAGAGCACATCAATGATGCTGTCACACTTCTTGTGTTTCTACTCACCTGGTGTCTAAAGCACTCTTCCACTTGAAATTCTTCCACATCAGCCACCACCTCCCCATCCAAGAAGGCTGCATACACTAGAAGCTTGATGTCAGGCAGGAAGTCATTGCCAATAGTCAGAGTCAATGAGAAGGAGCCCTGCAGATCTGCACGAGATAGCAGGAAGGGAGAGAGGGAAAATATTCCATTAAATCAGCTCAATGGGGTAGGACACACAATAAGAATCAAAAGAGGGAATTTAATAACTTCTACCTGCAAATAAGAACATCTTACACAGCCACCATCACAGATTACCAATAAACCCAGGTTTAGATAAACAGGCAAGCTACACAAATTCTATATCTTCTCCAAGGGTACAAGCTAGCAGCAAAGTCATAAGGTTGGATAATAGACCAATTAGACAAGGCAAGAGAAGGACAATCACCTAGAAGGGCACTGAACTGATATGAGAGGAGATAGTGTTGGTCTGATGAGGTGGACCAGCACTAAGAACTCAGTTCAATAGCTCCCACCTGTGGATAACAATAAAACCTGCAGAGATTGACACTGGTGAGTGGTCACAGTTTTCTGGGGTGTGTTATGAGACACTTCATGCATTTCTACTCACTCTCATGCTGGATAATTGGCACACGCTTCTCTCCACTGGAAAGGATCTTGCCTTTTGATATCACCTGAAGAGCAAAGAGAAGAGCCAGTCAAGGGCCTGAATTCTGACAGTATGAGGAGAGTGCAAGAAGAACAAGAGAAGTGAGAAGGACGTCGGACAGTTGTTGTCACAGAAGCTTCTCTGGCAGAACATGACCTAAGAGCTCTGTAGCAGAGATGGTGATTGTATAGGTGGAAGTGGACTTTCAAGTCCAACCACCTAACCAAGAGGTGTTGGTTAGGCAATGAGAATGACCGCTTGCAAAGCTGGAGGTACATCTGAAGCTAAGAACAGCTGCTCTTAAGCCCCGTTGATCTCTGATGTTCACATTACTAGGGTAGGGTACTGTTTGATCGTACGAATGAGCCCAGCTGAGTAACCAAGACACTCGTAACCTCTCAGCTAGGCTGTAGTCACACTTTTGCTTTGGCCTCGCTTGAAAGTGGACTTCATCAAAACATGATTATATACCTCTGGAGCACACTGAGGGCTTGTGCAATTTCAAGCATTTTCCTTAAATATACAGGCCGGGGGAGGTCAGCTGCCCCAGAGATTGCCTCTTAGTTCACAGACAGATTGCCCCAGGTGGAAATCTAGGACATACCTGCTGGGCAGAAAACCAGGCTAGCCCTGCACTGCCACCCATGTGAGCACAGAGAAACGTAGGGTGAATGGCAGGTAACTATCACGCGAGCTTAGGTCAAGGCACTCCTGACAAAGCAAAGCAAAACAAAGCAGCTGGGGGCTAGAAGCAGGTCCAGGAACTGGAGAACAGGAGGAGGTTTGGGCAGAACAGAACTCACAAACTGACTTACTGGCCTTGGAGTAGCTTACCTTCTCCCATGAGTATACATGTGCTGTGTGAAAAGGGTAAAATGCCAGTAAGCATAATCTTGCCCTGAGATTCAGCTGTCTTCTGTGCTCACCAAGTAATAGAAATCAATGTGGCCTGCTTCAGAGCTGACTTTATTCCAGTCAAGGATATAATCCACTTGCACTTCCTGCTCTTGATCACAGGGCATCACATCATCCCTGGCTTTGATCTCAAGGAAACTGTTGCTCTCAGAGTAGAAAGGTTTCAGCCAGTGGAAGTTATCCTCAACTCCTGTGTGACTTTCAGAAGAATCTTGCTCATTGTCATTTCCAAGGTTGTAGGTAGCCTTCAGAGCACAAAAACGTGAGTTGGAAAACATCAGGTAATGCAAGGGATCTTACGTACCAAGTCCTGCCCAACCAAAATTAGGGAACATCACCCTAAACAGACTGGGGTCTTGGGGAAAAGCATCTGGAACAGTAGTTCCGTTCTCTGAGAAATGGATGGCAATAGGAGATCGTACTGCTTGGGCACGGATCCCACATCAGCTGCAGGAATGTAGGTAGTGGGCAGGGGGGTGTACTGCCAGGCTGGTAACAACGAGCTCCAGGTGTAGGATCAGAAATTGTGAGAAGCCGCCAAGTGCTTCAAGGTGTGGTATTGAAAGGGAGGTCAAGACCAGCTATCTGCCAGGCTGAGCCTGGACAAGCTGTGTGCTGCTGCAGGGCAAGGGTAGCCGCTAGAAGTGGAGTTAAACAGAGACAGGTGTCAACTGCCAGTTCTGTTGAGTCACCTCTAACATATCCCAGAGTGGAGAAAGGGGGGACTTCCTCCGAGGAGGTATTCAGATTAACAGATGTTTTTAGTGGAGTCAAAGAAGGTGAGGGGGGATACAAAAGATTAAGATCATGCTCTAGCTCAGGACAGCAGACCACCCTTGGTGACCTTTTGGCTGAACTGTTGCAGCACAGACTCCAACTTCCCTGAGAAGATGGCACTGGAGAGTAATTAAAGATGCTTGTGCAGATATAACCAAGTGAGATCAGGAGCCAGAGGGCTGAACTCCAAAACCTCACATTTGTTCCACTTTTTATTTCTTTCCTCAGTCTACCTTCACTTTATCCTCCTTTTTCTGTGGCTGATGCTCACCTTCAGAGAAACCAGCGTGTTGTTCCAGCTGGTGGTATCCAGTGAGAAGTGAGCTTCTCCATTCTCATCTGTGAGGAATGACAGGTGTGTCTCCTCATCATTGATGTCAACTACTAGGTAGACTGTTTCATTTCTGAGGGGAGACTTGCCACTGTGGCAGAACAACTGCAGAGAAGGCGAGGAAGTTAATACCCTGTTGTGCCACACTCCAAGGCACTGCCAGTGCTTGGTGTTTCTATCACTGGGCTTCCTCAGCCCTTCTAGCTTTCAGACACATTGGAAGGATCCAAATAGAAGTGTGATAAATGCACAAAACCAACAATGTGCATCTGTTTAGGACTAGAAATACATGGTAGCGCAGCCAAATAAGACACCTATATTGGAAGAAAAAGGCAATTTCCTCGGATTCTGAGCTTTTTCTTGGACAATGCTGCAGGATCCTTGATGATCAGAAACAGCCTAATCTCCAGAAATTTGAGTGTTTCTAGCCCCAGTGGGACAGCTGTCCTAGCATCGCTCGGGGAACTTGAGACAGGAGTGACTGCCAGTGAACTGATACACAAGGCTTTAGTGATTTCTGCCAAGCTACCATGTGCATTTGTCCAAAGGGAATGTTATTTCCCTGATGACACCACCCCCATCCCATATGCCTTTTATTGCACAGACTATATTCAGCAGCTACTCCTGGGGAAGTCTCCAGAGACTGCAGCTGGCCAGAATTCCTGTCCAGGAATACACTCGGTTAGGGTGGGGAGAAGAAATTGCTTCTACAGGAGGCTTCACTCATAGCTGCTGGGTAACAGCAGAGCGGCACCTACTTCCCTCAGGATTGTTGCTTTCTGCCTACAGAAGATTCTATCTATGATGTATTCTCAGCAGAGAAGGGATCCATGGGTGTTACCTTCCCTGTGTATGGCAGTCCACGTTTGTAGAATGCATGGAGGTTGATAAACTCTATAGACTTCATTCTCGTCACAATAAGAATTTCAGCTGTATCCATAACCTTTGCTCCTGGGTGGAGAGATGAGAAATCTGTTAAACCCTAGCAGTGCTCTTAGGGAAACAGAAGACAAGAAGATGCTTCAACACTACCTACAATACCTACAACCTCTAGATTTAGGGGACAAAATACTTTTTTTTTTAGGATATTGTAGAGGAATTAGAGGACAGTATGAAAAATTTATTTGTAAAAAGGTTGTGATGATTGTTAAAAACACAAGGTATGAAATATTAAGAAAAAAAAAAGGGGAACTGTAGAGGAATGAAGCTGTGTTAATTAACATTGATAATGTACAGCTGTGGGTCAGATGGAGGAGCAGCAGTGTGGTTTGACCTCTGGAGGAAGGAGATACAGCACAGACAGTAGAATCTGACCAACGGTAAAGCCTTGTTGCAGCCGGCTAGTTTGTTTGTGCTGCAACAGGATATGACTCCCTCAACCTTTCTAGGCCCTTTGCTTTGTGACATGATGCATCATACCTTATAAGTAAACATTTCTCTCCAGTGAAGAGACAGAGAAATTAGATGACTGTATAGTTATAGACAGCTACACTGTAGGTGTCTAAAAGTGGCCTGAAAGACGCCACCCAGACAGTTCAAACAACAGACACCTCTATTTGCCAGAGCTAGGTGCATATTAACACTGATACTGAAACCTACCTCCTTATAGCCAATATTGTGTCAGACTAAAAGGAAGCAGAATATCATTCCTCACAGCTGGAATGTGCATAAGCAGCCCTGCCTCAGGCTTAGGAAAAGAGAAGGCAGGAGACTGCGGGTAGGGACTACCTGTCAGGATGGTGCACTACAATTAGCAAGGACTGCAAGGGCTTGTTGCAGACTTTTCCATGGCTAGCCAGGGCTTTGCAACTGGCTGAGAAACAACTTGGTGTCCAGGCAATCGCTAAAAAGTTATATGTGTGCTAGTGGAGATGAGGGGCGGAGAGGATTAAGAAAGTTTGGTAATAATAGATGGAAGAGGTACTAGAATAGACACTGCCATTGTGGCAGAAGACTTGGGAACCCTCAAGTTACTTTTGAAAAAGGAATTTGACTGCCACAGAAAGGCCAAAGAAGTTGCCTCCAGGGAGGAGAACACTTCACATGTTTTGCAGTACCTGTTCCATCTTCCACTACTTCTCCTATCGCAATTATGTAGCTGTCAGTCTCACTTAATTCCAGAGTCTCTGTCTTTATGGTAAAAGTAGTGCAGCCATCCTTGTTTGTCTGCAGAAAGAGAGATGTGAACAGAGAGAAAGATAAACTGTTCCATAGATGCTGGGCAATCCTAAAGAAGTATTTCCAAATATCTGTGGAACAGATGGAATCTCAAAAAGCTGTAACTGCAGAAACCCATCATAGATTCCTTAGCCAGAGAAGAAAATCAACATGCTTGGATTAAACTGTCTCTGAAAAAGTGGCAGAAAAAAAAAAAAAAGTGTTTCAGGTAAATCACATAAGGGTTAATTATGTCACAGACAAACCCAGGAGACTGGATTAAGCCCAGATCCTGCAGCTGAAAGAGCTTGAATGTCGTTACCTGAGCTAAAGGTAACCTCCTCCCTGAGACTATATGGTCGTGATGAATAAAGCCTGCCAGTGTGGCTTCTCAGCCATGGCCATCTCTGTGATGAGGCCGTGTTAAACAAGGGCATCCAGCCAGTTACAGACTGCAAGAGCTTTCCCGAGCATTAAGGCAGAGACAGGGTACAGCCAGCCTGCCAGAGAGGGGAGGTGGACCAAGTGTTTCTAGTTGTGCCTGTTAAGTTCTCCACAGAACCTTGCAGGGTCTCTTACATGCCATGTGAGAGGGAGCTGGCGTTCAGCTGGTGTTTTGCACTGCTAAGACAGTGCAGCATTCCAGCTGGAGACACTTTGCTACTGGGTGCGTTTTAAAAGATGGAGAGATCCAGCTGGATTTTTATATTCTGGCTTGTTGCTGACTGGTCTGACATTTAGGAATATTTTCTTGTGACTTTCAGGCTGAAAGAGCTGCCTCTGAAAGCCATGGAAAAAAACAAGTGTGGAACTTAACCACACATGTATAATGAATGCAAATGTGCAGAAAGCATAACCAGCATTGGACATGATCTCAGACAGGACACTAGCAAGCTTAAGGTGATCCGTTAACTGGATACAGCAAGAAACAGGGCATTAAGCCACAGACAATTTGATACTCCGATAGCCTGTTTATTGGTGGGAGTGGTCACAGGACTGACTAGACCAGTGATCTGATACAATATGAAACAGATCCTTGGGAAAGGATCTGTAATTAAATTACTTACACCGAGCTTACACCTTCTCCTGAAACCTTGAGTCAGATATGGGCAGCTAGAGCAGTAATTCAAGCAATAGAGTCACAGGAAGAGGAATCAATAGTCTGATGAGGTCTAGCAAGTGGGAAGACAGCAGACTAAACAGGTGAGTGTACATCAGAGGTGCATCAAGGCAGGTTAAGGGGACAGACATGCATTTTCAGCAGGCTATACTTTCTACTCTTCTATTTGTTCACCTACCTGGTTGTTTTGTTTCCTTATCTCCATATAATTTGTTAAATTGCCTTCCAAGATCTGGGATAATGTGATAAAAGTAATACTTGTTTTCCCTTGAATGGGCTTCCCATAGGTATACCTGTGTCAAAAGGGGAGAAACGTTCACCTGAAGACTGGCCACTTCAACAGAGATACAGATCCAGTCCACCCCCACCCTCACTGCAGGGAAGTGGAGCCTGCAAGAGCTTTGTACCTTGTTTGCTCAGGAACTCCAGCTTGTCTCTTAAGCTCAGTTTGCATCCCTCTCCGCCCACTACACCCAGCATCCTAAGCATCCTTCAGCCTCACAATAAATGACCAAGTGCGAGAAGAAGCCCATTCCAGAGAGTGATCCGTCTCCCCCAGCCACAGGGCAGTGCACAAACATCATACTGGAAGGTCGCTTCTCAGCTGTGGACCATCTGAAGGCGATTGTGGAGCTGAAGGCCAAAGATCACAACAGTATCATATACTCACTTGCCACAGACCTTCAGCTGAAACTCCTTATCTGCTGTAGCAATAAATGGAGGGTGCTCAATCTTTATTTCAAATTTTTTCAACACTGCGTAGAAGAGAGGAAGATAAGGATGGAGGGAAAAAACACTGAGTATGGAGTCCAGATGGGGGGAAAGACAGTAACGACCCCAGTTATTCATCACCGTGCTGCAATGGGGATTACTCCCTTCAGCCATACCTCCCTCTATTTGCTGCTACAATTGCACGTAGGACTGTTTTCTACTTCAGCTCCGTCAAGCATAAACATTTTAAGTGACACAGGGTTTTGTCCTTACCCACGTCACTGCAACTGAATGGGACTAAGATGTGATGCTGCTTCCTCTTACAGCGGCAGACCGGGGCAAATAGTAAACCTAGCTTAGAAGAGGGCGGCAATGCGCAGCAGAAAGCGCTTGTCACAGGTCCCAGTCACAACTAGAATGAGTTGTCAGACCACAGCCTCTCCTTTGTACCCTGTGCAGCTGCAGAACCTCCAGCCCAGCATGAGATGTGCACACAGACCCACCAATCCCTGTCCCCAGACTGCTGTTGTCCCAGGGCAAAAAGTCTGATGAACGTGGCTGCATCGCCCTGCTCTCTTCTCCAGCTACCCACACTGATTTTCTCCCACCTCTGTTGTCCAAGTCTCACCGTATTCTTCAACACTGAAGGTTTTCTGAGCCATGTATGGTTGCACTGAGATGGCGTACTCCCCGAGGGGTGCTTCAGAGGCCAGGGGGAAGGACAGATCCACAATGCCATGTCTTGGCTTTACATTCGGCCACTCAGCAATACGGTTATATTCAGGATCCTATTTGAGGAAGGACATGCAGAGCCACCAAGTCACAGTGGGAACACGGGTACCTGGCAGGTCCAGACATACTCGGGCACAAGAAGGCACTACGAGGATGAGTAGTAGTAGAGAGGATGCCAGATCACCAGCACATATTCCTTCTCCTCCCTCCAGTATTGTTTTACTGAACTTTGGAATTGCAAAGGTTGCCAAGAACAGTAAAGCTACTGGGAAGTGGTAACATCATGGGAAGGAGATGCAGCTGTGCCGCATCTGCTGAGCACTTAGCCTTGTGCTCTGTGCAGACAAGGCGTTGGGCAAAGCTTCATTACTGTCCTGCCTCTGTCTCAGCTATGTGCATCACAGAGGTGCTGGTTTGAATGAAAAACCCAGGCTGACCAGGTAGAAAAGACTTCAGCTGAACCTGAGCCAGAACCAGAAGCTTATGAGGTTACATCTGTGGCACAACTCTGTCCAGGAATGAAAAGGCACAGTAGGAGACAGACATCTCCCTTTGGTCAGTTCTTTGTCACTTACCTGCAGCCATATCTGGGAATACTGTAAAAACAAGAGGAAAAAAAAGCTGAGTTTTGTATAGAGCAAAACAGCATTCATGTGAACCAGTATTAATAATGCTGCCTGATGTGAGCCCCTGACCAAAAATTTCTGCCCCACCCAGACCCCACGTTAGGTCTCCTCCTCCTTCTGTACTAGCTTACACTGCAATCAGTGGATGAGTGGGTTTTCCTCTCAAAGATCATTTGTTCTTATGGCTTAACAGGCATGAAGGGAGATGAGGCTCTTTCATGAGCTTCAGTGTATCTCATGCTGAGGCTCCTACTTCCAGGAATGCACAGGGTGATACTCACCTCATTTTCCATGACCTTAAGGTCCTCATTGAGGTTCACAATTCGAAATTTCACTGGAGATACAAAGAAAAGGATAGTAAAGCAGTCTGCCTACAACATGTCCTTGCACAAATCTGCTTCTCCTTTTCTGTGCTCCAATATTCATGTCTCTTTGTTTACCTCAAAGGTATTCAGGTCTCTCCCCAAACAGCCCTCCCCAATATCTCCCACCCAGGAGGATTTTGTCTGGGAGGTTTATATGCAGCTGTGGGCTTTAGAAACTTGCTGCCTCTACCTGGGAAGATTACAATGATCTGCTAAACAGTGGGGTTGGTCTGTCTGCAGTTTGTTCATGTTGTGAAGACTGTGGAGTACCTCTGTATTTCTACAGCTTGGAATGTCGCTCCAGGCTTTACTCAAATATTAACAACAGTCTCCGAAAAACAACAAGAGATTGTCCCATGTCCCGGAGAGTCTTGGCTTTTCTTTTAGGTCTCACTAGAGATACTTAACCAAAACAAGACCCAGGAGCAGCAGGCTGGACATTTGGTGCAGCACAACTCAGAGATGTCACATCTTGACTCACACTGTTCCTGGATGACAGACATCTAAACACAGATGTTCCTGGAAACATCTCATAATAGATCTGCTTTCTTCCATCTCCAACAAGCTTAACTTTTTGCACTTGGTGAAACCTTCCCCCCAGATGTAGCTCCAACCTTGACCCTTCCCTCCCCATTCCTTTATGCCACCTTCTTGCCTTACCTGTTTCTCCAGGTTTGTATAAGCCCTTGTCTGTCTGTACCAGAATTACATTCTTCTGGGGCATGACCAGAACCTTCTTGCGACCCTCAAAGAGCACATTGTCCCCACTGTGGATCAGGACATGCAAAAAAACCACCTCCTCTGGCTGTCAGGTTAAAAAAAAAAGAACAAAAAAAAAAAAAAAACAACTGTCTGAAACTACAGGTAGCTCAAAGGAGAAACAGAGGCATCTCCTACCAAAACCTCTGACTTTCCACTTCTCCCTTCCCCTCCTTTGATTTAGCTGTCTCCCTAGTTATAGTCTTCTTTGTGCTCCCCAGTTTCCTCCTCTTTTCTTTGCCTCTCTTCCTGTCATGTTTGCCACTTTCCACATTTTTCTCCCCTTCACTATCTTTCCCATCCTGCATCTCCAACATTAACATGGCTCAGACACAAGAAAGGCTGAATCCCTCTAGTTTGTAAGAGGATAGGCAGCCAAGAGAGGTGTCTTACGTGTGATGTAGAATCATCTCTTTCCCTGGGAATGAACTCTGGCACCTAGGTTGATTGATAAAAGAAAATGGAAAACAAATTCATCAGAGACTTTACATCTTAACCCAGATACAAGACATCATCTCACTGTTAAAAAAATCCCTGAACTTCAGAGTCCAAATTCCACCATATGACTGTCTCTAACCAGCTTGTCATTATAGGGAAAAGTAGCCACTGCCTGACTTTTGTACATGAACCTAAGAGCGAACCAACCGACACATCATTCTCCCACTTCACATAAATGTGAGACTTTTAGGAAACCAAGAAAAAAACATAGGGAAGTGAGATCTGGAGCTGACCAAGACTGTAATGGGAGATGAGTTACCAGGCAAACCCAGGACATCTCAGTATCAGAAGGACCAAGATCACCAGCGGAAAGGCTCTTTTTGCCAACAGCAGATTTCCCTGGCTTTCCAAAGCCAGGACTTGTTCTCTCCTGAGGGCCGGCACCAAACAGTTAATAACTGTCTTTTTGATGCAGGAACCAGAAGTGACTTGTATTGTGCTGAATCTGCAGGACAATGACAATCAGGGCCTAGGCACAGTGACTTTGTATGGTGCTGAGGAAGACAGAGGCAGTTTGTATACCCTCAGCACCAGACACATCTCCATGGCTCTCCAGAAATGTAACTGAAGGTCCTGTAGTCATGCCCCAGCCTCAGTGTGTCTAATTAAGCTAACTAGAGCAGCAAAGGAATTCAAGCCGCCCAAGAAATGTCCAGACTGCCTAGGTGAAATTCAATTCATTGTGGGTCCAGTGCCATCACCATCCAACATAGCCAAATTAAAGCAAGCTCAATGCAATCAAAGTATGCAGGCTGCAGCTACGCTTTGCAATATAGATGCAGCTTTAGAACAGCCTAGTCCTCTTGGAGCAGAGGGAAAGCCTTCTGAGGAAACGAGGATGAAAAGAATATATTCCCAATGCATTGACTTGCACTCTCATATACAAGCATTTTCAGGGACTAAACACTGATTAAACTGAAAGTCAATGTTTCCTAACAGGCCTCAAGTAGGACGAAATGAGCTGTTATGGATCAAAAGAAGAGGGTTTTATCCACACAGGAAAGATTCCCCACTTTGCTAGGCTCCAGGACACCGCTGGTTCTTGCCTGGCACTGTTTTTTGCAACCCACAGCAAGGCAAAGGACGCTGCACCCAGAAAAGTACTGGACTCCTGTCTGAAGTGAAGGTGAAAGTATCTGCTGTCAAATCAGCAGCCACAGCTACACTCACCTGGAAGGTGATGCACTGAAAAGTGCCTGGCCTCTCCACATCGTGTTCCACCAGTGTGTGATTCTGAGTTGTCATCTGCAAGGTGACAGCCAGGTGGACATCCTCAGTTAGGGAGCTGAGGTGAATGCAGAGCTTCTCCTTTTGGGAATGGGGAATGACAGCAGGGAACACCACAATATAGTGACTAGAAGAGAGCAGGTGTTTGAAAACAATTCAGAGGCTGAGGTGGGCAAGCCAGAATCCATCTCTGCTGCTTTCATGAAGAGGCAGACCAAGGGTCAGAAGTGTCTGGAGGCCTGCAGTGGAGGAGCTATAGTGCAGCTCCCTTTCCATACCAAAAAGCAGCAACATGCCCAGTGTGGAACTAGAGAGCTCCTGATACCTGTCACCACCTCGCCACCAGCCAGGACACAACTGCCCATTGTGCAATACTCCAACTGCAAGTACACAGAGCAAGGCTGTGTAAGGAATGAAACAGAAGACTCAGTGGCTGAAGCGTAAGGCTTCAGTCCTCCCACCAGACTTCACCCCCATCAGCACAGGATGAACAGAGGCAAATCTTGTGGCTTCTGCAGCTTCGTGGTGCATGCAGTGCAGTGCCTGGACAAGGAGATACCAGGGGCTTCACCTGCAGTGGTGCTGGACACCCAGTGCTACAACAGGACTCAGCAGGAGCTCTTCTGCTCAGCCTCCTTAAGAACAAGGCCCCCACTGTTCAGCTCTGTGATGCTAAACAGTGCAGCACCAGCCTTCAACCACAGTCCTTTCCATCAACCCCCCCAGAAGCAAAAGGAGATAAGCTCACGGTTCCAGGCTTGCTGCAGCTGCAACTGGGAATAGGGTCAGGGCTAAGAGGAGCACTGGTGCTCCCATTGCTTGGGCTGGGACAGGCAGCTCACAAGATCCACACAGGAGTACAGAATTGCCTGTAACAATGGGCTGGAGCAATCCTAAATACCCTCGTCAGATGCTCCTAAGTCCAAAGCAGGGGGGAGTCAATACATGGAGGTAGTATCTCTTCTAGGCTAATGACATCAGCTAATATTTACTTGCTTCCACCAACAGCAGAGTAAAGGCCACACAGCACAGCTGTCCACCCACATCTACATTGAGATGGTATTCCAAGCCATGGGGTGCCAGAGCACTGTGGGGTGGAGACATGGTGTGGGTGACCTCTAACTGAGGCTAAAGGGGACTTGAGAGAAAAACTCCTCTCAGCTGTGGCTGGTTTGGGTCCTGACTGTAGCATCCAATGACAGCCAAAGCTGCACACCAGCTACTGTCCTCAGCTTGTAAAAGCAACTTCAGTACTCTCTTTGTGCATAGAATCAAAGAATCATTTAGGTTGGAAAAGACCTTTGAGATCATAAAGTCCAACTATTAACTTGGGAGTGTCAAGTCCACCACTAAACCATGTCACCAAGCACCGCATCTATGCTTTTTTTTGTATCTCCAGGGATGGTGATTCCACCACCTCCCTGGGCAGCCTGTTCCAGCACTTGACCACCCTTTCAGCGAAGACATCTTTCCTAATATCCAGTCTAAACCTCCCCTGGCCCAGCTTGAGGCTCTTTCCTCTTGTCCTGTCACTTGTTAGGAGACATTAGTGATTAATTAGCATCATTAGTGATCTTCCCCTCATCCAGTATTTAATCAGAGCTTGGAGTAAAAACCTCTCAATTTACCTCCATTCCCAGTATCACTACCTTTGTCCACCCAACCATCCAGCTATGTCTGGTCCTCCTGGATATAGAACCTTCTCCAGAGCTGCTCCTGCCACCTACTGCCAGCTCCCCTGGTAGTTCCACTGTAAGGCCTTTACAAATAAAGCAACACATATTTTAGCAAATCTCTACTTTGCACACCCACCCCAAGCCAGGTGTTTGGTCTCCTGCCAGCTTTCTCCAGCCATAAGGTAGGTCTACACTGACACCATCACCCATGTCCTCCAGACTCTCCTCAGGCCCTGAAACCTTTTCCTTCCTTTTCCAGGGTGGCAGCAGTGAAGTGAACAGGGCTTGGGCTTATCTGCCCTGTAGTTATGGCCTCTTTTGAAGGTGGGTGTCCTCACCCTGCCCTGGCCCCAGCTGTGTTTTTGCAGAGCATAACCAAAGGTTCATAATATAGAATGAATTTGCCATCCACCCACTCTTTGCTCCCAGCTGAAGCAATCCCCTGGATTTACTTTGGCACAGTCCCTGCATGTGTGCTTAGCATCCACTCTCTTAGTGCACAGTCTGATGTAAGAGGAACACACTAGCCTTTAACCTGGCGCTGGTATTGCAGATAATCTGCAAGTTTAAAGCACTGTATGTCACTGATCTGGGAGCAGATTTGATTCTCTGAAATCAAAAGGGGTTTGAGTTCAAGTTTAAACTAGCGGGACAAAAAACAATCTGAGTTCTGTCTGATTGCAGAAACACTCCCCGTGGCTCTGCATGTCTGAATGGTCATCAGTTTGGCTGCCCCTGAAGTTAAGTGGGGTAAGACAGCTGTGTGTGAAGCTCTGGGCTAGTCTGGTTGGAGGCTGCAGGGCAGGAGTGAAATTTCAGTAAGTAAATAGTATGTAAAAAGTTCTCCAGAAGAACCCTGAGGTGAAATCCACTCACATTGCAAAGAATGAATTTGTCCCAGGATGTTTCTAAATAAATCCTGATAAAAACACCTTTATAAAAATTGGGCCCTTGTACCAAATACAGTAAGTGAGCACTCCTGCTGCCATCAGCTGTGCTGCATAAGGCAGAGCAAGACACCTCATGGAGAAATCAAATCAACAAGCCTTACAAAGCCTCCAAGCAAGTACATTCAGTGTGTAAGCAATAAACATTGTCTCCACCCCTTCCACCCGCCCACATCCCAGCCCTAGCCATGCTCAGCATGATTTCCACCTTCTTGGTTTGGAAGCCAAGAGAGAACGGTCACCCTGTCAGGGCAGGAGCTGCATAGTCCTTCAGCTCTGGATGAGGGGCAGAGGGAAGAAGGAAGACAGCAGAAGCAGGGGTGAAGCAGGGACAGAATTGAAGCTAAGCTCTCCGTGGAGGGATACAGCCTGCAATCAGCTATGTGGAACATCGCTTTCCTGTGGGGCAGCATCCTTCTCCTGCCTAGCACAGCTGGAACACCTGCAACGCTGTAAGAACCTCAGCTACTTTACGTACATGCTCTGGTCTGTGGGGAATCCTGGGGGGTGGCGGTGTATGAGAAACAGGACAGGAGTCCTAAGACCAGGAATGTTTTTCCAGAACGGTGTAATTTCTCATATTCCTAAGGTTTCATCTGGTTCCCATGCACCCTCCTGACCGCGCTACCCCTACTACTTGGCTCTCCCTTTAGTGCCTTTGATGTAGACCATGTGTTTCTGCAAGGACGCAGGCAGAGCAACTCTGCGAGCTTTCTGCATGTGATTAATTGTGACCTGCCAACATCTCACATCTCCTGCTGCGCGGCAGAATAAATTCCCTTTTGGGCTGTGCTTTTGTCCCTAGAGTGAGAGGTCACCACTGAAATCTTCAGCGGACAAAGCTGGGTGCCTTTACAAACCCAGCAAACATGAGCCCAAGGTATCTAATAGGGATGCTCTTTGTGAAGTGGTGTGTTTGCTCTGGCTTGGCTGGCTGCCTGCTCCCTCCATGCATTTCTCAGACCTCTGGCATGGACAATTCCCAGCGCCACTTCTCTTCATATACTTTATCACGAATGCAGCTCTTGTTCCAGCAGGTACTGCTGTGATATACTGGCTTGTGAACATGCTCTTGCTTTTTGAAGGCCTTTGCTTTTGCAGCCATGGCATAAGTGCAAGCAGAAACATGGCTGCGCTCAAACAGTAGTTGTTACAGTGGGAAGTATGTCGCTAGGCTGTAGCTGGATTTCCTCCTGCCATGTGTAGTGTGGCGTGCACAAGTCTAGTTTAAAACTCTTTTCCAGCAGGGATACAGCCCCTTCCTCTAGGACATGTTCCATAGGCTGTCACAGCTCCCGCTCAAATGATGCTTTTCTGCTACCGGCTTCACACTGTTATTTTCATAACAAAGCTTTGCTTTGTGGAAATTCTGCTTGCTGCAATAGGCTGCCTGCTGTCTGGCCTATATACCAATATTTTTGTAGATTCATGAGAAAGTAATGCAGCTTGGCTCTTGGGATTCTTGAATGATAGCCTCAGAAATGCTGTCTCGTACTTTTATAGCTCAGAAGGCAAGGGTAAAGGATGAATTGTCAAAGGGGTGTAAGGCAATTTCTAGAGTAAAGGATCACTAGGAGGAAGGTAGGTACAGGAGCTTCAAGCAGTGAGTCTTTAGTGCTCAACCCATTCTTTGGCCCTGTGGCAGGGGCAGGTGCCATGAGTCAGCTTAAGCAGGAAAATGTCATTAGCACCTGTTACCAGATCCCCTTACATTAGCAGCAGACAAGCTAGTCAAGGCAGCTTGGCAGCACTTTTGTGTAAGCCACTCAAGGCTCCTGGCCAGCAGGACCTTGACTCCCTCTTGCCAGCGTGCTGAGCTCCAGCAAAGACCTGCCAGCAGGTCATGTCCCTGCCTCCTGCTGTTCTGATCTTTCCATTCCCTGCCCTCCTCCTCCTCCTGCTGCTGCAAAACATGCTGCTGGCTGAACCTGCCCAGAAGCAGTAAGCAGGAGTCAGCGATAAGGGTTTTCAGACCTGCTGGCATGTTGGCTTTTCTGTGTCCTAGTTGCTGCAGTGCAGTGTAAGATGAAAAAGAACGAAACAATAGGAATAGCTGCTTGCTGTTATCCATGGGCGCAGCTATGAGAGTAGCCACAGAAGTGTGAGATTTGGCATAAGACAGCACGGAGGACAGGAGTGTTGTGAGCTGAAGAGAAGGTGTTCATGAGACTGTGTCTGGGAGACGATGCTGGGACTCTGCGTCCCATAGACGTTGCATTTGTTCTGAGCCCAGAGGCAGCTGGTAGGACAGAAAGACACCAAGGAAACTGATGGTGACAGGCAGTGTGGTTCAAGGCTGAAGTCTCAGGAAACCTGCAATGTAGCCAAGCTCTGCTGCTGGTCCCATGCTGGGTGTCATGGGGAGGTCTCTTCACCTTATTTTGACTTCCAGTTTTGGAAGCAGTGACTGTATAATTTTACATGTGCATGCGGTGTGTAGTGCAGAGTCAGTGTTAAGGGCTGCACTAGCTATAGATGAGAAGAACGTTGTGATCTTGCCCCACTGACAACATGAAAGTGAAGAGACCAGAAGTCTTATTAGGAAGTACCCAAATCCTACAGTCAAAACCTGTCCTCTTAGAAAATCCATTTTACCTGACTTTTTTTTTTTTCTCCTTTTCTTTCTTTTTTAATAGAAATTATGCTGTGGCGATACCATCTCAGCTCTACTACCCCTTCTCAGAGACAGTGTGCCTTCAGCTCAGCAGAAAGCAAGCAGTCCCAATCCATGTGACAGTAACCTTGCAAAGTAGAGCTGGGAATGAGACTCTGATTACTCAGTCCATCTCTCAGCTCACCTTCTTTCATTGCACAAGCTTCCAGGTGAGGAAAATACTTTCAAGGTTTTTTTCAGTATTTTTTTTTGAGTAGGGTGGATAGTGCGTGAGTTCTGCTCTTGCTTGGGAGAAGGACAAAGAACTGTGTCTTCCCATGGGGGCATCTTATTAGGGCATTGAATCTTCTGCTTCAGCCTGTATAGATCTGCCACTGCCCTTCCTGCTGTGTAGCCCCACTGACATTTTACTCTTCTAGAAAACATTCTTAAAACTACTGTGAGGTCTTTCAGGGCAAGAAGAACTGGAGCAATATAAAAACAGTACCATAATCATTATTCCAGAAGCCTGGGATCCATGAATGTGAACCATCCTGAATGATGGTTGCAACTATATCTGCAGGTCCCTCCTCCTGCTGGAAAACCCAGTGAAGTGGCTTTTATTGTTATCACGGTCCTGGAACCCAACTCAGAGTTTCAGAAGAAACAGAAAGTCCTAATCAAGCATACAGACAAGAAGACTTTTATCCAGACAGACAAGCCAGTGTACAAACCTGGACAGATCGGTATGGACAGAATGCCATGTCTTGTGAGAGAAAGAGCAGTTCTCAGGCCACAAAATATGGGGTAGCCTCTGGTACTTGGAGCAGGGCCTTCTCTGCAAGGGAGATGGGTCACAGGCTTCATCTCCCTTCTAGGCTTTGAGGGATTTGGGGATACCTCTCTCCTATGTAGGCATGGCACATGCTTTCTCCAGTACTAGCAGTACTCAGCACGCCAGTGTGAACGCAGCTTATGTGTTTTAGCTGATGTGTGAGAAAAGGTTCAGATACCACTGTATTGTATTCGTGATTGCTCCAGCCAAAGCCATAATAGTTGGTCAGTGCCCTAAATCCCTCCGTCTCCCCCAGACTTCCTCAGATGAGGATCACGGTCCCGCAGAGCCCATCACTGCCCTAGCACAGCTCAGATCACCAGCTGTTTGCCCTGTGCTTCTCCACCGTTTCCGCTAGCATGACCTTCACTGCAAGCAAGACTGAGTGCCCCGCTGCAGGTCCAATGTCCAGAAAAATGCTGTTTCTCACCAGCACATCCAGCCTTCCCAGAAACTCCACACCGCCTCTCCTACCACTTGTTTTCTAGCAGGAGGCCAGCTCATAGCAAGGCTTTGACCGTAGGCCCAGGGGCGGATGGCTTTGGCTGCTGCCCTCACCCTCTCAGTGAAGCATGTGGGCACATCTTTCTTAGCCACCCGTTTTTATTATTATTAACAAACTTGATTTCATTTCAGCCAGTCCTGTTTTTCTTTTGCTCTATAGTCAAGTTGCGAATCGTAACCTTGGATCAGGCCTTTATTGCCAGCAATGAAACGGTGAGTCAAGAGAGAAGAAACCTTAAAAAGCTGAAAATGCTATGGGCTGCCTCCATGCCGTCTGGATCAGTGCTTGGCCCAGCTGGGTGATCCATCTGCAGACGGCCAGTCTCAGCATTGCTGGTGGTGCTTAAAAATAGCGTTGGGCACCACCTGCAATGCAGGAGCTGCTTGTGGTGTTGGGTCACGGGCAGTCCCTGGGAAATGTTTAGGGAAGACTCATGGATGGTTGGGGGAATAAAAAATTCCAGGGAAGTGGATGATAACGTCCCTGCAATCATCCCACCAGTAACTGTCACTTCCTCCCCACAGCACGGCCTGGTGGAACTGAAGGTAAAGCACCTACTTTATTGAAAGTGGTGACCTCCACTCGTCTTGGGGAAGACACAGGTTTGGAGATTATGGTGGGGAAATATGGATGCAGAAAGCCAGTTACCTCAGAATGAATGGGAGCCGTCCTTCACTTCTTGCCCTTTCTTCCTTTGGTACCCACACAGGTTTGGCGGTGCAATGTCATAATACCGATCATACAGGGCCAGTAAAAAACTTCCTAGACTTCTAGTCCCTCTAGCCT
This sequence comes from Falco naumanni, assembly GCF_017639655.2. Lineage (NCBI taxonomy): Eukaryota > Metazoa > Chordata > Aves > Falconiformes > Falconidae > Falco > Falco naumanni. The sequence continues at coordinate 8,864,201 of NC_054058.1, read as the reverse complement.
GTGAAATGGAGATTTCTGAAAATCCTGAATTTTCTTTAAAGAGACTTTTATATTTAACATGCAGAAAACAATAATTTGACCAGTTAGTGTTGTGGCTACACAGCTAGAGTAACTTCCTAAAGCAGCTTTCAGGATTTTTTTTCTCAGAATTTGTTAGGTTAGATTCAATGTTGGAGGTAAAATATGGACTGCAATCACCTGAGCTGAGGAAAGATGCCTGAAAGTGGTGCAGAGTCTGTAATAACCCACATAGAGGTCACAGTTCCAACTAGTAAGTGGCAGTACTGCATGCCATACCTACCAAGCAATCGATTGATAAACATAGTTTCTGAGACACCTATACAATGCTTTATGCCAGTTTATACAAACGTAACACCCTGATCCAGTTTCACTCTTCCAAACAACACTTCCCACTCATTCCATATGTTTATAAAGCACCCATCAACCGGTCGCTGAATCCTTGCTGGCTGGGCAGTGTGACCGTAGCCAGACTTGTGCACCTTGCCCTCCCAAGAACCAGCAGTGTGAGAACACTGTCAGTCAGTTCATGACTGACAGTCAACAAAGCCTCTAAACGCCCTTACACCCCAGGTCTTTACATCCTCCTTTCTCTCTGGGCCTCGTGGTCCCCTGCATGAAGTCCTGGACTCATTTCCCCAGACTTTCCTGGGGATTCAAGATATCAGGTTCCCCCATAATCACTCCCAGGTAGCTCATGCCTTAGGCAGCATGTGCTGTCAGCATTGACCCTCTCCACTGTGACCTGGGGGCTATGCCAGCTCAGATCACCCCAGGGGTCTCTATGAGGAACCATCTCTATCCCTTAGTGAGGCAGGCAGGCAATAAACCAGATGGTGGTGCCACCAGAGAGCAATAATATGCTAGATTGGCTTTGTCAATGACACAGGGAGAAAAGCCCTGTCCTCTTCACGCTCAGACTTACCTAAGCCCTGTAGCTGTGTCAAGACCAGGGCTCTCAGGACAAAAGGATGATTGCTCAGACCATGCTGTGGTAGCTTGGGCAGCCTGCAAAAGAGTTTCTTTTTGCACTGGCAAATAACTACTCTCTACTACTGCCTCTGCAGGACCCCAGAGGGAACCGAATTGCACAGTGGCTGAACGTTACACCTGTGGGAGGCATTGTGGATCTGTCCTTCCCTCTGGCTGCAGAAGCACCAGTTGGAGAGTACGTCATCAAAATGCCTGACCGCACACATGCCTTCAGGGTAGAGGAGTATGGTAAGAGTCTCAGGGAGCTGAAGGCAGCAGAGAAAGGTGTATTGCCTCCAGCCCCCCTCTCTCACACAGAGTTGAACGGGCCATGCAGCTGTGAACAGCTGTGCTAGTTGTGCTAGCACCTGAGATGTCCAGCTGCCTGCCAGTAGGCGTAATCGCTGACTTTCACTCGGGCCCACTGGCTTTCTCCTCCCCCATGTCCTGAGGCTGGACAGAGGCACTGTCCCACAGCTGTGCCCTGGGGAGGAGACTAAGGCTGTCTATTCCCACCACAGTCTCCTGGCTGGGCTCTGGTGCGTTACTGCAAGGCCCTGTGCTGGTGGTCAGGGAGTGAAAGGAGGGACTTCTTTTCTGTGAAAAAACATTTGGGGAGGATTGGAACAAATGAACTCTCTCTGTTCTCACTGAATTATATTCCTTTTGCTTTCACACAGTGCTGCCCAAGTTCAGTGTCTCCATCCAGATGCCTCAGGTGGTCACTATCTTGGAGGAGAACTTCCGTCTCCACGTCTGTGGCATGTGAGCTGACTTATCATGGTGGAAGGTGCATTCTTACTGGTTTGGAAACTGCACTGCTGTCTGTAACTGAACTCAAACTGGTCTCTGCCAACCCTACCCTCACCCCAAATTCTGGTACTCTGGTATCCTTTGCTAAGGAATTCTCCTGGACTCTCACCTTTCTCCATATTCTCTTGCCCTACTTCTTTCTCTGTTTGGAAATGTGGTAGTGAAGCCCCTCAGTGGGGCATGTGCCCTACAGTACGGTACCTCTGCTGCATTGATTAGTGCCAGTGTGGAAGGAATAATGACTCAACTTGTGGTCACCACAATGACCCCTAGCACTGCCTGGTGGGACTAGCATTGATTCGGACAGAACTGACCCACCACAGCCTTCTGTCTCAATCTGATGAAGTAATTTTAACTTCCTGGTCTCTACTGAGCTCATGAACAGTGAAGATACTGCAGGCTGCTAGATTGCATAGCTGCAAACCACAGGCTAAAGCTGATATTATTCACGCATCAGCCAGTGTTTCTCTATGTGAATGTAAGTCATCTCTGTCGTATTTGCCAGGTACACCTATGGGAAACCAGTCCAAGGTAGTGTGAAGGCTGTGGTGTGCCGTAAACACCTCCACTATAATCGGAAGTCTTCCAAAGCCAAGCGCAGTATTTGTAAGGATTACACTGGCGAGGTAAGCACATGGGACACGCATTCCTCTTGCAAAAAACAGGAACAGGGGCAAAGAGAGGGAAGAATACTGAGGGAAGAAGTGGGACAGGCATCAGTTATTGAAGCAGCATACTCTTTGCTTGGGGTTGAATGACTGATATGTCCTTAAATCCCCAGTGTAGCAGTCTTAGCCCCTGTCACTGATTTCTCTGACTGCACTTAGATGCACTCAAAGGCAGAAGCATCTGTAGGCAAGTTAGCTATTGCAGATTTGCCTACAAAACAGATATTGCAACATGGCAATAAAAGATACAAACACTGTCCACATTAATTCACTTCCACTGGATGCTTTTTAGCACCACCTTTTAGTCTGATGTAAACACTTGTGTATTGTTTCCCAGAAACAGCTGTTTTGGAGACACAGAAATTGCCTCTAGCATCTAAGCAAGCAATTGTAGTTCAGCACAGACTTTACTTTTTCATCTCTAGGGTTGAATGAATGTATATCTATTTGTTTATATATTTTTAAGTAACCCAGCACATATCTTAAAGGTAAATTCTTACCTAGCAGAAGAAATCATGTTGTTAGGGAGAAATGTCAATTCATGTTTGCTGCTGGCGCGTGGGTGAATGTGTAAAGATGAGACACATGTGAAACAGCATCTCCTATTAAGGACTGCTTCACAGAAAGTTAGTACATTTCATGCCAGTATTAGAGTTGCTCCTTTAACTCAAGTGTCTTAGTCACGTACTTTTAGACTTCAGGGCCTTGGGTTTGATCTGCACTGCAGAAGAGATTAGTGGGTTCGTGACTGGTTAACAGATACAATTTCACATCCCCAGACAAACGAGGATGGCTGCTTTGCCACTGAGGTGAATATTAAGAATTACCACCAGAAGCGTGGTGACAGCTATGATTTCAACCTGGAAGCTGTGGCTTTTCTGAAAGAAAGTGGAACAGGTAGCAAAAACTGATTCTACACTTCATGGAAAATCTTTTATTTTACACATGCTTGTCTTTGGGGTTTTGAGTTTTCATCTGCAAGAATCCTTGTGGATCCTTGTGTCTTCCCATCAAATCACTGGAGCTTTCTGCACTGGCTCCCATGGGGTCAAATGTTCAGAGGGTTGTGTCTTCCCTGGGAGCACAATGACAGCATGGATGTTCTCGTGTACCATATAGGACATCTGAGTTCTCCCAGTTGCAGGACGAGCTTCACTGGTATGCTTGCTCCTCCACAAGCTGTTGCAGCCAGTCAAGTTTGACAGTCACCTTGATTTGGCAAAGATGGGCAACAGCTGTTTTTTCTCATCCTCTAGACACAGTAGAGATGTGCACAGAGGTGAGCCAGGTTCTTCTGTTCTTAAACCATACTTTAGGAAAGTCCATTGGAATGAGGAGACACTCAGAGCAACCAGTGATAACCAAGGTACTGACTGTGTACTGTCAGTAGCTCCTCATCAGATTTATCACGACATCCCAGATAGGGAGATGAGGCTACTTGTCCAGAGCTACTGTTAAATATCCCATCCTGTAAGGCTTCCTCTCTTACAGAATTTTACAAACCCTTCCTTACAAGAAAAAGGTTTGCAGCCCTTTGCTGAAAGCAGTGACACACATTCACTTAGTAAAAAACCGCAGTGATTTCAGATGGGCGCATGACAAGACAGCAGACTGCAAACTAATGTGGTGAAGGCAAGGAAGAATGTTGCCTTCTAGTGACTCTGCTGTGAGAATGACAGGAGAATGGAAGTGGACAATTATGAGTAGGACTATCTTAAAGTCAGAAAGAGCATTTGATAACTGTCAGAGACCTCCTGGTAGACTGCTGTCATTCTAGCAGGTCAGAATGTAGGAAGCACTATTGCCATGTGTGTGTTGTGTTAAACGACTCCTGAAATTACATGGAGAACCTGCAATCCCCTGTGAATGACAGTCAATGGACTATCGATGAGTTGATGGACCTCAGTGCAGCTAATCTTGCCGCCTTTGCTCAGATGCACGATACTCACCTACGTGCACCTCCTGTCTTTCCTAGGGGTGGAGTTCAACACCACTGAAAACTGCAAGGTCACTTTTGATATCACAACTCTCCAGTTCTGGGGGACAAGCTACTACTATCAGCAAGGAGCTCCCTACTATGGCAATGTAAGTAAACAGGGCAGAAACATGGAAAGCCCAGCAGCTGGGCCTAAGGGAATGGTGGGCACAGAAGTACTGAGGGGTCCCCTTGCTATGAGCTGCCCAAGGCTGCTAGCACAGTCCTCTGTCCCAGTCTCTCCTTTGACATCTTTACCAAGAGGTAATCCAAAAGTGTGACCATAGGTTAGGCACATGGCTTTGCCAGATGAGATGGCTGCTGCATCAGTTGGGGGTGGGGTGGGGTTGGAGGAGTTAGAGTTTACGCTGAGAGTCCCTTTGCAGGAAGGGGAGCTGGGATTCCTACCAGAAGGTAGATTTTCGATCCTGAGGCCTCTAATTCTCTGACTGTTCTCTGCACCATTACAGCTGGAACTCAAAAGTGCCAATGGGACACACCTGAAGAACAAGGAGGTGATTCTTACAGTGTCCTATGGCAGCAGGAAGCAGACCAAGAGCTACTTCACGGATGATGCTGGGATGGCCTCTTTCACTTTAGAGACATCAGCATGGGACAACAGCAGCAAAGTTCTACTACAGGTTAAGCCAAATAATGACATTGGATTTGGCTAGAGCCAAGCAATGCATCCCTTAGACCTATAGTTTATGTCATTGTCTCAGTATAGCCAGGGAGATGGAGGCACGGACCAGTGAAATGACAGATTTGGGCAAAAAGGAACAACCTATAGCACAGTCAGCATTCTGGCCGCTAGTACCATGCAGAGTCCCTGAGCAGTCAGGAGACATGGTGAGAGCTGGGGCAACGGACAGAGGCCCCATGAGCTTGTGACTGAGGTCTACCTACATAGCACCTCTGTCTGAGGTGGAAATGGCTTTGTGGGGCTGGAGAGGGACAGAGAGTGAAGGAAGAACTCCCACATGGTATGGAACAGGAAGATAGGAAAGAAGCTAGGGAAGAAGCATCTGAAAATACATGTGGAGAAGAAAACAACAGTGACAAAACAAAAGTGACCAGTTTGCATTGTTTCCTCATAGCATAAGAGTTAGGAGAAACCTGTGATCGAAGAGGCAGAAAACTTAGGATAGAAAGAAGGAAGGCTAGTAAGGAAGCAGTTGCTGCAAGGCAGTCTGGAACAGAGAAGGTAACCAGGATGTAAGAAGCTAAATAAGGACACCACCAACAGGGAATTGACAGAGAAAAGTTTGTATTGCTTTCCCATGAGGCTCTCTTTTCTGGTTGTAGTGGTAAGTTCTAATACATGTCCTATCTAAATTTCAAAGTCAAGGCACTTTGAGGCAAACCCTGTCTCTTTGTCAGAGTGCATAGAGTATCTTAGATGATGGACCTTGCTGGAAGTCCACAAGAGGGTAATATCATAGTCTGCATGCAGATAGGTCACAGGTCAAAGATGAGCAAGGCCATTGTGATCTTCAGTTGTCCCCTGCCACCTCTATCCTATGAATGGGGGAAAGTGCTAAAAGAAATAGTGTGCAGGTAGAACAACACTGCACAGTGAAATACATTGTCGGGGCAGATCCACACTGATACTTTCCCCCATGTACCAGACAGAATCAAAGCGTTCAGTAGTGTGATCCAGCGACTAATAAGCCACTGTACACAGTCTAACCGTCCGGCTTGCTTGCAGGGTAGCAGCAGCATTGCAGAAGTTCGGGCTCCAGCCCAAGCGCTAGTACTATACAGCTTCCTGCCTCCTGTTTAGGTGCTAGTTATCCCAGAGTGCTGGAGTGGGCAATGCCAGGCTCCACAGAAAGGTGCTGGCTGAGCTTGGCTTAAGTGGAAATAGACACCTTACCCTGGGAGAGTTCAGAGCCCACTGTCCGGTTGAGTCTTGGTTTTGGTGTGGGGAGAGCTGTAAGAAATCTTCGGACACTGAGCCACCTTTTCTGTGCCACAGGCAAAGACCCAGCCGGAGGACTTAAGAGGTCAAAATGTGAGGGTGTCTTACGGCACTGCATCCCTCGTACTGAGGGCCTTCTACTCTTCCAGCCACAGCTCTGTGAGGATCCAGCCAGGCCAGGCAACACTGCCCTGTGGGGACATGCAGCAGGTCACTGTGCACTATCGCATCCTAGCCACCGAGCTGGGGGATGGGGCTGCCAGAGCAGACTTCTACCACCTGGTGAGTGCAGGGCAGCGCAGGCAACAAGGTCAGCTTTGCCACGGGTCTGTGTCAGCACAGGGCTCTTTGCTGGCCCAGAGACATGGAGCAGAGACACTATCAACCCTTTGCTCTGTTCACTACCCTTTAGGTTTTGGCCAGAGGATCCCTTGTGCATCATGGCCAGACAACAGTACTTCCTGACCCACCATTAGGTAAGAGCATCTAAATACCAGGAACAGATTAAGGACCCAACAGGAAAGCCCTTCCAGCCTAAATGGGGAAGGAGAAAAAAAGAGATCTGAGACCAAGAGGAAACAACAGAGCTGGCACCAAAAAACAGGAAATGGCACATACGCTCCCTCTCTTCTGTCTTTTAATTTCCCTAATTTATTTTTTTTTTTCTGGTCAAATTATGAAACTGTCAGACTTTATCTGCCAAGCAGGAATTACCAGAGACATCCAAGAAAACTCACAGAATCCTTTTGCTGGACTCAGGTGGAAAGTAATTTCTCTTCCAATTGCTCACTGTTGCCAGGATCACTCATGATGTAAGGTCATCGCTACAAAACGGCACTAACCTACATCCTGGTCTAGCTGTGGCCTCCCCAGAAGCAAGATAGAGTAATTTTTATCCAAGTAACTGTACAGAAGTATTATAGAGGATGAACGTGTTGTTGCTGTAAACCTTGGAGACAGACATCCTTGCCTCTTCCTACACCTTTTCTATTTGTCCTTCTTCCTTCAGGTCAATATCGTGGGACTTTCAATGTCGCTCTGCCCGTTGACCTCATTTCACCCATGGCTACCCTCTTTGTTTACACTGCCTTCCCTGAGGGACAAGTGGCAGCTGACACCTTCAGTCTCAAAATCTCCAAGTGCTTCAGGAACCATGTAAGTAGTGCACAAAATGTAAGGGGACAGGTAGGCTGGAGGGTAGCTAATTAACTGCAGATTGGCAATAGATATCCAGCAGAATCCAAAAGCCACAGTCTCCCCTTTCCTTCCTCTGTCAATGTCTTCAGTCCCTTTTTCTTCTGTTGTTTCAGGTGAAGCTTGGCTTCTCAGACACAGTGGCTCTCCCAGGATCAGCTGTCCGACTCCACCTGCAAGCTGCACCAGGTTCTCTATGTAGCGTCCGTGCTGTAGACCAGAGCATCCTTCTCCTGAGGCCAGAGGCTGAGCTATCCAGGGACAGTGTGAGTCACTTTAGTGCTGAGCCTTGCTAATATTGGAGCGATGCCTTTTGAGTATCGGGTTGCAGTCACCAATTAATAAGGCACAGCAGGTATACGAGCAAGTACTTGAATGGGGACAGGATATGGCTTACAAGAAAAAAAATGAAGGCTGACATCAAACACCTGCCAAATTATCCAGTCTCTATGGAGGAATCTAATAGAATAACCCACTGGCATCCCTGAGTATACCCCCAAAGTCACATCTTTGCTAAACTTAGAGTGCTTTGCCACAGTGGCAACCAGATGGCAAGAGAATTCCATCTCCCGAACCAATTAATGACAATACACTGAGAAAAAGAGTTATGTTAAAAAAAAAAAAAAAAAAAGACCCAATGTGTGATAGGCTCCGTGTCTTTGTTCCAGCTCACATTAACCAGACAGTCCTTCCATTCACAGACTGGACTGTAAGTGGTGCCTTGGCAGTGGAAGGGTCCCATTTCTCCTCTAGACCTGAGATGCATTGTGTCTAAGGACCCTTGAATTGCCTCTTAGCATTGTCTTGGTGGATCCAGGATGTGCCTTCGGTCAGACAAGAAGCTATCTAATGACTTACTGGGAAGGTGTTCCCACTGTATGCATTGAGCTCACAGGTACAATCTATGAGCTAGAAGTGGCCACAGCTATGCAGCCATACCCTGGAGGGATTCATGTTCCTCTGTGGTGCTGTGCACGTAAAATTTGTGGACGCTTTCCATGTAGCTCAAGAAGCTTTGGGGCTGGGCTTTCGTGGCAGGCAGGATCTGAGCTCTGCGCCGGCAGTCACAGAAAATCTCTGGATAGAAATGAAGAACTTTCTGCCTCTCACACTGACCTGTGCTGGTGTTGTTCTCTGTCTACAGGTGCACAACATGTTCAGCTATTCTCAGGAGCACTCCAGCACCCTCACAGACCCTTACAGTGACTACTGTACTACCTACCAGAGCCCGGGAGTCACCAGTTCCCCTCAGAGCACCCTTCCACCAGGAACAATGTCACCACTTATGTACAACAGATACTCTTATGCGGTGTCCCAACCAGATATTTATGAACTTCTGAAGGTAAATCTAATTTCCAGAAAAGCTGAAATGTCAGAGGTGGGCCCTTTTGTACCCCAGGTCCACACTGGGTAGCTTCACAGATTGTCTTTCCTGTAAACACTGGCAACTTCAGGTTCTGGATCCATCAGGCTTCTGAATTAAAAGGTCTCTGGCCCTCCATGCTCCCAGCTTGGTAAATTCCCATTGATTGGGCAGATCCCTAGAAGTCAGCTCCCCATTTATGCCAAGCTTGAGACCCTCAGACTTTCTATGGGTTGGAAGGAAAGGGGAGCATCAACCTGAGTCACAGAAAGTTGGAGGTTGAAAAAGCAAAGCACTTGAGAGAGAAGGGGGACTGGGGAAAGGAGGGAAAGAATAGTAGAAAGAAATAGCAGGTGAAAGAGGAGAACAAGTCTTTTAGGGTGGGCAGCAAACTGTGATGTCAAAATGATGACTTTGTGGGCATGCACATGTGAGTGGTCACCCCCACAATGCTGCCTGGAGAGAGCTTCCTTTGGTGTGAGGATCCATTAGCAGGATTTGGGAGCAGGGCAGATCTGCATTCTCTCCCTGTATAAATTTGCAGGTCAGGCTGTGGTGCAACAGAATAGGGTGGCTGATATGCTGGGAGGCAAGGGCAGAGACAGACCCTCAGACACACCACCGCCTCCACTGAATGTACCTTCTTTTCTTCCCCTTCTTTCCTCCAGAATTCAGGTCTAACATTTTTAACCAACCTTCAAATCAAGTCCCCAATTGAGTGCCGCACCCAGACCACTTTCTACTACGACTACATGTGTACATCTCGATTTATCCTGTTTCTTTGGAAATTACGGGTAACATACAGGTTGCACAAGGGCAGCTGAACGTGCAGTGTGCTGAGGAACTGCGGATGGCTTCCAGAGATGAGTGGGAGGTTGCACAGGAGATGTACACCACAGGAAAAGGGGAAGGGTCCTGAAATACATGTGTGTCCAGTACACTGGAGGGGCAGAGGGGTGGCTGCATAGGAAGAACCTGCTTGGAAGCTTCTGCTGGCAGGCAGGAAGATAACATGGCCAAGGGGGGGGAAAGAAGCAGCTGTCCCAGGAGGGAACATCTGTTTGTAAGACTAGGAAAGGTCTTGCTGGAAACCAGAGAACGAGGCAAGATTGGCACTGGGCAGAATCTAGGTCCTTCTTCAGGGGCTGAGGGCAAAAGTGTGAGCAGGTAGAGCTCCTCAAGGGGGAGCACACATAATGAAATCCAGATGGTCTCCTGGGCTGTCTTATGGAAGACAAGTAGGTTGAGAGCATCTTGGAGAGGACAAGGAGGATTGGTGTGGAAGTGGGAGGGATGGAGAGCTGAACTTTTCCTAGCTAAACTCTACCCCGATTTCACAGTTGCTCTGCTTTTGAACGAATGTTTGTATTCCTAGTAGCTTACAGCGAGCTGGCAGACTTGGATAACTTGGACAACTTAGACCCAGAACCAGATGGTGCTGTTGTGCATGCTGAGTCAGAGCACGTTGAGTTGGGTAGCGAGGCACGGGCAGCCCGTACCTGGTTTCCAGAGACATTCATCTGGACTCTGGTTCCCATCAAGTGAGTAATTATGGGCTGTGGCCCCATATGGACCCAGACCTCCTACACAGAGAGGGAATAGGCAGGTACAGAGCCAGGGCATTAATGGCTTCTGTGCCAACAAAGAAAAGAGAGGTGTGAAGAAGTGTATAAGGACAACAGAGGTTTGGTTCATTTCCTGGCTCTGCTTGAGATTTTCCAAATGATCCTGGGGAACATAAAAACACAGACTCTATAGGATGGAGAAGACCTCCAAAGGTCTGTAGCTCAACATCCTGCACAAGTCAGGTCCAGTTAGATCAGGTTGTAGTCAAGTCCTCTGTACCTCCAAGGATGGAAATTCCACAGATTATCTGGGCACCTGTTCCAGTGTTTGACCATCTTCATGGTATTTTTTTTTATCCCAAGTCAGAATTTCTCATGCTCCAACTTGCATCTGTTACCTTTCATCCTATCAATATGCACCTCAGAAGAGACTGGTTTCATTGTCTCTACACCCTCCCAATAGTTAGTTTTAGAAAGCTGAAAGATCTCTCCCTATCTTTTCCCTCTCGTGTGAGAATCCCAGTTCTTTCAGCCATCCCTTGTATATCAAATGCCCCAGCCCTCTGACCATCTTGGTAGCCCTCCAATGGATGCATTCAAGTATGTCAGTGTCTTTCTTATACTGAAAAGCAAAAATGGGACACAGTACTCCAGATGTGGTCCCAAATTCAGGGGGAAAAAAAACTTTTCTCAACCCAGTGACTGCAGTTGCCTTAATACAGTCCAGAAGTCGATGGCCTTCATTGCTTTAAGGGCACATAAGATGTCTCATGCTCAATTTTTTATCTACTAGGAACCCCACCTCTTTTTCTGCCAAAGTTGCTTACTAGCCAGTCGCTGCCTAGCCTGTACTGTTGCATGGTATTATTCCATCCCAGATACAGAATTCACCCATGTCAAGCCCATTTTTTCAGCTTGTCATGGTTCCTCTCAATAGCAGCCTTTCCCTCCAGCATATCAGGAACCCCTCCCCAGTATGATATAGTCTGCTAATCCATGGCAAGATTCATCTGCTAATCTTGCTGAAGACGTCCCCTCTCTTATTATCCAGGTTGTTAATAAAGCCATTAAGCAGAATTAATATCATTAAGTATCAGTGGCTGAGGGATGCCACAGGTAAACAGACACCAGTTGGACCTTGTGTCACCAGCAATCATCCTTTGCCCGCAATGGTCCAGCAAATTTTCTGTTCACCTTATCATCTATTTGTCCAGTCCACACTAACGTGGCTACAAGGATACTATGGAAGACTGTGTCAAAGGCCTCGCTGAAGTCAGGTTATGCAGTATCTACTGTTCTCCCCTTATTCATACATCTCAGCTTTCTTAATTCTCCCATGTGTCAATGTTCTTAATCCGTAAAATAGGATCTCTGCCTCGCCATCTCATATGGCTGGATTAGGCCCATTTCAGGGCAGGTACCATATTCCATTTTGTGTATGCAGATCTGTAAGTGACACTTTTAACGATGACTGCCAAGCTGTGGTTGGGATTTTGGGTGATAGTGTGGTGAAGTGTCACGTGGTACTCCCTGGCACAGGCTGGGTGTATAATATGGACCTCTGGGAGCCCTGTGTGCCCACACAAAACAAGAATTTGAGGTGGAACACTGTCTAGAAGCAAATTTTTGTTTGTATTTGCCTTTCTGTCCTTCCTTGCCTACCTATTTGCTATCTTTCCCATACCTCTGTGTTACTTCCTTGAAATACTCACACCTTCACATGCACTTCCAGTTCATAGTACTTCTCCATTTGTCTTCCCAAGAGAAATCTTTACAGGGATAGGGGCAACCCCTTCCACCCTGTTTTCTCCTCAGTGATTCGGGGGCTGCTGAGCTAGCTGTCACAGTACCTGACAGTATCACAGACTGGAGAGCCATGACCTTCTGCACTTCAGAGAGCCATGGGTTGGGAATCTCAGACACCACGAGCCTGCAGAGCTTCAAGCCCTTCTTTGTGGAGCCTACCTTGCCCTACTCTGTCTTCAGGGGAGAGTCATTTCCCCTGAAAGTCAAAGTCTTCAGCTACCTGAAGCAGTGCATGGTGGTGAGTGGCTCCCTCCAGGATGGTTTTTGGGCAGGGGGATGTGTGGAAACAGTACTTCACTGATAGAGACCCAGACAAGGGGTTGCCTCCTCAGGCACTGGGCAAAAGACATCAGGAAGCTCCTCACAAACTCCATGCAGAGCCATCTCTGTCAAGCTTAACCCCAACCCCTGATAAGTTCAACCCTGCAGGACTGCAATGTCCACGGGCTGTTGGTGTCCCATAGATATTGCAACAGGGCTATCACCATACTCATCCTGGGCTTGACTGATATTTGGAGCAAGGAGCTAAAAGGGAAAACACAGCAGCAACTCTGTAACCCAAACTCTCTTTTGTTTCACCTCTAGCTCCAGCTTAGCCTACAGGACTCCAGGGATTATGAATTTGTGCACGCAAATGTCAGGTTCACTACGTGTCTGTGTCCCGATTCCGCAAAAACATTTTTCTGGGACGTGAAGGCTACAAAATTAGGTAAGAGGACGAGGGAGGGGCAGGAGCGGGAGGCGCTGGCAGAGCTGCTTGAGGAAACCAGTGTTGGACTGGAAGGGAGAGTGGCCTATTATGTGAAGCATGAGTGAGCAGCCTTAGGCTGAGCAAATTAAAACATTGGTATGGATGTGCCAAACGGCCTCTCGATGTTTTGTTCTTTAGGGAAGGTGAATTTCACTGTCACTGCTGAGGCGATGGATCAGGAAGATGTTTGCACTGAGAGTACAGCTGTTGTGCCAGAGTCTGGAGGGAAGGACACAGTGGTTAAACACCTGCTGGTGAAGGTCAGAGTATGCTTCAGGGTCCTGGGAAGGTTGGAAACAGCTCAGGGTCGAAACAGCCCAGTGGGTGTCTCTGGCAAGGGAGAACCAGCAGGGCAGACAGGCGTGTTTCCCAGGGAGGTTGGTCAAGGAGTGATTCCAAGAGTAGGCTGCACTGGGGGCATGTAGTAGCTCAGAAACCTGCTTCCCAGTGAAAATTCTCTGTCAGCACACATATCCCCGCTCTCTCTGTGAGGTGCTTTGCATGGCCCATGAGGATGCAAAAGGTGGTTGCAGGAAGGTGGGGTGCTGCACAACTGCTGTCTCGTTTTACTGCTCTCCCTTCTGAGCTGACCAGCCTTTTCCCCACCAGGCAGAGGGGCTGCTGGAGGAAAAGACCCACACCTCAGTCCTGTGCCCTAAAGGTAGGTGCAGGTACCCCAGAGACAGGGACTGTCTTACCACTGGGACTGTACATGCACACAGGGCAAGGAGACCAAGCAGAAGCAGTGTGGTGTGTGAACAACTCTAGGACTATCTGGAGGTGAGGGGCACGTCAGGGATTTTGGAGCTTTTATGGGAAGGCAAAGCCATTCAGCTCTACCCAGTACTACCAGTTCCTGGCAGCACCAAACCACTGCCTCACTCATCAGTGAGTGGCCTGATCTGTGGGTCAGGCTCTCTTTTGAATGCTGGTTTCACCAACTGATGAGGTGATCCCAGCCTGATTTACACCATCTCCTGGGAATGCCTGTGGCTCTGCCATCTCCCTCCTGCCTGTTGTTCTGATGCTTCTGCCATTTGCAGGAACTTCCACTTCAGAGACAATCACTTTCGCTATGCCAGAGAATGTGGTCCTTGGGTCGGAGAGAGCCCACATCTCTTTCTTAGGTGAGATTTAAGGGGCTCTTGGAAAGTAAGATTTTTTTCCCTGCAGGAGTCTTTCCTTCTGATGCCACCATGTCTGCTTTAGCAAACGGAGTAACAAAAGGGAATGTGTACAGGGAAGTGTGCTACTGGGCCTTTACATCTTCCAGAGAAACATCCCATCTCTCTTACACGAGTGACACTGGGCCAGGTGGATGTATAATTTCACCCAACCAGGGGAAAGATGGGCAAGTACCATATCACTGTTCCTACAGGGCTCTATAGATATTAGTCACCCTAGTGTGAGCAGAGGTGAACTGAGACCAGTCTTAGCAGGTTATCTGGAGAATCAGTGAGACCAGAAATTTTTTGCATGCAAGAATATGTAAAGCTTCCAAAGCTGTTGTTCTGTACTACAGGTGACATTCTGGGGACAGCACTGGACAATATAGATGAGCTCCTCCAGATGTCCAGTGGCTGTGGTGAGCAGAACATGGTTCATTTTGCCCCCAATGTCTTTATCACACGATACCTTGAAGAAACAGGACAACTGACTCCAGAAATCAAACAGAAGGCAATTGGTTATCTGGAAAGCGGTGAGTGGATTTCTGCTCATGTTAGATTTTCAAGCTGGTGATGTCCACTACAGTAGTTGTACAGTGGTGATCTCATCAGAGGCTTGGTGCTGAACAGGATTTGTGCAGCATCACTTGCCTGACACCATGGGAATTACAGCAGCGTACATCAGGCTGCTGTGTCTCAGCTGAACAAGAAGTACACAGCACCCCTCTGAAAGCCCTTTGCTAAACTCCTTAGAGGCAATGTTCTCTGTAATGACCAGCAGGAGTGGCAGGGCAGGTTGACACCTTGAGAACAGGACAGACACAGAGCATTTTCACTACCCCCAGCCTCTTCCCACAGGATATCAGCGTCAGCTCCTGTACAAGCACGCAGATGGCTCATACAGTGCCTTTGGGGAAGGAAGTGAGCCAGGGAACACATGGTAAGCAGCGATGTCCAGACACAGTTGAGGAACAACAGCTTGACCTGGTCAGGCACAAGCTGGCTTGGATTTTGGTCTGGGGAAACTGAGGGAGGCTGGAGGTGTGGTGTTTTGAACAGAAACTGCTCCTGAGACTTTCTGGAAGAGAACCATGCCAATAAGCTGACTTGAGGTACCCCTGTTTGATTGTTTGTGCTTGGGAACCCCAAGTGAGACTGACTCTGAAAACTTAGCTGCAAAGACACCTTCTTCCCAGGTTTTCCAGAGTGCTTTGTGCCCAAACAGGATTGGGAAAGGGGCTGAGTGAGCTCACTAAATATCAGCCCTCTTGGCTTTAAATTGCTCAGGTGCACTGTGTTGGAATTGACAGAGATCTGGGGGAAGCAAAGAACCGTCAGTGAATTTTTTCTCTCTTGATGCAAATAGATCTGAGCTTGAGCTTCAAGACCATCCTCACGTGCATGGCTTCCAATTCTCCATGTATACCAAGGCTCTGGCCTACTGGTATTTCCCCAGGGATGACATAATGGAAGACACAGAGATTTCTGTGCCCTACTGGAGATGGGCATCTGTGACTGGTTCAATTAAATTTTCTTCTCCCTTCCTTGGCTCTAGGCTTACTGCCTTTGTCCTCAAGACCTTCAGCCAAGCCCAGGACTTCATCCACATAGACGAGCAGAATTTAAAGGATGCTGCCAGTGCTCTGATTAACAGTCAGACTCCATCTGGCTGCTTCAAGAGTGTGGGGAAGCTCTTCAACAATGGGCTGATGGTATGACATGTGCTGGCTGTTCATTAGGTACCTCATTTACCCCACTACATAATGCTCCTTCATATTCTGGGTGCCAAGAACAAATCCTACTGCAGGAGGAAGGCTCTGATGTGCTCAGGGTCACCCTTGGGTGACACTCAGGTTTGTGCTTAGTCATGGTGGCACTTTTTCAAGTTATGAATGATGGAGGTTTGCATTTGATTAGTAAGCTCATGGGAACTGTGCCCTGCCCTAGCACCCTCACAAAAGCTAACACATGCTTTAAAAAAAAAAAAAATAATAAAAAAAAAAAAATTTCAAGCTCTGTGCTATTCTCTTGATAAATTGAGCTGCCGCTTCTTCCTTCAGTCTGGGTTTCCCCCTGTACAGAGAAAGTCAGGAATGGAGTGAATGGAGATTGATGGCAGCCACTCATGGGAGATTCACCTTGCCAGGGATGTGCCCTGTACACTCAGAAGCACAGCACTTGTGCATGTATGGACACGCAGAGAATACTAGCAAAGTGGAGCCAGCAGCAGTTTGGTAGACAGGACAGATAATCCTCTAAGAGAATGGTACCTTTCACTTCCCCTTGCAAAAGATACCTTTTCTTTTGCTCCTCCACACCCTTGCCACTGTCCTGGCCCTCCACTGAGGCGCCAGCTTGCAGAGGGGTTGTGGGAACAGCACTTTCCCCTGGCACTGAAATCTGCTACTGAAAATCTTTTGCAGGGTAGGGGAAAGGGGGATGTGTTCAGCAGAGGGAGGGAATCAGCTGCCCAGAGGGGCTTGGGGTGCCACGGCTGAGAAGTGCTCTGGTAAGCAGGATCTGCAAGAGTAGATACCAGTCCTGGCGCTTCCTTAGCAGAAGGAATAGGACCAGCAGTTTTGCCTGTGCTGGCTTCTGCTCAGGGAGCAGAAGGCACTGGAAAACTTCTCCCTCTCCCTTCTCACAGCAGCCCTCCTCTTCTCTGTTTTGTGGTGGCTACAGGGTGCAGTGGAGGAAGGACTGGGGCTGAGCTCTGCAATCATCACAGCTCTCATACACTCCGGGATGCCACGCTCCGTGAGTATCGGCAGCAGGGATGGGCTGGGCGCGCAGCCCCTCAGCAGGCAGTGCACTGGTGCTCTGCCTTTCTCCATACGTTACCAGTTTGCTCCCATGTATCCTGTCCCTGTTTCCACCCCACTCTGCACACACCAAGGCTGCATTCCCCACCCTATCCACCCTGCCAGCAACCGGTGTGCTTTTAATTGTATCCTAGGACCCAGTTGTGTGGAAAGCTCTGAAATGTATAAAGGACCTGGTCAATGCTGATACTGACAGTTCCAACCTCTATGGTCTGGCACTAGCTGCAAACGCCTTTGCAGTAGCAGGCGACAAGGCCCTCGTGCAGAAAATCCTCAAAAGATTGGATAAGGCAGCCACAGTATCAGGTACCAAAGACTGTAGGGCAGAATTGTGTGGACAACTCAGGGCTGCACGACCAAAGGAATGCAGGGAGGGAGACGGGGGCACTGGCAGCGCTCTGTGGGGACCCCAAGGCTTGGGTAGCCTCTGCTCGCCGAGCTGTCATGGGCTATATCTGTACTGTGAGTCCGACATTCTCTGTGGATGATCTCATAGTCCTGGCTCACCCAGTCATCCAAACCAGGGCAGCTTCACGGATATCGTAGAGCTCCTTCCCAACTTGCAAGGCTAGGCTTTTACTGGGAATAGCAAGGTGTGGGGGGCAAATAGGGAGATATGCACCTATATCTTGACCCAATGTACATGTTCACTCAGTATCTAGGCGCAGGGGCTGAGTGGGGCTCCAAGGTCATTAGTTACAGCTACACGCTCCAGAAGTGTTCCCACTCCATCTCTAGATGATCAAATATTCTGGAGTCAACGGTCCAAACAGGAAGAAGACTCCCTGTACTGGTATCGAGCTCCATCTGTTGATGTGGAATTGACATCTAGTATCCTCATGGCTCACCTTTCAAAATCAAGTTTGTCTTCAGATGACATCAGAAAAGCATCCCAGATTGTGTCTTGGCTCATCAAGCAGCAAAACCCTTACGGAGGCTTTGCTTCGACCCAGGTAATCCCCTTGAGCCGTCAGCTATCATTTGTGAAAGTAATGGGCTCTAACACAGCCCAGAGGTTTTTTTTAAAAAGAAAAAAAAAAAAAAAAAAAAGGAAAAAAGAAAGAAAAAAATATGTAGGGATTTACAGCTCCTGGAAGTTGGGATCAGGTGAATATTTGTATTCCTCTGAGCTAACCCCATGCCAAAAGCTCAACCCTTATTGAGCTGTAGCTGCAGTATGAGGGAGGCTAAGGACTGGGCATGCACAGGACACAGGCATCCTGTTTTGCCCAACGTGTGTCTCTTCCCTCAGGACACGGTGGTTGCTCTGGAAGCCCTAGCCCTCTATGCAACCAAGACCTTCAGCAAGGATGGCCCTGATCTTCAGGCTTCTCTCTCCTCTGAGGATTTCAACCAAAACATCCGAGTAGACAACACCAATCGCCTCCTGCTGCAAACAGTGCAGCTGCCAGCCATTCCCCGAGATTATACCGTGCGTGTGCAGGGCCATGGGTGCCTCTTCCTGCAGGTAAGGGCAGCCAGGGAGGAAAGGTCTGTCTGGGGAAAAGCCCTGAAAGCCAGGGGAACCTCTCACCTTGCTATTAAGCTAACACTGAAAACAGACTGCTGCAGTGACTTGGCAGGAGTAGCTGGGATCCACAGGAAGGGAATAGAAATTCCCCAAATTAAATCTGGATTATCTCCATCCCGTCAGAGCTGCATCTCTGCTCCAAGAAGTCCAGTGAACACCACCAGGAACAGTGCACCAGCAGAACCTCCACTTCTGCCACATAGTTTTCTCTTATACCAAACAGCAGCCAACACTAGACAAGAAAACTCTCCAGAAAAAAAAAAAACAATAATGAAATTCTCTGTCAACTAGTTTCTTTCTGTTCTGGCAGGCCATTCTGCGGTACAACCTCCCTCCCCCAAGAAGTGATGTCGCCTTCGCTGTATCTGTGCAGACAGAGTGCACCGCACCCAGCGCCACCCAGTTCCCTGTCACCATTCATGCTCGGTAGGAGACACTCAGTTGCCCCTTGCCTCCCCTCTGCTCAGAGGCTTCTGGCACCACACAAGTCTCTTGATGGCCGGGATTCCCCTTCACTGATGGGGTCCAAAGTGCTAAGATGTCCCCATTCATTTAACTGTGCTCTCCTCAGCTGGGTGAAATGTACAATACCCCAAAGAGATGGCTCAGGCTCTAGTCCTATCTTGTTATCATGCCAGTCACCCAAACTTCTCCCAAGGTCTGTGGGTCTCACCCCCTTCTAGGATTAGGCCTCAAAACACTAGTGATGTGAAGGTTCTGTGGGACTGACTGCTGACACTTCCTAAGTCTTCCCTCCTCTGCTCCTGGTTGACTGTCACACCAGCCTCCTCTGCTATACCCCTACCTGACTTGGGACAGAACTGCCAAGAGAGCAGACGGAGGATGTGATATTCCTTGCCATGCCTAGAGAAGGTAACTCCAGAAGCCTTCCAAGGAATTTATTCTCCCTGGCTCATCACAATTAAAAGAGAGATCAGGGGAAGCACAAAGATTTATTACAGTACAGGAACAGGTATGCTTACAGGGAAAACAGTGGAAGGAAAGGCAGATTCCTCCACCTGAGTACCAAAGCTGGGCTGAAGTATCTGCAAATCATGGCTCAGAAAGTAACATTAGTGCTGTCCCCTGGGTTCCTGCTGCAGCTACACAGGGAACCGTGTGTCCACCAACATGGTCCTGATCCAAGTGGAGCTGCTGTCTGGATACAGCCCCGTGGCAGGTTCACTGGAAGAGGTGAGACCATGAGTTTGTGTCCAGCTGGGATGGGAATAGTGATGGATGTCCACCATGCAGGGCTGTATGCAGAACTGTGATCATTCCTGTGGGCAGAGAAACACAGTTCTTTTCTGGCTGAGAAATCTTTATACCCAAAGTCTCTTCTAGACCGCACCTTGCCTTCCCCTACCCCAAGGGCTTTTGGCTGTGCAAACATTTTGCCCATGCTCTCACAAGGACAAATATCCCTGAATGTTTCTGCTTTCTGTTAGAGTCTTCCTGACATTTTTTCGTCCTATTTTCAGCTAAAGAAAATGCCTTTAGTGAAGAAAGTTGAAAGTGAAGCTGACCGAGTCATTCTCTACCTGGAGGAAGTGAGTACAATTTAGGCTATTTAGTCATTAAAAGGACTACGGACTGGCAGATAGCTTTTAGCTTACTCTGGCATCTTGGTTCCATTAGTATTTTCAGTATCCAGAGCTGCTGTTCCTGCATACCAGCCACATTTGCTGACCTGGAGAAGTGTTGTGTCAGCCTGCAGTAGTTCAGCTGTAGAGCCTGTATACAGGGCGCCTTAATGTGAGTAAAATGAGGCCGACTGATGTTAAGCCTACAGCTGCTGGCACTGCTCAGAGAGTGTTGAAAGTCCATGTACAGTGTCTGATCAGGACTGGGGAGTAGTAGTAGGATCCATCTAGTAAATTCAAGCAAGCCTGAATTCTTAGAAAGTCCTTAAGCAGCCTGAATGTAGTAGGGAGGATCTAAGAGTTCTCATAGAGTTTGCCAAGATCACTCAAAATTAAGCCAGGTGGTTGTGTGAGCATCAGTGCTCACTCCACAGCCTCATTAACCATCAGATTAACAACCACTCCAGCCTTTCGCTAGCTACATGTATACCTAAACAGCACCAGAAACAAGACCTGACATGAATATTAAAACTGCAGAATTTCCATGGAGCACTTTACACGTCTGTGATTCTTCAGCCCCAGTTGCCAATAAGCTGAGCTAAGCTTGCCTCACGGTAAGCGGGTTCGTGTCATGTGGATGCATTAGACTTGCAGAGATGCTGCTTTCGTTACATCTACAGCACAGAGCAGAAAGGCAGCACAGAAAAAAATTTCAGCTCAGGCTGCCAGGTAGCACAAAGTGGAACTAAATCAACAGCAGGTCGTGCAACTGCTACCATTGAGCAGATGTTCATCCACACCTTGCATTTGTCTGCTTAATGATGAGGGTTGTATGAGCCTGGAGAATAAGAGCTGGCGTAATGGGACTGCGTATAAGAAAGCCACTGAGGCAAGATGCATGAAGGCACTCAGAGCAGAGCTAGACGGGAATGTGGGATCAGCTGGGAATACTAGTGCTACATTTAGATATCTGATGCACATTGACACTATAGGTTTGATGTCTCTCATGAGCTGAGTAAAATTCAGTGACCAGAAATGGATGATGACCACCACAGAATGTGAATTAAAAGGTATTTCTGAGATGTACTGGAAAGCAGAACAGACCTGTTATGGTGATGAGGTCTCTACGGAGCCTGAGTGAGAGCAGGAGGAAGGGATTGTCTTACAGGACTTCAGTTCTGGCTTTAATCCTTGCATCTCTTGGTCTTAGCTGACTAGACAACCTCACACCTACACTTTGCTGGTGCAGCAGGACATGCAAGTGAAGGATCGTAAGCCAGCTAATATCAAGGTCTACGATTACTACATGCCAGGTGAGTTCAGATGCTGTACTGCAGAAACCACCCAAATGTACCACTGGAAATAAATTTTCTGAACTTGTCAAGTCTAAGACCACACCATCCCCGACATGTTTATCTAACTGTCCCTTAGAAGTTCTCTAGTGATAGACTTACCATCCTGGGTTTCAAAATGGTAGATCCTTCTTTCTCTGGTCCCAGAACTTGCAGGCTTGAAGTAGGCATGCAGATCCACTTAGGGTCTAACTCTCCCAGCCAAGAGGGGAGCAAGGAGCTCGGAGCTGTGCTTTTGTACATGCATTTTGTGGGAGGCAGAAAAGGCAGAGGGACCATAGTGAGGGAATGGCTTAGAAGAATGACACTAAAACCAGCTTGTCCTCTATTCTCTGGGGTCTCTAGTGGGAGGAAAAGCCAGAAAGGTGTCAGGGATTGCTATAGCTTTAGAAAGTGAGCGATCCATAATTGTAATGGAGCTGTTTGGGACTTACAGCTTCAAAAGATGGCAGGCCCCATGACTTGGGTGAATCTGGACTAGCTGCACACGGAGGCTTTGACGC
This sequence comes from Falco naumanni, assembly GCF_017639655.2. Lineage (NCBI taxonomy): Eukaryota > Metazoa > Chordata > Aves > Falconiformes > Falconidae > Falco > Falco naumanni. The sequence goes on along the minus strand of NC_054058.1, from coordinate 8,842,198 downwards.
AGAACAGTGATTTCGTGCGTCTTAGCAGAGGGAAGTCATGGCTTGTAAGCTGAGGGAATGCCTGTCCTAGAAACAGAGGCACAATGTTGGATTGCTTTAGTGAGTTTTTGGCAAGTGTATCTTACCAACACTTTTTTTCTTGTCTTCCAGAAGAAACTACCGTGATGAGCTACAGTGCTCCATGCGAGTGAGGTGAGGGCCCAACACCTCTTTTGTCATCACAGGCATGGTCCTGAAGAATATGGAGAGGGTGGAAGATGCAGGCAAGGGCCCTTGGTCAAGAAACTTGCCAGACTGCAGGTTCAGGTTAGGAAGTAATTAGCAATGCTAAGTAACAGTGAGTTCTCATAGCCCACTAGTTAAATTGAGGGAAAGGGAGAACTGAAGCGGAAAGTTTGAGGTGCCTAGCTCATGACGGTCAGAGGTATGTTACAGAAAATGAGGGCTGCCTGTCCTGAGTCCTACCACCAGTCCTGGCACTTTGCATCAAATACACTTTCCTCAAGTCAACTAGCACTTTCCCTGCAGTTCCACAGCCCTCCAGCCCGGTACACACAACATGCCATGTTCACCTTTACTGCAGGCCTGACTGCGCTTCAGTACCGAGCGCCATTCCCAGCCTCAGCCTGGCTTCTGATCCGTACTAGGGAACGGGCACCTACCCGTCCTCTTCCCAGGCTGGGCAAAGGCAAATCTTGACGCTGACCAGTGCCTGCTCCTGTTCCAAACTTTGCTTGCATCTGGATGCTTCCTTGCCCACAGCCACAAGATGAAGAAAACACCTGCTTCACAAATCACCTGTGGGAGGCACACAGCCCTGCCCTGGGATGCCTGCCACAAGCCCCACACTCTTAGTGGAGATTCTGCCATAGGCTTTGTATGGGTAGAGTCAGCGAGAGCCCCATCCTTGATGGCCTGGCAGTCCCAGAAGGTGCAAAATCCACCCTGATTCCCAGTGGTTAGTTTTAATACTTCAGGAACATGGGGATTTTTTTGTCCTTTGTTGTCTTTGCAGGAACAGGGACAGATCCATCTTCTGCAGTCTCTGTCCTTCAGTCCTTTGTCAACCCTGCCAACAGCCACGGGGAGATGAGAAGCAAAGAGAAAATACTTGACATTCCCTGCTGAGCAGTTAGTTTCTGAAAGGCTCAGACTGTGCCTGGCATCTTATTAAAAGTCAGGAGACTAGAACTGTCTGATTGAGTAATTTTTCAGGTTTACTGTTTTTCTCCCAAACCAGGAAATTTGCATTTGAGAGCACCTGGAAGAAATAACTTCTTCACCTCTGCTCTGTGTGTGTGTGTACATGTACATGTGCAAAATTCTGCCCTCCAGTAGCAGGCTTGCACAGGAGGAGATAGAGCATGCAGCAAGGTAGAGCTGGTACCTGTGGGAGGTGACCATCACACAAGCTGGAGCTGAAGGCAAGGGAGGCTGGGATATGTTCAACAGTTCTTTCGGCCAACAGTTACATTTAGAGACCTTTATCAAGAGCAATTGGTAAGGCTGTACTGGTGAGGGGACGTGAGGGGCTAGAGTCTCAATGCACTGCGTTACTATCTGGAGATGGCTTCAAAGAAGAGCTGATGGCACAGGAGCTTGCAGGAAGGGCACAGGAGGTACAGCTGTCACAGCATGTCCAGTTGCATCTTGTCCTCCAAAGCTGCCTGAATCACACTGCAGGAAGTATTAGGAGAAATCATGGAAAGCATGAGGAGAGAGCAATAGAGGAGCTAGAATATACATTAGCAATGGCAGAAATGGTACCTTCATGGGCTAAGCCTATAGCTGAACAACTGGCACAGTGGCAGCAAGGTCAGGAGTCATGCTTGCTTTAATTCCTCTTCCTAGGTGTGTACCTGATATGTTACACCCACCCACACCATCCCAACCCAGGCCCTCACAGTGCAGGCACAATTGCTGGACTGTTGTGATCCCTCAGTCCATCTGTTGGAGTGCAGGACCACATGCGGTCAACTTTAATGTGGGCTGTGTCCCAGCTGGGGACATCCTTCCATTCAGTGCCCAACCTGAAATATTGGGCAAAGGCAGGAGCCATGGTGTGACAGTTCCTCTCCTTTCCTTTATCACATATTTGGGAGCTCCTCTACCCCTTTCTGAGGAACGATGTGTGATTGTGGGGACAGAAGGTAAGACAAACAAGGAGGACACGACCCAGCCCATCTATGGCTATCATCAGACCATGGAAGGTGCCTCGTCTTGGCTAGTAGTGGGGGTGGCTCTCCAGGCAGGTGCCTAGGCAGTACTCTTTCTGTGGGATGGTCTCAGGATGCATCATGTACCATGTCAAGATTGTGTTTTATCCTTCCAGAAGGGACTTCTCCACACCTGTCACAGCTTCAGGCTACCACTAACAAGCCATACCCCTTCTGGCAGCTGGGTATGTCACCCCACAAGACAAAATGTTATAACTTTCCGGTTTCGACTTGATCCTTTGGCTCCCTGAATCCCCTTCTTACCCTGCAATGAATATAGGGGCAGGGTGGAGGGAACGGAGCCACGGCTGTGCCTGAGGGCCCTTGTTAGCTGCTATAGCTCTGCATTCTCACTCCACACTATGCTCAGCCCTTCCTTTCTCACTCTGATTTTGAAAGACGCTGTCTCTATGTCTGCCTTCCACCCAGAGCCTTCCAGCTGCCTCCCTGGCTGCAAGAAAAGCCCCCATCCTAGCTCCACACACGTAACCACAGGCAACTAGCTGTGTATATGCTCCCCGCTGATTACCGTTCTCCTTCCTGTCTTTGATTGCTTCCATTCCCTCTCTCCCACCCAAGACCCATAATCTCCTGGTGCTACTGTTTGTGTCACACAGGGGCTTGCTGCCTACCTCAGCTACAGACAGCACTGTAGTCAGCCAGGGCTCGCTCCTCTGCAAAAAGAAATGAGGAAGCTGATTACACACACATGCATGCACACAGGGCGCACGACGACTTTTCCAAGCCAGAAAACTCGGAACCCAGCTCCCAACCCCAGAGTAGGAGGGAATCTGCAACCCACCTGGCTGGTAGTAATCGTAGACTTTGATGCTGGCTGGTTTCAGGTTCTTCATCTGAATTACTTGTTCCAGTTGCAGAATGAAAGTCTGAGATTCATCACTGAGCTTGGGGGGGTGGAAAGAAATTAGCAAGGAGGGGAAGAAAGAAGTCATCGCATCTTCATCTCCCCTAGCTTGAATGTTTTCCTGCACTAAATCTCTAATCCACTAGAGGTTCTGGATTTTAGAAATGGAGTATGTGTGAGGAACAGCAAATGCTGACCAATGACAATGAAATTGGGCAAACTTTCTCTTCTCACAGTTTTTCTGCCAGTGCTCTTTTCCCCATGCCAATCCCAGGCTTGGGCTTCTCACACCATTTCTTGTCCTCTGGCCTCTTGCTCTCACTGTGCCAAACCACGTTTGTTCTCACTTACCTTCTCCAGATAAATGTAGACCACATCAGCTTTCACTTCTATTTTCTTAATGATGGTTCTGCGCTCCAGCTGGGATAGGAAACAATAACACAAGGAAATCTGTGAGCACTTTCCTTAGGGCTTCCCGACCCGAGGGACCCACTGTTGTTTTGAAGGGATGGTGTGGAGCTGGTCTGTGTGTGGAACTGTGTCTTTCTCACACATAAGAGTTTTAGTGGTTATATCTTTGGTAGTCCCTCCTGGACGTGCCTTGTGAGCATCTCTGGGATGCTGTCTGTCATTTAGAGGAATCTCCCACTAGAGACAAAAGACCTTGTGGATAGCACATAGGACGGATGTGGTGTTGTTCAGCAAACAGGTGCAGGCACCAGTAAAGATTCTTGCTACCTCATCTCACTGACTGCTAGACTGCTCTGAAAGACCTGCTGGAGGGTGTACAAACAATTAATCTTTTAGTTTTATGGCTCCATTGGAAAAAAATAACCTTTTTGGCTAGAACTAGAGTCTAAGAAACCTCGCCTTAAAATTTCTGGCAAAAAAATCCTGGTGTTTGGCACATGCAGCAGCACATTTTGTTCCTGGCTGAAGACAGATTAGCATCAGCAGGAGAAACTGAACCACCTCTGATCTCCTGTAGCCAACCCTTGTGAGGCCTGCATGGAAATGAAGAGGTTTTGGTTCAATTACAACAGAAAAGGGCCTCTGCTAATTTAGTTGCCTCATGGCCTGAAATGAACAGCACCCAGCAGGAACAAGCAGGTGGGACCTATTCACTGCAGCCGCTTATTTTTTTATTCCGAAGTCCTTACCAACATCCTGGACCTGGGAGCCAGGACAAATCCAGACAGCAGGGAGACCTCCAGGATCGCCATGTTGGATGTGACTCTGCTCCCGATGTAGCTGGAGAAGAAACAGTCGAAGGATCTGACTCTGTGGGAATAGTGCCCTCCCAGCTCCCATTCCCTCCACCACCATACCCTGTGTGCAGGACCCTGAGCCAGGCAGCCCACCTGGGACTGGAGACATGGCAGCCGCTGCTCCCCTTCACAGGAGGTAGCCAGCACCTTCCTTTCCCACCCCCTTCACCCACCAAATTCACCCTCTGTCCTGTCTGCCCCAAGCGCCGGGCTCCTCCATTGCAGCCCTGAGGCTTTCCCAGCTGCTGTTCCCAAGCACAGTGGGTCTTGCTGGAGAAGAGAACAACCCTTGGGGTCACCTGGCAAGGACGCGGACGGTGAGGACGCGCACGTTGGCCTGGCTGCAGTTGGTCAGCTCCGTGTTGACACGCAGAGTGAAGGTGACAGCAGCCCGCGGGGGAGGCTCGTGGTACCTCAGCACTGTCTGCAGGGCAAGGGCCAGGAGGTGAGAAGACAGACCAGGCACGATCTCACACAGCGAGATGAGGCAGTGTTCTCTACCTCTCCTCTCTCCCACGCTCATCCCAGCACTTCACCTGAGCCAAGACACAGCTGCTGCCGTGGACTTGCACTAGGAACTGCCCTGGGACCTCTGTCAGTGCTGCCTGCTGCACCAGCAGCCCCTTCTGGCGGTTGACTTGGAAAGTCTTCCCGAAGCCCCTCTGGGACTTCACCCTCACAAGTGCCTGGCCTGATGCACTGAACGTCCTTGCTGCATATTTTGCTAAGGCTTGCAAGGCAACAACCGTGTCCTGGAGAGGGAGAGACAGTCACACTTCTGAAAGCATCAGCTCTAGTGAAGCAGGAAGACCTCAAGAGGACTCGCCCTGCCAACCTCGGGTGCAAAAGAACATCAGTCCACAGGGAGTTACGTGTTACCTGGGTGGAGGCAAAGCCCCCATAGGCGTTTTGCTGCCGGGTCAGCCATGCCACAATACCAGCTGCAGTTGCCATGTCACTTGCATGTACCCGTGGCTTGGAGAGGTATGCCAGGAGCACATAGGCTGTCAACTCTATGTCCACTGCCTGAGAACCAGGCCAGAAGCCCATGGAAGCTGGAGAGCTTGGCTTAGGGCTCCAGTGGATTTGTCCTCCTGCAGAAGGAAAAGGAGCATGCAGGCTATCTGAAGAGGACATTGGGGGTTCACAGTAAATAAAGCCCAGTGTGCTTTCAGGGCTCCTTCAGCTCATTCCCTGTGCTCAGGCCAGGATTGCTTTCTTCGGTGTATGCCCCAGGACTTTATCTGGTCTTCGCTCACAGATTCCTACCTCCTCTCTCAAAAGGATCTTGAAATCCTCCAGGCTGAGGAAACTCTTTCTGGTAAGTCACTGTCATGGTTTAACCCTAGCTGGTAACTAAGTACCACGGAGCTGCTCTCTCTCTCCCGCCTCACCCAGAGGGATGGGGAGGAGAATCAGAAAGGAATGTAAAACTCAAGGATCAAGATAAGAACAATTTACTAATTGAAATAAAATAAGACAAAAAGAACAATAGTAATGATGACAATAACAGTTATAATGAAAAGGAGGAAGAATGGGAGAGGAATGCAATCCAGAGGGAAGGGAGACAAGGAAACCAGTGATGCACAATGCAATTGCTCACCACCCGCTGACCGATGCCCAGCCAGCCTCTGCACAATGATCAGCAGCCCCAGCCACCGCCCCCTCCCTTTATATACCGAGCATGATGTCCCATGGTATGGAATACCCCTTTGGCCAGTTCGGGTCAGGTGTCCTGGCCATGTCCCCTCCCGGTTTCCTGTGCCCCTCCAGCCCTCCTGCCAGCAAGGCCTGAGAAACCAAAAAGTCCCCGGCCGCGCTGTTCCCACACCAAATCCAAAACACAGCACTGCCCTAGCTACCAAAAAGAAAATTAACTCTATCCCAGGCAAAACCAGGACAGTCACCCTCACAGCTTGTGAAATAACTTATTATATTTTCAGTCACACAGTGCAGTTACTGCACAGATACAAGGAATATGTACAAATACGTAAGTCATCTTTAACCACGCTAACTGGGCATACATTACTCCAGATCCCAGCAGGTGAATGGCAACCATTACCCCAGCCAGCAGTCAGCACCTGATTTGATGGCCTGTTCCTCCAGCTTGTACAGCAGCTCCTGGGTTATCTTATAGTCCCCAGCCAGGGCGAAGGCATAGGCCAGCACGGCCTCTGTGTAGGTGTTGGTGATGTTGTGAACTGCTTGCTGCAGGCAGCGGAGCGTAGTCTGCATCAGCTTGCCCTGCGATGGGAGAAGAGACCCATGCCAAACCCTGAGAGGGGCAAAACAGGGGGCAGGGAAGCTCATTCCAGGGAGCTGGACTATGTCTTCCTGATGCAGCTCCAGAGAAGCCCATAAATCACACAGTCTCTTGAGAAAACAGGCAGTGCAGCAGCAGTGCGCACTGAGTGCCGTGTCCACCAAACACTACCGCATCATGCCGGTTTTACAGCACTGTCTCTTTTGAGGAATGACTTCACAGGCTGGCCAAACATTGGGTCCCTCCCAGCAGCTCCCTACCTGTTCCTGGCCTGGAGAATGCCAGAATTACGAACTGATGTATCCCCATAGCAGTGACCAGGCGTGGAAGCATACAGGAGAGCAGGAGGGAGTGGGAGCATGCTCACCTTCAGTGGCTGACCCAGCTCCAGCAGTGCTGCAGCAACGTATGCCCCCAGGGAGATCTCATCATCCACGCTGCCCTGTGAAGGAATGCACCTTTCACCCTCTAAGTGGTATCTGGAGGGTGCAGGCAGTGACTCCCCAGAAGGAAAAGCATTACTTTCCCCATGCTCCCCACGCCATACCCTGCTCTCTTTAAGGCTGCTTGCATGGGTTGCAGGAGTGGCTTTCCAGGATCCTCTGGGATCCCACAATCTTTTGCTGTCACAGCATCTGTCCAGCCATTCCCCAGCTGTGCTACCTGGCTTGGTCCTCATTTACCTTTAGGGAGGAGTGAAAGATGCTCCCTTTGGTGGCAAAGCAGCCACTGGGCAGCTGGTTTTGCTCTAGCCAGCGTAGGGCATCCTGGACATTCTTGTCATCTACGTAGATGTATTTTCTAGCTTGGCCAAAACTCTTGACTACAAAAGCTGTCAGCCTAGGAAGAGGATGAGTTGTGAGGAAGAGAGAAGCACAAAAAAGGCAAAAAGAAGGTCAAAGTCCTCCTGGTGCTTGTCCCTAAAGTTTACGCTGACATAGTGGGGTCCAAAAAAAGTGTCATTTTCATACAGAAAAGGAAGCTAAAAGTGGAAAAGGTCCACAGGACCCAAGTGGCTCCTCTCCCTCAGGCCTGGCTCCACAAAGGCACTATTCATGTACTACTGCTTTACTCAGTAGTTTCACAGGTTAAAAACCTCTTACCCTCTCTACTTTTACCCATTGGACTTCACCTCCCCCAAATACCTAGAGACAATCTTGAACTACCCATTTTCTTCCTCCCTTCCTTTCCCCATTTCTCCCAGCCCAGACACCACTGGGTCAAGCTGGACCAATGCAGCTCTTTCTCCCAAGGAAGGGCCTCCCTGGGGAGACTGTTTTTTTATTGCTCTTCCCTGATCCACCTCCAGTCAGTATGTACCCCTCTTGGCTGCTGGGACACACCAGCAGTAGCCGGTGTTGTCTGTGGGGCGACAGCAGGGCTATAGAGACAAAAAGGGATCTCCTGCCCCCCGGGAGCACATCTTTGATGTTCCACTTTCCCAGAAAATCTGCTCCCCTGCCTCACTGTTTTTTCAAGTGCCTCAAGTCCCTCAATCTGTCCTCCTGCCAAAGAGACCCTGAGGTCTCCATCCAAAAGAAGGAAGACACCTGCTATCAGCTTTCCCAGGCACATTAGCTGCTCTGGCCCAGACAGAAAAAAATCAAGAGCCAGGGGTATTTGCAGTGCTTACCAGGTGTTCCCTTCTCCATCCTGCTGCCCAAAGACACTGTAGGACCCATCTCGGTGCCTATAAAGAAGCTGCATCTGGTACCCTGGGGAGGTGGGAACAGTAATTCATACAACACAGTAACACAAAGGGTGCAACATCAACTGAGTGACCAGAAGGGCAAGAGCTATTGGTAGGTAGGACACAGGGGAAGGCAGAGGAGCAAGGTGGGTCTGTTGTACTTGCCATTGCGCAGGAACCCTGTCGCCCTCTCCTTGATCTCAGGGGACAGCTGCTTCGTCTTCTCCAGGTACTGCAGCACATAGACAATGGGGGCAAACAGCACCATGTTCTGCTCCCCACAGCCGTGGGGCACCGGCACCAGACGGTCCAGGTTCTGCAGTGCCGTCCCCATGAGGTCACCTACACAAGGGTGTAAGAAAGGGAGCGTGATCTCAGGTGCTTCTCATCCAGGCAGTGTTTTCTCAGCACAAGAGAAAAACACTGGAGAGAGGAGGAAAGAGGAGTAAACAAGAGTGCAATGTGGACAGTGGTGGCTTTTGTCTCTTCTCAGTCTGGCATGATGATGCAGGCTGACCACACTATGGAGTCCCTGAGGAACTTTCCTTATCAGCTTTTGCAGTCTGAAGGACTCCAACCACAACAAGTACTATTTGTAGAAGGCTATGAGCAGAGCTGCGGTTGCTCAGTGTTGTGTCAGACAGACAAATATAAAACCACTTAGGGAAAGGTTGAGATGTTTCTGCTCTTTAGCCAGGCCTGTTCTACCTGACCATATGTCAGGCATCAAAATGTCAGTAAGCCAAGAGAGGTGCTAGTCAGATGGTGTGAAGGTGTCCGTATGTCCCCCAGCCAGAAAAGCCTTGTATTTGGTTTCCTCCTTTGGGGCTCTGTCGCATGACATCCATGGCTGCTTACGCCAGGCCTGGCTTCATACCAATTCTGGCATGGGGACAAATGAGCCGGGTGTGAAGAAGTGTACTGAATGGTAAGTATGTCTGGTCCTAGTAGCCTCTCCAAAGTGTTCTTTTGCAACTTAGTAATGCTGAGAAGGATTTCTTCTCTCCAGGAGCTTCTGTTGTTGAAGTGAAACTTAAGAGGGAGTCAAGATTGTTATGAGTTTTCCTGATTCTGTATACAAAGAACTAGCCAAGGTCCCAAAGTCCCAGTAAAAATAAGGGGCCGCAGTCTCTGCTCCAACATCCTAGCTAGAAAAATAAGGATTATTTTCCTCTGCAGAATTTTTTCCACATGAAAGCCTAAGTGCTAATCCAAAAGTCTGAAAGCCTGGTGTTGGCAAACCTTGCACAGAACAGAAACACAGCATCCGCTCTTTTGAGCAGTTTCACGTCAAACAGATCCCCTGACACCATCACCAAGTTAAGCCTCACTCATCTGTATAGAGCAGGTAGCGAGCCCACAGCAGAAATCACTTACCTGAGACGGAAATGGAAGCCCTGGCAGATCCCTTCACTACATTGTCAGGTAGGTGAAGGGACACAGCTTCTTCAGCAATGTTTCCTGATAATGACAGGATAAAGGTGTAGCGTGAAAAATCAAGCCAAATGCACCTAACCAGAGGGACAAGTGTAGCACAGGTAAATGGAACGCTGCCTACATCCTGCTCTCACAGACTGCTCACCACAGTCCGTCCCAGTCATCACACCAAGCTCCATTGCCTGGAAACTTTCCAGATGGTAAGACATGAGAGCTGCTGGCCAGGCTGAGGGCTCACCAAGCTTCACAACTCAATTTGTTACACTTCACAAGAGTCACCGTTGGTCATCGCTCAGGAGGGGGACATCCTGGAGAGTGCTGGAGCAGCCCTCACTGGTGACTACCAAGCCCCAAGAACACCTGAGAGCTGCCATGTGGGAAGGAGACTACAGAGTAGGATTTTGCCACCTACACTTAGTGGCAAATTCATTAGGACAGCACATGTGGAAGTAATATTTCTTGCTCTTTCCTGTCTAATAGGAAACGAAATTTCCTACGTGAAAAATCACTGGAAAATATGCTTTCATCAGACCTCCCACAGTTTAGTTCTACTCTCAGGTCCAGTTATTTCAGGTTGCAGAACCCGTTCAGGCTGTCCACATACCTCCTCTCGGGCACAAAAGGGAGATGTAAGACTTCTCCACCAACACACCTTCTGGCTGCCAGGGCAGGAACATGAACATGGGACAGGAGAGACAAGAATATACACAAAATTCCCAAACAGCAGCAAAATTTCAGAGCAAGTTCAGGTCTGACTTCAGTGGTTAGTCCCCAGGGCTGTCAGGGACTCCATCCTCCTTACCTTTGGCAGTCTTCACTGAAGCTGCCTGCTTCACTGCTCAAAAGAGCAAGAGCAAGCCTGAGGAACAGGGCTTTCTGGTCAGTAGGCATGTACCAAAGCTCATGTGCAATGGGTGATGGAGCAGGGAAAGGTACAGGGAGAAACATAGACATGGTGTATGAATGCAGCTCAAGAAAGAGTACCACAAGAAGGGAACAGGCTGAGCTAGGTCCTGGGGGGAACAAAGCAAACTGAGCCACAGCATTGGTATGCTAATACTGGCCCAAAAATGAGGAGAGAAAACCATTTAGCCCCAGGAGCAAGGATACGTGGGGAGAGAAGCGAGCCTGCTCTCGTACTGACCCGGACCAACAATTGTTTGACCACTGTATGCCTCCGCCTCACAGTAGATGGCAAGGTTTTCCTGCTCCCACACCGTGATGTGGTGTCCAGTACCTCTATCCTCACTGTGATATTCACAGTCCCTAGGAATAAATTGAATAGAGCTTGGTTTGTATACCTGTGGCCAAATGGAGTCAACTTGCTTTAACTGACAGTGGTATGAGATGCTTTAGGTGGCTGGTCTTCATAACCTCACTGGTTTGGCCGGTAAAGATGAGCCAGCCAGTACTGATGGCTTCTTCAGATACTCTAAGCATGAGGGAACTAGGTAATGCCTCACCAACCATGACTTCATTGCACTACATATGGCTGTAATAGAGTAAGTTCCAGCAGCCCTTCGGACCACGGTGTACCCTTCCCATTGCATATGAAGCACAGCAGCAGCCATACAAGGTTCCCACACACGCATCCACGCAGCCCTTTCCACCCCAGCTGGTCCCACAGCCCTTTCAAGAGTTTTCCACGCCACCCATTCAGTTTCTGCCCTCCCTGATGACCCTAAGAAGAGAGAAAGAAAGCAGACACGATGGATCGCATGCTTGAACCACTAAGAACAGACTCCAAGATCCATAAGAGGCAAAGCTCTGCCAGCTTCCCTGGACATCCTATTCCCTCTTGTTTCAGTTTTAGGGTTCCCCATCACTGCTTCCGTTTTTGCTGCCGTACCTAGCTGGACCGCTGTCACATTCCACGTGAAAGTCTTGGACTCCTCTACACACAGACAATCCCTGTCCCTGCAGGTCCGGCATGGCTCCACCTGGAAGTCTGGGGATTTAGCCAGGGCCACGTGGATCTGAGGGTATGACAGATGCAGGCAAATGGTGACATGGGTTGCCACAACATATTCTAAAATGAGAGGGTATGGTAGGTCTGTCCCATACAGCGCTACCTGTGGCACAGGCACACACCTGTACACACTGCTGCAGGTAGTTGAAGACAGTAGCTTTCAGCAGGAAGGTCTCTCCTCGGATGACAGAATATGGCAGTGTCACATCCACAAAGAAGGGCTGCACTGTTCGGAGGCTCGTGGCTGGAGCAAGGCCAAATCCCCTCCCAGCCAAGCAGAACGTCTTGACTTTCCATTCTGCAGCAGCAGCAGGCACTGTGACCAAGACGCTCCTGCTGCCGTTGGAGCTAAGAGGAAGAGAGCATTTGCATGAAGAAATTCATCCAACTCTGCTCCAATGGGGAGGGCTCATGGCTCTGGGTGGGGGATGTTACGCAGGTCCTCATGCTTAGATTAACTTCTGCTACATTACCAATGACTTCTGCTCCAGTGGCTCACAGCAAGGCAGCTTTCAGCAATTTGCTCCTTAAAGCCATAAACCATGCTTAAATGCCATCAGTAATGGCTTTATACCCTTCTCCTGAGCAAGACACTGCTCAAGCATTCCAGTTCTTGTACATTCAATCAAGAGCATGACGTCAGTCAACAAACAGCATGATGTTCTGGAAAGCAGCAGCATTGTAGCCTCCCGAGTGCTGATTCATCAGACTTAATCTAAGCACTGTGGCAACAAGGGCTACAAATTTGGTGTGTCCACCAAATTGAGAAGTTAGGAGAGTGTACCCCAACGTGTGAAAAGAGGGTACTTGGTGGTATGGTCTTGAAGGGTATTGTTTTTCTCTAAACCTGTGTAGACCAGTTCTGCACCTCAAGGTCTGCTAGTTTTTCAGATTGACACACTACAAATTCAGGGAAAAGCCAGAAAATTCACATGCAGACCTCTCTTTACACCTATGGCTGGACTTCTGCAGAAATGCAAGTCAGCCAAGACTTAATAACAAAGGGATCATCTTTCTGTCCATTTGTAAAGTCTGGCATCGCTTACCCAACAGAGAACAGATTCCAGATCCAAGTTTCAGGGAAATAGTGGTGAAGTCTTCCATGGGTGGTAAATTGGGTTTGTTCCTTAGTGATTCTTTGGTCTTCTGTAGGAGGCCCCCCTGAAAGAAAGAATGAGTCCCACCAGAGTAGGAGAGGTGAACCCTGCCAATGACAGACAGCCTAGCACCGGTGCAAGAGGCAAAGCACCCAGCAAGAGAGACACGGGAAGAGTCTAGCAGAGGAAAACACAAGGAAGTGGGCTGATTTGGTAGGAGAGGGAAAACAGGAAGGGAAAAAAGTGGTAAGAGGAGAACCAGCTTGCAGTGAGCTGGTTGCAAGTTTTCCAAGATTTGATTAGACAAAGCACCTTGCTGACCTGACCCAGAGTTGGTGTTAAAGAGACTAGGGACCCTCAAAGAGCCATTTGAACCAACACTTCCATAATTCTGTGAATAACAATCCTTTCTGCTTGTCTGCAGAAAATTCACAGCCCTCTGCAAGCGATGGTTTAAATCTCCACGTGTTTTTTAATTTAAAATCGTGTTTAAATTTCTAGAGGAGAGCAGGCATCTGTGCCAGCTCAGTGTGATCATCTAGTGCAAACCGAGACACAGAGGAAGGCAGCCACTGTCCTTGCAGCCACAGGTGGGGGACAGAAGCCGGGTCTCAGCACAGCTTGTGGGGTGGTCAACTAGGAAAAATCCTGGCCCACACTTGGGTTTGTCTGTGCCAGGAAAGGGAACGCCATCTTTTAATGTCAGTGAACATCCAGGTAGTGACAGTCTTCAGAGCCCTTTTTATAGGGACTGGGTCATTCCTGCCAAGGCTGGTGGACCAGGCAGTTAGGCTGTGGCAGCAGCACCTGTTACTCCTCAGAGAGCCAATATCCACCACCAGCAAACCCCAGAGATCAGCGGGCTCTTCCATCTGAGTGACCTCATGCCCCCAGTAGGCAGGAGGTGCAGCTCACCTACGGTTGGCTTCCTATCCGCCCGATGAAAGCATTGAGATGGCTTCTTGATTACAAGGTTTGAGAAGATTTTCAGCCCCATGTTCTGTTAGGAAAAAAGGAAGTCAGAGAAGGCAGAAAAGCATCTGCGAGTGGGGAAGAGTGGCCACTGCTCCCCAAAATCACTCTGACAGGACCAGGACAGCCTGGTGCCTGGGCAGCCCAGAGCAGCAGTGGCCCAAGCAGACACAGTGGCACAGCATGGCACAGCCTCCCCAGTCCCTTCTCTCTCAGGAGGTCACTAAACCACCTTCTGGGGGACACTGGGGTGTCTTCTCTCAGCACATTACCAGTGGCTAGGACAGAAGAGAGGTGCCAGTGTCCTGCCCTGTCCTCTCAAGCACACTGGAGGGAATAGCTGGATGTAACCTGCCCTCTGAAGCCATACAGAGGTGTGACGGGGGGGCGCAGACCCCTGTCAGCCCACGAGGCTGTGACATGGGCCTGTCCACAAACACAAGAGACTTGTTCCCCTGTGCTGTGAAAGACCATCCTAGGAGGTCTCTACTGCTAAATAAAAGAGGACAGGGTCTGATCCCTGAGTCCAAGGCCAACTGGCACCGCCTGTCTTGTGTCAATGCTGCTTAAAGCTAGTTCTTTCTAGAGGAGATCTTCCTTAAAGACACCAAGAGGTCTTCCTGAGAACAGCCGAAAACAGTACCGGAGGGCCCGCTAACAACTAAGCCATGTCAACGGTCTGTGTTCTAATGCTTGGGGATCCCTCCCTGTCTCTCTCTTCTCTAATACTGTAGACAAACAGTACACAGCCCAGGACCTCATTCCCAAGCCCAGAAGGCTGGGTTTTGCTGGTCCAGGATCTCCTCGTCTTGCTTTATGTGTCTGTTTTGGGGAATACAGGTGTTCCTACTCGTAGTGGAATTGTACATCTCTTGAGACAGCACAATGATGTCGGGACAGGCAGCTGGGGCTCTCTGGAGAACGCAAGGGCCTTCTCAGAGTGCTTGGGGTGACAGATTTATCAGATGCTCTTAATTTCAACATCTCTGGGAAAAGTGATTACCCAGAAGAGGTTAAAGATGTCAGGCTGAAAGGCGTGCTGTGGCTTCCCTCGTAGCAGAGATGACGTGGACTGTGGCTGAACACAGTGATCTGAATGCTCTTCTACTTGGGCAGGGTACCCATGTCGGTAGGCAGCAGGGAACAAATCGTAGACCTAGGGAAACTCATAGGCAGGGAAGAATTGGGCAAGGAGCAGATACCTCCAGATGCTTCCCCCCACCCTCCCCTAGCATACACATCTGTTCCCGTCCATCTCCCTAGGCAGCCCCTGCTTTCTCCTCCACACAAAGACCTCCCCATCCATTAGCCTCCAGCTCCTCTTGTCATGGCCCCTGCCTCCCCCAGCTCATCCATCACTCCTAGGTTTTTGCCTGGTTGCACAGAAACTCACCGTTTGGCTTGTCAGCTCGCTCTCTGGTCTCATGAAGAACATGTTTCCATCCACCGCCTGTACTGCACACAGGGAGCCAGGGGCTGCCTGCAGCTGGAGCTGCACTGTTGACCCTGGGTGGGCTTCTTTAGCTGGGAATCCTACCTTGACCTTGAGCAACAGGAAAGGAAATATGAAAAAGAGAGAAAAAAGGGTGAAGACGCTGACAGACAGGCGGCACAGACAGAAAGAGAGAGACCAGCTTGAGTCTTCCCTGCTCAGCCACTGCTATGAACAGAAATCACTGCTGAAGCTTTCCTGGTCCCTGGGCACTGTGCTGCAGACACCCCCTCCCTCTCTTCTTCCTGGTTCTCTCTTTGAAGGATCTGAGGGTGTCCTTCCTTCAGGCCTACTAACTCCTGTTTGTCAGCTCTCCCCCAACCGCAGGACTGGGTCTCACCTGGTTTACAAAGCACAAGGCAACATCAAAATGGATGCTGTCAGCCGTTATCCCTCCACTGGGGAAGATGGCATACACCACTAAGGAAGGTGATGGGGTGAAGTCAGCAGTGAAAGTCAAAGGGATGGAGAAGGAGCCCTGCAACTCTGAGGGAGGAAAGGCAGAGTGTTTTCTTCACAGCAGCACCAAGATCTCCTTCTGCCCTCCTTCTTGTTTCTGCTTCGTAATCCCACAATGTCAAATTATTTCCTGCTGCTGGTCTGTCTGCCCTCTCCCTCCATTCTCTGACCCCAGGTGCTCCATCTTCCCACAGGTCCTCCCAGTCTCTCTTCCCATCGTTTCCTTCATTCTGTCTTCTTGGCCTCCTACAGCTGACAATTTCTTCTTCAGCCTCCCCATATCCTATTCACTGACTGCCCAGGACCTATAGATTCAGGGAATTTGGAAGAAACTCTGGCAGCTCTCACTGTCCGACCCAGAAACCCACGGGGCACAATTGTTTCCCATTGTCCGACTGCTGCAGACTTACTGTTCAGCTTCCCAACCTGGACATTCCTCTGGCCCCTGACAACAATTCCAGCCCTCCCCGTGACCTGTGGGAGAAGGGACAGGGGATAAGCAGACTGCTGTTTGCCACCAGAGTGCAGCCACACTCACCCATGTGCATCTTGCTCTACTAAGCCTCAGACATAAACTGTGGGTCCAATCCAACCCCACACCTCGGGTCCAACAGATTTGCAGACATCACAGTGTGGGAGGAGGAGCTTTCACATGTGAGATTCTGGTCTGGTCCGTCCAGTTAGGACAATGGATGGGTAGTGGGTTGACCGGAGATAAGCGAGACACAGTTAAGGTATTTCCCCTCTAGTAGGAAGGTCTCCAGACTAGACCAAAATCCGTTTCCACTGGGCAGCTGTTTTATAACCAGAGTGAAAAAGTGATCCCCCATCCAGTTTTAAGAGTCTGACAGCAGACTCTGGACAAGACACTTCCCGCTGCAGCCTTGGCAGAGATTAAGGGGGTGATGGGCTGCAAAGGCAGAAGGTTCCTCCCATCCATGGAGGTGACTGGGTGGCCAGAGCCCAAATACCAAGATCCCACTGGGGCCAGGCTGAGGTCTACTGGGTGTAGTGTTTACCCAGTTCTCAAAGAACAAGTTTTTTCCATCAGCTCTCCATGAATGATCTAAATTACACCCTCAACATTTCCCTGGGGTCTGGTCCCATCAGTGCAGCCTTTCTCCCCGGGTTCTTTACTACCTTTACTCACATAATACGCAAAACTTATACGGTTGGTGCTTTCTCCCAGGTCATCCCGACTGAGCATGAAGGTCACCTGGATGTCCTGCTTCATCCCACAAGGCAGTGTTTCTTCTGGTGGGTGTATGTCCAGGAAGCTTTTGGTTGTGGCATGGAAGGGCTGCAGGTGATGGTAAGCGTTTGCGTAACTGAAGTCAGTTTTTCGAGGTGCGTGTGTGAGATCCTCCAGTGTGAACCTTCCCTGAGAAAGGACCAGAGACACACAGAAATCAAGAGTTTCATGCTTCAGTGCTTTGTGAGGATGTCATCCGCTTGGTTTGGGACAGGCTGTTGCTTGGTGCCTTCCTGCTGGCTCTGCACAGGCAGAGCGGGGGGTGTGGGGGGTTGGGGGTCGGTGAGGCTGCAGGGCAGGGGCAGGGAGCGCTGGCAGAGCTCAAGGATTCTCACGTTCTTGTACGCAGAGGTGGGATTTACCTCCAAAGAGACTGATGAGCTGTTCCAGGCAGTAGTGTCCAGGCTGAAGGATGCTATTCCACTGCTGTCTGTGATGTAAGTTTTGATAAACCGATGCCTCATGAACTTTATCACAAGATAAACTTTTCTGTTTTTCATACCATTTCCATAGTGATCCTGAAGCTTAATCTGGTGACAACAGGGTGAGGCAGAAAAGCCAAAGTCAGATATTTCTTCCAGTGTCATACCCAAAACCTTCCTCCCTCTGGCAAACATAGTCTCCTGTGTCGGTGGCCTTAACTTCACTCTGTCCCCAAGAAGACAGGAGACCTATGAAACTCCCTCATCTCTAAAGCTAAGCTGAGAGTTAATAAAACCTGTCTGCTTCAAAAGGTGTGTGTGGCTAGACCATGAGGAGCTCATCTCCTAGCCAACAGCTAAGGCTTCCTCGCATCCCAGCATCTCTGGTAAGACATCACTCATCACTCTCAGCAGAAGCTGGAGATGTAAAAACATCAGGGAATCTGTAATGCAGAAACTGGAGCCACACTGTCAAGTAATGTAACACACTGAAGGTAAAGTACTCTGTCTAAGGAACAGAAAATGGTTTGGGTCAGCACAATTTACTAGACACTAAATTCTTTGGCAAATGATGGGGAGGGAAGAAGCAAGGGGTAAAAATCACCTTCCCCTTGTAGGGTACTCCAGGGATGTAATATGCATTTGGTGTCTCAAACGCTGCCCTTGCAGCTGTCCTGGAGATGAGGATTTGGCTGGAGGTGTTGATCTGCACCCCTGTTGGAATGCAAAGCACAAGGGAAGCAGGGTCATGTCAGAGGTGACCAGCACACCCTGTTTAATCTCACTTTGTCACTCCCAGCCCTTCTAAGCAGAGTATCTCAAACTTCCTTCTCGACAACAGCACCCTTCAAGGTTTGGAGGCTGTTCCTGTGGCAGCTCCTGCTTTAGTTAAGATATCTCCAAGCTTCTTTGCGGCCTCATGGACCATGTTCCCAGCCCCACCTCATCAGCCTGCTGCTGTAGAGTAGCTTTCTGTGGGCACAGCGAGTTCCTCAGGCAGGATTGCTCTCTGTGTCCTGTGATGGTCCCAGCACCAGGTGGAGGAGAGGGGGAAGTGTGCCCACGCTGACCCTCACACCCCCAGAATGGTCCCTCTTGCCCTTGCACCTTCCCTGCTGTGCCCCTGGGTACCTGTGCCCATCTCCAGGAGAGAGGCTTCTGCATAGAGCTGGCTGTCCTCCTCGCTGGGAGCCAGGTTGAAGACTGACGTGCTTACAGAAGGGGTGAAGCACCCCTTGCTCGCTGTCTGCAATAGGAAGTGGTAGGTATTATTCAGAGCTGGGGAGAAGGGAAGGAGTAAGAAGTACAAGGTATTAGTCATCTGTCATAACTGCTGACTGCAACAAATCATAATGCAGGCTCATATATAGACAGAGACGGTTCACATTTTAACTCCTGTATTTTCTATTTTATATGCATGAATATGTGTAATTCATATTGCAGAAATGTAAAATAAAACAGGCATCACAGTTTTATCAAAGCTACAATGCTGGCATCTTTCCAGCTTTAGTAGAAAACTGAAGACTGCACTAACTGGATCACAGAGCAAATATGTGACTATTTTAATACATGTAGCTAGAAGAACTGCAGAATCAAATGAAAATTCAAAGCAACAAATCATTTCCAGAACTGGAAGATTATAACTACCATCACAATTCATAACAACAAATCATAAAGTATGAAAAGTTTTCAACCATATGCGTACAAGAGAGGAGCCCAGCTATAAAATACTTTGTTAGGAATGGAAAGATGTCATAAGGAAAATATAAAAATATGCAATATATAAATGCACAACAAGAGAAAATAAAGTATAAAACCCACTGTGTGATTTGGCTATGAAATTAACCATGTCTCCACCATACTTCAATGTCCTTCTGCAGTTCAGGCATAGATTCACCTTAACATGGTAATTTTGCACCTGAGAAATCTCTATTAATTGTTGTTTCTTACACCGCAACAATTTCTGGCAAGGTATAGTTCTTTACAGAAAAGAGCAGAACTCTAAATCTTTCTGTGACATTTCTCTTTTCTTATATATATCTTTTTTTCTTAACAAGCTAAGCAACAAAGAAGAACTTCTGAGGGTAAAGGCTTCTCAGTTGGTCTGGGCAACAGTAATTGCATTAATTGAACAAAAGCCATTACTTATTAGTCTAATATACGTTATAGAGGTTGGCAAACATTCCCTTCATAGCAGTTCATCCTGTTGACTCAGCCCTCGATACTTAGTCCTGTGTGGTGCTCCTTCACTACCCATGTATCTTCCAGGATTTTACTCACCAGGCCACTGTATTCCCTACAGACATCCTTGCTGGTGTTTCGGGGACGCCTCCTTGCCTTCTGGCACAAAGTCACCCGCATGGTCCCTTGCACTGCTTTCCCATAGCTGTACCTGCAGGGAACGCACCAGGGGAGCTGCCAAGCAGAGGCACTGTGCGCCTCGCTGAGCACACTGCTCCACACAGGTGGCCTTCCTGACAGAGGTCTTAATGCAGCTGACAAGCAGGCAAGCATAAATGAAAACACAGCACATCATGTACTTGAGGAGTGCAACAGCACAGTCCTGCATCCAAGAAAGCTCAGGCAGGAAAGGACCCACACTCACTCGGAGGCTCTCCCACTTCGGGGAGCCCACTGCCCCAGAACTGCAGGCACACCTGAGCTGACGTGTCCACGCAGCATGGAGCAGCACCCAGTGGAGATACTAGCTCAGGTGTAAAAGCAGCAGAAATCTGTGTTGCGGACAGCAGGTGCATGGTATAGCAGTAATAGAGCTACAGAGTGACCTCAGACTTGCCTCACTATGGGCTTATCTCATGATCCAGATTCTCGTCTCCACCATCAGACCTGCTCTGCTGTTTTTTGCAAGGTACAGCGAAGTGTGCCCTTGCCAGGGCAGAGGGTTCACCTGCCTGCCCGGCTGCCTTTCCCTGCTTTGACTCCTCTCTGGCTTTCCCTTTGGAGCAATGCTCCTGACAGTATCAGTAACAGGAAGACATCCATGGCCCAACCTGAGGATGCAGAGTGCTATATTGTTTTCTCCTAGAGAATCATATGGTCTAATTTTAAATGTCCCAATTAATGAGAAATTATGTCAGACCAGCAGCAGAGACACCAAAAGTCTCCAGACAATCGAGCCCCAAATATAAATGAGCTCACCCCCTTTATTTGTCTACAAAGTGCTTTCCAGACCACTCTCCTCCCTCCTTTGGCTTATACTGCCTGAGGTCATGTCTTCCTTCACACCCTCATCTGCTCAGTTTTGCTAATGACTACATAAAATTAGAGAAACCCACCTGCTGCTTCTAAGAAGGTAGTAAGTTCAGCAGCATGTAAGCGAGAAGGAACAAAATAACCTTCTAAAGAAATACCAGTTCCTGCTCCTTTACCTCAGCAGGTCAGTCCCATATCAGATAGCTGCTTTTCCCCCCATAAGGTCTTTCAAGGCTGGACACACACAGCTTCCAGAGCAGGATATCATATCATTTGCCTGGGACCAGTCTCCCTATAGCTGCATGGTCTCTCCCAAGTGCGGCTCGTACCTCTGCCCCACAGAAGAAACCACCAGTTTGACTCTTGCACTATTTGGGATTCTTCAGAAGGAAAAACTGTGTTTGGCCCTTCTTGATGGATTCAAGAGATACATATGGAAGGAAAGACACGGTTTTGATGAGCTCTTTCCTTTCCACTGAACATCTTCCTTACCTGCCACACACACGCAGCGGGAAAGTTTTATCTGAAGCATAAATCCGAGCTGGTCCCTCGAAGAAAACATCAAACTTTTTCAACACTGGAACAAAACCCACAGAGTTACTCCATGAAAGGCAACAGCCGACTTAGACATGGGAGCACTAAAATGAAGAGTGTGTTCATCTAAGGCTGGAGTTCCATGAAGGAACATATTCATGAGTAAAAGCAAGGACTAATTAAAAATAGGGAAGCCAAAGAAATAACCCCCTTTTTTCCCCCCAACATATGAACAGTCCCGCAGAGGTCTTCAGTATATTCTTACTCTGTGCCAGCTTAGTTTTTAGCAGACACCTTCTCCAGGAATCTCCAGCACAATCTCCCTGGTGTCCATTTCTGATATTGCCTACTCTATAGAATTACATTTAATCCTGGGTTTCAGACAGTAAATCTCAGTTTACAATTTTTGGGTATATATTGTTCTATTATATATTGTTCTACAGACAGAAACAAGCTATGTTTTCCATCCCATTCTTTGTTCTCCATACTCCATCTTACCGTGTTCCTCCACCTCAAAGGTACTGGACACTTTTGGGTTCACCACACTGATGGTGTAAGTCCCCAGGGAGATTTTGGCAGCTAACTGGAAGGAGAGATCTGCAATGCCCTGTTTTGGTTTCACATCCAGCCACTGGCCAATGCGGATTTGGTTTGGGTCCTGCAGTCCAAGGGAAGGAAAGAAGAGGCAGTCGTCAGCAACACCTGCTATTCTCTACCCAGAGCCCACTGGATTCAAAGCTGTTTCAGAGATGTCAGAGGTTTTCACAGGTTCCTGCTGCTTTTTCCCCAGATGGTGCTGAAGTGGCCTGAGTGCTGGAACACCAACAGAGGCGAACCCAACCCACCCAGGGTTACTTTACTCTGTACTGCCACTGAAAAAGAAGGTATGAAAGGTCCTGACATTTAGACTCTCCAGTCTGACACAAAGATGAACTGTAATTAGAGTTCAGCTAAAGGCTGGCTAGTGTTCCTGAACGTAGAAATGGCTGGAAGCTGAACCACTTGGATCATCAATGCTCGTTAACAAGAAGCGTGTGGAGAGAGTATGTGTGTGCATGTGTATACACAGACCCTAAGAAAAGTAACTTGACTCAGTAAGACAGCAGCCTAGACGTTATCCATACTGAAGTACCTTTCCTCATAACACCTGAGGTGTCTGAAACACCCACCTGGACTTCCACCATGGAGTACTGCAAAGCAAACAGACAGCAATGTCAGAAACTGGCATGACATAGCCACTCGCATACAGACTTATCTCACCCACCTAGCCCGTGTGCTGTGACAACACTGCCAGCCCCAAACATTACAATACAAGGAGCCTGATCCTACCAAAACAAGGAGAATGTCTTCGAAACAATAAGGAAAAGATGTAACATAAAAATCCGTGCTATTCTTCAAATTTGCCTTTTGATCCCTGAATTTTTAAGATGCACTTTGATAGATACTCTGCAACTGTGAAAGCTAGAATCTCTCATTAAAAAAAAAAAAGGAGGAAAGTAGAAAGACTTACAAATACCATCATCCCAAGTTCTAAAATATTAAAAGGTATCACTTTTGTAATATAAATCCCAAGACTTAGCAAAACTGCATCACTTAAAGGAAGAATACACCCCACATTTTCCTGTAAAATCCCTGCCCTAGGAGGTAAGGCTCGGAGATGTGAATTACTGCTGACTGCAGCTGACAGTAACAAGGAGGGACAAAGAATGACATGCTTCAGCCCTTCCAGGCCTATTAATTCTCCGTTTGTTCTTATATCACTGCAGCTATCAGCAAGGAGGCAGTAGTGGTGAAGGATGTGACTTGGGAGCACAAGGCATAAGGTGGCAGGAGCAGGGGCTTGGGAGAGTAACTGGTCTGTAAACAGAAGGCCACATGTAATTCACATTATTCATCATCCTAAGCCTCCATGCAAGTTATCGTAGGCAGCTCTGTTTACACTGAAACAAAATAAAGCATGCAGGTTTACTATCACTTGAATCTAATGTCAATGCTAAACCAAAACAAGTTTGTGAATGGCACCTGTGTTATCTCTAACCCATCTAATTTATAAACAACATACTATAGCTTTAATGCTGCAATGCACTCAAGCCTCATAATAGCTTTGGTTAAACATGACCTCTTTTGAATTTTCATCACAGCATTTTTCACAGTTATAATGCTAATTTACTTACACACACATAGATGCCAAAGATTTACGGTCAGATATCTTCATGAACCAATTGTAGGCATGGAAGCAAATTTATTGTTTATTATCTAACTAATATAAAAGACTTCTCTGTTGGGAGGAGAAAGGAGCGTGTGATCCTAGGCCACCACCAATAGCCCAAAAAGGAGGCAATTAAGTCAGCACAATGAAGCCAGAAGGATCTCTCCCTTTATTTCAGTCTAAAGGGATTTGATCCAACTCACATGTGCCCTGCAGTATTTATCTGTCATGGCATAAATTCCTGTTGGCTCTCCTTAAATTGCTTGAGGACAGAAGAATGTGAAATGGCTATAGTTGCTGGCTGCAGGTATAATTGCTTGCCACAGAAAGATGCTAGCCTTGCAATTTCCTGGCTAGCATATATGCAAGTCTCTGGCAGCTTCTCACTCCCTTGACATGGGGAGAATGAGTTACTGCCAGCAGCAAGTCAGTGTAATTTTTTTACACACTTTTCTCTCTTTCTCTTTTTTTATGATCACTTCGTGCATGTCCTTTCCCATATCCATTCATTTTTCTTAAAATTTTGCAGATGTGTCACAGCTGGCTTCAGACCCTACCGCCACCCTTAGGTGCAACACACTCTACAAAGCACGGAGCTTTCCAGAGCTGCGGGAGGGGAGCTTCAAGTCTGGCCGAGTCTGCACACAACTTGTCCGGTAATTGTGCCTGAGGCCAGCAGCCCACAGATGTCCCCAGAAGCCCTGCCTGTTTTTTTGGCAGGGGGGATAGGTGCACACAGCTCCTGGGCTGCCCTGTGCTAACTCAGCTCGCAGGGAACACTGGCACGCTCCCCAGATACCATCAGCAGTGCCAACCCTCCCACCATCCCGCAGCCGTCCTGTGAGAGTGACAGCATCGCCGCCGGCAAACGGGAGCTGCTGTTCCAGTTTAGTTTAGCAGAGGTTTGCTGTTGGCCGCCCTGGGTGCTGCAGATATTGGGAATGTCTCAGCTTCCATGGCGTGACGCTGGCAGAGGAGGCAGAACTGACGGAGGGAGCCTGGAGACTTCCTCACCTCCACCTAAGAAGAGCTTTACCTTGCTGTTAACGGGAGCAAAATCTTCAGTCAACGTCACAATACGGAATTTCACTGAAGGGAGAAAATGGAGAAGAGCATATTATAGAGACGGAGCGCTTTGGGGAACGGACTTGCCCTGCACTTGTTGCAGCCTGAAATCACAGCTCCCCACACAGCCCTACCGGCAGCCCCACACCTGCCCTACAGCCCCTCCTTACGCACCACCTCTTCCCCCCAAACATGTGGCAGTAACACAGCACCCAGACTCACAACAGGGTCTCTCCCATGGGCTACACCCAGAGTTAACCTTGTGTTTCCTTGTCTGCAGTGTGGGCAGACCAGTCCTACCCCTGGAGGAGAAGACCACGGGCCAGCTCTGCTCCTGGAGTGTGTGAGACTGACCCTTCCAATCCCTTCCCGCCCTGAAAACATAGTTCATGGATGTATCACCCCAGAAGGCGGCAGGCAGCTTCCTCCTCTGTCCCCATGGAGGCCACATGGCACAAAGCAACCGGCATGCCACTCACAGGGAATTGGGAACAAAGTCCAGGAGGTCATGGCAGGGGAACTGTTGGGGTGCTCCATGCAGTGCTCACCTGTCTGTCCTGGGCTATAGATGGGTTTATCCATCTGGATGAAGGTGCCTGTGCCAGCCCTGCGGATCAGGACTTGCTTCTCTTCGTTTGCACTGTAGTGGCCGTTGGAGATATGCAAGCGGACAGTGCCCACCTCCTGGCTGCCTGGAGGTTGGGGTACCTAGGACACAAAAGAAGAGCCACCAGGTCAACAGGCAATAGGAGAGGACAAGATGGCATCAGAGCGGTGCTGCTCTCCTCGCTCCTGCTGCACTGAGAGGCCAGCCTCTTGTCTTACTCTGAAGGCCAGCACAGGGTGTCCCCTTAGTAGCTGAGAGCTGTGTCTATGGAAGCACAGGGGACAATGCCTTTGCACTTGGGACGAGCCTTGGACAAGAGGAGAAGGGAGCCTGTTTGGACACAGAAATTGTGTCTGCCCCTTCACAGAGCCACTGTAGAGCCTGCATGGAGTGAGGGGGAAAAGACTTAACCCAAGGAAATAAAAAGTCCGTAATGACCAGAAAACTTCCCTGGAGTGTGTGGGACATGGAGGCACTCTTATTCATTAGTGCAAAGCAAGAAAATAAGGTTCATGAGTCTGGCAGGTCAGAAAGACTTGTGCTGAGCTTGTGTGTACACCCTCCCATGTTTTCCTAGTCCTCCAGCACGTTTTCCAGCCCTTAAAGAGAAGCTTGGAGGGAAGCAGACAGCATGGGAGGCTGCAATGAAACGTCAGGCTCTTCCTGCATCATGATTCACAGACAACACCCTGTGACACTGCAACCTTCTCAGAAGAGAGAATGAGACTTAGAAGCCATTTGGGTGCTTCTAAGCACCTCCAACCTACTCAGCGCTTTGGTGTCTGGCCAGGCAGCCTTCCCTCACCGTGCCACCAGAGTGGGTTGTGAGGCACCCAGCAGGAACACTATCGTGCAGACAGACAAAGGCAGGGATCAAAGACACCATGCTCCCACTAAACGCTCTCCCTGACTTTGCATCCACTCCTTCCCATGCCCTCTCTCCTATCATCCTCTGTTTCTCTGGTGAGAGGACTCATGAGCCAAAAGAGCATGCTGAGAGCTGCCAGTTAGAGCCGCCAAGCTTGATCCTGACCTGAAATTTGGAGCACTCGAAGATCCGGTTGTTCCTGACGACTTTGCGATAGAGGCTGAGGTTGCCGGATGGATGCACAAGAGTTAAGGCAACATGACTAGGCTTCTCCACACCACGGAGGTCCAAGCACACCCTCTGGGAAGAGGGGTAAGTCAGTGCAGCTGGAACAATGATCAGGTACCTCCTGTAGTGGGGAAACAAGACATCACATCCTTTGAATAGTCTCACCCACTCTTGGCACTAATACTCTATTATGGTCTGAAGAAGCAGGAGAGTTTACCACCTCTCTGGGTGCTGGAGTGAGAGGGACAGGTTAACAATGACAAATTAACAATGATGGTGTGAACCTCTCACAGGGGTGATGGGAAGTATATAGTTCATTTCAGATAAATACAAGAGAAATGCTTTCAGGTGACCTTAGGTCACATAGGCGTGTACATGGTTTTGGACGATGCTACAGTAGTGCAGAGAAACATATACAACATATCGCTGCTTCTGCAAAGGGAACCATTCTTCAGTGTTCATGGAAAACACAACAGTCCAGCCCCTCACAGAAAAGAATCCACCCATCTTGCGTTGAGGTGACTCCTATACTACCTTGGCAGCAGACTGGTTCCTGCTCAGTCATCCCCAGCCCTGCAGCCCTCTTCTTTCGCTCTTCACTTTATCCTACATCTTTCCCTTCAGCCTGCCTCACACTGCAGTCCCTCACTATTATTATCCCTACCACCAGTCCTCATCTAGTTCTTCTATTGCAGCAATATCCATGAGAGAGGTTCCCACCTTCAGGAAGATCCTCTGTTCATAACAAGGCTTGTGACATGTTGCATACCCCCTCACGTCTATCCCTTCCAGGGATGACTTGCAGTGTCCCACGCTCCCTCCCTGCTATCCTGGCCCCACCCTCAGCATCACAACTATCCATCACCAGATTGTTAAATGGCACTTACGGTTGTGCCACTATCCCCAGGGTGTAGAGCAGGCAGCTCAGGAGGAAGGGAGTCCACATTTTCATGGGAGGCCTTCAGAGAGGTGGTTTCCTGTGGAGGGCTGCTCAGGAGAGGAGGTAGGGCGCAGCTTCTCTCCTTCCAAGGTCTCCAGGCCACAAGCTGTTGTTGCCGTTTCTCCCAGGAAGCAGAGAAGAAGCCCCGAAGTTTCTTTCCTTCTGCTTCATTCCTGTGTTTATAGTGCTGCAGGCACAGGGTTGTACCGTTCAGGATGTTCCCCAGCCAATCGTAGTCTTTTTGGACTCTAGCCTCTCCGCTCTCCTACTCCCCGGTGGATGGACCAGCATCATTCAGACAAATTTGCTTTTTATTTTGCTGAGCGACAGCCTGTTTCCCGTTCACTGCGCTGACCCTGCTCCCTGTGCCAGCTGCAGCCCCAGTCCTATTGTTTTGCCTCCAACTGGATTGTCCCACGACCCCTTGGCACGTGCACTCAGCTGCAGCTCACGGTGAACTCCTGTGGTCATACTGGCCCCGAGTTTTCTGAGTCTGTAGCTCCCAAGGCAGGTCTCAGTCTTGAACGGGAGACCAGGCTCCGTACAAAATAAGTATATATGCATAGTGCTCTGCTCCTTTGCAGAGTGCCGCCTTACCCAGGAGGAAAGCACAGAGAGCAGGCAGAGCTGGAGTCGTCGCTTTATCTCTCTCCTACAGGTATTTCAGTTTAAAGAGGGAATCGAACAGCTCCAGTTCAGCCCAGCTATATCACGCAGCCCTCTGTGGTCCAGTCCAGGGCCAACCTCCACACACACTGACTGGTGGAAATGAGGGTTGAATATTGGTCAGGCAGGTCAAAAACTGCACGGCTTGAGTCCCACAGGGTTTTCTCTTGCTACCAAGAGGCTGTGGCTCTAGCCCGAGGTGATGGGAACACACGCTATCTAGTTTGGGAGCTTCTTTACACATGCTAATTTTATACCATGTTAGTCTACTGATTATACTGAACTTTTCCCTGAATATCTTACCGTAAGTGAAAAAACCAATCTGGTTCTTGAAACTACTTACTCTTAAAATAAGGAAGCTCTTCTGTTTTAGTGTAACAGCCATTTCATACCAAAATGCACACTGATTTATCCTCCAGTACCAAACCGAGCTCTTAAACACATAGGGCCTAGCAATGTTTTCCTTTTCTTTAGAGAAGACTGAGGCATTAACAAGGAAACTAGGGTTTGGGCCTTTTTTATTTTTAAAACCACACACACATATACATGGGCAGATACAAATACTCTTTTTTCTGCCTCCCACCCCCCCAGCTTTGTTCAGCTCAGAGCTGCCGATGCCAGCGGCTGAGAAGAAGGTATGAGCGCACCTGGATAAACAAGTGAGCAGGAACCAGAGCAAGAACATGAATCACTCTCTGACACTAAGCTGCCCTTTGTTTCTTTCCATGGGTCTCAAAAAGTACAGGCAGTGCCTGCTGAACAATCCCAGCTGACATTTGTTTGTTGGCAGTAGGTCTGCAGCAGTTCCAGGGGACAGCCAGCTCCCTTGTAACAGCACAGGAGCTCACAATGGCAAAGGTGTTGACAGCCCTGGCTCCTACTGACTCCAGCTGCCATTTTGTGACAGCAGATGCATAAACACCCCTGAATTTCTGGACTTAACACTGACTGGAAACATACACCCTGAGCCATCAAGCCAGCCCAACTCCCAGACAATGAAGCAGAATGAAATAAATGTTGGAGCAGCAAAAAACAAAGCCGCAGGTTTGGTGTACACGGTTCATCTGACTTAGCCCCATCTCCATCTCCCATCACCGGCACGGTGACCAGCTGCTGGTGGCCGGGAGGCACTCAGGAAGCAGGCACATCTCAACAGGGCTCTGCACCCACTGGAACGTGTGGCAGGGCACACGGTACCTGGCTGCTGTCTTGTGCTGAGATCCCTCCCCAGCGCACAGACCCACTCACCGCTTGGGCAAGGGGCAACCAAGGAGCGAAGGCTGGATTTGTGTCCCTGGAGGCAGGCAGTCCCTGGTGCTCAAGCAGTGGAGCTGATCACAAGATAGCTGGAAGCAAGCACAGCGTCAAGACTCCGGGTGGAATCACCCCAAACCCCCAGTTTCATGAAGAATAAACAGATGAGTGTGATGTTTGACACCACCTCCTCCAAGCAGAGAGGGAGAAATTCAGGCCACAGAGAAATCAAATCAATGTGTTTTGTACAAGAGTCTCTTTAAATTCTGGAAAGCAGCCACCTCCCTCCAAATGCTTTCTAATAGCCAGCCACCACAGCTGAAGTCCAAGAAAAAACATTTTGAAGGACCCAGAAGAGATATTAAGAAAGCAGGGATATAAATTGCAATGGATATAGAGTCCAAAATATCACTATGTGCAAATTTTTACACAGAGTGTGTGTACACGTGCATACAAGTGAGGGGGTTTTGTGTGTGAACTCCTCCTGCAATAACAGCCTCATGCATGAGCTGCTCCTCCTGGGGTCAGTAAGGAGTAGGTAGAATACATAGGGGTGTATATGACCACTACAGCAGTTGCTTTCCCAGTAAACCCCTATTCCAGGGACATTTATCAGATCTGTTGCTTGTGCTTTGCTAAGCACTGCCAAACAGATGATAAGAGCATGATAGCATTGGCAGCGATGTGAGGTCCCTCCCTCCCTGCAAGAACTCAAGCTCTAGGCAATGGTGCTCTCTAGGTACCAATATCGGCTGCCCACCTGACTAGCTCCAGCTCTGCTTTTTGGTATCAGCAAGGACAGACATTGCCAGAAGTAAAGGCAAGAGGGAGAGGAGACATCTGCAAAGAAAGCTGCAGTATCTGCAAAGTTGGTTTTAAAAGGTTTCAAAAAAAGTAGTACTCTGGCAAAAATCCTGTTTCGGAGAGTTGGGCTCTGCATTGCTCACGGACTGCTGAGGAAATGGAATAAAGAGAAGGAAAAAGCACCTGTTTAAACAAAGGTGCAGGAGGAGGAAGAAAGTGACACCTGGAATAAAGCCAACCTCAGCGCAGCCACTTCTGGCACTGCACAGGGCACTGGTAACACCCAACTGCTGTGCTGGATTTATGCATTCACTCTGGTCCTGTTAACCTGCACACAAAGCACGGAACAGGCTCTCAGGAGCCTGCCTTGCTGGCAGATCTCCTCGGTGTATGGGGAGTGTTTGCTCTTCACCAAAAGAACTTGCAATGCTTGTGTCTTTGCCTCACAGAGGGGAGTGCTGAGACTTCAGGGTTGCTCTGGAGCTTCAAAGTTGAGATTTAAACACATTTTCCAAATCGCTCCCCTTCAACCACCACAAATCCCAGCCTTGTTGCAGGGCCTGGTTTGTAGAACTCTCAGAGCTGTAGCCAAATCCAGACCCTCAGACCTCACCACCCTCCTAGACCACCTACTCCTGAGCCTGACTTTGTGCTTAGGCATCACACTCTCACAGCCAGCTCTAGCAAGGGCTGGGCAGACCTACCTGTCTATACAGGGACACAGCAGTGCCAAGCTTGAAGATTCCCAGATCACGAGCTGGAGTTCCTTAAATCATGAGGTTTGATATTAAAAAGCAGCAACAGATGTTTAATTTTCACATACACTTTGGTTGTTGAATTGTCCTTGCATCTCCTTGTCATGTAACAAAGAACCTGTTCACTCTACAGTAGCTCCTTAGGGGGGTGGGTTCAACCCTGGGGCACCATTCATGGCTGACAACTCATGTTTGAATTGTCTTGTGCAAGATCCAGCTTCATAGGAAGTGCAGAAATTAAAATTACTCCCCTCCCTCTTTCTATGCTAGAAGGACAGAAGCTAATCTGTGAGATACACAGCAGGGTAGGTTTACTTTATATCCATGAAAAGTGCAGAATCATCCAAGACTTTATTGCTCAGGTACATCTGTGTGCAGTGGGTGATGCTCAGTGGGATCAGTCTCATGCAGGGCTAGGAGCCCTCACCCCATACTGATGGCTGCACAATGCTGCTGGAGGGGAATCCAGTGCTGGAAGTAATGAACGCCAGGTACATGGTTCAGATACACTCTAAGAGCTTGCTTCTGCTCTCCTCCAAGGTAGTCCTCTATCACAGAGTCCAGACACAGACTGCAGTCTCCAGCTTTGTGATTTTATTTTCATTCTTTTTACAAACAAGAAAATCCCTGGATTAAGACGATCAGAATCAATCAGACACCCCAAAGAATTCACCAGGAAATGGCTGTCAGGATGAGCAGCACTGTCTTGGGCTGCAGTTAGTCCTGAAATTCAACTTGAGATCTGTCCTAGTGCCCGTATTCCAAGCCCACTGAGATATGACTTCCCAGGTGATGCATGCCCCATCATAGCAGGAACAATAATGCAGCAGCCCTGTTGTCCTAGGGCATCTCGCACTAGTGGCACCCCTGGGGGCTGAAACAGTGGACAGTAAGGGAGCAGACCTTGGAGAAATGAAAGCAGAAGAGCAAGTAACCCAGAGAACAAATAATATGACCCAAATTATGAACTCTGGGATGCTAAGTTAGGAAGCCCAGGCTCTCACTAAGGACTCTAAAGGAAAATGTTTCTCTGGTTTGATCTTGTGCCTTGTTTTTTACCTCAGTCTCCCCAGAATGAGGGACTCTCCATAGCCAGAGCAAGCTGAAACTAGTACCATGAATTCTGCTTTAAAGTTCTTCTTGAACGGCACAAACCATCTATAAGCACGGCCACTCTGCCAGCAGACAGACCCATGCACTATACCAGCCCAGACAGCCCGGCAGAGAGTCCCAGAAAAGCCACACAACTAGTCCTTCACACCAGGGACACATGTTAATCACTTCATGTTCTCCCTACAGGACAATCCAGCAAAGACTACGTTACGAAGTTCAGAAAACAGAGGGCAGAAATTAAAGTTCCTGGAGACCTAGGGAGTTCCAGATAGAGTCCTAGATGAAGGGGACATGCTGAACCAGAGACACACAGGGCTCCTATGGGACAGAGAGGTGGCTGGGTTGCAGGGGAAACATCACAATGCGTCCAGGTCTGTACGGGAGCTGAGGAACATCACACCCAGCTCAGATGCAGAAGATGCTATAATCAGCCAGGGCCTGCTCCTCTGCAACAGGACAGGAGAGATCTAAGTTATCTTTGTACAAAGCCAAGTGCAAACACCCAGACAGCCCTGGCACCCCATGGTTCCACACTGACCTGGATGGTAGTAGTCATAGACCCTGATGTGGCCTGGCTTCAGGTTGGTCACCCCAATCTCCTGCTCCAGATGCAGGACATACGTCTCAGACTTATGGCTCAGCTGGGGAAGAGCGAATGACAGTTCACATGCAAGCTGTTCTTTTTACTCCTCACCTAAATTTGATCCTACTGATAGGCAATAACAACAAAGGCAGGACTTGAAAATGAATCCTGGATATCCTTCTCTGATAGCCCAGTCCTGGATTCTCCACACAACTGTGCCACTGCCCTCCACTCCTGCGGCTTCTCTAGTAGCACACACATACCTTGTCCAAGTAGATGACAACACCTCCTTGTGTTTTCTCAGTTCTTTTCACAGACTGCCAGTGCTGCTGCAGCTAGGACAGGAGAGCAGAGGAAGCAATTTAGCTGGGTCTTTTGAAAAGTAAGTGTGAGACAGCCCAACAAGGTTTATCCTGAGTGGGCAAGTTCTCATTTCACTCACTTC
Organism: Falco naumanni; assembly: GCF_017639655.2. Lineage (NCBI taxonomy): Eukaryota > Metazoa > Chordata > Aves > Falconiformes > Falconidae > Falco > Falco naumanni. Next base: position 8,809,512 of record NC_054058.1, on the reverse strand, counting down.
CAAATTTAATTTGGGCTCTTAGCCCTTCAGGGCCACTCAGCTCCTGCAAAACCCAAGGACAGGAACCCAGGACACTTAGTTGTCGAGGATGTGCCGAGCAAATTGGGCCAGAAGGATCACCATCCTCAAGGCACAAAGAGAGCACCAACAGTATGTGCTCATGCTTGTTGTGTGGCAGACGGGAAGGGATGGTGAAATTGCTCTACAGAGACACAGACAACACCTCCCTATGCAACCTCCCCCTCTCCTTGGGCATGGGCGGTCCCAGTGACACCACATCACCATCCTGATTCCAGGCTTCTTACAGACATCCCAGATCCTGGAGCCAGGACAAATCCAGACAGCAGGGACACCTCCACGATCACCATGTTGGAAGTGGATCTCTTCCCAGTGTACCTGGGGGAGAAGATCAAAGAGAGAGTCTCTCCCAGTTTTCCCTTCCCTCCACCACCACACCTTGTGTGCAGGACCCTGAGCCAGGCAGTCCAGCCAGGACCACGGCCAAGGCCATCACTGCTCCCTCACGGGGGCAGAAGATGGCTGCACTGCTCTGAGCATCCCCAGCCTGAGGTAACTACTTGCATTCCTCTCCCTAACAAGAACCAAAGCCCTCGGAAGCATTTCCCCATCCCCAGAGATGCTTTTATCTTTCCTTCTCCATCTTCTATCTGGACCGTCTGCTGAAACTACCTGATGCCTGCATTGCAGCCAAGAAGCACCCCTCAGCTCCCAGCCATGTCTGGCTTTCCTTCCCAAGTAGGGCAATGTCTTTAGACTCACCTGACGTTGACGTAGACAGTGACAGAGTGTGTGTCATCCTCAGTGCAATTGACTGGCTCCGTTTTCACTCGCAAGGCAAAGGATGTGGAGACCTGGGGGGAGGGCGTGTTGTACCTCAGAACCATCTGCAGGGAGAGACAAAAAGACAGAATAAGGCATTGATAATTAGTTCAATATCACCTATCATACCTTTCTTTCACTGGCTACTCTAATCCTCAAGATGTGGTTTATCCAGTTACTGTTTGGGGTCCCTATGCAGTGAGTGCACTTATCCCAGTGCCCGAAACAAAGGTCAGTCAGATTGGAAACTGCCCGTGATCCTTCCAGCTGGGGCTCCTTCTCCTCACTCTTCCCCTTGAGACTGTGCAAGACAGGCACACAGCACTGGGACCAGGATACAACATTTCCACCCTCCGGTACTCTGAGAGCTGTGGAAGCACCACTGTCCTCACGTTTGGACACGTCCTGTCTCCCAGTGCCCTCCAGCACGCAGGTTTATTGCATTGGCAGCAGGCTGGGATTAAAGCACAGTCAATGCACATTTCCTTGCACAGAGCTGCAACGGAGAGTTTTGGTTTTGATAAGATAACGAGCACAGGGTTGTCACAGCAGGGTCTGTGGGAACCTACCCGGGTAAAGACACAACAGCTGCCATGGACCTGCACCGAGAACTTGCCCGGGACTTCTGTCAGTGCTGCTTCCTGCACCAACAGCCGGTTCTGGTAGGAGATTTGAAACTTCTTCCTAAAGCCTCTCTGGGATCTCACCCTCACTTCTGCCACCCCTTCCGTGCCGTACGTCAGCGCTGCATACTTAGCCAAGGCCTGCAAGGCAACTACTGTGTCCTGAAAAGCAAGAAACATTTACATTTGCATCTCTGAGACCCAAAGATGCTTGAAATCACTGTCCTGAGGACCTCTATATACAAGGGCTCCTCTCCTCAAAGTGTTTGTGCTTGTATATTGTGCAGAGGTTCTTTCTCAATCAAGATCCCCTTCCCTGGCCATGAGTTACCTGTGTTGAGGCAAACCCTCCATAGGCATTCTGCTGCCTGGTGAGCCAGGCCACAATGCCAGAGGCTGTGGCGAGATCAGACCCTGTGACATTTGGCTTGGAGAGCAGGGCCAGGAGGATGTAGGCGGTCAACTCCACATCTACAGACAATGGCTGTGACCAAGGGCTTGTGTTAGGTCTGGACTGGGATGAGGTCTGACTCCAGTGGATCTGTCCATCTGGGAAAGGAAGGGAGTAGATAACATTGAGGGATTTCAGGAAAAAAATCCTGAGGCCTAGGAGGCACAGTGCCTGCAAAGACTATGAGTAAATACCTCTTGGCTTGGTCATCACATCACTGAGTCAACTGCAATACCATGTATTTTGCAATATCCAACGCTCCACATTACACACTAAGGTGAAATACAAAAACTAACACACCAATAACCTGCATACACATTACCTCCCAGACATCCAGTTTCTCCATTGTCCTGTTTGCCAGGTCTACTGACCACCTACTACTACAACTACTACTAGCTACCTACCCACTAGAGCCAGTCCTGGGGCTCAGGGACTAATATGAAGCAGGGCAGCTCGCCAGCTTGCTTCCCTCTCTGGCGCTTGGCAGTCCTGCATAAGAAATCCCACTTCTCTCAGAGCCCAGCCTCCACTTTGGGTACCAGAAAAGGGAGAAAGACTTGAAGGAAATCAGCACCTACACCACAGCATTGCCAGCACACACCTTGAGTTCATAGGCTGGCTGTCTAACAGCTCTCTTTGGTGAAGGACCTAGAGGGCAAAGCTGTGGTCCTTCCAGGTTGCATGTTAGCAAGGGCTCAGAAAGATCACTCATCCCTTCTCTGATGTTCACCTGGCACTGAGGCTCCCATACCTGCTCTGATTGCCTTTCGATCAAGCATATCAAGTAGCTCTTGTGTGCGTTGAGAGTCCTTAGCCAGGGCGAAGGTGTAGGCCAGCAGGGCCTGGGTGTAAGAGCTGGCAGCTTTGGGAAGGGCAGGCGCGATGCAGCCCAGAGCCTTGCGCACCACTGTGCTCTACAGAGAAGAGTAACACGGGTGTTGGTCACGGACATGCACACGTGAGGCAGGCAAACACTGAGACACAAGCAAGAAAGATGCATTAGCATATGCTGGCACAGAAAGGACCCCATACATTCACCCAGGTGTCTGTGCTCGAGCCTGCACTCTTCTCTTTGTGTCAGTGCAGTGCCAGTAAGCAGGGTCTCCAGCCCTTGGTGTGAGGTGCTTGAGAGGCTCCACGCACCCCGAGCTGGTCATGGGTTCCAGCAGTGCTCTCTCAACAAAATGAACACCCTTACTGCTGGAACATCACCACACATCTTACTTTGCAAGTCCAAGCACAGCAAGAGCAGAAACGTGCAATTGCAAATGCTTTCAGGCAGCCTGCCGACCAAGATTACTCTGTTCAATTCACCTCTACAGTGCCTTAACAAGGTCGCTGGGATTTCCAGTTTCCCCTGGAACACCAGCACTGCTGTTGGCAGGAGGCAGCAAACCCAGTGGTCTCAACAGCACTGTATTCTAGCATTCAGCTATGCTATTCCAAACACGAGCCAGAGGCTCATCGTGGTTGCCTGTCCCATATGCACACCCCTACAGCACTCTGTGGTTTCCCCTCTTCCAGTGGCCTCTTGGTTAAGTACAGTAAGGATCACACAAGGGCAACATTTAAGATCGATTCTGACATGTGACATGCTCCTCACCTCTTTCCCTTCTAATAAAGAGAAAGGTAATGTCTGTATCATCTTTGTGCTCTCTAGACGGTGGAGTAGTATTGCTGGATGCAGCCACCAGTTCTCAGAAATGCCCATAGTACCTACTCATGGAGTACCCAAAGGTCCCAGGATCCAGTTGCTGCTTTCTTGGTTGCTGTCTCTTGCTAAAACCCAGCAGAAGCCCTAAGCTAAGCAGCCATCATCAGTAAGTCCTACTTTTCTGTTTGCTGCTCTTAAATGTAATAACTGCAAGCACCACAGTAACCTTTCTATTCTGTAATTGAATAGAGCTAAGTAGGGATTACAGCAAGTTCATGAATCCCTTCAGAGGCTCCTTTATTACTCCTTTTCCTTCTTAAATGTCTCACTCTCCCAGTTAAAATGGAAGTAATAGCAGTAGTGTTTGTACAACGCCCAAACTTAAAGTGAAAACACTTGTGCCACCAGTGAGGTGTTGACTGTTACCACACATCTTAATACCTTGTCTAGGAACAGTCTGACATGTATTACAACCCATTTGGCACCTCCGGTGTCTTCTGGTGAAGCTAACACAAGAACCGAGAGTGCCACTCTACTGGAAGTTTTTTCACACTCACTGTGCTCATCCTGGTGTTGACAATAGCAGGCCTAAGTGCACACTGTACAGAAACATTGAGCTTCCATGGGAGCAGCTAAGAAACTGCTCCTCTACAACATGCATTTGTTTCTCCAGTCAACATAAACAATCTGTTTTGTTCCAAGAGATCAATTTCCAACACAGAGCGGGGGTAGAGGGCTGTTTGTCTAGATTTTTTGTGATGCAAACCATGCTTTAATATTCATTCATTCAGAACAGTGTAAAATATCTCCAACCTTCTCCCTGCCTTTTACTCCCTAATGACTTTCATGAGCCTTTTAGCAATGCTTCTAAGGGAAACTAGGATCTGTTCCAAATAATCTTGAGTGCACTAGCCCTTGCAGGACATCCTCAAATTCCTTCTCAGAATTTTGACCTCTAGTGAGCATGTATTCTTTCTAGAAGTATTTATAACCCACTCAAGGACACTTTTCCTGGGTGCCATGGCAAGCTCTGTGTTTCCCACTTCACCTACCCACAGACCTACTTACCACATTCTTTCATTGGGGCCAGGATAACTCACTGAGACTTTTACATTTACCTATTCATCATCATGACCATTTTATCTAAAACCAATAGCTTATGCACGTATGTGCAATTGAGTAATCTGGTTACATTGACATCAAGTTTCCTGCTGCAGCAAAGCATCCCTCACTCCTTGGACAATCTTCTGAGCTAACAATACTGTTGCCATCTTCTCTGGAGCATGAGGAGTTCCATGGGGTCTCCTACCTTGTGGTAGCCTAGATTTTCTATCACCACTGTCAGAGCACTAAGCCACTCTACGTGGCTTCATTCTGGACAGAGTGGCTTCCACTATCTCATCACGCAAATTGCTCTGAGGTACTGTTTGTCTCCCTCTCAGGATTTTACTCATAGATTTGGAGCACAGTCTGGTCTCTTCTCAGTAACTCTTTGCTTTCCTTCCCAAGTGACAAAGCTGGTTCTTAAGACTTACGACAAACTAAATCTTCTACCAGGATGAAGGTCCTTGTCCTTTAGTTTCGTCCTGCTGCAGAGCACAGCATGTGTCAGGTATTTGTCATTCAGTTTCATGAAAAGCCTTCTTCACCTAAGTCTACAAAACTCAGACAGTTCACAGAGTTACCAAATGACGGAAGAATTCAGATTCGGAGGGACCTCAGAAGGTCTCTAATCCAGCCCCCTGTTCAAAGCAGGGTTAGCTATGAGATCAGACCAGGTTGCTCAGGGATTTTTGTAGTCAGGTCCTGAAAAATTCCAATGATGGAGACAACTAAACCTCTCTAGACATCCTGTTCCAACACTTAATTGTCCTTATGGTGAAAAAAGGTGACCTGAAGGGCATCTGTTGCCAATTCCATCTGTCTCCCTTTTTTGTCCCCAAGCCCACTGCTTTCAGTTGCAACAAAAAGCACTGCTCTTTTGCTTATTTCCAGAGAGCTTCACTTCCCAAAGTCTATAATAATAGCATTTATTCATCAAGTTGATTACATTTTTTTACTTTCCAGTACCAGAGAGTCTAGTAATTAGTTGTGATCTGTAGCCCTTGTAAGGGTTCCCTCTTACTGTTATTACTTAGGTGTGCAATTCCAGCTGCCCTACAGCACTCCTTTCCCAGACCTCCAGTTTTTGTGAAGCTAAAACATACTAAAAACATCATTATGTCTGTTTACTTGACTGTGGGAGCAGCTATCCCCACCTCTCCTCATTAACAATTCACCATTAGCTCACAGCTGTGTAGTGGTAGCAAGGGAACAAGAGGATGAAGGCAGCAGGAATGAGCAGCCAAAGCCTGGGAAATGGGCGCAGTATCTAACCATGGACTCCAGTGGCTCCCAGTAAGCTAACCTCACCTTCTCCCCTGCCAGTGATGTCCTCCTCATGACACAGCTTTTCCCCAAGAAGTGGTAAGTTCCTCCTCCCACACTCTATTATTTTGTCCATGAGCCTCTCCATGGTGCCTTCTGTTGCCTGCCTCAGTGACACCACTAAGCTCTTCAGGATTCAGATCTTAAGGCAAGAGCATGGCAAAGAATCCCATTATTTACCTGTGGTGTCTCTCCTGCCTCCAAGTACGCAGCAGTAATGTAGGCAGCCAAGGGGACTTCCCCATCCACACCTCCCTACAAAAAGCACAAACATCCAAAAAGCTGGAAAAGATAATCCTGGAGAGTAAGAACAGGAATGAATAAAACTTGAAACTTTTCAGCAATGCTCCCACCTATCTGGCTTGCTCCCACACAAGAAAGCAGAACACCACAAAAAAAGTAGCTTAATCAAGTACCAGTATACTGGCAATAACTGCTTTGAGGTGCCCTTCAAGGTGCTTTGGCTCCTACCTTCATGGCTGTGTGGAAAAGTTGGCCCACGTTTCTGAAGCAACCATTGGGAAGCTGGTGGAACTCCAGCCAGGTAAGAGCAGCTTGGATAGTCCTGTTGTCCAGGAAAATGTATGGCTTGGCTTGGACAAAGCATTTAACCACAAATGCAGTCAGCCTGGTTGGGGAGAGAACAGAAAAAGAGGCATGACTTTGGGAAGAGAGAAGCAGAAAGAGATGGAGTGAATGAGAGAGAGGGAAGAATGAGTGGAAAGAATCAATCTAAGCAGAAGTCGAGGAAAAAGAAAAAAAGTAGGAGTTTGAAACTGGTAGGTCTCTCCTCACCTGTTGTTGTGCTATTCCTAATTTGCTGCTCCAAGGACAGTTGCATACCCCTGAGGTGCCCTAGCCCACAAAGCATCTGGAACACTTTGGGTCCAATAGCACAGAAAGGATTCAATGCTGGAAGCAGAAAGCTGCCCACCTCCAGGCTGTCAGGCAGCAGGCAGACAGCGAGCCCAAGGCTTACCAAGTATTACCGTACTCATCCTTGGTACCAAATTCACTGTAGGAGCCATCGGGGTGCTGGTACTGCAGCTGTATCTGGTACCCTGGGAAGCAGAATAGGACGTTAGTGCTCAGAATGATATCTGCAATAAAATCAGCGTGAAGGGAATGGGATGGTTGAGTGCTCGGGGTGGAAGGGGAGCTGGCACCTAGGACTGTTATGCTGGACACAGGGGAAAGCAGAGGAGCAAGATGGGTCTGTTGTACTTGCCATTGCGCAGGAACCCTGTCGCCCTCTCCTTGATCTCAGGGGACAGCTGCTTCGTCTTCTCCAGGTACTGCAGCACATAGACAATGGGGGCAAACAGCACCATGTTCTGCTCCCCACAGCCGTGGGGTATCTGCACCAGACGGTCCAGGTTCTGCAGTGCCGTCCCCATGAGGTCACCTGAAACAGAGCATAGGTGCCCTGACCACCTCCTGGGCAGGAAGCTTGGGGATTCATCTCCTCCCACCCATGACCTGTTCCCAGCAGCGCACCAGGCAAGATAGCCACAGCACAGTGGTTTGGGGGCACCTCTGTCCATACGGACTGTACACATTGCCATCCTGGCAGGGGAAACCCATAAATAGAAACTCTCCCTTGGTGAGTGTTTTAGATTATCAAGGATCAGGAAACGGAGCTACACATATGGGAGGAACAAGTCAGTGGAGCCTTGGAAACCTCAGAAAGGGGGTGGGGGTGGGGGTGGGGGGGGGTGTCTGGGTTTGGGCTTTCCTAGGGCTAAACTCAGAGATATGGGATTTGCAAAGATATTATAGGTTAATTCCTTACCGGTGACTGAGATGGTGGCTCTGACTGAACCTTCAACCACATTTAGAGGCAACATCAGGGACACAGACTCCTGCACTGGATTCTCTGATAGCAGTGGGGTAAGGTGTGTGGAGAGGACAAAAAGGAAAAAAATTCTGATGAAAACAGCATTCAAAATCCCCAGAAACTGTTTCAAGACTGTTCTGTGCTAACATCCCATTTCCCTATCACAGAGATCATCTCAAAAACCCTGTCCCATTCCACCCTCAACTTCCTCCATCTACCTCATGGTGACTGCACTATCCTAACAGCCTTCCTTCTAAAGAGGTTGAGGATTTTCTCCTGGAAAGCCTCTGTGATCAAAGCCACCTGCCTTTCTCTACATAAGTTACTCCATCCTGTTTCAGATTTCAGTTGCAGGCATGTCTTCTCAATGCACCTCATGCTCTCAAAATCTGCTAATGGCCCTGTCAGACACCATAAAATTCAAGACAGGAACAGCAATCCCAAGTCATGCCCTCCAGCCTCACCATGTTCAGCAGTCTGGTTTTATGACCACAGGTGAAAAACGGCCTCAAGCTGCCACATCAGTGTCAGGGATGTTGATGGTAAAAGACGGGACCCTCCCACGCATCGTTACCCAGGGGAAGTTACCCAGGTGGCACCACCATTACAGTATGCTTCTGTAGCTTGGTGGTGACAGAAAATATTTAAACAAGTGGAAAGACCCATGGAAAGGTGGTTAGGCAGGAAGGTAGGGATGAACAGAGTGAAAGGAGAAAATCTTTCTACCTTTTTGGGGACACAGGATGGAGCTGTGAGCCTTTTCCACCAACACTCCCTCTGGCTGTTGGAGCACACAAAATAGCATTATATTGAGCACACAGGAGAGAAACAGGATTACAAGTGGATTAGAAACAGATACAGACAAAATCCTGGTTCAGGCTGGAGAGTCAGCTGGAGTCACATCATTATCACATAAAAATCTAAATTTCTGTCAATCATTTTCATTTCAGATAAGAAAACAGCATGCATTTTTCGGAATATCATAACTTCTGGATGTCTGTGAAAGAGAAGCTATAAGATTCAGCAGAGAGCTTAGAAGCAAGGACATAAAAGACTGCACGTATTTAAAGTTTTCTGTGGCATGATGGATACCCCTCTACCTCCCCCATCCACCAGCCCTCACGCTGGGCCCAGCGCAGGCCCTGAGATTGTAATTACAAACCTTGAGTAGCAAGGGGTAACTCCCAAAATTAACCCACACAAAATCTGGGTATTGCACAAAGCCCACTTTTAGGTCTAGGTAACAGAACAGCTTGTCTGACCCGGACTAGGAGGAGCTTGACAATCGTGTCTTTCTGTCCTTGTTTGGGGATAAATGGTAACTCTTTGCCACAGAGCTCTTCGGAGGCCACAGCCTCTGTGTGGAGGGTGATGTTCATGAGCCCTGAAAATAACACACATTATTAGGTGCATTAAACATCTGGGGGGGGCACTTCCCGTCAATATAATAGAAGTCACCTGCTGACAAAAACTTGGATTGGAGCCCTACGAGGTTCTGTATCCCCTAGCACAGACTTGCAAGGAATCATGACCTTAGAATGAATGCAAATGAGTACCCCCTGGTTAACAGGGCAAACAACTTCTCACTCCATGCCTGCTCTTTACAAAACATCCCCATTTTGGTCCCATCCCTTCCCAATTCCAGCACCCCGCTTCCCTGTTCATCTCACCCAGCTGTTCAGCTGTGACGCTCCACTGAAAGGTCTTCGCTTCACCAGCACATAAGCAGCTGCTGTAGACACAGCCTTTGCATGGCTTCAGCTGCAAGTGTGCAAACTCCTCCAGGGTCACCTGGATCTGAAGGGGCAGCAGGGATGGCAGGGGGTACAAGATAAACATCACAGGCCATAGATCTCAGCCATCTCCTACCCACCTTGCTTTTCTTGCAGAGCCTACCAAAGCTCACCTACCTTCATGCATCGCTGAAGGTAGTTGAAGACGGTGGCCTTCAAGATGAAGGTCTCACCCTGGATCACAGAAGATGGCAATGTAAGCTCCACAAGAAAAGGCTTGAAAACAAGCAGACTGGAGGGTGGAGCAAGTCCAAAGCCATTTCGTCCTGTGCAGAACATCCCTGCTTTCCATTCTGTGATGGTGTCAGGCACAGTGACAGTGACATTCTTGCTCCCACTGGTACTGAGGAGAAGTAGAGAGCAACAGAAGCATTTAACTGAATCTTGCTGCATGCAGCACCAGGTCACCTGGTGCGCACCCTTCTCTCCAGTGTACCCCATCCCCTAACCACAGTCTAACCCCTAACCTCTGCTGAATTTGCAACCCTTGCAGGGTTGCAGGTAGGTCCTGTAGAACTAGGGACCCCCACCTCAGATGCTTATATCAACAGAACATTTTTGACAATAAGTTACATGGCTGCCAGATGCCATGAATCACACTCAGTGCTTTTCTCAGACAGCGCTTGTCCTTTGCACATCTGAAAATGGTTTACACGTATCAACAGTTTCATTTTTCTTGGCCGAGGGATGGAGAACCACATGCTAGAAGAGCAACAGGACTGGCTCAACATCAGTAGAACTTAGCAGAAGAGACAGACCCAGCCATCCACCTTCCTGTGGGACACTGACACCTTAAAGTCTGACATGAAGACAGGGCAGAGTCCTGCCTCGTGCTCACATCACAGCTCCTGAGAGCAGCAGGCTGTTCTGTGGCTGCTACCACAGCAGACATAAAAACAGCCCTAGATAAAGCTAATGGTATTATTTGACTCCAATAACTGGAGACGTTCACTTTTGCCAGGCACATACAGGAAGGCAACACATACAACATAAAGACCTTTGGTTGCTCAGATCAGGCTGGTGGACAAATCACATAGGAGATTATCTGCTGCTAGGGGGTGAAGGGATGGATGTAGCTGGAGGGACAGCGGAGGTGGGAGAGGGCAGATGTGGGGGCATCTGGCCTGAGCAGACTCCAGTCTCCAGACAAGAAATTCTTAAAATCAGAGATGAAAAATCTCCAAAAGCTCCCTCAGCAGACCCTGTGTACTCACTGAGTCTTTCTCACAGGACACAACTCCCAGTCCTGTGAAGGACTTCCGCGGAGGTCAGGTTCCCCTGCGCACCCTGTGAGCACAGTTTGGGAAATGCCAGCCCACAGGGCTACCACAAGCAAACTGGGAGCAGTAAGCCAAGCTGGTTTGCTGCACTGCACCTGCTTTCCTATCTTCCCATGCCAGCCGCCTCCCACGGATGGACAATACTTCTGTACGATCATCTAGTAGATGAACATGCATTTGATTCCAGTATCAGCTCCAATAAGAAACAGCCTGACAGGTATGAGCCCTATGACATATATATCCTTAGGTGTCTTCCTCAGCAGCTTATGATCTAAAATCGATTACACCCGCTGCCGCTCCCAGTCACACTAAGCCACCCAGGCTAGACCCTCACTGCTCAGTTTACTCACCCCACAGAATACAAATCCCACATCCAGGTTTTGGGGAAATGCTTGTGTATTTTCTCTTCAGCTGAAGAAACAGGTGAAGACATAGTGGGCTGATAGGTAGATGTTGTCAGGTGCTCTGCTGGAAATAACAAAGACCCAGTCATCACAGGGTCCTCAGGCCCTGGTTTAGTGCAGAGGAGCTCCAGCCCAGCTCAGGCTGCAGCTCATCCAGTCAGCTCTTGGGAAGCATGGCACTGGAACAGAAGGTGCTATCCCAAGTTTTAAAATGTTTTGCCTTACTTCAAATGACAGAGGTGCTTTGGGCCTTACTTGCATTTGTAGGCCCCATGGGAAGGGCAACCATTCCCTCACCTTAGAGATGAGACCTGGGATTCAGAGAGCCCACTAACATCTCAGAGCAAGAAGCTGTGAGCCCCAGGCAGTCTCACACTAGCACAACAGGTTTAGGGCCAGAAACAACTCTCTTCTCCATTTGCAATTACAGCAAGTACCCTCTTTGCTCAAACCCAGGACTGCTTTCACATGAAAAACCAAGCATCCCATGTACGAAGAAGAAACAGCTGGCAAATGCTTACTGTTATATGCTCTGTGGGGCTGGGCAAACATCAACATGGGCCTGGAAATAAACATTCCTGTTTCCTGCAGCATAGTTGTTGATGGAGTGGTTGGACACACTCTAGGTTTCCTGATATTGGTGTTGGACATAATTTTCAACCCCATTTCCTGCAGGAAAAAGAAAGAACTGATGCACCAGAAGGCTTGTCATGTCCTCTCTGCCCTGAGCTTTTTGTCCCCTCATGCAGTGGGGACTTGGCTATCCTCTTGCCTGGCAACGTATTCTCTTGCTTCATTTTAAGAGACAATTATTCAGATCCTCAGCAATGGGCAAACAAGGTCTTCTGAGCTAATTCATCGGGTCCGAGTCAGTCAAATTTATTCTATTTCAAACACATGGTCATTTAGGCACTATGCCTTCTCAGCCTGCAGAATGCAATTGCTCATGCTATGGAGATTAAACAAACTATTTGAAATCCAATTAAAGTAGCCAATAATCCCTGGCACCCTGTGTCACACAACCAAAGTGCAGTAACCACACAACAATTTCTTCTTGGTCAACATTTCTAGTCACGTTAGAAGGGCCTAAACTGGACCTGTTCCCTTGTATTGTGTGTAACAGCATCCCTAAGATACTGGTAAAGTCAGGGGTTCCCTCAGTTCATGAATTATCCCAACCCACCAAACCAACATTTTTACCCTGAATGCTGTAAACACATCAGGCTCATCAGAATTTGGGAGCCCGCATGAATGATCATCTTCAGACACTTGGCGAGAATACCTGGAGCCATAAACAGATGGGAACAGCCCATAGATCTGAGAAAGCAAGGGGAAAAAAAAAAAATCAGCACAAATAAAACCTGGCATTCCCTTCCTGTCATACATCCAAATCCAAGGCCTGTTTGAATTGCTGCTGGCTACCGTGCACGAACGCATGCCAGAAAGCCCAGGCTCATGTCACTCTTCCCTGGCTCTCCTCGGATAGAGCCAGCACATCCTGCTGAACTGAACACCAGACAGAAATACAGAAGCCGATTTACCCCTGGTGCACTGAGTGACGTTCAGCCTCCTTCTTAATGCACATCCCCAGTGCTTTGAGCTCCTTGGGAGATAAGCTTTGCACAGATGCAGTGGCATCCCTGCCTCCCTCTCCATGTCAGTACCAGGGAAGGGAAGAAGGCTCACTCACCAAGGAGCTGCTGAGCTCTTTTCCTGGCTTCGGCAAGGGGACGCTGGGATCCACAGCCCAGACGGCACACATGGACCCAGGAGCTGCCAACAGGCGGACACCAACCTCTGACCCGGGAAGAGTCTCGGGCGTTGAAAAGCTCAGCTCCACCTGGATGGGCAGAATGCAGGCAACACCTGGGTGGCACTGCTGCTGCTGGCCACCCTACCGCTCCCTCAGCAGGGAAGGGACCTACGTGAAGAGAGTTTCCAAGGGCTGGGCTTGGATGGAAACCAGAGGAATCTTCCCCAGGACATACACAGACACCCCGCCCCAGAAAGTATTTAAAAAATCATCACTTTGAGGTTCTAACAGGAAAGATGGCAGAGGGGGGACCGTCAGTGTGCGCAGCTCACAGTACTGCCGACACTCCTGTGTCAGAACCCAGCACACCAGCCAGCTGTCACACACCTCACACTGCTGTCTTTCTGCTCCTTTTGGAGCCCCAGATCAAAAATAAGCCTAGTCCTTATCTCCGGGCTCTTTGTGCGGTTGATCTGAAGCACCTCCTGTTCGTGCTTGAATCTGACTGTCTGTGGCAGGTAAACAGCTGTAGAGCAGGGATAATGCCAGTCCTCAGAAGTTCACCTTTGGAGTGCACACCAAGAAAGCACATTCCCACGGATGTCAGAAGGACCACAAGCACACAGCCCTTTCTGGATGGCCCATAAAATCCGTTTCTTCTATTGGCCACTTTCAGCTGTCTTCCCAACACCACATACTAACAAATCCATCTGCTAATGCAGCAGAGCAGCCTTGAGCTATCCTGGGAATTGCACTAATAACCTCTGCTGGGCTGTCATCCTACTGGGTTGCAGTTGCTATACAAGCCTATGGAGACAGACACAGCAATTCTCCGCCTTTCCCAAGCACCGCAGCAGCCCCCGCCGCCCTCAGCACACCCTCGCTCCACACACCACAGCACACTTCACCACTCACATACTGCAGTTCACGTAACAGCATCCCACACAGTATCAGCCGTGCACAGCTACACATGCTGCATATTCCTCAGCCTCTTCTGTCACTGCAGCAGACACACAGGCTCTCACACATTTAGCCACGGCCTCGGACACACATCTCACCTTATTTCTGAAACACATGGAGACGCTGAAGGTGGCAGAATCAGCGATGATTTTTCCATTAGGGAAGATAACATAAACAACAATTCTTGGAGCTGGGGCATAGATGGAGCTGAAGGTAAGAGGGATGGAGAAGAAGTCTTTCAGCACTAGATGGAGAAGAGAGGGAGGAAGAGAAAGTAGATCCAGTAGTGAATATGGATTCTGATCAGCTTTTGCCATTCTGCATGTGCCTGTTTAATTCTTTTCCTCAAGTCTTTCAGAACCAAGGAGATTTCTGGAAACCACTGAAATAACCAGCATATCTCTGGATCTGGTACTCAAGACCAGCAAAAGACATTTTCTGTTTCTGTTCATTCCCTCAAGGAGATAAAACAGCTCTTTGGAGTTCAAGCTTAGCTCCGCAAAGAACAAAGAGTCTCGGCTATTTTTCAAAGCCTCCCAACACCAACAAAGGTTTTTAAATAAAGAGCTGGAGAAATCAACAACAGTGAGTCAACACCCATCAAAATTATAAGTGGTGGCATCCCAACTGCTCAGGTTATTTGTAGACACGATTGCAAATTAAAATAGGAGAGTTTTGATAGAGGGTAAGGCTATAGTTTCATGCCACTTGCAGAGGGACCAAAAGGAGACTTTGAAAATGAAAACAGAGGATGAGCCTATGGGCTGGGAAATACTGAGTATTGTTCTCTCAGTACAAAGCAGGAGGTAAAAGGAAACATGAAAGCTGGAAAGGAACATTGTTCTGATGCAACAGAGAAGTGGTGAGCCAGCTCTGAATTGCAAAGAGGCTTATGCCAGATATCCAAATAAGAAGGGATGCCAGAGACCACTGAGTGCTTGCTGGACATGAAACAGGGGAGTGCACTTACATTTTGGCAGCCCAACCCAAACAGTCTTCTGACCTGCATGGACTAGCCCTCTTTTCCCTGTGACCTAGGGAAGAATACAGAAAGGAAAGGGAATGCCATTCACATAGTCTTTGAGATCACTGCGCAGATCAAAGTAACCCTGAAAATGGAGATTAAATGGGGTCAGGCAGGGGGAGTAACACAAGTTTCACTCACTCTCAGGCAGCCAGCAGAGCTCAGGGGATCAAGAGGCTTGGGGGAGGACAGGCAGGGCCAATACCTGCCCCTGCATCCGTGCGGAGCCCAAAAGAAAGGTTCTGCCTTTCTTGCTATTACTGCAGCTCCAGGATCCAGCCCCATGATAGCTGGATAAGCCACCTGTCCTGGGACGAGCCAAATCTATTCTATATCAGGCTTGAATCTGCAGGAGATGCTGGTCTTGTGCCCTGAGCTATCACCCACTAGCACTTCCCTAGAAACTCACAAAGTAGGAGAAAATGACACGCTTGGGCCCATGTTCCAGGTCCTCCTGATAAATTCTGAAGTCCACCTGGACAGCTTGCTTTTTCCCGCAGGGCATTGTTTCTGCCACACGGACAATAGAGAGAAAACTCCTGCTGGTGCTGTAGAATGGACGTATGAAATGAGAGGCTTGCTTGTAACTCAAATCAACTGTCCTAGTCTCTATATCCAAATCTTGATGCAGGACACTTGCCTGGTGAGACAAAAAAAAAAACAAAACCAAAAACAAAACAAAACAAAAAAACACCAAACAAAACAAAACACAGAAACCAGTTAATTTCTGTAGTTTAATTTCTCTTGTTAAGCGAGTCAGCTACAAATCACCATAGCCGCAGCTTGGTAAGAAGCTCAGATGAAGTCTGAACAACACCATAGCACAGGTCTCTGTATGGAGAGCTCATGAGAAAAACAACCAGGATTTGGGGAATAAGCTCTCAGAGGGAGCTGAGATTCAGAACATGCTGAGGTGCTTTGCGTTTGAATTACTGTCCTTCAGGAAGAAACTAGGGAGATGTCTGTGGGGCAGTAAATAGCTCTGAAACGCATGCATACCCCGGCCAACACAACGGACCCTTCCTCACTTACCTCCAGGGAGGCTGAGGTGCTGTTCCAAGCAGTCGTGTTCAGGCTAAATGAAGCTGTCCCAGCGTCCCCAGTGGTGTACTTCTGCTTAAATTGCTGCTCACCACACCTTACTACAAGGAGGACTGTTTTGTGCTTCAGTGCCTTGCCTTGGTAGTCAATGACTTTAATCTAAGAACATGGTGGTGAGCGAGAGAAATGCAGAAGAGTAATCAACAGACAGAATCTCCTGCTTCTCCAAGTCTGGAGCAGCATTTCCAAAGACAGCAAGGTCACCCTTTCAGTCATTAACAATATTATCAACACTGCTACTGGTCATCTCCTATTGTCACTTGCACTATCACGTTCATTTACCCCCACGCTCTCTACCCCTTCACTGCTGGCAGCCTCCCAGCTGCTGAAATTCCAGACATTTGCATTTGCGCCCCGCATATGGATGCCCATAACTGCTGCTACTCAAGGCTTATTTGGCTAATGGCAGTCTTGGGTGCTATTCTCACTTTTGACAATTCAAGAGTTTCATCTCTGGGAGTCAGTCATGCCCTCCCCAGCCCTTGGCTGGAGGTGAGGTTGGAAAAGACGCTAGGTAACAGTTGCTGTGAAGGCATTGCTCACACTCTCCCCTCCAAAGGACCGTAACTGGGAATTACCTTCCCCCTGTACATCTCTCCAGCGTGGTAGTAAGAATTCACATCATCAAACAAAGCCATCCCGCCAGTCTTGGAGATGAGTACTTTGTGGGAAGCACTGGCGTGTGTCTCTGAATGAAAGCAGCAAGACAGAAACATAAGGGAGGGAGCAAGGAAGCCAAGCACCCCCCAGCCATTTCCCTGCAGAGTGACCCACCGGTAACACTGATGCACATGTTCAGCTGCACACACACTTCATTCCAAGGAGATGATCTGCCCAGGGCTCTGGGCATCTAGACTTCCTCCCACTTACTTCTAGCCCTCAGAGAAGCCCCTAAGCTTTACCACCCTAGACTGCAGGCACTCAGAGTGTGTGTGTGTGTCTGTGAGGTTAGACGGCAGGACCCAATGGGCTCAGAAAGCTCAGAACACTAGCCTGAAAGTCTCTAGTGTTCTTGGCAAAATTAGTGTCTTCACATGCCTTTTCCCAGCCACCAGAGATGTTTCCAGTTACCTGTGCCATCCTCCCTCAGCAAGGCCTCTGCAACTATGCTGTCCTGATAGTACCGAAAGTCTCGACTGAAGGACGAAAGACTCACATTTGTGAAGAAGCAACCAGTCTCATCTGTCTGAAAGTACAGAGAAAGGAAACAAGGTCCGAGCAAGGCGCTTATGTTAGAAATTACCCAAATGGTGCAGAAAGAGCAGCCCAAAATCCCCGCTCTCAGGGAGCTTGCCTTTTGACATAGCGGTCCATGTTGTGGAGCGGGCACATGATGCACATGCAGCCATAGTCACCAGGCACAGCTACTAAGAAGCAGCACCAGTAGACCACTGGCCAAGCAGCCAGATCCACAGAGTAACATCATCATTATTTCAGCTAAAGCCTCCAGCAGCGTTCCCTTACCGTGGGGCTGAGCACAAATGTCCCCGAATAGGGCTCAGCTCCTGCTGAGCATCTTACCTGCTTATTGAATTCCTGACAGAGATCAGGTTTGGAAGCACTGGGCAGGAACAGAGCTACCTTCTGACAGAGGCTCACATGGACCATCCCCTGGACACCTTTCCCATAGGTGTATCTGTTTGGGGGACCAGGGAAAGGAAAAGACAGTCACACACAGCAAAAGAGCACAGGGCTTGCTTCGCGTAACTCCAGAGGCCACTTACTCATGGATATTCACAACGCAGCACAGGAGTGGCAGCCATACAGCAGGCCCAGGAGCCCTGACCCAGTAACAGGGTCAGACTGGGGCACTGCAGCGATGGAGATCAAGGGCTCTGTGATACAATTAGTGCCAAACTAATCTATTCTGGGAAACCACAGTGTTCTAGGTGCTGACTGAGCACACAGCTCTGCACTTTATCCATAACCCCAGGATATGCTGAAGGCATGCATTATCTTATAAGCAGAAGCATGGGCCATTAATAAAACACCTTTACAGGAGGCTGTTAACCCTAGTGTTGTCCTTGGACAGTACCTGAGGCAATTCCTTTTTGCCTCTCCAGTTTCTGCTACAGCATTATCTGGAAAAGTTTCCCTTCATTTCCCATGAGTTTGTGCTGCAGGGAGATGAACAGCAAACAGCTGCCAAGTTCTGCCCCACAAATAGCTTCTTGTCAAAAGATAAGTTGTTCCCCCAGGTTTTGCATGTAGACTTGTGGAGTGTTCTTAGAAACGGGACATTAGAGTACCAGAAGGACAGATATAGGAATGTTTTGTGTTGCGTCGGGGTGCAAACAGCTGCCATGGAAGATTCTGGACTCCTACAACTGAAGGAGTAACTGAAAACTGTAAATTTCCCCTGAGCTCCTCATGGTTACCTAGCCATCTTGTACTCATCTGGCCAGAAATTAACACAGGGCCATCCCTCAAAGCAGAATCCTCACCTGCCACATACCCGGAGTGGGAAGGTTTTATCTAGCACATAAATCTGATTTGGTGCCTCAAAGTTCACTTCAAATTTTGGCAGCACTGAAAGGAAAAAACAGAGAACTATAGGAAATGCCAGGGACAACCTTCCGAGAGAATCAACATGAAGATAAACTATAGTGAAATAAGAGCCAGGAAATTGAGAGGGAAGGTGGTGAGAAGGGGAAAGGGAAGCTTTTCCTTCTTTCTTTAACACATTTGTGTGTATACCCTGGCTGATTGCTCCTTTTAGAACTAAGACCCAAACATGTCCATGATCCTGCACTTCTGACAGCTACTTGCACTGAGAGAAGGCTCGCCTCCCAACACGGTTAATTCGGGGATGGAAAGAGAAGTGGGATGGCACTGGACATCATACTCCCTGGAAAAGCCCATCCTAAATGACCTTGTTTTGTCTGACACTGAGATCTGCAGGAATCAGCTGTGGCAAAGGTCTGAGGCCATGCACAACATTCCTCCCACACACTGACCCAAGGTCCCACCATGGTCCCTCTCTCCTGAGCCTCAGCTCACTCTCTTCTGTGACAGATGCTATTTCTTTTCTCATTTGCTCCTTGGGTGGTTATAATGGAATAAACACACAGCTTCCTGGCTCAAGAGTGCAAGTCCCTTCTGCAGCTCAGACACATCTCCCACATGCTCATACCATACTCCTCAACGGAGAAGGTGCCGTACGCTTTTGCATTGGTTATATTGATGACGTATGTCCCCAGCAGAGGCTCGTCGCTCAACTTGAAAGACAGATCTACAATGCCATCTTGGGGGACCACATTCAGCCACTGCTCTATCCGGTTGTTCTTCGGGTCCTACACCCACAAGGAAGGAAGAAACAGTTGTTCAGCAGCTCAGTGATCCACACCCCATAGGAACCGAGCTTCGGGATTTCACTGCTGCAGACTACCTGCTTCTATAGCTAAGGAATGAGGTTTGGTATATGCTGGTCAAGAATTCTGACGACAATGTAATGCTCAGATTCTGCTCCCAGCATCTGAGTCTCCTTCTAACACTTATCTAAATTCCAATCTCAAGGAAAGATCCTTCACAGTTCTAAATTCTGTTGTAAAGCTCTACGCTGACTTATCTATACTCTCTATATATATACATTATATATATAAAATACAATATAATCTATACTGCAAGTCTAAAACAACTCAAATTTCTACTGAAGTAACTGGAAGCATAAACTCAAGTAAGTACATAAAGAGAAACTGTAAGGAGTATGTTAGTTTAAGAAACCTTGAAGTTTTACAAATTCCACTCAGAGGTCTGTAAAATCTACCAGGAACCGCATATGAATAGCCCAGTGAAATGGCTGCCACCAACATCTCTGCAACCCTAGATTTCAGCGTCACTCACCTGAAGAAACAGGGAAATCTGGGGGAAGAAAAGGCAAAAACCATTAGAAAACACAAACACATGCCAGCAGCACACACAAGGTACTTTGGATGCACACGCCCTCTCTGAAGGATGTGCAACTCGGGATTTTGAAATTCAGAGCACTGACAACAATATAAAGTAAAACAAATGTCACCAAAAAGAAGAAATATTAGGTGAGTCCTTTACAGTAAGGTCTGGAGCAAGGGAAAGGAAAAGAGCTGGAGGTCACCCAGCACTTGCTACTGACCTCCTGGCAGAGTCCTTCATCAGGAAAACTCACTGTCCAAGCAAACCTAGGCTCTGGCTCAGCTGCAGTTTTAAGGGTGTCACAGAGGTATAGGATCACATAGTTTGGAAGGAACCTCTGGAGGTCACCTAGTCCAACACCCCGCTGAAGCATGTCTTAGAGCAGATTGCTCATAGCCTTCTCCAGTTGAGTTTTTAACATCTCCAAGGATGAAAATGCCTTCTCTGGGCACCTGTTTCAACATCTGATTACCATCACAATGAAAAAGTTTGTCCTAATACCTAATCAGAATTTCCCACGTTCCAACTCACAGGAGCCAGATGTAGAACACCCCTCCCTACCACACATCTGGATCGCAAACTATTCACTCCCTACATGACACCATCGCATCAGCAATCGGTACGTCCCATACTTGTTCTTGCGTGACCATTTTACCAAAATGACCATGAGACATGTACGCCACCTTCCTGAGTTACCAGCCTTTACTTGAGTTACTGTTCTCCTCTGGACACCCATCAAGCCCGGTCCAGGGACAAATGTGGAAAAGTTGGAGCTTCGGCAGATGAGCAGGGCAGAAAGAAAGCAGGATCCACGCATGGAACAAGGCAGCTTTTCCACAGCCCCCCCACGGCTGGCTTACCGAATCGTTGAGTGCAGTGAATTCCTCATCCAGAGTCACAATGCGAAATTTCACTGAAGGTGAGGAAATCAGGGAACACATTTATCAGATCTCAGTTCTTCCCTACAGACCCTTACTCTACCTGTTTCCCCAGCTCCTGTCTCCATTCTATACACATTTGTGATAACTGATACGGACATTCCCACATGAAACAAACCACGGACAATGACCTACTGCCTCCTGCAACTTCACAGTCACCACAACCTGGACATAACAGCCACCTGAAAACATCACTCAACAAGAGACATTTTCTCAGAGCCTTCTGCCTTTCCTGACCGTGAATTTCAGGCAATTGCAGGCTTTCCATATGGTGTTCCCAGCAGAAAGCCTAGCCATGGCTGATCCCATTTGCAGTTCTCACCTGTCTGCCCTGGTTGATAGACAGGCTTGTCTGTTTGGATGAAGGTACCACTGCTGGCTTTGAAGATCAGGACCTTTTTCTTCTCCTCAATACTGACCCCTTTGCCTGTGATGGTCAGTTTGACAGTGGCAATCTCCTCTGTGCCATCAGCTGGAGGTGCAACCTACACAAACAGGAAAGGAGAGCACGCAGCCCCCAGGTAATCTTCTGGGGGCCCTGAGCAGGAATTCAGAATAAAGTGGAAGAACTAACCGGTTTCAGTTCCCCTCCACCTGTACCAGGACATGCCCTCCAATATCAGGATCCGGATCACATCCAGATCTCACTCAGTTCCACATGACAGCAGGAAGCCCTGCATGTCACGGAATCTGTCCTTTCCACCCCTGGTTAAGGAACTTTGCCTCCGGTAACAAGCAGATGCCTGACACCTGTGAGTGTTCAGGCTTGGTCAGGAAGATGGGCAGATGCCAGAAAGGTGGGAGATGGTAGCAGGGAATCAAAGGAGAGAGATCGAGCTGTAGCACAGCCTTAAATGCCAGGCCTTCAGAGTTACCCAGCATGTACAAGTAAGAAAGCCAGATTAGAAGAGAAAACCGGAGGGTCTTCCTGATTCCAGCAACCAAAGACCCCAGCAGCCTCAGACAGAATATACTGTATAATAGAAGTGATACTGTTAGGCACATCTACCTTATCCTAGATCTTGTCTACAATCTCACTAACAATGAATAAGCTCTGAGATGATATTTAAAAATAACAAGCACTTTCCATTTCCATCTTCAGTAGCTCCTAAGTGCTGAGCTGCTGCCCGACTTCGGGTCCTACAAACTGCAGTACGTCATGCAAACCACCATTTCCCCAAGCTTTAGCTTTGGAGCTGTACAAGGCCTTCAGAGAAGAGCTAAAGCTGCTTCATCTGGTCTGGGATGGAAGAGGTGGAAGCAGGTGGGTTCTTCTTAAGTATCCAGAAGCACGGTAGATTTTAACGAATGTAACTTCAATTTAAAAATTAGATTCAGAAGGGGAATTCGGTGCTGACAAACAGACACTGTGCTGGGCTATACATCCCTAGTCACCAACCATTCCCCTTCCTAGCAGTCTCACTTCAAGGCAAAATACACCCTGTCCACATTATCCCTGGTTAGGGAGTAACACAAGGGGAGTTCCTGAAGGGAAAATCAGTGATGGCATTTGCCTAGGGCAGCTCACCCAGAACTTAGCGCACTTGAAAGTCTTCTCCTTCTGGATGGTTTCTTGCATTAAGAGCTCATATCCTGCAGAACGCTCCAGGACCAGGTTCACTTGAACCTTTGCTTCATAACAGGTGATATGCAGGCAGGCAACTTGGGTGGATGGGTAGCGGAGATCTGCAGGGATCACCACCAGGTAATGTCTGGGGCAGGGGAAAGAAGACATCAGAGGTAGCATCATGTTGAAGACTCAGAGATGCAAAAGAGCTTCCCTGCAGTGGCCCACTACTGCAGAATTCCTCAGCAACGTGCCATGGCTGCAGTCAATATTCAAAAGCAACAGTGAACCCAAGAAAGTGATTGCTTTACTGATAACTTGAGAAATAGTTCCTGGTTGATTAGCTTAGGTATAGCCCTACAATCTTTTTCAAACCCCTTAACTCCAGCCATCCCTTGAACTCCCCCAAATCCCTTCAGGTCTTCAGAAGAATTGGCCTCAATCTTGCAATCTAGACACCAGTGATTTGATCTGGTGTGGCAACTGGAGAAGCTAATGCATGGGAGGCAAGGTGCACGGCACAGCTACCCTTTGGGGTGATCTGATAGAGCGGGAAGCACAAGAGCTGACAGCATGGAATGTGGTCCATCTACTTAAGACTGATGCCTTCACAAAATAGACCGAAACAGAAGTTCAGCATCACTCACAGTTGGTGAAAAGCAGCTGCAGTGTGGAACAGAAGGCTCAGGAGGATGGCTGTCCTCATCCTGGGGGATCTTGCTGCCCAGTCTCCAATAGCCCTCTTCCTCTGAAATCACTGAGGCTGTTTTTAGGGGGGAACTTCTTTCTAGCACAGCCTAAACAAAGAGGTGGGATGGGGGGACAAGCCGGTCTCTCCCCACCGCTTCCTCTCTCCTGAGGTTATACGCAGGCAGCAGTGGGATGGGTGCGCTGCACCAAGTGCCCCTCAGCCAATAGCAGCCGCTTTGGCCACCATCCACCAGTTCAGGACATCCCCTCCTGCAAGGCTGCCATGGAGACATCTAACCAAATGGGCTTCTCATGGTAAAAAAAAACAAAAACCAAAAAACAGAGAGAACTTTGCTGATCAGTGACCCAGGCCAGGTCCTGATCACTTGTCACTTGCGTCCCTTTGTTTCAGCCGGAGATGGATTGCGGCTGTGCAGCCGGCAGCGAGACCTCACCCCAGCACACGGCAGGCAGCGTTGTCGTTTGGGACAGAGGCTCAGTAGCTCTGGATCAGACTATGGGGCTGTGGATCTCCTTAGGCCGTTTGGCTTGAGAACGGGACCAAATCCTTGCACGTGCATAAGGAAGCACTGCAGCAACACTCCCACCAGCCAGCAACCGCTAATGAACCAACGACGTGGCCTTTTCCTTCCCTGCATACAATGAGGGAAATGGAAATATATATTGGCCAACAGAGGTCTCCACCAGCTCCCTGCAACACCCATTAGCAGTGGCACTAACCTGCAAGGAGAGGGGCTCAGGAACTGGTTCCAGTTCCTCATTGTTCATGTCTGGGTCTGAAAGGTCTAGGGAACAGGGATACAGCATTTTGGTTCAGGTTTTGAACCTGAGCATCAGGTTAACACATGGGACATCTGCTAGCACTGATGACAACCTGCACAGAAGGGTAGACAATTATGCTGTTTAACCAGCCAGGCCTCCAGACAAGCGTGGTCACCATGTAAATTGCCCGTTGTGAGTGGTACACAGATTGCATTAACCACACCTGAGATGTGTGTGAGACAGCATAAGCTCGCCCAGGCTGAAATGTGCCGGGGACTGTCCTAAGAATACAGACAGCTACAGCTCTGTGCCTGGAAATATTTCCCAGTGCTGTTTAATACAGCTGATGCAGCCTAAGCTTTCCATAGCTGGGTCCCAACATGACGTTACTCAAGCAGCTGGTTGGGATCTCTTCGTCTGGCAAAACCAGCTTCCAGGACACCCAGAAATTTCCAGCTAATTTGGGATCCCTGTTCCCAAGGCTCTTCACACTCTTTTTCCAGATGGGGTTGGGAAGACAGATCTCCATTTTACGTCTATCACTGGGCCACTCTAGAACAAGCATGCATCCTGGGGGCTATACATTACGCACAGGAGCTGTTACTGCTAGCAATGCCTGTGTCTCAAGTAAATATTTTACTGTTCAACTGATTGAGATCACCGGCCAGACACCAGATATCCCAACTGATTTCAGAAATCAGCTTTGAGGTGGTCTAAATGTCAGGCTCCTAGGCAAGGAGGACTGGACACTTTTTATTTTGATGGACACATTATCCCCATTCTTGTCTCTTTGTGAAGGAAGGTCATATTACCGAGAATGGCAGGCAAACGTATACACTTTTAACTAAAACCTGAGATTTCCCTACAGAAAGCACGAGCCGGATCTGTCATAAATCAATGAACCATAGCCAGAGAGGTCCAGCTGCCAGCAGGCTTCTGACCAGGGCCAGCACCAGGGAGATCTCTCTGACCGTGTCCCCACCGTGGTGCTCCTCCTGCTGTGTTTGCCCAGGTGCGTTCTCTATTCCTTGCTTGGCTTCAGCAAACCTGGCTCTTGGTCACAGGAACATACATTTGAAGGATCTGCATCAAAGGCAGTGACTGACAGCCGCACAGGTGTCATAGACCCGAACAAAGGCTCTGAAATGGAGAGAGCACAGCAAGGCTGTGCACAGTTTCTAGTTCTGTAGCTTCTCTCCCTAAATGAGGCGGCCTTTTGTGATAGAAGCGCTGAGCCAAAAGGCCCATGGGGAGTAAAGGATCTGCCCCCGCTGAAAACACACTGTTCAGCTGGAGCAAAGAACATAGTACATACTGACAACGCCAATTCTCCACAGATAACTTGAGTCAAAAATGAAAAGGAAGAAGAGGAGACTTAGTAAAGGTCACACCTATGATCACGGAAGACATCTTCCATGATTCAGAATGAGGATCAGGAGTAATGACACTTTAGAAATCATTCCAATGTTTTAATATCTTTGAAGAAATAAAAAAGGCAATAGTATCAATGAGAAGAGTACTGGGGAAGCAGTGAAGTCTGCAGAGCACTGACAGCACGCTGTGCAGAGAGGAGGAAGTAATCGGCTTCTTTGAAGAATCACATCTGTTAGAGAGCCTGTAGTGCAGAATAACTCATCTAAGCAACTGAATCATTCTTCATTCTCCTCTAGACACTCATCACCAGCTTCATACAGGCCTAGGGCCTCCTCCATTGTTGCCTTCTTTCCTTTGCATCCAACTTCATGCTCCCCATCACTGACATTTCCAGCTCGCCTCTCACACGCACATATGCACAACTCTGTAACTACTCTGTAGCACCTTCAAAGACAATGAGATTTGATATCCTTGTGTTCTGATAGCGAAGGATACTTCTGCATGAAGGATACTTCACGGTCCATGCAGGGTTCACGAACATCTGTGAAGCCATAATATTTCTGCAACCTGACCACCATCCATAACATAACGAAATCCCTCAAAAGAATCTCTCTGTAATGCCACGGCAGACTGCTGCACCCACTTTCTGCTGCCTTGACAGCTGAATTTTTCCACTGCACCAAAGCCAAGCAAGGAATTGAGAACACACCTGGACAAACACAGCAGAAGGAGCAGGAACTAACTGGGTCAGAAAGCTTGAAGGCAACATAGTGTAAACTGTCCTATGCCTCTCTCAATGCTTGGCTTCTACACCAAGATCATTCAAAGAACTGCAGGTCTTCTGAAATTTTTGCCCAGAAATCTAGTGCAAGCCATTAGACTGTAGGCTTTAAATGTGTTAAATTTTTATTTAATTTAAATGTGGAATTGAGCTTTGGAGAATTATAAAACTATGCCCAAGGGAGTTTGGAAACCTTCACAAGAAAGCTCTCAAACCATGGGTGTGCCACGGATCTCTCTCCAAAGAACAGGTGTGAACCCTGAAACCTGCAGCTTTGCTTACTTTTCACTAAAGGGCACAAATAACTAGTGCCACCAATTTCTAGCTACCACTCCGAAAATCCACACAACCCATTGAAAGAGTCTAATATCTTCTGAACCTCCTTCGCCTAAAACCAAAGTTCTGCTTCTTGCTTCATCTCTCCTATTGACCCCGCTGAACTCAGAAAGTCTCACCACCACTCCAGACTTCTCCGAATCACAATGTCCTGACTTGTAAATTCAAATCAAGTAGATCAGCACTCATGGAAGTTGAAAACTTTTACAAGTTGGTAAACTGGCTCAACCAAAACCACAAAGACCTCCAGATCTGAATGCTGTGGCTTAGAAATCATCTCTAGTGTTAACAAAGAATCAAAACTTAAACCAGAAGGTAAAGTTTGGGGTCTAGATAAAGCAAGTTCCAGCAGAATAATTGTGGGGAAGCCTCTAGTATATGTAATATATTTGTGGACGTATTTGTCAGGCATTACACGAGATTCTAAATTTTGGTAAAGCCACTTACTTTCTTAGTTAAGTGGCAACTTTGATTACACCCAAGGAGCCCCTTCTTGGTGGAAGGGCCAACCAAAAATCATTTTGTATAGAAACAGTCACAGTAAACTGACCTGAGACATTGCAATAACTTGGAAGAGCTGATCTTTGAACACTGCCAGACACTGGGCAGAAGGCTACACTCAAAGTCAGGATATTTCCTGAAATTCTTGTGACTGTGCCTTTTCTATTTAACGTAGGACTGAGCATACAACTGGAGATGAACCACACAGCAAGTGATAGAGACTTGCCCACAATTACTGAACACAGGCTCAGAAGTTTAAAATTAAAAGGTGTGTGGAAGACGCATCAACATAAAACAGATAGCCAGTGTTAAGATGCAATTCATAATGCTGCTCTACCTGCACCAGCTATTTTGATGACACACAAACATATGCCAGGTTCAGAGGCGTGCCATCATTCTGGAGGCTGCATCAAGAAAGGAACAGGGAAGATTTCTTCCTTTTGAGGAAAAGTATCAAGAGATTATCCTTCTTCCTCTGGCAATCTCATCAGTCCCTTCTCTTGCTTCCCTCCTTTTCCTCTGCTTTCTTCTTTGGGTAGCCTTCCTTTGCTGAGCTGTAAAGGATAGGACACAGTAAGCAGCTGGCCAGCTCACAGATGACCAGAGCCATAGTCCCCAGGCACTTGGAGGGAAAGGACCTGCCACACAGGGTGGCTTTCTGCCCACTGGTGTGCTCAGTCAGGGGAGATAGTCTCTATTTAACAAAGCTCTTTTCTCTCTGAGCTTATTCTTCTCCCACCCTGCAGTTCTGTTGGGATTTTGTCCTCATTTTACTGCACATTGGGAAGGTGACAAAAGTTGCTCCCTACGGCAGACACCAGCTATTGCATCCAGCACCCAGACCCAAACAGTTTCCCTCAAGCTCTGCACAGTTTGAAGGTGTGATAGCCATCAAGGGGCCTAGCTGCTAAATACCAGGAAGACTTCAGGGACACTATAGATAGGTAGCTAAATTTTCTGTCTCTGCACACACTCTAAGACATGTTACACCACAGAGTGTTACAGGGCTGGGCTAGGTGGAGTACTCACCTAACTATTTAAATAGCTGTGGGGCACCCTACAGCAATTAAGCATATTTGTTTTCCATAGGAAGGACTGAGATGATTTACACCCTAAGTTGTACTGGCTATATGTGCAGAAAGTTGGGCAATGTCTGGATCTCATGCTGCAGTTTCACCAGCCAAGAATCCACAGGGTCACGTGTCAGTATCACAGATGAGTGAGGGATCTCCAGGTTCTTGTGTTTGCAGGCATTCCAGCCAGCAGCTGCTTGGACCATGTTGGTTCCAAACCACTTTTCTTCTAGAACAGTCAGAAGAAGGAGGGAGAGGTGGGAGAGATAAAGTACGAAAGGGTTCATCATCCCTTATGTTGAGCTTCCCCTTTGCTGTTAAGCCATGGCTCAACAACAGTTCCCATCCACAGCACAGGTGTGCCAGGGGAGGTTTAGATTGGAGATTAGGAAAAATTTCTTCACCAAAAGGGTTGTCCAGCATTGGAACAGGCTGCCCAGGGAAGTGGTTGAGTCACCATCCCTGGAGGTATTTAAAAGATGTGTAGATGTGGCGCTTAAGGACATGGTTTAGTGGTGGACTTGGCACCGTTACTAGATTTATGGTTGGACTTGATGATCTTAAGGGCTTTTTCCAAGCTAAACAATCGTATAGGTCTTTCTTCTAAAGCGTTCCTGAACTTGCTTCTGAAGAGAAGCAGATACAGTCACTTCTCATACCCTGCTTGTCACACGGAACAGCAAGATTAGGGTGTTCAGAGAAATACCCATCAAGAGGTACCTCACATTGCTATTTATTATTCCCTCTCTTAGTATGTAAACGTAAGCAAACACAGCCCCTTGCCAAAATTTACACCTGCTATGGAGTGAGACTAGTGAGCAAGGGCCAGCCTCCTGGCTGCACGTCGGTGGCCATGGGGAAGAGCTGCCATAAGTGTGCACAGAAGCCACCACCCTGCTGCTTCCCGGCCACCTGCTTCAGAGCCATTTGGGTGATCTTGTCACCTAGGAAGATGTACTGCATGGCTCTCAGGAAGCATTTGGTCAGGGAGGCTGTCAGCCTGGAAGAGAGACCCTGAGACAGGAGCACAGGCTACCAACAGCTGGGTCTCCATAAGGAACGGCAGAAAGTTTAGGAAGACTTGTTCTTTACCGTACTGAGAAAGGCATTTGTTTACCAGAAGTTGCCTTTCACATGACTGCCTCAAAATCCAGTGGAGGATCCATTGCTATCTTTGAAGAGAAGCTCCCTCTGGCAGCCTGTGTGGGAGAGAAATAAAAGTGATTTTTTTTCCAGAAGCAACAACTCATATTGTATTCCTTAAGAAGGAACCACCTGATAATGCAACAAGGTCACTCAGTACTGGAGGTAAAGAAATGGTGTAACAGATCTGACGAACCTGTCTGCAAGAATCTCACAGCTTTAATCTCTAGCTCTTCTCTCAGCTGTCCTGCCTTCTCCAGGAACTGCAGCACACAGACGATGGGGGCAAACACCACCATGTTCTGCACCCCACAGCCAACCAGGCATCTGTCTGGGGTGCAGAACCAGACAGTGCAGGTTCTCCAGTGATGTCACCTGGACATCAAAGATAGAGGACAAAGCAAGGGCAAAGCTCTCATATTCAGGCAAATGGGGTTTGCTTCCTTAACATCACTACTTACCCCATATCTCTGCCTGCTTTATACCACAAATCCTCTCAACATTTGTCCAACTACTTGTTACACCATTCACCACCTTCTGCAAGCCTCCACTCCGCTTCATCCATTTCTATGCATGTCATTCTTCCCCTTCAGCATCTTCTCATACACGCAAAATGCGGCCATGTCAGTACATCTTGGTTTAGTGACTCAAAGAGTTGGTGTAGGAGGGAATTATTGTTCATCCCAGTCTTCAGCAAATGATTTCTACTTGTTCGATTTCAAAACAGGGATTTTAGTAAAAAATGTCACTTTTTACTCAAAACAACATTTATTGTCTCCATTTGGGACACTTTCAAGTGAAGCAACACCGTTGAAAAGGAGGACTATGGTGGGTATCTCTCATTAAAAGAACCGAAATAATGGGCAAGTCACTATCTTCAGCTGGTAGTTAACCTCATCCTTGAACACCACCAGCGTTCATTGAACCCTGACTTGCAAGCTACACCAGACTGACCAAACCTACCTGTTCAAGAAAGCAAACAAAAATATTTTTTCAAATAACAAACACAAAACGCACATACAATACACACATGCATTCCTAGCAAGTTTATATAAATCATGTTCCCATTAGGGAAAGACAACTCTTCCTCACGTACTAAAGGTTTTTCAGCACCATCACCTGTTCACTGTAGATTTTCACTCCCCAGGCCCAAAATTCTGTCGTGACTGAGGCCCTCCCTGTCTGTTTGGCTCACGCCTACCCTTCCAGGCAGCAGGGGAATGGTAAGACTTCTCCACCAACATGGCTTACAGCTTGTGGAAAACACAAGGGAAACACATTAAGGGCAGTATAGCAACAAAAACTGTTCACACCTGCACGACTTGCGGACTTTGCTTGAACAAAGACTTTGTATCACAGATTAGGGACCAGCATTGCTCTTCCACTCACTCTAGAGGAACCAGGGGAAGTTGGGAATGTCTTGGCACCTCCATAATGACATTCCCTAATGGTGGCCCGTGTGTTGTGTCTTCCTCTCATGCAGCCTCACACCACAAATGGGCTCAGCCCAATTACAGAAATCTTGGGAAAAAGCAGGAAGAACTATGCAGAGTTCAGAGGACTGGTGACTTCCGTGGAGGACGACCTGGTAGTTTGAGGAGAATGTTGGTGTTCTGAAGTGATCTTTGTCTTCTCCCTGCACACACAGCTTGACATCATTACCCAATACAGAAAAATAGAGTTAAAGCCTTGTTATGTTCTGGAATACTTAGTTATTGAAATGGAGCGCCAAACCTCAGAATTCCCACAGGATTAGAGACACCAATCATCCATCCAGCACAGCAGAAGCAAACTGGACAAGCCAGACTCCTGGCCTAGGTCAAAGAGCAAAGCAGAATCCTGGATTAGTCTGAGCCACAGCCTGAAGAGCGTTCACAGATGGCTTCTTCTTATCCGTCTCCTCTGTCTTCTCGCCCAAACGATGGCTGTAACATCTCAGGAAAAAGCCTTGGTCGTCTCAGCACATGGGCAGGCAACGTGCTTGCAGCTCGTGCATGACTCCACCTGGTACTCCTTGGTCTTGGCCAGCATAAGCTGGATCTGTCCCAGATATATAGGAGTTAGCAGCCACTGACAAGACAAGTGGAGGTTTAACAGCAGACATCACTACAGGCCAAGGGAGAAAGTAGGTAACGTTTTAATACACTATTTATTTAATAGGGAATTTAGCAGACGCGGGAACAGCAGGAAGCTCTACATCCCATTCAGACCTGTTATGGATCTAACCAGAGTCTTGATACATGGAAAGGGAAATAAAGCTTGTGCTGGCTGTTGTGGACTTCTGTCCCAGCCTACGGAAAACAGGCAGGGCTAAAGTTTCATTGGATATCTTTTTTTAAACCAGTTCCAAATTTACCATGTGTCTGGGGAGTGATTTATAAAAAGAAAATCTGAGCCGAGTATGAGAGACCTTACCAAACGTACTTTTTCAAGCAATTGAACACCGTAGCTTTCAGCACAGATGACACCATATTCCATGATTTGGGGAGCAAGGCCAGACCCACAAAGAAAGGTTTGAAGCCCATCAGTCCTACTGTGGGAGAAATCCTAAAGCCATCACTGCCTGAGGCACAAAACATGTTGGCTTTCCGTTCTGTTACAGTACTAGGGGTGCTGAATTGAACTTTCTTCTCCCCTGAGCTCCGGAAAAGAAACCACATCCCAGCATAAGAAAGAGGATACCTGTTTAAAAAAATAAATTTAAAAAATCTCTGAGGATAAATGCTAATAGTAAGTCCACCCGTAGCACTTCCATCTGTGCTTTTTCAAGCTTTGTAATGCTGAAGAACAGAGAGACTGGCTACATCACCCTCTAAGAAACTGAGGCATAGAAAGGCTAGGGACTTGCTCAGGGATGCAGTGACTCAGAACAGGTCCAAGGAGACATCGCCAGTGCCCAAGGCCAAGCAGACATTTCCTCTAGAAATATTAACCTCTCACGAATGGGGGTGCTGGGTCCAAAGAAGCAGCCCCCCCCCCCCCCCCCCCCCCCCAACCACACCCAACAGTTTAAGCTGGACTCAGCAAGTGCGGAACAGGTCCTAGATCCAGGTTTTGAGGGGAAAACTGATGGGCATGTGACTCACTTTATCTGTGGATTCTCTGGGGAGAGGGGAAGCCATGGGTATTCCTGGAAACTAACGTAAGGAATGTCCAGCGACGGGATTCACAGAGGCACCTCAGCACTTAGAACAAATGCACGGAGGTGGAAAGGAGAGGACAGGGCAGACCAGCCCCTTCGTCAGAGGCAAGCAGCAGAAAGAGACTCTACAGACAGAACAGCCTTTCCTCCCAAGGAAAATAAGGAGCTCCTCATGATTAAATACACAGAGCTTTCCTGAGGCCTTTACGTACAACTTGAGGAAACCAGAGTGTAACAGCTCCACAACATGGCCAATTGTCCCACGTGCTGCTGGCACTGACTGTGACAGAGGGGCCAAGAACCGGCCTGACTGACTGGTTCAGCAGCACCTTGCATTAGCAGCATGGAGCAAGCCGTAAGACAACTGGCAATAGTCCAATGCTAAAGTAAGAGCTGAACTTTTAAAGGTGTAGTTGAATCCTTGTTAGTATTAGTTGTTTGTTTTTAAGTTGGAAAAAAACCCCAATTCCTAGATCTTTTTGCAACTGCAGGACTGAAACAAAACAAAACAAAAATCAGCATGCAAACCTACAGGCTCAAATGCAAACCTTAGGACCATCCTGCTGTGTTCACTTGCATTACTCTCTGTTCTGCTCTCATGAGACCCCACCTGGGCTACTGTATCCAGCTCCAGGGTTCCCATTACAAGACAGACATGGACCTGTTGGAATGGAACCAGAGGAGGGCCACAAAAATGGTCAGAGGGCTGGAGCACCTCTCCTATGAAGACAGGCTGAGAGAGTTGGGGTTGTTCATCCTGGAGCAGAGAAGGCTCTGGGGAGACCTTACAGCAGCCTGCCGGTACCTAACAGGGGCTTATAAAAAAGACAGAGAGATGTATTTACCAGGGCCTGTAGTGATAGGACAAGGGGCAAAGGTTTATACTGAAAGAGGGTAGATTTATATTGGATATAAGGAATATATTCTTTATGATCAGGGTGGTGAGACACTGGAATAAGCTGTGGATCCCCCATCACTGGAAGTGTTCGAGGTCATGTCAGACAGGCCTTTAAGCAATCTGATCTAGTGAAAGATATCTCTTCCCATGGCAGAGGGGTTGGAATTAGATGATCTTTAAAGGTCCCTTCCAACCCAAACTATTCTGTGATTCTATGAAGAGTTTGTAGGAACCCACCTTTAGAAAGCTGAAGAAGTCAGCTAGTTGAGTAAACCAGAAGAAAGATGTTCCAGAGACAGAGGATCAATGACGTGTACTGGAAATGACCTTACTCCTGGTACAGAGCAGTCAATGTTCTCATTGACCTCACAGGGATAACCTCTATTTTGTGACAAAAACATAAAATTCACCTGCATAATCACACGAAAAGACTAAGAAACTAAAAAAAAAAAAAAAAAAAAAGACTCATGCTGCAGACAAAACATGATAGATTGCTACCCAGCCATCACCGAACAGATTTTGCTTCACTTTCTTAACCTTTTTAAATATCAGCAACCCACCAGGTACTGCAACCCTCTAAAATCCAAACAGGTCATGCTGTCCAGATCATTCCTTTTGAAAAGGTAGCATTTTAGTGTCATCTAATGATAGTTCAGCATACTTGCCAAAGGTTTCAAAGTCTGTGGAAAGCTAGAGCGTTTGCACCTTTTCCCTGAAAACATTTTTTTAAACTACTAAATAACAAGAAACCAGATTTCCTATCTCCCATGCAGAGAAGCATGCTGCTTAAGGCCAGCAGTGACCTGTGCTGCACAGTGGGTGTATGGCAGCCGTCAGTAGATGGGTACCAGTTAGTCAGAGAGCAAACAAAGAGTTCCCACACACCGCCTCCTGCCCTAGCCAAAAGTGCAGAAACACAGGAAAATGGGGTTAGGAAGCTGGGAATACATAAACAGTGAAGGGTACAATGAAGGAGAAAGGCGTAGACAAATAGGACACAAATTCCTAAGAAGTCAAGCTTTCCTAAATTTTGCTGTTCATTGAACAGCCTGAACTAAAAATAAGCCTTTCCAAAAGTCAGTTTGATGTCATAACAGACATATGCTGAGTTCTGAATATCCTTTTAGAATACAGTCAAGTAATTAAAATAAAAAATTAATAAAGCCCTACATCTCTCCTACAGTGTTTTAAAGGTAGACTACTGAGCAAGTGTAAGTCATTAGTGAATGTCCAGAAAACAGTTTACAAAGGTGTCCAGCCAGTTTTTGACAAGAGCGGTCTGTTCATGTCTCCACATAATATTTCCTCTTTTTCTGTTTATTCACCTGGTTCCAAGTAATGACTAGCTTATTCAAACTGAAAGAGCCTTCGGGGACCGCAAAAGCATGAAAATTGCTTTTACCCTCCATATCTGCAAAAACGAACTAGTTGTGAGGAGCTAAGCTCTATGATTTCTGAAACACTGAGGAACGCAGTGACCAGAAAAAGAATTAAAAAAAAAATATCAATCAATTATTTTTTGAGAGATACATCTTGCTTTGTTTAAATTGAATCCATGTAAATGTCAGGTACATTTAGCCAAGCTTACTATCCATGAATCCAAAACATCTGAGGTAGCTTGATTTAATAACAAATTTTAAGTGCTGAGGGATTTGTGCATTAATTGAATTCCAGCTTCCATGAAGCTACACTGGAATGAACTGAGAAACAAAGCTTGACACTTATCTCGTTATATTCTCATCATGAAAAAGCTGATAAAAGTGAAGACTAAAACTTTAACCTGGCAGGGCTGATTAAACATGCACAGCCATAGCACACATTTCTGGACAGCAAAACAAGGTTTAAAAGGCAACGTAGACAGTATTCGCTCAGTGTATACTGATTACCAGCTCCAAAGAAGATGAAATAGTTTCAATAAAGGTTCTTATTTGTTCATTTAAATGTATTTAAGTAAATAATTTATAGTACTTCCATTTGCATCAGTTGATCTCAGAAACATTGCAGTTCTGCCCCCAGCTCTTTTCCCAGTGCAGGGACCTGCTGTCCATCCATCAGCTCAGCTCCTTCTACAACTCAGCACAGTTCTTTCTGTCTTCCCCCCTAGCCTGCTGCCTCACTGCCTGCCCCAGCAAGCCACTCCAGCTCATCCCTGGCCTCGGGAGCAGCAGGCTCTGGTCCACCAGCTGGGAGCTGCCCTCAGGTGGAGGCTCACTGTTGCACCTGGCAGATCTTGCATTGCGAAACCCCAAGGTGACCTACTGCAGCAGGCTCCAGCGGGGAGAAAGTGGCCTGGGAGCAAACAAGGGAGGGAAAAAAAAAAAAAAAAAAAGGCACTGGAAAGAGAACCCAGCCAGAGGACACAGGTAGTGGCCTGGCTGTAGCTCTCCTGCTGCTTCAGCAGAGCTCTCTGCAACAGAAGCCAGATAATGTCTGTCTTGTTCTTTCCTACCCTTTCTGCACCTCTCTTACTGCCCAACTCTGCTTCAGTGTAAGCCTCACCTGATTACTGAAGGACAGAGGAAATCTGAATTCTGCTGTCAGCAACAAGTCTCTACCAGGGAACATGGTGTGAGCCACCAGCGAGGGGCTGGTAGCAGAGCAGAAGGGACAGGAGAGAGGGATGGAGAGAGAGACCTTCAGACCTAAGGAAAAAAAAAAGAGGACAAAGTGAGAGTCTAATCAACCGGATCTAACACTACTCCCTCCTAGGGACAGAGTACCTGCCCAGCCCCACAAGACATGCCGTCCTCAGTTACTCCCTGTAATTCTGAGGTGTCCCTCTCTTGTAGGAGGAGTGGGCATAGCACTTGAAGGGGCATACTGCTCTACTGACTGCTAAACAAGTTGCTCCACAGCTGACATGGAAGAGACTGACATTCTTACAACTGCACACAAAACTTGTGGGATTTCTGCGGATTTATGCTCATATCCATAGTACAAGGACACAGGAAGCATTAAGAAGCAGATAACAGTAGAGCCCAGACCCGTACCCAACGTTGGCATGGGCTGAATAATATTTATTAGCAAAGTGAGAAGCCTTGTTTGGAACCCCGGAAAGCCAGAGCAACTAGAAGCCAGTGGATCTGACCATTTTCTGGACAGAATGCCAGTCCCCAGATGCTTCCTTTCACATCAAAACTATGAAACACTTGACTTCACAGATTCTTTCTGCTTGACAATGCTGGGAACCAGGCGGTCCAAGGGGGAAGGGGAATAGACAAACATAAACATAAGGAATTCTTAAGCATTCATAATTGACACAAGAAATACGCTGCTGCCTTTAACCCTGTCGGCAAATGCCACAGTCCCTGACATGTCAGGGTGTGTTACTGATTGGGAGATCAGAGGATGAACAAGCGTGAGATACGAGATCAGCCTCTTTCACCAGTGAGTGGCACAGCACAGAGCTGTGTTCTGAACTTCTCCCAAGCACTGCTGTTACCCAGCCTTATTTTGACAAGTGCTTTGCAATCATACTTAGTTTCTTTTAATACATAGGTATTTACTTTCCCCCACTGTAGTCTACTACTTCTCATTGTCTAGAACTTCATTAACAAATTCTTTGTGGGACAGAAGGAAGGGTCCATCGGCATATAGTTGAGCCTATGCGCAGAAGGGAACTTTGGCTGCCACCTCAGAAAAAGGTCTTAAGAGAGTGCCTCACTAGCCCTGATATGAATTAAGATGGACAAGTCCATTATTATTATTAAACAGCTATACTGCTGAATATAACTCTTCATAATGTATTAATCCTTAGTAGGAACAACCATGCAATAGACCGATCATCGAACCACACGAGTGCATGAGCATCTACATACATGCTGCCATTACCAAAACAAGTATCCCATAGCTCCAAGTCACATCTTTCTAGAAAGGACATCAGATCCCATAGTTTTGCTCATTACAACACTGATAAGGCTTTACACAGGACTGCAAGCAGGATTCCGATACTGCTTGTAATTGCTCTGGAGAACTGCTGCTTTACACAGGCGACAGGGCAGCCTGCTAGCATGCACGTTTGAAGAGTCACTTTCGTACAGGAACTCAGAGCTGGCACTAAAGCATCTCTACACTCACCTGCAGGGAACCTGGCACAAGTACTCTTGTACTGGCAGCCCATTTGGTCAAGGAACATGTGCTGCTCTGCAACACTTCAAGAACCTCCCCATGGAGCAAAGCCCCAGTTGTAACACCCTGGTACTGAAAACTGGTGGTTGCCTTCACTGCTGAAGTAGCTCCAGCCTCAGCTTCGAGATAACCACTGGGAAGGTGAAGCACTGGAACAGTCTTCTGATGGCCACCGAGCAGCATGCAGTTCTTGCCCTCAGTCTCCACCATGGGGGTAAGCAGCAGGGCTCTTCCACAGTGGCAGAAAGCCCATGGGGACCTTCTCTGTAGCTTGGTCATGGTGGCAGAACCACCCCACAGGTCCCGGCAAGATAAGTGAAAACTGGGACAGAGAGGTTTACAAGCATTAACACTTTAAAAAGAGAAGCATCTCTGCTTTAAAAAGGAGAAGGAAATTCAGAAGTGAACAGAGTTTTTCACCAAGTGGTGGCCCAGCATCAACACGGCTGCAGCAGCTTGTCAGGGTCTAGAGGACACCCACAGCTCTGACTGTCCCTGCCCAGCGCCCCCAGGGCTCCCCCTACCTGACCACAGTCGTGACCCCATATCAGCCCCCCCAGGTCCATCAGCCCGTACCCCAGTGACGCAGCAGCGGGGCCAGCCTCCAGCTCCCACAGCCCTGCCCAGGCACTGTTGGCCCCATCCCACAAGCTGGCTTCACACCCACACCTTGGACCTGCCCCGTCGTTTCTCAGGTGCCAAAGGGTCCCAGCAAGGTTTGTGGACTCCAGCATTGGCATTTGTGAATACAAAGTGGCCCAAGAAACTGCACAGACTGAGGCAACAAGTGCTTGGGGACCTGCCCTACAGGAGCACGGCCAGGACCTGCCCTGCAGAGGAACACCCAGCACTGGGTAAGAGGAACAGCCACCAAGTACCCCATCTCTCAGAGGGAAAGGGGCCCTGCTGTTACCTCTGAATTTCAATCAGAAGAGGCCCTTAGCTGCCCCCTGTGACATCAGGGTTGTTTCCCTGTCACCCAGTAACAATGTCACGGAAACAAAGTCTTCACAGAGGTACCACAGGTGTGTCATCTTTCTGCCTGTGCCACCATCCTTCATCAACACCACGCCTCTGAGCAGTGAAGACTGGAAAGAGGCAGAGGCACTGGGGAGCCAGGTGGGAGGACAAGAAGCATCCCCAAAGGGCATCTATCTGAGACCAAACACGCCCTGTGGTCCTTGGCCTTAAGTGACTCTATGACAATGACTAGATACCCCTTGAAAGGAAAAACACACTGGCAAGTGGGATGAGAGAAGGCTTTCACTATCTTTCTCCTCTATTTCTACCTTACAAAGAACAGGAAAGGGAGAGCAAAACTGCAGACGGAAAACACTGCTCAAGTAGTTTCATCAAAAGTGTCTCAGCACAACACTGCTACTGGCTTTTCAAAACCTCTGCTACACACCCTACAGAAGTCACACTAAATCACGAAAACGCCCAGCCTCTCCCTCCCTTGGTCCCTTTGGTTCCACTATTCATGGGGAAGACCTCACAGCTGGTTTTTCTGGTGCCCTTATCACATTACAACCACCTCCCTGTACCCACCGGTCCCCTATCCCGTGTCCAACCTCCTCACTGAAGGACTGATTTAAAGAATCCGTCACCAACATCCGAGCGAGCGGAGGGTATCTTTATTCGGCAGCGCTGGGTGCATGGGGGATCGCTTCACCAAAGTCTTGCACATCGAGGGGACCTTTTAGCCCCCTCTTTATACAAGCCACTCATGTCTATTCATTAACTTTCCAGGAACTCATTAACATATCTCACACCTGGACAACTAGCGCACTCCCATTCGAGGACCTAGTTATATCTTCAAGTTAACAACATTAACATATCTCATGCCTGGACAACTAGCGCACTCCCTGTTCCACTCACGCAAGGATTTAGTGCATCCTCAAGTCAACAATAAGGGTCTCCTCAAATAAACATGAGCACACAGTTCTTTAAATAAATCATATATGGCCCATTATTCAGGACAACACATCATCACTCAAACCAGGCTGCTAGGCTCCTTCCCAGCCTCCTTCACGCGCTATTTCCTATGCCTTTGCTACTCTTCTGTCAGCAGACCCTTGGTCCAACATCCATCCAAAGCTGTAAAGCAGTTAAGGTAGGAAAAATTCCCTGAATCTTATCATTCACAGCAGACCAAGCTCTGCCTAAAACTCCCCATCCCAAACTCGGTAAAACAGCTTCTGTGCTGCCGCTGCTGTTCCCAGGGAGCAGAGGATCACAGCCACCGCGTTTGCTGGTTCATTTATGCAAGATTTACGAGAGAGCTCAAAGGCACTGCACGCCTCACCAAGGAAATACACAGCACAATGTCCTGGGATCTTTTCCAGGTACTTTGATCTGAGGGAAATCAGATTGTCACGGGGAATTCGATTTGAACTGAACTTAGAGCTGCAACTTTTCAAGTATATCAGTTTGATCCTGGTGACAGTTTGCATTTTTATTAGTAACTGGTATGTTCTGCATGGTACATGTGAGACAGAGTGAAGCCTTCTCTGATGCTAATCACTTCAGCAAAGACAGCAAGATAACAGAGGAGGGCACAGTAAGCAGTAAGTAGTTCAGCAGCTGGACGAACATCTCTTTTAGCCAGAGGAAAGCGGTTACTGGAATGAGGCAGTTCCAAGGGGAGATGGTAAAACAATTTGCAGGGAGTTGAGAGACAACAATGGAAACAAATCTCCGCTGATCTGAGTGACCTTTTCCTGAAGATTATCTACAGATTTAAACTTTGAAGGATCTACTGCTTGCTGAGATTAAGAGAGTAAAAGTCAAATTCCATTTTATTGATGCATGCAGGTGAGGTTAATTCCTATTTATCTACAGCATGGGAGGTGTTACAGTAGCCTGGAAGCTCCAGGTTTCCAAGTTTGTGTCCCTTGCTTTGCATGCTGAACGCAAAAGGGATGAGCACCTTATACCTAGACCTATGATTTCCTTTGAATTACTTTTTTTAAAAGTCTTCTTGCACGTTTCCACAGCACTGTAACCATAAACTGCCACTTCTGCAGTTTTCCACCCACAAACTTTTGGATACTGAGGTTTTGTTGGAGTTAATAACCAGGAAGCTCCTCTTTCAACACACTCTACCCACCACTATGAACCAAGGAACATAATTTGCAGAAATAAGCTCTATTTCTGTGTTTTGATCAGCCCATACCAGCATGTTCTGCTTTTTCCTGCCCTTATGTATAGGGAGGGTGATTTCTGGGAAGTGTCCCAAGTATCATGGGAAGAGTTCAAGACAGCTGAGCCCCACTGCAAGGCTAACAGAAACCTGGAAGTCCCCACCAGCTGTTGTATGGACACACTCACTTAAGGGAAGTAACACATGATCATGTGCATACTTTCATTTTGAAAGAATTATTTTTCCTCCCCAAGGCATT
The DNA here is from genome assembly GCF_017639655.2 of Falco naumanni. Lineage (NCBI taxonomy): Eukaryota > Metazoa > Chordata > Aves > Falconiformes > Falconidae > Falco > Falco naumanni. The sequence continues at coordinate 8,768,719 of NC_054058.1, read as the reverse complement.
TGAAATCATATGCTGACCTGCCATCATCTGCCTTTGTTCCTGTAGACAAGCCTATATGGAAAAAATGCTTCAGCTCGCTCATTAATTTATGACATAACACACCGTCCAGTCTGCAGATCCCACCCCAGGTGAAGAAGCAAGCGTTGCCTGCAGTTCACACGGCAGCCCCGGCGGCTGAAGAGCTCTACAGCACAACAGGTCAGGTCTGCCAGCCTTTCTCCTCTGGGCAATAAATGACCATTTTCCTGCACAGGCTGCCAAAACCATGGAAAAAGTGGTTGCCCTGCTGTGTTTTGTCTCTACATCAGTTACAGATCTTGCTGCAAGGCTCTTAGCACATTTCTGAAGGGCCATAGTAATTCTTGTGAGAGTCCAGCATTCAGCTTAGCATGTTCCACACCCTCTCCCTCCTCCCATCCTTTCCCATAGCATACCCAGAAATTTCTCCTCCCTCTCCTCTTTAGATCTAGAATTCCAAGGTTTCCCTTGCTGAGATGTTTAGTTTCACTGTCGAGAAAAGGTTAGCTAAAACCACAGTTCCATAGATAACCAGTATCAGCTTGGGACACTGCCAGATCACTTGTAATCATGCACGTGATCCAGATAAAGTGGGACAAATAGTTAAAATTCTAATGAACATACTTAGGTGTTTCCCTGACCTATGGGACTGCAGATGATGTTTGATCGGGCACGAAGCCTGCTAGGAAAGTTTTCTCTATCAAACAGAAAACAAGAGCATCTTGAACCTGCACGACAACTTTGTATGTGTTCTTCTCTGTGCCACATTGTCGCAGTTTATAATCTAATTATCCAGTACACAGGATGTACTGTCACGTGGAATCAACCCGGTACCCAAGTGAAGCTTGGAAACCACTTCTAAACCAGCATCCCAAAATGGAAGGATCACTTTTCCATGCTCAAGACAAGAGAATTTGGTCCTCTCCCTTCTGGGCCTTAGAAGTCTGTGCATTCTGGTGTGGGGATTACTAAAGGTCACTAAAACACAGGCCTGCTGGTAGTGCATACATACATTTACAATATAAAATTCTGCATTCTTGCTAGAAAACCTGCAGGAAGACATCATATCCTTTTTTTTTAAAAAAAAAAAAGGTTGCAACAGCTATGAGACCTCTTCACTTACCAACTACTCCCACGTGAACCTATCAGCCAAGCACAAACTGATGCTCTGAAAATGGTTGTGGTCCGTCTTCACTGGCACGTTGCTCCACACTACTTCCCCAGTGTGTATCCCAACACCCTTAGCTCTGCTGTAAATTACCTGGAATAGTCTGTCCAGCTTAAATGATCTCCTTTGCTTCAACTTGTGCACATGGACATGGCATTCAGAGTCCCAAGACATCAGAGCTGCTAGGAAGCCACATTCCACGCTTATTTAACAGTGCAGCCTGCTCTGGCAGATCTGCTTGAGGATTCCCAGTATAAGGTGAGGCAGTACCGTGAGGAACACAAATAAAAGAAAGTCAGAAAGGCCAGTGAGGGGAAGATAAAGATTATGCCTATTTACAAGACACCTGGCTTTTATTTGCCTTGACGTGATTTTTACCTTCATAAAAAGAGCATGAATTTAAAGAACGAGAAGCAGAATCACAACCTAGAAATTATATGAAAGTTGTTAAGATCAAGGCAGCAGAAAAATGTTTAGAGTGAAGCTGGACAGGTAGAGTAGGCAAAGCTGAGGGGTGATGCCAAATTCAGGCTGAACACCAAGAAATCCTATTTAACAATATGATTTCTTAGCAATACTGGTAAGTGCAATAAAAGAATAAGACATTAGGAAACTGCCGCTTTGTTAAGAAGTAGATCCTAGCCTGAAGCCTTGTAAAGATATTTGAGTCAATTTAATCTCTCATACACTTACAGGGGTGAAAACAAAGTACGTTCTGCTCAAAGGAATTCACGTGTCTCACGAGGGGCACAGGGCCCTAAGCCCACATACCTAGAGCAATTAAACACGATGTTTTGCTTACAATTTAACCTGTATACCCTGCTCTTTGCGCATCTTTTCCCCTGATTCTTATTTTCTCATTCTCTAATCTGTTTTATCCTTAGCCTTCTCTGTATTTCCTATCATCTCATCAGGCTCCGCTTCAGATCTCCTTAGCAGAACACAAGCACAATGGTGCAAGATCAATCTCAAACCCCTCAGAGGCCATACACGTTCCTGATTTGCCACACTTCTGCCACAGATCCATGCAAAAACTCGTACAGACTAGAGCTATGCCACCAAAAAGCAATACTGAGGTTTCAAGCGGGTCATGATCACCGTTGCCTTCGCCACATGGCACATACCCTTGCCTCTCCCCAGAGCTGCATGAGATGGTCAAAGTCATCAGCAAAGATGATGTTAAGTCTAATTAGGTGAATGGATATCCCTAATGGGCAAGTCTGGCTGGCAACAGAGCACCACTCTGATTAGGCAGAATTCACTATCCCCAGAGGATGCCCGAGTTAGAGCCTGAGCTGTTATTAACCCTCCCAAACAACCAGAGGGAAGCATTTTCCCATACATGGCCTAGAGAAATATTGGAATTAACTGTAGACATACGCAAGGAAGGGTTCATAAATGCCCTCTCTAAGACAGCAGTCCTCTTCCCCCCACATCCCTGCCACATCCTCAGTGCTGTACAGACTAACACAAATTGCCCCCGCAATCTGCTTCCCATGGGAAGAGGTAAGCTGGGGATGTCTTAGCTTTGGGTACAGACTCCAAAAGCCAAGTCGTCCCAAACCAAAGGTGATGATTTGAAGATTATCCTCTTCCCAACTCCTGGCTTATAGGAAGCTATAAGGAAATAAAAGACACCACCCGCTCTTTGACATAATTTGGAGTATCGCCGCTCTCAAACCAGTAGACAGACCTGACGGGCAAAACATAGAATAAAGTTTCTGACAAAGTGGGAACCCAAGAACCTCCCCAGAGGACTTACCGCATTTTCAAAAGCAAGAGTTCCAGAACTACCGCAAATAAACTCTGGGAACTTGGTGCTAATTTCCCAGGGTCTTCCCAGTACATGCAGGGATATGTGGCCCAGTGACAGACCTCTTGTCTTGCATGCTCAGTCCCCACCATCTCCAGGTGGTAACTCTGCTCACACCCACCGCAACGGCCATAGGAGAGAGCAGTAAATGTTTTGACACCTGCAAACTGACTACTTGTGTTTAACACCTGGTCCCCACAAACTAAGACAGCCAAAAAGTAGAGGGAAAAGGACACACAGACCCTTCTCAGAGAGCACTTGTATACACACACCTGCCATCAGCTATAGGTAAAAGGCTTAGAAGTATCATTACTGTCATGGTATTTGTAACTGGCATCATTCTCATCCCTTGTGATACTTAAAAGCTTTTAAAAGCTGAATACTCCTAAGGACAAGTAATTTCTTGAGTAGTTTTCCGAAATTCAGAGAATCTAAGTTCATTGCTTTTCATTCAAGACTTTGCCTGAAACTAACTACTGATAATTTTACAGTTTCATTTTTGTCAGGACTTTGTAACTACAAAGGCATACTCAGATATTGCAGACAACTGATTTGGAGGACAGACAAATCTGAAGGCAAAGTACTTCTCTGCCTCAAGCAAAATGAGAACAGCTGCAGACAAATAATGGGTTGAGATGCTGAATCAATTAACAAGAACAACAGATGTTTTTGAAGTCAGGCAACCACATCAGATAATAAAAACATTAAGGGAGCATTTTACTACAGAAGTCTTTACTGGACTTTTATAATCCTCTTTTTCCTTGTCCACAGCCTAAGCAAAATACCTGGTACCCGGGACTTCTGCCCAGAGCTGGCTCCACTCAAATTCTCCAACGTGGATAACCAGGAACCACTGGGCAGTTTGCTCCCGAAGAAACATCTGCTTCCTGGAGTGAAAAAATGTGACTAATATAGAGGTGCCCTACAGGCAAACATACCCTATTTACACAAGGGCTGAGCAGTTCTTGTTTCAGAAAGGATTACCTGGGGACATCCAATAATCATGGCTGTAATTTCTGCTTCTGAGCAGACTTGGGGTTCAGTCTGCATGTGTAATAACCACAGCGTGTGTCTGCACACATGCAGACCATGCGAAACCTGTTCCTTAGATAGGAATCTGCAGCCTTGCAAATCCAGGTAACTATGCAAAAACTGCACCATGTCTTATTAAAGCTGGTTCTCACTATAACAAGCTGGTTTCAGTCACAGTTAGCAGTCCTGGGTGACACCTTCCTCACACCAAATTTTTTGAAAGCTTCTGCTAAGAGGTGCACGCTTTCTCAAGGATGAAGCTAGGGAACCGTAATGTTGAATTTTAACATCAAAACTTTCTGGTGATCCTTCCTTATAACTCGCATTGGAACTGCTGCTTGGAAACGAGCACAGACTCCATCAGAGCTTAACAACTCGCTGAAGCCTCATCTGCTAGTGCTGACTAACCCGCTATGTGTACCAGCCCCATACAGCAACTTTGCAAATTCCTTTTCAGTGCCCCAAAAGTGAGGACAGAAGTAGCTTCGATAGCAAGAAGCAAATGCTTGTGCTGAGCAAGGTGTTGGCCTTGTCACCTCTGAACATTCCCTTACTTCTCTACATTACCATGCGAAGAGTAAATGAAAGGCAAATGTAAGAATTGCAGAAGGGTCAAAACCACCATTCTAAGACAGACAAAGGGGATTACTGGAGGACAGCCTGCAAGCAGGGGTTGCAAATGGCCAGGCTAGGCCACAGAACTCAGTAAGAACCACTGAAATTGAAGGGAAAACAGACAAATCATTGGATATATCCAGATACATTCATTTAGATGTATCCAGAAGCCAAGAAAGGGAAAATCACTCAAAGATGGGGAACAAGGTAGGTTATGGGAGAGCACTCAGCCCAGAAACCAGTGGGAACAGGAAAATGATCTCTAAGAGGAATTGCCTAAATGTTCAGCTACTACTACTTGAGCGTCTGCAGATGCGTAAGAGTCCCACACACAGCCGCTCTGAAAGATTTCTGCAGCCATCCGCATCAAGGGTAACACGTACCAAATACACTCGTGCGTCCCACACCCAAGCAGTAAGGAGTAGAATAACCCCTCCTGTCTTCAATTAATTTCTTATTTCTCTACAGTCTTAACGCTAAAATAACAGGCTGAGGACAAGGTGATGGGTCATGGGATTTTCACTTGTTGAAAAACAGTATGAAATCGATGAGTCTCGGAAGGCGACCACCTTTTCTCTGTAGATCCCACTTACAGCAGTGAGCTGACAGCCTGGTCTCGCTAGTGGACCAAGTTGCAAGTTCATCTGACCACTACCCTCCCTACAACTAGTTGGCAGAAGTTTGTAGCAGCTCTTTAAACTGCTTTAGGGGCCATGCTGTGGAAGACTGAGGCTTGTTTATAGAACGAGCCATTCCAGTTTGATGTGCAATCCATTTTGTTAGCCTCTGATCTCTATTTTCTGTCCTGTCAAAAGAAGGTATAATCAAGGAACCAGCTAAGGGATTTCATTCTGTTTGAGTCTTTGGGGTTACAGTATTTATTTACATTGATGGGACAGTTTTGCCTCATTTTAGGATGGTTAGGCTCGTTGTGGAGAAAACAAAAGAAGAAAAACCCAGCTTAAAGGCATTCCTAAGTCTTGATCATCATGACAGTGTAGCATCATTTTTTTAGATAAATGTGGGATAATGTTTCACGGCTCTGAATGGAATACTTTGACTGGAAAGACTGGCATACAGCTTGTCTTTGTAAGCTGAAATAATAGCCACTAAAAAGTCACCTTCAGTGATAAATAATAGAAGAACATAGTGCTTCAAACAATGGTTTTGTCAAATGTTGGAAGACCTGCAGTCCTACACTGATGAAATCTTCCTGGCTAGACAATAAAGGTTTGGTCCCAGAAATTTGATTCATATTGTACTGGTAAGTGGCAGGCTGATATTGCTGTCAGATGTACCGCTCCCCTGCTGTAAAACAGGTTCTAACAATGACAAATACCCCAGAGTAACTGAAAGTGAGGATTGTCTAAGATGCTTTCTTTTCAGCTTTGAAAAGTATTTTGACTTAACAGGGTAAGTTCTGGCACAGAAAAGCTCTGCAGTAGCACTCTCCAGGTATCTGTAAAACAACCTGTTTCCATAGATTGTTGTTCAGATATGCTCCACACCATGAGCTGAGAAATATCCATCTTGATGGAACAGTAATTCTAAATTCTGCATGCAACATATCATAATTTGGGACAGCAGTACTGACTTCTGGTGATTGTGTGGACAGAGAATATAAAAATGAGCTGCCAGGGTTAAGCTGAAATTGATAGCATTGCCTGACTGCTGTCTTGTCTAATCCTTCCCTGTGAGAGACTGTTTGTATCAGCTAATGAAACCTCTAAGTATTTGCTATCAATATTGAGCTATTCTGTTCCGGAGAACAAAAGAAAAACAATCTGTATTATCTTTGGTCACAAGGAGGTCCACTTCAGGGATAAATGTCTATGGGATGTACTCTGAAAACTATATCAATCTCAGACTGTACTATTGCTGAATTTAATAGAATTAATCTTTTCAGCTGGGGGATGGTCTCAGACAACCGTAAGCTGATGATCAAAACACACCTGCAGAGATCATTTGTGGAAAACACAGGCTCTCTTGCTCAGATGGTCTGCCAACTGCCTGCCCTCCCTGCAGAGATGCGTAGCTGGTGAATCTACTCGATTTATGATGTCCAGTTCTCAAGACATGTTAGCTTCTCAATATAAATAGTTTCATTCCCCTTGCTGCTTAAGGTTGTTAGATAGTCCAGGCTCTGACACGAAATGTTTCTTTTCCAAATCCAATGAAAGATTCACACAACAGCCGTAACAGCTTTCAGTCCTCAAACACCTACGTGAAGTCTGAAATTTGGTTTTTATTATACTCCATGCATCAGAAAATGATGTGACTGGGGGATTAGCAGGCTCTAGTACATAAACATTTTTCTATTCTTTCCACTGCAGAAAGGGTAAGAAAGATTTCCCGACTCTTTCCAGCAGGCTGGCATTCTTAATATTCTGACTTCACTGGCATCTAAAACTGTCCGAAGCACGACCATGCATACTGTCACAAATATGCAAACTGCTAGATATCCCAAAGGAATGCTGTTTTCATTTCTGATGAACCTGGATCAGCTTGCTAGTCCCACTATCTGAAGTCTTTCAGATGGCTGAGGGAGAAGGAAGGGCCCTTATGATTCCCAAGTCCAAGACCTCAAGGTCTTGAACAGACTGTCTACAGTCTCCCTAGAGCACAATTAACAAGTGAAGTCATACAGAGGTTGCTTATTCAAGGACCTGGTTCATCCAAGGAGTATGTACCATTTCCGATGCCACCTCCTTGTTCTTAATGCAGAATACCTTTTTAGGGGTGTTTTGGCCATTATCTCAACTTAGCAATAGATGACTCTGAGAACACCCTCTGACAGAAAAAGCAAAAGGAGTCTCCCATGAGCAATCAACCTAAAGAACCAATCTCCCAGGAGATAATTAGCAAATGTGCAGCAACAAATGCAAGATTTGTTACACCAAAAAGGGCTTGACTCTATAACCCATTAAGGAGGACATTCGAAGAGGATTTCAGAAAAAATCAGGCCTTCACCACTCACACAAAGAAAGTCTGCTCATCCTAGCATCCAGAGTCAGAACTCCTCTTATTTCCTCCTCCTTTGGCTCCAAGTCTTACATTTCTTCTCTTTATGCAATTGTAGATTCAACGAAGACTTTCACAAGCCTTCCCCACCCCACTTGCCTATGCCTTGATGGTACAGGTACTGGAAGAGCAAGAAGTAGATACCAAGGTTCTCAGCACCTTGAAAGGGAGTAACACCATTTCTTCTTCCTCCACCATCAGGCAACTCTGGAACGAGAGGCCACAGCTGCCACACTTGGTGCCGAGTTTAGAGTTGCTGGGCCACACGAGGGACCGTCTGCAACTCTCAACTCTAGTCTGATTAAAACAGGCATCAAGACGCTTAACCCAGCACATTCTGTTCATAACAGAACTTTAGGTGACGTGCATCAGCTTTCGTCCCTTTAACTTCCCCTTGAACCTTTCAGGCCTCAGGCCTGGCTCTTGCAGAGCCTCTGCTAGATGTAGGCTCTACAGTTTCACCCAAGTCCTATCTTCTAGCGTGGAAGCTGTAAGGGCTTAAACCCGGACTGTACTTAAAACTGCCCTGGTATTCCAAAAAGCTTTCAAAGAACTTTGTACAGATTTTTGCAGCTACAGGTTTACTCCTCCTCCGAGTACAGTACAACCACGTGAAGAAAAGGAACAGCTTTTAAATTTGCTTATGCAGAGCTGCTCAAGAAATATTGCTACCATAGGCATGAAAACCTAAATAATAAAAACAAGGCAGGGAAAACTACATTTTAAAACTCCTTATGAGCAACTTGAAAAGAAGACTTTATGTGGCTTATCCAGACTATAACAATTTTATACAGGGGCATCACGGTTATTAACAGCTGCTACTTGTAAGGAAGATTTTAAGTATAGTTTTAGCTTCTATTCATAGAAACATACACACATACATGTGCATAAACTGCATTTGAGTTTCATGAAATCAGTACTATTACTCACTTGCAAATCTATACCTATCTATACCAAATCTATTTAGAAACCTCAGTTTCTAAATGACCCAAGGCCTTAGTTTCAATGTATTTTATTATTTTATTTTTTAAAAAATCTATAGCAGTTGTACAAATGGAAACTGGTAAAATGGACTTCAAACCAGTACTACTTGCAATTGTATTTTTTAATCTTAACATGCAGTGCAACAAATGTTCAGATGGATTTTATATATCTCCATGTAACTTAGATTAGCCAATCATGCCAGACAGCAGCATGAATTTTTAAAAATATTAGTTTGAGTGTTACCAAAGTATTACTACCTACCCTAGATGAAAATAGGAGAGACTGAAAAATGTCATTTCACCTCGTCTAACACACACACACACACAAAAAAAAAAAAGGCAGCATGCATATCACACTAAAAAATCGGCAAGTAGATTCTAGCCCAATGTTTTGTTCAAAGCAGAGCCAACTTTACATCCAAATTGGGTCACTCATTAGCACTGTTGCTGTTTCTTTCTTATTTTTATTAATACACTATATTTGGTCACTGAAGAAGACAGTTTAAACGTTTCTTGGGATTACAATGAAACAGTAGCTTCGGAAGCTTGGTTTTGAGAAGGGAGAAAAAAAAAAATCAAGTCAGCAGTATTAACTACATGCCAGCAGAGGGAAACACAGCCTCAAGAAAAATAACTCACCCTCTTGGATATTTTTTCTTCACCCACCACATCCATTGAAGCTGACTGCTTTACCCAGAGATAAATTACCCATTAGGATATGTTGCCTTGTTTCTTCTATTTACTGTGTCCACTGACAGAAATAAAAGTGATCTCTACTTTGAGTTGTACCTATTATCTATCACTTGGACAACTTACCAACTTTTTTCAAGATTCTAAGTGTTTCCTACGCTCCATGCAGTTAATGGGTCCAAAGTGCCCTTGGCAAAATACGATCCAAATCCAGCACGGTTAGAAGTGTCTCCTGGATGCTGGTATTTACCTTTCACCTTGGAAGATGTTATTCAAGCACCAGTCATCGCGGCACTAGGTGCTCGTGACGAACAGTATGAACAGGCACAACCTGCAAGCTCTGCAAGCACTTCTCACGCACCGGCTCAACACGTCGCTGCCCTGAGCACCGACAACCCACACTCTTCCCATGCAAAAGAGCAGTGCAGCATTAGGCCAGGTTTTATCAGAAGTTCAACGACAAGGGGGAGCATTGCTGCCCTAAGCAGCATGTTCAGACAGCACGTACCCAAAACACTGGGAGGGCTTCCAAAACTAATGGGGAAAGCAGGAATTTTAGAAAAATACTCCAAGAGTATGACCGCATACGAGCATAAATTCCACATCTCTGAAAGCTCTTCGCCACTCTAGGCTCACAACATCTGCTTCCAAATCCCTCCAAACCAGCCTGCTTCTCATACTTGCTGTTCTAGCTCCTAAGGGTTACATCTGTTAAAGGACACTTACAAAAACATGTAATTAAAAGATGCTGAACTCCTCCAGGCAACCAAAGCAAACACACACGCTATGACCTGCTTGCCAACTCTATACAAACAAAACAATGCACCATAGTGTGCTCTGCTCCAAGGGACCCTAAATGCAGCGATATTAAACACGAGTCAATTGGGCTAAAGGAGAGATGGAAATTTAATTAAAAGTTGATGGCTATGACGACTAAATTTGCAAGATTTGGCTGCCTTAAAAACACATTCTTTTCTTTCCCTCCCCCATGTTCAAAGTCGGCTACAGCCTAATCCTAGAAGTTTTGAGCACCTTCTTTTTTCTTGTAAGTCAGAAGGCACTGACGAAATCAAGCGCTTCAAATGATGTTCCACAAAGCATCACAAATGCATTCCCCTGACTCCTACTTTGCCCCCAACATGCAGAAGAGCTCAGTGCCACCACATGCAGAGACCCAATCTGATAACCAAAATTTGATTATCTGTAACTCTCAAAGTCACAAGAGGGTCTGCACAGTGTCCTTAATGTTGAATTCCTGAGTGCATGCTCACTTTTGTTGCTGGCATTGTCAGCTGCAGGCAACTCACTGGGAGCTCCCTGTGTGACAAAGAAAACTGTGGCAACGGAGGCTGGGAAGGCAGGTCACCGCTGCCGTTGCCGTCAGCACGCTGGCTACGTTAGCTGCTCAAGAACAGACATCTATAGTTTCTACCTGCAAATGTGGTACGGCTCTGGCAGTAATTCCGTGTGTGAGGGTGAAAAACAGGACGCATGCAAGTACAGTAGTCAGCCAACACACAAAATCTTGGTAGCTTTTCATCTCTTTCCAACCAATGGACCCTACATCAGAATGGGTAGCTCTCACCGCATCATAGATGTGTTACAGCTACTAATTATTGACATGCTGTTTCCCTGCGTCCTTCCACCTTGTCATCTGCTTTGACTGTAAGTCTTCCAGAGCAGGCTCATCTTTTTGCAGTCTAGAATGACGCATTCAATGCTGCTTTCATCTCAATACCCAACAAATCTTTCACGGAAACAAAGCTCACCCAGCTGCTGTATAAACCAGCAGGAGCTCCATACCAGTGATGATGCAAAACAGCCTTGCAAAAAGGGACATTAACCACAACCCATTAAAACCGAGAAGAAAAATATAATTCAGTGCTCCCCCCACAACCTTTTAGGCAAGGTGACAGGCACACTGGTTTTTTTAAATTAATGGCCAGTCTTGTAATGAGAGCCACAAAACCTTAGCTCCATTACAAAAAAAGGAACCTTTAACAGTTAAGAACTGTTGAACTTTGGAATTAAAGCAAAAAAGCCACCTACCAAATCACTCTGCAAAATGCCATCCCAGTAGAGCAATGGGAGGAACAGAGCTTAAAGAAAACATCTTTAGGAACCACTCTTGTCCTTCTGCTACTACATCATCACTACACCACGCAGAGTCAGCTGCAACTAACCGAGGCCGTACTCCACTTTCATGTCTCCTATCCAAACAAACCGATTTAATGTGACAGCTGATGAAATCAGAACCGGGGTGTTGTATTAGAAAGTTACACGCACACACTTAACAAAATCTGGAAACAGATACTGAAAATACCCTTTCTTTCCTTCCCTCTGTCAGGCCTTGTTTCCCATTTCAGGCTCACTCGTTCCAGTGGTCTCATAACTGGGCTGCAATTTTTCATTTCCATTCCCTGCTCACAAATTCAGCTGTTTTCCAAGTATGCAAGCTATTACTGCAACTGGGCTAAGACAAAAGATCACCAAATACAAGCCATGGAGGGATCCAGGCTGCAGAGAACACTTTGAATGATTTCGTAGAGTTCTTCCCTCACAGTCTTACCTTGCAAACAGGACCACAGAAAGTGGTGCAGTGTGATGTTATGGGGACAATTAAGGATACTCTTCCCTGTACCACTGGTCACAAGGCTGGAAAAGAAGGCACCAGAAAACTGCGGAGGTTGCTCCTTCGCCATAAGCCCCAGCTCTCCACCCTACCTCTCCCCCACCACAGATGTGACCCGTCACAGCTGTAAGGGATTCTGCCCCTTCCTTCCCCGCTTCCACCGGTCTCAATTTCACATTCGCACACAGACAAGCACTGCCACCACTAAGCAGCTGAATATGAATGGATATCAGGGATGCTAGAAAGCAACATCTCGTTCTTTTACCTTGGAAGCTCATCCCTGTATTCTGTATCTCTTTGTCCTGATCTTAAGGGCTGTAGGGAAGAAGCAGCAAGTAATCTTACAGACAGCTCTGACAGCTGCTCTGTGCTCTCTCTAGGAAGGAAAAGATGGTCAGAACTAGGACGACTTTTTTCCTTCATTAGAAACCTTCAAAAGCACTGTCACAAAGATACGAAGAATTTTTAATGAAAAAGCTGAAGAAAAATACAGAGCAGTTGTAACGCCATCTCTGACAGGAACTCTGCCTAGTGTGTTTCACTTTATTTTGGAGCCCAGTACTACTTACTCATCTCCCTTCCACAAACCGGGATAGCAGATCCACAGCAAATCAGGGCAAACACGCAGGAGGCCAGGAGTACTTGTCTGAATCTCAGTACCAGAAATTTGCAAAGCAATGAAAGAACACAGCAGTACAGACACAGTAATCACTGATCTCACCAACTGGCAGGGAGAATTGCTGTTTATCCCAACCACTGAAGCATGCCAATGTCAAAGATAAATGTGCGTAAGCCAACAATGCAGGGCTTAGCTTATTAGCTTGTGCTTTGCTTACTAGCCTGTGCACCAACAGCTAAATTACAGGGGGAAGCACAGAGCAGCAGGCTCTCTCCACCCTCGAGGATTCCACCCTCGAGGCTTTTGAGGCAATTTCATTGTTGCATTCCATGCTTCCCTTTCTCAACATTACCAACTCAGCAGAGGAAGCCCTTCAAAGTAGCATGTCTGGAAAAACTTTGAAGTGATGGCAGTGTGGGTTGAGAGTCACAGGGATGATGATGCAATGTCTAGTACCAAGCTGATACCTAGGTTTTGCAGAACACCCAGAGGTAAATCTACAGTGAGAAACCAAGTTGTCTGGACAGGGACAGAGCAGGCTGGAGAAGCAACCAAGGTGATAAGGCAAAAAATAAGGAAAGTGACCCAGAAAAATAAAAAAAGACAGTGGTCAAACCATAGCTGTCTGCTTACATCATGCACAACTGGGAATGCAGGCCAGCCAAGTTAGAGAGGCTTTCCAGATCCTACACTAAACAAAATTACAACCTCTCTCCCAGTTTGGCCTCAATAAAAATACACTCCACCCCAAGATCTCATTATATTAAGCAAACCAGAGTTTTACAAGTACTCCATTTCTGCAGCCAGCACAAAAGCATAATTCCAGTTAAAAGGAAATGCAGAAGTGCAAAAGGAATTGTTTACACCAGGTTTCCAACACAGCACATGTCAGTATTATCACTACAGACCTATTTATTCCTCATTTTCATTGTACTGTACAAATAATAGTATCAAAATATTGCATTATGAATATTCAATTACTATTTAATTACTGATACCCAGTATTCACATCCAAAGGACAAATTCAAAGGAGCAAAAGACAGACAAAGGAAAGTAAAACTTAAGATGTTACTAAAAAACTTAAGATGTTACTAACACGTTCTTGACCACAGCTCTTGAACTGGAGCTTTTAAGTGAGGTACACGAAGAGATGAATTGCAACGAGACCAATCCCTCTCATCAAAGACAGCTAAATGAGTGCAACAGCCAGGGACCTATTGATCTCAGAATTGTAATTTGCTGACTCTCCCTCACCAAGACATTACAGTGAAACTAGACATCTCTATTTTCATTAACTTCTTTTAATCTAACTTCTAATGCATTTTGGGCTGCGAAATACCAAAAGAAAATGTGTAGCAACAAAACTTTTTCTCCCCCTACATAAGGGAAACACACTTTTAGTGTAATTCACACAGACATCAAAGAACCATTATCTATAACTGACACCAAGTAAGAAATACTCTTAAGCTACTACTTATGTGCCTGGCACGAGAAGGAAGGCCAGCAGTTAAAAGTGGAAACAACAGCAGGTCTCTCCCTGGAACAAGCAGACAGAAGCATTTGGAATTATTTTTTTTTTTTAAAAAAAAAAAGGGAGGGGACTTGGGGGTGAAGACATTCTGGACTATGAGGGCAGGAGGAGCAAACTTTAAGCAGTAGAACAGACAGAACATTGCTGAACATCTGCAAATAAAATGGAAGAACTGAAACACAGACAGGGATCTGGAAATAGTTTAGCAAGATGGGATATATGAAACGAAGAAGGAATTTGGAAGGTTCTCAGCTGTTCTACTTTGATAACATTAAATATTAAGGAAAATGACAGAAAAGCACTTACAGAAGCATTAGCATAAGCATCAGCATGCTCCCAAGTGCTGAGCCACAAGAGATAAAATGGCCACAAGCCTGCCGAGACAGGCATTTCACCTCTTACAGAGGCACCGAGTGCCACCAGAGGCATGGTTTGACATACAGATTTGCAAAGCAACCAGCCGCAAACTGCAGCTATTAGAGAAGCGTAGCTGCAGAGAGAGCACAAGTCACTCCTAGCTTCCACCAGTGTGTAAATAACTGTAACGAGCATACAGAAAACAGGGATGAAAATATCCATACCACAACACGGAACGTTCTTCAGTAGCAGCCCCCGATCTTCGACAAGTTTCAGAAAACAAGTTCCTGTACTGTTTGTTACAATGTTTAGAGAACGGAGAACCTCATCCTAGAAGACATGCCCCAGTGTGAGGAATTCCACTGCAAATCTGAGCCATCGAGCTGTTTACAGCTTTAGAGGTGATGGTCTCAGCTCGACCTTGCACAATAGCACTGAACCTCTCTCCCTCTTTTGACCTGGAATACCACTCTAGACACATCTCAACATTCAATTGTTTGCCTTCTCATTGCTACAATACATTGGTGGTACAGTGATCACATAGGTGACAGTCATGTAAGTGCTTATAAAGATAAAACAATTGCCTCACTCTTGCTAAACTCTTGGCCTAAAGAGCACCTTGCAACCAATTCTGTCATTCACCTTCTAATCAAAGGGCACTTTCTGCACAGAGTGTATTATACCATTTTTACCCAAACTGTGCTAGCTTTCAGCCTGGTGTGACGCAATCTAACTTAAAAATATGTTCAAAATTTTAAGTCCAAGGGAATACCACCCTTCTATTTTCTTATGCTACCTCTTGCAATTACCAATTTGCTCAAGGTTTTACATTTGACTCCATTTTCCACTTCAATTTCACCAATTCTTTGTTTTAAAATTTAATTTGGTCAAGCATTATAATGCATTTGCCACAGCCCTTTGAAAGATTTAGCCACAAGGACAGAAGGAAAAGATTACAAAAAACCTGAACACTCTACCTTGTCAAGAGGTGTTCACTGATAGTGTACCAACTCACTATCTTGCTTCCCTTTTTTGCTTCACTTTTGTAATACAAATTTCAAGAAGGCACGTTATAGAAATAGCATTAGTATATGTCTAACTCTCTACAGTGTTTCACTAACAATAAACCAAGAGAGATGTGCAAGATGTATAACCTAAGGTTGTAAAGGTTAGCTTTCTTCAGAAACAATATTTAGTAAAAGTTTACATGACCATGTCTATAACAAGCTCCACTGTGGCCTCAAAATCCAAAGGCACATTATCTAATAGCTGAAGTACCTCTGACAGGTTAACAGAGTTGCAGCTCTGTTTCTCTCTAGTAGTCACCAAAGCTATCAGTGTAACATGGTCAGCATAGTATGATTTTCCTTTTCAAACTCAAGAGATTTGTGTTCTCAGTGACTTAGGCGAACTCATAACACAACTGATAAAACCAAAGGCCTGATACTGAGGTTTTCCAAGGCATTTGGGAAGATTATTTGTATAAATATAAAGCATTTTAGAACTCTTAGGAATGAAATTATGTGTGTGTGTGTGTAATATAATGAAGAATATCCAACGTGTTTTACTGTTCTGGCTTAGCTGCAGCTTTGATACAAAATCAACAGATTTCTGAAGTTAACCAGCACTTCAAGGGGAGTTGTTGCAGAAGATACCAAAAAGAACCTCACACTCTCATCAATCAGAATTCAACTCTTTTATTCAGCTCTCCATGTTAGTAGGACAGTGTTCATTATGACTGTTAACCCCAAGTGTGGGGATCACCCCATTCCACATTGCTGCTGGTCCATCCTTGCTTCCCTTCATTGTGAAGGGAGTATTGTCAAGAGGTAAGTGTCCCCATAAGAGGGAAGAGAAGACCTCCTGGTGGCGCAGAAAAACCTAGAGAAACAAATCATTGAAGAAGTTAGTCTTTTTCCCCAAAATAATAATATCAGAAATTTAAGCACACATCATAAAAAAAGATCTCTGAATTGTCATTTATCTGGTTTCCTCGATAGCTGCATTATAGGTGCACCAAGGACTGAGCCATGGGTACCAAACTCCTCTTCTGACCTTGGAAAAGGCCTTTCCAGGTCAAGGAGTGAGATGCAGTGAAGGCTGTGTTCTAAAGGGTAAGATCTAGTTCCTGTTACCTTTCCTGTGGGTAGAGGAGTTCAGTCTCTGCAACTGATGATCCAGCATCTTTCACAAGTATTACATTCCTGTGGAAATATTTCATGCGGAGGAAAAATTGTGTAAAAGTTTAGCAAAGTCAGACTGCAGCCTCTTTCTGCCTAGTTCTCTCACTGATAAAGCTTCAGTATTTGCCATCTGGTAAACAAACATTTCCATTCAGGCACGGACAAGCATTCCTACATCACATTACATTTGCACTACTCCTCCCATACATTGTTGTAAAGATGGGGTGGGAGAGTAACCATAACATCTGTGTTGTTTCTGTTGGCCTTGTGTTTGTTAGATGGATGGGAAAATATGCACACAAGCATACTAAGTTTCCTCCTGGAAAATCACAAAATACTATACAAGTTTCAGGCTTAATACACAATACCACTGAACAGACAGAATCCAGACAATAAATACTAGCAGGCAGTGCTTTGCACAGCAGTAGCAAGGAATAAGAGAAACTGCACACGCACCCTTGGGCAAACCACACTTCTTGTAAACACCAGATATGAAGTATTTACAGTTGCACAAAAGTCAATGCGACATTCCCATTCCTTATCACGGTGTAACTGAAACAGTCATCTTGACTCCTGGCCTCCCGCTACATTGGTAAGACAGAACTGAAAGGATACCTGCGTATACAGCTACCGCTTAGTCTTCTCTCTCTGCTTCACGGCACCTTCCCGTTTAGTCCAGGTAACACTGTGTACAGTTTTCACCTCTCCAGTTCCTTTCTCCCCAAAATGTAAGTATTTTATGACAGAGATAAACTAAGCATCAAGGAAGCTCAGTAGTATCACTGCTTCCACCATAAACTGGAAATCTGCATAGAAAAAAATGCATGACTGGCCAAAGAGGTAGCAACAACTGGGTTACTGGCTAATGTAATATGGATTTGTCCTCCCTCTCTAACAGCAAATGCTATTTTTTACAAGAGATATCATCCCAATAAATTCTGGAAATTAGCATATATCTCTGAAAATGCATTAATGTGATAAATTAGTTTTTTCTGATTACAATACTTTATTGAAAATAATTCCAATGACCTCTAATAAAATTTCATTTCTTTTCCGTTCCTGTATTAAAATTACTCAATTATACTGCAATTTGTCTAACACAAAAATTAACTCCTGATTTAGGAAACTGTATATATCATATTACATTAAACCACAGATTAACAGAATAAGGAAAAAGGAAAAGCATTACATAAGGGAAATTTAAAAACTCGTTGATCAAAAGCCACTGCACTTTCTAGTGACAGCTATACAGAATATTATTGACAAAGACTTCTGCCACTACTGCATATATTGCAATAAAAACATAGAGCCCAGCAAAATCTTCCAGGGGGAAAAAAAAAAAAAAAAAAAAAAAAAAAAAAAAAAAAAAAAGACTTCCACACTCTGTCGTCCTCTGGTCAAGGCCAAGATTAGCACAGCTGACCATCTGTGATTATAGAGCATTCCACACTGGTTTGCCCTGTTTGACCAGACTCAAGCCTACACACCAGAGACATTTCAGCAGCTAATTTTTTTTAATAAGATACATGCACATCAAAGCAGCACATCAAAACATTCTGAAAGGAAAGAGAAATGGTAACAGAAGATGCAATTCAATGTATGCAACACTTTCAAAGTCCTTTCTCAGATGTTTCTTTGTCTCCTCTTATGAAAAGATAAACCAAAAAGCCTTCTACCCGGCAACATCAAGTACTCAACTGGCACTAGACTTTGGATATAACTAGTCATGTAGTTCTTATGCATTTTGACTGCTTAACCATCCTGCCTCCTACAGAAATGGACAACAGAATGACATATTTAACTCCCAAACACATTTCACTCTTTACAAACAAACAAAAAAATCTATTACACTAAGACAGTGTACGATACGCAGTTGCATACAGCAAACTGCCTCCAAATAAAAAAGCTGACACACAGAAATTCACATAAATCTTTTATAAGCCCTTCCCCCATACACACTTGGCAGAGCTTACACTGACATACTACTATGCAAGCTCTGTGTACTCAGTAACGCTTGTACTGTTTCTAAATGGAACAAAAGGAGGATGCAGAAATACCTTGCCCAAGCACAATGTAAATGTTAATTTCTCTATCAGCCTAATCCGTAATCCGCTTTTCAGTTATCGTGAGGAACCTAACCATTCCTCCTTTCACATAAACACGACCCCTTGCCTACCCATGGAAGCCTATAATAAGAATGAAAAATATTCTGCATTCTTCAAATCTCTACCACATCGAAGTTGCAGAGAACAAGATGCTTTGCTATGTCACATGTAGTAGAAAAAAAAAAAAAATAAATCCTCTTGTACTGACAGCCGCATGTGAAAACATGGAGGATCTGGGAGAGTACTCTAAATTCCTGCTTGTTTTACACCCAAAATCTTTGCTGAACGTTGACTCTAAGTCACCTACAATTGTCCCCTTGCTCAGCCGTTCTTTACCTCTACTCCTCACTATGCTGAGAAGCAAAAGGCTACAGGTTTATCTGGGCAAATAAGCCCATGTTCAGGGCCAGGTAACCACCTTTCTTCCCAAGTATTGCGGTCATCTAAACTCAGTGCAGCACATTTTAATCCACGTTACCATCCATCCTAGTAGGCAACTGCTACAGTCAGTTTCCATACCAACAGTTCTGTATCAATCTCCAGCTCTCCTCCTTGATACCCAGTTCCCAAAGGCTAGCATGCCTAGCATATATTACATACAGGATGTCTGGTGAGATTCTGCCTTACAACAAAAATTTGGGAATGCTCAAGATCAGCAAAAGCCGTTTTACTGCCTCATCTCTATCTCTGCTGACAGACTGACATATGCTTCAGACTCCTTTGCCTCTACCACCAGAATTCACTTTCTCTCTTTCACATCTCCAGTGTGAATGCATTTTAAAAAATTTTCTATGAGCTTCATCTCACACATAGACTTTACTCATCATCCTATTTAATGGGACCCTTTTCAAATCTCCATTCGAAATATTTTTCACTTTGTACAATTGATCTCCTTTCACTTTGCAATAACTCAGTTCTGGGATTTCCAGCCTGTGGTTCACACAACACTTAAAGGCAGCACGAAAAGCGAGATGCCACTGAGAAAAGCACACCAGTTGTCCATGATATGTACCTGATATGCACTGGAGACTATTTAGTTGCCTGGTATCAAAAACCTCTGATCCAGCTTAGTTCCTATATGTAAGCATTGTTCCTAATTTTATGTGACTACCCCAGATAACAACAGCAAACTGAACTGGAATTTATCAACTAACACTTAGATGTAAGTGGACTGGGAACAGTTAAAATGCAAAAGCTACTGTGGTGTTCTGTATATTGGTATATATTCTGACCACAACCTTTTCCCCAATCCACTTGGATACATTTCTCCACATCTTCAACTGATTCACATCCAAACTTCCCCTATGCCAGACTGCTCATCAGTGCTTCCCCATCCTGCTGTTCTCTCCTCTTTCACTTTCTTTTCAGAAAGAGAAATCATCCTACTAGAGGTCCGTAATTTAATCTCTGGTAGGACACTTACTTAAAAAGGAGGTTCTGTTATACTGGAACATACTAATGATAAGTGCAACAACAATTCTTTGATGTCTACATCAGCCATCTCCTAACTGGAGTGCACATTCCCCAGCAGGTTACAGAAGACAACCCATACATAAGACTACAGGAAGAAAATTATTGCACCATTAATAACTACAATGAAACAAATGCTTAAAATTGTGTTCATTTCATCTTTATCTCACCCTTTTTTAATTTCCGGGTTTGTGTATGACTTATAATGTACACAGTAGTACATGTACATAACAATTAAACATTGCATGCTCAAAATGTTTTTTTACTGATAGCAATGTGCAATCAAAAAAGTTTGAGACACCACTGGTCTACTAGATAACTGAAGAGGTGGTTAGAACTACTAGCTGTTAGACATTAAGTAGAAACATGGTATGTTCTGCATTTCACACTTTCAAAAAGGATTTTAACTGTTGGCGCTTTGAACACTTTTTCTATCTTGAGATATATGAAGTCTCCATAAGTAACACTGCCCTTTACTATCATAGGGTTTCTAAAGCATCTATCCTTTCATCTATACGGTGCTCTATTATCATTACACAGTAATTAGTATCTACATAAGATTCACGGAAGAGAATAATGGATCTGGGGTTTGATTTTTCCTGTTAGAGCTTTTACTTAATATTTCCAGGTTTGGGACTGATAGCATTTGGGTACTTGAGAACATTTTGCACTTTTACTTTGTTCCTGTTCTTACCTCCCCCTTACATAAAAATCCTTTAACATTATGTAGAAACAAATTTGTCTTAAATGTTATGTAAAGACATTTCAGCATCCCAATTAATAAGAAGTCCTTAAATCCTTTTCATTATATTGTAATGGGCTAATGACTGGTACAAACCCAGGAAACAATTTCTCTTCTGTACTTACCACTTTGGATTTACTGGTATGACTAGTTAAACTAATGAAAAAGAGACTAGGATTCAGAAACAGAGGAGAGAGTCTTAAAGAGGATTTTTATATATAGAAAATGTCATACCAGAATTTTGAAAAATTAATCTAGATTCATTTGAATACATGTGCACCATCGCACCCTACTGGACAAAATTAGAGTGATTTAAGGATGTGATTTAGACTTAATGCCAAACCCATTTATTTGTTATAGGTGATGCTGTTGTCCCTAAATCTCAAGCTACCATCACACATCACATGAAAATTCTGAGTTCTTAAAGTGTCACTACAGCATGAGGCTGCTTGCTTATAATATGCATTTGTAAACCACGCTCCTTGCACAAAAAGTATGCCTTTTGACAATACCACGATCTGAGTTCTTCACACTCAAGGGGGTACAAAGCCTTTGAGTCAAAGGAACCAGCCTTTGATGTGAAATGCTAACTATATGTATACACAACAGTCATTTCAGTTATCACCAAGTAACATTGTGATAGAATACTGAAGAACATTTCAAGAAGAGACCTACATGTACAAGAAGTACGTAAGAGAATCACCCCAGAAGCAGCATTGCATAGCAGATGGGCAAAAAGGAGCAGATGAGCTCTCAACCTATGAGGCTGACCATTGGCTTACAGTAAGGATGCGTTTCACCTCAATAAAATAAAAATCCACAGGTAAAGACAGTAGAATCTTTCTCATTTATTCCCTGTTTCTTAAACCAGGTTAAAGCAACCATGTCACCAATGGCGTAACCACAACTGATCATCCTGTGGAGCAGAGAAATGGATGGACTAGATAAATTCCTTCGAGCCTTATTTTCCAATACCCTTAAGATGCGGCAACTTTGGCGAAGTTTAGTATTTTAAGATATATACTCTGCCTTAAGAGGCAGTGGGGAAAATGGAACATTGAACCAAAGATCAGAACCAGGACACACGGTAACCAAACACCAAATCAGACAGATCAATGTGTCTATTGTACTACAGCTAGCCTTTTGATGGTTAGAATTCTGTAAATTAGACTCACCATTCAAAGGAACAGCTCAGGGACTCTGCCTCTCCTCCGTCCCCCTTACTTCAGTTAATATTTTGCAATCCATTTCTCCCCGTACTGGAGGTTCCTCAGGTCAGTCACATGAGCTTCTGCTGCTGCTGCTGCCACCTACCAGTTTTATTACTCTGTTGCAGCAGAAGGGCATATAGAAGAAGTTCTTGTTCAGCACGCACATAATCATCATCCTTTGTCTAAGATGTCATGGCTTATTCAAGTTCTACAACATTTCCCCATACACTAGGCAAAGCACTGGGCACAACCAAGATCAATACAAAGCTTTGAAAGCCATTCCATGAAGAGGAAAGAGCATGATCTGTAAAACCACCTTTCAAGCAACATTAAATATTGACATTAACTTCTGCAGAATGCAGCAAGTTTTGATCAACTCTCCTCACCAATGACCATTTGCAGACACTGCAAAGAACTAGCATTGTCTTTCTTTCATGAAAATCTTCACATAGTGTATATATAAATTCAGGGTGGAGACACAAAACTGTAAGCCAACATGAATTTTGTTAACGAATCTGAGGAAAAGAAATTCTTTTAGACATTATTACAAAACCGCACATCTCTCCCAAAAAAAGACACCCAACCACATGCCTGAAAGTGTTACACCCGTGTCCTATAGCAGCTGATGCACAAAAATATACACAAATAATGGAATAGGCCTGCCCAGTGCTGAGACGCAAGAAGTGGGTGTGTCTGAAAGGAAAAAGCATTGGAAACATAAGTATAACAGGTCTGTAAAATTATCTTGCAAGTAAAATTAAAGACGCAAATTATACACTCAGTTATACCAGTGAAATTATGTATCACTCCACTGACTTTCACAGAGCGACTCCAGGTTTATCTCAGTGTAACCCAGAGCAAAATTTGGCTCTAAAATTATTCCCTCCCACCTTAATTTGAAGCTGCAATTTGTGGTAGTGCTGATAAATTTGCTGTGTTTCAGGAAAATATAACTTGAGAATATGAGAAGTAGACTATTATATGATATTGAAGAGTTATTCATGTACACAGGAAAAATCTGAAACAAGTGCCAATTCTTTATAGATGTCATGGGAAATAAAATACTGCATCAGGAAACTTTGAAGCCTGTCTGTAGGCTCATATTCTTCTGCTTTGAATGATATTCTAATTGTCTTGATATTTACCTCTGAGTAACATACAGATTCTCCTCCTTAAACGAAGCAAAAAAATATTAAGTTCTCAGCACTTTTAAGTGGTTTGAGATTAAGGGAGCAAGTTACCAGAGGAGGATATAATGTACAAGTACTGCGATACAGCAGTAAGGGCAACGTAAAATGCATCGCCCCATCCTCCACAAACAGAAATAATCAGCTCCACAGTCTTTTACTTTAGCACACATATTCTCCCATCTGTCCTCTTTACAGGATACTGCTCTATTGAATTTTAATAGATTTAATTTAACATTCATACTAGGTTTTCATACCTATCAATTCCTAATTGAGGCAGTTATATTTTATGTTCACTTAGCAAATGGAAAGCATCATCTCTTTCAAAACCCTAAGCTAAAATAGTACATTAGAAGGCAAACTACCTTGAATCAATAAAAACGAGGTGGAATCAATGCATTATAAAACTATCCCTCATATACTTACATGAGGGGACTCACTTTCATCTCACCTGAGTAAAGCAAAGGACAGTGACAGTTTTCTTAAAGGTCAACATGTATAAGGAGGGAAAATAAAGAAGAAAATAGGATTTTCTCTAAATACCACTGTTAAAGAAATCATTCAAGAAGTTTCACCACAATGAACTGATGGGAAGAAAGGAAGACAGACAAGTTAGCAAGCTTATGAAGGGTACAGTAAGAGCAGAAAAGAGTCAATTTACCTGAGAACAGGTCGGTTTTGGATGTCACCAAACTGCTGCGTTTACCATTTTACCCGCTTGCATTACTGGGGGGAAAAGTTTAGGAAGGAACATTCTCAAGGATTTTTCATAAGTTCTCACTCTCGCCATCAGAAAGGGGAGAAGGGAAGGTTTTCTCTGGATTGTTTGACTTTTTTGGCTCCTGAAAAGTTTTGCAAAGAACAGTAACAAAGTGTGAACTGTTAGAACACGTTTCTGTAAAAAAAGGGAGAGTAAGTCACACAAAATAGAGCAACAACAAATGCCACCCGAAATTCGTGCATCTAACTTGTGTCATCAGTTTAAACAAATAAACAAAACAAAAACTTTTCAACTCAAATTGGAAATATGAGAGGACTGGAGGCTTCCAACACCAGGCCAAAATCCACCATCAGAATGCTCCAAAAGTCACTCTCAAAGGTTAAGAAAGACTTAAAGAAATAAAACAAAAGGAAAAGGCAGCAAACATCTGGTTATAAATCCTGCAGTGTTCAGTTAAAACAATTCCTACAACAGTGAAAAAATTAAAAATTAAAGAAGGCAGTAGCAACAGAAGTTACCTGTCCGAGCACCTACTATTCCATAGAGAGAACAGGAGTGGGTCGTGTGTCTCACACCAGCCATAAAGCCCAAAAACCTTCTCAAAAAGAGTGAGCCATGAGAAAGATACTGTACATGCAATTTGTTCTCAAAGTCTCTCTAAGCCCTTAAGGTCCCTTATGTATTTAACAGATTTTTGCAGGAAGGGGGAGAAAGATTTAGCAAATGTCACTGGTTTCATTTAGATGGATTTTGAAGTCCAGTATAACATCTGAAGAGGTATCTCCTTCATGTCTGACATACACGGATGTTCCAGAGGTTATTTCCTGAGTAAGTATCACACATGAAAGATAGCACACGAAGTGGGAGAAAATGCTCCCCATCAGCTGAGAACAAAAAATGTTAACAGTCCACGTATGCAGCAAGCATTGACATTGCATTACGGATGAGGTGCTTTAACATTCCAAGAAAAGATTTTATAAAACACATTAAAACATTAAATACAAGGCTTAAGATACAATCCGTACATTGACATAGCAAGACATCAATTATAAACATGGGAAGTTGAACAGAAGAAAATCTCCAGTGTTACAAAGAACAAAGTTTCATCAGCTGTAGGTTAAGAAACTTCCTCTTGCAAACAAAAGTTTCTAACTGGCTCTTTCACGCATTAAAATATACAGAAATAGTTGTATCACCATCAGCTGTATCGGCACTATCGTAACCCAGCACTACATTGACCATTTTTTCAGCACATGCTTCCAAACCCACATACGGAGGTAGTGTTAGTGCGACTGTATGAAAGTTTAGCATGTGGTTTTCAGTGTATGGAACTGAAGGCAATACAGTGTATAAAGCTTATGTCTGTAAAGTTCACCTTCAATGGGAAACACTGCCTGGTTACCCACAGGATAGATTTGTTAGCATTTTTTTCCTTTAAGTAAAAACAAGACAACCCCCCTCACACCCTCAGCCCGTTCTGTACGTTTTGCTATTTCAGGAGCAATGAATAAGGGAGTAAATACATGAGACAAGTTTGCCCATTTCTACCAACGAACCCTTAGGCAAGGTTTTCATGCAGTATCAATACCCAATGTTCAAACAAAAGTACATGATGCCTCAAATCCTGTCTCCCTTCCTGACCACTATGCACAACTTATCTCCAAACTAGCCATGGAACCAGCCACAGAGCAGCATCTTAACCCAAGGGAGCCAAACTGTACATCTCTCAATCCGTTGTTTGTCTTTAAAAAAAAAAAAAAATATTCTGTTTACTTCACAAATTTTACTGCTGTAAACCTGGACATTCTTGGAAGGGTGAAAGAAATATAAAGTTCCTGTGAGCCACAAAATGTTATGGAGACTCAAAAAACAGTCCAGAACGTTCAGTTACCAGCTCTTTCATCTAAAGGTGTTTCCTGTGATAGAAATACAGAGGTTCCACTACACCAACTAGCAGATGTTTACTCCCTGCTGGTATTCCACATGTGCTCAATGTGGGCCACAGCAGAAAAAGGTCAGGATTGACCCTATCAGCCTCTCAAGGAGTGCAGACACCTACCAGTAAAAAGAAGAAAAAAAACCCACCCAAAACCAACAAAACCCCCAAAAAAACACCACCACCCGAATTTTCCTTAGATAAACAAGCAAGGGGAGAAGAGCCTCTGGAAGAGATACTTTACTGCTCAGTGACTAGAAAACTAGGTTTCTTCATGTATTGTGGTTCTGCAACTCTTCATGGAAGTTAAAGACCTTTATATTCTTCAGGTATAACCTGCGCACTTGACAGCTCAGGAAGAAAGATTTGAAAATACCTTTACTGCTGAAGCTCCTTTTGTTGCTGGACCAGCTGGTCCACTCCTGCTTAACACCAACAGTCAACCTTTCACTTGATTTTAATAATAATATTTAATTCTACAAAAAAAAAAAAGCCATTTTATTACATTCCTTTTAAAATAAAAAAAAACCAAACTGTACAAAGAAGCATGATCAAACCTCCATAAAGCAGGTTAATACTGTTCTGTTTATTGCCTCTTGAAGACTCTCTGCATAGTGTCCGTGAGTTGTGTTTAAGGTCCAAGTGAAGATAAAACAGCAGAGCAGCAGAGAGGTGAGGAAGGGCCACAGAGGTGGGCAGTGCAGAGCCTCAGAGGGTACATGGAACATGCTCCATTAAAGTATCCAGAAAACAGCAGCATTGCACACACAAAACCCCCCTCCAAACAAACCCTATTTTCACAAGATTATTCTTCAATTGTAAACGTTTTACTTTTTGTTTTTTAAAAAAAGAGGCTTATCTTTTTTTATATATATATATCTATAGTTCCAGGGCTTTACAAACCCAGAGAATGAGAAAAGAATGAAATGGGAGGAAGAGGAGGAGGAGGAAAAGGAGGGGGAAGACAGGGACTTAAAAAAGGACTCAGTATCTGTTTTGGTTATTCGTTTTCCAAAACAGCTCAAGGCTAATGAGAAAATGCACAGCCAGAAGGACTAAGGAAAATCAGGCAGCCTGGAAAAAAATTAGGAGCTCAACAGCCAAAACCCAAAAAGAAATGAAGCAAAGCAAATGCACACACACAAACACACACAAGTGTGTGCACTCACACCACGCACACGTAAGGGTCCAGGATCAATCTGTTAATTGTTTGTGGACCTAGGTAATATAATTTATTTTTTTTAATTCCGGCTGAGCTCTCATTTTTTTTTTTTTCCTTTTTTTTTTTTGTTTTTTTTGTTTGTTTTTTTTTTGTTTTTAAACTTTTCTGTTTTAAATCTGCTGCAAGTTTCCCAAAGCTAAGAATTGAGTATTTCTCCCCGGTTATACTCTTTGGATTTCTGCCAACATCAGCTTTTATGTTTAGTGGGGAAAAAGTAAGCCTGGTAAGTATTGTTATGAACTGCAGCTTTATTCTAAAATACTTCTAGATATCTAATCACTTTTAACCAAATTTTCCCTCCTCCACACCTTACCATGTTTCCCCCCACAAAAAAAGGCAAAAATGAAAATAAAATTAAAAAAAGAAAAAAGAAAAAAACACACCAAACCCCACCAATGTACAGGCTTTAACTCAGTGTTTTCTTAAGAAATAGTCTGCAGTGTTTGCACTTTGGCCACTGTTAAAGATGCAGGCATAGAGAAGGGAGTGTTGGACTAGCATGTATTAAAGAAAAATGAACATTAACATTGCAGATCTCTCTCAAGACTAAAACACTAACAAATACAAGTCGATGCACGTTTGCTTTAAACTAGTGTAATTCTTTTTCACATTGGATTAAACATTATTTTGTATACCAAACATTACAGTGCTGTTTATCTCCTCCAATCATGCAAAAAATAGTTAAAACATGTCACTTCTGCCACAAATAGAATATGACCAATTCCTCTACATACCTTCCGAAATCAGGATTTGAAATGAGAAAAACACAAGTACTAAAGCCTTCCTTCAAAAGCTTTGTAAAGAAATATAGACACAAAGCTGCCAATTAATACCAAGATGGCACAAATTACAGATTTGTACAGAAAGCTCACATTAAGTCAACTGACACTTCTCTCAGCCTCATCATTTGAAAGGCCGTATCCTGCAAGGTCAGAAAGTGATGACTTTAAAAGGATCCTGAACTTATAGCTCCCATCTATAACAGTAGGAACAGTAGGTGTCCAGGAACTTTGAAATATCTGGTATTTAACACCTTAAACTCACATTGAGAATTTGAGGCACTCAGCAATTTACAGGATCAAGTCTTACAGAGGTAGAAGAGACTTAACTGGTGCAGTAATTCACAGAAGTTTCTAGAGAGCTGCCAGACAGCTTTCTGAAAATCTTCAAGTGAATCATGCTTCAATGCCTGCCTGTGAACACACGTGAACTGCAATACATCTGGGGACCAAAGCAGCATCCAAATAAAATTCCTACTTAGGTTGTGAACTGAGCATCTTCATTAGAAAACTGATGCTGAAGAATCAACACAATTTTATGTTCTGCAAAAAAGCAGGGGCAGCAGTCACAGCACGCATGCCTTTTACTCTTGCTCTCAATTGACACCCTCCCCTTCCTCATTCCTCTGAGCTTCTCTGATAAACAGCATTGCAAGTTGGTTTAAAAAAAAAAAAAAAATTTACAAGAGAGAGTTCTGTTGGTCATCTATTTACATGTGGCATCATTCCACAAGGAGTTTGATCTCATTGGCTAATAGCTGGTTCATGTTGAATAGAGCCCCCGGGAGCTTGGTGAGCAACTCTCTCTCAGTGGTCTCAGGGTCGCTGTCGACAGAGCTGGAGCTAGCACTCATATTGTCGACAGCGGCACTAGCTGGAGGGCCCAGCTCTGGCTCGCTAGTCTCGCTTGCCGTGGACACCACAGAGAGCAAGGACATGCGCCGCGTCAAGCGACCGGGGGTAAGGAGAGAAGCGGCATAGTCCGCTATGATACCAGCTACATCTAGATTACAAGCCTTGTCAAAGGCAATGAAACCTACATTTGCATTGGCCTCGCAGACGTAGAATGAACCGTCGTCCTTCATCAGCAGGTCAATGCCACACACGTCCATCCCCAGGATGTTTGACACTTGGACTGCCAGCTGCTTGCCTTGTTCACTCAGTGAGCACATCATCCCTACGCCACCTAGAAAAAGTGAAAAAAAAACCAACTTGCTGACTGTAGTCTGGTCACAGGTGACTGACATCCTTCTCAGATAACTGGTTGGTTTTTGGTTGGGAAGCTCCAAAGCGAGCCTGCAAGCACACTGCTGGTGATTCAGAAAGCAACCTCCTTTCCACAGTGACTACTAATGAACTTGAAGCCACAGCAGGGTTTCAAAAGATTCTGACCTGCCAAAGGCAGGTCAAGGGTATAACTTGTTCAAAAAACAGTTAAGTGCTGACTTTTTAGTTAAGAAAGATACTGTACATTTTTATGATCCTGGGATGTTAAAAACATGGCCTAACAAACCACCCTTGTTCTTTCTAAGGCAGAGACTTTCCATACATACTTGTAAATTAGCACAAGAAATCTTTCAGCAAAATCAAACCATGTGTTCTTGATAAGACTACAGCTCTAACAGATACAATTTGAGAGAGAAGAGGCTTAAGTCATTATCATCTGCTCATGTCCCTCTCAGCTTGCTATCATAGGTTACTCTCTCTAAAGCAACAGTTAAGGAACATTTGTGTCCGAACCTCAGCTGGTCCAGTTCACAGTCTACCATCTAAGTATTACCGATACTGATTTTATCACAGCACTTAAGTTTTAAAGAAACAAAAACCAAAAAAAAACCCACCCCCACCCAACAATGACAATCCAAGAAACATTTAGCAGAAAACCTTTCAGGCTGTATTTCCTTAGCATCGAGTAATAACTAAAACCTCTCAGGCATTTGGGGTGTTTTGACTAACCAAAACTGTACCACTCCACACCTGCTCAGGTTCAGCACTGTTTCAGCTAGGCTGCCTCAACCCTCCTACCCTCAGAAGCCCCCCATCCTGCACCCAAAGCCATGCAGAAACTCAGTTCTGAGAACGTTACAATCAGTGCAGCAACCTTCTTCTCTTTTCCTACCAGACATGGTTCTTTGGGAGAAAAGGCAGCAGGAAGGAGCCTGACAGACTTAATGCAGCACAGCAGCTGCATAATGCAATCCAACTGTTTATTGCCTTCAACAGTTTCCTCCCTTAACACTCTCTTCTACCCTCTTGCCAACTGGCCATCTCCTCCACCTCCCCCAGTCTCTGTCGTCCTTTTTTTGTTCCTCTTAACAGGATGAAATAAATGACAACACAGCATTAGCATGACACTGCCACTACCACATCAGTTGCTCCATTTGTGTCCCTAGAACTTTCCCCTGCTTTTCATCCGTCCTACCCATTGTATTACTTTGGGCAGAGATTCTTTCTCTTTCTGTGTTTGCTCAACACACATCTCACTTAATCCTTACTCTCACGTTTCCTCTGTAAACCCCCAACAGTACACACAATTAATACAAACTAAAACCTGCAGCTTTTTTCAGTTGGGTTTGTGATTTTTACTAGATTTAAAAATTCTGATCAAAACTATGAACAATGCTTTTCCTACCAAGTGAGCAGTTACTCTGCATCCTCCCATCTGTTGAGCAGCGGAGCATGGTGCCCACCACACGGCCTCCTACTACGATGACACGTACATCCTTGCCATGGGACTCTTTAACGTATTTTTGGAATAAGTAAGGGGCATCATGACGGATCAAATGGCTTAGGTCTGCCAAATGGTGCTTGTCTCGTGCCAGGAACACAGCTTTACCTGTATGAAGAAAAGAACATCAAGATGGGAAGAAGCTACCCATTTGAGCTGTGTCAGTGATTCAGCACATAAAAGTGAAACCTCCGACCAGTACACTGCCCATTCTCACAGGCCCCATCTGTAGCTTATACTCATTTACAAATTCTTCTGTGGTCATCAGTGTTTCACTGCTTCAGTGCTTCTACATGTTCCAGTAACTGACAGAGTTCAGAAGCCGGGGGGGGGGGGGGGGGGGGGGGGGGGGGGGGGAAGAGAGAAAAGAAAAAAAAAAAAAAAAAAAAAAAAAGGGAAAGGAAACAGCTTTAGATAAAGAAGGTGGTCTTGTAATTTCAAATCCTTTTGGTACAAGTCCTTAATGAGGAAAAAAGGAAGAAATACTTAAAAGAGCAGCAGATATTTAATAAATAACACAGTTTTGTTCATCCAAGAGGACTGGACACACAGCCTACAGCTTTGACACACAGGAACCGATGACACAAAACTGTTAAACACCAAGCAGCTAAGAACTCTGAAGTCACCCCAGTGTGCCACTGCAGAACCAACCTAGGAAGTTGCTGAGAGTTGTTCTTCCCAATACTTACAAGAGCTCACAACTTCAGAGCAAGGCTTTGCAGTGGAACAACTACATTCAGAGGAAAAACACTAGACTCCACAGTATACACGATAAATTAGCAGAAGATTCCACATGACATAAAATGAATGGAATGTGCTACAATTTTGGCAAAATCCTCTTTAGAAATAACTAGCTTTTGTGCAAGCAAACATCTCAAGAACTTGGATTTTTTTAACCCAAAACACACCCTTTCATTTCCCTTAATTTCTAGACCACACCAAAGACTTATTCGTTCTTCTCCAATTTTACTAATACTGATGAAAGTCACTCCTGAAACAGACTCTACCACTTTCTACCTCATATGTAGTCCCACAATATGGCATCCCTTTCCATCTTTAGCTACATTTCACAACTCCTCTTCCCCTTTCTTAAGGGCTCTCTTACGTGTCATGTTAGGTTTATGTTTTGCAATAAGGCTGCACAATATTTTCTGTGGCAGAACTGTCACTCAATTATGCTAGTGTTAACAGAGTACAAAAATCAATTGATAAACTGCCTATCTTAACTAAGGGAACAAAAACGCAGCGGTGGCAGAACTAGAAGAAATAACATGTGAAGAAAAATTCCACCAAGTGCTCCAAAGCCCAACCGGGGCAGCCTCTGCTTTGTCACGATTTATGGTCTCCATAACACAGAACACTGCCCGAGGAACAGGGAATTTCTCATTACAAACAGAGTATCAGAATGTAGGCTTAAAAATCATGACAAGAAAGCTAAAACCTCCATGTGCTTTCTCCCATTCCCAACTTTAGCTGTCCTACAGGCACTTAACAATCGTACTATGTTCATAAAACTGAATAGGAAGAATGATGCCTTGGAGAGGACCTACTTAGTTCTTGGGAATTATGCAGCATCATGACATCTTGGCAAAAATGAGATTAGCACATGTGCTGCAGCATCAAACTATGCAGAAAAAGGGCCTAGAACAGTATGACTTTTATGCATCAGCCAGTACCTATGACCATGTTTGCCTGATTTTTAAAATACAATTTGCAAATGACTGCTCTTCAATTAATCTGAAGAAGTTTCCCCAACTCTCTTAATGTCAAAGGACATGTACTATGCATAAGTTTGCACTAAAATGCCTGGGATTTGAAGTACTCTAAAGCAAAACCTGTAAACTGAGATTTACATGAATTCTGGCTAAAAAAAAGAGAAGAAAGTCAAGAGCTTCAAACTCTAGAATTATTTAATAGATCTTAACAAGAGGCAGTGTCAAGTCAAATCCACTGTCTCAGATACTCCACAGTTGTCAAATTCAGCTTGCTGCAAGTCAGACTCCAGCTTGGCTTCACAGCTCCACAAGCACTTTAAAACCACATAAACAGGTATTACTGCCAACCGAAGCAGGTCTGATCTTCCTCTGCCCCAGCCCTTAGCTCTCACTCTTCCATTACATCAACACAAGCATTTGTGTGAGTAAACGATAATTCATGTAAGGAATTAATCCAAGTAAAAAACCATCCAGATTCATCCAACATCAGTTCCTGAATCTATTTACTACATGGCTACAGAAGCACTCATGCCAGCAGAAGAGATGCACCAGAGCAACAGAGTGGGAACAAACTGACAGACAATAAGAAGGAAGAAGTGGTGTGGTTTTGTTTAGCTTTTGTTTAAGGTAACTGCTGGTTAATGTGCTTAAACTTTGTTTTTTGTCTCTTTTTACTTCTAGCATTTATTAAATTAGTTTCAAAGTAAATTAAAACCAGTGCAACCTCCTGTGCAACAGAACCCTGAAATTTATTTTAAACATTGTTTCCTTTAGTAGATCACTATCTAACATCAAACAAAATTGACGTGTTTTTTCATATTCAACACTTAAAACAAAAGACTAATAGCAGAACAATTTAATCTGAACTTGCTGTATTATCACCAGCACTGTCATTCTGAAAAACACAGATCCAGTCTGACAAACAATACATGAGTTTTTATTTAAATCAGAATCCTAATTATAGACAAAGTCAAGTAAAAAAAGTCAAATTAAGACTGAATGAACCAAGATTTCATTTCTTATGCCTGTTTAGAAACATCCCTAAAGTCCATGTAGGCTTCTCTTTACTTCCCTAAGGCCAGACCTTCTATTATTCCAGTTCAAAGCCTTCCTCACAGAAGTCACCAACGCACCATAATTTTGAACCCCAAAGCCCCTGCTATTGGCAAGGCTAGGGTCTACTAAAACTGCTTCCCAGTGTTGCAGTCTACTCAACATTCAGAAGTCGAAGGGTGGTAGAAGTTAGATATACTGCAAAGAAGTCCAGCACCTAATGGAAGACCTTCTTAACTATCATCCCTTGACGAGACAAAAATCTTAAGAGTGCTGCTCAGAATACTCCTTGCCCTCACCCCTGACCTCACACCCACCTCGGTGACCCCGCGTGTTCTTCACCACCATAGGGAACTCCAGCACTTCCGCCTCATCAATCATTTTGGCAAAATTCTCATGACCACCTGGCAAAAAGAAAACCAACAACATTATGTGCCACAAATCCGGTGTGGCCAAATTGGGGATGTAATTGCCACACATTCCTCCCACCCTTACAGCTTAAACAATGCAGAAAAAAACTATCAGTTAAGAGTAACTTGGTCATAAAGCATGATCAGACTTTGAAGGTGTTTGTGATCTGTGGGATACTAACTCCTACTTCCTTTGAAATTGAAGATACAATTTGACAAAGGCCTCTTGATCACAACCCCAATGGCTCAATACAATCTTCCAAATCTGAATGCCCCAATTCTACCATCTTGGTCCAGTTTATCCCTTTTACTTTATCAACTCCCATCTTTTCAAATGTCTAGCAGGAAAATAGCACAGACATACCACCGGTAACAGTTCCATCCGAACTACAAACCAGGAAAGCAACATGGGATACAAAGACAAGGTATAATCCAGAGAGCAGCAACAACCCAAATCTCCACCTCCCCCCTTTCCAAGGCTTAACGCTCCTGCATGTCATTTGCCCTACTGCCTGAAGTAGTACTTCAACCTTTTCATCTCACTGCATCTGTAAGGACCTTAGAGAGTAGTTTTTAGTGACCACTCACATGATTATGGCTGAGTTCAGTTCAATTCACAGAAGGCTGACCACAGTACAAGAAATACAGAAAAGAAAGTCAGCAGACAAAAGGATGAAACTCCTCTAAAAGCATGCGCAGTGAAGTGCAGAAGTTAAGCCAAGACACTGGTCACAAAGCCAGCAGCAGCCATCACTACCCTGCCATGGATTTTAATGCGTATCATTGAGTATCATGTCATTCAGCACATCCTGTTTTTCTTGGCAAAGCCAGCTCTCACTGATAACTTGATAGTTGTGTTAAAAAAAAAAAAAGAAAAAAGGAGAAAAAGTCATGCTTCTGTCAAATTCCAGAGGCCAGCATTAAAAGAAGTGGCAGGGAGTTATGAACAACGGTGTTCTGCAGTTACCCCATCATTCATTATCTCCCCTTCCCCCCAAAAAAATTTAAAACTCATTCCTTTTTCACAGGGCTAGAGCAATGAAATCTATAAAGAAACGGTATGTTTCTTCTCCAATGTGTTTTCACAGGAATTAATGGAAACGCATGTTTTTGTTTTTGTCAAGTTTGTTTGTGTTTTTGTCAAGTTCCTATTACAAAAGCCTACTGGTGCAACTACAGAAAGGGGAGGAAAGCACTGGTATTTCCCAAGAAGGAAAGGAAGGCTGAGAGCTATCTTCAGTTCTTTAATACAATGTAATCAAAAGCAGAAATAGCATCAGGGTAGCTCAGACAAATGGCTCCTCTTAATCTAGCACTCTTGTCAGGAACAACAGACTCCAGAGGCAGGCACAAAAACCATTAATAATTAACTGTTCTGGTGGGAAACAAATGCCAAACAATTGCTAAAAGTAGAACACAAGGGCCTGTACTCTTTTTATCCTTTCATAATAACTAATATATTTGCAGACATTTTTATTCATATAGAAGCTTAATCTACTTCCAGGTTTTACCAAAGTCTAGTTCTTTATACTATCCTATGACATTTAGTTCCCCAAGTTCTTGTCCGTTGTCTCAAGCAACTGAAAAAAAGAGTTCCAAGTGTTTTAGTAGTAACAGCCAAAGTTAGCTGGTTGGGGGGCTGAGGTACAGTTAAAGTCCTCTTGCCAAAGCACCACAGCTAATCAACAAAGCCAAAACCAGAATCTCATTATTGTGCCTTTAAATTCCTTTTCCAGTTACTGAACTTATCTGTGGAACAAGCCTCATGCTACTTAATTCTACGGATCTCCAAAACTTGACTCTTATCTTCAGCACTGCAAAAGCATGAATCATGATAGGCAACTATGCTATCTTTTTGATCCAAAAGCCTTACCATATGAGAAAGTGTCTGGAAGAGGCACACCATGACCAGCAAGTTCTTGAAACGTCCAGAACTTGTTGACGCAGTTGAGGATGGCTTGGGGACGATTCATCAAACGACAGCCCATCTTCTCTAGGTGGCGAAGGACTGTGATATCACTGTCACTCTGGACCCAAGGTGTTGGTACACGCACAACCACCACTTGTGGGTAAGCAGTAATGAGCTCCCCATTCACCCGGAGACCTGAAAAAGGAAAAGAAAAACATCTCAATCAACTACAAGATCTTCAAGGAGACGGTAAACAGGCAAAGAAATACTGCACTGTATGTGACACCAGACTTCAACAGCGAGCATTAAAACAGTTCAACTCTCCCTAAAATGCATCTTGTCAGTCATGCTGTTTCATACTTAACCCACTGAAAACTAGGACCAGGCAAACAACAGACTGTATTAGGGCACACAACCTTGGGCTCCTTCCTAGGGTGAATGCCTTTTTTGTAGGTTGGCATGTCATCCTTTCTCTGGCTGTCAGCTGCACACTACATTCACATCAGCAGTATCAATAGCACAGGAGGTTCCTGCCTCCCACCGCTGGTTCTTGCCTACATAACACAATTCATACCTTTCCCAGTCCCAGCTGTATTGATCCCCCGTTTGTGGTATTACATTACACAACATACTGCCAAAGTAACAGAGATTATATATGACCCTTAAAAAACAACAAATCCTGCAGTAGTTGAAATTACCTGTGTTAAAAATATCTGGTTTATACTAAGTAAGTACTCAGGAATAACTTTGTCAGCTAACAAGGCAGCACCCTGTGATACTAAGTCAGAAACCAGAAGGAAAGCCCGCTTTGCCACCAAGACCAATGTATTATTTAGTCATGACCTATAGTTTACAGGCTGTCTCTGATAAAGAAACACTGAAAGACAGGCTGCAGGAGTGGGAATACAATATAATTGGACAGGAAGGCACCATACTCAACAAAGACAGTCTGGCATCTGAGGATGGGAAAAGACAAACAGGATTTTATATTCACTTCATTTGCCTTATGTTCGAAGTAAAGCTTTCTGACTTGAGTGTAAAACACACAGCTCACACTGCTGTCAGCACCTTAACAGTTAAAAAGGAGAAAGAAGGTGTGCTGAGAAATCACAGGGCATCTGCATTTCTGTGCCTGTGAAAGGCCAGCTGTAACTATTCAGATCTAGCCCAGATTAATTACCTGATTAGCTCTATTCCAAAGATGTTACTTCTCAAATAGACTTGAGTCTACTCAACCTGAAGACACATATTGCCAGGCAATATATTTCATTTCAAGGCACATTTGAATTAATTGGCAGAGTGGGGGGAGAGGGAGGGTGTCCCCCTTTCTGTACTTCCCATTTTCTTTTCTTCTCCCAACCAGCATGTATTTTAGAGCTTGCCTGAAATATAAGGAAGCAACCACATAACTCCCAAAATGGAAGTAGAAACATGCTACCCAGTCCTCAGGAGGACACAGAGCCACAGTCTGGAAAGGCCAAAACAGAGCCGTGTCCAATACAAATCCCCTTTTCCAATCCCCATTGCCATAATTGCACAGAGATGAGAAAACATAAGCAGACGGGTGCTCTGGCTGCTCACCTCATTAGCACCAAGCACTGCCGCATTGCAGCTGACATGACTTGCGTGTTTAAGCAAGCAGGCTTCAGACACACACACACACCATTTTATAGAGGCATCTCAAGCAAGATTAAAAACAAGACACTGCTAAAAACCTAACCAGAATACAAACATCAGGAAATGGGACTGCCATCTCCTTTAGCCAGGAAAAGAGTACAGATTCAGCAAGCAAAAGATTGTTGATTTCCTAGTCAGATTCCACCTTACACACGTTTTTTTGCATTTGGTGCACACCCACTTTTTGCCACTGTAATTACAGGCATGTCCTGATCCACATGCGAGCAGTGTAACAATCATTTTAAAAAGGACTGCATTTTTCTACAGAGCCCCAAAACTAACACTGTATCTTTGCAGTGAACCAGAACTACATAGTTTTCTAATTCATAATCTCTTATTGTCCATTTTGTTGTTTTGCTTTACAGTCACACCACATGCTGAAGTTTTGCACCATGGAGTCTGAAAAAGAAAAAATAGCTGTCTGAGGACATGTATATGCCTCACTTGGAATTCTCCTGAATACCTGCTTTAGACTTGACTATCAGACCGGTATAAATTCAGCCAGGCCACCATCCTCCTGGAGTGACTTTGGAAGTACAACGATGTTATCAACAGAACAATCTGAGCTTTTGTTCCAGATTCAATCATTTTCTCTGGTCTGGATACTGTTCTCCCTTGAACAAAAAATTCTCTGCCCTCATAGAAGACAGTTTACAAACAAAGAGAAGAGCTACTCAATGAAATGTATAATTTGAATCACTACCACTGACATGCGCCATAAAAAATTAGCTGCAGTCTCCCAGCAACACAGTGCTGTGAACAGAAGCAGCTTTATTACAGTAAAAAGGAGAGCCAGATTCTGCCATTTTGGAACAAGCCCATATTCAGCATACCATCTGAGACCCAGCAGTTAACAATCAGGTTAATGGTCGTTATTGCCAAGTGGGCTGATAAAATAGTATTTATTCACTACGATGTGCTGAAAGCAGTAACACAGAAAATATTAATGTATATAGTTAATTTCTCTTCCACAGAACCAATTCATGAATGCAAAGAGGGACAAAGGAAAAAAAGATGTATTAAAGAATGGCTAAGAGGTAATCAATTTATTTAAAAAAAAAAAAAATGGAGATGACCTCTCTTTCCTTTGTAGTAATAGTACCATCCTGGTCCCAGAACAGCAGCAGTGAGTTAAATTCGCAGTTGCCTGTGGACAACGAATCCCCCTCACAAACACTCAGAGGGCAGATGTTCAGATCATACAGAAGTACCTTGACAAATAACACGTTGGTCCATTTGTTGGCATTCTCAGTGGATGCCCATGACACTGCAGACATGGCAAACAGAGCTATACAGTCCTTTGAAGTACCAATACCAAGAGCCAGGAAAGAGAGATTCCATGCTTATCTAATACTATGAACTTTAACAACATGTAACAACCACTTTAGCAGTGTCCTGGGAACAATTTCTTAGGTTATCATAAAACATTTGGGTATTCTTTGGCTCTATGAGATACAGACTTCTGAGTTGGAATATCACACTATAAAAACAGCCATAAATTCTGCACTTGAACAAGGTCTGTTCTTTCGCTCAGTACTACGCTTTCTTTGTTCTTCCTCTGCAAGATGAAACTCTCCAAAACGTAATATAGTAGACCTTTAACATTATACACCTAACATCACAGTACTCGGATGAAAGTGCAAAAAGGAATTTTTGCAATGCAAACTGTTAATCACCTGGGAATTAACTTGACCAGTTACACATCCTTCAAAGCCAAAAAGCCTCAAGTTTCTCTCAAAGACAGCTCCAAGCAGCACATGGTATAACTCAGTGGGTAAATGCATGATTTCTCACCGGTTCACCCAACTGGTCCTGCTGCTTTTAATTCCCAAAAAACAGCAGGTGAGCTTAAAGTGCAAAGTAGCTGGTCCCTGCTAAAAAGGCTTATTTTGACCCAAACAGATTAGAAGCTTCACATGAACCCGTGAAGTTCATAGAAAATGGATGCAGCGCTAAACTCTAGTGAAGACAAAAGAGGCAGAAACTTCTATAGCTGTTACCGGTGAGATCGGAAGACGTTATCCACACCCTAAGATCTCAGAACAGTAACATCCAACACGGTACAGCCTGTTTGCATAGCAAGACACTTAGGATGACAACTGCACCTCGACAACCTGATACAGTACAAGTTTAGGGTGGATGCACACGCTTTGAAAAAAAACCCACCGAATTCTGGAACTTCCCAGCCCTCATTCATGCATGTGGGGTTCGTTCTGTACCTTGCCTTCTTCCCTATGACAAATTTATCTCACAATCACAATTTCTCAATTAAAAAGCCTCACTCTTAAGACAGTTTTCGTTTAGGTGGCACACATTCCAAATGAAATGCCTCAAAATACAGACATACAAACCAAACTGAGTTACCCTGACTTAACAAGTTGCTGCCCACCAGCTAAGACTCCTAAGCTGTGTTCTTGTTCCCACCCTACAGCAAAACACAAGGTAAAATGCTTGACGCAAAGCCCAAGTGAAGGTTTTCTACAATAATGAATCTCACTACACAACTGGGACAAGCCAAGTGCTTAAATACAGGCATTGTAACAACACCCCGTAAAGCCTGCAAGCCAAACATTCTGCGAGACAATCACAACTACAGCCAGAGTACGTAAATTCTTAAACTGCAGCCTCACACCTTTCACACTCCAATAAACATTGGTGCTTCATCTACCCAGTTATCCTACTCTCTTGCGCTTTAGAAACTCTAAGAAGCATTTCTGCACTGATGGCATTATGGATGGCTAAAAAGGATTACGATTTCAAGAAACTGTGTGTGGCTTCTGAACATCTTAATTCACACCCAAGCAGCATTTTAGAAACTCATTCTCTTCAGTTTGCACTTTACACAAATCCCGTTCAATCCCTGCAAGTATCAGTTCATCGGCAGGTTAATAGCTACTGCAAAGCAGTATCTAACGTCCAGTTCGCATGTTACGAACAACTGCACTTTCAGCTGAAACAGTGCAAATGTTTTCACAGAAGGAACAGTTTCAGGAGATGGGTCTAAAATCTCAAAGATAAGGACATAAAAAATAATTGCACAACTTTTCTAACTCTCATTACAGCAAACATCAGGCATTTTTAACTAATGATTTAACAAAAATCTAAATACTATCAAATAATTTTAGGAAAGTATTTTCATTCCAAATTATGATTACAGAAAACAGTCAAAAAAAAAAAGCAAACTGAGTCACCAAGACCATGAAGTACTTAGGACTCAAATTCAAGTCTTCAAATACAGCATATGACCATAAAAACCACAGCCAACTTTGTCAATAAAATGGTATGATACAAAGCTAAATACCTTAAGTATTCAAAACACAAGCAGAAGATGATCTGGGTAGGCTTACATGTAAATCAGATTGCTGACATCAAGCTTCTCTTTTTATATTATTTCAATCATCAGTATTAATTCATAGACTATGATAGATGAAAAGACTAAAGCAGCTGGAAATGTCAGAAGCTATGGCCTGGGGAAGAAAACCAAAGGACACTGACGTAAGAGTAACAAAGGAGAAATTTTCTCAGGGAGAAATACTACATTTACGTTTACTTCTACATGTACATCAGAAAAACCTGAATCAGTAAACAGTTTTCCATGATGAAAAACACCAAGCCTTTCAATCTGTGCCTGAAGACAACTGATAGCTGCCTTGCTACCCATGGAAGTTCATGACCAATCATACCACATTTCTGACCAAATCGTTCAAAACAGCAAGAATGATGCACAAAAGGTGGGTTTTGCAGAAGTTCCCTATTCAGTGCTGCCACAGATCCAGCAACATGAAAGACTCTAGCCATTAAAACATCTTCTTTCAAACTGACTTCCAAATATATACATTTCACAGAATATGAGATATGCGTTGACTATAAGAAGTTTAAAAACGTGTCAACAAGGTTAAATTATTCCTTGTAGAGCATGGATAGCTACCAAAGGAATCCTCACCTCTGCGGCCACAGCTGCCACAAGCAGCCAGTTCTCAGAAGAATTAAACATCAGTGACTGCCTCTGGTGAAACTCCTAATAAAAGTCAACTGCTCTGAAATACGTAAGTAAAACAAAGCAGGGAAAAAGTGTTTCAGTATTCAGACGGATCCAATAGATGCAATACATTTCTAATAGGCATAGCATACAAGGGAAACAATGCATGGTCATCATGCATACATTCCAAAAAAACAAAATTTGAAGCAGATTTTCAAAAGCACTAAACATACACCAGCTCCCATCACATTCCCAACAGAAGCTAACAGGGACTGAGAACTTCCAAAAAATATTACCCAGATTTTTCCTCAAGAGATCTGTATGCTATCCTGAAAGTCTCCAGCTCTCTCAACCTCATTATACCAATTTATTCATCCATCCATCCATGGAGTTGCTAACGTTTCCCAAATGAACAGTCACTCAGCATGCAGGCTATAATGCATTCAACTTATTCAGCTGGGAAAACCAAGCTAGCCTTCCATCACACAAACCTTTCCTCATATTTTGAGGACATCACATTTTGCTACCTGCTCTCCCCAATTAATCAGTTGTTCTAACAAAAATCACTGAGTTTTTCTACAAACCTAGACTCACTCATGTTCTCAAAACAGTGCGTTACTATTTCTGGTTCATTCCACCTTCCGATGTCTGTCAGCCACAAGACACTGCATAATATTTGTGTTAAAGTTCTAAAGTGTTTAATAATTACTTACAGTTTACTTGCAGAGAATTAAATGTGTTTCATTCTAATTGCCATATAAAAGCAAGCTTGAAAGATCAAAAGGGAAACACCCCAAACGTTACCAGCAGATTACTAGCACTAACAAAATATAATTCCCTCACCAAACTCAAACACCAGTAGATCTCTAAAATTTTTAACTCTGCATACTTCAAACAGATATTCTGCCAAGAGAAGGGCAGAATTTAGGAATAATTAACAAAAGTAGAATTATCATTAACAAAATACTATTCTATACCTCAAAAGCTTGCTGCAATATGTTGATTTAACTTTATGTATCTTATAAAACAAATGTAAGCAACATAAATTCCCACAAATTGGGTGATATGTAGTGAAGCATAGCTCTTTAAATGCAATTTTATTTAAACTAGAACTTAACCTTCGAAGAGCAGCTAAGCACTAAATGTTTAGAAATCCACTGATTTATTAGCACCAAACTGAACTTCCCCCTTTGGAGTTGCATAGCATTTTCTCCTGCATCACTTACCACCTGACAGCCACACTTTATTAGTTTGAACGATAAGTTGTCACAATTCCTCCAAAATTCCACTGCCATGCAAAAGCCCTTTCGGTATCTAGCATTACCGAGCTATTTTTTACTCCAGTGTACACAGAAACAGATTTCTACAATAGTTCTGTGCTGGGTGTTCTCTCCCTTCCTATCCTACTTGGTAGTTTTTCAAACCAAATTAACAAGTTCTACCATTTAACCCTATGGGTTTAATATGAACGCAATTTCTCCTCCACACAAACTTAACCAAAAAGGCTTTCTTGCCAAGATACACTTCCATAGCTCAGCAGTTCAAATACAGTTGTCACACACAGCAGAGACAAAACTGATCTCTCTACAACGGTCCTATGGCCATTCTATTCTGAAACAGAGAAATAAAGAGCAGCAGCTTCAGCTTCAATTCATAAATACCTAACGCAAGCATTGTGAAAATGTTCACAAAAGGCCACTGCTGCAGCCCCAAACAGAAAGCAAGCAGGCACCAGAGTTAAACCTCTACTTCATGTTCCTTCCCAGATCAGAAGACCTCTTCCCTTCCCCAGGAAGAACACTGAATCATTCGTGCACAGGCTACTGAAAATGGTCAAAAACTGGGGAATGGCAACAATGCTCAAAATTATTATGGCCATCCCAGCCTAGGGGTTCTTTTTGGGCACATGGGCAAAACAGACCAGATGCCTACACGCATTCCTCACTACACCAGTACTAAGCAGACTGATTGTGGCTAGATCTGTTTGAGCTACATTTCCAGTCACAATACATTGTTTGCTTATAATCCCAAAGCACTTCAGTCATGCATAAATGTGAAGTGAATGGACCCAAACATAAAACCATATGTAAAAGGTATGTTACAAACACAAATTAATTCTAGGCCACCGTTTTGCTCTGAGAATTGATTTTATGGTAGAGTATACAAACTATACTGAAATCATGTTAAAGCCTTAGCTACCATTATTATATGTATATAAACACTCACACAGTTAATTAACTTTCATCACTAAGAAAAAAATTCATTTCCAGGGACTACTTAAAAGACATTCAAACAAGTATAGAAAGAAATATACAGAATTTTAGCCCTATTCCCAAACATGGATGATTTAGTGATATAACTGTTAAGATGCATTTTAAATGGGGCGCTGTAAAAAAAAAAGAAATGTAAAGAAAAATGCCACAAGAGGGGACTCAAAAGATTCACTAAACAAAACAAAACTGTGTTGGAAAATATGCAATTTCAAACACCTTGACAAGTCAATTTCTGCTTTTACCACTGAGTTTATTTAAAGTTCTCATCACACATCTGCTTTTCTAATTTGCCTCTGGGCAACGTTAGAAGAATTTTAAATATTTTCCATATCCAACTTAAAGCAAAAATACTCAGGATGAGATCCACTTAAATTTACTGAAGTTAAAAAATAAAAGTAGCTGTTGATCAAAGTTTTGAATTACTCGAATTGTAACAAAGCAAAGTCTCTCACAGCTCAAGTTAATGACTGAGTGCAAGGGAGGTGGTTTTGACGTCAATGTTGCAAAAACGTCCCCCAATTCTTACACAAGTATACGCATCCACACATGCTATACAGCCACTACATAAGCAGTGAGTAGATTGTCTGTTGTGTATTAGACTTCCCAAAGCTCTCAATGAATATAACAACTCCTCATATCAACAGAAAGCTCAGGCTCACAATTAGGATTTATGTATCCTGTCCTAACTCACTACGTGCCTTTAAAATTTATTTGCAGCAACTACACTGCAAGTACTTACCTTCTTTTTACATGTGGGAAAAAAAAAAAAAGCATTGGGTTTCCTGATCTAAGCCAGAGCTGACATGCATGAGAACAATCTTGTCTTTTACCACAACACTGGCAATGTGCTCCCATCATCTCTCCTTTGTCCGGGTTTTAGTGACCAAGTGGAAGCCAATGGGGGAGGCAGTGTTTTCAGCTTACCATAGGTCTGCAGTTGTTAGTATCATCATCGTGAAAAAACAAGGCATGATGAAAGGGAGACCACCACTGCTACTCTCAGCAGCTTAAGCCCAAAAAAAGTGAAACTAAGTTTGGGGTGAGGTTTCACAAGGTAGCTGAGAGAACAAACTTACCAACAAAACCAAAGGAGGCAGTCTCACTGCCCTGTTCTGACCGTCCAATTCCACTC
Organism: Falco naumanni; assembly: GCF_017639655.2. Taxonomy (NCBI): domain Eukaryota; kingdom Metazoa; phylum Chordata; class Aves; order Falconiformes; family Falconidae; genus Falco; species Falco naumanni. The sequence goes on along the minus strand of NC_054058.1, from coordinate 8,723,808 downwards.
TCCCTTGCTTGATTTCTGGCACTTGTCTCATCCTCTCCATGTGTCGGGTCAGATAGCTACATTTGCAGAGCACCATTCAGGAGGTTTTGTGCTCCATTATTTACACGAGACATTTGTGAGGCAAGACCTCAGTTAAGCAGATCCCATAATGCAAGAGCAAAGGGTGGTTATGCAGAGACAAGGAGAGGTGAGGAGTAAGGCAGACTGCCTTTTGGGCATTGAAAGTCCAATCTGTTCTAACATCTCACAAACTACTGCACTCGTACACAAACGCTACAATCAACACAAGTCAGCTGCCACAGAAACAGTCCTGCTCTTTTGTTATTGCAGCTGCTGCTTCCAAATCCCATGTCTCCCCACTCCACCTGCAAAAGTATCTGTACACCTACATGACAACCTGAGAAGGCAGCAGAGCAGCAAAAACAGGTAGATAATAGGGAACGCTTTCCTCTACTTCTTTCGGTGTCAGTGTCATCTTAAAATTTTCTGTATCTTTCAAATTACTCCTGAAGTAGACCAGGATTTGAGAGATTATTTGGATTAGCAAGAACAGGTTTACCGGCCACTGCTACCACCAAGCCTGTTGCAGCATGCTTAAAGTAACTTCAGCTTTCTTGAAAGAATCTCAGCCAAAAGCAGAAAAAAAGAACAGTCTAAGTTTAGTAAGGGAAAAAAAAAAAAAGAGAGGAAAAAAAAGAACGCAAAGCATTTTAATATTTTTTATTATCTTTTAGTTATTAGCTTTTTCTCTAAAAGGAAGGAAAAAATTCTTGGCCGGAGAAAAAGAGAACTACAAATGCAAAATACAAAAAGGTAACAGGGAAAAGCCTCATTTAAGAAACTCTATATGAAAGAAAGCTCTCAAAAAAAATTAGAAGGGGTTCTAATACAGCACTTTTCCTATTTGTTTTATCAACTTGTGTTCCTCTCCTCAATGATTAAAGGCTGCAAAGTAATTCCAAAAGTTTGCTGAGAGGAAGGGTTTGGGTCATTCCTTTAATGTATTAAGACTATACATTTATTAAAACAAGGAATGCCTTTTTGATGCATGATTATAATTCCCAAGTTTGACAGTAACACAAATTGTTAACAGTAGTATCCATAATCAGGAAAAGCTTGCACATCAGTAGTAGTGAGACTGTTCCAGTGCTAACATCCTGATTTTCAAGGTCTGACTGTGTAGACCATGGGAGTGGAAGTGCTGTACCATAGCTTCAGTAACCTCACCTGCTCAAAAACAGTATGAAGGGATGCTGATGAATTTGGGGGAGCGTTAATGCAGTGTCCGCAGAAATGTCTAAAATACAGTTTCATGTTATATTTAACCTGGTTCAACTGTGTGCTGCAGCAAAAAAAAGTGATCTCATCTCCTGTACGCCCATATTTTAATTCTCACCTTGCATCAGACCTAGTGATCATACAACCATATAGGATGTCACATCAGATTGTTACTCTGGGGAGGGGGAAAAAAGGTGGGGGGAGAAGAGAAAAAGAAAACCAGTGATTGTTTTTGCATTTGATAACTAGCTAACAGCTCACCAAGTCATGAAATCATTACACTGCAAGGGAAGCAATAGGAACACCTAAAGTGTGAGGGGACAGCAGGACCATTTCTTTCAGCAACATTCTGTATTTATGTTAGGAAGCATTTTACTGTGTTTTTCTCTTAATACTATAGTTGCAGAGTCATAGGACCTGCATTTGCACTGGTATTTAAAAAAAAGTGGTCCTATTCTGCTCCTAGTACTCTCACTCAATCTCCTCACACTGCTCCCTGTGTGCTAGTAGTGTTCATGTGGCTGTAAAATGAATCAGGTGAGCCAATTCCTCTAAATTAATTCCAAACCAGCAACACTTTTTTTTTTTGTTACCCCTGAGCAATTTCTAAGTTTGATCTGTTACATTGCCATAAAAAAATATTTGAGCCAACTGTAGAACTAGTGTGACAAGTGAGCACATACTTATCTGTCTCTACTGAGAATACATACCAGAGCAGGGTATCACTGAACAAGACTGGTCAGAAACAACAGAAAGCAGTGAGAATGGCCAGGAATACAGCCCTATGCTTAAGGATTTTATTTATTTAATTATTTACAGCAGACTCTGTACTACTCCCTTTAGATTATGTTTTGTCTTTTGCATTATGGCTTTTAAATAAGATGATCAATTTAGAAAGATATTCAGATAATCTGCAGTGAATGTGAATGTCAAATTAGTATGATATCCTGACAATCGAATATCATGCGAACTGAAGATCTGTCGGTACATCTCTCATGCCTAGTATTGACAAGTAGGAAAAACCCTAAGGCATGTACTGAAAACCAGAGCAGCTCAAAATGGTACCAAAACTATTTCAAAGTTAATATTTATGATAAATGCTTTGTACATAATCATAATTTTCATAGAAACTCAATGTTTTAATGCTCTGTGAATACTCTGAAAACACAGATTAGCACTTCCAAATGAAAAGCCAGTATCATACTAGTGTCAAAGGCAGCATGTACCAGGCCTAAGAAAAGAGTAAGGCTGCGAAAGGAAGGGAAAGTTACAGACCTAGAAAACAGAGATGTGACTGGAATAGACCATGCAAACCTTAGTAAGCTGTGAAGAACTGAAACTTATGAGAATGGTTACTTCAGATCTGAATTAAAAGCTGTCCTCTTCTCCCCTATTTACCTCTCTCCCGCTTACCCAACCTGCTTTAGTTGACAACAGCAGTAGGGTCCTAACCCAACCAAACACCCGTGAGCTAGAGACTCAGCAGTTGCTAGAGCTAAGAGAAAAGTGAACATGCAGGAAACAAGGGGACCATGTGCTGTCATCAAAAGAAGATATTCCTGTACCCATCTCCCTACTGCTTGCACTGAAGAGCCCACTTTGGTACCTACCCACCCACGTTTGTACCACTGGTCACCTCAACAAACCTGAATGTCAGAAAACTGACGGGTGGAAACAAGTGGGTTTGGTTTTTGTTTTTTTAGCAAATGTCATTAGCTTGTGATTAGAAGATGAGTGGAAGTGCCCACACAAGAAAGAAAAGATGGCATAACTGGGAACAGGGGAGAAAGAGGGAAACAAGGCCTCCTTACTTTGGAAGCCAGGACCTGCAAATTTACCCAGGCCTTATGATGAAACCTTTACCTAAAACCACTGCTCAGCACAGACCACGCTTCAAAAGCAAAACCAGACATCTGTTTATAATCCAGACACAATCTTTTAGTTTCTGCGTACCTGTAGGTGAGACCTCTTGTATATCATTAGGATTTTTGTACGATGATTCCCACTAGGAGATCTCAGAACATTCCTGGGTCAAGTAAGCATGGTTTACAGCACTTTAAAAGTCTAAAGCATCCTCAACTGACAGAACATCCACTTGCAGCAGATATATGTCCTTTTATATTATCTATCCACAGCACATCAACACTGAGAGCCTTAGAAATAACAGGTTCTGGAATCCCACCACCCTCAAATGTAGAAAGTCATAAGCATTAAACAATACCATCCTAAGACACAAGTCTTAAAATATTACAGAACAAGAACAGAGACTAAATATATGTAAACTAACCTTACTGAAAACTCCCTCCACTCTTAACAGTCAGTCAGTCTCTCCCATGTTTTAAGTGTCCAATTTCTGTTCATTTTAAATAGCAGGTGAAGAAAAAAAAAATTAAGGACACACCTGAAAAAAAATGGATAATTGGAAAGGTCTTTCCAAAAGCAGAAAGAAATCCAGAGGAAGAAGTCAAGCAACCCAGAATGGCAAAAGATTCTCCTCCCATCTGAGATGAATATAAAATCTTCCTTGCAATGCCAAAATCTACTAAATACCTTTAAAACACATAACTTATGCACCTCAACTTTCTCCACTACCAAACACCACCTTCTTTCATCTTAGTAATTCACCCTTTTATTACTTAAGCAAACTGTTGAACGGAGAAGTATCCCATGTGAGTTTTCAATTTGTAACAAAATCAAGCATCCTTCCTATCTGTCTCCCGTAATAGAAGAGACACCTAAAAGCATTTCCACAGTCAGAAACTTTTAATAAATAATATCAAACTATCTGTCCTTTTCAAGTGCTCCTAAACATGTTTAACAGAGTCTGAGTTCTGGGGAATGGAAAGAACCCCTCAGCTTAGTGTTTTGACGTGTCATTGCAGTCCAAGGACTTTCTATTCAAAACTGCACTGAATTAATGAATTAGGGCATTATTTCAGAGACAAGTGTATCCTTCTTAAAGGAAGGAATTTAACAGTGATATTTCAGGAAAATTTTGGGTTAAAACTGACTCTGAAGCTTGAAGAGGTAACATCAACTCCTACTAACAGTGAGATTCTGTATCTTTTTTTTTATGTTTTTTTGGCATGTCAGAGAAAAACTTGATCTACTCAGATACACGCAACAGTTTCAGGTCTCTTAATGAGTACAGTATTTTCCTACACCAAAATTTAAAAAAAAGGCCAAAAGAAAAAAAAATGGTTCTAGACCAAAAGATATAACCTAAAATTTCTTAAGTTTTGGCAGACATTAGTGTAAGATCATACACAAAGCAAAGCTAGAGAAGGAAGAAATGCATTTTCCCCCCACAACTCCATAAGCTCAACTGGCTTGTCTCCTCTTCCCAGCTCTAGAGGGTTAAAGCTACACTGCAGTAGCTGCACGTCCTCCATGCCCATACTGCAATGAAAATACAAGTATAACACAACAGTATTATTTCTCACCTGTTCTGGATGCAGAAGCTTCCACCTAGTGCCAAAAAGATGATAACTAATTAAGACATTTGCTTAGTATGTTCCCTAATTAAGACATTCCAAGGAGTCTGTAACTACCTTCTTAAAAGAAAATGCTCCTCAGAATTACACAGGTATATACTCCTTCCAGCAAGACCAGTCAAATGAAAAAATCATGCAGTGGTAGTATTGTACTCGCAGCAGAGTAAAGCAAGCAGAAGGGACATTCCCCACTGTCAGTTTGGTTTGACCTTTGAGGGCAACACATTTAAGAGACGAGCTATTTTACTGCTAATCTCTAGATTGTAAATGTAGCCCTGAGTTTACCAATCCCTGCAAATTGATAAATATCTTTATATGAATTTACTCTGCACTATAAGCTCTAAGGCTCTCTTTGTCTTGCCTTTTCTGAAGTAAGCATCTGCTCAATTTACAAAGAAACAAGAAGCACTGAGGGGCTACCAATCTCATCCCAAAGAAATCAACGGCAGAGATGGGAAACAGAAGCTTTTTTGCCAGCATCAGGTATAACACGTCTCCTTAGCTCATTTATCTCACTCCTCCACAGATTCCTCTAAGAATCTCCTTTAAATATTTGCCAATTACGTTTTTCTTCAAGTTCTTCCACTTTACAGCAACACAACCATAAAAATCTCATTACCAAATGCCACTCCTGATCCATTCTCAGTAACAGAATTATAATTTACGTTCACTCCTAGCCTCTGCCTGTAACAATTTGAAAAGACTGAAAATTCTCAGAGGAAAAGGTTTCACTGCATGCTACGCACCTTGGAAGACCCAAGCAAGAAAGGGAAAGAAATGAGCACCTGTTTAGAAATCCCTGTGTTGAACAAAACACTCACCTAACACTGTGGTTCTAAGACAATTTAAGTCACTGTTGCTCATTAGTTTTACTCCCCAGCCCCTACAATCCTACAGTGGCATGTAGTACCACCCCTATCACTTGTACTAGTGCTCATCAGACCCACTGGTGAGCAGGTAAGCTTCCTACACCAGCAGGAAACTCCTGTTCTTTTGTGGAATTTGATTTCTGCAGGTATGGCAAACTGAACCAGCTCACTGTAGGATCTGAGCAACCCAGGTGACAACTGCAACAGAGGAGGCCCGGTCACAGAAACAACAACAAAGATTTGAACAGTTTAAATTGCCAAGATAGTGCCCTTCTGAGACTGTAGAATTGTCTATAGCGAGGGGTTTTTTCTTCCTACATTTACAACTCTATGGTTACTTTGCTAGCCCAGCTTCCAACTTTGCAGAAACAAGCCAGTCGGATCAATTTCTCTTTTTCCAACTCTTGCTCTCCTGTCCTGTGCAGGTAATGGATTCTCCAGTGGCTCCCACTCTACCAGGCGAGAAAAATTTGAAGCAAAATTGCTATAAAGGCCCAGCTGCCAGCCTTGTTCGAGCATGACAATTACAAGCATTACGACATGCAGTTTACACATACAGCATCCCTTTCACCTGCAGCCACAGACCTTATTCACCTCAAAGCATCCACAAAGGGCATGCACTTTCAGAATCCTGCCTCACCTTTATTCCCAAGTATGTAAGGAGGAGTGTCTTAGGCCAGAATGATCCTGGGAAGACTGACAGAAAAACAAAAGGAAGCAGGATATGAACACACACATCTCAAAAACTTCCAGTTATTATTAAGTAACTTCTCTCTACCTACACTTACACCATGACTCCAACCCATAATCCCTCCTCCCTGGCAGCTGGATAGTACATACGCCTTGAGTGCCGTGGTGAATAGATATAGGGTCTTCCAGAAGGACAGGCTGTGAAAGTGAGGAGCAGGGTTGATGCTCCACACAAAGGAGCAGATCACATAGGTGCAGATTTGCTCTGGGGTGTGCAGAGCTAGCCAAGAGACTAGCAACAGACAGCACTTGCAAACACAGTTGTGACCATGTATTCCATGTATATGGATGCAGCTATGGAGGCTCCATCCTTGGAGATGCTCAAAACACAACTGGATATCCCCCCAAGCAATCTGATCTAACTGAAGACTTGGCTCTACCTTTCAAGTCGGCTGCTTCGAGCAGAAGGTTGGTCCAGATGACTTTTAAAGGTCCCTTCCAATCTCAGTTATTCAATGACTCTCTCTGGCATGCTCCTGCTGTATGCCTGGCCTCTTAGGTGGCTGCATGCTCCACAGCGCACTACTTCACAGCTCAAATTACATTTATGAGCTCATTGGGAAACGTCCTTCATTTCTTCTGCACAATCAAGACCATCTGACAAGTTTTTACAGTCATTAAAAAAACAAAAATAAATTTCATCACAGTGAAAGCATATCTATAGGTTTGACAGCTGTGAGGCGAACCACAGCCTGATTCCCTGACCATAATGAAACTTGGAAGGAGATTTAACAAGAAATTCAGTACACAGCAAAGACAAATCCTGTCTGGAAAGCTAAGTAACAAAGGGAAGGGAAAAAAAAGCTGTGAAGCTTTAATTGTTGAGCTATAAACAAACAACTGAAAACATGCCTTGCTCACCACCATTCTGTCCTCCTGGTGGAAGCAGTCATCCAACAATACAGGATTCATAACAATTCACAGAAAAATGCAGCTAGCTGTCAGAGCCACAAAGGGTAGTCCCCCTTAGGTACCAATCTAGTTCGAATCTAGTTTTGTGGAACAAGTAAGAGCTGCTCCAAAGGAGAGCTAAACCTTTAACCTTAGTCGACAGGATATTCACAAGTATCATCTGAGTCAGGGACACATAGTAACACTAGCAGGAGAACCTGACACAGCCTCTTTTGTTATTAATAAAACCCACCTTCACTGAGAAGGAAAAGGCATGATATAGGAAAGAAAGCCACCCCTCAACAATGTGAAGAGTTAAGGTTTGGATGGCTCTGCTTTCTACAACACTGAGCTAAAAGATACACGTGGTTGGTGCAGGAAATCCTGGAACTCCTAAGAAGTAATTTCAAGATCATAACAATTTACTTGCCTCTACCGTGGCAGGCTCAGTCAGGTTCACCAGTGCTCCCTTCCTGCTTCATATGAAGAGAAGACTCAACTCAAAGCACAGCCTCCTGCCTGGCCACAGAACTAAGAATGTAGCTCACCCTGTGGGTCTGTTCCTCGTCCTCGAACAGAAGGTCCAATACTGCACGTAGATATCCAAAAGTAATATATTATTTTTCTTTATACATATATGCAGATTTTCTTAACCATGAAAAACAGCCTGCAAGGCTCCTCATAAATATGAAATAGAAACACTGAAAGCAGTACTGTCAAAAGAACCCGAACAAGAATTGCAGGAGTGGAATAAGCCATTTTACAAAGCGGCCGAGAAGTACAGTAACAATGGGGACACGCCAATTTATGTATCGTGAAACAAGTATGAAGGAGAACAAGACACAAGCACAACTTCCCCAGGTATTTAGATGGGTAAAATAATTCCTCAGTAACAATGACAGAATACATATGTCTTGAATGTAAATGTATCTATCCATAAATATATATCCATATATAAATATTCAGACAGAGTACTGGGTTACCCAAGTAATTGGTTATCATCACATCACTCCTGTTTTTCCCTACATCTACGTTTCCCAAAGCCTGGCTAGTAAATAGTGTTGATGCATCCAGCACAGTCCCTATGTGACTGCACATACATTATCTAGAAAGAATGTGTGTATACAATATTTCATTAAAAAGCTACATTAAAAAAAAAAAAACATTAAAGCCAGAGAGTCAAGCACATAAAGGTTAGGAAAAGCCACAACTAAGGATACATCTGTAGCACTGATCTGCTACCCCACCCACATATTGTCTTCAAAAACACAAACACTGCTTTTCCCCACAGCATTTATCTAACGTACACAGGAGGTACAGCACTCACTTAACAAGCAGCAACTCGGCACTGTATTTTCTTTTATATTGTTCAGTGTGTTGTCCACAGATTGGTATACTGAAATCCTTGCTTGAAACACACCATTATTAATTTCTTCGTGAGTTTTAGATGTTACTGTGATAAGAACAATAAATAAGTGCTTCACAATCTCTATTTATTTTGTCAACACCACAGGAAACCAGTGAGTACTCTACTGATTTCCCATACGTCGAAGGGAAATACAGAGATAAGTGTTAAAAGGAGAAATTTCAGATGCCATATTTGGGAGACTATGATTTCTTAGTTGCTGATGCTACTCTGATTGATTTTATTTGTGGATGCAAGTATCCAGCACTTTCACAAAGCTGATCCTAATATCCAAATTTGGGTACTCAAAAAAATGCAAAATACATGCAATTAAAGGCGATTTCTGAACAGTCCAATTTAAATCACACCAACACTTTTCCTCCACCAATGTTCTGCTTCAATTGCCACAAATTCCTGTAACCACAAAAAAAGCATCCTCTCCTTCAGTATGCTATGCTTCCACAGCAGAACACCCTGCACCTTAAGGAGGCTGATGAAAAAGTAGCATGTGATAAAATATAGTATCTGAAAACAAACACAAAACAAAAGAGTCAAAAATACAAAATTTTTTTTTGCTTATTTCTAATTTATGATTATTTGCTGTTGCCACTCATAATAGTATTTTATCCTTGCATTTGCAGATAATCAAAAGCAAACATTACCACTTGGCACCTAAGTAACACACACGACACTGGTGGAATAGCACGTGAGAACAGTTTCATCTACTATACACAACTGACACTTAAGTTGACAATTGTCAGCAGCACTGGGTCAGCAGCATCTATGTGGACCAGCACTCAAGGTGAATGGGCTCCACTGTCAGCAAGTATCTGTGGAACCAACTGGCAGAGGAATGTTTCTCTGCAGGACAGAAAAGGTCTGGAAGATTTGTTTCCACCCTAGGCACTGGAAGTCAGCAACTACTGCATGCAGCTTGCTTTGCCCCAGTTTCTCACTCCCCACTCACCCCCGATAGGATTCATCTCCCTAGATGTAACACCTATGCTTCCGCTTCCCTTCTGGCACACCCTCATTCTATTCTCCTTATTCTTCTAGTTGAGTTCCACAGTGCAAATTTCTCCTACTGTCAAACAGCTTCTTTGCCTGCAATTTTGAATACCACTCTAACCACTCAGTTTCCTGCCTTGCTTCCAAACTTGCTCTCCATCTGAGGCTACTTGCTCAGTTTGCATCTCTTCCCAAGAAAGTTTCAACACACAACTCATGATCCCACTGGTTTCCAGCTGCAATTTCCTTCTTGAGGGAAGCATCTTCATATCTAGCAAGAGTTTCACTGCCGTCACTTCCTGATACTGTTTCTTCTTCCAGCATGTTTGCAAAGCATGCTGCCTTCACACCAGATTTTTTCCTCACTGACACCATAGTCCCCAAACCAATTTCACTCTCCCTGTCCCTGCTATATTTGAGTGGAGCACATTTACTCCATCCAGGTTGTTGTCTCAGTGTGAGGAGGTATAACCAACACAAAAGAAAATCTCCATTTTAAATTGTGTGCTCATACTGAACTGTAGTCCATCTCACAGCACACAAAGCCACACCAGAAGTCCTTTTTTTGCATAATACAGGGGTATGTTTCAAATGTTTTCGCTGTGAAGCTTAATATGATGCTTAAGAGACTATTTTTTTGGATGGGACAAATTTATGTCTACTTTCACAGGTATAACAAGAAAAAGCCACTTCAGCCAAGCTGAGTTCCTGTTCCACCTCAGTTCTTCCAAAAACATCCTTAGAAATTTAGGGAAAGAAGGAAAAAAAAAAAAAGAGTGTGTTTTTCTATTAAGTGCCCTTCTTCCACTAAATCACTTTGTAGAAAATTTCCAGAACTCCCTCAATAAGGCATTTAAGACATTAGGGGGCAGGGGGGGGTGTATATTAATAAGGAAGGACAAATTATAAACAATAAAAATCTGTTTTATAATGGAAAGTTTGGGCCCATTATAATGTTGAGACAGCTGATACGAGACCCACTCCCAATGTCAAAAAACACCTCATACAATGTTTCATCAGACACAGCGTGTCACTTAACATTATCAGTACTAAACCCCAAGATTTCCTCACCCAAACTAAACAAAGTACCAATTTTCAGTGTCACTTGCCTGGCCAACAGATGAAACCATGTTTTTGTTTTCAGACATAAGACAGAAAGCAAGCAACACACTCTTCTTACAGGCAAGCACGGAAGAAGGCATTACAGATTAGGACATCTCATCTATTTACCATCTTGAGTGCCTGAAATTATACTTTTAAATAAATCCTGACTTTCACAGGAAGTAAACATCATGTCAGTACATCAGCAATTTCAGCAGTCAGGTCACCCATTCAGATGTCAAAGCATAAACCAAGTAAGTTAAGTTAGAAACACTGGTCTTAGTACACTGAAGGAAACAGCTAGGAATCTAGTCATGGGCATAAATCAAGTCTTCTGCTTACTGTGGTGCCTTAAGATAAATCTCTGACCCTTCCTATATATTGTTTCTGCATTGGCAAACCATTGCACTTGTACTACAAGAATATTACTGAGGATTTAATCTGTGTTTTTAAAAAGACTAAAATTTTCAGATTAAAATTATTTGGGGACTACTGAGTAAAACAGTTTTTGGAGATTGAGATACAGGTTTTTTTCAGTTGTATAACTATCTACTACTGATATGTCAAGATTCTTCTGTACTGAAACAACATATACATTTATGTTCCATCATGATACATGGTACTGTCACTTCTACAAAATACTGTTTAAACCAGTGGTCCCAAAATAGCAAAAACAAACTAACAAAAGCAATAAAGGCCGTGATTCTCTTGAGTGACAAATTTAATTTGTTCTAATCTATTTAAGTAATGTTTCTATCAAAAATTAAATCTTTGGATTTAATTCTCAATTGGGTGGTCTAAGCAACTTCAAGAGCTAACTGAAAAATGAAGTCAGCGATTTTTATTAGGGCTGGGGGAAAGAGAATCAATTCATTAATTCAAGACCTTCACAGTACTATTCGGAGCATAAAGACACTTGGAAGAAGCAGCTTGACTTTTCATACTAGGTTCACAAAGGGATTTCAGCACTTTTCACAGTAAGCATTTGGTGGTAGTGATATTCTTTTACCTCATCACTGAAGGACAGTTACTTGGGTATGGAATCCAAATACTGACAGTCATTAGGCTACACAGAGCTGGTCTCTCTCTGTTCGTATCAATCTCTTCTGTCTTACATGAAGCAAACATCTACCAGGTCAAAGATGAAAATATTGTGTCTCTAAGATCAGGGCAGGAACCCAGGAAGAGAAACACTTTTATTCTATTACTTTCTCCACTTAAGACGCAAGTTGTAAGAGAAGTCTCTTACACCCAGGGAAATGCTCCAAACTCCAGATTCTATATACTGTCAGCTCTTCTCTCCATGTGGTGGATCAATAAACTCCTGAGAAGGCTCTGAAGAGAAGGGCAAGGGCCATGTGCTTGTGGAGCTCTGGGAAGAATGTGGGAATGTGACTGACCACACCTGTGGCAAAAAAAGCTGATGTTATACCACAACAATGGGGACCAGAAAGTGGCTTTTAAGGTGAAGGGTATAACCATTAGGGGGGCCGGCTGATTCCCAGTTGAGTGGATCAACTGGTCAACCAGTTGTGCAGATGTCTGTCCAGGAGAGCAGCAAGAGCATGAACGTCTTCCTGAGATAACTAGGCCAGCACGGTGGGACTGTATACAGGGCTCAGCCCAACCTAGAGTCAAAAAACTGAATAACTACCCACAAAAGCTTTGGGCAATGGGCTTGAGCTGGCTTAACCCCCTCCACTACAACTTCCCAGTGACTGGGGATGCCCAGCATTATGATATCAGACACCTGTAAGGAGCATCACATCTGTATTGTGATCCAACAGCTCTGGCTATGCTACTTACTTATTTCTATTCCTAAACTACTTCTCAAACAATAAATAGCTTTATATTCTGAACAACTAAAGGGAACACCTACACAACTTTTACAAACAACTTTTTCTTCTGTCCTTGCAAACACTTAAATTAAAAGGAAATGCTGCCCTCTCTCCACCCAGGAGTTCCACGGGGCTGTACCAACACAACCAGACAACAGGCTAGATACCTAGAGGACACTTTCAAATCAGGTTCTTAGATACTCTGCAGAGATATTTATTGATCTTCTGACTGCTGTGTTTCCCTACCAGATCTAATTCTTCTTTAGACAGAAACTGCCAAGAAACAGGATTTGGTAGCATGGATTTTGAGCATATTATTTCAGTGATGTTACACTACAACCACTACTGCAGACAAGATCATCTACCCTATTTACTGTGTAAGTACAGCCCACCTCCCTTCTCAGCTGAAAAATCCAGGAGAGAACACTGATGTATTTAGTCTCCTTACCCGACCCCTTGCCAAAACGCATCAAATTACTGGTCTGTCTCTTCCAGTCTCTGTTCTTCCACTATGCCAGTAACAGGCATGTTCAATTCTCCAGTATTCCTACCTATAACATGCAATATCATGTATCCGAAACAAAAAAGAACTTTCTTCACGTTAAACACACAGTGCAAGTATTCGATTGGATTACTTTTTTACTTCAGCTTAGAAAGGAGAACATTCCTCTCCCCTCTCTTTCATGAAAATATAATCCTAGGATCTGGAAATCAAATTCTTAACTGGTACAATTTCACTGAAAGGGGGGGGGGGGGGGCGGGGGGGGGGGCGCGAGAAAAACCCCAGCAGTACACCCTCTCAGGAAAATAAAAGAAAACAAACAAAACGAAAAAGTCCACCTTTTACTCACAGATGTGTAGAGTAACAAGTACAGCAAGATGGTCCCCAGTTCAACACTTGCACTATATGGAAGCAGAGAGCAAGAAAACCCGACTGTATGATGAGAAAGCCTTCCATTAGTTAAAGCAGTTAAGCAGTTAATTAGTGTAATTCTACCAGGGTTTCTCTGACAACTTGAGCAGAATATCTTTGCTCTCAGGTATTCTGCTCATTTTGTCAGAGCACATATAACACATTCTGCTTACCAAAGCCTGCTTAAATTTTTTACAATTATAAAGGCATCTTAAAGCTCTGTATCCCGTTTTTAATCCTAAAATGGAATGGATCTTTAAACAGATACAGAAATCACATAAGCTCTTCCATTCAGAGAACAATCATTAAAAGGACACCACCACAGATTTTTGTGACATTGTAAATGTCAAATATTTACAATGTAAGGAAATAAAAAATGAGTGGTAGTTTTATTAGTGACACTTTTTTTCTTGCTCTCCTTTTCATTCCAGTTTTCTGTTGTTCTCCTTTTCATTCCAGTCTTTTCATGCAACAAAGGGCTGATATAAAAGGAAAGTGTAATTCTTGAAACCGGTATTTCACCACACTTTAGAGTTCATAAGAACAGGAGAATAAAGGGACTTGTCCACAGCCACTGGCACTTCTAAAACAGTTAAAACACAGGTCTGCACACTAGAAGACCCATCTTAACACTGAATAAAGTCCACCAGTACCAGTCTCTCTCATATTCAGTCACTGAGGATGAATCAACTGGACATCATTCACAAATGATTAACTAGACCTGGAGAAAACTGAAGCTACTGTTATTGCTTAAAGGACAGGTAATAAGAGTACTTCTCTGATCACAGATCCAGTAAAGCAAGTATAGTTGTCCGTTTCATAAGGTAAATTTTCACAGCAATATTTGTGGTATTGATACTGGTATCTCCTAATCTCTAACACCCTCAACACATACATGCTTTGCATTCCTGATTTAAGTGCTGCAGCACACTACTGTTTGTGCAGTTATGTTGTTTCCTGCCTTGGAGAACTGATGCAGTATTTAAAAAAAATACCCTCCACCAAGGAGAGGCTGGTTTAAAACTACACCAGGATGCAGACCTGGTTCACAATGCAACTGCTCAGACAATTGTGCCAGCACAACTTGCTTAGGTGACACAGCACTGGCACAGGGATTGTTGAAGTGACACAGAAACCCTCGGCCAGTTAAAGACTGTCTTGTGAAACGTTAAACTAATTTTCATTTCTTGACTGTGATCTACAGAAACACCTCTTTCATCTAGCTTTTGTCTTTTTTACATTGTTTTTCCCCCAGATGGCCACTCCCAAGAATTCTTAATTAAAAGTCGGCAATGCTTTCTAGCATTTTCAGAGATGACAACACGCATGTATGTTCAAGATGACATGTCCTACAAGTCTGATTTTCCTGGCTGACTGTTCTAGAACACGTGCAAATGAAAAACTTCTGTCCATCATAAAATATTTCCATGAAGAAACATTCCTACCTCTCCACCTTGCAAAGGTAGTATTGGACTGAGCCCTTACCTACCACTGATGACACAATGACGTTTACTGAAGAAACAGAACAATTTTGAGAAGATCAAATTCGTTGCTCACCTTCGTTATTTAGCACCTGTTTAAGATAACAGGCAATCATTCACGTAAGAGTAGAAATCCCTGACAGTAAGGAAGAAAACTGCAAGGACACCCACTGTCAGAGTATAAATCCTTTCTTCCTATATACATCATAAGAAAGTCATGTTTGGTGTCACAGTTCTGAAAGAAAACAATTATTCCTGAAACATGTGTCAGCTCTCAAAATGCCCTGTTATTAAAATATGTATCTGTGATAATAAAGTCGATGTTTGAATTGCTGGTTTGTTACTAGATATATGTTTGACCAAGGTATCTAATGCTGCGGTGGTCACATAGTCACCCATCTAACACAGCTACAATTCCAGAATCCCCTCTACATACCCTGTACCTGCCTACCAGCAACACTTACGGCTCAATGAGGTTTAACATCAGACTGGCAAGTGACCGGTTTCCACAGTGAAAGACCATCAGAAACAATTTCAACTGGTTCTGAGCCCACCACTTTCAACAACACAAAATTAACCTCATGTCTAACCACCTTCCAGTTCTTTGCACACAATGCAGTTTCTTCTGCAGCAACCACTACTGGATTACAAACCAATGTCCCAACTCCGCAGAGGAGGCAATGGCTGCCCAAAAAGGCACCCTGCCGAGGCCACTTGCCTCTGCTCCATCACTCCCTGAGCCACTGCTGCACACCACAGGAAAAGCACATCCAGTAAGGTGTGCCACCGGACTAACAAGTGCCAGGGGACTGCTGAAACAGCCAGCAGGAAGAGGTGGTTACGTTCCCTATTGTGTGATAGAAGGCAGGTTTTAGGTGACTTCAAGATGATTAAAAAATACTAAGTGTTTTGATGTAGCAACCATTTCATAGATATAAAATCCCTCTCTTACCATGGATCTAGCTGATAAGAATGATTTTCTTACATTACACTGAAAACACAGGGATTTCTTATCCAACCTTACACGTTAGAGTGAGAAAAAAAAAAGAAAAGAAAAGAAAAAAAAAAGAGATCATAACTATTTGTTACTAGTCCAGACTGAATAAGAAATGAAGGACAGATCATATGAAAAAAAAAAAAAAAATCAGATTTTGCAGGATTAAAGACTCAAGCAAAATAATGACTAATATTGCAAATCTCAGGCCCACACAGGAAACCCAAATGCCTAAAGCAGCACACCAGGAACCTTTACCAAATTAGAAGAATCTATCTTCTAAATAGTTCCTCTGCAGAAGGAGACAAGAGATCAGATCCCAGATGCCATCCATCTGACTTAAGAAAAGCCAGCTGACTATGCACAAAGTACTACTGTTTAATAACAGATGACTATTATGTCCCTTTTATTCCTCACCTAGGCTGATCGCTTGCTTTTACATTCCTAAAGGAAAAGCCAAGAAGTTCACGCTTTGTTTTATGCATTAGGACACTGCAATTCCACTCGCTCCAGCATCTGTAACAGTTGAAAGTCCATGAAAACAACTTTCCTTAAAACTATTTTCCTTCACAGGACAGTAACAGAAAACATGGAGATCCTAAAAACCTACAATAAAGAAATTGGGACATCGCTGGCTCAGTGGTCTCTAACTTCTGCTATTCTGGTAGCAAAGAAATTTAATGAAGATACTATTGTATGTAATTTTAACGAAGGAAAGATCCAAATTTCCCTAGCATGTTCTTCACCAACGAACAATCCTTCAACTGTGTTTCCCTACAGGTGATTTGTGTAGTCTGTGGGTAAGGTTACTGCCAAGTCCTAAACACAGGTGAGAAGAAAAAGAGTGCTCTATTCAGAAAAAGGAGACAAACCAAAGAATTATCTTTTGTCTCTTGTCCACAAAGTCTCACAGCATGCTTATTCGCTACAGGCTTCCCCCACCTCCATCCACATCCCACCCTGCACACCCCTGCTCACAGGCTTTAATTTGTCTAGTTTCAAATTCCCCAAGCCTGTTATCTCACTGTGCTAGCAAACTTAGACAAATAGTTTAAAATTACATGTTTTAACAGGACTCATTGTTAAGACTTCAGATGTGTGTCTGCAAATATCATGCAGTTTTGTTAAATTACCTGCTATGTATTTCAAATGAATATAGGAATTGCCAAACCAGATTAGGCAACTAGCCATTTAATTCTGTAATCCAGTTCTTTCCCTACAGCAGTAAATACCAGATAACTTCAAAGAAATACATACACACACACAAAAATCCTAAAACCAATACTATCAAGCATCCCAACCATAAGAAAATTCCTCTGTTTTAAAGTATGCCTTGAAGCTACAACTAAATAAAACATAAATATGAGCCATTCCCTAGAAGAGCAACCCCATTCTTCCCTGCCCTCATGTACTAGAGTTAGCAACTGTGTGGCCACAAAACGGGTTGATGCAGCAAGCTATTCCAACAGAAAATTGTTAATTATTTGGGCAGAGCTAGTGTTCCATTGGATTAGCCAATTCAAACAAATGCCAGATCCTGCAAACAAGCAAAGGACTTGGTCAACCTTTTTTTGAATTACATCAGTTTAGCTACAACATGAAAGCAAGCCAAGAGAGACATGAAGTCCTCATACAAGGCAAGCAGCAACAGCAAGGCTGGAAAGGGACAAGAACACAGCTCCTCCGTTCGGCAGCAGATCATACCAGACTGGTTTAGCATCCAAGAATTTAGCTCTTAAGAAACTTAGGCTTGTTTGTTTGAGCCAGTTTAAATCAGAACAGCTTCAGTATCACCCTCTATTTTTCTCCATACGTGCATGCCTGTCCATTACTGTGCGCCGATGTTGTGCATGTCCAATTCAGTAACCATTTCAGCAGGTTCAGCCCACCAAAGCAGCAGAAAAATATTCACTGCTTTATGCAGCTAGACCTTTCCACTCATTTTTAACTCTGCTTTTGCCTTGGAGATTGTTACAGAGTACTACTGCCAGTGTGCAAAGGAAATGGGAATGCATGGCACGTGTAAGAAGGCTCTTTCTTAAATAAGGCACAAACCATAGCTATTTTCAAAAACTATCTGTTGAACTTGAACTATTTCAAAAATAGTTTCAGCATAAATCAGTTCAAGAGCTTCCTTCTAAACTTAAAGGAAAAACTATTAATTCTACATCTCTCAGCTTGCATTTACAATCATTTTTGTACTCATGCTGTGCTGAGACACCTAACGTGGATCTTGAGTTGCATGCAGGTTCGTCATGTGGGCAGCAGTACTGGGGATGCTGGGAGTGCTTGGGATGCTGGGTCATCCCAGATCTCAGCTGTGGAAGAAAAAAGAACCAGCGAGGATTGTTGGCTGGCCTGGGAATGCAGCTATACTTCCCACCCAGCCCTGCAGTACAGCAGAGTAATGCCCTGATGAGTCACTACTGCTGCGCCCGCTGACTGAAATAACCTCTCTCTTTGGCCACATCAGGTACATGTAAAATCTTACCATTCTTTGGCATACACAGACTCCATCTCAGCATCACAGCAGCTTTCCACATCTGTCTCTGGGCTTCAGCAATATTTAGGTGCTACACTGTCAAGGTATACACCACGTAATTGGTGGAAGGGCCAATTTTCAATTTTGGTATGTATCCCACTGTTCTGCTCAATTTTCCTAAGTGTCTTTTCCACTCTGCTTTAAATTTGTAAGGTAAATCATTTCAGTATCGCTGATCGTATCATCTACAGAAATACCAAATTTTTAAAGTTTTAAATGGCATCCTGTGATGTCCAACTTGACTTTGCAAACATAACAATCTTTTACTAATTTACGTAAGAAATTGCCTAGGTTTTAAAGGACAAAAAAATATTCTAATTACAAGCGTAAATAAGTGAAAACCTAATTATTACCTCCTCCAATACCATATACTACCATCAGAGTTTGAGCCCTGTATTGCTAAGCTTTCAACACAAATAATAGTAGAACTAAAAGCAAAGCAGGTTATTATCTACTGAAGATACATTCTCTTCATCAACTCCACTGTGTTACACAAAATTTTACTCAACCTGGACCCCTCAAGACAACAGTGGGTAACGGAAAGGGCACAATGCATTACCTCCTGGATTTTGTTCTAGGACACCTTTTCCTAGACCAACTCAGGACTTTAACAAGGAAAATCAAAGAGAAAACTTTGGCTTGTGTCCTTCACCAGAAATACCTATCAAAACACATGGGCAAGCACTAGGAAAAAGAAAACTGAAAAATTAAAAGAGGGAAGATTTTTCATCTCTCTCCAAGAGAAAGAATTGTTTGGTGTAAGAAAACTCCCACACACACTCCCCCCAACAAAAAAACAAAACAAAACAAAAAATCACAATTACCCAGTCCATATTATTTATAAGAAAATTTCTATCCACAATCTGCCAGCATGATTATCTCACTCCTTTTCAAAAGGTCAGTTATGTACATAATTTTGAATGAACATTCTGTATGAAAATAGTTTCCTTTTTTGCATTCTCTTTCTAGGTATTTTCTTAATTTTTCTCATTCTTGTACTACACATGCTTCAGTATTAGTCTTCTAATTTGCATACTTTCTTTTCTTCTTGCAATAGATGCAGCATTAGGAGACACTAAATGGAAGAGAGAAAAAAGACCAATGATTCGTGCTCGCCATATTCAGTTCCTCCAAAGCAGGCACAAGACAGGAAAGAAGAAAACACCACCAAGAAATAAAAACAATACTGAAATGCTGAAGGACCAATTATGCGTCTTAGAGGCTGCAGCTAGTCCAGGACGGCTGCCTCTGCAGAACACGCTGTCCAAAGGACAGCATAATCAGAGCCGTAAGATGTTCAGTCCTTCTGACAACAAGTTGCCTTTATATGAAGACATCCTGCAGAATTTCAAGTCTCTGATAAAAATCACAGATACCTCAGAATAAAAGAAAAAATACGTAAACAAGTTTAGTAATACCAGAATAAAAAAATCCTGTTTCTCCATGCATTTTTTTTATGCTTGACTGATTCATGCTATAATAAGGTACAAATTCTGACCAAAGTTCTGTCCCAGAGTCAGTTTTAAGATTTCCCTCCTATATAGATTCCCCAACAAGGAACAAGCTGTAAGATCACATGGCAGCCTTTTCTTAAGGGCTGAGGGCACTTTTATATTTGCTTTTCACACAGAATTATTCTAATACAACTTAGAAACTTAATTCTTCCCTGGATCTCCAGCAACTTTTTCTTTTTTTTTCTGGTTTTTTTTTAACTTACATATGGGGAAGAGAAATTGAAGAGGTAAAAGTACAAAACAACACTGCAGTCTCCTTCCTTTAGGAAACCCAAACCAAAAAGTTACCCAAAAAAATGTAATAGTGTTACACAGCTTGACACTGGTTGTATTACTATTCTCCCTGTACCATAAGCCTACTATCTACAGAATCATTTTACTTAACATTTCTAAAAAAACTTAATTTCTTGCTTTTCCTTTTTAATCGCCACAGAAAATAAAAAAGCCAATAGGAAAACAGAACAGAAATCTTAAAATTTAGTTTAAAACACTCTAAGCTATAGTAACAGTTCAAATTATTCTGATGCACATACTTTGTTTTTTAGCCCTGTTCTTTTCTGGCATATATGTAACTACACATCTGTGCAGCAGCATGCTTTAGTTATGTCACCTCTAGCCCCATGAAAACTGGTACTGTCCATTGAAAATTCCTTTTAGTTTATTTCAAATGCATTTGCTATCTTGGAGTCAGAATACAAACAGAAGAAAAATGTCCCCCTGAAACTCTTAAATGTGACCTATTAACTCCAAGTAACTATGCAAAAATGAAACGCCATAATTTCTTCTTAATTCAGAAATCCTATATATCCTGGAATCAACAAACTAAAGCAACCCTCTTCTCTGTCTACAAAGGGGAGGCAAAAATAGTTCTAATCCAAATTAGCAAAGTTAACAATTATATTTGATTATCACAATAAATCCTGAAGAACATGATATAATGCACAACTACATGATTTACATGATGTATGGTAGTCTGGCACACATGGAATTCATGAGTACAGATGCTCCATTTTACAATCTTTCTCCAAGTATCCTTTCAGCACATTCCCAACCTTAGCTCATTCTCACCAAGATTTCCATCCTCAATGGTCAGCACCACTTCATCCATCACCAGGGCCCGGAAATCTAGCTCCTCTTCACAGCACTTGGCCTTTAGTGCTCTCAGGATCTCCTGCTGAGGATAATCTTCTCTGATGCGACGGTCTGTTAAGAACCACAGCCTGGGAGCAACTGAACTGCACATCTTGGACTTGTCTTGCAACCTTCAAGGTTTCCTTTCAATCGAACTTCTAGATGGTGGAGAAGATGAGACTCTGTTAGAGTACATAGGATCTTATCTTCATGTTCCCCACTGTACCAAGTCCTACTCCCTCTGTACAAGTCAGTCCTTTTCAACGGGGTGGAACTTCTAACATCCAAGTGGAAAAATAATATCTACAACTAATCTGCAACAGAAGTAACAACAACAGAAACAAATCAATTTACATTCAATGGAATGTAAATGCTAAAAATCAGGTCTTAGTCCTCATCCTAGTTTCACCCACAAAAAGTACACACTTGACATAACTACTAGTACTGGTAGTAGCATCCCTCTTTCTTGACAGTACTAAGAGACATGCCAAGGACTAAAAAACATTTTAAGCCACCAGCTCTGAAGGCCAGAATTTCAACTTCATGACTGGGATAATTCCTCACAACTGGAAATAACTCAGCCCCTCTCCTACGTACTGCTAAAACACCAGTGACACACTTCATGTATACCTTTCCATTATACATGGAAGAAAACAGTGTGCCACATTCTTTATGTTAAAAAAACAGTCCAGAAGAAAGGAAGAAATCCATTAGAAAAGAGTTTTCCACATAAGTATTTAAAGACTGATTTGCTCTCTGTGATTTCACATCTACTGTGAAATATATTTAGTGTTATCCAGAACATATTAATGGAAAAACCAATGGAACAAGGACTATCAACAAAATGTTAAGAATACTGAACATTAATACATGTAATCTAAAGAAAAATCAAGGTTTGAATCTCAGTGCTAGCCCTTTCTTGCTCCAAGTCTTTCTTTTTTAAAGTCACTTTTACACTACTCATTTACACTCAAGAAAAACAAGAAGCAGCACAGTGTAGGGAAAAAGAGTTCTGGAGAAAAACAGAGCAGTTTTCTGTGCCACATTTTAAACTTTCTATTAAAATAAAGAAGGAGAAAACATTGAATTCACCAATATAGCTTACATGAGTTTCAAACAGAATTGAATTCTGGGATAGAAGCAGGAGTTTTGCCTGGTAGTCCACATGACAGGACCTGGTGTCAGCAAGAAAGGTACATGCAGAAAGACCACAGGTATGCAACTGCTTCCATTTAATATTAGAAATTTAAATTTAGTTTCTGCAGCAGGTCTTGGGGAAAAAAAGGGTTGTTTTGCTATAATGATAAGAACAAGCTGTGGGTTTTTTTTTTTAATTAAAACCCAAGTTTTTTCTACTACTACAGCTTTTTCTTAACAAGCAGAAGAACTTTAAGGGGCCATTTTTATTCCTGGTACTGAGAACCACAATGGCAAGAAGCAAAGACTGTGACTTTTTTTCCATTGCTTTGGTAAATGAGGAGCAACAATAAAGCCAAGGACTAAAGTCCTTGATACTAACAGACTGAAAAAAAAAGCAGAAGCTACGGAAAGACAATCACAGATGCAGACCAGCCCTTGACAGCAGTCAAGATGCTCAAGGTAAAGCAGGAAAAGGAGTGTTTGCTCCCTGCAGGAAAACGGGTATGGGAAGTTGTAAAGAATATCTTTTGATCTCTCAAAGACTACCTTTTTCTCTTCAAAGCAGCTGAAAGTGAAAAGGGCAAGATGAGGCTTGGGCTTGCAATGGCTGACAACTGTCAGATCCTGCCCCACTCCTGGCTCTCTCAACAATGGATTTCTCTACATGGTAGTTTACAGAAAGCTTCCTGGGACAACATCCTCAGCTAAGAATTGGGATAAGCTATATTTTTCAGAAATGGCACTGCTACGGCACAGTTCAGAAGGCTTTTTTTGTCAATTTACCTCTATTCCTGCTATTTGCATGAATGACTGGGGAGACCAAACAGCCCCACCTACCGCCTCTCTTTTGAAAAGCAGCTCTACCCAGCAGGCTAGCCCGTTTCATTTTAAAAAATGGCTACAGAACATTAAGTACATAAA
Source organism: Falco naumanni (assembly GCF_017639655.2). NCBI lineage: Eukaryota > Metazoa > Chordata > Aves > Falconiformes > Falconidae > Falco > Falco naumanni. Next base: position 8,700,538 of record NC_054058.1, on the reverse strand, counting down.
AAAACATACTAGACAGGCTTTGTCATAATTCAAAAAACCAAAATCATGTCATTTTACATTTTCAGTCTGTTTGGGGTTTGGGGTGTTTTTTGGTGGGTCCATGTCCATCCATCCGTCATCTCCCCCAGTACTGGTTCTAACACTGGGGCAACGAGACAAGTATTTTCTCTCCGGCAGCCTTCTCCCCATTTTTGCTTGCTACTGACCCTTGATTTCTTTGCCAGTAGGGATCTGCTCCTATTTTTCTCAAATCTCTTTATGTGACCCCACCTCCAGCCCCGTAAATCTGCAGAGACTGTGCCATCATTGCTTGCTGACTGCCATTTCAGCACACACTTTCTTAAAAGCCAGCAAAGGACTGAAGAAAAAAAAAAGGTATATCCTTTTCTTTCCTCCACCTTTATTCCATTTTTGAAAGGACCTACAGCATTATGAAGAAGAGCCGTCCAGGCATCTCATTCAAATCATTAAACCAGCAGACATACAAAAATGCCTTGGGTATGGGTATTCATCTCTCTGCTAATACTATGTCTCATTTCCTCTAAATCTTATAAGTTTTATAAATGTATATACAAAGGTTTACACCTCATGATGAGGCAGGGAGGTAAGAACCTCAACTCTGAAGGTAAAGATTAAGAAACACACTTTAGATGAAGCTACAAGCCAATTGCAGAGACAGAATGTAGTAATCCTAACTATCAGTTCCTTGACTTCCAACCAAATACCACATTTTTTTTCCACCTGGAGAAACACCCTTTTCACACTAACATTCTGTTCCTGAAACCAGAATCTACTTACCAGTTTCAGCTTCTCTTTAGATCTTTACAGTCTCTATTTTGATTGTGTAAGAAGTCCCAAAGAACAGAAAACCTGCAATTTACCCTATTAACCCAAACATCTTAACAATCCCTCCGACATTCTCCAGAAAATGGTCTGTAGGAGGAAAACTTGCCTTGCAGTCATATGCACAAGAGCATTAAGCTCTCAAGTTGGATAGGATCTCCAGAATTTTTCCCTGAAAACCAACTCCACCCATTTCAATCTAAAAGACACAGCTTCAGACAATGCTGGGTGTGCATGGGATACTTCCTAATCCATGAGAGTATCTATTGCAAAATAACTGTAGTGTATATATAAGGGGAAGAGCAGATGTTTAAATGTCTTCAAAATGACCAGTTGAAATGCACTTTTCACTCAAAGCTACTATGGTCAATTTCAGTACAATCCTTCTAAGTTTTCCTCAATTCAGGAAATGAAAAGGAAGAAGTCATCATAAACTTAACTGCATAAAACAGACTGGGAGAGGTGAAAGGGTAGCATCAAACTAAAAGCTCTATGATAAAAATCTGTGTGTCACACCAGCCAAAAACACACTGCTGCATCTGCTTCAGAAAGACACTGTGTGGAACAGATTCTTAGCAATTTACAGAAGGAGCGGAACACTCACCTCAACTTTGAGGTGTGGCATCCCTGTACTGCTTAAGCTAGGCTTTATTCTGGCATTCACACAGCAGCTTCCTCCCCTCCCCATCACATGCAAACGTATTTCCTCCTGCATTCCCTGAAGCTGTAACACACCTTTAGCAGCTGTTCTAACAAATACATTCACTGTGCTACTTTTCTACTTTACTTCACATGTGAATATGTTTTATTGGCATAACAGGTCATTCAGCCAATCAGATCCGCTATCTAGAGAGATGTGGAACTCTTCTCTGAAGACCACTCTTTTTCCCTTGAAGGGGTCTTCTCTTCACAGAGAGAGCCTTAGAGACCTGCCTCCAGCAACGGGAAATTGGTCTCCATTGTCCATTTACTCCTTGTCCTGTCTTCAACACCCAAAAGCAGGAGAAAAATGGACTAGCCTCTTTTTCTTTTTCATCCTGATGTATTTTCCCCTAAGCTGAAACAAGAAATCAGTTATTAGGAGACACTAATTCATTTATGTACTATCAATAAATGTGTAACATAAAAGCTATCTAGTATGCAAAAAGATCACTCCGTATCCTTTCTATTCAGAATGCAACTACTCAGTGCCTTTGTAAATTAAAAATAGTAGGTTGTTTCTTTCCTATGGGAAAGATGAATGAAATCCCAGATGTTTTGTAATCAGATCACATTGATTCCTAATGCTATCTCAGCCACTCAACTTGCTATATGATGTTGTAGCACACCCCTATCAACAACAGTGCGATCTGGGAACAAGTTAGCAGAACAATTATTACTATCAGCCCCTCCCAGAATCGCCTCTGTCTTTAGACCTGGGCTCGGATTCCTCACCCCAGTTACAGCAGTATGCAGCTAACACAACTCCATGGATTTCCACAGTTGAGAGAGAGGTAAAACCCAATCTTAGTTTTAGCACACCTTTAGGCATGTTTAATCCCTACAGCTTAGATAATGACAGTAAAAATCTCATGGATACAAGAAGGAAAGAGCAAAGAGACTGACAGCCATGATTGCCATGGGAAGCAGAGAACTAGGAAAAAATATAGCTCCAAGCACACACTAACACTGCACCTTTGCATTTATCATTAATGCATATCCCTTAATACTTGTTCCCAGAACAGTGTTATTCAAGTTGGGAAAATGTATTTTGCTTTCCTTTTTATCATAGATAGCTAAAGCTTGAAACTCAGTACACACTTCCAATAAACCAGTCACCCTCCTCTACCATTACAGCAGTTTCTAGAAGTCTAATTTGGAGGCCACACCTCAAAACACTGAAGACCAAAGAATAGTTGGCAGATGCTTGTAAGTTATCTCCTTTAGGAGATACCTCAAGGCAGATCTGAATTATAAAGTCAATCTTAAGTAGCAGACCGGTTAAAGAGCTAACGAAGGGTCGTCCAGCATATGACCCAGCACATCATCTATCATACTCTGTCATGGAAGTCCTCTGTCTCATCTTAATGAGAACAGTATTAGAAACATCCCAGAAATATGACTTTCTATGTCACAGGGAGAGCAGGTGTGAAAACAGTTCACAGCTGTTTCAAGTATAAAGCACAATTAAATTTTTTCTACACAAAGATACCAGAATGATGATCATCTAAAGAAAATCTTAAGGAAACATATGGATGATGAATATAACCCATGGTGATATATCTATACAGCGATAAAAACTGACATTTTGAACCACTTGTTAAAATTGCTTTAGAAAAATAGATCCAAGATAATGCAACTCATTCCTGATACTGCTGCTTCACAGTGATGCTTCAGGACAACCTCACGAAAAATTCCTTCCTTACCTACCAGAGACTAGTTTTCCTAAGACTGTCACCTAACTGAGAACCTTTGGAAAGGAAACATTTTTAAAAATTGAAGAACCTGAAAAATCAGAATATTTATTTAAATGCATTTTATATAATATATTGAGCAGCTGCAGCGCAATCTGTCCAGAGCTGCTGCATTATCATCCGCCCTCTACACATGCATCATAGAATTTAAAGTCACTGCAGGCAGGTGAACCCTAAGCACACCTCTTTGAAAGCGTAGCACAGTATTCACCTCCTTTTCCCTGGGAGATTTGTAGACTGCAACAGTCAAAGGATATGGGAATATATTAATCGCTCCCATTCATACCCAGTACAACCCCCCACCCCCACAGACGGGCAACTGCACTCCCTGCGACGGCTTTCATCCGCCTGTCCCCACCTTTGCACTGAGTGATGTAAAGATGCTAGTAGCAATCCTTCCAGGCACAATTGCCTCTAAAAGGCAGATGTACACACACACACAGAGTCTTTCCTCTACATTCATGCTTGCAAGTAGGCGATAGAATTCCTAACTCACACACCCCAGTTCCTGATCTCCAATGACTAATCCATTCTCTTCCCTCTCTGCAACACTAGCCCGATACTGGCCAGCATCAGCTATCCTACTTCGCTCCCAGCGGGTTTTTTTTTTTTCCCACAACAGGCTCTCAGCTTCTTCACTCCCCTCCACCCTGCCTGCGTGTGCACGCACACCCGTGCAAATAAAACATACATTTCCTCCCACATCAGCTGCTCTTCTGAAGTGAGGCTCTTCCACTTCTGCCCAGGTCCCCCTGCAGTGTGGCAGAATACCCCCCTCTCCTCCCCGATCCGTGTGTACACAGTCAGTTTTCCCTCCTCCCTTCCCCCACTCTCTGTCTCTGTGCATGCCTCTCCCAGCGCCTGGAGTGGGGGAAGGGAAACATGCACTGTATGAATGAATGGGCTGAAGAGACTTACCAGAAATTTGGTGAGGAAGGACTGGAAGACGAAAAGACACCAAAGATGGGTGCTTCCTTCAGCGTGCCAAGTGCTGCTTCAGTTCTGGCTCCCTCAACAAGGTCACGTGTCTTCCTAGGTACCCCTTTTCCTGGATCCTCCACTACCCAAAGAGGGTGGCAAGGAAGTCTTCTGGATGCCTCTCTGCACTGCACTCCAAAGGAGGGAAGGGTACTACTGAAGGTCTCAAAGCAAGCAAGGGATGATGATGGTTAACGTTCTCCTGGTCGTATAATGGGCAGTGTCTAGCGGACGCCTCGGGGACCAAGGTAGATTTCCGGGGGGGGGGGGGGGAAGGGGGAGTAAATGACTGTTAAAATAATTCCCTAATTGTCCTCTCCTACGGGGAAGAAGGGGTGGGAAGGAGAAAAACTAGTACTGGTGAAAAGCTGTAGCTTTATGTAAAATAGACTCAATCCTCGTGTCTCTACTTCCTCAGAACTAAACCACTAAATGACTCTGAAGTCACCAACACCTAAGGAGGAAAAAAGGAGAAACACCCCTATTAGACATAGACAAACACATAAAGGTATCTAATAAAGATAAACTAAATCCCCACGGAAGAAAAGGTACCATACAAGGCAGTAAGCAAAGCCAGAAGAACAAGATGGGATGAACACAATTAGGGGAAATGTGCAACTTCAAGAAATTCACAGAAACATACTAACACAGAAACCTATTTTAAGGGGGGGGGGGGGGGAACAGGTTGAGCAAGCAGTTTGTTCTTTTACTCAAAAACGTGCATTCAAAGGAAACATAAATCTGTACCTACATGTGAACATTTGAAGACATTGAGTTTTAAAACCTATGAAAGCTATTCCTATTTATTTGTGTCTTTAAACCCCTCCCCCAGTATAACATTCAGCATTCAGATGAAGAGACTGGAGTAAAGTGTGTTTCAGATCAGAAGCAAATATACTCCCATGCATTAGACCCCACTCTGCCACTGAACACAGTCGTTTATAAAAGGTGACCGAAAAAGATCACCCCCCAAAAAAAAAACCCCAAACCCAAAATAACACGTCTAGAGGATGCTTACTTTAATGATGGAGTTAAAGATTAACAGTCGCACACTTTGTAAACCTAGCCCCCGGTAGATTCTAGGCAGTTAAGTCACCAATATGCAATTAGCTCGTTAAACATCAGAAAACAAAAGAGTAGAAACCTAATTGAAAGATTTCGTTGCAAGACTCAACGACAGGCACACACACCCCTACATCACGTGAAAAACTGCCCCCAACAAGCGCAGATTTTTCGCATTCACGCGCGCGAGAGCGCCTTTTCCACCCCGTTTCGGGGCGGCTCGCACAGCACACGAGCCCGGGTGTGCGCAGGGCGCGAGGCAGCCCCCGCCACGCGCACGCAGCACGAACCCCGAGCGCGACCCGCCCGCGGCGCGCGGGGCGAGGCGGGAGCGCGGCCACCCGCCGCCCGGCAGCAGCGGCGCCCGGTCGCGCCCCGTCCCCGTTCCCCCCCGCACCCGCCCTCCGCGCACAACCGGCGGCCGCCGCTGCCCGCCCCCGAAGCGGCCGCGGCCGCCACCCACCTGGGCGCCCCGGCTGGCCGGCCCGCGCGGGCGCGGCGGGAAGGCGCCGGCAGCTGGAGCGCTGCTGCCCCGCTCCGCGCGCGGGGATGCACAATCACCATGGGCAGCGCGGCGGCGGGGCGGGACGGCTGAGGGGACGGTCCCGACGCCCCCCCCCACCCCCACCCCCGGGCACGGCGGACCCCACCCCCGGGCTCGCACCCGCTCAGCCCGACATCTCACCCGCCCCGGGCACCGCCGAGCCCCAGCCTGAGGGGAGCCACGGGGGTCCGCGCGCCCCGCCGGCGCCCCCCCCGCCCCCGCCGGCACCGGGCCTAGGAAGGGAAGCCGCGGGGCGACGAAGGCTCCGGGGAGACTCGCCCCTTCCTCCCCGCCGGCGTGCGCGGTCCTAAAGGGGAGCGGGCGACGCGACACGACGCTCCGCTCGGCGGCCCCCCCCTTTCCCCCCTCCTCGGTGTCCCTCCTCCCGCGGCTGGGGCGAGGAGGCCGGCTGTTCCCTGCACCGAGACCCCCGCCCCCCCGCGGCCGCCGCTCCAGCCACAGCGCGGGCGCCGCCGCCTCCTCCCGCGCTCGCTCCCGCCGCCCGACTGAAGCGGCGGCGCTAACGGCCGGGCGGTGCTGGCGCCCGCTGGGGGGGGGGCGCGAGGCGGGGCGCCCGCCGCCGGGGTGGGGCAGGCGCGGGGAAGCGCGCGAGGGCGGTGGCGCGCTCCCGCCCAACGCCCGGGGGCGCGAAGGCGTGCGGGCCGGGGCCGGGCAGCGGCGCCACGCACCCCCTGCGGCCAGCCCGGTCAACGGGGGGACCTCCCGCCCCTGCCCCCCTCCGGCTGCCCTTGCCAGGGGCGCCGGTTAAGCGTCCCCCGCCGCCGGGGCAGAGCCCGGGCTGGGGCGGGAGCCGGCGCAGAGGGCAGCATGGCATGCCCGCCCGCCGCCTCCTGCAGCCCGGCCTGGCACCGTGTGGCCCTAGCTCCCCACTCGCGGGTGCAGACCCTGTCCCGCTGCCACAGGTGACCGGCAGCAGCAGCATGCCGTGGCACAGCGCAGCATGTGACGGTGTCGCGCTCATCGCTGCTGCTGTTGGTACATGGCACGCAAGGCCAGAACAGTTGTCCTTCGTGTGACAGATGAAGGTGTGACACGTCCCACACAGCACCTGCCACTCACGGTCACGTGCCTGACAAACCCAGCCTGCAGCCGGGGCTGCATCATCCCTCGCTGCTGTCATTTCTCTAAAATAATAACTGTTGGCAACAGACGAGCATGACACATCCCGTGTATTAACCAGCACACCTTGTTTATCGGTTTCTGTGACTCACCTACCTGTTTTCCCCCACACCGCACCCTTTTTGTTTTACCTTGTATTAGCTGCACATCCCACTTTGTCCTGATTTTTTGTCCTGAGCTTCCTCCTCACTGACCCTCAGAGCCCCCAGACACCGTGCCTGCAGCCTGCACCCCAGGGGACACCACGTCTGCTCCTCAGCAACCTGGTTTATGCTCCTAGCTTTGCGGGATGTACCCATTTGGTCATGCCCAATACCCCCAAACACCCACCCTGTCACGTGTGTAACCATCTGACCTGCTTTCTTCTGCCTCTCAGGCACATGGCAGTGACGCCCGAACCAGCTGGCTTCTCCCACCTGAACGACAGACGCTCTGCACACCCCTCGCCTCCCCCATGTCGTTCTTCTACACGTGGGGAGCCATTTCAGCCAGGCTCTAACACCTGCGGCTGCAAGGATAAAGATGTGCCACCCAAACATTTCATGCGGTACCCCCGGTATTTAACTGACACAATGGGACTCGTTCCCACAGTACTAACCTATATATTACAGGACAGGATGCCCTAAAACCTGCTGCAATGTTTATGCATTCATACTGCAGAATGAGGTACCATCGTATCGCGTGTTCCACCTTTGGTAGACCTTCTGCAAAGTTATAACTGATAGCTAAATACTCGTAACGCAAACCTCACGGAGCGTTTCTGAGATTGACCAGACCGGGTAGGGATGTTGTTCAGTCGGTTCTGCAAAATCTGGGTCCGACCCCCCAAACCTCAGGTGTGATTCAGCCCTTCTGAAAACTATTTGCCTCATGAGGTGAGGCTACCTCACAGATTACATCAACGGCCAAAATCCCCCTTTACCCAGGCGCCATCTGATGCTCTCCTGTCTGCTTGGGTTGCTCGCCAAAACTTCTAGCTTCTCACGGCTGAAAACAAGAGACCACTTCTGGATTCCAGGTTCCCATCCGCCCAACTCTGTGCAACAGTTTGGGGGAAAATACACTACCACTCACTTTAATGCCAGCTGGAAGTACCACTCACGAGCAGGAGCAATTGAAAGCAAGGCCCAGCAGGTAAATAAATATCTAAACAACACCAAAATGCCGGGCAGTATTTTTGTTACTTGGACAGTAACAAAACATTACCTTCCTTCTGCGTTCTGAACCTTCTGGAACAGAGTTCCTACGTGCATCACGTCCACACTTCCCAGAAGTTGTAATTTCAGGTTGTGAGGTGCACAGCCTTGTTTATGCAGCGAATTCACTGCTGGAAAGCTGCTGTGGTATCACCGCTCCACTGAAGCGCAACCACTGCATGTCATCTAGCACGCACATGCGTTTCCGAGTAAGAATTCTTCTGGATTCACGTACGCTGTTTTTAAGATAGTATAAAGTTTTAAGGTAGATAAGAGGAAAGAAAATGCCCGCATTAGGATTTACATTGCTGTAACTACAGTGCTATAATAATAGCAGGCTTTTTTTCATTTACATAGCTAAAACTACAGTGTTATAATAATAGCAAGCTTTTTTTCTTTTATGTTTCCGTAAGCAGGCAAGCTGTAAGGCAGGTGCTTCCACCTCCCAAACAGGGTTAGCAGTTTGTGGAAAGAAGACAACTGCACAGCTGGGAAATTCAGTAACATAGCTTTTTGGCCATACAAATATGCATTTGGTTATAAGACATCGGGGATGAAGTCATTCTACAAGTACAGGAAAGACACTCAGCACAGTGACAGTAAGATGTTTGATCTGTGTCTTTTACCACTTGGGATATTTCAGCTGGGTTTTAGGATTATCAGCACCAATTTCTTCCACTGACAAGTGTTTGCCTTCCTAGCTCTCTCGCATACAAAGCGTTGCCTTGTATCCCTTTTATTACTGCTGCTTGAGCTGCCAGAGTTGGTAGTTTGTCAAACTTTGCCCGAACAAACCTGGGAGTATGGAAGTGAGAGCCATGACAGGGGGCAGCTGAAAGAGCGGGTTGCATTGTAATCTGTTTCTTTAGAAACATTTCCCGTCATCTAGAAACTTGGGTCAGTCTGGACCAAGTCCTGAAAGTCTTTTGCTATTTCTTAAAAAGCTGGAGTGGGAGGAAGCGTACATTTCTTGCTCAGGACACGCCCACGGCTGCAGAAGCTTTTAAGTTCTTTTTAAAGAGTTGCCACTGCAGCCGAGTTGGATGTAGATGCTATACTCCCCTAGAATTAGGCAAGAGAGTTTTTTTCTTCTCTCTATTCTTTTTTGCCAGTGAAGGTGAGGTCTCTCCTGTCCCCTATAAATCTGTTCTCAGGACAAAATTGTCACTATTTGATAGCGCAAGGAGAACATTGGCTAGTGCCTTCAGCATCAATGGTCCACAGCACCGAGTTTCATCCTTTAGGGAAGAAATATAATTGTAGTATCAGCAAAGAATAGACGCCTCCGAACACTAAACATTCCTGGCACCTTTCTTTTGAGATTTTTCCCATGCACTCAGAAATGCATAATGTAAGGACTGGTCCAAAGCCTTAATGTATGCAAAATCTGATTTCATGGTTGATTCCATGAAACATCTTTTGTCACCGCGTTCACTAAAAATGCAAACCAGCTGTTTAGTCCTGAAGCCACAGTCTGCAGGACATTACTCCGTTATTCACAGCAGAACATTTCATATACTGTCTCTGGCTGGGTGTACGAGCTTGTGATGGAAAAATGGTGGAAAGTCCAGTCTGCAAATGTTGCTGAGCCTAATCACTCACACCGATTTGCTGCCCTTGTGCTGCCTGTGCCTGCAGGAGCTGCTCGTTCGGTCAGCGAAGTCTCACAGTCATGTTTCTGCTTCCCACTTGGGTGACTGAATAATAAATAAAAAATGTAAGGCAAGGTAAATGCCTGTGTTCACACATGAATGCTTGGGTTCACATATGAACACAGATGGTCCCATGGAGGGAAACAATTTCTGTGTTTTGCGTCTCAACGAGGAAATGGCCGTGTCATTTTTGTTCCACACTATGTGGAATGTGGACTAAGCAAAACGGTGCAAAATCATCTTTGATTTCATATGACCTCAGTTTCTCATTGGCTGTTACTGTAACTCCTGTTCTGAATAAACTATCCTAAGGCAGCAGAAAATGGAGGGCCCCCAGCCCACACCGCGGGCCCCCAGCTCAGGGGGTCTGCAGGAGGTCCCAGGCTTCCCTGGCTCAGCCCCAGAAGGGTTCTGACCCAGCGCCACGCACTCCTCCAGCCTCACCACGCCGCCGCAGTCGCCACCGCCCGCGGGGAGCGGCACCCCAGCTCGCCCGTGGGTCCCCGCACGTGCGACCCACCCGGCTGCAAGCACCTCGCCGCACCGAACCCACCGCTGCCTTGGAACAGAGCCCCGTCCGCCGCCCCCCGCCCCCTGCCCCCCCGCCCTGCCGCAGCCCCCCCGAGCGGGGACCGGCCGCTGCCCGGCGGGCGCACGGAGGGGGCGAGGGGCAGCAGAGGGGCCCTGGCGGGAGGGCGCGGCCCCGGCCTCGCCCCCGCAGCCCGCCCGCACGTGCGGCGCGGCCACCCGCAGTCGCGCGGGTGGGGTGAGGGCGCGCATGCGCGTGCTCGCGGGCGCGTGGAAGCGCGCCGCCGCGGGCAGGCGGGGCGGGGCGGAGCGGGGCGGGCGGCGCGCGCGGCCGGGCGGGGCGGCGGCGGGGCCGTGGCGCTCAGCCCCGCCTGCGGCGGCCCGCGCCCGGCGGCAGCCGGCTGGAACCGGCGGCGGGGTCTCTGCAGCCGGCCGGGCCGCCCTGCCGCACCGCGCCGCGCCGCCGTCCCGTCCGCGGCGGCCGGGCTCGGGCAGTGCCCCGGGGCGGAGGACGCGAACTGGCGCGGGGCCCGCCGGGGCGCTGCGGGCAGTGGGCACGGCCGGCCGTCTCCTGTGCCGGGCGGTGGGGAGGGGGCGAGCGGGCTGCGGGGGCGGACAGTAGCGCGTTTGGTGTAAATGGGGGGACAAAATGGGGAGTCCGGGCGGGTGGGGGGTGGCAGGAGCAGGAGCCCCCGCGTTCCCTGCAGGGCTGCCGAGGCTCGGGGCACGGGCCTGCCGGAGGGAGGGGGCTCGCAGGGGCGTTGCAGGACCTCTGCCAGGCAGCCCCCGTTTGGGGACAGCAGGGAGGAGAGCCCGCATCTCACTGAATGGGTAACTTCGGGGAAGGTCAGAGGCTGCTGCTATCCTTATTCTGGGCACAGTTTGAGAACCGAGAGACACAAAGAAGCTCGGGCGGGCAGAGTTACAAACAGAAACAAAGGGATGGATGAATAGCAGCTGGTAGGCTTCAGAGGAAGGCTGGTATATAACCAGCAGCTCCCAGTTCCCGAAGGCAGGAGTGCATTTCTCCCGGCTAAGTTGCAGTTATGGATGCAGGGAAATGGGGAACTGTGCTGAGGAGCTGGACAAAAGAAAAAATGTGCTTTTGATGGAAATAGTAATTTGGAAGGGAAGCGCTTCCTTCTTTCTGTATCTCCCTTCTGCTTCGCCTTTTCTGCTGGCTGGCCCCTTCTCCAGCAGTTTTTCTTGCCACATTTTTCCTTTACCATCTTGAGAAAGTTCCTTTCCCTTTTCTGTTTGCCTGCTTTTGTTTCCTGACCCTTTCCCTCTTTTTGACTCCTGTTCTGCCCTTTTCTGTCTCTTTCGCCATTGTCTGTTGATGAATGCTGTTGCAGTGGTGACTTAGGATTTCAGTGGCTGTTGGGAAGGGTCTGATGCAACCACAGGGTGGCTGTACCTCGCAGGCACTTTGCTGCATTAAGACTGATAAACATCTGCCCTGCTAAAGACCTTCAGACAGGTTAAATGTCCCTGAGCTTCTCCCAGTCGCGTTGGTGCTCTCCTGTGACCGGCAGTTCTGTTCCCCCAGTGATGAGACGGTGTTGCGGGGAATCTTTTTTGAAGGCTTTTCTCGTTCGTGGGGAGCGGTTTCTTGATCTGATGCACCCTCTTGCCACCAGCAAGCGTGGTTATACACCCAGGGCCCGCTTGCCTACCTTAAACCGATGGAGGGGATTAAGGGGTGGGTGCCTGCATCTCAAATTGGGGTCTCCCCGTTATGGGAGCAGTGCTCAGGGGGCTCCCTGCAGTGCGAGGGACCCTTCCCTCCTCCTGCAGCCAGGTGCTAAGGGAGGAGGGGGATGGAGGTGCCTTGCAGGGAGGCCAGAACTAGGTCAGTGTAGCTGGAAACTGCAGCTGGTGCAGTGCGATGCGGGGGGGGGGATGAGGCAGCGATAACCAGAGGGGGGTGAGAGAGGAACCTGGATGGAGGGGGGGAGGTCTCTGAGAAGTTGCAGGGGCGGGACAGCCTCCTGCAGTCTGATTGCATGGCTGTCTGCACGCACGCCCCCCCCCCGCACCCCCACCCACCCACCCCCCCGCTCCCCATCCTCCCCCAGCCCCTCACCCCCTGCACCCGCCTCCGGTGCTCGCCAAGCCCCTGCCCGCCGCCCGGCCCGGCCCGGGGCCCCGGAGCGCGGCGCTGGCATCGCGGTCAGCCACCAGGGAGGGAAGCCTGGGGGTGGGCAGGGGGAGGTCCGCAGAAGGGGAGAGGGAGAGAGGGTGGAAGATAATGCTGGAAGGTGTATTGGAGAAAGGAGGCTGGATGGAAACGAGAAATGGAGAAAAATCTGGGCAGTGACTAAGGAACAGATGGAGAAATATATATTAATAAAGAAGAAGAGAAGCATGAAAGGCAACAATGACAAGGAATGTTTCAGCACTTGTAATTGGTGCAGTGCGGAGGTCATCTGCATTCCTCACAGTGCCCAGGCAAAAGGACACATCCCTCTTGCCAAAATCCACCAGGCAATAAGGCTCTGCCGCCAGCCGCTGCCAGCACGCTTACCAGCACCAGCAGCGCCCGCGGTACAGAGGTACCTCGCTACTGTCCGAAGGTCACACGGTGACCACCCTTCGGCGTGCAACGAAAGGACGTTTCGGCAGGGTTTGCAATATGCCTTGTTTGACCTTTTGAGTGTTTCTACGTCTCCGACGTTGCCTCCTCTGTTACAGCTCCAAAGACATTCGGATGGCAAGAGTTGCATCCTTTTGTCGCTGCTGTACAACCTAAGCTTCACTTTCTTTAGCCCTGACTTTCCCTCCTCCCTTTCCCTCTTCCCCATTTCCCATTTCCCAGTCTGCCTCCCCCGCCGCCCAGTGACAGTTTTGCCCACACCGCCTTCTGCCTCCCTCAGACCTGGGCTCCCCGTCTGCTCCGAACGGTGCAGCCTGCAGAAAGGCATGCCCTCCCCTTCCCCATTTTCCACTCCCCCCTCCTCTCTTCTCATCCTTCCTGTCCTGACGCTGGCAGCGTGTCTCCTCCCTTCCCCAGCCCTCCCCCTCCACTCCCTGCAGGGCTCCCAGCCCTCACTGCAGTGCAATCCATCACTCCCAGCCAAGGTCCTCACGCCAGGGGAGGGGGAAGCCTGGCTCCCTGTGAGGTTGGGTGGGGGTGAGCAGGGAGTGCAACTGTCTCCTCCTTTGCTAAGGAGTGCGAAAAGCTCGCAGAATGCAGACCCTTCTGGAACTGAAACCTCCCGTCTGCTTCCAGCTATTTTGTTTATTCATTTACTTATTTAGTCTCTTTGTTTTCAAAGAAAAAAATGTTTCTGCCAACATTCCAGTGAAGGTGACTGAAAGGAAACCAGGGAGACAGAGAGAAAGCCAGAGTCAGAAAAGCTTGTACAGAGAGAAAAACTGGGAGAAAGAGCTCTTTGGGGGGTGGGGGTGGTGTAGAAAAAGACATACACAAAAGACAAGAGAAATAGAGGAAGAAATACAGAAATGAAGAGAGAGAGAAAAAATATTAGCTGCTGGAAAAAGAAAACAGCAGAAAACCCCAAGAATTAAATCAGAGAAACCTGAGATGGCAGGCATGGCAAGAAAAACTCAAGGATGATACAACAAATAGCCAAAGGAGCCTTGCTGAAGAGGCTAGGTTGGTACAATGAAATAACATTTCGATATTTTAACAAGCAAACCCAGCGTGCTTTGATTTGAATGCAAATAATCTATACAGCTGCATGCAAATGAAATTCCAGAGTGTTTTTACTCTAAGAACAATTACAAATGAGGAAATAATGGATGAGTAATTGAAGTCTTTTTGCATAAAAAGATACGAATCAGGGCAGCTGGATTGATGGACAGAGGCAAGAAATTATTAGAATAATACCAAATTAGGGTTTTCAGCTACCAGCGTTGTTGCCCTTTTACAGGCATCTTGTAAAGGTGGTGTTTACATTTATGCAGAATGGTTACATTTGGTGCTGTTTTCATCTCTTTGAAACCAAGGTGAGCTAACGACATTAGGACAGATTTTCATGCACATTGCTTGCCTTTATTTAGGTCTGCCATCAAGTCAGAACAGTGACTATACATGGGGAAGGTCAGAAGAAAATTCAAGTGATATGGTTGAAGTCAGCTGTACCTACAGAGGACACGGTGATTTGTATCAATGCAGTTGCGGTAATGACCAAAATCTTTCTTCAAATTCCTGTAATGTTAACTGTAGAATAAAATACAAACAAGTGTTTAAAAGATAAGTTAGCCTTTACAGTCCCTGTGAAGGTACAGTAAATAGAAGGATAAAAACCTGAAAGGTGATGCTTCCTCATTTTCCCCATAATATAAACTCTTATCAATTTGTCTGCTAACAAGTAGCATCATTTGCATTCCTTCTGCTCTGTGCCATTGCCATTCTCCTTTCTTACATCCTTTCAGAAGCAGGGTAAGTGCTGTCAGTACTGATACTGAGGACTTCAACAGTTTGTGTATTTTGAATATGGCCAGTTTAAAAAAGGCGTTGACAACAGATCTTTTTCTAAATGTTACAGAACTTAAAGCAAATCACTTTTACAGTTGCCATGTTTGCACCCTTCCCTGATTATGTTTAAAAGCTTGTGGGGTATCCTATTTTTTAATATAATATACTGATTTTATATAATTTTTAATTGGTATTCCTGCTCCCAGTCTCTCTATGTGCACATGAAACATCTCCTCTGCACAGGCACCTGTACACCTACCTCTGTCTGATTCCACTTTTAATCAAAAGGGCATGCCCAGTTCAGGCGCTGCAAGCTGTTCCGATTTCATCACATCTCGTAATATCCAGTACTCTCCGTAGCTCCACTACTGGACTTGCGAAGCTGTGTGAGGATCTCAGGGAGACACACACCTCAGCACTGCACTGTTAAATGTTGGAGCAGCGCCTTCAGGGTGTGATTTTTGAAGCTGGTCTGCTTGGAGGGAGGGCTCGGGGGGCACCACTCTTGGGTTTGCACTGTTAGGGTAGACAAAACTACCAAAATCTGTTCCACTTTGGAGGGCTACTAAAAGACAATAAAATGGTACAAAAGGCTGGACCTCAAGTGAGACAGATAACTGTATTGTTTGAAGAGCTCAGCTGTGACTTGATCTCCACTGGACCAGCTCTGGTGAGGGACTCCACATAGGTGTAGGACACCCCTCTGCTTCCTAGCAGTGGTGTCTTTAGTCAGCTCTCATTACCGCTCTGGTGCACAATTGCCATGCTGCAACAGGAGGATTCGTTCTGCTGACTTTGCTCCAGGGCTTGTGATGTCCAGAAGAGATGGGAGCAGGGGAAGAGGAATCCATCATGTCTTTACTGGCATTTGACTTGTGGCCTCAGACTCGTCTGTATGGAAAACTTGCGCCAGTTGAATTCAAGGTGGTGTTTCTGTGTGGTCCAAAGTCATTTAACTGGGCTTACAGGAGGAATTTATATATTTGTTAGGCTTAAAGTGTTACCTGTCTCCCTGAGAGAGTGGTCTTGGAACAAGCGCCCTGAGAGAAGTCTGAGCTCAGCTGCTTGGAGAGAGAGGAGTGCTGAGGGACATGTGAAACAGCCAAGAAGAATCGACCGGGAGACAGGACAAAGGACCAGAAAGGAAGGATGTTTGTGATAGTAAGAACTACAGAAAGAGCAGAGAAGGAAACCACAAAGCACAGCAAGGGAAGAAGGAAGGTCCTGACTTCTCACTTTAGCCTTCTTGGTCATGAGAAGCCTGAAGCGTGTGGCCAGTTCACCAACCAAACAGCAAAGAGCTCACCAACTGCCTCTTCTCCTGCTCTTCCCAAATGTTGAACTGATTTGAAGGAGCTGAGCAGGTATTAGAGTTTCACAGACTCCCTTAGGGTATTTTGTGACTGCAAGACTGCCTGCCCTCTAAGCATTGGCTTGTTGATTGGAAACAAAGCGGTGACGTATTCCTTACTCTTGTAGATGGGACAACACAAAGCGTGACCATCAGTCAAAAAGAGGTGAATTGTGTCCAGGCTCCTGTACTTTGCAGTGTTTGCACTTCTACAAGGGGTTGGATACAAAGTCAGATGTGAACCTCCCAAAACTGGGGACAGATGGATCAGGCCTTGATTTCATGTCCCTTCCCACTGACAACCTCAGTAACACCAGTGGAGCGACTGCAGGATAGCGTCAGAACTTAGGTATTAATGGAGCCCAGCAGCAGTGTGGGTCCCAAGAAAATTAATTTCAGCCCCAACTCACATGATCAGCAGTGCTGCATTATTGACATGATACATTCAAACATCTTACAGCAGTTCATTAATTTCTCATCACTCATGTAACTTAATGCCCAGTTACCATGAGGATGTGTGAAGGCCCAGGGCAACAGAGAGAGGGAAAGAAATCAGCAGGCATTTAAATGCCTCACCAAGACTTTTACAATAGTATGCCCCAGGATCACTTACCTGTCTGCTGAGATGCAGTAATCTCTGGAGTGAAATGCACCAGGAGATTTTAATTTCCAGGAAGGCTGAGTTTGCATCTCATCTAAAACACTGTGCTACCTATCGCTATAGCATCCCTGCTAACATAGTGGGATTGGTAGCAACTTGGAAGGAAGAGAACTTTTTGCTGAATCACTGTCCCTACTTTTGATCTTATGTAAACACCTACAGGCACTGGGGTCAGTGCAGCTTAAGGGAATATACTTATGGAAGTGTTTCCTTTATGAGTCACCCACGCTACTTACTGCGGCAGTTCTCCACACCACATTGTGGCACCAACACCTGACTTTTTAGAGGGAAGAGTGCTTCACCTTGAGTCATCTGCTGCAGCTGTCCCCAAGATACCTTCTGCTGGAGAAGACCGGCTGCATGCAAAGCAGAAGACAGCACCGTAAATGAGAACGGGAGTGCAGAAGGACATTAATTATTCCTATCTCCCAGCCGTGAGGGATGTCCAACTATCTTTGTCAATGTCATGGGGCAAGGATGGGGGGGGGGGAGGGGGGAACCCAAGATTATTTGCTGTCTCAAAAAGCAAAATGGCTAAGTAGTTGTGGATCCAGCAGACTGGACGGACAGGAGAGCTGAGGAGAGCCTTCATCGCAGAGCCAGGCCTGCAGGCACAAGCCACATTTCTCGGACTGCAAGAGGAGAAGTGGGGCTTGGCACGCCGGTGTGCTGCAGCTCCATCCGGTGTCCGCAGCGAGCAAGAGCAGCAGGATGCCTCCAGTTATTTCACTGCTGTTTGTCTGCTATATAAAATACTGAACTGCTTCCCAGCCAGCGATTCCATCGCCAGGAGCATCCCTCTCATCCGCACCGATCTCTCCAGACGGGACAAGCGGACAAGTGGTCTACCCGCACTGAGCAGCTGGAGGAGGACGTAGTTGTCCAGTTTGAAAAAAGGATTTAAAGCTCAAAAGCAATGAGAAGAAACCTTGCCCAGGACTAGAGGTGAATCCTGCACTCTGTGAGAGATGCTGGTATACCAACACATTGTTAGAGCAAAACATTTGGCATCAATGAGACTTTCCAAAATAGATGTGTTCAAAACTCACAACATTTTTGAAATATTTTAGTTATCCAGTTAAGCAGTAACAGAGGTTTGAATGACAGCACAGAAGCACAGAGAAAACCAAAACCCAAACCAAGCTGTGTGTAAAGGTGTAGCCCAAACCTACAGCTATGTGGACTTCCAGAAGAGGCTGATGATCTGAGAGGATTCCTCAAACTGGGGTGGGGTTATAACTTCCATCACTTTCTTTTGGTTGTTTCATCACCTTCTGAGCATCTTCGGTAGACTTGAGTTTTAGCCAGTCCCTGGAAGTGGGAATGGTGGTGTCTCACTCCAGTGAAACAGAGTGATGGTGCTTGGGTCCAGAGGGCTGCCCTGGTGAGCAGGGAAATGCCTAGCTTTCCCCATCCTCTCTTACCCCTCTGCTGGTACAGCCCACCACCAGTCCTTGCTTCCACCACAAGCCTTGGGAGGACCAGAAATGAGAAGGAGCAGTCGTTCCATCGTTTCTCTTGCCACAACTGATGCTCAGCCACTATTAGGTAAGAAGTGGTGGCTTCAGTTAAGTCACATGCATGTAACTCTCTCCTGGCTCTGTTGTGGCAGCGAGGACATGGTGAGGATTTCCTTCGTAACTGTGTACAAGGCATTATAGGATTTTATTCCTAGTCTGCAATTTGTTGAGAACAAACAAAAGCCCTAAGGCTTATCCCTAGCTACCAGGATAAGCCTTAGGGGACACAGCTTTCCTCTACCAGTTTTCTATCTCTCATTGCTGTATGAGGGGGGGGAGCTTGGTTTGTTTCCTAGCTTTTTCCTTGGCTTCAGGGCTGAGATTGTGCCTTGAAGCTCATACAAGGGGCACTGTCCAGCCAGTGCCTCCTCAGACCCAGAGGAGTAATTCCAGAAGCAGCAAAGAGAAGGAAATTCTCTGAGAAAGCACCAGGACACGGGGATCGTGGGACTGTTGGGGGAGAGTGGCTGTTCCAGCCGGGCTGATGGGTTTGCTTCTGAGACCCTCGCTCCCAACATGCAGCATGCTTGGAGGCACAAGGGAGCCTAAAGGATGGCAGTGAGGGTCAGAGCTCATCCTTCCTTTCTCAGTTTGTCTCTCCCATTTTCCTAGTTTGTTTTTTTTTTTTTTCTTCACACACACACATTTTCCCTGTTCCCTGCCTTTCTCAGACTGGCCAGAACGGCAACAGCTTTGCAGAATGGAGCCAGTCCCCCTGTGCCTGTTCCCTGCCCCCCTGCACACGAGCCAGGTCCCGGGGGGAGCCCCATCCCCATCCCATCCCCAACCGATCCCAATCCCAATCTATATCCCCACCCTGATCCCCATTCCCATCCCCACCCCCACCGATCCCCATCCCCACCCCATCCCTATCCCCACCTGATCACAATCCCCACCCCTACCCCTACCCCATCCCTAATCCCCAGTTGATCACGATCCCCATGCCCTCCCCCCCTATCCCCTCCCCACCCCAATCCTCATCCCCATCCTACCCCCTTTCCCAGCCCCAGCCCGAGCCCGCCGGGAGGCGCCAGCCTCCCCCCGCCCCCCCCGGCGCGGGGCAGCGGGGTGATGTCATCACGGTCGCTGCCAGCCGATTGGCTGCCCGCCAGCCCGCCATCTGCCCGCGGCCGGCGGGGCGCCGGTGCCGCCGCTCGCCCCCTCCCCGCTGCCCGTGAGGGGCTCCCCGGGGCCCGGGCCGCCTGCACCCCCGGCCGGCCCCGCGGCGGGACCCGGCGGCCGTGGCGGCCCCGCTTGCGGGGCGTGCCGGGTGGGCCGTGCGGCCGGCGCGGGACAGCGCGGGGGAGAAGCCGGGGGAGGCGGGAGCCCGGCCCGGCCTCCCCAGCGCCTGGTTGAGGCAGAGGGGTGCGAGGGGCGGGCGGGCCGCGGCGGGGGGGGGCGGCCGAGCGGGGAGCGGGGCTGAGGGGGGGGGCGGCGGGAGAGGGAGAAGAGGGGCTGCGAAACGGGGCACCGACGTGTAACGTGGTCACAAGAATCCCTGCCTGGTGCTGGGCCATCCTGGGGGAACGGGAGGGGCGGGCTCCCTTGGGAGGATAATAAACTCTGGAATGAGGGTGTGGGCTGCTGCTCCTCGCTCCCCCCCCCCCCTCATTCCAGATGCATGATGACAGCACGTCCCACCATCTCACTGGCTTCTCCTTTTCCTCTTTTTTTTCTTTCCCTCCCCTTCCCAAAATTCGTATTTTGAAGACAACCAGAAGTAGAACATGTTCTGGGTGTGGCTGCCTGTGATTTACCCAATAGCCAAAGTGGGGGGGACCACTGAGGGGGAGAGACAGAGCTCTGCTGCCGAAGGGAGTGGAGACCGAGGGCTGCAGTAAGTGATGGGGACCCTGTCTGTTCTCTCAGTGCTCCCCAAGATAATTGAAAAGTAGAGAGTGGAGGGAGATAACAAGGGGAGACTTTGCTTTGCATGTGGGGTGTGTGCGTGGAGTGGGGCTTAGCCACCTGGGTAAGAAAAGAGATGGAGACCGGAGAGAGAAGGTGAAGAGAGAAAGAAAGCAGATGGAGCTATAAGTCCACTCCATAATTTTTCAGGAACACCTGGAAAACTGGCCAGATAAGGAGGGAGACAGGTGGGAGAGAAGCTGGAAAGACTAAGTAGTCTTGAGAGGGAAATGGAGGCATCAAGAAAAGAGTTACAGGGGAGGGTATCACTCGTCCTGCCTTAGCTTTCCTCTGACTCCTCTCTTCTCTACTCCACAGGGATGAAGACCTCTGGAGCCTGTATACTGTTGTGTCTCTTAGCACTCTCCTTGTCCCCAGCTGGTGAGTCCTTATGCCAAGGGGAGGATTTCTTCTCCACCCCAGCCCTGTGGAGTTTCCTATGCAGGCTCATGTGCCATGACCTAAGGAGAAAGACAGAGACATGTAGATGGACAGTGAAGGGAGAAGGACCAGACAGGAAAGGCAAGGTGGTTACAGGGTTGTGAGGAACTGCTTAGGAATTGGGGACTGGTTCCTATGTGTCCACTTTCCAGTAAGTACTGGGAGCTGCAAGAGGCAGAGGTCCACAGCTTCCACTGCAGGGATGTTTGGGTAAGCAAAACAGCCAGGCTGAGTTGAGAAAGGGGGTGAGCTGTGGTTTGTGCTTACTGTAGATTGCCATACCACCTGCGTTTGCATATCTGCGGAGCATTTCCCAGTGCTCTGTAAAACTTGTTCTGTCACAGTTGTGAAATATTTGCTGTCACTAGCGGTTCCTGCTGGAGTGGCCCCATTCCAGGCCACTCAGCTGCCGGGAGGTTTTGTAGGTTTTTGTATAGCTGTTTTGAGAAACCTAACCTCTGTAGTTCAAACCACTCTGGTTTTCTTGTTGTTGTTCTGTTTTGTTGTTCCATGTCTTTGTTTGCTTGGAGTTACTTTGGCAAAAATTCAGGTGGGATCAAATTTGTTTTTAAAAAAAAAAAACAAAACGCAAAAAAAAAAAGCCGAAACAAGAGTGCAGCAGCAGATGTTGTAGTCAGAAGACTCAGCACAGACAGCAGAAGTCAATGGAAAAAGCTTTGCCCAGGAAGGACTGTATGCAGAAGACAGATGACTGCACCTACCACATTCATATAAGGTTATTTCAATCTACTCTCCTCGGTCCTACCCTCATGCTGAAGCCTGATTCTGCTCCCAGTGGCACTTTTTCCTGTAAAAGGTGCACTATAGAGGATGTCATGTTTGTGACTGTGAGGCAGGGAGTTGAGGCATCCAAGAGATGAGCTTGTAGGTGGTCTACAAAATTAGAGGCAGAAATAAAAGGCTGTGGGGTTTTTGATGCGTGAAGGAGGGCTGAAAGGAATTTTTGTTACTTTTGTGTATTTTGTTTTAGCATTTCTGGGTTTTGGGTTTTTTTTGTTTTGACTTGGAAAATAACAGGAATACCAGCCGGTCTTTCATTGTCTCTTGGTTTTCGGTACGCTACTGATAAGGTGAATTCGGGCTGCAGGTTTGGACCTCAAGGATTAATTTATTGCAACTTGGACAATAAAATCCAGTCGTTCATAAAGTATGTGATTTGGGTACCGTAGCAAATACAGATTGAAGTGATTGAGAATTGGGTAAGAAAGCCACCTCTTTTGTCTCTCCTTGTATGCAGAGGCTTCACTTCACTTGTGTCCTGTTGTTTTAGAGTTGGACCGGTTTTCCAGTTATCTCCTAGGGAGGGGAGGAAAAGAAAAAAGCTAGTTAACAGCTGACTTGCCAATGTTAGGAAAAAGGAGGAGAGCCTCTCTTCTTTTTCCATATGACTTCTGTTTCAAATCTGGCACCGCTGGCCTCTGCAATGGTTTCAGAATTTGTGTCCTTCCTTTTGTACGAGAAACAAGTGAGAAAGTGTACAATATATTTTTTTCTCCTCTGCTTGTTCCATCAAGAGATTAGGCAGAACAGGGAAAGTTTTGGGCTGCGCTATATTGTGCACTGAAGTTATTATGTATGTCTGGCTCTCCCTGGGTCAATTGCCAGCAACTGAGCCCTTGGTGGCAGCTGGGTGGGGAAGGGAACAGCAGGGTCCAGTGACTCTTGTAAAGCTGCAGAGTAGGATTATGTAGGGGTCCCAAGAGTGCCTCTGCAGCTTGCAAGTAACTGCTCTTGGAATGAGGAAGAGCTAAGACAAAAGATCCAGACCTGGTAGTTTTTACCCATGCAGTGCTCTCATTAAGAACAGAAGGCTAAAGGCTGAGTTTGTAAGACGTAGCAGGGTGTACTGTTTTTTGGGCTGGTCCTGCACACATCCCTGCAGTGCCCCAGATCACTAGGTTTTTCCTGCCAACTCCTTCCTTCATCCCACCCCAGTTATGCAGACATTTCCCTCCTCTGTGGCTAGCAGGAAATATTTTCCTATTCCTGCCTGCTGTAGGAAGCAGCTCTCTCACCCTTTATATTTGGACAAATGAAGATTCTAGCTCAGTTTCAATTTCTTCTCTTCCACACAGCATGCACAGCCAAGCCTTCATCATTCTCCCTCTCCAGTGTGCCCAGGGGCTGAGGGGAAAGATCTGCTTTATGCTCCGTAGCCAGGCAGGATGACGAACCAGATGATTACTAGCCTAAGGAGCTACAGAACCTGTGGTCTGTTTCTTAATGTGGCAATGACTCAATCTGTGACCCCAAGCAAATTATTTCTGTGACTCAGTTTCCTCTTTTATAAAATAGAGGTAGGATTTTGACCAACTTCCAGAGCAGGGAGGCAATGTGCAATTTATTTTTGAAATGCATCAAATGGGGTTTCAGAAATGCAAAGTCTGGTAGCAGATCTGGAGGTATTTACTATCTTGCCCCTGTGCCTTTGACCCTATGGAAGCAGCAGGGGTAGGATCAGGACCCGCTGGATCCACAAGTCTTCAAAGAACAAACCCAGCCAGCAGTGGAGGCTGAGGCGGAGAGAGGACAGCATCTGTCTCTCCAGCAGGGGGGGTGTGTGTCTCCCGGACAGATAAACATCTCAAAAATTTCATAAAGCCTGCAGACTATAGAAATCCCTCTCTCTGTCCTTTCCTCACTCCCCTCTTCTCTTGCAGACTGGTTTCCATGGGTGGTCAATGGACAAGAACTGGAAAGTGCAACTGGTAAGTATTACAGGCGTGCAATGTGCTAAGTACTGTTCATGTGACCCAGCAGTCCTGTGGAGTTACAGCCTGTTTAGTTGAAAATGCTGTTCTTTCTTTCCTTGCCTCTGACCTTGTGAGCTTGCCTTTCAGTGAAGATTAAATAAGACCTCCAAGACAACCTGCTAAGTGTTGTGTGTTCTTTACAAATAATTCACTAGTGCTGGGGTCCTGAACACTTAGCTCAAGTGCATGAAGTTATGTTCACAGGATTCTGGGAGAGCTGATAACTCCTCAGATGTGAGATGGTTCGGGAACTCTACCACTGCTAAGGAAAATCCCAAGAAAAAGGGTGCACAAATGGCATGATGCTTTAGCAGTGAGGCCACTGAGAAAGGATATTGACTGGTCTTCATACTGGCTGTGTTGCTGAGGGTGAATTGCTTTAGCCCTCTGGACCTTCTTCCATTTCTGTGGCACAATAAGATAAAATGAATGTATGTTTGCATCATGCTTCAGCACCCAGAAGAGCCACAAGGGTCTGCCTTTTCTCCAGACTTAAGCCCGTGGTTAAACCATGAGACATCTTGCAGCTGTGATCCTGTCATGTGTAATACCTGGGACTTCCTGGAAAACTGTTCAGAAGCCAGCCTGAAACATGTCCGCCAAGCTTCCCTTTCCTTCACACTTCCCTCTATCACGCCTACTCCAGCTTTGCCATCGGTTGCCTTTCAAAGAATCTCATCTGCTGATGCATTTCTGCAGTCAAGGGCAAGTTCTGGAGTTGCCTCCCTCCTCTGCAGGGGTGCCTCAGCTGTCTGTCCTACTGCTGCAGGAGCCATCAGTGCCTTTGTTTCAGATTCATCTTTCTCATTGAGATGCCCACAGTGGCCATATCTGAGAAATCAGAATGTGAATCCAGAGTTCAGTAAGGGATGATGCAATGTGCACTAAGAAATCCAGTCTCAGGCCAGTCACTGAAAAGGGGGATGGATATGGGTGGGATGGGGGTACTGTGTTTATTTATATATTTACTGGATTGGATCCCACTGTCTCATGAGCATACCGTGGCAGCCAAGTTAATTCAAGCTAGCTATATAAGGGACCACAAAGTAAAGACAAGCTCTCTCAAGGACGTTCTCTCTTTTCCAGGTGAAATTAGCACCGACTCTCTTATCGGCACCTCCGGTAAGCTCCAATGTCTTGGCATCTCCAGGCTTCTTTTCCCCTTTACTGCTGCCTACATAAACTCAGAAATTATGCATTATGCTCAGAAACTCCCCCACTGTTGACAAGTAGTAGTGTTCTTTCAGCATTTATGGCTATCTGGGAGTCCTTTCTGTGCTCCGTGCAGGGAGATGAATTTAGGGCGGCTTAATTGTCTGTTCTCCAAGAAAACGCTGATCTCACCTGGTGTACCAGGGCTCTCTGAAGCTATTTACACTGCAGGAAGCCATGAAATCCAAAGCTCACGCAGCCTGGGCTTCCAGAGAAGGTTGCAGGAAGGAAGAGGCTAAATGACAAGGGAGAAAAGCTGGTCGGGTTCACCCGTTAACTGGGCAGCACTGTGGCACCGGTTGCATGGGTGTGTGCTGACAGCTAGCAGCTATGCTTGAGCATTCAGGAGACAGAGGTGGCAACCCCCCCTGAAAAAACTGTAATAAAGCAAACTGAGCAGTGGTGGGATGATGGGGAGGTGGAAATACTGTTCTTTTAGTACTGTCTTCCCCGCAGTGCCCGCAGCTATGTCACTGGGGGGCAGCAAAATGTATGTGAAAAGTAGGGTAAATGGAGGACACTTGGGAAGACAGCACTTAGAGCATGCAATATGCCTCCTGAGAGCCAAGTCTTGCTGTGCAGACAGCCCCAGGGGAAGGATGCGGAGCTGATAGGAGTGTAGGCACTTACAAGACAGAGTAATCCTGCCAGGCTCAGTGGGCAATGGAGGAGAGGGCCAGAGGCTCAAGAAAGAGCCTCCGTACTTTTTCTGTAGGAGTCCTGTTTTGAATCCGGCACCACTGGCCTGGGCAATGGTTTCTCTCTCAGCTGTGGAAGTCTCTCAGATACATTCCTCTGAGGCGAGGGGACCAGGCAGGGCAGTCAGTGATGTGGTTCAAATGATAAAGGAGAGATAGCAACGCTTGGCTGTCTCTGGGAGATGTGCTGTGTAGGAGAGCTCATCCAAGAGCGGTGCCCTGTTCTCCAGCGCAGCAGTTCCAGAGTCTCTCCTCTGCCCTGGAACTCTGCTCGTCAGCTGGCTATAGAGTATTGTGGGTCAAGCTGGCCAGTTGTCATGGGACAGCACTGGAGGAGAAAAGTGGAGGCACGGTATTGTATATGCAAGGTGCATGATCTTCCTGATGGGAGTGGGAGGTGAAAGCAACCCATGTCAGTCTTGCGTTCAGTGTGTGAGACCTGACAGTCTGTAGGAGGGTAGATAAGAGTTGGTGTACAGACCAAACTGGCAGTGGCTAACCGACATCTAAACCTGAAAAGACTATATGTGAAGCCTTTACAGCGGACTTTGGCTTCAAAACACTAATTGTTGAGGGATTAAGAAGAAAGCCTTTACAAAGGACGTGCTGTGGGACCCATCTCTGCTCTACAGCATCCTATCAGCCCTAGGACACGCAGCATATTCACAGGGAAAGCCTGCAGTTACTCTGACAAGTCAGATGATAACAACTTTGCAACTAGCGTTGTCTACGAACCAGATGTGGAATGGCTACTGGTCAGGAGTGGTGAGCCATCGGCAGGACTGTAGGAGGGGGAAAGATGTTGAAAACTCAAATTAAGATCTTTCAGAACATCTTCTCTTTTTCCAGCTGCAGCTGTCACACCACCTGTACTTCTTAGTCCTGGTGAGTTTATTCTTAGTTCACAGTCAAATGTTGTGGAACCCCCTTCCCTCTCCTTGCCTAGTCCCTGGCACAGACAGCCCTGCCATCCCTGACTGCCCCTAACCACAGCCCTGATGCCCAAAAGACGACTCCTCTCTACACCCATGTGTTTTGCCTATCCTTCTGACTGACACTATGGCATGTGAGCAGAAGTCCTCTATCACTGTTGATGAGAACTTGTGCCTGACAGTCGGTCCTCTGAGTTCCTTTCCAGCTTGTCACTGGGTAAATAACAAAATGTACTGGTTTACTGTGGTACAGGTGGGTTGCTTTATCAGAGGGAATGATAAACCAACTTCCTTTTGACCCTTTGTCAGGGACATTAAAGAACCAGTGATCTGGGGATGCTGTTTCTTAAAGGAGTCACTGTTCCTTAGAAAGAGGCAGTCACAGGCTCCTTCACTTCTTGTCTAGATGGACGGTATTTAGCACAAATAAATACATTTACCCAATCTTTTGAATTATAAGCCAAGATGCCCTTACAGTGTAATTTTGAACAGTAGTGGTAATGCTTTATAGTAAAGTTTGGACAGATTTTTAGCATTGTTGGCTGGGTAGCTGGCACTAGGTTCATATTTGTACCTTCTCTTACGGTTTTATGTTGGTAACAATGAAATCTTCCACATTAGAAGTTACAGTGGAGGGCTCTTGAAAGAGCTCTCCAGTTACTTGTTTTAAGTAAGCTGATGTCTGGGATGGAATCATGGTAAATCACACTAACTTTGCTATCTTCTGTCTTCCAGTTCAGTCTGACAGCGAAACTACAACGGCTTCATCAGGTACGTTGATGTTTGCTGCCTCCACCACCTCCCAGACCCACTTTCACCCACCCTGTTACCTCTTCAGGGAGGTGCTGGCTGAGCACTGAGCTTTGTCTCCTGGAAAATTCCCTTCACCCTGTTGCTTGAGTTAGAAGTCCTGGAGAATGACAGTAGTGGAAGCTGAAGTCTTCCGCTGGGTGGCATGCCTGGGAGGAGCTGGCAGATCACCAGACCAGATACACTGGGTCAATATTCTGTCGTTGTCAGTGGCCAAGATCTGGCGTTTCAGAAGGAAATGCAAGAATACCCATCAAAGTTAGCTACGGGGTTGATTGTCCAGAAAAGAAAGGAACTAGATTTGTGTCCTGAAGTGTGAGATTGCAGATCTAGTAAGAAACACATGTCTTAAACATGCAACTACAATTTACATTTTGTTTATTTGTGTCTTTCCCCTTGACAGCATATGTTGAGGGTCCCAGTACTCTGTGTTCAGGATTCCCAGTGGGCTTGTTTTGCTATTCAATCTACTTCCCCTTGCTTTTGTTTTATGAGGCAAGGGGATCAGAAATGTCTGCCTTATTTTCTCCTTCTTTAAACCATCCTCATCTCTCACAAGAGAGTGGAAAATAGAGGCATGGGGCCTTCCCTAGAAGCCTGGGAGGCAGTACCTAGTGAAGAAGTTATGTGTGTGCCAGAATGAGGGCACCTGTCAACGATGCTGGATCGCACCTCTGTGTGTGTGTGTGTGTCTGTTTCCAGATTGTCGTGAAGAAAAGTTCCCTTGCACACGCCTGTACTCTGTTCACAAACCAGTAAAGCAGTGTATAAGCTATCTCTGTGTTACAAGGTAAGAAACGAGCAGTCCCTAAGAAAAGCCCTAAAAACTCTCCAGCAACAGCATGTCCAGTTCAGTAATTGTTTCTTTTAAAGACTAGAAATTCCCTCAGAGAATCAGCTGGTGAGATGAATCCTATCCTCAGAGTGTCCTTTTAGGGTGATTAATTAAACCAGCACAATAACTATTACTGTGCAGCACTAAGAAGCTGCAGTGTGCCCTATATTGTAATCCACATTTAAGGTATTTGACCGTTTCATGAAGTCTTGACAAAGATTACTGTTCTGTTGACAACAGTTTTATTCTAGACTAAGTAATTCTAAAAATTTAGGACTTGCCTCCTCACCAGTGAGGCACATGTTTATTGCCTGTATCCTTTTTTTGTTTCTTTGGGTGTCTGTGCCTGTCGTGTCCTTGGCACATACCTGGTGATCCCTCAGTGTGCGTCGCATGTACATAATAAACAAGGAGGTGTGCTCTCGCATTGTCTGCAAGGAGAATGAAG
Source organism: Falco naumanni (assembly GCF_017639655.2). Taxonomy (NCBI): domain Eukaryota; kingdom Metazoa; phylum Chordata; class Aves; order Falconiformes; family Falconidae; genus Falco; species Falco naumanni. The sequence goes on along the minus strand of NC_054058.1, from coordinate 8,672,108 downwards.
TCATGCAAGGTGAGTGATAGCACAGGCTAGCCTGGAAGAATAGCTGCAGCCATCTGATAAGAGTCCCCAAGCTAACTAATTACCCAACACCAATCCATACGCAGTGGTTTCCCTGGACTTCGTCTGGGGGAGCTCTAATGCAGTGCAGCCTTGCATCCAGTATGCATGCCATAAAAAACACTGGGAAGTAGATACTGTACTACCAAGAATTATCAGCACTCTGCCTTCCTCGGTCTTGACCATGCTCTGCTAGCCCCAACCCAAACCATAACTCTTTGAGGTTAAAGAGTAACTCTTGATATTTCTGTTCATGAATAGAAAAAGGATCCAGTCTTTATTGCAGCAAAATACGGGTGATTTTAATATGTATAAATTCATGTATAACATGAATAAAGCCAGAAGGAAATTTCTGAAAGCCTAAGGACTTGCTCACTTGCCTCATGTATATAAGGATTCAGCAGTTCCAACAGTTGGTAGATGTAGTGAAGGATGTAGCTCTAACTATTTTAGTAGTGAAGAATTTGAAGAAAGCTTTGATGATCTGTCAACCTGTGTGTGTCTGCTATGTCTTCAGATGAGATCTGTCGCCAGCTGGCTGGCCTTCCTTCTCGACGTCTCCGCCGATCTGGGCAACCCCTGCATCTCCCTTGCAGGCAACTTCTGGAGCAGCAACGCAGAAGGCCTGATGCTCTGTGAGCTACCAACAGTAGGAGAGAAAAAGGAAGGGAGAGAAGAGAAATCATCATCCACTACCTATAACCCAAGACAAGTCCTTCTTGTTTGTGATTTCCCCACCATTTCCTTGCTTCTTTGCCTTCCCCCACATCCTCTTCTTCAGGTGCTGCAGTACAGAGTCCCCTCTCTGCTAGTCTGTCGTGGTGGCTGGTGTCATCTTCTAAATCTGTTGCTGAGGATGTGGGATGCTCCCCTTTTTTCTCTCAAACTCTTGTTTGGCAGGCCATGAACTGCTCATTTCCCAGAGGTCCTTATAAATGTGCTGCATCTTTTCTTGCTTTGCCCCCGCAGAGAGGCAGACGTGGGGACAGGTTGTAGCCCTCTCCAGCAGTACAGATGCCCTAAACTGCATCTCGTGTGAAGGAGTGCAGACGTGCAGACCTTTTTGCCACAGGGCTCCTGGCCTGGGTTTCTTTCATGGCATCAGTATGAGTTTGGATATGGTTGATCAGCCTGAGCCTCTCTGGTCCTCCTGAGCCACTGAGTTTGCTGTGTGATAGCACAGCCTTCTCCCATGTCTGCTGGCCTCGGAGAAGTGACAGAACTGGGAGATGAGCTGTCCTCAACCGAAGGCAAACCTCATTGTCCCTGTGTGGCAGCAGATCATTTATAACTACCTCTGGGAAGCTCTTTGTCTCAAGCCCATTGCCTCCCTCGCACACAACTGCTACCAAAAGGAGGAATTCTGGATTTCATATGGCATTATATTTTTCTCAAAAGATTACATTGGAACAGAGTGCTGCCTCTTCCTCTGCCTCCTCTCCTCTCCTCTCCCCTGTTCTGTCCCTCCCTTCCCATTGAAGAAATCTCTTGGTGCCCATTTCAGGCAAGTTCCAGGGAGCAGTAAGTATGGCTGCCTCCGCTCCCAAGGCCAAGGAAGCCCCCAAAGAACCTCTGTGTATGTCCTCGCAGTACTGGGAACTTGCAATGAATTAGGTTGTCCTGGTGACTTGTCTTGGTCTGGCTACCTCCACATTCTCCAGTTGCTGAGCCTGCTTTTAATGTCTCCACTTGAGTTCCTACCTCCTGACCCAGGAGCTCCTGTGCAAAGCAGAAGGAAGTCACAAACTGGAATAGGATGTGGGAGAAGAATCATTATCTGGGATCGCTGGGTTTTCCTAAAGGTTCTCTGGCTGTGCTGACCTGCACAGAGCCAGGTGCTGGTGGGGAGGTAAATGAATCTGCAGGTATAAGTGCTTATAAAGGCAGGCCAACCTGGGGAAAAGAATTCAGTCTGGTAGCACTGGATGTCTGTGGTCTGCTCGAGAACTTTGTTTTCCAGATACATGGAGAACATTTTGAGGTGTATGGGCAGTTTTCACTATGAGACTGGGTAGGGTGAGTGGGGAGGGGCAATCTGAAGTGTGTTAATCGCTCTGTGTGACTGTTAGTGACACGATTCTGTGGGCCAGCGGTGCTGAGCAGTTTAGCTCACTGCAACAGAAGATCAGCAAGACCCTGTCCCTAGGATCTCTAAGCATTGTTCCAACTGACAGAGAGCCAGTCTGCTGGAGCAGGCATTCAGCCCTGTCACATCACGTACTGTGTTGCTGAGCTGAGTACCATTCCGCCTTGCAGGAGCACTGGCCTGCTGCACAGAGCCGGGGTCACACAGTACCGGGGACAGCTTGCTGCCCAGAGACATCTCCAAAAAAAAAAGAGCAAAACAATGAGGCAGGAGCCTGTCCTCAGGACTGGGATTTCTGCTGTATGCAGCAAGAAGCTGGTTACATCTTGTGTGTGGGGGAAGGTGCCCTGTGCAGACACAGAATTGTTCCATAAAAGGTCAAAACCGGGCACAGATGGGCTAAATCTCTATATTAATCCAGCATATAGGAGAAAGAATTCCAAGTTATGCAGTGACTGGAATTTCGTCCTACAGACAGGGGCATTGCACCCCTACACAGAGGGTGATGCTCCTCTTGAGTACTCCAGAGGTTCACGAGAGTAGGGAGGGAGGAGGAGTTTCTCTGTACTGAGTGTGCACATTTCTGTGGAGAGGAGAGCACTGAGAGCTTGATCTCAAAGACATTCAAGCCACTGGCAGCCACTGACTTCTGTGCTGGGATGCCTGTGGATTTTGCCTGCATGGAGGAAGGTGGGATGGAGATGAGATGGAGAAGGAGCTCTTGGAAACTGGGCTAGGTCAAGTCTCCACTCTGTATTTAGAGTTGAATGTAAGCTGATATAATATAGATATATAACTGTATAACATAGCTACTGTACAGTATATAGAAATTTAACATTCATACAGTTTGGAGAATGGTTAGAAGCCCTCCTGTTGCTTGCTTTCAGCAGGGACAGGAAGAGGTGCCCCTCTCCAGGAGAACACTGTTTTAATGCTAGAGTCCATATAATGCACACAAAAATATTAAAAGAAAATTTATTTCCTGTTATTCTTGGCAACTCTCATGTGTTTGGGTTTATTTGTCTTTAGCTGTATTTCCTCCACATTTGTGGGGAGACTTGACTCCAGCCCAAATCTGCATTTAGACCTCTTCGCTCCCGGCTAGCCAGTCCTCTGTTGCCACCCTCCCTTCACTCGTGAATCACAGGGCTTCGTGGGAGTTAATTCTTTTTCCTAGGGATACAGAAATTCAGCTATTTTTTCCCGTGGATAGCTGTGCTAGATTCTCCTGACAGTTGACAGCTGCTGAACACAGGGATAACTCCCCCCAGCCCATGAGATTTGCACTGAGAACACATCTTTTCACCGTGTGTGCGCCATGGCTTGCCGGTAGAGAATTACCATCTCCAGGTAAAATGGTAAGATGGGTGAAAGAAGAGAAGAGCTGTGAAAAATCAGACCGTAAGCAAAGAAGAATTTGTTTGCTAGAGCCATGTAACTCAGTAATGGGAATAACGGAAAGACTACATTACACATCGCACATTAGGTCAAAAGGAATGGGGAAAATTCTCTTTCATTGAATTCCTGACTTGCGTAGATTTATCCGGCACTGACTGTGCAGATTTCGGTCAAAAAGATGGAGCAGTCAGAGCAGGGGGGACTAGGCAGTGTCTTCATGTGCAAGCAGTCAAGTCTGCATTTCGATGGTATTTCTAGAACAAAAGTGGCTGTGACCCAAATTAGCCATTAAACTGCCTCTGACCATGGGCCATAATTCTTCAGGACTAAACCACACAATGCAGGTTATTGCGCAACACTGTCCCCTGGAATCGATGCTTCTCGGCTCACGCTGCGGTGTCCCTGTCTTGGACGGTTACAATGAAAACAGCCTGAACCCGAGTGGCCGTAGGTGCTGTTCCCACCACACTGGCCTGGTCCTGCTCGGACTCATGAGCTCTTGGCCTTTGCGGTGTCCCTCTATCAGTGCGTTCCACTGACTGTGAGCAGAGTGTGACATGCCATCGGCTTTTGGTAATTCAGTTTATTCTTTTCCTTACAGTACTGGAGTCTGCAGACAGGCTTCCCCATCTTGGTTAGCACTTACCCCCCCCCCCCCCCCCCCCCATTTACCTCCCCTGCTGTTCTCACCTGAACTGTCCTGGCGCGGTGGTGCTGGTTTCTGGGTGCTGCCATCTCTTGTAAGTGGGGAAGATGGTTTTAAGTATAGCTCCAGCTGGATCTGTTTCTCACGAGGTTGGAGTAGCCTCAAAGCACGCTGCCAGAGTCCCCTTTCAGAAGCGTGATCTAGGGTTTGTGGCTGATTTTCACAAACTCTTCTGACCTGAAGCAGGAGTTGGATGGCCTGCAGTCATGTCCCCTACAACCGTTATTCTTGTTCATTTTGCTGTTGCATCTCTTGAGTACCAATTGCTGTTGCCAGTTTGAATGCTGCTGTTTCAAGGCCAGTGCTCTGATGTCTGGTCCCCAGTTCGAAGCAGTACCTCGCTTTGCTGGGTCTGTGGAGCTGGAGATCCCGATGAGGGAAGCTGGCCACGTGGTGGGCTTTCTGCTGCACCTGGAAAGCAAGAGTTGTTCCACCTTCCCATCTCTCCTTCTCCTCTTTGTTCTCTGCCCCTATTTTCCTCTTTCTTCTCTGTTGGTAAGTTTATCCTGGAGCAAGAAACACAGTGAGGAGGACAGTGGGGATGAAGTGGGCAGCAGGAACTGTGCTCAATGAGGTGGCACGCAGCATTGCCCAGTGGGCTTGGGGGCAGTGCTTGGCCCATGCCAGCTCCCCTTTTCTCTTGCCCTCCAGTTCTCACACACTTTGGCTCCCCAGCTGCCAAGCTCAGGATTTTCTGAAGGGAAAGACACACTCATCAGAGCAGGGAGGGGAGATGGCACCTCAGGTCACTGTGTGCGCTGTGGGAACTGCAACCGCATGTCTTGAGCTGGTGGCCGCTGGTTGCAGAAACAAGGCGAGGAGGAAGGGGTGTGCTGTGGGAAAAGTAGAGGAGGCTGTTGGAAGCAGCTGCCACATCACCTAGAAGCTCCGTGTCACCTGGATCTTGTCCACAAGAACCCACAGCACAAATAAAATGTGTTGTCATCAGGCCTCCAAGGGTGGAGGGATCCCTCAGGAGCATTCTGCCGGCTGGGCTGCAGGCTGGCTTTGCAGAGGGGAGTGGTGCTTGCAACCCGTCCAGAAAGAGCACCTCTTACGTAAAGAATAGCTGGGTTGAAACAAAATGGATTTTAGTTTTAAATTTTAAAAAAGTTGGTTTGTTTTTTTTTAAATAAGTTTTTAAAGGTGCATGATCCCATAACGTTTACTCCTGGCAGCACATGGTCTGGCATTGTTAGACAGTGTACATTTGTCCAGTTGTGAGCAGCCCCTTGACTGGGGCAGAGGAAATCTGAATTCCGTTTCTGGATCTCTTCTTCATCTCCTACTCTCTGATCTTCAGCGTATTGCTTCATTTCCCTCTGTTCCCTGCCATCCTCACCCCTCGTAATGTAGCAAGCTGGAATAATCTCCCACAAAACAGAGAGCTGGATTTTAGTACATTAAAAAAAGACCTGTTCAAAAAGTGTGTGAAACATCATGAATGAATTTGATTGTCCATTTTTGCTCATAATGTAAACGTTTTTTTCAAATAAAAGTGTTTTCAATAATATAAATTATATCAGTTAAAATGCAAGCTGCATGTACACACTGCTACTATGTTGAAGTATATTAAAAAACTGAATTGGTGAAAGTCATCAATAGAGCAAAGCTTCACTTAATTAATATATTCACTTAATTAATAAATCCTCTTTCAGAATGCTGTTTTGGGCATTTTACTAAGATTGCAATTTCCATACAGATACAGCTTGTCAAAATCTAATAAACAAACATGGGTCTAAGTAATCTAATAAACAAACAAATGGGTCTAAATAATAAGTAATGTCAGAACTTACCTGCTTAAATATAAGGATAAATGTACATGAAGCTGTGCATTTTCAAAAATAAATGTCGTTGTTGAGATAGCATACCTTCTCAGTTAAGATCATAGCAAAAATTATGTTGAAATTTACCAAGCAGAGCTAACTTCAAAGCTAATCAAATTGCTCAGAGCCTTGTCCAGCTGAATTTTGAAAAAGTCAGCAAGGACAGAGAATCCACAACCTGTTCCAGTGCTGCACCACATTTAAGATGGAGAATATTTTTGTGATGTCAGATCAGAAATTCCTTTGTTGCAGCTTTCATCTGTTGCCTCTATTCTTTTTGCTGTGGGCAGACTCTGTCCCCATCTCCCCCACAACACTGCTGCAGACAAGTGAAGAAGAAAACAAGAAGAAACATTTAGTTCATACAAAGCCTGAGTTTTATAGCAAACCAAGGAATTTTAATTATTACAATTAATTCTCTTCCTTTGGTGAAACTGTGTTAAAAAACACAAAACATGATGAAAATCAATGGTTCAATTAAAGGATTTACATTTTGTGTCCCTGAAGCAGGACACTCTGTCTGTGCTTATACAGCATTTACTTTTTGCGCGCTGCCTTCTCAGCCTGAGGACACTTTCTGTTGCTGTGCCTTGGATTTGGTAGCCTTGGGTTTCACTGCTTTGCCCTTAGCTGGATCTTTGCCTTTTTTTGTCTGTCGGCTTTTGTATTCTCTAACATCTTCATTGCTTTCTTGGCCACGGTGGCTGCCAGTTTCTTGGTTTTCCTTGGGATTTCCTTCACAGCCGCAGGTAATCGGGGCTTCTTGGCAGTGCCAGTCAAGGGACAGGTGGTTCTTGCCCTTTGCTGCCTTCTTGGCACCTTCCTCTTGGCTTGTTGTTGAGTTTGAAGGAGCTAGAAGTACCAAGTCTTCTTGTGCTGCTCTTGCCTGGCTCCTGAGCCCCAGCCTGGTGCAGCTGTTGTCCTGTACTGCGTTGCCTTCAGTTCCCTTTCAGAGTGGTGAGAGAAAGTTCTTCTGTGCTTCTTGGAGACAGTCATTGCCCTTAAATCAGCCCCGCTGGAGAGTGGGGGCTTGCAGGACTTGGATTCTCATGCCACCTTCGCCAGTGCCTTAGCTGGTGCCTTAGAGGCTGGAGCAGAAGCGGCACCTGCAGCGGCAGTTGCTTCAAACATGATAGCCAGCACAGCCTACCAGCGTGACATCTTGACCAAGGTTTTGGTTTCACACTGATGCACGTCAGCTTGCCACTTCTTGCACTGGGTGCCTTGCACCTACAAAGCCTTTGCACGCTGATGGCATTCCTGTGAGGCTTACAGCTCTGACTGTTCCCTTGTAGCACCAAAGCCAGATGGTATCAGCAAACACACCCACTGGGAAATGCTTGCACCTCAGTGTGTCCCTTGTCTGGTACCCAAATAGCACAGATCAGCTGGAGCAAGCGGTGTTGGCCATTATTATGGATTAGCAAATAAAACCTGTTTTCTTCTGCAGCAGCTTAGACTTGGCCTCCAGCCTAGTCCTCGCTGTGGAGAAATAGTTCAAGAGTTTCTTTTCTGCCTGGTGCAGTGTGAATGCAGTCGTTCCTGAGACTCTCCACATCGTGGTAACAAGTAATTATCTCATCAGCTCTGCTTGAGCCCCAGCACCATCATTACACCATTTCTCTTGGCTCCGCTGTCCATCAGCTGGTATCTCTGTAGTTTCCCTTTGGTTTAGTTTAGGAAAGGCATCTGAACCCTTCATAGTCTTTGCAAGCCCCTTTGCAATTTCTGTTCCCTGAGAGGGGCCCTGCTTCAGGGCAGATTTTGGCTCTTCAATCTGTAAGCTTTTTTGGTCCTGCTACCAGTTTTCCAAATTGGGATGCAACCAAGCTAGCCACCTGAAAGTGAGTGTGCCTGTGCCCTACCCTACCGGTACCTGCACAGAAATGGTAGAAGCGATGAGTGGACATGGTGTTCCCTCACTGAGTACAGACTGGGGCAAGGGAAATTAACTGGTTGTGTATGTGAATGCAAGAGCTGCATATTTTAGAGAGATATAGCTGTTCTGGGGGCACATCTGAGTGGCAAGCAGAAGCAATGCTACAAGTACTGTGTAAAACCAATGGGCACCAGTGAATTAAAATTTCTGTTAATAATTCCTAATCTGTAGTTTCCCAGGTCTTTGTTTCCTTTTCAGATTATTCCTCTTCTTTCTCTCCCCTGCTTACTAGGAGCTTCTACCAGCCTTTTCATCCAAGTAGAACCCATGCTTTTGGCTGGACAAAATGGACATTTTAAAATCCTATGAAATTAGCTGGGAAGTTCTCAGATGCTCGGATACCCTCCCCTGCCTGGTCAGCTAGCTCGAGTGTGTCACAGCTCAGACCTCACTGCTTACAGCAGAAACTTGGGAGCCTCCCATGTGGTCATGGCTAAAGAATTAACTGACGCTAACAGTCAGCACAGCCAGGCACGGCAGTGCACTAGCAAAGAAGGAAGACAGCAGAGATACCACAGCAAAGGAGGAGATCCTCGTCATATGTGAAATGAGAATCACTTTTCACCCCTTTCCCCCTTTCTCCATTGGCCTCAGGGTGGGTCTCCCATTCCATCCCCATTGCCAAGAGCACTGGGCCCCCTGGAAGAGGATCAAGGTGTCAGGGGCAGACCCTGATTCTACTTTGGCATTAGGGAGTGGAGGTCAGTGGTGACATTCCACAAACCTTCTGGATGTGGCCATTGATGAGAGCACAGGAGCAGCTCTGAACTCTGGGAGGAGGAAGTGAAGAAGTAGCAAGACTACCTTGAATCTTCTGAAAATAATTGCTTTGCTGATAAGAAAATTTTGTAAGATGCAAGAATACTGCTCATGAGGACCTCCAGACAAGGAAAACTTGTACAACTGGAGGGAACACGACACATGACTCCAAGGCAAGGAACATGCAATGTGCTGCTCTTTAGTGAGCTTCCAAGCGCTTCTATCCCAACCTCTCCTGCAAAGGGCTTCTCCAAAGACAACAGGGAAACTAAAATCAGGATTTACCACCCAGGCCCCAGGTGCAAGCTCTTTTTGCACCGGGTAGCATGAGCTGCAGCAACTGCACAAACAGGAGCTAATAACAGGCAACTTTTGTCTGTGAAACCTTAACCGCAGCTAGAAGGTGAGTCTCATTGTGAAAAACTGTGGTGCAAAACCAAGTTTCTCCCCGTGACTAGCAGATGATTACAGAGATATGAAGCCAGTGCCTTCCATTAAGGAGGGGGAAAATGCGATCTGGAGCAGAGTCTGGGATGCCCAGACCAGGGGGCTGAGCTGTAGGAGAACGGAGTAACACTAGAACACAGCCTGCAGCTCCCTGTGCGAAAAGAGGGTCTTCTCCAGGTCTGCGCAGCACGGCGGCAGAACCAAGTCAGCTGGGCAGGGTGCGCTGGAGGCTGGAGCTGCGCTGCTGTGGGAAGCAGCGAGGTGCAAGCAGCTCTGGTGGGTGCTTCCCCACACCCAGCTCTCAGCGTGGGGAAGGTGCATTCTGCTTTGATTGCAGACTCTGTTTTTCTTAGTGTAAATGACATAAGCTGCCAACCACTTAGTCTCAAGCTAGAGCGGACGCTTGAGGACAAGTGCAAGTGCTTGGGCTTTGGTCACATTTGTCTGCATTCACGATGGGGGAGCCATTCACTAGGTTTCAAAATCCTCAACCCGATCCAGTCCCTTTCCTCCCTTCCTGCTGGTGATTCCAGCCGGTGTCAGTCACTGGTAGCAAGGGATGGAGCCGCTGCTGCCTAGAGACGTGGGAGGGGGGAGCGGAATTAATACAGGTAGGAAGAGAAAAAATTCTGGGCTCACAGAGTCAGGATTAAGGGTCATTAGTTCCTATAAGGAGGCTGAGGCTGGGCTAGCAGAGAGCTGCAGGGCAGGAATAAGAGGCACTCACAGGGTTGAAAAATGTGTACTCAATTCAATAGTTTCACCCTAATTTGCCTCATCCCCCAGCACCAAAACAAGCTCAACAGTGGAACAAAAATAAACGATGAGTCAAGTCTCCAGGTAAAGGTTTTGCAGTGCAAGCCTGGAAAGCCAAATTGCTAGTAAAACACATAATAACATATAATCTTAGCGCACACTCAGCAACCAGGTGCCCTCAATTCTTTATCAGTGGCATCATCTACAATCCTGCAGCATGCAGCAGTGCACAGCACAGGGGTCCAGGTTTCATAAACCTACACTCCCCGTAGCACTCCTATACACCTTGAACTCCTGCCTTCTCTCCTTCCCACTTCCATCTCACAACCTGGGGTCCCTGCTCTTGTCTGACTTAGATGTAGCCTCAGTGACACTCACCCCACAGTGCTTCAGATTTGCATTTGCAATCCCCCCACTACACACACACCCTCCCACACCTGTGATGTTCACTCCAGGCAGACCTCATCCTCATCCTCATCCTCATCCTCATCCTCACAGCTTTCATACATCTCCGTGGTGCTGCATATTCCACACCACCAAAGGCAGTGCTTGGTCATGCAACTGCTGAAAACTTCTCCCTAGGTATGGCATCCACAGCTGTGTCACAAGATGAGTTGACAGCTCTAGGGACTAGGCCTTTCGCCCCATGTCCTAGGCAGCAAGCTGCTTCTACATCTAGCATGGCTTTTTTCTTACACCCAGGACTGGAGTCATGCGAGTGCTCTGCCTGGCAGAGGTGCCTGAGCAAGTGTGCTACCGATGTGTTGGGTCTGTCGTTCAAAATAGGGTGATGGGTCTTTGTGGAATGAACACAGAATATAATGTACTGTTTGTATAATAAATAAGCACTTTAGTATATGCTTACAGTTAATATATGCTTATATTAAGTAAGCATATTACATTGTATGTGCTTATAATAAATACGCATATCAGCTTATTTGTATGCCTGTGCCCAACTGCAAGGAACTCTGCTATTCCCCTGCGCGGGGTCTCGCTGCAAGTCAGTGTCTGTGGTGCATCAGCACTTGTGGAGCAGAGAAAGTTTTTCTGCTTGAGGTTTTCGCTTGAGGCGAGGGGAAGCAGGTGTCTGCGTTTCTTGTGTGCAGCCCAAGAACCAACCAAATGGTGATGTCGGCGCTTGTTTCAAAATGCGATTTCTGAGCAAAGGGTGAATGGAAAAAATAAATATGTATTTATATCGACACACACCAACACGCAGCTTCCTGTTGACTAAACAAGCAACCTCTCCTCTGCTTTGGGGCTAGGTAATTAGTTTTAGTTATTCACCACATTTTTGCTCTCTGATTTCTTAGCAATTCTCTTTCTGAATCTTTAGTAACAGTAATGGTGATACTCCTCCTCACCCCTTACACCTAACCACTGCTCTTCAGGCTGCTGTTATTTCTCTGCTGTTCTCACTTCAAGACAGGGAATAGAGCTCTGAACATAAGAAGCCTGAAGCAATGCTAGGACATCCTTCTGTGATACTGATAAGCTGGAGCAGTGTCTCTTGCTAGGTAACAGCCCAAACACACCAGCACAGGACCCTTTCCAGCCTTCCCCACTACCCTTTAACTGACCCGGGCTTTGGTCAGAAGCAGAGATGGAGTCATCTTCAGTAAAATTGTTTTTCTCTGCCACCCATAGCCCCCTCACCAAATAAGTTTGCATTGAGCAGAAAGGAAGGAAAACCAGAGTGGTCAGCACCCCTCCTCGTGTATTAGCTCCCAGCCAAAAGGGTCACACTGTATATTAAAGATTTGGCAATTTAAAGCCAGGGAGGAAGCTGGACTAGCAGCTGGATTAGGGATCAGCAACCAGCAACCTTTCTATGGTTTTCCAAAATACTTATTTTTAACCAGAGCAGAGATGACACCTGCAAATGAGCAAGGTCTTGCCTTGGCAAGGTACTGCAGCTCCTGCTTTAGGCAGTCCTGCATAGCAGCTGAGGGTCCTTCTCCAACTGTCACCCTGGGCTTGCCATGAGACCCTAAAAATACATCCACACTAACACGTTTCTTCTCTGGGGATTAGAGCCGGAGGCACAGTACCGCTGCCACTGGCTTTGGGCACTCACACCTCCACTATGAGGGAAGTTGCTGGTCTAAACAAATGGCATTAGAAAGCCTACATCAGTATTTAGATTTGAGAGCCCTGCCAGAGAGTGACCTAAGTACAGTTCATCTGTTCATACGTTTGTTCGTTCTTTTTTGCTTCTGTGGAGTGCAAAGAGGGTCTCAATACTTAAGGAAAAGTGCTGATCTTTTAAACATGGAAGAGTGAATTCCATTTACAGGCAAGACCAGAGAAGGATCTAGTTAAATATTTTATGAGACTTGACAGGTTAAACCTTTGAGAAAATCATTACGCACAAATTTAATTTATGGGGAACACCAGGCTGGCCATGAAGATATTTCTTGGCTCCTTTCAGAGCAGAAAATGTCATGTAAAATTTTCTGCAAGCTTTTGCCTATTGAAATTAGGAGCCACAACACGAATAAAGCTGAAACTACCTTAATTTATCTGATGGAACACAAACAGTTGTGATGTCTAAGAAACAGATTTCCCAGGGTGTGTTGCTTTTTTTTCTTTTTAATGTCCTGTGTAACAAACATCCTTCTTGCAATATTGAAAGAAAAAACTAGTATGAAAGGGGGACAAACCGACTCTTGGTCTGACCTAGGAGGTTTGTCACAAGGTGCTGCTAAGGCAAAGGCTGAAAGGGGCCAGCTGTTTCATTAGCAGGAGCGTCCCCTTTGATTCTGTTCAGTAGGACAGGGATTCGCAAGGACTGCAGGCTCTTCCAGCTTTGGTCAAACACCAGCAGCCAGATCCCCAAAGAGGATAATTGCCACAACCCTTGAGACCGATGCGGCTGCCAAAATGTGAAGCCGCTGAGCATGTGCCCTGCCCAGATGTTTCCCCAAGGAGTCGGACAGCCCAGCCCCGGCCCTTCCAGGAGTACTTTTTCTCCTGAAGTGTGCCATGCCAGCCGCTCTCAAAGACAAGTACGCTCAGAGTGCTGGGCTAGAGTCATCTGCTCTGTTCTGGCGACTCGTCTCTCCTTTTCATGTGTTTGCATATGCTGGTTTCACACAGTCCTAGCACGCTGAAAGCCAGTAAAATTAATACGAAAAGTTAATCAAGCAGAGAAAAAAAAAATTAAGAACTACCCTAGCACGAGGTAAACAAAAGCCCTGTTTCTCAGCCATAGAGGCAGAAACGGAGCAGAATGTCCCCCAGCTACCTCCTCAGCACCCTGCCCAGCCAGACCCGCCGCCCCCTCCCTTGGCTGTGCCCCGGCCCTGCAGAGGGGATGGGTGCCCGGCGGGGGCTGGGGGCAGTGATGGAGCACAGCCCGGGTGGCAGAGTGTGGTGTTAGCGGAGCAGAGCGTGTGCGTCCTGAGCGTGAGCCTGGGCGTGACGTGCAGCCGCACACGTGCTGGGCACAGCCGCAGGGTGGGGGGTCCCGGCAGCCCCCCCAGCGCTGGCAGATCACAGTGCCGGTGCCATCTGCAACAGCAGGATCAGGCCCTGAGTCCTTCCCCGCTGGTCCTTTGCACGCAGCTTTGCCATGCAGGCTCGCCGCCGCTCCTGGCACGTCAGCGTGGCTCAGGCACCCATGGCTGCGTTCAGGTGCCAAAGCGGGGCCAGGTGCTCCCCGTCAAACCCCGGGCTCTCCGGAGCTGCGTCCCTCTCACTCCTTCCTTCGGCTTCTGTGCCGCCCCTCGCTGCCAAGCAGCTGCCGGGCCTTTCGGGGGGACCCAGAGGAGGGGGAAGCCTGCCAGCACTTTGGCATTCCCTGGGCTCCTTCCAGCCGGGCTCTGCGGGCGCTGTGCAGAGCTCCCTCGGCGGGCAGGGCTCGTCACCGTCTCCACTGCACAGCTGCGTGACCCGGGGCCCGCAGGGATGGTGTGGTTTTGCCCACATTCACGTTAGCGGTACGCGAGCTCCCAGGCCCCCCGCTAACCACCAGACAATGCTTCCTGCCTCATTATGTTATTGATAAAAATTCAGAATAATTTTGCAGGCAGGGAGGGCCCAGCGGGGAGCGCAGCGGGGGGGAGGCAGCCAATGGGTGCTGAGCATCTTTCAGAACTGGTGCCCCTCCGCATCTCAACCCTCTGCTCTTCAGCTCCTGCAGCTCCAGGAGACCTTTCTAACTCCTCCCTCAACCACACCCCGATGAAACCCGGGGGGGGGGGGGTGGTAGATAGGGGTGAATGGGGAGGGGACACAGGGGACAGCCCGCACTTCTGTACATCAAGTCAGAGGGGTGCACAGCCGGAGCCTGCGAGACAACCTCTCTGCAATCCCATCACCTGAGAGAGACCCTGGCAGTCATGGACAGGTAAAAGGAGTGCCTCCAGTTTCTTGCTCATATACAAAACAAGGGTCCTTCTCTTAGAATTAACCCGCTCCCCATTCAGTGCTCACTGTCCCTTTCACTGTTTGACTCAGTAACCTAACTCCCTGCCCCGTCCTGCTCTTGCATGTGCATCTCTGTGTCTCTCATTCTTTCTCTTTGACTGTCTGCCGCCCTGTTTTCCCTTTCTGTCATTTCTCTTTCTCATTACTATTCTCTGTTCCTTTTCATTCTTTTTCTTTTCTAGAAACAAACAAAAAAAAAAGACAGCAGAAAGATGAATATTCAGATGCTATCTGCCACCTAAGCACCTCAATCCTTGCCCACTCTTCTCTCCTTATACACCTATTCTTTCTCTTGCAACAGATTTCTGTATCAGTCTCTTTCTGCTGCTCACACCCTTGTGCTTGTAAGCACAGCCCGTGCCAGCACTGGACTGCTCTACTTGCACTACCATTATGCTGCGAGCTAATTATTACTAATCACTCTCCGCAATTGCATATCGTTCACACATTCAGGGGCCTTCACTCTGATTTGAGGGTTGGCTTCATGGATCTTTATTTGAGGAGAAGATCTCTGTTCTGTCTACATCAGTGCCGGGTATAATCACAGCTCCTATGTCCTTGCTGCTTTCCCTTGAGCTATGCTATAGCTATAGGAGTTGCTCATGTATCCAGCAGTTCGTACCTAACTGCACATCTGCTGAGTTGTTCTCCACAACATCTGTTAATTCATTGTTCTTCTTGTACCAGCCATGTTCTGAAATCCTCCCTAGCAAAAACCCCTGGGACAGTGAACTCCAGAGAGAATGGAAAATAGCAACTGATGTTAATGAACCATTTCTGGTTGAACAAAAAGCTCCTGTGACTCAAAATCATTTTCACTTTGTTAGGACGGTGAAAAATAACTCAAGCGATCGTAATTTTCATTTTTCTGGGTTTTGGGGTCATTTCTTGTTCTTCACCGTTATTTGCATCCACATGCTGCTCTGCAGGGGCAAAACCACTGAATAGAGAAAAATGGGAAGAAGTAAGAAAACGGACAGTTAGAAGAAGAATCAGAAACATTTTGAAAGCAAATGCATTTGCCTAAAACTTCACAAAAAAGAGAAAAGGGAAAGCCTATTTTCCCTTAAATTTCTAATGCGTTGAAAAGCATTTTTCCTTGTGGGCTTTGATGAAACATCAGCATAATTGTCATTGTGTTTCACCTGGCTTATATGGTTCTTCAACGAGCGATTGCATTTTTCACAATTGCTCTGCTCTGTTTTCTGCGGTTGTGGCACCCCCCAAGTAAGAGCTTTGCAAGCCTCTGGCCTGTCGTACCTGCTCATTTCCCACACGATTCCCTGGGCTATCGTCTCTGGACAACCTGAGGATCTGTCACACATAGAAGGGGTGTCCCCTCTCCAGCACCTCTGTTACGGGGGAGAGTTTTTCCCACATCCCTGCAATAACACACATCTAACCGGGAGAAGCCTGAGATGAATCACTGCTTGGCGGTTTTGTGAGGGGACCAACATGTGTGTGTGTGTGTGTGTCTGTCTGTCTATTAGGGAATATACAAGCATGTTCATAACTGTGCAAATAGGGTGAATCTAAGGTGGTAGAGGAAGCAGGGTGGCTCTACGTGTAAGAAATAAATCAAAACTGATGATGAAGAACATGCAGTGGGTATGGGAAACACGCACCCAAGATGAACTGCCAGAGAAAGGGGTGATGAAGTGCAGTGGGATCAGTTTGTGCTCTACTCCTGCCACAACCTAGAAACCCAGCAGAGCAGAGCCCTGGCAGTGCTTACAGCACAGACCTCCAAGAGCTGCCTGAGGCTCTTGCTGGGCTGAATAACATGCCTAGAAGGGATGCTTTGCTCTCTGAGTGTGTGCAGGACTCTGCAGAGCCTTGTCTTCTCTATGGACTTCCTCCTAGCAGGAAACACGGCCACAACTCCCATGCGATCTACTGCTCCAGCAGCATGTCTGTATAGAGTGGCATAACTGAGCATGTGCGTGCTTGCTCTTTCTGTGTGAGCAGCACAGGTATTTTTGCGCTGCAGGCTGAGGGTGACATGGCAGAAAAGAGGATGTGTGCAGGTAGCTTCTCTATTCGTGGGACAATCAGCGTAGCCAGGGTGCTTGTGGGAAGAATATGTCTCTCTGGCGATGTGATGTGAGGTGCAATAGCAAGCGCCACAGGAAAGCAAAGCACGTGCACTCGGTAACACAAGGCGAGAGGATGTGCGTGACAACACGGATGAGTGAGCACCTGTGGTGCAGTGGCCACGTGTGAGGGTGCACAATGGACAGAACTCCTGGAGGAGCAGAGAGGATGGATGCCACTGTTAGCTGGAGATTAAGTGCTTTGCGGTGCTCAAGCTTTATGGTGACATTGGCAAACAGATGAAGGGATTTTGCGTAAGAAACTTTTCCTTGCTTAGACTCTCAGATTTAAATTGGATTTAAATTCCTAACAAGCCTCAGTTCCCCTTTCCTACACCTCGCTGGAGACTTCCCAGAAAACCCAGCTCAGTAGCACCTAAACCAACCCCACCTCCCTGCTGAGCATCAGTCTATCAGAGGGAAAAGATGACAGAGGACATGATTATTTTTAACCCATTCAGTTCTGTTTTGCATTGGGGGAGGTAAGTATCTCACCTCAATGAACACAGCTGTTCTCAGCTGCCTATGTGCCTCCACTTGGCAGTGAGGCTGTTAGATACGGCTCGTGACTACCTTACCCTCCCCGCGCTCCTACTGCCTTGTCCCAGCAGGATCCCTGGGCATGGGAGCAGGCTCTTGCCAGTCTTGACATTTGTCTGATGGGGGAATGGTACGCGTGCCTGGCGAGGTGTCAGCGTGCCTCCCCCATTATATATTCTGTCAGCTAGTGTGTGGCGCCTTACCCCAGCCCCTAGCCCTGCACATTTTCAATCATACCCTCCTCAGTCTTCTCTAAAGAGGCTCTAATTCGATCCATCCCTTGCCCCAGTGGCTTTTCAGGATTTCATACAGCAAAAATAATATTTCTTGATGACTGAACTCAGACACTCTCATCTTCCCAGGTCTTCTCAGACACTTTCATCCTTCTCCCTCATTGGTGTCCACCTTTTGGATATTCTTAGATATTTTCACACTCTACCCAGCCATAGTTGCTGTTTGACTAATCACTACTAATTCACTTACTGTTTCCACTCACAAGGTCAACTGCTTCATCCCCACAGTCACGTCTGCACCCTGTCCCTAACATATTGTATGCAAATCACTGATGCTCTTCTCGTACTGAGAGGCCTGGACATGAGGAGCATATTTTTGGTGCTGAGCCCTCAGCAAAGACATGGCCAACTGCTGGATCCAGGGTGGGGCTAGTGGAAATTCTCTTTTGTCTTCTGCAGCCTCCTGATGAAAAGGAAACTATTCCTCTACAACTTCAAGAACCTGCGCTGGGCCAAGGGCCGGCGTGAAACCTACCTCTGCTATGTTGTAAAGCGCCGTGACAGTGCTACATCATGCTCCCTGGACTTTGGATACCTGCGCAATAAGGTACAGGGAACACCTTGGCGTCTTGTTCTTACATCCATGCTGAGGTGCATGCAGCTCCAGCTGGGCTGGGGCAGCAGGGAAAGGAGGGCTGCGACAGCACTGAGGGTGCTGGCACACACGTCCATGAGCATGGGCACTGCACTGGTGCGTTCTGTCTAGGGGATGCAGCCTCCAGGTAAACCTGTACTTTTTGCTGCCTCCGAGTGTGTCAGCAGCAAGACCTCCGTACCCCCTGCTGCTTTACCAGTCTACCTACTTTTCTGCTTGGCTCCCACACATTCCTCTCGTACGCCCCTACACATCAGTGCGCCACTGAGCTTTTCTAGCCAGTCTTCCACTTGAGTACCACTGTGCCTTCTCCCTCTGAGCGCTGACCCTAGGACCTACCCCCAACATTTTTTCTCCTTCCCTCACACCCTACCCAGCTCACTCTTCCCTCCTCACCCCTCTTACACCCTGCTCCCCCTCCCCGCCTCACTCCTTGCCCCTCTCCCTCTTTCATGAAGATGGGCTGTCACGTGGAGGTGCTCTTCCTGCGCTACATCTCAGCCTGGGACCTGGACCCAGGCCGCTGCTACCGGATCACCTGGTTCACCTCCTGGAGCCCCTGCTACGACTGCGCCCGGCACGTGGCCGACTTCCTGCGCGCCTACCCCAACCTGACCCTCCGCATCTTCACGGCCCGCCTGTACTTCTGCGAGGACCGCAAGGCAGAGCCCGAGGGGCTGAGGCGCCTGCACAGGGCGGGGGCCCAAATTGCCATCATGACTTTCAAAGGTGAGATGCGCAGGCGAGAAAGAGATGACGGAAAGCTAAGGGGGCTTGGGGAAACCCAGCAGGGTGGGAGAAGCTGGGACAAGGAGCCCAAGAAGAGAACGGCAGGATGTGATGACTTAGTATCCTAGGAGAGGTCAGTGTCCTCTCTGGGGCAGGCTTGAGCACTCTGTAACTCCCCCGTGCATTGCACAGATTACTTCTACTGCTGGAACACATTTGTGGAGAACAGGGAAAAGACATTCAAAGCCTGGGAAGGGCTGCATGAAAACTCTGTCCATCTGTCCAGGAAACTTCGACGAATCCTCCTGGTGAGGGCCAATTTTCTTTCTCCTTCCAGTGTCTCTTCCCCTCAGCTTCTTCCTCTCTTCCTCACTCTTCTTCCTCTCTGCTCTAGCTGCCCATCTCCACCATCTGCCATTTCATTCATTCCTGTCTTCACTTTCCACACCCCTCATGCCTCTCCCCTGAATTTCTTCATATCTGCTCATTCTCTTCCCCTTCTTCCACCTTTCATCCCGTCTCCTGCGATTCCTTCCTCCTGCCCCATCTTCATAGGTTCCTGCTCACTTGACAACTGACCTACCATCTGTATTTTGTCCTGCAGCCGCTGTACGAAGTAGATGATTTGCGAGACGCCTTTAAAACTCTGGGACTTTGAAGCGAAAGTCATCATCAATCAGAAGACTTTACAAACACTTGTTCTTTGATTTCCAACTCTCTCCTTACAACAGATCTTTCTCTTCTTGCCTCTTTACATCTTTCTTCCTTCCAGCCCTGTGACTAGAGATAAGACTATACTTACTTTTTCAGTTCCAAGGAGAATTAGGCTGATCTTCTAAAGACACATTCCCCAGACTCACACCTCATCCATTGCTAGCTGGGAATAGCCAGGACTGCAGTGACATTGCCAGAGAGCGATTTGCCCTCCCTCAGTCCCTGCAGAGCTAATTCAGGTGGTCCACTAAATGGAGCTCTGGGTTTAGCCTTGCCCAGGTGGGAGCAGGCGGCCCGCAAAGCCGTTTGTGCGAGCGTGTCCTCACTGGCACTGCACGCACCGCACTGGATTCGTGAGGGCGTTGGGGAGCGTGTCTCCTGGCTCCTCGAGCTGCACTACACTGAGCTGCTCTGTGTCCTCCCCTGTGAAACGGTTTCTTTGTCCTTCTGGATGTGGGTAGGAAGTTGAAAACCATCACTATTTAAGGGGTATAGCCTGTCCTAACAGCAAAATTGGCCGGTTGTTGGAAAGCTCAACTGAGAGTATTGAAGTGAGTCCTGGACAGCCCAGGTAGCTCAGCTTGCAAACTTCACTTGAAGCCAGCAGGTTTTCTAGGTGGGTTGTGTGCAGGCCCAGGCCCTGTAGTGCCTCCTGCCCAGAAAGGAAGAAGCTTCAGTAGCTGTGGGTCCAGGTTTCGTGACCTAGGAGAGGTTGAAACTAGACAATAAAAGGTTAAAATGAAAGCAGAAGATTTGATGGCCAAATTTTTCAAGTGTGAGCTGCAATTTTGGGTGTCTAGCAAGATATTTCCAATGCAGAAATAGGAAGTCCACTCAACTCCTATTAATTCTGATGAGAGCCGTGGCGGCTCAGGGTCAGTACTGATCAGTGCGTGGACATCCCACCCAGCCAGGAAAGGAACCACCAAGGCACCTCACCTCTGCAATGTCTTTCCAGTGTACATCTACTGGAAAACACACTTCATTTCCACATTGCATTGTCCCTCAGATTCAGTTTCTCATTCGTGTAGGCTGAGGCTGTGGCGTTTTAGATGGTGTGTTGACATCCAGATCAGTTACCGTGTGTTTCTTCACACACCTCAGGGAGGAGCACCGCAGCTCTCACTTCTGGAGTACTTATCATCCACTGAGCGTTTCCTCTTAGATCAGACCTGCAAAAAACTCCCTCCCTAGCCAGGTGTCCTCTGCTGGAGGCACCTTACCAATACCACAGTGTTCTGTTTTTTCAGGCCTTTTACTGCCCATAACATGGCCAAATATGACTAGTTGGTGACTGGACTGAGAGCTGACCAGAAAAAACTGCTGGCATGAGCAAAGCTTTACAGCCTGTAGATAGGTATCTTCCATAGGGGGCAAAATCAAAGCATCCTTCTGCCTGGCAGTCACTGTGTTTCCACTAGAGGACACCATCAGCACCTCGTCTTGGGGACACAGTCTTTACCAAGTTGAAGACGCAGGTTCCTAGTACATGCCCACTCACCACTACCTTCCCACTACCTAAATTACAGATGGATTGTCCTCTGCAGTCTAACCTCCTGAGGCTTTGCCAAGGCTAAGTGTTTCTGTCCCACATTCTGAGGGTGCTCTGTCATTTCCTTCAT
Source organism: Falco naumanni (assembly GCF_017639655.2). Classification (NCBI taxonomy): domain Eukaryota; kingdom Metazoa; phylum Chordata; class Aves; order Falconiformes; family Falconidae; genus Falco; species Falco naumanni. The sequence continues at coordinate 8,651,117 of NC_054058.1, read as the reverse complement.
GATGGCTGTGAATTCTCTGCTCCATCCTGTTCAGCTTTCTGGATAGGCTGGAGGCTCCTGTGTTGCTCCTCAGAACACCTCCTCCGGTGGTAAGCCAGCCGCAGGAGGACAGCAGAGAGACCTGCTCCCACAGTGCCTCCTCCTGCTAGGAGAGGTCACAACTGAGTGCATCACAAGCTTCCTACAGCTTCAGGCTCCTGAGACACTCTCAGCTCGAGGAATTTCAACCAGGAACAGCAATGAGAGTTCTTTGCAAAGCATTAATTTGCAAGCATGGCGTTGTATATTTGTTTGATATGGTGGATATTATTTATATAAATAAAGGTCTTACAAATGAGCATCTGGTTTTGTCATTATTTTGGTACCATGTGGATGAGGGAAGTAGAAGTTGACACAAAGGATTGACGTGTCATATATGCTTCCTGATTTCTGGAGAGAAAATCTGGCACTATCCTATTAAACTGTCTTTAGCCTTTTCACCTATAACTTTGAAGCTGTGGACACCGTCATCCAGAAGATCAAGGCAGATAAAGTGTTCAGGCAATAGGTGCTTCAGAAATACTACCAAAAATCTGTGACGTAAATGCTAAAGTCATTCAAGATGCTTCCGTCATTGATTGCAAACCTGTCATTCTCATTCATGACTCCTAATTGACCAAAGTGGACAGAGAAGTGCTGACCCAACATACTTTACAAAACAAGAAGAGAAGCAGAGATGGAAAAAAGGTCTCAGTCTTGCAACCTTTGGTATTGGCCTGTACAACATCATTGTCCTTCTCAGTGAAATTGTTGGAGAGCTACTAGAAAAGGTAGCATTTTCTAAAAAAGCAGTTGAGACACCAGCTTCTGATTAAATGTTGACAAACATTAAGTTGAAGATACTTGTTGAAAACTTGTTGAAACAGGACAACTGGTAACGTTATACAATAGGAGAATAAATGCAATGAGAAACATGCACTGCATTCAGAATGCATCCTACGTTGCTTCTTCTGAATCGAAAGCAGACTGAATTCAGAGTGGACTGTTTAGCTAATCTATGTGATTTAGCTATAGGAATTTAACTTTTCTGCTGTAGAGAGTCTTTTTAATGGTACTTTTTCCATTCTCAAATACCAATACTAGCTATCGTAAGCTATTCTTTGACTTAGCATTATTAATTAATTCAACCTCAAACTCATTAGGTGTCTCTGCCAAGAGTACCTCCCCGGAGGATGACTGTTATGCAGTGACATTATTTTTTAAGCCTAATTTTTTTTTTTTATTTGCTTTGTAGACTGTGTGTATAGGGAACATTTCTCTACTGCTTATATACTCCTGAGTACCACTTACGTTTACAGCCTTACTGAGATAGTGGCTGGGCTGTTCAAGGTGTCTCCTTCCTTTATATGCACCTGGGAAAAAGCTAACCCCTCAAGGGAACCGTGGCAAATATAGCTCAGGCCCCATCGCCTGAGCCGTGGGAAATGGGGGCTTGTGATTTCTGGAAGGGTATTTCCTCCCAGGACTTGGGGAACAGCCAGAGCAGGGGCCCATGGTGCTAGCTGAAAACCTCAGTCTTACTTGGTCCAACATCCCATGGTTTGCAGCGATGAACAAGGCACAGATTCATCTGAACAGCTGTACAGCTGCTGCCCCGAGCCTTGCTTTCCACGAGTGTGCCCACCTCCCCATCCTCTTGTTACTCACACCCTAAGGACTGCAGCCACAACTAACAACAGGATACAAAAGATTTCCTAGCAAATCTGGCACAAACACGAGCTTTTGCCAGACCTGCCCCTGCGGCTGGCTGTGTAACGTTTTGGGTGGGTTTTGCACACTCAAGCTGTACACACAGTTAACTGAAAGCACACCTTCATTAGGGCACGGGCGCTACTGAAAACCATCCTGCCCATGGGCTGGGGGCAGCTCCTTCGTCCTCGCTGAACATCATCCTCTGCGGCTCTGCACGCAGCCACCTGCGTAGCAATCGGACCCTCGGGTCACATCCAGTCTTATGGCAACTGACGTGTGCTTTGTCACCCAGGGCTGGGATACAAAGACCCCCCTGCTCCGTGAAAGCTCCAACTCTGCACCAGGGCAAGGTTCAGGGTTGGTTTTTGATAACGGGGGAAGCAGGATAAACAGGGAATGGGATGGTTACTGGTTCAGTGTGGAAAACTGGGCATGGCTGCCATCTCCTGGTGCACGGGGGTGTCTGGGACCCTTTACAAGGATGTTGGCTGAAGGGATGTTCCTTGCTGCAAACAGCTCCCAGAGTCCGGCTCTCAGCAACCCCCAGAACATACCCATCGAAGATCAGGACACTGACATCATTCCCACAGCTGCACACAGCATTACTCCAGGTCAGTACACAGCAACCTTGGACATCACATTGCAATAATAAGAAACAGATTACCATTAAACAATGCAAAGACACACTCCAGGCTCTTGCAAATACAAGGGGGATTTTCAAAGCACGTCATGCTTCCCCACACCCCCCTGCCTTCTCCTTCCCCCACTTGCTCTCTCTCCCTCATGCTGGTACTTGGAAACCAGGACAGAAAGGAGCTTCAGGGTCTTAGAGTCCAGTGCCCTGCTACTTGCCCCTTTAGGAGTTTTTAGCCTAGATGTATTCATGTCCAACATTGTCCTCTAGCTCGAGTCATTTTTTCTCCCCTCCCTGGTGCTGACCCTTTGGTGTTTCTATGAGCAGAAATTTCATTATTTAATCACATATGTATTAAATATTTGCAGTGATGGAAATCAGATTTGGTTTGCAGAAGAAACGTGGAGGGGTTTGGCACCGAAGAGACTGTTCTGACAATGCCAGCAGTGATAAGCAGAGTCTCAGAAGGGGAAGGAGAAAGCAGGTTGCTGCAAGAGCCGAGGTCAGAGCAAAAGGGTAGGCACCAAACTGTGGTAAGTAATTTGAAGGCTGCCTTTGGCTTTTAAACCTATGACTTTCATCATAGGCAGGTTTCCCTTCAGGCTTCCAAACCAACACCAGATACAGCTCAAAGACCATTGCTGTTGCTGCTGTTGTCGTTATTATTGTGAAGCAGACCAGTGGAAGGACTGATGTGACTGTCAATGCTGACAGCGGTCACCTTCCTGCCTAGAAGGGGCCCGTCTCCTCACACGGGCGAGTGCACCCAAGTTCCAGGGCAGGGAGGACATTGATGTCTCCACGTTATAATCTTGTTATTAAATCACAGTTAAGAACTATCCTACTCTACAAGCTGGAACAGTGTTTTTAGCAGTCCAGAGGGACAGAAGGAGGTGAGAGTAGACCCACTGTTCTGCGGTTACCTCTATAGCCTAGTGTGGTAGATTCACCTCTACAGCCTAACACACCAGTAAGGGCACAGCAGGGATACAGTAGATTACAAGTTCACTCTGGCCACTGAAACTGGTGTAAAAAACTTCACCGGGCTGTCTTGGAACTGGCATGCTTCCAAATGGACCAGAGAAAAGTTTGTCCTCCTGCCTTCAGTGGGAAAGGGCTGAGCCTTCCGTGAAGAATCATACACACCGGCTAACTCACAAAGGTGAGTGTGCGCACTTCAGTTAATCCGGGCACTTCTGTGCAGCTGAATGACTTGGTGATGCCCAGAGCTGACACCAGCAGTAGCAGAACTGTGACCCACGACAGGGATGGGGATGCCAGAGACCTCTGCTTCATTATGCCCCGGTGTGCAGCTGTAGCAAGAGACTGTCCCCAGGAGGTGTGACAGGGAAGGTGGCAGCAGCAACCTGTGACTGAAGTGTTCACTTCAGAGTCAAGGCTCCACTGCGAGTACGTCACCATCTCTCACACTGCCTCGTTCATCATTTCTGCTTTATCTCCCTTTGAGATAGCCCTACACATTACAGGACCGTCACCGCTGTAAAGTTCTTGCCTAATGGGCTAGGATTGCTGCAGTGGATGTCTGCACAGGGCTGTGCTTGCTGGTTTGTGTCCTTTTTCACCTCCCTATATTTACAGTATTAACTTTCTGACTCTTGCTTCCCAAACAAATGTTTTAATTTGCTGTCCCCCGGATTTATGCAGTTTTCTGTCCAACTTTTTGTTTGCTTGTTCCTCCTTCGTAGAAGAGCTAGTCAGTCTTGCTACAGGTCCCAAAAGAGAAACACAGCAGCAATGGGTTCCTGAAAGAGAAATACTAGGGAAGAGAAGAACAAAGTGAGAAGGTGCAATACTTCTCATCTGACACAATCACAGGCCCCAGCTCTCTTCAGCTCTTCCTAGGCCAAATGCGGTTTCTGAGTATTCAGTAGCCCTTTCTGAAGCATAAGCAGCTACATTGCTATTCTGAGAAAGGAAATGAAGCAGGTTCTTGGAAATAGCTGAAAGCAGGAACAGCATTTTATGGATGCTTGAACAACTCCAGCTGGAGTGTGATCAAGGTCCCGTGGCCCCACCCCAGTACAAGTGAGTCCAGACAAGAGGGGTGAACCAGAGATATACCCATTTGCTCCATCCTTTCCAAAGTCAAAGTCTGACTGCATATTAATTTTAAAGTACAGAAACATAGTGGCACCTGCCAGCATTTTTTGGTTATTTCATGTGAACTAGCAATGTGTCAGTAATTTCCACACTGCTACGGGTAAAGCCTGCTTGGTGCTATGCTAAGCTGTGAGCAAGATTCTATGATGTTTAAGTATTTCTGGCAAGAGACACAGATTGGTCTTCAGGTCTTGCAGATTTTCTTAAAATGTAAGAGCTTCCATTTTGTACTGGCCATGGATACTACATATTGTTGTATAGCTTTGTGCTGTTGTACTTTGTAGATTCTCAGATGGAATTCAGCTAACTTCTGTGGCATAATGAAGTTTCAAAGTAAGACACAAAGGAAGGTGTTTGTAGATATATATATGTTGATTAGGCTCAAATCGAGCTGCCACGTTCCACAGCAGACCAGTAATTTCCAAGTTACGTTGCGGAATGATTATGGACCCTGGTGTACTCAGCTGCGTGTCGATCAAGTGATTTGATTTCTCCTTAAGGAAATAAAGACTTAACACTAAAATGGCCAGAAAGAAAGCATATGATATCCAGCCTGAGGTCCTGGACAGGGGGAAAAAAAACTTTAGTCATGCTATACATTGCTTGGAGTAATTTTATCTGGTTAATGTAGGAAACACTCACCAGCCAGCTGCACTCAGCTTTAGATACTCTCTTAGACAGCAGGAGCTGGAGCTGCTTCCTCAGCTTGCAACTTTTCTGGCTGTCTTGATTGTCTGCTAAACATCCAGAGACTGACATGGCCAAAGGGTGCCATAAGCCTTAATCAGCTAGAAGAGATAGGCATGGTTCCTACCAGCCCCTGCCTTATTCTTCAAATAATCATTTGTGCCTGCATGTTGCAGATCCCGGTAGCGGCACATTCTCCGGTGGGATCACACAATGGGCCTCCTGCTTGGAGCGGTTGAGAATTGTGAAACATGGAGCTCCCAACATGATTCATTCAGATGTTTTGCATTATTTGCAGTGCAAACTGAAAACTGCTGCGAGGCCCAGCACACCTGTATCTTCTTTTTGCCTTCTGCCTGTAGAGAGAGCTCAGAGCTTTCAATACCTCTTACCTCACCACTCCACTCAGTGTTTCCAGCTGGAAAAGCAGAGACTTTTTGCTGCATTCCCCAGGTTGCAATGAACAGCTAGGACTCCAGAGTGTGGAATTACATGGGAAGGGTATGTGCCGAGGAACGGAACAAGAAAAGCAAAGTTTTCACAAAGTTGACATTTTCCCTTTTATTCTGTTGTTTCTACAGTCATAAAAAATAGGGAGAATAAAACCTTAAAATGAAGCAATATAACCCTTAGCAACATAATTGTATTATATTGTAATAAAAGCAGTAATATTATAATATTACATAAGTACTGTAATAGCATAAAGTATTTTTTGAAACATACACACATAGCCATAAAAGTGATCTTCATAAAAAATTCTCAAAAGCAGAATGCATTGCTCCACTTCCTTCTTTGGAACAAATCAGAGCATGAAAAGTGTTACTCACTGGCCTCTCACGAAGGTACTCAGAGAATCTAATTGCAGAATCAGCAGACATTAAAGGCCTGGTCCTGGGGCATGGTCTCCATCCCCACTGGACTCTTGGGAAACCTTGTAAAGACCCAGAGCACTATGTCCTGGCTGCCTGACTGCATCATCCACACTTCCTGATGGCTTCTCATGTGCTCCTTCTGCTGTGTCCAATACTTAGCAATGCCTAGCCAGTGGTAAAAGCCTTCTCTAGTGGCAGGATGAAGCTCATCGTTCAAGGCTGTTGCAGCAAAAACTGCTAGGGAATGGCTTTTCCAGTCTTGAAAATAACCGTTTGATGCACAGAGTAAGCTTGAAAGCATGGTGCTGATGCTTGTTAGTATTCAGTTCCCTGGCAATGGAGGAAGCCCCTAGCAGGAGGAAAGAACGCAAGCATTAAAATTTAGATGCCAAAAACTTAACTTGTCTCTTCAGTATAATCCAGAGTTTGAAAATACATCAGAGAGGGCTCTGACCTATCTTCAGCATGTTAGGTAATGTCCCTTTGGACACAGCTTTCCAGACAACGGCGTAGCACCTCAGAATTTACTGTGCCATGTAAACCCCTCCTAGAAAGACAGACCACTCAGAAACAGGAGCATTTAAAAGGCGGCAGTTGCATAACTGAACGCAGGGGAAGTGGAGCTAGATCCTGTGGGAAGGCAGAATTTCGGGGGTTAGAAAGACCTTCTAGAGGTGTCTAGTCCAACGAACAACACGTTTGTGGTGTGGATAACTCCAATGCTAGATCTGGGAGCTCAAAGGGAAGTTCTCAGTGTGTCCAGGGATGGTCTGACAGCCTCTCTGGGCACCCGTTGCAGTACAGCACTGCTGTCAGGGGGGACTCTCTTTCTGCCCAGTTGGAATTTCCCTTGTTGCAGCTTGTACCTATTGCCTCATTTTCTCTCTGTTCAGCTTTGAGGAGAGTCCGGCTTTGTCTTCACTGCCTTTATGTAGTGGAAAACCGCAGTTAGATCCCACTTATCCTTCTTTTCTTTAGGTCTAAACCAGCTGGTTCCCTCAGCAGGGCAAGTGCTCCAGCCCCCTATTGCAGTGGCACTCCACCAAACCCTCTCTGGTTCCTCAGTGTCTTATACCAGGGAGGCCAGGACTTGAAATAACGGTGTGTATTTCTCTGAAGCATGTTGCTGGGACACACTCTCCTCATTACACCTCTGCATAATTAGTACAATGGGGCTGGGTGTTCACAAGGGCTGAGCACCTACTCCTTCCCATTCCTTCTACGGAGGGTCGGTGGTTGGTCAGAACTACTGATAATGCGCCTTATTCAACTTCATTTTAGTGGTGGCTTGAGTTTGGCTGAGACAGCAAAGTCGTGGAGCAAGTGCCTGACTACCAGCATGAGTGTCCCGGTGCCAGCTTCCTAGCCACCAGCATTCTGCAGTAATCCCACGGGGTTGCCAGGGCACAGGGAGGGACAGGTCATTTGTTAGCTGGCTTTTTAAAACCAAGAACTGAAGGGCATATTCGCCTTGTACCGCTGCCCAGGGAACTGTGCTGAGTCAGCTGGAGTTTGTCAGTACTCACAAGCATTTAGCAGACAGCTCTGTTCAGCTCCCTGCTAAGCATCACACTCTGCATTTAATTGTGCATCAGCTGCTAAATTATTTAATCATCTCAGACATTAGGGTACTCAGGAAGGCTGAAAGCCAAGGGAAAAATGTCTCCTAAATGGTTACATTGCATTAACTACTTAGATCAGCTGATTGGATGATGCCACTGACTGCATCCTTCACCTGAATGTCTTAGACAGAATTAGAAAGGTCAGGTCCTGAGGTATTAAAAGACCTACATAAAGTTTGGGATGGATAGAACTAAAATGAAGTCCAGTGTATACCTTTTCCTCATCAGAAATAAAACAAGGCATTCATAGCATCCTACAAACAGCTTAGTTTTTCTTCTTCTAGGCTTTAAGCTCCTGCCTGTATTATGTAGTTCTGTGCATTCCTTCCTCTGTCTCCAGTGGTCCATTCCACTAGCCCCAGTGCTACATATTGGGACCAGTCCAAGCAAGAACTTGCTTGCCCCACAAAGGGTGACTGAGCCAGCAAGTTAACTCCAGTCCTAGTCTTCTCTCCTGTTCAGTAGACCACCTTCTCTTTCCTATATAGTAGGATATCAGACCATACAAGTAACTTCTGCAGTTGTATGGATTGCAAGAAATGGGGAATGCAGATCTGTTAAACAATACTCTTACATGTAAGCTTTGATCCTGAAAGGGAATCCACCCATCCAGGCTTTTGAACTTGCTCAGAACTTAAATCAGTGGCCCTGTCTTGGGAGGCAAAAGGAGTGTACTTGAATCATGTTTACACAGCTGAAGGAGCTTTCGGGATTGAATAGCTCTGGTAAGCTGCAAGCTAATGAACTTGTAGCTGATCCATGTAAAGGCTTAAAATTATTTACCCTTTCCTTTGTAAAAAAAGCTAAGAGTATGTATTGCTTTTAGTATTGCTTAATCTCTTCTCTACTCCTGGCCACAAAAGCACAATGTAACAACAGCATAGCCCTTGGCAATCTCTTGCCCACTTGGCCTTCTGTTCATGCAGCATCAAGCCCACGCTTGTTTTTCATACTATTGTTTCTGCCCACACCATTACCAGGACCCACCAAACCTCTTTTTCCTAGGATTTTGCGTTACTTTTCACTCTCAGCATTTTATTCAAGTGCCTACTAACCCAAAGGATATGAGACAGCTCTGTTGAATTCAGAAAGATGTATGAAGCGAAGCTCAAGGGCCGATAATCACCTTGTCCATGTTCGTGTGCAACAAATGTTTTCCAGCAGTAACTGTAGTCTGAGAAGAGAGATACTCGGTCACTCCTGATGAAAGACATGCCCATTTCTTTCTGCATGAATATTTTAGCGAGTCACTTCTTTCTCAGTAAAACAATGCTAAAGGAAGATATTCATCTGAGGGTATTCACGCAAGGGAGCAATGATGACTTGCAACTACGCAAACAAGTTAGTGGAAAGAGGAACCAAAACTCTACAAATAGCAATAGGTTGAAAAAGGAGAATTGCCGGAGTGAGAGAGATTACTACAGAGGCTTGGGCAACCCGTATCACAGATAGCACACCAGGACATAAAGCCAGAGCACATTGGCCAAGGGAGAAGTAATCAGTGAGTGGCAGGCTGCTTCGCTGGTAGGGACTGGGAAGGGAAGTGGCACGTGCAATCAGGGCTGCTCAGGCATGTCTTTTGGCAGACTTGCACTTGATCACAGAAGCTTTGGGTAAGACAATAAACTTCTTGCTTCGATCATGAATCTGTCTGACTTATCTCAATGATCAAGGAAAACCTGGAGTGAACACCCTAACATTTAGCAGTTCATATTGATCTTAGTGTTGATAGGGTGGCCGGAGCTCCTGTTAGTGCTCTGGTGGTGTAATCCCAGAGACAGATTCCCCAAGATAAGCAATGTCCCTTAAGTTCACATTTGACATGGTAGGTTTTGTAGCTGCACACTCCAGTAGTAAGTACCCAGGCAGATATGTGAGAAAAATCTCTTCAAATGTTCATTACTTTCTGTAGCTACTTGTCTGGACTATTTTTATAGCCAAACATTGACAGGCAAGGAAGATGCACATACAAAAAGACATACATGGAAGACATGTAATCTGTGATGCATCATCTGAAAGTCTCTTTTAGATACGTCTCCTTCTTTTCTCCAGCTATCAAGGGAAACCCCTTACTTGCTGCAGCTGGCAAGCTGATTTGCATATATATGCTAAGAGGGATGGGTTCTATCTTTATCTTATGGGCAGGCTTTTTCACTGTACATAAAGGAGGCATGGATGGCTAGAGAAAGACATAACTGTCCTTGTTCAGATTTGGCAAGAGGAAATGACCATGCTGGTCCTGCTGCTGTATGGGACCGGGGAAGAAATAAGGCAGAGGAGAGTGGCATTTTTGCACTCTCTAGTCCTCTCCAATGCCAGCCATCACTGCTATTACAAAGCACAACTGCTTGAGAGTGCACATAATCCCAGAACTTTCCATCCAACCTAGACAAAGCCAAAGAGTAGTTGAGTTACCTGCAAGATTCATGATACGTATAGTGACTCCTGTCCGTGCCAGGTTCCTGAGACCTTGCCGGTTACGGATATCCAGGTGCTTGAACAGCTTGGCTGCATATATTTCCAAGGTCACGTTGGGGTGTACCCTCAGGAAGTCCAGAATTCTTTTGGAGCATTTCCCACAGGGCGTAGTAGATAGGACCCAGGTGATGGAGCAAGAAACTGATGGCGTGGCCTTGAAACAATTTTCCAAGAAGTTGACTTCAGCATGTTGGCTAGAATTGTTTGAGCACCAGTTCCTCCAGATGGTACCTCTCCTCCACTTGATTTCATACAGCAGGTAGACCACTTCTGGATGGTGATCAGGCAAATAATTTCTTTTGAAGTCATTTGGCTGTATCTTCCACCTGTGACAAAAGTACTAGCAGTGCAATCATCCCAACACTTCAGTGATGTTTGGTCACATTGTGCAACTCTCAACATCAGCCAAACCTCCCATTCTCAGCCTTTCCCATCACAAATGAGCAGCTTAGAGAATTGCAGTCTAATGATCTAACCCACAGCACCTCCTTGCAAGATGTTGGGAGTGTAAGCAATCCCATCACCACTCTCAGATCAGAACTGGTCAAAGTAGTAAGATAACTGGAAAGGAAGATCAGGGGAAAGGATGGTAAGAGGAAAAGAAAGCACAAGGCTTCTTAGCTTTGCCTGTCTCTAGAAATTGCTATTGGTCCCAGGCAGCACATGGTGATAGAGCTGTAAGTCTTACCCTTGGTTGTTCCTACTGGGTGCAGGATCTATAAAGAAAAGATTTGTGAATCACTTGGGATAGTAGATCAGAAAACAAAATTTCCTCTGCACCTTCTGTCCCGGGCACTTTCAGTCTATGCACTCCCTGCACAGTAGGATAGCCACTCTGGGATGCAGGAGTGGTGGAGTTCTACCTGGGAACTCACGGTTGTTTAAGCTATGCTGTACATGAACCCTTGCTTAATTTAACACATTAGAGTTGATTGTGATCTCACTCAAGTTTAACTTCACTGGTTTCAGCAGTACCATGTCTGCTTTTCCCTGACTAATTGAAGAGCAGAATCAAATATCTTCTCCCTTTGTATCTTCCAAACACTTCTACTAGGCAAAACTTTAGCTATTTTCCTGTTGGTACTCCTAATGTCAATCTAGACAAAAACATTTTCACAGCCAAGGGTTCCTCCTTTTCTTCCTATGAAACTGTTTCAAAAGCTGATAGAGGTTTTATCAGTGCCAAGGAAAAAATACCAGTGCAGAAAGGAGGGTGATTTCTAACAAATACCTGTGGGGTGGCATCAGAGACCTGTCTAATTATACACACTGTATCTCTCATAGTGGCAAAGAAGCTTGACCCTATGACTCCTTCATACCTTCCCAGCTGAAGTTTCTAGATGAAAACAATCGCAGATGATCAAAGCTAGTTATTTCTTTTGTAAAAGTCCATCCATAGCAAACTTAAGGAACTGAGAACACTCATTTTGTTGAAGAAAATAATTAATTTGCTTAGAATTAAATACTAAAGGCACTTTTCCATAGCTCTTGGCTCTTCAAATGAGGACTTCTGAAATATACCCAGTGAAATTACATTTCAGCAGGAATAAAATAGTCTTCCACATCAATAGAGACCTGATCAGCTCCTTGCACAACCTTATTGCACTGATAGTTTAAAAGGCATTTTCTAATTTTTTATTGCATTAAAACCAAAATAAGTGAAAAGATAAGCCAACTAATTTACTCCATTCTTAATTGCCTTTGAGATCTCTTTCCACATCAAGAGGTCTTTTGGCTTTTGAACTCTTCCTGCCTAATGTCACATCAGGGTTAACAAAATTACATCAATATTTTGAAGCTGAACCTAAGACTCAAGGTAGGGTAATGCATTCAAACAGATAACACCCACAAATCCACACAAAGTGTCTCCTGTGTACCTTCACGTGCCAGCACACACATTTGTCTGTACCCACCTGTTCCTTAGATATAACTACAGTAAATAGCGACACTGAACATGGAGAAATAGACCAGCTTTTCACACACATGTACTTACCTCTGTCAGTGACAGCAGCCATGGGTAATTCTCAATCTGCCACCTCTTGGATGATGGATGCGCCTTTATTAGTCGTATGTTTGTTTCGGTTTCTATTCCCAAAGACTGAAATCGGGGTGTCAGTAATGTTGCTCAGCCGAGTATTTCCTCATGGTGACTTGCTTTTACGCAAATGAACTATCCCACTGAGTGAAACAGAAAGTAAGATCCTGGAAAAAAAAAAAAAAAAAAAGGACTGCAAAAGAGTGGGTCTGGGGATGTAGGTAAAGTTGCTTGCTAGAAGCTGGAGTTATTTGATGAGCTGTCTTTTTTGCAGTGCAGGACCACAATTGTAATTCTTTATTACCGCTAGCCCCCGGGCAGAAAAGTAACTCTTCTCTGGTCACCCCAATGCACCAAGAGAGAAAGAGCATCTACACAAATGGCATTAAGTCACATAGCTGTGGCGTGGCAGACAACTTTTCTGGCACTTAGATAGATCATCAGAAAGTTGAGCAGAACCAGGTGGAGTGGGAAACAGACGTCATCTGCAAAGGCTTGTGCTTTTATGGATCTCCAGCAGGTGGTGACGGTTACTGCCATTTCCCTTCATGGGACCATTCCGTGGAGTTCCAAGGACCACTCCCGCACCCTTGAACCTCAAGCAAGGAAGATCCTCAATGTGTGTGGGGGCACATTTACAGCTGTGGTCAGCGACTGGGGAGATGCTCAAGCTAACTCGAAGCAAGCTGCCCAGCCTCCAGGAGAGCTATGGTGGTGGATAGCTTGTTGTGGGGGAACACCCAGATATTCATGAAACTTCACAACAGAGAAGAGCTCTGTACTCATGTGGACGCCTTGGAACCAGGACCTGAACCAGCATGTGAGGATCTGCAGAAGCTATTAGTCATGGCAGTGCAGCTCTCTGATGTAAAAGGAACAGACTTTTTCCAGTGTCCTGAGAAATCTGCTCAACATTGTGCACTGGTCCTCACCTTCCTGTGATCCGTTCTGTAACTCACACAAGGTGCAGCAAAAATTATTTCCCATTTCACCTGAAAAATGAGTGAAACAATGCTATGCTAGTTGCTAGTGAGAAGCTTTCCTCTGGCTGACACACCCCAAACTGGCTTGCAGAACAAAAGGATTGCAAAAGAATTCTTCGCACGGCTTAGCTAGAAATGGCCGTGCTAAGTCAGTTTCTGTCAGAATTCCCCCTGGTTTTGTGACACAAATATTTTGTGGCTTGATGCAAGCTGCAGAAATAGATCCCTGGTGAGCCACCATCCAGTAATGCACGCTCCCTGAGAACAAAGCCGTCGCCTTCCTCAGTGCCAAGTCTGGCTTGGGACTGTGAAGCCAGGAGAGAGATTTATTTGTACCCTCTGCGGCCAGCCCTCAGTATTGCATTGTCAAAAAATATTCAGTTCCCTGCAAGGGCAAAGCAAACAGAAGTGAACACGAACAGTGGAGTACGGGCTCAGGAGGAGTTCGGGCACTGGCAGGACTCGGTGAAGGAGGAGACATGGCTATCTGGCAGCGCAGGGCCAGCACAGCATCTGCCTTCGGGGCCTCTGCTGCTGCAAGGTCTGCGCTGACTTCACCCCACAGAATTGTTCCCTAGCTGTTGCATTAGTTCATATCTGAGGAAAAGTGAATGGGATCAACTCACTCAGAGGCTTCTTGAAACAAAAAAATGTTTTACCAATGTGTTTTGGAGTTCATGGACATGATACTCAGTAAGGCCAGAAACGCATCAACACTAAAGTATTCTCTTCATTTCCGTCTCTTCGCAGCAGATATATACAAACATGCAATTGTAAATTAAGCTTTGAGATGCTTAGTCAGAGCTGCAACAAATGGCTTGATTAGCAGCAGTACTCAGTAGCAGTAGTTCCTGGTATAAAATCAGCCATGCGCCACAGAAAGCAGAGACACAAAAAATCAGTCAAAGCAGAAGCAGGGAATTTGCAGTGCAACACTTCCAGGTGTTTCCAGGAAGTTGAATATGCTCTATGAGATGGTTCGAAAATGGAAAGGGGAAAAAAAAAAAAAAAGAAAAAAGAAATGCCATTCTGTTGTTCCTCCTAGCCTAATATAAGGAGAGGAATCCCTCTCAAATCTGGCAGCTGGTTTAACCCTAACAAAATCAGGAAGACAAGGTTACCTCACAAATGAATTTTCATGCTTCTAGAACTTGTACATCCCGTCTATGGGGACCAGACTTCAGAGGATGATGATAACCTCCAGAAGGGTGGTATATCTGGGTGGGAAAACTTTCTTGGCCTTTATGAGCAAACAGCAGTAACCCAGTATGCCTTTAGGTTGCTACATGTCCGTAGCAAGGGTCACATATATGTGTTGGACCTCATATTGCTCAGTGTGACCAAAATATTTTCTTCTGTTTTTTCCTCCTGTTCTTACAATGTAGTATAATTTAGTTTAGCTTTGCAACTATGTTGTTTTTTCTTTAATCACTATGGAGAGATTGCTAACCAACTTCAGTTGTGTAATTTTATGGCAAGAGGGAAAGAGTCATCTAAAACTTGTGGTAGATGAGAAGACTGTTGTACAGGTAACTATTGAAACAAACTTGGTCTCTCCACGTAAGGGAAGTAAATTGAGGTTCAGTGTGCAGTCAGCTGTAACCATAGGGTCAACTATTGTTTGAGACCTCTTAGAAGACTCTAAAGTACCTGTAAGGAGCATGCGTGACATTTATTCAACATAGTACCACCTACTGAATGAGTATGTATGATTTTTCTGAGAAATATAATGCATAAACATATGTGTGGACTACAGAATTTTGCATGAATGAAACATATGGCATGCAGGTCAGGTGGAGTGAGCCCCCGTGTATTCCAATAAAGGAATGCCTGCTTCTTAATTCTATATTGGTGTTAAGGAGTTTTCTTATTCCCATTTTCAGTGACACTGTCAGTTATCTCCCCTTACAGAAGTTGCTTAAGATAATGTTAGAGATAAATGTGAAGGTGGTTTGTAATGCTGAGCTATTGGTAACATCTGAATATATCTCATCCATTCCAACAAATGGATATTTTTTTAAAATAACCACCACCCTCATATGCATACCTCCTGAGCATAAACGCATTTTAGAGGAACATACACAGCAAAGGGCTCACAGAACGGTGGGTGGACATACACTCACTCATAACTCTTTTAGCCACCAAGTTCCTTAGACCTTCAAAATAATATTCCTTTTTGTGGTAGCAGAGCCATGCTGTATACAGATGACCAGATTCACAGTTTCTTCAGAACACTTTGCAGGGGGACTCCAGGACATACACTAGGTGAGAGAGAGGTGGACAGAGCAACAGGGAGCTAGCTCAATACAGATATCTCCTGGGAGTAACAGTCCTGCATGACATATATTATTATATATGCATGTCATATTTGCATGATATATATGCATGCATACATGCATGACAGTATTACAGTAGTGGCATCTACTGGATGTGCCACCCTTTAACTGACCTCGCTGAGCCAGCTTTGTCTTGAGAGAGCAGGCACGTCGTTTGCAATTTTTCTCAAATGTCTTTTGGTTTATCTGACATTCGGAACCCAGGAGGTACATCTGGTCATGCCAACCCCAGCGTCACACTGAACAATTTTACTCAGCATAAAACACAAATTTGAACCGAGACAGAACTTATAGAAACAGAAACATGTGGAAGAAATTAGGAAAGACAGGCAGGTTAGAGAGAAGAAAGAGAAGCCCAGAAGAAGGGAAGTTAAATCAGACACCATAGAAGACAAAAAGTGACAAGGTTTATATCAGCCATAATCCTAATTTGCACATGTCTGAGGATTTTACAGGTACTGAGCTTTCTATTCTCTGGCTGAATGATCTACTGGAAAGAGGTGAGAATCACCTGGTGGGAGTCTGGAAACAAGGGGGAAGGCAAAACTTAGATGTGACTAAAAGCTTGGGGCTCATGCCACAGAGGCTTAGATCTCAGTCTCCACTTACAAACTGCCTCCTGGACTTAATTTGGAATGGTAAATTTTGTGTTCAAGTGTTCTGCTGCTGGGGTATTTGACAGTGAAAGGAAAATCCACTGTATGTTTGTTTGGATTTAATGGAGTTGTCTCAGTAGATATCTACATTTTTATGGGGGAAAAAAAAACCACTCAGAGCCTTTGGAGATTTACTCTGTGAACTTTAAATTTTAAAAAGAGCTAAAATGTGTCTCTGTGTGTCTATGAATATATATGTACAAGTACACTCACACAGATATTTACATATTTGTGTATGCATAATAATGCAATAATGCATATAAAAAGTTGTAGATACAGAGATACACATCCTTAGCAGCATATGAGTTTACAACTCTGACCCATAAGCACACCCACCCATGGCCTTTTTATCTCTCCTTATACTTCTACTTTCCTTTCCTCTGCAGGTTACACAGCTGCATCATACTTCACTGAGACTCTCGTTCAGTTTCCATATGTGAAAACTGAAACGTAAGAGGTAAGATAACTGATGAAGCCCTGCTAATGCTGGGTGAGCTTTATGAGTCTGACTCTGAACAATGAAGTGGAATGGCAGCCAGCCACGAGGGTGTGTGGGTGAGCCCTGACCCAGGCAAGGTGGAGAACAGGTAGTTAGTGGTAAGGACTTACCTGTGTGCTTACCTCAGTAATAATTTTTCTTAGCTAAACATCCTAATATCCTTGTAATCTAATGTTTTCATATTAATTGGTGAGGCTATATAAATCAGAGAAGCGGATCAAATATATTTCATGGGGAGTCAGTGTGAAAAAAAGAAAAGCTGCAAGTGACCGTATCTGTATTTTACAATATGATTTTCTACTCTAAGCAGTCTTTCTACAGCCATCTCACACTACTTTGCATCACAGAAGTGCTGTATTTTTATCTTTCTGGTTTTGCCACTTTTCTACCTCTTTGCTTCAACGTATGTGCTGCCAAAGCACTTGGCAGAACAATAAATATCCCAAACCCAGTGGACATCCGAGTGTCCATACTCCTTTTGAGAGGCTGAGTCTGGCATACAGTCATCACACAACTGGCATGGTTTTAAATAGCAAGGGGAACAACAAAACCTGGTGGGCTTCACTTGAGAGAAAGCAGTGATTCATCTGTTCCTTTTCTATTACTTGTACTGGAGAGAGTGTTCAGAGTAGCTCCCGGAACTTTCAGCACTGAGCTATTATTGCTCAATGGCAGCCATATGGTTAAGCTCTCCCCAGAATTCACCTGTAATCTGTAGCTCCCATGGGAGGTTGTCCTAGTTTCAACTGGGAGAGAGTTACATTTCTTCTTAGTAGCTGGTGCAGTGCTGTGGTTTGGATTTGGTGTGAGAACAATGTTGATGGCAGGCTGATATTTTTAGTTGTTGCTGGGTGATGTTTATCATTATCAATCAAGGACTTTTCAGTTTCTTGGGTCTTGTCAGCAAGAAGACTGGAGGGGCACGGGAAATTGGGAGGGGACATGGCCAGGATGGCTGACCTGAACTAGCCAAAGGGATATTCCATACCATGTGACACCATGCTGAGTATATAAACTGGGGGAAGAAGAAGGAAGGGGAGAGATGCTGGGCGTTATGGTGTTTGTCTTCCCAAGTAACCATTACATGTGACGGAGCCCGGCTTTCCTGGGGATGGCTGAACCTGCCTGCCCATGGGAAGTAGCGAATGAATTCCCTGTTTTGCTTTGCTTGCATGTGGGGCTTTTGTTTTACCTATTAACCTATCTATCTCCATGTGGATAACTGGCTAGCTGAAAAAGTTCACATAGACATAGTCCAGCTGGCTGGACAAAAATGCACATCGCTCTCAGCTTATCTGAAGTAAAGCAAAAGTTACACAATAAGAGGAAGATTGCGGTGGGAAAAGAATGTTGCAGGTGGGAACAGATAACTACAGAAGAGAAACTAGGGGCGGGCTTGGTATTTAGGCAACTAACCAATAATGAGCTTAACTTTTGTAATATATATGAGCTGATTATAACAAGGCATAAAAGGTGACTGTAAGGGACAATAAACGAAGTCTGCTGATCACTCATATTGAGTGACTGTGTCTTCCCTTCGCAACATCTCAATCCATGAGTTTCCTCACTTTCACTCTTCTGATCCTCTCTCCCATCCCACTGTTGGGGGTAACGAGTGAGTGACTGCCTGGTGTTTAGTTGCTGTCTGGGCTTAAACCACAACAGAGGTAGAACCTCCACCAAAAGTAGAAAATGTCCCCCAGAACGAGGCATTAGAACTGTTGGGCACCATCAAGGATGGAGTCAATTTTCTTCACAGCAGCCTGTATGGTGCTGTGTTTTAGCCTGGTGACCAGTGTTGATAACACACCAACTTTTAGCTATTGCTGATCAGCACTTGCACGGTGTCAAGGCTTTCTCTGTTTCTGACTTTGCTCCCAGGTGGGTAGGCTGGGGATGAGCAAGGTGTTGGGAGGGAGCACAGCTGGGGCAACTGACCATAGGGATCTTTCATGTCACCTCACCATATGCTCAACAATAAAACTCAGGGAGATTTTTTCTGAAGTTGCTGTTGCTTGGTCACTGGCTGGTCATCAGTCTGCTGGTGGTGAATGACTGCCTCTGCATCATTTGGGATGTCTTCTCTTTTTTTCCCCTTCACTCATTAAACTGTCTTTATCTCGATGCATGAGTTTTCTCACTTTTGCCCTTGTGATTCTCTCCTCCATCCCATGGGGCAAGGAGAGGGGAGAGCAAGCAGCTGTGTGGTGCTTAGCAGCCTGCCAGGGTTAACCCACCTCACCATCTTATGTCCACAAGTAGGCTAGAAATCCACCCTACTGGGCTATCCACAGGTAAGCTGCTAAAGAGATCTTGTAAGATCTTCAAAAGACTCCAGAGACATGGGGTTGCTCTGCCAGGATCTTCATGATTCAGGCCCTGTGTTACTATGTAAGTGGTCTCTCCATCTAACATCCAGCTAACATCCCTTCTCCTGTCACTGGCATGGAGCAGGACTGTGAGATAGGAACCTGTGTGTTTAAGCAGCAGTAAGTTCTTTATGTATTCTTTATAGCAGAGGCAGGACAACCTTCAGGGGACTGTCCATCAGTAGTCTTCACAGTTTTGAACTTGAACAGTCATGGCATGTGGTGCAGATCCAGGGGACACATGGTACAGCTGTGAGATAACCCTTTGAGGGATAAGATTCAAAGAATGCAGCTGAAGCAGTGGGTCCTGGCTACCTTTTTCCAGGTTGAATCTGTTGCGTAGGCCAGACAGCAGTGCAAGGAGAAGCCGCACCTGCGGCAGTGATAGTTATGGATTGTGTTCTTTGCATCTGAATAGATCTTAACAGAAGTGAGGGATTAAAAGGTGGATATGGGGCTAAGCAGTGTTTGTGAGCAGCAGATGCCAGAAGTGGAAAACAAATGAGATTGGAATCAAGATGTAGCAGGGAACTGTGAGGGTGGGAGGGCAGACCTTACACCCCAAAATCCACCTGAGCTGTCATGGTTCTCTCAGATGAGTACACCCAACCGTAAATGCTCATCAGATCCAGCTATGAAACTGGCCTGAAAACAATCTCCAACTACCCAGATAGGCTTGTCCCTGGTGCTATGGATTAGGCATTTGCTGATCAAGATGTTGCTATGGAAAGACCTCACTGTGGGGTAGACCCACAATCCAGATGGTAGTTGTAAGCAGATGGAGTTACGGTACAGTGTCTCAGCAATCTGCCCTGTCACAATTTTCCTGTCTTATGTTAGAGAAGTCATACATGATGCTGACAGAGAAGCCCTGCCAGATCTCACTACTACAGTTAAGACAGATTGCCAATTTGGAGGCTGACACAGTCACTGCTTGTCTTGTAAGACAGGCAGGGCTGCAGGATGAGGAACATACCCATCTGCACGCCCTTTGCCACAGCCTACTGCCCAGTCCACAATCCATCTTCTTTCATCAGAGACACTTAAACTGAGACTCTCTGCCTCCCACCACCATGGCTAAGGTTCAAGGATGAAAGGACTTCATTTGGCAGGAAAACTGCTCTTGGTTTAACCAGATACATGGTAGCAGTGGATGCGGTGTAAACAAGGCGATGCCAGTGCAAAACACTGTGGCTCTGCATCACATCTCTGGGGCTACAGATCAGGAAGCAGAGCTGAGCCAGATTCCCAAAGCCACTTTGGGGAGATGAAACTGGCTGCTCCCTGGGTCTTTTCAGAGCTCCGGGATGCCACCAAGTGACCATCCAGCTGCACAGGCGGAGTGGCACATATAGAGCGTGCTGGCATAAGAGCTCTTGATCCGAAGGAAAGAGTCCAGGCCAAAACAGTGATGGAGCTCAAATTCCTTCAGTGCCCGAGAGATCTGAGCCTCAGCAGAGATGCTGTGGGGAGGGACACAGACAACAGCTAGCAGCAATAGCAGCAACTTTATCCAGTCAGGAAACAAACTGTGAGAAGAGCAGTTGTCATGCTGTGTGACAGGCAGGACGCTGGCTTGGGCTGGAGCTGGAGAAGATGCGAGCAAACCAGGTAGACAGAATGGGGTGCTGGAGGAGGCCTTACTCTACATATCATCCATAACCTCTAAATGGATGAGTTTAAGCACAAATTTCAGTCCACAGGAGACTAAAACGTCACATGCCTCAAGCAGGGAACAGAAAGTGCAAAGGGACTAGCAGTGACCATAGAGGTGCTACTTGGGACTGGATTCAGGACCTTCTGTTTCTCTGTACATGCCAGCTACAACATATCCAAGTACAGAACACCATGCTTCAGACCCAGGATCTTTTTCCCAGCCTCATATGCATGTGCCACATGGTTAAATGGCAGTGCTCCAGCCAGCTATGGCAGCAATAGGAGTGTTCTCCTGTTTCATGACTTGGCTTTTGTTTCTGCCAGTTCAAGAGAGATGATTTCTGATTTCTAAGCTACTATTGAGAAATACTGCTTAGCTGCATCATTGATATTTGGCCTATCAGGTCTTATTTGGTGTGTTTGGTTTTGCTATTACATTAGATACAGCATTCTGTATTTCATTTCCTTGTTCTCCCTCCACACACACCCACCCCGGGGAGAACCGAACTGACTGTGAGGTCTCTTCTTGCTTACTGTTTGACCACAGACTGATTTACTAGGCAAATGTGACTCAAAAAGAACAACTTGAAATAAAAATGTTATCACACTGTTATAGATAAGCAGAATCTAGACAATTGACCAGGTGTCCAGAGCCACTGTTTTGTGTGACCAAGTCACAGCCACTCTTGCCAGACACTGCTAGGATGCTGCAAGGGCCAGCTGCTCCCTAAGGGAAGGGGAGTCCCGTCAAGCAAGATAAAGCAGAAAGCAAGGAAGGAGCCTGATAGCCAGGGCCCATTCCAGTGTACCTAAAAAAAGAGAGCAGGGCAGGCCTAGGGCTAGCAGCCAGGATCAACCAGGAGTCCAGATTTTCAAGCAAGTTACAATCATAGAATCATAAAATCATTTAGGTTGGAAAAAAACTTTAAGATCATCGAGTCCAACCATTAACCTAACACTGCCAAGTCTACCCTAAACCACGTCCCCAAGCACCACATCTACACATCTTTTGAATACCCTGGAGAGCCTGTTTCAATGCTTCACCCCTTCAGTGAAGAAATTTTTCCTGATACCCAATCTAAACCTCTCCTGGTGCAATTTGAGGCCATTTCCTCTCGTCCTGTCGCTTGTTATCTGGGAGAGGAGACCAACACTCACCTGCCTGCAACCTCCTTTCAGGGAGCTGTAGGGAGCAATAAGGTCCCCCCTGAGCCTCCTTCTCTCCAGGCTAAACAGCCCCAGTTCCCTCAGCTGCTTCACATCAGACTTGTTCTCCCAGCCCTTCACCCGCTTCGTTGCCCTTCTCTGGACACGCTCCAGCACCTCAAGGTCTTTCATGTTGTCAGGGGCCCAAACCTGAACACGGTATTTGAGGTGCAGCCTCACAAGTGCTGAGTACAGGGGGAAGATCCCTGCCCTGGTCCTGCTGCCACACTATTTCTGACAGAAGCCAGGATGCTGTTGGCCTTCTTGGCCACCTGGGCACACTGCCGGCTCATGTTCAGCTGGCTGTTAACCAACACCGCCAGGTCCTTTTCCACCAGGCAGCTTTCCAGCCACTCTTCCCCAAGCCTGTAGTGTTGCATGGGGTTGTTGTGACCCAGGTGCAGGACCTGGCACTGAGCCTTGTTGAACCTCATACAATTGGTCTCAGACAATCAGTCCAGCCTGTCCAGATCTCTCTGCAGAGCCTTCCTGCCCTCAAGCAGATCAACAGTCCTGTCCAACTTGGCATTGTCTGGAAATTTCCTGTGGGTGCACTCGATCCCCTTGTCCAGATCATTAATAAAGATGTTGGACAGAACTGGCCCCAGTACTGAGCCCTGGGGAACACCACTGGTGACCGGTCACCAACTGGATGTAACTCCATCCACCCCAACTCTTTGGGCCTGGCCATCAGCCAGTTTTTTTACCCAGCGAACAGTACATCCATCTGAGCCATGAGCAGCCAGTTTCTCCAGGAGAATGCTGTGGGAGATAGTGTCAAAGGCCTTACTTACTAAAGTCTAAGTAAATGGCATCCACAGCCTTTCCCTTGTCCACTAAGCAGGTCACCTTGTCATAGAAGGAGATCAGGTTAGTCAAGCAGGACCTGCCTTTCAGAAACCCGTGCTGACTGACCTTCGTCATCTGGTTGTCCTTCTGCACATGCTGTGTGACAGCACGAAGATGATGTGCTCCATAACCTCCCGCAGCACCGAGGACAGACTGATAGGCTTGTAGTTGCCCAGATTCTCCTTCCTGTCCTTCTTGTAAGTGGGCCTCCCATTTGCTAACCTCCAGTCAGCCGGGACCTCCCCAGCTGGCCAGGACTAATAAATGATTGAAAGTGGTTTGGTGAGCACTTCTGCCAGCTCCCTCAGCACCCTTGGGTGGATCCCATCCAGCCCCATAGACTTGTGTCTAAGTGGTGTTGCAGGTTGCTGACCATTTCCCCTTCGATTATGCAGGCTCCATTCTGCTCCCTGCACCTGTCTTCCAGCTCAAGGGGCTGGGTACCCGGAGAAGAACTGGTCTTACCATTAAGAACTGAGGCAAAGAAGGCATTAAGTACCTCAGCTTTTTCCTCATCCTTTGTCACTATGTTTCCCCTCACATCCAATGAAGGATGGAGATTCTCCTTAGCACTCCTTTTGTTGCTGATGTACTTATAGAAACATTTTTCTTGTCTCTTATGGCAGTAGCCAGATTAAATTCTAGTTCGGCTTTGGCCCCTCTAATTTTCTCACTGCATAACTTCATGACATACTTGTAGTCCTCCTGAGTTGTCCGACCCTTCTTCCAAAGGTCACAAACTCTCCTGTTTTTCCTGAGTTCCAGCCAAGGCTCTCTGTTCAGCCAGGTTGGTCATCTTCCCTTCCAGCTTGTCTTCCAGCACACGGGGACGGCCTGCTCCTGTGCCTTTAAGGTTTCCTTCCTGAAAAATGTCCAGCCTTCCTGGAAGCCTCTGCATTCAGGACTGCCCCCCAAGGGACTCTCAATCAGTCTCTTAAACAGGCCAAACTCTGCCCTCCAGAAGTTCCAAGGCAGCAGCCCTGCTCATCCCCCTCCTTACTTCCCTGAGAAAGGAAAACTCTTATTTTATGACTGCTGGGCTCAAGACGGTCTCCAACCCTCACATCACCCACAGCTCCTTTATTCACAAACAACAGGCCCCTCGGGGCACCTTCCCTAGTGGGCTCACTCACCAGCTGTGTCAGGAAGTTACCTTGCACACACTCCAGGAACCTCCTAGACTGTTTCCTCTCTGCTGAACCGTATTTCCAGCAGACATCTGGTAAGTTGAGGTCCCCTGTGAGGAGAAGTGCTAGCAATCATGAAACTTCTCCCAACTGCTTATAGAATATGTCATCTGTCTCTTCGTCCTGGTTGGGTGATCTATAACAGACTCCCACCATGATATCTGCCTTGTTGACCCTCCCTCTGACTCTCACCTATAAACACTCAACACTATCATCACCATCATTAAGCTCTAGACGATCAAAATACTCCCCTGATGTCACAGCACTCTCCAAACTATCAAGCTGCAACAAGGTCTTTTACCATCTCATGCCAACATACTCTTCATGCCAGTCCCTCTGGTGCCTTCTCCTCATCTCTCCTCACCCAGGGTGCGTGTTCTTTCTTCTCTCTGCTTCTTCCTCCTCCCTTCCTTGACTGCTCTCTCTTCCTTGGCTACCAACCACTTAACAGAAGCAGCCACACACCCCCACCCCACCCCCACCCCTGAAGCCAGCCCATAGCTGTATATTATCAATGTTAAGTAACCCAGATTCGTCCCTCTACCCCCTAACACACAGGGCTACCCCACTGCCTCTCCTTCCATGCCTATCCCTTCTGAAGAGTTTATAGCCATCCATTGCAGCACCCCGGTTGCACAAGTCATCCCACCATGATGGCAGTTATATCATAGTTTTCCAGCTGTGCAATGGCTTCCAGCTCCTCCTGTTTGTTGTCCGTGCTGTGTGCACTGGTGTAGATGCATTTCAGTCGGGCTATTGATCTCACCATCTTTCTGGGGGCAGAAGCCCTAATTCCTACGTGACCATTCTCAGGCATGTCCGTGGTTTCTAACACATCTATAACTCTTGTGTCTTTGCTGCCACATGGGCTCCATCACCTACCTCCACTCAGAAAACAGACCAAAGGGCCTCACTAGCACACCATCGCTCAAACATTGGCATGCTGTCCCCAGGCTTTTCTCTAGTAAGTCTGATTTTATCCCTTTCTCCTTTCAAATCCAGTTTAAATCTCTTTCAATGAGCCCTGCTAACTCCTGCACAAAGATCCTTTTCATCCTTTGAGACAAGGGTACCCCGTCTGTTCCCAGCAGGCCTGGTGTTGTGTAGACATGATCAAGAAGCCCAACATTCTGCTGGTGACACCAGGCTCGGAGCCAGGTATCAATCTGCTGGCTCTTCCTGTTTCTTCCCTCATCACTCCCTGCAACTGAAAGGATAGAGGAGAACACTACTTGTGCTCCCGATCCCTCAACCAGCTGTCCCTAGGCCCCGAACTCTCTCCCGATTGCCCTTGGACCTCTTCTTGCAACTTCATTGCTGACTACCTGAAAAATCAATAGTGGACAGCAATCTGAGGGCTGTAGCAGGGTGGGAAGCTTCCTCTTCACATCTTTAACCTGGGCTCCAGGGAGGCAGCAGGCTTCCCCAAGAAGTGGGTCCAGTCTGTGTACTGGGCCTTTTGCTCCCTTCAGAACGGAGTCTCCTATGACAATGGCCCATTTTTTTCATTATGGAAGCAGTTTTCATGCAGGGTGTATGCCGAAATAACCTCAGTGACGCCTCCATGCTAGATGAACCATCATTCTCATTATCGTTCGGTTCCACTTGCAGAGCCTCATACCTGTCATGCAAGGGCACCTGGGCAGGTAGGGCAGTCCCAGAGGAGACGTGCCTGCTGCGCCGGGCAGTGACTTGTCGCCGTTGCCCCCTGTTCCCTACGGCACCACGTTCAGCCATGTGGAGAGAGGACAGGGAACCTCCGTATGACGCGTCCCGTCTGCCCGTCGGGCCTGTCTCGGGGAAGGTAGGGTGTGATTCCAGCAGCCTGTCTCTCTCTCACGCTCCCTGATGCTGCTCAGCCTACTCTCCTCCTCCCGGCGCTCTGTCACAAAGCGGAGGAGTCGCTGTCCCTGGGTGCACTCCCACCACTGCACTCCCTGCTGCTGTCCCGTGCGGGCGTAAGAGCAGGGCACAGCCTGCAGCCTGGCACACGGGTGGCTTTGTGCTCCCACTGGAGCTCTGTCCAGGCAGCTGTGTCCATCACAGTGGGTGGAGAGCCTGCAGAGGCCAGGTGGGTACCATTGCTTCCTCATCAAGCCAGCAGAGCTTCAGCATCCTGCAGTGCAAACTGCCATGCCATGCTCTGGCTGCTGCAGGGTGCTCCTGGTCACTAGGGCTTCCCAGGGGCTTCTTTTATAGGTGGTGGTGGGGCTTGGCCACCATTGCTCCTGGCCCTACCCAGGTTCTGTCAGTCACTGTGGCATGAGCTACAGGGCCCTGACAGCTCTCTCAGCTCCCCCTGAGGTTCCCCAGGTTCAGGAACCTGCCCTGTGCACCATGCTAGATCCCTCCACTGACCATCACTCACCTTGGTGACTGAGTCCAGACTTTCAGGCAGGTTGGTGCTGATAAGCCAGGTCCTAAGTCCTAGGTCAAGCTGGAAAATCAATCCTCAGGTCAGGATCAGGTCCTGTGATGGCAACCAACGTCACACACATACAGACACAGTGATCACTGGGCTTGTCCATAGAGATGAGATAGGTCTGAGGTCAACCCAGTTCACAGGTCAGGAAAGAGATCAACAGGATCCACGGCTGGGCATGGACATAGGCATGGGCATGAGAGATGGAGACAAGCACACCCATGTCATAGCTCAGACAGGGACTAACAGCACGACCTGAGCTTAAATGGAGCTCCTGGGCCATCTATGGGCAGTGTGTCAGTGGAAGCCCCAGGTGATGGTGGTCAAGGCAACTAAGGTTTTTTTAATGCCCTCAGGGCCCTGACAGACACAAATCATAATAATTGTCTTAGGTTTTATTGTGAAAAAAACTGGGGTTCTTGCTTGCTTGTGACGTAGGAATGTCACAGCCTTGCTTTGGCCAAGAGCTGGTTACAACGCAAGCAGGGGCTGAGCGTGGTAAGCCAAGGCCAAGAGGACAATGTAAACAAGAGCTATGCACAATGAGCCTTGGCACAGACAGTGGATCAATAAGCGACAGAATCATCCCCAAAGCTGCTGGGAAGGTATGTTGTGATATCATTTGACTGGCAGCCTGTGCCAACACCTAGCTACAAAGATGTTCAGCAGCAGAGATTGGCAGGGGACACTTGCTCCGCTTCATAAACTGAGCTTCGCAGGTTCACATTGTCTGTGTTTCTCTTTCCCCCATAACAACTTGTGTGATCAGTTTTATCTGTCTCTGTAAAACCAGCTTGAAAGCATTGGCTCCTGAACTTTTAAGATGCAAAGACTCATATCTAAACAAGAGGGCACATCTACCAAAGTGGACGTTACTTGAGGAATGATGCCATTTTGTGAGTTACAGGTTGCCATCTCTTAGGTACCACGAGCTGGATTCTTTTCAGGCTAGACTGGCCCAAAACCCTGAGTAATTCTATTGACTATGTTAAAAGATCAGCGATACAAATGAAAGAAGAATCAGGCCCAATCATAGCTTTAGAGTTTAATGATTAAAATGTGTATAAATCAATGAATATTTATCCTAGTCTTACAAAAATAATCTAGCATCAGGAATAGGGGATGCAGAGAGGTTCTATTCCCAAGCCCTCGGTACTGACAGCCGGCTTGTACGTCTGCCCGGTACAGAGAATCAAGCAACCGGACAGAGGAGCAAAGAGAGCTGCATTACTGCAAGGGATACAGCTGCATTCTTACAGTTCTTTGTGCAGCCTAATGTGCCTTGCTTTTCAAGCCGTTTCCAGTGGATATATGTAGTGGTCCAGTTCCAGGGTGGGCTTGTGGACAGAAATACTTTCTTTTAGCCAGTTGAGTGGAGCTGCTGAAATGCAATGACCACAAGTGCTGTAATTATCATTCCACAGTCACATCACTTGGTGGCTGGAGGATTTGCTTCTGTTGAATAGTGCATCTGTGGATTTTTTAAGTTGCTCTTTTAAGATCAAGTGTTGCTGTCGGTTACATTTATAGCTCCCACTGAGCCAGTGGAAAATTCTGTAGGCTAGCACAGTCTTTCCAATGCAGACAGGTGTTTCAGTGATTA
Organism: Falco naumanni; assembly: GCF_017639655.2. Classification (NCBI taxonomy): domain Eukaryota; kingdom Metazoa; phylum Chordata; class Aves; order Falconiformes; family Falconidae; genus Falco; species Falco naumanni. Next base: position 8,623,171 of record NC_054058.1, on the reverse strand, counting down.
ATGATGAGACATTAGTATGGCAAGAAGTGGCACTTACTGTGATTAGTTATCAGTTTAAAACAGAGACAAGTATGTATTTACATGGCAAGCTGTGAACTTCTGGAATTTGCTGCCCCAGTAAACTGTGGACACAGGTGGGAGGACAAGGTCAGAAGATATCTGATAAATTAATGGTAACAAGTCCACAAACAGACACTGAAGGGAAGATGCAGGGTTTGCAGCCATGGTCACTGTGGATGTTGAAATAGTGTGACTGGATCATAATGAACTACAGATAGTGGCCAGGCTTCTTTGCTCTCCCTGGAAAGCATCTTCTCTTGCCACTGTTAGATACAGTGTCTGGATATGCTCTCTGACCTGATAGGGCATTTTCTTTATTTTTAGGTTCACTTTTATTCTTCTCGCAGCATGAGGTAGGAGACAAGGCTAGCTGAGAGGACAGCAAGTCTCCAGAGATGTTCCCTTTGGCACCCTGCCTTTCTCTTGTTAGAGATCTATTTTCCAAGAGTCAGGGAAATAACCTGTTTTCATCAAAATGCCTCAACTGTGAAGGAAGTCACAGTGAATTAATCAACTGTTTGGATGCTAATTCAGCGGTCCTCTTTAAGTACCCTTTTCCCATCAGCCTGTGCACTACTGGGCCACATCAGAGGAGGAATATTAGCAGAGTATTGCGCCTGGGACACTGTTTCCCATTCTGGCTGCTATCTGCCTCCATTTCCACATCCAGAAGTTTGTCATCGGGGATATTTAGCGCTGTCCAGTATATACAAGACTCCCAGTGACAAGCTATCTGTCCAGGATATTGGTGGCTTTTAGAAACTGGGGAATGCTAGCAACATTTTATGATTATTATCTTCTACATACAAGATGTAAGGCATCTGGCCATCTTCTGGGAGTGAAATCTCTTAGTAGAGGATCAGAGATAACATTGGCCCATTACACAATGAGGTCAGTCACCTCACAAATAGGGGTGTAGACAAAGCAGAGATGTTTAATACCTTCTTCACCTCTGTCTTTAACACTGGTGATGGGCCCTGGGACCTCTGGAGCCCTGGGTTGGAAGACCATGGCTGGGGGGATGATAAACTCACAGCTGATCCTGAGCTTGTTCAAGACTTGCTGCTCCAGCTGGATGCATATCAATCTATGGAGCCTGATGGGATTCATCCCAGTGTACTGAAAGAGCTGGCCAATGTCTTTGCAGGACCTCTCTCCACTATTTTTCAATGATCTTGGCAGTCTGAAGAGGTTCCCATTGATTGGAAGCTGGCAAATGTTGTCCCAGTTTTCAAGAAGGGTAAGAAGGAAGACCCTGGTAAGCACAGGCCTATCCGTCTCACTTCAGTGCTTGGTAAAATTATGGAGAAGGTTATTCTGGGAGTTACTGAAAAACACTCGAGACACCACACAGTCACCAGTCATAGCCAACACAGGTTCATGAGGAGAAAGTCCTGCTTAACTAACTTAATTTCCTTTTATGACAAGGGCACCAGTCCAGTTGACAAAGGGAAGTCAGTAGATGTGGTATTTTGGGATTTAAGCAAAGCTTTTGATACAGTCTCTCACAGTATCCTTCTGGATAACAGTTAGGCAAGTCTATAACACATTGGATGAGCAGGTGGCGGACGGGTCAGGCTCAAAGGGTTAAAGTAAATGGGGTTACCTCAGGCTGGCAACCAGCTGCCAGTGGGGTTCCCCAGGGCTCAATTTTTGGTCCAGTGCTCTTTAATGTGTTTATAAATGATCTGGATGCAGGAATTGAATGTACATTAAGTAAGTTTGGCGAGGATGCTGAACTAGGAGGAGCTGCGGACCCCCTGGAGGCAAGAGAGGCCTTACAGAGGGATCTGGATAGACTGGAGACCTGGGCAGTCACCAGCTGCATGAAATTTAACAAGAACAAGCGCCGGATTCTCCACCTGCGACAGGGTAATTCCGATGCTGATCTCCTCTCTCTGGTGACCAGCAATAGGAGAGGAGGAAATGGAATGAAGCTGCATCAGGGGAAGTTCAACTTGGACATTAGGAAGAAGTTCTTCACTGAGAGGGTGGTCAGTCACTGGAACAGTCCCCCCAGGAAAGTGGTCACAGCACCAAGCCTGGCAGGGTTCAAGGAGCATCTGGATGATGCTTTTCTAGTTTAGTTTTAGGTAGTCCTGTGGGGAGCAGAGAGTTGGACGTGATGATCCTTATGGTTCCCTTCCAACTTGAGATATTCAGTGATTCTATGCTTATATGCATGGAAGATCCTGAAATGAAAATAAGGATATGACATTTAGATCCTTTAACAATTGCACTTGGGACTTGCTGCGGTTTGAAATGGACATAGCATGAGAAGTCTATTACTTGTAATAGACCAGAATATTTCTTTTCCACAGATGCCATATAAAATGGATTTCCCAGATGTTCAATGACCTACTTAGCCATAGATTTCTTTCACTCTGTTTCACTAAAAATAGCTTTTGTCAGAAAACTAATACATCGAAAGCAAAATGCTGTAGAACTTATATTAGTTTTGCAACTTTTTTTTTAATACACAGTGCTTCCAGGCCAAGGATGTGGACCTATTCATTCAAGCAGGGTCTCTTGTCTCCAGGGGCACTAACTTTCAGCACTGTTGGTGAACACAGTCTCTTTTCCCTCTACTGCCTTTCAGAGGACCTGGCACAAAACAAAAAAAAAAAGCTGGATTCTCACAGGGAACAGACATTCTGTTTTGAATAGCTTTTCTCATCTCACAGAAGCTGTACCCTTTGGACCAGTGAGGGAGGTTGCTCAATCAAATCTGGAAGGGGCTTTACTGAAGTATGGAGGGGCCCAGTGACTGGGAGGGTCGGTCGGACCGCTGCAGGTATCGACAGAAAGTGGCTGAGTAGCACCATTTGGTGAGCAGAAACCCGTGCTCAGATCCAGGTTAGAAAGGAATCTAATGGAGAGTTTCTGGGATGAGACTAGACTAGAGCTTCAGCTGCTAATCAAGGGATTTCCTGCTCTGGAGCCTGAAGGACAAAAGCTGCACTCTGAGCCTTTGCTTTGTAATATAATGGAAGAAAATCCATGGTGCTTCTCTCCCAATGGGACAGGATAGTTTCTATGATTTTACTATATTACTTCTTCCAAAAGCATGCTGCAGGACTCTTTCAACTCCAACTAGATACGAACAGCCTCTTTGCTAGGCTTTAGGTCTCATGACCCCAGGCTGCAAATAATTTCATGTCATTCCCCCTATCCCTCAGAGTCTACTAACCTCAAAGACATCCTTGAGCTTCAAACGATTCTTAGTTATCTCTGATTGAAAGCCCTCAGTCCAGGAATCATCATTATCATCTCCTTGGATAAAGATTTTCCAGCAGTCAGTGTAGTCTGGAGAAATGGAGCCAAGATGGACTAACCTGAGTTTATTCAGATACCAGAGAAGCTCAACTTTAAAACAAGACTTTTTAACCTTTTCCCTGCACCCATGACACAGAGACAGCTTGGCCATGGACAGGCCAGCTAATGGATGCTGTCCACTCTGTATTTGGAACCAATGCCATTCTCTCTGGGCATTCCTCACCCCCCACCCCCACCCCCTTACCAGTGGAACTGCATTTAGTGCCCTAGGACAAGGGAGAAGCACCCTATCTCCCAGTCCGTCAGGAGTGACAAAAAGATGGTGCCTCTAAATAAGCAAGAATTTCCATACAGTTTTCATACAGGTCTGGCTGCTAGGAGTCCTGTCCCCCTTCTACTGCAATATTTGAACATCTGTTTTTGGACATGACACTCAGTCACTGAATGGTGATGGATGTGTCCCCAGAGAAGCTGGGCAGGACACTGGGCACAGAAGCAAGCCCATACCAGATTCACCTATGCACAAACTTCACCAGTTCATCCCTTCACAGTCCCACAAAGCACAGGAAATCTTGCCTTCAATTTCCATGACAGAAATTTTTACATCTGCCAATCTCACAAGGTTCTTCAGACCTTGGCGGATTCTTTCATCTCTTATGCAAAAAAGCCGTGCTATATGTATGTCTATGTTGACATATGAGTGCTTCTTTAAGAAATTCAGTATTTTATAGCAGCAGTTTTCACAGGGGCTCCAGGACAAGTACCACGTGATAGAACAGTTTACATAATTATTGGTTCTTCTCGTCTTAAAGATCTTCTCCAGAAAGTAGACTTCAGCATGGTAATTGTCATTTCTGACCCAGTGTATCCAAGGTATGCTGGCCTCACCCCACTGCAGTTTGCACAGCAGGTATGTTTCCTTTGGAGTGTTACGGGGGTCAAACTGATGCTTTAGTGCCCTCTTAGAGACATACATGCTGAAAAAGAAGAGAAACTTCAAGGAATCACTGGTTACAACTTTGTTTTCGGTAGTTCTCCAGTACACAAAAAATGGGGAGGGTGGAGGAAATGAGAGGAGGACTGAAAAGGGCAAAACATGAGAGAGCAACGCAAGGAACATGGAGAGGTACACACCATGGCAGGGTAAAGGAACCAAACACTGAACCACTTAATCCTCCCTTTGTCTGCAACTGCATGTAGAGCTTTCACCTCCTCACCCCTCCCTGTGGCTGCCCTTTTCTTCATCAGCATGAGTATTTCTAAAAGCTTTCTATATCTTTTTATGTGTCAGACATTTTTCCAGGTCTCCTATGTAGCCCTTTTTGATGTAGGGAGCTGTTGCAAATTTTGTGAAAATAAAAAAAAAAAAAATAAAAAAAAAACCCAACTACTGATCAATTATGAAGCTGAGTATTCTCTTGCTGTTTGTATTTTCATAAGGATTAGCGCAGTCAGCACAACGTACATGAGAAAAGGAGAAAGAAGTGCTCAATACAAAAAGATGCAGCTCCCAAGAATGACATTTTCTGACAGATAATCCATCTCTTAGATCCAGATCTATTCAGTTCAGAACACACCCCTAAGTATTGTCAATTAAGTAACTATACCGCCAGTGTTGGTCATGAATGTATCCTTTATATCAATAATTATCCATGATGCATAAATAATATATGAAGTCACCATTAGTACTTTGTAACATTTGTACAATTACTTTATAGAGAGATTTATATGAGAATACACTTCAGATATATATTTTCCCACATTAGAGTAATTCAGAATAATGGTAGTAGACAACTGGACAGACTGTTAACAAAAAACCAATAAGCCTGTAGGTTGTTTTATAGATTAGCAACTATCAATGACAAACACAAAATCAAAGAAACCCACTATCTGAACTAAAGACAAATCTTGCAGGTGAAGCATATTCTCTAGCTGCAGGGCTCATCACCTTTGTAAAAAAGCATCTCATTTCTCTGGGTCAGTCAGAAGGCTTTGTCTTCTTACCCTGTCTCCTTCCTCATCCCAGCCTCCTACACGTTAAAATCCAAATGTACATAAACCAGTTCATAAACCAGAGTGTATCTCCGTTTATTTTCTCCATGTAAACTCCATATAAACCACAGAAAATACGCATGTAGATTTCTTTATCAAACTTTCTATTGAATTTATGTAAATGTAACAAATGTAAATGTCACCAAGTGTTTAAGTCTGGCACAGGAATAAGTGTTTTTATTATACTTAATTCTTTTAGTATGTAATTAAAAAAAAACCAAACAAACCAACAAACAACAGAGAGAGACAGAAGTGCAGCACAGGCTTAATTTTTAATTTTTTCTCATTTAGAGGTGCTAAAAGAGGTGCATTTTTTCTATTTCTATTATGTTATTTGGAAGTTAGTGCCTATTAGCTTAAATTTCTTTAAAACTTGATGATTAGGGAACATATATATAATAAGTATATAATATATATTTAATATATATAATATGTGCGCATGTGTGTGTGTGTGTGTATGTGTGTGTGTGTGTACGGGGAATACAGTGGCTGGTTGAAGTTCACCAAAGAAAATACATTGAACTCTGAATACTCAAGCCCAATCAGTTAATCTAATTCTTACAGAAGGTATCTTAAAGGTTTTGGAAAGCAGTGTTACAGAGATCTGATTTGTTCAGAGGTATCTGTAGTGGTTGCCATCTGGTTTTATCATACAGACAAGTTAAAATTTCCAGGTCTTACTGAAACTGGTCTTAAGCACCCTCCTCCCTGTGTCTCCACCATAAAATACTGCACTTCAGATAAGCTGTTGCAGTGGGGGTCCTGTGCATATTTTCAGGGACATAAAGCCATTTCTTTAGAACAATCTCTCAATACACTAATCTTCAGCATAAAGCCACCTTAAAGATGTGTTAAGCCAAGTAAAATTTATTGTGTAATCAGCTAATGCAATATAAACAAAAGTCTGCATTCTTGTAAATATCTACTACAGAAATAACTTGCTATTTTTAAAATAATGGATTAATGTAAATTTGAACAACTCTAACGGAAGGACAGACAAGAGATTTAAAAAACATTATAAAACACTCCGACACTATAGAATATGTAAGAATCCCAGCACCTATTTTCTTCTCTCCCCAAACCAGGTAAGAAAACACTTAAAATAAGTTGTGAGTTTACAGATAAATTGCCCTAAGCCATGCAATCCCTTTAATTTTTTTATTTTTATAGCTATCACAAGCAGTCCTTGCTGTTCAGCATTGTTATGTACGGTACACATAGACACATGGAGCCTAACTAAAAAAAAATCAAGCACTTAATAGCTGGTTCCTTGATACAAATATAAGACAAAATTCAAAGTCCACAAATAATAGTAATTTTAAAAGTCCTAAAACTTTTTTAGTTTTCTTCTTAAATTTGGTTCACCAGTCTTATGAGGATGAACTTGTAACCCTTTCAGAATTTGAGAGCTGGAGAGAAACGCACCAACTCTAAAGACTGACTATTTGAAAGGTGAATTGCACCCAAAGATGTTTAGAGGAGTCGGGGGAGAAAATGGCAGATAAATACAGCCAACTAACTGTCTCCTAGGCTTTATTTTCTTTTCCACTAATATCCACTGCTTTGTGAATGTGCATTAAACCTTGGAAATATATTGACTGATTACAAATATCTTTTGAAATGTGTTATTTGTACTTTTCCTATTGTTTCACCATCCATAACTTGAACAGGAATGTAATGAGTTTCTTTCAAAATGTACTAATTTTACAAAAACAGCTCCTAAAACTAGTATCTCTCTTACTAAAACTTCACATAATAAACTGCACCACCGTAGGTATTTAACAATTTTCCTTCCTTCCTCTAACACTTGTTATTAGAAACTATTTACAATCCTACTCGTTACAAGAGAATAATAGCAATAATGGTAATATCTAAAAATGCAGGAGCATCAAAACTTCATTAATCCACACTTTTCCTCCATGGCTAAGGCTTTCCACAGCCCACACGCTTCTTTACTAAACTTTGCATTCAAACTTTTTCTTCCCCGCTCTGTTGAACAGGAGCCGGCTGGTCTGACGCTTCCTGTTTATTTTGTGGCACAACAGCCGTTTTCAGAATCGAAACGGTCGGGCAGGGAAGTGGCACTTTTGGATTCTCTTGCTGCCCAGCGTTGGGGGTGAACCAGCTCCCACCATAGCCCTGCCCCAACCCACCCCCAGCTTGCGCTTGTTTTTATCGGCGGCTTTTGCTCCCTGCTGGTTTATGGCTCCCACCGCGGTTTTATGCCGACAGGAACTTCCCCGAGAGGCTCAGGCTTCGGTGCAGCCCCTTGCCCGCTGCAGCGGCCCCGGGTACCAGGGCTCCCACTCGGGTACACTGGCACCAGTATCGCCCTCTCCCAAGACAGAGACTTTGCACAGACAGAAAGCACACCCCCGGGGCAGAAAAGAAGACGGGCCCCCTTGGGCTGAAGCAAGGACAACACAGAGCTGAAGCTGGCGGTTGTTTGGGATTTTTTGGGTCAGCGAATATTTTTTTTACCCTCTCAGCTTTCTCTTGTACATGGCTTCTCCTCTCCCTGCGAGCCCTCCTTGGGTGCTGTCCTCCTTTCTGCTCCTGCAGATGGGGCTTCACAGGCAGCCGATGACAGAGCACATCCCCAGGCTCCGCTGGCACGGGGTGATGTAAGAGGAAATGGAAAAAAAATGGTTTGACTGTGGTTGCTACCAGTAATGACATGTCTTTACAAGCCTGCCCTTAGCAGCGCTCCTTCCTCGCCCCTCAGCTGGGGCCTGAGGGCTGATACATGTTTCCAGTCAAAAATGTCATCATTGCACAATTTCTTTCAAGCCTGCTTGTAAGTGTGGAAGGGATGATAACGCTTGGTTGGCAGAAAAATGAGATTTATTCTTCGGCACCGGGGACTCCTCCCAGCGGCACAGCTGCCAGAGTGCCCAAAGCTCGGCGCTGTGGAAAGCACGGCCCTTCGCCCTCCCGCATCCAAGATCTTTCCATGCAGTCAGAGCTCTGTCATGGATGAAGTGCTCACAAATCCCTCTGATGAGAGACTTCACTCACAAGATGTCAGCAAAGCTTAATGACCTTCCCTGCCAAACCCAGGAGGTTGAGAGTTCCCCCCATGGAGGAAGAGAGGGGAGCCTTGCAGAAGACGTGGCATTGGAGGAGCTGGTGATCTCCACCAGGCCGTGTCTGCTCCCTTGGGCCTTCTGCTTAGGGACTGGGCAGCCTGTATGTTCCTAATGCAATCTGTAATTTATATACACGGGTCTGTGCTGCACGTGCAGCATGGCCTTCAGCCTACGCCATGCTGCACACACCCCTTGGCCACAGGACAAACCTCGCTGGTGGGCTGTGACAGAGCAGCCTGCAGGCAGCTCCCGCTTGGCACCGGGCGTCGCATCACTTTTTCTACATGCACAGAGGAAGCTGAAACATCATTTAGGAACAGAATTGTGCTCCTGTAAGAAAATATGTAATAGGTCAGATGACCAAGAAGGGGGAGCTTCCCTTCACAGACAGAACCTACGCAGTGTGCTGTGGAGAAACCCACCCAGGGTCTGTCCAGCACTGCGGGAGTACTGGGTGCCCAGCATCTGAAGGGATGTTAGATTTACTCGCTGTCTAAATTCCTTTTCTTATTCTGCCTTGTTAAAATAGCTGTTTGAGTCAATCATTTGTTGTCAGGCCTTTCTTATGGAGATCCAGTAGGTACCCTGCACCACTGCACGCAAGTGATCCTGGCCAGACCACTGAGATGCACGCATCTTGGTGCTGGTGAGTACATGGGTAAGAGTGCAAGGAGGAAAAATCCATTTATTTTGAGATTTGTAAACTAAAATCACATTCCCTTTCCTTAAGGTCTTTTTGTGTTATGCCGTACTAATTTCCCATGGAGATGTTTAGGAAAGGCAGTAGCTCCCAAGTCCCACAGAATTACTACTGTTCACCTAACCACTGCACTAGAAGAACACCATGCAGCTCAGCAGCTTTGTCAGCCCCTTTCTGAAAACACAGCCAAGGCAAAACTAGCCAGACTCACAATCCTGGGGTGACATTGAGGAGCAGCTACAATTACCAGTCACTCAGGAGCTTATATTCTGCTTGCAGATTCACTGCACTGTGGATGCAGAGAGCTTAGCTGGCTCCATGCAAAGTCTGGCTGGGTTCATTAGCTGAGGCACAGCACTGCCTGCTCAGGTCTGGAAACATTACCAATACTTTCACAGGACACCAAGCCTAATCTAACAAGGACCAGACGTGTCTAGAAAGTGCTGCAGAGACTCTGAAAACACGTTCCTGAGACTAGGAACCCAGGGGACCAGGGGGCAATGACACCCGAGTGACTCCTCATAGACCCATGAAGGCACCAGCTCTGCCTCAAGGTGAGCTATGCCACACTTGGCATGTTGGCAGCCCTCTGTGGTCCAGGACTACCCACCCAGGTTATCTCAGGCTCAACACTGCTTGGATGCATAGCACCAGCTTTGTCCTGCTACAGTGACAGAGCTATTTGGCCCTCCAGGAACTGGTCTTGGGGTTTTTTCTATTACCTGGTATATCCCAAAACTGCATGAGTTGACAGGATGAGGATCTTGGTTTCCATTTCTCTTTTTATGGAGCACCTGAAGAAAATTGTTGAGCCCTGTCTTTTCTGAGGGACAAGGAGCTTCAGTGATGTCAGGGCTGGTGCTGGAGCTAGTGCCAGATGTTGACACCAGCTTGTCAGACTCTCTTGGCTTGAGTGCTGGCTGCTTCAGAAACTGCCTTTCTCCATGAGGGACAAAGTGACCACTGTGAGCTCTTGTCTAACTAATGTACACTGCCCTAAACTGATGGGAAGCTTTGCGTGTGGCTGGGAAGAGGATGTAAAGGCATGCATGACCAGCGTGTTCATTTTGATACGGTTGTTTGTGCATGCATTGTAAGCATCTGTGGCAACGGTGCAACTTTCTGAAAGCTGTAAAGAATCACAGATACTACCAGAAAAGGTCTGCTAGGAATGTGTACATGTGAAGTATTAAATATGCTCCTTCTGTCATACAAAAACACAAAGGGAAGTTCATGGTAGAAATTCATGACGCTCAAGATTGTGATAAACTCACCTACCTTTGAAAAACTTACATTACTAAGGAATGGGCCTTTTTGGACATTTCGGACTAAGACGCAGAACACTCTTAAAATAAGATGGTGACGCTCAGCCTGTAATGGACTGAGCGGAGATTTGGCGGGAGTTTCCTGCAGGATAACGTGTGATACATTAGGGACTAATGTATCCATGCAATACGGTTACATGATCTGTTCCAGTGACCCTGCTCTGACAGCAATAAACATCACCTGCGATGAAGTCAAGAGATGAGATGGTACTTTCCTAAACTGTAGCAGCTCTGTTCACTAGAATGTGCCTGTCAACCACTTCCTCCAGAGATGTAAGCAGTATGTGACAGGCTGACACTAAGCAATGCCTGTATCTCTTCTCCAGAAGCCATTTCCCGTTCTACATGTTACTTCACCTCTAGCTTCACAAACCGTATTGCTTGTGATACCTGAACACCCTTAGTGGACAGACACACACCATTGCAACAGCTGTCATTTCTTAGGATTAGTAAATTTACCTGTGATTCTCACTCACATGCTCTCCATCATGCAACCAACATCAGTGAACGACACAGGGGTATAAAACTAACAGAGCCTGAGATACCAGAACATAGCATTTCCTAGGTCAGGTTCTCTTTTAGTCTTTGAGAATTCATCATCTCCTGTGTGCTCAACACCAACATGGTATGCTGATGTGGGTTTTCCACAGCTTGGGTGGGGAAAGAGATACTTTTGCTGTGCTGTGACAGCCTCACATCACGCTGTCAAGCCACAGGTTAACCTCTGCGTGAGCTGGCAACAAAAGGCTGGGTGTTGAGGGCTTCCAGTTTCCAAATGCTCAGGGCTTGAACTGCCTCCTCCTGCTGCTGCGGTGTCCTCGGACAGGATGAAAATGACATGCTGCACTGCTGAGGTAGGTAACATGTTAGCCCACCCACCACAGAGTGGGATGTCTTTACTTAAGGTCATGTCATGGGATGGTGGTTGCTCTCAGAAACAGAAAGTCCCTTCCTGGGAAGCTGCCCAAACATCTGCCCTGTGTAACAGGAGTGCATCCTTGCAGCGCACAGCACAGGCCATGCTTGGTACCAGCTGGAGCACCAGCTTCACGTATGCAGGGCATATGCCAGCACAAAATCACAGCTGGAGGGAGCCAGCAGAGCCCTGTTGGAATGTGGCTGTGAGCCCACGCCTGAGCTAGAACAAATCTGCAGCACCTACCAATCATAAACATTAATGCCTGAGTCTGGCATTAATGGTCAAGGGTCTACTGGGTAATTGATAAGTATTATTAATTACAGGGGTCTGATGGGGTTATAGAGAAAGCAGGTTAGGTTACTAGATTGGTAGACACCCAGTGAAGAAGAGGAGAAAACCCATTATTGTGGTTGATGAGTCCACAGTCAATTTTACCTTTTGAGCACTCTGGCCGCATTTGTTATTTCAGTGAAAAACTGGATACCACGATGAAAAACATGATGTGAGATCAGCAACAGGTAGGTAACTCAGCCAGGAATACAAAACATCTTGTTCTGACAGCTCAGTCATGGGACGTTTGAGTCATGTTGTAGTTCAGTTTATCTCATTCAGTATGCTGCTCTTTATTACTCAATGAAAGAGAAACCATAACATAACTGAATTCTTGTGATCAATTTTCCTTTTTTAAAAGCTCGCAGAGTACGAGGGAATATTTCCTATGCACATATTGGATGTTGGTCCCCCAACAGCTGGGCCCTTCTGCCCCCCATGTGTATTTGGGATCTTGCTAAGGAGCCTTTCTCAGCTCCCAGAGACAAATAGGACCGGAGAATCTGTACAAGCCAGGAGCTTTATAGGAAAACATTGTCACCAAAAACAATCTATCACAAAATTATAGCACTGCCCAGCACATCCCTCTGTAGCCTTTTGGTTGTTGTTGACCTCCTGCTGTCAGATTCTGCTGTTTCCTTACATCTCAGCCCCTCCAGCCTCAGACCTGTGTCACAGCCACTCTTCTGACATTACATATATTTGTCCAGGCCCCTGGGACAAAGAACAGGAGGGACGGTTTAGAGCTCAAAAAATGAGAGGCAAATATATAGCCCAGAAAAATTACTGATCTCTGTTATTAAGCTTGTTTCCTTGTTTTATAAGGCATACGCTGCCCTAATGATTTTCAAAGGGTCTGAATTGGATGATAATGGGGCAGACAGTGGAATAGCTTTGGTTTTGAAAACTGGTGTTTGAAGGAAGAAGATAATGGGGGAAAATCTTCCTGAGCAGTGCTATAGCATAAAGGATTTCCCTCACTCTTCAAAGATGGTGTCTCTTCTGCATCATCTCTGCGCCATCTGGGTTCATCTCTCCTCTGCCAAGTGACTGCCCTGAACAGTGCCACTGCACTTCAGTTACTCCACCTCAATTAGCTGATAAAGTAAACTCTTCCCATAGTGAACTTGAGTCAGAGGCAAAGAAAGCCAGGCTGGGATACACCACATCTCCATGCAGCTCTAGTTGTCTGTTGCAGCACAAACAAACTAGCCGGCTGCAACAAGCTTTACCTCGGTCAGATTCTACTGTCTGTGCTGTATCTCCTTCCCCCAGATGACAGACCACACTACTGCTGCTACTCCTCCTCCATCCAACCCTTTCCCCCTCCCACCATCCTCAGGGCTATTTAACCACTCAGCAGGAAGAGCTACAGCTGCACATAGTCCATGTCAACCGACCCACTGCCGCTGAGGCAAGGCCACAGCTGCGTGTTATCAGTGCTAATCAGCCCACTGCCTGCATTCCCCTACAGCTGCCCATTTGCAAGGCCTTTCCATTACCAGAAGAATCTCTTGGAGACATTTGTGGTAACAGCAGTCAGCCCACCCCGCAGCACTACCCACCTTCCTCCGTGCCACCCCAGAGGCAGCTGCCCACTCACCCATGGCACAGCAGTAGGGGGATGAGCCATCAGACATTTCGGACCTGAGGAGGCTCTGCTGGCCGGTGGGACAGCCCACACCAGGCACAGCCTGGTGCCATCTGCCTCCGCACGCTGGTGCCATCGCTGCTTCCAGCCCCAGCCTGAAATGCCCCATCTCCTTGCAGCCCATGGACAGCCCTTTACTGCACCAGCACCAACAGCTCTGGGGAAACTCTGCCTGCCCTATGGCTCAATCCTAGTGTCTGCAGGCTTCAGACACAAATACACAAGCATCACAGAGGCAAAGTAGGCAGGCAGTGGAATTGGTCTCTGATCTCTGTCCCCAAGTCAGCCCTGTGTCCATCTCCTCTCTTGAATCTGTGTATCTCCCTCCAGAAGGAAAAATCAAGCTGCAGCAGAGGGTAGTAGATGAGGAAAGGGAGAGATGGGGAGAGAGGTTCTCTAAGTACATGTTGGCTGGGGGGGGGCGGGGCAAGGCTTTTTTCAAAAGCCCATGGCAAAGGAAAAAAATCCCAATTCAGATGAAATCTACTGTGAGCCAGGGAATGAGAAAAATATCTTTTTCTCTCTGGCCCCAGTTTGCCCTGAGTCTTTAGCCTTAGAAAGATACAACATGAGCCAGGACAGCTTTTTCTTGACTATAGGCAACAGACTGTGTCTATACTGGGATTTTGTAGCGATGCCTAAAGGAGAAGGAGCAGGGTGAGTGTGAAATGGGCTCAAGTCCAAATTACAAAACAGCAGTTGAAGTTGCTTTATTGGGCTTGCATCGTATCTTTGCAGATGGTTTGTAGCAGGATAGCTCCACTTACTACAGCACAAATTGCTCACAGGTCTGCAGCAGGACTATCCCTGCTGCTGGCTGCTGTGCTGCTGCCGGTTGCCACCCTTGCAGTTCTGTTACTGGGAAGGACAGGATGAACGGTCTCGTAGATCTTTTAATGTTTCATTCTAATCCTGTCAGTTCTGCAAGAGGTAGTAAAAGCTTGGAGAGCAGCTCTGCAAAGGAACAGATGGATTTTGGCCAAAAATAATGAGGCACGTAAACAAACCAAAATGGAAAGCTGCAACGTGATATGAAACAAGGTATAGCAAACTTGGGAACTTCCATTTTCCCAGAAATACCTTTCCTGACTGACTTCAGCCAATCTCTAAGACAGCTGGCTGGAAACCATCAGTTCTGTTTCCTGAAAAGCATCACCTTGATGAGATGTTTTAATTCTGACTCACAATACAAACAAGGTCCCTCCTTCCTTCCCCTCCCAGCCTCACTGCCCTCTCACCCACATATTGTGCTGTCCTGTGAAACTGCTGATAGCCTGTGGCATGCGGCTGGGATGCTAGAGTCAGGTTTAAAAAGGCGTATGAACCTGAGTCTCACCCAAGAGCGGCCACCCAATTAATCTCCTTTTCAGCCTGAAGATCCTTTCTCGGGGGGGGGGGGGGGGGGGGGGGGGGGGGAATAAATGAAACCCAGAACTTTCCACAGAAGCCTTTTGCTTCCCTCCAAGCAACCTTTCCCTCTGAAAGCCAGACGATCCTGGCCAGCTCAGCTCTCATTCCTGCACGCACTGCTGTGTCTCCAGGGTAGAAATGATCTCAAAGGGCTGCAGAAACATTTTGTCCTCAATTGAGGAGAACAGAAGCTAGGACTAAGCACACACGGGTGGGATTTATGTTTTGACAGCTTTATCTTCAGATGGCCAAGGCTTTTCTTAAACATAGTATTGGACTCTGCTGCTGTAGTGAGTACAGCTCCTACCTTTTCTTCTCCTGCTTGTCCCTTGCCCCCACTGTCTGTTGCTGCTAATGGGGCAGGAGGGCACCGCTCCCTGACATAAATCTCTGAGTTTCACAGAAGGGATAAGCGCTGTCAAAGCCAAAGGAGCTGGTGAGCTGGTTAGTATCTATGGCACACTGCAAACAGTATGGATATTCAACATGATAGTGTGTGAAAGTCCTCCTGCCTGTGACGGTGAATGGCCATGAACTCATAAATAAACCTCACTGTGCTACAGCCACAGAACCTTAGCACCGTTGGTGCTAATGGATATGCTTATCTCCTCCAGTCTGGAATCCTGTCATCCTTACCACCAGGCAGTAAAGGAGTACCTGTGGGGCAGTGTGGCAGCACACTAGACACGTGGATAGGGCTTTCTTCTAAGACACAACGTATTTTCACACAGATAAAGAGCATCTGCACATATGCAAACACTGGAACAGCTGGAAGATGGAGTTGTTATTGTTAACTTTGGCTCCTCTGAACATGCAAAGAAGCCTGATGCAATTTAGGGGGCAGAGCTGGAAAGCAGGTGAAGCTGCCTAGTTGATACCATCCCCTGGTTTGCTTGGGGAGATTGCCACCATGCCAGAGAGGCTGTCACAGCAGCAAAGTTGGTGGAAAGTTCTCAGCACTGATGTCCTTAACAGTGCCCTCGGTGCCATTACCATGCACGCCGAGAGCACCTAACTATCCCCACAATATAAATGGACAATAATTAAGATGGGTCATAAAATCACAAAAGAATTCTCCCTCCCCATGGAAAAAAAAAAGTTTAAAAAAAGCAATTAATAAAAAGAAAACAGAAAGGGGCAAAGCAGAAGTCTGATCTATGCTGGTATGGTGCCTGCATCCTTGTGGCTGATGGCAGCTACAGTTGCAGTCATACTGGTGCAAGCAACGAGTGCATCAAAACCAACTCTATCAACAGCTATGTTTTTCTTCAAATTAAGTTTGCTTCAGTTACTGACCAGAGACTGCTGCATGTCAGACAGAAGCAAGGAAACACAGAGTAATGAAGGAAGAAAATACAGGGAGATGAGAATTTCAAATGGCAGGCCATCTGGAGAACAAAATGAACAGGAAAAAATGCAGGGCAGAATTAAAACAAACAAAAGAAAGAACAAGAATAAGCAGAAAAACCTGAGGGGAGATCAGAGATAGGCCAAGCACAGAAGGCTCACCTGGAATGCCACACTTGTCTGGGCAAAAGGAAGAAAATGCTGGATACTCCATGCTACAAGGAAGAGTGGCTGGAAAACTGCCTGGTGGAAAAGGACCTGGGGGTGCTGGGTGACAGCCAGCTGAACATGATCCAGCAGTGTGGCCAGGAAGGCCAACAGCATCCTGGCTTCTGTCAGAAATAGTGTGGCAGCAGGACCAGGGCAGGGATCTTCCCCCTGTACTTGGCTGCACCTCAAATATTCTGTTCATTTTTGGGGCCCTCACTGCATGAAAGACCTTGAAGTGCTGGAGCGTGTCCAGAGAAGGGCAACAAAGCTGGTGAAGGGTCTGCAGAACAAGTCTGATGAGGGAACTGGGGCTGTTTAGCCTGGAGAGAAGGAAGCTCAGGGGGGACCTTATTGCTCCCTACAGCTGCCTAAAAGGAGGTTGGAGGCAGGTGGGGGTTGGTCTCCTCTCCCAGATAACAAGCAACGCGCCAAGAGGAAATGGCCTCAAATTGTACCAGGAGAGGTTTAGATTGGGTATCAGGAAAAATTTCATCACTGAAAGGGTGCTCAAGCATTGGAACAAGCTGCCCAGGGAGGTGGTGGAATCATCATTCCTAGAGTGTTTAAAAAACATGTAGATGCAGTGCTTAGGGCCATGGTTTAGTGGTGGACTTGGCAGTCCTGGGTGAACAGTTAAAATTTATTATCTTAAAGGTCTTTCCCAACCTAAAAGTATCTATGATTCTATGTGCAGAGAAGACAGACCAGAACAGCATAACAGGTTGTTGAGGGAAAGAAAATCCTTCTCCTAGCTCAACTGAAGCCTTTAATCTTTGCCATTATGGGTTCTGGCATATGTCCCAGCCCTGCTGGGAACTGTGAGCAACAACATCATCCTAAAGCAGGGGAAGTTCAGGCTCATTTCATATAGCCTGCTTAATTCCCAGGCTAATGAGACCTCCAGGAGCTCAGGCCACATAAACCTCAGGGTTTATACCCTACAGATTAAGATCTTCAGAACCCATTTTAGCTGAAGGGCATGTTTGCAGAGGAAATTTCCCCCAGTTGTGGCCTTTATTGTACAGGTAATTATCTGGTGGAAACTCTACCACATGAGGTAATTGTCTGGTGGAAACTCTACCAATGAGTCATGTGCAGCACAGGTAGTAAAACCAGCACCCGTGGAGAATCTGAATGGCCTGCAGCAAAACCGGAGCTGGTAATGGTGTCACGCTGGAAGAAACACAAGTGAAGAGTAGTCAGTCTCAGCTCCCACTGAGAACAGAACAGCAGAGTCAACACCTCTGCAAGAATTCTAGTGGCACAATCAGTCTTTCCTTTGCAAAAAGACAGTTACAGCCTGGCAGGTCACCCTAGAAAGGATGCTAATCACTCCCTCTGTGTGAACAAGCAAAGATGTGCACTTTGCACCAGTGAAGCTAGCTAGGCTCAGCTTGCAGCCAGTTACGTTGATGCCAATGCAAACACCAGTTTATAGAGGTTGTGTCTGGGACTTGCTTCCAGCAACAGAAATCATGTCCAAAACACAGGTGCAGGTGAGCACTGCGAGCTTGAAGAAGAGAAATCAAGCAGTGGAATAGCAGAAAGGCACAAGAACTGATGTGTGGGGGGTGGGGGGGTGGGGAGGGAAGCTATGCTTTCAAGCTTTTATTCTGGATGCAAAATGAGTTAATAGAATTTCCTGGATTGATGTGCTGTCACAGCTGGTATCACTGCATATCTTGTTCAGGTTCACAATACTCTTTGGATGTCTTGTGAAGATGTCTGAAATTGTCCTCTCCAGGACAGCCTTCAGGAGCCAATCCTGTTATGAATGAATAGGAAAAGCAGAAGGAGAAAAAAGGAAGAAAGCTCATGCCACAAAATTCCCCAAGATTTTACTCACATGATAGCAGTGGTGTCTTGTTAAAATAGGGGGGTTCCCTCAAACCCTTTATGTTAGATCAGCCTGTCCGTTTCCCAGGAGAGATGAGACCCTTGTGCCTGCCCAGCCTGCCCGCTGCCTGCGCTGTGACAGCCCGCTGTATCGGAGGGGATGTGACCAACCTATTCAGGGACCCCCGCTGACAGCGTCACTCACTCAAATCCCTTACAACAATGACTCAAACCTCCAGAGACTTGTACAAAATGAACTTCAGCTGAAGATTTTTATTATACAAAATGCAAGTTTGTGACAGGATAGGGTTCAAACATTGCCGGTGATAATACACTGACTGCAAAATAAGCTTAGAACAATTCACCTAATAACAGCTAGCATGAGTTTGTCAAAAAACCTAATTTCTTACCCAGCAGGCGTCCCTATGGGGGAGAAGACAGGTTCAGCCTGCCAACTGATCCCAGAAGTTACAATGGAGTCTTCCCTAACTTCTGCCCTTCCCAACTTACTTTTATACTTTTTCTTTACATGTAAGTGGAGCTTGAGTGACTTTAGTCATACACACTTTTGTTACTGATAGGTGTAAAATTATCTCACTTCACCTTCAAAGGTGCATAATAAATAAATAAAAATACAAGGCACATGCTCAGTGAGGGGTGGTCATACCTTGGAGGAGAGTAACTTTGTGATGGAGGTGTGGGTTGGTATTACAATGGGATTATAAAGAGCAAACTTCATCTGAGGAAAGTCATTCCTCCGCCACAACTGTTGGCTCAGCAGTGATCATCTTTTCATATATTCTTCATGTGACAGCTGCTATGCAGCTTATCAGCTGTGTGGTACCATCAGACTCCCCTTCCTGCAGGGAGCACAACAGAGCCTGGCTGCGACGTCTCCACCTCCGTTACTCCTGCCAGCACATGCTGAGGTGGCAGGGTGTGCTGCTTAGGGAGCCATGGTAAAGTAGATTCCATGCATGCCAACCATCCTGAAAGTGATAGCTCTATTTTACCCTAAAAAGCTTTCTGTAATACTACACTTCAGTTAGGTCCCGATTTTCTCTAATTCCCCACCAAAGTAGTTTTCCTGCACTGCTATGAGAGAAAATGCCCTTCCAAAGAGAGGGACTTCTTCATCTGGATGACATTCTCCCATTTTTCCTGTCCCAGCTGCAGCTCAGCTCTTGTTCTGAGGCACGGAAAGAGCCATTTGTGCGTGAGAAGAGAGGCTCAAATCTCTAAGAGACCTCTGCAGCTCAGGCCTGTCTTACCCTATGTACGGAGCAGCCGTTACAGACACCTGCACCCGTGGTGCCTTGCTGCAGTGTTCAGAGCAAGTGCCCAAGAGGAATTTCTCATCCTCTGAGGCAGGGCGTGTGATTTTCCTTCATGCAGCTGCCAGCTGGAGATGTGGAGACTGCCACTGAGAGGTGGGAAGGAGAGAAGCAGGACAACAGCTCCCAGCGTCTCTCAGCCCTGTGCCTCCAAGGGCGCTGGGGCACGCAGGGCGAGCCCACTATCACACCAAGCTCTCCGCATCCATGCTCAGTGGGTACCACTTTGCCCTGCTTGGGAGGGGCAGCAGCTGGGGAAGCGACCGACCCCACCTCAGCTCACTGTGTCTGCCTTGTCCAGTCCTCCTCCCGTGGGAGACCACCAGCTAGCTCCCAGTCCCCTCACCGGCTTGCCCTTCAGCCCACCTCACTTGCCACGTGTTCAGTGATGATGAAGGTGGAAGCAGCCTTAAAAACACCTCCTGCACACACCTCGGGGGCCTGGGGGCAGCCCAGCGGGCGGACACCCCCTACCCCCTACCAACCCGTGGGTCCCTGGGCGGCAGTAGCGGCAGGAAAAGGGGGTCAGGGATGGGGACGGGGACTGGGACTGGGACGGCAAGGGGATGAGGATAGGGACAGGGATAGGGATAGGGATGGGGAAGGGACCGGGAGCCTCCCCCACTGCTCCCACCGCAGCTGTCTACTGCCCTTCGGTGGCCACCTGAAGGTGAAGCAGGGGAAAGCCGAGTGGGGGGGACCCCATCTGTCCCGGCTCCCTGAGTTCAGTCTCCCTATGACCTGTCCCAGAAACCTGCCATCCAGGGCCGGGGGATGCTCTGGCTTCCTATAAGAGACCTGGCCGCAAAACAGCTGGCCCCGGGGACCTTTTCCACTCATTCCCCATCCCTG
This sequence comes from Falco naumanni, assembly GCF_017639655.2. Lineage (NCBI taxonomy): Eukaryota > Metazoa > Chordata > Aves > Falconiformes > Falconidae > Falco > Falco naumanni. The sequence continues at coordinate 8,602,780 of NC_054058.1, read as the reverse complement.
CATCCCATCCTGGCTCTGCCTCACATCAGGGCCGTGGTCACCAAGACCAGGTGGGCTCCAAAGAGCAGAACTGCTCTGTGGACAGGGTCACACCTTCTTCTTTTCAGGTGTGAGATGGAGCTGACTGCATAAAGCAAAAACCCCTGAAGACTTGCTTCCTCGGGTCTATGCAGTTACTTGGACTAATGTGGAGTGACTCACTCTCTGCCTGAAATAGCATTCCCTCCTGGGTTTGAAGGGATTCGAGCACTGCCGTGCCCCAGCCCAGGTAAGGCCAGGATGCCCCCCTCCCTGGACACCAGAGAAGTGCCACAGCCCCCTGTGGCTGTGTTTTGGGGCAGGGAGTAGCAAGCTTCCACACTGCCCTCCTGGGGGGGGGGGGGGCATCCATCCCAGCAAAGGTCTGTGGGAGAAGCTGTCTTAACAAGTACATGACAAACCCAGACAGCTTCCTGCCTTGCTCTGTGTGGTGCCTACGGCTAGGGCACAGAAAGCAGAAGTGTCACAGTCTGTATACTCTTCGCTTAAACACAAACAGCAGTTTGGGCAGGAGGTATTGCTTGCGTGTGATCCTCAGGCCAGATCTTCACCCCTTCTCAGCCTAAGAATACGAGGTGTCAAAGACATGTGCATCACCTGATGCTTGCTCCAGGCCTGGCAGGACTGCCAGCCACCCCATCACAAAGCCTTCTGCCTCAGTTTCCTGGCATGTGGGGAAAACAAACAAAAAAAAGCAGGAGTGGTTACCCACTGCTATGCACACTGCTGAGGGTGGGGTGCGGAGGTGAGCGGTGACCTGTTTGTGGAAAGTGATTAATTAGGACTGTATTCTTTTGTCAGTTCTGCTGAGGAGCTGATGTACTATTTTCAGTCCTTCCCCTAACCATGGTAAGTTAGATCACACCAAGCCACGGGGAGATCATTTTGCCACAGAACTACCCGATTTAATTGCATTGCATTTGCTTGCAGTTTGGACACCACTCCTTCAGGTGGCTGCCAGAGTATCTAACCAGCATCTCAGCTGGGTTTTGCAGCTTCTTAGCTTCAAACTGTCCAAATTCCATCATTACCCATAACCAAGCCACAGAGTTAAGTGCTGGCTTGGAGCTATACCCTAGAACAGTGTTCCTTGTAGTAAGGTCTTTCCCTGATACAGAAAGCTGCCTGCAACTAAGTCTGCTGATGAACATGGGTTTGTGATGGACCCAGCACAGTGGGATGGTGGAGATCCCTTGGTTAGCCTGGACATTTACTGTATTCTAAGTACATCACTTCCTAAAATACTGGATCAGACCAGCTGCCCAGTTATCCTTCTTCTGACAAATCGTACCAAGAGAAACCCTCCTCCTCTCCCAACATCAGTTAGCAAACAGTGTTGGCAGCCTCCAAAGTCAATTGACTACAGCACAAGGAGAGGACCGGGGAGTGTTTCCCCCACCCCTGTCGATCTGCTTTGCTTTGCATCTATCTGGTCCATGTTTTCTAACTGAGGCTGCCCCTACTTACCAAACTGCCCAGTTCACGGTCTCCTTGATGTACACAGCAGCCTCAGACCAGCATACAGAGATTCCTTTAAGGCTCTGACCTCAACAGCTGGCATCTACTGGTGTCAACAGTTCCCCACTTTACTGGTACAGGGGAGCTCTCCAACCCTGTGAAAATCTAGTCTAAGCAGGAGGTAGAGTTGTCTTAGGGGTCATAGTAAGGCTGTGCTGTAACACAGCCCAATCTCACCACTTCGCTTTCCAAGTAGAAGGTGAGTTTCTCCAACACACATCTCAAATACAAACAGTTGTGAGCGTGTTATGAACAAGCCCCAGACGAAGCCTGCTAATCCAACATAAAATCCTCCACAACATATGCTATTGTCTCCCTATGAAGAGGATGAGAAAGACATGTGGCAGATCTGAGTCAGGGCACTAAATATGGAAAATGCTCAGACACCATAATGATGATGGCAATCTAGGAACCTAGACAGAGTAGACTGGTTTTCTGTTCTCTTTTTCACTTTCCTCCCCTCTAATGTGGCCCACCTTTTTCTCACTGTGACAAACTTAATTTCTTTGTCCAGGAATGCACGTATTGCCGTATTTAAATGAAGGGTCAGATTATGCACTCAGGTACGCTGTTACAAGCACAGCAAATTTTCAAAACTCAGTGCTGCCCAAGCCAATGTGAAACTGTCTTTGCGTGCCATGGGGGCCAGAATCCCTCCCTGCTAAGCAATTCTCCCAGTTATACTGAGGAAACTCTTTTGGCCTTGACTTCAGGAGGTTGAAACTAGATGTTAATGTGTTTCCCCACAGGGGAGGTTTTAAAGCTAGGAGGAGGATGTTACACAGAACAGCCTGATTCCGAGCATTTTCTTTTCCTCCTGTTTCCTGGTGCTATAGCAAAGATCGCTTCAGCAGGCTGCCAGCAGTCCCAGGCGTTTCCACGACTGCATCAGTCAGCACTGTGAGGGAGAGCCCCAGGTGCCCCAAGGGGCTCTCCCAAGCCACTGGAATGTCCGTACATGAAGGATGCATACAGGGGACAAGCGCTGAATCCCATGACCAGTGTACATCTGCTCCACAGAAGAGGAGTGCAACAGGGGCTAGCCTTCATCGCCGAGCTGTGCTGGGGAAGGGGCTGCTCAATAGCCTGCTCTGGCTGCAGGGCGATGTTGCTGCTTTGTCCCCATACTGGGTGCAGCTGGTGGGCAGAGCAGGGATCAGACCTCCAGCTAGGGCCAGCACATGGGTTCACGGAGCAGGCGAGTACTGATAGAAACTGAAATCTTCAGCGGTTTGTATCAACGTCCTGTCTGTGAACTGCAGTGGCAGAGGAGAGAGGAACTACACGCAGCTTGAACATTTCTGCTGCAGAGGTGGGGAAGTCTAGTGGGTGCAGTAAGTGAGGAGAGACAGCTGAGATGTTACTACGTCAGAGGTCAGAGGGCCCTGCTGGATCACAAGTCAACACCTGCATCTTTGCATCAAAGCTGTGCAATACTCTGCAAGGTTACTTTGCATCTACAGACACTTTGATGCTATTATTAGGCTGTTTACAACTACAGTAAAGCAACTTAGTCATGAGTGGAGTTAAGAGAAGGTGTTCTCAGGCCTATGTTAGCCCCAGAGTTTGCATGGAGGATGCAACTGGGTTAGAATAGGAATTTTTAGCAAGATGTTGTTCCCAACACAGACAGTTATGTCTGCTCTTACTCATTCATGACTAAGCTGTGCTGGGGAAGCATTTTTATTTTGTCACAGCAGAATCTGGGGGTCTGGAGTTCTTTCACTGTATGATTCTGTGGCTTTTCCTGACCTTGCACCCTGGGAAGAGACACAGTAGATAGTACAATCTCTTTGATTTTTTTCTTTGCTGCCCCACAAGATGTGCTTTCACAGCCTAATATGAGCTGGCTCTCCATGGGCAATCTAAAGGAGATGAAGTACAGATGATTTTTACCTTTACACCCCTAGCTGATGTCAATGTTATATTCCCCTCCCCAGCCTCCACCCTTCACTGGATTCAGTTCCTAGACCCAGCTACAAAAGCTACAGCCTCTCACTGTTCACCTCTTCTTTGTCTCTTTTTCTTTCCATCTCAGCCAAGTCGGCCACCTAAATATTGTTAGACAAAAGCAGGTAAATCTTTTTCTTCCGTCACTCCCAGACGACATCCACTTGCAGATCCCATTCCACAGCCCTGGGCTTCACAGGCTCTACCATTCAGATGTAGAGCAGGTGCCAGCCAGGGAGCCTCACGCTCTAACACTTGCTAATTGCTCATGAATGCATGTGCAAGAGCCAGTCTTGGAGAAAAGGAGAGGGTGTACAAGTGGGGGTAGGGGCCAAGCAATGTGGAGATCCCTGTCTTAACCCCTGACAGACTTGGAAGATGAGCACCCTTTTCTCTAATCCCAGCCTTCCCTGTAATTAGACACTTGCCTCACAGGTGATCTGCTTTTATGGGGACTTGCTGGGGCTTAAAAAATTCAGATGGCACGGGCTGGGCACAGTGACTTGCCTGAAAAGTATGTGCTAGCTTGGAAGAGCTCAGTCGGTGGGATTTGTTAGCAGCACCTGCAGGCTGTGTGCCCACTTACGACCTGCACAAGTGTAATTAGTCATACATCTGGCACATAATCCTCATTAGTTCTGTTCTGATATTAACAATGGTGAAATACATGGGATCAGCCTAAGATGAGAGATATGAAAGAAAGCAGGTGCCACAATACACAGTGAAGTCAAGAGAGCCTTCAACATGCGTGAAATCTAGCTGCCACTTCAGTGCCCCACTCAGACCGAAGGCTCTGGCAGCGATGGACTGTGCAGACTTTTCCCCCTGTGTGAGTTGTGAGTTGTAGGAAACTGTGCCCAGCAGAATGGGGAAGATGAGCAAAGGGGCCTCAGAAAAAACACCTTCTGTTAAACTTCAAAGTTCATAAGCCAAGTGTGTTTGGGGAACAAAAGATAAACTGCCTGATGCAGAGCATCCTTTCAGAGGAGAGTGGAAGAGGTGGCTCATGTTTTGAGGCTACACAGGGCCTTGGTACACTGAGAAACACAGGACATGCTGTTCCACTCCGGTGGTGGGAACAGTGGAAAACATTTGAACCCAGCTACATCTATGCCATTTGCTTTTAATAAGATGACATCTAACTGAACCTGTAGGAACAACCACACTACGGCTAAAGGGAAGAGGGGAGAATTCGAGCAGAGAGGATGCTTGCAAGGTTTTTGCCCAATAAGCACAATCTCTCTGAGTTCCCCAGGACTTTGCACAACCCTGGCTCCAAGCTGTGCTGCTCACAAGTCTGCCCTTGGGGAGACTATTCCATATCCCAGCTGATGGGCACTGGTAGGGAATGCTCTTGAGATGAGCACTTAGAACTATAGCACTCCAGTATCATGTAAGTGGCAGGCATGGATGAAGGGTTAGTAAAGAACACACACATCAAACCCTAGAAATTTGGGTCGGCTCACTAGCCTTCTTCTCACCTCTTTTTTGACACTCCTCTTTCCTGCCTTTTCAGAGAGTCGCCTGGTTTTGTGCCATGGCTCCTCTGTCCCAGTCTGCCTCTCCACTGCTAACAAAGGGCCACATCATCCAGTAATTCTCAGGTGATTGAGAGCCTGGGTTGTTAATGGGAGGGAGAAGCTTTGTCCTTTTCTCAACCTGCTCCCCTAAAGAGTCAAGAGAAAGGAAAACTGCATTTTAATATGAATGAGGCTCTAATTTTTGTTATTCTTTCTTGACCGTCTTCCTTCCACAAACATGGCATCTTGGGTCCAGACTGTGAGCTGTGACCATGCTACAGGGACAGGCTGGCCAGAGCCAAGCTCTGGCTGAGTACTGAGGGCTGCAAAGCAGGAGTGTTTTCATGCTTGAGGAGTGCTCGATTAAAAAAAAAAAAAAAAAAAAAAAAAAAGAATCAAAGGTGCCTGCTTGGGAGAAAAGCCAGACAAGGTCAACAGAAAGGGAGGGATTTCTACCAGCCTTCCCCAACCGCACACATCCCTGACAGAGGGTGATGGCTCCCAGGGAAACCTCTGGGGGAAAATGGGGCTGAGGCCATGGTTCCCTGTTCGCTGACACCAAGCCTGCACCCTGCCGCCTCCCTGAGCCCCGTGAACATGAGCAGAATGACACAGCGACACGCAGTGACACTTCACAGTATTCACCAAAACGCAGATGGCCCACGCTTGAGCTAGCTACGCACGGACGGCGGAGCACCTATTCTACATAAAAGTTGAGACAACCCTACCCCTATGGCTTTAACCTGCTGATGAAACTCAGTCTAGCAATGCCCTGAGGCAGGAACCCACAGCATTTCTGACCCAGTGGTATGAGCTCCAGAGGTGGACTACGATATCAACCAGCTGCTGCTTCCCCAGATCCAGCCTAGGTAAACCAGTGTGTTTGCATCACTTCGGCTCCAGGCTTAGCTCCAGCCCCCTGAAGGTACCGACCCTGCCGACGCTAATGGGGATCCCTTGTAGGGGGAACCTGCTGGATGAAAACCTCTTCCAGCCACGATACTGTCTCCTCTGTGCTTAGGCCAAGGCTGCTTTTAGACTTGAGCTTCTATCTTTGCTGCTAAAGGACTCCAGAAAAGGTTTGTTAGAGCATGCTTCAGCCCGGTGAGTGGCTACGTTCGTTTCCATACCCTTTATGAGCCACCTTACTCACCTCATTAATGCCGCACAGTATTAGGCACATAATGAACTGAGAACTGCAAAAGAGGGGGGCGGGTACAGCATGAAGGGAGAGCGGAACACCACTTTGGGCCAAAACCTAACTTGCTGCTGCTATTTGGCCCTGTTGGGAAGAACGGGACTAGACTAGATCTGAACTGTGTTGCTGTTCCAGCTGAAAACAGCTTCAAAAGAAACACAAGTGGATACTGGCATCTGTTTTATGAGTCATTCCCAACAGGTATTTTTTAAAAGCACATCAGCTCTAGACATTCATAGGCAGTATATCCCACTCGCAGGCTGATGGTGCCATGAAATCAGCGTCCCACACCTAGCACCCTGAGGAGCCTCTCAAATGTCCACATCGTGCTTCCCAGAGCATCTTCTGCGCCTGTATGGCTTCTGGATTTACCTTCCCCAGATGGTTTTATGTGTATTATTTATGTGAGGGAAATAAACTGGATTTCTTTTCCTAATTAAATTCTGACATTAGATGGTATGGTTTTACACACTCATACAAATCTTGTTTCTGTCACAAAGACATTAAAAAAGATATGTTTTGCCACCTGATTAGAGGTGTGGTTGGGGAGAGGGAGTAAATTATCCCAACTGGAAAGGGGATATATGCAAAACAGGTTTGGTGGTTAAAGTATAGTAACAAAGGTAATGGAAGACAAGTGGGATGAGAAAACCAAAAGATGAGAGAAAAAAAAAAAAAAAGACAGACAAGAAAAGATGAAAGAAAAAAGATAAGGGAAAAAGGGGGGGAAGGGAGAGAAAAGGAAGAGAAAAGGGGGAGGAAAGGGGAGAAAGAAAGGGAAGAAAGGGGAAAAAGGGGAGAAAGAAAGGGGAGAAGGGGGGAAGGGGGAAAAGAAAAGAGAAAAAAGAGGAAAAAAGAAGAGGGGAAGGGAAATCAGTTCCACGTACAGTACAAAAGCAGGTCTATCTCTGGAAGGGAATTTAATCTATACATGAAAAGTGCAGGCCACGAGCAGCTCTGCCGCGTTTCCAAACACACACACGCGAGCGCGCAGAGCGAATTCCCGGGGGCGGATTTGCCGGTGGAGGCGGCGTTACTCCGGCCGTAAACCGCTCATCCCGCTGCCGGGGGTGCCCCCCGCAAGCCGTGCCCCCCCCCGCGGGCTCGGGGGTCGCCGCAGCCCGGCGGCGCCCCCGGGACCCCCCCGCAGGGCCGGAGGGCGCTGTCAGCGCAGGCAACTGTCCCGCCCGGCGCGGGCGGCTGGGCCGGGCGTGGGGCGCCCCCGAAGGTGACATTGCCGGGAGATGGCCCAGTGCGAAGGCTCTGGGTGGTAGGCACAGCCCCCCGCCCCCACCCCCCCGTTTGTCTCCGTCTTTGCCACGGGCTGGTTTGCGTGAACTGGGAGCGTCCCTGCGGGGAGCGCGCCGTCCCGGGGCAGCCCTGCCCGCCGGGGACCGTGGGGACCGCCGGCCCTCGCCCCCACAGCGGGCAGCGCGGTGGCCTCGCGTCCGAGGGGGACACTCACTTTCCGTGCGGGCACCAGCAGGGCCGGGGACAGCTGGCGAGCACCCTGCCGAAGCCCACCGCCCGGGGCTGCGGGGCAGGGGCTGCCCCCGCTGCGTGGTGCAGGGCGAGGAGCGCGCTCCGGCTCCAGCTCTGGATTTCATCCCTCTCCCCCCATTATAACCCTTCCTCCCGCGTTCCTAATCGTCCCTCCGTCTGGATCCTGTCCGAATTCTAACTGAGGAACGAAATCACCGTTAATTAGGAGGTGATCAAAGGTGGCCCCAATGAGGTCCCCCCGGGCGAGCAGCGCCGCAGCGTTACCTTGCGGCGGTGGGCTCAGGGCCCCGGCTGCGGCTCGTTTCTCATCATTACTCAGGAGGGAGGAGGATATATATGGAAGCCAGGGAAAAGCCCCTCTCCATCATCTCCAAACGGTTTTAACAGTGCAACAGGTTGTTTGCTATTCCCCTGCCTTTGTATACTGGTAGGTGCCTGGGTCCTGCATTTCCTTGCAGTGGGGGAGGTGGGGAATTTGCTTGATGTGTCACTATGCCTTCATCTGTACTTTTTCCAGGTGTTTTTTCCAAGTTTTTCAAGTCTTGGCTGTGAGATCCTCCCAATAAGTTTTTAATTTCCTTAAAGGAAGCTGTAATAGTTGGGGGTGGGGGAGAAGGACTTTATCTTCCCCAAGCAGACTATAGGCCCTGGCTTCCAATCCTTAAGATCTATGAGACTCTTTTATAGCTGCGCTACAGTTGTTTCCTTTGGACTCTGACTAGGTGATTCCCACCCCTTGCTGGTGTGTAGCAAAAATAGCCTTTTTTTTTTTTTTTCTAAGCTATTGCGTTGTTTTTTTTTAAAAAAAAAAAAAAAAAAAAAGCCATATGGCTGAGAAAAGATGCTCGAAGTGCATTTCTCTTGTGCCCCGGCCTTGGGCTAGCTGCCCTGCAATCCAGACGCCGCTGCCCCCCTCCCCCCGCCCCCCAGTCCGCATTCACTTGCGGCCAGGCGGGGGGCTTATCTGCGGGCCGGGATGGCCGCGATCTGCAATGCAGACACGCATCGCCTCCGGGTCCCCCACCGCCCTGCCAGCTTGGGTGGGGACTGCCGGGGAGGCTGAGGTGGGGAGCACGAGTGTTAAATGTGGGGGTGGGGGGTGTCTGCCAAGCCCCGGCCGACTCGCCGGGCGGCTCTGCTCAGGCCTCCTGGCCCCCGAGGGGGAAACAAGCCCCTTCCTCCCCCTCCCAGCGGGCAGGGGTGCGCTGGCAGCACCGGCCTGCCCCCACCCCCCCGCGGCACCCAGGAGGCAAGTTGAGAGCCGGGGCCCGGTGTTCCAGCCCTCCCCCACTCCCTGAATACCCCCAAAGCCCCTCCCCTCCAATCAACTGACTTTTAACATGACAATGGCCATGACAATCCCTTCCAGCCAAGGGCAGGCTGGGGAGGACATAAAGCATCCCCCCACCTCCGCCTAATGGGGTACCTGCCTGCGGGCTGCCTGCCGCCGCCGCCAGCTCGCCGCCTCCTCGGGGCTGGGAGCCCCGGCCCGGCCATGAGTGCCCACCTGGCCGTGCCGCCCTACCTGCCCTACCCCGACGCCGTCATGTATGGGGACTACTTCTGGTTCTCTCCAGGGAGCATGGACTGCGTGCCGGCCGAGGAGGCGGCGGCGGCGGACCCCCTCCCCTTCCTCGCGGCGGAGAAGACGCCCAGCCACCCAGGTAGGCGCCCCAGCCCGGCTGGCCCCGGGGGAGCGATCGGGCCGCCCTGGCAGTGGTCGTGTTCCTGGTGTTCCTGGTGTCCCTCCTGCCCCGGGGTGGGGGGCGATGCCGATGCTACGGGCGGGCCCCCCGGCCAGGATGCGGCGGCGGGAGCGGGGCATGGCGGCCCTCGCGGCCGGGTGGGACGGGGTGGGGGTGCGGGCAGCGTGCGAGGGGGTCTCGGTTGCGCTGCCGCCGGGGTGCCTGTGCCCGCGTCGGTGCGTGGTGGCAGCGGAGCCCCTGCATATCCTCAGGGCATGCGAACGCTGCAGTTTTCCCGAGAAACTGGACTTCGAAGCCTTTTGAACCTTCTCCGCCTCACTCTGCTCACACCAGTTCTCTCTCCCCAGATGTTTCTCCAACTTCCTCCAGCTCTGGGACACTCACCCATTACACCCCCGACTCTGCCACTAGCCCCACCACAGAGCGCCCATCTCCCCATGCCCCTTTGCAGAAGCCCAAGGAGGAAGGCGAGGGCATGATGAAGAAGGCCAAGAGCCGCACAGCCTTCTCCCAGGGGCAGCTGCAAATCCTGCACCAGTGGTTCCAGACTCAGAAGTACCTCAGCCCCCAGCAGATCCGGGAGCTGGCTGCTCTCCTGGGGCTCACCTACAAGCAGGTGAACATCTTGCTCTGAGCAGCTGAGTCACATCCCTCGTGTGAAGTTACCTTGCAAGCAGGCTTTTTTGGGGTGTTTTTTTTATTTTTTTTGTTAGACCCTAGAGACGAATTTCTTTCGTGGTCTTATTCATGCAGTTGCTTATGTGAAAGAGCAGAGGGTGTGAAAACTTATGACTCAGCCTTCCTCTTATGTTTGGCTCCAGCGCTATCCACCCACTCCGTGCAGGTGTTTGAAAGTGCATATGGAGCAGGGCTGTGCAGTCGGGTTACTGCTCTGTATGAACATGTGTTGCCTCCGAATGTGAAAAGTCGGGTAACTCGCACTGCTATACAAGTTGCCTTTGTCACTCAGTGGCACCTGGGTTTCTCCCTGGAGAGAGGGTCCTTGCCCCACCAGCTACTTGTCTGACTGAAGGAATGACTCACACCTGAGTCAGCACTCATCTTGGCAGCAGCCATGAGATGCTGATGCTGCTGTACAAGCTGTGTTTCTGCAGTTTTCTTTGCCTGTCTTTCAGGTGGAGTTTTCGACATCGTGAAAGATCCAGTGGTGCTCTGAGCATAGTTAGTTTTCATGTCTCAGCTCTGTGATTCTATGGCTAGCCAGGTCTGCTGCAGATCATTAGTTGCTGAAGTGACAGACAGGATTAGAAGCCAAGCAGAAACTGGATTGGAGTAGAAGGCAAAACATCTTTAGGATGCGTAGTAAGCTCTAAGAATGAATTTCTAATGTCCTGTGTCCTTTCACCATCACTTTCAGGTGAAAACATGGTTCCAGAATCAACGGATGAAATTTAAACGTTGCCAGAAGGAGACTCAGTGGATGGAAAAAGGGATGTATCTACCACAGGTGAGAGAATTCCCCCTTCCCCCATCACTACTAGTCATGATTCCCCCAATCTGTGGGGAGAGGTGCATCACGTCCAACCTGCTAATGCAAACAAAGCACGGGACTTGATACTACAAATCCAGTTGCATTTCTCCTAATAGGGCTTACAGTGGCATCTCTTCTAAGCCTGCCCTGGCACTGAAAGAGCTTTGTTTCCAGCTCACTTATCTCCCGGTTGAGACTGGAGAAACGCCTTGCTGGTCCTCTTTAGCTATTTTGGTTTTTATCACCAGCATGGTGCTCCCAGACATGTTGAGCTGGTGATTACTAGCTTAAGATCTCGTCATCTCTGCTATTATTAGTCTATAGCAAGGACAATGAGTACAAAAAAGATGCTATTGTTTGAGTTGGGGGAGGGAGCAGAGAAGAGAGGAGGGCCTACCCGGCAGGATGACCGTTGCTGCAGTGCTCTGCATTACTGAACAGCCTTCTCTGTCTCTCCTAGAATGGGTTTCATCAGGCTGCATACCTGGATATAACCCCCACATTTCACCAGGGCTTCCCTGTGAGTGCCAGCAGAAACCTTCAGGCTGTGAGCAACATGCACCAGGCTTTCAGCAGTGGCCAGACTTATGGGAATGGGCAGAGCCTGTACTCGTTCATGGCTGTGGAGGATGAAGGGCTTTTTGGAAAAGGTGGGACAAGCTGCAATACCCAGCAAGCCATGGGTTTATTAAGCCAGCAGATGAACTTCTATCACGGCTACCCTGCTGATGTGGATTATGTCAGCCTGGAGTCAGAAGACACCTACAGCTTCCCGAGCACCTCTGACAGTGGCACACCGTTCTCAAGCTCTCCTGTATGGCATCAGTACCAGGCCCCTTGGCATCCCCTGGGGACCCAGGGTGGTTATGAGTCTTAGGTCTAAGTATTTTTGTCTCCCTTCTCCTGTTTTCTGTCATGAGGTTTTTAGGGCCTTGACTCAGGGATCCAGTTTCTGTTCCTTTCTCTTGCCCTTCCTCCCGTTTTAACCGTTGGTGGGGCTCAGCACCCTGCTGCCTTGGGCTAGCTTTCTGTTTAAAGGCACCTGTCTGTTCATAGCTAACCCTTGGCAAGGGTGTTTTGTGTGTGGATAGATGGAACTTCATTCATGGAGGGGAATGTGCAATGCCACAGCCAGAAGCAGCAGAGGTGGCAAAAGTCCGTGTTTGCTGTCCAAGTCTCACCTTCTGCTGCTCCTGTAGCAGGTGTCTTGCAGCAGAGCTTTGCTGGAGAAGGAAACCCCATACTTCAGCATATTTCTCCCAGAAATACCCTGTTGTAGCCCAGAATTTTTCCTGCTGTCTTGCCTATTTCTGTTGCTACCTCAGCTAACTGCTAATTGGTTCTTCATCTCCATCCTCTCCTCCCTAGCCAAAAAGCTACATGAGATCATCTGATTTCAGATGACTTGATCCAGTTACTCTCAGCAGCTGTTCCTGGAGAGGTCAGCAGTGTCTGCCCCTTGCTTGCTGCCCTCCTGTGTACATAGGAGAGGAGGGAGGAGCAGAGGAGAGAAAGTGGGGTAAAGTATTGCTTGTATCTCACAAGGAAACTTTGGGTTTTAAAGCTGCTAATTTGTCCCTGTCAGCTCATTCGGGATGGTGTCTCTGGGACTGTCCCCACCCAGTTTAGATCTTGCCTTTCTACATCTCTCTGCTGAGAGACTGTTGGCTTGTTCCAGCCTGTGAATTGCAGCAGAGGGTAGCCTGAAGTGCCATTGCTGGAAGTGTGAAGAGTGGTTGTGCGTGGTCATCTTTGGGGTGGTGAGAACAGCCTGCTTATCTGTACCTGATGACCCCCTAGCACTTTCACAAACACAGCACCCACTGCAGTGCTGCTTCCTCTGGAGTAGCGGCAGGCAGCTAGGTAAAGAACTTGGTGATTTTTAATGTCACTTATCCTGGAACTTGGATGTTGGGGCGGCGGAATCCTGTTGGATCCCAGTGGAGTTGTCCTCCAAGGGGCTAGAGCAGGATTGTTCTCTGCTCTTTTGTCTAGTCCCAGTTTTAAGAGTGTTAAGCTGGTAAGATTTTTGTTTCTTCCCCAGCGCTTAGTTGAATCTCTTCTGTATTATTTTGCTGGAAAGGGCACTGGCTGTCTCATCTGGCAGAAGTATCTAAGCCCTGGGGGAAGGCAAGGAGTTTAGAGAAACCTAGTTAGACAAAATGAGGAAAATGCCAATTAAAATTTTCAGTTTCCTATTTTAAAATAACTGAATCCTTTCCAGTATGGAGAAACTGGAAGTCAGCTGTGGAATGAAGATGTGGTGTAGTAGAGTCCAGTCTGCCACTGCCCAAGAATACAAAATGGCATGAGCTGGCAAGAATAAATGAGGTGGTAAAAGCATAAGTATTTCTGTGGTAGGGTTCTTTTGTGGTTAGGGCAACCTAACCAGTTTTTACTGCAACCCTGTCTTCAGCTGTCTGCACAAGGGTTGTATGTCATAGTTAAACTGTCACTGCAAAGGAGGCAAACACTTGTTGTTCCAGAACAATTTTTCTTAAAGTTTTCTTGCAGTGATCTCAACCATGTTTTATGTTACGTGCATGTTGTGTTTTATTACTGGTTTTCTGCTTAATGTTCTTACAAACTTGTTTGAATTTAAAATAAATTACTTTATTTTAATGTTGAAAACAGTGTTACCAGCTTGCATTGGAACAGCCTGCTATGAGAAAAGTTATTCTGCACAGGTTAAACACCAGCAGTCCTGAGGAGAGGAGGAAGAAAGCAACCTTACTGTGTTTCTCCCAGAAGTAGGACCAAGCAACTGTTTGAAAGGAGTGGGTCACAGAAGACCTTCGGTTTTGTTTTTAACATGCAGGTGTGTTGCCTAGTGCAAGGGGTTGGGGAGGGGGGTTACTCCATGGATGGGCAACTGGACTGCCAGCTGTTGGCTTGCAGTAATGTGCAGCCCTGTAACAAGCTTGCATTAGTATTTAAACTGCAATGCCTCAAAATAACTTGAAATAGGAGGGTAGGAGCAAAAGAAAGCGCATTTTGAGCTTGCATGGCCATAAGGTCACAGTTAGGAATGTGGAAGTCCTGCCTTACTGAGGCTGCAGCTCTCTTGGGGTTCTTGTGCTAGCCTTGAACAGCAGCAGAAGTCTGTGTCTAAGTAACTGAATCCTGCCTCCAGCACTGAAAGGAAAACTTATTTCTTTTCCCTGCTTTGCCCCAAGACTGCATTTATCTCCTTAGCAGCTGGGAGCAACTTTTAAATGGTACTGAAACGTGTGAGACACATTGGGACTGAAGCACAGTGCATCAGCTGCTGCCGATTTAGAGACTCAACAAACCTCTTTCTGCTCGGTGAGCTTTGGTTCATCAGAGCCTTGCTTTCATTAATAGCTCTTATTTTGAACACCTGAACTTGTATAAAGCCAAGGGCTGCAATTGTTTGTGGACAGCAGTGCTAATGGGGTCAGGCAGCTGTCTCTGTTCAATGGCCAATGCTACTACTGTATCAGCAGAACCAGGCTCCTGGTAACAGCCATAGATTAAACTAACAAAAATTATATGTTTGGGTTTAATCCCATGTTCCTTAAACTACAGTAAGCCACCAAAGCTTTTCATCTGTTGGAATGGGGCAGCTCAGTAAGTACTTCACTGAGCACAATTAGCTGAACTGGCAGCTGACTGCTCAGGTTCAAACTGCCACAGGTCCTCTGCCGAACAGAACCTGCTTGTGTGGGTGCCAAAGCATGTCCACTCTCCTTTTGCAATATGGTGATGCTCTGCTTCCAACGGTGTGGTGGAATATGTGCAGGAAGGAGAGAGAGTGGAGGTTGGAGCCTGTAGAGGAGGAAGAATGGCTGGGCTGCCAAGCTTCAACAGTAGAAAAAGGTAAATCTGGCCTGGCAGAGGGGAAAATGCCAGGTTCACATGGTTTCCTTTATTAAAGAAAAGAGATCCTTTGTCATCCTGACCAGAGACTCCCATTCCAACATCCATTTGGATGACTTCTAGGCAATCCTCTAGTAACAGTGTTAATGTCAACAATTCTTTTGACAAACCAAAGCTGAACCATACACCTATAAAACTCATAGATAACTCAAGCCTTGCCTTTCAGCTTTAAAATGAGTGGCTTTTTCTTTTTTTTAAGATGCAAACTTAAGCTCTAAAAAATGCACAAGGTGTGCTGGTCTTTGTGAAACAATTGCAAAGGATGCTTGCTACAGATTACCTGTGTTGCCTGAGTGTTTCTCTTCCATGTTTCTGCCACAAGGGTAAGGAATTAGCCAGAGCTCTGCTGGCAGATGTCCTGCAGAAACAGGTATTGTGCTAAAATAGCCCTGGGGCTGAAAAGGTTTGCTCTGCATCCTGTGGTTTGTGTTACTGCATTTACCATGGAAGCGTTCCTTCCCAGGTGTGTTATTCCCCTGGTTGCTCAGCTTGGGTTGCACACAGGTTTGGCAAGCACACATAGTTGTAGGGCTGGAGGGAACACGTAGAGTGGCTGTTGGAATTTTGGTGGGTGGGCTGGAAAGGATGGCTAGTAGCTTGGGAGGTGTTTCTAGAAGCTGTGGAATGAAGTAGAACTCAGTCTTTTCACAGTGCTGGAGACCTATTACCTTGATGTGCCTGAGTCACATCACTATGTGGAACAGCTGCACAGGTAATTGCAGCACTACTACCAAAACTGGTAGAGTTGCAACTAATCCCTCCAGACTCATAACTTCCAAAAGGGTTTACATCAGTTCCTCAGAAGTAAGTACGTCAGCAAAAGCCCTTTCTGTGGGATACATTACATCTGTTAGAAACTCTGTGTAACTGATTTCTGCACACTGCAAACGTGATTTGCCTTGCCAGCAAATCTTTTAGGATCAAGCTGTAAGCTCATATGGAGCTCTTCATATCCAACTTGTGGGAATACACTGCGCTTTCACAGCATCTCTGCAGTGTCAACACTCCAGCTTGTCAATGCTGCAGATGTAGCTCCAGTGGTTGAGAGAATCCCACCCAAACAGAAGAAATTAGATCTAGTACAGACCATGTAGACCAGGGCTTAATCTCTAGTTTACTGGGTTCCAGTGTTTGCTGTCCCATAGGCAAAATACCAAGCAAGCAGAGTGGTGCAAGCAACCTCATTCCTTGCTGTCCGTGTCAACGTGGCCTGCAGTGATGTTTTACAAGCTACACGTTTCTTCTGAGTGGCCCACAAGCAAGGGCTCACAGACCCAGTTGTCTCTTAAGTGCAGATAAAAGGCATGATAGGCCTTCCCTACAGGCATGTGTAAACGTTGTATTTGGTTATTTAACTACACCGCATGACTCAAATGCTGAGCTAACAGGGTTTTGGAAATTTTCAGTAAAGCATTGACACATCCCTTGCTTGGTCTGTCACCAGAGACTTAACAGCATCTTGGCTGATACTGAGTAGTCAAAAGGCATGAAGGGCTCAAAATCATGGCACTGGTCTTAGACAAAAAAAAGTTAGTTTTCCTTTCCTGTGAAGGCCATGTTATCTTCATGCTGTCCAAAGTTTTGAAGAGCATCCTCAGGTTGTACCCATGAATCTCTTTTCATAACAAGACTAGAATTAATTTTTCATATTTAATAGAAGCCCATTGTGCTCACAGCCAGGGTGTGTCTCCAGCAGCTAGGCTGTGTCTGAATCACTAAATATTTTACAAATTGCAACACTGGGACTACTGCCTTGGGTGAGCCCCAAGATCCATCCAAGTCATTGCTTAGATGCTGGAAAAAGACCAGAAGAGCAAGCAAGTCCCCAGTGTCCCTCTAGCTGGCTGTGGCTGATGGGCTGCCTGTAACAGGAGCTGCATTCCTGCATTACTACACAGGGCATTGGGAATGGGCTCCTGATACAGCAGACATCAATGAACTCCCTTCCTGGAAGTTGCTTACTTGCCTGTTGGAATTGCTGCAGGCTTTTGGTCTCCAGAACCACCTGTGGCAATAAGCTCTGTCTTTGAATGATGGCATCTGAAAAATTCTACGGGTCTCTTTGAGGAAACTGCAAGGTTTGGCAGTGTTTGTTGGCACAGCTTTGCTGAAGGTCAATAGCGGGGAGATCAAAACTGTTGCCCTTATAGGCAGCATCCTTCTGCAAGCCAGTCCCAGAGACTTCACAGCAAGATCTTGCCTGTCCTAAAGCATCCCTGAAGGAACAGGGCATGACAGGTAACTCCCTTTTCAATTATTAGTGAGGGGCAGTCACAAGCCTAAGTTTTTCACCTACGGCAGCCTTTGATGGGGTGGCATGGAAAGGTTTCAGATGATATTCCAGTTAGTAGCAGCAGCACTGTTGGCTCCAAATGAGCTGAACACTCATGTAAGAACCCTCCTAATTGCTGCTGTTGTAGTCTACCTTTGTTAACCAGCACCTTTACAGTTAAGCTAACGCAGTCGATCCCCACCCCTCTGATGGTCGGTGGTTGCAAGAACTGCGAACTGCGTCATCCCTAAGCTTAGGTACTTGCTGGGTGTAGGATGGAGTGGGGCTGTGCTTTAAAATGGATTTCCAAAATGATGACTTAGAAATTCACCCTCCAAGAAGGCCTTATTTTCCCCAAATCATGCTGGCCATAGTTTACAGAACAGCTCTACAAACAGTGTAGCTGAACAACCAAAGGGTCAAGGAGTGTTTACATGAGAGTAGGGGTGGGAAGAAAGAGCTGTGAGGAACAGGAGCATAAACCAGCTTTGCCAATAGAAGACCATGCCCCTTATTACTCCAGTCACAGATATCAATTGCCTTAATTTTATGCTGCTTTTATTTTTTTTTTTTTTTGACCATGACTGTGACTCTGGGAACTGGGGCCCTTTTATTAAATACGCTTTGATACACACATCTGGGTTTAGGTACTTTGACACTTACATTGTATTAAGTTTAAAAATGATGGTACCTCTGTTTTAGCCAGTCTCAGCATTAAATATTGCTGTCAGAGGAAATTCTTAAGGTGGGTGGTAGTTACTCACCTGGTCCTTCAACTCTAGATACCTGGCATTGCCAAGAGTCATGAAGCTGATCCACTAATACCACAGAAAAATCTGTTTATAGTTTCAGAGTCAAATTAGCAATAACAATGGCATATGGTTGCTATGGCTATTTATGCTCCATCTGGATTTCATATTACAATGTTGTATTACAGTAGGAAAAAATATACAGAAAAAATGCATAATCAATCTTAAAAAATATTTTATTATTTGCCAGACTGAATGCACTGTTAGATTTTCTCGGGGGGAAGCACAGAAAGATAGTCTAGAACAAAGGGCTTATTTATAATTTTTGTTTGTAAGATCGTCTTACCAGCCTTTCTGCAAGCTGCTTGTCACATCTGCCTTCACTAGACACTTCATCGATTCTATACTTGTGGCTGACCTACAGAGCTGGTGGTCTAACCATCAGATGGATGCCTGGGGTAACAAAACTTCCACAGCTTCAGTGAAAGGTATGTGACCAGCACTTCTCCATACAGCCCACGGCTTCATATGTTATGTATATGCAACTGTACAGTGACACGTATAAATGAGATCCTCAAAGGAATCTCTGCCTCCTCTGAAACAAGTTACAAGATCCAGGGCATGATCTAGGTAGCTAGATCTTGGGTCTTGCTATAAGGGAAGTCAGTTGCCTGTGCCAATAAAGAAGGGGGTGTGGGTGTGTGCATGTGTAAGGGCATACAAATGAAGGGCTGTATGTACATATACAGGCAAACAGGTGTCTGCATATCTGTGCATACTTGCAGGCGCATATTTGGATGCCAAAACAGGTTCTAGCTACATGATGCCCCCGATTTGGAGAGCACATGCGTAACAAAGGGAGAGATGAGAATAAGATTTAATTTCTGGCTGCCCAAGTACCCCACATCCACAGTACTTAGGAATGATAGAGATGGTGGCCAGCAGAGGCTGGGAAAGGAGCCCCCATGGTGGCCGAGTGGTGAAAGTTACAGCTGTCACCTGTCTTTGTGCCTGGATATTCCACACTGCCGGGACAGCTGTGGTAAAAGTCTACTTTGTGCTGGGCAATGAAGCCCACCGTCTGCTGGATACTGCAGGTACCCCCACCTTTACCAAAGACTCCTCCATCCTTGCTGGTCACGATGGCATAAGCGTTCTGCCCCGCTCCGTAGTGCTGGCGGGGGGGAGGCATGGTTTGGATGTTGCTGGCTGCAGTGATGGGGTAGCCCTGGTGGAATGTGGGGTGCACATCCAGGTAAGTACTTGGCTGGAAGCTGCTCTGAAAGGGAAAGGCAGTGAGTCAGAACACATAGCTTCTCCACTGGTGTCCGCAGGCCTGACACCCACCGGGGCTCTGTCCCTTTCCCTTTCATGCTGTCTCCTGATCAGCAGCAATGGCATGGGAGGGCAAGAAGAACCATATCCATCTCCGTAGCTCAGGGGTGGATACAGTGGATACACAGTTGTGCGTGTGTGTCCGTGTATATACACACACACACATACAAGGAAAACAGCTTTTCTCTGGAAGCATTTCAGTGCCATTCAGTCAGCCCATTGCTAGGGTACCTACAGAACATGGAGAGTCATGCCAAGTCCGTGCCTCTGCACTGAGCAGACCAGCAGGCAGGGTATGCTGGCACTTGTACACTAACATTACCCCTGCAGAGGACACGTGTCCCAGGACTTATCTGCTCAGATAGAAGGGCCGTACTGAGCCGTGTGCTGTGTTCTTACTTGCGTGAGGCACTGAGCCCGTTCAGCCCACAGGTTGTGCTTCTGGCACCTTTTCAGCTTCATCCTCCGGTTCTGGAACCAAGTCTTCACCTGGGTGGGAAAAGGAGAGCAGCGAACATCAGTGAAGGAGAGGAAAAAGCGAATGTTATCGAGCAGGAAGGACCGGGGGGAGGGGGACTGACCAGATGGCATAGATACATGGGCAGCAGCAGATAAAGGCCTTTGAGAGCTCCCTGGGGTTGTTGCCAAGGGGAGATGAGATGTGTCTGGCAGCCTCAGCAGGTGGCTAGTGTATCTGCATGGTGGGGGGAGGGGGCAGCATTATGTCTAAGGGACAGTTATAGCTGTGACAAATTGACTCATTTCAATCAAGAAGATGAATGACTGGTGCAAATTAGACCCACCCAGGTCTCTACAAGCCCCCCCTGAGCTGCAGGCGAACTTCTAAGACACTGTTTTTGCAGGCTTGTGAGTGGAGAAGGGAGAGGCTTGCTCCTTGTACCCAGCAGTTCCCAAATTCAAAGCTCCTCACTGGGGTGAATTCCAGAGCCGCTTCCCCCCAGGGCTGTGTCTGCCTGTGAGAGCAGCCTTTGCAGGGATGTGGATTGAAGGAAAGAGCAGATTGCCCCACCAGTCTGGTTCCTGACAGAACCAGTTCAGTGTGTGCGTGCCTATGTGTGCACCTACACTGCATATATAACTTTCTTAGTCCCGGGGTATCGAGGCCATCATGTCCAGCTCCGAGATCCAAATTCCAGGTGGATTTTTGACTTGTTACTGCAAGCACTTGCACTCGCTGTCCAGCCCCCTCTGCTTTAGGAAGGCATCGTTTGAGCCATCACCAGTTTACTACAGCCAACCTACCTGGAGATCAGCAGAGACCCTGAAGGGCTGCAATGTATGAACCTAGCAGTATCCACACGGAGCGGGTGTCAAGCAGCCAGGCGGTGCTGAGCGTGACATTATTAGTTATTGGACAAGATCAGCCCCAGGAAATGTTCGCAGTAGCTTTCAGCACGTTACAGCTCTGAGGTTCAGAGAACTGACGCATGCCAGGGTGCCTGTGAAGTTCACCAATGCATGGAAAAAGCCCGTGAACTGCCATCACGCCCAGGGTAGAAGCTGTTTGTGGTGAACAACGTATTCATCACTGTGTTTGCAATTCTACTGCAAGTGTTGGCAACAGTACCCTTAAGCGACCCCTCACTGGGGAGGCCCCAATGAGGTGCCACTGACTCTTCAGTCTCGCAGAAGTGCTTCTGATCTCTGGGCATGAATAGACAGTGGAGCAACTGTTAGCTGGCACCTTTGCCTCTACTTTCTGCTGGGGATTTACCTTCCCATCCTGTCATTGCATTATGTGACCATTCAGCCACTGTGTGACAGGAATACCATGGGTCAAAGTCTCTGTGTTCACCTGCTTGTAGGTGAGCCCCAGGGCAGCAGCCAGCTCCCGGATCTGCTGGGGGCTGAGGTACTTCTGGCTCTGGAACCGCTGGTGTAAGGTTTGCAGCTGCTCCTTGGAGAAAGCTGTGCGGCTCTTGGCCTTCTTCAGCTCCATCATGCCATCTTCTCTGCCCTGTTGAGACTTAGCCATAGGCTGTGGGGATGAAGGTGCCGAATGTGGACTGGAGGCTGAATCTGGTGTGAATTGGCTGAAATTCCCAGAACTGGATGAAGCTGGGGATGCTTCTAGAAATAAAAAGACAATGGGAAAAGATATACAGGACTTAATGCACAGCTGTATGGGTATGAGCATGCTCCTTGCCTGCTGTAGAGCTCCTTGCCTACCAGACCCGGGCTTTCTTGAAGTAAAGGTTTGCGTCACTCTCCTTCCTTTCATGAATCTGTGAACACAGACAAACCCACCGACAGCGAGCAGCTTCCCAGCTCAGCCCTCCAGGACGCCCACGGCTCCCTTTTGTCAGGTGGAAAAGTCAGGGCAGGGAGGGGAGGATGGTGCACGTAGGCTAACAGTGTTACTATCCTCCTCCAAAAGGCCCCAGTAATATTTTGGTCTCGGCATGGTGTGGAGGCCTGGTCATGACTGCAAGCATAGCTTTGGGTTGGTGGCTGGGCTCCCCAAAACTGCCTGCCCAGAAATCTCAAGGCACTTGATAGACAGTGGCAAAGCAACCTCCAGCCAGGGTGTATTATGGTGGAGCAGGGTGGTTGGTGCTTCAATGATGGGGCAGCAGATGGAGAGCATCAGTCAGGCCTCGGATATTGGCTCGCTCCTGTTTGCCTGTGGCTCCCACCACAGGCTATCCCACTACTGGAAGCAGTGTATAGGTGGAGGGACCTGTTTGGCTGAGGGCTTCTGGTGAGACAAGAATGAAGGAGAGAAAATTTGGCATGGAAGTGGGGAGGAAAAGAGGAAAGATAGGTGTGAGTAACGGACAGGTAAGAAGAGCCAGTAATCCTGTACCAGGGGTAGGGGGATAAAATTCAACAGTGCAGAGGAAGTTGTCTGAGCCCCTTCTCATTTGTCCTGGTACATGTCTTAAGGGGTCTCTGTCAAGGACAAAGTTGAGATAAAGATCTAAAGGAAAAACTTCCTAAACAATCTGGGCTTCTAGCCCAAGCAAAAGATGCCAAGATGCAAAGTCATTCAGGTTGCCTGAATAGGAAAATGTAAACACAAGAGATTACCCCAGCACCTTTCCATCAGGTCAGGTGCATGGTTGCTGGGGTCTGTGAGAGGCTGAGACCTTCTCAGGCCAGCCCTGACTGATGCCAGTCTCCTCCCTTCCCCGTAACTGCAATGATAAATCTGTCCATCCCTCATTCTTCCAGCTACTCCTCTGCAAACCCTTTTGCATGGTCCATTCCCTCTCCTCCTGCTGACATTTCAGGAGAGAAGGTGTGCAGTGAATAGGGCAGTGCCACTTTCAATAAACACCTGACTACTGAGCCCGACCAATAGCTCCCAATCTCCTTCCTAGTCACCCTGAGAGCTGCGACTGAAGCCACTAAGACACTCCTCAACCTCCCAGATGTACGCCCGGTACTGACGCCCTCCTGACAAATGGGCTTTCCATCCAACCTAGCAAACCCTTCCTTCTTCTGTCCTAAGCTGAGAGGCTACCAAGCAATCACTGAAAAGCCTTGAGCTGTTGCTGGGCCTCAGAAAGGTGGCCATGTCTGCCGTATCTTCCCCCTTGTTACCTTCCTGACAGAGAAGGTAACACATCTGTCTCTCTGGTACCTGCCACTCTAGGGTTGCCTGCGCTTGGCTATTCCCTATCCCTAGGAGATGGTAACCACGTAGAGCATGGGCTGTGTAAAGAGGCAGATGTATAGTGGAGCAAGTTTCTGATGCTGGGGAGCAGGGCCGTGAGCATCCCACAAAAGGATTCTGCCTACAAGGAGGAAGGGGCTGTCAGCAGAAGAGGTGCAAGGTCCTGAGGTGTTACGTGCATGGGGTTAGGCCGCAGAGCCTGAGAAGACACTGAAAATCTGTGACCTGCATGCACAGGAAGCTAAAATTTTGTGTGGGACCACAGGATGCTTGGCTCCTGCAGGCTGTGCAGTAAAAACCTTACAGGTAGGAAAGGAGCATACTGGGAATGTGGGCTTGGAAAACAGGTAACTTACGTTAGACAGGAACCACAGCAAGAGACTGTAGAACTAAAGGTCCTGTGTGTTCCTGCTCAGGCTGTCATCCCAAACCCCCATGTAACTTCCCACATGCAAAGGCGTTCCCTCTCCCACGAGAAAAGAGCAAAGGGAAGAGGAAGCAAGAAACACAGACAGCAGTGCCACGGACGTAAACATGAAAACCTGGGAGACAGACCCACTCCCACAAGCCCTTGACATCTGTGGGCTTTTGCTTCCGTGACTGGGCTCTGCCTGGAGAGAGAGGCACTGGAGGAGAGTGTTTGAAGAAAGATTTTAAGTTTCTATACCAGGCCCGTTGTGGGCTCGAGTGAGTCCATCTGCCTGCTGCCTCTGTGCAGCAGGCAGCACACCGAGAACCTAATTCTCCGAACTAGATGGCAAGTAGCCACCAGTCACCCTGCACCAGCCTGTAGCTTTCTATAGCATCTGACAAGCTTGAAACCAGCACTCCAGAAGCTTGCCCTCCTCCCACCCATTCACCCTGCAAGAGTTCCCCTGCTGACCATGCAATGGGGCTGGGTGAAAACCTGCTCTCACCAACTGTTCTATTGCCACTCACTGGAGTGGGAGAGGAATGGCAGGAAGAGAAAGTGCCACAGCAGTGAGGCCTGGGACTTTTTTGCAGAAAGGCAAAGGCAAGGCAATAAGAGTACCGAAAGGAGAGAGAAATAGAGAGAGGAAAATGGCAAACTAAAAGAAGCAAAAGCTAGCAACGCTGGATTTAGAGGGAGCAGATTTCCCTGCACAGTGATTCAGAGCACACCTTGGCTCAGGTTTAATGAGCACATGAAGGGTGCAAGGAGTTTTTAAGGGGATAAGGGATGCCACATGCAGAATTACCTTCAGGATTTGTATCTCTCCATAGCACACATGACAGTGTTTGACTAAAAGGAGGCTCAGACGCTCCTGCCCTTAGAATAATGAACTTCTGTGAGACCACATTGCCACCACTGCCCTTCAGCCTGGAGCACAGACCTGCCAGCGCCTGGGCTCTTGCAGACTCTGATGAGGTTTAGGAAAGCGGTTCACAGTCACCGAAGAAAAGTAGCACGGAAAGGCAGTGTGACTGTCCAAGGTCACCCAGCCTCCTTGCCTACCCCACTGCGCTTTGTCCAGCTCACAGATTAGGAAACCAAGGCAAAGAGAGAAAAATTTGGTCAAGGTTGTTAAGCAAGTGGCTGACCTGGGACCACAGGTATCCTGGGGATCAGCTCTGGGACAGCTGAAATGCCTTACCTGCCGTCTGCCTCTTCCCTCCTGCCTCCGGAGACTGACTGGCACTGGCAGTTCCCGCTAGCCCAGTCAAAGCGGGGCCGTGTCCTGCCTCCCCCGCCGAATTGTAGTAAAACTCCAGGTACCCCATGCCAGTCCCACTGGGATAAGCCTGGTAGGGGGGCAGAGCCAAGTGTGCACACATGGGGGGCAGATGAAGGGGTGGCTCCCCCACCTTCCAATAGATGCCACCCACACTTGAGGAGCAGGTCTCACCAGCAAGCTGAGGTAGCCCCGAAGTGTAGATAGGCAGTTACCTTTATAGCTGGCTATACCCTGCCTGGGACTGCAATATTCACCATTGTCCGCTCCTTGCGGCTCTTTGTCATGTTAAAGAGGCTGATGGGTGGGGTGGGGACAGAGCAGGATGGAGGGTGGGAGGGAAAGCCACACATGGTATCAGGGCTAAAATATGTCCCTTCTGAATTCTTCCCATTCTGCAGGTTCCCCGGTCACACCTGAGCAGGGGGCTGATCCCGAGCCACAGGAAACCGCCTCCCGCTTGCTTCTTTGGGCTCTGCTCAAATTGTCTTGTCACAAAATAATCCCGTGAGCACACATGGCCTGTAGAAGACAGCTGTTCACTGCTGGGGGAACTAACCCCAACTGATCTCCACCACACGGGAGTGGACAGGAGGTAGATCTGGTGCTGAGCTGCTCAGTACCATGCTGGCCAAACCCAGGCCCTGGCTCCAAGTCTTGAGGAGTGTTCTGAGACCTTTGCTCTGTGGCTTGTCACATCGACACCCACACACACCTATACACCCTCCCCACCTGGCAGCACTTCCCACACTCTTGGTGCAGATGTCAGAGATGCGGCAAGGGGGAAAAACAGGTAAGGATCAGACCTGGGGGATAGAACCTACCTTTTTTTTTTTTTTTTTTTTTTTTAACTGAGAAGGAATTTCCTTCACACAGGCATTTGAAGGAGCCAGCTGAAAATGTGTCTGGCCCATCTTCCACATGTTTGTTCCAGAGCAAACTCAGAAACACTGGACAAATATCCAACAACAGGTCTCATTTTGCAGAGCAGACTCAGGAATCTCAGCTGGCTGGTCTACAGGGGGACAATCAGCAGACACATTTTCACTATGGAGGTGGGAAAAGATTCAGTGCAGGTAAGGTCCACAGCTAAAAGATTTGGCCCCCCATGGCCTTTCAAAGTCACATCCTTTCATTTGTGTAGTCTTGGCTGTGGCCTTTGCCAGGCTGTCACAGGCTGGTTGGAGTAATGGAGATGAAGAGTTTCCTTTAAGGCAGGGCTAGCTGATGTTGGGTGACATATGGCCCACCCAAGGGGACAGGGACCTGCAGAGCCGTTCATTAGAGGTGAGTGAATGTGCCACAGAATTCAGCCATGGGCCTGCAGGCTGGTCTGCTCGGTGGGCTTACTCCAGTCCCTTCCCCTCAGGAGGTTTTGCCCTGCCTGTGTTTAGGAAGATTTTATTCTTTTCATCTCAAAAGACATTGCAAGTCTTTAGCTAATGTCTGTCTTTTACAATGCACAGAGAGAACTCCCAGAGTTAATTCAAATATTTATGGCTAGAACTAGCCCTGTCTTGGCACCAGGACATGTGCATGCCTCGTGTCAGAATCTCAGAGCTGAGGGTGCAGATCCAGAGAAGTGGAAAATGATTTAACCTGGCCTGTCCCTGCACCCCTCTGCGCCTCGTTGCTCCACAGGTGCTTGTCACTGCCTTGCTTCCAAGCCTGTGCTAGCAGGGAGGGGAATCTGCGCGCTGCGAGAGTGTTCAGGTATCAGCAGGGAGAAGAAACAGACAGGGGGGGTGTGAGCAAGGCCATAGGAAACGGTGTTTAGATAAAAGGATGTACAACACCACTTCTACCAGCACTTCTGCTGCTGCTCTGTGTCCCATGGCAGGTTAACGGTCCCAGCTTCCCTGTCTGTAGAGCAGGGCCAACTCGGGAGCCTTCTGAGAAACCAAAAGGAACTGCAGGACTGGCCTGTGGGTGACTCTGACAATCAGTGCAGCTGCTCTGGAGCCATTATGGGCAGACCATTCCACTCCCACATCACAACATGATTCTGCTGCCTTGGGACCATCCACTTTCCCATGAGATGCAGAGTGGAGGGAACGATAGGCCTGCCCAAGGTCTCTTTAACTTGATGTTCATTATTGTATTGTCTGTTTTCATGAAACTCTTTTATGTGCCTATAAACCGTAGGGACTGACACCTCTCTGCACAAGAAATGTGGTTTTAAATATGACATTAACTTGAAAAACTTAAAGCAAAAAAAGGCTTTTGAGCACATCTGCCCCAATAGAGTCCCAAGAACATCCTGGATATAGCAATTACTCTGCAACAGCCTCCATGTGATGGTTTTAGCTCATGCCTCACTTCTGAATCATTCCAAGTTTCAGAGCTGCAGTGGTACAAGAGCTTGGATCACCATCCCCCATATATGCCCTCAGGCCAGAGTGGATTAAGCAAAGGGAAAGACAACCAACGACATGAGCTGTACTGAGTTTAGGACACCACTGGGCAGCTCCAGTGCCACCAGTCCAGGAGAATGTCATGCCTGGCCTGTTACTATATGCTGGTGTTCAAGTTTTCATGGCCTTAGGTGCAGTTAGAAAATGAAAACAAGGTAGCAGACTTGGAGGATATCAACGTATTTTCTAAGACTTTAGTCTGAAGACCTTGCAGGAAACATGGCATAGGGTGCTGGTGTGGGTGACAGCGGGTTATCTGTACTTGTTGAGATTCTCACTGGATGAGCACTTTGCACTTAATCTCCTTGTTTTCAGCTGCTTCTGAAGGTGTCTGGGATCTTTCTTGCAAAGTGCCCAGAGGCCGTAATAAACTAGCATAGTCACCTGCACTACAAAGTCCCGCTGGGCTGGGCAGAAGCCAGGGAGGAGGACAGGACATTGCTGCCCCTGGGAGCAGAGCCACCCACCCAACTGGACCAGTGAGTGGGGCAACACAGGGGGGAGTGACCTCCCCGGAGGCAGGAGGGGGGCTGAGAGGCAGAGGAGCTGAAGAAACCTTAGGGCTTCACCTGTCGTGGTGTGGCTGTGGTTTCAGAGCAGCACCACCTCTTGCGGAGCAGCTTAACTCTCCCATGCAGCAGGAGACACAGCCTGTGGTACAGGCAGCAGCTCCCCAAAACCAGCGCTGCAGGCAGCTGAGGGATGTGGCTTGGCATCAGATCGAGCCAGACCCTGGCTGGGTACCAGTACTGTGTTATTCCGGGCTGGGCCCAAATACTCGCTATTATTGCACAATGATCTCCAGGAAAGCCTTCTCGGGCTCATGCTCCTGGCTCAGAGGGCTTTCTAGTATCTTAAATAACCTTTATCTGCTCTTCTGTACCATGAAGCTGAAAGCACACTCCAATAAAAAGAGGGTAAATTCTTCACAGGCATATTAGTAACGTGATCTTTCATCAACAGCTGAGTCCTTTGCTTTGTCTGGGGTGGTTGCAACAATCACAGCAATGAAACAGTAGCCTGTGAATGACCAGGTTTCCTCCATAAAGGCAGCGAGATAGGAAGACTAGCAGAGAAGCTAGGAGGAAAAAGGAAAAGTCCTCATTCTCTGTCCGCATGCCCTCCATGATGTGGCTGTAGCTCATGTTGACTTGCCCAAGATAGCCACAAAGCAGCGAACACAGGCGCTACTGACAGGGTAACCCCAATGACATGGAAGGCAGGTGAGGCTGAAAAACCAGCCTTGAAAAGGGTTGGGATTATGGACATCGTTCAGAAGATGCTCAGGCAGAGCTGAAGATGGAGAACATGCTCATGGAAATGGTTTCTTTAAGTCCTTTCACTGGCACAGTGCATATGGTTTTGACAGCCTGATTTTCCTATAACAATCCCTGCCTAACCATGTTTGGTCACTGCCCCAGTGTCCTCTGCACCTTTCATAGGTAACCTCAGCAAAATCATCCTTCCAGGCAACAGCTTTTGATTTGTTTGGGGGTTTTTGTTTTGTTTGGTTTGGTTTGGGTTTGTTTCATTCTGGGGTTTTTTTTTGCTTCTGTTTTTCACTGGGGTTTTAGGTGATAAATCACCTTTCAGACCCCATCATTCGTCAGTTGCTGCTCTTTTCTCCTAAAAGAGGAATCCGGCAGGGTCAAATGGGAAAGCTCAGATCTGGATAAAGGCACTGAGCAGACCTGACTCTGAGATGTCTGTGTTCTGGCAAAAGTGTCCCATGACAGCTAATACGCGAACAAGGCTTGACGTGTACAACGAGAGCAAGAACTGAAATTTTGAGTGCAGCATCCTGAGCAGACTTCGATGTTCAGTGACAGCCCGAGCCTCTATGGCTCACCCCTTCTTGGTGTAGCTCTGCCCAACAGCTTCTTCAGTGAAGATGCAGTTGACGCCAACCGGAGTATGGCTACATCTGCATTCCTGTTTGCTGGCAGAGCTGTGGCAGTTTGGGCTGCAACAGTTTAGAAGTCCTTATTGTTACACTATACCAGGAAAACACCAAATTTCTTAGAGGTTTGGCCTCAGCAAACCCCACTGGGGGTGTGTGTGGGGAGTGAGTACCCCCACCCCCCACCCCCCACCCCGAGGGACCTTCACTGCAGGCTCACGGCTGCCAGCAGCAGGCAAGCACCTGGTAACCCTCCAGAGGCTTCCCGGGCCATGCGGTCTCCTTCTGTGAGTAGTAATGTTGGCCAACAAGCATTTTCTTCTGCCCAAGTTGGCTTTTTGGAAGAGGATGCTTTTCAGTCCTTGAACTTGCTGAATGTGGTTTTGGTTAAGTATTGAAAGATAGTTAATGCAGTTGTTTTAAGAAAAAAGGATTTGACAGTATTGTTTTATGTTATTTCTCCTTTCTTTGAAGCCTTAAACAAATGCCCTGTTTTGTTTAAATATTTGCAGGAGTTTTGTGATTGACATTGATAGTAATGGCTTAACCTAAAGACATTTTTAGAAGCAAGAAAGTGGAAAAGTAACACAGTTTGAAGACAGGAAGCAAAGTAGCTAAAACATTTTCACATCACAACATTCCCACTCTGTTCCTCTTTTAATCGTTTAGTTCGGTGTGTTAATTCAATTCTTTCATTGTGTCTTGAACTTGAATTTGCTTCTCTTAAAGCACCATATTTTTCTCCAAAGGCACTTTTTTTTTTTCTTTTTTTTTGTGATTGATCATCTTCTACATTTTCTCTTTGCTTTGTGTGAGACTGTGCTGTTATCTAGCCACATCCATGTATTTGCCTGTTCTCACAATGGGCTTGTCCTCCTTGTAAATACTGTTAATGAGTTTGTACCAGAAAAGGAGGTTTTTTTCCCCCTAACGCATACAGTCTGGGTCTAGCAGTACTGAGGATAGGCAGTGGAAAGGAACATTTAGTCCAAAAAATCATAAACATGCTGCTGCTTTTTGGGTTTTTTAGGTGTGTCATGCAGGGCTGAAAAATTCTGAAAGGGGTGAAATATGTTGCCAGTGAGGGGATATAACCAAGTTTCAGCTGGGTGATCCAAAAGAAGAAGGGAAAGGATTCCCTTTCTCTTCTTAGGATATCCTGGGGCTATAGCTAAATAGGGTCAGAGATGGTACTTACTGTACGTAGCAGCCATCCAGAACCACAAAAAAGTAGATTAAGACCTCTCGGGGCTGGAAGATGTAAGTGGAGCTACGGTAACACCTACCGAAAAAAGTCGGGGGAGGGCCTGGGAAGTCTGCAAACCTTACATAACATCAATCAGTATTTCCTAGCTGCCTTCCATCTTTCCTTCTGTAAATGTAATTTAGGAGTCAGCTTCCCATGCTAAGTGGTTTTGATTCATGAGGGAAGGGAACAGCCTGCAGAGGTCCCTTCTCTTAAATTACTCAGACTGACAACAGCCCAACTGACTCTGCTGTGCAAAATTTGTAAGTGCAATCAGTGAAAAGGAAAAAGTGAAAATCTCCACACACACACCCATACATATATTTAAATCCTCCCCCTCTGACTCCTTCCCTCCCTCCACTTCATTTTTTTAAAAATCTGCCCTGTAGTAAGGGCCAAGAAATGAATGGCCTTAGTTTCCAACAAAGCCGTTTAGGACAAGCTGTTGATCATTATCATGAGATGGCTTTTTCTGCTCATATATCCTTCCTGAAGTCCTTTACACAGCCGGCCCTCTAACAGAAGGTGTAATCTGACCTGATGCCAAAAGGAAAGTGAATTTGGAAAAAAAGAACTTTGCCAGCCTTGCCAGTACTCTCACAAGTCTTCTGGGTGTCACCTTTAGGGTTTACTTCCCTGGTTTGCTAAAATAAAACGTGGTCAGAGTAGGCAGAAGAGAAGGCCCTGGACAGTGTCAGCACGTCTACTACTTTTAGCCTCATCCCAACATCTCCTGAAATGTAGTGGATGATTCATTCCTCTGCTGTCACCCATCCTTCACAAAGCTTTTTCAGTCCACCTTCTGTCTCTTGATTTCATGTTTTAAAAGCATCTGTGGTTACTGGCCAAAGCAAATTCTCTGGCTATATGACTATAAGCTTATGATATATATATGTATAAGCTTATTTTTTTATATATTTATATATATATATATATATATAAAAGCTATAACGCTATGGGCAGTGTATGCAAGTACAGCAAATTCTCATCCAGCCTGCTGCTGCTGTGTTTCCCACTTCCCAAAGCGCCTGTCCATACCATGTGTGTGCCACCAGCAGGAAGCAGTGTGAGAGTCCAGCATCAGAAATGGAAGGTGCACGTTCCTCCTTTCCTGGTTTTCCTTTCCCTATTCAACGTGTGCTTTGTCTTTGAAGAAAGAAGTTTGTATATAAAGTAACAGCAAGGCTATGCTCCAGGTCCATCAGGACTAACTCCCTTAGAATAATGGATCTCAGCTGTTGTTAATGTTATCTGTGGT
Organism: Falco naumanni; assembly: GCF_017639655.2. NCBI lineage: Eukaryota > Metazoa > Chordata > Aves > Falconiformes > Falconidae > Falco > Falco naumanni. Next base: position 8,571,446 of record NC_054058.1, on the reverse strand, counting down.
ATATTTTCTTCCAAAAATGAAAGGAGATGAGAGATTTTCTAATGCTTGCATTTTTTTAGTACTTCAACCGTTTCCCTTTCTCTTTAACAAAAGCTATGAGGATTTTAAATGGTGGTTATTGCCATGACACCAAGCTGAGGTCTTGAAATCTCAAATCATGTTTAACCATTTTGTGTAATGCAGAGCATTTTAATCAGAATGTGTATAGAGAGAGAACGGTCTCACACTGGAAAACCCACTTAGTCCGACAGATGTGGTCCCTGTGTGACACCTCCCCGCAACTTGTTCCCAAGTAAATCTTCCAAAGAATTCCTATTTATTCCCAGTTTGCAAAGCTGGTTCTCCACGGCCCCTCTTCCAGCTCAGCTGTCAATACCTGGGAATCCACCCCACTCATCCAGCCCTTTGATGTTAGACTTCTGACCAAGACATTTGAGGTAGGCTAGGCTCAGGCTGGGCTTTCTATACTCCTTTCATGGTTTTCACTCATCCTGCTTCATGACCAGTGCATCAGTACACAGTCTCACAAAGGAATGGTGAGAGGGTCTTCAATATCTTGTGAACATGTAGTAGCACACAAGTAGAGGATGAGCTGGTAGGGAAAGCCCACAGAACAAGGCAGGAGGAAGAGGAAACTGTGTTGGGACACCTCTGCATGGGGTATAAGAGAGAGAGAGAGAGGTGATGGATTTTGGCAGGTGGAAGAAAGGTAGAAGTTTCTCAGTTGCATTAAACGCAGACAAAAGCTGTCTTAAAGAGCTTATAGGCCCTGGAGCATCAAACCTTACAGATTCTTTGACATATCTAAGACTGGGAGAAGAATGCAGTATGCTCCTTTTCCAGTCACCCGCTCTGGTATCTGGGATTCCACCAGCCCAAATGTGCCAGGAATTAAGTCTCCCCAGACAGAGATAACATAGCAGAGCTCTGATCAAGGGACTGATATCAAAGGAGCAAATCTCTCAGCCCCAGGGATGAATCATCAGAGCAGTTTATTCCATCCTTTTCTCCTCCTTTCAAGTATCAGGTTCAATTGCAGCAACAGCAGCACAAAAGGCTTCGTCATTCTAGGTGCTGCAAAGACAGGAAAAACACAACCAGGAGGAATGGAATTCACAGGTGATACAAGGCTGGGAGGGTGTTGCAAATACCACAGAGAACAAAGAAGTAATAGAAAAGGAACCTATCTTGCTTGGGCAGGGAGGAAGAAGGAAAGATGGGGGCTAGTCATGCACCTGGGGAGAAAGAATCCCAAAGGTAAGTAATCAAAGGGACATGTCTGTAAAACACAGCATGGAAAAAAAAAAAAAAAAAGAAAAAAAAAAGCCGGCAAAAGTGATGCATGTTTGCCAGCTGAGGTATACTAAGCTTAGGCAACATCAATACTACTTTGCAGACAGGCAAGCACTTGACAAAGATCTGTATAATCTCCTTTTCATGGATGGGAATACTGAGGAACCACAGCAGCTCCAGCTATGCCTTGTCTAGGCAGAAACACCAGGTTGTCAATGCAGAAAACTTAGGTCTTAGAGCTAAAGGGTGGTATTATGCACAGTTACGGTGAGATTACACGAAGAAGGTTACATTCTGGTTTGTGTGCCTTGCAAAATGAGGGGGATGATAAGGAGAGGGAGGCCCCAGGGAAGAGCAGCAGGCACAGGAGTGTTATAAAATACAGCTTCTCTCTGCCGAGCAAGTAGCAAACCAGAATTGCAGCATCTCATCCTCTCTGCTTCTCAGCAAGCAACTTGGGATCTAATCTCTGTTTACACATAGCGGGAGATCTGTCTGGGCTGAAGGCATTCCCACTGCCAGGCCCACTCAGGTCGCCCTTCCCACAAAGCAGGTGAGCACAGGTGGAAAGGGCTGAGCTGGCAGACACAATGCCAGAGACGGCCAGGAAACAGTGGGAAAATGCCCTGTGGTAGAAGGAAGGACCAAGCGAGGTTCAGGGGCACAAGAAGGCTTTGAGGTATGAGAGGGAGCCCAGAGCTGGCCAGGTACTGCAACCCTGTCTCCATCCAACTTTCAGTCTACCCTTCCTAAGGCTGAGAGGAGGTATCAGCCTGGTGAAAGTGGGCAGTGATCACCCCAGAAGTGTACTGGTCCCTAGTTCTGGGTGTGCACAAGTAGGTTCAGAGACAGATATATCAGAGAGCCTGTGAGGAGCAAGAAGAGCCACTATGAGCTGGAAGGAGGAAAGGAGTTCAGTGAAATTCTAGCTACTACCAAGGCCCTGGGACATCATGGAAAGGAGAGGAAGGGCCCTGTTGGTGCCAAGGAGCATGCATCAAGTTCAGCTTATAGTGACTCTGGTGGTGCTTGTGTGGTTGGAGAAAAGGCCATGCTTTTTTCTCCACTGAACGGAAGGAGAGCCTCCACCACCCTCACTGTGCTGTTTCTCCCCTTTCTCTGTGGTAACTGGGCCTCTGATGGAGATAAATCCATAAGACACCGTTAACAAGGAGCATGCACTCCTTTCAGTCCCAGTAATAGAGGCTTTCACTAGAAAGAGATGATCTCAAGCCTCTGGCCACTGCTGGCAGAGAGCTTGGCACGGCATTATACTCTTCTGCAAGTCACCACATACATCAGAGGTGAACCACAGGCTCGGCAGAAATTTTGTGGACCCCTTGCCAAAGAGACCCCCCAGGGTGTGGAATGGGGGCTAGGTCATCACTGGAGCTGGCTGTAAAACCTTGATTTTCTCAGCTGCAGAGATGGGCATGTGTGCATGGCTGTACCATTACAGTGATTCAGGTTTTGCCTTACTTTATCTGCAGGAGAAAAGAGCACGCATATCTGCAAGCTGTGATCAAGGCTATCAGAAAGCTTCCTAGAGCTGGCTGGGTGTGTGGACACTTTGCGCCTTTTCATTACACTGGGGGAGAAAAAGCATATGATATGTGTGCAACTGAAGCACTCACGCCCAGAGATCACACATATATGTGGTCATCATGGCTGTGCTCCAAAACCTGCCCAGGAACACCCAGTCTGGAAAGCCTGGAAGCAGGGGACATGTCACCTTTGGCTCCCAGGCCTTCCCAGTCACTCGGCACCTCCTGCAGACCTTTGCACTGGCACCAGGAACAGTACAACCCCCTGGCTCTGTGCCCCTCTCTCACCACCTTGCCCTTCCATGCCAGGTGACGTTTAGGGGATGATGAACCACAAGCCGTGCTGTGGCCGCAGTGTCCTTCATGGTGGGGCGATGCACAGGCAAACGCACCCAGTGTCTGCACATCTGTGGTGCCAAGTGAGTGCACTTGGTTGTTATCACTCCTGTGTCCCTTTTGGCCTCCAGTCCAGGGAAGGCTTCCAGGGAACAGAGGCGTGTCCTGTTTGCTCTCCTGCTCCAGTTCAGGTTGCAATGGCTGGTTCTGACTCCCAAAAGCTGTCGGCATTTTGAGGCATGAATCCTGCATTTCCCTCCCTCCCAGCCCTCTCAGCAGAATTCACTCTTTAAAGTTTCCCACGAGCCTTAGCTGTTCTCCGTCTCTACTTTTGAAGTGTTACTAATTTGGGCTGGCCCTTCCTTCAGCAGGAGAAAATGTGCTCTCCCAGCTCAGTCCAGTCCCAGTCAAGGAAAAAAAAAAAGCAGCTCTCTTTTCATGAGCCAAAGCGTTGCTAGAGCTTAATTTCTAGCCAGCCGTAGCGCCTGAGCTTTGGCTGCTCTGCCCTCACAGACACAGCCAGTCAGGAGGTGGACTTTCCATGCCCAAGGAAAAAAGTAGCTCGCTCTTTACTTCTCCTTCTTTTTTTTCCTTTTGATTTTCATTTTTTGTTTCTGGCTTCAATTACACTTGGACAAAGAAGTCAGGCTTGCTCACACAGCAAAATACCCCTAGACAATGTGTTTGGAAACACTGAAACCTTCCACTAATACAGTGCTTTTAACTTTTTGTTGCTGTTGTGACCAAAGCGTTACAACGTACACAATTACCTATGAGCTATGCGTGAGCAGTGTGAATATTATTCTTGCATCAGAATGAGAAAAAAAGTCACAACTTAAAGGTGATGCTGTTCCATCACTCCAAAAGTTTTGTCCATGGCATGAAATAAGGAAGTTGGAAAGCATTTCTTCCATTGGCCTTCCAGTACCTGTCCAAAGTGGCCTTTGCTGACACTGGTCTTGGCCACTTCTGTCTGTCTGTCAGGACCTTTTCTTGCATTACCTTATGCAGTTGGGAACAGACCTTTGCCTTGTGTTTACAGGAAGGCTGCTTCTGATGTGCTGCTCTGCTAACTTTAGTCTAGCTGAGCCAGCTGTATTTTGTGTGCCCATCAGTCCTTCCTGGCTGTGGCAATTAAAAGGTCCTGAGCATTTGTCAGTTTGCCCTGAGCCTTTATGCAGGTAGCTCTGAATGGCAGCGGGCAATAAACCCCAGCAGCTGATGTCCTGTGAAAAGTGTGTGTTTTAATGATGTTTATCTTTGGATTCATGTGAAAAAGTTCGTTCATTCTGTAAACAATCGTACATCCTAATTTCTAGTCTGCCCAATGTGAATAAATCCCTGCAGAGGCTGATTTCTTGTATCCTGTGGGACGGTTGTAATCTAGCCTACATGGATGGTAAAACACACTCTTGAGGGAAAATACAGCTATGTGTGCTTAGCGAAAGTTTTCAAAGGTCACCCACTGAATATGATCACACTCTGCTCCCTTATCAGTGGTGGCTGTTAAAACTTGACGGTGCGGAATTTATCAAATCCAGTACAATTTCTGTGGGAACATGACACAACTACATGGCTGAAAAACTGCTGTGATGTAGCTGGAGACAGGACCAGGACAGGTCCATTAGGAAGCCCCCACTTAATAAGAACCACAGCCAAGAAATACCTCATGCCTGTGTGCAGAAACTCTGAAAGATGTGGAAAGACCCAGACAATATTTCTCCTTCTTCCTCCAGCACTGACCGTCAACCCGAGTGTAGCTCTGCACTTTTTTTTGATGATGTCAAGATTTCATTTAGATGGGCATGAGCTTTGTTCACCGACTTCGCTAGGGCCATCACTCTGCTCAGGAAAGCATCCAGGTGCAAGGAGGGGAAGTCAGCAGGAGAATGAAATGTGAATTCTCGGCTCAGGGCCCCTGCTCTGACCAGGAGATGGCACTGCCAGCTTCTCTGCTCAAGCTGCTGAGCTTTTTGCATAACCACACAGCGTGGCCAGCAGGTCCAGTTCGACCCCCCCTGCATGCCCAGTACCACCCCCTGATAGGACCTAGGTGATCTACCTTGTTCTGTTCGCTAAACTTTCACCTCGGTTCTCCCTTCTTCCAATGAGGTTACTCAGGTTAAAAGCCCAGAGAAGAAAATGCCCACTGGCACAACGTTTCATTGCACCCAAAACACCCAGCCGCTGCTCCCCTGCTCCCCGCGTCAGCCCCCTCCCTCTCCCCGTTTCCCCTGCCTCAGCCCGGACATTTCGGTCCGTAGGCACTGCAGACAAGTGCTGTGTCGTGTAGGGTTGCTGTGTGCTTTTAAGCAGCAGGCTCAGCGCTGCACTTGCATATCCGATATATTAGCAAGCACGCTGGTGTTTCCCCACCCTTCTCATCAACTGCTGCCAAGCTCTGCTTTATCCACAGGAAAAAGAGGCCCAGAGCACTTCAAGCCTTGTTTCTAGCTGCTGAAATGAGATTAGCCTCCAGTATACCCCTTTCTTCAAAGCTGGCTGCATTTTTTTGTTCATTGCCACCACCTCGGTATGTTTGGCAGCCATCTCTTTGTACCCACTGAGCACTGTTGGATGGGCAAGAAAGAACTGGTTTGGATGGAGCATGATGACAAAAAGACAAAGACTACTGGGTGACAGCAAGTGCTGAGCTGCGCATTCTTAGAGGATATGGGCCACAGTTTATTTACCTCCTCTGCTTCACATGATCCCATGACCAAAAAACACAGTCTCCTACTGAGACAACTAATAGCTAGCCAACAGTGCCGGTGGCCACTCCACTTTTTTTCAGCTCCCCTCACAGCCACGCTGCTTTCAAGGATTCTCCCATACAAGGTCTTTTCAATCACTTCTGCCTTTAGAGACCTGACCGCTCTTCACTGCGTACCTCTTCCCTTTCCTTATAACACACAGCTTCCTCCTGTCTCCTGTTTAAACTGCTAGACACACTGCCAGCAAGTGACATGCTCTGGGTGTATCATCGTCCTGACCACTTCACTCCAGCGGTCACCTCCTGCTTGCTCTAGGACTCCCTTCTGGAGTCACTCGCTGTGTCTGCCAAGCCTTCTGCTGCACCATCTCTCAGTGTTTCACTCCATTCCATCCTTCCCCGGCTTCCTCTTGTTCTGCTCCCTAAACATCACCTTCAATTTCAGTTCAGCCTTGCCCCTGATCCACTAGCTCCACACTGTCTCTCTGATGTATTCCTTTGACTGCTCTAAGACAGTGAAAGCGTTCACTGGACTTTGGGAATGCGTTGTCCTTCAGCATGGGCAGGCTCCCTTTTTCCACATTCATGTAACCCCAGGGAAGGAAAGTAGGCAACTGTTTGTGTCCCAGAAATACGTAGTTTCATTTGTACCATCAGTCACTCTTCCACTGATTTGCAGCATCAGGGAGTTATAAAAAGACAGTGCCACAGCATCAGCAACTGTTTGCCATGCCCTAACATCTTGGTGGGTACAGGGAGATGAAGAAAGAAAGACAGCATTTTCAAACCATTTTGTTGTGCAGGGAGTCTGGGAATTTTGGATGAAAGTTATCCTGGCTAAGGAAGAAGTTTCACAATGAATTCAAATGCAGAAAGCATGTATGCAGGAGGTGGGGAAAAAACAACAGGGCATGGAGGAGGACACAAGCACTTCTTGGGTACTGAAGGACAAAATCAGAAAAGCCTCTCAGAGCCCAGCTGGAGAAAGCACTTGCATGGGATAGGAAGGGTGACATGAGTGATTCTATAATTATCCTAGTAGCCAGTCCAGGGAAAATACAGATCCGCTGAGGAATGGGGACAAACTAGCGATGGACACCTCAGCCTTAGAAGAGGCTGAGGTACTCAAAGCCTTCCTTGCAACAGGTAGTAAAAGCAAAAACTGCTCCCAGATCTCCAGACATGATAATGGTTTGGAAAGTGGAGGGACAGCCATGAAAGGGGCAGCAACAAGCTTGGAACTACTTAGAGAGGCTGGATATATCGCAATGCATGGGAATGGGTAGGATACGCTTCAAGGGTGGTGGGATACATCCAAAGCTGCTGAAAGAATTGCCTGATGTGATTATAAGACTGCAGACTTTCATCTATCTTCCCTGACAGCTGGAAAAAGGGTAGCATGGTGCCCAGCTGTATGGAAAGCAAGCAGGATGACTCAGGGAACTCCAGACCAGCCATCCTTTCCCCAGTACGATGTCCTCTTGGCAGCCAGTGCCAAATGTGCAAAGGACAAGATTGTAATCAGGAAAGGTTGATACTGGTTTACCGAGGGCAAAACAGACTGCCTGTTAAAACTTAAGGACTGGCTGTATGGATTAGGGGAGAGTGGTAATATTGATGTAATAGGCTTTGATGTGAGTTACACTGTAGGTACTGTCTCGCACAGCATATTCCTTTGGAAGGAGGAGGAGGTATGGCAGCAAACCATTACTCAGCATACTGGGCAATGGAAAGATGTGAAATATCACAGTGAAGGTGAATGACACCACCAGTAGACTAGCTCTTTGTAAGTCCATGCTGGTGTCCTGGCAACGTGACATTGCCCAAAGAATGCCCTGAGCAATCCACCACACTCTTCAACACCCTGATGCAGGGTAGAATACATCAGAAAGACTAAGCATAGCACCCACACCAGTTGGTAATGTACAATCATCCATTAAAATATTTTGTAGCACTGAAGGTTGAACTGGAGGCAGAGGAAAAGCTAGGTAGATTATACAAACCCATAACCGACTGAACAAACGTTACCAGATTTCCCCCAACCTTTTCATGAGCAACCACTGGAAATGGTTGCATCCCACATCTATTGCTACCACACATTTCTGCTGTTCTGCTGAAGCATATCCATTAAATATGATTTTTCTTGAGTATGTAATTTGTAAAGATGCATTTTTCCATGAAACATTTGGCAGCTCCATGAGGCCAGAGGATATGCCAATGGAGAATTCATAACCAGGGAGACTGAGTGAGGAAGAAAAGCTTCACACTAGCTTTATCTCAGGCACAGTGGTCACAGACTATTCCTTAAGAAAAATCCAACAGTGCACAAGCTATCTAGGCACAAGCTGCCGGGCCCACTAGCCTGTTCTGGTACAGTGATGGCCATGGTGGGACACGCAGCAGGATGCTTCAGTGTAGAAGGCAGGAACTAAGACAGCAGGCCATACAGGCTGACTAGCATTTTTCTGTGTACTGGGGTGTGGAACAGGCTAGAGCAATACTGGAAGAAGTGGGTCAGATACCGTGAGGTAGAATGGCATGGTGCAGCATGCCAGTGTCTGCAGGTTAGTATGGATCTAGAATGGCTGGAAATGGGACCCCACAGTAGCTACTGATCCATTTTCTCGCCCATGTGATGGTGCTTCAGAGAATAAGACATTGCTTGCTTACAGCAAAGCAGCCCTGTGTTCAGCTTTTTCTCCCAGTCCACTGAGGAAGAGGAGCTGGCATTAAAGACGTAGACAGGAAATACGGGGAGGAGGGAGTTTATGGCTCCCAGGTCTAGCGTGATCGAGGTAGAATGGAAAGCCCCAGGTAGTAGAACTATCTTGGAGGAGCAGTTGATTTTAAAAGGCAAACAGGGAGAAGGAGACAGAGCAGGGTGTTAAGGAAGTCTTCTCCAGTGTTGATACCTCCCCACAATTCACTCATAAAAATACACCACCTGTCCCTCTTAAGCTTCCCTTCCAGAAGCACCATTCTTCTTCACAATCAGCACAGACCTAGCTGCTAAGAACTGATGTCCTGTCCTGCTCACCCCCTGAGACACTGCTCCCTCCCTGCCCATGAGACTACTGGTCACACCACAGCCACCCACAGCATTGAACCCTAACACTGCGGTGTTGGGACTGAGGCAGGGAGGGATGGTAATGGCTACACGCGGCTAGTCTTTGTGATTTGCAGCGTGATTGATTCCTCAGTTGTCTCATTTAACATCTCCAAGAGGACATCAGCACCTCTCAGTCTCTAGAGTTCTGTAAGAAAAGAGTTCTGCAGGTTTCATACCTGTCTGTCAAGTTTTTAATGCGAATCAAGGGAGCAGACAGCGGGACGTAATTTCAGATGATGTTATTTAAAAAACTGGGAGAGATGGGAAGTCTGGTTTAAACATAGAAACTTCTGTCCCAGCTAGCGCAGCTTGTGCTTTTAATGCCCTACCTTGTCCAAGTAATCAAACGCACTGTATGTGTGCAACCAAAATGTTCACACCCACAAACCACACACCACATATTTTTTACTCTCAGAAGAAAAACCTGGCATCAAATGTGAGTCTCAGCTAGGTTTTGCAGTCTTGGTGGGAAGCCACTTCAAACACCGTTTCCATGGCTGTGCTCCAAAACCTGCCCAGGAACACCCAGTCTGGAGAGCCTGGAAGCAGGGGACATGTCACCTTTGGCTCCCAGGCCTTCCCAGTCACTCGGCACCTCCTGCAGACCTTTGCACTGGCACCAGGAACAGTACAACCCCCTGGCTCTGTGCCCCTCTCTCACCACCTTGCCCTTCCATGCCAGGTGACGTTTAGGGGATGATGAACCACAAGCCGTTGCTGTGGCCGCAGTGTCCTTCATGGTGGGGCGATGCACAGGCAAACGCACCCAGTGTCTGCGCATCTGTGGTGCCAAGTGAGTGCACTTGGTTGTTATCACTCCTGTGTCCCTTTTGGCCTCCAGTCCAGGGAAGGCTTCCAGGGAACAGAGGCGTGTCCTGTTTGCTCTCCTGCTCCAGTTCAGGTTGCAATGGCTGGTTCTGACTCCCAAAAGCTGTCGGCATTTTGAGGCATGAATCCTGCATTTCCCTCCCTCCCAGCCCTCTCAGCAGAATTCACTCTTTAAAGTTTCCCACGAGCCTTAGCTGTTCTCCGTCTCTACTTTTGAAGTGTTACTAATTTGGGCTGGCCCTTCCTTCAGCAGGAGAAAATGTGCTCTCCCAGCTCAGTCCAGTCCCAGTCAAGGAAAAAAAAAAAGCAGCTCTCTTTTCATGAGCCAAAGCGTTGCTAGAGCTTAATTTCTAGCCAGCCGTAGCGCCTGAGCTTTGGCTGCTCTGCCCTCACAGACACAGCCAGTCAGGAGGTGGACTTTCCATGCCCAAGGAAAAAAGTAGCTCGCTCTTTACTTCTCCTTCTTTTTTTTCCTTTTGATTTTCATTTTTTTGTTTCTGGCTTCAATTACACTTGGACAAAGAAGTCAGGCTTGCTCACACAGCAAAATACCCCTAGACAATGTTTTTGGAAACACTGAAACCTTCCACTAATACAGTGCTTTTAACTTTTTGTTGCTGTTGTGACCAAAGCGTTACAACATACACAATTACCTATGAGCTATGCGTGAGCAGTGTGAATATTATTCTTGCATCAGAATGAGAAAAAAAGTCACAACTTAAAGGTGATGCTGTTCCATCACTCCCCAAAAGTTCTGTCCGTGGCATGAAATAAGGAAGTTGGAAAGCATTTCTTCCAGTGCTTCTGCAACTGGCAGTTTTTCTGAGATGGAGGAGTCCCTGCAGATGTCAGTGCAATGCGGGTATCTGTCCAAAGTGGCCTTTGCTGACACTGGTCTTGGCCACTTCTGTCTGTCTGTCAGGACCTTTTCTTGCATTACCTTATGCAGTTGGGAACAGACCTTTGCCTTGTGTTTACAGGAAGGCTGCTTCTGATGTGCTGCTCTGCTAACTTTAGTCTAGCTGAGCCAGCTGTATTTTGTGTGCCCATCAGTCCTTCCTGGCTGTGGCACTTTATGGTCATTTTTAATGCCCTCCTTCAAGCGAGCAGATCCCAAACTTTGTGGACCAAGAGTTGAGGTCTCACTGCAAGGAACACTGTGGCTCTGACATAGCTACTTGTTTCAGCTGCAAAGGTTCTCAGGGGCATTGGTGGTGGAGAAGACATCTGTATTTCCCTTTCCCTGAAGACCCAATGACATCTTGCTGTGAGTCACAAGCTACCAGTTCCCTATGAAGCTTCACGTTATTTTGCATGCGGCTCAAGGGCCCGTACTTCAGTGCTGTGGCTGTCGCCTTTCTACCGTGCATTGTCTTCTGTCTTTCCCTTCCTGATTCTCTCACCCGCTTCTGTCAAAGTTCATGCTCCTCTCTCTCAGGCCCTGTTTCACCTTCTTACACTTACAAATGCCTCACCTTCCTTCCAGATCTTGGGTTTTTTTCAGCTTGTGTTTCATTCTTCCTTTCCTTGGAGTTCAGGAACCCACCATTCTGTTTTTTACTAATTGCTTCAATACATCCTCATAATCTTCAGTGGTTTTGTTCTGTATTCAGCCTCCTATGGGCTCTTCCATGCATCGTAAACGTCTTCAGCCACACTGCTGTATCCATACCCCTCCACACCTTCACCATTTCTCCCAGCTTTCATCCTCTTCTCGTTCTGCATCCCTATGCCTTCCTCAGTGGAAAAGTATTCTTCTGACTCTGTCCTAAACCTTGTGGACTCTTTATGTCATAGGCCTAGACTCAAAGCAGAGCTATGAGGTTAAGACTTCTCACTGAGAGCTTTGATCCAGAGAGAAAGCACTTCGAAAGAAATAAGCAAAGCAGAGGGGAACAAAGTTAGTCTAGACCACAGAGTATTTGATGTATGAACACAAGTTAGAAACAAGGTAATATGCCGGCTGGGTGACAATAGCAGTTGGTGACAGGAATATAAAGGAAGCAATAAACATCTGAGGTTTTGTTCATGATAGAGAAACAAACTTGTTGGTGGAAAGCATATTTGTTCATGATGGACAAGAGAAGAAAACAGGATGAAACAGAGACTAGAGCAGAGGTGAAAAACTGAGCGATGTTTGATCATTGCATAGATGACTGGTTACTTGTTCAGGACATGATCTGCAATGGTCCGGCACTGCATGCCACAGTGACTGGTGCACCAGTGTGACTGCCTTACACAACAAGTCCATGTGACCATTTGCTAAACAAAAAATGGTTGTGCAACGCAAGTGCAAAACAGACTTAGCAGGTCTGTCGTGTCTACCAGGCATGCTGAAGCTGTGTCTTACGGAGAAGGAAAAGACAGTTCTTGCAAACACCATGTATTTTAGCAGGGTATAGCATAGAAACAAGGGTTTACCACAGCAAGCGAATTGTTTTAGAAGTTACACAGCCTGCCTCCGCTAGGCATGGCATACTTTTTAAGTAACACCAAGTAAATTGTCTTAGCAGTATGTGCTTTAGGAAACAAAACAATTTTTTCCCCTTGTCTAAGCAAGCTCAATTTTCCTAAGTGCTGTCTCTTTCCAGCAGCATACTTTGAAGACAGCTGTCTCTTGGCTGGTAACTCACATTGTAAGGACGCAGCCAGGCTAAAGCGTGAGCATGACAGACCAGAGCCGTGTACCCCAGGTTTTCCAGTAAGTGTCTCACATGTCTTCAAGGAGTCCTTCTCAAAGTGACGAAAACCTTAGAACTGTGTCCTTGGCCTGGTCTGCAGAAAGCCAGAAAAAAACCAGAGAGGTGCGTCAATTTGCTGTGCAACTCAATGTGTGTTTGCTCTACCTGCTGGCAGGACCTTTCTCACTGCATGTACAGCAGGAGAAAAGGTCTTAATGAGTCACCTCCTGCTGCTCCTCCATCATGGCCCCACCAAAACAGCATTAATAGAGTGTCCACACCAACGAAACCGATGATGGTGCAGTCCCCCACCAAATTAGCAAATGTCCTTTCTTTGTGTAGCCCTCAAAGATGGGATCAGCAGCTTTGCTCGGAGGTAAGACTGCAGCACTGCTTGGGCTCTCACCCAGGTACCTTCCCAGAGAAGAAGCATCCCCATGGTCTCCCCAGCTACTAAGATGTCTGGCATTTGAAAAGAGCACAAAATCAGATAAAAAGATTTGTGTACATGGCATGCAGCAGTGAAATCTACCTCCAAAGAAATGGTTTTTTTCCACATTTTTCTCACAGAAATCAACTGCATTTCTTGTCTGGGACACATACATGTTCATCAGAAATAACACATGCAAAAAGTGACAAATGTCGACAGTGGTGCTGTGATGCTCTTTATAATAGCCTGTAAAATAGCACTGAAACCTTTGATATGGCTGATGTCACCTGTGACCCTTGGGGATCTTCTGTTGGCCACTCAGCAGTGGTTTCTCTCCTAGAAATGTTCTCCAGTGATGCAGTTACTCATACGCATCCTAGGGCCTTCTGGTTCTACAGACACATCAAAACTTTCCATGCCATTTGCGATTTTTCCAGTGGCAACACCTCTGCCAACCACTGCTCAGACGGGGAATGCACTGGAACAGAGATGGAATCCAGAGTGGTTCTGACCTGGCATGAACTCCACCTCTGCCAATAGTGAGCCATCTGAGAAATTGCCGAGAAACTCACAGGTGTTGTAATGTAGGCTGTTGGGTAAAGAAAGGGGAAGTGGTAAAGGGAGGGGGTTTCCTCCAAGACCTATTCTCTGATTAAATTTCCACTTCCTTCATTATCACATTCTTGTGCTCCCTTGCTTCCTTCCTCTCTTCCATTGCAGGTCCAGGTAAGGAGTGGGATGCAGAGACTTGGAATGTTTTGCTTCCTGCCTGAGGTGATACTTCACCAGCTCCGACTATACATACTCAAGAGGTAACGTGGGGATATCAGCAGGAAGAAAGCCCGCTGCAGCTAAACCTTAATCTTACACACTGCTCTGGGGACCAGCTTGATTTTCAGAGGCTTGTGCAATGCTCTGAAGCTCTCTGCAGTGCCACTTGCACACAGCAAGCCAGAACAAAGTCCTGTAGGTGGTCTCAAAGAGGTACCTGTCCAAGCTACCCCTGCTACCCCGTCAGAGGTAAATGACATTTGTGTGTGGCACTGTGGTAAGAGCGGCCTATGTGCTCGGTTGAATGTCATGAACAGTTTCAACTGAAAACAACCCATCTTCAAGCATTCAAAACACTTCATTGCAAAGTTTTTCCTTTTGAAGCTTCCTTACAATTTTCAGAAATAAAATAACCACATCTATTCCCCCAAATCATTCCCCAACCAAGAGTTTATCACAGAAACTACACAAAGCATTAATTTAGGGCTCAGTGAATCATATGCTTTGGCCCTGAATAATTTTGCTCTCCAGTTCCCATTTCGAGAAGAAAACAGAAACGTTAGAGTTAAGTTTGACCTAGATATGCTTATGAGTTTGGATGGCTGGGCTTTTTTTTTTTTTTTTTTTTTTCCCCCAGCTCACCAGGAGTTGAAAAACAATTATACACAGCCCAGAGCACTCCCCAGCTCTGAGGCTGGTTGCATAGCACTTCGCAAAACACAGGCATGAGCTAGGAACATGCAGCAGTCAGTAACGTCAGGTTTTGGAAAGCCTGTGCTGGCTCAGGGTTATGCCAAGTTTTTTTAGACTTTACATTATGCCCTACTCCTTCCTGGTGGCTTTGTGCAGTCTGCTGGCTCCGGAGTTGTATTAGCCTGATTCTTCCTCTGGGGTAGTTTGGGTTCTGCCATCTTTTATCTTTTCCTTCCTCTTGCTTTCCTCCATCCTTTTCATCTGAAGTATATTTTAACTCCTTACTTTTTGATGAACTGTTGTCATTGTTTCTGCCTGTGAAACAGGTACAGGCGCCTTGGGCTTGTACGATGGATGTAGGACAAGGAAAGGAGAGCACTAGAACCAGAGCTTATTGCCTGTGGAGGGTTGACCCCGGCTGGATGCTGCGTGCCCACCAAAGCTGCTCTGTCACTCCCCTCCTCAACCGGACAGGGGAGAGAAAGTGTAACAAAAGGCTCGTGGGTCAAGATCAGGGCAGGGAGAGCACTCAGCAATTATTATCGTGGGCGAAACAGACTTGACTTGGGGAAAATCAGTTTAATTTATTACTATTCAAATCAGAAAACCACCTTGCCCCCACCACTCCCTTCCTCCTAACTCAATTCCAGATTTCCCTACATCCCCCCCCCCCCCCCCCCCGAGCGGTGCAGGGGGATGAGGAGTGGGGGTTATGGTCAGTTCATTGCACATTGTTTCTCCTTCCTCCTCACACTCCTCCCCTGCTCCAGCATGGGTCCCTCCCATGGGAGACAGCTCTCTATGTACTTCTCCGACATGGATCCTTCCCACAGGCTACAGCTCTTCACAAACTGCTCCAGTATGCGTCCCTATCCCAGTGCAGTCCCTCAGGAACAGTACTCTGGCATGGACCCTCCCCGAGGTCAGAAGTCCTGTTAGCAAACCTGCTTCAGTGTGGGTTTCCCACAGGGCACAGCCTCCTTCGGGTATCCGCCTGCTCTGGCGTGGGGTCCTTCAGGGGCTGCAGGTGGGGATCTGCTCCACCGTGGACCTCCACGGGCTGTGGGGGCACCGTGGGCTGCCAGGGAATTTCTGCTCCGGCACCTGCAGCACCTCCTGCCCTGGCCTGGATGTCTGCAGCTGATGCTCCCGCACAGTCTCACTCTGTCCCACTGCAGCAGGTGTTTTTTTCTTCCCCCTATTTAATATGCTGTTGGAGAGGTGCTACCATCATCACTGGCGGGCTTGGCTTTGGCCAGGGGTGGGTCAGTCTTGCAGCCGGCTGGCATTGGCTCCATTGGACATGGGGGAAGCTTCTGGCATCTTCTCGCAGAAACCACCCCTGTAGCCCTCCCTTTCCCACTACCAAAACCTTGCCCTGCAAACCCACTACATTGCCTTATGGCAATACATGGGTGCTCACTACTCCTCAGCAAGGGTGCCACGGGCAAGAACACCCCACAGACTTGCCAGTGGGTCAGGAATACCATGGCCCCTGGGGTAGGGGAGCAGCTCCTGGGGACCAGCCCCCCTCAAGGCAGTGGGGTTTCCACTTCACCGCTCTCCTCCTTTCAGGCATCCAGTACCGAGTGTACATAGGCAAGATTTCAGAGGAAATGAAGGTAACTCACCAGACAGAGGGAGCAAAACATCATTTACAGAGGAATGGGAGGGGAGAGGACAGGGGCAAAAGTCTCACATGTTTTATCTCTGGGCAGGATTCCTAACCTTCAGCCACTTCCCTCCCCCCTCCCCTTACTGAGAAAAAATTCAGATGCAGGCAACAGGATTTTGGCAAATAAGATAGAGAAGCACATCTTTTGAGTTTAAGAAGTCCTAAGGAAGAGTAGGAAGGGAATTTATTATGGCAATATGCATGGAGGCTAAGAGAAATGGTCATTTTCACTAGAATAAAACAAATCCAGGGTGCTGGGCTAGGCAAAAAGTCTGCAGGGCAGATGCTGGGCACATTCCAGAATATAGTCCCAGGCTATAATAAGGAGTAAGAAACAGAAGACCTACAGGGCAAAAGTAAAAATCTAAACCAGATACTTAGTTATATATTTTATTTTAAAAACAGGAAACAACCACATTAATAAGCATATAAAACCCATCCAAAATACTCACAATGCTGTTACAGAAAAAGAAAATAACAAAGAGATACCATGTGAGAAAGACCTACACATTTCTGTCCAAGCCAACACACATCTCTGATGCAAAGTACAGAATGCTCTTATGCACAGCTGTAGGGGGCATTTCCTAACATATTCCTAACAAATATCATGTCTGGAAGTGCTGAAGGGTCAAAGGAAGGGCACAGAAATCCATATAAAATGAACCAAAATATGAAAGTTGGGGAAGAAGTGGTAATACTTCTAAGAATAAACATTTGGCATGGAAGCCTGATAGAAAGCTAGGGAAAACTGGATGCAATAGGATTGCCTTGTGCAAAGCTAGGGTATTTAAAATGAAGTCACAAGTAGTATTTCACAACAGCAAGTTTCACTGATATTTGCAACCGTTTCTCATTAGGGAAGGAAGAGAAATATCATCACAAGTTACTGAAAATGCCAGATACACACCCCCAGCATATACATCGATGGGAACTTCTCTGACCTGCTCTGAAACAGTATGCTATCAAAAAGGCTTGGGCTATCCATGCTACGATGATTTTGCTGCCATTCCTGCCTTTGAGCCTTTAGTCCTTTTACCTACCTTGGAATCTGTGGGCCTGTTTCTCTTCTAGGATATCCAGTGATGGACTCCAGCATTAGTTTGCAGGTAGACCTGAGTTCTATCAAGTCCAAAACCACAGATCAGATCTTAAGAGTAGTTTAAGTTGGACCTACCTCTGTGTGACCTTTAGATAGCTTGTGCAGATCTGGACAGACATGGGCCTGGAGTCTCCCTCAACAGAGTGCTGCAGTCAGTGAAGCAAACTCCCACCCCTTGATTGCAAGTGTATTGTATGTGCTACTTTCTGCCTTCCTGAACTGCGCTAACCTGGCAGCAAGGGTAGGTGTATACGCACTCCAGATTGCCTAGCAGTATGACAAGCAGGGATACTGATACTTACTGATGTACAATTAATGTCTGCCATATCCCTTTCAACAGAGGCACTATTACAGAGCTGTAACACATCTACACAGCGCGCCGCACACCGGTGAGCATCACAACAACATCATGCAGATCTTCCAGAGAGGACATAGGGGGCAAAAACATTTGGCCTGCAACCAAACAGTGGACTGAGCCCTACAGACCTTTCACACTGCTAAGCTAGCAAGTTCCAGTATCTCTGGTCTCCAGTCCTGCATCTCTACCTTTATGATCTTACACACACCATAACTGACCATGCCCGTTTCCAGAAGGGTTATGCTACATGCCTCTTAATATTTATAAGAATTGCTAAGAAAATAGTTTTGGAAAAATAATTTTGAATCTCACACACCTTTAAGTAACAATCTGCAAACTTTCAGACTTCTGACCTAGAATGCAGCAGAGAAAAAAAAAATAAAACAAAGAGAAGACAGGTAAAGTTACTTTCTGGTTTACCATCACCACCCTCAATCATCCTATACAATGCTGAGCTGTGACTGAAAATAAACTAACACCACCCATTTGTTGCAATACCACACTTTCCAATCAACACCTGGGAACAGTATTTAAAATTGCCACCCATAAAATCCCAAATAACAGAGATTTTAGTGGAAAAACAGACATACCTCTTCTCACTAGTATGGAATTCTTTGAATTTCTTTCCAGAGGGCACAAATAACTTAAAAGGGATGTGCATAATTGGGCCTGTTGCACCCATCATCCAAAATGCCCAATCTCCTGTTTCATATCACATTTCTCCTTTACAGTCTTATTGCACCTCAAGTCTACAGCATCTTTTGTTAAATTAGCTATTTCTCATAAACATCTTCAACTTTTTGTCTGTACATTTTTGTACACCATTAAAAAAATAAACATTTACAAAGTGACATACAAATAAATAAACTTAAGTAAAAGTATGCTTTCAGTCTGTCTATACAAAAAAATAAGACAGCAGGAAAAAATATGCATGTAACTTGGTCCCCTTTTTCCTGAGGCTGAAAAAAAGTGCACACTGGACAGGAAAAAGCAAGGAGATGGCTTTTTGGTAGGCTTCTTAAATTCCAGTGTAACACAGCAGACACTCACACAGGTAGACTCAAAGGGCTGGGGACTTGTTTAGTGGGTCCCTTCAACTCACTACAAAAATAGTAATCAGATTCAAATACATAACCATCAAATACATAGCTGTCACTGCGTGCCTAAGTATGTTAACCCCAAATAGCAATTATAGATGAGAAAAACCAAAAATATTGCCAACTCTTCTCTGTCACAAACATCAGGAGAACAGAGAAGATGAGATTATTTTTGCAAATGCCAGGTGCCTTCCAGTACTTGAAAATGTGATCACCCATATCAGATTTGCTTAATGCTGGTAAGCCTGGCAGAATGGGCGAGTATGTGGGTGCAAAGAAGAAAATAGCAGCAACTGGGGGGTGGGGGGAAGTGAGAAATGTCCCAGTTCTCATGGTTTTCTTTGCTTATTCCTTTTTTAATGAGTCTTTAAGCGTGTAAGAGTCAAAGAAGTGGTGTTTCATGAATCTTAGGCAACGTCTTTGTCGGGCTGTATGCTGTTCAGCTCCACCATGGGGTTCTTCTCTACAGGCGATGTGGGGCTGGCTTCTGCTCGTCCTTCAAAGCCCCTGGAGATGTCTTCAAAAGTCCTGCCCTTGGTCTCTGGCACTTTGAAGAATGTGAAGACAAAGAAGATGACCAGGAAAACAAGGAAGATGAGGAAGACATAGGAGCCACATAGTCTCTGCAGGGAGGACAAAAGCAGGAGGTTTTGAGAAGCTCATAAACCTAAATGCAAGGTCATTTGCTGTTGACAGGTCAAAATTCTAACACCTTCCTGCAACAATGCCTTACTGACTTTTTCTCAACACAGCATTATTTCTTTTAATTGAAAATCGGGCTCCTGTGGGTGATCAAAATTGAGGCTTTTACAGGGAAATCCTTAATGCACTACTTAAGATAGCTCTTCCTACTATTTGTAAGCTACAAGCAGTTGAGACAACAGAATATAAGATGAGTGACAACACTCAGCCTTCAGTAACAATCAGAACACAGTATCAGGAGCCTCTGGAAGACTGACCAGACTGCTCAAAGCAGGGACAACTTCAAGGAGAGATTAGGTTGTTTAGGGTCGTACAGTCATGTTTTGAAGTCTCCAAGGATGGAGACTCTACAACCACTCTGGATACCTATTCCAATGCTGCAGCACTCAGTGCTTGGGCAAACTGGGTCCTTACCTCTGCATAAGGGAAGAGCATTCCCACCAAGAAATTAGAGGTCCAGTTGGAACAACCAGCCACTGCCATGGCTGCAGGCCGTGGGCCCTGACTGAAGAGCTCTGCCACAATGAACCACGGGATAGGGCCAGGGCCAATCTCAAAGAGAGCCACAAAGCCGAAAGTGGCAACAATGCTGATGTATCTGATCCACTCCACAACATCCTGCAAGGGAACAAAACACAATCAGCTGCAGTTTGAGGCAAACCTGGCACTGCACAGTGCCATCTCCAGTGTCACAGCTTTCCCAGCTGCACTGTGAATACTGTGGCACTGTTTCCACGTTTAGGACTCTCCACTGCACACTCTAGCCCCAGCAGTACCCGCCTACAGGGCAGAATCACAGGGCAAGGCAGATGTATAGTCCTGTAGGTCGCCTGCTGGGTTTCAGGGTGGACAGGAACACCAATTACTCACCTTCAGAGCTAAAGCAACAGTCATAAGAACAGCACACACAGCCATGCCACCCAAACCAATTAAATGGAGGGTCCTGCGCCCCGCACGCTCCACCAGGAACAGCTAGAAACATGACAGGAGAGAAAAATATCCATGACTTCAGCAACAAAACCAGAAGCGGCTCCCTTGCTCAGCGTGCCCTGCACCTCTTTCTTTTATCTGCCTGTAGCTCTCGGTGCCAGTGGTGATCTCAGTGCAGGTGCCCAGACTGCTCCATTCTAGGCCCAAGTTTTTCCTCTTTAGTTCTCACTACTGCCTTCTCCCATCATTCTTTTCCCCCCTGCACTCCTTTCCCCCCCCCCCTTCTTCTAAAAGCGTAATACCCCTACCCCTTTCTCCACTCCTCTCCTCCCACAATCCTTTCAATGCACTCTTTTCTTTGCTCTTGAAGGCCATTGCCTAGTCCAATACTTTGCCACAACCTGGCTACTTGTCTTCAGTCACATCTCCCACAAAAGCCCGGGCAGACAAGTTACCTCTCACCATAAGTTCCACTTACCGAAATAACAGTGAAGACTGTGTTTACCACACCAGCTCCAATAGTGGCATAGACAGGCTGTGTGATACCAGCTCTTTCAAAAATCCCTGTAGAGTAATAGAATACCTGGGAAGAGAAGCAAAAGTTAGACACCATCACAACTCCAGCATTTGAAAGCATGTCCCTTATTCTCTGCCTAATGGCTTGCAAGCCCAACAGGGAGTTTCTAAGAAGCACTCAACAGTATAAAACAGCATCCTTCTGGTCAAGGTTCATTCACTTTATGCAAGACTGCAATGCCTTGCCAGGGCATGCAGGGGGAAAATTGAAAGCAAATATAATCTCCACATTCCATTTTAGCAATCTCTGCAATATCACAAAAGTAACCCTCAGTCAAGGTGCATGACAACGTGCTTCTGGAAGCACAGTTCTCTCAACATTAGTAGCAAGTGCAAGCATAGCCAGAGATAATAAGGGAGGCTCAGCACACGGGACAGGAAAGGAACTCACAGCATTGATGCCTGAGAGCTGTTGGGAGAGCTGCAGCATGATGGCAATGGTAATGGCTTGACGGTAATTTGGAGAACGGAAGAGCTCTGGCACAGTTGCTTTCTTTTCCTGAGACATTTTAGCACTCTCTTCTTTCATCTCCAAGATGTCCTGAGACACATCTTGTGTACCACGGAGCTTCTGAAGAACTGGAGGAAAAAAAAAAAAAAAAAAATCAAGAAATGCCAGGTATAACAGACCCACAGCCAGTAGGTTCTGCCCTGCCTCCCCTGCTGCCCTGCTGTTTCAGGGAGGGCACACTGGGAACACTGGGCCACCTGCCAGTATTTGGGCCTGCTACACGGGAAAGACAACCTCTTTCTCAGCCTTGTGCTGTGATCAGCATGGAAACCAGGCCCAGTTCCTGCTCATGTTGCTTGAGCTCCACACTATTATTATTATTTTTTTTCTGTACACACACTTGCCAGAGCTGACTCCAGCCCTCTGCGGCAGCAAAGGGAAACGCCCTCCAAGCTCCTTGTTAAATGTCAGCCTGTTTCCCACCTTTCAGGAGGAGCTGACAGAGCTCCAGCAGCTGGCCCTGCTACATCCCACCAGGCCAGGCACCACCACTCCTCCTGTCTTAACCCCACCTGGAGTCTCTGTCGGGATGCCAGGTTTCCCACACTTCCTGGCACTGACGCAACCTCAAGGATGGCGGGCCAGGATGGCAGGCCTGGTGCCCTCTGGGAGTCACACCCCGATCCACCACAGGCTCCAGGCTCAGTCCTGGCCTCCCACTCAAGTTCAGTGCAGGCTGGGAGCCAGAATCCAGCCCTGCCCCTTCAGGGATGAGTTCTTACCTGCTTGTGCTTTTTCTTCCTCCATCTTGTTGATCAATAGGAAACGGGGGCTCTCAGGGCAGAAAAGAAGAGCCACGCACTGCAGGATTGCTGGGAGGACCGTAAACCCCAGAAGCAGTGGCCAAAGTTCTTCAGTCCCCATGATTGCTTCCAGGCCAAAGACCTACACAAAGAATTGGAGAGAAAGAATGATTTTAACACTCCAATCCCTCACCCCCACATCAGGCAGGATGACAGGCCCACATACCGCACCCGATAGCGAGTGTGGCCCCCCTTGCCCTTCCCCTGCCCTCCTTTCCCCCTGAGGGCAGGATCAGGTTGTGTCAAGCTTACCTGGGCCACCAGGATGCCCACAACAATTCCCAGCTGGTTGAGGGTGCCAAAGGCTCCACGGAGGCTGGTGGGCGAGACCTCACTGATGTACATGGGCACAAAGCCAGTGCAGAGACCACAGAAGAGGCCAATAATGAAGCGGCCAATAATCAGCATCTCCACTGCCTTTGCCAGCTTGGAGAAGGCCATGAGAGTGCCACCAGCAAAGGCCAAGATGTTCACCAGTAGCATGGAGTTCCTCCTGCCAGGGTAAACATGTGAAGACTGAGCTTAAACCGGCAATACAGTGGGAAGTTTGCTGCAAGAGGGGTAAAACTACTCATGATACCCATGATGCCCCACCTCAGGGGTGTGAGGAGAACACAGTAATTCCCGTTCAGCTCCCACCTTGGCCCACAACCCTGTCTTTCCTTTTGCAGCCCACACAATTCTTGCTGCCACCTCCTCCCTCCCTTCCTCTCACCTCTGCCCTCTTCCTCCCAACACTCCCCTGTCCATAGGAAAAATTCCCTCATGACTTGGATCCCTCTTCCCAACTTACCTGCCAAATCTGTTGACAAACAGGCTGACTGAGAAGGAGCCAATCATACCTCCTACTGAGAAGATGGCCACAGAAAGGGACCACAGAGAGGTGAGGAGCTCTGGAGAGACAACATCCCCAGTCCGTTCTGATAAGGTTCTGTTGAAGAATCTCTGGATTATCTGCAGGAGGAATCAGGTAGGGACATAGTTACAATCCAGTGAGAGGCGTTCTGAACTGGAGAGAGGGGAGATGACTTTTGAGGTCTTCTTTCTTGTTTTCATGGAGGCAAGAAGCAAGGGCAGACCCTAAAAATTGAGTAGGCAGCAACAAGTCATGCAAGGGGAAAACAAGGGTGCAGAAAGAGGAACTTCCATTGTTCATGAACAGCGGACAGGTAGCAGTATGATGAGGGAGAAATTGCTTCACTGAATGTGGAGGGGTAGGCCAGTGTTTATTAAGGAACAGGCTTATCTTCTGAATGTTTATGGATGGTGAGTCACTGGTGCTGCTTGGGAGGGGGTGTGAGACAGTTGGAAGCAAAAGAGAGCAAGAAAATGCAACCAGAGAATGGAAAGGAACATTTCTGCTGACAACACCAGAACTCTGGCAGCAGGGATGGGCTTTCTGGGATGGAAGCAGTTTAAGAGACACAGAAAGTTTCAGAGGTAAGCCTGAAAATGGCAGCATCATGCAGAACAGTCCTTAGTCGTCTCATGGGGATGTGACAGGGCTGTGCTGCCGATTTCCAAGGCATCCTCTTTGATGAGGGAATTTCTGCAAAGGTTGAAGAGGACATGGCCTCAGAGTACGTGCCCCCAGCAGATGGCAGCAGGACATTAGCTAGGGAGGACACACACCCCCACCCCCGATGATGTGACATCTATTCCCGGACACAGGATGGATGTGGTATTGGTGACTCAGTTCCTGAGAGAGAGAGGAACCATCTTATAGTTACAAGAAAACCACACGTCTCGTTTTCTTCATCTCTTCTTTCTTAGGCTACAGTCATGAGATTATGGGTCAGAATGCCCAAGTCACAGTCCTTTCAGAAGCACTGAATCTACACTTAATACAAGGAATGAATAAACAAATAAAGAAGCCTGAGATGGTCCCAGAGACAAACTAAACTAGAGCAACTGTAATCCCTGCCAACCCTCAACTGTTTTCTGCACACTGCACTCTACATTCCTTCTGCCATGGCTGGTTTATTCTGACTCAAAACTGAAGTGGCTCACATTTCTCCACGCACCAGATACAGACCTACCAGGAAGTGGCAGATGGAGCCCTCCTATCCCCTCTTACTCCTAATTATGAGAATTAACCTCTCTGGTCACTCTCTCTCCTCCCCAAAACTTTGCCCTTCGTGTCCCACTGTTGTAGTTGAGGGGGGGGGTTGTATGTCTTCTTAACATCATAAACGAGAACCAAGTTATTAGCTGCTTGGGACGCAGCTCCTCTTTTCCACACCTTTTTTTTCCCCACCAGCCCCTCACTCCTACTGTCTCCACAAGTCATTCATCCTTCCTCTCACCTTCTCAGGAGCATTGATGACACCAGTGTTGTACCCGAACTGGAGAGATCCAATGGCAGCAATGGAAACAGCATAGATAAGAGGTACTGTGATTTTCTGTGGAAAGAAAGAAAAAAAAAAAATGTATTGTTATTCATGCTTTCTTTACAACCCTATTTCTCTTCAGCATAAACAGGAGCTGCAGCTCATAGGTGCCATGCACAAGTGCACCAACAGCAGGGAATGCGCTCCTGTCCTGCAAGGGTGGGTATCAGTAACAAGAGACCCTGGGAAGGGAGATGCAACTGTACAGCAGGGAAGTTCTGTGACTAGAAATAGGAGGGCCGGTCAGGACCTCTCCTTTATTATCTCCTGACCTTCATCAACTATTCTCAGCTCATTAGTAATGAATACACTGGGTGCATTAGTGGCTGTTATTTTGGGTTGATCTGCTTTACAGAGAAGCTTTTGCTGATCTCTGGCATGTCATGAAACAAGGGTCTAACTCTTCTCCATGCCAGCTGACAAGTTCCCATAAATTGAGGCACAGATCTGTCCACAAGCTATACCGGCATTCACTCCCGATAGTTAAAACCCGCACTCTTCAGCAACAGGTCTGCTTTTCTTAGGCTAGAGCTTCCCAACCCTGCCCCAGGGCACCTGGCACAGCAGCCTGCCTCACAGAGGTAGCAGCAGTGCTGCCAACCTTCCTGCTTATTTTTCTTGAAGCAGAGACAATAGTTGGCATTTTAGATGAAGTAGCGTCCCTGGAATTTGGGTATGTTAATCGCTATTTATTAAAATAAAATAAAAACTGCTCAGCCCTCTGAGCCTGAGGAAGCTTGATGGTCCAACCTCAGAAGTCTCAGACTGAGAAATTTAAGTGTCAGTGAAAAGCATCTGACATTTTCTACATCTTTAAAGCTTGTGACATTTAAGCCAGCTCTGTGCTAGGAAGGCATGGGGGAGCAGGTGATTCGGGAGTTGGCACGATGAGGAAAGGCCATGTTTCTGTCTCAGGAGGAATTGGAAGCTTTTCCAAAATTATTAACAGTTCCTTTTCCAAGGCTTTCCAATTATTGTCCTAAGGCTCACAGAGGAGGGAAGAGTACTCCGTGGGGCCTACTGTCACAGCTCTTCCAGCCTCTCACTTCCCAGCTCAGCTCCAGGAGCAGTGGCTCCTAAGGCTGCCCAAAATTTTTGACAATAACCTTCTGCCAACACTCACACCACCTTTACCAATCTTTCAAGTCAAGCACTGGTGCTTCTGGCCTACACAACCCTCACACAGCCACCAGTTAGGCCCCAGTAAACAGCAACTGGGGGAAATGACTCGCAGGGGCATGGCTACCCCCACCTACATCATGTGAACGTTTCAGGCTGGGCTCTCTTCCTGCTGAGGTTAGTGATGGAGTGGAGGGGACAAAGAGGACAGGGTCTTATCCTTGCAGGGGGCAAATGTCTCCCGAGGTAGCACTCACACCCAAACACACTCTAGGCCTTCTTCATCCTGCCATCATGTGACCACTCCCCTCATTTTTGTCACAAGGAAATTTGGCGGAGAACCACAAGGACACACCTCTTTCAAGGCACCCACATGCCTGTAAAAGTGCATTAAGACATCTAAGCACTTTTAGGGCTTCAGGCCAGGTCACCCCTAGTCAGCAGCTATAGCAAAGCTGAGGACAAAACCCAGCTCTCCATGTTTTCAACGCAGTGACTCAACACAAGAGCATCTTTCCCATCAGGGCTCTGCTTTGTCATGGCTTGCAGTGATCACAGCTGGCCTTTTTCTTCTGGGGTGCAGCAGCGACCCCCTACCTACATGGGACACAAGCTACCAAGAGGTTAGTTATCCTGCCCTCTTTCACGCTCCCTTCTCCTGGCTGTGGCCTGCTATTCATCCCTTACCAAGCCTCCTGCCACCTAGACATCACATGGCCTTGACCCATCCCCTCCACCGAGCCAGACTGATCTAATGTATGGATCATTTGTTACTGCTGGAAGTGTTTCACTTCCCAGAAGTCAAACAGGGAACTCAGAAATAGTTCGGCGACACCCGCCCTACCCAAAGGCTCAAGGCTGAGGTCTATACACCGGCAACGAATTCAAACCACCACCACCACCCCCCTCCGACCACAGGCATCAGCAATGTTCGTTATCCAGGAGCCGCTTCTCGCCAGCGCCGCCCCCCCCACCCTTCTACTTCACTACTGGAACCTCAGAGTAGTCCAACTTGTTGAACGCAGCTACAACAGCCCCCCAGCCCTCCTCTGAGTGACCTTGAGCAGACGCTCTCCTTTGCTGCATCCTCTCATACCACCTGCATCTCCCATCAATACGGGCAGCGTGGGCCCCGGGCTTCTGCTGCTCCTTGTTGTAACTGCAATCCTGGCACCCTGCGCCGGGTGCAGCTGGGTAGGTGCTGCCTCTCCTTCCCTCACGCCTGCCTGCCTTGCTGCCCTGCTACACTCGGGCACATGCAGTCATCAGCGCCCTCCACGAGTGCACGCCTCACTCGTAGCTGCAGATGGAACCACGATACCGCCAAACATTCCGTCCCTGGCTCCCCGAAGTGAGAAAGGGGAAAGGTGGTTTTGCTTTTCTTCTGACATTTAAAAGCGCCTTTAATATAAACCACATCACCAGCAGCACCACCACAAAAAAAACGCCTTTAAGAGGAATCTTCTTTTCAGCATCACAAACCCCGGGACAAACAAGCGCTGCCCTGCCAGCAAAATAAACCTGGCGATCAATATCATGAAGTACGGACACAGCATCATGTGGAGCATCAGGCCACGCGCACGAAAGCAAATCAATCTCGCCATCTGCAACACCCCCCGCCCCCGAGCCCCCGCAGCGGCCTGCCGGCACCGCCGCCGCATCCACGGTCACGACGGCCCACAGGCACCCGGAGGCAGCGATCGGTCGCGACCACCCGCCAGTCACGACCCCCCGCCCCTCCACCGAAGCGCCCGGGGACCCGAGCGGCGGGGATCCGAGCGGCGGCTGCCCGCCGGCGAGCACCCTGCATCGGCCGCAGCGTTGCCGGCCGGCGGGTGGAGGGGGAAGAAGGAAGGAGAAAGCCGCGCTCCCCCCTACCTTTTTGGTATCCATCGTGGCCTAAGCGACCGGCCGCTGCCGCTCCCCAGCTAACGGAACGCGGCGAGGAGGCGGCTACGCACCCGCCCCCAGCTCCACACGAACCCGCACCCTCCGCCCGCCGCGGCCGGGCTTTTATGGCCTCTGTTAGAGGGGAGGGACCGGGGCGGAGCTCCGCAGCATCCCGTAATTACAGCGGAGGAAAAAAAAAAAACCCAACAACAAAACACAAAAAAAAAAAACCAACCACCCCAAACCCAACCAAAACAAAGCAGGTCGAGTTCACGCCGTTTGTGACTTAAAACCGACACCAGCGCCTTCCGGCGCCGTGCGTGCCGGGCTGCCGGGCCGCCATGGAGCCGGCCGGGGGCGGGCGGAGCGCGGGGGAGAGGTTCGCCCGCCGCGGTGCTGCCGCCCAGCTGTTCGTTAATGGCGGGTCGTGGCGGTTTGCACGAAAGGAGCTGTGGCGTAAAGCGGGTTTCAATCCGTAGGAAAACGGGCAGGCCGGTGGTGGTGGGCGCGGGCAGGAGCCTGAAGACAAATGCTGTATGTGCTCTGTGGCCGCTCACCCCACCGCCCAAAGCTGTGGATGAGGCACTGGGTAATTTGGTTTGAGGGATTTGTTGGTTGGTTGTTTTACTTTTGGTTTGGTTTTTAATATATTTTTCCTACAAAGCTAGTATCTGCAGGGGCAAAGCTGAAGCAGTGATCCTGCAGATGCGTGTAGTCCCAGGCTTGTACCCTTTCCATCCCCCTGCACTACTGTGCTTCATGTCCATTTGCTGTCCATCCTGCAGGTCAAACAGGCACCAGACTCTTCCAGGGGAGTAACAAAGAGCCCTGCTTTGATTCTCGGGCCACACCACTGTCAAACAAGAAAAGTCTTCACTGAACCAAGAACCTGCCCAGCATTTTGCCTCCAGAAAACAGCAACAGCTCAGAGCTGGGGCTGGGTGCAAGGGCGAGGGGAGAAGGGTGGCGTAACATTGTTTCAGTTTTAGGAAAATTATCTTGGGATCAGCCATCGCTTCTGTCACCAGATTCTGTGAAAGTGGAACGATCACATTTTAATTTCAGTTTTGCTGTTTATTTGACGTGGTCACCTGGCCACACGTAACTTTAAATTAACAGGCTAAATGGGGGGACACTTTCCCTCGCTCCCTTCGCAGATATTTCTGTGGTGGTGTTCAAACATTATTCCCAGCAGAAAAACAGTTGTGCGGAAGGGCAAGGGAAGCCTGCACAGTCCTCTTTACCTGTTAAAAGCTCATCTGCCCACCCACAAAGGAGCACAGAGGGACAATGGCAGGAGGAGGACCCCAAATAACACCAGCCCCAGCTACTCCCAGGCCCCACAGGAGCCATCAGCACATCAAAGGCCCCATTTTCACACTCCCAGAGGAAACCAGGGACACAATGCCAGGTGGCAACACAAATTAAGGACTTAGAGGAAGGAACACCCTGTCTGGGCCCACCCTTCCCAGGGCTGGCCCGGGAAAGCCATCAGCCCCATTGTTCAGGTGTGACACCCACCGCGAAGAGTCAAAGGATGCAAAATCTTTCAGCAGGGGGGTGCTGCGTGCTGGGGCACCGGACACATTACAGGATGCAGGGGAAGAGCATTTTGGGATTGCACAGGGTTTAGCATGAGGTGTTTAGGGGAGGAATCAAAGGGGGGGAAGGGAGGGATGAGGAGAAGAAAGGGATGATTGCATGTAAACTGTTGGCTGGCCAGCACACGTGTCCAGCCTTGCCCTGCACTTGATTAGCACAGTTTGCCGTATCTCATTGCTAAAATATATTTTTCTTCTCCTAGGTGAAGTACTCTTTGTTTGGGGGTGAGGTGATGTGGTGTGTATGGGTTCTGTCTGAGTGACAGGTCACTTTGTAGTGCAGCAACTGCGGGTGTACAGGTGCAGGTGTGAGCACTAGCAAAGATCCAGCCGGACCAGCTGGCAAGGAGGTGAAGTGGCCTGGGAGCTAGGGGATGTCTGTAAGGGAGCAACTGCCTATCAAAGGGACTGGGACAGTCCCAACCAGCTGCAAGAGAGACTATGAGGTCTGGGGGTCTATAGAGGTGAGACCCACCGGTGTCTGTGTCTCTAAGGGCAAGGCTGTGGCAGGCTGGCTACTGGAGGGACCAAGGGACTCCTGGCCAGCTGTGCATATGCATGTGCTTGTGTGTGTGTATGTGTGTGTGAGTGGTGGGGTCTGTACCAGCAACAGGAGTGGGGCTGCAGCCTTGGGGTCTCATATGCCCAGCTGCCAGCAACTGGAGAGACTGGAATCTGGGGGCAGACTGAGTATCTGAGCCCAGCTCATGGAAGGATGCACCTTATACATGTGTATATAAGTGTGTATGTATATATATATACACACACACACACACACACACATGTATTTCCCACTAACCTCCATCCTGCTTAGTCTGGGAGGGGAACAGGATGAAGCTATTGGTGCTGTCTGTGTTTGTGTAAATGTGTGTCTGTAGATCTGTGTGGCAGCCATGTATATATGTGCACATATGTGCACATATGTGGTGCATATGTGTGCTTTTATGCACATGCCCACAGGGAATACATGCTCAGCCTTGCTACTGGTTGCACCTGGAAGCAAGAAGCTGTGGCAGCCTTGCCTCTGTCAGACTGCCAGATCCAGCCCTAATCCCCTAACATGCTTTGTTTGACCGATCTTGGCTTACATTTATTTTTCTTTTTCCTAGCTTATTTTCCATTTGTTTCTAAGCATAGCAAATTCCACCTTGAATCTGATCACCCAGCTGTCTCAAACTCTGGCATTATCTTTGGAAATATTAATTTACGGGTTAGTGTGGGAAGCTGCCATATTTGGGGAGGCTCTAAGTGTATCCAGATTTCAGAGGCAATCTTCAGACTGTACAAAGCATTCTTCTGAAATGGCCTCATCCCTAGCTTATTCTTGAGCCATGTGACTGTTGCAAGTGCTGAGCAACCCAAACTTCAAAATCAAATACATACATAGCTACCAGTCCAACTTAGAAGCAATATGAGTTTAGCTGAAAACTAAATCCCTAATACATGGTGCAGGATACAGTGGGTGGCACTTCTTTACCTTTACTGGGCTGGTGGAGTAAACAGAAGCTCAAAAGGCATCACTGAAAACCAAATTTTCCTAAGGAGTATTGGGAAAATACCCCACCCTCCCATTTCAGTGAGTTTTGCCCCAGTCTGAATTCATCTGCCTGCTCCTCCTAAATACCAGTTTTGTTTCTGTCCTAGGATGCACACCTACCTCTCCCACATCATAGCTAATTCTCCTGAAGATTAGCTGCTGGGGGAAGCACCTCCTCAGCAGAGCTATCCACCTAGTCTTTTTGGGAATACAATACTCATGTATTATGCAAAGCGCATTAACTGCACCAGGATGGAGGCCCAGTGCAGGCTGCCAGTGCCCAGCCAGACATAAGATTTCTAAAGGAAGGACCAGGCAGAACTGGCCCCAGGTACAGCTTGATGCTGGCTGCCCCACATTAAATACCAGTATCCTAACCGCAGAGCTATGGGGATTGGGAAAGACTCGTTTTTTGCTTAACAAGCTTTTTTCTTTTTAGCTTTGAAAACACTTGCATGTCTAAACTAGTGCATGCCAACAACTAACATTTCATTTCCAGGGCGCTTACGTTTTCTGAGGAAAGTTGTTTTAATCAAAGAATGCCTATCCAAGCATTAAGCAAGAGCCCCAACAGTGGGCAAGCCTGTTCTTAATTTATATTAGAGGCTGGAGCTGGCAAGTGACCCCGCAGAAGCACCTTACTGTGGCTTTTTGGAAATGTCAGTGGAGCTCCAACAGGTACAGTTCTATGGCAAACATGTTCCATATACACAAGGTCTTGGGTCAAGGGATAAATGAAGAAATTGGGTGCTAAAAAAAAAAATAAAATTTTTGATCCTTTCCATGCTTCCATAACCTAATGGGAATGGGGACTGATCAGCCACACGGTCATCACTCTGCTGTCCAAGCTCCTGGCAAGCTAGATTTCACCTTACACTAGCTGCTTTGTCATATCTGCCCAACTTTCAGTTCAGTGGTGCTGCCCCATCCAATGAAGCTCTTTCCAGTCTCTCTTTCCCCTCCAAGTTTAGTGAATCCTGTCTCGTGGTTCTCATTATTTTGCCTGGAGAACAAATTCTTCAGAGATAAGAGGAGCAGGGGCAAGGAGCATTATTATGCAGTGTTTGCCTTGAGAGGTGGCTTTGTGCTTTGCTGTTTGTTGTGTTTATAACAAAAGAGCATTCAGAACAAATGGGAGAGAATGAGAGCCAGCATGGGCCAGATGCTCTCCCCACAAGCCACGAGTAACTTTTATTGTTGAGAGGAGCTAAGAAGGGGGAGGGAGGGAGGGGTGGGGTGGGGAGGAAAGATAAAAGGGAGAAACAAGACAATGGGTGGGGAGTAGGTTGGCCCATAGACACCAGGAGGTTAAGACAGTGAAAAAAGAACCAACGGAGAGACAAAAGGCAAAAACAAAAAGAAAGATAAGGCATAATGAAAAGGAAGCAAGCACTAAAACAGATTAGAAGGGCAAAGCAGAGGAATAAAAGAGAAAAGGAAGTAAAAGGCAGCAGCGAAGTACAAGAGAAAAAGGAATAACAGGTGATAAGATAGAAAAGATGAACTCAGAGAAAGAGAGGTACAGGAAGACATTGCAGAATTACCCAACCAGGAGAGCTCAGACACAGCACTGGAGAGACCATAGCATTAAAGCAAAGCCTCCTTTAACCCCTGCCCTCTACCACTGTGAAATGTAGGTTGGAGCTAATGTCTCTGAGAACTTTCCTAATTAACCGAGTCGATTAATCAAATCATTGAAGTAAAAAGTTTCTAATTCTTTAATAATCACTTGCAAAGTGGACGTAACCTTCATGTAAAAATAAATAGTTCTGCAGAAACCAACATGCTGGAAAGTAAACGACAAGCAGTAGCATCATATTGAAAATTTTGTTCCCTCTCCTGATCTCAGTGCTACATGAGAGACATTATAACCTCCAGAAAGTCATCTCAGGTTTCCTAGTCCCACTTCATAGAATCATAGGATGGCTTGGGTTGGAAGAGGCCTTAAAGTTAATCTGGTTCCAGCCCCACTGCCATGGGTGGGCAGGGACACCTTCCACTAGACCAGGTTGCTCAAAGCCCATCCAACCTGGCCTTGAACACTTCAAGGGATGGAGTATCCTCACCTTCTCTGGGCAACCTGTTCCAGTGCCTCACCACCCTCACAGTAAAGAATTTCTTCCTAATATCTAATCTAAATCTGCTTTTCTAGCTTAAAGCCATTACCCCTTGTCCTGTCACTACCACTATGGGCCCTTGTAAATGGTCCCTCTCCAGCTTTCTTGTGGACCCCCGTTAGGTACTGGCAGGCTGCTATAAGGTCTCCCCAGAGCCTTCTCTGCTCCAGGATGAACAACCCCAACTCTCTTAGCCTGTCTTCGTAAAAGAGGTGCTCCAGCCCTCTGATCATCTTTGTGGCCCTTGTCTAGACTCGTTCCAACAGGCCCATGTCCTTCTCATGTTGGGGACCCCAGAGCTGAACACAGTCATCCAGGTGGGATCTCACGAGAGTGGAGTAGAGGGGAAGAACACCTCCCTTGACCTGCTGGCCATGCTTCTTTTGATGCAGCCCAGTATACAGCTGGCTTTCTGGGCTGTAAGTGCATACTGCTGGGCCAAATTGAGCTTCTTGTCCAGCAACACCCCTACGTCTTTCTCCTCAAGGCTGCCCTCAATCCATTCTCTGCCCAGCCTGTATTATGTGCTTGGGATTGCCAGAACCCACATTTAAGACCTTGCACTTGGCCTTCTTGAACTTCATGAGGTTGCCCCATGGGCCCACCTCTCAAGCCTGTCACGGTCCCTCTGGACAGCATCCCTTCCCTCCAGCGTATCGACTGCACCACTCAGCTTGGTGTCATTGGCAAACTTGCTGAGGGTGCACTCGTTCCCACTGTCCATGTCACCAACAACGATGTCGAACAGTGTCAGTTCCTGTTCCAACCCCTGAGGAATGCCACTCATCACTGGTCTCCACTTCCTATAACTCCTCAGGCCTTGTCCTCTTCTTTTGCTCTGATTTGAAAAAGCCTCCTGCCCAGCATCCAGACCACAAGCCTACTCTTCTGATTGATGTTGCCTGGGCAAACAGGCTTTCTAGCAAAGAGAGGAACTATATATCTGTGCAGTTGCCTTTTTCTTGTGCTATCCATTTATCTTGTTTTATTCTAACATTAGCCCATATCTAAGAATAGCGATAATGAAGTACGTGCATATGACTCACAGAGAATGCTGTAAATATATCTTTTCCATAAGCAACTGCCCTTCTTATGATCTCTATCAGTTTCTGCCTCCTTTTCTCTGGAACATACAGGCAACAGGTGAAACTACATCCAGAACTGTCCCAAATCCCATATCCCAGTCCTGGAATGGGATGCTGCAGCAGCTGGGGAGGTGAAGGCAGCAGCAGAGCTGCAATGGGAGCTCAGGGGTGAGCTAGCAGGAGGTGCAGGGCAGAAGTGAGAGGCTTTAGCCAAAATATATGTGGTATGGGGATTTTTGTATATCAGCCACTGCATCTCACCGTGGTTTTCTCCACCCTGAGCAAGAAACTGAGTTTGAAGGGCAATGTAAGAAAAAAGCCTGGCTAATGAAGTCCAATTAAAAACCATCAGCATAAGTGGGGAAAAAAAAGTTGTACCAAGGAGTAAAATTACAAAGAGAATTTCCTTGCAAAGTGCTGAGCAGCAGCATAGCAATAGGAAAATACACTCGGTTCAGGAGGGTAGTTGGGTTAGGGGCTGGTCCATGAGGCCTGGCGAGGAACAGAATTAGAGGTACAGGGAATTAGGGTTGCCATTCAGCTGAGACCTCAGATGACCCTTCCTTTCCCCGAGCACTAAATAACACATACACAAGGAGTGGTGACGAGTCTTCACAAAACTAATCTTTTCTTCATAAAATATTATTTAAAAAATTATTCAAGAAAATGCTACAGTCAGGTGGAAAAATTGTCCTTTCTTAAGAAGGGGAAACAATTTTTCTCTGGAAGGCAGAGAATGAACGTCTGTTACGTGCGGGGCACTGTGCCAGCACAACAAAAAGGATGACAGGAAATCTGACGAAAGCAAGCTAGGCAGTCTTCTCTGGCTGCTTCACCGGCTGCAGTGCTGCAGTCATACGTACTGATCTGAAGGCATAGGCTTCCCCACACAGCAGCATTTTATGCCTAGCCTGGTCAATCCAGCAGCAGGGGAATAGGTGCTGGGGCACGCTGCCTGCTGGCACATGGAGCCAGTCTGGGCCTGCACAGCTTGGCACGGGGTGGAGACATTTCACCAGTATAAGCTACCTTATCTCATGTCCCCATTTAGGCACACCTCTCACACCCCAACATAAGTTAAAGAAAACTACACACACAGCCAGCACATACACATACAGTATGCAGAGCTGAACCCACCCACTATACATACACACTCCCCAGCAAATACACACATTAGACGCATATATGTTGACACAGCAGCTCAGACACAGAAACACACTGACACATAACTGGCTACAAGCAGAGCTGCGATTCACAAACACTGCTTCTGGAGGCATTTCTCATCAAGCCACATTCTGCTCCCTGGTACCTAGCCCACATCATCCTACATTTTCCAGCAACAGCGTGAAGGGTTATAGCCTGGGGCAGGGGGAGCAGAGACTATATGAAAATGCTCACTGAGGTCACATGTGTTTACAGCAGCAGGATTCACAGGAAAGAAACAAAAAAGCCCCTGGCTGACTCTTCTCAGCTCCCCTCCCTGTTGTAATCTAAAATTAGCTGCTGTTGAGCTGAAAACACTCAGGCAGCCGGAGCTGAGCCTCCTCCTATCCCTAGGAAGGACTTGTTTCACCTCCTGGGCTAACAATGGCTACGTCGGTCTATCAAACAGGGGTTTATCACTTCTCTCCCAGCAGGAGATGCTCTGAGCTGCCCTGGGGCAGTGCTTCCCTCTCCCTCCTCAAGTACAGCACTCCACACTTGCTGCTCAGTAGCCAGGAGCAGAAGGAGCAGCCTGTGTAGGATGAGAAAGAGTGCGATGTCAAGAGCGCTCCAAAACCCTGCTCACCACCCCTGTGCCGAGATCCAGGCAAAGCAGACAAGGGAAGACAAGCTTAAACCCACCTTTAGGAAAAGCTGCCTCATGCAGCCAGTTCCACTCTGCATTGCCAGCAGGGTCAGCCACCAGAAAGGGGGCAGGAGGGATTCTGGCCCATCCCAGCCACCTCCTCATTTTATACAGACTCTTTTCAGGGGAAGACTACGCAGCATTTCCTGATACATGCTGTCTGTCTCTTCCCCAGCCTCCTTCCTCACCCTCCAGTGACGCTGCTCTACTCTGCAAGCAAAACCATCTGGCTCTTGCTTGCTCCCTCTGGGTGCTCCACACACCCTTTGTCCTCCCCCAGGACCATTCCTACACCCTTTCCACAGCTCACTTCCACTCCTACACACACATGTATCTGCTTGCCTGTGGCCTTCCTCACCTTTTTGAAAACGAGAGTGGTTACGTTCAGCCAGCCTGGCTGTGCAAGGATGCTGTGTACTCAGCTGCTCAGGTGTGTTTCTGTGAGCAGCTGCAGGATTCTCTGGGGCCTGTATTACACTTGCATTTCTATATAAATTGTTTATATCTGGGTGAGTTTCTATTCTGATACACAAACAGATATGCAATGTGTGCTATTGCATACCTGTACAAATACCTGTGCCCTGACTGAGACTACAGTGCATAAATTCATAGTATTAAAATGTGTACGTGTGTCCATATATACATATATTTATGCACATGCTCTTATTTCTGAGCATACATTTAAATATCTACAGATATTTTCACACATACTACTTTGTACATACACAGGTATGTACATAGGTATGTTCATATGAGTATATACATGTATAGCTGTATTTTTGTTTGGTTTTGCATATCTGTGCTTGCTTGCATTCATGTATCTACTATAATTGTTTATATGTATGCATTTCTGTGTACCAGTATTCACTTGTTCCTTATTTGAAAGCCTGTATTTTTATTGCTTATTTCTACTGGGCAGAGTTTGTCCAAAACCAAACATTACCTTTC
This sequence comes from Falco naumanni, assembly GCF_017639655.2. NCBI lineage: Eukaryota > Metazoa > Chordata > Aves > Falconiformes > Falconidae > Falco > Falco naumanni. The sequence continues at coordinate 8,534,761 of NC_054058.1, read as the reverse complement.
ACATTCACATTAGCATTCACATTAACAATAATAATAGCAAAATAAAGACCTACAAAATAAATGCGGAAAAAGATAGAGCTTGAACAGAAGAGATAAGAATTCTGCTGAAAGCACTAAGAAACTTAGTACTATTGACCAAACCCACAAAGGTTTGGTACAAGGTTTTCCAACAAGATGTGGAGGAGGGCAATACTTTTAATATTTTATATCACCATTTGCAACAGGGTGGGCCACAACTGCTGTTCTGCACAGCTATGCTTTGCCTTACAGCCAAATGTACTTCGTTTTACGCTGAAGAGCTCCTTGGTACTTCCCACAGAAGTTGCTGTGGGAATTGCACAGGGATGGTGGCTCCTCTGGCCCAGGGCTCCCCCAGGGAAATCTATCAAACCTGGAGAGGTCACAGGTCTGGCTGCATGGCTCCCTCCTTCCAATCCATGTTACTCCAGTGAGTAGTCCTCCCCAAAAAATACTTTGCTTGCTCCAAAAAAGCTCTCACTGTGGCCCTGTTTCCCAGTAAGGAGCAGGACAGCTGCTGAGCAGCCAGGGACGCCTTCAGGAATAGGTTTGCAGGCAGAGATGGTTGAAATATCCTCAGTACTGAGAAGCTTCAGGTCTGAGTTCCCCAGAGACAACACACATTGTAGGTCAGTTGGGAGGAAACACGCTCAGCGCTGCTCTGTGGCTTTTGGTCTGTGACAGCAACAGCTTCATAAAGCATCTACACCACTTGTTCCAACAGGGGCTTCACTCTTGGAGCCATTCCTTCAAGGGATGGGGTGGACTGCACAGGTATGTACTGCACAGAAAACACCGGCACAGCTGGCTCCGACCCTGCTGTGGTCTGCCTGAGCAGACAGGCGGTGGACAGAGGGGATGAGCTGTCCATCCCACAGCTCCAGGTAGGGCTGAGGTGGTGTTCACAGGGGAAGCCATCACACATCTTTCCAGGAGGGAAAGTGCTTGGCCTCAGGTCAGTGCTTCTGCACAGATTTGTTCCAGTTTAATTGACCAGATGGGAACAGGGTGCACTTTGTTTGAAAGAGATTATACTCCTGAATTAGCTCTCCTGCCAAGTCTGTTATCGCTCTGCAAACAATGTGAGTATGGGGAAATGGACCTGGGAAAGCAGAGACTAGATGCATGAGGAAGAGTGTAGATTCCTCTGTTGATGACACAGATAAGCAGAGCTGACCATTCCCCAGCTCAGAAATTAAGCTATAGAGATGAGATGGCAGGTCTAGGGTAGCAAGGAGCCATAGTGCAGGGACTAGATGGTGGCCAGTCCATTATCCCTGGCTACTGACAGAGCTACAAGAGTGCTAACAAGGGGACATACAGAAGGGAAAACACCTACAGGGAAAGATCGAGGGATCCACTCAGTCTTTAAACCTGGGCTCTTCAGCCAGTCATCTCCTCCTCACTAAGCAGCATTTTTAACGTCAGCAATTCCCCTTCTACAAAACTCTGCCCCAGGCAGGGCCAGATGCCATGTTGGTACCCACTGGCTTGGTGCCTGGGTTTTCACATGTCACATAACCCTCTAGCCAGCTCTTGGCACCCCCTGCCTTCATGCCTTCTCCCTGTCAGGCCATGTCTCTTCTTTTTCCCTTTTTTCTTTTTTCTTCATGTCTCCTTCCATCTCTTTGTGGTTTCTTTATCCGTCCTTCTCCCTGTTGCAGTGTGTGTTTCTGGTAAGTGTATGCCTTTCTGTGCACTCCCCCCCTCAACACGTATTGCCTTTTCACCCTGCTACTCATCAGCGCTCCTCCTTTCCACAGCTGCGCTCCCTCTCACCACTCCTTTCCTCATCATTTTGGACCGCCTGCGCCTCCCTCATCCTCCCCCAGCCTCTGCAGCTGTGATCCCTCACTTCCAACCCGCAGTCCCTTGGGAAAGGATGCCATGGTCACCACAGGGTTAAAAGCATGAGTGGGTGGGGGTGGGAGGCTGCCCTTCTCCGTCCTTGATTAGTGCCATCAGCCTTTTGAGAAGCAGGGGGTGGCTGGGATGAGCTGTGTCCTCGTGTGGTCTCTCACGTCCTCAGCGCAGCAGGCAGGGTGAGCGCAGGGTCCCTCTATCAGCTGTGCCAGTGCCAGGCAGGAGGGAGCCCAGGTAAAGCAGCCTTTTTGGCAGACACTAGCCAGTACCACATGTGGAAGCCTCAGAAACGTGAGGATTGAAAGGGATTGATATGGTGACTGCTTTTTTAGGCAGCTGGAGAATATTCACCATCATTGTCCTTGTGTTCAGTCGCTTTGCAGAGGCCCCTCGGTCCTGCACGCTGCTCATGTGTTCCTCTAGGCTGCAATAAAGCTCCTTGTCTTTGCCTAGCCACACCACGGAGCCCCTCTTGGTAATCCTCACTTCTGACCCACCTACTCACGCATGTATATGTGCATATCTCAGATCCCAAAGCAGCTGAATTTCTAAAGAAGTTAATACCTCGCAGCAGTCAGGCTGACAGACATCCTCCCTGGAAAACTGAATCTCCTTGGCAAAGGAGAGCGAAGCGACAGATGTAACAGAACGAGGTTTCTCAGAAGAACAAGGAGCAGGCATCTCCTGTCAAGACATCCACACACTCTCCACTCAGAAACACAGCAGAATAATTTAGGGAGTAAAAATAAATGAGGAAACCAAACAGGACCCAGCTGAGTGAGACCGAGCACAGGAATTTAGGTGTGGTGGCAGGGACCGTGCCTTTGAGCCAAATATCCCCAGCTGAAGGACTGCTGGGTTATTCCTCCTTCTGGTACAGCCAGTTGAAACTTGACATAGAATAGAGCAGTGTCCTGCCAGATTCTCGGTCTTCAGGAGGTTGCAGAACAATGTGTCAGGTGCTTCAAAAATATGTTGAAGATACCCACAGCTCCACACACTGTTGCTAATTGCACGTGTGTGTGTGTCCCCCACCATCCAAGCAGCATGTATGCATATAGGCTGCTTCTGCAGCACTGCAGGATCCAGATGCCTCCCAGCCTTGATTTTTCACAGCACCCCACTGAAAAGAGGAAAGAGCCTTTTACGGATGCAGAACTGAGACAAAGACTAAAAGTAGATCCCAGACTGAGATGCCCCAATGCTGAGCACTGCAGCATGAGCACTTTCTCAGTCCCTTTAATGGAAACCAAAAGCCTGGAAGGAAACATAAATATTGCTACTATAGATCCAAAAGCCACCAGCCAGAGGAGCTGTAATACAGAATGGCTCAGAGGAAAAGGGTAAAGCCCATCATCCTCCAGACACCGCTGGGAGGTGTCTCCCTCCAGAGTGGACCTTCAACCTCTGCCCTTCTGAACCTGTGCTTACCCCTCTACTTCTGAACCTGCACTCACCCCTCTCTTTACTTCTAAAAAAGCAGCTGCTAAAGAATCTGTTTTTTCTTTCCATTGCCAGAGTAGCTCTACGGTTAGTGCAATACCCCAGAACGTGGGACCAGTGTTCAGCTTCTCCATTAACGGACTCTTTCTCTACATTCCTAGACATGGTGTCCATGGATCCATGAGCTGCTGTTGCAGGACAAACCCACTCACCATGCTGCTCTGAAGGCCTGATTAGGTCTCATAACTACCTGTGATAGTCCTTACAATATACATATGCTCTCCCTAAATAAATTAAAACACACTCATGGTGAAGAAATGACTGGAGCAAAAACTAGAAGACAAGATTGGCCGCCCTCCGTACCTATGCCAGGTAAGGTAGGGGTCAGGCTGCCTTGTGTCTCCTACCCAATGCATCCTTAATTATTCTTTGTGTGGGGCTGTGTCCCACTGCCCGACCCAGAATTTGCAATCACTAACTTCTTAGGGCTTCTACCACTCCAGTTACCTCCAGTGGTGAGAAGGGCTGCCTCAAGGAGGCTATTTTATGGAAGCACACTAATCACCACTGCATTTCATGTCATGTCTGATCTAGCAGGGATGTAAACAGTATTTTCAGAAATAAAGCAATGACAAAAATTTGCCTCCAGTATATGACAGCCACTGAGTGTGTTTTTTTGGGAACATGTTTTTTTCAGGCGAAGTTGCCAAAACACTGCCTGTAGCCCCCTTTGGGTTCATAAGCCCCTGTATTGAAGTCTGTCTTAACAAGCACTGCACTACCTGTTTTTAGAATAAGCAGCTGAACAAAGGGTGGGTGAACTACAACAGACATCGATGTGGTCCTGGGAGCCTCTCTCAAGGGAGGAAGCTGTGTGCATGTGTGGTGGTGGTGGACAGCCTGTTCGGATCTGCTTCTTAATTCCAGCCAGTGTCCTGGCACTACAACCACTGTATCACTCCTTTTCTCCAACTTTAACTCTCATCTGTTTTTCTAGATCTTCTTGTGGTAGCAGTGACTGAGACAGAGAAATGGAAAAAGGGAAAAATGAGAACTGAAGCAACAAATAAGGGAGGAAAATATCTGTCTTACAGAAAATGAAGGAAGGACAGGGAAAAAACGTGAGAGAAAACCAAGATTCAGGTTAAGAAAATATAAGAAATTAATAGCTATGTAAAAGAAACGTGTTTGTGAAAGAAAGTACAAGAATGTAATAAAAACAAAGAAAAGAAGAAATAGAAACAGAGACAGTTGACAAAGAAACTTATCTCTTTCTAGTAGGTGATAGCCTACTGACTTTCAGAAAGTAACTGGGTGCAAGTTGCATGAGAGTGTGAGGGAAGGATGTTCTTGCAGCACCTTTGTGTGAAGTGAAGCAATTAGTGCAGTACTGAGCGACGGGGACAAAATATGTGCAGGATTCCTCCAGTGCCTGCAGAAGGATTTTCTTTTCAGTTGAACACCCACTACTTCAGCGACTCAGTAAGTTTCAGGTCTTCAAAGATTGTCTTGGTCAAGAAATATCTCTTGCACTATCCCTGATGTTAAGCGCAGGCTCTGTGCAGCTTTTTGTGTCACAGAGGTGCCGAGCACCACAACCATTCACAGCCTAACCTATGCCAAGGGTTCAGGTTTCCCCGGGGAATTTGGGACCCTGAGCCAAACCACCTTTAACAGGTCCAAAGACTTATCAGATAACACATTCTTCAGCCTTTCAGAAGAATCACTGGATCAGAGACAGAGAGGACAATGTGCAAGTCACATGAGACCCTAAATCCTGAACTGACCTAAAAATGCAGTGGAGCTCAAAACTCCATGAATAACGTATTTATCTGCAACTGATTCCTAATCAAGTTTCGATGCAAGATTTCTTGGAACACCTTAAACTGTGGGGTGAAATGTAGTAGTAAAATACATGTCTGACTACTCTTGCTGTCATCTGAGACAAACAGATGTTCATACAGCAGAACCAAACCTCCCTGAATCCCATCCCATCCTGTGCCAGGTTCGGTGTAAGATCTGGAATTATTTCCCCATGGCAGCCACTCCCTTGATTCTTCCAGAGTTTACCCCACAGAGCTCAGAATATTGCAGAAACCAGCAAATGAAACTACCGATGATACAATCTTCAGAGCCTGGAGCCAGCTAGGGATTGATTAATTACAATTAGTCCTCCTAAAGGGCCCAGCTTAAATCAGAACGACACTGCAGAAAGCACTGTATGTATATAAACAGTAAGAGATAGCCATGTGGGTCCCAAGACCTATATACATAAAGGAAAACAATTGGTATTTACTCTGTTTTGCTGATATGGGAACCAAGCGTGTAGTGATTACACGGCTGGACCAAGAGAAAATCCATGATGGAGGTATAAATCAATCCTCAATATCCAGAGACCCAGATCAGTGCTTCACCAGCTAAGCAATCCACAATCTTCCTCTGGAAGACAACCATCTCTGCCTGTAAGCCTACTCCTGAAGGCGTCCCTGACCGCTCAGCAGCTGGTCTGTTCCTTACTGGGACTACAAGCAGGCACCATAATACAGGTGGCTGCTAGGTCTGCTGAACAGAGCCACTACAAAAGCTGTACGTTCACTGTGGTTCATGTTCATCCCAGATTTCATGCCTCTTTACTTACCTGAAGCCTCTGGCACCAAAGAATAATTTCCTGGGAAACAAGAAAGTGTAGTTATGGATCATAAACCCTCACTTGCCTGCCGGGAATGTGCACAGCTGATGCTATCAGGAGTATCTACACATGTCAGATTCTGTCCATCTAGCCCAGACCAGAAACAAGAAAATGACCTTTGGAGCCACACTCCAAATTTTTGTAGTTAGATGACTGGAAAACTGATGTTCCAGTACAACGCTCTTCCTAAACTAGGAAGAAAACCAAAGCCACTCACCGGTTGGTGTTACGCACCAGAAGAAGTTGGGCTACAGCCCTTGGGATATTGCTGTACAGAACACGTTGTGACTGCTTAGGTGAGCCCCACCATACTCGTGCTTTTTGCTGAGAGGAGTAAGAGCTGCTCAGTACTGTGGCATTGCTCCTAAACTGTTGTTGGCAGGAGATAATCGGGTCAAACAGAGGACCAAACCAACACTGATGAGTACATACCAAAAATGCAGCCTACTCTTGTAGCCCTACGGCCTTTTCTCCCCAGTGGGACCTTCAAAAGGCTAAACCAAACCTTGGTGGCTGGTAGTGCAGTAAAAGACCTGCCTTGACCCCAGTCACACAGAATTGACATGACATGCTCGAATACCGTACATCTTTTTCTGTCTCTAATTTTGGCTCCCTAATCGCCTAATATCTGGACCTGATGTAAACTGCTATGGTGAAGCAGTTTTATACGAGTCCAGCACGCTGTGCAGAGATCAGCTGTCTCCTCCTGCCAGGCAGCAGGTGTGGAGGTGGAACCTGCCCGGCCCCTTCCATCAGTCAGTTTTCAAGGTGCCCAGAAGACAGCAGGGAGGTCAGTTTAAGGTCCTCTGTTTTCTAGTACAAAAAAAAAAAGCTACAGATATCCAGAGAGAGATGTGGTTTACAAGTATGCACAGCTCTCGGGCAGGAAACTGTGCCCACATTCCCCAGCCCATACCAGCCCTTCCAGTTCCACTCTGCTTTACCTCCCCTGTCACAGGCTCAGCTGGTGGGCAGTCACATTCCAGCTCCCACCGAACCAATGAAGTGCCTGAGACACCTCAGTAGGGTAACTACAGGCAGAATCCCTGACAGGGGGACGTTTTCACTTCTAAATTCCCATTTGAGGCTGTCGTATAAGGCAGATAAGCTGCTCCCTATGCCTCACTGCAAGTTCCCATAACGAAAGAGCTCACCCTCCTCTTCTGTTGCCTCTGTACCTCTTTCTGCTACCCTTTAAGCAGGGAGGCACAATCAGAACAGGAGCAAATGCATACATACACAGGAGCTGGGAGCATGTTAAGCAGTGGGAATAGGAGCATGTTAAGCAGTGGGAGCAGAACACATGAAACAGAGAAGGTTTTTATCCAGGCGCGGAGGATCTTACAATTGCCCTGACTTCACTCTGGCTCTTCCCCAGCTGGACAGATGCTGTAACATCTGGCAGCAATCAATGGAATTCAAGTATTGTGTACCCCTCACTCTCTGTTCCCTGTACCCTCACCTTGCCTCCAGCTTTGCAGCCCCACCAGAGCTCCCCCACTTTGTGACCCACCAGTGGGAATCTGTCAGCCTCCACCAATGTGAAATTAAGAGGGGCCCACAGCAGTTTAAGCAACAACAAATTTAACTCCCTTTCAAAGAGAACAGGAGAACTTATGTCACTATCCCACCCACTGCGCAAGTCATCATGAACACAAGTTACTACATCGTGAAAAACTGGATGGAGACTGAACGCAGAAGTCCACACGGACAAGCCTGCGTCTGCTCACCCCAGATACAACCTCTGTCATTCCTGCCTTGCAACAGCTCTCCTGCAAGCCTCTCTCCCTCGGGGCCCCCTCTACCTGCAGCATCCCTCTGTTACACACCCAGGTAATCCTCATGGAGGAGCTCTGTTACCATTTGAAATCTTTGCCCTCAGCACCTGCCCTATGACATTTTCTTCAGCTGCCTTCCTAATTCCCTGACATGCAATTACCCTCCCACTTTCTAAGCGCTCTCCTCGGGACACCACCTCTGGAAACTGTGCTGCAGGTGTCCCCCCAGGCTTGCAGCCTCAGCTGACCTGGCTTGATCTGCAGCCTCCACGCAGCCTGCCAGCCTCACCTGCCTTCACCAGGAAAAGAGGAAGGCAAAAGGCAACGCAGCAACAGGAGCTACCTCAGGGTCAGCATGTTAGCTGTGCCATCTGCCCCACTTCGCAACCCTCTGCTTCTGGGACATCTCCCATTCTGAAGAACAGAGGGGCTGATCTCTTTATACCTGTCCCCTAAGAAAGCCCCCGTTTGCTACCCAACCACAAGCACTGACCGAACAGGGAATAGAAGGCCAAGAGAACTGGGATATAGCTGCACTGGAGACAGTAAACCAGACTCCAGCATTGCTGGGTCTCAGATCCAATCCAAGATTTGGACCGTCAGAACCTCCTCTCCTTTGCCCTTTCACTTGTTCCTTATTTTCTTTCCCCTCACCTCCATTCTCCTCCTCCCCCTCTCACCTCCAAAAGGCTGAGGCAGTGGTGCTGCTGAGGGGATCTCACTGTCACAGTGACAGAGCCAGCATGCCAGCACTGCCCCGAGACCAGTGATCCCAGACAGACACGGGGTCTGGAGGCTGTGCAAGGTGTCTTGGCTTTGCTGTCCTTTCCCTGCTCCCCAGAGGGGCTGGAGGGACAAAGACACAGACCCGGCAGGGCCAGGCTGGCTCCTGAAGCATGAGCAGGCTGCAGGTTCCCTGGTGCCTCTGGGCTTGCCACAAGGCACGGTGCAATCCATTTCACCTCACCAGCTCACCTGCTTCTAGGAAAACCTGGAAGCACCACGGAAGCACCACGGGGCATTTCCTCCCCTTTAAAGCTCGCCAGTTGTCTTCCACTCACAGCTGAAACCATCAGGTGTTCTACTTGCTCTACCTGCCTTTAGGTATACAGCTATTACAACTACTTCAGAGTTACTCTGGCTCATGAATTTTGCAAAAAGCTGACCATACTTCTTTCAGTCAAGGAGTGTTGGTATCTGTGACCACGCTAAAACATTCTGAGCTCTCCCAGCAATGTTTCCTTCAACCCCATCACAGGCCAAATAGGCAGAGAAAATGTTTGTGAATCTTCTGTTGCACATTGGATCAATTTAGGCTTTCTAGCTACATTTGTTAAAGTGTAGGTTACAAACAGGCAGCTTTTGAGAACTGTAAAAAAATTCCTCTTGTAGTTTTCCGTGTGAGTTTTCTTCTCTTAATCTGTTATAACAATCTCTTCCTAGTCTGTTTCACAGTGAGTGGTTATTTTGATAGCTATACGACCCGTTTCTGATGTGCATGTTGTTTCAAAGGTCTACACTTTTTTCCAGACTAAAAATGGCTTTGGAAGCAGGGTACTTATTACTGATTGAGGCAATTGGTGTTTTCTATAAAAACAGATGTAGGGATAGCCATAGCAGAATAATTATGCCACTGAGATGAACACCAGGTTATTTCCCCTCATAACTAAGAATGGCTGGATTCAACGGCAGCATGACCCACTGCAGCCAGTAAGGCTGTAGAACAAGGGGACCTTCTTGGGCATATTAATAGCTCTCCAGACAAAGTCAGCCTTGATTTGTCACTGAGTCCTTTGCTCAGAACACCATGTTAAGGACTGCGCAGAGAAACTACAACAGCAGCAACTAATATTCCCCACAGTTTACAAAGGTCAGAGTTATTTAATGCTTTTGCCATATGACAAGGGTCAACCATGCCAGGCCTGGAAATAGACTTCAAGCCTTCTAATTTTGTAATCCCATTATCCCCTGTTCCCCACCTCCACAGCAACTGGAATTCCTGGCCCTTCTTCTGTTCCCTTCCACCTTAGCATCTCTGCAGCCAAAGCTCCAAAACAGTAATATGATGGGAATGTGCAACTGGATCCCACAGCCTCCCCTTCGCCCCTCATGCTCACACATCTGCCCTGCACTCTCTCCTGCAACAGGCTCCCTTTCACCCTCAAGCTTCTGTGCTGCTGTGCTCTGTACCCAGCACTGCCCATCTCCTGCATTCCCTCTCTTGCACATTACACATTCCCCTTTGCAACAGTGATCCTCTGCATCATCTCTTCTCCATCACCTTTCTCGTCTCCAGCCTCATTTTTTCCAACATCTTTCTCTCTTTCTTTCTTAGGCTTAGTCTAGACTGAGTTTAAGGTGTGATGTTAGCCACAAAGGATAATCTGGTCATTTAAGTAGTCTAATACAGACACAGGAGTCTGGCTTTAGGTCATGTTAACTGGATCAAATTAGAATATGAGGTGTACATTAAATCCCAACTGAAGCAAGAAATTAGTGCTTCTTTGCATATCTCAGCTTTTATTACTTTCTGACATCCTTTCCAAGGGTCTTCTTGGTTTTGTTCTGGTCATCGTCTTTTGGAACCCATCTCTTTTTTCCCTGCTTTCTGCTCCAGAGAGGCTCCTTTACACAACTTCTTCATCACACTAAACAAGACACAAGTCTTGTTTTTCTCCTTCAGACTCAGCTATGCACAAGGTGAATCACATGGCTTTTCTCATGTAGCTGCTTCCCCTTTGCATGTTAATATGGGCTTGGTTCTTATTCTGAGTTTATCGCTTCTGACTCAAAGACTGTTAGGGTTTTTTTTTAGAACAAAGAACTTCTTTTCCATCTTAGATATGGATAAGGTGAGGCCAGGATCCGGAAGGACTGTCGCTAATCATACAGGGAGGCAGAGAGGGAATAGAAGAAAGACTAGAAAATAAGGCTGGAGTGAAAGCACAAAGGCAAAAGGTCACAGATAGGGCTGAGTGACAACTAATGTCAAGGACAATGAGGAGGCCTGATTCCACCTTCCCAGTGGTGCCTTTGGTACCCAGGAGAGGAGAGGTGGTAGCAAAAACTGGATTGCATAAGGGGAGCCGACCCACTCCAGCACTCTGCACTGCTGGCCAGTGCCCAGGAACACCAGGCAGGGGACAGGGTGCTCCGGTTTTCTCCCTTGCCCTGCAAGACAATGGGACCCGATGAGCACCAAACCCATCTCTGTTAGCTGAACCACAGCATTCTTGTTTGAGACTGAGGATGGCTGAATTATTGGGGGAACCTTAGCTAAATTCTATATGTTTATTTTGTGCTACCCATTCAACTTTAAGGTAAATTAGTAGGTCTTTTATGCACATTAACATCCTGCAGCACTCTTGTCTCCTACGGCACCTAACCATTCCCTCCAGTGGCCTGGATTTAAAACCCATGCAGGCAACATGTATCCATAACGTATTGTGGATAATGCTAAATAGCATGAAAAAGAGTTATTTGTTTTGCTGTATTCTTTTGTACTTAAATAAATACTGGTGTATGATCTTGTTTCAACAGGTATAAAGAGCTTCTTGGCCTCCTCTCCAGATATGCACAGATCTGTAAAATTTCCTAGAGCTTTTCTGTTGACAGTGCAATACAGAAGGCACTACTATTTGGCTACATCAGAGCTCTTCCTGTTTTGTTGCAAGGAAACTGCAGTGTACGTCATGTCTGCGGAGTCTGTATTGAAGAATTTCTGCATTTCCTTCATGGCTATAAGACTGCAGGCTTACCGTGAAGTCCCGTTTTTTTCCTAAGGGTCCCAGCTCTAGATCTTTTTGCAGCTTAAAATTTCCTTTATTTTGCTTTTAGCTACAATTTTTAAACAGGTTTTCTGGAGTACTTAGATCTTGGTAGGCATTCATTTCAACACATGCTGGCTCCCCAGACCTCTCACCTGCAGCAGTGTCCCACTCTCCTCTCTGGTGCCCATGACGCAGCATCCCAGTTGCCCTCCCAGTCATTCCACCCCACTGCCTCTCCTCACCCCAGCTCTCCCACCCACTCCCTCTTTTTCTTTCCCTGTGTCTCTCACCAGTCTCCCCTCCCTCCTCCTCTCTTCCTTTTCACTTTTCCTGAATGCCTGTAACACTGCCAGGACTTGTCAGATGAACTGCCCTGTCTCCGAATGAGCTACCTGAGCTGTATGAGCTGCATCAGCTGCGCTACAGGGAAACCCTCTCTCGCAAGCTCACCTCTGCCAGCCGGGGACAGGGGAGGTCCATTTTTAGAGGTGCAGTTTCCTGAGGTTGTTTAGCTGCCTGATGCTGTTTGCTCCTGCACCGAGCCCTTGTGCCCAGCCCAGGACAGGCTGTGGGGTGATGTACCCCAAGTTATTTATGATGTAAAAATGTGCCCGTTGCCCTGGAAACCGGCGCTCCCGCACATCTCAGGCACGGGTTGCTAAGCGATGCGCTTGTGCTTGAGGGGAAGGGGATGCAGGGTTGAGATCTGGTAGCGCTTCTCTAAGAGTGACCTGTTGCAAAATACAAGGGCAAGGACAGGCAGAGGCCCCAGAGGGGATGCCTGATTTATTGTAATGTTTGACTGACAGCTAGTTGCTTGCCAGAGACAGTAAGTGGATGCGATGGAGGGAAGAGCAAACCGGCTCCCATGGCAACTGCGCTTAAGTCATCTGAGGTCAAAACGATGACTGAAACTGGCAGAGAAAACGAATTTTGATCTGATCCCACAGCAGTGACTGCGTGACTCGGTCTGCCAGCTCTGGATGCCTGAGCTGCCCTGCACGCTCCTCGTCCCCCCATCCCAAACGGGACCACGTTGCGCCCCGCTACGGTGCTCCTCGGGGCTCTCCCCAAGCCTGGTCATCTATCTCAACGCCTGTCCTGAATTCACCCCTAGCTATTTTCGTTTCTGGGTCACCGAGAACACGTGTGCATCACCACCAGCGGTTGACGGCAGCGGGGGCTGGCACATCCACGCTGCTCTCCATCACGAGTGGGGGCTGCCCACGGCTGTCAGCCCACCCCCCCGGCAGGGAAAGCTCAGCTCACCCCTCACCCCCCACTGTCCGCAGGGTCCCGGCTGCGTAACAAGCCAATGCAGACGTGCCTAATGACGGAAACACCACGTCGGCTTGTTTCTTTTTTTTCTTTCTTTCTTTTTTTTTTTTTTTTTGTTTTTTTTTTTTTTTTTTTTTTTTTTCTTTGTTTTTGTTGGGTAGGCAGGCAGTCTTGGAGAGCTCCTACAAGCCTTCCAGCCCAGAAAACAGCTCGAATCCAGCAGTCGCCGCAGGATCCTGCCGCGCTGCAACGGATTTCTGTTGCCATCTGGTGGCAACCGAAGAGCACCGGGAAACGGAGCACCGACACCAAGGTCCAGCCCCCTGCCGCTCCCCGAGCCGGGCTTGTTCTCCTCCATTTATCCCACAGGCCTTTACTCTGGCCACATCTCAGTTGCCTCCCTTTAGAAGGGAGCAGGGGAGAATGTTCATGCTATTAATTAATTCGCTTATTATTTAATCTAGATTCCAGGTTACACCTGCCATTGCAAGCCTTCTCCACGGTTTTCAGTTCAACACTGGCAATTTTCTTGACTGCTCCACATGCTGTATGTAGTCAAGACTCTCTTCTAACCTCTGAAGCTTGTGGTTTAGCTCACCCTAAATTAGAAATCTTCACTCTAGCCCCAAGAGCTGCTGAATGAGTCATCCACAGTGGGTCAGCTAACGAACGAACGTAAAATTACCCACCTACCTGTTGCAGAAATCTCCTTGTAGGATCGCACCCCTGCTTACAGAGGAACGTGCGAACCACCAGCCAGCCTCAGACTCCCTCCTTATCTCACCCAGGGTCCCACCGCTGCCCTGGAGGCAGAGGTCACATAGAAGGCAGAGATCTCATGTCGGATGGTTTGCCCTGACACATCGCTTTCGCGGGCATTATTGAAGCTTCTGCTGGACCCTGGCTTAAACTGCAGCACAAGAGTTTCTGCAGGTAGCCACAAATTCACCCTCTTGTAATCTCATTATTCCCTGGTAGAGAATAATTCCTGTCCCATTTAAGGAAGGCACCAAACCCAAAGACTGCACGGACAATTCAGAAGTAGGACACCCTTGTAGGTTTGCTCCCACCTATGCTTAGCTCCTTGTTGGAGCCCTGCCTTTGTGCCTCCCCCCATGGCAGCCTTGCTCTTGTCCCTGTTCCCTGCTCCGGCCCAGCCACATCTGCCTGCTGGAACCCCCCAACCTTGTTCGTGACCCTCTTGCCTAAACTCCAACAAACTGCCTTTACCAAGTCAGGCACAGAGCCCCCTGAGAATTTCCCACTCCAGTGTTCCCAGGGGCAGGGATGACTCATGACATCTTGTTGCTCCCAGTAACTCAGCTGACGGAATCCCAGGAGCAGCCAGCCACACTCCAGCTCCACGCGGGTGTTGGTGCTCCAGCACCAGCTTCTGCCCCCTGTGAAACTTCATCTGTGGAAGTGCAGCAGCTCCTTCTCTAGCCCCATCTCAGAGCTGACACAAAACTAATGAAGACCACCCATGTTGTTTCGGTACTGCTCACCTATGCCATAAGTTGTTTTTGAACCAGCCTCCTGCGTGTGCTGCTGACGGTGTTGTGGGGGCCCAAACAAGCCCTCCGCTGCAGAAGGTGAGGTATGTATTTTAGCTGTTTGTGCAGACCACAGGAGAGCAGTCAGCAGAAGCTGCACTTGCAGCATTAAAGCAGAGGCAGAGGGACTGTGTGGGGACGTTTGGCAGAGCTATGACCCTCGGCATGGTCCAGGAAGGAACCCTGCAGTGCAGCATCCCCACTCCCAACAGGGGCACATTGGGAAAGTCCTGGTGCAGCTATAAACACCCTTCGCTTTAGGTAATTTGTTTTTTATTCTTTACATCATCCACTGGTGAGACAGGAAAGTTGAGATTTTGAGGGTCTCATAACTGGCAGTGATTTTCTCACCCAGCTCTCTACAGCTTCATGTTAACTTCACGTTTGGTCCAGTCAGGCCACAGAGCAGACAGGCACTAGAGAGCTGTTTGCCACCATGCTGGTGGGGGGAGAGATGGTGGTCCTCAGCCGGTTTGAGTTAAACACTTGATTCCACAGACACCACAAATCCAGGCAGTCCAAGACACCCCACTGACCCATCAGCCTACGGCTCTGGTCCCAAATGGGGTAACCTCATCGCACCACAGTATGATGGCAATGGGTCACATAGGTCTGAAAGACACCAGAATCTCTACAAACTTCACAGACACAGGATTTTATTGGGAATATTAATGTTATTTTACAGCTTAGGCCAGGAGCGGATCTTCATTAACTCCAAACTATTCTGTGACAGAGATTATTTGGTTACACAACCACAACAGTAAATGAAACAGTGGCTGGGAGTGTTCCCAAGCACTGAAATTTGATGTTTGAAGTTTTATTAGCAGCCGACTAGCAGTCTTCCAAACAGTTCTGCTCATGGTTTAGGAGTTAGCACATGGCAAGGAATGGTCCAGAAGGGAGTCTGCATGCAGCCAGCCTGTTATGGAAGGTAAAAGAGTTTAGCAGGATGACCACTCTGTGCCCATTAGCCTCAGAGCCAGAGAAGAGTCTCGTTTAGTTTACTACCATGGAGTCAGCCTTTCTCTCTGAATGGGCACTGAGCCAGTTTACAGACACTCTGTTCACTTTTCATACATCCCGATTACTTTAGGTTCTCTGCAGGGTACCAAAACCATCTGGGGCAAGGGACTAATGCAGGTTAGGTCCAAAGTCATCTTTCACTAGCATGTGTCTACACCTAATGCTGGATTCACTATGATGACAGAGCCAAGTTTATTGATTTTTTTTCAAAAATTGTGTTGCCTTTAGAAAAATTAGAGCTTGTTGTTGGTTTTCAGGATCCAGGTTACTGGAAACACTGGTTAATAGGTCAAGTGCATTGCTCTACCCCAGCGTTGTGCTTTACCAGACAACTCCCACTGATTTGATCCCAGACACAAAGACTCGGTATCAGAGCCAAAGCCAATGCTGCTTTGAAACAAGGGCAGGTTACTCTGAATACTTCACATAGGGTTCACGTGTTCCCAGAGCTTCATCTGCAGATCTCCACATTCTTTCTGAGCTGGAAAGGAAAGCTTCCTTAAATCTTGTGCTGCCTATCAGGAACTAAAGGGGAGAACTGGGAAATACAAGTGCCTCTTTCATTGCATCCCTGAGCTACTGGCCTGCATATGGCAAAAATCACTACAAAGCTAGAGCTGGGGAAGCACAGAGGTTCTAAATCCAACAGGAAACAAATGGTAAACAAATCTTCCAGGCCAGAACTGTCATTTTGAGTATATGGTTACTCATTTTGCTGACAGTAATTCTTCCAGAGGCTGCAGGCCAACTCAGCTCTGAATATTTTGCATCATCACCAAGCGCATGTCATAACTGCAGCAATGCCATTTTAAGCAACCCAGAGCAGAACTGCTGGCTCATACCAATTCTTAAGAAGGGCTAAGGATGATTCACATTCAGATTTCAAAACTCACAGATTGAACCAAGCCTACTGGTGTTTAGGGACTCTGCAAATGTTTACTACCAATTTGTTACCAAGTTATCAATTAATCTCTCTCCCTGACACAGACTGCTTAAGCAGAATGCAGTATTTTCAGGACAGCAGCCATTCAAAAATCCTTTGGAAACCTTACACAAGCCTTTGTAAATACTTTTCCCCCCTTCTATTCATCCTGTGTCTCCACAAATGTTTGAGACAAAAAATCTTCTGGTTATGCACAGGAACACAGTTATACTAGTTCCTCATTCCTTGGACGAAAGGGCATCTGATGCTGCCTAGTCCTATAAACCAACAACTTCAGAACATAATCAGCAATGTTGTCAAAAAATCCTGCCAGGAATTAGGGCTGTGTCTGGCCAGTGCTAGCACTTGAAGGAGTATGTTGTGCTTTCAAATGTGGACTGATCAGAAAGCTTTAACAGTTCAGAGAAGAAACTGAATTAAGTTGAAGTTAAATGGCTGTTTCCTTTTCCTGTTTCCACTCTACCACCTCGGGCCGAGTGGAAAAGAAAGACAGCAGATGCCTGTCCATGAAAGGAAACATTAGTCAGTGCCCTTCTTCAGCTCCGTATCTTCATTTCAAATTCAATTATACTTCAGCGTGACTCACACACCTTGGCTAAGGTTTCTCCTGGGCATTAGTCACCTACCAGATAATTCGGCGTCCTCAGCCAGGATTTTCCCCCTCATAACCCTAACAAATACCCCGGCCCAAGCGTATGGTCATTGATGACAGCACTAGACACTCGTGAGAGCTGTATAAATGTCCAGTTCGTTCTGAAAGCTAGTGAAGCATTTGGCTCAACCACTTCCTTTGGCAGTGAATTCACCAGTGTAATCTCATGATAAGGAAAAGTGTTTCCTTGTTTTCACTCCCCAGTTTCATTGAACGGTCTCTTTGTTCTTGTGTTATGATACAGGAAGAACAGAAGCTCTGAAGTCTACTTCTACTCTAGCAATTATTTTATAAACTATCTATCCACTTTTATATCTCTCCTTTCCAAAACAGCAACATCTCTTTTTTTCTAATCTCTCTCTCAGAGTTTTTACATGCCTTAATCGTTTCTGTCACCATTTCCTGAAGTCTCCTCTTTAAGGGCAAACCTCTGGGTCCTCCCCAGAGCGTTCAGACAAGATTATCCACACTGGTGCTGAAATCTCGTGCCTATGATTACTATAGAGTTAATTCAAACCCCAGAAGGGGTAGCATTGTCCCTTGCCATTGCACTGTTGACTTTGAATTTCAATTACCGTTGTGCTGCCCAGTCACCTTCCCTGTTTAGGTCTGACTGAAGTCTAATACAGCTGCTCTAAATTACTTTGCCTTCTGCAGAAGTCGGTGCTTCACTGTTCACTTTTCCCTCCTCTTTCCAGGTGAACAACGAAGAAACACAACACAAGACAATGGATAAATCCTTAAGACATTTTGCTTTCAACCTTTTGCCATGATGAAAATTAATCGTTCAATTCCACCCCTTGCTTGCTGCTTATAGGACAGTTCTTTGAAGACAATTCTTCTCGTCTTACTTTATATATACATATATACACATAATGCTTATGATTTTTACATATTTTTTGCACAATTTAGGGAAGGCCATTTTGAAAAGTCCCTACTTAATTCTGGAATTTTTCTTCCTACTGTTCAGCCTAACTTTGGCCACTCTACACCTATTTGTTCTTAAACTAGTAGTATCCTTCCAATTAAAAGCTCCTTCCCTTACCTGTTGCTTACAGTCAGGTGTGTTTCTGGCCACTTCACTGTCTCCATTTTACCAGGCAAGGTTTTTAAGCCAAAGTTATAGTGATAGGATTTTCTATCATTCTATAGAAAATTCTAGGAGCTGTTCTTACACCTGTTTCAGTCTGAATGAATCTTTATTAAGAATGAAGGATCAGAATTATTCACAATATTCTATATGAGTGTTGGTTGTTTTTTTTAATTAGGAGATTCTCTTGATACCTTCCTGGATCCTATTTACCTTTTAGCAGTTCATGGTGTGTGACCAGTTAATACTCAAAGATCCTTTTCCTCCTTCTCCCTCATTTCCAATTGATGAGTCCCTGGGAGGGGGAAGTTATTAGTCCCTGTATTCATGGCACTAAATTTTGCATACCTGAATCTCATCCAAGATTTTATTTTATCCAAATCTCAGAGGTCTTTCAGTATTCCTTCATAACATCCTGATCATTCTGTCTTTGTGCCATCAGCAAATTTCATCCGAATGCTCTTTTTATTTATTCCAAGGCCATGAATTCAAATATGAAACAAGATAAGGCCCCAAAGTGACCTACATTAGTAATCCCTTTTCCCTATCAAGATTCTGTCTTTGTGGAGCAGCCTCAAAGGCCTTTTAAAAATCTAAATATATCAGATTAAATGTTTCTCTTTTATTAACTTCTTTATTGACACATTCAGAAAGCTGAGAAGGGGATTTATGAGATACTCATTGCTTAAAGAATTCATCTTGGTTATCACAGTCTTCCAGATGTTTTGACATATTTTTAATTACCATTCTGACCAGCTTTTAAGAAACAGATAAAAGCTTCACTATTCCACTTCCCTGCTTCATCCCTAGCACCCTTTTTAAAATTTTGAGTACAACCTGCATTGTCTCCTCTGATGCTCTGGTACTATGGCAGCTTTCTATGAGACCACGTATTTTCCTAATCCAAGAAGCCAAAGCACCCAAATACTTCTCACTTGAAGTTCTCTGGAATTCTTGGAGGTATGCTATATTACGTTTTAAAATTACTAGTTTGGCCCAACATTTCTCCTTATGAGATCTCAATTTCCAAAAGCTGCTTCACTGCAAAAACCAGAATGGATGCAGGACAGGAACATAAAAGCCTCCTACACCCTCAAAACTGACGGTGGATATGGAAAAGCAAAGTTTTTCTTAATTGTTCACTTTAACCTCCCCTGATCCAACACATCCACTAATTCTTTCACAGGCTTCCTGGTTCTCACACCCTGAAAGACTCTCATCTATACTTTTAATGCATTTCATTGTTTCCTCTGCAACTCTCTGTTCCAGGTTTCCTCCTAATTATCACATGCGGCAAATTCAAGCTTCTCCCTACTGTAATTTTTGAAGAATCTCTTGCATGACTCCCAGTTTCTCAGAAATTATAAGTTATGTCACACGGCTATCCTATTTTCCTTTTGATCCACAGGAATGCTTGTCATCAAGACTATCATTATTGCTGATATCATAGGTATCTGTAGCATTTCTAAGGAATTTAATCTTTTACTATTAACTCTGATGTCTGCTTCTCAGTCAGAATGCAACAGCATGAACCGCTCATTAGTTTGAGCTATTGCGATCAAACTTTATATCCTGTCTGCATTTTCACACCATCTGCTTTTGAAGTGGTAGACAGACTGTTAATCAGACTTACTGTGCTTTAGTGTCTGTGAAGTGTAGTGGCTCTTTGAAAAGTGACTTGAGGTGGTTCTACATTTACTGTTTCACAGGAACTTCTATCTGCATTTAGCGGCAGACAGAGCTTTCCTAGCCAACCCTGGGATGTGACCACAGCTTTCCTTCTCTGGCTCTGTTGCCTAATACGAAGATCCAAACTTTGATGCACAAAACAGGGTTTTCCTTTAAGGACAGCTACTAATTGTTCTTTTCGTTTGTTCACTATAATTATCTGAAACTTAGAATACGATTTTGTCAATTCGATACAGGAAGGATCAGCATCCAGCTTCCTCTCAGAGCTATTTTAATTCTGCAGGGTTAACAAGCAAGAAAAACTGTAAAAATTATTTCAGCCTGTCAAGTCAGAAGATTAGTCAGAACACACCTGAGCATCTTAACTGCTGAGTAAGAAAGTACCTTTTAATTTACAGCTTTTTAGCAGAGAGTCGCTTCACAATTTTGCTGCACTTTGCTTTGTATTCATTGAGCCTATAGTAACATAACGTGTAACTACCTCTGTGGGCTTTCGGCCTTAGGGTCTGATATTCATTATCACTTTGTCTTGTCTGTCTAACTACTGAGATGTCTCACTTGTGAGTACTTCATCATCTCTAATAGGTAACTCTACATAACAGTAACACTACGTAAACCTCCTGAGTCAGGAAAGTGCGATTATGACGAAAATAATTTTCTCATGGAAAACTTTTTAGGTGTTTTATACTGAAGGAAAAACAGCATTAACTGAAAACGTACACAGAACAAATTCACTTCATTCACTGACACCCACTCCTCTTCCCAAGAAAGCTCCTTTTTCTCATCCAAGCCGGCTAGAACAGAGCACAGCAGACTCTAGGCCACTATAAACGCTGCAAAAGACCTCAACACCCTGGTCTGCCAGACCATGACAGCCAGGAATCCTGCCCCCAGGGGTCCCCTGCTCTCTAGCCTTACAAACACTGTAATCACACAGGAGTCTGCATTTAAGTATTACACTCATGTAAGCACTTGCTGATTCTGCTAGTTCTAACTTCACCCTCCAAGCTTTTCAGCTTGGCCAGAAGCCCCAGAACAAGGCTCCTATGTGCGATTTCCCCCCACCAATCTGCCTAGAAGACGTAGCTCCCAGAGGCCCATTCAGAGCACATCTCAGCCACAGGGAACCCATAGGAAGGGCTGGGCCAGACCAAGTACATCACAGTTAAAACATTTCCCCCAGCCTGTGCGATCTGGATCCCAAACCCTGCCTCCCCACGTTGCTTTCTGTCAGAGATAGCCGAGTCTGAATTTTGTCATTTTGTTTCTCCCTGGTATCTCACATATACTGACTGAATGTCCTGAAGACTGGGGTTTATAATCCGTTTTTCTTTCTGCATGTATTTAATCATTCACACAAAGAGGAAGAGCTTCAAGAAAAAAAGCCTTAAAAGAGCAACTGCCTTCAATTATGCAAAGCTGGGTAACAAGGGCATTTACCTAAGATACGCTGGCACGTCTGTCTTTCAAATAGGGCATTCAGTCTTGGGTGGACACAGAAATCTCCTGCTCATGATCCTTGGGAATGAGCCCTGCTCTGTCCTGGTACCTACCTACAGCCACTACGCCTGTCTGAAATATTGCAGGAAAAACAGTTGACCCAGGTTTAAACCTTTGCTATAAAGCCATGAGAAGAATGAAAGTCTGTTGCAGAGATCTAAAAAACCAAGAACTCCTGTAGGGTTCATAAAAACAAAGAGACCAAATAGACAAGAAAGACTTTATTTCTGTCCTTGCAGAGGGAAAGGTCATGGTACAAACTAAAGATGTAAAAGGCATAAGAGAACCAGAATGAAGAGACATTACAAATGCACCAATTAGGGGAAAAGCTTCAGTTAGAACTTGTACCTTATCAGTTGTCAAAGAATCCAATTACAAGACTGAAACTGGTAAGGAACCAGGCTTTGTTAGTTCTGCACCTCACAGAACTACCTGCTTCAAAGCACATTAAAGTGCAGCTGTAGCCTGAAAAAAAAAAGACGATCACAACCACATGTGATGGCACAGAGCCTGCACAGTCAGGCTTGGAGGAAACAAAGACCAAACCATCAGTCACTAAGAAATGAAGGCTGGGACTTTCCTTCTTTTGAAAAAGGACTTTCTGTACTGAAAGCAGAGCCATCATCCCTGTCTTAGGCTTCTGAGGGTTTCAGGGAAGGGTTTGTATAGTTGCAGCTGCAAAGCAGGAGTGGCACCGTGGTATGGACAGGATAGTCCATGTGGAAACTGTACTTTGAGGGGTGGTGAGGGGCACAAGGGCTTCTGTCCACCCAAAACAGTCAGTTACCTCTCCCAGTGACTAAAATCTCTGGGGCTGGGCCGATTTATTTTTTAACGTAACCTGGCAGCGTTACGCTGGCACATTCCTTTAGCAGACATGGCTGCAACCAGGTAGAACATGCTCCATCTCCAAGAGCCTGAGTTTTAGCAGGAAAAGGTTACTACACTTCACCCTGTGACTTCAGTCACACCTGCTGAGCAAGCGGCTGAATTAAATTTAATGGCCTCTCTTACTCAGGAACACAACTATGACAAGAGGGATACTGCGCTCCCCCATGTACCATCACCAGCACCCACCCGAACGCTGCACGCTGCATCTGAACCGAGCACGCAGCATGAGGAGCTCGGCACAGGCCTGAGCGCCTGGCAGGGGGGCGCAGCCCCCCGCTCCACCCGCGGCCGTCACAGCTCCAGTGCCGGTGCTGCTGCGAGAGACAACATGGAGCCCCTTCCTGCCATTTTGCAGCTGCCGCTCCCCGGGGGGGGGGGGAAAGGGGCGGGGAGAGGCTCCCCCGCACGGCCCCACCTGCGAGGAGGCTGCGGAGGGGAAAGCCCCAGGGGTCCCCGCACGGCCACAGGGTCGCAGCTGCCCGCGGGACCGCCGGGACGGAGCGGAGCGCGCTGCCCTCCCGGGCCCGCCCATGTCTGCCAGCGCCAGCGGGCCCCGTGTGCGGGACGGGCCCCATGTGCGGGACACGGCCCCACGCCAACCGTCCGGCCAACCGCCCGCAGAGGGGGCAGCGCGGGGCGGCGGGAGCACGGCCAGGACCGCCCCCCCCGCCACGCATGCGCCGGCCGCCGGCCGAACTGCGGCCGCCTCAGGCCGCCGAGCTAACCCGGAAGCCGTCGGGCCCGGACAGGAAGTGACCCCTGCGCACTGTGACAAACAGCCCCGCCGCCGGGGCCCCCCGCTCGCGCCGCACGCCAGCCGGCCGCGCGGCCCTTTGTGACTCGCTTGACTGACACGCGGGGGGCGAACCAATGGGGGTTACCGCTGTCTGCCCGTCGGCCCACCTTCTCTCAGGCCGCGGCCAATCGGAAGGGCGAGTTCTCCTCGGTCGCCGTCGCCCTTTGATGGGTGGATGCAGCAGCCAACCAAGCTATGGGCTGCGGGCTAGCCCCGCCCCCGACTCTCGCCAATGGGCGCTGTGGAATGAAGGCGCTAGCGGGACCGGGGGGGAAGGGAGGGCCGCGCTCCGGAGCCCCCGCCCCAGCAGCCCCGCCGCCGCCCGCGCGACTCTGCCCGGGGGGCCGCCCCCAACCCCCCGCCGTGCGGGTCTGCCGCCGCCCCGGGCCGGGTCTGCCGCGCGTCCCCGTTGCCGCTGCGCTCCCCGCCACACGTTCCCAGGCTGGATGCGACACGGGGCGGGGAGGAGCCGCCCGGCCGCTGCGTGCGGGGGCTCCGTGCGCTCTTAAGGAGGCGCTGGCGCGGCGGCACCAGCACCGGGCGGGCTCTGCCCGGGTGCGGGGGGCTGGCCCTGGGGGGGCGAGGCCCCGCCGCGGGTAGACTGTGCGGTAGCGGCGGCCGACATGGCGCCGGGCGGGGACTGCCTGGGGTGAGGGCGGCGGTGCCCGGCGGCTCTGCTGCCTCCGCGGGGTTGCGAGGGGCGGCTGGTGGGGCACGACCCGCCCTGCCGTCAGGGGCGCCGGGCGGAGGAGCAGACCGTCCCTGGCCGTATGTACCGGCAGGGAAGAGCTTGTGCCGTCGGGTGTCCAGCTGCAGGGACGGGGAGCTGGCACACCGAGGGAACGGCCGCCGGAGGCCGTGTCCGCTCGCGGTGGGCACAGTGTCGGAGGCTGGGACAGCCAACACGGCCCTCGACGCTTGTCCAGCCATTGGAGCTCCTGCCAGGCCCAGCTGGCACTGGTGGAGGCATAGAGCTCGAAGCCGTCCCTGTAGGCAAGATTCTAAATGTGTATGTCAGGCGCCCAGTTCTAAACCACCACTTGTAGCCTCTTGGCGTGTGTGATGCATCGTTACATGGGGGTGGCCTCAAAAGGGGGTAGGCAATGTCATTTTCATGTAGTACTCTTGAGAAATTCAGGGGGTGTAACAAGAACAACTGAAGCAAATTATATGTATGCACAAATACGTAAAAGAAAGATTTTCCTGGGTAAGAAGAGGGTTTGGGGGAAAAAAAGCCACAAGCCAACCACCAAATCCTGCTCAGGGAGAAAAATATGTTGGGATACCTGCATGCTACAGGGGATTGCTGAGATGCGTGTTTACTGCTGGTTGCAAACGGAAGGAACAGTCCTTCAGCCAGGATGTGGAAGATAATTCCTTCCCGAATACCATCAGTTTCAATGTCCCAACTGCCAAAAAACAAAGCCACCTCCTACACCTTCCTGGATACCAGAAGCCCTAACTGCCCGCTACCCATCTGTCAAAATTTATAGCTTTCCCTAGACAAATATTAACAATCCAGTCATGCACAAAGCCAGTGGCATCTTGAAAAACTGGGAGGATAAAATACATCAAATGTAAAAATAAGGTACGTGGTGACTAGTTTACTTTTTTTCCACATGCCTCCATCTGCTATCCTTTGCTTGCAAAGGCTTTGGGGTGGATCTTTTTCTTCTCTGAATGCTGAATATGATAATGGATCATGATCCATTCACTTCTGTGTGTTTCTGCAACACTGATTCTTTGGCCTGCCTCCCTAGGGCTTTTTTTGTGTTGGATGGCATTTTTGTATTTACGTTCTTTCAAGTAGTGTAATAAATTAGTTACCTCATGTCTTTTTTTATCTATGAAAAGCAGGCAATGTTTCAGACATTCATTTGGGAGACAGGATCCTGAAAACCAAAAGGAAAAATAAATGGGGAACACGCATTGGATGCCTGGCACGTGTCAAGTCCAACCACAGTTTTCCAACACCTCTGCAGTTGGCTTTAGATGAAACAACTCGCAGATACCACCCATCAGTGCCTCCCAGCAAAATGATGCTTCTGCCTTGTCTCTCGGTAGAGTTAAGAGGAGCCTGTGCACAGTATAGACACAAATCCTAGCTGAAGGGGAACTGGAGAGCTTGGTGTGGGAATAGCAGGGAGACCCAAAGAGCACCTAGCCCAAACAGAAGTCCAAGGAGAGGCAGAAGGCCAAGTGAACTGGAGCTAAGATATTTACGCAGGACTGGGGGGAAAGGACAGAGTAGGACAGAGCTCTGATGTGGAAGTGGGAGGGAAAAGAGATGGTTGTTGGCCCTTGGTAATGATTAGGAACACTGTAATGGGATCTGTAATGAGATAACATGAATAATATGGGAAAAGGGGCGGGAAACCCTCCTTGATAGACGAACAAATAGTAGCACAGGGAGAAGAGTTATGGCCACAGCTGCTGGCGTAGGAGCAGAAGAAAGGTTTGGTGTGGGAGAAGAGGTTGCAAAACAACCTGAGGATGGATAGAGGTTGAGCGTTCATCCTTGTGACTTCCTGAAATGAAGGCAGGGACTTTGGCACAGCTTTTGACCTGTTGAAGGCATGCAAAGAGTCATTGCAGGTACAATAGTAAATTAAGCCCTGCAAAGCAACAAGTCTTACAACACCCCCTCTACTACCAGAACAATTTCCGTATTACAGTTTCCATAAGGAAAAAAAAAATCAGAAAATGCCATTTTCTCCCAGCATGTGTCCTACCCTCTATGCCAAGCTATAGCAGTGTGACTGTTTGGGAGGATGCGAATGTGAAACTACCCAGAGAAGCAAGAGCTTGTCAAACACAGGGGTCTGACAAGTGTGGTAAGGACCCCCAGGGAGGCCGTTTCATGATTGTGCATTTTGGGTCTCCATGTAGAAGTGGCCTGCCTATGACATTGGCCTCAGATGCAGGGGGATCCCAGGCAGTGCCTGTTCCTTCTCTCTCTCTCTCACACACACACATGCGCGTTGGAGTAGTTCATTAATTTAGCTCACTTCACTGTGCAGTCCTCTTTAATGTTGTAAAATCATGGCCAGTTGCCTTGGTCTGCATCCCTAAGACCAGCCTTACAACACACCAGCAGGAGATGCCCTGTTTTTAGCCAGCTGGGCGACAGCAGGGCAACTGGCATTTCTAATTCACAGGGGTTTCTGTATGGTTTTAGCTGGTTTAACACATCGGAGAGCTAGCGATGAGACTTGCAACAGGGTTGCGGTGGAAACACCCAACGCTCAAGGTCTGGGGATGTTACTGCAACAGGCCATCGACAAGGTGTGAGAAGATGAGGAGGGGTGGAGAGATGAATTTTTTTGGGGTGGGAGAAGACTCTGATGGCGCTGGGCTGGTGCAGGGCACAACCACCGCAGGGCTGGTGGGAGCTGGGCAGGTCCCCCGGGGCGGCCAGTGCGGTGGGGGCGGCCAGGCCCGGCGCCAGCCCCAGCCCCAGCCCCGGGCCCGGGCGGCCATTCGGGAGCGTCGTGCGGCGGGTGTGGCGGGAGCGCGCCGGGGCCGGGGGCGATGACCGGCGGGTGGGCGAGCGGCTGTCGCAGGGGTGGCCCAACAGCTGCCGACGCCAGCCCGGGGGCGGCAAGAGGCTGCTGCTGGCAGCGACCTGACTGGCGAGGGCCCCCGGGCCGGCCGCGACCGCCGGGTTGAATCGAGCCCTCGGCCCCGACGGGGTCCCCCGCCACCGGGCACAACGGGCGCGGCCCCCGCTGGGCCGCCGCAGCTCCCCCAGCCCCGCGCCTCCTTAACCCGGGGAGGCGGGGGCGGCCGCGGCCGGGGGGAGCCGGGGGAGGCGGAGCGGAGGCCGGGGAGGAGCCGGGGCCTGCAGTGGAGCCGCAGCCCGGAGCAGCCGGAGCAGCAGCCGCGGGAGCGGCGGGGCCTGGAGAGACTCAGCGCCGCCCGGCCGGGGCCCCCCGCACCGGAGCCTGGGGAGCCCCCTCGGGACGAAGCCGAGGCCCGGCGGAAGGCGGCGGAGGCGCCCGCTCAGCCCCGCGCAGGCCCGTGAGCCGCCGCGGCCTCCCGTGGTAGCCGGGCCCGGGCAAGAGGAGCTGGGGCCTGGGGGGAAGCCAGGGACAGCCTCCGGGCAGCCGGGGTGGGGGGACACCCCCGTAGCCTGCCGGGGTGGGGGAAGAGACTCAGCCCGCCGCCCCCCCGCCCCATCCGCGGCCGTGAGGGGACACCCCGTTAGGCAGCCCCGCTCCCGGCGGGGGTGACACCCCGGCGGCCTCTCGCTGCCCCCGCCTCGCCGGCAGGCCGGGGCGCAGCCGCCTGCCACCCCCCTTCCCCGCAGCTGGTGCGGGAGCTTAACACCTGCCCCCTTCCCCACTAAGGAGCCGAGGGTGGGCAGAGAGGGCCCCGGCACCGAGCCCTGGCAGCTAGAAGCAGGTCTGCTCTTCCCCGCTGTGGGATAGAGCCTCCTGGAGCTCCCGCAGGACCTGGCTAGGGGGGAGGCGTCCTCAGACCCCAGTATCGGAGGGCTGTGAGAATACTCTTGCTACCTACTCCCCGCCGCTGCCGAGGAAATTCCCAAGCAGAGGAGACAGCCCTTCCCCAGAGCAGATAGGAACAGGGGGAGTCTTCGCAGAAGAAACCCCATATGCCCAAGAGAGGCAGTCCCAAAGACAGAAATAAGCAGGAGCTCCCGGTGCTTACCTAGTAATTTTAATTATTTACATCTGCTCAGCAGGCAGCAGAGAAAGCAAAACGAGAGAGAGAAAGCAGGGGCAGATTTATTCTTCCCTTTTCCAGTTGCTGTTAACCACTGGAGATAAAGGTAATTTCCGATACTGACCTCATCCTCCTTCATCCCAAAGAAGATCCCTCATCCCCTGATCCCAAGAGGGTTTTCTTCAGATATCCTGTGCAAGGAGAGAAGACACACCTCCCAGTTACAGGGAAAGGAAAAGGCAGGTTTTGCTGGTAATATCCACAAAGATAGCAAGATTTTTTTCAGAAAAAGAGATTTGCCCACCCATTAGGAAAAGGTGCACCTAGAGGAAAGAGAGGATAGATTTACAGGTAGGGAGATTGGGAAAATTGATCTCTGAAATAATCTGACAATCAGTGAAAAGGCTGTCTCCCAGGGGAACACTCCTTTAGTAGTTAGCTGCCAAAAGGGAGAGAGGATCTCCATCCTGGGGTAAAACCAGCAGTTTTAGGGGACTGTCAGTCCCGGGCAGATTGTTTTAATACTCAAGATCCAGATTTCATCCACAATCGCTTCGTGCTCAAAATATTTCTTGAAGAAGCTCTTGGAATAGCTGACAGCAACGCTCTGAGGATGGGTCTCAGAGAAGGAGTGTGAAGGGCAGCACCCCAGAAACCAGCACTGAAGATAATCCACCTCCCTCCAGAAAATCTTCCAGACAGAGTGAGTGACCACATTATATCACCTCTCTATTCCTAGCTGCCCTTCTCTTTTGCCTTCTGTCCTTGTTTTCCATGTTTCTTGCTGTATCTGCTTCCCTTTTCATCTTTTCTCTGTTTCTGAACCTCTCCCCAGGCTTCGTTTTCTGCATGTCTTTCTCCGTCTCTCTCATTGAGCTTCTTTATATGCTATATGGAAATGACCTGATTCTTTCCCTTACTTTTTAGCTCATTGGAGACCTTAGCCCTGTTTAATTGTAAGAAACCTCTCTGCCCTTTCCCTTCTACTTTCTTTCACTGGTGTATTCATCCTAGGCTCAGTTTTTATCATCAACGGTGTGAAATTAATTTATGTCATTTAGGGGTCATTGAGAAGAATGATACTGGCCAAAAAGGCTCTGAGGGGACAGGAGCAGTGATTCGTAGTGCTAATGTTCAAGGATTCACCCGTGGGGTTGGAGTGTCAGTTGTTCTCCATGTGGGTCCTACTATGCTCGTAACTGGGGGAATAAAATCATTGTGCAAATGCAGACCTTGCTGTGCTTGGGAGCCGAATGTACAGATCCCAGTGCTAGTACTCTGAGATCTGTGTCCTAAAATGTACCTAGGTGCTGTGAGATGAATTCTGGAAATGGTGCCCTTGAGAGTGGGTTCTGTGGTGCTCAGGGGCCTGGGAATGAAAATCGTGACAGTGCTGGTGGAACCTGCTCCAAAAGCCGAAAGAAGCCATTCCATTGCCACCTTCATCTGTGTTTTATACTGCTGTGTTCAGGGGCTAGGAATGTGAATCCTAATGCCAGTGCTGTGGTGAGCCAAGCTGGCTGCTTTTTGTAAATGAGGCACTTAATTTCCAGTCACAAATGAGTATTCTAACACTAGCGTAGTGATTTCCTGAGAAATCCAGTGCGAGGGAGTCTTCATCTTGGATGAAGCCAAAGCAGATTTCCTTAGCAGAGGAATCATGCCCAAGGGTATCTCACCTGAGAGATTCCTGGTTTTGTTCTCCAGTGAGATAATCGTGAGGAAATCCAAGATCAAATGGTCCTTGGCCAGGACAGGAACCCTTCTGGAATCCATTTGGGAGCACAATGGTTAACAGGGAGTCCCTGAAGAAGGAACTCCTTGGTGTAATTTGCTAGCAAGATCAGACAAAAGATGCCAAAGTGATTCCCCATTTTGGCAGGGAATTTTGACAGTTATCCATAGCTTCAGAAGGTGCCTCTTTCTAAGGGAAGGCTAAACCATGAAGTATACATATGTTCTGGGGGTACTGTTAGATGCCCTCCTACCTGTTGCCCTATAGTTATGCAATCAGCCTGTTTTGAGCAGTGCTGTGTTATCTAGCACAAGGGAAGAGATAACTGAGGCATTTTGGCCTTTGTACATTCAAGGGGGTAACTGACTTTTCATGCTCTTGAGGTTAATTTACCTCACGCTGCCCCCTTCCTCACAGTAATGACTTGACATTTTTCAAGTGCTTTTGGCTCTGATGGATGCCAGGGCACTTTACAGAATATATATGCCAGCCTTACAAAATTCTGCTCTCCCACAACAATTATCTTTCTGTATATGATTTTTTTAAATTATTATTAATGATAAAGATTAAAATTTTGTATTTGCTGCGTGAACTTTAAATATTCATGACAGACATACAAGGCTGAAAGTTGTGTGCTGTAGAGTAATTGTTATTTATTTGTTAATTGCTGACAGTGCTGGCTTGGACACACAAAATTAAGACAGTCTTTGCTCTGAAGATCTTGTAGCTTAAACCACAGTTCTACAAAAGATAGGACATACTGATGAATTTAAGGAAGGGAATAATTTTTAAGGAGCACAGCTTTTCAGTGTGATCATGGCATTTAGATCAAATGTTTATCACAGGCAAAAATGCAGCTTCCTCTGAGGTGGAATACTGCAACTGTTCTGCACCATTTATTTTATACAAAAGTATCCATAAAAGAAAAAGGGAGAGTGTTATTTGTCTTCATAAAAGTGCAAGGTACTTTATATACACATTTAAATGAAAGTGCTATGTCTTTAAGAGTTTACATTAAGAATGTTAAACCCGAACACCTAAAATTAGACTTTAAAACCCACATTTAGATACCTAAATAAATATCATAATTCTTGTAAATGCCCAGGCACGTAGAGTTGACTTCAACAGAAGCAATGAAGTCCAATATTTGAGTAAAAAGACACCTAGTTTTGTGTATGGGTTTGTAAATTTGCAATTGGACATTTGTGCTTCTGAAAGTTGACTTTTTAAGTTGAAGCACTCTGATCCTGTCCTATGGGCACTCGGCTCCCATTTGAGAGCTGACTGTGTGGCGTTTCTCAGGTCAAGCCCTTAAGTAAAATGGAATGAGGAGGTCTAGAGAGTTGTGGGAAAAAGATTACATTACTGAAAGATCATGAGGTTATATTAATGTTTAAGTACATGTTCTGTAAGTTCTTGGGTTTTATCTTGAAATCTGGTTCTGTAGGCAAATTTCTAGGATAGAATAAGGAGTCAGAAAAGTTGGAATGGAATACAGTAAACAGTTTGAGGAGTTTGGATATTAGTCCCATGTCCCCATCTGAGATAGGGTTGTGACTACTGTAGTACTTCTTTTTTCGCCCCCCTTTTTTTTTTTACCCCTTTACAAAAATACAACTGAATGCTTGTGTCTCTGGAGAAGTTTTTTCTTACCGCAGAGGTACAGGTATCTTTGCTTATTACCTCCTCCTCTAAACTTCAGCTGACCTTCGTGTAGTGGGTGATTCAGTCTGCATCCCAGTTTGGATCTTTGGACCTTTACTTCAAGTGCCAGAAATGAAGTATGGTCGATGGCAACTGTGATATGGACAGCTGCCCCTCAAGAGCAGGCAACTGAGCTGATTAATTTTACACAACTGTCAGACAGGAATTACACCTAGGTCATTAGAAACTATAAAGGTAAAATGCTTTTGGACTCATTCTTCCATTTGCTTCTTCCAGCACTGGGTGGACTTTCACACAGAACCCTCTGAGGTTTTTAGTACTTCATTTGCAGAATCTGTTGCTGAGTGATGCTTCAGAATTGAAACTTGAAAAAATACTAGCATTTTCAAATTGGAAGATAACTTTGGAAAGATAAGTAGTGCCTAGATTAATGAGCAGCCTAAAATAGTATCTCCAAAATGTATGAACTCTCCAGTTGTGTTAACTCTGAAGCCTAAGAAAAAGCATGTAAATCTCTGTATTGCTGGCTGTTGCACATCATGTTACTTTAGCAAGAATATCCAGCTGATGTGCTCATCCCCCAAATGCTTATCATTTTGGTTGGAGTCAGTATTTATTCTGCTGGTTTTGTTTTCTTCTTCCTTCTAAGGGGCATATGATGAACTTAAAAATCTATAACATATTTCTGCCTTGTACTCATGTTTTCACTTTAAAAGGCAGCCTGCGTATGTGTATTACTGTGGCATGCTTGTTTTCTCTCAGTATGTTTTCACAATTAATTAATTGCAAATTTTCATTTGAAGTTTGAAATGAAAATGCAAAACACTGGGAATGTTTCAGAATTTGGAGACCTCACAACAGAGTTTAGGACCCATTTAATGCTGTGTCCTGTGGTGCTTTGCCCAGACTTGGACTAGACTGCTGTTTTATTCTTCTCTCCTTGACCTGCCTCATCCTCTACCCCATCCTGTTATGAATCTTGGAGTTGGTGTCTTAAAGGTAGATGGCACAGATTTTCCTAGTTCCTGACCTTTGTGAACCCTTTCTTGAGTCCCATACTGACTTCCTAGCATCTTTTCAGGTTCTTCTCCTGCACCTTTAAGGCCCAGCATGTTTCCACCCCTCCTACTTCTTTATGCTCATTTCCTCCTACACCCCACTCCTCCTCCCAGTTCTCTCTGTGCTGCACTGTGCATCTCATTTTCCATGCTGTCCCTTCAGCATTCTGTCTTGTGGTCCTATAAGCCTAAAATGCTGCTTCTCTTCTTCAAGCCAGCATCCCTCACCTCCTTTCCAGGACTCTTCATTGGCAGGAATCCTTTCTTACTACATCTCACAGGCCCCGCTCTTACTTGCACACCTGCGTTTTGACCTGTTCTTGGTTTGGCTTTCATTAGATTATGTGCTTGTGGACACATAGCACATTTTTTGTCTGAGGTTATGTCAAGAAACCTGTTCTTTTTTACCACTATAATAAATGGAATTTTGTTCCTCTGAAAATACGCAGTTCTGCTAGGCTGGGGAATGGTGCTTTGTCTCCCTAATCCAACTCTTTCGTTCTCCCACCTTCCCTTTTCCCCTGTCTCCTTCCCTTCCTCAGGAATAGCCAGATTTTAGTTGGTTAGAGTGAAAATCCCCCTTGTATTACACTCTCTGGTTCCTTCCAGCACTTCAGGATCTTGGTTTTTAGAACTGGGGTGAACAGTTTGTGCGAGGCCTGGTACCTTGTTCCTCATCTTTCTAAGCTGGTCAGTTTATTTGGTGTGAAGTCAAGAAATAAGGAAACGTGTTTGGGGTTTTTTTCCCCCTTTCTTTATGTATAAGAGAGACTGATTAATGAGGGAGATGACGAGTGAGAGCTTTTATACCTCGAGGAAAAAAATACTTGCTTTTTTGGTTTTTACAATTAGCAATTCAAATTTTGTTTATGCTCTCTGCTGTATAAAGACTGTGGCTGATTATAGCAGTAATATGTAATTACTGTTAAAAGTTCAAATCTGAATAATTGGGAAAGAATCTGAACTCTTTGTGGTCACAAATTAAAGGAGCAAAGTTTCTGAATTCTCAGTTTCCCCAAAAAACCTATTGTTAAGTAAAACAAAAACAATTCTCCCACCCCATTAGGAACTTGCAGAGAAAAATAAACAAGCTGCTAAAATAGTTAACTCTGAAATTCCCTTTACCTCTACCTGGACAAAGCAGACAAGCTTTGAATGTAGAGAACTGGTCTGGGATTTTGGAGACTTGTGTTCTCTGTATGGTTCTGCTACTTCTTTGCTGGCTGACCTTAGGCTGCACGCTTCTCCATGCATGGCTTCCCATTTATCCGGGAATAGGTTATTGATCTTTTATAAGGGTTCCAAAGTATAAGGATGAAAAACACTTCATAAAGGCTGGTTGTTCTTGCTGTTGATTACCTTAATTGCAATACGATATTCAACTCAAACCCTCTACATGCTGCTTTTTGTGGGATTCAGAAACAGTGAAAGCATGATGCACTGGTGAATTTTTTCTTCATGGAAGGACCTGTGACTCCGAAACAGAAAGATCCTGTACCATGTCTGCAGCCTAGAACTGGTTTTTAAGTTAACTTAAGTATAGATATTCTGACTCCCTTGAAGCTTCTCCTAAGATCTCTAATGACCTTTTCTTGGCCAGGTCTCAGGGTCTCTGTTCCATCTTCATCCTTCTTGGCTTCCCTGCTGTTTTTGACACTTGATCATGCCCAGTCTTGAAATCTTGTCCTCCCTTGACTTTTGTGTCAGTATTTTCCTGGTTTCCCTCCTACTGTTCTAGTCATTCATTCAGTAGCTTCTGCAGTAAGCTATTTACCAGCTTCCATTTATTTTTTTCGTAAATTAGACACAAAGACCCACCTCTGATACCCTCTCTTTGGTTTTCTCTGCCTCCTTCATGCCGGTGATACTAAATTACGCAACTTGGCATACTACCTTAACATCTCTTTTGAATGATTTGCTGTAATTTTAAGACTGCTGAGGCCAAGATGGAACTCTAGAAAGCTCCTTTGAGATTTCTCTTTGTTTCCTGCTTTCCTCAGTTGTGAGCCTTCAGTTAGGCCTATAACATGGGTTTTCTTGCACTCTTCTTGCTCTGCATGTACAGGATAGTGACTCATCTAGTTTCATGGCCTGAATCTCCTGCTTGTTTTTTCTTGGTCTCTTTGGATAACCCTTATGCTTTCTCCCTCATTTACCATCTCAGTTACTGCTAGCTGTTCTTGCTGGCCTCTGACAACTGCTTGTCTTGTTAAAACCACGATTACTGAAGCTATCCTCCTGGCATGTTTTCTCAACATGCTGCCGTCTCTACCTTGACAAGCCTGTTCTTTGGCTGTCATCCACCACAGAAGGTTCCAGCTTCACTCTAAGGGGCCTTCACATTCTCCCCTGTCACTGTCTCTTATTGTATTGTCCTTTGCTCTGCCAGCAACACAAGCATGACATTGTGCTTTTCCAATTTCTTGCATGAGCATCTCTTCACATTCTTCCTCAGCTGACTCATACCTTGATACATTTAGGAGAATTGCCAGCCAATAGAGGCCAGATGTACTGGAAAGTACTTATTTGCATATTTAAAAATTATTCAAAAGGTCTGATACCCAGAGATAGTTGTCTTATTACATGTACCTTCCTCTCCCTAGCTTCTTTTGTAAAAAATAATAACTACAAAAGTAAATAAAGATCATTATAAGCAAAGACACAACATCTCAAAGACTAGGAACATCAGGGTTGGAGCAGAATCAGAATAATACTTAACAGTTGTAAGGTGGCAACTGTGGCAAGTATGTGTGTGGAAGAAGGGGGCTCCTTTCGATGTCTGTAAGGAATAACAGGAGATTCAGTTTGAGGATGATAGACAAAATGAAGCATTTTATGAGTAGGATGTAGAAAGCCACGTAGCAATACTAGCATTTTAAGCCAGAAGAAACTGTTAATGTGTGTGTGTTCCTTGCTAGTGTGGTTCTGAATCCTCTTGACCTTCAAGCTTGGTACCAATCTTCACAAGTTGTGAGCCTGGCTAGGGATTGTCAGGTGTTTTGTCTCCTGGAAGACGGTTCAGTCAGTTTAGTACACAGTAACAACTGACAGAATAGTGAAAAGGAATTATGTTAAAACAGTGGTTGAGACCTAATTTATGAGCTTCACACAGTATTACTTGATTCTTCTGATCATTCTCCAACTTCAATTTCATCTGCACTTTGTTTCCAAACTCCTTTTGAACAGTTTTTGTGCAGTGCTTTGGTAATCTTAACTCTGGGAGCATCTGCTGTGTGTACATTTTTGGCCCCGTGGTATACGACTAATCTGCACTTGATACCAATTTCCTTATTTTCTATGAATTCAGTACATAGTTCTTGCTAGTGCTTGATACCCATTTCCACAAGTGGGATGGAATGGGTTGTGGCTTGTTTCAGCAACTATTGCTGAGTTCATATTGACTAATCTGTTTTCAGTGGTTCAGGCTTTGGTAGACAGGTTCTCACCACTTGCAGTCAGATTTTCGTTTTCACTATTTAGCCCTAGGAGCTCTCTTACACAGAAGCTTTGTAGTATTATTAAACTGCAAGGTTAACAGTAATTTTTCACGGATAGACCCATTTTGTAATGGGAATAAGAATACAGTTTGCATTTATAAGTGCATGTTGCATTCTTTTAACCTGGGTTTCTGTACCTATCTTTGCAACCATGAGAAGATTTTCTGAGCCAGATACTCTGCATGCTGATCTACTTCTGATTTCAGAGACAATCTGAGAATCATATCAGTGTTTGCATATCCTGTACTGAAGGTTTGCTACTGGATGTGATTCTGATAGGCAGCTAAAATTGAAATCCTTCTCTTCAACCTGGGTGCTCCGACAAGGCTGGGGGAAATACCTTCTCCTAGATACGGTTTCACTACCACAGACTTCCTGGTTTCCAAGGGAAAATTTCATTCCAGATATGTGCTCATAAATCTGAATTATTCCAAAAACAATACCCGATACCTTTCTCAGTGTAAGAGTAATTGTTCTGTTAATATTCTTAAAGCAAATGCCAAAGATTTCTCTTGCCTGCCTTGGCATATGTTTAGAATTACAGCTCCTACTTCCAGCGGTAAAATACTGCATAGTGGTACTGAGGGTGGAGGGATGCTGTAGAGACATTTCTGCTGCGATGATGTATTTTCATTGTGCTTCTTCAAAGTGCTTGGTTTACTTTTTACTTCAAATCTGTTACTGGGAGGGTTGTCATGGGACATTTGGCTTATTATTATAATAAATCTTTTATATTAGTCTTATTACAAAGAAAATAATTTTTGGCTCAAAAGTATTTTAGGCATACCAGTATTTTCAATATCGTTTGCTGTTTCTTTTGACAGGTGTTACATATTCCCCACTTTCACTTACGCAGCACCATAAATAAGCAAACTAATCTTAACTTTGAACACGTATTTTCAGACTATCTGAGGGGTCTCTGCAATGTTTGTGTTGTATTTCTCAGTACATTTTTGCTGCATGTTTATGTAGCAGACAACAAAAATATTTGATTAGTTGGTCTTATTAAAATCTGGCAAGGCACTAGCTATGCTTCATCCTAGCCTTTTATGCCTGTAAAGATACTGTCTCCCTTGACATGAGCATATTTTAGATTTTGGCTGTAATGCCATCTGTTGATAAGTTTAAATAAGCAGGTCAGGTTTTGTAAGCTATACCATTTTGTCAGTTTCCTACAAAACGAGTGCATAATTGCCTTGGAATTGGATCGTGATGCACTTCCAGCATGGGGGTTTTGGTGACTTTATAGTCCCCGCAAGACTTCTCGCTTCATTAGTACCAAGAATGCAGGCGCAGTCAGTGCCATTCATTCACTAAATTCAAATTACAAAATTATACTCTGCTCATGCACCTTTCACAAAATGGAGGGAATCGAAAGGTCCTATGTTAAAATGTGCTATTATGATATTTATGTAATTAGTAACTATAATGAAAACAAATGACTCTTCCTCGATACAAACCTTATGTTACTGAGATTTCTGTTTGTTGAAGGAAAACCTTATCTGTATGACAACTCAGTTAAAATAAAACAGTTAGTCCAGTGATACATATTAAGCTATACATGATCAGGAAGTTTTCATCTTCCTCAGACTGATTTTTTTCAATACCATCTTAGTGTTGTAACTTTTTTAGCAGATTTCCAGTTCAGGATGCCACCCGTGTTCTTTTACCCAAAACAGCATTGAACATTCCAAGCCATTCGGTCTTGCACACCAGGTAGTTTTGAGTAGGGGTGTAGAGTCAGACCACTGTGACGGGGACAGACACAGACTGTGACAGTTCCTATTTGTGTAGGTGAAACTGTGCTGTGTGCTCTTAGGTGACAGTAACTTCCTTTGGCTGAATTCCCTTTGCCTTTCTGGTTCTTGACTAGGGAGAGCTGTGTGCCCCTTGTTACCACATGTGCAAGCTTATAGTTTATTGGAAAAATGTTTTTTGGCATGTTCTACAGCTCCCAAAGAAGAGAAACATGGTTCTGGGGTATGATGATTTCTCTTCACCCCAGGGACTGGTTTTTCTCCTTTCATACGGCACTCCAGAGAGAAGTGTACTTTCAAACTGCAGTGTTCTTCTTTTGGTTTGCTGATATACTAGCATGACACCTGCCACTCCTTCCAGATTAAGTTTCAGTTTATGAACAATACCCAGCAGCCTCTCTCTTTCTTCTGGATTTGATTCCAGAAACATAAATACTTCCTGGAGGCTCTCACAAGTAGTTACCAAAATGATGGATAACAATTTCAGACTATGCAGGTAATCAATATTATTTTTTTCTGATTTCTTACATGAAAAAAGTATCTCTCAGTGAGACTGTTTGCTTAGAGAATATAGATTCTTAAGTGTTTTGTTCCTGCCCTCTTAGTTCATACCTTCTTATTTTTGAGGCAAAGCACATGTCTTAGCATGGCAAATTTCTGCCAGAGTTAGCAAAACTGATTATTTTCCCCTTTCTGTATTGGTATAAGAGTACAGGTTTCTTGTATGTGTAATTTACACAAGTATGTCAAAATTGCCTTTTTCCATCAGAGTAGAAGCTGTCAGTTTCTCCATGCATGGGATATTCTTGATGTGTTACTTCCTTACTTTTTGAGGCAGCTTCCTCTAACTGACATTGCACTCACCTGTTGCAGAAAGGTTGCAGTCAAATCATTCCTTTTTGCCAGCTTGGGTTTGAAGTTTTTTGTTTGTTAAATACCTTAGAAGTTAGGTGTATCTCTGAGTAAATTTGATGTTATTTGTTAGATCACCGGATCTGTGTTTCAGGCACCTAATAGAAGTGGCCTTGTTTTTTATAGGTGTTCTACAGCAGTGTCTTGGTAGTCTGTTGTACCTTTCTTCCTTCTCAACATTTATGTCGAGAAACTTAACTTGAATCTCCTTTGAATGTTTTGCCAGCACTGTTTCATTGAATTGGAATGGCAGCAAATAAAGCAACAGTGAAAGTAAATATAGAAGAGTAAATGTAGAGATTTATTCTAGAATATGCATCTTCTGTAGACTGTGCACAGCGTAGCTTCATTCATTATGTGACTCTGCTTCAGTTGTAACTGATTGTCACTGGCCAGCCTTTGGGTTCAGCCTTAGAGAATGTTTCAGGCTATAAATGTTTATTAACTGCATTCAATATGACCCTCAGAGTGCTGTTCCCCACATTTCACGCATTTTTCAGTCCTGATATATAGGTAGCAGTGATCTTGGATGAGATCTGACTGGCTTGGAGCAAGCACTTGCAAAACAGGGCAGGCAAAGTACAGATTTCTTCAGCCCAGCGGCAGGGATAGTACTGTCTGATAGACAGAAGGCTGGCTTGTGTTTTCAACCTGAGGTTCAATTTGCTAGTTGCAAATATTCAAAGTAAGGCAGTAGCTTTCCTGGAAAGCTATAGTGAGGTATTACTAGTCCCAGGTGAATTAGTGGTTATTAAAAGGTATTCAATGCTAGG
Organism: Falco naumanni; assembly: GCF_017639655.2. Classification (NCBI taxonomy): domain Eukaryota; kingdom Metazoa; phylum Chordata; class Aves; order Falconiformes; family Falconidae; genus Falco; species Falco naumanni. Next base: position 8,495,702 of record NC_054058.1, on the reverse strand, counting down.
ATTTTTGTTAATGATTGATACATTTTTCTTATGAATCAGACAGATTCTTCTCTGTTTAGTTGTAGTTTTGGATCAGTGCTTGGCTGCCATTTTTGCATCTCTCTGACCAGTCCTGATTTGGGGTTGTACTGGAACTAGTAAGTGCTTGAGAAATGAAGACTCTGCAGTCAATTTCCAGCTGTTGATGGTGGTTATGACTTGGCTAACTGGTTTTTAAAGTTGGCCAAATATGTAAACAGATACCATTTACCATGTAAAATGTGAGACCATGAATTCTGGTCTTTGACTTTCTTTTTACTTGCTTGAAGGTAATTCTGGCTTGCTAATGTGGTAGGATTTTTTTAAACGCCCTTGATTTAAGTTCAATGTGTTTGTTAGTCATTAGGGGTTTTTTTTTTTCTTTGTTTGAGTGGGATCGTAAGAGAAGAGTTTGAAAGAATTGCCAGGCAATAAACTGAGAAGGGAAAGTTGGAAGAATCATCAGCTGCTCTGGTTTGGCTGCAGTCTTGTTTTATCATACCATCAAGTAGTGTCAAGCTGGTGTACTGCTTGGATCAGGTGAATGAGATATGCAGTACAAATTATAGCAAGTATTACTGTTATATTGAGTATTCTTTCAAATAGTTTAGTAGCAATTACACCAGATGATTTTTGCACTGACAGTGTTCTGGAATTGCCACCTTACCTGTGGTTTGACTGTGCCTGATTATTACAGATCCCATATTGCCAGGATACAGACTTTTAAATTAAGTAACATGATCAAGTTCAAACTTGGAAAAAAAATTTTATTACATTGCTTTGAAACTTCCCATGTGGTATCTGTTGGGTCTGAGTCTTCACTTTCTGTCCTAAATTACTATCTAGCATTTATGTTCTTAAAGAGCTGCTGTAGTTTACTGAAAAGTAGTTGTTTCAGTACTGGGTGATTAGTGTGTATGTATACACAGAATTTTTTTTATTTAAGATTTTGGGATTTTGTTTTCTTGCCAAAGATTTTTATAAACCAGGGAATGAAAATATTCACAATCTTAGCATGGGTGTAAGGTGACCCAATTCTAACCTTGCATGTCTTCCTGTCAAGTGTATTTTACACAAATACACAAAAGCTTGTATATTTGGCAATGGGCGTGCTGCATATCAACCTTACATTTTACTGCATAGCCAATCATGCCAAATGCTCAGCTGACATAACCTGGGCGTACTGAAGCTCTGTGAAAACTGCAGTGTTTTCTTCTGCTTCTTGAATTTCTGGTGTTTCAGATTGGTATCTTACTCTGACATAGGCTTTTATAACCTGATTTTCTTGATTTCTGTGCTTGTCTTAAAGAAAGGGGAGGTGGGCACCTGGAAATTTATATTTATTGGATTTGTATTGTTAGCTTAACTGATATTTCTTAATGTCTTAATATGCATATGATGAACAGCAATAATTTGTTCTTTAATTGCACTGTGGAAATTGAAATTTATATGAGGTACACTTACAAAATTAAGCATTCAACTGATACTTAGTTCATGTTTTCTCCCAAGTTGAATACTACTTTTGGTGAGGGCTGTACCTGTAAAGTTACCATGAGATTGTATCTGTGTTTCAGTGACATGGATACCTCAGCGGTTTGTCCAGCCACACTGGATAAAAATACATTGTTGCTTGTCCCTTGTATGATTCAGGAAGGAATAGTGCTGCTTTTTTAAAAAAAATTAAAATGTTTGAGGTTAGATCAATTTAGACAAAAAGAGCTATATTCAATAAACAACAACTTGAGGAGGGTGGATAATGGAAAGCTTTTTGCAGCTCGGATTGCCTAGTTAGCTGTGTAGCAAGCAGTCATTGCTATCATATGTGATAGTGCGGCAGATGAGAAGACAGATAAGTTACTAGCAGTTGGGCTTTTCCTTTCCTCCACAGACAGAAAAATGTTTTCACTCACTACAGATACTGTAGTGCTGCAATTTTACTTTTCAGTCTGTGCATTCATATGAGTGAGAGTGATAATGTTAGCTGAGCAATTAGGAGGTGTTTTCTGAGCCCAGGGCTTTGGAGCCACTGCTTGTGGTGGTTGAAGGGTGGATTTTCTTGGGGTATTGTGTAGGTGTTTGAACCCTAAGAAGTGTGATGAGCACATGCATGAAAATGAAAGGTTTAGTGCATACAAATATGTTGAAATGTAGACTCTGAAGTGCTTTTGTGCTGTGAGAGCACTTCAGTGCAGAAGTGCAAGGTATAATGCATATGGTTGTAGGGGAAGAACAGTCAGCTTCTGTATCAAAATGCTGGGTGCATCTGTCTCTGGATCTGTGCATCCACACTGTGTTATTGTCAAATACCTATTTTTAGAACAAGTGTCTAATTGGTATTCATGCAGATGGGTGTCTCCCTGTCTCATCTGATCCACTCTGAGTGATGCACTTGGTGGGAGGTGTCTGCTGATGAATCTTTCCTAAGAGAGTCTGTTCTCTCTTAGATGTGTGCATGTGTTTAATTTGTTACATGAGTGTGTCAATAAGTATGTGCATGTGTGTTTGTGCATTTACCTTTTGTATCCACTAGCATGCTCAAAGATAATATTATCTAATTCTCTAAAAAGATTAATTTAAAAAATGAAAGGTGCAGAGCTTGCAGCCCTTCAAGACATGATTTTTCTCTTTATGCAAAGAATAAGTGCAGAGCAGTGCAGGTTGTGACCATGGAAACTTAGCTACCTCAGTCCAGACTTCAAGGGATTCCTGCTAGTATAGTGATGCAGCCAATGATAAAAAAGAATGGTGATCTTTTTGCTGCCTTGATTACGACAAGAGACAGCATAAAAGTTTGTGTGCTAAGTGTACAAGTTCATGCAAGTCCATGCTGCTAAATGTTTTCTTCATATAAAACAATTAAGTAGAAAACCCTGGATACAAGTGCTAGCCATGTTAGACAAGTGTATTTTATTTTTATGAGGGGAAATACATAATGTTCATGAGAGGAAAGATCATGAGCCTGTTTCCACCCTGTGGCAAACTTGTTGTGTGATTTGGGACAAGTAAGTTCTTCTTGTGTCTCAGATTTGGAGAAAATAATTGCCTGTTATACTGTGAATTAAGCAGGATTCAATTCAATAAAATGATATGTATATTTAGGAAAAATGGGTTATGGTAGGCAAAGCTTTAACTATAATGAGCTTAATATAGTCTGTTCCACCTCGACATGGTAGATGTAATTATCTATATATAGTATTATGCATGATCTTGGTGTTTTAAAATGAGATATGTAATCCTAGCTCTAAGGAATAGGATTCATTATAATGTCACCTGATGCAAAAAGAGAGGCTAGGCCTTAGAGAGAAATTAATTTCCCCCCAAATTAAGATAGTCAGAGTCTTGACTTTTCCAGTTGATCTAATTAAATTGTGGTTTGTGTATGGCATGAAGGAGTGTTCCCTTTTAGCTATGATTTTCCTCTTGCTTGACACGGTAAACCTACTGGATTACAGGTAATCTTGGTGAAAGGTTCCAAAGCTATATTGCTTATGTGGTAAAGGAGTGAATGCGATACAGCTGCTGAAAAAGCACCAATTCCTTTGAATAGATCTTGGTGCTTTACCTGGGAACAGTTGGGATGCTCTGGGTAAGACTGTCCTAGCAGTTATCATCAGCACTGTCCCAGCTACAATCAGCAAGGGTGGTCCTCCCAGAGACACAGTCATATGCCTTTTTGGATTCTTCTTTCTGGCTGTGAATAAGGTATATGAAGTGGGATGATCTTCACACAGGTATTTGTGATAGGGGGAGAAGCAGAGGAGGAATTCAAATGGATGTTTCTGTTCTTAGGGTTCACCTTGTTTATAACTCAGGAGTTCCCTTTCTGCTTCTTTCTTCTCACAGATACTCTTGCTTCCCAGCATCATGGCCTCTGACCTGGAAAGCAGCCTTACTTCCATAGACTGGCTCCCACAGCTTACTTTAAGGGCTACTATTGAAAAATTAGGGGGTTCTTCACAAGCAGGACCTCCAGGGGCTGCCCGAAAGTGTCCCCCGGGCTCACCAACAGATCCCAATGCCACCCTGAGTAAGGATGAGGCTGCAGTGCACCAAGATGGGAAGCCACGTTACAGCTATGCCACTTTGATCACATATGCCATCAACTCATCACCTGCCAAGAAGATGACACTTAGTGAGATCTACCGTTGGATCTGTGACAACTTTCCCTACTACAAAAATGCTGGTATTGGTTGGAAGGTGAGGACTTGCATTGCTAAAGTACGCTTTTGGTCTAATTACAAGACTTATTTTCTTAATTCTGTGCAAAATACCCTCACTGAGCAAAATAAAAAGACAGATGTGAAACTAAGTTGACCAACTGGAGAAAAATACAGAGTCAAAAGTCCCATTTTCTCTGAGAATTTTGTTGTATGTATGTGGTGGCCCCTTAAGGAGTGTGCAAAAAACCTACTACCAACAACCAAGAAAAACAAAACATCCCCCCGCCCCAAAACCTGCATCACTACCAACCTCTGCATCACACTGATACAATCTTCATTGCACCTTCTGTAGATGTATAGGTGGTTCAACCCTGTATTATTTATCCTAACCCATCCCTTCCCTTTCCACAGCTTCTGTTGTGCTCTGTTCCGGGTCTGTGTAGTGAGCTTTAGCTTTTGAGTATGCACCATCCTTCTATTTTCTTTCCCCACTCCCAGACATACTCAGAAGGCTGTATGTTTTTGTTCTGGCACTTACCTGTATCTCTTACTCTCTCATCAGAACTCTATTCGTCATAACCTCTCTCTGAATAAATGTTTTCGGAAGGTGCCTCGACCGAGAGATGATCCTGGGAAGGTAAGAAATCTGCATGCTCCTGGGCAAGCAATTTAAAACTGCAGGGAATAAGCCGGGGTTGCCCTTTCTAACTCATGGTTGGAATTTGAAACCTAAAGTGTAGGCAAAAATGGAAGCAGTAGTAAGATTTACTGCAGTGCTTTGGCTACAGAAGCATTTGCTTAAAGGGAACCTGTAAAGGGGCCTTAATGTTTTTAGCAATTATTTTTCTTATCTGTGATCTTCGGTTGACTTTAAAGGTAGTAGAAGAAGGAAAAAGTAGCGTTGAATGTACTTTATTAGTTTTGTTTCTTTTTCTTCTTGATCTTTATGTGTATAACGTGGGTCTAGTCCAACCTGTTCTATTATGAAAGACTGTAGTGGCTGCTGGTGAGTGGCAGGACTATGATGTGACATCATGAGCTTCATGGAGGCAAGATCCATGGAAGTGAGAGCAGAATCTATTTAGACTGCAAAGCATTTGGTGTTGGGGAAAACTGTCACCATCAGATAGTTTAAATCTACAGAAGTCATTTACCAGTAAAACTCAAGAATCTAAGAATTCGTTGGCTAAGTAAGGGCCAACAAAACTCTATTAGTATATATAGATTGTAAACGGGAATATCTAGACTTGGCATCTTGGCATGCAGATATTATTACTGTTAAAAAAACAACCAACTAAACAAGCAGAAGGAAATGGTGGGGACAAGCAGCTATGTATTTAGACAGAAAGATTGTCTCCGCTCCCCCATCCTAAAGTTACTGGAAAAGGCTACTTGCTCAGGTCTTTTATTTCGGGTTATATTTAAATGACTAAACGGCGCTCAGCTGGCATCTATAAACAGAAGTAGTATATCTTTGAAGATCACTGCTCAAAAATACCATTGATTATATGGCTTATTCCAGGAAATTGTAATTGACTTCAGTATATATGTTTTCAGGTGTTCATTGGCGTGCTGGGCTGGGTTTATAATGAAAAGCCATCCTGTGCTTGTCATTGATGAATCAGATTTCAACTGAAGGTTAAAATGACCTAAATCACACTCTAGAGTTCTTTTTACACTTCAGAAAACAACGGACATAATTATAGACTATTTTATGTTGAAAGGGACCTCTGGAAGTCAACATGCACCCCCACCCCCTACCAGACAGGGACAATTAAATTGGGTTGTTGAGGTCTTCATTGAGTTTTAAATACCTCCAGGGATGGAGATATCGCAACTGGACACTTGTTCCACTGCTGCACCACCATCACTGTAAAGAGATTTTTCTTTGTATCTGATTGTAATTTTCCTTCCTGTAACTTGTGTTTGTTGGATCTTACTCTTGTGCTGTGCGAGTGAGTTTGATTCTGTCTCCTTTATAATCTCCGTACACGGTTGAAGATAGTGGTTAGATCCCCTTAGCCTTCTCTTGTCCAAGCCGGACAGATCTCTCTGTGTAAACTGCTTGTACATGGTGAGTTTTAGGTTTTAACCATCATGGTGGCCCCCCTTTGGATCCATTCTAGCACATCAGTGTCTGTCTTGAACTGGGAACCCCCCAGATGGACACAGTACTCAAAGTGCATTTTCATAAGCATGAAAAAAGAGCGATCCTTCTAGCTGTCTCTGCCCAACCTGAATATTGAGTTGGTTCCCATCAGTCAATAATAAATTTATGTTGTGAGCAAGATACTGAAGGGGGTGTGCAGGCCCAGAAGAGTTGGCCTAGCTTGGATGAGAGCATCCTTTGGTCTTCTTGGTTCCTGTCTCAGAGTGACGGAAATATAAAGCATTTTGCCTTCCACCAGTAGCATCGTACCTCATTGTTCAATGAATCCAATGCAAGAGGGGAATCTCTTTCCAACACCCAAGTCTTGGTTGTCTGATGTTCTGGATGGTGGTGCTTGTGGTTCTGTGTTTAATTGGTGCTTCATTCTTTGAGTCAATAACCCTCAGCTTCAGGAAGCTCCCTGATTTAATCATGCACTCACCAATGGGTCTTCTTTTCAGGGCTCTTATTGGACAATAGACACGTGTCCAGATATATCTCGCAAGAGGCGGCATCCTCCAGATGATGATGTGAGTGTTGTTCTTTCCAGACAGTGTGGAAGCAGGAGGGGGAATTCCCTTCTTGTTCCAAGGAGTCCTTCCAGCACCAGACCATGGTATCATTTTGGGGGTAGGGTGTACACATGGGGAGACAAAGGCTAGGACTGAATGAACTAGCGTGTGTCCTGCTGATTGGCTGTGGTTGCTGCTGTTCAGTAGCAAAGTTAATCTTGTTTAAAGTCCTTTTATCCGGACTGCTCAGTGACTAAAGCCCAGTCCTCCTCTTTTCTAAGCCATGAACTTTTACAGCAGGGGAGCTGGCTTCCCATCTGCAGTTTCACTTCTCCATCTGTTTTTAATTTCTGCTCCTTTCCTTTTCTCTTTCTTCCCTATCCACAGATACCACAAGACTCCCCAGAGCAAGAGGCAAGTAAAAGCCCCCGAGGGGCTGTTCCAGTCAGCACAGAAGCCTCTTTGCCACCTGAGGCCACCCCTCAGCTGTCACTCCAGAGCACCACCCCCATTGCCAACTACAGTCAGGTGAGCAGCAGGGAAAAGGATAGAAGCCTTATGGTGGGGGAAAAGGAGAGGGGGAGGAGTGCATGAATGGAAAAGCGAAGTGGGGAGGAGAGGTAATCATGAAAATCGTGACATAAAGGCAAAAATAAAAAGAAGAGAAGAAGCTGAAATTGCAGGGACAGAAAATAAGGAGGAAGTGAATTTTAACAAAGGGTTGGATGGGGACCAGAATAAAGGCATATTGGTATTAGATAGCTGAAGGCAAGGCTGGAGCCAGTGTGCTGCAGAGGGGAAGTGGTTGATTTTCCTCAAGCAAAGTTTGGGAAGATTTGTTGGGAATGAGCTAAGTGATATGGGATGTCAGTGCATCTAGTCTCTGGATCCCTGTCTCGAGTTACAAAACACGTACCAGCTAAAGCCCCTACTTCTGCCTTCCTTAGCAGAGTGCAGGGCCTGTGGATGTTGCCTCTACTGTAGCAGGGGGGCAGGGCCGTGAAGGGGCCGATGTGCCACCCCCACTGTACAGTGCCAACCATGACTTCAAGTTCTCCTACTCTGAGATCAACTTCCAGGATCTTAGCTGGTCCTTCCGAAACCTCTACAAATCCATGCTGGAGAAATCATCTTCCTCTCAGCACGGTGAGTAACTATATGCGTCGTGGGGTGGGCAGGTATCTGCCCACACAGTCTTGTCCACTGATCTATCCTTGGTATCTCTCGGATCTTTCCTCATTTAGGAGGCTGTGCAAACAGACTTTCCTTCTTTGGCACGCTGTAATTAGTTCTGTCAGGAGCAGATACGAAATCTGCATGTCCTTTATCTATTGCTCCCCCTAGTTGTCTCAGAATAAAGAGAATAATGATTTAAAAATACCTTGTGTTGATACAAACGCAGATACTAAAATGGCAGAAGCTTAGAGAAACGAAGTCCTGAAGAAAAGCATGTCGGAGAAATATTCATAATCTGTCAGGCTAGAAACCATGAGAGAGGGGATTGTTGCATGTGGAGTTTCTCCAAAAGGAGAGTGGAAAGTCCTCATTGCTCAGATCTGTTAAAAGTAGGATTGTAGAAGGCCTTGGAGAATTGAGCTTTGTGGGTTGAGAATGAGGAAGAAAAAGCCTAGGACTCCATTCATAGCTTGTGTTTTTGGGATTGAGGAAGAAGCCACCAGAGGGCAGAATCGCCGTAGGGATGAGCTGAGCTGAGCTGGCCACCAAAACCACTTCAGAAAAATCTATACGGTTGTCCCTGCCTTTAAACACCCTTCTAAATAGTAGTCTGGTGTAAAAAGGAATATATTATTAGATGGGCTTCTCACCTGTGCTGTCAGCCATCATACAGTGCAGGCCAACTTTGCTACTCTAGGAGGAGCCTCCTGAACTTGTAGCTTCAATAAAAATTTATTACTTTTACTGCTTTCGTCATGCTGGCACTTGAGATGCCTTGTAGGAGCCTGTTGTGTGAGGTGTTGTAGCATGAGCAAGCTACAGAAAAACAGAGAACAACCTTGACTCAGTGTGTGCCTCTGTAAAAGCTTAGCAGCAGTCTGGGTTTTTTTCCCCCAAGTCCTCAGCTGTAAGGTAGTCTAGGAAAACCCACAGTTTTGGACAAAATTTTGTGGGAAAATTTTGAGTCAGGGTGGCAGTGTTCATCCTTTTGCCCCATTGCAGTAGTAGGATGCTCTAAGGGTTGATTTTGGATCCAGTGGGTGGTCAGGTAAGGGCACTCAAAGTAAGAGATGAGTAGTTCAGGGTAGTAGCATGTAGCATCCTTCACTGTGATTTTTTTTTCTGGAGGTTCCACAACATAAGGGGAGAATGAACCAGGGAAGCAGACGTAAGAGAGATGCTGAGCTCCTGATGTGGGGAATAATGGAGAGCACCTGATGCTCTTGAATGCAGGGGGTGCCTGAAATACAAGAGGCTAGACATGACGCAGCCAGTGAGTCGGGAGGAATGAGAGTAATAAAGGAGCCCTGATGCGTGCAGTGTGCTCTGTGTACAAAAGCAGTGGAATGTGTGACTTGTCATGATCTGTGTGAGAAAAACTGTGAAGGTTCCCAGCCAAGCTGCTGGTAAGACAGGAACTGAAGGGAGCTTTCGGAAACAGCGAATCAGATTTATCAAGTTACCTGTTTTCTAAATGTTTTGTTGTTTAAGTTTGCTTAATGGTTATTTCTAGGAAACCAACATGTGCGTGGCATTTCAGGAGAGCATGGGTTACTTTGGTAAATACAGGAAAAATCCAGGGAGGGATTTCAGTGCCCAGCTCGGTACTGGAAGTTTAAATCCTACCGGAGCTTTCTTGTAGAGCCTTTTGTTTGGAACAGAATCTGGAGCACAGCAAAGGGCGTAACTGCGCAGTGAGAGTTGTTGGCAGCCTGTAGAGGGCGCTCCAAAAGCTTCGTAAATAGCAGGGTGAGCCGTGTGAAATTAGAGATGGATGATTTAAGCAGAGGTCTGATCCAGGCAGGTCTTAAAGCTCCCTCCTTTTTTTTCTCGGCAGGTTTCTCTTCTCTCCTTGGTGACATGCAGCCCTCCAACCACAACTACTACATGTACCAGCAGCAGCAGCAGCAAGGCCCCTCATCAGTGGGTGCTGCTCCCCCACTCCACACTCCAACCCCAGAGGGCTGCCCATCCCAAGGGGGAAAGCAGCAGGGTGGTGAAGGTTATGGCCCTCCACCAGTGATGTCCATGCATCCACCCCCTATGCAGCATGGAGGCTACCACCAGCATCAACATCACCCACACTCCCACCCACAGCAGCAGCCACATCAGCACCAGCAGCAGCAGCAGTCACAGGCTTCAATCAACAATGCTGGCTTTGGTGAGTCAGGGGCGGTGGAAAGAACAGCTGGGGAAAAGGGAGCAGTGAGGATCCTCCAGACAGAAATTGTGCAAGTGGGCTTTCCCTAAGTAGTGTCTGCATGGTGTGTGGAAAAAGGGTGAAAGCCAGTTATGATTGAAATCTGAGAGCGAAATTGTGTCCTCACTGAAGGAAAGGAGGATACATCCACGCTGAGTCTGGGATTCTGTTTAGGGATGCAGGATAAAGTCAGGGGCTAAATGAAAGAGGAGGCACCATCCCTGGTCTTCCAAAGGAGAAAGGATTTCCAGTGTAGCATCAGGCTCTTTGGTGAAGAGGGGCCAATCATTTTATGTGAAAGAGTGGAGGGAAAGGGCAGTCTGTATTGGAATAATCTTGTCCCCATTTCATTCCAGCATTTCCCCCTGACTGGTGCTCCAACATTGATTCCCTGAAGGAAAGCTTCAAGATGGTAAACCGGCTGAACTGGTCTAGCATTGAGCACTCCCAATTCTCAGGTCAGTGTTGGCCTAGTGACTCAGTGATGGGGCTGTAGTCTAGAATATGTGGGTGCTGTGCCCAGGTTTGGGTTTTTTTTCAGTGTAACCATGGCAGAGGGGTTGGAACTAGATGATCATTAAGGCCCCTTCCAACTCAAACCATTCTATGGTTCTATGATTCAACCCTTCTCTTTGTAAAATGCGGTGTCTTACTTCATGGGTTCTGTTAAAGACCTTGAAGCACTTAAACACTGCAGGAATGTTGAGCAGGGGGAATTAATTCATAAAAGTATGTCAGAAAGGTAACTGAGGTTTTTTCCCTCCTACTCTTCCCTCCCCTACCTGAGTCAGTGAGACAGTATCCTAGGTATGGAACTCTTCAGGAGTTTGGTGACAGATACGAAGCAGTGAAGTTGGGTTTGTGGGGAGAAGGTAGGATATAGGGGTAGAAGACAGAAGCTCTTTGCAGGGAGGACCACAGCGTGAGTGCTGTCTTTGACATTGTTCTTCGTCCCCTGCAGAGCTAATGGAGAGTCTGCGTCAGGCTGAGCGGAAGAACTGGACGCTGGATCAACACCATATTGCCAACCTCTGTGACTCCCTTAATCACTTCCTTACCCAGACGGGTCAGCTCCCTCACCTGGTTGGCCCACAGCAGCCCCCCCGAATCTCTGATTCTTGTGCCCTGAACAGTGGCAAACAGGAGCAATCCATGAACCAAGGTAATTAGGAGGGAGACTAAAATGACGTGTAAATGAAGGTCCAGTTCTGTGAATATCCTAAACTACTTGCAGCCTTGCCAGGCAATGTAACACTGAGCAACTCAGGGCTGGGCTGAGTTGTTAGTCAGAGCTGTCTGTAGCAGCTCAGCTTCCTCTGGCTTGAAAGAATTAGGATGTCCTATGTCCATGGCCTAGACAGACCATTGTTATGGGACGCATACCACTGACAGGCAACTTCTCCAGGCAGAAATACATTTAAAAGGTAAACCCATAAAAGGAGAAGGGTGTGTGTGTGTGTGTGTTTTTGGTAGGTGACCAACAGAAAGGAATGGCAAGGTAGAGAGATTGCTGTTCCAGATGGCAGGCGCTGTAAAGAAGAAAGCTCTTGCACCCATGTTGGAGAAATACTGACTGGACAGGGAGTAGGAGGATGCACTTTTGAGAGACAGGATGTCATAGTCTTGGTAGAACTGTAATGGTGTGTGTCATCTAGTACTGAACTAAATGGATGATATTGAGCCAGCTTGTGGCGTTTCTGGATGAAAATTTTCTTCTTTTACAATAGTAGAGAAACTGCTGCTGGTTCCAAGAACAAGATCCCTGACCAAGCTATAGCTTGCAGTTAGGACCCAACAGCTGAACATCTCCTCAGTATCCCGTGGGTCTGAGTGAGTTGCTCTGTGGCTGAGCTGCCACCCAGTCAGGGCCAAGACAGCTGACCAGAACATTAACAGGGTGGGTTTTTTTGTTTTTTATTCCTTTCCTTTCATAGTGAACTCCTATGGTCAGCCCCAGCCACCCCATCTCTTCTCCGGGCCATCTCCTATGTACCAGATTTCCACCCAGGACTCTCCAGGATATAATCGCCCAGGTAAGGGGTGACGTTAAGGCATATTATACCATGAACATTAAAGAACCAGTTCCCAAGCCCTTTGTGCAGTTCTCCCAAAGCACTTACTAATCAAATGGAGCACTGAGGGTAGAGAGGGAGCCTGGACCGCAAGGGACACTCCGTGTAGGGCTCCGCCATAGCTCTGGCAAGGTTTAGGATTTCAGTGGCCTGATTTCTTTCACTTCACATAAATGGTCTAGCTCAGCCTCAACCTCAGTTGCTTGAAGGCAACTTTGTGTGAGAAGCTTCTGTTGGTGAAGTCCTTTGTGCTCTGTCAGCAGTCAGCTGTAAGGGAAGTTAAGGAGGCTGAAACTTAACCTCTGCAGAAGCTGCTGTGGGGAATTTCACAGCAGACACCTGCAGACATTGGTAGGTGCTGTCTGACGGAGAAGCGCATGCCAGTAGTGTTCTTGCTTAGACCGTTGGAAGGGAGAAGGCCCTAATATTTTATGCTTTCTTTTGCTCAAGGGCCTGCTGTGAAAAAGTGTGACTTTATTTTATTCTAACTGTTCTCTTTCCTTTCTCTTCTTTTTTTCTTGTTTTTGGCTCAGCTCACCATCTGGTCCCTCGGCCTCCAGGGCCTCCTCCAGGCGCCAATGAGGAAATCCCCGATGATTTCGACTGGGACTTGATCACCTAGCGAGTTACAGACTTGATAGCCCGTCCTTTGTGAAGGACGCGGGAGGGGAGGGGGACATGGGGTCAATGGTGCCAGCACCACCCTCCCCAGCCTCCCTGCCTTGCCTGTATATAGATATATATTCTCTATCTCCGCCAGAGAAGCCACCGCAAGATGCTGCCGAAGATAATCCTTCCTTGCGTCCTGTTTTATCTTCTTTTTCTTCTTTTGTTTATTATTATTATTGTTATTATTATTATTATTACCAATAATTGAGCACAGCCCTCCCCCTCCTCTGGTGGCCTCGGACGCATCAGATCGGCTCTTTCGTATTGTGTGGTGCCCTGTAGAGGGCGGAAAGATGGGTCCTTGGTGCCATGAAAAGACCTCGGAAGGCTGAATCCTCGAGTGCATCTTTCTCTGCCTCCATCATTTTGCGTTTAACAATCCCTCTTTCCCTTCAAGGTGGCCGGTGAATCTGTCGTATTGGCTACTGGAGTGAGAGAGCCTAGTGGACCCTGGGAGCCTGTAGTTATGTCGCTTTGTTAATGTTGTAAAGGTCAGGGGGCTAAAGGGACACTGGAGGGGTGATCTTAGCTCTGTGAACTTTCTCGCACCGGCAGGAAAAGCAAGAAAAGAAGTAAGAGTTCCCAAGTACGAGAGCGTAATCCCTGAGGTAGGGAGAGCTGAGCTGAGCTGGGAGGGTAGACCCGAGTTTGGGAAAGGAGAATGTAGCAGAGGTGGTATTTCAGCAGAGAAGTTCGGTTTCAGAAGGCAGTGCCATCGGTGAGGACTGAGAGAGGTTTTTGAGGGAATCCTGGCCTATTTTTACACTGCCTTTTGCAGTCTCCAGGTGAAGCCTACATACCCATCAGGTAAAATAAGCAGTCAGGGGTGTCACATGTGATTCAGCAAATTCTATTCCCCAGAGCTTTTAATTTCACCCCCCACCCCTTCAAGCCCTTCAAAATATGTAGTGAGGCTCTTACTTGCATATGCAAATTTGGAAGTTTTCTCCTATCAGTATTTGTTCTGTTGTTATTTGGGCCTCTGCCCCTCATATTTCTTTGGAGATTGTCCTTGTCTGTGGTTTGAGAGTGCCAGCGACAGGAGTCTTGTTGCATAGGTGCAAATTCTCAGGCAGTGGTTCCCACTTTGTGAATGGGCTAATGGTGGGAAGAGGAAGCCGCTGCTCAGAGCGGAGGTGCATTGGAGGACTTCTGGGCAAGGGGCTGGACCTTCCGGTCAAGTAACTGGGAGGCCCTCACAAGTGGTTTTTGTAAGAGGTGCATTATAAGAGAGGATGGAGAGGGGCAGATTTTTAAACCGAACAGCAAAAGAGTGTAGTGTAAAAGGGAGGAGGGTGGGTCAGACCCTTTGCAGTTCAGCTGGGGAGATAACGGAATCTAGCGTAAATCCTGAACGATGAGTTTTGTCAGCACTTGCAAATCAGGAAGGTGGAAAAGGTGCAGGAGCAGGAGTGAGTGTTGAGACGCCTCCTCCCCAGAGCTGTGTCCTGCGTTCCCCTTTTTTTCTGGTATGGCTCTGTTCTGTCAAACCTCTTGTGTCTTCTTAATATTTTGTAAAGCCTCCCCCCAGCCCTTATTCCCTGTTTACCGGTGAAGGGAACCAAGACAGGAATAAAGCATCATGGCTGCTTGACAGACCTGGGGCAGGGGAGTAACGGCCTCTGCTCTGACTGCAGGAAGGTGGGGAACCAGCATTGCTTTTTCAGTTTGCTGTAGGGATAAACCAATTGGATCTTTGTCAGGAAAGTGGACAGAGTCTCATTGTATTGCGGGGGAGGGGGGAACGACGGGACATTTTTGTTTGGGGTTTTTTTTTTTTTTTTCTTTTTTAAGTGTGCGTTTTGGGGGGGGAGTTCGTCGTTGAGTGTTTCCAAGAGAAATGAGGAATCCCAGACAACTTCAACACGGAGTCAGCTGTTATCTCTGCTGCCTCAGGATGGGAATGATACAGCTTGGAAGCATGTGTGATGGGTTTCTGTGGAAAGCAGCACTGGAGACAACCACGAGAGGTGACCTCTGGTAGGTGCCAGCTAGTGCTTTGCAGAGGATGTTACTGAGAGCCGGCCCTGTGGAAGTCTGAACACACCACCAGAAGAAAAACAAACAGAGATGGCTCCTTCTGCGTATCCAAGTGCTCCTAATTTGCATAATTGCCTCATTCGCATATTAAGTTGTGCCTCATTTGCATATGTAAATACATGCCGGTCAGTGTGCAAATTAGCCTCGTTCCTCTGCCCCTGAAATCAATGTGCGTTGTTAGTGTATGGGAAGGCACCGGGTGGGCGGCGTGGAGCTCTGCCGGGTGCGCGGGTACCGGCCTGCAGGGCCAGGGCGGGAGGGATGCCGCCTGTCCCAGAGAGGGACTCGGGCCCTCCGGCGTGGTGTGCCCACCCTGTGCTTTGTGTCTGTGGTCAGGGAGAGAGGGGCGTGGTCTCACGAGTTTATTTTTGTGCATGCTTTCTTAATAAAAAGAAAAAGTGAATGTTTATGGTTTAACTCTTTTGGTGCCAGTATTGAATTTTTTTTCAGCGGCGCCCGTCAGGTGGGCTCAGTTCCCACCTACTTTACCTTAGAAACAGAATTTGGGTGTGGACATAGCTAAATTAACGGCCCACACCCGTATGTACTTTATGATTGAGGCTTTAGGATGTCAAAGAGTTGAAAGGTCTCACAGCTGGCTGTTCTTTGGAAAGGAAGATTTGGGACTCTGGTGGTGGAGGGAGTGTTGGGGACAGTGAGTGCGTGCTAAGGGACATAGCTACAGCATGTGTGTCGGACCAGTTACTGTTTGCTGGGACAAAGGAGTATCTTGGGCATCTACCAGGGCGTGAGAATCGGCTCAGTGCAGCTGGCTGGGGCAAGTGCTGTACCGCTGTAAGAAAATGTAGCGCTGTCCTCTAGGGAAGTCTTCAGGAAAAATACCTGTTAGACCCCCAGTGTAGACAAAGGAGAGGAAAGATGGGATGAGAGATTCCAAGGAGATACATCAAAGTTAGTTTCATCTGCAGTTTATCAACGACGGATGTAGAACATAGACATATGCAAATAATTCTAATGACATTCTCATCCAGCAATTTGGAGGTTAAACTACGTGATCTTGCTTTCTTCTATAGAGCATTCTGTGTTTCCTGCTTCACCGGAGTCTTCCCTCAGATGACTATTCGGGGTACTTCCAATGTCCCATCTCTCTAGAGCAGGATGTAAAAGCGGTTAGCTGTTATGATCTGGACAGTCTTGGTGTCCTGTGTGTGGATCTGCAAATTACTCAAATGTCTTGGAGCAAAAGAAAAGCTGTGGAGAGCGAGTGATGTGCGGGCCCATGGCCCTCTTTCTACAGTGGTTCTGCATTACACTGTGCTGCTTACATCCTTCTCTGTTGAACTCTTGCTTCCATGAAGGGAGTAAGTGGTCGAACGTGTTGGTTCATCAGTAAAGGCATTTTCCAAGATTTGTTGCACTGATTGCCATGCCTTTGCCCTGAAGTCCCGTCCCACAAAAACATAGAGCAGGGGGTTAATGCAGCTGTTGGCATAGGCAAGTGCTGTAGAGAGGTGATCCCAGAGGATCAATGACTCCTCCATTGTTTCAAGAGTAGGTACAACGGACAGAATCCCAACTACGTGGTACGGAGCCCAGCAGATGAAGAATGCAGCTATCACGAGCACAATTGTTCGCAGCATCTTGTTGCGTGGCTTGTGAAACTGATTTGCACGCATTCTGAAAGCAATAAGAGCATAGCAAACTGCCATTATGCCAAAGGGGAGTACAAAGCCAAAGACAGCTCTAGTGATGTTAATTAGCACTAAGGGAAGCGACACAGACGAGAGATCTTCGTAGGAATTTCCCCATGTGTCATTACCGTTGTAGGCTAAAGATGGGTATTCTTCCAATAACTCATTTACAGAACCCTCTATATAATCTTGCTCCTCAAAATCTCCAAAACTGTACCCACAGTGAGTTCTGTTCTCAAGAGTGTTAGTGTCACGGTAGTAGAAGACAGGACAGCAGAAAATGAAGGCTAGGATCCAAATGCCAAGGCATATTACTGATACAAGTTTCACTGTCCGATGATTTTGGCACCAGACAGGTTTAATCACAAGGAGGCACCGGTCAATGCTGATGGCCACAAGTAGGAAGACACTAGCAAACATAGTGAAGATTATGACTGATGGGATGATTTTGCAGAGGAACCAACCATATAGCCAGTGTTCATGGAGGGCCAGGTGAACAACAAAAAACGGCAAGGACAAGCAGCACATGAAGTCAGCCACAGCAAGGTTTAGGAACCAGACAATGTTCACAGACTTTTTCATTTTCAGACCAGCTACCCAGATCACCAGTCCATTGCCAGGGATACCGATGATGAAAACGATGATGAAGACAACAATGGAGACAATGGATTCTGATGCATAATACACAGCAGCCTGTTCATGTGAACTGCTGTGATCCAGGAGTTCAGGCATTTCTGTAGCTATAGAACAGAAAGCAAATTAGTAAGCAATTCACACCTCCTCCCCAAAGTCTTCCCTTTATCTGTACTGAAGCGTCTCTGAGTCAGGTGACAGTACAGAGCTGTCAAAGGCTTTTACTAATCTGACCATTATACACCACCATCATTCTCATGGTGGCTAAGCTACGTAAGGCCCACTGCTCAGCCAGGGGGCTGTGTACCGTTAAGTTCTCCTACCTCTGTCATCCCCTTTGATTTCAGTCTGGTTCTTTTTAATCTCGAGAATGGAGGTCTCTGTTCACATGCCTACCCTCCAAAGTGGAGCTCTCTGCTCACATGCCCACACTGTCAGCAGGTGTCTTTCCTGTCTTCCCTTACATACGCTCTGCTTTGGAAAGGTAAGTCAGCATTTTAGTTCCTTTTCCCTCTAAAATGAGTGATTTCTTCTGGCATAACCAGTGAAATAGGTTTATGTTAAGAAAGCAATGCTTGTCTTAGAGAAATAACCCTGCTCCGTTTTCTGGACACTATAAATAGGACAGGACAGCAACTCTGTTTGCTAAGGGGTATTTTTAGGGAAGTCTCAGCAAGCACTTCCTTCTCCCTGTATTTGTTCTGAGCTCTCTGCACATTTCTTGGAAACCTAGTCTTGACGAGACGAAAAGCAAGAAATGAGCAGTTTAAGAAGAACGGACAGGGATTTAGTTTTAGAAAGAAAAATGAAAACACAGAGTAATAGCAGTAACGCTCTTGAGCCATTTTAGATGTAAGAAAAGGTGTCTTATTGCAAGACAATGAAGTTGAGCCACAGAATACTTAAGTGATGTTTTAAAACTATAAGACTAGTAGTGGAAAAACTTTGATTGCTCAATTATTCTTGGACTTGCATCTTAGTAAATTTAG
Organism: Falco naumanni; assembly: GCF_017639655.2. NCBI lineage: Eukaryota > Metazoa > Chordata > Aves > Falconiformes > Falconidae > Falco > Falco naumanni. Next base: position 8,477,432 of record NC_054058.1, on the reverse strand, counting down.
AAGGGAAAGTAAATCTAGCAAAGTCAAGGTAAAACAGAAAAATAGCCTGATCTTTGTCCTTTAGGCATTAATAGAATTGTTTATAAACCCCCTGTTAACTAAACCCTTGCCGAATCAATGAAGACAGCTGTGTTGCTGAAAGGTCCCAGAACGCAAGGAAACTGCAGAGGTGACAGCTGAATACACTCTGCAGAAGCAGCTGAGGAGACGCAAATAAGACAACCCAGACTGATTCTATTTTAACTTCTATTATGCCAGTACTTAAATGACAGTCAGGGACTGTTGTGTGCAGGACTAAATATCAATACTATTTAAAAAAAAATAATTCCCAAATCAGCAATCTCTTTCTTGTATACCATATAGTCTAAATGTGGAGTGACACGTAAGTGTTAGAACCACTTCATCATGAAGAAAATGAGATAAACAGTTTTACAAACATTGTAATTTACCATTTTTTTGCTAACAACTGCTAAGAGGCTTTTAGGTGAGGGTGACCTGCAAGGAAAGCTGTGAAAGAAGTTATGGGAAGGCAGCAAGGGGCTTAAATTAAAAACTAACAAATTTGTTCCATTTCCCGTGGTCTTGCTGATACATGCAGAAGCGACTTTTACAGGGACAATGGGAGAGCAGTGCTGCAAGAGCTGCATCTTCCTGCCTCCCCATATAGCTACAGAAATTGGTATGAAGGGGGTAAGGAATCAAGGAATGCTGTAAAGACAGTAGTCCAAATCCCTACTCCACAGCGAACCGAGGGATGAATCAAAAAGAAAATACCGCCCACGCTGTGTTTTCAAAAGTGCTAAAAGGGCTGCTATGTGGTTATGAAAATGGAAGGGGGAACTGGAGGGGAGAAAGAGGTTTTCAGGAGTGAAGAGTAAGGAACTGCAAGTTGAAGAGGAAAACAGAATTCTGCAGCTTGTTATACCTACCTGAGTGAAGCAGGTATGTCGATGTGTCAAGAGAGCAAGTACCATCAGTCTCGTCTCTGGAGTGACTGAAGAAAAGAACTCACATGACGTTTCAGGAACTGCTTTTTTCCTGTATGTGCAAGTGTGTGTGCTAAGTATGTTCTTTCATTGTCATGGAAAGGTTTAGAATGACTGATATTTGAATATTTAGATATGATCTGCTGATAAAATAGTCAACCAAACGAAGCTCTCCCAACATTGTCGAAATAATATAGCGCCTGAGTAAATTAATAATAGAAAGCAAGGGAACGATAGTGCAGTGGATCTGTGTGGCAAGGTTTTGGTGGGGGGTGGGGATACAGGAGTGGCTTCTGTGGAAAGATGCCAGAAGCTTCCCCCATGTCCAATGGAGCCAATGCCAGCCGGCTGCAAGACGGACCCGCTGCCGGCAAAGGCTGAGCTCATCAGTGATGGTGGTAGTGCCTCTGTGACAGCATAGTAAGAAAGGGGGAAAAAAATATCTGCATTAGTGGGACAGGAGTGAGACTGTGCGGGAGCAACAACTGCAGACACCCAGGCCAGTGCAGAAGGAGGGCAGGAGGTGCTGCAGCCCACGGTGCAAGCAGGCTGTGCCCCCACAGCCCATGGAGGTCCACGGTGGAGCAGATCCCCACCTGCAGCCCCTGGAGGACCCCACGCCAGAGCAGGCGGATACCCAAAGGAGGCTGCGCCCTGTGGGAAGCCCACGCTGGAGCAGGTTTGCTAACAGGACTTTTGACCCCATGGGGGACCCACGTTTGAACAGTCTGTTCCTGAAGGACTGCGCCCCATAGGAAGGACCAACGCTGCAGCAGTGTGTGAAGAACTGCAACCCATGGGAAGGGCTCATGCTGGAGAAGCTCATGGAGAACTGTCTCCTGTGGGAAGGACCCACATGGGAGCAGGGGAAGAGTGTGAGGAGGAAGGAGCGGCAGAACTAATGTGATGAACTGACTGTAACCCCCATTCATTGTCCCCCTGCACCGCCTGGGGGGAGAACATAGGGAAATTGGGAATTAAGTTTGGCTTGGGAGGAAGGGGTGGGGTGGGGGGAAGGTGTTTTTTCTGATTTGAATGGTAATATATTAAACTAATTTTCCCCATGTTGAGTCCATTTTGCCTGTGACAGTAATACCGGAGTGATCTCCCTGTCCTTATCTCAACCCATGAGCCTTTTCTATTTTCTCTCCCGTCTGGTTGAGGAGGGGAGTGACAGAATAGTTTTCATGGGTACCTGGCATTCAGCCAGTGTCAAACCATTACAGATAGGCATTGACTATAGTTTACTGTAGTTTCCATAAGACAACTGCATCAGTTGTCTTGCCTGTTGGCATAATGCTGACCGTTGCTTGATATAATTCATAATTCCAAACCCTGCCATGCCACCGTCAGGTGTCTCATCTGTTGTCCTGTATCCACCTCCATGTTTTATCAGATTAGCACATTCACCAAGCTAATCCCATTTGGGGAATTTTTATCAATCCAGATCCGCTTCTGTCCTAGCTTGAGAGAGCTTATTTCACCAAATACAGCACGCTGTACTCAAACTATAACTGGTCATGTCAAAGGGATTTTAATCTGATTTTTGACCTTTCAGGGTATTAAAAGTCTTGTTGTTTTCTTTTTCTTTTAAAGAAGGAACTTGACGGATGAAAAGTTAGAAGTGGTTCACTGAAATGCTGATAGCACAAAATGTGGCAAGACTATACAAAGAAAAGACATCTATGGCAAGGCATTTCAAATGTGCAACAATAGTTTTCCTCCTTACACAACCGATTTGGGAAATGAAGACTGCCAGCAGAAATGACACAGGCCAGGCATACAAGAATCAGCCTCAGTATTTCCGTTTTCGCCAGAAAAATGAACCAGAACGGAGCTTCTCCTAATCTAGCCCTGTCAGCTATTGACATTCTTTGCTGTGAGGGTGCATTGCTGGCTTACGTTCAGCTTTTTGTCCACCAGGACCACAACATCATCATTCTCTGCAAAGCTGCTTTGGTGGTTAGCCACCAGCGTGTATTAGTGCTTGGGCTGTTCCCCCCGCAGGCACAGGACTTTGCACTTCTTCCTGAACATGAGGTTCCTGTCTGCCCAGTTCTCCACAATGTCAGTTCCTCTGAACAGTCACAATCATCAGCCACTCCTACCAGCTTTGTATCACCTGCAAACTTGTTAAGGGTGCACCTTGCTTCATCATCCAGGTCATTAACAAAAAGTTAAACAGTACTGGAACAAGTGTCAACCGCAGCCAGACACCACTAGTGACTGGTCTCCAGCTGGACTTAGTACTTCTGATCACCACCCTCTGAGACCAGCATTTCAGTCACTATTCAGCCCCCCTCACTGCTTTATCTAGCGCGTACTCCATCAGCTTGTCCATGAGGATGATCATATTGAAGTTTATGTTGATGTACAGTCTCAACTGGCCACCACAAGCTGGTTAAAACCTTAATGCAAGTTACCTCTTATATTGCCATTTCAGGTTTGTTACAACAAAACTGCACCAGTCTACCAGTTACTAAACAGTAAAGCAATTGCAACTGTACACACAGAGTGGTGACGTACTCTAGGTAAGTTACTACCATTCGAAGAAAAAACACCAGTCACTGCAGAAAGTTCTATGAAAAATCATGTCAACACACAATGGAAGGTAAATGTAACAGGAAGTATTTAGCTGCTTCTTGAATACTGAATGCTGTTGTGGTCCTCGATCTTAAAAACAATTATAGAATCAGAAATGATACAGAAAATTATTAGACAGCCATGGATCAGAATGGCTTCTTTTGGCGGACAAGCTAAATAGATTAGAAAGATGTCTCTTTCCCAAGATGAATCAAAGTGGCAATATGAGACACACACGGAGAAGGTGACATGAATTCTTGTAGCACAAGAACTAGGAGGTATCAAATTAAATGATCAGGTAGAAGTTTATAACAAAACTACGCTTTTTCATATTGCATAATTAGATTCACGGCTCCAGGGATGATATGGGCAGCCAAACGTTTAAGTTTAAAAAAAGCAAATAGATGAATCCACTAAATGAGTCTGTAAATATTGCTAACAAATGCACACCAAACCTCTGGCCCACAGAGCCGTTATACTACAGATTGCTAGGATAGTATACTAGGGAAGTGTAATTCCGTACTGTTTTATAGGCTTTATTTAAGCAGCTCTGTTCCTCTCCAAGGTCTGCCTCTCACTGACGTCTTCGCCTTATTTCTGGCAGTCTGGCAAGCAATGCAACACTAGCATATTGCAAGCAGGGAGGCAGAGCCTGCCTTTACACTGTGGCATTGGTTATCAGTGCTGTCTACTCCTACTAGCTCTTGTGCAGGCTGCATAAAAGGGCTCAAATCTCTCTTCTCTGGGCTGGTACCTGTCCGCCCCGGCAATCAGCCTGGCAGGGCACCCACACAGCAGGGTGTGAGCCTCTGCTCCTTAGGGCATCGAAATCTGCCACAAAGCAGAGCGTGTCAGCCCCTCCCTCCCACTGCAGGGAGGCAGAGCAAGCTGGCAGAGGGAAAGGGAAAAGGAAGCTGCGCATTTGCGTCATTCTGTATCTGTTCAGGTACTTAGCTCACACCAGTCACGCGTCTTTCCCATGTATCTACTCGTACAGCTGTGAGCATCATTTCTGGGGAAAACTAGGCTTACTACATTTAGATATGCTAGTTAAATTACAACTATCCTACTTTGTTACTCTTAATGACCCAAGATAATTCCTGTCCTTGGCTTCAAAATATCTTCACTTACTAGGGCTATGGAATCACCAGTACAGACCCCATTTCTTTGTTTCAAAGTTTTTCTGCACCACTTGCTGTCAAGAGATACAGTGCTGGGCTAGTTGGATGTTTGGCCTGACAGGACAGCTTGTTTGACTGCTGTGACTGGGGTTCGTTACCATCTTGTTCCATTTATCTCTGGGAACAGCAAGAAACAAACCTCCAGGTACCATTTCAGCTCTTACTGCACTGACTAACACTACTCCCTACCGGAAAAAAGTAATTCCTCAAACGTAGTGCTGTTTCATTCACTTTTTGCTTTACCCTCAGCAATAAACTGTGCTTACTGTCTTCCACGGAGAGCTTAAATTGCTTCCTAGCACAATTAGCTCACGCTACGCCCACCCCTGGCTCTGTGGATACGTAAGTTTGCTTGTAACTTTTCTCACACCTTGTCTTCCACTTTTCAGAGTAAATATTTAGTACTTTTTAGAGACTCAGGCATAGGCTACTGCATAGCAGTGAACTGCAACGCCAGTTGTCACTAGAAAGTCACTATTAAAAACCCAGCAGCTTAAATGCTACTAGTTTTACCATATTTAATAAATAAAACTAGTATCTATACACTTATTTTGGCCACATTTCTGGGAAGTCACACTCCTGAAGTTAACGTTTACATAGCAGGCATTTTCACCGCTTCTAGCTGCAAAGCTTGTAAAGGTTTGTGCTGCGTCTGCTCTTTGGCTTGGTGTTTTGCCACAGGCCTCCCGAGCCTGGCGCCACAGGCCACACCAAACTCCATCCGCTTAAACCCCAAGCTTCGGCCCAAGGCTGCAGAAAGGACCCCGCGCCGGGGGGCAGCGCCCGGCCCGCGGCCGACCAGGAGCCCACGAGCCCCCCAGGACAACCGTGTGGCGGCACAAAGCCCAGCCCCGTGCTTCGGCCCGGCCTGACCCCGCCGCCTCTCGCTCGGGGCCGCGGGGCCGCCGCGTACCGGTGCCTCAGGGCCTCCCCCGGCCCCCCCGCGGGGCTGCGGGCAGTCAGGGCCGCCCCATAGCGCGGACCCGGCCTCCCCGGGGGCGCCTTATCCCGCCCGGCTCTGCCCGCGCCCGCCAGGGCTCCGCCCAGGCCCAGGACGGCGCCCGGCACCGCTTCATCGGCCCGAACCGAACATGGCCGCGGCAGGCTCCGTGCGGAGCTGCCAGGATCCAAGATGGCGCCAACGCCCGCTGCTGTGTCAGAAGGGGCTCCGAGGCGGGCTCCGAGATGGCCTCCTCCCCGCCCCCGCGCTTTGAGCTGCCAGGATCCAAGATGCCTGCCTGCCTGCCTGCCTGCCTGCCTGCCTGCGGCGCCTCTGACGTGGCTGGCTTCCCGCCCGGCCGCCCCAGCGTCCCTAGGCGCTGTCTGCCCTCATCAAAGATGGCGGTCGGAAGCGTCCCCGGTTATTAGGCTCCCGCCCGTCGCTCCGTGCCGGGTGGTTGGGCTCGGCGGCCGAGATGGCGGCGGCAGAGCTGGAGTACGAGTCCGTCCTTTGCGTGAAGCCCGATGTTAACGTCTACCGCATTCCGCCGCGCACTTCCAACCGCGGGTACAGGTGAGGCAGCGTGCGGGGCCCAGGGTCGCTCCGGCTCGGTGCGGCCCAGCCCAGCCCTGGCTGCAGGGCCGGGGCCCGGGCTGGGGCGTCCAGCCCCGAGCGCGGCCTCAGGCAGCCGTGGCCCGCGGCTGCAGGCGGGTCAGGCCCGTCCCCCGAGGCCTTGGCCCGCAGCGGCCTGAGCCGCCTGTGGCGGGGGATGCGGGCCCGGCGGCGGCAGCGTGTGCCCCGCGCCGTGGGGAGCAGCGGCCGCTCTGTGAATCCCGTGAGGGCACCTGAGCAACGTGCTCCTCCGGGGCTGGCCGCTGCCCCCGGTTTGCCCAGTTCCCTGGGCTGTCAGCGGTGTGGTGTAGCGGCATGCAGAACTTGGCCTGTGGGCTCTCGCAGCTAGCAGGGAAGAAGGCAGGAGTCCAGCATGGTTTTTGAGAACAGGTTGCAGGACCGGGAGTTAAAAATGCTTCCTCTCCCTAGCCCTCCTCTCTCTAGCCAGAGCCAGGGCAGCGCGGCTGCAGGCTGAGCCCACAGACCTGCTGGAGAAGGGGGTTCGCGCTCTGAAGCGCCCGTAGCTCTTGGTGGTACAAGGTTTGATGACCTTGGCAAACCGTTGCCACTGTGGATGTTGTGTTTGGCCACAGGTGTTTGTTTCTGGTTGTAAAATCCTGTAGGTTGGGGCTTTTTGATTTTTTTTTTTTTTTTTCCCTTCACAACAGTCCGTAGCAAAGAGTTTGGGCTAGTCAAGATGGCTGTGCATATGATGTTTTCCCTAGCGTAAGCTAGTTGCCTCTTTGCCCAGAAGTACTTGATACCATTTTACAGCAATAGGGTAGAATAATTGAGTAGTTTTTCAACATGCTAGTAACTAACTCTGGGGTCTTCCTGACGCTCACAAGTCATTTATTAGTTGCTTTTGGGCTTGCTGTTTCAAGTGAGTTTCAGTCTTCACGCTTCTGCAAGCTTATCAAGGTAAAGTCAGAGTTGCTGTTTTCTGGAGTGTATCTGTTTGCCTTTACCCAGCGGAAAGAGGCTGGTCAGAGCCTTGTGTGTTGACTGGCAGCAATAGGGAGGAGCTGAGGCTTCATATACTGTTTGGGGAGAGAAGTGGAATAAGGCAGCTGGAGGTGATGAAGGTTTGGGAGCAGAGACTTTTGCTGACATGGTTGGACATAAGTGGAGGCGTTGATGCACGGTCAGTGAACAGTTGCTTTTCTTTTTAGGGCATCAGACTGGAAATTGGACCATCCAGACTGGACAGGGCGGCTTCGTGTCACCTCCAAAGGCAAAACTGCATACATAAAACTGGAGGACAAGGTTTCAGGTAAGGGAAAGCCTGTGGCTTGACAAGACTGTGACTATGATTGCTGCTTATGAGCCTGTGCTTCTAAGCCTGCTCAGAGCTGTGCGTGGCAACCCTGGCCATGCTTTAGCAAGAGGTTGCTCTCAACGCTCAATTCTTTGTCTGCAGGAGAACTCTTTGCCCAGGCTCCTATAGATCAGTACCCTGGCATTGCAGTAGAGACTGTGACAGATTCCAGCCGCTATTTTGTCATTCGAATTCAGGATGGGACTGGTGAGTTGCAAGATCATGTATGTGCCAAGGGTTAGGGGTGGAGGAGACTTAGCCTGGTGGAGCTGGGTGTGCGCTAGGTGGATTGAAATGGTTTTGGGAATACTGTAAAGTCTGGGTAGTGTGCCTAGAGGGCTAGGAAGGCAAGGTTAACATAGGAGGGTTCTTTATGTTGCACAGAGTCCAGGGGCTGGGAAGGAACGTTCAGTTTCTGAGAGTGCCACATGGGAAGAAGGGTGGATCCTGAAGTCTAGGAACAATGAACTGCTGTGAGCTGCTAGCGTCCAGCTGCAGGTGTGTCGGAGGGAGGTAGCACAGAATGGTGTAGGAGAAGCAGAAGGATTTTGGAGTAAATGAACACAAGGGCCCATTTGCAGGGCACCTCCAATGACTCCTCCTGTCTCCTTGCTAGGACGAAGTGCTTTTATAGGCATTGGCTTCACGGATCGTGGTGATGCCTTTGACTTCAACGTCTCTTTGCAGGATCACTTCAAGTGAGTTGTGCTTTTCTGGAATGCTGTTTTTCCTCTGGCCTGTAGGACATGGTGGGTGGTGGTGCATGTTCATTTAGTGCAGGCTTCCATGGGATGGTCCTGAAGTCCTACTCTGGCTCCATCAGGGACACTTGAGTGTGCTGCCAACTGTTGTGCGAGCTGAGAGTCCTGCAGGGTCAGATCTGTAAGTCTTAAGCTTAGGTCCTGTGATACTACAGATGCAGTGTAGAAAGTCTCTTGGGTTTGTGGTGGTCCCAGCTTTTTGCTGTACTACACTGGGAGTAGGGAGGTAGCTGGTCTGTCAAGGCAAGGTAGTTCTTTGGCGGGATGGGGAGAGGAGCCATGCATTTTTCTGAAGCCCCATTCCCCTTTGCCACAGGGTCTTACATCTTCCTCTTCTTTTTAGGTGGGTGAAGCAGGAGACTGAGATCTCCAAGGAGTCCCAGGAAGCTGACACACGTCCCAAATTAGACTTGGGGTTTAAGGAAGGGCAGACCATCAAACTGAACATTGGGGTAAGCAGCACAGTTTACCCTGCTTCTTTCTCTGCATATGCCAGTGGAGACTCTTCCTCACTTGTCCTTTCTTTTTATACAGAACATGACAACGAAGAAAGGAGGAGCAGCTAAACCCCGTGTGTCTGGATCGGGGGGCCTAAGCCTGCTGCCACCCCCACCAGGAGGCAAAATTGCAGTCCCTCCTATACCTCCCCCTTCTTCCACAGCCATTGCCAACCATGTCACACCGCCACCCGTGCAGAAATCCAGTACTGTGAGCAATGCAGGTAAATGTCAGCGTACAGCAAACAGTCTGTGGGATACTAGTAGGTGCAAAGAGAGGCAGGAGGCCTGCTTTAGAGAACCGGTGTTCAGTCTAGTGCCAGTGGTGCCTGTGAGACATAATTTTTCCTGAGGGCTTTGCTGTGTTTGACCTGAGGATCTCCGTGCTTGTTTAATAGTACTTGCTTGTTCTCCTTGCAACAAGGACTGAATTGTAGCTTCTCTCTTTGCGAAAGGAGAAACCCAGCGACTTGGTCAAAACAGTTAGGACAGTGGGATGGGTGTGAAATTTAAATAGTTGGATTTTTCTGAACTTGTGTGTGCTTTAGGGGCACTAGCAGAGCTGTGTAGGGTATCCGGAAAAGTACTGCATGGTCACTTGCTTTCTGCAGAAAAGTACAGCTAGACTTGTGGTTCTTTTTGAAAGATGCAAGAGAAGCACTTCTTGGCAATCTTTGAATAGGGAGACTGCAAGCTTTAGTATGAACAGCAGAAAGAGGTGCGAAGTGTAGTGGGATTGTGGATATAACTATACATATTAAAAATATGTAGATAATTTTATATAGTATGTATTACATATAAAAAATAATTATTAAAATGTATATGTTGAACTTCATATATGTGTGTATGTATGCATATACACACATGTATGTGTATGAAGTTCAGCAAGGCCAAGTTCAAGTTCCTGCACCTGCAGTGGGGCAATTACCAGTATCAATACACACTAGGGGATGAGTGGATTGAGAGCAGCCCTGCAGACAGTGACTTAGGGATACTGGTGGATGAAGAATTGGTTATGAGCCAGCAATGTGCGCTTGCTTGCAGCCCAGAAAGCCAGTTGTATCCTGGGCTGCACAAAAAGAAGCATGGCCAGCGGATTGAAAGAGGTGATTCTTCCCTGCTGCTCCACTCTTAAGACGCCAGCTGGAGTACTGCATTCAGCTCTGGGGTTCCCAGTCCAAGGAAGACATGGCTTTGTCAGAGCAGGTCCAGAGGAAGGCCACAAAAATGACCAGAAGGCCGGTGGAACACCTCTCCTATGAATAAAGACTGGGAGAGTTGGGGTTGTTCAGCCTGGAGATGAGAAGGCTCTGGGAAGACCTTATGCAGCCTTTTCAGTGTATAAAGGGGGCTTGTAAGGAGGATGAAGAGAGACTTTTTTTACAAGGGCCTGTAGTTACAGGACAAAGGGCACAGGTTTCAAATTGAAAGAGGGTAGATTTAGATTGGATATTTGGAAGAAATTCTTTGCTGTGAGGGTGGTGAGACACTGAAACAGGTTGCCCAGAGAAGTTGTGGATGCTCCATCGCTGGAAGTGTTCAAGGCCAGACTGGATGGGGCTTTGAGCAACCTGATCTAGTGGAAGGTGTCCCTCTCCGTGGCAGGGGGGTTGGACTTAGATGGTCTTTAAAGGTCCCTTCCAACCCAAACCATTCTGTGATTCTGTAACAAAGAGGTTGCTGCAGTCTTCCGGATGCTGTGTGAAAAGCGTGACCATACAGAGGTGTCTGGAGAGCTGATGATACCCTAATGAAGCCAGAAACTTCAGCAGTGCTGTATGCAGATCAGTGAGAAGAAACCACAAGCTTCTGGATAGGGCGGGGCTCCAGTGCATGGTTTGTATGGTTAAGGTGGTGCCTTTTTGGCAACTGTTAATAATTGCTGAGCTTGGGCTGAGTCTAAGCCGTGTCTGTTGGGAGAGGTATTACGTCACAAAACTGCCAGTTGGTGTGCTGCACGGGGACTGAAGAGTGCCTGAAGAGTGTACCCCTGCGGCATGAGCTGGATGCTCTGCGCACTTTCAGCAAAGTTGTAACTTCCTTCTTCTGGTGGGATAGCTGGAGTCCCTTCAAAGATTCTCTGCCCCTGCATGCAGCAGTTTGTGTAAGATGACAGTTTAAATGCTTGTAAGGTTTTCTTCTTGATTACCTTGATTTTTTTTTTTCCTTTTTCTTCTGCATTAGATATTCTATTAGACTTAGATGCCCCTGCATCTGCATCCAAGGCACCAGCATCAGCTACCACAGACCTCTGGGGAGACTTCAGCACTGCGTCCAGGTAAACTGTGGTGAAGGGAACTGTACACAAGAAGCGTAATGTCCTGACGGGCACTGGAAGAGTCGTAAGTTAAGAAGTCTTACTAGATCTGCTCTTTTGATTCTCCTTTCTTTCATTTCAGTGCTGTTCCCAATCAGGCTCCTCAGCAGTCCAACTGGGTCCAGTTCTGAATGGTCAAAGCAATGGAATGGGACAAACTGATGACCAAGAGGCTCTAGAGGCACCAAATGGGATCAGAGAGGGCACAAACCTCTCTAGTCTTCAATCAGAAACAAATCGGGACAATCCTTCCTTTTTAAACCAGATCTTCACTTCAGTCAGAACTTACTATTTTTGATCCCACAGCGAAACCACTGAACCTAAAGCGAACATGCTGACTCCTCACAAGATGGGCAAGGAGAGAGGTAGTCTCAACACAAAACCTTCTTTGAATTATGTCTGTGGTGAGGAGTGAGCCTCCCTATGCACGCACTACTCTTCCTGTCTGGTGCAATTGATAGTGCTCAATGTTCCTGTGCTCTTGTGGGAGGAGTTATGCAAGTCCTTGAGTAGACCTGCTGCCATTGTGCTGTAGCTCCAGGTGGGTGCCCCATCTTGAGGCTCCTTGTTTGGTTTGCGGGTTCACTGGAGGAACTTATCTCATTTTCACTCCTTTCTCCCACCCCATGCAAAGGCCTCATTGTCACTGAGATGTTTTAACTGGAAATAGCTTTTTTTTTTTTTTTAAAAAAAAAGCCTGTTTTTATAATTTGGTAGTTACTTGCACTAGATGACAACCAGGTAATCCCACCAGTCAGCATTTCATGTTCCTGCGTCACTATCCTGAGCCCTGGCCTTGTGACTTGGCACTGTTACAAGTATTGCATATCCATGCCACAGTAAGAACTATGGTGGGACAGTGGTTTATTCTCTGGTGAAGGGACAGTCTCCTTCCCCTTCTCAGCTCACACTTGTCTGGGTAAGAAATGTATAGTAGGCCCAGTGGTGAGAACTGTGGCAGCAAAATTCTCCCACCTGTGTTCTTTCTTGTGGCTTTTATTCTGAGGCTAACTTTCTGGGGATGTGAGCTGGGTGTTGCAACTTGGGTGTTTTTTTTTTTCCAATTTTATTTTTTAAGTACCCCAAACCGCCTCCATTTCCTCTGGTTTAGGGCATTAGAAAGAGGAAAAAGGCTCTTATTCTCTGCTCTTCTCTATTTGGGAGAGTTTCCTGAGGCCCTTTGATCTGGCCGCTATTCAGTCTCCAGCAGCTATGGATGTGGTCTGGGCTGATTACCCTGGGCAAAGCCTGCAGGCCGGCTTGAAACCTCACAGAGCTAGCTACTCTCCGTGCTAGCTGGTAAGACAGAACACTAGCTGGGAAGGTGGTCTCGGTGGCTCTTCCACAGCTGTACCCAGTTACTAGAACACTAGAGTTTTGGTACTTCACCGGAAGGCTTCTTCCTGTTCTGAACACTCAGCCAGCAGCAACACTTTTGTAACTGGGATGCTCTGCTAGCACACCTGTGCAAGTACATTTTTCTCTTGGGGCAAAGATTTCCTGGTGAGGCTTTTAGAAGAGAGTAGTAAGCTTTATGCACCTTGTACTTGCAAAGGTCTCTTATCCTTTTTGTCTTACTACACTGAGGGCATTTTGGAGACAGTTGCACTTAGACCATCCCTCTGGGAAGCAAAATTCTTGAAAATGGCTCTAAAGCTGCTGCAGTTCCACTTGTGGAAGTGGGGACCAGACTGCTCTTGGATGTATTTTAAGTAGTCATTTAATCCTGATCCCTTAGATGTCTTGGTGTTCCCCCTGCTGCCCCTCACTTGCCTTCATAGTCACTCCTGCAGTCTCATTGTACTTAAACTTCCCGCCTCCTCTGAATTTGTGGGTGGCTATAATCTGCTAGCACAGTCATGCACTCTGCTGGTTGGCTTTTTGTTTTGGTTTTTTTTTTTTTTTTGCTAAGATCATTGTGAGGTCCTGTCATTTCAGCTATGTATCAGTTCCCCAAACCAAGGAAGTTCACGGCACCAATTAACAACTAACTAGGAGCCTCCTCTGTATTGTCTTAGTATTCTGGAGATAATATATTATTACGTATTTGAAAAGCTGAAGAAGCAAAAATTAAATATATATGTATATAAAGCATAAGATGTACTGGTGCAAATGGTAATTAAACAAGTAATATCGGGGAAAAGAATGTCATGAGTCTTCTAAGTTGTCAAATTGTTGCTTTGGAAGCACTGCAGTATGAAGGTCTTTGTCTCCAGCAGCATCCTAATAGCCTACTTGGCCAGTCTGCAGGCCATAACAGACTTGCAGAAGGATAAGAACAACGTCAGGAGTGAATGGGTTCCGGCTCTGTCTGGGTGACAAAGTAGGAGCATGGAAGAAGAACACAAAAATGACCTATGGCTGCTCCAAATGGGGTAAAAAATACTGAACAACAACATGGAAACAGGCTGGACTGTAGAGGCGTGTGTGATGCTTGGTAAGAACGTGGATAAAACTAGCAGGTAAGAAAACTTGGTTGCCCTGCCATCTAGCATTTCAGGCATTTGAGGCTTCTACACCTTGCAGATGTTTTAAGAATTGATTCTTGCTGCTGTTGTAAATGGGAAGTAGTCTCTGCTGACTGCAGAGATGAGCAAGGTGAGCTGCGTGGGCCCCCTGTCAGGGAGCAGCAGGGGCAGGCCGCTCTGAAAGGGAGAGCAAGCTGGAAGCTGAGTCACAGCAAGGCAAGCAGGGGCAGCGGCCTTGCTGACAAAGGAACAGTCCCGCAGTACGTAGCAGGAAGATCAGAGCAGGTCAGGTTGAAGGTTCAGATCAGCAGGGTACGTGGTCAGGCATGGGCATGGCGGCTCTAGCTCGGGCCTGGATGAAGGATGAGCACCCTAGTCTGTCAGCAAGCCTTGCTGAGGTGTCTCAAAGCCAGACGCTATACCATCGAAGCTGGACCTGAGTCCAGGCAGCCGGTCCCCTAGAAAGGAGAGAATATGGTCGGGGCCCTGATGTTCTTTTATCAGTCCTGTTCACAGCCATCTCTTCTTGCACAGACACGCTTGCTCAGTGTTCTGCTGCCAGACAGCAAAGCTCTGCGTATGGTTGTGCTGAAAGTGCAGTGGGAGTTGTGGCCTGGGTAGGGGTAAGAAGTCCTGACCTTTTAAGTCAGCTGTTTGAATGACACCAATGGTGTCATTGTCAAATATTCTAGCATCTGTAATGGCCCAAAAAAAAAAAATATCTGTACATGTCTTCAGATCTAGGAACAAAGCTGTTACCCTGTTTTGGTGAACAGGGTGGATATGTTGCGTAGGTCCTGGCCTGGCAGAAGGTGAAGGGTCTTGTACGTGAGCTGTGCTCAAGCTTTCTCTGCCTCTTCAGTAGACTTTTGCTGCAAGTAGCAGCAAAAAGGGTTGACTAGCTTAAGAAGAGGGTATTTCTCCAGAGTAGGAGGATTTCCAGGTGAGGTGTACGTAAGGGAGGTGCAGGGATATACTCTTGCTGGTGCATGGAGAAGCATAGAGGTCTGGGAAACTGTTCATGAAGGGGAGCTTAGTCTTCTCTGGAGACCTTCCTGGTCCTCATGTATTTCATCACAGTGAGGCCTGCTAGAATGTAACAGCTTGATGTGTCTTGATTAAATCCTCTTCTCCTTGGCGACCATTAGGAACAATCTTTCCATCCCCTGTTGGCTGTGATGGTGAGTTGCTGTTGAAATGACTTGGCCTGTGACTGGCCTGGCTGAATCCTCCCATCTCTTCCTGCAGTTTCTGTTGCTGATGCAGCAGAAGCCAGTATGGAGGCTGCTTGAGACCTACACTCTGATGTTGCAGACGGTAACATTCTCTAGGTAAAGCATGAAGGCAGGCTTTTAATGTGGATCAGCAGGTCAAACCAAAAAATTATTTCCTGAACATTTAGTATGTTCCACATAATAAATAGATAACTGGTTTCCTTTGGCAGCTGAGAAGAGCTGCCCTCAGTCTGAGAGGGACAATGGTCAAAGGGAGGAGAAGTTCATGCCGAATGGGAGACAGGCTGTAGCATGTAGAAAGGGTCAAGAAACGCGTCAAAGGGAAGATCTGAGTTTTGTCTGGTTATTGGTTGTCATTTCTTTTGTGAGAACTGTAGTTGAGGTGGGATGTGTTTCCTCCTCATTGTCTGGTCTGCATTCTGTGACTTAAAACTCCCGTCTCACAGCTGTGCAGTAACTGTTCCTACTGCAGCCACGCTGTACGGATTGCAGCCACAAACTCGCTAGCTTGAACAAAGCTTTGGTGCTGTGTTGAGGACTCCTGCAGAAACGGAGAGAAACGGATGTCCATTGAAGGAATTCACACAAACAAACAAACTCAACAAACAGGAAACCAAATCCCCAAAGTCCTCCTGAGCTTTGGTGGTGAGGGAGCAGGATCTGAAGCTGAACTGATCCTGTTAAATCAGCACAAGCCTACAACGCTCTAGGAGGGAGCACAGCTGGGCTGTTAATGTGTAAAAACAGAGCACTGGGGCCTATGTAGTTAACACACATTGTAATGCCTTGAGGTCTAGGCAATCCACTGAGTGCTCATTATGCTATGTGAACAATAGATTCTCAATTTAGACACAGTTTTAGATGTCTTTTTTTCCAAGTTAATAGCTTTGTCCATGCTAATAAGAAAAGCACATCGCAGGATGTAGTGCCCTTCTAGTCTGATAGCTTAATTTTGCCAGCTGCCATTAGCTATAGCTGTGTGCCCTCATCTAGAGTTGGGGCTCTGAGGGGTGTTCCTTGGCGCTGCTCCGAGCATGGATCGATCGGTCAGCAGCAGCTGGTGCCTCCCGGCCAGAGCCGCGTTTTGCCAGCTGTTGCTGCTGGGAGCCTGCGGTGAACCTGAATCCCTCGTGTCTGGGGCAGGCCAGCCAGGTAACTTGCAATGGCCTGGCTTCCTTTTTCTTTCCCAGATGTTGCAGGATGGCAGCTCCTACATGTTTGGGCAGAGGCAGCTGGCTTGCTTAGGAGAGTGGCTTTTTGGTTCTTGAAGAAGGCTGAAGAGACGTTCCCTGAAGGAGGGAGCTGCCTGTACTTGCAGGCTTTGTGTTGAGTCTTGTGGTCTGGGGATGTAAAGAGGCATGGCGCTCCCCTGCCCTCCTGGCCTGGTCTGCCAGCCTGCATGGGTTGGTGACACCTGTGACCAGGGCTTACAAGTTCAGTCTCACCTATGACCATGTGCTGCCATGCTGCTGAAACCTCTTGTTGCAGGGCTTCTGGCAATCCCTGGACTGGGCCACCATCTCCAGGGACCGACTGGGCCCGCAGGTGAACATCACCTGGGAAGTGGCTAGCACTGGTGAAGTGCTTCCTGAAAAGCAATTCAGCAAGAGCATGCTGACTCCTGGGTTGGCTGCCCTCGGTGACCTCCCCTGGGCTGTGCCTGGGAGGGATTTGGGCAAGGGCTGGACCTGGGGATGGAGCAAACCACAAAGCAGAACTGCAGCACCTGGAGGTGTCCCCAGGAGCATCTGAGATAGAGGGGAAAGGAAACATCTCTTGACTTTTGCGCACAGGAGGCACAAAGTAGAGGGAGGTAAGAGACATTAAGATGCCAGAACAAGAACTTTGGTGGGTCTGGTTTAAAATGGACCAAAACAGCTTTGGATGACAGCAGAGTTTGTATTGGCTTTTACTGAACGCTTCCCTCAGTCTAATAGCAGCTTTGCCTTCATGTCCACCAGTATCATAACTTGTCATTCAAATGCTTTCCTGAACGAGTTAGAACCGGTCCCTGGTCAAATTTGCAGAAGCAGGGTTTAAAGATTTTTTTAGAGGGTTTTTTTTTCTTCATCTCTCTTGATAGTTTGGCAGTAGTGGAACTGGTGCTTTCAAATGTAGCCATGTTCTGCTATCCTAACGCCCTCGGTGCTTCAGTGCCCTCATGCACAAACAGCTCAGTGTGGGGCTTAGAACTGAGATGTGCCAGGGCAGGCACCTATCTCTTATTGTGGTCTGTCAGTGCCCGTACACGTGTGTATGTTTGTTGTCTTTAAAGTTTGCCCTATAGGAACTGAACTCCTAGTCTTTTTTTTTTTTTTAAAGTCTAAGCACTGGTCATGGTGTTAAGCAAACTGTTCAAAGATGTGTGGAGACGCTATATCGGTAGTGATATACAAACTGTTGCTTTGGTTAGCTGGTAGGGACAAGGAACTGGATCCCAGTGAGCAGCAACGCCGAGAGGAGATGGGTAGGAGAGTGCATTCTTTGGAGCATATGTGCTATGGGGCTATAGATATGGCAGCATAGGTTGCATGTCCTGGCCAAGGGTTAGGGGCTGCTGTCACTAATACCTACAGCTGAAGTCAGTACCATGGGTACATGTATAAAGCATGCTTGGGAATGACCGCTGCATGCTTTGTGGGTCTTAAGGAGAGGAAAAGTCCTTAAGAAATATATTCCTTACAGAAACTGGGTTCCTGTAAGCAGAGAACCTGGCCTGGATTGCCTGGTTTAGCTTCAGAAGTATCCCTG
This sequence comes from Falco naumanni, assembly GCF_017639655.2. Lineage (NCBI taxonomy): Eukaryota > Metazoa > Chordata > Aves > Falconiformes > Falconidae > Falco > Falco naumanni. The sequence goes on along the minus strand of NC_054058.1, from coordinate 8,459,783 downwards.
CTTCGAGCAAGGTTTGCAGGAGAGACCTCCAGCCTGAACTATTTCCTAGCGCCGGGCTGTGGTGCGGTGGGTGCTGCAGCGGGCCAGCAGTGTCTGGTGAGATGTCTGCCACGGGAGGGTGGTTGGTGGTGGGGAGCACTGAGGTCTGATGATGATCCTTCAGCTCAGCAAGGGCAGCGGCAGCACAAGGACTAGCGTGGTGTGCCGTGCTATCCCAGTCTTAAAATGTGACACAGGCAAATAACTGAACCGGAGGCAGAGTCTTAAGACGTGGGCCACGGCGCTGGAGGCCAGCGTGAGTCAGCCAGCAGCACTTTGCCCTCTGCGTCAGGCCCAGGCAGCAGCTCCGGGGCCGGCAGGGGCTCAGCGCGGGGCCCTTTGCCCTCTGAGTCAGTGCTGGGGGCTGGTGCCCGGCAGCGCCGCTTGCCCGCCCTTTTAAAGTCAGCTTTACCATGATGACTTCTGTGTCTTGGGCTGGTAAAAGCGGGTGACGCGGGCACCTGGACAGCGTGCCCTTCGAAAACACAAAGTGCCCTTCCCCATCAGTGCTGACATCTGCGTCACGAGGAGGCTCCTGCGTGCTGTTGAACCCCAAAGCTGGAGCCCTCGCTGCCTGGCATCGAAGCTTCCCCAGCGGGTTGTTTCCAGATGGTTTTTGCCTTGTCCCATCCCGACTGGACGCACGGGACGGGTTTGCTGCTCTGGGGGCAGGTGTGCCCCTTCGCCCCGAGCGCCCCCCGCCATGGGCGCAGGGGGTCCCAAGGGCGTGCGGGGACCCCTCGGCTGGCGGGCGCGGGGCGTTTAGGGTCTTCCCGATAAATCCGCCCGTGCGGGTAGCAGGAGCCGCGGGGCAGAGCCCAGCAGGGGCCGCGCCGAGGCGAGCGCCGCAGCGGCTGCGGGGTTTGCGCTGCTCTTCCAGTGCCATCTGCTGGGACAGCCGGGCCAGCGCGGCGCTCCCGGAGCCTCTGCGCAGGCTCCACCGCACTCCCCTCGGCTGCGGGGGGAGGGTGGGGAGGGAGGCACCTTGGGGTCAAATAAAAGTGGCCCTGAAGGTTACAGCGTGGGTCTGGATGGCCTTACCTGCTAGCCCCCACGCTTGCTTTGATGAATGGGGTGAGTTTCCATTCTTCTGCTTTTTTTCACGCAGCTTGCTCGTGCGCGTCGCACGTGCCCGCTCTAAAGAAGTTAAAAGTTTACAGCCCTGCCTCTGAAACAGGCCACTGGGTCTGGCCAGGGCTTGGATCTGGCTCACGTTTGGAGGGAAGGTGCAGCTGTGGCAGGCAACTGCAGTATCTGGATCTGATCTCCAACGGTTTGATCAGGGGGCTGGAGCACCTCTCCTATGAAGACAGGCTGAGTTGAGGTGGTTCAGCCTGCAGCAGAGAAGGCTCTGGGGACACCTTATAGCAGCCTGCCAGTACCTAACGGGGGTCCACAAGAAAGCTGGAGAGGGACCATTTACAAGGGCATGTAGTGACAGGACAAGGGGTAATGGCTTTAAGCTGAAAAAGGACAGATTTAAGATTAGATATTACGAAGAAATTCTTTACTGTGAGGGTGTGAGACACTGGAACAGGTTGCTCAAAGAAGCTGTGGATGCTCTATCTGTGGAAGTGTTCAAGGCCAGGTCAGGTGTGGCTTTGAGCAGCCCGGTCTAGTGGAAGGTGTCCCTGCCCATGGCAGTAGGTTGAACCTAGATGATCTTTAAAAGTCCCTTCCAACCCAAACTATTCCATGATCTTATAAATCTCTGGCCTTGAGGCTTGTGGCTCAGATCCAATAGAGGAAGGGGGTGAAGGTGTGACGTTCCCAGTAATGGCATAAAACAAAGCTGTGGGATAATGCATCTGAATGTTTCCTGTGTTGGCTTTGGTTGGATAATTTGTTAATTAGGGGAAAGAAATAAAACTTATCTTTTCTGTTCTGAAGAAACATTTCTGGGTTAAAGGTATATGCAAAGAGGCAGGTAGGGGATTTTTGTCTGTTTGAAGATTCCCTGGACACTGTTCTTCCTTCTCTTATTCCTTCCCTTACACCTGAGGGATTTTGGGAGCCTACCATCACAGGTGAGCACATGACTTCCCAGAACCGAGCCTGAGCTCCCTCGGCTCAGATAGCTTTGGGACATGATCTGTTCTGCTTGAAACCCTCAGCTCTTGCTAAATCTTGGCAGAGATGTGGACGGGGGAGGAATGCACAAATCCTTTTTGGGGTGTAACATTTCTTTCATATCTCTCTAACTTTTCTTTGCTTTCACCATGTTCTGCATGGTACTGTACCGGCAGCGTTTTGGGGAGCTGGTGGTCTCTGTCAAAGTGCTAGAGTGTCACTCCAGCTGGATTTGCTCAGGACACTGTTGCTGCTGATTCAGGCTTGCCTGTGGTGAAGTGCTACCACCTGCCAGAAATTACTGTGGCTTTGCAGTGCTACCTTCTGTTTTACCTGTCCCACTCCCTTTCTCTCCATCCGGTTCTTCCCTGTTTCCTCTTCGTCCCTGGATGCTCAAATGTCCTTTTCTCTGAGCTTTCACAGCTCTATACAACTCATTTCTTCCTAGGTCTCCTGGTATATCAGTATGGCACCCTGGTTCACCTTTTGTCATCAGCAAGGGTGACTACCTGCCAGAAGAGGCCTCTTCCCGGTGCAGCTCTGGCCGGCTTTGCCAGCCATGCGTGAGGAGGGTGTAGGATGCTCCTCTGTCCGCTCCCAGCAGGCTGCCGCGCTCCCACACTGTCCCCTGGAGCTGGGGGAGCTCAGCCCCTGCAGTCAGAACTGCAGCATCCTGCGCCCCCCCCCCACCCCAACCAGTTCCCTGCAGCAGGGCACAGTGTGGTTGCTGACAGCTGGCAGGGGGGTTGTTCAGCCTGGAGAGGAGAAGGCTCCGGGGACACCTTCCAGCAGCCTGCCAGTACCTAACGGGGTCTACAAGAAAGCTGGGGAGGGACTATTTACAAGGGCCCGTAGTGACAGGACAAGGGGTAATGGCTTTAAGCTGACAGAGGGTAGATTCAGATTAGATATTAGGAAGAAATTCTTCACTGTGAGGCTGATGAGACACTGGATGGAACAGGTCATGCAGAGAAGCTGTGGGTGCCCCATCCTTGGAAGTGTTCAAGGCCAGGTTGGATGGGGCTTTGAGCAGCCTGGTCTAGTGGAAGGTGTCCCAGCCCATGGCAGGGGAGTGGAGCTAGATGATCTTTCAGGTCTCTTCCAACCTGAACCATTCTGTGATTCTATGATCCTCTCTAACCAGCCAAATCCCTCAGGAGCTGCCTGAATCCCTTTGATTAGGTATCTGCCATCCCTTCCTAATTAACTGTTCAGTGTTGGGCCTTGGGGCCCCATTCTCCGTGCTTTTTTATGCTCTTCCCTTGAGTGCAAGGGCTCTGCTCTCCCTTTATTACCTCCATGACCTTAATCTCTAGGAGAGGAGAAAGGTGGTGTGGAGAGGGAAGACCAAGAGGGTGGCATGTGTTCACTTCTGATGCTCTGCTCACCCAGGGGCAGGGACAAAAAGCCAGGACTGGGTTTAGGCTGTCTTCAGCTGAGTGACCTGGAGGACTGCGTTAGCTAGAGATGCCATGAGAGCAAGTGATGGCAGGGCTGTCCCACCAGCGGGCAGCCAGGGTCCAGGTAAGGTCAGAGGAGAGGGTTTTATGAAAGGACTGGGTGTGTGCTGTGCTTGAATAAGGTCTTGTGAGAAAGTCTTGTGCTATCAGTGTTCCATTCGAGAAACTGAACAAAACCACACATAAGGCTGGGTGATGATAAATACTTCGTTATGTGAATGAGAGTAAATGGAAAGAATACAATTTGGCTGGAGAAATTCCTCGCCCTCCATTTCTGTCTGTCTTTCTTGCTCTCTGCTTTGCTTTCCAGAATGCAGCAAGCTGCCTTCCCCGTGTCTGTGCTCAGGGGGAGACCACACAACTGGCAGAGCAGCAGGGACATTCTCCCTGGACGACTGCCCTGGTACCAAAGGTTGCCCGCCTGGCAGCCCAGCTGGCTGGGGGAGCTGAACCCTGCTTGGAGGATGAGAGCCACATCAGCAACCCCCTTCATGCTGCTGGCTACAGAACCTCAAGCTGTATATTAGCACCTGACTGTCTCCTGAGCAACCTCCATCTGATAGATGCTTTGGATAAGTAATCTAAGAAAGACTATACTGATGCCAGTGGCAAAAGAATAAAAACAGGGCAAGCACACAAGATGTTCTTCTTTAATGCTTTTCCCCATTCCTAATGTTATCAGAATAGAAACTTACTGAGTAGAGTATGGTTACTGTGCATTAAGTAAACTCTCAGTACATTTCTCTCTCATTTTTCCCCCCAGTTTCCACCTTTAAGCCAAACAAGCTTTCAGGATGCCCAGCATCCTGGGTTAAGGAGCCCATTGTCCTACTCTGTTTTGTGAAGAACCACCTTCCTTCATTAAACTGTCTCCTTTCTTCAACTTCTCTTCTTTCAATGCCTGATAGTTCTCGCATTAAAAGAAACAGAAATGGCTCAATCCTCACTCAGCCTTTCCTCGACGATTTTGTAAATCTCTGCCTCTTCCCATCTTCAGGGTGGAAATGTCCCATCTTAATTTGTTGCTCTTTATGCGGCAGTCATGCTATACCTTTTTGTCACCCTTGTCTTCCCCTGAGCCTTTTCTGGACCCACTGTATACTTCTTGAGATCATTTGAGTTACGAGGACATAACCATAAGGTGCTATAGCAATATTTTCTATTCTGTTCTTTGTGCCTTTTTTCCACCATTCCTGATGCTTGATTTGCTGTTCTTTCTGCCTCTGAACAGATTTTCTCATACAACTGTTATAATCTGACATTTTTCTTTATGCGTACCAATAGTTAGCTCAAAGCTCATTATTTAATATGTGAAGTTAGGGCTGATTTTCCTAAAGTGCATTGCTTCATTACCCATTTCTCTGAAGGGCATCGCTTACCTACACAGGGCTCTCTCTGTCCGTTTACCACCCTGCTACTCAGTCTCATCCTTTTGCAGTTCTTTGCAACTGGCCCTTGAATAACTGCCTTGGATAATTTGGTATCGTTAGCAGATTTTGTCGTATCATCCCTCTTTGCCATGTTGTTTAAGGAAATGTTAGCGTGTGTCCTATGACAGACCTGGTGGAGTTGTGCAGGTGCTCTCCCTCCACTGACAGAACTGACCGTTAATTCCTACCCACCTTTCCTGTCTGCTTACCAGGAAAAGATCTGCCACCTTATCCCATGGCTGCCCACTTTCCTTAGAATTCTTTGCTGAGGAACTTGAGGTAGCTAGATTATTCACATGCATGTGATCATTGACCCCTTCAAAGAACTAAAAGAGGCAGGATTTCCTTACAAGAGTTATATTGACTCTTCCCAAAGTACATCATACTTATATACATGTCCATTCATCTTTTCCTTTTGTTATAATCTCTACTAACTTGGCTGTCACAGATGTAAAAGCTTTAACTTTCTAAGTCTCCCTAGGCTTCTCCTCTCCCCTCTCCTTGACTTATTCCTTGCCATCCTGCGATTTGCTGATTAAAAGGCAGTTTTAAGGCAAGAGGCCACTCACTGCTCTTAGCAACTGTTTCACCCCTGAGGTTCTTGGAAACCCCTGGGGCTACCTTGCCCAGACCTACTAATTCCATACATTTTGCACGCTTTTATTTTGGACAAGTCCTTTGGTTTAGTCTCCCGCAAAACAGGGTTCTTGTGGGGGTTTTCTCCAGTTTCTTCCACTGTCACAAATAATTAATTTAGCTTTGTTTCGATGTCCTTGTTCTCTCTGACTGCTTCTTCTATTCCCTGCACCTTCAACCTTCAGTTGTCCCCAAAGCTTGTGAAAAGGTTTCTGCTTTCAGTATCCATAGGAAAGGATTTATTATACATTCTGATGTCTTCTGCTAGTTGCTTTTCAGACTCTTTTTTGACCTTTGCTGTGTTGTGGTTTTACACTTAATGCAGGACACGATCATTTCAATTTTCCTGATTTGGATGCAAGGTCAGCTTGTTGAAGAATGCATACTGATAATCCCTTTGGCTCAACGTTTTAGCCATGTCAGCTTCCTTTTGCCTTTTGTCAAATCTTCTAAAGAGGTACCAGGTATTGGCCTTGGGCTGCCCATGTGATGTCCCTCTGTAACCTCCATGGCACCTCTGATGACCGAATTCCTTCAGCTGCCCCTCTCCCTTCTGACCAGGTTGTAACAAGCGTGCCTCACCTCCCTGCAGCTTCCACCACAGCAGTGCTCAACTTCAAAAGGGGATTTTTTTGGGATGTGTGGGGTCACAGCTTTAGGATTCAAGTCCTTTGCTTATGAATTAAATTTTAACTCAATCAGTTCAGCTTGATTTTCAAAAGAAGTAAGGCAATGTGCGATGGTGCTGTCCCCTCTGTCACACGAACTGCTTGCTAAATTGGGTGAAGCTGGCTGTGAAGTGGAAGGCTTGCAGATGTTACCTTATTCAAATGCCATTGACAAGTAGGGGACAAAGAGTGTTAGTGCCTCTGCTGCTTTCTCCTTGGGTCAGCTAGCCAAATGGTGCCCGCGCAGCTTGCAGAGCAGCCACCTAAAGGCAGCAGCTGGAGCCTGAGTAAGGAGGGAAAGCAGGGCTGTTGTGGTGAGCAAACACACCAGTCCTGGAAAGGAGCTGGGGCTTGCAAGGTACGAGGTGTGTGGGAGGTACCTGGCAGAGCTGAGCGGGGCTGAGATGAAAGATGTCTGTGGGGAAGCACAGGTATCGCGGGAGGACGAGGGAGTGCTGCATGGGGTGGGCAGAGCGCAGGTGGAGGGGGAAGGGAGGACCTGAGGAACAGCTTTGGGAATGCAAGGGAACAAATTGCGAGATCTGGGGGGGGGGGGGGGGGGTTGAGCAAGGTTTTCTTTTTCTTTATTGCCAGCCCCACAACTAACTGCTGTGCTCAATTTTCCCTGTCTCCCACCTGTTTACACGCCACCAGCGTGTATGACATTCAAAGCATCAGTTTTACCCTCAGGAGTATCACCTCACTGTTGTTGCACAAAAGCCCAGTGTTGTATCCTGTGGAAGTATGATTCAGGGTTGAATTTTCACAGCAAGCAACAACGCTGGTGTCTGAGAAGGAAAAATTGAGCCACCTCCTGACGTTTGAGCGCAATTTAGTCTATTCTAATAAAATGGGCAGCTAGATCCTGAATTTGCATTTGAAATGCCTCAGCTGTGTTTGGAGATGTATTTCAACAGCAGAAAGCTCGTGAAGCTACATGGAGATTTCCTTCTCTGTCTGCTGATTGTATTTCCCTTTTCTTCACAGTGGAAAGCTTGAAACCCTGCCGTGAAGTAAGCCTTTTCCCCATGAGACTGTGAGTCTGCTGTGACTTGGTTGGCCGGGGATGGGGGGAAGCACACGGAGCGCTACCCCGACCGAAATCTCAGCGTGAAATTTGAGGGCATAACTAGGTTTCAGCAAACACTTCGGGAGGCTTAATTCCAGTGAGAGGGCCAAGCATAAAGACAAAGGAAAGTGCTGGAAGGATGTTAGAAAGAAAAGCAGGCGTCATGCGTCTTCTCAAGGGACCAAGCTTCTGTCCTGCAGCTCCTCTTCTTCTTCTATAAAAGTCAGCTTTTTTTGGCAAACAAAATAAAAAGGAGAAGTGAAGCCAGCTCAGCGCATGTGAGACATGAGGAGGCTCGTTGGTAAAGACATCCAGCTACATGTGCACTCTTTGTTTAGGGGCAGTTCTCCACAATCTGTGTTCAGGTGTACACTACATCCCTCCCTTGCCCTTTACCTTCTGCCACGTTGTTCACCTCTGTTGTCTGATGCGGGTTCCTCCTTCCACTGTCCTACCTCACCTCCAACTCTGCCCTGTGCACCCTCCGTGCTAGCTCCCTGGGTGTCCTGCAAACATCTCATTCTGGTCTGCCTTGGGGAAATTCCAGCCAAACAAACTAAGCAAAGCTTCCTCCTTCTACTTTCTGGTTGTTTTGGAGACCTTATTGTGGCTTTTTACTACTTAGAAGGGGCTTGTAAGAAAGACGGAGACTATACCAGCACCTGTAATGACAGGACAAGAGGTAGAGGTTTCAAACTGAAAGAAGCTAGACCTAGATATAAGGGATAAATTCTTTATGATGAGGTGGGTGAGACACCGTAACAGGTTGCTCAGAGAAGCTGTGGATGCCCCATCCCTGGAAGTGCTCCCAGGTTGGATGGGGCTTTGAGCAACCTGGTCTAGTGGAAGGTGTCCCTGCCCGTGGCAGGGGGGTTGGAACTAGAAGATCTTTGAGGCTCCTTCCATCCCAAACCATTCTGTGACTCCTAAGTCCTATCCGCTGACTGAACCCTTCTCACCTTTTTCCCCTGGTTATCCTGACTCATTGGAATTTCTTCTCAGAAGTCCTTCTGATTCAGCGTGTATCTCGGCAGCCATCTCCCTTTGTTGTCTCCTTTCAACACCTGCCCTGGCTTGAAATCAGACTAAGCAGCAGTCTGACATTTTTCCCAAGGTAATATCAGAGGCCTTTACCAGAAAGCAGAAAAGGGAGATAAATGACAGTATTGGAGTAAGAAATCTAAACCAGCCCTTTTCAGCCTCAGAAATGGAGCCTGAATCCCTGAAGCAAGCACTCCTCTGAACTTCACCAGGCTGGAAATCAGGTTGTGATAGAAAGGTCTCTGTGTGTGCTCTTCCCAAAAACCTCTCAAACCATCAACACCATTTCTTTTTATTCCACTTTGCTTGTTCTCCTCCCTGACCCTGGCCTAATCCCTCTCTGTTTCTTCTTGGATTATTCAGATTATTTCTATTCCTCTGCCTAAGGCTGCAGTTTCCCAGTCTCATTTCTAAACAGTTCCTCATTTGAGATTTGTTCTAGTGCTAGCTGCCAGCTGGGCTGACTTCCTAGATGAGAGATAGAAAACAATGCCAGCAAATAATAGCAAATAGCACGCAATAAGCAAACACAGCTTAACCGCAAGAGAAAAGTGAGGGCAGAATGTGTTTTGTATTGGGCTGGGCTGCAGGTTAAAGTGGGCTAAGGCTCATGCTGGCTGCAAACCTAAGAGCAATGGCAGGATTACTAACAGATGAAAGAAGACGTGAAGGTAAGGGGAGAGAGTTAAAAACAAGGATGAAAAAATAAAAAAAATTATATCTTTAAACGGAAATCTCTCGGCTGAGTATCTGGTATGGGGAAAGAGTGCAACTTCCTTTCCAGTTATTAAGTTCTCATTTTTCTTTTCTGTCTCAGAAGTTTCCATAGTGCCGGGGCTGATTTCCTGGGCTAAGAAACTGAAGACCGGTTCCAGAGCTCTTCTGAGATCCCCAGAATCCTCAGGTTATCTCAGTGCTTCTAGAGTTCAGCACAGCAGATGTGAAAGGCTCAGTGCGTTGTTGGTGCCTCTCTCTGGAACCAGAGACCCGAAAGGCCCACGGTTTACCTGGAAAAACTAAAGACAGGGCCAGCGATCACACTGTGATTAAATGGCATCAGAAGTCACCTACGCTGAGGTGAAGTTCAAGAATGTATCACCAGCTGCAGTGGTCAAAGGTAAGGAATGGATGGGTTATTCCAGGGAAGAGGACCTGAAGAACAGGGAATAGAGATTTCTCCTTCTGTGATTCTGGTTCCTACTTGGCCTTGACAAATTGAAAAAAGGAGTTGTCTACTATTAGGTGAGCAGGAGACTGGAGGAGTTTTGAAGTGAGAGGGTCAAGGAATGTCTACAAGAGGAGAGGTGGGAGTCTTTGGGTGCTTGGAGTTGCAGCACGAACAAGGATGACCACTGGGAGCAAAATCAGCGGGTTTCAAGTGAGCATTCAGTAAAAAATGTATTTTGGCTCCCTTAGTCCCCTGGTTGCAACACCAACAGTTGCGAACGGTAGAGAGTCCAGGATGGGTGCTGTACAGCCATAGTGCTCAGTCCTGGTGCAATGCCAGTGGCAGCTGCCTCCTTACATGTTATGTAGTCTTGGATGAGAGAGTAAAATTTTGGACAAATGCTGAGTACCAACAATAGAGACTATGGTTTATTGCAAACAATCTGCTCTCTCACGAAGGTGACGAGCCTCCCAGGGCAGCAAATGGCAGCAAATAAGCCCGAGCCCTGGCTGCTGCTGCCCTTGCCCCTGAGAGAGCGAGGCCACAGGTTGCTGCTTGTGCAGAGAGAAGGAGCAGAGAGCCAACGTGCCTCCTTACAGCAGAGCAGGCAGTTGCCCTCTGCAGCTTCGTGAGGGGTGGCACTGGTGGCAGAAACTTATAGCCCCGTTGTCCTTGGTTGATTGAGTCCTTGGTTTGATTGAATTTGGTTGATTGAATGGTCCTTGGAGAAGAGAGGCTCAAAAGCTAAAAGGAAGAATGGGCTTGAAGAGAACACCCTAAAATATACAGAGGAAGAATTATCTAAGATTTGGAGGAAGATCCAATTCTGTGTTAGATGTCTGCCTCTCCTGAAAAATAATTAACACACCAAACTAATTTTTATTGCTATTAAAAATCACAGTTGTAAAAATGTGTCTTTACTAGGCTTTGTGCAAATTTAAGGCATGTTCTGATGGGTATGTATTCTGTAGTCATTATGCCACAAATAGGAACACATAGAGGTGCTCATTGCTTCCACCCTTAGATACAGGACCCTACACAACAGCAAGTTCCAGAGATGTGAAGGTATGTGTGCATAAATGAATGAATGAATACATAAATTATTATTGCTGCTAAGGATATTAACTTGCCTATTTACAGCTTTACCTCAGTTTTGCAATCCCCAACAGAGCTCCAGGTTATCCCTTGCCCGCTCTGAGGCATGAGTCATGGAAATAAGGGATGTACATACTCCTGACTGACTTGGAAGTTCACTGTCTTTGATGCACCAAGATTAGTTGGTTACAGCTAGCATTTCCATCATGGTGAGGAGGGGGTGGTGGAAGTTCCCCATTGTGTTCCCAATGACCTGTTCCAAAGACACCTGATCCAGCCACGTTTGCTTGAGCCGCTGATGCCAGGCTCACGCTACAGGTTTGGGGGTGTGCTCATTGTCTGTCTTTGGGTGCACATGTCCAAGTGATGTAGTTGTAGCTTATACTTTGAGTTTGGAGAAGTGTCCAGTAGTACCATGACACACAGTACTAATGTCTCTCAGAGCATCAGGGTATGCTTGTAGGACGAGAGTTACGATTAAAAATTATTGAAAGGAATTTTGAAATTGAAAATTATTGAGGAAACCTTGCTGCTCTGTTGTCCTTCTGAGCAGTTACTCTGGCCACGCAGACTTCATGCTGTGGTGGCCAAGCACACCTGGGTTTTGCCATTTTGTAGCCTCTTCCAGTTGTGCTCTAGAGATGCCAAAATTGGCAGTCACTGGAAGAGAGAGAGGACAAGGTAGCAGCTAATCAAACAACATATAATCCTTGGCAAGAGATGGCAGGACCACCGGGGTGGGTTTCACAGCACAGCGCAGTTAGCTTTCCTGCATTTCCAGCCAGGATTTCCTGGGTAGAAACATCGGCGTCTGTGCAGTACCACACCTGTCGCACGTGCCTAGGAAACGCGGGGTTTACATGTTGAATAACCAGCATATGCTCTCAAGTCTGTTGTGTTGTGATCATGATGGACACATTGCAAGCATGCCCACTAGCTGTAGGAAACATTTTGCAGGGAGATTATCCCACTGAGTACGCACAAGACTTACTGCGCTGCAGTTGCGTTGGTGAGGTGCATGCATTCCGGCGGTGCTTCCTCTGCAACCTGGGTGTGAGTGTGGGATGCACGGGCTGAACAGTCCATCTACGGGCAGGCAGCACAGCAGAAAATCATTTGGATTGGTCAGATCTATTGTCTGAAAGAGGTGGCTGGACTCCAGATCATGATTCAGGTCCTTGTTATCACTGCAGACAAAAGCTGTGGCCAGAAAAATGTGATTTGGCCAGGGAAATCTGAGTCTTGTCTGTTCATGAATGTTTTCTCTTCTGATAATGAAACATGATGCTTTTTGCCCTGCTGTAACAGCCTCCCCCCAGCCTTTGGGAAGCAGTCAGAGGGAGGAGGTTTCTGGAAGTCTTGCTTACTAGGCATGGCTGGCAGGCACTTGTCACTGCTGGCAGGCTTGGGAGTATCATGCTGAACAATCAATGAGGTTTCTCCAAAGCTTATCGATAATATCAGTCTCTCCCAAAACGCCTTCACTCCTGTCCTGCAGTGAGTGCTGCTGGCTCTTTACCCTCCTGTTTGCCCTGACTTTGCCCTGTGTACCTGCTGCAACCTAGAACAGTCTCCTTACAAGTGTTCGCTTCTCCTTCCCTGGGACCCATTCTCCTGCCTGCTCCGGAACCTCCTCAGTACTGGCACTATCCCTCTGCACAAAAGTCAGGCCCTGGCAAGTCTGAATCCGAGTGGGATACTCTACTCATGCTGCTGAACGCAGCCCTCCCTTCTCCCCAGGCATCCAGCACAGCACAACCCGGTTTTACTACAGCAAATCTCTGAACCTTGGAAAGCATTCTCTCTGAATCCTGGAAAGCAGAGATGGAAGGGAAAAATATTTTTTTTTCTCTTCCAATGATTCTGTGCCGTCATAGCATTGCACATGTTTTGTCTCATTCGGCTTACACCAACCTTCTGTACAGAAAGTTCAAAAAAACTAAGAAGGACCAGAAGCAGGCATAAAAAAGGTTTCTGGGGAGAAGTCAACATGAGATCTTCACATGAACGTCTTAAGTACCACAGACAGACCATGTATTTGTATTTGGCAGCTTTGAGCTCAATCTAGAAAGACGTGGTTTCACTCCGGATTTGAAGGCCATGTGAGGACCTCACCCCCAAACACCGGCGATGAGTACTGCTAGCTCACCAGCTGGGCTGGGGCTGTGAACATCACTGCTGAACATGACCTTCCCCCAAACCCACAGTGCTCCCCTGCTCTGTCCCAGCCCGCCCCTCTCTCAGCCTGTGTAACTCTCAGAACTGAAACCGCATGGGTTTGGAGCCGCTCTCTCGAGTTGTACATCCATGGTTTGGGGACTGACTGAAGCATAGTTGACGGCGGTGTTGTGTTTGGTGTGTTCCTTCACTTGTAGTACCTCTTGATGTGAAGAAGCGTGAGTCCCATCCCCAGAAATACCCGCTCTGGCTCCCATGGCTGACCTCACTGCTGCTCCTCTTGGTGTGCGTTGCCCTTGTTGTTGTTCTCTTTGGTGAGTATGTGCAGGTGGGTTACAAGGGAGAGGTCTGGGGGAAGTGCTGGGAGAAAAGCAGAGAAAGCAGAGCCCAGAGTGGAATACGTTCCAACCAGGGAAGAGCTTTTACTTAGGAACAGTTTTGTCATGAGAAAGGATGCAAGCACCAACATTTGGGCTCAGGAAACCAGACGCTGAATATTTGAAAGATATGTTTAGGAGCAAGATCTTTCCTGACTACTTAAACATTGGGGATTTAAGGGTATGGTTGCAACTTGACACAAACTTCTCTCTTGCAGGCCAGCCAAACCAGATGTTTAGGCTAACTGGTATGTGGGAACTAGGACGACCACAGCGTTATGCCGTGTAGTTCTGTTACACCCATTCTCTTTGCTAGAATGATGGAAAGAGTTAGGTGGAAAGGGGATTCTGGAGGTCTCTAGTCTAATGCCCTACTTGAAGCGTGGCCATCTTCTGAATTTCAGGGTGGTTTGGGCTATCTGTAAGGTCTCAGGCTTTTCTGCCCTGACCTTGTGTAGGTCTGCATACATCCACCAAATCTTCTACTGTTTACCCTGAGGCCTTTTCAGTGTTCCCACTTTGCACATACCCATCTTGCACAGCCTCTTTGGAACTGTGAAACAATTGACTACCTTCATAGCACACTAAAGGAACTTGGTTACATTCAGCAGAGGGGGCACAAGTGTCCATAAAGGTAACTGGATCTGCACTTGAGCTCTCTTTGTGCTTGGACACTTCATGTCCTAATGGAAAAACTGGTTTTTCACAGTCCTGGCATCTCTAGGATTAACTGTGCGGTGCAAACTCCCACACCTTTTTAGTATCAATTGCAGTGTACTAGAATAATGCATAAAAAGTTACTCTTACACAGTTTGTGGAGATTGTGGTCACTGTTACATTCTTGTTTTCTGCTAAAGATCATTTACAGCATGTTTGCACAAATTGTCAGTAAAGATGGTGGATTCTGGAAGAGGTTGTCAGGATAAATTGCTGCCCTTCCTTTTGCTGTCATCAGTTCCTGAGCCCCAGAAGTTTGTATTGCTTTGCTCCCAACTTTTTTTCACAGTTTTCTGTTTTTCACAGTATTCTGTTAAATGGTTGGGGGGGTTTAGGGTGGGCTTTTAGAGTCTGACACTGGCCAGGTTTTTTAAGGTATTCCACATACGGAAGGTTTAATCTTTAACGGCGAATTTACTTATCCAAGTTAATTGATGGTACATCGGATTTTGGTTTAGCAGAGTGTTACAGCAACATACATAAATGAAAACACAAGTACAAATTGTGCTTAGCAGAGGGTAGCAATTGCAATGCACAGTTCAATCACAATATAAATGTGATTCTCCTTACCGGTCTCTGCAATGTGCTCAACATCGAGACACTGAGTGTTCCCAGTGACCAAGGAGCATGTGGGTTAAAGCCAGATCAGGCCCATTGCTTTCTTGAGATATGTTTTTGTTAGTCATTCAGTTTTTCACACTATTTTGGGCTAAGCCACGTACGTGCTTGCCCCTGCTGGTCCGGCTAACTGACTAGCTGACCAGCTGACATTGCTCTCTTCTTGATCGTTAGAGGGATGAACAGTTACACAGCTGGTCAGCTCACTCAGCTGGTACAACTGGTTGATTCACTCATCTGGACTAAAGGCCATCGTTTGGTCCCCTTTGTGTTGAGAGAAGGTCACCTCGCTTTGCAAAGGTGTGGTCAGTCACGCATCACCCTTGCCCAACTTCTCTGAGCCTTCTTCTGTTATAGGAATTCACTAATGAGGCACAGAGGCTGCTATGATCACCCTGCCCTCCCCACTAGTAAAAGTATTTCTAAATGAAATGGTTGATAAAAATAGACATCTGTAATACTTAGCACACCCTGAGCAGCTTCCAGCCAATATCCCTGAGTGTTTCAGTTAGCGATAAGTCCTTCAGGTTGTGGATGTGGCCTGCTGGCACCTGTCACCAGCACTGCATTATTTATTCATAAACTGGCTAGTAAGTCCTAGAAGTTTACTTTCCACCCTGGTTTCAGCAGCTCTAGCTGTATGTGGTTACCTCCAACTGGACTGGTTTTGTTGCTGGTGAAATAGTCCCATCTCATGTGTTCCTCATCCAAACGACTGTTGATGTCTACCTTAGGAAGAGACAAATGGTGCCACCGAAGCGCTGCTTTTTATTCACTGATTGTAAAGAGATTTAGTCAGGCAGCTTGGCTGTAGGTAGCTACATGGTAGATGTTTGTGCTCGGGTGGAATCAATCATCTCACCCTGTCTGGCATGTCCTCAGTGTGAAATCCTTCCAGCGGTCCTTCTGCTCTCTGACGTGGGAGATTGTCTCCTTCTGGCTGGGAAGGCAGCCGTGCTACTTGTTTGGGACGGTTTTCTCAGAGCTGTGGACTAGGGATCCACGGACCCTGCACCTGCAGCTCCGCAGCGCCCGAGGGGGCCCAATTCCAGCTGCTTGGTGCTGGGACAGACTGATGACAAACCGCAGGCTATGACCACCAGGCACTGCTTGGATGGGTCACAGGCTTCTCTAGCTTTGTCACGAGGTCATCCTGGCCAGATCTTGTCAGTCAGTGGCTGGAATCGTCCTTGCGGACAGCTGTGGGATGCTGCCTGTCCCCCTCGCTGAGAGGATGGCAGTTACCGCTTGTGAAATGGAAAGAGACAGCCTGAGGGGAGGCGATGCTGGGGCAGCACTTGGCAGGGAAGTGGAGAAGCAAGAGTGAAGCCCAGAGATGGTGTGTGAGCAGCTGGGAGGAACTGGTAATCCTGCTGCCTTTCCTTTCCCTTTCCAGTCGCTCCCTTCTTCCGTAGAGGTGTCCAGCCCAGAGCCCTACAACAGAATTTCACGGAGTGGCTGTGTGTCTCAGAGGTGCCAGGAGGCAAAGGTCGGTAGTGCTGGCAGGGGCGCAGGAGGTCTTTGAGGTGGGGACGATGAATGCTGGGGTCTGCTCTGACAGCAAGCGGCAGCAGGAGCAGACTCCGGAGAGGCAGGCTCCGGAGGAGAGAGGTGGGGAGCAAAAGGATTCCCTGCTGACAGCTTGGAGGGGGGGAGAGGGCCACGTTAGCGATGTGCTGGAGGGCAGGGTGGCTGTGAACACTGACAAACAAAAGGGACAGCACGCAGCAGCACAGGGAAGGTTAGCAACGGAGCAATAATAAAAGTGCAGCTCTTGTCAGGGAAAGAAGCAATATCCCCAGTTCCCTGGGGCTAAAGCCCTAAAGGAGCCTGTACAAGGAGAAGTCAATCCAGATCACCAAAATAACTTTGTCAAGACCTGAGGTCATGTTACAAGGATGACCGTGGGTCTGTGTACACAAAGCTCTCTGGTCATACCCCAAAGCAATAGGAAGACATATCTGTACTATTCTTGTTTTTTCAAGCACTTCATGTCAGAAAAAGTGATCTAAGCAGAACACGAGCATTGTCCCTGGGTAACGGGGATCCTTGGAATCACCATCTCTCTCTAACATCTCTAACATCTCTGTGGTCCCTCCCTGCACAGAGGGAGGCTTGACGTGCTGCCCCAAGGGCTGGAAGCGCTTTCAAGGAAGCTGCTATTACCTGTCCACTGATGTGATGTCCTGGGATGACAGTAAGCAGAACTGCACTGGGATGGGCTCCCACCTGGTGGTGATCAACAGCGAAGCCGAGCAGGTACGTGCAGGGCTGAGAGAGGGGCACAGCTGCCAGGGACACGGTGCCAGGTCCTGGAGGGGACTCAGAGCCCCTCCTGCAGGGGAGGGGGGGGGGGGGGGGATGTCGATGTCCTTTCCGCATCCCTTCAGCACCAGCTCCCCTCTGCCACTGCCCCCCTCGGGGACTCCTGACGCTTCCCCGTGCTCTGTCCTGCACCTCATGGACTTTGCACTCTCCCCGATTTCCAGGATTTCCTCTCTAGTGAGCTAAGACAAATTTCAAGAAAAGAGAATTATTACATCGGCCTGAGCGCACAGGAGGTGGGCCAGTGGCACTGGGTGGACCAGACTCCATTTAATGTGACGTGAGTATCCCCCGACGGAGAGTGTTTGGTGTCGCTCCTAGTACTGCAAGAAAGTAGGGGAGATGTGAGGGTGTCTGTTGGTGTGTGAGAGGGAGATGAGACAACTCCTTGTGAGAAGTCAGTGATGGAGTAAGAGAGGGATGCATAGGACACCAGGTTCACACGGCCCTATCCATGCTGGTTATTGGTTATTAATTAACTAACTGTGATGTGGTCATCAATGCTATAGGCACAGATGAAGCTGCATCTTGCCAGCAGGGAGACACCTTCAGAGATGACCAGCTTTGCCTGACCTCCATAGTGTCCCCACCATGCCTATGTGCACACACATACATCAGCATGGCCATGGCTGGTGCTGTAATGCTGTGGAAAAGATAGGGCACAGGGACAGATCACCAGGGCTGTCCTTGCTGTGTCTTTTTGAGGACAAACTTGCCCTGGAGGCAGACACATGCCTCTGCTGGGTGTGAAATGCATCATGTGAGTGCATCATGGGAGCAGCTTCCCCCAGCAGGACTGAGCAGGACCCTGTGGTGTTGGCTATAGGAAGAAAGCAGATTTCCACATAAGACTGATGCCAGTGGGATATCAGAGTGGTAGGAAGCGTACCGCTTCTGTCTGTGAATCAGCATCTGGAATTTTTCTTTCTGCCCTCCCAGCCTTGCATCCCGCTGTGGGATTTTTTAGCAGTGCTCTACAGGGTATGCTGGGGAGTAACACATCTGTCTCTGTCTCAGGTTCTGGAGGAAAGATGAACCCAGTAACAAGGATGATCAGAAGTGCGTTGTAATGCATAGGCTTTCACCACCACCTAACAACTGGAACGATGTCAAATGTGAAAGTCATCATCGAATTTGTGAAGCTGCAGCAGTAACTGTGTGATGGGGATACCTTCATCCTGACTAAAACTGAGACGTGAGCAGTGAGCTGGGAACAGCGCAGAGCTGTGCTGGTGGGAGGGGTGGGGGGCCCTGAAGCCTACATCTTCCATGTGCTGGGTGGGACAATGTGAGTGGAGATGATATTACCCTGTGTCCAGCATCCCCAGTGCACATAATGGCTCAGGGAACACATGAAGTCTCAGAGTTATCAAAGCAGGTCCTGGGCTCTTGTGTCCTCTTCTCTCTGAGTGGGTCTAGCAGCCACCGGCTGAAAAGAGGTTGAGTTCTCCAGGAAGAAGACAGATGTTCAGAGCTGCAATCTCCTTTGTCTTCTTGAGCAGAGGTGCCTACTTTTTGTTGAGTCATGCAGAGAATGTCCTCTAGTTGCACTGGTTTTGCTGAACAAATACTGAATTCTTACACAAGAGAAAATACAATATTAGGCCAATGAAAGGCTCTGTGCTGTGTGTGTATCTCACTTTCTCTTTCCCTCTCTAAGTTGCAGGTGTTTTCTATAATCATAGAATGGTTTGGGTTAGAAGGGACCTTAAAGATCACCTAGTTCCAGCCCGCTGCCCTCTCCAGCTTTCTTGTAGACCGCCGTTAGGTACTAGCAGGCTGCTATAAGGTCTCCCCAGAGCCTTCTCTGCTCCAGCCTGAACAGCCCCAACCTGTCTTCATAGGAGAGGTGCCCCAGCCCTCTGACCATCTTTATGGCCCTCCTCTGAACTTGCTCCCAGGGGAAGATGAATACACACCCCATTCCCCAAGCCACCTCCCTATATGCATTATGGGGACATTTTCTCCTCCCACAGTATATAGGGGTTTTGTTTGGGCAGGACCGGGATCAAAAGATGTTGCTGTGCCAGGATACAACCTTACGAAACCACTGCAGTAGAAGTTGCATCCAGCCAGGGAGAGTAAACCCCTCAGAGATAAATGTTCCACTGTGCACAGCCAGAGCTCTGGAAAGGACTGGGCACAGGAAGCCAGTTCTAGGGATATTATGAGTATTTGTTTCCATAACTGAGAGTCTCACCCCAGAGAGTGACAGGATCTTGTGCCAGGAGTCTGATCAAGATCAGGCCATGCTTGACCAAGTATGAGGATCTGTCCCCAGCAGCAAAAATGACTGAGGCCTTTGGGTGCCACATCAAGGAAGAAGTCTCCTTCCCAATTCAGAGCACATCACAGACTCACCTGATAGAACAGCCTTCCTGGGAGGCCAAAACCTGAGAGGTCTCTGTAAGGACACATCTGCTCAGGCCAGACCATGCTGTAGAAGAGGCAGGAGGGGGCAGGGCTGCTGTGGCACAAGAGGTCCCTTCCAGGAGTGCGTTGCCTATTGAATTGCCTTCATGTCCTGCTGCAGACCATATGTCACCATGGATCTCACCTTTCCTCCACCCATTCCCACTTCCTGGCCACTGCACCCCCACTTCTGCTTGCTGTAGGAAGCATCATCTGCCTAAACTTTCCCAACCAAACAGTGCCAGCTCCCCACAGGGCGCTGATGTGCATCTTCCGGCTGTGTGATTCTGTCCTAGGGATGAAAGTGAAGCCTCTCTCTGTGTCTCGGCGAAAGGGGGGGGAATTGTACTGGAGACAAGGTGACCAGGAGATTTGGCTTCCTAAGCCAACGGGAGTAGTTCTGTGAAGGGCAGTAGGTGGTGGCAGGAGCTGCTGATTCCCATAGCCCAGCAGAGGCAAGGCTGCCGCAGCTCCATGCCCCCACCTCCAGACAGTAGTGAGACTGAGCGTGTATGTACAGTGTGTATCTGTATAGATACATATGGAAGACAAAGGATGTATACATATAAGCAAGGTCAACACAGGCAGAAAGCACTGACACAAACATAAACAGCACAAGCAGCCTGATCCTGTTCCCCTCCCTGGCTGCCAGCAGGATGAAAACCTGCTAGCAGAAAAATTCAATACTAACACGTATATAATATGGGACTTCTCCAGCAGTAAGGTTTAGTCATTCAGTCTATCCATAGCTGGTCCCTGCATCCCCTGCTCTTCCCTATACCCAGTCATACGACAGGCACAAAGAGAAGAAGGTCCCTCCAGTAGCTGGTCAAGATTTCTGGTCTTCCTCATAGGTGCCTCTCGGATCCCCTGGTCTGCCTGGAAGGTGGCTTGGACACCTGGGCCCCTGCTCCCTTTTCAGTGATGAGGTTCCTGGGATTCTGTCTGATGTTCAACCACATCATCTAGCAAGTGAGAAGGGTCTGGAGCCCTTTTTCTGAAACTGGCCACCCCCACTGGCTGATGGGGGTATTTCCAGTGATGTAGTACTGACACTCGTGGGGACTTGACTTAATTCCACAGGATAGTATCAGTAACGCGAGCCAACACGAAGCAGTGTCACAGCCAGCTGTTAGAAAGCAGGCATGAGCAGAGGCTTGTGGTGGTATCAGAGAACTGGAGAAGTGGGGTGCTGGAAATAGCCTCCCTTCCCCTTCCTGGTGTTCTGGTCTTCTCCAGCTTCACGGTGCAGAGGTATATCTCACATAGAACAAAATCCTTCTCTGCTGCCCCTTGAGTTAATGTCCTCCAGCGTTCTCTGGTGGGAACATGACCACTGTGCTCTTCACAGCCTCTTCATGGCTAAGATGCTTCTCTCCCTCTTCCAAATGCTTTTTCCCAGGGCCAAGTCTCACCTTTCCTCACAGGTCCCTCTTAACAGCCCTCTTTTCACTGTTTCTCTTACCTTCCTCGGACTCCCCTTATTCCATTCTGGCTCTGGCTTTTGAGATGGAGAAAAGTCAGTCTGAAAACAAAGTTTAGAAGAAGCAAGGACATTTTTAACAGGCAAGAGAGGAGTGGAAAGGAAATAGCAATCGACACCTGGTTTGATAGTTGCCCTGCAATTTTGCAACCTAGTCTGTAACAGAGCATCCTCCCTGCTGGATGCTGTGGGTAGCCTACATACCTGGAATTAAGGGGTGCAACACGTACGGACCCACAGCTTCTGTATGTATACGTGATCGTGTGCTCTGCCACTAGCCTGTGGGTTGGCAGACTGTAGGAAGTGACATGAGTGCACACAAACCCTGCACCTCCAGCAGGAAATGCGTGAGAATAGGGGAACCCCTGCTCCCAGAAAAGGGGATGTGTTCTTGCAGCTAGCTTTTCCTGTGGTGGGGACGGGAGATGGGAGGTTGCACAAGTAATCATGTGAGTGTGGGTGTATATGTAGGGCTTAGAGCTTTTGGGGATTAGTTACCTAAAGACGTTTAGAAATTCGTAGATGTTTATTAATATTTTGTGCCTGGTATTGTGCTTTATTTAGTTGGATTGCTGATACTGGTCCTGAATATACAGGTCACAGTTTGTCAGTTTATTACATGTCATGAATAAATCGGTAAACTGCTTAGATCCATCCTGATTGGATTTAATGGGATGTGAACTGAGGCACATTTTCCTTCTGACAGTTTTGCATCCTCCGCATTCGCCATACTGATCAGCTGAAGTCAGCTCCTCACCCATATGCCCAAAAGCAAGTATATGTTAGAGCAGTAACAAATACAATGCATTCTCATTTGGGGGCATCTGTGGTGCAATTCAGTTCTGTTCCCCAGCATGATGGCTGGGAACTTTTTAAAATGTCACTTGGGATTCTCTCACTGCGCCGCGCATCCAGTAGCTAGTGTTTAGTCTGTCTACAACAACGCCAGCAAGCGCACATATGGATCTTCTTTCCAATGCAACAGAGCTGTTGAATGGTTTGACCCTGCCTGCAGTCTGCTGTGCACGAAACAACATACTCAGGGGGTATTACAGTTTCGGCTTGTCCTCATTTGTAACCACTTCTGTGCCCTGTCCTTTTGAGACTTCAACTGATATGCTTGTGCTATTGCTTTAGCTATCCCCTTCCTTCCTCAGTGCAACCACGGATGCCTCTTCACAGGGAGAAACTAGCTGATGGAACATAGAAGAGCAAAGGCTGCATACCTACCCCAGTCCATTTAGAGTACGATGTGATCCAGCAGGGATTCTTTATCCTTATGGACACTTTATCTTGCAGGGTTTTGAACCAAGTCACCTTGAGCAGTGCTAGAACCACCATGTATGGCTGTGCCTTTTGTGGTGGTGACCAGGTGTAACTTCTTCATCTGTAATGCACAGGAATTCTGGCACCATCTAGTGATCCTTTCTGACTTCCAGCTCCATAATGACAGGCCACACACAACCCCTCAAAGCTCTATCCTCTTATCCTGAGCAATTAAAACCAGTGTTGGCAAGTTCTTTGTTGTGCTCTGGGTTACAGGGCTCAAGCTTCACGTGGGGACTTGCCCAGACTGAGTCACAGATACACTTTTCTTCTGTTTTTTGACTCCTATTTGCAGGACATTGTGAGTGGGTTTAGCCCTTTGCTAGCACATACCAACAGTAGAGGCATTTTCACACACATAGTCACCAGGAAAGAACAAACACCAGTTAAAGCCAGTAGTATGTCCTATGAAACTGCTTTAATATGTGAAAAAGGAGGTTCCTTGAGCTGGAATGGTACTACTCTTCATCTGTTTTCATTTGCCTCTAAGTTTCTGTGTTGCAACGAGCATCTTGTGAAATGTTCTGGCAGAGAAATGATGAAAATTCCCCCATCTCCATGTGCTGTGGGAACACCCAGGACATGACTTTTTCTGCACACTGGATTACAAACTGCGAAGGCTTCTCACCAGTGTGGGAGCTGCCTTAGTGCAGTCTTCTGTGCAGAAAGAGGGCTGTATTCGCAGTGATACTGGTAATGCGGACTCCTGAAGAGTGATACTGTGATAGTGATAATGAACCGCCGAGGGAGAGCCAGTCCCAGAACCGCAGGTAACCACAAAGCCTTCCTTTCTGTCCTGCTGTAGCAGAAGGAGGAGGGTGGGTGAATATACAGGAGCAGGATAGATAATGGGCATGGAACAGTGGCTGGCCTCATACCAGGAGAAGGGGGCTTAGGACAAGAGCAGAGCAACAGATGAGGGAACTGGGGAGCGTTCAGGCTGGGGGAATGAATTTTTTCCCAGAGCCAGAGGGAATGAAGGTCCAGGCAGGCTATGGTCTGCCATCCTCTTCAGTGGTTTTTCCGTAAACAATGGGACTGAAGAGTGCTATTCTATTGTTATCCAGGTAAAATTATCTACACCAAGCTAAGCACAAGTCACTGCTCCCATCTCTGGTGTCTCTAAGGAGAACCAAGGGCTCTCCCAAGAGCTTCGAAGTGCTCATTCTCCCTGTGGAAACAACCTGTTCTGCGTGTCTGCCTCTGCAGACACTAAGCTGGACAGTCACTCCTTGGAGTGACTATGTGCTATTGCATAAAAGGGCTTGGGGACAGAGCCGGAATAAAGGTAGCTGAGAGAAAGAAGCTCTGAAGAGAGGGAGGTACAGCAAGAGCATTCAGTGAAAGACAGGGGTGATGGAGGGCAACAGGGTAGATGTGTTGAGGAGAAAGGAGGTGCGGCAGGACGAAGCAAGAAGTGTAGTTTGGGAAGAGTATATACAGGGAGACAGTAAAAAGTGAAATGAAAGAGCAGTTTCAGGGCAGCGCCTGTTTTGCTCTGCTCTGTGGGTCTGACCCACTGCTAATGATGGGCAGCAGGACCTCATTACAGCACCTGTGGGGCTCCCAGTCCTTGGCACGAGGGTGCCAGCAGGCTGTTGGGGTACAGACCCACCTGAGTTATCCTGCTGGCAGCTCTGGGCTGGGGGATTCCACTCTTGCCTTGTGTTTTTCAGCCCCGACAGAAGGAAGAAGCTGCTGCTGGCTGAACCCCTGGGTCTTCCTTGTTTCTGTCCTTGTCATCAAAGTTGCCTTTGTAATCATCTGCCTTGGTGGGTTCCAGGTTCTCTTAATTCCCCTGGGATGAAGGGGGCTGCTGACTGCCTTTTGCCAGGTGGAAGCACAATATGCTAGTCTCTCTGCCAGCAGGCAAATGCCCTTTGCCAAAACAGCCTGTTCTGGGGCCCCTCTCCTGCCTCTGCCCTCTTGGTCGGGGAGGGGGGTCCATTCCACAGTGAAGGCTTGCTCGCTGGCAGCACCTTCCCACCGCTCCTCTCACTTCCCCACCTGCCTGAGTAAAGCCAGTCCTGGATTAAATCACTTTGTTTCTTCCCTCCCACCAAGAATTGAAAAGCCTCTAGTGTCAGAGGGCATCTGAGTAATTTCCTTGAAGGCTGGCTGTTGGATGTTGATTCTCCTGAGCTGGTCTCACTCTCAGAGCTCCCTGTGACAATATTGCAGCCGAGGAGCCAGTGTGATGTCTTGAAAACGCTGCTACCAGGCTGCCCATATTTTAGCAGGGTGGGAGTGAATCCATCAAAATGCTCCAGCCACATCCTACCCACGCCGCCTGGGCGGACCAAAAGGGAAACAGACCCTTTGCTTGTACTGTCCTGGAGCATCACATTGCTCTGTGGTGGCTCGTCTGTGCTTCTTCTTAACTCCCTTTGGTGAGGCCTCAACACTCACTAGTTCTACCCATTCCTGACAAGGGTAAAAGTGGTGCTTTAAAGCTGCAATGCCCGGGAAGATTAAGAGGGATTGTATATTAATATTCCACCTTCATTAATCTTATCCCATGACTTCTTTGACCCTTTCCTGACCCCATCCTCAAAGGATGTCTAAGCTGGTTTTGTCAGCTGGGAAAATGAGTCCCTCAGCCTCAGCTCATCTGATTAAAGCCTGTTCAGAGGGAGTGACCAGTAGCGGAATCAAAAACCTGCTGTTTCTCCTCTCTTTATTCAATACATATTTCGGAGCTTGCTAATGTAACAATCTCGATGGGGGCTCTAAGCTAGAAGGTGGAGGATAGGACAGGTTGCTCATGAAGGAGTAGAAGATGTCAGTAGCACTTTCCTTCTCTTTCCTCTCTTCTCAGCTGTTTTCCTTCATGGAAGCTATGGCCAATACAAGACTCTGCTCCAGAACGCTACGGAGTGGCATTGTGTCCCCAATGCATCTGCAGGCAAAAGTGAGTGATGCCAAGAGCCTCATAAGCAACACTAAGAACCTCACTAAAATTTACCCTGGTGTCAGTCAGCCTTTGAGGTTGAGAATGTGATTGTCAGCCAGAGCTGGATTGTTTTAAAGAAGGAAGCTGCAGAACTGATGAAAGAAAATGCTGGATTGTACAATTTTACTTAGGATGCTATGAAAAATGTTTTGGGGCAGTGGAAGAGGGCGGGTTGTTCCACACTTACCTTTGACCACACTTCTTACTCTTGCCCTCTCACATAGCCCCTTAATTGCCAGTTCAGTTCACAGATTGAGCCGAAAGTGCTTCATCCTTTCGCAGGGGCTGGCCCAGCCCAGCTCCGCTCCCTGTGCTGGCCCACTGCCTCTCGGTCAGCGCGAGGGACAGAAACAGGAGTGCTAGAAGGATCTTGTTAAGCAGTTCAGAGTAGCTGGAGAGCTGAGCTGCACTCACACATGAAGTGATAGCAGCAGGAAGTGCTAAAATTCCCACAGTGCAAATTCCCAAACTCAGTTCAGAGATCTGTTCTCGTGTAGTCTCATGCTTTGAGAGAATATATCTGTGTGTTTTTAATCCCTCATGTGACTTTCTGGCTAAAAGGCAGATCTCTAAGAAAACCTGGCTAGTGTAAAGAGTTGCCTGCCGTGGCAGCAAGGCTGTCAGAGCAGTTTACTGCACATGTCTGTCAGTCTGCATGAGTTGAGAGCTAAACACTTGGACAACACTTCTCTGATGGAAGTTTTCCCAGAGAGGCGTGAGCCAGCTACTTCCCATCTCGCCTCCCCAGGAAGGGAAAGGCAGAAAATGTGTCTCTCACCCAACAGAGGCTGCATGGATGTGGCAGAACAGACAGAGAAAGGGAAAGACACTTCAGGTGAGCCCTTGTGACAGGAACCTATCAGGCTGTTGACAGCTTTCCTTGTGGGGCACGGAACAGAGCGTTTATCTCTGTCCAGATTAAAGATGTGGTTCAAACCCTTCCCCTAACAACTGGGACCCTACATTAAGGTCACGGAGATGAAGGACAGCACATCTGGCTCAAAAGCAGGATTTTTTTCCGCCCTCAGATGAGGTCTGGATGTGCTGCCCCAAGGGCTGGAAGCGCTTTCAAGGAAGCTGCTATTACCTGTCCACTGATGTGATGTCCTGGGATGACAGTAAGCAGAACTGCACTGGGATGGGCTCCCACCTGGTGGTGATCAACAGCGAAGCCGAGCAGGTACGTGCAGGGCTGAGAGAGGATGTCGATGTCCCTTCTTCGTCCCTTCAGCACCAGCTCCCCTCTGCCACTACCCCACCCCCCGCCAGGGACTCCTGCCGCTTCCCTGTGCTCTGTCCTGTACCTCATGGACATTATGCTTTTTCCAGGAGTTCCTCTTCAACCTGGCAAAAGGAGTATTTAGTAACGCCTACGAAACAAAATACTACATAGGTCTGACCGCTTACAAAAATGGGCAATGGCAGTGGGTGGATCAGACTCCATATAATAAGGCAGCCACGTGAGTATCCCAGGGGAGTGAGGAAGGTCCTGTAATTCACCCCCCCCACACCTGTCCGAGTGACCAATACACTGTGTAAGGCGGGTGTCGGGGGGGGTGGGGGGCTGTTCCATCTCCCACTGCCCTGCAAGTCAGAAAACTTGACTAGTTTTCTAGTAAAAACTATGACTTCTGATCTTTGTCACAGTGACCTTCCCTTTCTATTCCACAACTGTTTCAGGTGACTCCATCCCCACTGTCTTAGGTGACTCCATCCCCACTGTCTTGCATGCCAATGCATTCCCAATAAAGGAACTTTCTTTTACAGGTTCTGGAAACCCAGGGAACCCAATTTACTCTTTGCAGAAAAATGTGCTGCAATTCATGTCAAGGGTAACAAAGATTCCAGCACCTACAGTAACTGGAATAACATCCTTTGCTTCACAAGTTGCTATCGAATTTGTGAACAGGCAGTCAAATTTGTCTGAGGAAGGAAACTCCACTTTGGATGAAGGACTATCTTTGAGAAAGGGCAGCTCACAAGAAAGCTGCTGAAAAGCTGGCCTGAGCTCACGCAGATGCTTTACCTTGTGATGTAGGGTGAGCAAGCCAGCCACAGAATCCCAGCTCTGAAGGATGTCAGTTTGCAGCCTGTGCCCCTGCATCTCTTTCCAAGCTGCAGATCAGTCCTGGATGAAATTGCTTGGGCTGATGTCAAGGACCTGTTGTGTCCTTTTCACTGTCCTCCTTCACAGATGTGTGCCCTGATCCTCTGGTACTTTTCCTTGACTTCTTGTCCAGTTGATCTCTCAATGATGCAGAAAGACCCTCTCCGTTTCATGAAAGGACACTGGTCCTGCAAATCCCTGGAGCAGAATTTGAAAGAAGAGCATTCAGTGCAATGTGCTTTGCCCACTCCTGAAGGGAACAGTTATTCATGGCTTATCTGTACGTTTCCTTCTTCTTTCAGCATATTCTCTGTTGATAAGTTAAAAAAAAAAATGTATCAATAAATGTTAATTCTGCTCTTTGCATGAGACTGTCTTGTGAGTGACAAGTCCCAGCTGCCCAGCAACCCAGCCCCCTTGCAGGGAGGTTTTAACTTTTCAGTGTGTTTGGCACCTGCAGGTGACAATATTACTGTGCTGGACTGGCCAGGAGCAGGAACAACCTAGTGATCATCTGCAGAGCACATGAGAAAGGCTCTGAATATTTTTGGGGAATCACGTGTGAGGGAAGCAACAGAGCAGGCTGTGAGCAGTCAGCGCCAGAAACGGTTTGCCCAGGATGTAGCAGAAAGGAGATGGATTTTGGAGATCCTGCTGAGACATGTGGCAGGATTAAGCATGGCAACGAAGGGGAGAGAAAGCAATCAAATACCACATGAAGGATTAAAGCCAGAGTTTCCCAGGAGGGATTTCTAATGTGAGAAGAGGGTAGAAAACCCCTGTCAGAGGCATCACTGCAAATCAGACACACAGAAGTCTAGAGCAAGTGCTCTGCTTCCCTCAAATTCCCCAAACCTCTGTCTGTATATTCCTCCCCTTTGGTCAATGATACCCATACTCCTTGAAGAGCCAAAAGTTTCCAGTTTTGGACTAAAAATACATCCTGAAAAATCAGTTCTGGGTGATTCTTTTTTAAATTCATCAAAAATCTGTGCATAAATTTATGTCCTTTCTACCTGAAGCAATGTATGTGCAAGTTTTCTGTTTTAGCCATTGGACCAAAAGCTGAGCTGTTGCAAGGTCTTGGCCTCCTATTGTCTGAAGATGCTGGATCTTTTCACAACGGAGAAAACTTTGTAGTCCTGTCCAACATGACAGTAAACAAAAACATTGCAATGGACTTGTCTTTTCAATTTCCCCCAACTCATTTGTGGAAACCACAACAGCAGGGTTTTGGGGAAGAAAGAGGGGCAGGCAGGCAAGAGACACAGAGTGACCAGTGTTTTACAGGAGGTTTTAGAGGCAGCTGCAGTTCTGGCTCCTGGGAGGTGGTGTGAGGCAGGGCAAAACTCACACCAGAGGACTGTGTTACAAGAAAATGTAACTTGCTAGAAACAGTCTCCGTGCCTGACATTTGGAATGCAAAATTTTTCTTGAGATGTCCCAACAAAGGGGGGATCTTGGGAGGTGATACTGGGTTTGCCTGCAGAATTGCTGAAGAGAAGTTCCTGATCCCATCTCCCTGCAAACACACACACACACAAATAGAAACCCATTCTTTTAAGTTAGCTGTATAATACAGCAAGCACAGGTAGACAGAGGCATCGGTCCTTGTCCCTGCTTTGTGCAGCCACTGTTGAAGGATAAGTGGTGAAACTGAGCAAGAGTTTCAGCCGTGTCTGTGAGTAAAGCCAATGCCCTTGACTAGTCCACCCCAACAGCAGCGCTCAGGGTTTAGGCAGGGATGGACTCTGTACACAGTAGTTGTTTGCACAGATGTAGAACAATGCAAAAGCCTTCCTCTTCTTGTATTCCTCCTCGACACAGATTTATCTGAAAAAGGTACCTTTCTCTAACATGAGAAGCAGGCGTTATTGTCTCAACCCTGTCTTGGATCAGGAGGCAGCAGATGCCATAGCAAGAGGCAAAGATGTTGCACTCCCAGAAAGTGTCAGGACAGTCCCTGCATTTTGAACCAGGAAGCTGGGTGAAAAGGAAAAAAAGTTTATCAGATTAACATACTTCATGATGACATCTGCAGTCCTTGTTTTCTGGTGGACATCCTGACCACATCCCAACTGCCTGTCAGAACAAGACCTGGATTCTCACCACTCCTTGTCACATTAACTTTTCCTTTAGAAAGGAACTCAGGTCTGAGGATAGGGATGGAGCCACAGCAACATTCACTTCTGAGGATACATACACTGAAGACATGGTCTGACCAGAGCAAAAAAAACTCTGTTGTGGTTCAAACTTGAGATAGTTCTGGTTTTCCTCAAGAAACCCTGTGATGCCCAGTCTTTGAGATGCTGTCTTCAGCTGGGAAGACATCAGAAGAGCCATATTAGGACAGCCTGGGAATTCACCTCATTCTCCTGCACATTGCTATTTTTTGCAGAGGAAAGCACAGCCAGTTCTCCCTACTCACTCAGTCGTACTCTGCAAGTCTTAGAAATTTACCGCTGGGACTCAGGGCGGTGGTGTGCCCTGCTGGGTAGAAAGGGAGGTTGGTTTCCTTTTGCTACTGGCAAGCCCTGTGTCCATTGACAGCAGTATAAGCAAGAGGTGGAAACAAAATGTCAGGCATTACTGGGGAAAGAGAGAGAAGCAAGAGTGGGAAAGAAACAGCACTGCATTCTGTTTTCAGAAAATGTTTGGTAAAAAGTGTGTACCCTGTGTGATCTGGAATAGTTCTGCTTGTGCAGGTATTAAAGAAGGCATCCATTGTGCCCATGGATGGCATTAGGCAGGAGAAAGAGACCAGTGCAGGCACCAACATCTAGCTAGTAGGATCACGTGGAAGAGGAGCAGTGGTGCAGGGTCTGTCACAGTAACAGCGTATTTACCCTTTTGAAAAATTCCCTATTTCCTTGGAGAGAACTGGCATGTGCTGGCTTACCTTCCTGCTCCTCTGCTCAGAGGAATGACAGCAAAACCTCTGGGAGGTCACAGCAGTTGGTACTGACATCAGCTGGGCAGTGGACATGTAAAGCAGTGTTCATTATTAATCTGGTCAGGCTTATTAATTA
This sequence comes from Falco naumanni, assembly GCF_017639655.2. Taxonomy (NCBI): domain Eukaryota; kingdom Metazoa; phylum Chordata; class Aves; order Falconiformes; family Falconidae; genus Falco; species Falco naumanni. Next base: position 8,429,582 of record NC_054058.1, on the reverse strand, counting down.
CATCTGTACACTGTGCATGCTGCTCTCTATGTTTAGTTCTGACAGCTGGTTCTTTTTTTATAGGATACACCTGACTTTCTTTATTAAACCGTGATCCTTGCCAAGTGAAGAAATAAAGTGAAATGTTTGTTTTTCATGACAACCATTGTCATTTTCTAAGGACTTTTCAATAAAAATTTTCCCCAAGGGTCTCTGATCTTTTTTTAGACAAAACAGAGATTTCCCCCCCTACTCTTTCTCACTTCTTCTCTTTTATCCCACCTTAAATTCTTCCGTGTTCCCTTACAACACTTATTCCTCCACTTATTTATGTTTCTTTGCACTCCTGCTGTCTCTCATACTGTTCCCACCTTTATTTCTCCTTTTCTTTTTAATTTGGTTTCCTTTTACCTTACCTTGCTAGACCACAGATGAGGAACGTACAATGTTGTTTTAGGAAATAAAACAGAGAAATGGCATTTAAAGGAGTTCTGACACTGGAAACACATGTTCTGGCTTTTAACAGTTTATAAGGAAAGAGGAAAGAGATTATTGAATATGTGCAACTTGCTCTGCCTAGATACATTAATAATGAGAAGTAGCACTCAACCAAAACTTTCATTCTGCAGTGACTTACTTTGATGGTACGTGGGATTTAAGCATTTTTACTTTTCTGTGATCCACTCCTATAGCTCTTAGAGGCCTGGGTAGGTCCCCACAGAAACGGTTACTAGATACACCCTTAGCAGAAGTCAGAAGGCAGCTCCTGCCCCAAAGACCTTGCAGTCTACATGCAACAGAAAAAGTAAAGGAGATGAAAAATAACAGTCAACTGACCTGAAACTGCTGTTTCTGAGCTGCAAGTTAGAAAGTGGCATAAGGGAACCACTCTCCTGTGAAAGGGCTTGCATTAGGTAGGATGAGCTTCCTACTGAACTGGAACTGCTACACTAGGAATCACGATTTCTACTGTGCTCCAGTACGCTACTGAAAGTAACCATTAGTCTGATAACTCACCGTCCTGAGCCACTGACACCTGCTGAGCAAGTCACAGATCAGGGAATAGAATGTCCCCTCAATGGTGGGTAGTGGTGGCCAGCAAGAGGTCTGTCTGTTTTGACCCCTGTTACATCAGTCTGGTTTTGCTACGCCAAAGAGTTCTCACTGCGCATCCCTGAACAGAGCATCCCTGCTTTGCCTCTTTCTTGCAGCTTGCATTGAGTAGCGAGTTGGTTTGGAACCTCCTGTTGGCTGCAAAATGCTCCTTGTACAGTGGGTGTGTGACCTCACAGGTAGCAGGCTGGCTGTGTTTGCCGTGCAACTTCTTAATGCCAAATTGTTCTTCAGCTAAAGTCAGGACTGGATGAGCCAAGATGGTCATCATGACAGTGGCCTGGCCACACTGCCTGGGAATGGCTAGGGATTTCTGCTCCACAGGGTGTTTGCATACATACCTTACCTTGAAAGGTTCATCATCCGGTATGAAGTAGGACTAGGCTAGCAAAAGCTTTAAGTTCCAATGTTTGCATTGCAACCAAAGACAACAGTCAGTCAAGGGGCAGTACGCTGCTGATGCACTTGTAACTTCTTGCAGGGGCATTGTTATAACTCTGCTTGTGATACTGGTTTAAGAATTTCTCATTTCCACGCTGGCAACTGATTCCCACCTCTGCTCTGAACTTAGGGGTCCCACCCCTGATGCTAATACAGCTGTCTACTGTGTTGTGTCTTGGATAATAATAATAAAAAAAAATAATCTGGGTCTAAAACCACTGCGCTTTTTTTTTTTAATGGACAAGAAAAATAATCCTCATTCTATAGTCAACCGGCTCAGTATTAGATCAGATATGTGCATATACATGGTTAATAGAAGGTCAGTTTGTTGAAATTTAGACAAAATATGTAAATATCTATAATGAAAAACAAGAAAAGATTTGAAGAACAGAGGATGTTATGAACAGTTAACAAAACTTGGCCTTGGGAGAAGGAATAGACACCATAAATATGTCAAACTGAGGCATAACAAGATAAGCTCAGGGAGAACCAAATGGTTGACGAGACCAAACAGAAGATTACTTGAACTATGTATGGACTATCCTAATTAGCATACTAAAAGATCCACCCTCGAACAAAGAAAGCCCCCTCCCCACAGATCATGCCTGGTGAAATAAAAGAGCACTGCACCTTTAAATGGAGACAAGGCTCGTAAGAACTAGTGAGAATTAAGTGTGACTGGATGTAATTGTAAACAATTGTTCAAAGTGTGTAAAGTGTTTTACCATCTCATGGTGTAAGGGTCTCCCGCACAGCAGAGATGTTTCTACTGTTCTGTCAGCTCATTGCTTGATCTGTCCCATACCTCTACACACCCTGCCCACCTTGTCCCACATGGGCTGGTTCAGAAGGAGACAGCTCCTCTCCAGGAAGGTCAACTCAGGTGTGAAGGAGCTGGAGAGGAAAAAGACCAGGAATAAGCTAAGATCTGCCCTAGCAGATAAGGTGAAAATGTGTGAAGCTCCTGGGTTTGCAAACCAAGCCACCTGAGCTCAGCTGCCAAAGGCCATTGTGTGGTATCCAGCAAGGGCCAGAACCAGACACGGCAGCAGTATCAGACTACCGTGGAAGGAGTATGTGAATTAAGCTTTTTTTTTTTCCTCTCTAGAAGGGGATTTCTTGGTCATGCAGCCAACTGATACTCAGTCATATATCTCAAAGCATCCATGAAGGTCTGGTCTGAGTGGTCGTTGGCCAAGGAATCCTGAAGATGGGAAAGCATAGTGCCAAAGCAATGTAGTTGTTTTGGAAGACAGTTGCTGCATGTGGTGCTTTCTTATCTACATTTTCTGTACTGTGAGACTGCAATACCAAGCTGTCCTGCCGTTTGGTACCTTTGATCGCACAGAGCATTTTAGGTGGCATTGAACAGCTGGAGGTGTTTAGTCCTACCCACTGCCAGCAGCAGGGCTATCTCAGAGGCTACATGAAGTTGCTTTTGTCCTTTTCCTGTTGAGTTGAGACAGTCTCAAGGATGAAGCTCACGCAGACCCACTGGCCGCGTGTTCCAGGGCCACACCACTCTCAGGGAAGAATTTTTTTTCTCGTACCTGATCCAACTTTCCCTTATGGCAATGCATGAAACTGCCTTTGCTGCTCTTCAGCATACTGACTTGGTGAGATGGAAGGGAATGTGTGGATTAATGAGCTTATGGAGAAGGAATTCCCACCGCCTGTGCCTTCTCAACTCCCTTTACAATGGACCACTAACACATATTTCCAGAGTGTCCAAATCTATTCACCGTTTCACAAAAGAGGAAATAAAAAAATATCTCTTCTGCTTTCCACCCCAAGCAGATGTAGGGGAAATCCTCTGCAGATGAGCAATCACAGGTCAAGGGTCCTTTCCATCCACCTCACTTATTGCAGACTTTTGTAGTGCCAGTTGCTCAGCGACTCCAAACTAGAACCGCTAGATAAAGCCATTTCCAGCTGTGGGCAACAATAATGCTTAAAGAAATTACCTAAGTGTTGCGATTGAGTTACAGCAGTCAGGAAATAACACAACACAAATAAAACAGCAAGCAGCAAAAAGCTTTACCATCGGTCAAACTCTACTGTCCATGCTGTTTCGCCATCCTCCAGAGGCCAGACCACACTCCTCCTTGTCTCTGCTTTATCCAGGTTTTTCTCCCACCCTCCTCAGAGCTATTTAACCGCTTTGCTGTAGGATCACAGCTGCACATCGTCAAAGCAAGGCCACAGCTGCACATCATCAATGGCAATCAACCCACTGTCTTCATTCCCCTACACCTAAGATGCGACTAAATTCAATTTCCATTCCAAAATGAAACAGTTGGATTATTATAGCTCTTCCAACAAGGACTGAGAGCCTCTTGGGGGAAAGGGATGTATTTCTTGGCTGGAAAGGGTCTACAGGGCAGGAGCGGGGGCACTGTCAGACCTGTGTGAATGGCCCAGAGCTGAAGCAGCAGGCAGCCTGCGAGGCAGAGGTTCCCTGGATCACAAAAAGCAGGGATGCAGCTGTCTGCAAGGGCCTTTGGCCAAAGGGGTGCCCAGCCTTCCTGCTGAGCTGGGGGCTGCTGCCTCAAGCCCTCCCAGGACCACGGCGGCCAGGGCTGCTGGACGCTTGTGCCTTTGTGCAGCTTGCGGGAGGCAGGGAGGAGATGGCAGGGCCATAGGAGGCACTCGGTGGGGGCCATGCAGGGGGCTGTCAGGGGGCAGGAGGAGGTCAGTGGAGCTGGGAGAGGCCTTGTGAGACCAGCAGCTGTGGGTGGGGAGAGACAGGGAAGGGAGGCAGGGGCAGAGGCGGCTGACCGGGATCTGCAGGGTGGAAAGTCCTCCCTTCATGGAGGAAACATCCTCCTCCTGCCACAGAAGAGAGACAAAGCCTCCTGTCTGTTCCCTCCACCCCTGCACAGCTAGCAGGGAAAGGACCAGCCAGCCCTGGGCCTTAAGGTTGTGCCACCAGAAGGTGAACAGGTCATGGCAGGCTGCTGCTGCATCGCGGGGGGTGGCCAGGGCTTCTGGCAGTTGTTCTTCACGGGGAACCGCCAAAGCTTGCGACAGGAGAACTGCAATGCAGAAGAAAACTTCTCCCACGGCCCATAGCCCTGAGGAGACAGCTTTTTAAAGCCGCAGCAGCGAAATGCAGCTACTTCATGTCACCAGATTATCCCAAAGCAGTTTCACCTGCTCAGCAGAAATTTTGGTTATTCTTCTGCCCAGAAAGGTTCATCTATCCCACACAGAAATATGCAGAGCAATCACCAGTTTGCATGGTCAGGTCCTGCATGACTACACCTGTGGCAGACACATCTGCCTCAGAGGGTTTCTGGCAGTGCCCATCAGTTGCCCACAGGGTTAGGCTGGCTGAGAGACACTGCGAGACCTTCTGCACGTGACAGAGACACAATTTGAGCTGGCTTAGCAGAAGGTAGGCTGAACAAAGCTCCTGAATAGAGGCTACGAGGCAAGCCTCTGCTTCCCTGTTGATACTTTTCAAATTCATTAAAAGATGTTAGAAACTACTGCTGTTCCCGGCTGGAAACAGGTACATCTCCAATAGGGCCAAAGCAATCAACAGAAGTTTGGCTCTTCATTGCCCAAAAGCTGAATCTTTGCTGTCACAGGTTTGCACGCAAGAGGAACCACTTCCTCATTCCTGTTTGGACAAACTTGCTGGATCCATAGCATTCACACCAAAACTGCAAAGTTTAGCAGTGGTGGTCTCATTTGCCCTGTATCACTTCGCAAGAACATCTGTGTCTAAGCAGCCTCTTCTAGAACATGTTTAGACATTTTCAAGAAGTCTTCACATGGTAGGATGGCCATCCTACACTGTCACATCTTAAATGTTTGAAATTTGCTTAAAGAATAATGCTTTCTTCATTCCAAGATGGTGAACCAGGCCACCTCAGCCTCTCCTCTTTTGGCATAATAAGAGCCATGATTCAGGGTTTCCCCAAGTCCTTTCTCATCAAATTCCCTTAAAAGAGCCAGGGTGGTCTCTCTTGCTGTAGCTCAACATCCAGGAGACCCAAAGAATCCTTCACAGATATTTTCCTGGAGTGCCATGAATGTGACAGGCTCTCAAGGAAAACCAGGCAATTCCTATTTCCATTCTGGCATGTTAATCCTTTCACAAACACAATAAATCCTCCTTGTCTATATGATTAAATACCTCTGGGTACCAGCCTCTGTGAGAAGCAAATGCCCTTGCATCAGAAGGGAATTATTATGAACATGATATTGCAAAGATGGAGCTGGATCTGGATCTGGAGGGGTGGGAAGAGTCTCAGAATAACATAGACAGGTGTCTCTTCTTTGCCCCAAGAAGACTTTCTCTCAGCACAGCTTTTACTGTTACAGCAGAAAGACTTCATTGCAAGTGAGGAGAACGAACTCTTTCACACATGCATCAGCACCCAGATACACACATGCCTGACATCCTCTTCAGCCCTGCTTACTGCTGGTGTGTCCTGACAAATGGTTTCCATCATGGAGTATACACACATCGCAATGTGGCATGCCCAGTGGCTGCAGTCTTCTGCTTCCTCCGCACGCAGACCGATGCAGAAGTTTACTTCTTTGCTGCCCGTGACAAGTACTGAGACCCAAACAGAAAAGGAAATTCTGCTAAAACATAAACCCAGCTCTTCAGCAGAGGCAGGGCTTGAGCAGACAAGAGTCTCTGCAGGTTGACTGTGGGACTGAGGGTGAAGGCAGCCCTAAGAGAGAGGGTCCAGGTCGGGAGCAAGGTGGGGGGTGTAGGATGCCACCAGAACTGCTGAGCTCTGTAGTTACCTTCTCAGCACCTGTACAGGTCAGGTGGGAGCCCATCCCGTTGCAGTTCTTGTTCTCATTGCTGGAACATTGTGTCAGACAATACGCAGGACTAGCTGACTTGAAGTCCTCTTCAGCTGATGGACAGCAGATCCTGCCTTGCCCTGTGCATGGAGGACAAGCACAGACCAAGCACCAGTGATTTCCATGGGATATCCCATAGTCCCTGGGAACCACACAGAATCGTTTCCTCCCTGTGTCTAAGCATTTGCTATCCTATGTTTAGGTCTTTGCTGAGACTGGGATAAAATATGGGTTATGAGAAGATCTTCCTAATACATTTAGCAGCTCCAGCTACATCAACAAGCTGATTATTGTGTATGTAACCTCTCATGGAAATCTGTGCCTGCAAAAACCAGTAGTATCTCAATGTAATCAGACTCATCTGTCACTATTTCTCCAATCCCTGACTTGAAATGCAGTCTGTTGCTTTCCTTTGTCCTTATCTCCTCCCTCGTAGTTGACTCTTCCTCTGTTTTTAAGAACAACAATTTTGAGTGGGGAGATGTGGGAGCAAGTTATCCACCTGACTAACATAGGAGGTGTTAAGAAGAGATGATCTACATCAGTCCTGGTAAGCAACTTTTGCTCATCAGGTATCTTAAAGACACAGTCTCTGCCACTCTTAGGTACTGCAGCAAAGCTTTGAGCTCTTTGCAATTTCAGGTCCATGCAGAAGATATGGAAGAGGACAAGGAGTAGAAATCTTAATAAAAAGGGAAAAAACCCTTTTTTGGTTAACTTCTCTAGTTAACCCAATGTTCTCTGGTGATGCCACATGCAGAAGTACCATGGGTCACTTCCATCAGCAGGACTCTTGCCAGTTCATCTTCCCTCCTTTCCATGCTGGCTGCTGGGAAGCCATTCTAGTGCATGGCACTGTTCACCTGGTGAAAGAAGGAAGGGTGGTACGGGCCAGGTCGGGATGAGCATGCTGTGGGACAGATTAACGTTGTCCTTTCTCCCTGCCTGAAGAGTTGCTGAAGCGGAGGCCATATGGTGTGGCTGCACCCCAGAGCCAAAATATTATGAGTCATTTCTGAAATCCTGATAGTTTTGCAGTTCTGGAAAGCAAGTCGGGGTGGCTTCCCGTTTGCAGAGCGCTGCGTGCTTTGCTGCTGGAGTGCTGAGGTTTTCAGCCATCCCTCCACAGCTACTGAACTCACCAAAGAGTTATTAAAGCAAATGAAAGCAGTGGATGAAAACTGTCCAAGTAACAAACACCATCACACTGTTAACGGGAGCAGACCTCCCTCGCTCTGGGTAGTTCCAAAGAACAGTTATCGATGACTTGTAGCCACATGAGAACAAGCATCCGTGCTTCCTGCACAAACATTCAAGTGCCATACAACAAAATGAACATAACTGTGAGGGAGGTTCATGTCTACACCAAAACCATGCCTGTACTGCAGCTGCAACCCCTTTCTGATCAAATGCCTACCCGTGTCTGTAAGCCAGGCTAGCAGTTCAGGCAGTTCTGGCAAGAAGCAGGCAGAGGGGCACAGTATTTATTGCTTCAACAAGGCAGCCTGTGCAGTCCTATCTCTCCTGCGACTGGTAAGTGGTCAGGGCAACCACAGAGCTGCCATTGTCATATATTTTCCTTCTGGCACAGCCGTATGGGCAGGAGAATATCCCATATTTCTGCTAGGCATGAGGGCTGAGTAGTGGTAGAGCACTGCTGGCTTCATGGAGGTGCAACAGAGCTGGTGTGGTTTAGAGCACAGGGGACCTAGATCTTCAGCCATCCCAGGGGTGTCCCAGGACAGCTGTATTATTAATGCCCATCAACCAAAGCAGTACAGAGCTGAGGTGCTAACCTGCTCCTGCAGTTCACTTTTGGATCTCCTAGACAGACTCAAGGTAAGTGGGAAATTTCTTAAAAGTGGTCTTTGGATCGGAAGGGGTTGGATCCTCTGCTGTAGGGAACTGAGGACGCCCCATCTGCCAACCTGATACATCATCTGGGCAGGTTTGCTGTTTGCCAGGGTCTTGCATTTATGATGTTGTGGAAAGATTGTCAACACTTGTCTGGCCTTTAGACTATTACACCCTGCTGCTCTTCCATGTGGGCAATGATGGTACTGCCAGGGGAGACCTGGCGCATATCAAGAACTACATGGCTCGGGGAACAAGGGACAAAGTCCAAGGGGATGGGAGCCCAAGAAATATTCTCCTTGATCCTGCCAGTGAGGGTGAAAGGTCTGAGGAGGAATGGATGGATTCTGTGGGCAAACAACTGGTTATGCAGCTGGCATTGGTGTTTGGCACCAAGAAATGTTGTTTTGTTATGATCCCAGTACGAAAGGCACTCACACTCTTTAAAGTACCAGCTAAAATGTTATTTACCAGAGATAAAACTATGAAGAATGGATAGTACAGATAATGTTATGTCCCTTTGGATGCCGGGAATCCTGAGCTGTGCAGCACTGAACTGTCCTCTGATCAGGTCACAGGATACTGAGCAGGTCCCACCTCTGCAAAGGGTTACCTCATTTTGCTCCTCTGAACTCTTAAAGGATTTTATTACAGGGAAAACAACTCTATTCATAATTTCTTCTTTTTTTCTTTATGCTTTACTGTAGAGAAGGGAGTAAGTCCAATTTTCTGGGATATTTAAAAGTAGCTTTGTGGAAAATTTTCAAACATCGAGGTTGAGGAGATAATCATGCACACCGTTAGGTTTTAGTTCTTGAGAATCAGATCAAAAAGTCTTGAGCTCTTTTTCAGCTTAGAATCCCCCAAACTTCAAAACAGAATAGTTGTAGGGCCTTGCCAGAGAAAAAAAAAATCATAGCATTTGTACATTTGGCTTCAAAGTATAGAACGAAGGTTTTCAAGTTCAGGGTGGTTAAAGGATTTGGGGGAACTTTCTGGATAATGTGCTATTGGATATACATGTAAATGATTTGTATTATTAGTGCAGGTCACTTCATTGACTTTGGATTGCTCATAGATTTGGCATATGTTTATCGGGGCACAGAGAAAAGAAATGATTGATGCTTGTATCCCTTACTTCCCAACTCCTTTGCTGGGATGAAGCTGGGAAGAATCTGCTCAGCTATGGCCCATGAGATTTGGAGGAGCTGCAGAGAGTGTCCAGCTCTGTCACTGATGTCCCTTGGGGTGTGTGTCAGTGGTCTTAAACTGCAAGATCAAGAATTCTGTAACATTTGCTTGAAAAAGAAACCACAGCCACAAGACAAGCAACTGCTTGGCTCAGGATCTTGAAATGCAGCATAAAAACTGGCTTGTGCTACAGTCTGTGTTTTAACATAGGGGGAATTCAGGTGTAGCATTTAAGAACAGGCCATCGATCTGTTTATTTAGATTTGAGATCAAAATAGACCATAGTAAAAACAGTCCAGCGCTGCTTTCCTGTAAACATATTCAAACCTGTGAGGTGAGGCAACTGCTGTCTTAGATCCTTAGACAGAGCAAGTTGCTATAATTTTACTTCAGATAACTGCAGATATATTCTAGCTGAGGATCAAGGTGGTAAATTCACTGCCTGGACTCTGTTTTACTTCTGACACGAGCTAAAGCAGCAGTTTCTTACTACACAGCTACCAACTCTGAAAGCACAGCATGAAGGCAACCTCTTCCAAAACATTAAATGAAGTTCAAGGCCCTGTTGGGAAGTAGTGGGACCCTAACACACAAAGGCAGGCTTGGGAGGGAGCTAAGAACAATCTCTTCTATCACAAGTACAATTTAGAGCTGCTTCTTAGATTCATTACAGTTCCATAGCATCCAAACACCATTTAAAACTGCTGCAGAGCACCATCATATTTCCATTTTCATGAGCAAAAACCTGCTTAGGAGATGCACTGCTTCATTAGATCGTCTGACCAGCTGGGGAAAGGCTCTCCTCAGTGGCCATCCCCAGGATTTAAAGAAAGGAGTCAAATTCTTCTTCACCAGATGAGAAAAGGTTTCTGCCCACAGATTCATTTTTAAGTCATTATCATCTGGGAGTTCAGACATATTTTGGTATTCAAAATATTTAATTAAGGCTTCCCAATCAAAAGCCTCTTGCACCTATAAATCATAAGAAAAGCGAAACAGTACAAAATATATGTATGGAAGTTTAGAATTACTCTACCTGCATTCTTTACTAAATTCAGTTTCTGATTTTTTACAGGATATTTTTCTTTCTTTTTTATAAGTGTAGCTACCTGACAAATTCTAAATGCCTACTGAAGAATCAGAGTCGCCCTTTAACACCATCAGACTATTCAACACGCCTGTGTTTCTAATATTCACACAAACCCCCAAATCAAGTATTTATATAAATGATTTTCATCCTGGAGGGCATGGCTGTGCTTACAAACTTCATTGCTACTCTTTTCTTTTGCAGTTGTTACAATTGTTCAAAACAAGATTGATACAAGTATCCACCCATGTCTCCATGCTTATAAGTATGCATATGTGTAATATCTCTGCATATTTAGAATGCATAAGACTGTCTTCTTGCAGCACAAAATACAGGCTCCCTGCTTGGTGACTCTGCACTCAGTGTTTGTAGTCAGTTAATCCTGGGGACTCCTGAATGAACTATTGCACCAACAAAACTGAAAGACTGGCTTAAACTGGAAAAAAAAAAGGAAAAAAAAAAGAAAAAAGAAAAAAATAAGAAACCAGTATCGAAGATGAGAAGTCATGGTCGGTAATGGCTAAAGGCTGTGGTTTACGTAGTTTACCATTGCATCCCAAACCAGTACACTCCACAGGCTTTTACACTGTGCTGAGATCACAAATTACTCAGAACAAGTACATTTGTTGGGGACTGCTTCAAAAACATTTCCCTGCAGCCCTGGGTCTCCTGGTGAAGTGTGCTACTCAGGGACAGATCATGACTGACTCATGTTGGTTTGTGGAATCTTATGAGCTGACACATAAAGACACTGTTGGAGACTAATAGAGTCAACAGAGAGAGATAATCTGGGGTAGGCATCAAGTGGCTGCAGAAAGTGAGGAAAAGGAAAGGAGCAGTCCAGATTTTAAATTACCAGTTTGTAAACCTTTTGCAGGCTTAACTTGCCTGCAGATCACCTGCAGGTATGTCTCCAGGGCAGTAAATACTTCCCAGTACTTCAGCTGTGATCCATTTTCAAGGTAATCTCGAATCTTCTTTCTAAGTTCTAGTGCGAGTGCATTATGGGCCTTATCTTTTGGGATGCCCAACACAGTCTTATTCACATAAACAGACCAGAGACTGCAGGTGGCTTTGGAGGCGTGAGGGGAAAACTGTTCAGATTGCTGCTGGTTGTGGCCCAGCTCATGAATGGCACCCCAAAGGCCATTGGCTTCAAGGGACCGAACACCCACCACCTCTGTCACTGACTTCAAATGATGCGTGACTGGGTTGCCAGCATGCATCCAACCTGCAGGGAAGGCAAACCACAAACAGTCTTGGCAATCTGCCTGGGAAAGCTTATGGCTAGAACACAGGATGAAAATAATTCTCTTTACATTAACTCATTCTTTGAGCTGTTTGTCACGAGTGGATGCTACTCATTACGTGCTTCCACTCCCTCTGCTGGCCTATCAAATGTATCAACCACAAGCAAAAGTTTAACGTGCATATTATATGCTTTTCTGCTTCACTTCCACTCCTCGGCATTATATACCACAAAGAGCAAAAAAGGCCAAATTACTTTTGCCAGAGCTATGGACACTGCAGATGACCTTACTCCCAGCTACAGGAGTGGAGAGGAGGTGTGGAAATCCAATCCTGTCTATACAAGAATTTTCTGTTGACACTGGTGCTTTCGTATTTTCAGATCTGGCAAGGAAGACACTGTTGCCAGGACAGTTTGTATCCTTGTACAGCCAAATAACTGTATGGCTTGTGTTGATGAAAATGACCCCAGCACCCTCCCCAGCTCTCCCTAGAAACTCTGTGATCTAAGTTCTGGCTCTATAGGAAATACATGGGGGAAAAATATAATGATAAGCAGCAGACACAATTAAAGTAGAAAAATGGATTATTTTTTCCTGAAATGCTTCCAAAGAACAAGCAGATCTTAATGTTGAAGGCAGGGGACTAAAATGTTTCACTGCAAAATTCTGTCAGGGCCCTGAGTGCACCAAAAGGCATTAATGGCCTTGAGGAGCCCCACTTGGGGATTCCACCTACACCTCCTGTCAGTGGCCCCAGGGGCCACGTTTCAGCTCAGCCCTGGGCTGTCAGTCCCTGCCTGAGCTATGTTGTAGGTGTGTTTGTCTCCAGCTCTGTCACAGCCATGCCTGTGTCTGGCCATGGACCCTGTTGATCCAGTCCCTGATCCACGGTCTGACTTCCTCACGGGATTTCAGATGTGCCTCATCACGACGGGCCTGCCTGGTAATCCTGGTTACCATCACTGGACCTGACTGAGCCGTGGATTGATTTCTTTGCTTCACCACAGACCTGCCTCATTCCTGAACACTTGTCGGGCAACCTGGACTCTCAGCTGACCCTGGCTGTTGTGCCAGCTCTGCCCTGCTTGCCTCACTTAGGTGTTGTGGGATGGCCCCTGTCCTGCTGGCTGTGTCGCTGCCATTTCTCCCGGCTCCCTGTCCCCCAGCCAGCATCCTCCACTGTACCCTGGCAATGTCTGTTGTACCAGAAAGCAAAACAGGAACAAAAAAAAATATTTTTTTAGATATTTTTGTGTGTGTGTGAAGGCAGATTTTTCTCAGTGTTTTTAGCAAGACAGCTCTTTACTATTGAAAAATATTCCACAGTTCAGCTTCAGCTAGAACTTGCTGCTGCTGGCCACAGTTACTACCTCACTATAACTGTCATCCCTTTGGTTGCAGTTACGCTGTTTGTCATGCTGCTTGTAAAAATCTTTTTTCAGAAAAGACAAACAGACTTACCATACTCCTTAGTATCTCCCATGAGTTTCTCAGTATTGCTGACTACAATAACCAGCTTTAAAAATCATGTTTCAGTAGCTTTTCATAGAAATTTACTATCTTTATTTCTTTTTCTTTCAGTGCCAATTCAATAGGCTCAATGGATCCTTCACTGGTTTTTTACAGCTCCAGCACAGTGCAGGGAGGATACAGAGCCATTCGCATCTCTGAAACGGTGCTACTCTCCACTTATTTCAGCAGGCACGATAGAAGCTGGAAGAGTTTTATATGTTGGGTTCTGCCAGTGTGGCCTTTGATGGACACAGCTGTCTATCATCACATGGTGAGTAGCTGTGCAGAAGGCTGGAATACATTCAGAGACGGAGCCACATAAATCAATAATTCAGAAGTCTTTGTTTCTAAGTGCAACTTCACTCAGAGAATGGCAGCTACCTGAACAACAACTGTTTCTTCAGGCAGCTTCTCAGTCGGTGCAAACTCATTTGAAAGATCTGATTCATAGCAGCTGTGAATCAAGTCTGCATGCCTTCAGGGTCATGCTGGTTTTTAAGGCTCAAGGGAAGGGAAAACTAGTGGCTTTAAAGTTCACCTCAACCTGTACACATCCAAGGATTTTAAACTCTGGTATTTGGAAATCGGTTCTTCCTGTGCGTCAGTAAAAATTACTGCAGAACAGCCACTTGTGTCGGTGCAAAACCTACCCGTTGGCCTGGGTCAGACACATGCCATGGCTAGCTTACTGGGCTTGCGGGGTCGATACAGCTAAAACAAAGCAGGGAAAGGGATGGACTCTGCTCTCTGACATGCACTGCCAGATGAACTGCTTGCTCATCCTTTATACCTGTACACAATTATTCATGACAATTACGTTACCTTTGTGTCCTGTGTCTGAATTTTCAAATAGAGCTGTCACTAATGGTCAGAGTGAATAGGAAAAATGTAATACTCCCGTGTTCCCCTGTTGATCTTGAGGGGTTAGCAGTTACAAAAAGTAGCAACTGACATGTAATCTAAACACAATTGTTGCAGAGTCACTCTCAGATTACAACTTCACTGTTAAATTCAGAGCCATAGGTGGCCAGATGCAATGATTGATTACTCCAATAAAATCCTTCTTACATGAGGATATACCTGGAACAGAATATGCAGCATGGCAACATAGCACCTATGTATCATGGAATCATGGAATGGTTTGGGTTGGAAGGGACCTTTAAAGGCCATCTAGTTCAACCCCCCTGCAATAAGCAGGGACATCTTCAACTTAATCAGGTTGCTCAGAGCCCCGTCCAACCTGACCTTGAATGTTTCTAGGGCTGGGGCATCTACCACCTCTTTGGGAAACCTGTTCTAGTATTTCACCGTCCTCACCATAAAAAATTTCTTCCTTATACCTAGTCTGAATCTACCCTCCTTTACTTTAAAACCATTACCCCTTGTCCTGTTGCTACTGGCCCTGCTAAAAAGTCTCCCCTATCCTTCTTAGAAGCCCCCTTTAAGTATTGAAAGGGGGCTTGTTATTTATTTTGGGTTTATTTCACTAGTGATTATAATTAACTGGTTATTAATAACTGAAGTGCAAGTTGTTTACACTTGAGCCAGCCTCTCTTGAATTAGTGCTACTTGACTGACAGCTGCTACACCACGTGAGTTAAGCTGCTAGAGCTGTGGATTATTGACAGAGTGGTGGCCTGGGAAGCTGATGAACTGATCAGTTCCAGTGGTAGAAAACACCTCCAGTGTTACAATCAAGTAAAGCTAAAAGCATCCTCCAATCCTACTGAGAAAAGTGCAATACTTGAACAAAGATTAATTGCAAATAATGGTGAGATTTGGCCTTTAGGAGCCTCCTTGCCACTCCTAACAGGCTTCAGTTCTACTGGTCTAGCGAATTGTCTTTAAGCAGCACGTTTCTAATGACAGATAACAAAATGCTGCTTACAATAAACTTTCCCCCCCACCCCTTCCCTTATTTCTTGACTGATGTAAGTGATGCTATGCCTGCTGCATAGGGTCTTATTACATAGTAGGTTGCCTGTGCATCAGTTAAATGCCTCGATTTAAGTTTCAAGATCTTGTTTGTCCTGCCTAAAACAGCTAGCTCCGTGTCCCTTCTTTCTGTTGCTATTAGCATAAACCCATTCCCACCGTAATAACAGTAACGTGACACTATACACATCATTTGGTGGCTAGCCTGTCTCCCTGCACTGTGTTTTACCCTGGGATAGCCTCAGGTTTAGCAGCAGAATGTGTTACCTTTCTGTACAACCTCTTGACATTCACAGAAGATTCTTACTTTCACAAAGGGTCTCCTTGAATTTGGTGGGATTAATCTGCTGATTTGAGGATCTGCGTGATCTTGTGGTGATGTTACTGCCTTGTGTATTTCCCTTATAAATACCCATCACAGGTAAAGACAAAATGTTCTAATTATTATACTTGCCATGAGATATATGGACATCTGCCACCATCCTCTCTGGCCTTGGAAAAGTTGCTGGGATGACTGCCAGTCTGGCTATTGCATACATCATCTTGTTGCAGATGGAAAGCAGACTCTCTGGGTTGTTCATGTGGCGTACATCAGCAGCTGGTACTGTCAGGATGATGTCCTCTGTGGCCAGCTCAGCCCAGGGGGCCGGGTAATGACAGATGGTTGACTGCCAGGCAGAGACGTCGGTTTCCCCTAATTCAGCATTCAGGTGAAAAAAGGTAGGCAATTTAGAAAGAAGTTTTAAGTGTGACTAGAGAGGAGAATCACTACATAGCTAAAACTCTCTGCATAGCCTCAGAAACAAGTTAATCTAGACATAACTGGACTTCACTGAATCAGGGGGAGAACCTGAGATTCTGGTGAGGGGTCCAGTCATCTTTGGTGACCCTATGTCTACTGTCACTGCAAGGGGTTGATGACATTAATTTTTGAATATCAAGCCACTTTGAAGGTGTCTCAGAAATGCTTATACTGGCAACATGGACAGAGATTAATTCCTAAATGCAAGTCCTACCAATATACTTTCTGCACTGAGAAATACAAAGCTTTATGCAAAGGCTTTCCTGGGGCATTATTTATTCTGAGGTCTTTTCCATGCATGACCACAAAAAACCAGGAAAACGTAGGCAAGCAGTCAATACAGAAATACTTCTTTACTCCCCTGCCTGTAGTTAGGTTTTGGGACCGCTTACCAAACCAGAAGAATGGAGCCTGCACCGCTGCTTTAACTGTGACTGATATTTGACCTAAAGTTCTCTCCTTTGGCACTATGCCATATATGAGGCCACCCCACAGACTAGAGACTTCCATGGAGTTTTTTTCAACTTATAACTAACTTCTTTACCACCAAGGGAGGCTGCTTCAGGTCTGCAGCATAGCTGAGGACATCAGCGTGACAGCTAATCTGCACCTGGTGGGGACCAATGGTCACCAAAAGGCACTGCAACTTGGTCAGGCTTGAGTAGCTCCACTCCAAATTCGGTGTGTTCTGTAGCTGCCATAGGCTCTTGTCTCAGCAGGGAAAGACAACAGTATACTACCATATGGAACATTCTTCATGTCGGCACAGGCATCAATCAGATGAAAAAGGCATGAAAGAATTCAAGGGCAGACTTAAGCCCCATGAAGAATAAAATGGAAATGCTGGATCAACTGTCAAAGAAAAGCAGAATTCTCTTTCTACAGCTCTGTTTGAAAGGAGGGATTTCATTGGTTTTGAAGAAATTTCGAAGTTGGTTGGCCCCAGTTTTAGCACCCTTACTTACCATCACAGCTACCACAGCTGTGCTGCTATGAATGGATCAGCACCAAGGTGAAAAGCAGAGCACGAGCAGAGATTGTCCTGATATAAAATGAGTGAGAAGAAAGGAAGGTGGTGAAGGGGATAATGTCCCCATTTATAATTCACCTGTGTTCCATGCGCTCTCTGAAACACTGTAATGCTCCCATGGGCCAGCCATCAGTGACTGAAGAAGTCCCTGGTTTCCAGACTAGTTATTCCCAGTTCTTCCTAAATTTTTATGTATATATATATATATATAAATGTACATATTTTTAAATATAAAATAGGACAATTATCTGCCTAAATAATTGTCCTATTGTCCCTTCAAAGAGAAAAAACAACTCACCCTGCTATGCGATAATACTGTCTGGACAACTACCTCTACAGTAGTGTTTATCCCTTTCCACTTACAATAATGTAAGGACTGGTTTCAGAGTCAAGATATAAACCCCAGAAAAATATTTTTTGATAGTGTGAGTGTTTGTCCTAATGACAAAGGTAATAAAACTTGAAAGAAAACAGCTTGGAGGCCTTGAAATGAGGCAGGATGATAGCAGAAGGTAGCAAGGTGGGGCAAGTGAGATATTTTTACAGTGGGCAGAAAGATCTATTAGTCTCCTCCACATAGACAACATTCAATTTTATTATTTCTCATCCTATTTAATGTCAATACAGGGATTATTCCGTTAATCTTGAAAGCAACAGTATAGGTATTTGTCTTGTTTGACCTCTGCCTTCTCTAGGGGAATGGAGTAGAGCACAGAGGTGGTATGAGACCAATGTGAGATGACCACAGTACAGACCAGATGAAAATCAGAGGTGTGTC
Source organism: Falco naumanni (assembly GCF_017639655.2). NCBI lineage: Eukaryota > Metazoa > Chordata > Aves > Falconiformes > Falconidae > Falco > Falco naumanni. The sequence continues at coordinate 8,411,780 of NC_054058.1, read as the reverse complement.
CATTACAGCTGCATAGGGCAGTCATTTTTTTAGGACAGAAGTGAGTGTAACTTGAGAAATGTGGAAAGATGTTTATGATAGGAGAAACTTGGGGAGAAATTGTTTGTGACTTAGTAAGGCCAAGACAAACTTCAAAGAAATGAGAACAGAAACAAAGAAAGTTCTTCTGACTGTAATGAGAAACAAAGGCAAATGTTCACCTCCAGGTTAGCTACAACAGCAGAAGCAGGAAAATGCAGAGTGACTACTCTTCTGGGAGGAACAGAAAGCCCAGTGCTTCTCCATGCTTCAGGATCTTAGAAAGAATCACAAGCATTATCAAATAGAAACACGTAAGTCGTATGATAGCCTTCAAGTTACAGATAAAATTCAGCAGCTTCAATTCTAATCCTAATAAACTAATTTTCTGAGGCTTTCACCTTTGTGCTGAATCCTTCCCCATCTGACCAACAGCTAACTCTGAATCTTCTTTGAAAAGTTACAATTCTTAATGATTTATAGGGAATTGAGAAAATGCAAGGAAATTTCAGACTAAACTATCAAGATAACCCTGCCCAACTGTCACATCATAAAAGTTAGTTCAGTTGGATAAGCTTGGCATCAAGGTGACCTTTCTGTTAAATTTTATTTAAAAACAAAAACCCCAACAAATATCAGAAGTGACGTTTGTTTCTGAAAAGAATGGAGGGCAATCTCCAAAATCTGTGATTTTATATGTCCATTTTATTTTTATTTTGTCCAACTAGAAACACTCCATAACAGTGTGGCATTTTTTCTTTCCAGAGAAGCTCTCCTCAAGCAAGACAAAATACCCAGCTTCATGCAATAACATCTTCAGGTAATGTCATTGCACCTGAATTTGCACCTGAATTTGACAAAGAGCAGTAGTGGTACTTTATATTGAGCAACAAGTTAAATCACTTCCTCTGGAAACATTTATGTGTGAGCCATGTGTCTGGTCAGCTCCTCTACTGCAAAATCAAAAATTTATTCATCATCTGACCAAAACTGTACCCAACAGAAGATCAAATGATTAATATACCAGCACCCATTATAAGACTGAGGCATTTCTGACTACACGGTGAGCATGCAATCTGGGACAGGAAGGAAGCAGAGAGATTTAGGCTATTATATTTATAGAGTACTCCGGGCAGCCTGATTCCATTCCATAGTTTTGGTGCTGCTGAAGAAGGAAAGAGAAAAATATGCCCTACCTTAATTTCTTCCATTGATCTGAACAGTTACAGTTGGAGAAGTAGTCATTTCTGGAAGATTTTTGTTGGGAGCACATATTCATTTCTATACATCAAGGAAGTTGTCATAGAGCTCTGCGATGTTGATTAAAACCATTTCCAGAGCTGCCTTTGACTGGGCTGTCAGCACTGACCCTGGAAAAGTACTAGTTCAGTCATCTCCTCCTGGACAGAGCAGACAGCTAGGGAGGTCTGAGCTGGAATCCTCAGGAACACTGTTGAGGCCTGTGCTAATTTCTTGAGCCAGGAGGAAGGTGGCTTCAGAGCTTCTTTCTTTTTGTGGTTTTCCCAAAATTGGGAGAGTGCCTTGCAGAAGTGGTACTGTGAGAAAACCTCATCAGGATGTGAGACTGGCTGACTTGATGCTAGTGTGTTATTGCCTAAGATACCACCTCCAAAATGTTGTAGTATTTTGTTCCCATGCATCCCAGCAATGGCACTCTCAACAGCATTCCCTGCTGTTCCCAGGACCATGCCTGTTCTCCAACCAGCAGACCACCACCCCTTGGAGAAAAGACATGAATCTTCACCTTCTCACCACTGTAGGCTTTGCAGCAGTACACACTCAGGTTTTCCTTAAGATCTGTTAGTTTGCAAGGGAACTTCTCCTGGCTTAGGAGAGAGAAAAAATCCTGTAGATGACCACAACTTGTCCTCCCTTCCCAGCATTAAGCCAATCAATGACATTGAGGATAAAGGTGTTAATCGCTGATACCTGGAAAAAGTTTTCACAAGTGAGTACCACAACTTGGCCCCTGCCACAGTGTGCAGCTGCAAGGAATGCCTGGTGGGAGGCATTCATAGCAATGGGAAACACTAATGCACAATGGATGAGTAGATGGGAGGGGACACTGCCATATTCAGTTTTGCATTTGGTAACTCCCTTCAAAAGGAATTCTTTTTTTTTTTTTCTTTTTTTTTTTTTTTTCCCCACCCAATTCATGTCTGGAAAAGCAAAAGAAATCCTTGTCATCCAGACTTGATTTATAAGTGCTGAAAGCTGTACTCATCTTTGCCCTGTTAGTAGTGGAACACTCCTTGTTTCAAGAAGTTATCAAGGAAAATATAGTAATCTCTGTCAAAAGAGGCTTGAAGGTTAACCCAACAGATATCACCAAGTGGCAGCAATGTTAAAATTATAGGGATCACCAGCTTTCCTTAAGCATGGTATCAATTGAATTCCAGGCAAGAATGGTGCTGTGTCTTTGTGACTCATGTCATATTTTTCTGCAATGGGCTAAGACGCTACCACCCACAGAGGGTGGCTCTGTCCTTTACAAGAAGTTGTTGTCCCCAGGGCACAGAATCCATGAGATGAGCCAAGCACTTCCTAATCCTTTCCAATGCAAAGGCAGGCATGCACCTCAAAACATTCACAGCAATAGCTTCAACTAATCCACTTGATTTTGCTTTCAGAAAGTCTAGAGGCTCTGACACTCTTCTAACAATTCAGCTTTAAGGTGGTGACCTCCAGCACAGAGCAAATGGAAACCAGGTAGCAAAACGTTAAAACTATGGGATTTTTTGCAAAGTTGCAGAGTCATCTGCTCTCTTGCTATTCTCTTTACCACAGGCTTCAGTAGAAACTTTAGCCTTCGTCGCCTGCCTGCCTCCCCATCCTGGGATATAAGGATAATTTTCTCCATCATAATAGTGGTTAAACACTGAAAAGATGCCAAGACAGGTTGTGGAATCTCTGTCCCTGGAGATATTCAGTACCTGACTAGGCAAAGCCCTAAGCAACCTGCTCTAGGTGGCCCTGCTTTGAGCAGACATGGGAGCAACTGACCTCCAGAGGTCCCTTCCAACCTCAGCTATTCCATGATTCAGTTTTCCATCAGCATGTTCCAAATGTATTGGCAGTGCAGAACATGTGAAAAATTAATGTGAAGACAATGGCTTATTGCCTCAGCAGAGCTGCCTCCTGAGCACAGTCTTATCATGACATGGTCTATTATCCTTGTCTGAACATAGCTCTGAGACAGAGATGAAGCTGTAATATATTCTTCCTCATGTAGCAGTATAAGGTCCAATTACAGAACTTCAAATTCCCACCTTATTTATCAGAAATTCCCTGAAGAATTATCATCACTTTCAAGAACTTCTGATGAGAAAAGAAATTACCTTACTCTAATAGTCTAAGGTCACCTGCCTAGTCGACGAAGGGCAGGTGGTGGATGTAGTTTTTCTGGATTTTAGTAAGGCTTTTGATACGGTCCCTCACAGCATCCTTCTGGACAAGTTCTACAGCTGTGAGATGAACAGGTCCACAGTGTGCTGGATGAAGGCTCAAGGGTAGAGCTCAGAGGGTTGTGCTGAATGGGGTTACATCTGGCTGGTGGCCAGTCACCAGCCAAGTCCTTCAGGGGTCCATTCTAGAGCCAATTCTCCTCCATATTTTTATCAATGATCTGGTTGCAGGAGTTGACATTAGCCAGTTTGCTGAAGATGCTAAACTGGGAGGTGCTGTTGACTCTCTGGAGGGACAAGAAGCCTTGCAGAGGGATCTGGATACATTGCAGCATTGGGCGATCATCCACGGCATGAAATCTAACAAGAAAAAATGCTGGATTCTGCACCTGGGATGAAGTAACACTGAGCACAAGGATAAGGTGGGAGAGGAGTGGCTGGAGCGCGGCCCTGCAGAAGGACCGGGGGTGCTGGCCGGCAGCAGGCTCAGCGTGAGGCAGCAGGGTGCCCTGGCAGCCAGGGGGGCAAACAGCACCCTGGGGTGCATCAAACAGCATCACCAGCCGGGCAAGAGAGGTGACTGTCCCGCTGCGTTCAGCGTTGGTGCGGCCTCACCTCAAGCGGTGTGTGCAGTCCCGGGCCCCACAATTTAAGAAGGATGTGCAGGTCCTGGACTGCAGCCAGAGGAGGGCAACGAAGCTGGTGGAAGGGCTGGAAAGAATGTCCTGTGAGGAGTGGCCAAGGACTCTGGGTTTGTCTAGTTTGGAGAAAAGGAGGCTGAGGGGTGAGCTCCTTGCTCTCTACGGCTTCCTGAGGAGGGGAAGTGGAGAGGGCAGTGATGGTCTCTTCTCCCTGGGATCCAGTGACAGGATGCGTGGGAATGGTCCAAAGCTGTGTCAGGGGAGGTTCAGACTGGACATGAGGAAGCATTTCTTTACCGAGAGGGTGGTCAGACACCGCAACAGCTTCCTAGAGGGGTGGTCGATGCCCCACGCCTGTCGGTGTTTCAGAGGCATTTGGACAATGCCCTTACTAACATGCTTTGACTTTTGGTCAGCCCTGAGGTGGTCAGGCAGTTGGACTAGGTGATCCCTTCCAGCTGGAACTATTCTGTTCTATTCTATTCTATTCGCAGCACTGGGCAGGAAAGGATCACCTGTGCTGAGTCTAGTTGTCCCCCCTATCAGACATCTATGCAATATACAATCTACTGGGGAATGCACAGCTAGATCATGGACCCTCTGTGCACAGAACCCAAGACTCATGGATCCGCACAGTATCTACCCCAGGTTCCCAGGGACTTTGAAATGCACCCTGAGGTGCAACAACACCCTGTAACAAAGCTAAGAACTATGCTTAGTTTTAATGCCTTAAAGTTTACACCACGCCACAGGAGATTTGCAGGAAAGATAAAGGTCATCTTTTGTGTCCCAAGTCCTGCATCAAGAAGGATTTAAATACCTCAGGAAGTGGCCCCATAGTTGTGCTGTTGACACAGTGGGGAAAAAATACTGTGTGTGTCATTGCATTGCAGATCAGACCCAACCAGAAGTTTCTTCCAGAACAGTCATCTGTTGAACATTTTAACATGGAGCACATGAGCCAAACTACTTGGTAGTTTCTCAATAATCTGTAGCAGCACCTTCAGCTCCTGCATATCCATCTCTATTCATGGTCATTTCTTTAGGGGGGCAGGGAGAAGAGATATTTTTCATTCCAGCAGGCTAATAGCAGCAAACCCAAGGCAGAATAAACACTATATACAATCTAAAGACAGCACAAATATTTAAATACTCACTGCGTGATCAGAAGTATCCTTGACATTCCTTTGGACACTGAGAAAGTGCCAGTCTCTCCCTCACTGCCTATGAAATATATGCCAGCCACGCTGGTCACCTGGTTCCCAGGGAACTCCAACAGCACCTTCTCCTTGCCATGTTGACTAGCCCAGTGCCAGGCCTGGCCTCCAACCAGCAGCCCTCCCCCCCCCGCCACAAAGCCAACCAGGTCTTTCGCCCGCGCGCTGCCATAGGCGTCCATACAGTACACCCCCAGCGAGGGGCTGAGCTCTGCCCCCGCCTGCACTGCGGTGCCAGCCCTGAGCAACAGCTGGGAGAGGGAATCCAGATGAGGATGGACCCCAACCAGGGCCTCGGGGGAAGGCTTGAGCCACTCCACAGCATTTCTGAGGAACTGGGAGAACTTGGAGGCCTTCAAGATTCCTTCATGGGAAACAACCACCATCCGGCCCTTCCCATAACAATATTCTGCAATTAGCCCATTGGTACTCACCAGCAACGGGAAGGCTTCATCTCCAGTAAGCAACAGCTCATATGGATGATAGTTTGTTGTGAACTCAGATGAATTAACATCTTCCACCAGAGAGGCACAGGCTGCTGTGGAATCCATCCGACACACCTCTTGTTAATGAGTACTGAAAGAGAAAGGAAGGGAAGCACTGCTTAGGTTAGAAGCCACATTTGAAATGTTTAACATATTTAAGCTATTGAGATATATACCAGCTATGCTATTCTACAGTCCCATGAGGAACCTCTATCCCCAAGTGGTGCACAAATATATGGCCCAGGAGTAACGTGAGTCAGGAAAATACGACAGGAAGGAGGGAACATTACATGGCTACTAGTCCCACAATAAGCCCAACAGACATGTTAGGAAATGTACATTGAAGACACAATTCCAGTTAAGCCTTTCTATATTCTTCTGCCTGTGAGTGTCTGAATAGGTACGAAACTGCTTTACAACACTGACATGTCTGGAGCTGTACAACAACCCCAATAATTTTTTCATTAGATAAAATGTAGATTTCAGATTACTAGTTCTAGCCACAAGCTATTGTGCTTCCACGGCTCAATTTTAAGAGGAAGTCTGGCATCCCAGAGAGGCAAAGGCCTTCAGTTATCTCTAAGAGTGTAGGACATTGTGTTCACCTGTCTGGCAGAGGTGGAAGCAGTGGCTCTCACGCCATTGTACACCTGCTGTCAGAATGCGTTGCACTCAATGAAAATTATATAGACTTAAAGGAACATGCCTTATATACAGAGTAAAGAATTTCTTGTTGGTCTCATTAGTGCCTTGACAGGGTGTCACATTAAGAAGGGGGGTTTCCTCAAACCCTTTATGTCAGATCAGCCTGTCCGTTTCCCAGGAGAGATGAGACCCTTGTGCCTGCCCAGCCTGCCCGCTGCCTGCGCTGTGACAGCCCGCTGTATCAGAGGGGATGTGACCAACCTATGCAGGGACCCCCGCTGACAGCGTCACTCAGTCAAATCCCTCACAACAATGACTCAAACCTCCAGAGACTTGTACAAAATGAACTTCAGCTGAAGATTTTTATTGCAAGTTTGTGACGGAGTAAGGTTTGAAGATTGCCGGTGATGACACACTGACTGCAAAACAAGCTTAGAACGATTCACCTAATAACAGCTAGCATGAGTTAGCCAAAAAATTAAGTTCTTACCCAGCAGGCGTCCCTGTGGGGGAGAAGACAGGTTCAGCCTGCCAGCTGATCCCAGAAGTTACAATGGAGTCTTCCCTAACTTCTGCCCTCAGTTGCCCACTTTTACACTTCATAGTACATTGCGTATTCATTATCATACACACGACTGGTTACAAGTTTCTCACTTCCAATATAAATTAGTACGCATCCTCAGATAGCACTATGGAAGTTTTTCGCTAACTCCACATGCTCTCCAGGTGGGGTTTTGCCCTCTTTTGGGGGGGCTATTTGAGTCAGAGGTCATGATCTCCCACTACCACAATTACCTTTGTCCTACTTTCAACTAAGTTTCTGTTGATGCATGGGGGTCATGACACCTTATCAGCTTGTCAGCCAGAACACACAGCTTTAGGGGGTGGGTCAGCTTGACCTAACCTTGTGACACTAAATCAGAGTGTGGTATTTTGGGAGTTTAGGCAACAATTTCCCCCCTTTAGATTTATTTCAGTCCAGGGCCAGTCCATTTTCTTTACATTTAGGTGAAGTTTGAGTGACACATTTTTGCTACTGATTGGTATCATGTACCCAGTGAAGTGTTAGTACCCTGGAGGCGGCTAACTTTGGGATGGAGGCGTGCATTAGTATTACAATGACATTATTTCATTTAAGGAAAGCAATTTTGCCACAGTGGTCAGATCAGCAGCAGACACCATCTCATAGATTCTTTATATGACAACTGCTATGCAGCTTATCAGACCACCAGGTCTCCTTTCCTGCAGGGAGTACAACAGAGCCTGGCCGAGGCGTTTCCACTCTGCTCCACCCTCCGTTACTCCTGCCAGCGCATGCTGAGGTGTCAGGGTGTACTGCTTAGGGAGCCGTGGTAAAGTAGATTCCATGCATGCCAACCATCCTGAAAGTGATAGCTCTATTTTACCCTAAAAAGCTTTCTGTAATACCACACTTCTGTTAGGTCCCGATTATCTCTAATACCCCCCCAAAGTAATTTTCCCACACAGGGTAATTACAACAAGGCAAAAATATTTATCCAGTTAAATTGATAACTAACATATATAATACAAATTATTTCATTATTGCTAAATCCCAGTAATGATACAGTTAAACCTGATATACATAGGTTCTCCAGTATCTAACCATTTCCCCAGTGCTGGGTCCTGATGTGCAGTTGTGCTAGTCTTTTCTCAGAAGAGATGGTTTGCAGGGAGCCGTTAATATCCTGAGTTCTTTGCTGGGAAGAATTCAATGAAAGAAAGGAGAAGGCTCTTCCTCCTTGGTCTTAGGTCCTCTTGGAGTTATTTTTATACTTGTCAAACAACGCATTTCTCACTGGCCCATGGGTCAGTTACATGATGACCACTTAGTAATGTTAGACCTCTACCATATCTGATAAATATGCAGAATCATTGTTAAGCTATAGGAGACAGGCCTCCCAAGTCTTTCCTGACACTTATAAATTTCTGAAGTTATAACTAAAAGAGACCTGTGGCCACACAAGACACTGGTGAGTCTTGAGCTATTAAATTAGTACAAGGCCTGTGAATTGCCTCTAGCAATAGCAACAATGCATTTACTGAGCAACCTGTTCCAGAACATAATGTATGGAGTGCTGAAGAATCAGACAGACTCATGCTTTTGCAAGGCTGTGTGTTTAGGGGCATGTCTTCTGGCATAAGCAGCGCAGTCCCCTTCCCTCCCCACCCATCTACCCGGCCGTTAGGATAGATAACTGCATGCATTCATGACCAGCATTGCCTTCTCTCGGGCTACACTGGTGCAGCAGGTTTCACATATCTCCACCTGTCCAGACAGGAAAATTACCCAGTAGGGTAAAGCTGTGTTAATCTTTTTTAATCCGATCCTGCACTGGGTGCCACCTCCTTACATAAGGTGACCTAGTGACACACTGGGTGCCTTCCTGTATCAGCAAGGGAACAGGGCAGAGACGTAGAGATGTGACCCATGGGGAGCAGAGGTAGGGTGCCCCTTCGGAAACTCTAGCCATTTAATATTTGCTTCCTATAGCTTCAGTGAAGTGACTAGCCGATCTAAACCCATTTCCCTCGGAGCTGAGAACACCTTGTCAAAATAGCCACCACAGATAGTTTTCTCCTGGTAGTTGGGACTCCATGTTGGGAGTCCTGGGTGCACCAAAAAGCCTTAACGGCCTTTAACGGCCACCCTCGCCTCCACCCGCTCCCCCTGCCCGTGGGACCAGGGGCTCCGTTCCAGCTCGGCACTGGGCCTCCAGGTGTCGGCGTGCCTGTCTCTAGGGCTGCCTCCGGCCCTGCTCCCAGAGATGTGCTGTAGGTGGCTTTTCTCCAGGATGGGCCCCGCGGGCATATGTTCTGGCTTGTCTCCTGTCCAGCCTCTGACCCCCTCTCCTTCTGCTCCTGATGGGACTGTCTGGAGGGACCATGGACCCGGCCCATGGCTTGCCTCGCCTGGGACTGCCGAGGGACTCTGCACCAGCACCCTGCTCTGCCCTCGGCGTTCGCGCCCCATGGGGCTGTGCCCGGTCCGTGAGGGCGCTGCCGGTGCTGCCACCCCCTCAGCTCCAAGCTCGCTTTCTGCCACGAGCAGCTGTCACCCGCTGCTCCCTCCCAGTGAGCAGCTCCAGCCTGGCAGTGCCAGGGAACCCCTCACCCCCCAGCACACAGCAAAGGGCGGGTGGCAGACGGCCGTTCAGGCAAGGGACAGGGTCTTCCTCTCAGAACGTAGTGATTTGCATCCTGATCTAGCTGTGGATAATTCATTTTATCTTTTAAACCTCTTTCATTTGCTTAACTAGACTGCAGCCTGTGGGGAAGGCACCATTGGTTTCTGTGTGTTTGTGCAGTGCCTGGCACGAAGCTCTCGCCCTCACAGGGCCCTGACGGCCTAAAAAGAATAATTGTAATAAATGACTGTCAAATCCCAGGCTGAACCTCTCTGAGCAGATAAAAGCTTTTGCTTTCTTGACTATTCAGTCAGGCGGTGGCGGTGAGCACTGAATTATCTATTACTTTTTTTTTAAGGTCGAGGTAAGGTCAAGCTCTAATCCTGGGAGGTGGGAACTGGATCCCAGTGGAGATATTGTACATCCCACACATACCTTTTACATTCTGCAGAAGCAGCAACAGCTTCTGGCTGACTCTGTGCCTGATCTTGTATTTTCCCATTTAAGAAACAGCGGTAGGCTATGCACCCCAGCTCGGTAGGTTTCAGGTGCGTTTTTCAACCCGTTACCATGAGCTGGACCATATTCAGTTTTGCCTGGGTTTATTCCCAGCCCGTTTGGTGAGGCCATACCCCTAAACAATACCAAACACTGTGCCAAGTCCTCTTGGCGATACCCAACGCTGCTCTGCTATACATCTTGGCCATCCTTGTTTATCTTTGGGTCTCCCACCGCTTATGGGTCATCTCAACCATCTCAGCTTCCTATATGCAGGCTGGAGCATAGCCATAGTCTGTCTACACCAGTGCATGCATCAGTTCTGCACCTAAGCTCACAGACTTGCGTTCTATGCTCCTGATTATGGATCACAGGGTTGCTAAACTTTGTATTTCAGTTTCATCTTTTGTACAGGTTCTTGACTCCACTGATTTAGAGCAGAAGAGTGATGTATCCAGTCCCACTGAATTCAACACCCCAAGCAACTCCCAAAGAAATAATCATGGGGGTCAGTTTGTGAGCTCAAAGTCAGTGACACCGAACCCCCTTAGGATCCGAAGGAAGAAATAGGTCCAAAGACCCAAGTAGCTGACGTACATGTTAGCCACATGAAGGAACCACATAATGGGAGAGTCCCAGCCTGATGTTCTATCAGATTCTTACCCCCTGGGCTCTTATTCCACCACCTCCTATCACCCCAAATAGTGGCCATTCTGGACAAAGACAATGCTTCTGGTTTGCAAGCACTTGTGCCCTCAGCCAACCACCAATATTATTTTGCAATTTTCCCTTACTAAGGGCCTTTCAGCATAATTAATTACCAGCTGTTCTTCCTACTCCATCCAGGCACAGAGCCTATGTAAATTATTGGCAATGCAGGATTTAATCCAATGTCACACAGTGGGGACGATTTTTATTGTAGAGGTAAATGCAGAAAGTAACAGCTATTAGTTCATTTACGTAGTCCAGGGTTTCAATAACGTCCCCTGCTTTTACCTCTTCTTCAGGTAGGTCCGAAAAGGGAAGGCAGGCAAACATTGCATACAAGAAAGAAAGTATCAGTTACTTAAGAATGTAATTCATTTAATCCACTGCTGAAAAGAAGTCTCATCTAAGTAGTGGATTTTTGGATTATGGTTTCATGAAAGCCCACAGATTTTAAGCAATGTGAACTATCAAAAGGTATGTCATGTCACCCAAGCTATACCGTACTGTTTCTTTTTCAAAAAAGAACAGAGAGCATTTACCTGAATTAAGCCTTTATACTCTGCAGAATTCTGTTTATTTTGGAGCGCACGAGCTCAGATGCTCACTGTTATGAAAGGCAATTTAAGCCAAAACAGTGCTCTAATTTGGTGTGATGATTACACGGTAAAAGCAAGGCAGCTCCCTCAGAACAGCCCAAACATCTGCAGTCCCCTGTGGCCATTCTGTGATGAACACTTCTCAGTCTGCATGTTTCCGTCTTGCCCTGCACAGGCTTTAGCCAGGTTACCGCTTGCACTTGTTAACTCCTACAGAGCTCTGTGCTATGGCAGCTACCCGTGAGCAGCCTGAATCTCAGGGTAGTTTAAAGGTGACTCTGATTTGCATAAGCTGCAGTTCTACCAGCAGATCTAGACATAACCTGTACCACAGAGCCAGCGCCGTTGCCGCAGCCTGCATATCCAGTGTAGTGCTTTGCCTCCGACACACTGCCACGAGGGACCTTTTCTTCAGTGCATCAGCAATCAGAACCGTTTTTTCTCAGTTGTACGATTTTTTAAATTTTTTTTCTGAAATTACAGTCATAATAAAAGTTCCCCCTTTGAAGGTCCTACATCTGCATGGTTGAATCTGGATTATGATAGCGGGGAACAAGGAATAATTCACGAAAATAACCCAGATCTACACACTTCTCTACAGGGTGTTAAATGCCAAGTATGCCTGATCTGAAAACATCCACATATCTTGAATTAAGTCACGGTACGCTTTAGGAAAAGAAGCCACCAATATCAATAATGTAAGATCATAGTGTCACTTCAATGGCTATTTCCTATCTAATAATGTACATGTCTACACACATAGTAAAATCCCTGGCTCTTACACAAATTATACTTCATCATGAAGTCACTTATTTTCACTTCTCTCTGTTATCAACTTACTAAAACAATTTCATGTTTCACACTAAGGCAGAAAAATTTAAGTAGAATAATGAGTGCATTGTTTGTAACTGAAGAATATCAAATTGGGAAAGTGTATAAATATATATGCAACAAATTCCATTTCTAATTATATTCCTACTTGGTTGTCTTTATAAATTTAGATACATACAAAAATGTACAAGAATGCTCAAACCATGTTATTTAAGTTGCAAAAAGTAAGACTGCCAGATTTAAGGGTGTCATTTCACTTTAATACTGCCTGATTGCCCACCTCTGCTATATACTCAATCAATTTTATCTTGGGAGGAAAAAAGCATCTTAGATGACACAATTCAAAACTATGACCATGCATACGTAGAAATGTCATAATTCCTACATTAAGTAAAGTGATTCTGATGGAAAAAAATGGGGATCTAAAGTAATACATGCAATAGAAATAACTTATTACAAAAATAAACCTGTAATGCTTGCAATATGTTTTAGTTGCATTATAATATTTTTTATTCTCTAGTTCCCATGTAGCAGTCCCCTTTTCATCTTAAATATATTTTTTTAAAAAATAAAATAGAGAAGGCATAAAGCTCCAGATGGCAGTGACTTTGACCATTCGATTGATACAAAAGACTGTGTTTAACAAAACAATTCAGGAGGAAATAGAAAGTATGATAAAAAGGTCAGAAGCAAATCATGGTGGACAGCAAGCAGGGTGAACAGACAAAGCAAAATTCCACATAACTGCAGGACAGAGAAGAGCAAAGGGCAAGATGAAAAAGGGGAATTGCATTTTATAACTGGCAGACTGAATTGTTTCAGCTTCAGTTCTGACCCAAAGACTACTTAACCCTCTCTGTATAAGCAGACCTCCATTGATTTCAGATGATTTAGAATCAGGGACTGTGTTATTGCTGCTGTTTAGTTCAAACATGTGAATGAACCAAACAATTTGTGTTAAAAATGCTGCTTACATCTTCAACAGTGTCTCTTTGGGCTTAACTGAAGGCTGCTCACTTAAAGTAGAGCTGTAACTTGCAAAGCAGAGCTGTAACTTGCAAATATAAAATGCCTAAGGATTTTATCAAAGTTGTCGATAAGGTTTTTCTAAAGGCAACCCTGTACATTTCTCACTGGATCTTCCTTCCACTATCCTGTGTTTGTATCACAAAGGTGAGGACTTCTCTAAAGGGAAATCACTGTGTGATGCAGTGTTTACACCAAGCAGTTGTTTCATAAAATACTGTGCAAAAGGAATTGTGTTTCCTCAAAGAAAAGCACCATTCCTATATTCCAGAAGAGTTTTATTGAGGGAATACTGTGGCTTATTCAAACTTCAGTTCACTCACATAGCTTGCATTCTCCACAGTTCCATCTGACTGCCCCAAATCTCTGCACCTGCAACAGGCTTCTTTTCTCTCTTGTGTAGCCTTAAGCTATGAAGTACTAAATCACCCAGCAAGGTTTTTTATCCCACTCCTTCTACTCCCACAGAACTCCCTGGATCCCTAGTACCCCACTGCTCTGCAATGGAAATCCAGCTTCTGCTCAGCTCTGGCAGTAACCAACTCAACTCAAAGTGTCACTTTCAGTCATTCGTCCTCTCCAGCTACTATTCCCCATTCTCATATACATTCAACTTTCCTACTATTGGCATGGCTATACTATGCGAGACTGAGTGGGAAGAGCCTTCAAGTCTCCAAGACATGAAGCGCATAGCACTGAACACCTGAGGAAAGTGGTCAAAAAATCATGTATGTCACTGCTGTACCGCAGAGTTCACTTTCTTCCATGTTAAGGTGATGATTCATCTATCCTACCTTAGAAACAGAGACTTCCAAGGGGCAAACTCTCTGTGCTGTCTCAGGGGGTGAATTGCCCTCGGCAGGTGCCTGCTTCTCTGTGTTGGCCCTAAAGGAAGCCTTGGGCGAGCAGCTCCGATTGAGATAGTGAACTATTGAAGGCCAAACTGAGGCAGATGAATTCCATTTTACCTATGTTTGATTTGTGGATTACTTCCTAAAGGTGCTGCCAGAGAATCAAAGGCTAAAAGAATCAATACAAATGGTATAAACTTCTCTAGCTGTCTACCTGAATTTTGAGAAAACAAAATTAGGTAAACCTGTTACTAAATTAGCAGCTCCTTCAATACCACTGAGTTCTTTACAACCACAAAAGGAAAAGCCATGTTTGAAAACCAATTTGCTGCTAGCCAGAAAGCTTATACAAACATAGATAATAAAACTGACAATCATTGATATCTTATTTCATATTTCCTCTTGAAAAGGTATTGTGCCTTGGTGTGTTTCTCCAAGTGTCGTGGCAAATCTGGCACTTTATCTATTAGTGAAATCACCCTTAGTCTGATAATAAAAGGAAAGTCTTCATCAGATCTTTGTTGGGCCTCCATCTCCCTACTAGCAGAAGAGAGTATATAGCAATAGCAGGCAACTTACCACTAAAAGCAAGCTGAATGTAAAAATGAAGCCAGTAAGTCTATACGTAATTTGGAAACCTCACCAGCGAACCCATTCATTTGCAATTTATCACAGCATGAAAATACTCTGTTCCTGGTTTTATTTTTGCTGTTAATGTGGCCTCCAAATCTATTTTACTTTTTTTCCATTTCAGCTCCTGGTTAGGTTGGTCTCAGGTGTGTCCTAGGATTTTTCCAGACTGCATGCTGAATTGCTCTGTGACTGCTTCTTGAATTACATTTTCACAGGAATTTTTAAATGTTTCATGTGTTACTTTGCAATCTGTCTGTGTGCTAACATTTCCTTATTTCTACAATCTGAGTTTCTGCTTTGACGGGCTACTCCAGCATGCACCATAACTAGGGGATATGGAATTGCAAAATTCAGTCCTGCAATGTGCCAGTCTTTTCTGATTTATACTACGTTGCTTATGGAGGAGAACAGACACCATTCCAAGGGTAACAATCTGAGTTAGTCTAGTTTGGAATTTTGTTACTATGTATGCCTAAATATTTCAGGCTGCATTTAGGGCTGGTTTAAATTGTAGCTTCTCCATTGGAATCCCTATGGTTGGACAAGTTCACCCTAGGTCAGAATCCAACCCATCACCTTTTTCTTTTGTCCTTTTTTCTCCTAAGTATTTCAAGATCCATTTTGTTGTGCCATTCATGAAAAAAAGAACAGATCCTGCCATACTTAGGTAACAGATCTGATTATATTTTGCATTTTTTTTAATGGAATATGAACTCAACTTTTATTCATAAACTCATTAGGGATGAATTCTACTTCTGTAGGTAGGGTCAGGTCTAAATCTTTACACTATGTGAATTTTCTTTTGAATCTCCAAACCATGACCAAATCACTACTGAAACACTGTCCAAGCTATAATTAGCCTCTGCATTTATTTTGTTGCAAGAACAACCCAAACTAGTAGTGAGTAAGAATAGAAAGAAAGTTTGAAAGACAAAGCAAAATATTAGGCCAATTAATCACAGGGAAATTGGAACCACATCTGAGCCAGAATGAAAAAAGAAAAGCTGCTGTACCAAATCTTTGGAATACTTCCATTTAGGCTTTTCTTACTGGGCATAGAGATGTGAAAGTAGGACCACATGCACAGTCTGTAAGTCCACAACGATTGTTTTATTTATTGCTGATACACAAGGAATGGGTTGGGACTGGTAAGCTATTAGGCTAAGCATTAACATGCGTACCAGCTCCCACAATAGCAAAGCCGTTAACTTCTGTTGCTCTGTGGAAAAGGCTGGTCCACTGCTGTCTTCCACCTCTCTGCTCCCTCATGCTGTCATGTCAGCACCTATTTTTTAACCTTTGAGGAGTCCATGAGTTAAACCGTAACTGACTACAACGAAGTCACCTCTTTTTTTCTACTCTCCCATCTTTCACGGCATGTATCTTGCTGCCAGGCTGTGATAAGTGACAGATACAACTCATAATTAAACTATTCACATAAAGGTGGGTGTTGGGTCACACAGTCATACAATGTAGGAAGAAATCTACAGTATTTCAGTATTATATAAGCTGTAGATAAGCGTTATAAGGTCACTTTCATGACAATAGTTGTGGAAGTTCTGCACGCTTAGAGTGATTAAAAATTAGGGATTTTAGGGTAACTAAACCCATAGCGAAAATCTCATGTTACTGGGATTATAACTGAAGAATACAACATTGTGCAGGCTACTATTTGCTTTAAAGATCCATATTCTATTGGTATTGTCTTCGAGACCACTTCAGTGACCGTTCCATCCTGAAAACTTCCTGCAGAGAAAGGTTCTGCAGGAACCAAATCTACTCAGTTACATTCCTCCTGAGGTGAAGAACCCAGAACAAAGCTCATTTGTTATTTAACCCTTCAGAAGATGCCTTAGACGGTTGCTGATCTGCACACAAGTTTCTGTTAATTTCTGTTGGGGCTGACCTCCACTGACAGCAATTCAGTGTAAAGCTAAGCACCCAGTGAGCTATCATGCAGCATACAGGGAGGAAAAGATACGCTATAGATAGGATGAGAATCAACGTTTGGATATTTTTCCTTCATGGTCTATAGGATCTCATTGGGTCCTGTTCCCAGCTGGGTAAAGAGGACAGTTCCACAGACAGCTCTTTCTTGATAGGCCATCCCCAGGCTGTAAAAAATGGAGCCAAATTCTTATTCACCTGCTGAGAAAACTTCTGTGCCCACAAGTTCATCTTAGAAGGGTTGTCTTTTGGGATGGTGGACATTTTCTGGTAGTCAGAGAAGAGGTGGGTGAAGGGGTCCCAACCAAACCCTTCCTGCAACTGATGGAGAAGAATATAGTGTAAAAACAATGAAGTTCTCATTTCACTGGCATTATTCCTGTGTTGCAAGCAGTAGAAAATTCCGTAGGTTTCTGCAGCGTCTTTTAGAATGAACATAAAATTAAATGAAGGCATCCAACTTTCAGGCTTCCGAGCATAACTTACAGCGCCAGAGTACAGACAAATACACCTCCCCATTACACTGGCTTCCCAAAACAGATGAAAGATACCTTGTGAGCAGTCACAAATGTCAGCAGCCTACTATACAAACTCCTGCCCCTTTGGGCAGAGGAAAGCTGCTTGTTCAGTGAAAAAGCATCAAAGAGGAAACTGACAAAAAACCCAGAAAGAAGGAGCACAGGAGAGCAAGGAGTAAACAGAAAACAGGAATGAGAGATTGTGAGCAAGGCATGCTTTGGCTAGGAATAAGAACAAAAGGGATCCAGATAGGAAAACTGCTGTTGCATGAGTAAGGATTTTAAAGCGGGATGGGAAACCTACGTTGTTGCTCAAGATGAGGTTAATACGAAGAGCTGATGTGGAATCACAGCAAGACAGGATGCAGAATGTCTACTCAATGTCCATAGTTCTTTTACCAAGCCATGACCTCACTCCTGATACTAAACAGATTGACACTAAATTGCATTCCACAAATCCTTCATCGTGCTGGAACAGCTAAGGAGGAGACAGCACTTCTACATTAGACAGAACAAACAGGCAGGTTATCTACCTTTGATAATCCCCTATTGATATGGAAACTCCTGATGCTGAGACTAGCTATGGACTAGGCAGTATCTTTTTGTGAGAAGGCTGGAGAGCCACGAGGAGGCTGAGTGGAAGGTGGGAGATGAAGGGGTCTGGTCTTGTGGCAGGTCAAAAGCAGTAAGCCAACTTATACTGGAGGAGGCTCCACACCATGTTAGGTTATGTCTGAACTGCAGAATGCAGGAGCATCTCCTGCACCCTGAGTTCAAGTATCCACCCCATACACTTCCCAACACCTTGTCACAACATGTCCACAGTGAAAATAGTCTGTTCCCTCTCCTGTGGCCAGTTTTCTATGAGAAGAAAACACAGGTCTTCAGGTCTTTGTGGGGTTGGCTGTGGCACATCCTGGACAACTGGTGGAGCCAGTGCCCTGGAGTATCCTGGAAGTGCTTCTTTTTCCTAGTCTAGACAGAACGTTGGAGGTCTCTGACTTTACTTTAAAGCAAGCAGTGAGAAGATGGAGACAGAACGGTATAGATAGGAGTTTTGTTGTTCCATTTCAATCCGTAAATCTCTTGAGCCAATTAACTGATTTTCTAATCATTTTACACTCTTTTTTGCAAGAACTGTGTGTCAGGCTTTAGGGACCACTCTGGAGAGGTTAATGGTATCCAGGTCGAACTCCGAGGGACAGCTGCTCCATCAGGCTGTGGCAAGACACCGTGTGCTGCCATGCAATGTAAGAACCAGACAGGAGTTGGACCTAAACAGGCCTGAAGAAGGCTGACGACTTCCTGAAGGAATGTGAGAAGTGTCTAAATGGCAGCCAAAGGAGGAGCTCAAAGGAATGCGGAAACCATTCCATAGAAAAAAAAACCCATATTATGGCTGTAATAGGGACAATATATAGACAGAACTGTAATTGCTCTTTCACGTCACATTTATCCCAGCAGTCCTGGATAGGTAGCCAGATATTACTAGTCCCATTAGCCAGACAGCAGATGGGAGATCCCAGCCTACAGGGTGTGCGTGAGGCAGTGGGGCAGTGGCCAAACTGGTGGTGTGGGAAAATTTCCCCTTTTGCAACTGTTCCACTCTGTATAACTATTTTGATATTTGTTGCACCAGAGAAAACAGAGATTGACTCTTCAGCTTGATGATTCAGGCACTTCTCTAGGAAGTGGAAAAATCAGGACCAGTACTCCAAAAAATATTTTGTTATTTGTATAAGCTGTGAGAGCTCCCAGACGAGGGGGCTGAGGGATACTCACCTCACAACAGTCAGTAGCTTAAGCCTTTATAATGGACTTTTGCCTTACAGTCCCCAGTTAAAATCAGGTTGAGTGCTCTCTAGTTGCTAAATTACACTAGTTGCTATAAGGATAAAGGGAAAAGGGGAAGAGAAAAATCTCTCTCACATGTTTCCCAAGAGAACGCACTTTAATCTAGGACAGGAGTCATGATTGTAGAGGCTTGACCACAGTAATGGATTCAGTTACATGTGCGGGAGGATAAGCTGAATCCATCCTCTTGCCCCTTGATGAACTACACCGGCTCCACATAGCACATCAGCTGACAGGCACACCCCACTCTTTGCTAGGTTTTGTAAAGAACAGCCTAGCCATGTAACTCACCAGGATACTGCTAGAAGCCTGGCTCTTCTAGACACTTGACAATGCCAAGGGTTGTTTTGCCAGCTAGCCCAATGTCCCACAGGAAATCTGCAGCAGATTAGTGAGCTGTGCCCAAGTCTGACCACCCTTTTCCCATGCTGTACTACAAGAAGCAGTTGCTGTTTCTTTTCCAGGGAGAAAGATTAGTATATTGCTCTTAGCTCTCTCCCTGAGTGGCTAAGCCCAAGTCTGGCAAAAGAAGGTTTTCAGTAGACATCAGCATTAGATGCTCTGTGTGTATACCTCTCAGGTGCTTTCTGAACCTAAGATGAACCCAGATTGTAAGCAAACATTTAAAAGGCATGACAGCTACAGCCACCAGGCTGCAGACATCCTTCTGACACAAGCTTCACTGACTGCACTAAGAATACACCTGCTTTTCCCAGTTACCTGCAGGTACGTCTCCAGAGCAGTCCACATCTCCCAGTTCTTCAGTTGAGCACCTTTCTTCAGATACTCTCTTATCCTTGCCTCCCGACACTGTGACTTAAGTGCCTGATGGGCCTGATGTCTGGGAATCCCCAGCACCTCCTCGTGAACATAGACAGACCAGAGGTTGCAGGTGGCCTCTGTGGTATGAGGGGGAAATTCCCACGCTTGCTGCTGTTGATTGTGTCCCAGCTCATGGACAGGACCCCAAAGACCAGCAGTTTGCATGTGCTTCATGTCTAACATCTCCTTCACTGAATCTAGGTGGCCCATGATGGGGTAGCCAGCATGCATCCAGCCTGCAGGAAAGACAGGTACCAACACACATCGTAAGTGCTCACCCCAATGCCTCTTAGATATAAATGACTGTATTTTATTTCATTTCTCTAGTGCCCTTCCTCTGTCTCACAATCCACACTGTATTACTATGAATGACAAACGTTTCCCTTCGTGAGATAAGGCAATACTACAAGTTTCACCCTAACAAACAGTCTAACAAGGAGTGTAAAGGTAATACTGAACTATCACTTAAGCACAGTTTCTCCTGCTTTCCCTTTTCATACATGAGCATACACTCAAGGCTGGACTGAGGTTGAGATTTTAGGATGAGGGGGAAAAGCCTGACCATTGCCCAGAATACATCTGAACCCAAACTGAGCACAGGTGACATGAATCCAACCACGCAATAATGTGATTCAGCACCCTGGAAGACCTTGAGTCTTTCTATGTAGAGTGTGGGTACTGCAGGTCTGCACTCCAGTAGTCAGCAACGTGGATGAGGCACATGGAAGTCACAATTTGTCACGTGTAAGGGCTGCAGAATTTGTTATGTTTAAGCCTATTCTTAACCTCATAGGAGAGCTAGTCTATAAACAACTTCCCAGCACTATGCTAGGCAAGAAATCTGTGCTGCAAGAGATGTTACTTATGTCTCCTTTGTGTCTTCATCCCTAATTTTTCCTTCTTCTTGAAGATCCCAAAACTTCACGCTAGGTCATGTCCCTGAACTCAAACACCTACTGCAGCAGGGGATAAGCAGCCCTTGACACTCACTACATAGGGAGCCTACACAGCTGGCTCTGACTGAACACTAAGCTTGTAGACTACCCAAGTGGGAGAACACAAATGGCAAATCCTTTCCTGCAGGAACTATTTAAGATCTTGAGCTCCCTCTTCTTCAAAAAGAGGGAAGCATGCATTTAGCAGCCATGGGTATCCAAAAAGTTCTGGTTCAGAAATGCAAATGAAACCATTTAGTCTACCCAAAACAGAAGGGAATTTTATGCCTGCAGACTATTTTTAACTGGCATTTGCTCAGGACAGCAGAAATTAACACTCCCAAGATGTGCAACAAATTCTTTCCATGTGGCTTAGCAAAGGGTTAGGACATCAGTGTTCATGCCAAGCCCACGTCTCATTGTTGGATGATGAATTTAATCAGTCTATTTTGAAAAACAACAAAACTTGTATTGCAAAGTTCCAAATTTACCATATAATTTGACTCTAGATCAAATGCACTCCGTTCGTAACTGGGAAAGCTGGGGTGGAGGAGCATCAGTTGCAAAACTACACTCTCACGAGCTTTGACAGTGATACTGGTTGTACTTCCCCATTGCCATCATCTCAGGCACACATCTTTTTAGGCTAAGCCTTGCCCACAATAACCTTTGTGGAGCCCATCTCCAGCAGGTAGGCACACACAGGTTTAACAGCTGTCACTGAATGTGTGAGAACAGGCCTGTGGCTGAGGCAGGGAAAAAATAGAAACCAGGCTGGTGTCTCCTAGCTGTACTGACTCTGCAGTGCATTCAGGAGGGAGAATGAGTAACTACATGTGAGTCAAAGCCACTGCAGTCAGCAGCTCTGCCTCTTAACACACCCAGGCAGAAGAACAGCTGAGTGAGAGTTTTGAGAGCAGGGAGGCATCCGAAAGGGTCAATACATTTTTTAAGCCCAGCCCTACCATGTCTTGATCCTGATGGAGTAGCTCACAATTATGCAAGGGTCACAGTCATTTAACACCTTACATATGTTCCCAGTCTGGTTTTAGCAAAATAACCTTGAAGGAACAGACGTTGCTGCTAGAGGCCACTTGTCTCTCAGCCCTTGAGAAGGCCATATGGCAATGTACCTACCACACGAGATCTGGACATCTGTTACAATCCTCTCTGGCCTTGGGAATTTTGTTGGTATGGCTGCCAATTTGCTTATCGCCACCATGATCTCATTCCACAGGGTCAGCAGTGGCTGTGGGTTCTTCATGTGGCGGATGTTGTCAGATGGCACCGTCAGGATGAGATTCTCAACAGCTAGTTCTGCCCAGGGAGCAGGGTAGTGCCGGATACAGTCCTTCCACTGGTTTTCACACGTCTCCCCTACATCAACACCACAGAAAGTCAGTTAAGCACAGCTATGACTTTTGAGCATGCTCCCAGAGGGCAAGCTGGAAAAAGAGACCACAGTCATGATCTTGGAAAACAGTATGTAGTAGTTGCATGACTGGGGGTGATGGCTGTTAACTAGTTAATCCTCATCCTCTGCTTGTAAGTCTCCTCAGGCTCTTTAATGGATGAGAAACAGACAGAAAAGAGCTGGCATATACCAGATGGGTAGCATAGCAAGAACAGATCCACATCAGGTTTCTCCAGCAGGCCTTGATGATCTCCTTTTTTCTTTTCCAGCGCAGATTTGTTGTTTCATATAACAACACTGGTTTTGTTTACTTTGCCAGAAGAGCAGGAAGAAATTGCATAGAGGAAGAGAAGAGAAACTGATGGAAACATGGAAAATTCAGATTTACTGTAGGGACTAGAGATGGACATATGGGGGCACAGTAAAGCATGCAGAGCGCAAGGCAGGCTTTGTCATTTCAGAGGTCGGCCTGTCTCCCTCCAACACAACAGTTTCCATCAGAAATTACAACCCCAACCTCCAAGAAATGTCGGCTTGGACAAACCCTGCCCATTTTGTGACAACTTCTTCACCAACCTCCTGCCGTGTAGCAGGCGCAGAGTGACTAACTGACTTACCTGGAATCCCAGAGGACAACAAAGTAAGGAAACTAAATCTAGGTATTCCTAAATCCAGGCATTTCTAAGATGTTCCTAAGCACAGGACCATCTTTCACTCACAGGGACAGAGCATCTGTGAGCAGCACTAAGGAGAAAGGCACCAAGGTAAACAAACCTACCAAGCTTGAAGAAAGGAGCTCTGACTGCCCCTTCTACCGTGATGGGCACTTTCCCCAGGATGCTCTTTGCTGGTACGACGATGTAAATGAGGCCACCCCAGAGGCAGGAAACAGACTGTTTCTGGCAGGCAATATCACAGGTGCGTATTACCACTGGGGCCCGTTTCAGCTCTGTGGCATGAGAGAGGTCATCCGTGTGACACCCAATCTGCACCTGGCAAAGAGAAGGGTAGGAACAGCTGGTCAAAGGGCTCCAAGTGTGATCTGGCAGACTGACTGCAACTCCCTGAGTTGTGTCTGCTGCAGCACTGTCCCCGCAGGGCAAGCACACAGAAGCAGCCCTCTGACTCCAGCCTAGTTCAAGTTTTCAGCCTGTGGTGACCAGAAGCAGTAAACACAGTGAAAAAAAGCTGGTGAAGTTCAGTGCTATTCCTGTCTCAGACAGTCTTACAGCTATACTCCCATTATTACTGGCTCAACTACATCCTTCAGCAGCAGCTCGGGGTACAGCAGTGAATTCTTTACTTGGATTGATCACTCTTTCACCACCATCAAAGTCACATCCTATAACATATGAGTTGGATAGATGTGATCACTGCTGGCTTCTTTTATTGTGCCTCTTTCTTGGTCCTCATACAGTAAAACAGACAGCCTGTGGCTGCAGGATCAGACAGTAACACCTGAGTTAACTCAGCATTTCAACCGCAGGGAGCTCACTGCAAAAAAATATTCAAGCAGGTAAGCATTTATCTGCTTCACAGAGAACAGGATCCCAAGTAACCTGTTTATATCTGGGTTTATATCGGGATACATCTACATGAGCAATAGTGACAGCACTGTGAAAGTACCGTATGAGAGATCTGCAGATAGAGAACTAAGTTTGGTGCAAAGAAGGGCCCAAATAGTTATCTTGGGCCTGAAAATCACCTTAATCACTTCTCTCTGCACAATAACAAACAGAGCTGCCTTCAGGCAGCAGCCACACTGAATTATCCCACCAGCAAACAGAAATCTGAGGAATGCAGAAGAGAGTGGGAAACAAGGTGAAAAATTATGAGAATACATGGAAAGTGCCACAGGATGGCAGCAGTAGGAAAGGACTGAAAAGGCAGCAAAACCAGTAAGGAGAAAAACCTCCGTGCTATTTTTGAGTGCCCACCTGATAAATACATCAGTGTAAACACAAGCCAACCTAGAGACAGCTTACCTTCAGACCAGCACCGACTGCCAGGCATGGGAATGTTATAACTGCTGTATGCCCTTCAGGTAGGTAGAGTCCTGTACTCCTCCAGGCTGTCTTACCTAGAAGGTAAGAGAACACAGACCTAAACAAGCAAGCACTTCTTTGGCCTGATGTTATGGATTCTGGAGATTTCAAGCTGCAACAGAAGAATCTTCCATTCTTTTCTCTTCCCTTGCTCTACACTCACAGAACTGTCTCGTGTTTTACCCAACCTGTCAGAAATAGTTTTAAAGCAATAAGGTAGCAGCGTGAACAAGATCAACACACCATTAGCAAGCAAGCCCACCCAAATCTGAACTTCTGGAAAGGCCAAGCTTAAATGTGTTTACTAGTATCTTTTAAAAACAAGAAGAAAAAAAGAGAAACCACCCCCCCATACCTCCTCCACTCAGATCTTCTTACCCTAAAGCCCTCATAAGAGGTGCATACTGTGGTGGCATTAAACATGGTTGAAGTTGCAATGATCATAAACCATTTCCTAAATAATAGACTGACAGTGACATTGCATTTTTCCTTACTGACTGGTCTGGCACAAGCTGGGTCCCACAGGAATTCCCGTTTCTAGCTGAGTGAAGTTATGAGAAAGTCTAAAAGGAATGTCCTATGCTAGGTGTAACTGTAAAATGGCTACTCCACCATACTACTACAATTCAGCATGTTTCTAGACGGTCTTATCATGGAAATGCAAGTCTCCTCTCCTTAGATATCTGTAAATGCTTGCAACACACAGTGCAAAACTGATCCATCTCTACTGCACTAATCGGGCAAAATCCACTACATAGTTCTGACATAAAGTTTACTCAAGCATATTTCAACACAAACAGTAAAAGTCCTAAAAAGGGTTCAACTGTCATATAGCACCCAACTTACAACCTCTCCTGTCCTCCAAGAAGGTGGGACCAGTTTTGTCAAGCAAAACCTAATCCAAGGAAAAATGCAAATTGGACTATATCACAGTGTTTCACCAATTCAACTCAGTTTTGCTGAATTTACACCAAAGGCAGTTTTGAAATGGTGTTCAGAGTTTGCTGGCATTTCCTTCTTTTCTGCTCATATCAAATGACACAAATTCTGAGTATTTCTGGTCAAACAAAATACTATGTTCAATCCAATGCATTCAGTTCAGCCAACCCTAATAATTTTTCCTTTTTGTCCTGACTCAGTAGTGTTAAAACCAGTGAGCAGTTATTCCACAACTTTTCTCTCCGCATATCCTCTGCACTCGGACATTGCCACTCCAGCAAAGTCTCCTTTATCTCATTAGAACAGTTTGGAAACAACTCCTCTCAATCATATTCTAATACAAAAAAAAAGAAGATTAACCTGTCCAGGGGATAATACTTTACCAGTGAAATTTAACCTAGAGTTTAATCAGCTGTAAGCTGGAATCTCAGCAAGGTTGTAGAGATACAAGGCCTAAGCTTAGACAAATCATTCAGGGTGTAATTACCAAATACTTCAGCTTCAGTGGTGGTGTCAGCCCAAGAAGTTCCCACCATGCTTCCAGCCTCTTGTTTTTTATCACCCCTAAAACCAGACCTTCACTCCATCAAGTGTGCTGACACAAGTTGTGAGACCGTGCTACAACTCAGGCTGAAATTATCTAGATAAACATTTTGTTCCTAACTCCTACCCCTTCACAGGATGGCCCCATAGACGGCTGCATCAGCACAACTACGCCAACAACAATTTGCAGTGCAGAGCCCAGAGTTTCTCAAGGAAGCTTTCTTGCTTTCTTGCAAAGCCACTGTGCTGTGCAAGTACCCTGAGGCACTTGTCAGGTGGTTCTTCTCCCCAAAGTGCCCGTGCCCATGTTCAGGCACACGCAGACACACGCACACTGAGGACAGGCGCCCCACCGATCCCAGCAACGGGATGCCTCAAGAGGAAGGGGGATAGGCTCCTCACCTGGGTTTGTGCCATCAATTTCCACAGTGACGGGGAGGGTGCAGACCCCAGCAGCAGATTTCTGCACTAGGGCTGCACTGTCCGTCATGGTGAGGGACAGCTCGGTCGCCATGCAGAGAAGGACTGCTTCTTTGGAGTTGCTCTTGACAGGGCACTGCCTGCTGACATGTGGGATCCCACTTCTCTGAAGCACTTTGGTCAGGATGCGGTGGAGCGAGGCATACGCAGGGCAGTCATGGGCTGGGATGTGCAGAAAAGCAGCACAGTCTTGTGCTAGCCTTTGCAGCCAGTCCTTCAAGGGGGCCTTGAGCTCCTCATGCTTCTCCACATGTCTGTTGAAAAGAGCCAGCGCCTTGCGGAAGTGGTAGTGCTCCCCAGAGCCCACCGCCGGGTGCTTAGCTGCCTTGACGCTCTGCCCCAGGATGCTCAGCCCAAAACGGTTCAGGATTTTGTTGCCAGGATATTCTGCCACAGCAGCTTTGCCATGATTCTGGGAAGCCCAGTACCAGGCCTGGCCTCCAATCAGTAACCCACCTCCCTCTGCCACAAAAGCGTGAACCCTCTCCGCATCTCTGTCGCTGTAAGAAGAGCAGCAGTACACACTCAGGTCACCTGTCAGCTGTGACACCTGTGACTTCACCTCTTCCTGAGAGAGGAGGCTACACAGTTTCTTCAGGCTGGCATCCACCCCCACCAGCCCCTTTTTCCCAGCATCCAGCCAGCAGACAGCATTGAGTAGGAACGTGGCCAGCTTTGGGGAGAACAGCTGGCTCTCATGGGTTGCCACCACAACACGGCCTCGGCCGTAGCGTGCCGCAGCTAAGAGGCAGCGGTGCGAGCTGTCCAGGCAGAGCGGGAAGGACAGTACACCATGCACCAGCAAGATGGAGGGTACACCCCCCGTCACCAAATCCAGCTCCGACACACCACGCAGGAGAAACTCCGCATCAAGGCTGAGGTTGGCCTGGTGCCTGCAGAACCAAGAGAGGTCCAGGTTAGCCCCCTACCCTGAATCCTCTGCACAAAAGGCCACCTTGTACAGCCCTGCCTCTTCTTCCTCCCTCATCCTTGTACATCTCGTCAGTTCTTTCATTTTTTTAAAAAAAACAACAAACCCATCAATACCTCAATTTTTCTCCTTTTAAAGCCTCAGTTTTTTGCAGTCAAGCAAATCTGTAAGAATCTCAGCACTCATTTTAAAAAAAAGGAGAGTAGGAAGAGTTCGAAGGGATGCTTCTAGACCTCTGACTTTGAAGAGCAGCTTGAAAATCGAAATACATTGCAGAAAAGAAAAAATGAGAAGATGTTTCATATTTTTTAAACTGCAGGTTTAAACTGCAAATGATGTGGGAACTGGCACATCTCCTCTGACAGAAACTTTCTCCATTTACCCCACCCTAGTCATTATCAGTCAGGCAAGCCCAAAAGATTTCTCTGCGCCTTCTTCTCCCAGCCTCTGCCACTTTGAGAACTGAAGAAAGGGTGGCTAGGCCAGATGGGCTAGATGGCCAGGCAGACACAGCTAGACAACTAATGACTGACTAGAAGTTGAATTAGGGCCCTAACACATAGTCCTCACGTTACTACTAGTTGGTCTCCACAACATAAAGAGATTATACGGTGCAAGGTCCTCTTATCTCTGCTATTTCCATATAACTGCTATATGTCATGGTGCAGAAAGACACATCTAATTACTCTCATGTGCTTTGTTTACACTTTCTCCTGGTTCTGCCAAACACAGTTTTCCTTCAACACCTGGAAATAATCTGTTGTTCTGCGGCCACTGCAGCCAGCTCAAGAATAAATGCTGCTGCTCTTTTGTATGCCCATAGGACAGGAATTGAATCTGCAGCTCTCCTTTGGTTATTACTTTACTGAGACCCTTTGTCGCACGGAGTATGTGCGCAGGCATATGGCACAGCACCTGCCTTGGGCTGCAGTCTGATTCTCCGCGAGTTAAGCAAAGGCCAGCAGGAAGGCCCAAATACACAGAGCCGTTGTATTACATGGAAATTAGGTATCTAAATTTCTCTGTGGCTCTGGATCCAACCAAAACTACCACAAAAGCACCCCCAAAAAGGTGTAATT
The DNA here is from genome assembly GCF_017639655.2 of Falco naumanni. Lineage (NCBI taxonomy): Eukaryota > Metazoa > Chordata > Aves > Falconiformes > Falconidae > Falco > Falco naumanni. The sequence continues at coordinate 8,383,553 of NC_054058.1, read as the reverse complement.
CACCCTTAGTTACCACTTAAAGTCTTGTTAATTGCTATGTAATTTTTCTCTGGTGAATTGTCCACCCCTCTCCCTCTTCCACACACTGTGCATGAGGCAGTGGGAACATGCCCACACAATGCAGGTGGGAAGAAGAAAAAACAATCGGCAAATTTTAATTAAGTAACTTCATTTGTTAGCTGTGTCCTAAGCATTTTGCTGAATTCAACAGCAGAGCTTTCTGCTGCCTTTATTGGGATACAAACTGAGCAGACACAAACTGATCCAGTAAGCATCAGAGGCAATTATTTGAAAATATTAGAAATTTAGTACTATATATCCAAAAGGAAAAGCCTGCGAAGAAAAGACTTGCAGGGCATTTTATTGTCCTTGTTGCAGCTTTCACTGCAGTGAAATGAAGCTGCCACACAGAGGAAGCGCAGCAGCACTCACGCTCCTCGGAGAACACACTGCACCTTGTGTAACTTGGTGGAAAGTGGCCAGAGGCACAGCCTGGCACACCCACTGGCACGGGGAGGTGGAGGAAGACAAAGATGGCACTCCGCTGCCAGGTCAGCTGTGCGATATGAGTCACAGCAGCCCTGAGCATTACACCTGCTGCTCCAGGTCCCAAAGGATCAGGCTGGAAGCCCAAACTAGGAGCATGGAGATTTCCTGCCCACAGCCTGCCAGAAGCTGAGAAGGGAAGTGGCACTCAGGCGATCTCCTCAGCCCTGCTCCAGCCTCAGGGTTTCACTTGCAGAAGGTGAATTTCCGCAAGTAACAGGCTAAACAGGTTTAGCAGCTGCCAGCCAGAGCCTGGCCCAGAGAGGTGGCCTTGTGCTCCATCTCCAACCTGGTTTTGAACTGCTGGAAAGCTGCTCCGAACACACACACACACGTGGGGAGTAGGAGTCGTTCCTCCTGTCCCTGTGTTTGCTGCACATTGCACTCAGGCACGCTTCATCAGGCAGACTGCTTTAAAAGATGGCTCCCCTCATTTCCTTCCCTCTGAAGAAACTCCCTGGACCTGGCTCAGCTGTCCTGGAAGCAGTCAAAGACATAAATCTTCCCAATTGCAAACAGTGGAAAGTCCCTCTTAAAAAAAAAGACAAACAGTTGCATCCCATCCTGGCTATTAAAGAACCAGCATTCACCATCATCCTCATCTCTCACCTCAAGAATCTTCTGTAAACCTGCATAACCTGATCAGTTGTTTAAATAGAGAGCAATTCAGATACTCACGGGACAATTAATGGGATCTTGGGAATTTTCTTGGCGACTTTGAAGATGCCTTTCTCCACAGCGTTTCCCGTGAAATATATGCCAGCCACGCTGGTCACCTGGTTCCCAGGGAACTCCAACAGCACCTTCTCCTTGCCATGTTGACTAGCCCAGTGCCAGGCCTGGCCTCCAACCAGCAGCCCTCCCCCCCCCCGCCACAAAGCCAACCAGGTCTTTCGCCCGCGCGCTGCCATAGGCGTCCATACAGTACACCCCCAGCGAGGGGCTGAGCTCTGCCCCCGCCTGCACTGCGGTGCCAGCCCTGAGCAGCAGCTGGGAGAGGGAATCCAGATGAGGATGGACCCCAACCAGGGCCTCGGGGGAAGGCTTGAGCCACTCCACAGCATTTCTGAGGAACTGGGAGAACTTGGAGTCCTTCAAGATTCCTTCATGGGAAACAACCACCATCCGGCCCTTCCCATACTGTGAAACGGCAATCAGAACCTGCTTCTTGGAGCTCATAAGCACAGGGTAGGCATCCTCTCCGACAAGCAGCAGCTCACAAGGAACAAAACTGCCAGTGAAGTCCCATTGCCCAACACCGTCCACTAACAGCTCGTAGGTGGCAGAGGGTTTCATCTTCAGGTCACTCCTATCTGGTGGAGAGAAGACCAACATTCATCACAGTATGGTTCAGCAATAACAAACAGCTGTAATAACCCTGTGGAGTCATTTCTTTGTTGTCTAGTAGGAACTCCAAACAAACGGGAATCATTTACTGGAAGCAGCTTTGTGGACAAACTTTTTCAGGGATTTGGGATTATTTTTTTTGTGTTTGGCTTTGCTACCACACTATTTAACATTTACACAGAAGTGACAAGTATATCAAGATGATGAAGGAAAAGAAAGTGACTGTTCCAACAAATTCTGCTATGCATCATGGAGAAGAACAGGGAAATAAGTACTCACTGTTCACTCTCCCATTAACAATTTATTTGGAAAGGGGGAGTGCCAAAGACTCCAGGAAGTTGGCTAGGCTTGTCTGGTAGAGGTGGTTCACATGGAAATAGCCAGAAAATTAAAAGACCTTATCAACACAACACACAGCACAATTCAAACATGTGGTTCACATTTTAACTCCTAATTGGCTATGTACAGAGCTACACACAGCTGTTGCAAGATGGTATTCCAAAGTTGTACTTTTCTAACTCCGTTGAAGCACAATAAGCCCTTGCTTAGTATTAGGAGGTGTGAGGGGGAGGAGAATCAAGCAGAAATGATGGAGACTACCGGCTCCCCTGGAGTAACTGCCAGTTTAAGTCACACAGTACCTAGAAGAGCAGGTCTGGGCACAGGAGATTCATGCCCTAGTTCCCTGATCCAAACTGCCGCATGATCTCAAGGAAATAATTTCCCTTTTCTGTAGCTTTTTTTTTCACCTGTTTTCCCATCTATAAAGTAAGGAGAGTGGTACTGACCTCGATCGCCAAGCCTTTTGAGGTCTATGGATCACACGTGCTCTACTTAGGCTTCCTCAGGTTGAAAGTTTGGCTTAGCTCTTCACCAAAGTTACCTTCTGCTGAGCTGTGGCAGCTGTGGCTGTGCAAACAGGAAGGTTTTGAAGTAGAGAATATGCCCCAGCTCCACCCAGTTCCTGTCATTCAGGATTCACAAGGCTGACTTGGAGCACAACGCCTACACCATGGGAAGGAGCAGCTCCGGGGCTAGCCTAGCCCTTTCGCTGGCAGCACCCATGCCAACACTGCAGCGACCTTCCCTGGTCTGCACATGCATTTCGTATTTGGCTACCCTGAAAGTAAATCCTTGCCATGCAAACACAGGAAAATGGAGAAATCCTGGAGAAGCGGCATCCTTAATTTGGATTTGTCACAGGCCCCAGGGTGCTGAGAAACAGCAACCCAATCAAGAATGGCAGTATCATTCCCATTGCTTATCCTCTGGACATGCCTGGAAGCTCCTGTTTTTCACCCACACTCTCGTGGGACTCCACATATGATTTATGAGTCAAAGCTGCTGATTAACATAGGATAAAACCTACACTGCCCAGTCATTTAGCTTGTTTGCTGGCTTAGTCTGAAGTCCAGCTTTGTTTCCTTAGGTTTGAATAAGCCCGACATTTAAAGGCAAATACAAGGTTTAAGTAGTTTAGGTTGTTCTACCAGGAATCATGCAACAAAGCAGTAACACAGTTTGGGAAAATACTGAAGTTTTTTCTGGTGGCTTCTGTGGACTTCATACTAACGTACCTGTACTGACACACTAACCATAACGTAGGGGAGAGGAAAATCAGTTGGATAGTTTCAACAACTCGTATTCTACCTGAGGACTACCCTACAGGACTAGGTTTGAAGTAAATTCAGTAAAAAGCAACCCTTACTTCTTAGTCTGCACCCTTCCTATCACAGGATTTGAAAGCTAACTTCCTAGACTGGGTCCCACAAAAGCACGGGTGCTCCCTGGCATTTATCCAGAACATGGTGTGGCTGTCTTGGACAGGATTTTAACTCTCTCTAAATGGAATGCAATTTTCACCATATAACAGAATTCCCAATTTCTATATAATCACAATTTCTTCACTTCCATTGCATTAACCATTTGAGTGTGGAGAGAAGAAAGGAAGTGTACTCATTAGACTCAGAACAGACACAACTACAGGTGAATTCCTCTTTCTACGGAGAGAAGGGAGAAAACATAGAAGGGACAGAGAACGCACATGTCTGACAAGAACTGCGGGAAGCCGCAGAAGACTGAGCTGCGTGACCTTCTTGTCAATTAGGAGGAAACGACGACTACACCTGGGCACACACAGAGAGAAGGGGAAGCTCTTCACTTGGCCATTTCCCTTCTTAACATGAAGTACAAATTCTTCATGACAGTGTCCTGAACAAGTCAAAAGACTCTCAGTTCCTTGTCTTCCCTCCTGTCCCTTCCATTTCTCACCTCCAGACAGTTCCCTATGCCCACAGAGCTGAGAATATTGAGAGTAGGTATTGCAGCATACATTTATAAATCCTGCCAGACGACTAATTCTCTCCTAGCATTTCTTCTGTCTCTGGAAAAGGGACAAAAATGTAATTGCAAGGTATTGGGGCTTCATTAAATGCAGACTTAAGATTCCATCATCTGCTGTCCTGAAGTCATCACATCCAGGCAAAAGGGATGAGGTACAAAGGAAGGAATACCCCTTGGGCCACTCAGGAAGAATATCTCTGGGAGAGAGATGACCGGGGAGGGGGGGCTCTAAGGGTGAACAAGGGAACAGACTTTGTGTGTCAAGCGCTCACTTTGGGGTAAGTCTTTTAGGTCCCTGTAAAGCCTGTGAGAATTTCAGTGAGTAAAAAGCACGGGAATGTGCAGTACCTGAGAGGAAGAGGACAAAAGGCACAGGACATTCACTGGAGTGGATCACTTGTTAAGAACACAGGCAGCCTAAGTGAGTGCGAGAAACACAGGTCCTAGACATTCGGCTGCTCTTCCTAAATGGGGGGGGGGGGGGGGGGCGGGGCACACTTGGGGGTTTCCAGTCTTCTCTTTCAGATTTACAGTTTAGCAGTCTGCACAGTAACCAAGCATCAAGTATGTTGCAAAGTCTGTAGCCAGTAAAGAACTGGTGGGCTCTTTCTTTTTCACGTTTATCAGCAAATTGAGCAAGGAGAAAAATGCTGACATTTGGCATTTGCTGAAGGGACAAAAGTACTTATTATATCCATTATGTCTGTTCATCATCAGTGAGGTTTTAAACTGAAAGAAGGTAGATTTAGATTGCATATAAGTGAGACATTTGTTATGATGAGGCTGGTGAGACACTGGAATGGGTTATCCAGAGAAGCTGTGGATGCCCCAACCGTAGAAGTGTTCAAAGTCAGGTTGGATGGGGTTTTGAGTAACCTGGTGTAGCAAAAAGATGCTCCAGTAGGGCAGGAGGGTTGGACTAGATGATAATTCAAAGTCCCTTCCAACCCAAACTGTTCTATGATTCTGTGATTCTAAGACTCGCATGCTATGTAGCACAAATGCACACTGCAAGAGTAAGTGGGCCTTAGAGCTGGCTTAAGCACAGAAGGGAGAGCCTAGGCTGCTGCCAGGGCAGGAATGTGCTCAGGCTCTGCACTACTAGAGGATCAGGAACTTGGTCTTAGCCAGTGTGTGCTCACATACATACAGCATCCGTCTTAGCCAGTGTGTGCTCACATACATACAGCATCCAGGGTAACTGTGAGGCTGGACCACTTGAGAATGGGCTCAAATTTGTGTTAACCTGAAGATGGAGATGATGACTGTCAGAACTGAACATCTCAGCTATGTTCTGCATGCTTCCCCACCCTTTTCGACACCTGTGAAAGCATAAGCACCATGAAGCCACCAGTGGGGAAGGCTAAAGCAGTGAGCCATAAAACGTAAAGATTAAGCGATGTGCAAGAAGGGTGGTGAGATGAAGCAATAAATTCAGGTGCAATGGATTGCATGCAGAAGGGAACACAACACTTAAACTTTGACCACAACCCTTCTTAAAGAACTGCTCAAAACTATGGTAAAAGAAGACACCTAGTGGAGATCACAGAATATCTCAAGTTGGAAAAGACCCATGAGGATCATGAGTCCAACTCCATGCTCCTTGCAGGACCACCAAAACTAAACCATACGACCAAGAGTGTTGCCCAGATGCTCCTTGAACTCTGACAGGCTTGGTCCACTTCCCTGAGGAGCCTGTTCCAGTGATGGATCACACTCTCAGTGAAGAACCTTTTCCTAATGTCCAAGCTGAACTTCCCCTGACACAGCTGGAAAAGTGAGATGGAGAAGCGGGAGGGAGCCAAGCAATAGTTTGCATGGGAAATACAAGGTTAGAAAAACATACATCAAAAAAAGCCTTTGCCTTTCTAATGTTACATAACAAAAGTCAAAGAAACAAAGCTAAATACATCAAAGGGAAATAGAGCCAAAGAAGTAGTAGATTAGGTTGTAAATTAATGGCACTCTAAAATTAGGTCAAGAAAGCAATTATTAAAGGAAGCGACTTTTTTTTTTTGTTTACAGTTACAGTGTTTAGAGTTATAAGAGAGCAGATTGAAAACCAATAAAAACTAAAAAAAAAAAAAATTAGTGAAAGTGCAGCTGAATCAATCAGGCAATTACCTGTAATTACTGTTAATGGTATTACTTTTATATGGCACTTTACAGCAGATTACAAACCACTATAATTTCAAAGCCGAGTAAAATCCTGGTGTGTTTTAAGGAAAAAACCAGGAATTTCCCATGCTTTCTGGTGGTGTTAACATGCATGCACTAGGGTACACTCACTGGCTAACAGGATGCAAAGAAACAGAAAATATGAATGTCTAAACACACATCTGTCCAGCCATCTTAGTTGCTTTTCAAGATAAGGCAAAGAAAGAACCAAATGAAAGCAGCTGATGATATCTGAGTATTTCAAAATAATTTTGCATTTGGAAATGTAATTAACATCTTAATAAAATTGATTTTACTAACTTCCTATGAACGGAAAGCAAGCTGATCGGCTATGATCAGTAACGACAGGGACACACTGAATCAGAAGAAATGTCTACACAAAAAAGTGCTGTTTTTAGTCTTTTTAAAAAATCTACACCTGTGATCTAAAAAGGACAGCAAGTATCACATGAATGAAATTACCAAATAGAAAGTAATGTACAGAAGCACAGGAGAAGAAATCATAACCTTACTAGAAAATAATTTTTTTTAAAATGAGAAATTGCTTAAACGCAAGTCCTCTGGCCTCTAGTTTTAGCGAAGTGTTGACATCTGTTGGTGAAGGAGGAGCAGAGCAGCACAGAAATCTCCAGCAACTGTTGATACAGAGCCCTTTTCCAGAGGGGCTGAGCCTCATTTACATGCCTGCTGTGTATAACAGAACAGATCATTTCCCTTTAAATGTTGCTAGGTTTTAAAGCACGGGATAAGCATAACCTTGTCCGCACCAATCTACTATAACCTGCAGTGATGTTGGTAAAAGATGAGGGAAACCAACAACTTTATCCCTTCTAAACTAAAAGGAAAGCACAGGACTTGTTTTGCTATATACTGCCGAGGAGCAAGGGAAAGCAAGGATCCTGGGACAGCTCACTGAAGCTGAGCATGAAGAACAGGCAGGGTGTAACTCAGGTGGTGGGCAGCAGCTGATACCCTTAATGACCTATCAAAGACACGTCACACAAACTAACAGTGTACAGTTAGACTGGTGAAGGTTTGTGCCTTACTGTGAATTGCGTAGCACCACTTACTGCAACAAAAAAATGTGCAGTTCACATAAACTGAACATTGTTTCCTCCTTACCGTCATGCACTATTATATTTTACAATGCAACAAGCAGAAGTATTACAAGCCATGCCTTATCTCTTAAATCATATTCTTTTTCAACTCAGTATAAGTGTGATACACCAACAAGGAGCATCTGGGGCTTATTTTGGATTCTGAGACTAACCAAACAATGCCTCAGAAGAAATGTATGCCAAGTAGAAAAAGTACCAAGTTTACTTAGTTCTTTGTTACTGCAGCCAGATTTACAATCGATACATGTTTTAAGGCCTTCTTTCAAATAACATTGGGTGCACAAATTACTGTTCCGTCCCATGCCCTATGAGCTGTTCCTCTGGTATTAGCTTTCCCAGAGATGTCCTCACCACACTCAAGCCACACTGGGTTGAATCATGTCTTTCCTGGCAGTTGGCATCAGGGGCGTCCCTGCCAAGGGCCAGGCTGTTAGTCTGCCCGCCGGCGAGTTTGTGTTGACACAGAGTGTGGGGCTTCTGCCTTTATTCCTTTCTTACACCCTGTGCTTGGCCCTTTCAAGCCAATCAAGCCCAAACCTTTGCTCATGATAAGGTTGGGTTCAGTTCATGTTCCAATCACAAATGAATATTCAAGATTGTTCCCTTTTTGGATATTCTGTTTGCTGTTATCTCATACTGTCATCTTTGCACTTGCACAGACCTGCATTCTTCACTTCTTATCCCCATCTGTGTGCGTCTGTGGTGCCAGCTTGATCCACACAACTGGGCAAATGAACCTCCAAGGCCACACAGCCTGTCACGGCGGGGCTTTGGTCAACCTACACAGTGCAGTGACTTGAGCCATGACATACCTGGGAAGCTGACCCTTTGATAGCACCCCAAAGGTCCTTCTTGATGGGCTAGGCCACCTCAAGTCCTGCCCTGGCCTCTGCAGGACCTGTCAGTAAAGCTACAGCTGAGCTGCATTGCCTTACGCCATCATTACGTTTTACGTCCAAACCTTGCTATCTCTAGCAAGTTTTTATATAAACCTATTCATAACTCCAGCATGTTGCAGACCAGCTTTAGATAGGCTTCATGTCCTGGGAGGCTGTTCTGGATGTGTTCTGGGAGGCTGTTCCAGACTATTGCTGCAATTAGTTGTTTTTCAGGGCATTTTACTGCCCAGGCTATTCTCTGCTATTTTAGGCAATCATCTCACTTGTCTTTCACTCTGCCTGAAAGCTATTGCCAAAATTTTTGTTTTGACCTAAATGTACCCACCAAGATCCCAAATCTTTCCTTTGTATTCTCCTCACCTTGCTTAGTTAATGTCTTTAGTTTCAAAATTGTCTCCACCATATATCTTCTGAAAACAGGCCTGACATGACATTAAGGCACCTTTCCAATGCTGTGGTGCTATAAACACACCTTAAAAGAGGCTAAAGCCAAGGCTTAAAAGACAGGGGAGACTCTTTCAACCTACCTTCCACCCATACATACCCTAGCGAAAGCATTATAGCATTGACAGCACCTAAAATGCTCACTGCCTTTTTTCTACTACCTCTGCCCCCTTTTTCCATAAAGCCCTCCACATACAGCCTGCTTTCAACTTCTGTTCTGCCTGTAGTACCCTAAGGGAGGCCCTTAAACAAGATCTGGGCAGTCTTTGAAAAGTTAGTAAGGGACACAGCCCGCAGTACTGGGTTTAAATTACATACGTAAGTTTGCACCACTATGCTGAAAACAGGAATGGCTGAAAATACGAGATATCTAACACCTGTAAGAGATCTCCACTAAAAGATCTTTCTTTTTCACTATTAAACACTTTCCTCAACTTGGTTCTAGCATGTTTGGCAGTTGTGGCAAATTTAGCACCATTTCTACATACTGCAACTTTTAAATGCTGCATTATGAAGCATACAATATACAGCTGAAAAAGTGCTAGTCCCAAACAGAAACTTCATTGCCAAACGTAAGGCAGATGACCAGTAAACGTTTATTTTAAACCAACATATTGGTTTATTATTAGAACATCTAGGTGAAAAGAGAGGTCAAACCCAATGAATTAGGAGTACAGAGAACTTGTGTGTTAGCGCTGACTGAAGAATGTAAATTCAGTACCATGCAGACTCATTACGGGACAAAATGAAGCAGCACCTCTCGTGTTTTTGCTGTGCCTCCCCTAACAAGACCTGCTAGACCTGCTGGGCCAGAACCAGCTTAGATGCTTCCCTCTGTGTTCCTCAGTGTATCGGGGTCTAGGGTCTATGCGCAGAACCAGCTTTGTACCTCCTACAGATTTAATCTACAGCCAAATAACTTACTCGTGCTAAACTGCAAACTGACGGGAGCTAGAAGCTTCTAGACAAAATGCACCCAGAAACCACAAGTTTCTTTCCCTCTCCACTTACTCAGTTTGAAAGTGTATTAAAGTGCTTATGTTTGCCTGGGGTTGAAAGGCATCTCTTTTTCAGGGGAAACCCATAGATTTCCCAGTTTACACCCACCTACTGAAGTAATTGCAGGTACTTTATTTAGGCTCTTTGTTACTACCTTCCTTTGGCATCGGCAGAAGCTGGAATCTGTGTGTATAGATGCAGCTTTATACTGGCACAGAACAAGTCCAGGTTGCATGCAGAATCAGGGCAGATGCAACATGCGTACTCACAGAGCGATCTCACATACTGCTGCCAGACCTCCTGCAGCCTGTTCGGGGATCCCTTGTGAACTTGGCGTTCTGCACCGCACAGGCCCGTGCCGGGAGATGGCAACGCAGTTTGTAAAAGCAACTCCGGTACACTGAGCACCAGCCTGTCAGCCTCTTCCCTTTTACCTTCAGTGACCGGTTACCCTTAAGGAAGAATCAGACGTCACGCTGAAGAAGCAATGCAAAACCCACTAGGCGCATAACAAGCGGGCGCCCGCGCCCCGCAGTCGCCCCGGGGCTGTGCGCGTTATGGCCGCGGTTGCGCAGCCCCAGCGCCTCTCCCGAGCCGCCGGCGAGCAGGAGCAGCTGCGGCAGGCGGGCAGGAGGGGCCGGCAGCGCCCAGCACCCGTCGGGAAAGCGGGAGGAGAGAGGGGAAGGGAAAGTTCAAGAAGGGTCGGGAAAGCGCCGCGGGAAGTCGCAGCCGTCGCGGGGAGCGCGCAAAGCTGTGCGAGGGGGCCGTGGGAGCCATGGCTTGCAGTGAAACGCCGAACACGTTTAACATTTTGGCCTTATTTGTGCCTGAAGTGACGGACAAGGTCCGTGTTTTGATTTTACATCATGGGAAGTGGCAAATGATTTGGTCAAAAATAGCATTCAGCCCGCGAGGTTTGCGCAGATGCCGAGCAAGCCCATAATCTGGTCTGCTAATTTCTCTACACTTGCACTAATGCTCTCTAATGCACTCTTCATATCCAGAGGGCGCATCCCTTTTTTGATGCATCCCCAAATATTCCAGCAGCAGGCTGAGGTACAAAATGGTGCTACCAACCCTTATGGATATGGACAGACAAGCCACACAGCCTGCGCTCTGCGCCCTAAGCGAGTCCTGGTCCGGGGTTAACAAACCGTTTTCAAGCACATGATTTCTAACGGGACCGCCACACCGGCAAGCCAGGTGATGCCCCGAGCTCCCGGGGCTGCACGCTCGCTGCCGGCACGTTGCTCCCGTGCCTGATTCTACCTTTCCTGCGCTCGTCCACAGCTCGCGGTGGGCGAAAACGCAAGCAAGCGCCAGGCAGCTGCAGAGGCCGCGGTGGCAGCAGGGCTGGCTCTGCTCCGAGCCCAGCTGAGCGCAGCGCCTTGCCCGGGCAGCGCAGGGGGCAGCGGCCCCTCCCCGCTGCGGGGCCGGACCCTGCGCCACCTGCGGGAGGCGGGCGCGCTGCCCGCGCTGCACAAGCGGGCCCTCCCGCCCCCCCCAATTAACTCTTCCTCACCCTCCGGCCGTGTAACGCCGGCCGCCTCCCCGGCCTCCTCTCCGCCCCCAGGGGCGACACACACTTTCACCCCGGCCCCTGGCACGGCCGGGCGCTTTGCGGCAGCCTCTCTAGAAACTTCTCGGTCCCTCCCTCTCCCCTCCCCTTCCTCCTCCCCGCCGCCCGCGAGCCGGCGCTGCGGCGAAGGCAGGAGGGAGGGCGGCGCGCGGCGCCCGCCCCCGCCCGCGCTGCTCGGAGCCGGAGGCGCAGCGAGACGCGAGCCCCAGCCCGGCGGGAGGCCGGTGCCGACCCCCCCCCTCGCGGAGCGGCTCTTCCCTGCGCAGCGGTGGCAGCGGCAGGCGGCATGACGGCGGAGGAGATGAAAGCGGACGGGGCTCCCTTGCAAGGGGTGGACATCACCCCCAAGCGCGATGGGGGCGTCCTCAAGGTACCTGGTGGCTGGGGCGGCCGCTCCGCGTCCCCGCCCCCCCGCAGTGACTCGGAGGCCGGTGGGGAGGGGTCCGCACGGGAGGGGTGCGTGTCCCTCCTCGCCTGCGGGCGGGCGCCCCCGAGTACGTTGCCGTGCCGGGGCGGGTTGTGCCCGCTGAGGGGCCGGGGCCGCTGCCCGCAGCCCTGCCGCTTCAGCGCGCGCGGAGGGCGGGAGGCCGCCTCAGGCGCGCACGCGCTGCCCGCCCGCGGGGGCTCCCACACGGCGGTGGCGACGCGGGGCTCCCCTCAGCTCTTCGGGGCTCCCCCGCCGGCAGGGCGAGCCGCAGCCCGGGCCGCCCGCTAGGAAAGCCCGGGGCCGTGGTGGAGGGGAGGGGCTGCTTGCTGCCTTCGGGCTTTTCCCTGGGGCCGGGGGTGTGGGGGGGGGGTGTGCGGGGGTGCCGGGCCGCGCTCTCCGCCCCGCTCGCAGGGTGCGGCTCTGCCCGCACGGCGTTTTTTGGGGGGGAGTGGGGGGTGGGTGTCCGGGCCCGCCCCCCAGCACGTGTTCGGGGGCTGGGAATTAAAGATGGTGCCGCGGCGGGGCACGTGTGGCTCGTCTGCGGCCGTGGTTGTGGCGCAGCGCGGGGCTGTCTGCCTGCGCCCGCCCGCCTTTGCGGCGCTGGAAGCGGGGCGCTCCATCTTGGCGCGAGCTCCTGGCGCGCGCCGGCCGCTCGTACCTGCGGTGGCGCATCGTGCACGTGCGCCCGGTGTGAAGCCGGCGGCGGGAGCTGGGCCGGCGGCCCGTTGGTGCGGGCTCGGCGGGAGCGCTGGCTGCGAGCCAGCTGCAGGTGAGGCCGCTGGGGCCACCCCCAGGGCAGGCTGCGGGAGCGGCTTGTGCCCTGTATTCAACGTGCCAGTAGACTGGCTTCTATCCTTTGTACTGGAAAGTCAGTTGATACGTGCAGCAGCGTTTATACCATGAGGGGGAGTTGCACTAACTTCCTCTGTCAGATATTTCCTATTTCCATATCTCTAGAAACTTCTAATGATCACTGGAAACGTGTTGGTTGTTTTTTTTTGAATCACAGTGAGATTTCATAGTTGCGGTGTTAAAAAGAAGAAAAGTAGCACCACAGCAAAGCAGCAAAGACAAAACTCTAGTTTTAGCCTTTAGAGCCTTCTGGCTTTAAATTCTGGGTTTGTCATAGAGGTGCCGTCTGCAGTCTCAGGAGGGTTATCAGGGGCCAGATTGAAGATGTGTGGCTGGTTTCTGTACTCTGCTTTCCCATGTTTCCAGCTTATGTGCTTTGGTGAAAGTTTCTATTTTTTACATATAGCACAGATTAGAGCATTAGGTTAGAGTTCTCATCTGCGTGGCTGCCTGGGAAGCTGCCCACGGGTCTCCTGCATCTTGGATACCTAACTAAGCATGGTAAAAGGCAGAGAGTGTGTCTGTCTACATCGTGCAATCCCCACCTTTTGATGGTGGAAAAGCAGCAGGTGACTCTTCAAAATATTTTAAAAAGGGGGGAGGAAAAATACTGGCGAGAGAGCTGAGGTTGTGAGAACTTCAAAAAAGGTGAGATTGTGAATTGATAAGGCAAAAGACTGTAGAGGTCATGAAGTCCAGCCTTCATGGATTTTATTTTTCTATACTAGAGTGCAGAATACACCCATTGAAATCAAGGGTCTAATTCTGAACTATCTGCAACAATCTTGTACTAGTATGATTGCACTGATTCCACGAGGTTTTTTAATTTTTTCGTTAGCTTTGTATCAGAATAGTATCCAGAGGTTTTTTTCTGGTATTGCTCAATGTGATTGCACTATTTCTAGTGTAAACACTTAAGTTTAGAAATACTTGCCATCACAATATGAACAGAAAAGCCAGGTTTCTTCATCTGAAAGGGAAATAAAAATCTTACAGAAAATAGGGTTGCCCTGTTGAGTATATGAAAAAGTGAAATGAGTCTCTTGAAAATTAAGTAGATGCAAAAGAATAATAATGCATAAATACTGAACATGAGATATTTGTTAGTTTTATGTTGAATAACTTAGTATGACGCCACAAGAATATGGCATTTGGGATAGTAAGTTTTCATTAAAAGCAGCTACCGTTTCAAAGTGACTTCAGTTTGGCTGCTTTAAAATTACTAGTTTGGATCCACTGGTTTTATACATACATCTAAACATGATGTAGTTTAGGTTGGTTACCAGATTCATGTTATTTTCATATGTCTCTGTTCCCTTACCTCTGTGATCTGTGATAGTGGTTGCTTGATTTTTTGCCTTCCTTGGAGGAGAAATCAGTAATTAGTTCTGTAATGCTAATAACTGCTGTAGCACTGAGGTGGTGCAGGGTAAGGGGATGGTGTGCTGTGTGAGATCAGGCATCCCTTTTCATACTGAGAATTCTCTCCCTAGGAAGCTGAGCAGGTAGTATTTTTTTCAAGATTTTACTTTTTTCCCCTCGTCTTTTATGTATCCAGTGAGGTGCTTTCAGTTTGTTAAGAGTCTGTTCGCATTGCCTCAGCTTTGGTGAAGGGTGCTGGCATTTCAGCCATATAGTCAGCTGCAGGGATGATGAAAGGCAGAGTGGGAGATAGACAGTGGTTGGTTGCAAGAAGTTGAAATTTGGGAAGGAGTCTCCCAGTGGTCTGGTTCCTGCAGTGAAAACCACGATTGGTGTGGAAGCATGACATCTTTATAGTTTTTCTTCAAAGGAGGGACACCAATCCATACTTCCATATAACTGTCCTTGAGTAAATGTTTATCTTGTGTGAACAGGATGTTTTTCAGGTCTCTATAGATGCAAGTGAATAGGGTTCTCCATTGGTTACCTTTTGCCTAGCTAAAGTAATGCAGAACTTTGGCTCTGAGCTAGATGGTTTCAGTCAGTGTTGGAGAAAACTCAAATCTGAACTTCTGGATTCCTGTTATGGGCAAGGCTTCATATCCTTGCCCTATGAGATATGTCAGTATTATTCTCTTATTTTTATATACATTTTAAATGGATACTAGAGAGACTGGCTAATCTTGCATTTTGTATAGTGTGCATTTAGTTGCTATTGGTCTTGCTAGCTAGGCTGGGGAACCTCTTGGGAAGAAAATTAAATCCTTGCAGTTGTATGTGAAACTGGGGTGCTGGCACCCAGAGTGGTGGCAAGACAAAAATACAGTTTAATAATTCCTAAGTGTTACTGTGGTAGCTGCTAGAACTAACCCGCATTGGGGCGAGATTCTGTTAACTTTTGTTGAACTGTCTGGTTTCACTTGAGCAATCCTGAATTGCATGTTAGAATGGATTTTGCATGGAAAGAACTAGCTGATTTCTTATTTAAATGCTTTACCTAGAACACCAAACTTGTAGGTAATGATAGAGTGAGTGGTGGTGAGGAAAGTACTTGAATAAATAAAAAAAAAGGCAGCTTGCCTAATGTTTTACCTGTTAAAGTTTCAAGAACATTTAAAATCTTGTTGAGGAAATTAAGTGACATTGCTAACTATAGATGCAGAGAGATCTGTAAGCTGGTGCCAACTGTTGCCAATTAAGTTCTTGTATCACAGCAGAGCCATCTTAAGGCTCCTGCATTTGCAACACTTCTAATCTGTAGACAGAATAGCCAATCCATTTCCAAATAACTGAAGTAGACCTGCAAATCTTTTATCTAATGAAGATGATAATGCATGCACCTAAGTACGTGGAATTAATGTCCAATAGGCAGACTTTATTATTAATTATTATTATTAATCAAAAAAAGACTTTAATGATCTTTATGTTGCTTACTGTTTTTTCTCAGGTTGTCAAGAGAGAAGGCAGTGGGACAGAGTCTCCGATGATAGGTGATAAAGTGACCGTCCATTACACAGGATGGCTTCTTGATGGCACAAAATTTGACTCCAGTCTGGACAGGAAAGACAAATTCTCATTTGACTTGGGAAAAGGTAATAACTTGTGTTTGGTATTAATAATTGAGATGGGATTTCCTTGCATGTATGACTCTTTGCACCTTAAAGTTGCTATTTAAATTGGTTTTCAGAGCTTAAGGTTTATTTTCTGGCCAAATCAGAATGGCTTTGAGATTTTTCTGAATGAGGGAATTGTGTAGCCCCTGAGGCCTGCTGAAGAAATTACAGGCCTTGGACAAAGCACTCCAGGGGAGCAAATTTGCACTGAAGTACAGTGATAAAGGATGGTTAAGTAGCCAGAATATGCATTTTGTTGGTACTTGTTTTGGCAAAGGCACAAATTCAGGAGTACTTAATAGTGACTAGACACTGGAACAGAGCGCATAGGGGCAGCTGTCAGCTGCAGCATGATGAAACGTACTCCCTTTTTCCCTTAGTTTCCAAATTAACCCAAATATGAATCTTGAAGTACACCTCTTTATTATCAAAAACCTTCATTTTTTGAATGCAGAAATACAAACATCTTTGTTTCAGCAAATCTTAGACTACTGAATTGTTTGGTTTTTTTCTGCTGACACTTCCTCACCCACTGTTTTTTTTTGATTGAGAGATAAATTCTGTGGTGTACTGAAATTTGAGATAATACGAAGTGTACCTATTAATGCAAGACTAATAAAAAAGCTGCTTGATTGAGTTGAAAGGAGCAGCAAGTAGGAGAGCTTGAGGAAAAGACAGGATTTTGTTACTTGAGATTCCAGCTTCTGCTCGCTTTTGGCTTTAGAAGGACTACTTCTGTTTTCCTCCCCTTCCCATTCAAGTGGATGTTAACTTCTAGTTACCACTTGTGCTGCTCTTTGCCAGCTGATAAAGTAGAGAGAGAAAAGATTGTTTTCAAAATAGGAGCAGGCAATCTCTTGCCCTAAGACCTTCAGTTTATTGTTATTTCCTCGTACTTGAGATTGTGCCAAGCACTTCAGTCCATGTCTGTATTCAGATTACTTGTGTCCCCTATAGGGGAGGAAAAGAATCACTACACCTAGAATGAAGAAACCTTTGATAAATCAGAGCAATCACAAGTCTTTCAGCATTTCTGCTCTGTCTTAGCTTTTGTATACTGAAAGCACTGAAGTTCAGTTTTACAGCTGATCATGCCTTTCATGTATGCCTAGCAATCATGTGATTGAAATTTGACTTGCATAGGTGAGGTGATAAAAGCATGGGACATTGCTGTGGCAACTATGAAGGTTGGTGAAATCTGTCAGATTACATGTAAACCAGAATACGCCTATGGCTCAGCTGGGAGCCCCCCAAAGATACTTCCCAACGCTACGCTGATTTTTGAGGTAAGTGAGAGATGGTCACTAAAACCGTATGCTTGAAAAACACAACAAAGATCAGATTTCAGTGTAGAAAATATGTGATGTAATACCCTTTTAAAACAGGAATGTTAGGTTTTCAAAAGAAAAAGTGTGCTCAATTAGGGTAATGTGGGCAATGTACAGAGTTCTAGTCTAGCTGCTACTGATCTGCAGTGGCTCAGGTTCCTTTATTTTGGAGTTCTTAAAAATACTTGAATGTTTTCCAGGGTTCATAGTTTTTATTTTACAGTTACAGAATGAATCACTATGGGAGAGTGCAGGTTGGGAGGGTGGACCCATCTTAGTGACAGACTCTGAAGTAGTTGAAAAAATGGAATTTTTAACCCTCTTTCTACTTCATAGGACTCAAAGTAATGATACTTATGTTGAACATGTAAAAGATCTCAACAACAGGAAGAGCAATTAATGTCCTAGTAACATTTTTTTTGTACTTTTTTTTGTGTTTTCTTTGCAATATTAACATGATTTTTTATGAGCTGTTTGGGGGAGAAAAGAGATAATGGTGCCATATAAACTGCTGGACTATAAAAGTGTATTTGAACAGCCGTGCAACTATGAACTCGGTTTTCTGTAGAGCTGAGCATTTTAATAAGCCTTAAAGCACCATAAGAGTTTGCATTCAGGTTCCTTGTTTATGACCAATGTCTGTGGATCCAGGCTACATTGATCAATATTACCATCACAGAAAGTAGTCTGTACACACTTGGTCCCTGTGATAGATTCTGACAGTCCTGGGTTTGGGGTCTGGATAACAGTGATTTTGCAATTCATGTGGACAGTTGGCTTCCTGGGAGGTGAACTGGGTGTCTTGGTGAGCGTGGAGCCAGTTAGTGTGGGTATTTCTTAACCTTGTCAGCAGAGGACGGAACCCATTTCCTAGGGATCTTCAAGGCATCTTCCCTCGCCATGTGCCCCCCACAAAGGGATTGGAAATAGCAGCTGTCTGTTGTGCGTTATTTCAGTAGTGAGGGTGGCTTCTCAGAATGCTGAGACTCTTAATGTATGGAAAAATCAAACATGATACTAAAGCAGTTCCTGGAGCATGCTCTGACAAACAGTCTAAACTGTGTTTGGGAGGATATATTTCTTTTTATTGTTGAAGCAGTTCAATTTTCCAAGAAATACTTTAATTGAACCTGAGAGAAGGCAGATGGACTTTAAATGTGTTTTTTTGAAAATCACTTTATTCTAAAATACTTAATCAATGAAATGGATTCCTATGTTAGAGGCATAAGGAAAATTAAGCCCTGATGATTGCTGTAAGATTGAAGGTTTCATCTAATACCTGAGAAAGGTAGAAGGAACTCACAGAGTAGGGACTGAAAGCCTGTTTAGATTTTAAGGGAAACAATGAGCATCTGTTAAGAAGGATAAATTAAACATAGTTGGATATTGTATTCCGATTTCTTTTCTTGCATGAACTTGTGAGTAATAGCATTAAAGGTGTATTTTGTGTGGAAGGATTAAAAAAATGCTGCCAGCAGGTAGTACCCCAGGCCACTAAGGGATAAGAACTAATTGAAAGTGTATCAAAACTCATGCCATTATTTCTGCAGTTGACTGTTGAAACAATAGTATCTTGTAAAGCTGTTTTTAAAGGGCATTTTTTAAATGGTTAACTCTGTAGATACTTGTGGCTTCTTTATATTGGCTAAAACTACACATGCTGGAATGCTCTGTGCTTTGCACAAGTGCGAGTGATACTAAGTACAATACAGGGCAGGATTTTGAAGGGAGAGTTTTTTTTCCTCTACCCCTCTGCATTTTTCTGCCCACCTCATTTTGTTGAGGGAAAGGAAAAACAAATAGACCTTCAGCATAGCAATTACTGAAGATGCTCACCTCTGTTTTTTACTGTCCATGTGCAGTGTTTCAAAGCTCAAGATCTTCTGCCTTGTCAGCATGATGAAGTATTCTGAAGGGCTTAGCAGTAGCATACAGGATGCTACATTGTTGTCCTGCAACAAGAGATAATACCTAACCTTTTGATAAATAAAAGCGCTACCTGCAAGATGAGATTTGTTTCATCAGAGTAGTACTGAGTCTTACCTGATAGTCATCCAGATTAGCCACTTCCCACTAAATTTTTCTTAATGATGCCAGTCTGACCTCTCCATCTTCTGGGTAGTTTAGGTAAAAGTAGTGTTTCATTCATGACCCTCTCTATCCCCTGCCTGAGCAGTAATGTTAGAGGAGAAAAGGGAGAAAGAAAGAAAAACACTGAAGCTGCCTGTGCCTCCCTAACAAAAAGGCCTGCAGATGACTAGCTACAACAGATAAGCAGTGCTGGGTATATCCTGAACTGGGGGAGTGGAACTTAGATCCAGAAACTCTTTTTTATTAGGTAGAAGGGACTTCTAACTAGTATGACTCTCAGGTGCTTAAAATCTCTTGAGTTTCCACTCTTATAGTCCTGCCTCTACATTTTCTTTTTATTATTAGAACAGTGTCAGCATGGTGCCTTTGCAAGTGCCGTAACCATACTAAAATTCTGTGCAAGTAGCCTTAAAAATGACCCTGTAAAACTTATTTAAAAGTTTTTTGTAGCTATGTCATCACCACATCAGCATTTCATTATGACCAGAAATAATGGATGTCTTATGGTTCGGAGTTTTGGTGGTTTTTTTGTTTGGTTATGTTGGGGGGGTTTTCTTTGTTTTGAGGGTTTTGAGCTGTTATCGTGGTTGCTTTTGCTAAGGAATATAAACAGATAGATTCTTCCATAGAATACTGTTGTGTAGGTGGAAAAAAAAATAATGAGGAAACCCGTATGTCATCAGTGGGATGTTCTGGAATGACTTTGCTTGTTTCGGACAAACTGAAGATAAAGACCAGAATATTATTTGTTATTAGGTATCCATCAAAATACAAAGTGGAAGTACTCTTAGTGCTGGTGAATATTCAATTCCTTTTGCATTCTGGGTATCTTAAGTCCAGTGTCATGAACCTCCACAGCATTAGCCCTGAACTTTTTTTTTTTTTTAATGAGGTACTTAGTCTAAACAATACTGATTATAATGGCTTACTCTTCTGTGCTGTTTTTACTATTGTTTTACTCAAACATGGATAGCAAAAGACTTTTCTTAAGGTAATAGCCACAACAAATTTCTTCTGTGACTAGAGTATTTTTTCATCTTGTCATGGCACTCCCACTTTAAACTATGATTTGCATTGGAGACTTGGGAGAGCATGTGAAGATTCAGGCTTATCTCCTGCATTAACACCAGCTCTTTAAAATTCTGAAAAATTTGTTGCAGTAACAAGTTTAGATGAAAAGTGGGCCAGATTATGGTTTTGTTGTTTTATCATTCTTCTGGAAATATATTTTTTCTGAAATGATTCCACAATAAGGCAAGACTAGAGGGGAAAAAGCAGTGAGTAGAAAGAGAACACCAAACTCTGTGCAGTGATGCAGGGGAGGATGACATAGGACTTTTGAAACTATTGTTCTCTGTCACAAGAGCAGGAGGCTGGAGAAACAGGTGGGAAATAGCCGAAGTCTGAAAAGATACCCTTTAATTTGTTTTAATATTGCAGGACAGGCATTTGAAATCAGTTTGGACTCAGTTTGAAACACTATAGATGTGAATTTGAACTATATATGGAATTCAGGGTATAGTCAAGACTTAAGGATAACAATTGTATGTTTATATTCAATTTTTCTGCTCCTGTTGTCCTCGTGTTAATTACAAACCTCCCTGGCCCTTGGATGCAGTGACACCACTGGTGATTCTACTCAGCTGTAAAGCGAGAGCTCTGATAAGCTCTGTAAGACAGCTGCTGATCAGTGTGGTAGCACTGCAAAGTGGCAGTTGAGAGCATATTCTTCATGGCTTAATGTGTTCAAAAGGTATTTGCCCGCATATTAAAGAAACAAGCCTCAATCCCAAAAACCACTGTCCATACTTCCACCTGCAAACGTTAGCAAAAATACTACTAAAGAAGCCAATAGAATCTTTTTTTTGTAGTAGTCCCTAAGCATTGTGGCTCATGGAAGCTTTATTCAGAAACCAGGTTCACAGTCCTTTCAAATAAAGGATCTAATTTGTAGTACTGGGAGACCGATATTGCTGGAGAAAAAAAGCTGTAAAGGCCTGAAAGAATCTGAAACTCTTCAGTAGGTTTCCAGCCAGTATCTACTGAATATAGCATCTTCATAGCCTTGGTGGTTTAATATCTTAGAGGAGATAAACTAAGATAGTGGCTTTCTGAACATTTCAAAAGTACCTGGAGAGCAAATTCTGTGAATTACTGAATTGATGTGATGAAAATAAATGCACGGCTGCTCTTCCCTTCACAGATCGAACTTTTTGAGTTCAAGGGGGAGGATCTCACTGATGATGAAGATGGTGGCATCATCCGAAGAATCCGTAAAAAAGGGGAAGGCTACTCCAAGCCCAATGAGGGTGCACTTGTAGATAGTAAGTCTGTTACACAAATAGTAAATGGGTTTACTGGGGGGGGGGGGGGCCGGAGAGAGAGAACCTTTCTCCCAATCTACAACTCCTTGCCCTGAGGGATAGGAATATGTGAATTCTCTTTCCTTTACCAAGTAACTTAACAACACAGAGTAAGCTTTCTTTTTATTTTTAGCGAGGTTTACATTTTCCAGCAGCACCTGTGTTCTCCAGAGATACTGGATCTGATAAAGTGCTTATCTGATCACAAAAAGTAGATGGAGTCTAAGGAGGTATTGCCATTTGCTGAGGAACAAGAGGGGAAGTAGTTCTGGCATTTGGAGTGGGGAAAAAAAAACAAAACAACAACCACAAATCAAAACACCAAAACCCCAAAGGTGAACTCAGGGATAAGTACTTACTCAGAGTATGTCAAAATTAATGGCATTATTTCTGCAATTGACTGTTGAAAAATAGTATTTTGTAAAGCTGTTCTTAAACAGCATTTTTAAATATATAAGTCTTATGGCTTATTTATATTGCATCAAATTACACATGGTGGTTCATAAAGTTCAGCAGCAGAAGTTTTATTTGCTAATGGTAGCAGTAGCCACCATAGGTAGTTGTTAAAAGAGAAAAAAAGACTGTTCAGGAGGAGGCTTTGGCGCTTCCTATATTAGCTGTGCTACCTGCCCTTTACCATATGTGGATATCTTCTGATTTTTCTCCGGGTGGTTCTGTTTTTGTTACCAGTCCAGTTTGAAGGCCGATGTGGAGATCGTGTTTTTGACAGGCGGGAATTGCGGTTTGAGATCGGAGAAGGTGACAACTATGATCTTCCTCATGGTCTGGAGAAAGCCATTCAAAAAATGGAGAAATCTGAGGAATCTGTGTTCTATCTCAAACCCAAGTATGCTTTTTCTGATCTTTTGGTACTTTAAGGTCTTCTATTAAGCATCTGGCAAGAACAAAGCGTTTTGTTGTAACGCTTTTCAGCATTTTTCAGTGCTCTGGTAAAACCATGATCAGTCCCAAAAGTTTGATGTATAAGTATGAAGCTAAGATTGCCTTGCCACTTGGTTGTGAAGTGATGGCACTCCAAAAGAAATTTATTTAAGCCTCTGTAGTGTTGATCTTGGTGAATATAAAAAAAAATTAATTGTTGCTCTTTAACTCACATTTTTGTGGTCCCTCTTAATGAAACAGTACTTAACTATACAGCAGTACTTATAAAGATACCTAAAGAACAGCCTTAGAATAGGAAAAGAGCCTTCTGAGGAGCCCAGTGTGACCAGATAGCTAGTCCTTAGGTGATGTGGTTAGTAAAGATTCCTATAAATCTTTTGTCAGTAGAAAACTTGCACTGGTATTCTGAAAGCCTTTTCAAAAAAAGCCTTTAAGACTCCTGTGAGATACAAGGCAAAGTCATGCAAACCTTGGCCCATTATAGAATTCTCTAACAACAGCTAACCAAGACATATGACTGCCCAATATTGTCACCTTAGTCAGTTTAGGATATAAGCAGAATTTTCTCTTTACAGTGAGAACATATCTGAAACAAGTGGAGTTTGCACTGATAGTTAACTTCAGTTTTTATTTTATAAGTTTTTTTTGAACTGGAACTGAACCTGATGGGAAAAGAGGGATACTGATTGCAAAGCAATCTGATCTTGAGGGTTTTCCTCTTAATATGCAGCTTCTTACTGGAGTTGCACTGCATTCAGTCTTGGGTCATGAATATAAAGCAAGATATGTATAACTTTAAAGTATATTCTTTTTTCCTCGATGGAGAGAGAACTTGCTTTTCCTTCATAGAAGCTAAAAAAAGAAAGAATAGGAACTGGTGACTGAGAGAGTAATGAAATTAAACCCAGGTTTCTCTAGTTTTCTTCTACCTTGTGCTTGCTAATTTTAGAATAGTACTGAGAATTCTTCAAGCCTTTGTCTTTTATTAATGCTATATAGGCATCCCAGAT
Organism: Falco naumanni; assembly: GCF_017639655.2. Taxonomy (NCBI): domain Eukaryota; kingdom Metazoa; phylum Chordata; class Aves; order Falconiformes; family Falconidae; genus Falco; species Falco naumanni. The sequence goes on along the minus strand of NC_054058.1, from coordinate 8,360,091 downwards.
TTGCATATTTTTGTTTGCCTCCAGCTTCCTGTGTATTCAATATGGCTGGATGGATAGTTTTGGAACTTGCTTTTTGTTGGTTTGTTTCTTTCTTCATTTCATTCTTTTCTTCCTCTCACCGCCTTGATCTTACAGCTATGGTTTTGGAAGTGCTGGGAAGGAGAAATTTCAGATCCCTCCAGATGCAGAGCTACAGTATGAAGTGAAACTCAAAAGCTTTGAAAAGGTAGGAATGAGAGATGAAGTCCCAAAGAGATTGGGAGATGGGGGGAGAAGTGTGAGTGCAGCTTAAACAAAGATGATGGAATCCTTGAACATTGATCTGAAATAAGGAAGCCACTGTTGTGAGAGATGACGACATGCTGGGAGCTCTTGGCTGAAATTGTCCTTGCTTTTATAGTATATCCCTGTCCGTTGCTGTCAGTGTCTCTACTGCACTAGCCCAGTTTGCAGGGTGAAACTGCTTTGCCAGACCTCTCTCTGTCATACTGTTAGTGGGAAGCAGTACAGCCATTTGGGTCTCCCCAAAAGCTGCATCATTGACTTGAATTGTTTCTGTTTGGATAGGCTAAGGAGTCCTGGGAAATGAACACAGATGAGAAGCTGGAGCAAAGCGGCATTGTGAAGGAGAGAGGCACTCAGTACTTCAAGGTAAACTACAGTCCCCAAGTAATAATAACATTTCTTAGTCCATGTTATGAGCCGATAATGATGATTACAGCTCCTGTCATTTCAGAGTGGTGTTCATGATATTCTGTGGTTTTATAAGGAGAACTGGAGGGGAAGGTGTCTTTTGAAAAACAACCAAACAAAAAAAACCAACAAAAAACAAACAAAAAAACCACACAAACAAACAAAAAAAAAACCCACAAAAAACCACACCTCAAGAGTTGGAATATCCAAAGAACTAACTCTGCAGGGAGTTAGTTCTCTCTGTCAGAGCTGTTTGCTTGTACCTACAGGTAATTCTGGGGCATACATTGAATAGTAGCAAGGTTACAGTATTTAGGTTCCTGCTGTGGGATAGTGCTGTGAATGAGCAATGTTTGTTTGGGTAAAGATATGTAGAAAAGCAGTTTCAAACAATTTGACCAGTCAAAGGCAAGAGTTCCCCATTATCTTCAGGACACAACAATAGTGCTGTTTTGAAAATGCCCCATCTGCTTTGTTTTTTATCAAAAGTTGAATATAAAGGTGGGAGTTAAGAGTGAAGTATCAATGCTGGCCTATACCCCTAGTAGGTATTCCTAAAGGTTTTCTGATCCTATGCAGGAATGACTTTCAGAAGTATATTTTTGATGATTTAAATTAATTTCTGATGGAACTATTTTTTGTCAGATCTGTTGCTCAAAGTAAGCAGAAGGGGAGAGAGGGTGGTAAGTTACTGTGATGTTACTGTGATGTGTGATAGTTGAACTGCCTTCTTTTACAGGAGGGGAAATACAAACGAGCAGCATTACAGTATAAGAAGATTGTGTCATGGCTGGAGCATGAATCGGGACTCTCTGATGAGGAGGATACGAAAGCCAAAAGCCTGAGGCTTGCTGCCCACCTTAATCTAGCTATGTGCCATCTCAAGCTGAAGGAATACTCCCAGGCTTTGGAGAACTGCAACAAGGTAGTCAGGTTTGGTTTATTTTTAAACTGTGCAAGCCATCTGACAGTTTTATCTCTTGTTTTAACAATCTGAGGGACACCAGGCCACGTGGTGTTTGGCCTTTCTTATCAACTGGGAGTTGAGTAGTACTGAATACACAATGTAAAAATATCAGACAGGTTACTCTCATTATTGCTGTCCTTTTGAATACCTTTTACTAACTTGCTGCTACATGGAGAATATTCAAGTATTTGGCAGGTAGAAACACTGAGATGTGGTGAAGGTAGTTGTGTTGGCAAAGGTCCTTCAAAGTGGTGGAATAGAGCCAGACCTAAATCTTAGGTTTGCTGGTTCTCTACTCTCAAATAGCCAGTTTTCTTTGTACTTACTTCTACTGTATTCAGCTCACCTTATTAGTAAGCCCTGACAAGACTCTAAATTCACATCAGAAGGTACAGTTTCTAGCAGTCTCTGGTTTTCTGACTGCGTATTATTAAAAAAAAAAAAAAAATTCTGAATGTGGTTTGGTTTTGATTTTTAATACAGGCACTCGAATTGGATAGCAACAATGAAAAAGGCCTCTTCCGGCGTGGAGAAGCGCACTTGGCTGTCAATGACTTTGAATTGGCCCGGGGAGATTTCCAGAAAGTGATACAACTTTATCCAAGTAACAAAGCTGCCAAAGTGCAACTGATAACTTGTCAGCAAAAAATACGGGAGCAGCGTGAGAAAGAGAAAAAGATGTATGCCAACATGTTCCAAAGGCTTGCAGACAAAGACATAAAGGTAAGTAACACTACTCCAGAAGATTTACAAGAGGTGATGTCACATGTTAGACGTGGAACAGTGTTTTAGGCATTAAGCTTACTTCTTATTCTTAGCAAAGGTAAGTATAGTGGGAGAACACTCACGTAGCTTCCTCTGCGGGGAGAAAACACTTGAAAATACCAGCAGTCAAAATGGTGAGGCTGTCTTGTTTGAAGAAGACAACTGGCAATACCGAGCACTGCACAGAGTGGTTTTATGTATTTCAGCTGACTTTGCAACAGCTGAGCGTTAATCAGAAAGTAATTGAAGACATGAGATGCAAACATGGTAACGTTCAAGAACTGAAAAAAGCATCAATGTTCGTTGAACTGATTGTTCTGAAGCACAGTCTGTTTTGGTGCCTGGGTGGCCTGCCTACTGAGGCCTTACGTCTGTCGTACAGATGGTGCTCAGGATTGTCTCCATCCCAAATGTCACAGATCAGTTATGAAGTGTCAGTATGAATTCAGACTGTCAGATGACACATTATTCTACTGCATGGGTAGTTTTTGTACTAAGCTTTCACTAGAATTTTAGTAAATACTAGTTCGGTTAACAATGACAGTATTTGAATACAGGTTATAACAAGGTTGTATCAACTAGCAAGAAACATTTGAAGTTACTGGTGAGAATCATATATCCTAAGAAAATGTTCTGTTTTCCTTAAATGTGATGGTCCAGAAGGACTAGGTAAACCTGTAATTTCTAGGGCACATGTGGGATTTGTATCAGCCTCAGATTTTCTCAGTAACTTTGGGGAGGACAGAAGCTTCTGTCTTGTGAGGCTATTTTCACAGATTGTTGTCCACTTTCCCGGAATATGCATGGGATATGTCAATATTCTGTAGTTAACTATGTCAGTGAGCCTGTCCAAGGGCCTGCTGTCCTCCGATGAGTGTATCCTGACAATTCAGCCATTTCAGACTGAGTCGACAATTTCCTACATGAGATGCTTTATAAACCTCTCTTTCTTCCCTCCCCTGGTCTTTCAAACTGACATATCGGAAATAAATTTATCTCCTGGAGGCAATGGGAGATGTATTCCATTCTTCATCTCTTACTCTGCTAAAGTAGTCATAATAGTAAGCATGGGGTAATCACTCCTAACTGGATAGTTGGGTGGCCAAGCTGTTCTGTTTGTGGCTTTTCAGCTGTGTGTGTTGTGGGTGGGTGGTTGGTGGGTTTTTTCCCTCTCCAAAGAGGAGCAGTAGTTCTGTGGATTGGGTTCTGCTTCTCGTGAAGGAGTGAAACAAGCACATAAATGCAAACATTTCCCACTGGTTCTGTGAGGAAAGTGTCATTGTCCGTGTACTTACGTATCTCGCTGAGGCAGCCTGATGTCAACAGTCCTTGATTATTGGAACCTGGAAGAAAGTATTCTGTCCTTTTAGACATTGTCATGTATAACCATGCGGTACCTTAATTTTTGGTAGGATTTAATGTAAAACCTCAGGAAGAGCAACTAAACTAGAATTATTTCACTGTTGAACATCTTCACTTTTAAAATTACAGGTTTTAGTTGTCAGCTGTCAGGCTCTCCTGTGCAATTTCCTTTCAGCTAGCATAGCTGCTGGGAATCTGGCTTCCTCCACTAGTCGTGGGACACAGCAAGAGCTGCTGTTCAGAGAGGAAGAGTGGATCACTGAAGCAAGCTATACCCCCAAAAAGTACAAAAGGTGCTTTTCAAAATGCACACCTTGGGCCCTAAGACAGAGTGAGTCGTATTATTGTCCACAGGTGGACTCTAGTCTTCAGATTGCAGACTGTTGGGCATACTGCAGAGACGTGGCACTTAGGGCAGATTTTCCCATCTACTTTGGATAGGGTCAGCCTTTAGAGTCATGGAATCACAGAGGTTAGAAAAGACCCTTAAGATCATCAAGTCTAATGATTAACCTAGCACTACCAAGTCCACCAGTAAACCATGTCCCTAAGTGCTATGTCTGCACATCTTTTAAATACTTCCAGGGATGGTGGCTCAACCACTTCCCTGGGAAGCCTGTTGCAAGGCTTGACAGACCTTTTGGTGAATGAATTTTTCCTAATATTCAATCTAAACCTCACCTAGTGCAACTTGAGGCCGTTTCCTCTGTTATCACTTGTTACTTGGGAGAAGAGGCGGGCACCTACCTTGCTACAACCTCCTTTCAGGCAATTGTAGAGTGTGGCAAGTTCTTCCCTGAGCCTCCTTTTCTACAGGCTACCCCATTTTTTTTTCTACCCCAGTTCCTTCAGCTGTTCCTCCTAAGATTTGTGCTGTAGGCTCTTCACCAGCCTCACTGCCCCTCCTTGACACGCTCCAGCACCTCCATGTTTCCCCTGTAGCGAGGGGCGCAAAACTGGATGCAGGATTCAAGGTGTGGCCCTGCCAGTGCTGAGTACAAGGGGGATGATCACTTCCCTAGTCCTGCTGGCCCCACTTATTTCTGATACAGACCAGGGTGCTATTGGCCTGGCTCATTCTTGTCAATAGTTAAGACTATCTTGGGAATGTGCATATGTCTACATTTTTTTTTTTCCTCTTCTCTGAGCCACCTGGCCTACTTCAAATTGACGTGGTTTTGTATGAAAAGGGGGTCAATGGAACACAGAACCATAAACAAAGGATGCTTACTCCCCAGGTCAGGCTTGGGGATTTTTCTTGCAAGAAAACATGTTTTCCTGTTAATTCCATCTACCATGTTGCTTTATGTAGCTGCGACAGCTTATTAGTGGTGATGGGAGAAGTTCAAGAATTCTGGAGAAGAGGGTTTGTTTACCAGACATCTTCTGATGGCTAAGAGGGCAGCTTGGACTGTAGGTCCTAAATGCCTGACATCTGCATGGCTGATGGTCTGTTGAAGTTTGTCAGTCACTCTTGCATCAGTAGTTTGCTTCATAAATTTGAATAGTTCACATGTAAAGTGTGAATTTTTAAAGGTCAAGATGTTTATCGCCTTATCTTAGGTCCAGGATTGCTAGCTGACGGGTTTTCTGTGGAGAGGAGACTTCACTCTTGTGTGCTTCATAGAATGCTTCTAAGGATGAAAGCTGATCTTTGCCGGGGTGATGTTCGGCTGTGGTTTCTTCTTGCATCTTAAGCTGATGTAACAGTTAAGGATTGTGATGCTTTCTGCCCTCCTGTTCCCCTCCAACAGCACATGCTTATGTCCTTGCTTCTTGTCTGGTTCTCATCTAACTTTGTTATAAATCAGATGGTTCAGGGTGTTAGGCTGACAGGTGGAATAGCAATTTCATTGCAGTCTTTTGAGATGAGCAGGTCAAGACACTTCTACCTCCCTTTACTGTGTTTAAAAATTATTGCAAGGTCAAGATGTGCTGGTTATGTCCTGCTGTAAAAACTGACCTTGCCACATGTTGCTGCGAGTTGTCCAACAAAGATCCTTCATATTTTGAGTCTAGATGTGCCTCGTGCAAGTTGGGGCTGGGGGCAGGGTATGGGAATTGCTGAAACTGAAGCAGGACAAAAGCAGTTTTGTACAGAACTGCCTAAAGGAATGTCAGCTTGTGGGAGAACGCTTTCTTGAAGTGTTATGTGGCAAGCATGTGGACACCACGTTATGAATCACAACAGTCTAACACCAGTGTTATTTCTTAGCCTCCTCTAAACTGCTTTTGGTTTCTTGGATGCAGAAAAAATGCAAAGAAATTTTTCTTTTCTCTTGGCTGAAGGTCCTAATGTCTTAATTCAGTCTTGCAGGAAGACCAGGTATCCTAGTGATAAGAATCAAATGATGTTTGTGGTATTGTTTGCAAATGCTAGCAATTTTGTTTAACAGAGGAATATGTTCTTTGTCTCTCTTTTAGTCAGCTGCTACTCTTCACACCAGCCACACTGAAGATGCAGAAATGAAAGATGAGCAGAATGGAGTGGAAGATAAATCGGAAGTTGACACAGAAGCATAAAAACAAACCCTATTCCATTAGTTTTGTAAATGAAAGAATTTCCAGTGATTTAGACCTTTATTTTTCTACCTGGTTGGACAGTGGCTTCAGGGGAGCAGAGGCTGAAGCCACCATGCCACAGTCAGTTACAGCTTTATACGTCTGTTGAAGAAGCTGAGTGGCAGCATAAATCTGGTTTAATCCTAGGGACTTTATTTATTCATTCAGCCTCTGTTACTGTTGGGTTCTGTCTGGATTTACTCTGCTTGGTTTATTTGCATTTTGACATTGGTGTTTGTCTCCTGGTTCCAGCTCACTTTAATCTCAGGTTCTGCTTCCTAAATTTATTTCCTTGATTTCTTTCAAGTAATCAGCCTTTTCCAGGAGTCTTCACATGAGACTTGAGAACAAATTGGCGCTCCCAGTTCTTCTGCCTTGGGATTGCCCCCTTGCCTGCCCCCCCCCCCCCCTTCAGTAGGGAGTCCCTTCCATTAAGTGTTGTAACCTTTCTTGTATGCCTCCTCTTTGCAAATTGCTGAAGGTTAAGACTGTGAAGTCACAGCTTAAGTAATAAAAGATCCAATTAAACTCAAGAAAACAGAACTTCTCGTGGGTTTTTATTGGGATTTGCACAGAATTAATATAATTTTACTGTCCTTTGGAAATTCAGTGTTTTCTCATCCACGCAGTTGTGTGGTAGCCACAGTATCTGATTATTTTAGTATGTTGCTTGTTCATCGCCATAAGGGAATTTCCACAGTAATTGGCACAGCATTTATCCATATATTTGCAAAAGGAAAAACTGTTGTGGAAAACTGTACAAGTGCAAGGCTGTAACCTATGCATAGAGCTTATTTTCTGTTTGTATTACTACCTTCCACTTCACTCTCCACCTTGTAAAACTGGACCAGGAAAAAAAAACCTCATTCATTTATACCTGAAAGTGTCTGGCTTTGAAGAGAAAATAGGTGATACTGGTTTAACATGTTACAAATACTTCCAGATCCTCATGAACTACAGATTTCTGGGTGATTCAAATGTCTGCTTATCCCTATTTCGCAAGAAAGCTATTACTTGATGTTCTACTTCTTTCTGCAGTATGTAGTGTGTCTTGTTTGGGGGCAGGTTGTGCTTATGGGTTTTGTGTGGGCTTTTTGTTGGGGTGTTTTTTTGTGTCTGCAGGCATGGAACATACTACTCACTCACCTCTGTTTATCTTGTTATGTAGAGTTAAACTCAGCATCTCCACTGTCCTGCTCTGAGACACTAGCAGCAGGGACACATTTTTGCCTGTTCTGCAGGAAGCAGGTAGATAATCTGTTCCTTTCAGATAAAAAAAAAAAAATTCTTCTTGCAGTGAGAAAGATGTCTTTGGATGGGATGGGATGGGCTGGAATTGTGTCTATTGTGGAGTATCTCTGTTGTAACATGAATGACATCTGAAATGTTAGCTTGACTTCCTGGTCTCCTTTGCTGAGACTGAAGTACTGTGTAACTTATTCATGGGTTTCTTTATGGGCAGGAGGCTGCCAGTATCAGCTCTCTGTGAAAACTGTTTCACTTTGTACCAAAGCATGACTATCTCGTAATGGGAATTGCAGACAGGTTACAACATGGTGTAACAAGAATGCTTGTCAACTGAAGTTTCAAGAGGGGGATTTCCAGCCACACAACAGTATGGGGAAGCAGGAATGCCAAGGAAGTTATTTTTCTCCTGCAAAGAAATACCTTGATTTGTTGGCAGTTACTACTAGAAATACAAGCCCCTGGGGCTAAAACTTGGTGTGTGAAAGCAAGCACAGGGCTAAGTCCTAATGATGAAATTTCTAATTCTTGGAACATCAAATTCCAGAAATCTCCCGTAGACCTGACAGTTCTTCAGCATGTTTTGGAAAGTAACAAGTGAGATGATTTCTATAGAGCATCTACAAAATTGCTAGAGTCAAGGGTGGATAATACGTTCAGTGTGAGCAGTCTTTGCCCTTATTGTTGCTACATAACAAATACTTAAGAATGTAAATGTAAGTGCACTATACATTCAGGCAGCTGAAGGATAATCCCATGCCGTCTTTAAAAATGTGGCTAGTCGCCAGCAGCAGATGGCACACTGGTGTTTCTAAGTGAGGTCGTGCATGTAAACTCCGAATATAAGCTATTTGTTACGTCCTTATAGAAAAACGCTTAAAATAAACAATTACGGTATCGGCTTTGTAAACCACGCACACCTGTCTGGCTTTTTAAGTCCTTCGCCCTGTGCAACGCTCGTAGCGGTTGTACCGTGTCAGCGGGGGAGCAGAGCGGCCTCCGCCTCCCTCGGTGCCGCCGGGTGCGGGGTCCTGCCCCCGGCCCTGAGCGGTCGGGTGGCCCGTTTGTCGAGGGCCGGGAGGAACGCGGTGTCGCCCTTGGGACGGGCTGGATCACGTACAGGGCGCCGGGCCCCCGGGGCGGGCTGGGACCTGCGGCCTGGCGGGCCGGTGCGCGGCCGCGGCTCCCGCTGGGCTGGCGGCGGGGCCGAGCCCCGAGCGGAGGCGCCGCCGCGTTGAGGGGCCGGGGGGCGTGGCCGCCGGGGGGAGGGGCCGCCAGCCAGCGCAGCCGCCCCGCCCCGCCCCACGTGATCCTCGCGCTCTGCGCCACCGTCCCGCGGCCGCGTTTGTCCCTGCGGAGCCGCCGTCGCCTCGGCCAGAGGCCGGGCCCCGCGCGTGGCTGCGGCGGCGGCGGGATGCGCTCCGTCAGCTACGTGCAGTGCGTGGCGCTGGACTTCGGCGGCAGCCTCTTCCCGCACGCCATCTGCCTGGGGGACGCCGACAACGACACGGTGTGGAGGCGGGGGGCGGTGGCGGCGGCGGGGACCGGGCGGGCGGGGGCCGCGGGAGGCAGCGCCTCCTCAGGCGCAGTGCCGGGCCCGGTTTGGGCGGGGGGCCGAGGCGAGGCGAAGCGAGCAGCGGGGCGGGGCAGCCGGGCTCGGTGGGCCTGGGGAGCGGCCGGGGGCGCCCCGGGGCCGGCGATGGGGCGGGAGCGCTGGGGGCTGAGGCGGGGCTGGCAGCCGGGGCCTGCGGGCGGCGGCGGCGCTTCCCGCCTCGGCGCTTGGCGGACGGGCGGGCGGCGGCGGGGAGGCGGGGGCGGCATTGGGTGGCTCCAGAGGTCCCTGGCAAGGCGGCTGTTCGGGTGGCTCTGGGCGCGGCTGGGGGGGGCTGGCAGCCCCTGGGGCACGCTGGGCACCCTCGGCGGGGCCCGGGCTGACCCCAGCTGGCGGGGGGTTGGTGGCTGGCCCCGAGGGGGGGCGCTGCTTTGGTGGGGCCCGGGGGATCGCCGGCGGGGCAGGGCCGAGTGTCGGTGTCTCTTGGCCCGTACGACGGGTGGCTGTGCACCAGGAGTGGTGCTGTCAGCCCCACAAACTTGTTTCTGATGGGTCTGATGTGTCCGTAACTAGGAAGAGGTTAGCGTAACCGCGTACCTGTAAACGGGCCCTTCTTCTCAACAACCAAGTTCTTTTACAGCCCTGTCCTGCTGTCCTGAAAAGTGTCACGGCTACCATACCATAGATGATAAAATAAATTTTCCCGTCAGAAGTTGTGTCATGTGGGACAGCGTGTGCAGGGAGTTAGGAAATGCATGCGACCTAAATACACAGAGGTGTGATGCAGAAGACAGGGTAGCAGGAGTAGGCTCATCAGCAGGGGTAGCTGGTTTTTTTTAGCAGTCATCTTTAAAGAAATTATCACCGTTCTGAAAGACCTTTACTTCTTCATTGGTGAGATTGAACATCCAGTGTAAATCTTGTGCTCTTGTAGCTTTCTCTGGATGATTATATTTTCCTTCCTGCCGTAATCTTCCTCAGGTCATTCAAGAAAGATCAAGTCAATCGAGAATGAAGGATGGAAGATGGGGTGATGGTGATAGAGTAGGATGTTAGAACAGTCAGAGATGCAACTCTGAAGCAATACTAGAGAAGCATTGGATAATGGGATATTGCTCTAAGGAGTCGCTCTCCAGCTTTTATCCATGAGAGTAAAATTAGGACTTTTTAAATTTTTTTCCTAGACCATCTCTATTGATTTGAGGCGTCTCTTTAACTCTTGTTTTGCTTTGCTGCTTATTCCCACAGAGTTAAGTTTTAAATATGAATTCTGTAATTATTACTCTGTAGGAATACTGTTACTGTAATTGTGGATTTCTTCTTACTAACCCGATTCTCTTTCACAGCTGAATGAGCTAGTGGTGGGAGACACCAACGGGAAACTCTATGTTTACAAGAATGATGACAGCAAACCCTGGGCTGTGCGATCATGCCAAGGAATGGTCAGTTCTTGACAAAATTCTTAAGTGGTTGGGCCTTTTGGTGTATGTGCAGCCAGCTATCCTTGACCACTGTCTAGGAATACATAGGCTAGAGGGGAGTGGCAGCCAGAACTGGTTCTGACGCTTTTCATGTAGCTATGCAAGACCTTGCTTTTGCCCGCAGCTAGCCCCATGGGTTGGGACTGATGAGCAAAGTACTGAATACAGGAACTGGGCTTCTGTCCCACCTGGATCCCGCTCCTGTGCACTGTGAATTTTGCCCCCAGGGCTCTGGGCAGTTGTGTGGCAGATGTGTTTCTGTCCCTGACTCCGCTCTCTTTGTCCTTGTAAAGGCCATTTAGAGTTCAAGAGGTGGTTTATGAGAGAGGAGGTGGTAGGGCAGAGGCTTAGCCCAAAGTGCTGTTTTGGATTGCCTTCTCTCATGGATGGCCTTCTTTTCTCTTGCAGCTCACATGTGTTGGAATCGGAGATGTATGCAATAAAGGAAAGGTGAGAGCAGCCAGACTCTTCTCAGCTGTGCCTGTAGGGCATGGGAGAGGTGTTTGGGAGATGAGGGTCACGTCATATCCTGAGCGTGGAGGAGGACAGGTTGCAGGTGCTTTCTTTTCAGGATTTTCCCTTGTTCATAGAGTTTTAGCACTGCTGTTCTAAAACTGTTTTCTGTTTAGAGACAAGCTGTATCTTTCTGTGAGCCATGTGTAGGTTTTAGTGAGAAAGGAAATCCATCCTATCTTCAGAGAGCACTACTGATTTCCACACACCCCTGTGTAAGCACCACAAGGCTTTGGTGATTTGAGGGTTGCTCCTTTATCTCAGTGGCTTTTGCCCTGCTCTGTGCTGGTCCCTGCTGTGGGCCGTGGCCCTTCTGCTGCTTGGCTGTGTGCATTTAAGGTCATCTAAACAAGGTTGAGCCATAGAATAGTCTAGACTCCTAAGCAAATTCCACTGGGTCTAACGCGACTCTTTTTGCTGGACTGCTATTTCTGGCGATTAAGCCAGGATCGTTGAGTCCAAAAGTCCTGGTTTAGGCACCCTGCCTAAAATACTGTAGCTATGTGTGCTCCAGTGGGGAGTAGAGCTGAAGTGAGCATTGAGAAAGCCACATGTTGTTTGGGGACACTTACATCAGCTTGATATCCTAGTCTGACAAAGATGAACAAGAAATTAGGGTCCTGCAGTACCTGTGTAGTTTGTATGCTGGCCAAAATCCTTATCCTGTTCCCCTGTAGGAGTCATTGATCTTGATGGATCTACCCTTGTATCTTCCTGCACCCTGCAGTGGGACAGTTTCTGCAGTTTATAAAAGAAGAAAAATGAAAATGTTTTTCCTCTCCTCTCTTAGAATCTTGTGGTGGCAGTGAGTGCAGAAGGCTGGTTTCATCTTTTCGACCTGACAACTTCAAAACACCCAGATGCTTCGGGCCACCATGAGTTGGCAGCAGCAGAAGAGCAGAAGCCAGTGTTCAAGCAGCATATTCCTGCCAACACCAAGGTCATGCTGATCAATGACATAGGTGAGCCGGGAAGCTGGTGTGGGAGTGTAGGGTTGAGGGAGTTTGTGGGTATGAAGATGGAGGACTGTGAGAGAGAGGGAGAAGCATCTGGGTGTTTTGAATTCCCATTGTATTTGAGTTCTCATTTCAGGACTGGGATCCTCAGGGTTGCTGCCTGATGGAAACTAGCACAGCGGTTTCTGACTGTTGGGGCTCTTGGGGCTATGAAAGCCTGAGAGAGCGCGTCTATCTTCTTGTATTCCCTGCAGATGGAGATGGGAAGTGTGAGTTGGTGGTGGGTTACACTGACAGGGTAGTACGTGCCTTCCGCTGGGAGGACTTGTCGGACAGTTCAGACCATGTCTCTGGGCAGCTACTCCTGTTGAAGAAATGGCTGCTAGAAGGTCAGGTAAGGAAATGGGATGTTCAGAGCAGAACTTGTCATACAGTCTTCGAGAGGTGGCTCTCCCAGGAGAAGCAGCACAAAATCTCAGGCCTGTGAACAAAGTGATTGTCTTGTTTGTGGGTTGAAGGGAGATTTGCCCAGTGGTTGTCCTGTACGTGTGGAGCAGCTGGTGGGTTTGTCTGGGAAACAGTCAGTTGCTCTTGCCCAACTAGAGAGCATTAGTATAAAATACTAGTGTTGTTCTTAAGTGGCTTTAGTTAGGGAAGCATAACCTTTTACTGTAACTTGGATGTTTTGCTTCTAGCTGAATTTGTTCAACTTCTGCTCAGCTCTAGAAGATGATCCGCTATATTCAAGTTTAGGTCAGGGAGCACAGTGAATCCTTCTGAGGTGTTTAAAGTTCTCAGTTTGACTCTCCATGTTTTTCTTTTGCTAGTATAGGTGGACAGCCTCTCTGTGAACCCAGGCCCTGATGGCTCACCGGAGTTGATGGTGTCTCAGCCGGGCTGCGGTTATGCCATTCTGCTGTGCACCTGGGACTCTGAGCAGCAGGCTACGACAGAGGGAAGGGACAGCTCTGCCGCAGGCAGGTGAAGAGCATTACTGCGCGGGCTAGATGAGGAGATTCTGCTGTAGATGCCCATCACAACAGGGCACCACCACACCACCACCACCTTTCCGGCCGGGGCAAGGGCTGCCATACTGCTGGGATTGCACAACTGAAGTCCATCTGCACCCAAGCTTCCATGAGCACTCTTCATGTCTCTGTCACATAGATAAATACTAGTGCTTTCCTTGTGTCCCACTGTCTTCTCCTTGGATTGGGCAAGGATAATACAAAACCATTTTTTTGGTGGGGGGCACTGCTGGGGCTAAAGCAGGGAAATGAGTGGCCTAGGTCTCCAGAGAAAGTAGTAGGCAATCTGGTGACCTGTCTAATGGTGGGAAGGGTAGCAACTGGAAGGCTGGGCCAAGCCCAGTTAGTCTGAAGCCCAGGATGACACTGGGTTCATTCACTCCATTCTTCCAGGTGAGGTAGTTGGAGGTTTTCATAATGAGACCCCCTGGCAGCCAGTGCTGTAAGTCACAACTAGAGCAATCAGGATGGGCAGTGAGGTGGTTGTCCTTGGCACTGGAGGGACCCTTGTAGGGAATTCAGATGCTTCTGTGGTGTTCTGTGAGACTTTAAGGCAGAGTCAGAAAACTGCAGCAGGAGGGGAGCTGGGCAAGTCTTCCTCATGTCTCGGAGACCTTAGTGGAATGATACCCTCCTAGCCAGAAGCCAGGCCCAGGCATGATCTTTGACCAACCTGTTCAGCCCCAGGCAGACACACTTGTTAAGTGAAAAGCGGCCAGGCTTATGTGACAGTAATGACAAAAATTGTCTTCCTTGATTGGAATATGTTTTACTGATATTTTTTTTTCTTTTTTTTCTCTTTTTCTTTGAGCTCTTTCCAGTTTTCAAATGCATCAAATCATTCTGGTTTTCTTATTTAAGCATTAGGGGGTTCTTTTCATACTTGGGGTGGCATGCATTCTTTTCCTTGGCCTTTGCCATTAAAGGGCTAACCTATGCACGAACTGTATCAGTCTCTGGGTTTGTAAAGCTTTGGAGTACACTGCTGTTGTGATTGTCCTAGGCATGGTTCCCCAGCCTTTTTCCCTGATGTCTGTCTGTTTTTCCCTAGTGAGGCCCCTGTTCGAGATGTTATTCTACACCAAACATCTGGACGGATTCACAACAAGAATGTTTCCACTCATCTAATTGGAAGCATTGGTCGAGGTGAGAGATTAGGGCTTGGGGTCTGGGGCCCAATGGTTGCCGCGATAGTTTTTCAATCATCAGTCCGACATAAAATCAGATTTCCCATGGCTGAAAAATAACTAGGAGGTAGCTGCAAGAACAGAAGGAACATGTCTTCTGTTAGCCAGCTCGTGAAAAAAGACAGCTGGATATTTGCGTTAGAGCTTTTTATAGCCTTTGTCCTTCCCTGGGTAGCTCTTACTCTTCACCTAGCACAACAGTTTCTCTGCAGCCTCCACTGGCTGCATTTAGTCATCCTGAATGGCTGCCATGCCTTGCTCCTACAGATGTCCTTGATCTTTGCTTTTGCATGGCTGCAGCTTATGCCCTCTTGTTCCCAAGCTGCACCTCTTCCTTTCCATAGTCTCATCTTTATTCTTGCTTTTGTGCTTTTCAGCATTTGATTCCAAATAACCGGCAGCTATATCCTGCTCTTCCTCCACCTATACAGTCCCAACCCCTTCAGAGCTGCTTCTGTATTTCGTTGATAGCACCGTCCTCTGTCTCCTTCCAATGTATTCTGTTCAACTGTTGTATCTAGACTCTCCATAGCTGCTGGCTCCTCTCAGGCCTGACACACAGCTGTTTGTGTAACTGTTTTGGGCTCTGGCCTGTGCCTGGTGTACCTACTGAATCCTGTTTTGGGACCTATGAAGAGTAAGCAGCTTTCACCCTCCCTTGGACCATACGGGCATAATACAAGAAGGCAGAAAATTCCCAATGCAGGTCACTTTCTTATGTGCAGCTGGCTGGAGTTCTGCTGCATTTGCTCTGTCTGAGTGTTACCCCCCTGCAGTGCTATCTGAGAACAGTTTAGGCTGTCCAGCATAATTAGAGCTGGAGGAGAAGAGCAATCTGCTGAAACCCCTTCCCTTTGCCTTGCCCAGAGTACCCTTCCCTCCCCACATCCTAAGCTTGTCACGTTTTCAGCATCTCAGGTGCAGCTATGAGCAATGTGGTCAACAGAGCACATGATCAATTATTTCATTGCATACAAAGCCTTGCATCTAATGAGAGGTGCCTGTGAAAAATGAAGGCACACAGAGTAAGGGATGAAGAGGAGGTTGTGAAAAGGCCACTGATGCTGGACCATCAGTAATGAAACAGCTGAAGAATGCCATATTGATCTGCTGTGTCCCTCTTACAGACCAGTCTTTTGAACCAGAGCCTGTCTGGATGAATGTCAACTAGGGGCAATAGAGCACTCAGCCAGCTGACTTTGCTTTAAGCTGATTTGCAGAAATAGGGTAGTCTGCATCCTGGGAGTGTGCAGGGTGTCGTAGCTTGGAACTCTCTATGGGCAGCAGAGGTACACTTGCAGTATTGCATCGTTCAGGGGAAACTGCCTATTTGCTTTCAGCTCTGCTGGCCTGTCGCTGACTGCCAGGTTTCCTGGGTTCCTGCAGGCCTCCAGGAGCTAGCATCTCTCCTTTGTTGTCACTGAAAGGATTGAGTGCAGCTGTAGGTGAATATGGCTCCAGTCCTTCTCTGCCAAGTGTGATACCACTTTCAAAACCTGACCTTGCGTGTCTTTTGTGACTGGTAGGTAGGTAGAGAGTGTACTGAAGGGCTGAAGTAGCCCAGCGGTCAAGGGAGTCTCCTCTTCATATTTAACTAGTCACATCTGTCAGTGCTGTCCTGCACACAGCTGTTATATACAGGCTTTGGAGAGGCTACTGCTTGCAGGCAGTTCCTGTCTGTGTAAGCATAGCCCAGGAAGGCCAGGGCTAAGTGTGTAGATGAGCGTGAAGGCATGTGTCTAATCTCATAAAGCAAGGGCTCTCTGGCATCTGACTAGTGTGTGCTGGGAGAGGATCACAGCTTCTGTGCAATTTTGCTGTAGCAAAAACAATAGAGTTGGTAGCCTGATCTCCACAGGCTCATATAGGAGTTGCCATGGAGGTGCTTTTGTCCTTCTGCTGGGACCTCTCCTTTTATTTTTCTTTCAATACTGCACCTTCCCAAAACAGCTGAAGGCCATGTTCCTGTCCCTGAAAGAAACAGTGAGGGTCCAGTTGTAATACTGTTGCTTGACTTCAGCTGTTCTTGTCCTTTGTGGTGGTCCTGCCAGTGCTTGTGCATTTCTGAAGCCTGGAGAGGATGTGATACAGTCCACTAAAACTGGAACTGCCGTGGGCTTGCAGGTGCATGTGTGGTACAGGCAAACTCCTAGGAGCAGCCAGCAGAGCCAGACATGCCTGTACCAGTGCAAAGAAAAGGTCTTGGGGTTTGAGATGCCAGTGCCCTACAAATAAAAGTTAGCATGGAGTATAATTGGTTGCAAGAATCTACAGATATCTGCTAAGCAAAGTGTCAGAAAAAGAGGCAGGATGAATCTGCTTCTTTTCGATCTCTCTCTTTTTTTTTTTTTTTTTTTTTTTTTTTTTTCTTTTTCAGGAAAGGGAGGGGACAATGCTCATAAATTTACATCAACTCCTGTAATTCTCTTCTTGCCTTACAGGCTGCTCCAGTGAGAATACTGGCTCGGGTCTCTTTGCCCTCTGTACTCTGGATGGTAAGTCCTAGCACTGTCCTGGAAGAAAGGCCTGTGGGATGGCCAGGGCCTGTCACTAATTCAAAGAAGGGAACCAGGGGCTCAGTGCTTTTAATTTTGAAAGAAGGGGGAGCTGCGCTTCAGAAATGCTTTCTGGGTCAGGCAAGAGAATTTAATTCAAAGACTCCTGCTGATGTACTTTATATGAAAGCATGAAAGCTAAGACAGGAGCCAAGGTAAGAGTTGTCACTGTCACCAAGTCCCCCCATAAACCAGGCGTATAATAACGTGCCTGTATCTGAGGATATGATGTAACATAATAAGGCTGAGCCTGTCTTTGTTCCTTACTGAACTGGGTTTGATATTGCGCAGGCTTACTGTTACTGTAATATCTGCCTTTCTCTCTCCTGGTACAGTCTCTTCATCTGGATTTCAAAGCATTTTACAAACATTAATTGCTTGTGTGGTCCCATGGCCTATGGGGGTAGAAGTATTAATGTTACGCTGCAGTGAGCAGCAGGGAAAATGAAGAAGCTGGGTCATTGGCCCAAAGGCATGCTGAAAGCCAGAGAGGGAGAGTGAGACTAGAACTTCTGTCTGCTGACTCCTAAGTTGCCAGCTCACCCAGTGGTCAAACGGCTGTTTGAAACGCCAGTGCAACAGTGCCGTTCGTGTAGACAGGAGCCTCTAAACTACAGCAGAGATATGTCTTTGTACTTGAGGGGTCTTGGGTTATTTTCAAAAGCAGTAAAGGAAATGGATGCTGGAACTTGAATATTGGTAGGGAGGAGCTGGCCTCACACGGGCCTGGAGCCAGATTCTTCTGCTGTGCCCCAGACTGAGAAGTGGTAGGACAGGCTGCAACAGGACTAAATCTAATGAGCTGAATGCTGGGGTTCTGTCATAAAAACCAAGTGTGGAGACAAGATGCTGTGCTGCTCTCTTACCAGACAGGTAGCCTGGCCTGCATGGACCAGATGTCTACCTGCCCAATGATGTTATGCTAGGGAATTTCTGGTTATTCTTTGGGCCTGAACTCTGAAGTTTCTGCGTGTGGCAAGGCTTCCTGCCTCACAGTGGTTCACTCGTGAGCCTTAGTGGCGCCGGAGGGTGCTGTGAGGGTAGTTTCATGTTTATGTTCCTTTCTCTCATGGCCACCCCCACCCCCTCAGTGCTATCACAATATCTCTGGATGATAGAAAAACGGTGTGTTAGGTAAGCATCCAGTATGATTTTAGTAGCCAAGAAGCTACTAGCCAGCCAGCTCTCAGCTGGTACCTGTCACCATGCTGTCCTGTGATCACGTGATCTGTGGGACACAGAAGATGAATAAACTTCATGAGAAGCTTCTCATTTACTCACTGTCTCAAGTGACATCTGTTGAGTACTGTACTTCGGGATCCTGTTTGGGGCTGTTTTCTTCTTGTCTTAGAGCACAATCCAATTAGTATGGCTGCTGCCATGTTTCTGCTTTTCCCGGTTACTGATGATGTGATAACGGACTGCTGTCCTTCCCAGAACTGAGACTGTGTTATCTGTTATCAACGACAGCCTATACCATGGAGCTCAACCCTCTGCTTGCAGGCTCTGTGTTGGAGTGTGCAGGGTCCAGTGTTAGCAAGCATCTTGCTCCCTTTTAATAGTTTTGAGACAATCTTTATTTATTTTTTATTTTTTCCCCCCTTCAGGGACATTGAAACTCATGGAGGGAGCCGACAAGCTGCTCTGGTCTGTGCAGGTTGATCACCAGCTGTTTGCTCTGGAAAAGTTGGATGTTACTGTGAGTATCTGTGAATTGGACTGGGAGGGATGAAGACAAAAACTCAACATGGCTTTTGTATATGAATTTAGGAAGGGCAGAGAGAGTACGACTGAGCTGAGAAAGGCTGGGGTGGTCTCAGCATGACAGAGTGACTGTGCTGGTGGATTCTGCACTCTTGTCAGTCTGTACACCTGCAAGAGGTTGAGCTGTGTCTGCCTGTTTGACCTAGCGAGCCCAGTATCCTGCTGTGAACATTTTCATCCCCCCAGCTGCTGCTCTTTTATCTTACTGCAGAGTTGAGTGGTTTTGCGCACAGCTAATACTTCAGTTGTCTGCGACCTCTTAGGACACATAATGGTTGTGGTAGAGAAGGAGAGATGGTCTCCAAGTGCAGAAAGACTGGACAAGTGCAAAATGTCTGGACAAGATGTCCAGAAGTGTTAATATGCTGCCTTATGGTTCCTGCAGGGCAACGGGCATGAGGAGGTGATTGCCTGTGCGTGGGATGGTCAGACGTACATCATCGACCACGATCGGACTGTTGCCAGATTTCAAGCAGACGAGAACGTCAGTGCATTCTGTGCAGGTGGGGAGCCTGGCTGCAAAGCCAGCCCTCCCAGCACTTCTCCCTCAAAGCTACTGCTCCCCGCTGGGAGACCTGGAATCCTTTGTCTATCTGCAGTGCGGAATAATTTCCCTGTGTGTGTACTGCAGAAGTCCCGACTAGTCTTTTCTCTGGTAGCATCTGGGAAAAACAGGGGTGAGAAAAGATGATGCTGAGGTTTGTTTGGAATGGTTTTGGGGTTTTTCCTGTCCTTTTTGGGAGTGCTACAGTGGTCTTGTCTTCCCCACTGCTTGTTTGATTTGCAAACTTAAGGAGCCCAGTGGACCCAGCCTAAGCCTTGGCTTTGCTCAGTCCCCTCTCTGACCTACAACAAGCAGCTTGCAAATCTGCAAGTTCCCTACATTAATAGCGGTTTAGAGAGACTTTCTTGGATTATCTCAAAGGGACTTCGTATACCCAAGTGCGTGTCTGTGCCCCTCACCCCAGGTGCTCTCTGCTTTCTGCTAACAGCTTTGGTACCTTGTCATGAGAAGTTACCCATTTGCTTTGTCCTCTTGGAAATAGATCACCACATTTTTGCTTTCTACAGGCCTCTATGCATGCAAAGGAGGAAGCAACAGCCCCTGCTTGGTTTATGTCAGCTTCAGTCAGAAGATCTACATCTACTGGGATGTGCAACTGGAGAGAATGGAGTCCACCAACCTGTTGAAAATCCTGGATTGTGACCCAGAGTTTGGAAGTCTTTTGCAGCAGCTGGGTGTGGGTGAGTGCAGAAGGGGTGAAGGATGTATAGGAAAAGAGAGGAAGGGGCTGCTGGTAGGTGACATGGTGGGAACTGGAGTTCTAAGTACTTCTTGAGGAAGAGGGACTTTGTACTGCCTGTTGAGAATCCCTAACAAGTGTCTGTGTCTTTTCCATAGAAAGAGACGACGTTTCTGCTGTCAAAAATCTGATTCACAAAACACTCTATTTTCCTGAGAAACACCAGCAGAGCATCCCCTCACAGCATCAGGACCCTGCTGGAACAGACTCCTCTGCCCACCTTACTGTCAACAAGGATCCTTTATAACAAATCACATGGAAGTTGACATCTTTAATAGCAGCAGAAACTGACTGGAATTAGACATCTAATGAAGATGAGACTGTTCTTTTCCCATCTCTGTCAAAGCTTCCAGACAGCAAAGGGTGTACAGGCTGGGTTCTGTGGAGGGATGTGCTTGACTGTAGGCTTGAGTGGAGGTGGTGGGTCGATTTGCTTTTAGCTGAGGAAGCTACCGGAACAGCAAGAGTTCGGGGTACTGATCATTTACCTTCTACTGTCAGTTTCCATGTTCTCTGCTAGGTAAAGCGCTCTATGGTGACTGTGAAGGAGGATTGAGGACATAGATGGAGAGAATATCTGAGCTCAGCCTCTGTTTTGGCCTGTTTTTACAACTGCTCTAGTGATTGCTTCTGAGTTCTTAGCAGGATCACAGCGCAGGAACTGCAGGTGGAGGGACTGAGTTAGGAAGCAGACAAGGGCCTTCTCTCCCATTTAGGTGTGTTTTTAAAGTAAACCCAGGTGTGGTTTGCTTTTGCTGTGCTGCTGCTTGTCTACCAAGCAGTTTCTCACAAACCACCTCCTGTTCTGAGGAGCTGGAGATGTGTATGAGAAGAACTAAAACTTGCACTAATAAGGTGGCAAGAGGTAACAGCTCCCGGGAACCCCAGCTGTACTGGAGAGGCATTGCTTTTTTCCATCCTTTTGGATAGGGTGATCCCAGAGATGGCGGTGGCCTAGGAAAGCAGCTGTGGACTGGGCCATAAGAGCAGTCTATCGTAACCATGGATCTGTGGTGCTGTGAGAGCTTGGCCATTCCATACTCCTTGTTGTGGAGCATGCTGTGCTATTTTTGAGTCCTGCACAACTGAAAGAGGTGGACTGGAGGTGATGTTCCACTTGCTGGTATGCGGAGCCTCAAAAAGGCTGTTGCTCACCCAGGCTACTCATATGCAAAGACCCAGGCACCCACCTTTCCACATGCTGCTGGTGTTCTGCTCTTCCCATCTCAGCTTGCCCCTTGCCTAATTCAGATTATTAGGATAGAAGCATTAGGCTCACCTGCTGTTTTGCATCTGTTGTCTTCTCTCACTTGTGTGATGTTTTATTGGACATGCATGATGGATGGAGCTGTCCCTTCATCCTTATGTCAGCCTGACTCAGAGCAAATATAATTCAGTGATCTCTCTTCAGCAAATACGAACATTTAAAGATCTTGCAGGCTGTTGAAAACCTGCTGTGCTGTACTCTGTAAAACATGCAAGGGCAGCCCAAACTGGAAGAAAGAATTTTGTATAGAAAGGGAGTGTCTTGCCCTTGGGTCAAAAGGACTGTTGAAATAGCTCTCCATGGTAGAAGAGCAGGATCTTTACATAATAAGTCCTGGCTTTTCTTTGCAATTTCCATCTGTATATTTATATAAGCTTTATAGAAAATGGCTTCTGTCCTCTGCATTTGATAGCTGAGAAAGTTGAAATGTGGAGCAGTGCATAGTATGACCTGCTCTGTACCACCTAGCTTGCTTCTGAGATACCACTGTGTCTTCTGACTCTTAACTACAGTGGAAGTTTCTTTCCATTTTAGTGACCTCGCTGCGAAGCATTTTTAAATGTTCCCCTGTCATACTAAATGCTTGGATGAAACTGGACCCTTCAGGCAGGAGCTCTCAAATCATAACAGTGCTTTAGTAACAGTAGTGTTCGGAGCAGCATGGCCTGAGTTTGTCAGCTACGGAGAGCGGGCAGCATCAGGGCCATCTACTGATGGGCTAAAGCAAGGAATTGGCTTGAAGCTTGTCAGCTCTGGACTGTAACCTCAAGAAATGGTCAGCTCTCATGATGCTGAGATGTACAGCCACCCATCCCAGTGGGCAATCACCGTTGCTTCTGGCAAATAAATCCACGTGACCCCTTGGGCTCTCATCAGTCTCATAGTCCTTTCCTAATGAGGATGAGTCTTGTTGGGGCTGTTAACTAGATTACATGATATTGGTTCTTGCTACTTCCAGGTTTCTGTTTCCCAAAACCTAAAGCTGCTCTTTCCAATCACCAGAACAAGTAAGGATTCTCCTTTCTCTCTTCAGCTGAAGTAGTAGCAGTTGCTACTCTTACCTCCTCCCTCTGGGGCCCAGCTGAGCTGGGCAGAAGCAGGTGTCCTTACAGGTGTGGTGAAGAGTTTGATTTCACTGTATTCTGAGATAATTCTGTCTAGCCCTGTTGCTACCTCATTTTAATCTTGCACTCAGAATTAGTGGAACTGACAGGAAGAGGGACCACAGCGGAGCAGGGCTCTGCAGAGCAGTTTCCAGATGCGTACAACTGAAGTGACATTGTGCCGATGGTCCTGAACAGGCCTGTGTCTTGGCATTTGCTGTTCTTCCATCCTGAACCCAGACAGCTGTTCTTCCTCTACTTAAGGTTGTATATTTTCTTGTCCTGCTCCGTTCCCTCCCTCCAATTCTGTGGCTTCTGTCTCCCCCACCACCGACAGAAACAGGATGATTACAAGCAACAGAAAATAACTACTGTTTATATCATGCCCGAGTTTTCAGTCATGGCTCGCGCAGCCTGGCGTGTGTACTGTTGCACAGGTGATGGGCTCTTCTGCTGTGTGTGCTTTGACAAACCCAGATGGATTCTTACCACAGCTTGTGCCTGCCATGGCCCCACTCAGCACTGTTTCAGAGTGGTGGAGCAGGTGCTCTCTGCAGAAGTACTCTCTCTTGATCCACTGGTGGAACCCCAGAGGTTCCTGCAGCAATTGCATGGAGCATTTTATTTGCCTGAGAGTTGGGCCAGGCTGAGCTAATCTGGTAGCTGGGTCTTACAGCCTATTGCAGTGCCGCTGTGATTCCTTCTTGAGGCCTAACAGGAAAACAGGATTGTCTACACTCATAACAGAGAACAACTCGGTGCTGTTTATCCATGCCAAATATAAATCTTTATTAGCAACAGAAGCGCAAGGAGAATACAAATAGTTGTATGACTGAAACTGTTTTATGCAAAACAAAATTTGCCATACAGGTCAAATGATTTCCAAGGAAGGAAGGTTAAATCAATCCATTGTTGGGCTGTTAATTGTTGAGAAGAAACAGGAAAGGCTTAATGGGGCAGAGTGACATTTTCCTAAGAACCATCTTTAAAAGAAAACGGGGCAAAACTAATGCAAATGTTAGACAGGGCAACCTGTGCAACCTCGCCCTCTCCTTGTGTTGGCCTGAGGATAACGTTGCTGTGTGCTGTGCAAGGCCAGGCATGCTGCATTGTGGAAAGCAGAGGTGGGAAGATACAGATGCTACAGATGATCCGTTCCACAAAACTTTTCAGCTCTTAAAAGCATTTGAGAGGAAAAATACTTATGTTTGACGTTTTCCCTTAACGGTTTTATATTACTTACAGCACATCATAATTTGCAGATGCATTTTGCTCCTGTGCCCCTTGTGCACAAAGGAAAATGAAAATTGTCTACAGAATAATTAATTGGAATGTATTCTGTTTGTGTGGCAAGGTTGTGGTAGCAGGGAGGCTACAGGGGTGGCTTCTGTGAGAAGCTGCTAGAAGCTTCCCCCATGTCTGATGGAGCCAATGCCAACTGGCTCTGAGATGGACCTGCTGCTGGCTGGCTAAGGCTGAGCACATCAGCGACAGCACCTCTGTAATATATTTAAGAAGGAGAAAGAAAAACAAATGGGGAAACAACAGCAGCAGAGAGAGGAGTGAGAAAAACAGCCCTGCAGATACCCAGGCCAGTGCAGAAGGAGGGGTCGGAGGTGCCTCAAGTGCTGGAGCAGAGATTCCGCTGCAGCCTGTGGTGAAGCCCAGGCTGAGGCAGGCGGTCCTGCTGCAGCCCATGGAGGTCCACGGTGGAGCAAATCCCCACTTGCAGCCCCTGGAGGACCCCACACCAGAGCAGCTGGGTGCCTGAGGGAAGCTGTGACCCACGGGCGGCCCACGCTGGAGCAGGCTCCTAGCAGGATCTGTGGGCCTGTGGGGAGAGGAGCCCAGGCTGGAGCGGGTTTGCTGGCAGGACTTGTGACCCCGTGGGGGGACCCATGCTGGGGCAGGCTGTGCCTGAAGGGCCGTGCCCCGTGGGAAGGATCTAAGCTGGAGCAGTTCATGTGGAACTGCAGCCTGTGGGAAGGACCCACTTTTGTGTTTGTGAAGGGCTGTCTCCTGTGGGAGGGACCCCATGCTGGAGCAGGGGAAGAGTGTGAGGACCCCTGTCCCTGTGGGGGAAGAAGCAGCAGAAACATCATGAACTGACCACAACCCTCATTCCCTGTACCCCTGCGCTGCTGGAGAGGGAAGAGGTAGAGAAAACCGGGAGTAAGGCTGAGTCCAGGAAGAAGGAAGGAGTGGGGAGGAAGGCATTTTAAGATTTGGTTTTTTCTCCGTTAATCTACTCTGATTTGGTTGGCAAGAAATTAAATTAGTTTTTCCCAAGCTGAGTCTGTTTTGCCCGTGATGGTAATTGCTGAGTGCTCTCCCTGTCATTGTTTTTTGATCCGTGAGCCTTTCATTATATTTCCTCTCCTCTGTCCAGTTGAGGGGAGACAGTGATAGAGTGGCTTTGGTGGGCATCTGGCGTCCAGCCAGGTTCAGCCCACCACATGGAGCTTCTGTACTGCTCCTTGGCTAAAGATGACTTTCCTTCTTTTTTCATGCCCTGAACTCCAAAGTGACAATTAGTAGACTGGCTACAGTCATTAATTCCTGAAGTCAATGCTTCAGTCTGTTTTCACTGGAAACAATTTTCTGTGAAGTATACATCTGCTCAGAGGAGGAGGCACGTAGGCTTGGTCTCCGGGCAGATGGATTTACATTACACTTTCATTGTAACGCATTGCCTGTTTGTCCTTGCCACCCAGCACAAGCCACAGAGCCATAAATCGTTCTTCCCACGCAGCAGAAAATGTTTTGCTGCGTCCTACTCAGCAGCAGATTGACGTACCCACTGGTGCCGGGAGGCTTTTTGACAAGGCAGGATTTGCAAGACACATTTCTTACGTCCCAGTGCCAACACAGAGCACGTGAGGAGTCCCAACAGCCTTCTCAGATGCTGGGGCTATTTGCAGAGAAATGGTTCATGGCTTTGGCTGTGGCGTTCGATTTACTAGCAAGAAAAAGGGAGGGGGTTGCTTTATTTTCCTGAGACATAAACCGCTGGCTCTCCCTGCCCTCATTTTTATGGTTTCTTTGCTGAATGTAGTTATTTCTGTAACTCTTCAGGTATGTTCTGGTGTCTGCCAGTGGAGTCTCTTGGAAGGAGGACTGACTGCAAGCATGTCTAGGTGCCTCAGTGGTCTTCAGTTCCATAACTCACCCGCTAGTAGTGGAGGAAGGAGCAGGCCTCTGGGAGCATGGATGGCTGGAGCTCCCATTCCATTCAAAACCAGGTGACCCCAAGCTCCTGAAAGGTCCTGATTATGGCTTCAGCAGTGCGTGTGTTCTCGGGGTAGGTTTACTTCTTGCATGTAGGCCTTGGAAGGGGCCTCAGAAGTCCGTTTCCCCATCCCCAGGCAGGTTCAGCCATATCTCACACCTGCAGTGCAACACTTGCTTCTCTGTTCTTGCTGTGACAGGCGCTTCCCTGCAGACTCTTTCACAACTGTTGTGTCTGCTCTACTGGAAAGTAGAACTAGTAGGAGCTGACAACCAAGGCAATTCAGGGAGATTGTCCCTCAAATAATAACATTCCATTGTCTATGTTGAAGGGATGGGCCTCACCATGAGGAAGCCAGTGTTGGACACGTTCAGGATGTGCCTCTGTCCTGCTCTGAGGTGGCAGTTTGTACTGAATTTCTACTTTCCGTATGAAAGTATTCACATTTTTAGATCTCCAGTGGAAAAGACCTTTAGGTAGCTCCTTCCTTCCCCTTGCCCCCCAAAAGCGATAGAGGTGACTGGAATCGGGGGTAGGGAAGTGTATCTGTATAATAGGCTTTTCCAAAAGAAAATACAATTGAGGCAGTCTTCAGCCTTGCCAACACACTTTAAAATTACTGCGCTCCCTAACGTAGGAAGACTTTTAAAAATTACAATGTTTGTAGATGGGGTTGAGTTTGCTTCTTTGAGATGTAAATCCTGTTGTATAATCACATCTTTTAAAGCCAAGACTTCTGTCTTTCACAATGGAAGCTGGGATTCCCATGTAATGACACAAAAATGTTGGTCTTTGGAGTAAACACCAGTTTGGGCAAGAATTCAGAATGCATGTGTTAAGGTCAAGAACAACATGTCATTTAACAGCAAGGAACTTTGGGAGATGGAAACCCAACAGGAGTTCTGTTTGATGATGAGGAAACCAGGTACTGACACTGTAGGATTAGACTGTGATTCAGGGAATGAGTTGAAGTGAGGTGTCAGCCATGGTGTTACCACCTGCAGTTCTCATTTAGTCCTATAAATGTTTTTCTCTGTAAGCTTTGCCTGCACCAGCTTGATGGGGAGGTTCCAAATTAACTGTTGACAACAGACCCCGCAATGGCTGGGTGGAAGAGACCTTTACTGTAAGGACCTGGATGTTCAGCTGACATGGACAGGAGGAAGGTGAAAGGCATGTCTTCTGCTCTAGAGCTGATTTCACAGCTGAAAAGAAGAACTCTCACATGCTAATTTAGTGCTTGCTTGGAAACATCCTCTCTGACCAACAAGTGGCACGGTCTACATTTATGCCTGCAATTGTTAACAGCGAAGAGGAAAGGCTGGCAAGATGGTAGCACAATGTGAGAGTGTTAGCAACCAGGGTACAGGACAGTGTTAAAAGGATTATCTAAAAAGGAAATAATTGCTTTTGGAAGAAGCAAATTTGTCACTTAGCAGTGTGAAAGAATGAATGATTCACTCAGGGGAAAGTAAGGAGAATTCAAAGGATTCATTATGCAGGGAGGAGAGGGATAGATAAGGCTGGTGATTTTCATCTACAGTAGCAATTAATTTGCAGAGGAACCTGTTGGTGATTTGAGAAATGAGGCATGTGAATCACAGACAGGCTTCAGAAGGACTGTAGGATGTTCTGAAGGTAAGCAAAACCAGTTATTTCAAGGCTGACATGTAGGAACAGCAGCTGGTGAATTCCAGCAGCAGCTAGCATGCAAGTATCTGCAGGGCTGTGACAGGCGCTAGTCAAAATAGAATTGTCAACTCAAAAGTCGTGCCAGTTTTCTGTAGGATCCCGTCCAGCACCCTTTAAATCATTGGAAAGGTTCCTGTTGGCTTCAGTCCGAGTTCAGGAAGATGCCTACACACCTACACCCTCACCCTAGCCAGAGCCCAGCTCCAAAACAGACACCCACCAGGCACAGCTCTTGCACTGGGCTGAAGCTGTTGATGGCCTTTTGGCAGCCCCTTGTGGGCACCAGCAAAGCCCAGCAAAAGCTGTCAAGACACTGGAAGGCAGCGGAGATGTGCCTGGGTGTTGGCAAAGGCTGGCAAAGCCCTGCTGTGCTCTGGAAGGCAGCAGGGCCCCTTCAAGCCAAAGCAAAACGCAGCAGAAGCCCTCGGGCACTCTGGGGGGGTGCAGGGTCCCCTGTGGGCATCAGCAAAAGCCAGCAGGGTTAGGGACAGGGTTAGCTGGTTGGAGTTACAGTTAGGTTTACAATTAGTGTTAGGAGTAGGGTTAGGGATATGTTTAGAGCAAGGGTTAGGGGTTAGGTTTGGTTACACAGGTTCAGAGTTAGGGGTTATCATTAGGGATAGGGTTATGCTTAGGTATAAAGTTGGGAATAGGGTTAGAGTCGGGGTTAGGGTTTAATATTCGGAGTTAATGTTAAGTTTAGGATTAGGGTTAGGGTTTGGAATTAGGTGTATGGGATTAGAGTTAGGTGGTTACATTTAGGGAGTTAGGGTTTAGGGCTAGGGTTAGGTGCCAGGGTGTAGGATTACTGCTTTGGGGTTAGAGTTTTGTGGTTAGCTGTTACGTTAGGGGTTAGGCTTAGGTTTAGTTTAGGGTAGGTTTAGGTTTTAGGGTTAGGGAGTACATTAAAGTTTAGGGTTAGGGGTGAGGGATAGGGTTAGGGGATAGCGTGAGGGTTAGAGTTTAGGGTTTGTGTTGGGGCTAGAGTGAGCATTAATGTTTACGGTTAGGATTTAAGTGTTTGTCTTTTTTTTAAATAGGGCATAAAAGTTAATGAATCATAAGAGCTTTAATGGACATGGTATCTACCAGCTTTAGCAGATTATTTGCCATTGTTTCACATGCCATTTTTAGAGGGCAATGAGAGTTGGAAACTAGGCAAGCTGCTGCATGTAGGAACAGGTGGTTCATCTATCACAAACACGACATTTTCAGCAGAGTTGACCCAAGTACTATGTAGATTCCAGCTGACACACAGGATGGTTTAGTACAAGTCTGAACTGTCATTAAAGACCCCTGGGTTTGAGGAGCCAGTCAGACACGCAAGTGATACAAATCCAGGAGGAATTACTGGTACTTTGGAAGACAGGCTCATCAAGTAGATGTGTCCTGACTTAAATGAGAGGACCGTTGGTGTCATTCAGGAGATTCATGGAAAGCAGTTCATGCAGCCAGAAATAATCAGATGCACAAGTAGAAGAATGGCAAAGAAGCCAAGGAACAGATCAGAAGCTGCAAGATACGACGACTAACAATAAAAGTCACTAGCCTGATGCTGCTTGTGGGAGGAGCAGATGCCAGTCACACCAACTAACACTGGGAAGTGCATCCCAAATCGTATCAGCCAGGCTGTACTCTGCTGATTTCACCGTATGTTAAACTACAGCATGCAGCATCTGATTTAGGGAAGAACTAACAGCAAAAAGCAAAACTGCATACACAAATTCTTTAAGAAGCACAACGGAAACAAGAGGCTTGATAAAAAAGAAGAGAGCCAGTAGTGTTTAATCCAAGAAGATAGGCAAAACGGGGGTGTCGTGACATTCTAAGGGTGGACTAAGGGACATTGTGCAAAATGCAGGTAGTGAATAAGTAGTCAAAAGGCATGGAACAAGCCCTGATCTGGTGCATCTTTCCTAGAGCTAGTAAAGAATAGACTATATATTCGTCATACAGCTATGCTCTAGGATGCACATAAAAAAAAATATTAACCCCCCCCCAACAATTAAGTGATTTAACAATCACCCTGATCATCCCAGACAAGTTCACAGTTCTCTGACCTGAGCTGATACTGCAAGGAAGTCTAGATTTTGTTTCATGCAGGAGTAGGAAAGTTGATGGGCTGTGAGGTGCTGGGACTTGAGGCTGATGTATCACTAGATCTCAAGTTGAAAGAAAGGAGCTGGCAGAGCAAAAGACTCTGGGTGCTGTAATTCATCGCAGCATTTAAAGTGAGTGGCAGGATCTCTGATGGTGCAGCAGAGGTGGCAGAAATGTAGCTCTAGCAGCTGGAGTGCAGAGAGGAGAGGCCTGGTCAGAAGAACAGGGTGTGCAAGTCTGGTTACTGCATAGAACACCAACAGCATTGCCATTCATATAATATAGCTTAGTGGCCAAGGATGCAGTGGCAAAGCCCAAGCCCCTGTGAGCATTCACCGTACTCTAGGCATCTACACTCAGCATTTCTGCAAAGTTTTCTTAGAATTAAGGACTCTCAAAGTGTTCTTGCTGCAAGGTTTTTCCAAGAAAATACTTCTCTTCTGCTCTGAGCCAGGAAAAAGTAATAAAATCCAGCTTCCCAGAGTACAAGTGAGGTGACTGGCCGCAGAGCCCTTCCCACAAAGAAATGGGAGTGGAGTCCTCTCACATTGAGGCAAAGAGGTGGGAAATATTCATGGCAATCTTTGGAGGCTTTTGGAGAAAGCACTCTCCTCCTGTCCACAGAACAACCGGAGACTGTTCACAGAGACTCTCTTGTCTCATGAACAGAGGGTATTGTAAAAATAAGTCATTAAAAGGGTAGGGTGAATTTAGTACAGAAGTAGAAATTGGAGTGACTAGGGACAGATAGAAAAACAAGAACAAAATGCCCACTCAGCACATGGGGACAAGCAAGAGGGTCCACTGAAAGGAGGGATATCTCTCAAGATGAGGCACTCCCAGCAACAACAGCTTCCAGCACCCATTTGCCTTTTTCTAACTCCCCAGCGAATGCCTCAGCCTAGAACTCAGCAAGGTTAGGGGCGTGTGAGCCTCACCCTCATCTCTCTCTCACGGCAGCAAGTCTCCTCAGCCCTAGGCTTTGGGAACGCAGCCAGTCACTGACCAGGTTCTTCAGAGGCATGTAGAAAAGGCAGCTCTTGACTCAGTGCTTTAAATCTCAGGACTCCTTTCTCCAAGTCGATGCAACACTAAAGACGGGGAGAGCCAGTTAGTTGCTGGACATTTCAGATAGCAAATCTCATGATGTCTGTGACTGGGGAAAACCTGTATAACCATCAAAAAACTCCACTTTTGGTTTGTAGAGACTTTACAGTTCCCCTCCCTGTCCCCCATGCTGCCTCCTTGCTCCTATTCCCTTCAATGAATTCCTCTCCAAACCCTTCAGAGAGCCGCTCGCCTCACTTCTTCCTATGACTCCCTCTGAGGTGACATCCTCACATGACTCAGTCATTCAGCCCAAGACTTTCCCTGCTTATGTGTTTGACATGTGGCTACAAACATTTGACAGGCAGGAGCAAGCTGTCTTGCTGCAGCCATGCTCTGAGCCACCCAGGCGCCAGGCCCAGCAGAGCACTGACCCTGAGCTGAGCTGACAAAAGGAGAGGACTCTTCCCACTCGTGTCTGGTTACTGTTGCACGCTGATGGTGATCGTGCAGCTTCACTTAGCTCAAAGCGAGGACAGAGCTTGTTCACATCTGCCTTCCAAAGGCAACACAAATCTAACTTGTGACGCAGCGTGCTTTGCCTTTTTTTTGTTGCCTCTTCAGTTCCCTCGTTGCCTTTGCAACTTGGATGGTCAGGAATACAAAGAATGGAAGATGTGATAGTATCCTACTGGGTGATTCCTTTCCTAAAACCTTTAAGAAGGACTGGAAAGTAATTAGTGACTTAGACTGGAAAGGAATTAGAGCATACTGCAGCCAGCCGCGCAGCTGTGCAACAAGCATTGCCGGTAGCACCCTGGGAGACCTGAAGTAAATATTCCTGATGCTTACAGCAATCAAATCTTTGCAAACTTCTTGAGAGGAGTCCTGCAATAAGGAAGAAGCTGTTCCTTACCTTGAGAGACAACAGAGTCTGGAGACCAATGCAAAACTCCAGCATTTCATCATCTGAGAAGAGAAAAGAGACTGATCAGGCTTAAGACTATATATATTGCCCCTCTAAAGAAAGTGTGTCTCTCCTGTAGGAGGATGTGGAATATGAGAGCAGCTGGTTCATAAAGTTACGTGGTTATGGTCTATTCAGTATAAAGTAAATAATAACAAATAACAAGGAAAGTGATTAATTGAACACACAAACATTAACAAGCGGGTGGTAACAGTGACAATACCAGAGACCAACACCCGTCTGCCACTGACTGGTGGGTCATTAAAGGAGCTACTCAGGCACAACCCTGAAGAAGGTCAAAGTGAACTTCTTAGCTAAGGGGAAGGAACTATGATTATCACGAGTATTATGAAATATTTGAGGGGGTTTGTGGGATTGTTTGGAACTTACTATGAGATATCAGAAGAGGCTTGTGGGATCACGTAAAACTTGCTGTGGGCTGTGTAGGGGAAGGGCCAGAGGCAGGAGAAGTCAAGCAGCAGGGTGGATCAGGGAAGAACAAGCATGGAATAATGAAGAGGAGAGGGAGTAAGGGAGCCAGTCACATGCAAGCAGGCTGTTGGTCAGTTCACTTGTCTGACCAAACCCTGCTCCTGATGGCCGCAATCTATCTGATCTTCTTATTAAATAATTTTATAAAGTAATTTTTTTTCTGTGTAACCTCTCTATCCTATGTGTGACTGCTGCAAGTCGTGTCAGCAAATGTAGAAGATGCCACAGGTTAAAGGGCAAATAATCTAGATGTCAGCAACCAAAGGGACTGGCACGCGGAGAGGTGCCAGTAACTGAAGGGACAACAGAGGCCCTATAGGTCTGTGTCAGCAACTGGAGAAGGGGACATAACTCACAGGTGCCAGCAACTAGAGCAGGCCAGTGTGCAAGAGAAGTCTGGGTTCCAGTAGCTGGGGAAGAGAGCACAGGTCATAGGGCTGATACACCCGAGTGTCAGCAGCTGGAGAGATCAGCGTGCAAGGGAGCTCTGGGTACCAATTTTGACCAGGGTCACGGGAGCCTTAGGATTACAAACCAGCAACTGAAAAGGACAGGGCATATGTGTGAGAGGTCTAAATGCCACTAACTAGAAAGACTTGTATTTATAGTTCTGCGGTGAATTTAATGCTATAAGCTGGTGGATTTGTATACATAATTAGCTAGAAAACTTCAGTCTGGTCTAGCCAGTGAGTAGAAAAAAAACCTGCAGCTGGAAAGACTCAAGGCCTGGGTCAGTGGCTAGGTGAGGGACCTAGGGTCCAGACACGGATATAAGACAGACTTAAAAGCTGTGCTGTTATTTGAAGACTGTGAATATGAGTGTGCTTGTGAAGCTAGAGACTGAGGATGTATGAGCTTCTGCTAGTGAACTTCCATCCTGGTCAGACAGAGGAGGACCAGGACTGGGCACTGGGCTATCTGTGCTGGCAATGATGTGAGCGCTGGTAAAGGCACTGCTGATGTGAGGGCTAGTAAAGGTGTGTGGCAATCTGTGTGGATGGCCTTGGCTGTGTCCTCCTCTCTGTATGTGCCTCTCTGGAATACTTCAGCCTTGCTGCTGACTGAACCTGCCACTGAGAACATGCATTGGACTGGTCAAGAGCAACCTTGTGGGTGTTAGAGTCATCCATCTGGACCTCACTGGCAGGGAAGGAGGAGTCCTCGGCTCCTAGAGTCTCCAGGGTTCAGCAGCCACCCGTGACATCATTAACATGCCCCATGTTTCCTGGATACCTGCTTGCCCTGTGTGTGGCTGTATTTCGTAATTTATTTATCACCACATAAACAAGAGCACTGTGTGCACAGGGAGATGTAAGGCATAGATGTAACAGTTCTGGTCCTTTCAGGCAGCCATGTCCACATCCCATCAAAATGGATAGGTGGTACTGGGGTAATCCAGCTGTGCTGGTGCTAGTATGGAGTCCCCATGAAGGGCAAGAACAAGTAGAGGGGAAAACAGGGAAGAAGAGTGAGCCGGAGTGTGAAGAGGAGGAAGCCCTTTCTAGATGACTAGGAAGGTGGGAAGAATGGACATGGAAAGAGGGAGCAAGGGAGGCCTTGGAAGATTGATAATACTCATCAAAGATGAGGAGGCAAACAAAGGGAATAGGGTAAAGCTGGAAGACTAATAGGGAGAAAGAACAGGGGAAAAAAGACGACTGAGTTGGTTTCAGCATATGTACAGCTTGATGGAAATGCAGAACATGCAGCCTCTGCTGTTCTTTGGGCGTGCTCCAGTGCCTGCTGACTTGACCTTGTCTCCTAAGGCTCCTTCCTTCAAAGGGTCCTCCTCAGGACACCAAGGGAAACCCAGCATTCTGGGGCTACCAGGTTCTTCCAGGGTGCCTCCTGCAGCAGAGGCAGATGAGTACACACAGAAACACTCTGGGGAATAAGCTGTACCCTCTATCAGTTTCTCTGATGACTCCATCCAGCCAAAGACAAAAGTGCCTATTCAATGGGAGAACATAGGGCACCAGAGTACTAATCAAACAGTCTGGATAATGCTAGGAAAGGTCCATTTTAGAAGGGCATAAGAATTTTCCACATTCTGTATTAGGACCAAAAAGCACCTAATTTCTCCCCACTTTCAACATCTTCAGTCTTCTCTGTACTCTTCCTATGCCCTTCGCCTTTGGTTACATTTGGGATATACACAGAGCATAATAATCTTGGCCAGCAGCGGAGGTGACCACATCACCAACCTCCCACACCATTATGCTTTTCCCAGAGATCCTTTGAAATGCCCTCGGCAGGGCAAGAGGGACACAGGAAAACTGGGGGAGAGGAGGGGCTGGCACTCTCACCTACAACCAGTGCTGAACACAGCACTGTCTCCTGGCCAAATTGCAACTCCATATGTTCTACTCGGCCAACAACGCTGGATATGGGAAGAGAGAGGTCTCCACAGTCCATGGCAGACACTTCTTCCAGCCTGTGGGACACAAGAGGTGTTATTGCCTCAAGCAGAGGAAGAGGAGGAAAAACAGGACTTCTCACTGATGGCAGTGCTTCTTGGTCTCATTGGGAACAGGCCCACAAGAGGAGGAATCTCTTTCATACAGCATGACTGGAGGCAGATTCCACAAGCAAAACCATAAAGCGCCGTCCATTTGGGTTCCTCACTGCCGAGGCTAACCCTTAGCTGGGCTGCTTTGCCCTGCAGTACGCACAGAGAGAATGACGCAGCTCTGCCTCCCAGGCTGGGGTCTGCACACAACTTTGTGGGTGCTTCTGATGCCTTGCCCTGTAGCCCACCCTCTGCGTCTTCTCCTAAACAGCCATGTGCACATGCAAAGCTGCTAGTAATTATCACTGGGGCTGGGAATCAAGAGTGCCTAGTTTCTTGCCATAGGTTTTCTTTTAGCCACCCCTCCTTTGCTGCTGTGCAAAGACTTACCCCAGCTGGTTTAAACAGCTCTTGGAGATGAGATTTGGTAGACACCCGGTGTTAACAGTTGCTTTCAATACCTGACCTTGGCACTAGAAAAAATAACAACAGATAATTACTGTGGGCTCAAAACTGGCATACCCAGTCCTCTAACAGTGTGACCATCTCTTAGAACTTCCTTAGCCACACAGCCGAAGGTGTGGTGCTTTAGGCAGTAGGCAGAAACCAGGAGACTTGTCGAAGACAACGGTTGTCTCCCCACTGCTCTGCAAACCTCTGCCAAAGGCTTCTTTTTTAATTCATCTTCTTCAATTTCTATTGATTGCCCAGACACTTATCTGTTATCAGTGACTTCAACTTAGCAGTATTCCAGGCAAAAGATGCTTGTGAATTTGTTAAGAAAACTCACATAGATTTTATTAACAGAGCAATAACTGATATGATAAAAGCTTCTAAAGGAATATAAGCATGTGCTACAGCCTTTGTAGCTTTCCTCTCTCCATTTCTTCTGGTGTCACAGGGAACAATGTTCCAGAGCTAGACATCTGTTGTCAGCTGAAAAGCTTCCAGAGGGAGAAGTCTGTGGGAGAAGCAGGACCACGCCAGGACAAGCATACCGGAGAAGAGTTTGAATTTAAGGCAGTTCACAAGATAACTGACACATCCAAGTGAGTCCTGAATCCAAGACACAACCTAAGCAAGAGGCTTCTAATTTGTGTGGGGCTTACATTAAGTTCCTAGACAGCTCTTTTAAGAAATATGACATAAACACTACAACTGCAATATTCACAGCTGGTGTCATCTAGTAAAGGGAGAGACTGGATGCCCTGCACCCAAGTCACCTCTGAATGATTTTACGGGAATAATCCCCAGTGCCTTGCCCACTTTATTTCTTCATCCCTTTGCACTTGAAAGGGAACAGGAGATGTGCTTGCCATCTGTTTTCTGTCTTCTCTGCACAGAGGTCCTTAATGGCAGGCCAGAGGTACTGAAGTAACAGCAGGTCTCGTATATGGTAAAGGTTTAAAAAAATAGGGTTATCAAGGACATCAATAGAGTTCTGTTCAAAAAGGAAAAAAATAAAGAGAAGGAAGAGCTAATTGCACTCAAGGCAACCTCATAAAGTACATGCTGGAAGCTTCAAGTCTGTTTTGTCTTGGAGCTTTTTCTCTGGTCTAAACTGCATCTGCAGTACATCAGTGTAGAGAATTTAATCATTCTGAACATTTAGATACCATGTTCCTAGAATGGCCACTTAATTGAGAAATTCTCAAGAACTGCAAGACCACTGGAACTAGAGATCTCAACCTGTATTGTTTTACAGAGTTCACCAAGAACCATGTAAGACTCATATATGATGTATATTTAAACAATATCAATAGTTTTAGAAGGAAGAGCATTCACCGTGTGTGGCCTCATCCAGGAAAAAGGAGAGCGGTGCTCAAGCAGTATCCACAGAGAAAATATGCACAGCTGCATATTTTCAGCAGCTCCTGATTTGGTTGTTACACTTTTTCTCCTTTAATGTAAAAAAGCAAATCTTATTCACAAATAATTATATCTGGTTAATTAACAGTCCCATGTGACTGCAAACACTTGGGACTTCTTACAACACTCAAGTGAAGCATAAAACGCCAAGTACTGTAGGAAAGCCAAAGCCAAGACAGATCTTACAAACTTCTGGCTGCCAGCACTATGCCTTCCCCATTATATCATGTGCTTCTCAGTCTCAGCTGCACTGGCATCTACATTCAATCCAAGGCTGCTCTTCAGCACATGGTATGGAAATTGCCACAGAATTGCAAAGTCACAGGCTGGGAGAACACAAAACTTAACTGACATGATACCAGCTGGAAGACTCATGAAATAGAGTCAGACCACAGACAGACCAGCCCTCAGAAGCCCTCTCTGCAGTTTTTTGCACATTTGGACTGGAATAATCCCCCAGCTCCTTCACAAATGAGCAGTTCCATTTCACTGCAGAGCAGCTTGAACTGCCATCCTGCGGTAATCCAGATCACACATGACAGAGCTGGTAGGAGACCCAGCTGAGCTGCTGCCTGTTCCCAGAATGTGCACCTATTCTCTTGCACGCCTCCCGCCTTTTGGCACAAATCTGCTTTAAGCGAGTGAGGGAACCTGCTAGAGCGTCAGAGAAGGGGAAGAGCTGCAAAGCACTCTAGAAGCTCCCGACTTTGGCAATACTTCTGCTTGTTCAAGAACATACATTACCGCCATGGCTCCAGGCTGCCTGGCATGCCAGGTTTAAACATTCAGGACTAGGAGTAGTGCCCGCCCGTAGAGGTCCCCAAGGCCAGCTGGAGACATCCCACACGACAAGAGCTATTTATTGCAAAAGCTGGTGCTACAAAGTCCAGGCTTCTAGAGAGAAAACAGCCTAGAAATTTACTGGAGTCAGAGGACAGTCCCTTATCCCTGCCCGTGGCAGGGGGTTTGGAACTAGATGATCTTTAAGGTCCCTTCCAACCCAAACCATCCTCTGATTCTTTGGCAAAATGCCTCCTCTTCTGCTTTTAGAGCTCTGTAATGTCTGTGCTCTCTGGTCCTCACCGATACATCAGCCCTGCCTGAAAGGATTCTGGCCAGACTAAGCAGAGAGGCAAGATAAAGCACCAAGTGCAGACACCTGCTAAGCATTTGCCACCTCAGCCTCTGTACTCTGCTTCCCTGTGCCTCCTCACTACCTAAGTGGGTATATTAGCCATGAGCGCCAGGTCAGGTATGCTACCACATCTGCCCAGACTGCAGACTGCTAACAGCGTCCGGCTGAATCCGCTCTTCCTTATCAACAGACATGGATTCTACTGGGAAAGTGTTAACCATCCCTGTGGCTCACAGAAGCTCATTGACCAGCTACCGAAAAAGTATTACATCAGCTCTTCAGAAACAGAAGACCTGGAGTATCGATAGCAATTGCTAAGGAACCACTTTGGGAGCAGGCAGACTTGAGATGCACAAACTGTTAGCATTGCAATAATAAATTTAAACTGTATCACTAGCGGATTCTTGAGTTTTGTTTCAGAGCAGACTGGGAAAGTTGCAAGTTCAAAACTTGCTAGGATGTAACAGAACAGTGATTATTCTGTGGAAAACAACATTTTGTCTCATTCAGTAGTAAACAGCCCTGCACGGCTCCGCCAGCCTCACAAAAGCAATCCACCTTCCAGTTATACCAGTATTTGCCCAGAGAACTCACCAGGAGCCTGAGGAGAGTCCTTAGTCCAGCATACCACAAACACAGTGCAGATTAGGTAAGGAGTACTGCAATCCTTCTTGGACTAAAAGGACTTTTCATCACATTACCCACTCTCATCTCTGCCTCAGAATTTTCAGTCTGTTACTACCAGTCACCATTAGTCTTTGTCTAAAGGTTAATTATCTGGATTTCCAAGAAAGAGAAAGAGGGGAGAAGAATCAGTAAGGATCACCATCTATAAAGAGTTCTGTTTTCTGAAGTAGTGCCAGTTCCAAAGTCAAGAAGCTGCTTTAACCAACCAAGGCTGATTAATTCCACATTGCTTTAGCACAGAGGAAAAGCAGCTTGGGATAGCAGTGGAATCTTTTAGCATCTATTTCCAAGTCAGCAAGAGACAAGCCTCACCACAAAAAATAGCTGCTTGATTTTATGATGCAGATGCCAGTCACGACAAGCTTTCCAAAGTGCTTTGCAAAAACTCCCACAAAAGGAGGAAGTTCTGCTAAAGCACCATGTGAGCAACCCACCCAAGTAAATAAGAGGGTGAGGGACAGTGCAGTACAACTGCTATAGACTGGGTCTCTCTGTGATCTCTGAAACTTAAAAAGGCCTTTGGCACAGGGCAACTGTAACCTGTTAGAGTGAAAACACTTATTGCCTGAATCTCCTTGTATCACTGAAGTTTACATATATTCAGCTTTATTTCCTAGTCAAGTTCAGTTACTAGTCGGGTGATGCATTTGTTACCACTTTGAAATTTCCAGCATACTTGCCTGACTGTAGATGGAAGCTTTATGCTGGTGGATGATCTTTTCTCAGGAGCTGCTGTCAGAGAGAAGAGACTTCACTGGGGTCGTGTTCCATTTCTAATAAAAACTACACCATAGTCAAGCAGATTTCCAAAAGGTGCCAGGTCAGCAGCCTGAGTGCCATTTCCTGCCATAGAGCTGTTACTTACAGGCGAGGCTTTTTGAAGTTGACAAATGTGAACATGAAAAGCAGCAAGACTAAAAAGAAGTGAAGGAGAGCTTCCCTGCCTTCAATGTAAGAAGATTAAGTGTGGAAAACAGTGACTGGCTCTTAAGAAGGGCAGAAAAAGAGAGAAATGCCTGCACAGAAGGTACTGAGTTCAGAGGGAGTTAAGTGCAGCGTTAGACCTGTTTCTTGGACTGTGGTGTCCATTAACCTTCCTCATGAAGGAAAACATGTGTGTGAGAGCTGGGGTACGGTCCGTTAGAAACACAAGAGGGGAATGAGTAGTGGACTCTGAAGCTGAGTTAGCTGCTGCCCCTGGGACATGATACCTATGCATGCCTGTCCTTGTTCAATGTATGTGCCTGGTATCCCCCCCACCATTTATCACTGAGTTTCCTCTTACAAAACAATATAGAGTGGTGATTAAAAAAAAAAGAAATTCCTTCATTTGTTCAAAAAAAAAGAAAAAAAGACTCCAGCTATTTGGACAAATTACCCTGAGAGCCATTCATCCCACTGGTTTGTTTTTCCAAGTATGGTTATGTTAACCTAGCTACAGCAGAGACTAAAACCCAGGACAAGCAACGCCTAACTGCAACAGTCAAAGCTGGAAAACAAACCAGACAGTGGCTTTGCGTGGTATTGAGACACCTGGTCTGAATGTTTCAGAAATTTGCCACCAGGTTGTATTCATATGATAATTAATTGTGCCAACTGAATTTTCAAAGGTATATGTGGTTTTCCTGGAAGTGTAGACTTCACACTCTAACATGTGAGATGTTTTTTATGACAGGTGACTGAAATAAATACAGCTTTAAAATGAATTTTATATACCAGGTCTACATCTCGGTGAGTCTTGTATCTGCATACTATTGAACAGCTCTAACCATGCAGCCCTCTTCCATGGGCACAGCTTTTGGATGTGCTTTCTTACCTACAGGGGCCAGGAAGGAGCATGTTCTGCTCATGGGAGGATATAAGAAAAGGGAGCTAAAAATACTGCTTTCATCAAGAAATGCAACAGTGCTAATTCAGAACACAGCCACTTTCTTAGGCGGTCCTTTGACACCTGAGAGAATTAGACCAGACTGGATCCAGTAAGTGTAAATTAACTAGAGGCACCTGTATTAGAGTAGTAAGGAGACATTCCGTGCTTCTGTATACAGCTATGAAATACCTCATATCACGGAAAAGCTGGCCTCCAAAGGAAGGAGATGTGAGTAATGTAATTTATCTTCAAATATAGACGACTAGAATGCATGTGGCAGAAAGGCTTTCCTCTGTCTGTTGGAAGAACGGAATCCAAAACTCTAGGTGAGGCCGTGTGGGAAATCTGCTCTCTCTGGCTGCAGCTGGCTTTGCAATTAATAACTTTGCATGGCCCTCGGAGTGGGGCAGCTGGAGCTCACCGAGCATTTGCCATCACTGTGAAATCAGCGCCGTGTTGTTGCCTTACCTGACACTGTATCAGCAGGTGTGAAGTCTCTTTTCTCCTGTCCTCTCCCTTTTCCATCTTTTCATCCTGGTCTTTTGCCAGCGGAGATTGAACCCATGCAGACTGAACCCTGGTCTCGCCCCGCAGCTTGTTCAGATTGCCTTCCAAGAGGCGCCGCTGGACCACACTATGCGGCTGCTGTCTCCATCACAAAGAAAGAGAAATCCCAGCTAAGTATGGAGCTCAGGACAAGGACTTTTGCTAGCCCAAGGAAGCA
This sequence comes from Falco naumanni, assembly GCF_017639655.2. Lineage (NCBI taxonomy): Eukaryota > Metazoa > Chordata > Aves > Falconiformes > Falconidae > Falco > Falco naumanni. Next base: position 8,319,466 of record NC_054058.1, on the reverse strand, counting down.
GACTGCAAATGTTGAACCCAACTGATCATAATGATGAAAGACAGACTTATCCCAAAATCCCAAGGTTTTTTCTGTAGCCACTAAGGTGATGATAAAGTGTTGGGATGTCTGTGACAGGCAGGTCTCTGCGACGCAGTTACTGGAGGAGAAGAGCATGCCTGATGCGTGTTTTCCCCACGCGTAGCTGTTCCTTCAGCTAAACATGCACTCAGCAGCTTCATACCTGTTCAGGTCCTGCAACACACTACCTGGTGGGTGTGCACTGACATCCAACCAGGCATGCTCACACCTTCTAATGCGGGAGGGGACAGGGGACCCAGCAAGTGTGTGATGTACATGTGGGTAAGAAGGCAGGACTCTAGAAATTTTATGTATACAAATGGTTATTTGTAGTGAGGTGGGAAGTTTCCCTTGCATATAAAACTAAAACTAGCTTCTGATGTTCTTTGGAGTCTGTCTCTGCTTCCTTTCATCAGAAGTGATACTATTTTGATTCCCTTCCCTGTTGGGGGAGCATCTATGAAGCCCTTACTTGCTCACAGCTAGAAGGGAGCACCATCAGCCAGATCAACAGCTGAAGGAACTTTATTCCTATCTATCATCTCAAGTATCTCATTCATATCTCATGTATCCCACATTCCTACTTCATTTCTATTTCCTTTCTTCTGGGCAGAAGGGGAGGTGCACCAAAGGAGATGAAAAATTTTGAAAAACTTCTTGTCCCAGCATTGCATATGCACCCAGGAAAGTGTTGCTTTGGAAAGAAAGCTCCCTTTGTCATCAGCTTGATGCTCTAGTTTTTGCCTAGTGTTGATCCAGTGCCTCCAGTCCCTGCACAGCTACGAAATCAACTATGGGCAGCATCAATGGAGAAGGCCTGTCGCAGGTTGCTTTGTCCTTTCTCCATGTACTTGGCCCCGTGGTCCTTCTCCAGGAGAGCAGCTGCTCAGGGCTGACAATAGCGGTCTCAGTGACAACTGCCTATGTAAAGAAAGGCAAAGAATCTACAGTGGCTGATGTGCTACAGCATAAACCATTGTTTTCATCTTTCTCAAAACAAACGTTTAAAATCAACTTCCAGATGGTGCAGCAGTTTGATGTAGGATCTTATCAATGCACAGGCCAAGCATCTGAATGAGACCAGACCTGCCAATGCGCTGGGCTGTTACTAACCTTAGTGTCTGTGTGCTTCAGACTGGCTTTATGCTGGTCAGAGGGCTGAGGCCAGGAAAGTGTGTAAATTGCATCTCGAAGCACACTGACTTGTCGGTTTTACCCCACGGTTGGAGCAGGAGGGCTGTTACTGGCCCTTCGGTTGCGCTCAGTGTTGCTCTTTGCGAGGTGCCGCGTCCCTCATGCCCCTGTCTCCCCATCACTCAAGGGGCAGGAGTCAGACCCCCCACATGCTGCATAAGAGACGCTGCAGTAGTTATAAAAGTGAGGTTAAAATATCTCTGTGTTCCTGGTCTTTTCCCAGCTTACTGTGCAGGCCCACAGCACAGCTGGCTCTTGTAGTTTACTCCGTAAATACTCCGAGCACAGTGCCAGTTTGGCTGCCAGCTAAAATCTGGGCCATGGGAAAAGGGCAGGGGACTGACAGCAGGTCTCCAAATTCCCATCCTCCCTCCTGTCTCCTCTCACAATCTGGCATGCAAAGGACCTTTCCCTCTCCCCACAGCCTTTCCCACAGAAAGAGCAGGCCCTTTGCAGCTGCCACCTCTGTCCCCTTCTTGTCACTTGGGCTGGGAAGAGGCCAAGCACTGATGGGGATTAGCAGAGCTTTGGGACTGTGCAGGCATGGGGTTCAGGAGCAGACTCCTGGGGCACTCCCTGTCTTCTGTCTCTCCAGTGGGACGGAGAAGTGATTGTTGTCTCTCTTGGGCTGGTGAGAAACAGCGAGATGAAGAGGGTGGTGAGGGAGGACCTGAAGGAGCTGTGGCCAGCGGCTGGGAGGGAGGCCCTCTCAGGGCTCTTAGAAGGGTGAGAGCAGGTTCCCAGCGCAACTCATCATGTTCAGGCTCTCCAAAGTGAAATCTCAAGGCCTCGCTATAATTAGGGAACCGATATGAGCTTGGGATCTTGATTTTTGGGAAGGGAGAAGCCAGATATTTGGACCTTCTTGGTACTTTCAGGATGGTTTAGCTCGTGCAGCTACTTTATTTTTCTTCTCCGTTTAAAAAAAAAAAATGTGTCATGCTTGTAGTTGTTATAAATCTGGGAAAAAAAGCGAGGTCTGCACTGAAATGTGTAATTACTCATTGCCAGAGATGTGATGGGCCCATCAAATCCCAGACGGTGCTGGATGCATTGCATAAGCTGAACACACACACACAAAATACACAGAAAAGAGTGGCAAAAATCAACAGCCTGACGTTGTATAAGAAAACATGTAGTTCTAAATGACACAGGGCCTTGCTCCAGTTTTAGGACATGCAGGGCTGCCACAGCTGGAGTTTCTGGCACTGTCAATGGAGACCTATTTTGGGGAATTAAACTCTCAGCGTAAGTGCTGTAGGACTCTAGGGGTGTTCTGTGCTCTCTGCAAGATCAACGTCTCCAGCAATTCCTGCTGCTGCTTTGTTTGCAGCCCTGCAGCCCTGTCCTACAGGAGGGTGACAGATCAATTTAGGAGACATAGACAGAGTTTTGCATGGGGCCAGAGGAGTGCCTGAAAGCATATCTTGGACTCTGATTTGCAGTTCCCAAAACATCACAGCAATATCACAACAGCCCTTCAGGTTGCAGGGACTGCTGAATTGCTCTTGGAAATCTACGGCCTGGTTCTCCTCTCGCCCCAAGGTAAACCAGAAATGAGGTACCGCAGCTACTGCACCGACCCCAGATACGGCACGATGTGTAAGAACTTTGCACAGGTGCCACACGTTATTTTGTGCCTTCTAACACCAGTGCAAAGTTTCCGTGGCAGAAAAGATGTGATGCTTTACTCACTGCTTCCCTAACTCCACGGTGAAAATGTCCCGGCCATTCTGCTATGAACCAAACATGAACTACGCAGTGGTTTTCAGTGACGGAATGCCACCTGCGTGCGAGGAAGTCTCCTGCCTAGCACGGTTAATTTGAGCAGGAGAGCTGCTTGTGGCGAGTGACCCAGACAAGCTGGAGCAAACGTGGGGCATGGGAGTGCCAGCCTCCGGAGGCCTAGGCAGCCAGCCGTATGGCAGGACCCTCACGGGGGCCGCTGGCTGGCACCGCAGCTGTCGTCTGGGGGCACGGTGTGACAGGAGTCGACTCCGAAGCGAGGCAGGTAGACATGCTCCTCTCTGCCTTTGCAGCTGGGCTCAGCAAACCTGCACGAAAAGACTCGAGTGGGTCCTCCCCGTTCCCTGCCAAAAGCTGTACAAGGGAGAGCCGCGGGGTACGCTGGCTGTCCCCTCCTGGGGTGCTTCAGCCGCAGCACTGCAGGGCACGGAGGGCCGGCATAGCCAGCCCCTGCCGCCGGCCTCCAGGCCCTCCAGGCTCCGGTGTGGCCAGACATCCCTCCTGCCCCGTTCCTCACCAGTATAACGCTTACGTGACTTCCCTCTTGCACTTCAGACAGCGACTGCGTCCAGGGCCAGAGGGGTCCCTGCTGGCAGCCACGTGTGTGGCTGGGAAGGGCTGGCGGAGCATGAGGTGACAGCTTCTGAGGAGCCACCCTTGACCCCGCTGAGCCAGCGACTGTCAGCAGCAGCTGAGGTGGCTGTGGGGAGGCCGGCAGGAGCAGCAGGGTGCAGCGGCACAGGAACACGGCGCTGACCCCCCATCTCTGCGTGGCAAAGCCTCTGCGCCCGGGGGGTTCAGCCCGGAGGATGGCTTCCATTCCAGCCCGGTGCCTGGGACCCTGCCTGTCCCACACGTGTGTGCCCCCGTGCACGGCAGCGCCTCGCTGCCGGCAGCCACGGGGCCTGCCACGGGAGCTGGGACACAACCAGCGATACCGACACACGAGCATCTGTGGTGTTGCTGCCACGGTCTGAGGTTACAGAGGGAAGGACAGGCTGCGGGGAGGGGCAACATCTTCTATGGCACCCGCTGGCACAGCTGGAATAAGTGGCTGTGCCCCCACCGCTGGCCAGACCCAGGCCCTCTTTTGGGATAACGGTTTAGACCCCTGCAACCTCGAGCAGTTAAACTCCACAGTGGAGAGAAGTCAGACAGCAAAACTGCCGGAGCAAGAGGGAGATGCATGCAGGTAAGCCAGCAAAGATCCCGTGGGAAACGCTCCCAGCCTTGAGGAAGTCCCTGCAGACCACAGACTGCCCAGGCTCCTGGAACAGATCCCCTCCCTGCTCCATGTCTCCACAAGGAGACACCCACAGGCCTCGCTCCTCTGCCTCCTCCCCAGAGGTGGCATCCTCTGGTGCTGGCCGCTGCAGCTGCCTGCACGCCTGGCTAGCGATCCTGCCCTGCGCCTGCCCCTCTGAAATCCAAAGAGTGGGGGGAAAGAGAACAGTGCAAAAAGGTGACAAGGTCAAACGTTATCCTCTCGGAGTTAGCTGTGCTTCCTTCCCTGCGGAGTCCAGAAAGGAGCCTGCTTTTGAGCTGGATCATGCAGGAATACACGGGGGCTTTCGGAGACGTCCCATATGAAACATACATGTCAGACGAACATATCTGTGTACTGGGTGAGTGGAAAGTTGGATCCTGGAGCGTCCCTCCAGTCCATGTCTGCCTGCCTCTGTGAGGAGTTTGGTTCCTAAGGGATGCATGGGAAGATGGATGAAAAAAAATGAGTGATTCATTCTTTCCCCTCACCCTGACCTGCTCCTAGATGATGCTGAAGGGAAGTTTCATCTTTGCTGAACACATGACCCTTTCACAAAGCCTGACAGCAGTTCCCAACTGGGATGAAGGCTATTAGGAGGACCCCCTCCCACATGGGGTCCCACTGGACTCACCAGATCCTTGGAGGTGCCAAGCCTTGTCAAGCCATCCAGGGGCAGCAGGTCAGCAGAGTCCTTGTGCACAAACTGGGTGGCCTGTTTAAGGCGCCTCTTCTGTTGCAGAATAGCTTTGTTCCTCAGCTCCACCTCACACTCCTGTCGCTGCAGGTCAGGAGTACCCTCACCGTGCTTTTCCTCCCGGTCTCCTTGCCCCAGTGGCAGGGGGCAGCTCTTCCTTGTGCTCATGGTGAAGATTCAGACAGAACAGGTCCTTCTTGATATGCTGGGGTGTTCCCTGAACTCGTCTCCTGGCGTTTGCCCTCCTGAGACCGAGTCAGTCTCCGAGCTCCTTTCCCTTTCCCTTCCCCACAGCTCTTCTTCTCTCCCTTTCTCTGCCTTTCTTCCTGCTCTGTTAGTTATAACTCACCCATCTCTGAAGTGTCCCTGTGTCTTTTTCTCTCTCTGTCCTCTCCACTCCCTCGCTGTCCCTCTGCCCCCCACCTCTTCGTCTCCCTCTCTTCCCGTGCCCTGACTGCAGCTCTGCCTCCTCCAGTCGGAGGGTCCCTGCCGTAACAGAAAAACCCACCACGTCAGAAACCAATTTCCATAAATTACAGCAGAGCCGGCAAGATGCTCTGGCTGGAAAAATCCAGCAGCAGAAGGATGGCCCCGCTGCTGGGGGCTGGACTTACCTCCCTTGGGCTGTGCGTGCGCACGCGCGCGTGTGTGTGAGAGAGAGAGAGAGAATGTACGTGTGTACCTTGTGTGTGTGCCTGTGCGTGTATACACTGCCTGCTCCCCCCCTCCCCGATACACTGAGGAGACAGTAAACCGGTGGCAGGCTGTGCCGTTCAGTGTCCCTGCTGGGGGGGCTTTGACGCATCGCAGTGAGTCCGTAATGTTGGCAACAACATGGTTCAGCCTAGGAGATGATGCAGTGCCTTGGTAAACGGGAGAGAGCATCTGCCTCAAGGCTGCTGGCAGGCATGCCCAGTCTCATTTCTGCAGAGTGTCATGCATTTGGAATAGGCTGCACTGAAGGATTTTATTGTGTAGCTTGAACAAAATGATGAAGGCCTGGTTTCTCCTTCCAGCCAGAGGAAATGTACTGGGCCTGACTCTGCCCTCATTTTCACCCCTCTCCACCTAGAGCAATTCCCTCGAAGTCGCAGAAGTGTAAAATCACTGACTTGTCGATACCAGTGGATTTGACTCCCTGTTTACGCTGAGAGTATGCTGACACTGCTGCAGCGTGGGATGTCTGGACCAGGGCATCCCTCCTCCCAGAGGGGAGAGGACAAGGCAGAGCTCGCTTTTTCAACTTTCTGCCTCCACATTGTGCTGCTTGAAACTGTAAGTTTCAACTTGAACAGAAGCTGCTTTATTTTGATCCCTTTTAACTGGTGCATGCACTGCCTCAGTAAACACAAGTTCTGACGCTCAGTACAGAGGAGGAAACTGAGTTTTACTCAGCTATGAAGCTGAAGACAGCATTACCTTTCCAAGAATGCCAGCTGAGGGTGAAACACCTTTTGTGTATGACACAGAAGGAATAGCAGCCACAGATGAAAGTTACACCAAAAGGAGCCTTTCTGTTGCTCCCTTTCTTTTTTCCCAGCTTAGTAGTATGTAACATTCCAACGTTGCTGATACCAATTATTTCTATGTTCTAGACTGTATATAAAAATAAAACAGTGAGTTTGAAATGTTAGGAAGTAAATCCAATGGTCCATGTACAATGATGAGTCCAGTCAACCACTATGAGACCTCAGTGTGGCTGCAGAAACTGCAAAAAGTTGGCCTCAGTCCAAAGCAAACCATAGTGTTTACCTTTTACTCCCTGCTATTCATCACAGTGTTAGCATTTCTCTTGGGATCTTTGGTCTTCAAACATTAGAAGGGAGGCTGGTCAGCTTTAAAGTAATTCCAAAATTTAGAAGTTAACCTTTTTGTTACCAGTATGCTAACTGCTTTACAAAATGGTTTCCACAGCACCAACTTGCAGAACTAGATTTTGCAGAAATGGGAGTAGAAATATTTTCTAAGTGCTTTACACTACAAGGCCAAACTCCAACATCATAATGCAGGCAGAGTCCCATCAAGAGCTCAGCAGAGCTGTTTTCAGCCGTCCTTGCTTCTCTGCAAGAGGAATTAAGATGAAAGTTTAAATAATGGATATTCCCAGGGAAGCTGTGTTCCCATGGTCTTGTTTTCTTGCCTCTGGGTTGTCATGATTCCTGATTTACACACAATTCGAACCTCTGGTGGCCTCACTGAGCATCCTCTGGGTCTTGTTATCAAGTCTTTTAACCGTCCCCATAAACCAGTACTGAATCATGCACCTCTACTCTCACACAGGGCCAAAAGGTGTTTCCCTTCCTGCTGACCATGAGTACCTCAGCAGGGCAGCCTTGACAAGGCAGTTCTGCTTCTGCTGGAGGCAACGGCAGTGCCAATTTTCTTAAAGCCTCAGAAGAGATCTTAAAACCATAAAGCAGAACAGAACACCTTGGGACTAGACCCCCTACAGTTCCTGCCTTGAAACCTACGGGCAGAGTTGCACAATTTCTAATGAGATCGTCTCCCACCTTGGATGTGGATGTGGGCATGAGGAGGAGAGAGAACTCACAGCTCCTAGTCCCAGTTCCTCCTTGCATCTAACCACTCTTTATTATTTGTTCTTGCACCACATTTTGGCAAAGCCCAATCCAAAATCCTTTGCCTTGCAGCTCTGCTGGAGCCATTGTTTTGAGTGGTCCTCCTTTAGGGTCTGGCCAGCTAATCCTGGCCCCTGACTCACAAAGTATTTCTCTCTTTGTGCCTCAAAGGGGAGAATTCTTCAAATATTGTTTAAAGCTTTCTCTCCTCCTTCATCCCTTCTGCTCCAAAGAGCAGGTCATGTAACTCTTTATATCCTGTGGTGTTTTAGTTCCCAGATCTGGCAAAAATCCCCTAGCATTCTGATGGAGGTGGAGTCAGTTAAGGTATTATCTTCTTCCTTCAGAGGCATGCTAGGTTCTAGGTCACTGGTTTTTTTTCTATTCAGCTATTACTTTTTCCGTCCTGTTCTTCTTAAACAGAGCCCATTTACTAAGTAGGTTAGGTGCTTTCAGGTTTTTTGCAGAATGGACACTCTTAAAGGTTTTCTGATGGATAGCCAGACCACAGTGCAGCAAATTTAAGCTTATTCCCAGTAGCTATGCATTTCCCAGTCATCTTTTGTAGGCCCTGGAAAATAGCCTATGACCCACCAATGGCCTGTGTTAGAAAAATAAAACTGATTTAGATAAAAAAACCATTCATACAGAATCCTATATACACTGAGAAATTACTTTCCTTCTTTGATCCAGTAGCATACAATAATCGTAACCCGTTATACCTTGCTGTTCTCCACCCTTCACACAGAAATACTTCCAGGATGTGTGACGGTGCTATTCAGACGATGTAAGAACCACTCCACCTCCTCAAAAGATAAAAACCTTTCTCCCCGCTCTGGCTAGCAGCTTGGCCTTCTAGCTCAAGCAGTTACAGGTCTGTGAGAGCTCTGGGGAGCTGGAAAATATTCCAGCTTCTAACCACAAAGCCACAGCACTTTATCTGTGTTTGTGGCTGTTGACCCCTGCCGTGTCTGAGAAACGCTGAAGAATTCAGAACTAGTGCCCTTATTTCTGAGGAAAGGCACTGAAAAATGGCATTTCCCTGTAGTCAGTTTGCCCAGCCAAGAAGCAGGAGAGGGTCGATATTCCAGCCAGCTATTCTTTTGTTGAAGAAATTAATGAACAGCACCCAGAGCAGTGAAAGGGAGGAATAGACTCCTTTGCTGAAAGAAGCAACTCCCAGGTTAAAGAACATGAGACAAAGTAAAAGATGTTATCTCCCTCTGCCGGGAGCGTTAGGGACTATCCCAGCTGTTTGAGGAGATGCTCTGGTGAAGGCTTTCACTGATTTGACTTTAAATTTCAGAAGCTGAGGTTCTTTCATCACAGATTTTCCTGGTATCTCACTTGTGGGAAGCCTTACCTAACCTAATAATTCCTCTTTAAAATATTCTCCTGCTACTTTCGCAATTTCTAAAGCTTGTTCTTCCCTTCTCGGAGAATTCTCTTCAGCTTTGAATTTTTCTCTCAGCAATTTGGAAACTATTATTTTGTCCTCTTATAGGGCCAACACAATGCAGGTGGGAGCGTGGATTGTAGATAAAGAGCTTTGCATCTCTTCTGTGTCAACCTGGGCTGTTACAGAGCTCAGCAATAGCCTGCATATAATGTAACCAGCCCAGAGGTTGTTTCTACATTATACCAGTTTCCAAGGCACTGCCTCAGCTTGGTAGAGCGAGCTTCAAGTGCCTGTAAAAGTGCCCCTGGATGTAGCAGCTATGCCAAGGCCAGGAGACTGCTTGTGGTGGCCCAGTGCAGGATCACTATGAGACGACTTTCTGCTCATCTTGCATTCTCACAGCCTATGCACAGTCCGTGGATGCACAGATGGCGCAGAGGAGGCATGAGAGAGGACAAACCTTACTCAGACGAACTGTGCATGCTTCTCTCTCCCCTTCCATCTCTGAAAAATATGATTTGGAAAAAAAAAAAAAAAAAGCTTCCTCTGCTTTGAATTCCCTCTAGTTTGTCTATGTGGATAATAAAATATCTCCCTATTCTTCAAATAATAAGTACCAGGTTACAGTATGTATATCTGTCAATATGCCTGGCAAGTTTCCTTGAGATAAATGTCATCTCAGATGTATGCAACGTTTTAGCTCAACTGCTGGACAGCAAAGTGTGTCTTGCCAGTAAGGTCAGTCAGAAAGTAGAATAGTTTGCTTAATTAGGTAATTTAGGGTCAAGTCTTTGTAGTCATCTGCCATATGGGCTAGATTTATGAAAACGCTGTGGCAAACCTGTAACGATGTTGTCCAAGATGAATTCCTTCTGCTGTCTAGATATTGCTTGCAGTGATTTGTGTCTTGCCTGTATTGATTTCACTGCTCGAGCAAAGCTGCACACAAAGGCACCTTTTCTGTCTGGCTGGAATGGTCAGCATTGCCACAGAACTGCAGCTGGTCACGCAGCAGGCAAGACAAAATTCACCCTTCTGATACATGGCTGCATGAATTACACTAGATGACTTTGTCTTTGTTTTCACTTTGTCTTTGTTTTCACAAGTGGAAAGAATACCCACTTTTCTTACAGAGTGCTAATGTATATATTAGCAAAGGCAACTATCTTACTCATACTAGAGCTTCTCTGCTCATGAAGATGTTTAAATACAGAATAATTTCCAGTAGGAATATGCCTACCCACAGAATTATGCAAGAGCTTTAGATGAAGGATAGTTGTGTATTTAAGGCCAATAGCACAGTACTTGGAAATATGCAGTCTCAGAGACGTCTCCTGGCTGTCTCTGGGTAGTTACTTTCATTTCACTGTCCCTCCACTTCCTATTCATAGGGAGAAGAGTATTTCCATTATCCACTTCGCTTGAGGCTAAGAATGCACTAACACGGGCTTTCTTTTTTTTTTTTTTAAGTCTCTGTATCCTGCCATAATAATAATGAAAATTTTACACCATTAAGACTCCTTTCAGAGGATGTCCTCAAAGCTGAATACTCAAACAGTAAACCGAAGCTCTGTTAGAGTTGCCTCAAAAAGCTTGATTTGGTATGTATAACTGTGGGCTTACTACTAAAAGCACTTACAGAGTCTTAGCAAGGTGCTTTGAGTGGCTGTCTATGGACTTCTGTCAAAACTTTTTATTTTTTCATGTAAAACAACAGCAGCAGAAGCAAATAACACCACCATCTATTGTGCCTAGCTAGCAGTAGAACCAGAGAAGATCTTGTTTTGCTCAAAATAAAACCCAGACGTAGTCCTCAGAAAATAAAGAATCTCTCCGTTGGCTGTTCTTGCCTTCAATGTCCTTTCTTTTGGGGACAGGTTTTACTTTTAGAGTCCTCCAACAGATGCTGAGGAAAACTTTTCTATCAGCACTTGCTAGGTGTACTGTGATGTTTCCTGTCATGTTTGTAAATGGCTTGCTTCGTATCTTAAAGCAACTGACATCAGTCAAATTCTTCGTCAGTCAGCAGTGTAACTTGCTGAAATTAACAATCTTCACTTTAACCAGGTGTATTTGTCAGTCTACACACTCTAAGCCCTGTATATTTGTGCCTGTAGCATGTTTCTGGTTGCTGCAATGTGATGCTCTGGGAGCAACTCGACTGGAGCAGTTTTAATGTTGCAGGGCTACTCAGATGCTCACACTCAGTTTCGGGGGAGTCAGCCACTCTGAAGGGTGTTGCAGCCCACCAGTCTTGTTCAGGCAGACTTTTATTTAGAAATAGAGCAATTCAAGCTCCAGTGCTCTCTGGCTAAACTTTAAAGATATGCTGCGGTTGTGGCTGGTTCTCCAGAAACACCAGCTTAGTCCTACTTAGTGACTAAGTTCAGCACCTTCTCCACGTTGTGTTTTCTGTTTGTTGGCAGGTGCAAGGCACTGGGCTCACCCTGTGTAAAACAGTCAAACCCAGGCCCTGAAAACTGTGTTTCACATCTCTCATGCTTTTCTGCAGTACCTGATCATTTTGCCCCAGCCTTAAACCAGAGAACTGATGAATCTGTGATTGTGATGGTCCTTACCCAACTTTCTCCTGTTCTTTTATTCTCTCAAACAGCCTCAAGTTGTGCCAGGGGAGGTTTTCATTGAATATTAGGAAAAAAATCTTTCCTGAAAGAGTTATCAAGTATTGGAAAAGGCTGACCAAGCAAGTAGTTGAATCATTACCCCTGGAGGTATTTAAAAGATGTGTAGACATAGCACTTAAGGACATGGTTTAGTGGTGGACTTGCAGTGTTAGTTTTATGAGTGGTCTTGATGATCTTAAAGGTCTTTTCCAACCTAAATGATTCTATGTCTCCATTTGGCTCTTTGAGTCACCTTCTCATCAAGGTCTTCCTTCCTATTGTCAGCTCCATGAAGCCCAGTAGAAGTCCCCAAGGCACAAGAGAGCTCATGTTCCCATGCTTGGCTGCTGGCCGTGGTGAAGGGCAAGTTCAGAAAGAAATCTCCATACGCTCCAGCATGTCTGTGCTGGAGCACACTCTGTACTGAACAAATCTCTTCTCAAGGTTTAGTTGCCAGCCATGCGTCTGCTAAGGATGTGAAATATTTTTTTTAAAGAATGTTTGTAACAGCCAAAAATTGGAAAATTTTCATTCAGCTCATAAAAAAAGAATAGATCAAAGCCAAGAAGGACGCTCTGACAAACTCCCTCCACAGCAGGGAGGCCCTAGGTCTTTTCAACAAAAGTTTTGCTATAATATGCGGGTTTTCACCTGAGCAGAACGTTCTTGTGCTGTCATTTACAGAAGCAATTGGGCTGTTTGAGCTGAATTCCCTGTGTTCCCTGCCCCTTCCCTCTGCAGTAGAACAAGTGTAACTCTACCTGAGGCTGATATTCAGTGTGGATATTTCCTGCTCAGACAGTTCAGGATTTTATGATGGAACCACCAGCACAGCAGTACCGCTAGTACAGAAGCAGCTTTGTGTACACAGTGCACATACAGTGACAGGAAGACAGGGATGTGTTATCACCCCAAGGATTTGATGGATAACAACGATGGTTTAACAAAGTAATTTTATTTTAAATTAGACATAATGGGTTCCTTTGGTTTCTTAGCCTTTGGGCTGCATCCATATACTGTATCACCCAGCCATTCTTTGCATTCTTGACAGCCAGGCCTTGGCATGACTTAAATGACAACTGAGATTATGTCATGATCTTCTGACTCTAGCAATGAAGATTTTGATAAAGACATCAAAAAAATCAAAACTGAGATTCAGCTATGGGAAAGGGCAAAACAGCTCTTATAATTGTGGTACGCCAGTCCCATGGGTATGCATAGTGGAATGCAGGCCGTCAGGCAGTGTTTAGCTACAGAGTGGAGCTCCTGAGATCAGAGCATTCTGTGGCATTGATGTCACTATTTGCAAACACTTGTAAAAGTATATTGATGCTGAAAGCACCTTCAGTGATCCCACAAGTTGCAAGCAATGCGCTTTATGGTATCAGTTCTGCAATCCTAACCTTTCTCCCCCTGCTATCATTGGATGTTAAATACATCAAACGCTGGTAATTGTCCAAAAATTTAAAGCTACATTGTGATTTGAATTCATAAAGGAATGACAAGTGTCCCAAGTGGCCTGTGAAGCAGAAAAAGAGAGTGATTAAGACGTGTAAAACATGGGAGGAGGGGCTGAGAGGCAGTGGGTGAAGGTCTACAAAGGACAAGCATATGTGCTCCAGAATTATCTAGTGCGTGCGATGGGAGTTTGGAGGCTCGGGATGATCCCAGTCTGCGTGTAAAGACTTGGGGTTGTGGAGGGAAGTGTAAAGACACTTTTTGACTTTGGGAGAAAAGTCGTGGAGAGACAATTTCCAACAGAAACTTTGTAAACATGAAAGCCCTGTTCAGAGGCCTGGCAGGACTACTGACACCTGGCACGTGGCGCACCATGGTTTTTCCCAGCATTCAAGCCCTGACCTGTAACGTGGCCCCTGTCAAGAGAGGAAGAAATGGAGGAGAAGACAGACATGCATATGGAGCAAAGATGAAACGGTGTGGTCATGGGGAACCCAAGAAAGAGAGAACTGAGAGTGTCTAAACGGAGAGACAGCAGTAGCACAGGTCACATATGGTCACTTCCAGCCTACAAGAGTAGTCCTCGGAGGAGGATGGAATTCTTGACGACCAATATTCTTATTAAAGTTTCATGTGTGGTTGACCTGACAATGCCCAAAGCAATTCCTCCTCTAGTTACATCTCTGTGTGTAACAACAGCTATGCAGGCAAAACTTTAACTGCCCCAAAGAAAAGCTTTTCTAAAGCGAAGCTTAAAGTGGAAAATGCATGTTGATAACTCAGGACAGATTATACTGCAAGAGTCACATAACTAAACCTAAGTTGAGTGTTTCAGGGCTTAACAATATACCTGCATTATCTAGAATAGAAATTGCAGCTGGAATTTCATACTGCTCCATGATCCAAAAGAACTTTGTGCACAGGCAAACATGTAATCTCAGAATTCAGAACAACAAAAAAAAAAAGGTAGGTGATCTAAACATGTTACTCCGTGAGAAAAGCAAAGCTGAGATGGAAAGTTCTGGCCTGTTGTATAACGATATTATCCAAAACTTTACCTTTATTAGACTTCACACACAAATACATAAAATGTGAAAGAATACAGTACACCAGAAAGGATACCATATTGGTAGTGGAAAAAAAAGTATTCTATAGAAAATAGCAATATTAAGAGATTCCTCTGAAGTCCAGGGAAGATGAAGGGGTTTTGTCCTGTTGGAAAATTGGCCTGTCCATTTTTAAGAGTTCTGATTCTAATGAGCTGGTCACTTGTTCATAACCACAAATGAGTATAACAAAACTTGCCTTCTACAAGTTACATTACTAAATAACCAAAGTCCCTACTGGCAGCAACCTCCTATCCATCCATGAGAAGGTAGCAGAGACCAACAGCAGGGAACATTAGCCACCTACGTCTGACTGTAGTTGAGCAATCATTTGTGCCTAGTGTTTTGCTTGACTTCCTTAAATAATGTCATTAAATATTTCTGGTTTTAAATAGGGTACATAAAAAAAAAAAAAAAGAAAAAGGAAACAAACGTGGAGGATAAATAATTCTGATGATATATCTTCTAAGCAACCAGATTGCCAGTGGGGTATATATAATGACTTCCCACAGATTTTGAGGTGTGGAATAGAATCTGCTTTGCACAATCTTTTGCCTGTATTGATAAACTGTGTATCAGGGTATTTATCATCTCTATTTTTCCAAGAAAAGTTGTAACTGAAACTCAAGGACAAATGTGTCATTTCAACTGCGACAGCAATTCAGATGAATGGCCTTTACATTCTAGAACTCTGCTGGTATCAAAGTAAGCAACCAGTCTGAGATGAGTAGTGAAGCACGATACTTTCTTCTTAATCTCAGGCAGCTAATACTCTTATAGCCTGAATATCCTTCCATCCAGTTGCAGCTCACCTCTGCTGGAAAAACGGGAGGGGGGAGGGAGGCTATTCCTGTTCAGGAACAAGCTCACATTTTTTAAGCCTCTCATTTTCCTCTCTGAATCCATAACAGACTTTAAAGAGAAAATCAATTATTTTACTAAAAAAAAGGATTTTCGACCTTTATTGAGAGTTAGACTGCCTTGTGGTAGAAATGAGGGCCTGACACCCTTACAGGGAGGTTGCTGGGTTGTAAAACAAGGTGCCTTTCCTCCATACGGGGAAGTGCTGGAGTTCTTCCTCCACCAGCCAAGCTGCAAAAGCAAAAAGGTGGCACTCACCTTTACTCACCTCGTGTCAGGGGATATCCAGTCCTTTTCAGTTGACAGAATGGAGTAGGAGGAACAACACTCAACTAGTGAAGGAGAATTACCTTCTCCTTTGCATCTGTCGCACTTCTTGCCAGGAATAGAGCAGAATTTTCTGAGCATCCACAGCACCTGCTGGCTCCCTGTAGGTTCGTGTCCCAAATCCCTTGAAAATTGTGTCTTCGTGTTTTATTTTACTGGCTAGAAGATGTTAAACAGCCTGCTCTGTTGTCAGAACTCAAGGACAGCCTTGGGATACTCCTGCACATTACGCAGAGAAGACCTGGGGGGTGCTACACAAAGGGTGTGAAGAACTGTGCCTACCTGCTCTTGAGCTACGACAGGTTTATGAGAAGACAAGAAGTGTAGATCTGTTCTTACTTAAGGAGGATGGACGGAGGCATCCACCATCTTACAAGATCACACCTCTACAATATAATCCAAATACTGAGCCTGCAGAGGGACGGGTGATACCTGTTCTCTGGTCTCTTTTCTCCCTCTGAGTACACCACCTCTGTCCTGAGCCTACTTCGTTGCTCTGCTCTCAGACCTAACAACTCTTCAATTCTTTGCTGGGTTAGAACTCCCTATGCTGCACACACCTTTTGTGTCCTGTGGAATGCCAACTTGACACTGTCCTGACACCCCTATCCCAAATGCCTGAAGTAAGATCTTTATTCACAAAGCCTTAACTGTGTTTTTCCCTTTCTTCTTTAAAAAATAGTTCTTCCCTCCTGCTATTACTGTCATGTGGCAGTCAAACCTTTTACCTGGTTACAGCCATAAATCTCTTGTGAGAGACGCTCTTTGACAGCACTGTCAGACTGCTTCATTGCTGTCACCTGCTGAGCAAGCGTGACTTGCTATTTCCCATCTTATTCCCAAGCCAGACTGAAGCTTCAAGTGAGCACCCCAGATCAACAGTAAGGATGGAGATACATGGTGGAGCCACTGCAGCGAGGAGATCAGAATTCTTTTGGTGGAGCTGGTTGTAAGCCCTGTCCCTCCACCTGCTCACAAGCAGGAGAAGGGGGTAGATGGTCCTGTGCAATTTCCAGAGAACCTCTGATTTCAAAATGCACAGTTACTCACTGAAAAGGGTTGCAGAGGGAGGCACTAGCAAAAAGCATGGCTTTTCCTTATGGAAATGCTGCTGCTGTTGTAGTGTTGCCCAAGAGCTGTGCTGTTTTAAAGCAGAGGCATGGCAGGAGCATGTCTTTTCTGGGGGAGGTTGTCAATATATTTGTTATTGGACAACGCTGTTGTGTTACGTGTTCTGTCTGTGCCAAGAGCTGGGACGGACACACACCTATGATACAATCACTGAAATGCTTCCATCTGTCTGAGCCCCTTGTATACAGTGCCTCATACCCCCTAAAACCCCAATATATGCTCTACTCCTATACAGGGTGTTGTTGCTGGGACTTATTGCAGTGCCCTGTTGTCTTCTGGTTGGTGCCCGGTGTGGTCTTCCAGCACTTTTTCACCAGCTGCTGACAGAAGGCAACTCCTCTTCCTCAAGGTAAGACTCCGTGCTGTCCCTTGATAATAGGGATGAGGACTGTGTCAAGACCAGCCCCAGCAGTCCTTCAGTGCAGGTTCAGCTGGGCTGAGCTGAACACAGGGTGATTGCAGGCTGGTTTTTGCTGTTTGGAGGCTGTATCTGTCCAAAGGGAATGACAGTTCAGAGCGTTCTGTTCTCGGACACGTGTACTTCTCTTTCTTTCACTCGGTTAATTTCTGTAGCACAGAGGCTGACAGCAATATCAGTGCTCAGCTCTGAGAGCTGAATGTGTGTTTTTGCATGATGGGCTTGTGCTCAAAAAGTTCTCTACCACACATACAACGTGACTGCAGAAGAATTCTGTCCTGCTCATTCGACTCCCTGCTCTGGCCATGTACCTCAAGTTCAATAATTGGCTCCCCATGGTCCAAAATAATACTTTTGGCGTTTTTTCTTACACAGCATTTTACTTCCACCTGGCAGCTCCATCATCTTGTTGTTCAAGGCTTTGGTCCATGACAAACATAATACTCCTACCCTGCAGCCCCGCACCCACTGTTCCCACCATGGCCTCACTGCATACGCCTCTAGCACTTGCCCAGAAGTACAAAGTGCTTGGGTTCCAGCTGTCTTACTTGTCTGTCTCTTCACTCCTGAGGAATGACACCCCTGAACAGCCCAGTTGTTCAAATACAGGATACCTAAGCAATGATCATCAGCAACAAACCACCAGTTTAATGTGACATCCTCCAAACAGCTGCTTTGCTGAGCAACTAGAAGCGCAGCTTCCCACTTCTCTGCTTCATGCCATGCTAACCTGCCTTCCAACGCCTGGTCCCGTTTAATCTTGCAGATCTTCTGTGTGCTAGGCCCAGGCTATTAAGAACAAGCATCCTTTGCCCTTTGTGACAACAGAGATGTGAAACTTCTCACTGCTAAAGATGCAAATACCCAAGACTTCCAGACCTGAACAACTCTTTATAGTAGTTTATGTGCTGCAATGACTCATTCCCATAAATAGTGACATGTAAATACCAGCAGGGAAAGAATGGACGAGAAGCTAAGACTTAAAATTTTCAGCAAGCTGGCTGCAGTCACTCAGATGCTGGTGTGATGGCTTTACAGCTTTTTGTACAACTTAGGATGAAATCAAGGAAAGGATCTAGGCAGATTATCGGGCACTTACAGATGGAGAGAAATGAAGTCGTCTTCCTGAGGGTTGTGATGAAATCCTCACCAAACAGACCTGGAATTAGATTGGGCAAAACTCTGGGAAATCTGCTGTGGGAACAGTAGGTAGGGCTGCTTAATGGGATTGTTTCTGTTGTTCCCCCCACCTTTTTTAATGTAACTGCCCTCTAGCAGGGCTCCCACTGGAATATTTAGCAGGAGGGGAGACTAATCTTCAGCACAACTATGTTCAAAATATATGAGGTGGCCATCAAAGCACCTCAGCTGACAGGGACAGCAAGGGATTACCCACCTGGAATTGACAGCATCCCATCATCCCAAGGACAAGAACATTTAATAATTTACTGGAGACGTGATCCTTAGCTGGCTCTTGGATGTCAACTGTGTGCACACACCCTCTGAGGAGCAAGAAGCGAGGTGAAAGGGAGATAGGGTATCTTGAGAAACCCAAGGAGAGTGTTGACAGCTGTGTAACTTGTACTAGCAGAAAGCGTGCCACAAACCACAAAGTGGGCCTCTTCTGCAGCCTCATGACCACGATCTTACCTCCTGTCTGTATCTCTTCTTCCCCCTGAGCCTAGATCTAGGTTTACAGCTTTCCCCTCCGCTCTCCTCCTTGAAGACGGATGTGCTCTGTAGCCTTGATGGGTTTTCACAGCAGTCTGCTATGATTTCCTGATCAGAAAATTATTTCAATCCAGGCTGGAGGACATGAAGTCCTTACTAGATGACATTAGCAAAGAAGGAATCAAGACCTCCTGCCCTCACAGGCAGTATTGACAAATCAATCCTAAACAAAATACACTTAAAAGACTGCTAGCACCCAACAGTTCTTAGTCCTAAAGCTTTCTGAAGTCCTTTCTTATTTCTTGTTTAAAGGCAAGGAAACCCTGAGACTCAATCAGAAGTGATGGAACTTCTAATCACTGACAAAAATATTCTGGTCCAAAATTCACATGATAGCCTAGTAAAATATTTTTCACTATTGGCCTCAAGCTGAGCAGTCATTTGTGCTGGGCAGACAGAAATGCAGATCAAAGTCCAATATTCCTCCCCAGAAAAACTGAAATAATAATCATCAACACAAAGTGCTTGAAACATCTTTTGAGGGCAAATAACCTCTAACAAGCACACAAGAGAACTGTGGTTCTGAAAACCACACACATCTAAATCTGGTTTCTTTATAGGGGAAGGCAGGAAACCAGATTTTTGAGTGAGACTTGTTTTGCATTTACAAAATACAGAAACTAGTCTGTTTCTGACTTGTAAAGACAATACTCAGCTGTGTTCCCACAGAACCTTTATTGAGTATGTAGATACACGAACCATCGTTTGTCTGTAAGCAGAAGAATCAGGTCTTTTCCATGACAATTTCCTCTTTTTGACATGAGTTATAACGAACTGGGATGAGTTATCCTATTGCACCAAGAGAAACACACCTTGGGATTCCCGAGGTCTTTTCAGTGGAAATATCAGCATGTGCTTTATAGGTTCTTTTTTACATTTTCAATTGATGATTGTAATGAGGGTAGCTTTAACCATCTTACTGCAACAGTGACTTTACCTAGTCCTCTAGGTACATAATAGGACGCTAGAACCAGAAGAGCTATATAGCTTGATCCAAGCTCTTCCCCATTCCAGCCTGGGAAAAGGAAGCCAAACCAAGACTTTATGCTGCAATGCAGATAACGATCTGTTTTAGTTTGACTTGAGTTACAGCGAGGTGATTTTTCAGATCTTCGACCCAGCAACCTTCAGAACAGCCTAGACCAATGTGTTTCTGAAGTCACAGAATAATAACTTAAAAAAAAAAAAAAAAGTATTGTGGGCTTTCACCTAGAGTAGAATAATATAGGAGATGTGGAACACAAGGACAACACTCCAAGCGAAACTCTTTACCAGCCCAAACGATCCCATAACCCTACAAGAATAAAATTATTATTATTATAATTAAGGGCTAATTTAAGGAATGTACAGTATTTACAGCCATTGAAACTACACAGAAGTTACTAAGTAATAGGAGAACAAAGTGAAAGGAAATAAGGACAGAGCTGGGAGAAGGTTCCCAGGCTCTTTCCTGTTGTCCATAACTGAGGAGTGCATCCATTTCCTCTGATACCTTGAGCAGCAAATGCTGTTCAGGCCCAACTAGATGTTCCCTCGACAGCCTCTCTCCAGGGACTCTCATCACTAGCACAAGGTAAGAGAGGTTCTATCTTGCTCCACATAGAGTCTATTGCAGCTTATAAAGGGAGCTTAAAGCAGCCAATGGGCCCGTCTCCCAGCTTAGCAGGAGTCAACAATGCCCTCTGTTCCCATGGACGTGGGAATTAGTCAAAAGCAGACAGTTGTCTTAGACTATGTGAACGGATCTCAGAAAAGCAGAGTGCAGAGAGGTGATGAGGAAGGCCAAGGTCTATATGGAATTACGTGTGGTGAGGGAGGTCAAGGACAAGAAAGGCTTCTTCAAGTACATCAGCAGGAAAAGGATGACTGGGGAAAATGTGCACTTGTTGCTGAATGAGGTGGGTGCCCTGGTGGTGAAGGACATAGGGACTGCAAAGTTACTGAATGCCTTCTTTGCTTCCATCTTCACTGCCAAGGCTGGCTTGCCAGTTTCCCAGACCCTGGAGGCAAGAGAGAAAGTCTGGGAAAAGGAGGATTTTCCCTTGGTTCTGGAGGATCACATTAGACATCATGTAAGCAAACCTGACACCCACAAATCCATGGGCCCCGATGGGATGCATCCCCGAGTGCTGTGGGAACTGGCAGACGTTATTGCCAAACCACTCTCCATCACCTTTCAAAGGTCATGGAGAACAGAAGAGGTGCCTGAGTACTGAAGGAAAGTCAGAGTCTCTCCAGTCTTCAAAAACGGCAAGGAGGACTCAGGACTACAGGACGCTCAGCCTTACCTCCATCCCTGGAAAGGTGATGGGACAGCTCATCCTGAAAGTCAGCAAGGAGAAATCAGGCCTAACCAACCCGATGGCCTTCTATGATGGAATGACTGGCTGGGTAGATGAGGAGAGAGCAGTGGCTGTTGTCTACCTTGACCTCAGCGAGGCTTCTGACACTGTCTCCCGTAACACCCCCACAGGTAAGCGCAGGCAGCGTGGGGTAGATGGGCAGACAGTGAGGTGGGCTGAGAACTGGCTGAATGGCAGAGCTCAGAGGGTTGTGATCAACAGCGCAGTCTGGCTGGGGGCCGGTAGCTACTGGTGTTCCCCAGGGGTCAGTACTGGGTCCAGTCCTGTTCAACTTCTTCATCAGTGTCCTGGATGAAGGGACTGGGCGCACCCTCAGCAAGTTTGCTGGTGATGCCAAGCTGGGAGGAGTGGCTGACACACCAGGAGGCTGCGCTGCCTTCAGTGAGACCTGGGCAGGCTGGAGGGCTGGGCACAGAGGAACCTGGTGAAGCTCAACACAGGTCCTGCCCCTGGGGGGGAACAACCCCACGCATCAGGGCAGGCTGGGGCTGGCCTGCTGGGGGGCGGCTCTGCGGAGAGGGACCTGGGAGTCCTGGTGGGCAGCAAGTTGCCCACGGCCCAGCAGTGTGTCCTGGTGGCCAGGGAGGACAATGGGATCCCAGGGTGCGTTAGGAGGAACGTGGCCAGCAGGTCAGGGCAGGTGATCCTGCCCCTCTGCTCTGCCCTGGTGAGGCTGCATCTGGAGTGCTGTGTCCAGCGCTGGGCTCCCCAGTTCAAGAGAGACAGGGAACTACTGGAGAGGGTCCAGCGGAGGGCTACAAAGCTGACTCAGGGGACTGGAACATCTCCTTTGGGAGGAAAGGCTGAGAGAGCTGGGCCTGTTCAGCCTGGCAAAGAGAAGACAGAGGGGATCTTCCCAGTGTCTACAAATGCCTCAAGTGCAAGTATCGAGAGGATGGGACCAGCCTCCTTTCAGTGGCGCCCAGTGACAGAATAAGGGTAACGGGCACTAACTGAAACATGAGAAGTTCCACCTGAGTATGAGGAAGAACTTCTTTACCTTGAGGGTGACAGAGCACTGGAACTGGCTGCCCAGAGAGGTTGTGGAATCTCTTTCTCTGGAGACATTTACTCTGGAGACCCACCTGGACGTGACCCTCTGCAATCTGCTCTAGGTGAACCTGCTTTAGCAGGGAGTTGAACTAGATGATCTCCAGAGGTCCCTTCCAACCCCAACCATTCTGTGACTCTGTAATATCAGAAACAGGCCAAATTAAATTATCAGGCCAGTTTACTTCAGTTCAGGTATAAGCTGAGACCAGCTAATGTCTGTTCCTAAGTTTGCATCCTCAAGACCAGGAAAGCTGATATCTAGAAGGATTTTGCTCAGACTGTCATTCATAGTGTCCAAGATAAGGCCCTCCATGAGTGACCGGTTTTCAGTAAAGCCAGAGGCTGGCAGTTCGACAGATGATTGCTTAGTAGACTCACAAATTAAAGCTGGAGAGCTCATGAGGGGGGCATGTGTCACGTCACTGGATTCTGTATTGAGCAGTTCCCGAGGTGACTCAGAAAAGAGATTTTTAAGGGGCGTGCTATTAAAACCCAGAAAGTCCTGGTTCTCCTGGAGAGGCGAGAACGGCAGCTGAAGGGTTCTCACTGGGCTGAAGTCCAGCTCTTGACTTCCCCTGGGTAAGGATGCAGACTTCCAGGGGTCAAGGCCCCCCAGTGGGGAGGCAGTAGCTGCTGAGGCTTTGCTGGGTGTGGAAGAAACTGGCAATTTGGTGAATGTCTCCTTGACAGGTGTTTTAAAGGGCCCTTCTTCCCCCTGCGAGAAGCTGAGCTGTGACACGTTCTCAAGAGGATGGCTTTCCTGCAGGAAGGGGTGGTCTACCCCTAACCGGAAAGGGTCAAAGCCATTGTTTTCTGGCAAAACAAGGACAGGCTCTTCTGAGCAAGGCAGTGCTAGGCGTTGTTTCCTTCTGGATCTGCCCATTTCCCGCCTCTTTATAACTAATGTGTCAGAAACACCCTTAGATGGTGACTTCAGCATGGTGAATTGTTTTTTCTCCTTTGTGGATGAGACTGGAAGGAACAAGCCTGACTCTTCCTTTACTGTTAGGGCTGAGGCAGATGGGGACAGCCAGTCATCCAGTTGAGAGCCTTCTTCCTCCTTTATACAGATGCTCCCAGGGAAAGAAGCTGATTCCTCACCAGGCTGGGAGCTGCTCTCTTTTAGGGAATGGGTTGAGGAAAATAAGCCTTCATCACATTGACTCTCCTCCTTGACAGCAGCCACGGGTAAAGAGGATGACTCTTCTGTAGAGAGTGACATCTACAAAAAAACACAATATGCTTTGCAGTCAGTAAGCAAGGATCTAACCCACTCAAAATCCAAATGAGTGGAAGGAAGAAAGAAAGACTGGCACTTAAGGATAGCAGCACAGGTAAGAGGAGGATCTTCAGAAAGCAGTAACGATAACAACAGGTAGAGATTGATCTCTGTGTGAAGCTGATATGAAGAAGCCTACAGGTGACATGAGAAGGATTTTAGCTAAATGACTGGAAGTCATGCCCTTCAGAGCACTTCTGCTACGAGGAGCTTCTAGTTCAGGCACGAGAGCTGAGTATTTCTCAGCTCAGAAAAGCATAACCCCTTTGATTCCTCCTTACACTATCAACATGTGGAATAACAAAAATAAATGAGGACGGATTTCCCAGAAACCAAGGAAAAAGAAAAGAAAAAACCCCAAGGTTATCAAAAGAAAAAGAGCAGAGAGCAAAGACAAGTCATAGCAGGAGAGAGCATAAAGCAGCAGGCATGCACAGGGAAACAGTATTATAGTTAGACAGGATGGAAGAAGTTAAGGCTTTACAACGTGTAAGCATCCAAGAGCAATCAGCGAGATGCCAAGACAAAGACTGTTTAATAGCTGTTTTGCTTGAGCTCAGAATAACTGGGAGCTTCACGGAATTAGCAAACAGCAGATACTGAAAACCTCTGGGAAGAGACTACATGCAAATAAATGCTGTTTCAGAAAAAGTTCCCTATGTTATGTGTCTCTTCAGAGCTATCAAATCGCTGCATGTTTTAGGGGCAGGACAAAGCCATTTCTCCCATTCTTATTTCTTCCCAACCAAGCAGCAGAGAAAAATTGTCTTGATCAATCCATAGTGCCCCTTCCTCTAGTGAATTATAGTCACATCCTTACAGCAAGTCAACAGCAGGTAATATTTGCCCTAGAGACAAAAAAGGACAGCAAGGATTGTCACAGGCTAGTTCCTTAATATGAGCTTAGTTTCAGAACACCTAGTAAAGATGCACAAAGGAACCACCTGAAGAACAAGATCCATAGAAATCAAGAGCTATAGAAAAGAAAACAGCCCACCCAACCAAAGGCGTCACCCCCACCTCCCAAAAAACCAAACAAAATAACACTCAGAAAACAAGAAACTAACCTTTGGAGCAATGCGCACACGCTTGTTGCTCCAAGAAGTCTCCGAGTTGCTGAGTGATGATCCCTGTGCCATGGACAGAGGAACCTTCATAGAAGGCTGCAAGACAAGAGGCTGACTCAAAGGAAACTGGATTGGAACCAGGTAGGAGTTGATGCGAGGAAGCAAAGGCTTCATCTTTCGGCCTGGAAGGGAAAAGAACAGACTCATTAGCCTCTTGCCCTTCCTTTACTACTTCTTGAAACTCAGGCATCTAACAGCAAGTCCTTCTCAACATCCCAAAATAAACATCCAACCAGACACAGGCTTACCTGCCTTCTCTGCTAATTTTGAGGATACAAATCCTAAGCCAGAAGGCCTGATCAGTGGCTGTTGTCTACCTTGACCTCAGCGAGGCTTCTGACTCTGTCTCCCGTAACACCCCCACAGGTAAGCGCAGGCAGCGTGGGGTAGATGGGCAGACAGTGAGGTGGGCTGAGAACTGGCTGAATGGCAGAGCTCAGAGGGTTGTGATCAACAGCGCAGTCTGGCTGGGGGCCGGTAGCTACTGGTGTTCCCCAGGGGTCAGTACTGGGTCCAGTCCTGTTCAACTTCTTCATCAGTGTCCTGGATGAAGGGACTGGGCGCACCCTCAGCAAGTTTGCCGGTGATGCCAAGCTGGGAGGAGTGGCTGACACACCAGGAGGCTGCGCTGCCTTCAGTGAGACCTGGGCAGGCTGGAGGGCTGGGCACAGAGGAACCTGGTGAAGCTCAACACAGGTCCTGCCCCTGGGGGGGAACAACCCCACGCACCAGGGCAGGTTGGGGCTGGCCTGCTGGGGGGCGGCTCTGCGGAGAAGGACCTGGGAGTCCTGGTGGGCAGCAAGTTGCCCACGGCCCAGCAGTGTGTCCTGGTGGCCAGGGAGGACAATGGGATCCCAGGGTGCGTTAGGAGGAACGTGGCCAGCAGGTCAGGGCAGGTGATCCTGCCCCTCTGCTCTGCCCTGGTGAGGCTGCATCTGGAGTGCTGTGTCCAGCGCTGGGCTCCCCAGTTCGAGAGAGACAGGGAACTACTGGAGAGGGTCCAGCGGAGGGCTACAAAGCTGACTCAGGGGACTGGAACATCTCCCTTGGGAGGAAAGGCTGAGAGAGCTGGGCCTGTTCAGCCTGGCAAAGAGAAGACAGAGGGGATCTTCCCAATGTCTACAAATGCCTCAAGTGCAAGTATCGAGAGGATGGGACCAGCCTCCTTTCAGTGGCGCCCAGTGACAGAATAAGGGTAACGGGCACTAACTGAAACACGAGAAGTTCCACCCGAGTATGAGGAAGAACTTCTTTACCTTGAGGGTGACAGAGCACAGAACAGGCTGCCCAGAGAGGTTGTGGAATCTCTTTCTCTGGAGACATTTACTCTGGAGACCCACCTGGACGTGACCCTCTGCAATCTGCTCTAGGTGAACCTGCTTTAGCAGGGAGTTGAACTAGATGATCTCCAGTGGTCCCTTCCAACCCCAACCATTCTGTGATGGACAAGAAAAATAGTTCTTCATACAGATCCTAACCCTCAAGTTGGGGCAAGCACTGCTCTCATTCCACTCAAGTACCCATCCACTCTGTTCTATGCATCACATTCTCTTTCAGACATAGCAATACTACCTTCAGCTCCAAACCTGACTGTAGGGAGCCTAAAAGCTAGCAAACCTGGATAAGAATTTCCATTTTTAATCCTAAGGGAATCTGGGAGAGTGCCCCAAATTTATGGGGCTGCTTCTCTTTGGCCTAGGCTCATGTAGACACTCACGTGAATTCTGGGGTTCAGTTTTGCTGCTGCTGTTGCTTCCCATGTTCTTCTGGGCATCTGGAAGATGTCTCTTTTGCTCCTGTAGTCATTGTGAAATAAGAAAGAGAAGGAGAAAAGAAGGAGTTTTAAACAGAAGAATCCATCTTTATTCTTCTGCCTCATTCAGAACCATGCAAACAGAATCCTGTGCTGCACTGACAGAGAGAGCAGCTGTTAACACCCAGCGCTATGCTGGTTCTAGGTCTGTGCCGCTTGCTGCTTTGCAGCCATGCCATCTCAAAGCCAGCTGCTAACCAAAAGTTATGTAGAAAAAAAGAGATGGCATGACAGAGCTGCTCTGGCTGTGGGTTCTACTGCAAAAGTGACCTGGTTTCGGTGTCCTTAGTGCCCAAGGAAAGGTGAATAGGACAGCTTTATTGTATATCGGATCTCTATGCAAACCATAGACCAGATAGATATTCAAGTGCAATAGCAGAAGCAACAGAGGAATCAGAAGTCTAAGCAGATGGAAAGAAGGCCAGGGCTGTAGCTGTGACAGAAAAGTGTTTGACTGGTTGCTTGCAAATCTGTCATTGTTAAAACTGCTGAACACAAGACAGACAGCAAACAGGTTCATCCTTCCGAGACTCACAATGCAGCTGAGTTCCAAAATGAAAAAGGAACAGAGAGATCCTATTTTTTTCTGAATCTGAGCCCCAGAACAGATTGGGACTGCTGCCATGGAGATGAGGATTTTACCAGAAATCTCTGTCTGGGCTTGTTTTCTGAAGCCTGTTGGTGCCCATTGCAGCCTACTTCAGCAGCAGACTTCTAGTTGCTCAAAGCTGTACAGCTCTACCAGCTAGAGAGAGATCGTATCACCTGAAGGCAGTTAACCTTTGGCTCGATTCCTTTCCCCAAAAAGGGTGTGCGTGGAGCTGTATGACTAGGTGCAGCAGTGACCCAGTCCTCCCCTCCCCGAGCCTCTTGTCTTTTCCTTCAGTCACTGGCAAGAGCAGAATGGAAGCCCAAGCCCCAAGCTGGAGGGTAAGTCTTACTGATTCAGAGTGCTCAGGCGATGTTGGTGACCCCAAGTCCAGTGGCTGCTGGCAGCAAGGCATTGAGAGGGAGAAAAATAAGATGAAGTTATCAACCAATGGGGGGAACAAATGGGACATCTTAAAAACTCCCATAATGTGAGCAAACAAGAGTCAATCTGCCCGCCCACTGCAGAAAACAGAGAAGAGTCTAAATACACCTATACCAGACAAAAGCTTTGTTTCTCCCAGAGAATGGTACTTAGCTGCAACAGGGGCATTCCGTCCTACGACTGCCTAATCAAACAGCATAGGAATTCCTAGTTGACTTCAGTGGAAAGCTTCTCACTAGGAATTTGAATCAGGCTCATGAGAAGAAGTTGCACAAGCTCACTATTACATTTGGCACACCACCTGAAGGATAAATGCATCCCACAGAAGCTCCAGTTTATATGCAAACACAGTACCTTTTCTTTCAAGCATCTGGCTAGCGTGGCATTTTCAAACTGGATAGTCTGTCCCATTTTCTTTGCATGAGACACTCACCTTAAATACCTGGTCCAATGTTAGGCAACGGTTTGCACCAGGGTGTAGAGTCCAGAATGAGATTTTACCATTAGCAGATGTCTCACGGACAAACATATCATGAAGGGACAGGTTGTGCCGAATGGAGTTCTGGGGAGAAAGGAGCAAGGAGGAGGTTGAAAAGCAGTTGTTTTGTTATCAGCACAGCAAGGCCTACCTCAGATGTGACTGCCCTGGCAGAGGGATTACATTCCAAAGTGTAGATAACATGGACCTTCATATTCACTGCATACCCAGCCAACCCTGTCATCAGTTTCTTAATCTATTTACTATTGAGCTCCCTACTCTTACTCCAGTGATCAAACATCCCACCATCTTGCCTAAGTGGAATGAAAAAAGGGATACAAGAAGTGGAACAGGGAACGTTTGGAATGAGAGTGTATTTGGGGTGGGGTGTTTAATTTCCACCTTGCTCTGCAGGCTGGGGAACAACTTTGTGTTTTCATCCAGAAGGTTTATATCATCACCCTGTGGCCCACAGCAACTTACAGGCCCGCTTGTTACCTTCCAGCCTGGCTTAGCCACATGTTTAAAATATGGGAAATGATCCTCAATCCAGGTATAGATGTCCTTCAGAGTCATACGCTTCTTCTCAGTGCTGTTGATGGCAAACTGGATCATGGCCATGTAGGAGTAAGGAGGTCGTTGTGATACTGAATCCTGCCACGAAGAAGCGGCGGCAGCAGTAGGAATTGCAGCAGTAGGAATTGCAGCAGCAGGAGCATCTTCTTCAGTCTGAGAAACAGAAGGAATGATACACGAGTGATCACAAAGCTGACAAGAAGGGCCATAGAACATCCCTCGATCCCCAGGTTCTGCTATTCAAATGAGTAAAGGTCAAACTCGGGCTACTTAGAGATGATGATGCCTAGTTCTAGCAAGTCTTCTGATCCATATGGATCACTTCCCTATCAAAAGTTTTAGCACATGCTCTGTTGTCTTCTCCTACTTACCTTGATTCTTTCCTGCAGAGGCATCTGGTTCTCTTTCTCCATGTCTTGCTTCACAGAACAGGGACTTAGCCCATCAGATCTCATCTTCCCCAGCCACTGGATGTTAGTGAGACTATTGTCCAACACTGAGCTCATTGTCTCGCCACTGCCTGTTGGGATAACAAGCCCATAGCTCCGCTTACTCACAAGTACCCCTCTTTCCCCTTTATCTCAAGTGCCAAGAGGAAGGCACTAGTCACACTTCTAAAAGAGGTATCCCTGTCTCAAGACAGGCACAAGGTGCTATTGCAATGCTAACGTTTCTTGTAGAAGCAATCGAACCTTGAATTCCTGATTTCATGTGAATCTGTCCAATTTCTGAAAAGAGCAGCAGCCTTAAAAGCATTCAAACCAGACATTGCTCTCAATGAAAACAGGACAATATTGATCCAGTACTTCAAGAATTCAAGTATTTTTAGTAAAAGGATGGATCTAGTATGCAGAGACCAAGGAAGGTGGTACAAACTTCAGCTGAAAGACCTAGTATAAGACCCAAGTCAGAAGCTGAGATACCTCCAGGTTTTTGAATGGCAGCAGTGAAAACTAACACAGTTTTGTTATTTCTGGTGAGGCTGGTTGTAGCAATGCAGCTATTGCAGCTGTCTATGGGTTCCTGTCAGATAGTACAAGATAAGATCTATTACAGCCCAAAAGCTACATAGCCATTCTAAGTTGCAAATACAAATTTGATCTGAGCAGTGCTTCAGAGTAAAATCCATCCTACTTATAACATTTATTCAGCAGCTGCATGAAATGGCCAAGTAGGAAATAAACTTGTCACTTAGTTATTAAAGGATAGGAATCATCTCTTTTTCAAGACTCCAGGCAGGTGTGTTTTGCCACTGACTATGTTAGTCTTGAATCCAGCCATCACTCTTTTGCTAAAGAAAAATAGGTCTTTTGTTCTTCCAGGCTTGATTTCCTCAAGCCAGCCCTTCTTTTTTCCTAGCACTAAAGTTTTGCTTTGCTGTATACCTTTATAAGCCATCTCTTCCACCAAAAACATATCCACTAAGATCTGTCAGATTCGCAACATACGCTTAACAATGCAAGTTATTAGAATCAAATCCATAGCTAGCTTGTAATTAATGAAATAGTTTTCATTACTACATTCTGAGATCCAAGCACTACACTCATTGGCCCACTTCACATCTCTTTGTCTATCTGTCAGGGGGGAAAAAAAGGAAAAAAGGAAGAAAAAAAAAGTAAACATTACATACTGTTGCTCTCCTGTTCCTGTGCAACTGCAGAATCAGCTCCTGAATGCTGGAGCGTTATCCCTCCTGCAAGGCCAGGGGTCTCTGTAACATTCTTCTGTCTTTCTTGATCATCTGTAGCCTTGGTTGCTGCACTGGGTTTCTTCTCTGATGGGAGATGCTGCGATGGTGTTGGACCTGTCGAACGGGACGTGCCCCCACTGCTGATGAGAATGAACTTGTTGGGCCCATTGTTGCCACATTCTTTTCCTTTTGCTGTTAGTGCTTCTATGATGCTCTGGATATCAGCGTTTGTAGGGATGGCCACCACTTGTGTGTTGGGCATGGTAGGATGGTCAATTATCTTTATTCCTGCTGGGAATTTCTGCAGACCACAGTCCATTTTGTCTCTGGGTTGGCTGTTGTGATGGTCCTCCTGGCTGTGCTCCTGCTTAGGAGTCTTTTCATCTTGACCACTGTTCTCATTTCTTGCTGAAGTACTGGATGCATCCTTCTGTGGGAGGGCCAGTTTCCGTCTTTTGAGAATTAAGGGCCTGCGAGGGCTGGTCCTCATTATTGATCTATACATCCACGCTCCATTGAAAGGGACAATAACAAATCCTGCAAAACAAAAGATACAACATAAGAATGCAGAGGGCAGAACAGCCAGGGAAGGTGCAGCAAATCACCACAGGCCTCCCACAGAGCTCACATTCTTGCTTGTTGCAAAGCTAGAAACAAGGAAGGAAAATAAAAATTTAAAGCATTTAATAAAACTGGTGCAGCCACTGGAGAATAGTACTGTATCTCCTTTATCCACACCTTGTGTAAGCAGGACAGGACCAATATTTGCAAAGTAGATAATTTGCATCACAAGCTGGGAGCCACAGACTGCATAATAATGATGAAAACATGTATATGTGCTTTACAGAAAGGAAGACTAAGACTTAGATGTAAAGTAACTTGACCAGCATCAGCCAGCAAGCTGGAGGGAAAAGAAGCTAGAACATAGAAATAGCAGTCCTGATTCTTTTATCTCATTCCTGTAACCAGCAGATCACACAACCTGAGAGAAAAGGGAGTTTAGCAGATGGTTTAAGACCTGGCAAGCAGAGATTGTCCTGAACACTTCAAAGACACACTATAAATGTACCAGAAGTTACGTACTTTAAAATAAATGTGAAGTAAATGCTTTAGTCATTCCTCCTGAGCATTTGTCAAGAGCCAGATAAATTTGTCATTGGGCAGCATACAATTTAAACGACAAACTTTTAGACAGCAGACAATTTAAAGCAGAAAGCAGAGGAGATGAAATTCAGGCATACTGCTTTCAGGGTAAGATGCAGTGTGCCCCTTCTGAGAATACCACTTACAAATATCATGCCATTCAAGAATTCAGCAGAGGCTATCACTTGCAGCAAACTACACGCAGAACAAGAATACACAATTTGTACTTATTGCTTATCATTAGGGATGGCAGACAGAATAGAAACAAATTAAAAAAAAAAAAAAAAAAAGGCCTTTTGCATCGGTAGACTTGACTGGGCCAGGTACTAAGCAAGAAGATTCTCAGTAGGAATCACCTACATAGATACAAATCAGAAAGAGTGCAGCAGATAAACCCGGAGTTGATGCCCTGGGTGCAGGGAGCAGGCTGCCCTGGGCTCAGGATCAGCCCCGTAGCTGGAAGCCAGCAATGGGAACATCCAGCAGCACCCAGGGACTGCAGCACCCAGGCACACACGTGGCCCTTTGCCATCTGCTCCCCTCCCTTAGGGGGATCCCTGTAAGCTTAGGGGGATCCCCGTACAACGGCACGGGTCGCCTTCAGCCGCCTCCCGCAGGCCGCACTCCCCACGGGAGCAGCCGCTTCCTCAGGCCCCCAGCCGCTGCCCCCAGCCCAGGCGCAGCGCTGCGTGCGCAGGGCCCCGGGGGTGGCGGTGGTGGGGTGGCGGGGGTGGTGCGCTAAAGGCCTCCTGGCTCCTTCACCCGCTCCAACCCCGGCCCTGCCGCCTCGCCCCGGTGCTCCCCAGGCCCCCCGCCCCGGCCCGGGCCTAGACCTCTCTCTCCCAGCTGCACTGCGCTCTCAGCGCGGCCCCTGCCGCTGCCCCCTGCGGGGAGACACCGGGTACAGGGAGGCTGCGGCGGGGCCGGGGCCGGGTGCGGATCGCGACTCACCACCTCCCCGGCCAGGCGGGGGTACGGGGCGGGGGCGGCAACTCGGGCGCTTCCGGGCTCCGCCGCCGCTGGCCGCAGCGGTCGGTTCCCGGTTTGAATTTGGCGCCCGGCGACTCGTTGGCATCACGTGCCGGCTGGGGCCAATGAGCGGGGGCGGGGCGGGCCGGGGCGGGCCAATCGGCGGCGGCGGCGGGGGATAGGGATGTGCCGGCGGGCGGCGCGGGGCCGTGCGGTGCGGGCCGGGCCGGCCGGCCTGTGTCGCCCCGGGGGCTGCGATCGTACCGCTGCTTCCTGCGGCGCTTGCTCAGCCGGCGCCCGGGCCGCGGGCCCCGTCCCCCGTCCCGGGACCGCTGCTCCCAGCCCAGCGGGAGCAGCCCCGGTGGCTCCCTCAGCCGCGCCGCAGCCCTGGCCTGCGCCCGGGCGCCGGCCCCGGGTACCCCTTGGCGAGGAGCCGCGGGGTGCGGCCGTTTACCGGCTGCGGGACCCCCTGAGGAGGCCGCGCCTCGGGTAAGCGCTCGGGCTGTGGCAGCCTGGTGTGTTGGGTGAGGGAATGCCCTCCTCGGGGAGGGCTCCCGCCGAACTTCCTCGGCTGGGCCGATCTGGTGTGGAATGGAAAATTAAACTCGGTGTCGTTTCAGTTAAGACATATTCAGCAGGTAAAAAACCCCTAATAAATCATGCAAGACATGCTGAGTATGGGATGGAAGTGTCAAGTATGTTCCATATTTAAAAACTTTAAAATTCCTGAAATTAAAAAGTATAGGTAGTTAGCACCTATAAATGGAAAGGCTTCTGGTTATCTCAGGCCTGCAATGTATCTGAGCATTGCAAGTTAGTTTTATGGATTAAATTGAAAAATAATTTTTTTTTCTGACTTTCAGTTCCTAAATGTTTTTTGTTTGTGACTGGACTACGTACTGAGCTTATGTAAAGAAACTATTTGATAGCTGACTTGACTCTCACGGCAATTGTTGTATTCTTCTCTCCCAGAGGTTTGAATTTCCTTACAATTTCAGTGACTGAACCTATTCTGAATATAGTTGGTCCTGTATTTCACTATTTATTCAGGCTTTATCACAGATTATTGTCTTTCAAATTTCTTCTAAAATATTTTAATGAAGAAAAATACCTATGTGAGTTTGCCTGTTTTGTGTACTTTAAAAAGGTACTTTTATAAGAAACTAATTCTTCCAGTTATGTTGAGTCTCGCCCAAAGGCCAGTTCAGAACTTCTGAGACACTTGTTTTGTTTGCATTTCTGGCTCCACCAGTGTACTCTGCTACCAGCTTTTGCAAAGCTTCAGGGCATTGA
Source organism: Falco naumanni (assembly GCF_017639655.2). Taxonomy (NCBI): domain Eukaryota; kingdom Metazoa; phylum Chordata; class Aves; order Falconiformes; family Falconidae; genus Falco; species Falco naumanni. The sequence continues at coordinate 8,286,054 of NC_054058.1, read as the reverse complement.
TCTGTTCCGCTGTACACTTCTAAACCTACTTGAATTTTGACAGAAGCTTCAAAAACTACTAGTAGGAAAAAGTCTGCTTAGAGAAGTGTATCCTGTACTGTACGTAAATGTTTTACTTATTAAAACTGAGATTTGAGGTTTCTAAACAAGTTTGTCTTCAAGTCCATTTATTTGCCCTCTACAGATTTGAAAGCGCTTGACCGTCTCCTTGGGGTGCCTTCCTTTTTCTCCAATTGGCTCTAGCAAGCATCATGAGGTTTCTAAGCGGTTTTACCATACCTTTTGATGCCTCCGAAGAAGAAATGCACCCACAAGGCCAGGAGGGCAGAGCTGCCATTCCTGGAGAGGCCGCGCGAGGGCGCCGTCCATCGCTGTGAAACTCCGCTACGTGCGGCCGAGAATCCAAGACGCGTTCCGACCAGACCTGTAGACCAGATCACCTCTGCTGCCTGGGTTGGTATCGCTTTTCCTTCTCCCTGCGTCCCACAGCAACGTTTGTCAAGTTTCTCCTTTAGGTCTCAACAGAAAGCTAGCTATTCTGGATACCGAAAACTAGTAGCACGGACCTGAATTCATTGTAGCTGCCTACAGCATAAATCAGTGCTTTTGAGTTGCTTCGAGTTCTAACTACAACCACTAAGGTCTTGCTTATTTGAAGGCGTACAACTGTGTGGTGTGTACCGATTAATATGACAATTTGTCTTCTGAAAAACTAATTCTCACCAGGAAAATGCTGTTTTCTATGGCAACAGAAAACCCTGCACATAATAAACACTGGGGGAATTTTTTTATTGGCTTGCTTCAAGTAACTGCTGAACTCTAAATGTTACATGCTAAAGTAGTAGGTGTTTTGTTTAAATCTGACACCACTAAATTTAGTGAACATAGGCTTTCATGTCAGGGTTGTTTGTTCTAACCTGCCCTCTTTTCCATTCTGTTTTGAATAGTTTCTCTCCATGTCACTCTTCTGCTGGGCTCCATTTCTGGTCTGAAAAAAATATTCTAGGGACTGTTTGCAGTGTCCTAAAATATTCTTTATATCATGTAATGTAAAGATTTTTACTTTTTTTAAGCAAACAGATGCTGTAAAAACAGACTGTTCCTATACAATAATAGTTATCACCTAGGGGAGCTCGGTTTAAGTGTTATTGCTGCTTGACTCTGCTCTTCACAAAGCAGGCTTAGGAAGTGTGGTTTCAAACCTCCATGAAACATTCCTTTTTTCCTGGTTAGTGTGGACTTATTTTTGTAATGCCTTAACCTTGAAGTAGAACATGTTAAATTTTTTTCTCAATTTTTTTTCATATGCTTGAGACAGCTGTATGGCTTTTGAAACACTTAAGTACAGTAACTGCTGTGAAAAAGCATTCTTTTTGTTTGAAACAGATGGAAATATCCACACTGGTACTTAGCTCTTTGATTCTAAACATAGATTGATTCTAAAATTTGTTTGAAGCTATCGGCACTGTTAGATGTTAGATGTTTTCTCTGTTTGAAAAGCCTGGTAGGCTTGTAACTTCTTGAAGCATCCTCTGCAGTGTCTCTGTCAACTTGTCTTGGTGGTACTGATTTTCTGCTCCTTTCTTCTTGACCTTATCTAAGTCTTTCATATCTTCTTGACAGCTAGGCTCTCCTGCATTGGTAAAGTCTACTGTACATGTTCTCTGAAACCAGGAATTAATATCCTCAAAGTCAGTGGTTCACCTATGTTCTTTTAGGTATGTGCCAGGATACATTATCAAGGAATCATTTCTTCCCCCCACCCTACCCCCACCCTCCATACAAAGTCTTTGCATTCAAACAGTTCTGCTGTACAGCAAACAATCACTATCCTTTATTAAACTGCGGTCAGTTTTTTTGAGGGACTGTGTAGTAGTAACAGGCATGCTGGAAGGGATCTGCAGTGATTGTAGCTAGAACAGTTTGCTGTGCTCTAGGGAAAAACAAATTGCAAGAAACTGAACCAGACTCTTTTTGTTGATATCCAGGAAGATAAAGAATACTGTAATAGAAGGATTTCCAGGTTTTGAGTAAGTCTGGAATCTTTCAAAGAATTATAGATTGTTGAGCTTTGACCATCTTCTATAGAAAGCCAATTTTAGAAGTGGCTTCTGAGTGATCAGTTATTCCAGAATACAGAGCTTAACTATGTTCTGAAGTAAAGACTTTTTGAGGGAATATTGTGAAAGCCATGTTAACATGATCTAAGGTGATGGAGCTAAGTGAGCATCCCCTAAACAACTTCATATTGTTCTCAGTTCAACCTCTACCTATTCAGGGAGACTGAAGACGTAGTTCATTGAATCTATTCACAGCTATGTTAAGACACAGAAAGAAGCTGGATCCAGGTTTGAACCTTTTTAAATCTGTAGGGATTACAGGAGTAGACACCAGTTAAGACTTTTCCTTAAAACCCGGATCTTGAGTTCTTTTTAAGCTGCCAAAGAATGGTTCACCTGCACCTCAATGTTGAAGTTCAGAGGTACCTCCTGCTTAGTAGTTTGGTTAGTGACTGATTAGCTTTGCTACAGACCAGATTCCCCACTTAATGAACACACTGAAAAAAGATGGGATAGGTGGGGGAGTAGTATCAGGTTGGGATTCCTTTGTCTGGATAAAATTTTTGGTTTTTTCTTATTACTACTTCTTTCCCTTCAGGTGTGCCCACAATTTGAAACAACCAAGTCAGTGGTGTTGAAAGCATGCCAGAAGCAGCATCGTGGTCCTCAGAAACTCCAGAATCAGGATGCCAGCCACAGTTTGCTTCATGCAGGAGGAGCTTGTCGAAGACCTATAGCCTGCAAATTTCCTCCTTTAACTTTTGAAAATCAAGAAGGATATGCAGTCCACCCCCCGGATCGTCCAAATTACTCAAAGAAGAACAAAGAGTGCTCTCACAGCCAGTCCAAGAAAGAGACAGCAGCAAATGCCAACATTCAGGCAAACAGTCTGGAGAACTGTGAAGAAACACCTTTGCCATCGGCTCCCCGGCCTGTGGAGCCAGAAGTCTTCAGTCCACCTGATACAGAGACTACACAGGTGCTGTCCATAACGAATGGGTGGTGCGGCAGCACTCTGCCACAGACAAGTAGCCATGCCTGGCATCCAGAAAAAGAGCTGGCATTCGGCACCGATGCCTGTGTGCCAGGGGAGTCACCAGAGGTCCTGGTTACAGACACTCCCGAGCACGAGTATGGAATAAAGGTTACGTGGAGACAGCGGCCTCACCTAATGAAATACCTGCAGGAGAGAGGGAAGCTGAGTGCTGCTGACATACTGGTGAAGGCAAACCTCGAGCTCTCAAGGAGACAGGCCAACGTCTGACTTGGCGGGAGCAGGCATTTTCTCACACGCACAGACACGTCCGACTAGACAACTACTCCCGGGGATGAAGAGCGGGGGTGGTTTAGGCCGAGACCTGCGCTCCGCTCTTCCCGGTGCAGGGAAGGTGGGGATATGTTGGGCCGGGCCTCCCTGGGGCATGAGGTGGCTCCGAACTGCGCTTTCTGATCCACGTGGCTCCCTGCGGGCGCCGTTAGGCCAAGCCCGGCGGCAGCGCGGCCCCCACGCGCCCCGAGTGGAGGCGGGCGGGCCGGGCCCGGGCTCCGCCAGGGGGCCTCGTCCGCGCATGTGCGGGGCTCGCCCCGCCCCGCTGGGGGAGGCCGCGGCCAATGGGCGTGCCGCATGCTGAGCCGCCGGCCAATGGCGCCGCGGTTCAGTACCGAGTTCCGTTGCCACGGGTAGCGGCGGGGCCGGGGCTGGGCGCGGCGGCCCCATAGCAACGGCGGCGCCGGCGATGGAGAGCGCGAGGGGCCGGGGCGGCCCCGCCGGCGGCAGGTGAGAGGGGTCCGGGGCGGCGGGACCGCTCCAGTGCCCGGCCCGGGCGCTCACCTCGGTGTGGTGAGGGCGGCCCGGGGCGGCGTTTCCCGGCCCGGTTCCACCTTCTGCCGGGTGGGCGCCGTTTCGAGTAGGCGGCGTCTCCGGGCGCAAACCGGCCGGGTCCGGGTTACCCGGCTCTGCGCGCAGCTCTGCCTCCCGTCGGGACCGGGACCGGGCCGGGGGGGAAGGGGGGGCTGCCCGGGGCCGGGGCGTGCCCGCGGCCGGCAGAGCCGTGTGCCGGCGCTGCCCTGGCAACGTTCGCTCCCAGCGGGCCCAAAGCAGCCGGTTAGAATCCGGGTGTGTTTTATGTGCTGCTCTCTTCAACGTGATGTATTATATATCACCTAAATACCTGTAGATTAAACTGGGTTTCTGGGATCTCGGTCCGTTCTGCTGGTTTCTAGGTGTTGCTGGGAAGCGGTTTTGCACTGTTCCGCTCTTTCCGACGGAGCTCTCGGGGTGTGTGGTAACATGCTCCAAGTGCTGTGGCAGGAAAGAGAGGATTAACTGAAAGGAGCTTAACCGATGTAATAGGAAAACTGACTGTGAACTTCAGAGAAGAGATTTTTGGAAAGAGGTTGTGTCAGTGGCACGTGAGTGAGTCAGAACTGAAATCACGTGACATCAGATTTGGGGATACAGGCAGGGAGAATGGGTTTTGACAGAATTCCTGTGACTGAAAACCCAGGAAAAACTATTTTGTGCCTCTGATGTTTAGACAGGGAAAGGAAAAGCAAGTAAAGAGCAAAAACTACTTGTCATAGTTGAACTATAACAAACACAGTGTAGAAGAGATACAGTATTTATGACATACGCTTGGTAATTTTAGTTGGAGGGGGGGAAAGAGGCACCAGAGTTAGAAGTGATCCTGTCATTGCTTGGGTCCACCGAATCTACTGCGACACGTTGGAAGATGACTTCTTTATGCAGACTTCAAAGGCTGAGGTTTGTATAGCAATTTTGGAAACAATTCCTGAAAAGCTGATGCACGTAAGTTTCCTTGCATAGATCCAGCCCTTTAGGTTTCACCGAGTGGAAGCTACAAGAAACGATGCTGCTGTTCTGGTAACAATTGTACAATTTCTTTCTGCTAAGAAACTTGGTTTGCATACACTGCTGTGGGTGCTTCACAGAAACAGCCTAATGGTTGATGTGATAGCTGCTTCCCTCCCACCCTCAGTTTATTAAACAAACAATTCATTTCCTTAACTTTCTTAATCTCTGTCGTTAAATATGTATAGAATACATGAACCTAAATAAAAATATGTAGGTTTTAAATAAATCATTAAGGCCTATTTTTTTAGGGGCTGACTCTGAACTTAGAATGTTCAGCAACACTATAATGAACTGCAGGAAGACAAAAGACTGTATTCTTAAGAAGGATCTGCTTTTCCTGAGAGAAGAATAGTACAATTATCTGTAAATCACTAATTTAATCATTAGAACTCTTGTCTGGTAAAATAATTGTTACTTGTCCAAACAGGTTTTGGTATACAAAAAGTAAATGTGGTGCATGGGGTAACTGGCAGTTTGTAGCAATGAGGTAACTGCCTATAAAGTTTAAAAAAACTGTACTTGAGAGGCAGTTAGCAGCTTTTTTTTTTTTCCTCTGAGGTAGAATACCTTTAATATTGAGCAATATATAAAATAGACATTAAGATATCAAAAAGTTGTTGTTTTTTTTTTCTGGTGGACAGAGGTGAAGGGAACAAGTAAAAAAAAAATGCATGTGATTTTGTAAATGTGCTGTGGGATACTTGATGATGGATAGACAGCTGAGACATCCCGGTAACAGGCTGTTCCTTGAAACTATGGTGTGTTAACCTATCTTCCATTTGAGGTGGCTGCAACTGAAATTGCTCAAGGTAATTTTAAAGTTTGACTTTCGGGTAGACATGGCACAACTGTCAGTGCTTTAGAAAATGGTAAGGTTGATGGTGCTGTTTCATAGTTCTTTGAACTATGTGCTTTGCCTTCTCTCTTTATTTGGGAATGTCTATTCTGAGACAATATGAAATTAATAATGTTGAATACAGAAACGTTCAGATAAAAGTAATTGTAAATCATTGTAATTTTTTAAAAAATTGAGAAGGAATTGGGTTCTTGTGGTAGCGCGTATTTTAGAATCTTGGAGACTGGTGAACTTCACCTTTTTGCACACTAATTATACAGTGTACAGGAATACTTAAAGCTTCCCACATGCTGCCTTCCAAATGTGCTTCAGCTTCTGACTTGCAGATGTCATGTATGAGGAACATAACTTTCAAGGTGCAAAAATCTTGACTGAGTCTAGAGAAACAACACAAAAAACCTGGGTGTCAACTACAGCAGTCCCTCCCATAATGTGGATGCTTCTTGGGTGACTAGACACACACACATGAATTAGGGGGTTTCAGTTTGTGAACTCAGGAGCTCTGGGATACTTCCACAGTGTCTTCAAAAGGTAATGAAGAAAAAGGGCCTATTTTCAATAAGCTCACTTTTCAAAAGATGATGAGCCCATGGACTGAAAAAGGTTCAAAAGTAATTTCATATATTGTTGTCCGGCCAAAAGCCCTTTCCGTATTTGAAAAATGGTAGTGTAGTTGAGGTTATCAGGAATCTTGGTAGTTGCTGGACTTGACTGTTTTGTGTAGTTGCACTTTAATTATAATTTTGTTGGGGAAAAAAGACAAAATTCTTTGCTAATGATTTTGGCTGTACTTGTAATCCAGAGAAGACAGAGAAGTGTAAGTTACCTTTTAAAAGCCTGTCAGCATCTCCGTTAGTCCTTGGGTATATTTTTCTGGCCCCGGGTGACCTTCTTGAAATCAACAAGCAGTGTTTTGTAAATTCCAGGATTTATAATTCTGCAAACCTTATCCTTAGATAAGAGAATTGGCTTAATATCTTGTTTGCTTTACCCCTTTCAAGTCTGAACAGTATAACAAGATATCTATCCAAAATGATATAATTCTGTAAATATTTTATAAATGTGGCTGAGATGTACTCCTACAAGCACAGTTTTGAAACAAAAGAAAACCTTTTGTGACTGCAATTTGAAGCTGCTGCTGTCAGTGTGAATGAAGAAGGAATCATCTTACTTAAGATGTAGACAGCAGTGGCAGGAGGGAAAAAAGTAGCAACGCTGTTGTTACCTCTCACTAAAATTTCCAACTACAACTTGAAACGCACTTGGTAACTGCAATTGTTATAACAATGAAAGTTGTCTTAAAGCTACACTTTGTTTGATTTGTCTCTTCAGTTTCTAGAAAGTTCTTCTCCCATCTCTCACGATTTAGAATTTAGGTTACTGATGACACATCTTTATAGAGACAAATATTATTTTTCTCTTCTGGGGTTTTTTTTTGGTTGTTGTTGTTTGTTTTTTTTTTAACCACTGTTGGTATGGCATCTATAGGAGGGACAAGTGCCCCGATTTCAACGTAATTATTATTTTGTATGTGTGAAAACTTCCTGCAAGCAGACTTTCACTGGGATAACTCCAGACTCTTGTTCTGTCACTGAGGCACAGCTGGGTGATCTCCAAAATAAAAATGTTGATTGTGTTGTAATTGGGTCATGGGATGAATTCTCTTCTAAGTGGATTTGCTGATATGCCTAGAGCTGTTGTCTTAGACTACATCAAGAACATTTACCCTTATTCCTAGTGTTGTTTAAAACACATTCTGTGGGATGTTAGAACTCTTACTGCCTGTGTTACTGTAATAGAAGTCTGTGTTCACTTCTGCACTCCTTTCACATTTAGCATTTTTATGTGAAATCTGAGCTAAAAAAAGAACAAGAATCTAAATCTAGCAGCAGTGTCTTGCTAAGTCACCTAGTTTGGGATGGAAGTTAAATTTTGCTGTTTTCATCTCTAATGGCTTCCCCTTTCAATTTTTTTGGAAAAACTGGGCTGGGATTAGAAGTCCACGATCAGTTCTAGAGTGTGAGTTCAGAAAATTTCATTTATGTTCCTTCCTCCATTTTTAGGTTGAAAGACTATAAAACAAGTGCAATTTGTGGCATAGAAGTATATAATTATTATCAGGGAATTTATGAGTTTTGCTATTTAGTCTGGGTTAAGCATACTGTGTGCTATTTAACTGCTGACTTTGTTGCTAGGAGAGAAGAGCAACTGCTTTACCTTTCACTGGTTCATGTTGTAATGGGGTACGACAACAAAAGTGACAGACAGGGTTAAATAATTCACAAACGGAAGATGAGGGAAGAGCAACTGATGTAATCTACCTGGACTTATGGAAAGCTTTTGATGCTGTCCCATGCAACATCCTTGTCTCTAAACTGGAGAGACATGGATTTGACAGATGGACTGCTCAGTGGATAAGGAATTGGCTGGATGGTCACACTCAAAAGAGTTGCAGTCACCAGTCTCCACTTGGACATTGAGCTGTAGATGAATGGTTCCTCACGGGTCTGTACCGGGACCAGTGCTGTTCAACGTCTTTGTCAGTGACGTGGACAATGGGATCAAGTGCACCCTCAGCAAGTTTGCCAGTGACACCAGGCTGAGTGGTGCAGTTGACGTGCTGGGTGGAAGGGATGCTGTCCGGAGGGACCTTGACAGGCTTGAGAGGTGGGTCCGTGTGAAACTCATGAAGTTAACAAAGCAAAGAACAAGGTCCTGCACCTGGATTGGGGCAACCCCCAGTGTCAATACAGGCCAGGCGGAGAATGGATTGAGAGCAGCCCTGAGGAGAGGGACTTGGAAGTACTGATGGACAAAAAGCTCAGCATGGCCTGACAATGTGCACTTGTAGCCCAGAAAGCCAACGGAATCCTGGGCTGCATCAGAAGAAGCCTGGCCAGCAGGTCAAGAGAGGTGATTCTTCTGTTCCACTCTTGTAAGACCCCACCTGGAGTGCTGTGTTCAGCTCGGGCCCCAAATGTAAGGAGGACATGGACCTGTTGGAGTGAGTCCAGAGGTGATCGAAGGGCTGGAGCACCTCTCCTATGAAGACAGGCTGAGGGAGTTAAAGATTATTTAGTCTGGAGGAGGCCTTTTAATACTTAAAGGGGCCTTATAAGAAAGATAAGGACAGACAATAAATATAGTAGGGTCTGTAGAGATGGGGCAAGGTGTAATGGTTTGAAGCTGAAAGAGGGTAGACTTAGACTAGTTATTAGGAAGAAATTCTTTTACTGTGGGGATGGTGAGACACTGGAACAAGTTGCCCAGCGAAGCGGGTGCTCCATCTGTGGAAGTAAGTGTTAAGGCCAGGTTGAATGAGGCTTTGAGCAACCTGGTCTAGAAGGTGTCCCTGCCCACGGTGGGGGGTTGGAGCTAGATGATCTTTAAGGTCCCTTCCAACCCAAACAATTCTATGATCATAGGGGTCAGAATTCTAAGCCCCTGTGGAACTTTGCTCTTTCCTTGGCTAGAGCAATTTCTATAAATTAAATGACCCTGGGGTTTTGGAGAGTGTGGTTGAGAAGACGTTACATAGAAAGATGGTCTTCTGCTTATGGAATAAATGTCTCTTTCTTTTCCTTAGCAGAAACCTAAGTTTCATAAAATTCACCTGAATAAACATGATTTTGGAAGCATAGCATTCTGCATTTGTATTGGTGGTTAAAAGCTGAAAAGTCTTTTACTTGGGAAGTCACCAGCTGTGAACTCTCAAAGGAATGTGCCTGGCAGGAGATTCCTTGTCTCCCTTTTCTTAAAATAAACCCCCATTTTAAAACCCCCTGTTTTGCTACACGCCATCCCAGCATCTGTGATGGCTTTAGCAGTTAACGGCCCGTGTGGATTTCTGGCTCCTCTTGGCCTTCCTTCCAGAAAAAGAACACTCCTTTCATGTTAGGTATGCTGTAATGAATTACTTGAGACTTTTCTGGCTAAGGAAAACACACATCTACTTTCTGTTCTGGATAGCATAGTAGAGAATAACACAGGCTTTTCTTTGCATTATTCTTTATAGACCATATAGATCTACTAGCTTCTGTCCAGAGAGTGCTGCTTTATTTTCATTGCTCTGTTTCCTTGTTCCAAATAGGAGCAGCTAATCTTTGGTACCTGGTGAATGGTGTATGAAACACCAATCAGTGCGTAGTCAAAATAGCTCTGAGCTCAGAATTTAACATTTTTGTGATGCATGTGTTCTTGTGGCATTTTCTTGTAACAGCCTGTATTCTTTATTGTGATCTAGTTTATTAGATGTTAGACTCAAGCTCTAAATTATCTCCTTCTTGTGATCTCCAGAACTCAGAGACAGAATCATGGAGGTTGGAAGGGGCTTCTTGATATCATCTGGTCCATCCCCAATGCTCAAGCAGGGTCAGCATGGGCAGGCTGGGTTGCACAGGATGATGCCCAGTTAGGTTTTGAGTATCTCCAAAGATGGAGACTCCCCAGCCTTCCTTGGCTGTGTGTTTTGGTTTGGGTGGGTTTAGGCACATCTCTAGTCCGTGTGACTTCAAAGAGAAGTAACTAATAATTCCACAGTGAAGTTCTGTTTTTAAACTCAGAGGTAGGTAGAAGCAGAAGTTTTAAAGGAGTGACTTGCTTTTGTGTTTCTTTAGAATCTTCTTTAGTAAGTTGTAAATTGTTCAGATAATTGCTACACGTTATTGGCAGGAACATGCAGTGCCTAGAGGATTCAGGTGTATTTTAAAGTGGAGTAGGACATACAGATCTAGCCCCACACCACCCTGGTCTGGTAGCTGACTATTATTCTTACTAGCTCTCTTTATACTTTTCAAATATTCTGAGATAAGTCGTATTCAGTCTATATCATGAGGGACAGAATTTGCATATTAAAGCATAGCCAAGGCAGTCTGTATTCACAATAACTTATTCACTCATTCAGAATTGCTTCCAAAATTAAGTGTTCGCTGTTACCATGTCATTGTTCCCGTAATACTGTTCAGTAGGTGAAAAACTTGCTGAATTTGTGAAACCTTTCTCAAAATGGTGTGCTATGGGCATTAGACATCTGTGTGTGTTTGGTGGTGGTTGGAATCAAAGGTAAAAGGGATCTCACTGGAGAAAGGATTCTTTTTGTAAAAAAAGGCAGGCAGAGGCCAAAATTTGCCCTTATTGAAACATTGACTGCTCGAAAATAACATAACTGAAATGTTGATGCAACCTGAGCTGTCACTTGGAAATGGGTGTGTCATTTTACAGATGGTTCCCAGCAGATCCAGTGTACCTTGGAAGACTTACTGGTAGTTAATTTAATTATGAAGGAAAGAATATCCCATGTTTGCCAGCCTCCCCCCCGCCCCCCCTTTTCTGCCTTGGAGAGGGAAGAAAAATGTGATGATCTCCTCCTCACTCCTATGGATGCTATGTTATGCATTTTCCCAGAAATGAAAAAATTCCTTGTCAGTTGCAAGGAAAGCAGATGGGACTCCTCCCTTTTGTGGATTGGAAGGGGCATTACAGATAAATTTTGCTCCTCAACCAATTTCCAGAGACAGTATTGCAATTTTTGTTTGGAATACCTTTTGAGATATAAGAATCCTTCTTCAAATGATCTCTTACCTACAGCTTCTGCCTTCCTTCATAGCTGTAGTTCAGATGAGGAGAACAATTCTCGGGAAAGTTCTTTGGAGAATTAAGAGTGAAAACCCTTTTGTACCAGCTGACTTTGCATTTCTAAATGAAGTTGCTTTTACTTGCACTTCTACAGCTAAAAATAAAATCTAGCGGAAAAAGATGTGTGCCACAAGCCACATTCTTTTCATTCCCTAATTCTTAAGATCTGGGAATATTGCTCAGAGCCATAACTGCTGCTACCACATTAATAAACTGTCCTGCAAGGGAAAGGGAGTTAAGGAGCTTTGTTCGACTCTTGATGGAAGCAGCTCTCTGTAGAGTGAGAAATGGAACATAAGATATTGGGAATTTTGGGACATTTGTGGATGAAAATGGTGTTTTGTGCCTTGGAGTTCCTTTAAAGGAAGTAGAACAGTGAAACCGACTAAAATTTTAAGGATGTTGATTGTTAATGTATAGATTCATGTTCCTATCACTACTGAAAAAATGTGTTTGTTGAAAGAAGAGTTTATGTGTCAGACATACAAAATATCAAGCTTGTTTGTAGCAAGGCAGGGTAAACTCAAAACGTAATCCAGTTTAAAATGAGCTAAATGTTTCTGCTGGATGCTTTCCCTGAATCTCTCTGCCAAACTACAGAGTATCTGAATTTTTAGTACCTTCCCTAGAGCTGTGCACAAACAGGTGATACTTAATGAATGTCCCTTGCCAAGAATTCAGTGCATATACAGTGCTAATATATGCCTTAAAGAAGTTTATAACAATTAAAAAGCAAAACAAGCTATCTTTCCTTCTCTTGAGTCAGATTTGCTTTTAAGGTTGGGGTGAGGTCGGTTTCTGTCAGCTAGTCCGACCTGCTTAAAAGAGGCCAGAGACCCTTACTCTTTATTTATCAAATCTGTAACTACTTGAATTGTAGAATAGATTTAGCTATCTAGGAAACTTTTAAGTCTGCAAGGCTTTGCTACGTTACTTGTTTAGGATGAAAATTTAAGTACAGTGTTTCTTTAGTGGACGTATCTTTTTTGTTGAGTGCAGGAAAAACTATCTTGAGGGTTTTTTCCTTTAACATATTTCATGTTTGTCCAGTGAATTCTGGTCATGCGGAACATTTTCTCTATACAGGCTGCTCCTCTTGTGGCTCTTCTTGCTTTCTCTGATTGTTGCCTCTTACTCACAGCTGCAACCAGTCAATTCCTTGCAAAACTAGTCCATAATAAAGGCAACCTTTTATCTGCCTTTTTACAGCTTCAATAGTCAGAATATAAAAGGGACTTAATAGGTCCCTTGATAAAACTTGAAAGAAGAATTCTTAGCTCTCCCGTCTGGGATAACCATACCTGACATCTGAGATAGACTGTAGCCTTCCTCTATATCAGCTGGTTTTAGTATAATAATATTCAACCTTGATTAAAACCTGTTGTTTTCTGTTGAAAATCCACTCCATTATGTGTCCCAATGGTTAATTAGTCACAGTGTTAAATAAAAATTTTACTTGCAGTCTGAATTTGTTTAACTTCAGTTATGCACGACTGAATTTTGTTGTCTTCTCTGCCATCAATAGTAATTTGTGGCCTCAATTCCATGGAATACAGTGGAGTGTATTGATTCATTTTTCTCTTGAATAAACTGTAGGATGCATTCGAATCTTGTTAAGAGGTACCTTTTCCAGTCCTTGGACAATTTGTTCAGCTTTCTGCTGAACCCTCTTCAGTTCTTCAGAATCCTTTCTCTTGTGTAGACTTCAGACGGAACGGGAAGACCATTTTTAGACTGGTGGATCGCTTGCTTTCCCTATTTTCTATGTTCCCCTGCTTTAATATCAGACTTTTTCATTATTCTCAAAGTTGCATTATACTGTGAATTTGTATTTGGCTGATGCAATGGTAATTACTGCCAAATGCTTAGGACATAACTATTTTGGGTTTTCTAAGTAAAATATATTCAGGAATGCAGAGAAGTTGCAATGAAAACTGGAGTGTCAAGTCTGCCAATCCGTATGTATGCTTTGCAACATAGTTTGTAGTTCCAAAATTGCAGCGTGTAATTGAAAAACATGTCCATTCTGAAAGAGCTGTCAAGAGATGTAGTGTGCCTTTTTTTACAGAAACTAAAATAAACTGCATAAAAATGAAGCCTTAATTGCATATATGAACATCTGTTAAATATCTTATGACCTCTTCATTGTGGTTAGGTTTGATATTCTGAAAATGGTTAGGAAAGGCCAAATACCTCTACGGTAAATTTGTCGTTCATATTCCTATTGCAAGTTTGATTTCTGCTTATGATATGAAAACAAGGCTCATTCTGATGTCAGCAGGAATTTGAGGTGGCATCAATTAAAAATAAAGCATTCTGCTTTATGTTGGTCTATGCTGAATCTGGATATGGATCTGCAAGGAGGAATGGATCTGTGTCTCGCTGTCTTCTCCCACATTCAGATACGCTGTTGTATCTTCTCAGCTGAGTGTTTTTGTTAAATAGTTGCTTTCCCACCCTCATTTTTATTCTATATCTTGGATAATCATTAGTCTTCACTTCTGTGTTATATTCTGGGTCCCTTTTCCTTTCTGTGGCATGTCTGTTGGGCAGCTTTAGTAGGAGAGCTGCTGAATCCTGGTAGATGTAGCAGAGGAGTCGGTGGCAGGGTCTCCTGTTCTGCTCTGCTGCAGCGGCTGGGAAGAAGATTGTGGCAGGCTACCTCAGGATTTTCAGTTCTTACTTATCAAAGCTAAACCGCTGCTTTGGTGGTTGTGGGTTGGTTTTTTTTTTTTTTTTTTCCCCTGTTTTGAACTGTGGTGTTGTAGCTATGGAAATGCTGCTGATTTTTCCTGTTCCTACTGGATTTTTAACTCCTCTTACTGCATGTAAAGCCTTCAAGTAGAAAAGCATAGCATCACATAGTGGGTTTGCGTGGGCACGTCCGAAGAGCACTTAGATGTGCTGGTCTGTGTAGTCTGTCCGGCTGAAGGAGGATGGGTGTTCGGAGCCTGCAGCTGTATTAGCACACTGCTTGCATTCCTTTGTGGTGAGCTGGGGGAGTGACTCTGGCACAGCCTTTTCCTGGAAGGTCTGCAATAACACCAGCCCCGTGCTGGTGGGTAGAAAAAACACTGAAGTGTGTCTATGTGTGGGAAGCTCTTTTTTTTTGTCTGGTTATTATGTTATACTTCCAAGATGACCAAGTGCTGGAAGGAAGGTTGCAGGAGGAGTAAATAAAAAGTGTAATTTATTTATTTATTTTAGCTACAGTGCCACAGTGCTTATGGCTTTAATTGTTTCTTTTTGTTTTGCTCCACGTGTGAATCCTTGCACCTTATAATGGGAAGGATTGACATCTGCTTTCCTTCTGTAGCTTGCTACAAGGTGACTTTGGTCTGTGTTTAACGGTAAATTGTAAAAGAGAACAATCTCCTTATCTTCATCAAGCTCTGTGACCTGTTAGAATCTTTACTATTTCAACCATATTTGAGCCTCAGTTAAGCAACTGGAGGTGAGGCATTGTGTAATCTGTGTTATGGTCCTGTTCCCATAGTCTTCAGACATGTCTTTGTCACATAACTTTATTCCAATTTGGGTAGAAAACAATTAAAAAATACAAAGTAAATACTTTTGATTGCAGATTTCCACAAGGCGTATATTCAAGACCTAATATTTCAGTGTTTTGCCATCTTCCAGGTAAAAAGGAAAACCTGGAAACTTCTTTCCAGAAGCGGTAGTCTTTTAATTTTTATTTTCTCAAGAGGAGACTCAAATTGTTGGGGATGCATTTTCTATTAGGAAAAGCAACAAAATCACACACAGTAGCTTGTACCTACACAGGACACCTTTGTAGTTCTTTTTAATTAGATTTATGGACACATTCGTATATAATATTAATCAGAGCTACATAGATTGCTTTATAAACAAACTCCTGGCTGCAATTAACAAATGTTACCTCTTTAAGTCAGTAGGTGTATGAAAACAAAAGCAGTATTCCCCTCCCCCTTCTTTTTTGGTCGTGAATATTTTAGCTGGAGCTTTCAAGCATTTTTCAGACTTTGTCAAAGATGGCTTTTTCAGTCACCTCTATGCTTTAAATAAAGTTAAAATGTGACATGCTTTTTATGTTGAAGCTTCATAAGGCAACGCATGTATATCTCGCTGCACTCGGGAGATATGTTTCTGCATGTTTCTTTCTTAAATTGTGAATGTTTCTAGGTGGAGTTACTTTAACTGTTGCTGAGGGGATGTGCAATAGCTTTCCATCCCTCTTCAAGAAAGACATTAATTTTTCCAAGCCCTCCATTGCCTTTGAATCCAGTGTGCTACACATTACTGGCCCATGTGAGAAGTAATGTTAGTTTATAGAAACAAGGTGTTTTCAAGGTCCTACACCTGTTACGTGATGATACTTGAAATACATCAGGAAAAAAAAAATCAGAAAAAACCCCTATAGAAATAAGGAAAACTGCTAAGTAAAAAAACAATGGCAGTGGTAACTTACTTTAAAATACCATTACCTGGGCAGTAAGCATCAATTTTAGAGTATATAAGCTGTCATAAATTATGTGCCTATACAAAACGTTTTTTTTTTCCTGCACATTTCAGCCTTCTGGAATAGGGCCTGTGTTGGCTAGGGTACTCTGTCTGTAAGGAGCTCTGATCTGTTGTCTACTTGCCTGGAATTTTGAGTCAAATACAGATTTCCTAGGGGTTAAGGGGACTCTGAACCCTTTCTCCTCTTATCTCTGTGTGCTGTGATCCAGTTTCTGGCATGGGTTTTGCAGAACCCCTGTCTCTCTCCATCTCTCCACTTACCCTTGTTAGGGTTACGTTCAGCACTGTCCGCCAGCTTGTGACTTGACATCACTGGAAATTTTCTGCATACCTAGACCAGACAGAGAATTTCCTGTTTAAATTGAAATTTTGGCTAGCCCTGCTTTGCTGTGTGCCATGAATAATGTGTAATGTCTGTCTGTGTCACGTATGAAGTATCTTCTTCCTGATGCTTTCTTACTTCCCAGAGAGGTCTTTGTCAAAGTTGTGTAGGAAGAAGCAGCACAACTGTGGCAGGCAGAGCATGGGCTTACTTGACAATTAACTTTTCCCCTTTCTAGGATTAGCTGCTCTAAATTGCACTTTATGCAATAATTCATTATCGTACACAATGAAGTGGGAAGCCTGTATGGAACATGACTTAGAACGATGATGTGGTTTAACCCCAGCCGGCGACTAGGCACCATGCAGCTGCTTGCTCACTCCCCCCCACAGTGTGATCAGGGAGAGAATGGGAAGAGTAGAAGTGAGAAAACTCATGGGATGGGATAAAGACAGTTTAAGAAGTAAAGCAAAAAGCCTCACATGCAAGCACAGCAAAACAAGGAATTCTTTCCCTCCTTCCCCATGGGCAGGCAGATGCTCAGCCATCCCCAGGAAAGCCGGGCTCCATCACGCATAACGGTTACCTGGGAAAACAAAAGCCATAATGCCAAACATCATCTCCCTCCTTCTTCCCCCAGTTTATCTACTAAGCATGACGTTCAATGGTACGGAATATCCTTTTGGCCAGTTCTGCTGTCCTGGCTGTGCGCCCTCCAGCTTTCTGGGTGGCAGGGCCTGAGAAACTGAAAGGTCATTTACTTGGTATAAACATCCCCTAGCACCAACCTGAAACATTGTGTGCCATCAACACTGTTCTCACACAAAATGCAAAACACAGCACTGCACCAGCTACTAAGAAGAAAATTAATTCTATCCCAGCTGTAACCAGGACAAATGAAAAACTAGAGTTCTTACAAAAGTTATCTATAAAACACTTAGTGAAATAATTACTCTGTCATCTCTAGGAATTAATACCAGGTGTTGCAAACACAGATTCTGTCAGGTATTGACAGTAGTTCTGGGATAGTCTGGCAGGAGGAGAATATGGTGTAGGTTAGAGGCCAAGACAAAACCTAAAACTCTGAGTTAATTTGGGATTGGGTATTTTGTGAAGGAGCGGGGACTTTGCTGAATTGGTTTGAAGTGGGTTAAGCCTTCAGATATAATAGTGGCTCATAGCCCACTTCAATAGTGGCTCATAATCCACCCATCAGTAACAAAACCTTTGTTGATTACAAAGTGCTTTCAAAACAGTTTACTAAGGTGGTTAAACTAGTTTGGTCCTATTTATGACAGAATATGAAGTGTGTGTTGTTTTTTAATGCCCTGTAAATTGGTGGGATAAAAGTCATGTCTTACAACTGTTTTAAAGTCTTGATTGTGAAGTTGTAGTCTGTGAATGTCCTTTGCTCTTATGATGCAAACTGTTTACTAGCAATAATTAATTTGTTTCTTTCCCTTTCCCAGCATCTTTGAGGATGAAAGCATGAAACTGCGACAGCTGAAACTAGAGAATCAGGTAAATAATGGTGCTGAAAACTAGTAAAAATAAGTATAGGAAAACAAACATTAGCCATCTAGAGACTTGAGAAATGGGGATGAAGTGCTAAAAATGCTTGATCATCGAAGGAATACAAACAATTTATTGCTAACATTTTTTCTTTAAAGATTTTCATGGCTTTTTTTAGTTTTAAGTCGACCTTACTTTGGCGTGTAGGCTTGATTTCTTTGATACATTTATTTTTCATACATCCTTTCGTTTTATTTGGGTTGAGTCATCGCAATGATGGAATGAATCAAAAGAGAGGAAGGCTGAAGGAATTAAGCCTCAAAGGAAAAGAAAAAGCTTCCCCAAGCTTTAGAAAGATCTCCCTAACACTGCTGTTGAGAAAGATTTCCGGTATCTTTCAAAGCGTTTATAGCCAAGCGTTTGTCAAATACAGGTCTCAGTTTCTAAAGCACTGTTTGCTGGATGCTTATATCACCATATTCTTCAAGGTAACGGAGTATCCATCCTTAATATTCTTCCTCTGTGAAATTTTAAATGCTTATACGTAGATTAGAAGATGTGAGATTATTATGATTCTCTAGCTGGCCATTTCACATGGACCACAAATCACTGTCTTGCATTAAATTCATCTGTGTTCAAACTCAAGTACGTTTTTTAGGAAGTCTCTCCCTCAGCTGAGGACCTTTAAATCCAGACATAAGTCTTTAGGCAATTGTTGCAGTGGATAATAACCCTCTTTACCAGAATTTGTTCCATAGTTCTAGTCTGAGTTTGCTTAGCTTTTACTTCAGACAGCGGGTTTATTACCAACTTTTATCTGAGTGTATAGACTCACTTATCTAAAACACTTTAGAGTCAAGTAGTAAAATTTATCTTTGGTCATAGGATAATCCTTTTACCTGTAGCTATCCGTAAGCTTGTGGTTGGTTTGTTTGTTTTTTAAAAGCATTAGTTTAAGTAATCAGTAAAAGAGCATTTAATGCCAAATGCCACTCAGTAAGAAGTTCCAAAACTAAGGATGGTCTGACTGCTTGGTGATGAACCTCAGTGTCAGTTTTAGGACTGTTGTCTTGGGCCACAAGTGGTAATCGCTTGCTCTTAGTGATAGGCATTGTGGTCGATGTATGCCTAGTTTCAGACCTTGCCAAGGGGATGCATTGCTGTTCTGCCAAAATAAAGCTGCTGGGCTGGGTGGAATTCCCTCAGAGCAGCTGTCAGCTGAGCCATGGAAAGGTGAGTTTAAAGAATTCCTACCCTCTTGCAATTTTGTTTCAGGCTTTCTTGGGTTTGGTTGAGATGGCAATCGTCTGCAAAACCAACAGCTAGAAAATGTCACTAAAATATATTTTAACATCACCACCCACCCACCCCATCTTGCAAATGAGATTTATTGAGAAATGCTAAGTCTCTAGTTTAGGATTGTATATTCAGGTTTGAGTATTAACTTTTAAAGTCTACTTTTTAACTTTTACATGAATAATAGTATGCTTTCTGAAGAAATAGTGGTCAATAGGAGATCACTATTAGACATGATAGCCTCATTGCTGGTTGTAGCTGATTCGCCGCTTGATCAAGTTGCTTTAAACATTTATAGGAATTGGGATTAAAAAAATGCAAACATTTTTAATCCAGCAGGATCATGTTTAGAATTTTTGCCCATACACAGAATCTGGAATAAGCATTTGCCACAGCAAAGACATATGCCTGTCATCCATCTTTAGGACAGGTTTGGAAACCCTGTAATTGCAGTAAAATAAAAATATTATTATAATAATGCATGACATCAACTTCCATCTGTGGGCCAGCTGTGCCTGCCAGGATGCTTTTATTTAGAATGCTGCCTGTTCCTCCAGGGGAGAGTGTGTGGCTGCTCAGGCAGTGCTTACTTCCCCAGCAGCAGAAGGTGTCTCTGTGTCTTTTGAGGCACCTGCAGCTCAGAGTGCACTGCCTCCGTCTCCCTGTGAGTGGAGAGTGTGAAGCTGAAGGTGTATTTCTGAATGCACCTGGTATGGTAGTTACTCTTGACATGAAGTTTCATTGATGCCATCATCACTAGCATTGTCACTGCTGCCTCAGCATGAACTAAGGAGGAGCTGGAAGAGTGGAGAGGATGTTTCAGAGCTAGGATCCATTCTACCTGGCCTACTGAGGTAGGACCATGCCAAATAATTAGTATGGTATTGCACCTTCAGCGGTGAAGTGATTGGAACCTTCTTGTTCATCACAGTTGTAGAAATAACACTAAGCTCGTTGTCGTATTAGTCTGCATTGGTAGACTCATCTGACACATCTGACTTAAGTTTGTTGGAAACTCATTAGAACTGGAGTTGGTGGTTTGTGATCCTTTAATCGTCCTGTATTCTGGTGTTATATTTTCCTGTGGTGCAAAGAAAATGTATCTGAGAGTATTTAATACAGAGTTCACAAAATCCTGAACAAATCATGATAATCTGTATCTGTTACTTATTTAATGGGTTAAGTGTTCTGGTGTCCTGTTCATGAACTATCTAAACTTTTTGTTGTAATATTATATGAATTTTTAGTGTAACATCGAGCTGGAGGAAAAGGCTAGTTAGTAGACAAAATGAAACACAATATTTTCTTTTTTTTCTGCTTCATTTTAGTGGAATAAGTGAGAATGCATAGTACTGAAGGTAAGGCTGCTCTGCCACCTTATGTAGAGAAAATGAACTGCTGCTGTCTGTGCTGTCAGTGGACTTTTACATATTTTTTTTTTCTATCTCAATAAGCAAAGTGGTAAAGAGAAGCCTTTCGAAAACAAATTAAATTACTATCAAGTTTTGTTACTTTGATTATCTTGAAGTTCTTGCAATAAGAGGATTGGTCACATCTAACAGCAGTAAATTATATGTTTCAATATAAACCAATATGATTCTGTTGTATTGGTGAGTCTTAGAAGCTCTTTGATGAAACATAATGTAAGAAAAAAAATTTTTTGAGACTGGTGAGCACTGTAATGTTTAAAAAAAGCTCATCTGATCGAATAATCAGTTAAGTAGCTTTGAAAGTTATTATATCCTCTATTGATCCCAAATTAAATTTCCCATTCTATCAGTAGCTTTGTACCTTCTTACTGCCTTTAGGATATGTCTGGTTTTGGTTTTTTGTCTATTTGTCAGGTAGAGAAACCTTGACAACATTTTTTCTCAAATGTTTATTCTGAGTATAATGTTTTCATTCTTGCTTTCCTTCTCTCCTTCGGTTTAAACTATTGGAGATCTATAAACTATCACAAAATTTTTACTTTTCCTCAGCATTAATTTAAAAACCAAACCAACAACACAAACAAATGCAAATTCTTCTGGAGGGTCTGACTACATTTCTAGAAAATAAATTTTATCTGTAATGAGCATTTTCTAAGAGTATGACTTCTGCTGGTCATTTTTCTTTTCTTCTTCTAGACTGATGTGATAGTCTCTTTGGAATTCTCTGTAATTTTTGCCCTGCAGGACAATCCTTGCAAATAATTCTGCAGTAACAAACACTACTTGTATTGCAGCCCAGTCTTCAAAGTGTAATTATGAGTTTAAATAAAAAAAGATCATTTTGGTCTGGGTTTTTTGCTTTTTTGTGGTGGTTTTTATTTTGTTTTTTTTTTTTAGGTTTTTTTTTGTGTGTGTGTAATTTTGGGTTTTTGTTGTTAGGTTGGGGTTTTTTGTTTGGTTGGGGGGTTTCTTGCTTTTTAAAAATATTTTTTAGATAAGTGCTTGAAAAGCAGGAAGAATTAAGGACCAAGGGCTGAGTTGTTTTAGAATTCCTCAGGGAGAGGTTGCCCGAGAAACTAACCTCACTTGAGACAAAAAGTCTAGTAGGAGAGGAAAGAACCAACAAGAGAGAGAAAAAGCATAACAGGAGAGGAAAGGGTTCCAAAGATGTCTATGTCTCAACTGGATTAAATTGGTGGTATTGTTTAGCTGCTGGATCCTTGGAGACTGAAAAGAATTTGATGGAGAATGGCTTTCTACCATCAAGAACAGCTTTGAGGGGGGTGTTCAGGTACCTTAGAAGCAGGCACGGTTAAACTGCATCTACAGCAAGGGGCTTGCACATCATTTGTGTAGTGGTGCATTACAGAATATTAGAATATGATTTTTTTCCTTCTTCATGTATTGCCTTAACTTCTAAGGATTAAGTGTGGGTGTCTTTAAAACGGCGCAATGTTCGCGTTTGCTTTAAGTCTTCTATTCTCATTTAGTAGGAAATCATAAACATCAAATCTTGGAAACATAACGTTTTATTTTTTAACATTTGAATTTACTGTTCTTTCCTTTCAGTCCTGAATTACGTGGAAAAATTTTGCAAAGTAGATCAATTTTCCTTTTATTGGATCGGTCCTATTTTAATGACTATAGCTTTTGGTTTGGATTTTTTGTCGTTTTTAAAATGTTTTTCTCCCTTCAAGTCTTACCTGTCACCATTGGTTTCTGGGAACTATTTGGTTTGAGTTCTCCCTGTAAGATGATAGCTTTTGAGACAAAAACCTTTTTCTTTGCAAGTCCTGGCTTTCATATTGGATTATAAATGACTACTGATTTTGTCTATTCATATTAAACATTACTGCAATTTAGACTGGATGAAATGAATTCAGATTATCTTCTGATAGTCTCAGGAAAGATCAGAAAATAAGCAGGTGTACACATCAGCCACTGATGGAGAATCAAAGGCGATGTCTCCCTCCAAAGACACAGTGATATCTGTGTCTAGGATTTTTGTAAGAGACTACAAGAGTATTCCAGGTTTATTGGAGATCCTGATCGGTGACGTGCCATTGCCAATAGCTGAGGCATGGTTTCTGCCTCTCTGGATGTGGTTACTCATCCTTATTTCATGCTTTTTTCTTTATTTCATAGAGAGCTCTTCTAGAGAAAAAGCAGAGGAAGAAACGTCTTGATCCCTTGATGGTACAGCCAAATCCTGAGGCAAAGCTGCGTAGGTCAAAGCCCAAAGGGTGTGAGGAGCAGACTCCTTTAGTAGAAACTCCTGCCCCTTTCCACAGTGATGTTGTTTTACATGGTAAGCAATCAACCTGATCGCATAATGTTCCCCAAAATGCCAGTGCATGCATTTTATGTCACGGATGGGCACCTACATTGCTGTGACAGTGGTCAAGTGATAAACAAGACTGATTACATAGCTTTCTAGGTACGAGAGTGGAATCGTAGTACAGTATGATTGAGCAGTACTGAACTGTAAAAAACAAACAAATGTGCCAGACCCTGACATCCAGACATCTCTGCCAATTATGAAAAGCAGGTGGACAGCTGTGTTGCATGTTTAAACATGGAAATTTCATTTCTACCAAAAAGGTATAGAGGACATCCATTTACATTTTTTTCTGCCTGTGGCTGTAGATACTTTTATAAAATTGATTTGTGATACTCACTGTAGAGCACTTGCTTATTGGCGCAGGAGCAATGAAGGAACGTGAAGAAAAAGAAAACAGAGTAGTTGCCCGTAAATAATTTTAAGAATGTCAATGTGTATGGCAAATACAACTCATTTTAATTGCTTAAGCCCTTGTAAAAAAAGTAAACACAATCACTATATTTATAAATTGATAAACTGATGCCTGATATGTTTATGGTAGCAGGTGGCCTGTACCAGAGTCAGGCCTGGCTCCCCCCAGGTATTCTGACAAAAGTTGAACAAGTATCCATCAGTACTTTAAAGGGATGCTTGAGCAAGGGAAGAGGAAAAGAACCACCATCCTGGGATGCTGTTTTATTTAGTGGTAAAAAACACTTTAGCATTCTGTTTCATTTTGGCCTGCAGGCATTGATGGACCAGCTGCTTTCCTGAAATCAGAAGTGCAAGATTTGGGGACCAAGCTCCAAACCCTCTCTGCTGGATCTTCCAAAATGGAAGACAATACAGATCAGGAAAATGATGGAGAGGCTCTAACAGACACAGCAGGCAAGCCAGATCTGCAAGAGATCCTACAGAAACGAGGTAAGAGTTGATAATGGGCAAAGTTCTTTTTTGGGGCTTTTCTATGTCTTATAATTTTTTTCAGTAGTATTATAAAAACTAAAAAATATGAGGAATCATGAAATAAGTGTCTGTAGGATATTACTTTTAAATGCAGACTACTAGATTCTACAGCATGTAGAAATACAGAACTGCAGTTCTTTGTTCTGATATTAATTGGAACATAACGGTTATGTTTTAAAGATTTATCAATGTGCTGTGTACTTTGTGGCCTTTCCAAGGAAGTTGGTGACAAAATGCTATACTTTACATTTTGCTAAAGTTTGGGGTGTTTTTATTCCAGATATTATATATATATATCTGGATATGATGCTTGAATATTTTCACAACAGCAGAACCCTCTAGAGCCAGTAAATGCAGTAATTTAACTGCTGAGGAGACTAACAGGAAAGGTGCTCTTCCTGAGTCAGAGGCTGTCACAATCAACAGTTTTAGAGTTTTATATTCAACAGTTTATATCCCATTGAGAAGTTTCTCAGTGGAGTGTCCATCTCTGTCTGCCAAGTATCTTATGTTGCTGCCAGTACCACAGGAAACCTTTTTTGTTGCATGCAGCCTAAGCACTTTGCAGCAAAATAATGGCTAGTGTTTAATATGGTACGCAGCTTGTTTTTGTTTTGCAGAGCCTGTCTCCCAGAATGTTTCCAGTACGCTTTATGTGTTAAGGTACTACTGTATGTAGAAATACTTCCATCCAGTTGTCAGACGCAACAGCTGCTTACCTATGGGTAGCAACATTGCACAAGAGTTAGGAAAGGAAGCAGGAGAGACTATCCAGAAACTTCAGGGGAAATTAGTTGGAGGTAGAATATAAATAGTGAATTTTGAAATTGGCTGGAGTACTAGGGCTAACGCCTTTCCTCTTTCCAAATGTGCTTTGGGAAGTTTACTGGCAGGTTGTTAAGACCACATTTTCTGTTTCATCTGAGACAAAGAACTTCCAGCAGTGCCCCTTCTATGTAGTGCCATGTTGGAGCACTGTTATGATATTGGCTCTCAGCGAATAATTCAGCTTAGCAGGCCAAGTGTAGTGCTTTATGTGCTTTTCCATTCTACAGTCAAATTAAAGAATGGAATCACAGAACAAAATGATTCAGTTCCAAGTGGAAGGAAACACCAAACAGTGATGTGTATGGAAGCTCTTTATAAATGTCTTTATCCAGAGTTCTTTTAGTTGTATACCCACAGTCGTCTCGACGTTACTGTGCTCAGGTTAAGATTAAATAAATAAGTGCTGAAACTACTCAGTCTGCACTTCCTTTTAAAAAATCAAATGATTGGTAGTATTCATGAGACCTGAGTTATTGCTACTCATGTAAGAATAGGAGGGGTTCTTACTGAAAAATTATACTCTGTTTCAGTGTGTATATAACTAAAGGGAAATGGTAAAGGATGTAAACTGTACAGAGTCCAACTTATAGGATAAACATCAGCTTATTGATCTGGATTTCCTTTTTCTGTTCTTAAGATGTGGAGGGCTTTTTTGCATGAAAACAGGCAAAATTAATTCAGTCATGGCATATACTAAGCAGTATGTTACGTCATGTAATATCATGTAAAATATGTGTTAATAAAAGCCTGACAGCTGCTTAATCATCTGCACAGTGACAGCTGCAAAATGTCGCTAGGGTTTTGAATTACAAGGCTCGGGAAGCAATATAGCACATGAAGAAAATCAGCAGTTGAGACAACATAAATTAATTAAAAGAGCGAATAGCTATGCAAAAGTCATGTGAATTAGTGATGCCATGAACTCATGACACCTTCTTTCAGAAGTTACCTGCTTGATCTTGTATTCTGACAGGAATTTCAGGCAGTTTGAATTTTGATGAGGAGGACACAGAGGAGGAAGAAGCTAGTAAGAGACCAGCATCTCATTCACCCTGTCCTGAATCTGAGAGGCCTAGTTCTGCAACCAGTGAGAAATCTTTTGCAGTAAGTCTTGCAATCCATTTCTGATAAAAGGTGGGGCATGTGCCTGATTTTAGTACTAACCCCCTGAGCACTGTGTTAAAATATAGTAGTTGCAACTACAGTAGCTAGCATATTAATCCCTGAAGGCAGAGGAAGGTCGTGCTTATCAGGTTATCTGAATGAAAGGCCATAGAGTTAAGCACAAAGACTTAGTAATGATCAAAGGAACAGTGGTGGGCAGAGGAACCCAAGCAGCCTAATCAGTGAAATGGGAACACAATGAATCAACTACTCCTATGATACTCAAAGGAGACAGAATAGGCCATTGTCTCTGGTGTAAAATCCACCAGGATGACTCAGAGCAACTGCAAACTGAAGAGGGATCGCTACCTGGAGGTTTGCAGCATTTATGGTGGGATGCAAGGAGGAACAGGATTTTGGGATGCAACAGAGAATTCTGGGATTGGACAAAACTTGTGATGGGGTGTTTGGGGGAAGGGACTCGAGGGAAAAGAAAAAGGTCGAAGTGGATCAGGGAGTAATAAGCACGGGAAAATAGGGGGGTAAAAGGCACCAGGTGCATGTAAACAGCTGCAGGACAGTATGCTTGTCCAAATCTTGTGCCTGATTACTGCAGCGTGTCCTACCATCTTCTAAAACTCCGCTTCTAATTGTTCCCTCTGTGAATGTATTCCTCCGTGTGTGTGAGTTACATACATACGCTGACAACTATATGCTGGGCTAGTCAGTGAGTCGGAAGAGACCAGCATCAGGAAGACCCAGGGTCCGAGCTAGTGACCAGATAAAGGGCAGAGGGTTTGGGCGCGGGTGCTTAAAGGTCCATGCCGCTATTCAGAAGACCTGTGTGAGTATATGTGTGAGGTGGTTGTCCCATAAGTGGGTTCATTACCTGGTGTACAGCACCATTTCACACACCGAGTTGAGGTATTCCTTTATTTGTTTATTCTGGTTTGCACGAAGTAGGGAGCTAGGTGGTAACCCACAAATGCCTAGCTCCCCAGTTGTCAAAACTTTACAGTATTTATACAGTTTAGGATACAAAGACATCAGCCCTCATTGGTTACAAGTTACTAAACTCCTTCGTTACTTAGTGCTCCACTTCCCCTTTGTCAAATAATTATTTCACTTCTCATGTTAATTAGTTTACCTGCTCAGTCTCAACTTCTTTTGGGTCTGGGGTCCTCCTGTCAGAATTACCTTTACCCTAGTTTTGCTGAGCTCATTGCCTGAGATGAGCTTCCTATCAGCCCATCCATCCCGTGGAGGCGCTTCCTTTGTGAAGTTCCTTTTCTGAACAAAAGGATTTGCTGGTGCTTAACAAAGCGCTTAGCAGGACAAAGAAGTGCTTGTAACCTGAATTAACATCAACAACTCATTGGCTCCAACTGTCTGAAACCACCAACACATTCAGCTCCACCAACCACCCAACATCAAGGTGACTCTGTGCATGTTGTGCTGCAAGAGGTCTGGGTGTTAGCTGCTTGGGGTACTGGGAGATATGTGGTGGGGGGTGCTGGAGGGGGTGTGTGTGTGAAAGCCACTGGTGAATTTCAAGTCTGTGTGTGTGTCTGTGTGTTTTCACTCAGACTTCCTACCGGCTGTACCTGGGAATGGGGGTAAACCAGCAACCTCATCTCCAAGGTCCAGTAAGGGAGGAATCTCCTGGGTTCCACAACCCACAGGATTCAGCTACCTCTCAGAAAAAATTACTTTAATGATCTATACCGGATTTCCATTAGAATTCCAGTTCCTTTGGTGACCATAACTTGCACCCTGATTGTACCCATTGTTCTAAAGCAGGGGTCCTCAAACTTTTTAAATAGGGGGCCGGCGTGCGGATTAAGTGGCACAAAGTCATCTGCAGCTGCTTGGTTTCCCTCCCCCCCCCGTCTGTAAATACAGGGGAGCTGGATTGAGGACCCTGGGGGGCTGTATCCAGCCCGCGGGCTGTAATTTGAGGAGCCCTGCTCTAAAGTCTTTCAGCATTTAGTTGGGAAGGTTCCAGCATCAGCTCACTCTGTTTCTGCTACTGTTCTGAACCAACATAATCTTGGTGCTCACTTCAGTCACAAAAATCCTAGCCTGTCTTCCTGCAGCATCCATCAGTCCAGTTTAGCATGCTGCCTCATTTCCCACAGAGTGTTTGAAGTTCTAAAGGCAGAGAGGCTCTTTGCTTAGAATATTTAGTGTCTCAACCTATTTTCCCCTTCCTAGTAATTCACTCGTCTCTGGTTAATGGGTACTTTTTCTCTCCTCCCCTTGGAGGGCTAGTCTTTCCTCGGAGTAACAGCCACTTTCTTCAGAGAAACAGAGCTGGTATCTCGTTTAAATTTCCTTTCACAAATACCTTCTTGAGACATGAGATCTTCTGTTTCAACAGACCTTTCTTTTCTTGGAATACTGGAGCCTCTGATGTGATATTAATTTGCTAATATGATGGTTCTTCCCACAGGAAACAGGTGCTTCCTGTAGTCCATCCCCTCAAGCAGATGCACAGCTGGGAGAGGTAGAGAACTTGGAGGATTTTGCATTACGCCCTGCACCCCGTGGCATTACAGTCAAGTGCCGAATCACTAGAGATAAGAAGGGAATGGACCGGGGCCTGTTTCCCACTTATTACATGCATCTGGAAAGGGACGACAACAGAAAGGTATTGGAAGCAGCACACAGTATCTTGGGTATTGTATTCCTACCGCTGAGTTTTTTTGGTGTAAGGGAGAACTTCTGGTAAGAAACCAGAAGCTGAGGAGAGCCAGCACGCGGATGAGGACAGCTTATATTTGCCCAAGGCACTAAGGAGGGATTTGGCAGGTTTAAAAGCCATAATACAATGAAAAATTAAATTAAAATAGTATCAAATTGTCAAAGATAAAAAAAGAGGAGGGAGACTGAGGTGCTCCAGAAGAAAAGGAGGGGAGACTAGAAAGGACAGTTGCATTAAATCTAGGCTGCCAAGTGAGCTGATTGGAGGGATAGGATTTCAGGGTGTGCGCTTGTGGAAGAGATCAAAATTTGGAGACGGTAAAAACAGCACAGAGCACAAAGGGGAATGGATGTGGGAAATGGAGAGATAACTGTTTGGGTAGCAATGCCTCTGCATTCTTACAAAGCTCCAGTCTTGATCAACGTTTTGTATTTCCAGACATTCCTTCTTGCAGGGAGAAAACGAAAAAAGAGCAAAACATCCAATTACCTCATATCAGTCGACCCAACCGATTTATCTCGGGAAGGGGAAAGTTTCATTGGAAAACTCAGGTGAGAACCACAGATGAAAACTACAGACAGGAGAGACTGGATTTTCATTTTAGTTGCGTTGGGTTTATGAATTAGCAATCTGGTATCGGTTCAGAGAGAATGGACACACATCATCCTGCTTAATGTAATCTGTATTCGCCTGGGTTGACAACCTTTCCTCAGCGTTACCGTTCACGGTGGCTGTTCAGAGAAGGAATTCTGGCTTGGTGCTTTTCCAGGATAGTTTACAGGCTCTGTTCACCATAGGCACTTTGCGGAAGCTCCTTACTGAGCTGGCAACAGGAAGACTCAGACGGCAGGAGATGTGTGATTTCACTGTGTTGTAGAAATATCTGCAGAAGATGACAAAACTTTCCACTGATGCCTCTCTCTCTGTCTTTCCATAACCTGACATTAGGTCAAACCTCATGGGAACTAAATTTACAGTCTACGACCATGGAGTTAGCCCAGTCAAGGCACAAGGGCTAGTGGAAAAGGCTCATACAAGACAGGAGCTTGCAGCTATTTGTTACGTAAGTGGTGCCTCTCCCCTTTTGCCCCTTTCTTTTTTGTCACCTTGTTACCGAGGAAAACACAGCTCACAGAATCATGCTGCCTGGCCACCTCCCCCACTTAACTTTGGAACCAAGTGACCAATTTCAACCAGAGGTAACAAAGGGCAGAGGCCTCAAAGTTAAGTTCTTAAAAGTTTAAGGGGGGGCGGGGGAAGCGGAATAATAAATCAATTCCGGGGAAGGAGAGGGACCCTAACTGACATCCTGATGACCTTCTTACCTGGTCTTTCGTTTGGCATGTGGCCAGTCAGCATATCCTTTACATGGAGCCAGCCACAGCATGAACTGCCTCTTGCCCAGCTGGGTATTTGCTGGACATTAAGAAGGTGTAGAGGGATGAAGCTGGGTTAATTAACATTGATAACATACAGCTGTGGGCTGGCTTCAGGGGCGGCGGGTTGGCTGATGTAGACAAGGTGCAGCTGTGGCTGGTTCTGTGAAGTGGTTGGGCAGCTGAGGAAGAGAGAGGAGGAAGAAGCAGAGAGAGGGAGAGTGCACCTGGGATGAGGAGAGCCTAGGAGAAAGCAGCAGAGGGACTGGCGTGAAGAATATGTTGGTATGTGATGGTAAAAGACCTTGTTGCAGCTGGCTAGTTTGGAGAGTGCTGTGACAGGAAGGAACTGTGAAGTAGAGTTACTTTTTGCAGAACCAAAGGCATCTTGATGGAAAGGGCTGGTATTATTTCAGTAGCAGCTTGTTAGTAAGGATATGGTTCCAGGGGAAACAGTGTTTTGCTAGCTCTGTGCAAGAGATGTTTTCTTCTGATCTTGTGGATCACCTCAGTCTGGCCTTCAGAGTGTGAAGGCACTTGTGGACACTCTAGAATTATGTAAGGAGTAATGTCGATCAAAATGTTTCATATTCCAGTCCTGAAGTTTGAGTAAAATTTGAGGTTCTTTACGAAATGATGGCCAGTCAAGTGGAAGGATTTTTACTTTCATTACAGGTACAGCAACAGAAGTTTAATGATGCATTAGCCTACTGGAGCATGGTCTTGCTATTTTTTTGCTGTTGATCTTAATGGCACTTGGGAAAAAAATTGATGTGCTAATTCCGGTACTAGCCTGTTTACAGAAGTATCACTGGATACTTCTTTGTGTACAGTATTTTTCAGTTTCTTACCTAATTGTACGCAGCAAGGTGTTAAAATGAGTACAGCCAATAATATTGCCAGCTTTTCACATTTCTAAACTTTTGTCTACAAGAAGTTCGTAAAGTTTATGTATGAATAAAATCAGTACCCGCATTCTCATATATGTCCTTAGATTTTCTGAAGTGGAATAATAGAGGTTGCAACTTCAAAGACCTTTGTTCTGTGTCTGCAAAATGCACTAGCATGTTAGGAGAAGCTGTATCACTTCTATCAATCAGTACTTCTAAAAGATTCTGGCTTTTTAATTGGTCTTTGGGAATTTTAAAAGTTATCACTGACATTGTTACCAAACACTTTCAATGAACGCTTGGATTTTGGTTGACATTATTAAATGGGTGGTTGAGAATGTCAAGACTATTTTTACTTTGCTTTTTATTCTCAGTCCACTCGGAGCAGTCTCCCACAGTACCCTGGAAAAATCTGCTTGTTTTAAGATTGAAGGTTGGACAGATGCTGAATGCTTTGTCTTCTGTGTCTGTTCTTAATCATTTATAAGAGAGCATGATTTGAGAGAAAATTGTAGGTATGTTCTTAAACACAAATAACGGCACCCGAAGAAGAATGTCAGTCATTCTTCATGAACGTTTTACCCTAAATGGTGATATATAGATAACACAGACTCAGGTCAAAGATATGTGCCTTTTATCATACTTAAGGCTTGTTCACTAGCAAAATTTTAGCACATTTTTGCCTCGGATGCAAAAACTTACGCCTGGAAATTGCATTTATCAGATTTCATTATAAATGTTTCATTAGGATAATAGATACATTCTAAATTAGGTAATACTATGTACATCTTCTAATGCAGTCTCTCCTATTCTCAAAATACAGTTATAGCTAGCAAATCTCTATATAACCAATATAAATGTGGATTCAAGTTCAGTTTTGCTGTCTTTCCTTCTTTGAGACTGAGTATCTCATTTACTGAAATGTCTCTCCTTGTCTTTCAGGAAACCAATGTCTTAGGATTCAAGGGTCCTAGAAAAATGTCTGTGATCATTCCAGGAATGAATATGAATCATAAGCGAATTCCAATCCGTCCACGAAATGTGAGTTGTGGAGTTTGGTCGTATTTCAAATTGGAGGAGCAGAGGTTAAAACTTTCTGATAGAGGTCTGGGTGTTACTGGTAATTGGAGATTTTAGAGCAAGGTTGTTAATAGTCAGGGCTTTAGCGAGTCTCATGGAGAGTAAGTACAATGTTCCCTAAAGGTGTTGATTAACTTGTTCTTGCCTTTTACCTGATTTGTAGCCTTTGGAATAGTGTTTGTATCCTTATTTGTCCTTTGGTCAGCCTAAATACTACTTAGCTATTGCAATGGCTAGTGTATGTTGTTGCTGTTGCACCTAAAACCCCATCATCAAGTTGGATGAAAACAAAACAAACTTGCTTCTCCCACAAACTTACATTCTTAGCCAGTGTATGAATTACAACAATCGATAAGGTGGTATTCTGGTGTAGTAGCAAGAGAGTAAGTACATTTCTGATCAGAATGTTATCAGTCTCATTGTAGGAATCACAGAAAAGGAGGATTCTTTAAGGAGAAAGTGGGACAAGGAGAAGGATGGAGTTTTGTGGTGACTGTTTAGTGAGGATCTCCCATACATATGGGGAATATTATAGATAAAAGCTTACAGAAGTGTATCTGAAGATGTATTAAGATGTATGATGAAAATAGTCCAGTTCCCATCATGTGGGTTTTATGTTTGGTGTGATAGAAGACCAGAAGGCAGACAGGACAGCTGTTAACTGAAAGATGTGGTCAGAGTTTTAGAGGTATAAAATGGTATTTGCATCCACATTGTGAGTAGGTATGAGTGGGACAAGAGTGTGTTTGTTAAGGTCAGAGGAAAAAAAAAATCTTCAAGAGTGGAAATTCAGTCTCGTGAGAGCCTGGAAAGAGGTTTAATTTTGTGAATGGAGAGGAAAATGGTATCTGTTATTTATTCATGATTTTTCAGTTGGTATTGCTATGTACCCTATCAGTACAGTAATGATTCTGTGGCCCCACCTTTATTTTTCTCCCCTATTTTCTCAAATTTTGGCTAGCAGGCAAGCAAAGTTTGTGAAGCTTTCAGTGTAGGGGTTTGACTCTGTTTTTGTCTTCCTTCTCTGTAGTTTAATGACTCCAATTAAGTAATACTGCCCCTGCTTTAAAGGAGGAAAAATGACATCTAAATGCACTTTATTGGTGCTAATTCTCAAAGTTCTTTCTGCATCTTTAAAAAAGTAAATAAAAATAAAGATATAAAGTAAGTAGTGTAAACTGACCCGTAGATTTTATTTAGGTTATCCTCAAAAATCCACTATTGTATCTGTATACAGTACTAAAACAGTTACTATAGCCGTATCAGTCAGACCTCCACAACAGGTTGTTTCCTGATTGTTTTTTCTCATTAAATAACTTCAGTTTGGATTCTTCTTCTTCTTGGGAGTTTTAGCATATATAATTTCAGTTTGGGTTTTATTTGTTGCAGAACTTTTAAAATTCAATCATATGTCATGTGTTTCACTCACTACTATTTGCAGCTCCTCATAATTAATTCAGTTTGTCAAATTTAATGTGCTGTTTTACCTCCTTTTTGTAACTTTGTTTTTATTTCTGTCTGGTTTTGGTACTGTGCATTAGACCCAACGGGATGACTTTTAACCTACTTAAGCCATACTCACAGCCCACTGAAGCTTTTGGACTTCTCACTGAAGCACCCCAGGGCCTGGCACTATGCAGTTAATTTCTTTTGTTTCAAAGTTTAAAGTGTTAGAAATGGAAGTTGG
Organism: Falco naumanni; assembly: GCF_017639655.2. NCBI lineage: Eukaryota > Metazoa > Chordata > Aves > Falconiformes > Falconidae > Falco > Falco naumanni. The sequence continues at coordinate 8,252,614 of NC_054058.1, read as the reverse complement.
ATCCAACGGGATCAAAGAAAGCTTATGAGACTCAGAAAGGATTCCTGCCAGCAGGATGGCAGTTATCTGTAGCCTGTGAATTGCTCCCTTTCCTGTACACATACTTCCTTATCTCTGGGGTGGGTTGTTTTTTTTTGCCTTGTTTGGGGTAGAAATGTGGTGATCGCTAAGGAGTGCTTGGACTGGAAAGCCGTTAAAACATCTTCCTGGTACTTGCAGGAAATTTTCAGTAGGACTGAGTTTAACTCTTCTTCTTGTGTTACATTAAACAGGGAATGACCTTCAAGTGACAGAGTGCACACGTATGAGAGAGGGAGTACTCGAGCAGAGCCATTACAAATTGGATAAATATATTTCTTTCTTCTGAACAGGAACGTGAGAGTCTGCTGTCAAAATGGCAAAATAAAAATTTAGAGAACCTCATTGAGTTGCACAACAAGGCTCCAGTCTGGAACGATGATACTCAATCGTATGTTTTGAACTTCCATGGGAGAGTCACTCAGGCCTCGGTGAAGAACTTCCAGATTGTCCATGATAATGACCGTAAGAGTCTGGTGGAGACTGTGTGGGGCTTATTCGAACAGGGAGAACCCAATTTATTTCATGAAGTTTGGGAGGAATAGGACACTTTTCCTGGAGAAGGGAGACCGGGTGGAGGAATTCGGTCAGGATTACTGGGGACTTCTCAGCTGTCAAGAAAATTATATAAGGCGTCCCTTTTTTTGGGGTGGGTGCTGACACTGCTGTCCACAGCTGCAGCAAAAGGCTTCCTGAAGGGAAAGGATTAATACAGCACCTTCAGCCCAACAGAAGAGTGGTTTGAGCTTTGGTTCTGAGAAGTTAATCTCTAGAATGACACAGTCACTCTAGAGATCAGATTTCAAGGCTACTCTGGTGAGAAAGGATGGATAGACCAACCACATGTATTTGGGACTGCCAGACATATGCTTTTTTTTTTTTTTATTTGTGGGTTGTTGGGTGGTTTTGATTTTTTTTTTTTTTCATTTGCTTCACTGTGAAATTGTCTCTGAATCTTTCTTTTCTCCCCAGCTGACTACATTGTGATGCAGTTTGGTCGTGTAGCAGAAGATGTGTTCACTCTGGACTATAATTATCCTCTCTGTGCTCTTCAGGCTTTTGCTATTGGACTCTCCAGCTTTGACAGTAAATTGGCCTGTGAATGAGAGACAACAGAGTTGAAACATGGAACTCACTCCCATCCCTGCATCTTGTTGTAAGAGTTCCAGGTGGAGTAATGAAAAGCACGTTGGGGATGGAAGGGAACTGGAGGACAGACTTCTGCAAGCTTATTAGACAGCAAATACCAGGCCCGAGAGCATTATGGCAGTTGACAGTAGACCATCTCAGGAGACTGTCCCAAGGCTGAGCAGTCTCTAAATGTGGGGTAGTGCATTGTGGAAGAACAAGAATTATAGGTGATGTTTTTGTCATCGTTGATTCTGCTTTCAGAATCCTTGTAACAGGTGCTGCGTGAGAGCAGGGAGCAGGCTAAGGAGTTTAGCCTGCTAATTGGAACCCCTTGCAGCTAGGATTAGAAAAATAACAGTTTAGTGTTCATGTGCCTTGGAAGTTCCACAGTGCACCCGGAGATGACGCTACTGATCTGATCAGCATGATCAGATGAATTCAGAAAAAAGGACAGTCACTGGCATGTGTTCTCTTTTGCCCTGTGTAGTGTTTTGCTGTCTGTTACAAATCAGACGTGCAATGATTCAGGTTATGGCTCTGTGCAACCGTGGATAATGTTCAACAAATACAGAGCTGGAATGAGACATTGGCTCTAATAAAACCCCTTTCCCTTACTCTGTGGGATGATTCTCTGTTAAGTCTGATTGTCCAGTTCCCTTTCATTATTCTAATTGCTCCATATCCCTTGGCAGTCTTTTTACCAAATAAAGAACAATCAAATGTCAAACACTCCCTTTTTAGTTGGTGATATTATATCCATTACTGTTTCTCTTATTTTTAACCATGTGAAAAACGAGACTGAGTAGAATGATAAAATCTCACTGGATTTGGCAGAAGGTAGTACTGTAACAAAATACAGTGCTATTCCTGAAAAGCATGAAAATCCTGATTGAATGAATCTAGAGCGTAATCTGACCAGAAATATTTTTTAATTTGCCCATATTTCATAAAATTTGCTACGTTTTTAAGAATAATTTTGTGACTCATTTTATTTTTTTTAACATGCGATTATCTCAAGTAATGACATGTTAAAGTAGATTTTATATAAATAATTTTAACCTGACTATAAGAAGTTGTTACCTCAAAAGGAGATTTTTGAGGTGTTTTCAGAGGCATCGGTAAGTTTTAAAAAAATTAATGTATCATGGGGCTTTGCAATGTGTCCTTCCCGTGTTCCATTTTTAATGCTGGATGTACAATATGGAGACTAGGCCACAGCACGGAATGCTTCTTGATTCATATGGCCTTGAGTCATCGGAGTGAATTGCTGCACACTGTGACATGTAAGCCTCATAGTGTACATATCTGCTGTGTACGAAAGCAGAGAACAGTTGTTATCTTGCCTGTTTCGTGGCTGTTATGCATATTCATGATGATCCTGGAAAACTCAGTCCCTCTATTGAGACAAGAATAGGTGTTCGCCAGCTTTAGATATTGTCATTGTCAGCAGACTAACTGTTTCAAGCTCCAAAGAGCTAGATTTATTGCTTTCGGTCTCTGGAGTCTTCGCAGTGGTAGATACCACTTGCTCTTTCAAAATAATGAAACTTTGTGAAGATGTTTTCTGATATCACTAGGAAGAAAAAAAAAGATAATCATGTAAACTCTGTATTTAACTGTAAATTATGAATTGCGCTGAGAACTCCAGCACATGTATCTGCCCATTCTGCATTAGCTGGTGAGCCATTGTCTTGAGATGATCTCATCAGCAGTTCAGTCACGAAAAGAACTTGAATCACGGATCTCTTTTGTGCCTTCATGTACTTCCTGCCCATCAGGCTGGGGACAAGACCTGGCAGCGTTTTCCAGTTGTGCTCTTCTGAGTTCTTGGCTGATGGCTCTGCATTCCCTCTACCCATCCAGATAAACTAAGTCAATTTGTTACCTGTCTGATTATTTTTCTGTCTAGGACTGTGTAAAAGAAGCTGCCTTATGTTAGTTTGGGGTGACCTGAAGGTAGAATGCTGATTTCCTATTCCAGATGGTTTTCTCTGTGCTCAGAAGGCCGTGTTAGCATCCCTTTAGTCACTCCTACGGTTAGGCTGGTCAGCAGTGGCTTTTCAAGTTATTTGTTGACATCTAATGATCCTCGCAGGATCAAGGTCTCAGTCAAATTATGCAGACAGATTAACTGATTCAGTGCTCTTTTATCAGATACCGTTTTACATGAATTGTATTTATAACTTTTATATCTAAATGAAAATAAACTAATTTATATATTGAAAAAATCCTTAGTTCTAACTGAGTTTCGGGGTTTTTTTGGTAGGGTTTTGCTGTCACTTGTGAGTGGTTTTAAATGTTCTTGTACTAGATACCTCAGTTTCTTCCTGTCTTCCCCTTTTCCTTTGGAATTCTCAGTTCTTTTCCTTTGTGGTATTTCTTTCATACAGTTAGAAGCATGGGAATAAATGTAACGTTAGTCTCTCCAATACTACCCCTCCCACCATCAGAAGGTCTTCCTGTACAGTTCCTGGTTTCCATCTGATACTCTCTTTAAGCTAGTTGTACTTCTCTGCCCCATGTTTTTAATGTTTCTCCCAGAATACAATTAAGGCTTTTGAGATGGTTCTTTATGGATTTTCCTACCCTCAGTCTGAACCCATTCTACTGTTGAAGTACAATACCATCGAATTATGAATCAAGAGCTGAAATAATACAAGGCTAGGAAGAACACAAAGTTGAAGGGGTTATTTTTTCCTGTTTCTACTGGGAAATGTATGAACCTCAGTAAGAGGCGATACTGTGGTTCTGCTAATCAGAAAGTGACACAGCTCTCAGTGTATAGGCCCTGTTCTTCACTCACCTCTTTTTTTTTTTTTTTCTCCCCCCCCCCCCCCCCCCCCCCCCCCTTATTTCAATCTAAGCCAAATAAGGTTTAGTTGGAAGAGAAAACTGAGCAGGAAATACTACTGGGCATTTGTTCTTGGTACAGTAATATTAGTTGTGTACATGCAAATGTAACATCTTTAAATCCCAAAGAGATCTTAAAACAAAGGAGGAGGCATATTAAACTGTTAAATATGAATGCTAGAGGCAGACCTAGCAGACTAAAACAGTTCCTAGGCTGCTATAAACCCCTTGGCTCACCAACATAAAAGACAAGGAGTAATTTATTGCAATTTCAGGGGTCAGTCCTACTTTCATTGAAGTTTTGCTGCTGAATTTAGCAGCAGTAGGACAGGGGGGGTTTGTTACTGTTGGCATAATAATTATACGTAGTATTCTTCCCTACTTGCTGGTATTAGCAGCTCTGTAAATCTCTCACTTTGACATTGAATTATGTTTCCTATTCCTGGTACGGAAGACAAGCAAAGCCTTTGCTGTGATTTACAGGTCAAGAGCAAAAATTTGTGTGAAGTGTTGTGAAACTGAACTATGGACAGATTCCTCTCTGACAGTCAGGAATCTCATCTCTGCCACAGCGTCAAACTGTGTTGTATAGAACTGCAGCTTGGAACTACTACAGCTAAAACCCAGAACTAAGACATTTACGGCATCCTAGGGCCAAGAGATTTGGCCCAGCATGTAGTTATGAGGATGAGTAGAAAAGTAACAGTGGTGTTAAGGGTTTCCTTACTAACAGGGAAGACAGCCTGCTACATCCGTGAAGGGGCAAGAACTGAAAGCCCTGCCACCGAAGAAGGGGCGGTACCCGCTGTTACTTTTTTATCGCTTGAACTGTACAGTCTATGGAGTTTTTGTCTTCCTGTTCCATCCCTTAACATGTTTTATATGGAATTACGATTTCCTTGCTGGAAGCTGGAGGTCACTTCTCTAGTCCTACAATGGGAGAAAAATCCAGAAGCAAATTAACTTCACCAAAATGCATTAAGATCAAGGCTGTTGTAACTGTAACCTGCTCTGGTAATTTAACAATTAATTTAGAGAATACATACATGGGTGAAAGTATGCTAGAGGTTAGAGTTTGGGATCAAATACTTTGATAAAATTAACATTTTCAAACGAGGCAAGATGTTGTACTGTCTGGAACAAAGCAGCTTAAAATTATGAAGAAAACAAAGGATTTTTTTTTTATTATTGAAATGCTCAATTGAATTGAGTGCTTTATTTATTAAAGGGAAAGTAAAACTATTTTACTGTGAAAAATTCTAAAAGCTGCATACCAAAATCATTCAGATAATGATCAAGAGTTAACTCCCCAACAGCTTGTCCAACTCCCTCTGCTTTCTGTTCTAAGCAGTTTCCTACCACATTACTACTACCAGTAAAGGAAAAGAACCCTGAACACCCACCACCAAAAAACCTCTGTTCTCTTGAGTGGGTTTCCATCTGCAGTTGACTGGAGTCCGGCAAACAATTTGTTTTATGATTCACAGGAAGGAATAGGTTTCAATTCCTTCTCTTTGAGCTATGTTGATTCTGCAGGGAAATGGGAGCAAAACAATACATTAGTCATATAATCATGAGACCTGGACTAGAATTCACAATGAACAGATGTGAGAAGTGAGCTACCTTTAACATATATTTGTTTTTCATTAAATTATGTGGTTTTAAATATGGCTTAGTAGAAACAGTGGCTAAATGAGATCTTTACAGGGCTTTATATAACAAAAAGACGCCCACAAAATAATTTCATTGAGTTCTGTAACTTCATCTTATTTATATTGTCTATATTCTTGATCCTACAGTTGTATCAGAGGGTATGTATCATAAAATAAAATTATTGCTGCGTTGCCTTACAAAGAAAAGTAAGTGTATGAAAAAGGATTACCAATATCGGTTATCTTCAGCACTGCCAAAGAAAAACAAAACACACACCCCCCCCCCAAAAAAAAACAACCAACACCCAACCAAAACCAAAACAAAAAAAGTGGAGTTCACTTTCCAAATCCCAAGGCTGCGTTTATGAAGTTGATGGGTTTTGCCATCTGGTTTCTGAGGCCTTAGGACACATTTAGGTCCTGTTTTCAGTCTTTGCAAGCTGAGTTATGAACTTTCTTAGTTCTGGGTTCTTATCAAGAGCTGAAATTTTTCTTCACCCATTTTTTCAACACAGTGAACTTTATAAAGCAAGCCAGCTGTTGTAGCTGCAAGTTACGCGCGCACCAGCCACCCGTGTCACCTGCTGGAGACGTGCAGGAGTTTATCTTGCAGCCGTAGCTGCGCATGGGATGCAGTTACATTTCCCAACCTCGCCGCTTTACTGCTGCTTTTGTGTCGGGACGTGCCTTTCCAGCCCCAGCGCAGCTCCCAGGCTCGCACCGGCGTTTCCCAGCGCAGCGCGGCACCGGCACGGCTCTGCCAGCGGGTAAAGCGCGGCTCCGTGGCGGGGCTGCGGGACGCCACGGCGGCCACCCCTTCGCCGCGGGCGAGCGGTTGCCCGTCTGTGATGGCTGCCTGGGAAGCCCTCGGGGCAATTACGCTGTTGAACCGCTGCTGCGGCTGGTTTGTTTCGCAGCGGCTCAGCGGCGCTGGGTGGAAACCGTCCCGTCCCCACGGCGCTGCCCAGCGCCTGGCCCCGCGGGGCGCCCCAGGGCAGCCGCGCCCCCGCGCCGGGGCGCCCCGGCACCGCAGCCCCTTCCCCCGGCGCTGGCAGCGCGGCAGTCCCGCCCGCGGGGCAGCACCGAGCGGGCGGCGGCGCCCCCAGGGCTCAGCCCCCGGCCCGGCCGCCGCCTCCAACTTCTCCCCCGCGCGGGCGACGCGCGCGCCCGCCCGCGCCGGGTCCTGAGAGACGGCGGCGCCCCACGGCCCCCAGCCCGCCGCCCCCCCGGCTGCTCGCCGGCCGCCCGGAGTTTCCTTCCTCCGCTCCCCCCCGTGCGGGGCGACCTTCCCCCGCCCCCGGGCCCCCTCTTCCGGCCACTGCCCGCGCCGCCGCGGCCCGGCCTCGCACTCGGCCGCCGGCGGGGCAGCGCCCGGCCCCGCCGCGTTTTGTCCCCGGCCCCGCCTCGGCCCTGCTCTCGCCGCCCCCCGCCAGTCCCCTCCCCAGCCCCGTCCCAGCCCCTGCGCTGGCCGGCAGTCCCCTCCCTCGGCCGCGTTCATTTCATACCAACTCTCATTCCTCGCATTCCTCACTTCCTCCTTTCAAACTCCAGGGGAAATAAAAACCCTCCCTTTTCCTCCCAAAGTCCTGCCCGGCCGCGGCCGCCGCCCCCTCCCGCCGCCGCTCGGGCTCGCCGTCCCGCCGGCCGCCCCGCTCCCCTCAGGTGAGTGCGCGCCTTGTGCCCCCCCCGCCCCGCTCCCCGCATTGTTCGCGCCGTGCCCGCCGCGGCGGGACCGGGGGAAGGGGGAGCCCCAAGGGCCCACCCCCGAGGGCGGCCGCGGCTCCCCGGGCAACTTTCTCCTTCCTGTGCGCGGCGCGGCGGGGGGCGATGCCGAGCGAGGGGCTGCCCCGGCCGCCCACCCTGGCCGCGGCCCCGCTCCCAGCCCTGCGGGCCCGGGGGTGGGGAGCGGGCGGGCGCGGGGGGGCCGGCGCGCAGCCACAGCCCTCGCCTGCTCTTTTGGCAGAAAGTCCTGGAGCAGAAGGAGGATTTAAAGCCGGTCCCCGCCGCCCCCGCGGAGCAGCGGCCGCTCTTGCCTCGCTCAGGTCAGGACGGGCCGTTTGACGATCGCTTTCGCGGGGGGTGCGGGGGGCTGCCGGGGTGTGTGTGTGGGGGGGGGGGGCTGGGGCCGCTCGTGCGGCCCGGGAGGCACCGGCGACAAAGGAAGCGACGGGAACGTCCCCAATGGAGGCTTCGGCCGCTTCCCCCGCCGGGAAGGGGGCGCCGGCGCTGGGACTTCGGCAACTCGGGTCTTGTGGGACCGGTTGCCAGCTGCGCGCACTGCTACGGGGGGCAGGGGGGGGGGGGGGGGAAAGAAACAAACAAACAAAAAAAAAAAAATAAAAAAGGATTCCGTGCCGTTCCTGGTACTTTCTGTAATAAATAAATCGGAGGCGATGGTCTGGGGAGAGAAAAAACAAAACAAAACAGTCCGATGCGAACCCCCCTGGGAGAAGGCGTGCGGGTTCTTACAGGGCTTTTCCCAGAGGATGCGGGAATACTCTTGTTCCTAAAGCAGTTATTCCGAAGTTAGAGCCGAGTTTTGGTGGCATGCCTCTGGAAAGGATTTAAATGAACGTAAAGCAGCCAAACAAAAAGCCTCCCCAAATAACCCTTTATCTTTTCTACATAATTCCGTTTAAGCAGTTCTTTGCATGGGATGCCGGAGACGGAGCTGTTTTTGTAGAAGGGGGAAGGAGCGTAATTCCTGTATTTTAAGGACATCTGTGAAGTACTTTGTGGTGAATGGTCGTATAGAAGTACAAAAACCCAACAAACCAACCCCACAAAGAAACAAACCCCCCCAAACAAACAAAATAACCAAACCACCACAACTAATGTACCCTTTGTTTTTTATTGGTTTTTTTTGTTTAACCTGATGTTACATTTACGTTACTTTCAAAGGTTAAAAAGTTGAGGTCTGCGAATCCTCTACAGATCAAACCCGCAAAATACTTCCCGAGTGCAGGGTCCCGGGAGGGAGGGAAGGCTTGCGGGTTTTTTGGTTAGGTTCCCCTCCACCCCCCCCATTTCCTATTACTCGGAACAGATTGGCTTCCCCTAGACTTGACTGCGCTGCCTGTGTGCGCCGGGAGCGGAGCCTTGGCTCACCTGTCTGCACATCTGGCTGCAGCTGTAAGAGGGTTTATTGTTCTCCAGGGGGAAGTGGGCAGTAGGATGGGGCACAGTCATGGGGAGGGGCGAGGGGAACAGAGCAAGGGGGAAAGCAGGTCTGGGTGTACAAGGACTGGGTCCGGGTTGAAGCTGCTGTACTATTAAATTTTAAAGCTTTTTGGTTTTTGATCGCTTTTTCTCCCAACAGAGAAGAGCCTGGGTGGTGCTCTGATGAACACAGAGGGGCTTCATGAGCATAGAGGGGCTTCTTTATTCGGGCTGGTGGATACTGTGGGGCTCTGGTTTTCTTTGGGACTTGGGTTGACAGAGTGAAGGGCAGCCAGCCAGCGGGTGCAGTCACCTTATGGGGTTTTCCTAAATCCCGCTCTGGATGTCTCCCTCCAACTCGAGCATGTGACGAAGTCTGTCATCTGTGAGCTGGACTAGCAGCTCGTTGCTCCTGCGGAGATTTTGGGAGCAATTAGTGTGCGTGAGAATGGGTGTTAGGAATTTCTCCACTGTCTTGGTTCCTGCTACTGTCTTTTGGATTTTAAAATTAATTTTACCAATCGCTTTGAAGTATTTCAGGTTATTACTGCAGCAAGTGTTTAATGTTAGTGCAGTACGCTGTGGGAAAATGGTGTGAAAATAGTACTGCCAAGCTCTGAAGAGAAAAAGGGCTCCATGGCACGGAATCTTGCTTGTGGTTTAAAAAAATCAGCTGTTGGTTCTCTTAGTCAGGTGTTTGTTTCACAGAACTCGAATACAGTAAGTGGAGTTTTGAGGAGGTTGCTGAAAAGTGCAGTTTCCAATGGGTGCTGCTCACCTCTCTGGAGCGTCAGACTCGTTCACAACTTCCCTTCCGTAGTATTATGTGTCTTTTTTTGATTGTATCCTTCAGCTCCTGATTCTGTCACAACATAACTCCAGGGGTGGGTCCACAAGGACTTCAGGCTGGCGCTGCTGTTGACAGAACCTGCCTGCACAGCCCCAAGCCGCCCGTTTCCACGGCTGTCACACCTCTTGCTTTGTCCCTGGCGTGGGTATTGGCACCGCAGTTGACTGACCTGGGCCAGAGGGTTGACCCAGATGAAAAGTAACACTCTCTTTCAGCAAGTTACTTTTCAGCCACATTTGTTCTCCAGTCTAGTTAATCATATGGTCACATAAATGCTGCTGGTGTGTCTGGAGGAGGGGGTGCAATGACTAGGGGGTGGGCAGTGGGGGAAGAAAGGTGATGTTTTCTTAGCAACGTTGCCATCTTTTGCCACCTTAAGTAGTTCCTTGGACCATGTCTACGGTTTTTCCTGTGACAGTGAAATGATTTTCTGTCTTAGCTGGCCATAACTGTTTCTTAAGAATGCAAAAATTAGGTGTTATCTTTTTAAAAAGATCTATTATACTTTCCCTGTAGCTCAAACTTTCTCCTTTATTTATTTGTTACATGCCACCCCCCAATGTTATGCATCGTATCTTCCAGTAATTTTCTTGGGCAACTTTTTCATCCCGTAACGTGCTTTAAAAGTTTTCTTGCTCTAATGCAACAGTTTTTACATTGGTGTGTATTTCTGTGAAATGATTGCTTGTTTCTCTCTCTCTCTCTCTGCACTTACACTAAGTTCTTACAAGCACTAATGAGACTAAGCTTTTAATATTTTTCAATGTCTATTATTCTAGGCCTAATGATTGGTTTTTATACTCTTAAATTTCTTCCATCTATCTGTGCACCTTTTGCAGATTGAGATCTGATATTCTACATGTTGCAGCTGATTCATCTCTTTGTTGCCTGAAGTGATATCTGAGCACAGGCTGACAAAAGTTACATTGGTAATTTTGTGGAAGCATTTGCTTTGCAGGCAATTCTCACTTTTTTCTCAGTCTGGCATGTCTTCAGCTTCTGCTTGTGACAGGGCTTTTTCCTTGATTTAGCTGTGGTTTTTTTTCTTTGCATTATTTTCCCCACGTATTTTTACCCCCCTCACCTAGTTTGGTTTTGAGCTGTCTGAATCCCTTTGAGTTGTTTCTATCCACTGGTGTTTGTAAACTTAATGAAGTTTACAACTCTTATCACCTGCAAGTTTTATCAACATGCCCTTTATTCAGTCTTAGATCTTTAATTAAGATGTCAAAGCAAACTGGACTGGCAAAGGTCCCTGCAGCAACCCAGTAGGTGCCCCCTGGATCTGTTGGTTCCATTGGTATATAACACTACCCTTAGTTTTGAAGTTGTAAGTTAATTTTCTAATAATATGAGCAGTACTGTCCAAAGCCAATTTGAAGTGATTTTTCAGCCATGATTTCCTTGGAGAGTAACAAAGGCTATTCTAAATCTAAACCTATCACATCATGCACTGTATTCTTTTCATTCCCTGACTTCACACGGCAATTCTATCCTCCTTTGAAGACCAATCAAGTTTATCAAGATTTACAGTAGTGTATGCTCCTCTTTCTCTCCAGCTTCTGCGTTATGCCCACCACCATACTAAATAAATGCCCAACATGTTCCTTTGCAGAGCTTTGTAAAAAGCCAGGAATTTGCAGCAGGCATGGAGCTCATTACAGGATCTGAGACTAGTTGATTAGAAAGTATTCATTGGGGTTTGGAGGTGGTGTTTTGTGTTCTTGGGTTTTCTTTTTGTTTGTTTGTTTGGGGTTTTTTTGAGGTGGATTTTTGTTGTTTCTGCCCCTTGGGTCCTCCTTTCTCTGGAGATAATGCAGTCACTCCCCTTTGTTTTTAACACCATATGAATTAGATGTTTTCCTGCTAGGGAGGGGCAGGTTTTCCAGTTCCCGGTGCCACTGGCTGAGTCACTGGCTCTGTTTTTCTGTTCTGTTGTAGGTCTATAATTACCTTGTTCTTACCTTCGTTAGAATATGATTGCCAAAGGGTAGGTGTTTTACTTTGCTGTACTTCTGAGACATGAGTGCCCGTGGCTTTCAGAGCCTGAATACGAGCCTTTGAAGCATCTGCTTTGCTAGTGCCAAAAAGAAAATAAATCAGCATAGTCCTCACAGTGCCTCCCTTCAAATAGTATGGTAACCATTAATGACAGTTGTCCAGGCAAAGTCTAATCTCTTGTAACCAGGACTGCTTTAACTGAAGGAGGAAGAGTGAAGAGAGCACTCAGCATGGAAAGTGAAATGGAAAGGGGGGATTTGCTGATGTGTCTTAAGTTCATTTTCCTTGATCTTCTCCATAGCAGGTCCTTGAAATAAAGCTCACTGTACCAGACTAGCAGGATTTAGGGAGGTTCTCTTGTTTTGAAAATCTTGTCAGCTTAGGGGGAAAAAAAAAAATAAGAGCAGTGTAAACAAGATGTTTGTGTAAGATTTTCTCTAAGTACTCGCTGCTCTTTGATTTATCTTTATAAAAAATAAATAAATCCTATTTATTTCCCCACCCCCGTTTGTGAAGGAGCTAGGCTAACAGGAGAAAATAACTGTGCAGGGGAAACAATGTAAATCAGTGTTTCTGTCCTCCCAGTAAGCTGTAAGCTAACCGAAAAATAAAAGCAGCATCTTTTTCCACTGTTTTTCATCACCGGTTTTATTTGTAAGAACATGTTTTAAAAACTGGAGTCAAGTCAGTGGTTAGCTGTGTCCCTTTAAGAATCTAGTTTTGCTTGGCTAGCTGCCCTTGTTCTCCTGTAGATTAATCCAGCAGAAGGTATATAACCTGTTGACCTTCCTGATGAGAAGGGTCTGGAAGGGCAAAGAGATAAATTGGAAGGTTCATGCTTTCCTGTAATATCTGGGGACAAGTTTAACCTGTGTTTTTCAGGTTTTGGCACCTTTTTTTCTCCCCCCCTCCCCCCCATGATTGCTGTTTGAAGGTTGGGGTTGCACTTGCAGATTGTCATGATTTTCACTTGCTTTCTATGAAATTCCAGTTTGGAAGTGGCAGTGTGTTTGTGCCACAACTTGAGAGGCAAGAGTTCTGTGCTCAGGATTACGCTCGTCAGAGTTGAGGATGGCTTGGCTTTGCCCTCTCTTGTATCAGACTGGTGGGACCACTGGAATCTGGCTAAAACGGCTGGTGTCTGCTTGTCTGCTAGGGAATTTCAGACTCTTTTACAGAAAACCAGATCTGGTGGGCTTTCTTCACTGTCAGCCCTCAAGAAATGATCATCGCAGCTGTAAGCAGTGAATGTTCACCTGCTGCACGTTCCAGGTGAAGCATGTGCTCCAAAACCTAGCTGGGGTGGTTTCTGCATACCCCAGGAGTGCAGCTTGCTTGGTAGCCATGAGCAGGGCTTGTTCATATAACACAGGTGTTTTGTGGTTGTTCCTTACTTAGGAATTGGTATCTAAAGTATCCAACACCTTTAAGCTCCATCTAGCTACTACTAAAATCAAGGCACATGAGTAAAAATGGTTGACTGAATTGAGGTCCCATTTTAGATACCTATTCTGCCTGTTTGTGGTTTGCTTTTGTCTTGAGGCTTTAGTAAAGGGCTTAGCCCTGACCAGACAGGTTGTGCCCACCCCACAGACCACCCGCAAGTGCTGCAGATGCAGAAATCTACTTGTGTTTATGGCCTGTGGGGTCAGCGCTTCTGTCTATTCTGTTGAAAGTCTCCTAGCCCAGGTTCAGCTATTTCTTTTCTTGGAAACTGGCTATAGTTTGGAGATAAGTGTTTTCACTGCTTTGGATGAGATTTGCAAACACTGTATGCTGTCTGAGTTCATGTGAAATTCTGCCATTAGTGTCACAGATGAGAGTTTTTTTTGGGACATCTAGCCTTGAGTCCTAAGCAAGAGGTTGAGATGTGTCATGAACAGGAGGCAGGATTAAGAAATAAAAGTTCAATGTGGGTATCATAAAATGGGCGTTAGGAGTCTCAATTTTCTGCTGTTTGTCAGGAAAGCCTCAAGGGAGGTCTGATTTCCAGACAGCGTTAAACACAAGCCCCTCTGAAGTTACACCACTTGCAATGGCAAATCGCTTTTAAAGTTCACCTTTTTTGGTCTTGAAATTATTGTCTGGGGTTTGTCCCCAGTCTGATTTACCAGTCTGGGTAGCTCACTTAGGTGTTTGTGCTCTAGTTTGTTCCATTGGTAAATGGGGGCTTTTGAGTCCGATGGTGAGATTTTCAGGACAACTGACTTTCAATGAGTTTAGGAGCAAGGCTTTTTTAGGTTGCTGTTAAAGGTTTCCTATCCTTTAATAATTAAGTGAATACTTTTTGGGAAAATGCTAAGCATGATTTATTTCTGTCTCTAGCTTGGTTTGTTAAGACCCCAGTAATTTTAATCAGTCAATGCCTACCCTTGCCTATACCTGAAGGGACAGTTGTGATTTAAATGTGTTAGCTGACACTATGGGTGATTCTGCAATAGAAAAGGGAGATGATTATTGGGCTTCCTCCAGGTTTGTTGCTTTCTAACCAGCTCTGCACTTGTTGGGAGAATGACTCCTGGTGACTGCTGCTGCTAGCATGAGGGTGGCTAACCATTTTCACCCTGCCACAGCCTTCATCTGTTTGGGAAGCTGCGAAACACATGCCACATGTCTTGGAAAGTGAGGGAGAATGGGAGCTCTGGGAACAGTTCCTGCATGGGAGATAACTGTGACTCCCCAGGAATTGCATTTTTCCTTTGAGGGCCAGCCCAGTGTGTGGCTCAATCCCAGGGCAACCTGGCAGTGTCAATCTCTGATGCCCTTGCTGGCTCATTTTTTCTCTCCCAGCCGAGATATAAATCACGCAGTAGTCATTTTGTCAGTCCAAGGCTGGTGGCCTTGTAATGTAGCCTGTACACGTGGGAGCTGTGCACGACTTTGCCGTGGCGCAGGGTCAGTCCTCAAGCTGACCATCCCTAGACTAGTGGGAGCAGAACCAGCCTTTGGGTTTTCTTATTGTTGGGTTGTGGGCTTTTCTTTTTTTTTCCCCTCCCCTCCTTAGGACAGCAAGGCTCTGTGTTCTGTTTCTTTTATCGCAAATGTAACTGATTGGATGGTGTGCAAGGCCACACACAGCCTTATCTCATCGCATCCTGTTTGACTGCATTATCCAGGGCCGCACTGATAGAAGTTCTCCTCTCCTTGTTTTGATTTATATCACTGTGCTGGACACTACATCCTCTCTCTGTTTCAGCCAGAGCTAGGCTACAGCCATCATTTAAGAGTGTTGTTTTGCTTTGCTCAGGAAATCAGGTGCCTTTTGAGCAGCAGCTGCTGCAGGCAGTTTCAGCGTAGCCAGCAAACCAAGCTTGATCTTGTGCTAGGCGGTGTGATAAGCACTCAGCTGGAGCCCTTGCTTATGCTGGGTATAATCTGAGGCTGGTTTGTAAACCAGCCTTATTCAGTAGTGAGACAGAGACAAAAATCTCACAATGCAGCCTGTAGATGTAATGATTATATTACCTTGCCCAATGCACAAGAGGGAAATCTCAGTTCGCCTTTCTTCCTTGCCTGGCATGGCTGCCTGTTAAGAGCTTTTGCTTCACCTACAGCAAGTAACACTTACCTCAACTGGTTTTATTCACAGGATTAGGCAGCGTTACTCTGCTGCCCTGGGTGGACAGGAGTATTCACAGGCAACAGCCAGCATAGCTCAGCAGTTGCAGGAGGCCCAGGGCAAGAGGTGAGACTGGAAAGCAGGCTCACCCTTCGGCTGAGCTGTTCTGGAGCTGTTCTGGAGCGCTTGAGTGGAGCCCTTTGGTGAACTGCACCCACACACCTCAACTGTCGCCGAGGTCTTCTGCTGAAACCCAGTGGCTCTGGCTCTGGGCTCATTTAATGACTGCACTGCAGCTGCTGAGGAGTGTGAGCAACTGGTTGCTGGCTGGTGCTGCAAAAGCACCGTTACCTCCCTAGGCACAGTTCAGCACTAGTTAAGTCTTTTTACAGTTGCCATCTTTATTTTGCTCTGTAGAGAACCTGAAAAACATGTTAATGATTTCTGTCTTCTTTTGCCTGAAAGCTTTAACAGACCTTAGTTACTGTTGAATAGCTGCTTTCCCACCTTTTCCCTTTCCAGTACGTGTTTTTTCCTGCAGTCTTTGAGTTGCACCCCCTTGGAGCTACTCATCTACTGATTGCACTCATTCTTCTCTTTCAGAGGAACTGAGCTATTATTGTAGTGTCCCGTAGAATTTCCCAGCCTTCTTCCTCTGGTAAGTTGGAATGCCATCTTCCATTGTACCATGTTCAATAGATTTTGTAGTATCCCAAACTGTTGCTTTCCTAAACCCAGATCTCCTTGTATGACTGGATTGTGTAAACTCATTTGTTGTTGGCATGTTCTGGATGGAGGTAACTGACTGGTTGTTGCTGTTTCCAGGTCTTCTTCTTGTTATAAACTGCTCTAAAGTTACAGTTTGAGCAGCAGGACATCTTCTTTTCTGGCCAAACCCATTCTGTTTTGAAATTCTCTGTTTGACTGCTGATCAGATATGAAGATGTTGTGGTTCAGAACCTCTATAGTGGCAGTATTTGGCTCACTTTACCAGGGCAGTGAATACCTGAATCATTTGGTTTTATTTGCATTACAATAACATCAAGGGATACCTGTAACAGGAAGCAGTCTCTGCCGCTGCAGCTTGCAGTTCCATTAAAAGAGACTAAGGATGAAGGGATGTCCTTGGTGAAATGGCTTGCTCAGAAGCAGGAGTGGAACCCGCTGTCAGGCTCCGCATGGCTGTGCTGGCAAGGGTTCCTGCCTGGGAGGGGTGAGTGACTAGGGATGTCTCTGGTTAGACTGTTGTGCTCCATACTGATTCCAGCAGGGAAAGGGGGTGGCCATGGAGTGTGTGTGTGGGGGAGAGTCTGTTGGACAGAGCAGTTCCAAGAAATCTGAACAACTGGAGACAGCTGGCTGCAATTTTTCAGATCCTCAGGAAAGTATGATTTTGTGTTGAGCAGCTGCCACAAACACTGAAGAGGGAGCTGTTACCAACAGTAATGACTGAGGGATTGATATTAGAAAGCAGATGTGTCAGACTATGGAGTTGGTTAAGGATGGCTCCCTGTCAGTGAGACCTCGCTGAAGGGCTCTTGGCAGCTGTCTAGCCCTGCAAGATCCCTGAATCTCAATGAGATACCATGTGTGAAAGGAAAGAGTTAGTGTTGAAATTGCCAGCATCAGAACAATTAAGCCAAAGCTGCTGGAGCTGAAGGATTTTTGTGCTTTCTCCCTGGTTTTCCTTTCCTCTGACCCAACAGCCTGCCTTTGTAAGCGAGTCATTAAGAGATGGCCATGGCAGAAAGAACAGGGACCAAGAGTGAATAAAAACCAGTATTTGAACAGAGGGAAACATAAGAAGGAAGTAGAGATACTCTGGTGAGGAGGTGGAGGTGCTGAGGGGCTTGTGTCCTGGGGGAGAAGAATCCATGACTGGACCCTACAAATAAAGGTAGCTAATTGTCTCTCAGTAAAGTAAGAGTGGGATCGGAATAAGAACAACTGTAAGGTACAGTACCAGAAACGTGAGAGCCAAGAAGTGGAGCGTAAGTTCAAACTGGAGGGCATCTGAAGGGAACAAACACTGAGCCTGGAACCTCTGGCAAAACTTCCTGTTATGAGAACGGGACAACATCCTCTGACTCCTCTGATCCTCAGAACTCTGCCTGGCGAGGGGATTCAGATGGGGAAGGAATTGTCTGAGCATGCCTGGGAACGGGTGTCTGTTTAGTGATTTCAGGATCAAATTCCATCCACATCAGAAGAAAGCTTTGTGATTACAAGCTTTTCTACAGGCAGAACTTAATAAAAATTAAAAAAAAAAAAAGGGAAAACAATAATTTACAAGTACTAAAATATTTAGTGATATTAGAACACTCAGTAATACAAATCACCGTTAAAGTTACTAAGCTCTTATGTGTATAGTTAGTATTGATTGAATGGGAAAACAGAAGCAACCCAAAAGCTAGATGCCAACTTGAAACATTTGTATTCTGTGAAAGTAGTTACTAATGAATATTATTAAAACCTTTCTTATAAATAACACATTCAACATCAGCGTGTTTTTGAAAAATGCTGGTTTTGACCAGATTGCTTTTTCAATGGGAAGTGATTCCACTGATAGTTTTTCAACTTGCCATACTAATAACGCTGTTTGCCATCGAGTTTAGCCCCCAGCTTCTCTATAGTCTGCTTTGCTTACTTTAATAAATGGCCACTTTGGCCACCAGTGAGTTCAGATCTACAGTGCAGGCAATGGAAGGCCAGGAGTGGTCAGAGAAGAGACCCACAGAGCAGATGCCACCCGAGCAGGACTCCCTGCATTGCTGTTTTATTGCCTCTGAGCACAGAGCATCTATCCCCTGGGACTGCACATGGAGCTCACTGTTTAAGCAACATTATTTAAGAAAACTTTACAGGCCCTTTAAGCTCTTGGCACGTTACTGAAATAGAGACATGGAGTTACAAGGATTTTCATGATGATTTCAGCCTACGGAATTTCTTCATAAGTTATCAAAAAGAAGGTCAGTTTGTGTTAGTGTCTGGGTGATTACTGAGTTTTTAGCTGGAGTTGGCCAAACATCCTTGATTTTATAGTCGCTACAATTCCACTTTTCTCATCATCCATCAGGAGTAGCTTTAGTGCCAAGAAGGGAAAGCAGAATCAGCCCCCAAGGTACGGAAAGGTTGGGGTGGGGTTGGCCACGATAGCACATTTTGGTGCCTGCTGACCTAGCTGTATCTTGGGATAGAACTAACATTGCTGGTCAAGGCACAGAAAGTAAGAAGCATTCATAAAAATAATAAATGTGCCTAGTGACTTTTAAGATTTATACCATTTCTTCTCTCACTGCTCTTATGTTCCACATCCCCCTTGCTTTAGACCAGTGTGAGATTAGGCTCGCATATTCTGTCTCTTGCTTTGTGAACTTGCCTGAATATACAAGTGACATCTGCTCAAGTTGGCACAACTTTTCTTTCGTGTTTGGAGAAAGAGTCTTGGGAGCTGGCAGTGAATTGAATACAGCATGTTTTCTCCTCCACTTATTCTGGAGCTTGGATCAGAAAGGACCTAGAGTTTCCTTTGTCACCAAAGGCACTTGGTGCACATGTATGAAGCCTTGTAAAACATGAAATGATCAGGCAAGAACTCCTAGGATTTGGGGGTGGGATGGAGTTATGCTTAAGACATATTTGCTTAGTTTCCAACCTAAGTGTTCCGTGCTGAAATCATCTGCTAGGTATTAATCTGTGTCTGCATGGACGTTATGGAGATGAAAATATCTGTATTCAAAGTAGGTGCTTTTTATGGTTGCGATGGGCATACATTCTCTAGAAGATGACTTTGTTTACTTGTCTGCATTGCTAGGGGATTTGGCTTGAGCAGAGGCTGTAGCTTCCAGTCACCATGGCTCTGGGTTGTACAGTTGAACAGTTACAGCGGGTGTTTTCACGTGGGTGTGCAGCCCGCTGGTTGTTACCAGGCGTGCAGCTCCAAGGGCAGGTGGTACTGCGAATACACTTGCAGTCACACTTCAGGCTTCTTTCTGAACCCCTCCATTTCTCATCCTGTCAGCCCAAGTTAAAACTAGCCTGTGTCTTGTGTTCGTGGAGATTTTAATGTGCATTAAATATGGGGGGTCGTGACAGCCTCAGGGGACCAGGGCTGCTTGGAGAAATATCAAAAGAGGAACAGCTGGAGCAGATAGCTTCTGTTCCTCTGTCAGAGCCCCACTGTGGAAAGCTTACTCCGCTACACCGATTCCCCAGCAGGACAATCTCTTGAATAACCGGGTAATTTTTTTTATTGAGCATCTTCATCAGTGAAAGGAGATATGTTTTGGTGATGGATGCTTGGTGAAGGAAGCAACCTTTACCGTTCATTTCAGGGTCCCTTAAAGTCACATTGCCTGCTTTGGTGCCATTCACAGTGTGCTTGGGGTGTCTGCCCCAGGGTAAAGGCCAAGTTCCCCTCTCTGCCCCCCTCGCCTCCCATTTCATTCTTTCTTCCCATGTTAATTAGAGCTCTGAAAATGTATAGTATGGGTCAAGAGGATTGAAATAATCTAACGTAAGGGCTAAAATGGATGGATAATGGTAGGACATTCCAGTGGTTCATGTGTTCCAAACATTCTCATGGGAAGTAAGTCATATGCTGGGTTTTCTAAACGGCTATGTGAACCACTTGTTAAAATGCTGCACCGTGTAAGAGAAGTATACTCTGTCTCGAAATTATTCAAATGCCCAGTATGATATTATTTGTTTCCTGAGCTTTTGGTGGGTTATGGAGATGTAAAATGGGTATCTGCTGCTTCTAAAGTCATTAAGGAGCAGCAAAACCTTCTGAGAGGCAGTGTTGCCACCTCTTTCTACAACTTCAGCTTTTGAAATGAAAAAATTCTTAAGAATTTAAGCTTTTAGTAAAAAAGAATAATAATAAAATCTAGTAATCACAATCTTGGAGAAGATTTTGTAAACATGAAATCCAAAGAGGAAAGGAGCCAAAGAGGGACTTAAAAAGGAGTGTATGGTGTAATGTTTTTTTTTAAGTTGATGTCAGGAAAGTTTCTGGAGCCACAAGCTCTGAATTTTTGAACTTCTGAAGTTGAATGGACCTGCTTTTCCTATTTACCAGCTGGGGCATGGTGTAACTGCACAAATTTTGTTCTAGCTAGTTTTTGACATAGACCATGCCCAAATTTCTCCTCTGTCCCCCTTTACATTATTGCTGTGATGTTTTTGAGCTAGGCTGACTTGGCATGTTGGAGGCCTCTCCTAACACTCTTCTTTAGTACAGGTTTGATGATTCTGTTGCTCTTGCAAAAAAAGCTTTATTCTGATTTTTCCCAGCTCAGTGTGGTGATTGGCAGGGAAGTTTTGAACTCTCATTTAAGTGGATTCTCAAATGGTGGCTTGCGAGTATTCTTTGTAGCTCAGGTAACAAAACTTTTTAAAAGATGAATAAACAGCATTGGGATTAAGGCAGGGGAATGAACTGTGTCTTCAGAAGCCCTTTGTCTTACAAATGGTTGACTGGGAGTGTCTGTATGGTCTGAAGTTGCTTTTGAACAAGTGTTTTAGCAGCCCCGCTCAGTGACTTCAGCCTCTGCTGTAGGTGTTTGTAAGTAGCTTTCTTGTAGCTTTCAAAACCTGGCAGCTACCTGCTTAGGTTCAACGACAAACCAATTTCTGCTCCTGCTTAGTGGCAAATGTAATAGCCTGAGACTGGTGAAGGATGAAGGGGTAGAGAGGCACAGGGTACTGAAGGAATTTGCCCAAGGTCGTTCTGAAGACGAGCAGTAGAAACAGGCTAAATGCCTAGGATTCTTGACCTGCAGCCTAGTGCCTTTATCCTTTTACTCATGGTGCCTTCTGCTCCTGCCAGGATATAGTGCTGAGATTTGGGAGACATTGCATTAAACTGTCTGGCTCCAGGAATTGCTTTTTAGAACTGCAGCTGATCCTTGAGAAGAAGAAATGTCAGTGTTAAAAGTGACACCGACTACTAACTGATGCAGTGAAACAGTATCTAAGAAAATTTCAACCCTAGTGCTCAGTGATGACTGGACAATTCATCACTGCTTTATTTTGTATAGTCTTTCACACAGGCTGGATTCCTGTATGCATGCTTCAGAAAGTTAAATAACAGTTACACAGATAATGACAGCAGAAGGAGAAAGAAATTAGGAGAAGGAGACAGAGGCAAGAAGATGTAGCGTCTGGGGAGAACTGGGGAGTGGTAAGAGTTATTGAGCCATAGAGAGACGGGAGAAGGCTGTTTTATCAGAAGGATTTGTAGAAAAGGTTTTCATCTCAACATAAATAGAAATCAAGGATGTGGTTGAGTTACCGTTTAAGGTAAACGTGAAGTAAAAATCTCTCCTCACTGAGGCTTTTAAACTTTCTTTTCCCCTTTAGTATCTCTTCATTTTCCCAGAGAGGAGGATTTCTAACCAACTGATGGGATGTGTTTATCATCGCAGGTTCTGAGTCTGCTTCTCCACGTGGCACCTTGGAGTTTCTAGCTGGCACCATTACCTCCAACGAGTGGAGTTCTCCCACCTCCCCTGAGGGGAGCAACGACTCAGGGGGCAGCGAGGCCTTGGACAAACCCATTGACAATGACGCTGAGGGCGTGTGGAGTCCGGACATCGAGCAGAGCTTCCAGGAAGCGCTAGCCATCTACCCACCATGTGGACGGCGGAAGATTATCTTGTCCGACGAAGGCAAGATGTATGGTAAGGAGAAAGAGGACACACCACAGCACTCCAGGCAGCCTGCCCTGCGCAGGCCATTTGCCTTATACCAAATGAGGTTCTGAATTAACTCTTTTGCCCTCAGGTGTTCCCAAGTTGATGCAGTTGGTCACTTGAAGCTGTGTTTAGGAAAACCAGTGAATATTTTAAACATTCACAGAGCTGAAAGAATTATAGTTGTCTTCTTCAGGGGAGTATCAATAAGGTAGATTCAAGAGTTGGGCAGGCTACTGAACTAATCTTTGGCTCGGTATCATATAATGGCTTCATGGTGTAACAAGGTTTGTCTTCTAGGTGTCCCTCCTGCTGTCTCCAAAATACTTGTTACCCTAACAGGTAAAGGTCTCTGGTGCTACAGGGCAGAAGTTCATCCCCTGAATGGCTGCTGGTGGTGTGCAAACACCTACAGTTTACTAACTAGCTACGCTTTTCAGATCTTAAGAGCTGAAAACAGACCTCTCTGGCTGCTCCCTTTCATTGTAGTTTGCTATAAGCCCTGGCATGAGTGCCTTTCACCTGTGGGTTCTTCTCACTTAGCCCTGAATGCAGAGAAACACAGGCTTGCAGCTGCAGCAGAAGTCAATTTCTTAAGTAGCAGACATGATTTTGAATTGAAATTTGGACCTATGTGACAGTTGAAATTTCTCTCTTGATTTTGTCCACAAAAAAGCTGGTCCAGGCTGGATTCTCTAGCTCAGTATTGGCAGAAGCCAACTAGTACTTCTGTGACTAAAAAGCAAAGCGATGGCTGAGAGCGCACAATATTTGGTTAAAAGTTCCAAGTTGTGTTTCTTTGTGTTTCTCAAAGCACTAGCAAGGACCTTACGGAAGGCAGCCCTATTCCTGCCCAGTCAGTGCCTGCGTTTTTTTTTTCCCTTTGCATTGGAATCTATTGTCTGCAGGCCCTGTCATGGGATCACCATGCCCTGAAGCATCATACAGAGCACTTTACAAGTCATTCTGCAGGTTTCTGTCCACCCATGGGGCCATTGTTCCCTGAGCTGGGAATCGATTGCTCTCACTGTGTGTGGGCATGGGTGGGGTCGTCTTTACACAGCCTTATCTCCAATACATAGTTTTACTGGGTATACATATCATTGCATCTGTACAGAGCAATGTATATTGAGTAGGGCTGATCACCCTGAGGCTCAGCAAGTGTCAGTATTCTTATTCAGACATCAGTTCCTGTTCTGAGCTGGCACAAACGTTTTTGTGGTTGTGCTGTGGAACCGGCCAGGGAACTGATGCTCCTTAAAACTAACACCGAGCCAGAAAGGGGGGGAAAAAAGTGAACTTTAATCTGAGTGTGTCCCCTGGTTTCTTTCGCTGCACAGCTGCTTGTGCTGGTGTTTAGGGAAGGGATAATGAGAGTGGAAATGAGCAGCCACGGCTGAGGTGAGGGTAGGACTGCTGCTTTCAGAAGCTGTGCTGGCTTAAAACGTTATTAAAATATTACTTGAAAATCCACCCCGTGGTTATTAAGCATAGATTAGTGACATGCTCCCTGCCACTGTCAGTCTGCACTAGTTTTCATGACAGGTAACTTTTAAAATTGATGCTGAAAAATTACGGTTGTGTTTAAAGACTGCCTTCATTTACTAGTCATTCTGCACAGTCCCTGAAATACTTCAGCTTTGGAGTGAATGTGTCAGAGCAGAGAGTGAAATGGACCAGAAAAGAAGTAAGAGAGCAAAAGTGAAAGTGAAGGGACTACAGAAACCAACTAGACTTAGCTGGGGCCTGACCTAGCATGGACTGGTATTTAGTAGAAAGTCTAGTTAACTGGGCTGGTGAACTGCAGAAGGTAAATAACTCCCTTGCAGGGTGAAAAGTTTAGGCAAGGCTCGGAGAAGAAATGAACAAGTTTTCTGCAATCCCTCCCCCACTCCTCCAAATGGGACAGTGTCCCTGCTTGCCTTCAGCGCACCTGTTCCCAGCGTGGATGGTTGGTTCAGTGTGCTCCTGACAGAACCCGAGGCACTGATTTATGGCCTCCTTTGCTTACTAGTCCCCAGGATCCACGCCAAGGAAGCGGGACACAGCCTGGGATCTATAGAAAGATATGACTGGGCAGGGAGAATAAATATAGTCCCTGATTTCATCTTCACCGATTACGAGCCAGCTCACGGAACAGGACAGGCTCGGTGCGGAGCTCTCCCTGCCTCCGAGGGATGGTTGTTTAGCTGTCCTGTGACCAACTTGCACAGAGCTCATTGAACCAAGCAGCAAAGTGTTAGGAGACCTGTTCGTGCCCTTTTCCTTTGACAAAAGTGCAACCATTTCACTGTTTCCCACTGAGGAGTGGCTCATGTGGTACTACTTTTGGGCATGATGTTCCAGGATGTCTTCTATGTGCAATTTATATAATTCTCACCTGTTATGAGGCACCCTGTTTCCAGTTTAAAGTTAGCAGCTTTTACCAGCAAACATGTTGAATTGAGCTAAAGGGCACCAAGCTAATAAGAAGAACTTGCGCTCTTTTGTTTGAATACATTTAAAATTGCACAAAAACATGTGTTTCAGCCTACACATGGGTTCATGTTCCCGAGCCTCTTCAGAGTCAGTTTGCTGCTTACAGCTCTCTGGATGACACAGTTGCTGAGTGGACATGGTTCCTACTTCACCTGAAAGTCTGCCAAGCTCTTCTCTGTACATCGTGATGATCTGTGTCTTGATGCCTTTGCTGCCTTCTTTTCTTTCATTATCTTTTTCCCGCCTAGATGTGTTCCATTACTGGAGGCAGCATCCTGACTGAATATGTTCATACCACAGCACTGCTCCCTCATTGTCCTCTTCAGCCATCTCTGCTTACCACCTGCTTAAGGCACAAAAATCTGTCTTGACTGATGCTATCTCTTCTCCTAATCATTGCATTGACGTTAGAAGCAGCCAGTCCAGGGCACCCTAAACTTACTGGTGCCTTCTGGCACCACTGAGGTCATTCAGGATAATTTTATAAGTGTTGCCTGCTGGAATACTATGAGGGTACAGTGTTACAAATCTGGCTCTTAACATTTTCCAGCTATGTTTTTCCATGGGAGAAATAGTATCTGTAGCATTTGTACTTGGAGTCAGTATCTCCTGTCATCTTCAGTACTGGGTTAGAGAAAGGAGAGGGAGAAAGCTTAGTACCTTTGTGTGATTTGCGTGGAGATGCTAAAAGAGCAGGTCTCCCAATGCTGCTGAGGACAGAGGAAAAAACAGTAACTAGGAAAGCCATACTTATTTTGACAAAACGCTGCTGGAGCCTTGGTTTATAAGTGATGGTGTGAGAGCTTTGAAGAAGTGAGCTACTTAGAGCCTCAGCTGCCCAGGGTTCCCTTCTGCTGCACAAACACCTGCCTTGGAGCACCGTTTTGCAAGAGGAGCTGGACGCAGGGGCTGTCGGTGACTGCTGCTCTGTAGCAGGCAGTAGTTCAAGAGCACTTTTACAACCAGCTCAGCCGTGCCTGTGCTGAGCATGGTGGGCCAGGCAGCTGGGGGCAGCCATCTACCTCCCAGCCTGGTGCCATCCGCTGGGGAGTCAAAGCTCTGAGAGAGCTGAAAGGAACTCACTTAGAGATGTCCAAAGCTCACAGGCTGAAGGCTAGAAGAAGGGTAGCTAACCTCCTTGCTGGTTAAAACCTGGAGCAGGCAGTGAACTGCAGAGACTTGAGCTTGCAACAAGCTTGCGTGAAGCTGGCATAGAAGGTCAGTTGGATGCCGAGGACCATGTCACAGGTGGGCCTTCCCAACCCTGTTCTGAAGTGACTACATTTGTTAGCTAAATTTGCAGGATATTGCCTTCATCTCAAAGGGATATATTATCAGTTAGTCTTTTTCCCTGACCTGAAAAAGTCACAAAAGGTGAAACTGAAAAGCAAATAAAACCGAAGCAGCACAAAACATACATTGCCTGTCCCAGTTCACAAACACTTCTCCTTGAGGGGAGGGAGGAGCATGGCAGCTATTACAAATATGAAAATCTTCAAGGTGTCAGTATTCAAAGGCTTTCTTCCAGATCTACTTTAGTATCTCACCTGATGATGTTTCTGTCAAAGCAGTTGGAACACACTGAGAAGGTGCTCAGTAGACGCTGAACTGGATGTCCCAGGTAACTGCAAAATTTGGGTTTCAGCTGTGATATCCCTCAGAGAGATACTTCTGCAGTTCCTATCACTTCCATTATTGTGACCTACTGGACTGTAGAACAGCCCTTTATCCCACAGTTTTGGTAACAAAAATCAATCTCCCGTTTTAAACACTAGAAGACAGGTAAAACTTAGCTTCACGGACAGTCGGTCAGCATGCAGACTCTTCCCTCCTCCTCTTTTCCTGGTGGTAGGTGCGATGTTTTTGGAGTTGCTCAATAACAAGATTTTGTTTCACTGAGTCAGCTTTCAGCTTTGCTTTTGTCTGGTTTTAGTTCTTTGCTGTTGACTAGATGAAGCCAGATTTCTGGAGACATTTGCAGCAAGTTAAACTTGTGGAGTTTGTAAAGTTTTTCCTTCTATCTCCTTTGTAACCCAAATTTAGCGTTTTTCATGTTAAACTCTATGTCAGTTTAACAGGTGTTTTCTCCATGCAAACATAAAAAGAAATATTTTTCCATGAGTTCCAGGCATTTCCTGAATATTGAGGAATTTACCACTTTTGAAATGCCAGCCAACCAAAAAACTGCTTGCTTTTGCAGTTACTAGAGTACTGGCTGTGGCATCTTTTCTTAACATGCTTAGTACTGAACAGAAATATATCAGCAGTTTTACTGTGTATTACACATTACCAAAATAATTGTGACTACCTTTTGGGGGGCTTTGTTGTTTCAAGCAAGAGCACATAACTTTTTCCTTCCCTTTTGATTTTTAGCTTAAATCTGGGCTTGAAGCGTGTTCTGTAGGATTATGTTTTTCTTACTGTATATGTATGTCTGCAGCCACAGAACTTTCATCATGTTCAAGTAACTTCCTTCATTAGCAACATTGCATTACCCCTTTGGCCTTCCTCTGGCTTTTTCATTTCTAAATTTCAAATGTTTAGTAATTCTTCAAGATAGAGTTGATCTGTAGTGGTATATTGTCAACAAATCACTTGTTCTGATTTTTTTTTCATTGTAAATAACACAGCCAGTTTAATTGATTTCTAGTTTAGTAAGCCAGCTTTATGCTTTGTAGCTGCATCCACTCGTCTGCCTTATACCTGAGAGACTTTCAGTATAATTTGTCAGCCTTTTCTCTTGCAGCAATTAATTGTTTTGCTTCTGCTGTGCTTCTGGATAACTTTATACATTTCCAGTTGTTTTCTGAAAAGTTTACTGAAAAAGCTTTGGTGGCTTTTTAAATTTTTAAAAACACAGTGTTCTTTCACAATTGGATCCAAATATTTCCAGCTGCTAATCTGCTCTTAAATATACAAAACGTTTGTTTATATTTAAAATTTCAGATTGAATTCAAAACCTGGAACAAAATCAGACATGGAAAATGAAAATTAATAATGTCCGCTGGCTCAGATTTGTGTTTGCTTTAAAACAAGTGTGTATAAACCGCTTTTCTGGACAGGTTCTTGTGAACACATTACCAGAAAGATCTCAAAAACATGGAGTGAGCTCAGAAGAGCAACAAGCTTACCAGGCTTAACATTGAGCTCTGGGAGTTGAAGGGACTGATTTAGGAGGAAAGATTAAAGTAGCTAAATATACATAGCTTGGGTAAGCGATGACTGAAAGGTGGAGGGTGGGGGGACACATAATAACAGTCTAAAAATATTTGAAGGGTGTTAACATTTAGGAGGGAGAGGGATTTTATGTGGAACATGTGAGCATGACTAGGATTAATGGGACAGAAAGAAGGAATATAGGATGGATATCAGTAGAAGCTCCACGACAGCATGGTGTTCCGTGCTGAGGGCTCTCGCTCCTGTGGGGAATTCAGAATGGAAATGCTGTTGTTGGGGGCTTTTAAAATTGTACCAGATAAAATTATAAGGAATGTATTTGTAAAACTAGTCCCA
This sequence comes from Falco naumanni, assembly GCF_017639655.2. Lineage (NCBI taxonomy): Eukaryota > Metazoa > Chordata > Aves > Falconiformes > Falconidae > Falco > Falco naumanni. The sequence goes on along the minus strand of NC_054058.1, from coordinate 8,224,648 downwards.
AGGAATGGCACGTGTGTGCGCCTGTGTATGTTTGTGTTCTGTGAATGAGAGGTGGACTCTAGATTAGAGGTACTATGATTTTACACAAAAAACAGAGAACAGCGGACATTAGGTGGTGACCTACTACGGCTTTCCACTGTAAATATCTGTAGTTTTTTTTCCAAATTGTTAGTATTATCATTTATACTGTCTGTATTTTGTGACGTGAGTAAGTTTGTGAGACTGATGGATATAGAGGCTGTTTTTCAGGTCTGAAACAGGAAGAGCGAACTTCAAGATAAATACTAGGAGTGCTTTCTCAGAATTCATTTTCTGGTGATTAGTCAGGCTTTGGGTAGAGAAGGGTGATAGCGTTTCTCAGGCAGGGAGGTGCACATAGAGGGAGCTGATAAGTGTCAATAGCAGATAATGCGGAGACCTGGCGTAGGAAAAAAGGAGCTTCCTTATTTCTGCAGTGCAGGTAAGCAAAACCTATCACATGAACTCTCTGTTAAAGCATCTTTCAAAGGCATGCCATCTTGCTGGAGGGCATGTATGAAATATAACTTAACAAAACTTAATAAAGTAGCCCTATACATCTGTTAAGCAAAACCGGTAAAAGACGACAAATCCTTTCCAGGTTCTAGTGCCTTAAGGGGCTCCCCAAAGTGAAGGAAAGCTGCTTAATCAGAAAAAGACAATGTTACAGCTAAAAGAAGAGGCAGTATTCTCATTCATGTAGAATCCAGATAATGAGCACAGGAGAACTAGGACTGTCTATTGGTTTGAACAGTTGCTCATTAGCTAATCCATAACAAGCCCTGTATTGTCTGTGCATGGTGAAGATTTGGGCAGCAAAACTGGGAAGGCTGTGTGCAGTTTGTGCCCAGACAGATGGTCTTGTAAGTCTGTTGGTCACTGGCAGAGCTGACTGAAACCTCTGGGGCCTGGGTACACCTGCTGCTGAAGGGTGCATAGCCAGCAGCTGTTCCTCATTGCTGTCACCTTGAACTTGTGACCCATCTTCTGGGTATTCCTTCAGCCTCTCGGAGGCTCACTGCGTGCACATGCACAGGCATGGTCTTGCTCTGTCTCTAGCTTTTTGAACAGGAAACGACACTGTTTTCGTTAAAAACTTTTGCATGTAAAATGTCTTAGAATCACTCTTCTTTCCTCTCATGTGATCTGTACAGTAATCCCAAATCCCTTTTCGGGAGCTTAGGCTGGAGTTCAGAACATTGAGGTGACCTGACAGTTTTCTGCAGAAGAAAAGAGAGAGCTGACACTCCCATTTCTTTGCTCCCCTGCTCCGCTCCCAGTTTTGTGTTCCCACTCTTTAAGTTAACTTCAGTTTCCAGTAATCTCCCTTGCTGATCCATTTTAGCTTGCTAAGCTGATAGGAAACTGCTCTGGCAAAATGAGCTGGACAGACTCCTGCAGGATTAGAGAGCTGAACTGACCTGCAGAACATCCCGGTGAGAGGGGTTTAGGGGAAAAAGGCAACTGCTTTTCGGCAGTAGCCAGCCATTCATTTAAGCTGAAGCTATAACTTGATGGTTTAAAGAAATCCCGGACAACGTGCTCTATATCATGATGGCGAAAACTGAAGATGGGTGAAGTGGCAGCCATCCCACTTACCAAGTCGGTATTTGTTTGTTCATATAATGCAAGAACAGTCTCTGGATTCTTTTGCTTTCCTTGAAGCTGCTGCATAATTTTCAGTCAGTTGGCCGGGACCCGGTCCTGGTGTAGTCTCACGTGTCCAGTGAAGCTGTCACAACTCCTCACAGGACTAAGCCAGACCATGGCCTTGAGAACAGCAACAGCGTGTTTCCATGCTGGTCACGCAGCGAGTGGCTGCATGGAGCTCATAGACCCCTTTTAGCTCCTGTTTCTGTGATAGCTGAAGCTTTGGGTACTCGGTCAACCTGTCATCTGGGCACGTGCATAAGGTTAGCACTCGGGGCAGAAATCTGCAAGGGACCACGAAATGGGGAGGAGGCGAGATGCCGAAGTTCTTGCTGCCCTTTGAGGCAATATCACTGGAGCGCTATGGAGGGTTGCTTTTAGTTGCTTCCAATACCCTGCAGCTACTGGAAGTTATTGAAACAAGCAGACAAGACATTTATTGACCTAAGGAAGAATTTAGCAGATGTCTGGGTCTGTAATGTAGAACTTGGACTCATGGGAACTGGAGGATGTTGTTACAGTTCAGCATTAGTTTCAGTGCTACCCTCAACGTGTTTTCCTGAACCTGGGCCTTGGTGAGTGAAGGATGTTTGTGCCTGTATAACATTGTGATTCTCAGGTGACCTGAGAGACTGAAAGCTGTTGGCTTGACATGCCTTTCCATGTAGGATTGTTACTGGCTGTTTGGGGGTTAGCTGATACACTCCCTGGCATGTGATGGACTCATATTACTATATGCAGCTGCTTTGGTGTGTTTGTGGGATTTCCAAGCCAAACTGAATCTAAACAATTTCTGTAAGATTCTCATCAGTCTTACTCTGGGAAGCACCGGAACAAGTCCCAGCTCTGTTCCTGTTGCAGCCCTTAATGTGTCGATGGAGGACTACTTTATCTGATGGATTATCTTAAATTTCTATAGCTTGAGGTGTGTGGGGAAACACAGCTGATGAGAACATTCGATTTATGCACTGAAAAACTGTGTTAAAGGATGAGAGGTGGTGAAGAGCTGCGTAGCCTGGAGCTTCCCATTAAGTTGATTGTATTGTTTTACCTTAGTAAAAGCTCATCTTTACAGGGAATAACTCCATATAACTTTGGGGCAGTAATTAAGAAGTACTTTAACTCTGTCTAGCCTTTAGACAAATGATGCAAGCACAGGAAGAGCCTGGCCCATTTGCTTTGCAGCCAGTGTGTGTGAGTTAGGTGGAGTATGGTTCCAGGCTACAGTTTCTCTGGTGGCAAAACTGGTTTAAGAACTTCTGCCCTGATTCTTTCTCTGTTCCCTCTGTTGTGCCAATGCAGTGGTTAATGTGGCCAATTAACTAGTTCACTAATCCAATTAAAAATAGGCTGATTGGGAAAACCAAAACAAAACCACCAAGAAAATCCAAGTGGGGCGGGGGGTGGGGGCTTGTTTTTGAATCTTTGGTAATTAGTGGGGTGTGTGTCAGTCCTTCCTCCCCCTTCTTCCAGCTGTTTAATTGGTACAGCTGCACACAGGAGTTGATGGAATATTGCAGGAGGAGGAATGACCAGCTGAGGAGAGGGGAACTGCTTCAGGTTGTTTTGTTGATGAAGAATTTGTTGATGTAACTCCTTGATTGAAACCAGTAAGAAGCTTCCCTAAACCTGCAGGATCTGTAATTGTTATCCCTCAGTCATGCAGCTTGCATGAAGCGTCTTCAGCTGGACATCAAGAAACAGCAGTTTCTAAATGGGGATAACACTTCATGTGTTTCTAGCTGTGAATTTAGGTTATACAGTGGCAAAGGAGTGGAGTAAACACTAACCTACCCAGCAAAAGGCCTTTTATGCAAGGTGAGGTTTCAGCATTTAGGCCAGTTTGTAGATGAGACAACTGAGCTTTATGATCTCAGACAGACTGATCACCCGACTGCCATTGCCCCACATGATGTGCTTGGCTGGCGTATTCTGTCCAGCAAATACAGTTTCAACTTCTTTGTCATTTCAGAAGAGGAAAAAGCTCAGCATGTGCACTGTCAAATGATGAGAACAGGTGTGTCGGAGAAGAGCTGATATGGCGGTGCTGATCGCTTCAGTATCATGTTTTCAGGGATCTGATTGTTTTGACATTTTTCAGAAGTACTGGCTCAGCTCGCTTTGAGTCTTCATCTCAAAATCCCCTTATTGTTGGGACTGCCTGAGCTCAGGGAATCTTCTTGTAGAAGGTTAATACTGAGAAAATTCAAGCATGGAATGAATCATCAGAGCGAGGAAACTTCTCACAGCTGAAGATAAAGTTCTTCGGTACGTGTGACTGTGCTATGGGAGCTCAAACCTGACCGTTAAGCACTGAAGTTCTGCATTGGTGTGGGGAGAGATGTCGTTATAGGATGGGCCAGTGCACTAAAATGCAGTACGGTCTTCTGTGGTCTCTTTCATGTGAAGTGATCCCAGTATGATGGTCATAGTGGTGTATTAAGTTCTTTTATTGCCTCCTAAATACAGTTCTCTGGATTCAGTCTAGAAATTGGGAATAAAAATGCAGGTTATTAAAAAGAGCTCAAAAGGAGCTTGATCGGAGTGAACTTGCCATTAGTAATATATCATTTAAAGAGTTGTCTCCAGCTCCTAACTAAAAATAGACATGTTGCTCTGGAGATTGTCCACTGCTGTTGGGGCTGCTTCCCACAAGGATTTGCCACGGTTGCAGTCCAGATAAATGGGAAAACCAAGTCATCGTGCTACGTTATGGCTCACTATGTTTAGTTTATAGGTACCAGCAAAGATTGAAGACCAGTAAAGAGTAAACAACAGTTAGAGATTAACGGTGGGGGAGTGAGGGTGGAGGTTCCCAAGGAGAGGTGGAAAGATAGAGATGAATAGGGAGATGGTTATTGCAGAATTTTTCTTGACTTTGGGGACAGCCTCAGCTCTGGTAGGGGAATTAACAGTAAAAGTAGGAGCTGAAACAGAGGGAGGGAAGGATTGAGCCCTTGAAAGAGTCTGGTTGCTGAACAGTCACTGTATTACGTAAGTTGTATACCAAGGCAGAGCTCAGAAAGAGGGGGGGGAGAGGCCAAAGTCTAAAACTTCATAAACAAGTTTCCTGTAAAAGAGATTGTAAGGTTGAAAGCAAGTGTGCCAAATAATCAAGAAAGATGTGACATTGTCGATTGCCAAAAGTCAAGGAAGATAGGAAGGGGTGAAGGGAGCCCACACCAGGGAAGGAAAGGTCATGTACTACATTTTCTCTTGCCTTGAAAAAGCTGGGCTGGGAAACTGGAAAGCTAACAGAATATTCTCACCAAGACTTTGATGAGAAAGAATGGCTTGTGATGAAGGGAAAGTGTAATAAAGATAGCATTAAAAACAATGTTAACAATTATACCAGTAAGAGTTGAGTGTCCGTGCATCTCGATGAGAAGATGGGATTAGCCGTCGGAAAGACAAAAATGTATTTTTTGACATATGCGGCCCTGTTTCTGGAAAGAGTGCTGCCCAGGATGGCTTTTAGTGTAGCTGGGAGGAGCAAGCAGTGGAAGGAGAGGTGGAAAGGGAGGTATGGCTCAGTGCGGACTCCAGTGCCAGTTAGTCCCACATGCAAATGCAAACATAACACGCTGCTTTTGCCTTAAGTGTCATTCTGGTACGACTGGCTCGGCGGTTAGTTTTGCTTCATATGCATAGAGAAACATTGACGTTTGGTGGACAGCTGAGGTGTCCTTAAATTCCCTCTTATGTCTAGATTTATTTGTCATGCTGTCTGATGCACACAGTTCATTGTGTGTATGTTGACTGTAATCGACAGTTAAACTAAGTGCTTAGCAAGTTCAGGAGGCAGCCATAGGCAGCCGTTTCCCAGGAGTTATAGTTAAGTGACACAAAGAGATTGAAATCATAGTTGGGATGGCTTCCTTGACCTTGCTTTGATTAACCTTTCACTGGATACAGCCCTATAGTTGCTTCTGTGGTTCTCTTATCTTTGTTGCACTTCACAGGTAGTGTTTGCTTTTGGTACAGAAAAGATACCTGCTACCAAGAAGCAGATATTTTCATGCAGTTTCCCACTGGAAGGATTTTGCAGAAGTCATTGAGTTCTTTCCTCTTGCCTATCACAGAAGAGAAGCTTTTGGCTCTTCTGCTTTCTTTGGCAACAGGGGTGTGTGCTTTATCTGCCTCTTCTGTAAGCAGTAATATATCGTTCCTAGCAGAAAGCTAGCATGAGGCTTTGAGGACTGGGAAATATTTCTATGGCTGTGAGATTTTCCTTGGATTTTTTTTATTCCCTTCCTTATAGGCAGACAGTTCTCTCCCCTTACATTGAAGGGCTTACAGGTGTAGAGCCTCTTTACTCACTTCTCTTAGCAACACCTTCCTGGATAACTTACTGAATGCAAATTCTGCAATTTAGTGTAAGACAGAGTGGGAGCTAAATTGATGTCCTTGAGAATTTGTTAGGAGCGAGAGGTAAAGAACATAAAAGAATCTGTCTTTACTCCTTTTTTCAAGCCATGCGTCCAAGGGGAAGGCTACAGGGAGGGTAGAGGTGCTGTGCTGCAGTTGGTATGTTGGCTAGAGCTTCATGAAACCCAATGCGCAGTTTCGACAGAGGAGACACAACTGTTGGCAGGTTCTGGTGACCGTGGCAGGCCCCAGCGGGAGTTATTCTAAGAACACAACATATGATCAGGTTACTAAGGGACACTTTACATGGCTCTAAAAAATGAACCATCTGACGGTTTATGACAGCTCCGCCTGTCCCAGCCAAGGGAGGGGGGTGCTCGTCTGTGCTGACCCCGCAGCCAGGGTTGTGAAACAAAGAAAGCGCTTTCCCGAGGCTGTGAACCTGCGGGCTTCCAGCCGCATAATACCTGCTTACATCTAACTTCTGATAAGAAAAACAGAAGACATTTAGGACTTGCTTCTCTTGCAGTTTTGATTCATGGTAATTTAATACGTGCTTGCTGCAGTTTACTGGGCTTGGCAATTTGCATAGTTCTATATTTAGTAATCCCTGTGATGCTAATGTCTTTGTAGAGTGATCTGGGTTGGGTTTTTTTTTTTTTTGCTGCCAGTATCTTTATTAGCTTAATATACCCTGCCACTTTTCTGTTTTTCCCTGGCTCTGTGGGGACACGCTTCTGGAAGAGGAAGGCTATATGAGAGGTGGTGGCAAGTGGGAAGTGAATTCTAAAACTAGAAATTTTGAGGATCCACATTTGAATGCTTTCTCTAGAGCATTCTATACCAGCTTCTAATATGTGCAGTTTGTACAACAGTTTCCCCCACCTTGGTCTTCTCCAGTGAAGTATGTGGCCTGAAAGAGCTTTGTAATTTTGGCTGATGTTGTCAAAGACAGACAGTTGAAACACACACTTAGGAAAATATCTCCCACTTTCTTAGGCTTGACTACAGTTTACTGCCTCTCCTCCCTGCTTCCTAGTCTCAGCTTCCCTTGGTTTATTCTCTCATAGACACTCATATACTCTCATATACACTCAGTCCTCAGAATTCCTTTGAGGTACTGGGTGATGCAGGAGATTGGGGTCACTGTGTAAAGGTTTCTGTCTGCCAATCCTTTTAATTATTTTTTCCCTCTGATGCTGCTTGCTTCTTGCTGCTCCTCTGCATCTACATAGATTCTCAGTGGGCTGCAGTCCTTTCAGAGTTGTCCCTGCTCTGGCATGGGTCTTCCATGAGTTGCAGTTACCTCGAAGTATACTCCTGCCTCGGAGCACTTCTTCCCAAGAGAACTTTTCTAGCCACATCTGCAACAATGTCCCCTACCATGTGTCTGTCTTCTTTCCTCCTTTCTTTTCTCCAAATGTGTCTTTTTACATATCTTGCATTTCTCCTTCTGTGCATCCTCATGTGTCCTTTTTGTGGTTCCTTTTGTGTGTGTCTCCTGCCGGTAGTGGCTATTGCCCTTTCCAAAATACGTTTGAGCAAAGGTAGCTTGTGCTCCTCTGGTTGAGGTTTTGATGGATTGTTGTTTTCATCCATTTTGGAGATGGTTGGAATTGACTGTGCCTGGCATGGGGCTGTTCTTGGCATCCTCTCACACAGCTTACCCCTGCAGCCCTCTACTGCTGAAGCAGAATAGTGATCTGTCAGACTGCTTAGTCTCTATAATTTCTTGACTTTCGTGGAAACATAACAAAGCTAAATTTGCACCGTAACATTTATTATATCTGGTTGAGACTCGAGGGTTTGAGCACCTTGTTTTGTTCTGCGCATTTCCCACTTCTGACATGTGGCAAACTGTCCTGAAGTTGCATACATGCCGGCATCTGTGCAAGAAGAATCGCTTCAGTTGGTTCTTACCTTTCAACTTAGATCCATGTCCAACAGATGGAGGCTTTGAAAAGCCGTAAATATTATTCTTGGCACTAGAAAATGGCACTGTGGGTATGTGTCACTAGTAGTTGGTCTCAGCTTTGTAAGAAGTGGTTACATTGGTTGGAAAAGCAGCCAGGTGGAAAGTAGCGTAACAGCATCTGCTCCCATCAAACTCTCCTGGGCATGTCACCATGCTAATGCTGAACCTGTGGGAACTGAAGAGGTCAGTGGTTACATGCTGGGCATTGTGTTTCTGGCACAGAAGTGGTTCCTGGTTTGCGCACAGAGGAGCTGGAGCTGTTTTCCCAGCTACAGACCTGATTCTTCTCCAAGGGGAATAAGGAGAGCTTCTGTCATGACACCATTAGGAAAAGACTCAGAACTGTAAATGTAAAATGCTTTTATGTCCCGATGTGTGCTTTGGTTATGTTTCATGAACATGGCCTAAATGCAGTCATGGACATTTACGTTCTTCTGTTTCAGAAACAGATGGAATTGGAAGCTTTGCCAGCCCTTCTCTAAAGGGTTGGGTGGTCAATCTCAAGCATAGAGTCTTCCCTTGCATTATTTTTTTTTTCCCCAAGATTGAGTTAAACAAGGGTTTAAATAAAAACAAGTGACAACTTTTTCATGGAATATTAAACTACTGGAATATTGCATGTGTTTTCACTCCTTGCTTTTTGGTTGTCTGTGATGTCCTAATGTACAAGTTCTCCATTCAACCCATAAACTTTCCATAGAAAATACTGGGGGTTTATAATTTTGTTATAAATAAACTTCACAAGAGCTGTGGCTTTGATTTCCAGTTTATTCCTGCTTCATCATAATTAATCAAACATTTGCAGCCATATAAGATGTCACACAGACTTGCACTTCCCACTCCCAACTTTTTATTGAAGTATAGTGTCACTACTAGTGTGGTAACCACAAATGTATTATTTTGCAGAGCCTGCTCTTTCTGTCATGTTTTCTGCCTTGAATCAACCTAGAGTTCAGATGTGTAGCTGCTGCTTTTCTGTTTCTACTCCTTATTTCTCCATCTCCAGGAAGAGAATGAAATTCTGTGTGTCTGCTTAGACTTGATACATAGGAGCCAGTGTATGGAACCTGCATGGTCTCCTCATGTCTTGGTGCCCACGCTCAGACAGTTCTGTGGTGCCAGCTGTGAACTGAGTCTAAGCTTGCTTCTCCTGTTCACTGCTGAAGTTGTCAGTGGCTTGGCCGTCCCTGCTTCTTCTGTTTTTTAAATCCTGCACCTGAGTCTTCTGCAGTTTCCTGCTCTCATTTTAAGCAATTCTCAATTCTGTACCAGTGACCCTGTAGCTTCACATTTCTTTAGCCGTTTCATTCTTGTTGCTGTTAATAAAATTTCCCTCATCTCTCACTGTGACCATCTTTTCTTTGCATCTCTTTGCTGGCCTCTCCTCTCACATTGAACATGAAGTGATTCGTCTTCATTTCCCTTGGCCCTGGAGGGCATAATCTTACTGTGTCATCTCTTAAAATCAAGATGTAAAACCTGTCTCCAGTGCCTGCAATGTATGCTTGCCCCATAATTGAGTTCCATCACCTCTCCCAGCCAGTGCCCCACCTTCCTGTTGATGGGAGCTCCCCTCAACTTCCACAAAGCTAAGCTTGCTTCCCTATATCTCTTCTGAAGAGTGCTGCTTTTTTTGGGATGCCTGCAAGAGCCTGAAAGCACTTTTAATTCACTGTATCGTGTCACACAGATAAATTCTGTGGAACTGTTTCCATGTACTTCCCCATTGTCATTTATTTTCTAGGTTCACAGAATGACAGGTTTATTTAGGTTGGCCCTACTGCTGAAGCAGTATCAACTCCAGCAGGTTGCACAGGGTTGTGTCCAGTCAGGTTTTGAGTGTCCTCCCAGGATGGAGGATGGACATGGCTGCAGCCTCTCTGAGCAGTCTGTGCCAGTGTTTGACCACCCTTACAGTAAAAAAGTTGGGGTTTCCTTTTTTTTTTTTTCTTTTCTTTTTTATTTTTTTTCTTTTTCTTCTTGTTTTCAGATGGAATTTCATGTGTTAGTTTGTGCCCATTGTTTCTTGTCCTATCACTGGGTACTACTGAGAGGAGTCTGGCTCCCTCTTCTTCATTGCCTTCTCCCATCAGGTATTTATATGCATTGACTAAAAATTCCACCGTCTTCTCTGTGCTGAACAGTCACAGCTCGCTCAGACTCTCCTCATATGAAAGATTCTCCAGTCCCTTTATCCCTCTCGTGGACCTTTTGCTGGGGACACTCCAGGATATCCGCATCTTTCTAGTGCTGAGGAGCCCAGAACTGGACGCAGCACTCTAGATGTTGCCACAGCAGTGCTGAGTAGAGGTGGAGGATCACCTCCCGTGACCTGCTGGCAACACTCCTCCTAATGCAGCCTGGGGCCCTGCTGGCCTTCTTTGCCAGGAGGGTGTATTGCTGGCTCGTTCCTTGGCAGCTCGTTGTCAAACAGGACCCCATCCCTTCAGCCAGTTTTCAGTCCGCTTCCTCGTCCACCGATCTCACCCATACTTTGTCGGGTTGCCTATGAGGATGTTATGGGAGACAGAGACAGAAACCTTACTGGTGTCACAGTATACAAAGCTCCGTCTGTGCTCATCCACTAAGCTAGTCGCCTCTCTACAGAAACTATCTGACTGGTTAAGTATGATCTCCCATTTGTAAGCCTGCGGGGACTACTTCTAATCATCTGCTTGTCCTTCATGTATCTGGAAGTGGGATCCAGGATTACATGCTCCATCACCTCCCAGGACTGAGGTGAGGCTGACTGCCCAGTTATTATCTGGATCTTTGGTCTTGCCTTCCTGAATGTTTTAGGGTGAGCGGCTTTCCATTTTCTTCTTTGTACTGGCAATCTTGATCCATGTTTACGGCTTCTGCACACCGTGGTCATGTAATTATTAAGTAAAGCATATGATTGTCCTTTTTATTGGTGATTTTAAGCCATACAGATGCAAGCTGGGAAATAGAATTTGCAGCCCAAAGTTCTGCTTCTAAAACTCAGACCTTTACCATGTGAACTAATGAGTATCTTTCTAAGATAAAAAGTAGTGGCGGAGTATTGCCCCACTGCTCATCTCTACAGATAGATAAGTCCATTGGCCATTTTCCCCTGGCGTCATAGCTTTCTGAACTGTATGTGCATTTTTTCTCTGTTCCAGGCCGAAATGAGCTGATTGCCCGCTATATTAAGCTGAGGACAGGGAAAACACGCACAAGGAAACAGGTAAGTGTAAAGTGTTCCCTGTAAATATTAACTTCTTTGGAGCACGAGACATGATGAGGGCTTAAGTTTTTGGTTTGCTGGACAGAGGTGGTTGTGCTTAGCTGGTTAATAAGAATGGCGGCAAGTCAGCGCAGGCACTTTAGAGTAGGGTTGTAATGCTTATGTCTCCCAGACAAATTTTTCTACTGTTAAATGGTGTGTGACTTTGTTTGTTTAGTCTGCTAATGAATATTTCAGTGAGCATCGGTGGTCCTCTATATGAAGGTTCTTTGTTCAGCCCAGACAGATGGACAGCAATGGTGATTTTGGAAATACCTGGTACATTGAATGAAAAACAATCTTTGTAATTTGGGAGTGACAGTCCAGGCTATGCTGGACAAAGCATTGAGCAACCTAGACCTGCTTTGGGTAGGGGTTTGGTGGATGAAATCCGTCAGTTATTTCCAACTTAAATTATTCTATGGTGTGTTTTGGTCCACATTAGATATGGGGAAGTTCTGAGAGTCATTACATAGCAGCCAGGGGTATGAAACATGGGTTTTCGTTCTCCCAAGAGGAAGCCAAGATGCACAGCAAAGAGACTGGAACTCTCAGTCCCTAAATTTAAGGACGAGTTCTTTGGTATTAGAGGAGGTCTCTGGCTTGATAAAGCCATTTAAATTGGAAAAGGCCTTAAATGGCCCATCTTTGCTGGTTCGCCATCTCATTTCATGACAATTAAGTTATGTTCTGAAAAGCATCCCATTGTTACCTTAACCCCCACTCCCCTCAACCCTAAATAACTCCCTATTGTACAAGGTGCCTAAAGTATGTTTACTTCTGCAAGCAACTACTGAGTATTCCTCTGCAATGAAGATGGATTTTGTCTTTCAATGCAGGTATCTAGTCACATCCAGGTCCTGGCAAGGCGGAAAGCTAGAGAGATCCAAGCCAAGCTCAAGGTATGATGGCTATCCTTTAACATACCATGCAAGCCCCCTCAGTCAGCCATTCCCTCTTTGAATAGCCTTAAAAAAGGGTGAGATTAGCCACTGAACTGTAGTAAGCTGGGAAGGAAAAGGTACTTCCCAGGAAGTGTTGTGCAAACGTTTGTATTGTTGTAGCTCTGTGACGTCTGGAGCAATTCTATTTAGAGAATAAAGAAACAATAACTTTAAATTTTATGTGTCTGATTTCTACCTCCGGTTTATGCTGCTGTCATCCAAGGCTGAAAGATTTTTAGATTTGGGTATGCAAAGGGCATTTACCTGAGAAGGAAGGGTTTACGGTTACAAATGCTGACCAGTAATCTGTCCCTGGTGTTGCGGTGGCCTTGGGAGAGGGTGGCCTTACAGTTACGGTAGTGCTAGTTCCACCTCTGCTAGTGGTAGTGATGTGGAGTTGTCCACGAAAAGTGTTCTGAGTTGGCATAGCCTTTGAGAGGAAGCAATAAAGCCAGCTGGCATCTTCTCAGGTAAAATGGTGTCAGCTGAGCAGACTTTGCTCCTTGATTAATTCAGACTTGATTTGAAGAGGCCTGGGCTAACGAGAAAGAAAGTGATTGACTACTTGCTTGAGCAAGTCCATGGTTTCTTTCTATAGGAACACACCAATGAACCAATACCTCTTGACACTTATTTCCACTCAGGTTTGAAGCAGGGAGATGTTTTATGTGCTCAGACTAAATCGCCACAAATGTCATGAAGGTCAAGATTATGGGTGACAATTGCACAGGAGGATGTCCCTTGTTAGAATGTGAGCCATCCAGAAAGGGCTGGCTGAGTAGGATGTGAGGTCCAGTCCCTGTTGATTTGGTGTGGCATTAAGTGATCTGGAGGCATGGGCGTTTTCTTCCCCGATCTTCCATGCTTCAGGTAGTAATGAGGATCTTGACAGTCCGGTCCAGCCCGGACTGTTGAGTGGGTGGCTGTTAGTACGTGCTTCCTCTTGGCTGTCTCGGCAACTCCTCGCTGGGTACCAGCAGAAGTCGACTGTCTGTGAGCGAACTGTTGGCACTCGGTCTGGAGCAGCGCTGAAGTGCATGCATCTCTACTGCAAGCAGTGATTACCTCTAAGTCATGACTGCGCCCCCCACATCCCATCCCCAGCTCCATTTTAGCAAACAGTGTTGTGTCTGTCATTAGCCTGTCGTGTTTCCAGCTGCTCTGATAAAGAGAAGCAGCCGCAAATTGCAACTGTCTAATTCAGTGCTCCTAGGCAGGGCTGCCTCAGCCTGAAACCTGTGGTGCTGTTAAGTGGTCAGTTCAGGTGGACGCCTGCTTGGGAGGCAAGTTAGAGTGAGTAGGAAACAACAACTGCCCAGGGTGTTTAAAGATTTACTGCTGCTTATATCTGTAACCTTGATTCCGTTCCTTGCATGTCACAGCTCTGGGATTTGGCATGATTGAAAAGCCAGCCAGCCAAGCCTGTTTCCACTTAGCACACAGGAGCTGGCCGTTTTTGTTCTCGGGGAAGGAAGGTGTCTCAGGGAGCTCCATGGAGCCATTGGTTGTTCTCCTCTTACACCTCCCCAGGCCATGCTGTGAGCTCTGCCCAGCTGCCTGCAGTGAGCCATTCCCCAGCACCAGACTGCGCCTTTCTGCCCGCAGAGCCAAGCCTGTAGGACTGATTCAACTCATTTACTTCCTTGCTTTCACTAGTCGTTTTCGTAGAGCAAGGAAATGAAATCACAAAAGCTGCTGCCCTTCTTCCAAGTTCCTGCTGCTAGCTGTGTGTTCTATCACTGTTCGTTTTCCATAGTGGGTATATGTTTTCATATTTATATCCTAGGGCTCAGAGCAGCGACATGCTGACTTTTCAGAGCAATTACTAGAATACTGCTGTCTCCACACAAATTTGGAGTGTCTTCTCTTAGTGAGTGCTGTGTCTATAACACAGAGAGGTGGGGAAAGTAGGCTAAAGCTTGGAGAAAAATCTGTTCCCAGAATCAGTAGTTTTCCGTGTCCTGGGTGACTAGTAGATATCACCTGTACTAAGGAAAAAGAGGGAAATTGTGGTGGTTTTAGTATTATATTTATCATGTGTTTTGAGAATAATAAAAATATGAACATTGCAAATGTTTGGTAAATTTTTATGCTTCATTTTCCTTTTTATTTTGTACTGGAAACACAATACAAATGAATGCAGAACTGTTAGCTGACAGAGGAAGGAGATGTCTTTTACAAAAACATCCTTTTTCAAGCAGTCTGTCAGGCATTTAGGCAAAACAGAAAAGCCAAACAGTGGTTAATAGAGAAAATCTGTTCCCTTATTAATTGTTCTTCCTTTTTCTTTTTACTTCCACAAGTAAATGCTGCTTCCCCATAAACTCATGTATAAACTCAGGTAGGCAAGTATGATTTCTTTCCAGTTGAGAAAATCAGGGGAGGAAAAAAAAATCCTTTTCTGCAATGGCAGCTGGGAAATAGTCCTTATCTATGTCATGAAGAAACAGAAAAGAATCCTTACTCTTGAAAAATGTTTTGGGGGAATACTTTAAGGATTCCCTAAAGCACCATTTAAACTTGATTCTGAAAAAAATTCTCATAGTTTTGGAGAATCTGAAGAACTTTCGCAGCAGTTACAATGGTTCCCTTCCATTTACTTGAATGTTATGAACAGGAGCCACAGATAGCATAAAAAAGATGATTTGTAATAGAAGTTTTGCCCATTCCTACTGATCATTCCACTTAAAAGTCACTATTTGTCCTTGAGCTTTTGTTATGCCTCCTCCAAATGTTTTTGTGTTAAACATCTCAGAATCCCTGTGCTTAGAACTTTAGAAGACCTTAAAGAAAGGAGAGGGGTTAGAGAGAATGGAGATCCAAGGGTCAGAACTTAACTGCAGTTCAATGAATGCAGTCGG
Source organism: Falco naumanni (assembly GCF_017639655.2). Classification (NCBI taxonomy): domain Eukaryota; kingdom Metazoa; phylum Chordata; class Aves; order Falconiformes; family Falconidae; genus Falco; species Falco naumanni. The sequence continues at coordinate 8,209,585 of NC_054058.1, read as the reverse complement.
GAAGCGAGAATCCCTGAAGACGACAGCCAGGGCTTTCCTCTTTCAGCAGTTTCTCCAAGCCGTGAATTCATCTGTGGCATTTCCATTATAGTTATAAGGTTGTAGATAAATGTGGAGTGTTTGAGGAATGAAGATGAATTGTAAGGGGATGTAGGAGGAAAGGCTGAACGTGGGGAAGCGCTTCTGTTTGTCTGTTTATTCCTTGGAAGAAAAAATGAAGAATGCAGTGTGTTTTAAACGTACATCGGACCCCCTAGCTGTTGCACTGTCATTGCCTGTAAAAATGTGTGCAATTCCACAAAGCTGTTAAAATACAAAAAGGAATGTCCTTGCATATGTGCCCTGGGAGATTATTAAGATTTCCTGTAATCACCAGGGATGGGAATAAAATAATTGACTCTACCTGAGACTAATGCAGTCCCAAACTGAGGTAGTCTTTTAGCAGTAATGATAAACTATTTTTGTGAGCTTGTTTTTAGAGGTTTTTTTGATAAGCAGGAGTCTTTCCCATTAAATATTTTTGCCAACGATTAAAACACAAGAGTCAGTTAGGGTTGTACTTCCCATAACGAAACATTTCAGCTGTGCTGCTGAAAGCCTTCAGACAGAAAGGATAAGTGCTTAGCAGTCTCTAAACCAGTGATCCCAGCATTATAGAAAGGATGATTAATTACATCTGAAGCTATAATAATGGCTGAAAGACTTAACATGCTTTGAAGAGTTCTTAGGACAGTTACTGGTGAGTCTGCTGCCCAGATTTTCAGAGATGCTTGTTCCCTACAAAGAAGCTGATGAGAATCTTGGTTATACAGCATTAGACCAGGCAACTTGTTTATCATTATAATAACTCATTTTTTTCTGTTTCTATTCTTGCTATAGGATCAGGCAGCTAAAGATAAAGCCATGCAGAGTATGGCTACAATGTCATCTGCCCAGATTATCTCTGCAACTGCCTTCCATAGTAAAATGGCCCTACCTGGTCTCCCACGACCAGCCTACCCTGCTGTTTCTGGGGTGAGTAAATCAGTGTCTTGGCAGCATTGGGCTGAAGGCACCTGAATATTTGAAAGGGTGTTGGGACCTACTCAGGATAATCGTGAGAACATCAGAAAGAATGGGCCAAAAGGCATTGTCTCTGTGGAATAAATCTGTTACACGGCTTCAACAGTTTGGGACTGATTCTTTGCTCACACTGATGGGAAACAATAGAATTTCACTCTACGCTTTGTTTAAAAAGACACAAGTGAGAGAACAATCAAATCCTTTGGGTTTTCAGCTGCCTGAAATATTTTTAGGTGTCTGTATCACTTAGTCCACAGTCGTGTTGGATTAAAACTGTTTGGGCCATCCTGACCCTTACTCAAGCTTATCATTCCCAAGCTCATCCTAATTACTTAGATGACACATTCACGGCCCTTACAGAAAGTCCTTAATAGTGGAGGCCTGCCAGCATCCCCTATCCTATGAGTTGGACCTAGAGAACTTTTGCTGAGCATTGATTTCTGCCAAAATACTCTTGTGGAGCTCTCTTGGGCAAAATGGCCCCTCTGAGAGAGTGGGCATCATTAAAACTTTGGAGACAGAGGCACAAGGTGCATATGTAATATTTAACATTAAAAACCAATATTGGTTCAGTTGCTTGCATGTCACTACTCGTAGTGCGTAGAAAGAAAATGAAGACCTGTCAGCACCTCCACAAGGATGAAACTGGGAATGTAGAGAGAAGAGATATAACTGTCACATCTTTAGAAGTCCATGAGCTTGCAGTTTCTTTCCTAAGAAAGGAGCAAGCCTTGCTTTTCATCTCTGTCTTAAGAGTGGTGACTTTTGCCTGTATGTTCTCTTGCAGTTTTGGCAGGGAGCTTTGCCAGGCCAAGCTGGATCTTCCCAAGAGTGAGTATTCCTTTATGTGAGCATCCAAAGCCGGTGCTTCTGCTGTTTCCTCTAGGCTGCCTGACAAGCACCGTTAGCTATTACAAGATTTATAAAATGCTATGATAATGTCGTCTTTGCTCTCAGAGAGATTCACTGATTGTGGATCTGAACTTTAGGCCTATGGCTGAAGACAAACTGAGTCATGAGAGAATTTTAAATAGATAAACCCTTATGTCTTCATGTGGTTCCTTCAACATGGATTACACCCCTTTAATAATATGTCCCATGACTCAAGCAGCCTAATATGGGTTATTTTAGGGAGCTGGTGAATCTAGCAGCCTGATAGAGGCGAGGCTGCTGCATTATCCGTGCCCCCAAGTTCAACCAGCAGTGAGACTGAGCATGTGTTCCTGGTAGGTGTGCACACAAATGTGCATATACATTGCACATACACACATGGCTGGTCACACAGAACTGCATAGACAGTGCTCAGCACTCACAGATACAAACAGCCCCAACAGCCTCATCTTGTACCCCTCTCTGGCTAATGAGTTAGTGTTAGTGGGAAATACATCTGCACTGTGGATCCGTCCAGTAGCTGTCCTGGTGTCCCTTGTGCCCCTGTGTGCTGGCACCCATACGGGTGAGCCCCTGAGCCCACAACCCCACTTCAGTTGCTAATGCAAGCCTCTCTCACTCGCACAGACGTGTGTGTGTGTGTGCACGAACACACACACACTGTGAATCTCTCCAGTGACTGGGCTTAGATACACAGTCCACCCAGTAGCTGGATCTTCACTTTCCCTAGTTTGCTCCCACAGAGATAAACACACACACAAACTCCTCTGTCAGTCAATTTCCAGACTCCACAGTCTCTCTGCCATTTGGCCTGAACCTCTTGGTCCCTCTGAAAGCATCCTTGCTCCTGGAGGCACAGGCAGCTGGCTCCCAAGCCTCTTGCTGGGCAGTCTGGCTTGATAATCATTAGTGATCACACCCTTGGTTGCTGCTGGCACTCCTGGAACAAACACACCCACACCTCGTGCAGGAAAGCCATTAGAAATAGAATTTAGTGAGAAGATAGGACAGACTGCACTGAGAAGGTGCGGGGCACTGACAAGACAACTGTACCGACCTTCTTACATGTGATAAGTCATGTTCTCCCTGAACAGCCCCATAATAAATCAAACCTGGACAATGGGGCAGATGGCTCTCCCGTGACAGCCCTGGGAGGGGCCAGGGCAGGGGCTCTGTTTCTCTGGTGGTGTTACTGGGGCTCCCTTACCCCAGTGTGGAGATGAGCCTTTTGATAGGCTGATCCTGATCCGTTCACCAGTGATGGCCCTGGGTGTAGTTGCGTCAAGAGTATTATTCAGGTTGCTCCACCGGCCGATGTTGCTCTGTGCTGTTTGTTTGTATGGAGGCACGCTTTTCATCGCGTGACCTAAGAGGAGCAATTTAAGCCAGCTTGAGGACAAGCAGCTGGAAGGCTAAATGTTCTTCACTCAAGCCACGTGTTCCTGCTGTCGTGCTATTGCTAATGTTTGTGGAGCAGATCAGGAAACATACTACTAAAATACCTTGTAGGGAAAAATGGCTAGTAGAAGAATAGAAGCCATTACAGAAATGAAAAGTAGATTTTATGCCTTTAGCTTGGAAGTGAATGAGGAAACATCAACCTGAGAGGTTCTTTTAGAAACTTGAAGTATCTGCCACCCCTGATGTCAGATGTCTCCAGATCCTGATTTTTCTTGCAGTGGTGTTGAAAAGGAGCTGAGCTGTCTTGAAAGCTAGCTTCAGTTGTGGGTGCTGAGCATCTCTGAATCTGGGCCTAGAAGTCTGAGGGGCATCTGGCCCAGATGTTTATCCACTTGCATAAATTTAAATCTATCTGTGGTGGAAAGGAAAGGATAAATGAATGGGCACCAGTGTATTAACAGGCTGATGAGGATCTCTGAATAATAAATCTGCGGGGAGAACCTGGAAGGAAATCTTTGGTCCAGTCCTGGCCCCTTAATGTTTTTGGAGTCTTTCTCCACGACCCTCTCTTGCCCATACAGAAAGATAATCTCCCAGAGACATTTATGCCAGTTCCTCCCTCAGGAGAAATACTTGATCAAATCTGTGCAAACAGTTGGTCAAAAATCTTTTTTTGTGTGTTTTGTTTTGGATTTTTGTTAACCATCTCTCTTTGTGTACTTCTGTAGCGTGAAACCTTTTTCTCAACAACCTTATGCTGTACAGCCTCCACTGCCATTACCAGGTAGGTAAGGAAATGTAGCTCTTGGCTTTGAAATTATATTCCAACTTCAAACATAGCCAACACTTTAGAAGTTTTGAAATTAATTTTTAAAGATAATATTTCTATTTATTTAAACATTTCAGTGAGCCCCAAGTTAATTTTTATATGATTTCCCTTATCACCCATTCCCATCCTTTTACCAAGAGAGCTGAAGCTTTAAAATTTTGTTTTATTTTAAAAAAACATTTTTTTCCCATTTTAGGTTAATTGTTTTGGGGTTTCTTTTCCTTCTGGCTCAGCAGAAAATAAAAGTTTACGTATCTACTGTTCTTCCACCATGCTGCATGTACTAAAACACTGGTTTCCATTCTAACGTGATTGCCTTTCCAATTTCTTGTTAAGTGGAACAACTGATGTCTTCCTTCTCAGTTTCCCCATTTTGAGAGATCAGTGGTCATGTTAATGACGATGCTTCGTTCTGATACTAAAGCAGTTTATTTCACTGCTCATTTAGGTCTCAGTCTAGGTCCTATTAAAGTTGCTGAACATGTTTTCTCTGGTGTCAAAATCAGGTAAATTGTCTTTTATATCATTAACAACTCTGACAGTGCTGTCTTAGAAGAGGGTAACTGAACAAGCCATTTAGAGGACAGGTAGAGTGAGGGCCTTTTGAATGGTTTTGTTACATGATGACTGAAGTCATAAGAAAGTGTAATTAGCTAGCTTTGACAACAGGTGCTCTACTGGAAAGCTGTTACCAACTTTTCTCTTTCTAAATTCTGTTATATGAATCCTGTGTGCTTAGGGTTTGAGTCTCCTGCTGGCCTCTCGCCTTCCCCATCAGCACCAGCTTGGCAAGGACGAAGGGTTGCTAGCTCCAAACTTTGGATGTTAGAATTCTCTGCATTCTTGGAACAACAACAAGACCAAGACACAGTAAGACACACACCTGACTTCCACCCCTTATTAATTTTTGGTCTTCAGGTAGCTCCTGTTCATCATGGATACGTTATACTACTATACATGAATGGAAATACTTGCTTTGTTGCTCTACTGAGAATAGAAAGCCCTCTTTGGGAAACACAAGATATCCTTCTCTTAGAGGATAGAATTGCCTATAGCAATGTAGCCAGCTCTGTGCCGTGTGCTTCTGGCCTCCTTTTCCATGGTCATGGGTGTTCACATGCTCAAAGCACTGAGGCCGTAAGGCAGTGGTGCAGCCCCTGCCGGGCTATCTAGCTGTCCTGTTCAGCCTTGGAGGACAGACACAGAATCGGATCATAGCAAGGTCACATGAAGCCACGTATTTCTCTGGTGTGCTGTGAACTTAAATTTGGGGGCAACTGGGATGAATTTGCATCAGTGTGTTTCCATGGTGCCACCTATAAAATGGAAGTGGAAGACTTGCCTGTCTTGCTAAACCTTGTGATACTGTATCTTGAGACACACAGGGGTGATGGGCCAGTTACATTTCTTCTGTCTGAGACAGGAAAGTGCAGAAAAGATGATAGTATTTGGCTGGTACCTTGCTGTGGGATTTCAGGCAGCTTTTCGTAGGACAGGAGCATTAATGTTTGACTGAGTGACCTGTGACCGGTAACACTGTATCTCAGGTTATTTCAGGCTATATAGCAGAAGCATGAGGCAGTAGTTTGGGAGTGAATATAGGAAAAAAACCAAAAATAATGTTTCAGAAGAAGCAAGAAGCGTTGGATGTATTGACAGGAAAGAAGGAACAGCATGAGCTGGTATTGGCAGAGATATTTCTGCTGATACTTCTGCTCTTTCAGAAAGTGCTATCAAATCTTCAGCAACTTCCAGCAGTCTTCTGTGAAGAGCCATGCATGTTCAGTATGTACTGAGTGGTACTGAACGATGTCCTAATTCCATGTTTTTCCTCTTCTTGCAGTATAACAAACACCTGTTTGTGCACATTGGGCAGTCAAGCCCCAGCTACAATGACCCCTACCTCGAGGCAGTGGATATCCGGCAGATCTATGACAAGTTCCCTGAGAAAAAAGGGGGCCTGAAGGAGCTCTTTGAAAGGGGGCCAGCTAATGCCTTCTTCCTTGTCAAATTCTGGGTAAGGGAAGGACCCTTTGTAGGGTACCTCTTCGCTATAAACTTCTCACTTTAAAAGCAGTGGCCTTGCTAGCTGTTAGAAGACTGCTGCCTCCCAACAATTTTTCCCTGTGCAGGCCACTTAGTACAGGCACAGCTGTCACTGGAGACCTTCCCTTCAGTGCACAAGGCACTCCTGGCCTGGAGCAAGATGTGTCTTTCACAATGTCATCTTGTAGAGTTGTTCTTGACCAGCGTCTGGAGATTTTATTTGCTAATGGTGACTTGGGCCCTTTAAAATTTTTATTTGTGTATGAGAGAAGAATTCAGAGAAAATTATTCTCTGCGTGCTCTTATGTGTTCACGTCTCTCCGTGTTGAGTAACTTCTTAGTCAGAGGCAACATTTTTCCATCTCTTCTTCTATCTCATTAGCTGCATTTTGTGTTATTCAAGTACTAATAATTTACAGATGCATATGTACTGCAGGCACAAGGACAGACAAAAGATAAGGAGACATATAATTAAATTGGATTATGCTGATAATATATTACTGAAATGACTTCTGGTAAGTTGACAGAAATCAGCCTGGCAAAAGCCTCCTCACTCAATTTGGAGTTTTGTGAGTTAGCTGATATTTGCAAAAACTGTGCCATTGTGCTTCAGGGTACAAACAAAATAGTTTTGGTCATCGATATTATCATATGTATTACAAAATTAAGAATAATAGCAGCTTGGGGCAGTTGCATGCTGGATGGCTGAGGGAATGTGTAATGGGATTTGGAGCCTTTCACCTTGAGTTTGCCACTTAAAATTCAACCCCAGGTCAGGAGTGAGATGATGAGAAATGAACTTTCATAGCTCATACATACGTTAAAAAGCCTCTTAGCTGGAAAGCTCCTCTTTCAGGAGAAGGGAGAGTTAACTTAAGTGCCTTGAGATACAACTTCCCAGCTGTCCCAAGCCTAGCCTTTCCAGAAGCTCGTTGGAGAATGTTGGCTGGGAATCTGCCCAAGTGTCTGGTGCTTAGAGCATTAGTTGCTGGTGGTTTTTGGAGACACATAATTTTGCTACCCACAGACTCTGGGCTACTGAGCTGGGCCCCTCGTGGGATTAGCCTGTGTCAGGGTACAACGGCCTGCTTGGGAAGGGTGAAACAAAAAGTGAAAGACCAGCCCTGTTCTGGGTGGAAGCGAAATACTTGGGAGAGGCAGCAGCACCTTGCTGAGAAGGGTGTCCTTTGGTAAAATCTGGGTAGTGATGGCCCTACTGGGAGCTGTCTGGAAAAGGAAACAGAAGTCTGATGCGACAAAAGAAAGGAGAAAGAGTGAGAAGGGGATAGCCTCTAAGAAATGGTCCTTGGAGCTGAGAGCTTCTTCCTGCTTGGGGTAGGGATCCCAGGAAACTTCATGCCGAGGCAAAGAGCACCGGCTTCTGTGTGGTGTCACTCTGAAGTGCTTTGTGGAAATCTCAGGAAACAAAAGGCAGAGATCAGAGGGAGAAGTTATGTAGAGAGAAAAAAAACCTTTGAATTCCTTGACTTAAGGAGAGAGAAATCATAATGAAATTGTGATCTAGTACAACTCTGATTTTATTTATCAAAACCTTTGGTGTGCTTTTGTGCTTATGTGGTTGGGTTTGGGGATTGTGTTTGTTTTTTAATAGCAGAAGGATAAATGTGGCGTATGCATCATGTCTGACCAGCCTAAGTTAGGCTTTTGAAGGATTTACATGGTGGGATGTTTGACTCTTTCTGGGCCCATGTGAGGTGCCTGGTGTTCAGAGGGTATCAGCTTGCTGAAATTGGGTTTGCATAGACTTTAACATAGGATTTGAAACACCTTTACTCCAATATATGTTTATATATGTATATATGTATATATGATGTCCTAGGGCTCTGCATCTATACACTTATAATGACAGTGATATTTCTGGGCTTGGTTTAATATTTTGGCTTTCTGGGTTTTTGGGTTTTTTTGGTACCATTGCATTGTTTAATCCCATCTGGAGTTAATATCAGGTTTTGTTAGTGAAACACTACGGGCTGTCAAAGTTAAGTCATTGATTGAATGTGAGCTTCTCAGACTTTTAAGAAGTAAGTAATTTGATCTTGTATTTGTTTCTCAGTGTAGAGAGTAGTAGGGGATGAAAACACCATTCCTCATGCTATATTCTGGATGAGAAATGATTGGGGCACTTTTCTGATTTGCACTGTTTCACAAGAGTACTTAAATTATTCCTGTTGTAAGATTTCAGCTAGGATCTCTAAGGCAATTTAAGTAAAGCAATTAAAAAAAAACACCCAAAACTTTTGTTCCAGAAAATTTGGACTGTTTTTTAGGAAGACTACAAGTCTTTTTGTTGCAAAACTTCGTGTTCAACATGCCTGAAATATTGCCTTAATGCAGTCTTATACTTCAAGCATGTGAGCCATGCCTGTAATGACTGTGCTACGTGTCATGGGACTTCCCGAGTTCGGTGTATTGCAATAGAAGTGTGTATTGCAAACCCCCCCCCCCCCCCAAACACTTTTCATAGGCAAGGCAATGTGTTTTTAAAAAAAGTTTAATAGAAGAAAACTAGATTTCAGCTGAGATTCTTACACCCCTCTGCATTTTCATGCCTCTGTAAGAATATATGCTAGGGTGCTCTGGACAGCTATACAAATATACTGTTGATGTCCAGAGATATGTTGGATAAAGCAATTACTACACTGTTGAATTTCTAGCATCATTTTAGGACAAAAGTATTATCCAAAAGCAGATTACTGATAACCTTAAACTTAGTGAGTAGAGTTAAATACTTGAAGGGGGTATCTTGAGACACGAAGATATGATTGATTTTTCAGAGATTCTGAATTGAAGTGGTGGTTGCAGGTGACAAAGACTTAAAAAATCAATGCATTTGTTAAGTTGGTTTTGTATATATGTAGTTTTAGGCTTGAAGTACCCAAGCCAGAAACCTGCTGTTACTGCACTAAGCAATGAATATAGCAGAGGATCTCTTGTGCACCTCAAAACACCGGGGTTGGGGTTTCTTGACATCACTGATAGCACTTAGGATCTAGCGTGACTGAGAAAGAGATGTTCATGTTTGTTCAATGGTACTTTAAATTATTTATACACTAGCTAAAAGTTGATTAGTTTGAAACATAAGCAGTGTTTGCAATTCTTCCTTGATTTTGGCATTGGGAGTTTGGTACAATGAACTAACTCTTGGACTTGGATTGGCAGGTCGCGTATGACATCTGTGTGACATTTCTCTGTGCTCCAAGTGCATTCTAGCACACGACAATGAATGTGAGACGTTAGCCTCCCGACACATGGGCAGTGACAGCTCTGCTCTTTTCCAGTGTAATATTATCTCTGCCACCTGTTAACTTGGTTCTCTCCATGAACTCCTCCTATATGCATTGTTATTAATAGTTTGGGGAAGAGGCGTTTTCAGGGCTTTGCACATTAGTAGAATGGTGCACTTGCATCTTAAAGCTTTCAGAAGTCGTGAGACTCTGGGTGGAAGATGGAAGGAAAATGACAAACCAGGAATTCAGGGCAAGCAGTACTTTGTCCAGAGCAGCCCTCTGCAGAGGGCTGGATCAGGGGAATTGCTCGGGAGACCTTTTCTGCCAATGATGAATATATGTAGTAATTTCTTCTTGGTGACAGGCGAGCTGAACAGTGAAATTGCTGAGCGTTTTCCTTCCAGTAAATGAATGACACTTTTGTGGAAGGGTCTGAAGGGGTGGGCCAGAGGCTGCTGTCCTACACTTGGCTTCTATCCTGTGCCAAGCAGATCCAGTCAAAACAGCAGCAATGCAAATTCCGCTCAGCACCCTGTCCTGACCACTGTATGCCTTCAATCCTGACCTGGCAGAAACTGCCTGGAGAGCAAGGAGATGGCAATTTGGTCTCCATGTCCATTCTGTCCTTGGCACTCCTGAGGCAGCAAACAAGGCAGCAGCTAGCAACAGAGATTTTTTTTATTGTCTTTGCACACTTTTTCTGAGAATGGATCTGACAGCCCATTCATTTCACCTGCAGTCACCAGCACCACCTCCTACCAGTTGCTACCGTACGTAAGGGGACACTGGCAGTGGCACTTCTTTCACCAAAGTTATTCCACAGTGTTCAACAGTACAGAGGTTGTTGGCAGCAAAAAGCAGATTGAAGGACTGAATTGCTGAGGGAATCTGTCTGCTGGGTGTCAAAATAACACAATCCTGGGCAGCTAGCTGGGTCACAGCTACCCATACTGTTGGCAAGGCCTTCTGCTATCTTTGGCTAGCTTGGAAACTCTTCCCTTCCCCCTTTCTTGGAGGCTGAAGCTGCAGTGGCACAAGTTTTGGACTGATCTTCAAGAATTGTTCAGCATATGCCTTTCCATTGACCACATGGCACCTGTGTGCGAGATTTCAGCAAGCTATGGTTTCTCACGGCATTTAATGCCATTTGGACTCTTGTCTAATCATTGCTTTTCAAAGCCTCAGATAAGCTGAAGACTGATCCTCAAAGGTCACATTTCCTTCTGTGAAGAGTTTCAGAGAAATTTTGATTCACAGCCTCATCCTAGTGGGATTGAGGCCTTTCTCGGTTATCAGTTGTGAAATTCACTCCTTCCACCAAAGATCAGACAAAAATGTTGGCTTAGCATATGGTTAGGACAGCGAACAATGCCAGCTCTTCTGTGTTTCTTTCTTGGGGTTGCAGAAGCTGAGTGATGCACTCAAGCTCATCAGAGCTGTTTTCAGCAAAGCTGCTAAGAGACTCAGACAACCAATGTGATTTTTTTTAAAAAGTAATACTAGCTTGTTCAGGGTTATTATGCCCTTCCCTGAACAAATCTCTTCTCCCTAGAAATCTTGTCTTGTAGGTATTTAAAATTTCTGCTTACTTCTGTGGAAAGAAGGAAATCTCGGATCTTTCTCTCATAACAGACAGATCAGCTCTCTTGCATGCAATATGCAGTTCTCTGAGATGTGCTAGATCAGAGATACCTCAGTGATTGTAGTTTCAGCATATTTGGAAGTCATCAGGCAAGCTATGGGCAGGTGTGTCACCTGCACTGCACTGAGCTTGCATGGTAAGTTGGATGCACCCCAGACACATCAGATTGCCGTTACGCTAGAGTGTGCACAGCTTTTTGCAGCTAGAGCTTCTTGGACAGAAAGCAAGAACCCTGACTTTGTCAGATAAAGTAATGTAGTCCAGTTGGTGGCTCATAACTCAGATTTAGCTTGTAATATGCCTCATCTATTTGATCTCCTACCTTTGCCTTTGAAGAGACGGAGAACAGCTGTTTGAGTGCTGGACACCACCCAGCTAGCTGAACGCTGCTGCTGTCCCTGCGGCAGTCCCAGCCTGTGGCTAGCAGGGACCTGGGGAGCAAGGCAGCTCAGGCCATTGGCTACAGACTTCCCTAAATCCTGACTGTGTTTCCTTTGGCTGCCTAGGCTGGGGTAAGGAACGTATTCAAGAGTTGTCGCACTTGTTGGATTTGCCAGTAAAGAGCTGAGGCACCTAGCTTCTATTATCCAGGTCAGAATCGCATTCAGTTATGTATTCAACATTCCCAGAGTATAAAGTGAAGACTAGCCTTCCTACCTGATGAAGTGCTGGGAAGATGAATTTCCTCTAAGTCATAGTCACTGCTATTCCCCTGCATCTTTGAGGGATGGAAGGTACTGGACAGAGTAAAGCAGACCTTTCTTTGCTCACCTTGGGTGCTCACCCCAGGACTGGGTGTGCTTTGGCACAAGGGTTTCTCTAGAGAAAGAAACTCTGAAAGCAAAGAGTGAAGTCCTTTCCCCAAAGCAGCAATGTGGTTTCTAGTCCTGCTGACCTAGGTGTTTTGAAGGGGTCACAGGAATCTAGGCATGGAGGCCCTAGCGGTTTTAGATGTTAAGTTAAAAGCAGTTCTTTTGGCCATTCAAGACCCCATGATGTCCAGTATGATACAGCCCTGGTGGAATCCCCAGAAGTTTAACTGCATCCATTAGTGATTTACCTCAGTGCCCAGTTATTATTTAGAAGTTATTTTCTAGGTCTAAGGTCATGGCAGGTAACAGTGTTCTTGCTCAATTTTCTGCCTTGATTCCCTTCAGGAGGTAACCATCTCTACAGCAGGAAAAGCTAACAGATCTGAGTTCCATTCCTGAGCAGTTCTTTGGTCATGTATTCATGTACATCATTGCCATTTTCAGTTTATATGAATAAACTAGGTTGCGAATTATTCAAGAGCAGATATGTGTGTGCTAAGTAAAGTCTGATATGGGGGCAGTAATTAACTTCCATGAGTGGCTTGGAACCAGCAGATGTAAGTAAATAAGCTGTAGCTGTAGTGCTATCAGTACCTGTCTGAGGTGCTGAGCTCCGTTTTCCTGCTGAGGTGAACTGGAGCCCTCAGCTAGCTGCTGCTGTCATTCCCTGGAGATGCTGAAATTCCACGTATGTATGTTTATGGGCTGAGGTTTTTCAGAGGTGACAGAAGGAAGTGGGTGTGCAGCTCTCGTTGACTGACCAACCTTAGACATGTCTGACAGTCCTAGCCCATAATATGGGACATGCTTTAGAACAAAGTAAAGTGGCAAAGTCAGTGTCGGGGAGTTCCAACATGACCCCATTGCTTCACTGCAACAGGCCTTCCAGGAACATGATTGTACGTAATCGCAGTGAATGGCAATGGCTGCTTAATTCAAACAGTATTACCATAATTTTATCTACTGCCAAATAGTTTGATGTTGATTAATTATATGTTAACTAGCTGTGAAATTCTAGTCTGGTCTTTTGATGGGAGACTTGCCAAATTGTGGAGGCACCTAGAGTGGCTTCTTAGGGCTAGTGAAGCTCTCCTCATGAAGTGGAACTAGCACCTTTCTGTTTTGCCTCATTGACTGCACTTACCTTTTAATTTGCCATTAAGAGTTCAGGGGAATGTAACCAATAACTGTACTAGTGAGACCCTGAGAATACTTGTCTCCTGCAGTGAGAGCCTCTGCTGTGTTTATGTAGCAGTGGTCTGACCAAGCTTCTGTAGCCTTGACCTTTTGTTCTTTTGACTCAGTGGGACAATTTCTTTGGGAAAGCAGAATTGGGTCCATATGTTGTTTTTATCGCCCCAAAGAGAAATAGCTGAACAATATTGTGAAGGACTCCTGTTTTAATTACTTTTGGAGAAGGGAAGTAGTTAATCTTTATTCAGATAGCTGGAGTATGGGTCAAATAAACACTACAGTTAGTTGCATTGATGTGTAAATGACTTACAGTAACACAACAAAAATCAACCAGAATAGAGTGGCATTGCTGCTCTCTAATACATGTGCATTTTGTGGTGCAAACAAAATAGCTGCATAACTAGAGTGGGGAAAATTTGATAGCAAGGATTTCAGCATGACCATAATAATTAATTTGGCAGCCTGAGTTATGATTAAGTCGTAATGCCTGAGCCCTGTTCCTATTAATACCTGTGCTACTAGGTTAAAGCTAGCCTGGATTTGCCCACATCTGCTACTGCAGTGTAGACAAACCATTGGAATATAACACGGCGTTACAGTCGTTTAGGTGGTCATGACAATGTAAAAGCTTCCAATCTTCCTCCAGCTGCTGTTTCTAAGTCTTGTGCAATAGTTATTGCTACCTCAGTGGTGCAAATGTGAATGATGTAAAATGATTTTAAAAAAAAGTTTTAAATCCAGATTGGTTTACCGATACATTTTCATATGTGTGCCCAAATCTGTTTTCAGCTCAGTGAAGAGACAGAAAATTATGGGGGCAAAAAGGGATAAGTTGTTAAAGAAGTCAGGAACCTATTCGGAATAGCTGGATAAATTGTTTTGTGAAGCTATCTTCTGAGGAGAAGCAAACATGAGAATAAAGTAAATGCCAGCTTTGTATGACTATCTCCTGATAAATCAGAGGGTACCTTTGAATATATAATATGCAGGAGATGACAAATTTAGGAAAACATAATGGAATTGAGTGCACAGCTAGCGTAAACTGGTATGAATGTATTACGCATGTGGGGCTAAGCGTAGTCACAAGGGCTGAAGATCTGTCACTACTTCAGAGGAGGGATTCTACTCTAAAAGGGGGAATCATAGAGGAGGCAAGCCATTATGGTAAATGGACTTTATTTCATCCATAATCTGTGGTGAAGATGGCACAACTATTAAGGATTTTTGTAGAAACTGTGTGAAACAACACAGTCCTTTTGAAGAGTGATTTGTGATCGTGTATCTAAATACTGTGCTGTTATGCTCTCCCTTAAGAGTGGAGTCAGCCGAGTAAAAGCTGTACGTCTGTCCCTAATGCTGTCAGCATTGATGCGAACATCAGGGCATTCTGTCATCTTGCCTGGTCTGAATCTTTGTCCCAGTAGAATTGTCCGAATGCTACAACTGCTGGTCTAGGAGATAGCCCAGGAGGTGCATTGCCTGCTTCACTTCATGAAAAACTTGTCCTAAATCTGTCTTTCACTTGCTTCTGAGTTTGTACTTGGAAAAAACAATCATGGTAATTTGATTTTATTGGTTTGTTTGCTTGGATCTTCTGTGGCATCATGTATCCAATGCAGATGGTAGTTTTTCTTTAGGTGGAAATATGAGTGCACAATGGCACAGTGGCAGGAATGCCCCAGTGTTGTGCTAATGGAACCAAATTTTCTGAAATAAATGGGAGGATGGTTTACTTTATTTTCTTTACCATCTCCTCTCCACACAGCTGAAGTGGTGAGTTAACAGCCATGGAAATGGGATTGAATGGAAATACTGGACATTATTACATGGCTGCTTTTCCTTGCTGGTGCTTTTGGCATCAATGTTGGAAAAATGGTGACTTCTTCTGTGGCAATAACCCTTTGTGATGAGAGCTTCTGGTGAGTGTTGTGGTACAGAGATGGCCCAGCTCAGCTGCCTAGGGGCAAAACTTGTAACTTGAAAGGAATGACCACAAAGCGTGGCTTCTAGCAAGTTACTCAAACGCAGCATTCACTAGAAGAAGCAGTCCTGCCTTCTGCTTTCCCTGTTGCTGCCCATCCTCCCAACACGTTCTTTGCCTGAACATACACAGGTGCTTCTGAATCAGCTCAGGGAACTGATTCCACTGAGACCTAAGTGAGCGGTTCCTCAGTGAGTCTTGCAAAAGAGCTACAGAAACATTTGTGTCGGCACAGGAGGAATGGGAAGGCACAGACTGCTCTGGGACAGTGAGGCTGCTCTGTCGTGGTGTCGGGACCAGCCTGGTGTGATCAAACCACAACTCTGAGGTGCAGTTTCCCAAGAGGCTCAAGCCAACCTGACTCACGTTGTCCTATCAAACCAGGCAGTCTTTGTGTCCTTGGCTTCTGTGTGTCCCACCTCTCCCAGCCCCTGTAGTTTTGTGGAGATCCACATGAGCTTTCTTGTCTGACTGAAAACTAATCCACCAAACCCACAACAAAATTTGTTTTGGCTGGGATCAGCCCTCTCATCTGGCTAACCAGAGTCCTACAATTGCTAATGATGGCTCAAAGGCAGCAGTAAGTTTGTGTGGCTACAGATGGGGAGGAGGCTGGATTGGCACTTTCTAGATTGACTTAAACCTCTTGTGAAATTGCTACTTAGGAGAAGTAAGTGAAAAGCATTATCTCATGGCAGAGAAGAGAGAGTGTTTCGTATGGCAAAGAAAAGGGGGATTCATTATTGAGGTGGTCCGGTTCCAAGGCTGGCGTTGCTTGTCCTAAGCACTGCTCTAGAGCTTGAATAAAAAACCTTCACTGACATTGGCTGAGAAAACCATGCTAGAATGGGATCTAACGCAGTCCTGTCCACACTGCAGCCACTGTAGCAGGAGCACACTTCCTTCGGTTCCTGCTTCCCTTGGTTCAGCAGGAAGAATAGAATAGTCTGAAGTAGCCTGTGGGCACTGACCATGGCTCTGCTGCTGATGTGAGCTGGCACCTGGGCATGCGGAGCACAGGGAAGCTCGCTCTGCCCTTTCGGTTTTGACAGGGGTGATGCTGAGCTGGCCGTTCCCACCGCCAGTTGTGTTTTCAGAGCCTCGGGGAAACTGCTTCTTCCTTTCATAAGCGCGGTTTGAATGACCCCTGGTGGAAGCTTCAGACAGCCGGGATTTCTAGGAGTGGGGTCCCAACGTGAGGCTTCGGTCGGGCAATGTTAGGCACCCACACGTGAAAACTGGCTGCTAATGGCTGTGGGGTTGTGTTCAGGTGGAGCTGGGCTGGAGCTATCAGCAACCTACATTCCTTACGCGCATCCTGTCTGCTTACATTCTTGGTATCATAGTACCTGAGCCTAATGTGTGTGTGTACTCACACATTCCTCCATTCCTTCTCTCTGCTCTGTCTCTTTCCCTTACCTACATAAGCAGGGTGGAAAAGCTTTATTACAGTTGCTGTACCCTCATTTTTCCTCCTTAGTGCCTGTCTGTTGCATTGCCCTGTCTCTACACTGCCCTCCTGTCTGCTCTCCACGCGCTGTGTGAGTACCTCCATGCTGTCCTACACTGTGCAGTTATGGTAAATACCAGCAAAGGCAAGGAGCTGTGTCATGTTTTTAATGTTCAGAGGTTATTCCACCACATTTCCCCAATGTGTATGCAAATCCCTACCACCACTTTGTGAAGAAGGAACTGGATTTTAGTGCATAATCTTCATATTTCCCCTGCTTGCTTGATGCACATTGGACACTCCAATATCTTACAATCTTGGCTACACAACCTAGGTGAAAAACCACCACAACCATCCATTGATAATGATATATTTCTTGCCATTTTTTTTTTTTTTAGGCTGATTTGAACACCAATATTGAAGATGAATCCAGGTCTTTCTATGGCGTTTCCAGCCAATATGAGAGCCCAGAAAACATGGTCATTACGTGTTCCACCAAAGTGTGTTCCTTTGGAAAGCAGGTGGTGGAGAAAGTGGAGGTAGGTGCAGATACCTGGGTGCAAAGTTCTCTCTGGCTGCTGTTTTGTCACTTCAAGTATTTGCATCCTGCGTGTATCTCGAGGCAAAATATATCCTGTGCTTGTTGTCAGGGGGATGGATGCCATAGATTATTATTTCTGAGACCTGCAGGTGTGAGATTGCTCCAGCCTGCAACATGGCGTTGTCTCAGGATTTCATTGAAGGTCTGGTAGTGTTTGCTATTTTTTCCTTAAATCTTAGTTTCTGAAGACATGTGAATATGTAAGATTCTCAACTCTGGTGATTCTTTCAGGGTTTTTTGGGAGCAAAGAAAAGCTAGGAAACCTGGACCTTTGTTTTGCAGTCCAGAAAGGTGAAAACAAACAGGCAACACCTTGCTCTCATCAGTGTTTTTAAAGAGATCATTTATAGAGTAGAGCCATTAATTACTAGACTGTTAATAATTTACAGAATATAGTCTTACGGTTTTATGGGGTTTATCTTAGTGCTTGTACACTTACAGCTCAAGCAACAGTGGAGCTGCATAATTATGCATATATTTGGTGTTCGAGAAATTCTTTCTGATGCCAATTCAGCTGCCAAGAGAGCTGCTCTGACCTGCCTCCTGCTGCTGTTTTTTGCAAGGAGCCTTTACGTGCAGGAGGAGCAGTAACGTGCAGAACACCAGGTGTTCTCATGTAAGCAGTCAGTTCAGACTACATCCTTCCCCAAGACCTGTCTCCAGTCAGATGATAGACGTGCCTGAAATCTGGCTATGCATTTGCATGATGGGATAGATAGGCCAAAGAGGTGTCATGGTGCATAGGAAAGGAGACCAAGCTCCTGGGGTGAAAGGAGGTAACAGGAATTTAAAGGTCTCCTGTGAAATGACAGAATCCAACCTCAATTTATGTTCAAAGGAAGATGAAGTACACAGGAGCCAAGATGTGAATGTGAATCCCTCTGTGTAACACGGGCCAGACCCTCTCCTAAGGGGAAGCGGAGATACTCCGTTCTCTTGCACAGGTAGTCCTTTCCAGCTCTGAAGCATCCTGAGCATACAATTACCATCATTACTAGGAGCTTCCTGGTCCTGCTAAACTAGTAGTTTTTAACTTTTCAGTTTATTCACACCTAGCATTTCTGCAGTAGAGATGCAGACCATGCTATAGTACAGCTGACAGTTGGTCTGCTCCTCTTAGTTACTCTTCACAGCACCTTGGCATTTTGCTGCTCATGAGCTGGAACCCACTGTTTTAAAGAAAGAAGAAATCAAGCTGAAGAAATTAAGAGGCCTCGAGGAGACTGACCTGGGTGCAAAGTACTGTAGAGGAATGATTAATCGGCTCATTACTGTTAGTAAAATGACTTGAAAATGCCATTGTAATTTTTCTATTCTGAATCCCTTTACGTGTTTAATGCTGCTCATGTGGGAACATCAGCTCCATGCGCCTCTTTTGTGTTTTGCATTGCAGACAGAGTATGCACACTACGAAAACGGACACTATTCCTATCGCATTCACCGTTCCCCTCTCTGCGAATACATGATAAACTTCATTCATAAACTCAAGCACCTTCCTGAGAAGTATATGATGAACAGTGTGCTGGAGAACTTTACTATCTTACAGGTGGGACTTTCAACTGTTTTCGTTGGAGCTTGGAAACATGTAAGCCCCATGCAGGAGTTCAGTGTTGCGAGTCAAAGCAGATTTCCTTTTACAGCTCAGTATCTAATTGAACTTAGTATCTCTCACATGTATTACACCTCAGGACCATTTATGGAGCTCTAGAGATAGTAACTCACGCAGAGAAGCAGCAGGGAAGAATTCGAGAGACCTGAGTAAGAGAGAGAGAAAAGGAAAGATAAAGGGAGGAGAAGGATGCAAAAGTCAGTGAAGGAAATGCTTATTCCACTATTGGGCAAATGTTGAGGTCCTTTCTATGCCCTAGATCTTTTTGCAAGGTAAAAAACCCAAGAGCACTGTTAAGTGGCTATATAATTTTGTCGTGGGGAGTTCTTTACGGACCAGGTAGAGGGGGAAAAAAAGTTGTTTCCTCATGACCAGCCTGAACCTGGAAAAAAAATGGAGGCATTTAAAGGAAGGGGCATGTTGGGGAAGCTCTGTGACACTTTCATGGATTGCTGCAATCTTTAGGTAGGGCAGTGCTAGAAGGCTATAGGTTTGCATTAGTGACTGTTATATACCAGGAACCTTTCCAGGCTCAGATGCAGCCTAAATTTGGGAAGAGGGCAAAGACAGCTTAGAAGGTGGATTTTCCTACTGGACTGAGTTCTGTGCTCGCCTCTACAAGATGCGTCACAGATCTTCACCCAGAGAACATGAGGCTGGGTAAGTAGAAGAGATGCTAGCAGCTGTATGAAAGAATGGAAATCAAGTGGTCTTCATTCCATTCTCTGGAGATCTTGTGGAACTTCAGGCAACTCATTTCACTGCTCTGTGGCTCAGGTACCTCAGTGCTAAAACACAATGTTAATAATATACCTCACAGGACTTTAGGAGGCTTTACTCTTTTGTGTTTGTACTAAGGTCTTTAGCATCTGGAAGAAAAAAGGAGTATAAATGCTAAGAGGTTTGTTTTTTTTTTTAATGTGAGCAAAAGTGTGAAGGGTGCAGGGACAGAGAGATGGAAGGCTGTATGTAATCCATGCTGAGGAACACTAACTGCTTTCTGCATGTTTCATTCCTTAGGCCAGCGCTTGCTATAAATTCCATGAACGAAGTTTTCATATAGTTATACTTCTACTGGGGTATAAAATATATAAAACATAAAAACATTTTATGTTTCAAGTAATCTCATGTCTTACCTCCTGTCACAGAGAGGCAGGTCTCATGTGGGTGCTGGCACAGCCTTTAATACGCTGCCTTGCAGTCCTGCTCCCTGAGCAGCAAGCTGAGCATTTCCCACCTCATACTCCCCACTGGGGAGCTGAAAAATGGTCACGCCTAATGCAAGGCATGCTGCTAGTCCTCAGTCTTCACTAGCAAAATCTGAGGCGAGTCTATTTATTTTTTTTTCTAGACTCTTTCATAAGTTTAGATACCCCTAATCTCACAAGCATATTTTATCTTGCTTTGCACGTTGCTCTGGATCTAGCCCTCCCAAGATTTCAGAGCCCGTTTTTCAGACAAGGCTCTGATGCCTGGATGTGTGTAACTCACAACAGCCTGCAGAAGAAAGGGGAAGGGTTAGTACAGCTGCAAACCCAAGCGATGAAGTAAGGAAAGAAAACAGAATAGATCAAAATCAGGCTGCTAAAATTAATAAGCAAGTTTGAAAACAGCTATTTTCTTTGTTTGCACAAGAACAGTTGGGGCTTTTGTACAGTTCAAGCCTCCAGCTGGTATGTTTTGCTTCTGCAGTTGAGATGGTGCTACTGCTGATAAAAATGCATCTCCTCCAGCAGTAGAGAACAGCTTGAAGCTTCAGCTATGGCACAAATTCAGATGACAAGAACGTGCAAAGTCGTGCAGTGACAGAGAGAGGGAAGCTGAGCTAGAAGCTCAGGGTGCAACGTTTTGCTTGTTCCTGCCACGTAGTGTAGGCAGTGCATGCTTCTGAAACTAGGACACAATGGAGTCAAACCTACAAGTCTCCTGTAAAATGAGTTATACTCTATAATCCTCATGGTCTGTGTCTACCACTGACAAGCAGGAGCAGATGGAGGGAAAGAACTGTTCATGGCTGTGATGCATCAACATACATGAGCAGGAGTGGATGTGCCACAGGAGGTGGTTTCTCTGTACCCAACAAACAAAGCAAAAAGGGATTTTCGGTGAAACACCTCTCTGCTGAAATCTGCAACACTGCATGTGGGGGGTAGAGGACCTAACGGATCTGCATCCACATAGGTGGTCTCTGCTTGGTCACAGCTTTGTTTTCTACACCATGGACTCTGCTCACCCTGCTATCTCTTCACTGCATTGTAGTCCTGATGTTTGAAAGTGCTTTGCTTGGCTGTGTGGGCACACAGACTAGGTATTGTGGTGACCAAGTGTATCATTCCTGGTCTTCTCTGGTTTTGCCTATTCCTGACTTTCTGCTCTATGTTAAATGTGTTGGAATATGTAAGCAGTGAAACAGCAGTTGCCATCTCAGCTTCTTCTCCTTTTCTGTCTAGGTTGTGACAAACAGGGACACACAGGAGACTTTGCTGTGCATAGCATATGTTTTTGAGGTGTCAACTAGTGACCACGGGGCCCAGCATCACATCTACCGGCTGGTGAAGGACTAGAGACTCTCTGCCCTGAGTCGTCCATGGGATGCATGTTTAAGAAAAAAGCCTGTGCTTGAACAACCCCTGCCCCCTCACACCAAACTGAAAAATAAACTGCAGATATTGTGTATTTTCAGAAAAGCACCTCTGAGCCGTTTTGTGATTGACAGGGTCAAATAAGGTTGTACCTTCAGGTTTGTGCCAATGGGAAAAAGACTTTGAGTCAAAGAAACAGGCAAATAACTGCTTGAGAGTTTCACCACAAACAGCACCCTCTAGAATGTATTTCCCACAGAGCACACACAGGGTGTGATCATACACATTAAAGGAGTGGTATCTGAGCATACACGTAGGGCAGTGGCAGCAGCTTCCACAAGTTTGACCATATATGAATAGGTTTAAAATGTTCATGCTACCTCTGATCTGAGTGCGTGCGCTCATATACATTCATTCATAGGTCAACACATGCACAGACATGCTTACCATACATTTATATAGATGTCAGACATCTGTGGACACATGTGTGTGTATAGAGACTGCACATACAGCCAACACACCTGCCTGTCTAGCTGTCGCCCGTAGCAGGTGTGCAGTCACAGGCTCCTTCAGCCTTCCTCCTGTTAGAGGCTGGATGCTGTTTCCCCTTCTTTCATGCATGATAGTGAGAGACCAACCGTTCTTTTGCCTTATAAATGAAGTTATGCTTAGAAAATGTTAAATCACATTGTCTTGCCCAGCAGATTTCCTCCATGTACCAGGTCTGCTGACTTGACTGACTTAAAGTGATTCTTGCTGCTTTTGCTTCTGTTCTCCCTGCGCAGTTAGCACTGCTCTGGGAGCTAGACTCTGCTCTTTTCTTGCGCACCAGCAGAATAATTGTTTACAGAGATCAAATTTTTCCACTTGTTAGTTGCAGTGAGGTGCACAAGTATTACAAAGAATACCATTTGCCCAACAAATTGCAGGAAAAGGATGAGAGAGAATAGTGAAAAGAGGTTAGCTTTCCATGTTTCCAAGGTAATCAAACGCAGTCTCTCTGCTTTGCTTGTAAACTGAGGTTGTTTACTCGAGAGTCACTGAGAGGCAATAATCTTGGTCCCCACAATGCTGCTGGTGTGGGGGAAGATCTAGCTATTCATGTTACTCTGAGAGAAGAGGTGGATTCCATGATGCTCCCTGGCAGCTACCGTACAGGCAATTTATTGGGTGGCCAGGCACAGTCCCATGGCAGAGATCTGGGTATATGGTGTTACATCTCTTTCCGCAACGCAACACAACAACTTAGGAAACACTCCTCACACGTATTTCAGACGTTTCCATCCCTGCATATTTGGCATACAGAAAGGTATTCATGGGTAGTTGAGTAATCTGAGATACCATCAGAAATCAAGGGTTTATTAGAATGCCAGAAGGTAAGGGCTTCAGCCACACACAGATGAAATCTGACTTCTTTAAAGAACTCATGAGCTTGTTGGTACTCCCTTCCATAGCCTTCTGCTGGTTAAAGGGCTCTGGATTCTATGAAGATACTGTACAACTGTTCACACGGCATATGTAGAAGCCTGCAGACTTACATATCTCTTCCAGCTTCCTAACGATCTTCCTGTCCTTTAAAAACTTCAATTTCTGTATTTGAAGTTGCAAGTTGTACTCATTAACAAGGTATTCCAGGAGTCTTCTCACAGATTGATGATTTTGTTTCCTGCACATTTAAATCTCAATTCCCTTCAAAGTTTAAATCTTCCACACCTAGGAAATGTTCTTGCCATGTTTTACGGACTTGGATTAATCCTTTGAGTACTTGAATGTCTTAAGTTTCCATGGCTTTTTTACAAGTATTGTTTAATATTCCCCATCCTCTCACTGAAATTCATGAAAAATGCTCAGCCAGTCACCTTCCAGCATACCATCATCATCACTTCCAGTTGGTATATTAGATGGGGGTGAGGGGTGGGGGGGAGGAAAGATTCCCTTACTGGAACATTTTCTTTTAAAAATATAATTTTGTACTCAAGTATCTGCTCCAAACTCTTCCACTATACTGGGAGAAAGCACCGGCATTTCTCGAATCAACTCATAGCTCTTTAACGTCCATGGGGTTCTCAGGTTCCTTAGCTTTTCCCCACAAGATGCTCTGGGCAATCTGCTGCTTTAGATGCGTGTTTCAACCATCTAGTTTTTCACTAGCTCTTCTTCTTGACTGCATTTACGGTCTTCCTTGTGTGTTTCATTAGCTGTGCTTTCTCTTATCCAGCTTTAAACAAATTCTGGTAAACACTGAACTTAGCTAGATAATGGTAGCTTCAACCGCTCCGTGCAGTACTTCTGAGGAAGAGTCTGCTGATGGCTTGGAATCATCGTTATTTTACTTTGAAGCTGCTATTGAGAACAGTTGTTCTTTGCTAGCTGGTAAGTGTAGAGAAACATGCAGCATTTTCCTCGATGACTTAAATCCTTAGTATTCCGCTGGCTTGTTGTGAGCTGATAGTATTGAGTTTCTTTCTTTAAACTGCTTTCCAGAGTCAGTGTAAAACTTATTCAAGCCTAGAATGCTGCCACTAGGTTTGTAATAGTTTATGACTTTAGGATTCAATATAATCTTTTCTGACTGTGATGCAGCTGGGTGAGTTGTTCCTTCACAAGGAATTAATATTCACGAAACAATAAAGAATGAATTATTAAAATTGAACTTATAAATTGAGTGAGTTAGACAAGTTTATTATGGTAAAATTTTGACATGGCACTCCCTAAAAATGTTTGTCTGAAGCGTGAGTTCGCATTGGTGTGGCTGTCAGCAGTTAGATGAAAAGCAAATGACTAAGATGACCTTTTAACAAAGATGACACATGACTGTGTTAACTGAGGCAAGGGTGTGTACTGAGAAAGATGAGTACGGACCCATTCTCTTCTAACCTCACCAGTGGTCTGAAGGAGGGAGAAAGCAGCAAGGTAAATTCATCTGCGGATAGCACCAAAGGAGATTTTGGCAAGCGGAGGGTGTACAGGGAACTCGAGCGACTTGAACAGCATTGAAACACTAGGCTTGAACTGGGAGAATAAATGCTAAAAATTATTTGGAATATTATTTAAAATGTCCTTAAAAGAACAGGAAAAAGATGGCAAATGAAAGGTAAATCTCAGAAAGGTAATCAGTGTCTGAGAGGTGCATAGTCAGAACATGATCCAAAACGGGACAGCACGTTGGACCTAACTGTCAAAGGACAGATGCACAAATACAAAACTTGAGTGGCAGAGGTGAACGTGAGAGTCTGGTGAAAATCTAACGGCGCTACCCACTCAATGACACGGAGACATCCGCTGCAGGATGAAGACTTCGCTGTCCGTGGAAGAGGCGATGCCAGGCCCCACAGAGGGTGCTTTATTTGGCCTAGCACGTGAGGAATCCTGAGGATTTCCATTTCAGCAGAGATTTCAAACAGAAGACCAGAGTATAGTCTACTTGTAAAGCCCTACTGAATGTGCTTCATGTAAGGGTACAATTTTGGAACAGAATAGAGTGGCTGCAGTTGGAAGGGGCCTGCAAAGATCATTAGTCCAACTGCCTGACCACCTCAGGGCTGACCAAAAGTCAAAGCA
Organism: Falco naumanni; assembly: GCF_017639655.2. Classification (NCBI taxonomy): domain Eukaryota; kingdom Metazoa; phylum Chordata; class Aves; order Falconiformes; family Falconidae; genus Falco; species Falco naumanni. The sequence goes on along the minus strand of NC_054058.1, from coordinate 8,184,676 downwards.
TGTTAGTGAGGGCCTTGTCCAAATGCCTCTGAAACACCGACAGGCGTGGGGCATCGACCACCCCTCTAGGAAGCTGTTGCGGTGTCTGACCACCCTGTCGGTAAAGAAATGCTTCCTCATGTCCAGTCTGAACCTCCCCTGACACAGCTTTGGACCATTCCCACGCATCCTGCCACTGGATCCCAGGGAGAAGAGGCCATCACTGCCCGCTCCACTTCCCCTCCTCAGGAAGCCGTAGAGAGCAAGGAGCTCACCCCTCAGCCTCCTTTTCTCCAATCTAGACAAACCCAGAGTCCTTGGCCACTCCTCACAGGACATTCTTTCCAGCCCTTCCACCAGCTTCGTTGCCCTCCTCTGGCTGCAGTCCAGGACCTGCACATCCTTCTTAAATTGTGGGGCCCGGGACTGCACACACCGCTTGAGGTGAGGCCGCACCAACGCTGAATGCAGCGGGACAGTCACCTCTCTTGCCCGGCTGGTGATGCTGTTTGATGCACCCCAGGGTGCTGTTCGCCCCCCTGGCTGCCAGGGCACCCTGCTGCCTCACGCTGAGCCGGCTGCCGGCCAGCACCCCCAGGTCCTTCTGCAGGGCCGTGCTCCAGCCACTCCTCTCCCGCCTTATCCTTGTGCTCAGTGTTACTTCATCCCAGGTGCAGAATCCAGCATTTTTTCTTGTTAGATTTCATGCCGTGGATGATCGCCCAATGCTGCAATGTATCCAGATCCCTCTGCAAGGCCTCGTGTCCCTCCAGAGAGTCAACAGCACCTCCCAGTTTAGCATCTTCAGCAAACTGGCTAATGTCAACTCCTGCAACCAGATCATTGATAAAAATATGGAGGAGAACTGGCTCTAGAATGGACCTCTGAAGGACTTGGCTAGTGACTGGCCACCAGCCAGAGGTAGCCCCATTCAGCACAACCCTCTGAGCTCTGCCCTTGAGCCTTCATCCAGCGCACTGTGGACCTGCTCATGTTGCAGTATCAAAAGCCTTACTAGAAAGACTACAGCCACCGCTTTCTCTTCATCCACTAGGTGGGTGACTTTATCGTAGAAGGATATCAATTAAGTTAGACAGGAGTTGCCCTTTGTGAATTTGTTCACTGTGCCTGATGATTGTATTGCTCTTTAAATGCCTTTCAATAGCGCCCAATACGATCTCTGTAATTTTTCCAGGTACTGAGGTTAGACTAACAGGTCTGTAGTTTCCTGAGTCTTCGAAGCCTCACGCCCTTCTTGTAGATTGGAATAACACTGGCTAGCTTCCAGTCAGTGGGGACCTCCAATTTTTGTGCTCGGGTGAGGACAAGCTGCACCAGGACTAGCCTTACAGCATCAGGCCCTGCACTGTTGGAGTCCCAGTGGGTCTGGACAGCCAATTTGATGCAGAAGAGGATCTAACTGAATGACTTGCTTGGTAAGCTATTGCACGTCAGTTGATCTGTTGTAACTGTCCAAGTGCAGGTTTCTATTTGCACGTAGGTGGTCCCCCACAGGGATGAGTCTTCACCAGACATTACTGTGCAGCAGCTGACATGCCGCTGTCTCTGCCATGCACACTGTACGTTGCTGCTCATGGCCTGTGTCTAGGTCATAACCTGTGCTTTGAAGCATGGGAAGGAAAGGATGCTGGGAAGCAGGATAGCAAAGATGATGCCATGAAGTCAAAGCTGGAGAAAGATGGTTTGGTTTTTAACATGGGAAAAGGGCTCCATTTATTTTTTATGTGTAGTGAAGTATTTTTCCCTGCAGTCTTGCAGACCTGTCACTCTCAGAGGTTGCTTTGAAGAAGTGTGCAGGGCTAGTGCTGTTAACCTTCACTGTGCAGGAGCTCGAAGTGGCAAGTAAAGGACAGAAGCACCCTTTGCACTATTATTAAGCAAAATTTACACCTTCATTCACGAAGTTCTGTTGTGGCTACTCTCTCCAAGTCAAATAAATGCCTTCAGGAACTGACAACAGCAACATAGAGGCAGAGCTGCCAACAGCTTTCCATAAGATCTGCATGGCTGGTAACCAGAATCAGTCAAGCCTGGGGAAAGACAAGCCAAGTACTTTAAACACGCAGAAAGCAGAACATCTTGAAATGCCTGCGGTTCTGCACCGAGTATGAAAAATCCATGCAGGTGCAGTCCCGCACTTGCCCATCGGGTGTCATTGCTAGCCACAGCAAGGTGACCGAAACACCTGGGACAGAATTAGCTACTTCTCTGTAAACCAGCCAGCCCCCACAGTTGGCCATGTAGGTATGAACAGGACCAGCTGGCTACAGCCCCTTACCAGTGCATGCACCCACCTATTTCAGCCCTATGCAATTTCCTTCCTGATCTCTGAGCCACGTGTGGACAAATCAAATAAAATCTCACCAATGAGAAAAAAGACTGACTGTTGGGAATAGTATTTTTGGCCAACACAGACATTTGAAATGGAAGCCCAGACAAGAAAGGGCAGTGTTTAGTCCTGAGCTATGGAAAATTGCTTGTGATGTATGTTGGTACTCTTCTGCAAACATGAGCCTGGTGCCATGCATGCATTCACTGCAGGTTTACGTTGGTACAGCAGACCCCACAGAGTAGTCTCTAAAGGAGATGAGCCCTAGAACTCTATTTAGTCCATCAGCTGATAATGAATAAAACCAGATTAGCACAGTTTTAAGATGTTATCGAAGCAATGAATACAAGCCAACAGGCTGAATAACATTAAATCCTAGGACAGTTGATTTAGGGACACTCTTGCAGGTCTGGTTTTCACTTTGTAGCAATGAAAGCCTTTGCTCTGTCCCTTTCTGCTCTTGTTCTTGGAGTTCACAGCTCCTTGGTCAATAACCAGGGTCAGAAAGAGACATTTACCTACCTTTCAAACTTGGAGAAACCAACAGAAAATTCGTGTGACTGGGAGAGTTCACTTTTATGGAGGCTATCAGATGAAGAGGATTTAATAAAGCTGTGAGTCAAAAGGAGTACTGGAAATTTTGATTTGGACTAGAAGGCTTCTGTCCCCTTGCAGACTGGGTGAGATCCATGCAAAAATACCTCAAAGACTGACAGGACTACAGATCTCTGTCCCCAAGGCTTCCTTTCTTGGAATTTCACCAGAAGGAACCAGACAGTACATCAGAACTAAGAGCCAGCTGCAATTTTGCTGAAAAGAAAGGAAAGCAAACAGTAAAAAGGAGCTTATGGTAAAAAAGAGCTAGCTTAGTTTCAAGAGGAAAGGCTAAATTCAACTGTACACAACCAACAATAAATGAAGATACCAGAGTGTCTTACAAGTGTAATTTCTGTTGGGGCAGTAATATTAGAAATATTAACCTTTAGCCTATAAAAACTTGCTGTGAAATCAAAGGACAAAACAGCAAAAGCTGATTCCCTTGATCACTTTGCAGCTGCAACACTGAGGCATTAGAAGATAAAGTGACAAAACAGGGTTCTAAATATACATACTTTCTTTACAAGAAAGCAGCTCAGAAGTTTCCGTTCAGCTGTGGCTCCTTTCTTTTCTAACCCACACAGTTCAGTTTATCAGCCATCAATTGTGCAGCTACATCTGCTTGTGCAATCATGTCAAACTCGATTACCAAAATTATTCCACTTCAAGATAGTCTTCTGAGATAAGACACAACAGACCATGGGTCTGAGCAACACAGAATTAGGTAAGACAGGAGCCCTCCCTTCATCTTCACTTCAAAGCCAAAAGAAACACTTCAGGTAAGACAAGTTCATTTGAATTAATTCATTTATCTGTGATGAGGGGGTGGGAATGTCTTAAGCTGATGTTGCCAACAAAGAAAACATGTAGATAGGCCTGGAGGCAGAGATAGAATTTAAATCTCTACTTCAACATCTAGACCCAAGGATTGTTATTTTCTTGAGTATTACATACACACTTTAGCCTCTGGTGCAATGGTTTCCCTGTGATTTTTTTTGTCCCCATTATTCAGCTGATTTTTGACATCTTGGACCAGATGAAGGAGCTGAAGAACTTGAGTGGTGACAGCAAAGAATAAGAACTAATTCAGACAGGTGAGAACACCTTCAAACTTGCTCTAAAGCTGTAGCAGAGTCAGAGAGAGCACATGCTGAGCCTCCAAGAGGGTGTCAGGGAGTCATGCCGCTTCATCAATCCTGCAAGCACTGTGTAGATCAAAACCAAGTAGCAAGGCAGCAGACAACTGGCATGCTTGTAACAGAACAGCAAGAGCAGGGCTACTCTACAGCAGAAGGCTCACCAGAAGCTTAGGCTGACTACAACTCTGTCAGTAACCTCAGACTGGGATAGAGTCCCATAGCATCTAACTGGAGCAAGGGTTGCCAAAGGTTCCACTAACAGTCCAGTCAGTGTCAGACAAAGACCACATAACGAGTCAGGGCTGAAGTCAATCCTTGACTAGATATGGACAGACCTACAACCTAGTTCAGTCTGGAATGTCCAGTCCTGGGCATAGATAAAGGCTAACGAGCCGTAAGTGCCCCAGGTAAAGCTAGTCAGGGTACCTGAGGCCTATTAGTACATTCAAGGCCCCAAGAGCAGCTTCTCCTCCCATCATGGTGTGTCCCACACCTTGTAAAGTCTGCTTTTTTGGATAATTCCCTTGGACGCCAGATCCAGATCCGCTATGCTGGCAGCCATGTTTTGCCGGCATTTGGGTAATATAACATGCTGATTCAGCAACTAGTCAAGACACCGGATCTGTGATCCATACCATTTTTGGCCTCATAAATGTATTCATGAATACCTCACAAAGAAGAGATCAGGGATCAGGAGTAAAACTGTCTGGAAAGTGGCTTGGGAGCACGTATGAAACAAAGATCCTGAAGGAACGCTTACACTTCATGGAATACTGAAACTTCCCCTGATACATGGAGAATTTCTGCATCTTACTGCCATTCTCTTCATGGCAGCATGGTTATTTAATAATTTCAGTGGAAATAATGGAAGTGTATTCATGTTCATAACGCTTTTCTGCTATACTGGTGCTCATTCTGAGGAAAATGGGCAATGCCTCATTAAATAAAAGCACCTCACTCACCTCCTTCAAATGGACAATACACCAATAATCATGGGAAGAACCTGAATGTAGCAAAGCTAGAGACTGTAAATGAATGATCTCTTTCCGCCAAAAAGAGAAGCACCAACTTTCATTTTTAACCTCCCTAACTTCCCCACAGCACTCACTACAGTTGCCACGCTACTATTTCATCTGAAATTGGTGGCTGGGAACCAAAGCAATCTGTTTGTTACAGCAGAGGGGGCATACTCAGTGAATCACCCTGGAAAGCTGTGTGTCCATTTCTAGATGCCTCAAATGCAGTTACTCAAAGCTGGTTTACATATGTATGTATTAGGTTTGCTGCTCAGATGCCGTAGATTCAAGTATACTGCTGCTGAGGTGCAACTTTCTGTACCTCATTGTATGGCCCACGTCAGAGTGTTCCCACGTTAGATTTGGTCACCTGCGGAAGACAGCTGGTTGAAGCTGAAGCAAAACTCAGAAGAAATTACTGAATCATTGCCCACTTGGATGTTACTGCATTAGAGCTACAGCATCCAGGAGATGGACATTTTTTTGAGCCCAGAACCAAAGTGCCAAAATTCTCTCCACAGATCTCTGTATCTCCTGCTGCATTGCAAAAGAGATTTCCTTCATTGCTTGCTTTAAGGTGAATACATAGCAACATTTCTGTACTTTTGTACATAAATGAAGAACCGAAAGCTGCCGCACATGCTTCTCTTCTGGGGGAGAGGGGAGCAAACATGCAGCAGGTGGCACTGGCACATGTTGCTGGCAGCAGGAGCACCAGGATGCTCGAGATCTTGTTCATTGAACCAAGCGGTCTGTAAAAATCCACATAGGGTGGGATGGAAGGTACGAGAGAATATATTTCATGTGAACATGCCCTTGAATTGAGAAGTGTGACAAGAACAGCAACACCGGAGAAGGAAACGGGAATACACTGGGGACATAAGAACATGAAACAGGTCTTCCTTCTGCAGAGATATTTACAGAAGAGCCTTCAGTTGCTCAACTCAATACGTTGTAAAACACAGTTCCCCCCAGGAGGCCCATGAGCAAACCGGCACTGGTTTATCTCTAGGTGTCTGCCCCGATGCCAGGCACGTCCGCCTCGCACACACCGGGCTCGGCAGCCCGTGCCAGGGCCCTTCCCAGCCGCGTTAAGGCTGGAGGGACACCTCTGCGGGGCCCCCGCTTGAAGCTGGCTCCACTCACTTTTTGTGGCACTTCCACCGGCACCCCGGGGAAGGCAGGCGGGGACTCCGCAGGCCCTCGGCGCCCCTCCGGCACGGCCTCCCCTCGCACAGCACCGCAGGGAGCGGCGCAGGCTGCGGGCTCCCGCTGCCAGAGCACTGCTCAGCCGCACGCTCCCAGCTCACCCGCGGCGCTGGCAGCCACCGCCGTGCACCGGCAGCCGCGGGCTGGGCACCACCGAGCCCCTTCGCCACGGCTGTGTCGTTTGCCGTGGGCTGCGCCCATCCCAGCTCGCCGGCTCGCGGCGCGGCGGTTCCCCGCAGGCACCCGGAGGGGCCGCCCCGCCGCGGGGCCCGCGGGGCAGGGGGGCAGCCGGGGGCGGGGAGGCGGTGGCGTCCCCCCCGCTCCGGGAGGGGCAGGCGGGGGATGCCGCTGGCCGCCACCCGAGGGGCGCACGGGCGGCGGAGGGAGCGCGGCGGGCCCCGGCCGAGCGGCTCCGAGCAGAGCTCTCGCCAAGGCGATCCGGCGCAGGACGGCGGCGGCCTCTCGCTCCAGACTCGGCCGGGCCGGCTCCGGGCGTCGTGAGGCGCGCTGGAGGCCCGGGCCGGCGGCGCTGCCTCCCCTCCTCCGCGGGGCCGGAGCCTCCCCTGGGCAGCGCCCCCAGCTCCTCCCCGCTCGGCAGTGCCGGTCCCAGCCCCTCCTCCCGTTTCCGCTGGCAGAGGCCGGAGCCGTGTCCTGCCGTGCCGCCGCAGCTCCCCCAGCACTCGGCCCCATCCGGCCCGGCCCGGCCCGGCCCAGGGACCCGCGGGTGAGACCCGGCGCCGCGGGGGGCGGCGGGGACTTGCGGGCGCTTCTCGGCCTGGGGAGGCGGCGGGAGCGGGGCGGCGGGGGGCAGCCGGTGCCGCTCGCAGGGGCCGGGGGGCGCCGGCCCGGCGGTCGGGGTCTGTGAGGGGCGGCGGGGTCCCGGCGGGCGGGCCGGGGTAGGGGTGCGGGTGGTCCGTAGGGGCCAGGGGTGTGTGGTGTAAAACAGCAACGCCCCGCGCCCTCAGCGTCTGTGATTTCGTGCGGAAACGGGAAAGTTAGTTCCGAGGGGCGAGCTGAGCCCGGCGGCATCTGGGTCCGCGGTGCTGCTCCCTCGAAGAGCCCGCGCTGCCCACCCCTCACGGGAGCGAACGGCTTCGCCTGGGCATTGCCCCCGCCACCGGGGGGGACACGCTGCCACGGCGCTGCTGGCAGCGGGGGGCTCCCGTCCACCCCCCTGACACCCCCGGGGCTGCAGCGGGGTGCGAGGGCGCCGGGCCGCGGCTCGGGTGGGCGGGGGAGCCCCGGCGGCGGGCGGGAGCGGGACCGCGGCCCGGGGGGCCATGGGGGCGACCCCCGGGCTGGCCGGTGGGCTGACAGCTCCCCTCGGCAGCCGCGGTGCCAGCAGTTCCTCCTTCCCCCTTGTGTAAACCCGGGCTCCAGCGCTGCCTTTTCCTGTTGGAGCTTTTGGAAACTTCTTGCTGAAGGCTGGATGTCCGCCCGCCCGGCACCCTGCTCCCCGGGGGGGCGCGGAGCGCTGCCCCCCTCCAACGGGCCTTGAGCTCCGGAGTGTCTGATGGGCAGAGCAGGGCCTGTGGCACGGGGGTGCCGTGTTGGAGGGGGGGAAACTAGGTTACAAGGGTGAATAAAGCTGCGCTTCGTAGTCCTTTTATCAACTTTTGCGTTCTGTGCTTTTACTCTGCGTAGTTTTGTGGTTTGAGCCGCAGCGCTAGGAACGGGGGCATCTGATTTTCCTACCTGACTGCACTGAACTTGTTATAAGACTTGGGGGTAAGTCACCTGGGATTTCGCTGGGAAAAAGTTGGATATTCTTCAGAAGAGCCGTAAGAGTCAAATCACACTGTTTTTGCTGTTACTCCTAGATGGGCCTAAACTTGACCTGTGGATGCCAAAAATTAACATATTATCGCAGCGAAGTTCTTAGTAGCAGGTGCTACAGGTAGTTTTAATGGTTTAGTTGTTGATAGATTAAGGTCTTTATAGCTAGGGTGTATAATGGTAAAGGATAATAGCCCCCGAAGAAATGCATTAATCTAAGTTATATTGGTATAGACTATGGGGCCAAAGTTAACACTTAATAATTTTAAAAATTACAAAAGATAAATTATCAATGCGATGTGCATATGGTTGATAACACAAAGGAAAAAAAAATCAGTCCTCATAGTTCTATACCCTTTGCTTCCATTTTGCATTTTTTCTGAGCTCCGAGAATGAAAACTGACGGAGCTAATGTAGCTTCTGCCACCAGAACTTTCCCTTCTGTATTTTTAGACCTGTGAAATTCAAATTGCAAATGCTACAGACAAGGCCTTTTCTATAGTGGGGCTGTAAGACTTAACAGTTTTGGGTATCCACACTTTTAAAAAAAATTCCTTCAGAATAAAGCTGCATGAGGAAGCCTTGGGGTCAGAATACGAATATTGCAGTATCATTTGCATTTTTCAGACAAAACTCTAAGGTTAGAATGATCCTGTTCATCTGTCTTGAGGAGGGTAGAGGGTTAACTGGGAACGTCAGTGGTATCTTAGTTATTGTCGTTATTTTAACGGAAAATAGCCATCAGAGATGCATATCCCACAGTTTTTGCTTTCCTTGCTATTTTAAGTTATTTTCCTCCAAAGCATGCCAAACCTCAGCCTGTCGATGAGGGTATTTCCAACACAACTGTGTATTTTTAGTGTTTAACCCTTCCCTCCCCAAATACACAAACTAAAAACCTGCAATTAAAAGAGTGAAATATGGCAGCAACACAAAATAAAATAGGAAAACAACACTGAGGCTGCAGCACTGGTTGGAAGAGTTACTTTCACATTTGTAGCATGTGAAACGAGCACGTTGCACTAGAAAATGCAAGATGCTGTCTCAGTATTACTCTGTGAGAGCTGGTATGGAGTTGATTTGGCCTCAGTCGGAAGAAGCTGCTTGTTTAGAAGCAGTATGTTAAGATTCCTGTTGCATTCGTGTTTTACAATTGAAAACCCATCTCAGTTTTTCACTGTTGTCATGTTTCAGAATCATGCTGTTTGCGAGTAACTGGTGCCCCATTAGTTTTCTACATTGCAAGAATGTCACTGCATTTATTGATGCATAAAACGCTTTAAAGAAGCTGGGCATGAGCCAGCAGTGTGCCCTGCAAGCAAAGGCAGCTGACAGTACACAGGGTTATATATTCATAAGACTACAGCCCATAAATGCAGGGAGGTGATCATCTCCCTGCATTTAGCATTTTTTAGACAGAACCTAGAATACTGCATCCAGTTTTCTGCCCTCAGAGACAAGAAGGGTATGGATGAACTGGAGCAAGTCCAGTGGAAGGCCACTAGGACCACTGGGGGCTGGAGCATGAATTGTGGAACAGCTGGCCCTTGGTAAGGGATGGGGGGGGGTTGGCAGCTGAGGGGTAACCCAGCTGGCAAGGAAGATGCCCCACCAGCCAGGGCACCGTCCCATGGTACCGAGTTAGGCATCCAGTGCCAAACTAGAGTCTATATCACCAGGCAGGTTTGTGGTGATAAGGCAGGTCCAAGATGAAGTTGAGACATGAGTAAGCAGGTCGGGATCAGGCCCAGTGACGTTAATTAGGGACAGGCACAGTTTGGTTATCACTGAACTGGTCCATGGTGATACAGGTAGGTCCGAGGTCAAGTGAGGAAGTTATATCATGGGTCAGTCGGGGTCTGGATCAAGAGGGTCCGTGACCATACACAGGCATGGCTGGAGACAGGCACCTATGATACAGCGTGGGCAGGGACTGAAGGCCAAAGACAGTTAAATGGAGCCCCCAGGGCCATGGGCAGAGAGTGGGGGTGGAGGTGAGGCTGATCAGGGCCTTGAAAAGGTCTTTCAGTGCACTCAGGGCCTTTGTGCAGTATGAGAAGCATATGTTGGGGGAACAGGGCTTGTTCAGCCTGGAGAAGAGAAGGCTTTCAGGGGACCTGTAGTAAAATTTCCAGTACTTGTGAGAACGTTATCAAGGAAACAGCTGGGCTCTTCGCATTGGTACGTAGTAGTTGCATGAGAGACAACGAATACAAGTTGAAACAAGAGGTTCAAGCCAGGTGTAATGAAAACCTTTTCTGTTGTGAGGACAGTGAAGTGTTGGAACAGGTGCCCAGTGGGGCTGTGCAATGACTGTCCTCACAGGTTTTCAAGACCAAAGTGGGTAAAGTCCTGTTGTGACCCCGTAGCTGACCCTGTGTAGAGCAAAGCAGGAGTAGAACCTCAGGCCTGCTCCAACATGAATTCTCTGATCCTAAGATCAAGCAACCATTTGGTCTGAGAAGGAAGGAGGTGTGTAAAACTATGGCAGTACTTGTAAGCACCACCAGCGAAGAAATGGAGAAAGGTTTAAGGATGCTGATGTGTTTCTGAGATACTTGGTTGAGGAATTTTTAAAAAATTTAAAAATTTTCTTCACTGTGTTAAGGTCTTGTGCTGGAAGGTGTGTGTGTGTGTTGGCTGGTAGGCTGAAGATACTTTCTATCTGAAAACTTGCTTTCCTTTAGTGATTCTCAATGTACAAAATGCCTTTTTAGTGTAACATCACGTAAAGATGCTTTCTGGGATAGGTCAAGCTGCGTTCTTTAAGAATTCTTGTAGAAAGTGTGATGACATTAAAACAGGATGCCCAGCCTGTGGAAGGACATTATATGATCGAGGAAGAGTTCTTACCCGAGGGTTACTTTCTTTGTAGAAAATAGAATGGACATGTCAGGATCAGCAGAGCATTTCCCCATTTGTTAATGGACCTGAGGATTGAGTCAATCCTGGTAGGACCAGCTTAGCAATACCCAGAGAATGTGAGCGGATACAAATAAGTCTTTGTCTTTTCTTCTCTACATGGCAGTGAAATTGTGGTAAAGTAGGGATGTGCTGAGGAGCTGCCTTCACTCAGTACAACGCATGCTAGGATTTAATTTTGAGGAAAAGCGCCTATTGGGATGTTACAAACTTCTGTGTATTTTGCTCACATGTAACAAGATGGTCTGTTGGAGACAAAAGAGCTATCACTAGTTTGCTCTGTCCTTCCTCATTTTCTCTCCTGGCCTTCTAAAGCTGACTTCTAGACACTGTTTCTGCTGCTCCTTGTAGCCTGCCTCAGATGAAACTTGCATTGCTGAATGTCAATGCAATGTTTCCTGGGGAAAAATAAAGAAACCAACCCCATGAAATTGGTTTTGTGGGTCACTTTCTCTGGTTCAGTGTTCAGTGGCATACTTTCTGTGGTGTGTTTGTAATGAGGCAGGATGTCGTTCTCCACTGAGATACCAAATGCTTTCCTCATTGCTCAGGTGTTCCTGGGAAGGTTATGTGTCTCTGTGTCTATTGCCGCAGTTAGACGGCACTGTACCTAAACTGCCTTTCAACCCCAACCTCACCGTTGCTTCTCTGCCTGCTTTTGAAAGCACTTCCCCTTCAGGCTCTATTAAACTGTTTCTTCTGATATTCCAAGGACTTGCATTCACTGCTGTCAAGAATAAACTTTGAGGGCTAGAGCTTGTAGAATAGGGCACAATCCTGGGGCAGAGCCCTGCTGGTTTTGCCTTGTCTGCAAGCACAGTAAAACAGGAAGCATCTGACCTCAGTGCTTCACACAGAAGAAAGGACAGATAGGAAATACGGGGTCCCCAGTAGGTAACAAACTGCATTTTGATGGCGGTGATATGTATTAAGCTGTTAAGCTGCCTGTTGAGGAGAGGTAAAAAAATCCTATTGTTGAAAAGCTTTTAAAATCAAGAGTATAAAACAGATAGGCATGTTCTGGGGATAGGTTCAGGGAGATGAGGCAGACTAAATCATAAGCATGTGCTCCAATAAGCCTTTAAGTGGACAAAGGTATTAATTAAGCCTAGCTTTCCTTTGCAGTGATGTGAATATGATGTTGTAATATTATGACGCTGAAGTAGCAACATCAGTTTAAAAGATTTGAAGTTTGCATTAATCTTTGTTTCAAATGGTATAACAGGAAAATTTTTCTTGATTATTTTGAAAGCACTTTTTTCTTTTGCTGTTGGAGTTCTCCTTTCTAATGCAAACTCTGTCATGCTGTTCTAACGCCTGATATTTCTGAAGGTGGAAGTGACTAATAGCTAGGGTGTTTATTTCCATGATCCCTGTTACAAATGCAGAACCTCTTTATGCATTAACTAGTGAATAGCCGATTATATTTCTCAGGCCAAGTCACTGTGTGTCTCTAGAATCAGTTGACCTGTGTTAACTGAGCTTTAGTTTCTACACTGATGGTGTGAAAGTACAGCTGCCTTCGCTGTGGGCAGTCTTCACTGATTTATAGTTGCTTGGAGTGGTCTGTGTGTACTCATAATAAGGATATGATGGAGTATATCAACCTCATGTGGGCATAGGACCACAAGGGCTGTATTATCTTTATGTGGCATGTCTGGGGAGGAGGCAGGGCTAGACTGGAGAAGGAGCTCATGGGGGGAGTAAGTGAAAATGCAGGAGTCTTGAGAAGGCAGTTAGGCTAAGGGAGAGGAAGTCTGCAGCCCTCCCTTGGGAGGAAGGACTGAAGAGGAAGGATGAGGTGGTACATGAACAGAGAGCTGAAATGTCACACCCAGCAAGTCTGAAGGAGACTTAAACCTTGTGACTGGCCTGGGGAACAGGGATCAACTCAAATCCTAGAGAGCAGAGGGCTCTCTGAACTGTCCTGTATTTGGTGTCCTTCAAGTTCACTCCTGAAGCCATTTGACTCGAAGAATTGTGGAAGGCAGGGCTTGAAGTTGAAGGAATCCTGGGTTTAGGACACTGCGGGGAGACTCATAAGAAAAAAAAGGTTGTGACAAAGCTAGATGAGTGGTACTTTCTGATCGGTAGTTTTACTTGTTCTCTATAACCTCTAGATAATCATTGCTAATTTCAAAATGAATATGGCTATAGAGGGGCAAAGGCTGAGAGACAGCACTGCATACTCTGTCTAGTGTTACTAACCCAAGTTCCTAGTTTTTTGCAATTTGGTGGTGAATGCTGTCTCCTCAAGTGCCTTATGGTGATATGTTGACAAACACTGTTTTCATGGTGATTGCAGCCATACCCAGAACTCATGCTGAACACAGGCATTTAGACTTTTGGTTTGTATTTACTAATTTTTAAAGGTTAAATAATTCAAGAATGCTTTTGAAAGCATATTTTCCTTTCTGTGTGTCTTTTGCTGTTCTTTACCTATAACTCTGCATACAGTTCAGTGTAAGGTGGTTCTGCCCAGGATGTTCAATTAGCTTTATTTTGAACAGTTTTTTTGATTTCTCAGATTCGTTCTTATCCCAAAATCAATTTTGAATTGCATTTTATGTTAGGACTGTAACCTTATGTGAATGAAGGTTGTTACTTTGCTTTGTTGAAGAAAGTGTGTCTGAAGTTGTGAAGGACTGAAAGCAACATTCTAAGAATGTGTGCTATGTTGTTTGCACTGCAGGACAGCGTGCAGAGTATTGTTTATATGTGTTTATATACATGTGGACAAAGTACCATCAGGGGACTAGGATAATGGCTCTGGCAGTAGAAGAGACCTGTACTAACAAGCAGACAGGAGATTGTCTCCTTGTAAAACAAAAAAAGTAGAAGGCTGTCTTAAAAGCCTGTAAGGGAAACCTTCCAAATATAAATAAAGTTATTCTTTTTCATAGAGCAGAGCATTTGGATCTCTCCAGTGCTACTGTCCTGTCTCATGAAGTTCTGCCAAGTAACAGTGGCTCTGAGTGTTACAAAGACTTTTGCTGATCTGTTTCCCAGCAATGGAGAAAGCGGCAGGACAGCCAAGACTTTTGCATTTCATAGCACCTGGGACACTATCGATAGCAGCAGAGGCAGCTACGGGGGGGATGTAAATTGTTTAGACACCTATTGCTGAGCTATTCAGTGCCGTAAAGATGAAGAGCAAGGGGGAGGAACTGCAACTCTGGAAAAATTTTCAACTTATTCCCATTACAACCACTCAAGATGGAAGATGGGCTGGATCCTGTGTGAAGCTTCTGTTTCAGGTGGGTAACGGGGAGGTTCCAGGACAGTATTTCAGGTGAATGTGGTTGTAGATTAGGTTAAGAAGGTCATGGTAAAAGTGGTTGCTGGGACCAGTTATCTGTAGAGGGATATGAAAGAGGGGAAGAGACTTCATTGTGAACAGAAGCTTTTTGGAAGTGTTCTCTATTCCAACTATACAAGGCAAAGTGGAAAGGACTGTGAAGTAGAGAAGGGATCTTCTAGGGAGAACCAGGAGGAGGAAATGAGAACAGACGGAGACCTAAGCTCCCTCACCAATGTAAATTCTTCTGCATGGATTTCACTTTTCCAAGTTCCATGTTCCACCCTTTCCTGGTGAATGGTCACCATAAAATATCTCCCAACACTTTTATAAGAATCTTTCTCCTTTTCATTCTGTTTTTCTTAAAATAATTTCTCAAGATGTCTTTTTTTAAAGCTGTCAGTTTTCCCTGAAAAATTCCTGCTTGTGTGTCATCATAGCTTGGCTTTCCTAGCTGTGTATTCTCCATCTTCAACTCTTCCTTCTCATTCTGTTCTCCATCAATTCCTCTTTGAGGAGCTGAGGAAGCTCACTGTATGGTAAGAGCGCCGCATGTTCTGTTTGGCTGTCTGTAATCCATTTCTTCCTCACTGTTTTTACATGAAACCACAACAAGGCAAACAAAACTAGTTCAAGTCATTTAGATATGCAGCTTTTTTTTCTGAACTGCTTTTTAAAGGGCTGTAGAGACGAGTGTTGCTTTGTGCAGGAATCTCCACCTTTCTTCCTGATTTAGCAATGAGTATTTCATTCCTCTTTTTGTAAAACTTGAAAGTCACTTCTCAAATCTGCTTAAGGCACTTGTCTTTTCTGAAGGTCCTAAGGCATCGCTATCCTTTACTCTTAAGGGGCAATGAGAGGTTATGCTCTATTGGTCCATGTTTTTCTGAAGTCAACAGGAGATCGCTATCAGGCTGTTTCTATTTGGATCACTAGACAGCCATGTTTCAAAGATCTGAAAGTGGTTACAGATGTATCTTTTAATTTTATTACTAAATGCACTCATCCCATGCTTTGGGTACAAAATATCCTGAAATTGTCAAGTGACAGCCAAAGTAGGTATTTACCTGGTGCTGATGGCATTAGTGCAGAGCATCCATTTGCAAAAGCAAACAGACTTTGCTTGCCCTTGGGACATAATTCGAGGAAGTGAAAGACAAGTATGCTTTATCTTAGAGGACTGAGTGTAGTGATGTACCTAATGGTTATCAGGAGATAAGTGCCTACCAGTCACTGAGCTTTCTAGAAGAGAAAAGATCTGAATTTTCTTCCAGGTTTTGCTAGCCCTCATGTTATACATTGTTGTGTTTGCTAGCCCTCATGTTATATATTCTGATTTGGAAGGTAGCCCTGTCTCCTGACCTCCTTCTGCTGTTGAACAGTAGATTGAACAGATTGCCTGGCTGTTGACTACAGTTCCCCACTCATGTAGACAACATGGTGAAAGATCCAAGTTTCTGAAGAATTTGCAGAATAGCTGTTCCTTGCATCATTTGCTGTAGCAACCTTGTGCCTACCTGAGTCCTCTAGTGAATCATGGAGGGCATGAACCGAGCTTCAGCTGCATCTGCCTGTGGTTTTTGTCTCACCAGTTCTGGTCTGTCGGAAGATTCTTGCTTCTTTGAGTTTGTTGCCAACATTTGCCTTGGTCAACAGCAAGACCTCTTTCCTCTAACAGTTTTCTTGCAAGCACTTGATTTTCCTTTCTTAATTTTACTGTATAGACATGGTTTACATCAAGGTAAGCAATGTACCTCTGGTGTGGCTAGGACCACTACCTGGCGCTGGATTTTATGATTTGAAGGACTAGTCTCGGACCGTTTCTGCCTTTGCTGCAAATCATGCTGTGTTCATAACATCAGTGGTGAATGAAGTTCATCTTTATATCAAGTTGACATCATGCAGTGTGTGGCATCAGTTCGACTAACTAGCCATCATCTGTGCAGTGGAACTGTGGGAAACTTGGATTGTTTAATTCTTGAATTTTAGAAATATTTTTGGTTTTATTTTTTGCTAAGCTATATTTTACTTCAATTAATTCAGTTGCTGAAATTGTTGTCTCTTCTGTCTCTAGGGAGCTGGTTTGGTTGGTTGATTGCCTACACGTGCTTGACACAAAGCCTAACGTCAGCTGTGAACGTAGTGTTCATATAGTATTACTTCACTTTGTGGAAGATGTATAGAGCTGATGTGTATGATGTGTTGAGGTGTCTGTGTGCTCCAGTAGGTATGGTAAATAGACTGTATGAACTGTGAAATCAGCATGACTTTCTCTTGGCAACAGCGGCAATAGTTAATTAACTATTAATTAAAATTGTATTAAAATAACTATTAATTAAAAAGGTAAATTAATTCTTAAAACTGGGTGTGAAAAGCTTGAAAGTGAAGACAACTAATTAGTTCCACATTTACTGTTCTGGAAGGAGCAGTAGTTAGTTTTGAAAACACCATTCTTAAAATTGGGTTTTCTTATCCACCTTTAAAAAATGCCTTATATTGGAAATCTGAAAACATTTTAAAATTAATTATTTCCTTATGGATATGCTTGAGTACCTTTTGTGACTTTGAAATCAGTGTTTCAGAATCGTGATACAGTGAGGCAGGTGGAGGGAAAGCATTTGTTTAAAAACCACCACCAACAATGGAATAATGGAAACATTTCTTTTGACCAAGTTTGGTGAATAATCACATTTTTAAAAATAATCAGCCTGTACTTTTTTGTATGCAGCTGCAATAATCTGATGGGCTTTTAAATGTTGCAGATGTTACTGTTCTGTGTCTCTCCTCCACATGGTTGGAGGAAATCCTGGTCTCACTCTTGTTGGTTTGCAATTTTTGTAGCACTCTTCTAACACGGAGGTCCTGCTTAATTTCTGTTCTTGCTACTGTGAACAGGTCATCAGGTGTCTTGGTTTTAGGGTCTTAGGGGACCTAATTGCAAAGGGGAAGAAGCACGGGATTTTTCTGACTAGTATTTATGATTTAATTGACACACAAGTTTTGCTTTTCCCCTTAATCTCTGTTTTCCCTGTTGCCATTATTTAAATTTGAGTCCAGATGAAATCAGTGTATTATGCCCTCGAGACCAGCATTTAGACTTACTCCTTTTGTTCAGAAGCAGGTGGGATGTGACATAACTTTTCCTGTTCCTCTCCGCAATCTCTCCTTTTTGTCCTCTTGAGGTGATTATGTTTGTGATGGGAGGTGGGTCCAATAGGCAGCAAAGTTCACTTTGGTCTTCTTCATCTTTCCATGTCGGGTCTGTGATTTTGCCATTGGCATACGTTCAGTTACCTCAAATAAGTAAGATCTCTGGGAAGGATAATTGGGGTTAGTCAATGTGACCTTTAATGCTGCTCACATTGACGTTAAGGGGAGATGAGTTGGGCCAACACTGAGACCTTGTAATTTCCTATTTTCTGGTGACACATGTGGAGAGAGTCCGGAGTAATGTGGTTGTTGGTGACGTTGTCTCCAAGTGCTCCTATAGATTCCCAAGGAAATATAACAGAAAAGGACAGTAATTTGCTTCATTATATGCAAATACTCTTCTTCCTCTGTTTCCTTACCAGCCTCTGACACTTGAAGGGAATGGAGGCAGGGAAGAGCCCAACAGGGTTCCTACTGGTAGCACTTTCATTAGTCCATATGAGTTTTGTCCTTTTGTGCAAGCATAATTTTATAAATAGGCTTGGAAAAATAAACTCATCTTGGAGGATGGACCCACTGTTACTCTCACATTTGGTGTTCTAGTGCGGCTGCGGGCCTGTTGCTGTGAGTTTTTACATTCCCTACATTTTTCAGCGTTTTAGACTTGACTGAGAAGTGAGTGGAAAATGTGGTGTTGCCTGTCTTTCGTTGTGTTTCTGACATAGTAGAGGGAGAAACTTCTGGAAAGGGAAAGGAGAGGTGAGAGCCACCTTTCTGCTGAATGCCAAAGGCAGCGGAGGAGCGCAGGCTGGTAGGTCCCAGCAATGGGAGCAGCAGAGATGTAATAGTCCACTCTTGCCCATCGCTTGCTGAGGACTCTTAGGGACTTCTGTGCCGCTGGTGTGAAACTTGTAAAGACAGCTGCAGGCAAAGAACACCTACTGTTGTACATTTTGGAATAAGTGGTGAGAGATTATAGTCTGCAAAGGAAAATAATGTCCCTGTAATTGGAAAAGGCAAAGAACATGTTAGGTGGGGCTAAGAAAAAGAAATGCTGAAGCTTTCCTTCACTCTTGTGTAAATCATCGTTACAGGTGATGCCACACAGTGACTTGGTCTTGGGGATATGGCAAAGATAAATTGACCTTGGGGTGCTGTTTATATAAAGGAGAACTGGGAAATACACCGAGAGGGATTTTAGTTCTGTTGTCCAATGGCTGTGGAAAGCATTACTTGTAGAACCTGTATGTCTCTGAGAGAAAAAATTAGTAATAAGATGTATTATTAATAAGAAGTGTACGGCTAGCTCAGAATCTGTACATTTGCTATTGGACACGAATAGCTTCTGGGTAGTTCTGTTGCAAGACAAAGAAGAGATAGTTGAGGGGTGTTAGGCATTGATATAGGTAACATCTGTATTTGTGGTGGATGAGGCAAAATGTCACAGTATGTAAGATAAAGAACCTATGACATTTCATGCTGTAGAATTTAAGAAAACTATAAAAAGCCTTGGCTTAGGCATAAAATGTCTCTCCTGCAAGGCTGCCGTGTGTTTACATCTTGCAGTGATTTTTTTAATTGCTTTTTGCACGCGTGCCACGCTCTGAATCATACCGAGTGGTGCTCGGTTGATTCCTGTGTCCTAGGAAAGCCAGGCTGTGTTCTTGGGTGATGGAGTATGCTAGGGAAAAGATAGATGGGGAAGCTTGAAATGGTTGTTATTTGTTCCAGGAGTTTTCTTTCTGTTCATCTTTATGCCACCTGAAATGATTGCTGTATTGTGAGCTTTTTCATCTTGTTTCCACTCCTTTAAAACTTGATACTGCAGAAATTAATGTAACATTACCTAGAATGTTTAAACTGCCTTATGTTATGAAAGTGAGAATTCCCACAGCAGCCTTAACTCTGCCCCTAGAAGAGAAAGCATGTCAAGTGAGTGTCTTAAATTACACCATTATGGAGCACTGGGCACTAGGATGTAATGTATGGCAAATATTTAGATTTCAGGTCTGGTCCAAGTCCATGGTAGTGTTGAAATAACATGTGCTAATTATGCTAAATGATCATATTACACTGATAAACGGGCATAGGCTTGATTCCCAGAGTGCTGATCTGTGAATCACATCATCAAGGAGTATAAAGGAATCCACATTCCTCAGAGAAAGATGATAAATAGGACATTTCAAACATTTTTCTTGCATGCATGGTAATATGGTAATATGCAATTTTCTCCCCTTTCCATTATGTTACTGAAATCAGTTTCACAGCAGATTGAAAAATTAGTATCCCATCTCTAATGGGGGTCTGGAAATTACCTCACTTTCTTTACCTTGCTGATCAGTGTTAGCTATGGGATTTCAGATACTTTTTACTGTAATTCAAGGATTTTCTTTTCAAAGGTGTCCATTTCTGCTGAGAAGATAACACTTTTTCATGCTGAGCAGAATGGGAAATGTTTTTATTTCTATGAAACATGCTCATACTTATGCATATTAAAAAGCTTGCCAGAGTTGAGTTTCTAGTATCTGAACAATAAATTTGTTGTTAAAATAAAATGAATGCCTTGATAGTGTGTGGTGTTGAAGTTCACTGAAATATTCCTACTCATCACCCAAAATTAAATGCAGTGTATTGCAAAAGCTATTGTAGGAAACTGCTTAGTAGAAAAGTCAGACCTAGACTGATTAGTGGAGACGGTCTTCAGTTGTATCTTAAAACCACACTGTGATTTTTTTTTTAAAATGTCGGTAAAGCACTGTGAGCCGTGATTGTTGTCACTGTTGTGTAATGGAATCAAAAAGAGCATGTGAGATGCTTTGTGATGGTGTGCCTTTGGCAGGCAGCCTCTTTAAAGGAGATGGACATTTTAACATATAGAATGTGTTGAATAATGTTTAAGATATTTGAAGCGCTATTGTATGGGGGCAAGTTGGCACTATGCCTTACCCGTGTGGTGGACTGTGGGATCTTCTAGGTGACCCTGGATACCTCATTGGGGCAGATCTGTTTTTCTTTGTCTGGTTTGTTTTGGACTGTGAGCAGGGTTATTGCTCCCAAATTCTTCGTACTGCGCCCAGCAGAGTGAAGGACAGGGAGGAGGGCCTGGGAAGTGCTGTACAAATACAGGCTGCGAAGCTTAATCCAAAATGAGATCAGACAAGCAAGGTGAGAAAGAGAAGTATTAGAATAGATTTAGCTAACTTATTTGGCTGTCTTACAGAAATAACTGGATGACCTGGTTGTGCCAAAGGCACATATTTATAAAATGTGTGTAATGTGCTGGAGTGCTCCACAGCTGGACCAACACCTAATTTGTGTCTGATCTGAGTGACATCTTGGCATTGGTCTCTGTTCTTTGTCATACGAAGAGCTTGTCCGGTTAAATGGGTGATGTTAGATCAGGTCTTCAGGAACAGTATTAGAAGTCCTGCTAAGGCAGCGCGAGGAAAAGAAAGTTCCTCTGGCCAGGAGCCTTGGGGTTTGCCCAGGTCAGGGTGTTTTTGTTTACAGGGGTCTCTGTTTTAAACTGGATTCTGAGGCCTCGGGACAGGCTTGTAAATGATCGTGTCCTGTAAATTACTAAGCAATATGATACAGCTAAGCTTTAATGTACCATAAACTTAAATCTCCGTGTATGAGAGCACCCCACTGGCAAAAGATAAATTAGTTATGGGGAAAGGAAAATGATTTGTCCCAGAGATACTGTTAAGAGTTAATCCCTGTCTCAGGTTGCTTGAACCTGGAATATTTGCCCCATCATTAATTGAGAAGTTCTCTTTGGTGCTACACTGTTACCAGGAAAACATGTTTTCTTATTACTTTTGCTCCCTTGGAATATCAGATTTGTGGCCCTCTCCCACAGGTGGATTTTTATTTAAGTTTTTTAAAATGGAGACAAATTTTCCGTTGAGTCTTTAGTGACATGTATGACCAAATCTCCTTACGAATGGTAAGATGAAGCAGTTTCTTCATTGTTTGCCATGTGAGAGAAGGCATGGAGGAATGTGATCACTGATGGAGCACCGTTTTCTGCTCTTCCCTACTTGTTGTCCCTATTGCTTGTCACCGAGCTCCTGCAGAGCTGTGGTCCCCAGCTGTCTTCTGTATCGCAGTTCTTGAGCCTCTGTTGCCTCTGAAAGCAACTGGGGGGTGCTTCTCTCTGGTCTGAGCTTGTCCGTGGTACCTGTTTCGTTGCATGCAATGTATTGTCTGTTCTCTGTGATGAAAGGGAACAGCCTCATTTTTAATAGCGATGTGTATATGTTCACATGCTAGCCTATTGGACAGCTGTGAACTAAATTCAGTTTCTTAAATCAGCAGTTTTCAGTCTTTCTATCATCAGACCTTAAGTATTTTCTGCTGGAGGCTTTATGTACAAGTCAGTTCAAACCCACTTTGATTTTTCAGCTGCTATATTTAAATTCCTGACCCAGCTGTTCGTGTCTGCTCTGTACATCACGCTCATGCTGCTCAGCTCCAGAGAGGCTATGTATGGTTAGGAGTATTTGTCTTAAGGAACCAAGAAAATGAACTTGTTAGAGTACCGAAGCCTCCATTATCAGTGGATTCTTTCTTTCTTTTTATTCTCTTGCATAAAATTATTGCCCTTATAATCCCTGAACGATTTCCTTCAGTGTAGGAGAGAAATTAGGTCATGTATCTGTAGCTCCACATGGATGTAGGTGGGAATTTCAGGAGCTGCGCTACTTTCCTTGCTAGTAGCCCTGATCTCCTCCCCATCAATTTCAAAGGGATACCTCTGTCACTCAGCAGGAGTATTTATAGTATCACAGAGGTTAGAGATGGCCATGATGAGAAAACATCAAACTTTCCAGCCCTCTGTAGAGCCAACATCAAATTGCTTGCTTCCCATGAATGTGTTTCCTGGCACTTGGGTTCGGTTGCTGCAGATTTTCAGCATCTGCCTGCCCCTAGGCAGCTAGGTTTCCCCCAAGCAGAGGCACAGAAGTCTGTCCCTGATACACTATAGCATATAGAGTATGTCATTATGGATTGTAGAAGTCTTTGCCAAGGTTTTTGCCAAGCCCATTTGTTTGGGCTGACAGTTCAGTGCTTTTGAAAAAAAAGCTGTGGATATATGTAGGTAACACGAATAGCCATTAACCCTAGTTCTTTCCCTTCTATCAAGCTAATTAATCACTCCTCCCCTTTGTGTTCCTACCACTGCAGTACTGAGAGGCTATTAGTTTGTTCTCATCCCTGTGCTGTTCTTGACTGAACTATGCTACTCAGCTGTTCTATCTTTTCCATCCTGCTAGTTCCTTCACTGTCTCTGTATTGCCCTCAGGCTAACATGGAGATTAATTGACCTAGTGTTATGGAATTTTTCCTGTCTTAAAGTCCTAACTCCAAGAGTGTTTAAGAAGGAAAATGGGGGAATAAGAAAAAAAAAATCAGCTAGGATTTGGTGTGCAACATCCGAGGACAGATAACACGAAGCAGTATTATTGATGGGAAAAGTATGACATATATACACTATTGCTATATAGAGCTCAGGATGTGGGGGATGGAAAACCTGTTGTATTTCCTCTAATCTGCCCTCAGCAGTGGGTTTCAGAGGCTGATGGAGAGATTCCCCAAAGTAACTCACCAGGAAACTTCTTTTTCTAGATGGGCTGCATCAAGCAAACCCCCAAACCTGATCTGATTCAATCATTTGATTGAGGGGAGAGTTGATAAGATCTATTTGGATTTTTATAAGGTTTTCAGTAACAAAGCCAGGCAATAAAGTCAGATGGAAACTGAAAGACATACCAGCTGACAAAAGCCGGTCACGTGGACCAGGAGGAGGTTAAGAGCGATCGTGTTGAGCTGGCCTATTTGATGCTATGCAAAATGGGTAAAATTTGAACCCAAGGTTGCTGGTATTTGATTTGCCTTTGTTTATTTTTACCTTCTGCTCCAGGGATGAGCATTAAGTCAGACCTGACTGTACATTGCTAGCAGTAGTAAGACTGATGGGAGATGCTGTGGGCATGGAGAGTGAACAGAAATGGAATTTGGTGCCTGTGAATCTGAGCAGGACAGATGACACAGATTTGTGGGGAGCAGTTGCAAAAGCACGAACTCGTCCTTACAGAAAAGTTAGTTTGAATTTAGGTAGAAAGCAAGCTTAAAGCGCAGTGGGAATTTGCAGGGATCCGTCTGTGATATGAGCATTCACACAGAGTGTTGACACTAGTTATTTTGGATTGTTCTCAGCCTAAACATGCTGAAGGCTGATGGACTTGTCACACAGCACTGCTGAAAATACTGAGGATGTTAATACCATTACCAGTTACTGAGCA
Organism: Falco naumanni; assembly: GCF_017639655.2. Lineage (NCBI taxonomy): Eukaryota > Metazoa > Chordata > Aves > Falconiformes > Falconidae > Falco > Falco naumanni. Next base: position 8,160,932 of record NC_054058.1, on the reverse strand, counting down.
AAACCCATGTCAGGATGTGTATCTTTTTGTCATATTAATTTTAGTAATCTTTTTAAAGTGTACAGTTTAAAGTGAAAACAGAAAGCTAAGTAGTTTCAGATGTCTTTTTTTTTTTTTAAAGTGGTTTTGATTCTAGAATGTATTGGCTTTTCTATAAGCATATTTTTAAAAAGATAATGTCTAACAATTAGTTTATATTACCTCAAGGGATCTATTTTTAGCCTAAATGGTGTTTATGTATCTGATTTATGTTTAAGTGTTACATGCTTCTCTGACAGCATTTCCTACTTTTTTCTTACATGCCTTGTACTTATTAAAAAGAATATAGAAACACTTGGGAAGAAGTTAGTGAAGGCTGCATGTTGTGACATCTATGCTTTATTCACTATATTGATGTTACTATATTGATGTTAATTTTTTAATGGTTGCTGTACGTTTTAAACTTAAAGCATTGTGAGTGATGTTGCTTAAAACGTGCATTATTAAACCTGTTTTTTTCCTTGTGGCTTGCGATTATAAGTTCTGTTCACCTACGAGAAAGTGATGATGTGCTAAGAGCTGGTTTTTGTATGGGAGACCTCACACGGAAAAGCTATCGAGCGTGCTCTTTGTCCAGTCGCAACTGATACTTGGGGGTGTTTGGATCATTCCAGAGATATGCAAGATGGGAAGAGGACTCCAGGAGTGAATTGAATACTGAGATTTTGTGGTTTTGAATAAAAAAAAATTATTATACTGGCAAAACTGGTATCCTGCCTTGTGATTTATTATTATAACCTTGTTACTTAATTAAAAAAAGAGAGAATTTGTAGATGCCAGTGAGTGTGGCTGTACAAGAGTACTATTTTTTTACCTTTGGCATTTACAGATATTTGTATATGTCTGGCTTTTGATGCTAATGGCTGAAATAAAATTTTAGGGGGCAACGTTGACCTTTGTTAAGATTTTTTACAAGTCAAGTGTTTGCTGCTTTAGTCTTCAGTGTGCTTGTTGTTTAGTGTGAGTTTTTTGGGGGATGGCGGAGGTTGGTTGGTTGGTTTGATTTTGGTTCTTGTTTTGTTTGTTTTTGCTTTAAAGCTGCCCCCAGTGCATCTTTCATTTATTGGTATGATGTACTATGCAATGAAGACTTAAGCTGGCAGAGAGCTGGTGCCAAGGAATGTACCTTTTCACTGTTTCCTGCTTTTGTATTTTCATGTGAGTGCTTCCTTTGATAGCAGCACAGAACAATACATAGACTAAACTCTACATTGTTTTTTTTTTTCTTTCTTTTTAACAATTATTGCTTGTTCAGGAACAGTGGTTTACAGTTGGCTAGTACCAGTCATCTACAGCTGGTGAATGAGGGTGCAATTGAGAGAATCCAGCCAAGCTCAAACAAATTCCTATTTGTTAAAACATCCAGAGCTACCCAATTTGAAATGTTATTAAATGAGGCTGATGAACCTTAGATGAATGAGAAGATAGTAGCAGTATGTGGAAAGAAGTGTAGTGGTAGGGGCATGGATATTTTCTCCTTTAAGGGAGGGTGTGTAGAGAGAGAAGGTTAGACTAATCTTCAACATTTTTATAGGTTAAAATACTGAAACTGTTTAGTGACTTTGTCTACTTTTTGTTCTCTGTGCTAAATTTACTGACAGTTGTAGATATATTTGCGTACCCTTGTGTCAAGATAACATCTGTTGATTCATCTTATGCACTTTTATTGGCATTATTGTAATTCCACAGGTACCCAATCAGAACAAGCATATTAAGTACTTAAAATTGAAACTATATATCATTATTACACATGCTGGCCTATCTTTTAATTTGGTAGTCTTCCGGGATTCTTAAAGAAAGCTTTTAAAAGATTGCTTTCTGTCCTGTACAAGAAGGGGAGGCTCACTGAGACTCAAAGATGGGAAAAACAACGAAAGAGAACTGCGTATTTCTTTTCACACACGATATCATCATTATAGATTGTAAAAGTCATCATCAAGGTTTAGGGTAGGGCTGTGAATTTAGTGCATTTAAAGCAGTTTGGGGTATAGTTAGGTAATGAATACGTGTGCAATACATCCCTCTCCAAGTAGGATTTCTTATTAATTGGTTGACATCAGTTCTTCAGTCTGTTCTCCACCTATAAAGTTCAGCTGGGGATTTTCAAGTGGGAGCAGTTTCACTCTTTACTGACTGCTGAGATTCTTGTCCCTGTGAGGGTATAGCACTCGGCATTTCAAAACCGCACATGATCTAATATTTTAAGTGAAGCACTGGCAGGCTGTGCATCATGGTGTATCAGCTCCAGTCTGACCACGGTGCCAACAAGCTCCCTGTGAAGGGACCGGGAACTTCTGGTGCTGTACAAACACGGCACACGCTTGTGCCACCATGTGACAGGGAGGTTGTTGGATGTGACTGGATGCATGTTTATTATTCAGCAAAAAGGGAGGCATTTTCCTCCCATTTCAGTAACTTCTGTCATGCGATGGGAGTGTGCTATGGGAGTGTCAGGAAAAAGAGAAAGGAAACAGGCCTCCAGCCCCTGGGGAATTAATCTGCCCACAGCTGTGGGATGGTCAACAAAGATGCTGGGAAATGGCCTTTGGATTAGATGAGTTGATTTGTAAAAGTGGATGGATACCAGACCAGATGCTGTACTGACTCAGAGATTCCCAAAGGCTGGTACATGTGCTGAACATGCCCATGCAGCAGAATAATATTATGCTGAGAATGTGCATTAAAGCAGAAACTTCTGTACTCTATGAACTCTGGTCTCCTCTACTTTAGAGACTTTGACATTCCCATGAAATACTTATAAACATAATTCTCTGGTTTAAAACTGTATTTATCTTTTGTCCTAAATATTTAACTGTGCTTCAGAGATCCAGGGATGCTTACTGTGATGTAATGCCTACTGCTGATACTGGTGTGAACACCACTGAATTTCTTGACAGATTTCACAAAACTGCTGAACAAAAGTAACTGTGTAATGTGGGTGACTGTTCCTGAATGTGTAACTGAGAGTCATGGGAGCAACTGGAAGCCAAGTATTACATCAGGCTCTGCATTCCAGGCAGTGATTTGGTTTGGCCCTGCTGGCTTATTGCTGCTTTCAGAGGTTGTGTCAGCAAGTTTACTCATGATTGGCATGAAGTTTTAATCTAGATTAATGACATTAAATGTGGGTCTTGTCATTGACTTTTGCGGTCAGATACTTGACAGTATTCTACAACTGGCAGCCTTCATGCTAATGATGGCTGTTACGGAGCAGATACAGTAAGGATAATGACACTACAGAGGTGATACACAGGCCAAGGCGACCATCTGTGTCATGGAAATTTTCCAAAGACTTGCTTCCAGCTGGATTAAAAGCTTGTGTCTATATGACCTTATGCATCTTGGTACCCATATCAGTATGTTTGCACTGAAGGAAGCATACAGAAGGAGTGTGGACAGATTTAAATTTTCTTGAAGCAAATGCTGCTAACTAAGCACGTAAGCTGTGGATGAGCAACCCAAACATTCCGCAGTGCTGCAAACATACGCCAGCACTGCTTGTGAATGCAGAACAGGAAGCCCTGGTATATCCGTATGCCAGATGTTAATGCCATTTCAAATACCGTTTTAAAAGCATTTATAAATGCAGTTGCTTCAGAGTGGTGAGCACCCAAAAATAAATAAATATTGTTGCTTGTGATGTTACTGTCAGAAAGAACATTGAATCCGATACCCCTGACTCCCTTGTGGTTAGGGTGATAAGGTGAAGTCACTTGCAGAATCATTCCAGTTGGAAGGGACCTCCCGGGACTGTCTCGCCCAGCTCCTACTCAAAGCAAGTTCAGTGCTGACTTCAGGCTAGGTTGCTCAGACTTTGTCCAGGTGGTTCTTGAAAATCTACAGGGCCATGGATTCCGCTGCCTCTCGGAGACCTGTTTCAGTACTTCAGGGTAGTGATTTTTTAAAAAAATGTCCTGTGGTATCTTCAGTTTATTGTCTCTTGTTCTTCTGCCATATACCTTGGTAAAGAGCCTGGCTCTGTGTTCTTGGTAGCCTTCTCTTAAGTGTTAAAAGTTTGTTGTTTTGTTCCCCCAAAGCCTTCACAAGCTAAACAAGCTGAGCTTCCTCAGCCTTTCCTCACAGGTCCAGTGTTCCACCTCCCTAAGCATCTTGGTGGCCGTTGGTGGGACTTGCTCAAGTTTATCAACATCTTTCTTGTACTGGAGGCCCAAAACCAGATTTAGTACTCCTGTGGATAAGTCCCGTAAGCTTTTAGCCTTCATTGCTATCACAGCGTAATTGTGACTCCTGTTTAGCCTAGTGTCTGATCCCACAAATCCTTTTCAGCAGAAGTCCTTTCCTGATGGCCTGTTCCTCTGCCCCGTCTAGGTTCCTCAAAATGGTAGCTCTGCCCTGGAGCATATTGACTGCATCCCCTAGTTTGCTGTCATCCGCAGACTTAAGAGATTACTGTGCCACCTTCTCCAGGTCATTGATAAAGATGATAAACAGGACAAGCCTCAAGACAGACCCAAGCAGTACTCTACTCATTGCTGCTCCTCCAGTGTAGAGTATGACACTTCAACTACTGTTTTTTGAGCCCAACCTTCCCACCGGTTTTTTACCTATCTAGTTGTCGACCCATCCAGACTGTAATGTCATAACTGGGATAACAAGAGCACTGCGAGAGACTTCAGAGACTTGCTGAGGTAAATGACATCCAGTGCTCTCCCATTGTCCACAAATCCAGTTGTTTTATCATTTAAAGCAATCGGGTTGGTCAGGCATGATTTGTCACTGGTAAATCTGTTAAGTGTTCCCACTCACCGACAGCATCTGCATATGCCTGGAAATGTCTTCCAGGAATACCTGCGTCACGCACCGGGACACTCTGTGGGCTGACTGTCTGCAAAGCAGCTCTGAAGAGAAGGACCTTGAGGTCCTGGTTGATGACTGAGCTGGCTGACCATGAGCCAGCAATGCACCCTCGTGGCAAAGGCAGCTGACAGCATGCAGGACTGCATTAGGAAGAGCATTTCCAGCAGGCTGAGGAAGGTGGTCCTTCCTCTCTGCTCAGCATGGGAAAGCCACATCTGGAATACTGGGGCCAGTTGTGGGCTCCTCAGCAAAAGAAAGGTATGGACGTATTGGAACTAATCCAGCGAAAGTACACAAAAATTAGTAAGGGAGTGGAGCATCTTTCATGTGAGGAGAGGCTGTGAGAGCTGGGGGACTGTTCAGCCTGAAGAAAAGGCTCAAGGAGGAAAAATCTTTTCGATGTGTATAATATCCCGTGGAGGGCGCGGAGTGTGTGTGTGGGGAGGAGGTGGTGGTTGTGGTGGGTGGGAGATGAAGAAGAGGGAGCCAGACTCTTCTCAGTACTTCTCACGGATGGCACAAGAGGCAGTGGGCACAAATTGAAACATAAAGTTCCATTGGAACACAATAATTTTTTTTTTTTTTTTAAATTTGAGCATGGTCAAGCACTAGAGCAGGTTGCCCAGAGAGGTTGCATGTCTCCATTTTGGGAGATACTCAAAACCCAACTGGACAAAATCATGGGCAACCTGCTGTAGCTGACCCTGCATGAGCAAGGGCCTGGACAAGATGATTTCAAGAACCCCATTCCGCCCTCCATGATTCTGTGTTTCTGTGATTTTCCCAGGTAGCAAAGTAAGGCTGACCAGCCTGTAGTTGCCTGGATTGTCATTTTTCCCTTTTTGAGGACAGGTTAAACATTTGCCTTTCTCCCGTTGTGGGAGACCAAGCATGATCTCTGCAAGCTTTCAAACGTGATACTGAGCAGTCTCGCGATTACATTGACTGATTCTTTCAGCACCCTAGAATGCATCCTGTCTTGTCTCAGGGACTTCTGTGGGTTGAGGTTTTTTAAGACATCCCTGACTCGATTCTCTTCTGCTACTGATAGCCTTTATCCTCCTTGAACCCCCTTTCTAGATGCAGAGGCGAGACCTTCCTTGTGAAGGCAAGGCAGACATGAAGAACCTCAGCCTTATCTGTCGCTGCTGATACTCTGTCATCTGCCCCCCAGCAGGCCTATGTTTTCCTTATTTACTCTTCTGCTGCTTTTCTTGTTGCCCTTGATGTCCATTGCCAATTTTAAATTTAGGTGAGCTTTGGCTTTCCGAGCAGCACTCTACACGCCAGGCAGGGTTTCTGTATTCCTCCTCTGTAACCTGCCCTCATTCCTATCTTTTGTGAGTGTCCTGTTTGCCTTAGAGCTCAGTCCTGCATTCCTTGTTTAGCCAAGCCAGTCTCATGTATGTATACTTACTTTGCTGAGTAGTAGAACAGACTGTTCCTGTGCTTCGAGAAGGTTGCCATCAAAGACCTGCCAGCCTCTCCTTCCCTGGCTTAAGAGCTAGGAGGTTGTTTATTCCAAACCAGTCTACGGACTTCCCCGACACTGCAGGTCTGTATTACACTAGATGTAATACAGGTGTTAATGATGGGGCAGGCCTGCTGGAAGTAAAGATCGGGAAGTCAACGTAATTCCTGATCTTGCAAAGACAGTAGTACACATGTAGTAGCAGACACATGTGTCCAGAAAATCCTTGGTTATTGCTGACTGAAGTAGTGAACCTATGGTATCACGTGGAGGTATTATCTTAAGTCCTGAAAGAGGAGTAGATGTGTTATTACACTGTTACAGCTCAGGTAATCACCCTTATCTCTCTCAGCAGGATTAATTAGATCAGGAACAGCACTGTCCCGGTATAACTACACTGTCACTGGTACTGCAGCAAACTTGGTCAGTACTAGCTCTGAGTACTGCAGCAAACGGTCAGTACTAGCTCTGAGTACTGCAGCAAACTTGGTCAGTACTAGCTCTGAGTAAAAGCTCCATATTGCATACAATAAACCCGCCCATGAATAATGGATCTGCTGATTTCCACTGAACTATGGAATATATGCATTATGTATCCAGTTTTAGACTGAGCCCTGACTCCTTCGGTAGTAACCCTGGCTGAATTTCATGTAGCAATCGAAATGCGGTGGTGATTTTCTTTTCCTAGTTGTTAAATCCTTGATCTGTATTTTCCTATTTTAGCCCATTATATAGCGTATCTGTTAGAACATTTCTTTTTCTTCCATCAGTACTTAATATTCTTAGGAGTCTCGCTTTTCGGCATATTAACCTTATTCTTTATTTCTTTATTGGTGCTCAGGATTTCATTTAATGTGCTGGTCAAGGACTTTATGCCCTTCAGAGAAGGTTTCCCTCTGAGCTTTCCTTATTCTGCTTACTAGTCAAACTCAGGTTAAAATTTGTATGTGCGGCCTAAGGAGGAAAAGGAGAGTTTGTCAACTGTGCTTATCTGTAAACAGCTTGCTTTATTTAAAGTGAATTATAAAAGCCAGTTCTCTTCTAGTTTTAATGTTTGCTTATCTTAGAGCTTGGTCTGTGGAAACAGATGATTGATTCGTTTCTCTTTTAAAACTCGGATTCCTAGTTTAGTATCAAACAGAACTTCTGCTTGGGCACTGTTTTCCTAGAAATCCGGGGCTGAATTTGAGTAAAAAAAAAGTCCCACAATTTCACGTAGCCAGCTCCTGTGGGGCTGAATTGCACGTTGGAAAGAAGGTTTAAAAACCTTCATTTTAAAGCCAGAATTGGCCCGCTGCTCTTTTAAAAATCTGCTTCTTTATTTTTAGCTTTACAGTGGCTAACAGGACACATAATAATGAATTTCTTAACTCGAGTTATCTTTGCGCCTCCCGCTCGGCTAACCTTTGCGTTAATTGTAACACTAGAGGGCAGCTGGAACACTTGGGTTCTTTCAGGACACCGACTTTAGGAGAGCAGCTTTCATTTTTCATCATCAGAAGAAAGGAGTTTTGTTAGCCGCCTATTATATGATGTTTATTTTGAGCAATTAATTTGCTTTATTTCTTTCGGTCCTTTTAAAAAACCCGAAAAATCCAGCTATTAACTTCCTGGCTTGCTTTGTGCCTTTATAGCTCTATCGTGCAGTTTGATCAGCCATTCGGGGGGGGAGAAGAGTTTCACGTTCCAGTAGCTATGAAGACATACTGCTTGTGTTGCCTGTGTGGTTAGATGGGTGTTTTGAACCACCTTGTTGCAGAAACAAGGTGAAAGATGCCAGAGAAGAGAATGATTAAGGTTTCTTCTGTTAATTTTTCACAAGAAAGTAAAGTTCATTTTTATAGCACTTCCGATTCATTTTGCAGTTTTTGTTGGTATGTAATTTTAAATCAAACTCCAAAACACTTCAGTGGGTCTTTCCTTGTTCTATGCTTTGCTTTAAAGTCACCTTTTTTCCCTAGCAGAGCTTCAAAATGGCAACTCCTATCCTTCCAGATGTTATTCCACCCTCTCAGCAATCGGAAAACGTAATCCAATATGAAGACTTTAGAAAGGAGAGAACAAACCAGTTAAAATAGATTCTTTTCAGAGCTCGCGTGAAATTGCCACAGGAGTTCTTCTTGGCTTAAACCTGAAACTGGAAACATTACATTTTTTTATTAAGGAAGTGTGGTAAAACACATAGCGAAACATGGTACTCTTTGTAAGTTGCTTCAAGGGGATATTGTCAGGGATGCGATACCTATTCTGGCTGTAAAGTAAGAATCTGTTCTGTCTTATGAGTTTGTTGCTAATGTATCTTTGGGGTTTTTATTTCCTTTCTTCTTGTTTTGAATCCACTACACTTACTGCAAGTACTGAAAAATAGTTTTCAGCAGCTGAGTGATCAAATGTTTATTTGCACTTAAACTTTGAATTGGAACAGTAGCAAAACAGTATCAGTAAGCCTGTAAGAAAGGAACTCTTTGTGTCTTATGGTTAGTGTAAGAGATTAATCTGATTTTTCCTTGGCTTGGTGTCAGATGATTTGTTTCCTTCTCTGCAAATTATGTGGTCTGAAAAGTAACCTGTGCTTCTCTTAGGGACATCTTGCACCACAGCAATTTTGTAGTGACAGTAAGGACATAGTGTTTTCTCTTTCAAGCCAAGCTCTTGAATTGTGTAGTTATAAGAAAATTGTGTCTGTTTTTATCAAAAGCTTTTCCTTAGCTTTAAGAGGTGGAGAGAAGAATTAAAATACCTAAGCTATAAACAAAAGCAATAAGAGAAAAAAGATGTATAATTTATTATTTTGGAGAAAGAAAATAATAATAAAAAAAAGAATGGTTTCATAGTGAACTGCATGGTTTGGCTTGTGATGCTGACACTGATACAAAACTATGGGATTGCAGTTTTCCCTGGTTTGTGGAGAGAAAGGCCTGAGCTGGAGTCAATGAGAATGGAATGGCTTTATTTCTTGGTTGGTGTTTTTCTTTTTTTTTTTTTGTGTGGAATCCTGAAAGTGCTGCAGTTTTTGTACCTTTCCTTGGTTTCTACCATCATTCCCTTTTTATGTTGCAGAGAATGTTCTCTCTGATGCTTTCTTGGCAGTTTTGGTCAGAATGTAAGTGTTCTCACCAGCCTGTGCTGATTGATAGGACAGATTTTGAAAATAGTTGATGCGTGCTAAATTTTTTCATATGCGCTTCTATGAAGTGCAGGGATGCTTGGCTTTTGGACAGTGCCCTAGTACTACTTTAGTAAGAGCTGGATTTCCGTAGAAGTGATTCTAAAAAAAATGCAGTAATAGAGCACTTTTCTTTCTCTTACTGGTTCTGGATCACAAGAAGGAACCAATTAAAAATGAACAAAACCATTGCATTTTTATTTTGTTCCTAGCTGCCAGCTTTGCAAATTGAGACATTATAGTGGGCTTTATTTATAACAATAAAAGAGAAGTTGCTGAGGGCCAAATTTTCTTCCTGTGGGGCTTAATTGTTGGGTTGTGATTACGCCCTGAACTGCCACAATGCAATCTCATTGCAGATGTGCAGAAATTAAACCAGCTGTAAATTATTTTGATGTCAGGGGTAAACTTCTGCTCCCTCTCTTTGAACTGCATTGCCTTCATAGGACAAAAAGGAGTTATAAACCTTCATTGGCTATTTTTATTGTTATATTTAGTAGATGATACTGTGGCTGTGTGTAGAGAATAGACCTGGTGGACAGGCATTGCTATTTCGATGATGTTTGAGAGTAGATTGCATTTGAGCTTGACTGCTTAGTAGGCCATCCTTCTTCAGATGTGGCTCTTGTAAAAGAAAACACTTTGGAGTAGGCACTTTCTATATTTTAATGTTTCATATTTAAAGGTCCTAGTAGATAAATAAGCTTTGCTTTGATATTTTCCCCTTGGTCCTTTCCTATTTAAAATACGAGCACTTGGAAGACTGGCCTCTTTTGGTAGCTTGCTTAATTTTTTGCCTGGTTATACAGTGTCCGGGCAGCAGTTACTTTGTGCTCTCAGGAGACAAGTTCTTGCAGAAGTTTAAATTTTGATAGTCCATTATAGCTTCCTCTAGTATGTGAGAATGTAAAGGGAACAGTCCTTTTCCAGAAATATAAAGCTTTGATGTTTTTGACATAGAAAATTGTGCTACCCTTCATTACCATCTACCTCTCCTCCACCATCGGCTGTTATTTTGATTTTGTTGAGCTTTGCTTGCTGGCACACTACCGTGCCACATGGCGTAAAGCAGGCTGGACTGGGGCAGTCAGAACGAGTGAAATAAATCAAGCTGATGAAAAAGTCCTGTGATAGTCCATGAGTCTCGTTCTCTTCCACCTCGATTCTCTTCGCTGTGCAGTGTGAGGAAGGTGTGGGATATCTTCCTGTACTCCACTGCAGACTGGGTGGAATTGGGGCAGCGGAGCTATAGCCATTTTCCCCCTGTTGTACAGCGTGGTGTGGCTGTGTGTGAGCAAGTCGTGGGAGTGAAACATGGAACTTTCCTCCATAATCCGGCTGTCTCTGGAAGATCAGGAGTTGTGAAAAGCTCTCCCAGTGGAAGAGTTGTGCAGCAACAACTAGGTACTGCTTGTTTGCTCCTGAGCTTCTTTCAGTGTGAAGTGAATTGGACCGCTGTCTGTGACAGCACCGCTGCGTTGGTTTGGCTGGTGATCTGAACAGCTTAAATTCTCCTTGTAAGTTAGTTAAGTCTGTGAGGAACTAATGTGCTGGTCTCTTCCTCCCTAAGGATGTCAAGCTCCTGAGAACAAACGTGGAAGCGTTAGCAATAACAAAAGCCTCCTCTGTCTTGATCCAGTTTCTCTTAGTTTTCTGATGAAGAAGCATCTGGTACAGACTTCAGCTGTGCTTTTATAGGCAGTAAATCCTGATACATTGCCAAGTGGCATAATATTACATTTCATTTTTATAGAGGATTTTTTTGAGGAAAGGGAGCAGTGCACAATAGGTTTATTTGTTGCAAGATAAGGTCATTCTCTAAGAATAAGGCAAAACTACAAGCATGTTATTTTTGATCAGCTTTGACTTGTGATTAGTTACAGCTTCCCACAACCAACCCTGTCATAGTAATTTTTATTCTGAGTCATATACAATGGTTGTAAACCACATTAAAACAAAACCCCAAAAAACCCCAAAAAGAAATGTGTTTGCAAGAAGACTTTTTTATGACATGAGTCATACAGTGCATGAACTTCTTGCAGATGAACTCTGCTATGGTTGCTTAGTGTATTTCCCATATGTATCGATGTGGGAAATCATTAGTAATGCTGGTATCTAAACCACTCCGGTAGTACCTGCTTCTCAGTGACATGGGATGCTGTGAATCAGCACATCTGCACTTTGTGACTCTGTCCCTAAAGTAATCCCATAGCTACTTCCTTCTGTATGAAGCTAAATCTGCGTGTAATGTATCTATTCAGTTGCTTAAAATCTGACCTGCATGTCTTCTTGTTTGTAGGAAATACCTTAGACTTTAAGAAATATCTAGGATAGTTTTTTAACTGCAGGCTGTAAAAATGAAGGGAAACAGTGGGAAATGTTTTGAATGAGAAGAAAATAAGGTTTTTATATAATGAAAATTGTTTTCAGTGCTTTCTAAAAATATGGTATCGGAAGCTTTGGGTGTAGAAGCATTTGAAGATATTTCAAGAGGCAGGTTATTGCATTTTGATAATACACTTTAATTACGTGTTTTTAGAGGAACAGAACAGGATTGGCAGTGGTACCTCTGTTTTAACTGGATCTGTGAACTATGTTTGATACTGAAAGGGGCCATCATGTTCTTACGTATAAACCAAGAGATCCGTAGACAGTTATGTGACTGTAGGGATGGGTAGTGTGTGATTTACGTGCTAATGATTCCTTTAGTGATTTCACTAATTTCTGGTGGTTGTATTGGTTCAAAATGGATTTGAACATCCTTAACTGGAAGTAACTAAAGCAAAATTGGGAAGTCTTTTCAAAACACTTTCCCAAAAACCTGAACTACTACAGAGAGGAACTACTAAGTGAAATCCTGTGCTCTCAGTTGCTTCAGTGGTCAGGTGAGGTGGTCAGAATACCTGTGTGGGTAAAGAGTTTTTGTTGAAAAGGTTTTGTTTGGTTTTGTGGTTGTTTTTTGGGTTTTTTTTTTTGTTTTTTGTTTTTTTTTCCCAACAGCAAGGTTATATTTATTGAAAGTCTGTAAGAGCATTTTTTGTGGTATAGCTCCTTTATTGACAAATGAAATGCAGCTAGAAGAACTGTTCATAAGTCAGTCACCCCTAATCTCCAACCAATCCTATTGCTAGTTTGGGAAAGGTTGGGAGGAGTGGGAGAGGATGCCCTTGTGTATCCAAATGAATTTAAATTGTGCTGAACTTTCAGTGGACGTGAACAAACCAAATCAAGAATCTGTCTTTGAGAATCCCCTTTGGTAGTTTCTTTTTGTTTATCTCCAAGACCAATTTGTTACATCAGCAGTTGTTGGCAGGGGTCAGTCTCTTGGATAATTCTTTCTCTGGCTGTAATGATTAAAATCAAAACCTTGAATTTTTAAACTTACAAGGACAGATCCTTGAAACATGAGCCTGATGATCTCAAGTGGCACCATGCCACCTCATAAATAAGGATCAGCATTCCTTGCCAGCTGCAGGGCCTGAATGGCATCACACCATGTAGGTCACAGCAGTCTTAATATTGAGGTGACAAGTTCATACATCACTGTGGCAAGGTGTGATTTGGGCCAGCATGATGAGCCATATAATACAATGAGATGCAAGTGAAAAATAGTTGTGTTCACTATAGCCTTTAGTTGGCACATGTTCCTGGCAAATTCTTACTTTGGTTTTGATTAAGTACCCCATATAGTACCCAATATATTGTTTTAATAACATTCTTACAGGACTGGTTGATCTGAATATGACTCTGGAGCTAACAGCTTCTAAGGAGTTCTAGCTAATGGTGGTAAGGATCTTAAAAAGGAAGATAGTATAGCTTTATGCTATATTGATTATAAATGGTCAGAATTTCAGAAGTTTTGGAAGAAATTTAACAGGCAAAAGTTAAAAAAAAACCCCATAGAATTGAATAGTGTAGTTGGAAGGGACCTGCAAGGATCATCTAGTCCAACTACTTGTTGGACCACTTCAGGGCTCACCGAAAGCTAAAGCATATTAAGGGCCTTGTCCAAATGCCTCTGAAACACCGACAGGTGCGGGGCATCGACCACCCCTCTAGGAAGCTGTTGCGGTGTCTGACCACCCTCTCGGTAAAGAAATGCTTCCTCATGTCCAGTCTGAACCTCCCCTGACACAGCTTTGGACCATTCCCACGCATCCTGCCACTGGATCCCAGGGAGAAGAGACCATCACTGCCCTCTCCACTTCTGGTGGCTGCTCACCAGCCAGAGGTAGCCCCATTCACTACAACCCTCTGCGCCCTGCCCTTCAGCCAGTCCTTCACCCAGCGCACTGTGGACCTGCTCATCCCACAGCTGGAGAACTTGTCCAGAAGGATGCTGTGAGGGACCATATCAAAAGCCTTGCTAAAATCCAGAAAAACCTAGTAAAGATTAGATTCGTACCCTACAGTGTTCCTGCAGAAACTATTGAAACTGAACTATGCTCAGATCTAGGCAGTGTCGCACAAGCTGCACATACTTTTTTTTTCTTTCTGTCTTTGCATAGAGACTGTAGGTTCTCTAAGCCTCTCAGCGAAGTGGCGGTTGGAGAGGAAGGGGAAAAAGAAATGGAGGTGGGAGGGGTGGGTGGGAAGAAAGAAAACAAAAAAAGAAAATGTCAATTAACTTTTATAAACGCAATAGGTGCAGTCTTGTAGCTGTAGGGTTTCCCCTCCCCCCCCTTCCCCCCCCCTTCTGTAGAACTGACCACCTGCTTTAGAATTAATATGTGGAACATGTAAGATTGGTGGGCATTTCAGCAAGTCTGTGTAATCTGTTATTAGTATGTATGTCTGAAGCTATCAAAAAGAAATCGAAACCGCTTAATTTCCTCAATTTTAAATTTTCTGATATATTTATTTATTTTAAACAAGAATTAGGCTGAATGAATGGTTGTCTCAGGAATCAGTAAATACTTAAGAGTGCAAACTATTTTCAACATCATGGATAACTCAGCCATAGCTAGGAGAGCTGACAGAGTTAAGTCCAGTGCTGGCTTTTTTTATCCGCATTTAATTTTTTTACTGTCATTAATTTGACCCTGTAGCACTCCGTAATTTAAGTCTGTCTGTAAACATCCATACATTGGAAGTATTCAAGTTGGCTTAAGCAACATTCTCATGGGCAGTGTGCCAAGAACTCTTAAGGCTTCACCTAAATTGCATATTGCTGGGAATAATCTCACTCTCAGCTGTTGTTATCTTTTGTTTGGTTTTTGCCTGGTCCTCCATCTGGCTTTTTACTGGGATGAGATGAGTAGCAGTAAGTGGTGGTATCTATAATTTGTATACGTTGCAGCTTCGTAGCGTGTTTGGAGGGAGGTAGAGATCAGAGACACTGAAGCTAAGAGAAGAAATTGCCATCAAGTTCCAACATTTTTTAAATAGTCTCTACAGACAGAGTACTGGCAGCGAGAGCGTAACAGAGCATCCGTGGCTTCAGCTATAATTCTTTAACAGTCTGAGTTCAGCTCATTAAGGAATCCAATGCAGCTTTTAGCCGTGGTAATTCTGTTGACCTGGGATACACAGCATCATCAGTCTGTCCCCTGACCACAGCGTGGGGCTGCAGGTATTTTTGATACGGGTTGGAAGGGTTGGTCAGGAAATAGGTTTTATCTCTACAAGAGTTTAGACACACTTTACTTTTCAATGTATCTTCTAGAGGATGGATTTTCTCATGTAAAACATGTTTTTCCTTTGGAGATGGAAAGATTTTTGAATACTTCATGCTACTTATTTTTTAAAGTGTAAGTCAACCCTCCCTGATGCGATGCAACAGCTTAAGATTAGAGATTCTTTTTGTTTCTGTGGTGAGATAAATAGTGGTTATTTTCTGTTGGGTTTGAGCTCAACAGAGTGTTTTGAAACAATGATTTCTGGAATCTGAAACACTTGAAAAAACATATCTGAACCTGTGCCGTTGCAGGGCTGCGTAAGCTGAGACTTTAGGAGAGAAAGTGTGAGATTTCAATACAGTCATGAAGACTGGCAATATAGAAATTCCTCGAATCTCAAGTAGTTACTCTCTATGGATGGGTAGATTTATTGAAAACAAAACTTCCATCTTAACAAAAAGGTGTCTTCTTGGAAGCATGATGATTCTGACTTTTGATAAGGAAGAAACTAATTATCTAACTTTAAGTGGGATTTTTTAAATTTTTGGGTGCCTGGTTATCAAGAGTAAAGAGCCTGTAGAGGAGTAGCTGGTTCAGTGTAGACATTTTTTCCTCTGCTTTCCAGTGATGTGTACATGATTCAGCTGGAGTGGATGTAAACTGAACCCAAAGCATACCTCGCATTGTCCCTGTTTTTTCCCCTCCCCTCCCTGCTGAGCATCTCTTTAATTAAGTATGCAGAACTGTGGCGCTCTGATTTGTACAGTTCTAAACCCTCTATCACTCCAACATTAGAAGGAGAGAGTCCAGAAGTCTTGCGCTTCAAATCGGATAGCTAGCTCATTTAGGGGTCTCTTACCCAGCCAGGCAAGCTGTAAGAGCTTGATTTTTAATTATAGATAGAAGATAAACTTCGAGGTTAAAGGACAACAGCTTTGCGGAGCCTTGACTTTCTGTTTATTGTGAATGGAAAGCTGGGAAAAGCAGATGAGGGAAAATTCTGTTGTGTTCCTTTATTACAGGCATAAGGTGGATGTGTTCCCTATTTTAAAGCCCTGCATTTAATTACTGCTGCTAATGTGCCCTTCAGAACCAGCAGTAACAGGCGTCTGCACGAGAGATGTTAAACCTGCAGCCATTACGTTTAGTAAGCTTCCCAAAAAGTAAGAAGATGCCCACCTTTACTACTTCTATTTGGTCAGTGTCTTGACATTTCCTGGAATGAGCCCATTAATTAATTCTCAGCCTTTTATTTCCTATCTATTGATCTATCAGGACCCTTTCTAATTGCATCATAACGCAGCATGCAAGAAAATGGTTTTGTTGTCTGTAGTTAGGGATGTAGTAGCTTGTGTAAATAAGATAGGAAGGCTGTGAAAGCTTTTTTCCCCTTTAGGTTTAACAAAAGGTTGAGGGAAGTGCTAAGCAGATAAAAACATCTTGGAGTCACAGAATACAAGCTCAGCTGGATTAGAGAGCGAATACAAACACCAGGACCAGTTTGTGGGAAGAGGAGGCCTCAGAACAGGTTAATTGAATCAGCCTTTTATAAAATTAATTAAATTGGCTTACTTACTCAATATGCCCAGTATCTTGAAACTTTCCTTGAAATTTGTTTCAAAAAATAAAATAAAATCTTGATAATGACTACAAAATCACCTGCAGTATTTAATCAGGCATTTTGCACAGTCAGTCCTTCTAAAAAATATGTAGAATGTTTACTTTCTGTTGTACATTTAGGTAACGGGTGTCTTCAGTACATTTTTGTGAAGGCTCATGACCTCTCTGTGTGTTTTGTTTCTGATGAACTGCATAGGAATTCCCCCATAATGTGGGTGTTTGTCCCACCTCATATATATTGTATCAAGCCTCCTCAGTACTTGTTGGGAGCAAGTCGTAGCTTGGAAGGCAAAGTTTTCTTGCTTGATAATGCTTTTTCCATTGTGAAGAACATTTGTCAATTTTATCTGATTGATAATTTAGGGTGGATTTAGAGTTCTGTCTGTCAGAACACAGTTATCATGCAGTTTATATGATTAATTCCAGTTTCAAGTTGCTCTTCATGTTTTTTTAATCGTGCACATCCATTAGAGCATACCCTTCTGGTAGGTAATAGCAAAACAATACTTTCCTTAATGGCTGGTCCAGATGGGCAACTTTATTTTAGCTGTTTCTGGTATTGCATGGAAAGATGCACAGACCTTCAAAAGACTGGATTGGCAGGGGAAGGTTAGAAATTAGCAGGAGTGCTGGTTTTGGTTAAAATGGCAGGTACCTACCCTCTTTCATTCAGTATTCTGCGTAGCTGGAGAGAACAGGACCATCCAAGAGTTGCAAAGGAGAAGACAGTGTTCTGTTAAGGTAGTTATGGGGTGTTTTTTAAGCTATCAAGACTTTTTTTTCCAATTTTGTATTTGTGTGATTTGCTGCAGTAATTAATGAACAAGAGGGCCTTGCAGAGTATGATAGTGTGGTAGTTGCTAACTTCCTTCTGCCTGTATGGTATTAATGACAGTTACCTTTAGCAATATAAAACACATAGTAACTAAAGTTACCTCATCAAGAGCAAGGTGGACTTGAAGATGGACCAGTGAGCTGCTGCTGATACTTCTAAGCTCCATCAGCTATGTGGGGAAAGAGGAATGTCTGGGGATGTCATTAACCCTTTTAACAGTGGCATGAAAAGACCTCGCTTTTGCTGGAAAGGTGAAGTTTTTGGTCACTGGGTTTGCTGATTGCCAGCTGTTCTGCCCAGTGCTGGTGGTTTTGCCAGTGGTTTTATTTAGAGTGGTTCTGTGCTGACTGGGCACCGGCTTTCTTAGTAATAAATAAAAAATCAGTACATCAGCTTCTTCCCAGTACTGTCACGTCTGGGTCAGGGGGAAGAGGTGGCTGAGCATTTAGCAGGATTTTCTGTGGATGGCCCAGGTAATTACAGGCGTCACATGTCACTCATAATACTTTCTTCAGATGTTCTTTGTATTTAGATTGCAGTCTTGCCATTCTTCATCATTTGCTTTCTTAAATGTTTAAAGTTCACATTTTTAAAGTTCCCGGGGCAGATAAAGTAACTCCAGAACAGGTAAGTAACATTCAGGGTTGTGTGGATGATAAAAGAAGCTGGGGGGTGCTAATTATTCAACTGTTTAAGGCAGCCTAAGAGAAAATTCAAAACCAGAACTTCTTGGAAGACAGGAGATTGGAAAGAAAGGCATCTTTTTGTGGTAGAAGAACTTGAGGTTTCTACAGGTAAACGGGAAAAACAGGAGGTTTGTGCAGACTGGAAAATCCGTAATCGGGTGCAACGTCTGTGCCAACCAAGTGAATTATGTTTCAGGAACTGGTATGCAAGAAGGGAGCTTTCAGATTCGGGAGTAGTAGCCATTCAGTATCACAGAAAACAAATTGGAACGTTAAGAGTTGGGAGGAAAAAAAAGGATAATGCTGTAAATGCATTGTGGATAAGCGGTAATAGCCGTATGGGAGCTGAGTATTGCAGCTTATTTATTACAGTGTACATTTTCCTTTGTAGAGGTGTATCAGGAAGCTTCCTGTCGGAGCTGCAGTTTAAATAAATCAGTTCTTTAAGTGGAAGGATGCACAGTGGCGACTTGAATTTTGCTGATGTGATCAGACAGTATAAATTTCCAATCTATGTCAATGTAAGGGTGGGAGTGAGGCTGACAGCCTGTCTCTACTGGCAAAACTGAAGCGCAGAGGGATGACCCCAAGCCTTCGCTGGCCTATTGGTGGCAGTACTTGCTAAAGTAGTGCTTGGTGGTCGGTGTTGTACTCTGCCCATTCAGTCAGTACTGCCCCTTAGAGCTCTTATCTAGCCTTGCTGTCAGCTTCTTGCATTTTCCCGTTTCTGTAAGCATTGTTTAAGGCTGTGGCTTGAGGACTGTTGGTGTGTGGGAGGCTGGATCTGCTCTGCAGAGTACAGCTCGAAGTGGGGATCCTTGAGGTAGTAGTAGAGGCTGTAGCTGTTCAGACTACGTGATGTGATGTGCCTTGATGCAGTCATAGTTGCTTTGATGTGTGTCAGCTACCCTCTGCATCTCAGTCCTGTGTGCCAGCTACAGTGTAGCATCTCAACCCTGTGGTAAAATGCACAGAGCTTCAGGAGATACCTTTGCACAAAGAGTGTGAAACTTGGCTCATTTAAAAAAGAAAGAATTAAATTGTTGACACCAAGGGGTCCAAGATATGCTTCATAAATGAATTTTCTATTGAACTGAAACCAGAACTGAACTTGGGCTCAGTGGTGATGAGATGACTTCAGGGGGAGCTGCAGAAGAGGAGAAAGTCTGTAGTGAAAATAGTATCGCAACAATCTGCTGGGGATACTGTTGAGCTCTTGATTTAAACTGTACTGTTTCTTTTCCGTATGTAAATCCTGCCCTCTGGCCAAAGGGCACATTTCCATAATTGCTGTGTGGCTCGTTCTCCAACCTTCAGTTTAGGCGTGCATTGCTGTTTTCATTGGCTCAAAACTTCCAACCGTTTGTCAGCAGCAAAGATGCTGCATCAGCTTCTTCCTCACTACAGCTGGAACAGGGAAGTGCCAAAACATTCTTGAAAGCAAAAAAAGGCAATGCAATGTGGTGGTCAAACAGCCGAGAGGCAAAACCACTTAAACCTTTCATTCCCCCCCGCTATTTCCTAATCTTTTTTCCTCTTCTCTGTAGACTAACTGAGCTTTGACTTGTAGACAGTAGAAGGACAGAAGCTTTGTTGGTGCATAGAACCGAAGATCCCAAAGTCTGTTATAAAGAAGGGTGTTTATTACCGTTCCCTTTCTTGATGTGGGATCCCAAAGCACTGGTAGCACCAAGTAACCTATGTAGCTACCTGTGAACTATGTTGTAACTGAGAAGCTGAAAATCTGTACCTGCTGTGCTGTTGTTTCTTACTTGAACCGTTAAACTACATGCCTTCCTTTGAAAGTATATCTTCTAATGAAAAGTTTATTCACTGTTCACTTAGCTACTGCTTGTCTTCCTGTTTTTTTATAATAATAAAATGTGTGCAAGATCTAGGCTATTGCAGCTTCTACAAAGAACTTTGCTAACACATAAGTGCTAAACAGAACCTCCTTGATTTGAAAGAGGAGGCAGCAAGGAATTATTGTTTAGGGGTATTTATTTTTAGTGAAAATGCTGCATTATGTTTATTTGTCTGCTGTGGATTGTCATCACCTATTCCACAACTCAGAGTCACTAAAATCAGAGGGATGCAGTGCAGGCTGGGATGTGTTTTATCTGTTGGCTACATCTCCGTAAGACTACAGGCTAATGCTCCATCTCCATTTGAGGTAGGAGGGCAGTGGGACCCAGATGAAGTGTTGCAGCAGTTCTCATACTTAATCCAGTTCCCAGAAATGACAAAAGGCAATATGCCATCTGATATGTTTCATGCAGTGGTCCCAACCACCAAGGGCCTGGCTGATTGCCAGTGAGGACCTGAGTAGGGCAGAGTTTCAGAATGTGCTTGTGGTGGTCATGAATGTCAAGTTTCTGATGCCTCTCTGCAATGAGATGTAGTAACAGCTGTGCATTCCTATCCCGCTGCAGAACAGGAGTGGGATTCATGTTCTGGTTCATATTCATTTGCTAGAGCGAGCTTCTGATTGCCTTCCAGATGGTGGTCAACTGATTCTCAGTTGGGTGTCTTGAAAGCGCCCGCTATATCAGAAAACTCCAGGAACTGGGAGTGTAGGAAGAAGGAGAAGAATTGTCAGCATCATCAAAAAGCATTTTACTAAGAGCCTGGGCTGATGAGGAATGTGTGGCTGTATAAGGCAGCCATGACCCAGTGCAAAAGGATATAATCTGGGGGAATGGGGAAACTCTGTTCCTGGTTCTTTAAACCACTTGGTGATGTTGGTACAGTAGTTTTCTTGGCCTCTGCTTCAGTATTCCCGTCTGCTAGATAGGATCCTGTTTGTAAGATGTGTTGAACTTGACAAAGTGAAATTCACTGTCATGCAGCCGGTTACTAGGGATTGTAGTCTGTGTAGCCAGTATGCAGAAAAAGGGTGTCCACATGAAACAAAGGAGTAACCTAAACATTTTCTGCTGTTGTTTCCTATAATGCATGATCACTACTACTTGTTTAACAGCTTTTGAACAAGCTTTTGTCTCTACAAAGAGGATGCTGACATTCTTGGGAGAATTACTCTGCTTTATTTCCTCCACCTTCAGAACTTGTAGGAGCCTGCCGATTCAGAAAGAACCCTGTCGCCCTTTGCCTTTTGTTTTTTCCTTCTCTGTCATTTCCCTTCCTCAGGTCCTCAGCCCAGTCTAATTATTGTCAGTACAACAGCAACAGCTGCTGCCTCTGCACCGCTGAAATCTTTGTGTTTGTCCATTTCAGTGAATTCCCCTCTCACATCCAGGCTCAGCAGAGCCGTACCCTCTGCCTGTGCCTCTTGCTTTTGTCTCCTGTTATCTAATGACGTAAAGCATTTTGGTGTACAGTTTGCATTAATAAGATGAAAACAAAAATTGCCCCACAAAAAAATCAAACAAGCGCTGAACAAAACTGTATTGTGTGAGACAGTGGCTCATTTGGAGCCTTATTTTGACAACCTTAGATTGGGAAAAAAAATCCCACTGTGCATCTTCATGTCTCACTGAACTCTTTCTTCAGTGAGTTAAGATCAGCTCCCTTTCCCGACAGCTCATTGTTTGAACAGGAGCGTGCAAGTGTCCAAGATACAGAGCAACACAAAGGGATGTTGTGTCTGTTCATGTAGCATAAGTATATATATAGGACAGGACAGCATAGTCTGAAAATGTAGTTAAATGCAATAAATAAATTAAAAAAAAAAGAGTGTGATGAAAAACATGCATGCATTACTGTAATCCTGGTCCTTTCAGAACAAAGGCTAAATGTGGCTGCTGCTACTCTAGTTGCAGCCTGTTTTTTTTAGTCTGTAAGCATGCGTGAGAAGAATCAGTTCAATAGAAGGTAAGTGTAAAATCACAAAATAATTACCAGTAATGTATTTAAGGATGATCTCCTGTAAGCTTGCTTTCTTTGCTCTTTCTTTGTCTGCTCTAAAGCTCATATAATAATTATAATGTGAAAATAAAGGATAGAGGAAAAAACCCAAACCGGTCTCTTTTTTGCTTTAGTACCATGTAAATGCCTTTAAAGGGGTTAGTTTCTTTTATATATTCTGTTTACTTAGGTTAATTGTCCCTCTACACTAGAAATTCAGATGCACCAGCAGGAAGCAAGATTGGCATTAGTATGAAGTGAGGGAAATAGAGATGGGAAATAAGGGAGTAGGGGTCACATTACAGCTTTGTCTGTTCTTTCTGCCGCTCGTCCTTTTTTATTTTAAAGCTATTTTGCATTTTTTTGTATTTTCCATTAAAGTTCACTCTTTTGAGCTTATTTTTCACAGCCCTGGAGACCAGAACCAGAATCTCCACTCCCTTCCCACCCACCTACTTTTGCTAGTGTAAACTAGAATTTTAAAAAGTATATGTAGTTTCAGAACATACAGTACAACTGTAAAGTTGCCAGCAGGAGGTAACACTGGACGTATGTACTAGTGCATAAGGAACTGTGGTCATTCGCTGATGCTACCTAGTATTGCACACCTCATCTTACGGAAGGGGGCTGTGAAGTTGACTCTCCCATCTTCTACCCATTCTGTCCCTCCCACCAGTAGCTGTTGGTTTCCTCTGTTCTTATTTAAATATGTTGTCAGACTGGCATACTAGAAACACACTGGGATTTGTAGGTGACATGAGCATTTGAATTGTCTCCCTGTCAAAGTAAGAGCTGGTTTTTGGCTTTTGTTTTCTCAAGGCAGAAAAAGAGAAACTTGCCATTTGCCATTGATTTCTTGATGGTCGCTGCTTTCTGCACGGTGCACGTGTTTGGACTTCTTTCTGCTGCTTTCTGTGCGGAAATCTGGGCAGCCTGGTCGTTATTAGGGGAATGACACATCTGGTAACATGGCAGAGTTGCAGCTGCTGCGGCTCTGTGTCTCCAGGTGCAACCGCTAGTGAGGCCGGACACGTATTCCCAGTAGGGGCACACACACACAGACGCGTATGACGCATACACATGGTTGGCCACACAGATCAACATAGAAACAGCAGGCGCACAAATGCAAACAGCACCAATGGCCTCATCCTGTTTTCCCCTCTCTCACTAAGCAGGGTGGGTTTGTTAGTGGAAAATATATACATACGTGAAGTGTCGCTCCCTCCAGTACCTGGGTTTAGACACTGTCTGCTCAGTAGCTGGCCCCCAGATCCCAGTTTTCCCAGCTGCTGAAGTCCCCAAGGCTGCAGCCCCACTCCTGCTTTTTTTAATAGACCCTCTCACTCACAGACACACACAGACAGCCCCCCACCCCAGCGCGCCCTGCATTATGGATCCCCCAGTAGTTAGTCTTGGACACAGAGTCCATCCAGAAGCAGCTCTACCAGTTGACCTCCAGACCCGAGTCTCTCCAAAAGTTGTCCAGGACCACATCGATCTCTCCAGAAGCCAGTTCCACCAGTTGCTTCACTCCTAAAGACACACACGTACCTCTCTACCAAGCCACTTGGGTTAACTACTTGCTTAGCCAGCAAGTAGTTGCTGGATGCTGTGACTTGTTAACTAGCAATTACACACTCGCTGTAGTTGCAGGCGCCACAGATACGTGGGCTCTCAGACCTGTAGTCCCACTCCAAGCAGCACGGCTGTTTGCGTATGACCAGCCCATTTGATCCTCTTGTCCCTCTATTTCCTATGCTTGTTCCCCCTGAATCACATTGATCCCACCCTTTTCCTGTGCCTGTTTCCTGCCCTAACAATCCTTACGCAATTCCAAAATGGTCTTCCTCTGCATCCCGTAACATGTCCCGTACTTCTGGGAAGTATCCCCCCTGTAGTCTCTAAGGTGACCCTGAGGGCTTCTCCACTTGACTCATCTGGTGGGTGTCACACCTGGGCTGGTGGCTCTCCTGGGGTAGCCCTAGCGGGGGCTCTGTTTTCCTGACTGAGTTTTTGGGAGTCACTGTGCTTTTGTGCTCATATATGTGTATGTGTACGTAAAGGCCTTGGAGGGGATGATCATTCTCCTGTGATGGCCCTGGGTGTTTCTGGGGTTCCCCCACCTGCCATTGCCTCTCTGTGCTCCATTTACAGGAACATGAATAGGCACCAGCCTTTGGCTACCGATCATTCTCACACAGAGGGAAGAAATCTAATTTTTTTCCCCCTCATTTCTCTTTTTGTATGACTCTTATGCAACAACTCCTAACTACTGGGTAGCTGCAAAACCTTTTTATGTAGGACATAACAGTGATCAATGCTTGGCTTTCTGTTCATCTTTGCATTTACTTTTTTGTTAAAGGGTTTTCTGTAGTGGTCATAGACAGTGTGTTTACATGCTTATAGAAAGAAGATCCATGATGTGATGAATGACGACCTGACAGGGGTGATGAGAACAATAGTAGTAATTTATTTACATACTACTACTTTTTTCACTGTAACTGGTAAAATATAAGGATGATGAAAAGGGTGTGGGAACTCTAGAGATACCTCTCGTCTTAAGCTGTTTTGATCCAGCTGTTAGTTCGGCTCCAGTTCTCCAGTATCCCCCCTCCCTATCCCCTTTCTCTCTCTCTCTCTTTTTTTTTTCTCTCTTCACCCTCCAATTGCCACAGCTGTTAGAATTTCATCATTGTCTCCAAATACCACATTTCCCATTAGCACCACAGCCCCTTCTGCGCTAAGGGGAATGCCATTTGTGTGCTTTGCATGTGTATTACTGTTAGGTGATGTGCAGCCAAAGCAGTACTTACACCTTTGACTGCTGGAAGGCTGAGTTCCTTGGTAAGAGTCACACATAAGATGCAGAAATACTGAAGGGTGAGATTCGCAGACTTGCTGGCAGAAAATGGTTAAGGCTTTTTTTCCCCCATGCTCTGCTTTTCAAATGCCTTTGCACGTATTTAGCCTTATCAGTATCAGATTTAACACTGAATGCCAGCATATTTATTCCTTTTGGCAGTTTTAGTGCCGTGTCACTCATGGACTGTCACAGTTGTGTCATATATTAGATGGCTTCTCCTAAAAAATGATTTGCAGGTATGAAACCACTGCCTATTTTAATAGTCTTTATCTATCCGTCTGTCTATCTGTTGAGGGTTTTTTTTTTCAGCTGATATTTAGGTTTGTGTAGATGTGTGTGCTTTGAATCAACTGCTTTTGTGAAGTTCTTTCTGCCTGGTGTCTTCCTTTCTGCCTCATACTCATTTTGCACTTATCTTGGCTTCCCAAAAAATCTCTGGCAATGCCCTTGCTCTTTCCTTATAGTCTCCTGTGATTACGGAGTCTCTGCTAGACTCTTTCTGCAAACTTGGCAGAGCAACTTAATTTGGACTCAAGGGTCAGCTTGGAGTTCTAAATTATTTGAACGTTGATTCCATCTTGCAGTCTTGTTCTTCATTTCTACACAGATCTTACTGCATCATTTGTGGATGGAAGAGACCTTGGGCAAGCCTCAGGTTTTTCACATGTGCAGTAGGCATTGCAGGTACCATAAAAATGCCCTAAAATAAAGTTGATTATAGTGTGCCTTTGCCACATTTGTGATCCACATGACTAGTTCCCTCAGGTTCTCTTTCCTTATTTCCTCAGACATGGTGTTTAGGTCTTTTTAAAGTGTATAATACCTGGGTGGAGAGAGTGTCTGGAACATAAATCGAAAGTCCTAGGACCGTGCCTGTAGATTTAACTTACTAGACCACTGGGGAGGAGAACCTCATTCCAGGGAACAGAATAGGCCTTTCAGTCATAATTGGTAGGAGGCACATTGATAATATATACCTGCATGTGTAGCCCACGTGTGTATATATGTGCCAAATGAAACTGTGACCTTGAACGTATAAAATGAAGTCATGGGTCATCTGTGATCACTGATGCAAGCTCTGCCCTCTTTGCACCTAAGCACTGAATGCATCTGTGTTCAGCGTTACATGCCGTTGTGTATTGGCTCATTTCTATACTGGATGCATAACTGTGAATTCTGTTGTGCAAATACAACCGTACCTTGTGCAGTCTGAAGTGTAAAGCAAAATACAAAGCAAAATACTTCTGGCAGTGCTTGTCATCTTCTATTCTTTCCTCTCAAGAAGTAGCAAGGGTATTTGTACAACACTGACAATACCAGATATTTTTCTCTCTTCTGACATGTTCATTCCATTAAATCCTTTGCAAAGAGACAAAGGATGCAGCTCCTTTCGCAGTGTTAGTTCTCTGTATGATGCACGGGCTTAGGACATATTCCTGAGGGCAGGAATTGCAAAGCATTGCCAGGTCATGTTCAACCCATTCGTCCACCAAGACCTGCAGGTTTGCTTCTGCACAACTGCTTTCCAGTCAGTCTGCTCCCAGCACGTAGTGGTGCATGGGGTTGTTCTTCTTCAGGTGCGAGACTTTGCATTTCCCTGCGTCAGTTTTCATGAGGTTCCTGTCAGCCTGTTTCTCCAACCTGCCAAGGTTGCTGTGAATGGTAGCACAACCATCTGGCGATCAGCCACTCTTCTTAATTTTGTATCATCTGCAAACTTCTCAAGGGGAGAAAGTGGTAGCACCAGACACAGGCTCCTGAAATTCGTGTTTGCTTCGGGAGCTCGGAGTGAGCTCAGAGTGGAAGCAGGATCTTGCCATGTGACCTAGGGTGAAAAAGTGTTTGTTGGATGCAGTAAGAAGCTTAAGAGAGTGTTCATCCACTTCGGGGCCCTTGGAACTCCCCACTGATGAAGGCTGTGTGTGTCCTTTCTGTGTTTTAATTATTCAGGAAGGATGTCCTACCCTACAGAGTGTTTGCCGATAGGCTGAAATTCAAATGACTACTTTTGATGTTTACCTTTGATCCTGTAAGTCAAAAAGATCCTAGATGGAAATCCTTGTGAGACTCTAGGAAGCCCCAAGGGCTGCAGGCGTTGCCTCCCGGTACCCGAGTAATGCTCAGCACATTTTGAGTTCAGGGAAATGTGAGTTTTTTTGCAAATAAACATAGCTTTGTGACTATCCTGGATGGACCTTTCTGTTTCTTAATTTTACTAATCAGGAGGGACCTGCTTGCTGCAGTGGTCTGCATCTTGTTGGCCATGTGATTCTGGTATGTTCCATTCAGGACAGAAAGCTCAGCCCTCCTCCACCTGGTGTCAAATGCTGTCGGCTGAAAATTGCATCTGCTGTGGCTAATGTTCACAGCGAGCAATCCTGAACGTGCATTTTTACCTTGTGTTTCTTGACCTAGAGGTTGTGGGGAGATCACTTTAAACAATGCATTGAAACTGCAGCTACTGGTCTGAAAACAGGTGTTGGAAACTGATTACCAGCTTGCTTTGGGGATGTGGATTTAACTGGTTCGATCTGTGAATGATTTTTTAAAATGGATTTACCTCTTAAAAGTCTCATAAAGTCCTGTCGGCTTTCTCCTGCTAAATAAATGTTTCCTAATAATCCCCAAATCTGTTCCTTCATTTTCATTGTTTATTTGCTTGTTTAATAAACAAACAGTTTTTTTTCTTTTTTTTTTCTCCAAGAAGCCTGAAAAGACTTACATGTGAGCTGCTCCTTGGCTGAACCTCATAGCAGCTTCTGTACTGTGTGGCGTATTTGGCAGTGTTCTTTGAAGAGCCACTGGTACTCCAGAAAATCAGCGCTACATAGTGATGCTGCTGAGGGGTGTGGAGGTGTCGTGGGAGAATAATATGAAATAGGTCTTGCATGTCTCTGCTGAGCTAAAGCACCAGGGAAGTGGTTAATTCTGGGCTTCCTGCGTTGTACTGAACTTCTGATTTCTGAAGCCGACAGTGAAATTTTTGGCTGTTTGCAGGATGTGAACGGGGTCTCCCGTAGAATCCCACTGCCTGTTCCTTCTGACTCGACAGTAAAACATTAGTAACTAGTAACCAGTTCATTTAAACTGTCGCCTAAGCGTTCCGAGTAATTGTTTCGTAAACAATCTAAGTAAACATTTTGAATGATTTGCTTTTAAAATTCAGTTGTTCTAATTTATTTTCCATGAGCGTATCTTTAGAATAGAATAGACTAGACTATTTCAGTTGGAAATTTATTTCAGTTTAATTTTTGCTCGGTCAACATCCTAATAGAGGAAACTGTAGACAGGATCTACAGCACCATTCCCAAGGAAAGAAAAAGGAAGGAAATGCAGATTTTGTCCATGTCACTCACTTATGAATAGGTCCCTGCAGAATAATAAAAAGCTTCAGTGTCACTGGCTTTTTTTTATAGCTAAATAGTCATAGACTTCACATGCGCAGGATAAGATCCCTCTAGCTGGGTACCTTTTTGGGAGAGTTCTATATTATATTACATGTTTCTAGCTGCTGGTTCAAATTTCTAAAGTAGGATTTTTCTGATTACAAGCTAAAGTTTGAATTTCCAGCCCCTCTAAATCCCCTTCCGAACCTGCTGACTATGCCAGGCAGGCCAATATTTTAGTGGATTTGTTAATGTTCAAGCTACATTCTTACCATTCTTTTCTCACAGGAAAATATCTGTAAATAACTCTTGTCTAAAGTTTCTTACTCTGCTGGGTTTCCTGTCACCATCAGGAACTTTAGTGCCTTCTGTGTTCCAAGTGTTAGTATACCTCTAAGAATAACCAACTGAGGGTACGATGACGGATCAGTGCCATTTGGGTAAAGGACCATATGGTGAAATATGTCTTTCCCACCTTGTTTTAAAGGTACCTAGTGCCACTTTATCATTGCATGTGTTCAAGGAACTTTTTATTTCAAGATTTTAATTTTAAAATAGGATTATTGCAGCTCTAGTTTCTTTATTTCCTGCAAGTGTCATTGGTTCTGTTAAAGTTTAGTGTCTGAATCTCACCTGAAAGCTTTTTTTTTTTCCCCAATTCAAAAGTTTTCATCCACAAAAGTCAGCGTCAAAAACTGTTACATTTCCTCTATCAAGAGCGGAGTCCAGTTTAACTAGACAAAAAAATGCAAAACTATAACTGAATATATAAGCTAACTGAATTTGAAACTGTCTTCCCCTTCAAGAAAATTGGACAAATGTATTTAGTCTCACTTCTACGTTTTTGTCTCATTCCCAAAGTTAGTCCTCATAGTTTCTTTTGATTCAAAACAGACGAGATAACAAACTCTGTCGATAGAGCTATGTTTAGGCCAACATTTTTAAACTTTTGCACTTAAAAAATACTGACTTGAATATATTGCCATTTTTTCCTTAAAATATATTTTTTTTTAAGATTATGGAGAATTGACCATTTTACAAATAAACCGTAAATATAAATTTCAGAACTTTAAACAGACAAATTTCAAAAGTTAGTCAGTATTCTTAGTTTGGACCATACCAATCCTCATTACGCTCGGGATGTGAGGTTTCTAGGTTTATCTGAGGAGTTCCTGTTCGACATTTTTACTGGTTAATTTCTCTCAACCCCCCCAAATCATCTCTTTGTTCTCCAGTTTCAAAATCTTGCTAGAACACCTGAGAAGTGTTAAGTAGTTCACATTCATCAGGGATTTTACCTTGAATCTCTGATATCTTTTTGTGACTTTTTAATCGTCTTAAGGATTGCTGTGTGAGTCAGCAGGCTGGTCAGGACCTTCTGCAGCACCGTGCTGGGGTGAGAACAAACTGGGTGATGGCTGGGTTGGAGGGAGTTCTGTTGATGCCCCCACTTTTAGCTGCAGTGTAACAGCATGATGGCATGTCTCGAGCATGAGTGTTGAAAGTTGTGCATTATCTGCACTCCTGAGCATTCGAGGATTCTTCTCTTTCTCCATGGTTGAGTGTCTGAGCTGGATGAAAGCCTTCTTGCATGCCTCAGCTGTCGAGACTAGAACTTTCTTCCTTGAAAGGGTGGGATGCTTATAGCTGATAGAAGTCCTGAGCGTGGAAAGTCGTGGGCTTCTTACAAAAACCACCTTGGGAATTTCAGGATTTTCAGGTTTTTCTAGTCTCAATATTCAACCCTGAAGGTTAAACACCTATACGTAGAGAGGAATGTGTTGTAATTGTATACTTTTTACAAGTGAGTCTACAACAGGTAGGCAAGTATATGCAAGAAATGTGACACAATAATAAAAACTAGAAGTGCTAGCTCTTGTAAGATTCTAGTAAGGTCCTTTTACTCTCGTTGGCTGGCAGTTTGAACTTAATTAGATCTTATTTTTTATTGTGATAATTTATATTTAATTTAATTGCATAGTACTGGCTGATAGGAATGGTATAAATGTAACAAATCTGTTGCTGGGTAGTGTATAATGCAAGGCATTTTCAAGAGCTGGCAGGTTTTGTACAGGCTGAATTATCATGCAAAATACCTAGGAGCATATGATTTATGTCAAAGGTGCTGTAAGACTGCATAAATTTAAGACTTTTATTTTGAACTACTGCGTTCATACAGGAAAATAATTATACGGTGCTGATGATGCATCACCATTTAAGAAAATGAATGACTGAATTTTACTTAAGTCTATTGTTTAAGATGAAACTATGCTACTGTATAAAAAAATCGAAAAGAAAAACCCCACACAAGAAGATGAAGTGCTGTCAAGTCATAGATCATAACACTGGAATTGGGAGTTGCTCTCTGTGGAGAAATTACATTGGTTTTACCTTCTTTTTTTTAAAGTGTCCTCACACGATGAAACAGTTCATACAGATGTTGAAATCTGGCGATGTCTCTGTTGCTGTTAAATTTTCATATTGACTAAGAGTATGGGCAGTAGTCTGATCTGAACTGACTCACCAGTAAACTTGCTATAATTATAATCATTGTCAATGATTGCAGGGGGCGGGGATTATTTCGGGTACAGTGATGCTCAGAAGTACAAAATTACTAGGTCTTGTGTATACACATGGTTCCATAGTGGTACACCTGATGGTTAGCACTTGGGCATGAGTACCTACGCCTTGAGTTTGAACCCAAGGCTGCTGGACTGTTCATTTCAGGGAACCAGCTTCTTGTATGAGTCTCTGTGGGGGCATGTTTGTGCTGTAGGAATCCAGACTTTCTTCTGGTTGACTCTAGGAGAGCTTGTCCGCCCGCTGAGGTGTGGGGTTTGAGAGGTCTGCAGGGGCAAGAAGAACTTGGGGAACCATTGACAGGCTATGGGCATAGAAGCAATCCGTTTTGTTGTCCTCACCCTTGCAAGCAGGTTGGGTTTACCAGCAAAGTACTTGACTTTATATGACAGTCTAGATGAAAAATACTAGTAAACCATGAAAAAAGGCTTAAAAGAAATATAAATCCCCCACTCAGTTACATCTGCTGTGAAGAACAGCCTGAAGGGGTAAACTTGAACCAAAGAGCTTGGACAGTCAGTCATCAGAGCAAAGAAACGATGCTGGGAGATGGCCCGTTTCAAGCCATGTGTCAAGCCTGTGCCAAATGGAGCAGCAGCACCCATCACTCAGGAGTCCTTCCTTGTGCAGGGCTGTGCCTCGTTAGCTCGTAATCAGCTTTCCTTACCTATTAGTAGCCTGCACTTGTATAAGGCTGGGTTTGGTGTTAGCCCAAGCAGAAGCAATGGAGCTGGAGAGGAGAGGGGGAAGTGGAGGGCAGGTTGGATGCTCACTTGGTGTTACAGACGTTTTGCACTACTGTTCTGTGGTGCCCTTATATAAGGACCCTGGTGCAAGTATGGTGTTAATGGGAGATGTCTACAATGCATCACAAGGAGTTGCCCCTTCGGTTTCTCACTCACCATCTATGTTGAAAGAGAAATGGAAAAAAGCGCAGTGGGGGAGGAGTAACGAAGGGCTGATGCTATTTACTAGCAGCTCTTTCCAGGTGAGCATGACACTGGTGGACCAGCTCCCAGTTGTTCCAGAAATTTTTGATAGGAGCTTCAAACATAATATTTGAGGTGAACCTTCCAGTTTAGTTTGTAATAGGTGTATCTGAATGAATATTTTTTTTCATATCAGACCTCCATTTTTATTTATGTATTTCTAATTTTGAGGATTCTAAGCTTCTTGGTAAAAATAAATATAAATTATTTATCTGTAGCAGTTGCCAGAACAGAGGCATGCTGATATAAAAACTTATATTGGTGCTCTGGTATCCCAGCCTTCCAGAAGGCTACTAGTCAGCAATAGTTACAGTGAAAGATATAAATTTACTTGTCTTCAGGTGATTTAAGCAAGATGTGTGAACTTAAAGGCTTTTGTGGGACTGTGCTGGATTCTTCTAAGATAAATTTTATTCGAACTTTGTTAAAGCAAGTGAAGGAACTGTAAAATGCTTGACAATTGCAATAGAGTGACCTATAGCAGGGTGACCTATAAAGAAGGAAAAACGAGCTGCTTCAGATTTTTTTTCTCTTGTCTGTGCTGCTTAAAGAAAACCTGGGATATAATTTCCATGTTTTCCCTACTCATAACAATAGGAACTCAGATCTGACTCAACATCAAAAGACCTTTTCAGTTATTGGAGAGCAGTGGCATCACATCTTTCAAATGAATTTGGAAATAGGGACTTAAAGTATCTCTATCTTTAAATAGCTTTAAAATGTAGTTCTAGCAGTTTCTGAATTCAGTGAGAAATTCAAGGATGGAAGAACCACAGATCCACAACAGAATTGTCCATTTTCAGAAAACAGTGAAAAATAAACTTTATTGTTTTGCTATATTAAAGAGGTCCAGAAATCCAAAACATGTTAAGCAAATTTTTTTTCTTTCTGTAGTGCGCTTCCAAATTGCCAGTTTTATGATAATCTGGATATAATGGAAATGATCTGGTTTAATGTTGTTTTGCATTATTAATTTAGTTGTTTTTCTCTGGGGGAAAACAGATTTGGTGTTAACCTTGGTGTTCATTTTGGCTGGAAGTGGGCGAAATAGGAAAATGGGTTTTACTGCTTCTCATAATGTAATGAATGGTCCATTGATTAAGAATTGCAATTTTCATGTGGTTTGCATTATGTTTAAACCTCAAAAATTGCTTGCTTGCTGGTGTAATATTTGATTTAGGATTATGTAAAATTGGATGTGGCT
Source organism: Falco naumanni (assembly GCF_017639655.2). Taxonomy (NCBI): domain Eukaryota; kingdom Metazoa; phylum Chordata; class Aves; order Falconiformes; family Falconidae; genus Falco; species Falco naumanni. The sequence goes on along the minus strand of NC_054058.1, from coordinate 8,127,793 downwards.
TGAAATCTGGAAATGAGTTGAAACTATAAAAATTTGTTATAATGTTACATAAGGCTACATTAATTATGCTGGAGGCTTAAAGAAAAATGTTTTTAAAAACATGCTTTCTATTTGAAGTTAGTATTGGGGCAAAGTATCTGTGGTATGTTGAGCTGTATTTGTTAGTCACTGTGTCAAAGTATAAACATGGAACCTATCCCTGTGTATCAAGGGTTTTTTTTTAGATGGGAAGAAACCAAGCTTCCCACCCCTGTACCCTCTTTTTTTTTGTTGTTCTGTTTTGTTAGCTTGCAGCTCCATGTGAGGTGGTGCCGTGGTTTAGCCCCAGCTGGCAACGAAGCACCACCCAGCAGCCACTCGCTCGCTTCCCTCCAGAGGGATGGGGGAGAGAATCGGAAAGGTAAAAGTGAGAAAACTCGTGGGTTGAGATAACGCACGCAAGCAAAGCAAGACAAGGAATTCATTCACCAGTTCCCGTGGGCAGGCAGGCGTTCGGCCATCCCCAGGAAAGCCGGGCTCCATACGCGTAACGATTACTTGGGAAGACAAACGCCATTGCTCTGAACATCTTCCCCTTCTGGCTTCTTCCCCCAGCTTTATACGCTGAGCATGACACCGTATGGTGTGGGAGATCCCTTTGGTCAGTTGGGGTCAGCTGTCCCAGCTGTGTCCCCTCCCAACTCCTCGTGCTCCCCCAGCCTGCTCGCTGCTGGGGTGGCTGGGAAGCAGAAGAGCCCTCGGCTCTGGGTAAGAACGGCTCAGCAATGGCCACGACACCCCTGTGTCATCAACCCTGTTGTCAGCACAGATCCAAACCACAGCCCCATACTAGTGACTCTGAAGAAAATTAACTCCATCCCAGCCCAAACCATCACGGGTTGTGATGAAACAGAACTAGCTGATGAGGCTGGCGTGAGAAGAGTAGCTTCTCAGAAAATACTGCTGCTGTCAAAAGTTACATCCCCCCATTCTGTTCTACACTTTTATTTCACATCAAACCTGGAATACTTGAATATGTTTATCTAATTAAAAATATTTTAATAGCTTGGCAATTTTTAGATCTTAGAAGTTGTCATAACTTGGAGTTTTTAATAATTTCATTTTAGATGAAAATATGCCTTATACTTGCAGGTATGTGATTAACTGAAAGCATTGAGAGACAATGCAGCCACTGGTCGTAGCCAGCATGGGTTCATAAGGGGAGGGTCCTGCTTAACCAATTTCATTTTCTTTTATAACCAGGTCACCAATCTAGTTGACCGAGGGAAGCCAATTTTTTAATTTTATTTTTTTTTTAGCAAAGCTTTTGATGCAGTCTCTCACAGTATCCTTCTGGATAAACTGTCCAGCAAGTCTGTAGTATGTTGGGTGAGCAAGTGGCTGATGAGTCAGGCTCAAAGAGTTAAAATAAATGGGGTTGCATCTGGCTGGGGAACAGCCACCAGTGGGGTTCCCCAGGGCTCAATTTTAGGACCAGTTCTCTTTGATATTTTTATAAATAATCTGGACATAGTAATCAAATGTACATTAAGTTTGGCGAGGATGCTGAACCAGGAGGAGCTGCGGACCCCCTGGAGGCAAGAGAGGCCTTACAGAGGGATCTGGATAGACTGGAGACCTGGGCAGTCACCAGCTGCATGAAATTTAACAAGAGCAAGCGCCGGATTCTCCACCTGCGACAGGGTAATTCCGATGCTGATCTCCTCTCTCTGGTGACCAGTAATAGGACAGGAGGAAATGGAATGAAGCTGCATCAGGGGAAGTTCAACTTGGACATTAGGAAGAAGTTCTTCACTGAGAGGGTGGTCAGTCGCTGGAACAGTCCCCCCAGGAAAGTGGTCACAGCACCAAGCCTGGCAGTGTTCAAGGAGCATCCGGATGATGCTCTTAGTCATATGGTTCCAATTTAGATAGTCCTGTGGGGAGCCGGGAGTTGGACTCAATAATCCTTATGGTTCCCTTCCAACTGGAGGTATTCTTTGATTCTGTGATTCATTCTTTTACCTACGGTATTTACTATGTGGAAAATTACATGGCTGTTATTTAAAATGCAGCAACCACCTTCCAAGTTGTTCACAGTATTTTAAATAACTCATTTTTTTCAGTTACTCTGCACAGCTTGGCTTCTTCAGGTTCTGTTTTTAAGACATGGCTGTCTGAAGCCGACTATGGTACTGATGTAGCTTTTCGCATTGGAAGGATGAGCAAAGATCTGGGATAATGTTAATTCCTGCAAGATCTGGTATAAAAGTGCTGAAATATATATTTTTAGCTGCTGCGCGAGACTGTTGGAGAGGCTAGTTTCCCATCAGGGTTTCAATTTCAGAATGAAAAAGACACGTGTAGCAGGCAGTCTCTGCATTGCCATGTTGCAGCAGAATCCCATAAAGCGAGGTATCTGTCTGTAATTCAAAACCTCAAGAGGGATCCAGCTGAAGCAGCGAAGGTCCCACTTTTGGCATTCGCGCAACAGCTGCCTGGGCACTGTGCCATTCATCAGAGGCAGTGCACATTCCCTCTCAATCCTGCTGTGATTCCCTTCCTCCCTCCTGTTTCAAATGCTTTCGTAGATCTGAGCTGTGTGAACTTTCATCAGAGGAGGTGAAAGCAGTGTTGCTCATTCTGAACATGCCGGGATTATTTTCCCAAGTTCAAGTCCCACTGAAGGTTTGTTCCTGTTGGTCTCCTCACGTTTGGTCCCTTGTAGCTCTAGAGCTGGCTTGCACTTTGGTGTCGTTGCAAGAAAAAAAGCTAAGAGCCTTTTTCAGACAAAGAAAATTAATGGCCTTTTGTTCTGAGCTGTACTGTATTATCCGTAATCCAGTTATATTCGGTCCTTTGCAAAGGAAGACCATAAAAGAGAAGCAGCTTTGATCCGTCTCAGTTACAATTGCCATAATATCCATCCCATCCTCGGAGTCGTCGTGGAGTTTTTTCAGCAACAGTTGGTACAGTTTCTGAATGTGGAACTTAATTTCCATTGTTAGATGTTATAAATGATGGTTGGGGGGATTTTTATTACCTCGTTTGGTGAGAAGCTGTACCTAACAACATAAATACCATCTCTCTGTCTTCTGGAAAAACTGAAATAAAAACAAAAATTTTTCATCATGAAATAAACCTTAGGGACCTCTGCACAAGAGCAGCTGTTAAAGGGAATACCTGATGGGTGGTCTCTCTATCAGGGGATCTCTCTAACAAAAGCCTTGCTGATGTGAGGAGGCTGGTGAGCACTTAGATGAGGTCCTAAGGGATAAGACAACTTTCCATTTTAATATATATTGTGGTGAGATCGCTGTGTTTAAAGCTTGCTTCAGCAGTTTCCCATGTAGTCATGGTGGCCAAGTACTGAAGTAAAAAACTGCTGTGGTAAAGGAGTTCTGGAAGTAATGCTAATTATGAATAATCGTATATCTTGGTGGTTGAAAGAGCCTCTCTGGGTCACCCCTGCCTGAGAGGAGATTCTACACGCAGAAACCTGAGGATAAGTCTCTGAACTGCTCTTAAACCCTTCACGTTGTAGAGCACTGCAGCTTGCCTTTTCTTGCTAGCCATCTTCCTTTTGACCTCACCCATAAATCCATCCTTCCACTGCGTTTAAGGGAAAAAATGCCAGAAGGATGGATGACATGTATATAATGATCTATAATAGTCTCTCCGTATCCGTATCGCTGGTTTGCATCCAGCCCAGGTGGTAAGGTCTGAAAGCTGTTGACAGCTGATAGCTTTTTGGTGGGCTGTGAGAAATGAGCTACCATCCAGGCTGTCGGGAGTAGTTGTTTCTGGTAGAGAAATGCAGTTTCGCTGCATCTTGGAGCATCGGCAGAGGTGCTGAGGCAGAAAGAGACCCAGGAGACTGAATTCCTTTGGATTTATGTCGATGAAAAATAACTGCACGTGCTTCAGAACAGACTGTAAGGGAGGGCTGGACCGCAAATAGGCTTTGTACAAACACAGCAATATAGCTTTCACGTAACAAGGTGTTAAAAGCAAATACAGTAAAATCAGTGATAGGAATAAACTGTACTGGTTTTACATACTAAGGAGGAAACTGGAAGAACATTACTGAGGCCGCAGAAGTTAAGCACTGATAAGAAGTAAAAAGCAAAGGGAGCTTGTGGTGGCTGTTTTAACAGCAGGGAGAAAACAGCCTTGGCATAGATCGATTGAAGAAGGTACAGAGCCTCCAGCCTTGGAGGCTTTTAGGAACACATATTGAGTACGGCCCTGGACAGCGAGCAGACACTTCTGCAATTTTAGTGAGGTCTGGCAGACCCGAACGATTTCCCACAGAGCTGTGAGAAGCCGTGTTTTATTTCCTCCGCTGGTCTCTGGGGGAGCAGTTACAGGACATCTCTGCTGTTTCCCCACCGTGAGTGTGGCATGCAGCATCTCACAGAGCTGGAACTGGGACACAGCTTCCCGCTGAGCACGTCTCTGTTGATACTGCTGTGGGAGAGAAGGGTGTACTACATGAGTTGTTGAGCCTTACCTGGCTTTGAGTCTGGTTCTGTGAAAGCTAGGGGTACCAAGGGATTCAGGTACATGGCTTCTGTTCGGTTGCCTTGTGTGGATTCAGTGTCGTGCCACTTTTCAGTTCCTGAGATCCCATCTCATTGTCTTGGAGGGGAGCGTGCTACACCGTACAGCCAAGGAGCACCCGTTTTGCTGTTTACTCAGTGTTCGGTAGTAATTAGTATGTGCTGTTGTAACTCTGCTTTGAAGACAGCCTGCAGTGACCTTATTGTGATAAAACTGAAGTGCTTTATACAGTTTTGGAACTTAATTTTTCAGAGTACTCATTTGAGGGAAGGTGGAGGGTGGCCTTTTCTCCATTGTAATGCATGGGAATTGCACACAATGAGGTTAGTGGAGTTTTTTTTTTCCCGGCTGCCCAGTTTTAGATCCTGTGTTTTTTTTCAGAACAGCTGGTGTTAAATAACGGCCTGTGTTCACAGTGCAGGTCCCACTGTAATTGGACGTGCTTGGCCATTCTGCCTGCAGAGCAACCTTGGTCTCAAGTAACACAACTAAGAAACAAGGAACGTGATTAGTAAAGACAGGACTATGTGAGGAATTTTGCTACGCTTTGCAAATGGTAAATGCAAGGATCATGCTGGATTTCAACGACAGGAGTCGACTGCCTTGACTGTCAGAGTACGGTTCCTGTTTGTGCAGACCTGGCCTTCACCATCACAGGACTTGTGTCCTCAGGTGTTGCGTGAGTAGGTTGTACACGGTGCTGCTTTCTCCCTGGAGCAAGCTGCTTGTGCTCGCTGAGTGTGGAAGCCACTTTATGTTCATAGAGAAAATAAACCTATGATTGCATGAGCGAACCCACAGTGGGCTGATGATGATGGTCCCCAGTATTTAGTGGGTGAATTTGCAGTTGCAATGTCCTTTTGATGTGGATCTCAGCGTATTATTTCCCAGGTTTTCAAAAAGCAAACATTAATCCCCCTCAACCCTTCCATATGCGTTGTGCTGCTGACAGGGATGGCAGGCAGGCAGTCGTAGGTTCGCAGCGCTCCTCTCTGCTCCTTTTGCTGGTGGTGTCTGTTCCATCAGCGTTTGCCAGGCCGTTGTCCTCTGTCGGCCGCTTCGCCTTTAGGCTTTGCAGCTCTGAGCTGTGTAGTGGGATATTTAAAAAGCCAGCTGGGTCTCACCCCGCGCTCCGGTAAGGAGCGAGTTCTTGCTTGGAGGAAGTTCCCCTTCCCTCAAAGATAAGTTTGTCTCTACTATCAAGTTGCAGCGGTGACTTGTGTAGCTGTGGTTTTATTTTAGTCACCGCCTTCTCCTCTGGCCTTTTCATGTCTCTGTGCTGCGCAGTGTTTTCGATCGGTGTGTTTGTTTGTTGCTGATTTGTGCCACTGTGGGCTTTTGGGGTAAGCAGCTGGGTTTTCCACACCAGTCTGGTGAGGTTTAGAACTCCTCCTCTAGGTGTTTGACAAACCAACATCTTATGTGGAAAGTAGACATGCAGAAACACGTCCCTGGTATTTAGTCCCATTTGAAGACAAGACAAAGTTTATAAATAAGTGTATTGCTATTTTCATCACTGCAAATACAGCCTTTTGTTGGATTGATTCTGATAATTATGAAATGGTTGTCTTTTCTTCACTTGTCATGTTTTCTCATTAAATCTGACCATAAACATTACTTTTTTCTTTCTTTCCTTTTTTTTTTTTCCTTTTTTTGGGAGAATATTTTCCCCGAAATGTCACTGTGCATTAGGATAAAGTGATATTTTGAATGTCCCTCCTTTGTTCATGAGGTTGATTCATTTAATTCCCTAATAATGACACGTGTTCCTCCCTACTTTCTTTTAGAATCTAAGACCAACCTGTTGAGTGCTTCTGTCGCAGAGTAATTTCAGGATACTTACTTGCTCCCTCCATAAAGGAGGCAACCTATAATTATGAATTATTTCCTTAAATATTTACCGTTTTTCATAGAGGTGTTCACCTGGACTTGTGTTCTAGCACACACGTGAGCAAGTGAAAATTCTGTGATCAGAGTTGAGCTCTGTAGGCTTCAGTGTGAAAGATCATTGCAGCTGATGAGAACGACAGATCCTGAACTGGCTGTGAGCAGCAGCGTGATTCCCATTTTCTCTGCGTAAATGGAAAGCTGCAGTTCTGTTGTCAGTAGGGTGGGAGAGCTGAAATGAAGATCTATCAGTATTCCTAAAATGTATGCATAGCCTGAATGTTTGTAACTCATTCAAGATGTGACCTTCAAAACAGTTATGTAATACTTGGGTTCAGCGCTGAGTCTGCAAGGTTTGTTTTGCTTCATTTTAGTTATGGGGGAGGGCTACACGTAGGCATAGATTTTGTAAAATGAGTTAGTCCTCACGTGGTCACCTCAAAATCCATAATCCCTGTCAATATTTATTGAGACACTAAGTCCTCCATGTGGAAGAGCTGTGGAGTACTGAGTGTCTTTGGATACTGAAAGGAAGGCTGTTGGCTTTGAGCTGTCTTAAGTATCTGAGGCTAAAACAAGAGCTTTAATGCTAATGCGCCTTGAAAAATTAATGAACTTTTCCACTGTAGCTTTTTTTTTTTTTTTTTTTGCATTTTCTCTGTGACTTCTTTTCTGGTATTGTATATACTGTGTGCTGAGGTGCTTTTCAGTCTTTCTTATGAAACTTCAGGATCCACCTTACTGTTTCCTATGTTTTAGACCAGTTTTGTGTTCATTCCCCCACCCCACCCCCACAATTTCCCACTGGTATCTCAGGATACAGTCCTCCTGGTGCTTTGATGTGCTTGGGCTTACACTTTCTATTTGAGCTGAGCTGCCTGTCATGGGATAGTTACAGGCTGCATTCCTGTGCTGGAAATAGATGCTTTCTGCATAACCTGCTTCCTTATACCCTTTTAGCATCTAAAGCCTCTGGTAAAACTGTCTCCACTACCATAGATAGCGCAGCATGGGAATCATCAAAAGCTGAGAAAGGTGACAGGGAGAACGGAAAAAGCTTGCCAGTTTTGTAAGAGATGGAAGTTCAGGGCGTCTTTGGTTCTGAGGTACCGTCACTGTACTATTAATTTTCTTTAAGCTAGAGGAAAGAACCTGTCTTTTTCTTAGTAGATATAGACATAGGAAAACCCCCAAATACCTTACGAGGCTTAGAATGACGATACACAAGGATTTTTAGTCTCTTCATTCTCCTCTCTGCCCTTAATAGGAAATTATTTGGCATGTGCTGCTTTTGCTTTTACCAAAAGATGTCTTCTCAAGAACCAAGCAACGGAACTGAAACATTGCTCAGAATACATTCTGATCATTAGCTGACTGTTTAGCTGTTGTTTTCTTCCCCATCAGAAAAAATGAACTTTAAGGTGTTGTTAAAAAAAAATAAAATTACTTTTCATTTTAGGATCCTATAATATTAGGGAAGTACTGTCTTGTAAACACAGATTTCTGTAGTTCCAAGTTAATTTTTGCCTGTGGTTCTGTCAGCTGTGGCTTTTGCCTGTGGTTCAGAACAACTGCAACTGACTTTGGGAAAGTCACTTTTCTGACATGGGTGTCTGCTTCCCATCTTTAAAATAGCACTTCCTTTGTCTCTTGGGGTTCCAGCTTTCTGCTGCAGAGACAGCCTCAAGTGACAGGGTCCAGTTGTTGGAGGTGGTGCTTCTTGAATCGTGACAAGCCTAAATTCAGCTTCCCACTCTTGCCAGAGGTTTCCTGTGGGAGCTTTGGCAGTTTACTTGACACCTCTTTGCTATCCATGAAATAGGATAATAGGCATGCCCTGCTGCACAAGAATATCCAGAGGGTATATCTTCGAGAATGGACACATCTAGGCTGTGGTTGCACAGCTTTTGAAACTAACCTTGAAACGGGATTGCTGGGATCCAGCCCTGCCCTCCTTTTCCCCTGAGCGAGTTTTCCTCTCTGTGCTAGTACCTTGTGGAGCTGCCCTGGCCAGACTGGCGGTGCTTTTTTCATAGGGATAGTTTGTGGTCAGCTCTGCTTTTTGACGTGTCTCACTGAATAGATACGGATGCCAGTGCCTGGGCAGGATGGGGTGCTGCAGGGGAAGTGAGGAGACCAGAGGAACTCAGGAGCTTGGATTTGCAACGTCTTTAAGTTGCCCAAACCCTGCAACCCAGAAGCAGATTGCAGTGTTAGTGATGAAATAGTGATGTTGAATAAACAGTTATGTACAGACCAGTACAAAGACACCTTGTTCTTCACACATATCATGCGCAGGTCCTCCTGGCTCGAAAGCTGGTACAGAATAGTGTCTTAAAGTAAAATTCTTAGTTTTCTCCATCTCACCCTAAGTATGTTGAGAAATTTTCATCCTCTGCCCACAATGTATATTCCACCCAGTCCCAGTGTTTCTTGTTCTTGAATGTACCTCCCTGTGCTGAGTCTCCTCCTATCGCTCTGCTGTGCAGCTCATAGCATTTGCCTCTGAACTCCAAAGCGGTTATTCTTCCTTTGCTGTAGTCCTTTTCTATGACTTGGTCTTTCTATATTTCTGTGTAGATCTGTATTTCTATAGACCTTGACTATGTAGGTCATTGCTTTCCCTGTCTTGCTCTTTTCCAAGGTGCTACAAGTGCCCACACCCCCTCCCCCCTCGCCCCCAAACCAAAAAAGCAAAAGGTGGGGAGGAACTGAAAATAACATATTTGATTTGACATGGTCTCCGGCGTGCAGGGCAGGGGACTTTGTAGCAAGTCCTTCTAAAGGCGTGGGGAAGTGTGTTGGTAATGCAGCATTTCACTGAAGAGTAAATAGTTCATAAGAACGAATCTCTGGGAAAAGTATGTCTGGGGCTGTACATTTATTTCTGTAGTGTCCCTGCTGGCAGCAGTTATCAAAATACTTTAATTCATAGCTACTGTCATTCATATATACTGTAATATATGTATATATAAACACACACTATAACGTCAGTGGAGGGGGTGTATGAATTCTTCAGATCAAGTGCTAAATTTTAAAGTCATTGTTTGACAGAGGTCTCGGGTTGTTTTTATAAACTGGCAGCACGTTCGCGATAACCTGTGCACTTGGCCCCTGGTTTGCTTCCCTTGATTAGTTCTGTGGGAGGAGTAAGTGCGGTGGTGAAACACAGTGCGCTCATCATTGCTCGTTCAGAAGATCTGTTAGGTTATGTGATAAAAGGCTTATAACTGCAAAGGAGCAGAAGGTGAGGGAACCCCACTAACCGTAGTGCAAAGGGAGCGCCCTGGTCTGGCTCCACCTCGGGCTGTCACCGGAGAGGGATCAGGCTGTGGTCCGGGTGCGAGACCTGTCAAGGTGAGTGGGCATGAGAGGCTGGTCAGTATGTTTGCAATCATCTGTGGCGTGAAATTTAACAAGAACATGCTTTAGCTTTTGGTGAGCCCTGAAGTGGTCAGGCAGTTGGACTAGATGATCCTTGTAGGTCCCTTCCAACTGGAACTACTCTACCCCTATGGCCATGCCCTGTGCCTAATGGCTGCAGTTTATCTTATCGTCTTCCTGAATTCTGTTTCTGACTGTTCCCGTGGGTGAGGGGCTCACTTGTCTCTGTGTATGCATGAAGCCTGAGTGCCAGCAAGTAGGGAAGGGGCCAGGGATCATAAGGTCCAATACATCCATGGTGCCAGCGTGTAGAGAGACTGCAGTTTGTGCATATTGTGTGGGGGTGCATGTCAGCTTGCTGTTGTAACTGCTATTGACCATTAAGGCAAAGTAGCTGGGCAGTGAGAGAAAAGGTCTGAGGCGCTGGGGATACTGCAAGTCTGGACTGGATGCTGAAGAGACCAGAGGGTTTAGTGTCAGCTGCTGGAGGAACTGGGAGGTCCAAGACAGCTACTGTAAGAGACCAGGGGGAATCAGCTACTGGGGAAGCCATGGGTCTGAACCGGTTACTGGAGAGATACATGCGTGTGTGTGTCTGTGTGTGTGTGTAAGGCCAGCTAACGGGGGGATCCATAGTATGTGCACATGTATGTGCATTTGTGATGCGGGGGGCTGAGTGCAAACTACTGGAGAGGTGTTGCTGGCCTTAGGGGTGATAGACCCAGGTATCAGCCACAGTGGAGACCAGGGACCTGATGCTAGACAGACTAAGCATCTAAGGGCTGCAACTGGAGGGATCCATATTGTGTATGTGTGCAGATAGTACAGTTTTTACTCTAATGAGCTTTCTTCCCCATCAGCCAGTGAGAGGCACAGAATCAGGCTATTCCTATTGTCTGTATCTATGTGACTGGCCATTTATATATATATATAAAATATGTGTGTGTGTGTGTGCATGTGCGTTGGGAATATATGCCTGGCCTTGCTACTGGCTGGATGTGGGGACATGAGCCTGCAGCAGCCTTGACTCTATGGGGCTATCAGATTTGGCAGCTCTTAGCAGGTTCTAGTTACCCTTTCTAACTGGGTAGCTGGAAATCTGACATTTAAATATTGAGGATGGGAATAGCGGTGAAAAGGTGGTTGGTTTGGTATGTAGGTTATTCTTTTTTGTGTTGAACTTTTGAGAACAAAGTATTTCATAAAGAATTCTCTGTCTTTTACACAAATGAGCTGTCACACGGTACTCTTAGAGGTTTGCCTGTGTTCACAACTGGAACTAGGCTTGCACTGACGTGTCTTAGATGCTGTACCTCCTTCTGGCACTTCCAATTGGCCTGTGTCCATCTCTGACATCTTGCTGTTGAATAACAGCATTAGTCTGTCCCCACTAAACTTTTCCAGGACACAGGATGCCTGAACCCTAGGGCATCCTGAATAAAATGGCTTGGCTAATCTAATTATGAAGGCAGGCTGCACAGAAGTGCACAGCTGGTTCTATTGACAGTACAGAATGCTGCTCTAAATGCTGAAAAGTGATAAAAGTGTATTTATTTAAAAATAACTTCTAGTGGATTTTGTGTTGTCCACTTAACATGTGTGACTCATCTGGTGATCCCAGGCTGTGAAGCTGGAACATAGAATAATGGATGAAGCACCAGGAGTTTGGCTCAGAAATTTTTCTTGCACAGGTTTTTACAAAATAAAAACTCTGTATGTCACCAAACATAGAACTGCACTTGCTGTATTCTGTAACTATGCTGGAAATGTTTTTGAAGCATTTGCAGGTGTTACTTAGTGCCTGAGCCTTTTTCCAAGAACTTTGAAAGTACTAGCAATGAAGACAATCAAAATGGCAATAGGTTATACTTTTTTTTGTGAGATAGTTACTGGGCTAGGTATTACTTGGTTTGCTTCTTGGTTTCAGAGAGCTCCCCTCTCAGTTGTGAGACCCTGTGAGAGTTGTGTATTTCTGTTTCTCCTCTAGCCAGAACCCAACATTATGCCTGGCTCCCCAAACAGCTGCCCCAAACAGCTGGCCTCTTGTGAGAGAGGGAACTTGAACTTGTAATTTGTGTAGCATATAGGCCTTTGTCTTATAATAGCCCTCAGATGCTTGCAAAGGAACATTTTTTTTTTAAGCCATTCTATTTTCTTACTGTTTGTTTTGCTTTTTTCAGCTTCTCTGTTAAAGCCGCCATATGAATGCAATAAATATCCTGAGAGTAAAATTAGTCTGTGTTACTCCTAAACAATAACAGAACTATTCTGTGTTCATCAGGGCGTTGCTATTAACGCAGAAAGGAAAGCGGTGGCTGATGTACACATCCCAACAAAGATAAATGAAGTGACATTCAAAACCAAAGACACTGTACAGCGCATAGGTCCCTTTATGAACAGTGGCCAGCATCACCCCTTTATTTATTATTTTCTGTTGTCACTGGAGCCATTGGTCTGTGCCATGTACCAGAAGAGCATTAACCTCAGTTTTTCTTGGGTTGTGAGAGTGTGAATGTGGAAAAGCAGACCATCTTCACTCATTCCTCTTCTCCACCTTCCATGTTCCCTGCAGTATGTCCAGGACTGAGAAATCGCTTTCCCGATCTAACATAAACAGCAGACACAGAAAGTGTTTAAAAGCGCAGCCAAGGCAGAGCTTTTTATTGCTGGGCTCTAAATATACATATGAGAAAGTCTTCCTTTTTTTTTTTTTTTTTTGCATGTATTTACCCCTTCCTGGCTTATTAAAATCTGAACCTTCAGAACTGACTGAACTGCCGCAGCTGCTTGTTCGCGGCTGCCCTGCCCTTTCCTCCCTTTTGTGCTGCTCTCCCTCAGGCATAACAACAGGGTTTGTACCCTGCACCTTTGTTTTTTCTTCTGTTGTATGTATTTGCATTTCTAGGAAATTCTCTGTCTGAATTCCCATCGCTTACCTGGCCTGTTTTGTTGCAGCTCTTCCCTGTCGCTCTGCCTGGTGTCTGTTTCCACCTGTTCAGCTTTCCCTCGCTGCGTGCTGGTGATCCTGGCTGCAACTTTCCTGTCTTCCATTTCTCCAACACTTGGGGTACAAATAGGGGACCTTGGTCAAATGTCTTCTTCTCTGTACATTAGCTGCTTCAATAAACTGCTGTTCACTTTGCTCTGTTGTTGCTTGATCGACTGAGGAAAACTGCTTGAAAGCATACAGAGGCTTATATTCAAGTGCAGATTTTGTAATTTGTTTTATGAAACGCCAGCTTCACCAAATATATCAGTTCAAAGATTGAGTTTTGACTGTGATTAGAAACCCTTTGCATAGGGTGCAAGGACAGTCAATATTAAAATTTACCGCTATGAGAAAACCTGGAGAAGTAAGATTGAGAATCTATAGTTAGATGCCTTATAACAGCAATGGGGAAGCAATTATTTCTGTTTCTTGCCGCTCGGTATTTGTGAGGCCACATGGGGAGTGCTGTGCCCAGTGCTAGGGCTCCCAGTACAAGGGGGATGCTGACAAGTACATCCAGTGAAGGGCCACACGGAGATTTCTAAGGGTCTGGAGCACACACTGTATACAAGGCTTAGGTAGCAGGATTTATTTAGCCTGAAAACCAGGCTGATTTATGTACTCTTACTTTACCTAGAGGTGGTGATAGGGAGGATGCAGTCAGACTCTTCTCAGAGGTTCACAGGAGGGATGAGAGGCAGTGGTCACACTTGGTGCCTAAGTCCCAGATAGAGGTGAGGAAAAAATTCCTTGGGAGAGCTGCTGTGGGAGGAGGTTTGTCTAAGGAGCTGTGGAACCACCAGCCTTGGAAGTTTCCAAATTCAGCTGGACAAGGTCTTAAGTAATATGATACAGTTTTGAAGTTAGTCCTGCTTTGGCCGTGGGGCTGGACTAGGTGATCTCAAGAGGTCCCTTCCAACCTGAATTATTCTGTGAGTCCAGACAGTATTACCGAGTGCTTGCTTGCAGCAGAATGCTAACATTAAATTAACATTTCTTCTAATAGTAAAGAGTTGATTAAGGGAGTGTGTGAAAAAGAGGTTCATTTTTTTCCTCTTCCTTACGCCTCAGTTTAAATCGTTTGTGTTTATCAAACCTTCTGGCAGTGCCACTGTTGTGTGATTATTGTTTTTGTGAGAAGGTAGCAAAAATGAAGTGTCAGTGTGAATAAAGAGTGGCAGCTATAGTGTTGACCTTCAAAAGAGTGGCAAGGTTTTTTTAGCTATTACTGTCCTGACAGTGTAACCACTGGTGAAATAATGGGACTGATATTAAAAGAGGATGCAAAACTAAGAGTCTGCAGGGTGACAGAATTGTCAGCAATAACAACATGAGTTCATAAAAAGTAAATCTTGCCAGACAATGTAATTGCCTTTTTTGATAGAATTGCAAAATTAATGATTTTAGGGAATGAAGAGAGGAGTAAGGATGTTTACTTTCTAACGTGAAGATTAATTGAAATTGGTTTGGGTAGGAAGAGTATCGGGTGGATTGAAAGTTGGGTGAAAGTAAAGAAAGCTGATTATCAACAGCAGTGTGATGGTTATATAGGCTGGAAGTTAGACTGGTGGTGTGTAACATTTCTGTTAACGGTATATGACAGAAGGAGAGAGAAAATACTCTTGATGATCTTTGAAAATAAACTGGGAATTGTGCGCCTTAGAGCAGAAAAACAAGGGGACGGGGGTTTTGGTTACATGAAGAGAAAATAAAATGGGATTAAACTTGGAGAACTGTTAAATCGGGGGCATATATGCTATCTGGAGCATATATCCTAAATGGATGTGGGGAAAGAGGTGTTCAAAAGAGACATACGAATTTGTGGTGCTGAAAATGGTAGCTAGCGTCCTAGAACCCCTTTTGAGCAGAAAACGTGGTCTTGCCCCTGTCACTGGGCAGGGTCACCTTACTCCCCTTGCCCATGCCTTCAGGCTTGAACAAGAGAGTACGTTGTTTGCAGAAATCACTTAGAATAAACTCTGCCCTGTCTGCATGCATCGGTATACCCTCTAAGAGCATTTTGAAGGTACTAGGATGACCTGTGATTTGGTGTCTCGAAGTGCCTGTCTTGATAGAATGAGATCGGCTTGAAAATGACTGATCGGAAATGATGGCACCCAGAGCTGTTCAGATAATGGACCGAATGAACTTCCCCACTTTTTCCACATTTTAATGGGAATAGGGGGCTTAATGTCACAGCTTATGATGAGAGGTATGCGAGGAAAAGCATACACAGCTGAAAGTGTGTTTTGGTGGTAGGTCTTCTGAACGCCGCTTTTTAAGTGATGTTCTTGGCATATGTCTTTTGTTACGGTGCATTCTCAGAAAGCACTGTGCAACCTGTTCAACCCCGTGACTCCACCACAGTGGCAAGAGCTCACTGTTCTCAATATGTGTTGTGTGTACCTGCTAAAAACAGGTCTGTACGATGCCAGAGCTTAACCGATTATTTTTTGTGCTTGAGCCTTGCCTTGGAAACTGCAGTGAGAAACTGGACTTAAAAGCTGTAGGACACAAAGCAGAAAATGATCCTTGTCTCAGAGTTTATTATAACTGTTGTGATATCCCACAAATTCTTTATGACTGGTCACAGCTTCCCTTGGCCCTCTAACATGCAGAGGGGTTCAGTTCCACCATGCCAGGAGCAAGTTGAGAGCTGCACGAATTATTCTCATTTACATGAAAGGATGTAGTATGTATGTTTGATCTGATTGCGTGAAAGATCATGGTTTGGACGGAAAAAAAAAAAAGTGATAGTGAGTGTGCCTCACCTTCCTAACCTGAAAAGAATTTTTAACCACAAATTGGCTTAGTTATTTGTTTCAAGGTAAATAAGGATTGGGACAATCCATAGCCAGGTTTGGGTTTTGTTTTGGTTTTTTGGTTTTTTTTTTTGTTTTTTTTTGTTTTTTTTTTTTTAACTTCTCTGCCTACCCAGAGGAGCATTAGGATGGCTAAGATTTAGGTAAGTGTGGTTTTTACGCTTGGAGGAAGAATTTTGGGGCTAACATGTTGGCTAAATTAGGGGTCACAGGGCTTTGGGGGAGGTAAATTTCAATCAGAACACAAGCCCACAGAGAGATGCTTATATGGGGAATGTATTGAATGAGAACTGGATCCCAGTTGCAAGCCTGTGCTGGCCTCTTAAAGACGTTACCTGGTTGAAATAGAGAAATAAGGATACACAGCTGATATTAGTGTGACTTTATTTTTGTATATAAGCTTAATAGCTTCAACTGTAACTAGTACTTTCCGTGTTCAGTTTCATCTTAGCATTTCTCTTGTTTTCTGGATGATGCAGTGCAGTTAGGGTGGAGTGTATTGCTTTGTTTTCTTACCTGGTTTTGTGTGCATTGTAGCAAATAATAGTTGTGGTAAAAAAAAAGAATAAAAAATTGCTCTGTATGTTGTTGAGAGTGGTCTATTTGAGTATTGCCTGAGAACTGCAAGAGCTGTGTGTGGAATGACTACAATATTTGGGTCTTTTGGGATTGTTTTTTCAATTATTACATGAGGGCAGCCTTTAAAGTGAGCTTCTGCCTCATCTCTTCCTAGCCATGCTGCTTTGATCATTGCATTCATGTTGACTGCTGCTCAGCTGACAACTTCAATCAAACTCCCTCTAATGTCTTTAGTGAAACACTGTCTCAGCTTCAGAGGTCTGGCTCTCATATAAGGCATGTAATTTCTTTTAGCTCCTGCTTGCTGTTAGGATTCCAGGGATACCTGTCCCTGGTCATAAGAATCAGGTTCACTTATTTGCAAAAAAAAAAAAAATAAATTTACTTAATCCTGATACACATAGAAATAAAAATGTTCATTAATGCATGAAGGTTCTGCCATCCAGTCGAGTCACGGCCCCTTTATGGTGGGAGTCCGTAAATTTCTTTGCAGAATGCCCTGCCCTGAAAGGGAGAGCCTGGGTCATTCTGCACGTGCCTAACTTTCGTGAGTACAGCTGTCAAACGACCATGACCCGACTTACGGATACGCGCTTTCTGCTGCTGTTGCTACGTGTACTTGGGGCTCCTCTGCGCAGTGCTGGAGGTGACGATGTGACTGCCCAGCTCCCGTTCTTTTACCATTTCAACTTCTGCCAAAAGCAGAACGAATGAGTTCTGTCTGATTTTTCTTGCAGACTTTTATGGGTGACCGGATTGTAGACTTCTCTCCTCCTTCCCTATCTTGCACCCCCGCCCCCCCCAGACTCCCAGATCTCCCCCGTGTCCCTCTGGTAGGGCTCTGCAGGGTAGAAGCTCGGTGCGCAGCGTGCAAGCCTGGAGCCATGTGCGGACTGTTGCGCCTCACTGCTATGGATACCCCGAACACATGCTGCTGTGTGTTGGGTTGGGTTTCCAGGACTCCTGCGCCCTTCCCTCAGGTTTCACTGAGGCTGATAGGCAATCTAGTTGCATAAATCTTATTCCTTTAGAAATCTGGAGTGAAAATTAATCGTGATTTGGGGTGGGAAGAGTGGAGAGAATCTGTTGCTGTGTTGCAACTTCATTTATAGCGAAGAGGTGGATTTGTTTGTTTGTTTGTTTTGGGGTTTTGGTTTTCTTTTGTTTGTTTGTTTTTTCGGGAAGTGTGGAGGCAAAGAGGCCACCAGGGTAAGCTAGAATTGACCACGAAGTGACTTAGGTTTATTGCTGGCTGTGTTTGTTTTAGAGCTTAAAAAGGAAGTTCAGCTAATCTTCTGTGTGTTCATCCCCTTCTTTGACTCCTGTAACAGCTTTAAGTGTTATCTGTATTGACATGCTGAAATGAGACTTAAAAAGAGGCCTGATTTTGTTAGGGACAGAAGAAATGCATCTTTTTTTTTTAAATCTATAGGAACTGTGCCATGGGTTTTTATTTTGGACTGTAGCGAGTTATTTTTCCTCCGAGTTACAGCAGGCACTGCTAGTTTAACATCGAAAATGGTCACTTGCTATGGGAAGAAACTCAGTTGTCAACCTGCATAGCCACCCTGATTAGCCTTGAAAAGGTAAATCATGTCAGGGTATGAAAATCCATTTGATTCTGTAAGAATGAAAGGAATGTACAGCACTTTGAAGGTATGTGCAAAGGATGCATTAACCTGATCTTCAAAATTAATTGTTTTATAGTCACATGAGTACCGAAAGCTGGGAAGTTAGAAAGATTTCAATTCTTGTAGCAGTTCCCTTTAAAATAGCTTTTTAGTGTTATTAGCACCCAAGGAACAAATCCATGTTTGTTTGTTTTCTTCATATTTTATGCCCCTTGTAATGTAGCACAGTAAAGACAGCAAAACACTGCAGAGGAGGTGTTTCCATATGCTAATGCCTGCCATTAGAAGAGCTCATGACAAAGAGGTTAAAAAACTGGTTAGAAAACTTAGAGGTGACTGATAATCCTTCAAAATCCCAAGGAAAATAACACACCGTGCCTGTCTGCTGCAGAATGAAACATCTCGTTGGGCTCAGCCCAGTGACAAGACTGCCTGTAACCGCTAAAGGCTCTAACAATAAAGCAATTATTTGGGGATGTGGCCAGAGATAGCACCATTTTGCTTGGTAAATTGCCTTTTTCCTTTGAAAGACTAGTCCTTTACTCAGTATTTTGATGAAAAAGCTTTAGTAATCAGACCAGTATACATTATTCATATACTCAAATCTGATAGCTTTTCTAGCACTTAAAGGAACAACAGCTGCTGAAGTCAGACTCCTGTCCAAAAAGTTTTATTCACTCTTATTACAGTATCATCTGAGATGCCCTGAATGAAGGTGTTTGAGTGAGCTAAAGAATTTTTCTCCGTTCTTTTATTGCCATTCTGTATTCTCCCTCCCCTCTTCGTTGATTGTTTTTGTGCAAAGTTTCATGGACTGTCCTCTCTTCCTCACTGGGGCTGTGCGAAGAGAACAGTATGGTAGGAAAGCTGTAGGGAGAGACTCGCCACACAAGATGTATCTGAAACAAAGTTGTACACTGTAAAAACTAACATTATTTTCTTGATAATGCCCAGTTAAGGAGATGGGTGCATCTAAAACTGTATCAGCTTGTCAGATCAAAGTCCTTAAATAGCTTTCTACTGTCATGACATAGTGGCAACACCAAAAGCAATTCCACCGTATCTGTGCTCAAGGAACAGGGTTTCTTCTCCCATATAAATAAGTTTCATTTGGGATCTTTCAGAAAATTTACTCTTGAGGAGATTAAAACAGCCCTTCATCTGTGCAGCCGGTACATCTCGAGGGGCAGATGGATTGCCTTTAAATAATTACTAATCCCTGTTTTTTGCAAGTAAGTTGCATTCCTTGCCTTAGGGAAGGTCCTGCATTCTGACAAATACACCTTTGTATAGGATTCACAGCCCAGTAGGGGGAAAAAAAATGCAGAACGTGGTGATGGGAAAGACTGCAATTTGTTGTGTCCTTTCTTCTGTTAAACATGTTTTTCAAGAAGACTGTAGTTAACAGATTAGAAAGGATAACTACCAAACTAATTCACACAGATCAGACAGGCTTTATGATATGTCGATATTCAATTGATAGGATGAGGATGTTCCTAATTCGTCAAGTCTAGGTACCGATAAGAAACACATCTTCTTTTCCCCCTCCTCATCAGATTGATAGCAATTTCAATTTTTTTTTGTAGTCCCTGCAATTGTACTTATATTGTGACCAAGTCAGTACTACTTCGTCCTTCGAGAACTCTGTGCCTTGGAGTTCGGTGTCAGTCTTTGTACTCCAGGGAGGTGTTACGCAATGATGGGGAATCGCACAGCCCACCTTTGGGCTCAGTGGCTGACTCAGGTTTTAGACATTAGGACAAAATGTTAGAATCACAGCAAAGTCTAGGATGGAAGGAGACGCTGGGGAGCATGAGCCAACCTTCTGTTGAAAGCAGGGTCCCAGTTTAGGTTATCCAGGCCTCTGTCAAACTGAGACTTTTTGTCAAACTGAGAATGTTTCCAATGAGGAGATTCTACCACCTCTCTAAGCAATGTATTCCAATGTTTAATTGTTCTACCACTGAAGGTATTTTATCCCTTATATCCAGACCAAATTGTCCCCTGAGCAACTTATTTCTGTTGCTTGTCCTGCCAGTGTTCATCCCTGTGAACAAAGTACCACCGTCTTCTGTAACTGCCTTTTAGCTATTGGAAGACATTGATTAGCCTTCTGGAAAGGGAGAGTCTTTTAGGTGTTAGGCAGCACATCTGTCCTGACCTTAGTGCCTGCATAAAGACCTGATATTAACATTTTATGAGCGGAAAGTTTTATTTCAAACTAGCATATAGCATCTCTTGAGGGTATCTTCACGTGGAATTCTGTTCCTAAGCATGTATCTTTTCTATAACAGAAGTCAGCGCTTTAAGATTTCCCAGTACTGAGTACTGTGCATCAATGACGTGTATCTGGCTTTTAATTTCAAAGGGCCCCTGGTTGCTTTAAAAATGTGATGTACAGATTGTGCATAACAGCTACTGGTGACCAGCTTGTGAAATCTGAGAGGGAATCTGGTTCACAGAACTTTGCAGCAATAACGTAGCAGTGTACTGTGTCAGGCCTTGAGTGATCTGGGGTTTTTTCCACTGCTTGAGAATACAGGATACTGTGTGGAAAACTGTTTTGTATTTTTTGGCTTTCAAGTATTTGTGCTTTATATTAAAACAAAAATAACCAGATCTTAAATATGAAGGATGTTTAAAATGTATGAAGATAGTTCTGTGATAGACATTTTGAAGGCTCTGGTGCCTGGGAACAATACATAGGGAAGAATTCATTACTCCCTCCTCCCCGCCTACAGCTTGGTATTGATGTAGTCTTTTAGACTCAGTCAGAGATTATCGATATTTGAGAGAGACTATATAAACATAACAGATGTATTAAGTAGGGACAAAATTGAGGCATCTGTATAAATGGAGCTAAAAGAGCTGCAGAACAGCAATAGGCACTCTTCGGGAGGCACTGAACTGGAATAAGGTTTCTTTGAAATGATTAAGGCACTTGCTGCGTCTTTTTTTGCAGCATAACACATAAACCTGGCATTGAATTACAAGACAGGTGCAAAGCATCATTCCTTTTGGAAAAAGAAACTGCACCTTCCAATTCCTCAGCTCTGTTCCCTTTGTATGTTCAGAGATCCATAACTCCTGATTCTATTGATTAAGCTTTTATTGCTTTTGGTACCTTTAACCTACAGAGTTCCAGTGGTACAGCTGTCAGGGAGTGAGAAGAGGGGCTTTTTCTTCTTTGTTTTCAATCTCAGGCCAAATTACTTACCATAGTGCCAATTTCTGAACCTTTGTTTTCAGTGTATGGGGCAGAAAGCATTCAAGTTGATTTAAAAGAAAAAACCACAGTGGGAACTGAGCTGACTTAATTTAGCAATCCTTGTAATAGAAGAAACATCGGATTTCAGAGCGCAGTGTATGCGATCAGGTTTTGGTTGGAATCATGTTTAAAGCTGTGTATTTTGAGTATAGTATTTCTTCGAAAAGAGACAAACATACAGACTCTTTTAATGATCGTGTCTGCCAAACCATCTTGCTTCAGCTTGCAGCAGAAGAGAGTAACCCCATTACCGATAAATATTTAATATAACAGTTGCCGTGCTATTGGAATAGAAACACTTAAGTACTATACAGGAGTGTCCTGTCATAAAACCCGTGGCACAGAGAGAGGTGGGGGAGGAGAAGACTGAGATGTGATCAATTTAGAGAAGTTGAGTTCAGATATGGAATAGGGTGATGAGTTCTTAAAACTCTCTGGAAAATGTCTGGGTGGCCTGAAAGGATTTTATGTTTCTTCTGGCCAGATGCTTGGCAGGAAAGGGACTACTGTGACTTAAGAAATGAGCATATGAGAAAAATAACACAAAAGGAGAACCCACAGGCTGGATAAAATCCAGGGGACAAAGTATCTTTTATGTCAGGGGCATCGATGTCCAAACCTGTATAGCTCTGTTTTACAGACACTGAGATTACAGGGTTAAAACAACAACAAAAGCCAACGAAACATTACCACATGGATGATATTCCGGTAGATTTACTATTAGCTTGTTATTCTGAAGGGAAGAAGGCTGGAAAGGCTTTTCAGTAAATTAGATTAGGTTTGAAAGAAGTCTAGACTTGGACAGGTAAGAGAGAAGAGAGAAATAGCATGTAGATACCATTACTGTGGGCGTCAGATTTGACTCCTGGAAGGCATATTTGGACCCAAACTAGCACTGTCGACCCTTATGTGGCATTGCATTTTGGAAGCCTTTAGTTTAGTTCATGTTTTTTAAAAACCTGTCTGGATGCACACCATTTACTAAACATTAATGGCCATGTATTTTATAGACTCCTCTGAACCAGTGTGAAGAGCATAGCATGAAGCATTACGTTGGTTGCTTCTGAAACAAAATGCCAGTGTCCCAATTAATTTGTAAATGGAAAATATCTGCCTGTGATAAATTAACGAAGTGCTGCTTCTAAAGGCCAATTGATATTTCATGCTGTAACTACCGCATACTTGTTACATGCTCAAACAGATCAGGGCAGATTGAATGACACAAGTAGTTTTCCCCTCCAAAACCCACGTTTTTGTCTTTCAGATGCCACTATGAGGATTTTTTGCAAGGTGCTTAGTTTCTGGCAGCTGATCAAGGGCATCGTGGTTTTATCACCTCTGAGAGACACTGACAGTACAAATAAACTTTTTCAAAACTCAAGGGCATGTGGGCTTGGCGTTTGGGAAAGAGTCAAACATGCTTGCATCCATTCTTTACACCCCATGTCAGGCTCTGAACGCCTGGTATTGCAGCTAGCACACAGCATTCTCGCCAAGTGTAAATGAGTCCCCCTTAATGCAGATAAGGTCATAAAACTCTTTTTTTGCCATTATATTTCTGCCTTTACAAAAGATCATTAATTAAAAAGCTGTAAAAAGGTAAGTAGTTCCTACTGTAAATCAGCTGACTGAACTGCTGCGTAGTTTTTTGCGGCTTGACAGGCAGGGTCACGTCAAACTGTACTCTATTTTTTTTTTTCCCCTTTCATTTCCTCCTTTGTCATTTTAAATCGCCCAACCCTTGTAGTAAGAGGTGACACCGATCACAAAGCTCATGAATAGCAGCACCATATACATAAACCTGCTGGATTATAGTGAGAGGTTTACCTTGGTTTCATTTTTGCGCTTTTCTTGTATCTCATGCAGAATAGATGAGAACCATTTAGCCTCATTCTTGTGAGATGAGTAAGGTGGCTAAAGTATCTGCCTCCTCTTGGGGTTTAAATCTGACTGTTGTTCTCGGCAAAGCAAAAAGCATTAATTGCATGACTGTTATGTTACAGGCACATGCTATTTTAAATGACCATATCCCACAGCGTCACCACACAAAGTGCAAGAAGCTTTATTGTGAGGGGAGCTAAGCTTTATTGCAAGGCCAGATGCAGATGCTCAGAGAGGATTGTGTTTATAAACCTAAAGAGCTTCAAGACAGGACGGAGTCCGTGGGCTTTGCTCTAGCTGTACGTTGTAGAAGCTTGTGTGAAGCCATAGCACAGAGCCCAGTGCAAACCAGCAGGATGAAGCGCGGCCGTTGTGCCGTGGTTTGATCAGATCTTGAGGAGTGCTGTTACTGGCGCTTCAGGTATGTTCGAGTTATCTTGAATTATGCAAAAACTGTTTCTCATGACTTCGGGAATGTCTCCTTTGGAGGACAGAAGGAGGTATTTGCAGGGAATCATTAGGCAATGTTTCAGCTTCTTACTACAGTTGGTGGACCTCAGGGAGGGCCCAGAGTAGCCTGGGGGCCGCGTGGCTGTAGAGGCTAGATCCCACCCTTGCTTCCAGATGTTTCTGCCGTGGGTCATGCTGGGGGCCCAGCAGAGGAGAACCTGGTACTGTGGGTTGAACTCAGCCTACTCTGCTGCTAACTTTCAGCTGTGAGGCTCCTCGCTCTGGGCAGGTACTTAAATTTGCCCGTTTGACTCCTTTATGAAAGCTGTGCATCTCTTTGACCTGAAGGTGGAACCTGGGATCAGCTTTTGCTTGGAAGTGCTGCTGGTAAACAGCCTTTTGATAACTCACACATCGCTGAGGTGATGGCTCTCCAGTGAGTCCAAGTCTGGCACTTTCCGTGATGTCTTAAATTGGAGGCTGGGGCTGGTGATGAGGCAATGGGGAAGGGAGCCCAACACAGCGGTGTAAGTTTGCTGCCCATTGTAGACATCTGGGTCTCTGCCAGCCCTGACACAGTGGTTTTAAATGTTCCCATTCATGGAATCACACCTGTTTATGCTTAAGTGCCAAAAAATGAATATTTTAGCAATGAAGGAATTCACTCAATTGTGAACGTTCCTTCATGGCGTAACTGAGCGTGTTTCAGAGATGTGTGCTGCCTTTTAAAACTGAATGCTCACATCATTCTCTTGGTCTTGCTTCATGTGGAGGCATTTATATGAGGGGTTTGTAATTTTTTTTTTTACGTTTAAGTTACATAGTTCTGCTGATACATAGAACCAGCTGTCAGTTAATTCAGAATAGCAGACTGCTGGTGACATACAGCCTCTTTAGAACATAGGTCACAGAATATCCACCTGATTTTGTTCAAGGGACTTGTACATGTTGGATGCGGTTAGAAGAGTTCTTGTATTAATTAAGTCTCCCTGCACTGTCCAAGAGGAAGAAGGGATGCCATCTCGCATGAGAGGCAAAAGTCTTCTGCTAGTTGCTAGCCTTTTTTAACCTGGAGTCAATATGGAAGATGTAAAAATCGAAACTGTCATTTGAAGTGGGAGAAGAGAGGCGCTCAGATCATGTACTTTACCTCTGCAAAAAATAGGTGGTAAATAAGAAGAACCTCTCTCACTTCCTCGTCCCTGCTTTCTTTTTTTTTGTCTTTAATTTTTAAAGCATGGTTTTGGAGATCTGAGTTGTGATGTTTAACCGCTGGGGATATCAGGGTTATGATGTTGCTGCCTTCCTGTCCATGGTTCGCAGCTTTCATCTTGCTTTCAGTAAAGTGTGCAGTAAAAAGCACTTCTCTGCATATGCTTTTCTGTGTATTGGGAGGGGACAGGAGCTGGTACCACACATTTATTTGCATCATTGATGGCCAAGGCTTGGATTGGCTTGTGTTAGCTTCTTTACAAGGAGTCTCTGACTTGAAGATGGGCTTATTGATGATTTTACAAGTGACTAGTATTATACTGACATTGTTGAACGAGAAAACTCCCCTTCCTCCTACAGGTGAGATACAAATTTAAACTACAAGGGTTTTCCTGTTAGGTTGTGAAATGCTGAACTTCTCAGAGACTAAATTTTGAATTTGAAATGAAAAAACAGAATAGGAATGATGAGGAAAGGTCAGTTGCATCTGGGTGACTTCACTTTTGTAAAGGTAAGGTGTTGATAGAAACAGAATTGGTTAAATTAATTTTGAATTTGAATATTAACTCTTATCCTTTAAAAAGGCGATCTTTTCATCAGCAGATTGGAAAAGACTGTGGTATAAACATAACAGAGAAAGAAGCACTAAGATAGTTAGCTGAAATTATGAGGGAGTTGGAGAGTTTTCAATAACAGGAGGCACTGGAAAGATAAGTGCTTAGTTTAATGAAGGACAAATTACATGAGCTGTAATACAGGATTACAAAATAATGAAATATGGGATGAGGATTAATGCCAGAACAGAGGACAGAGCTGGAAGGCTTAACAATAGCAAATAAGAGGAAGATGCTGAAATTTTTAACATAACACGTACCTGCAGAACTCACTGCTGTAAGATACTGAGGCTGAGTTCTCAGCAGAATTTAAGAAGGATTAGCTGTTGATGGAACCATGTATTCACCACCACAGAAGATGAGATAAACACCCTGTAATTAACAAGGATACAGATTCTTCTGGTAAAAGTCATAAACAGACTGTTCTAAAGCATCTGGCACTCTGCTGTCCAGCAGGATAGGCCTGTCTGCTTGGGCACATGCTCTTCTCTTGCCCTTCATATTTTTTATGTTGTCCCACCTGCTGGTGGGAGAATTTTTAAGGTAGTTTTGGGACTTCAAAAAGAATGTCCAATTTAGTTATTGAATTCCGAGCCAGCTATTAATATCTTGTTTTCTGTCTGGACTGTTGTACGGGTTGATTTGATCTCCTTATGTACGGTGCCAAGCCCAAGAAGACTCTGACTTCCAGGGCTTCTCAGAAACAAACAACAAATAGACTTTCTGGATTTTTTTTTTCTTAAAGGTGAAAATATCAATGGTAAATTGCATTCTGACATAATCTTTTGAGGACTTCTTGCAGATTTAGCATGTTTCATGATGTCGTTTGTAAAGTGAAAACAAAACCCCTAAAAAGACCCTTGTGCTAGTGCAAATGTTTTGATTTAAAAGCTTAAACGTGGGTAGCAGGATTTCTGGGGTTTATGAAGTTATGTTTTTCTGTCGCTTTGGAAACTCAGGCATGCTTTTTGCTCAGTCTGAGGGCTGCTGAGGGGACAACTGGTGTGAAGGTGACATTCACAATTTCTAAGCTTCTGGACCCCGTGTTGCACTTTGACCCTTACCTCGCATGTCTCCTGTGCGTTAGTTTAATCAAGTCATCTCCTGCATCTTTTCACAGTGGGTTAAGGTCCCTGACATAGTTTACAACTAATTTCTTTGTACAGTTTTGAGACAGAACCTCATTCTGTCTCTGTTGCGAAATCCTAAATGAGAAGTCTCAGCCACATACACACTGTTAGCAGTAAATGGTTTTTAATGGAAATCCCAGGGACCAAATGACACAGAATGTTTGACACAGTGGGAAGTCTTATAATAGGGTCTTATTTTCTTGATCATCCATCCAGTGAGGACCTCACGGTGGAAGGATAAACTGTTCTTATTGGTATATGTAAGTGTAAACTAGTAAGTAGTGATTTAGGCCATTCAAAGGTATTTTACCTCTTTGTCTTGGGAGGACAAGGAGAATTACTCATCAGAGGCAACTGCAAGCTGTAACGCTGTTGTGTCAGAGGAAACAGGTTAATTAATTTCTTTTCCAGTAACAATATCAACAAAGGTAATTTCTTTGGGGTGAAGTCAGGGCTGATGAAGGTGGATTTGGATTGAGGTGGCTAGGCACCCAGTCCCTATGTCCGTAAGAACAAATCCTTTCCCCACAGATCTCAAGCTCAGTGCCTTCTCGGGGGTGCTCCCTCACGCTGTTCCTGCAGCCTGGAGCGCTGTCCCACTCCTGTATCCCTGCCAGGCCTCCTTTCTCCTCCAGCCGTGCCAATGCTAGGTGGAGTCACAGAATATGGAGCCCAGCCTCTAAAAACCTATCTGGGTGTCTCTGTTTTCCTTCCAAGTTACGCCGTGTGCACGTTGACCTGTCCCAGATCCTTTTACCTGGCCTCTGGAGGTGCCTTTCTTCCGCAGGTGGAACTGAGGGTCAGAGGTGCCTGTCGAATGCTCTGAGTGAAGAGAGAAGGGCACGAGCTTGTCTCTGTCCTCTCTCACAAAACATTAGAGGAGAATTATTTACTGGTCAGATCGCAGGCACCAGCTGTGAGGAAGGCAGTTCCCTGACGAATCCAGCCTGCCCCTCCATCATTGGCCTGTCCATCCAGTGCCCAAGGAAATGAGGGTTTTCTGAGGGTATTAGAAACGGCCGCTGTTCGAGCTGGTAGGGAAACTGTGTGTTTCACTCTTCTCCAAACACTTGGTAGTGATTCTTTCTAGCATTGATAACAAACAAGCTGTTCATATCTGCTCTGAGTAATGTGGGAAGCTGTGATCGGGTATTGGAGACTCCAAAACTGACGTTACAGTATTTCTGCCTGTTTCTGATGGAAGAATTTTCCTGTTGGAAAATGAAAGCATTTGAAGGGCAAAATATGGCTTGGGATATTTAATGCTGAAAAACACAGGCAGGTTTCAAAACTTGTCTACCATACAAAGTTGTCCTTGAAACCTACCTTGCTTCTGTCCAGTCCCACGGTGGGCGGGATGCTTTGGATTTACAACATGCAGGCGGGGAACCTGGAAGGCCTCAGGACATGGGATACAACCCTCAGAGCATCCAGGTTTTTGGTTAAATCCTGCAGCCTTGGGAGCCCTGGAACTCCGGGTATTTTGGCTTGCTGGAGACTAAGCTCTTTGTTGTGGAACCAGGAGCATAGAAGTCCCGAGAACTTCATGGGTTTGCCTCTCATGTGATACTAATTTCAATTTGATTTTTTTAGATGTTCTTTTCCCTGTAAGCTTATTCCAAAATCAGTTGTGTGGTTTTTTTAATCTGAGTTTTCATCTGTATACAGCTGTATGCCAGACTGATAAGATATTCTTTCCAGCTCCTGTTCCATATCTCCTCATGGCTTTTCAGGATTTGGAGAAGTGGCTGGGAAGATGTAGTCACTGAATTTATACTCAGAGATCTTGGTTCTTTGTCTACCTAGTGTACTCTGAGGAAGGCTTGTGTAATTGACTTCTTGGTTAATATCATTCAGAAGAAAAGAATGAATTTAAGAACTGTATCCCTCGAAGACCTGATCATATACGCATGCGTTTGTCTCTCTTCAGGGCTCGGTACTGTTCTGAAGTTATGTGGTAGAGTTACTCAAACTCACAATTTCTAAAAATAATTAATTTGAGAATGATGCAATGGTCAGTGTGCTAGCCGAGGCCATGTGAGGCACAGATTTAGTTTGCTTATCCGACAGCAATTTCCTATTCATCCTCAGCTAATGTCTTGGTCCTCAAGTTCCCCATATTTAAAATGGTGACAGTAGCACTATCCTACATAATAGAAATTGCAAGGTAAAATATAGAATAAGTTGTAAAATGGTTTGTATGCTGTGGTGACTGGAATTTTTATCTTCCTTTTTTTCAAAACTCCTAGTGTTTCAAATTTCATAGTCAGGAATCATGAGGGACTATAACAAAAGCTTGAGATATTTTTGCTCAGGCTTCTGTGTTTGTTCCTGTTCTTGCCTATTGTTGCCTTGTCCCTCTCCCTGGATCAGCAAGATCATTTAAGGGGAGTGTCTTGTAAAATGGATTTTGAACTTTTACAAGGGGAAAAATAAACAACACTTTTATATGTCGCTGAAATACATTTTACGTCTGTAATATGTCTTTATAAATACATGGTTATAAATATGTGCATAAACTTGGTCAGCTTGTGCTCTGTTTTGCAATATGGTTCCACAAGCCAGTTGTGCAAAAACAGCTGAAGAGGGTGAAGAGTAACAGAAGGGTTCAGAACCAGCGTAGCTGGCATAATTGGCACTGAAGTTCTGATGAGATAAAACCAAGAGCGGAGAAAAAGCACTAAATAATTTTGTGACTTCCAATAAAAACTGAAGTTGCTGGGATCTGTATTTTGAGGGCTATGGTGGACTGTTCCTGGGAGGGCACCAAGTAAATCAGATTCCGCAGGAGAACCAGCCTATGTTGTTTGGGTCTTATTAGTAATACCCCTCCTTTCCATTTTTCTGCTAACAGCCATTGTGACATCTGTTTTCCTACCCAGTATCTGAAAGTGGCCTAAATTCTTACTCTTACTACTTGTCTGAGCCATTTAGGTGTGATGGACTCATTGATGTTCATTGCCTTGTCCCAGGCATTTGTGTATGGGTCTGAAATTATTTTCTTGATGTGGAAACACCTATCAGCAAGAAAATTCTGTGATTCACTAATCAAAGATTAATGAAGTACA
Source organism: Falco naumanni (assembly GCF_017639655.2). Classification (NCBI taxonomy): domain Eukaryota; kingdom Metazoa; phylum Chordata; class Aves; order Falconiformes; family Falconidae; genus Falco; species Falco naumanni. The sequence continues at coordinate 8,098,336 of NC_054058.1, read as the reverse complement.
GAGTGAGATTTTGAACGTTTTTCATGCCCTAATTACTTAACAGAGACGAGATCCGTAGTGAAGCAAAACGTGTTTGTTGCTGTGCTGAGGTTACGCTGTTGAGTGGGACCACCGTAAGGTGGTGTTGAATGGACTCGCCGCAACACCTACCACCGAAGTCTCAGTCGGAGGCAGAGTGAAGTGCACTGGCTAGTCAAAACACAGCTGGATGAACTGCTGACAGGTTTTGCACCGTTTATTTTTTCAGCAAATCAGCAGTTCTGTGTGATTTATTAACTGAGCTACAGCTAAACGGAGTTAAGAGTTCCAGCAGGAGGAAGTGGCATCTAATCTGTAAAGCTGCTCCGTGGCCACGAATTCCAGTGGCAGAAGGTTACTAAAGCTTGTAAAGTCTTCCTGGTGGGAAGAGCAGAACCCTAAGAGGGTGGTATGTTTCCTTGGTGCACAGCGGGAGGGCGGGCAGATCTGGAACTGCGGTTGCCCTTGTGCTCCTCGCCCAGGCTTGGGTTTGAAGCTGGCTGCCGGCTCTACCTGTCTTCGGTTCTCGGCTCTGAAATATAGACTGTGATGCAGACCAGTCACAGAGAACACGTAATGGAAGGTGCGTTACAGGTAATGTAAAGAAAACTAATCTTTTGTAGCCGTGGAAGGCAGAAACAGAAAACTGGAAAGCCTCGATAAAGTCTAATAATGAAAACCTGAAAAAATTAAGCTTGGAGGGACAGTTATGTTGCCTTTTTATTTGTTACAAATTTTTATTATTATTTTTAACCACTAATAGAAATGTTTACACTATTTACAAACTCTGAATGGATTTGTGGAGATTTTTGCTTATTACAAAACATTCTTTCAGTTTTTTAACCTTGAGGACTGTGGATTTATTATTATTGTTCTGTATCTTCATATGGGAAGCTAAGGCAAATATTTATATTGCGTTAGTTTTCAAAAGGGCACAGCACTGTTTTTTTTTTTTTTTTTGCTGTAGCTAGTCTACATCAGTGGCAAACCAATGGGTGCAACAGGAAAAAATGCCTTAAAATACTTGTACCTTCTCATAATTTTTTGATTGAGAGCTCGATTTCATGTGGCAAGTAAAAAGCCTGAAAGTAGCTGCTTCAGCACAGGATTGCAAAAGCACAACTTCACAGTGCAGTAAGTGAATTTCAAACAGAACAGGTTTTTCAGACTTCTAAAACCATACTCGGACGTCTGTTGGCCCTGTGTTCGGATGCGACTTACCCTGCAGGCTGCAGTGTGTGAGGCGGGTACCTGGCCGTGGTCTACAAATCTCTTCCATGTTTTTTTCTAAGAAAGTTAGTTCTTGATGACTGCTCACGTGGACGTTTGTATGCGTGCCATAGGTGCGGATAGAAATGCCTGGCTTTGGTCACGGCTAATTTATCATTTTGTGTTTTTTTGCATGTAGCCTTTCTGCTATGGTGCGTGCTACTGAGTGGTCATCTTGCAGTTGTCTTCCTGATGGGCACATTTGATGCAGGTAGTTCTGAAATGACGGTTGAAAAGCAAAGTGAATAAACACTGTTGATACAGGCTCGGGCCTGTCTGTTGTTAACGTGTTATTCTAGAGCGGAAGACGTGAGAGAAAGATGTGACACATACAGACACTGGGTATTTTTGTGATGTGAAGTACTTGATGGTGGAGGGAACTTTTCTCAGAAAAAGCCTGTCAAGAAAGGTACAGCACTGCTTTAGGGTGTTGATTCTGATGTTGTTATGTAAACATTACAGAATTTTAAGAGGCTTTTGGGCATAGCTGTCTAAGATTGAATCCATGTTAAATTATCTTTTCTCAAAGATACCTGATAAAATAATTAACAGTGCATTATAATGTGGATATGGAAGGGTCAGTCGAAAGTTGTGCATCATTTTTGCTTTTCCTGGTGGCTGTTTTTCATTCATAGCGCCCTCCTAATATGGTTTCTTTACCAAGAGAAAAGAATAACCTGCATTTGAAATCTGCTGTATCACTTTGCACCATCAGTGTGCTGCTCTTACGCTTATGACAAAGTGACGAATTTGGAAGCACCGGGCATGACCTGAAGTATTTCTCTTCCTGCACACATACACATGTGCACAGTCATGCCCTCTCTGTTTCAGGAGTCCTAGCAGGCACGTTGCGCTACTATCTGGAAAGGACACGTGGCGTTTGGGTCAGTGTTTCTAGTTCACAGACTACCTGCAGTGTAGGATGGCTTATTGCCATACACAAGAACAATCTCTGACACACTAGTTAAATAGCGTGTAAATAGCTGCAGGTGCAGATACCCTTACATTTCAAGAGTTTGAAGAATTGATTGATGACCCTGTGAGAGCCAGCAGCTCTGCTTTTCTGGTTATGGTTAATTATATCAGAGGTGATGGCGTCACATTATGTGCATGTATCACTGAGGCATGTGCCTATTCAGTGTATGCTGGGTACTACTCTATTCCAGTTCCTTGTCCCGTGGCATTCGTTCCAGCCAGAAAAGAAATGTAAATCGCTGTTAATTTAATGAGCAGGGAGAGGTTAGCACCTGTCTATCTAATTCATACTTTTCCAGTATTTTATTGCGTTACAGGAGTATCACTGCCTCGTAGTTCTAGCTCATAAACAGCTAAACAGTACTTGACATTTAAAGAGATTTTCTGTTGTGCACTTGTATAGTCAAGAGTAATTCTAATCCTATTAAAGATATTATGTCATGGAGGCGTGCTCTGGGGGAGAAGGCTTCTGCTAACTGGCCCGATGGAAAGCAGAGGGGAGGGGCGAGCAGGAGGGTGGATTTATTACTCGATAGTTAGGTCAGGGTTTTCTGTGGGAAATGCCCAGTGGTTGCAGTTGCTGATGATTTCACGGCAACAGCAGTGAAACACAGAGTGCGCTCCGGTAGCTGGTTACTGAATGAGATACTGCAAATGGGTGGAAGGAAAAAAGACAGCTTGTGAGAGAGAGTCAGAGAGACACAGAGAGGGAAGCTGAGAGCAAGGAAAGTGCTCCGGCTCAAGGAGAGTCTCCCAGGTGTACTGCAGAAGCTTTTTGGAAATGGATGCAAGGACCATCTGCTGCCTATAGATTAGAGGGCTGCCTATAGACTAGGAGTGGAGAGAAAGAGCTTATGGCTCTCTTGAATAAAAATCGAAGTTCTGCATAACTGATTCATCAAGCTAAATCATGAGTATGCTCTTGCATGGGATATTAATGTATAAATCCATGCTACAGATAGAGTACAGCCTACATTGCTATAAAAAATAAAACCACCAACAATGCAATGAATAAATTCTGCAGTGATTATCTGATTTATGTACGAAGAAAAAGAGAAGCAAAACACAGGCAGCTCTTATCGCACTGTGGCATTTGCAAGGCACTGCATTTAATGCTGAGAGATGCTATACATTAAATCTGACAACTGTGAAAAGAGAGATCATGGAGAAGTCAAGTAGTGAGGATTCTTCAATTCATCGGAGTCCATCTTTGGATAGCAAAGACTCAGATTTTGCTAAACCTTCTACCTCAGGGAGGCAATTTGGTCGAGGTTTTACGGCTGGAGCTTTCTATGGTACAACTGGATCACGCACACAGAGCCACACTGGGGTCGGAACCGGGACCGGCGTTGGGACTGGGACTGGCGTAAAAAGTGACAAATACAGTGCTCCCAAAGGCAGCAAATACGTGGTCTTTTACCTGGATCTATCCTTTGTTTTCCTTTTAGAATTTAAGAAGTGCAACATGGCAAGAGGCTGCCTGTGTTGTTTGAAATACATGATGTTCCTTTTCAATTTAATATTTTGGGTGAGTACTGCCTTTTCGGTTGCCTTCATATGTTAGTGTACCCTGTACTGCTGCATTATGTGTATAGTGCATCTTTGAAGCAGTACAGTAAGTTCCCCCCTCCCCTCCCTCCCTCCCTCTCATACCTGCTTAGAATATTTTCAGTGTTAAACTTGTGTCTACTGGGAAAACGTACATGTTTTCTGTATCTTTATTACTACCTGGTTACTGTAGTTTGGCTACCAACTCCTCAAACTTGCTGGTCTAATATGTATTTTGAACCGGGTTATCTAAGAAAGGACAGAATTGTTGCCCTTTAAGGAAGAGCAGAATTACTGTAGCATTAAAATCCTTCAGTGGCTGGATTTTCGCATTCTGTTGTACCACCTCATGTTGCATTAAACTGCAGGTTAATTTAAATTTGAAGTACATTCTTTTTGTCACCATACATCTCATTTGCTTATTGCAAACTTCATTTGACAAACTGCTTTTCCATTTGAAGGAGGTTCTGTACCATTTCTCCAATTTAAAACAATAAATAATGTATGTTCTAACCTTTTAAGGTATCAGCATAAATGTGACATGACTGGAACAGTGAATTAATCTGGATGCAGTTTCAGCTGCAGTTGTCCACGTTGGTGTGTGAAGTCGGAGACTTGCACTTGCTTCTGAGGGATCAAAACTGATTTTCCTCCATCAGCCAAGAGGCATGAGGAGTTGTAACAAAGCCTCAGCAAGCAAGTTAAAAGCGTAATGGCTACTTTGAGCAAAGTATTGTCACATACAAGAGAAGGAGGAAAAGTTAAGTCATCTGGCAGCTAGGCAGCCTCGAGTGAACAATATTGTTGAGGAAATCACAGGCTAAGTGAAATACTGAGTGTGCATAAATATAGCCCAACATGAAATGGTCCTGATGGTTGCAAAGCTTGGGCACGTGAACAAAATAATTCGTGGTTCTGCTCCAGAAGTACACGGTAAGCTTCATAAATAAATAAAAACACCACCCCTGGCTTTATTTTAGAAAAAGGGACATCAACAGTCTAGTTCAGATAGATGCCTCTGGCGTAGAGAGATCACTGCTGAAATTAGGAGTCTTACTAGCAGCTTCTCTGTTTATCTTGACCCACTTACTGAAATAACCTTTAAGAGCAAGAGTTAATGGGAGATTTGGTACGGTGGTGAACCACTCAAGTAACAGTGAGCTTCTATCTGAAAATGCTACAATCACTGAACTTGTGGGCATCCTGCGTAAACAGAAGGGTAGAACTGGTCACTGAAGAACACCTGATCAAAGTTCACTTGTGGTTTTTTATTTTTTCTCTTTTCTGTACAGCAATCCTACCAGAAAGTTGTCTTAAGTGTTTCTGGAATAAATCACTTTGAACACACCATATTTATAGCAAACTGGCTATTTGACCCAATGCTGCATTACTTTGACACCTTGGAAGTATTTTTTTCATGTGCTATATGTTGTGTTTAATTTTGGAACAGCTTTTTTCTGGTATTGTTACTCATGTCCTCTGTGATCAGTCATTAAGTATCTCTTACCCCTCACCTCCTCGGATGCAATATCTTTCTTTCCCAAGCAGCAATGTTCTTGACTCTGCACCAGACTGTCAAGAGTCCATTTTTTTCCATTCCTTGAACTTGCAAAAATATTTCAGACCTCATCTGCATGCTCATCTCTGCTCAGCTCCCACTGGACAAACCTATTGCTGCTTAGGTTAAAGCTAGCCGACGGTCTGGAACAGTTCTCTAGTGCCCTGTGCTGCTTCAGCTCTTACTCTTACCTCTTAATTCCCTTTACCCGCTTCCCACCATGTCTTCTGCTGTGAGGTTTACACCACTTTTCTTTCTATTTCTAAACTTTGTCACCACGTCTCTGTATAAGATTCTAGAAATGCTTTTGGTATGAACCAGGCTATGGAGAATGAAAATGATACTCTGGAATGGTGTATTTGAGAGATGGTAGAAAAACGCTAAATGCAAGATGTCAGGTACTTTTCAGAGTAGTTTACAACAAAAAGTTGATCCACCAGCCTGTTTTCAATTATTCGGAAGCCCCCCTTTCTTCGCTTTAGCTAGCTTATACTCAATTTTGCAAGCCAGTCTTGATGTTCCTGTGCATCCTTCCAGAGGACTGCAGTCTTGCTAGATTCATTGGGTTTTTTTTACCTAGCTATTTTATTGTCTTGAGCCATTCAAATGAACAACATTATCACCTCTTTTAACTCATGGAAATGCGAGCTAGAATGAAGCATACTGCAGGCAGGTGTTCTGTGGTTTGCCGCCTCTGGCTTTGTACCTGGAGTCTACGTTAATTCTTCTATGGCTGGCTGACAGGTTTTGGATGTTTGGCTCCGTATGTGCTCCTTGCTGACACCGTGTACTTGCGGTGCTTCTCACTCCTGCCCTGAACGCTCCTGCCAGCCCAGCCCTGGGCTCTCCACACAGCTGTGTCAGTACCCTCTGCTCCCACCCTGTCCTGAAGCATTCTCTGCTATTTCAGCCCTGCCTTTCATCTTAACCCATTTTTTTCCATTCCCAGGATTGCGTGTTCTCATTGCTTCCTTCTGAATTTCTGTTAAGAAACCCAAATCTAAAACCATGAAGCTGTGATCTGCTCTTGAGCAGTGACTGTCACCTTTTGCGATGCAAGCTATTTATTTCTAAAAAGAGAAGATTCATTTTTAAGCATGAAATTTTCTGAACCTGTAATTCCAAGCAGAATGTGACTCCTGGTCTTCAGAGGCAAGGGGACCACTTCGACACTGTTATCTTCTGACAAAGGCAAGCAGTGTTTGGGGGTTTTTATAACAGGAACCTATTTAGGCAACTGGAAACAGGTGGGAAAACAGTGTTCCAGGGAGTCTTTAAACAGATGCTAGCCTCACAGCTGTACAGCTGCAATAGGCGATCCAGCTGACCAGCTTGCTTGCCACAAAGCTACATGGTTCTTGAGCCTGCGGTAGCAGAAAGGCTGTCTCATGGGAAGTGTTGTTCCACCATGGTAGAATGGTGTTTCTGGGATGCTTCCTCTGAAAATGAAGACTGGTGGTATCCTTTGGTGTCCCAGAATGCTGGGCATTATTGTTTTGAATGGTACTCAATGTTGGCCCAAAGAGGGATGTTCTTCCCTAAAAAAAGAGGAATCTTTTCCCGTTATTTGCTTCCTGACACAAAGGAAGAGGTTGGGACCGATTCTGTTCCTCATGGGGCAGTGAGCTGTACTATTCCTTCAGCCTGGCAGCCAGCTCATAGATACGTGAAGACCAGTTATATATGCATGTTATCTATTATACGCGTTTTTGGTATGAACCAGGCTATGGAGAATGAAAATGATACTCTGGAATGGTGTATCTGAGAGATGGTAGAAAAATGCTAAATGCAAGATGTCAGGTACTTTTCAGAGTAGTTTACAACAAAACCTTGATCCACCAGATAGAATATATAATAAATATATTTTAAAATATTTTATTATATGCATATATATGTCTACACATGTATATGTTTGAAGGTAAGGGAGGAGCACGCCAATTGGTGGATCCTATCTGTCATTTTGTAGCAGACAGTGTTGCTGTGATAAAGAGATGGTGGTTGCTTCTTGCAAGCAAGAATTCAACATTTGCGAATCATATTTATGACAACAAAATACAGTTTTTGAAAATTAGTAGCATGTGTATTATTTAACGTGGAAGGGTCACATATGAGTTCTGCAAAGCAAATGGATCTAAGCGGGACCCAGCATTAAGCTGAAACAGAAGGTGTTTCTCCAACATATCACTAAGAGCTTCAGGTATTTCTCTGTGGCCCTCTGATTCTTAACAGTTGTTCTTGGCCATCTGGCATTGCTTTCTTTTAGAGATTAGGAAAGTCTGAGCTGAGGGTTAAGGAAGCTTAGAGTATTTAATTGTGTGGCTAGGATGATGATTTACACTGAATTCATCCTAAGTGCATAATATGTTTTGCAAGGGGACTGGGCAACTGCAAATGTTGGTTGATTTAGTTTGTCTTCGAAAATATTTATGTGCAAACATATGGAGATTGCAAAGTAGCCAAAATAGCTCTGCAGAAGAAATAAAATACCGATTTTTGCTTCTACAGATCGCAGCTTAATTGTCAAGAAAGGTAATCGCCAAATATAAACATTAAGATGCATGACTTTCTAGGGTAGATTTTGCATCATTGTTTTATTAGATAAAAGAATTACAGTAATTTTTTTCACTAAATGTGTCAGCAAATCTTAGTGGCTATAAAATGGAATTTCTGTAAAACATAATTTTTAAAAGAAATTTCACTTGTGAAATGAGAATTTCATAGCGTCCTCAATGGGAAATTTTTAACTCACAGGGATAAGTTGTCAAAACATCACTAGAGAACTTTGCAAGTAGATGGTGGCCATGGTTAAATTTTGGGTTGTTCTATTCATTTAATTAATTCATTCATAAGTCCTTATAAAACGCATTTTTTTAGAGTGATTTTATGGCAAGATCATTAAATCTGTGATCTTCTGTGTTTTGGGAAGAGCTAAGGAAAAGCTAAGCATAGTCAAGAAGATCCTTAATGTGGTTTCTTTGTTAAATTGTTTATATTTAAACTACCCCCCAAAAAATCCAACGGGAATAATACCTATAGTTAATGGTGTAATTATAAGCAGAAGTTATAACTTATCTAAATTAAATGGAGTCAAATTTACAAAGTCAGATATAGAATATTCAGTTTCAAAGTAAATTTTGTAATAGGTTGGGGGCATTTTCTTGTCACTAAAAAATAAGACTAGAAGAGGAAAATATGGGCTGGAAACTTGCTGGTCCAGAAGTAGCAGCAAGAAGTCAAATACAGCAAATTTTTCATCGATACACTGTTATTAAAATAATGGATACAGGATAATGCTCCTGGAGAGCATTTTTTCTACATTAATTATTTGTTTAATCTTATAGTGGAAGTAATTAATACTCTTTTTCTGTAGATTAAAATGATGTTGTGTGTTTAGCAGTGAGCGTCAAGACAGCAGTACCGCAGCCATGCAGGTGACTTTTACCAGAGTCTCAGGTCACACTAAGAGAAAGGCAGCGTCTCCATGCCCTGGGTCTGGCTGCTGGCACAGCTCTTGGTACTGAGGAAGCAGCTCAGAATTTCAGAATGGTTTATGTAAGTTAATCCATACTTGTTTATATCAAACGGGAGCACATGCTGTAGGGTACTGGTTAGTTTGAGGTCCAAAGCTCTAATGCTGAGCTGAACCTGTTGGACAGACAGTTAAATCTTGCGAAGAGACTGTGTCCCTACGCATAACAGAGTTACCTCTGAGGTTTAAGAGGGGTGGAAAGTTTGTCCCTGAAATGAGAACAAAATAGCTAAGTACAGCTTAGAACAGGAAACATTCAAATTCTTTTTTTTTTTTTTTTTTTTAATTGTCCTCCCCTGGCTGCGTTATCTGATATTGCCCATTTTCTGACACAGGGAGAGACAGTGAGTGACCCTGGGATGCTTCTCTCTTGACATAATAGCAGTATTTACTTCTGTCGTATTCTGACTTTAATGCTGTAAGTCAGCAGTGCAGTAGCAGTTGCTGTACAGTCCAGTGAAAGTAAGACTACTCAAAGGCAACAAAACAAAAAACCCCAACTAAACAAAAAACCCCAAACCAACCAAACAAAAAACCCCCGCAACTAAACAAAAAACCTCAAACCAGCCAACCAAACGAAGCCAAATGAAACAAGCAAGACAGTGAAATCTGGAAAAAACCCTGATGTTTTCAATCGTGTTAGCAGGAAGAATTCAGTTTTTAGTAGGGATTCAATAAGCTGTGAAAAGATTCCAGCTTTAGTTGTAGTTTCTCCTGCAAATGGTATGGCTCGGTTGGTGTGCCTGTGCGACCATGGACCTCAGCGAGGGAGAACAATTAGCTACATGTTTTACCATGTCAGTGTTTTGGCTGGGAGGAGAAGGAAAGGTAATATTTAGTTCATGAATGTGATGTAAATAAAGTCTATTAAAAAACCTGTATAGTGACATGATGGACTAATACTCGGACATTACTTGAGTCCTGAGACTAGTTTTAATTTCCAGTAGCAAAGTTTGCCTCACAGCTGAGTTAGCCCGCTTAGTCCGGGTGGTGAGGGCCCCATAACTGTTTTTAGGGTCTAAGCTGTTTTAACTTCACAGGGAGGCCACCTGATACGGCATTTTTCACAGCGTTCCTCTCAGTAACTGCTCTTTGCTAACACCATATTCTGTTCAGGTTGTTTCTTTTTATTTGGTCTTTGTGGTTTTTTTTTTAAATGATTTTTGGTTTTCTTCAATGTGAAAGTGTTTTTACTGTAGCTGTAGGTAGGTGTGAGAGCCGTTTGTGTCTGTTATTTTGGATAAATGATGGTTTGATTCATGACTCAAAGGCGGATTTGTTGTATGCATCTGTTATGATGTCTCCTGCTGGACATAGTTTAATCATTTGTATATGAGGAGGTTTATAGTCATTGAAAGTGAGAAGCGGAATAAGAATTTCAAATTGGAAAACAAATTACCCCCTTCCAGCCATCCCTGCCCCCCTGTACTCCCAGAGTTAAATCTGTCTTTAAATATATGACTCAAGTTCTATTCCTTGTATCCTCCAGCTGCATGACCTCAAGCAAATTTCTTCAGCCTTCTGTACCGCATTTCCCCTAACTTTTAAAAACAATGATGGTATCAACTGTTATAAAGCGATGGTTCTAATCATGGGGTGCAGTTATTGTTAATTTTGCATAAGCTTAATAACCGTAGTATTTCTTACTTAGCTCTGGACTCCTAGACCCGTGCAGAACATTTCAGTGAGCTACTTGGTTTGACCTTGGTTAGCATGCTCCCTTTTGGTCGTTCCTGCTCCCTTCCAAGTAAGTCTGCAAGAGGTTGATCCAAAGGGGTATTAGTCTTCCACATGTGAGTAGAGGATGAGCTTGTAACTCCGTTATCTGGCTGTCTGAGGAGGCATCTAATTTGCTTATTTAAATGCTGATGCCACAGAATGAGACCTAGGTAGAAAAGATGGAAGGATGCAGTCCAATTTGTGGAAAGTAAAGTTCAGTTGATTGGGGTTTTGCTGTACGTAAAGTTAGGATGTTCCTAATGGGCAGCCAAGTTGACACAGGTAGTATAGTATACTATACTTAGTAGCTCCTCTATGTTTATCCCATGTAATCTGTAGAGTTACCCAACCTTTCAACAACTCATGGAAACTGTGACTCAAAGGAGGAACTTTGCTTGATTCCTTGGGTTTTGCTTTAAATACCTTGCAGAAATAAATAAACCACACCTTCCAAACAAAGTAAAGGAACCTAACATGGCTGAAGGTGTGTTATTAAGCGGTGGATGTTTGCTGAACTTACTGGGGACTTGTCGCATGAAAGTTAATCGTTTTAATATCCCTTTACAGAAATGGCTGCAGGCACTGAACTCAAAGCTATTTCACAACTTTCTGAAACAAATTAGCTTTAAATCGACTCAGATCTCCATTCCGCTCAGTCCCTTGCTGTTTAAGAGCAATTTAAATTGCTGAATTTATTCAGCAGAGATAATTGAACTTCCAAGTGTTCGAAAACTTGACTGGGATGATTGTTCTTTCCTCCTGCTTTTCTTGAGCTGGGCCAAAGTTCACATGGCTGTCCATTGAACTACTCCATCCAGCGTAGCAGGGATCGCGAATATTCATGGGACCTGCAGCCTGTTTGAATTGTAAGCGTCATCTGCAGCTCATCTTCAATAATATCTTGCAAAACTTGGCACCGTGGCCAATAGCTTGATCACTGCTCAGGTAATGCAAGTAGGGCCAGGTTTTCCACAGGGTTACAATACATCCAGGCAATGTTTGTGGTTGTCACGTCCCCACAATCTTAGCAGCCAATGTCAACCCATCTTTAAGTGTTCAGTGTCACAGTTAACGTGCTGGCTCTCTTTTGTCTCTCGCCCAGAGCCTCTGCGCTGTCTGGGACACAGCTGTCCACTGCTGGTTGTTACCCCTTGCATCCCTGGAAATGGGATGCAAGCTGAAGCATGGAATGATTAGCGTGTGATTTCTTTTATTTCTTTCTTGGCCTCTTTGTTTTTGCTACATTTTTGTTGTTAAATGCAGTAAACGAGAACTAACTTTTCAGCATCAAAACAATAATGTTTGCAACTACTGCTTCTGCTTTAGTGGGGAAGGAATTCTTTACCCATGGATTCTTGTTGAATGTATTGGTCCTCATTGCAAGCTGCATTTGGTGCTCCTATCGCTTCACCTGTCTCCTGACTCTCTTGAATGAAAATTCCTTTTCCTGTTACTAATCAACGTACCGGGGATACGTAGTTTTGAAAATACATTAAACTAGTGTCTCTTGGCCTCTTCCCATATAACACTGGCAAGTCATGAGATATCAGAGATTGAATTTATCTCTTTCATATGTCTTTCGTGGATTTCCCCATACTTCTGTTTTATGTGCATTCTGGTACAATTTCTACTGTTGTAGGTACAAATTATAGGTCTGCAGTAGGAACAGATCGCAGTACTGTTGGTTCTTAAAAGTGTATGATGGGTATTGAGAGTTGCTGCAAGGAATTAAAACCAGCAGAAACTGGTATGCTACGTTTCTTACTTGCAGAATTATTAATTTCTAAGACTTTAAGGTTTTGTGATTGAGAAGTGGTTTTTTTGTGGTGTTTTGTTTTTTTGTGGTTGTTTTTTTTTTTTCCCTAAATAAATGGGTTTTAATGGTTTTTAATTTTTTTATGGTGAAGAAGATTGAAGCAAGACAATCATGAGCTATGGATGGAGATAAGATTATGAACAGATGACTATAAGCTGTAGGGCTTCATCAGCTTAACGAATTACTAGTCATTAGCAGAGATGCATTAGTTGCTTTTGTGCACACTTTACCGTGCTGCACATGTGATGCAAAGCATGTTAACCTAAACCAAGCAGTTTACTCTGCAAGTAATTTGTGTAATGGTTAATAGTGGGAGCAGTTATCTTGGGGTAATTCTGTCATATATAATCATCTCCGAACACCACAACATACAATCACTGGGTCTGAAATGATGCAGAAATGAAACAGAGGGAAAAGAATTGGCGCTGTACTATTCAGTCAAATTGTCTCACTTAATTTGCTATGTTAGAGAACTGAAAGTTACTAGAAGAGCTGCTTCTGAATCAGAGGTTTGTTCTTTTAAGCTTCTTGATTTATATATTAGGCACACTTTTCTTTAAATGACGCTGCTGAATACTTACATTTTGTTAGTCGCTGTGTCACTGCTGAGTAGTGTGGGTTCTTCCCAAGAGTCATTTCTTCCTCTATATTGTCTTGGAGAGTTTCCAACCAATTATCATCTTAAGCAGGTAAAAGAGCTGTCTGTCAATGGATTGTAATTCAGAAATGTAAACATCTCATTTTGTCTTATTTCATAGTAGTTTTAAACTAAATTGGTGGTTAAGAATCTGATTATCCTGTACTTCTGTGCCCCCAGCACCTTTCCCTGCTTCGTCTAGCTATTGCTGTGTCCCAGACAGTGCCTTTTCTTCTGCAGTGTCCTCTGGATGCAAAGACACAGTTAAATTAGAAAAAAATAAACTTTATGTGCTCAGTTGCTCTTTCCTTAGAGTTTTGATTGCCCTGTCATCTCCATTGTCATTGCCTTAAGAAACTTACATTACATCTGTGACCATAATCTCAGAGTACCTTAGGACCACTTAATATATTTATCCTCTTGACACCTTGGAAATATGGGCTGTGCTTTTATCCTCCTGATACAGATGGAAAGCTGAGCTACCAAAACAAAGGGAATATCTGTAGTGGAACACAGGGTAGAGGGCTGAGAGCTATTAGAGACCAAAACTAGCAAGTCCACGTGCAGGGCAGTTCAGCAGGGGTAGGCTGGTGTTGAGTTCTGCGTGGCATTGCCCATGAGCTCCGAAATCCTGCCCATCACCTATTTGGAGCTTGGGTGTCTTTGCAGCGGTCTTCCCTGCACTTTCATTTCCAGATTAGCTTGGGCAGAGACAGCTTAAATCTGTCTATATCCATGGTGTAGATGTGTCCTACTAAGAGACTTGTACAAAGTTAAACTGAAATTGAATCTGGATCTCTAAAGTCCTTGGTAAGTGTCTTAAGTAATGTACCATCTGTTACATGCCATGCCGTGCCTTTTGAGAGACTTGATGCAGGCAAGCCACCTCTGAACTCCTCATGCTCGTGCAGCATGCTCCACAGGCACAAAGCTCCTTCCACATTTAGGACCTGTAGAGGATCCTTTTATCTGGCTGCGTACTTCCAGAGGTCTGGCATCTATCTCACTGACTTCAGAGGTACCTAGAAGAGTGAAAGTTTTCTCATGACACGTAACATATATCCTAAACCTCCCCGTCACCTGCAAAGTGTCACTAAGAAAACTGAAATTATCTTCTTGAGGTTGTCATCCAATAGATGACAGTCAAGGTGAAGACTTCGCTGTAGGATGTCTCTCTATGGCATCCATTGTAATTTTTTTTTTTATGACTCCAAACCAACTAATAAAATAATTCCGTAAGTGATAAATAAAAAATAAACAACATTGTGTTTAACACTTACAGAAGGTAGAGATAAGAAGACAGAGAAGTTTCCTGTTGCATGCCTGGCAGTAAAAATCCTACTTTCCATAGCCCCTCAAGCCATATGTTTGTCTTCTACCGTCAGAGCAGTGTTTGCTCTAATGGCTTTTTCAGTGTCTGGAATGTAAAAAGAACTCTCTGGTGGGATCTTTTTTTCCACAGTCAGCATTTGGGAGGATGTTGGGTTTATGTCTTTCAGTGCAACATTGGTTTTGTGTCTTATGGGATGCCCTTTAAAATGCAGATGGCTAGTGTTATCTTTGATCCTGTTCTGTTATTTTTGTGTTTGTTTAGGCTTTTTTTAGGTGTTATCGACTCTGCTCATAGAAGTGACCTGTGGAGGTGGCTATGATGTATGACCTTGGTGTGATAGAGCTATCTGTTACTTTGGCAGGCTGGAATCCCATTTTCTTGGGGATTTTAACTCTTTCTTTCTGCCTTTAAGTAGAAATGGAAGCTGGCGCTATTATTGGATCTTCTCCTTGTTTTGCTTCTTAGCCTGTTCTTCCGTGTACAACTTAACTGGAATAAATCTTGCGCTTTACGATTTATTAGATGTTAGTGGTAACTTCTATCATTCTGCTGTGAGCATTTAAACTGATGATCCAAATAAACTGTAGCGGAGTTACAAGTTAAGACAGTTAGGACTATGTTTGACTTCTAGTGTACCGATTTATCTCCCGTTCATGAGGCTCAAATGTAAAACTGGATCTCTCGGATCAGACCAAAGGTTTGTATATTCTGTCTTTGAAAGCTGACGGTAAAGAATGCTTAGCAGACACCAAAGGAATTGAGCACATTCACGGAACTCCTTTGAGTCCTTTATCCTATGGCTTTCCTAAATTCACTGGCAGTAAGCTTGCTTGTTTAATTATTTATTCTGTGAAAGGGAACTTCCTCTTAAACCTACTGCTGGATAATTTCCATAAAGGCTGACAGATACTCTGAAAGCAGTGAACTGTCCTCCTTCCCGCCTGTCATTATTGTTGTTGTTTATTTAATTAATTTATTACTGGAATAGGAAGAAAAATGAGAGAAATTCTGACTTAAAATGTTACGGAACAAGTAATATTTAGCAGTGCTTAGCATAGCGTATGTGTAGATCATAGAATCATAGAAAAACTCTGGGTTGGTAGGAGCCTCTACAGAACATTTGGTCCAACCTTCTACTGAAAGCAAGGCCTTAAATTATCTGACCCAAGGTGCTGTCAAGCTCAGCCTTGAGTATTTATAGCAAGAGAGATTTCACTATTTCTCATGATAATTTATTCCAATCTTTAATTGTCCTCCATTCATTCACTTTGTTCTCAGTTTTTCTTATAGTGGCACCAAAATTTTCCCTGAAGCAACGTGTGTCTGTTGTTTGCCTTGGTGGCACGGCTGGATGGTCTCCAGTTTCTTGAGCTGGGACGTTCAAACCTGGACACAGTAGTCCAGGTATGGTCTGCAAGTGCTGAGTGCGATAATCACATCCCTTGCTTGCTTGAGCTGATGGATATAGTCTTGCCAGTGCAGACTGGAGCTGGATTTAAATGTTTATACTAATATTTATACTGTCCCGGTGGACTGTGGTGTGGCTTTTAACATCACGTTTGGAGCATCAGCATGCACAGCACTCCCTATAGCGTTCATATAGAGATGAAGCAGCTTTACTGTGAGGACAGAAATGTTTTCTTCCTCACTTTTGAGCATTTACACTCATATTACATTGCTGCAATTAAACATTTTAATCCTTTTATTGTTTTTTCCCTCCGGGAGCAGATCTGACTGCCTTCCCTTGCAGCCTCTCCTGCAGTACACTTCAGCTAAAACATTTCTGCTTCTTCGAGCCATTCAGCAGTTTCTGTAGCCCGTCCTGCAGCTGTGTCACTGTAAGTCATACTTAGTTTTAAACTCCATCCAGCTTGAATGTACAGTTGGCGCAAGTGCTGACAAGAACAAAAACACTGATCTTACCACCCCCTCTCCAAGCAGCCGCAGTGTACGATTGTGTTCTCTAGTACGGTGTATTGATTTTATACATTGCTATGTGTTACACTGCTTCATGGTATTTATCGGAACTGCTGACTGCTTTTTTTTCTTCCACAGTACTTTTATTTTTCTGGTCTGGTCAGGGCTCCTGCAGTCCAGCTAGTGCTTGTTTTCTCTGTTCTGTTTAGACTCATTAAGAAGGTGTATCTCAGAATCATGAGATTTTAGGCGTTCATTATTTTTAACAGGGCTGGGTTTGGAACAGATTAATGGTTGTGGGGGTGTGCATTTATTTTTTTTTTAATAAAAAGCTAAATATATTTGTGTATTCTCATGAGTGGCGTTTTTTAAAATGATACTTTCTATTTTAGGCTTACGTTGAGGGCGGTTGGGGAACAGCTAAAGCTTGAAAACAATGTGTCTGTCTGAAAAACAGCCTGTAGAAATAGAGGTGGTGGGTTTTTTACATGTTTTATCGAAGTGCAGACTGCATGACAACTCTGTGTGTTTCCTAACAGCGTATCTGTTCTGACATGTGTCCTAGTTTTAATCCTTTTTCAAGTTCTTGAATGTATTTTCTTTAGAGGGCTGTATTAGAGCCCAACAGTATTTCTTTCAGGATGCTTCATCTTGCTTGTCCTCATAGAAATAGCTCGTTTCCACAACACACACAGTTCTGGAACGTCCAAGGCTGCAGGTTTCTCACTTAAAAGCTTCTGCAGCTGTGTGTGAGCAGTAATAAATGGTTGACAGAAGCCTCTGGGGACAACTTTAAATGGGTGAACTGTTCCCTATTTCAGCAGTCGCGGGGATTTTTTTCCCCACCGGTTGGATGCTATGTTATGAGCCTGACCCAATCCTTAGTGACAGCTTGTCGGGCTGATTAATGTAGACTCCAGAGAATAGCTCTTTGCTGTCTGATTGATTCATTTCGCCAATAGAATTCACATTCCTGTAGTGTGAATAATAAACAAGTGATTTAATGAGTTCACCAAAACCTATTCCAAATGGCGTATCCTGACTGGAGCAGCGCATGCTTTTAGAAAGCTTAAATACTTGCTGTATGTTACATGCTGAAGATCCACTGAATTACATGTGTCTCCCATAAATCCAAATTAGAACATTAAAAATGAATTTTCTTCGGTGCTGTACCATTAAGACACATTACCAGAATTTTCACCTACATTTAAATTGTTAGTTACTTCCAATTTTTCTGGTTCTTAAGCACTGATATTTTTTTTTCCCCTCTCTGTGCTTCCCACCCTGGAATGTGTTTCTCATGAAACTACTATTTCTTTGCAGCATCCACTAATTTTTATCTCAAAAGGAGCCATGCAAAAGGTGGGAGGAAATTTATTCTTCCTCCAGGCTGTCATTATCACGTGTATCCCTGATGCTGGTATTTTTTGGTGGTGTCCCACCTTGTTTTGGGGTTCTGTGTATACATAGGTATTGGATGTTCTAGTTTCTGTGTCTTGGGAGACTCTCAGGAGCATGAAAGAACAGGGAGCATTATGGCACAGCAGGAAGATAGGGGAGTGGAGCCAGAGCAATGGAAAGGAGAAAGAATTTCTTGTTTGAATCTGGATGGTTTCTGTTTCCTTATTATTCAAGAACTCTTAAAACTGCAATTAGGTGATCCTGATTCTGGATCTACAAAGAGTTCTCCAGCAAACACAATCAAGAAGGGTGTGCATAAAACTAATATAAAAAGAGGAAAACAACACTATTGTAATTCTATATGGGCTCTTGCTTGTGGAGCATATACGTAGAAGTATTTTTATCTTTTAAAGCTTTACTGTGTGCATCATAAAGAAACATGAAAGAAAATGGGGGAAGTAAAAACATCCATAGTTTGTTCCCCTCTGTCCCTCCTGGTTTCTTCCTCCTCCTTTCTTTTGTCAGAACCCCCAGCACACAATGTGTTGCTGCCCCAAGTTTAGCCGTACACCTACCTAGCTGTTCTCCACACCCAGCCTTGCTGGTGCTAAAGTCGTACCTGCCCTTTTGTGATTCAAAATTTGAGTAACTGAGCGAGGGAAGGAAAGATCCTGATGAGGTTATGATCAGGTTTCTGAGGAATAACAGCTGCTGGCTTATTTGCTTGCTTTCCCAGCCTCCATCAGAGAAAGCTGAGAGGGTTCGTTTGCACTTGTGTGAGGCATTGCTTTTATAAATCCGATAGCGCTGTGCCTGCATGCACACGGTTCTCTGACGTGACTTCAGGGTTTTGAGTGGATAATTGGTAGATTATTTTTTTTCTGTTGCTGTTGAAAGATACTCAACACCTTCTAAAGAACCTTCTTTCTGTCCTCAACTTCTTGGTAAAAGGTTCTAGAAGCTGTAATTACAATACCACTTTAATGACAGTCTCTGGCATAATTTTTTGCTTCATTGCACCTTGGGGGGGGGGAGAGGGAAACTTCTTCCTTCATTCTTTCTGTCCTGTAGTGTCTCCTGCTTCTCTCTGTCCTTCCAAGACTGCAACCTGATGTGACATTCATTTCAGCAGTGGCTCTTTTTGCTGCAGTATCAGTGCAGATTTATGTCTGGGCATTGATGCAATGTATTTTCTAGGTAGTCAGCTCAAGGTTATCTGTGTTACTTGTTGTGGGCAGGTTTAGCAAAGAAAATGTTCAAACCCAATAGCTTGAAGAGGAAAAACAGGCTTATTGCGTTATGGCTGCTTAGGATTATATAGACTATATAGACTTAAGATGTGTCTTAGGGCTGGCATGAGCACGGCAGTGCTGAAACAAAAGGCAGTGTACAGAATCAGGAACATACGCTTGAAAGGAAAAACCTTGGGACCACAGAGACATCGCAGTGTCATCACTGTGCTGGATGGACCTGAATTATTTTTCCTCCAAAGGATTAGGTAGTATTTGTGGTGCCTGTTTTGCATAAGTTAGGTGCCCCATTATTTTCATATAAAAATAGTTTAAAAGCGCAGAGAGCATGACATTACACGTGATTGAGTTTGAGATTGTTTTAACGATAAGGCACAGCTCAGCTTCTTGAGGCTGAGCAGAGGCAGCCTTTTGCCTAGCGTTCCAGGAAGAAGGAGCAAGAAGAGGATAAAAATATTTTTAGTTCTCCAGGGTAAAACAGTGGGCACTGGAGAAAGACTGTGCCCAATAGTCTTAGTCATGAATATGCTTAATTTAAATTGCTTTTGAGTACTTGACACTAGTTGAGCATATTAAAATATGCCTTTTTGATAGACTTTGTTGTTTTCAGTAAAGTTGTTATTTTGTAACACTTGTGCAAGTACTTGGAAAATCAGTCCTACCTGAGACTCATTTTTAGAAAATTAGACCTGAGCCATCAATTGAAAAAAAAACCCACCCAACAAAACGGACAACCAAAAACACCACCAAACCAACAACTTCAAGGGAAGTCCTGACCTCAGACATCCATAATCAAAGGTAGGATTTTTGAAAGCTTTCATCACTGAGTGGGCTTTGCTGCTGCTGAAGTCAGCTGTCTGAAAGCAGAACGGATTGATGGCCAGTTTCAAACTGCTGTATGCCTGGTAGCCCGTTCAGTGACTGGCCAGATGCTAGTGCCTGAGGATTTGTTAAGCTTGTTCCCAACAGCTTGTGACAGAGTTCTTTGTGTCTTGAAAACTCCGTTGTTTGTCTTTCCAGCTCCGTGGACAGGAGTCATCTTGCCTTAATTATCTATGTTTGCCAACAGATGTCTGCTATGGAGATCTGTGCTATAGATGCTGTATCTGAGAGATTCCCCAAAAGCTTCCTTCATAGATGACTGAGAGGCTACGGCTAAACTTGTTCTAATGTAGATGATTCAGATCAGACAGGTAAACATGATTACCAGAGCTTCTGCTTTGGTACTTTGTAGATGGCTAAAGCAAAGTGAGATGGATCTTAGCTTGAATATTCAGTTTAGCATGTGTGATGCTGAGTGATAAATGACGAGGATATTTCCATTTGCAGACTCCCAGGGCGCATGCTGTTGTTCTAGCCTTTTAAACTGTTTTTTTTGTTGGTTTTCTTTTTGATACATAGTTGCCTGTCATTTAGTGGGAGACAATTTAAAATGTCTTTGCCATTAAGCAAAAACTCTCACCTTGATTTAGTTGCTGTTAAGTCAGATGACTCCAAGTTATCTCTGTTTAAGTTACTAATTAGGAGGAGACTTTTAAAAGTTTTTTTCAGAGCCTAGTCATTCAAATATAGCAACAGGGATAGAAAATACATTTCAGCTGACAAGTGACATGAGCTTTTATTTAACAGTTCTTATTCAAAGGTACTGAATTGGGAAGACCTGCTTAAATGAATCCATTCTTCTGTCTTCAGAATAGTGTGGTTTTGTAAAAGAGATTCCTGCTCGTTCTGGACTGATACGCCCATGTGATCCCATGGCAAAAGCATAAAGAGCTCCATTTATTCATGACTTCATGGGGACTTTCCACAGTGAGTGCAAGCCAGCAGCACAGGAACGCTGCCATAGCTACCACTGAGCTGTAACCTTCAGGCAATTTCTTTACAGAGTTTTTCTTGAGTAGATTTGCTTACAAAAAGGTGCCTGGTGATGATGCCTTCCAAATAGGTTTGGGATACGCTGGCAGAGGGACACGTGAGAGTGTCTTACTTTGTGTTAATCTGTGCTGTAGATGAAAGGCTTTACAGTTTTTTCATTTCCTAAGGAAAAACTAGGGGTCAGAAGTGGGAAGAACCCAAGGACCTGGGTGATACTGGGTTTGCTTTGTGGTTAAGTGCAAGTTGCTTTCTACTGCTGCCTTTCGTGAACATAAGTGAAATAAGTAAATAAAGTGAAGACTCAGGAGAAGCCTAATACTAATACTTTTCCTCTGCTAACCCTCCTGAAAGGAAAACTAACGAAAAATCCAAGATGAAGATAGGGAGGAGTGTTAAGACACCTTTCCTCTTCAAACTTCAAAGCCGTTTATTAAGGATTACAATTGATGTCATTGGAGAGAAGTCTTGGGAAGTCACAAATAGTACTTTTCAAAGGTAGGCAATGAGGTACAGAGGGCTTGACTGTCTCAGCCAGGGCCATGCAGGAGGGCACGACAGACCTGAGAGCAGCACTGGGTACTTCCCTTCTAGTCAGGTCCCTGGCTCCTACAGATGTCCCTGTGCTTTTTTCCCCCCTTTGTTTTTTTGCTGTAGTTATAGTGACCTCTGGACTAGCAAGCGGATGAGGTGGCATTTTATTAGCAACATTGCTTGTGGTCTGAGGGCTGTATAAAAGTGACACTTAATGCAGCCATTTGTGTCTTTTAGGTGTCCAGCTTTTCCTGAGACTTGAATTAAACTTCTCAGCAGTGGAATGACACAGGGTACATACCTCATGGTTAGGAGAGCTCTGGGGAAGGTTTCAATAAGTACTTCAGGAGTGTGAGATGACAGCAATTTCTTTTAGGTCCCTTTGCTTTGTTCCTGCGTGAGGCTCACCTGGGTATGTTGTCGGACAGGGCTGAGCCATGAGTGTCATCTGCATTCTAAAGTGTTCAAGCCACACATGGCTCAAATGCTGTAAATTGGCCATCTGTGATGTAGGTCGTCATGTCTATCGACTTTGGTGACTGAGGTAACTTGGAGAGCTTTTCACTTCTTGGCCTTTTAGTGCTTCTTTAGCCCAGGAGCAGACCTGCACGTTTCACAGAAACAGTGGCTTTGTTGAGGCAATGAGACCCTGCAAGCAGAACTGCACCAGCTTCTTGAAGAACAGAACTTGCATGTGAAAGCATGGCTGTCGGTGAAAGTGTGACAGAAGAAAATAGCTCAGCTAGTCTCTAAAGCCCAAGGCTGATATTTCAGGGTTCAGAATCAGCAGAAAAAAGCCCCCACAAAACTCTATTTGATAACTGCAAAGTAAGCACAACTGATGGGAAAAAAAAACAAACCAAACCAAAAAAAGACATGTAATGTAATAGTGGACCTCCCTACTGCTTCTTGACACTGCCTCGTGGAAGAGAGCCATGGTCGTTGCAAGACACTGGGGAATAGGAGTGGTTTAAATTTTTGATGCTCAGGACAGAAAAATCTTTTTGCTTGAAATGGAAGATAGAGTTCCCTGCGAGAGGGATTGTGTGTGATCACTGGCACTTAAAATAATGTTGCATATGGGTCACAAATACTCGGTTCAAAATGTTCTGAGACAGGTTGTTGCAGTCAGGTTTTTGCTAGGCTCATTCAAAAATTGAAGCAAGTGAGAAATTGATTGGTGAGCTGCAAAGAGAAGCCTAAAACTAACTTGAGCCCTGGTACGTAGTATGTACCTGCCAGCCAAGCAATTTATCCTGGGCAGAAACTTTAACTTCTGTGATTTTGTCTGAGTCTACTACTCCTGGTGGCACCCTGCAGGTAACCTAGAGTGGGGCACAGTGCGGTTCTGCCTGTGTTGTCATGTGCAGAAAGAACCGTCTCAGGATACCACTCAGCAGCTGAGGTTCTGCTTGATGATATTCTGAATGAAAAGACCGTAGAAGGTGCTCCCGGCAGCTGGGAGTTTGTGATCTGAAATGGGAAATACTTCTCCATACATATTTACATACAGTGAGCTGGAATCTAAAGTTATAGAAAATTATTTATGAGAGCACTGAGAATTGAACCCGTGTTTCCAGAGATGTGGTTAAAGGTCTTGGCTGCAATACTGTTCTTCCTCCCCTTAGGACCTCTAGATGACGACGAACTTTCTAGGATGTTAGAGGTTTTTTGAAGTCTGTAATTCTGCAGGCACTTACAATAGTCTACAATGTCTCCTTTCTGAAGTGATGCTGAATCCAGAATAGCCTGTGGACTTTGTGGAGGGTAAATGACTCTTGAAAAACATGATTTATCTCTGGCTTTTGCAACTGGAGAGGAGGAGAGGAATTGCAGAAAGAGGGAAGCAGCCAATCTGTGCCTTTATAAAGCCAGAGTCCTGCTAATTTCTCTCTAGTTTGTGATTGTTGTGTTCCAAAAATAATTGTGGAGCAGTTGATTGTAAATGTGGTGAAAGCTGTTGAAATGAGAAGAGTAATTGAACAGTGAAGGGAATATGAATCACACGCTGTGAATCCTTCCAGAAGACAGATGAACTTCACATGTGATGGCTAGGGTCTGTCCTGACCCCCAAGCTGGGGTTCCCAGCCTTAGTGAATGGTCCCTTTGACTGTCTCCTGGGGATCTGCAATCCAGCCCCTCCACACAACGCCAAGGTAGATATTGACTGTATGTTTTGTTTTCCTGGCTGCTGTTTACCATGAAATGAAGCACATACTCATTCGAAAAAGTGAGCCAGAGCTGTCATATTCTTGGAGGATGGCTAATGAGAACAGAGTTTTTAATTACAGTGGATCTTTACCACATGTAAACTGACCATCTGTTAGAGGAGAGTACTTGTGAAGGAGAGAGAAAAGATACAGTGTGTACCTTTCAGTGAGGATGCTGCTCACTGATACGACAATAATAGGTGTTAGCCAGGAGGATTCTGGAAGTTTCATCCTATTGCTCTTAGTAGCTGAGTTGTCCTTAAGCAAATGGAAACTTCCTTTCATGCTTTCCAGTAGTGGGGGTTGTCCAAGATGACCAAAGTCTTTGTGGTAAAGTGTGGCATTTTTTCTTACCACTTCAAAAAACATTTTATTTGAGGTTCTTAGGCCAGGGTGGAAGACTGACTTTGCTGCTTTTACACTGCATGAGTGCGTATGCCGTTGATGCCATTGGAAAGAAATCTGGGGAACTCATGAACAGTACTTCTCAAAGAAAGTGCACTGAGCTTTGTGCAATGAAATTCACAGATAAGGTAACATGAGGCTGTCATGCACACATGTGGCCTTCTAAAGGGATGAAGATTGCAGAATGAAGAGTGAATCCTGAGCAAGCATTCTGGCTAGAAGGCAATCCAAAAAGGTACCCATCATTTTAATAGAAGTATTTGTTAGAATTATTTTTAGTGTTTTTATGAATTAAATTAAATAATCCAATTATTTTAATGATGGTTGCAAATAGGTACGTGGGGGTGTGTGTGGGGATGTGTGAAGATTCTGCGTACGGTGGTGTAATAGTTACAAGATGTTGCTCTGAGAGAAGTTAGCCCCTTTTTACTTGCACTCATAGTAATGCAGGAGTGGTGGAAGGTAAAACTTCCCTTCATCTGTTGCACTTACTGAAGTAACAGCATTCCTCTGAAAATGCTGATTCTTCATGCCCAGCACCATGCTCTATAGAAGCTCTTCTCCGCTTTACTAGCTGTGGTTGATGGATGGGTTAACTAGCCCATGCAGTTAGCCTTTTCCTTGAAAAGTCCATGACCATTCCCTACTTTGCTCTCCTCCACTTTTTCAAGCCACGCATGAGTGTTAAGTCATGCTAAGGTGATCTGCAGTCTGGTTGGTTTGTCTAATTTTTGCTTTTCAGTGCAGTTTTCTGTTGAAATTCTTTCTTGGTGGCCAAGATTTTTTTAATTAATAATGTAAAGAAAGCCTTTTGGATCAGATTTATAATATGTTAGGAATCTATCTAAATGTCTTTGCCTATATGCACTTGCTAACTCTAGTTGGAACTGTTGTACCAGAACCTTTCTTGATCTATATAGGGCCAATACCTGTTGTTGATGAAGAAAATGAAAGAAAAATTCTATGCATCTAAGCAGTTAAGCAGTGTTTGTAGCAAGGGGCGACACACAACACAACTTTCCTTCGTGACCTCTGACCTCAGTGTTTACTGAAGCAAGAGATTTGATTGCCCATATCTTAGGATGCAGAGCTGCAAATTAGTGCATTTCATTCTCTTTTTCCGTGTTTGTGCATGTCATCCTAATTGATCTCAAGGAAAAGCAAGGCTTTTTGAATTCCAGTTTGCATATTCTGTTCAGTCTTCTTATTGCCAAGAGTAATATTAAATGCTCTAGAGAGAAGGTCATTTATCATGAAGCGGGGGTTTGGGACTACTGAAGAATTAGGTTATCTTTATGTTATGAAACCACAGTGTCAGAATTGGGTCACTGTTTCCTTTAATGTCTCTGTGTAACTGGCTGAGAAATCTACAGAAAAAATTGAGGTAGCAAAGAGTGTGTTTTTGATGAACCAGGGAAGAGCACTCGGTTTTCTGGGTTGACACTGGTCAAGTGCACTGCTAAGGGATGCGCTGATGCTGCAAGTCACTCAGGTGGATCAGTAAAGGCGCTTTTCTCAAATCTGTGTAAAAATGACGCCTCACATAGTGTTTGGGGGCCATCTAGCAGATGATGGGATTATTTCCTTTGGGTGAGAGGCAAAACAGCCTTCCTGGCCACTTTTCAGAAGTGCTGGAGTGCTAATCCTGGCATCGTAGCCAAGACCAGCTTGGGTAATTATGTGCCGTCTTCTTAAATTCCACATCGTGTCTGAGTGGGCTGACTATTCTTCAATTCACATCCCAATCGTGGTATCACAGTTAGATGTTTTCCCTGATCTGCCTTGTGCTGATTATGTAGATCTTACACAGTGCTTACCACTGTTGCGTTTACCACCGTTACTGTTCTCCTGTTATCACTGTATTGAGGTTTGTAGGAAGAGATGACATCTTTATTTGACAAAATAACACAGTTGGAGAAAAAAGTCTTAATATAAGTGTCAGAACAATGACTAGCAGAGACCCGAGCTTGGTTGCGCAAGGTGTTGTGTAAATGCAGAGATATAGGCAGGGTGTGTTTTGAGTTCTTACACACTTGGAAGATGAGGCAGGTGGAAGGACCGATGTGTGCAGTAAGAGTGAATGATGGGGTGGCAGGTAGAACTTTTGGTGGTGAAACAGGAGTGGAATTACTTCTGGAAGTGGTGAGTTAATTCACAAGATATAGGGGGGGAAAAGAAGTGTAGGAGAGATGGGACTTCTTGGCCCTCTAGGAAAAGATGACGGGGAAACTGTGTAGAGCAGAGATTAGCAGGTTGTGAAAGCTGGTGTTCAAGCAAGCGGCTGATCGGAACAATGGAAGAAACTTTCCAAGTGAAACTCTGTGATCGCCAGTACCTGTGTCGCCTGCGGTGGAACAGGCTGGGGCCCGTTCTCTCTGCTTGGCCTCTGGGTCTGGGTTCCTTGTGCACAGCTCTGCATGGCTTGGGGCGACTGTGGAAGGCTGTTGCGTGTCTGTGGACGTAAAAGGGGGAAGAGCACCTTGTTCCAGAACTTTGGGGAATACAGATAGTCCCACCTTGTCCTTTTTGTTCATTTTCCACTGAACGTTGCATGAGCACATGGTGCAGCAAGGTGCTGGGATGGAGCATCTCACCTAACTGGAGACCGCTCTGGTTAGCGCAGCTCCTGTGCCACTGATGAAAATGGTGCAGAGCTTTTGAAGCAGCTTAGGTGGGCCAGCTTTCTGTGCTTTATCCTCTGCCTTTGAAAGCAAGGAGAAAAGGGCTCTTAGCTTCAGATTAGTGTTGCTACTTTGAGAGGAATATCCTCCGATTGGAAAAGTCCTGAGAAGAGAACCCTGGACTGTTCCCCGGACCACCTGCTCGCAAAGTGGCTCTATTCCAGCTGCTGTGGAAGGTCTTGCTATTTGTTTGTGATACTGGGGAGCTCTTGCCTTAAACACGTCTGCTGTTTTTGTTAGCGTCCTAGAGTATAGTTACTTTTACTGACGCTAGTTTATGTAAAAATTAACCCTGAAAAAGTGGCTTTTTCATTCAGTCATTCCCTGCAGAACTTGCCGATTACTTGTCTTTTAGCAACCAAATATAAAAAGCGAAGTGTTTTGGCAAGTCATTTTGTGCAAACCACAGCAGCTGGCCTGGATGTGGCCCAACCTAGGTGTAAGATCTCTCCCCCACTGGCTTCTCATGGCCCCCGTACCTACGTGAGCACAAGTGACATTTCAAGTAGCCTGTCCTGAGGGACAGAACAGTTCTTCACTCTTTGCAGTACTTGTGCTCAATTAGGAGAGCTCAGCACATTTTTCTTGGAGCTCTTTTTATTGTCAGAAACCAAACCCCTGACAAAATGCACAGGTCTAGATTTATTTTTGGACTGCTGAGTTTTATGTTTTATCTAACCATGTTCTCTTTACGGAGAGGAGCCATCCTAGCAGATGATGTGTTTATTTCCTTTGGATGAGAGGCAAACCAGTGTATTTTCACTACTTCAGCTACTCAGACTCTGTTTTTGGTTTTTTTTCTGAATCTTGTCCTCGTTTCAGATTCCTTAGTTACTCCATTGCTGAACAGCAGAACATGACCACCCAAGAGAACAGCTTTCCACTTGTTTGTGTTGTGCAAATGTTAAGTTTTAAACTTTTAGAAGCATGTATTGTCTAGTAATGCTTATAGTGTATCTTATCTCAGTGAGCAGAGATGCAGAGCATGGAAAAAGAGAAGAGGTAAGTTCTTACAAATCGTGGGGGTTGGTTGGTTGGTGTTTGAGCCTGCTTACAGTGTTCTGACTAAATTAAGCAATGAAGAGTCTCTCGAAGTTATGGGGGGGAAAAAATCAAGCTCTATTAAATGCTTGCAGTAATGCATGCTCATTTTGAGCTGTTTGCTTCATCAGTGTTAGCCTGATCTGGTTTTGCTGATCCAAAATAAATTCCTTCTCTTTGTGTAGTAGCTCATTTTTATTACGAAGTGTGTACTAACGCTGTATGGGTAGGTGCAAAACATCTAATGATGTTACCTCTCTTGAGTGAATTAGAGCTCCATTTGACACCGGTAAGACTGTTGGGATGACTTCACCAGCAAACGATAAGATGGTGATGCTGCAGTTGGAACTTCAGAGGTTTCATTATTGTCAAATATTGTGGTTTTGAGTCTCCAGTCATTCAAGAGTTATCTCAAGGCCTGGATCTCAGAGCCCGATGAATATTCAGAATACTAGCTGAAAAGAAACCAAACAAAAAAACCTAGACAAAGCATTAACCCTCGCAGTTTTGAAGAAAAGCTTGAAAACACGAGTCAAAACGTATAGGGGGAAAAATAGAGACAAAAAAAGAACCCAGAAGATATTAATTAATAAAAAACCAATGTTTTTTGGTTTTTTTTTAAAACCCTCTTAAACATGAATTTTAGAGAGGCCTGACTGTTAGTTTTTACTGTAAACAAAGGGAGTAAAGAGGAGAAGAGGAGGTGTGCATTTGGAAAGTGAGTAATCGGGCTATTGTAATAGCAGGAACTGCCATGAAGTTGGAAGTGAGAGAGGCTTCTCTTGTAGTAACTTACAACTGAAAGACTTTTAAGAGTAAGTCCTTCCATTGACTGATGATGCTCAGCTCCTTGTATTTTCAGTGGGAGTTGAGTGATGACTCAGCACTTTGCTGTCATGTTCGCATCGATCTGTTTTTTGAGAGAGCTGAAAGGGGTGAATTAAGAACTCCAGAGGACAGTAAAACTTTTCCCACTTGTAATGGTGAGGAGCAACTTTTAGCTGTGAAGGAGACAGCAAAGCAATATACTCCAAAGCAGATTTTATCACCTAACAGCAGCGCTCTCTTGAAATAGTTCCTAATACTTATTGGTGTTTCTGTGATTTGAGATTGCAGTGCTGGTTACACATGGAGGTTTTGGGGGCAGCAGTTGTGCTTTGGAGCAGTGCTTTGCCTGTCGTGGGTGCTAGTACACCCAAACAAATAGTGATGCTGGTAAAGTTGAAGATCTTTTTTGTCCTTCTCCCCACACGGCAACATTTCTTACAGAAGCCTAGCATAGGCTGGTTTCCGTTTTCAAACAAGCCATCACCTGTGCTGTGTTACTTCTGAAATCTGTTCCACAAAAAGAGCAAATGCTTCATCAGCACCTTCCGAGCTGACTAAGAGGATACCAGAGAACAGCGATGTATAGAACAGAGAATACTAGAGACGCATAGAATAGTTAATGTATAGAGACAGATGAATAGAGAATATGTATAGATGTATAGAGAATACAGATGTTTAGAGAATACTGGAGAATACCAGATGTGGTGCTTGTCTGTCGTACACATTAGTAGCATCTTGGAATGAATGCCTCTAAACAAAGATTAAATTTTAAATACATTTCTGAATATTTTCATAGGGTTTTATGTTCAGCCATATCATAAGCTGCTTTAACTGCTGTCTCTGATTGTATGCATCTTTGAGTATACCTGAATTAACAGGGAGATGAGATTTGTTGCAAGCCACAGTTGCTCACTGTATTACTTACTTTATTAAGTAAGATGTGTCTGTTACTGCTTTCTCTGGCAGACTTTCTGTTATTAGGCAAGAACTCGGTGGCCCAATATCTAAAGCATATAGTTCAGGATAGCATCTTTATAGCTCTGAAATGCTTTGAGATCAGCCACTGCGTGGGATTTAATTGCGGGGGCAGGAGCAGGCTGCTGGGTGATCCAGTCCCCAGCCATGGAAGGGAGCAAACTAGTGTCTTTGGGGGGCTTCTGCACCTGACACCTCGAAGTTAAGGGGTACACCTCCAAGCCAAGCACATTGTGTGTTAGACCAGCGAGCTCTGGAAAGCTGCTGCTGTCCTGCTGTTTTCTGCTCTCCCACCTGCGAGAGGGTCCCAGCCTGTTTCCCCTGCTCCCGTGCCCACCCCCGCAGCTCTGTGCTGGGTGTCTGCAGTGCTCCGCCAGTCAGGAGCTGCAGTTTTGCTGCTTGTAGGGTTGTGAAACCTGGTCACTGGCTGTTCTGCAGCAAGGAGTGTCTTAGAACTGGTAGTAAATCAGAGGAGGAGTGAACTCCCCCCCCCCCCCCCCCTCCCCCCAAGTTTTGTAGGAATGGATTCTTAAGGAATTTGCTCTCATTTATACTTATTTACAACTGTTGTGATACACGCCTAGAAAAGGGCTTGCTAATCAGATGGGCTTGGAAGAACCATTGTGTAACCCCTCCTGTATCTGATGTGTGCACAGAGAGGAGTCAAAGCCACGTGCATGCCAGAATTCGGATGTGTGGTGGTCCTTCAGCCAGCGTTTCACAGGGCTAAAGTAATGTTTCCTGGTATTTAAACTACTTCAGTGTTTCCTGGTATTTAAACAGCTTTAGAGGAGGGCAATCGTTTAGGCAATTTCAGAAAGAGTTGAAATAAAAGCTGGCTTGAATCAATCTTTCCTCTCTTTTGGGTGCTGTGTGCTAGAGTTTGGAAAACATTTGAGTAAGGCGGCCTTGCCAGGGGAAGGGACTGAGCTATTTTTACTAACTCCTTGAAATGGCAATTCCCTTCTGTTCTCCTCTGTTGAAGCCTTCAGTATCAGTGAAAAGTTAACTGTCTGCTTGCCTAACGTAAGCAGGTTTTGGTTGCAGAACAGAGTTTGGGTTCTGTCAAGCAAACCTCCTACACCTGTCTGTACATCTTACCCTGATGGTGTTCCAGAGGGAACTGGATGAGGTCATCCGTGTGTTTGTTCATCCCTGATATTGCTGATCAGATGTTAGAAAAGCTGCCAGTTGCTTTGGGCAACATGGGGACTGGGATGGGCCGGCAGGTCATTCCCTGTCAGCCGGTAATTTTTTCAGTCTGTTTCAAACTGTTGACCTAGATAAGGTAAAAGACAGAATATCCTTTGACCAGCTTGTCTTCCCTGGAGCCATCTGGCTCCTTCCCCGCCCTGCACGTTTGCATTTATAGTTCAAATGCTGAAAGACTGGATGGTGCCTTGTATTTCATGGCTGCATGCACTAAATGGATAAAGCAAAAAACATTTATCAAGTAACTTTCTTAAGAACCTCATTTCAACTTACTGAAACTTGTCTCCCCCAGTTACAACTGAATTTCCGTTATCCTGTTAATACGTTTTTCTTTTAAAGGAAGATGAGGAGTGATACGTGAGCAAGGTAGTAGAATTGAAGGAACTCAGGTATTCCAAACTGAAGCATCGTACTGCACGTTGACGGTGCATGTTATAGTAGCTGCACGGCTCAAGTGAAGGGTTTGTGACGATTTTTGTTTGTAATACCTCAACTGCAGGTGAGTTTCCAGCTTTCCAGCAAGCATTTTAGGAGTAGTCAAACTTTCCTACCCAGAGGTAGGAATTTAGATAGATTAAAAAAAAAAAAAAATGAGACTAGTATTACAAAAAAAACCTTACAGCAATTCTTGATAGTGCTTGCTCTGTGTATGTTTGTGTACGTGTGTGTATGTGTGTTTACAGAACAAAAAAGAAAATCCAGGAAAGAATTGCTCTGATGTTATATAAGCTTCCCGAGTAACTCCTGCTTTGGCTTGCCTGTAGCCCTCACTGCCAGGTTTATTACTTCAGTGAGGTTTGTTAGAACCCAGTTAAGTCCCCCATTGTAGCAGTCCCTACAAGTAAAAGCAAAGGAGACAGCCCTTGGCCCTTGAAGACTGTAGTTGAGAAATTTGACTGAATGCGATAGTTGATACCCAGCCAAAAAGTGAAATTAAGGGCAAGGAGTAAGTTCGCTGTTGTGTGTTAGGTTCTTAGTGCTTTAAGTCTTGGTTTGTGACAGTCGATCTGTGCTGGGGGCACTTGGCTGCTATTTTTGTGAGTTTTTAAAGGAAGACCAGGCATCTATCTTCACGTTTTGAAGGGTTGAATTGACCCCGTGCAGTGTATTCGGCAAAGAAGAAAGCAAATAGTGTTTGGAAGATAAAAGTGTCAGTGAATTCTTAGGTGAACCATACATGTTCAAAACATGATAAAGGAATTTTTACAGCTGTAGTAGAGAGGTGGTCAGTTTTGTAGGGGTGTTTTCCCAGTGCAAGTGTGGAATGATGTGAAGGTACCTTACATAAGAAATGTGCCACTGCACGGCTGCTGAGCGGCAGTGGCATTGCTTCTCACAGAAACAATTCTTTACGAAAAAATAGCATCCATCATCCAGTGCTGAGTGGTAAAAGCAACTCTATTGCTTTTATGTTGAGAGTTGTTTCATTTGCCTATGTTGACACATCAATTACTTCTACATTTAGAGTTAGGATCTAATTAATTGGAAAATTAAGTGCCTTGCAGTCATTGCCTGGTTAAAGTGCAGCAACAGCAGCTTCTTATTCTGGTACTAACATGGCAGTCAAAGGAAACACACTTTTATTCTTTTTTCTTTCTTCTTTTGTTGTTGGGGTTTTTTTGTTTAGGTTTTTTTTTGGGGGGGGTTGTTTGGATCTTTTGGGGTTTTTTGGTGGTGGTTTTTGGCTTTTTTTTTTGTTTTGTTTTGGTGGGATCCTGCCTCCTACTTTTCTGGAGGACAACTTTCTCTGTGTCCGTCTGCTAGGACCATTGGAGAAGGCATTCCATCCTTCTCCAGCATACCTGATACACTTCAAGATTCCCTTTTTGGGAATCAGGAAGCAGCTCTATCTGTTCTTCCCTCGGAGCAGGGGTTTGGCTGGGGGGTACCTCCGACTCCAGCCATGGCTGTGTGTTAGCCACAGCCCTGGCTGTCCAGAGCACCTCTGCGACCTGTCGGTGTCTGGGGAGCATCCCGTGCAGTGCTGGGGCTCTGTTCAGCTGTGTATCTCACGGACAAGGGAATTGTTGACACCTCTGTTACGGATAAGGCAAAAATCAGGAGGTCTAGCACATCTCTTAGAACCATGGTGTCATTTTGGAAGCTAGCAGGATTAAAAATAAGCTTTTCGTTTGTGTGTTGACACATTTGCTCTGGATGACAAGGCATCAGAGCCTTATTTTAATGGAAGTCTTTTTTTTTTTTGGTGGTTCCTTTTTTCTCAGATGTATGGTATTGTAAGCATCGCAAGTTTAGCCGTAAAATATCTCTGGTCTTCTGAGCCATAAATTACTAAATACAATGTATTTATCTAGTCTTGTTGGGCTGGCAGTGCGCTGGAGGCTTGATTTGTGCTCTTATGAAGTGCTTTGTTACATTACACAGAGAGATTAATCTGATTAAGTCTTACATAAAGAAATTATCACTTGCTTGTTCAGCATCCTGCTTTTCTGTCATACTTTCATGGCACATGGTTGGACATTTTAATAGCATTTCCACTGTAAGGCCCTATGTGAAAGGCTTGTAACATAAGCAAATGGCTTTCCTGCATCTGCACTTCTTAACATTGCAGAAGGAAGAACCTGCAAGTCATCTTCAGTTCTGTGTGTATTGAGTCACACAGCAAGAAACCTACCATCACTCAGCAATTCTCTTCCTATGCAATGTGAATGACATAAAGCACAGTGTAACGGGTGCTAAAGTCCACAGTTTTAATATATGGAAATCTAAAGACACATCTCCATGCTTGTTCTTTATTGTTTTGCTCATATTTGGCTCAAATAGTGACTTTAACAGTTTGATTTATAGTGCTGCTGCTTTGCTTACAAATTGGAGACGTTATTGTGCTAAGTCTGCGTTTAAAATCGATGCAGAGTAATTGCAGTGTGCTCATAGTTTAAAGACATTAACAAGAGGAATGTGCTATAGCAGCAATACTTGGCACAAACACAAGCAATTACAGCTAAATTCCATGTCCATTTCCAAACTAATGTGAACAAATTTTTACAGTATAGGTTCTTAGACTTTGCAAGTTGGTTATTATGGAAAGAGGGATGAAAAACATCAGGCTGAGCTATCTTGATTAACCATCTTGCAACAGCATTCTGTTTAAAACAGGTATACTGCTGGTCTCTCCTCCAGATGCAGTTTTTCAGATGTCTGCCTCCACGTATCTGCTGCCTCATTTGTTATAAAGTCTTCGGTCATCTTGAGTTGTTATGATTTGTATTCTGTTGTAACTTTACAGTTTGGCCTGTCTTCCTCTTATTTACCATTTTTTTTCAACTCCATTGTGCACA
Source organism: Falco naumanni (assembly GCF_017639655.2). NCBI lineage: Eukaryota > Metazoa > Chordata > Aves > Falconiformes > Falconidae > Falco > Falco naumanni. The sequence continues at coordinate 8,064,309 of NC_054058.1, read as the reverse complement.
AATATGACCGGTTGTGTTTGGTGTACCTACATTAACACGTTCCCAAGCTCTCCCGGCAATTGGCACGTTGCTGCTAACAAAGCAAGTTGCTTGGTGTAGTGGAGAGTGTCTGCTCCTCCTGTAATAAACAAAGAAGGTGCAATTGTTTGGTTTCTGTGACTGTCAGCAGTGATTCAATAAATTAATTTGCTATATGTACTTGAAGTATTTTCCACGAAAGTGGGGTTTTTTTTTCAGTCACCTTGTTTGCGTATCAGAGAGTTTAGGGTACAAGCAATGAGAACGTGCTGTTACGTCTCCCTTTCTCTGACGGTGCTTGTGGATCTTGTGTAGGTAGAGGAGAGCAGTAAACAGCGGTAACTGCAAATCCACGGAGGTAGTGAAAGGCCTCTGGCGTAGGTGCTGGCTGATTGGAGATTGCTTTAGAATTGTGCTGTTGCGTTTTACCTGGCAAGGCTTGAAGTTGGCTGTGTCCCGATGAGTATTTATACTTCTACTAGGAAAGGTGCAGGGGAGAGGTGCAAGTGGAATTTCATTTGTGATCTCCTGGCAGGTATCAATTAAAGGTATAAGAAACGGGCACAAGAATTGTCATGAAAGCGCTGAACTAGACAGTGGCTTAGACAAAAGGATGTATGTTCTTCAGCTGGTATCATATATGGTCTGATGTTCTGTGATGCATGACAGACAAATAGTGACAGCTGTCACAAAGCATTTAATTTCAGGTTTGACCTGATTCCATCTTCGGGTTACCCAGCTATGTATCTACGCACCTCCACTTTGCAAAATTGTTAAAAATTGGAAGTTACTTTATCACTCCGTGAGTGAATTGCTCAGTTTGGCTGTACAGGAGAGTGTGCACGTGTGTGTATTATGGCTTTAATGTTAGATTGAAGTTATGCTGCACAGCAACTCAAATTATTTTATTATAAAGATAAAGGAATTTTCTCTGTAGGTGAGTAGGAAGTTAAGAATATGAGTGTCAACAGAGCTAAATCAGGATGTCAGCATTTTACTACTGTTTTTTCACAGCTAGAATTTCTTTCTCTCTTTGGTTGCATTTTATTGGAGGAAAACCACCTTGCTTGTTTCTCCTAGTATTGATTCATGCCAGGAACTGTAAAAATGTCATTAATGTTGTATGTTAACACTTGAAAAAATGAAAAGGTTCTGTCTTCGTCTGAGAAAAAAAATTCCATTATTGCTATTATAACCTTCATGTAATTGCTAGTTTTCTTGCAGCACTGCTTCTTGGTTCTGATATCCTTCCCAGTGGTGAAAAGCTTCTTGGAAGTTCAGGTGACAGTATCTTCATATGCACAATAATAACGACATTTTACTATCACTTTACACCTCTGTAGAGGCTTTCATCATGGGACTTCGACATGCTCTACTGTAGGAATATTTGGCATCTGGAATGAGTGGCTTCCTCTATCCAAGAATTACAGGCTCTTTACAAGTAAGGAAGATGGGAAGTGTCATTGAAATCATGTGGCCAGGGTCACACAGCAAGTTGCTAACCATTGAATAACCACACGAGAGCTGGGTGCAAGTGCTAACAGTTAGTGATAGACCTCAGAACCAAAGCCAGAAGCTGACAGTGGAAGTGCTGACTTGAAGCTAACGTGCTGTAGGTCTTACATTATTGTGCTAAAGTTATCGTACATTTAATATATTTTACACTTGAGAAAGCTGAAGGGCTTTAATAAACACAATGAGCCTGTCGTTGTGGAAGGGAAAGATGAAGGATATAAGTTCGTGTGAGTATGCAGTGCGTGCCAGCAGCCACCTTTGTGAAGGAAGGAACCGTAACATTCCATCTACATCAAAAGTATGGCGGCGTTCTGTTTTGCGGCCTCTTAAGGTTTGCTGGGGAGTGCTAGTAAAATGGTAGTAGAGATCCACTAGTGCATCAAAAGGATGTGTGGAGTACCCTAAGAAATTAAAGGACGATGCACATTCTTTAAAGGATGCACGTAGGGGAAAGAAAGCACTTTTATCTTTGACCTGAGTTCATGTAGGAGAAAGGAGGCAAAAAAGGGATGCTAAGACAGGTCTCTTTCCGGTGCCATCGCTCTTGTTATGCCCAACTGTAGTAAATTTATGAACATTTTAAAAAGCTAAAATGTCTACTGCTGATGAACGTTTCTCCACAGCTGATGATGGGAAGAAGGGGATGGGTCCAGCATTCCCAGTTCTCCTGAGGAATGCAGTGAGTGATCCACCCATTGCAGGGGCAGAGGCTGAAGGTGACACTGGATTGATCAGTACTGGTAAAAACTCTCATCTTACTCTAAACATGTAGGAAAGTGTCAAGAGGAAGATAAAAGAAGATCCTTTATGCTGGCATCTGTTCTAGATGCTTAACAAAGGGGAAGGTGAGGATGAGGAGTTCCGGGGGAAGTAGATGGTTAGAATAAACGATTCAGGGACCCTTGGGATGCTTAAACAATCCAGAAACCTTCTGCGGGAAAATAGGTACTGAAGAAAATGCACTCAATAAATTTCTATAATTTTAATGAAAAACAATTTTCTGTCACACCAGATGGTGGAATCTGACAGTCTTATATCACACCGTGGTGGGCTGAGCTGATCTTGCAGTCTATGCTGGAGTTAGGCAAGATGAGGACTAGACTGGGTGATCCTAGAGGGAGGCTGTTTGCTGCAGGATTTGGTGTTGGGAATCAGCAGATGGTGCTCTGTGTTCCCATTCAGAAATAGCTAAATATGCTGTACTACAGGGAGACACAAGCTTATGATGAGAAGTTTGCTGAGATGATGAGTTGGTTTTGCTTACAGCTGTCATAGTTTCAGGCTAAAGTTTTATTGTCATCTCTTTAAGATGACATCCTTTTTTGACCTGTGTAGTTTTCATTCAGGGGGGTTATGTATTTACCTGGCCTTTAAAAGCCTTCTCTGGCACAGGGAAGACCCAGAGAACAGTAGTAGGTTCTAATCTCAGTGCTACCATTTGTTACATGTGCTGTCTCCAACGATAGGTGTTTGAACTGTGATGCTGATTTATGATGCATCGGGAAGGGTTGGCTGGTTGACTGGATGGCTGGTTACATTCCTGTACAGCGTGTGAAAGGATCACACGTTGCCTCTACTGTGAGGTAGTTCCTGCATCAGCTGATTTCTGTTTGGTGTGAAATGGTTTTTGGCCATTATAAATTAGCATTTTTTGCAAGATGGTCTGTCTGATGGGGAAAGGGGGAGACATTCAGCTACTGGTTGAATCTGTCTTCCTTGTGATGGCCTGAGCCACGTCATGCCCAACCTGTGCTGCTTCAAACTCATTAAGTGTGCCTTGATTGTTAATAAGCTACTTAAGAGAAGTGGTGCACCTGAGAAGCACTCTTTGCAGCTGGCCTTTGTACATGATGTTGAAATCTTACAGATTTTTAAGTCACATGCTGATTTCTTAATCATCCAGGGTATATTAGACATTTGTTGGGTGCTGTCTGCAGTATCTGCAGTCCAGATAACAGATTTGGTATGCAGAGGATGAACCTGCTTCAGGCACTTTCTCAGGCTTGCTAATGGGACAAGAACTCAGGACAGAAAAAGTTCATTGGATTTGTTCAGGCAGACAGCTTGGGATATGTGCATGGTGCAGAAGGGCTTGTTGAACACCTATACAGACCTGCTCTCCGCATGTGTAAGTCATAAAACACTTCTGTAGATTAAACAAAATAAACCTCTTATATACAAAAGATGAAAAATATGAAAAAGCTATCACAACCTGCAGGAAAGTACTAGAATTCTAGGTCTGTACGGTGGTGCACAGTTAAGCAGAAATGACTGTGTGATCTTTGCGAGTGGACCGTATTAGAGAGTACGAAAATTACCCCCATAGATCCTAGAATTCCTGCTTCGGGAAAACTCCTTTCTAAGCCAAAATCTGTGATTCTGTTAACTTTGCTTTCATAGTCAAGTTGCACCAGCAAGCTTTCTGGTAGTTTCTCGGTGCTAGGAGCACTACAAAACCATAGTCTGTTTTATATTCCCAAAGAAACAGAATGTCCATCAAAGCCAAGCTATAAATACTCCTGCTTACCAGTGTCGTTCCAAGTGTTCTCAGGGTGTTTGCAGTGGGGGATTTCTAACATTAACATTTGAGGTTTTTTCTAGTGGTCTAGGATGGTCCTGTGAAGGTCAGAGGCTATAAGCAAGCGATACTTCGCAGGGAAACGTATTTATTTCCTTATACCAGTTGATACCTCCCCAAAAAGGGGACGATTTCAGGCATACAACTTCTTTGTTAGACTTGAATTCCTCCCATCCCTACGTTTCTTCAAATCACCTCCATAGATTTTACTAGAAAACAGCCAGGTTTGACATACACCCATCTCGGATTTAAAGCTAATAAAAACTGGTCATTCAGGACGAGGACTCTAAAAAGCTCCTGAGTGGTAGGCTGATGTCATCTCTGCTCCTGAATGCTATAAACTCCATATGAGCTGCTGCAGAATTATTTCTGCATCATGAAAATAGCCACTGTTACTCAGCTCTGGCACATCTGCCACTAGCAGCAGCAGTGATTGGTGGCGCAATTATGGTAGAAGCACTTTGATTAAGAATATTGGGGATAAATTCATACTAAGGTATTTGCGTGGCATGATCCAGAAAATCTTAGCTTTCTTAACGTTTTAAGATTATTTCAGTTAGAGGTAATAATTTTGTCTCAAACTCGAGAAGCAAAAGGTCACGTTCCTGCTTCCTTTGGACCTGTTCGGCCAGGACAGCACGGGAGGAGTCATGGCCAACCTGTGATTTTGGGAGACTTCTGGTCTGATTATGGTGGTCATATAGACTTTCAGTGTGACCTTCAGGAGTACGCTCTGTTCCTGTGTCAGTTCTTCACCCCTCAGTTGGAGGTAACGGTGCTTCTTTTGCAAGGGTATTTCCTGGAGAAGTTCATTCGTGCCTGTGAAATGCCTTAGTAATACAGTAAGGGAGCCACGTAAGTATCTAGATAGAGAAATAAATGCAAATGGTACCACCTGAAGGTGAGGTTACCTGGGTGCTCACAACAGACGTCTCATTGGAACATCTTTTTAAAGGCTCAGCAGGCACAGGTGTTGGTCTCAAGTGACCTATAAAGTACCGAGTACGTTGTGTGCGTTTCTAATATTATCCTGAGGATCGAGTATTTTACTTGATGTGATGGTAGCTGTTTATGCCATAACACGTGAAATTAAAGGGTTTGGACAACAGTCACAATTCCATATAGGGATTATTACCGTAGACTCCAACTGCATGTTTACCCCTGGGGGCAGGGAGAGGAAGCGAAGGAAGGTGAGGCTTTGGCTTATTGGTTCTTGGACAGTAAAATAGAGTTGCATAAGGGTGAATTCAGTTCACTTGATTTCTGACTGCTTTGAATACATTTCAATAGGGTCAAAATGGCCCATACTCATCTGAGGTTAATAGACTACTCTTAACATTATTTAAAAATGAACAGAGTAGAGCCTGTCCAAAAATTGTCCTGAAAACCTGAAAGTAACCAAAGCTTTGGCATGAATGTAACTCTGGAAAGCAGAACTGGTGAACTGAATTTTGTTCCAGTAGCTGTAGAAGTTTGTTAGAAGACCCACCACTTACTTTCATGGGATTTTGGGTGCTTATTGCCAACTTCCTAGAAATAGCAGAGGAACAAATAATGCTGAAAGGAAATTGAAAAGAATCTTGGGTAATGGTAAGGATGTGGCATAGCTCAGATCCTGCAGCTGCTGTTTCTGAGAAAACAGATGTCTTTGGGGGATTGCTTGACCACCAAAGAAGTGGCCTATTTCTGCTGCAAAGGTGGTGAGATTCCACTGATTGTAAAATATGTACCGTGTTTAACATCTAACTTATTTTCATTGTCCTGTGCCAAGCAAGAAAAGAATTGGACTGTTCTAAAGTTACTGTTACAAAATGAATTTAGTCTGCCTAGCTTCCACGGTGCAAAATAGCTTTCTGTTTATTCTGTGGATTAGTACCCACATGCATAACGGGTACACACAAACTAGAGTTCCTTTGATGGAGAAAGCCCTTTAAATTATAAGCAAAAGATGCAGCAATAACTATTCCCGTGAGCTGTTTTGCAATGTCATACCTCTTCTATTGGTCATCTCAAATTTTGTTCCTGTGACATCTTGCTTGCTGCCTGGGAAGGGAAAGTCTTGTGTCATGTTTAGATGTGTTTGGTTTCCTTTGGTAGTAACAGCTCTGCACAAAATCTACTTTTTACTGTCAGCTTTCCAGGTATTCCTGCCTTCGACGGGTTCTTTGTGTGCTGTGTGTGAAGTGAGATGGACTCCTTGATGAAAAGGAGTCTCCAGTTGTACAATCCAGCGTGTAATAACTATATACAGTCTTTTCCTTGTTTAACACTCATATGAAATTGTTTCTGTTCTATATGAAGAAAAAGTTGGCGGTTTACTATTGAGAGTTCAAAAGAATTCCACCGGGTTTTAAAATTAGGGCCCTTTTTAACATTGAAGATTATTGTAAATACAACATCAAAACATTTGAGGAATTTTTGGAGAAGAAAAATGACTGTTGTGAGGAAAGCTTGTGTTCCATATATAATGCAAGCTCACTGCAAAGAGCTGTTAGTTACATAGCTGAGACTTCTAAATGCAACCTTAATTATGCAAGCTCTTATCAGTTATATATAGAAGACAGTCCATAGATAGAGCAATCTAGTATGTCTTGTGACAGCTATGACTGTATTAAATTGCATACTCTGGTGGCATTCTGCCAGCTAAATGGGACTGTAAAATTGAAAGAATAGGATTATTCAAAAATGCTAAATCTGTCCTAAAGCCACTGCTACTTTATCTCTCTAGGTATGCAGCTGGGTACGTTGGTACTGAAGGTTATAGAAAGGAGGTTTTGCATCCCAGATCAGCAGTAGCAATATTGTTCTTATGCTATAAAATATCACATTCTCTTAATATGTTGTACATGTTGTACATGACATAGTTGCAGTGACAGCCTGCTCGGTGACCCTAAACAGCTGAAGATACCTTGGAAAATTTCGGAAAGCAGCCTGTTTGGAGAAAATGCTTTTCATCAGCTGGTTATATGTTCCCAGTATCTGTGCAGTTTGTTCCTCTCTGACTGTGTGAACCATATCTGTGAAAGTACACTTATTGCTTTGCTCTTCCATCTGCTTTTGCTTCTAGGACATCATCTGATATCCCAGTCCTTTCCATGGGATGTCACAATTTCTAGAAGGAGTGAAGTTTGGGAAGTCTTGACTATTGTTGCAAATGTAGAGATAAAAAACAGTCACAACTTACTTGACAAGTATGCAACTTCTGCCATGGAATCAGTTGCCTCTCGTTCCCCAAATAAACTGAAATTTCAACATGATCCTCACAGCTGATGTGCAATCTCTTTCTCTAGTACTGAATTCTGTTTCAGGTTTGAATTGTGTTGGACGAGGTCAAGAATAATTTGGGTGGGGCTTGGAAATACCTTTACTGAGTTCTTGATTCTGCTGCAGGCCTCTGGGGTGATGTTATGGGAGATATTTTTGTCTCATTTTTTTCTTGCTTCCCTTTCTGCAGAACGGAGAAAACTTTATTTTCCTTTGTTTTCATTGTCTTGCCTATCCAGTTGTGGAGTGTCTAGCATGCAGCCCATGGACTGAATTTTGCCTAGAGAACCATTCTGCCTCGCCTCCCAGCTTCCCGTCTCTAATATTAAGCAGGGAAACACACAGCGGAATTCGAAGTGTGCTGGTCAATAATGATTGCTTTTCCTTTCAAAGGTGTAATCTCCACTTTGTGCTCCCGTGTTAGTTCAAAGGAGAAAAAGGAAAGTAAGAAGGGAGAGTTTATTGATATTTCTAATAGAGTTAACATGTCTAGGAATAAGTCATTGATGCTTTTGATAGGTGTGGGAGGAAGGGATGTTGATTTGCTATGGAAAATTAGTAATATTTTTGAGGGGAATGTGCATCTTTCTGCGTAAATAACGGCATGCTCTTGGCCCAGAGGTTTCTTACTGTTAAATTAGCAACTGAAACGTTGCCTCAGCAAAACTTCTGAACTGAGAATAAGAAGTGACTAATAGTAAACACACTTCAAAGTGGCAGGTTGTGTGGGGACCTTAAAAAACCCCTGGAAGTGAGATAAGAATTGTGTGAAAACGTGGTCTGAATGCAGGTGTTCTGAATGGAAGATGGCTTCATTTCATACTGGTGTACTTCAGGCAGCTGTTGGGGAATGATTGAAAGACCTGTGAATCAGCAAAAGGATTCCTGATTTTTAATTATAATTTTTATTATTAAAAAAACCAACAACTTTGAAAGAACTCTAAATAGGGAATGCATCAGGAACTTTTTTATTTACTCTCTTTGAAAGATGCCATCAGGCTTGTTTGATGTTCTTGGGTGCTTCCATCTGGTGTCACTGTGAGCGGGGGCTTGAAAGACCCACTGTTCCTCAGGTGGCCAGGGCTGACACCACCTCTATACTTAAGTCCTTCATTTACTCTTAATATATTCTATCTTCCCGCCCTCTGTTATTTTTGTTCAACTAGCCTGAGACCTGAAGCACTGCAGAGGATGAGAAAGGAATTACAGCTGAGTGCACCAGGCTTGCAACGTGCAGATTAGGTTAGTTAACATTAGGGTCGTTAATCAGGGTAATATATTGTGTGGAATTACATGCAATAAATTTGAAAAAAACAGACTTAGGTTGTGCACCTTCTTAGGAGAGCAGACTGCCCAGAAATCTGCAGCGCTGTATCTCTTCCTCATTACTTATTTAAAAAGCTAGTTTTATGTTGGTGTTCTTACTTTTTTTGCCTCTTCCTGAAAAACGGTAATTACTTAAGTTATATGTTGGAGGAGTTCATTGTGACCTGCCAGTTTAACCGCTGAGTTTTGCAAAAGCTTACTGCCTCGGGTCCTGCGAGATGAGGAGGATTATCGCGTGTAACGCAGCAGCCTGCTGCCCTGCCTCCCCTCTGTGTCCCCTCTGTGTCCCTTCTGTGTCCCCTCTGCGGCCATGTGCCGGCTGCATGCCCACCCCGATGGGTTCAGTGCAGATCCCTGCTCCCTCCTCACCTGCGAGGAACATCCCACCACTGGATAAAATTAATTAAGGGTTAGTTTATATGGGATTTGTTACCCATTAAGGGTTTCACTAAGCTCCCAACAATTCGTAGCTTAATTTCACTTCCTTCCAAAATTTCTCGCAGCTTTAATTACTTTTTGCCTCAGCTTTTGCCCAGCGTAGTTTTGGCTGCGGTACTTTAAGGAGAGGGATTTTAGAAGACCTAAGTGAGACCTGGGTTCCCTCTCCTGCACATACCAGTTCTAGCTGTCTTTCAGTGGAAGTCAGGTGCCTTGCTCATTTTTGTGCCTTTGAAAATAGATTTTAAAATAAATTGCATACCACTCATTCTTTACAAGGACAGAGGACAGAGAAGTGAATCGCAAGACCTGTGTTTCAGGGGCTGCTGTTGACTTGCTGTGACATTTTAGCTGGACTGTAAACCCTGCTTTGATTTCTTTGTGGAAAGATGCAGTGGTACCCACGTCATGGAGGTACTGAGACTTCATTGTTTAAACACACTATTGCTGCAGGACTGTCAAGGTTGCAAAACTAAAATGATTTCTGCTTGAATTCCTGGTGCAGGAATTTGAAATTAAAAGCCTTAGCAACGTTAAATCGTTAACAGTTGAGAAGGTGAAACAAGGAAGCTATATCCAGAGTCAATGCTGGTGTCTCCCCAAGACAGGATCATCCCCATGGTTTTTTGTTATTGTTGTATCTGTTACTCATTCAGATTTACAACATGAAACCTTATTAAAAAGGAAGTTTTTTTTTTTGATGGGGAAGAGAAAGGATTTTGGGCAAAAGCAGGTCAAGTTTACAGGTGTATTTAATTCTGAAGTTCAGAAATACTGACTGTATTTCAGTGTATCATTTAGTTAGGTACCATCTAAAATTTATTATTTATCTCATTAAAATAATAATTAAAAAAATATTATTATTGTTCCTTTCTTTTCTGAGTCTGTTTCATCTCCAACATTTTGCTGGTTTCTGTTTGTCAGACCTCTAACTGCCATGTCTGAACAATCAACTTTTTCTCATCTTAGACCCACAAAATGAAGTAATCTAGATTGCTTTCTTCTGCAGCAATATTCTTCCTGAAATACAGTGATTGTACTGACATACAAACACTCCTTGGGTAATTTACTAATACCTTTTAGCGTGTTGTAATAAGTAGTGCTAATTTTTTGCTTGGCGTGTGCATTTCAAGACCTACTGAATTGTTACTTCTGCACATAAAATCAATTTCAGTATTTCTGTTCATCAGACCTGATTGTGATTTGTGTGTCAAATCCGCTGAGGTACATCTTTATCTGTGTGTAGTCCTTTTATCTGTGTATCAATCTCCTTCGAGTTTCTGGCTTTTCCTTATGTGTATAGGCTGCAGATTTGGGGGTTATTTTTATTAATCTGAATCACAAGGAAAACTTCCATTGATTGTATAATCAATGTAAAATAATCACTTGTAAAATGATGAGCATACCCGTATTAATTAAAGGCAAGCTAATGGGCTGAAAATAAATGGCTTAAATGGTAGCGCTTCTGATTTGGGTGAGAGGAGTGTGGCATTAATTTATGCTCAGCGAGACTTGTGTTACTCAGCATGCAGGGTATCTTGCATGTGGATTCTGAAGTGATCTATTTGGAATGGCAATTTTATTTGACACCTTTCATACTGTACATTACTTCTAGCTTACATATTTAGTTTATAGCCTAGCTTTACTGTTCTGAAGCATCATCTGGGAAAAGGAGGATTTAATCCTATGCCTGACAAGCTTGTAAAATGTGAAGTTAAATTCCCTGTTGTGAAACAGAAAGGAACGCAGGAAAGGCACGTGAGACTTGGGCCTGAGCTCCATCGCTTTGAAGCTACGAGTCCTTTGAGTGCTTTTCTGTATTTGGAGATTTCCCATGTTCCTGGTTATTGCACACCTCAGGTGCACTCAGGAAACACGGAGCTGCCTGGACCTGAGGCATGGTAGCCTGGGTGCAGGGACAGCAGGCCTGTTAGCAGCCCTTTGGAGGAGCAGCGCGCCTTCCATTACACCTCTTTCAGGTGCATTACTGTGCCTGCTTCTCAGGGGTGCCTGCAAAATGAGAAACGGGGTGCCACTGATGGATACAAATAGGAAAAGAAGCAGGCTTAGGACTCCAATCAGGGCATCAACTGCAGCTCTGCTTGTCCTGAGTTGAGAACAGATGGCTTCTGTCATGTGAGACCAAACCTGTAAAAAGAGTAGGGCTAAGGCAGCTGTTAATGTTGATGCAGAATTCAGTGATCCCAAGGTAACAGTAATGGTACAAACATACACTGATACTATCATTCCTATCTGTGAAGTTCTGCAAAGGTGTGATTGCTGTGGGCAGAGTGCCTCCATTAGCACCTCCCTGTGTCCTGGCTGTTCTCCTGGATGCATGAAAGCACGGATCTGCCCTTCCTCCTTCTCACCAGGCAGTCAGGTCAAGCCTAGTTCCACCGGTCGTACTAGGGATCAAAATGAACTTCACATGTGTGGGTGCTGGACAGGAGGATGATACATTTCACTAGATGTGCTATATCCTTTGTTTCCAAAGGGTAGTTACTTCGTTGGCAAGTGACTAAGATGACCTTTAGCAAAGATGACAAATGAGGCAAGGGTGTGTACTGAGAAAGATGAGTACGGACCCATTCTCTTCTAACCTCACCAGTGGTCTGAAGGAGGGAGAAAGCAGCAAGGTAAATTCATCTGCGGATAGCACTGAAGGAGATTTTGGCAAGCGGAGGGTGTACAGGGAACTCGAGCGACTTGAACAGCATTGAAACACTAGGCTTGAACTGGGAGAATAAATGCTAAAAATTATTTGGAATATTATTTAAAATGTCCTTAAAAGAACAGGAGAAAGATGGCAAATGAAAGGTAAATCTCAGAAAGGTAACCGGTGTCTGAGAGGTGCATAGTCAGAACATGATCCAAAACGGGACAGCACGTTGGACCTAACTGTCAAAGGACAGATGCACAAATACAAAACTTGAGCGGCAGAGGTGAACGTGAGAGTCTGGTGAAAATCTAACGGCGCTACCCACTCAGCGACACGGAGACATCCGCTGCAGGATGAAGACTTCGCTGTCCGTGGAAGAGGCGGTGCCAGGCCCCACAGAGGGTGCTTTATTTGGCCTAGCACGTGAGGAATCCTGAGGATTTCCATTTCAGCAAAGATTTCAAACAGAAGACCAGAGTATAGTCTACTTGTAAAGCCCTACTGAATGTGCTTCGTGTAAGGGTACAATTTTGGAACAGAATAGAGTGGCTGCAGTTGGAAGGGGCCTGCAAAGATCATTAGTCCAACTGCCTGACCACCTCAGGGCTGACCAAAAGTCAAAGCATGTTAGTGAGGGCCTTGTCCAAATGCTCTGAAACACCGACAGGCGTGGGGCATTGACCACCCCTCTAGGAAGCTGTTGCAGTGTCTGACCACCCACCCTCCCTGTAGTTTCTTGAGTCTTCAAAGCCTCATGCCCTTCTTGTAGATTGGAATAACGTTGGGTAGCTTTCAGTCAGTGAGCACCTCCTCAGACTCCCAAGACCTTTGGTAGGTGATCAGGATGGGTCCTGCTGTAACGTCCGCCAGCGCTTTCAGTACTGTGGGATGATTCCCATCAGGCCTCATGGACTTTCATACATTCAGCTGATACAGCTGGTCCCTTAAAATTTTGGTGTCCACAAATGGAAGGTCACTGTTCCCACAGTCATGGTTCTCCAACTCAGAGGACCAGGCAGCCCAAGGTCTATTGGTATTATTAAAGACTGACGCAAAATAACATTGAATACCTCTGCTTTTTCTTCATCCCTAGTTGTTAGGTGACCATCTTCAACAAGTATCAGTCCAATATTTTCCTTAGACTTCCTCTTGCTATTATTGTACTAAAAAAAAACTTTAAAAACTTTTCTTACCTGTGGAGTTGGCTGGCTGATGAGTTGACAGAGTGTGAAATCTGTCTTTTAGAAGTCTTGCTCTTTATTTCAGCTGCAGGTTAGAGAAAACCCACAGTTACTCCAACAGACATAATTCTTCTAATTAAAGCTAAATAAAATTGTAATGGTTTATGGAAGCTTTCAAAGAAGTGGTGTTTGGTGATTGTTATCATAATTTATTCTACCGCTAGAATGGAAGGGTCTCAGTCCCCTGTACTATGTATGTTTTGCTCTTTACTTGTCCTTGTAAATGGCCCTTGTCACTGTCATGTAGGAAGCGTCAAGCATTTTTTAAGTACAGTGCACTATGTCCTGCTGTGGTTCAACATCTGGAAATAGGCTAGTAGCCTAGAAATCCTTTTTGGACAAAGGGTTGGGGTCTAACAACTGTGAAAGCAGTCTGCCTTGCAAGGGAGACAAAGTACTGTCTCTTTTTAATCAGGAAGTAGGCAGTCACGTAACAGTTGGCGTTGCAGTAATGTTGTCCAGCGTTAACAGCTGGTGTAGCCCCAGCATTCTGGAAATCCACCTATCTGTAGGCATAGGGAGGATTTTGTGCGACCTTCTTGTTTGACTCATATGAGTAGGTAAGAAAACACATGAGTTCTGAGAGTGGGGCTTATTCCTGAGGAGTCTGTCTACAGATGCGGTCCCACTGAAACCAAAGGCATTGTTATCATAAGTAAGGATGTACGTGATAAGATTCCTTCTTTTGGACTCAGGGCTCAGACATGTCAGAAGCTTTCTTTGATAAGAGGAATTTTTATTAGTTTATTAGATGATTGAAGTTTATTAGTGAACATCCTTTAAAGAGAAAAGAGTTTAGAGTTCTTGTTAAATGCATGCTTTCTAACTACTCTGTTTTCAGCTAGGTGTATTTTTGCATAGTAAGGGATTTATTCGTATTCAACTAAATATGGTTGACCATTGCCAGAGGCAACTGAATTTGATGGCTGTATAATGATCTGATAACTTGGGACAAATCCTGCTTATAGTGAAAGCAGAGGAGTGTAAGAAATGCACGCACACTTATTCCAGTGCACAAAAGCCGGGTACATTGCATTTTCAGTGGTTAGTTATTTATGTATTCATTTAAATTCAATGCTTAGGAAATAATGAAGAAAGTATGAGTGTCAGAGAAGGTACTTGGATGAATTTCAAGTCAGCTTTTTTACCTTGTTATTGCAGTACTTACATAGGATGTGGTCATATGAGTTGTATGACAAATAACCTGGTGAGCGTGCTTCTGTTGTGTGGAGTAATGAGTTATTATCTTTAATGACTAAAGGAATATTAGTACCCAAGTTGAACCGATGTTAGAACTAATTTTATTTTGAGACCTAATTTGTTAGAAGCTAGGACAGGAGCCAAATACATTAGAATAACATAATTCATTATAGCAAATATACCTTCTTATGATAAGATGAAGTCTTGTAGAGGTCTGTAACTCTTGCTGAGTGTGACAGACGAAGATGCAGTTTATTCTGATGGATCTTTCTCCCAGATACATAACTGAATGCACTGGCACTGAATGTTCAGCACAAGTGTGTTTCTGTCTTCTCTGTAAATACTATTTTATGGTATATTTTTGATATGATAGAGCAAAGCTCTGCAGAAGGTAGATGTTGAACTAGTTCAGTCTGGTTTTGTTTTGTTTCATGTTTTCCTCCACATTCTTTTTGATTCTCAGACATGAAAGTAGTAGAGGTAGTACGATTGCCCGTAGTTTTTACTGCTTGCCTTGAAAGTGGATTTTATCCAGGTGGTTGTAGTTCACACAGCCAGCCGTTGCAGTTGTGCTGAAAGGTACAACCATTGCCATCTGTGACAGCTATGTATTTTGCAAAATTCTTTTTAGTGTTTATGGACTGTAGATGTACTCTTCGCAGGTTGGAATTCCAAACCTGAGAAAATAATTAGCTATAAAAATTCAAGGTTCCATGCAAACCGCTTATTCCTTTTTAATAACTCTCACTGGGTTGTCATCTTGGGCTTTTTTTCCAGCTTCATTTTTCTGTGCCTTTTGGTGCCATAGAATGGCAATAGAGAAGACTGAGGAGAAAGAAGGCTATCAAATGTATTTACATAGCATCTTATTTTTTGTATTTTTGGCAGTTGTTTTTAAGTGACTCATGACAGTATGCAGTAGCTTTTTAGGTGTTTCGCCCCTTTCCTCCTACTGGTATGGGAGGTTCCCATTTAACATTATCTGTGTGTAAGAGCCTGTTCATAGCCGTAAGGTTTCAGACTACGCCTTTGTGGATGTTGGGGTTTTTTGCTAGTTAATGTAAAGTTTCCAATGAAACTTCAATATAAGAAAACAACACAGAACCTTCTGCCTCTACAGAAATTACTTCTGTGTATACACATATGGAAAATGCAGAGTATTTTAGTAATTTTGGCAAAAGGACCTTACATTAAATATAACTGAAGAAATTAGATAGAGCTTCCCATTCCACAAATTTGTGTGATTACAGTTACATAATAAGCTTGTCATAGCACAAAGAATTTATGTAGGAACTCACTAGTGTAGCTGTGGTTGATTTATAGTGACTCTGAAGTAGCTGAAGTGGGTCCTTTGGACGGGTGCAGCTGCACTGGGGGTGTTCCTGCTTTGCTTTTCAGTAGCATCACCAAGCGCCTATTGCAGAAGAGGGTACCATAAAAATAATCAGCATTATGTGATATAAGTGAAGCTTGCTTTCTGTATTAATAGTTAGCTTTTTATGACAAAATGAAATTAAAGTGCTGGGGTAGAAACAAATCCATCTTGCGTGTCTGAAAAAAGTCTTATATTTTAGTCACCCACTTTATGATACCTTTAAAAAATGGTAGTATTTATTAATTTGTGGAGTGGAATTAAACATTTTTAATTCTTCCTCTAGCAAATACAGAAAGTATCACTCTGCTTTGCCTTACAGTGGTTATCTCTTGACTTCGTGGTTGCAGTATGTTTCAACTTCAGTATCTCAGAATGTTTCCATGAAAGATAACATGAAAAATTATCTAGTTCCTTCCAAAATAAGCATAGGATTCTGATTAAGGGAATGACAATGGATAGGGGGGAAGCAAGAGGGTTGCAGCAGGAACAGTATAGCTCAGGTCTGCTTTGGCTCCTGTTCAAAACTTCCATTACTGATTTGCCCTGCAGAGAATGTAAAACATAAAGAGAAAATACCCCTCTGTGGTATGTCACGCTTCAGAAGTCAATAATTTTCATGATTCGGTATGTGTGTAGAACTCTTCCGTTCTGGTAGTCCAAGGTGGTTTAATTTCAGCCTTGCTAAACAGTGACAATATTTATGTTCTGGTTATTCTACCAGTGCAGCTGTTGTGACACGTTTGCCTATAACTCCCCGGCATAAATGCAGCTGAAGAGCGCTCGCCGTAACTATGGCAAGAGCACGGATGTGTTCAGTAGATCTCAGAAGGAACTCCAGGTCTGTGACGGGGGCACAAGGGAGGGATGCTGACACCACAGCCTGCCTTTCTGTCCAGGGTAGTTAACTCCCTAATGGCAATTCCATTCCCTCTCCTTGACCTGGCACTTGGGATCTCCTCTGCCCCATCTGAGAGTTGTTGAAAGCTCATGTTTCTGTGTACTAGCTAATTGCTTTAGTAAAAGACAGGCAGTTTTGTTCTCTCTTATGCAAACCAGTCACATCATACGTGTTGAGGGAACGGAGGAGTGAGGCAACATGCTTGTGGTGTAGTTTTCAAGAAGGGAAATGAGAAAAGCTGACTGCCACAGAGCAGTAAAAAACAGAATGATGAGGTGGTAGGAGGACTGCAGGGAAGAAGCAGATGATCTGGGTGGTTTCAAAGAAATGAGGAGGAAAAATATGAGGAAGGAGGGTTAGGAAGAGGCTGAGAACATGGAAGGTGAAGGGAAGGGGGTCAACATCTTCCTTTTCCCCATTGTTTTCTTGCGTTTGCTTCTCCAAGAAATAATTCAGTTGTCAGACCTCTAGCTTGCATTTAGCTGGCATGCCTTTAGGTTACATTTTCTAACTGGAAACATCAAACACATCTTTTTTTTTTTTTTTTTTTTTTGCCCTTCTTATAAAGCTTAACAAGAAAACAAGCCCCACCGTGCACTGTAACTGCATCCAGCATCCTCACTGCCGGGTTCATGGTTTTGATGGTTTAAAGACACTGTTCTCATTTCAGCCTTTGGTTGTCTTTTCACTTGAAAAGCCGGGAAAGGAGGAGTGGTTGCTGGGTTGTGACCGAGGTTTGATTCACAGCTCCGGTGTCTTCACAACTCTGCTCCAAGCCCCCAGACTCCTTCACCATTTTGTCGCCCTATTCTCCCTTTCAGGTGCTGAGCTCCGGCACTTCTAAACGCCGTGTGTTTTTCAGTGATCTGTTTCCCTGTGCCCATATCTGCGCGCTCTCATCTGTAGTTAACCGTTTTGTTCACCACTCAGTAGGCTTACTGCCATGAAGTGGCCAAACTTGGGTTTTCTTTTCTTGTGTCAAGCACGTTGCAGCCTGAGAGAAGAGCTTGGCCCATTCCCAGACTTTCCTTTAGCTGCTGTCTCCCTCCTTTCTTCTTCATGTTTAACTGCCTGCTCATGCCGTTTCCTTTTACAGTCCTATCAGCCAGTGTTCACTGGTAGGGTTTGATACAAATTAGGTGGTGTTTTGGTATAATGGGTGAACGCTGTTATGTATAATTGCTGTGCCAATGCTGTTAATGGATATATGTAGAAGAAGACAGCATTTCTGCCTTGGTCCAAGTCAGATGCACAGATAGAAAGACAGTATACCAACATTTTCTTCTCTTTCAAAGTGGCACAGAAATTTATTGCTTATCGTGTCGTTAGTACCACCTTCTTACTCAAAATGAGTGGAAAAAGGACCAGCTAGAAAAATCACGTGTATAACTCACTATTTTTTTTTTTTTTTAGGAAGGCAGGTTGTTTGCATAAAGGAAAGGGCTTTGTGCACAGAGAGGATGGGTTCCTATGTTTAGTGTGATCTTAAGTGCAGAATTACGAATGCAATTGTATGCATAAATTCTGGTTTATGTGCAAACTGTATTCTGTATTTGCAGGCAAACTCGGAACATGTGAACACTTCAGGAGGGGAGAGCAGTTGTTGTCTCGCTTACGTTTTCTTCGTGGCTAGACTCTGCTGTAATTCCAGTTCCCTGCAGGAGTGATTCTCCATTTCTTGCTGATAAACCACATGTATAATCTAATGGTTGGACGTGTACCAAAACATCTGAGATGAGCATTAATAATTCACAGGAATTTAACTGGGGAAGCTCTCTTTATTAAAGCATGTCCCTTTTACTCACTTCATGGAAGAAAAAGGGTCTGCCAGAGACTTGCGTGCTTTCTTAGCTCATTTCTGCTCGTTGTGAATAATTTGTATGTAATTTAAACCCCATAGTTAAGTACTTCTAAAGCATCTGTGCTGAAAGGCAGCTGTTTGGTGGTGTGAAAAGAAAGAAATTGGACTGAATTTTTACAAAGTGGATGCTAATGTTATGGCTTTTACAGCCGTTAAGAAGGTTTAACTGCAGTTGTTGGTATAGATACCTACACTGCTGGTGAACAGTCAGAGCCTCTGCAAAAGATGGAGCGTGGTCTCTGGTTGTTGGGCAGCATTAAACCCCTGGAAAGACAGGAAAGTTCAGGTGAGGGAGTGCTTCAGCACAGTGTTTTCTGCTGTGACTGTTAAATGGGGCAGCCGTGCAGGTGGCCTGGTTCCAACGGTGGAGACAGAGGAGAAGCTGAAATGTGAGAGTCAGCTGGTAGCTTTTCACATGTGACAGTGCAGCCACAAATCCAGTAAAACATCAGCGCTAACCTCAGGACCATCAGAAATGGGCGTTGGGAAGTGAAAGACAATCCTGTGACAAAGTTGAAAGGAGTGGCTTGTACAGGCTGTTTATAGAAAGGTTGAATGCTGCTTTTTTTTTCTCTAGCCTCCCTCCCTTTTTTGAATTAACAGTGCCTGCCGTGCTGAGATAGGGGTGAGACACCCGTGGGGCAAGGAGATAAGAGACAGTCTGGTACGGAGTCCTCTGCCGTTGTGTCTTTCTCCCTCTCTCTCCTGCTTGGTGACCAGGGCAGGTGGTGGGATTATTGAAGAGTTTGGCTGCTTCCTTGGGCAGATGTGTTGGGTGAGCACTTGTCTCTTGGCTGATGTGTAACTGTGTGCTGTGAAGCACAGGGTGTCCAAGGAAGACAGAGTATGACCAAGGACCACACACTCCCAGTCCTTCTCCTAAAACTTTGGAGTTTTTTGCGCCTTGGATTCTTAGCTTAGAGTTTGGTTGGTTGAGCTTTTTTCGTCTGTCATCTATGAAAAAAAAATACACTGTCATTCTAAGAAAAACCAGATGTCTCAAAATGTGCCCAGCATTCAAGCTCAGTTGTTAACTGATGATCCTCCGTTCCTCCCCCCATTTTGCAGAATGACCGAATTCCTTCACCCTCAGGTCACCAAGGTCATCATGGCTCTACAGTTTCCTAGCACTCATTGTCTACCCCTCTTTGATAGAAATTGCTGTTATTTCCATTTTCTTCACCTCCATAGGACAAAATACATCTTAAATTTAACCCCTCTGCAGCAGCCTGATCAAACTGGATTCCTAATTCCGTTTCTATTGACTAACAGGTAAATGAGATTTTCCTTTCTCTTTTTCAGTAAGCCTTCCACGTTCTGAGTAGACCACTCAGCTGTGCGTATATCATCTCTCCTTTCTAAACTTGTTATTGTAGCCCCACATTCACTGGCATTATTCATCGCAAAGCATAGAGTTAGATTAATTTAAAGAAAGAGAGGCTTGTTTAAGGAAAAAGAAATAAAAATACTGATTTCTTAATGCAGGGCTTTTGCCACATTTCGTTATGACAGGTGAAACATGAAGACTAGAAAGTGAATAATACGTAAATAGTTATGAAAGGTCAGAGGAAAAGCAATATAAAGAGACTCGTATAATAAATAAGTGTAAGTTTAGTTGCACTGCTGAATTGTTTTTCATGTCTAGGGATTTTTCCAATAAAATATTGGCTGAGATTTCCAGGCATGGGTGCCTGGTGAGGCACCTCGGCTCCAGGATTTGGGAAGCCAAGGTGGTAGCCTGCAGCCCCAGCTTGTATTAGCTAGTGAGTAGTCCCATCAGAACATGAAGCCCTCTATCTTTTGGAGGCTAAAGAGGAACTGAAAACCCATTTGCCGTGCATTTGCCTTAAGCTTTAAAAACACAGTCCAGCCTGATACATTGATTTATGTTTCAATAAATAAACTCTCCTGTGCATATGTCATCAGCTGAGATTGCTGTGCCACAGTGCCATTTTCCATTTTAGGAAGATTATAATCTTGGCATTCAGATTGAGTATTCAATTTACTGCCCAATCTGATCAACGAGATCTGTCCATGTGGAACATCTGCCAAGCCAGTTAACCCCTGTTCTGTTTTTGTGCATTAGAAAGGAATAATCACTGTGAATTGCTTCCCATTTGTCTTTATAGTAGTTCAATTCATTTCTGTCCTTTTCTTCAATCCGTCAGTTTTATTACTAGATTGAATGTTAAGCCTAAACTCATTGGCAATATCCCAATTTTAAAGCTACATTTTATGAGATGGGTGTAATTTTAAAAATAAATTACGAGAAAACCCCAAAACTCCCTTTTCTCTGGGGGAAAAAAAAAAAAATCTGCTCTGAGATTAAGTGTACACTGCTCCTGCTAGGGAGCTTTGTCTTACTCTTTCTGCAGCATAATTTTTCTGATTCTTTTTTTTTTTTTTTTTTTTCCTGTCTGGTTCATGTCAGTTTAGAATTGAGAAAGAAATTTGTTCTAATCTTTTTTAAAGTTTGTAGCTGAGACAGAATTCTTAATCAGTAGCATGCAGTATGTTAGCACAGAGTAGTGGTTTTGAGTACGGGATTTTGAAATATGTATTGCTAGAGGATTATTTCTCACTTTGGTTGGCTTAACCTGTCCATAGTTGCCATGAACATAACTTATGCATGTCTAATTTTAATTCTTAATGAAGCTGAGCCCAACCTATCCTTATTGACGTAAAGAACCAAGAAAGACAGAGAGAATGCTTGTTCAGCATACGCTTCCCTGGCACGGGACAGGTTTCGTTTTGCTGGCATTTCACCTCTGAGTGCAGTGCAGGGGGGAGCGAGAGCGACTCAGCTTCCAGGGTTCATTGCTCTGGTTTATGTCACCCACTGAATATAGAACAGAATTCTGCCAAGTGACACAGTAATTCCTATGTGAAAATAGATGCTGCGCTCCACTCTCGGGCTAGCAGCTGCCTGCTTTGATAGATGGGCTTCAGAGGGAGGCAGTCACATGACCTTGATATAAAACGGTCCAATTCCTGGTAAAAGTTCTCTGCATTTTCGGTGAGCGTCAGCAAATGAGGTGGAGCAGCTTTACTTTGTGAAAAGAGCAGGAAACAATCTGTGATACCATTTTGAAATGGATTAACCTAATAATTGGCTTTCTGGTTTGTTTTTGAGCTGCTGGCCTTTAAAAACTGATAGCGATCGCTTGTCTGTGCTCAAAACAAATGTATTTGTCTTGGAGACTTTTGGAGTGGTGAATTGCAGAGGTTATTGGCATTGCAGTTGTAACTGCTTATGGTTGACCCAGAACGCGCCAGTGTGTTGTAGTGAGATGGTAGCTGGTTTTTGGGCTGTGCCCGCTGAATGCTCGAGCTTTATCTGTGCTGGGGACAGGATGGCTAAAAGACTCCCTTCCTAGATGAAGGGACGATCCTGCTTCTTTTCAAAGATACTTTTGGCATTGAAGGAGAAAGCTTACTCTGTTCTTTGCTTCAAAGAGATGGAACAAGTATGGAGAGCCTGAGAAGACTGCTGCTGTCTCAGAAATGAGTTGAGTAATGAAATGACATGAGTTGAATAAATAACACTGTAACAGAATGCAAAATAATGAAACTTGATAGAGAAGGGAATCTGTGGTTCTGCTTGATCTTGTTCCACAGCATGTGGCAAATCAATATGCAACACACTTGAAAACCCAAAAGTTCCCAAATGCTGCTCTCATGGTGCATGCTTTGGCTGTGGAACTTACTGCTTAAGATGATATCAATACCAAAGGATTCAAAGACAATTTGGGCTTATCTATGATGAGACTGGCCAAATAGCAGAAGAAAAGAAAATCTTGCTCTCTGACTTAATCTGATCTTTGTTTCTAGGATGTCAGTTGCCAGATTAACTTTTACGGGTGCGTTTTGCTTGTTGGACTTCCTTTGGATGTGTCTGGTTTTCACACGTTGTCGAAGGCAAGCAACTGCAGTGACGGGGACTTAACATTTGATCTCGTATGGATGTTCTTCTGTAGCAGAATCCTAGAAATTATGGTACTGAACTTGGCATAAGAAATATGATTGACGATTTACCCTGTGCTTTCCTGTTGCCGTATGGCGTCAGTTCGTGTCCTGGTAGCTTCTGATCCTACTTGGATTTGCCCAGCCTCTGTGGGGTAGTTTCAAAGTACTTCAGTTGTTGATCCTCCCTATGTCTTGCGCTGTTGATATTAATAGGAGAAAGGCTCTTGCTTTCTTAGGCATCAGCAATTGCTGTTAGGGGCAATCTAAATTAATATCCATTAACCTTACAAGTAGCGGTAGTGCAGCTTCAGTGGCATAGAATTAGCTAACACAGGAGGAATGCCGTGGCTGACTAAAGGACTGTCATGCTACAGCGTTGCTGGTCTTTAACCAGGGAGAAATGAAGGTGACACTTGGAGCAGCATTCTCATACCAGCTATGAAGCAGTACTTTCACAGTATCCTGCGCTTGCCTCATGATGTCCTCTTGCATTTATAAAATGGTCCTGTGTGTATGTTTTAAAATAACACTGATTAAGAGGGATCTTAATAGAATATGAGGGAATAAATATCATTTGAATACCTTTGTGAGAAAGCATGGCCCAGAAGTTTTACTACTAAAGTGCAGTGGAAAAGGATACTGAATAAAACATGGTTGCTTTGAGGATCTCTCTTGTTCTTCTATCTATTGAAATGCAGAGTACAAGCTTAATGATCCTTTTTGTTCTTGCTTGTAATTTATTTTGTCATTTTTTATGTGCTACATTTTCTTTATTAAATATGGGAAAAAATATTCATTTCTGTTTATCTTCATCATGTCTAGCTTTTTTAGGTTCTTATATAGTCACTTTGCTCTGACCTGAACTCTACTAGTTACACAGAACCCTAAGAAAGCTGCAAATAATAGTTGCAGTCTTCAAAAATATCTTTCTTCATAATTGCGAGAGTAGTTAGTGTACAGAACTTGGGCGGCCAGGTTTCACTGTAAATAATTTGGAGCCTTTGTCTCTCTTACTGGACTCTCTTGTGGGACTTAGGCGTGTCAGGAGCCCTAAGAATGCGTCGCTCCACAAGGGGAGGGGAGCTAGCGGCTTTAATCTTAGCGGCAGGACTAGCACAAACCAACCCAACCATTTGAAAGACAGAACTAACAACATACTAGCAAAGCATCAAGTGAGCTGTAGATATGGATAGTGAAACCATTGTGAACACACTTGGGATTGTAAGGATTCTAACTTCACAGAAGAGCCAGCAATGAAACATTTCATAAAAGGAAAAATTACATTAAGGTGACCAGGAAAAAAAAAATAATAAAAATCCTTGCATTCTTACACTGGAGCCTTCAGTTTTGTGGGCTCTTAAAAGCTAGTGGGCATCACTTCCATTGCATAACTTACTTTCAATCAGTAAGTGTATGTATGGCATGTAGTAAAAGCAACATTAGCTGTAAGAATTCAGGGAGACTGCCAAAGTTAAAAACAATTTTTCTGCTTTTGTCTTCCATTCTTTATTGTATAGGCAGAAAGCAAAAAGTCAGGATTATTTTTCCTTCATGAAAACAAATGTCGTGATCAACTTCTGTCAAATGAAGTCTGATGACTGATGTTGCTTGCTGTTGTTTATTGTATTTGAAGATGCTGGAATCTTCTGACTTTCTCCTTGGCTGAGGAGCAAATGTGGAGCTATTTAGAAAGGGGAACTTTTCCTCAGCCCATTTAAAATGAATTAGTTAAGCAGATGTTAACAAAAGGAAATGATGTTTAGATATTGAAATGTTCTTAGCTCTATGGCTAAGGATTTCGTTGACCTTTGTAATGGCAATCTCCTGTCATCTGTGTGAATCTACTGAAATACAAAGTGTAATCTCACATTTTAATTATGTGTACACGCATTGCACAGAACAGACGCAGGGATAGATTAATTTTTTGTTGTTGTTTTTGACAAAGCATATGGCTTACTCATTATGTATGCATATGCCTAAGTGGACAGAGTAGCAAAAGAGGAGACGGAAAAAGGACACCAGCTGGTTGGGGTTTTTTGACCTATGTTTGGACTTCCCTGTTGCAATAAGGTTTCTGTTCTAACCCACAGACATTTCTGTACTTTCCTAAATTTTATGGAGAAGATCGCGAGTGTATACTTCAATCATCTGTCATTGCAAGAAGACTGAAAAAAACCACAAACATTCCTTACTATTATACAGGAGTAGCTGGTGAATGAAATAAAGACTCTTAAAAGTAAGACTGCATATCAGCTTCATTGAGATGCAGTGCTTGGCCAGGTTTAGAACTGAGAAAGTTAGTAAATTACATGATTTCATCTGGTCCATATGTTACTTAGTCTAAGTCTACACTGAAGAATCTCCCTTAGTCTCACTGCTTACCACATTTTCCAGAAGGTGTGTGTAACACTAAAGTTCATTGAAAATCAAGTAGATTTGGTCCTGAATTTTCATTTTTCATTTCCGAAAATGCTCCAGAACCACCTTCTTGCATTTTTGAGGAGACAGCCCAAGTTGTCCCGAGGGGATCTGTGTTTTGGTGTGGGGGTCATGACTTGTTGACTGCTTTTTTGTTTGTGGTCCTGTGTAAGGCACGAGGATTCATTTATACTTATATGTTGATTGTTATATAGCATGTATGAAATTTGTGGGGGTTTTCTACTCCAAAAAAGTAATCTGTGGGTCTGCAAGGATTCTTGAGATAAGAGTGCAAGAGCTGTACTGGATTAAGGGAGTGCAGCATCTGCGTACAGTGCATTCTAAGGGCTGTTCATCCAGTAATGCAAAATGAAGACCAGTAATAAGCCAACAGGGCAGTTTGCTAGTCCTCTACTAGTATTTAGAGACTTAAAAGTATCCATGTGCTGCTTAGTTGTGGAATTTTTTTCTTTAATGATCTGATTACGGACATACAAATTGTCCATTATCAACACGTATCTTGGCTAGCTGCTGTCTCCAGAGCATTTTCAGAGACAGCCGTCTGGCTGAGGGTATGGTAGCAAAGGGCAATGTATGTCTATGTAATGAGGTGAGATTCAAGGAAAAAAAAATTATGAAAGCGTACCACCATAATATTTTCTTTTACATATGATACAGAGGGAGAAGGGAACTGCTCATCTGACAGATATAAAGCATTCTGCAGCAGGGCAGTTTCAAATCCAGCCCAGGCTGTTAGCAACAGATCTGTCACCATCTCATTTATACCTGCCTCTTTGTATAAAAACTTGGTGAGGAGCCAGCCCAACACCCATTGAAAAGCAGGATGCTGACAACTTCACTTTCATTGTATGGAGCAACCAAGCAGGTTTGGGCGCGATGGCTCTGTGAACGACAGAGCACCTAGAAGAGCTTTGCCACTGTAAGGGCTTGGGTTGATTCTGTAAGAGCATGTTTCAGTTTTAGTGCCGTAGCATAAGGTAAACCTGCACAGGGACTACTACATTTCAGATGGTTGGGGTTTGGTTTTTGAATGACCTGATTAAATTTCCTCCTGGTGATTACTGTCATCATACTTACTTTGGTTTTCATTGGTACATTACCCTTGAGCCCTAGTCAGGTTCTTATTGTACAAATACAGAGTCAGGAATTGAGCAGGACTGATTTTTGTAACGGTTTTCAGCAGCAGATCAAAAAGTGCTTTTTCAAAGAGCTGAATACCCTTAGGCTAGTTTTATTAATGGAGAAATCAAGTCAGAGGCAGTGAAATCCCTCCTTGCCAGCCCTCCAGCAGGCCAGCAACATGCTGAGGATAGAATCTGGGGCTTGAGAGTCACACTCTTCCCTTGTTCATGCATCCGCTAACACGTCAGGACTAATTTAACGAGGAGCTGATTACCTTCAGTCTCTTTTGGTTTCGACCAGAGTTTTGAATGCCCAGTATTTGAAAAACCGAAGCCCAGCTTAGCAAGAATGCCCCCAGCTGCCTGTATTTTGACGTGGAAGGCTGTGGTCCCTTGGTGAAGCTGTTGTGTTTTTTTCTGTACACAGTTGAATATTGAAAGTGTTCACACCACAGGTAGACTGAATTTATAGGCATGTGCTGTAATGCCTATTGTAAAGATTAGAAAGGCATTGTAAGAAGTGGTGAAGATCAGTCTGGACCCCTTGTCCAGAAATGAGGTGACTTAGTTCTCATCAAATCGATACTGTGAAACTGAATATTGTAATAGATACGGCATTAGAATTATGTCTAAGTTGTGATTTATGGGTGTTGATAACATGGAAATCTCTGATGATATATTCCCTCTGTTTTCTTGTTGTAGATATAAAAGTCATTCATAAAGTGAGAAAAAGGTTAATGTAATTTGTCTGGAAGCAATCTGTAATGCTTACTAAGTGAACAAGAGGCTGTTGTTTCTGGTTTCCATTCATTCATTGATTCTTCATGTAGATATTAGGTTGTTATTACAAATTCATTCAGGACTAGAAACAGTTTGGGAAATTTTTATGAATAGCTGTGTAGAACATCTTCATTCTCTAGCTAGCTGGTGGGGAAAAAAAAAAAAGATAATTTGCTTTTAAGGTCTTTCTGGGGCTGCTTTGCACAAATTCGCTCACATGAAAGAGCCATAGGCTTGGGTCACTTGAAAATTCAGCCCACCTAGGGCATGGCCAAAGACCATCTACCTCTCTCTTGGCTGCGTGTATAGTCCACAGGGAAGATCTAAAATTAGGAAACTGTAAATAAGGTCCTGTTAGATCTTGTACCAATCTTAGCGCCTCTAGGCAGGGACTAGCATTTAGGGCGAGAAAATCCAAACTATTGATGTGAGTATCTATTTTAATTTGATTCCCTGAATATTCTAAACAGCCACATTGGGATTGGAAAGGTATCCACTGCCCTGAGAGAGGGAGAAGTTAACAAGTAAAAAGACTTCTTTTTTATCTGTTTTTTTTTTGGGGGTGGGGGTGGGGAGGAGCTTGACGGGCTGGGGTGAAGAAACTAAGATGTATGGACAGCAGTTAGAGAATTATCCTTGTGTATAGCAGAATAGTTTTCTGCGTTACTTTACAGTAGCTTTTATTTCAGTTGCAAGGCCTAAAAGGAAGGAATTTCGATCAGGTACGTGGTTTTGTGCTTTCAGTTATCTTTCTAAGTGGAACAGTTGGTGCCCTGCTCTGTTAGTTGCATACCATAAAGTTCATTCTTTCTACATCATTGCAAAGCTACAAGCTGTAGAATATGTGGTCATTTTCTATTGCATTTAACCAGGATACAGCCACCTGACAATGTATTTAACACATCTGAGCTAGCACTTGGCAATGCTTCATACTTCAAAAGTGCTTGAAATTCTCCGAGTGCTGCTATGCACCCGTGTTACAGCAAACCCATGTTATGTAAATCAGCAATTTTGTGCTCCTTCGGCTGTGTCTCTGTATGTGAAATAGTTGGGTTTAGCTGCTTTTTCTTTCGTTCAGCTGTTAATTGTTGTACTAAAAAGGTCATGTGTAATTTTTCCCTTTTGGTAGGTGTCAGGAACATGCTAAGTAGCAATTAGACCAATATCTTGGTCTAATGATTCCATTTCCAACTTGGTCTTTCTCGCCAAAAAATCCTCCGAGGTGCAAGGTCCTTCAATTCACTAGTCTCTAAAATGTGAAGAAAATAGATAACTACATTTTTGAAGCTGGTTGCTTGAGAGTGATTTTCTATATCTTTTTATATAGCTCCCGAAATCTTTTTTTCCTGAAAGTGGTGAGCTGCAGTTAATCTATTTCTTCTTGAAAAATACCAATTCAGCTAATGTGCTGAGAAGTGGAATTCTGTGTGTGCAGAAATGGGGCAGTGGGATTGCTCGGATACTGCTGCCAGTGGTAAGCTAGGGGCCCTGCCCCTCTTATCATCTCCTCCTTCTCTTGATTTCTTTGACGTTTGTGTTATGTATCTTTGCATTATGAAAAACTCAGCATGAAGAGGATCAGGAAGGCTGGCCTCCATCTCTCCTTTCTGTGACCCTGTTGAAGTCATCAGAAGCTATGCTATTGATCTCACTGCAGCCAGAACTTTATCCTTTCTCTTTACGAAAACAGTTTGTGCTCAGCCTCTTCTACCGCTTACTTTTCCCATTATAGTCGCAGCTAAGTATTCTACCTGTAGTTTGTGGCCGTTCAGGAAACGATGGATCAGTTTCTTTTTCTTTATGAGGAAATTAAGATAGATATGAATGGAATGTTTTGAAGTCTTTGTCATCTGTGTAGGTTATTTTCCAGGCCTAGACATTTCAGATACATGTGACAGATTTTCACACACATGCATATATGGCAGTGACAATGAGCTCAAAAAGGCTGGTTCAGAAGTAAGTTTACAACAGTGGATTTCAGTGTAGTGCCTTCCTCAAATGAACTTCTGCCAGCTTCCCCCTGCACAAAACACATCTGATCTCTGGATTAGGTGAGCCAAGCCTTAATTTAATCTGAAAGTTTAACCTAAAACCTGTTTGGAAAGTTATTTACAATCTGTATTTATTAAGGACACTGGTCTTTTCCTTACAAAAGTGCTCCTTAAGGCTTTTTGTCATTCTGAAAATAAGTGAAATGACTGCATTAATGTTACGTGGGAGCCATTGCCACCTTTATCAAAGAAATACTTAAGCTTCTTTGAACATTTCACCTTCTTACACGGACTGCTAGAAAATGAAATCAGAAACCATCCTGCCCTAGAAACTGCTTTGGAATTTATGGAGGAAATAGCCTTTGACTTTTTTTGCTGCAGCAGAGGAATCACCGTGTACTGGTTGTCACCAAGAAAGGATTCATTTAGCCAGAAATTCATCCTGAGCTGTCTCCTTATAAATGTACTTGGACAGATCTAATTCTTGTCAGGCATAAAGCAAGTGATGCATAAACAAAGAATCCCAGCACATTTCATTTATGGCTGCTAGGCCTGCCTCATTTCTGACCTCCGTGTTCCTTCAGTGTTTTATGTAGTTTCAGCTGTTCAATTTGAATTCTTAGTGGCCGTTTTTAGTTTCTACCATTATTGCAGAGGTTACAGAAAAAATGGGAGAGCTGTTTCTGGTGGTTCAGTTTCAACTTGGCTGTACATCCACTGGCAAGTGGTTTAGTATGTGCCCCCAAAAAATCTGCATGGGCTCAGAATGAATGGAGAAATCTTGAAAATAGCTTGGGAAAACAGCATAGAAGATATTTGGTTCAGAGTGGCAAGGCAGAAAAAACATTATTACGGCACAAAAATGTCGCTTTGTCTTTAGCAAGTTGTCCTTCTTCAGGGTTTTCCAACAGCAGGCTGGCTATGCTGGTCAGTAAGGCAGAAGCAAAAGACCTCTGAGTTGGTGTAGGTCTGAGCCAGTAAGTCCAGTTACAACACAGCCCAGCCCTCCTGGCTCATGTCTGGAGTCAGTCTGGCTTCTCCACTGCCTCTTCCAAATCTGGTAGAGGTGCCCCATGCACCCAGTGTCAGAATTAGCTTGCCTAGACTGTGCTGTCCCTGTGCAGTGTACTGAAAAGAATCTTGAATTTTCTTCTTGCATGGGGTGAGGGGGAGGGGAACGATGTGTAAACTCAAGGTGACTGTACTTGACTGAATTGTCCGCCACCTATGTGCCTATCCAGATCTGTACTTTGGTTTCATACAACTTTGGGCCAATGGATGAAATGTTTGAGGAAGTTAACATGCTTACAGAGTGATAATGAAGTTGCTTTGCTAGTTCAGAGATCTAGTTTTACAGGTCAAAGAAGGCAATACATGTAGCTCAGATTGTGAACTGACTAGTCTGGGGTCATATGACATATCAGGAGACAAATTACAAGTTGAGTCTAAGAATGCCATGTGCCTGACGTAATTGCTGCATAGCTTCTACCATGACATTTGGGTTGCATTTCTTTGCAGCAGTTATGTTGTTCATTTTGTGATGCTTAAAAATGGCCAGAGCAAGAATGACACCATGACTAAGGAAAGCCTCAGGTTTGGGCTGATGGCAAGTTGAATATGAGCCAACGGTGTGCCCTGGCAGCCAAAAGGGCCAACCGCGTCCTGGGGTGCATCAAGCACAGCGTAGGCAGCCAGTCCAGGGAGGTGACTGTCCCACTCCACCGTGGGTACTGTGTGCAGATTTGGGTGCCTCAGTACCAGAGGGACATGGGAGTGTTAGAGTGTGGCCAGAGGAGGGTGACCAAGGCAGTGAAGAGCCATGAGGGCAAGAGTTACAAGGAGTGGCTGAGGCCACTTGTTTTCTTCATCTTGGAGAAGAGAAGGCTGAGGGTGACCTCCTCACAGGCTGCAGCTTCCTCAGGGCAGGCGGCGGAGAGGGGGTGCTGATCTCCTCTCTCTGGTGACCAGCCACAGGACACGAGGAAACGGCGTGAAGCTGCATCAGGGGAAGTTCAGCTTGGACGTTGGGGAAAGGTTCTTCACTGGGAGTGTGGTCAGTCACTGGAACAGTCCCCCCAGGGAAGCAGTCATGGCACCAAGCCTGGCATCCGTATGTGCACCACTGATACTGCCAAGGGAGACCTTAACAAACCAAGTGCGGCTGCAGGGCGCTGGAGCCCAGGTGCTGTTCTCCTTGGTCATGCCAGTGGAGAGGGAAGGCTTGGGCAGGAGGGCCCCCACCCTGCGGGTTAAGGCCTGACCGCACGGCCAGTGTTGCGGGCAGAGCTTTGGCTTTTCTGACCACGGCCCCCCGTGAGGAGCAGGAGAGCTGTGGAGGCACAGGATGCCGCACAGGGGTGCAGCAGGCGCTTGCTTTCCAGCGGCCCTTCCAGCCTAACTGGGGGCGCTTGAGCCTGGGTTCGTCAGGGGATGGTGACCAAGGCCTGGAGAGAAGGGGAGGCACGGGGAGCAGGGGGGGAGCGCCGGGTGTAACGGGTGCCCACGCTTTAGTTGGGGAGCTGCGAGGGGGGAGCCGGGGCTGGCCACGGCACAGGCAACGCCATCAGCGGCCAGGGTGCGCTCCCACTGCGGGGGGTGGGGGGCAGGGCAGGTGCCCTCACAGCAGGGTCCACCGACTGTCCTGGGCAAGGCAGGGTAATGAATCACATCATGGTCCATCCAGAGAGCCCAGTTACTGCTCTCTGCAGCTACTTCATGTGTGGACGTAAACAAGATGGAGCCAGTCTCTTCTTGGAGGTGTGCAGTGATAGGGCAAGAGGCAACAGGTGCCAGGTGGAACGAGGGAAATCGTGAGTTGTTATTAGGAAAAGGGTTTTTAGTTTGTGGGAAGTTGGGTGCGTAGAGATGCTTGACTCTCCATCCTTGGATGTATTTGTAACCTGACAAGGCCAAGAGTTACTTGGTTTATGCTGGCTTTGTTTTGAGCAGGAGATGAATCCAAATGTCACCAAAATTTATTTCTGAAGTAAACTTTGAATCCAGAATAGTGTGAATACTATGTCTACCACCGTAGTTTCCAATGTTGAGTGCAGCCTTGTCTTCAAGATGAGTAAGTTAAAAATTAAGATTACTTGGTCACGTGTAGTATGACTTTATCAGTCAGGAATATTCAAGAAGAGAGACCCTCAGAAGAAAAAATATTTCAGAAAGAAAATTTTAATGTTTGTATTTGCAGTTTTGATGAAAACCAGCAGGCTGTGCTAACAGATTTTTCTTCCAGGAAGAAACGCATGATTTTGTCTTTCTCACTTTTTATGTGAGCAAGGAAAGGAACTGCAGCACAGACCATGCTGGTTTTATTTCTGACTCTTAAATTTTCATTTGGATAATGAAAAGAGGCTGCTAAAGTAGTCATTAACGTGCTGTCTTCAGATGTATTCAAGGCCTTGTTTAGTAACGTGTTTTTTTTTCAGGATGGAAAGCAGAGACTTCTATATTATACTTTAATGATTAATAGCTAGTTTGTGTTAATGCTTCCTCCTCTGTCCCCCCCTCACCCCCTAAGAGTTATGTAGGTTTGGTACAGCCTTCCTATTTTAGGATTATTTTGTGTTGTATAAAAACACTATGACATTGGCAGGATTGAATATTGTCTGCCTCTTCTGTTTCCCCATACAACTGGAATCAGAGTTCTTTTAGGTTTGGTTTCTAAAATATTCCCAGAGGAAAACGAAACGGGGGACTGCTTTAGCTAAGACTAAATAGCTGCTTTTTTGCAACTGGAGGGGAAGTTTAACAGCAACATAGTGTTTTCATTCATTCATTTCAATCTTTCCGGGGTTGCTGCGTTCCACGTTTCTAAACTGGAGCTGTGCGTTAGTAATTCCAGAAGTGAAACCATGCATTTGCAAGGACCCAGGTAATAAGAATGCTCTTTAGGACAGTCCTGCTGCTTTTCTTCAGCTTTTTTCAAAGGTATTTACAACAGCAGGTGAATACAATCTCCAAATAGGAAAACAAAACCATTATGATAACAGAGCAAAACCATTGTCAGAGACTAGTTCTTCTCAGCCCCATAAAAAGAGGAATCTTGGTGATAAAGTTTATCATCATGATAATAAAGTACATAGTTTCTATGAGTAGGGCAATATAACTTTCCTAGGCAAATCCTTTGAGCATGGGAAGTCAAGAGCATGCTGAACTACAGTGGAGTTAAGGGGCATAATTAACCATCCATGTAGTGCCTTAATTCAGTGTAAGTTCTGTCAGTTCAGCCTCTTAAAGAGTGTTGTCCATTTCACAGAGGCTTCTTCCCAGAAACGGAAGAGTTTAACAGCATCCATATGATCCATTATTTATGCCTTTAACATACCTGCAGGGAGATTTTGGTTTCAGAAGTGAGGGTTTATTAGACAAACTCCATAAAGCGAGAGTTCCTTTAGCACTGCTGCCCGCTCCTTTGGTCTGCATCGTCACTTTGGAGTATTGCAGAATTTCCAGTTTTCCACCTTTTACATTTAAAAAAAAATAAAAATTGAGTAAGAAGTCACTGAAGTCACTGTGGATTTTTTCCACCATTTTCCTGGTGCTTTCTGCTATGCGGATGGTGGTTTTATTCAGAGATGCATGCAAACCTTATCTATGAGGTGGCTCTGAAGCCTTGATCACAATGCATGATGGTCATTTCTTGCTGTTTTGGTCAATGCCAATGTTTTGGCAAGGAACTGGCATCCCCTGAGTCATGCCTTTGTATCTGTGCTTCTTAGTGTTCCTCCTTCTCCTCTGGAAACAGAAGGTAGACCCTTCTTTGCGGTAAGTAGTGTCTCTTTGTGAAGATACAAGACCAATAACAACGGGCTTATCAGTGGCAGAAATCTGTCTGCTGTGCCCTCCTATTGTGCAAGGCACTGCTCTGATTTTCTGTTTGATATTGGCTCCTTCATACAGTTTTAATTTTTAACATTATGACGATACAGCTAAACCTACCGTATAGCACTGGGAATGACCCATGAAACACATAGGATGGAGAGCTTGTGAACTCAAATGTAGTATTGTATACTTGAACATAATTGTAAACAAATAAAGAAATCCATTGATAAAGCAGGAGAAATTTTCAGAGTGCGAGGAAGATGAGTGACCCCATGGTGGCAGTCAGCACTTTGCTGGATATTCAAAACAGGTTCTTCTGTAGCTTTGGAAAGTTAGAACCGTACTGTGTGTTTTCCATGTTTAAGTATAGAAATGATGGCAGCAATGATGCTTTGTGGCATTCTTCGTACCCATACGTTATCATTCATCTAAATGTGCTTGTTTATGGTCTACTCAAAAGCAAATTGAACTGGTGCTTTTTTTTGATGACTTCAGGAACCTGTGAACATTGCATCAATCCAATTCTATTAACTTCCCTGTTCCAGTAAGCTGCTGTTAGAATTAGTCAAGTTTATGGAGTTGTGGAGCCACTCACAAAGTTTGACATGTAGTTGAATGCGCTGCATCTTGTACCACTAGGAGGTCTGTTGGAGGACAGCAGAAGTCCCACCCTGGTTATGTATTACCCAAAGTAGCTCAAGGGCACGTGGCTGGCTAAAAGCTTCTGCTGCCTGAGGAAAAAATCAGGTCTGTGCTGCCTGTCATCTGTTTTTTGACTGCCTAGGAGGGAATTAGCATGGAAGTGAAGGGTGACCATCAGTTTCAAGTGAAAGTATTGGAGAAGGAGAAGCCCTCAGGAATTTCTGTGTGAAGCAAATAGTGTCAAACACCAGGAACTGGGTTGCAGAAGCCAGCAGAACTGCTGACTCTTGGGTAAGTGAAACAGGGAAGTCAAAGGCATAGGTTAACGTGACCCCTGTGTGTGCGTGGCTGCTGGGTTTTGAGACAGAGAATATTTGAGTACTTTGGTGGAATTTAGTATTGCAGACACTTGCACATCTATCTAATATTTCTTATGGTGGCCTGAAGTGAGAAGGCTCGCCATGTTTGCACAATATTGAGCCTCAAGGCAGTAAGGGTTAGGGACACGATGGCTTCCCTCAGCTTTTCTATTTCCTGAAACAATTGCCGGCTTTTTATTGAGTTAATTTTGCACACTGCAATTCTAAGCTCAGTTAATATATGTCTTCAGGCATACATGGACTTTTGAGATGCTTCTGCTGATTCCAATTTTTTTTAAAAAAAAAAATCCTGAAATGGAAAACGTCCAAAGTAAAGACATTTCAGCCTGCAGGCAAGTTTTATGCAAATTAGTCGGTAGGCATGAATGACTGTCTTGCATTGTTGGTGGTCTTGGCAAGCCAGGAATAACGTTGAGAATGGCTTTTGTCCCGTGTCTGATGAGATGGGTGGAACATACCACCTTCTGGTTACCACACTGTCTTTGGCCCATATATAGTAGCTCTTGCAGTCAGATGGTAGTTTGGCTGGCTCAGACTGATGTTTTTAGTAGGCATGGGACAGGACAGCTACATTACTTACCATATGATCAGTTTAGCAGACATGCATGAACTGCTTAATGAAAGAATACTGCAAAGGCTCAGTTACAGTGCTCGTTTGGCAAGGAAGATATAATTAATAATGTCATTGCATAAAAGTCAGCTGTTCAGTAGTTATGTTAGCTGCCAAATGTTACACGATGCAGATTCAGAAATATTTCATCCATCTGCCAATGCTTTCAAATCATTCTGGCAAGGTTTGTATTTCTATTTTAAACTGTGTAAAGGGAAATTGCTTTCATTCTCTCAGTGCTAAGGATGGTGCAAGCCTTACCCTACCTACTTTTAGAGAAATAGACAAGTGGAAGAAAAGTATTAGAGGTCATCACAGAGGTTTAATTTAGTGTCTAAAATGTACCGGACATATGCCAGAGTGATTCTGACAGTCTTTTTCGTGGGGAAAGGATTGGTGGATCTCAGGATCAAATAATGTATGCCTCCAGGAAACATTCCACAAATATTTGTCAAGTAAAATTATCACTTCACAATGATAAACTGTAGGAATTTTCATTTTACACCTTCCTTTAATGCTGTGAAACAAATCGGTATCATTTTCAATTATGTACTGCTACTTTTATAAGCTAGGTATTGAAGATTTATTTATGCAAATTTTATATTTATTTTTATTATTATTTGAAAAAAAAAAAAACCCACCCCACAAGGTCTTTCATCTATGTGCCCCTTTTTTCTTCTCATGCATACTGAGCCAGTGCAATCTATTGTGTTCTCATGGTTAATAATGGCATAATGGAATCATCAGTTGGAGTTTTCCATTTTCTTCCCTTTCTGTCCCTGACCATACCTGTAATCACATCTTTTGTACTATTTCCTATGGTGAGAACCAATTATTTAATATCAGACATATAAATGAAGCAAGTGAAATACCTTAGCTAGTAAAATTTTATGTATAATAATGCAAGAATTCTACAAAAGCAAAAAATAATTTATTTCATTATTTTTGTTCTTACTATGCAGTACAAGCTTTGTAGTCCTGTATGAAGTCTCACCCACGTAGTCCGTACTACTAGGTTTTCCAGGTTCAGATCAAAATGAGTCATGTCTTTGCACATAAAATACAGTGTTTCATGCTTTTCTTTATTTACATATGGAGAGCAACTCTCTCTGGTTAATGCAGGATCTGGAATGGGTGTATTTAAAAAAAACAAAATGAAAAATGGAAATAGCAAGAATGTTTGCGGCGTAGGGAAGAAGGAACGACTTTCACTTGTGGAAATGCTGTGGTGTTTCTAGAGCATTTGGTTTGGCTGCTTTTTTTAAGGGACGCTGTAACTTTTGAGGTAGGACTGCAAAATCATCGTAGTTATATCTGGGACAAAACCCCATAAGCAAACGGAAACAGTGCTGTTCTAACAGTGAGGTGGGAGGCTAATAGACACGGGCTAACGTCTTTACTCTTATACCCAGGTTGCTGCTTTTTATGGAAATATTTTTCCTTGTTTGTTATAGCTGAGGGAATTTGCATATGATATTAATTTCATGCTGGTCTTTTGACTATGGTTTGAAGAGAGATTATTCCATTCCTACTGCAGCGTGAATCCTTATAGCATCTGATCGGTTATTTTTTGCCCTTCCAGCACAACTACTACTGGAGATGGGCTTTTTTAAAATAAAGAAGTGAAAATATATTTTTTTTTTTTGAAAAGGAGGAGAACTTGAAAGATTAAGGACAACATAAAGAATTACTAGAATTCCTTCATACTTTGGCAAGATAGTTCTCAGATTTTTCCTAGTTAACAGTATGCTTTCTAAGGTGGAGGCGAAAAAAAAGAGGGACCTTTTACTTTAACTCCACTTAAGTGCTTTTGAAAAAACTAAGCCTATTTGAAATCTTGACAACCCATTTTATGACTAGAATCTCTGAACATGAAAGTGAAATAAAAATATTCAAGGACTTGATACTTGCTGACAATTTCTACAAAGAAGGCAAGCGAAAAGCCAGGTAGAAGTCTCAGCAGCTGGAAGCAAAGCTGACTGAAAGCCTAAGCCAGTTTTTGACAGCAGTAGCTTTCATTTCCGATTATTAATTTAGTTCTTCTCAACATTAGTTCATTCAGTGCTGAAAAATTGGTAGGTGAAAAAGCAGACAAGCTTGCATTCCATTTTTGAACACATAAAGAGAATGAGGTACTAGCGTATAAGAGCTACTGTTTCTCCGTGTTTAAGGAGTTTGGTCATCAGAAATGTTCAGTTCGTTAACTACAGGTAATACTGCCACTGTTAAATAAATCCATTTTAAATCAAAACTATGGTTTGGCAATTTTCCTGGTTTCTTCTCCACACAACACACTAGGCATAGTATGGTGTAACTAATAGTGTATATTTTTGAAATGTTGTATTGTGTCTTTCTATTAAATTCTGATTTCTACCAGAATTCAGTTACCATGAATAAAAAAAAACCCAACAACAACAAAACAAACACCAAAACAACAAAGGAAAAAAAAACACATAAAAAGATATAGTTCACTCTCTAACATAGTAACAACAAAAAAAGATGACTAAGTGCATAAACATCGATTCTCTTCTGGCCTGACAAAACAACGCATTAAAAAATATCTACGGAAGGAACCAGGGTGAAGGATACAAAAGCAACACAGAATTAAAATCCCTGACTTACTCAAAGTTTCTTGCTTTTGATTTAAATGATGGTTGAAGTTGGTGGTCTAAATAGCTGTGATTTAAACCGATCTGCACTGACTCTGGCCCATCAGAAAAGCATTTTTGAGAGCAGAGGTTGCTTTAAAAGGTTCCTCGTAGAAATAGCAGAAGCGTTCCTTTTCCACATCTGGGGAGAGTGGTGAGATCTCTCTCCAGCTGTCATGGCTACAATCCACATGCTGTTCATAGTCTTATATTTGGAGTAAGCAAAGCTAGACTTTGTCTCCAGAGTGGAGATACGCAAGTCTTTTTAACAGGTACCGTTTTGGGCCCTTGTTTTTATTTGATCCTCAGTTTACAGACTCATTCAAACTGTAGAGCGCTCTCGTCCTCATTCCCCTCTCTCCTAAAGCAGGTGAACAGACAAAACTTGTGCATCTTGGAGACGGCTGAACTGCCTTTTAAACACAAAGTAGATATGGAGCCATACAAGAATACCATCTGCCAGTCCGTGGGAGGTGATGATGTTAGTTACTGTCGCAGAGTTTACTGGCTTTTCATCAGATCAGGCCTGCTGCAAATGCAAACAGTAAACTGAAATAACAGGTGGTTTGAGCTAAACGCTCAGACTCTACAAGGAGTAGAGGGCTATTCACAACCGAGCACCAGCTTCATTTTTTGTATTGCCCTCCATCTTATAGCCAAGAGGTGTCTTCAGTTGGATTCTAATTTGTATAGTAAAGCATGAGCTAGGAGGTTCGTGCTAGCAAGGCACTGGGCTCAAGCCCCAGTCAGACACGCGCTGCGAATGGCAAAGCACTCACTGCTTAAGTTTCTATATTTTTGTAATGTGTATGAAGTCAGAGGATGATGGGAGAAACATGTCAGCATATATAAAATAAAATTGGGAATTAGAGAAATCTTTTCTAACTTTTTTTCTTGCTGGGTGGATTTCATGCTTGGCAGCAATAACTGGAGCCCACTGTAGCTTCTTTTAGGAGTATGTGGCAAAAGCGATGGAAGTCCATAGGAAGGTAGGTGAGCAAGGGCTGTGCTTTTGGGTCTTCCAGCTGAAGCAAAAGCTATTTTAACTTTTGGAACAGGAAGAACTTTTGGAAAGCTTTCTGGATAGACACTGGAAAGGTCAAAATCCCATGGCTACCTCTCTGCTGGAAGATTATTTTAGTCAATGTGTTCATGTAATCGATGTTTGTATTACAATCTATAGCACAGTTTGCAGTTTAGGATTGACTGTATTTTCCAGTGAGATACCTTGTGTGAGGCTAGTCGGTACTGAGATGTCATGTAAGAAAATGTCCCCAAAATTATTTTATCATGACAAGCAGTCTAATGCAGGCAGATTACACTGTACAGATTTACAGTCAGCAACTGGAGCTTTATGATGAATTCTACAAAATTAGTAAAGGAAACTCAAGATTCACATGTGATAACAGGCTATCCTGACTGTACAAGAAGGTAACCAAGCCCAGCACGTGGTTTGAACGACAGATCCCTCTGATATGGGTAGAACTGCTGTTCTGAGTTTGTTTGAACACTGCCATTCTTACAGATATGGAGATTTTGTTTCTGCGTTGCTTAAGCTTTCAGATGTGGCTGCTGGCAGCTCTTCGTTCTGTCTTCTGCCTTCTTTTGCTTGCCAGATGATGAACTCTTCATGGGCTGTGTAAGCTGTGAGAATGATTGTATTTGAGTGGCAGACCTGTCTCTTGTGTGCCCTTGTGGGAAGAACAAGTTGTTTGCAGCCCATTTGGTGGCCCTTACTGTTTAGCTCGTAACATATCAGCTTGTGCTTTTAGCTACAGAGGGCCCCAGTTTACTTTCAGGTGAGCTCCTCCCGCTTCAACCAAAATATAATCTTGATGTGGAGATGGTTGTCATGGGCTGATATGAACCTCGTGAAGTTCAACAAGGGGAAATGTCAAGTCCTGCACGTAGGGAGGAACAACCCCATGCACCAGTACGTGCTGAGGGCCACCCAGCTGGAAAGCAGCTTGGCAGAAAAGGACCTCAGAATCCTGGTGGACACCAGGTTGAACAGGAGCCAGCAATGTGTGCTTGCCTCAAAGAAGGCTAACAGTATCCTGGGCTGCATTAGGAGTGTTGCCAACAGGTCAAGGGAAGGTGACCCTTCCCCTTTCTTCAGTGCCCTTGAGGCTGCACCTGGAGTTCTGGGCTTCCCAGTAAGAGAGACATGGACATAGTGGAGAGAGTCAAATGAAGGGCGACTAAGATGATGAAGCATCTCTCGTGTGAGGAAAGGCTGAGAGAGCTAAGGCTGTTTAGCTTGGAGAAGAGAAGGCTCAGAGATATAGTCTGAGCCCACTAAAGGGAGGGTGGGAAGCAGACTGAGCCAAGCTTTTTTTAGTGGTGCCCTGTGACAGAAGAGGCAATGGGCAAAACCTGAGTATCGGGAAACACTTTTTTATGGTGAGGGTGACCAAGCACTGGAACAAGTTGCCCAGAGAGGTTGTGGAGTCTCCATCCTTGCAGATATTTAAAAGCTGCCTGGATATGGTCCTGGGCAACTGACTCTAGCTGGCCCTGCTGGAGCAGTGGGGTTGGACCAGATTGCCTCCAGAGGTCCCTTCCAACCTCAGCTGTTCTGTGATTCTGTGATTCATCTTTGTGTCTTGTTGAGTATGTTGTCTGTGCATAATCATAGATAATTCTCAAGCCTATATATAGTAAATGAGCAGTCTCAGCACAACCCAAGGTCCCTCCAGATGGGCTGTAATGCATAAAGGCTGGTGAGTTGGCAAACCCATGTGGGAAAGGACATTCCAGGTATACCAGGCTTGGAAGGAAGACTAGAAAGGAAACACAGAGACGAAATTGTGAGAAGCTGAAGATAACAAACTTCTGACTCTGAAAATTGCCATTTCTGGATAGCTGAATTTGTGCTATGCAAGTCGATCACTAAAAGCATAGAGGCATATATACCGTAAGACACTGAGGTTCAAAACCTGATGTTGACAGCTCCTTCGTCTGTTGTCATGTAGAGTTGTGTAAACACATTTCCACATAGTGGGTGTTATGAGTTGTCACCTTCCAGAGAATCCATTAGTCCTGTTACAGGCACACTGAGGTATCTGGTGGCAGCCAATAAAGACAAGTAAGCATGCTTCCCTCACAGCAGTAAACTTTGCTATTTTTCATAAAAGTCTACCTGTTTTTGGAGACTTGTGTGCGGCTGTGCATTCCCACTGGCTTCGTAAGGAAGAAAAAATCATTCTGGGTGAAAATACACATCAGAGAAAAGATGTTCTGGGTGGATCCAGGCTTA
The DNA here is from genome assembly GCF_017639655.2 of Falco naumanni. Classification (NCBI taxonomy): domain Eukaryota; kingdom Metazoa; phylum Chordata; class Aves; order Falconiformes; family Falconidae; genus Falco; species Falco naumanni. The sequence continues at coordinate 8,023,267 of NC_054058.1, read as the reverse complement.
GAGTGAGTTTAGCCTGGAGTGATTTGGGTTTTTCTCAAGAAAACTGACAAATTTCATTTTGATTAAGTGTTCATTCCTTTGGCTTTTAGACTCACAAAGATAGCCAAATCTGGATTTAGGAGCCTACAGTTATGTTTTACTTTATTTTAGAGACTTTTTATGGCTCTGTAGGCCTCAGCCATGCCCATGGCTTGCCATGTATCTGTCCTTGTGTAAAGCCAGTGAAACCATCATTGGTATCAAAGAACTACCTTGCTAGAATTGCTCTTGATAGGTAGTGTTGAACATCAGCTTAAGCCATGGAAACAATGGGCCAAAATACAGAAACACAAAATGATATTTTGAAGAGAAGCATCAAGAAAATCCAGGGAGTGAAAGACTGCCACTCAGAAATTGGACTCGGTGAGGAGCAGTCCTTTGAGATGATTCCCAGTGTAAGGCTTGTGAAGGTAACTAGCATAACTGAAAAGAGATACGCTTACCTCTTGAGGGATTCTGTGCTCAGAGTTTGTAGACACTACAAAAGTGTCATACGAGTAGAAAAAAATCACAAAAAAAGCCACAAAAAAGTGTAATGTGTGGGGTGATAAGACGGAGGGGGTTTTCTCATTTCATACTCTGTGTATTCTGGTTTTGTTTCTAAGCTTTTCCCTCGTTTGTTCCGGTGCTTTAGTTGTTTGGTTTTCCTCTTAAGGATATTGTACTTAGAGAAAGCAAATACTTCTGCAGGGTAAAGAAGCATTATTATTTAATCTTCTAGATGGGGGAATCTTGTATTTTAGAAATAACAGAAGGCTTGTGACTCCCTTAAGACACAGTACTGAAGTACAATAGTTTTGCTCCCATTAATGGCTCATTTGTATGTAGTATCCAAACTGATGCAAAAAATCAGAAGATGGCTGGGTGAGTCCAAACACAATTCATACCAGTTTGTTTTACACAGACTCTTATCCCATTAGAACTGTCCTATATTGGTTTATATCTATCTATCTGCATGAGTTGTGTTGCTTGTAGAATTGGAAAACAGATTATCTGCAGCAGTGTAGATAGCACATATTCTGGAGTGGGGTGCGTTCCAATTCTGGTTCCACCTGATAAATATTGTGCAATATAGCTTTGCAGTTTTATGCCACAATTTTAATTTAAAGACAACAAAACTTGTATATGTGAATCATCTCTTGTCTCTGCTTGTAGGCTGTGTAGGATGCTGGTATCCACTTTCTGCATATCCATATGCAGATGCATATCTGCATCACTACTTCTAGGTGGCTTAAGTCTTTTTCTGAAGGTGTGCATGTTTGTCTGTACAGGCAGTCCAGGATGATGAGACTTTTAACTAGAGTGCCTTAAGAAATACCTAACATTATAGGACAGAGAAATTCTAGCTGTTTTGCCAACAGAATGGATTTCAGTTGAGGTCTCCTGTGTAAGTTGCTGAAGCTTTCCATGTAGTGGTGTGAGACTTCTGTAAGAGGTTTGATTATTTCTTTGGTTTTGGTTCTGGAGTCAGCTCCCTCTTGAAGGCAATACTGCCCTAAATTTAGAAGTTTAGCTTCAAGGTAGTGAGGCTTTTTGCCTAGGAATAACTTGAAAATATGTGTATTTCTCTTCATCATGGATATAATTTTTGTAACCAAGTAGTTCCGTTTGAGTCTCACTCTTAGAGTGTGAAAATATGAAGTCACATTTGCCATTAGCAGGTGTAAGTCTAGTCAATTCCATAGCTACAGAATATATTCGTAGCTTGACAACTAAGGCAGTTGGCTTTGGTAAAAATTGAAGTAATGTAACATTGCAGTTATGCTTGTAAATGTAAAGAGGGTCTACTTGGTAGTCTTGTGTTAGGTTCCTATCAGTTAATTTTTTTTCATAACCAAGTTGGATGAAATAACTAAGAAGGGCAATGAATCCTTTGTTTGGAATAAATATGTTTAAAATAGGGCTTTATAAGTGATTGTCCATTACCATAATTTGTTGGTTTTCTTCTCAGTGGTTAACCATGAACTATTTCTGACACCAGGATAAATGCATCAGGTAGCTTGTTCTTAGTAACAAGCGAGCTAAAGAAATTACTGGAGAGTGTGGTCTGGACTTAACTACCAGAGCAGCCTACTCTGTACCGAAGATGTTTGATTTCTTGGTAAAATACTTACAGGTGACCTGCAGAAATAGGAGGAAAAAAACTGCTCAAGGGGCAGTGAACTTGTAAGTAAAGAATTAGAGGTGGGGAAATGGGAGGTATTTTTAGGCTGCATTTGAAGGATTTAATTCCTTCCATCTGTGAAGTTTCCGAGTCAAGCATGTGTCCATAAACCAAACAATTAGCACCTGGGGTAAGAAAAAAATCAAACCTAGTGTGTACTTGTTGAGATGACCTTTGAGTCTAACTTTCACTATATATCGTGACTAGCTCAAAGCGGTTGTCTGTTTTGGCTATCTGCATAATGCAATGGATGAAATTCTGTTAACAGTCTTGCGGTTTTTCAGTAGAACATAATTTACATTTTAATGAATGCTGCAGGGACAGAAATAAAGCTGAAGATGTCACTGGCTAGTGGCCACAGACCCTGCTTCCCTTAGAGGAAACCTACAGAATGAACTCCAACTTTATTAGATGCCAAAGAATCAAGAAGCAAGTTGTTTTACATGCCCTCAGTAACAGACATTAGTTCATAATGGATCAAAAAGCTGAGAATCTGATCATGAGCCACAAATCTATAGAAATCCAGGTTTCATTATGTCTTCTGTGGCAGAGTGATTTGCTTTTTTTAAGCCACAGTCAAGTGAGTAGGAGTTGTTGAGGATATATTTTCCTCCTGTAAGCCAAAATAAATAAATCAGTCTGAAGAACTGCTGGGTTTATTTGCATGTGGAAAGAATCATACATAGGAAATACGACATTGATTTGCTGTTGGCATGGAACACTTGAGTCCTTAAGAATAGTTTCACTGCATCATACCCAGATGAATCCTGTGGGCACAGATTTTTGTTCCTTACAGAATTTGAATGCTGATTTTCTTTGCTGTGTGCACATGATGTAGATAGGTAGTGATTTTCTCAAATAGTGATGCTGCAGCTAGTATCAGTGTATTGTTACAAGTAGTTGAGCCTTTTAAGCAGTAAAATATGCCCACAAGACAGGGCTTTGCATTTTGCCTTTCATTTCCAGTATGTGGTACATTTATTTTGGCTTTCACATGTGTGAAAGTGGCAGAGCAGAAATAAGAGATTGGGACATGTCCTACATGATATAGCCAAAACCTTTTTTTTATCTTATTCTGGAACATTTTATAATGAAGTCTGCTTTGTTATCTTGATTGATTGTTGAAAGGCATTTTTAATTGCACTCACATTATGGAACTGTTTTTATGTAAAAGCACAAAGTAAATACAAGTAATTTTGAGTGCAAAGCTGTAGTCAAGTGAGTGTAAGTTCTGGAGGATCTATTTCCCTCAACATAGTTACCGCTAGTTAATTTATTGCTCTTTCTGATAACAAGAAAGCATTAAGAATACTTTGTAACTCTTGTCAACAAAAGAGTTATGGGAAATTGTTTTATGCTACTGTCCCTCATGCAGCAATCACCACCTCTGACAATTATTGAATATTGAGCTCCAAAATAAACCACACTTACTCCTCTCAGTCTGTCTGGTGTAAAAGCTCTGTGAGTCTTCTGATCTGTGCAAAGTGGATACAAAGAAATCTGTCAGAGAACGTACGGTGGGATGGAAGAGTCTTCTGTAGTCCCAGTACTTCCCAACTGTGACCACTGCAGTCCTGTCAGCATGTTCAAATGTAATGCTGTCAAAATAGCAGCTTTTGTCTTCACTGAGCTTGCGTGGTGGCCAGAGAGGCTCACTGAAGGAGAGGGAAGGATGAGCCGACACCAGTCTCACTTAGTCGTCCTTCTGCTAATATTTTCTGTGAATCTAATACAGCTCCAAAAATGAGAATATATGGGAAGTCTGTGGAGAACTTGCAGAAAGCCAATGATTTTGGTGTTACAGCAGGAATCAAGACCTGTAACTTCACCTTACAGATTGTACAGCAAGTTATTTTTATTTAAGATATTTTTGAGATTGTAGGTTTCTGTTAGTCTAGTGTTTTCCTGTACATTTATATCCATTGCATTTGTCTTTGGGAAGACTACAGTGCAACTAGAGTCCAATGGGAAGCACTTTTCTCTCCTTAGCACTAGTTTCAGTTAGATTGCTAAAGGCACAGAAGGCATGGAATGTCTGTCACCTGAAGTATTAAATCTGTTGGTTGTGTTAGCAGACTGAACATGTAGTAGTGAAAGGACAGTCTAAACCGCAGATAAACCAGCCACTCCTTGCACTTTCCCCTAGGTATCAGGGACATCAGGTGTCACTGTGATACATACTGCTTGCAGAGTCCCTTCACGGTAGTATTTTATCAGTTGTGGATCCTTAAGGCTTGGATTGTTCTTTGCTGACTCAATTCCTCCTCAGTCTGGCTTGTGGAAAAAAGATACATGAGCCTATCTTCCACTTCTCATGGCCTTGTTTGTCCACCTGTTGTAGGGGCTTTCTGTCACCTTTTCTAGGGCTGCCCCTTTTAGGTTTACCTCCTATTCTTCTAAAATCACTGCATCACAAACTGCCATCTGTTTTATTAGCAGTGCCTGTCTGAAGACTAAATGTATACACATAACGAATACTGATTTGTTAGTTACAATTGCAAGAGCTGTTAGTCATTGTGTGGTGGGTTGACCTTGGCTGGACACCAGGTGCCCACCTAGCCACTTTATCATTCCTTTCCTCAGCAGAAGAGGGGGCGAGAAAATAAGATGGAAAAAAACCCTTGTGGGTCAAGCTAAAGGCAGTTTAATGAAGCAATAGCAGAAGTCACATGTACAGAAGTGAAAGGAAACAAAAGATGTTATTCTTTACTTCCCACCAGCAGGTGATGTTTGACCATTCCTGGGAATCAGGGCTTCAGTACGCTTAGTGGTTGGTCTGGAAGACAAACATTGTAAATAACGAATACCCCCACCCCCACCCCCTTTCTCTTAGCTTTTGTATCTGAGCAGACGTCAACTGGTAGGGAATATTCCATTGGGCACTTTGGGTCAGCTGTCCCGGCCAACTTGCCCACCCCCAGCCCACTGGTGAGGGGGGCGGGGGGAGGTTGGAGATACAGCCTTGGTGCTGTGCGAGCGATGCTCAGCAGCAGCCAAAACACTGGGGTGTGATCACCACCTTTCTACTACCGATACAAGCACAGCGCTGTGAGGGCTGTGACGGGGCTCAGCCAAACCCAGTACATATTGCTGAGATTTGGAGTTGGTTGCTAGACATTCTTTTGTCCCAGTGTCTTTCTGTTCAACGTTTCAGATACTACGATAACATCACAGCTCTTACCTGGCAACAGTGACTTCTTGCCTAGCTTTTCTGATAGGAAGATTGTTTCATCATGGTATATGAAAAAAAAATGGCATAATGGTGATGAAGCAGCCCCATGTCTTTCTCAGCCTTTTTGCAATACTCTGCTCTTTACTTCAGTTCTGCCTATTTTTATGTGGCAGAACTGGAATCGGAAGAAGACCCATGACACAGTCCTCTTTTATGAGCTAAATCCTAAATCTTTTAAGATTGGTCTTTGCTGATCCTTCCTGCTATTTGAAGGCTCTGTGAATAAAAGCTTTGGGAATACTAAGGAGTATCTTTAAATACACAGGGAGATACAATGGGAAGCTGGATTTGCTCTGATGGTAGCTGGACCATGGAAGTTAATCAACACTGAGCAGGACCAGATCTGACCTCAGTGCTCCCATAACTAAACCAGTCTGTCATCTGTTTCTTTGCAGGTTCGTTATTCTTGTAGTGGGTTTGGCAGGAACATACTGTTAAAGCATTCTAGATAAGAATTGGAGTGTTTTCTTTTTTTCGCGCTTCCACAATAAGTAGTCCTCAGTCTCCTTTCAGATAAGTCAAAGAAAGCTTTCAAAATGTTTTTTCTTGGAAGGAATGCAGGACTCAAAGACAGTTTGCAGCATGCATCTGTATTTGTTAAGTGGTCTAATGCCACCGTCCTGTGTTTGCTTTGGGATAGCAAAGGTGTTCGTCTACCTGTAACTGGAGAAATTTTTAATTTCCCTAACACAAATCTCTGGACAGAAGGGAAATGCAAGATTCTGAGTGCATTAATTGACAAGTCATCTGCCTATTCCGTGATGCTTATAACTCTCCTCACTGTAGCACACAGGTGCTCTCCTACCCCTTTCTATTTATGTGGCCCCTTCATAATGTTGGTCTTTGTTAGCAGTCTCTCTGAAGAGAATCAGGTTCAGCCTTGTAGTATTTTCAGCAAGCTGCAGGTGGAAGGTTTCACTTGCCTTTGCTTTTTTTAAGTCTTTGAAAGTAATGAGATACAGATGATCCAGGCAATGGATGGATAACATGTAACATCTTTTTAATTGAAGATCTCTTGCCAGAGTATTCAAAAATATGTAGGAGGTGTTCCCAGTTCCCTGGGGGATGTTATTTGCTAGGTAGCAGCTTAAAAATAGAACATACTAACAGAAAGAGGTAGAATAACTTTGAATAGTACCAAAGACAATTTAAATCTGTACTGAACTAGTCAGTTGTAATACTTCTTTCTTTTTCCTCTGGTAGATCTAACATAGTTACTGAGTTTTTTAATATTTTTTTTTCTAATGAATGCTGAGCAAAACCATCCATCCTTTTATTACCGTTGTTATTTTTTATCACAAAATTGTACTTCAATACCAAGAAGAGCAGATAGTGCTGAGGGCAAACAACTTGTTTTCCTGTCTTTGTTCCTGTTGTATTTTAGTATTGGCATGCTAGTTCTACTGAAAGCTTAAAAAACGTGAACTGGAAGCCATGCTACTATCTGATGTAAAATAAGTAAAACTGGAAGTCAGTTTTACTCCTCAGTCGGATATCAGTAGTACCAGAAGGTGCCATGAATTAAAGAGAGGAATGCATCCCCTAGAATTTTGTGCTGTTTTAACATAAAAATGCACCAAGAGAAACATGTGCATGGTGCTCCAACCTATTCAGCACAAGAATCACATATGCAGTGACTGGTTTACAAATAGCTCCTGTAGGTAGTTGCTTCACACTGATTCTTTGCACCTTTTCTCAGAAGTACCTCCAACAGCTGAGAGGGAAGGGTACAAGTGGATTTGCAGATGGTAGTTTAAGCCTCTCTTAGCATCTTTTGAGCTGATGGAGATCACCAAGTGTTTAAGATGCTATGTTCTTGGTTGTGCTCAGTAGTACATCTTCAAGAGAGTATCTTAAATATGGGAACTTCTTTGGGGCTGGAAAGGTCCTCGGTCCTTTTAGACAAATTTTGATGAGGGTCGCTGACTGTTGGCCCCCCTGCCCAAGTCCTTGAAACATCTGATGTTTCAGGGTTGTTTTTTTGTGTTACTACTGCTTTTATTTGGTATTAAGAGATAGAGCAGAATTAAGCAGCTAAAATGGACAAAGAAGATAAAGAGACTTCAGGAGAATTGGTTCAAGAAAAAAGAGATTAATGACACATGACCAACAGAGGTGCCTAGATTTCATGAAGTTATGCCAGTGAATCCTAAACATTTTTAATGTGTGTTTGACAGTGGACTGACCAGAAACTGACTGTGCTCCTTGTGGAGTAGAAAGGGTCCATAAATAAATAGGTAGGGATATATGTCTCAGACAAAAGTGCTGCAGGTACATGTCCCTGCATTTGTGCAAATACATAACATTTGAATTTGGCATATAGTTTTAAACAGCTATACAGTTCTGTTTTCAAAAGGCTTTAATGCAGCTGCTCTAAAATTAGAGCGCTGGGGGAACTCAACAGATCATGACTCTATTTGTTTTTCTCTCTACTGTCAATGGAATAAAATAGGATTACCTGCCTTGTCCAATGCATTTCTCTTGGGGCTTTAATATATTGGATTTTGGACTGTGATTTAGATATGCTGCTTGCTCTTGCAGATACATTGTTACTCTGAAAACTGTCTGGGTAAAATTGTCTCTTCCTGCTGATATCTATGAAAGTAGTTGAGGTCTCCTTCCAGCTTTCAAAGCTTTCAGTGCTGGTTTTGAGTCTGCGAATCAAATCTTTTTGAAAAGCGGTTATAATAATGAGATAGAGCAAAATATTTTTATTAGCCAAATCACGGTTGCCAACATGTACAAATCTTGTATTCTGCTATGCTTGCACGGGGATTAGGGATTGCAGTAAAATATTCTTGTAATTATTCCAAGAACTGGAAGAACAAAACTCAGTTCTCTTTCTCTTCTGCAGGTCTAATGGGATTAAGCAGCAACATGTATTTCCTTTTGCTATCAAACTCAGATCTGAATGTTTCCTATGAAGCAGTTGAATTCAGGAGATCTTCCTGTCCAGCTGTTTTTCAGATTGGATTTTAATTTCAAGTGAAATTAACTTTATGGAAATAATTAGGAAAATAAAATAAAATAATTTTAAAATCATGGCAGATTTCCATTTTTTAATTAATGGTATTACATAGTGAAAAGCCTTAAACTTACATCTTCTGAAAAGTAGCTTCAGAAAGTGGTGTATGAAAAGACAGCATTGCAATTTGTTTCCTGTTTTCAGTTTGAAGTCTGTGTAGACAGACTCATTTGCAAGAATTAAAGAGAGACTGAATTTAATCCCCGAACTTTACATTTCAGAAAGATATCTTTACAGTTATGTGTGTTTAGGAAATAGGGTTTAACGCTCAGAACTGCTTTGTTAGGCTGATGGGATTTTCATTCATTATGATGAACTGCTTAGAGAATTGTTCTGCTCCTATCTCCCCTTGCTTACTAATGAGAAAATGGTTTAATACAAAGATTATGTATAATGCTTAGTTACTGTATTTTAAATGAACTATTGTTGTCAAGTTTGTTATCAAGAACAGCATAACTGCACATTCTAATATATGCATAAGGTTAGTATTTCTGTAGGAGCCACAAGTCCTTTATGAATTATATAGCCTTTACAATTTACATAGCCTTTATGATTTGTATGTTAAATACCCATCTGATCGGGTCGCCTCTGTGGAGCGACTACATAATTCCTTCTTCCGTATTGGTTATTTTGAACTCTGTTTGGTCTTTGTGTGTTTTTCCACCCAGCAGATGAATGACTAGGGTCCTATCAGTCCTTCTGGTTTTAGGAGTCTCTGTAGTTTATCTGTAATTCTTAATCTTCTTTTTTTTTTCTTTTCTTGTAGACCGTAGACCTAGCACTGTTTCCATGTTCCGCCCTCATTCTCCTCCCTGCCCTCTGAGTTTAACTATCATTCAACATTTTAGTAGGGCCTGTAGCAATAGGACAAGGGCTAATGGTTTTAAACCATCACCAGATGTAGGTTAGATATTAAGAAGAAATTCTTTACTGTGAGGGTGGTAAGACACTGGAGCAGTTTGCCCAGAGAAGCTGTGGATGCCCCATCCCTGGAGTTATGAATGTCCAGTTCATTTAAGTGCTCCATAGCCTGATCCTTCTCAGGCTCCCTGTCTGGCTCAGCGGCCTGGTCTGACCAGTAAAGACTGAGACAAAAGTGGCATCAAACACCTCAGCCTTTTCAGTGTCCCTTAGGGCCCCCGTCACATTTTTTAGCAATGAGCTCATATTTTCCCTAGGCTCCCTTTTGCTTTTTATGTATTGTGGAATCTTTTCTTGTTGCCCTTCACATCCCTTGCCAGATTCAAGTCTAGATGGGCTTTTGCTTTTCTAACTTCATTCCTGCGTGACTGAACTGTCTCCGTATCCCTTCTGACTCATGTCCCCCTGCTTCTCTCTCTCATACGCTTCCCTGTTACGTTTTACTTTAGTCAGGAGTTGCTTGTTCACCCACACAGACCTCCTGCCGTCTTTCCTCAATTCCCTGCTTGTCAGGATGCACCGTTCTTGAGTATGGAGAAGGCAATTCTTGAATATCGGCAGCTTTCTTGGCCTCCTCTGCTCTCCAGGGTTGTATCCCATGGGAGTCTCCCGAGCAGACCCGTAGTACGGGTACCACTGATGCACAACACACGAAGTGGCACGTGCCCCAGGCCCTGGCAGAAGTCCCGCCGCCCCCGCAGAAGCCTCCAGGGCCATTTGCCGCAGAAGCCACTCCCCTTTTCTAGTCACGTCTGTTGTGATTGGCTGGCAGGCAGGCCCAGCCACCCCCTACTGGTTTGCCTGGAAGTATTTCTGACCCGGAAGGCCCTCCCCCATATGTACACGGGGGGCACCATTTTGTTTTGGCCGCCATTTTATGACAGGGTGATGCCATTTTGATGCCACTTTGTTAATCATCGTACTGCTCGGTGATTGACTGACAGCCGTTGCGGCAGGGCCTAGCATCTATGGGAAAAGCTATTTTGTAAAAGCCTTTTGAAGAATGCCAACCAAAAATGGCAAACAAGAGTGTTGTTCTCTGTTATGACTGAGAATATTATGTGGTATTACAGTTGTTGGCAACTGTTGTAACAGGAACTGCTTTGTAACTATCATTTTATCAAATTTGTGAAAGACTTATCTGAGCTTCTCAGTGATAATATTTATTTCTCCCTAATGAGGTAACTATGGTTGTGATCAATGATTTGATGAACTCTGCTTATGAGAGCAAAAAACCCGAGAAAGCTAATCGCAGGAGCATTAGGTCGTGGACATTGTCCAGAATGTTTTTTGCCAGAGTAAAAAGAGCCACACCATCACGCTTCAAAAGAGAACATATGGTGTTATTTCAGAATCCCTGAGTTAAGCTCAAAGTTGTGTCCCCAGCCAAGCAGATGTATCCTGGCAAGGCCCTGTTCTTTTTAGACGTGTTTGAAAATGCTACAAAGGCATCAAGTGGCAGCAGGTCCAACAGAGCACCTCCTCTTGTTGACTCATTAGTCGGCCTGTGTTAGGAAGTTGTTATCAGTGCATTCCAGAAATCTCTTAGATTGCTTGTGCCCTGCTATGTTGTCCTTTCAGCAGACATTGTGGTGACTGAAATCCTTCATGAGGATCAGGGCCTGTGAACATGAGACTTCTTCCAGTTGTATGAAGGAGGCCTCATCTACTTTTTCTTCCTCATCAGGAGGTCTATAGTAGATAGCTACTCCAATGTTACCTGTACTGGTCTGCCTACTACTATGACCCATAACTCTTGACTGACTCCTCACCCAACCAAAGGCAGACCTCTCTGCATTCCCATTGCTTTCTCACATAAGGTATAAATTCCCAGCCTGATCTTCCTAAAGAGCCTGTACTCATCCATCACAATACACCAGTTAGGTGAGTTATCCCACTCTCTCTGTGATTGCAGTCATGTCATAGCCCTGTAACTGCACCCAGATGTACGATTTCTCCTGTCTGTTCCCTGTGTTGCATGCGCTGGTGTACAGGCATTGGAGAGAGATACACAGCTATGCTGATTCCCCAGAATGGGCATGAGGGCTTTCCCCATAAAGCTTCCAAAGGTAAGAGATTTGTTGTCTTCATCAGAAATGTCGTGGTGATTGGATTTTTCTCAAATTAGGAAGAACATGGTAGCTGAGGAAATGGTAAAATCAGAATTGTTGCTTGGCAGGAATCTCTGCAAGTCATACTGAAGTAGTACTGTTGCTAGCGGTAGGTCAGGTCAGCCATGAGTGTCTCTAGCAAAGCACTGAAAACCTCAAAGACTGCAGATTTTGACACCACCTTGGTAACTTCATCCAGTGCTCTGCTAATTTCTCAGTTAAAGTTTCTCCTAATGTGCAACATAAACTACCCAAGCTGCCCTTCAACTAAGTAGAGAGGAGATTAAGCTGTCCTTGACAAACCAAGCAAACCCAGTTGTTGTTAGAACTTCCTTCTGCAAAACACGTCCTTTATTGAAAACTCCAATGTGACCGGGTAGGAGCATCCAAGCCAAAGCTTAAGGCTTCTGGCTGCCTATTTACACATTCCAGAAACACACTGGCAGAAGTTTCAGAACTTAGTGCCCCTCAGGGTATCTCTCTTTTTGTGAGGCCCAAAGATCACAGTCTCTGATACCTCATTTCAGTTTTCCAAGACCATCCCAGCAGTACTGCTGGTGGTTGACTCAAGGAAGAGGATAACTGCTTTCTCTGGCAGATGAATTGAGGAGGTTCAGCATTTGCACAAATTCCAGTTCTGTATGTTCTGTTCCACACAGACTGTCATTACAGCTGTTACTGCACTAGTCTCAAAGGAGACACTGAAATAATTCCTTTGTCTTGCCTTAATGTCCAGTTCACAGGAATATTGTAGAGAAATTAAAATCTTTGCTATATTGTTATGGCAGTAGCACTAAGTAGGTATTATTAAGTATATTCATCCACTTCCATACTCCATTCTCATTTTCTAGTCTATGGCTGAAGAACTTATCAGATTTAGGTGTCCTTGCTATATTTTGTATCATATTTAGAAGGTGATCTTGTTTTGCAAGAGACTTTCTCTGAGATTTTCAGCTGTTAATCCGCAGTTTTGATTAATCCTGTGGATTATCAAGACAGAGCAGGAAAATTTATCTGGGCTTACCTGAAAATCTCCTTTAAGCACCAGCCCTTTCCAGAGATGGATGAACCACCCAAATCCAGAGATGGCAATTGGCATCCAAAAACTTAATTTGCAGAAAGCATATCTCATTTTTTGAAGTGGTAGAAGCCATGTACTACCCATACCTGCTCCCTTCCAGAACATCCGTTCTGATCTGTAGCTCAGGGAAGAACACTGCAAAAGCAAAAGATGAGCACCTCTGACAGTAAATGAATGGAATGGCTCCACTGTTGAACTTTGAGTCCCCTTCCCCCTTTAAGTCACCCCCTGCTTTGATTAATGTTGGGCTCTCAACAAAGCAGTTAATGCATTGTGATAGTTCGAAAAATCCTGTTATTTGTGATGATAATATTTCTGGACAGTCAAGTTAGTATCTTCCAAAACTTAGTGCACATTGAAACAAGAACAGGGACTACTGTGTCTGTTGAGACAAGAAAACAGGATGTTGGTTTTTTGAACAGTAACTCTTACTGTTCTGAATCTCCACACCAGACTGCTTCCAAATGAAGCGCCAGATCCAAAATGCACAGATGTGATCTCTTCATGCTGATCTGAAGAGTCTTTGAATCAGGTTTCCAGCTGCTAAAGAAGATGATGTCCATCTTCTCATAGAAGTCATCATCTCATAGAACTCTTCTTTAAAATTTCCTGCACTGTGGGAAGGAACAGCCTTTCAAACTGTTTTCCAATATGTGCTGCTGCTTGATTCCGTAGGAAACCTGTGAGCTCATTGAGATTCCATAAGTCAAGGACAGGGGAAAATGAAAATAATAAACCAACCAAGGACAGATTTAGAAGACTGTACTGCTTCATGAGGGACATTCTCTTCCTCCTCTGCACACTGACTGGTGTAAGAGTCAGTTGGAAAAATGCTGGAAAATCTCTCTTATCTTGAAAAGAAGAGCTAAGATACGTAACCTTTATCTCGTAGGACTTACCAAACAGAGGGAAAATATTACAGCTTTTCCAAAGTGTTGCTGACCCCAGGAGAAGGGATGGTTTTAAGAGCCACCTGGACACTGAAAAACCTTTCTGTGCTAGCCTTTGGTGGTGCATTCTGTTTGTCCACATGGCTTTTTCATGCGTGTCCTGTTGGTGCAGGTCATAGAATCATAGAATCATTTGGGCTGAAAAAGACCTTTAAGATAATCAAGACCAACCATTAACCTAAAACTATGAAGTCCACCACTAAAGCAGGTCCCTAAGTACCACCTCTACATTTCTTTTAGTACCTCCAGGGATGGTGAATCAACCACTTCCTTAGGCAGCCTGTTCCAGTGCTTGACAACCCTTTCAGTAAAGAATTTTTTCCTAATATCTGATGTAAAGCTCCCCTGGCACAACTTGAGGCCCTTTCCTCTCGTCTTATTACTTGTTACCTGGGAAAAGAGACCGACCCCCACCTTGCTACAATCTCATTTCAGGTAGTTGTAGAGAGCAATGAGGTCTCCCCTCAGCATCCTTTTCTTATGGCTAAATAAACCTAGTTCCCTCAGCCGCTCCTCATAGGACTCGTGCTCCAGACCCTTCACCAGCTTCGTTGCCCTTCTCTGGACACGCTCCAGCACCTCAAGGTCTTTCTTGTAGTGAGGGGCCCAAACCTGAACACAGTGTTTGAGGTGCGGCCTCACCAGTGCTGAGTACAGGCTGGCTCCCTAGTCCTGCTGGCTGCACTATTTCTGAACAAGCCAGGATGCTGTTGGCCTCCCTTATCTAGGGAGGAATTTTACAGGGGACAACGGACACTTAAAGAAGAGTAAGCATTTGGCTCCATGAAGTTGTGTTGGTTTCCATTTTTGTATTTCGATAGCATATTGGACTGCAGTTACGATGTACTGATGTGCATATGGCATAAACAAAAATGACATAGTGTTTTTTCCCATGTACTTTTTTTGTTGCAGATGGTAAACATGCAAAACTAAACTAAGCAAATAGAATTCTAGAACTTTCCCTAAAACTAGTAGGAATTCTAAACTGCTTTGGCTTGATTAGGATGTTTACCTTTTGCATTGCATGTATATATATGTATTTTTATTTATATATTTTTATATATACATATATAAAAGTATACCTTTTCTTATCTTGGCCATGTTTTGTTTTTTGGTGTCTTCTTGTAATAAAGGTCCAACTATAATTGTAATAAATGTCAAGCCTCCATGTTTACTTATTGTTTAAATAGAGGCCTGTCAAAGCCTAATTCAAAGCGTCCTTTTGTCACTGTAGTTGTCCTGAAATGAGCTCGCAGCGTTGACACTTATTTTCGCAGCCATACTGTTAGTAATTCCTTGTAACAAACCTCCCGTGGTTTTGGCTGGTTCTGTGGGGGCTGTATTTAAGCTGTTGCGTGTATTTTTTGTTGTATCATCTTTGCTTCAAGCAAGATCGCCTGTTTTAACACAGCACAGAGGAAGGTGGGGAGATTTCTGTTCTCCGTAACTGGGCCACAGATGGCCCAGGGCATGTTACTCAAAGTGGAGGTACAAACTGAGACACTTGCTGCTTCTTTTTGTCCCTAGTGGTATCTCTCGGTGTTTGGCTTCTGTATGTCTCTGTTCTATTCTAAATCTGTTAAGAGCTCCCCTGGTATTTAACCAGCAGTAGAAACTCTGATGTAAAGAATAAATCTTCCCTTCATTCTTCCTCACACACCTAGTTGTGCAGCTTTTCCATCACACTATGCGTGCATGGGATGGAATAATGTCAAAAGTCAGCAAGAGTATGGCTTCGTCCCTTTTCCTCTTGGTAGAGCCTTCCCTATCAGTTTCCTGGTTTCTGATGCTGTTCAGTGACTTACTTCAAGGGTAAGTCTATCGATATTATTCTGTTAATAAACCTTACCAGAGTGGCATATCCTATCACTTCTTTACGCCAACTTGTTTGCTGCTTGGTAGTTTTGCTGGATTCTGCATGCATTATCTTGCTCTGAGAAGCATGAAATGTCATTATTCATGTATATGCTAACAAACAACAAGTGCTGTTACCAATAAATAAAATTATCTAGCCCTCACTGACAGTTGTGGCCACAATACTTGATTCTTGTAATCACCTATGACATAATTTATCAATTTACTTCTCAGTTATGTAAAGCGAAATATACTACATAATGCTTACTAATATTCCCCTTGTTCCTATTACTGGAAAAAATGAAAGAGGCAAGCTCTTTGGTTTTCATACTGACCTCTAGGGTTGTGAATATTGCATTCACATCCTCCCAGGCTAGATAATCCTGTGCACGATCTCCTTCTGTACAATATGTCAGTCTTGGCATACCTCTGACCATCTGTGTGGTCTGTCCCTAGGTCTTCTAAACTCTTACTGTATCTTCGTTAGGTTAAAGCAGCTAAACCTGGGTATGATGCTCTATTGTCAAAGTTTTTATTGTTCGCACAGTGTTCAAAAATCCAGAAGAAAATAGAAAAGCCCCTTTCCCACTCCGATGATGGCACTTGTCAGGGAAAGACTTGCTTTTGTGTTTTTCTCTCTCTGGGTTTATCTGGAGTCCTAATTTTCCTTGAAGCATTTGAAACTTTTTTAATGTTTCCTAGAATGCTGTATGTTTTCTGGGCATAGTGATGACATCAGATATATGTTGAGGTACTGAGAGGGATCCACACTTTGACAGTGAAATAGCAAAGTGTGGGAGAAACTGTGAGGCCAGTTGGTGTTCCTTTTGTTTGCTTTCAAGCTCAAAATATGTGTGCCATAGCTTGACTAAATTACCCCATAAGTAAGAGTGTGTGTATATCTGTGTATGTGACTGACTATAATAGTGTTCTGCAGTTACCTTCATGACATAAATGCCAAGGGATGGAGAGATTTGATGGTTGCCTGGAGGATGATGATTTCTAATCATGAGAGGGAAATGAGCCAACATTTTTTGAGAAGAAAGATCCAGTGAAATTTATTATGCTGTTGAACCATTTCCCTGGGGAAGGAATGTCAGTGCCATCACTCTCACACTATTAAATACCAGGCAGTGTATATTATTTAATTATATGGTGGTAAAGGAATTAATAAGATGACTTGATATATTTTTGCTGCTATCACACTCCAGTATTCAGTTGTACCAAACAGAAAGAGGTGGATCCTGTGAGTATAAATAGTTGTGAAAGCATTTTTACAGTGTTTGTGTTGTTAAAAAACCGAGATTGGTAGAGAATGAAGTGTCATGGAAAGCTATTTTATTGATAGAAGTCTAGCTAGCTTTGGTTGGTATCGTTGTATGCAATTAAGTCCCACGTCAGTGGAATTATTTGGGATTTTTTTAAGCATGAGTGAAGAAAGCAGTGTCCTGGGACCTGGGCTTTAAAGTATAAGTTTTAGCATCAACAATACCGCTGCTCAGTAGAATGACAGAGATAAAACAGAGAAGAAAGCACAAAAGTTGAGGAGCTGTGGAGAGGAGAAAAATAAAATTTGACTTAAACTGCTAGTGCTGTTTGGTATGGGATGCCACCGTGTGGAGGTTTTTAGGATGTCATGTCTTTTATCAAATCTCTTCCAAGTCTTCCTGTTTACTCAGCCTTGGGCTTTAATAGCCCCTCCATCACCTGATTTTACTTTGGGGAGGTAAAATGTCTGTGAAAAGGAGAACTTTCCTTGGCTTGCCCAGTGGGCCTCAGTGGGAGTCAGCCATGGTGAGAGCGTGGTCAGTGCAGGTACCGTGCTGTAACTGCGGTACTGCACTAGTGTGTGCCGTCAGAAAGCTCTGAAGGGAACTGCAATCGCATTGTGCACTTTGGCATGTCAACCCAATCACTACAGCAGCTGGAAAGGAGTTTTTTCCATGGTATTCTTCAGCGGGACGTTAGAATTACAGGATGAAAGAGCAAATGTGGACATGTCTGCTGCCTCAGCTGACATAACACTTCATTTTGCATTGTGAAGGACTCATCTTCCCACATGTTCGGATGTCTGGCATTCAAGTTTTATCTCCATAGTGGTCTGCCTAGGGACAGCACAGGTGTATTGCTAATCCACAAGTCCTCTGTTACAAATGTTTCACATTGTCTTGAATGCTTATTCCCTCCTAGGGGCATTGTGGAAAGGCAAAGGTGCAGTAGGTGACCAGTCTTCTGCCAAAAAGCAAGTGTTTTGCCGCTGAGTTTACCAAAATACTAGGGTGGCTACTACAAACAAGTAAAGAATTGATCACTCCTGTATGGAAGTGTATAAAGAGGATCTCCTGAACTGAGACCCTGTCAGAGGGACAGAGGCCATCTGTCCATTTTTCTGTTCTCCAGCTTTGATCCTTCTTCTCTTCTTGGTCCTTTTCTGTCTTCATGTCCATCCCACAGAGCACCAGTGAGCCTGTCACTTTCCTGATTTCCTACACTTGAAGGTAGTTCTCCCATCCCTTATCTAACTAGCTGCTTCTAACTTTGTCTAAATAAACATAAACACAAGCCTTCTAGAGTAATTTCCTAGCCACCTTTCTCTTCTAGACCCAATTTCTGTCAAGGATTTTGCTGAGGTTTTTTCAAATGGTAAGAAGGTGCTGATAAGGGCTTGCTGCTTCTGCCTCTTGTTACTGTCCTTATAATTGCAGCTGGATACTAAGGCGCAACTCTTCGTGGGCTGGTCTTCCTATTGATTGCATGTACTCCTTTTTTCCTTCACTTGCCATTCCTCTGTAAGCCTTTTGCTCTGGTCTTGCTCTTACCACCACCTTGTTTGTCTGCAATGTTCTATTGCTTTTGGCCTGATGATTCCAGAATTCACCGCCCTCTTTCAAAACACTTGAGCTAGGGCTCTGATTTCCTTCATGTTCTGAAGGAAAGTTACACCGAACAATTCCAGTCTTTGGTAGAAACGTCTTGGGAAGCATTTACAGTCTCATCCATGGAGTGTCCCAAAGTCATCGATTGAAGTGCCATCAGCTATTGGCAATGTACAGCCCTGGCAGCTTAGAAATGCCATTGAAAACCTTAAATGAACGTTGTGTGGTGAGAGCTGTTTCTAACCTCCTGAACCATCAGCCTGAGCTGCTGCCTGCAGTTCTCATCTAACGGTTGGGGCAGCTGAGCCACAGAGTGGATGCCTGAGAGAGCTTGAGGCACCAAAGCTGCAGCAATTCAAGGACGGAGTAGATGAAATTTAAAGCAGGAGCAGTGGGGTGACTGATTCCATGAACTGCAGACAGTTTAAACCTGTGGTGATGTCCACTGGGTCCTGCAGGAGGATGTGATCAGGAGACTTCTGTTTTGCATGCTCCCCCTGTTCTCTACTAACTCCAAGTTCACATTGACCTTGCTGACATACCATGAAAGACAATGAGAAATCACTTCAATTGATTATTAATTGGAGAGGACAGATTTTGAGGAAGAGATGAAAGTCCTGTAGCCCTTTCCTGCACGCATGGATGTTTTGTACCAGTCTTTCCACAGGGATAGTAGCTGTTTGACTTTTTCCTGCTACCTACACTCACGTAGCAGCTGCATCCAGCTCTGTCAGAGGAAACAGATGTTGTGATGTTTATCCACACCCAGTCACACAAAGCTTCCCAAATCACCCTGTGAAGTTGTTCTGTGTTGAGTTTTGGAAGGAGAGGTGTTTCCCAGCCTCCTTACAAGAATGCTGAAAATTTCCTCTGTGTAACTCAATGCATATACTCAGTGAGATACAGGCAGTTGTGGGTTTTTTTTCTGGATTGCTAAACCAGCACTTAGGTGCAAAGGGAACTGGAAATAACCACTAGTGCAGTATAGTTAATCTCCTTCTCTAATTCTCTTTCTCTGTCTACACGACCCTATATTTTTATGCTTTGGGGACTTGGTACACTGGGAGATGCTTTACTCTGCCTCCCATGGGAATGCCTGTGAGCACCTTTTTCATAAGGCCTGCCCCAGGTCACAGCTGTTCACTGAGCAGGTGAATCTCCCTAGCTGCAAAGCAGTTTCAAAAGCTTCAAGCAAACTAGGAAAGGGGCTCAGAGGGGACAGAAGGGTCACAGGGTTAAGTAAAAGGAAAAAACCATGTATGTGATTATGAAGACATAAGCCTGACTTATAAGATAGTGACATGAATTCAAGAAGGTACTACTCTAGTTTTTCTTTCATGTTCTGTGAAGCAGCAAAACCCCAAAAGGCCCCAGTTGTGCCCTGAACTATTTGCCCTGCTGGTAAAATCACCTCAGACAGAAGCGGGGATATTTACCCAAAGTTAGGTCTGTAGCTCTTCATCATGCCAGGTTAGTGCTCAACACAAGGCAGGTCTGAACCCTATTTTGGGGGAGGTACCATTCTCTGACCTTGAGTTTCCACTTTGAGTGAAAGTTGTAATTTTATGCAAGCACAATGGGGTGGGCTGGGTGTGGCAAACCTGCTAGTTAGCAAGAACTTTTCTTCCTGGCTGCTGACAGGTGAGCACCAGCAGCTTTGGCATATCACTGTGAGTCATGATTAAGTCCTTTTTTGTTTTTCCCATGCAGTGATGCAAATAAATTGGAGAAAATATTCTGAGTTGTAGGGGGGGTGGGGTCGGGTCCAATGCCCCTCCCAGTGAAAGTGATGTGAATGTCACCTCTGAACTTGGAAAAGGCTGTATCTGGCAGGAAACTAATAGTACTGTTTACTAGCTTACAGATTTAATGGAAGTGCAACTAACTTCTACTTCTGGTTTCGCTGCAGTGATCACAGATCAGATGCAAAATTGCATAATACCAGTTTTGAGCAAGTACTAAAAGATGGCCAGCTTTCAGGCCCCCCAAGCGCAACACTTGGCCGTTGTTCTGAAGACCTGCCCTGTGACTTAGGGTGGGAAACCTTATTTCCTTAACCAGCCATGATATTGTTAAGAGTGAGGAGCAATGTGAAGTTAATTTTATGTTTTATTAGCAGCTTTCTATTTCCTTCAGGTTCTCTCACAGACGGAGAGGAGCACAAGTTGAGCTTCCTGTAGATAATAAACTTAGAAAATAAACCTGATTTTTGTGACATTGAACACTGGCAAACAACAGTAAAGCTATGAGAACTCATACTTGGCTACTGGGACTGAGCATTTTATGAGAAATATTTACTGAAATGGTGCTAGTAATTGTAATTATCTCCAGGACTTCCTTGCCTGCCCTAGGATGAAGAAATATGGGGCTGGATACTCTGAGACATTGTAGATGACAGCAGAAATAAGTGCAGTGGAACATACTTTCAAATAATGTTTTTTACTTTCCTACAGAAAAACTGCGTTGGGTTGTGCTGTTGGGAGCTCAGTGGGTAGCTGGTTTCATGTGCTATGTCTTTAGAAAAAGAATTCCTTCATTCAGTGGCTTTTGGATAGATTTATAAGTATAGGTTACATGACCAAGTCTAGTTAAGAGCGTTTAGTTTCACTTTGTTTCAGCAGCAAGCCAGTGAGAGCATTACTGCAGGACAGTTACCTGAGGAGGTGCTTGAGAATTCTTTGCTTTCAGAGTTGGGGGGGAAAGGAACCAGTGCCATTTATTTTAATGGTGAAACCTTTCTTTTGTTTATCTCTTTGCAGTTATGTGGCTGTGGGCTGCTGGGCGTGGGCATCTGGCTGTCAGTGTCACAAGGAAACTTCGCCACGTTTTCTCCTAGCTTTCCATCACTTTCAGCTGCCAACCTAGTCATTGCCATTGGCACAGTCGTCATGGTCACCGGCTTTCTGGGCTGCCTAGGTGCTATCAAGGAAAACAAGTGCCTCCTGTTGAGTGTAAGACATCAATACTTCTTTTTACTAAGACCATTGACTGTTGCTTTGTTATTACCTTATTTAAATGACCAGTGCCAAGTAGTCTTGTGCATCACTGTAACATTGTTCTTGGCTTTCAATCTTCTATGTGCTTGCAGTATGACATCCCACAGCTTTAGTCACTGATGCCATTGGTGTATTAGCAAACGTATCCTTGTTACTGTGTACCCCAATGTATTAGATAGCAAAGCAAATTACTGTCAGTTACCTCTGAATGGTTAAACATGAACTGCAGGGTCAACCTGAACAGCTCTTCTGGAAATGTCTGTTAGACTGACTGAAAAACCTTAAGCACAGCTGGTTTTGGATGCTGCTCAGAGCCTCTCGTGGCTATTTTCTACTTAGCCCTTATCTAAGGCCTTTGTCAGGGGTTGGTGGAAACCATTTGACCCAAAGTTAAGAAGTCAAGGTCTCTGCCAAGCCTTACAAATAAAAATAAAAAAATAATCTGATCCTTGGCAGTCTTACAGAGGTTGGGAACACCTCTCAGAAGATGGAGTGCGGGTCCTTCCTCTTGCATAAATGCAGCAGGCTTCATCATGTTTCTCCCCACCCCAAGGAGAGAGGTATTGTGGCAGAAGGTGAGAGGAGGGCTTTCAGAGCAGACAGCTTCCAGTTTAGTCACAGGTGCTGTGACATTAAGGAGCACATGAGTTTCCCTTGTTTAAAAGTCTCCCTTACATAGTGTTGGGGAACAGCTGGGAAGCATTCCTTAAACCAGCTCAGATAATTAAACTGGAGTACAAATGTGCTCTTGTTTTTTGCTATCTGCTTCTTGGGTTTGTATGTTGTACAGCTGGGAAAGCAAACAAGAGAATAGTAAAGAGGTCTATGTCATTTATCTACACAAACTGCAACACCAGCTGAATTTTTGGGGTTTTTTTAAGAGTGTTTATATTATTGGAAGGTTCTGCAAAAGTCCTTCTACGCTATCATGAGTTTCCTATTGGAGAGCTTGCTGCATTGCATACTACATCTCCCCCAGTGTCTGTGGCGGGGATGCCATGCCTATGTGGCAGTCCACTAGTACATAAAGGCAATTAGTGGGCATGAAAATTAGTGAGAAACTACTGGAGCTCACACTTGGGATGCCCCTGCAGAGAAATTTCTACTACAGAGAGTTGGGAATGGAAGTGCTGAGTAATGTAATGACTATTCCAACAGGCAGTCAGATGTGGTTAAAGCTTATCTGCTAGGGAATCACTCATGAAGCACATCACACTGATCTTTGTGGTAACGGGTTTAGCATCTGTTCTGTAATCTGTATGAAGAAAAGAGTCTACCAGGACTGCGTGCTGTGGCAGCAGTCACAAAAGCCAGACAAAAGCATTGCTGAAACCTGCAAACTGGTAGTAGGGCAAAATCTAAGATTAGAGAATGCAGGACACTGAGCTTCCTCATTGATGGTGAGACCTACAGGAGCTTTAGTGGCAGTATATCAACATGCCTGAGGAGTTTGAAACCAAACTTGCATAGTTTTGGCAGTAGAGGAAGGGTTTAGATGACAGGAAGACCTATAGTCTTCAGTTTCTAGCAGCCCCAGGTTTGCTCTTTAGCTGGCAAGTGTGTATAACTGTCTGTTTTTTCTTTGTTCTAGTTTTTCATCGTTTTGCTGATAATTCTCCTGGCAGAGCTGATATTACTCATTTTGTTCTTTGTTTATATGGACAAGGTAAGCAAATATGCCATATAGATTAATTGTCTGTACTGTCGTGTAAACCAGGTTCAGTTTGTTTTTGTATAGTGGAGGTATGTGGGTTCTCCTTGCTCATCACTTGGTGATGGTTTTACACTGAGATCTTTGTGACTTTCTGTAAGCTGCTTCTGCAGGGGGAGGAGGAAGTGATGAGGAGGGCACACAGAAGAACCCGCTGAGCTTTACAGTTCCCCCCTTGAAATAAAACCATAATCTAGGGCCTCCCTTTTAGTCTTCTAAAATCTAAGATAGCCTTCAGCATAGCTGTTTGATGGCTCTGCAAGAAGCTGGTCATCTTGTGGATCTTGGCTGTGGGAGATCCTGCTTAAGACCTGGTTAGCTTCTTAGAGTCAACCTTTGAACAGGACTGGAGGAGAGGTCAGGGATGTTCACAGGTTAATGCAAATGTCACCAGCTGTCTCACTTGAATGGGCAGTCCCAGAAATTTTGACAAGGGTGCAGAGCAGATCAAGAGGCTGCTTCTCATAAAGCCCATTGTTGGAATCTGCTGTCTAGTAGAGACTAAATGAAGCAGGCACAACTGGCTGGCCTGTCAGATAGGTAAAAAACCTCAGAAATCTCTGGGGAACTGGAGGATTCTGCTAAATACAGGACAGAGCCTTACAGTGTGAGCATGTCTGATGTTAGAACTGAGCTTCTACCAGATTCGTGTCTCTTCCCAGGCTGTCATTATGATGCCTGCCACTTTCAGGGAGCTGAGGTGAACTTCTGATTTTGAATGAGATGTCAAAGAGGGATGAAACAGACCTTATAATACACTCGACCTTTATGCCAAGACCCATAATCCTTTCTCTGCTGCCAGCCCACTGCTGTCAGAACAAAGGTACATTCCTACCTGCGTCCAGGACTCCAGACTTGGACTGAAATTTATACAAGAAATAGGACATCTCATTACACATTCCAGCTTTTTCCTCTAAGGAAAGAAGAGCACATTTGAAAATCATAAATTCTACAAGCCTGTCCCCACAAGAAGAACAATAGCAATGCTCTTTGTCAGTTGATTTTGTATGGGCCATTTATTATAGCCTGCCTGAACCCGTGCAAGGGATAATTATATTAAGGTTGGGAGGCTGGAACTCTGGGTTTATGATATTAGCAAATTAAAGTAGGCCATAGGTTACAGGCAGGAGGCACTGCTGTGGGGTACTGCCAACAGCTATCTCTGGCAAAGTTAAAGTAAGCTCAGCAGATTTCTGCTGATCACTCTTCAGTCAGTTGGGATCAGACGATGACTGTATAATGGACTCTTAGTAGAGGGGAGCTGTTTGGTCTCGTATCTCATCAGAATTAATACAGTATTTTGCAATGTGAGGGAGAGACTAGACTTTGGCAAGTGCTGAAAGGTCACACTGCCTTCTGAGAGTCTTAAAGCTATGATGGAGCTTTTCTACCCATGTTAAATTTGTGGTGAGAAAGGGTAAGAGAGATACATTCTATATACAAGTCTGTACCATCTGGTCCTTTCCCCTAAACAGCAGTGCATTGACTTTCTGTATTTTTCACATGATGCAGGTCAGTGAGAGTGCAAAGAAGGATTTGAAGGAAGGTATGAAGCTGTACAATTCAGAAAATAATGTTGGACTGAAAAATGCATGGAATATCATTCAAGCAGAGGTAACATTTTCTCAGTAGAAAAAAAAAAGTTTGGCCATAAGGGCTGGTGCAGTCTATTAAATGTGGCATCCATGCTAAGTCTGAAAGATGGCTGATGCAGCCTTTGATTTCTCATTTTGCGCTCCTGAACATCCAGGGAGTACTGTGAAACCCAGGATTAAAGTGTGCTTTGTAAGGTTAAAGATGCTTACCTCTTTCTGAGGCTCTTTGTGCCTGTGATAGGCACAGAGATGATTCAAAACAGAGGAGAAGCAGCAAAACCTGCATAGGTAGAACTGAAGCTTTTGCAGATGGGCTTTTGCTGTTCAGCATTTGCGGGCAGATTACCTTATATTTTGCTGTTTGGGCTCATGTCTCTGTGACAAGAAGACTAACATATCTTGGGCATGGGACTGTTTATTTCGAGGGGTTTTTTTCATGTTAAGTATTTGCTTTTAGTGATCACTGAGCACAAAGCATTTAAAAAATACAAAAGTGTTGTGGCAACCCTTTTGAAAATATACAGTGGTTTAATGGAAGTAAAAGTTTGTGGTGGTACATGATTCACAAATCGTGCTAGTTAATTTATTAATCCTTTACTTTTGCTGTAGATGAAATGCTGTGGTGTGAATGACTTCACGGATTGGTACCCAGTGCTGGGAGAAAACACTGTCCCAGACCGATGTTGTACAGAAAACTCCCAAGACTGTGGACGGAACTCTACCGAATTAGTGTGGAAAACAGTAAGGCTTGCTTTGCCCAGGTCAAGGGTTAGGGAGGGGTGGGAAGGAAGAAAGTAGAGGGAATGCACATGAAACAAAACGTGACCGTGGGATTTCAGTTTTCATCTTTCATCATTTCAGGGATGTTATGAGAGAGTTATGACCTGGTTTGATGAGAACAAGCATGTCCTTGGTTCGATTGGGATGTGCATCCTCATAATGCAGGTAATACTGGTATGATGTTGGTCAAAATGGCTTTGATTTGCTGTCAGCTTTCTTGATTCTGCAGTGTGAAAAGTGGTGCCCAACTGCTTTGAGTTTGATCAGAATTTCAAAAACATCAGCTTTGCTTTATGAGTTCATTTAAGGCCATCTACTGAGAAAGGAAGCAGGTCAGTAGTCAGTCCCACAAAGAAGACATGCTATAATGGGGTTTTGCTTACCTGCATTTTGACTTCAGAGCACCACCTTGGACTTCCCATGTTTAGCCATTTTGTTATGCTGTCCCGTAGGGAACTGGTTATTGTAAATTTTGCAAGCAAGTTCTAGAAAATGCCAAAATGAGTCAAATCATGGCCACTGAACTGAACTGAATAGGTTAACATGTTTTAAAAAATAAGTGTGGAAGTAGCATCATAATCTGTTAAGGTTTGGGAGTTCCTGTATCACTGCTGTACTTCTGGGGGAGAGTATTTCAATCTGATGTTTTCACTCCCAGTTATCTGGCTAAAGAAGCACAAGTTGTGGAGTAAAAGAATGACTTGTATGTATTGACTCTGAAAAATTGTTGCATGTATGACTAAAAGCCTGGAGAGCTTTTTCCTCAATCTGTGCTCTTTACAGATACATCTCCGGACATCACTGTGTGCCTGAACAACATACATCCAAGTTTATGATCAGTGTTGAAGGCTGAGAAATATGACTAGTGTAGAATGACTTTTAAAACTACTGCTGCACTATGAACACAGGTCAGCAGTGCAGTTTTGGCAGCCTCCCTGTACTGAAGCCCTTATTCTTTGTTTCCCTTCAGATTCTTGGCATGGCCTTCTCCATGACGCTCTTCCAGCAGATTCACAGGACTGGCAAAAAATATGATGCCTAAAGCCTCTGAAACATTATCACACCAACCTTTCTGTCTCATAAAAATGAACAAAAGGAATGACCGCAAAGAGTATCAAGCCTAGCCCTGCTGAGGGAATCCATCCCATTGACCGACCTACTTTGTTTTTACTTGTTCAGTTATTATCACAACTTGTTATTTGACTCATTTTTTGTCTGTTCACATTTGCCATTTATTTGCCAAAGAGGGGGAAACCCCCACCAAACAAATGGATTTTCTACACGAAATCATAGATCTGCTCTGAGAATGTTTCTGAACTTAAGAAAATGTTTTGCTCTACTAATCCATGCTATACGTGCAAAAGTTATGTGTGTTCAACTTCAAGGGAGAATTCTTCAGTCTTCCATTAAGTTTTCAACCCTCATGTCCAATTTACTGGGAGACTCGGAAAAGCCACTGTAACTGACAGTCCTAGGAATTGGAGCTGCTTTGCTTTGCAGCTTCTTGTACTTTATGGTGTATACTTTTTTATTATGATAATGGTGATGATTATTATGATGGATATAGCTTAGAATTTAGTTGCCTGACTTATAACTTCTTACTGGTTTTGGTTTTACACATTTATTGTACGTTAATTTGGGAACCACTGTGCGATCTCCAGAGGACATGTTTTTCAAAGTTGACGGTTGGTGCAGGCAAATAAGGACATTTCTCAAGTCCACAGGGAGGCATCATCTACCTTTATCAGGGCCTTTGTGCCCTTACTGTAACAAAGGTGGTTCCTTTCAAATCAGAGGCTCTTTCCTCAGATGGAATGCAATGTCTTCCCATTGGAACATGTCATGAGCTTCCTACTGCTGTGAGGCAAAGTTCCAATGCCTTTACTCACCCAAAGCAGTGTCTGGCTGCTTTGATGTCATGTTAGTTTAAAAGCTAAAAGAACTGACTAAGCAAGTTACTGCTCCCTGGCACGAAGGAGAGAGATTGCAGTCTGACCTACTGGCCAGCTGGAGCAGACTTCACAGATTGTGCTGTCTGTTTCAAAAAGTTTGCCCAAGGCATGGCATGCTGCTGGATATGCGGGAAGGGGATGGCAATTTGATGGCAACGTTGTCATGCCATGCCCTTCATTGAAGGGGTTTCCTCAGGCAGATGACAGCTGTCTCCTGAGCTGGGAAAGGTGGTTTGATCAAAGGTGACCAAATGATGCAGGAAAGGGGCAATTTCCAAAACAGGTCTCAGAGACAGTATGTGTTGTCACACCTTCAGTACAGAATTGGTTCTTGCTGACAGATTGCCAAGTCCATCCAGTGGGGTAGTTCAGAGTTCACTGCAATGCATATTTTTGCCAACATTCCTGTTAGAAAACTTGAACATTAATTTCTCTACTTTGAATGCTGCTTCATTGCAAGCAGCCCCCATTTACACCTAGTTGCAGGTTTTTGTTGTTTTGTGAAGGAAGAAGGAAAGGCTCAGATATTGGAGGATGTTCTAATTTAACCCCAGTCAGGGCTTGACTTAGCTCTGAAAGAAATACTGCTTTTTGTATTAGCAGCAGTCAGAGGTGACCTTCGAGTTACCTCATCCAATGTCACTCTCAAAGGGGTACTGTCATCTATGAGAGAATGGGAGTTTACTGTAACGTTATTGGGCTGAGTTTCAGAAACTATTGAGGATGGAGACTTTGTGCCTTTCAGAGCCATACCATGCCAAACTATTCCTCTGGTAAACAAGTTTCTCTTAATATCCAGTCTGAACATTTATACTTTAAACTCTGAAAAGATACCATTTTCATTGTATCGTTCAGCCTATCTTTTCCTTATGAGCCGAAATAGCTGTTGAGCCATTTCATATCTGGGAGGTGTTAGTCCCTTGTTTATCTTCCTAGTAGGTCCTGCATGCATCTGTACATCTGGCAGCAATAGTGTTTTGTGTGGCCAATGTGTCACTTTTTTGAGTTCCTATGAAATCAGTGTGACAGGAAGGAGTGTGAATGTGTGGGGGAGAGAGATGAATTTGGGTGTCGCAGTGAAGAAGGAGGTTACTATTCTCAGAGCATGGCCTTGCCCATATGAGCACAATGCCCAAAGTTTCACAGGGTTCTTGTTTCCCACTGTAGCAGACAATGCCATATGGGTTCAGCTATTTCACTTGGATTGACTTTGAAAGAGTCAGGGAAGAAGCACAGGGAAAGCACAGAAACTGAATCCAGTTTTACTTCCATTTCTAACAAAAATTGGGACCAGGAGCATGTGAGCCCCACTAAAGATGGATGTTCCATGTTGAAGAAGGGGCTCTGATGCCCAGTGTACTTGCTGCTACATGTAAGACTGTATCCAAAGTTGCTAAGATGCGTTCCCATTTTTGGAAGAAAAGACAGGACGATTTTCATCTGATGGCTCCACTGCATTCTCCCTTTGCACAGAGGTGCTGAGCTTTCTCTAGCGTTCAAATGAGCAAGGTGCAGGGCTGAGCAGGAGCATCATCGCTGTCCTTTTGGGTCGCACAGTGGTACCTGCCATATCTTAAATTTTAATCTGCAGTCAGTTTTTGTACAAAAAAAAAAGGTAAAATATATTAGTGAAAGTAATAAGGAAATAAAAAATGTTTATGAATAACTCAGAGATGAAATGTGTAGTTGCAAACTCAGCTACTTTGCCTTCCATCCAAACTTATTTTTCTAGAATGCTTCATTCCATTTCATGATCTAGCAGCATAGATCCTCAGATCTTTTTTTAAAGACTACTTTTGGCATTTTAAGCACAGTATTAGGCAAGACAGTTACACGAGCTTCATGTATTCATCTCTGTGAGGCCACCTACAGGAAGGGAGTCAAAACCAGGGCTGATCTGTGTCTCTAGCTGACTCTCTGACGTGGGAGGTGATGACAGACATCCTGGAAGGAGCAGAAAAGTAATGCCATTTTCCAGGCAACAAAAAACAGCCCTGGAAAGTGTGAAGCTGCATCAGTCAGTTTGTCAGAGAAGGCACTAACTGTCCTGTAAACTGGTCAAAGGGAGCTTTGGCTCATGTATGTATGCACTTTTTTTGCTTATGCTGGTGGGTGGCTGTCTGTATGTTTTCCCCAAATGTCACTCTGATTATTTAACTATAAGTTTTTAGCATGTTTTTAAATAAAAGCTGATACTGAGTAAAAGTATCTTTAATATACACAAATACTGATTTGTATAAATGCATACCTCTCTGTATCTCTTAATTCCTGAAAGCACAGTTCAGGTGTGTGAAAGTGCTGTTTCTCTGAGTGTTCCTTCAGACTGTAGCATACCTGCTGTCTCACTGTGCTTCATGCTTGGAAGTTGCAGCAGAACTTCAACAGAGACGTAACAGGAGAACTGCTTGAAGAACCTCTACTTGAAAGCTGTTGAAGTAATAGCAGTGAGTTCTGTTCCCTCCTGATGGTACCAAGGCTGTTAGTTACAAGAAGCCCATGTGGAGGGCACTCAAAAGAAGCGCCCATAGCCAAGTAGCCCGTGAGATGATAAAAATAATAGCATAAATGTCTCAAGATGACAGAAGATGCCTTGTATATGTCATACATTGAGTTCCTGGGCTATGGTCATGTCAGGCCAACTCTCCTGTCCTGTGTTCACCCCTCATTTGTATGCATGAAATACAAACTCACACACAGGAAGGCTGCAAGCAGAGGGCAGCCGAACTGATCCTCATGGTGTTTCTTGAGCAATGTATTGACCAGACATAGAAAGGGCAAAAGGCAAGGAGGAAAATGGTCTTATCCCAGCAGATGGTTCTTGGGAGCAGCAAGGAATAGGACACACATAATTCTGATGTAACTATTTTTCCATAGAGTTGAGCAGCTTCATTCTGTAGCTGGCATGGGGAAACCTGGAGATTTTTGCCTATGGGCTACCCATCTGTTGTGCAGTAGATAGTAGACACTAAGAAACAACATGCCATTCCCACCAGGTGATGTTTGCACCACTGTTTCTTCTATGCAATACCTACTTTCGCCTTTATATAAAAGATTTTTACTAGGATTATACAAAAATAAAGGATTTTTTAAAAGGTGCTTCTTTGAGCTCATTTCTCTCCTAACCCCAACTACCACCAAAACCAAAAGGGGACAAAAACATTCCAAAAGGTGACTTGCAGAGATCTATTTCAACTTCTACGTAGTTAAATCCAGAGCTCTTGAAGCTATTGCATCTCTGAAAAGATCCACACCCCCTGGTTCTCTCCCATCCTCCTTCAAAACAATACTCTACTAAAACAGAAAGAGGTGTGAAAGATCGCAAAAGAACAGCAAACTGCTTTTGAGAGCCTTGTAATATAGGAAAGTGTTTGCAAATGACCCAGAGAATATGAACTAGTCAAAGAGAGGACAAAGTAGTAGAGAGCTTGAAAGATAAGAGGACACTGAGAATTCTCAGAGAGAAACACTGAGCTAGAGAAAGAACACAGACCAGCCCTTCAAATGCCAGGAAAGCAGATGGTCTGAAAGATCCTCAGATAAAACAGTGGAGTCAAGCAGAAGCCAACAAAGCAACGAACAGTCTGAAAGATTCAGGAAACAAAAAGTTTCCTTGGGGAAGACAAGAAAGCCTGTAAGTGCCCAAGGAAACAAAATGTAGCAGTGTCAGAGGCCAAGAACAAAACAGACAAGACAAAGGACTCTTCCAGAGAATACCGAAGAGGCTCAGTGATAACAAGAAAGTATCAGAGATATTAAAGGAGCTCCAGCATACCCAGTAGTACCAAGGGTGGCATCGGAGAAGACTGGGGGGGGAAAAAGGCAGAAAGCTTGAAAGTGCCCCAAAGACTAGTGTCAAAGAAGGGAAAATCAGCCAAACTCTGTACAAGACTCAGAGAATACAGAGTAGCCTCAGAGGTAAAGAAACTAGTAGAAGGCCTGAAAAAACCGCGGTGAACACACCAGAGACCTTGACAATAACAAGAAAGTAGCAGAGATTCAGAAAGAGCACTAGGAGAGTATGCTTGCAGCTACTAAGAAAGAGAGGCTAAAAGAGCAACTCATAATAGCCTTGGAGAAGGGAAGAAACAAACAGGGAGGCTGAAGTCATTCCAGGAAAAAGAAAAGTTGCGGCTGAGATGCTATGAACCTTGAAGAGAGACTGAAACGGCCCCAGAAAACCCAGTTTAACTTCAGAGAAGTGGCAGGGGCAGGGACAGGGATGGGAGGCCAGGAGGACACAGCAGAAAGACTGAAAGTGCTCCAAAGTCCTCAGTGAGAGGAAGGAACACACTGAAAGCCTGAAGGGCAGCTTTGGAGAGGCTAATGAAGAAGTGAAGAGGTTGAAGGAGTCCCAGAGGACAGAGAAGCCTTGCAGACCCTGGGACACCAGTAGAAAGCCGGAAAGAACTTGGAGAAGACAGAGTAGTCTCAGAGAAGGTAAGAAAATAGCATAAAGCCTGCAAATGTGAAGGATAAAAAAAGACTAGCCTCAGAAAGGTGGAAAAAAGTAGGCAAGAAAGAGACCCAGAGAGCATAATGTAGCCTTGGAGAGGTGAAAAAATACAGCAAAAATACCGGAAGAATGCTGAGAGAGCAGAGAGCAGTCTCAGGCAGGCAAAGAAAGAAGCAGAGATGTTAAGAGTCCAAGGAGAACACACTGTACCGCTGGAGGACAGTGAAAAAGCAGGAGACAGCCTAGAGGAACCCCAGTGCAGTGTATGCTTAGGGCAGTGAAGCCTCAGCCAGTGAGAGGCTGCGGAGCAGCTGTCCTTCAAACAGCTGGAGGTAGATCTTGTGAGGGTTTGCTCTGTGATCTTGCCAGGGGTGGAGATTAGGCTGACAAGCCTGTAATTCTGGGGGCTCTTTCTTGCCTTTCGGGGCAGATGTCCAGCAGAAGGGTGTGCTATGTACCTCTTAAAATCATCAGGAAACTCCCCTGCTCACTATGACCTCTCCAAGATGACAGCATCAGTGACTTTGGTCAGGTCCCTCAGCACCCTTGGTCACGTTTCAGGTGGACCCATGGACTTTTGTATAGCCATTTTGGTCCCAGCATAGTCATGCTTCACTGCAGGCAACGCTCCACATCATTGCCAGATTTTGCCATTAAGCCCAGGGCCCTGAGGCCTAAGAGCAGGCCTTACGCAAGTAAACACCAAGGCAAGGAAGGCACCGTGTGTGTCCTTTGTCACCAGGTCTCCTGCCCCATTTGGACTTTTTCTTAGATTCCCTTCTACCACCAATGTAGTCATAGGAATCCTTCATGTTGCTTTCCATGTTTTTCACTAGTTTCAACTCCAGCTGAGCTTTGGGCTTTCCAGCTTCCACCCCACCACACCCAGGCAATGGCTTCATTCCTCCAGAGCAGCCCGGCCCCACTTCAGCCTTCCATGCATTTCCTCTGTGCTATCAACCTCAGTCTGGTGGTCTCTGTCCCTCCATGCTGACCTTCTGCCAGGCCTGGTAGACTTTCCACACAACAGATGGACACTTCTTGTGCTTTGAGAAGGTTGTACTTGAAGGCCGACCAGCTCTCATGGACTTGTTTGCCCTCCAGGGTGACTGATATGGGATACTGCCTACCAGATTACCTCAAGAAGGCAAAACCTGCTTTCCTGAAGTCCAGGGCTATGATCTTGCTACATGTCTCACTCCCGGCTGGGTGGACCTTGGACCTACACTGCAGCTTTGTTGGCAGTCCTGCCTCTATGTCAGAGAGCAGCGAGGGCTATCTGCTGCACCATGGAAGGCTAGTCAGGAGCAGAACACAATAGCAAGGCATGCACAAGTAGTGTCCTCACCAAGAAGGAGCCAGAATGCAGAATGGCAAGCCCAGGTCACAATGAGTGCCAAAGACAGCAGGTTACATGCAGCCAGCAATCCCCCAGCAAGTCCGTAGTGACGAGGCAGACCCAGGGTCAGCCAGGAAGCTGAACTGGTGGGTCTGGGTCAGGGTCCAGGCTGTGCAGGTACAAGATCAGCCATAGACAGTGCTGCTACACAGCTGTGTTACAGCGCAGGCAGGAGCCTGTGGCAAGGCCGCTGCTTAAAAACAGTTCCCAAGAGAAAGGAGGGACAGGCCCACGCTCCTCCTAGCTTTCTTCCCAAGAGCTCTTGCCAGCAAAGGAGGTGGACTTGGACTCAGCCACCTAAACTCCAACTTAGCCAACTAAACTCCTGGAAGAGGGATGCACTTCAGGCCCTGACATGGTGATCCCATCTCCTACTTGTCCTGACTGGGCTCTCTGGACGGACCATGATGTGATTCATTACCCTGCCTTGCCCGGGACAGTCGGTGGACCCTGCTGTGAGGGCACCTGCTCTGCCCCCCACCCCCCCCGCAGTGGGAGCGCACCCTGGCCGCTGATGGCGTTGCCTGTGCCGTGGCCAGCCCCAGCTCCCCCCTTGCAGCTCCCCAACTAAAGCGTGGGCACCCGTTACACCCGGCGCTCCCCCCCTGCTCCCCGTGCCTCCCCTTCTCTCCAGGCTTTGGTCACCATCCCCTGACGAACCCAGGCTCAAGCGCCCCCAGTTAGGCTGGAAGGGCCGCTGGAAAGCAAGCGCCTGCTGCACCCCTGTGCGGCATCCTGTGCCTCCACAGCTCTCCTGCTCCTCACGGGGGGCCGTGGTCAGAAAAGCCAAAGCTCTGCCCGCAACACTGGCCGTGCGGTCAGGCCTTAACCCGCAGGGTGGGGGCCCTCCTGCCCAAGCCTTCCCTCTCCACTGGCATGACCAAGGAGAACAGCACCTGGGCTCCAGCGCCCTGCAGCCGCACTTGGTTTGTTAAGGTCTCCCTTGGCAGTATCAGTGGTGCACATACGGATGAGCAGGCCGAAGTCCAGACATACCTTAGAGCTCTCTGCAACAATCTCAGTCCAACCTCTGCGCAAGGAACAGATCGTGTGAGGTAGCAAGTAAGGTCAGTAGATGGGTGCCTCTGTGCCCTGTAGAAGGAAGCCTCCAGCCAGTGTCACACACCGTTTCCTCTTGGCGGTGGTTCAGGCTCACCTAGCTATGATGCATCCCTTGACAATTCATAGCACCAGTGTTGTCCAGGGGGAAACAGTGGGGTGATGCAGCAAGTTGATTAGACCAAATGCTGGGATGCACGCGCACATCGGAGTGCGGCAACATGCTGTAGCAGTGTGAAAGCCTGGCTGTGTGTACAGCAGAGAGATCCTGGAGGTGTCCTTTTCCCATTTGGTGATGGGCTGACCCCCACTCGCAGCTAAGCATCACACAGTATCTCACTCACTCCCTCTCCCACCCCAGCAGAATAAGGAAAGCAAAAGCAAGAAAGCTCTCGGGTTGACTGGTGCCCAGCCAGTCTCTGAGCAATGGCTACGGTCCCAAAATCCCTCTCATCTCATTTTTTTCCACTAAGCATGATGTTATATGGCACTTGTGTCAGTTTGGGTCAGCTATCCTGCTTGTGTCCTTTCCAAATTCTTGCGTACCCCTTGCTTGCTGGGGGAAGCTGAAGGCGAAAAGAGAAAGTCTTGATGCTGTGCAAGTACAGCTCAGCAACAGCCAACACAGAGCTGCGTTATCAAGGCTGGTTTAGGAACAAATTCAAAACACAGCACCATACAGGCTGCTACAAAGAAAATAAACTCTATCTCAGTCAGACCAAGTACATTCTTATACATCATTTGAGTGCTGGTGGGAAGAGACAACATGAGGATACACAGAGATGTAGGATGTAATTTTGCTGCTTCTTTTTAGGGATGACTATCCTCTCCAGATTTCCCAGACAACCACAACCCAATCCCACAGCACACCATGTGGGATTTTCTCTGATCATCTCAGTCTTGCTCACTACATCCCCCAGACACAGAAGAAACTACTGACAGCTGCTTCTGCTGCCCAATGTAACTGGGAACAAAAGTGTTCCACAATTTTTTTTTCTCTCCTCAGAGATAACCTTAGCCCAGCACAGGGACCAAAGAGATGGAGAGGCTGCACAAAAAAGCCATTCCCTATGTGTTGTTCACTAAAAGGTGGGGTGGACAGGAATGCCATCTCCAGTCATTGAACAAGGTTGCAAGTAATCCCTGCATCCTTTTCTAGGTTGCAATGAATGGTAGGAGAGTAGTGCATCAGGTTATAGGAAAGCCTCTTTTTCTTTATGCATAGAACTAACCTTTATATTGAAATTTCAGGTTGATGGAGTCCAGTGCAGGCATGACACGTACCACTGGAGCACAGAAGAACTATGTATATAGTACACAGACTGTAAGAGAAGTATGGTGATGAGCAAAGTTTAGTCATTAGAAAAACACACAGGGAGCAGCGCTGCAGGGTCAGTGAGAACCAGCCCCATTCAGCTGTTTGTGTCACACCTGAGAAACCATGCTGGTGCTGGCAGACTCACTGGCTTTGAGGTTATCTTGTTCTCTGTGTTTTGGCTGTTTGGCTCGGGCCTCAATGTCATTATGCAATGTTGCAGTTAGCGATACATGGCTGTGTTAGCCTAGAAAAGGTTGGAGTCCAAAATGAGTCCAGATATCAAGGTGTTGTGGTTCCCCTGGGCTCTGCTATGTCCTTCTCTAGAGGAAAAAACAAACAAAAAAAGCGCCTTCCAGCTCTCTGCCTTTCTGCCTCTGCTACAAGTGCATCTATTTGCATTTAAGTTCTCTTAATGTCAGCTGAAGGTTTGGGAACTTCCCGGATTCATCTTCCCTTCAAAAAAGAAGACAGGCTGAGATGCTGAAGCTCAGTCTATACATAAAAGGAGAAAGGCAACTGACAATTTCAAACAACCAAGTAATGACGAAGTATTTGGTATGAAAGTGAGACAACCCAGGGGTGTGTGGGGTGGTGGTGGAATAAAGGACACCTAGGAATAGGAAAGAAATGTGGAAAGAGACAAAGAAGTCCCTTGGCTGTGGCCTCTGTTCTCCATGATTAAGGGATAGAACAGACGCAGCAGACCACAGCTTTCAGTGAGTATCACCAAAAAAAAGCATCAAAGAATGTTCCCAGACCTTTTCCACTTCAGAGACTGCAGAATAGGCATACCTGGGGAAAGCACAGCACGAACAGGACTAGAAGAGTATCTTCTAGAAAACAGAAGGATGCAGGAAAGTCAGGTTAAGAAAGACCACGTAACACATCTAACAGCTCCTTGAACAACAAATCAAGATGATGCAGGCTTTCAAGGAAAGAATACACAATTGTTGCTTCTACAGCTTCTTCTATATATCAAGACCAATGCCATGTTTGAGGTGGACAGCCACTGCCTCCAAATGTGATGCTCTGTAATAGGTAGAATATCTCCTCATTCTCCTCTCTTGCCTCTGGACAACTGTATTTGTACATGTACAAGTTCGTGGATACCACAGGCTTCACATGCATCCTACAATTTCCTTTATGCTGCAATATATATGCCCATCACAAAATCTTTTTCTGCAAAATGGCAAAACACTTCATTTTTTCCCCCCCTATGGCACAGTTATATTGTTATGATTTTTTGGCACATAATATTTATATTTTGTTCCTTTTTTGGTTGTTTGTTTTTTTGCCAGTTAATGCTGACAGAATTATATTTCATTATCATTTACATTATCAGTCAATTGCATGAATGCATCGTTACATTGCATATTAAAAATTAATCTACTGTGAAATGGCAAATACCAAAGACTCACCGACTTTTCCCTGTAGAAGAATGTATAATGGCAATTTACCTTCCTTGTGCTAGTGGATACATTCAAGGGCAGAGAGCTGCTATTCAGAAGGTCATAGACAAGCTGGAGAAATGAGCTTAGAGGAACCTTGTGAAACTGAACAAGGACAAAACTAAAGTTTTGTATGCACCTGGGAAGAAATAACCCCTGGCAACAATACAGGTTAGGAAATGACTAGATGGGGAGCAGCTTTTCTGCAAGACTCATGATCCTGGATGGAAAGCTGGATGTAAGCCAGCAGCGTGCCCTGGCAGCAGCGTGAGCCAGCTGCATCCTTGGCTGTAAAATAGCAGGACCCTACCCAGTAGTTCAAAGAAAAGGATTACCAGCATTTGTTAAACATCCAGCTGGAATAGCGCATCCAGTTTAGGGCCCATTACAAGAATGGCACTGATCAACTGCAGCAAGTTCAGCAGAGGACCACCAAGACAGTCAGGAGGCTGGAGCTCTTGCCCTGTGAGGAGAAACTGATGGACTTGTCTTATTTAGCCTGAAGAAAAGGCTCAGGTGGGACGAGCTAACTGCAGTCTTCCAGTACCTACTACAGAGGTTATCAAGAAGACCAGGCCAGGCTTTTCACAGTGGTGCATGGTGGTAGGAGAAGAGACAGAAGGCTTAAGCTGTAATGAGAGGTACAAAGAGGTATGGGGAAAACTTCTTCACCATGATGACAGCCAAGCATCAAGCACTGGAAGAGGCTGGCCAGAGAGGCTGTGCAGTCTGGATCCTTGCAGGTTTCAAGACCTGACTGGACAGAGATGTGAACAAGCTGACCTGATCTCATAGCTGATCCTGCTTTAAGCAGGAGGTTGGGCTGGATGACCAGGGTGCATTCCAACCTGAATCCTCTTTTAATCGCCTGACCAATACAATTAAATAGGCATTATGTTATGGTACTGACTGTCGTTTCCCTCCCTCTAATTTTCAGTGGCTTGGAGGCACTGTACTCATTATTTCCCTATCCAGGGAAAGGCATCAGAAGGAAGAGGGAGGGCACTCACCTTACAGGATTACAGTGAAAGGACAAGAGGCAATGCGCACTAGCTGCAGCATGGGAAATTCTGCCTGGAAAAAAGGAAAAAAGACCTTGTGCCCCTGAAAACGATTCAACAGATATGCCTGGGGAAAAAAAAAATGGCTGGATGAGGAACTGAGCAGTCTAATCTAGATTTGAATTTAGGCTTTCTTTGGTAAGGAGACTGGATTGAAGAACCTCAGGAGTCCTTTCAAACCTAGTCCCTTCCGTGATCCTACAATTTATACATCAGGCAGTACCAGGGAGTTCTCTTTTTCACTTCCCTTTGACCATTCCCTGCAAAAATGTGTCTGCAACTCAAGCCACGCGGCCAAACCTCTCCAGTTTCCGCCTTTTTGATGCTTGAAGTAGAGGCTCATGATAATCAATAAATGCAATTAAGTCTTCTCCAGACAGGCTGTACACAGTACATAGCTACAGAAATCTTTGGATTTAAAAGGTTTTTAACTTCTTGTTGCTGTGAAGAGTCTGGCATTAGCATGTAGCTTCCTGAGAATAGTCATACTAACAAGCTATATTTTCACTGGAACTAAGATATTATCGCAAAAGAGAGGCTTATGTTCTGTTATTATCAGTTTAAACATACAAAGAAAGGGAAGAAACACAACATAGATCT
The DNA here is from genome assembly GCF_017639655.2 of Falco naumanni. Lineage (NCBI taxonomy): Eukaryota > Metazoa > Chordata > Aves > Falconiformes > Falconidae > Falco > Falco naumanni. Next base: position 7,984,642 of record NC_054058.1, on the reverse strand, counting down.
CAACACTTCAAGGCATAGCAGCAGAAACCTCTAAAACTTTTGGCTGCTAGACAGCTGTATGTTGGGCTTCCGTAACTTCAGATACACTTAGAAATTCTGCAAAAAGCCTCATCATTATTTAAAAAATACACAAGCAGTAATAACAATAGATGATTCAAAGAGGCCCACATTAGGCATAAAGCACTGCCAGCATCTTTTCAAGCAAAAAAAGATGTTCAACAGACATCCTACAACAGCCAAGGCAGAAACTGAATCCTCCCTTACTCCTATCCCACGTACAGGTTCATAAAGCAAGGCGGCACCAGCGGGATACATCCCCACAATCTTCCTGTGCTTTCCAACAATGCCCATACAAGTATCACAGCTCGAGAAAAACGTCCCTGCTTCCAGCAAACCACTTTATTCCAGAAGCACCCCGTTCACACCAGTGAAATGCCCCCAGTAATTCACCACAGGCCGCCTAACTTTTTAACTCAGAAAAAAACCCCTTTCCTAACTCTGCATTTGTAGGCAAGGTCAGCCCAGCCAGAATCTGGACACGCATCCTGCCTCACACTGTCACGGTTTAACCCCGGCTGGCAACCAAGCACCACCCAGCCGCTTGCTCACTGCCCCCCACCCAGAGGGATGGGAAAGAGGATTGGAAAGGAATGTAAAACTCCAGGGTTGAGATAAGAACAATTTAATAGGTAAAGCAAAAGCCATGCAAGCAAAGTAAGTAATTCATTCACCACTTCCCACGGGCAGGCAGGTGTTCAGCCATCCCCAGAAAAGCCAGGCTCCATCACACGTAACTGTTACTTGGGAAGATAAACACCATAATGCCAGATGTCCCCCCCCTTCCTTCTTCTTCACCCAGTTTATATACTCAGCATGATGCCATGTGTATGGAATACCCCTTTGGCTAGCTTGGGTCACCTGTCCCAGCTGTGTCCCTTCCCAATTTCCCATGCCCCTCCAGCCCTCTCGCTGGCAGGGCCCAAGGAACTGAAAAGTCCTTGATTTATTATAATCACCACCCAGCAACAGCTAAGAACATCAGTGTCCTGTCAACATTGTTCTCAGGTCAGAGCCAAAACACAGCACTGGACTACCTACTAAGAAGAAAATTAACTCTATCCCAGCTGAAACCAGGACACCCTCAGAATCCAAGAAACTTTCAGTTCACCGGGGCTGTTTTTGGCATTGCTGCTCAGCGAACACCCTTCACACAGCAGGATGCGCTGTCACGGCTTTGCACCCCTTTATGAGAACTTCCTGGGTTTTTTAAGTGACCAGCCCACAGTCTGGCTGCAGATGGCTTTAGCAGGCACCACTGCCCGCTTTCCCACACGGCAGCTCCCATCCCCAAGCCCCTGCACCGAAAGGCCGGGATGAGCCACATCCACCGCTACGGCCTCTCATGTTATGCAGCCCTGGAGCTGCCTCTGGACCTCAGCTGCACAACGCTGCCCGGGGGCCCTGAAGGCGCAATTAAACACCTGCAACAGGCTGCAGTTCTTACTCCCTCTTCACATCAGGGAATTGCACCTCATGCCTGGTGTGAACGGTCACTTCTGTTGCCCTGCCCGGTGCTGACACGGGACCAGCTCTTTAAAACGCTCTCAGTACAGAATTACACGCATACAGCTCACAAGAAAATTACGAACTGTCAAAGTTCCTTGGTAAAGCAGAGGCGCATTGCTGCCCAGGAGGACAGCCGACAAACAGAAGCACTAAAACTCGAAGCGGCGGGGTCCGGAGCCTCGAGGGATGGTGCGCTGGAGCCCGGCGCCACCGGAACGACCCACACCGCGCGGCATCGGAAAGGCTGCAGGAGCCCGCACGGCTGGCAGGCGGCAGCTACGGCGGACGAGCGGCTCGCAGCTGTGCCCGGTACTCGGTACCCAACCTGCCAGCGGCGCGCCAGAGGCTCCAGCCCCTCCCACCCCGTCTCTCATTTGCCTACAAGGCCACACCCCTTTACGTAATGGCCCTATCGCGCGCGTCCTATAAAAGCTGTTGCCCCGCCCCTTTCTTCTGCCACCGATAACGGAAGCGCCGGGAGGCTGAGCGGTGACGCGCCCCGCTCACCGCCCCCCTACAGGCTTCCCCCCCCCCCCCCTCCCCCCCCTTCCCCCCGCCCCCTGAGCGGTATGTGGGGAGCGAGCCCCGGGGGGGCGGCCGATGCGGTGAGTGCGGGCGGGAGGGGGACGGGGACAGGACAGGGACGGGGCAAACGGCCGTTCCTTTCGGCTTTCTCCTCCTCTCCTCAGCCCGTCTCCGCAGCCGGCGCGCCCCGCAGGCCGCTGCCCCGCCCTGCCGCCCCGCCCCGCCGGCCGGCAGGTTGTGGGGGGGGCTGAGGCCTCCGTCTTTCGGGGGCTTGCGGCCCAGCCGCAGGGGGGCGGGTGCTGCGCTGAGGTCGAGCGCCCCGCCGTGTCCCTGAGCCCCGACGGGCTCAGCTGCGGGGCTCGGGGGGGCCGGAGCGGCGGGCCCCCGCAGCGCGGGGCGGTGAGCGGCGGCACAGCGGAGGCCGCTGGCCGGGTGCCCCGCGCTGGCGCTCAGGCCGCGCCTGGCTGCCCCGCTGGCCCTGGCACTGACCTCGGCCGAGCCCCCGCTGAGGCGCAGCCTTCGCTGAGGAAGAGCCGGGGAGTCCCTTGGCGCTGCCAGTGGGCCCAGCAGCGGCCTGTGAACAGTTGCTGTTGGTAGGGCTTTGGCAGCAAGCACCATCTGCCCGGTGGGAGCAGGCAGGCTGGCCCCGCGGTGTGCCTCTGGATTTGCTGCCATGCGGGTGCTGAGGCACTGGAGCAGGTTGCCCCGAGAAGTTGTGGTTGCCCCATCCCTGGAAGTGTTCAGAGTCAGGTGTTGGATGGAGCTTTGAGCGACCTGGCTAGTAGAAGGTGTCGCTGCCCGTGGTGGGGGGATTGAGCTAGGTGATCTTTAAATTTCCCTTCCAGCCCAAACCGTTCTGTGATTCTGCACACTGTAAAGCGTGTTTGTCATTCAAACTTTAAACTGTACCTCTTGAAAAATGAGGCCATGCATTGCCAGTGGTGGTAAAGCCATTCAGTCACAGCACAACATACAATGAGCATTCATTCTAATTAGAAGGATGTTTTTGCTGTCAGAGTAATTGTGGTTAATTGGAGCTGTTCTGGTAACTCCTGGACCAGTAAAAACAATGCTAATAATGGGAGTTGAGAGGCCTTCTGTTAGGGATAGCACTGCTAATTACATTCTTATTGCTGCATCTTTGACAGTTGACATCCTGTCATCCAGAAAAAACCTGAGCTTTTTCTGCTCACTGTGTGTGCATTCAGCATTCTTGGGACAAAAAGCAACCTGTTCCTTATAAATGGTGTGGGTTTCATTTTAAATTCATCAGTTGAGCAATTTCCTTCAAGCATTTTGGATTTGTATCACCCTTGAGAACAAGCTCTCTTGGTTTTATGGCTTTGTGTGTTCATGTCTTTGAATCATTCTTCCATACTTCTAAGTATCTTGGAATCTACCTTCTTACCCTGGACTTTGTGACTAGGGTAACGCATGTGGATTGAATGTAACATTTTTGAAAGTTTTTGTGAAACCATCTCCTTAGTAGATGGTTTATTCTGGAGGCTGCGTTGCACCCAGAGGAGTGCAAGTGTATTGATGTGGCACATATGAAAACATGTGTTCTCTGGTTTTAACTTGTTCAAAAGGCATTACTGATTTGATTAGTCAGATTCAAGATCCAGAACTAATGTTGGGATGGACGAGGTCTGGCCATTTCAGGGGGAATATGAGGAAACTAAATGTTACCAAAAAAGCCTGAACTGCTTTACTTTTAGCTTTAAAAAAAAGTGTAAACTCTCTCGGCCTTCTCTCTGTACTAGAGAACACAGCCAAATACTCAAGTTGAAGACAAAAAGTATCATCAATAGATGCTGGCCAGTTGTGTTTGTAGAGGAATGAAGGCAGTTAATAAACATTGATAACGTAACAGCTGTGGGCTGGCTTCAGGGGTGGTGGGTTGGCTGACGTGGATAATGTGCAGCTGTGGCTGGTTCCTGCTAAGTAGTTAATTAGCTCTGGGGGGTATGAAGATGAGACTGCGTGAAAAGAGACCTGGAAGAAGCAGAGGAAGGAGAGAGTGTGTGTGCTGGATGTAGGTGAGATAAGGAGAGGCTCTGGAAGAAGCAGGGGGCCTGAATGAGGAGTGGCTGACTGGAAGAGGAGCCCGGAGAAGGAGGAATCTGGATGCCGCAGAGGCGAGAAGCAGGGTGGGCTGGCCTGAAGAAGGTGAAGAAACAGCACAGACAGTAGATGAACTTTTGAAACTTTGTGAGGGATTGGTGGCTGTGCTGGGGCAAAACACGGGAATTACTTATTGAAGTTAACCTGGTATGGGATGGTAAAAGCCTTGTTGCAGCCACCTAGTCTTGCTTGTGCTGCGACAGTGCTTTAACACCAAACAACTACGGGCTCTGTGACTGCATTGCTGTGAGGAATAGAAGGGGTCTTGGCGGATGCCCTCTGAAATAGAGAACAGTTTTCTTACCTCTTTCAAAGTATTTTTTCGTGCAGCTGTTGTATCTTCAGTGTAGTTGCGCTTGAACTTGAGGCAGCCATGTATGTAGCCTTGCGTAGGCTTCCATTTGTACAAAGTAGATTTACACTCAGATTCCGCAGTTTAGAGGTGATGCGGAGTTCCATGTCTGATTCCTCTGTTTTCGAAGCATCTGGATTTTTGTAGCCCTTTGGAGCTTTTGATGATTAAAATACAGTCCCTAGCTATTACCACAAAGAGGTTTCTGGAATTGCTCTTCAAACAACCACAGGGGGCTAGCTTGGGAAAGACAAGAGGGAAGGGTAGTGCTAGAAGTGTCTTCTGCTCCCAACTCCTGTCCCAGTAGCATTGGCCAGCCGGTGCCTACTAGTCTCCAGTATTTGCCTTCTTCAGGTCTGTACTTTTTTTCTGGGTTGATGCGTCCAGGAAACAACTGAAGCATACAGGATATTAAGTGGACATTGTTTGATTTGCTCGTGCTGAAGGGTGTTGTTCTACTTCTTGGAAGCAAAAGTTAAGTTGAGGAAATCGTTGGGAAGAGTGCCAGCCTTAGTTAAGCAGTTAAGAGTGGATGAATTGCTGACCTTTTCTTGGGAGTAGGGCAAGCTTCTCTCCCTGAAAGATTCCCCCCAAACTACTTAGAATTTTTTGCCTGGGGGTTGGGAGCTGGGGATGGCAGAAAGAGTTGACATATTAGGGGATACATGCAAGTAGAGTCAAGTGTTTTCAAAGTTTTCAGGATTTAATTGATGAATGAAGAAGCAGCTGAAATATGTCGGGGACTGCAACGGTATTCCAGCCTAGCTCTTGGTAGGCTTGAACTTGTCTAGCTGCTGAATTCTGCAGACTGCCACCTGTTTTATGAAGTTTCTCTTTCACTTGTTATGAACTTGACACGCGCAACCTGTGATAAGTGTCTCCTTCTTATGTTGGAAGAAAATGTGATTTATTATGCCTTACTGGGTTTTGTCATGATTTTGTAGACCTCTGCTGTGTCCTTTCTTCAGACCTTTTTCTTCCATCCTGCAGTACCCAAACTATGGTAGTCACTGCTTGTGTGGAAGCCACTCTGGCTGTTGGTGAGAACCTTCTCTGAAATTATAAACACAGAATATCAGTAGTTTTACTGTATCATTTTTAAGTGGGTGCATCAGTGGGGAAACAAACCTTCATGCAGGGTTGAGGAATAATGCATTGCGGACTTGCACAGTTAAATAATTATGGTTTTTGTCTTAGTTTTTTAATCTTTTCCTAACAACTTCTGATATCCAGTCTAATTTGTTCACTGTTGATGAGTACCTAGTAGATGTTTTCATTAAACATTAGGTGTAACCTCAACACCTCATTCCTGAGTGGTATGAAACTCTGAGCCTGTTGTGTATATATGAATGGCTGTGCTTATGTGACCATCAGTATGAAATTTAGCACCTTTCTTGGATCTGATAAAGCCTATAGCTCTTGCCTTTGTGTATTACTGGCGCACTTTCAGACATTCGAGAGTTTTGAAAATACTTAAAGGATAATACTGGATAAGTAGCAAATTGACAATTTTTCTCTGAACAAGAGAAGATAAATTTGCCTTCCACCTGCCAGGCTTTTTTTTTTTTTTTTTTTTTTTAAGCATAGCAAAATCACTTTATTTTTCTTTTTTATGAATTTCTCAAATAATGCATTTTTTGTGAATAGTATCAATACTTTTTTTGTGTATGTGTGTGAATGTTTCAGGAAATGCTTCAGAGAACATCAGAAGATTTTTTGCCAAAGATGGAAAGTTCAGTTGAAGAGATGGATACCTCTGATACTCAGTGGGGTTGGTTTTATTTGGCTGAGTGTGGTAAATGGCATATGTTTCAGGTAAATACATATTAACTGTGATGATTTCAATACATCAAATTAGCTATTGCTGAATTTGTCTAAATGTGCTTTTTCATTTATTTTGAAGACTGATTCAAACAGTCATTGCTCTGTTAGCAGTGAAGATATTGAAAGGAGCTTCCGAACAAACCCACGTGGTTCTGTTTCTTTTACTACATCAAAATTTAACTACACGCTAGACTTCTCAGGTATGTATCTTTTCATAAAGTAAATTTAAATAATAGAAGGTGTTTGATACACCAGTTCACTTGTTCATTCAGCAAATTATTGTCCTCGTATCCCATGCAAAAACTTGTGATGGCAGAGGTTGTCTTTACTGGATAGGAGTTTTTAGAAGCAGCTGCTCTGTTACATTTTCTAGTATAGTTTATTAATAAAAAGTAGCATGTCTTTTTTAGTAGCACTCCATGTTACTGCCACTTCCCTCAGGCCTAGTGGTATATAGCATACGTCTATGGGACTGGGATGTTTGAACCTTTTTTCTTTAACATTCAACTGCTTGTAAACTTGAAAAACCTCTTCCATTCAGAATCTTTATAAGAAACATTGATGTGAAGGAAGTTTTCTGCAATATACAGGCATCAGAGCGATTTAGTTCAGCAGGTAGTTGAAGCCAATTTTGTTGTCAGAATAACAGGGAGACAGGCAAAGATATTTTCTGGTAGATTGTAAAGGCCTCACTTATAGCATAATTAGAATCCTGTAATATTCTGTAATTTACAATGTAAGTAGCTAACTATAAATTAATCTGTCCTTTGTTCAAAAGTGTCTTCTAATGACCTCTCTTTTTTTTTTTTTCTTTAACATTTCCATTCACAGATTGTTTATTTTCTGATTAAATTATGTAATGGCTATATGCTTAAATAGAAGCCTCTTTCCAATCAAAGAAAATAATATTTCAAATACAGAAAGTGGGGACTGAGTAAAACAGTGATTTACTAGGAGTAAATTTGTATGTAACAGTATAAGGAGGTTCATGTTTTCACGTGTTGAAATGTCTGTTTAAAAAAACTTTTTGTTTTGCATCTGGAATAAAACCACTAAATGCAAATACTAAAGACTGATTTATGTTATCGTTTGTAGGTCATGGTGTCTTGCATTAAGAATGTTAATATGCTTTGTCATCCTAGTTGTATTAAAGTCAGTGGGGGTTTTGCCAGGGATCTAGTGGGGCCTGAATGTGCGTTTTGTTTGTGTAATATTTGCACATTTTGCCAACTTGTATAAATGACAGTGGTTCTGAGGCAACTATTTAGAAACATTTATTGAAAATGCTGATTTGTTAGTTGTTGAAATGGGAATTCCTGTCAAGCAACTGTGAGTGTAGTAATGTTAATTTTAAAAATGACACTTAAATGTTTCATATACTGTAGATGAATTCCAGAAACATTCACCTTAATTCTTCTTTTATTCTCAGTTATGAAACAAACCAACCTAACAACCCTTAAGCAACGTCCAATAAAGCGAGCTCCCTTTTCTATCAGTGCTTTCAGGTAAGGAAATAAAAGGAAGACTCCTTATTTTATGTTATTCCTGATTCTTCTAAGTAAAATGAAACAAAAATATATTTATTTACTTTTTGCATCAAACAATTGAACCAAGGTGGGAGCACAAGTCAAGAAGGAAGACATTTCAGAGTAGAAGAGTGGCAAAATAATTTTTAGTTTGGTTTTTATCTTTTTTTCTGAGAAAGTAAGGAACTTGTAGTGGGAGAGGCAAGGCATACTGAATACTGACATCCTTTGGCAAGGTTCTTAAAGCTGTGCCTGACTTTAGTCATTGGAGTTCCTTGCTGTAAATACCTGTTGAATCAGAATTGCTGTGGAGAAGCAGCAGCAAAAAATGAAGTTTGTTCCATCGTAATAATGACTTCATAAATCATTTAGAAGTATTATTGTAACAGCAAAAAAGTGTTATATTTTCTTGCCTCTGTTTTGATCATTTTCTCTAAAGTTACTTGAAATTACAAGAAATTGCATCATAACAACCAGATTGTTTTATGAGCCTAGTTGCTTTAGATTTTTTTCTTACCATTTGATCAGTCATTAGATGTAAAGCTGTGCTGATGTAAATCTGATACTCAGTAAACAATAAACTGATCTATGCAGTGATACTACCACAGGTAAAATTGACTATATGGAATATGTAGGTTTTTTTCCCCCCAGTAGTTTCTTAAAAATTATGATAGTTCTGAATTGCAGTCTGTTTTTACTTTCAAAAAGAAACTTGGCATTTGTAATAAAAAATGTAGTAGCAATCTTTTTACGCTGACGTTCAGGAAGGTGTGTTTTTTCAATGGATATTTGCTGAAGAGTGCATGCAGCAACACGGCAATTCACTTTTGGGTTTTTGTTTCTTCAATAACTGCATTCAGTACTCTCTTTTCATGTGATGACACCATTCTTTACTTTCAGGAAATCCCTTCCTTTAGTCCCGGTTTTAAGGCTTAAGAGCTGCTTTGTATATGGTGTATATGCTTAGAACGCTTTTCTGAGCATTTGGTTTTGTTTTTTTAAAAAAGAAATTAAACTATAATTTTCGAGTGTGTATTTCTAACATGATGCTTTTAAATACCTCAAATGAGGGCTCAGTTTCCAGAGGCTTAGGCTAGTTGTAATTCCTGATAGTTTGGAATGTTCAGGCTATGTGTACACTCTTGCATTTCTAAATTAGTGTTACTCTCCTGATGTTGCGGACCTTTCTGACAATCTCTTCTGATTTATCTTCCTACCTTTTGTTGGGTAGATGGTGTATAATTTTTTTAATGTTTTATATCATTTTATATTAAAACTGTTCATTGCTGTGGTTTATTTATAATAAACTAAGCCAGAATCTGAATACAAATTAAGATCTCTTGCCTTTGACCTTACCTGCTGACAACAGCCTTTGTTTGAATTAAAACCCTAAGTAGTTTTGTATAAGTTCTGTAGGGTGTTGGTTGTTGGTTTTTTTGCATACTGTGTTGTTTGGAACAGGATTTTGACAGGAAGAAAATGCCTCATGTCTTTCATGTGATGTGTTTTTACCTTCCTTTGAAGTTTCATCTGTGAAAATGAGGCTATCCCTATGCCTTCACACTGGGAGAATGTAAATACTGAGGAGCCATATCAGGTGAGAGTTGGAATGCATGTTGGTCAAAAACATTTGATAATGAAGTAATGCACCGAACTGAAATCGTGCTAACCTCTTTTTTTCCAGCTTATTCCATTGCAAAAGAAAACAAATGAATATAATGAAGTTTCTAGTCTCTTTGGAAAAACAATGGATAGTCACCGAATTAAAAGAATTAAGAGAATACAAAATCTAGACTTGTGGGAGTTTTTTTGCAGGTGAGATTATTTCTAAAACCAACAGTCTTAGGATTGTTAACAGAGAAAATCGTGAAGGCATGCAGCAGAAATATGTTTAATTGCTTTTATTATTAATGAAAATGTGTTACATCTTTAATTTTTTTTAATCTGTATTCAAAATTCCGGTTACAAAACTCTGTAGTTTCTACAGGTGCAGAAGTGTAATACTTGTAGAAAGGCATTAAAACGTGGCAGTGCTATGTTAGTGGTTGGACTCGATGATCCTAAAGGTCTTCTCCAACCTAAACAATTCTATGAATCTAATTGTAAATTTGGTTATATTTAGCTGTTTAAGTATTAAGGCTTATTAGCTTGGCCTTGTGTTTCAACATCTACCTTTCTATAAATAAGTTTCTGTAAAGGTGTATTTATGCCATCTTAATACCAATTTTAATTTTTGAGGGTAGGAATAGCAAGCAGTCTTGAAACCAAATGTCTTTTGAGTCTCCAGTGTAGATGTCAGAGGGAGGCAGGGGAAGACCTTTTTTGATTAGTTTAGGAGCTAACAAATGATGTCATTTGGAGAGTGTACTAGTTTTCCTGACTGGTCAGTGAGTAGAATTCATGGTTTAAGAACTCTGAATCTATGGATGCTGTGCTAGAATATTCTCACAGTATGAAACTGAGAATGGGAATTAGAATTTCATATGTTAGGAGTATTACAGTATCTCCGTATAACTATCAAAAACTATGGTATTTTTAAATACCTGTATGGTATAAAAGTATATGGAGAAAAGTTGTTTTGGCTCTAGAAGTTTTTTCCTTTCTCAAAAAACCCTCTACAATATAGTAACAATGAAAATTGTTAGAGTAAGTGTGTGCAACTGGAGCTCAGCTGCCTTTCTGCTGTGGGTAAAATAAAGCCTTGGAGTAGATGAGCTTAGGGACATGAGTAAAGAAATTACTGTCTTGGTAGTATATTACAAAGAAGTAGGTATTCCAGTATTTCAAATTCACTTAAAGTTCTTTTGGTGTCCTGTGTGGGAAAGTGAAGGTAACAGAAAATGAATCGTAGTCTAGCATACTTAGGTTTGTGCATCGCAGTTTGGAGTTGTAGAGGAGCACAGGAAGCAGAAAGCAGCGTTTGTCAGTGAGGTTGCTGAGCGTCTTTAGAAACAGCCTGTGTGCTTGCATGTGTACTGGGTGTTTAGTTTTGCTTTAGATTCTCCGTTGAGTGAGTTGGCTGTGTGAGATCCTTCTGGGTGGTGGATCAACTTAATTTTGTTTTACCGGATTAGCTTATTGCTGCTGGTGGAAAGTGCTAAATCAATGGTTTTAAGAATGGACTCCTCAATTTTTGTTCCAAATCAACAAAAAATGCATGGCATATCTGCATTATGCAGAACCACCTTCCTAGCGTGCTCAGCGTATTCCACTAATGAGGAACAATTGCTACTTAAACTTTTGTGGTTTTGGAGAAGTGTTTTGTTTCGGGACTGAATTTGAGCATTGCTTGAATGAATATTTGCATCGTTGTAGTGGTCAATACACATTTACCTCTTAATTTTCCCCTATTAATGACTATTTTAAACTGGTTTTATGAAATCAGCTGGTCAGAGATAGTGAAGAACTGTTACAGAACATTTTTGAACAGTTGATTATTCATCTTTTCTATAAATCTGTTCTCTTCCTTTATTTCAAGACAAGTTCCTCTAGGTTAACTTCATACTTTGTCAGAGATCAGCAGCCATCAATAGAGGGCTGCTAATAAAATTTTGAGTGTTCAGCATCACTAGCCCGTAGCTCAGAGGTGTTGCCTTACACAGGTAGTTTTCTCAAAATGCTTGGCTCCTGGGTTTTGTTGAATTGCTAATGGAACTTGAGGGCCTGGAACCTCCCTGCCTCTGATACAAAATGTCACAAATGAGATTAGTGAAACCTCCCAGATGCCCTTGCGATTCTAGTGACGTGCTGGTTTGGAAAGCCATTGTAGGTGAAAAACAGACACATAGAAAAAAAATTAAGTTTCCAAGTGTCATGGTTTAACCCCAGCCAGTAATTAAGTACCACGCAGCTGGTTACTTTCTTCCCCCTAGCCCTGGTGGGATGGGGGGGAGAACTGGAAAAAGGTTAAACCCATGGGCTGAGATATGAACAGTTTAATAATTGAAATAAAGTGAAATATAATACTACTAATAATAATTGTGATGAAAAGGGAAATACCAAAAAGAGAAATAAAACTCAAGGAAAAAAAAAAAAGCGATGCACAGTACAGTTGCTCACCAGCCACTGACCGATGCCCAGCCAGTGTCTGAGCAGTGATTCCCCCTCCCCACCAACTCCCCCCCAGTTTGTATACTGAGCATGAGGTCATATGCTATGGAATATCCTTTTGGCCACTTTGGGCCAGCTGTCCTGGCTGGGTCCCCTCCTAATTTCTTGTGCCCCTCCAGCCCTCTTGCTGGCAGGGCCTGAGAAACTGACAAGTCCTTGACTCGGTATAAACGCACAGATGTTTTGGACAATAAACCAGAATAAACCTATCTTTCAAGCTAAGTACTGCAAGATTTTAACTTCTGTGAAATGTACTTATTTATAAATCATGCACATTTGCAATGTAATGCCATTAATATGATAAGGACTCTTTGCTGCCTGTCTCTTTCCCTGGGACCTGGTTGACAGGACTTCCTCAGGCTACATCTAAACTGCAGGCCCTCAGAATGCTTCCCCAGTTCAAGTGTGCACTCCAGTTCTAAGCAGGTTGCTTAATTTGATAAATCAAAGTACTTGGCACAGTGCCACATGCTTTGTGGCTTTTATAGGAAGAAAATTTGGGTGCACAGACAAGAACAAAGCTATGATGCGCTCCGACTTGCTTTTGTCTGGATAGTCAAGGGATCGTAACTGTGAGCTTGGTGATTTAGACACAGCTTCAGAGTCAACTTCTTCATGGATCTTAGGAAAACCCAGCTGACAAAGCCACTTAAAGATTGATGGAAAATATATCTGTGCTGTAATTGAAGATGTGCTATGCCCTTCTGCCCATGAGACCGTAATATAGATTTACCTGTAGCATAAGGGTTTTTTCAGAACTCTAGACCAGTGTACGACTTCGCTCTTTTAGAAAGTACGTGAACCATAAATTCAGAAAAGCATTATGAAATGATCACATTAAAGTAACTTTACCTAAAAATTTAGGCAATTTTATTTTTAGTATTTTTGCTTGTTTACCTGTGCAATTACACTTTATAATCCACTATGTTATTCCTCCCACCATGCTATATAAGTACATAGAGGAAACAAAATGGGAGGAAAAATGCCTTTCATTTAAAAATGTATCTGCAGAAGTTGACCATGCTGAAACTAATGCCAAATGAACAATGTTGATAAAATTGCTATAAAAGACCTTTATTCCTAATCTTTGCTTCTGAAAATAGTCCACAGCATCTAGAAGTCTGTGATTTCTGAACATGTACCTTACGAATTCTGATCTGTTTAAAAACTAGAATCACCTAGACACTTGCAAAAGTGGCAAGTGTGGTGTGTTTTAGGTCTGTTCCCTCTACAGTGTTTTCAGAGTAGTAACGTAATATGATCGTACAGATGTTTGTAACGTTGTGTTGTGTGTTCTCTGTAGGAAAAAGGCTCAACTAAAGAAGAAGAGAGGGGTCCCAACTATTAATGAGCAGATGTTATTTCATGGCACCAGTAATGAATTTGTGGAAGCAATATGTATTCATAACTTTGACTGGAGAATAAATGGAATGCATGCTGCTGTGTATGGAAAAGGTATGACAAAAATACTTCCAACAGTTTGGTAATCTTTAACAGTTCAACATTGTTAAGTGTTCCCTATAATATGTTCTTTGTGATGTACTCCCTGTGTTCATCCCAGAGCTGTTTGCTATAGTTCTGCTTTTACATCAAGTGTAATTAAGGCAGTTAAGATGCAGTAAGGAATTCAAATTGCTGCAGCTGGCTGAAAAGACCATGAAGCATGGGGAAGGGATGCCCAACAAAGCAGTGTTGATGACAAGACAATTTCTCTACTAAAACATTCCCACTAAAAATATTTGGTCATGTTGCTATAATCTGACAATTTAGGAAAGAAAAATCGAATTACTAATGAACATAAAAGAACAGACATCTTTCATCATCTTGATACCTATGTCCATGCTCTAGTAGTTAAACTGTCACAATAAGAATGTCACCAGACTTTTTTTTTATTTGAAAGGGACCTATTTCGCAAGAGATGCATCTTATTCCAGTCGCTTCTGCAAAGAGGACATGAAGCATGGAGATACATTTCAAATTCATGGTGTGAATCTGAAGCCTCATCTGCATAGACCAGATAAAGTCATGTTTCTTGCTCGTGTACTAACTGGTGACTATATCAGTGGTGATTCAAAATACATGAGGCCTCCTTCAAAAGATGGAAGTTTTGTGAACTTGTATGACAGCTGTGTGGATAACACCTGGAACCCAAAGATCTTTGTTATCTTTGATGCCAACCAAATCTACCCAGAGTACTTAATAGAATTTTGTTAAGCTCGAAAGGAGCTGAACAGAATATTGTTTGTGTCTTTTTTTGATACTTTTGTTCCTTTTGTAAAGATAAGAGTATAAAAACATGAAATGTGAGAGAGGTGAAAGAAAAGCTAGCATATGTTCATGTAGGAAGGAAGCTATCAAACATTCAAGGGAGGTTGTCGGGCTGTTTTTAAAAATCTGTAAACTTTACTAATGCATTTTTCAAATGTAGCGACTATTACAAATTTGAAATTGCTTAGTGAGCCTTAAATACATTGGGCATTGGTAAGTTTACAAAGGCAAGGTTTATTTTCTGATTTTTTTAATGTATTACAAGTATTTATTCATGTGGTAGCAATTTACCTGTAACATAATATGCCTATGATGACACTAATCTTTTATAAAGATTGTCTGTAGAACATAACAATCACAAAATCAACAACAAAACCCCAGGGGACTTGGCTACATATGTATGTATGTCTGTGTTCTGTAGTACACTTTGCTTTGTTTGGAGGCCTAATTTTATTTTTTTTTTTTAGTAGGTTTAGAATGCAAACTATCTGGAGAAAACTGATGAAGGAGCTATAAATTTTACGGACTCCATTATGTTTAACTTTAGGTACATTTACTGTAAGCTTCAATTACATACTTGCAAGATTACAAAATCCTTGCACTGGGAGTTGAACTTTTGATTTGATGGAAACGGTGCTCATAAGCTCTTGTGGTCAGTTGGTGTGTAACTGTTGAGCTCAGTGCTGGGGCATCAGCAGTGCCATACACCTTCCGGAGTTCTTGTCCTGTAGGATTTTTGCCCGCTTGTTATCGTATACATATGCACGCACTTGCATTCGTGCGTCTGTGCTGCTGGGATTCTTGCCTGGTCAGGGTTTAAGAAGCACTCGGTGCTCATGTACTTGCTGTTGCAGAGGACAATGCTTAGACTAATTTTACTGGAAATAATTCAGTTAAACTGACAATGCATATTTCAAAAGATGCCATCCTTTAATTTTTGAACACTTTAATAGAAAGCTTTCAGAAACACTTGTATAGATCAGGTTTTCATAACTGGTATGGTTGTAAAGTTGAAGAATATTTTTTCACATGTAGAAAGAGCAGAAGAGACAATAATTGGGTAAAAAACTTGAGTACCTAATTACATGAAGAGCCTGAAGAAAGGGCATGCACTAAAATGTTAAATAATTCCCTAAGAAATTGTGTCCCTAGTGCTTTTCTTTTGTTAAAGAACCTAAGGAGCACCAAGGGACAAGGTCTAAGTGGAAGCCTTTCCAAGCTGCTTCTTTGGCTATGACCAGTAACAAATCATGATAGAAATTGTATATAACTGTGGCGGATAAAGAATGATCTGCGTTGGTCTGGCCTGGAATTGTCAGTGGACTTTTTGGATCAAAGGCTATGTTTAAAATCTATTGTTTTTAAAAGGCACTGCAGCTGGCATGATCACATCCACTCAAAATCATATAAACCTATGGAACTGGAAGGAGAATGTGACTGTGTATCTGGCATCATAACTGAGGATGCAAACATCTCCTCCTTAGTGCTCTTATCTTTGCCTGTCAATGGATCTTGCACAAGTTGGGTGTCTGTTTGTATTTGTAATTTCATGGCAGGTTTTCCTTTTGCTTCTGTTCCTAAACCACTTAGGCCAAAATGCATTTTCCTCTATTTTAATGCGGCAGGAAGTATGTGCTTTGATCCCAGTTGGGAACTGTAGGTTCTACTGTTGTAGGCATAATTTGTGTTTGATTCACTACTATGGTAGCAGTGTAAAAGGCACATTGTTCCCCACATTGCGTAAAATATTTAATAGCAAAGCGTGCAGGGAATTTGTGTATTACTGACTCCTTTTTATTCCTATACAGTATTCTACAGAACGTACATTTTATGAAACTAACATATGTGCTGCTGTTCCTTTGATCTGGTCTTTTATACCTTTTCAGGTCTGAACTGATCTTTTTAGTTAAGAAAACTTAAGTTCCCTTTTTTTTGTGTGTCTCATGGACACAAAATACCATCATCTGTACTGATCTTAGTGCCTCTTCCAACTGTTGATGTGGTGGTGTCCTGTTTATTACTTATCTCACTTAAATTGAATGGTACAATCTTAATCTTGCCAAATCGGTGCACAATTGTAGTTTCAGCTGCTCTTTTAATGTACTGTTCTGCTTCCTGCTGTCTGTTTTTGTGCTGATGGGTCTTGATACTGAAGGTTATCTGTGAAGTAGTCATCCTTTTGCTGGCAAGGGGAGAGAGAGGAGTATTGCAGGCGAAGTCCAGATCTCTACAAGTAGCCAATACAAGAAACAGTTGGACTTAAAGGAACAGTGCGAGAGGGAGAGAGGAAAATAATTTCTAGATAATAACAGAGCATTACAGAAATGAGAAGGCTTTGGTCTGATTCTGGAGAGGGAAACCTATTTTCTGTTACTATTTCATGTAGCAAAACTTTATGCTCTTTTTCCACCTGTGCAAGGGAGCATGGCATTCTCTTACGTGTCTTGACTGAGGTAAAGCTGTCTTGCTAAATTATTCTTGTAGAGAACGTTTTCATGGGCACAACGCTTCAGTATGAGCTGATCCTATTTCTGTATCGTAGTGGTCTTCTGTGCCAGCTTTGCTTTTTCGAATGGATTGCTGAACAGATCTTATTTCATCCAAAGCAGTTTGGGAGAGTGTCTGTCTTAGTTCATTTACAGGTGCGGTTTCTACAAACTTCTGTTTTTAAAGTTGAAATCTGTAGAAACACAAGGATACAGCTTTGTCCTAGTACTCTCACATCCAAGCTCCATGTGAGATACATAATGTACCAGCTGGAGTTAGTGACTTAAATTCCAGGAATACACTGGGTGCCAGTCCAGCTGGTGGTTTGAGGACAACTCTGATCCTTTTTAAACATCTGTCAGCACAAATCATAGCAGGAAAACTAAAGCGAGTTTGTACAATCTACATGGGTGGATATTCAGGAAGAAGACTCATCAGTAATTGGTGTGTTTCTCAGTGGCCTATACAGACTGTACCTCTGATGAGTGCGTGTCAGTTTTAAAATTCCTTCATGTCCATCAGTGTTGTAACTATGACTATTATTAGGCACTGTGCAAAAGAGCAGGCTCCCAGAACAGCATGGGTCTGCTCCAATAGCCATCTGCTCTTCAGCAGTCACCAAAAAATTGTGGGGTCTGACAGAATAATTTGTGTTTGCTTCTCCCATGTTTCTCTTGCTTTTCTTTGCTGATTCAACCCTGCAGTTGGTGAGGGAGTTCAGTGGCATAATTTCTGAGCAGCCAAAATAAGAAATTTTTTTTGTTTAACAGAGACAAAATGCACTCACGTTGCTGGTGAATTCACTGATTCAATTTCTGTCATTTGCAGAGTAGAAAAGCCTGTATCAGCAAGCCACGCTTGAGGTCAAATTTATTTTGCAAAAAAAACCCCATAAGTTCCATAGCAAATGGACTGGGGGACCCTGGCCCCCCCAGCCACCGGCTAGTCCAGCTTAGAGTTCACTGGTGGAGGCGCACACACAGCTCAGGCTCACCAGAGCCGGGGAAGATGCAAACTGCCCCTGCAGCCGGCACCGGGCACCCGGGCCGTGACCCGGGGTCCCGCTCCAGTGGCGCTGAGCTCCGTGCCCACCTGGCGCACGCTGCCCCCTGACAGCTGGTTTTGGGAACAGACGCTGGTCCTGCCCCAGTGGCAGGGGGGTTCGAGACCCCCACTGGCTCCAGTCGCTGGTGTGACAGGCCGGGGGCTCCCACCCCCCAGTGTGACCCCAGGAGCTGCACCAGGTTCCCCTCACACACACACGCGGGTCTCACCGGTAGCTGGCACCGAGCCCCCGTGCCAGGGGACGGAGCGAGCGTACGCAGAGGTGCTTAGGGAAAGGTTTATGAGAAGGCAGAAGAAGCTGTGGTGACGCCTGCAGTGAGCAGGCACAGGGCTCAGCCCCGCTTTACAGCTGACTGGACCCTCTTACACCCCTCTCTGTCTGCCCCCTTTGTTCCCCCCCGCGCATCCCCCACCCCGGGGGTCTGTACAGCTCTGCCGGCTCCTGCCCCCCCGGCAGCCCGGAGCCCTCCAGCGTGCAGGATTGTCCCTTGCAAAGTCCAGGCTGATCTTCCTGGAAGCGGCACCTGGGGTTTCTTGACAGCCCATCAGTCCGTGGGGGTGGCGAGGTTTGTTTTGTGCCATTGCCTCCATGTTTGTTTTGTCAGGTCTGCGTCTCGGTGTATTTTATTTCTGGTTTCCCCTTTTTCCCCCTCGTTTCCCAACTGACAGGTCCCCAGTCAGATAACCTCCCTGGAGTA
This sequence comes from Falco naumanni, assembly GCF_017639655.2. Taxonomy (NCBI): domain Eukaryota; kingdom Metazoa; phylum Chordata; class Aves; order Falconiformes; family Falconidae; genus Falco; species Falco naumanni. Next base: position 7,966,097 of record NC_054058.1, on the reverse strand, counting down.
AACTTTCTCGTGCTCTTATCAACTGATGTGACTGACCAGGTTTGGTTCTCATCACTGCCTCCCTCACCGTGCCAGTCAGGTTGTGTCCCTGCGTGGTCGTGTTCACGGCTTCCTCCTTTTCCTGTCCCTGTTGCACTGGAAAGGGTCCGTGACCAGGTACCCTCAAAGGAGTGACGCTCATCCCACGTATCTTTACTGATAGCTGTGCACATATTATGTCCTGCACTTCTGGTCCCACATGTGTCCTAATCTGAGGGTTTAGTTGGAGAGGTCACACTTCATTCCTCTGGGAATGAACGCAGAGCAGGATCGTTTGCACTGAGTTTTCATCCCGATACCTGAGCAGACAAGACACCCAAGGTGAATACAAAGACTGGAAGCTTGCAAGTTCTTTGGAGTGGATCTTTTAATTTTAAAGGGCCCATTTGGATCTACAGAAGTAGCAGAGTATTTGGTGCATAATGGAATAAGCAAGACAAAAAATGCACTGTAATGATGAGGGGGTGTTACAGTATGGGAAAAGGATCCAGAAAATAGACTCTGCCCATTCAGACATGAATCAGTTCCATGGAATACCATAAAACAAGTCTCTCCTCCTTGTGTGCTTTGAACTGTCACAAGTTTGATACTGCTGTCATGTTAAGCATGGCAAACCAGCTGGTCCTGGCTGTTTGCACACTTATTTGCAGACATTTAAAGATTAATTTACGGCTGCTACTTTTAAAGGCTTTTTGCAAAAGAGAGTGTGACTCCACTGCTAGAAACAACAGTTTTAAGCTATGCACTCCTCAGCTATTTGCTTTGTTAGCTAGAAGTGTCATTAATTTCTTTACTTAGATTTAACCTCCCTATTGCCTTCGAATGTCTTTGAGGTTGTTGGGGTTTTTTTTCAGTATTTTCTGGTTTAGAAAAATGTATTTTGCAATTAGCGAGGGCTGAGTAAGAGGAAAGGATAAATGTATCAGCGTTTGGAGAAGCCGCTTGGTTCATGTGCTGTGTGCCTATCAGGAAGGCAGATAGTGGAAATGATGTTATGTTTCCTATCTAAACCCAAGAACAGTTAGAGCAATTTCCTGTTTCAGTTTGCTAGCCAATAAATGCCAAATTTTACTGACGGGGAATGCAATCATATTGACACCAAAAGGAACACCCCTAAATGTTTCTTCTCTTCACTCAGGTTCTCCACTGGTATGGTTTTCTTCCCTTCGTCTAATAAGGCAAAGTAATATGTAAACCATTAACAGGTGGTGTCTGACTCGTGTCCTGGTTTCATGAGCAATATAAGGCAACACAAGGCATTGGCCTGCTCACCGACCTCTTTCTGTTCCCATACTCCTGCTTGCATTCACGTTGTCATAAAGCGAACCAGATCAATGATCTGGATCTTTGTTAAAAAGTAATTTGGAATGTGAAAGATGGTTCAGCTCAGTTACAGTGCCATTCAGTTTTCTTTTCTGGTCTGTAACATTACTGCATAAATAACATACGGCTCCAGTATAGCCATCAACCATTGACAAGACACAAAGGAAAATGGGAGAGGAGTGTCACAGGATGTAACAGGAATGACAGACCTGTGTCTTTGGAAGTAGCTCGAATTTACAGTGTGTTGTGCATGAAACAGCGTCAGCTGTAATGAAAATCTGCCACCTCCAACTTTGTCAGAAGGCCATCAGGCGAAAGCAGGCAGAAGGGACCTGAAGGGCAGCAGCTGTACTCGCTCATCTGTGAGCCCATGGCTACTCCTGCAGTCACAGTGGGGTTTTTTAACTTAAAGGAGTCCTTAAGAGAAGGATCACCTGACTGCCTAAAACACGCACAGAGATGCCATTAGCTGCAATAGCCTTGCATAGGGCTTGAGGCACGGGAACTGGAGCAGCAGTTATACAGTGTGCTTGTCCTTCAGCCTACTTACTCACATTTTTATGACTTAATTCCCATTTCATTTCTGTTCTTCTTTTACGTTTACAACACATATGGTGTGCAGCTTGCAGATGAGCTTGACTAGCACCCCAGGTGCCCTTTTTGTAATACTCTAAGGCAGTTTATTGTATTAAGTGATGTGTTCAGGTTACAGAACTGGTGATGACCAAGTAGCTAGTACATGTAAATTTTTTTTGCAGTCAGTATTTACCTTTGAGCCAGTGAAGATGGTCCAAGAAAGTGATCACGACTGAGAACAGTTGGTGCAAATTAGGCTTTCAAAGGGTAATTGGATATTGGATTCACTGTGTTAATATCTATGTGTTAACTGGGGGGATACTTTTTAAATACTTTTTTCTATAAAAGGGCTGGCTGACACAAATACTTTCATTGTAGATTTTGTGTTAACACAGCTGTTGAGAAAACTGTATGCCTGACAAAGCACTCTCAACTGATTACTGGATGTATGAGAATGACTAGCAGCTCCAGATTGATTTTTTTTTTTTTTTGGACCTTGTTGATTTTTTTTTTTTTTGGTATAAGAAATATGACCCGAAGTAATGGGATAAGACAAGGACAAGAGATGGAAAACCTGGGAAAAAAAGACAAAAGGGAGAAAAATGGCTACGTAAGTGTAATAGTTCATGTGTATGTGTGTATACTGAGGCTTGGGAGTGTAAGTAAGATGAGAAGAGAACATAAAAAAATTACTGCTTTAAATCTGTCCTTTAAAATTTTAAAAAATTTTTCATGCTGATGATCTTCCTGAATGTTCAGCAAACTTACATATTCCTGCTGGGAGTCAGGGGACTCGAATCGGATGGAGAGTCAGGAGAGTCAAAATTTCATCTCTTTTGGCGCTTTGTGATAAGGGCACACTTAGGGAAGTGGTACATAAATGATACAGAACTGATGAAGAGAGCCTGCAGCACCTCTTCTAAGCACTGTTGTGGGGAGCGTGGGGATAGCAAAGTATTGCTGTCTGCTGTGAGCATAACTGGCTTCTCGAGGGGCCAACATGCTTCCTGGAATATCCCCACACCAGTGATGTTGCATACATCTCGTCTTTGCATCTCTTCCATGGCAAGTGTGGGATATCAATTTTACTGTACTTAATTGATCACTCTGTTGTGACAAAAGCAGCAAAAATCTTCTGGTTTATGTTAATGAATCAGAGGAAACTTATTGCTCTAAATCTTTCTGCTTTACGAAGCAATTGATTGCTGGACAGGAGCTGTCTTCTGTTTTATGCATACACTAGTTATTACAATAGATCTTAATTCTTCCTGCTATGGTGGTAAGTGTGACAGATTTCCAATTTCACAATGTGAACTTTTTCTAAAAACAGGTTTATATCGAGCATGCTTATAAAGGTGGTGGGTTTCTAAAAGTTTTCCTTTGATGCATCCTTCACTGCCCAGTATTCAGCATGCTCTTTATGAGAATTGCATTAGGGAGGACAATATAGTTCTCTTTATAATGACTATTTATTTGAACTGAAAAGCCGTGAGTGGAAGAGATGTGACTAACAGGGCTTTTAGCTATCGGTGCACTTCAGCTGTTTCTGGGCTGGAATCTGTGTAATGCTTCATCACAGATTGCTGGGTTGTGGACAGAAATACACAGTTTGACCCCTCAGCATAACTGCAGGGGGAATTGGTAAGTTTGTATATAATTACTGATGGATTTGATCCAGGGCACCTTTCCCTTAGGAGAGCGGATCAAGATTTTTAATGGCAGTATGTTTTAAGACTGGCGTATGGTTCAGCAAACTGTGGAGTACTGAAGAGATCAGAACTGTATCATGGCACAGGCTGAGAGGGGAGAAGTCCATCTACTGTACATCTGGCTCCACATCCTCACATCAAAAGTTTCCAAAATGGTGGGGACTTTTTAAAAATAAAAATCAAATGCTAATACTTTTCAGTTTGAGAAATAAGAAGAGTGTGGCTGTAAAATGTGATAGGAAAAAGGAGTCAACATAAGGAACTGATTTGAATGTTCCCCTGGGAACGTTGTGAGTTTTAATATTTCAGAAATGGGTTTGCTTAGCCCTGAGGGAAAGGGACTGGAAGACCATGATAGACATGAGCATGCGCAAAGACTACTTTTAGTATTAATGGGGAAGAAATAGGTCACTATAGATTAAGTAGCTAATTTGGTTTCCTTTAAAGCCACAAGAGGTAGAAAGTGCTGAGCTCCAGTGAGGAAGAATGGATACTGTCTTCTGAGGGACAGGGCAAATAAGCAATGCAGATCTTAAGCCTTCTTGCTTTGTAAACTCTTGATTTACAGAAATAACACCTGTTAATTCATGCTTTATTACTGTGAGCTGATGTTGCCTTACTGGGAAAAGCGCCAGTTTATGCAACAGCTCTAATTAATCATGTGCAATGCTGAGCTACCCATGGTTTAAGAAAAACATTTCTAACGCAGGTTGTACGGGAGGAGATACTTCTCTTGTTAGGTTTTCTCGTTTGTTTGTTTATTATTTATTATGCCCCCGAATGGTCCATCCCAGCATCCAGAAAGTCAGGCAAAAGCGACAAGATGCCCGCATGGATGAACAAAGAGCTCCTGACTGAACTCAGACGTCAAAAGGAAGTACACAAGAGGTGGCACCACGCAGAGGTGACCTGGGAGAAACACAGCAACGCTGTCTCGAGCGTGCTCCACAGTGTTAGGAAAGCCAAAACTAACTTCGAGTTGAATGTGGTGAGGGTTTTCAAGGTCAACAAAAAGAACTTCCAGAGGTATATCAGCAACAAAACAAAAAATTTTAAAAAAACAAAACAAAAAACCAAACCAACACAAAACCAAACCAATACCAAAACAATTAGGGACGTGATGAGCCTGTTGCTGAATGGGACAAGGGACCTGCTGGCAAAAGGACAGGGAAAAGGCTGAGATACTCAATGCTTGCAATGGAAAGATCTGCCATCAGGATCCCCAGGGGCCTGAGACAAGTGGTAAAGCCTGGCACAGTGAAGAAAGACTTCCCCGCCGTAGAGTCAGACCAGGTGGCTGGCGTAGGGTCCTGTGGCTGGGGTGCCGTGATGGACAGTTACTGATGGACAGTTACCGGCTCTGCAGGAGGGACAGGCAGGGCAGGCGAGTGGTGCTCTGTGTAAGGGAGGGGTTGGATTGTACGGCGCTTGCGGTTGGCAGTGACACAGTTGAGAGCGTCTAGGTAAGGATGAAGGGGAAAGCAATTAAAGCAGATGTTGTTGTGGGAGTCTACTATCAACCACCCCCCAGGAAGATGACACCGATGAATTCTTCTAAAAGGAATTAAGGGATATCTTTAGATACACCACCCTTGTCCTTATGGGTGATTTTAGCTTCCCAGGAGTCAACTGGGAATATCACACAGAGGACACAAACAGGTCCAGAAAATTGCTGAAGCACCTTGAAGATAGCTTCTTGGTGCAGGTGCTAAGGGAGCCGGCTATGATAGGTGACCTCCTAGATTTGTTATTTGTAAACAGAGAGTTTGTCTGGTGGGTGAAGTGGTGATTGGTGGCTGTCTTGGTCACAGTGACCATGAAATAGTTGAGTTTCAAATCATTGGTGACAGGAGAAAAAATGCCAGAAAAACTTTGGCCCTGGATATGGGAGACTGGACTTCATGTTGCCGAAGGAGTGAGTCAGTAAGGTTCCCTGGGAATCTGCTTTTGAAGGTATCGGGGTCCATGAATGCTGGTCACTTTTTAAGAGCCATCACTTAAGAGTGCAGGACCAGGCAATTCCAAAGTGGGCAGTCAAGCAAGTGGGGCAGAACTGTTACACCAGGCTGGTGACCAGTCACCGGTGGAGGTTCCCAGGGCTCGGTTTTCAGGCCAGTGCTCTTTAATATTTTTATGAATGATCTGGATGCAGGAATCGAATGTACGTTAAGTAAGTTTGCCAACAATACTAAACTAGGAGAAGCTGTAAACTCCCTGGAGGCAAGAGAGGCCTTACAGAGGGATCTGGGTAGACTGGAGACCTGGGCAGCCACCAGCTGCATGAAATTTAACAAGAGCAAGTGCCGGATTCTTCACATACAAAGTGGGGGACGAGAGGCTGGAAAGCAGCCTCATGGAAAGAAATCTGGGGGGTTGGGCTGATGGCAAGTTGAATATGAGCCAACGGTGTGCCCTGGCAGCCAAAAGGGCCAGCCATGCCCTGGGGTGCATCAAGCACAGCGTAGGCAGCCAGTCCAGGGAGGTGACTGTCCCACTCCACCGTGGGTACTGTGTGCAGATTTGGGTGCCTCAGTACCAGAGGGACATGGGAGTGTTAGAGTGTGGCCAGAGGAGGGTGACCAAGGCAGTGAAGAGCCATGAGGGCAAGAGTTACAAGGAGTGGCTGAGGCCACTTGTTTCCTTCATCTTGGAGAAGAGAAGGCTGAGGGTGACCTCCTCACAGGCTGCAGCTTCCTCAGGGCAGGCGGCGGAGAGGGGGTGCTGATCTCCTCTCTCTGGTGACCAGCCACAGGACACGAGGAAACGGCGTGAAGCTGCATCAGGGGAAGTTCAGCTTGGACGTTGGGGAAAGGTTCTTCACTGGGAGTGTGGTCAGTCACTGGAACAGGCTCCCCAGGGAAGCATTCATGGCACCAAGCCTGGCAGAGTTCAAGGAGCATCTGGATTATGCTCTTACTTGTATGGTTTAGTTTTACATAGTCCTGTGAGAAGCAGGGAGTGGGACTCGATGATCCTTATGGGTTCCTTCCAACTTGAGATATTATCCTATGTTTCTAAGTCTACAGAACCTGATGGGATGCATCCCTGAGAAGTGAAGGAGCTGGCCAGTGTCATTGCAAGGGGACTCACAAGCAGCAGTGTGTTTGGCAGGTTTGAGGAAGGTGATCCTTCCCCTCTACTTGGACCACATCTGGAGTGTTGTGTGCAGTTCTGGGTTTCCCAGTATGAGGTGTGGACATACTGGACCGAATCCAGCAAACAGCCACTAAAATGATTAAGGGATTGAAACACCTGGGGAGAGACTGAGAGCTGGAACTGTTTACCCTCAAGAAGAGAAGACTTGGGGGGTAATTTTATCAATGTATATAAATACTTGGTTGGAAGGAATAAAGAAGAAAAAGCTAGATTCGGTACTGCAAAGGGAAAGGACAAGCGGCAATAGACACAAATTGAAATACAGGAAAGAGAAGAAAAACAATTTTTTACTGTGCGCATAGTCAAACACTCGAACAGGTTGCCCGGAGAGGTTGTGGAGTCTCCATCTTTGAAGATTTTCAAAATCCAGTTGGACAAGGCCCTGGGCAACCTGCTGTAGCTACCCTGCTGTGGGCAAGGGGTTGGAACAATGACAGCCAGATTAATTCCATGATTAGAACTTGATTTTTAGAGAAGTCTTACATATTTTTTTGCCGTGTAGCGGGATCAAATTTATACCGCTACAGGTGACTTGAGCATGAAGTCGAACGGATTTCCTTTACTCTGGCAAGTGAGAGGACTCCAGAGCAGGTCAGGCTGGAAGACCTCCAGTTTCCAAGTTGTCAGTTAACGCAATTTCCATTTTATAGCCAATCTGTAAATTTCTTGCACTATGTTTATGATTCCAGTTTCTGTAACTTTTTGTCTGATCCCTGAGCATAAAAAAGGAAAACATGATTTTGAATGTTACTATGAAGTTCCCTCAGGGTGATGCAATTTCACGGGCAACTAAAAGCTGCATTAGTGTGGAAAGCTAAAACAGGTCTGTTACTAATAGCCTAAATGTAGAGGAAAACGACCCCTTGCATCCAAGCAGCATGATGGCTCTCCACACTGAAATAAACACACATCACCATAAATAAGCTGTGAAATACAGCCTGTTTTATTTAAAGGGTTGGGTTCTTATTTTTGTATTGCACTTGGCATTTCCTGATTTCAGAGCTGCAAGCTGTCTTCTGCCTACCACCTGTTTCTGTTTGTAGTTCTGGCATTTGTATAACCCAGCGGTAGAGACTGTCATCCAGTTTCTAACTCATTTTATGTTAAGCATAGCAGTCAGAAGGATCCCAGATCTGGACAATATTTTTTGCACCCTGTTGTTTTTCAGAATCTCTTGGTTTTAGTCCTTGAAGAACATAAAGTGAATTTGTACCTAGACTTCAAAGAGGACAATTTTTGACCCATATAAAAGAGTGGAATTCTTTAAAGTATTCCATTTACCACTGTAAATTGAGCCTGTGCTACAAAGTAAATTCATGGGTATGCATCTTTATTCTTGGGCTCTTTTTCCTCTTTGCAGTGTTGCATCATAGTCTCTGACATCACAGTATATGAATTTTACTGCTTTTCACTCCCCTTACTCTAGGAGGGAGATACAGAAATGGATTTGATCCTGGCTTTTCATGAAGAACAAACTTGTGGCTGCTAAAACCTGTCAGGGTCTTTGTCTCTGTCATCATCAGCTAGGGAACTGACTGCATATGAAGGCATATGATCAGAAATTGCTGAAAGAAATCACAGCAGTGCAAGTGCAATTTTGAAAGCATAATTCTGTTCTGAAACAGATTTCTTCAAGGCCTTGGAGGCTGAATTTCCGTGGTAGTATATAGGAATCTGATGTTCCAATCCCACCAAATTCTAATGTGATAAATTTACCCTTTAGCTACATGTCAAAGCGGTCCATTCCTTGTGTGGGTTTTCTGGTGTTTGATGATTACAGCGAGTGGTTGATAGTCCTCTGAAAGACATATTCTTGCTACTCCTACAGTCTGCAGAACTTTGATCCAAGTCCAACACGCTTCTGAATTTTGCTAAAAAGAAAAGAAAAAAAGATCGATTTTAAAGCAGAGGACATAAAATGGATCGGTCTTACGGTGCAGTTTCACCCATCAGGTGATGTTCACTTAGTCAGGATATTGACTTAGGTAGTTGGAAATAACAAATACTCACTTTCTTCTTTTGGCTAATTTGATTAAATCCAGCAGCTCCTATGACTACTATTCACAAGAAGCAAAAGTGAAGATTTCTTTATTTTTTGGGGAGACCTAGACAAGGCAGTTTAATTCAGACTGCAGATTTGACCCAAATTTTCAAACAATACCAGACTAAATAATTTAAATAGTGAATTAGAATAGTTACTGCTAAGCCCTGTCTTCTAGTTGGCATGTATCTGCACGGGTACTGCCATATAGTATTGGCAAGTATTTTATGTCTTGCTTCTTACTCTACTGTTTGTTATTCCTAATGAAGAGCTAGAATTAATAACTTTTTGCTGTAAGAGAGAATGAAAACAGAGAGCAACAGCCCGTTTCTAGCTGGCTCTGCAAGGCTTTACTCCAAAGCATTCACAGATATGTGTAAAAGCAGCATTAGCTGACTAGACAAGACCTAGACAACCTCAGTGACCAGCTCTTCTACTATCTTAGTAGACCCCCAAACTTTCTTAACAGAAACTGAAAAGTCTAAACTGCATCATAGTAAAGGATAAGGAAGAAAATAGAATGATGTATTGCAACAAGGTGTTTAAGCAGTCCACAAATTTAAGATACGTTCTCTGGGGCTTTAATATGTTAAATGTTACCTCTAAGTCTGCAAATGCTACTTCAGTGAGGGTTTTTTTTCCATGCATGCAATAAATTCTTTTGGCTGTTCTACAATGTTCTTCAGTCTTAGCAAATCCTGAATACAGGCTGTTTCTTGGAAATACTTTGATGTTGTTTCTCATCCTGTCTTCCCTGCATTGTTATAGTATGTAATGCCGCTGTAAACCCTTTACAGCAGTTTTTAACATGCTGAGAAATTAACTTTCTATTTGCTGTCTTCAGTTTCTCCACAAGCTTCTGAATTACGACTAGTACCTCGTGGCTGACAGCGTACCTTCGTTTCTCTGAAAGAATCTTGTAGGAAACATTGTGCACATCTTTAAAAGAAATGTAATTCCACCTTTTACACACTATTTTACCAACACAGCAAAAAGTTAAATAGAAAATTAGCCTGAGTCAAGTCAGCATGTGCAGAGTGAGTGTTATCGCTATCCAACATGCTGATGATTTCATGGCAGCTACCTGTGTGCCTGTTTTAACCCACAGCACGGGTAAGGCAGCTGTCGTGGTAAGCAAGTTTCAAATACTTTTTTACTGAGTGTAAATGTAAGCAGTGACTGCCAAGCAGCACTTTAACCTTACTTTAACGTACACTTTAATGTACTGTAAATCCACATGCAAGCTTGCCTTGTGGAAACTCGTACAAGCCTGTAGTCAAAGAATTGTAGTAATTAGGGAAGTAAAATTTCCCTTTGCAGAAGCTGTTTGAGTTAGATGCAGTTACGTAAACGTCAACTCAGCATTTTGTAACAGTTTTAAACTACTACTTGTAGTGCTTTGTAAGTAGATACATTGGGGGCACATGCAAACATTCTGCAAATGACCTGCAGGCCTTCCTCTCGTTCCTCTTCATGGATGCAAGATTTGCTGTTTGTCAGCACTCGGGTCCCACAGCTTACTTTAAAGACACGTACCCGAAGGGTTCCGGGCTGTTTGGGAGAGACGTGTTGGAAGGCGAGCGGGAGGGCTCGCGTGGTGACAGGGGTGCCGTGGGTGCAGCTTGCGTGGTGACAGGGGTGCCGTGGGTGCTGCTTGTGCACTGTGGCAGGGGTTCCATGGGTGCAGCTCACACTGTGACAGGGGTGCTGTGGGTGCAGCTTGCGTGCTGTGACAGGGGTGCTGTGGGTGCAGCTCACGCTGTGACAGGGGTGCTGTGGGTGCAGCTTGCGTGCTGTGACAGGGGTGCTGTGGGTGCAGCTTGCGTGCTGTGACAGGGGTGCTGTGGGTGCAGCTTGTGCACTGTAACAGGGGTGCTGTGGGTACAGCTTGCATGCTGTGACAGGAGTGCTGTGGGTGCTGCTCACGCTGTGACAGGGGTGCTGTGGGTGCAGCTTGTGCACTGTAACAGGGGTGCTGTGGGTACAGCTTGCATGCTGTGACAGGGGTGCTGTGGGTGCTGCTCACGCTGTGACAGGGTGCGTGGGGCCTTGCCTGGGGACAGCCGATGACCCCGGGGGAAGCGCGGGTCAGGGCTGCAGAGCAGACCCGTGCGGCTGGTGCCACAGCAGGCGGCGGCTGCCGGCTCAGCCCCGCAAGAAGAGGCAGCCGAAGGCTCCCTCAGGCACCGTGCCCCAAGCACTAAGGCTCCTGCAGCTGAAGATCCTGCAGCCACGAGAACCCTGCTGAGGCTGTTTCTCTTCCTGGCGCAGATCTCAGAGAACGTGACCCCAGGCGCACACGTTTACCCATTTTTTAAAACACACTTCGGGCTAGGTGAGACCTGGGAGTCAAGCGCAAGCGGAACGCGTCCTGCCTCCTGCCGGGGTGCACCTGGCCTTGGCCAGGCCGCGATCACACGGCGTGGAAGGTCCCAATTGGTCCGTTTCCACCGACCGCCGCCTTAAAGCCTGGGGGGGCGGGGGGCGCACCTCGGCCGGCCGGGCTGCGGGGCGCGGCTGCGCGCCCTTGTCCTGGCGAGCGCCGGGCACCTCGCTCTGGCTGGGGGGTCCCGGCGGGCAGCGCCCCCCTGGCTCCGCGCCGCGGCCCCGCCGAGGTCGGGGGGCGATGGTGCCGCAGCCGAGCCCCGGCCGCACGGCCCCGCCGCGGGGGAAGGCGCTGGGCAGGGCCGGCCGCTCCGCCCCCCGGGCGCAACCCGCCTCGCCCGGTGGTGCCACCCGTGCTGCCAACAAAGTTTACAAAGTTGTTTCAGCCCTTCAGCCGTGCGGCTGCCGGCCCGAGGCGGGGGGGGTCGCGCCGCTCAGCGCGCAGGGCTCGGCCCTTGGGCCCGGGCGCCGGGGGAGGTGAGTCGGGGGAAGGTGCCGCGGGCCGGGGGAAGCGGCACCGCCGTGCGCGGGCGGGTCGCTCTGCTGGCGGAACGGCGGCGCCGCTGCGCCCTCCTTTGCGGAGCGCCGGTGCCTCAGCGGTGTCCCGCTCTTCCGCATGCCGCCAGCTGGGCTGTCCGCGGGGGGCCGCCCGCCGGAGAGCATCGCCTCGGCGGGCTCAGGGCAGCCGTCGCTGCCCCGTGCCCTGTTCCCCGGTGCCGAGCGGGGCAGCGGCCCTGCCCGCCGGCCAGTGCGGGGCGGCGCCGGGGGCTCTCGCCGCTCTGGCAGCCCCGGGCTCTTTCCTGAACGCCCGGCTCGCCCTCAGGCGGGGAGGCAGCGGGAGCAGAAGCAGCCGAACAGGCCGCTCCTGCCTCCGCGAACGCGGGCGGGTGCCGTGGCCCCGCGCTGCCGGCCGCGTTGTGCAGGCTGGGGCGGGCGGGTGAGCGGGCTGAGGGGCCGCGGCCTCTCCCGCACAGGGAGCGTTTCCTACGGGCGGTGCCCCGCAGTGCTGCTGGCTGATGGTCGTGTTGACTGACAGTCTTCGTGTTTGCGCTCCTGCGTGCCTCCTGCCGCGCCGTGCGGGGTGGCGGGCGGCGTCACGGAGCAGGAGCTTTGCGCCCAGGTTACTCGGGAGCCGCCGGGGGGTGGCGGGCCCGGTGCGGCCTGCGAGGCGGGAGGGGCCCGGTGGCGGCGGCGCTGCTGCTGCGGATGGAAAAGCGGTTTTTTGTGCCCCAGCAGCAGCAGTTTGGTGTCAGTCTCACACCGCTTACAGCGCTAGTGCGGTGTCTGATGCGGGTTTCGGTCTTTCTTGATACTGAATGCTTATGTCTGTACATGACGGGTATAAAAACCGCCTTAGCGCTCGCTACCAGGGTAATGGATTTATAATACATGCCAGTAGAACAGATCACGACTGCAGGTAATGAAACTTGGGTAGCGTCACAGTTGGGAGAATGGTGAAATCCCTCTGGAACACTTTGACTAATGCAACATACTTTTCTGTTTCCTTAGTTGCAAGTCTGTGGTTTTTAACAGTAGTTTCCAGGTTATTTTCACTTTTCTTTTTAGACGGCATATGTGAATTAACCTGAAGCACTGGTAGTAAAAGGTTATTGTTTGTCTCTGGGATGTCCTGAGGACTTGGATATCTGGTCCCCAAATCTATCTTTAAGGACACCAATATTGTACAACTCAAAAGGTAACTGTCACACCAAAAAGAGTGAAAACTAAATGTCAGCCTTCTCTATACTAAATTCTCATCTTTCTTGACATCAATACATCAGAAGTCACTGTTTCAAGTGTAAAGAGAAGTTAAATTTCTCTGAGTGGACTAAGTAGCAAATTAGATTCAGGGCAATAATAGTTTAGTCTTTTGGTCTGCCAGTTCTTGGAGACTTAAGTTCGCTGCTGCTGAAATGAAGGACGTATATTTGGTTCTGTGTGAGACATCTCTCCCCTCTTATCCTCCCATCTTGTGATGGACTGAAGAGACTTGTAAAGAAGGTAGCAGAAATTAATGCGCTGAACAGCATCACTCTGCAAGCCTTTATTGTGGTTTCTTCAGCCCACAGGATGCATGTGCTGCTTCTAACAGATCTCTCTCTTTTCCTCCTCTTTCTGTTCACTGACAAATGATACACTGTCATGATACTGTAGATGGGTAAACGGTGGCCATAGGGAGGGGTAAAGAATATAGTGGTCTGACCAGATTACCTCTCCATCGTTTGCTAATTTGCAGTATAGGTATATATGAATGTGCGGTCTTACATAAAGGAGGGAGTAATACATCTTTAGGGATTTATTTCTCACTAAAAATGCAGATTTAATCTATTGAAGTTAAACCTGATTTAAAAATATAATTGATTCCAGTGTCCATGACTTATCCACGCAGAAGCACTAAGATGCCTGTGTTGAGGAACTGACTGAATCTCAGTTGAAGGCTCTGGAGCTTTCTAGACAAAAAAAATAATATCTTGTCAGGCCTAGACTTTTCAGTGTAAATCTGATATTTTTTTTTATCTTAAAAGAAAACAAAAAGTTGGTGGCAAGTATTTACCTAGATTTTTAGACACCAGTACCCTTTCTGGGATAGTTATCTCCCTCATCTGGTAAGGTGGATCACCACAGGGTCAGATAAACAAGGTATAGGATAGCAAGCCTTGTCCGGTCTACCTCACTAGTTACTATCAGATTTATTCTGTGTCATGTCTCAGGCTAATTTGACTCCCTTCTCACGTTCTCATTTTGCTGTGTCTCTGTACCATGTGTTTGTTCTGTTGTGTCCCAGACTACCCCTTGCTCTGATACCTATTGCACAGTGGCAAGTCACCGTGTTACTGAGCTGTGGCTGAAATGGGTGCGCCTTTGAAGAGCCTGTGGCCCCCAGAGAGCCACACCAGAAGATATTCTTCATCTCTGCAGTATCATGCAATAGCCCTTTTTTCCTCACATGACTCACCTTATGCTTTAGTCTCACAAAGGAGGTGTCATGAAAGGTGAAGGGTCTTTCTAGGGAACTTCCGTTCATCAGAGAGCAGTGTAAATGGAGGCAGGGGTCCCATACAATTGCAAGAATAACTTTTTGACTAGTTGACTCACAGAGATTGTGGAAGTCTTATTTCCACTTGAAAGCAGTAGTGAATTAAAATCCAATTAGGAATCTAATGACACATTGTTTGTGTTGCTAGAGTTTGTTGTAGAACTGAACAGGATGAGGTACACCAAACCTACTAATCAAATATAGGTAAGTGGATTTGTTTGTATGTGCTTTCCAGCCATGCAGAACAGGTAGCCTGAAGGTTATCTTGTACTGCATATAGAAAAATAAGCCTCTTCTTTATCCTGTTTTACCATTACTTCTTGCAATGGTGAAAGTGGACTAGAAAACTAAATACTCCTGTACCTCACTCACGTGGTCTTGTCCCATGCAAACTGTCTCACTGGCTCAGATGAAGGTGGTTCCCAAGAGCAAGTTTATAGTTTCAGAAATTCTGAAAACTTTGAAAACAAGAATTGTTGCAAACCCAACTCCAAACCAACTACCAAATAACTAAGGAGATTCTTGGAGCATGCCTCTTGGGTCTTCTAGTGCAATCTGAAATAGCTTGGGTTCACTAAGGTCAGTAGCAGAGTAGATTGAAAGTTTCTGCTAACATTTTTTCCATTAAAAATGATTTTTTTATTTGAAGAGAATATGTAATTTGCATCTCAAAATCCTTTCGTTTAAAGATGTAACATTCCTTGATGAACTAGAAATAGAGTATATACTTCAGATTTCAAGCCGTCTTTTTTGTTGGTTTTCAGGGAGGTAATTGATTTTTTTTCCCGAGAAGTTACATTTTTAGCAAGGACTTTTGGAGGAGGCAGAGTATTTCAAGGTTGTGTGGTGTGTGTTTTTTTTTGTGAAAGTGGTGTTCTTCAAAGATATTGTTGTCAACCAGATTTTACCAGCTGAAAGTAGCTCCATTTAGCAGTGAGTCATTAGGAAAACCTGAAAGATAAGACAATTAAAAGGAGCATGTGCTGCTTTACTTACTTTTCCCAGGCCTTTACTTCAGAGGGGGGATCTGTTTCCAATGCAAATAATTTGTCAACAAATGGAACAGTTCATAAGATTTGGCAATACCTCCTGCCAGAATATCATGTTACAGGCTACACCTGTATATACACCTATATATATACACTAATATCATGCTGTTATTAATATAGTTATTAGCATTTAATTTCAGTTCTTGGGACAATGCAACACAATAAATCATGCAGAGTCAGATGAAGCCAGCTCTATTTTGACTTTACTGTGCTTGGAATGTGTTGCATATGTTGTAAGGTGCTCCCTCGTAACAAATAGGTTTTGCTTCTCTGAAGTAACATTTTCTGTTTTTGAAAGAAGTTGATGGTAAAATAGATATATATAGTTCTATAACAGTTCTGATACAAGTTCTATAACTGCTAATGTCACTACTGTTTACTTGCAAACATTTATAAAAACTTATGTCGCAGCCACAAATGTTAGCTAGAGTTGTTGCCAAAATACATAACTGGCCAAATTGTATTTGTATGCAGAAAATTATAAGTTAGAGACAGAATTTGTGGGGAAAGCACACACTCAGATACACATGCACACATACCACCATCCTGCTCAGGTGTTGGGTCAACAGCTTCTTGAAGACTCAAGGTTTTTGCAACCAGCAGGCAGGCAAGGAACAAGAGGGAGGGGGAACAGGTTGTCTTGGAGATGGTGTCCTTGAGCAAGGCAGGAAGAGCAGGTGGAGGGAGGGAAGGAGTGTGTTGGTCCTTGAAACATGCGGAGACTACAGGGAAGGTGCTCTCACAGCTCTGATCCTGTGATTAGTCTGCAACAGTGATTTCCATGATGATTGTTGCTCGTAAATTTAGCATCCTTTTATAAGAAGTTTACATTTCCAAGCAGTTCTTAGCTTTTCATTACTTAAATACATTAAAAAGGAAGCATCTAAAGCAGTAAAGCAAGAGGAAAAGATGCATTTCCACTAAAATCCTAACTTAGTGTAGCTTTACTTCTTGAGGACCCTAGCAGCGCTAAGCTTGACCAGCCTTTTCAGTATGGATCCCTAAGAACTGCTAATATTTAGGCAATAAAAATCAGAGAAGGTAGTACTGGAAGGAAAGTGAGAGGTTCTATGATGATGTTGTCTGCACACTAGTTGTTTTTCATTAGTTTCCATGCTAGAAACAGGATGGGGAATAAAAGATTCTGCCTGCTTCCTTTACTTACCTCTGTTATCTTTGGACATCTTTTTTAATACATGGATAGTTTTGTTTGCTATTTCCATAGAGCCTGTCAAGTCACAAGCCAGGCAAGTGACTTTCTTCTTCCATCTGTGTGGGAAGCTTTTGGGAGAGGCAAATTTTCTTAAAAACCCAGTGAAAATTAGTTGCTTGGATATGGAGATGCTTAAAAAAAAAAAGGTTAACGAGGACGTGATCATCAGTCAGAGACTTAGGATTCTGCATCATTGTGCACAGAAGGGAAATAGTTTGAGTTTTTTGTCCAACATCTGGATTTGTGGATTCTCATGCCATGGTGGGGAGTGGGTGGTGTCTCCCCCAAGTCTTCAGTAGCCTTTTTTGGAATCATTAATACTGTCACTTCAAGCATCTTTTCAGTTTTTTCTCCTGTTTCACAGTTAATATTGTGGAGACTCTACTTCTGAAATATGACCTGGGTTTTTTTTCCCTTCTTTAATTTTAGGTATGGATTTTTTTCCTTAACCAATAATCTTCTGAAAATTATGGATTTTAATTATGATTGTAGTGTATTTATAACCCACATTATCTTCTCCTAGATATTTTTCCCTCGTTGATTTCTGCTCATCTCCTTTACCTTGAAATAAATTGGAAGTAATTTTATGGAAATCTAAAAACTTGTTGTGGTATAAATGAAGCATTGAGCTTGCATTATGCAGAATATCAAAGCAGATGATCCTAATGATTCTCTTAATCTTTAAAAGCTAGTCAGGACTGTTTGGAGACTTTCTGTTAACACTGGTTGTCAACAGAATTTGGCTCTCCCACACAAATTTCCTCACAGGAAAGAAATTTCTACATAATTTAAAGCTTTGGGGTTTTAGACCAGTGCATGCAGGATTCCTTTGTTACCTGCCTTTGCTGCTTCCTTGATTTTCATGACATGTTTCTTTCAGATTTGTCCTGTTGTGGTCCCTCCATAGGAACTCCAGCCTTCCTGAGATCTCTTCCTCTGCAGTTAAGCTCCCCACACCTACCCCATGGTGCACTGTCTCCTAAGGTGAAGGATCATGAGAGATTGTGTACATCATGAGAAGTTACCTGACCAGTGAATTCCAGCTATGTAGAAGAGGCTTTTTATGACACATTTCAATTCCTTTCTGAAGCAAAAGCATGAGACTTGCGTGTTTTTACTTGAAAAGTCAAGATTGGGGGAATGAAAGTCCCGTTTTTCATCTAGTTCAGTTCAGATGTTCATATGGTTAGGTCAGGCTTTATAATGCTTCCATGAGAGCTTAAAGGGTAGTTGTCTTAGGCGTAGTAGAGGGAGAAAATACGGATATTTTTTGGATGCACGACTCCATATCTGTCAGTTGTTTTAAATGTTGGACCTGAATTTTTACCTTGAGCAGTCACAAATCTTTTAAAAATACAACATTGAGGTCCACTGATGTATTCATCTTTCTCAAGGAATGATCACCTATGTCATCATTTTCAGATTTGTCTTTGGTCTAATCTTCTGTGATGGAAGTTGCACTACCTTTGCAGTCAGTGGTTCAGTGTCTGCTTTCTTGGTCATTGGATGGTTTTTCATGTCTAGTTTGTCTGCCACATTACACACAAGTGTTACTAGTGTGTTGCATTATGTGCATAGGCAGTATTTTTCTCCAATTCTGTATCTAGGAAACTTCTATCTACTTGAGGATCGTTATTTTGCTCCCTTTCATCTTAGCAGCTCCATTCTTCTGTCATTCTTGGTAGGTCCTGCTTTTTTTGATTCTTGATTTTTCTTTGATGTGTGTTTCCTTGATGGGACACCTGGCCTTAATTGAGCTCAATAAGCTGTAACTTTCCCAATTAAATTGAAAGGATTCTATGACAGGGTTCACTGTCTACCTGGATGAACACTTGTTCAAGGGCAGGGCACAGTAATAGGGAACAGAATGGCTTCTTTCAGCAGGCTTGTGCCATCTTAAAATGTGGTGCTACATTTTAATGGCTTTGGAAGCTTTTCAGTGTAATGCTAGAAGGTAACTGACAGTTTTGAAGAGGTCCCTATTCATGTCAGGCATACTACAGAACAACTGCAGGTTATTTTAATGATGATTTGGTTGTAGGAAAACATATTTCTTATAGCAAAAGTACACAATCTAATTTCTATTTCCAGTGATTGTAAATCATAACTGTTCTCTCTCATAGGAGTATTTTGTATAAATCCATGGTGACCTCGGTATTAAGCAAGCTTACTACATTTTTCTGCTGATGATTCATGTTTTGAAGTGTGCTGCAGAAAGTTTGTACCTATAAGCAGATGCTAAAAAAAAGTATTTTACTGAAACCTAGAACCTTGGAGACATGAATGCAATTAAACAGCTCTAAGTTTTTTAACTATCACAGTTAGAGCGGGGTAGTCATGAGTCATGACTTACGAAATCTGTGGATCAACAGTGCTCTGTACCTATAGTCTGGTGATTTACAGTACAACTGACTGAAAAATCATGATGAAAATGTCATTTGAAATACTAATGTGACCTGCCTCTTGCAGACCAGTCCAAAAATACCTCATGATTAATCATCTGTAAAAAACTCATAAAGCCCACATCCTTGTTTAGTGTCATTTGGAGTTATGCTTGTTTGTATCAGCTCATGATACTACCTGTTTTGCATAGTGAAGTGTTCGTAGCTAAAAGAATGGAAATCAGGTGTCTTAGCAGAATAGTCTTTTGAATTTGTAAGCCATTTGGTTTCTAAAGGAGATGTATGAGTGAATAGAACTACCTGTGTTATTTAAAATTGGCCTTGGAATAATTACATTGCTGATCCAGGAATATGGAGCAAACGGCAGTTTTAATCTTTCATGTTATTACCAGCATTTGCAAAGTATCAGGGCACTCTGAGAATTATGATGAGCTGTACCAGCTTTGGAAGCTGCCATAAAGATTAAGAATTTTAGCATATGCTCTAATTTAATTTTCTGCTGTATTCAAGATGTGTAGCAAGTTTTTATGATGTGTATGAAAGGTGGGGCAACTTGTAAGGTGAGGCTCCTGTGATACACGTAATTTGGTTTTGTGGTATGGAACTATTTAGAAAGCATGGTGACGTTTTCTGAATCATGTCTGTACTGTTTGCTAAGCATAAACAACGATCAAACCATATAGTGCCTCTTTGTTCCACCATTTTAAACCTGCATTCATATTTCTATTCTCTGAAATAGTTAGCTATCTTTTACTTGCACAGTTTTTCTTTTTTCTTAAGTCTAATGAACTGTGCGGAAATCACCAGCCGTAGCAGCGCTTACCATCATCATTAGCTGGGCCTGTTCCTGCATTTGTGGCCTCTTGAGAAATTGTTGAGATGTGAAAAAGAAAGAAAAAAAATCTCCCAAACTTTTACATCCAATATGTTTGGAGTCTGGATCAGATCTTGTCAAGACTGTCTTCAGGCTGCGCTTGTCCCACTAATTTTTTGGTATTTTTAAACCTGTTTTTAAATTGGGCCATTAGTTTAAACTCTGCAGTGACACTGACTTTGATTACCTCATATGCTGGTGTCTGTGAGGAATGAGCTGTGTTGAAGTCAGTCAACTTCAGGTGTGTAAAAGCAGTATGAAAGGAGAAGTCTCATCCAGACTTTATACTACTGTAGTCTGAATGTGGCTTGCAGTGGCATTCAACCTGATCTAATTGTGGGTGGCTGTATAGAGTCCAAGCAAAGATTCACCTAGCTGATGTTCACTTTTTGACACTATTTAATACTGGAAAAGTCAGGAAAGGGATTAAGAAACAGGATGGTTATGGAGTGATCTTTTCTTCTGTGTATTTCTTCAGTTCCCAGCTACTGATACTTAGACTTTCTGAGCAAGAGCTCAGCATAAGAGCACAGCTGTTCATGCAGCTGTAATAGCCAAATGCCCCTTGTTATGTCTGACCTGTATTCCCTGTGACAGTGTTTCCTAGGCTGGTTCATTTTCCAGGGCCTCCTTGGCTGCCAGCAGGAGTGCTGTGGCAGGCTCCAGTGCCTTCGGGGTGGGCATGCAGCGAGCCCACCTGCTGCAGTAGGAGTGGTACCCAGTGCTGGCAGCTGCCTGCTGCCTTCGGAGCATCCCTACTGCCCCACTCTGAGACTGCAGTAAGAGCCATCCTGAGAAGGAGTTTCCTAAAGTGGTGTAATCATCCTTTGTCTTCAGTTTTTTTTTTTTCTTCTGCTGCTTGTAACTGCTTTAGGGAGGATTTTGACAGCTAAGTTCTTTGGTCATGAAGCCAAATCGTTTCAGCTTTGGAGAGTATTTGAGCGATGGTACTGGGATGATTGGAGTTGCAAAAGAGTGAGGGGGAGAGAGTAAAATTTACCCATGCTTGCAGATTTTTGCCACATGGTTGCAGAGGGGGGCGAGGGATTTGCTCATCAAAGTCCTGGTTTGGTTTGGAGTCAGTGGCCTGGTCGCAGTGCTTTTGTACTCACATGAAACATGGGCCAGGCTGTTGGACTTCCCATAGCTGTTGGAGAAATCACTTCGTCCTGGAAAGCCACTGAAAGTGTGACACTAACTCTCAGAAGTTCTTGGAAGATGCTGTGCTTTAAGAGGTATAAAGCACTGCCAGGTTGGAACTGAAGTATAGAACAAAGCAGACTCTGGCTGAGTTAATCTGTGATCAGAGCCTCTTCTCCTTAAGAAGCTGATTAGACAACCTAAAGTTCTTGTTTCCTCAGATTCTGCCCTCACATCCATGCAATGCCAAGCCCTGTACTCTGAAGACAACATATATTTCAGATTCAGATAGTTCTTGCTGACTTTCTGTTGGAGTTGTTTCAGATTCTGCCAGTCATGCTGGATCAGAATCAGGCTGTGTTCCTTTATAATAGTCAAATGCCTCTCCAAATACTTCCCTCTGTGAAAAAATTATCAAATTTGTGACTACTTTAGGTAGACCTATTTAGAAATACAAAAATGCAAATTAAAGATATAGACAGGAAGCCAAGGTGTTGGATGTCATCTAAGCCCTGGTAGCTGTACACGTGTTCTTAGCCTGTCACAAATACACAGTACCTCGGTGAAATAGTTTCTCTGCTTGGTTTACCCCCATGATAATGAGTTTAGATCATATAGTTTCTTACAAATGTCAGGTGAGGCATGACAACTCATCGTTAGTCAGTAGTGCCTTTGAGCCTACATGCTACTGGGAAAGCCTGCTCCTTTGTTACTGGTACTGTCGTATCAATGGGTTGTACAATTGTACAAGTTTGAAGAAGTAGTATTTACATATGACCTCCTAGAATGAGTTCAAGATCAAATTATAGCCAAACATGAATATATACAAATATTTTCATGCAAGGGGGTATAATACAAATTTTCACAGAAGCTCTTTAGAATCTGATTAACTTATAAAGGCTTCCCACCAAGTTCACTAGCAATTACTTCTTTACAGATGAAAGTCAAAGCCCTAAGCAGTAAGGATGAATCTCAGGAAATGTTTCAGAATTCCATAATCCATTGTCTTAATTGTTTTAAATGCCATGATCCATCAGGTTTCATCAGCTGTCAGTTGCCTTCCATTCTGTAGCTGTCACATGACTCTTCAGAAGCACTGGATGTAAATTGTGATGTGTGGTGTTAAGATGATTAGAGTAAAAAAGATACCACTTGAATACTTCTAAGGACTTCAAACTATTTTTTAATTTACCTGTATTTCTTGTGGGTTTTTGTTCATATTAGTTGATTATCTATATTTCTTGTTAAACTGGCTGATTTTGCCTCAGGCTTCCTTTTCAGAGCTAGTTTTGTCTTCTCTTTCCCTTGGACTTCTCTCTCCTCATTCATGGTCTCATTTGCAGTGTCTCTGGTGCAGCCCATCAAAAGCAGACATTTTCAAAAGCTTTTTCTTCTAAACTTTAGCACTTAATTAAAGAGATGGTTGCTAAGAGATTGTGGAAAACATCATTAAAAGGGTCTGATTGCTCTTTTCCTGGCCTTCTACCCACAGCTTTCAGATCAAAATTTAGGAGTAAATGGCATAGCAGCATCCCAAGATATTAATGTGCTGTGACAATGGACAGAATACAAGGAGACTGTGCCAGTCCCATGCCACCAGGAGGTGCAGAGAAGAGCAGGACTGAAGAGCAAGATCCAGGACTAAATGTGTTGGGAAAAGCACATGAGTTTTTTCAGATTTGTGATCTGGAAGGCAAAGGCTTCATCACTCGTCAAGACATGCAGGTAAACCAAAATTGGCTATGTGAAATGCACAATGAGAGAGGCTCCTAATGCCCTTAATGAGTTGAGACTAATTTAGCGTTAAAATTTTTAACACCTTCCTGATAACTTTAAAGAGATACGTGGTATTTGAAATAATCTCTTTGAAGTCTTACATAATGCTTGCATTTGCTTCCACAGACAAAGCAACAAAAAAGTAGAAAATCAGAGGAAGTTTGAAAAATGCCCGAGGAACTTAATTCCATTCTCAGTGAGAAAGTTGAAAATCCAGTAAATTCATTACTTTGACTTGCCACAGCATCATGAATGTGTTCAGTCCACCAATTTTATCCTTTTGGTTTTTTAGCAAAACTGTGTAAACGAAGTCTTCACTTTGGTTTCACCTGCCATTGTTGAACTCTCGGCTGGATGGCATGTTTATATAGGAAACAGAGGAACAGTATTTTAGTGTTCACAATAATCTTACCAAATTGTTCTTAAATTGTTTGAGGGGGCAAAATAGCATTTGATGAAAATTTTGATGAAAAAGCAACTATGTAACAGTTCTTTGAAAATGGGATTGGGTGCATATTGTAGAAATGATGATTTGAACCGATATGTGGCAGAAAACAAGCATGCACTCATGCTTGACAGGCAAAGCGTAATTTCATTGTGTTAATCCATTTCTACTTCAGTACTTACGGATGGAATAGAGTTGGGGAGCAGTAGCATAATAAATCCAGTGCGAAGTACTAAATTTTGGAACCTCCATATCTTCAGAAATAAAGATGTGTCTGTATATAGGAAAATGCAAGCAAAACACTTTTAACTATAAATGTTGGAAAAGCAAAAACCTAATAGTAAATTACTTGGATTACTAAGTCTCAAGAGCTTTCTGTGCAGTTGTTGCTGAATTTTGTGATGACCTGTGCTAATTCTGCAATGTTGAAAAAAGGTAGGTGTGCAGATGCTCACTGTGCTCTAAACTTTACCAATATACATTATCTCATTGAAGTAACTGCAAAAAACAAAATATGTTGTTAGTGGTAATATTGGTAAATCCAGACCCAAAGAGAATTTCGTGTATTATAATTTTATTGTCTTTCCAAAAACTGAATGGTATATATTTATACCTAGTGGAAGAGCCATATATGTATGTATGTGTATATAACTCTTTAATACCTGTTTTTGCAAGGAACATAAAAACTTTTGTTTCTGTTTAAGCACAAAACCTAGAATCAGAGTGCTGATGTGTTTTAGAACCTGAAGTATAAACTTATGTTGTGAAAGATGCAGTAGAGAAGGGCTGCAAAGAACAAAAAATACATTTCTTCTATCTCACCATGAGTATTTACTTAACATATCTGACAACTTCAGTATGGATATAAGTGTCTGGTCCATTTAAATATAGACATAAGCATGCTCAGAACACTTGAGAAGTTTCTTTATATTTGCTCAGACTTCCTGCTGATCCAATTAAAGATAATATTACAAATAGAGACCTTTGAAGATACTGGGTTATCCTTATTCCACTCAACACTTTAGTAAATGAAGAGTAATTCAGCTGAAATCAATGCAGTTCTATTGACAAAAAACTGGGGTGAGACACAACTCCTCCATTTGACTTTACAGTAATTTAGTGACAGTGAATAAAAATTATAAAGAGAAGTCTTCTATGCTAATTCTAACAAGTCAGAAACCCTTATTCCTGAAGCCAGTGATAGCTTTCTCATTGTCCTATCTTCCTTGTAATTTGGTAATGAATTAAATAGAGATTTATTTGGACGCCAGCGACAGTAATCTACAATGTTTTCTCATGGATTTGGTACCCATTATTTTATTAATGTACAAAATGATTCTTTTGTACCGAACTGTAAATTAGACACATAATATTAGTTATTCATTATGCTTGATTAGGATGACTACTTGACTGGAGTCCTGGTATTGCAAACATGAGCTTGAAATCAGTATAGCTGATTTTGATTGCCCTTTTCATGATGTTCATTCCCTATAGCAAGGACATAAATAAAGTAAATCAGTTTTTTCCTTAAAAGGTATATCTTTTGCATCCTGCTGTTTGTTAATTCAGTGCTACTTACCATTAATGAATAATTGCTTCAAATACAAATTACTAACATTAAGCTTTTTAATTGTTTAGTCATGTGATGAGGCATGATTTTCAACAGTGCTGAGTATCTAAAATCCAATTAACTTCAGTAGAACAGATGTTGCAAACAAAGTTTATTATGTCTATAATACAGTAATTATATTAAAGTTTTAGACCTCCCTGATTATATCCTGCTGTTTATTTTGAGATTATGTTAATACTGGTTGTTCAGAATTTTCCATTCCTTTTCAAAATATCAAATGTACTCAACTTTCAAACAAATGAGGTTTTCTGAAACTGCAAGAAAACAAATTCTACCTGAGACTTGAAACCACAGCTTTGCACTTTGGGCCTTGAGGTTATCATGAATAACAGGAATTAACGTTGCAAAGTGCTTTGGTTTAATATGTGTAGCAGAATTGTGTTCAGATCTTGCTTTTAGCTATTTGACCTCTGTCTTTTTATTTAGCAGAATAAAAGCTTGATATTTTCAGATGAGTAACCACAGATGTCATGAAAGCACAAAGCACATTGAGTGGTAATGTGGATAACTTTTTTTTTTTAAGCTCTGATGCTATTGTTGGATACAGTGGTGGTTTTTTGGGTTTTTTTGAGCCTCATATTGAAAGGATCTAGGTATTTTTTGCACTAAGCCCAATGTAAAAACACAACCTATGTGACCAACAATTAACATTTTGTTTTCCTAACAAAAAAAATCATTTTTTTTAAGAATAGGAAGAAGAGGTTGGGAAAACACTGACATAATCTTATTAACAAGTGTGGCCCCAGTCCATCAAAATCTGTAAATTATCCACAAGGGATTTAATGGAGCAAAATGTTTGTACGTTCTTCAAAATCTGCTGTTTTCATTTTTTTGGTCCAAGAAAATGCAAATAATTATGGTGCTATCTACTGCAAAATTGGTATAATTCAGTTCAGAATTCAAACCCTGCAACAGGGCACATCGGTGGTAGATGGAGAAGCATTTATTTCAGTCAGGTTTGCAGCAGGACCTGCAGGCAGTTGTACTGGAATCGCACGTGGGTCTGTGCTGATGACATGGTCAGAAAAGGCCAGCCAGCTTTCAAGAAGCACTCCTTCAGCAGGTCACAAAGATCTGGCAGTAGGAGTACGATTTCTGTTTTTTCTAAGTGTAAAAAGAGTAATTTGTCTGAAGCACTGCCTCCATCAGTGTTGTGTAGGCTGTAAGAATTTTACAAGAGAAGCTAATTTTAAAAAGTTTCCCTTCAGATCTAAGAGATTAAAGCTTTGGGAAGATGGATGTGTTTAAGTGAGAAACTGGTAAGTGTATCACTGACAAAGTAACTTACTTAGACTGAATATACGGCAAGCTTTCCTAGATTTTTTTTTTGGAAGCAGGCAGCAATGCCCAATAATCCTGCTCAGAAATCCCTTCAGGACTATTTCAGATCTGTGCTTTAGAAGCTCTGTTGCTTTCCATTCTCAGTATCACCTTGAAATTCCTTTTACTGCTAATTCCATTCAACACATACAGGTTTATAACATACAGCCTAAACCCTTCATTGCAGCCAGGGAAGAAGTCCTGGTCAGTGTACTCAGCCAGTTCTTAGCCTTGGCTGTATGGCTTGGTTTGAGTAGTGGTTTCTATTATTCTTGGATTGCAGGAGAAACGTTCTTTGTCCCTAAATCCCTTCTCTGCAGTGGAACAGATCGGTACTTCTGATCAACTTTTATCAACCTATTAGCTTGCAATTTTAATATGTTGCATATATAATAGGAGCTCAGGAAAGCGGTAACGATATTAGCTAATAAAGCAGAGAGCTCCACAAGGGTTGAGCATTTTCTCTAGAAAACTGAATCTCTTCTATGTGCGAATTAAAACATTACATCTCCGTTTAAATACTATGTATAGGCCCAGCAAATAGGGCCTTCATTTCTGTTGGCAAGTCATCAATTGTTTGAAATCTGAAGTCTGTCATGTCCCACCTCTCTCATTTTAGAGCTAGATCAAGTATGTTAATAAAGTGTGCTTTAATCTGCAAAATGCCATTGCTTAAATTAACTCATGGATTACTGCTTTGCTTTTCATAAGTAAATTATATATACTTTTTAGTTAAATAAGATAAAAAAGGTTGCTTCCTAAGCTGAGAAAAGGTTTTATTGTTCTGAATGCTGTCTCCCAGAGGAAATCCTGGCTGTTGTAGTTGTCCGCTGCTCCAGCTTCCTCCTCTTTCTGGGAATCTGTCTGTACTGGTAAAAGAATTACAGTAAAACCATTAGGGCCAGATATAAAGAAAATGTTTTGTGTGGGGGGTTTATGCCCCTCTCTTAATTCTTGGGGGAAAAAATAAGTGATTTTGTGGAGCTGGTTTAATGAAGTTTTGTCTTTTTGGTATGAGCATGCTGCGTTTCAGAAGTAGGTACTCATGAACTAAATGTAACTCATTACAGGAGCAGCAGGTTTGCTTCTTGGATCATGCAGCTTTCTTAGTTTTATTTACACATTTTAAAGCAGGTTTAATTGGGACAGTATACCATCCATGGTGTTCTTGTTTAGAGCATCTCTTGCTTGACCTCATGTAAGGGAAGGAACTAAGCATGCAGTTCTGCTGGCAAGTTTATCCAGCTGCATGATAATCGAGGCATTTCACCAGGATGCTGAGACTCCATCTCAAGCTCTGCCTCTTCGCTGTGTGATTGGAGTCTGTCACAAGGAGACTGTTCTCACTGCTTTGTTGTGAAGCAACTCATAAAGGCAAATGATGAAGTCATAAAAGCAAATTATCCTCAGTTTATGTTGTTTTACTCTGATATACTTGAATTTTCACACTGGGAAACAAAAGGACCTATCCTTCTGTAGTATGGATGTTTTGTAGAATCTAGTCTTCCTCATCTTGTAGTACTGGGTAAAGTTGCTGCATGTTTTGTCATTCCAGAGACTGCATCCTGAGTTACCTCTTAGTCTGGAAGAGCTTGAAAAAGTTTTTGTTACGTTGGATGCTGATGGCAATGGTTCGCTCACCCTGAAGGAGTTCACCACAGGATTCAGTGAGTTTGGAAAGCATGTCTCCTTTATAGAGCTTTAGTCATATTCTATACTCTCCATATCAATAAAAAAGCATTTTATCTTAACAATGCTCACAGGGAGCCAGATTATTCCCTAGATATAGTAGATATATGTAGCAGATGAAGAAGTGGTCAAATTATGTGAGTAAATAGACAAAGGGCTCCTGATCTTTGTCTCCTGTTTTAAGATGGCAAGCCATAGCATGATACAAGACATATGATGTAACAATCTGAATTACACCTGATTTAAGCTATGGAGTAAATCTACCAACAGACTTTGGAAAATTTCCCTGGGGCGGGGTGGGGGGGATGGAAATGTGTTTTATTTCATATTGGGTCATAAGACCTGAGAGATAATTAAGATTCTCTCTAAGATTAATGTAAGATAATGTTGAAAATACGTTAATACTACTGTCCTTACAGCTGTGGGAATGCTTTCTACAATAAATCAATTCAAGTGATGTTACTTATTTTGAAACAAAACAGGATGAAGCAATTGTTACAGCATGATGGGAGTTCATAATTTCTTTCTAACTGCCTGCTTTGCAACAGCACTCTTGCTGTCATGTTCTGTGCGTTTGTGAAAGGGTTGCTTTCTCCCCAGCTGTGAGGTTTCAGATAAGATGACAATGTTAGTGAGACTATGGTTGTTTACGCAGAACCAATTTTGTACTGAAATTTTAGCTCTGCTGACTGTAAGCACCGGATTTAAGCATTTTCTCTAGAAAACTGAATCTCTTCTAGGTGTGAATTATAACATTAAATCTCCATTTAAATACTATGTATAGGCCCAGCAAATAGGACCTTCATTTCTGTTGGCAAATCATCAATTGTTTGAAATCTTAAGTCTGTCATGTCCCACCTCTCCCATTTTAGAGCTAGATCAAGTATGTTAATAAAGAGTGTGCTTTAATCTGCAAAATGCCATTGCTTAAATTAACTCATGGATTACTGCTTTGCTTTTCATAAGTAAATTATATATACTTTTTAGTTAAGTTTAAAAAGTTTATTGAACTTGGAGATTATTTTCATAAGTAGTCCCTGCAAAACCACAATTTTCTGTTAAGGGAAATTGTAAGCGGCTGCCATATCCAGCCGCTCCAGAGCCTGGGGATTCCTCCTGCCTAGCTGCTGGAGCCCGGTCCAGAGACTCAGATGGATGTGGCTGCTGCTTTCCTGTTTGCAGGTTCAACTGGTAGTGAAGTGAAACATGTATCCCAGAGACACTCACACTTGCACACAGACACACAAAAAGGACATGGATGCAGCAGGCTACACAAACTGCCACAGACAAGATGCTGCCATCAGCAGCAGCTAGTATAGGATTCACATAAAACATAAGGATAGACAGTGTAAAGCATGCTACATTTTAAACTGCTACACGGTATTGACAGGTATTTTCTAGGGAACCAGGCTAGGTGTTCATGCATTTGGCAGGGTAGTGATGTTGGTGTTCCTAGTAGAAGCAGAAGCTCTACTAGATAAAGGCTGCATTAGAATACTAGAGAATGGAGGAAAAAAGTAGTATCTGAATAAAACTTGTACTGCACCAGTTAGTATGGGAGAATCCTGTTCATATTTCTAAATGGTGGCAAGTGTGAAATTTACTGTAACCTCTCTTTGCAACATATTCTATTGTCTCTGTTGTCAACATGCTCTGCTGGGTGCTATGAGGGAAAAAACGCAAGACAGAGTTGATAAAATAATTCCCGTTTCCTTGGGTTTACGGCAACTTCTGTACTAAAAGTTAGAATATAACCAAAGTTCCTCTGCAGAAATCCTCTGCAGAAAATCACAATACCCTTTTTGCCTAGAATCCTTAAAAATTCTGATTTGCAGATGTTGAAATAAAATAGCTGGCACATTTAGAATTTGATGGAATGCATCTGATCTTCCCTAACTGAGCACATTGATTATTCATGTGGCAGTTTCAGTTCTGCATCCTCACTGCCTTCCTTTTTATGGATGTAGCTAAAAAGCACATAGCTGTTTGTTTTAGTATTCTTTGCAGGTTTCAGTATCTTTGTCTCTTGTTGTCTATATATACACAGCCCCTTTTTATGTCCAAGTTGTAGCTTGCTTTTTTTGGTCATTATATTCACTGTAGGATCTTAGCTTACCTTTTTTTTTTTTTTTTTTGAGGTCAATATTGATAGTCAGATCTGAAGCCAGATTGGATATAGTCAGATCTCTTCTACAGGTGTTGCCTCCACACCTTCCCACTTTGAGATATGAGTTCAGATAGTTCTGCACTTCTGATTCTAAGATAGGTTCAAGCTTCACCTGTTTGTTAATTTGCTTGAACCCTTGAGACCAGTTGACTTCTGTAATATCTATTCTTGCTTAGCATCATATTTAAACTGAATCAACTCACTTGTCAATCTCTGGTTATTATAATCAGTTCTCCTGTAGTGTTCTCAACACTTATGAGAGCAAATACAAAGTAACATATGTTGTTGGCTAGTGAAAAATTGAGGATGTGTCATGACTTTCATGAAAATCTCTCATGACTATGATGTGGTGTCCAATAGCCAGGAATACCTGAATTGCAGAATTGTTGAGATTGGAATGGACCTCTGGTGGCAGTCTGGTCCAACACCCCTGCTCAAGAAGTACCACCTCAAGCCAGTTGCCCAGGGCTGTGTCCAGATGCCTTTTCAGTATCTCTGGAGGGAGACTCCACAACTTCCTTGAGTAGCCAGTGCCAGTGCTTGGTTACCCTCACAGTGGAAATGTATTTCGTGATGTTCAGGTGGAACCTCCTGTGTTGCAGTTTGTGCCCATTGCCTCTGGTCCTGTCACTGAGCACCACAGAAAAGAGCCTGGCTCCATCCTTTTTGCAACCCCCCTTCAGCTATTTATATATATTATATCCCCGAGTCTGCTCTTCTCTAGGCTAAGCAGTCCCAGCCCTCTCAGCCTTTCATCATAGAAGAGATGCTTCAGCCCCTTAATCATCTGTGTGCCCCGTTGTTGAACTCTCGCCAGTGTGTCCATGTCTCTGTTGTGCTGAGGAACCCACAATTGGACACAGAACCCCAGGTGTGGCCTCCCCAGTGTTGAATACAGCAGAAGGATCACTTTCCTCAACCTGCTGCCAATACTCTGTCTAATGTGGCCAAGGACACCATGAACCTTCTTTGCAGCAAGGGCACACTGCTGGGTCCTGTTCAGCCTGGTGTCCACCAGGATTCCCAAGTCCTTTTCTTCCAAGCTGCTTTCCAGTTGGATTGCCCTCAGTACATATTGGTGCGTGGGGTTGTTCCTCCTCAGGTGCAGGACTTGGCACTGCTCCTTCTCAGACTTCATGAGGTTCCTGTCAGCCCATTTCTCCAGACTGTTGAGGTCCCTCTGGATGACTGCTCAACCCTCTGGTGTATCAGCTACTCCTCCCAGTTTGGTGTTGTCCGCAAACTTGCTAAGGGTGCACTCTGCCCCACCATCCAGGTCACTAATGAAAATTTTAAGTCAGACTGGGTCCAGTATTGATCCCTGGGGTCCATGCTAGTCACTGGTCTCCAGCTAGACTTTGCACCACTGGTCACTACCCTCTGGGCCTGGCCATTCAGCCCCTTTTCTGCCCACCTCAAATGCTCATCCAGCCTGTACATTAAGAGCTTCTCTGTAAGGATTTTGTGGGAGGCCTTACTGAAGTCCAGGTAGACGATATCCACTGCTCTTCCCTCATCTGCCAGGCCAGTCAGTTCATCATAGAAGTTTATCAAGTTGGTCAAGCGTGACCTCCCTTAGCATGGATTCACCACTCCTGATTTTCCTATCCTTAATGTGTCTGGAAATGGTTTCTAGGATTAGGTGCTCCATCATGTTTCCAGGGATCAGGGTTAGGCTGACTGTGGTTCCCTGGGTCCTCTTTCTTGCTCTTCTTGAAGATTGGAGTGACATTTGCTTTCCTCCAGTCTTCTGGCACGTCTCCCAGTCACCATGATCAATCTAATATAATCAAGAGTGGCCTGACAGTGACATCTGCCATGGTCACTGCAGCCAAGGCTTTCTTTTATTTTCACATCCCCAACAAAGCCCTACTTGTTGGTGGAGGTCCAGCAGAGCACCTCTCCTCGTTGGCTCCTCTGTTACTTGGAGGAGGAAGTTATCATCCAGGTACTCTAGGAACCTCCTGGTATGCTTATGTCATACTGTGTTGTCTCTCCAACAGATATCAGGATACTTGAAGTCCCTCATGAGGACTAGGGTCTGCAAACATGAGGCTGTTTCTGTTGTCTGTAGAAGGCTTCATCCACTTGTTCTTCCTGGTCAGGTGCCCCATAGCAGACACCTGCTATACTGTCCCCTTTGCCTGCCCTGTCTTCAATCCTAGCACATAAGCTCTCCATCAGCTCCTCTTCTATCCCCACACGGAGCTCCATGTATTGCAGCTGCTCCCCCACGTAGAGGGCAACTCCCTCTCTTCATCTTCCTTTCCTGTCCTTCCTCAAGAGCTTGTATTCCTCCATTGCAACACTCCAGTCGTGGGAGCCATCCCACCACGTGTCCATGATCCAGTCTTTCTGTTAATAATAGAAATATTCTAAATAGATGGAAGAAACTGCTATGGGGTCAAATTTGGAAGAATTAAAATGCGTGTGAGTCAAATGGAGGGAAATGAGTGTTAATGTAGCTTTCTATATGCAGTTTATACAGGAATTTGAGGTGTGCCTTTGGTTATGCACTAAAAAGAATGTTAAAAGAGGGAGTATGTTTTATTAGTATTACTACTGTGACTATTTTAGATTCCTACCTTCTGTTTAAGCATATTGGGAAATAAGGCTGCAACACTTACAAAGTGCATGTTGCTGCAGTTTTTACCTTTTGTTTATGAAGCTCTGAATTTTTTCAGTATCTTTGTGAATTTTGAGGTGAGTGATGTACTGAAGCTTAGACATTAAACTGGGGACAAAATTGGGCATAGAACTCAGGGATCCTCTTGCTATGCCTCATGCTTTTGTTGTTTCAGTATACTCCCTTTTCTTGCAAACAAGTGTAGGTGTTTACCTCACAAATTATATTTACTGTAAAATTTGATCTTTAGTATGTTGCTCTTCGACATTGCTTCTTATAGTAAGTTCTGAGAATACTAATGCGTGTAATTTCTAACTTTTAGGCCAGTTTCTTTTGGGGCAGATTGCTTTGAATAATGAGATTATCCAGCAATCAGAAGGTGAAACAGCCTGCCCACTCAAATGTGAAGAGACCATGAGTGATGATGGGGATGAAGAATTCCAGTTCTCAAATCTGATGGATCGGCTTGGAGCTAAAAAGGTTTTGGATGAGTGAGTCTTCGCAGCAATAGTAATAGATTGTATGATCTTTCATGATTCAGCTCTGGGTTTGATTTTAATGGAATCCAAGGTGAATGATGAGAACTAACACTGCTCTTTAAAAATTAATTTTCTTGGTTGTCAGATATGATAGAATGGCATTCAACCAAAATTTCCAAGACCAAAGCTATTGTACTCCAGGCATGTGAAACATGTTTGTGCAATAGGAAGGCTATGTCATTAATGCCCTGACGTACCGTGGGTTTTGAACATAGATAATGACTAGCATGTAACTCACAGATGCCACTGATTTCAATCAAATGTGATCAGTGCATGATGACTGCTTTTTTTGGCAAGGGCTGTGTTTAAAGTGCATCAGTTAACCGTAGGAAATGTTTTCTCCCCTTTTTCTGCCCTTTTTTCCTTCCCTACATAATTGCAAGTTGTGATTGCTCTGATAACAGAGCAATCTGTTTGTCTTCCAGTACCAGAATGACTCACTTTGAAACAACAGAACCCAAAAACTGCTTTAAGAGCTTCTTGTGTGTTGGCCTGGCATTCGTTGGTCAGTCACAATGAATATTCTAGATCCAAAAAACCCCAGGGCAGAATGGGACAGAATCTGGACAGGTAGCGGGAAAGTTTAAGAAATGCACCAGTGATCCTTACCATGAAATAGAAGTGCTCATCAGTGCTTCTCTTCACCTGACTGCCTGTTAGAGTTGATTGTCAGTTATTCTGAAACACTTTCATTATGAAGAAATTTTTATTACCTACTTTTGCTATCCTTACCCTCATTTTGTCCTTTAAATACAGTGCTCTTTGCTGGCTAGGTTCAGGCTTACAATGCACATGGAAGAGAAGATGAGTCACAAAGAAGCAAACAAAAGTTGTTCAGGAGAATTTTGGCAAAGTTACAAAAGAATTATCATTCACAGTGGAACATCTTTTTTTTTCCAGTATCTGCTGAACAGATTTGGAAACAAAACATTCTCTTGGTAAATCTTTAAATCAAAATTTTCAAGATGTCCTGTTCTGATTTTTGTAGCAGTCCCACTGTGGAATGAAAGTGGGTTGAAAATGAAAAACAACAGTACAAATGCAATTTTTTAACTTGTCGAACTAATTTAGGAAACATTCATACTCATTTCTCATGAGGAAGTGTTTTTGATTAGCTTTCCCATTGCCCCCTCCCCACTAGTTTTGTGGGAACGTCTACGCTGTACCACCCTGTCACTTCTACAGAAGTATCTCATCTGTCTCCTTTCTTATCCATTCCTGTTTAGATGAAGTGCCTGGCAAGGCACCCACTAAGCAAATAGTTCCTGTGATTCTCTGCAGTCATGCATGGCCAAACTTTATGATGCAGTTTTTGAATAAATGCAGTTTCCATCATTTCCCCACCCACCTCATCCTTTTCAAATCTGTCACTGCCTAAATAGTCCTTGTTTTTAATAAGCTTTGTGTTAATCAGTGATGCCCTGAAGCCTCCATCCACTAGGATGCTGTGAACATTTATTGCAGCCTGAGAAATGTTCTCACTTGATGAATCCTTTATGATCTCTTCTTTCAGTGAGAGTGATGTGAAGCAACTTTGGTTGCAGCTGAGGAAAGATGAACCTCATTTACTCTCTAATTTTGAAGAGTTCCTGGTTAGAATTTTTTCCCAGCTCCAAGAAGCAGATAATGAGAAGAACCAGTTGGAATGCGCTCTAAAAAAGTTAGTATTTCTCTTTGTTGGACTGTTTGTATATTTTTACAGCTGTCTTATCTACTGTTTGTATGTTTGAAATAAACAAGGTATTTCAGTGAAGAACTGAGGACTATAATCACAAGAGTTCCTGTAATGTAAAATATTATTAGTCATGAAGAGTACCATTAAAATTATTCATAATGCAGAACTGGCTTTTCTTTTCTAGTTAACAGGTTTTGTTGACTGAAATTCTTTTTCAGATGTCTATCATTGCATTGTAGTTTTAAGACAATATTAAGGATTTCACTTCTAGTTAATCAGTTTGATTACAGGGGACAGTCAGGTTTATCAGTAAATCTGGTAAATTGTCTGCATGCTTCTTGAACATTGTATGCAGAAAAGCTGTAAATCTGGATTAACTGGCCAGAGAAATGAGAGGTTTAAGATGTTAAAGCAGCACAAAGCACTGATACCAATGAAAGTTTAAGTTAATAAATATATAGAGAGAACAAACATATGAAGTATAGTAAACAATCTATATTGGTTTTATATATAAAAACATATCGTGTATATATAGAAACAAATATATTGGAACTAAAAATTAACAGATCATCCTTTGGAAGTTGAGAATGAATGTGGTCTTTCATCTTGCCTTCCTGACTTGCCTCTGTGAGTCACTAGGCAATCATGCAGTCTACTCTCAGATTTTTTTCTCCTTTCCTGGATGTAGGCTCTGCTTTTGTCTTAAGTTGTTCCTTTTTTTCTAACGTGGATGCCCTGAGAAGCCTCCTGCATGTGCTGGGATCTTTATGCCATCCCAGTCTATGCTGTCAACCTTCTGTTTCTTCTAAATTTCATATTTCTATACCTATTTTTTGTCTTTTCTTCTGGAGCTTTCACACATGCATATTTTCATTCATGCATCTGAAGCCTGTAGTCTAGAGACCCAGGGGTTTCCAGTCCTGGTTCGATAGATGCAGTATGCTGCTGCTGTTCCCATTTGTAGGTCCAGACAGTAGTGAGGCTGAATGTATATGTTCTCAATACACACCCATGCAGATGCGCCACACATGGGGGACTGTGTAGACTGATACTGATTAGAAAGCAGCACCTCTGCTGGCACCCACCTACGCACAAGCAGCATTCCCACAAATACGAAGGATGACAGCCTGATTCTGCTTCTCCCATCCTGTTTACCAGGAGTGGTAAACTATCCAATGTCCCTGTCTGTACCCTGGGACCCTTACCCATTCTTTGAATCAGACCTTGGGTCTTTCCAGGTGTGGGTCATCTCCTACTAGCTGACTGGTTCAGCTGGATTGAAGTTTGCTACCAGATTGTGTTCATTTGCTCACTTGTCAATGATCATAGATCCTTCAGATACTAGCATGAGGTTTTCAAAGTCCATTTAATATCCATGGCAAGACCGTAGCT
Source organism: Falco naumanni (assembly GCF_017639655.2). NCBI lineage: Eukaryota > Metazoa > Chordata > Aves > Falconiformes > Falconidae > Falco > Falco naumanni. Next base: position 7,929,894 of record NC_054058.1, on the reverse strand, counting down.
CTTTTACCTCCAGTCATCAGCTTAGACCTTGAGTTTTTCCAGATGGAGATCTCCTCCTCCTCACTGGCGAGTTATAAGTTTATAATACATAGTATAACATGCAGCATGATCCCACATAGAGGAAATCTGTGGTACTCTGTTGGGTGTTACTCAAAGGCATAGGGTTGATTTCACTGTGAATTTTTATTTATATGTAGTATGTATGTGTATATATATATGAGTGTGTATATTTAAAGAAAACTTCTCTATGCCAGGTAAGGTTTTTTTTGCCTAGGAAAAAATGTTGATAACTTTTAAATAGCCTTGAAAAAGAGATTTGCATATTGTACTGTCTACTGCTGACCTTCTTACAGATACTAGTATTTTTGTCCTCTGAATGTGTAAGCTATGGCACTGCGTGCACTTAGAGTGTGACTGGTTTTATTAGTAACAGGACATAATTTTTTCTCATAGTAAACATGTGCTTTAGTATTTCAGGTAAACTGACCCACTCTGATTTTGTCAGATACTAACCTCACCTCAGTTTTAAATTTTATTTTAAGCAGTTAAGATGACTGTTGGAGAAGAAACAAAACTTAGGACTGTGATCCCTTGGTTAAAGAGTTTCAACAAAGATTCCTAACAAGATATCAAATATTTGTTCTGATATGCTCATGGAAGAGGTCTGTCAGCGCATCAGACATACTCTGTGCCAATATAATCGTGGGCATGTTTCTCCTTTTAGGTGATCTGTAATTTTGGTTCAGTAGAACAACCACCAAAATACTGCTGATGAATTTTTACATAGAACTGAATACACTTTAAGGAAAACAAAGCAAATGGCTACATTTTTGTCCCAGAACTAGTGTTCTTTTCCTCACTGGTGTTTATCATCATAATGGAATTGATTATGGGCTGTTGCCTGTACTTGTAGATTTCAAGGCAAGATGAAAATATGAGATGTAAACCCTCTCCTTTTAAAAATACTCATTTACTTCTTTATTTCTTCTCATTTAAACAAAAGTGAGAGACTTTTACTACAGTAATGTATCAAACCAAATACTGTATATATATATCTGGTCTGGTGCTGTCAGCAATAGCTAAGCTCTGCGCTGCAAGTGTGAACTAGTAGCTTTATACATTAATCCATTTTGCTTTTGGCATCTATACAGTGAATACAGCTTTTGTTTGCCAGAGTATATTAGTATTTAACTTTAAGTGCTAATTTAAAATTAGATGGTTTCTTAAATTTAGCAGTGGTGTTTTTTAAATAGGCCGATATATTGAGTGCAAAAAAGCAGTAGATGAACTTCATTTTAGGTAAATGTCAGGGAGATACAATAATATAAGTCACGCTAATGTGATCCTGGGCTTGGAACGGGCAGTTAAAACTCCTGAGAAAGCCCTTGTGGTCATTGCAGAGAACTTCCTGAAATCATCAGTTCAGGGTGCAATGGCACCACCACCCCCCCCCCCCCCCCCCCCCCAGTAAAATGCAATGTGTGATCAGGAAGGGTACTGAGAACATGACAAAACATGGGTTTGCAGCTACATAGAATCATGTTGTGCTTACGTCTTGAGTACTGAATAAAGTTCTGGTCTCTGCACCGCAAGAAGAATGTAGTGGAATGAAGAAAGGCACAGAGAATGGCAACTCGGTAGTTAAAGGAATGGAATGGCTGTTCTGGGAGAGCTATTTTTAAAAGGAAGGGTCTCTTGAGTGAGGAGGTAAAGGCTGGAGTGAGATACAATAGACCTTTACAAGTAACCATGAGACCACTGACCAGGCTGAACAAGGAGCTGTTATTCTTCAAATCCCTAGCAGTAGAACCAAGAAGTATTTATAAAGACTAATAGGAAGTAAGCTTAAAACAGATGAGAAAGAGACCTTTTTCTTCTAATAGCAGATAAAATCTGCAACTGCCATTAGCTCTGTCTGCTGCTGCGCTTTGCGTTTGAAAGACAAACCTAGTAAAAAAGGTGGCCTGTGTTTCAAACAACAGAGTTCTAAACAGAGGAGATAAACAAGAGTAAACAGGAAGGGAAGGATGAACTGACTTCTCATTTGGCTTAGCATGGGACAGTGTCGGAGCCCACCTTTGGTGGAAGGAGAATCAACATCTCAGGACATCAGTGCACAAAGTGTGCAAGTCACTGTATTTTTTTAGGGGGAAGGAAGAACCATTACAACAAACTGCATGAACAGCAATTGTGAAACCCAAACAATTCACATTGCAGGCAGAAATTAAAGCCTTGTGAGTGTGCTGATCCTGAACTCATGATCTGAACTTGGTGAACTCACACGTTACATTCCGTTTTGGTTAATGTGCTCAACAACAGCACTGTCTCCCTTTCTTCTCCATGTGCTTGTTCCAACAGCATTACTGGAAAGAGAAAGATCATGTTATCAAATATTGCTGAAATTATACAATTATGTGTTGAGTAAAACTGGATGGTATGATCCCAGGGAACAGAGATTTTAATTATAACATTTTTCATTTTTCACATAACAATGATATGCCCTTATGTCTTTAATTATTTTCCCCTGACTGCATGTGGGGAATACTTGCCATCTAATGTCTTGGGTTATTTTTTCTGCTGATTGTTAGTTATGTTACTTACGTGTTACACTTTTGATTTTAACAGGATATTACTTTACCTCTGCTTAATTCAATCAGAATTACGATGGTAAGCCATGAATGAAATGCTTGGGGAATATTCAAAAACGTCACGTGCTTATGTGCCAGGCAAACAAAAAAGATTTCTACATCCAGAGGTACCTCCTGGATGTGGTCTTGATGGTGCTGCTGTATCCTTTGCCTCACATAAGAGGAAAGAAATACCTAAATCAGCAGCTTAATAGTGCGGGACTGAAGTTATTTTCCATGTCACACAGAAGCAAAGAAAATACGAGTCCCATAGAAATGCTGACTACTGTGCAAGGTGTTCTGCCTGTGCGAAGTTACAGAGTTTTTCAGTACACAGTCAGTCTAGCCCCAATCAAAATGATATTATATTGTATGAATACAGTATTTTAAAATACAATATTACAGTCTCTGCCATACCTATCTAAATAATTGTCAAATCTTTATAAATTTGTGTAATTTTGTTCCATTGATGAGTGCTAATTTCTTATGAAGCATTTTTTTAGTTTTAAGAAAATAAAATTTTAGATCAGAACGTGACCTGACTTTACAATGGGAGCAGTAGTGTAGCAAAAAGGGCTTCTGGATTTTCTGGCACTCTCTATTTGAAGCATTGCAGTTACATGAAGTGGCCCTTGTCTGGGCCTAGATTCACAAAAATCTAAACGACAGCGATCGATTTCCTCAAATTGGTGTAGCTTGGTATTTGTTTATTACTGCTTTAAGTCCTGAGAAAATGCTTTCCTCCCCTTATTTTTTTACCTGTGACTGAAAATGCAAGATGGCGATGTCAAGTCTTCTGGTGTTTGAAAGGGGGAAAGAAACTCTTGTTTCTGTTCTTTCTCACTCTCTGTAGCTTAGGTAAATTTTTTGAAATTTCTTTCCAATTTGCTTGACTTTAACTAAGAGAGAATCAGGCCTTTAATAAATGGAAACGTAGAATCTGTAGAGAATTAGGTAAAAAAAAGATACTCAGATTACAAAATTAACAGCTTTTTTCCTACTGTATGTTCCTTGTCTTGCTCTTACTGATGTGAATGCTGTAGGAGATTATGTACTTTATTTGTAACATGCATTCTGCAGATTGTTCAAGGAGCAGCTCTAGAAAGATGAATGTGGGGGGATACGCAGTAGTGTTATATAAAAGCCCTGTTAATTTTTATTAAAAATCTTTCTAGGATGTCCCCTGAGTTTGATGCAAAGGTAAGTTTTGCTTTTTAGTTTCTGGATTAATGAGAATAGAATAGTAGCAGAACAAATGATGTCTTGTTCCCTTTCAACAGTTTTTTCTGCCCAAACTAAAGCATCTAAATGTAATCCTTCATGTATCGAACCACAGTGCTATTAATTGCAATGTTCTGTTGGAAAAAGGGAGCTTTTTAGGTCCTTCTTTTTTCCTACAGATACACTTGTACGCAGCGTATTTATTTCTGTTCCTCAGCTGGGCTTTTCAAATTTGTTTCAGCAAAGCTGTTAGAGAGGCAGTAAGGCAGCTTTCAGGAAGGGTTTTCAAGGAGTCTGTTCTAGCTAAAATGTCTTCGACATGATAGAAGTACCTCATTTAATGCTATGGAATGGTAAACAATGCAGTTCCACAGTAAAAAAAAAAAAAAAATGAAGTTGCAGTGAAAATACTTTTAACTGGCAAACTTACACTCTGGTATTACTGGTATTGTCACTAGGAAGCTCTCTGTTCCTTACACCTAAGATTTAGTAGTTGTTAAAGTTGCATAATGAACAGCTGCTTTAGATGTGTAGCTTTATTAGCCTCTGAGCTGTTGAAGCTTTACTTCCATGAGAAATAAATAAAAAATGAATCTGTGACCTTTCCCGCACAAAAATTACTATTTTCTTAATCCTAGAACATTCTCTGGAGTCTTCTGTTAAGGCAGGAATGTGGCACTTAGTTCATAATGTGAGCCATGATTTGCAGTAATGCTACAAAGACCCACTCAGTATACTTTTATCTCTTATTAGGAAGATCGCTGCTTATGATGAAGAAATTCAGCATCTCTATGAGGAAATGGAACAGCAAATCAAAAAGGAGAAAGAGCAGTTTCTCTTGAAAGTGAGTGTGTCTGTTATTGTGGGCATGGATTCTGCTCCCAGTTCCAGTGGTTTTATACTCACTCTGGGTGTGAAGTGAAGGCCCACAAAATGTGTTTCACAACAGAATAAGAAAACACATAGTTTATGTCCCTGCTCCTTTTGTACTGATCCACATTCTGCAGCTTCACCTTGCAGTGATGAACTTCAAAGTGACCTGGGGGATGAGAGGAGCACTGATGCCCTCTGCTCAGTGGTTGGCATGCAGTAGAACTACAGCCTCATTGTATTATCGATGCTGCTATAGGTCGAACTTCTGGTCACAATTAGGAAAAAATGGTCTTGGAGGTTGTTCAGAACATTGCTAATCCTGTTGAGTTCTGCAGTCTCTGCTTTTGGGGAGGGGGAAGTTATCACAGAAGAGCAACAAGAGATAAATCAAGTGATGGTCGTTTCTGAAACCACTGCAGCTGTTTGCAAAATAAACATAGGTCAGTTTCTTTTGTCACTGCCATGGTGCTTCCAAGGCAACTGACAATGATTTTCCTTTTCTTACAAAGTGTCCTTTAAATCTCCTCACCGCTTTCATAGTCTGTTCTTTGGATTTTTCTGTCCTCTTTTTCTCTCCTAAAACAAGGAAGATGACAAGAATTCCCAGTATGGTCTAGGAAGGTGTCATCTTAGAATCATTTGGGTTGGAAGGCAGCTATGTTGCTCCTAACTTTTAAACTAGATCAGGTTGCTCCAGGGACTTGTACAGTTGAGTTTTGTGTTTGCAAATGGTGGAGGTTCCATAGCTTCTCTGGGTGGCCTGGGACAACCAGTCATGAGCTATTGGCTCATGCCTTTTTGTTGTCTTGAAAGCAGTTATATAAGCGAAACCAGTGTATGGTTCCAAACAACACACAGTACTCAAAATGTTGCCAAAACTAGTGGCTATCCATCAGTTACTGTCTCCATCTCAATCAGGATATCTAAAAAATCCTTTTGTGACCCAAACATATAAGGTACTTTTTGTTTCCTGACATAAAGTGTGTTAAAGCAAAAAGAGCCTTTATCAGCTAAGGAATCAGTCTTTTCACTCGCCTCACAGGGTAGTGAACCTGACTCATAAATTTCAAGTTTTTCCATTCCAAGCTGGGAGCAGTTTTTAGTGGTGGATGAGATAAGCCCTTTATAAAAAGTTCATACATCAGCTCAAGGATAAAAAGTATTTGTAACTTTGCCTGACAGCAGTTGTTGTGAAAGAAATGGTTTATATGCTCTTAATAGCCCACAACTGAAGTTGCATTGAAAATCCTGAAACAACAGAGACTTTTCCATAAGCAATGATTGTTGGATCTCCTAATTAGCTGTATATTTGCAGTAAAGCCATTTCTTTTAAGCTTTTTCATTGAAGCTTCCCACTGAAGCTATTTACAGTTTAGTCAGCATTCACACTAATGGTTGTCAGACACTCAAGAAGTATTGTTTCTTGGCATGACTGATTTGGGATTTGGGGAGATCTGACTGTTAAATTGTTTCTCTAATGCAAAGTCTCACAAAGACTTTATAGCCTGGAGAGATGCATTGATGCCATATAAAAGGGTAATTATTATGGCTTGAATGAAGAGCAGCTCTTGAAGAATACATTTTAAAAAATTGGTAAGATGCAAATAAGTACAAATTGTAGCAATTTACAATACTTAATACCCTGCTGACTGAAGGTTATACAAAAGGGGCAGTTAGTCTGTCTTTTTTACTTGCATATATAGTCTTCCATGTAAGAAGCCAGTTAACGTGCATTTGATTACCCCATTACATGTACTGCTAAAGAAGAAAACATGTAGGCACCACTGTTGTCTTGAGGGAATTTTTATTTTTGTTTAGAGGCATTTTCCTGGGGACCTTGGAGAATAAAAGCCTGTTGTAAAGGAACAGGACGGATTCTCAGCTGACGTGAACTTCTGGAACCCAGTTTTGTTCAGGGGAGGTCTTGACAATTTGTGTCAGCTGAGGAGTGTCTGAAGGATTAGTTCCAAATAGGACTGGGAGTTCCCAGTGCTTGCAGGATACTTAGATAGTGGAGAGGCTGTTATAATTGCTAAGGGATAGGTGGAGCCTGAAGCCCAGACCACTTGCTTATAGTGGTGGAACATCTGTGACAAATTGTTGGTAGTGATGGATTTTAAAGGGGGCGGGTATTGTTTCTTTTGCTTCAACCTGACTTGCTGTGCTGTGTGTCAATACCCCGTATCTCCTGTGTCAATCCTGGTGTATTGTATGCGAGTTATGGTGTGACTCCATAATAGCTTAAATTTGTCTGGGTTGTTTCAATCAGTGCATTGTCATCAGTTGGCTGGTTCGGGAAACCAAATGTGACAGCTATTCATTTTTTTCTGGTGGGGTTTTTTTTTTCCCTGCTTGTTTAGCTCTCTGAAACAGCTCACTGCTGTAACAGATGAGCATGAATGCTAGTGTATAAGAGGATGAAGCTGGAAATGGGAGGATGCATTCTAGCTTCATTGATTTAGGTTGGCTACGCTCCTAAAGCTCGTGCCTAAGATCGAAAACTTCTGCCTCTATTTTGTGGATTTGATTGCCTATTCATGTGCAGTCAGCACATCCTGGAGCAACCGCAGTCATTGAAGTTGCTGGACTACACCAATGTACAGAAGCTCAGAGTCTGGATTCATGAGTGATACCATCGCAAAATTGAGTTCTGTCAGTAGCTTGTTATATTCACTGTGAAAAGCTTGCCAATTATTTTCATGCCTGGTTCCTTATGTTTCCTCCTGCTGATGCAATTGTGCTGTTCTGTTAATGCATTTCCTCTTTGAATTTTGCAGGACACAGAGAGATTTCAGTCCTACAGTCAAGAGCTGGAGTGCAAGCTCCTGTCAAAAGAACAAGAACTGGAACAATTGGTTCAAAAACAGAAAAAGGTATTAATCAATACCATTCAGAGTTAAAAAATTACATAATTTTTATTTTTTCATGAAATTTTTTTCAGGTACTCGTCTAGGTCTGAAAAATGCAACTTGGTGTGATGTGGTTCTGCCAAACTGTGACCCTCTTGTTGCTTTTGTCATGAGTGTGGATACCTGCATGCATTTAGAAGTGGGGTTGTGCTGGACTGCTAGACACTGCTAGACTATGCATGTGCATAGGAAAAATGTTACCGTATGTTTCTAAAGGAGTTTTCCTTTTATATGATAAAATATATAAAAAAAGTTCCAAGTATTTTCCCCAGGTATTAGGTTAACTTTATGAAAACATAGCAGAATTCCATTTTCTTCAATGCGCTAGGAACTGCCTTAATGCCTGGACTGCCCAAGAGCAGAGAACAATTGTTTAGGTCTTATAGTGTACACCTTTGCTCAAAGCTTGTATCAGCTACTCATTTACTTGTTTTTCACTATCGTTCAGCACTAGAACTGGAAATGCTCCCTCCTGACCAGCCTGGTCCTCATACATCTCTGTGATAACAGTTTTATAGCAGTGCGTGGTTCTCTTGCATGGTAACAGCTTGTCAAGTTCCCATATTAAAGCCTGATGTGTTTTACTTAAAATGCATGGCCTGCTTGAAGAAGCAGAGTATTTCTGCATGTGTGAACTTGCTGTAAAAAAAGGTCAGTGCATGAAAGGCTAGTGATAGGCAAAGGCGTAGTGCTGGAATTAAAGGGCTGAAATGGAGTGCTGCGAACCAACTTCCTCTGTAGAATGTGACTATAAAATACATGTAAAATTGTTTATCCTGGCAGTGGCTTGCAAGGGTCAGTCCTGAGAAGTAGGAGAGAAGTAAGAAGGGGAGGAAAGAGGAAAAGGAAGTTTGTGGGCAGTTTCCTAGTTGTGTGTAGTTTTTAGATCGTCTTCAGAGGAGTGAATTGGGGTGCTGCTGAAGCTGATGGGAATTGTAGTATTGTACTGGAGTAAGATGGGAGGCAAACCTCTACCTGACTATAATGATGCAGGTTTAGCTGATGAGGATATAGAACTGAACTAAAAGGCCATTACAGAATTGAAATCAACTGCCTGATGTTAATTACCTTTGGTTGGTACCACTGTGAATCAGAACAGATGTGGGTTTATGCAGGCTGTCTACCACATTGCAGCACTATAGTGAAATATATCTTAATAATAAATAATAATAAAAGATATTGAAGATATATATAGGGACACACAAATCAGGCATTTTTAGTCTGAACCTAGCTGCAAAAATATAAGAAATCACTTACTCTAATTTCATAATTATTATATTTTAATATTTTCCTTTTTTTTTTGCTTTAAATCTAAGTTTAAAATTTAGTTATCACCCAGTAGTTCTGTAAAACTCTTTTTTTCCAGTAGTTTTCCAAAATAAATTTGGTATAAAAACTAGAAGCTATTCAAAGGCTTAGACTCAATTTTAAGCCTGCTGTGATCAAGTAATACAGGCAGCAGTATCAGGAAGTTTTATCTTACGATTATTGTTTCCATTGCCTATTGTCTACTATTGCCTATCTTGGAAAACATAAAACAATGTCTGTGCTATTTTTATTAGTATAATTTTTAAATCTAATTTTATGTTTTACTTTTCTATTCATTGTGTTATTAATAGTTTTACTGTGTTTTCTATTTTATTTGTAACTTCTGTTATTTATCATTTCCTCTGTCCCTTACAAATTTGCGTGAGACTCAAAAAGGGTGCTTTTAAAGGACAGGATTTTCTTTTCTTCCTACCGTAAAAATTGAACTATCCCATTTTATTTTTATGGAAAGGAAACTGTATTGGACAAATGGAATTCACTACTTCTGATAACATGATGACTGTGATGATTTTATTCAGATAATTGATGATATTTGAAACTTGTCATTCAACCAACTGATTGGTACCCACTGTCAATCTTATATGCAGTGTTGTGTTTTTTTTTTCTGGTATAGCAGCCTAGCCTGTTTATTTGAATGCTTAACTCATTGTAGTTAGAGAGAGTGTTTTGTATGTATATTTTTCTACTTCCTAATGACTATCTCTGAGACTGACTCTTATCTTTCCTCATATCTGTTTTTGTAATACTATAACCCCACTCATTTTCAGGTATTACTCTTCATTCACCTCGATATCAATGTGTGCTAGGTTAGCTTCCATCTCTAATGTTTGCCTTAACCAGAGTTCACTGAAACTTTTGCCGCCTCCTCTTGCATGGAAATATACGTTGATAATTACATGTGTTCTTGCAGACGGTGATGTCAGCTTGGTTTAATTACAGCTTCCATGCTCGATTATTTGAGAGAACCTCTTGGGAGTAATACAAATGCTTTTTTCCAAACTTCATTTATAAGTCTTTTTCTCTTTTTGCTTTCCTCTGCCCTCTCCCTCCCCTCTCTCCCTATTTCCCCCTCTGTTTCTATTATTCCTGTATTGGAAATTATTATTAAAAAAATGTGAAAGGAACTTCCAGAGAAGAGGAGTTCAGTGTTGCTTCGGCTGATTTAGCCAGAGGGAGTCTCCCTTATGAGAGTCTTCTGCCTGGCATGACTGAAATACCGATTTGATACCACGTTGACTGGCCTTCTGTAGGCCAAAATTCCTTTGGATAGGCCTTTTTGTGGGCTACCGTGATCTTGAAGTGTTAGCTTGCTCTTCATGGCTTAGATAAAGCACAAGTAGTCTCAGTATTGTTCCTCAAGGGATGGGTGATGGCATATCTCAGAAGGAGGTGCTGAGACAGAGGTTGTCCAGGCCTTAATATCTAGGCCACAGAATCTTGTATGAGGTGAAGGAAGTAGGTGCGGACCAGCTAAAATGCCAGAGAATTACTGGGCTTCTCACATAAAATGATGGGTTCTGTGCGGATGACAGCCACCGAAGAGCATAATCTTTGGATTCTGAACGGGAGATCCATGAAAACATGGATCAGTAGCACTCAGAAAATGCACATCAACTGATAGGGTTGTTCAGAAGGGCATAAAGAACAAAATAGTCTGCAGCCTTGTAACACTATAAATGTTTCATCTTTCATGCGCACTTGAAATAAATAGGAGAAAAAATACAGAAAGGATGCTGAGCTAAGAACAAGGAAATGCATGAAGACTGCTTAATGTATGTGTCTTTGAGGGACAGTAACAGCTGTGTCATCAGCAACTGGACAATTCCAGTTCTTGATTTTAAACTTGTGAGTTTTTCCTCCTATTCTTGTCCCAGAAGAGAACATACGCCATCAGCTACTCTGTCTCTGCATGACCTGTGGTAATTGGTTAATTCTCTCTGCTTACCTAGATTTTCTTAAACGTGACTGGACCATGAGCCATTCCTAATCAATTTTCACCTATTTGATGACCATGGGAGCAGATTTGCAGGTCTGACAGGCAGCTAGAGCCTACAGAGTCTGTGCCATTCTGTGCCAGCTGAGCATCCGCCTATGCGTTATTCCACTGTATTGGGAACTGACTAAATGAATGCTTTAAAAGTAGTATTTTGCATCACTTAAAGAATTATATAGGTACAGTGAAAGGAGGAGCTCTGCATTGCTGTGAAATAACCCTTTCTCCTCTTGTTGTGTCTTGGGGTTTAGATGATATTACTGAGTATCTCTATTAAGCATACTTTCAACACAGTTGTTTTTCTCACAAGAGCAAGCACCAGGATTTATAACAAGTATTTCTAACATCAGTATCTATGATTCTGGGAGCTGATGATGGCTACTCATGCAGTTACATTTCCAGGCCAGTCTCTCTGTAAAGTTTTCAGATGGCCATAGTATTCGGTAAGTGAAATTTCTACCTGCAAGTTGTTGCTTTTAAGCTTTTTGAAAGTTCATCTTTGTGTGATCACTTCTTGCTCCTCCCAAACCCACTCATCTGAGTGGGAAAGTCTTGTCTTCTAGTATCTGAAGCATCTGGTCTTTTACTTGGAACAGACAAATTCATTCGGTCAAGGGATGGAAGCAATACTCGGGATCTGATCTATCAGTGTAAACCAACATTGCTCAGCAGTGATGTGATGCCCAGCTTAGTCAGTGTTCCATATGAACTGTCGGCCTGCTGAGGCTAGAGTTCAGCAAATACATTAAGCTGGTGCTGCTGCTGAGATAAGTGTTCCCACTCTACTCTTGCTCCTGACCTTTCACAATCCTAGCTAGAAAGTTCTTTTCTGCTTTTGTTTTCAACCTGGGCTTTAAGGCTGCATTCAAAACCAGGACTAGAACAGCAGCAGTGTTGTGAAGCAGGGTAAGGGCAGGTTTTGGTTTGGACAAGCTCTGCTTGTTGGGATGTGCAAACTGAGAGTTCTAACAAAATCCTTTGTTGTGTCTCAAATCTGGAAGATTGCACTGGTATCACTAGTACATTTTGCATCCCTTAAAAACCATACTGAAAAAAAATTAAAAATACCCCCCCCCCCCTTTATATCTTTAGGTCAGCAGTGCCTTCCCTAATATGAAGTGGACTAATTTTAGTCTGCTTTTGCTATATCATCTTAGTTTGTTCAGTTAGCCAGGGAGAAGCAGGTGGAACTTCTTTACATACCAGAAACCACTGTCATCTGCTATTATCTGTTTAACAGGGAAGGTGTAACTTTCCCTTGTATATACTTTGGAGAGTGAATATGAAAGTGAGTTAAAAAAGCTCTAATTCACACTTCTTGGCAGATTTAGCTGAGGTGGCAGAAAGGTTATTGCTTGTTGATATTACTGCGGATGGGAAGGTTTATCAGCTACCAGATTTAAATCTTAACAGTTTTTAGGCAGAACTCTGAATCACTCTGTGTAGGCCTTGTCATTGTGGGAAATAGTCTAAAATAGCAGTTGTGAATATCAACTAAGTACTGCTAATCTGCTCTGTAAACATCTCTTGTGGTTTGTCCTGGTGCATTTTTGAACTGGGTGAAATTCAGTCATGGAGTGGAATGGCTTTGGTTTTGTGTAACATAATTACGTCTGTACACAGAGCAGTGGAAGAGCACCATACGTGTTTTATCATGTTAGCATTGACAGAAATAGCTTCCCTATTCAACTAACTTCTAAGACTTGAATTGAAAGCCTGAAAACTGAGATACCACAGGTAGTTATATTTTCTGTTCTCTTTTCTTCCATCGCAGTTAGAGCAGCAATGTACAGAACTTGTCAGTGGCAAAGAAGAAACCAAAGTAGAGAACACCAAGCTGAAGCTGACTAACCAGGAGCTGCTGAGAGACCTGGAGAAAACATCTCATGAATTAAGCCTGGCTCAACAACAGTTACAGGTGCTTCAGGAGGAGGCATCAAGACTACATGAGGAGAAAGAAATGTAAGTCTCCAGCTGCAGTGGTTCTAGTGCATTTGCTTAGCATGCCAGTGAGCTTCCTTCTCAGGGTATTCAGTGCTGTGATTTAAGAGTGTGTCTTAAGCAGAAACCACCAGCAAAGCCAAGCCAAGTGCAGTTCTAGTCATTTTCCCCCAAGTAATTCAGCATGTTTTCTGTAGCATATCTGACTTCTACAGAATCTTTTTGCTACTTTGTCAAAATGTCATTGTTCTCGTACCCCCATTTGTTGAGGGTGTTTGGAATTAAAAATCAATTTAACCGGTTAAAAATTGTCTTAGTTTGGAAATACCAGTGGGATTCCTTACAGAAATTGCAGTTGTGGCACATGATGCTTCATCCTCCTCAAAACCAAGTCTGTCTGAAACTTGTTTCTCAGAATATACTCTGGCTATGAGACAGCTAGGATGTGCTTCTTTTCTTCATCAAAAGCAAGTCTGGTACATAATTTCTGACCAAGGTCCCTGGCCAGCAAGATAAAATGTAGATTTTGGAGCTAAATTCCAAATCGCCCAAGGCCTAATGGCAATCCAGAACCATCATTTTGGGGTTTCCAGTTCAAATGTTTTGGACTTCAGATTCTGCCTCCGAATTAAAAAGTATTTTTCAGGAAGAAGTATTTAAAAATTCTATTTTGAGGGATAGAAATGGCCCATTAAATAACAGATCAATCTACCTGTCTTGCTCCAGCTTTTTACACAAGGCAAAAGTTACATTATTCTGAAGCTGTAATTGGCAGAAATGTTCACTGAAGTCCATTTAAAGGAAGATAGTTTTAAGAAAAGGCTTGGGGATCTGTAAAACCTTCTTGTTGCCAATGGAGAACACATGGATACCAGACCGTGGTGCATATCTTGCCAGACTCTATACATTTCAGCAATGAAGTACGTAACTCAGAGCTGTGGCTATTTGGCATATTTCAGGATAGAGCAGAATATTAGATCAATGTCATGTTCTTTTCCTGTTAAGTTTTGGCCAAACTCTACTTAGTTACTACTAATTTAATTTTTCTTGAGGGTATAAATAATGACTGTTGTTGATAAATGATTGTTGAACAGCCACTGCGTTTAGAACGCTATTGTTAGGTTTGCATGTTTAATGTGTGTTTTGGAAGTAGACAGAAATATTCCTCCTCAAGGTAGTTTGTTTCCTCTTTGAGGCCTCTCTTTTCAGATCCGGAGCAAAGACTGTGGAGTGATCTGGTTTTAAAGCTACAGAGGAAATCTGCCCAGTGGTCAGACTGCTGAATAATACTACTGCATTTACAGAGCACTTTGGATTCAATAGTGTTTTATGGAATTAGAGCTCAGCCCTACTCAACTGCACCTGCAGTGTTGCTTTAAACATCTGTATCAGTCTGGTAAGACCTGAGCTGTTGAAGCAGGTGTGATGTTCAGACTGCACAGGAAGAACTTGAGGCTTCACTGAAAGGCAAAAAAACATCTAAGGCCAGACACAGAGTCAGAGTAAATGGTGTAAATTAGCGTAAAAATCTGAGACACTGTGTCCAATGTTTAAGGCTGCATAACTGTTTAAAGTCAGGAACTAACAAGAAATTGTAGGGATTGTGGATGCATGAGCCTGACGTGGTTCCAGCAGCAAGATAAACTAATTTTGGATAAAATGTTACATGGTCTTTAGTGGCCATGAGTGAGAAGATTTTCAGCAGTATGTCTTCTCTGAATGATGCAAGTGGCAGTATCAGTATATATTAAGCTCTCTGGATGAAGAAATTATAAAGCAATATTTTTTTTTAAGAACCTCTACTCCTTCCTCTGCTAACTCAAACTGCTGTGGTACTGTGGGCCTTAAACTGAATGATTTTTTTGAAAATGAGTAACCGTTCATGCAGAATAAAGTCTACAGGTTTGGAGAAGCTGGAGTCTCAAATGTGGATACTCCTAGGGGGAAGCATTTTAGCAATGTGGTTACCCTAGTTAGAACTATTTTATTTCTTTTCGTACAGGGAAGTGTACCGGGTGACAGAAACCTTACAGAGAGAGAAATCAGGACTTCTGAAGCAGCTGGATTTTTTAAGGTAACACAGACCTTATATTCAAGAACTTCTTGCATTATTCTGAAGAGGTACATTAAAGGATGAAATCATGTTGGTCTGTGTGCTGGGTGTAGGTGGCCAGGTGCTGGCAGGGGGGCTGCAGGGGTGGCCTCTGTGCCAGAGAGGAGCAGCTGGGGCTGCCCTATGCTGGCCACAGCCTGTTCTTACATACAGTAGAAGGCAGTCCACATGAAAGTTTTGTCTTGTTTTGGCAATTCAGTATTGTAGGACAATCTCTGTTCCAAAAGTCAAGAACAGAACAATGGTGAACTGATCCAAGCTGGTTCTGTGGTAGAAGCCTGGCCAGAGGAGACTTGAAGGCTCTTACTAAAAGGCTCTGTTCTTTCTGCAGTGATGGGAGTACAGCCAGAATAAAGATTCTTTCCCCAAAATGTTTATTTGTAAAATTATATCAAAACGTAGTTAGCTGACTTTCTCTGTACCATTTCTATATTGGTAGTCTTCAAATTTTGGACTTGTGTTCGGACAGTTGTAACCCCTTGTTTGCTCAGTGGTAAGTTTGTGCGGGCTATAGATTGTACTTGCCTATAGGCCTTCATTCACTGCATTTCCTTCGTGAGGCCCCATTGTAAAGCTACCTAAAAAGTTACCATGCTTGAGGAAAGGGTCTTACTCTGCAGTGTGTTTCCCGTAGGCCACTCCACGTGGTGTGCTCTTGCCTGCTGCTGGTAATGGGGCCGTAGACAGAAACATCTGACAGCAGAGGCTGTTTCTGTTCGCCGTGGCTGTAATGGCTGCTCAGACTCTTTTGCGGCCAGGCCAGCGATAGAAGGAGACAATGAATGATGTACTAAGCAGGTGTGTTGTCAGATCTGATCAGAGCTGGCCGATTGCCTGGGATCTCCGTTTCCTGACATTTTCATCTTTTTTGCATAATAAATGGAATATGGATGTTTTTGTAGGGAGGCTTTTCCGTGGCAGCCGCAACTGTGGTGATGGACATAACTGGCCTTTACAGCTGTCACCAGATGAATAGACGTGGTGTTCCTCGCAGCCCCTCCACATTATGACATCATCTTTACTGTGAAAAGTTTTAAGCGTTCTAATTTAGAGTGAGTGAAGGCATATTGACCAGAACGGATATCTGTGTGTTAGGGCATTTGTTTTGATAAAGTACAGAATGAGGGCCGTACGCCAGCTGGCTTCAGTTAGCATAGCCCTACTGGAGATTCAGTGGCCCAGACAGGGAACTGGCTGTGGTGAGAATATAAATAAGCATGATGAAGGGTGGAGATAAGCCAAATTAAAGTGTGTGTGTCTTGCCTTTTGCATGGCAGCTGTCCAGTTTGTTAGTGCTGAGTTCCAAGTACTTGGCCTCAGTGTTTCTTCTATTTGTGTTGTCTTTGCAGGGAGAGGAACAAACATCTGAAAGATGAACGTGACATATTTTTACAGGTAAACAACTATTCTTCTCAAACCCAGTGTTGAGCAAACACCTATCAGAACAGCCTCAAAACAAGGGGGTCAGAAGGCTGTGCAGAGGACAGACTCTTGTGCTACTTAAATCTTGCCCCATTCTTAATTTATATTGTCTTTTTTCTCACTTGAGAATAAGATTTTTAAATTTGCTGAATGGTTTTAAGAGCTACATTTTTATAATTATAAAGCTGGAGCTATCTTGAGGGAGATGAATTTATTTTTATAAGAAGCTAAAGATGCGATCATAAGAGGATCAAATAACCTAAAATTTGAGCAACTAAATCATGTCGATCTATTCAGACAGGTGTAGCTAATATCCTGAAACGTTTATGCAGTAGTACAATATCTGAGTACCTGAATCAGTGCTGGAATACTTAGCGGTACTGGCTAAGAGCAGATCACATGAAATTTTTTATCCAGCAGCAGAGAATGGGCACCTAAGGAGTTCCACAAGTACCCTGGCTTAAGGAGACTAAAGCACTTACGTACATTGGTTTGTGTTCTTTGTCCTACAAGAAGCTGCTAATGTGAAAAATATATCTATTGACTTCTTTTCATAACATTATGTTGTTCTATTGTGATCTACTTAGTTTACAAAGCAGCTGAATTCTTGCAGGACCTGGTGTTTCCATGTTCTGATTGTTTATAAATCAGGATTTTGAAGCATTTATGCCTCTACGACTTCTTCTGCAGTTTTTTCTTTCATATTCATTGTATTATTTAAGCATTAGGCATGAAGGCAGTTAACCATAGTGAACAACAAGTGTAAATTAGTAAGAAGTACTATGTATTTATGCAGAAATGCAGAACAAGTGTTCCGAAAGCCAGCTGGAAGCAAAGATCAGGCTCTGTCATTGGGAAATACATAGAGGGCAAGGTGCTGCCTAACAGGTAAGAACTTTTTTTCATGTGTTCCCTGTTTGAGTACAATGAGGCTTATAAAAAGATTATGTGGAATGTTTTCTTTCTGATACCTTTGGACTTTACAAAGCATGTATTTCTGAAGTGTGTCACTATAAGATTACTGTACTCTGTAAGAGATTTGGAAATAAAGGGACAATTTTTCATGTAAAACAAGTGTACTGTCTGCAAAAGCCAGAGACTTCCCCGTTGTGGATGAGTGTATGTTAGGAGGCACAGAGGTTTACCCATTACCCTGTGTTGATGTGGTACAATGACCTTGGTAATGCTCTGAAAGAGTATACATGCTCCCCTCTCATTGTAGAGGACAGCAGACCTGTTGTTAAGTATGGGCTGTAGAAACAGTAAAAACATGGAGGATTTAATTCTCAACTGCACAGCTGTACACCTGAAATCAACAGGAACAAGATGGTGATCTTGGTGAAACATTAGCATTTTTCCCTTGAGACAAGAGGAGCTGGAAAGACTAGTATTTCACTTTGAAATAGCAGCTGAGACAACGTCCTTGCAGGCATAGGGCCATGAACTGCAAGGAGGGAAAGATTTCAGAGAGTTAAGTAAGTTCAGTACTGAGAAGTGGAGCATAATTGTCAAAAGCAATTATGGCACAAAAATCACAAGAAAATTTAGGTGGGAAGGACATTGGTCTCTAGTCCAATCTCCAACAGGGGTAACTCCAGAACTAGATAAGGTTGCTGAGGGCCTTGTTCAGTTGAGGATTTTGAATATCTGGATGGAGGTCCTGTAGCCTCTTCAGGCACCTCTTCCCTTGCTGCACCAGTCTTATGAAGAAGGTTAGTTCCATGTATCATGTCAGCATTTCTTTTAGTGCAATTTTCATATGTAGTCGTTGTGCCCACCTGAGAAGACTATGGATCTATTTTATCTACTCCCCCCCTTCTGTTGAATCCCCGCTTAGCCTTTTTATCATCCGTATTAAACAAACCCATCTCCTTCCTACCTGCTAAAGAGAGAATTAAGTTATACATAGAAAGAGGTGGGGGTGGGGGGTATTTTGTCCTTCCAGAATAGGGGAGGAAGGGGAGGAGAGAAATTTACTTCACCTGTTCCACAAGGTTATAAATGAGGATAATCTTACGTTTTGCATTCTGGTTCAGATTTTCCCCAAAAGTTACTAGCTTTCCCCATGATACTTGTAATTATCGAGCACGCTATATATACACAGATTGTATGACGAGCTGACTTTCCAGTAGACATTAGACTGAATCTACTATGTCTTCTGTGAGTAGTAACAAACATGGGAGATTAAATTCAATTACACTAGAATAAATCAATAGGAATGTAGGTCCTATATATATTTGTGATGCACTTTTTTCTCTGTCTAGCCATTCATTTGAAGATGATGATGTTTTCAATAACTCAAAGAGAAGGAATTCTGCTGGACTGAATAGAATTCTCTCTGTGGAGCCTGATGCTGGAGCCACTGGAGAAATGTCTAAAGCATTGCATCTCCAAAGAATAATATCAATTGAGGAAGATCATCTGCCCCAGCTTCTTGACAGGCTGGTTGATAACCAGCTGAACAGATGGACTGGAGAAGATGAGAATACTTCTGAGATGGAAATGGATAAGAAAAATGCAGAACATTCAATGGAACACTCACTGTCATCTTCTAGAGAGCAGCCTGTAGGGAAGGAAACGCTGTCAAATGTAAGGGGGATAAGGGGACCTCACCTTGAGTATTTTGTGAGGTTCTGGGCCACACAATTTAAGAAGGATGTGCAGGTCCTTGACTACATCCAGAGGAGGGCAACAAAACTGGCGAAAGGGCTGGAGGTCATGTCCTGTAAGGAGCAGCTGAGGACTTTGGATTGGTCTAGTTTGGGGAAAAGGAGGCTGAGGCATGACCTCCTTGCTCTCTACAGCTCCTAGGGGAGGGGAAGTAGAGAGGGAGGTGATGATCTCTTCTCCCTGGGATCCAGTGATAGGACACATGAGAATGGTTCAAAGCTGTGTTGGAGAGGGTCAGACTTGATATTAGGAAACAATTATTTACTGCGAGGGTGGTCAGACACTGGAACAGGCTTCAGAGAGGTGGTCGATGTCCCACGCCTGTCGGTGTTTCAGAGGCATTTGGACAATGCCCTTAATACGCTTTAGCTTTTGATGAGCCCTGAAGTGGTCGGGCAGTTGGACTAGATGATCCTTGTAGGTCCCTCCCAACTGAAACTATTCTATTCTAAAGGACCTTGGAAAACATGAAATAGTGTTGAAAGGTGATGCATTATTCTTAGAATTTAAAATGATTTAGTTTTCTGGTATTAAGTTAAAGCATGACAAATTCAGCCATTGCATGAAGAGGGAGACAGAAATACACTGCAGATAGATGTTGAAGGTGCAAGAAGAGAAATTCACCCTGAATGGAGTATGTACGTAGACTTAGGTCTGAAAGACTTTAGGAAAAGTGACGTTAAGCATTATAACAGATGGCGCAAAAAGATCCACTGAAAGGTAGTGGTTGTCTAAAAAAAGAAGCAACTTTTTGTTGTGTTTTTTTAAAGTTGGAGGCTTTTTTTGCCAAAAAATGACATTGCTCATGTTCTGATACTTTTGAGTCAGCTTTGGTAGCTGTTACACTATCTGGGAAATAATTGGAGCAAATATCTTTACTTTTTAATTATTATTTGAGAAGACTTTTAATTAGCAAATTGAAATGCAGATGTATTTATTTTCAGCTCTAGCTTGCATGTGCACATTAACAATGAATTCACCATGCAGTAAGAATCCTTAAAACAATATGCTGGAAGGTACATTTCTTGGACTGTAAAGTTTGTCTTGCACTGCTGTTGCTTCAGAGCTAGCTGTGCTTGTTTTCTAATTTTAGCATCATTGTTAAGTGTTACTCATTTTTAGATTCTTGAAGCACATACTAAAAAGATTAAAGTATAGGAAAAATAGGTATGTTCGGTCATAATTATATAGTTCTTTCAGAAGAAGCAAGCATATCTTTAAAATTATGATAGAATTATGCCATGGTTACATAATAACTTCTAAGTGGTACATTTTATTAAAAAGTCTAGGGCACAGAACAGAGCTTCATCCTTTCAAATTATTTAATATATTGCATCCTTTTTGCTTGCTATATGACTTATTTTGTATCACATTTTTGAAGTGTGCTGTCATTGGACTTCAGGACAGCAAAAGCCAGGTCGTCCATCAGGTCCATCTAGGAAAAACCTATCCTGCCTGCTCTGTTTTGGCAGCCATGCCCCTTGCAAGCATATCCTCTCAGCTGAGTAGGAACTGGGCATTCCCTCAGGTCTTGTTTCTTACAATTATTTTTTTCTCCCCTCAAAACAGTTGAGAACAAGCAGGGAGGGGAGAGAACAAATCATAAAATGTCTCCTGTCTAGTTGAAAACATTTTATTTTTTTTTTCCAGTTTCTAAAGAAACATTGTGAGGGTAAATAAGAAGTTAAGTTCCAAGGTCACTTAGAACTGGGAATTCAATTCAATTTTTTTCCCCTATGAAATTTCAGTGCCTTAGCCCAGCCCTCAGTTTGGGTTGGGTTTTGGCTTGTTTTTTAAAGTTTAGTTTACAAAAAACACAGCAGAATGCTTCTTTCTGATAAACTCTGTTGTCCATGTGGCACTGGAGGATGTGCATGGGCCTCTGTGGGTCCTCTTGGTCTGCTGACTAGGCCTGCCAACAGCCGTCCAACTGATGGCATTCCATTGCTTAGGGCAGCCTCTAGGCTATCTAAGTGTCTGACCACTGCCATTCGTGTGAGTAGTGCCTCATCTCCTTCCGTGCACCAGCTGGAGTCTGAATTTCTCATGCGGCTTTGTGCTTCCTACATGATGGCTCTTGGGGTCACCACGGTTTGACTATGAGATTTAGACGTCAGAAATGATCTTGTTCCATACAGTGCTTGCACGCAGATTCCCTGTCCTGACAGCATGCCAGGGCTGGGAGGGGTGGTATTCAATTAGGAAGTGTTTTTCAGGGAAACTCTGCGTGTAATCCTCAACTGGAGCTGCAGAAAATTTCAGTAAAAGAGCTCTGTGCTTGCTGCATCATGAGTTAGGAGGTGTGAGTTTCAGGGCCATATATCAACTAGACTGTCTTCTCCAGCCACTCCTTCTCTCCCTTCATGCTTTGCTGCTCAAAGGATCTGCAGCGTAAAGGAGTGTAGGATCTAGAAATACTCGTGCAATGATTCCATGGAGTTGTTACATATGTAGCTCAGATATGAAGTCTTGTCTTTGTTTTGCGCTAGGAAGATGAAGGATCTGGGACAACCTGTATTTTTCAATTCTTTGCCATTTGCGTTCATGTAGTCTACATGGCTTTGTATTCCTGCATTCCATGGTCTCATTGCTTACTATACTGAACTCGGGCTCCTAGCTGCTGCCATTAAGCCTTTCTGATCACCATGGATGCACAGTCATTTAGCTGCTAATGCATCTTGTAGGCAAGTAGAACCAACATACATTTTTTTCTCCTTTTAGAAATGAAAAGGTCCATGTCCATCCTATCCTATGGCAGGGTGACTTCTGAAAGTGTCTGAGAATTTGCAGCAGTATGTGAGGCCAGCAACTGTTTTTTTTATCTGGGACTTAAATATTCTACCTGACTGTTATCTGAGTGGCTATGAAGGTGAAGCTGCAGTTAGCATGAGCAGAAATGTGATTGGGAAAACCCCTGAAAGAACCATAATGGAAATTAAAGCAAGAGTTTTCCATCCAAAACCTTTGCCTGAGATGCAGTTCCTCTCCCCTCGGTTCTTTCAGTATGGAATATGAACCACTATGACTATATCTGCCATCTTCCACATGTGTGTTAAATTGCACAAAAGCTAGGTGTATTACTTGACCTGGCTACTGTTTATATGGAGGCTGCTTGAAAGACACATCTAGGGAAGACTTTTTCAGACTGCATTGTAAACTAAAGTAAATTTACATCCCACTGCTATTCCATTTTTCCATCAGTGCTTTGTTGAACCAGACAGAAGTAGCTCATCCCTTAGTATAGTGTTCAAATGAATGAAGTTTGATTAAGGTTATTTTCAGAAGTTGACTTGATACATCTCAATGAAAAATAACTGCCTATTATGTTGGGAGTTGAGCTGAAGGCCTCAGGTGTCTGAGTCTTAGTGCTACAGAGGGGTGTGTATAACCACCAGGGACAAGGTATTTCAGGTCATGTTAGTCCGTATATATGTAGTTATTGTTCTCAGAAGCATTGTGAAAATGGTACCAAGCTTATGATTGTATGCTAACCTGTTTGATTTCCCAGAGCACAGAGACTAATAAAATGGGAATGTTTTTAATCAGAACTGATAATGTGCTTTATATAGGTGTATGTATATTACTAGCAACCTATAGTTGCAGTGGAGTTTGGGATTTTAATAGAAAAGGATAAGTGAACAATGAGATAAGAAATTTCTGTATAATTGTAATGGGTTATTAGCGCAGCTCATGAGAAATGCACGTATTTTTGTCCCCAAAATTTACAGCAGTGAATAATTTATTTTCTTTTTTTCATACTAAGGAAGACAGCAGCTTAAGTTTGTATTTATTCTTGTTCCCCATCAAGTACAGCTCTGTATTGTTTCTGCTTCTTTCTGTAAGATTTCAGTATAGTTGTAGAAAACATTTGCAAGGCCAGGCTTCAGTGTCTCATTCAAAGGACTGTTGGGCAGTGAGTTCAGCTTCTTGAAGTCAGCAGTCTGGGAAATTCTGTACCTCAAATGGGTCTTGTCTTCCCTCCCCTGCCCTCCTTTCCTGTCCCTCCTCACAATCTCCACCAACAAACTAATGGTGGGAGTTTCATGAGTTTTGATTTGCAGGGATGAACATAAACTGTTAATGAACATAAACTGTTTTGTTTTGGCAATTCCATGTATTTTTCAATGCAGTGTCACATCATGGTTCATATTCAGTATACTTCCAGTTCTCAGTCTAAATCACTTCAAATGATGTGGAAAGATGCATGACAATATCTGAAATGCCGAGTTATTTTAAGAAACAGAATGTTGCTTTATGAGTAATGGAGAAACACGGCAGGATAAAATTTCTTCTTTTTCTTGTCTCAGTTAGCCTTCAAGAAAAGGCAAATTGGAGAGACAGTAGGACAGTTGGATACTAATGTTTGCTCTTACTTGAAGGAAGAGGGAATAAACTCTGTCCCAGACCGCTTATTCAAGATTATTTTTGTGGGCAATTCGAGTGTTGGAAAGACTTCATTCTTAAGGCGATTTTGTGAAGATCGTTTTTTCCCAAGCACAGCTGCTACTGTAGGTAAGTTTAAGAAACATGATTATTATTATTATTATTGTTCCAAAATTACTTAGCAGCTTCTACTGAGATCAGGCCCTGTGTTATAAAACAGATGTTGCACAAGTAGACATGCAAAGTGAGTTCTCCTAAACTGGGAAGCAGATAATTGATGGAGGGGTTTCAGGATAGATTCTGTACTGAAATCCTGGCAGCGCTGAAATAAATCAGAAAAATCCTGTTGATTTCAGTGAAGCTAGAATTTCCTCATAGATCTCATTTTCTGAAACTGATATATTATCCTCTGGACTGTGCTGTACTAACCTTCCCAGCTCTGTATCCCATCTCTATCCCTCTAAGTAATCTGGTTTTGTTTTAAAGAGAAAGTAGAGCATCTGACTTACATTAGAAGAAGATTTAGCATTATACTAAGCACCAAAGAAAAAAGTTGAACTAGTGTTTTGAAAGCCAAACATTTCAAAGCCTACATTGTACTTACATTGCCTGATACTGTAAACCAAGCTTTCAGAAGTCAGACACATAATCAAGGTACAAAACTTAAAATATAGGTTATTGCAGTGCCTCTGAGTTACTGTAAACGACCAACTTCATTATAGTTAGTGTGTATTTAGGCCTTACTTATTCTGCAGCATATATGAAATAAAACTTGTTCACAATAAAAGGTATTTAAATTAATGGACTTGTCTTACATTTGTGACATTCATGTAAGCTGTAGGTACCTTGACTTGGAGGGTAAAGACACCTGAGTTTAAATTTCTACTGGTATGTTGAGAGTCTAAGCTCACATCAGTCAGAAAGATCTAAGATCTTAGCACAGGGATTTAAATTAAAGCTGGCACTGTAAGGTGGTCTTCAGCTCTGCTCTGGGAGAGAGCAAGTCTCCTGGGTGTCCTGTCAGGGTGAAACAGGCACTTGAGTACCAAATAGTATCTCAGATAGCACTAGGCATCTGTGAGCAAACAGTTGAATTCTACCCCACCATCTTCTCCAAATCAGTCCAGTCAGAGGAGCCTATGGACCAATTAATCTGACCCTTGATGCCTACTTCAGGGTGAGCTTAATAATTTCCTAGAATCTTAGTTCTTCATTGACTAGATTTTCATTAACTGTAATGGGAACTTAGACGCCTATGCAATTGTCTACTTTTAAGAGTCTGGTGCCACAACCTATCATTGTTGTCCTGTCAATGGCTGATAGGCTTCTCTTGACTCTGGGGTCTTACACAGCGTGTGCAGTTGCCTGGAGCTTCCAGAGGAAAAGCACAGGAATGTGTCTCGCCTCTTTATCTTTTGGCTGGTCTTCCAGTGTTCTTGCAAACACAATGGCAAGAAAGTATTTGTCATAGCTTTGATTTAGTGTTCACATCAATGATTTTCACAGGTGTAGACTATGGCTGGCAAGATACAGACAGTTGAAAAGTCAAGTGAACAACCTGGAGAAGATTATTCTCATTGAATTTCTGTAGAGTAGCTCAAATTTCTTCCCTTGATATATAAGCAATATATATATTCCCCACCCAGATTTCTTAATTGCCTATTGAAGGAGTGTGGGCTTGGATGCTGCTTCATTTAATGCCAGAGGTAAAAATCCCATTGATGTGGAAAATGGCCCCAAAGAAATTGTTGATGATACTGAGATCCCTTCCAACCTAATTATTCTGTGATTCTACAGTATAGCATGATACAAGAAAGTGCAGGTTGTAATTAGGAAGAGGCAGTGAATGATTAATATTTAAGACTCTAATTATTGTTACAAATATCCAGAAGATACTTACATCATCGCAGGTTAGGGGAATTGGGAGAGGATTAATTTAAAAGTTTAGATAAATTATTTTTTTCTCACTTCCATTTAGCTACATAATAATTAGGTGACTAATCTAATTCTGATTCAGCTTGTCTTTCATATTCTGAAGAGGGGAGGAGGTTCTCCATGTATTCAGTCCATCTATCTTCAGCATTTGTCCTAGGTCCCACTGTCCCCTTAGTGTGCTGCCTTGTGTTTTTCCACTGACTGTAGAAGGTGCCTATGTGGCTAGCTCAGCCTAGACCACGGGTTATACGGCATGAACTCCAAGCTAAATGGCTTAGACTGCTGTGGGCTGTCAAATAGACCCTTGGCTCATGTACCCTCATTTGGAAAGTTACTTATCTTACAGCTTTTAAAAAATGAACTACTCTGTTAATGTTCAGTATTTTATCGCTGAAGAACTTCTGGCAAATAAAAGCTCTTATCATTCTCTGATAGACATAATGTAGTACCTATCTTGTTACCTTTCTGGAATTGTTGCTGTTTGCTGGATCAGGTTTTCAAAAATCAAACTGAGCGTATAAAGAGCCAACCTACCTTGTGTTTCTGTTGTAGGTGTGGATTACAGTGTGAAAACCGTCAGAGTAGATAATACCCAGGTAGCCCTGCAACTGTGGGACACTGCTGGCCAGGAACGGTGAGAAACATTGTTGTGGTTTAACCCTGGTAGTTAGCTGAGCACCACACAACTGCTCGCTTACTCCCCCATCCCACTGGAAAATCAGAAGGCTGAAAGTGAGAAAATGTATTGGTTGAAATAAAGACAGTTTAATAATTAAAACAAAAACCCAAAACCACCACCATTTAAAAAAAAAAAAAAAAAGAGAAAAGAAACAAGCCCAAGAAAAAAAAAGTCATGCAAAAAAGCCCAGTTATGTACCACCACTTACTACCAACCCATCAATGCCCAGCCATCCCCTGAGCAGCTGCAGCCTCAGCCAACATCCTCCTTCCCTGCCTCACTTTTATTGCTGAGCACAGTGTCGTACCGGGTGGAATATCCATTTGGTCAGTTGGGGTCACTGTCCCAGGTGTGTTCCCCTCCCATTTCACTGGTGGGGCAGTCTGAGAAGCGGAAATGGCCTTGACACTGTGTAAACACTGTTGAGCAGTAACTGAAATGGCATGTTACTATCACTCTTTTCATCACAGATCCAAAACATAGCCCCATACAAGCTGGTATGCTTGAATTTAACTCTATCCCAGCCAAAACCAGCACACATTGTAAGATTCTGCTTTGAATCGTCTGTTTAGTAGGCATGGGACCTAATCCTGCTTCTTGGGAGAGGAACAAATATAGGAGTATTCCTTATAGAGCCAGTGAATTCACAGTTTAGATCCTTCCCTGGCAGCAATAATGTGCTGATTTGCTGCTAAGTTTCCATTGAAAAACTGCCAATCTGTAAAAGAGATTCTTATTAAACTCTTAAAAGTTTAGTATCACACAATTTCTTTAGGAGGAAGGCTGATGTTAAAATGTACCTAGAATAGAAAATGCCTTAATATTTTAAAAAGGGCTTTTTTCACCAAAACAATTCCATTGCAGTTGAACTCGTGAGGTTTTTTTGTAAGTTTTCAGTGGTAACTTCCTTCCCTATCTCCTCACCTGTGGTGTAGTTTTCTATTACTAAAAACAAGGATTATAATGATGATCAACATTTTCTACAAGAAGCTTGGGTAAACAGCCCCAAACAGAAATCTAGCTACCTAGGCAGAGCACTTTCTGAGGGAAAATTTCTGCCCCAAGCTTAAAAGAGGATGGGAGAATGTGAGATCCACAGCTAATTATCCAGACTAGTCTAGAATCAATTGAAGAAGGTAAAGAGAAGTTTTCCAAACACTTTCTTTTGAAAAATAGTTTTTTGCCAAGTTGATTTGCTGTTGCAGTAATTTGTGGTAGTAGTATCCTCCATGAATCTTCTGCTGAATGTGAAAAGGGGTCTTGAGGGTTCAGGAAGAATGGGATTGCCTACCACAGTTCATAATAAGCCTCACCTCTCAACAGGATCTGCAGTGAAGATCAGTATGACAGCTTCTTTGTCTAGTAAATGGAATTTTAGAATACGCTTGTAAACCAAATTAACAGGGGTTTAACCCTTACTAAGACTAGATGATGAAAATAAACTGTATGGCAACATCTTCCTTTGGGGGGAGGGGGAGTTGTGGGGAGTGGGGTACTATAAAATTCTACTTATATTGACAGATTGCTACTTCTGTTGAAGAGAGCTATAAACAGGTTCTCTACTTGTAGGTACCGAAGTATTACCAAGCAGTTTTTCAGAAAAGCCGATGGTGTCATTGTGATGTATGATATAACAGCAAGAGACACATTCACAGCTGTCAAGCAGTGGCTGATAAGCATCGAGGTAACATGACATAACTTGAAATCTAAACTGGTGTCGTTATTCTGTATCTTTTTCTGGAGGCGGGAGAGGCATTAGCAGGGCAAAGCGCAGAGAGCAGCATGTTTCTTGTGTTGTCACAATTACATTTTTTATTAATGACTTTGGTCTGCGCAGTTACCAGTAAAGCTGTTTTTAGAATTTCCATGTCTATGAAAATAATGACAGTTCCAGACTTGTAAGGACTTAAAATGAGTAGTAGGGAAGTCCAGGATGGAGTCCTTTGATTTCTCATAAAGACTGATGACTCTCATTGGATTGCCACTAGCACTGGGAGGTGTTTTGGATCGGTGATGATGGTCTGATGATCACTGATCATCACTAGCAATTTGACAACCAAGTATGTAGCTTAGAGGAAGTTGACTGTTATGAACAAAAGCCATAAACTTAAAAGTATAGTATCTATATTAGTGCCATAAAACTGTTTCATGATAGACAGTTCAGTTTCCTGGAGATTGTCCTTTCAACCACATGAAAGCAAAATCATAGCCCATGCCACCGAGTGGCTTCAGTTAATTAAAAATGCTCTTTTTTTTCTTTTGGTATATCTCTGTTGCGCATAGACAACATGTTGAGACTGCAAGCAGCTGAATTTGCTTGTGGCAAAAAAACAAACAAAAAAGCCCCCTGCAGCTGCTGCTATAAAGGACAGAGTTGCTAGAGAGAAGAAAGTATGACTTCCTATTTGTTCGCTATTGCAGAGTATTGTTGCTGAAAAAGTAGGGGACGAATTGGTACGTGAAGATCATTTAGTCTGGGTTTATTGGGCATGTGTTCTAGTATAGTACACTGTTTTCTGTAGTGGGCAGTGGGTGACTGTAAGTTGAAATTTAGGAATTTCACCTAGGACTCACTGATTCAAATATTTCCAAACAGTTATTCCTCACCTGAGTAGCTTTACTGAAGTAGTAGTAGCATGCATTTTGTAAGAAAAGGCCTTTATTAAATATATGATCTTAACAAATCAGTGATTGTTGTAATTCAGGATTGTAAATGCTAGAGAATTCCAGGTTTTGATCCAGAAAAATCGAATATTATGGTCAAAATCTGTAATAGTTGACTCATCATTACTAACTAATTTTGTATGCTACAAACTATTGTTAGGTTGAAGGCTTACAGATGAGTGCATTTACTGCTGCAGCATTCAGCCCACTTATCGACGTACTCATTGTGATAATTCTAATCATTTTCAGAATGAATTTTGATTCGTGCATATTCTATGTATTTTTGGGGGCCTATTCTGTATATCTCTTCGCTACTTTATGTAATTTATTTGGCATAATTGTACCCAGATGTCATTATTTTCCTGTTAATGTAATTAGAAAAGCAGTGGCTATAAACACGTAATGTCAGAGCCTGTGTAGTGTGGTAGTTGCCTCTCTCCCATTTTAGTATAAAGTCTAATGAATTTTTGTGCTATTATTAAAAAGTGCCACATGAGTGCAATCTCTAGCATTCTGTATTTTTATGCCTTTTATCCATCTTTAATTCCTGACATGTTTGTAAGTAAAGTGGCACGTACCTGGCTCATGTGTGATGTCTCAAATATCTTGTTGCAGTGTGACATTTGTTATTTTGTATCCTCTTGATCTGTGATTTTTTTATTTTTTTTTTTAAAGACAATGCCTCAGTTGGTATTTATTCTTTGTTCTGCAGGAGGCAACTGGGGAGAATGTACCTGTGCTTTTGTTGGGTAATAAAACTGATAATGAAACAGAACGTGAGGTCCCTATGGGAATGGGAGAGCTTCTTGCTAAGGTACTATACTTGGAGGGGAACCCCTTACAAAACTTGAAGGGGAAGATTTTAAAATGGAATCTCAGTGTGTCTAAATTCATAGAAACACAGTTGATTTTGATCAGACAAGTATTTTTTAGGATTAGGAACCTTTTCATCGTTTCAGCTCTTGGTAATGTAAGTGCTGATAATTTTAGTAGTTATTAAACTGTGTAGATTAAAAAAACCAAAATGTGAGCGATGCAGAAAATCTTTAAGAATTCACTCTCATTGTCTCCCTCCTCTCTTTCTCCCCTCCTCTGTCTCTTTTTCTTTGTTCTCTCTTTCTCTCTATTTTTTTCCTCCCTTCCCTTTCTCTTTTTTTCTCTTCTCTGTGGAGGGATTCTTAACAGAGAGATAATTTGGGAACCTTTCCCCCCTCCTACCTCCTGTAAAACCACAGAAGACCATCTGTTACTCCTATGGTAGGAGTAGAAAACATGTTTACTTTTAGTAACTTCCCATCAAGGAGATAAAATAAGTAGAGTTCGCAGTCTGCATCTACCCGAGCACTGGTGACCCATGGGCCATAATTTAAGCGTTATGAGACTGCAGATAGCAGATACTTGTTCGTATTCCTCTGTACCATGCCCATCATCTTTTCTTTTGAATCTTGCTATACAATGCATATAGTTTGAACACCAGTGCCTCCACAATATTCTTTTATTTAGAAATGTCATCCCAATATTTTGGGGAAATTAATTGAGTTGATAGGAATTTACCTAAATTAAACAATGTGCTGCATTTCACATATGTCCTTGTTTCTCCTTTGAAAACAGATTTACAGCTCTGCTTGCTGGTAACTAAGAGGGATATTTTCAAAACTTGAAATGCAGCTGAATTGTTCCTGTTTTATAGGAAAGACTGGTGCTGGGAACCTCTCTCTGACTAAAAGAATTAGGGTCAGATCTCTTTTTATCATATGTTGATTATTCATACAGCCTTTATAAGCATACCTCCATATTCAGGTTTGTGTCCATTATTTTGATTTTATAGGGGAGGATATCAGCCTTGAACATCAACCCTCAAAGGTTCTCCTTTTAGGAAATCTGCTTTATTTTCTTGTATGAGTGGAAATGCAGGTGGTTTTGAGATGGCAGAGGCCAGGAGGGACTCCCGAGTGTAACATTGAATCCTTCTGTGAAAAAACAAATGACGCATAAATGCTAAATGGACAGAGTAGGTGTCTTACATGTCATTTAGCTCTTTAAAAAATTGTACTAGTAAAACAAAGATGAATCATTCTAATATATAGAACTCACAGCCCACCAGGCCATTAATTCTAACATGTCATGCAAGAAAATAAAATGTTTTGCATAAGTAAAACAAAGAAAGTTGTCAAATTAAAGATGGTTATAATCGAATGAATGGATCTGAATGACTCATTTGAATGTTTGAATGTGCTGCCTGAGGTAGCTAAGGGAAGGAATGATTAATGACAATGGATTAGTTGAAAAGCAGCGTAGATATAATTAAATTATAACAATGTGCTTGCCGAGCTAATAATAACAACCATGAATTTTAATGAAATATTAATTCTTGCTAAATAGCCATGTAATTCCTGTGAAACCACATACCGCTGTCTCTATTAGTAAATGCAGTTTAGTTACTTATTTTGTGAATAATCCCACTAATTATTCACAAATGATCCAAAATACATGGAACTAGATGATAAGATGATACAAATATGTATAGCCCTATTTGGTGAAAACAACCATGAACCTGTCTTGTGCAGACAAAGAACCAGATTAGCCCATTGACCCCGAAGTCCAACAGTTTTTATGGACTGTTCAAAGTCTCGCAGGATGGGATCATTTTTACCTAGTTTTTTCTATAGTCAGAAGAATGCGTTTCCAGAGAGCATTCTTTTCCAACCTAAATGGTTCTGTGATTCCAGCCCAGCTGTGTTAAGTCTTGCTTTGCTTCAGTCCCACATTTTACAAGTTGGTGTACTACAAATTCGGTCAGACACCCAAGAGCTCCCATTATAATGCATGTGTCACAAACTTCTTTGCAAGGCAGGCAGCACAGTTCATTATTAAAAGGAAGAATGAATGGCAGCCTGAAGGGAGTCCTTCCAATTCCTTGTCATTGGAGAAGGCTGGTAGTTGCAGTGAGTGTGATACCCTGGGAAAGGGGGAACAGAAAGAGAACAAGGGTGATGGATGGCATCATAGGGAACAGCAAGACTATGATGAATGTGATCTGTAGTTGGATGAGTTAAAGTGTAAACATGAGGATGGTAAGGAGAACTTTGCAGGAAGAAACGGCAGACACAAATCAAAATGTTCACATGCAATACAAGATGACCTGATGGAAAATATCTAAAACTCTCTGGATAGAGCTATTGGGAATATAATGAAAAAGAGAGAGAGAAAGAAAAAATAGTATATAATTTAGAAAGACAAATACATTTTACTTTTTTAGAAGAGGACCCAGAAGGAAAACTCTGTTTAACAAATTTCTGTTTAGCTTAGCTTGGTCCTGTGATCAAGAGTTCATATGAACACAACAACAATACAGAGTATTCAGACCATATTATGACTATCCAGGAGCAAATAGAAAAATGTTCTATTTTAGTGAATTAGTGTTACCGCTGCTGATTATTTAAATAAAATGGCTTATGATACAGGTGCTGCTCAAGCATGCTCATGCTCAGCATGAATTTATTTTGGCCCTGCAGAGACTTCCTGAATGGGATTAAAAGGGTCAATAAATCCTTCTCTCTGTTTCTCAGCTATAAAGTAAGATAATAATGCCTTTGTCTGCCTTGACTTTGTGTGCTTCATGGGATGAGGACTGTTACTGTGTGTCAGTACATCTCCTTTATCAACCTGTCAGTGCCATTGTTACTCAAATACTGCTAATCAGGGAGCTATCTTCTCAGAGTGACACTACTTTGTAGGACAGAAATTGCCCAGCTCCCTCTGGTAATGACTCATTTTCTTCCCTGTTCTTTAGACATCTGCTGATTTGTATGTAAGTTTTTAAAATTAAGTAATTGCCATTGGTCTCCCAGGTTAAATCACTGGTTCCTGGGTGGAGATGAATGGCATTTCCTGGCTTATTAATTATGTGTCCTGCTTTTTTCTACTGTGTTTTCGTTGTGTATGGTATCAGTGAAGGTTTCCTCTCCTCCCTGATTCAAGGAACAACACTTTGCATTTCCAGGCTGACTCCCCCTCCAGAGAAGGACCTGTTTGCCAGACTGACAAAAATTGGCCATTAATATCAATTGAGTTTAAATTGTTACCTTTCACCAATAAGAATTTTCCCTACCCATGGAATTCGTTGAAAAATTCAGATTCATGCCAACATAAATGATGTCATCACTGAGAGACTTCTCTAGTGAAATTCTGTTGTATGTGGTGAAGGTGTAGGAGTAGTATCACTCTTTGCTTGGCTGACATAAAGTAGCTAGATATTGACCACAGTAGGTTTTCTATTAGAGTTCTGACCAACTGAGTAGAAAAATGGAGTATAAATTTTATCTCAGATTAGTGTTTGCATAGCTAGCAAGCTGGCCAAACTTTATCTTAAAACTTTCCTAAGGAAAGCCAAGAGAATCATAGGGTTACATTTTTGTAAATATTATACAGAACACTGTTAAAAAAATAAATAATGAAAATCCCCATCCAACACTCACTAACTTTGCCTAATTTCTTCCCTTCTCTGCTCTTCTGTGCTTGTCTGGCCACCCAGAAATTACTACAAGTGGTTCAATCCCGATGTACGTTAGAACAAACCATATAACTATTGACAACATATCCAAACCTGACATTTAATAACATTGAAGCATTTTTTTAAAGCTGCTAAAACAAACTACCATATTTATTAAACTTCCTTTCCCTGCCTTTTGTCTTTGAAATGTCGTGAAGATGATAAAAATTTAAAAAAACTGCAAATTTGGAAGCATGGTATATTGAAAAACAAACAAACAAAACCAAACCCAAACCCCCAAACTAAAATACCTGGTTAATTTAATGGGAACTTTCAAAACCTGAATTGTAAGTGTCTTATGAAGGGTGGTTAAGTAAGTACAAATCCAGTAACCACAGTTAACAGCAAACAAATGAAAATATGCAGACAGGTGACTGTAATTTCCTAAGTTACTGACTTATTTATTTGAATTTTAAGATGCTGTTGTAAACAGCAATAAGATACATGGAAAAGTGGAAAGTGAATAGAAAGTTGAAATCTGGATGGGTAAAAGGGCATATGGTAATAATGATAGAGACAGTGTAGGTGAGCTGCCGTGTAATATCTTGTGAAACTAGACAGACATCTATTTTGGAAAGAATAATCTGTTGTTCACTCTCAAACTTCTCTTGCCATCACGGCTGCCAGGTCAGGCTTCTGTGCAGATGATCTCTGGTATTTGCATTTATTGTCATAAAGCTTCAGAGCAGTTGTTTTAAGGATGTCTCCAAGGCTTGATCATTTATCCATTGTTCTTAATTGCAAAGCTCCCAGGGGCTACAAAACCAAGGTGTAAGCTGACTGTGAAAGAAGGTGCAGAAAATTTCACAAGTACAAAAAATGAAACAGAATTAATTTGTTGTTCTTTTTTGCTGAGGTTTTTAACTGGTCATTTGCCGGAAAGCTTTGGTCTCAAACTGTTGAATACAGAAACACTGCTGCTGAACCTTTCCAAGGTTAAAAAAAAAAAAAGTCACTGGAGTTATTTTCACCTGCTTTGTCAAGTCCTCAGTGATGTACTGATTGCCTCATCATCACAAGGAAAGTTCACAAGACTTCATTCAGTTGCACTTGAGCCTTTTAAGAAGTCAAGCTCTTACAGCAAAAGCTACTGTATAAAAGAAACATCTGCTAAGAAATGCATATAGTTGTTGCTTGGGAGGCACACTTGGACTTCGTTTCTTTTGTTACTCTTTACTGTTAGCTCTAGAATTAAATCATAATTTTTCCTAAGGTGATCTATTTCTGTTTATTTGCATATTTCAGTATATCTGTGTTGCTTTTTTAAAGCTCGAGTGAGATATTGTGCAAAGTGAATTGAAATGGTCTTTCTGTTTGATTCTAGGATTACAATTTAATTTTCTATGAATGCAGTGCATATTCTGGGTACAATACCGAAAAGTCTGTTCTTCACTTAGCTAGGTAAGAAAACACAATCTATGAGTTCTACATGTGCCTGAATTCCCTGTCACTGACGACAGAGTGAATTCTGTTTGTTAAATCAGTTTGGTAGGAACTTAGGGTGATGAAATAACTGTTCCCTTTAAACTGGTCTGTAGCCTGACCCTGTTGCTCCAATTGAGCAGTTTCTCAGGTTCCTAAAGGGTCTTGTGTAAGCTAGTGCGTCTCAGTATAGATCCAGAAACACTTGAGTTGTTGCTAGGAAAGCTGAGGGCCTGGGATGTTTTGATAGTTCTTGCAGGAAGTTGTTGGAGGTTTGGAGAAATATGCTTGGAAATGGATGCTGCTGAGTACTTGCAGCAGAACACTGAATGTGCTTCTGTCTTCCCTCTGCTCATTGCAGCTCAAATTCTGCTGTCTGCCCCGGGGGCTGGGAGAGAGGGAGGGGTGGATTTCTGAAGTTATATAAAGGCTAGGCATAGAAATACAAGTAAATCTGTCCCTTCGGAACTGCTTACCCAGGTGAAAACACTGGTAATGAACTGATAAATCTTTAATACCGTTGCTGAAGTTAGTGAAATGTTGTGAATGTGTCAGGTAATTGATAAATGTCTAGGTAGCCAGATGTGTTTTGTTTTGCTCCAGCCTCAAAAATAACAAATGAAAGTCACTATTTTGAGTCTCTGTAATAGATGATAAATGCTAACAGTCAGCACCAACTACATTTTTCTAACTGAATGGATAAAGGCAGTTTTGTGATGAAGCCACCATAATTGTACTTTTTTCGTTGTTAGTTCACAAAATTCTGTCATTTTCTATTGATCTCTGGATAATTTTATAGGCTTGGAGAAAATGTGGGGGTTTTTTGTTTGATCTCTTATGAGTATTCCTGACTTTTTCTCAAAAATATTGTTTCTTTCCCCCAGGATTTTAAAGGAACACGAAGATAAAGTGAAAGAGAAAACCATTAAACTTCAATCTGATACGAATAAAAAATCTTGCTGTATCAGGCCATAAAATACTGGGGCATGCTTAGACAAGTCATACGTTTCTACGACACTACATGGCACCGTCAGATTTGCTTTATCTTCCAAATATTTTTGCTATGTATTTCTGAGTCTAGGTGTAAGTGAAGCTAAAAATCCTTGTATGCTCTGATCTTCACTTTTACAAATACTGTCTTTAGTTAATTGTCAATGTATTTGGGGCGGTAACAGTCTGTTTGATGCCTAACACCACTGAATCCTGCTTTGTGATCAGGCTTGTAGAAGCTGCTATATTTTTAATATAAGAAATAATTTTTTATGAAGAAAACTACTTGAAATTTGCAGTAAATTTTTACTGGTGTGGATGACCTACGTTCTGAATACTTCTGTTTATTTCAATGCTCTTGAGATCCTGATTTCGTGCTGACTCCTGTTACAGCTTTTTAAAAGTTGAAATAGGTAGCTGGCTGGTTGGTTAAAAGTAACACACCAGCAATTGCAAAGTATAAGGTGATATTTTAAAGCTTAGTGTGAAGTATACGTGAACAAAGGATTGAAGAACTATGAAGATTTTCCTAAGTACCTTCAACTCCTTTATACTACAAATTGTTGCATATAGGTTGTTGGTAAGATCTCCTTCCTCACACTTAGATGTGATGAATTAGGTATGTTTAGGCAGGTCACTGAGATACCATGCAGGCTTCCCTGAGCTGTTGTCAAATAAGCTGGTATGTTTCCATGGTGAGGTGGTGCTACGCAAATATCTAGCTTAGTATCCAGAAACAGTAAAGTCGTGGTACTGCAGTGCTTTACTCTGGCTCGTTAGCGTTGCACTCGGAGCAAATCAGCCTGCACTCTTCACTGTATTTGATGCGGCTTTGTGTTGCAGAGCTTGCTTTAAACCTCTCTACATGTAAAACCTCTATACATGTGCCTACATGGGAAGTTCATTTCACTGGTGTCGTTGGTTGTAGAACAAAGCGTATTATGGCCAACTGAACAGCTCTTTGTCTGCACAGGTCTGTCCCAGAAGGTTTCATGCCAGATGCTGGAGGCAGAATTTTCAGAAATAGTAGATCTTATTTTGAGGAAGATCTTAAGAAACTTTCAAGCAATTAAGGAGTGAGAAATCTCACAAAAATCCAATGAGATATTGCTGTCTTTAGCAATGTTAAGAAAAAAATCCTCCTCATGTAGCTAAATACATGACTGGTTTTTCAAAAGCATCTGCCACAAGGCATTTCCCTTTGGTTTAATCAGGGCCTGATAGCACTGAGATGCAGTGTTTGAGAAATCAAATCCATAGGGACTTGTTTCAGAAAAATCATAGCCCACCCTGGATCATAAGAAACCCAAGTGTCATAATTACTTTTGGAAGCATTTGTAGAATATAAATGAAATTAGGAATTTGAGAATGCGTCACCCAGACAGCACGAGAGCAAGTTATTCCTGTTGGTATTTGTCTTCACTGCATCCAGCTGTTGTGGTAAGCATACAGGAGTGATTATTCATGATGGTGAGCTTGTTGGGAAAGTGGAATCCATGGCATTATTTCATTAAAATACCAAGCAAAACTGTAGACTTTTATTATGAGACTTACAGACATGTTTTCAGTCCATTTTCTAAATGTTTCAGAAAAGTTATTTTTCATTTGAATAATGAGTCAGTTTGAAACTAAAGATGAAAGTTAAGCACTAGTTCAGTAAGTAACTCTATTTTGGGATGAAAAGTTCATCGGTAATTAGTTGTGCTCTTGGGATTTCGGTGTGATCAAAGGTGTTTATATAGCACCAAGAACTATACAACAGGTTTCTTCTGATGCCAACCTGTATAGAATAAATTGCCTCACAAGTAGTGCACACCCACGTAAACTCTGAGAGGATGATCAGTTGGTAGGAGAAGGTGGGAAAAATTAATCTTCTCAGCCTGGTCAGGTACCCAGTACTGACAGATCTTTGGGTATCACACACACTACAAAGCCCATTTCCATGGACGTAATGCAAAGCTCCTTTGGAATGGGCGTATGTTACAGCTGTAAGTAGTAGTGGGCTGCCCTTGTGACCTGCACGGGGGACATCGTGAGCTACTGTGTCTTGACAAAACTGGTTACAGCCTGCCCAGATGCAAGCCAAGCAACAGTAGAAAAAAGACCATTGCACACTATAAACTTACTCAGAGAAGTGTACAGCACCTCCCCACATAACATATGTAAGGAGTAATTCTGCAGCTGTTAAGGGGGGACACACACCACTTGCGAGGGATGTGTGAGGAACAGGCCACGTTGACGAAAGTTTGCTCCTGGAAGAACTGCAGTCGGTGGTCGTTCCCATGCTGGAGCAGGGACAACTAAGGAACAGAACAAGGGGAATCCCTGTGCCCAGGACAGCTGGAAGCGTTGGACACTTGAGTGGCAGAAAGCATAATGCACACTGCCTCAAATTCTTGTGATGCCTGTTGGCTCACTGGATGGGTTCTGACAGTGTACCTCACAGTGAAGCTAAAGGAAACTGAAACTTGGGAGCAGGAGAGAGGAAAAAAAAGTACGTTGATACGTTTGTCTCATTGTTTGCATTCTTTTTCTTTCCCCGGTATCTGAATTGGCAATGAAAGATTTATGTTGATCGGTAGAAAATTAACTCAGATAAAATCCCCCAGCTTCAGACTGCTTGTTTGCAACATCTGTGTATTGGCAGAATTTTCTGCCATGTGAGATCATTATTGAATAAATCCACTTAGAAAGCAGAAATATAAAGCAAATGAGTAGCAACTTCCTGAATTCATCCACAGCTGTTGAAATAATGGGTCTTTTTGATTATTGAAGTGTCAGGAATTGCAATAACACTCACATACACTCCTGAAAAAAAAGCAAGGATGTGCACTTTGACCTGTTTGCACCTCAAACAACTAAAGTTCTTTTAATATGAAGCTGGTAAAAGATAATCTGATTTTTATATGATGAAAATGGACATCTCAAGGGGAAAAAGAAATAGGTTATGTTTACAGGGCAGGAATAAAAGTTCATTGCTATTACTTTAATACTGAATTAGTACGGAGAAGTACATACTAACTAACCTGAAGGAGTGTGTCTAGTGACACTAATTCCTTACAAATGTATTGGGAAGTTAAAGGTCATCTGATGAGTCGGATAAGCATTGCTTCTTTCTTTTCAAACACTGAAGAGGACAGTTTCAAACAAGTTCAGCTGTACTGGAAAACCATTCAGCTTCTGCGGTCATCAGTCTGCTTCAGGTGCCTTTTCTGCAGCATGCTCCTCCGGAGCACAACAGCCATTGCCAGTCTTTCCCCATTCCCAGCAGAACCCAGATGTAGAGGGGCTTGCTCACTGGAAGTGACTGATTTTCATCACAGGAGGGAGTAGGGAAGCCAGTGGAATGGGCGCATTCAAATAGATTGTGCTGTGGCTCTGTGTATTACTCAGGTCCTCATATTACTGGAGCTGCTGTGTGCGTGTATGTGGGTGATGAGCAGTGAAGATTCTGCTCTCTGTGGTGTCTGTGTAGCTGATGATGTTAGTATTGTGTGTGTATCTGCATCTCTGCAATATGTACTCAGCTTGGGATTTTGGCTGGACTTGCAAAAAGGAACAGCAGCAGCCGCAGCTGTCATCCCTCTGTGACACGCTGTGTTGTGCCCCACGTTTCCACGTTTTATTTTGTGCCATCTTTAGCTCATCTGCTGTGAGATTTGCGTTCTTTTGCTCTGAGCATATAATAGAGGTCTTTACCAGGTTTTTTGCTGCTGTGTCTGGCTTCAGCTTTTTTTTGCTGTCTTCTCAATGACCACGTTGCAAAGTGGGCATTATCAGCTTTGGAAAATCACAGCCTGCCTGCTTGCAGGCTTCAGTGCTCCTGTAGCACTAAACTTAAGTCTTGCCTTTGCAGAGCAAATCATGGTTATAAATCAGGAATGTGAATATCGCTGGATCTGTATAGCTCAGGGGGCAGAGTACAGGGTGGGTTTGCAACTCACCATCCCTGCCAGTTATTACTCCTTCGTTGTACCTTTTAGAAGTTATTAGAACTCGGCAGTAAACCTGTTTAAGTTACTGCCTTGGCAGAATCTCAGAAAAAAAAAAAAGTTTGCTACTGCTTTAGTAAGCTGAGCTAGCCCAGCAAAATCTGACAAATACCAGAGCTGGTAGGAGGATATGGGTGGAAAACACAGCTAAGCTCACAGCTGTGAGAAAAGTCTACGAGGGGTTGGCAGCCCATTTTCAGTAGCAGTGAGGTGTTTAATGGTCTCATCTGTTTGTACCTTCAGCTTTAAATGCAGATAAACGGAATGGGATGTGAACTGTTCCCCATGCTTCTCGGGTGGCTTTGGGGGCCAGTGCTGAGCTCAGTGTTGCTGCAGCCAAACACTAGTTTGGATACCTCTGCTAGGGGCTGAAAAGCCTCAAAACTACCATTGCATAGCTCAGAGATACAGCACTCGGCTGCAAAGCTCAGCGTGGGTCCCCTGTAGCTGGTCTGTTTCGGCATGACCTTGCTCCCCGTCGTTACAGGTGCAAATGACTGAGCTACATTATACTGCACTGCAAGACGGCTTCGATCAAGGTCCTTTGAATCTAGACCATTAAGGCTTATCAGTTGTCATAGTAACCCTGTGTTATATGGATTTATATTATGAAGCTGTAGTAAGGCTGGTGCTCATCCCTTTAAAATAAGGCATAAATCACTAATGCAGCTTATCAGTGATAGGACTTCTTTAAGTACTATTCTAACAGAGAAACTGATTGGCATTAAATGACATGTCTGTTAGCGGAGGAAGACAAATGAATCATAAGAGTGAAACTTTCTACACGTATGCTTTGTTGAAATGCATTGGTGTCATTAAAAGCCCCAGGGGAGGTTGTGCAAGGAAGGACTAAACTCACATAGGACGTCTGAAGCTCTTGCTTTTGCCATGTCCATGCCCAGTGCAGGGTGTGCTGTACGGCATCATCAAGGCAAGTGGAGAACATATACACAGATGATTAAATGGTGGAAATTTTGTTTAATATTTGTTCCTCGTTGACATGATTCTTAGGCTTGTGTAAAACAGTAGCTTGAAGTATCTTCTTGTCGTTGCTGTGAAGACGATGTAGCTGTGCAAATGTGGTATACTTAGACTTCTGTAGGGTGCCGTTGATCAGGGGAGTCATACAAAATCAGCATTACAGGCAACTACCGAATGATTAAAAGTTACCTGCTGGCAGGTCTCAAAATATAATGCTAAATACGCAAGGCATGGTCTGCCATGAAGGGGAGTGTGTTTTAGCAAAGCTGCTGACAGCTTATAAAATCTCCGCCCTTGGAAGTTTTCAGGACAGGTTTTACACAAAGCCACGGTGAAATGACATAGCATCGGGAAAAGTTCTGCTTGGAGCAGTAAGCTGGACTAGAAACCTCCAAGGTTTCCTTACGACCAACATTTCTGTGGTGCAGATGGAAAAAACCTAGATCATCTTTTAGTCAAGCAAACTATTCTGCGTATCTGCTTTGTATACCAACATTAAAGCCTAACTGCCTAAGACTGCTACAGCACCTGCAACATAGCGTCCAGCGGTGCCATGAGAGCACGCTGTGGCACAGGAATTTTACAAGAAAGCAAAGTATCAGTCCTGTCTTGTAGAAGGGCAAGGAGGGTCCAGACAACTACAGGGCAGTAAGCCTTAGCACAATTCCTGGGAAAGAGATGGAGCAACTACTCCTGGAAACCATTTCCAGACACATGAAGGACAAGGTGGTGACCAGGAATAGTCAGAATGGAATTGCAAAGGAGAGATTGTGCTTAACCAGCCTGACAGTTTCTACAACGAGATAGCTAGCGTGGTGGGTGAAGGAAGGGTCGTGGATGTTGTTTACCTCAGCTTTAGTAAGGCTTTTGACAGTGTCTCCTGTAATACCCTCATTGACAAGGTGACAACGTACAGGTTAGATAATCGGGCAGGAAAGTGCTTTGCAAACTGGCTGAATGACTGGGCTTAGAGGGTCTAAAGTAGAGAAATCTCAAGAGGGATCTTCTCAGTGTGTGTAAATATCTGAAGGAGGTGGGGAATGAAGAGGAGGGAGCCAGACTTTTTTCAGAGTGCCCAGTGACAGGACAAGAGGCTATGGGCACAAACTGAAACACATGACATTCCATTTGAACACAAGAAAATACTTTTTTTTTTTTTTTTATTGTGGAGACGGTCAAACACTGAAATGGTTTTCCCAGAGAGGTTGTGGAGTGCCCATCCTTGGTTATCTTCAAAACCCAACTGTAAACAGTCCTGGACAACCTGCTCCAGCTTGTCCTGCTTCAGCACTGGGGTTGGACAAGGTGTTCTCAAGAGATTGGTAGGTCACAGTAAAATTCTGACTGTATAATGTTCAAAGCCCCATGGGACTAGCAGGATCTCCGGGCTGGCTAGATTTATCCTCAGTACAATTCTGTATCCTCAGGCAATTATGCGAGTGTGAACCGTAATTAAAAGAGCACATGACATGCAGGCAAGTGAGAGATGAGGATGGCTTAGAAGAAAAGTTTGATTTAGGTTTGGTTTTGATTTATAAGCAGATTCCGTTTTTCTGTATGTCACTGAAGTGCAAGCTAAAAAGAGCTAAAGATGAAGGAAAAGAAACATTTTGTGTCAGTACTGTTGAAGGAACAAGGATGGGAATAACATAACACAATGTCTAAGGTCTGGCAAGCAGGAGTGAATTTTGCATTTGGACCATGAACATTAGGTTGGAAGGGTCTAGGCATTTGTCCAGATTGAGACCAGATGTCCCTTTGCTTATACAGAACTCCTACTTACTGGTATCATTTATCAATAGAACTCAAATGGAAAGCTCTCCCGGAAAATGTTATGCTTTAACGTCTCCGCTACATTTGTTAGTGGGAGGTGTCAGACCGGTCTACCTGGTGTTCTGAATATTTTCAGAAGTTCTTTTCTCAGTTATTTCCACATCTTTCCTGGTAAAGGATACTTTCAGGTTTTTAATTCCCCTGCTTCTGCATCCTCAATTCATAGCTCAGAAGTTGTTGTTATGTGTTTTGTTGTTGTCTACTTGACGTACAAATGCTATCCATCACATGCTGCTGTTTCAGCTTCACGCAACAGTTGGTTGCTTGCCTGCCTACACTCATCCCGTAGGAAAGCAAGCAAAATAGTGAGAGGTTTTTTTCTGAGTTGCTTTGTCAGTGGTGATAATAGCAGTTATAGGATAATCACGCAATTATGGAAGTAAATAGATTTTGATTTAATCGGGTCTCCTTAGTTAATGACATTGATTTATCATGCCAATAAATGTGAAAAATATGCCACTATGGTGATAAATTACTTCTGCTAACTGATCGGTGTTACAAATTGCTGTTAGTATAATGAGTTACGTGTGCTTTTTTGGACTGCCGTTTCATATTTCTGCATCAAAATGGTAGGCCGTGTCTGGTTTGTGATTAAATTCTGTTGTGACCTTAACACAAGGGTCCATTTCTGGTTGTAGGGCTGTGTTGTACTGGAAATGCGGATGGTTCACTTCAGTAAATGGAAATGGCTAAACACAAAAGCGCAGGACTGAGCTGCAGAAGGGGATGTTCTGTTTTCCACATGAGGATTCAGGGGTCAGCTTAGGCTTGGTCCTGCTGACTGCTGCGCTTCTAAAAGACCATGTTTGATGATTCAGAGGAATGGCTTGGATTGTAGCCCATACCTGTGTGTTCTGTGAGTAATGAAGACTGAGTTTTGGTTGTAGTTGTCACCTGAAAGCTAACATGGTAGCTTTCACATCTGTGTTTTCACAATCACAAAATAGTTCTCTCCAAGCTGTCTCAAAAAATGCTTCGTGTTGTTTGCATCATCACATATCTCCAGTGTTTGTTTCTACTGAAAATCAGAAAAATATGAAACATACTAAGAAAAGGGAAAGGGAAGAAAGTCAGGGAAATTGAGTCAGTACCTGCAGAGACTGGGAAGACAGGTAAAGAGAACAGCAGAGATTGTAACAATTTTGAGATAATAAAAAACCTTTTCCTTTCTCTTCATCTGCACCCTGGAATAATTTTTTGCCTAAGGGACAGGTGCTCTGCTTTAGAAGTCGTCTGTGAGCGGTGGTCTGCCCCTTTTTTGATCTCAGCTGTGTACAGCATGTGTCTTTTTAACCCCTTTTGTGTCTATCTCCAGAAGCAGCAGCTGTTTTCAGGGAACAGGACTGTTCCCTGTAGGCATGCTACTGCTCTGGCTCACCTTGGTCTACCTACTGTGCACAAACCCCGGTATCCTGGGGAATCTCTAGCCGATGATTCACACCTTCTTTCCTCTAAAACAATGTATGACAAATGAGTTTAAAGTAATGTGGGGTTTTTTTTTACAATGAGGTTATTAGAAAACAAACATTGTTACATCTGAAACATCAGGTTTATTTCTATAGTTGCTTTTTAAAAAGAGTTGTAAGTGCTGTGAACTCAGACTCAATTTTTAGGAAGTTTAGATACAGTCTAAAAGATGTCTCTTCTTCCCACCTGCTTGTGTGCTTTGGGGATTAATATCTGAGATGATATCTGAGAAACACTGAAAGGAAATGTTTCAAAAAATACCCTAAAACTCTCCGACTTTTCCAGTTGGAACCAGTCTGTGAATGGTTAATGCCTATTGAAAAAAATAAAATCACCTGGCTTTGTTGTATGTTCAAACTAGGCAATCGCACACACTGGCATGAACTTACACCTCATATGCCAACCTGAAAATTACTCATAAAATGTGTCCTCCATGCCACCAACACAACAGAGTAAGAGAACGTGAAGTTCTCCTTAATTAGTGACCCTTGGGGTTACATTCTTTGAAAAACCCTTAGGTACATTTGTTAAGCAGTGTAACAGCAGCGGTATATACCTAGCCTCTGTTAGAAGGAGGAAGGGGAGTGGGGGGTGGGGGATTACAGTGGATGGGTGGCATAATCGATATGAAAGGCTAGGATGTGATCAAGGGTTGTACAGGTGTCCTGGTTTCGGATGGGGAGAGCTAATTTTCTTTTTAGTAGCTGGTACAGTGCTGTGTTTGGGATTTAGTACGAGAATGATGTTGATAGCACACTGATGTTCTAGTTGTTGCTAAGTAGTGCTCTCTCTAAATCAAGGACTTTTCAGTTTCCCATGCTCTGCCA
The DNA here is from genome assembly GCF_017639655.2 of Falco naumanni. Classification (NCBI taxonomy): domain Eukaryota; kingdom Metazoa; phylum Chordata; class Aves; order Falconiformes; family Falconidae; genus Falco; species Falco naumanni. Next base: position 7,885,071 of record NC_054058.1, on the reverse strand, counting down.
GTGAGCAGGTGCACAAGAAGCTGGGAGGGAGCAGAGCCGGTACGGCTGACCTGAACTAGCCAAGGGGATATTCCATACCATGGGACATCACGCTCAGTATATAAACTGGGGGGAGCTGGCCAGGAGCTGCCGGTCGCTGCTCAGGGACTGGCTGGGCATCGGTCAGCGGGTGGTGAGCAATGCTATTGTGCATCTTGGGTTCTTTTCCCCTTGGGTTTTATTCCTCTTTCATTTTCTCTCCTTTTCATTACAATTGTTGTTGTTATGATAATAATATTTTATTTCAATTATTAAGTTGTTCTGCTCTCAACCCATGAGTTTTACCTTTCCTCTGATTCTCCTCCCCATCCCAACAGGGGGGGAAGGGAGCGAGCGAGCAGCTGCATGGTACTTTGTTGGTGGCTGGGGTTAAACCACAACAGTAGGGAAGAAAGGAGCTACCTTAAGGGGACCAAGGTGGGAATTAGTTGTATCTTCCAGTATCTAATGGGGGGTTACAGTGAAAAGAGAGCTCAGAGGCAAATAGTAGAAGAACAAAAGCCAACAGTCCCGAGTTACAACAAGATAAATTCCAGCTGAACAAAAAATGCTTCCTGGTGAGATTAGCACAGCCACTGGAACAACTGCCCAGGGAGGCTGAGATGAATCTCTGTTCTCAGAAATGTTCAGTCCTTGTCTGGACAAGGCCCCAGGCAATACGAGTTATCTCTGAAGTTAGCTGGACTCTCATTAGGCAGCTAAAGATTTCCAGAAATTCCATTATTCTAAAATTCTATGAGGTTCTATAGCGAAATAACTCCAGCTGCTCTGTTTTGCTGTCCCCTTTGCATTTTGAACACCTTTTTCTTCCCTCCTCACCCATCTTCTCCATACATAGCCGGAGTCATTGCCTGGAGCTATTCTACTCCTAATCAGCTGAGAAAGGAGTTCTGATCCCCTGACTTCACCTGAACAAGGGAACTGACAGTGATAAGAGGTGGGTCCCTCTGGTGCCCTCCTGCCCCACCACCCTGCCCACCCCTCTCTCCTGCTACTCCAGCCTGCAGAAGAAAATCATGCTCACCAGTGAAAGCAGCCCTTTAAAAGCTGATTTCCCATTTATGTGACACTCGTGGGGCTTTGTAACTTGCAAGTACTTACAATGCCATGTTATTTTGTCTATTGTACCAGTGACACTGGGGCATGCTTTTGTTAAGTAAATCTTTCTTTCTTAAATGTTATTTATACTTTTATTAAAACAAATGGCTTGCAGTATGTTCTGATCACAGAGAACATGTTACATCTACCAGTATGCACAGTACTTGACGTTATTGATCATACAGCACAGATTCTCCTCTGTTACATTGAGTTCATATGAGTCAGGCCACTTACAATGTTATTGACAGGATATTGAAATGACAGCACATAGATGTATTTTTAATGTAAGTAGTATGTGTGGGATGTAATTTACAGGTAAAGGAGAGTGACTGTTAGATTATCTTCTTGAAGCAGGGATTTATTCTTCACTATATACGTAGAATACCGTATCCTTTATGAAATTACCCTCTAAGTGAAGGAAGTTTCTCTTAATTATTTACAATCAAATCTATATGTGGCAAATTAATTTATGAAGTAATATTAAATTTAAGACAAATCATGTAAGGAATTAGCTTTGAGAATGTTCTTCAAATAGCTCTACAGTTAAAACATGCTGTCTGGTAATATTCTTGTCCACGTTCTGGGCTGTTTCAACTTCCATTAAAAGTCTTAAGACATCGTAAAAAGGCTTTAAAACTTTTAATTTTGCACATAGGTGGGTCCCGGGAACAAGCCCTGCAAAAACCAAACCAAACTGAAACCTTAATAACATCTGGCAAGGGCTAGTTGGTGCTGGGAATAAAAAATGCGTGTGAGAATAGAGTCATGCTGTACTTTCTGTAGAGAACCTTGGGAACACGAGCGGCTCTCGTAACATTGGGAACTACCTCCCTAATCCTACCAGCACTGCAGCTGTGAATTGCACATCGTGCCTTTTAGAGGCATGCCCAGTATCCAGCTTTTTTTTTGGATGCTCCTGTGTGCTTCAGGTGACAGGACAATCCCTGAGAAGAATTTTACTGCTTTTGCCTTAAGATTAGAGTCAAAGCAGAAGCAACCTTTCGCTTTTTTCCAGTGCTGTATTTGTTACTCATCGGGGGCAGTCTTTTGTGTCAATCCTGTATTTCAGTTTTTCTCATGCTGTCCTCAGCTCATGATCTTCTTTTCCTATCAGTGAGAAGGAAAAGGAAAGCTTTAAACATGTGTCTGTTTCAGACATCAATGGCCATTTTGTCATTAGTATTTTAATGCAGAGCTTTGAAGATCAGTGGCTTGAGTTCAGGCCCGGAGTCTCTTACTCAAGCCTTGAGAAGACTCGGTTCAGACTCCGTGGTAGTTACCCAGACTTGCTGGGTTGCTGAGGGAAGCCTGTCAGCCAGGCGCACCTGGCCTGCAGGGGCTTTGCCGACCTGTTTCACTAATGCTGGCCTGACGGATCCCGTGTATGCTAAACTCACTGGTGCTTTCGAAACCTTACCGCTAGGTAACGTCTATAATGGCCTTGGGATCCTGCATTTTCTTTTTGATCACTGTGATTTGAAGATACGCAGCGCTGCAGCAGGCATTCTCAGTTCTTAATGGGGTGGAGAAATAGGTGATACGCGGATTTTCACGTGAAGAATAGCGCAAGCCAGTTTCCCGGGCAGGGCTGAATGTGACTGAAATCTGGTCATCGCCCCAGGGCTGTGCCACTAACGGTATCAGCAAGGGCGTAACCTTGCAGCGCTGAGGTGGATGGGCACATAGGCAGGAGGCAAGGTGGGCACTGTTGAAGAGAGACCTACATTTCACTGTCATTGGGTGAAAGAGAAGCCAGAAAGAGCAGTACACTGCAGTGCTTAAAACACCTCTCAAACTGCTTAACGAGCTGTTCTAAGTTTTCTTTGCTGCTTCTTGTCCAATGCTTTCTGTCATGCAAAAATGACACGTCCTCGGTAAAGGCAGGCAGACCCTTGTGAATTCTCTTTTGGGTTTTTTGTGATTTGTCTTTTTTTAAACAAGGCGGGCTCCTTTCCCCCTTCTTCGTTTTTATTTTAATATTGAAGTTATTAACCATTCATGCAGCGGGCAAAAGTGTAGTGCTGTCAAAGTGTAAGTTAGACGAACAAAGCAAGAGTCTCTCCTCTTTCAGTTATAGGCAGCTCAGTGGTTAGTGGCAAAGGAGAAGGTGAAAACGTTGTTTAGCTTTATATAAATGGAGGGGGCTGAGAAAAAAATCTGGTAGAATTCCTTACCTTCAGGTCCTAGAATCACTGAAGTGTTAGGAGAAAGGGATTTCTAGAGTTTTTCTGGTCCAAACCATTACTGAAAGAATAGCTGTTCTAGCTAGGAACTGATCCCTTGGAAATGACAGCAATATTTGACAGATAAAATCCTAGTCATTTTCTGAGGAAGATTCATCCTTTTTCCAAGAAAATGATGGAAAAAACCAACAGGGATGAAATACACTGCAAACAGTGTCTGTTACTGCTGGCGTACCGTTTAATTTAATTCTGCGCAGGTACCATGTGATACCATCCCTAGGCCGTAGTCTGTAGGCCAAAAGAAAACAGAGGCACTGTACAGTTTTTGTGAATTGAAACCCAATAGAAATAGACTTCTAAAAAGTAAAAGGTTGAGAAATACTGGCAAAATACATCTTCAAGTATGCTTTATTTGCAGGTGATTAAAAAGATTTTTAGGCAAAAAAACTAGTCAATCTCATCCAATACATGATGGAACATGATTTAGTGCCTAATGCCAGGCACACTGGAAGATGGGGATACAGGACCAATTATGCAGTTTTTGACGGATTACATGTGATTATATGGTCAACATTCATATAGTAAAAAGACTTGATACATACGTATGAAGAATTATAAGCAGTTAATATTTTAACAATAAGCAGGAGATATTGTAAGAAAAAGAAGGGTGTAAGGGAATGGGGAAGCTACAGACATCTTAGTAATATCAGAAGCCATAGACATTTTTTTAAAGACATTAGCTTGTTCCTGCAAATCACTGCACTCTTGAGAATACTATTTGCAATTTAAAACTTATCTAAAACATCACCAAAAGGAAACACTAATTCCTATTTTTTTTAAAGTATTTTGTATGAAGAATCTTGCAAAGAACTGAAATATGGCATGGCCAAGAAACATGAATTACCCACCATTTCAGAGACTTTGCATTCATCACATTTAAATACTAGGTGTCTGATTTCGGAAGGTCTCATGCAAAATCCAGCTATAAAAACTCACCACAGAATATTTTCAAGGATAAAAAGCTAATGTTTTTTTAAAGCTGTGACAGACATCCAGTTGTGAAGGTGAATTTTAAAACTAACGGTCCACATTTTCCAGAGGACATTCAAAAAGACATTATTGAACTTTCTGTAAATGCCCAGCTCTTGTCTGCACTTTGCATGGAATAGTTACCAAAGCTGTAACTTTGGACAGTTAATGGAATATATCACTGCCTGGAGTATTGCCAGAGGTAACATCATTATCTTTCCATAACTGCATAATGAGAATTAAATGATCACAAACCAAATTCCTATTATGAAATGACATATTTTTTTTCTCATGTACAATATATATATTCATTTATATTGAATATAAGTCCGGTACAACTATCACAGTAATGTGCTGTAGTGGTCTTTCATAGTGAGAATACTGCCCTAATCACCTTTAACATGCAAAGCTTGGAAGAACCAGAAATTCACAGTAAGTAGTACAATTTGTATATGCATTTTCTGCCACCCTAAAGTTAATCAGCACACTCAAGACTGTTGCTTATTTTTCCTATATGTTTGACAAAAGCTACAGTTCTATATACTGTACATTCACAGTGGGATACCAACCCCCTGTACTTTCTGCAAGAAGGATCAGGTTGCCACTCTCCATCAGAGTAAACATTCTAGAATTTAATATAATAAGCTTGTGAACAGTTTGTCCTAGCTCGAAGTTCGGCAGTTCAGGACTTGATAAAATTCTCCTTTTCATCTCTCTGAAAGGTTTCTTGCTAGCGCATTTTGTAGTCATTAGATACTGACATTTCACATAGCTGTCCTTTAAAATCCAAGTCTACTGTGAAGTCCAGGTCACGCTGTAAAAAGATTTAAATGTAACATGTGAGTATGACCGTAAGTTCAGTGTATGAATTCAGTTACCAGTGCTTGAGTTGAAAAGACCTGCAGATTAAAGAGATACCTACCATGGTTTCTAACTTATTTGGGTTTTTAATGTTGCTGACACTGGAAATGAAGGCTATAGGGTGTGTAATAGCATTCACCATACTATCTATGTCTAGGTCATATTAGTGTATTCTTCGTAAGGCTGATTTACTGTCCTGGTTACAACTAGGAAGCTTCTGAAATGCTCTGCTGTCGTATCTATTCTATAGCCATTTTTTAAGGGCATCCCCCTTTGAGATGCTCTTAATCTAGGGTAACGGGGTTTCACCCTAGCAGTTATTCCAGAGTAGATCTTGGAAAATTCCCACTGTAGAGAAGCCTTCAGTCATTCTTTATCTTACAGTGACATATTTTCCGGAAAGAGGCAGTACATAGCCCCTACAAAATGGACCTGTCTCTACAAGCTTTTGAAAGACTTCATGTTTCAGAAGAAGAAAGTACTAACAAATCCTTTTGAATTGAGGTAGTCTCTCTGTCTTATGATAACTATCAAGAACACATTAATTTTAGCACCTAAATCTGCATTCAGGTGCTTATGGTTGTGCAAACAAATTTGAAATATTTTCTTCATTTTTCCCTAAAAGAAAATTGATACATTCGACCCAAACCAAAATGTTCCAGTCCCCCAAGGACAACATAAAAGTGTGAAACAGACTGTTTTCCTCTACTTTCACAGCAAGCAGTAGCTTCAGGAGTAAATGTGTTTGAATGATAAGTTTATTTTGTGTTTATTTCTTCCCTGTATCAACACTACTATGAAAACCACATCCAATCTGTATTTGGTGCAAAAAAAGGAAAAGTAATGCAAAAAGGGAAGGCAATGAAACTGAGGATTTGCTGCAGTCAACAAATGCAGTATTTCAACAATTACAACTGCGTGGATTATAACAACATTATTTTAATGGGTGTATGTTGTAGTAGAAAATGAAGAGATTCTGCTCAAGGTTTTTGGCAGAAAATGGTGGCACCGTTTCTCTGAGAGGCTGTACTTCTCATGTCTTGTTCTTCTATACAGGCATAGTTTGTTCATTAGACCATATCTCATGGTCTCCTTACAAGTTAAAAGAAGCACTGAATAACGGACATACTTGGTGTATGCCCATAGCAGAGAAATTGAGGAAGTTTTCACCGGTCATGACAGTGTGGTAGCCATCATGCTTTAGCTTTAGACGTCATCTGTATTTTCTGTGGAAAGCCACAATTTTTAAACCACCATATCACTTGATCGGTGACTTCAAGTTCATTTGTTCAGTGAATTCATACAGATGTTCAGCTGAAATCTGTTACTTAATTTCCTAATCTTGGGCACTGGGTGGGAAATCTGGCTATACGTGTGGAGTTGAAGTACATACTCTTGATAATCCTGTGCTGGCAGGAAGGGATCTTACCCCTGATTTCAGTGACAGTATGAAGAGACCCTTGCCTACTTGTGTCATTAAATGTGAGCCCAGATGATTGCAGAGGGCAGCTGACATCGTGATGTTCTTGAATTACTTCTTCCTTCCCATGCTATCATATTTGCAGGCTGATGTTCTGTAACATTAGCACTGCATTATCATTGCTGTCACCAGCTTTGGTGAAGCTGTGACTAGAGCTCTTAGGAACAAACATGAACTTAGAGCCTTTAGTGTGTTTGTTGCTTTACTTACATGGATTTTATTTACTGTTGTTTATAGTTTGTGATCGGTAGAGTTGGAATTAGAATCAGTGATGCTAACTCACCACATTTTTTGCATTTGGTTTCATAGATATAGTCCCATAGATTTCTTCTCCTCGTCTCACAGTTAAATAGTCCTCTAAGTAGAAGACAGTTTGCTTCCAGTGAGTATAGGGAGCATCGGGTGCTAAAAATATATATATATGGGTATTATTTATAGAAATTGCATTTTTGTCTTACAAATCAAATCAAAAGACTTGGGAACAACTAAAAAAAACCTTTCTTCTCATAGAATGCTTTAACTTATGTACTATATTAGCAAACATGCTTTACAACAACACAATTATATTGATTGTCAGTTGGTTGTCTTTTGATTTTTACTGGAATATGTCAGCTGTGAGTCACACCCAGCAAGAAGGATTCCACAAAGCAAGTTACTGGCATAATAGGCACTTTTTTGATGCTTGCCTTTCAACCCACACACATTCAAATCGGGGAAGTCTTTACCACTAAGTGCTTTGAAAGTCAGAAGTCTAAATTAGTTCAAAAAACAATTAATCAAAACCATGAAAGAAAGGCTCATCAAAAACTATTAATCACAATGACACAGATGAAACCTTTGGCTCATGATCCTGGAAGAGCAGATTTTATCGTTTCCAGGAGGATAGGGCTGGGGAAAGGACACTTGCACTTTAATCTGAGTTTGGACTTTTTAAAGGCGTCTGCTATGGGCAGTTTGCCAGAGGTGGCTGCTGGTCCAAATTAATTTCTAGTCTTGCTTAGCACAATCATTTTGACGACCTTCTTCTATTTCAGGTTTTTGTTTTACTTATTTGTTTTTATTTCTGATTTAAATTAAAATCTTGGAGTAGTGCCTAATGAACTTGCATTGGTTACTTCTTGTTCCCAGCATTCTTGCAATTAACAGCATCTAGGAACATAAGAACAGGTGTAAAAGTTCAGAGACTTCCTGACCTGGCAAAAAAGCCTCTGATAAATTTATTTTTCTTCCATTTGTTTCCCCAGTCACTTTTTTGATGCAGACATGGGCCCACTGTATTGAATCACGCTAATAATATCTTAGCACTGTTTAATAAACAACGATCTCATTTCATTTCAACATCAATGTTTCAAAAAAACCCCACAAACTTGGCTTTAGAAATTGTTTGTGACTGGGGAAAGAGTGAAGCTTTTTTAAAAGACTGTTAGGACAGGAATTTTTAACAGTTCTTTTTTTCCCCCAGAATTCTAGAATCAGAAGACAGATATAAACAGACTTCTGTCAGAAGCTGTGTTGGCAAACTGGTATCTTCCAAAGGAAAGAATTTTGCTGGATAATTTCTGGCTATGCATCTAGGCAGTTTTAATGACTGTTAATCTCAAATGCTAAATGGAGAGATCCTCTTGCAGGAGTTCAGGTCCAGAATCTGTTTTCCATTTGGACATGCCTTTCTAAAATTTCTAATTGAAAACGTGTCAAACCAAAACAAAACTGAACTTCTGTTTCGAAGCATAACTGCTGCCTTGTACACACACATGTACATGTGCCCTTATGCAGAGCTGTCTTGTTTAGAAAAGCTGGCATACCTGGAAACTTGTGTTCCATGAACAGGATAAGTGTGTGGAATGTAGGCACAAGCCTTCAAGTCCACTCCAAATCACAATTATTTTCTTTGTAATTTTTAAAAAAAGTTGTATCAATGAACTGGCACTTTGTCACGTCCTACAAACTTGGATATTTTACTGAATTCATTGAGCTTTGCCAACAGACACTAGATGAGAGTGCAGACCAGTCTTCTAGACAGTGGTGTCTATTCCTTCAGCTACAGAATGGTCTTTTTATGGAGTAACTTGTTCTGTGCATTCCTTATCATGATGTTCTGAATAGAGGCAGAGAACCAGTTCCCTCAGCCTCCTGTCTACACTCATGCTAATACAGGTCAGGAAGATTTGCTGCAAAGACATAGTTCTGACTCAAGTTCAGGTCGTTGCTCACCAGATTCCAAGAGTCTTTTCCAACTAAGCTGATTTCTATCCAGTTGGCCCAAGCAGTAGCTTGGAGTTGTTTGGTCCCAGATGCAGGACTTTGTATTTGGCATTGCTGAATTTTACAGGGTTCCCATCAGCCCATTTTGAACCTGTGTAGCTCTAAATAGCAGCCCTTTCTCTCCAGCCTGTGCTCCTCCCAGTTTGGGATCATCAACAGATCTGCTGAGAATGCACTTTATTCCATCATCCAGGTCATTAATAGAGATGTGGAACAATACTGACCTCATTGTTGGTCACCTGTGGGATGCTGCTTATAACTGGCCTCTGGTTTGACTTTGCTGACTGACACATTTTGAGCCAATTTTTCACCCTTGTTACTGTTCACTTATCTGGTCCATATCTGACCAATACAGCCATAAGGATGCTGTGTAAGGTTGTATAAAAGCCCTTGCTGAAGTCACAGTATACAACAGCCACTGATCTTCCCTCATCAACACAGCTAGCTGTCTAGAAGGCAATCAGGTTTGTCAGGTATGATTGGATTTGGTAAATCCATGGTAGCTGTTTTCAGTCACCTTCTTGTCCTTCATATAATTGGAAAAAGCTTCCAGGTGGATTTGTGTCACAGCCTTCCCAGGAACTGAGGTGAGGTTGACTGGCCTGTGGTTCAATGGATCCTGCTTACTGCACTTCTTGAAGATGGGTGTGATAGCTGCCTTTTTCTACTCATCAAGAACCTTCCTCCATCACCATGACCTTTGAAAGATGTTAGAGGGTAGCCTTACAGTGGCATTGAGCAGCACCCTCAGCATGCTTGGATGCCTCCTGTCTGGTCCTATGGACTTGTTTAAGGTTCTGTAGTCCTGATGGCATGCTTTGAGGCACAGCTCACGTACTATCAGCTTCATGGTATAAAACCTTCTTCTTCAGTGGCTGCAAGACACCTCTCCCTTTATTTTAGATACTTTGAATAACAATTAGCCCCTCCACATAAATAGTACTTGTCTTAGTGCAATTAGAGGGGCACCACAGAGGACCCAGAGGAAACCCTGGACCAAGTATGTGGTGTACTTCATCTGTATTCCTTTTGCTTGATCTGCAAAGAAGTCACAACCAGTTGGTTCCCCCAAGAGTGGCCCCTAGATCTGCTAGAACTGGTGATATGGCTGTAGCCTCATTTGCATCGAAGAAGGCCAGAGTGAACTTTGGCTTTAGAAGAAGCCCATGTCAGAAACACACAAACAACTTGAATATGGACTTGAAAATGTTAAGAATTTGGTTTTGCATGGATATCTGACTAGTGGCTCTTCCCCATTTGCATGTAATGACACCCAACCTTTTTTTATTTGGTGGGCCATACAGCCTGCTGGAGAAGTTAGTTTCTGAAGTAACTAAGCTTCTGAAGTTTCTGATGTTCAGAGGATTAGCAGTAAAGCAAAGAAAAGCATTCAATAGGAGAAATGTAGCGTTTGCCAAGTGATAGGAGACTGAATCTGGAGACATAGGAAGCCTCTCCAAGCAAGCCTCCAAGGAGGCTGAGCCACCAGCAACTAAGAGAACTAGTTGCAAACAGAACAATGAGAAAGGGCAAGTCATTAAAGCTGAAAGGATTCTAGGATGGAAGTGTATGACTAAGCACTTAGAGCCTCTGAACTAGCAGCCTGTGGGAGCTACAGATAATTTAGAGAAGCTAGGTTTTCAGGCACTGCTGATGAACCTCATTCTTGACGGAGGTTCAGAAATATCAGAGATTGTGATTCCGTTCCCCTCTTTCTTATGAAAAGTAGGCACAAAATACCTTGTACATACATTTGCAAGTTGAGGTGGGTCTGCAAAAACCTCTCTGTAAGAAAAACGCGATGGCAAACTTGGTGTCTGCCCGAGGCTTTTGTCCAAATGTAACTTCTCTCCTTCCCCAAGTTCTCACTCCCTGTGGGCTAAGGGAAGCTAAACCCCCACCTGTGGTGGTCTTGCAGAACATTTTCTGCCTAAGTGCCTGAATGAACCCTCTTTATTCCATACACTGAAGAGAGTCAAGAAAGTCCTTATCCCAGTCACCTTTTGCTATACTGGTACTGGAGCAAAGTCTATGTTTACTCTGCAGACAAGCAGCAATAATGTAACAGGTCCTTTTCCTTGCCATGTTTGATGCCTGTTCACTGGGGTGCCTAAGAGTCAAGCAAAGAATGGCTGGGTTTGAGGGCCAGATTTGCTGATGGGACATGTTTGACTGTAAAACATTAATCAAATATCCTAATTTAGTCAAAAGATGTTTCTTAAAACGTGTCTGTTCATATGCACACATAAAACAGAAACACATTCCATGAATCCTTTGCAAATGAAGCCACATTCCCAGTGATATAAAAGATCTTCCGTGTAGTTCTGGCAATATAAGCAGACCTCCTTTACTAGGGTAGGTTTCAGTTAACATCACAATATAGTAACTACACCCTTTGTTCAAAGCTATTTTTTGCAGAAAACAGAAGGCTTGATTATATTACCTTTTATAAAAGATTAATAGGCTGCCTTCTGCTGAAAAAATCAGCCTTCTCCGGTAAGAAAAAATGCCTAAAACCTAAAGGATTTTTCCACCTTAGATAATTTTGTTCAGCACAAACTCAGAAACAGTAGCACTCCAGGATACCACTGTGGTGCCTCACAGGTTGTTCATGTCTCCCGAGCTGCACGTTGTTTCCCAGCACGTACCAATGCCTATCATGGTGTGGGAAATACTGTAGTATAGCACATTTATAGAATGACCAGGGAAACAGTTACTGGAAAACCTAAGAATAGGTACAAAATAATATCATCCATATGGTTGTATTTCTAGAATCAAATATACATAGGTATTTTTTAAAATTACTTTGAGCTTTGAATCTCATGTAAAGGGTTGAGAGCTCCTGTGAAGGGAGGAAAAAAGAGTTTTCTGATTATATTTAGCTTGTATCCCATTTACACCTGTTTAAGTTGTGTAATGGTGCTAGCTGTAACAAGCACCACCTGTAATTTGTTGTTCTTGTCATTAAAGCAGTCATGATTCTTTTACATTTCTTGCCACACTGGCTGGTTTATTCACTCGGGTAAATGATGCCTTACAGGAATGGAGTTACTCCTTTAAATATCTGCTCACCAAGGTAAGTTAGAGTCTCACATCTGGGTTGTTAGAGCTGATTTACATAAGCAGTATGTGTGTGGTTTTATTCTGGAAAAAAAAATGATGGTTTTGTTCTAGACTGAGTCAAGCAAGAGCTTTTGCTGAGTTTCGGATTTGGGAGAAACTGGGATGCAGAGCTGCTGTCTCTCACTGAGCCGACAATTCCCTGTCTAATCTGAGAAATGTGACACAGGACTTAGATATCACTGGTGAGGGGCATAAACTCCTGTGTCATCATTTCTGCTGAGCTCCAAGCATGGTAGGCATTGTGAAATCCTGCCTCTGGTTTTGCAGAATTCCTACAAGCAATTGTCCTTTCCCCATCCTGCTCACCTCCCCAAAAGTGACAATAATTTTTATCCCTGAAATTAAAACCTGGTGGTACAGTAAAGCTTCCCATACCATCTGACCAGTAGCACTGATATACTGATAGCAATAGAAATGAAATTAAAATAAATACAGATTACCTGTAGAAAACCCCATCTTTTTATGGCACTTTGTAAATTCGATATTAAAATAGGTGACCAAGGCATGAATGTAATCATTGCGCTGAATTTGGAGGCAGAATGCAGAAGTAAATGCCAACTCCTCGGTCTTCACTGTATAAATATCTACTTCCTGTTGTGAGGAGAAAGAAAAAGACATTTACATGCAGTTTGTGACGAAGGTAAGTGTTCACTGATGTACTTAAGCATTTTATTTAAGGAACAGCAACAAAGACAACTGGCAGCCCTTTAACACTGCAAGAAATCAGTGGTGCATTTGAGTACATCAACTCATCAGCAAATGATCCAGGTATCTGACTAAGCTGATGGAGTGATGAAAGAGGCCACTCGTGGAAGAGTGAGTGTGAGTGGCAGGGAGGGGCTGTGGGAACTGAAGGAAATCAAGGTAAAAACATGCTTTGACAAATACAGGCACAATGGATGTGGAAATGGAGGTACAGGTCCCAGTTCTAAGATAAGTTCGTCATCGGGGACTGTCAGCATGAGGAAAGATGACGGAGTTGGGTTTTTAATAAAAATAAACTTCTGATTTGTTTGAATATCTCTGGAAGGGAATGTACTTTGGCTGTGCCAAGTGGTTGGAACATCTGAGGCATGACAGGGACCTGCTTTTTGCTGACAGTGCTTTCCAGTCCCGACCAGGTAACTGATCCCAAATGGTTAAGCACAGGGATCTTACTCTTGACCTAGACAGAAGCAAATCATATAAGTTGTGCTGTGGCTTGACTGCAGTGGTTGGGACCAATGATGTAGTCTCCAGGATTGCTTATTTCTGTCAATAACTAAAACTCACTGTTCAAGGCTTCAACTGAGTTTTTTAGATGGATCTGATTTTCCCAGCTAGGTATGGCTTTTATCATCTGGGCTGTTTCCAAAACTCTTAGTCATGATAAGGAGGATACTAAGTCTGAAAAAACATCAATTGTCATCTAATGCTACGGGATATGTTTCTTATCAGTGCACCTTCTGATATCCTCCTGAGTGTATCTGGCTTCACTGTCCTTATTGTCCTTGTCAGGGCGTATTTGGCAAGAGGCGGATATCCTGAAAATATTTTTCTCTCTACTATTTGCAGTCAGTATGAACAACAAAACTGCTTGTGCATACAGAGAAATAGAAGCTTTGTAGGTAGAAATCCAATTTTCCTCTCTCTACCAACGTAAGCCAGGAATTGTATCACTGACCTCACCAGTGTTACTTCAGACTCACACTGCAAAAATAGAGCAGAGTCCAGAATGTCCTTTAGAGGGCTAAGCAGCATTTTAGGGCGCAATATAGGGGCTCTTTTAGCAATTGCACTCTGTAATCTAAGAAAAATCTGCAAAAATGGACATCAAAAGATGCAGCCATAGAGTTACTGAGGTCTTTGCGTGGACCACATACCATGTGTTTCTGAGAACACTCACGGTGAGATGATTTAAGCAAGCTATAGTTTTGGCCTGTCTGATTAGCAATATTGTTCAAGAATAACTTAACCATAATGAACATTATTCTACTACATTGCATTTGCACAAGTGACTAGTGTTTATAAATAACCCACGCTTAGAAGTGGTCATTTCAAGCTGGGATAGCCTTAACATTATTTTTTTTCAGTTGTTCTTCTTTATTTTTTTCTCAAAAGAAGAAAAAAGCATACTAGGAATAAGAATTTCTGAGATCTCCTTGCAGACTTCCATAGCAGTCTGCAAAACCTACTTTGACAAGCTGGACCGGACTGGTGGGTGATAGCTGCAGATTTCCATAATTTTTGGTGGCTTTTTACTGGTATTGTGGGGAAATTGTCAATTAAGTCCAATGATGAGACACATAAAAGGGATCTAGCTCCCTCTCTCTGAGCTGTGTTGTCTTTGCAGAGTAAGGTGGAATCAAAAGCAGTGGGGAATATCTTTATTAGAGAAGTTTGTGGAAATGTCTGAGAAATACTGAACAGATGTGCTGGATAAAATGGTGGTCACTTTTGCAGCCACTTCTTTAAGGACAGAAGCGTGCTTTCTTTACTATGTAAGATATGAGGCAAATGTGGGATTTTTTTATTAATTAATGTAGTTTTGAAACTGGCCTGATCCTGTTTTGGTGATATCTTTGAATTGTACTCTGGCTACTATATATTCTTATAGTAAATGTCACTACTCATTCAATGTTAATTGCAGCTAACTAGCACAGGGGATAAATGCTGTCTTTGCAAAAAGTAAGTGGAAAAATCATGAGGTAACAGATTTCATTCAGGGTTCAAAACCAACAATAATAAAAATGGGCATAGTTAAGCATGGATCTGATCAAAATCCAGCTTTTACTTACACTAAAAAAATAATATGTTAAGCTGAGCATGTATAAGAGTGTCAGAATTATCAGCTAAATAAGGAGGTCCAGGCTGTGGTTGACACCTCATGAAAGACCATGAGCCATCCCATGCTACATGTCCCCATTGCAGAGAGACAGGCAGAGCTCCAGTTTTTACATTCACTGCATAAAGAATGGTTCTTGGGCTGTCCTGTGGCACGATTTGCTTTAGGAACGAGCAAACAATGTATAGAAGATCATTTAGGATCACAGGGAGGATAACAGTGAGGTTGAGCTGTGGTGTTGCCAGCTGCTGTGTATTTCTTGTTTGAATGGTATCACCCTAGCTGAAGGCAGCCTAACTAATAAGAGAAACAGCCCTGAGTCAGGTTTGCTGATGAGAAAAATGCTGACTTGCTGCCTGACCGGTGTCCTTGTGTGAATTTTAATTAAAGTTACTTCCAGAGTGCCGTTGCACCTCTTTCCTGATCCCCTTCTGAGCCAGTCAGCTTACTCAACTAGGATTGTATGAGCATGGAGATAAAGATTCAAATATCTGGATGTCTGGTTTTGGCAGGGTTTTTTGTTGGGTTTTTTTGTTTGTCTTGGGATTCGGGGTTGACACACACACACACACACACCCCCCACACACACACCCATTGCACTAGATGTCTTGGTTTGGACAAAGAGGGAAATGATGACCCCATCATAGGGTATGGTGGTGAGGCAGTGCTAACCACAGCAGGTAAAGGTGCTGAACTGAAGCAGAAGCTGGAGGACAGGTGGCATTGGTACAAGCGGTATAGACAGGTTCAGGAAGAGGGTTGATCTGAAGGCTGAGAAGTAAAATTAATTGTTAGGGAAAGGAGAAAGGGACAAATCCTCTTTTCTGGCAAGCACTGAGAAAATGACCTGCACTGGCAGTTGCATTCATGTGTATAGATGTGAGGGGAGCACGGAATGCAACCATCAGCCCCCAAAACATATTCACTTTTCTAAAAGAATTTTTTTCTTTTTCTTTTTTTCTCTTTTCTCCTTTCTTTTAGTGCAGAGAGCTAATAGTATTAATGTGGAGAGAGAAGAAAGAACATTAAATTTGGGGTGTTTGGGGGGAGAAGTGAAAGGAAGAATGAAGTATCTGAGATACTTTTGACTAGATGTTGCAGAATATGTTGGTTTTCTATTAGATGACGTAACAGGGAAGCAAGGGTAGCTGTGACTTCTGGGTGACAGAGACCTCAGCCTCCTGCCTGGACCCCTCTTCTGCCACCTTCTCCTGTTTGCACAGGAGGAAATGCATGAAAATTACTAGGGTGTTGTTTGGTTTGGGGTTTGTTTTGGCGTTTTGTTTTGGGGGTGGGGATTAACCTGAGCATGCTGAAAGGAAAGACTGTGGGGAGAACTGTTAGAAAGGAAAGAATGGCAGGGAAAGTCACTTTGGAAAGGGAAGGGAGATCTTCATGTGAACAGAGGAGTAGGGAAGAAAAATCAGGAAAAAAGAGCAGTGTTTGAAGAAAGATGGAAAATGAGTGGCATAAGTGCCTCTTGCTTTGCTTTAGAAACTGGGAGAAAGGAATGTGATTAGGGAGTTCACTGAAGTCGCAGTGGAGCAAGAGAAAAGTCTCATGAGGGATGCCTTGTCCCAGCCCTCATGGGTCAAGATTGCTATGGGAGAAGAATGTGGGACTCACCAGAGCTCAGACACGTGCCTCACCTGCGTGGCTGGATCTCTCTGAGTAACAGTACCTTTTTTTTGCAGAAAATACTGCAGATCCTTTGAAATAAGGCTTCATACAGGTGAATCATGATGTTTCCAAAACAACAGAAATGTCTCAAAGAATGGATATTTGACCATATAGCTCAATGGTTTTTTTTTCAATTATGCTGTGTTCTCTGATAAACAAGAATGGTGCGTAATTTTTTTTTCATGCAGGGATTGCAGTTTGTGCTTTAAGTAGCATTAAACTGTGTAATCTTGAAAGTGCGGGAGCTTTAAACTGTTCCTGGAAAGTGTGGGACAAATGGGAGCATACAAGTATATTTATTTCTTTGTTGTTGGTCATTCTGCGTGGCTAGATAGGGGAGGCTATGCAGGGAAGTCCAACAGGAAAATTCCTATGCCCCTGGGGTATATTTAAGAGATCATTCAAAGGAGCATCGCTTCCACAACAGAGCAGATGCTGTATTCCCTGCCTGTACCACTCCCAGTGCGCCTGTGCCTTAGTGGCTGGAGTTCCTGGAAGGGTTCAAGACTTGGGTTACATCCAATGCCTGAGGAGTACAAAAGACAAAATTTTACTCAAGCCTCCAACACTCTAGGTAAGTGCTATGGTCACATAGCGTGTAGGGGTTGATGTCTTCTTTTGCTGATTTTGTAGAACAATTCAGAGCATCTAAATTGTGAATTAAGTGCAGGAGCCCAGGGCCCTGACTGGTCTGTTAGGAATGCATCTAGTGGCTAGTTCATCTACTAACACACAGGGAGCCAAGACTCATCTGGTAGGCATCCTAAATTAGGTGGCTTTGGGTTGAATACACCCCTAAAAAATCCCCTTGTCAATCTAATATGAATAAGCTGTGCCATATTGATATGCTATAATAAAACATTTGCACAATTAAACATTATCATTTTGTTTATTCTCAGATGTTTTCTTAGGCTAATATTCTCTGCATTCACAAATATTTTCAGGATCAAAGAAATGCACTTTATATAAATAAACCATGTGCAAAACTAACTAAATTTTTTAAAAAAACAAACAAACCTCAGTTTTTCCTGCTTCCATATTGCTAGCTTGAACAAAAGCCTCCCTTCTTCCTGCCTTTCATTGACAATTTTCTGATTTTTTTAGTGATCAGTTTTTGAGGTTAGGGACAGGTTCTGGAACGAAGGTTGGGTTTTGCCTGTGTAGTTATTACCCACTTTGCTCCCATGGTGACATTACATGGTAAAGCACCATTCAGTGTATGGACAAAAGCTGTCAGGCCATGTAGAATTCAATATAAAACCTGAATAGAAACAGTATGAAAAATTTTGTCTGTCTTCTTAAACTCAATTACTTTCAAAGGTCTAAAGAAAGCCTTAGATTTGAACCTCATTTAAGGGCACGCAGCTTTTATAACTTTTTATTGCAGAGAAGGCAACCCATTCCGCCACCTGATCTCTCACTCTCCAGACATATTTTATGCAGTCTAAATAGCTGTTTATTTTGTGTGTATTGCAATTTTAAATCGCTCTGGCTCAAGTTCTTTTCAGACACGACCATCCTGCGTTCCCCTCAGTGCAGGTGGACTGTGCACGCATACGTACTCACACAGAGTTTCTACTTCTGTTCCTTTTTGCTGCTTTCAGTAAAGGTTTGGCAGACTAAAGGTATGTCTTTCATTTTTGAATTTGGGAATACTTAATGCTGTGTTTTTGTGTTTTGCCTTAATGTTACTGGCAAAAAGCAAAAGGGAAAAATTAGAGCTGAGTCTTTGGGATAAATGAGCACACTCTTGGATTCACGGACCTGATTCTACCACTGCTAATGATACAGACAGCCTTATTCATGAAAGCAGGAACACATGAGGAGGATTCCTTCACGTGGAAGGAATTGTAGAGCTTTCATGTGTTCCTGCAGGCTGTGCATTCTTCACCTGGTCTTGTGAATGGGGAGTAGTGACCATTCTGTCCTATAGGTAGAACAGGGTACAAACTAACCTCTGGCTGCAGGTGTTGGTGCAGGGAGAGCACATTAATATTCTGGATAAGGCAAAGAATTAGGAACTTACACAAATCAGGTTCCAATTCTGACCTCATGCTCTGGAGTGAATTACAGTTATTTCATCAGAGCTGACCAATTCAGAAACTGATGCATCAGTCTTTTTTACTGCAAATAGAATTTATTTACTCCTTCTCCTCAGCAGCATTCCATCGGTAATTTCCAACTTCTATTCAAAAGAAGGTAGGGCAATTAAAATTTATATCTAAATATACCATGTCTCTATTTATCCAGTATTTTCATGTGTATAATTTGCAAGAGTCTTAAGTTATAGTTAGTAGTAGCCAGATGAGTACAAAGTCACAAGAAACATCTTGCTTTGGGTATTCCATTAAGTGATCAAGGTATCGATGTTCATGCTTAGTTCGGGTGACAGTATTGAGCATGTGCAACATACTAGTACTGACTAATTTAAAACTACATTTTCTTCTTAGTGTGGTAGCATTCTATGATGATGGCTTCTGCAGCTAGTTAGAAGCATACAAAGATAGTAGTAAAACATAAGCACCAGGTCTCCAAAGAATCCTACAGTTAGGCGTAAACATTCATAATTAGGTATATTTGGAATTACCAAACCTTTATTAAACAGGCATTGGTCACCACTTGCTTTGGATCTACTATGTCCACCAAAGGCTCCTTCATGGCAACATCCCTAATACAGGTCATGTCAAAGCCGTACACATTCTCCCACCCTGTCAATGCAAATGGATGTGTCAAAGATTAGCAGTAATAATAAAAATATTTTTTGTTTCTCAAAGCATCTTCCATTTGAAAGAATTTCTGCCATCCCTTAACTTTCAGCTCTCCTCTTTAATTCTTTGCTCCCTGCCCCGATTGTCTATGTCATTGCTATTTTACAGATAATGCAGTTGTGGCAAAATAATCTCTCAATGTACATCTTCGAACAAGTGGCCTTTGTTTTTTGGTGTCCCCAAAACTGTGTTATATGAGATTTTTCGATTTTCATGACTTTAAACATTTGAGAGTGTTGCCCAAAGTCATATAATATATCAGATTGAGACTTGGGAATAGCTGTTTAAGGCTATTCTATCCTTTCTTATCCATTCTCGTTAATATTTCCTTTTTTTTATATAGATTGCTATTGAATCAGCAATCTGCATGCTTTTTTAATTATTTAAGTAGTCTTAGTTTCAGCAAGTGAATTACTGTGAGGAGTAGAATTACAGGTGTGTTTCAATATTTGGGGGATCCAAATATTAATCTGCATGTACACCATGACAAAAAAGCAAAATGTCTACCTTCTAAAAGATTTAAAAGCCATGCTGATCTTCTAGATTTGAACTGTTCTTCTGATTGCTTCTTATCTAGATGAGGGATTTTTTTCTTTTTTTTTCTTGAACAAAATGAAAACATCAAAACATTGAAAAGTACACTGGCTTTGCTTTTAACATTGCTTAACAAAATGAAAACAAAAACCTCTGAAAAAGTGAAATCTTAGTCTTGTGAATCATATGAGTCAAGGTACATTCAGTGCTCCATCTGAAAGTCTGAACTGAACACAGTGAACTTTTAAAAAAATAGTTTCAATACAAGCAGGGAGAACTGATAAACAGCAGTAGTGAGCATATTAGAAATGTCTTGTTTTTTTCAGAGCATTTGTGCTACTAGCGTTCCCAGGGGACTATGACTGAAAATATAATATAAGCAAAAAATCTGCATATTTCTAAATTGGAACAAATCTGGACATGAACAGTTCTTTCATATGTTATCTCTTTATTGGGCTGTGAGTTTCTCAGTATTTCAGGGGAGCTGGTGGTTCAAAACTTTGGTTTCAGGCATCACAAGCATGTAGGAACTATTATATTTATAGAAGCTATATGTTTTTATGTGGTTACTCAGAAAAGATTAGCTAGGAAACCCTGCAGGACCAATTTATTAACAGAGTTTTTGGGTCTTCCATTGCTTGATGTATCTCATCCTACATGGGATGCCTTTGAAATTTATGCCACAGTCTGTGTTAGACAGAGACCTGTCACAGGAGTTAAAAGATAAAATTATATGTTTAGCATTTTGTAGGAAATGAGAGTAATTGACTGCAGTAGTACTGTGGCATTAATGAGAAATCAGAAGTCAGATTTTTTTTAGAAACCTCGTATTGCATTATTTCTTATTCAACGTGATGGTTCTGGAGTGCCCTTTGAAATGCTCAGCCCTGCATCTCATATGAAGGCAAGACTTTATCCACCTTAAGAAAGAAAGAAAGAAAGAAAAGAAAAGAAAAAAAAGATGAAAAATTGACATGTAAGGAGACACCGTCAAGAATTTCTAAACTGAAAAGGGAGACGAGATGGTGGTGCAGGTAGGTAGTGAGATGGAAATACCTGAAGAAGAGACAGAAGTGTAAAAAGTGAGGGGAGGAAGGAAATCAGAGTTGAAATCATAAAATAAAGTTTCTTAAAAGAAAACAACATTTTAGAGGAGAAAATGAACCCAAAACATTTTTAAAAAATTATAAAATACACAAATTAAAAACTGATGGGTTAGCTGTGAGAAAAGAAAAAGGCTCAAGGCCTAGAAAGGAAGGGGTTCAAAAGCAAGGTGAAAGATGGCACTAGGGATTTTTTTTAGGCCAGAATGGCTTTGATTCCTTTACAGAATGGATGCCTCCTACATCCTTTTGAACCTGTAAATTTTGTAAGGTATTTAGCTGTCAAGGTCACCATACAACTCAGGAGAAAACCCTAGGCTGTGCTTGAGGAGTAGGTATTATTCTCCCTGGCACCTACACAGGCTTCTTGTCACTGCCCCACTGCACTGGCCTTGCTTTTGACCCAAAACAGCCATTTCGACCCATTGGCAGTTCTGCGTCTTGGCGCTGAATTTGATCACAGAAACACCAAATTTATTTTCTGAGAGGAGCTGAGAGTCAAGGAATGAGGAGTCAGGCATTTTCATTTAAAGGTTGACTGAACACACTAATTTTACCCAAGCTTTTTTGCATGTGTCTTTAAATAATACAACTGCTTAGGAATTTTGTGATCATTTTTTTCCCCCTAATGGAAAATGCCTTTAAGTGAAATTGACCAGCTCTAAAAAATAAGTAAAAGCCAAAAAAAGGAGAGAAATAAAAATAGAAAAGGAGAGCGAAATAATGTAGAACTTACTCATTTCATCAAAACTATTACGACCAAATAAATCCAAACTTGGGTGACCTGGGGGACAACAAGTTGAACATGAACCGGGAGTATGACCTTGTGGTGATGAAAGTGAACCACATGCTGAGATGTGAGGAGTGTCCAAGAAAACTGGGTTTGCTTAGCCTGGGGCAGCAAAGGCTAATGGTGGGACCTAATTGCTGTCTGCTGCTACGGAAATATAGAAAAAGTCCGATTCCCTTCAGGTGACAAGGGACAATGAGGGCATGTTTCAGCATGGAAAATTCTGACTGGATATTCAGAAACATGTGTGCTCCTGAGGGTGCCTCAACGTTTGAAGAGGTGCCCAGAGAAGCTGTGGAATCCCGATCTTCTGGCTGCAGGGCAGGGCCCCGAGTGACCTGCTTTAATTGTGCAATCTGGCCAGCTTTGAGCGGGAGGCTGGGCTAGGTGACGTGCAGAGGTCACTAACAGCACAAGTTAGTCAATGAAACTTTCAAGGAAAAACCCCAACATTTTCAATGTAAAGGAAAAGTCAATTTTCTGCATTTACAAAGTAAACCAAAAACAGTTTAGAACTCTTTATTCACGTCAAAACAAACCAGAAATTTCTGATCCTTATTTTTCCTTTAAAAATTCTAACATGAAGTGTTTCAAGATGTTAAAAAAGCATTACATGTTCTTTTTCTTCTTGGCATGCTTTCTAGTGAGATAGCATTTCTTCTAGTCTTATTTCTTAACATTTACAACTAATTTGCATCTTATTAATTTTTCCAATCTTGTTATTTTAAAAACAAAACCCCAGCACCTGGATGGCAAAAGAGTATTACCAGTTTTAATGGCAGTTATGTGGGATGATGTATTTATCAAAACCAAAACTAGATCTCCTAAAATCCACATATTAAAATAGAGGTAGCAGTATCAATATTAACTCTAAGAAAGGTCTACATTAATTTATTCATACATCTTTCCTTCGTGCACTTGAAATTACTGCAAGTTTCCTGAATTTATCACCAGACTAGAGTTTTCTCAGTGTTCATGTTTATACTGGAATTCTGGCCTGGTCACTGTGATTTCTTGGCTTTTGCAAAACTTTTGCCAGCAAAGAGATTACAGCAGGCCACTATAAATCAAGTATTTTAAGGAAATCACCATAGAAAAGTATTACTGTCAGGCATTTACTCACAGTGAATTTTGAAGTCCTTGTACTGTCTGTCTTCAATTGCTACCACGTACAAAGCAGCTCGGTCTGGAAACATTAGCCCTCCAGGTTTCTGTTGATGAATTGTGGGGAAATGGATCTCGTAATCTATTCACCTGACAAAGACATCACATTTTGAACTGCACATACAAAAACCAGACAAGCACCCCTTGCATGCCTTTATTGTTTCCCTTCAGATTGTCACATCAGCTTTAATCTCAGCAACTCTTGCAGCCTGTAGCAATGCCATTAGGTAGCATCTATACGAATTTCACCAGCAGTTAATCAAAAGCAAAGCTCTTTCGCCAAGATTCCCTTTGTTAATCTTTTTGTTTAAGCCCAAGAAGTGGCACTTGGAGATGTAACTGTGTCTTGTTACGGTGACAGTAGGAGAGGGAAGGCTTGTAGTCAGAAAATAAATGATTGCTCCAGCAAGGAGTATGACATGCAGAGCACCTACCAGCCACTTGTCTCGTGCGAAGATGACTGTGTTTAACATTGACTCATAGAACAGACAGTAACCCATCCACTCGCTGATGATGATGTCTACTTTATCCACAGGTAATTCAACTTCTTCCACTTTACCTTTAAATATTGTGATTACTGAAAAAAGAATCCAAAGAAATATGTTTCACATAATAAAACACCTGACTAACTCCCTTACTGGTGAGTAGCAGGCTGCCTTTTGCAATATGATTCTCTTCTTGAATGCCTGTAGATAAGGGGTGACTCCATGGATTTTACACTATTTTAAAGCTACTTGTGGTAAGTATAATAAACACAAATTTTGTATCAGTATAAAAGGGAAAAAAAAACCCAACCAACCCAAACCCCAAACCAAGTAAAACACATATATAAAAAACAACAGAAAAACAGCCTTACCTGGTTACCTGCATGATCTCATTTTACCCACCCTTTGGAATTTGGAGGATTTCTAGAACATTGACCAAGTAAGGCAAAGAACCCACTAGAATCCTTTAAAAATCCCTGTAGGTTTGCACATACATGATCTCATCACTGAGATATTAGAGATTTATGGAACTAGGATCTAATTCTTGTCTGATTTTCAAAGATACTATGCTGGCTTCACAATGAGGAAACTACAGCTTATTTCTTCTGTGAATTCTGGGGCGCTGACTCAACTGAGAAAGTCAGATCTAGCCTGACAGTACACAAACAACCAAGTTTGTACAAACACAGTTACCTCATGAAAAACATTTCTCATTCCTTTCTGCTTCGTGATTGAATCTTTTATAGCATACTGGCATTTTCACTCTGAATCTTCTTTCTGATTTAGACTTGCATAACCTTCCATAGTTATCTAAAGTGACTGCTGGAAAACATTGCTGGCAGGTATTTTGTCACCAAATTAGTTTCAAGGAGATTAAAAACGTTGCTGGAAGTTTGATGTAATAGAATACCAGATCCTCAGAGACACTAATACAAAACAGAGCATTAAATTACTGGCAGTACTGTATACTGCTTACAGGAGACTGGGCATGCACTGCAAAAGCAAATCAAGAAGCAATTATAGAACTGGTTAATACTAGAACAGATGTTTTGCTTAAAGGAAAGTTAAATGCTGGTTCATATTTAGTTTAGTTGTAACAAATAATTTTGTTTTAGGGTCATTACACAATTCACCAATCATTCTTGCATTTTTTTTTATATATGTCCTATTTACAAATGTATTCCAAATTCTTTAGACAAATAATTTGAAACTTGTGTTTGTCTGCTATTTACGTGTTTGTTACAGTGGGTGAAGTCTCATGGTTCTGGATTCTTCCTTACCAAGGTAACCGATGAACTTGAAATTCAGGAATAAAGTAAGGACAGAAGAAATATTTTTCTTTCCATTACTAATTTATAAGATTGCTGTATTACTCTCAATAAACGACAGTTTTTAGTGATGGCATTTTCTATTGATGAACATGTTCAACATTCAGTTTGAGGAAGATGAAGACACTTTCATTTAGCTAGAACTTGGTTAGCTGTTTAAGGGTGGAAGTGTGAGCAGAGTGATTTTGAGAACTCAGTCCAGGGAAGATGTGGTTTCATCTTTTCAAAACACATGCAGTACTAGTAGTACTCTAACCAGATGCTGCCACTTTATTTGCATAGCAAACTTCTAATCCAGACTGTCCCCCTAAGAAATTGAGAACACTGATTCAGACTGGGAACACAAAATATCAGCTGGTAAGAGCAACCTGACTGGAAAAGAGCAGAGTTCCCTTTTCCTTCCCCTTCTTTAAACTCCTTAGTAGCTCAATAGTTCATCTGTTGTTATACTGAAGACTCTTCATGTCTACAAGCTGCAGCCACGAGTTCTTTTTAGTTCTCTTTTCTCCCAAGAACTTTCACTGCCACAATTATTTCGGAGTGAATTTTAGCACTGTTGACAGCTGCCAGTGACACACCTGCAGACTTTGGAGCCCTCTGTTTACACCCAGAACAGCCACAGTGCAAGCAGCATCAGCACAAGTTCCTCCCACCTCCCTTCAATTTGATGAAACATCTTCATAAGGCATCATGTGGGAACAGATTGTATCTGTTCTGGAAACAGTGGGTTTTCTCTTGGTTACCCCCTTTCGCTGATTCTGCATTTCTCTAAACAATTAGGGGGGGAGAAAGAAAAAATTTCCATGAGCAACAAGATCCTTTGGCTCAGTACGTGGCTGCATTAAAATGAAAGTGAATGTGGGTCAGTGTAAAGTGTGTAAATGGTAGTTCGGTTGTGCAATTTGTCTATATTGGAGAGCAAACTGCAGTCCAGCCAGACTGCTGAGCCTGTCCAGGCGAGTCTCCTGCCAAAGGGGAGGGGTCTCTGCTTTCTTCATCCACAGTTTTTCCAAGGGCTCGCTCCTTGGAGAAACAGGAGGAAGAAACAGTGATAAATACCTTCTGCAGCCTCTGGAGCACACTGGATCCTTCTTATTTATTCTGACAGTGAACCCTTCACACACAATTCCTGTTGCTGGAAATCCAAACACGAATTTGTTTGCGGTATGCTGTTTGTGTAGCTATTTGATGAAAGACCATTCTGGGAATATACGGGCTCTGCACCAAAGGTGCAGGATAACCAAGCTCAGGGCACCACCTCCTCGTTTTAGTGCCTTACCCCTACTGTGGAGGAGAGTATTTTCTGGTCCTTTGCTTCCTTCTTTTTCTTAGCCAAAAGTTGCACACATTTGCTGACCTCTTATATACCGCATCACTGCTGTCTCTTTCACACCACACCACTTGAACACACATGCTGTACAATAAATTCTCCTCCCAAACAGCTCTGTGTTAGTCAGAAGCTGCCAGTGACAACAATAAAAATCAGAACAGATCCAAACCAGAACAGAAATCTATTTCTGCGCATGTGCTAGCAGAGCATCAGCACAGATGCAGCTGAAAGCGGGGGCAAACAATATGGTCTAGCTAGCTATGACCTGCATTGCTCTGCAGCAAAGGCAAGCTCTTCACAAAAAGCACGTTTAAATAAGAACTGACTCATAGCCTCAGTTTTAAAAAGCCTGGTTTTTTAGGTTGTTAGTAGTTTTTTTAGAAGTTGGAAGTCAGAAGAAACTTTAGTGAAAAATCTGTATCGATAAGGAATACTTTTTGGTTTGAACCTTATTTCGATTTGAATGTAAGTGTGTGTCAACCCCACTTAAGAGATAACGTGGAATTCAAATGGCAGAATTAATTTGAAAAGTTCAGTTCTAATGTGGGGCCTTCTGTCTGCTTTGCTAAATCAAACTGCCCACAGATTAGTCCTATTTGCTTCTGTCGTCTGTGAGCCTAGAAGTAAATGCAGAAGTAACTTTTCCCATGAGGAATTGCTGTAATGCCTAGAATGAGGTGTTTAGTTTTGTATTTACGTGAGTAAATTATGCAAAACTACCATTTATATATAAACCACACAACACAAATAAATCAGAAAAAGTGAAACAGTTATCCCCTCTTTCTCCTGAAGAAAATATTTTTATGTATGCCTTACTGTTGTCCAGGTGGTTAGCCTTGATAATTTTTTCTGAGTAGTCAGATATACTTGAGCATTCAATCTAGGAAAAAAAAAAGAAAGCAAGAGGAAGAGTAATTCTGTATTAGAGATCTCAGCTAAAAACCAAACCAAACCCTCAAAATCTACTGAAGGCAGCAAAGACCCTGCAGAGCATGTAATTATCGATAAAGAGTAAATCAAACCTGTGTGGGCAGGATCATGATCAATGATATCTTAACATTTAAACTGCAGTCTGTGTTTGAGTTAAACAGGCTATATAGAAAAGATTGTTTCTAAAACTGTTGAAATGTGTAAAAAAAGAGGCCCTAACCAGAAAATTACATAATTTATTAATGATGTTATTTAATTTATTCCTGCTACTTCAGAACATTGCCTCATTCCCCCCGAAAAGTCTGCTGAAGGGAATGAATTAGCATGGTGCTACATTTCTTCATGTATTTTAAAACAAAACACATTCAAACTTCGTGAATAGTGTTAAAATTCAAACTATGCCAATATTGGTCTATGTCAAGAAGCAATTGCCTTTCTCTGTGAAAAATGTATCATCTTTTTCAATGCATAAAAAAAAAATATACAGACATTTTATACATAAGAAATTACTGAAATTTCTGTATTTACAAAGACGTCCAGATCTGCATGTCTTTTCCTGTGCCCAGTTCTGTGGTTCCATTAGAAAAGAAATTACCAACTACCTCCTAGTTTTAGATTTGCCTATTTGCACTCACAGATAGCAGAACAGTGGATGGAAGGACACACAAATCCCTTGTTCTTTTTATATAGGCCCGTGAAACAGCTAAACATAATGGCAGGCATAATATCAATCCTCGTCCCCACGGGAACACGAGCATTAATTCTGCTTGGCTTGCCTGTGGCGTTAAACCGCACCTTAAGATGTCTGACTTACCGGCCTGAACATAAACCAAAACTGGCACGTGGAAAGGACCACCAGAGTGCCAGTCCAGAGAGTCCAAGGAAGAAATCCCTTGGGGAGAACTCTGTCCTTTTTTTCCACCCAGCTCCTTCTTCCCTTGCTGTAAACAGTATAGACTCTATGCATTGCCTATACTTACAGCTGTTACCACATACTCAGTTTTCCTGCCTGTATTCACATCTGTCTGGCATTTTCAATTCCATTGCCTATTCTTTCTGCTTGTTTAGGATGATTTTTAAATAAAGCATGGGTATGTAGGTGTTTGAAGGTGGCTTTCCAACCTTTCCAAAGAAAAAGATGCAAAGACATAAAAAGTTCTATTTCATGAATGACTACACGTTTCCAAAAATAAGCTTCATTCTCAAAGAAGCAAAATAACAAACCCCCCAAACTCAAATATTCCAAAAAGAAATATATATTTTGGAAAATAAACTTGCTTTAGGGTGGCTAGAACTGTTTGCCTCTATTTTGACTTGGATTATATATTGTGGTACCTTTTTATTTTAAAAAGCAACCCATTTCAGAAAAAGAAAATACTGAATTCTGTAGGTTAAGAATCAGGAAGAAACGTCAGTGTTGTCAGGTTTTTCCCCAGTTCTCTTTCAAGTCAGTGATCTTCTCAATTCTGTCCTGTTTTACAAAGCCCTTGGATTTCATGAGAACTGTGTGTTCCAATAAAAGATGTCCGTACCTCCATTTACAATCATAGAATGGTTTGGGTTGGAAAAGACTTTCAAAAATTATGTAGTCCAACCTCCCTGCCATAGGCAGGAACACCTTCCACTAGATCAGGTTGTTCAAAACGC
Organism: Falco naumanni; assembly: GCF_017639655.2. NCBI lineage: Eukaryota > Metazoa > Chordata > Aves > Falconiformes > Falconidae > Falco > Falco naumanni. Next base: position 7,856,410 of record NC_054058.1, on the reverse strand, counting down.
CATCTGACCACACCTTGAACACTTCCAGGGATGGGGCATCCACAGCTTCTCTGGGCAACCTGTCCCAGTGCCTCATCACCCTCATCATAAAAAAATTCTTCCTTATATCCAGTCTAAATCTACCCACTTTCAGTTTAAAACCATTACCCCTTGTACTATCGCTACAGGCCCTGGTAAAAAGTTTTTCTTCACTTTTCTAATAAGGCCCTTTTGTATATTGAAAGGCCGCAATAAGATCTCCCTTCTCTTCTCCAGGCTGAACAATCCCAACTCTCTCAGCCTGTCTTTATAGGAGAGGTGCTCCAGCCCCCTGATCATTTTCGTGGCCTCCTCTGGACCCACTGTAACAGGTTCATGTCTTTCTTGTACCAGGGTCCCCAGAGCTGGATGCAGTACTCCAGGTGGGGTCTCACCAGAGCAGAGCAGAGCAGAGGGGGAGGATAACTTCCCTTGACCTGCTGGCCACAGTTCTTTTTACACAGCTTGGGATACACTTGGCTTTCTAACCTGTAAGCACACACTGCTGGCTCGTACCCAATCTCCCATCCACCAGTGTTCCTAAAGACCTTTTCTGCAGAGCTGCTCCCAATCAATTCATCACCACCCAGTCTTTACTGACATTGGGGATTGCCTTGTTGCAAGGGAAGGACCTTGCACTTGGCCTTGTTGAACTTCATGAGGTTCACACTGGTCCACTTCTCAAGCCTGTCAAGGTCCCTCTGGACAGCATCCCTTTCCCTCAAGTATATCAGCTGCCCCCCTCAGCTTTGTGTCATCTGCAGGCCTCTGAGGGTGAAGATACTAAATAGCAGTGGTCCCAGTATGGGCCCTTGAGTTTCTTCAGCTATATCTAGTTCTGTATGTGTGTATGCATCTCATTTTACTTCTCAGTCTTCAGTAACGCTGCAAATGTCTCCTCTTTTACTGAGGTCTTTGGGTCTTCTTCTGAAACTGCTGCCACATTCCCAGATTTTTCTCCTGGGCTGTGTCCTTGTCATCATCTTTTTATCCAAATCGGTTAACATCTGACATGTGCCTTCATTTTATGTGTCTAACTTCTTCACACCTACACTGTTTTGTTTGTCTGAAAATACCATTCTGCTGCAGTGATTGTCCTGAATTTTGTGTGACTGAGTGCAGCAGATGAACCAAGGTTTCAAGGTACGATTGAATGTATTTTTCTGTCCCTCACTCACCCCTCCCAAGCACTAACAGCCACATGCCAGTCCTATCTCTGCATGTCTTATAACATATATATGTTTGCTTTTTAAAAGGAACACTTGCAGTTTCCGTTGGCACTCTTTGCCAATAGGACCATAAAGACTGGATTTGACTGTAAGGCTGCCACTGCCAGATCTCTGAAATATCTTCTTTTCCAATACAAATACAACTCTGTAACTTGCTGTATGATCAGGTTCATCGTGAGGTAGCTCATGTGGCGAGGAAGTTGAAACTCAGGCTGTAGCAGAGGAGTTTTGCACCTAACCGAGTTCCTTTGGGAGTTGCTTCCCGGAGAGCATGCCCCCCAGCTTCAGTGCTGACCAGTCTGGGTGGGCTGACACTGGTGTGCCACTGAGCATTATAAAAGCCTGAGGTACCACATGAACTGTAAAAAAGGTCCAAAGGAAAAAAAAAAAAAAAAACCACGACAACAACAAACCTGTGGAATTTTCTGCCAGAGAATCAGATAAGCACCAGTGCCAGCACAGGGGAGGGAGGAAGACCATATGGTCAGGGATCTGGGAGATAGGAAGGTGGGAGCACAGCATCATCATTTTGCATAGGCACTTTCAAAGCACCGCAACATCCTTGTGAGACCTGCATTTCTGCATCACGGAAGCCTCACTCCCCAAGGCTTTGAGATAATAAATTGTGTACTTGGTTTACAACAAATATATGCCAGCTGCCAATTCCATATAAGTCTCATGCTTAAACTCTAAACCTTTTGCCAGCACCTCCTGATTTCAGCTATCTATACTTCTATGCTCTAGCGTGATACTCATGAAGATGTGCCACTCAGAATTACATTGGATTTTGTAAATATAAGCCTGAGAATTGAACAGGAGTCCTGGCGTTTCATGTATCGTTACCATTAATAAAGACACACAGATTAGATACTCAGTGACATCAATGTCTTCAACTGCAGAGATGTAGTCAACTTAATTTTATTTTTAAAATTGTTGAAGAATTACACAGAGAAATAAAATCTACTTACTCTTTTCTGTGTTGTGCCTGCAGGGCAAACAGTAGTACAAAGCAAAAAGAAGCTGTATTTGTCATTTTAAAGTCAGTACAAATAACTGAGTATAATTAGGAAGCAAATTATGCTCTCTCTAATGACTTCTCTGCAGAGAAATGCACATTCATACTCAGGAGAGCTAACTGGCCTCTTCAAGGACCTATGTGGAGGGACCCCATGGGTTAGGGCTCTAGAAGGTACAAGGGTCCAAGAGAGCTGGCTAATATTCAAGCATCACTTCCTCAAGCTCAAGGTAGGTGCATCCCTATGAGTAACAAATCAAGCAAAAGGGGCAGGAGACCTGCACGGGTGAGCAAGGAGCATCTGGCAAACCTCAAACAGAAGAAGGAAGTTCACAGGATGTGGAAAAAGGGACAGGCCACTTGGGGGGAATATAGCAACGTTGTCAGAACATGCAGGGATGCAACAAAGGCGGCTAAGGTCTGTTTGGAATTAAATCTGTTGAGGGTTGTCACGGGCAATGAGAAGAGCTGCTTCAAGTACATCAGTAGGAAGAGGGTGACTGGGGAAAATGTGGGCCTCTGCCGAATGAGGTGGGTGCCCTGGTGCTGAAGGATACAAAGGAGGCAGAGTTACTGAATGCCGCCCTTGCTTCAGTCTTTAACTGCCCCAAGGCCAGCCCTCAGGATCCTGTAGGCAAGAGAGAAAGTCTGGAGAAAGGAAGACTTTCCCTTGGTTGAGGAGCATCATGTTAGAGATCATTTAAGGAAACCTGATGCCCAGAAATCAATGGGCCCTGATGGGTTACTGAGGAAGCTGGCAGATGTTACTGAAAAACCACTCTCCATCATCTTTGAAAGGTCATGGAGAACAGGAGAGGTGCCTGAGGACTGCAAAAGGCAGCATCCCTCCAGTCTTCAAAAACAGCTAGAAGTAGGACCCAGGCCGGTCAGCCTCACTTCCATCCCTGGAAAGGTGATGAAACGGCTCATCCTGGAGGTCTTCTTTACTCCTGATAACCTTCTTTTCCTCATGTTTCGTCAACATGGATTCACCAAGGGGAAATCACGCTTGATGAACCTGATAGCCTTCTATGATGGGATGACTGGCTGGGTAGATGAGGAGAGAGCAGTGGATGTTGTATACCCTGACCTCAGCGAGGCTTCTGACACCGTCTCCCATAACACCCCCACAGGTAAGCGCAGGCAGCGTGGGGTAGATGGGCAGACAGTGAGGTGGGCTGAGAACTGGCTGAATGGCAGAGCTCAGAGGGTTGTGATCAACAGCGCAGTCTGGCTGGGGGCCGGTAGCTACTGGTGTTCCCCAGGGGTCAGTACTGGGTCCAGTCCTGTTCAACTTCTTCATCAGTGTCCTGGATGAAGGGACTGGGCGCACCCTCAGCAAGTTTGCCGGTGATGCCAAGCTGGGAGGAGTGGCTGACACACCAGGAGGCTGCGCTGCCTTCAGTGAGACCTGGGCAGGCTGGAGGGCTGGGCACAGAGGAACCTGGTGAAGCTCAACACAGGTCCTGCCCCTGGGGGGGAACAACCCCACGCACCAGGGCAGGCTGGGGCTGGCCTGCTGGGGGGCGGCTCTGCGGAGAAGGACCTGGGAGTCCTGGTGGGCAGCAAGTTGCCCACGGCCCAGCAGTGTGTCCTGGTGGCCAGGGAGGACAATGGGATCCCAGGGTGCGTTAGGAGAAACGTGGCCAGCAGGTCAGGGCAGGTGATCCTGCCCCTCTGCTCTGCCCTGGTGAGGCTGCATCTGGAGTGCTGTGTCCAGCGCTGGGCTCCCCAGTTCGAGAGAGACAGGGAACTACTGGAGAGGGTCCAGCGGAGGGCTACAAAGCTGACTCAGGGGACTGGAACATCTCCCTTGGGAGGAAAGGCTGAGAGAGCTGGGCCTGTTCAGCCTGGCAAAGAGAAGACAGAGGGGATCTTCCCAATGTCTACAAATGCCTCAAGTGCAAGTATCGAGAGGATGGGACCAGCCTCCTTTCAGTGGCGCCCAGTGACAGAACAAGGAGCAACAGGCACAAACTGTAACACAAGAAGTTCCACCTGAGTATGAGGAAGAACTTCTTTACCTTGAGGGTGACAGAGCACAGAACAGGCTGCCCAGAGAGGCTGTGGAGTCTCCTTCTCTGGAAACATTCAAACCCCACCTGGATGTGACCCTGTGCAACCTACTGTAGGCGAACCTGCATTATCAGGAGGATGATCTCCAGTGGTCCTTTCCAACCCCAACCATTCTGTGATTGTGTAAAGTTCAATGTATTTAAGGCAATCATTCCCATCTGCCTCTGAAAAGTGTTATCGTTGGCACAGAAAACATGCTTTCTTCCATGATTTGCTGAGTTGTAACGTACAAGGAAAAACGTATTAAAGAAATTTGTTTCCAAGACTACAAAGTTGCAGAACTTAAGAATTTTAAAAAGCAAGATAATTCCTTTGACCCCCTTGAGTAGGAGTGAGTCCCTTGAAAATTTTTTTGCAGCTGACAAGAAGTGTGGCTATGTACCAGATCACCAAAAATTCCACACAAGAAAAAACATCATGTCTCTCTTTGGAAAAGGCACACTACTGCAAGTCACAGAAAGCAACAGAACTCCACTAAAGTCACTGTAAATCAAGCCACACAGGAGCTTGGAGAGAAGAATTTCAAGCCATGACAAGTAAGAAAATGTATATCACCAAGCTAAATTCTAAGGCAAAAATGCACAAACAAGTCAAAATATGAGAGAAATTGTTCTTACCCCATATACCTTCTTGGCTCCTGCCTTTGCAGCAAACATGGAGAGGATTCCCGTGCCACTTCCAACATCAAGGACAATCTTATCCTTAAAAACATGCTTATTGTGATACATTGAGTTTCTATAGGTTAATGTGCGCACTTCGTCCTTTAACATTTCCTGTTATGAAAAAAGACACCATTGTGGTATTTGAAGTGCTTATATGCATTCATTGCTGCTGAATGTATTCCTTGATTATAATTTAAGCATTATTAATACACAATCTAAAGAGTTTTTCAAGTAGTTTGGGGTGCACACATCAAAGCAACTGCAAAATGCTAGCTACTTAGAATTGAATTATTAAGAAGCAGCATGATGCCCTTCGTACTATTTTATTTCTTCAAATATTACTTCACTGTTACAATTGACAACCAGAATGTAATCTAACCACAGCACTGCTTTGGGCATAAACAGAAGCCATACAGAAATCCCAGCTTTCCTTTTCTCTTAAATCATGCACAACCTAGAGCCTCAGCAGAGGGACTTTCTGAGGTTCCTCTTTGAACGCAAAAGAAATCACTCTATAAACTGTTATAAGGCAGCCATCTTGATAGCCTTGCCTAAAATGATGCAGGATGTCCACAGCAGAGCTTAGAGATGCTGTGCCATATGGTACTCGCTTATTGCTCTTCTGTTCACTCATTTATATGACCAATTTCCAGAAGATATTAGTGTATAACCTAGACCACTATCTTGTTGCAGCACTGTCAAAACTAGCCAGCTGCAACAAGGCTTTTACCATCCCATCCCAGGTTAACTTCAATAAGTAGTTCCCACGCCTTGCCCCAGCACAGCCACCAATCCCCCAGAAGATTTCAAAAGTTCTTCTACTGTCTGTGCTGGTCCTTCATCCTCTTCAGGCCAGTCCACCCTGTGGACTGCATGAACTGTAAAAAAGGTCCAAAGCCAAAAAACCACCTGGATGCCTACATCGAGGGCATGCATGCGTGTACGCTCTCTCTCTTCTCCCTCTGCTTCTTCCAGGTCTGTCTTCACCCAGTACTCCTCTTCCTCACCCCTCAGAGCTAATTAACTACTTAGCAGGAACCAGCCACAGCTGCACATTACCCACATCAGCCAACCCACCGCCCCTGAAGCCAGCCCACAGCTGTATGTTATCAATGTTAATTAACTGCCTTCATTCCTCTATAATTCCTCTACATACTACTACCATCTTGTCATAGTTTAAGCAAGTAAACAAATGGGGTTTTGAATTTCTGGTTAAGAAGGATCAGTTCACTGCCCAGCAGCCTTGAAGCACTAGTGCACTGAACCGTTGCATACATCATTTGCTCACTTAACTGTCTTGGCAGGATACTGTATGTCCTGTAGATGACTAAAAGACTGTTTTTATCATCATAAAGCATGGTTTGGTCAGGCAAAGAAAAAGGCAGAGGAACAATCCAAAAACACTGGAAAAGTGATGGGAGCACATTCTCATGGAAACTCTTTGCAAACATATTGAGGACAATAAGGTGATTGGGAGTGTTCAGCAGGATTTGGAGATGATGGACCACCTGACAGCTTTCTGTGGTGAAATAATGGGCTCTGTGGATGAGGGGACTGCATGCTTGTTTATCTTGATTTTAACAAGACTTTCAACACCATCTTCCATAACATACTCATTGAAAAATTGATGAAATACGGACTACGTAAATAGTCAGTGAATTGGACTGAAAACTAACTGAACTGCTGCTCTCAAAATGATGTGATCCGCAGCACAAAGTCCATCTGGAGGCCAGTCACTAGTGGTGTCCCCCCAGGAGTCAATACTGGCACCAATACTGTTGGATACCTTCAATAACAACATGGATGATGGGCAGAATGCAGTCTCAGCAAGTTTGCTGTTAATTGAAAACTGGGAGGAGTGGTTAATTCGCCAGATGGTTGTGCTGCAAATCAGAGGGATTTCAACAAGCTGAGGAAAGAACTGACAGGAATCTGAAGAAAGTCAACAAAGGGAAACACAAAGTCCAGCACTTGGGGAGGAATAACCTCACGCACTAGAACAGGCTGAGGACAGGCTGTCAGGAAAGCAGTGTTTTCTGAAAATTACCTGGGGAACCTGGTGAACAGCAGTTTCAACATAAGCCAGAAAGGTGCCCTTGCCACATTTTGGGCTGCACTGAAACAAGTGTCACCAGCAGATCAAGGGAGATGGTTCAGCACTGGTGAGACCACATCTGGGGTCCTGTGTCCAGCTCTGGGTTCCCCAGGACAAGAGATGTTGGAGCAGATCCAGTGAAGGCCCATGATGATGATTAAGGGATTGGAGCATCTGACATGTGAGAAGAGACTGAGAGAGCTAGAACTGTTCAGCCTTGACAAGAGAAGGCTTGAGGGATCCTATCAATGTGTATAAATACGTGTTCAGTTGGGGAGGAAAGGCGGCGGTTACCACTCTTCTCAGTGGTAACCAATTAAAGAACAAGAGGCACAAATGGCATGAACAGGTTTATCAGAGCCTTGTCCAATCAGGTTTTAAATATGTCCATGGTTGGAGCCTCCATAGCCAGTATTTTACCGACTTCCCAGTAAAGAACATTGTTTTCCAATTAAGTTTGTGCCCGTGATATCAACCAGCTCCTTCAGCCCTGGTGGAGACAGCCCATCAAGTCCCATAGACTTACGTATGTCTGATTTAAGTGATCCTTCGCTGTTGAGGGTACGTCTTCCTCACTCTGGTCTTTGCCACTCATCTTAGAGACTCAGGAATCCTGAAGGCAAGTCTTGCCAGTAAAAGCCGAACTGAAGAGGTAATTTTCCATGTCCTTTGTCACCAGATACCCTGCCTCATTCAGCAACAGTCCCACCTTTTTCCCAGTTTTCACTTTGCTGTTAATACACCCAGAGAAGCCCTGCTTTGTTACCCTTCTCATCCCTTGCCAGATTCATGTCCAGACATAACTGAGCTTTTCTAACCCTGGCCCTGAAATTACTCCTGGGTTATTTGACCTTTCTTGTACCTCTTGTGTGCTTCTTTTTTGGTTTGAAATTTGTCAGAAGCTGCTTGTTCATTGATGCAGGTCTCCTGCCACCACTGCTTGACTTTATGCATGTCAGGATGGACCATTCTTGGAGGATGCAAGCCTTGAAAATCATCCACTTTTCCTGGACACCTCCTATCTGCAGGACCATCTCTTAATGAGATTTTTCCAAGCAGATCCCTGAAAAGGATGAAAAGGATCCATGCTCTCGGGATCCTGAACTTTACCATCTCATGGTCACTGCATCCAAGCCTGTCCTAACCACCACAACCCCAGCTGGTTCATTCCTTTTAGTAAGTATCAGGACCAGCAGAGCACCACACACCACCAACACCTCTGCCATCGATTCATCTGTGCCAGGAATTTATAATCCTTCACTCCAAAAATGTCCTGGATTGCTTACATCCTGTTGTTGCCTTTCAGCAGATACTGAAGGATTAAAGTCTCCCATGGACCAGAAATAAGACACGTCGCATGCAGACATGAGACTTCTTTCAGTTGCCTGAAGAAGACCTCTTCTACTTCTTCCTGCTTAGCTGGTGTGTAGCAGACACCCACAACAACGTCAATCATGTTGGGTTGCCATTTAATCCTGACCCATAAGCTCTCAGCTGAAACAGCATCCGTCCCACAGTGGATATAATTCCAGGCATTCAGTTGCTCTGACTCCCTTCTCATCTTCCCAGTCTGTCCCTCCTAAAGAGCCTGTATCCAGCTATTGTGGCGTTCCAGGCCTGTGAGCAATCTCACAGCCTCTCTTTTATCCCTATGAAACTGTAGCCCTGCAGCTGCACACTGACCTCTAATTCCTCCTGTTAATTTCTCAGGCTTCATGTGTACTTACACTTGGGGTGGGCCCCCTTCTGCTGTGTTTTATGGACCGTGAGGTCTTGTCCACACCACCCTGCATCTTTTGCTTACCAACTTGGTCTACCACTTCCCCGTGTGACTGTGGGTCATCATGTCTTTCCTCTATCATTCTTAGCTTAAAGGTCTCCTCACCAGGTTGGCCAGCCTGTTGGCAAAGACGCTTTTGGCCTGGTTTGTCAGGTGGATTCCATGTCTTCCTAGCAGACCTCAATCCTCAAAGAGGGTCCCATAGACATAAAAGCAGAAAACACGTCATTAACATCAGCTGCACAACCAGTTGTGGACTTGCAGGAGCACTTCTCCTCAAGTCCTTCTCTGCATTGTTAGAACTAAGGCAAAAAACCATGTGGCACACCTTGCTTGTCATCCTAAGAGCTGTGTGGTCACACTTGATATGCTCCAGGTCTCATTAGTGCTCATGTGGAAGAGCAGCAGTAGTAATCCAAGGCCGGTCTAAGGGCTGGATGAATGTCAGCAGCCTCTCCACGATGTCACAGATTCAAAAGCTTAGACAGCAGGTAAGGTCAGCATATGGGGGCCTCTGTCCCCTGCAGGAGAGAGCCTTCCACTCTTATCACTTGTGGCTTCCTCCCAGTGCTTCTGTGTGGCTCAGGGCCAGCTGGTTCTGATGCCTCATTGCACAGAACTTCCTGTCCCTCACCTACGGTGAAGGCGCTGAACCTATTCTGCAGCTAGAGATCTGCGGGTGGATCAGGAGCCTTCCTCTGCTTGCCAGAAGTCACAAGTTTCCAACCTTTACCAGCAAAGGAGTCTCCACTTCCAAACCTGGTAAGTAGAGACTCGAGACTCTGACTGCCCCTCCTTTCAGTACAGCTGGAGATTTAGGCTCTAGTATCTTCAGGATCTTGGAGAAGATCCAGCTAGTCTCTTCCTCATCTCCATGGTGCTGTAAAGTCTGCCAGTGTCCTCTAGCAGCTCCTTTACTTGCTGACACAGATCCTGTGACCAGTGCACACCTCCTGCAGGCAAGGAGGCAACCTCCCACTTCCCAGCATCAGCAAGAGGCCCCAGGTGCTCCATGCGCTCCCTGAGACCTGCAAAGCTGCATCCTTCTACCAGGAACTCGACATGATTTGAGGTCTCTGATGTGTCTTCAATATTTCTCTTAGGTCTCCTTCCCACTCAATTGTTCCTCTATCTTCTTGCCTTCTTGGATTGAATTTCTGAATGCTACACTGGTAAGATGTATTCTGTTTATGTACACACCCCATAAACAATCACTAGAATAATGGAAATAGATACTGTTTATGATGTGGTTTGTGAGAAGTGCAGCTGATTTCACAGTGGCCTTTTTACATCCTAGTCTTTAAGATTCCAATCTCTTGGGTCACGTAAATATAAGATATTAGTGTCCTCTTCAGAATTGGTCTATAGTCAGTTTTTGGATGGTAAATATGGATCACTGTGTATTTTGAATTCTTTCCGGGAGTGTATTTACTGGGGGCTATTGGGCTATATGTTCCCATTAATGCAGCCTGTGCATTCAAACACATGCCAGGAGTCAAGAAATTACTTGGCTTCTCATGTCAGTTGAGTAGCTGTTCTGCTGGCATCGGTACTCAAACATGCAAGCGAACTAAAGACCTAACAGCAATAAGGTAGTTTCCATGTGTGGTTGGGATAGTTTGTGACCTTCATAAATGCATTAAATCGATGCACTCATGAAGATCACCACTGTACAGATAGCTAATATAAGCTCTGTGGATCATACATGAGGGATAAATAGCTAATAAACCAAAGAAAACATTTTAATTGTTATTATTATGTAATAATTGCTGAAATAAAAATAAATATTACCTCATGAATTCCAAAGTGAGCATAGGAATCAAAGTAATAATCCCTGGATGTCATCTCTTCTGGATTGATAAGCTTTGCCATCTTGCCTCGGCCCGGGCAGCTTGGTTGCAATGGAACATGTATGACAGATTGAACTGGCTTTGGAACGACGGTAGGCTGAGGAGGCTGGGATGGGATGGGGCAAACCTAGGAAAAGATGGAATATTGTTAAAGGACATAATTAAAAGAAAATCTTTCTCTCTACATCTAGCATAGTGATATTGTTGTAACGAGCTAGGAGATAGTAAGACCAAAGACATTTGGGGTATCATAAGTGAAATTTAGGCTGCCTTCCATTCCTGGCTCTATAAATTATCTTCTCCATCTTGGAAAATTTCCTTAATGGCTTTTTCCTTGATGTTCCTCTGCAGATACCTACACCAGTGCAGAGTAGTGGCACATTATTGGTGTTGGCTGAAGTGGGTGACTTCAAATATTGACACAAGGCAGTTAAGAGTTAGGTTTTCTCCTTTAGTGTCTTTTTTCTGTCAAACTACCACAGCTTTGTGAGAGATAACTTGTGATAAACAAATAGTTCCCCTGCAAAGAAGAGCTCATAATCAAAGCATTTTGAACAGAGTGTTGCCAACAAGAAGGACAGGATTCACAACTGATTCATAATTGTCGGGTAATGTATCTGGCTGTATTGACGTGGTAGATCTGAGAATGCTCACAGTATCTGAAAGTCCCTGACACTATCTGAAAGTCTCTCAGCATGTCCAGAGAGCATCATAGGGAGCTGTGTGGGATATGTGATCCCTAATTTAGTTTCCTGTTGCTGGGAGATGCAGGAGTTATTTATTACCAAGACCTGGCTTACTGCACTTCATTTTTCCTTGCATATTGCATCTCCATCGCCAATATTTCAACAGACCCAGAATGCTTACACCTCTTGCACCCAGATTTGACACTTGTAGCACCTGAGACAGAAGGTCGAATGCTTCAGTTGTGGTCTGGCCCATGAGCACATCTACATGCTTAATGTGAGCAAAATGCTAAAAACTGAGAAAGATTGAGCAAGATGCTACAGCTTAAACATGTGCACTAAGTCACCTGCAAATTATGGGTCAACAAATTCACATATTGAGAAGGTCAGTCCTGCTTAAAATATGTCACCTCCTTTTATACTTTTTTTTTATATATATATAAATTATTTTAAGGTTTAGTAGTTTCCCAGTGGGGACTAGATTTGCCCGAGCTTCTCCTAGATACTTTCATAAAGTTCACTTTATGTTCTATAGCTTGATACTGCAAGACATCAATTCCTTGTACTCTCTGAATAGCATCAATTAGCCTAGTTTAGTTTACTTCAATATATAAAAAAAACCCACACGTTTTTCCCTTGTTCATTTGAAGATTTAAACATGTCACCTTTTCATGTTTTCTTTGGTCCATCTGTGAAAAGTGAATACTAGTAGTTGACGTCCCTGTAACACCTTTCATCCCCAAAGATCCAGAAGTGCTTTATTTATACATCTTTTCCATTTCTGATGTTTTTGACTTGATCACCTCACCCAGTCCACCTCCCATGCAGAATACATTTGTTTCCAATTGGTATTTGTATTTCTGTCCTGTCTTGTTTCAAAATGTCCACCAGCAGTCATTTCCCTTCAGAAACTGTTTCATTGCCTGTTTGTTGCAAGCAACACCTTGATAGCTCATTCTGTCAAACTGTTGCTTGTAATATTCAAACCTGCCAAATCTAACCCTGGTACTTTTAATTACATACTTGGGGTTATATCCTAACGTCTTTCTCTGTTGGTGTACACGTGTAGGTGTACTATAAATTTCTGCAGTTACCCTGCCCTGCAGTCCTTTCTGTATTTGTCTGCTGGATTACAAAGACTTGAACTGTAGACGTTAGGAATTTTGTTTTAATTTAATACGAACTCTGTAAGGTCTTACACTTTTCTCCTGAATCTTGTCCTCCACTTCATTTTACAAGCAAAATATGTAAATATAACAGTCACTGAACTCTTCATTCTGATCCTGTCTTAGGTAAGAATGTCTCCAGAGACAAGACAGTACATCACAGGCAGTCGCTACCTACTGCAGAGAAGATCTGTCAGTTTTTGTAAATGAAACCAAAGAAGTATTAGCATTTCTATTGCTGTCTAAAGATACAGAATGAACCTAAATTCAGCAGCTCAGGCTAGGAAAGTTGTCTGAATTATGTTGTTTGCTGTAAAGGAATTAACATTGTTATGTCATAGTCTGCAAGACAGCTGAATTCTGCTGCAGCCCAGGAGTGGCAGGGTAATGTCTATTAAGCTACTGAGCCGGCATGAGACTCACAGTACCTTTCAGGTTTATCTAAAGTACCTGAAGACTTACTGCTCTCAACTGTCCATCTACACCTCTGCCAAAGAGTACATGGCCCATGTAGCGGAAGACGTAGAAACCTGTTAGGTCTGCTCCTCAGCTGTCTTGGTTTTTAGCCAAGAAGCCCGTGGTGAAATGTGTTGATGGTGGTTGTGAGACAATGTTAGGCTGCTAACACCATCAGGTCATGCCCTGTTCATCCTGTGCTATAGGTATCCCAGCCTCATGCAGAAGGGGTAACAGAAAACCATACAGAGGTGGTGATCTTCTCAGCCAGCAGCACTCTGTCACAGGGACCCTAAGCCAGCTGCTTCCTTTCTTTTTTAGGCATATTAACACAACACAGACCTTTCAAATTAAAAAATGTTAATTTTTGCAACATCTGTAATACCCACTGCTATAATTTCTGTGTGTAGCACTGTAATTCTGAAATGCCAAGGCAAGGTCACAATTACAGGAATGATTTTGACAGTGGGGCTCAGGAAATCCCTCTGTCATCGATTTGCTATAGACACTGTGAACAATTTCAGTCGAGAATAACTGATGTCCTATGGAAAAAAAAAGAACAAACTAGGGAAAACATAGAAATACAGTGGAAAATTAATAATAAAAATAAAGAAATGTAATGAAAGCTATTATTTGTATTGGAAACAATAAAGTCTTCAGGTGTACAGCTCTGTGCTTGCTAAACTAGAAACAGCTAAGCTTTTAGTGATATGGTATGACTGCTTCAGAAGAAAACATGCCTTCAAGAGAAAAGCTATCAAGGAAAGACAGCTTCCTGTATACTTTCCAGAACGAAAAGAATCCTTAAGATGATTTACAAGCTTAGCACACATATACCCTATCTGTCAGATACAACTCATCTTTTTAATGACTCCTGAAAAGCGAAAGCATCTGGGCTGGGGGTAAACCTCACATCAATGAAAAAAAATCTAACAAATTCTGTCTGAATAAACCATATTCATTACAAAAACAGATTCCAGCCAGCTGCACACAGTTCCAGAACACTGGCGGCTGTTAATGCAGACGAAGTTTGCAGGAATGCAAGCAGCTGCCTCAGAGTCTATTAATCACTGTGTTAAACCTGCAGCCCTCTACCTTTTCATCTCCCATTTGCTCCTGAAGATCAAGTTGGAGGGTCTCGAGAATCTGAGAAACGATCTTTTTCTACCATTTTTATGGGACTTAGGTGCTGCTGCTCTGTGCCATTTCAACACTTAAGTCAAAGGAAATTAGGGAAATATTTTCCTATTTTTAAAAATCAAACAAATTTTCTTTCCTCCATCCTTGTGGACAAGGTTGGTAGATTACAGATGCATCAAAGGTATTAGCACGAAGGACTGCTTTTTTAAAAGCTTTGAACTCTTACAAAAGGCAAGGCTCATAACCCTCGTTCATTTCTCAAAATCTCACATCTGAACACACCAATAGGCACTTCATTAACAGATGTGACTTTCAGATATGTGGAGTTGCCCATGTGCATCAATAGAAACTGTTGAAATTCTTCTTTCTTGAAAACATAAGTCAATGGACTTATAAGGCTATTTGGGTGTACAATTTCCATAATACAAAAGAGAACTAGGTCTTCAAAAATCATAGGCTATTTTGAAAATTTGAGCCTTTGAGATATATCCATCTGCCTAGAGAGAGGCAGGATGGCGAAATATGCCCAACTAATTTTTTAGGAGGTTTGTGACAAAAGCAGAAGTATGTAGAGTGAAAATAAACTTGAATGTCAATGTTCATTTCTTGATAAGGTACATATTTTCAGGAAGTAGGGCCTTCAAAGATCAGTAAAGAACGTTTGCCTTTCATTGTGGATGTGTTTTTTCTTCGTGGAGAGTTTATGTTGTGATATTTCTCATAATCAGGATGAAATAGCCAGTTCCTCAGGAGCTATAAATCCACTTTCCAACTGACAAAAATTAAGCTCAGTTTATTTTAAATTACAGATAACTATGAGTTCAATGCAACTGCAAATCTTTCTAAACTCTGAAACTGCAAATCTAGCCAGACATACTCTGTAAGAAAATTGGGAAAGAGAAATGGTTCTAAAAACTGCTTGCTCTGAAGCTACTCTTTTTTTCAGACACTTCAAAACTAAGCACTGCTTGGAACTTTCTGCATTGAGTGTCTGAAGTGCCAGACCAATCTGTCATAGACAAACTTGTCTGTTTATTATCAGCAGGAAACCCACTGTCCTTTAGAGACCAGTATAGCTTAGAGTACATTACAGTTGCTATGTGCTATCCCTAAGGAGATGATGATAGTAAAAATGCTGGAAAAGACTCAGGCATGTTTTGAGACTCTATTGTTTGCTTTAGAATAAAGCCTCTGACCAGAACAACTGAGACTGAACTGTTATACAAGGAACTTGATTATACACCGAGTGTCCAAATCCTTAAAAAGTCAAAGATGCAAGTAAGTTTTCAGTATGATAAAGTCACGGTTGGCGTATTAGGCTGCATAAAAAATAACACTGAGTAGCAAGAAGGAATGCAGAGATCACAAAGGTTTGCAAATCTGTTACTTTTTGTTTGAAAGTTAGAAAGGAATTAGATATCTAAAGTACAAGATAGGAACTGTGATACATTTGTGGATCTGACCCAGAGTGCTATATACTGTCAAGATTCTTAATGGGGATTATCTACTGGGGAAAAGCCAGAATCTTCTTAGTGACAATTCACAAATTAAGCAATTAAATTTCCAGTTGGGTATAATTCTTCCCCCTAATAGAGGTTAAGCACTGAAACAAATGCTTAGAGGGTTTGTGGGGTCTTCAACCTTGTAGACTGCAAAACTCAGCTGGAGAAGGTCCTTAGCAGCCTGATCTAGCTTTAAAGTTATCTTTTATTCGAGCAGGATGCTGGACTAGATGACCTCCAGAGGTCCTTTCCACCCTTATTATTCTATGATAGTAAGACATGGGACAGATATTTGTACTGCAAAGGAGATACAGGTGGCAATATCAGAATAGACTTGTAAACCTGAGCCTGGTATGGATTATGAGGTAGGTTATAAATTCAGGTTTATAGATTTGCACACACAATAGGAACAGAACCTGTTTTCATGGGGTTAAACTGCACACTATGAGAAGAATAAAGGACATGACATCCTGAAATGAAAAGCTGTTGAAACTACATGTAGCTGTATTGGACTGAAATGATAAGAAATGAGTTGACAGAATGCAAGGATGGGCATGAGTTAAGTATCTGTAGCATTTATAAAAGTCTGAGCAGTTCTAGACCATTCTGTGTGCCAGTGCAGGTAATAAAAAGGTTCTTCATCCAACCTGCCCTCTTGACGACTTCCTGCAAGTTACAGTGCACCTTGGGTACAACAGAACAAAACAAGGGATAAACTGTAGTTATGGACATTGATGTTTAATTGAAGTTGTGTTTCTTTTTTATAAAGATGGAGATTTTTGCAACGTGTGTAGAAGTAGTCCAGTGCAGGGCATGAACAGTCCTAGTTCAGCATAGAACAGAAGGAAATATGAGATGAATGTATTACTATTCACTGAAATCTACTCTTTGCAAAGTACCTCATGAAAGGACAGCAAAGCATTATTTGAAAAGTGCCGAGAGGTATGTTTCCTTAGGACAAAGTTGCATTTTGATCAACTTTGGCATATGGTAGATCTAATGTCCATCTAGTGTCACAGATGTAAATGCAACACCTGGGTTTACAAGGTCCCTGTTACAGGGAACAGCTGGAGAAATGCCTGGTGCTTTCACATTTACTCTGTTGTTTAGAACAGATGGTCTATCATTAGACTCTGTTCCCCATCTGTTTGAAGCCCCTTAAGCCTCATGTGGATTGAGTGAAAGTTGCACAATTAGGAGTTTCTCAAATGCTGGTTAAACTCTCAAACATGATTCTATTGAAGTCAGAGACTTCCAAAGGTTCAGCTCAGTGGGGACTCACATTTTACAGAATCACAGAATGGTCAGGGTTGGAAGGAAACTCCAGAGATCATTTAGTCCAACCCCTTGATAAAGCCCACAAGCTCTCTGGGCTGCCTGTTCCAGTGCTCTGCCGCCCTCAAGGTAAAGAAGCCTTGGGGTCCTGATGTATTCCTGAGGGCTGGCCTTGGGGCAGTTAAAGACTGAAGCAAGGGCGGCATTCAGTAACTCTGCCTCCTTTGTATCCTTCAGCACCAGGGCACCCACCTCATTTGGCAGAGGCCCACATTTTCCCCAGTCACCCTTTTCCTACTGATGTACTTGAAGCAGCTCTTCTCATTGCCCATAACAACCCTCAACAGATTTAATTCCAAACAGACCTTAGCTGCCTTTGTTGCATCCCTGCATGTTCTGACAACGTTGCTATATTCCCCCCAAGTGGCCTGTCCCTTTTTCCACATCCTGTGAACTTCCTTCTTCTGTTTGAGGTTTGCCGGATGCTCCTTGCTCACCCGTGCAGGTCTCCTGCCCCTTTTGCTTGATTTGTTACTCATAGGGATGCACCTACCTTGAGCTTGAGGAAGTGATGCTTGAATATTAGCCAGCTCTCTTGGACCCTTGTACCTTCTAGAGCCCTAACCCATGGGGTCCCTCCACATAGGTCCTTGAAGAAGCCAAAGTTGGCTCTCCAGGTCTACAGTCCTGCTTCCTCCATGCAGGATCCTGAACTCCACCATCTCATGGTCACTGTAGCAACGTTGCCCCCAACCTTCACATCCCAATCCAGTCCTTCTTTGTTTGCTGGTACAAGGTTCAGCACCTCATCTCTTCAGGCCCTCCATCATCTGTGTCAAAGTTATCATCAGTGCTCTCCAGGAACCTCCTGGACGGCTTGTGCATAGCTGTATTATCTTTTGAGCAGATACAAGGGTGGTTGAAGTCCCCCGTGAGAACCAGGGCTGTATCGTGAGGCTACATCCAGTTGTCTGTAAAAGGGCTCATAGACTTTCTCTTCCTGAGCTGATGGCCTGTAGCTAACACCCACAACAGTGTCACCCACGTTATCCCGCCCTTTAATCCTTACCCACAGGCTCTTGACTCATTCTGCATCCACCCCTAGGCAGATCTTGATACATTCCGCTTGCCCTCTCACATAAACAGCGACTCTACCACCCTGCCTTGCTGGCTTGTCTTTCCTAGGAAGTACAGAGCCACCCCTGACAGCATTCCAGTCATGCGAACTATCCCACCATGCTTCTGTAATCGCAGTGACATCATGGCCCTGTGAACACACGCAGATCTTTTAATTTCTCCTGTTTATTCCCCACACTGTGTGCAGGCATTTCAGAGAGGCAATGAAACGTGCAGGTTTCACAGGAGGCGTGCAAGAGGATCCACCACAGCCATGCACACCTTTGAGGTGTTTGGCCTTCTGGTACTCCTCTTGGGAGGCAGCTAAGGAATAGATATCTCTGCTCTGGTTGGCCTGCCTTATTCCCCAGTTGGATGTGATGGTGTGAGTATTGCCACTTTGGACCACAGCCCTTGAGTCCTTCGGCTTAAGGAGTGCCTCACCAAGCTGACCAGCCTGCTGCTGAAGCTTCACTCGTATCTTTTAGACTGGTGGACCCCATCCATCCCTAACAGATTATAGTCAAAGAACATTTTAGAACCATTGTCCTCTGGTGGATAATATTAAAAGCAAAGTACAGATGGCAGATGGCTAAGTTAGTTCTTCATTTCATGTGGTAGAGACTAAGTTACTGCAGTCAATCTGGAAATTAATCTTCACATATAACCATGCTGTTCCCTCCCAATATAAGCATACAGATTTGTTACACTGCAATGGTCTCTGTCACGTGAGTCAAGAATCCGAAAGGTGGAGAATTAAACAGAGGAGAATTATAGAACTCACGAAAGGGGCAAGCTGTGATGTTCTGCAGCTAGATGTTCTAGGATTTTGTTTCCATTTTTCAGTGTAATCAGGAATGGAAGAGGTGGATATACTCAAGCACACATTATTTTCATGCAAGATTGACACATATAAGAAATCTGACAGGCCGAGGAATAAAGGCTAGACCAGACATCAGGGCTACACTGTTTCTGAGAGACATTCCAGTCTTCTCAGCCTTTTCCTGGCCCAGTACCATGTATCAGGACAGTTAGGAACAGCTTTCTAATGGAGGTCTTCTGAATTTGGTTCCTTGCTAAAAAGTATGGGCTTTTTGGTTGCTGTATGTTACAGCAGCCTTTCTCCCATTCCAGAATCCAGTCTGAAAAGTTGACTGGTGTGTAGATCGCAGACCAGTGCAGCCAGCAGCTCTCACAGGTTGCAGCTTCTGGTCTCGTGAAGATTTACAGCTACATCTGACATGATAACACTGCAAGTTCCTGCTTTCCACTGGGACATCCCATCCCTTTCAAGGATTCATGTAAGGCAAATAAAACCAAATGATGAAAAAACACCCCCTTCCTACCTTCCTGTTCTTTTAAGCTTCTCATTTTCTGACTAAAGAAGGTGAGAATTCCATTTAATTTCATCATTCTTCGTTTGTTTGGCAGAAGCTGAGACACTGCAGTAGTGAAAAACAGGAAGATGCCTTAGCAAGTGGTCCTCAACCTATCAATGTTGACTGGGTGGAATTCTGTTATCATCATGGGAATTTAAAATTAAAAACTGAGGTCAACTATGAGAGCTAAGAGTTATTGCCAGCCATTTGTTACATAATTGGCGTTACTTCTATCAACATTTGAAGTGCACCTAACCCTAAAATAGCCGTTAAAGGTCAGGGAGTGCTTAAATCAACTGATCCCCTTGGAATACTTGCCCTGCTCTTCCATTTAATTATCCAAGGGAAAAAACCAAAACAAAACCCACCACAGTAGGTATAAACTATGTTGTGTGTTTTTCTGCAACAGACTTTTCCTTCTGAGATTTCTGGGGTTTAGAAGTTTTGACAGATCTCTTTGCAGCACTACATCCAAAAGTC
This sequence comes from Falco naumanni, assembly GCF_017639655.2. Classification (NCBI taxonomy): domain Eukaryota; kingdom Metazoa; phylum Chordata; class Aves; order Falconiformes; family Falconidae; genus Falco; species Falco naumanni. The sequence goes on along the minus strand of NC_054058.1, from coordinate 7,836,485 downwards.
TCTAGAACAAAAGCAATCAAGATGCACAGATAGAACAACAGGCTGTTTCCCCTTGTTATGACAGGGCTATTAGAGGCTTAGCTTTTGTCTGGTTCAGAGAGAAGGTATGAGGTGTGTCTATTGCCTGTCTACAGTTGAAAGAGGAAAAGCTGATAGAATTTTCCATTTGAACTAGGCTATAGCCTCTGGGAAATAAAGAGCTTTTCCAAGTTTAGTGTCATTTTAGTTCTGGTTTGCCTTTCAGGGAGCTGCACAAGGGGAAGAAATATCTCTGCATTAATAAAATGCATCAGGTCTTCCAGCTGATTTTAAAGTATTGGTCAAAAACTCAAGGAATCTAAAAATAAATTGTTCCAGTTTCATTCCTGGGTACTCATTGCAGAGTCACCTCTATATTTGATAGTGGCAGTTGTTAACATTAAATACTTACTGCTTGCACTGATACTAATCTTTTAATGTCCCATCTTGCCCGATCAGGGAGGCACTTCTATACCAACAAGTAACACTCAGATACAATGTGCTGTTCAGGCCCCAAACTCACACTGCCACTTTCAACTCCCATTCAGGTTTGGCACAGCAGAGTGAGAAGGTTGTGAAAGTGTCATATGGCTGGAACAGCACTGGCTTAAACTGCAGTTGTTAGTCTTCCTCTTCCCCTTCCCCTTGTATTCTGCAGTACAAGTAGTCATGGGATGGAAACCCTCAGATTTACGTGTGGCTGTCTGAGTAGCGTCTTCAAATCCTGTCCATCCAGCACTAGTTCTAGGGCACCTGGGCACTGTGAGGCAATAGCTGGAACAAGGGTAAAGGTTATTCCTGTGTGCACACGAGCACTGGTAGCTCAAGGTTCCTGGTGAGTAATGTTCTCTGCTGCTTGGGTAGATTTGGCATTTTGCAATCAAATAGGATGATGAAATTGTTCCGTGCTACGTTTCCCTAGGAGTAGTTCAAAGCCTATATCGTTATTTAGCAAGTCACAATTCAGTTCCTTTTCTTCCTGTAATGTGGGGCTTAGTAAAGAACGAGGCAGTTTTCTAGGACTGCCTTTGTGCAAACTTGTTGGACTAGCTGGGAGGGGGATTTAGATTTCTCACTGTTCTGTCCTTGCTGGCCCCTTCCCTCCTATGTGCATCAAAGGGGACTCACCAGTGTCACCTTAACATTTCTTTTCTATGGTATAGCTCACAGTGTAGACAGACTGCACTGGAGAATAAAGACTGCCCTTCCCCTCCTCTGCAGAGTCCAATATTCAGTGTGCAAGGCCCTACAAAAGAAGTCTCCAAAATGTGTGGTGGGTCACCCAGGTAAGCTGTTGTAACTCCACATAAATTCAAATTACAGACTATCATCATGGCTATGAAGCCATGAATGGTGCATAGGGATCTATAGTTAGAGCATTAGGTGCCTGTTAACAAATGATATTTAGTTGTGTTTTAAGGATGACTAGGCAATTCTTCTCTTTCTTTGGGGGAAAGAAAAAAATTAAGGTCAAGGTCATTTTCTGAGGCATGAAACCCTAGCTTTGTTAGCTATTTTTACTTTGTGATCAACTACAAGCTAGGGAAGACATGCTACTGTTACCTGGAAGCAGCCAGCAGAAATGTAAACGTGACTGATTGCTTTTATTCATCTCCAAGTGAAGAGAGATATTCATGTGCCAAATTACTTTAAAACGCCTCACATCACAAGGCACAGCTTGTTGTAGAAATAGCAACAGAAGTTATAGGAGTCTGTACCGAAAATACCAAAGTTGAACGCAGTGAAGAGGAAGAGTGTGTTGCAGATCATTGCTTAAGGAGTTATGAAGCTGCAAAGCTAGAGAAGTGTGAACTTTCCATTGTGGTTTTCTTATTGGTTGCTCTTATCATTGCTGCTGCATAAGTGCCTGCCTTAGTGAACAGTCAGGGTTCTAATGATGTACAAATAATGCACAAGTGATATAGCCCGTTATGAGAAACTCCTCGATGTGGACATAAAATAGAAAGAAAACAAAAATAGCTTGCTACTTTAAAGCTGTTTTACATCACCCTGACAAGCGCATTAAAGTCTATCGAGAAAAGCAGGGGGAGGAGGCTACAGCCCCCATTATCAATGCTCATGATGTGTTTCTTGTGGGGGAAGTAGCTGTACCACTGGTCAGCCTCTTCCCCACCCCATCATCATCTTGACTGACTCTCTAGTGACAGGGAACAGGAACCAGAAAGTGCTAATCAACTATAAACCCAGTTATTTTTAGGCCCTTTCTCAGTATCAGGCAGTACACTGAAATTCACATAAAAAGTAGAGCTCTGCTATATTTAGAGGCTAATTATTAACAAAAATAACCAGAGTATTCTATCTGCACAAATTATTTTCTTAAATTAGCAGAAAATTTAATGGAAGCCCTCCTCTGCTTAGCAAATTTCTAACACGTTGATCCCTGAAAGTCACTTTGAATCTCATACCCCAGTCATTCTCTTCCCCTCTCACTGAGCTTCAGGTGTTTCACAACAGTTCTAGGAAGACATTATATTCTGGAAGCTTTGCTGAGCTTTAAGATGGAGGAGGGGAAGAACTTCCAGTTGATCACCTACTCCATGTCCTAGCCAAGCTTTTGATTTACTCTTCAGTGTAGTTTCAGGTGTAGTTCAGCTCTAGAGGAGGTCTTTGCCTAAGAAATACCCAGGTTTATCTATTATCACTTTTTAAACTCTGCAGTATAAATGAGGACAGAAAGGAGCACAAGATGGAGAAATGGCAGTTCCTGAGCTGAAGTGCCAGAGAAAATCAGCACACTGATTTACACAGTTCAGTGCTGCTTCAAAACCACCAGCAAACAGGCACCACCACTGAAGAGAAGTCCCATATTTGGCACTTTCATTTGTCAATTAGCAAAAAATCTGTTTCCCAGCACAGAGCAAAGATACCCTGCCAGTCCTTTAGAGCTGTAGCTCATGGGTCTTAATATGTTACAGCACAGATTTTCCTCTTGATCACCTGTCATAAAAAGGCTGGCAGGTTTTTTTGTCCTCTGTTGATTTTAAATTAATTTCACTGTGTGACTTTGAAGGTGTCAGCCATCATTTAGTGTGGATTATCAGAGTATTGCATCCCCTGGTGACTGATTAAACCCCTAGAGGTAGAATGCGACTCTCTGAATCAACTCCTAAAATGCAAGAAGTCTCACTGGAGATTGGCAAAGGCAACATGCCCATGGAACTTGGAGAATAACACAGGATGTGACTGACCACAGCTGTGTCAAGATAAACGTAACTTCTTTGCAACAAAGGGGACTAGATGGTGGCCATTGTTACAGATAAGCAGCTATCAACAGTGGAGTGGTTGCCAAATTTGAAAAAAGGAAAAGCACAAATTTGCTTGCTGACAGATAAACGTTTAAAGAAGCCTGAAGACAACATCCTGGATGTAGTATTGAATGAAAATTCCTTTGGTTTAGGCATCTCAGAAACAGTAGAGCAAAGAATGTTTCTCCTATTGAAACCGAGTTGAAACCAGAGATGAAGCCATTCTGGATTTGAAAGATGCTTTCTTCTGCATACCTGTGGCTGAGCAGAGTCAAACCCTCTTTCCCCTTGAATGGGAGAACCCAACCACTGGAAGAAAAATGCGGTTATGCTGGCCGTGCTCCCACAAGGTTTCAAGAACAGCTCCACTCTGTTTGGTAACGTACAGGCAAAGGAACTGGAGCCATGCAATGTAGATACCCCAATATTACTTTGCTTCAATATGAAATAAAATGAAAATTGATGGAAGCTCCGATTTTAGGCTCATCTAACATGAACAAGCCTTTTTGACTCTATGTACATGAAGGACAGGACAGCAGGTGGCATTGGGAGCATTAACTCAGCTGCTTGGTGATTGGAAGTGGCCAGTTGCTTACTTTTCTAAAAAATTAGATGAATCTACAATTAGTAAAGTCTGGCCTACTTGCCTCTGAGCTGTGGCTGCCACAGCATTGCTAATTGAAAAGTAATTAAAAAAACACCAACCAAAAACTGTCCTAGTGTCCCATGCAGTAACAGCAGTTCTAGAACAGAGAGGACATCACTGGGTCTCTCCTAGTTGACTAGTAAGATACCAAGCAGTGCTGCTGGAACAAGATGACACAAATCTTGAAATAGTAACCTCCCTGAGTCCTGCCCCGCTATTGCCCCTGACAGAACAAGAATCTTATCTTGGGAAATAGGCAGACAGACGCAGTGGCAAGAAGGGCAACAATGAAAGGGTCAATACTATGAGCACCGATACCTGAAAGAAAGAAAATGGGTTTGGAGTTATCAAGCTATACAGAAAAGGAAGTTAAATTGGCTGAAATACTAAAGTGTTGCAAAAATCCTGATAGTAGGTGATACCTGATCATCAAATATTAATATCTACAAGAATGATGGAAAAAAAAAAGTCATGCAGACGATGCATAATGAAACCCATTGGGGAACAGAAGCTTTAGTAGATAGTACCAAAAGATATGCAGTAGGACCAAAAATGCAGTCCCTTGTTGTCACAGAACAAACTGGCAAGTTGCAACAAGGCTTTACTGTGGGTCAGATTCTACTGCCCATGCTGTTTCTTCATCCTCCAGGCCAGACCACACTGCTCCTTGTCTCTGCTACATCTCCATTCTTCCTTCTCTGAGCTCCTCCTCCATCCAGCAGCTCTCTCTCCCACCATCCTCAGGGCTATTTAACCACTCAGCAGGAAGAGCTACAGCTGCACATCGTCCATGTCAACCAACCCACTGCCGCTGAGGCCAGGCCACAGCTGCGTGTTATCAATGCCAATCAGCCCACTGCCTGCATTCCTCTACACCTTGTGGACATGAAGAAGTGCCAGGTGTGCTGTATGAATAATCCTAAAATCCAAAAGAAACCACCAGCACAACATGTGAAGAGAGGAATTGCTCCTGGGGAACAAACAGATTTTTCTAAGTTACCGAGGTGCAGTCAGCGAAAGCATTTGGCTGTTTTAGTAGATACCTTTTCAGGAGGCCCAGAAGCTTTCCTTTGCCATACCAATTGGGTGAGAAAGGTTGTTAAGGTAATATTAAAAGAAATAATTCCTAGATTCGGGATTCCAGAAGGGTTGTCCTCTGATAAGGGACCCCAATTGGTCACAAAGATAGTTCAAGGAGTGCCCACATTCCTCTAGTTTAAGTTAGATTTGCACACCCCTTGGAGACCACAGCCTAGCGGGAAAATAGAAAGGCTGTATCAAACAATTAAGAGACAAATAACAAAACTGTACCAGGAAACCCCTACGGAATGGATTGAGGTTTTACGTTGGCCCTACTGAGAATTAGGATTGCCCCTAGAACAAAGGAAGGGGTAAACCCATTTGAAAGCTTATATGGGGAATCATACCCAGCCAGCGGCCTGACCACAAAAGAGAACCAAATACACATTAAAGGTGAACAAGTGCTAAGGAGATATTTAAACTCTCTCTCATGAACCTTATCCTCCTTACATAGATACATAAATCAAAGAGCTCCTTTGCCTTTGGATTTGCCAGTACATCAGTTTCAACCCGGAGATTTGGTTTATCCCAAAAGCTGGAAAGATGAACCACTAAAAGAAAAGTGGAAGGGACCATATACTGGTTTTTTTTATTGACTGCCTATGCAGCAGTGAAATTAGGAGTCGACTACTGAACATCTTATACCCAGGTGAAGAAAAGCACCTACAACAAAACAATGGGCGACTGAACAATCGGTAGACTGTAAATTAAAATTTTCTGAAGTTTAGTGCACTGTACAAGGGATTTTGAAAAATCATATCTTGACTTAGATTATACTTAAGGATTAATTTTCTGTTGTTTGCATGCTAGTGATAGGAACTGTAGTAGTAATAGAGTGCCTTCAGAAAAATATTAACATCCTTGTAAAGAGAAATAGTATTATAAATTGCTATTCTTTACTTAGTTATAGTGATAGGACAATGCAGGAGCCCTGAGAGGCAGACATTAAATGACCCTTGGGAGGAAGATATGCATTTTTAAACTGATACAGAAAACAATACAAATAATACACAGAACCAGTTGCTGAGTCTGTACACACTTCCCAGAAAGCTTGGCAAGAGGAATGCCTTTCTAATGTATCTTGGGGAGAGTTATGAACAAATACATCCTTTAATATGAGCCGAGGAATAAAAGAACAGGAATGTGAAGTAACTATCCCTGGTCTCCCAGAAAAATTATTCCACTTTTTTCCAAAGATGCACTTCCCAAAAGGAACAGGTAAATTAGATTGACATGCTGTTAGCATCTAAGGTGTGTGTGTGTACTCAAGTGATAGAATATCTAAGATGAGACACAAAAAGATGGCACTTCTATTGGCATTGCTGAAACGTGGAAACAGCTGACCTCTTAGGGATCAGATTTGAGTTCATGGGTAAAGAAAGTGATACACATTGTGATTGGAAGAGTTCTAATATTTGTAATATTATGTATTATATGTATATGTGTATTAATCCAGTGTACATGGAGATGTTTGATCTTGGGTGGACTGCTTAATAAAAAGATGATACTAATAGAAGGGAAAAATACACATTCTTCCCTTATACAGTCTCAAAGGGGGGATTTGATACAAGAATTATTTACTTTAAAAAAGAAAGAGAGAGAAAAAGAAGAAATACGTAAATACCTATAGTGAAAAACAAGAAAGATTTTGAAAAACAGGGGATGTTAATTAATCCTTACAAACAGTTAACAAAACATGCCCTTGGGAGAGGAATAGATGCCACAAATATGTCAAGCTGGGCCGCAACAAGATAAGCTCAAGGAGAACCAAATGGTTAATGAGACTAAACAGCAAATTGTTTAAACTATGTGTGGACTACCCTAATTAGCATACCAAAAGATCCACCCTAGAGCAAAGCAAGCCCCCTACTAAAAAAGCCCCCTCTACGGAGACAAGACTTCTAAGAACCAATGAGAACTAAGTGTGACTGGATGTAATTGTAAACAATTGTTCAAAGTGTATAAAATGTTTTACCATGTGTTAAAAGGGGTGCCAGCTTGGCAGAGTTATCATCTAGCACCCATCAATGTGCAGACATGCAATAAACAAATATCTTGACTCTGTGTATGGATTGGCACTCAGCACACCGGGTGAAGAACCCAGATTTGAGAGGACAACTCTACTAAATCAGAAATCCTACGTAACCCAACTGTCTTCAAATAAGACATTAATAAGATGTTCAATATTTAATGATACACCCTCCGTGCATGGAATATCTAAAAGAAACTGGTCAAGAAAGTATTGGACTCTTAACACCTATCTGCTACTAGTATTTTTATTTGTAAATCATTAGAATAAAACTCCTGTGAGGACATTCAAAGTTTTATTTTTATCAGATGTAAAGGGCCCAGCTGTAAATAACTGGAGAGAGAACTGGAAGAAAGCCTTTAACTTGTGCTCAGGAGCTCCAGCTGCTGAAATAAAAATAGCTTTCCTGCTTTACAAGCATGGTGGGACAAAAGGTCTGACTGTTCTCTCTTGGTGACCTCAAAGTTCAGGAAGGCACTTCCCCTCCAAATTTACAATGAAGAGTGCATTTTCTCTCACTTCAGGCTTACCTTGGAGTGAGAATGCATGAATTTTACACTGAATAGCTTCAGGTTAGTTAAATCACAAAAAGCCTGCCTTGAACCACCTCTTTGCTCTTCATTAAGTGCCTGTCTCCATCCTGGCTTTTACCATTTGCATTCCCTTTCTTGCTGTTTCCATTTTCATAAGGGGTTGGGTGGTTTGTCTCAGCGCTTCCATTGATGCTGATTCATCGGGCACAGTGTGTTATTCTGAGCTGAGAGTGGGCACACGCTTGGCTAAGACCGAATGGAAATCTTTGCCTGATTTATGGACAAAATGTAGAATGCTTTGTCCACAAAACATCAAACCTGTGACTGTTCTGACAGCTGTCAGCACCTCTTTGCAACAAGCAACTGCTGCTTGCACCACACAGCACCAACCGAAGCTGAATCCTTCCTGCAGGACTCAGTCATGCAAGGGCAGCCTGCATTTTGCCACCCCATTTCTGTGGCTCCCACAGACCCTTCCATGCTTTTCTATCAACATCTTGTGTGGGTCCTGATTCATCCTTCTTGTGAAAAGCTTTGGCTCTGCCTAGGGCATTCACCAGAGCACATGGGCAGCAAGACCTACATGTACATGCGTGAGTGGTGCATCTTTTCCTTTACTTAGGCAGTCATAGAGAAGCAATTCAAATGCTTGCTGTAGAATCACTACAGACTGCAAAAGTGTCTTCACTCAGAAGAACTGTAGAGCAAAATGGAAATTAGTAGAGATAACACGAGCAGAAACGTAACTGGCAGTGGAAAGATCTGTATAACTGGGCTTCTGTTCAAATTAGTCTTGCATTGATGCTGTGTAAATAGGTTGATTAGCATGAAGACTGATGTTCTCAGATGAAAATGCCTCTGACTTGTGATTTTCACTGATTCATGTGACTTTTCTTAACCTGAAAAGCTTAGAGAATGAAGCTCAGCTTTAGAAGGATTTTACTATTCACAATTGTGAAGAATCCTTGAAAACACTGAGTAAAAGTTCCCAGGTACAGAAAGACCTATAAAAGGAACGTATTGACGCAAATTCAGTGTCTTTTTTTAGCCAGTCTTATCACCTTTCCACATACAAGGTTGGCATTATTGTTCTTTAGCCACAGTATGGGCACAGCATGATGTACAGCAATGCAAAAGTCTTTAATGCACCAACCCCACCCGTGTTCCAATGGTGGAACAGGCCTTCAGCTTCTCTAGCTTTTTGACCACCAGGGGATGGGGGAAAAGCAAAAAAAAAAAAAAAAAAAAAGAATAAAACTTCATCAAATTCTGTTAGTTGTCTAAGAAAACTGTGAGTCGAAGGACAGGACTGAAAGTTTCACTTGCTAGTTTTCTGGACATTAACATGATCTAAGAAACGGGGCAGGGGGGTGGGGGTGGGGGGGTGGGGGTAACAGAAGAGAGAAAAATAATAGAAGCAAAAATAGTGTTTCCCTATAGCCTGCTGCGGGCCATGTCACTGAAGTCAAGATATGCCAAAGCTGATTTGTGTTCTTCATGAATCTCAGGGCCACAAGAACAGCGTTTGGCTCACTCCAGTACTACTCATACCTCATCTGGAAGAAAGAAGCCTTTTTCCCAGTTTGTTTAGTGGTGATTGTTGGAAGATATAATAAATGGGAGAGTGGGGGGAGATTCAAGGTGATTCAAAGTCTTGTTGACATGGAAAAGTACCATTTTTTTTCCTTTTTGGAACATATCAAGCTTCTTGGGATCCTGTTTCTTTAAAAAACTCTCCTGTTCATGGCATGACTGGCAGCTGAGTGGGATGGAGGAGAAGCATCAGCTCTCATTTCTGAACTGGCTGCACATTCAGAGTTAATGGGGAAGGAGAGCTTTCTGATGGGAAGAAGATTCTAAACATGTGAAAACCAGAATAAAAAAATAATGGGATTTTCCATAGGACTATGAATCAGGGCAGTATCTTTCCAGGACAGTCTGTCCTGGTTTCAAGTGGGATAGAGTTAATTTTCTTCTTAGTAGCTGGTGCAGTGCTGTGATTTGGATCTGGAGTGAGAACAATGTTGATAGCACCCTGATGTCTTTAGCTGTTGCTAGGGAATGTTTATACTCAGTCAAGGACTTTTCGGTTTCTCAGGCCCTGCCAGCGAGAGGGCTGGAGGGAGCACAAGAAATTGGGAGGGGACCCAGCCAGGGCAGCTGACCCAAACTGGCCAAAGGGATATTCCATAGCATAGAGCATCACACTCAGTATATAAACTGGGGCGAGTTGGCTGGGGGCTGCCGATTGCTGCTCATGGATTGGCTGGGCATCACTCAGCGGGTGGTGAGCAAGTATATTTATTGCGCATCACTTGTTCCCTTTTCTCCCTTCCCTTTGGATTTTATTCCTTTCCCCTTCTCCCTCCTTTCCATTATAATTGTTATTATTGTTACTACCATTATAGGTGTTTTTCCCCTATTTTATTTTATTTTAATTATTAGATTGTTCTTATCACAACCCTGGGGTTTTACATTCCTTCCTGATTCTCCTCCACATCCCTTGGTGAGGGGGGGGACAAGGACAGGGGATGGAGAGGGGAGTGAGCGAGCGGCTGTGCAGTACTTAGTTACTGGCTGGGGCTAAAGCATGACACTGTCATACAAAGGAAAAAACACTGTGTTTGGTCTGAGAGTGTTACTGAAGGTTGGCAGCCCAGCCACCTTAGGCTCTACCTAGGAGCAAAAGAATGAAAGAGGATTCTTCAAAGTGTGATTCGGGTTTGAGACGGGCAGAGTTGCCGTTCCGAGGTGTTTGCCTCTATTGATTAGATGAGGCAAGCAGGCCACCAACTCAGACACCTTGCTAAAGCATTGGAATTCATGTGATCAGAATCCAGATTCTAGTTCATCCATTAAAACTAAAATAATTACAATAGAAAGTAATAAGGATTTGTTGAGCATTGGGAGCCTAACCTAATGAGCTGTGCATATTTGTCAAAATAGCATGGAAAACAAATTACTGTTTTCAAGAAGATCCCAGAAGAGTGACCTGAATAACTCTTGAACCTTTTCAGGAACGTAAGCGCTGCAAAAGGCTTGTAAAAATGGGTTTTCTTGAGACACCAAATCATTGGAGGTAAAACCATTCAGCACCAAATAGAAACCAGTGCTTATTTTTCTTCTCTTACTGACAACACAGTAATTTGCAGCAGAATTCTGAAGCATGATGTGAGTCAGAGGAATGCACTGTTCTGCCACCAGCAGCACAACTGACACAAATTGTATATCACAGGCAACAAGATTTCTTTTGAAGACCATACCATGAGGAAATTTCTAAATGATTAAAAGATGAAGGAAGAACAAAGGCAACTGACGACAGCCTCTCCCCTACCTCCTTAAAAAGGACCATCTTCATTCAGCCTAGGATTTCTCACCAAAACCAGACGATTAAGAAGGATTTTGATCTTTAATTGGTGTCAGGGATAGTGAAGTCATATCCAGCAGTTAAAAGTTTTAAACTAATGCAAAGTCATAAAAGCTAAATATAGAATTGCTGGCAAGTACTTTAAGTAATTAATTGTCTTGATTTCCTTTGTTCTGGATTGTGCAGACTGTACAATCCAGTGACTGTAATAAATCATTGGTCTTTTTCATTTCATTGAGACCTCAGTTCTTCAGATGTAAAAGAAAACATAGTCAACAGAGATGTGAACATACCCAGCATTTCATAGGGCTGAATGTTTGAGGCAACCCAGGGACTGTGTGCCTTTGTTACAGGTTCCTAAATTTATTGGGTTATTCAAATATCAACCAAGGAAAGAAGAAGAATGTAATGCATAAAATACAAAGCTCTTAGATTTCCAATTTTATCAATGTGTTTGATTTTACAGAATCACAGAACAGTTGAGGTTGGAAGTGACCTCTAGAGGTCATCTGGTCCAACCCCCCTGCTCAAGCAGACCACTTCAAGCCAGTTGCCCAGGGCTACAAGGAGGGAGATTCCACAGCCTCCCTGGGAAACCAGTGCCAGTGCTCAGTCATCCTCACAGTAAAAAATTATTTCCTGATGTTCAGGTGGAACCTCCTGTGTTGCAGTTTGTGCCCATTGCCTCTGGTCCTGTCACCGGGCACGACAGAAAAGAGCCTGGCTCCATCCTTTTTGCAACCCCCCTTCAGGTATGTATATACATTAATAAAATAAGATCCTCCTGACCTTTCACTTCTCTAGGCTAAGCAGTCCCAGCCCTCTCAGCCTTTCATCATAGAAGAGATGCTGCAGTCTCTTCTTTATCCTCATGGCCCTTTGTTGGACTCTCCAGTGTGTCCATGTCTCTCTTGTGCTGAGGAACCCACAACTGGACACAGAACCCCAGGTGTGGCCTCCCCAGTGTTGAATACAGCAGAAGGATCAATTTCCTCAACCTGCTGCCAACACTCTGTCTAATGTGGCCAAGGACACCATGAACCTTCTTTGCAGCAAGGGCACACTGCTGGGTCCTGTTCAGCCTGGTGTCCACCAGGATTCCCAAGTCCTTTTCTTCCAAGCTGCTTTCCAGTTGGATTGCCCTCAGCACATATTGGTGCGTGGGGTTGTTCCTCCTCAGGTGCAGGACTTGGCACTGCTCCTTCTCAGACTTCACGAGGTTCCTCTCAGCCCATTTCTCCAACATTGATTTGCTTATTCCAATATATTTGAATGTAAAATCAGTGTTTGAACTGTTTTCTGGTTTTATTTTCCCTCATGATTTGATGGGTAGAAATGGGTAGAAACAGGCATCACATACCAGATTTCCTCCTTCTGGCAAAAATACTAATTCTCTGTTCTTATTCCACTCTTCCTATATACTTCTATAACTCACAGTCCCCTTAATGAAGCTGTAAGTGGTAGTGGCTTTTAAGAGAAACTTTGACCCTCAGTGACCTCTGTGTTTTTAATAGAGATTACACTTGCACACCTCCAAAAAGACTGCAAGTAATAAAAAATGTCAGATGCAGTCAAGAGGCCCTAAATATAACATATGGCATGGGAAATATAAATGGTGCTTTATAGACTATAATTAAAATTGATGTTCATTATCATGACATCTTACAGGAAAATGTATTGCTGTCGACTTAGGAGAAACGAGCTGCTAGAGAATTGTTCTTTTTCTTTATACAAAAGGTATTCTACGCACTCAGCACAGTTCAGAATTGCTAATACCTGTTGAAAATTCTCACCTGTAGCTAGGTACCTGTAGCATTTATTTCTGTCCTTGTAAGATTGTACTGGTCATGGATTTATGTAGGGATGTAGCTTTGGCTTCCAAGAAAGATGGATCTCAGTGATACATAATCAAGAGCATAACAGTGATTTTGTGATTACTGTTAACACTGAGATTCTAAATGGAGCAAAACAGATCATATTTTCTAAGACTTAATCTACAAGGTACAACTGATTTTTCCACTCATTCTCTTAGTGGATCTATAGCTACCTGAATTACTTCAGTATCATTTAAAGTCTTAAGCCACTTAACACGGAGTTATCGTATTTGTCTATAATAGGATAGAAATAGTTTATGTTTCAGGAAATGTCAGACCTGCTCACAGGCAGTTGTGGTTTGTGTGTGCTAAATCCAGGGCATTTGTGAGTCATCAAACTTACTGTACAATATGCACAGTAAGTCCCAGGCTTGGTTGAAATAAACTACAGACTTGGCTTAAATTATACGACAAGTCTCAGACTTGTTTTAAATTATACAAATGTGCGTGGTGTGCAGAAAAATCATCATTCAAAAATACAGGATTCACCTGGCCATGCAATTGTAGTATAATCCCAGGTAAGCCTTTCAGAATTCCCTAATTTTAACCCATACAAATTATCTGTGCAGAACTAAAATTTCTAAGCAAGTACAGGCATATATATATGTATGTATGTATGTATACACACAGTATAGCTAAGGGACAGAATTTCAAAGGTGTGTGGAAAGATATGTGGGATGAGAGTGTCACTCCTTTGAGGGTACCTGGTCACGGACCCTTTCCAGTGCAACAGGGACAGGAAAAGGAGGAAGCCGTGAACGCGACCACGCAGGGACACAACCTGACTGGCACGGTGAGGGAGGCAGTGATGAGAACCAAACCTGGTCAGTCACATCAGTTGACAAGAGCACGAGAAAGTTTACTCCAGGGAGGTTATCTGACTGGGGACCTGTCAGTTGGGAAACGAGGGGGAAAAAGGGGAAACCAGAAATAAAATACACCGAGACGCAGACCTGACAAAACAAACATGGAGGCAATGGCACAAAACAAACCTCGCCACCCCCACGGACTGATGGGCTGTCAAGAAACCCCAGGTGCCGCTTCCAGGAAGATCAGCCTGGACTTTGCAAGGGACAATCCTGCACGCTGGAGGGCTCCGGGCTGCCGGGGGGGCAGGAGCCGGCAGAGCTGTACAGACCCCCGGGGTGGGGGATGCGCAGGGGGGAACAAAGGGGGCAGACAGAGAGGGGTGTAAGAGGGTCCAGTCAGCTGTAAAGCGGGGCTGAGCCCTGTGCCTGCTCACTGCAGGCGTCACCGCAGCTTCTTCTGCCTTCTCATAAACCTTTCCCTAAGCACCTCTGCGTACGCTCGCTCCGTCCCCTGGCACGGGGGCTCGGTGCCAGCTACCGGTGAGACCCGCGTGTGTGTGTGAGGGGAACCTGGTGCAGCTCCTGGGGTCACACTGGGGGGTGGGAGCCCCCGGCCTGTCACACCAGCGACTGGAGCCAGTGGGGGTCTCGAACCTCCCCGCCACTGGGGCAGGACCAGCGTCTGTTCCCAAAACCAGCTGTCAGGGGGCAGCGTGCGCCAGGGGGGCACGGAGCTCAGCGCCACTGGAGCGGGACCCCGGGTCACGGCCCGGGTGCCCGGTGCCGGCTGCGGGGGCAGTTTGCATCTTCCCCGGCTCTGGTGAGCCTGAGCTGTGTGTGCGCCTCCACCAGTGAACTCTAAGCTGGACTAGCCGGTGGCTGGGGGGGCCAGGGCCTGGGCCAGGGTCCGCCGGGGGGACTTGTGGATGTGGAGTGCATGAGGGATGAGTGTGTGAGCGCTGCGTGTCCGCAGCGAGCTCTGAACTGGAGCAGCCAACAAGTCAGGGACCCTGCGGGGCAGGCAAGGGGCCCCAGGATCCAGGCAGGGGTGCTGGGTGGGCAGAGGGGGCACACTGGTGACCAAGAAATCCACAAACAGGTCTGTGCTTGTGAACCTGGGGTGGGGGTGGGTGCCTGTACCAGTGACCTTCTGGCTCTGCCCGCTGAAGGAGACGAAGGGGCTTGGCTGTCTGGGTTGTCTTGTATGTGAGCCCTGTGCGCTGGAGCTGCTGGAGGCCGCGCCTGTCTGTGGCAGCCTGTGTCACTAGCCATGTCGGTGTCGCGGGGGGGTGTGTGTCTGGGACGTGTGTGCAGCCTTGGCACTGGTTGAACCTGCAAGCAGGAAAGCATCAGCCACGTCCCTCTGTCTGAGCTGAGGCTCTGGGTCCCTGGTGGGGCACCAGGCTGGGCTCCAAGGGGCCCAGGCAGGAGAGGTGCTGGCCCAGAGTGGCTGGAGGAGGTGGCCGAGCTTCCTACATCGTTTAACAGTATGCAGGCAGAGAAGTATTCAAAAATTTATGCGTATAGTTTTCAGAAGTACCTACTCAACTCAGTGGCTTCCTAGCTGCTGCATCCCACTTTCTGTAGCCTCCAAGGCTTCATCCTAGGGGTTCAGCAGCGTGATTCAATGCCTAGCAATGACCAACTGTGCAGATGCATAACCCTGGCTCAGACTTCTGAAAAAAATCCTAAATTATGAGAGCTTTTACAAAGCCTGTAGCATGGAGCCATGAAAGACAAAATAAGGTGAAATACAAATTTGAAGTTCAAGGATTCAGGAGGAAAAACGATGACGTGAAGAGACAGAACATTCTGACAG
The DNA here is from genome assembly GCF_017639655.2 of Falco naumanni. Taxonomy (NCBI): domain Eukaryota; kingdom Metazoa; phylum Chordata; class Aves; order Falconiformes; family Falconidae; genus Falco; species Falco naumanni. The sequence continues at coordinate 7,821,044 of NC_054058.1, read as the reverse complement.
AGTCAGAAGATGGCAACAGCAAAATGAAGCATGAACGTGAAGCAACATGACACTACATGAACATTCCCAGCAGCAGCAGAATATGACCCTTCATCACATGAACACCTGGCCAGCAAAGACTCTGTGTGTCTTATGTTGGGAATGATAAGCGTATAGTGGTTTGTCTAGTAACTTGTTAATCCTAACTGCCTTTGATATGTCAGACAATAAATAATTGCTTTGCACTTTTGAGCTGAATATATTCTGCCTACAAGATACTCTCTGGGCATGGTGAAAGGTGCTTGAACAGAGGGAATGACAGTAACAGTGCCTAAATTTGTGAAGTGGTTTTGAAGAAAAAGTGTTTTCGGGAACCAGACTTCTACATATTTCTCAATGTACTCTCACTGGCAAAAATGTTCAAATCAATGACCTTTGTGAGAGTGACATTTCATGCATTTTAATTAGGTTGGTCTGACTTGCAAGTGCGCTGGCTTATTCTCTGACCTCTGAGATGTGTAGGTGTTACAGAATTTAAGAAAACATGACCAGTTGTATTTAGTTGCTGAATCAAAGCTGTGAATGCTTGGAAGGGATCTAAACTGAAACAGACAAATCTTTTTCAATGCTCCCTTTCTGAATTGGGAGTTCGTATTCCTAACAGCTCACCAAGTTAGTTGAATTTAAACTGACTTTAGAGCTTTGTTAGCCCTATATCTGAAATGTGAGCTTATTTCAACTTGAAATGGAAGGCTGTATCTTCCTGTAATTCCCCGCAACTAAACTGAATTTTGTCAGGACACCCATACTGAGGAAGACAGGGAATACAAAAGATGCTACTGAATGAAGATTTTGGACTTTTCTGTGAAACTGTTTTTTTAAACATAGAGTTTCTCTGACAAAATATATATATGTATGTATATAAACATTTAATGTGGTATAAAAGTTTAATCAAGATATTATGATTTTACAGTATATGAGCCCACACTGGCACAGCAGTGTCTTCTCTGATGTAGTTTTAATAACACTGACAATCTGAGTACACAAAGAAATGAAAGTCATAGCATAATACGCAGTCTGAATTTATGTAAACAAAAAACTGTGTATATGTATAAAGACATACACATGATAAGTAATTTTGTAAGTAAACCTATTAATGTGCGTTTAAGGAACATCATGTTTTTCTGTGTGGCTGAAATGACAAGTGATCACAGTGTTAAGGCTGTTACTGTATTAATAAATAGCATAGTCTTGCTCAGTCAGAACTGGTGCTGTGTATTGGACTTGCATTTTAGTTCTAAGATGGGGAGTAAAGTAACTTTCTTGGTTTGAAACAGTGTTAGAGTACAAACTGTTGTGTCAATGTGACTGGATATCTTGTCAGTAATTCATTAATTTTCAGACTCTGGGACTACACTGAATATGAATGTGTTTTTTTTAAAAGTGATGGTATTTTGTAACCACATTGAAGGAGCTAATTAAACTTAAATCTCAAGTTTAAAAAACCCTGATAAAGGAAAGCTACTCATAAGTCTCCTTAGTAATGGACCAAGAAATATTAATCTTTCTTCAGACTATAAAGGCAATTGTGTGTACTTCTGATACTGACTATCCTCATTTATAACAAGGATGACATATATGTCCTTAAACACTCTCTAAATTTAGCCTAATGAAGTAGACTTGCTCGTATTTGGCCACTAAATATTACTTGGTTTTGGTACACCTAGTCTAAGAAATTTCATTGGAAGAGACTGAGGTTAAACACCCATGAGCTCCAGGTTTGGGTAACGTATTTGTTCTCAAGAAAGCTGCAAATCCCACAATTGACTTCAATGTGTTTTCAGCAGTTATTTAAGAAACTTGGATATGTATCTAACATACAGAACACAGGTAATCCCACTTGTTCAGTGGAATTCCTTTTGCTCCATATTATACAAGGTGGATGAGGAATGTTTTTAACTACCCTACTGGTATGGAACTTGATTCTACAATAAACAATCACGCTGAGTGCTACTGACACACATGAGCAAACTAGTGTGTTCAGCATTTCTTGCACTATTAATAGAACATTTACTGAAGCATTCAAAGATCTTCAGCAATTTGTTAACTCCAACAGGTTCTGAACTACACCTGTTAAAAGATATCTACGTAGTATATTTCAAAAGCAGTCATTGGTAGTTATGTTGATATAAAGCAGGCTTCTATAGCTCTGTGTTAACAAGAGAATAATAAGCTTTTACTATTTCAGACCCGTCTTTTAAACAGTTAAGAAAGCGATACCAGTAAAAACTCCTAACGTTTTTACACAGTCATGAAACAAAATGATGAAAACTATTCTTGAACAAACCCACTAGTGATTAATCCTTTTTAATACAATTTTATATATAGACGTGAGCTGGCTTTGAATCTTTATGAATCACAAATAATTCTGCTGAAACTGGTGCATTTACATGAGAGTAACCTGTCTTGAGAACAGAATGCCTTTGTTTCCAGTAGGCATGGTTAGAATACTCAGTTTTACCTGGTGGAAATAGATCTTGCAAGCATAAATGCTTTTGCCTTCTACTTTATAAAGTGACAAAGATATTTCATAAGCACTAAGGAGCATTTTTGGTTTTCTGTTGAGAAAGGAACAGACCTATCAGACATAGAGATGGCACAGAGACTCTTTTCTTCAATAAAATAGTTGTACTGAGGTTACAAGAAATCATGTCTTCTATTACAAAGAAATACTAGAAGAATAATTTTGCATTTTCATTAAAATCTCACAGTAATAAGTGAAAGCACCTTCATTGCTTAAAATACTTGTCTGTCTTTGTCTCCCGTTAAGTTTATCTGCTTAAACAAAAATTCTCTTAGAAAAGCAGGACTGAAATTGAATGTCAAATACAAAGAAAACAGAAACATAAACTTAGTTTTGAATTGGCCTAGCTTTGCAAGTTCTAGGTTAGCCTTCATTAGTTGTATATGCACTGTTGCAGTACTAGGACTGTAATTCATTAAAGTATGTCTGAAAATTCTAAAAAGTGTGAAATGGAGTTTGGCACTGGAGACTTGAATTAACCTCTTGGTACTGAATGAGAAATTATAGGACACATGCTCCGAACAGCCTTGAAAATGGCAATCAGCTTTTTGATTTAATAGACTATAAAAATTCAGCAGATTAGATATTAATAGAAGGGTAATGCAGTTAAAACAGCAAGCTAGGAAAATTATCTTCTCTGTAACATGTCAAGTTCAGCAATGACAACGTGACTGTGATCAAAAATGAGGTGAGGTAAGAGCCACGGTGGGTGCCCAAGGTGGAGCTGTGGTGAGTCGGAGCTGAGCTGCTGCTCAAGATCCTGACATGGACACTAGTGAGGACTGTCGCATTTTCTCCTGGTTCTACTCATTGGAGTGGTGATGGGAGTGGGTTTCAGAAAACAGTATGTGTGCGTGCAAGGCTGTGAGAGTGGGTGAAAAGTTTTCACTGGCAGCATCTCTCTCACAGTACGGTAAGTCACTTATTTGTGAGATTAACCATTTATTAACAATTTGTGAGACAATTACGGTAGAAGCAAATTTCAATGGAGAATTTCAAGGCAGCTTTATTACACACACCTTGATAACTAGTTAAAACCAGTCTTGTGATTTTCTGTGTTATGTTCTTTCCTCATTCATGGTTGGTTTGGGTGAATCACAGGGCTGGAACTACGTACTATCTCTTCTTATTCCATGACTGACTAATGTAGTCAAAAAACAGTCACCACTGTTTGTATTCTCTCTGACAAAGAAATTGAGGTTTGCCTTAGACCTTAGCAGCTGTTGCAACCCCCCCCGTTATTTCCTTATTTGCAAACTGTAAAAGGGTGAATTGATTCCCTCTCCTGCTGGCCTCCTGCTACCTCTGCCTATAGCTGCTTGATTCCTGACATTTCTTGGATCTGGCAAGGGGACAATGAAATGCAACAAGAAAATATTCTGCAAGTATACAGGCACCAAAAGGGAGGCTAGGGAAAATGTGGACCCATCGCTACATGGGGCAGGAGCCCTGGTGACAAAGGATGTGGAATGTGGAAAAGGCCAAGGTACTCAATGTGTTCTTCACCTTGTCTTTACTGGTAGACCAGCCTTCAAGAATCACAGTGTTATTCTGTGACTTTTTGACAGTAAATTTAAGTACATATTTCTACCGTTCCTGCTTTTATGGAAATGAGCAGCTTCTCTGGATATTGACTGTATTTCCCTATCTTTCTCCCTCCTCTTTCTTCCTTCCTTCCATCCCTTTTTACCCTCCCTCCCTCCCTTCTTCCCTCCCTGCCCACCCACTTTCCTGCCAGCCTTTTGTCCCTCCCTCCTTTTCTTTTCCACTTTCACAAAATAATTTCATTATGCCCTTTGACCTCCAGTAAATTCACAAAGCACATTCTGTTTCATGACTGAATATAGTATTTTCCACAACAGGACTTTTAATGAGGGCAACTTCAAGTTTGCTACTTCTAATCCCAGAAATCTAAGAGATCATGAAATTTGAAATTTTAGTCTGCAATATACTTTCTTGCACAATAAAATATGCTTCCTATTTTGTCTTCTCTGCCCAATAACTGTTCTTGTACCTCAGTCTTCTGATTTCACACCCTTGGTCTGCTTCAGCTTTGCAGTGGGTTATATTAAAGCCAAGGGAACTGAAAGGGTAACGATGGCCCTTTACCTTTTTTAAGGCTCAACAATACAACAGGCAGAGCATCCCTAAGAATTGTTGAACACCCCCTGCTGCTTGTAAATTCAGCTACTGCTAAGTTTAAAACACCATTGACTCCTAAGGAGGCAACTGTATTATGATGTGGCTAACACTATCTCATTTGATTCCCTTCTGAAACAGCTGTTCCAGCTGTACACAAGATGCAAACCATGGGTAAGAAACAGTGCTGCTTTTCAGATTTGATCTCTCTCTTTCTAGAAGAAATAAACCAGAAATAACTAACCCAAAAAAACAAAGTAAAATGTGCCAGATACACAGCTGGGCTCAGCCACTAGAGATTTCTGCAGAATACACTTTATTGACACTACCTGGCCATGTGCTTGTAATCAGTTAGTCTTCTGCTACATCCTTCAACTAAGAAAATATTCTTCCTTTCCATTCTCATAACATTTCTGCAGAGCTTTTAGTTAAAAGGAGGTAAGCAACATGCTATATAATACAATGGTCATGGGCCTGAGAAGATGACCTGTAAGAAGAGATTACTGTACAAGGATGCAACTAGAAACTGAAACAGATGGCAGGGTCCCCTCTACTTTCTAAGTGAGAAATTAAGGTCCACAGCTGAAATAATTTTGGACTGGTAGGTTGCTGTTGGAAGGCCCTGGCTTGGTCATGCATTATTATGGGCTCTGAGACTGGGTTTGAGCTTTCTGGTGCTATTAGAAACAATGAAACATAGTCTGTATGGCCAGAAAAAGACAAGAACTGCTAAGCCATGTGTGATCCCAAGTGTGCATTGTGGGCACTAAAGGAACACTTCAGCACTAATTCTTGGAGACCACTTTCATCATACTATTACAAGAGAGGGAAATGCTATATTTTCTTTTAAAAAGAGGAGGGGGAACTGTAATGGAATGGCTCATATATACTTGGATCCTTGGACAGGACAAGAAGAGCACGAGGGACTTAAGTGTAGGGTCCAGACCAAACAGTGTCTTCAAAAATATACACCTCCATGGCCCCTCTTTCAAAGCTGATTTTTTTCCCCCCATACTTTCTCAGAAAAGCTTAAGGAACTCCATTTCTGTGCACAACGGCTAGGAAAGGTGGTAAAGCTGCTTTTTAAACAATAATTCACTCTGGGAAGAAAAGATCCAGCTACAACGCAGTCCTCAATCCATGCAAACTTCCAAAAGCATGTCTTGACTTCAAAACAGGATATTTTAAGTGAGGGGGAATAGTATTCTTACCTTGCCTATTATGTCTCTGTCTAAAATTTTAGCTAAACATTTTATTCCCACCTTAATTTCCTTGCATATGTTTTGTTACTGAAATATTCTCTTCATTTTGGAAAGCAAAGACATTGAGATTTTATTTATGGTCACCTAACATTTCACACTCAAAATACAAAGCAAAATTATCTTCAGTTTCTTCACCTAACAGAGTTTTCAGAAAAGAAAACTTGGCAGTGAGTGCTTCTTCAAGTAAGTCTGTCTTATTTCCAATTCTGTTTTCTAAATCTCAAAATTGTTGATGAACTAAAATGAAGATAAAGATTTTCTACTCTGGATTTTCAAATTTAGTTTCTATTTTTAGAAATATACAGATTGAAAAAGACAAAATATTAGATACCTTTTAAAATTTGGATTTTTTTGAGATAGGTTTTTCACAACTGGGACCTGAAAAACCTGTCTTATAAGAAATGAATAAAGCCATCATCCTTCATCTTTCTACAGCTCTTAAATGTCAGTTTAAAACTGAAATACTAAGAATGAAATAGTGCCCATCCTCTCACAGTCACTGTGAAGGGAGAAAGTTGTTTCAGCTCCCATGCGACAGCTTTGAAAGCATTAGTATGCCAAGAGACTCCATGGAGCCAGGCAGTACTTGTTCAGGAACACAGGAGTGAGCCAGGTAGGCTGTGACTAGTCAGCAATTGCTCCAAGCTGGCATGGTGAAGACACCTTTATGGCCATTAACTCATCCACTTAGCGGGCAATCTCCTCTTTCCTTCCTTGAGATGAGTGCTTCTTGTTTCTGTTGTTTAGAGGTTATTCCCAAAGAAGAAAGAAAATTATGGAAAGGACAATCCCATTTTATCCTAAACTCTAGATCAAAATAGAGCTGGCATTAAAGCTAGCGAGCAAGACAGCAGGGCAGCAGGATTCTCTGTGGAATCAGAGACAGGAGCAACCAGTTTCATCATTCACCCCCTTTAGCTGTTCATTACTTCATCTGTCAATGGACTGAATTTTGTTGCAAAGTCAGAAAGGTTGAGGCAAAATTATTTTGAAAGATTAGGTTCAATACTTTTTTAACTTCAAGTATTTCTCTGCTCTGCCTGTACCAGTAAGGGCACAAGCCTTCATCTTTTGGAATCAGGCTGAGGGTGAAGCTCTGGAAGGCATGTGAGTCAGTCCTTCCAAGCTCATGTTTGGTGTGGAAGTAGAACAATTACAAAGGTGCTCATCTACACAATTTCTTGCACTCCCCTCTGAGGACTTCGCTGCTTTTCACAGACTGTGGCTGGAAAAAAGTCACTACAGCAACTTCTATGTGAAGTGCTCACTAGTAAGAAACCTTTCTTTTAGCATTGCCACGACGACACAATATGATCTGGCCCATGATGTCAGCAGGAAGAAACATACCCTTTCAGAAAAATACCAGGTTTCTTGACACTAAAATGTTGTTCATTAGAACAACCCTACAGTGCCAGAGGATAATGTTAAGGTATCATTATCTTAAGACTCTGCTTTGAGATACTGCTGTTATTCTTTATCTAAGCATAAATGGGGTTTGATCCTATTTATATTATTACTGCCAACCAAAAGTTATTTCTTCAATGGGGCCAAAATATTATGGTCAATGTCTTGAATTTTTAGTATTAAATTTAAAAAAGGAATTTAATGCATTTAACTACACCGAGATCTTCAGCTGAGATAAATTAATGTTCTGCACAGTTGAAATTGGTAGGAGAAGATGGCTCAGAGCCATATTTCTGCTCTCCCACTCCTAAATTGGCTAGAAACCAAAAAAGCCCCCATGACTATATTAGAACTGCCTTGTTACTAGCCTAAGTATTTAGTCCGAACGGGAGCACTGTGCAGGATCAAAATGTGGTGAAGGGGAATACTCTCTGCTTTAACTGAGAGGTGCCTCTGTAGCCCTTGGGGGTCTGGTACACCCACAATGAAAGATTTTTCACTGAGATGACGGGACAGCTTTCTGACTGCCTTGTCAGCAGCGCCAAGCACCTAGAGCATGGGCCACTGCTCTGATCTCTATAGCTCACCTGTACTACTTGCACACACCAGCTATCACAATTTTTCCTGTTCGAAGTTATGTGACATGGGCATGTGACACATCAATCAGTAAGGCTGAAAGGTATGTCATAAGCTGCTTCTTCAGCTAGCTATCTGACACCAGGCCAGACCTCTTGTGATTTCAGTTAAGCCTAAGAAGCACATCACATAGCAGCGCTATTTGTCTCTTGGGTAAACATCACCCACCCATTAATTCATAAATAGTGTTCTGAGGTTCTGAGCAATTTAGCACCACCAAATAATAATCTTCTACTGCACCTTTCACCAATACATCACAGAATTCAACAGTATGAATGGGAAAGCTCAGAGGGATTAAATTATATCTCCAAGATGATCCAGTGTAATAGCCAGGAATAAAACTTATGTTTACTGAATAAATCCAGTCCACTGTTCTGTCTTACGCACACTCTTGCTCTGCTTCTGTTCATTTGTACTTTGATAACTTATTAAAGAGAAACATCTCTTCCTACTCATGAATCACAAACAGGAGCTCATGATTTCAATAGAATTCATAATCTCTTCTCCCTTAAGTAGTGGTATGGCTGGATTTCATGCAGATAGGACATGGCAATCTCCCCACTTCTGATAACAGACCTGTTACTTTCACAGACCTGGATCTCATGATACTGTGCCAATTATATTCATCTGTATGAGGAAGCATGCCTATTATGTCTGTTACCTGAAATCATCAAAAGAATTTTTTTTTCTAATCAAAATCCAAGCTTTGTGTAATAGGACATTCGGTGAGGATTCGATTTTGCTACAATTAATAAATTACTGATCTCTCTATTCTTAGCCATGAAACAAACATCTTTTCTTTCTACAGACGCTGCACAGTCTTGAGTATAAGGATTGCCTTTTATGAACATTGTATGCATTGTACAAAACCAGCCAGTTTTAGGTTCTAGAATTGTTTCAGTCAGTGAGAAATCTGTTAGGTGTAGATGTATGTCTCTGTTGGGTATGCACATAAACCCTGGCACTTTGTGCTATTGCAGCACTTTGTGCTTATTGTAGCTTTTCAGTACTTAAGGGGGTCTTAGGAGAAAGATGGGGACAAACTTTCTAGGCAGGCTTGTTGTGATAGGACAAGGAGTAATGGTTTTAAGCTAAAAGAGGGTAGATTATATACTAGATATAAGGAAGAAATTTTTTACAATGAGGGTAGTGAAACACTGGAATATGTTGCCCAAAGAGGTGATAACAGATGCCTCATCCCTGGAAACATTCAAGGTCAGGTTGGACGGGGCTCTGAGCAACCTGATCTAGTTGAAGATGTCTCTGCTTATTGCAGGGGGGGTGGACTAAATGGCTTTTAAAGGTTCCTTCCAACCCAAACTAAGCTATGATTCTGTGATTCTGTTTTCTTCACCTGGCATAGGTTCATGAGCTATATTCAGGCACACTTCTGAAATCTCACTTCTTTCAATTTCCTTCCCATCTCTGATATCAGTCCTTCTATTAATATGGCTTCCACTTAATACATTTAAAATAAAAAGACACAGAAACCAAAATTTGCAGCAGGTCAGCACTATTAATTTTACAGAATCTTCATGCATATGTTCTACAAAGAACACTTTCTCTTTAACTTAATTTTCTGTCTGAGTGTCTTTAATTATGTGCAGAGAACTCACTTCCAGATCTGTTATCTATGCAGACAGTCCTGTTTTATTTAGGCAAGTCTTCTTTCATGATTAAAGATACAGAGGTTCATTTTTATATCTCGAGGAGAGATTCCACAGCTTTTGTTCCCATGGAACTTCTTTTAAAGTTCATGGGATGGCCAAGGGGAATAAAGATTTTCTGAATCTTTTTTTTTTTGTTTTCCCCTGTGCACTCCAAACAAGGGTCTGAAACCATTCTAGCAATCTTCCTGTTTGTGGGAACCCTATGGCCTTCAGTGAGGCTCTAAATAGAAAAGACTTACTGTTTTATTCCCCTTGACTTTTATTTTTATACAAAGCACTGTATACCCTCAGACTGCTATGAACACATACAAAAAAACCACTGGTTCCACTTAAACTCTGGCAGACAGACTGGTATCAGGCTGTTATCAGTACAATAAAATTACAGAACTATTCTGACCCTGATCCAAGATCCAACAACACCTGTGGCAACACTTCTACTCACTTAATTATATTTTGTCTCAAGATATAAGGCTATGGGGATAGTGGCAATATAAATATCTGTACAATCTGGTACCATGCGAGCACACTTCTGTAAGTTTCCTGGTAAAACAAGGTGTCTTCCTTGACTGGAAAGTAATTACTAGTAAGCTATTGCTTTTCTACTGTCTTGTATTCTTGTTTGAAGTAACAGTGAGTATTGTCTCATTGTAGATTTGGTTTTCTCTTGTTTGTATTTGTTGTCATTATTTCTTTAAACTCTTTAGGCTAATGAGCTAGTGCTATGGTCATCAGAGGGAATAAGAAGTTTTTCATACAGTGCCCATGTTCTTTGTCTTAAAGTATTTTTTTAACACCCTACTACTGTTCTATAAAACAGTGTACTTGCCATATTTGACCGAAAGTTTAATTAATGCTCTTAGCTGTGGCAGATTACAAAAAAAATTACTATGAAACTGTAATATAAGTAACTGGCTCAAATAAATCTGTGTAAGAACCAGGTTTCTGTAATGCTTTGAAAATGGGGCATTTTGACCATTTGTTAAATGTTTTAACTCTTCATCTCTCATTATAGCTGAAATGTTTCACATCATGCCTATCATCATGGCATCAAAGTACTTCAGAAATTTAGTATCAAATCATGTGTGTTACTGGTACCCCATTCATTTCAAATGAAGCAAATTTATACCAATTCCTGATTTTCTCTGACACTGTGATAAGTCCAAAAGTGAGACACTTTCTGCTGTATTCCTTTTGTCACAGAACATTTCCAAACTTCAGGAGAAAGTTAAAGAAATACAGATTTGAAGGTCAAACTGGTATCCTATGACTTTGCCAAATATAGATGCTTGACAAGTAGAAGGGCTTCAAAGGTCTTGGCATATTTTGCTTGGTGCACTTGTAAGTCTACATGTATGCAGACTACTTCTCTCAGTACAGAACAGATCTTAACATCACAAATATGAAAATTAATAAAATAGAAAATATCTTGGCAGGTGTTATGAATGTGTCTGTTCCGATTTTCTTGAGGTAAAAGCACAGCAGGATATGCCTAATCTGCAATATTTTCACTCTCATTTCACAAATCTGTCACTGATGGATACTCTGAGGAGAGGAAGCATAGCATTTCAACATTCTGCTAACCTGTATGCAGCACTGGAATGAAACTGTCGTTGTTAAGAAAGCCTTCTCCATAAAATGACATTGCAGTTGTGTGCAGCACTGCACAAGCAGAAAGGCAAAGGTGGTTAAACAACAAAAATGTACTAATAGTGAACTGAAATAGAAAAGGAATATTTTAAGAGCTCCTCTCATCTATTTTCCCTGTCTAAATTCCAGTTGAAAAACTGGTTTGAAATGAACGGGCTGTGCTTTTACATTTCTCCTTGCAATACTGCCCAGGATCCTGGGACTTTTAATGCAATATGTGCTGTCAGTACTATGACAGTTTACAGATGTGCAGCCAGACTTCTTGCTATTTATAGATGCCTCTTCTATAAACAGCACTTTATGGGGTTGTAATGCAGTAGCAGGGATGTTCCTTACAAGACATTCATTTAAGAAAATTCTGCTCTTCACCTCACACGGCAAAGCAGATACATTTATGAAGGTCAAGCAGAAAGAGCACTATTAGGAAGAGAAATAAGGAATTCATGAGGGAGCAGGACACCTGCTGGGAGGACTATTTGAAAGGAGGAGGCGTTTGGCAGAGACATTGAAAGAATAAAGAGGGGAACAATCATGTGCTCACTCACACTGAAGCGGTGCTTTTTTTCTTTATTACCTCCGCAGGGCAACTGGGCAGGAGGGTCGGTGCCGCCCGTGAACGTAAGGGCAAAGCTGTTGAAGTTGGTCGAGGTGCTTTGTCCTTGGGGTCTGTACATGGCTGTGCTGCATGTCGCTTAACCATGTGCTAAGCGTTCAGCCAGAGCGCTAGGCACAGGGTATTAATAGAAACGGGGAGTTTGGCGCACACTCACACTTTTTGCCTGTCTCCTTCTCACATGCTGCCAGAGAAGCTGGGACTGCATCCTGCATCGTTTTGCTTTCCCAGATCTGAGACTTCGCACACTGCTGTATCCCTTGAGAAGTGTCAGTGAGGTCAAGACAGCCCTATTCAAGTAAACAAGGGCTGCTCAACCCCAGTGTTGAGGAAACCGAAGGTAACGGGGAGGGGGGTGCGGGGTGGGTTTTCTTGCAGAAAGCGTGAGAGCTCGCAGAGTACCCGTTCGGCCCGCAGGCAAGGCAAAGCTATTCTCGGCTCGGCTCAGGCCAGCCGGGCACCGGGCGGGATGCTCCTCCTGCCCTCCGCCCCCTCCTCGGGCAGGTAACACCGGAGAGACACGGGGACCCCGGCGTCCCCCGACCGCCGGCCCCGGCCCCGCGGCTGGGCCCGGCGCGACGCCCGGAGCTGGCCAAGGTGCTGCCGGCCAGGGACCCCCGGTGCCCGCCGCCTCCGCCCGCCGCCCGCCGCGCCCGGCCCCTTCCCGGCCGCCGCCCGCCCCCTCCTCCTGCGGCCCCCGGCCCCGCGCCCCGGCCCCCGCACGGAGCCTCGCCCCGGCCCGGCCCGCTCCGCTGCTCGGGCAGCCGGCGGAAAGCGGCGGCATCCGGGAAGCAGCCGGGGCGCCGGGAGGGTTCGGCGGGGCGCGAAGTTCTCCGCCCGGGGGGCGGCGGGCGGGGGGCGCATGCAGGAAACCCCGGCGGCAGCGGCGGCAGGGGCCGGCCGGGGGTCCGGGGAAGTTTTCCTGGCACTTCCTGCTGCTTCTGCTGGGGGCTCGGGGCCGGGGGCTGGGGGAGCGCGGCCACCGGGCTCTGCCTCGCATCCTTACCTCGGTGCTGTCGGCAGCGTTCTCCGCCATTTTCCTCCTCAGGAGCAGGCAGCGGGAGGAGTGTTTCATTCCCATAAGAGCTAGCCAAGGGGTTGGGGCTTGGGGGTTGGTGGTTTGTTTTGTGTTTTCAAAGATCACCAAACACTGGCGTGCGCCAAAGGATAGAGAGGAAAAAGAAGGGGGGCGGTGGGGGGAATTGGGGAAAGCAGCAATAAATCAGTCAGCTTTGTCCTTTCTGCGTCGTCCACGGGAATGTTTGTCTCCTCTTAGCATCGGAGCTCCTCGGGCACTTTCAAGTCCTCTTTCTCCCCTCTCCTCCACCTCCAGCGAGCTCTTGGGATGGGCAGAGAGAGGCGGCACACACTCTTCACGTTAAACTAGAAGGCTGTCGGGCTGTGAGTCCTCCCCTTCAGAGAAAGCAGTCAGGCTAAACAGGAGAGAAGCACCGGCTAAACTGAACTTGGGCGTGCAGTGACCAGCTGGGCATCTTTGTGTCCTGTGGCTACTCTTCCAGAGGCAGAGGGAGCCAGAGACAAAGCAACAGGACAAGGAAATCATAGCCCTTTATTTTCCTTCTTTGGGCTTCTTGCTTTCTCTCTAGGTCCCAGGAAACTTCCTTTAAAGACGATCACACAATTTGCCACCCTTTTTCTATGAATGTCTTCTGAAACAGCAATCCCTCCTCCTCCTCCTCCTCCTCTTCCTCCTCCTCCTCCTCCTCCTTCCTCCCTCCCCCTTCCCTTCCCTTTCCCCTTCCCTCTCCTTTCCTTTCCCCTTTCCCCTCCCCTCCCCTCTCCTCTCCTCTCCTCTCCCTACCCCTTCTGCTCTTAGGCAGAGCTTGGTGCCCTTCTCTGGGAATTGCATTCGCATGTCTTTCGCAGAAAAAACCACTATATCTAGCTCCCCCCACCCTTCGCCTACACCCTCTCACACACAAGCATGCATTCACACGTACACACACACAAGTTGTCTCCCTCTCACACAGACATGCACAATTTTTTTTTCTTCCCCATCCCTCCTCTTCTTTTGAATCAGCAACACTTGTCTTTGCAAGGACTCTCGACAAGGCTCTTAGAGAGCAACTGAAGAAGTCTGCTCCAGCTTCTTTCCTCCGAGTTAAGTAGCAAACCTGCTTTCTTAAGGTATCTTCACGTGCGTGTGCTCCCAGCTTCTGTTTCACTTGAAGATTTTCAGCAGGATCCACACTTCGTCAGAGAGCCGTGAACTGTAGCAATACAGTCCCAATGCTGATGCAAGTCCTGATGAAAAAGGGGGTGAGGGGTGGGGGGGGGAAGGTCAGAGGGAGAGGTCTGGCCGGGGAGGGAAGGAGCTAAAGGTGTTTTGAACTTCTTTTTAGCCTTTTCTTAGTGATATCTTCCTCTGTGGGAGAGCATTGCCACCTTCCCCACACATTTATCTTGCTTTCACTCCTCCGGGCATTTTCTAGCTCTGAGTTGTCAGCTGGGAGGATTAGGTTTACCTCACTCGTGTTGCTGTGGGTAAGGGCAGGAGAGGGGGCGTATTACATAATTAATCCTTCCAACTTCACTTTCCGCAGCTCCATTTCCAGCCCACTGTTCTCACGTTTCTGTTTTGTTTTTATATGGAGGAGGTGAGAAAATAATGCTGGGGTGTGTGGGTGTGTTGCTCGAAGGATTTCAAGGACCAGAACAGGATTGTTGCTCTCTGAAGAGTTTGAAATAATTTCCTCTGGGGGTGCCAATGGAGACCTGAAGAAGAGGTTTGAAAGATTACTTTCGATGCATATTTTAAGCACATAGCCAGCTCAGATGAGACATCAGTAACAGATTATGATATATCTGGGGTTTTGAATTTTTGTCCCCTGCAGCCTATTTTAATGTCTTTTAATTAGAGTTTATCCTCAGCTGACCTCTGGAATACTGACATACCATGAACTACTGCCCAAAGAACAGGAGGTGCCTGGGCACATGGGAGCCTGAATTATCCCTGAGGTTGATGGAATGGAGATACAGAATGTGAATTAAAGAGCAGAGAGCAAAATTATTCTACCCCACAAGGATGAGGAGGTGGGACCAAGAACATTAAATAAGCAAATTTCTCCTTTTTACGTGAATGACTCTCACAAATTTGTGTTCAGATACAGACAGGTATGCAATACATTTCAGGGGTTTGCAATCAATCACATAGAAGTAAGCAACCCAGGGAATCAGAAGGTGTGTGGTGTGCCGAAATGTCAAGTGACAGTGAGAGTATGCCATGTGGGCCATGATGGTACCCTGTGGAAACGTTTCAGAATGTGAGAGTATGTTACGGACACACATGCCATATAGCTTGAGACTGGACCTCCGTGAGATACTTTGCAGAGCCATTTGATCATTCAGTTTTTCACAAGCCTCTGATCTCCTGCTACTCCTTTCAGCTCACATTTATTCTAACACCTCAAGTTCTTTCATTGGCTCCACACCACTGCTAATTTTTTCAAAAATCATCCACACCTCCTTTGTTTATAAAGTAAAGTTTTATTTCACACCTTCTAGGAATGAGGCTCAGATAACGACAGAAGCGGGAGCAGGGCATTCCCTTTTTTCTTTGGGACATTCACAGAGCTCTTGAAGGTCTTAAAACCCTTCAAACATGAAAAACCCTATAGCCATTGCTGATAGAAGCTATTTTAGAGTATTCCAAAGATAACCTCACAGTCTTGGGCTGTGGAACTCTTTCTCATTAAGTACTTTTATTTCTAGGTGGAGGGATAAGGAAAAAAAATCTGCAAATAAGAATGTAATGTCTCTGCAATCTTTGTCACGATGTTTTTCTCTGCTATGTCACGAATATCTGGTGGTTAGTGAGTGCATGAAGTTTTAGTCAGCATGCATTTGGGCTAACCCACATAGTTTTAGTGTGTCTTCTCTATTTTCAGGTAATACACACAGCTAAACTTAGACTAATTAAATATTTTAAACTTAACCAGTGTTCTATATAGAGAAAAAAGAATTAGATTTTTCAAAACTACTCCAGGACATATTTTCCAGTTTTCTCTGACAGCTGGGTCTGTATTTCTGGTGCAGCTCAATCACTCTTTAGTCAGCTAAATGAGGCATTGGATTTTCAAAAGCACTCAGCAACTGGCAAAACTGGCAGGCAGAGATTTAATATAGCCTTCCTTCTCCTGCTTCAGATACTGCATGACTTGTCCTGGCACCTATTCTTGTCCTCCTCCACCTCTTTATCAACATAGATGATACCTGACTGCTCATCCCTGAACACAGTGCTGATGCTTTACAGATACCAGGAAAACCTTTTAGTCTCATGGTTTTCTAGCATAAGGATGAATGTTTTGGACCTAAACTTCTTTGGAAATCTGCCAGCTGGATGGTGTCCTCACACTTTTATGTTCTATATGTGGTTGAGGAAAGTGCTTTGAAAATACACACCGTTTGCTCTAATCTGTTTTATTCCAAATGGAAAAGTATTTGTCCTTCAGGTCTTTTTTTAACCAGTCATGAGCAGAAGTTATCTCTTACAAGAATTAATTAGCAATATCAGTTAAGAGGCTGAAAGCAGCATGTTTACACACACAGTTACCTGTGTGCACACACGGACACGTGTCCGGTCCATCAGCTTGAATATGGGCCTCAGTGCAAGTTGCTGTTGATACTGAAATTCACAGGTACACTAAACTTTCAGAATATGAGCTTTGAGAGGGGACAAACTTTGCCTTCAGGTCTGTGAATACAAATCCTGCTGACATCTATGGTTATCTAAGGGTGATAGTTGGCCATTGGAACTGAGTGCGAGAATGTATTTCTGAGCCCCTGTTTTGTTAGACCTCAACAAAAAAAAAAAGTACTGTTATGAAGAAAATGTCATGATAGTAAAAGTGCATTTGTAACAAAGCCAGGAGATGTCAAAAGCATCTTCTGGATTTAAAGATAGCATGTGTAAGTAAATGTGAAGGTCACAAAGTATTAGAAATTGAGTGGGGTGGTGCTGTGGAGAAAATGGAAAGGGAAGCATTTGTGACTTCAGGTTTCCAATAATAGCAGCTGTGGTCGAGGCTGCTTTGCTCCTTGCTGAGTGTGGCAATAATACTGTGCTGGACCTCAGAAGATTCAGACTTATTGCCAGCTTTGTCATTAGCTTGGATGAAATCCAAATGTCTGCATTTGAGGTGAGATAATCCTGTGCATCGATACAGACTGAGAAACTGTGTAGCAGCCCCGATGAAAAGCGTCTAGGGTTACAAGGTGGGGGTGGAGCTAGGTTGAATATGACTCATCATGCTTTCTCACTGCATAAAAGGCAAACTGTATAATTATCTACATTAAATGGAAAGTGGCCAGTAGAGTGAGGGAAGTGTGATTCTCTTTCTACTTGGCACTGGTGAGACTGCATCTCTGATTCTGTGTCCAGTGCTAGATCCCCTGTTTCAAGAGGGAGCTGGGTACGTTGGAGATGGTTCAGTGAAAGACTGCTACGGTGGTCTCTTAGGGCACTAACCTCTGGGGAGAGTTGGGCTTGTTGCATTTAGTGAAGGAGAGGTCAGCATGCATCCAGTAGTGGCTTATGACTAGCTTTAAGGATTGTAACTAAGATGAACCAAACTCCTCTTGATACAATCAGATGATATGAAAAAGGCCAACAGCTGCAAGTTGTGGCTTGGGAAGTTCAGATTCAACAGTAGCAAAAAAAGTGCCCCTCCACATAAAAAAGCCTAACCTTTCTTTGTGCTTTATACATCAAGGAAAAGCTTTTTTTCTTGTGGGTTTTTTTTTTGTGTTTGTTTGTTTGTTTGTTTTTTCCCTCCAATTGCACCTCTATGCCTGAGGATAACATCAGTGAAATATGGGATCTGCTAAAAATAAAGCTAAGGACATCCATGCACCGGAGAACATCTTTTTCTTCTGATAAAAACTTCCTCCGAAAAATAATTTTTTGGAGAAGAAGATGTAATGAAGTTGCTCTTGTGATGCTTCCAATTGAAGTAGGTAAGAATTACTTCAAACATTGACAATTTGGCATCTTTTCAAGTAGGAGGCAATAGCAGTGCTGCAGTCAAACAATGGACAGGAAATGTAAGGATGAATAAGGACAGTAAGAGAAAACTTAAATAAGAAGGGAGGTCAGGTGTAGGACTGGCAGAGAATGTGGCAAAAATGTGTAGCAAAGTTCTGCATAGGGGAACACAGGGAAGCCACAGCAGGCAAAGAAAAGCAGTGATGAAACACTGAAGACAGGAGAAGGTAAAGTAGAACAGCACTTTGTGTCACAGATAAGATTCATATGGCCTGGATCAATATTAAACTGTTGCTTATATTACACTGGAATGTTCTGTCATATAAAAGAGTCCTTCCATTGGGTGTTCCAAACCCTTCTGCTACCATCATTTCTGCAGCTTTGGCCATCTCTTCCCCCATCACTTATTCACAGATCATAAGGACAATTAGACCAGGAGATTTCACTTTCCTTAATACCTTGCATCTTGATGAAAGGAAGCAGATAGGGTGTAATCAGCCTGGAAAAGACTTCTCCCCTTCTGTTTGACCTCAGATTTCAGCAGACAGATCGGGTGTCAGGTGCCTTTCTTCCTTGTTTGCTTAGAAAAGTGGGGAAGGGCTTTAAACAGAGACTGGGAGCAACGACTGGGCTATAAATCCACTTCCTAGTTGGATGAGAAAATACTGCAGCAAAAATCTATTCCTGCTCCAAAATCTCCACCAAATTTGGGTTTTTATCTGATCAAAGGAAGACAAGGGGCAGGATCCTTTTGTAGTATCACATTGCATCATTTTTTCAAGTTAATAGCACTATATGAATCGATAGCAGCTGCAACTTTTGCCCTTTAAGTGAAAAACTGTCATAACCGATGTGCCAAGGCTAACTAGTTCTCATCATTTTTCTTTTCTTGTGCAATCTTGAGAAATTTACTGGGTCTGAGTGGTTAGTTCTTTACCTGTTGTTGAAGGTAATATTGGTCAGAAAGTCACAGTGATTTCCTTTGCCTCAAAACATATGTTATATTTGGCAATCTCTCCAATCTCTTCATGAGTTTTCTATCCCCATTATATCTCTCACAAATGCCAGTAGTTCAAATATTTATCTTATTTCATCCAATTCACCCATGTTAATTCTGAAGATTATGAAGTGAGTTCTAATGATACTGTGGATTTAAATAACTTACCTGTGCTGTTCCTTCCTGGTCTTTCAGCTTTCCTCATTAACTTTTTTTCCCCCATGTATCATCTTCTTCTTATCCTTCTTCATGAACACTAACACATTATAACCTTCTCCTGGGAATCACTGCAGTTTTCACCCATTGATGCTAAATTTGAGTGAGAAAGGGTCTATCAGAAGCTAAACTGATCTGAGATACCCATGGCCACAAGCCAAGAATATATGTCCAAAGCTCAGATAATTCAGTGTTAAAATATAGAAACCTCATCATGAACTGAACCCTTAGCTGTGTTTACAGATTATGAAACACCAGAGAACTGTCTTGCCCCTTGCAGATTCATCATGAGATTTTTTATATTTTTCTAAGGTTGTAGACTTCTTGTATTTAAGAACAGAAACTTTATTTTGCAGTCAAAAATGCAAACATTTTGACCAAAATGTTCCTTCAGTTTTTTTTCATTGTGAGTGCTAAACTTTTTAAAAGTTGTAACTGGGTCAACTGTCAGAAAGTCCAATTCTGACAACTTCTATAAAGGCCACCAAAGTGGGTCTGCAATCCTCTGTGGATTAGAGGAGCTAAGCAGGCTATTGAGAATTGAGATTACATCAGTGGCAGAGATAAATGGGCATAATATCATGGTATATTAGGCACTGACCTGCATAAGTGATAATACAACATTGCTCAGTTCCCACCTACCTTTTCGAACCATTACAAATCACATACACTCAGAACAGACAACAAAGTACTGCTGAAGTTTGATAGCAAAGTCATCTTGAAGTTATGAGGAACCCAAGAAATATTATGCAAAATATATTCCCATATAATGTAAGAAAAATGTGGATATACTGGAGTGAGTCTACTGAAGGGCCACAAAAATTAATTAATTGGAGAGCTCTGTCATGTGAAGACAGTTTGAGAGTGCTTGATGGAGGCGGGGTAAAGAAGATGGAGCCAGACTCTTCTCGGTAGTATCCAGCAAAAGCACAAGAGGAAATAGGCACAAATTGAAATACAGGACATAGAAACATAAGAAAAAAAAAAATCCTTGTTTACTGCGAGGGTGCCCAAAGTAGTTTCATAGTCTTCCTCCTTAGACATGTCCAAAACCCGAGTATAAATGGGACCCAACAACTTGCTCTAGCTGACAGTCCTTTGAGTGGGGGGTTGGACCAGATATGTCCAGAAGTCTTTTCCAACTTCAATGATTCTGTGATTCTGTGTGGTTCTGGAAGATCTATGAAAATCACTTAGACAGCTCTGTCAGGTCTGGAAAATAGCCCTCTGCCTTCTTGATTTCTGTTCCATATTACTCATGAAGCCTTGAAAAGAGATGATTGTATATGTATACTCTCGTACCATATATATGTACGTATATATATATATATATGTATATGTATACTCTAAGCCTATGCCAAGAGAAGTGGAAGACTGTTGCTTACATTCTGTTCTTGAGTGCTCAGAGGAGAGAAGGCATGTAATTTTATTTGAGGAGCTAAACGTCATTATAATGCCATCCCCCATAAGCTATCAATGGTTAGAGAATATTACATCTGGGCACACAGCTTATCAGAAAGTAAGTGAAGTAATACTCTCAGAATCATGAACCCATTTTTACTGAAATTAAATGCAAATTGCCAGCTTCCATCTTATCTTGTCACTTTCAGCTCTTCTATGATAGCTTTTAAGAAACTTTCCTTTCTCAGAAAAACTCTACCTTCTGCCTTATATTGCTTGCTGGAATCTGAGATGGAACTTCTATATTTAATTAAAAGAGAAATTTCTGTTTCACCTGCTCTACTTTTCTCTCCTGCTGGATTATAACATGCTTAACAACTCAGAGGGGAAGACCAGATAAGTAAAAATACACCCATTTATTCAAACAAGATAATTTGCTTTGTGTCAAATCTTAGCTGTTTCTTTTCTTCTTAGGCTACAGTCTGCGCTTAAACTTTTAAATTGCTGTTTCACATAGGGTTGAAGGAATTCAACTACACCACAGATGAAGTTGTAACAATTGCAATTACTCCTCTCTTTTCTTTCTTTGCCCAATGGCAGGCACTCTGTCATCTTGGTTTCTGTGACTTTTTCACCTTTATCAAGGGATAGACTATTGATTTCATGCTAGATTGGAAAACGCTAGAGGTATTTATTTGCCTTCTTCAGCATAAGGCTTTGGGAGCACTCTTATAAATCATTTTAACTGGAAGATCTATGAAAATCACTTAGATGGCTCTGTGTTCTGGCAAATAGCCATCTGTCTTCTTGCTTTCTTTTCCATAACTGGCTTATACAGTAAGTCATGCTGCAATGTGTCTCACTTTTTTCTGTTGTGAACAATTTTCTTTAAATACATGTACGTGTGTTCGGCTGTCACTGTCGACAAGAAACCTACTGTAACTATGATAGTGGGTAGGCATTTTTTTTCTTCACAGTTTGGTATTTTCCTTCCTCTTCCATTAAGGAAAATAGCCACAATGCTGCTGCCTCCCACTAAAACAGGAAAAATAAGAAAGTCTGATCAGTGCTGCATGTATTTCATGAGCTGAGAGCAACGTAGCTTATTTTCCAGCCTAGAACTTAGCAAAAGTAAGGTCATAATTCTTTACAATACTGCCTGATGATGCTCCCTAATAAATTAAATACAACAGGCTTATAGTGTAGAGTCAGCACTCTGAGATGCCTAAGATGATGATATTTCTGGCTCCAAGCAGAGCTTGTCCTCCTGGGTTATTGATCTGGTTGTGGACTTTGGCAGAATTGTAGAGATTCTGCTAGTTCATCTGTGGTCCCTGCCAGACAGAAGATCAAATTATTTATACTAAACTCTGCATAACACAGGTAAAATTGTGTGATGTGACCTAGGCGTTAATGGTGCCCACCTGCTTTCTTTCTTCAAACTAAATAAAACAGAAGATGGTAGAAGCAAAACAGCCAAAATTGAGAAGTACAAGAACTTTGTATGTGATAACCTTGTATTTTCTTTCAGGGAAAAAAATATTTCATGAGCAGTGCATGATGGCTTGCTTTGTAGTGTTCAGAAACCTGCTTGATATGATAAAAAGCCTCTGGAAATACAGATGTATCAAGTACCATTTGTTGAAGTTAGAGAAGTCAGTACAGCAGAGTTGTTCACAGTTTGGATGACGGTGAAAGCTTGCTTCTGAGAAGGGAAAGGGAAGGGGAGCAAGAACATAGCTAGTACTACTAAAGGCAAGGCAAAGCTTCCTTAAGGAAAGAGCTCCTGATAATAGCTATTTTTGTTAAAAAATGTGGCCTAGAGGAGCCCATCAAGCTCAGAACCCTGTTGTTCTATGTACTGGTGTTCAGATCCTGCCTTATTAGCTTGTCACTAAGTAGATGAGAGAAAAGCATTATTTCCCTGATTCTTGCTTTACACTTGTGCCACAGAGCTCAAGTGAATTACATGCAACATACTACAAATTCCAGGAGGGTTGGGACAGAGCCAGCTTTCACATCTATTTCAGTAACTGACAGCATCTTCCTGTCCATAAACCTAAAAACTGGCATGCTGAAAAAAAACTTGAAACAAAATTCAGGCTGCTAGATCAAAACAGTACATAATTAAACATGGAGGATTTAGGAAAAAAGTGATGCAGAATTAGAACTCTTCTTGCGACTAAACTAATTTGTGTGATCCATTCCTCTTCATTAGGAACACTACCTACTACAATGTGGAAACAACAAGAGTAGAATGGATGCATTTAACAAGAAGGATAAACCATGGCACTCAAAATTAAAATGTTCTTATCCTTAGTGCAGTCTTGCAAAAAGAGACTTGATAAAATATGTAATCTCTTAATGAC
Organism: Falco naumanni; assembly: GCF_017639655.2. Classification (NCBI taxonomy): domain Eukaryota; kingdom Metazoa; phylum Chordata; class Aves; order Falconiformes; family Falconidae; genus Falco; species Falco naumanni. The sequence continues at coordinate 7,798,123 of NC_054058.1, read as the reverse complement.
AAAAAAATTTAAGAAAGTGGCACATTCTCTGCCTTGTACTTACTATGTTCTGGAAATGCATAAAAATGATGATTTATAAGTAGTAAATCCATGTGTGTGCCAGCTTCCAAGGAACGACCAGCTTGGTGAGGAGGAGAAAGGAAACCTACAGCAGTTTAAAACAGTGGATTCATGTTACAAGTAGATCTAAGGCACATTTTTTTAAATGGCATATGAAAGGTCATGTTCGTTCTGTAAGAGTATGAGCTCAGGAGGAATTTGAGACATACTAGTCTCAAAAAAAATATGCTATTCTGTGTCTTTTGCTGTCAGGATAAATAAAAACCCCACAACAACCTTAAGCCACAATGAATCCTATAATGGTCCCTGCAAATTATGGAAACAAAAGTATAAACCTTGAAGAACAATTTTAATGGGAAAGCTTATTGAAGTTTCTAACACCTATGAGTGAAATACACACATGGTTAGAAGCATTAGATTTTCATCTTGTGTCTGCCTCAGTTTATCTATCTTTGAGTTCTGCAATCTATAGTATTAATATTTAAGTTTATATTAATCTATAATATTACCCTGATTTGGAGTGTGGAGAATTAGTTGATCACTGTACATGCTTTGTGTCATACATGTTTAAAGACAATACAAAAGTCTCCCTAAATGCAAAGTATTATTTAAAGTAGTTCTTATATGTGACACAAGGATGGGAGAGACCACCTGGATTATCATTTCAGGTACTGTAATGGGACATCATCGGGTATTACAACGATATTTGTAATAACATTGTAAAAGAAGATACACTGCAAGCTTAAACTACACTAACCATCCCATACACTGCAAACCAAACATGCTTTGTTGTCCAGTACAATCTTACAATTTGCAGTACCCAAAAGCATAAAGTCCTCAAACTGAGATTTGTAAAAGGAAAAGAGCAGAAGAGGTTGAGGGCATGGTCAAGTAGAGTATTGTCAGCTAGAGTAGCCTAATCTTGGTTACTCCCTAGGGCTGAATGTGATTTATATATTTTTAGATTAGATTTTTTAGATTATTTTGCCTCTCTGAGTGACACTGCCATATCTAAAAGCTGTTTATTGTCATCACAACTCTAGTTGTTAGTGAAAGACACAAAAATTCTCACATCTGAAAACCCTAGAAAGAAAGCAATCATGAATGGCCCACGTGGCAAGTTTTATGGAATTTTAAGCTTTAATTGTGGTGTAAGATTGAAATTCAAGCTTGTCCTATAGTTTGTGACCATTGCAGAATCCTGTGAAAACTATAAAATATAAACGTACTAAGCAGGATATCTGAACATGGCTTTTCACTGTGCTCTCAAGCCTGGTGATCCTGACCATCAGTTCCATCTATACTCACAGCTAATATAAGATATGGTTGTTAAAGACTAACAGTTCTGCATATATAGTGGCAATTAGTGTAGTGTAAGTACTAACTGTTACCAAGAAGTATGCTGCTGATGAATGAATTTAGAAAAAAAAGTAGTTTTACAGTTTACAACTGGACTGGTATCTTAGTTTTCTAGGAACTGCCATTCCAGCAATAATTCCCCAAGTGATACATAATACACAGATATTATATCATATATAATGTACATGATATTATATCATGATATGCAGATATATCATGCCAGGTCTGACAACATGAAAAAGCTGAGGTGGCTGAAGTTCCATGCCTTCAAGTCCAACCAGTAGCAAGGCTGAAAGTGTATCGCCAGTAGGTAGAAGCATACGGAGCACACCTATACCACACGTGTATACACATCTAGATGGTCAGCCACACAGATCACAGACACATGGAGCACTCACATGAACAGACCACACCAACATATGAGCCCCGAGGCTGCAGCCTCACTCCATCTGCTGGTACAGACCACATCACACACACACATACACACACACGCTTAAACACCCAGAGCTGGCTGGGACTCCCCTGGTACCAACAGCCAAGTGCCTTGTAGCTCCCAGACCACTTCACCTACATGCCAGCTAGTCCAGTTTGGTCTTCACTAGTGCTCACACACTTGCTCACGCACTCGCATTCACTCTGGTTGCTGTTGCTACAGACACATGGACTGCTGTGACCCACGGTCCCACTGCAGTCACTGGCACTTAGGTCCACTCACTCCACTCTCTCCAGTTGCTGGTACCACAGACAAATAGGCCCCTCCAAGCTGTGATCTGACTCCATTTGCTGCTCTCAGACCCACGTAACCCCACCCCCACCCTGAAACAGAGTGTCTTACCCAGGAAAAGAGTTAGAAAGAAATTGAATAAGAAGGCAGGAGTGACTGCACTGACCAGGTGCAGGGCACGGCAAGACAAATGTACCAAACAGCAAAGTGTACACAACCAGCCCTTTCTATCCCCCTACCCATCTATTTTCACACACTTGTTCCTCTGCAAATCACCTAAATTAACCCCATTCCTCACCCTTGGTTCCTCTTTTAAACATCCCATAATATGTTTTGTGCAATTCCAAGTTCTCTTCCCTTGCATCCCCTATCATAGACCACACCCTCAGGCAATAAACTTACCCTCAGTTTGAAAAGATGACCGGAGATTTGCTCCTGATGACACATCTTGATGGGTTTCACACCGGAACAGTGGGGCTAATGGCCCTCTTGGGGCTGCCACAGGACAGGGTGTCCATTTTGCAGGAGTCACTGCTCTTCTCAGGGCTTGTAGTGATGGGCCTTTGATGGGTTGCTGGCTCTCCCTGCCGGAGTCCAGACGCTGTAGTGAACACCACTATACTTGACTAAGACTTTGGTGGTCCTACCTCTAATGTCACTGCTACTCCACACTTACTCTCACAACCAATACTTGTTGGACTTATCACTCTTGTATTACTAATTGTAGTAATCACTTTCTGAATCTACAATTTGCGGTATCTTGAAAGGATCATCAAAGCATCAAATGTAGTGATCCCAGCTGAAAGGGCACTGAACTTCAGAGCTGGGTCATGGAGGCAGGACAGCCTCATGGGGAGTGGGACATGATGGCCTGCCAGGCCTAGGGGGTGTGGGGGTCTGGCAAACCACACCAGCTTGCTGGGCTCTGGAGGCGGGATGGTCTCAAGTGAAGCCAGGCACCACACTGGGCTCAAGAGTCAGGGTGGTTTCAAGGTGTGTGGAGCACCACACCAGGATCTGAAAACAAGGCGGTCTTCAAAGGAAACTGGCCCACCTGTCAGGCCAAGCAGACTGGGCAGCTTCAAGGGGCACAGGCCTCCCTGTTGGGCCCCAGAGATGGGGTGGGCTTCAGAGGAGCAGAGCACCACACCAGGCCCCTCAAGGGAAGTGGGGTGTTCCCCTGAGCCAAGTTGACCAGGAAGCCTCGAGGAACAAACCTTGATGTTGGGCCCCAGAAGCAGAGCACTCCTGAGGGAAGCAGGCCTCCTTGCTAGACCCTGGGGGTAGGGCAGCCTGGAGTGCTCTAGAGGACAGCAGGTCTCTCTGATGGACCTCAAGGCCATCTGATCAACCTCAATGGCAGTGGGACACCACTCCAGCCTACCAGACCCTAAAGCCAGGTCCGCTAAGAGAGAAGTGGGCCCCTGACCAGGCTGGGTACAGCAGGTGACCTTGAGGGAGGCACCCTCTTCACTGGGCCCTGAAGGCAGAGCAACCTCAAGGGAAACAGGGCACCATACTGTCCCACTGTGCCCCAAGATGGGGCAACCTTGAGGGGAGTGGGACACAGCACCATGCCTTGGAGATGCCCCTGCCAGGTCAAGGACACTGGATGGCCTCAGAGAGCCAGGTCCCAGAAACAGGAAAGCATTGAGGGGAGTGGGCCTAGTCCAGGAGCTGGGGTGCCTTGACACAAGTGTCATCTCCATCAGATCACAAGGTGGGGCAACCTCGGTGGGAGTGGGGCACCACATGAATCTGTCTGCAAGGCCCCAGAGGCAGGGTGTATGCGAGTGGGGCTGGCATCCACACCAGGGCACAGAGGCAAGGTTACTTTGAGAGGACTGAGGAACTATGCCAGCCTGCCGTGGTCCAGAGGTAGGGCAGCCTCCAGGCTTGGAAGCAGGGTGCCCAAGAGAGGAGCAAGGCTCTATGCCAGCCTGCCAGGCTGCGGAGGTGGGATGGCCTTGAGAAGAGCAGGGTCCTCATCCTGGAGGTGGGGCAGCCTCAAGGGGACCAGGTCTCCTTACCAGAGCACAGAAGCAGGGCAGCCTAGAGGGAAGCAGGGCACAGCGCTGAGCCCTGGAGGTGGGCTAGCCTGAGGGAACTAAGCCTCTCTGCCAGGCACAGGATGCAGGGTGACCTCAAGGGGAGCAGGGCACCATGCTGGCTCACTAATGTCCAAGAGGTACAGCTGTTGTCTAAGAAGTGGAGTCTTTACCTGCTATGCAAGGCAATACGCACAGGGTTGAGGTATTTCTTTTACAGCAAGTTTGCACAAAGTTGGAAATAGGTGGCATTTCACAAAGGTACCTCAAAACTCAAAAGAACATGAATAATATTTATAGTCTAGATATACATGTGTATTTCCTAAAATCTACCTAAAAGATACTATTGGTAATTAGTTATACATGATATTTTTTTATTGGTCTATATATCTCTCACTTTGATTTAAAGTTACAGTGTATTTTTAATTTACTATGTATGTCCAAGGGAAGTTAGGGGATGAGTCTTTTAGTCCTGAATTGAGTTGGTGGTCACATTCTCCCCCTGCTCCCTTTACCAGTTACCATGCATTCTGTTGCCTTTAAGCCATGTGGCAACCTTCTAGCTGGGCAATCTTTGTAGCAAGATGTTTCCTTTATCAGCCCTTGAAGTCTGCTGCTTTAGCTCCTCCTTTATGCATGTCCCTAGTGCACACAATATGCCTATATTTGTGACTTACCATTTTCCCCCTTTAAAACTTACCTATGTCTTTTCTGTGAGTAAGTTTAACTTTTATCATTAGGAATCAATACTGCATACTGTCCTGTGACTCTTTTCACTACCGTGTTCTTAATACATCCAAATAAATTACAAATAACCATGACCATTGCAACAATTACTTTCAAACTTTGTAGCAAGCTTTGCAACTATCCAGTTAGGGAGAATCCAAACCCTTACAGTATTTTGTTTAACCATCACATTTCCATCATGGCTTTAAGATCACAACTTGACTTTGCTACTTGTTTGGGTTTTGGTTTGTGTTTTTTTTATCAAGTTGATCATCTGAATGTTCAGCAATGTTTGGAATATGAACACATCCATTTTTACTATTTAAATTTAAATATCCACATACTCTGTGTTCATGCCGTAATAGTAGATCCAAGGTTAATCTTTTCTGCAGGGCCATCTTAGAAGTAGCTTGTAGCTGGATATTCAAATCTTGCAATAAAATCCATGGGCCATTTGCCTAATCTGGCTACATACACTTCCTGTTTCATTTATTAGTTTAAGACTTGAGAGCCCAGTTCCATTGTTTAGCATAGCCTCAAAAGTTTGGTTTAGATCTAAAGTTAAGATGCCTCATTCCAAGGGACTAGCTGCTGATTTTGGTAATGGAAGACAAGCAGTTACACTGCTTGTGTTATGGCTTCTCCCAAAGGATTGAATGAGTTGCAGAAGTAGGTTTCTTGTACATTTAGAAATACAAAAACTTACTAGTAATTGCCTTGAAATTTTCATCTTAGTAATGTTAAATTGATAGCACTTTTGTTAGAAATCTATTATTGGATTTTGAGAACAATAATCTACTTTTATAAATTAACAAAAATATAATTAGCAGTAAAATTAGTAGTCTTAATAAGATAAACAGTCCTTGAGGACAGTTTAATTCTCCATAGGCGTATTCTGAGTCTCAGGTACAGTTTATGGACTAAGCTCACAGGAGACCTGAAATTAAAATCCTTTTGAAAATTTCAATTCCAAATCCCCTGCAGGCCTAACAGTCCACTGTTTTTCTGGAGAAGCTTTCCTTACTCTAGTGTAATGTATCCAAGAGTTAATTCTGTTGACCTTTATCGCTGTATAGGTAGTCAAAATTACAAGGTATGGTCCCTTCCAAGTTTCTTTTAATGGTTCATTTTTCCAAGTTTGAATGTCAACAGAATCTCCAGATTGGAATTCATGTATGGCAGAATCTAGAGGTAATGGTGCTTATTTATTTAGATACCCATTCAGGAATGTCAGTACCTTAGAAAGAGATAAAAAAGAAGCTTGTGTAACTCGTTTCCCATTACATGCATCTGGTCACCTTTCCTCAAAACAGAATTAACTGGGTATGTTTTCCTGTAAAGGATCTCCAAAGGGCTTACACTAGACATAAAGAATTTCTAGGATTGATTCTGATTCTCATTAATGCTATTGGTAATACCTCTACCCACTTCAAGTAGGTCTTTTGGCACAGCTTAGCAGTTTGTCATTTGAATAATTCATTCATTCTTTCTACTCTTCCATTTGACTGAGGTCTCCAGGGTGTATGCAGGTCCCATTTAATCTGAGAGAACGTGGATATTTCTTGCACTATGTCCACAATAAAATAAGGTCCATTATCTGATGATACCTTCTGGCATTCCAAATTGGGGAATTATTTCTTTTAACAATACCTTAACTACCTCCCTTGCCTGATTGGTGCAACACGGGAAAGCTTCTGGCCAGACTGAAAGGGTGTCAACTAGAACAAGAAGGTATTTATAGCTGTCATGATTAAACAATTCAGAAAAGTCTACTTGTCAGTGTTCTCCAGGACTGATTGCCCTTTCTAGGTTGCCAGGTGGTGGCTTTTGCTGAATTTTTGGATTAGTTTTAGAAAAAAGGAGACATTTTTTTAGTAGTTATGTCTGCATTTTTTGTCCTATAGGATATCATTTAACATTGTTGACCATTGCCTCTGTTCCCATATGAGTTTATGCATCTTAGTAAGAACAGAGTTCGTTAATTGGGGAGTGACTAGGACTTGGTGGGTGAGAATCACCCACTACCCTTCTTTGTTTTTACTACAATGAAATATTTCAGCCAATTTATTGTCTTTTTCTGAATACTGGGGCAGTTCTAATTCCAAATGCCTCGCAGGTACTAATGCTTCTTGGATCTCTTCCTGTAAGGCTGCCTTTTTCACTGCTGAATCTGCCTGGTAGTTGCCTTGAATCATATTCCCCTGACCCTTCTGGTGGGCTTTACAATGAAGTATAGGCACTTCTTTCAGTTCCAGTACTGCTTGCAAGAGATAGAAAATCTCATGTCCATACTTAATGAGCATTCCTTGGGAGCTCAGCAGCCCTCTCTCCTTCCAGATGGCTCCATGAGCGTGTACCACTCCAAAGGCATATTTGGAGCCTGTATATATATTGATTCTCTAGTTGCATCCAATTCTTAGAGCTCAGGTGAGAGCTATCAGCTCTGCCTTTGGGGCTGAAGTATTTCAGGGCAGAGGCTGTATTTCAATTTCTTCATTGGTAATCACTACAGCATACCCAGCCTTTCTCACTCCTTCATGCACAAAAATGCTGGCATCAGTATATAATTCCAGTTCTGCATCCTCCAAGGGTTGATCCTTCAGGTCTGGACTACTAGCATAGACTCCAATCGTAGCCATGCAGTCAAGGTGTAAAGGTTCAGCTATTGGTAATAAGGTAGCAGGATTTAAGGGTGACATTGTCTTCAGAGTTGTGTCATCCTGCTCTGACAGTAAGGCTTAGCATTTAGCTAACTGGCTGGGAGAAATCCAGTGATGTCCCTTATGTTCCAATATTGCTGTCACTGTATGTGGGACTAATGCTGTGATGGGTTGACCCAAAGTGATTTCGCAAGCTTCTTCGATTAGCATAGCTGTAGCTGTTACTGCTTACAAATATGCTGGCCAGACTTTGCTTACCTCATCAACCGTTTTGAAAACCAGGCCACTGGCCTTTCCCAAATACTAGTTTTTCTACTGTGTGCCTTTTTCTTGGACACCTGTTATCCAGCTAGACAAAAAAAGTTCAGAAGATTAATAGTTGCTTTCAGACAATCATCGTTCCAGCCCCCCCCCCCCCAATTAAGGTATCATCTACACATTGTAACAACATAGTGTTCTGATGGATATCTTGCCATTGTTCCAGTTCTTTTGCTAGTACATTACCAAACAGTGTAGGACTGTTGTTGAGTCCTTGTGGTAGCACAGTCCAGCATAATTGTGATTTTTCTCCCCGTCATTGGGTTCTTCCATACAAAGGCAAACAGCATCTGACTCTGCTTATTGGAATGCTTCCAATTTATCAGATGTGAAGTAATAAACGAAACATGTACAAATAACAGTTGTCCCTCCACTCCCGTTGCCTGTCTCAAGGGAGCTTGTATGATGGGACTCTGTCCACTTATCCTCTCAGAGACTGGACTAAAGTTTTCTTCACTATCATTATCACCACTACTGCCACTATCATCCTGCAACTTCCCTTTTTCAACCCTGTCCTCCACATTCACCAGGTTGCCATTCAGGACCATCATCTGCATATCGTCAGCTTCTCCGCTGTCTTTAATGCATTTTTTTCAAGTTTTTTTGTATCCACTCTTTTTCTTTCCTTTCCCATTAACACTTTCTGCTAATACATACATCCCATTAGCATCTTCCATAAACAATCTAAATTTTTTCATGAATCAACACGAATCATGAACCAAATCAACACACACAAACTCATCCCAGCTCCCTTCCTGCTTCCAAAATACCATTAATTGTAATATGGTGTTATACTTTGAAGAACCCCCCCCTCAGGCTGTTTCCCCCATCATCCAAAATATATTATGGCCACCACTGATTGCAATATTTTTTTCTTTTCTCTTTAGTTGAATGTTGTCCCCCAGTTTTCTCCAGTTTTTCAAAATACACCCTGGGGAAGTACAAGGAGCTGTTACAGTAGAGGATGCCACACCCATTTCCCCATTTTCATGTTCACCAAGTTATATTATCCAATTACCATATCCCATCGGTCCAGACCTTTAATAACCTGCCACTGCACACTGCTCTGACCCCATAGGTCACATAAGGCCCCCTGCTGAACGTTATTGTGTGACTTACATGGAGATTAATTCCTCCAATTAATAATATTTATACAGTCTAGTTATACATATATATTTTCCAAACTCTACCTAAAAGTTGGTAATTAGTTATACATGCTATTTTTCTATTGGTCTATATATCTCTCACTTTGATTTAAAGTTACAGTGTATCTTTAATTTACTATGTACGTCCAAAGAAAGGGGTGATGGTGAATATTTTGGTCCATAATTGAGTTGGTGGTCATGGTGTCCCCCTGGCACCTTAACCTTTGTCCTAGTTACTGTGAATTCTGCTGACTTTACATGGTGTGGCAAACTTCCAGCTGGGCCAGGGAGATGGGGCAGCTTTGAGGGGGAGCAGGGCACTATGTAAGCCCACGAGACCCTTGATGCAGGGTATCTCCAAGGGGATAGGTCTCCCCATTGAGTCCTGAAGGAAGGGTGGCCATGAGGGGAGAATGCCTCCCAGCCAGGCCCTGGAAGCAGGGTGACCGTGAGGGGAGTGTTCTCCCTACCAGGTTAAGGAGATCATGTGGCCTTGAAGTGAGCAAGCCTCTACTTAGCCCACCAGCCAAAGACCAAGCAGGCTCAAGGTGACTTGGCCTGTTCTTCCGTCCCTACCCACTAAATGCTGGTGAGGATACGCTTGGAATGCTGTATCCAGTTTTTCTCCTCTCTCTCCAGCCCAAAAAAAGATGTGGAGAAGCTGGATTGGTCTTGTGGAGGACTAACACAATGGTTAGGGGTGTTAGAGCCACTCTTATAGTTGGAGTTGAGTTTGTTTACAATTACATGAAGGGTAATTTAGAAGGATGACAGAATAAAGCTCTTCTCAGTTAAGGCAGATGATACAATATGGAGCAAGGGGCTGAAAATTGCGTGGGAATTGGAAAATGCTGCTTTGATCTCAGAGGAAACAAAAACATTCATTGAGTAGGACAGCACTGGAAGATGTCACCCAGAGAGGCTGGATAATCTCCACCCCAACCATTTTCAAGATTTAGGTATGCAAACACCTGATACAGCATTGGCAACAGTCCCACTCCAATAATGAAATTGGGATGGAGATGTCCAAGGTTCATTCCATTCATTGCTTCTGGGGTTCTGTGATTCTTGCACCATTAGCTGCTAAGTGCTTCTTTATTTCACTGAATCTTCTTGTTATATAACAAATATTATTAGTGGCTTCCAACTTAAAATTTTCTTACTTGCATCACAAATTCACGACAGATGGGCACTAGTCCACTGAGCTTAGTGCGGCATGAAAAGTCATATTTGGTAGACAGTAGTATAGACAAATAGTGTTTATGAAACAGAAAAAGAAATGGAAATAGTTCATTTTTAAGTGCGTTTGTGAATGGATTTCTAAATACATTTGAGTATTAGGAATATCTGGGAGCCAAAAACCCCATTAAGTTCACACTTTAACATCAGGCTTTGGTTCCATTTAATTTATGTGTTTAAGTATTCTTCCTGGCCAGTTCTTCTCAACTGACGCTTAAAAAATCAGTTTAAAGATATGAGCTTTTTCTTCTCCTAACCTATCATCATGTAAGAAAGACGTAACAGGTTTGTCAGTGAGACACTAGTGAGCATCATATCCACTGACCACAAGGGCAATTAAATAAATCACCTTTGTCTTATTGTCCTCATCCAGTGAACTGCAAAATATAAGTAAAAAGATACATACGGACAGTGGAATGAAATATATGTTTCAAACTGTTCTGATCATCTAACAAATTGCTATAGAATAGAGAGAGACTCCATCATGACTCAACTATATTTCATCTTCCTTTTTTTCTTGACACAAAATATTTTAAAATTTGGCTTTTTGTTGTGGATGATTTCAGTTTCAAAGGTTTCCAAGTGAAAAGAGTAATTGGTTCCTATGACAGAATAAAAAATCTGCCAATCTCACTAACTTAGATTTAGGAGTTTTCTTTGCCAGGTTGCAGTTGATATTCCATATTGATGTCTTAAAACTCAGGATTTATATTTTCACAAGTAGCCACACTCTGTTGCCAGTGTATGTTAAGTAATGACACTGTATATTTACCCCAGGGAATAAGACCAGACCACTACAGATGAATTCAATCACAGAAGTGATGACAAGTCAGTTTGCACCTTAACAAGAGAACATCACATTCCCAAAAGCAATAAAAAATTAACCTGCTCATCATGCCACGTACACAGCAAGGTAGAGTTGTAGCATGCTAAATTGTATTATTTGTGTTAATTGTATTATTATGATCTTTTTCTTGCTTAAATATAAGCCAGTAGGATGTGGGTTTAATTGCTAAATATTGATGCAGCTCAATTTTCACCCTCTTCAGCTCTGCCCTTTCTCTTTTAAGGCCTCCTAAGTATTTTCTGCTTCGCATTGGTATCTGCTCCCCTCCTTTCTCCAAGCTCCCCTTGTTCCATGCAAAACCTCTATCACCTGCTACAATTTCTCGTCCAAAGGTAGACGAGTGTGGGTCGGCTGACCTTGAACAGAAATTACAGATGAACTGTTTCAATCAAAAATAAGTGTTGATTTGAACAGTCAATTGTAAATAAAAAAAAAAGGACAAATGCAGCAATCCTAATGAAACACAAAGGGCCAGATTATCAGATCCCTTGAACTAAATGTACAAAGCACAGGCCAGACAGCACCAGAACATTTCATGTACACCACCCCTGAGGAATCATTATTGTTGGAGCTAATAAGAGGTAGGGCTACAAAAGCCTTCCACTAGGGGATGGTGAGAATGCTTACTCCATTTCAGGGCTACATATATTAATGCAGTCTTTTAGGCAATTAATATTAGTTACATAAGGACTCTTGCTTCATAGGGAAGCTGAAGGAACCTCTAGCTAGCTTAAAATGATAAATGACACTTTCTTTTGTATCTTGACTTTTTCTCTTTTTGACCTATACAACTTAGAAATCACAAGAAATCTGTCTGATCTGTTTATAAAACGTCATATTAAAAACTGTGCTAGAGAATGCAGACTGATTGATGTTGCCATTAGAGATGGTAGATCTCTGTGTTTGCTGATATGAAAGAGTCTGGTTCTGGGTGGTTTTTTTTTCTAGGGAATTTCAATGGGAATATGTGCTTGAGTTAAAAACACTAATAATAAATTTAAGACTTGTTCACTTCAAAAAAACTGTAGATACTTCTGTCTCACCTCCCTTTTAATGGTTCCTTAGCCAAGCAAGGCATATTTATAGCTTTCTCCATGTATTCTTTCCCCATAAATTAATCCCTCCAAACAGACCCATCAGAATTTTTTTATTTCCCTTCATTTAAGGGGAATATCTGTCTTTAAGGACAAACCTAGAACTGCCCACAGGACAGTTCTATCAGCTCCAGGGAGAGACTACTGCTGTGTGTTACCAAATTTCAATACCACAGGCCTTTTTTGCTGGCTTATTCCTTTAAAAAATTGTCTGATTTTTAATTCTTTACTTTCATATTCCTGAATTTAATACTGTTGAACTTGTTTCTGAATATTTCCTATCAATCACAAATCTGCCTCTAAAGTTAAATTTTCTGAAATCTATTCCCTAACATACTTCTAACAGCTTTAGCTCCCTTTAATATCTGCTGGTTTTACCAATATTTTGCAAAACCTCATAAAATAGACTGACTTTTGAATTTGTCCAAATCCATTAACACCTTTCATACGAACATAGTCAAGGATAATGAAAAATATAACCACGGTAATGAAAACTAAGCAGCTCTGAAACTCCTTAATAATCCTTGACTTTATCACATTTCATTTCAGAGCCTCTTGCTTCCTTCCCACACAGTTATAGTATTTCCTTTCTATATCTTAACCTCCATTTGAATGGAGGCTTGCTTCTTAAATAAGAACAGTGCAGAAAAATCTGCCCCAAAAGGAAAATACAGACATGGCAGGGAAGAATTCTAGACTCTCAGGGTTCTACACTCTACTGCTGATGATAAAGTTTTGACAACCAATGCTAGTGCAATGAGCTGGAAAGCTATAAATGAAATTTCTTGCAATGTCTGTGCTTTCATGGGAGTGAGCTGCAATATCAGTGGTTGCTCTGTTCAGGTCTTTGAACCTTGTAGCTCTGACAATTTCAACAGAGGAAGTTTAGCCAATACTATCACTCTCAGTTAAGTGCTAAGGAGAGGTTTTTCTTTCCACAGTTTGCATACCTGCCTTGCAGTGCACTTAGAAGGGTCTCACTGTTGTCTCATTTTAAGCACACACAGAATGCTCTAGGTTGGAAGAAAACCCACTTCTTTTCCTTTTTTTTTTTATGGAAAAAAGAAAATGAAAGTATTTTACTTCACTGTCAGAAATCATCACTCACTGCAGGTGAGTGAGCAAACAAATTTTAAAGAAGAAATGAATATGCAGTTCTGCTCTAGAAACGGCTATCTGGAAATGGCTCTTATGCAGCATATTCTTCTTGAGGATGTTGCAGGAAAGAATGGAACTCTCATACATAAGAGACAGATACAAAATATAAAGCACACAGGAGACTATCAGATTCTCTAACACCTTGGTCTATTCTAAACCAAACCAAACCCCAGTATAACTTCAGCTTTATTGCATATTTGCATCTTTGACTTCAAGGTGAAATTTAAATTCTTGATTCTGAAAGAAAAACAGGCCAACAAACCAAAACTCACTTATTTCTTATTCTAAGAAAATACGCTAAAGAATATCTAAGACAAAGCATTTTTTTTCTGGAGAGAATCATACCTTTGGAGTCTCTGTGAGGACTGTGAATACAAACATGGTTTGTGCCTCATTATCAATGGGATGACTTCTACTGCCAGTGATTGATGACAACCTTGCTTTTGCAGATGCGGCTTATTATGGTCTTGTTCAAAAGGATGAGTTTTCATCAGACCATTCCATAAGAGAAAGTACATTACTCCAAAGGAACAGCAACTTATTTACACAGCAAACGAGCTAATCAAATTAGACACACCCTACTTTGTCACACAGAAGTCGATCTCACAAAAATGTCAAAGCACTCTGCTTTTTCCTACTCCAAGTTTCTTTGCTTTCAAAACCACTGATCACAGCTTTGTCTGAGTTCTGTTTAAAGAATGGAAGTGCAATCTACAGTATTAAACACCCAGAAAATTATAAAATTACATACATGCCATAAAAGTCATCAGCTAAGGGAAAGGAGAAGCTAGAACAAACCATAACAGATGACTTTTTCATGTTACTGCAGAAGCTCACAGAGACATCCAGTGCCAGCTTAGTTAAGAACCTGGGTCTTCACAAGCAAGCTCTGGTGCTTCCTTTCTAAAGGAATATATAGCATTACCCAGCTGCCTTCTGTCCTTGCTACCAGAAAATTTCTGTTCAACCACTGAATAAAAAGAAGATAACAGGTGTCCAGTTCACAGCATGTTTTAGACCAAACCACTGTTCTTGGCAGGGTATGCTAAGCTACAAGGTTTTCCAATGCAATGATTAATATGAAGGCTTATGTTCCCTTTCATCACCCTTACACTCATGACAGATGCTAGCTAGTACGGTAGTGGCCAAGGAGAGTTACAGACTGGAATCTCTTGAACTGACAAAGCAATAGTCAGCAGACTCTTCTGTCAGAGACCTCAGACTCCACAAAAACTAATTTCCAGAGTATTTCATCTCATATAATGCCAAGTTCAGTACATTTTCAAAAAGGGTAACCTTTTCATATGCATGTACTCGTTTACTTTAAAAAGTCTCATCCCAGGCTATACTGTCAGTCATAAATCCAAGCACTTTGATACCTGTTGTTAGTAACTGTGACTCCAAATATGCAGGCAATAACTAATATGAATCAGAGAACCCTTTTTATTTTGAGAAAACAAAGTCATTGATTGAAAATTGCTTTCCTTGGGAAAATACGCTGGGATGAGCTCTTTTTGACAAAAGGAACTTTTGCTATTGACTATGTGTGCGTCTCTGAAAATGTAACTTTCTTCATTCTAAAAACCTAAACTGTAAGAGCTGTAAGTTAAATATTAGGATTCTGTCAGGAAAAAAATAGTCTGAGATTATATAATCCAAATAATGTTTGCCTTTCAATGCCATTAGGGAACTTATTTTCTCTTCAGGTGTAACTAGGCGAATTACTCTTTCATCATATTTTTTCCAGATTTACTCTGAGAATTTGCCCCTAAAAATAAACTGAAATGTAATCATTCTTCACAAATGTTATGTTCTGCTTATGAATGTTTGAAAATGACATACAGCTTCTCACAACCTCAAAAAAACCATCAAAGCTAATGATGATCAGATGCTGTGTAGAATACATTAACTGACAATGCACTATTCATGTGTCTCACTGTCTTCTGTACAGGTTTCTCCTGTTCCCATCAACCCATCAGTTGCCTTTGGCAACTAGTTCTGTATCCTCTAGGCACACGAAGAACAGTCATTTCATTTGAATTGGTTCATCTAGGGCTGCTTAATGTTTGATTTATTTAAACTGTAAAAACTGACAGATGTTGTTAAAAAAAAAAAAAAAAAAAAAAAGAAAAAACAAACCCACAACAAAACAACCCCAAAACAAACCTAGTTTTTCTTTTCTGTTAGATTAGGCAAGGTGATCCAAATCAACGTATTTCTGTTCTGGAACTTTAGATAATGGTTATCTTTCTTACTAAGGGATTCCTTTTCAGTGCAGGTTATCTGATAAACTTTTATTCTTATATAGCCAACATCTTTATAGCAGCTTTGCCTAAGCATAAAATCAATTAAAAACCTTTCTTTGAACTTTGAGTTGAATTCCATCTCTTTTTAAAATTGCTGTTTAACTGATACGATTAATAAGAAAGTTTTTCACCTACCAAATAGGAAACTCACCATTTCTAAAGACAGTAAAAATGACAAAAGAATTTGATCTGAGTGCTTGAACAATCATGTTTTAATGCATGACTGCTTTAGCAAATTTACAGAGATAATGTGTCTTCTTGGCTAATGGAAGAAAGGACTGTAGTACACAATCCTGTGAAGAAACCATATTTATAAAAGAAAGTAGCTAAACAGAACAAAATGAACAATAAGATCATGTGAATCAAGGTTTCCTTCTTCCAGTTATTTTAGAAACACTTAAAATGGGTTGATTTATTTATCTTAATTAAATTTATTCTACTCTGCAAAATGAGATGAAACAGTCCTGTCTTACAGATCTCATTAAGGTGTTTCCAAAGGCGATTTTTGTAAGCTTATTTATGCTGATGTTGTAATTCTTACATGAAGTAGATTTGACCATTTGTAGCTGTGGATCAGCAGCAATGCTTGATAGAAAAACCATGCAACTATTAAATCTGTTTAAGAATTACTTTAAGCTTTGTCATGGTTTAACCCTGGCTGGCAACCAAGCACCATGCAGCCACTTGCCCACACCCCCCACAGTGGGACAAGGGTGAGGATTGCATGAGTAAAAGTTAGAAAAATTGTGGGTTAAGATAAATACAGTTTAATACACAAAGCAAAAGCCAACAGGCAGCGTTCAGCCATCTCCAGGAAATCAGGGCTCTACCATGCATAACTGTTACTTGGGAAGACAAACGCCATATCGCCCAGTGTCCCCCCCTTCCTTCTTCTTCCCCCAGTTTATATACTCAGCATGACACTCTATGGTATGGAATATCCCTTTTGCTACTTTGGGTCAACCGTCCTGGCTGTGTCTCCTCCTAATTTCTTGTGCCCTTCCAGCCGTCTTGCTGGCAGAGCCTGAGAAACTCAGAAGTCCTTGACTTAGTATAAACATTACTTAGCAAAAGCCAAAATCATCAGTGTGCCATCAACATTGTTCTCACACCAAATACAGAACACAGCATTGCACCAGCTACTAATAAGAAAATTAACTCTATCCTAGCTGAAACCAGGACAAGCTTTCTTTGGGAAGCTGGAATAAGGCCAATAAACTTCCATATGCAGGCCCCTGATGAACCTGTGGCAACACAAATTCTGAGCTGGAATCCAGGGTTTGCACAGGAGCACAGACTATATTTAAATTTAAGGCAAGATTCTTACCTAAGTTTCAAACAGTAATCAATCACAGGGTGAAAGCAGATAAAAATCTATTTGCTTCTTTTCAGAAATTGCATATTGCTTTATTTACAAGAACACAATTTGATATCTCAATGGCAAACTTAGCACTCCCTACTTCAGTCATGTGCTTAAGTGCAGCATGACTCTGTGTGGTGGCAGGACTAAACCTTGAGTAGTCATCAGAAATGCCTTGAATAGAACAGGCTCAGAGAGTAAATAGAAGTATCTTGAAAATTCTGACAGAACAGAAACAAGATACTTTTGCAGAAGCGAGGTAGGAAAGTCTGCACATCTGCTTCCTTCTTTACTATTGAATGATTTCGGCCTCCAGAGCTGTCAGGCCAGTACATGACGCAAATCCTAAAATCCACTTAGAACAGCCAGCTGATTCTGATATAAGCATGCTTTTGCTTGATTTGCAAAGAGTTCTCAGGGAGTCTCATGATTAAGAGGCACAATTAATTTGACATACAAAGCCTCCTATGCTTTTTTGATTACTGCTTTGTAAAGTGCCTGTCACTAGGGAAAATCTAATAGAAGCATTTTGTTCATTATGACTTTCATTGTAACAGTTACTCCATATTGCCTTGCAATATGCTGATTTTTTTTTTCTTCATGAAGCACATAGCCTTCTTTTCAACTCCTCTCCATTCTCTGCACTTACAATAAACGTGTTGGAATAATAATTGCCTTTCTAAGGCAGTCCTTTCCTTTTTGTACACTGTATTATACATAGTAGCTATACATTTTATCTTGGCATTCAGCATTCCTACAAAGTTTGTTCATCAGTTCTTTTTCTTTTGTAATTCATCAAGTGTTAGGGTTGCCGTCATATGCATGTTTGAATATGAAGCTAAGGACCCCAGTTTTGCTCTTGATAGTTCCTCCAGTTTTGTTAGGAATGTGGAAGTATCATCAAGAAGTGAGCAACTGTTTAACTGAAGGATGCTCTTTACTATGCAAATCCTCTGATGTTTTATCTTCGTTAGTTGAGTCTCTTCCCCATATTTGGGGGTTTCAGTTTTGTTTATTTTTTCTTTTTACAGATTATATTTTGGTGCATTTAGGAATTCTGAAGCCATTATCTTTCAAAATTTCTTTCTGAGATGCAGCAAAATTTCTACCCCAGGGGATTAAGAGTCAAGAGTCTCTGCTTTAAGAACAATTTTCAGTATTTAGGAACAAGGAGTGCTAGAAAGATGTGTAGATATTGATATCCAGAAGTAAAACCATCTAATCAAACTGCTGTGCCAATGATTCCAGTTAGAAAATATATAGAGTCTAAGTCTTTCATTAAGCACTTCTATTTGGAAATTCAGCAACTTCTTTTTTTTCCTTCAAGTTTTGATTCAGATATTGAGATGGTTATTCGCATCTGACTTGCTATAAAATCATGCTTCTGGTAAACAAAAAATAATGTCAAACCAGTATAATTTCTATGATTTTATATTACTTGATGTTTTTTTGTTTTTAATAGGAATCACAATTTACTTATTGAAAGTATAAAAGCAAGACTAATTAAAGGAAGTTACATTCACAATTTTTGTGACACTGGATTCTGTCTTTTCAGAGTACCTCGAGCTGAATTAGTAGTCTGGGATCTAGCCAACAGGAACTGATGAGGGCTCTGTTTTTCCTCAAATAAAATCACAGGATTGGCAGTAATTGATTTCAAAGATTTTTACTAAAGGTTTGAAGGTGAAAATCTCTTGTTATTGACAGAATTTAGACCGGATCAACTTAGGCTGAAGTCAGGTTTCACAAAGAGAGCAGTATGATGAAGTACAATAGGAAAATACTTTCTGTGCTTACCGCTTCACTCTAGCTCTTGAGAGACAGAACACATACTTATGTGGTAAGATTCCAAATAAATAGCATACAAAAGAGCTATGAAATATTTCTACAGTGTCTAACTAGCAATTGTATTTAATATGTCTTAACCGTTATGATTCACTCTCCAAAGCTTTTTAGAAACAACTAAAATTAGACTGCTGATGTTATTTGTTGTGGACCACACTGGCAGACAATCCAGTGAGAGTGATCTCGCAAAGACAAAGTTAATGAATGTTCAGAGGGTCTTCAAAATTCTAAGAACATAATTCTGCAGGATATTTCTGCAAATCCCAACTTCTCTCAGGAGGCATAACTGATTGAGGGCACTTCCAGTCACCCTGTATATTTCACGTGGGGCTTTTTGTGCTTATAAAAATATCTGAAACATGCTACATGAAAATAAATGTTGGTCACTACCCTTCACTATTGACACAAAAGACATAACAAAACAGAGGCCCAAGAGGAAAAAGAGACAGTGTCATCAGGAGATGCTGAAAATTTTCAAAAAAAGCTGTTGGCATCTTTTGAAAACCTTTAAAGTTTATGATGTTTAGGAACGGTTCTTTTTTTATAATATATGATTAGCAAGGCAGAGGTTCTGCACCTGTGGTGCCGTGAAGTGAGTTCTTTCTGGATCTCAGTAATAAAGGCCCAACAGCAAATGGCTTACTAAAATGGCTGTTTTCATAAGACAGAATATAAAGAGGAATATAGATAGCAAGTGTATCCTGCACCGCTTCAGATGTTGGGCATCCTGCATTCATACATCATCAGACAAACCCTGGATGGATTTCTTCCCCACAACACACTATGGATTTCATCTGTCGAGAGTGATTCCTCCTTTTTGGCTTTTCAAGCTATTACATATTTTCTTATAAGAAAACAACTATCTTCCTTGAAGGAGGCTCACATGAGACCTTCTTGCTGTACATTTAGATAAAAGCAGGGCCATAGAGGTGATGTAGTAGCCAGTACCAAGTGGAAGCTGCCTGGAGGCTCTTCTGTTACAATGAGCAGTCAGAGTTTATACTGCATGCAAGGAATTTGTGCAGTACAACACAATCCTGGAAGTCACACCGCATGTGCAGCACAGCGCAAAACTGGGCCTATTCAGATAACTTATGTGGACCACTAATTCCTAAATGCATAGCACTCTCTTGGTTAGGATCATTACAGCAGGCAAATACATTTTTTTCTGAAACATTAATAAAAATAGCTGGTTAGACATATGTTTATCTGATGTTATCTGTTACATAAATTCATGTCTCTGCAATTACAAATACATTTTAGATAGCCAAAATGAACATAATCACATTTTACTTGCAGAGGCTGTGTCCTCTCCCAGCTTCTTGTGCACCCCCAGCCTGCTTGCTGGCGGGGCCACATGAGAAACAGAAAAGGCACTGATGCTGTGTAAGCACTGCTGAGCAACAACAAAACCTTTGGTGTATTATCAACACTGTGTTTGGTCACAAACCCAAGGCATGGCACCATATGAGCTACTGTGAAGAAAATTGACTCTGACTCAGCCAAACCCAGCATTGTGTATCAAGAGGCATTCGCATTTACTTTCCATAGTCCAGTTAGTGAATTGAACTTTGTAGATAGAGGCCAACTTGTTTTCTATGGGTTCCAAGTTGCACACCCAAGCATAAACACACTTAATATAGTGTATGACACTAGTGGGCCAAGGTAGACAAAACTCTGTCTGTCTGGTAAAAATCTGTTTGATCAGAATGAACGAAGCAATGAGCAAGCCAATGAGAACCTGCAGGGAGCGTGATGCTTGTGTGCATGCATCTGCTGGTCAGATACAAGACAAAGAGCAGGGAAACTAGCTATAGTTAGCAGATGATGTTCCACTCAGTGTATCAAGAGGAAGGAGATTTCCTGAGAAATTGTACCTAAAGAAAGGTGGCGGATCTCATAATACTCTTTTAATACTTGTATAACAATGTCTAACACAACTTCTATCCTTACAAATTGTCTAGTAGCATCATCCGTTCAAAGAACTAGACAAACTTCACTGCAGATGAAAACTGGGTTTAGGTTAGCTTCAACTTTAATTATGGAGAAACTGGAATTTCCCCACAAAATGGCCAAAGGTAGTCAAAAATAGCATTACTACTGAAAGATGTGCTCAAATTCTTTATCTCTTTGTAATGCTTAAAATAAAGTACTTTAAGTCCAGTGTGTAATCTTATACCTAAATCTGAGAACTTCTGTGATAAATGGTACATGTTGTTGTCATTAGACTATCAGGTAATATCATGCTGTCTCCAGTTCCTTATTTTTTATTAACTGCGTCTAAATTTTTTTTCTATGATTTTTTCCTGTCAAAAGAACAAATTATATATCACAGCAAAAAGCATTAAATAAAAAAAGACACCAGATTCTACCCATGTATATTCAGGATGATCCTAATATTTTAATGGACAATTTAAGATTTATTCTAGCCTTGGAAATCAAAATCTGGATTTTCATTGTTTTCTCATTATACTTGTAGTAGCAGCAAAGATGTTACACATCAGAAAAAGGAGAGGAAATGTAAGTGATCAAAGTTTGAGAAAAGCTGTGTCAACTAGATAATCTCTCTTTTACAGATTAATAGAGAAAATATGAATCAGCTTTAAAAATAAAGAGCAAGGGCAGATGATAGCAACGGTCTTTCTCAGTGTCTTAAGAATAAAAACACGTTTTCATAATGCTGAGAAAGATACTTGTCAGAGAACTTCCACATAATCTGTTTTCTTCTCTGGTGTTACCCACATGCATGATCAAATGGTACTTATTGAGGGATAGATTGCAGTATTATTGCCAGTTATTCTTACTGCATGAAGTACTGTTAAAAATCAGCAGAAGCATACTAAGCATTTCAGTGAGAATCTGAGCAGTAAGTTTAACAGAGCTCAAACTACTACTAGTTGAACTAATAGTACTACAGTAGTTGTTTTTGCAATGTTATCTTTCAAGAAGCAGCAATAGCCACATGAGCCATACTTGATAGTGCATATTAGAATAAAGAAGCAGTCATCATAGTAGTAAAATACTGTTCAAAGTAGGCTGTGAACTTACAGTGAAACAGAAATTACTTACAATGACTGGAGTTCCAAAAAGGAGACCTGACAGAATACAAAACATCTAACAGAACAGAAATTCCCCACAAGCGCTTAAATTACCTTTCCAAACTGTGTGCCCTAACAAATACCTGGACAACTGTGCGCATGACATGTAGAGTATATGAGCATGGTTTTGAGCTTTGCCTATAAAATTACTTGTTAGCATATGAAAGATCAAATACCATTCTAGAAGGACTGAGTTGCAGGTGCTAAATTTGCAGAATGTTCTCCATATAATCCCTATCAGTTTCTGAAATCAGAAATACTACACAGAATAAATAAAACTAAATAAGAAAAAAGTAATTATATTTACAATTTTTATTTTTGTGTATTTCACAGTGACTCTACTACTCTTTGCCTACACACAGCAACTTTAAAATATATGAATTATTTAAATTTTCCCTCCACAGAAATGTAGGTTCCTTTAAGTAGTGGATTTACCAGTTACAGTAATAGCATTTCTATCTTGTCTATTCACACAGATAGATCCTCACATGCATTTCTTAGTTTATACAAATGTTGAGCTTATTTTGAAAGGAGATTATACTTGGGAAACTGGTTGAAAACAATCAGACTTAAAGAACCAGTGATCTATTGTCAATCTAAAGGTATACTTCATCGGTCTGTGTTGGGTCCAGGTTTATTTAACATTTCATTTTGAAATACAAAATGCACAAGCAGAGTTTGCCTCTTAGGAAGCTGTTATACATGTTTTAGAGAACAGACTCTGAATTCAAAATGATCTTGAAAACTGTACTCTGGTATCAAGAAAATGCAATTCCACAGAAGGACAAGTTATTTACAGCTCAGAAGAAGAAACTAATGTAAAAATGTAAAAACTAAGTGGGAAATGGCCAGTTACAGTGCAATGGTGTACAAGCTAGCCTTGAGTCGTTAATTTGACTCTTGCCAAAAAGGCAATTCTATGTGTATTATAAGGAAAACATGGGAATTAATTTTTCATCTCATGGTGCTGCTGAGATTGTAGCCTTGGCATGACAATTTTTGGTCATCAGACTTCAAAAAATGGTAAATCAACTGTAGGAAATTCAAAGATAAGCTATAAAAGTGACAAAGAGGTTGAGAAAACCTGTACTAAAATGGAAGACTGAAGGAATTTGGATTGTTTCATTTGGTAAAGACAACACCAACAAGGGATATTATATGCCTTAAATTACATTTTTTAAAAAATCATTGAAGATAGTGTTTAGTTGACATCACATCTACTGGACAAGGAGAATTGTTTGGAAAAGTTATTTGGAATTACTTCTGGAGGTCTCTAGCCCAGCAATCCCACTTGAAGCAGGAATATCTTTAACACCGTATCAGGCTAACTGTGCCCTTTCAACACTTGGCTATTCACTATTGACACTTGAAACCCCCAATGGAAGGAAATGTCATCATTTTTCTGCATCACCTGTTCCAGTCCTGTACTAACCTCTGGTGAAAGTATTCTTCCTAATGTTTGATCTCAGTTTCCTTAGCCACAGATTTTTGGCTCTTGCCTCTTGTTGTCTGGACCTATCGAGAAAAGTAATCTGGTGTCATCATATTTGTTAAATCCATCCTGGTTCTTATGGGTTGCTACATATTGGATCTTTTGTCTTCTCTGCTGGAGTAAACATCACCTCCTTCAACTCCCTTTTGTAGGTCATGTGCTCCAGGCCCTACACCCAGCCCCTCTGCTGGACGCCTTTCAAGTTTCTCCATTTCCTTCTTTTATTATGAATTCTTCAGCTCATGGCCAACTGAAGTTCCCTAAATTTATTTCCCTAATCATATATTCTTTAAGTTCCTATGAAAGATAGGTAAGGTCTTCAGGACCCAGCCTCCCAAGAGATGGAACTGGGTGCTGTACTTCATCCAAAGTCAAATGAGCTCATATACAGCTACAACAGGAGGGTTCTACCTCATAGCACAAGACTGCATTTCCATAGGCTGAGAACAGCAAAAAGATGCAAAGTGGTGCCTTGCAGGGATGTTGGAATTTACTCTAGACAGATCTTCATGTTTTATTACAGAAGAGGCTTCACTTTCAAGCTGGTTTACAAGAACCAGGATATGCTCCAGCAATTCAAAGACTCTGTGGCTGTGAAATAGATATTTTTGTTAAACGATGGAATTCTCATTGAATTTTCTTGCCTTTGTAGCTTAATCAACTGTCAAAATACCAGGTTTTGTGAAGAAAAACTTGAAAAGCAACATCTACAGCAAACACGAACACCAATGTTATCTCCTGAATTTTTGATCCTGCTGCATTTTGCAATCAAGCTGGATTGCTCCCCAGGTTTTACTGTTCCTGTTAAGTGAAAAGACTTTGATCTACAAACCTCAATTACAAGATCAGTGCATTGAAATCATCTACGCTGCAAAAGCACTCCACTTTGATCTGACACAAAATAGTTTATTACAGCCACAGAGTTAGCATTTAATTAAGCAAACAGGTGCCTGTAAAATAATGGTGATTGATATATGATCTTGTGTTCAGAGCAACGATGACATTGCCATAGATTGACAGAATGTGACACATTATGTGCTCTACAAAACAGGAAAATGAGCTGGAGGTGTGGACCTTGTATGTGGATTCTACATATGCCTTTGTGTTCACATGTTAAAGACTTTTTCTGTTCCCTACTCTGGTTTATCTATTTTGACTGTAAATTCTTCAGAGCATGGGCTTTCTCTTCTCTGGGAACAATGCGCACTAATCTCATCTGATCTTCCCAAATAATAATTTAGAACAAATAATAAGCATAAACAGGTACACTGATGTAAAGCATAGCTTGCTCAGGTACTAGAAAAGTGAGTGTTTTATAAAGCATATGCTGCTCCCTCACTCATTATTTTAAACAGGTCCATAACAGACTGGAAGAGAGTCCAAAGGCACAATTGGTGGCAGAGGAAAAAATGTTCTTTTTATACTGAGCAGGGAGAGGGAGAACCTAGGAAGTTACTCCAGTGCCTATGGTCTTTCCAGTCCAGACCGAAGAGTGTTACAGGGAATCATCTGCAATGGAGTAGCTCAAGTTTGGTGCCAAGCTGTTTTCTTTATTACACTTACTACTCATTTGGAAAAGGGAAGTTAAAGTTTTCAAATAAAAAAATCCCCTAGGGCATGGCTTGCAAATCAAACAACAGGACTTCACAGGTTAAAGAGAAGGGTATTACAATAAAAGAAGAAAAAAAAAAACCAAACCCAGGAAGAGGGAAAACTGGGGAACACAACTCAGTGTGGAGATATCTAGCTAATTTTAACAGCTTGAATTTTAATTTGGGTATGATTTATTGCATTCTATGTTCTTCAATTTTGAGAGCAGGGCTGGGGCATTTATAGCATTATACCTTACAAATACTTTGTGGACAAATAGAACAGGAAAACAATAATGTCAAATGATATCTAAAAGATTTTGTGGACAGCAAATTGTATATATGCTTGAAATACAATATAAAAGGGAGGAGATTAAATAATGTGCTTTTGAACAGCATTTTCCAAAGCATTATTTCTTACACAATTAAGGGCTATTATTCTGCAATGTTCTTGAACATATGCTGAACTTCAAGGCCCAGCGTAGCTTTGACTAAAGTGGTATGTTTAGATTTAACTGCAGGAATAGGTGTTTAATTTGATCAAGAACTAAGGAATCTCATGTCATTGAAACTAAATCACACTAAATAAATAAGCAAAATAAATGTTTCGTAGTAAGAGTGAGAACCCAGGCCACTACATACTAGACACACTTCATAATTAAGTTGGCTCGATCCTCTTATATTCTTTTTTTGTGTGAAATATAGAAAGAGAAAAATAAAGCTAGAATCAATATTGACATTGCACATGGTACTGAGCATACCCATCCTAAAACTGTAGCTGTCTCACCCCAATTTCTGTTTCAAAGGAAAAATAAACCAAACCTAAACAAAAAAACCCAATATAGATTAAACCAAAAAAACAAAAATCTCAGACACATTGATACCAGCTTTGAAAACATAAATGTCACATTAACCTGAGATTCTGGGATTCATTCTGCAGTTCTAATATCTCATAAACAGAGAAATAAATGACTCAGCATCATCTTGCTAATATTTCTTATAGCAATCAGACTCATGACATTGCTTGGAAGCAACAATGAGAGATTTGACAATGGCTAGAAGGCAGGACATTGAAAAGATGCAAATTATCTGCCATAAAGCATTAAATTTGGTTATCATCTTTTGGAAACCTTTGCATCAGTCAAGAAAAATGCAGAAAACATGACTTTTTCATTCTGTAAAAAGCTAACAGTCTGGTGTTCTGTTTTTAATTAAAGCATTAGGCTGGACAGATATCCCCTGCTCATACGTCAGTATGTAAACAGGTTATACAGCAAGATTTCATTTTGGCAGCTGGTTATTGTTTGTACTGAACCATGATTGTTAAACAGCGCTTGCACTTTACTGTAGGAAAATAGGGGTAGTCATACATGAGTGTAAGGATTTTTCCAGTCACAGTAAATGTATACCACAGCACTGTTCAGTGAGAGGAAATTCCATAGGACATAGTGGCAAATTTGCATTTTAATGAATGCCTTTTATTTCTGCATTCTAAATAATATGAACCATCTGCAGCTAGACAATGTACCTAAAGGTAGCACGATCCAGAGGGCTCCGAGGTATAATATAGTAGTTTCCTCCAATATCAGCAAGCAGTAGAGTAGGTTTGTTCAGCAGTTAAGTGTTTTATTCTTCTAGAAATATAAAATCTGATCATCTGAGTCTCCTTTCTGCATAGGATCAGAATTGCAGTCTTGAGAAACCGCCAGAAAAAAAAAGTGTCCATTATTTTTATGAACATTTATTATTTTCACATGTTCCATGAACAACTAATAGAACTAAAAGAATTACAAGTACTTACTGTACTGGTTTTGGTTGAGACAGAGTCCATTTTCTTGACAGGAGCTCATATGGTGCCATGCCTTGGATTTGTGACCAAACAGTGTTGATAACACACCAAAGTTTTTGTTATTGCTTAACAGTGCTTACACAGCATCGGCACCTATGACATATGAAGGCACAGACCCCAAGCGAGATCCTTATGGCATACATAGGTGCTGGTTATATACAATTACTTACCCACCCAAGTTCTGCCCTGGAATATGCCTACATGCAGCAAAGCACCTTTGCAGCTAGTTCACACTCTGCCAAGCTGTTTGCTCCCTCCATGCTCATCTGAGGAAACTGCTTCTTCCCAGATCAGGATTTAAGATGTGGGAGGCTTTGGGCACACCCCTCATTGCAGACAGGTGTGCATAGAATTGATTTGCAGGTGAGCTCAGAGAGCCAGATTTAGTGCTAGTTGCTTCCTCACTATATTCTAAGGCATAACCACTTTGCAGCCTGGCACCCAGACAAGGAGCAAAGCCTTTTCTCAGAAAGGGCCCTTACAAATGCCTTTTCTCTTTCTCGCGTGGCCCTGCCAGCCAGCAGGCTGGGGGTGCACAAGAAGCTGGGAGAGGACACAGCCAGGTTAGCTGACCTCAACTGACCAAAGGAATGTTCCATGCCATATGATGTTGTGCTCAGCAATAAAAGCTGTGGGAAAGAGAGAGGAAGGGAGGAGGCTCCTAGTTATGACATTTGTCTTCCCACATAGCTGTTACACATGATGGAGCCATGCTTTCCTGGAAATAGCAAAACATCTGCCTGTTGATGGGAAGTAATGAATTAATTCCTTATTTTCACTTTGCTTGTGCACGCAGCTTTTGCTTTACCTATTAACCTGTCTTTTTCTCAATCCATGAGTTTTTGCACTTTTACCCCATCCCACTTGCAGGAGAATGAGTGAGTGGCTGTGTGGTGCTTAGCTGCCTACGAGGGTTAAACCACAACGGTACATTTTTAGTTATTTCCTCCCCCTCAACACCAATATTTCTTTCATAACTGTTCCTGCATTATGTTCTTGCACCAAATATTCTTGGTATACCACATATGCTTAGATAAGGAGACTCACAAATACTAGTTAATTAAATCAGTTAGCTGTGCTACTGATTTTATCATGAAAACAAGAATCGTCCCAAATCTTCCTTCCATGCTTATTGTATTAAATACTGTAGCTTTTAAAACTCCTTCTGTGACTCCCTCTTCTAAGCCAAGTGGGTCTAGCAGGTTAACTGCTTCTCACATAGAAATATTCAGCCTATGCTTCTCAACTTCCCATCATTTTTACTGCATGCTTCTAGAAATGTCCCATATGTATGCCATTTTAGAGTGACTAGAGCTTTCCTGAGAAATGCGCACCACCATAATATAAAGAAAACATCCTCCTGACTATAAGGTGATCTTACAGATTCTCCCTGATTTTATGCCTCTTTGAGAGGACAAAAGTAGAAATTTGATGTGAAACATAGAGTGATCCTATGTCTCCCATCCTAGCAATCCCAAAACCACTTTAAGGATAAGCTTTCACCACTTATCCTTACATCTCCAGATCAGAAATCCAATCCCATGTTCTTGTCACTGCCACTCATCTCACCCAAAACAGGAATTAACCTTATTCACCCCTACCTTGCACTGCTATGTTTCCTCAGTTCTTTATCCTACACTTCCCTGCTTCCATGCCTACAATATCCCACTTTGCCCCAACATCACCACTTTGTCCTCATCTGGATGTTTCCCACCACCTGAGTTCCTGCAGAAGCTTTAAAGCATCTAGAGATGTCAACTCATATTGGGAAACATTACTAACAAGCAGAGATGCCTTATCTCTGAGAAAGGCAACTCCTACACTTCAACAGCTGATATAAGACAAGGTGGTGGTGGGTGTGTGTGGGGTTTTTTGGGTTGTTTTTTTTTCAGGAAAACTATACTAAAAACAAAATAGCATTTGCTGTACAATAATCCACTATGTGTTGATTGCAATATTCTTGTCGTTTTCGCTTCCTTTCCCCTGGCACTATTATCCTGCACATGAGAGACACTGGTTAAAAACAAATTAACTGTATCTCTGAAATTTCACACCAAAACCCAAACAAAAATCAAACCAATCCTTTGGGAGAATTTTCTGGAAAACAAATGCTGGGAAAATTTTAACATTTTTGCTAATTCTAAACCACTGACTAGTTTTTTTGAGATTTTTTAAAAAATCTTTATATGATATGTGGTACAAGAAAGATTTGGGCTGCTTATAGTGAAGGTAGGAGGTGTTAATACTGGTTTCTGTGATGCAACTCACCGACTACAGTACAAAGGATCTTTCAGTTCCTTCTAAGAGTCACACTTCCATCCAACTTTACAGAAAATTCACTCAGGTGTTACTGCCTGTATTGGCAAATTTAGGAGTAAGGAAATAAGTAATAAATTTGCTTGTGGTGTATGTAAGAGCCTGAAAGCAGGCTAGAAGCTGCAGACAGGTGTTTTATGTTGAATTTTATGAGGGGCAAGCTGTAATCCATTAACAGTTTGTGGAAGTTAGACCATGTAAAATCAGTTAATTTTGTAGTTAATAGAAAACAGGTGAAGTCAGCCAAGTATAGAGAAATGAGTCAGATTCAAAAGTGGAATATAGTATTTTATTGAAAGCTGTATACTTGAACAAAATAAATGCCCAAAGGTAAATATAAACAGCTGCTACCTGTCAAATGTACTGAGAAAGAAGAATCTGCATGTAGCAGTACTCCAAATTTTAAGTTGTGATCTAAGGCACGCAAAGAGTGGTGAGGGCAAGTGCAAAGAGTACTTTAAGAGCACAATGTGCTCAATCTCAATGGCAGTTTGTTCTTCTGCATAACATGAGTTACATGTTGTTTTAAATACCACATGCGTTTCCAGTGGGCAAACAAAAACCAGACAGCAAGCCAAATAAAGTGATAAACAAAGAAGAAAGATATACATGTTACATTAGAATCAGAAGATATATAATCTTGAGAAATGCCTAAGAGATGACAGCACTGAAGCAGTGAAACCTTCACAAGGTGAAAATAAAGTTTAAACTGCGGTTGTGAGAACAAGGAGAGACCAGGAGAGCACTCAAGTTTAAAGTGAAAGGTCAAATAGGAAGAGTGAATGTATTTACAGAAGAGATTTAAAATGGGCATCTCAGAAAGGTACTTAAAGTCAAATTTTACTCACTTAACTAAAAACTGGGTAACTGTATGGAATTTTGGAAGTTCTATCCCAAAAGTGATTACATAAAAATTGCACCTTCCTACTCAACAGATTTGATTGCTGTGTTTATTCAGAGTCAGATCTACTTACCTCAAAGACAAAAATATGTCTTTACAACTTTTTATTCCTGTCCTGTCTCCTTGCAGAGCCCACACAATTCAGCTGGGGGTCTAGAATGACTACAACAGCTGAATGACTTTGCAAGTTTCAACTAACTATACTTGTAAAAGCAGCCAGAACACAGGTTCAGTGCAAATATTAAGGAATTATATTTTGCAGTCTGCATTGTGGAGTAGGCCAGAATGATCTTGTTGGCTCCTCCTGGTCTTAAAATCTGTATGTAAAATACTGACTTCCCTAGAAGTCATGGGGTTTTACCACTGACTTCAGTCAAACCTAAACACATGCAGATATAAACTAATTCTCAGTCTCTTTCTGTCATTTATTGGCTTGAATGCAAGATCTCTAGCAAACAGATTTCTTTGGTTGGCAGTGTGGCTGTTAAAGAGACCCTCTCCAGATTCTCAAACATCCTTCACTATTTGTAATATTATGCAAACGTATATATTTACAGAAAATATCTAGAATGGACATCTCAGCAAGGTACTTAAATTCAGATAGTACTCTCATATTTAACTAAGAATGAGATAAGATATAAGTACTCCAATTACCTATGCAATGTGAACTACAGAGATTCAGCCCTTGAATCTCTTCATTATTTTCAGTTCAGTCTTTTAGACTTCCCAAACTGACATGTGAAGTTTTTCAATTCAATGTGAATGCATTAAATTTTGGAAAAAGTGGTTAGGGATTGATTAGCCTGATTAAAATTCTCTATGGTCACCTCAAGCTGCTCCTCCTGATAAAGTGCACAGAAAGTTCCACTCCAAATCTGCCCCATCACAAAGAAGTAAAAAATGGACAATATAATTTCTGATGTAATTGATTATTTCTCAGCTCAAGGTAAAGACAACATGAGCAAAGTGCTTCCACCTTCCAACTGAAAAGTCTCATGAAATGAAAACTTGTTCAAAAAACTGCATAATCCTAAAGGAAGCATGTGTAGCACTTAGCCTCAAATATACATCTGGCACAATGTATGGGTCTGAGTCAAATTTCACTCCACGGTCAGGAACACACAACCACTGGCCCTGGGGTTGTTACCAGCATCCAGGCCCCAAACACTCAGGGTATGGTGGGCCCCGGTGGCTGAGGCCTTGTGTGGGCCACGTAACTGCACGTGGTGTTTGGGCCCATTCTGCAGTGCTGGCCTCCCACCTACGTTCCTGCTCTCCGCACCCAAGGAGACTGTGCAGGTTGCCGCACCATGCAAACACACCTCCTGACTGCAACGTAGATGGGGTAGAACAGGATCTAGGCATGAACACAAAAAGCATGAACAATGTTTTGAAGAAGGGGAAGTGGGCAGAATGAGAAGGCTGGGAGAGACGCAATCAAAACAGTTACACTGTCCAAAGCAGTAGTGTTAGCAAGGGAGAAAATGAACAGCAGAAAGAAAAAGGCCAAGGAAACTGCAACATAGAAGAAGGTTTTCTAAGAAATGTATAAATTCATTCTGTGGAGATGCTATGGAGGGAAATGTGACAGAAAGCAGCTACAACTAGATGAGAGCAGTATCTGAAAGGCATACAAGCTAAGTTAAAAGTCAAAATGTGTAGACCAAGAGTGGAAATGATCCATACAGCAAGAGGAAAATAACCAACTTGCACAAAGTTTTGGTAGCAGGACGTAGGCTCACATTAAAGGTGAACAAACTTTGGATCTTTCAGTCAAACATCTGTGTAAGAAGTCAGAACCGAGGTCAAATGGAGCAAATAAAGATTATCTGAAAATACTACTTCTTAGAGCTAAAAAAATATAAATGCAGATTTTCTGTTCCGAGTGATGGGTTGGAGGCAAAATGACAGAGCGCTGGAAATATGAATACCATTGACATCATGAACTCTGAGTACTTGGCTAAGTGGCACTTGAGACATAAACCTTAAACATTAATAAAGGTAATTTCCTAACTGCTGCAAACACACAGAGCATGGACCAAACCTCTGTTGTTATACAGGAAAAACTAGAGAGAAACCTCATAAACTGTTTTTGCTTAAATAATGCTGATGGGAGGGAGAATTAAACAGGAAAAATCTGAAGTTTATGAAATTGGCAACCATGTCTTTGATTTAAATCTGAAATGTGAAGGATTTTTTTTTTTTCATTGTTCAAAATCAGCAAATACAATCAAGTTGTTCCTGCACATTTTAAACTCGGGAATTATTTTAAATCTAGAAAACAAACAACCCACTCTCTCCTAACACTGCAGTACAGCTACCTGTTTCAAAGTAAGCTATAGCCAAAACTATCATAATTTAAACAGTAAAGAAAATTTCAGTGAGGTTGACAGAAATAGTCATCTTTAAGGCAAATGCAACATTTACCTCAAAAACATTACAGCTATTTGGGAACCTCTACTGAACTGAACCTTTAAATAGAGGGGAAAATATTTTGCTTGCCCTGTTGAGGACGCCTTGCATCCAGCTCTGGATCTTCCCACCTTTGTACTGAAATAATGAGGAACACACAGATGCTCTACTATGCTAGCCGTACAGCAAGGATGGTAAGGGATTTTAAGGGATGCTAACACAATTATTTCTGCAATAGTTATTTGATTCTGACATGAGATGGATCATCTTATTATTTTAAAGACCCTACTAGAAAAGCAGTTTAATACTAAATGGTTCCTCTTTGTTTCAGAGGATATTCAGCATGCAATATCAAAAATGTTCAGTTATTGCAGTCAGCTTGTCAGGTCAACACTAAAATGTTTTGCTTTAGAGGGCAAGTCTTGCCTCTAATTACGGGCCTAATTTTCTTCTCACTGACATCAAGATTAAATTCATTATGGTCAAAAGAGTTTCACTGCAGTATTGGCATGAGGGGAATTATAACGTGGAAATCTGCTGTAGCCAAATCTAGAAAACAACAACTAAATGCCTCCTGTCCCTTGCTTAGTAATTCCAGTCAGCTGCATATGGTAAAAAATGTGTTTTACATGGCATTTTTAAAGCTCCAACAAATCACGTAGGAAGGTCCTAAAAATTACCTGTTATCACCTCCCTACTTATTATTGTGGGTTACAAAACCTTTATTAAGGCATTAACGTCACCTTTTTCTGTCATGGGTGCTTTGTTTGCTGAGCTGTCAATCCTAAGGGAGCTAGTGTCATGGAATACAGACTTAACCAAATATAGATACAGACTACTGACTGTACTGAACTCAGAATGCTAGGCTTCTGAATTTGGTATTTTTAGAATATTGTTGTTAATATTTTCAATTTTTATGCAATTCTAGATTTATCAACATATACTACTAGCAAGCCTTTCTCAACTCCTTGGCTACCTCCAAAACTGCTCTGTGCAAGCAATTGAGAGTATACATTTCAAACAAGAACAAATAAATGAAAACTGAGACAATAAAAAGAAAGTTAGCCTGCTTATTGGTAGACTTCTAAATGAAAATTATTTCAAGGATAAGTGATAAAAGAAGAATTGAGTCTAAAATTACAGTATGTCTTTCTCCCCTGCTATGAGAAATAAAATAAATGTATAGAAATGCATATTAAGCAATGATGTATCTATCCTGAAGTGTGAAACCAAACAGATCCATCCAGTAATTCTCAAAAAGATTGCTTGACATTTGGATATAATCCATAAGGAAATTAAATTATATGGATCAAGGTGGGTAAAGATGGACCACCCATATTAAAAAGCTCTCACATAAAATGTATATGAATTGAGGTGTTGCAGTAACTAAAGGGAATAAATACGAAGATGCCATTTCGTGTTCACATTTATCATAATAGACTGGCTACCTGAAAGACTCTTCAACAGCACAACATAATGAGGCCAGTTGGAGGTAGTAACGGGCAACAATAGACCAGCCAAATCTATCACAACATTTTCAGCAGAAAAATTACACTACCTAAGAGAGAATGTCCATATTGCTTACAAATATAATATACAACCTTTAAAAATTTTAATATTTTGAAGATTCAGATTTTTTTCGACCAGGTTTTCTTTTAAGATGAAAAGTTTATAAGGTAAAATTGCAAAATGCCTGTGTGTCCGCTGAGAGTTGACTGTTCCAATTCAATTGACACCCAAGACTGATTCACTTTTACTGGGTATTCCAAGATATCACTACTCTCTATTTTCTAGTTACTACAGATTGCCAAAGATTTTCATGTCCATTGTAGAGTAACCAGAACAGATACAGGCCTCGGATACTCATGTTCGGTCTGGTATTGTAACATAACCCCATTTTAAGCTGTTTTAAGACACCACGGTAGACCACGAGACAAAGTGACTAAATATTATGCTTTTCCACTTCTGCAGACTCCTTTAGGGGATGTTAAACTCCGTCAGAGGAGCACCATGTGGTCAGTGTAACAACTTACATGTCACAGCTTGTTCGTAAGAATTAGAAAAGTATGGTTTAGTCTTTTTTATCTTGGCAAGATAGTAATTTTAGTTAGATCACACCTGATGGCTGAAGCCAAAGTAGTGATAATTAGCCAGAAAATGACTTCTGGAACGAAGTCATTAAAAAATGATTAATGATGTCTGGACTTTTAGCTGCTATGTGTAATGGAAACTGGGTGTAGATTAAATGTTTCATAGGTTACTAAATAAGGAACCTGGAAGTTACACTGGCAATTGATGAACATCCATAAAGCCAACTATACTTTGAAACTTGTTTAAGCAAAATCCTTACAAAGTCAATTTCATTTTCATCACCAATATATCTTCTAGCTACCTCTATATGCAGTGATTATGATTTTGTATGAACAATCTCTTATTACTCTTAAATTTCAAGCAAACATAAAAAAATTCTTTCCCAATACTTTGAAAAAAAGTTTTTTAAAAATTGCATACTGGTATTGCAAATTCTTGTTGGATCTTTCAGGTTAAGGCACCTACCTCTCTATACCAGTCAGGCAGAGTGTTTTTCTCTCTAGCACTAGTCACTGAAATTTGTCTCTTCTAAGCAGACACCTTGCATTACCAGCTCCTCAAGTGGCATATGAAGACCACCTTGCCACTGTCTTGATACTCTGGAGTGCTGGACATTGCAAAAGTGGTCCAGAGTCACAATGTATCATAAATGGGAAAGGCAGTCCCTTATTCACCATTGATTTCACAATCACCCTTAGCACAAACACTTCAAATAATGAACCTATTTACAATAAATTTAAATATAAGCAACACGATTGCAAAGCTTTCATGTTCCTGGATTACTGACGGCTCTCCATCTCTTTAAAAATAGGACTGTCTCTCAGGGAAGCCAGATGCAGTCACATTCCCCTCTGAATTCAGTGCTTGATTAAATCATAAGCAAATCATCAGACTATGATGAGCAAACCACCCTCTATACAGAATGATGTTAAAATCATCAAAGCAATGTCAAAAATTAAAATCTCAAAGCAAAGCCTGACTGAGCCTGGTATTTTCTAAACATGCATGCATTGTTGTTTAATATATCTTATAGAACCCTAAAAAAATAGACCAAAGCATATGACTCATTAAAGTCTGCTGGCTGAAACTGCTGATTGATTACATTTGTATTCTGGGGATCATGAACAGATTTATGGTAGCTGTCTTTAACTCAGTTTTTGAGGGATAATATTAAAATTTAATTGGGTCAAGTAATGAATACTCAATAGACAGGAATACCAAAACACAGGCACTGGCATCAAAGTGTATCAACAAGTCAAAATCGACAGAGATACATAAAAAGTATGTTTTTTTAACCAGCTGAAGTACCAAAACACAGCATAAAAAGCTAGCCAGTCCCTGGTAGGAAATACCCCTGCGCAGGTTACAAGGAGTTATGTACATAGCTTTATGACAGCTGCCTTTCAGTCAACAGACCTTCAAGAAGTTACATTAGAATACTATATATTCAAATCTATATTCTGTATACTTTCAATTTTCTGCAAAACTTGAATTTCACTATAATCAAAATATAACCTCCAAAAGGAAACAATCCAATAAAGATTTACCATGTCTCTAGCTATTAGAAATCATACATATAAAGATCTCTGGAAAAGGAAAGAATAAAACTAAAATTTGGCAGAACTTATGATGTAAGTAGATTGCTGGCTTATTTGTCAGGCTAGTCAGGTTTGGTACAACGTTAAGTAGTAAAAGGACACCACAATCTACACAAAATATTTCATATGCAAATTTATGAGGTCTGAAAATAACCCCAGCAGATCAATAGAGTTCTAGCCTACTCAAGGAATATTAGCGTTGTTTTACAGAGAGACAAACTGAGGAATCATGCAGTTCTGTGACTGCTGCAGATCAAACAAGCAAGTGCCAAAAGCAGAAATGTAATGCAAGATTTCCTGCACTCCATTCATTAAAAGGCTAAATTCCAAACTACTTGATCATTCTTTCTCTCTCTTCTCAGTGCAAACTCTTATTTTCAGTCTTTCATTCCATACTGATAATCATTCTCACATAGCAAAGATATATTACTCTATCTCAACATTCCACACAGCTGCATTTTTTGGTCATGCACTGCATTGAAGCAGTGGTTTAATGAAAAGCTTTTTTCATCCAAGGCTGTGTTCTGATTGGTTGGTTGGGATACTTTAGGGATGCTGCTGCTAAGGAACAATCACTAGAACCTCACCACAAAAATAATAAATACATTATATTAAGTGCTGTATATGTTTATTATTTATATTAGAGACATCTAACTTCAGGTCAATAGCTGCATATTATTATTAAGGCATTATAATAACTCCTGATTTTTTTCACCCCATTTTCTGTATTCTTTTTTTCACTAAACCTACACATTTGTTCAATCAAAAAATCAAACCACATGCCTTTATTCAAGAGCAGCATTTCACTATGTGCTTCAACTATGACAGATCCATTAATGCATTCACCCATCTACTTCCTACATAGCTGCTTCCATTTTGCTGTTTCTAATCTTATCCCTTTGCTTTTATATTTAACATATTACACAATATTTCTCTGGGTTTTTAATATGTATAAAAATTCTATTAAGAAATATTTGCTTAAATTACTCAGGCATTTAATTTTCTTCAAGAATCTGATCCTTTGTACCTAACGGTCTGGTTTCAGCTCAGATAGAGTTAATTTTCATCTCAGTAGCTGATGCAGTGCTGTGTTTTTGGTTTCATATGAGAATAATGTTGGTAACACTGATGTCTTTAGCTGTTGCTAGGGAATGTTTATACTCAGTCAAGGACTTTTCAGTTTCTTACACCCTGCCAGCGCAAAGGCTGGAGGGGCACAGGGAATTGGGAGGGGACCCAGCCAGGACAGCTGACCCAAACGGGCCAAAGGGATATTCTGTACCACATGACATCACACTCAGTATATAAACCAGGGAGAATTGGCTGGGGGCTGCTGATCACTGCTCAGGGACAGGCTGGGCATCAGTCAGTGGATGGTGAGCAATGCTGTTGTGCATCACTTACTGGTTTGGTTTCTTTCCTTTTGAATTTTATTCCTCTCTCCCTCTCTCTCCTTTTCATTCCAATTGTTGTTACTATTATTTTTATAATATTTCATTTTATTTCAGTTATTAAATTGTTCTCATCTCAACTCAGGAGTTTTACATTTCTTCCCAATTCTCCTCCACATCCCATCAAGGGAGGGAGGGGAGAGAGTGAGCAGCTGCATGGTTCTTAATTGCTGCCTGGGGTTAAACCATGACAGTTCTTTTTGGCACCCAACATGGGGCACAAAGGGTTGACATAACAGATCCATCTAGAGTGTGTTAAAACAAAACTGTTATAACTATTATATTGGTTTAATAATAGCTGGCCACAGTGCAGGTTTCTTTGCTCTCAGAGTCGCTGCCCATGATCTCAGGGTTGCATTATGTACTTTACTTGCAGTATGTGTTCCCTGTTGTGCTGTTTATTGCCCGTGGAGCCTGGGCTAAAGTTATCATTGTGTTTTACTATGCAGCACTGGCTTCTGACACTATAGACTTGCTTGTCGTGAAATTAATCCAGTCTGTGTGCTCAGCGTTGCAGTCACCTCTGTACTTCAGGAGTCATCTAACTGGAACTATTAATAATTAGACCTTTTGCCTTTTCTTCTCAGAGAGCCAATCTATGGAGGAAACATCTTTCCACATCTTGCCCTTCCCTGCCAGGTTAATTACAGTGGTGTTTCAGAACTCTGAAAATTTCTAATATCCTTGGTATGTTGAAACCGGTATGATCGTATTGCTAGAAATGCTGAAGTCTTTAAGGTTAAAGAACTATTTAAGAATACCGCCAAGAGATCTGCCCCAAATTTGGATAGCTATGAGTAGTAGAGTGCATGGGATAGTGTGGGAAAGTACCTAGGACAATGGGCATCTTCAGTGTTTCACCCCGAACAAGTGCAGAATCAAGAATACCTAGTAAAATATTTGGAAAAAGCATGCTGTCAGCCTGGGAATTCCAGAGAGGCACAATTTACTACAATGTGCTGGGCCCTAGCCCATGTCTAGTGAGCCCTGTTCAACATTTTTCAGTACCCTGAAGGGGAGGAGGTCTCTGGATCTGATGGCAAAGTGATAGGCATTGTGGCTACTCCAACCCCTGGTTCAGCTGCAGTGCCTGTAGCAGAGGACCAACCCATGCCAGTATCAGTCATTCCTATACATAAAAAGAAATGGACATCAAAGACAGCTTGTTCAGTAAAGGTGGACAAAGCAGGGCCACCACAGGAACAGGAGGAAGAGTCAGAACAAGAGGTAATCGCTCAACCCCTATCCCTGAATGAGCTGTGGGATATACCAAAAAAACATTCTAGCCATCATCCCAGTGACCACGTTATCACCTGGCTGCTTCAATGCTGGGATAATGCAGCTAATAGCTTGGAATTAAAGGGTAGGGAAGCCAAGCAGCTGGGATCACTTTCTAGAGGAGGGGGCACTGACAAGGCAATAGGAAGAGGGACACATCCTCAGCCTCTGGAGGCCACTCCTGTCAAGCATGAAGGAAGGGCATCCCTTCAAGGAGGATATTACATGTCACCCAGGCAAGTGGACTGCAATACAGAGAGGTATCCAGGGAATTAGCTCTGAAAGAGATGACTTATGGCCTGAATAGCATGCAGTTACCCATAGACCCCAACAAAGTCCCATGCACGTGACCCACGTGGCAGGAATTTGTATGGAGTGCACCATCATCATATGCCAACTCATTGGCAGAAATGAGCTGGGGAGACAAAGCACCACCAACATTGTACAGAGGAGCTTGCTAACTCTGGGAATATGAATATAACATCTCTGCCTCCTTGTCTCAACTGTCCAGGAGATGGTCCAGCAAGTCAAAGAGGGTAGATCCTATTCCCCACCTTTACAGACTCAAATCTTGCTATTAACAGTAAATGCCCTTCTGCTCAAGAGGAAGAATAGAGGAGGTACACACCAGCAGGACCAAAGAGTGGACATGAGGAGGTGGGATGGAAAACCCATCTCAACCCTGGAGACACAGGTACATGAACTGCAAGAAAAAACAATCACAAATAGGAGTTCTTCCAGGAAGGCTGCTGCTCCCATCTCCAGCAGGCAGTTTCCCAGACAGAGTGGAAAGGCTGATCTTACTTTTGATCCTAGGGAAGGGAATTCTAATTTGCTTTAACAAGAAGTGGAGAATCCTACAACCAGGACTAGAGGGGCCCTGCCTCCAGCCACATGGAGGAGAGGGACAACTGGGTTTAGCGGACTGTGTGGATCAGATGGCCTGGCACATCAGACACACATAAAGCCCTAGCAGATACCAGTGCACCCTAATGCATCAAGCTATACAGGAGCAGAACCCACTTGTGTTTCTGGAGTGAAGGGGGATTCCAACAGCTAACTGAATTGGAGGTTGAAATAAGCCTGACTGGGAATGAGTGGCAAAGGCATCCCACTGTGACTGGCCCAGAGGTTCTGTGCATCCTCAGCATAGACTATCTCAGGGGAGGGTATTTCAAGGACCCAAAAGGTCTTTCAGTGAGCTTTCAGTACAGCTGCCTTGGAGATGGAGGAAATTAAGCAGCTGTTTATCTTGCTTGGTCTTTCAGAGGACCCTTCTGGTTTTGCATTGCTGAAGG
Source organism: Falco naumanni (assembly GCF_017639655.2). Taxonomy (NCBI): domain Eukaryota; kingdom Metazoa; phylum Chordata; class Aves; order Falconiformes; family Falconidae; genus Falco; species Falco naumanni. The sequence continues at coordinate 7,757,861 of NC_054058.1, read as the reverse complement.
TTGAAGAACAGACACCACAACACCTAGGAAGAAAGGAACCCTGAATTGATTCATGCTTTTAGCTGCTTTCACAATAATAAAATTAATTAAGGTTAATAATACTGGTGCTTGAAGCAAACAGGACATGGTAATAAAGGGCAGCTAGAAATGCAAGCTGGCAATACCTTAATAAGCAAACATACCATTTTTTCCTGTTAGGCTGTGTTAAGCAGTGACTGTCAAGATAAATGGGTGAGCAGAGAAGCAGGCAGAAGAATGTCTTTCTCTGGTTTGTTTCTTTGTACCTTTTTTTATTTAAACACAAACCATGTAATTCTGGCCCCACTATAGTCACGTGGGCAATTTACAATTCACTGGTCTTAAGACTGGAAGCACAAAGGGATTCTGCACTAGCTGGTGGACTCTACATCTCTTTTGAGGCACTGACTTGGAAAAATAATGGTTATGCCAAGTACAGGAACAAAAAGAAGTTTAAAAATATGTGTCTAACACTCAGTGACTTTGAAGGCCAAGTCTGGATTGTCAGCATCCCCTTGGACACATATGATCAGCCAACACTTTGTGACAAGGTCAGGATGGGTTTGGTAAGACTGAGTAAGAGCAAATCATCCCAAATATTATTTTCTTTCTGTGTAGGTTCATTCCAGCGCATTGCAGAGCAGAAATCTTGTGGCATACAAGCAAAGGCAACAAAAGGCAGGTTGAAATGCCACTGTTCTTGCATCTGTTCCCTTTTACCCTCTCATTCTTCCTTCTCTTTCTAAACATGACCTTTTCTATCCAAAATTTCAGCTTCCTACATGAGGAAGCACTATAAAGCAGGCCAGCTGGTCTTCAGTGTTCCTCAGCATCAGGGAAGCCAGGACTGAAAAGCATCAAGTTTGGAAGAAGTGAGGAAGTTTACTGCATTACACAAAAAAATATTCTAGCAGGTGTGAGTTCAAACCAGGACTACAAAATGCTATCTCTCCAAGGTGCTGCAGCACCATGGGAATCCACAGCTGGACTTCCTTGCTTGGCATCATGGGGAGGCAAATTATCAATTATCTAAATTCCATTCAAGTCAGGTGTCTTGACTGAAAAAAGCAAATTAAGAAACAACAGAAATTTGGAAGGAAAGGAGCTGGCTATATACTTAAGAGACTGTTTTAAGAAGTCTACTGCCTTTTCATCTGACTATATTCCAAGAGTCTAACTGACCTTTCTGATTAAGGTAGAGTAAAAACAAACTACTGGAATAAAAGAGAAGTGTCAAAAAGGTTCACATGCAAATTACACACATTTAAATTACTCCAATTCCACTGCTGTTATGTACTAAATCTCATACTACATGAAACCAAAAATAACTATGGCTAGCTTCAGTTGGCTCAGTGTGAACAGTTCAAATTAGTTAGAATGCCTGTAACATGTTCTTGAAAGACCAAAATACATATTTTTCTCCCCTTAGACCCATTTTGCCTCAAAGGATGAAAAGCAACAATTTAGGGCAAAGATAAATAAAGAAAAAGTGTGCACAGTTGAACTGTGCTGATCTGTTCTGCAGCATCATTCATCTTAACAGAAGTGCAAATGGCAGCTTTCTAGGTACCTTCACAGCAAGCACAGAGTAAAGACTACATGAGAAAGTACCCAGAGAATGCAACATCACTTTGCTCAGATGGCACACCACCAACTCCAAAAAACCTACTTAAATTTCTACTTAACTTTATAGCAAATAGTTATATATGAGCATTTTTTTGCAGCGCTTATATGGTCCCATTAACACAACAAGGAATTTTACTCTTATGGAACAAACTGCATGTGAGTGCAGCAGATTAAAAATGTGATCATGTACATACCATTTGCTACATAAAGTTAGGAATTTACTCTCCATCACCCTAAGGTACTTCTAAGATTATTAACAAGCAAACAATTGTTTATTTGATACTACGAAGTATAACCTCCTCAAAGTCTTACAGCCCACACAGGTATATCCAAACAGATACTCCCTTGCTATTTATTCATAGATGGGAACAGGCTTTGGAAAACATAACCTTAAAATAGGAAGACTATGAATGACAATAAAAAACAACAAAAATATCTTTGAATAAAATTGTATCATACTGCATTCCTGACTTTATGCCTAAATTAGCTAAGTTGCTCTGCAAAAGATGCATATGCAGCTTGGATTTAATATCACCATGTAGAAAAAAGAGAAAAACCTCCCCAAAGCTTAAAATATAAGATTAATCTCTTCCATTGCCAAGGGATGGCCAAAGCCAGTGGAATGAGTTGTCAAAATATTTCCAAATGAGCAAAAGCCTTATTACTACATTTACCCTGTGAGATGAAGAGTGGCTGAGAAGCAACCAATACACTTCCTGTCTACATGGCTGAGTGTAGCTCACATCCAAGCAATCCGTTCTTTTCTTAATTAGAAACAAGCTTAGATCCGTTATACCTCACGTATGCAGGCCACGACTGACAACAGGATCCCAAGTATGCTCAGACTCACTCCCCCTCCAAACGCTTACAGAACTGGGTGTAAACCTCAAGTGTGTTCGTGTCCAATGTCTATGTTAGACAAATCTGGATTTGAAAATGAGTTTAAATCCATGCTGGACTTAAATGTAAGTAAGAAGACTGTTCATATGCTTACAGTTAGATGCAACGAGCTTCACCAAATCACAGTATGGTCAGGCAGGGCTGGCTGGAAGGAACCTAGTCCAACCCCCTGCTAAAGCAGGGTCACCTACAGCAGGTTGCACAGAATCATGTTCAGGCAGGTTTTTAATGTCTTCAGAGAAAGAGACTCGACAACCTCTCTGGGCCCCCTGTAATCCATGTTGACTACTCCCGACAATCTTCTTTTCCTCAACATGCTTAGAGATAACCTCCAGGATGAGCTGTAGCTTTTTCTGCTTTAGGGGAGACTTCACCTTAAGACCAGTGTAGAAGCAGTCAGTTATTGTGTTCAGCCAGTGTTTTACAGTTTGACAAGTCACTAATTATTCTGCTGACAGACCAGGCACAGAGCTCTAATTTTAATACTCACAGCCTCAAAAACAGCATTAAAAATAAATTTACTGCCCTTAATAAAACAAGCTTTGCTTCGAATGAGTCATGTAGTCTACAGTCTTTTACACTCATTTATTTTACCTTTAATCACCCTAACTTGATTGAGAATGAGCCACAGAAGGAACCATAAGAGAAAGCAGGAGTTGATCAGAAGTAGGCAAGGCCTGCAGGCCGCAGCAGATTCCCAGCAATGCTAGACATTCCCACACTGTAACATTCCTGTATCCTTTGGATATTCATGCTGTCCCCCCTTGCCCCTTGCTTTTGGTTCTTTCTTTAACTCACTGCTGTAAACTGAAGATTCTTAAGAAAAGCCCAGTGGATTTATCAATGTCAGTAAGGACAGAGCAAGAACCACCTCCTTTGGACTCAAACAAGGAGTTACCATCACTGTATCCAGGTGCATAGGTTGGACAGAAACATGGGGGACCTGACACTATGGCAAATCCATCAGAGATTCTGGAGCTATGTACTAGAGAATTCTTCTGTTCAGAGGGCTGTCAACACACTTAATTTGGAGAAAAGTCAGATAGGGTTGTGGCAAGAGAAGACATCAAGCTCAGGTACATATTTTCTTCAGAGGGGAACCATTAACCTGAACAATCAAATTGGCAATGTATTTCAGCTCTTAGAAAAATCCAAAATGTTTTTAACTCAAAGAAAAAGTCACCTTTTAAAAATATTATTTCTCATCAGTTCATACTGAGCACTTGACAGGCCTATATACGGGTGTCATGACCTTGCCTTCTACGTCACTAGGCTTTTGCTCCAATTCTGAAAACCATAGAATCATAGAATTGTTTGGATGGAAGGGATATTTAAAGGTCATTTAGTCCACCCCCAATGCCATGGGTAGGGACACCTTCCACTAGACCAGGTTGCTCAAAGCCACATCCAACCTGGCCTCGAACACTTCCAGGGGATGGGGCATTCACAGCTTCTCTGGGCAACTTGTTCCGGTGTCTTGCCACCATCACAGTAAAGAATTTCTTCCTAATATCTAATCTCAAATCTATCCTCTTTCAGCTTAAAGCTGACTTGCCCTGTCACTACATGCCCTTGTAAATGGTCCCTCTCCAGCTTTCTTGTGGACCCCCGTTAGGTACTGGCAGGCTGCTATAAGGTGTCCCCAGAGCCTTCTTTGCTGCAGGCTGAACCACCTCAACTCAGCCTGTCTTCATAGGAGAGGTGCTCCAGCCCTCTCATTTTTGTGGCCTCCTCTGGACCTGTGATGTCATTCTCTTGCTTGTTCCGTGCCCTTGCAGGGTCTGAACTAATCACGCACTTCCTTGCAGGACAGCAGCCTGTGTTACTTGTGCCTTTTGCTGAAAAACACCCTTACGAACATCAGTAAGGAAACGGTTTGATGTGATGTTTCTTTGTTTTCAAAGTTTGCAAAAAATTACTTCAATAGTGAGAAAAATATTACTAGAAAGATATTTCTTAAATTAGCCTATTTATAAATGACAAAATAATACCAAGAGGATCATTTTCCACCTCTGAAGTTAACAGAAATAGCTGTGCTTGTCTCTGAAGACTGCAGTATCTCATCTTTCACACTCGGGGACTATGCCATGCTTTCTAAGACCATAAGCCTGGTCCTGAGGCTGGTACAAATCAAGCATAACTCCCTGTTTATTCACAGAGAAATGCAAGGGCAAGTAATATAAAATTTATTGTTTATTTTGACTTGCAGGAATTTGAGCTTGACAAACCCTTCCTGACAGACCTGACCCTTATGCTTAGCCTTCAACTTCTAACCGGGCCAAAGTATTAATGATAAAGGCAATAAATGTCCAAGGCAGTATTGATGCAGTTTTGAAACTGTCTTTTTACCAAATGTTGCTGAAGTACTGCCAACATGCTGGCATTTTGGGGAGCATGGGGGCTTACAGTCATTCTTCGCCATTGACAAGAGGATGCTTGCAGTTACAGTGCATACAGTAGGGCCAAAACCAAGGGGGATATATATATATATATGCACACACAGGGAAGTGGGGAAGCAACACTGAAAAGGCAGACTACAAGGAAAAGAAAGCATCCAGTGGCTACCTATTCTTTTGAAGACCACTTCTGAGGAATTGGACTATTAAAAGAATGAATGCTTCTGAAGGCAGGTGTGGGAATTAACTGGCTAGGGAGAAGTTGTGAGGGCAAGAGACAGGGCAGGCCAAGGAGCTACTGAGCAGATGGGAAAATGCTCCTCACTGCAGAAGGGAGGGGGGCTGAGGGGCACAGGACATCATTGGGGATACTGCCAGGAGAGGAGGGCAGCACCACCTGGGGCACAAAAGCAAACAGAAAGGCCAGGTCATCTCATGAAACAGAGAGCACTCACTCAGTGCCCTAGAGTTTATGGGGAACCCCTGCTAGTGCTCCTAAGGAAAAGCTGACCCCAAATGCATCCCCATCGGGAGAACAAGGAAGGAGAGTAATGACATGGTGTTCTGGTTTCAGCTGGGATGGAGTTAATTATCTTAGGAGCTAGTACGGTGCTGTGTTTTGGCTTTGATGTGAGACTCTTCAGTTCCTCAGGCTTTGTTAGTGAAAAAGCTGGAAGGGCACAAGGAATTGTGAGAGGATGCAGCCAGGTCAGCTGACCCAAACTAGCCAGAGAGGTATTTCATACCATGGGATGCCATGCCTGGTATAGATATCTGAGGGACTGGATGAGCATCGATCAGCAGGTGGTGAGCAGTTGTATTGTGCACCACATGTTTCTTTCTCCCTTTCCCTCTGGATTTTATTCTTTCCCTCCCCCTTTTCTTTGTAATTGTTACAGTTACTGTTATTATTGTTCTTTCATTTTTATTTTATTTCAATTATTACATTGTTCTCACCTCAACCCTTGAGTTTTACATTGCTTTCCAACTCTCCTTCCCATCCTTCTGGGTGAGGGGGGGAGAAAGCTGTGTGGTATCTAATTACCATCTGGGGTTAAACCACAACACAAGGGCTCTGGGCAGACCTTTTTTGCTGCCTGGACATATCAGCCTCTTCACTCTCCTTTCCTCCCCTTGCAGCACTCATCTTCTACCACTTCCCTGCCTCCCACCCGCCCTGCTTCTACTCCAAATCATTGGCAAAAACTTTTATATTTGTAAAAAAATAAAAAAAAATCAGGTTTTGTATATCCAAATGACCACAGCAGCTTCCTTTCTGCTACTGCCATCGCTGGGACAGTCATGCTGTCCATTTCAGCCTGTTGAGGTTCCTTATCCACCTCCACACAAAAACCTGTAACTCCCAAGCACTACCCAGTTGCAATTTGAGTTAAGATAGACAACAAATATTGCAATATACCCATATCAATTAGTTGTCAACAGCTTACCTCTCACCGTGTCTGTTATGGGTTGCAGGTTCTCCTGCTTGTCTCAGCTACATTGGGCATCAAAAGTTACAGTCAGAGTCCAGCTCAGTTGGCTTCACACAGGGCACCAGTTGTTGCAGAACAAACAAACTAGCTGGCTACAACAAGGCTTTACCATTGGTCAGATTCTACTGTCCATGCTGTTTCTCCTTCCTCTAAAGGTGAGACCACACTCCTCTATCCAACCACTTATCCTACCATCCTCAGGGCTATTTAACCACCTAGCAGGAACAAGCTACAGCTGCACATCGTCCATGTCAACCAACCCACTGCCGCTGAGGCAAGGCCACAGCTGCATGTTATCAGTGCTAATCAGCCCACTGCCTGCATTCCTCTACACTACTCCAAATGAGACTACTCAACACCAGCTGATACAGGACCTTGCAGGCCACAGGGCACCACTGCTACTGTAGCTCTGGGATCCGTGCACAGAACTCAACTTTTAGTGCAAAAAGTGCTGCAGCCATTTTTGTGGATCCTGGGCTGGAACTTTTTCAAGACATATAGCAGCTTAGAGCTGGAATACTTTTCCAGCTTAGAGCTTCCATGATTTTCATGTATAAGAATTAAAAAAAAAAAAAAAAAAGCAAATAACTGAGGAAATTACACAGTAATGGGGTTTGCTTTCCTATCACCTCATACCCAGCTCCAGTGTTTACATTGAAATACTACTTCTTTGATCCCATCTGTTTGTACCTCACTCTGCCCTGACTAAGAACTGGCCAAGTGTGTAAAGTAATAGTCAGCCCTAGGTCTTGGAAGTAAGGGGTGGTTTCTGGTCTCTGCTGAACTACATAGAGCCATGAAATAACAAAAAGGAGGAACAAAAAATTAAGCTTGGGATCTTCTCAGACTTTTTTTGAAGGAGCTTGTGGCAAACATGTTTTTGCTTGCTGCACCCCGCTCATGCTGTCAAGGCTGGAACACTACCAAACAGGAAGAAAGGAAAGCATGGGGATACAGACTCTCCTTACAGTAACATTCTTTCCTGGCACTTCTGAATTATAGAACAAGGAGAGTGTGGAAATCAGCCACATCGCCCTTTCAGTCTAGTTTATACACTGCAGGGTTTAGGAGGAGTAAATAGCTATTCTCAAATTCTCATTTTTAAACATACCGTCCTGAATGAAGGAAGCAGCAGCATGGGATAGGATAAAAAGCTACATCAATACACAAGGGGAAACATACTTTGCCAAAGATAAGGAAGCAGGGTCTTCTCAATGCACAACCCTGCATAAAAACTCTGACAGTTATCTTAGCTTCAGAAACTAGCCAACTATTGGAGCTACCAGGAGAATATTTCATTAGTCATGTGCTGAAAATGGGTTTTAGTGAGGTCTCTCTGTTTCACTTGGGAAGAAACCCTAAGGCACAAAATGATCCTCCTGGTTTTGGTGAATGCACTTAATCCTATATGGCTGGACAATTGCAAACTGCCACAGCTAGAGAGCATGTGGTTCTGGAGAACATAAAATATTCTGAGCACTGACATCTAGAGCTTTGAAGGGGATCAAAGAATAGGTGTTTTCTAAACATCCCCTGAATTAATGAATCTGAAGTGTAACATTATGTTTTTCATCTTCCTTCACTGGAAACTGAACAGGGCATATCCAGATAAATATGGCAGGAATAAATGCACTTTTGCCAAAAAACGTTCTTGGCTTTTATTTGTCTTTAACTCAGAGTTTGAGAGCTAAAGTGTCAGTAAAGACAGTTTATTTCTGCTGTAATTGGGAAGACATGGGAATAAAATGCATGTTTCTTCCCCGTCTTTCCAAACATACAGCCAAGCAGACACTGAGTTTATCACATGCTAAAGATAACACAGAAGTAGTAGACCAGCCTTAAGGGTACTACCAGATGCTTCAAAGTGAGATGCAAGAAGCCTCAGATTAAAGAGCTAAAGAATTACTTCCTTGAAGAGGAGTTGCTAGATATCTCTCATCCTTTCTGTCTCTCATCCTGGATGAAAGATTACTTTCATCCAGAAGCACATGGGCTTTATCTCTTTTAAGTCTTTCTTAGTCCTGTTTCTTAAACCTTTCAGGTGTGTCTGTGAAGGTGAACTTTCTTTTTCTCCCTAAGCCACTGTTAATCAAAGAAGCAACTTAGAAATCCAGTAGCTCTTTATGTTTTGGGTTGGTTTTTTTTTTAAATTATTCTTCATCGTTAAAGTCTATTGCTGCTGGTCACTGGAGGCTGCAAATCGTGTGCCTTGCTAGTGCAACTTTTTGTTCCCTGGGACACCATGCCTCCTGCAGATCCCTAGAACTGCAGCTATACACTGTTACACACCTGTGACCAGGTATGTAAAAAGTACATTGGCTCTGAAGGCGACGTTATCTTTTCACAAATATGAATACTGCCTCAGTAATCTTTTCATGCTTTAAAAAGAGTGAAATATGGGAAGAAGTTGTGCAAAATTCTGCACTGGCATTGACACCAGCTTGACTTAACTGCCTACCTGAACTAAGAACAATATATTCAGCCAGGGTAAGAGACCCAAGAATGCTATCTGCCTGACTGCCAGATCCTCCTGCCAGCGCCATCTGCTTGAGAGACATCACAAGTTGTTCCATTACTTCTAGTTTTCCAAATTAAAGTGAGAATTCTTTTTTTGTTTTATTTTATTGGTGTGCAGTTTGCAAAAAAGAGCTTCCCATAATGGGAGAAATCTATTAAGGCTTCTCCTTTCAGACCTGAAAAAAGATACCAGCTATTCAGTGCATTCCTGAGCTCTGAAGAACTGAGCAAACACCCACTGGGCTTTGATTTTTGCTATTATGTGGCCCAAGTCAGCTTCTTTTCCATGTCCAAGTAGCCCAGGAGAAGGCAAATTCTCCTCTTGCAGTTGACATCAATGATATGGCTCCTAAGTAACACCAATGACAGGGTAAATGTAAATCTTATTCAATATTGACTTCAGTAAGACCAACAGGATCCAAGATCTTTAGCCCTTTAGCCCTCTTTTAGTCATCTTCCCATCAGACAATTCAGAAGATACACAAAGCACATGTGTGACATGACTGTAAGATTTAATGGCTTCAGCATGCTAACTGAGCAAAAGTCAAAGCACAGATTTTATTGGTCTCTTCAACTCATTCTCCTCGGCCTGGTTTGCAGCAAAAGTTTGTAATGGCTTAGGAGCATAATTCAGTACAGTTGAACAAGTCTCAGGTTTCTGTGAATTCTCTAAATAAGTCGATCTTGTTTAAAATCTCAATAAGTCATTGAGTTGGGAAGTGGAAGGTCAGAGACCTTGTTCTAAGAAATTGAGAGGAATGAACTGCAGTAAAAAACTAGCAGAAAGCTGTGAGAAAAGAGAGGGGAAAATTGATCTTAAAGAGTATTTGTAAATATTCAGTAGGGGCATGTAAAGACTGGGCATAGCATAAACTGGCCACTGTGGAAAAAGTAACACGTAGTAGCTACAGTAAAGGACTCTGTGTCTGCTTGGCCAATTTCAGTCCTCAGTTTTACAAATTTAAAGCCCATGATATGAATGTGTAATATTGCAAGATGTTCTAACATTTCTAACAAAATGTGTTTTCCCTGTGACTACTACAACAAGCCACGGACCTAAGTGGTATCTTTCACCAAAAAATCCTTGGCACACTTTGCTGTGCAGCTCCATTTTACTGGGAGAAATGAAAACAATGTTATGTAAAATAAGTTGCTCTAAAATAAAAATTTAGAGCAAGACAACCTTATCTTGATCAGATGGTTGAGAGTTAGGTCCTCTCTTGCCATGAACTGCCTCTGGATCAGAAGGATTTTTCAGTCTTGAGATTAAGAGCTGCTCTGGTCAGGCTCAATCCTATGTCAATATGTATAAATGGCTTTGGGAACAGATCTTCTTTCATGTCCTGCCAACAGTATGGACAGGCCAAGAAAATAGTTGACCCCACACACACATCTAGCTATGCAGAAAGCCCTTGTGAATTTCTGTCCCACTAAAACACCATGCTACTCAGAGAGCATTCAGAATTAATCAGAACTATGATTCAAATTTTCCTTTGTTTACAGATACAAAAAAAAAAAAAATAAATCTATTTTAGCATCCAGGGAAGTGGAAATTAGTAAAGAAACAGAATGTAAAGTGAACACTCCAAAGACACATCCAAAATATTACCACGTTCATTGACAACTGCAATAAAACATCATAACTCTGCCCTTCAGCATACCCTGAAGCTGCAGGATGCTGCACAATAAAATATTTAATAAATGTAACCGTTTTTGAAAGACTAGAAGAGCAGCAAGTGAAAGTCAAAATAGTGAGAACAGCCCAAATAGGAAGGAAGAACTCTGAAATCACAGGATATGATTCAGAGAGTACTTATATTCCAAAGGCATTAGGGTATTGCTCAATGTGCTTGAAGTATCACCTTCCTGCTTCTGACTGCAATCGAATTCCCCTGTACTTCAAATAACAAAAGTTCTGCCTAACATATTGGGTTATAGTACCTTACAAAGACAATTATAAAGCCCTGAAATAGATACAGAGCTGTACAGAATTGTGTTGTACAGTAGGAATGATATTTTCAAGTTCCATGAGCACCAGGTCTTAAAACAGCGCTAGAAAGAGGCAGGTATAGCAAGTCACCTTGAGCTCGATTCCGCTGTTAGCTGTGGCCTGCTCTTGCGGAATTGCAAATGAAAGTTTTGTCCATTTCACAAACTGCTTGTGTCAAAGTGTAAGAGTCGGTCTAAAGAGAACAATATTGTCTCAACATTGCTAACAGAGACCTGGAGATGGAATGTGGTCCTCATGGACACCGAGACCCAGCGACCCTGAAGGAGAACTGCATGGTACGAGGAGTACTATGCCGTTCCCTGATACCCAGCACTGGAAGGAACACCTACGATAAGGTCACATAACAGCTGTCCAGAAGATGAATCACAACTGTTGTCGTAACAATGAACCAGAACATATGTGATAACCTTGCTCGTGAAGGCGGAGACTGACAACATTCCATGGGCCAGAGGAGGAGCAACGTGTGTTGCTCGGCATAAAAGATGACTCCTGAGCAACCAAATTTGGGAGATCTTCCCCACCAAGGATCACGACGATTGGAAGGACAAGCAGGATGCTGCTTGGACCTGGGACCATAGGGACGTCTTGGACCCATGGTGGTAGCTATAATCCTCTTTCCTTTTCTTTTTACTTTATCTTTTTTTCACTTTCTGTCTTTCCACCTATCGCATGCCACTTTATGGGCAAACAATAAAATTATGCTGCTTGATTGAAGCATAACTTCCTGGTGTGGTCGCCTTGATTTTTTGCACTTCGAGATCATAGTAAACGAACCATCACGAGTCCACTGAGTGGACCGTGACACAAAGCATACAGTTTTTTCATATCTTTTTATCTGACTTCCATGAATGTTATTTACAACTTGCCTACATAGAATATAGCTTAGCTCTAAATAGGATCAGTTCCTTGCAACTATCTTAGTTGCTGGAGTTGGTACCACTTCGATACCTTAAAACTACTCCTATCCAGAAGACTGAATTGCACTGTAGTAAAACAGGTCTTACATAAGAAAACACTTGTCCTTTGAAGGACAGGGGAAAATTTCAAAACCTGGGTCAATCTTTTGTCCAGTGAAATTGATAACAGTACCACCAGTCTTATGGGACCTTAGGACTGTGCATCAACCAGACTTTGTGACTGGAATACTCTCCTTATGTGTGGTGTAGATCATCAGAAGCATCCCAAAGGGGAAGGATTTATCTTTCACTAAGTTCAGTTGATGCTGAGGTGTTTTAGTCCCTTAATAGATTAGGTCTTATGAATAACTCTCTCTGTGCTCCTGTTGACCATGGCCATGGAGCTTGAACTAATCTCATAAACAGACTTTGAGGCCTGGAATTGTGTGGGTTAGGATAAATATTATTTGAATATGATTGTGTAAAACATTTGATCTGTGACACAACTGTTGAAGCCATTATCAGTATCTTTGCAGTTTTTAGCAATTATATCGTCATAAAGCTGCCAACTGTGCAGTGCTTGCTGGTAGCATTCCAGATTCTGGAAGCCCATGCCAAATACTAATCTCCGGTGAATGTTTTGCTCACTTTGCCTCTACAACTAAAAGTACTTTATGCTGAGAGACTGTTTTCATGCCATACAACAACACTTGTGCTCTAACAACACTTGTGCTCTGCTCATCTGCAGAGTGTCCTGCAGAACAAGTTATTTGCTTTTGGTAGAGCAGATTCCCCACTGCTTGGACTGCAGCCCCTGGACTGATTAACACATTTTAAAATTTCCTTCCCATTCTAAGAGAGAGAAATCAGTGAAATAAATGAAAGTCATTCCACCTGAGGGAAATCTGCAGGGAGACAGAAATTATGTACTGTGAGGAGAGGAGGGTTATGGCTGGAGTCAGGCAGGGTTAAGGAGTGAGCAGGGGATGTAGAAATTGTTTATATTAATGTCTTCACATGGATGAGAGCAGCTGCATCAACTACAAAAGTCATACTGAAAGTTTTTTCTAAATCATGCCAGAATAGCTTGCTCATTCATCTGTCATCCACCTGGCCTCTTCTTCAAGGCACACATACAATTTGGAAATTAAGCAGTAGTTAAAAAATGAACTGCCAATCGAAGAGATTTTTTTAAGAGAGTAAAAAAAAAAAAGGAGGATAGCAAGGTTCAAAATGGTTGAGGTAGGATTTTCATATCTATTCCCATAGAACCTTCCATTCAAACTCATCCTGGTTTCCTCCATACTGCCTTCAGGAACTAGTGAGATGAATTCTTCCCAGCTTTGTCTCTGTAGGAATATATTTTCAACCGTTTTTCTTTTCCTCACACATTTTGACAAGATTAAAGAGGCAAAAAATACAGAAGAGAAACAGAAGAGTGAAGGAAGAGTGAGCTGCTTAGTGAATTAACAGTGGCTCACAGGATCTTTCGTCTTCCTGCTTAGAATTAATTTAGCTTTGGTCGTTGTGAACAGGGATTTGTATGATAGACTGTGTTTTTTAAGGCAATTAACTTACACAAGCTTAGAAATCTCAGAAGGAACCATTACAGCCTTAGTTGTCCCATCTGCTTACCTTCTTCAAGAGAACACAAAAAGGAAATCAGCACTGTGATTTGGGAGCGGACCTATCACTTGAGGGAGCCTGGACTGGGATAAGTATGGGTGCAAAAATTTGAGGATAGCTTGCACTCCTGCAGCTTCAAGCATAAATGAGGATTTTACTTTGGAGCTCTATGACACTCTTTATATGACTAATGGAGACAGAAAAGACAGTCTTACTGTTAAAATTAATTTTTCCAAAAGTAAGTTGTTGTCCATAATTTGTTTCCCCGTTGACTTTAAGGTCTGTAAATGGAATATATATGTTCCTGATAGTTTCAGTAGGTAATATAGCTATTCTTACGAGACTAGGAGTAGGATTTGCTTCTTCCAACTCATTAAGAGTGCTAAGTGAGCAGGACCTTGATCATAAACCTATTCAGGTTAATGGAACAATTTCTATCGCATTTATCTTGCTTCAGTGTGTTGCAGACAATGTAACAGTTATCTCCAAAAAGAAAAATTGAAATGTAGTAAAGATAAAAAGACAGAGTCAACTTACTGGATACAGAAAAATATATCTGCTGCTTTTCTGGGCGTGTGAGAGCCAAATTAGGAATTTGCATTTATTTATGTGAACATCTCAGAAATTAAAAGAATATTCAAGGCTCCTTGGCTTTAAGATTCCACTTAGGGAATCACACAGAATAGCTTGAGATTGGAAGGAAGCTCTGGAGACTGTCTGGACAACCCCCTGCTCTTGAATCATTGTCAGCTAGAGCAGCTTGCTCAGTGTTCTCCAAAATTGCTGAGGGTGCACTCTGTCCCATTGTCCAAGTCATTATTGCAGATTTTAAACTGTATTGACCCCTGAGGTACAGCTTTAGAGACTGTCCTCCAGCTGGACTTTATGCTGCTCATCAGAACTCTTTGAGACCAGCGATTTTGCCATTTTTCAGTCCCTACACCCACACCTCCTTGAAGTAGATATGATGAAGTATATGCCTGCAGTGTGACAAAACTAGAAGGCAACAGTAGTGGGACGAGGGATGGGACAAAGTGAACAGTATTCTTGGATATAGCAAACCAAGAGGGAAAAAGCCCAGGTTAGACAGCTGAAAATAATTCCCATTAGTATTAGTGGCTAAATGCCAGATGAAACATGCAGAGACATTACTGAAATTGTGGGACTTAAGAGATTTGCAAATTCATGAAACAAGGCATTAGAGAAAGACAGAATGAGAAGACTTTCAAAGTACAAAGATTCAGACTTGCATGATGAAGCAAACATTTACATTTCTTTTGGACTCTGCTCTCTGTGTTTATTTCATTACAAGGATCAGCTATTCTTAGTATCACTTGCTATTAAGATCAATGAAAAAGGCTGTGTTAAGGAGACAGAGACTAGGAAAACGGGCAAAAAATACAAAGTGCAGCAAGGTAAGGAAAAGTCTGTAAGGAAAAACAGGCTTAAAGCAAGTGCTAGTGATAGTGAACTGCAAAGGCCAGCTGGAGAAGGTACTGATTGACAGAGCTACTGAAAGAGGAGAGGGAGAATGAAAAACCTGCTCTTCACAGGCTTAACTTACTCCCTCCCCAAGGCAGGGGACAAGATAACTACAAATCTTTTTTTGGTCTGTTTAGTTGCCTAAAGATAGGTGTCTAGTGCTACTTGAGACATTCAGGATGTCTGCACAGGGCTGGCAAGTGCAACACAGAAATGATGAAAGAACTTTGCAGTACTGGGCTGACACCAGCATGTCTGATGGAATAGCATCAGGTGTTCAAGTGATTGAATCAGTCTTCCATCACGTAGTCTGGGAGATGGGAGCTCCACTGCTTGAGGAATGGAAAACCCTACCTTGTTATGGATGTGCCTGAACAGGCCTAGAGCTCCTGCCATGCTGCACACATCAATGTCACTCAAAAAAAGCTTTTCCCGCAGGCCTGCAGGATGATTCTGCTGCAGAAGACATTCTCCTGCCATATCTGCAACCTTTCTGCACAACAACCTGTCTCAACCTACCACATCCACACATGTGAGTTCACAGGTATCATGTTTTAAACAGTAACATCCTTAAACTTGCTTCTGAAGCCCATTTTCCTTCATGAAAAACACAAAGATTCAGAAATCTTTAGGCTAGAAACCTAACTCCTGTACTCGAGGGTGATTAGAAGTGACAATTTCAATTCTATTACGTGGTGGACCTTGATATTGAAAAGGCAGCTGAGATCTCCCACCATTCCTTGGACCTGTAGTTTCCAGCCACTGCCTTTTTCCTACTCATCTCCATGTCTGTAGGACAAACCTGCACACATGTTTATACCTGCCTAGACAAATGTTACGCCTTATCCTGTGCCTCTTCCTCCATTCCTTATGTTCATGTCACTTCAAGAGTTTGAACATTATGTACCAATGTAGTTCATTGACATCAAGATCACAGTAGGGTTCTGATTGTTAACTGATATAAATATTGTCAGAAACATGGTTTTGGAAGATCTGCTGGAAATCAGCAGATACCTAACAATCTCTCTAAGTCTGAAAGAGGAGATGATCAGGTAGATAGTAATTCACCGGGGGGGGGGGTGGGGGGGGGGGGTGGGGTGTATCTGATCAATACAGACAAGTTTTTATACCTAAGCTTGTCAACCATACACCCTTTTAGTTAATGAAACAAAACCAGTTACTCTCTTACTCTATCATGCACAACTGACCATGAGTAAGATTGCAGAGTAAAGTGTGATTTTCTGGCTTGAGGAAGGAGTAGGATAAACCAGGAAGAACCCTCACACCTTTGTCCTAGGGAAGGAGCCCTAGTGTAATTCTGAGTGGAGGTATTAAATAAAAAGATATTTTGATGATAGAAATAGCTGACCTTATTATGACATTTTTGCATAGAGTGATGTCCAAGTAGAACAGATATAAGTAATTTCAGCGTTATAAATCTACTGTCTTTAGCACAGTTTAAAGTTTGCCTGAATTTTTCCTTGCCAGCCAACAATACTGTAAAATTAAACCCAGGTAATGAGATTGCTAGAAAGTTAAACTGAAAGAGATACTCTAGTAAGGGAACAGCTATTTCTAGTAATTTTTTAGTCAGGGAGTGACAAAAATATCAGTCTTGCCTACACAGATAATCTTCAGCAACCTGCAAAATATCATTGCTCTCCATTGTCAAAGAAGATGCAGCAGAAGATGGAGGCTGAAGACAGGGCAGAAAAGGATGGGGAGAGACAGCAGCAGGAGACAGCAGTGGGAGATAGCAGTGGAAGAGGCAGAAGAAGACAGTGGTGCAAGATGACAGCAGAAGATGGTAGCAAGAAGATGAGGCAGAAGACAGCAGCTAAGGATAGCCGTGGGAAAGGTGGCTGAAGATGGCAGCGTAAGAGAGGTGGTGGAAGAACGGATGAAGACAGACAGTGGTGGAAGATGGTGGAAGAAGAAGTGGCAGAAGATAGCCGTGGAAGAGGTGGCAGAAGACAGTGAAGGATGGCAGCAGAATAAGGCCTCTGCCTTCTCTTTCTCCTGCTTATTCCTTCCACCTCCTTCTCTCATTTTGCGTCCAGTGTCATCTCCTTCTCCTCTCCTTCTGCTTCCTCTCCTGCCTATTTCTTACCTCTTTTTGCCTCCCTGTCACCTTCTCCTGCTCTCTTTCTGCCTACTGTCTCACATCCTTTTCCTCTGTGGCCTCTGCTCGTGCCTTCTTCTCTTCTTCCACCTCTGCTGTCGCCTCCTTCTGCTCTATTTCTGCCTTCTCTCTTGCATCCTTATCCTCTATGGCCTCTGCTCTCACCTCCTTCTTCTATTGTTCTGACTTCGATGTCACCTCCTTTTTCTCTCCTGCCACCTCCTCTGTTGCCTCCTTTTTTGTCCACTGTTGCCTGTTCTTCTCTCAGTCCAACTCCACTGTTGCCGCCTCCTTCTCTTTCTCAACCTCCACTATTTCCCCATTCATCTCTCTTCCACCTTCTCTGTTACCTCCTTCTCTCCTGCCTCCTCTCACATCCTTCTTCTTCCACTTCATCTCACCTCCTTCTCTCCTTTTGCCTCTTCTCTTGCCTCCTCTTCTTAGCCTCCTCTCTCACCTCCTGACCTCTTTCCTTCTCTCTCACATCCTTTTCTTCTCTTTCCACCTCCTCTCCCACATTCTTATCTCACCTTCTGCCTCCAGTTTCTCCTATTCTTCTGTCCCTCCACTTCTGCTGTTGCCTCCTTTTCCTATCCTTCCACCTCCTGCTCTCATTCCACCCACTTCTCTCACCTCTTGTTCTCATTCCACCTCCTTGCCTCACTCTGCTCTCCCTCCACCTCCTCTGTCACCTCCTTCTACTGTCCTTCTGCCTTTTCTCTCCCCTACTTCTTCTCTTCTTCCACCTCCCCTCTTGCCTCCTTCTTCTTCCTTCTGCCTCCTCTCTAGGCTCCCCTGTTGCCTTCCTCTGCTCTTCTTCCACCTCCTCTCACACCTTCTTCTCTCCTTTCACATCCTCCATCACCTTCTTCTTCTCCCCTTCTGCCTCCTCTCTCACATCCTTCTTATCCTCTACAGCCTCTGCTCTCACCACCTCTTTCTCTTCTGCTTCTACTGTCACCTCCTTTTTATCTCATCTCCTTTGTCTCCTCCTTCTTCTCTCCTTCCACCTCCTCCATTGTGCTCTTTTCTTCCTCAGCTTCTTCTGTTGCCTCCTCTTGTTGCATCATTCTCTTCATCTCCTTTCTCTGTTGCCTCCTTCTCCTCTTCTGCCCCATCTCTTGCTGCCTTCCTCTCTCCTTCCACCTCCTCTCACCTCTTTTTACTCTCCTGCTGCCTCCTCTGTCACATCCTTTTGCCTTTTTTCTGCCTCCTCTCTCTTATCCTTTTGCTCTTCCACCTGCAGCGTCACCACCTTCTGCCTCCACTGCCAACTCATTCTTCTCTTCCTCTGCCTCCTCTCTCACCTCCTTCTCCTCTTGTCCCACCTGCTCTTTCACCTCTTTCTGCTCTCTTTCCACCTTCTTTTTCACCTCCTTCTTCTCTCCTTCCACCTCATTATCTTTCTTCCTCAGAAAAACAGTGAGTTGGGTGACACCCCACTAACTTCCTCCTTACTGGTATCATGAGGCAGAAGTACCACCAGGGATCCTTGCCCATTTCCACTTATTTCTTCTTCCCTGTCATCAGGTACAGCTCCAGGCACAGGGCCCAACATTTCCCATGAGGACAGAAAGGTGGTGCCCACATTGCTCAGCATGAAGACCTCTGTCATTTGTTGCCTAGGTGGTGCCCACATTGCTCAGCATGAAGACCTCTGTCATTTGTTGCCTGTGTTCCTTTCACCCTTGCCACTCTCACAGTTGTGCATCCCTGCGCTCGTGTGGTTCTCCAGCTAGCGTACACTGAGTTTGTCCTATTCAGGAGAGGCCATGTAGATGTCCTTCCAAGCAGAAACACCTGAAGGTGCTGTGGAGAGGATTCCAGTGGCCTGAATCTTGTAAGCCTGTGAGTAGAGCATCAGAGAAGTGTCACTGGTAGAGCATGAGTGAATGAAATCTCACTGTACAGCTGCTAGTGGTCTCACTGGCCGCATCCCAGTGGCACCTTCTACACCCCTCTGGAGGACAAGCTCAGCCCTGCCAGAAATGGAAACCACCTTGGACAGGTCGATCCACAGGGCAGAGGGGGCAATGACCCAGATGGTCTCGGTCCTTGAGCACTCCTTGAATTTGCCAGACAAATGTGCTCCTGAAGCAGGGCTGCCAGAAGCCCTTGTCCCAGAGGCAGCGCCAGGCTGAGATTCCCAGGCTCCCCAGCTGGGGCCCAGCTCCCAGGTAGAAACCATCTCTGGAGGAACTTGGGCTGCTGCCTGTCATCAAGGAGGGTGGAGGGAGAGGCCACCCTGCCCCCAGCCCTCAGCACTTCCTCTCCTTCATGCATCCCACTTTGAGCCACACTTGATTCTTTTTTCCTTCCTACTCCAGCGCATTTACTGTCCCTGGCTCTTCACAGGCATCTACCTTCCCCTCCTACCCCCCTCACCAACCGCTGGGCCGGGGTTGCACACACATGCATGCACACACACACTGACCCCTCACACTCCCATCACAGCCATCGCTGCACCAGCCTAGAGCACTCCCAATATCCAGCCCTGTGTGCGACCAGCCTGGCTGGAGTGGGCAAAGGCTCAGGGTGCTGAGCATCTCCTGCCCCTGCACTCGCTCCGTGGGGAAAAGATGGCTGGAGAAAGCAGCCAGGACAGGCAGTCGTGGCCTGCTTTGTTTCCTGCCCCTCCTAGTCCCGGGATGAGAGCTGTTATGGGTAGGGGAAGCGTGGGGGACCTGAGATCCTCTTCCCACTCTTTCCTTTGTGATGGTCAGAAACATTCCCAACCCCGTTGCAGAGAGTTAAAATAAACGAACTGCAGTGGGGTTCACAGCCCCCGGCAGGAGAGCAGCTGGAAGCTGCGGGCACTGTTTTGCTCTTCAGCTAAAGGCATGAGGGAAGAGCTTCATTGCAAAGCCCATGAGAGCCCTCAGCAGGCAGGAGGCTTGGGCTGTTGTGGTGTCTTTCCTCGTCCTGCCCCTCGTGGTGTGAACTGCTGTGCTCACAGTGCTGCACAGGGAACAAGAGCCCTCACTCAGCCTCTGTGTGTGTGTGTGTAAATTCAAACATGAACCAGCCATGGCTGGGGAAGAAAGGGAAAATGCATGGGAAGGTGCAAGAGACCTGTGTGTGTCCATAACCTGTGTCCTTACTAACCTGATCTCCTTCTACAGTAAGGTGACCTCCCTAGTGGGTGAGGGAAAAGCTGTGGATGTTGTGGATGTGCCTGGGCCTTGGTAAGGCCTTTGACACCATCTCCCACAGCATCTCCTGGAGACACTCATGGCTCGGATGGACGTACTGTTCGCTGGGTAAAAAGCTGGCCGGGCCCAAAGAGTGGTGGAGAATGGAGCTACATCCAGCTGGTGGCCGGTCACAGGTGCTGTTCCCCAGGGCTCGGTACTGGGGCCAGTCCTGCTTAATACCTTTATCAACAACCTGGATGAGGGGATCGAGCGCACCCTCAGTAAGTTTGCACACAACACCAAGTTAGCAGAGGGGAGTGTTGATCTGCTGGAGGGTAGGAAGGCTCTGCAGAGGGATCTGGACAGGCTGGATCAATGGGCAGAGACCAATTAATTGTATGAGGCTCAACAAGGCTCAGTGCCAGGTCCTGCACTCGGGTCACAACAACCCCACACAATGCTACAGGCTGGAGCAGAGTGGCTGGAAACTGCCTGACAGAAAAGGACCTGGGGTGCTGGTTGACAGCTGGCTGAACATGGGCCAGCACCATGCCCAGGTGGCCAAGAAAACCAACAGCATCCTGCCTTGTATTAGAAACAGTGTGGCCAGCAGGACCAGGGCAGTGATTGTTCTCCTGTATTCATCACTGGTGTGGTGGAAGTTTATTAAATAATGATTGATTACTGCTTATGAAAGAGTTTTTGATCATGTATTTAATTAGGAATTGTTTAACTTGGACAGTGAGATCAAGGAGCTCAAGGACAAATATAAATCACACTTAATGCATCCAACAGATGGTGTTTATTCTGGGCGCCCTGAATGGGCAGGCTGTGAGCAGGACCATCCGGACAATAAATATTGTATGCAGCTGTGTCATGACGGTAACTCTACCACGTCTGGACAACTGGCCAACATCCCTGGCGTATGTGGACCTTACAGACTGTGAGACAGTGTATGCCTGTGCTTGGCACAAATTTAAAAGTTTGCATACACTAGGTATTGTGTACCTAAAAAAAACCCGCTTTTGTTTTTGCTGAGTATAAAGGCGGACAAGCTCCAGGACTGGGCCAGAAGCCTCACCTACAGGTGGACACACCATGTAGGAACTTCCCAGTTACCGAGAGACTCATGGCGCCAGCTGCAACGGGGCTTCCCAGACGAAGCATGGGCCTGGATGATGTTATTAAGGTGGTAATTGGTGATGTATCATTTTCTTGATCACTGTAACGCTTTGCAGTAAAGATTTGATGCATTGCTCCTATTGCTTTTTTATCATGTTGTGCATAATAACTAGTACTGTTTCCTTTTATCATACTGCATGTTGTTGTCCTTTATTGTATTGTAATATAATAAACTACATTTATTTTTGTATTTGTTTTGGAGTCCATTTTTGGTTGGTATCCAGCCAGTCAGCAAGACAACTGGGGAGGCTGCACCTTGAATACTGTGCTCAGTTTTGCACCTCTCACTACAAGAAACACATTGAGGTGTTGGAGCGTGTCCAGAGAAGGGCAACGAAGCTGGTGAAGGGTCTGGAGCACAAGTCTTATGAGGAGCAGCTGAGGGAACTGGGGTCGTTTGGTCTGGAGAAAAGGAGGGTCAGGGAGGATTCTATTGCTTTCTACAGTTACCTGAAAGGAGGATGTAGGCAGGTGGGTGCAGGTCTCTTCTCCCAGGTAACACATTAAAGGACAAGAGGAAAAAGCCTCAAGTTACACCAGGGGAGGTTTAGATTGGATATTAGGAAAAAATTATTCACTGAAAAGGTGATCAAGCATTGGAACAGGCTGCCCAGGGAGGTGCTGGAATCACCACCCCTGGAACTGTTTGAAAAATGTGTAGATGTGATGCTTAGAGGTATGGTTTAATGGTGGACTTGGCAGTCCTGGGTTAGTGGCTGGACTCTGTGATCTTAAGGATCTTTTCCAACCTATGATTCATACCTCATTCCTCCAGCTTTCAAGGACTTCAGAAGGAGAAGGGGAATTTTCAGCATTCCTCTGCCTAGCATGCACTCAGACTCTCAAGCAATCTCAGCATAGTTCTGTCCATGCAGCCCCCTTCTCCCTTCCCCACCCACCCCCTGCATCTCTGCGGGGTTTACACTTCCCCATGATTGTGCATGTCATTCCCCAGTGTTCCCAGCCAGACAATCCTTTCTCACATTTCATGTCCTGCCCAATCCAAATATATCTCGCCCCTATGCAGTATTTCCTCTTCACACATCTCTGGGCAGTTACAAAAGGCAGGTCCCTGAAGGGACAGGGGCTTTCTCCCCATGGTTGCCTGCTTGTTCTTTGTGGCCATACTGGCCCCTATGTGTACGTGAACTCGGCTCACCCCTGAGCACACACGTCAATTCCACTGCTGCTGCCTCAGCTGAGTGCCCAGCTGCTGGCAGCACTCCATTCCCCAAAGCTTCCTATACTGAGGATGGGCAATGAATGAGGTGGGCAGGAATCCCTGGATCTCCTGCAATGGCTGTCTATCTTTTCTGCTGTGCACAGTCCCCAAATGGTTCCTTTCTTGCACACAAACTGCACAGGAATGCATCTTGCCTGTCGGAGAGAGATGGGAAACTCACCTGAATCTGAAGAGCTGTCCCATCCCTCCCGCTGTTCCCTAGCCTGGCCTGTTCTTTCTCACTTTCTTCTCTACCATGGTCCCTAGTTCATGTTTTTCCACTTTTTCGTCCTCCTTAATGCTCTTCTTTTTCCTTTCCAGCATTGGCTCTGGAACAGTCCCCAGATACAGAGATATGACAAGACCAGTCCGTGAGTCTGAGCTGTTCCAAGAAGTCGTCCTCCAGCACAGCTGCGTGCTGGTACAAGCTGCCTTTGGAGAAGGACTCCCGGCTGGTCCTAGTGGCTTCTGCATTAGAAGGTGGTAAAACAAATGTTGAGGAGGCTCTCCAAAGCCATTTCAAGAGCAGTGAGATACAAGGAGACAGGATGGCCCTCTTGATAGAGCATGCCTTTCTCAACGGCTCTGGCACTGTTACTGTGTTGAGGATGAAACACAGTGGCTAGGCTGCTGGGGGAGCTCAGCACAAACCTTCCCCTGCACAAAAGGGACGTGCTTTCCTCCTTGTCGGTGATGAACACGGCAGCATGATCCCTTTCACTCATTACCTCCCCTGCTTCCTAGCCCTCCCTTCCTCCTCTTCTCAGACTCTGTGAGTTTATTTGTCCTGCTTTCTCTCCTTGCCATCCCACTCCTCCTTGCCTCCCTCTCCATTTAACTCTCATTTACGTTATATTCACTTCTGTCAACCCTTCTTCCCCTCTCTGTCTCCCTTTCCCTCCCCACTTTCTTCTGGCTCTTTTAAATCTGCACTCCACAGACTTCCTCTCATCACACTCCAACCAACCCTGCTCATGATTCTCACTGTGAAACAGAAAGATGTTTGCGTAAGAAGCCCTTGAGCTCTCCCTCAGCATTCCTGAGCTCTCTTCCTCTTCCTTTCAATTGGTGCATCCCAACGGATGTGCACACGCTCAGGCTGCCACGCACAGCCCCCCTCCCACCTACGCATACGCACACATACACACAGCAGGTCACCAGTGGAGCAGGGGACATGCACCTCATGCCTGCATGCAGGTGTTATCCCCACTGTCCCAGCCAGCCTTCCCAGTTTCAGGTTCTCTCTCACTGCCCTGCCCACCTACAAAGAGACGGGCCTCTTCCTCCCTCAGCCTTCCCTCTTCACACATCTCCATGCCTGTGCTGCCACCATGGGCAGGTTGCTGGAAGGAGGTGGCCTTTCTCCATGGTTCACCACTGGTTCCCAGTGACCATCCCGGCCCCTGTGGGTAAGTGAACTTCCTTCTGCTTGAACAGCTGCGCTGGAACCACCTGCTGCTGCCTCAGCTGTGTGTCCAGCTGTGCATCCAGCTGTTGGCAGTGCTCCATCACCCAAGGCTTCTAGGGGGAGGGTGGGCAATGAGTGAGGTCAGCTTTTCCTCAAACCTCTTCATTCAGAAAACTCTCCAGATCTATAAATTATTTTTTTCTGTTCCGTTTTAATACTTTAATTGAGAGTACTGAAGTAATTATTTTTCATAACAAATTTGCTATTGTGATTGAAGCTGATTTGTGGTTTGGTTGCCGTTTTTTTTCCCTCCTATGTGCCTCTCTCAGAGAAACAGGGCACTGCCCCATAGCTTGCTGACATCCCTATGCCACCCCATCCCATGTCATACTTCAGGGATATGTTTTTGTGTCCCCTTCAACACATTTCATCTCCTCCCATCTATTCCCTTCTCTTTCCAGGCCAGGTTCTTCAGCAGCCGCCAGACGTTGTTGTCCGAGTGGCAGACCCTGTGTCTCTGAACTGTTCCCAAAAGAGGAATGCACTCTTGACTGTGTACTGGTACAAGCTGCCCATGGGGAGGGACACCACTCTGCAGCTTGTTGTACACTCAGAGAAGGAATTCAGAAACCACTTGCTAAGTAGTGGGACAAAGGGCAAGTGCTTCTCTGTGGAGATATATCATGTCCTACTCAATCACTCAGGCACATGTTTCTTTGCGGAGCAAGACACAGTGACACAAAAGCTGGAGCAGCATAGCACGAACCTTTCCATGCAGACAGGGATCTATCCCCAGTGCACACACAGCCCTGTACGTGACAGTACCCTGTTTTCTCCTCTTGCCCACCAGCTCTGTCTGCTTTAAGGAAAGTGGTGGTATCAACTGCCTGTCTTCTCCCAGCCTCTAATTTCTTCCTTATTCTTTCCCATATCTGAATCACCTTTTGACTCTCCTCTCTTCTTGTCTCATTGCCTTGCCTTATTCCTCTGCCATCCATAGACTGCCTCCCACTTTCCTCCTCCACTCTTTCTCTCTGTTCCCTTCCCCTTTCTTCTCTGTCCTCTCTCACACCTGTCCCCCTCTGTTTCCTACATCCTCTTCCATTTCTTCTCCCTTTCATCCTGTAACACTAACTCATGGGTAAGCAGGATGAGGAATAGTTCATACAGCCCATTCCTTCTCCACCAGCTGGAAAGCCAAGGCCAACCTGGAATTGAACCTAGCAAGAGATCCCAGAACTGAGCGCTCCTGCGTGTTCTCATGTGTCTATGAGATTTGAGGGTCTCCTGGGACTGCTCACACTGTGGTTTCAGGGGGTACAGGTGCCTCACTGGTAACCTGGAGCTCAGCACGCTGCCACACATGAGGGACTCCAAGTTCCAGAACACTGGCTGGACCACACCACTGAGCACTTCTGTGTGTGTCCTGGTCTTTTGGCTCCACCAGTCTCCAGGAAATGGGTCTCCAAGTCATGCTGCTACCCTGTAACCTCAATACTCTTGATGTATGTGTAGCCCAGGTCTCAATGGTATGTGGGGATGGAGCATGGTCCTGCAGGTGAGGAGCCCCATGCTGCAAGGTGCTCTGTGGCAATAATCCACGATACCTTTGGCTCTTCTACCCACAATAGAGCTGTCAAAGACAGCAGCAGGATCATTCCCCCACCCTGCTCCACACTGGGGAGGCCACAGCTATGGACTGGAACCACCCTGCATTCCCAGGACAAGGGAGATATCTATCAGGGTCTTGGAGATGGTGAGCACTGGAACCCCACTGGCAGGTGGGGAGAGGTTAAGCATTCTGGGTTTGGCCAGAAGACAAGAAGGTGGGGGAACATCATTTGCAGCCTTTCACACCCCAGAGGCAGCTGAGGATGCGTTAGAGACAGACTCTTCTTGGAGGTGCCCAGGAAAGGACTGAAAGGTGATGGGCACAATCTGGGACAGGGAGATTCTGCTGGGGAACTATGGGGTGGGGAACTGGGATTTTACTGTCCCTAGGACTTGGTGTTCCTGTATTGAGCGTGATGGCTCCTTGGATCCCCTCTCTGGGGACTCCAGGGGCAAGCAGTAATGCCAGACACCCTTTGTGGTGCAGTTCTTAGACACTCAGTGGGTGAATCCCTAACTAGAACAGAAGCCCCTGTCACAGGGCAGGTTGTTGGCTTTGCTCTCCCAAGCGGCTTGCTGGGAGCAGAAGATGTTTGACTTGAGCCCTAGGCTCCTACGCCACTGAGGAGCTTCCTAAATCACTTTGGGGTCAATGACATACCCTGAAGAGGAGCACAGGGCCCACCAGCTCTCTCCCTTTGACCCAGAGTATGCGCATCAGCAAAAGAAACAGACCAGGCAGGCTCTCCACCCCTAGGAAGGTGGAATTTGGGATGATGAGGCCTCCAGTGGCTCTGCAAGCACAGCACATGGTGTCCTACTCAGTCTGCAGGCAGGGACCAGGTCTTCCCCATGGAAGATCCAAAGTCTGTTTCAATGCCTTGCCCTCTTCTGACCTCCTTGCAAAACACCACCCTCTTCCCCTCTTCCATTCCTCCCTGCTCGCCTCGTTTATACAACGGCATGGATCATCTGTCCTCCCAGGAGAGACAAAATAGCGAGCAGTGACACAAGTACATTCCTCCAGCTCACGTATTTGCTTTCAGACACCCAGGGAGCTACAGTCAAGCGTGAGCATCAAAACCCACAGTAACAGATCCTGTGCGTTGGCCCAGACGGCACTTTGCACACAGGAGACATTTCCGTGCAAACCAAGAAGTCTGTCAGTGCACGTATCTTTCTCCATTGTATCTTTCACCTATGAGAACCCAAAAGCAACAGAGCTTTTGAACAGCTGCTTTAAAGTTCCTCCTCATCCTTTCACCTATGACCAGGACCATGAAGCGCTGTGCTTGTAAAACTGCATATCACAGTGCCTCCAGAGCCCTGAGCCAGGCTGCTAAATGTGAGTCTGACAAAGAACGAGAAAGCTTCTATGGAAAAGGGAGGCATCAGCCCAAGGACAGAGTAATCTGGGAAGGATGTAGGTGAATGGATGCAGCTGTAGCTTTGTATCGGGTCTGGCTGAGATGGAGTTAATTTTCCCCACAGCAGCCCCCGTAGTGCTGTGGTTTGTATTGTTAGCAAGAAAGGTGTTAATAACACACCAGCCTTTGGTTACTGCCGAGCCTCCCAGCCAGCGTGGCAGAGCCCAGCACGCTGGCCATGATACAAACCTCTGTCCCTCTGTCCCTCGGCAGCACTGACACCTCGCAGGCTGCAGGGGATCGGGTCCTTCCCACCGTGCAAGGGAGGGAAAGGTGCAGGCAGAGACCCATGCCGGTTACTCGTATGAAGGTGGAGAAACCCAGCCTCTTCCCAGCGCCTCACCTGCTCGCTGGAGGAAAATAACCAGGTTCACGTACTTTGTGCCTCTGTGTCTCAGAAGAGCCACAGAATTTGTGCTGCCTGTACATCACACGTACCTAACATGCTTTCTCCATTTCCTTTTTTCTGTTAAACACCACACGACTGAGGAAACTTTCAGCGATCTATAACTATGCCCACCTTTCTGGAGACAGACAGGAGGAAAACGTCAACATTAAGCACATAAGAGACTCAAGAGAGACCAGAACATTCTATTCAGCTAGGGGTTTCTCCATATCATGCAGCTATGCAATAATGCCTGCATAGCTATAGCATGCAGCTAATAGCCTACACATGAAGCCCTTCCCAGTAACACAGACTGCAGTCGTCCAAGCACAAACCCAGGTGGCCCCAAGAATGAGGTGTCTCAGGAGTCTATTATATCACAGCTATTTTATCAGGGTAAAGTCTCCCAGTTACAGACATATATTCAAGGATAAACAGATCCACATGTGCCCTCAGACACCACCAGTCAGCTCACACCGGCTGGCTGGGGACAGGCTTGTTCACTAATGACCTTATTGCTCCTGTAGCACACTTTATCTTTCTCTCTGTGCACTGTTTTTTTTCCTTCTCTGTCGTGTCCCCCCCCCCCCCCCCCCTCTTTTTATCTTAAAATGGTTTTCTCCCTTATTCTGCTATTTAATTTCTCTCAGAAACTCTCCCCCTTCATTTGCTGTGGTATTTAGATTTATCTAGGATAATTTGAGATCTCCTTGGAAATCTTTTTACCTCCTTTTCCAAATATATCAAACAACAGATATCTCAGCTGTGACCCAGGGCTAACAAAGGGATTGTAATCCCTGCTTCTTGAAAACAGGATTTTTCCCAATTTCTTCCCCCCTTCACTTATTTTGTCAGGAGCTATTCCTTCTTATCCTAGAATTGTGCGATTTCTGAGTCACAGATCCTCCCCTCCACCCTTTCCCAAGAGGCATGTTGACTTTTACACAAACCAGCACAATTTGTTGCCAAGTCCTATTCTTAATGGTTCTTCCAAGTGTTGTGCCTCTTTGGAGAAGCTGGACTGACCAAGAGTTTTAGCTCTGTCTTGCCTTTGGAACCTTTCACTTAAGTGCTGCTGCCACTTGGTTACTTCCCTCCTGTCCTGTCAGATTTGTGCAGGGTTTTCATGCCCTCATATGCACACTGATCCGACTGGACTTTTTGCTGAGAAAAAAGTACGGGGCGCTTTGTCCTGTTGACCTTCAGGCTTCAGTCAGAGCTGGCAACTCTCAAATCCTCTGACTCCTGCTGTGCAGAGCTGTGTGATAAAAGCAGTATGTGGAAATATCAGCAGAAAGAGAGAAGAAAAATAGTGTCCTCACATCTCAGTGCTCTGCATATGTCTGTTGCTCTCATTAGAGAACACAAAGGAAGAAACAACTCTGTCAGTGACCTTTTCATGGCACTGTCCACCACAGGCATTAGTTCCAGCCATGTGGTGATAGGACCTGTGACTTGCAACTGCTCCCGGATAAGAACTCTGCCTCCTGGTGAAAACAGACTGAAGAGAAGGATGCCTGGCTGCAGCTCAGGGCTTTTTGTGGAAAAAGGAAGATGCTGAGAATGAATTCAGCAAGTGTTTCCAGAGCAGTGGGGCACAAAGCTACACTCTGATCCAGTTCATATATTGTGCCTATCTCAGCAACTCAGGCACCTATTACTCTCCTAGCAGATATTTCAGAGACAAAGCATCTGAGAGAGCTGGCCTCGAAACTTTCTGCAGGCAAATGGCACTTGTTCCTTCATGCCCTGCTCTCTCCTCTCCCTCCCTTTCCTCCAGTGTCAGATTTCTCTTAAATTTCTCCCCATCTCACCTATTCTCTGCTTTTTCTATCCTTTTATTCTACTCAGACTCTCCGTTCCCCTTTATTCTTAGGAGGCAGCTACACAGCCCACTGGCAACTTTGTCAGCTTTTTCATGGACTTTAAATTCCAGTGCCAGCTGGGGTTAGGAGGAGCTAAAACCAGAACCCAGGAACATCTCTGTCCTTTTGACTCTTCCAGGAAAAGTAAGCAAGACCAGTACAACCAGTGAACTGAGCAGGAAGGTACAGACAGCAGCCCCAGTGGCACTGGTACGTGAAAAGAACAAGCTCTAGCACGAGGTTAGTTTTGTTCCCCAAGCAGAGCTCTCAGGGAGGTTCCACTAGGAACGTTCAGTCATATCGTTGGGGGTGGGAGCAGGGGCAACGGGGAGTGTTTGTGTTGCTGCATGCTATTTTCTACAGTAGGAGTACGCTGCTGTGTGATTCAGCACGCTTTCAGCTGTTTTAGGCAGTTTTGTAGCACCTGAGTATGTGAAATGGTAAACATGATAAACAGAAAAGACGGTCTGCTCCAGAACTGGCTGCATGTAACTGACTGAAAGGCTCCTGAAGATGAGTCTGCAAAGTGTTCCAAGATCCTGCTAGCTGAGAGGCACTACAAATAATAATCTAGAATGTCCCCAAAGTGATATTCCCTGCCTCTTTCCTCCATATCATAACCTATGGAAGGCACACAGTTGCACAAAGAAAATGTGCCTGAAAGTCTTTATTTTTTGATATTTTTTGTATGTCCAGATCCAAAACAGAAGAAAATTTTGAGGAGAAACAGGTCACATAGAACAAGGAGTGTCTCAGTTGGAAGACATAGTTGATCTAATCCAGGAGACGTAATTGCAGACCTTAGTGTAAACCCCGGGATAGCCTTTCTGTGCACATCCGATACCCCAGGAGACAATGCCCTGGAGCTGCCCGTTGCAGACCACTGGACCGCCGGAATCCCCCTGTGCACATAAAGGATACAGATATTCAGCAAGTGATATCAGTGTTAAGTGATGAGCCAGAGATGCCAGAAATCACTGACAGTGGAGGGAGCACCACTGAGTTTTTCTACACAGAAGTTCCACAAAGGTCATTTCTGGTTACCACTCTGCACCTGATGCTACTGTGCCTTACTTCAGCTCCAAGGGCACCACAGCCAAGGATGAGTAACCTGCCTAGTTTTGATGGATGCAGTCCTTGGCAGACTTTTAGGATGTGTGTGTCTTAAACATTATTCTGCCAAATATTTCATGGAGCTAGGCACACGTCAAATGCAGAGCAATTGTCAGGTGTGTTCATTTTCCAGACAGCCTGGGTCTTGACATGCCAGCTTTTCTGTTTTCAGTGAGTCCAAAACATTTGTGTCCTGAGCTCTAAAGTCACTGTGATGACTATTGACCCTCTGGTGCAGCACTCCTCCGTTTCCAATAGCCTAAGGTGCAGGAGGTGGCATAGTCTGCTTGTGGAGATTTAGGGAAGAGGTATTTGCTATCTCAAAAAAGGGACAATGACTGACTGAGTGGTAAAACACCTAGTCTCACTCAATAAGCAACTTTCGCCCTAAGCCTCTGCTGTTCAAAAAACAACACGCAAACATGCCGGTGCAGTGAGTATAGCAGATTCTCTCATGTGAAGGCCTCTACTACTGGCAAAAGGCAGGAGAGAAACATATGGGAAAGGAAAAGCAGATGTATTACCTGGCAGGAGTCTTTGCCTCCCTCCATGAATCCTACACATATCATGTTCTTGGTAATTTTCCCAGGGTAGGCTTTGGTGCACACGCTTGAGGAGAGTACAGGAGCCTTCAGGCACTGCAAGGTGTCTGGGTAGGGATCTGCAAGAAAATAGGGACATGGTTGATGACATCTCCAAGTTCATTTCAGAACCCAGAGATCTTTCTGAGCAGAAAAGGAATCACTGAACAACCTGTTTTAGCTATCATCACTCTTCCTCCAAGCAGTAATTGCAGCACCGATTCCTTTTGCTCAGGAAATCATCAAGTGGCAAATGTGGAGCTAAGAGCTGCTCTTGGAGCATGTATGCGGGGGGGAACCTGGGCCTCAGGAAAACCATCCTCTCCTCTGGTGCAGGTTTAGTTGTCACCAGCGGATTAGCCACCAGTCACCATGCACACCTCTGACTGTTGGTGTAAGGGAATGGAGCTCCCTTGTCATAATTTCAGATGCACAATCGCAGATGTTGATCTTGCTCTCTGAGAACTTGACAGCTCTATTGGCATGAGTCAAATTGCTCATGCTTGGCACTGCACGGCTGGTGGTGCCAGGCCACAAAATTCATGGCTGTGTGAACATGCTAGTGAAAGGCACATGGATGACTTAAGTGATTCCATGTTCCTAACACAGAACAAGAAGGACCTTATAAAGGCTTGCCTTTAAAGCAGTGAAATGGTTACTGTCCTACACAAACTGATTGCTCAGAATAGGCTTGTCCCACAGCACTTCTCTGTGCTTCACCCTCTACTGCTGAGAGTTAATTGTGAGGTCTCAGAGGGTCTCCTGGGCCCTCACGGTGCTGCACGTGCCCACGGAGTACTCACTGGTACTGCTCATCGTGTCGCCCCAGCCAGAGATGAGGCATGTGGTGCCCGTGGCCACACAGCTGGTGGGCAGAGGAATGGTCTGGACGGCTCGGTTGAGCTGGGCTGGTTTGGAAAGCTTGATGAGCATAATGTCATTGTCCAGCGTGGAGGCGCTGAAGCCAGGGTGGCGGATGACTTTAGCTGAATTGATGAACTGCTGCGTCGATTCTGTGAGCGCCAGGTTATGTTTCCCAAGCTGTACCTGGATGCGACTAGAAAAGAGAAGGAATGGCAAATACTTCACTGCTGCTGACAGGTTATGAGGAACCTCCCCATCACCGTATGCACTGGCTTCAGCCATCACTCTCGTAGTAGCTGTTTTCATGCAGGTTGTCTTTCTTGTCCTGCAATAAGTCCTGGGGATCCACACCGAGATCTTACCCACTCCCAGGACAGTGATGAATTTCTGCAGGTTTACTTCATTGAGCAGAGACAAGTTGAATACATAACAGTGCTTTATACAAACATTTTGAAAAAAGGCAAACTGCTATCACGCTGATCTCATTCCTCTTTCTGTTTTCCAGTAACTGTTTTTTAGCAAGATTAATGCAGTTTTTAAGAAATTACAGCCCGTGGCTCGTTGCTAGATTATTGCACTGTCATTTCAGAAAGTGCTCTGCACTCACAGAAAAATCTGCAGAAGTGAAATACCCCTTATGATGCCTCAGCCCAGCTTCCTGAATGAGCCACACATTCCTTGCCTGTCTTCTCTCAGAACGGAGTCACTTACATATCTGGATCTCACAGCTCATAATTCCTGCTAGAAGTGAACTGGAAGAAAGCAGTAGGTTACGGAAGAACATAATTTTTCTACTCACGACTTGTAGCAGTGAGCAGCTGACAGGACCCACTGGCTGTTGATGAGGGAACCTCCACAAAAGTGATACCCAGAATTCAGGGACACCTGATAGGGGACAGAGTTTGCCGCACAGGTGTAGCCTCCCACAATCTTGTCATCATCATCGTCATCAACGATGCTGGGGAAGGCAACTGCGAGATAAGAAGTGATATACGTCAACATCTGGCATAAGGAATACGGTGACCCTGTGACTGATGGAAGCATCTCACTTGTAGGCTCTACTTCTATAAAAACTCACAGTAGCACCAGTGGGCAAGTCTCAACATTCAGTTGCTGCTCCCTAAAATCATGCAATGAGACTTAGACTGGCATCTCACATATCTGCATGTAAAGCACCGGCTGCTGGTCCCAGGGTGAATATAGGAACATAGAAACATGTCAGATCAGATCAAAAGAGGGTCTGTCCTAGGATCCTGTCTGCAGTAATGGTCAGCAGTAGACTAACTGTAAGTACAGAACGAGTCTGCGGTGGTATTTCCTTGGAGCACTCACCCATAGTCCAAAAATTTGCAGCAGCTTTAAGGACTTCCTGAGCCATTATCTTTGTACTTCATAGAGAAGTACTTCATAAAAGAGAGATGGTCGTCTTTGAAGCCATGGACATATTTCAGTATTCTGGGGTCAAGAACACCTATGAAGGCATTACTTCCCCATTTTGTGATACATTCTTTCCCCATTTTTTGACACAAGCGATTATGAACAGACAGAAGTCTAAAGAAGGTGCAACACTCTGCCTTAAAAGTTTTGCAAATTGCAACTGGACTTCACTTTCCTACAACAGACTACCTTGCAAATTTGCCTAGAAAATGAGCTTCCTTCTAAATTACAAAAATAGAAGTAAAAAATATACTTACCAGCCACACCAACAAAGGTGACAAACAGTATGTACTTCATGATCTTGACCCAGCCTCGAGCTCAGACTGGTGGACTGGAGGTGGGAGCTGCTAGAAATACGTTTTTTGAAACGGCCTTATCTCTAGTCCAAGGTTTTTTCCAGACAAAAAGTACACAGTGGAAAATTTGAAGATCCAAATGCGGGCATTAACAGCCATTAGTAGAAAGTACAAATAACACATCAGTTAATCATAAACGTTTCGTAAGACAGAGAGCTATTTTAAATTATTTCAGAGAGCAACCTTCAATTTAAAAATACATTTGGGCTTTGGAAGATGTGTAGTTCTTTGTCTGTCTCATGCTTACATGCAGCATCTGTTGAGAGCAACCCTCAAACCTCTTTGAGATTCCTCTGTGCTGACGGTGCCATTCTTAAAAATGCATATATTTTACTGGAAGCTGAATATTGTAGTTAATGGACTGTAAGATACTATACATTTATTTGGAAAAAAAAACCTCATGCAAAACCAAAATGTCTCAATGTTGTTATTTTAGCAAATTCCTTTTCTTGAGTAAGTGCGTGTGGTTTTGTCACAAAGAACGCAGTGTTTCCCAAATAAAATTATTAAAAAGTAATTTCAATAAGTCAGTACAAAAATCCTATTCTGTGCTCCCTCCGTCAAGTTAAATTCTCCAAATGTGGTAATGTGCACCACGTCTCTTTAAAAGCATTTCTCTCATCTAGCCTATATGAAAATATCAGCCTAAGCACTGAACCACTTTATTTAGCTTTGGGGTGTTCTATAAGGACTAATTTTTGCCATAGAAGAATTTCAGTATAACATTCATGTTTATGGATGTAATGCATATGAAAAAAAATACCGTGACTACACATAATGAGATCTTCTGAAATCCTCTAAGAGAGTCATTATTTCTGCCATGAAGCAGAGTTTGCTAAAACTTAATAATGTGATGAATAATCATTTTCCAAGCACCTGCCACCTTCATCATGTTAGCTCCTGAAAGACATGGGATAACCTTACATGACTGTAAACACAATTCATATGCTTTGATTTGCTGAAATGGCATGAGAGGCTAAATAGGAATAACCCTTCTACTCCATTTCTTGATCAATTTTTTGAAAGCCCTGGAGGACTGGTACACACAGTGACACTTCCCAGAAGGAAATTTCCCTTCATGTTAAATTACAGTTGCAAGGCCAGGGACTCCTCCAAGGAGCTGCATGACTTGTCTTGGGCTTTAAACTGGTTATCAGTGCGGTTTTCCTACAAACATGCTTTATCCTGAGAAACAAATAACAATTAAAAGCTTCTTGCGGAAGAGGGAAAGAGCCATAATAGGACTAAGCATAGCAAAAATTACCAAAGCTGTCTGACACCATCACAACTAGGCAGAACGAGAACAATTCCTAATGCGCAATAGTGTATAATTTGATCTCCCTGTGGATCTATATTGTCTGTGTCCAAAACATGCCATCGGCATCGAGACAGGCTGTCATTAGATATTTTTAAACAGTATTTTTCCTGAGATGTATCTCTAATAACCTGTTGTGTAACACTTAGGCTATTAGTGTAGCAACCAGTAGTTGCTTCCACCATGGTGAGTACGTAGTGCTTGGCTTGGTGCGTTCGTAGCAGTGGACCAATACAGTCAATTTGCCAGACAGCTTCCTTTTCCTTCTTTTCACAAGGTTTAATATTTGGTTTAGTATCAACCCAAATTTCAGGAAAATCCAGTAATTCAGCATCTGAACTGGGAAGCTCAACCATACCTGCACCTATCTTGGTTTGGTTTTTTTTGATCTTTTTTTCTTGTTACTTATTAAATCTACTCTGATCAGTTATTCTTAACAGCAGGAAAGGCTGGCAATCTCCTTGAAGAAAAAGGTCTCTCGGAGACTTTCTGTGCTACTTGCTTAATTCAACAAGGGGACACTACTGACCCCCTTCCCACGCTACTGCCAGAGTTCACAGCAAAAGCCCTGTGTCACAGCACCTGTGGTTCTTGTGTTCCCAAGTCCTTGATGGCAGACATCTAGTGAACATACCTCACCCACATCCCTCCCATCCTCCTATCTGCCTCTCAGGGGCCCTTCCACAGGCTGCCGTGAATCCCTGAACTCCGGGGTGCGTGCCAGCAGAGCAGGTCACGGAGCAAACTGATCTCAAATGAAGGCAAAGGGGGTGCTTGTGATGCACAACTCAGAGGTCACCCAGCAGACAGACTGCTCCAGAACAACCCTTCAGGCCTTCCAGTAGAGCTGTGAAGGATGGAGACTCCTTTGCATTCAGGTTGAAACTGGAACAGCTCCTTCTACCTCTCCTTCCTTTCTTTAAGCTGATGAATCCCTACCCAAAATGTAAATACCCTCTCTGGTCAATGCTGCTGAACATTCCACAGACCCACTGCAAGTTCCCCCCCCCCCCCCCCCCAGTGTTTTTCAAAAAATACACTCTGGCAGGTACCCCTCCCACTGCAAACTTGTTTCTCCTTTAAGGCAGTGATGCTGCAGCAGATCGCTGGGGGCTCCGGAGGTGTAGGAAGGAGGAGGGTTGTGAACAGAGAGCAGCTGTGTTAGGTGTTATCACTAGACAAGCAATGGCAGCTTGCTTTTCTAGAAATCCATGTTCCTAGTTCAAGTATTTCTGTCAGCTGTATCATCACCGGACTCAGATAAAGTAAATAAATTTGTCCAGGCTGATGCAAGATCCTGGGAAAGGAAAACCTGGGGCTGACAGAGATAAAGCTTCACAGGAGTAAAAGTGGAGGAGGTTTTGAGGCGGGTCCTTGTATGCCTCACAGAGCTTGGTGGTGGAGGGACCATTGATTCTCTCCTGCCTTGGGAGCAGCTGGCACATTCTCCAAAGCTTCTGATCCTCCAGCTCACCACACGCAAGGAAACCTTCTGTCACAGCCACTTGCCTTGTCCTCTCTGCCCACATTTCTCTTCCCCAGTGGCACAGCGTTCTGCTTTTCTTCTATTTCCACCCGCATCAGAGACTTGGACTCTTAGTCTCCTAGACAGACAGAGGAGGTAGGACGTGACAGAGGTGTGTAAAACTACGAGTGGCCTGGGGAAGGATGGATTGCAGGGGGTTTGGCAGGCCCAAAACAAGCAAAGGACAATTCCTTCTCTATTAGGAAAGCTGTGAATCTCTTTCCACAAGTTTTTATGGATGCAAAAGGTTTATACAGCCTCAAAAATGAGGGAACACATTTATGGAAGAAAAATCCATTGATAGCTATGAGGTTGGAAGTCCCCCCATCTGACCTCCCTCGTTCCCAGGAACCACCTGCAATTGGACAATCCCTGCTGCTATATCCTAGTAAGAGACCAAAGAGAAGTGTGGAACCCTCTGGACTCACCCATGTGCCAGGGTGTGTCCCACGACCCAGAGAAAGACAGTCAGGGCTGCCAAAGTCCTGCAAGAGAGTTTGGAGAGTTACCCAAACTTATTCCTTCAGTTGCTGGCGCATAGAGAGGGTCCTGGGAGCAGCTCAGCCCCTTTTGAGCAGGATAGGAGGGTCAGGTCAGGGCTGGCCTGACAGATGTGTGTTAGAAGGTGGGGTTCTGTGACAGTGCTGCTGTGTTGTTCCTGTTCAGGCCGAGATGGGAAGTGGGGATGAGGCTTAAAGCATGGGAACTCAAGGGGCTTGACTGGGGAGTAAAATACCTAGCTTTCCCAGGCCAACAGGAGTCTTTACTCCCCAGAGGGTCTCTTTCCAGATGACTCCTGTTGTGTCCAGGGACTAGGATCTCTCAGAAAGACCCCAGGTAGAGATTTCCTCTGTCTTCCTTCTACTGTACCTGCTTCCTGTATTGCTTGAATCAATCTTTACATCTGATCCAGAGAGCCACTGATTGTGATGCACGTTTCCTTCTCTGGCCTTTGAGCAAAATCTCCCTGAGTCCTGGAAATTCTCCAGCTGTCATGACAGGTGCTTTTTTCCCCGCTTTTCTTTTTCTTCCTTGTCCAAAGCACAGAACCCAGGCATCTAGAGGTGTGTGGCCAAGGAAGGCTGTGGCATCTAAGATACAGCATCCAGCTTTGGTGGAGAAGGGACTGGAAAGCTGGGGGTGGGGCAGAGGGAAGGAGAGAGGGGGCTTTGGGGTGGTTACATACACTCTATAGGGAGACTGGAAGGAGCTGTGGTGGGCCATCATAGTCCAGAGGGTCCAAGAAGGGCTAGGGTCAACTCAAGAAACACCAAAGCAGTTATTCTAAGTGATAGAGTAAAAGGCAGCAGGCAAAAATTAGATACCAAGGAATAAGGTTGAAAAAAAAAATACAGAGACACCACTGGGAACCTTCCAAGGGTCCCTTCCCAGCTGCACTTCTGACTGCCCATCTCTTCCTCAGTTTTGGAAGCGGGGTCCAATGCCCACTCCAGGTGGGATGGAGCTAGCTGAAACCAAATGGAGGGACAAATGGTCTCTAATGTTCACAGAAGTCTGGGCTTCTCCATTGCCATTCTAGGTGACAGAAACGTGTTATGGTCCTGAGGCCATGGGACAGAAGGAATGAAAAATCATGGGGCTCTTATTAGGCCACTCTGTTGGAAATGGCACAGTCCTGTCCATGGATTTCATGTTCCCAGGTAATATATCCCTGGATTCCATGATCTCATGATTCAGGTGTTTCTGGGTCCCCTCTCCACAAGGCCCACGTCTCAGGTCCTGTGTCCATAGGGTCTCCAGACCTCAAGTATCATGTCTTTCAAGTTTCCAGTTCCCTAGTCCCATGGCTTCATTCCCATAGCATTTTGGGGCTGACTTGACTTGATCCAGCTATCTTGCATTCTTTCCCATTGCTTGGGCACCCCTAGGCTTTGTTCTGTTTGTGGGGACACTGGTCCTGGCTAATATTAACTCCATTTCAATTTACCCTACTGCTGTAGAAACTGCCAGATCCTCCAAGCTCCAATCAAAGCTACCGATAGTCTGTTGGGGAGGGAAGTACAGGGTTGGAGGAGGGGTTGGAGGAGGGGAACTAAAATCTCCAGAAAAAAACATAGCCAGGCATGGGAGATCTGCAATTCCCTGCTCCCAGGAATACCAGCGCACTGGATGGACCTACCTCATGCTCAGTGCTTTCCTAGGGCATGGAAGATCTTGACCTTTCCCCAGAGAGCTCCAGTCTCCCCATAAACCTTTATCCTGATATCAGAGTTTCTTAAAATAGTTTTTGATGTCTTTTGGAATGTTTTCTGCTTATCACCCTCATTGCTGTGGAGCTGTGACATCTGCCTCTACCTATGGTAGCCCCATCCAGTGGTCCCATCATAGCCCTATACCTTCCCTTTCCTGAAAGCTGTTGCCTTTTTTCAAGGGCCTCATTTCCCTTCAAGCCATAGGTTTTGGAGGTCATTTCCACATGGATTCCACCACTACTCACCACTGAGGCTGTCACCGTATTTGCTGTTATTGATGCTGCCAGCGTTCTGAAAATTTGACTGAGTCCTTGGCTGAGTCTTCCTGAAAACCCAAACCCCACTACTTAGACATCTGTGTGAGACAGACACCCCTGCCTCCAATCTAAGCCTCATTTCCCCTTTCCCTGCCTATTCCCAGGCACCATGTTACCTAGGGAAGGCCTCATCTTACCAGAGGAGTTGCCATGATGCACCCCAGCACCAGGAGACAGTCAGGAACACAACACCAGTATACCTCTCCACTGCTTTTCCCAGCTCTGGGGTATCTGCCCTTCAGGCTGGGGCTCTGCAGGATACTGAGCTGCCACAGCACTATCAAAGCCAGCCAGGCACCACAAGGCTTTTAGCATCACATACGAGATTAACTTCAATAAGTAGTTCCCACACCTTGCCCCGGTGCAGCCCCTGATCCAGCCCACCCTGCTTCTCGCCTCTGCTGCATCCAGATTTTTCCTTCTCCAGGCTCCTCTTCCAGCCAGCCTCTCCTCATCCAGGCCCCCTTCTTCTTCCTGGATTTCTCTTTGTTTCTCCTACATCCAGGGCATGCTCCCTCTCCCCTCCCTCTGCTTCTTCTGGATCTCTCTCTCCATCCAGTACTCCACTTCACACAGCCCTTACAGCTAATTAACTACTTAGCAGGAACCAGCCACAGCTGCACCTTATCCACATCAGCCAACCCTCCGCCCCTGAAGCCAGCCCACAGCTGTATGTTATCAATGTTAATTAACTGCCTTCATTGCTCTATAATTCCTCTACACTGAGCCTGAAACTGGATTTATACGGAACAGCCAGATCCTGCCACCTCAGCCCTGCCTGAGCCAAGGGCTGATGTACCCCACCAGGTCTCTGGGTACCACCAGTCTCTCCCACGGGTTACCACTCCCTTTTGCCTCAACCCTGTTTGCTTCTCATACACATTCGCTGGTTTCTCAGAGAGGCAAGATTTTGTCTGAGGCTTCAACGCTGTCAGTGAACTGCCACAGTCCCCAGTTTGTGGCTTGTAAGTGAGTCTCTTCCCACTGTCCCCCTACGGGTCCTCCAGGGGAGGATTTGACTCTGTGTTCTAGTGGGAATTCCTCTGTTCCAACTTGTGGACATGGGAAAACTGAGACCAGAGCAGGATCTTCCTAAAGTACAAGGTGTAGCCCCTCGTAGTGTTTGCCATGATTCAGGCCCTGCTGAATGGACAGAGGCATGGACAGAGCTGCTGCAACCCCAAACAAGGCACGAACCATGGTGCACGAGGGGCTTCCTATTCCATGGGGGTGCCTGCCCCATCCCAGAGCTGCAGTCCCACAGGCAGTGAGGCACGGGGCCAGGGCACGTGTGACAGCACTGACTCCCACCCTGTTCTGTCCCCTAAGCCTCAGGCTCTGTCACTCCTTTTGAAACTGCAGTAAGAATTGAGGTATCCGGGTCCCGAAACCCACATGGAGAGAGAACCCAGGCGTTCTGTCCCTCCCCGTGACGGCAGCAGTGAGTGATCAGAGCCAGCCAAAAACTCACCCTGCTGGGAGGGCACTAAGAACTTTGGTTTTATTGTGATTATTAATAAACTTTTGTGATTCCCTGTTTCCCAGTGGAGGAACTCCACTGCCCTGATTCTCAGTGAAAGGACCGTGATGAGGCAGAGGCTGGGTCAGGTGGGAGCTGCAGTGGACGTTTGGGGACAGCTCCCTTTGCACTGTGGAGCCTGCAGCCCTTCTGGTGCCTCTCACAGCAGAATCAGCGGAACCAACAGCTTCTCAGCCTCCTCCCTGCAGATGAAAGACAGACAATGGTGACCCTCCAAGGAGGGGAGAACAGAAGAGGGAGCTGGGATAGGACTGGGAGCCAGGACTCCTGTGTTCTCGCCTCGGTGCCGGGTAGGTAGTAGGAAAGGACTAGGAGGCTGTGAATCGATCTACTGGGCGCAGGATGGGACACAAACCTGATCATGTTCACGCCGTTATTCACAGGGGTTCCACGTTCCCTTACCACACTGGAGATGTGCCCTCTGAGCAGAGCATGAGGAGGAGGAGAAAAAGGAGGAAGAGGAGGAAGCAGAGACGCAGGGCCAAGAGTTTCCCGTTCATGGCTCGCTCTGAGCAGGGCTGACGGGAACTGGAACACTGGCCAGGTGACTGCACTGTGCTGCTCCTCTCCAGCCACAGTGAACAACCCGATCTGAGCAGGGGCCTTGCCTGATGTGCTAGGCACTTCACATAGGCCAGAAGGCGTTGTATATGTAAGAGTGAGGGGTTTGCCTCCCTGGGTGCGTGTGCGCGCCTGCACAAGGTCAGTGTGTGAGACCATGAGATTGTGTGGCTGTGACACATTTCACTGTTTCTCTGAGGAAAAAAGTTAATATGGAGGAGGTGGTAGGAGAGAAGGAGAAAACAGTGGAGGTGGAAATAGAGAAGAAAGAAGTGAGAGAACAGGCGGAAAGAGAGAAGAAGGAGGCGAGAGAGGAGGTAGTAGGAAAGAAAAAGGGGGGAAGAGGAGGCAGCAGGAGCAAAGGAGGCAGCAAGAGAAGAGGAGGAATGAGAGAAGAATGACGTGAAAGTGGAGGTGAAGGAAGAGAGGACGTAGGCAACACGGATGCGGAGGACAGAAGGAGGAGAGAAAGGAGGCAGAAAGAGAGCAGAAGAAGGTGACAGAGGAAGAGGAAGCGAGAGAGGAAGTGGAGGAAGGAAGGAGGCAAAAACAGGAAGAGGAGGAGAAGGATGCGAGACAGGAGGTGGCAGGAGAGAAGGAGATGAAAGAAGAGGTAGAAGGAGTGAATAAGGAGGTGAGGGAGGAAGAGGAAGGATAGAAGAAGAAGATGATGGTGGAGGCAAAGGAATAGAAGAAGGAGGTGACAGTGGATGTGGAGAGCAGAAGGAGGCAACAGTGAAGGCAGAAGGACAGAAGGAGGAAACAGTGGAGGTGGAAATACAGAAGAAGGATGTGAGATAGAAGGCAGAAGGAGAAGAGAAGGAGCCGAGGGAGTAGGCAAAGGAAAAGAAAAAGGACTCCAGAGTGGATGTGGAAGGAGAGAAGAAGGAGGCATGAGTGGAGTCAGGACAGAAACGGAGGCAATAGTAAAGACAGAAATAGAGAAGAAGGAGGCAAGAGAGGAGGTGGAAGGACAGAAGAAAGAGGTGGGAGCAGAGATGGAAAAACAGAGGGAGGCAATAGAGGAGGCAGAAAGAGCAAAAGGAGGTGAGAGAGGAGGCAAAAAGAGAAGCGATAGAGAAGGTGGAAGGAGAGACGAAGGAGGTGATAGAAGAGGTGGAAGGAGAGAAGAAGGAGGCGACATTGGAGGCGGAGGAAGAGAAGAGGTATGGGAGAGAGGATGCAGGAGGAGATAAGAGGTCAGGGAGACAGGATGTCAAAAGAGAAGAATGAAGTGACACTGGAGGTGGAAATAAAGAAGAAAGAAAGAAAGGAGGCAGGAGGAGAGCAGGAGGCAAGAGAGGAGGCAGAAGGAGAGAAGAAGGAGGAGGCAACAGTGGAGCAGAAGGCAGCAGTGGAAGGCAGCGGAAGATGCAGAGGCGGTGAAAGAGGTAGCAGAACACAGTGGAAGATGGCATTGAAAGACCTGTAAAAGAAGGGGTCAGAAAAGACTGCAGAGGAAGCTGGCAGAAGAAAGTGGCAGATGATGACAAGGAAGAAGATGGTGGAATAAGATGGCACATGGAATGGGAAGGTTATCTGCACTCCAACTCAAACCAGGTGCATCACCTCTCCATTGGGAAAAAAGTATGGGGCTGGGCATAAAAGGAACAGCAGCTCCAACTCTGGATTCCTTCTGGCTCTGGGCATGGAGCAGACAACCACAGTGATACCCAAAGGGAAGGAGATACCGAGAACCCAGATGCTGGGTCCTGTTCTCAGCTTTCAGGTACAGAAATTTCATTCCTGGTGGTTAATCACTATTGTCCGTGGTATGACAGATGCATGACCAGGGGGTTCTGCCCCAGGGGACATCTTTGGAGATCAGCAAAATACCTTCCCCACTAATAAGGCAAGCACAATTATCACAAAACCAAGACCTTTAATTCCTCACACATGGAGCTTGAATCCCTCCAGAACAGTTTGGGCACCCGGGCTGCTTCCCCATTCCTTCACCTCTATTCCACTAAGTCCTGGAATCTCCCTGTAGAAAGGAAGAGGACCTCAGCATTGAAGCACTCAGTACATTCCGGCCCTCTCTACCTGCAGGGTGCACATCGTGCCCCAGAGTGCCAGAAATGAGACCCCCTCTCCCCTGGGCATCGTATCTGGCCATTCAGAGCTAGGCAGATTCTCTTCCACCCTGTCCCTAGCAAGGCCATTCCCCGTGATGACAACCCTCT
Organism: Falco naumanni; assembly: GCF_017639655.2. NCBI lineage: Eukaryota > Metazoa > Chordata > Aves > Falconiformes > Falconidae > Falco > Falco naumanni. The sequence goes on along the minus strand of NC_054058.1, from coordinate 7,714,535 downwards.
CCCCCTATCCTGCCACTGCCTGTTACCTGACATCTCTGGGGCTCCTGGCTTCCAGATAAATGAATCTCAATCCCAGGCCCTGGACCTGTTGCAAATCACTCCCTGATGCAGCAGGCCAGCGAGAGGAAAACAGTTTCAGAGAAATCCTGTTTGGGGGTGTAGGAGGGGACATGGACAAATGGACGGACACACACAAACACACGTGGATGTGTATGCGCACGCATCACTGCACAGGCACGCTGTTGGTGACACACCATGGCGTACAGACACACGTACTCCTGTGCACTCAGAGTTTCGTAGACACATCCCACGTGCACACCCACAAAGAGAACTGAACACACTCCCCGTACACACACCCTGTTGTGATTACACACTGTTGTACACACACCATTTCTCTCAGCCCCACTAGCGCTGAGGCTCTGCACTCGCTCCACTGGCTAACCACCTGTGCTGGTTTCAGCTGGGACAAGGTTCATTTTCTTCTTAGTAGCTGGTGCAGTGCTGTGGTTTGGATTTGGTGTGAGAACAATGTTGAGAGCACCCTGATGTTCTTAGTTGTTGCTGGGTGATGTTTATAATAAATCAAGGACTTTCTGGTTCCTTAGGCCCTGCCAGTGAGAGGGCTGGAGGGGCACGGGAAATTGGGAGGGGACACAGCCAGGACAGGTGACCCGAACTAGCCAAAGGGGTATTCCATACCATGTGACACCATGCTGAGTATATAAACTGGGGGAAGAAGAAGGGAGGGGGGGACATTTGGGTTTATGGTGTTTGTCTTCTTGACTAACCGTTACGTGTGATGGAGCCCGGCTTTCCTGGGGGTGGCTGAACACCTGCCTGCCCATGGGAAGTAGCGAATGAATTCCATGTCTTGCTTTGCTTGCATGTGCGGCTTTTGCTTTACCTATTACACTGTTCTTATCTCAACCCCTGAGTTTTACATTCCTTTCCGATTCTGCTCCCCATCCCTCTGGGTGGGGGGCAGTGAGCAAGCGGCTGTGTGGTGCTTGGTTGCCGGCTGGGGTTAAACCACACCACTACCACACTCTCCAGTGCACAGTAACAAAATGAATAGCTACCAGCTAGTCTGCCACACAGAACTGGCCTGGATTGAAAGCTGTTCCTTGCCTTCAACTTCCCTTGGCACCCCCTTCAGAGCCCCACCAAAACCACAGCTCTGTCTTTGCTCTAATACTAATCATAACCAGAGCCAGAGCCCAGCAAGGCAGCGGACGGCAGCCAGCTGGGGCTCCCACAGAGATGTGGCCAGGAGCGAGAGCAGTTGCTGGCCTTCACCTTCCCTCGGCAGCCCACTCACGGCCCCATCAGCAAGGGGAATGGCAGGCTATTTCGCAGAGCCATTAAAACCAGGGCACTCTCTTTCTGCTAACACCTAATGATCACCGTCCTCAAAGCCCAGCAAGAAAAATGGCAGTGGCCAGCTAGGTCACCCACACAGAAGTGGCTGGGGCTGAAAGCTGCTGCCAGGCTTCAGCTGCCCTTTGCAGCTCATTTACGGCCTCGCTAACAGTGGTGCCCTGTGCTTGTTCTGAGACCTGAAGATTTCCCTCTCCTCCTTCCTCACTTTAGCCAGAACCCAAATCCAAACAGCAAAAGCCTCTAGCGAAGGCTCCCTGAGAGAGGGGCCAGGACTGAAAGCTCTTGCTGGCCTTCACCTTCTCTTGGCAGCCCCTTCAGAGCACCACCACCACCCATGCTCTAGCTTTGCCAAAGCCCAGCGAGCAAACGGTGAGCGGAGAAGGTTCCTGTGCAGAAGCAGCCATGGCTGAAACTCTCACCTCCCTCTGGCAACTCCTTACAGTCACATCAACAGCCGTGCTCTGTGCTTGTGTGACACCTGATGACGTCCCTCACCTACTGCTGCCTTGCTCCAGCCAGAGCCCGGGTCCAACAGAGCCCACCTCCATCGAGGCTTCCCAGCGCAGGAGCAGGCAGAACTGAAAGCTTTTCCTCGCTCTCAATTTTCCTTGACATCTGTACCAACACTGGGACTCCCTGTTTGCTCTACCACCTGACTTTTACCCTCATCTACCCCACTCAAGGTCAGTGTTATGGATTGGCACTGAGGTGCCTGCATTCCCCAAAGGCACCTGGAGCACAGTTGAAAGCCCTTTTTTCCACCCTTGCACAGCAGCAAAATATACACCTTGCCCTTTGGATTTCTCAGGGTTTTGCCTGAACACACCGAAAGACACCTGGAAGATGTCCTGGTTTCAGCTGGCGTAGAGTTCGTTTTCTTCTCAGTAGCTGATGCAGTGCTGTTTTGGGTTTAGTATGAGAATAATGTTGGTAACACACTGATGTCTTTAGCTGTTGCTAGGGAATGTTTACACTCAGTCAAGGACTTTTCAGTTTCTCAGGCCCTGCCAGCGAGAGGGCTGGAGGGGCACGGGGAATTGGGAGGGGACCCAGCCAGGACAGCTGACCCAAACTGGCCAAAGGGATATTCCATAGCATAGAGCATCACACTCAGTATATAAACTGGGGGAGTTTGTTGGGGGCTGCTGATCGCTGCTCAAGGACTGGCTGGGCATTTGTCAGTGCATGGTGAGCAATGCTATTGTGCATCACTCGGGTTTTGGGTTTGCTTTTGCTTTTGTTTTCCCCTTTTGGATTTTATTCCTCTCTCCATCTCTCTCCCCTTCTCATTGCAATTATTGTTGTTATTATTATTAATATTATTATCATTACATTTTATTTTATTTTAAATTTATATTTTATTTTATACTGATTTAAATTGTCCTTATCTCCATTGATGAGTTTTACCTGCCTTCCCAAATCTCCTCCACATCCCTCTGGTGGGAGAGAGTGAGTGAGCAGCTGCATAGTACTAAGTTGCCAGCTGGGGTTAAACCATGACAGTCTTTTTTGGTGCCCAATGTTTGGCACAAAGGCTTGAGATAACAACAGATCTGACTAGAGTGTGTTAAAACAAAACTGTTGTAAGTACTTATTGTATTGGTTTAGTAATCACTGGCCACAGTGCAGGTTTCTTTGCTCTCATAGTCGCTACCCATGATCTCAGGGTTGCATTATGTACTTTACTTGCAGTATGTGTTCCCTGTTGTGCTGTTTATTGCCCGTGAAGCCTGGGCTAAAGTTATCATTGTGTTTTACTCTGCAGCGCTGGCTTCCGACACGATAGACTCGCTTGTCGTGACATTAATCAAGCCTGTGTGCTCAGCGTTGCAGTTACCGCTGCACTTCGGGAGTCATCTGGTGGGGAACACTAACAATTGCACCTTCAGCTTCTCATTTTCAGAGTCGATCTATGGGTAGGGACCTACAGCATCCCCCTTCTCCCCTGAGATAATTACAAAAGCATTTAAGACTTTTGAAATGTTTTAATATCCTTGGGATGTTGGAACAAGCATAGTGCTGGCCCTGATCCTATTGCTAGGAATACTGAACGTGCTTTTGACCTTTTGGACCTCGTTGAGAATTAGGCAACTAGTATTCCAACCCCTCCAACAAGTCCTGTGGGTCCTCTGGCACTCAGCTACTCCAACCCCTGCAAGGAGTGATGCAGAGGACCAACCCATGCCAGTATCAGTCATCCCTATACATAAGAAGAAATGGACATCAAAGACAGCTTGTTCAGTAAAGGTGGACGAAGCAGGGCCACCACAGGAACAGGAGGAAGAGTCAGAACAAGAGGTAATCGCTCAACCCCTATCCCTGAATGAGCTGTGGGATATACCAAAAAAACATTCTAGCCATCATCCCAGTGACCACGTTATCACCTGGCTGCTTCAATGCTGGGATAATGCAGCTAATAGCTTGGAATTAAAGGGTAGGGAAGCCAAGCAGCTGGGATCACTTTCTAGAGGAGGGGGCACTGACAAGGCAATTGGAAGAGGGACACATCCTCAGCCTCTGGAGGCCACTCCTGTCAAGCATGAAGGAAGGGCATCCCTTCAAGGAGGATATGACATGTCACCCAGGCAAGTGGACTGCAATACAGAGAGGTATCCAGGGAATTAGCTCTGAAAGAGATGACTTATTATGGCCTGAATAGCATGCAGTTACCCATAGACCCCAACAAAGTCCCATGCACGTGACCCACGTGGCAGGAATTTGTATGGAGTGTACCCCTGTAACATGCCAGCTCATTGGCAGAAATGAGCTGGAGAGACAAAGCGTCACCGACACTGGATGAAGGGGCTCGCCAACTCTGGGAATACTGAAGGTAACACCTCTGCCTCCCTTATCTTGGCTGTGGAGAAAATGGTCCAGCAACTCAACAATGATAGACTTTACTCCTCACCTGTACAGACCCGCATCTCAGCTATGAACAGGTAAGCACCATTCTGCTCAAGAGGAGGAATACAGGAGGTACACAGCACAGGGTACCCTGCGGTTTTACTGTGGGACCGTGGGGGAACATGAGGAGGTGGGATGGAAAACCCACTTCAACCCTGAAGGCATGAGTACGTGAATTGCAAGGGAAAAAAATTACAAAGAGATTCTTCCAGGAAGGCCGCTGCTCCAGTCTCCAGTGGGCAGTTTCCAGACAGAATGATAGGGCTGGTTTTACTCTCGATCCTATGAAAAGGAATTCTAATACATTTTTGCAAGATGTGAGTGGGCAGAACTACTCCATGCTACAGCCATTCTGAATGGGTTGCCGCCCTGGTGGAGAATCCTACAACCAGGACTAGAGGGGCCCTGCCTCCAGCCACATGGAGGAGAGGGACAGCTGGGTTTAGTGGACTGTGTGGATCAGATGGCCTGGCACGTCAGACACACATAAAGCCCTAGCAGATACCAGTGCACAGTGTACCCTAATGCATCAAGCTATACAGGAGCAGAACCCACTTGTGTTTCTGGAGTGAAGGGGGACCCCAACAGCTAACTGAATTGGAGGTTGAAATAAGCCTGACTGGGAATGAGTGGCAAAGGCATCCCACTGTGACTGGCCCAGAGGCTCCGTGCATCCTTGGCACAGCCTTATGTAGCCAGTGCAAAAGACTAACGGAGAGTGGAGACTAACAGTGGACTATCATGGCCTGAATGAAGTCATGTTGTCAAGCCAGACATGCTAGAACTTCAATACAAACTGGTATCAAAGGCAGCCAAGTGGTATGCCACCACTGATATTGCAAATGTGTTTTTCTCACTCCCTTTGGCAGCAGAGTGCCGGCCACAATTTGCTTTCACTTGGAGGGGCATGCACTACACCTGGAATCGGCTGCCCCACAGGTGGAAACACAGCCCTACCATCTGCCATGGTACTCTGTAGCATAGAACATCACACCCAGTATAGAAACTGGGGGGAGTTGGTTGGGGGCCACTGATTGCTGCTCAGGGACTGGCTGGGCATCAGTCAGCGGGTGGTGCGCAACTGTATTGTTCGTATTGTGCATCTCTTGTTTGGGTTTTGGGGGGTTGGGTGTCCCCCTTTGGGATTTTATTCTTCTCTCCCTCCTTCGCATTACAATTGTTGTTGTTGTTACTATTATTACATTTTATTTTAATTATTGAATTGTCTTTATCTCCACCCATGAGTTTTACCCTTTTTCTCGAATCTCCTCCCCACCCCACCAGGGGAGTTGGGGAATGAGCAGGCAGCTGCACGGTACTTAGTTGCCAGCTGAGTTAAACCACGTGGTGCACATCAGATGGCCATCATGGAGCACTGGATGTGGGTTACTGGTTTGGGTTAGGTGTGTGGTAAGGTTTAGAGATGAGCATTGAGTCAGCTGGAGAACAGAAGGATACACTGAGGTCCTCGGGGGAAAAAGAAAGGCAGTCAGATGATGCAGGTAACAGTGGATTGTAGAGGGGTTGCTCAGCATCAGTGAAATGCTCTCAAGACAATGCTTTGCTGAATGGCACCCAGGGAAGCTGGAATGCCCTGAAAGGTACTTGGATGTTCTGCCTTCTCTGAGAGGGCGCTTGATCTCTCCTGGGCTGTTACTTTTCCCAGTCACAGCAACAAGTATCACCAGGAGCACTCTGGTGAGTACTGTAGGCACTCAAATGTCCCACCGACAGGTACACAGAGGAAGCTGAACCATCCTGGGGGACAATCTGAATACCCCAGACAGCATGTGATGGCACTCAGTGGCCCTTGAACGTCACCAAAAAGCACTGGCATGTTCCCCAGCTCTCATAAGAAGGCATCTGGAGGACACCAAACAGACCCAGAAGCCACTGAGAGGAGTCTGGGTAGAACACGAAGGCACTAGGAGGAGTACAGGCAGCACAGAACGACACCCAGAAAGTAACTGATGGCCTGTTGACACCAGTGAAATGCACTCCGGAGACTGCAGGGTACCATTGGATCCTAGACTGCTCCCAAACGGTCCCAGGGAACTTGAACTGCACTGAAATGCCCTCAGAGGCTGCTGCACTGGAGAGAAAGGCACTCACGGAGGCCAGAGGCTACACTGAAAGGAACGCGGGGGGCCCTGCATTGCACTCAGCCGCACTCTGTTGGTACCAACAAGCACAAAGAGGCCCTGGGAGCACACAGAAAGGCACCTGGAGGGTACAGAGCTGCCCTGGAGGACATTTAGCTGACCATAGCACAGAAAGGAAATTGGTGTTACAGCAAAAGAGATTCAGGGGGACCCTGGGATGCACAGAAAACCACAATACTCTGCTAGCACCAAACATACTCAGAAAACACTGGAGCGCCCTGCAAAGCACTTGGAGCCCCCAGATCCCACAGAGAGAGGCATCATAAGGATGCTGAATGGCCCTAGAGGACACTTGGAATAATCTAGGCAGACAGACAACACTGGTGGGCCCTAAACAGAGTCCATCATATGCTGGATAGGCAGGGCTTCAAACTCCCGAGTAATTGTACAGATCATTGACAGACATTGCTTTGAGCTAGTGCAACTGTGACACTTGCCCAGTAAGATATCAATAGCCACATTCTGCAAAACAAACTGAATTCACCATTTCTTCTGAATCAAATTTTGCAGAACATATTTAGGAATATTAGCACAATGTTCTAATATTAAGAATTTTGAACCCCTGACCCTTGGGCCAGGATCTCAGCAGGGACCAGTGATAATAACGTCATCCACAGAGTGGATTTCCCCCACCATTTATGACGTGGGGAAATACTGCAGACTTCCAAATGCTGGGCTACCAGCCCATGACAAATCACAGGGCTCGGTAGATACCCCTGGGCCACAACTGTGAAGGCATGCTGCTGATGCTCCCATGAGAATGCCAGTTGCTCCTGTGATTCCTTAGCTGTTGGAATGCTAAACAAAGCATTAGCTGGATCTAGCACAGGGTGCCATGGCCCAGCTGTGGTTTCACTTAGCTCAGGGAGCGTGACCATGTCAGGCATGAGGGCTGCAAGTGTGGGGCAGCCTGATTTAAGAATCAGCAATCAACTTTCTCCAGGACCCACCAGGGAACAACACCAGCCTCTGCTAGCTGTCCAGTTATCTGGGCAATCTTTGTACTGCTTGGATGCAACCAGTCAGAGGGGGGTGTTCCGGGAGTCCAGAACAATGGCAGCCACAAACACCTTTTCCAGAATCATAGTATGAAACGCAAAAGAGTAGTTCTGCCAACATCATGAAAGTTTTACCTTCCAACAAATAATATATTGCAATACTTTAGCTACCCACATTTTTGCTATAAAAGGTAGGTAGGAATCTAATTGTAATATCAAAGAGATTTCACAAACAGGTTCTTCTGCCCCCAAAGACATAAATTTCCTTGAATCTATCGTTTGGATATTGGGATGGGTCTCCAGAAATTAAAGTGACCTTAGCCCCTCTGTCCATTACAGCTAACACCCACTGCTGGTTATGATGGCTCCAATGTATTTTCAGGGGAATACAAGGGCTGTTATCTCTCTGTGGGGGTCCCAAAAACCTGTTGCATCTTGAAGGTGCAACATCTAAGAAGAAACCACATCTAGTTGGTCCATGTGAGTTTTGTATGTTTTTCCAGTGAGCCACGGAGGCAAGATCAGATTATTACTTGGTCCTGGTGTACTCTCCCTCTCTTCACTGAAGGCGGAGGAAGGGAGTGGAGGGTGTAGTTGGTCTATCTATTGTTCTAACATCCTTTTGTGATCTCTTTTTTCCTTGCAATTGCTTATATTTTTCCCATAAAAGTTAGTTTTCCCATCAGTTCTGTCCTTTTGGGACTCCAGACAACAATACAGCTACAAACATATCCTTTCAGGTAACTTTTTTCTTTTGCAGTTTTCCACACAGTGTAATATCCTCTCTTCCCTTTCCACTTGTATCCTCCTAACTGCCCTCATGTGACAATTACATCACCGACAACTTTTGCCTGGGCAGCTCCCAGAAGTGTTATCATGACCCCGTTAAGATGAAGAAGTGCTCCAGCTTAACAGTCTGGGTTGAATTGCTGAAGTAAATATCTCTGAGTCAGGTTTAGTGAAAGCAAGACTGTAAACATCCTGTTTAATATCTAAATCACTCAAATACTGCCTCCCTGTCACGTCACATACACTTACATTCAATATTCTACCATTCAAATCAAACTGGGGGGGGATGCTGTAGCTTTGCTTCCCCCCACAACTACTCCCAAAGAGAATAAATCACACTGCCATTTGCCTGTGTCCCTTTTAAGCATTGAGTTACCATTAGATACTGGGAAATTGCTCCAAGATGCATCAGTTGTACCCTGTTCCCTTCTTGGTCCTACCCTTGCAGTTGCAGTTCTCATTATTTCCCCCCAGGTTTAGCATGGAATCACAGAATGGTTTGTGTTGGATGCAACCTTCAAAGATCATCTAGCCCAACCCGCCCCCCACCCCCACGGAAGGGAGTAACTTTCACTAGATCAGGTTCCTTTGATCAGGTTGCCCTGTCCAACCTGACCTTGAACACTTCCAACAATAGGCCATGCGCAACTTCTCTGGGAAACCTGTCCCAGTGTCGTATCACCCTCATCATAAAAAGCTTCTTCCTGATGTCCAAACTAAACCCACCGTCTTTCAGGTTATAACCATTCCTATGTTTCCTCAATATTAACAACTACAGTAACCGAAACTGTTTTGCAGAGTTCTGGGGCAAAAACATTTAGCCCTACCTGTTTCAGTAGTATCTGCTGTCTAAATGTTAAGAGCACCAAGTGCAGCTTCCGAATCCTGCACTTGCTTTAATAACCATCCCCCTTTATCTGGTAGCAGCTGAATGTTCACTGTAACCAATGCACTCTGCAAGAACAAAATAGAATCCAAAGCCTGAGGGTGCTTCCCAAGCCAAACTCTCTGCCAACAGAAAGCAAGCAAGTCAGAAGTTTTAAAATACTAATCTTACGCCATAGTAATTTGTATTTTGATACTGTTCTGCAATCTCCAAAAGCATTTAAATGCCATTCAGTGTGATTAAATAGGTTTTTAGCAGAAAATAAGCTAGCCATTATTGTAGTTTAGGAAAGATGCAAGGACACAGAGCCTCTCTTTTTATGGAACAGGTAGTCAAGTGATTTGGACAATCCTGACATCTCTCAAAGCACCCAACATTCAACCTATTTGCACGTTTCTTTCTATGCTAGCAGGGACAACAGTTCTGACTATTTTGAGATTCTATTCTGAGCTCTAGGCAAACAGGGATTTTGATAATAAGAACTATGGAACACAGTTGTTGGCAATTATTAAAAAAAACAAACAGGCAGTTTATTTCATCGTAAATGAACTTTCATGGCTAGATCACTCTCACTCCACAAGGCCAAGAGAGACCACCAGAAATAGCCACGTTATTTAAAAAGGTCAAGCTGGTTGTGCACTGTTCCATCTTAGGCAAATTACTTTCTGGGTAAAAGACAGGCACAATCTCAGGTAAAAACTGAGCATCTCCAAATGCAGAAGGTTGTATTACCTTAGGGGTGATTGTCTCATATGTGGCTTAAAACAACTAGCCTGTGCCTAGGCTGAATTCCCTGCCTTGACCCGTTTTCCTAAACCATCGAAATATTTTGCATTTCTGCTGTGAGGGGATACCATATTCTGATACCTGTCATGAGTAAGAGAAGTCCCCCTGGACACAGAACCGAAAAAAAAAGGGAATAATGGGTGCAGTAAGTGACCTTCTGCTTCAGCTGGACTACACGATGGTTGTGAAGAGCTGTAGTGTCCTGGGGTCCTTCCACACCATGCGATGCCGCAGCTCCCATCAGTGATGCCCACTGCATGCTGCATCCTCATTTTCCGGATGGAATCTCTCTTAAGCGCAAACTCTCAACTGATTTCTCAGGTTTACTTTTATCGGATGAGGAATAAACAAAACCCTCTTCATCACTGTCACTGCCAGAGGCTCCACCAGCGGGCTGTCCCGGGCACGGCCCCCGCTCCGGCCCCAAGGCAGCGCGCGGAACGCCGGCTGAGGGGGAAATCGCCTCTTCTTCGGGCATCGGTTTCGTTTCTCCATTATTCCGACCGATACGTGCTTTGTTCCTTTACCCCCGCAGGTTTTTAAGCGCTTTGCCTCCGGCCCGGCTCTCCGCACGCCCAGGCTCCCCCCAGCACCGCACCGAGCCGAGCCCGCCGCCGGGCGGCAGCTGCCACGCCCCTTCCTGAACCCAGCCAATCAGACCGCCCAACCAGGGCGGCGGAGCCAATCGCAGCCGCGCCCTGAATTCACTGCTCCTCGTCGCTCCCGCACCCCCGCAGGTTCCGATTCATAACGCCGGGGAAAGGGCGGGAAGAGGAAGGCGCGCTGCCATTGGCGAGAGGGCAGCCCGATTGGGCGTGGCCAGAGGCAGGGGGCGTGGCCTCCGCTCCCCCGCGTTTCAGGCGGTACGCGATAACCGGGCGCTGCTCCGCGGTGGTGGTACCAGCCCGGCGGTGAGACCAGCGCTCACCCCGGCCTGCCTGGTGCTGCGGGAACGGCCTCCGCTGCCAGGCTCGTCCGTGAAAAATGAAGTACTCCGAAATAAACTTAAGTTGTAGTAGCAGAAGTATAAACACACAGCACTGACTATCGGAAGCTGGAAACGTTTCTTTTTTCTTCTGTATTTAAGATGGGGATTACAATTTTATAAAATGCGTGCATTTGTTCCCGACTGCTTTTGTTAATGACAATTCAACTGAGATAATGACTCTGGTAGTAAGAGAATTATGGAAAGGTTATAATGTGTGTACAAAAGGATTAACAACATTTACACTAAATAACAGATTAGCAAAATTAACACCGACAGCCAAATTCAGTCATGGTGTAAACAGATGCAACCCCACTGACTTGCCTGAAGGCTGAATTTGGCTGAGTACCTGCATGAAAAGCGTGACTTTTACACACTAGTAACAATTTTGTGCTTTCACACGTGCCTTGGAATTTTTCCTCCTAAATATACACCGGTTTAGGCTAGCACCACAACACATACGCGCCCACGTGTGCCCTTTTCACAGCCACAACTTTGCTCAACTTGTTTGGAAGCAGGAATATGAAATAAAAGGGACACAGATAGAATGCTCCAAGCCACCCAGGGCAAGTGTATACCTTACGGAGCGCAGAGTACTACAAGCAACTGTGGTAGCAGTGATGACCTCAGCGCAAGACATCTCCTGGCAAATACTGGGATTTTTCTGTTTTTACTGAGTGCCCACAGGTGCCAATTTATCTAACGTACTAGAAGCAAAAAATACCGGAGTGAGGCCCTCACTATTATTAGTCATTTAATTCCTGCATTATGCAAAGAACCACCTTACTGGTGCTTAAGTGTTCTTGCTTTAACAACCTGTTCTTAATCAGTAAACCATGTACTGAATTTTAAGCATGCAGTTATATCTTACATGGGAATGTAATGGGATTCAGGCTAGCTCATAAAGTCAAGCTGCTTTGTCCAGAGATGGACATAAGCTCGTGTGGAATACAATTCTGAGTTGGGAACACAGACAAACAGGATGTCTAAATACAGTACTGGACTGAGGCTCTGCCACAGTTTGCTTCTGTGCTTGCAAAAGAGTTGCACACAGCCATAATTTAACAAGTGTACACCCAGTTTTTGCCCAAATGGAAACATCCTGCCCCTGATGTCCAAACAATCTGCAGCAAAAAAACTCATACAAATCACTTCTGGGGAAAAGTGAAGGCTAGGGCAAGCAGACACAGAGTAAACAAATGCAAATCCTTGGTCCTTAAGTCCATTTGCTACTGACACCCACCCCCAAGATATCATCCTATGCACTTAGGTCTCCCTCTCTTTGAAATAAGCAGTAAGGCAGGGCTGTAACCCCCACAAGGTAAGGAAGGGACCAGCCCAGGAAGGCACAGAAAGGTTCCTCAAGCCCACATGCTTGTATGATCCACCTCATCCCTCTTTCCGTAACAAACTTTTCTACCTTGCAGCTTGTTTCATTGCCAGCAGCTTGACTGTGGCCGAGTTCCCTTCTTTGGCAAGCAGGGCTGATGAAACATCCCACAAAGGCCTAACACGGTAATGTCTGTACAGTGCTTAAGAACATGCAAAGTGCAATGTAAGTGCCAAATGTTCTCATTTTAGAGATTAATGAATTAATACTCCAAGAAATAGATGCACCAAGGTAACTATAGCTTAAATACTACATTCCCTCCTGATTAAAAAAAAACCAACTCATAGAAATTGTCTTTCTAGAAAAGATGAATCCTGAAGTGGTAACACCTTATTTATATTCTGTCAAGCTTACCACAGCTGTAGAGTACCATTTTAGTAAAAGCAAAACTGGGGAAGTGAATTGAAGTTCTCAGAGAAACTAAGAACTCTGCACTGATGATTCCCTCAAATATAGTCTCTGTGATGTTTCCAGCACAGATCTGCTCCCACCTATTACATCTAGAGAAGCTGGTGTCTTTACAACACAGAAGCAATGCACAATCCAATTTCAGATCTAGCAATGTGACTGCTGAACAGCCAGAAATACCCACTAGCAAGGGTAAGTACGATGATACTCTACATAAGCTCTCTGAAAAGTTCAAGTTTTGCCCTTAGTGAAGTCCATGTTCCTCATTTGGGAGTCTCTGACAGAAAAGCTGCATGTGGTATCCAATGCACGACCTACCAGAGCACTCCAGCTATTGAGTATAAACTGATTATCCTGGTGGTCAGAAAAGGATCAATGCAACATTGAAATAAACACTGCATGTACTTCTCCATTTTCATTCCTGTATCGGCTTTGGCCAGTAATGGACCCAAAACTCAACAGACTAATGATCTGGTTGATGAAACCAAACCCTGCATTCCTATGCACTGTGTGACAGATTTAAGACATGGCACAAGAGTCATTAGCACCCTAAAGAGTAAACAAACACTGCTGTAAAATGTTGATTTAAGTACCAGAATTCAGCTGGTTTTCAAGTGCTGAAAAAACACCGACAGCATCCCAAAAAGGTATCCTGGTTCTGTTGTAACACTAACAGCTGTAGTAGGTCCCGCTTAGTGGTTTCATTCAGTTTTCTTACTCCAGTGGTCCTGTCAAATATTCCCTTCATCGATGCTTTGCAACTTAAGTCTTTGGCTAGCATGGGGTCTGATACCACGCCGTGTGTTCATACTGCTTCCTGGCAGAGTCCGCACAGGGAACAGAGCTCCTGGTAAAGCATCTTCCCCAAACAAGCTGATTTTCACATCAGCTTCAATAGCTCTTGCTAAACTGGATGCGTAACTGTCCAGAGATTTATGGACTTCGGCTTTTACATGAAGAACAGAATTCTTTGCAGCTTCTGGAAAAAAAAAAAGACCAAAACCCAAAACACCAACACATCAGAAAAGTAACAGTTGATCAGTATGGCTGCACAAATGCTTGAAGACTAACATTGATCCTTTTGTAAAGGTATGATCATGCCCTCTGCAAAGTAACTAACCCACAGAGCACATGTGCTAGCAATAGCCAGGATTCCCAAATGGTTCATAGAACATAAAGCTTCAGAGTGACCTCGATAGGTCAAGCAGAGAAAGACTGCCTCCAAGTGAAAAAAAAAAATAAGATCTGATGAAACAAAGTGCTTATACACGTTTAACTTAATGAATTAAGTTTATGTTGAATGATTTTCTGAATCTGAACCTGTGCACGCTGGATTTTTTTGGTCTTAATTCAAATGAAGTCAACAGCCTGATTTCTGCTTACTATCTCGAGTCCAGGATCAGGGACAACAGGAATTGTCTGGCATCAGGCAAGACATCCTGCAGATGACAGAAACAAAACTCTCAATTTGTACTTGCCCTGCTGTAAGCATGACTTACAGCCTTACAGCAATTCTCAGTGCATTTGAACTAAGATCTCACACTTCACTGACATGAGCAGTGCAGTCTAGGAGCTATTTTATACTATGTTTTAAACCCAAACACCAAATGCTGTGTTTATGGATTAACGGCCCCCAAATTTCAAGTGCTTCTTCCAAGCAGTGATTAAAATCAGCGGTCTGCTGTTCTTAGGCTTAAATTTGTTCCAGCCACACTGTGGGAGCCACTTCCACTGGGGAAGTCACAGAGCTCGCCATGCCAGGACAGGTTGAAAACTGCAGCTGCAGGCAGTAGTATACTTCTTCCCAACCTTTTATTACCTTGAATACACCTGCTCTTCAGTGTTGATGTAGTTGTTTTTGTAGCATCTATACAACCACCAACACATTGAGCAACACAGGTGTTCATCCTAAACACAATTCTTCAGTGAGGCACCTGAAATAAGTTAAAGTCTCAGAGATTCTGAAAAACCTGAGACATACCAGAAAGAACTGCTAAACCTGTGGGGAACTTTTGCACTAAGGCCTCCTTCTTTCACTGCACTGCACAAAAAATCAGATGTCTGCCCCTACATAATCACCAGAAAGATAATGGGAAACGTACGATAATGTAAAAATATCATAAAAGGAAATAATCAGCTCACGCTGGGAAGAGGGCAAGAGTGCATTTTTCCAAGATGTTTGAAAAGAAAGGTTCACAGGAAGAGTCTTCTCATTTCAGAATCATAAAAAAATCAGTCAGGTTTTATTATTACTTGACTCTTAAAAACATTCTACTCATTTTTGTAGTGTCCACAAACATTTTTGTTTAATAAATCCGGTTATTACCAAGTCTACTAGTCCATAACTATCAGCTTAAACTAACTTTGCCATGTTTTACAGACGATCACAGCAACACTTTGCTAGCACAGAATCAGAGTTGACTGAAAAAAGTGCATGTGGTTCATCTGTTTTCCTCTATCTGCTGAGAAACATACTCAGTA
The DNA here is from genome assembly GCF_017639655.2 of Falco naumanni. Lineage (NCBI taxonomy): Eukaryota > Metazoa > Chordata > Aves > Falconiformes > Falconidae > Falco > Falco naumanni. Next base: position 7,699,366 of record NC_054058.1, on the reverse strand, counting down.
AGTGAAGTAAAAGTTAAGTTAAAAAAAGTAAGTGAAACACAATGAAATTCTATTCAGACCATTAAAGTCTGTAAATGGAAGAATTTCAAGTCTGTGAATGACAAAGTTGAGAGCAGGCAGCAAATGAGAAACGTTGGGATAATGGAATCAATGTATGAGGGCAGGAAAATGTATTCCCTGAGAAACACAAAAAAGACTGCAACAGCCACCAGGTGAGTAGAGTTACAGAGAGGATACTGCTGTGCAACATAAATAATAGGTATGCAGGGAACCCCAGTTTCTAACTCTTTTCCCTGCCTGTTGTTATTTGAGAACTGCAAGAAAGACCTGATCTTACTTTCTGTTGCATCTGCTTGAATAGTCAGGTCTGTCAAGGTGAACAGTGGTCAGAGATGTTTTAAAACAATTCTGAAAGACATGGAAGGCTTCCTGAGCAGGCAATATAGGTAATTCTGAGTTTTTCCACATTTATCCCTAAACCCACCTTTAATTTGCTCTATTTCATCTTCAAACGTCACTGAACTCCTCCTTCGAGGAGGACAAACGCAGTGTGGGGCATGAGGACCATCTGAGCTATAATCTTCAAGAAGCATTGCATCTGTTCCTGAAACAAAGCAAGAGTTCTCAAGCAAAACAGAGAAACAATATGATAAAATATTTAAGTGGTGGCAGAAACTCTTCGGTCCATAGCAGTTCCTTCAAAGACTGTCTAAACCCAGCTTCTCTGAGTAAATTTCAGCCTGAATTAGAACAGTGCACAGAAAAAGAATGAAGTCAGAGTATTCATTCAGAAGATTTAGAAATCTTTTCTCATTAGCCATCTAAAAACCTCAAGAAGCTCTGAAATGCTCAGCTGCAGAGCTCTCAACAGGACAGCAGACATAGGTGAAACCTTACCTTTAGTAAATAAAGGGTAAAGTTGAGGGCAACTTTCCCCATTTCCTGATTAAGAGAAGAGGCTAGCAGTGGCTACCTGAGAGGCAGACGACCATAGCTGCTAAATATCATGCTTGTAATCAGACCTGGACGGAAATCTGAACTGGAGAATTTTTCTGTTCAATTTAGTTTGTTTCTAATCTATTTTGACTTTCTTGAAATGTATTTTAATGGGGAAAAATCCCTTGCTGGTTGGGAATGATTTTTGTCTGATGAGTCTTTTTTCCAGTTTAGGACTTTAGTTTTGGGGGGTTTTTTTACCTCCCTGCATTTGCTTTGCACCTTTACAATATAAAACAGAGTTTACGAGCACAAGCAAATTCATCTTAGCATCTCTGCCACATCTTTTGTTTTCACACAAAGGGCAAAACTGCAGCCTAGACCTCCCTTGCAATGCTGGTCTCTGCTGTGTAAGGGAAAAGCAGAGCAAGCATTTAGGGGAGACACTAGGACAGTGCTGAGTAAGCTGTCCTCAGGTAAGCTGCTACAGGAAGACACAGCTTGCACACATTCGATGTGTGACACTTTACTACCAGTCCATTTACTCCTGTGATGTGACAACAGGCCTAGGACAAAGAGCCTTCACAGGTTTCATAACTCCTCCAGATGGTGGCTTCACATCTTCACCCACTTGACTGCTTTTAATCCCAAATATATTCTGTGCAAAAAAGAGGTGTTCCAGCACCCATTTTACAGAAGTGAAAGACATCACTGGGGGTATACCTCCAGACAACACACTGCTCCACAGCTCTAGTCTTTGCTGACAATTCATTATGATATAGATTTTTAAGGTGAAACTTGTGTGTTATGTCTTACATCTCCCTCCAGCACACAGAAAAGAGAACGACTTGCTGCCCTAATACACAGTTCCAAGTAAGCGAACAACTTCTGTGCTATTCTGTGAATTAGCTGGGTTTGAGGCTGTCTACTGAAAACAGTCCACTATTACTGATCTGCAAGGGTATCACAGCCTCCTCAGAAAACAGTGTGCAATGGAAGGGTGGCACTAGGAAGAAAAAGATACTTTCTTCCATGGAGCAGAATTTTAGTGGGTTTTTTTCAAATGCACGAGTTCAGTGTGTTTTTTCAAATGGGGTTAGTGAAGAGACTAGCCCTTTATTCTTACAGGCTGGATCTTTGTCCTTGGAATAACTGATCTTAAGGCAGTATTTCTAGCAATTGGGACTCAGGTCTCCATATTTTGTGGCAGCTGACACCACTTGGATTATTGTCCTTTCCTGCTACTTCATCTGTTTTTCACATGAAGAGCCCAGCTTCTGTTTACCAGGCCACAGGATCACATACATCAATGCAGGCAGCATTGAAGACTGACTAAGACTTCTTTCTGCTCTTTAGTTCCTCACAGTAAAGGCATCCAGTGAAACAGTATTTCAAAGTGGGTCCTTGTGTATCCATTCCCAGGCTATGGACCCTCCATAACAAACAGTGGCACTTCTAACAGCATTTGGTATGCATTTAGTTTGTTCATTTGTTTAAACTGATCAATACCATTCATCAAAAGATGAAATGAAAGAAAAAAAAAAACCTCACAATATCCTCTTAGCAGAGGCAGTATCCTAGTTTCAGCTGGGATAGAGTTTTCTTCTTAGTAGCTGGTGCAGTGCTGTGTCTTAGATTTGGTGTGAGAACAATGTTGATAGCATGCTGATGGTTTTAGTTGTTGCTGGGTGATGTTTATAATAAACGAAGGACTTTCCGGTTCCTTAGGCCCTGCCAGTGACAGGGCTGGAGGGGCACGAAAAATTGGGAGGGGACACAGCCAGGACAGCTGACTCAAACTAGCCAAAGGGGTATTCCATACCACATGACATCATGCTGAGTATATTAGCTGGGGAAAGGAAAGGGGGGGACACTGGGTGTTATGGCGTTTGTCTTCCCAAGTAAACATCACGCGTGATGGAGCCCGGCTTTCCTGCAGATGACTGAACACCTGCCTGCCCATGGGAACTAGTGAATTAATTCCTTGCTTTGCTTTGCTTGTGTGTGTGGCTTTTGCTTTACCTATTGAACTGTCTTTATCTCAACCCATGAGTTTTCTCACTTTCCCAATTCTCTCCCCCATCCCACTGTTGGGGGAGTGAGCGAGCAGCTGTGTGGTGCTTGGCTGCTGGCTGGGGTTAAACCACAACAGGCAGGTTTACCAGGATGCTATTCTCCTTCATCACATGCAGCTGCAGAATACCCATAACAGTCATAAAACTACCAGCCTAAAACAACTACCAAAATAAATCCTAGCTCCACAGACATCCTTTACAAAAGCAAGAAACAAACGTCTAACACCAAGGAAATGTTAGAAGATCACCCTCTGGTGACTCTAGAGCAGAAATATTCTTTAAAGTAACTGCAGTGCAGTTAAGGAGTGGTAGCTGAATTAAATGCCAAAAAAAAAATAATCTAGCTACAGTTCTGCACAGAAAATTACTAGCGAAACTCTTTTGCCCTTTTCCAAATCATCTTCAGTTGAGAGATCTCAAGTAGTGACAAAATCATAAGCTGAAACCACCCTAAGTGTTTACGTTTAGACTGCAGGATGAGCAAGACAAACTAGGAAACACACAAGCACATTCTCCACAGAACTTTGTTGCTCTGTTCCTTGTGGATACATGTAAACTCCCTGAAGAATGACAGAAACTACAGGAGAAGGGCACAAAAGCTGCGAGCCCTGTTCCCAGGACACATTATTAAGGGAGGGTCATCCTTCCTTAGAGCAAACAGTATTTTGCAAGTAAATATATTGACAGCAAGGAAGGAAAAAGCAACTGCAGCAGTTTTGTTGTAACAGCTGGAATCGATACTTAATGTCATCCATCCACCAAGAGACATCTGTGTGTGTAAATACAAAATATCCCAGAGATTTCTGCCAAGTTACAAGTGCAATCTTCTGCCCCAAAAAAGAGAGCAAGAGAGTTTTAGTTACCTGAATCCTGTGAGCAGCTGAAACCTGTCTCTCCTGTGCTGCTGCTGTTTCCTAATGGTCGCCCACCTGCCATGAGGGCAGTGAGATGAGGAGATAGTCCCAAATCTGCAAAAGTGTTGTTCTTGTTACAAAATGAATGTTTAAAGGGTCTGCTATAGTAAAAACCTCTTTGGGTAACACCCACTCTACTGTTTTTATTATTCTACATTAAAACTTACCTTGCTGATCCAGACTGCACAGCATCTAGACTTCCCATCTTCGAAATCCAGTCAGCAGCTTTCAAATATCCTTGGAGTCTTCCCATATGGCAAGACTCCTTTCTACCTGCACCATCTCCCTCCCACTCTTTCTGCAATTGCGTGTATTTTATGTGCCAGGTGGACTGAACACAGGATCATACACACTCCAAGAGATTGGGGATATTTGCCAGACACCTTCTAGACAGAGAATAACCTGGCAGCCACCAGCAGCTGTGACAGCCCATTAGCATGGCAGGAAGCCCATGAGTGAGGCTGGGGCACAGCAATGCCTGGCTTCTTTCAAATCTCCAAAACAAGAAGAGAGGAGACTCTAGGAAAAGTGCTGTCCTTGGATCCCACTTCAAGATTTTGTTGTGGGTTTGGTTGGGGTTTTTTCTCCTCCCTATCAGCCTCGAGCTAAGACACCTGATAAATTTGAAGTTGTCAGTTTCTTATCGCTTGGAAAGAGAAGGAAGTTTCCTGTCTTTCCCTCCCACCGCAGTTCCCAATGTATTCATCCACAGCATCTCATGGATACAGATTTCCCAAAGCTCCTGCAGTTTGTCATGTGGCTGCAGCTGCAGAACTCTTTTAGATGGGTCTCTCCCAGTGATCCCAGGTTGCAGGAAAGATAACAGATGCCTTGCTGCTTTCCCCTTCCTTCTGCATTTTAGATCTTCCTTCCCAATTAAATAACTTAAGTTCCTGCCTTCGCGTGAAATATCCCAAGGGACCCAATGAAGATGTTTTTGGATGCTTCTGAGCAGGACCAGGGAAATTATTAAAAAAATAATAAAAATCAGAATTTTGTTGCATTTCTACTTAAAAAAAAGCAAAACCACACCAAAACAAACTCTGAGCCAATGAAGGTTTCAGCCTGCAACTCAGGGAGACACCAAATAGTTTTACTCTTTTACATAGTTTTACTTTGGTTATGATCTTTTCTTCACAGTCATTAAGCCTAAAAACCAAATTTACAGATATAGTAAGGCCAGTGTAACTTTAGTGGATCTCAGAGTTGTAGCACAAAGCCAGGAATCAAAGAACAAGCGCTGCAAGTGTACAACTAGTAGTGTAAAAACCTGGGTAACATAAAACAACAGGCATATGAAAGGAAATACTTGAGAGAGAAAAAAATAAATGATCTGTTAACCTCATCACTAGGTCTTCTCTAGCAGAGAAAATTTTACTAGAGAGAAAGAGGTTAGCTCCCACAAAAATATTCTCCTTTCAAGGGTCTACGATAACCTGAACAAAAGACTGCTGCAACTTCCAGAAACATCCCACTTTGTTTACAGAGCCCTGAAACATGCCAAGCAGAAGCGGGCATTAAATCTTGCTCTTACTGGTATTCAGGAAGCGTGTTTTTTACGGCCAAGCATCTTACCTGTGATCCTATTGGAAATGCTGAATAACCTCGATGTCCTGTGTCGCTGAACAAAGGACTCACGATAATACCGATCCCCAAAGCACATTCCTAGTAGTTCCTTGCGCACTGTCTTGTTCCACAGTCCATAAATTAGTGGATGGCAAATGGCACTGGAAAAGGACAACCATGTAGCTAATGTCTCCAAGGCAGGGGAAATACTATTTTTTCCCCAAAGCGCCTCTGATGTAATTACTACCATGTAAGGCCCCCACGTAATCACGAAAGCACCGATGACAACCAAGATGGTTATGAAAGCTTTGCACTGGTTGGCTGAGTAGACAACCCCTTGGAAAGCATTCCGTCGGCTGCCAGAAGAGGATGTGGAGGTGCTGGAGTTCTTCCTCCCGTTCTTCTGGGAGTCCTCCTCCACAATGACGATGCTACCACAGTGGATTTTGCGGGCCTTAATCCTTGCCACGCGGAATATGAATCCATAGCAGATCATCATGACCATGAAAGGCAGCAGTGCACACCAGATCTGCCAAAAGGCAGTGTAGCCAGCCTCTTTATGCCAGGCCACCACACACATCCACTTGAATTGGTCAAACTCTAAAGATGACCAGCCAAAAAGGGGAGGGAGGCAGCCAATAAGGGAATGTAGCCACACATACACAAGAGCTACCACTGCTCTGTTGCCCGTTATCTTCATCGGGTAAACCATCGGGTACAGGACAGCGTAGTACCTGGTGGACAAGAAAAGTGTCAATAGAACAAAAGACATACAATAAAAAAAACCCACATTTTAATGACGTTGATAATTGGTTCTCTTTTCTCCAAACCTCAAAGTGGGCTCAGGGACCTTCTTATAAAAATAATTACATATAAAAATATGTATCATTGCAGTCAAGATTGTAAAACTTAACTGAAGGCACATGTGCAACTATTAAAACTGTCCCTATATGTGAAAGCATGCTTAGGATATAATCTGGAATTTTAAGTCATTATTGTTTCTCAAGTAGTATGTTATTTTACCACTAATAGCTTTAAAAAAATCTAGATGCATGTCCTCATTTTGCATATTGACGACATTGCTTGCTTCTGTTCTGTATCAGAATTTCACAAGGGGCTGAAGAAAAAATAACACTACATCAGTAGGCAGTGTTACCCACTGCGGTGCTTCTCAATTCTATGAGCAGCCAACAAGTCACTGTATGGAATGAGTAGGCAATTTGTTAAGACTCATTAGAAAAAAGCTGCTCACCTGTCTATAGCTATGAGTCCAAGAGTAAGCATGCTGGCTGAGCTGATCAGCATGTAGAGCAGGGCTGAGAAATTGCACCAAACAACTCCGAAGATCCATTCTCGCCTGATGGAGCTGGTGACAACAAAAGGTAGCACCAGTACAGAGAGTAGAAAGTTGGAGAGGGTCAGGCTGAACACAAACTTGTTGCTCAGCGTGAGAAGGTAAGATTTCCGGTACAGGGTGATGACAATCACCAGGTTGCCCAAACAGATGAAAATAGCAATGACGATGATAGCGATGGACTCTGTGACTCTGACCGCCCCATCTTCCTGCGTGGTGAGGTTCCTCAGGCCCTTCACATTGCTGAGGGAGGAATTGCTGCTCATGGTCAAAGCGTGCAGAGCTGGAGCAGCCGAGACATGCTGAGCAGCCGAGACATGCTGAGCAGCTAGAAGCAGAACAATGCTCAAAAACATTCAGGCAAGATTTCTTCAAACTCTCTTCAAAAACTGGAGGCTTTTTTGCCTGTGTTAATTAAAATTTACCTGTAGGATGCCGGAAACCATTTTAGATGGGAAAGCAAAGAGGCAGGAAATTGCCTGTGGGTACACCAAAGAGGTCAATAACGGTGCCAAGCCTAAAACAGGGAAGAAACTGTCTGAAAGACAAAAAGAGGTGGAGGGGAGGAAACAAGGAAGAAAATTAGCACATTTTACTTTTAAATTTTCTAAGGATCTTACTTGTTCCCAAGCCATACTTGCCAGCTGTGCATCTCACCCAGTCCCTTCATCTAGGCTGTGAAGAAAGAATGTCATCATCAGTCCTTGTTTCTCTCACTTTAAAAAAAAGTGACTTTTAAAAAAAATCTGCAGTTTGATCCTGATTGTTACTTTGTATTCTGCCTGTGCAGCATTTGCTGGTGGTCTGTAGACGCCCGGCTAGTCATATCCTGCTGACTCTTTCTGAACAGTTGCTCAGTAATGTTCAAAGAGTCAGGGTTCGCTGCACATGCTCTCCTACCACCTCTTCTCCCTGTCCATAATCACCTTAGCTAGAACACCAACTCTATTTTACTGCCAAAACTAAAGGACTGGGAGAACTGAGGCTCAAAAGACACCCCTGTCGAGAAATGTCTGAGAAATTTTAATCCTTGACTTCTCAGTGTTAGCTAACACCCATCCCACTGACTCACAAGCTTGCTTTTTGAAAGCTTGGTATTTCTCCCAATTCCTTAAGCAGCCTTCTCCCTGCTGCTTCCAACAGGCACTCCTATCTACTTAATTCCATCCATCACCCATCTGCAGGCCAGCGTATTGAAGAAAAAACCACCACTTATTCTTGCACGTATTCTTGCAGATACACAAGCCAGAAAACTAGAGTCCACCGATTAATATAAAGCTGATATTAGCATTTCTTGGGAACTGAGGACTCGGGGAAAGTTACCTCAGCTAAGGCCGTGGCCGTGCCCACCCGTGGCTCCCGGACGGGCGGGACTCAGGAGCGGCGCCGTGGCCTGATGCAGCGGTGCCAGGCTGGAGAGCCGCGGGTTCTCCATGGGTATCTGCGCTTCCCTAAAAGCATAATCGCAGGTATGACTGGGCCGTGCTTTGTCGCACATCGCTTGGCGCTTCTCCAGCGAAGGTGTCCGCCGGCTGTTCCAAAAGCGCTTCTCCTCAAGTTTATCTCCAAACACGCCCGCGGCACCCGCGACCCCGCCGGGACGCCGAGGGGTGCAGGGCTGGGAAAGGCGGCGCCCCCCGAAGGCCGCGGCCCCTTCCCGGCCCCTCAGGGCCCTGCCGCGCCCCGGGGGAGAGGAGGGGGCGGCCGCGGGGGGTGGGGCCCCCCCGGGCAGGGCAGGGCAGCGTCCCGCCCCTGCCGGCACACACAAAGGCAGCGGCGGCGAGCGGCAGATACGGTGGGTAGGGAGAGGGGGTCGCCATTTTGCCCCCGCGCTCCCTCCGGCAGTGAACAAAGGGCAGGGTCCCCCGCCCCGGGCGCCCACCGACCGCTCCGCACCACCACCGGGTCCCGCCACCCCTGTTCCCCCCGGCCGCCGGTGCCGGCACCGCACTCACCGCCCGCCGGAGCGGGAGGGTTCGGGTTACCGCCCCCGGGCCCCCCACAGCCGCCGCCGCCGGCGGAGAGGCCTCGAGCCGCGGCCCGACCCTCCCCCCGCAGGGCCATGCCCCCTCCCCGCCGGCCCGCCCCGCCGCCTCGGCCCGCCGCGCCCCCTCCCCGGCTCCGCCGCCCGCCATTTTCCCTGCGGCCGCCCCCAGGCCGGCGGGCTCCCCGCTCAGCCGAGCTCAGCCTGAGTTGCGGGGGCCGCGGAGCCTCCAGGACAGCCCCGGGCTGGGGCTCCGCCGCCCCGGGCAGAGCCTGGCCGTGCCCCGGCTGGGGGGGGGGGGGGCACCGCATCCACCCCGCGGGCCCGCCCCGAGGCGCAGCCGCCGCTCCCCGCACCGCTGGGCTCCCCGCAGCTCTCCCCCGCTGGAAACGCAGGAGACCAGTTCAGAGGGGAGTGGGGGGTGTCCGCTTTTCACAGATCAGGCGAAGGGGCTTGTCCCGGCACCACAGTGCAAGACAGCTGCCGAGAGAGGGGCAGACCCCGACCGCCAGACTCCCTAATCCCCGAAATGCTGTTGGAAGTAACAGAGAGCGGATGGGGGGGGGGGGGGGGGGAGTTGTTCTCCCCCACCCGAAACAGGACATCGGTGAGCGCAGGGTGGATGATAATTAAATGCCACGCTTATGCATCCCTAATTCCTGACTTCCCCGTGTCCTGGCAAGGCCTTTGAGTGCAAAGGTGACTGTTCTGACTTGAGCTTTGCCGTGTTTTGATTGCGCTGTGGTTTTTTGGAAGAGGGGGAGTTTTTCACGAAACGGGCATCGCATTCCCACAGCTGCTGTCTCAGCTTGGCGGGTCTAACACGAGCTGGGCTGCACATCGTTGTGCCCCCACACAAGGGGAAGTTCTCGGGGAGCGTCTGTCCTTTCCATGGTGCAGAAAAACAACACAAGCATCAGGGCTGGAAGTGTAAATTATGTTATTCTTAACCAGTTCTTCCGATGCTTTTCCACAGGATTTTAAGTTTACCCTGCCATCACGTTTTGACATTTTCAAAATACCATCTTCGGGCAGCGTTCAAGACTATACCCAACCGGCACAGGAGATTCCACACGTATGTATGCACCTATGTGTGTAATAGCTGCAACAGCAGAAGGCGTCTGTGTGTTGGGGCTGGGTGATGCTTGCTGAACCTTGAAGCATGGCCAGGGAGAATGGCTCGGCACCATTTGAGCGTGGCCACGGAGCTTTAGAGCTCCCCATGACTGTTCTACCTCCCCGTGCGTAGCACCGCCGCAGAACCCTGCGTTAGCGGACACGCACGTTTTGCACCGGCTGCTCCTGCCGCCGCCGCTGCCCGGCTCCCCGGGGACAGGGGCTCAGGTGAGCTCGCCGGTCCTTCGCGCCCAGCTGCCCGCGGCGGCGCCGGGCACAGGAGGCCGGAGGCCCGCTCTCTCGCGGTGGGTAGGAGGTTCCCGCCCGCGTTCTCACCCCCGGCAGGACAGCTCCGGGGCCGCAGAGCAGCCCGAGGCCCAGCACCTCCGGCCTCCCGCCCACGGCCCGTCCCCGACACGTCATCTCCCGCCGCCGCACGCCTTCCGGGCTGCGCGCGCAGGAGCGTGTCCCCGGAAGCGGAAGTCCGCTGAGGCGGCGGTTCCGGCGGCGCCGTTGCTGCCGTGAGGGCTGCACGGGCTGCGGCGGAGCGGCGGGGCAGGGCAGGGCAGGCGCCGCCGCCCCTTCCGGCCCGTCTTGCCTCCTCCTCGGCGGGGCCTTCCCCCTCGCCTCCGCCATGCACCCCGTTTTCCAAAGCAGCCGGCGCGACTTCACCTTCGGGCCGTGGAAGCTGAGCGCCGCCCGGACGCACATCATGAAGTCGGCGCAGGCCGAAAGGTCGGGCGGGTTTGGGACCGGCCGCGGGGAGGAGGGGGACGACACGGGGCCCGGGAGGTACCGCCGCTGCTCGCCGCCCCTCCCCAGGGCGCGGGGAGGCGGCTCGGTGGGGCTGGGGCCCTCGCCGCCCTGCTCAAGCCGTGACATTCTCGGGGCGCGGGGGACGCTGTTCAGTAGCTGTTCAGGGCCAGTAGCTGGGGGAGGGGCGGGTGTTGCGCCCTCTCTTTTTGCGAGGGTAATGGCTTGGGAAACTGGGATGATTTGAGACACAGATGGTTTCCAGAATTTTGTTTTTAATGATTGCTAACCGTTTTGGAGATCTAGACCTCTACGAACAAAAGCCTGCTAATTAGAAGTCTGTTTCTCTTCATTATTTTTTAACGGTGATTAAAGTTCTTTTAAATGTGGTCCACAGGCTCTCATAAGCTATTCTGTGATAGCGGCTATTTTAAGATAGTGGTTTTCATAAAAGAAATACTATTTTCTATCTCCTTGTACTAATTCCCACACTTATCAAACCACTGGAGAAAATGTTTCTGTGTCAGCATCAAGTACTTGAGTCAGATTTGCTCATGTGGAACTGAGCCGTTCAGCTGTGTAGTGCTGTAGCTGACCTTGGGCAGTTGAATTTGACAGATACTTCTTAGTTTCAATGTCTGAAATACATACATGAAAGTCTTGTTGCTTTTGTTAAATGTATCTTCATTCATGTGTGCTTTTAACTTTTTGGAGGCTGGGTGGTTTTTTTTATGAAGTCCCATGTCTTGAAATCTTATGCTGTTTTTTTATCACAGTAAACTACATAAAAGGGGTTTTTTTTCACATAACAGCATAATGCTGATTGTTTTTTTAAAACTGGATATCAGCCTTAAAACAGGTAAAAAATACTTTCCTTCCTCCATCTTACGTTCAGTACCTGAAATAATCTTCTCAAACTGCTTCTTTTAATTTTTGCAGTTACAGTTAAGAAAACTTGAATTCTGTGTTTCAGTCATTTTTCTGTAATGAGGATTCAGCATTGAGCTAAGTTGTACCTGTGTCCTGCAGGGGAAGGAGGGGCTGCCTTTAAGAGTATCCTATTTTTATGGCATGTTTCTGAAGCCTTATTTTGTAGGATGCTGCCTCTTAAAAATGAAGATCTTTATTCCTAAGATCAGGAGGACGTTAACTCAAGAGATACTTGAACTGCCAGTCTAGAAGCCAAATTGCCTGCTGTACTCATCTTCTGATCTATTCAGTTTCTTTAACTGTAGCTATGTTAAAATAAACAGCCACCTCTGTAATATTCAGAAACTACCTTTGTCTGTTTAGATGTTTTTGAGGGACAAACAGTTTTTCAGAGTGTGTTGAAAAAGGCTGAGAAGTAAATTTGGAAGAGCCACAAAAGGAGCTTGAAAGAACACAGAGGATTTTGCAAGGTAGGGAAGAGAAATCCAAAATTAGCCGTTGACCTGTAGGTCTTGATACCTAATGTGAGATCCCCAAAACAAGTCATCCACTTTAATTTGAAGAGTCAAGAACTGCCTAGTTGCAGTGCCTTTCGTCGGCTTCTTTTTATAATGTATTTCTTTTGGCATCTTGCCTTTTTTTTATTGCTTGGGGAACATAATTAGTATCTGTAGAAGTTTTATTTCTGTCAAACTTCTATCACAAAAATCCCTTGGCAACCTCTGTGGAAAGGTGAAGGATTAAACATGCAAGAACTCCTTTCTGTCCTGGGGTTGGTCTTTGCAGGTCAAGGGGCCTACACTTAAAATGGAAAAGTTCATAACATTCTGCCTTCTCTGGGAGAGACATAGGATCATATTCTCCAGATGTATGAATTTGCTATTTTTATTTCAGGCTCGTTAGCATAATGTTCTTTTGTATGCAGAGTTACAGAAATTACCACTTTTGTTCAGGAATGCCTTACTATCAATGTGAATGTTACACTTAGGGCACTTTTTTTTTCTCTCCTCCTTATAAATAATGCGTTTCCTAAAGTTTTCTTCTCTCCAGATGTTGTATTTTTCTTTTTGATCTTGATCAAGTAAAGTAGGTAGTGGTAGAGAGGAAAAGAAAGATATGAAGCCTTTTGGTAAATAAAATCAATATGTATATAAAGTGGTGTTACATACCTGTGTGTGTGTATTTATATGTAGTGTATGTATATGTGTACATATGTATACATAAGTATAAAGATTGATGTAAAACAAAATGTGAAATGTTTGAGATTTGCTCAGGGATCATGCTTATTTGGTTCGTGCAGTACTTTGTCCGGTTGGGTCTGTGGCTGCGGTTTTCATGCATAAGGTTACAAGTACCACTGTGTTCTCTGCCAGCTTGGGAAAGGAGTAGAGCGTGGTAGTGTCTTCTGCACTTCTCACATACTCTGCCAGTCTGTTTTGGCCCCTTTTTGTAGGCTTCTAAATTTGGAGGTATGGACCACTGTGTAGTGAATTTAAGCTTGTTGAAAATGAGTGTTTGTTTCTAAAAGTTACCAAAGTAGTTCATGGACCATCCAGGGATTTGCTACAACAGGTTGAAAGCTGCTATTTCATGCTGATTGGATAGTGTTTTGATTTCTCCCATATGAAGCTTTTGTACAAGCCTGGTGGAGAAGGAATGTTTTAGGAATACTTTTGTGGTGGAAAAGTCATTTTGGATCAATGACTGCAATTTATATCAAATGAGTAAACTGGGAAAACAGGTGTTTTGCGGAACATATTGACAATATGTCTTCCGAATTACCATGGTCTAAAGATTACTTACTCCAAAACAAGACTGCTTTCACTGAACTGTAGCTGACTGATCTCTCTTCATGGGACTTTTATTTTTCTGTACAGATTGGCTGATGAATTACACATGCCTTCCCTGCCAGAGATGATGTTTGGAGACAATATCCTAAGAATACAGCATGATCGTGGTTTTGGAATTGAGTTCAATGCAACAGATGCTTTAAAATGTGTCAATAATTGTCAAGGTATGATCAAAGTGGCTTGTGCAGAGGAGTGGCAAGAAAGCAGGTACAGTATTTTATCACCAGTGGGCAAGTACTGGTGTGTTGTATGTGAAATGGTCATAAGAGCTCAGTCTGTTCTTTTAATTACTTTGAAGACCACGTTACATTTGGTTCTGCTGTAGATACAGTGTGGGATCACAGAAGTCACTTGGCTTTTCTTTGCCACGATCATCCTATCTGTTAAACTGGGTCAACTGTATTTTGCAGTTGCATCTTGGCTTTCTTAAAATAAACTACAAGTTTAACATGGCTTAATGCTGTTTCTGTTTATTTAAACTCATAGGGCCTCGAGCATTACAAGGTTGTATGGTGTGGGGTTTCAAAGTGTAAAATGCTGTACGTGTTCAAAATCTTAGCCTTAGGAATATAGCAGAACAATTACCATGCACAAGAACTAATTGTACTGCTTAGTATTTACCAAAGTAGCAGCAGAGCACCTAGAAATAAAGCACAGAGAGAAATCAAAGCTGTCACAAAAACTAAGGCAAATAGCAGTGTTATTGATTGCTGTGTGTTATCAGCAGATTGCTTTCTGCCTGCAAAGAAAAAATGATCTCGAAATGGGAATTTTCCAGCAACGTTGAACTAAAATATTTTTTTTTTATACCCAGGACTGAGATAGTGTTACCAGAATTCCTGTGCTAACGCTTTTCTAATAAATTATGGAAACATATGTTGTAAAGGAAGCAGTACTATGTGATTAAGTCTTGATGTTGTCATTGCAGCACAGGCAATGTTGATGCTTTTCTTCTTGAGGGGTGTGGGAATCGTAATACGTAATCTTATGTGAGGCTGTAATTTTTTTAAGAATAACTACAAAGCATGCTGTTTTCTTATTTATTTCTTCAGGAGCGAGACTGAGCACACTAAGGAAGTTGTCAAGCCATATGATTGGACTTACACAACAGACTACAAAGGAACATTGCTGGGAGATACCGCAACATTAAAGGTAACTATTTTCACCTTGTTAAATGCTGATTGCCTAGTCTTTCAGACAAACACTTCTGTTTTGTGGTTTTGGGTTTTTTTAAGCTGTCATTTACCTTATAATAGGCTTCTGTAAAATCTTTCATGCTTCATGGTTTTTGACTTCAAGATATAGTTTGAGTTTTTCATGTCTTTCAGCATGTTGTCCTAATCAAATCATGGCTTATGTGTGTGTGTGTGTGTGTGTGTGTTAAAGCATTTTAGGATTGTATAAAAGGGTGCCATTGTGTCCCTTAGGGAGAACTTACTCAGAGAGTAAAGCACATGGGAATCTTCAGTACTTGCTGGATGCCCCTCTGAAGCCCTGAGCTCCTCACACACAACAGAACTAGTAAATGTGTAATTCTCTAGTACGTTTACTCTCTGTTGCTTGCCTGTTTGTCTAAGCAGATCTGTAGGTCAGTCTGCTTTCAGTGGCTTTGTTTTTCTGCAGCAGTAACTCCTCATACTTAAACTCACAGGCTCTCCCTTGTCTTTATTTACTTTAAAGTAAGACTGAAGATCCCACCTTCTCTTTACTGGATACAGATTGCTTGCTACTAAGCAGATAATTGATATTAATCCACTAGGATTGTGTTAGGTGTAGATCATTGGAGTTACTCTGGAAGTAAAAGTGCAGCATAGGAATAAACGATGTCTTGTGTGTATATGGAGCCCATGAGATAGAAATATATAGGCACTTGATTTCCATTGCAAGGCTTTATTAGAATCATGTTGAGGGTTTGTAGTGGGCTAGAGATATTAAAATCCTGTTTATAACCCAGAACTTTTATCCCTTGTATGTTAAACACAAGGCATCTTGAAATGTTTTCAAGTATCAAAAGTGAGCAGAGTTGTTCGCAGCTGAAATGCTACTGAGCCTGTACCCAGAGGGAAGTTTATTCAGAATTTTCCACTCTTGGTTTTTGCTTTGATTGATGTTTCCTCTTGGAAACTTTGGGTTTAATTTCAACTTGTTTTCTTAGAATGTTTTAAGCCTAAAAGCTTTTTTGACTCCAAAAGTAGCGATTGTGGGATTTAAAAGATCAAGAAAAACTTTATGTAGCTTGGCAACAAACTAACTGCTTCTAACTGTTCCTAATCTTTTTCTTCAGGTTGTTCCTACAACAGAACACATAAATACAGAGAAATTGAAAGCCAGGGAGCAAATTATGTTTTTTGAAGAAGTACTTCTGTTTGAAGATGAACTTCATGATCATGGAGTATCAAGTTTGAGTGTAAAAATAGTGAGTACCGAGAGGTGTATACAAGATGCTCAGTGACTCAGTTGGCTGATATATGCAAAATAAAGTAACTTTTTGCATGTTGTTCCTTCTGAGATTTAAAGTTTAAAATGCAAAGTTCTTTATTGTTGCTCTTAGAAATATAATCTTTCTTTCTGTCAGTTGATTCAGGGAACAGTCTTTTCCCTCTTTCTGCATCCTGTATAACAGTCTTTTGAGACACACTCTGCCCTGCTGTCCAATGATAGTTGTAGTACATCAACAGCCCAAATTCTGACTTTACTACTGAAAGCTCCTCACACTATCTTTCATTACAAATATCAGACTGTTGTGTTTTAAGCCCAGCCAGTGACTAAGTACCACGGAGCTGCTCACTTGCTCCTACCCCCAGCGCACCCCAGCAGGATGGGGAGGAGAATCGGGGGAAAAGGTAAAACTCAAGGGTTGAGATAAGAACAGTTTAATAATTGAAAAAAAATATTTTTTTTATAATAATAATAACAATGCTTGTAATGAAAAGGGGAGAGGAATAAAATCCAAAGGGAAGCGGAAAAAAACCCCAGATGATGCACAGTACAGTTGCTCACCACCTGCTGACCGATGCCCACCCATCCCTGAGCAGCAATAGGCAGCCCCCAGCCACCTCCCCCTAGTTTATATACAGAGCGTGACGTCCAGTGGCATGGAGTATCCCTTTGGCTAGTTTGGGTCATCTGTCCTGGCTGTGTCCCTTCCCAGTTTCTTGTGCCTCTGCAGCCTTCTTGTTGGTAGGACCTGAGAAGCTGGTAAGTCCTTGATTTGTTAAAAACATCACTCAGCAACAACTAAAAACATCAGTGTGTTTTCAGCATTGTTCTCACACCAAATCTTAGACACAGCACCGCACCAGCCTAAGAAAATTAACTCTATCCCAGTCGAAACCAAGACACTGATGTAGATAAATGTGTGCTTAAAGTAAAACTTTGTAATATGCTGAATGGAACATCTTTATTTTTGCAGAGAGTTATGCCTTCCAGCTTTTTTGTGCTGTTGAGGTTTTTCTTGCGAGTTGATGGGGTGCTTATCAGGATGAATGATACAAGGCTTCATCACGAGGTAAACCCTTATTTGCCATCATGAATACAGATGCTCCCTTGCCATGTTACTTTCAGAGAAGACCTGCTGATATTCCTGTAATTTAATACTGATGTTTGAGGGCGTAGAAGTTACCTGAAGTTTCAAGTGTATTTTATTATTGTGGTGATGCTGAAGTAGCAACCAATTACTGGATGCCATGGGACTTGGTATTGTATGAGCAGAGTAGGCTACCCCTCATGTGAAGTAATCATTTAAATAGATTTGACAGATGCAGATTAAAGAGGAAGTACTAGAAGGAAAATAGCAGTAAATGGTGTGATACTGTGCTTACCCTCATCTCCAAGTCAATGTTTTTTGGCTTGTCTAATACATGACTGCAAGTTTTAACTTGCAAATAACTGTACTACATTGTGTTCTAGTATCTCATAAATAATATAGAATGTCAGAGTTGTGGTTTGCTTATTTTGTCTAGCTGTATTCATACTGATGTAGGAATTCTAGTTGAGTAAAGATTAACAAGCATATTCAGTCATACAATTTTTTCATGCATACACACAGAAAGGTGAGTTTTGGGAAAGAGAGCATTGCTAAACATCTTTCTCTCTCTTTGTGAATTTGAACGTTATGTTTCTGCTCACAGATGAAAATCTGTGGTCAACTAAATTCAAATGCTTACTAAATTCAGTGTGTTTAAAATTGTTATTTTGCACTGATACTAGATAATGATTTTGTAATTATTTTTTGTCATTTTTTTTCCCCTTAGGCTGACAAGGCCTACATGTTGCGAGAATATACATCCAGAGAAAGCAAAATATCAAGTTTAAAGGTATTGCATTTAAAAAAAAATATTTTTTGTCTGCTTTTAAAATGTTTTATGGTTAGCATAGGAAGTACTGTGTAAGTCATTCTTTGTTAGGTTTGGAACTGATACAGGGGAAAAAACTTCCTGCTTAGACAACATTTATTTTGGTGATTTCACATTTGTAAATGCTCAGATCATGTGACAAGATATAGGATTGGATTACTTCTACTTTTGAGTTAACAGTATTATTATTTTATGTTTTCATAGAACTGTTCAGCCACAAAATCAGATAGTCCGTGTCCGATGATGCTAAATTTCAGGGCTGGCTGTATGCTTGCAAGTGGTATTAGGGGTTAAGATCTGTTTGGTGATAGACTCATTCAGTTTTTCTCAAGTAAGTTTAGCAGTTCACCATAAAACTCTAGCAATGGCTCAGAATAAGTTGTGGCACACTTGGAGTTGCAGCTGTTGATTTTTATTCTTGACCAAACACCTGATCTTGGGTGTTCTTTTACTTTCCTTCTCCCTTGGTTTTTTTTCACCTGTAAAAAGTGACTAATGTGTTACTAACCTTCAGAGGGAATATTTTGGCAGAATGCTTTTCCTTTTGACAAAAGGGGCAGTGTATCATTTCTTAACGTGTGATTCCTATAAATGGGACTGAATCCAGACGTGAGCTTTTTGATAGTTTTGTGGGTTTGAAATATAAATCAGTCAGCCAGGTTTCACCTATGCTGTTAAATAATTTTTCCTGCATGTTATAGAGAGGAAATGCATATGGCTTTTCAATTCCCTAGATCAGCTTGCATAGGTAAAGCAAAAAAGATTCAGTTATTTCAAACCTAAGTGAAGCAGGAAACAGCAGTAGAATTCCTTGCATGTTAGTGATATCCAGAATACAGAGTGCATTTGAATAGCTCTGGATAACTTTCTTAAAGAATATTACTGGAAAGTTTGAAGGTGGTTTGCTCAGTATACAAGACATCTGATGGGAAAAAAATGTGTGTGGTGAAGTTATCTACAGGAATCTCCAGAGAAAGATACAAACTTAATGAAACCACCTAATTTATTTAAACATTAAATTAAAATCCAATGAGTTGTAGTATTTCATATAAATGTCTGTGCTGGACTTCATAAAACTTAAGATACATGTCGAGGTATATCAATTAGCAATAGCTAAACCAGAGCAACTCCAGTGAATATATTGCAATGACTAGAAGACCTTAAGCACGGGTTCCCTGGTGGCCATCCTGGTCTCACCTAGAACTAGAACCTCAAGAAGACTGTTTGTTACATTTAGATGATAAACGCATTTTTTAAAACAAACATTGTAGCTGTTCATGAATGTCTCTGACTTTCTTGCACTCTTACAGTCTGCTGCTTAAAAGCATTAAATAGCTTTCCTTAGCCTGTTGGTCCATATGAGTAAAAGACTATGTACATTTGAAGTTATAAGGTAAATTTTAATAATGATACCTTACTTCAGGTGTTTAAATCAGGTAAATTGTAGATTAGTTGTAAAAGTTTGGGTTTGGAATACCTCCCCCTCTTCTTTTTTTGTTTACTTGTTTCCTGTAAAATTTTTGCTTCTTAGGACGTTCCACCTTCGCTGTTCACGGAACCTAACGAGATCTCTCAGTATCTACCCATAAAGGAGACAATTTGTGAAAAACTAGAATTCCCAGAGAAGTTGGAGCCTAAACCAGCAGCAGCACTGGAAACCATGTCTGTTAAGTCTAAATAAATGTGACTTTATATGGACTTGAATCATGTAACCATTGCCATGGGGGATAATGTGATCATGTAACCATTGCCATGGGGGGTGGTTTCACTACTAGTGGAATAAAGAATTTGGCTAATTTTTCTGTAGCCCTAAGAGAAAACATTTCAATCAGGTTTTGCTAATGGTGTTTTTTTGTGTTTGTTTTTTTTAACCTGTATCTGGAGTTAATGAGAGTCTGATGGTGAGTTACAGTTTTCAATGGCACTGGAGAAAGAATCTCACGATTAAAAGTCTAGGTTCTGTTTAGTTCACCAATTAGGCAGGAGTATTGTCTGGATACCCTCCACCACAAACACTTCTATGAAGATTTTGTTATTGCTGTTCAGATACTAAGAGACTACTGGAGTCATACCATTGGTATGATTTTATTGAGAAATCGTCCAGGGTAAAAAAACAACAAAAAAAAATTCCTCTGCATTTATTTTGAGTACACATGTTGCTTGGCTTCCCCTACTGTGAGCTGGTAACCAACTAAGTTACTTTTTGGAGTCTCTGATCCAGACTCTAACTTAAGATCATTCTTATTTCATCTGAAGGTAGATTTAAGGAGGAAAAGAAAAAAATAATTGCAATTGTTTGACACTATATAAAGGTAAAATTACCTTATTTGTGAGGCAGTAACTCCAGAGCAGGATTAAACCTGGAGGCTAACAGAGGCACACACTGATAGCTATGTCTCTTCACAAATACTAATCTGATGTCAGCCAGATTTCTCTGAGCAGTTCTGGAGACCATTGCTTGTGGTCTGTATGCTGCTACAGTCACATAATCTTGCAAATGCATTGTACTGCATTGCCCTCCTGTTGGACATCGCGCGGATGATGCCCATGTATGATGGTTGTACTGCCCTGACGGTCAAATTGCTACATAGAAGTGTGGCTTAAGGCTGGGGAAGAGAGGGGTGTTTAGTCTCTTAATCCCTAAAGGGTTGCTTCCCTAAAGGATGCTGGTATTTGCAGTTTGAGAAACAAGATCCTATATACCGTTAAAAGGTTGCTAACATATTCCAGATAAATCATCTTGGTTTATTTTTAAAATTTGTTAAGTTCTGGTATTAATAGAAGTGATCTATAGTCATCTATGTATAGTTATGGTTTTAACTCAACACTTTGTAGATTAAACTTCAAAAATTTATATTGATTTTGGAAATCCTAAATTAATGGTTTGGCCTAAGTGAGGGAGCTAAACAGACTTGTCTAGGTTTACTGCTCATGCTCAGTGAAGTGCAAGAAGCAAAGGACTGTAGCGAAAAGTAGGCCTTGTGGTTTAAGGTGATAGCAGATAAGAATGTGTACACATTCTGATGTCTTGGAATTTTTGTTTTAAAGTCTTCATATTCTACACTGCATGGCTTAATAGAAACAACCCACCTCAAAACCTGGTATTTAACCAGGTCTTTTGAGAAATGGTTTTCACTTGGAGAAGAGCCTGAGGTTTTTAGAAAAAAAGTGTACTGCCATCTGAGTGACTGGTTTCTTAATTAAAAACAAACACTACACTCTTTCACTTTTATTTGAGGCAGCCTGGTGTAATGAATTAATCATAAGATTGTAGGGCAGCTTTTCCTACGTCACTGATTTACTCAGACCACAAGGAAGTCACTTCTCTGTGCCTCAGTTCCCTGTATGTAAAAATTAGAGTTAATACATGCCTACCTCACTGAGGGTCTGTGAGGATTATTTTGTAAAACTTTATTGATTAGAATATCTTTCTTTGGTTTTTTTTTTTTTTTTTTCCTGACTACACCTGCAGCCTTATCTTTGGAATCCTTTGGAAGGGATTACTGCAAAAAAATCCTATGACTCCATAGGATCAGATGAGTGAAGAGAACTGAAATTAAACACTCTCTGAAAGAATTTATTATCAGCCAGACATGATCTGGGTAAGCAAATTTACAGCCACTTTGAATTAGAGGTGAGGTCCTCTATTCCCCATTACAGTCCTGAATTCTGTTGGCTTTTTTCATCTTTCTTCCTGCACTTCTTTCCTAAAGATTTTAGTGTCAGGATGAAGAAGGGGCTGCAAATGATTACAGCATGGAAGTGATCAAATTTAATTTGGTAACAGAAAATTATTTAGGTCCACTCCAGTGATAGAGGGATATGGGGAGAGAGTGAAAAGGAAGGGAACAACAAATGGGGGGTGAAGAGAAGCCAGTCATGGCATTTCTTTTACTCTGAGCATATATTCTTTTAAACGCCTTAAAGGCTTACAAAAACACACTTTAAAGCTGGTAGTGATTGAGAGGAGAGCTGATGTAGTGCTAGCATGAACCTGTATCTGCATTCATTAATTACAGTTGTGATTTCAGTTTGGTCAGTGATGCTAATAACATTCAGTGATGCTAATAACATTGAGCTCCATTGGGCTAAAGTATAGTTGGGGGGGAACTGGCAGCATGGACACCTACGGTTGAGAAGGTGCTCTGCATGTTTAGCTTATACTGTGTATTTTATCTTGTCCATCACACACACTGATCTGTGACCTGTTGATACAGTTGTCTTGAATGGACTTGAATCCTGACTCTATAGCTATGTGATACCCATCTGTTGTGGGTGCTCTGTGTTTCAGTAGAACGGGTGTTCGGGGAATCACAAGAGTGTGTTTAGGAAGTTACAGTTACTACAAAGTAAAACGTGGAGCACTTTGTGACTGTCTCACACCACACATTACCAAGAAGCAGCAGCATAAACCGGTACACCGTAAGCTCTCTGGTACAAATTTTCCACAGAGAAGTACCACTACGGATAACGTAACTTGAGGGGGAGGGAGTGGGGTGATTCTCCAGCTGTTTTGTGGCAAGTTTAACATGTGACAATTTATATTCTTTCCTGTATGTTGCTAAATAAAATGTACCAAACATTTTATAGTTCTGTTTTTATCTGAGCAAAATAAACTAAAATAACTGCTCGTGGTGCTGAATTGTGCATGCTACTAAGATGTTGGGTCCGTGTGCCTTTGCCTTTCACCAGATCACTCCAGGTAGTTATGAAAATAAAGCGAGACCTTCTCAGAACAGGGAAAGAGCCCCAGTAGTGGGAGGAAAATGAAATACGTGTTATTATTTCTATGAGCTTCGTTATTGCCATGTAATGGATGCAAAACGGGTGGGAGGAGGTAGGATACAACTAGAGAAGTAAAACTGGCAGAGGGTGTGGACTTCATTGTCTGGAGAACAGCAGGACAGTTTGGATGTCAGCTGTCCAGTGCTCGGAAGGGTGAGCGATGGCAGACTTGGAGAAGGTTTGCTCTCTCTTAAAACACCCAAACCCATAAATTACTGTGGAGAGGCCAACCTCGGTTCGCCGGGCTGCTCTGTCCGGCCGCCACCCCTGCGGGAGGTTTGCGGCGCTGGGGCCGGTGCCCCCGCTCCCGGGAAGCGGCCGCGGGGCGGCTGGAGCACCCGGGGGTGGGCACGGGCCCCGCTGCGCCCCGGGGCTGAGGGCGAGGGGCCGGCCGGCACAGCGCTGCCCCCCGCCCGCCCCCCCCCGGGGGACTCACCGCTTCTCAAGTCCCGGAGGCGGCGGGTCCCGGCCATCTCCGCGGGGGAGCGGCCCCGCCCGGCGGACTACAGCCCCCGGCAGCCTGCGCGCCGCCGCCGGCCCTCGCCTACCTGCCGGGCGCAGGTGCGTGCCGGGGCCCAGAGTTCCGGGGGCGGGGAGGAGCGGCCAGGCCGGGCGCGGGGCAGAGCCGCGGGGCCGGGCCCGGGGCCATGGACAAGCTGAAGCGGGTGCTGAGCGGCCGCGACGCGGAGGAGCCGAGCGGCCTGGCTGAGGTAACGCGCCGCTCGCCGTGCGCTCCGCCTCCCTGCCGGGGCCCGGCCGGCGGGGGGGCCTGCGCCGCCCCTCAGCGCGGCTCGGCTCGGCGGCGGGACCGGCCTGTGCCGCCTCGGCCCGCCCTTGTGCCGCCGGGGCCCGGGCGAGCGCCGTCGGGTTCCGGCTGAGCCGCGCTCCCCATTTTCCGCCTGCAGCTAAAGGCCCCCGTGCCCGCCGGCCGGGGGGGCCCTGGCTGCTGGGCGCGGAGCGGAGGAATCGCTTCACCTGTGCGCGAGCGAGCGGAGGGTCGTTATTGGGCAGCGCTGGGGGCGCGGGGATCGCTCCACCGAGGCGTGCACCCCCAGGGGACCGTTCAGCCCCCTCTTTATACAAGTCACTCATGACTATTCATTAACTTTTCGGGGAATCATTTACGTAATTGTTTACAATTCCGGGAACTCCTTAACATATCTCGCACTTGCGTAATGTCCTTGAGGAGTGGTCGTCCGGGGGTCTTCAAGATGGAGATCATGAGTCTTCCTCTGATGAACTTTTTACCTTTTGTGTCTGCGCGGACTCTGTTTCTCGATAGACCGGTGACCATGATTTAAATTCCCTGTCCCGTTGTACAAACAACAACTTGGGACCAGATCTTTAAAGATAACAGAAATCTAAGGCCTGGGTGATTAGCACATTCTTTATGTCATCGGTTCAAGAACGACACCCTCAGGTCAGCATTGAGGGTCTCTGATTTAGTACATCCTAAAGTCAGCAATAAGGGTCTCCGGATGTTTTTCAACCTTTAGACAAACACGAGCGCGGGCACGTTGGTTTTTTTTAAATAAATCGTACGTAGTTCGTTATTCAGCTCATTATGGGAGGGGGCGGCCGGGTCTCCCGCGGGGGCTCGGGCCGGGAGGCGGCTTGGAGCCAGCCCGGGAAGCGGCGGCGCAGGAGTGGCAGGGGGGAGCCTCCCCCCACGACCCCCTGTACCCCCCGACCCCTCTACTCCCCCCCCCCCCCCCCCCCCCCCCCGAACAATCAACCCCGCGACCCCCGCCGCCGGTGCTGGCGGGGGGGGGGGCGGTCCGGCGGGGAGTGGGGGCTCTGGTCCGGCGGGGAGAGGGGGGTCTGGTCTGGTCCGGTCCGGCGGGGCAGGGCAGGCCCTGCGGGGGGGCACGGCTCGGTGTCCCGGGGACGAGTCACGGGCTGCCCGAGTGGCGAGAGCCGTTACTACATCGTTACTCGCCCTCTTTGTTTTCCTCCTCGTTTCTAGGTTATTGATGCGACTTCGTTAGGCTGGGGCACCCGAGTGAAAGGCTTCATTGCGTGTTTTGCAATAGGGTGCCTGTGCTCGCTCTTGGTAAGGACTTTTTTTGCCGTATTTCCATGATCTTTGAGCTTCAGTAATTACAGCCTTGCTGTATGCTGTTGCTTTATTTATTAATTAATTTTTGAGCCTCTGGGAAGGCATCTAACTCAGTTTATTGGATGCGATGCAATGCACTAACTGCTAACAAGAATGCCAATAAATGCAATTTACTTTTGCGTGCATGTGATTCTGCAATTTGGGTTTAAGCTTTCCTAAGATTTCTCTTGTGTTGCGACATTTCTTGCATATATGTCTTTTGCAATGTAAAAAAATATTAATTCTATTCCCCCCCCACCCCGTTCGTTTCTTTCTAGGGTACTTGTCTGCTATGGGTACCAAAGAAAGGGCTGATACTCTTTGCAGTATTTTATACGCTGGGGAATATTGCGTCTATTGGGAGGTAACAATCTTTATATATTAGTTCCCTAATAAAGATGTGAAACTAAGGCACAGTGATAGGTGAAGCTGCATAAGTGGTACAAGCTGTTGCATTTGTGTGAGAAGGCTTGATGATGTAGATCATTCTCTTGTTGCTGAATATCAGCATTTCCCCAGAAGTGCCCTGAAACAGTAAAGAAACCTTTTATTTTGTTTATTGTTGTTAGTAATGCATTCAAGATAAAAGTTACTTATTAGTAAAGAAGAATCAAACTCATGTTTTGAACATGGAAGTTTTTTGATTTTGTTGGTTCCCCCCCCAAGATAAAAAAAAATTGTTTGCCATTTTGTATTTTCTGTGTGTTTTGGTGAATATATTTGGGCAGGCTGGCTGTCAGGGCAGGTGTGTTTGAAAAGCCGTCATGGCCATTCAGGGTGCTGAAACGTAGCCCCCTTAATTTTGTCAGAGGCATAAACTTCTGTGACTGAGGAAACTTAACAAGATGTCACAAAGCACAAGGAATGGAATTAGAAATACCATAGTGATGAGGCAGCAATATCACCTTAGGTAAAACTTTCACCTTGTTCATGCAGTATCAATCAGTAGGGCTCTAAATGAGGGCTGCAGATCTGCTAAGGGATCCAGGCCTGAAAACAGCCCTTTATGTAGAGGAATTTAGCTGGGTGACCTGTCAATCCATGCAGAGCCGCTGTGGCTGGAGTTTTTCAAGAGCAGGTTAAAAAAGCACCTGTCAAGAATGATCTCATTGAAGCTGACCTTGAACCATGCTTCCGGCTTGACAGTTCTGCTCTGCTTATGTTAGTTGTAACTGAACAAGTGTGAATAAAATCATAGAATAAATACCTTACACAGAGAAAAGCAGGGATGGATTTTGTCTTGTATGTCCTGTTTCTTTGTTTCTTTTGTTACGCAGCACTGATTACCCTAACAACATAGTGTACTGATGCCCCACATCACAGCGATTGAATAAAATACCCCCCCCTTAATGAGGGACCTTAATTAGTTACACTTTTGCCTTTCTACTCTCTGTCTTAATCTTTTTTTTTTTTCCTCCTCCAAAGCACTCTTTTTCTTATGGGACCAATGCAACAGTTGAAAAGGATGTTTGAGCCTACACGTTTGATTGCTACTATTGTTATGCTAGTAAGTATCAAAGGAATCAGGTTGAACTCCTGCTAACCTGTACGCAATTCCCATTGTAAAGTCCTTTCATATACATTGATCTATGTCTCAGGGTGGGTAGGTGGGTGGGTGGTTTGGTTTGTTGGTTTGTTTTTTGGTTTTTTTCTCTTAAAACATCAAATATCCTGCACATCTGCTGTAGTGGAAAGGTATGTGTAGCACCAGAAAACCACTTTCCTATTATGAAAGACTGAGCCGGGGCCAGGTTGTTATGTTAAATCAGCATTAAGGGTCTGTGCCTGGTGTGTGAACCATGCACATGCTTTTTTAGGGTGCTTGAGGTCACAACATGATATGTACATGTTGCTTGAAAGGTGGGAAACTAGTTTTTTAAAAGTTGTACTACAGAAGTTTTTAGGCCTTCTATTTTGCATAATTTTGTCTTTTTTTATTCTATCTGATTTGCTTTAAAGAGCTGTGCAGGTATTTCTACCTCAATTTAAATAATCGTTCCCTGAGAAAGCGACTGGGAAATCTCTATGCCTTGGTCATCTTGCATTAAAAATACAGAAATCATCCCAGCTGGCTGATAGCTTCAGGTTTTGAAACTCATGTGACACAATGAAACTGCAAACTCAACATTCAACTGAAGTCAGCCCTTGGAATTATTTTTATTTTCAGAAGATAGGAATGGTAGCCAACCTTCTACTGGGTGGGTGTGTGAGCGTGTGTGAAAGTTGCTGCTAAGTTTCAGACTCTTCCTTGTTTAAAGTGCATGTGTTTTTTTGTCTCTTAGACTTCCCCATTGTCCCCTGGAGTCTAAAATCTGGAAGGTGCTTTAAGCTGCATGACACTGTCCTCCTCCTTTCAGTGTGAATGTCTTCAGAGTGTTTGCTTGGCATCAGCACTTCCTATTTTCTCTTTTAACTCACACAACTTTTAACTTAAAACAACCAGAGAGGCTGCAGGCAACTGATAAGAGCTTGAGAAACTGACTGTGTATCCTCACAGATCAGAAGCAAGCGAGAAGCCTCCTGCTTGGTGTGTTTGTTTTGTATGCGTTTAGGATGCCTGGAGTCAGGAGAATGCTTGGAATGTTGTTAACTGGAATAAAGCCAGTTGTTAGAGGTACGATGTAGTATTTAGACCAATGTCCAGATCACCACCTTAACTAATGCAAAAACTACATTTAACTTCAGTAATCATGACTGAGGTGAGGTGTGTGATTTCTTTGGCAATGCATGTCTTGCTGTCTTGAATATGTAGTGCTAATTTGTTTATTATTTTTTTTTTACTCAAGCATTAAAACGTGCGTTATAATCTCTAGTGGCACAGTGTTACATGTGTATCAAAAGGCTGTTAGATGTTGATGAAGGAAGACCAAGTATCAGCATCAGTTGTAGCTAAATGAGCTGTTGTGTCTTAAATTGAACACAAAAACTTAAAAGGAGGCTCCTGTTAAAACATAAAATAATCCAAAATTGCCTTGTACCCCCAGAGATTTTAACGGTAGTAAATACGGAGTGCAACTCTGAAGAAAAGAAAAAGTGCTGGTTTAAATGGTTGTGCTGGACTCTATATTAAACAGGAGAGCTACTAAGCAATAGCTGAAAGTTCTTGAAAGTGAATTGTAGTTTTAACTAATAAGAATGAAATAAAGAAATAACTTCGACCCCATGGTAACCTTGAGAATCAACAGGAAATATGGCTTGTACAGAAGCAGAAAGATTAAAGTTGTAACTGAAAGATCTTACTTGCAAAATGATGAACTGTGGTATATACCTGTGACACCAAGAAGTGTGTGGGATGAAGCAGGGACCTGCTGATGTTGCAGAAGAGCTGTAGGAACCTCTTCCCCTTGGTCTTTTGCGGCTGTAAAATTATTTCCTGTAGATATTGGGCTCATACTTCTTATTGCTTTAATTCACTTCAGGAATGTAATAGTGAGAGCATTTTAAATAAGGGACACTCTTATGCAGGATTGGATACATCTATGAAATTATGTAATCTGTGTGAAGGGACTCATTATAGTGTTGCAATATCTGTAAAAACTGGAGTTGTTTCTGTGTTTAATATATATTGTTTGTTTTCTTCTAGTTGTGTCTCATACTAACACTGTGTGCTGCTTTCTGGGTGAGTATGTGTGTCCTGTATGTATATATAACTGGGCTGTATTTTGAAAATAAGATTCTTACAATGTTTTCTCTGTCTGCTGGGTTTCTTCTCCCCTCCTTCAGTGGGGTAAAGGACTTGCGCTCCTCTTCTGCATCTTACAGTTTTTTGCCTTGGCATGGTAAGTGATTTCCTCCCCGCACACTCCCATTGCCTATCACACCTAACATCAGCAGCTGAATTGTGAGTGGATTTTGACCTTGCATGAGTTAGAGGGAAGAAGAATTTGTACCCCACCGTTCCCCTAGATGCAAGACAATGCATCAGTGAGGAGCTGACTTACTCCTGCGTCTTGGTCTCTCAGACCATCCCTCTAGAGATGGAGCTCAGGGCTCCATTTCCGGGGGAAGCTCCTCTGAACATGTTTAATTTCTGTGAGCTTCAAGTAAAACTACTTTTTTTTTCTTTCCATTATAAATCAATTTGTTGCTTACTGTCTGGTATTCCTCTTCTGCAGTTTGTCTTATTCAAAGACTCAGATATGCTAATCAAATGAACTGTCAGTGTTCTTTAAGTTAACATATGCTCTGTGTAACGTTGCAGCAGCATGGAAACTGGTATGAATATCTAGCCAGCACTCAAGACTAATCTTACCTGCCTGTAGGTGTTGAAGCATGAAAAATATATCAATATATCGGGTGCAGGAGAACTGTGTTAGAATACTTCTACAACATGCCCCCCCCCGTTTTGCTATAGTGTTTCACAGCCCAGCTGGGCTAAGATGACTTGCAAGGATACTCATTCCTGTTGCTCACAACCTCAGAGCTTCATTTTAGTTGTGTATCTTTGCAGTTACCTGTTTAGAGCATCAGAGGAGTTGTTCTTGTTTGTGACTAATAAAATCTGACATGAATAGTAACTTTAAAAATCTTTTCTTCTTAGGTACAGCATTTCCTTCATACCGTTTGCAAGGTAAGCTTCCCTACTCCCTTACTTTTTTGTCATCTTGAGCTTTAATGATACAGAAGATTAGCTTATAGAAGCATTGTAGTGTATTGCTTTAAAAGTTTTTCCATGGTGGTTTCTTAGGGGGAGGAAATACATGTAGTTAAATCTGAACATGAAACTAAGCACATTCTCTAGTGGGAGAACACAAATGTAACAAAATGTGAGGGCTTCCCATAAAAATATGTAACCGTGCTGACCATGTGTTAAACTTGAGGCTTACCTTTGGATGTCTAAATGTTGGTCCAAAATGCTACTAGGCAAGTGTACCTTTTTTCTATTTTTTACACCTTCTGTGTACCTCATTTTTTCCCTGTTCTCCCCCCTGAGCACTGTTACGTGTTTGAGCACGCAGTTCTCTCCCCTGCTCCATCACGCCCACCCTTCGTTGCACTGCCTCAACACAGGCTGACAGGTGTCATTTCTGCTGCAGTTGGGCAGGTGGACGGTGAGCAGATCCACTTGTCTCTAATGCATTCCTGTAGTCATGTGAATTATGTAAGCACAATTAATACAGGGTCAGCTGATCTTTCAAGTCCTCAGTGTCAGTGTGACAGCAGCATGGAATGAGTCTCATCAAGCAGCATAACTGAGGTGACTCTCTGTGTTGGTTTTTTCTTTTTTTCCTCTTTCTCCTGCCTGTAGGGATGCTGTGAAGAAATGTGTTTCAGTCTGCCTGTCCTGAGAGGAATACTGGATGCTTCACAAAGTTCTAGGAAGTATAGTAGAGCTACGTTAAGATCACTGTGCGTGTATTTTTCCTACTTCTGTCTCCAACATGTGCCTTTCAGCTTGTTTAGAAGCCCCTTGTGTTAAATCCAGTGTGTGCAATTGCTTGGTTTTGTAAGCAATGGTGTCTGTAGGACAGGGTGCTCGTGGTCAAATGAAGTTCAATCTGGCAGAAAAACTAGGTGGAGATCCAGAATCTGTTATGATAATTCTTTATATAAAGTCATGTATTTGTTTGGTTTTGCAAAAGTAACATAGTAATACATGAAGCTTGTAAAATGGAGATCTCTACTCTGATGGGACTATGCCAGTCTAGAGGATTTCTTTTTTCAAGAAAAAAAATCAGTTGGCAACTGATTTGTTACTGACAACTTGTTTTTTGTTTTCAAATAGCCTTATGTCACTTAATCTTTGCACTGTTTACCTTGGATAATGGAATACTGGTATTCTTTTCATGCCTCTTGAAAAATTTTAGGTTTACTTCAAAAAACTTTAATTCTATTTTGGAGTAAGTATGAAATGTTTGCATCTTTAATGAAATATTTACTTTTCAGTTTAGACTGGTGGTGTTTCCTTAAAATACATGAAAGGGACATTTTCATCTATAATAACTTACTCCTGTAGGAAAAGCACTTGCAAAATAAGGTTGATAGAATCTTTTAGCTGTCAGGAACCTGAATTCTTTGCCTTGCCTGCAGCTAAAGGTAATACATAAAAGGCAGAAAACTGAAATTTTTCACATGATGCAGGGTGCTTCCCTTCCTTCCCAGCTGCAGCGTAGGGGCCATGCAAAGCTGAGGGCCTGATAGGTAAGCAACGACAGAATTTATGTATGTCCTTTCCCACAGGACTAACTCTGATAAGGTGAAAGCAGGCTATTGTTTAAGCAGTCTGGGCCAAGGAGAAGATGTTTTCTTCTTACCTTATTTACAAGTTAGAACTACAACATTTCTTCTTTTTTGTAAGTGGGATCAGTTTTGTGTCTCCTAAAGCTCTTGCATACACTAGTGAAGAACAACTGTTTTGAGGAGAAAGTACAATTTTCTGTTGCCTGTCTTGTCAAAGAAAGCGTGTATCAGTCTAGCTGCCAGCTCAAAACAAATGCTGAACGTCGGTATCCAAATTCCAAGGCTACTCTATATTCTGTTCATATTCTGAGATATGTATAATCATTTACCCCCAAACCATTGCTGCGGTTAGTTGTTTGTAAGCACAGGTTCCCGCTTCTGCGGGGTGAGATACTGTTTGACTGCTTTCACCTTTCCTCTTACCAACTGTCTTGCTGGAGGCAGTGTCTATGAAGATGATTATCCAACATGAACTGAAGTCTCTCTTCCTCCATCTACCAGGAGTTTAGCCAGGTAACAGCGTTCTGTTTGCATGGCAAACATATCCCTGACTTGTACTACAAAGATTTCAATGTAGGAAAGACCTAGATATACTTGGCAATAAAACATAAACCCACAGTGAAGCCAAGTAATTCTGTGGCTTCCAGAAAGCTACTAGAAACTGAGTTAATTCAAAATCTTAAACTAAGTGTCCTTCTGATAATTTATAAAGCACAGTACCATCCTTCTGTTAGGATCCTCTCAAAAAAAAAAAAAAACAAAAAAAAACCAAAACACCAACCTTTTGAGGATGGTATGAAAGGGAAATTTCACCAGGCGTTCAGTGGATTCCAACTGGCTAGAGTTCCTGTTACAAAGGCATCTGAATGGAAAATGCTGCCTTGAAAATATGGCACTGATGTTGGGATGAATCCATTACACAGGATGATCAAATGCAGTTCCTGGTGCTTTTTTCTTTTCCTGCTAGAATTTGGAAATTAGTGTTGAATAACTAGGTTGACTATTACTTTCCTTGAAGGATTGTTAAATGCCCAAGAGAGACTGGGAATTACAGAATACTGCTACTTCTTTCCTCTGACTGACCTAAGTATCTAAACTGATGTGTGTCTTTTACCAGGGAGCAGGTTCAAACCTAATTTACATCTGTCAAAGGACCTGTGCTAGTCTTTTATTAGGACTTTGATGATGTTTACGGAATTCCTTTGTGTGAGGGCAATTTAAATGCAACCCTAATGCCTTCTGCATTCCAATATTTAGTTTTAACATACTTTGATGTTCCTGGAAAACACTAGAAGTATAGCATACATTCCTCCTTTCCCTCTCCAGGAAGTTATGTTAACTTGGATCATCATTCCAGGCTCATCAGCAGTCAACATAATGGAATTTGACTTTGTTCTTTTTTTGAATACTTCAGATTAGGAGTAAAAATCTTTTGCTTCTTCCTTGACTGGCTTCTGAAGGACTGCGGCACCCTGACTCTCTAGCAGTTCCTCTAGAACACTAGAAGTGGGTATGCTGAATATTAGTTTTTCAGCTTGCATACTAGCTAACTGGAACATTTTAGCTGACTGTTGTGAGCACAGCCACTTGGAAGTAAGAAATTTAGGAAACTACCAATATATAGTGGATAACCTTAGATGGATTATTTTTTTTCCTTACTCCCCCTCCTTTTCCAACTCCACAGCTTTTTATTCAGTAAGAGAGAAGAACAAATCTTCATTTGACTGTATAGCACGTGAGGCTCAGCAGTTGTGCCATTAAAGAAAGGGAATCCAAGGAGAGGTGGCAAAGACACAAGGACTGCCAGAGTGCAATTAGGGCTTATGTTGCCCTTTGGTGTTGCATTCTGTTCCTGTGAAGGTCAGACAGGAGGAGAGACTCACTGTATTCTTGCCAATATGTGAAACATACTCAGGGTTTATCATTTCATCTACAAGCAGTTTTGATTTAAAATAACTCTTCTTTATCACAACAAAACTCTTCAGATTCTTAGTCGCTTATAAGTAGTTATGTTCAAGCTGATGCCAAGTTTAGCAGCAAAAGATTTTCCCACTTTGTTAAAATACTTTATATGATTTTGCATAATCAGGGAGTAAACCTCTCGTGACCAGTTCCAATCTGAATTAGATTACACCATCATACCTTTTTTTCATCATTCATACTACTTTATGTTAAGTTTTGTTACCATCAGCTTTGGTCATCTGCTCAGCAGGAAGCGTGGTGGGCATTTTTGAAGCCCTCTCTAGCTTTCTATCTTAGTGTCCTTCAAGGCAGGAATGTTTGTTGTGTGTGCTGTACTGCAAATAGAGATGTTTGTGTTTTAAATAGCAAAGCTCCTTCCTTCCCAAAGTCCTTGCTCTGTTGCCTACAGCACTTAACTTAAGGTTGACTTTCCTAAAGAAACTTGCATGATGTTGGATGCCCATCTCGGTAGGCTTTGATGTTCTTCCAGAAAGTGTTTTTTTGCCCAGCCTCACTGTTGGTCAACTTGCCTATCCACTTTTTTTACTTTTTGCAGTACAGATAACATAACCTTAACCAAGCAGCCCTAGCATACAGTTCTAGCATGAAATGTGCATATCTGGGATCAGTTGACTTTCCAGATACAGTAGAAATGGAAGTAAGGAGGGTGGTAGTCATGTGTTCCCAAAGTACTGAGATTCTACACATAAAAATGTGGGATTTTTTTTTCATTACTTCAAAGATTTGCTCTGTTTCATGCAATGAAGTCCATTGTGAATACTGGTGCTATCTGAGATGGTTCCACAGGGATGATGTGAACAATTTCCTCTTGTTTAGTATTTACAGTAATGAGATTGTTCATGAACTGTTACAAAAACCAAGGAAGAAATTTCTGCACCAAGTTGAAATTCTTCGAAGAAATTGTTTTTTTAAAAAAGGAAGTGGTGTAAGCTTTGTGTGTGAATAAATACGCAAGTTTGGAGGAAGATAGGGACCCTGCTATGGGATGGCTTCCAGCTAGGTGTAAGATGGCAGGCTTGAATCGATCATGATTTGTGGGTAGATTGCAGCTGGCGTGCAATGCATTTGGAGGCTCATGGCACTGTTGCTTACATGTGGTCTGAAACTCATGTTCTGGGAATTGCCTTGTGGAGTAGTGCGGGCACTTGAAGCTCATCCCCTTTTGCTATGTGCTATGAGATGGAAAGAGCCTCCGAGTCTGAGAATGGTTCTTGCTTAGTTTTGGTACTTAGTCACATTAAAGGAAGTAAGATCACTGTTGCTATTGTAAAGTGAGGAGGATGATGACATTGAAACACGCTTGTCTTATATACTGATGTTTAACAACCATAGCAAATACTGACCATGTAAGACAGAAAGCACAGAAATGGTATATTTTTCTTAAAACCACGTGCCTCACTGTAATGGGACCACTATATTTTTTTAACAGCTGTGGACTTGTTTTGTAAAACAAAACCCAAACTCTCAGAAATTCTCCACAATGTTTTCTACTGTTACTGATTCTATTTGCTGTTGTGCTTTTTGTATGTTTTTACACTGTTTTCTACTTTGACAAACATCTTTTTTCCTAACTTCCAACTTTCTCTGTAATTAAGTGAAATATTAAAAGTGCTGGGGTTTTTTTCTTCAATAAAGTTGTCGTTGCATTAAATTAATTGCTGTTATGGTTAATACGGAGTTTTTAATAATGCTGATTCTCCAGATGATGCTGGAATTGCTGTGGGTTGTTTTGTTCAAAAAAAAAAAAAAAAGAGTTACTGTCTTGTCCTCACTTCCTTTGCTGTATATACAGGTACTGCGAATTTGTCACCACTGCTGTGCAGCTGTTTCACCCACCATCTTCTCCAGCTCAATCAAATTCTTATTGTTCGTTGTGTGCGCCCAGACAACTGGTTTGCCCAATTAGAGTTGTGAAGGTGGGGGTGATAATTTTATTACTAGTTATTTATTTACCTCAAGAGTCAGCCTAGATGTGCCAGCAAAGTAGTGGCTTAGTCCATGCTACAGCACAAATAATTCCTGATACTGTTCTGTCAGCAAAGACTGGAATTAAGAAGCCACATGATCTGGCTCTGTTTGTCGAATAAATACACTCTGAATACTGATGTACACTGGAAGTAAAAAGCCAACTATTTATGAATGTGTGTTTGCTTTGCCAATTGGTGGGGTCAATAGATAGCACACAGACACCAATAAAGAAAATAACCTTAGTTTACTGTTTGTTTCAAATTAATACAGAAAATAAGGCATTAGCTTACAAATACCCTGATTCAAGCAATGAAACAGATAAGCAAGGTAATGCACCTAATCATTACTACTTAAGGTTAGCAGTCGTGATTAAGAAAGGTACATCACCAATTGCCCTAACATGTTACCATCATCCAGGTCTGCGGTCAGTAGGGAGCCCCTGTTGCAGTGAGGATTTGGAGAGCCAGTCCCGTGCAGGACGTCCCCGCGTAGGGGAGGTCTCCAAAGTCACTGTGAGAGGGTCCAGCTTTTACACTGTTGAATAAACTTACGTAATTTCAAATGCAAAACCATCTGGTTTCACTCTTCTTCTCTCAGGTTCCCCCACAGCCTGGCCAGGGCTCAGGGAGGAACCGAGGGAGTTTCCTTCATCTGCTGGGTTTTAACCTCCTGGTTCCAAACAAGGCCAAACAGCTGGTTTGTGGCCTCGACCACCTGCCTCTAAGCAAGGAAGGATGCACTATATCTTCGTTAATGATTATATTTTCCCTAAGCTATGTCTTTCGCAAATGACCATGGGTATTTTGCTGGTGATAGGATACTAAGCATATATAATGTTCGGTTGGCAGGTTCATCTAGAGGTCAACTTTATCTCAGGGCCTGTTGCTCAGGCCTCAAGTACTTCAGCGTTAAAATTAGATATCGGGGCAATGATTTTAATGTTCTTGGGGGGGAGGGTTAAACTTTTAGAAAGCACATCTATCTAAGTTTGTGCCTAATACACATCCAAATGCTTGCTGTGGTTTTAATGTCCATGGGCAGTGTAACAGGGCTGTTCAGAACACATTAAACTGCCTTCCGAGTGACAGGGCAAGCCAAAGCAGTTGCGTTTTTTGCGAGGGTGGTGGCTAGAGTTGTGTGCTGTGGGAGGCTGTATTCAGTTTTTAAGTACTTTTTTTTTTGGGGGGGTGAGATTGTTCTAAGCAAGCCCTGTCTCAAAGCTGACTAACCTGAAACCTGTCTTACAGAAAACTCCAAAGTTTTATTTGAAATAGAAGCAGCAACCTGTCTTCCTGTAATATAGAAACCTAGGGGGTTGTATTTTGTCTTTTTGAAAAGGTTAGTTTCCAAGGACTGTCAGGAGAGGTTGATCTATCTATTTCATATCAAGACAGCTGTGAATCTGAGTCCTAAAGGGCAATAAATCCTTTCCATACTGAATAGCTTAGAAAGAGCTGTTTTACTTGGCCTAGTTCAACCTCCTGCAAAACAACAAAGCTGTTGAATTTTGCCACATCATTCTTATGCTGAGGTCTTAATACCTGAATGATTGAAAAAAAAAAAAAAAAAAGTCTTCATCTGAAATCTCTAAAGTATGAATGATCAGCTGCCTTCTAGGGAAAGTGTATTCTGTGGGTGACTTTGCTCCTTAGAAATCCTCTGGAAGGGGTTTATCAGTTGCATTACAGCATCTGGTCCTTGAATCCCATTTATAGATACTGGGGCAGAGTCATCCTCACCACATGCAAATTCAGTGACGAGACTCTTGGAAGGCTGCTGTACGCCTAACGTCTGCCCCTTTCCCTTCTCCTACAAGGTCCGATTTGCAAGAGGGGGTATTTGCAAGAGGAGGCACAAAGTTCAAATTTGGGGGTTGATATTTATTTCCTTCCCTTACTTGTACCTTTCCGACTGAGCTCAGTCTTGGTTGCGTTATCGGTGGGGGTACAGGCTTGTAACTGCCTGGCCATGAAAAGCTGGAGATGCCTAAAGGGAACAAAATCCTCTGTTTTCTCACTTTTCTGAAGAAAGCTTCTGATGAATTTGAGATGGAATGGTATGTGTAAGCTGCCAGTCTTCGGGATTGATATTTTAAGTTAGCCTATTTGAAACCCTTTTAAGTTTTTCTTGGGTTCCCTTGTGGCATCTCTAAGAGAGGTTATTCCTGAGCAAATGTGCTTTAAAAATCTCTGTAGAAGCAAGTGTGGAGTAACACTGGTGCAGTGTAAAAATGGTACATTGAAAGTATTGGCTGGCCAACATGATTTCATTGCAGCTCTGAAGGGCTGTCACTTCCAAATATGTGGAGTTGAAACAAATTATTTTATCATGGGCATGTACTCCTGTGTTTTCTAGTTGTGTGTAATTTGATGAGCTATTTAACTCATCCTTCTTGAGAGAATCAAAAGCTTCAACTGAATTACACTTGCAACTTGTTAACTGTCACAGTTAACAAAAAGCTTTAACTTACACATCCAAGTCAAAAGTTCATGTTTGATTTCCCTAATATAAACACTGAACACATTCCTTTTATTCTGAGATATTGTAAATAGAAATCAAGAGTTTGTTTAGAAACCTTTAAGTTCTTTATTTTTATTATTTTCTGATCTTAAAAATAGGGACAGTAATAGTTTCTTGCTCTAGGTGCTAATCCATGTCTGGGGACAGCACTGCAGATCTTCAAGTAGGAAAAACAAATTATGGAAAAGTAAAATTACTGTTTAAAACTAACTTACGTTTATCGCCAGCCTGACTACATGTGTTGGGTTTGCATGGCAAAGTTTTGGTAGTGAGCGCGCTACAGAGGTGGCTTCTGTGGGAAGCTGCTAGAAGCTTCCCCCATGTCCAACAGAGCCAATGCCAGCTGGCTCCAAGATGATCTTGCCACTGCCAAGGCTGAGCCCATCAGTGATGGTGGTAGCACCTCCGGGAGTAACGTATTTAAGAAGGGTGGGGAGGGGGAAAGCTGCACAACAGCAACTGCAGCACAAGAAAGAGTGAGAATATGTGAGAGGAACAGCTCTGCAGAGACCCAGGCCAGTGCAGAAGGAGGCAGGAGGAGCTCCAGGTGCTGCAGCAGATTTCCCAGCAGCCTGTGGAGAAGCCCATGGTGAGGCAGGTTGTGCCCCTGCAACCTATGGAGCCCATGGTGGAGCAGATTCCCACCTGCAGCCCATGGGGGACCCCATGCTGGAGCAGGGGGATGCCCAAAGGAGTCTGTGACCCATGGTAAGCCCATGCTGGGGCAGGGTCTGTGGGTCTGTGGAAAGAGGAGCCCACGATGGGGCAGTTTCTGGCAGGGGACCCACTCTGGAGCAGTCTGTTCCTGAAGGACTGCACCCTGTAGAAGGCACACATGCCGGAACACGTCACACTGCAGCATGGGAAAGACTCACGCTGGAGAAGTTTGTGGACTGTCTCCTGTGGGAGGGATGGACCCCACGCTGGAGCAGGGGCAGAGCGTGAGGAGCTCTCCCACCGAGGAGGAAGGAGCAGCAGAGACAACATGCGATGAACTGACCACAGCCCCCGTTCCCTGTCCCCCTGTGCCACTGGCAGGGAGGAGGTGGAGAAAATTGGGAGTAAAGTTTAGCCTGGGAGGAAAGGAGGGTTGGGGGGAAGGTGTGTTTGTTTCTAAATTTGGTTTTATTTCTCATTACCCTGCTCTGATTTGATTGGTAATAAATTAAATTCATTTTCCCCGAGTCAAGTCTGTTTTGCCTGTGGCAGTAATTGGTGAGTGGCATCTCTCCTGTCCTTACCTTGACCCACGAGCCTTTCATTATATCCCTATCCACCTGAGGAGTAGAGTGACAGAGTGGCTTTGGTGGGCACATGGCATCCAGCCAGGGTCAACCCACTGTGCTACATAAGGATATTTTTTTTTTTCTATCTTCTTTTTTTAAAAAAAGAAGAAAGTTGCTCTGGAAAGCTACCCATGCTTTCTGGGCTTCAGAATTAATCTCATTTATAACCTCAGTTATAACACCAGGCAGGGAGATACTACTTGAACAAGCTGCCTGCCTCACTGCTAAAAACATACCTGGTGGAAATTATTGAAACTGTCCCCTCACCCCCAACATTAATGAAAAGGCTAATCTTCTCTGTCTCTTCTAGCCTAGCAATCTCTTAAGGGGCTGGACCCATGATTAAAAACCAGAAGGAAAGCAGCTGTCTTTTTATCCTCTCTTAATTATTCTGTGGTAGTTGACAGGTGTTGATTTCCTGGGAGTGTCATGGTGATGGAGGTTACATTTCCCTGTGGTGTTGGGACTAAATGTTCAGAGGGGGGTTTGTTGTTTGAATGCCCCGGTGGGAGCTTTGGAGATGGAAAGAGTGAGTCTTGTTCTCTGTGATTTCATCTGGTCACAAAGGGCTGCCTTTTATTTGGAAGCATGCACCTAAAGGCCAAAAAACAGCTATCTAATGTCAAGGCAAGGGAGGCCTCTTTAATTACCTTCTTTCTTTTTCTGTTTGTGAGGGTTTTTTTTCTTTTTCTTTCTGCTGTACCTCACCAGCTGGTGGCCAGGAGGGTTTTATGACAAGTTTAATTAGAAAGTTAAAAATAACACCTTGCTTTTTCCTGCTGTAACTTGGTGAATAAACTCCAGTAAGTGTTGCAGGATTGTTCTTTTGCTGCTCTCCCCAGTCCTCATTGCTTCATTTAAAAATACAAGTCACTAAATTCTTATTAGAAAATCCTGGGCATGATTACAACTGTTGTACTCGCATTTTTAACTAGTAGAGCTTAGTTCTGAGCGGCTATGAGACACAAGGTGTCTGATCCCTGCTTGGAAGTGCCCAGCTCTCCCAGCTGAGTTTCAGGGAAAGTTTGCAACGTTGCAGGTTTTGTATGAGCATCTTCTGCTCCCTCCGATGCCCCTATTGATTTGCTTGTTTAATTAAATGGAGACAAGTGCAAAAGGGGTTTCAGTCTTCCGTCCTTTGGCTCTGCTCTGTCCCACTTGCAGCGGCAATGACTGCCAGTCACCTTGCTGCTGTGTCACTGGAAGTGCAGCTACCTTTTCGTCAGATGTCAGGGTCAGGGAGACCTAACTTGCAGCCCAAGAAGTAACCCACCTGACATCTGAGAATGGGTGCTTCTTGGTGCCCTGGCAATACCTACGTGCAGTGACATTAATCTCTTGGTGCCTCAGTTTCAGCATCTGTAGACTTGGAAAAATTAATCTTGTAAGAAAGCGGGAGAGAGAAGGGAAGTTTGGGAAGTATTCAAAGCTGTTATTTAGGTGAGCAGAGGGACATAAGATTAGAGGATGTCTCTTACTTCTCCTAAACCACGCTAAATATTCAAAGTAAAGTTTTCCACCCTTAATATGAAATGCCAACAATAAGCAGATAACTTTGACTATGAATTTGTTCAGTTTCTCTTCTGCAGCCCCCTCCCATGGCAGCTGTGTGAAGCAGAGACAATGTAGGATGTCAGGAAGCCTGACATATGGGTCTGGATGTGTATTTTGAAGTAAAATATCAGGCCAAAACACATTCAGCTGATCATTTGTTTGCACACATGCAAACTTTTTATTTTTTTGGCTAATTCTTCTCAGCTGGAAAGATATGTCACTGGTGAGCCATGCCTTCTGGATATGTTGCTACATACATCACAAATTGCTCTTAGTCTGAACTCTTACAGCTGAAACACCCTTCCCCACACTGAAAATAGCGATTGGGCTATTCCCACTAGCCAGCCACAGGTAACTACTCTCATTTTGAAAAAAGTTGTGGTTGCAGGCATGGTTGCAGCTATGGTAACATTCTTATAAAATTAAAATTCAAACTGTATGAAAGTCAGCTACTTTAAGAGACAAGATTTGTGGAGGTTTTTTTCCTCTGGGACACAAGACTTCCAAGCATCATGCAGATTGAGTGAGTGATAACTGTAAGCACCCAGGTGTAACTTACTTTTAGTGTCTAAGAGTGCGTTTTATTATTGTGCAGGATGAAAATTTTAGTATGATACTGCAAAGCAAATGCCTTTGTGCTTCTCCCTTAGGGATGCCAGCTGTAAAAAAATCCAGCCTTATTGATGAAAAACTTGCTTCCTTGTCCTTTACTGGAATGGGCCCATTATCCGTTACTTCCATATATCCTTCCTTCTCCACAGCTCTGTCCCAGGAGTGCTTTGGGCAAGCAGTGCACTCAGGGAAGGACCTCCCTTTTGCTTTGTGGCTGCCTCCATTTCCAATCCATCTTTGCTGAGCATGTTTTTTACCTCCAGTGATCCACACTGCCTGCTGGTGAGACAGTGTTTCACTGCCATAACTTGAAACCCTTCCACCAACAAACTGTTGTTGCTTTTTTGCATGCTTTTGATTTCCTTTAAGCTCTAAGCATCTTGAGGAAGGCAGATGGGATGTGATTTTTCAGAGGCTGTGATCTGGTATCACTCCACTTAAAGCCCTGTGGGAGAAATGGGCAGTCAAGTACTTTGGAAAACCAGACTACTTTGCTTTTTATTTGTCTACAGAAAGAACTGTGTGTAACTACTGAAATATTACTACTTTTATGAGTAGTATTATCTCTTTACTTGCCTCAACTTTGAATCTCCTGATTTCTGAGCAACTAATTCTAAAAAAACATGTGTGGAAATAAGGCTTCGACTAAATAAAAAAAAAATCTCAAAATAACACGATTTATTTGTTTTAGAGCTGTCTGAAAAACTGAAGTTATTGAATTGAAATACATAGTACTTCTACCAGCTCTGATTTCTGTGTTTATCTGTATTTATAATAAAATGAAACTAAACTGCATTTGCTCTGCCATTTGATCACATGCAAGGGAAAATTACGGTGGTAGTTTCTCTCTCTCCACTTTGAGCATTTGGAAAGGAGAACCCAAACAAAGATATTCTGTGTTACACAAACGTATTACCCGAGATGCAATTATTTTTCCGAATGTGACATGGCACACTTTCAAGTACCTAAATATCCTATAGATTTTAAAGTACATTCTTCAGTTGTTCAATAGTGAAGATGGGCTGGATATTAACTAGAAGCTGCTATTTGACACTATACATTCTAGTGTAACTCCAAAGGTGAGTTGACTGACAGAGTAATCTAGGTAACTTTGTTATGAGTTGGCAATTTAAAAAAGGCATGGAAAGGCTGAAGAGAGGGACGATGTGTTAGTTTTAAGTTTGAAAGCAGCATGACTGAGATTATCCAGATGTAAAAACAGCTCAAACCTATTTGGCTTGCACCTTCCGATCATGCTAAAATTGCCGGGAATTGAGGGTTGTCTCCTAAGGTCTCCTGTTCTGCAGAACATCACATTGCTGCACACCTGCAGCTGTGCAGTTTTGAGGACTTGCAGCCAGTATCCTCACTCCAGGTAGGGCTTGAGGGATTAGTAGGACTAGCTGCCAAATAAGGTGTACAACACAAGATCAACAAGCTCTGGCCCCTGCTGCTTAGGTAGGTGATATCTCCAAGGTCTTTTTAACTGCAAGATCTGTTGAGCCTTGTCAAATGATGGATTTAATTCAAATCCTGTTTCACAAAATTTGCACGATCCACCAAGTCATTTTATCTTTTAGAAAGAACCGGAACCACAGGAATTCAGCAGGGGGTATTGAACTGAACAAATGCAAAGTTCTCAATAAACAGTCAGAAAATATATTTCTCTAAAAACAACTCCTGAGAGTATGTTTTCATAATCAAGTCCCTGACTATGTCACGTGCAACAGACCAGAAATTTCAGAGACACTATCGGAACTAGATGCATCGGGAGAAATTAGGCACTCAAATGCCTTGTTATGTGCCAAAGTCCAGTGTTTATGGGTCACTGGTAGTCAAGTGGCCTCCACTTAACCCTTTAGCATAGAACTGAACCCAGGTCTCTCATATTCTTGGCTGGGTACCAAAATTGTTTGACTTCTCAGCAAAATGGTGGTTTCTTTTTGGAGGGTATGTGCAGTTGGATTAGGCTTGTCAAAGAAGGTTACAGCCTGAGGCAAGAGGGAACACCTGTTTTAGAGATGCTGAGAGAGCTTTTCTAAGACATGGACCTTGAGCAGGTCAGCAACACCAGGCCTCGGGCGGTTGGGTTCACACTGAGCCCCAGGAGCGTGGAGTCTGTCCCTGGAAATGCAGCCAGAGGGGAGTTCAGCTGCTTGTAAGGTGCAGCAGGGGTTTTGGGAATGACAGTGGGACCAAGGGATGGACACAGTCAGCATCAACGGTGGAGTGTAGGGATGCTACCTTCTCCTTGTGCATTGAAGCGTCAGTGCAGAAGGGTCTCGTACTATTATATTTTGATTTAGGAACACAGAGGAATGAAATTAAAGTGTTTATTCAACATGCCTGGTGAAAATATTTTAAGGCTACCTCCTCTGTGTAACTATCTTGACTGTTACCAGCTCCTTCAGTTGGAGTCCGCATCAGTGTGAATGCAATTTCCATGCATTGTTTCAGTCTGGAAATGAAACAATTTTCATTAATGGAAACCTGGTTCTCAAGCAGAACAATTAGACCCACTTCAGGTTGAAAAAAGATAAAAGCATGCTAATTTGGATGGAGGACTCTTCTTTCAAGGCAGCCAATTGAGTCATCAGCCTGCCACCCACCTGACTGTCTGACAGGTAATTAGGAGATAGTCCTCTTTTTGTGTGGAGTGTGTGCGTAAACCTCCACATGCTGGTGTCACTGCCCATTGGGACTTCCAGAGGAAAGAGCCAGTCAGTGGCAAAAGAGTGAGGAGAGCACGTTTGTCGGATGGTGCCCAATGAACTGACTTGCTTTTTGATTTAGCTCATTATTTTTTTCTTTTAACAGCTACCTGAAGTTTCTG
Source organism: Falco naumanni (assembly GCF_017639655.2). NCBI lineage: Eukaryota > Metazoa > Chordata > Aves > Falconiformes > Falconidae > Falco > Falco naumanni. The sequence continues at coordinate 7,655,714 of NC_054058.1, read as the reverse complement.
GCAGTAAAGTCATCATGGCAGACCTGGGCTGCAAAAAAACCAGCGACTGCACCGTCTCCAGGCTACTTAGCGTAGTGGAGAGCGAACTCCGAGCTGGGAGAGACAAAGGCGACCCCACTGAGAAACAGCTCCAGGTTGTCTTAGAGGATGCGACGCTCTGGCAGAGATTCAGGGAAGTCACTAATGAGATGATCGTGACCAAGAACGGCAGGTGAGTGATCTGCTCAGCTCTGTGGGCTAAGTGTAGATGACAGCCAGGGGGGTTAGGTGTATAATAATAAACTGTGTGTGCAGACTCGAAAGAACTGCAATGAGCACTGAACAGTTTTATCCCTGCAGCTTCACAGTCCTCTAAACCCAGCATATGTACAGAATGGGGTGTCCCTGCTCCTTTTTGGTCACTGCTAAACCATTCCTGCCACCCTTTATTCTGCCTGTGAAAGATGCTTGAGAAATATATTAACTGTCTTAAGGTTGCACAAAAAGGGAACTTTTGCAAGGGAATAGATGCTACCTCTCAAAATCTTTTTAATAACTTCTTGTACTAATAAACACCAGCCTTTATTGCAAGTCCTGTAGACCTCAAATTACTGTACAGAAGCAGATCAGTGTTGTTATCTGCAGCTGCAGTTCCTGTCTCTCTGGCCTTGGATATTAACAGCTTGTACAAGCAGTCTGTACTAGAATGGGGTACAATAAAACTGTGCCCTACATGGCATGTATGTGCAGCCTGGATTGCATGGTCCCTATTGCTCCACAGCTGTTGCTGGTGACCTTAGAAACAAGCATGGAATATTGGTTAACACACAGTTTTAGAAAGACAAAACACTGTGATGTAAATGGGTCACATCATATCATACTATCTGGGGAACACAGAAAGGCTCCGGAAAAGAGTGCAAAACCTGGTGAGAAGATACTAAGTCTGAATCAGACACTGGCTTGAAGGAAGCTCTCCACGGGGGTTCTGCTCTGAACTGGGCTGACAGCAGAGTCTAGACCATAACAGACAGGCAGCTACCAGAATAAGGTTCACTGGTACAGTTGTCCTAAGGTTTTTATTTAATGCACCCTCGCCAGCCCTCTGCCATCACCCCCCAGCATGCACACGTTTCTTCCACAAGACCTCTCAGCAGATCCGCGACCTCTTAGCAGATCTGCACAGGAGAGAGGAATTAAGAGATGGAAAGAAAGATTTGCTCATGTGGTGTGACTTGTATTAATTTTGCAGACTTTGGTTTAGCAGAATTTGTGGACAATATAACTGTTGACCATAGCTTGACAAGGGACACAGGTGAAAGCAGTTAAAACCAAAAAATCTCGCCTGTTGGCTCAGCAAGGTTATTCTGTTGAGAGAACAGCTACTTTTCCAAAATATCAGTCCTCGGTGTAACACTACCTATTGCCATTCTGATTCCTCCTAATAACTTATAGGGATAGAAATCATCTGCTGAGGTTCTCTTTACACTGAGAAGGTTTTTTTGCTTCATTTAAATTGCTTTAAGAACTGCTGTTAGGCTACAGCAAACTTGTGAGTGGACCTTCACTTAGTGTACAGTAGCTTTGACTCCTTAGCAGTATCGGTGACGAAAATGAGGTAATATACATTTGCCTCAAATTAATTAAATTGGTACAAAGAATCACACCTTACCAACAAGGTTTTTTCAGTTTCTTTCCTCTCAGCTAATGTAAATCACGACTGTGGACTGTGTGGTGATACTAGTTCTCTCTAAAATGTCTAGGTGAGTGCATAGATAAAATCTTTTTATAATGATCATAAGGGAATCTTTTCTTATTTGAATATGCCTGGTTACTTTTCATTTCATTGTGTAAGCTGCCTTATTCTTCTTTATTTGAACTTTTACTCTCCTTATCAGCTCGATCCTATTTTTCCTAAAGCCAGCAACAGATCTGGTAATGTCAGTGGGGGCAGGAATAGATTCTTTATGAACAAAATCACACAGCAATCTCAAAATAAAAAATTATAGGAAGTATGTCACACTTTTACCTGCATAAATCATGTTTAACAAAGTTACTGGAGCATCAGGGACTATGAAAAAGGATCTCTTGTATTTCTTTGTATTTCCATAACAAACACACCAGCGCACCAAAAAAAAAAAGAAAATGCACACAGTGGCCTGCAGCAAAGCTCTCTGAACAACTCCATGCTGTTCAAGAGGAGGCAAACTTGAGACAGTTTCCTATGAGTGCTAGGGCTTTTTCAGGTTCAAGATTCTTCAGTGATTGTCTCCAGAGGGATTATCAACAGAAAAAATATTGATCTAATTCTGCTGCTGCTTAAATCGGTAGAACTAATGCAGTCATTCTTGCTGAAGGGTATACGAACACTTTTGAAAACTGTGTTCTACCATTAACAAGAAGAGCCAGTCTGAACTTCTGTGTGTGAAAACTGAGACAGTTTGCACAGACACGTTGTTAGCAAAAATCAGAAATTAAACTGAAACCTGATACAGAGCAGAGAATTAAAGGCTGATTGATTAGTGATCCTCAAGTGTCAAATGCTAGTGTGCACAATTCTATCTGCTGTGATTGAGTCATCTCTAATCGGTACCGAGGGTCCCAAAATACCATAATTAGATGAACCAACTTCAGTGTTAAAACATAGGTATGTCTCCATTTCTGTATCATACTTCATTATAATAATCACCTGCCACAGCAATATGCCTAGGTACACAGGGAAGACAGATGTACTCTGAACAGGATAGACATTAGTGAAATTAAACCACATACTATATCACAAAATACATCTGAATGGGTGCAGCTGATATGGTGGGAATCAGTCTCATATTTTACACAGATTTATTGTATTCACTTGGCACTTCAATATTAAACACCCTGTTTTCTGACTGAGCAGGTTTTCTCTTTTAATGTTTACACCATATTAGCTATGCAGTATCTTTAGACTTTGCAATCCACATTATTGCCTGGAGGCAGGAATGGGCCACCGTTCCCCTCCACATATGGGGAGAATCCACAGTGGATCAATGCAGGCAAATGTGAGTTGGGGGAGAGAAGTGCTTTCCAGGCTTAAATGCTAAAGCAACTTTACTGGTTACTATGCATTCAAGTTTGATATCAAACATCTTCCCACTGTTTCTTCCCACTCCCACTGGAGTAATTGTAGCAGATCTGCTCTAAATAAATTGAAGAGGCTGAAGTGCTCAGCTATTGCAGTAATGGAAGACATGCGTGTACCAACCTGATCATTGAAACAAACATTCTGACTGAAACAAATTCGGAGAAATCATAATTTACCATTCTAAAAGACAGACAAATGTGATTTTATCGGTAAAGCTGCTTAATCAGCAGAACAGGTGAGGTGGTAAGTTTTCCATCATTAGAATCTGTACAGTCAAGACATGCTGGTCCAAGTGAAGCAGCGATTAACTGTGTGTGAAGCAGGTTAACACAGGGAAGTGTTATAATCTCTGTGATACGGGAAGTCAGAATTGATGATGGCTCTATTACATGCTGGTGTTTGTCTATAGATCTTACAGAGATAAACTCAAGCCTCGTGCAGAGAGGCAGAGAAGCCTGCATTCTGGGCAGAGGAATTAACAATCTGTATGTAACACAAATAGTTCTGAGAAATCTAGTGAAATTAGATTTTCACACGGATTAATTTTCCCTTTCAACTAAATATTAAAATGCGTTACCTCGAAGACTGACAGTAGAAGGGGAGGAATGCATCCACACTTTTTATCACATCCCAGTTTGGTAGCTGGTGCATCCTGGTCAGAAAGACACATTAAATGTAGCATATAAATCTTGGGCTAAGCTTCTATTTAGTCAGAATAATGTTGCACTGGCCCTACATCACCAAGTATTTATATTAGATGAAAAATCTCAAATTTCTCAAATCGTGTCTTTTCTGGTCAGCACTAGACATTGAGTGTATACAGCGAGAACTATATAAAGGTGTCCAGAAAGGTAGGTGGTGAGTGGGATGTCACAGGAGGTTGTTAGCAATCTGCAGTTGGGTATACGGCTGCAAGGGCAGAGACTTTTGACGTCCCGTGAGAGAGCCTGGAGTTTCAGTTCCCTTCTTGTGTATTTTGGATGTCTTGCACTGCTACCTAACTAAGCCTGGAGAGCTACCTTACCTTAGCCATGGACCTCAGGCAATTGCTGTGCTTGCTTGTTATCACCAGTCTCTCTGTACCCATAGAGGAAAGGAGCTAGAAGATTTGTTGACCTGTGCATAAAAATGTGGCACAGCAAAATGGCAGTTGCCAGGAGAGGTCAGTATGAGGTGTCTGGGGCAGGGAGGCTTCTCATTCATACAAGAATGTAGGAGGTGATACATAACAGCTATAATAATCCTCCACAGTAATGATGTGCATTCCTTGACAAGCTAAGAAACTTAATGAATAGGATACCTTTGTTGGGAGATGCCTCTGTTCTGCTGACAACAATTTTTTTCCCAGTTCCTGAAGCTGTTGGAGCCCTACTAACTCTGTCGCTGCAGACTTTCAGGCACTGAGATGCCAATTCAAAGCTGTGCTATGGATCTCAAGTACAGGGACAGGCAAAAAATTGCAGAAAGTCTAGCTGTGAGGTGCTGCAAATCTGCTTTACAAAAGAAAAAATAATTAGAAAACGGGGATTGATAAAAGGTGGCATCGGACCCTTAAGCACAAAAGGAGCATTTTCCCAAAACCAAACAAAGGTAGGATTTCAGTTTTAAATGCACAAGATGGTAGGAAGGCTGGATGACAGATGTTTAGAGCTTAGTAAAAGAAAACACTGCATGTAAGGTGGAACTAAGAGCAGAACTTGATCAAGATGATGAGGTCAGGGAATATGGAAGGATGGAACCAAATTACTGGAGGAAGAACGGCCAAGTGCAAGGTCTCATGGCAAGGATTTTAACCAGACTTCTCAAACTGGAGAGTTATGTAGTGGTAGTGGGACAGTACATGAATACTTGCACTTAAGAAAGGGAGAAAACACATTTCAGCTAACTATGGACTTTTTAATATATTTGTGTAATAAGAATTCAGGATATTTTGAGGAAAGAGTAAATATGTGGAAGACAATGGAAAATGAGATAAAAGGGCATTTTATTAAATTTAAGTCATGCCGGACTAACCTGACACAACCCTGATAAAGAAGTATTTTTAGACAAGGAAAATGTAGCAAATTTATTAGAGTATTTAGAATAACACTACCTGGAATCCATTACTCAAGTAGGAGATGGGGATTAACACAAGAACCACGAGAAATGACAGAGGGAGGTGACTGATTTTGCTCACAAAATTATAGAATATGACTATCCCTCCAGAGGAAGGGAGAAAAACCTTTTGTATTGAGTAGTGTGGTCAATAAATCTAACTGGAGTCTGATGAGTACCTGACTGGGATTATGTCCTGATTGCTGGAGATTACAGGATGATTTCAGAGCACACACCCAGAGTCAGACAGAGTAGGACAGAGTATGGGAGTGTGTGCTGGGGGAACCTAAGCACCAAAGAAGTACATTTTATAATAGGATTCTGCAGTTAATGCAGTAAATCTGTGCTTCAGCTCCACCTTCTCAGCATTTTGAGCTATTCAATCCTGTTCATGCCTTCTTGTCCCACACCTAAGGATGTATTTATTATGTCCAGATCCCAGGGACTCTGCTGACGCTATACACTCATTATGTTCATAACTCTGCATGACCAAGACCTTAGTGCCCTACTTTAGAGACAACACTTTTTTTCCAAATGATTGAAATAAAATAAATATAAAATGAAAGACTGACCTTTAAGAGACTTACTCATCTAGATAGAGGGAAGGAGGATGTTTTTTACATTGACCTAATCTGCGAGCATCTGGTCCCAAACATACTGAGTTTTAAAAGCATTTTCCAGTGGTGTCCCCCTTTTTTGTTTCCTGCCCAGGCGGATGTTCCCTGTTTTGAAGATCAGCGTGTCAGGCTTGGACCCAAATGCCATGTATTCCTTCCTGTTGGACTTCGCCCCAACTGATGGCCACCGCTGGAAGTATGTCAATGGGGAATGGGTGCCGGCTGGCAAACCAGAGCCACCGAACCACAGCTGTGTGTACATCCATCCAGACTCTCCCAACTTTGGGGCCCACTGGATGAAAGCTGCCATTTCCTTCAGCAAAGTCAAACTTACCAACAAGCTCAATGGGAATGGGCAGGTATGGCCTGATGTTTCCCCATACACCTCTTGGCTTCAATTGCAAGCACCTACCAATCAAGAAATATCAAGGGTGCATTTGTGTAATTATAGAGGCCCTTACAGGCCTCTTCACCCACAGATGCCAATTATTCTCTGTAGGCCAAATGTAAACAGGAATAAACAGGTCTTAATTGGCGCTTTCAGATTTTAATGGACTTCTTGATGTTAAGAGAGACAGAGTGCTGTGGTTTACTTAATCATCAGGGGGCTTTTCAGAGTTGGTCTTGTGTGCTGGGGATTTTTACATAGGACTTCAGAGAAGGGGGAAAAAATGGTCACGGGTATTAGGTTTTTGTTGTGTTCCCCCATGTTGTTTGGTGTAAGTGGAATGTTGGCAGGAGTCAGATAGCAGAATAAAAGGCTGTTCCTAAATGAAATAATTACTATGTCTGCTTCTGCATCATGATAATTATCAATATTCTATTGAATCAGCTTTGGCCTTTGGAAAGAAACCACATGTACCAGAAATAAGTGACTTTCTCTTTGAACCCCTTAAAAATGCAAACAGGAAAATTAGTTTTGTTTCATATTTTATTTTTGATGATGCATCTAAAGGTAAAATGTTATACAAGACCTTTTGTTTGCTTGTTTGTTCTGTACAAAACTCCTACATTGGATGATACTTGTCAGCCCAGAATCAATTCCTTTCATGTAAATATTATATGTTCTCTATCTGTTATTTCCATTAGGTTTGTGAGGTACCTCCATAAGCCTAGTACCCTAATTAGGTAGAAAATTATCTCAGTTTTTACAGACTGGAGAACAGAAAGATGACCTGACTTTTCCTAAGTCACACATGGAATCAGCACACAAGATTTGTTGTGAAGCACAGAACAGGATCTGCATTTGCAAATTCTTGTCCTGCATCCAGGGCCTCAGAAAAGTCAAAGGCCCCAGAAAAGTACGCATAGGTGCAAAAAAGCTACAGGAAACAAACTTGAAGAGTCACAGAGACCCTGGGCAAAAAACAAGGAAACACAATATGTATATATGGTGGAGAAGAAAAAAGTAGAAAGCTTGAGAGGAAAAGCCATATGAGAAACAGATCCCAAACAAAAGTCACTAAATAAAACTCACTAAATAACAAATGATTGCGGTTCCCCTTGTTTTGAAATCTTGATGACAACGGTGTTAAGGCAAACCATGTCCCCAGTCTGCTTCCACTTCCCCTTCTGTGGTGTTATGAGAAAATAATAGCTGACTAGCAGTGCTTTATGCTAATGGATGCATTCTTTCTTACATGTATATATGTGTATGTATGTATGCACACAGTACTTTCTAAAGTACAGGTTGGGTTTTTTAAGTATCTTTCTTGCAGTAGAGACAATTAAGCAATGCAATAGACTTCCTGAGGAAGGTGTATTGTGGAATCAATGCCATTCACAGCTTTTAATGCCAGATTAGAGACATCTACCAAGGATTGTTTAGATACAGTTCGTCTCATCTAGAAAGATGCGTAGGTCACTGCCTCAGCTCCCTCCCAGCCCTGATTTCTGTGATGGTGATTCCGAGTCTTTCAGATAGCAGACACAGGACAGGGATTGCCCCTTAACTGTTTCAACAGCCTCTACTGCAGTGGAAGCCCGACAATTTGAAGGACATAGCTGCTAACACAAATATTCACTAATGCTCTTGTATCAAAAGCTTTACATTCAAGTCCAGTGAAGTCTCATTCTGTTCAGCTTTGTAGTTCATCAGAAGTGAGGAAGGCACCTGCCCTTCTGCTCTCAGTAATCACTGACTGAGGAGGTTTAGCAGTGACATCTGGTCTATTACAGAGCCAGCGTGAAAGAGCAGCTGTGGGATACCAGAGTGGCACTGGGGTCTGTCTCTGTTTTGTTTTCTGCAGATAATGTTGAACTCCCTGCATAAATATGAGCCCCAGGTACACATAGTTCGCGTAGGAGGCCCCCACCGGATGGTGATGAACTGCTCGTTCCCTGAGACGCAGTTCATAGCTGTGACTGCATATCAAAACGAAGAGGTAGGCGGATGCCACACTGTGCTCTCGATTGCCATTGATGAGATATATTAAAAGCTTATTAAATACAAGATCACCATGGACAGACTGATCCTTTTCTTGTTTCCCCACCAGTCCCATGCAGTGTAATGTTCCATCCAACCTAATACTCTGTTTTCTCTCTGCAGTAGAACATTCTCTAATCTAGTGTCTGGCTGCAGTACTAAGCCAGGTTTAGCTTAATATCCTGCCATGGCTATTCCAGACTGGTCCATCTGTCCTGGCATCCCAATCCCTCACTGGAAGAAAACTAGAGTCAAGTCCAGGATCTCTCTCCGACAATAACTGATAGTTAAAATGATAACCCTATTTCTCCCCTCTCCTTACAATACATACAACTGTAGAAGAGCACAACATTCCATGGGAAAATTTCTCCCCAACCCCGAAACTGTAATTGAGGAATGCTTTGGATTGTGACAGTTGTTAACTCATGTGCCACATCCCTTAGCTAGTGTTGCTGCAGGTTTGATTCATACTTGATAGGAACTCAGTGTTTAAACTCTCTTGAAAGGGTCCACCATCCCACAGGATTTGCCAGACCGGACCATGCCATCAGGTTGCCCTGATTGGTGTTCTGCCTGTGGCACTGATCAGTACACAGCACTCTGCAACGACCAAAACTCCCCTAACCAGCCCTGGAGAACATCATGTGTGGGGATATATTTTGTTAGGCTAACAAAGGCAGTTCCACTTGGATTACTCTGGAAGATGTTTTGTCAAGTTTCTATTCCAAATTGCCTTCACTAACATGCCTTGTTTTCTGTAAACTCAAGATAACAGCTCTCAAAATCAAGTATAATCCCTTTGCCAAAGCCTTCCTGGATGCGAAAGAGAGGTGAGTTCATCTTTTTTGCTCCAGTAGCATTTTGCTGCTGATACTGTTAAAACTGTGGCATCACAATGTGAAAGATTGATTATATAACTTAATCTTGTTTCTGCTGTCTTAAATCCAGAGTCGCTCCACTGATATTAGCAGGGAAACTTTCTATATAACTATTACAATAGGGTCTGAAGTAGGTGACTATCCTCTTGGGGATCCTAGGACTTAGCACTGTTTACACAGGAAGCCTGAAATGAGATTGTGTGAACTTCCCCAGCAATGTTATACACCACATATGTTCACTACATTGTACTTGCACTGCAATGAATCCCATGATTTGATAGCTCAGGAAGAATAAAAATTAACTGCAGATGTCAAAAAGCATAGCTAACGTGAAATTGCACTGTAACTGTAACTATGCTGCTATTATTAAATCCATGTGGTATTAAAAGTAACCTGTAGGTGCTAACTGTATAAGGTGTTAGAGATGCTTCCATTGGAAATGAATTGTGGTTTATCTTCCGAAGTTTTACTGGCTGAACTGGAGGCAAAGCCCTACCTTTGTCTGGGGGAAAGTCCAGACTGAGGCTGTTCACGCAAGCAGGCACAGTGTCCACAGGTAGATTTAGAATTCCAGGTTCAGCCCCTAAATTTGGCACAAATTTAGGAACATTTTTGTGTATGCCATGAAACATAGCTCCTGCTTCCCTTATAGAAAACTGAAGAAAAGTCTGCTGCTGCCTAGCAAGTGGTTAAAGAAGATGGATTTCCCTCCTTTCTAACTAATTTTTCCACTTTTTTTAGTGAATAGTTCTATTTCTGACTTTCTTTTGTAATTCCTTAATTGGAAGTTCTACCACTAGGTATTTTACTTTTCAGAAACCATCCCAAGGATGCTCCAGAAACAGTCTCTGAAGGTCAACACGTATCATATTCTCACTGTAAGGTTTTTATTCATGTCAGCTGGACATTTTGTATGATATGACAGGTGTTGGGAACCTGGGACTAGCTTAAATGGATCATAAGAGTCATTCACTGAGTCCTGAGCTGTGTTCATAGAAGGGGACCCTTTAAAAAAGCAAAAGAAGATTGAAGAAACCTCACAGTAGGAAATAATGCAAGACTCTGCAGAGGGATCACTTTCTTTATTATCCAGGTTTTCAATATTAAAAGGAATCTAAAATCAAGATGATATATAACATTTTCAGGGCTTTCTCCTGCCCGCCCCCCCCCCCCCTTTTTTTATTTGTATCTGTGAATAATTTTGTCCCTATAAAATTATTTGTCATTACTGAACATGTGAAAAAAATAATGGGGTGAGCAGAGGTTGTGTTTGTTGCAATGATAGAGATTTTTTCTTTTATTTGTTCTTTGATTTTTTTTACATCATTTGTAACTCTGATGTAACTTTCTGTTAGTTGTTTTCAGGTCCAGTTTTTAGCATTGGTGGCTTTAGGTTTTGGGGGGGTTGGTATGTTGTTTTGGGGTTTTTTTTTTGATTGTTCAGCTGTTCTATAAACCAGTATCTTGGAATCTGCTTGGTGTTTCTGAGGCACAGCTGATTCTGCAGGAAGGCTGGTTATTTTATTGTATTGCAGTGTTTTAGTGCAATAATAGCTTTTTCTCCCTCTGTTCCCTCAAAGTAGGTGGCTGGTTGATTTCCAACCCAGATACAATGTGTGCGTCAGGAAGCTCTAATTATCAGTACACTGGACCTTTGCCTCTGCCAGCTCCACACACTCCCCACAGCTGTGAGCGATACTCAGCACGGCGAGGGCATCGGGCTGCTCCGTACCCACCTTCCTACATGCAGAGAAATCATTCACCTACAGGTACCACTGTAATGCTGCTTTGCTTCCAGGGACCAGACACTCTCTACCTGCCTGACCCTTGCTTTAGGTTAGCACAAGCAACTAAAACGAGCAAGAGCTGAGGCTAGGAAATAGCATGACGAGTCTTGGTAACAACCTGCACTCAACCCTGACAAACAGAGTATGTTTAAGGCAGCAAAACAAGAAGCACAAAGAGCTGGGTGCACTGTAACTGTTAATTATAAATGAGATTGAATGATCTTGCTAAAAGGACAGCTCCTAATTATACAAAAAGAGCATTGCAAGCCTTCTTTCAATGTCACGCCATGAAGCAGTTGTGCTCTCAAGTTGAAGCAGCCCTTAGGAACATGGTAGGAGGCCACTTGAGATGAGGGCATTTTGGTACTGCCAGAATGTCTTTTGAGTCCCTTTCACTCTCTAGATCTGGGTGACAAGTTCCAGAAGTTGATTCTACTTTGATCCGAGAAAATCAGCCAGAAACAAGAGTAAGGATAAAAAAATGAGCTTACTAACTACAATCTAGCAAGGTATCCTGTTTAACGGAAATATTTAAGCTCAAGTTATAAGGAAATCTGTACCAAAGCATTGCCAGTGACATGGCAATTGTCATTAATGAAAAGACTATTAGTCAGACTTGCAAAAATGCATATCCTATATCTATAATGCTGTACCCTCTCATATATCACACCTGGGATTAAAATGCCACCTTGCTCTTGATAAACATGTGAATTTTGTCCCTTTACCTATGGTTAGGAAGCTTGTGATCAGATTGCTTTCTCAGGCCTACCCATGTTCTGTTGCCTTAAGACAATGCCCCTGTGATAGACACTGAAGGTTTGTTGCCTTTTTTTTCCTCCCCCCACCCCCACCTCCAAGTTAATTTGCTGGAGAGCTCCAGCAATAATCTTCAGGTATTCTCAGGACATGACAGCTGGACTTTGCCATCTCCTCCACATGCTAATTTGCTCTCAGTGCCACACACGAAGGGAGCTGCCAGCCCTGGACCCAGGTAAGGTTATGGGAAAACTGCTGGAATTAGGAGCAGCGAGACTTGTAGGACTGCCCTGGTGATTCGCACTTTGTTCCAAGCTTTTATTGGTAGCCAGGATTCGAAACATTCTGAATGCCCAACACAAGATTCCTGGATAAATCTTTCCAACAAGCTAATTATCTCCCGCTCTGAAATCAATGGGACCTTCGTATTTCCCCAGCACTGCTGAAAACCAGGATCTTGGAACAGCCACAGAGAACTCTAGTATCTACAATCTGTGACCATTTTAAAGCCAAATTATTTTTCTCTATCTATTCCTCAGTATTCTCCTGCATGAAATGAGGATCCTATTCCCATGCAGGGATGTAACAATCTAATTCATGTTTTACGATTAAAATATTGCTAATAGGGTAGTAAACAGTTCTAGGAATGCTGGATTTTAGACCTAGAGAGTCAATTATTAAAGTATTTACCCTTCTTTTCCTAAAATAAACGCACACATTTCTTCTCTAATTTAGGTGCCAGGAAAAGCAGATGCAATTCTTTAAAATACGTATGCATGCACAAAAAAGATCTTTAAATCTTGAATCCTCACATGTATTTGTACATTTGTCTCCATGCATCTCTCCAAGGTCACTGGGTCTGATGGTTGCTGGTGGTTTTTCACTTAAGATCTGCAAGGCTGATCTAGTTCAGTAACTCGATTCAGATAGCTGCCTTTTAGCAGATAATGCACCTGACTTTAGTGTGCTAAGTCTTGTGCAGGGGAAAATGCTTTGAAATAAGTCATTCAATGTGTACTGCTTTTTTTCCAGCCACTACCCTTGCCTGTGGACAGTGAGCAACAGTGCTGTCAATGTTGCCAACCCAGGAAGCGAGGTGAACAGCAGCCCTTCAAGCGTATTTTTAAGGGGTAATGTCCCCTTTTCCACTGCACAATCCGTCCAAATCCCTCTGCAGGGAATGGTGTCTGGCAGCATGGAAACACAAGGGGAAACCACTCTAGCCAGACTAGCCGACTCTGCGTGGACATCCTCACATTCCTTTTAACGGACGGGCAGCTTACAAGGGAAGCTCAGCCAAACAAGACTGACACAAATGGCAAACAATCCCCTAGAATTGCAGCTCAGAGCAGGGATGTGTATGCAGAAAACCACCTTCATCAAAGATCACTTTCCATAATGTACCTCTTGTGTGCCAGTGAAGCCAAAATGCATAATGCAAATGCAGGAAACGTTATGGGAACCAGCTTATTTCTGTAACTTTTGTGCGCTATTCAGGAAGTCATCCAGAAAGAATCTTTGTAGTTAGTTTTGCTTCTATACCACATAGAAAACGGTCAGACACATGAGACTGAGTGAAGCAGACATGGCAGCTGTATATCCACTTATCATTTTAAAAGTCCTTTCTGTAGCTAGCGGCCAAGTCCAGGGGAAACTGTAGACAAGTTCGCAACTGGTAATTTGAAGGGACAACGCTGATTTAAAGACTTTCTGAATCTGTCACATGAAGGTTTTCACAATACCTGAAACTAAACCCTTCAGGGGATGAAATGAGTCTGACACCCTAATGCCACCTGCATACAGTATTCTCTGTCCCCTTCCCTCTTCCAGCTCCCGTTTGCTGTCTGTATGCTGTAGGGATAATGGACATACTCAAGCTGAGAAAGTGGCTGCATTGTAGCAGCAGGGTGAAGGGCATCTCCTTTAGCATTTATAGTCTGATGTGACGGTCTTTGAAATGAAAAGTTCCAATGTATTCTATATGTGCTATTTTTGAAATGGTGGAGGGAAAAGAATTACAGAAAAAAGATTCAGCTTGCATTTCCACTTTGCTTCAGGTATAGAATATAAATAAAATACAAATAAATGGTGTATTATCTCCTCAGTGCCCTTCCAAGGTGTAAACACACATACTGTCTTTTTCACCTAACAGCCTCTGAGCAATTTAAAGCAGCTTTGCCAGAAGCAAGTTGACAGGACAGACATTTTCTATTCCTTGAACAGCGACTGGCTGTATGCTCTTGGGCATGATATTTCATGTCTTTGTGCCTGTTTCTCCTTTTGTCTGTTAGCTTCCTTTTTCAGGCTACAGCTTTTCCTATCCGGTGTGAATGTATGCCAGATGTTGTCATCTAGCACAGTGGACATCTGATCCTGTCTGGGATTTCTAAGCACTAGTGTGATGCAGATAATAATGGTTGTCCCCCAATCTTCCTTGTCCTCTCATGTACCTCTTCAGGCAAGCTCTACCAACTTCTCAGGGAAGAGTGCTGCCATTTGATCTCTTGGAGGGGTAAAGAAAAAATTGCAAGTTAATGCATGTAGATATATGTCTCTGTATAATGAAATGCCCAGCAGCAATTCAGTTCCTATTACATTCATTAGCATTGCTAGGGGCTGGATAGATAGCCCTGGAAGAGGAAATCCTCGGCATAGGTATAGACGAGGATTCTCCAAAGCTCTTGCAAGCTGGTGTCTCTACAGAGGTGTTTCTGCTTCTGCTAGATACGCAACGTTCTCTTTGTGAATACTCATTTATTGCATACAGGCTCTGGGACCAGCATTTTATTTTGGGTAGACATTAGGGGCAGCAGCAAGGAGAACATTTTCCTTCCAGCCATCAAATAAGCATCTCTCTGGTGAACTCAGCAAGCTCCTGTTTCATTTTCTGTTACCTTGGCCCTGAACCATCCCCTTAAGGTGTTCTCAGTGTTCCGCATTTTCTTGACTGCCCCATCTGGCCTTTCAGATTCCCTGCAGGCAAGACAACGTGCCAGGATGCCTCACTAATGCTGTTAGTTTTACTGACTTAATGCTGTTATCCCCTAAAAGCAAAGTAATGAACTTGCTTTGGATATGCATTTTTATTAATAGAGGCATTGGTCAAACAGGAGCTAACAGAGTGCAAAAAGCTCTGTGGCCTGCTATCAGCCTAATCCTTGTCAGTTCTGGCTGTAAATCTACTTCTCCACATTCTCTCAAAAGCTTGGTGATGAGTTTCTCAATGTTGTTTCTCTTCCTTCCCAGAAATATAAGTAGGTGTTTCTCTGAAAAATAGCGCTGCTTTACAGATAAGGTTTATTAACTTACGCTACCCTCTTCTGGCTGTTCTGCTCCCCACATACACACCACATGCTGAGTATGGATAAGATGGCTGTAGATGCTCAAAAATACACAAGTGATGACTTGTCTATATTCCAGGACTTGCTATGCTTCCTTCATGGTTACTGAGTTGGGTAATTTCCTAGTTTTCCCAATATAATGCATTACAGTAACAGAAAAGTGATTAGAAGGTGTTACACAAACTGTACTTTTATTTCACAAACAACCTAGGGGAAAATTCAAAGAGCTTTCCTGATAGTCCCATAGGATTGAAAGGATTTAAAAAAGGATCAAAATGAACAGGCAGAGTCATTTGTCTTTCTTATCACTGGAAGAGCAGCCGTGATTCATGTCATAGGAGGCAACAAGTTTTGAGATCTCAGAAATAAGCCAAGTTTTTGTCATTGCAGACAATCTGACTTAGCCAAAGCCTGAGAAATGACATGGAGGGTAAAAATACCCAAGGCTTGCTTACTACCTTGACATTTTTCTGCTTTGGTAAAGGCTTTGAGAATTGATATCTGGCTTGGACAGATCACCCCTAAGGAGCAGCAGGAGAAAGGTTTTTGCCACTTGTTCACAAGGAAAGCTGCTGGGTTTAACTTTGCAGACCTCCTTTCCCAGCGCAGTGGAGTTCCCCAAGGCACAGTAACAGGCTGAGACGTTGTCTACACTGTTCTCCTGTGGGAGGCAGGTTGCCTTAAATGGTATATAAACTGTTCCCCTCCAGAAAAACTATTATTGTGGATCTGCACCTATAGTGCCCTCATTACCCATTAGGTTTCTGTTTGCCATTAAAAACCATACAATAACAATTTCACTGGTTGCTATAAGCAGTAACTGAAACTCAGCAAGAGAAGGAAGCAACCCCCCTCGATGTTTATATATTTTGACAAAGTCACTTGATTTTGTGGAAAACAAATACATCAAGAGACTAGGAGAGCTCTTTTGAGGTCTCTGGGGTAAATATACTACCTGATACAAAAGACAGTTTGTATTTTTTAACTTAACTAGATTACGGATCTCTCGGCCCATGAAACACAGCTGGCTTTGTCCTGACTGAGAAACAATGCTGGGGCACATCTCCATACAAATCTTTATATAATTAGAGGGAAGAACCATTTTTTTACAATTTCTGCAGGGCTTTAGCACAGTACCCAGTAACTAAATGTGAGGTTGCAAGGTGGTTTGGGTGACATTTTGTTTAACTGTATAAAAAACCCCGTACGTGTGTGTCTGTGTGTGTGTGTAGTAAAAGCGTTAAGATCTAAAGGGTGAAAAATAAAACTTCAAAACAAGCTGTTTTGCCCCCGTGCTGCAGTTTCTGCTCCCTGGCCTGCAGCTGTAACAGGGCCTGCCTCGCCCTGGTGTCCCTGCTCCGGGGAACGGCACTGGGCAGCCTCGCAGGGCGAGCCGGCCGAGCCGGGAGGGACGCTGCCCTTGGCGGCAGCTGCCCTTCCATCACGTCAGTGGGCTCCAGCGGCCATTGAATCGGGGTTTCTCCTCAGCTCGCCCGTCTCCTCCCGGCACCGCCCGGCCGTGGCGCGACGGCGCTCCCCCGGCCGCAGCGCCTCTGCTGGCGGGCAGGCGCCATTTTGTGCAGGCGACGCGTCGGGCCGTGGGGACGGGGGGCAGCGGCGCCTCGGGCGGTCCCTGTGCGCTGCCCGGCAGCCGGTTGCCTCTGCGCAGCGTGGAGCGGTCTGCAGCCCTCCCCTGGGGCGGCAGCGGGCTCCCGCCGGAACACACAAAGCCACCCAGGCTGAGGCAGGTGCTTTTTGTCTCAGGCTTTTCCCTCGGGGTTTATTTTCCTGGCGCTGGGGCAGATGTGCTCCCAGAGAGGCGAGGAAGAGCCTCTGCCAATGCCCATGGAAGTGTGGAGAAGTTTTTCCCTCAGAGGGTGGCCCACAGCTCCCCATTTGAAGCCTGCAAGAATGGCTGATGCCTGTCCACCATGGTGTGGTGTGGAGGGTGCGCTCAGCTGCCTGGGTGGCCTCGACCCAAACAGTGACATCTCCTGTGCTTCACACTAGCCTTGCTGGGTCTTCTTCTGCAACAGGTTGTCCCAGCCTCACCTCAGGCACCTGCATGTATGCCAACAGAGGGGTTAGATGGCTTCAAATGTTCCCATCCATGCAGTTTTAAGGAAACATCCCTTCACTCTGATGGGCAGAAAACCAGCGAGCAGATAAACGCCGTGCTTCTTGGTGAACCAGCCCTGGGCGCTCATCAACACAGACATCTTGCCTCCGCTGGCAATGGAGGACAAGCAGGGGGTAAGCTCCTCAGAAGTGAACTTTTCACCTTCACACACCCTGTGCCCCTCCGAGTGGGCTGTGCCCCCCAGGAAATCCTGCCTCTGTGCCTGCACTGGGCCCAGTGCTGCTGGTCTCCACCCCTGTGACCTGCACGCCTCCTCTGAGAGAGATTTGACCAAGGTATTTCTGAGCTTTCAGATCATGAAGAGCTCCCAGGCTTACAAATTTTCAGGTGTTTGGGGGATTGTTCAATGAGCACGTCCCGCCTGCTGTGGAAATGCTTTAGGATGACTGCCCGGTTTTTCCTAGTATGTACTGATGCAAAAAACGCAAGCATTTTGAGAAGGCTGCATGTTTGACTAGGCAAAAGATAAACCCCCTGCTGTGTGGCACAGTTCAGCCAGGTTTGTAGTGAACAGAACAAATCAAAGTGCCATGGCCTGGTTCCCGAAACGCTTCCTAGGCAAGGGCACATCTGTTTGTAAAGTCCACTTTTGCCAACAAAACTCAGCAGTGCCTTCTGTACTCAGCTGGGACATTGGCTCAGCACTGACAGAGGTAGAAGGGTGCTCTATATGGAATCTCTAGCATGACCACCGGGAGGATCTTACTTCCTCCTTCTCTCTGTGATTCACTCTGAACTGCCTTGCTTGCCTCAGTCTGTTATGCTCACATATTATTATCTCAGTCATAACACTGAGGGAATTCCGGAAGTCAGTACCGCTGGTGAACTGTCCATCCATCCACCTCTCTTGCTGTCAGAGAGATGGCTTGTGAAGGGCATCTGTATGCCGTACTCTGTGTAAGCTCTGGCCTTGTTCTTCTGTTCTTTTGTTTTTCAAGTTGTCTTTTTAAAAATTAGCTGGTATTAGTACATACTGTCCTCTAGGAGGCCAGTTATACATTGCAGTTGAGGGATGCTTTACTATAATCTCTGTTCATCCTTGCTTTCCTTCTGCTTTCCTCTTGCTTTCCCAGTGTGGGCTCTCCACAGTAGTGTAACAGTCCCATTAAGGCATCCTGGACTGAGATCTGGATTTTATTTTTTTGCATCCCATATTTCTGGAATATCTACAACTTTGTGTTCAATACAGACATGAACTGTTTTTGTAAAATATGCATCATTGTTTGAGTCTGAAATGCCATGCAGTTTGCAGGGTAAGCAGAAGAAATTTACTTCTGTATTTGGACTCAAATCAGCCCCAGGAGCAATCACAAATTTTCATAGGAGACAGGAATTTTCCAAGTGCTAGATCAGTTTCCACAGTCTTAGCTGTTTAAGAACGTTGTGTCACATCTTCCGAATTTGTAGAAAAGACTTGGTAGTGTCCACAAAACTAGGCCTAGTTGCCAGTATTTCCATTTTCTCCTGGTTTTGTTGACCTCTTCTGCCACTGAAATGTCAGTTCGCTGAGCCTTTGTTGACTAGAATTTAGCAAATGCAGAAACGGGGAAAGAACAGCTGGTAGTTAAGCTAACAACACTTTAAGAAGAATCTGGAATTTTGTGCTGTTAGAAAATTCTTGTGTCAGTTTAAACTTAACTCATACAGTTTGTCCACACTGAGGTGCAACACTGGGTGCTTGGTTCGATGCTCAGATGTAGTTTTGTCCTGAAGCTCGTTCTGGGTTCTCAGACTCGGGCAGATCCTCTGCAGAGCTCCTCTGGGTTCTGTTTCTGTTTGCTCTTAAAATGAGCACAGTAACAACTGACAATATTTAACCATTTTTATATTTTAGCCATATATACTGGTCATACAAGTATGTAGGTTAAAAATAATCCTTTTAAATAGAACAAACCCACAGTTTCCTCCTAATGGCTGCAGCTATCGTGTGTCATAGTCTGCTAGGCCTACAGCAATGATAACTACTGGTCCTTGCCACAGAGATGCTAATGGTAACTATATGGTTTGAAAGCCTCTCATTTAAGATGTTCCTGAAACATGAAGTATGAGTGATTTTTATGGCGAGTTGAAGGATATACTCAGTTTTTAAATGAAGAATTGATGGGGAAAGAGTGAACTAGGGGAGGATGTGAATTATCTGGACTGAATGCCTATAGTTTTCATAGACTTTCTGTAGGATTTTGCATAAATGACTTACAGCCTCATAGGTCAAGTGCCTGAGGATCTTTTTTGTCTTAGGGCAGTGTTGCATCAGACTTCTCAGTTACTAATCTGAAAACTGGGCGTTTTGCCTTTCAGCCTCTGTAGTGGGAGATCTGTGGGATACGGGTTCCTCTTACTACATGTATGTACAGCACCAGCAAAATGAGGCCTTGTCTCTGTGATGAAAGTTTATTAAATTGATTCCTCCTTATGAAAAAGTCTTTGTCTTTAATTAAGTATTGTTTAACTTGGACAGTGAGCTCTGGGAGCTCAAGGACAACTTTATTGAACAGCTGGTGTTGGTCCTGAGCCCCTTGAACAAGCAAGATATGGGCAGGACCATCCAGACAATAAATATTGTGTGCAGCTGTGTCATGACAGTAACTCCACCACGTTTGGACATCTGGCCAACATCCCTGGCGTGTGTGTAGCTTATGGATTGTGAGACAATGCACGCCTGCACTTGACACAAACTTAAAGTTTGCATACACTAGGTATGTAAACTGCTTTTGTTTTTGCTGAAGTATAAAGGCAGGCAAGCTCTGGGACTGGGCCAGAAGCCTTACCTATGGGTGGACACACCATGTAGGAGCTTTCCAGTTACTGGGAGACTCCTGGCACCAGCTGCAATGGGGCTTCCCAGTCAAAGTGTGGGCCTGGATGATGTTATTAAGGTGGTAATTGGTGATATATCCTTTTCTTAGTTTCTGTAGTGCTTTGATTTGATGCTTTGCTCCTGTTGCTTTTTTATCATATTGTGCATAATAACTAGTACTGTTTTCTTTTATAATACTGCATGTTATTCTTCTTTATTATATTGTAATATAATAAGCTGCATTTATTCTTATATTTGATTTGGAGTCCATTTTTGCTTGGTATTCAGTCAGCCAGCGAAACAGTCTCACTGGGGCCGTTTGGCACACTCTTATGCATAAAAATTAAAGATCCTTGAGTGTTTGTACATGTATCACCAATGGAGGCAGCAGTCAGTAGCACTGTGGTCTTGGTACTCTAAAACCTGTGAGTGGAGCTCTGAGTAAAGCATCACTGGTGTTCCCAAAACACAACTTGACTCCTAGAAGGAAGCAATCCATTTAAGTAATCTGCAGTGCTGTACAATGCCACAGATAACCTTTTAAAATATTACAGAAATCTGTTTGCCAGGTTGTACATTTGCAGTGAAACTGAGGTAGAGCTGTCTTCTGGTCTTTTAGGTTTCCCTGTGAAAAATTAGAAAAACTCTTACATAATTCACTTCACCTTTACTTTTGTGACAAACTTGAAACTCAGGCCAGATTTAGACCTGGTACAAGACAGACTTGTGGGCTTTGTGGATTGCGTAGGATCTCATGCAGGAGCACCAAACACTGGGAGGACGGGCAGGACTGGAGTCTGTGTCCCCACGTCACTGTGAACTATGCAGCTGTAGCTAGCACATCACTCCTAGAGAGAGAGAAGAGTCAAATTCCCCAGGCACAAGGTGCTTGCTGGCTGGCTGGTGTAGCCTGTTTCTCCTGTATTTTATATTCCAGCAGCTAGATTGCTCTTGAGAGAGAATGTAGTAAAAACAAAATATAAACCCCTAACTTTCTGGTATTGAGACATAAACAAGGCACCTCATTTAAACCACAAAAATATGCTGTAACCCTTGGTTTTGTCAGAGCCCTTCGTGCACTAATGAGCCTTAATTGCCCTGACAAGCCTCACCTGCAGCTTTCACCCACACCCCTACCCTTGTGCTTCAGCCTGAGGGTCTCAGTTTCTGTCTGGGTTGTATTGGGGAGTGTGTGCTCTGACTTTTTTTCCTGAGTTGGTGGGTGTCTGGCTTTCCTGAACCTGGCTTCTTGCCTTGCCTGATGCTCACTGGACTGTTAGTAGGACATGTTTCCATCACAGCCTTGGCCTGCTCTACAGGGCTTAGCTGCAGTGGGCTTGTGTGCTGCTGCTGAGAGCCTTGCCTGCACTGTGGCAGCTCTTGCCTCCCCATCCTCTGGAATGCAGTTCTGCTTTTGCTGCCTCTGGTAGGTTTGCCACTATTTAATTTCTCTCTCCCTTTATGCAGTCCCCTCAGGTGAATAGGGAGCTCAACAGGACAGTCTTGATGCTGTCCTGACTAGCTTCAGATATGTGTGGCTTTGTCTCTGTTATGGGTATGATGCTTGACCCTTCAGAAGGGTAACGCTTAAAAATGTCCCTGATCATATGGTGTTGGCTAAATGTCAGGCTTGTGTAGTGTATGCAGCTGAAACTCTGAAGAGAGAGGGTCATCCCTGGGAAAGAACTGTTTTACTGTCTAAATTATGCTTGGTGAGGAGGGGTTGTTCCTCACTTGTAAGGTGGCATCTGTTGAGTGTTGGTGTACTCTAAGAGGCAGGTTTCCAGGGGAGCACAGGAGAAATGGATAAACTACCACCTGTGGTTTGCCCCTGTTTGTTTGGCCTGTCTGTTCAGGCTGTGCACCCTTCTGAAATGGGACAGTCTCTCCCTCTGTTTTTTCTTTGGTTCCTCATTGCTTTTTGGGGAAAATAGAGGTTTTAGTCACAAATGTAGTGATAAATAACAGCAGTAGCTTAAAAATTGCTTTTACTGATAATATGACAAATTTGGTGTGCATATATGCAAAGAGGTGAGGGTTTTTATGGCAAATATTCATTGTTGCTATGTTGTGGTTTAATCCTAGCTGGTAATTAGGTGCTGCGCAGCTGCTTGCTTACTCCTCCCTCAACCAAAGAGATGGGGAGGAGAATTGGAAAGAAATATAAAACACAAGCATTGAGATAAGAACAATTTAATAGTTGACATAAAATAAAACCAAAAGAGCAATAACAATAATAACAGTTATAATGAACAGAAGGGAGAAAGGGAGAGGAACAAAATCCAAAGGGAAGGGACAAAAGAAAACAAATGATGCACAATACAATTGCTTACCACCCGCTGACCAGTGCCCAGCCAGTCCCTGAGCAATGATCGGCAGGCCCTGGACAACCCCTCCCTCCAGTTTTGTACGGAACAGACATCCCATGGTATGGAATATCTCTTAATCTATTTCAGGTCAGCTGTCCTGGCCATGTCCCCTCCTGATTTTTTGTGCCACTCCAGCCTTGTTGCTGGCAGGGTCTGAGAAACTGAAAAGTCCTTGGCTCATTATTAACATTACCCAGCAACAACTAAAACCATCTGTATGTTATCAACATTGTTCTCTCTCCAAATCCAAATCACAGCGCTGCACCAGCTAGTAAGAAGAAAATTAACTCTGTCCCAGCTGAAACCAGGACATGCTACTACTATAAAGTGCTAGTTTTGTAAAAATCAGGATTTTCTTTTTGGAGAAGGCCCATTTTCATTGATATTTTTAAATTGTTTTGGAGGGGTCAAAGTGTTGCTTAAAATGTTTGGAAGGGTGGTTGAATGGTAGTATTTCAGCTTAAACTGACTTTCACTTTGGAATTCAGAGTTGTTATGGGGTTAAAAAAATTAAACAATAAAAACTTATTCTGAGGGTACTGAACTCCTTAAGTTGAGGTATTTACTATAATTTCTCTCCAGGTTTATGTCTTGTGCACTCTCTCCATTTGGAATATGGAGACTTCCAGACCATTCTTTCTGGGCAGAAAATACATAAACAAATGCTAGATCTGCTAGAACTGTATTATCTGGTAAGAATAAAGTAGGTTTGTACTTCTAAAGAGTGTGGTATTTTTCCAACTAACAACATGCTATAATTATGAAGGACAAAAATTAGTAGCTTTTGGAAGGATTATGTTCTAGAAACCCTAGGTGGGCAAATTTGAAAGAAAGTCTTAAGTGTATATGCACATTTGAAAGTACTTATGCATGAAGCTTACTTTTTCTTCCAGCAAAGTCAGTAAGAATGGTTTAAAATATATTCCGTAAATTATTTAGTAATTCACTCCATATAAAGCCAAAGCACATATTTATGCTTGGTTTGAAAAAAACACCCCAACCAACCACAACAGAAGAACCAAACCAAAAAAATCCAAATCAGCAAAGTAAAACTTTTTCAAAAGCTCTGCCCTTTTCCTATTTCTATGTGCTATTGCATGACAGTTATGTCTTTGCTCCTCAGCTGCTGTATCTCTAGATGTGTTTTGCTCTCCTCTATTCACTTGTTGGTGCAGAGAACAGTATAAATACGGATGGTGCAGACTATGTCTCACCTCCAGGGGAGTAAGACTATTGGAGCAGAAGTGTGGCAGTTTAACCAAGGGGGAAAGTGAATGTGAAGCAGGTGTAAAATAAGCGTGGGCCCATGGCAAGATGAAGAAAGCTGAAGGCAGCTCTTATGCTGAGACAAATATTCATGCTGGTGCAAACCATCTTCCCTTGCAGAAGCTCACTTTGTACGGCTGATGGTGTAGCCCACAGTGCACAACTTGGATAAAAGCGTGGGCCATCTTTGCCCTTCTTACCACCTTGGCCTTTGCTTGTGTTGTGTAGCCTCCTCCCTGAGGCTCATCATGGTCTGCCCATGGGGGTCCTCGTCCTATACCCAGCTGGCCATGGCATGAGCCTGGGCTAGGCACTGTGTGCACAGTACATGTGGTATTTGGGGGGAAATGCGGTGTTTGCTGTGCAAACACAATAAACTGGGAAACCCTGCATGTGAGCAGGGGCAAGGCTGTACAAGGCACTGCTTTTTGTGAAGCTACCCACAGGCTTTAGGGAGCTGCATGGTCATAGTGTGCTGGTACTTCTTTCATAATTGCCTAAATGCATGGGAGTCAGCTTGTTCATAGTGCAGAAATTCAGGAGAGTACTTGGTCTAATGGAGTCCTGGTCTTGGACAGGTCCTGCTCTATAAGTAACTGTGTAGTAACTTGACAGACTGAAAGGCTGAGCTGACTCTACCAGGGATTAGGGAACCAAGCTGTTCTGGGGCACGCTTTCAGCTACTGTGAAATTCCACTGTGCCAGTGAAATGGGTTTCACCAGCTGAGCATCTTCTTTTCAAACTGTAAAGTCTCCAGACTAATCAATTTTAGCCCTAGGACAAGCTGTGTGCGCGCGTCTGTGTGTGTGCCTGCGTCTGTGTGTGTGCCTGTGGATAATCTGTATTTGTAGCCCTTCCTGTGACAGTAGCTGGCAGACAGGAAACTGGCCGTGTTCTCTATCTGATCTGTTTGAATGTCCTGAGGTCCTTGCTGTCCCCTGCTATAAAAGTTCCTCTCTGCACAAGTAAATTCCCAGACAGAAAATCAATTTCTGTAACATATGTTGGTCAATTGAACCAATTTTGCCCTGAAAAGTCAAATGTCCAAAAGGGACACATTACTTTTGATCTATTTTGTCAGCATGCAATAAAATGCTTTGTCCAGATTTATTTGAACCTTCAGTTTGAGTCACCTAGAGCAGATTTTTATATATATTTTTTTTTTACATTACTTATAGCAAGAAATCTAGTTTCTGGAGCCTTTAAATGTTTTCAATAATTTCCCTATTAGAAGGGTTGACATAAATAGACAATCAACCTCAGAATGTAGGATTGGCAGGGAGCTCCAGGAGCATGCTCTCTTCCTCTGCCACTGGAAGGAAAACACCATTCATTTCATAAATTGATCAAGATTTCCTGGAATATTAATTGAGGCTTATGACCCAGTACCCCAGTGAGAAGGTTGACATTTAGAAAGCTTATTTCCAGCCTAAATGTGTTTATGGTTAATTTATAAACATTAGTTCCTGGGCTAGCATTGTTCCTTAGCTGAAATTATTAAATTATTAATTTCTACTTTCTTTGGTTTTGTTGGTTTGGGGTTTTTTTTGTGGGGTTTTTTTTTGTGTTGTGCTTTTTTAAACTGCTGTACTTAGCAGCACTTCATAAATTGCTCTCTTAAGACAGTTTTACATTATGCCTCATTTGATCTTGCTCCTGCTGAAAGAAGGGATCCTTACTTTTCCCTCAGCTGCACATTCTCGCTGCTTCCTTTGTCCAACCTGACCATGCTGCAGCAGCAGAGTGAGCTGTATGTGCTTGTGATCTCTCACTCATTGCAAGGGAGACAGTGGGACTGGGACAAGCGGGACTGCCCTTCTGATGGCAAGCTGCTGTTAGATCAGATTAAACATACTTTGAAACTGCAATCCCAACCTTAACTGTGCTGGCTAACCAAGTGAAGGTTTGGTTTTATTTTACCCCCCTTTCAGGTGTTTGGTTTTCTGTTGCTGTGTTCATCCTAGAGCCCTTTTCTGTGCTGACTCTGTTGAAATTCATCCGTCCTGAACTTGGTGAGCCAAGCTGTCTGCAGTATTTCAGAGGCAGTCTTACCAGTGTCTTGTATAATGCCACAAAAACTATCCTCTTTCTCCTGGGAATACTTCAACAAAATCATCCTGTGGTCATACTTGCCTCTAACACAGAAGGTAAGCTTCCATTTTGGGCAGCACTGATGCATGAGACATAACCTTAATTTCCCCTTTACTGATAAAGGGATCCTAAGATTCAGGGCTCCTCATAGCTTTTACAGCATTATCTGAAACAGCCTGCTTACTGCTGTGAGATTTGCTTTGCTAAAAATCCTGGTGCTTCCAGAAAAGCTGGAGCAGATGCATTGTTAGCTACACAGGGTAAAATCCTGGCAGTACTTTCACTGACTTAATAGGGTAAGGAGTCAATTTGTCCTTTCACACAATGTCTGGCTGACTAAATCAGGACCTTACATAAAATCTGATGTCTAATAACCTTTGAACATGTGATTCATCCCTAATTTCAGTATCAAAATAGGAAAATGGGGGGAGAGAAAAGGAGTGGGAAGTAGGAAATACACAACCTCCACAGTGTGTTCTATACCTGATACAATTTCAGCTGGGCCTGTGTTTTACATTGGTGAAAGAAAAAGCTTAACCACTGCATCCTGTGTCATATGGAGCTAGGTGATGTGCAAAATAAATTTGACCTGAAGAAACAAAAAAGGGGGTGCAGTCTCCTGCCATAAATAACTAATTAAAAACTATCATCTTGCATCCAACAGCAGTGGCAGCTGCCTAATTGGATGTTAAAAATATCCCTGCTGGTCTTTGAAATGTACATGTTTGCAGGGTGATGAGATAACTGGAACTTTGGCCTTTGTACAGGATGCAAGAAACCAAGAGCTCATGTCTGAATGTGTAATGGCTGCTTCCTCTCGCTGCACAGGCTCCGCATCTCCAGCTTCTGACTCATGCTGAAGTCCTGGATTTTTCAACAGAAAGACAGTTCAGTTCTGTACTCTCAGAATTACATCCTGACTTTGCAGAAGGCTTGTTTTCAGGGTCGCTTCTTTTTCTGGTGTTATTTTGTTTTTATTTGTTCAGGAAGGGGTAAAGCCAGTCTACAGATAGTGATGAACTTGAAGTGTAATTGCATGGCAGAGCCCCCTGCACAGTTTGCACAGTCTGGAGCATAGGACTTCATAGGACTTTTTGTCTGTGTGATTGCCTGTTTGTTAGCAGCCCAGATTTGCCTTTCAAAAAGAGAAAAGAAAACGGAAATAAGGTGTGGGTGAGGGGTAAAGCCCAGTCAAAGCCAACCCACAGACACCTCAATGTTTTCTTTCTTTCTGCCCGGCAGTAAGTTGCTGGTATTATTATTTTTTTCTTCACAATCCAGCAGATGGTGTTAGATGGCTATTTAATGACTCACATGGGACTGAAAGAAGAACTTGGTGATGGTAAAGCCAAAAGGATGCAGGGAAAAAAAAAAAAAACCGGTTTTGCAGGGATGTTCAGGGAATCTGAAAGCTGTGATAGACTCCTGTTTTAAGCATCTGTGTGGATGCTTTCAGCTTACTACTAGTAGGGGGTGAGGAGCTTCATAGTTGTAGTACTCAATTTAAATTGAGACTTCTGTGACATCTATCATACTTCTTCCTTTAAGGCTTTAGGTGTGTTTGAGTCCAATGGAGCGGAATGAATATAACCAACAACCCCCACTGAACACTTTGGGGTTGGGACGTGTATAAATTATTTTTGGTACTTATTTTTTAATTGCATTTCCTCCTTGCATGCACCTGAAAAGGGAGAGTGAAGTGGTACAAATTCTCTGCAGTGCACTGCTGTGACAGAAGTATTTCCCAAATCACGCTGCCCATACAAAGGAAATAAGTGAGGCAGAATGAATAAAATGTGAGCTCAGCAGGTTGTACACTGTCCAGCCAGGCTAAAACATGATATCAGTTTCTGACTGCTTTCTATTAGCTGGTGTGATGAATGCAGCAGGTCTTGGTCAAGCTCCTAGAGAGCAAGTATCTGTCTGCACTGCTGACCCGGATCTGTTACAGATCTTAGTATTACCTGTGGAAACTACTAAGTGTGAAGTGGTGAGTACCTCTGGGTAGAAAAAAATACCAGCTTGAATAGATACACACACACACATGGGCTGTAATTTCCTACCATTTAGGAAAGATCTTGGGGTCATTTGGAATATTTCATAGATTATCTGGTTAGCACACAGCAGTTAGAAAGTTAGGAACTGGGGGAAAAGATAGTAAAAAATCCATTCTGTTATGTGTAAGTCAATGATGTAACCCATCTTTTGAATACTGTAGCCAGTTCTAATAACACTGCCTCAAAATGCTTATAGAAGAGCTAGAAAAAATACGGAAATAGGCAGCAAGAATAGTCAAAGACATGGACTTGCTACTGTGTGAAGAGGGCATATATGATTTGACTCTTCACCCTGGAAGAGAAGGGACTGTAGTATGATATGGGGGAGTGCTAGAAATCATACAGTAAAGATGAACAGGGAAAGACTACTGCTGTTGATTGAAATGCAATTGGAGGCAATGCCTTAAAAGTTTGTGGGTTTGTGCGTGGTTTTTTTTAAGCCTGTTGGTTCCTGTAGTGCATAATGAATTTGTGAAGCGTGTTGTCACCTGTTTTTTCTCTTGACTTGTACTTTATGGAAGTTGGAGAAATAAATGGATCCAAAATAGGTTGGAAAAATTCAGAAAATCCATTGCTGGCTGTAAAGCATGACTGTGGCAATATAACATGAGAAGCATCAGCCCGCACGTTATTTTCAGTCTTTTGCCAAGCTTAGGTTTTGCTGGCAGTTCCTAGTTCCTGGTAGGTCACTTGTAGGTCTGTTCAGTAGTTAAACTAAGTGGCTACTGGAAATGGAATTGGAGATTTGTGAAGGTCTTCCTTACCTGTAAGATAACAATGCATATTTAAGTGATGCATTTAAGTGGTAGAGTTCTGTATGTATGCTGCTGTAGGAAGGCTACAGGTAGGCTACTGTACCCTGTCATTCAAACAGTGGCTTGTAAAACTCTGTCTAAATCTGCTTCTGTCTTTTAAGCAGCCTTCATTCTGGACTCTGGGGCTTAACATCAAACAGTTAACAGACTGACATGGGTAACCATCAGCAGAACAGGCCTGACATGCCAGTCAAGGGCATAATTTATACAATCCTAGCAAATTTGTTTTATAAAGTGACAGCTTTTAGTGATGCGGTAATGTATTCTACTTGGTAGATTCCTTCCTGAGCAGTCACTAAAAATAAAGCCCTAGGGTATACAAATGTCCCGGCTAGAGGCACAGAAAATGAGAGAAAGGTAGAGCAGCATGATGTGTCTGCTAATAGATTGCAGGACTGGTGTTTTGGGGGAAGGTTTTTTGTGGGTTTTTTGTTTGTTGGTTTGGGGTTTTTTAAGAGTTATCACTTTAAAAGGTCGGGGGCTGATTTCTCTCCTGTAGTCCATGAGAAGTAGTACATAAATCCACACTCAGTAATGAGAATAATTTATACTATGATATTTAATCTTAGAGCATCCCAAAGGAATTTATAGACTACTAACCACAAAGGGAGCTTTATCAACATCTGGTCTGGGAAGCTGAGTCATCTCTTAAGTGTGACCAGCCCTTCAGTAGGGTGCTAGCTGGAAATCATGTGTCCATTCTGCCCTGTGGAGCAGGGAAAAAAAAACCAACCAAACCAGACAACACCTACCCCCCAGGAAGCCCTACATTCTATTTTTGGTATTCTTGACTAGCTTGTAGTATGCTTTAAAGGAGGAAGGACTGTGATCTTGCCTTATGCCCTGAGGTTTCAGAGGGGATTTGCATTCCATCATGTCTTACATTTTGTTGAACTGCTCAAGTAACAGTAAATGTAAAAATGCGTGTAAAGAAAGGCTTCTGGTTAGTGGATCTCAATGACCTTGCTGGTTTGAAGGGGTATGTTGCGGCTAGTAGTACTGCTTTGGTATCTGATATATGCACAATTCTGTATTGCACTTCTGATGTAGATGAGCTGACTGAGTGTGTAATATACTGTGCTTGAGCCCTAAAGCTTTTAGTCTTGCTTAGCTCTCAGTTACTTTTTTAAAAAATCTCTTCACTGTTTTCATCCCTTCTGGTCCATGTCCAATAGATATAGTCCTTGGTGGAAATGGGCTCATCCTCACATCTGCAGTACAATAATTCTCTTAAGATACTGGGGTTTGGTTGATTTTTTTTTTTTTTTTTTTTTTCATTCTGCTAGTGTCAGTTTAGTTTATCAGCTTCTAAGGCAGTTCTATGTGTCCCCATCCTACATGGGACAAAAGACAGCTGAGGCTTTCAAAATGGTCCTTGGCAGCCAAGAAGGTGCAAGTTCATAACTAACTGTTGCTGTGGTAACACATCAGCACTGTCCCTAGGCTGAGTTTTCACTGGTAGGTGCTAACATTGGAAATTATTAACTGGACTGGGAGCTGTGTTAGTGACAGAGTACTGCAAAAGGAGATTAACCACTTTAGGTGAGGTGTGTGTTAAGCAAAAATATTCAGTATGTCCCCAGGTGGCTCGGAAGGTTGTTGAAGGGGTAATACAACATTTAGGGGTGTTTTGCTCTTCAGTGGTCCAGACAGAAAGCATTGGTGTGTGAGTGCAATAGTGAAGTCCACAGGCTTTCCTTTGCTGCCCTATTGACAATCTTAGCAAAAAGTCCAAGAACTTAAGAAATTTGCATGCTTCAGACATGTTCAAAATCCTCCTTTCCTTGCCAATGAGCACTAACCAGACGTTGTTGGGAATCTACAGTGGTACTGTCCATACTGAGGCCAAGTCATCTAAATCTTCAGGACAGTTTAGTGCAAGTTCACTGTTAATGAAAGATTGCAAATGGAAGGGTTGCTCAGGGATCTAAACATCTTCCTAGTTTCTCCCAGCTATGCCTTTTAAAAACAACTTGTACTATATTTAGAGGCCATCTAGTAAGATTAAAAATGTTATTTCATGTATAACTATTCTCTCTGAACTGGAAGAACAGCATATATTATTCGGCTGGCCTGTGCTGTATGTATGTTTGTGTTTTGGTGTTTGTTCTCAAATAAAACTTAGTTAAATTGCATTGTATTTACATACAGTTTTACTTTTGGGTGTGCATGCACTAACTCCCTGCCCTTATGTCATCTTCCTGGGATGAAGAAAGGGTTATTTTTTCCCTGTTGTGGTTTAGGTTTTGGTGTTTTTTTTTAAAGTATGAAAAGATGTTACTTCTATTCATATAGCAGCTCTGGAGCTTGAGAGATCTATCTTTTTCGAAACAATTTCCTATTTTCAGAATTAATTAAATCATATATCCTTCTGTTTCTATATGAAGTATAGAAGAATATACGAAGCATTTTTTTTTCCTGGTGATAGCTTTGGTTTTCATGGGTTATAAACTTGGATTTTAAAAAAAAGTGTTTCTTTTAATAATCTATCTTCTCACTGCTACTTCATCCTTTCTCACACAACATATGATTTGTTAATATAAAACATGACAATTTCTTGTGGACTTCTTGATGATGTCTTAAGGTATTTACTTTCCTTGTACTGTGCATGCAGTATCACATTAATGCACCTTAAATGGCCAGATTTTGCCTCATGACTTGGTACAGGGCTTTCAGAAGTTCCGGATAAGGCAATTGCTATACAACACTGGATCCTATGCTATTTTTATGAACTGTTGATCTTCTGTGAACTTCTGGCAACCAGCAGCTTTTGCTTGGAATAATTTTACTTTTTTTTCTCTCCTCACCACCCCCTGTATCTCCTTATGATACGTAGCTTGAACTTAACCTAACCTCTTATTTTCCATAGTAAAGCAGTGTTCCTGCCTGCTTGCAGTGACACAGGAAATTACTTGTCTGCCGAAGGTGTAAAACAACTGCAGTCCCTCAGTAGCTTCATAGTGATTTGGTGCCTGAGAACTGACTGCTGATGGTGATTATTTGCAAACATACAGGCAGTGTAAGCCTGCAGAGCTTCCATAAGAACATTATTGAAGAACACGTACGTTTTGGAGGTGCATTTGGGTCAGGGTGTGGTCTTACAACATAGTTCTTAAATTATTTAGCTCCATGTTTGAGCCAAATGCTGATCTGGAAAGACTGCAGCAGGTGTGGAGTACCTTTCCTGTGAGTCTATGATGCAGCCTGCCTGTTCTACAAAAGTTTCTGAACTTTGAAGGTAGCCATGAGCAAATTAACACAACAGGCTTTTTGACTTGGTCAAAGGTAAGCATCAGCTGATGGATCTTCTCCTCATGCTATTGAGGACCAAGTAAAAAGAGCTAATAACCATTTTTACCTGTGCTACAGGAAGCTGAAGTATTTCTCCCCACTTCCCTCATCTGAGGCATAAGCATGCAGCTTCATTCTAGAAATCAGCAAGGTAGCTAACATGATAAGGAAAGATTCTCGCCACTGAAATCATATCCCTGTGGCAAGGCTGTGTAAGGTTCAGTCTTTGAGACTTCAGCTTTGCAGTCTTCCTTCAGTTACTCTAGAAATGAAGGAACTCCTGGCTTTCAGGCCTGAGTTATCTGGCAACTTGCTAAGGGATTTTAAAGCATGAAATAAAATTTGGGTGAATGGCAAAATGCCTGATGAATTCAGGAAGGGAGCCAGCATTAACTTTGTCCTCTGATCTCTTATCATAAATAAGAAAGTACTGTTGACAACTAGAGATTGTCCTAGTGTGAGTATAGTGTTGTACTTCTCCCTACTCTCTCCTCCCCCAACCCTGGAAAGGAATATTGCAGAACAAACTGAATTTACAGATGGCTAACTAGTTCTCTGCTCTTCCTTTTGCACCTGTTAGGAGGCCTGTGGTAAGGATCCCACAGGGCTTTGAGAATTACTGTTCCTTGCAGGGAAGGTTTCACCCAGGGAGTTGCATAAATGGCTTCCATTACATTTAGCTGTTTTTTTTCCTGCCAGGTAAACTAAAACAAGGGAGACAAAGTAGTTATAAGAAAGAATCTTTTTTCCTGAGAGAACAGTAAGGCAAAGGAACAGGTTGCCCAGCAGGGCTGTAGTGGCTCCATCCTTGGAGGTTTTGATGACCTGACTGGATAAAGCCCTGAGCATCCTTGTCAGACCTCAAAGCAGATTGTACCTTCAGCTAGAGACTGACTAGGAACTTCTTAAAGTCTCTTCCAACCTGCATTATCCTATGAAACACAAATCCCCCTTAAGCCCCGGGCAGTGCAGTCACGTTTGGTGCCAGCCTGTATGGGCAAACAAGATCCCAAATTCTCAGCATTGCTCACCCATACAAGATCATCTCTTCCTAGGATATATTCTTAATATTGTATAGTAATTGTATAGTAGCAGGACAGTAGCACTCTAGAGTGTTAGAATTTGTATCAGTGTTACTGTAATTCCCTGTGTAGACATTCAAAGCAATGCAAATGACATCAGAAAAAGGTGCATGTACTGAAGATTAAGCTTGTGTCCACAAAAAGCTAACATCAGTAATAAAATAAAGTAATGAAATCATACCAGTGTAGTTCTGCTGGAAGACTCTCCTTTGTAGAGGAGCCTGATGACTGTCATACTGCTGAGTTCGATCTGAAAGGGTCCGTTAGGCTTAATCTATCTATGGTCAGCAAAACAGTCTAGCACCTTGATATGAGATCGGCTGTTCATGCCAAAGTGCTGGACATGAAAGACCAGATTGTTTCATGTTTTGCAATTCTTTCCCAGTCACTTCTTTCTTTTTGCTGTGAGCCCCTTGCTGGGTGGGTGAAGGGTCTGCTGCCATTCCCACCCTCTGACTGCTCTAGCTCAGGGATACTCAGCCTTTCCATATCACAGCCATGTTTTCACATGTTCACCCTCCCAGACCTGCAGGTACTATCTACCCTTTGCTGACAGGACCCTTAGGAGACAGTTTTTCACCTTCATGGCTTCTCTGCTCTGTGGGACAGGCAGCTACAATGAGGCTTAGGCCATGGTTCTTTACAAAAGGAGCTGCTCTCTTTGCCTTCCAACAGTGTATTCCTTATCCTCTGCTGGTAGAAAACCTCAGATTGGTTGGTTTTTTTTTCGGAAAGTGTCACTGAGCTTGTGTGTAAGATGGGCTGGAATGTTTTGCTGAAAACATTTTCATGATGGGAATGCAGAAATTTTAATCCTGTTGCTGTTTCTTGTCTTGCTGCTCTGTGTGGCTTGTTTCCATAATCTGATTACTGCGTGATGCTGGAGAAGAAAAGAAACAGAACGCTGCTCCTATTAGAGTTGCAGTAGTTGTGAGATGGTTAGCAAGCAAAGTCCACATGGTCAAAACCAAAAACTTTTTGAAAGATGGTGACAAAGATTGTTTTTGAAGCTAGGGCTTCTCTGCACAAAAACAAATAAAATGTGTCATGGTCTCATTCTTACACACAGTGATACAATATCCGCAGGTAAAGAACAGAAATGAAAAGAACATCCTACCATTCCCCAAAACAAATGCATAGGAGAAAAGAAAAGCTCACCCCCTCCACCCTTTCACAAACATTGTGCTGCCTGAAGATCAAGACCAATCTGGGAGGTAAACTGTAAGGCATACAGTCTCCTGCTGAAAAGGCAGACATGTCTATTGGATTGTTTCAAAGACTTCTCTTTTTTTTTAAAAAAAAAAAAAAAAAAAGGGGGGGGGAGCTTTTATATCTTTGCTTCAAGTTGCCATCAAATTGTTGTTGTAGTCTAAGCTTGTTGTGCCAGTGCAGAGGTTCCTGTTCTAGAGAACTTATTTGCACTGGGATGCAAGGTAATTGTCCTTGCTTCAGATGATAGATTTGGAAGGAAACCTGGTAAGTGATAAGTCATTCAGGCCTTTATATGTCTATGTGACTACTCGTCTTCACCTCTAGGGAAACTGAGTCAAAAGAGGAGTTTCTAGACAAGGATACCACTATACCAGTGTTCTCCAGTCAGTCCCTGAATGGCCTGAAAGAGTAGCACCTCTAGTGCATTAAAGGCTCCAGGTGATGTAAATGGGTAACAGAAATGAAAGCTACTTGGGAAGTCTAAGGTCTGATGTTCTGGGTTCAAGTGTGTCCACTCTCTGAGCACACAGCAGTCAGGGATCAACGTTACAGATCAGCATGGCAAACAAACATCAGCCTTGTCTCTTTGCAGCTCAATTGCTGCCCTGGCTGACTTTTCTTTTTTGTTTCACTGGGACGTTTGCTGTAGCTTTCACATTCCTGTAGCTAATCTCAGACAAATGGATGTCAGGACCTTTCATTTCATTGACCCAACAGCATCAGGCTCCTATCAGCAGCCATTTTAAGCTGCCTTTAGGGGATAAGTTAATTAATTCATGGCATAAAAAAGGAGGAGAGGTGAAAACAAAGGATATCAGACTAACTTTATTGGAAATACTGAGTGGGACCTATGATGGCCACATACAGAGTAGACAAAGACTCAGCCTTCCTTGTCTCATCAGAGCTAATATCCACTGTATTTACCCCAGAAAGATGATGGAGAAGGGTTAGCTTTGATGGGTGTTGTTTCAGGACTTTAATATTGCTTAGCAACAACGTTTCAGCTCTCTTCAACCTTATCTTTGCACTTGAAAGGTGGTACATAGGGTATTTCCAAGATGAAATTACTTGCCTGGAGCCATTCTGTCAAAGCTGGAGGTCAAGGGTAGGGCCTGGAAACCTTAACTCTTGATCTGTGCAGTGGTCTTTGTAAGCTCCTACTTGTATTTAAATTATGGGGCATATGACATTGATGCTGAACATCGTAGATTAATGTCTAGGACAGGATATTATGTTTTATTTATAAGCACTGCTTAGCGGAAATGGTAGTAGGGTTTTTTGTTAACCATGTCTATCTGGAAGAGGTATGCAGGTTTAATAAAACCAGGTGTTTGCTGTCTTTGCCCTTCTGCCCAGCTGTTTTAATTCTCCTCCTTTAAGTCCCAGGATGAGGGCATTCAAAATGCAAATGCTCTTTGATACAGGTTTCTGTGACTTTGTTTCATTATCTGTGCAGCTTCTGGTTTCAGGGGACCTTCACACAGACAAAATTGATCAGCAGCAGGAGGAGGAAAATAGCCGTTGCCACGGCAACTGGTGATGACTCATCCCGGGTGGCAGGCAGCAAAAACTGTGAGGCTGCAGTAATTTTCCAGATGCTTAATCCAGCTCTCGACTCTTTATTTCTCTTGCTGACAGGCAGAAATCCTCCTCTGCCTTTCTTCGCTCAGAGACCCACGCAGCCTGCAGCCGTACGTGATGCAGAGTAGTTCTTTGTGGTGCTTACCCAGAATGGCGTCACAGAGACATGTCTGAGTAATGCAGATGAGCTACTCCCCAGACTGAACTGTAGCCCCCAAAGGCAGTAAAAATAGAACTGTAAACTGCCCGTCTGCAAAGTTACCCCAGTGTGTCGTTGGCTGCAGTCCTATCTACCAACTAGCGTAATGTTTACTGTAACTCCAGCTATGATATATTAAATCAGTTCATCTTGCTCCTTTTCAATAGAGGCTGTACTTGTGCTGCATACAGAATGTGTGAACTGCATTCAGCACATGTGTTTCCATGAATTAGCTTCTCTTTTCTATGACCTACTAATTTGTGTGCATGAATTTCAGTTTGCATGTGATGAATAGAGCAGGTTGAGGCTTATTCAGGAAAAGGGCAGTAAAAGGAGCAACACCTTCCATGTCACTCAGGATGCCTATCTTGCAGTTTTCGTGCAATGACTGCATTGTAATACAGGCATCACCCCATTTGGGGCACTGCT
Source organism: Falco naumanni (assembly GCF_017639655.2). Taxonomy (NCBI): domain Eukaryota; kingdom Metazoa; phylum Chordata; class Aves; order Falconiformes; family Falconidae; genus Falco; species Falco naumanni. The sequence goes on along the minus strand of NC_054058.1, from coordinate 7,619,389 downwards.
ATAAATGTCCAAGTAGTTATTTACCTGCTGTCGTGGCAATGGGGAGTCCGTGATTGCTGTATGATGCTGAAAAATGCAAGTGTAACTAGATTAAAGGTAGCTTTAGCTTATTTACACGAGGAAAGTGTACATTACTCTGTTTAGTGGGAAGAGTAATTAGCACAGGGTGATGGTGGAAATCTGTTTCCCTGTTCAAGTGAGTTCATGTAGCTGTGGGGATGTGAACCTGCTCTCTGGCGTGGGGAGAAGGAAGAGCTTGTGGGAAACACAGGAAAAGCAGCACTAGAATCCTGTGTTTGTTTCGGGAGGGGGAAAAGAAGTACTGATGCTGCCAGCTGCTATCTTGTGCAATCCCTGGAAGGCAGGTGGCTTTCTGTTAGTGAATCAAGTGAGACACCTTCTCCCACAATGCAGCCTTTTGCTTGTAAGTCCTCGTTAAAGTTTGGCAGGGTATGCAGCTGAAATGAGCTACTGCATTGCTGACAGGCTCTGCAATGTGTTGCTGGCTGAAGCCAAATCCATGTGAATCCACCAAGTGTGCAGAGCATGAGGAAGCTGTATTGTGATGTTTGTTTTCCACTTCTTGTTGTGGTCAAGTCATCTGCTAATAAATACACAAATCATAAGAATATGTATTGCCTTGAATCTTTGTCTCCTGTTAGTAGGTGGGATGTGTAAGCATTTAATGAATGAGATGTGGCTGCTCTTCAGGGGAAACCAGTTTTAAAGGGTGGTAGTAGAGGCTCGTCCTGTTACTGTGAGATGCTGATCTCTTTCTTGGTGTGCAGCTGTTCCTGTCTGTGGCCAGGTTTTGTATCTCCAAAGGGAGCAGTATTCCATGATCAATGTCTGATACTGCAACACCGTGCATGGCTTAGTACACTAACCCTATTTTGCTTCATATCCTTGCAGGAAAACTAATGTTACTATGCAACAGGTGGATAAGTGCGGTGAATTTGCTAGAAAGTTGTCCTTTCCAGATGCACACAATTTTGGAAATGTAATAAAATGGAAGCCAAATAGGAGATTTTGATCCATTCATCTTGCCCCCCGAGACAGGAATAATTGCTACCTGTGTAGCATGACGTATGTGATAATAAAAATGCTGCTGGTCAGATCATCTGCAATTTCAGCAGCAATTATTGCAGGCCTGCATAGTTGTGTTAGTTTTATTATAACATCTATATAGCTAAAAAGCACCCAAAGTTCTGCAGTTCTAGCAAATTCCTTATATGAAATCATCAAAAATCATTGATTGCATTAAGCTCATATATATTTTGTGGGTCCTAGGAAAGATGCTGGCTTGTCTGTCTTCTTTTTCGTTTTTGGGGGGGTGTGTGTTTAAACCCACCTGTTTACCTAATAATTAATATTCACTATAAATAAGGATGTAGTAACTTGCTAATGCATTTTGTGATCAGTTAGACTTAAGCAGGTTGCCTGAAACCTCATAGAAATGCATTTGCTATGCTGACTGTGGATAACAGTGTTTGTAATTAGTTGCGTGCTAGTTTCTTGATTAGTTTGTTTGCAGAAGGGATGTTCTAGACAGAAGCTGGATAAGGACACTGTATCCCCTAAAGGTCCCCATGGACTCTCTGGCCTGTGGAATAATTTAAGGGGGGATAAAATCCTGACTCCTCTTCAGGGTAACATTTTATTTCCAGATGCCTTTTTGCTTTTGGAAAACATAATTACTAAAAAATGTGACTGGATAAAACCTTTAATAATCAGGGTGTCTTTGGGATACTTGAAGGTGCTGCACAAATCATACAGTATTAGCCTTGCTGCTTCTCAAAATGTGTAAAATTGCATATTTTAAGTTTTTCCCCTTCTGGGTGTTTTCTTTCTGAAGGCCTTTTTGTACGGGGGGTGCACTCTTCCAAGTTCACTTGCTGGGCATCCTGTACTATGGGAGCCTTGTGATGTAGAAATAGTAGTTCCCATCTCCCTTTCAAAGCTGTTCAGTGCAGCGCCAGCATCAGGCAGAGAGGATCACTGCTGAAGCTGATGAAGACGTCTCATCTCCCCTCTCTAATCCATGCTATGGATGAGGTAAGACATCTCGCCTTGCATGCAAGTGAAGGATCCAGCCTGCATGTCAAAATCTGCCCCTGTCACAGACTTCCTCTTCACGAGTCACCAGCTATGCAACGGCTAGGCTTTCAGCACATTGCAGAAACAAATATGAATAGATTTGGAAATCAAAGCAAGCTTTGCACACCACTGAAATCTCTTTGTGGGGCTATAGTAAGAGGTGTGAAGAAGGTGTGTTCAGTGGAGACACGCTGAATTGTGCAGTTCAGCCTGTATATGATTTCTGAGCCAACTGGCAGCCTAGAGACTGCTGGAGCAGGAGCACCATCCATCATTGCTGGTAGCGAAGGTGACGTCCCACTGAGCTAGTCAACTCCACAGTTAGAAGAGGGGCTGGCATTGCATCTTTGTGGAAAGGGAGCAAAATCAGTAGCTGCCCTTGACTTCACAAAGCTCTGGGCTCATTTATCTCCTTGGAAATGCTGTACAAATAGGTTTTATTTTTGCTTATCTTAAACTAACATGAAACAAAATGTCTTTTACAGGAAAGAAAAATTCAAGCCGTAGGAACAGCTTGAACTAAATCCCAGGTTCTAAATGCTGAGTGTAGCTTTTCATTTGGATTTTGAACACACTCTTTAAATCCCTCTGATCCAATCTATTGTTTACAGAAAATAGGAATCTTATATCTTTGGGATATGAGGCCCTAGGGGAGCCTAAAATCCAGGTATATCATATTTCATGCTGCCTTGTACCAACACGTGGGAGGAGAACTTGGTTCTTATCTTGGTCGGTGCTTGACACTTCAGTATGGAAATTCCCAATCAGAAGCCGTTTGCTACTAATTTAGTTTTGGCATTTGGATGACTGTCCTTTGAAAACAATATTGTAGGCTGTTGAAGAGAGAGCATAGTTACACCCCTAATGAGATTTAAAAATTGACTTGTTCACCTCCATTTTTCTCCATAATGTTTCCGGGTAGTAAGATGTATTACTTTGATAGTTTTGCAGGGGAAGCAGTAGAAACATGCATTCTGAAACCTTAAAAACCATAGCTGCTGAGAATTTCTGGGAGAGGTGCTAGATCTCCCCAAGTAGGTGGTGTACAGTGTCTGGCATGGCAAGGTCTTGGTGGATATAGCTGCTGCATTACCCCTGAATAGCCCTAATATTCATCACAGTGCTGCGAAGTTATGCTCTAATTGGTATTTTCTAATACCAGGATGATGAGTGAGAAGGTGGATCCGGCATTACTAGATGAAGGCAGAGAAAAGCAAAGTCCTGTTGCATTCCTGGTATCCTTCTTCATGGGATTTACTTTTCTCCTTTGAGCTCTTCTAAAGATGCCTACCTGAATTTTCCACGTTTAGGGATGCACAGAGCTGTCTTTTAGTACACCTTTGGTACAGGAGACAGAAGAAGATGCTTGTAGGAAAGGTCCTGTGATACTAAAGTTCCTGAAGTCATTAAGAAAGAAGAATCCAATGTGTTATTACATTCTAATTTAATCTTATTTTTTGTGGAAATGAAGTCAAGGATAATACTTAAACATCTGGCCTGCCTGCACTTTATACAGGACAGAAATTCTTTGCCTCATGAAGCGCTTGCTGTTCATTCTAGGAGAGGTCTGGGTTGTTATTTTTATTTTGTCCTACTGTTACATAGTCAGTTCCATTTATCTTTCCCTGGTATGCCACTCCTGGGCACTGAGAGTGCCATCCCCTATCTTCTGTGTCTTTCCCTGAGGTGTGGTGAGATTTCTCTGCGGATCTGTCTCTGAAGTTTGAGCCAAGTCTGCTTTGCTTAGATAAGAACTATCAGTGGTGAATGCTGTTGTCTTTAACAGTGAGCAAAGTTATCTTTATAGTTTTCTTCCTATGCTGGCTACTCATACATTTTTACCCATGAGCACGGCAGAATTTCTACTGCTCAGCAGTAGTGTGTCAGCTGTGAAGCTTAACTAGTACCAGTGTGGCTAGCTGGTTTGCTGATAAGCACAGGTTTAAAGTCAGAGAAGAAACTCCATGGATGTTGCTTGATTCCCCCACCTTTTCTTTTTCCCCCCCTCTCTTCATGATTATTGCATTTGTGTCAGTGACTGCTTTGGCTTTGCAGGTAAGAACCCTTAAGACCTCTCCTATCCATCTCTTGCACAGCACAAGACATGACTTGATTGACCTGTCATTGCAAAGAAGTTGCATGAAGACCACTGTATTTAATAACAACTCTTTCATCTAAATTCCCCTGAAACAGGTCATCTGTGTATATAATCACCTCTCTTGAGCATTGTGTAACACCAAGCCATACACCTGTCATTCATTGGTCTGAGGCTTTTGTTGCCAAAGAGAGTATTTGGCGCCTTTTGCTAGCACTCTATTCTCCACAATACCTTCTTTATTTTAAGCAGTACTTACATTTCCCAGACTGACAACCACCACCTTGGGATTCCTGGGAGCATCAGTAGAGACAAAGAATTTTCTTCCCCCAAAGAATCCAAGTTCTGATTTTTTTAATCTTTTTTTTTTTTTTTTTTTTCCCCCCCTATAATGTGCCATCTGAAGGCACTGGATCTAAACCCCTTTATTTTGTGGGTAAGAAAAAGGGTAGTGGTGTAGAAATAAGCTCTGGAAAGTATGTTTGCACTTTGCAACACTAAGCTAATGAAAAGGATGAATATTTCTAAGGATACTCAATTAATTTATACAGTACTATGTTGTAGAAACACACCACACTGTCGGCCTGTGAAATACTCCAATGCCTCCATTTTACTGCAAGTCAACTGAGGGCCAGAGAGTAGGTGCTGCCCTGAAACAGGGTATTAAACCAGCCCTTGAAGTCCTTATTTTAAATTTAGAGGAACCGAGCCTGAAGCTACATCCCCATCTACATTGTGTGATTCCAAGTTCTGCAGCCAACTTGGCAAACTGGGAATGGGCAGTCTCTGATCACACAGGAGCTTCTCTTGCCCAGTAACTGGGGTCAGTCTAAAACTTCCCTGTGCACGTAATCATTTCGCTATTATCTGAAGGCCACTGCCCTTCAGCTTGCTGGGAGCATATGAGATTATTACACAGGCACTGGTATAATGAAGCATGAGCTTACTTTTTCATTGAGTGTTACTAATACAGTTCTTCAGCTTTATTAAACATTCTTGAGATTGCTATCTCTGACATTTGTAACTATTTTTTTTTTTTTATAATTACTTTGGGGTGGCAGTGTTTTTTTAATAAGAATTTATGTCTTTATCTGATGTGTTTGCCTGTAAATAAAATTTAAACAAATATTTGAAGTTTAAAACAGTAAAGTGAAATCACTCTGAAGAGCCAGCATCACATAGCTTCCAGAGCTTTCTGCTCTTGCATGGAAGTTTTACATGCATCTAGTAGAGCTGTCTAGGGTTTAACCAATGCCTGTTACCACAGAGTTAGCATGATGGTTTCCTCCTTAAGCACAGAGACTAACCCAGGAGGATTTAGAGCTAATTCTGCATGGTAGGGGATGGCAAAATGTTGGTTGTTTTTGAAATTATAACCTCTATTCCTGCACATGTTGCAATCTTGGAAAATCATGCACAGAGTATACTAGCCAAGGTTTCTTCACCTGCCAAGTAAAATTGTGTGACTGGACCCAAAATATGGGCACATGTGAGCTCAACAAGCTCTCTGCAGGGTAGGTGAGGAAAAGTGCAAGTCAGTATCTTGCAGATGCAGAATGATCCATTCCCCCTGCTCGGCAGTGGAGGAAAGCCCATACAGTTACCTGCTTGAGAGGACTGCACCCAAGAGTGCTACAAGGGGTTTTTGGTGTGTTATAACTTTGATCATAGGTGTAGGGTTTGGATTACTCAGTAGTGTGGGAGACTTAGTATAGATCCTCAGGAAAAATGTATGAGGCAAGCAATGTAAGGAAGTTATAGATTGCTTGATACTGAAGGTGCTTTAGAACTGATCATACTAATATGCTGGGGATTATCAGGGTAAACTTGATCTTGTTTTAGAGGAAACAGATGGAGTATGTGACTCTGAGAGCTTTCCTTCAGTTGCATTTCTGGAATAGGCAGTCTCCCCTTGTTGACATAAATCTGACTGTGATCATATGCTACCACTAGTACCTGATAAGCACAGAAATGGCTTTAAATAGCCCTGAAAAGGGGGCTGGGAGGCCTAGGTTCTACTCCTGCTCTGCTAAACGGCTGTGTACAAATCCTTTTGTTTTCCAAACAAACCTTTACCCTATCCCCATCACATCTCTTTTGACTATAGATTCATTGGTGCAGGGCTGATTCTCAGCATGTGTTTGCAGAGCACTGAGCACAACACAGCTCCAGTCCTCCTTGGGGCTTCAAAATGATAATAATTTTGATTTCTAATTTCATTTACAGAGGAGGGATGCGTAAAAAGCAGAAGTTTGACCACTTGAAATGTTGTCCCTGAATAAGCTAGGTCGCTATTATTACTAACAGGGGATGTTTTAAAACGTTGGGAACTGCTTCTGAGAGCAGATTGTGCACGGAGAGGTGGAGCCAGCAAGAAGGGCCAAATACAGCCTTGTAGAGTGGGTGTATTTGCTAATTGTTTCATCTCCTGTGAGGGCTGATGGATGTTGCAGTGCTGACATGTTTTGTAAGTTATCGAGATCTGGAGCCAAGCACAGGAGCTTCTAAAGTTGCTAGCTGGGACTTAGTCTGCAGGTTTGGGTCCTGAGTTATGCTGGTTTTGTCTTAGTGCCTTTCCTCCAGCCTGCTGACTATATCTGGAATTTTGTTTTCATTATAGAGGGGAAATAATCACTTTGAACTTCGCTTCTGACATTTGTTTAGTGAGGAAGGTAGTCCCATAGAGCTCCCTACCCTCCCTCTGCTTTTGCTTGGTGTTCCTGATTTTTTCCTCACAATGAGCAGGTTGTGTAGTGTGGAGGGAGATGTGAACAGCGTGACTCTCTTCCTTAAAACAGCTCCACTGTTTGTTCTCATTTCTTGTGCCTTTGCTCCTCTGAGTGCCCATGCCTGAAGTGTGTTCCAGATGCTATGAACATGGTGTACAGTCACACAACAAAATTAGCCTTTGAGTGCTTTGCGTTTTTTTCCGCAGCAGTTTCTACTTTATAATATATGCCAGCAGGAAGCAGTTCAATGAGTATTTAGATTTTGTTGCCATAATACCTGACATTCAATCCCTTGTTAGTTTTCTTTGTCTTCCTCAGATACATACTGCTGCATTGACACAGGCCTGTACCTTGCTTCAGCCCTGAAACACAAGTGCTGTACAAAGCAGGGGGTAAATAAAAACGGTTTCCCTGGTTCTGCTTGCCACTACAGAGGCTGGAGCAAAACACCTCATCACATTGTAACAGGGGAAAAACTGGGATTAATTAGCACTGTTTCCCAAGGAGGTGAGTTTAGCTTTATGGCACCAGGGGGCTGAATACAGCCTGGGAACGCGAAGCATTCTTTCCAGCAGCAGGATGCAAGCTGACAGCCTGGCTTTCAGTACTCGGGCATTTGCCTCCCAGCTCTCTGCTTGTGGCCAAGCTGGGGTATGAGCAGTTGATGGGGGAGAGAAAGTTACTTCCCTGGGAAAGGAGGAGATGCTGTTTATTGCTCTGCTTAGAAACTTCTGCCTGGCTTTTTATTCATATCTAAGTGCGTATAAAGTCAAATATCCTAAATAGATAAATAAATTTAAGCGTAGGCTAATATACTTTTGCCCAAGTGTTGCCCTGAAAAAGTGGTACATTTCTGAACAGGAATTTTACTGGTTTTTATCAGTTCTAAAGTTAAATGAAACCTTTATTCTTAGTATGTATGTCACAGTTCCTTATTAGAGAATGTTTTCTTTTAAAATACATTGTGCTATGGAGCCTCTGAGAACTGAGGTGCATCAGTGAAGTATTCGGATATCTATGAATGAATCTTTTTTGAAGGTCACTTAAATCTCTTGGAATATTGGTATGTCCCACCTGGCCTGGATGATGAAAATACTGAGTGTAGAAACTTGTGGTTTGATTTAATGTTGACATTTTCTTGTAAGACCACCTTATATCTACCTTCTTTAGCAATGATGTGGCTACGTTGGGCTGCCAGAACATGATATAGAAATAGGATGGGATAAGAAGATGCCTTTTAAAGTCAAGGAAGTGTATGTAAACCTCAGCCACAAATGACAGTAGAACTGCGCAATTTATGTCACATCTTTTTTACAAGCAATTGATGACATCTCTTATCAGTAAACAACAGTACCTTTTGCTCTTAGCAATAGTGAGGCTAGTGATTAATAAAGCCTGAGATGTGAGGCAGACCACAAGATGATGTCTGTAGAAGAATCTACAGCAAGAAAAAAGCTGTTTCTGTTTGTTCATTAAATATATAGGCTTAAAATTAAATGCTCGGTGTGATTGCTGTAAGAGCACAGCCAGAGTGGGACCAGCCAACTTGGGTATGACAAGGACTCCTACATTGATTTTTGTGACAAAAATATAGCGAAGGCAGACAGCCATTAGAAAATCTCTTTTCATACTCATTCCTGCTATTTTTAACACTCTAAGTATTTCTGGAAACTATCTTTCTCTACCTTGGAAGAATCAAAGACACATACAAGTTTGCCAACTATTATTCCTGCAGTTGCCATCTGACCACCAACTCCAAGTAGCTATCTAAAATGATGGAGTGGTTCCTGGGACATGTCATCCATCAGGGAGATCTTGGATGGAAACTGGTATGTTTTTTTCCACTATTATTGAGTAATTGGGTGTTATCTCTTTCCCTCTATGACCCTGCAGGAGAGTTCAGAAACTGTGAAAGACAGAGGGAATGACTTCTCTGTTGGTACCCAAGATGGAAGCTACCAACCACTTCAATGGAAAAGGCTTTCAAAAAAAGTATTATTGTTGATAAAGAGATGCCTTTAAAAATGCAGTCTTTTTTACTAAAAAAAAAAACCATAGCAGCCTGATGTTTTTTCTTCTGTACAAAGTATGTTCATTCTGTGAGTAGAAAGCTGGGAGCTTTTTTTGTAATTACTTCCTCTGTAAACTCAGGCTGTGGCTCTGTGTGATGATGAGACCCATGACAGAAAGGGACAAGATAAGTGCTCAGTCCACACCACAAAAAGTGCTGAACTGGTACAAACTCTGCCACTAAAAGTTTTGTCTGAAAATGTAAAAGGGGCAGTTTCATCTCACAGCTTTTATGCCACATCATTCAATCTCTTCCTCTGCAGGTGGAGAAAAGAATAAAGCTGGCTAACTGTGTCTTGTGTTCTGTATCACTTAAAACTGCAGCTGAGCAGTTAGGAGCACAGCTGCCTAATCCTGATCAAATTTGTCCTGCTGACTAACCAGTGGTGCACAGCTTCCCTTGTTCAGGGCCACAGAACCACTGTTGGCTGTGGGTTTGAAAAGCCTGTCCTCTGAAAGCTGTTTACAAGCAGGTTGCCTTTGCTAAGGATACAGTTAGTTACATGCATACTTCTTTTGGTGGTGGTGCAACTTAACTCAAAGTCCTGGGGTTTGGCTTCCCTCCCCCTTTGAGCAACGTCAAATTTGAGATCTGGCACAGATGAGAAGACCTCTGAGGCAGACATGGCAAATGGAGAGAAGAGAAGGGAAGAATGATGAAGGGCAGGGACAAGTAGGAATCTTTAAAATCAGCTTTGTCATCAGAGAAATAGTGGAACAACTTTGATCTGAGAGGGATTTATAGTCAAAGAAATCAAGACTCGGATTTGGTAAACAAATCTGCTGATGTGGAGCAGATCTATGTGTGTGTTTTTAGAGTTGGGTTGCTTCTGTTTTGTCAATGGAATAGAAAACAAAAATCTCAGGACAGCCAAACCAACACTTACACTTGCAAGTATCAATTATTGGTTTGGTTTTTTTTTTTTTTGAGATGACAAATGAGAAAGGCTGTGTTGTTTGGGTGGTGATTTGTTAGGGTTTTTTTTACATTGCTGTTTCTATGGAGCTCAGACACTCTACAGTGCACTTTTAACACTGGCCGTTGAGCATGGGAGTGAATTCTATGTTTGAGTCCTTATCCCTATCTGATGCTTGCAGTGAATCCCCAACCCCAGAAAACTGGGATTCTGAAAACTTTCCTCCTGCCTTTGGGATATGTCCTACCTTGGGTCTGGATGCAGTGCAGATGCCCTCTGAGGAGTGAGAGGGGAGGACACTGCAGGCAGGCTGGATGGTGCTAGTCTTCCCTGTTGAAACCTGTGCCTGACTACGCTAAGAGGATAATGTCAGGCTGGGCTTTCTCTTCTACTCCTAATGAATGGGTGTAAGCTCAACCAAAAGTACATGTTACTATAGTTGTATTCCTTCTAACACCAAATTGTCTATTTTACTTCTCAGCTTTTCCCTTTTGTTCATAGCACTTCGGTATTTGTATTTGTGTTTCAGCACTGCTGTAGGAAAGTTCTTGATTCTACCTCCTGATGGTACCAATGGGCTTCTCTGTGCTCAGTGAGATTAAGCCAAACATGGTGTTGCTGCAGGCATGAATAAACAGAGGGAGATGGGATCAGCAGGGTAGCTGTGCAACAGAGAAGGCAAGTGGGGAAGAAAAATTAAAAAGTAGGCAGAGACATAAATATAGTAATTGCTGCAAGAAGATATTTGTGCCTCAAGTAAAAAGTGTAAAGTGTAAAGAAATGAAGTAGGTCTTTGTGGCCTTGTATTGCGAGTTCCCAATGCACCTGGCTGCATGAGTGTAGATGTCAGTGCTCTGCACTGAGAAGATGACCTAGGTGTCTTGAAATAACTTCGCCTGCCTTATCTCCCTTCCTACACCCAGATCAAAGGTGTCAAAACCTACACATACATTTGAAGAACCACAGTCAGGAAACCGAAGCAGTAAGCTTTTTTTTTTATTATTTCCCTGAGTTTTTCAAGAAAACGAACAGTTGTCCCATCCTTTGGTCAGTGAAGCCCTAATGTGCACATGTAAGTAAGCACATGAAGCTGTGAATCATTCACATACCAAGTGAAACCCATTCTCCAGCAGCAGTAGCTGTTTACAGAGTAGTTATGGAAATGGATCCTGGTGTTGTGAAAGCAGGAGAGCTGTGGTTCTCTGACTTTACTGTCATTTCTTTCCATGTGCCTTTTCAATGTAATTTTTTTTCTTTTTATTTTAGACTTTCTAGTGTTCTTCCCTGGGAAACAAATTTTCTAGTGCTTGTTTAAGAAATCAGGGTTGTTCTCTTTTAGTATGTGTACTTAAGTCTGATCACAGCTGTAGGGAAGTATTGGTGTTAGTCTCACAGATGTAGTCTGTCTCGTGTACTGTAGTAGAGATCTTTCTGGAAAATCTGGTAGACAGAGGAAGACTTTAAGTGATTTAGTCCTTGACAGTCTCCTTTCTGAGTAAAAATAGACTAATTTTTGAAGTGAGAGAACTGCAGAGAAGAATACATGGGTTTGGTAGATGATGGGTTGGGAAGAGAAGCTGAGCAGAGGAGTGTCAGTCATCTGTAGAATTTAACTCCCTATTTCCTTGCTTATGATGCTTCACTGTTAGTGGAGGAGCAGCTAAATGAGGCTCATGTTTATATAGATGATGGGCTGGATTCTCCAGGATAGTCTCTCATACTGTTCATACTGTGGTGTGCGACTATTTCCCAGTCTGGCTGATCTCGTTGTGCAGGTGGTCTCCAGGTTAGTGCCTGGTGTTCATGCTGTCGCTTGCTTGGCACCAGAGAGGCAAGGGATGGACTGAGAGCAGCCTGGGTCTGGGAGTAAGGGGAGTTGGTGGAGTGCCACTGGAACAGCCCTCAGCTTGCAAAAGCCCTGCTCCACTTGCGGTTTGTCCCCTGTCTCTCCATCTGACACTGGGGCTGAGGTTGAGTTGCAGCTCTTTCTTTGTTCTCAGTAGGTCAGGGTTGAAATATATCTGCAATAGAACAGTTTCTAGGCTCCTTCAGGGCCCAGTATGGACTTGGCTACCTGCATGGCCGTAGACTGGCTCGCTCTTTATAAATATAAGAGAACAGCGTATGGCTGTCCTTCGCCCTATATGTGCCTTGCCATTTCATCCCCAGAAAGGCAGTGCTGGACTATGAATATTCCTGACCTCATTTCTTCATGTTCACCCAGAGATGAGATTTTCCAGACAGCTACAAGATTGGAAGCTTTCTAAGACAAAGGCATGCTTTCTCCTTGTTACGTTTAAATGACGGCAAGCACAATGGGATGGCAGAGTGTGTGAGGATGAACAATGACGTATGCTGGGTTCTGACACCAGGAGAGGTTTGGAGGCAAGGAATGGAGCAAGAAGGTTTGTCTTTCCTGGTGTGGTGCATATTTGGCAGTGGAGAGCCATAGTGGAGGGGCAAGAGTATAATTGTTGGAGCTGCTGTTGAGATCAAATGCCTGCTTTGTTTGCTCCTTCAGTAGCTGTAATGAACTAAAGAGCATGCCTGTACAGTAAGATAACCAGGCCTTACAGCAGGATTAAGTTCACAATGACCACAAGATACTTTGGCTTATATGAGCTCCTGGAAGACTAGCCATGCTTCTCTGTGGGCAGCAGGAGCTAGACATTATACATCACTCTAATTGCACTAAGCAACAAAAATGCTGCTTGCATGCATATCTTAATGGATGTGATTTCCCTCTTTGTATGCAGTTTGTCACACCTAGACAAATGGTTCTGAATAATGCTGTCTTGCTTATTAAGGTGTGTTTTCACATGGAGCAGACTGACAGGCTGTTGAAAGCTCAGCAGAATGGTCTCATAGGGAATTTTTAACCTGGCCTTTCTGGCTGGCAATCCACTAGCCCAGTTAGAGTGAATAGATGGTAATGGTGTTTAAATTGGCATGAGGAATAGCTCTGTCTATCTGTGGAAGTGAAAGCTCTCTGTCACAGGGAATGGTGATCTGATAAGCTGCTTCTTGAAATGTGGCTTACTTTTAGTCTCCTTTCTGTGGGCTGGCCCGGTTGCTTGCATGGGACACACAGCGCTCCCTTGAATGCTCAGTCTCTCCAGTGGGCTTGTCTTAGATGCATCACAAGTTTGCTGCTAGTTCTCGTGGCACTGCTGCTTAGTCTGAAGTGGGCACAAATCATGAATGGGGCTTCATGTATGCTTGGTATGGGGAAAGGAATCTCTTTCTGAGCAGCATCAGGCTTGGATCAGTTCCTGGAAAGCCACATGGACTCATGTGCACTTATTTTCCCCAAACATCAAGGAGCTTACAACATGTAAAGGAAAATTCATGAGCCACTAAAGGACTTTTCAGTCTAATTACCTTGTTTACATACAAGTGTCAGTTTTACGATACTAAGGAATATGCTAGTCAGATATCTAGGAGTAGCTATGGCTTGGCTATTTGACAAACCAGTAGCTGAGGGTGCCCACTGGGCAGGAGCTTCTGAATGATGTTTGCTGTTCCATTGGCATTTTTTCCTTTTGAGATGTTTGTGAAAGCAGTGGGAGCCTTCATCTTTCTGACTGGTAGTTAGTGTATGTTTTGCCTTTCCTAACTGAAGATAAACTTCGCAGATAAATGTGGCCTTAATTAGGCTCTGCTTCCTGGGAGAGAAGCTGATCAAAGGAGAATATTAGAGTTGTGGATTACTTTATTTTTCCTTGGAATGTTGAATCAAGGAACACTGTTCTTTTGCAGGCTACAGCTACTTCACTTCTGCTGTGTTGCCTGTGGTTTTAACTAACTGGGGTATGTGATGAATGAGCTGGGTATTTCTCATGCTTAGTTCAAATAAGTGATTAGGCTCTGCAGGGAGTTCAATCGCTTTAATGATATCCCATTCCTGCCTTGCTTCCAGCTTGGCGGGAGGGAGGTAGGGAGGAATCTATTCAAGACACTGCAAGGCACCTGGGTAGTATGGCAGTACATTTTATTTACACTCATGACAGCTCTATGAAGTATGAATGTGCTGTGTCCCTTATTTTATGGATGGTAATCTGAAGCACTTTCAAAGCTATTCAGAGAAGTAGCTTATGGTATTGCTTTGTGTGTTTTGTTCTGTTCAAGTCATTTCCTGCATTAAAATAACTTCAGTTGAAGACCTGGGTCATTTGGTAAGCCTGCTGAAAACCTTTCTGTAATTTTAGGTGTCTGAATACATTGCAGAAAAATCTCTTGCGAACACACTTTCAAAGGTCACACAGAGAGTTTGAGAATTGAACCAGGTTATGGTAGAATGCTGAGCTGAACTTTTGCCACCTGATCATCTTCCCCTATTTTTGTTTTCCAACCCAGATGGTGTGGTAAGTGCAGAAGGAGGAGGACATGGTAAGAAACCAAACTATGTTTCAGTGGCATTTCTGCAGTGGCCAACCCATCCTGCCTACTGCTTGACACAGTGCCAGTTTTCTGGGGAAAACTTACACCCCTCAGTGAGGCATGGTCTCATAAAGAGGAGCCAGGAGCACAGAGCTGTGCTGCAGACACTGCTGCTCTGCCTCTTCTAAAGAAATCAGCCCAGGGTTTGCTGGAGCACATTGCACCATACAGTTACTCTAGCAGTACAGCAGTTGATGCAGAGTCCCCAGGGAAGCTCTTGGCAGTGAGGAGGCTCCTGAGCACCAGCAATCCCCACAAGATGCTAGCAACAGGGCCACATATCTGGTAGCTTTTCTAAAATGCAGCTTGTAGATGAGGATGTGTGTGTGGTAGGTCCCTCTGACAAAATTATTGTATGGTTGCAGCAGAAAGGCAGATCACCTGACAGTTTTCCAGTATGAAAACTGAGGAAATTACAGCCATCACTTACCTAGTTTGTTTTAGTGACCATTTTATGGCTGACCATGGGCAGCAGTATGATCCGCTAATGTAGTGCGGTGTAAGCCGAGGTCTTGATGATGAGCACACAGTACATGGTATCAAGCTAGAAGTAGCTGTAGTCACTGAAAATGCATCTCTTCCCTTTGCTTCATTGTGCACTAATGGTTGTATTTAACAAGTGGATATTTACTAGACAGCCCTGCTTATATCCCAGGCTGTGACCCAAGCTGGATGGTAGTGTTGCTTCTTGTTTTACAGTTGATTGTTCAGCATGGTTGTTGCACAGTGCGTTAGGTGCCTCAGTCCCCTGTATTGGGGGCCTTCTCTCTGTGGCTGTGCAGCCTGCCTTGCACAGGTACCTCTGTGCTCTGGCACGCAGGCTGCCACGGCTGCCTTTGCCAGAGTCTCTGGGGCAATATTTTCTTTCCCCTTGTTGGTGTTATTCTCATGGCCTTCCACTTGCCCACCCTGAGGTGATATTCACTGCTGTGAGCACCACCCACTGGGCTGTAGCTCTTGCCTTACATTAGGGAACCCAATAATAGGTGTGCACAGAATTGGAACACAGCACCTGTCCCTGTTCAGCAGGTGCTCTGATCAGTGCTAACTGTCATACACAGGGACAAGAAACAGGGGATTTGAGTGGATCTTGATGGAAACTATACAGTTACTATGAGAAAACTGTGGGAGGAATGACCTGCTGCGCTGGAAGGGTAACTGGTGTTACTGAAAAATCAGAGACAAACTCTCTAATACTAATTTTTTGAGTTTTAGAAAGCAGGCATTCTTTATTTTTGACACTGGATGCATGGGGTATTTGTTCAGCCCAATGTGCATGCCAACTTTATTCACTGTTTATATGGCCAATCTATACATATTAATGACATTTCTGAGAAAATATTAACATATTCATTACAATTCCAAGAACTACTTATCTTACTATGCATGTGTTGTCTAATGAGCCGGGGGTCCTCTGGTGGTTGTTTGGGACATCTTCATTCTTTCTTAATCCTCTTGTTCGTCATCTCCCTCTTCTTCTTCTTGTCCTTTTCGTGTCCTTCTCTCTCTTCTTCTGGACCTGTTCCAGCACTCTTGGCTCATGCCTTGGTTTTGGGCTGGTTCTTATCTACTAGTAGCTAAGCTACACAGCGCAGCGTTGTACAGCTTGGCCATGTCATTGATATGTTAGTTGCCACAATTTACAATTAAGCACATTGGTAAAATTTCTCCAATATTGCTGGCAAGGATGCTCATTTGGGGACCCCATCACTTCTTGTCCTGGATAGCCACTGGGGAGTTTTCCCTTCCCCTTCTAATTCTGTCTGTCTCATCTTCTGTTCTGTTCTTTTTGTGGCTCTTCCCCCCTGCCCCAAGGAGCTTTCACCATTACAGTTGACACATGGCATCAGAAATGGATGCTGCTAATAAATCTTTGTGCATGTGCATGTTGCACCATTCTTTGTGAGGATGCTCTAGTCCTGAGCAAGTTGGTCCTTTAATATGCCAGCAGAATAAATGCATCTAATATACATGATGGAGGACATTAGAAATTACCTTTCTGTTTTACAAGCACAGTTGTACAATAATTAAATAAAATTGCTTCTGCTTTGAGTTGTGCTTAAGACTGATTGTGTCCAGACCCAAGGAACTACTGTAGCCTGCCATATGCTGAGGAGGACCTGGGCTCTGTATTAAATTAATATTATATGGCAGCTTGTTCAGATAGAGGCTTTGATGAGGGTTAAGGTGGTCTGGACCCTGCTTCCATGCTATGTGCCTGAAAGCAGGGACAGAAAGCAGCTACAGAACTGTTATTTTGCTGGTGCAGATCTACACCAATGCTAACTGAAGTTGTAGCAACCTCGAAAGAGCTCATCTGTGTCAGGCAGAGCAGACTTCATTCTATGTCTGTATTACTAACTTGAAGAAAGGATGGGATCAATGGTGCTGGAAGTAATTGTACTTACCACTTCTAACTGGCTGGGGACAATTGCTCAATTATGCTTTGTACCTTGCTTGCAAACGTTTGGTTCCTACCC
The DNA here is from genome assembly GCF_017639655.2 of Falco naumanni. Classification (NCBI taxonomy): domain Eukaryota; kingdom Metazoa; phylum Chordata; class Aves; order Falconiformes; family Falconidae; genus Falco; species Falco naumanni. The sequence continues at coordinate 7,602,561 of NC_054058.1, read as the reverse complement.
TTTTAATTAAGCTACAGGTTGTCTGCTTGCGAGGTAAAGAAGAACTAATGGCATATCGGAGAGCCTGCACATTGAAGGCACAGCTGCAGAGGTTTTTTCCTGCTTCTGTTGCCTTCCTGCTGTCTCTGTGAGACCTGGGTAATGGCCATGCTGTGCTGTGGAGAACGCCAGCCATCTGCACCTCTGCTCGCAGCTCAGGCGTGTGAGCTGTGGTGCAGTGTAACGTGCCACAGAGAAAGCAGAGCTCTGTCTTATCTGACTTCTATTTTCAGTTTGGGTTTTTAAAGTTACTTACCTAAAGTTGTCAATGAAAGAGTTAGAACCAGAATTCACACACAGCTGGATCTTTTCCTTTGGTGTAGTTTGTGCCTAGATCGTTAGCTAAATTAAACTTCAGGCTGACTTTATGCTGGCAGAGCATGATTATCTAACTTGGTCTTTGTCCAGAGTAGTGGAGGGTAATGCACTTTTCCAATGAATGGCTTAGTGTATTACCCTTCTATGCCTGTCTGCTATTTCTTTCCTTCCCAGGTGGGTGTAACCTTGCAAGCGACTCTTGATTGGCACAGATGGCTGTCTCCCTGTTCCAGCCCTCTCAGCAGCCTGGTCTGATCTCAACAGATGGAATGGGCTTGGTGCTCCAGTGTTAGGAGCTGCAGAGGACATGTGTATGCTTGGTGGAAGCAGTGGACTGAGTCACTCAAATATTTATGGTGTACTTCCTGCTGAAAAGATTAATGCGGACATGAAAAGTAAAGTGCAGAAAAAATTGCTACGCTGTAGAAGTAACCGTGGTTCCCAGTGTGGAACTATAAACAGCAAAACTGTGGAGCCTGATTTATGAAGAACAAAAAAAGGAGTTCTGCAGAGCTCAGTTAAGTGATGACAGCTGCTAGGCCATGAGGAAGGCAAGCCGTTATTAAAACTGGGGCACAAGGGCACAGCCAAATTCAAGGGAATGAAAATGAGTGTACAAAACCTGAACGTTGCAGAAATGTTCTGGACAGTGAGACCTTTCTTCTGCTTCCTAAAGGGAGTGGGAGAGAGCCCCAGCACACTGGATAAATTGGTTTTGTAATGAACAGAATAGGGCTACACTGTGCATTAGAACTTGATGGCTGTGCAGGGATGTAGCAAGGGAGGAAATGTGGCTGTTTCAGCCTCCGATCTGGCGGTGTGAAGGGAAGTATTTGCTTCTCTGCTTTGGAGCAGGTGTGTGAAGAGCATCAGGTAGATGCTGCAATTCTTTGCCCTAAAGCGTCTCCCTCTCTTTATGCTTCTTTTGATGAAATTGGGGGAATTACAGTAACTTCTCTCTTTTGTCAATCTCCTTTTTCTTATAGCCTAAGCCAGTTCTGGCTTGTATAGCCTGCAGGTTTTTCCTCATTCTTGGAAACTTCTGAGGGGCTTAATGTTAAACCAAAGACAGGTGCTCAGGCTTTCTTCACATGACAGATTAGCTTGGAGATTTGAAAAGGAAGGCATATGACACACACAAATTCTGAGGATCTAGAGCCAGGTTACCCTGTGCACATATGCCTGTGTCTCTGAGATAGCAAAGATCATACTCCTTTAGCCCACCCATAGCTAGAAAATCTCTCAGCCTCCAGTTTCCTCGGAAAGAGCTTCAGCTCTGTTCCTTCACACAAGATAATCAATGCAGACTTATTGATTCACTGAGTGAACCAGGCTTTGAATATCAGATACTTTACCACCCAGGTGGAAATCAGCAGCAATGCCAATTAGGTCAAAAGATTATCAAGTTTGAAAGTGGTAGGAAGGTGAAATGAGACACAGTCATTTAACAATGAAGCATGTATGATTTTGGGAGGGTTTTTTTTCCTTCCTGGGAAACATCCTAAAGCAACACATGATAGATAAAAAAATAATGAAATGCCAGAAGCTAAAAAGATAATTTGGAGAGTAATGTGCAATTCCTCTCAACACAGAGCAATCTTAGTCTCATTCAAACACATTTTTCAAATTTGTTTTTTCCCTTTCCCCCAGCCCATATCCTAATTCATATAATGTTGCCTTCTTGATAGTTTGGCTTCTTACTTTTGATTAAACAAATTAGTGCACTAGATGAGCAACCCTGACACATTTCCAGATATCCTTTTTGTTCCTTATTGATTCCTGCATAAAAAAATTTACATTCAGTGTCCATGCAGAGGTATGCAGTTTGTTATGATAGTGCTCTCTACCATTTTAGACCATGTTTTCTCGGGGATCAGCAAAGCTGATGAACACTACTGAATTCTGATTGTGCAGCTACAGAAGCAAGCCATACGTTCTGTGCGTGTCCTGTGTGCAAACACAGGAGCTGCTGCACTGATCCATTTTGAAGAGCAGAACAGTTGTCTCCTACAGGGGCTAATGCATGTTCCTTAGAAGTAGGTATAAAAATTGCTTCTCTGTTTAATCACTCAGGTTGGATCAGTGAATAACGTTTTTTCCATACCCTGTATGGAAAGCAGCTTTATTATCAGAAGTAAAAGAACAGAGAACAAACTAGGATTTTATCGTTACTGGTGTAACATCACATACGGTACTTCATCACTCGGTGATTTCTAAACTTCTGTTGGTTTTGACAAAGTTGCTGTACTGTACCACAGTCACGTCCTGTACCAATCAGGTTTTGGTTTTTCTCTTCTCATCTTCTCAGAATCTCTAATGCATAAGGTTTCTTCCAGTATCTGCCATTTACTCTGGACTTGGAGCCAGACAAAATGCCACAGTTTCAGCCTGTGGAGGACTTTGAATGTCATACTGGTGAACTGGGCTTTTTCTTACATTCCTCTATAAAGTGTTTCCCTAGGTTGCTTACTCTCTTTCCCAGAGGATGTTAGCACTTGGTAAAGGAATCATACAGGTAACAAGTCCTGGGTCTGTCTACCCTCCTACGCTTGATAATGTTACAAGAATTTGCAACTGGCCTTTGCCAACCGAGGAGAGAGGCTAGGACACCAGGTATAGAATTAAAAGAGTAAATATTTATTCCTGTGCCTGAGGTTTGCCAGCCAAATTGGGGCACTCCGAGTGTGGTTTTACACAGGGTTCTTATAACCTTCAAGCGTTCAGGCACAACATGATTTGGCTAATCACTAACAGCTACACTACTGATAGTAAAACTTTGCAAAGCAATTATATTTCTGTAGTGTCCTTGCCTCTTGTCTATTGTCCATGTGTCCTATGATGCCAGACAATGCTGGGAAGGTTTCAGACATGTGTTAGAGGGCCTAGGATGCTGGTGTTATTTCAGTTGTCCAGGGCTATCTTTTATCCTTTATGGACAGCTCTAAGCTTCCAGGAAGGAAAGCCTTTACATTACTTCCAGGGCCAGGCTGTACTTTAGTTTGTTTTACAAGTCTCCAGTAAAATTCTCATACCTCAATCATTGCAGTGTATAATGTGAACTGATACATATTAACAAATTTAATACACTGTCATACCATAAAGACTGATACTATAGTTAGGGAGGGGAATTTTCATAACAATACATCAGTTTAGAATTTTCCAAAGAACTTTTTCCATTGGACTCTGAGGACACTTTCATTTTCCTATTGATCACTGTGGCAGATTTTTGTGACTTTAATTCATGATGACAGTATTGAAAGTTCATATTTTTGTACCAGCACTGATCGTGCTGCTTGTTTGTTGTGCTTTTTATAATTGTCTTGCTACATAGCACCTAATATGGTCTTCTACATGACAGGTAAAATTATTTACACCTTCACCTACGTTTGATGGGTGCCTTTGGGACAATGCTATCTATATATTTTGTCTTTCTGTTATTGATAAATGAGCTCTTTTATTAGGCTACGTGTGCTAGCAGGCGTCACTCCTATTCAACAATGTTATTGAACAAATTTTGGCAATATTGAGAAAACCTTGAGGTTTTAAAAAGGTTTTAGAATGTTCCATTATATTTCTTACTTGCCTTTAACAATCTCATCCTCTGTGGACTGTGGCCCTGTCCATACAGAGAACTGTAGTCGTTATGTGCTCTTGATAAACTCCAGCTGTCACTGAAGACTGCTGGCTGATGTTGTCCTCATGCCCAACTACACATTCAGTGGCACACAGTCCTTTGGGCTTAATTATTTTTGCTGCTAACCCATAATATACTGTAATCTTCCAGAGATTTGTCTCTTGTTACATGCTTTTCAAGATCTTGCAGGAAATTCTTAGCATTTTTTGCAGGAGGTGCCTTCTGCTGTACACTTTGTCAGTAGTCAGAAAGTAAAGGTGTAGTTGGCACACGAGCTCCCTGTTCAGAAATTTGCCTCTTTCTTTCAGACCTGGTGATCCCTTTTGTAATCATGGGGAGTCATGAGTCATGTATGCCTTCCCTCGATACTACACTTGGGCAGGTCATCTATTTTTGCAGCTTCGCTATGAAGCTTCTTCCCCAGTGGCTTCTCTGTCTTGTTTCAAAGTGCATGGAAACTCTGGATGATTTTTCTGTCACTTGCCTGAAGCATCTCTCCAGTAACGGTTTCTTCTCCAGCCACTTTTCCATTTTTATGTTTAATAATGGAGTTTCCTCTCAGTGTTACAAGTTAATTACACAGAAGCTCTAAATATTTCAGTCTGTGTTACTGCTTTGCTGTCATCTCTTCTGAGCCCTCTCCTGAGCTTGCATCGGGGGAGAGAAGAGATGGTTCTTTCTATCCTTCTATTTCAGAGATTTGTTTGAACTGTCACTCATTTGGAGGGCTGTCACTCATTTGAAGAGTAATCACTGATTTTAATCCCAAAGCTACATGATATAACCTTGAGTAGTATTTGTAATCAGAAGTAAAAACTAACAATTATGAGGATGGAGGGAATCTTCCATGCTGAAAGTATGAAATTCATGACATAGGAATTTCTAAATAACTTCTAGGGATCTTATTTCAGATGTAAACCACAAATTGCTTCCTACTTTTGGATATACATTTGCTTGAAAATTTGCCTATTGTTGAGTCCTTATGAACTTGAAGATAGGTTTGTACCAAATGATAAAATAGAAGTGTTAAAACATTCTCCAGCTGAGATACAGGAATGTAGTCTGTACGCTGCATGCCCTCAAACTCTGATTATGAGGTGATCACGCTTGTTTGGGGTATGACTGCTGTTTGTTACAGACTTACCACAGCCAATTCCTGTAGTAATACCTGTGGGCTGGCCAGATATTAGGTCGTGAATTATCTTTTTCTTGTGGTGCTCCCAGAGCACGGATCTGATGCCTGGGGTCCTGTATGTAATTATGGAGAATCTGAGCATTTTTTAAGAAACTGTTCATTCTCACTCCCAAGCAAAAGCAAAACACCAGATAAAATTCTGTTGGAGTAGAAGAAATTTCTGGCAGTCCAGTGAGATGGCTATTTTTCATGAGGTGTCAAAGTCAGGGAAATTTCCTCAAGTGTTCAAGTCTGGCTGCTCTTCCAGACCTTTAAAGCTGACCTCATAGTTTCTAGCTCTAAAAGTCTTAGTACTTGTTTATAGCATCCTTAGCAACTAGAAAGAGCTGAAAGTCAGACCAAATTTAAAGTCAGATCAAAGGCTTGCAAGTCAAGAATAGCTGACATATTTTTCTGAATTGTTGCACTATAGGCTTAATTTGTTCTGGTTTTGGGGTTGTGTGGGGTTGTTTGTTTTTTGTTTGTTCGATGGGGTTTTTTTGTCTCTTATGTCACAGCCTATAATAAATATTTGGCTGGTGAAAATTGGTTGATATCTACTTCTACTAATGATGAACAAACCAAAATGGAAGTGGCTTCTTTCTCATTGCTGTTCTGTCTCCTGTGGGTAATTAGAGGTTATCTCAGCAGAGCTGTGATATCCATACTGAATTCCCTGTGATTGCAGAGTGATTTTTTTGTCAGGTCTTATTTTCCCTATGTTGACTTTTCCAGCCTTTGCCACATTAAAAACAGAGACCTTAAATAACCACGTTCATTAGCTATGTGCTGATGTTGCTATTCAACCCCTGTAGTAAGGCTGCCTGTTGCAAGGCTGCAGGACCCCTGCAGTCATGAAGGACTTTGCCCTCAGCTTGCATCAAGGTAACACCCATCCTTGTTCATGGCCTCTTCTGATGGCTCCTTTCCATGACAGCAGTGATGGCCAAAGGCTGGGGTGTTTGGTGATCAGGAGACAGGTTGTTCACCCTCCTCTCTGACCACAGGCCTGTTTTCAGGCATCAGTGCAAAAATAGCTTCTTCCACTACACTCTCCCTACACCAGTCTCTTTTTCCACAGGCAAATAAAACCAAGACAGTCCTCAGATGTGCAGCCAGCAGTTTGTTCCAGGAGATGAACAAGGGAGGTGTGAGAGAGAAGAGCCCGAAAACTCAGGACAGAATCTTATCAAACTCAAGTGCGTAGCATGGCACAAGTAAATACTTGTGGTGGCTTTTCTTGACTGTCTTGAGGAAACGTGGGGAATCAGTGGACCAGTAAGGCACAGGTGATAAACAGGAGCATGGTGCAGGGCAGCTGAAGCACATTATGGGCTGGTGGGCCCTCACCAGAGGTACTACATGTTCAGCAAAGAGCTGCTGCTTTGCTTGCTTGCAGATGTGCCTGAGCTGACTTTGGCCCCTAAACCCCCTCTCTGAGAACCCAAGGTCCTGCATTTGGGTAACAACAACCCCCTGCAGTGCTACAGGCTTGGGGAAGAGTGGTTGGGAAGCTGCCCTGGGGGAAAAGGACCTGAGGGTGTTGATCAGCTGCCAGCTCAACATGAGCCAACAGTGTGCTCAGGTGGCCAGAAGGCCAATAACATCTTGACTTGTATCAGAAACAGCATGGCCAGCAGGACTAGGGAGGCGGTTGTCCCCCTGTACTCAGCACGGGTGAGGCCACACCTCAAATCCTGTTCAGTTTTGGGCCCCTCACTACAAGAAAGGCACTGAGGTGCTGGAGCAATGGTCCAGAGAAGGGCAATGGCAATAGAGCTTGTGAAGGATCTGGAGCCCAAGTCTGATGAGGAGTGGCTGAGGGAACTGGGGTGGTTTAGTTTGGAGAAAAGAAGACTCAGGGGAGGCCTTATTGCTCTCTACAACTGCCTGAAAGGATGTTGTAGGCAGGTGGGGATTGGTCTCTTCTCCCAGATAACAAGCGACAGGACAAGAGGAAACATCATCAAGCTATGCCAGAGGAGTTTTAGATTGGATATTAAGAAAAATTTCTTCACTGAAAAGGTGATCAAGCATTGGAACAGGTGCCCAGGGAGGTGGTGGAATCACCGCCCCTGAAGGTGTTTAAAAAAAACACGTAAATGCAGTGCTTGGTGACGTAGTTTAGTGATGGACTTGGCAATCCTGGGTTAACAGTTGGAGTCTATGACCTTAAAGATCTTTTTCAACCTAAACAATTATATGATTCTACAGTTCTATCCAGAATCACATTATGGCAGCTTTTCACTAATGTGGTGTCTGTATCTTTTTGAAAGTGGGTGAAGATCATGATCCTAGGAATTGAAGTGACTACCTGATACAGGGCCAGATCACTTCAATACCTGCAACCCCAAATGCATTAATGTCTCCATAGATATCAATTCCTCTTAATTTCTTTCCATCCAGTTAATCTAATTAGTCATATGTTGGTCTTGCAGCTCTCCACTGCAAAACAGAGGGAGATGCTTCTGATCTTTCCTTTTTTCAGTTTTGAGTCCTTCTGTGTCACACTACATGGTTGCAGCTAGCTGCTTGAATAACCTTCAACATGAAGCCAAGTTCATTGTGGGCTGACTCTGGAGGCTCTGGTTGGTTAGTTGTCCGCAGACTGATGTGGGTCTGGTCGGTAGTACTTTGTATCCTCATTAGCAGCGCAGAGAAGGAAAGATAGAGTGAGATAGGGAATTTAGCTGATCACGGTAATTTGTTTCAGTTTGTGAAAGCTGTTGAGGTTTGTTAGATGCTCCAGGAAGAACTGAACATCTTGGCAGTGCAGTGAGAGATTAAATTTGATGTGGATAAAGCTACAATAATGCCCAGTGGCAAAAGTAACCCAAGTTTCCCTTCACCTGCCTGCGCTCTGAATTTACAGTCTGTTCTGAAGGCAGAACATTAGGATAGATACTATCACAGACAGCTTAATGAAGTGTGTAGCTACAGTTTTAAAAAGGGAACTGAGCTGCTTGCATGTTTGAAAAAAATAATACAGTAACACAGAGCAAACTGTGATACATGGATATTCTGGTAGAAAGTTAATGAAGAACACTTACCACAAAATTACACTGCAGTTGCCTCCTGCTGGGACCAAGAGCTCAGCAGGTAAAAAAAAAAAAAAATCTACTTGTACAGGTATTAAAAGTGCCTCAGATTAAATGATATGAGAGAAATACTTAGAAGGCTGTTCCATTTGTATTATTCAGAGGCATAAGCTAATTCCTCCCTGAGGCAAGGAAAAAAGTGTTATGGACATAGATATTGTTTCTCTGGGGTTTTTCTGGGGGTTTTTTTTTTTTTTGTTTTTTTTTTTTTTTTTTTTTTTTTTTACATCTTTCCTTTGAAGCATTAGTACTGGCTGCTGTCAGTGGGACAGAACATCAGAATGGACTTCAGGTCTGATCCAACGAGGAAATAAATCATATTTGCATAGGAAAATTACAGTGATACATAGTACAGTGCTCTGTCATATCAGTAAGCTCTCAGATAGTACGTAGATTTGATCATGCCTCCTTTAAAAACACCCACTGCCATCTTGTTAAATGCTAGATCTGTGAAATCTTGTGCTGAGCTGGACAATATTTCATTCAATAGGAGATAGCTTCAGAAAGACTAAAGCTCTCAAATACAAGAGGTGAGGTTTTAAAAAAGTCTGGAAAACTCTGCAGTTCTGACGAGCAAGTATTTGGTTACCAGATGGGTCTGCCCAGAAGAGAGTATCAGCAGAGTATGTGAAAAACATTTTGACCTCTTAAAGTGAGAGGCATAAGGATGTACCAGAAAATACAAGGAGAACCAAGGGCAAACACTACATTTACAGGTTGTGTAATGCTTTTAATGCTTCTAGTGAGTGTTTTAAACCCATGAAAGTAGGAAATACAAACATATTCAAAAGGTAGTTCTCCCTTTACAAATGCACAGGGTAGGTAATACTGCCTTTTCACAAGGTGATCAATCGACACTGGGTTTTAAGTACGTTACTTCTTGATTTGCTTTTTCAGTGCCAGGTTACAACCCAAACACTTTCTCATGGAGCCGTAATCATTTCAGAGCCATTATCACACCAGACAGCTCAACTTTGTTTTCTTTTTTTTCCTCAGTTTGCCAGTCTGGATTTGGTTTTGTTTTGCAAGCATTATTGTGCTGGGAGGAAGTGTTGTTCTGACGGTCTAAAGGTGAGATTCTTCTCCTTGCAGGCTGTAGCAGCACAGGAAAGCCAGTTCCCGGTGAGCGCACCAGGGTGTGGGAGAAGAGTCACCAGGGCCTGGCCAGTCCTTGTACTAAGTGCATTGTGGGGACTGCTGACATGACAATTTTGCAGTATGGACTCACAGGGATAAAACTGAAGCCAATCATTTCACAAGGGTCCTTGGAGGTTCAAGGGTTTCGCATCACAGATTTGAGGTCTGTTCCTGCAGACAACCAAGGTCAACGTCAGGTCTTTTTGCTTTCAGCCTTGAGCTACCAGAGTTTTGCAAGTCGGTGTTGGTTGGAAATTTGAAACACCTTGTGTCATTTCTTCTGCATTCAGTGGTCTGGCTGGGTGCTTAGATGGCTTTACCTCAATACTTCTGCAGAACACTGTAGGGCCAGATTTTGCAGAAGAATCTCATCCTTTGACGTGCGGAATTAGACTCTATAACTCGAAAGTTATAAAGTAGGTATGTTTATTGCGCACAGATGCACGGGGGATCGCTCCTCCACAAGCGTGCATGCCCGAAGCGACGAACCATCCCACATTTGTACAATAAAACAAATGAATATTCAATTAACGCCTATATATATTCGTTACCTAAACCCGATTACTCTCGCTTCGTATGTTAATTAGCTTATCAGTCCTTTGCCTGGAATGTGGTGGTCTTGCAGGTTTGTAGGTGATTCATGTCCTTGTGACCATCCGATCTTCTCCAGCAAGGAGAATTAGCACTCCCTCCCTCTAGATAGCATTGGAATATCTCTCATCCTTTTCTCATTCTTTTTTAAATAGCCCCTTTGTTAGAGGAAGAAGGGCAGGCGTCTCCTCAAAACTGTAGTCGTCTCTTCAAAGCTGTGTGCCTATGTGACCAGACACCGCACCCATGACTAGTCACCATACCCACATTCCTTGAGCAGACATACAATCGATGTCCATTGTCCCCATTTCACACTATTTCTCCCTATCACCTTGGCTGTTCCCAAAGGGGACAATGGGAGTCTTTGGCTAGTGAGCACCTTCAGTAAGGGGCAACACTAATGGCTGTGCTTTGTGGTACTGACCTTGTATTCCTTGAGACACTGGCCTGATGCATTTAATTGTTTTTTTTTGAGGAGGGAAAACATGAGGAAACTTGTTTTTCCAAAGTCTTGTTATATGAATTTATCACTATAGTTTGCAAATTGCATGCCTTCTGTAAAGCAGCTGCATGGTATGTTTCTTGAGTCTTGGTCACCATTTGTTGGGAAACAAATCAAAAACTGTGACTTGATCCTCAGCTGATGAAAAATAGGATTTGAAACCAGTCAGTTTTTGCTAGCTAAGAACTTGACTCCTGCTCTTTAAGAGCCTGCTTTTTTTTCTTCCCTCCCCCCCCCCCTTCTTTTTTAGCATTTCTTGTGATGGGAGACAATTATGAAGTCAAAAGAGAGGAGACATCCAACTGTTCTCATGTGTGACTCTTCCAAAATACAATTGAAGGGTGAGAAGGAGGAGGCATAAATAGTGTTTGGGTGGGGAGGCAATAAAGCTTTGTCACCCAGCTATTTGCTATTGTACTGCAATAGAGCAAGGACTTTGAAATCCGCTGCTGCCATAGAGGGGTTTTGCTCCTCTGGTCGGGAACAGCCATAGTCTTGTCATGCAGAGTGAGGCTCAGGGTATTTTGTCAAGTGCTCGCAGGACTCCCACTGAGTACAGGATACTCATCACTGCCTTCGAAGCTGCACCTACAAGCAGTTTCTAGTCCTTAGCGACTCTCCCTCAATGCAATTGAATTCTGAGTGGCTGCTGTTCTTTTTAAAAAGAACATTTAATTGTTTAAAAGTGTAATGATATCAACCTTTTTTGATTTACCATCTGTGCTCTGTATTTGCAGCAAACTGATGTTTAAAGCTGCCCGTGTGGTTAACCCATGGGAGTAGAGGTAAAGAGCCACAACTGCCTCTGACAGTACAAAGGAGTTAACCATACATTTTCTGCTGAGGATCTTTGAAGTTACAGTAAGATTAACGGGCTGTAGTTGGTGCTGCCTTGCAGTGACACATCATTGCCCCTGAGTCAGTAAGACCAATTGTGGCACTCCATTTGCTAATGCACATTGATACAGCCCAGCGCTGTGCTGTGCTTCAGCACTAGAATGCTCAGATGCTGTAGTAGCTTGGCTGGTTGGTGAAGTGTTATGTGTCTTCTCGGCACTGCCACGGGTCACTGGCTTATCTAGCAATTTTCAAGATACTAATGTAACAATCTAGATTTGATTTTCTCTTTCTCACTGTGCAATGTGTCATTGAGGCCTGGTACCTCACAAGCTATCCTAATGTCCTATGACCAAATGAAATACTTTTTTTTTTGTTAAATCTTTTTTTCTCCCCCCCCCCCCTTTTTTTTTCTTTCTTTAAATAATTTTAAAAAAACCCAGTCATTTTTCTTCAGCTAGAATTGTATTTTTTGTGTTAAGTATATGTTTTGGGGAAAGGAAGGCAGGTTCTTGAGACAGCTAGTCTAATTCCTGTTCTACTGAAAACTGTATATGCTTCCACCAGAACTGCAGCTTGCATTGTGTAATTACTGTCCTGGTGGCAGGCCCAGATGAAAATCCTGCTAAACATATACAAATGGAAAAAGAACTATCTGATCCTACAACAGGGAGATATTTGAAGTCTTGCTTCACTGGTGCTGTTACCGTGGAGATATAGAGGCAAACCCAGGATTTTTTATCATCTATTTTTAGGCTCTGCCTAAGTGTGTCTACAGAAAAGCATGCCCTATTACTTTTATAGGTTAGTTCGATCCATGGTCCGCATCTTCCTAGTGCACAGTCTGCAGACGCTTCTCCCTCTCCTTCAGGGAGGATAAAACCCACTTAACAGCTACCACTGGGGCAGCGTTCAGGAGGCTTGCATTGTTACAGGGGATGGCAGGCCTGTTTTGTACAGGAACTGAAGTCTTATTGCGTATCTGTACAGTGCCTACTAAAGATGTTGTTCAGGTGCTGTGGAGCATTCATCCCTTGACAGAAAGCAAAAGCAAATATGAAGTCCAAATTTTTTCTTCAGACTGCTACTATAAATGAGAGGAAGGACTTAAGCTGTATACATGGTTAAACCTGCTGAAGCTCTGCTGAGCTACAGATGGAAATACGTTCTGGAGTCATGGACTGTCTATAACTGTACCAGATAACGCTTGCTATCTTTTAGCATCAAAATGCTTGTTTCATTAGTCAGGAGTCGGTATCTACTAGAACATACAGAAATGTTTTTGGCTACATCTGTTGAGGAAAACATAATAAGTCCAAGGAGCCTGTGATTTACCTCAAAACCTCTAGTGTCCCCTTGCACTTTCAAAAAGTTTTCTGCTTAAATGGGAAATTAGAATGATCTGAAACTTGCAAGATCTCATGCAAGAGGGCTAATGGAAGGAGTTGTCATCGTGACTTCTCTGCCACCTGTCTTGGGGTTTTGAATGTAGCCAAACTGGTTGGTGCCTACTAAAATTGTACTAACTGGGGCTGGCTGCCACAATGTCTGGTGAGATGTCTGACTATTCAGTGTTGTTTATTCTGAGGCAGTTAAGCAGAAATTTGCCACTGTCCACATCCTCTCTGTGTCTGATACTTGATTGTAAGGGCTATTTAGACTGTCCCTTTACAAAGGATGTGGAAGGTTAACATTGATTTCTCAGCCAATACCCATGTATTTTACAGACCTGTATGGTGTTCCTATCACCTTTTTAGCTGAAGAGCATCTTAAAGAGAAGAGACGTTATTTCTGATCTTACTGAGAAAAACTGCTGCTTTTTTTAAAAAAAGTCAATCAGGATAGATTGATAAAGGATGAAGCAAATGCTGAGGCAAAAAGAGTGACATTTCAGATTTTTTGATAGTCTAATGATTTATTTATTAATTTATATTGAAATTTTATCTGCCATGGAATATGATTCATGTCCAATACCTCAGCAGTTTATGCACTCATCAATGTTACTGTGGGCAATAATGCATTGCATGTTTTTTTTATGAAGTCATTTGGATACCTGGACCGAGAGGGTGTGTTAGAGGAGACTGGTTGGCTTAAGAGTGGCAGACAAGTCCCTGCATGGCCTAGTCCTTGCTGAGTTTCACATGTAGTGACAATACCCAAAAGTCACAGATTATTTTACAGTGGCTGATGTGAAAAGTGTTGGTGTTACCAGTCAGGTGTGAATAGGCTGGCACATCAGCACCCACTGTGGGCCTTTGGGGTGATCTGCTGTGACCAGTGTAAAGGTCTGCTTCCATTACAGACCCTCAGCATGGAGCCGCTACTGTCTGTCTCGTGCTTACCTTTCCCCATCCCCAGAGTGCGAGGAGCCACCCTGCTGCAGGCTCTGGGGACCCAGAGGCAGGGTCGGGGATAGCAGCCCTTGGCCCAGCCATAGGGCACCACTGGTAACGATGGTGGAAGAACCTTGGTTACTCCTGCCTTTTTTTGTGGGCCTCATCCTCCTATAAAGACTGGTGTTTTTCATTTAGGAAATAATTTTTCCAAGTCATGTTTCAAGCCTATTTATATTGCTGCTTACACCTTGTACCTTTTCGGCCGATCAACAGAAGACTTTAGTATCTGAAACTTGTCATTGTCACTACAGTTCACTCAATGTCAGCAGCTCTCTTGAAATCACAGAGCTGGGGAGCTCCATGTGGAGTGGCCACTGATGCTTGCAGGAGTTTGCTCCTGTAACAGAAATGGCAGTACGAGGAGGATCTGGGTCTCACAAATGAAAGCACAGCTTTCTAAAGAACATAGTGGTCTTGTGGCCAGGAAATAGTGTTTCTTCATGGTGTGAAATATGTGGTAAGGTGGGGGAAAATATGTACGTGATGCCACATACTTGGAGGGAAAATGTTAACTGAGTGGAGTGATGGGGTGTGTGTGGAAGGGTCTATGTGAAGTGCATGGGTAGGAAAGGGTTGGTGTGCCAGGAGGTCCGTGAGAGTGCTGTGAGATAGGGAAGGAAAGAGTGGGCTTTGCTGCTGACTGCTTTGTGTGCTTACTTTTGCTTTGGCTTGCAGAGGAGGAGAAAGGTGGAGAAAAGAGGGGTGTCATAGGGCTCTTCTGAGGTAGTAAGTAACCTTATGCGGTTTGAGAAGGCTTGCCTATAATCATGGGTGGCCATCTGAGTGGTTGGGGTGGAAAATATGCACACTGGTTGAGTTTCCTTCCCTTTCACTAGTGTCTGTAGTTTTTAAGCAGTGGCTTCAGGCAAGGCACTTCTGGTGAGGGATCAAGGAAAGATCAGAAGCATTGACTCCAAATGACACAAGCTCGCTCCTTAGCATGTGGGCTGTAGAGGGTACTCTGAAGCGGGAGGATTTCCAGAGGTTACAAATCAACTTCTGAGAGGCTGGTATATCTCATCTGGTGGTTTTGAGCATTAGAGAGCAAGTATTTCAGGCAGTGGGTTTTAATAGCATTTAAATGTTTAACTAATCCCAGTTTCTGGAACCTGTGAGAATTCTTGGGTTCTCTGCAGTCTTTTTTTTTGGCTAAACCCCCTTCTGAATCCACTGTTTTCCAGAGGTTCTTTCTGTATGCTGTAGTTGGTAGGTCCGTGCTCTTCCTCCAGAACAGCTACACCTCACTGGGTTTAGACAGTGGTCTGTCGGTGCAATTTACCTTGCATGGAGACATCTGTTTTGCAGTTAGTTGTGTAGTATCCAGGGGACGGTTCAAGTCTGGTGCTGACAGTCTTGAACGGCTGCCCGAGGTCATCCTATCCCTGAAACTGCAGGCTAAGGAGGAATTAGCCAATTTAATTGCTGGTGGCAGCAAAACCTAATGTTTCTTTCCATTTCTTTATGAAGGAGGGTCCAAGCGTAAGTGAAGATGCCTGTGAGGTTTTATTTTTAATTGAAAAATAAGCAAATAATCCTTGCTTGTTCTGATTAAATCCAGTTACTTGCCAAGGACTGCCTTGTTTTTACAAGGCTGTAGGGATACGTGTTTACCTGGCAACGTATTCACAGGCATCTGTGGCAGATCTGTGGTGCCTGGTGCTCTGCGGTATTTACCATGTTGCAGATACTTTGCTGGTCCCCAAAATGCAGCCAGTGACAGCCAGCTTGTAAACTGCAGTTCTTCTAATTTCAGGCTGATATCTCAGCTAAAAGAAATGGCTTTGCACTGAAAGAGGCATTGAAAATCAATGGGGGTGGTGGTGCAAATTCAGGTGTGTTATTTAAGGACAGGTTTATATGATCCTGCCAGCTTCAGTGTGGTGACTGCCATGGTGCCCCCTCTCCGTACCTGGGGTCTTCTTTTTCTCGAACTTTTCAGCCTCTGATTACAAGTAGGTCTATGACAAGCCCCACAGCTTTTACCTACTGCCACATGCAGAGCTTTTCAAAACAGCAATAAACTTTCCAAAGGGTGAATACATATGGGAACATGTGAGAGTTCTGTCTTTACTGCATCCCACTGGCTTAGAGGCATACAGAGGGAATATGTGTCAACTCAGTTGCTAACTGTAAATTGTGTGAAAGCAAGACTTCAGAGACATATAGGTACAGGCACTTGTAAGTCCTTATTTCTGTAGCACTTCCCAGGTTTGTGGGATAAAGGGCAGTGATTCAAGATGAAGGTAAACCAAAACTTGATAGCTAATATAGTGCTTTCAGTTCCACTGATTTGTGCTGAGGATCTGGTACCTTCTGCTTCTGCCTCAGGTAGGCTTATTTTTCTTGTAAGTGGTTATTATTGTTGGCACGGGAGGCAAGGGAGCAGCTGCAGGCTTTGTTTGCTCTGATTTTGAATTTAACTTTTGGCAAAGGCAATTTTGTACCCATGATCAGTCATTTCTTTTCCATCTATTTGTTATAAAACCAGATAAATAAAAGTCTGTCAGCACAGAAGTTGAAGAAATGGAATCATACCATTGGATGAAAAGCCAAAGAGGATAAAATGAATTAGATACTGGACTTAATAAACCCCCATTAATTACGATGCAATAGTGTATTTCCTGCCTGTCATAGAAATGGATTGTATTTCTCTGTTGCATAAAACATTGTAATCTTCTCTCACATTAAGACTAAGTCTGAATAGAAAAATGTGATTTAATTCTTCTGAGAGAAACCTTTCTCCTCTTAGTCCCCAGGTCCTCGTCAGGAAGCAGGAGAGCAGTAATAGAGTATGGAAAGAGGAGAGGTAGAAAACCGATGTCCATGTTGGATATGGAGTCAGTGAAAGAGGATACATTTAGGACCCATTGTGCTCTCACTTGTTTGCAAAGATCTTTTTCAGGTGAGGAACAGGAATGGGGAAAAGAGTTAATGGAATGAATATGCAGTGGTTGTAAGACTAGAAGCAAGCTTTTTACAGCTTTGCTGGAGAAGGCCAGAGTTGAATTTTGACCAGCTAAAGTATTATTAAGCTAGTTGTCTATTCATGTGACTGCATCTTGGAAATACTTAACTGTATGGAATTGGGACTTTACTGTTGGTCCATACCCACTGGGAAGGTAAGTGGTAATCTATGAGCATTTGTGTTTACAGTAATACACTGTGCATTGTGGGGAAAGACAGGTAATTAGAAAGATATTTTTGGCTTGTTAAGGCCCATTTAAACCCATCATGAATTATCTAAATTCTGTGATTTCTTTTGATAAAAAGCCTTTAACAAGGCTAAATGTGGAAAAGCCTGTTACAAGGCTGAGTAACACATGGCTTATGGTCTGCATGAGATGTATTTTGTGTACCTGTTTGTGCTCTGCAAATTCTCAGCTGTGTGTGCTTGGTCTTTCAAACCTATTTCAGTTCAAGGTAATGACTTCAGGGAATGTTACCTAGGCTCAAAGAAGGCTTACTGTATTTGAATCAATTGACTTTAATAACCAGAAGGAAAATTAAGTATGGAGTATAAAAATAGGTATACGAGGTAGGTACATTCTTTTAGGAAATGCACACAGGAACTTTTTCTGCTTTTGGTAACAAAGCTGTTCTTTTGAAAGCCCCAGTTTGAAAACCCCCTGAGAACATCTCCAAAATTAAACAGGGCATACCCTCTTACACTGAACAGCTTAACAGTCTATAGTTGATAATAAAACACAGTTCAGACTTGTCCTTTAGGAACATGGTATAACTTTAACACATATAGTAAGGACAAGGACTAGCTTAGAAACATCTGACCAGGATGCTTAGCTGAATATTGCCAAGAATCTGACCCAGAGCTCAGTTATCACCTCAAACTCTTCCAAGTCCAGAAATAAAGCTTCTTTCATTTGTATTTGGTGAAATAGTTAAAAGGCGAGTTGACTGTGAAGCAGATGTGACACATCAACAGCAGTTTCTGCAGATGAATAACAAAGCTCTTTAGGAGTGCTAAAAATAGTCATAAACTGTAGTTGTGAAGAGGCAATCCCTAGTAATGAATCTATAAATAAATAAGCTAAAGGCCAATATGGTAGGTTTATATCTTTCATATATTTTAAGCACTTTTGAAATCAGAGGTAGCATGACCTGGAGGTTAGAGCAAAGAGCTGGGAAGTGAGGACTGTTTCCAGTGTCTGAGACCTGGTTTACAGGACTTGCCGTAATCACAGCCATAGGGTTTGGGGATCTTGCAGAGCAGTGGTACTATTTTCAACCTTCACCAGTTTCACAATGCAGTCAGCTAAGACGAGTGGGACATTTTAAAATGCAGTCCCACCACTAGATGGGGGGAAATAGTTATCCTGACGGTACTTTACAGTCCCCCTTATTAAAAGGAAAACCAAAAATCTTTACTGTACATGCTGCTTCTTTACCCTATACACCGTTTTTAAGCACAGTTCATCTGTGTGGATGCCTTCAGTCTGAGTGGGTTGCTTGAACTCTCTTTATGGGGGAGAACAATAGCCACATCAGCAGTTCACCTTCTTTTTTCCTAAAGTAGATCTCTAAACATACAGACAGTTGAATGACATTGTAGAAGTGCTTGTTTCCCCTGTCCTGGACTATAAAGGGGATCCTACGTGCTCTCTGTCTCCATATGAGATGGAGACATCTTTGCTGTAGGTGCCAAAAAGTGGGTGGAGCAAGACCCAGATCTTTTCTTCACTCCTTGCAGGTGTTGCCCTTCACAATCTTATATTCTGGGGAAGCACTGCTGTCTACCAGACTGAAAGATTAGGGAGAGCCCTCATCTGCCTTGGAAATCTGAAAGGTTTTGGAGAAGCCTATTTGTTTTTCTTTCACCATCTGTCTCCTCTAAAACAGGGTAATCTTGGGGGAATACAGATGCTTTGCCTATAGCACAGGGATCCCACCGTGGCCAGGGCTTCTGCATGCTCCAGTTGGTTATTTTGTCTCATCAGCATCACATATATTCCAGCTCTGTATGTATAGCTGAGGGAGACTTAAAGTAATTTCCACACCTACTCCCTTCTCAAAAAAGCTTTCACTTTAACTCATAAGAACGTACAAATGTTTGGGGAGCCTTAAAGATGGGGTTTTGGAGGCAATGTTTAGTTTTGCAAGACCTGTGTCTGTTACAATACCTAAACCAAGCTGACAATGTCCCCTCAGGTAGTTCTTCACCTTTAAACAGATATTTCTAAGAGACTTAAGGCTTGATTCATCCCACAGAGAAAACAGATAGCAAAGCTCTTCTGAGTTTCATTGTCAATGGATGAGGCTTATAATTCAATCAAGAAATCCAGGTGGGCTTCTGTATTCAAATTTTCCAGCAAAAGTAGTTGCAATTAGTTCAGTTGGAAGCCATTACATTGTAAAAAAGCATAGAAATGCTCCTGATCTGCATCTCACAAGGCTGTCCGGCCTGTCTGCTTCCCCGATCTCTTTGGTTGTGCTAAGTTAAAAGGTCATAAGTTATTGTGACCTGGGTTGCTGATTGTTTTATCTTCATCTCTCATTCTACCTTCAGACAGTGTCTTACATGAAAACGGACAGAATGTACCTGCCAATAACTTCTAAATTTTGCAGAGGCTTCCTGCTTCCTTTCTAACATGTAAAAATGTGGGTTTACTTGCAAGCAGTTCATAGTGAGAAAATTGTCAGAGATACACCTTTGTATTTAGATGGTTTATATTTAGTACTTTTTTTTTTTTTCTTCAGAAGTGATTAACAGGAGGTGCTGCTAATGGTCCTGCAGGCTTTTGATGAAGGCTGATTTCATATCTATGTATGTACATACACACACAAAATAGTTCTGTTTTCTGAGAACTAAAAAAAAAAAGTAGTATATTTTCACCTAAAGGCATTGTGTGATTTCACAGACATTATTGCTTGTCTTGGAGGCTGCAATTCTGAGGAAAATAGGTACTGAAGAGAGAGGAAAAATGAAGGGGGTGGTGGGGGGAAGAAACCAGCAGCTCTTATAATGCAATGAACAGTCTCATTAGGCAAGCCAAGGACAGGTGTCATTGCAAAAGGTAGGGTAGTCACTTCAGATACTGCTAAAGCATGCCGACAAGCAGGGAATATTTCAATTGCCAAGGCTGATAACCTTGACTTCTTATTGCCATTATAACTGTGGGATTTTTTAATGAGCTCCAGTTGAGAAGCTGGACTTTATTTCTACGATTAGAGGTTCAACTGAGAAACTTTTAAGGTCATTCCCATCCTCTTGAGACAGGAACTCTGGCTGGCTACCATGCAGGTGTAGTTTTCCTCAGCTTTTAGTTTTCTATTACTTTTCAGTTCTGCTAAAGGTAGAAAACCCACCCCCACCCCCCCTTTCACTGGGGAATAGGAGTTCAACAGGAACTGTGAAAGAAATATGCTGCAGTTTCATGGCGGGAAGGCTATTTTTCTAGCTGAGCTATGAAATAATAATACTTTTAAGCCAGGACAGGATTGCTCTTTGAGGCATAAATTTCTTTGTTCTGCCAGGAAGGCTCTGAATGAGGAGAGAAAGCATGATTTAGGAGCTGAGCTGAGAGCCAAGAGAGCTGCATTCGGTCCCTTGGACTGTTAACTTCAGCAAGTCACTCCTTGGCTTTATGCCACCTATAAAATGGGATGAGAGATGCGTTCACTTCTTGTTCATCTCGCCTCTGTAGATTGCTGAGCATATGGTGCACGAATTGCCTTTTCCTTGGTGCCAAGGACACTGGGGACCCGGATCGCAGCTGTGGGTTCTGATGTGTGCCATAAACTATAACGGGAAACAAGATTTTTGTCTTGCCTCTTTTTTTGTAGAGACCTTGTTAAGAATTTGTGTCCCTCCACTTAACCTGTAAAGATACCCAGCTGATTCCCAAATGGGGGCTAGCCACTGTACAGGTGAAAGGGGTATCCCCAAAGTCTCCTTCTTGCCAGGAGAAAGGTCTTCCTCACCTAACCCTGCCCTCCTGACAAGGGACTGCTTGTCTGTCTTGCCCAGACTGAACCTTGAGTCATGAAACAAGTACAGCGGTGCTTTACAGAGAAGAGGGGAGCCAGCGAGTGGCTGTGGTTAGAGTAAAGAAATGGGATGTGTAAAGCAGCGTAAGTATTAGCGCTGGGGAAGATGTTGAGCAACATAGGAACACAAATAAGGCAGATAGGAGTCTTTGGTAGAGGAGGAGGATTTGGAGGAAGCTTGTGTGTAGTATGATTGTCCTGTCCCCTTACTCAAAGTGAATTAAGAGCTGCAGAGTCCTGTAGCTTGTTCTGCTACTGGCAGTGTAGTAATTTTACTGACAGTTTCCACAGGGAAATGCTGTCTTTGAATAAAAAACTGGGGTTTCCTTTGAGGAAAAGCTACCTGAAAATTTTCAGGTTAAATCAGTATTCTGAAGAGAAATGATGGTTTTCATTTTCCTTTGTCTTAAAATGCTTTTTTATTTTCCTTGTTTATGAATAAAAAATATAAACCACAATTCTGTTTTAAATTGAAATGGAACAAAAATCATTGTTTTACATCAAACCACACATGTAAGCATGAAACAGGATTTTTCTTTTTTGTTCATAATTTCTTGGCGTAATAGTTGTAAATAAAGGGTTTTTTTCACTTGAATTTAATCAGTAGGAAAAAATCTGGTTTTCCAGCTCATTTTTAACTATCATTAAGTTGCACAGTACAATTTAGGCACATATAATGTTTCTTGACATTTAAGAAGCAAAACTATTTTGTTGGGAATGAAGGGCTACAGTGCTATGTACCTAAGACTCACTTCTCAGGTAATTGTGGCTTGCATGGTCACTTTCCTGCTGAATTTGAAGGCATAAACAAAGTACAGAAGGACCACAGTACAAACATCACTGATGGGACAGTGGGAAATGGGTGGCCTCCAAGCATTACTGAAATCCTTCTGCTTTATTATCATCTGTCCTCATCTGTAGGGCCAGTTGTAGGTGTAAGTAGGCAGCTGCCCAAGGTGAGTAGGCTGCTGTGGGCAGTAAGACGGCTGCTTGCTTGGCCTGTGCCAAAGCCCTGCAAGGCCAGGCTGCTGCTGGAGAGATGGTGAGCCCTGGGAAGCTGTGGCTGGCCCCTTCCTGCGACCACAACCTCCACCCACCCTGCCATCGGCCATGCAGCTGCTGGGGCTTTGTGTCCCACAGATCTTCATCCCAAGTTCTTCCCATCTTTTCCCATGGCAGGCGCGTCTTGTCCCTGGTCTCTCGTTCTTGGCCATCCATACTGACTCAGTGTATATAGATGACCAGCCTTGAGCTGGCTCCGCTTGGCTGTGCAACAAACAGACTACAGGAGTCTGCTTCTCATGGCACTAGGCAGTGCTGAGGCATTCATCACCTGCAGCTGCTGATCAAAGAGGAGGGAGACTTTTCCTGAAAATAACTCCCTGCAGATTAAACTCTGTACATTGCCTGAGTCAATCTGATTTTTAGCAGATTGCCATAAATCTACGTGTGTCTTTCTCTTTTTAGAACAGTATCTTCAGCTTTCCTTTTAAGATAAAAAGCTAGAAGAAAGTCAAGCTGGAAGTAAAAATAATTCCTTATATGTAGATACAGCTTGCATAAAATACATTCCGGCAATGTTTGCTCTGACATCTGGAGAATAGAACTATTTTTTTTTCATTTAAACTTTGTTTTTTGGGCTTTGGCATACCAGATGCTCTGGAAGAGTGTTAGCCTAGTTGTCTCTGGGTTGAAGCCATATATAAATGGTTCCATTTTTGGTGCAGATCTAACATCAGAATAGCAGTCTTTGGGATGTCAGAAAACAAACTAATTATCGTTATGAGTTTTGAACTGCTACTCTATCTTGACAAATAGCATGTGTAATTGGAAGCAGAGGAATAACCCGTACACTCTCTAAAAGTCATCTGTTACCAAGTAAATATCTCCTGCTAAATGACTGTTGAAGTGAGAGCTGTATGTTCTATAGCAGTTGCTGTGGACTGTATAGAAATAATAATCCAAAGAAAAATGAGTTACTGTGTTAGCATTATATACATACAGGAAGCTGCAAAGCAAGTATCAGGGAAAAGGAATTGGAATTGAGAAAGCAGAGTAGCATTTGGAACTCGGAGAAATATCTATATTATATTATCTTGGTATCAGCTGTTGGGAACAAAGGCCATGTCTCTTAACCTTAAAAATTATCTGGTCTATACTTGGATAGGAGCCTTTTCACTGGCATCTATACTTCGCTGGCAGTGGTGATGGTGATTTATTTACTCTCCCAGCTAACCCCAGACTGATGAAGAAGGGGTTTTTAGACTTCATATCACAGGAAATAACCATCCTTTAAGTGAGATCTAAAATTGAAGACAGCCTTACTTTTCACCATTTCATTCCACTCATTTCTTCAAAGCTTTGAGTTTGCTGTAGTTTTGTTTCTTGTGTCTTGCTGTGGTAAGATCTGATTTGGTCTGATATTCCTTGTTTCCCCTTTTCACATTCTGTTTTGGATGTGAGTTAAGCTTGAATACTTCTTACTTCAAGCTTTTCTCCCTGATGCTCTTGTTACCTCTGTATTAAGCTGAAGCCCATCCACTTAAAGAAGCCTCTTTTGTAACGTAAGTGTAACAAGCGGTTTGGATGTCACAGTAACTTTGTGTTTGATGCTGCTTTCTAGAAGACGGCTTAAGCTGGCGCAGAGTCCTAGTGAATTTGGTACATTTCTGTTATTGTTCGTAGCTGTATAACAGTTGCCACATGGAGATCTGAGCCTTAGTGCACTAGGAGGCACCTCTCCTGTGGAGAGACTCGATGTTCGGGTAGCTGAGAGAGAGGCCTCACTCCCTGACGCTTGAAAACAGTAATCTCCTCAGTCTGATCTTGCTAATATTAATGTGAAGGTGGTCTTGAGGTAGTATTTTTTGTGATATCTCATACTTCCTGGCCAAAGGCACTTGGAAGGAATTGACTTTTGATGATGTTCCACCGAGAAAGTCCAACAGGAAAATTTCTGACTCAGGATTTAATTTTTTTTTTTTTTTCAGTGAAAAAATGGTATTGGTGATAGCTCACATGGAATGTAGGAATGGCTACTACTGTCATGTATGTTTGCTTTTCACACAAATTACATATGTGGTGCTGCTTCTGTCTCTG
The DNA here is from genome assembly GCF_017639655.2 of Falco naumanni. Taxonomy (NCBI): domain Eukaryota; kingdom Metazoa; phylum Chordata; class Aves; order Falconiformes; family Falconidae; genus Falco; species Falco naumanni. The sequence continues at coordinate 7,578,734 of NC_054058.1, read as the reverse complement.
GTTGCATTTAGAAAACTAGCCTTTAAAAAACCACAGTGAGTACTGAACCAAAAGTCAAGTCTTTTTTTTTGCCCCTCATGGCTGTAACAAGGGGAGTTGGGGCAGCAGTTTGCAGACCTTGCTAATTTATTTCTGTCTGTCAGTGTTCTAGTCGATAAGGTCTGGTCACTCATACTGTAGCGACATGAAATGTCACCTTTCCCTTGCTGCTTATCATGCTGTCAGCTTGCTGGATTTTGTGGTCATGTAACAGCACTGGCAGAGAGGTGTATGCGTCTCTGTCTTGGCTGCTTCAGCTTGGTGTAGGAGTCTGGCCTGTTCATTTACACTTCCAATGAAAATTGTCCTGCACTACTTTGCTGGGCTGGGAACTGGAGTTCCAGCCAGGTAGATGCACCAATCCAAGCTGGCGGAATTACAGCAAAATCAGAACAGGCCAACTGTGCTGCTCCTGACTTGGGTTTGGTGGACTCAAACAGGCTGAAGGTGGAAATGCTGTCAGGTGCCAGGCAGAGTTGGCTTGAATCTTTATGCAGTTTCTTGTCAAAGGGGAAAAATTTCTGCTTGAGTATTTGAGTTCCAAAGCTTTTACTTCTAATATGAGTAGGGGATAGAGATTTAAAAAAGCATCTCAGAAAATATTCATAAGAAAGTGAAAAAAAGTTACTTTTAAAAAACCCCAAAAGTCTTATGGACTCTACTTGCTATTTATTAATCTTTCATACTGTAGTCAGTGTCACTCATGCATTTGGCTGGGTCTGTTATAAAGCAGAAGACAGTTTGAAAAATGGTCTCTTTAACTTGTATCATTGTCCATGTATCCCAGTTCTCCACAATGCTTATACTAGTATTGCTTAAGACTAAACTTGGTTCACCCTGTGCTGCTCCCTGGGTACAAATTCTGACTTTGGGAAACCAAGCTTTGATTTGTTACTTATACAGCAGTATTAAAGTACCCAGTCGGTCCTCACCATAACAGATAAGTCTTTTTTTCCTGAGAAGACTGTAATTTCCTAGTCTTCAGTCATGTTCACACTTCTCTTGAAACCAGAGGAGCATCCCTGGTGACTGAGGCCCAAAAGCCTTCAGAGTTGTTTCTGGGATCGCTGTTCTATAACCAAATCTCTGCTGGCTCGTACATGCCCAGATATCCTTATATGCCTGACTTTTGCACAGCCTCAAAAAAGATAGGGAGCTGGAAAACACTGTGCTGAAGTATATTTGTTCTGGGGGTCCTGAGGTAGCACTGATTTTCGTAGTCTTGGCTCACATAATCCAAAAGTTAACATGAACCACTGAGTGGTTTTGGCAAGCATGAAAAGAATTGAACATATTTAAAATTACAGTTGGCTAGTTGTATCCTCAGCTCTAGGCTTCTTTTTCACCAAGTCAAATGTGATGAACAGAACAAAGGGCTATTGGTAGGCCATGCTCTGCTGGTTTCTTATGCCTTTCCCCCCCCCCCCCCCCCCCCCCCCCTTCTCTTTTCTTTTCTTTTACTTTTTCCCCCATTAACAATTGTAGCAGGGATTCTTCCAGCTCCTCTGGCCAACTCAGGATGGTTTCTTTAGAGATGTTTCATTAATGCAACTGCTGTTCTCATCTGAAGAATGTTTTACTAGTTTTAATATTTAATTTAATATTTAAAATATTTTACGGATTTTATCTGTTCTTTCTTCCCTCTGTAGAATTTCTCAAAGAAAGTAGCAGGCATGCTGCTTATCTGGTGAAACTGAATCCAATGTGCTTCAGGGAAGTGCTCACCTGCTCAGTCTTGCTTCTGGCTGCACTGTGGTAGATGGATTCACATTTCATGTAGCTGATGCACACCATGACTGCCCTTCCAGTAACCCTGCCCAGCCATCCTTTCCTCCAGGTATTGTGTACGGGCATGTAGTTTCATTAATAAATAACACTGGTACAGGACATGGGCTCCTGCAGGCTTCACTGCTTTAATAAAGACAAACCAATTTACACATAGCTGAAGTCTGAGATCGGGGTGCCCAACATCAGGGGTTCCCAGCTTTTAGCTGTACTCTTTGAGGACTGGGTTTACCTTTGGCTCACACCTACTACTTCTGGCAGTGTGGGTGCCCGTGCCCTTCCCAGCTTGTCAGGGCCATGCTGCCGTGCAGGGAGTTACATTACCTCATGTAGCCTTGCCTTTTAGGACAAGTGTTCCCACAGCACGGAAGGATCTCTGCCTGTTCCTTACAGGAGAGGTGCAACAGATCTGTCCTGATCTCTTAGAGGCAAGGAGGAAGGCCCACTGTACAGGGTACATTGCCTGCTGGAGACAAACAGGACAGTGGGGTGTGACAGCTACAGGGTGGGCTGGAGAGCATGAGGAAGCTAAGTGCCCCTTCCTGCCCTGCGGTTAGAGTAGTGCTGATGAGAAGGCTGAAGCTTCCACTGTACTGCTTCCTCCTTCCTGCTGGTTTATCTGTTCTCTAATGCCACACAGCCTTGCACAGGGAAGCTGGACTGACCTGTGAAGCACAGGGACTCTGGTGAAGGGCTGAGCAGTGAAGACTTAAGAATGAAGTTCAGGGTCTGGCTGTAAGATTTGTTTATATGTTTGCTCTTGCCTTGCGCAAAGCACAGTGTGGGAAGAGATAGATCTAAAAATAAGAAAGATGGGAGCTTATATGAAATAGGAATATCTAAAAAAAGGGTGACAGGGAAAGCAGCAGAAATAAATGGGACAGCAGTACCAGCTTGAAACAGAAGGTATGGTAGGAAAACGAAGGTGAAAGCAGTCACTGAAGTCCCCCCTTCCTACATCATCTTACGTGCAATTCTACAGAAGGCTCACCTTGCATTCACACAAAACACATCCTGTTACTTGTGGGGTTTTGTGTAGGTGTGGAGATCCATGCTCAGAGCTGCTTGCCACTTAGCTAGTTCTGCTTGAGGAAAGGGACAGTAGCCAGAAGAGAACTAGGGACAGATAAAACCCTAATATTGGTATGTAGCAATACCTACAACATCTCAACACCACCAGAGGACAAGCTCAGCTCCTGTAAGAGAAAATGGGATCACCTCTCAGGAGACTGAAGAGATATGCTGGTCTCCAGTATAAGCCAGAGATCTGGCAAAAGGGAAAGTACCAAATCAACACTGTGACCTGGTGCTATGTTTTTGATCCCATTAAAAGCTCTAAACCCCATTTTAACAGTTGAATAATAGCTGCGTTTTTTAATAGGATTTTATCATCATAAGATTATCAAACCTTTCAATGAACATCCACTGCATCTGGCAAGGTTGGAGGGACTAACCTTCAGATTTCAGAGCCTGGGATGAGGAACCTGCTGACAGGGCTTTAATATAAGTCAGAAGAACAGACTGTCTTGTGAACCTGAAATAGACTGTCAAGGGAAAACACCCTTGCCTACTCACTGGAAAAGCTCAGGATAAAAAGCCTGATAATCATTGTGCAGCTGAGCAGCCCATTCAACTCCTTTGTGGAAAGTTAAACTGGAATGTCAGAAATGTGGGAGTCTTGGCTAGCTAAATCTGTATTTAATGATAGACCTATTGCATAGGTACATACTGTGGGCTGGTTTACAGTTACCAGGAGGCTGCTGTTCCCCTTTCTGGCAGTGCACAGTGGTAAGAACCTTACCCTGTATATATGAATGTGTATAAAATGTATTGTAGCTATTTATATAAAATGAGGAGGAGGTTGAAACAGTGCTGGTTATTTCTGAAAACTCTTCTGAAACAAATCATCTATGCTTCTGTCTAGATAGTTGTATCTGTCTGTCTAATACACAACTTATTTCAAATTGTTTTTCAGAAATAGCTGTCATTCTAAAAACACTGCCCTCACTGAGGATGGAGCTGATGTCTTTTTTTGGAGGCAACATTTATCAGTGTTTTTAGTTGCAGTTTGGTTGTGTCATCTGAGACAGGATGTTCAGTTCTTGAAAGTACGTATGTAAGGACAAAGAAAGAGTGGTGCTTCAGTGGTATAAGGACTTATATACTTGGCAATATTTGTTTAAGTTTTCTACATAAACAATGTAGTAGGGCTTGTTGTAACACTTCACAGCTTCTGAAAGCTTCCTGTAGGTCATGGATTTCCATTAGGCTTGCAACCTTAGAAACCAAAAGAAGAGAAAAAGTGGTTAGCCACACTGGCTGGAGGTGATCTACATGTTTAGTGAGTGCAGCACTGACCTAATGAAAAAAGGCAACTTATCGCATTTTTGTGACTTTTTTCCTTCTTAATTTTGAAGCTGGGTGAAAAAAAATAAAATAATTGTTGACATACAGGGTTATAAACCATTAGTAAACAGCTCGGAAAAAAACTTCCCTTGCTTAAAGTCATGGTGTCCTCCTCCAAGCCAGTTCTAGCTCAAATTGAGTGTTAGACACCACTGAATCAGGATAGTTTAACAACTGATTTATATGGAACCCCAATTCTGCCTACAGCATGCACTCTTTTTTCAGGAATGTAATGAACCAAAGCACAGAACAATGGAGAATCAACTCCACTGTCAGTCTCATACAGTCAAAATAACTTGCTGCTTTCTTCCTAATGTTACATGCATGTTTCTTTATTATCTGGTGTTTTTTTTTTCTATTTAAAAAATAATTCTGTCTTCTGATATGGATATGCTTACAAAATTGAATGAAAAATACATAAACCTGATGTATAGATGGACTGCAATAAGAAAGTTCTTGCATTACAGACAGATTAGAGGCCTCTCCTCAGCAGATCTTTTCTGGAGACAAGGCAGATCTTTTCTGAGACTTGGCATATGTTTAGAGAATCCACTAAATAGTAGGTAAGCAACTGATTATTTATACTACTTGAAATTCTTGTTTAGTACTTGGGACATTTTTAATTAGATGGTTTGTTATATAAAGCAATAACGAAGACAAGAGCCTGGCAGATTGGAGCATTTTCTAAGACTCAGGAATGACTTGGAATGAAAACTTTTGCTCTGCTCTTAGCTCTAACACGAGTAGTTTAGTGACAGGTGTGCCACTCAACTTCTGTGTCATTTGACTCATTACATGATGATAGGTAAGATTTATCAATACATAATTGCTGGACTTGTCATAAAGTCTTAATTATACAACAAGACACTCTCAGGTAGGAAAAGCTACCAAAACGTTAAGTTTTTACAGCTAGAGATAGTGAAAACTCAAGATTATTCAACCTTGGGAAGTTATGACATTCAAGAAAAAAGGAGTTTTATTTCCATTTGGAAACAGAAAAATGCCCTAGACCTTTCTGTACAACTGAAAATGGTTTTTCAGTTTTGAGGAAAAAAAAAAAAGTTGAAATATTTTATTTATTTGAAACACATCCCATCTTCTCTGGGACTTCAGTTCTAGGGATTCTCTGCTACTACCATGAATTTAAGGCTAGCTGTTATCCCTTGGTATAGAGAGTGGATTTGGTAGACCATGATCAATCTGCTTTGAGCAAGGGTTCTTTGGGCTTTTGGGCTTCTACCAAAGTCTGTGTATCCAGCATGCACTTGCTTTGGAGCAGTGCTATGATATCTGCTTCTCTGATGTTGGGGACCCCAAAGCTTTTAGAATCTGAAACTGTGGGTTTTCAAAGTGCGCTGCTCCAAGAAAATTACAGAACACATGGGCTCTCCTTGGGCGAGGCCACACGCAATTCATGCATGACATGCTGAGCCAGAAACACAGATTATTTGAAGGGTCACTGTCTTCCCTGCTGGCCCCATGGGAATCTGAGAAACCAGATTTAAGCCACAGTTGTCAGCACTTCCCCTCTCCTTGCTGCAGCATGTCCCGCTGAGCTCCTAGTGCTGCATAGTCTGCTGGGAAACTCTTGGGGCAGCCTGAAAGGCAGGCTCAGCTTGAGTCTCTTGAGAGCCTGTTTGGCCAGTAGGAAGGCACCAGGCAATGAATCAAGAAAAGCTCTTTGGAGCAGTGGCACTTCTGTACTGAATTTTTGTCTTAGGGGGTTAGAGAGGTTTTTTTGTTAGGAAAGATGTGTCAAGCTGTAATTACAGTTTTGGAATAGTGCAGCTTCAAGTCAGTGTTGTGATCTCTGTTAGACTGACTTCAAGTCAGTGCTGCCAGCATTCCCCAGCTCAGCGGCAGGCCTTTAGCATTTCTCTCTCCATCCTGAACAGTTTCACACAACTACTGAATTTACTCATTAATTCTTTGTGTGGAAGAAGTAAAAATTCATTAGTGTGGAAGAAGTAAGCCACTGCATTTACTTCATAAGCATTTGTAAGGCTTCGTTTGCTTGGAGATGCTTTGGGTGAAAGATACTCTAGGTGCAAAATAACAGTAACAGAGGTCTATCGTACCAGAACTCATAGCAAAGGGATATTGTTATAACAAAGTTCTTTGTTTTATTGTACTCTGCTAAACAATGGGTAATGACAGGATATGAAGAAATATGCTGACTTGAATTGAAAATGAGAGAATAACAACCTCATCTTAGCTTTGATTACAGAAATAAACATGGAGAAAAGCCTTATCTGCCTCTGGCAAGTAGCTGAAATGAATATTTCAAAATAAGACCTCTCTTTCTGCTCAGCAAAAAGCATCCTGTTATGTTATTAGCTTGGCCTCTCCCTGATGCTCATCATCTGGTTTAGAAGGGAGAGAGCATGATGTTTTTAGTCACCTGAGCTTAGCTGGGAAGGTGCATGACACTTACAAAGCAAGCACAGATTGAATTTCCAACCTTGCATATACCATCCCACCTTCTCAGCTGTAAAAGGGATAAGGATTGTGAAGATTGCTATAGAAACACTATTGGCATCTTTACTGTTACAGCCCTTGGCTGCTTTTCCTGTTAGTCACAAGCTGGTGACCACAGAAACTATCCCCCATGTGAAAAGTAATTTGTTTTTATAACTGGTGGTATTGCAATGATCTAGACTGAGAGGCCTAGAACCTGATCTTCTCTTTCCACAGAGTGGTTCTAGCCTGAACACCTTGAAAAGTAACCTTCCTTAGGATTTACAGCAGTATTTAATTCCTTCCAGCAGAGGAAGCGAGAAGGGAGATGAATCTATGCAATCTAGATCCATGCTACCCAAAGTGTGTGCTATGAAAGTGCCCAGAGGGGTTTATGAAGCATAGGAAAAGCTGAGCAATCAGCATTTCAGTGCGTCCAGAGAGTGTTTGTGTAGGCAGGTCAGTTCTGAGTTAGGTCTAGACCCTCCAGTGAGGTCCAGAAGCATGGATAGCTGTACATCAGCTGGCCAAAAGCACTTCTGTCATGGTAAACAGCCTGCCAGGTGTTTTCACAGCTCCCCGTTGCTACTCATCTACAAAAGGTCATGCCACCGGTATGGGAGTAGTACAGTCTTAGCCTATTATCAGTCCCTTGGCCATCAAATCGTATGTATCACAGCTTGCTAAACAGAATTATTCATAATTTCAGATGTAGATTGTATAGTTTTGATTGTTAGGAAGGATTTTTTTTTTTTTGTCACTAGCAGCAGTCCAAGATGTCAAAGTCTTCATCATTCATTATTAGCATGCAGCACACTCGGGTATGTGCTGTGTTTTCCTCATCACATCACGTATGGGATCTACTGTTGTTTCAGTGGAAAACTCCCCTGCTGAATAGCTGGCTAAAAGCAAAACCATGCTTTTGATGACACAAGGATCATTTTTGTAAGTTTTTTGTAGTTTTTAAGAGAATTTTGCTCACAGTCAGCTAAGCGAATAAAGTTATTAGAGATTTGTCTCTGGCATAACAATGGCTTTGGAGAGACCCTGATGAAAGGACTGTGCAACCCTACATCCCCAAGGAAGCACAACAGACCCAGATAGTCACTGTGCCTCCCAAATGCACACCCTTTCTTCCCCTAGCAAGGCTGAGCTTCACTAGCTATTTCAAGTGATGGAGTGTGCCTGCAGGCATCTATTTGGGTGCTCAGACTTTCTTCTTGAAACCTTTTAACTTAAAATCTGTACAACAAGTTTTTTCAGAATTAGTAACAGAAAGAGATTAAGCAGTTAAGCTTGTAATCTGTGAGGAATATATCCGTCAGCTAAATTGAAAGTTAATAGGGCATCCGTTTTACACACGTTTACATTTTACTGGCCTACAGTAAGGAGAGACATTCCTTTGTATGTCTGGAATGGGTTTATAACTGGGTTACAGTTAGCTTTGTAATTCTAGCTGATTTGATCTGAGGCCAGGAAAGAGAGATGGAGCAGCTCACATAAAAATGCAGTCTCACGCAGTATTATTTCATTCTTGGCAGTTCTTTTTGCCTTCTTGTCTTACCTAGCTGTATGCGCAGGATCACTGACTCCTCTCTGACTGTACCAGCTTGCATTTGGAGACCTGGAGGGACGGCTTTGGCTGAAGGACATACGAATCTTGTGCAATTGTGGTTGCCCGTACCACCCAGGAGCAGAAGCAGAAAGACAGTCATTCATACAGTGCTGAATAAATCCACGAGAGAACTTGGCAGAGAAAAGGAGCTAAAGGTTAGTTGATCTGAACAGTCTCAAACTAACACATCCCACCTTCTCACCCCCCTGCCCCCCCATATGATCTGAATCAGCTCTTCTGAAGTGTGGAAGCGCTTTCCAGTAACCCACTTGAGCAACAGTGAAAAGAATTCCCACGGGAATAATCAGCTAAAGCAACTGTGATTTTGGCCAGTTAAAACTACTGGACCAAATTCTGCAAGTCCTTCATCTGTATTCTGCTAAGTTCCTGCTGGCCTCAAAGGGAATAATTTTGCTTGAGTAAAAGTATAGTGATTGTATGGTGCTGCTGGACTGAGTGAGTATTTCTGGATCTGTTTACTACTTGACGGCAAGAGCACGAGCACCACTTGTCTGCCACAGGAATGAGTGAGAAGCCACGACTGGTGTTTGCCAAGTAAAAAAAAACCCACTGAGTGAATAGGCAGAAGGACTTTATTGTGCCCCAAAATCACAGCTGAGCTGACAGGCAAGAATTAGAGAAATAAATGGGACGGCATGATTTGTCCATAAGAGCTACAGCTTAAAAAGAGGGTCTGGCAGCACTTTTAAGAATGTTAGGAGACTGGGAAGATGGGTGGTTTTGCTCATTTTCACTGTAATCTAGAAAGCTTCCTCCAGGCTCCCTCCTCCTCCAGTGCTGCCTGTGAGCACTGTTCTGTTGATAGCAAGGGCAAGCCCCAGATGATCACAGATTCGTTGGTACAGCCAGACAGAAAGGGAGGCTTTAGACTTTGCTCCAGGTGAAGTACAGGATTGGGATTTTTTTGTTTATCATGAAACAGTGGGGGTGGACAGGTGCTACGTCCATGGGAAATTTAATCTGGAATCATAGAAGGGAGAGGGGAAAAACTCACTACAGTGTGAGGCTGCACACACTGTGGTAACGCTCTGCTGCAAGTGGTGGGCTTAGACTACAGCAGAACAGATTTCCCCTCCTTCCTTTGACACTATTCTGTATATATGAAGGGAGTTTGTATTCCCCAGAGTATCTTAGTTTATTTAGCAGCTTATTGGAAGGAAAAAATTGTAGGTTAGTTGATTTGTTAAATAAATTCTCATAACAGACTCCTAGAATTGCAGGTTTCTTAGGTTTAAGGGTATTCCTTTTTTCTTTGTTTGCTGAGTTCTCTAAGGGTTGAGCTAATTATATTACAGCAAGTTCAAAGCAGCTGTTTGTATGCCCTGGGCAGCTCTCAAAAATATGCTGAAAGGTATAACAGGTGGCTAGGTGGTACATGGTCATAAATAATCCTTTACTGTATTGTTGGGATTCAAACGTGTAGTTAAGTTGTGTCCTCTGTCTCCTGTCCCTGCTCTTGCACAGACAGTGTCTGTGGTTTTGGTTGAGGGCAGTGCCTGGCAGGGATTAGAGCACTGCACTGAACACTTAAGCAGGCAAGATAATTTCCACAGTTGTTATCTGAGTAAAAATGAGGTTTTGTTGGACCTTCCCCCAACCACCCTCGTGCAACAATTGCTTTGTTTATTGTGGCTTGCCTGTTGGATGTATTTTCCCCTCCATTAGTCCCCTTTTGCCACCCCACCACTTTGTCATATGTGTAAATGTCAAGTGGCTTTAAAGATGAATCAGAACATTATTTCTGTCACCCTCAGGTATCTGATTGCCTCCACCTCTGTACTTGCCCCTCTGAAATGCTCTCTGTAATTACTTGGTATGGACTAAGTTGGACTAATTTGGTAAAGATAAGCGTAAAGTGAATTACTGGAACTTACTTGATTCCCCAGCCACATTTCAGACTTCTCATGTATCTTTCCTAAATTGTAACAACTAATATGTGTACCTCATCCCACACCATATTGGCATCAATGCTGGGATTTGGGAGGGTTTGTAAGAGTACTCGTTCCTCATTTGGTCTCAAATTAGGCTAAAATGCAAACTTTATAAAAACAAATGCGATTCATTTTTCAGGAAATTAATATTTTTATTTAATTTTCAATCTTTAAAACATTATTAAACAGTATATAATATAAAATATTATATATTAGATTGGAAAAATATAATTTTTAAAATTTAAATGTAAATATAATTTAAAAATTTAAATATGAAATACAAATATGGACAGTTGAAACAGCTAAACCTTTTCAGAATTTTTGTGGGATTTACTATTTGTATTCTCAACTCAAGACTTTGCCAAGGTGAAGAAGAGTTTGCGAAATGTTTTGGTCTACCTGACACTTCTTTTTTTAATTTCAGCAAAGTCTCAACCACCAAATGTCATCTTCAGCTGCATGAGCAGGATTCTTTACTGAAGTGAAATAATATAGTGCCACGGCTTCAAGGAGCTGTTTTGGCTTATTCGTTGAGCATGGATTTACTCAAAGGGCTCTAGAGGCTCAGAGAACTCAAACTCCATCTTTCAATCTAACTAGCAATGGTCAGTGTGATATATACATTCTCCTATCACATGGTGTACTTACAGCTGGATGGCATAGTAGTTAATTCTCAGAAAATACAAGCAGAGGTGTAGGGCTGAATGGAGCCTGTATTTGTTCAGAGACTTTCCTGCTGCCTAGTGAATAGCAGTTTCAAGTACTTTCAAGGTACATGTGGTGAATTTGCTGTTTCTTGCTATATTTGGTGCCATGCTTAGTCACCTGCCGTAGGTTTGCACTGCCAGTTTTGAGTGGGTTTTAAAGCGACTGTGGGTCTGAGAGTGCATTTGGGAGAGGCTGCGTGGTTAGGAGTGGATATAACTTTAGGAATGGACGTGGCCTTGGGAGCTGGTTTGGGAAAGATTGTGGCCCTGAGGATACATTTGGGGAAGCATCTGGGGCTGTGAGAGAGAGCAAGCTTGGGAGTGAATGGAGCTTTGTGCGTTTGGTAGATGATAGGATCTTTGGAGGAATATCAGGAGTGGGCACGGTCTTTGGAAAAAAATGCAGTCCTTGGTGTGCTTTTGGAGGTGGTCTTTGGACTGACTTTGCTTGAGGGTTTGGGAACTTGTCTTGCTTTTTGTGTGTTAAGACTGGTGCTTATGGCTTTGCTGGAAGGTCATTTTTTTTGACCTGTCTTTCATGGGGTATTTTCATGGCATCTTGCACCCACTGGAGGTCAGTCCTCACATAGATCTTGTGGTGTGCTATAGTAAGGAACCTGCAGAAGACAAGCAAAGCCAGGCAGCCATTACACTTCTGGTTTCTAATTTTTAAAATTCTAATTCACTGTAATTACAAGTATAGTACAAGTTTATATTGTTATACTGATGTGCAATGTATGTATAGTTAGTGTTGCTGCCTGCAACTGTGAACCACTCTGAACAGTCTCATATACAGCAAATAGCTGGTGGAAAAGTTATGAAGCTAAAGGATAAAAGTACCTGGCAAAAAGCCTCATATATGCTTAGAAAAGAGGTATGTTTGTGGAGCAGCACTAAGTACCACTGGTGGGAACATCTCAAAATGTTCTCCAGGTATATATCAGCAGTTACAGAGGATGAAAACCATGCTCCCTTTTTCTTCACGTGTATAAACCGCAGTGGTTTTATTTTGGGTGCCAACTTCCAGTACTGTACAGCACCTATAAATTCTGTATACACAGCAGCTCCAAAAATGAAGGTTAATTTGTCTTAAGATAGGCATCCAAAAATAGAAGCCACCCCCTCCTTCCCCTGGTATGCAGGGGAATGTATAAAAGGAATGAAGCATCAAAAGGCCAACAGCTTTGTAGTGACTGCTCGTGAAGTGATGGTGATCCCAGTCATTATTCCTCTCTTCCCCATGCAAGTGTGTTCTGCAGAGGGAATGCACTGAGGGTTTACTATGATGGAGATGAGAGCCTAAAGGTGTGGGTGGGTCTTACCAAGGAGCTTATAGCATCTATAAGCATGTTCTCAACTCATGCTGCAGGAACCAGCCTTCTAAGAGAAACCAGAAAATGCCATGAGCACCAAGGTCCACATCTAGAATTCCATTTATCTAATTTCTTATCTCCTGCCATTCATTTTTCTGATCCTCTTTTGCCTTTTCTCCTTCTGTCTGCCTCCCACACTCCTTTGCCACTACTATTCTTGCCCGTCGTTCCCTCTCGAATTCTTCTTTACATGACAGGACCAATCCATCTCCCCTGTTTTTACTCCTTGCAATTTTTTCCCCTCATAAAATGTATGGCTGCCTTCTGTACCTGTAGCACTGGCTTTTTAGAAAAAAAAACCAAACTCACCTTGCAACCAACATCAAAGTTCTTGAAAAGCATCCTCACAACTTGATCTCCAAGCCATGTTTTTTTGACTCTTTTTCACTTTGTTTTTGGCATAATGTTTCTTCTATAGCATGTTAGTCAACAGACCTATTATTTACCTTGGTTACTCCTCTGAGCCTTGTCACCTCTGCATATCTCTTGTATTTAACAGCAAAAAATCCCAGGGTATTTTTTTTTTTTATCCCAGGGTATTTTTCCACAAACTTTCTCCTGCATGTCTCTCCCCCCCCATGGACATGTTTTATAGCAAATTATCCCTCCCAGAAAACAGGATTACTTAGCTCTGAAAAGCTACTAACAATGCTGCAAACAAGAAAGATCACACATGGAACTACCCTCCATGAAATTGCTCAGAATAAGCAGCAGCAAAAATAGTGGCAGTAACCTCAGGGCATGCATGGGTTATATCACAAAAAAGTTAGAGGTGTCCTTGTGTCGCAGCACTCTGCAAACTAGCCAGCTGCAGCAAGGTCTTTTACCATCACATACCAACATGCTCTTCATGCCAGTCCTTATGCTGCCTTCTCCTAGTCTCCCCTCATCCAGGGCACTCTCGCTCTTCCTTCTCTCTGCTTCTTCCTCCTCTCTCTTCCTCGGCTGCCCAACTTCTCAACAGAAGCAGCCACAGATGCACCTTGTCTACATCGGCCAACCCGCCGCCCCTGAAGCCAGCCCACAGCTGTATGTTATCAATGTTAATTAACCCAGCAACATTCCTCTACATCCTTGGTTTTGGCTTTCCCTTGTATTGTGAATGTGAATTTTTGTGCCTTCATCTTTGCATTTTGATGGGTTTGCATGAGGCTATATGTGTGTGATTTTTTGCCCTCTCAAGTCTATGCAAAGATTTTTCTTCCATTTGTGATGATGCACAGCATGTGAGAGCTTCAGCAGCAGGCATGGTCTGTGCATTCAAGGCTATATCACATCACCACTGTAAATAATGGGCAGCAGTGGTCTTAAGGTCTGAAGTGTACAAAGTCAGGAATAATTTCATTATATAAATCACTCGTACCCCGTTGTCTTGAATGCTCTTTTTGTTTCCACTCTCCTCACTTCTAGAACATATTTATCAGGAAGATAAGAACCCCAGAAAAAGGTAAGATGCATTGTCAGAGAGCTGACTGACTGATAAATTGAGGATACTGGAAGATGAGGTCTGTATAGATTAGAGAGCAAATAAGAGGTGAACTACGAGTATGCACAGCAAGAAGGGGAAAAACTATCTGAAACTGACTCAGGAATCTTCATAAATTATTAACCTGTGCAGCTCATTGCCGTAAGGCATCAGTGAGATTAAAAGACATTACCTATATCTATGGCTTCAAGACTTCATACTTACAGGAGAGAAAATAAGGCATAGAAACTCTCCTTGCTTTCAGGTGGAAGCCCACCACCAAGATGAATCTTCCATGTAGGCAACTTACGCTGTAACCCTCTTCCACAGGATCTTGCTGATTTGATCACATGAATCCACTCTGGCTGAGAATGAATCCTGAACTCATCAGACTACAGGTACACTGGGGTTGGGAATTCCTCTCTTCCTGTTGGCTTGCAAATTTGTGTCTCACTTTGTGCACAGTGAAGATATTAAGCCAAAAGATGACCAGAATAACTGTGATGCAGTTTCATTGCTGGTGGCTTCTGTTCCAAGGCAGAGAAGAAAGTGATTAACACGAGCCTTCCTGCATGGAGCTGATGTACTGTTGTTCAGTTGTCACATCCTGGTTTTGCCAAAAAAGGTAGTGGCATAGTGGGAAAGGGGTACATATGTAGAAAATTCTTATTCTTTCCAATGCCAACGTTTCAGGGGGACTCCAAGTCCTAGTGATTACTTTTAAAACAAACCCTTCTTCACCTAATGGTTCTTGAGGAAACTGTAACCTCAGTGTGGAACTAAAAGGCTCAGAGACTCAATTGGAACAAAAAAGTTATCAGATTAGTTTCAGCTCTTACAATTTCTAAATAGCTTTTGAGGTTTGGGTTGGTGTTTTTTTCTCTTCAGTTTTTAAGGGCCTAATGCAAGAAGTATTCATTATAATAAATAATAATCAGCCCAAATCAAGTGACAGCCACTGCACAAAAATGAACAATTAAGTCGTTAATAGAGCAGGACATGAGTTTGCATTTTTGGAGTGCCTTTCTTGTGTTTTGAGACAGGACCAGCCTCTTTCTTTGCATAACATGTAGCAATTTGGTCTAGACTCTTTTGTTCTAAGCCACAGTCAGACACGAAGCAAAACCAAAACTTGTCCAGGAAAGGGCTTGCTGTGCAACTCCGTTTTCTGTGATCTCTTTAAAGGAAGAGGGTAGGGGCAGTAAGTAGGCCTTGAACCAGCACATGCTCTGGAAATGTCTCAAATGAGCTTTGCAAAGTTAGGGGGTTTATTTAAATTGCAATCCCATACATGGTTTTGGGATATTTATTTCCTGTTTCATATGACAGGCTTCTCAAACTCCCTGGAGATCAGGTGCTGGAAGGTGTGTCCATGGTTTGCTCTGGTCGTTTTCTGTATGGGGTCTATGGGCTGATGTATCCTGTTTCTAATGATGGTGAAATTATTAGCAGACAAGGTGTTTTTGTCAGTACTTCCTTTCCTGTTGGAAATGCAGGAACACACAGGTAGATTGTACAAATATGGAAACACTAGTTTTTGTCAGTCTGAACCTGCTGGTTCGGTTGTTTTAATGTTTCCTAGGCTAAAGGTTGAGAAGGATCAGGTGAAATAGGTTTTCTTCTCTGCTTTTGGCATTAGTTCTTTGTTGCACAATTTCCCTTCCCTCCGCTGCCTTTAGCTGTCAGGTGAAATGAGGGGAAGGTAAACCACGACATAACAGCAGAATATGTTTTAAATCTTCTGGGCAACCTCTGTAGCTGTTGTCCTGCCAGGTCTGTTCCCTTCTTCTCAGATGTCCTAACCAAAATACAACTTGTAGGTGGATAGCATGGGGTGGGAAACAGCAGAGAGAAATAGCTCGCAGTGTTAGTAAGTGCACAGGCATCGTGGCAGGCAGTGAGGGGAGTCAGAAGGGTGCTCGCAGCACAGGTCAGGTATTGCTGCAGGGCGGGCCTTAGACCTACCTGGAGAGCGGATGGGCTCCCTGGGGCATGTAGCCGTGGTGTTGCTGATCACAGAACGCGCTATATAGATACAGTTTTATCATGCTGTTCAAATCAAATGCTCAGCTAAAATTTGTATTCTGAATTACACTGGCAACCACTTACAGTGTAGTAATTTCAGATGTTTTCAACTTATTGATTCCTAAAACTTTGCTACTGGGAGAGTATAGCTTGGGGCTTCCAGGTTTATGACACATCGTTTAAGCTTCTGTTTCCCCAAGGTGATGAGAACCTTACCCTAGCGCATATGCCCCAGAGCAGAGGTGACAACTCCAGAGAGCAAATGAGCTGCTAAAAGATTGTGACTTACTAAGGATTTAACAGCAGCTACCTCATACCACTTTCTCCTGAAACAACTCCCTGTCACTCCATTCCTTTTTATTACCCACCTACCTTTCCTCTCACCTTCTCCTCTACTGGTTTGCCATAAAATTTGAATTAGCATCTTCTGTAGCAAACCCCAATAATTTGGATTAAGTAATCAATTAATTTTCAGTTTTAAATATAAGGTTTGGCTTTCCAAAATCCATGCAGTGCACTGTTCCATGGGGATGAGAGAAGAAAATATTTGTAATTGCTGAATTAACATGCCTTACTTATCATGTCATGTAGCAATATTTGGCAAAATAGCATCACTGTTGCATGAACATTTGCACACAGGTGCCCAGTCCTCCTCCATTTTCTTCTTCCCATGTAGTGTCTTGGGTGATCTGTTAAAATAGGTGATCAGCTGATGAAAACCTGCAGTGTAAAGCAAAGCACAAATGATAGTCAGAAGGCATGTCAAATACCAATCAAAGAATATTCCAGCTTATCACTGGGGGTTAAGGATTGAATGTTGTATTTTTTTTTCCAGAAAAGCCAATTGTCATTATAAAACCTTAAGTTTTTAGTTCGTTATTTAAAAATAAGCAGTGAAAAGAATACATCAGCTGCAGCTACATAAAGTCATTGCCCAGGAAGTACTCTTTTAGTGCAAAAAGCCGGCATGCCCAGAGGAGTGGGTAGTTGTCCTGTCTGCCTCCATTGAAGTTAGTGAAGCTGTGAACACAGGTTGAGGGTTTGTTCGCTGTGTCCCTTGCTGTCTGTCCCCTGTGCTAAAGATCTGAGCACAGCACATTGCTTCAGTCCCTTTGGAAACTGAGCGAGTGGTGTGCGACACAAGAGAAATGCTTGACTTGTTTCAAATATCGCTGCCCTCTGGTCTGCCGTGTGTATTTGGAGGGTCTTTTCTGGCAGAGTCGGGCACAGATCTTGCAAAAGGAGTCAAAGGAAATCGTGTTCATGTTACAGGCTGCAACCTAGCAGAGGATGAGCAGGAAGGGAAGGATTCACTGTGAGCCCCCTGCTCCCTGCCTCACTTGGAGAAGAAATGCTGGGCAGCCAGGTGGAGGGAGGACATTAGTGCAGCCACAGCCCCAGATTTTCAGATGTACCTTGGAGTCTAACTTCCTGTTTTTCTAAGCGAGATTTTTCCTAAGGATGTTGGACAGACCGAGACTATGGTTCTTAATTGCCTCCAACACAACAGCAGCACTTGAGTTCTTCATTTTGCACTTTCCGTGTGTGTGTGTGTGTGTGAAAAGGTTTAATCATACTTTCTGTTCTTTCTAAAGCATTTTGAGAGCCTCAGGGAAAAGTGCTAGGCAGGAGCAGTGCCATTACAGATAAGCTTCCAGATTGTGCACAGCTAGAGATGACAAAAATAGCACACAACTGGGACCACAGCAAGGACTGGAGTAGGGAATGGTCAGGGAAAGACAGGGAAGTCCCTGGGGTTTAATGGCTGAGGAGGAAAAGATGTTGAGAGCATTGTTCACCCATAGCAAATAACTCCCAAGAAGTGTACAAGGATCATTACAGATCTTGCAAGGTATAACAAACAAGATGTAATTATTAAATAGGACAATTCACTCTTAAAAATTATTATTAATCATACTATGAACTGTGATGAGGATGAGCAGATATAAAGTATTAATTGCTATGTGATGGTTAATTAATATATCCTCAGGTTGTGATAGTCCTAATTAAAAAAAAATTATATTCACTTCAGCAAGATTAATTCCAGGATAAGATACTACTGAGTGTGAGCAAAGCAATTAAAATTCTGCCTGCTAAAAGCATGCTAGTTAGTTCTGGTCCTGGATGAATTTGATCAGTGGAAGCTGATGATATTCATCAGAGAGAGCTTACCATAAAAATGCTTTTATAAATGACCTGGTTTTATAGCCTGCTGATAGTCTGATGATGCTGAAGGGAACAGAAGTGCTTCTGTTGTCTACAATATGAGAGACTGGGGCCTTGAGATTGGTGATTCAAAATGAATGAAAAGTTTATATATTGCCATACTCCAGAAATATCTTCACTCAACATTTCTTTCTACCTGTAAAGCTCTTCATACGAAGTTTGTAGCAAAAACTGGTTGGTTTTTTTTTTGTTTGTTTGTTTGTTTTTCTAGTGTAGATGATATTGAGAATTTCAGTAAGGAAGCATCACTCTGTATAATGGAGGCTCAGTAGCCTGCCTTGGCTCTGTTCTGTCATGTAACATGTACAGTCATCCTTCTCTTCCCTGCCTCAGCAGTAGCACTGCATTAATACCTGTCCTGGATAGTGAAACTAAATGCATTTCCCTACACAGGACTGACCTATAAAAAACAGTGAGCCACAGGAGACAAATTCTGTCTGCAGACTTGACCAGAGCAGGGAACTGTAAAGACTGGCTTTTACAGTAACGTGATTTTGTTTCTATAATGTAGTTTGGAAGTGCTTTATCTTCATGTGTATTTCTAAGAGGTTCTTTGCGATGAGAAGCCCATAGTTTAGCAGTGTTGCAGGCTACATATATGTGGTAGTATGAGAGGAAGTTTATTCCTGGAGTCCCTCTGCCTGTACCTTTCCTCCATCCCTCAAGCTCCTCAAATGCCAGTTTTTTTCTCTCTCTGTCCCAAGTTCTTCTGTGTCTGCTGCTGGTAACATGTAGATCTTCCTAGCATTGTATGAAGTCTGACTTTGAAGTACCTGAACTCTTGAAGAGATATTGTCTGAAATATGGGCTTTACAGCTGAAATATGGTGTGGAAAGCTCAGAATCAGATTGCTTTTGAACAATCTGAGTCACGAGTGGGCAGTAGTGTCAGCTCTAGCTGGCTTGCCCAGAAATTCTCAGATTTATGCTGTCATCTTGGCACCAGTTTCAACAATCTCCATCTGTATTACATATTAGCAGATAAGTGTACCGTTTGATTCCAGGTTTATATTAACTTTATTAAAATTAAAACCCTTCTGTCAGTAGAATTTATCAATTTTAAAAATACAAGATGTTTACATATACATAGTTCAGTAGGGCAGGGAGTTCCTATGAGTTTGTGAAATACAGATTCCAGACATGGTCTGTTCTTGCTTATTCAGAGAAAAGCAAAGGAAAAAGTAAAACAGTTACTTCAGGTTTGTCTCACACGAGAGTAAAACTGAAGTGACTTAACAGATGTCAGTGGGTAGGATAACTCTTCCCCAGTACAAAGCTGAATGGGGTTAATTCATAGAGTTACACTGAATTACTCCATGTCATCCCCTTGTGAGGAGTATCCATACGTCATTGTGGACTCAGCTAATAGTCAATACTGTGTACTAGAAGACCCAAGAATCTCCTTCTGAATATCACACTGATCAGGTGATCAGAGCCTGAAACACAAGATTAGTTTACTTAAGAGATTATATAGGCATGAGTAACCATTAAATGATACAGCACCTTCTCAAACCCACTCAATGCAGAACATTCTGACCTCCGTCATCATTCATCCAGCTCTGTGCAAGGTCATCTTCTTTGCTACAGTATGTGAAAGTATCTGCCTCACCCTTAAACACCATACTGGTCAGGACAACAAGGATGAGAAGATATCTACATTCAGTTGTAAATAAATATTAGCAAGCATTTTAGAAAATAAACAGTGTAACAGAGTCCAGCTATAAAACAAAGGAGTCAGCCAGTGATGAACAGATTCTGTTGAGTTCATGCTTGTTCAGAGATTTATTGCCAACTAATAAATAGGAATTAAAGGCAGATACTAAGGTTTTCTTCCCTGTGATGTGCAGCACTGATGATGATTCCATTTGGTTGGCCTTAGATGCTTGCCTAGGACAGTATCATTTGCCTTTGGTGGTACGTGTTTGGTCTATTTTCTTTATAGCAGCCTGCGCCTGTTTGTGATCAGGGCTTACGCAGATCTTGATACCTTTTGCAGTGATAAACCTGTAGAAAGAAAGAAAACAAACCAGGTGGCCATTAAATTCCAGTCACCAAACTCAGGTTTGCTGTTCTTTTTTTTAATGCAGAACATGAGGAATAATGTGGTAAAACCACATCACATGCCAGAGTTTGTAGTTGCTCGTTGGAATAAAAGCAGTTAGCAACATTAGTTCCCTATTATGACACAGGTACATATGTAACATACATGGTCATGTCCATATATACTGATACCTAGAAAACTGAACATACCTGGTATTCTGAGATTTTATATGAAATCATGATGAACATTTACTTCCTAGGAGCAGATCCCAGATTTGATAAAAACGTATGCTCATGAGATCAAAAGACCAAACACAGCTCCTAGCAGGAGTCAGAGTTACCCCAAACTCTTCTACATGACCTTTCCCTTTGGCTCAGTTCAGTGCACTGGGCTTCTGACTGCTCCACCCTGACCCCTCACTGAGATCTTTCCCACTTTCTGGGCACAAAAGATCAGGCTGTTCAGTGAGATTTCAGTCAGCTTTTGTGAGCAGCGTACATCTCCCAGCTCTCTGAGACCCACTCCTCTTCCCTCACTCCCTCCGCTGCCAGGTGACCGCTTCATGGGGGAATGGAAGGGTGATCCGAACTAGCCAGATATAGTGAGTTGAGCCATGAAGTGTCTTCTGATTCCCTTTTCCTTTTCAATGGTAAGTGTGTTTGCATAGATGAATCTGAAGGTGAACTGGGCACTGGATACTTACATGATGGCATCTACTGGAACTTGTTGCTTTTCATAGTTGACAAGATTTCGGATATTGAGTTGCCGGGTAGACAGACGTACACAACTGAATTTGGCCATGGACTGACTTGCAATGCTTCCTAGAAGGGGAAAAAATAGAGAAATGACAAAGGCAGTCAATACTGTATCAATATTTAGCCATTGTTACTTAATAATTGTGAATTCCAGCAGATTTCCAGTAGTGATTAGAACATGAGTGTCTTATGATGTACAACCACAATACCAGTTACGCAGAAAGCTTAAGGTACATTTTTGTGATGCAGCCTACCATCTCTGAAGTGTTACTGCTATTTCAGTTAAGCCACCAATTTTCACCCATTCTCCTGAACAACTGTGTAGTTGTTCTGCCCCGAGGGAGTCACTGCTTCAATAGCAGACAAAATATTTGGCATCATTCATAATTAGGTCTGTATCATCTGCAGATAAGTGTCCATATGGAGTAGCGCCTAGAACCAGCACCTTTATGGGATGGACGTCTAAATGCCATCTGAATGTGGATCAGTAATTCCCCCTATTTTCCAAGTGAAGGAAAGGAAAACGTGGCTACTTGTCTCACACTGGACATCCAAAACCAGCATTAAAAAAAAAAAATCTTGAAAGAGAGAGAGGTATATCTGCCAGAAGACTAAGTACTTAAATATTGTTGCTATAAGTCTGGTTTCATAGGCAATGGAGTGCTACTTAATCATCTCTTTCCTCAACATTTTTATGCATTTCAGGGAAATGCACTGGTGATTAATAAAGAGGATTGTGGTATCAGTGTAAAATTCTCTGGGCCCTTGTTACCTTACGTGATGATAACTAAAAATGGGAGGTCATTTAAGTGAGATGGAGTATATGTATACATGACTGGAAGGCCCCACTTGCTACTTTCTGGTTTTCTCCCCATCAGAGACAGGTTTGGGAAGGCATGAGTGGGGCAAACAGAACACTGCTGTATTCTGAGTTTGTTTTGGTTTTTTGTGTTTTTTTTTTTTTTTTTAAATGTGTGGAGAAACCAGCTTCAGAAAAGTCCAAGAGCTGTTCAGGTACAACTTGCAAAATATAAAACCTGCTTCACATAATCTCATTGTCTGTGAGCTTTTCTTTGTTTGAAATAATTGGAATAGCCGAGGCAAACACACACCAGCCTTTGCAGAAGCTGTAGCATAGTCAGCGCACGGGTACTGGCAGAGTTGCTCATTCTTGAGATTTTGTTTGCCTGAAGGAATATCTCTTCTGATCTTGCTTTAGTCATGAGTAACACGATGTATTTTTTGATGATTCATTACAAATACGTTTCTTACAGCCTCAGACTGGTTTTCAAAATGTGGCATTTAAAGACCTCAAAGATAGTCAAGCAATCCTTACTAGTCCTGGAAATATTCTCTCTGCTACTAACCTATCTCCAGGGAATGTGTGTGGGGAATACCAGCAGAGCTTCTCTAAGCCTGGCAACAAACCTGAACTGCTCTGCACCTATAACTACCCTTTTTCTGTTGGGTTGTTTTGGTTTTTTTTCTTTATCATTCTTCTTTCTAATCCTTTTTCTATCCCTTGCACGCCACCTCAATGTGCTTTTTCAGACTTGGTGATATTTATGGCAAACTATACAACCTGGAGAATGACATGACAAGCTGGTTGTCTGTGATATGAAGAAATGAGCAGCAGTAGTGTTAATCCATGTAAGAGAATGTAGTATGATTTAGCTGTAGCAGCACATAACCAGTGTGTAGCTACATAATTTTTTATGCTTAGCAGGTCTCAGTTTGGTTTTGGTGTGGTTTTGTGAAGATGCTTTTTCTATGTGTTCCTCTTTGCATATTTTTGTGGGTTTGCATATGAGTGTTTTCTGTGATTTTTATGTGTTTGTGTGAATCTGATTGTGTATAAGAAGACATGTGCTTATGTGTGTATGTTCATGTTTTCACATGTGTAGCCTAATCCAAAAGTTACAGACCTAAACATCACTGTAGACAAACTTATTTAAAGCATGGCTAATAAACATGGCTCATATCAGTGCTCATAAATGGTCCCAAGTAAGCTGTTAGACTGTATGAAATCAGGAACAGAGAGAAGACATTGCATAAATCCATTGCTCTCCTTTGCAGTTTTTGTTCATAGTTTGCTGATCTGTACAAAACATTTGGACAGAAACAAGCAAATAGGCAAAATGTGATATAAACTGGAAGAACTTTTTAAAATAGGGACATTAGAGGGATTAAGGCTATATAGTTAGAAAAAAAACCAAAACCCAAAACATGTAAAAGTAGTATATCTGGAAAAAGAAAAAAATACATCTTATTCAAGAGATATTTTTCATAAAATATTATTAACCTATAGAACTTATTGCTATATGACATCAGCGAGATTAAAAGACATTGTGTCTTCAAGATTTCATGATTCTAAGAGAGATAACAATGGCACAGAAACTCTCCATGCATTAAAGCAGAAGCCAACCACTAATTGGCAGGGCATCAGATGAAATCTCCCATAAAGGTGCCTTTCTTGCAGTTCTGATTTGGATTTCTTGCAAGATTTACCTTATGAATCAGCTCTGGCTGAGAATGTATCCTGCTCATCAGACCACTGGTACAATGGGAAGCAACTCCTGTATTCCTTTTGGGCTGTAAACTTACCTTTCACTGTGTGCAGAGTGAAGATGCCAAGCCAGAAGATGACGAGGATAGCTGCAGCGTGGAGCTTCATTGCTGGTGACTTCTTTGTCAAGGCAGAGAAGTGGCTATTGTCAGCCCTCTTTCACCAGGTTTATATATTGTCATTCAGTGGTCAGTTCTTGTCTTCGCTTTTGGGGCGTCATGGGGGGGCTGACGATAAGTGGAAAAAATTGAGTGGCAGTACTTTTTCTGGTGACAGAGAACCACCTCCTTTCCCCCACTCGTCCTTCACTAGCCCCCCTGTGAAGGTTTTTCCTGCTCAAACCCTGCTGTGGTTGCACTTGCTTCTGTGTTGCAAGTAGGGTTTATTTCAAGCTGCAGAAAGTGAGAGCTCTTGTTCTGTAGTGGAAACCTTTAATGAATGTTCCTGTCCTTTCACAACTCAATTTAGAGAGCTGTAGCTAAACCGCACTGCAGAGGCACAGAGTAACTTTCAGAGGTACCTCTTTGACCAATGGACCACGGACCACTGAAAAGGGGAACTGTGAGCTAAAGGATTATGGAAACAGGAACGTCTTGGCTTTTTCCGTGGTGGCTGTAGATAGTTGGTCGCTTTAATGTGTAGGTTTGGAGGGGTATCACTCCTGTTTCCTGTGTATGGTGGAGAGTGTCAAATTCTGTTTTCTCTGTGATTTGATATGGTCAAAGCTGGTATTTGCCATGTGCTGGGAGAAGGAAGAGTGAACGTACTTTTACATGCAGAGCCAGATCCACTAGCCCACCTGCGAGTCAGGCATAACTAAAATACAGTGGTTTCAAAGAGGAGTAAGAGTATAAAGTTGTTCGTGGGGTTTTGGTGCGGGGTCTTTTTTTGATTTTTTTTTTTCCCTTTTTTTTTTCTTTTGTTTGCTTGTGCTGTGGTCGTTCTAGTATAAGGAATGGAGCCCAAGAAAGTAGCCAGACAATCAGAGAGGCAGAATTTATAGGAAAGAGGAAAAAAGTTAATTGCATTTCTATGTAAACATGGTGTTGAGAACAGGTCTGTCAACTTGTTCCAGTTGTACCTCTATCAAAAGTTTTGTTTTTTGTGGTCTTTGTTAGTCCTGTTACTTAGTTTTAGGTGCCCTTTCTGTATTGTGGTAAGGTGGTCTGTGTTACTACTCAGAGCACTACAGCATTGCTACATGCATTAAGAAAGATTTCTTCACCAAAAAGGTTGTCAAGCACTGGAACAGGCTGCCCAAGGAAGTGGTCGAGTCACCATCCCTGGAGATAGTTAAAAGACATGTAGATGTGACACTTAAGGACATGGGTTAGTGGTGGAGAGCTGGCAGTGTTATCTTTATGGTTGGACTTGATGATCTTAAACATCTTTTCCAACCTATAAGATTCTATGATTCTATACCAGTGGTTTTTTTGCCTGCAAATACTTTTCAGGCAAGCTGTGGACTTCCAGGCCACACATGAAGCAGCACCTGAGCTGGCATCGTCATTCAGAGCCTCTGAGCAGAAATGGTCTCTCATGCTCTACATTCTGAAGCCTGGTACAAAAAGCAATGCTTGGCTAGGCCCACGGAGACCCAGGCAGGGCTGGTGTGAGTGGGTAAGCACCAGGCTGCCCGATGCCTGGGACTGTAAGGCGGCGGTGCAGAACAGCTGTCAGTGCAAAGCCTGGAGTAAGCATCCATTCATGCGAGTCTGAAGTTTCCCCTGCTCTTACCTCCAGGCCTTGCTTCAGCTGGTTACTTCCAGTTTTCCAAATTCTTGACAACATCAGTGTAACAGCATGTGGAATTAAATTCCCTAAGATCGCTCAGGCTAATTAAGATCAAGGTAAGAACTAAGGTCAAATGCTTGACTCCTAGGCTCCTAATAGCTGGTCTGTAACCTCAGGAACAGTCTATAGGTGTTGCAGGTAGAGAACACGCTGCTTGGTGCACTTGTATATACACGTACCTTCTTTGTTCCTTTTGGTTGGATTCTTTCATCTTACATATACCGTGCAACCCAGGGAAAAGCAACGGCAAAAGCAGACAGTAAGCAGGTATAAGGTACTTGCTGCTTTACTTGAATGCCCGCTAAGCCCATTGCAACACTAATGAAGCTGCAAGAAAATGGAAGCCAAAGCTTCAACCAAAGCCCCTAAAGGACATGCCTGATGCCACACAGGGGCATAACTTCTGACCTCATAGCACTACCGGGAAATCTATGTTAAGTTTGTATTCAAGGAGCGTTGCAGTCTGGTGTTATGCTGAACCCTGCCTGAAATCACTCCTTGAATGAGATATTCTAACTTCTTGCTGCTTGTCAGTTTTAAGATGCAAGATAGAATTTTTTTGATTGATGGTTTTCTCCCCGTTAAAAGAGGAGATGCAACCCACTTGGGCTCACTGCTATGGTATGTACATGTATGTACATACTCACTGTCTACAGCTTTGAGAGGAAGGGTCACCAGCTGTATTGAGCATGAGCCAGCTCAGGAAAAATCAGTTCTTCCCACAGAAGCTTCTGAAAGTTATCAATTCATCCCTGAGGTATTGCTAGAAAGTGTGGTGCTTCTTCCGTTTTCCACCATTTTTAAGGTGGGATGGAAAAATTGCCCTGTGGCAAGTTTTCCCCTCTTTGTAGTTCTCATTTGCTGTGGCTTTCTGGGCTGTTGTTCTGTGTAGCTGGCTTATGTCCAGTAAAGTCTCTGTTTTGGAGAAGAGTTTTACAGGCTTCAGTCCCACAGCCCTGTCTGTGGCTATTTGGTATTGATGTTCCAGTGTTGCATAAGGCTCATTTTGCATGTACCTCTGTGCTGTGGCAAAAGCTTAGCACAACATGGTCAGATGTATAGTCTTTCTGTTTTCTTGCTGGTAAGCCATGTTCAAAAGACAGCTAATAAGTGCCCAAAGTACTTTTCCTATAACTGCTTCTCAGCTCTGGATAAGTTGAACGCTAATGATACTTGTCTGGGGGCTTGGCTGCCTCTTGCATGGCTCGGTTAACATAGGCTGCTTTCAAAGCATTCTGGAGTAAAATTATCATTTGCACCTTATGATACACCCACAGACAAAAGGCACAGTATGATTATGGAGTTCTCTAATAGTTTGTGAAGTCTGAATTTTGGATACAGATGGCTAACTACCGTGATGCTTCCC
The DNA here is from genome assembly GCF_017639655.2 of Falco naumanni. Taxonomy (NCBI): domain Eukaryota; kingdom Metazoa; phylum Chordata; class Aves; order Falconiformes; family Falconidae; genus Falco; species Falco naumanni. The sequence continues at coordinate 7,552,163 of NC_054058.1, read as the reverse complement.
AAACTCTTGGCTACAGGTACAATGTTGTGTGTACCATGAGAGCTGCCCCCTTTTCCCTTCCACATCTCACGTTTAACACGTGCACTCTTTGCTGAGAGAAGGCAGGTGCAGACAGTGGGTATCGCAGGTATGGATGTGGAGATGGATCAGTATGTGACCTTTGGAGCCTGCTCGTGCAGAAAACCACAGGCTTTGAGTTAGTCTCCTAGGCTTCCTGTATGATGTGTCGAGAGGCTGGGACACACAACCCTGGGAGAGGACAGCAACAGCAAGCTCCTTCTTGAGATGTTCAAGGGCTCTCCTAAGTCCTCCCACCCCTGTCCATGCAAAGCAACCTGCCTTTTTCTGGTATTTTACCAATACGGTGGCTGGGACACGGAGAGGTGAAGGGATGCGTGAGACTGCTCACACCCAGCAGGAGGCAAAGTCAGGGCCTGCTTTAGCACAGCTCATAGCCAACTGCTGAATGCAATAGTTTTCTTAATTTTTAACAAAGTCACTGAAATAATTGTAGTATATACCTTGTTGCATGTCAGCAACCCTGCTGAAGGAAAAAAAAACCCAATATGCACTAGGCAGAAGTGTCAGGCCTAATATCAGAGTTTACTTACCAGGGCGAATGGTCTGAAGCATTGCATCTTCTCATCTTGTAGTTAGCTTTCAAAAAAGAGAGGCCAAGATCTTCACAAACAAGTAAATTCTTATGCACTCCTAGAAATGAGCATCTATAGTGAATGTTCAGCAGCCCCTTGAACTTGAAGATGTGCCAGCAGGTCACCGTCACTTTTGAAGACTGATCAGGGAATTCAGTGACTTTCAAAGGACACCCAAGTACCTCAGCTTAGACACATCTGTATCTCAGACAACTGTTCTTAGGGTGGCAGATACAACCCTCAGGGGATATGTGTCTGTCTTCATGATTTACAGTAGCAATATATGTATGTATCTTATGCTGGACATAATAAGTGAGTGAAGTTAGGTGGGACAAATCTGACGTTAATGTATTTTGGTTTTGCACTGTTTAACAGTTTGGAGTACTGGTTTAAAAATCACCAGTAAGTGACATGCAGCTGTGATATTTATGTGACTTTCATCTCCCCCTTCTTCCTTTGCTTTTCATTATTTTTACTGTGTAGATTTCACGCTGATTTCATAGGTACCTGAAATAGCAGTTTATGTTCAGTCTCTTTCATTCATATTGTAATGGAGTAGAAAAAAACACATGCTCAGTGCTCACATCTCATCTTAGAGACAATGACTTTTAATCTGATCACTTAAAACACATTTTTAATAACTACTCTGTTTTGTGCTGATTTTGGCAGAGCTCCTCCTTTAGAAATGTAACCCTGTTAACAATACTTTCTCTTAATCATAATAGACTTTTTGCTTGTAGACCATCTGTTTCCACTACCATGCTGCCAGCTTTTCCCTGGTCCTGGTAACATGCTCCTCCCCTGCTATATCATGTGCTCTTAAATCAGGTAGTTGTATCAAAATACTTCCTGCAGTCATCCAACTTGAAGCATTCAGATACATAAAATTAGACTGAGAATTATTTGGTTTGAAAGGGACCTTGAGCAAGACATACAAAGGCTACTCTATGCTCTATAGTCAACTCTACACTCAGCTGTACCCAGGCATGCACCTGTTTTCCTGATGATTTAAGGTGACATGGCATGAATGTGGCATTCTTTTTATAGCAGATATCTTAGGTCTTTCATTCAGTGTTGTTTTTTTTTGGTTTTTTTTTTTCCCCCCCAATGAGCAGTTATACAGTCACCCAAGAGTTTACAAGAGGAAGACTCTGATCCTCACCTTAGTCTTGTGTGTTTTGGTTCCTTGTGAGATAACATACCAGGAAGCTAACTAGCCACTGTGGTGCTGCAGAGAATTGCAGAGGTAGGACTGTAGCTCAATTCTGGGAAAGTATCTAAATATGTCACATGCTGAAACAGAAGCCAGATACCTGTGGGAATTTGTGGAATAGTCTCAATCCATCCTGTTGCTTTTTTCTTCCTTGTTTTGATTTGGCTTCCCCCCACCCCCCTGCTTTCGCTTCTGTACAGCTCTCATGTAAAACAGAGAATGCGGATTTTGTTTGGCACTTCTTCCTGTGCGTGCCATATCTGGCACGTATCAAGGATGTGGGAACCAAGTCTTATTCTGTTAGTTTTCAGGTGAAGAACCAAGCCTACTGTGTGAGTAATAAAACTACTTCTTGGTTAACCATGGATAGTCAGTGTCTGTAGACACTGGAGATGGATCTGGACCAATGTGTTGCTTCTGGGTAAACCTGAGCTTTCCTCAGAAAACGGAAGAAGCTCAGATGCTTATGCTTTCTCAGTGGAGAACAGTTTCCTAAACTGTATCTCATGCTTTGGAGAGACCCCCTTGTCCAATCTGTGTGTGTTTGGATTCCCTTGCTCCATGACGTTCATCGCAGGAAATATGTTGAAGAGCTAATGATTTTAGGGGAAGGGAGGAGTTACAGGCATAAGACCACACATCAATGATATTAATATGTCTCGTTCTGATCTGTTGTGCATGTGCTATTATTTACAAATACGCAGACTTTTTCTTATGACTGCCATTAAAACTTTGGCAGTCATATCTCTTTTAATGAATGTTTGGAGGGGGGGCTGTGTAAAAGAGAATCCCAAATAAAGCAGCAGGTTCCAGGCAACACAGAGCAACAAGGAGAACAAACCTGGATTCAGCTTTCAGTCCTTTATCTGCTAACTTCTCTTGACTCCACCCAGGAATTACTCTTAACTCCTCAGCATGTGTTTTCACATGCCAAAGAAAATCATGCATGCTCTCCACATGCTTGTGGCTGTCCAGTTAACGTGTCCCGATAGACCTGCTGCATCAAATACCCCTATGCTGCTGGCTTTTCACTATAGTGGAGGCCCTGTGTTGAGTCTTCCTCCTGTTCAGACACTAGGTTTTGAAAAACTTGTAGGAATTTCTGCCTTTTGTTTTGCATTGGTTGAAACTGGCCAGTGGGTTAAAAAAAGAAATATATAAAAAAATTAAGGGAAGACAGATGAATAATGCAAAATTCCTTTTTTGAAAATGTTACCTTCTTGAACTTTCCAAAAGGAAATCCTCGGGATTTATTTCTTCTGGTTTTCCCCACATAGTTGATATCTAATAAGTGCATTTGTTTAAAACAATAATACTTGTAGGGGTTTTTAATAACCAAATCTTCATGAGGTCCTATGGTGGAGTTGAACGAACTTAACAAAGTTTAATCTACAGTTACTATGTTAACCCCTATGGCTTCCGGGAAAAAAAAAAAATGAGAAGAAGGTAGGAAGAGATCATTCCAGAGTCTGCGAGAGAAATCCATGGATTTTTTATTTTTTTTTCAGTGAGGAAAATTTTCTTCCTTCAAAGAGAGTTACAATAGCCTCTGGAACGGGTACTTTTCTACTTAATCTCTCAGATGAAGAACTGCCACACTTTCTAACCACACCATGGGTGAGGTATATTGCCTTGCTTCACATTGGTTACTATAATCTGACAATTTAGGGCCACATCCTGTTCCGCAAAGTGTTACAGAATTTCTTAAAACTGATCACAGCACTTGATCCTCATCAGCCCTATGAAAAGAAACTTGGTGCTCATGCAGCCATACCCTTGAACAGATACAGACTGAGAAAAAGTATTTTCTTTTCAGTTGGCTTATATTTCCTTAGCCATTTGCTCAGTGAGCCCATAATGACAGGATAGTGACGGTGCAAACAAAGGCTTAAATGAGAGGGGCAAGGAAAAAAGAGCTTAGCTCACAGGGGCCTGCTGCAAACACCCACTCTTGAAATAAATGTTCCGCTCTGAACCTTCTAAAAGAGAGTCCTTGGGGTTTATTCATTCTCTGGGTTTTTCCTCTTCATAATGACTATGAAAGCATGTGTTAGACAAATGCATCAGTCTGTATTATTCACCTGAGCTCACTGCAGCGAGTGATGCAATGTGGGAGGCAAGAGGGGATGGGAAATTTTCCCCCCTCAAGTTAGCATTCATTTTGTTCTTTGCAGTTTCAGACATGAGGCTGTGACTGTTAAATGCTGTTTCACTTTTCCTTTGCAAACTGCTTTTATCTCTGACTAAGGGCTGCAGAACCACCACCCCTCCCTTTGTCTAAGACAGCAATAAATTGAGAGCTCCCTCCCATGGTTATCATATTTCTTGCACTTAATTCAGCTGATTTCAGCGTGGCCATGGGGTACTGGATCCCTCCGGCATGGTTCAGCATGCCCTCATATGCAGCACTGCATCCTGTTCAGCAAAGCATGCCAGACCTGGGGAATGCCCTCACCCTCCTCCCATACACAAACCCAGCCCAAACTGGCCACATATCCCAGTGGCCAGTAAGGCTACCTGCTTGTGTCAGCTCTAGTGTCAGGTTATCAATCAGTTTCCTTTCCATGCACATTTACTGACATGGAACACTGGTTTCGGCCATCCCCTATACTACCTTCTTTGAGATAAATAATCCTTTTCCTCATTTTCTAAACAGAATGAGGAGGCGGCTACTGGTATCATACTATCAAAGGCACACATGGGGAATAGGTGACCTAATCACTACTTGATGGGTCACGTTATACTTCAGAGCAAGCAGGTGTTGATGCAGCCCCAAGTTAAATGGGATCAGAGTCAGCTGAATGTTGCTAGTTAAAAAAATCTGGGGACTGCCCTACCTGTTTAGTCCAGTCCTTACCTTGCTCCAGCTCTTCTTTCTGTCAGTCTACCTGTGAACTATTTTGCCTCCTCTAACTGCGTGCAACCAACAGATTCACTGTAAGTAATGGCACTGCTTTTGTGTGGTGTTTCTCTCCTGAGGTTCTCAAAAAGTTGTAAGAGTATTGGAAAGTATAGTTAGCTCTATCACACAAACAGTGCTTTAGCAGTGCACTGTTCCTCAGGTCAGCTGTGGAGAGGGCATGGTAGCTCTCAGGCACCACTTGTTTGCTGGATTTCTGTGCCCTGTCAGGGGATGGAGCTCTGTTGTTCAATTAGATGTAAAATAAACTGCATGGTGTAGGTCTTAAAGGCATTAGGAAATAGCTGTGAGATAAGTAGGAGCTGGACTTTTGCCTTGAGGTAGCAGTAGCATTTTTCAGTGGCCACTTGCTGTAGTTATTAGTGTTTATGTAAGGTTTGTATGTATGTTTTACTGTCTGGTAGTGAAGCCCACAGGAGGTGTGCAGATTTGGTGCTCCTTGCAGAATGCTGGAGTTCCCTCACAGAAACCTGGAGCTGGGAAGTTTGTAAACTCTTAGTCTCTGTCTCCAGATTTGTACCTCAGTCCTTCTATCAGAGACTTGTATGAGCCTCATAATCTTGATTGCTCCTCAGCCTTGAAGTGCTCTCACACTTTTCACCTGATTTCTTTCTTCTATACCCTGTGGCTAAATATATCTAATTTCTGAATTTTCTTTTTCTTTATGAGGGAGCCCAGCTCTCACTGCAAATCAGCTTGACAGCTGGATCAGGGTCCAAAGTTCTGCCTAATTTCTCTAGGCTCTTGTGTGTCCATTTGCTTCTCCTTTGAATAGGGTGAGACAGGTGTGTCATGGAGGTTGTTGCTCCCCCATTCTTCAGACCTTGGCTTGTAATCTATGTGGCTTGTAATCTATGTGGCTTTCGCAGGGAGTACTGGCCATGTTACAGTGCCATCCTGCTACAAAGACTCACCCTCTCACTGTATGGCAGGTGAGTACAAAGAAAAGGGAGGGAATGTAGATCTGTCAGAGAACATTGTAAGGGGAAGTGGACGGAGGTAGCTGCAGTCTTGTCCAGGTAAATCATAGTCTTTAATGTCTCATCTACTCCCTTATTACCTGCCTCTGTTTGGGGATTTCAGCTTTACCTTAGCGAAAGAGAAGGTTGAAAGGTGTGTGACAGAGCGCCTTAAACCTGGGAGAATTAGTAGTTAGCCTGGGGAGCCAGCGGGAAAGAGACATTGCAAAGAGAAGAAACCGGCAGGAGAGTGCTAAGCCTCCTCTCCCCGGGCAGAAGTGTTGGAGGGAGGGGAGAAGTGGAAGGTATTCCAAGGATTTAGTCTTGGTTGCCTTGGCAAAGGGCAGCCTAATAAAATGGATTTCAAGGGCAACCTGATCCGGCTTACTTTTGTTGTGAGGAAAGGAACTGAATGTTTGCCATACTGTAAACACCCCTCGTTCTTCCCAGTCAGGGACCGGAGAGACTCATCTCGGACCAGCCCAGGCCTGCTGATACCTCACTGCCAGGTTAGAAGGAGGTGCCTTTTCCCAGCAGCTGTTCTCTGCAGCAGCCTTTGTCATGCAGGATGTCAGGCTAGGTGGCCTGCTGGTCCTTTCTGGTCTGAAAAACTGCTGAAAATAATTTTCCCTCAGCAGAGCTTTCCTTGCAGCAATTCAGTTTCAGCTGGCTTTGGGCATGACCTTGCTTAGGCATCTTCACGGTAGGGGGAAGGACGATCAAGTTCAAACAGGTGAGAATCAGGTTTTGTGCCTTTGTGATCCTGATGGCTGTTGTGCCTTGGAGGCTCCCTGCACTCTGGTTGCTCTGTGTGCATAGCTCTAGCTGGAGCCCAGCAAGGCAGGAGGAAGCCAGTGAGGCAGAACAGAGGTGGTTAAACATCAACAGGGTGTACCAGTGAGAGATAATGTGCTATGCTCTCAGAAAGGGAGAGATGACTTGCAGGGCTGTTTTTTCAAGACCTTAATTTCATGTAATAATGCCAGAAAGTGAAGCTTCCTCCTCTTAGCAGCTGACTGTTGAGGAGCATCTCCTTTTGAATTTTATTTTCTAGGCTGTGTGTTAAGTCTGCTTACTGGCACAGTTGCGCAGTACAGAGAGACTTCTTTGTTTCTTACAACAGCAGGGCAGAACTGCAAGACTTTCCACAAGCTTGGGCTTGATGAACTGCCAATACCTACTGAAGTGTAGTTCGTTCCTGCTTGAGATTGGGCTGGACTGTACACCAGCACCAACACCGGCTTTGCCTGCCTGTGCTGCTGTTGTGCAGCCGAAGTCGCTGCCTGCTGCTGCTGCCTGAACTCCCTAGTGCAGACAAGCTCCAAGTATCACACTGCAGAGCAGCGGGATCTGTCTGCACATCAAAGCCTGCAGTGCTGGGAGCTCCGAGGGACAGAAGGGGCTTCTCTGGGCTGCAGGACTATTCAAAACAGGAATACAGAAAACCTGACAATGGGTTTGGTTTCATTGTGCGGAGTCTGTTTCCCAAGGGCAAGGGTTTTAGGGGTAAGCATGTTCAAAGGGTTAAAAATCACTGCACTTGAATTATTATAATATCCAGGCCACAGCATGGGCAACTTATTTGGGCAGAATAATAAAGAGTGCAGTATTTTCTTTGAACAGCCACGTCACAGAAATCTTATTTCTGAATGACCTGGATGACCTATACTGTCCTTTTAGATAATTCTAAAGCCCCTTTCACCATAAGCTTGACTTCCTCCAGAAGAAATTTTTCTCATTCCCCTCAATATGAGGTGAGGCCCTTGGTGCAGTGTGAACAACCAAACGCATGAATAGCATTTGCACAAATGGTTGAATACATTTTGTCACATCTTCAGTGTGATGTCTTGTATTGTCCCTATTTTCCCTGACCACTAAAGGAATTGGAAAGACAAAAAAAGACATTCAGCTGAAGCAGAGCAGGACAGAAAAATGTAATTCTCCACCTTCTCTTCCACCTTCTTTGCTGTAATTGTTAAACAGTCACCCTTCACCACAGCATCTGGGTTAAACGATTGGGTTCAAACCAACAACCCCCCGTCTGTCCAAAGTTGTCCATTCTCGTACATCTCGGCACCTCAAAATCATGATTGGGATCAAGAGGATTTCTTGGCTGGTAATTTTTGCAGGTTCAAGAATAAGAAATGCTGGCTTGTGAAACTGTTTAAGCACATCTAGAACCTGATTTGGATTAAGCCAAAGGAGCTTTCCAGAAGTCTATGTTTTATGTTATGAAAGAGAAAATAATATTCCCTAACAGAAGTATAAACTGCTGAGGTGACCTGACTTTGTTAGGATCACTTGGGACATTTCTAAAGGCTGCCTGTGTTTGTTCCCTCTGTTTCATACCTGAGGATTCAGCTTGTTTGCAGAGATGACACCTCTCTGCCCTTCCAAATGGGGTTACACAGCAGGTTCTTTCCAGGGCAGGTTTTGTTTTTCCTTTCTGGCTGGCAGTGGCCTCAATTAAGAGACTCCACACCAAGTCATTGCAGTTGTTCTTTATGCAAAGAAAGAGGCTCATTTTTAAAGAAAGCGTTACAAAAGTATTCTGAAAACTTGGATTTGTGTACTGCTGATTACCTCTTGTAACCTTTTGCACGCTGCTTCTCTGGCTTTACCTGCCCAGTGAGGATATTGTTACTTTCTTCCTCCTCTTTATTTAAAATGTGTGCTCCTAAGATGTTTGGTTATATGGTAACCAGCTTTTCTAATCCTGAACTCCTAGCAGCTGAGCCCCCCCAGAGCATGAGGTTAGATTAAAAAATCATGGCACTTTTTTGATTAAAGGAGGAGGGATTTGTTTTCCTGTGCTGAGGATTTGGAGTATTTAGGGATATGGTCATGCAAAATTGTCAAGATTTTCTTCAAGATCTTGAGGGAAAGATTTATTTCCCCTAGAAGGTAAAATACAAACCAGAACCCCCTCTTAACTTCCACGAAGGAGTGTGTGCTCACCTCCTGAGTGAGTAGGGAAGCAAACTTAAGAAATGTAACTGCCCTCATTGTACCAGGCATGCTGGCAATGTTGAATGTCAGGTGACAAATCCCTTGGGCACTGCTCTAAAATAATCCCTCTTTTATGGTTTCCCTGTTTCTTCCGTTGGGCATATGGTTCCAGATAATGAAAAAGATGAGATGAGTGTTAGCCCAGCATGTGAAACCAAACCTGTACCTTCTCTTGCTGCTTGTGCCTCTGACTCACTTCGAAATGGCATGCTGAGCATAGGTCTCGTCTGTGAAAGCAACTGGGTGGCTTAACATGTATAAAGGCACCCAGGAGCAAAAATGTGCTCATGTGGCAAAAGCTAGACAGGATTCGTGGTTTTTCCTTTAATCTTAGAATATTCTGTTTGAGCTCAGGCTTCTCTGGGGCTGTTGGCAAGTAAGTGCATGCTCATACACACCGCTACCTTAGCAGGGTGCCCTGGTGCTGGCTGGTTTTGCCTGCACTTGTACTGTTGCAGATTGGCAATTCCAGGAGGCACAGAGAGCTTGCTGTGGTTTTTCTGCTTTCTTTAAAAGCCTGGATTCCAGAGAGGCTTTGATCAAGGTGAGCTTTCCTTCCTGCCCCTGCCTGCATAGCTGGTTTACACACCGTTCGCAGACAGGGAGCGAGGTCCCTTGCCAAGCCTGCCAGGTTGTAAGCTGCCCCAGTGGGGGATACCAGAGTCCCAAATGCTGTCGGAACTGTGCTCCAACCCAGTGGCTGTTTCCCCTGATAATAAACAGTGTGGTAGCTGGTGAGTGTGGTCTTGGGGCTGCTTTTACCAGAGGGTGCAGGCCTTGCCAGAGAATTTTGGGATCCTGTTCTAAGAATGTGAAAGGCTGTCATCTTATATAAAGTCTTATGCAAGAAATTATTCTAGGGAGAATTCAGAGCTGATTTTTTCCTCCCACCTGTGGCTATCCATTACATTTTGCCTACGTGTTCTTTCCATGCCTTTTTTATTCTTTAGTGAACTTAATACCTAAGCTCCTGAGAACATTAGTAATGCTTGATTGCAGCCCCTGGCCCCTGTGCTCCAGTGCTGTAGCTCCGCTATTACAGAAGCAGGAATGTCCTTGGCCTCCTACTCAGCTACTCTATGAACAGGAAACAACACCTCATTAATATCTTTTACTGACCAGTCATTGCTAGGTGTTGCTTTGTGGAATGAGAGAAGGAAAAGGCTCTTTTATGGTATTTGGCCTATCTCCCGGATATTTATAGACCTACTCTGCCTATAAATAAACTTGTAATGGGAATTGTCTCAGTGCAAGTTATTGATGGACTAAGTATTGTGCCAGCATGGCCTCTGCTCTGAGCTGTTGTGGACTTGATTGAATGAATGTGGTCTGGGCACCTGCTGCACTGCTGATATGGGATGGCGTGTGCTTTGGGGGTGCGGGGAGTGGGCAGCTTGGCAGGAGTGAAGGGGACCCCCATGGGAGCACACTGTCAGGGCCTTGGGTGCACCAGGGAGCACTTACAGCAGATACAGGAGCACAGGAGACCCCCATTTCTGCTGACTTGCGAGCTTGCATTCACTTCAGTCAGGAGGAGCTTGGTACTTATAGGAACTAGTAGGACCTGTGCTCTACAAGTTCTTGCCTGATTCATGTCCCATACATTAGATTAAATTGATCATGTACAGTGCTGGAAATTTCTGTCTGCCATGGTACATTTTTATTTCTGTGGAGAAACTGACTGGTGCTGTACTGTAACAGTAAAGCATAGGAATGCAGGTAACAGCTTTTGTGTATGGGGATATTACACAGCCTAACTTACCTTCACTCTCCCACATACTTCAAATCTCTGCAGGATGAATATCCTTGAATAATGAGTTTCTCTCATTAATTCATCTATTCAGAAGGACCTTCCTTCTGGGGTGAATAGTGACAGGACACTGTAAGCTACTGCATTCTGCGCTTCACTCTGAAAGATCTGCTGGTGTTTCTATGCTAATTGTGCACAAATACTGTACCACTGCTGGGGAAAGGCAGCTGCCTCTGGGTTCAGTATGTCCTAGTGGTCAGAAGTGATTTGCACTTTAATTTTTCAATTTAGCATTAAAGCATTAGTCCAGATACATTCTGAAAGAAAATGACCTTCACTCAAGTTACTACAATACTGTTTCTGCTTGCTTCTTAGAGATCTCATTTGTGGCTATTTGCGAAAGGTCTGCATAATAGGTATCTAAGCAAAGGTGGCTAATTTGTAGAGAATACAAGTGGAAAAAAATACACATGTGCAGTCATTTCTGCTGGAGAACTAAACCTAAGAATTGTGCTTATCTGGTGTAGAAATTAGAGGTTGCGGTATGACTTGCATCATGTATGCAGTTGAGGCTGAGAAAATTCAACTCAAAATTTCAATTTTGGATTCTCAAAGAGAAGTGAAAATGGTCTATGGATAAGGCGTTGCTGGCCCAGAGTTATTTGGTAAATAATATTTGGTAAATAATACAATGATGATAATTATGCTTAATACAATAAATCAGCTCAGAAGCTTTTGCACAAAATATTTTCAAATTAGGATGAAGCAAACTTAATCAGATTAAATAATTTTCTACCAGTCACTCAACAAGATCTAAGAGGGACTGATTTTAAGTCACTTTGATTTTAAATCAATAAGCTTAAAGTAGTCTTTTAATTCAGTGACTTTAATTGCATTTGTTGGTACTTGTATTTTATTTTCCCAAATCAGGAGTTGTGGCACTAACTGTAAAATATTTTTATTTGATTGTTGTAATCAAGTAACAAACTTTACATAAAATGTTGGAGGTTTTTTAGCTAATAAGCGTATTCTGTATCTGTGTATATTTAAGCAATTATATAAAAATATTTTTTTGCATTCTAATATTCCCATTGTAGAAGATTTAGGAAAAGGCAAATGAAATATTTCATATTCAGGGCATAATTAACTTTATTGTGTCCAAGTAATTCTGGAAGGAGACTGGAACACAGATTCATACATTGAAAACAGACATTCTAAATTGCTTATAATATGACTTAATAGGTTTCCCACACTGAACAAGTTTTGAAATCTTCAGTAAAAGTTGCACTGTACAGAATTCTGGATAACAGCAGTGAACGTGCCAATATAGAAACTCTGTAGGTGCTGACATTTGAATGGATAGAAACTTTCTTAATTCAGGAAATGGTTTGTTGTACTTTATTTATAAAAGGTGATAATGATAATTTAAAGGTGTTTCACCTCCATCCTTTCTAAAAAATATTTAGCTACTTTAACTGCTTATGAAAGCTCACTGATTCAGTGACAGTTTTCAATTGCTTAATTTATAGTACTATAGTTAATATTAACATTTGTTGGTTTACATTAATTTGAAATATAAATAGGTTAATTTTTTAAAGTATAATGTTATAGTCAGAGAAACATTTGACTAAAATAAAAACCTCTATTCTAATACTTTGAATAATTGATTTTTCTCTACCTTGTTTACTTATGACAAAAAGAAATTTCAAAAAAGGTAACGCTACCTTATTAAAGATTACTGAAATCAAAGTAAACAAGTAGTCAGCAGTGATTATGGCAAATTGCTGTGGGTGGTTTTGGAGTAAGAGCTCAGGTTTCTAATAGCAATAGAAATCTAGTTTTGCCTCACATTGAAACTAATTTAAGAGGTTTATTTATTGCCTGCCTGTACTTTGAATTGCCAGGATGTATTTAAGCTCTGTGCAGGGCATAAGTGTGTAACTAGTGTTCAGTGTGTGCGCCTGTTCTGGACAGAGACTTTGTGTAGCAGTAGGTTCTCTCCCTCTTCACACGGTCTAGAGCGTATTTGCAGCCTGGGAAAGTACCAACGAGACATGTGTTACTGGTGGAAAATCCACCTCTGCTTACTTTCTTGCAGCATTAGTCCTGTGAAGTTCAAAGTTATACTTCATGTATGTTGCATCAGTTAGATATGTCAACATCTCTAAAAACTGGAGAGCCATAACTCATAACTCTGATAATTTTTCTTTTTTTTTTTTTTTTTTTTAAAGTGTTTAATAAGTTAGTTTATATTCTGCTCCAGTTTTTGCACTGGGAGGTTGAATTGGCAGGAATGATGTTGTTTGCTTCATTTTATTCTTTCCCCTGCTGTTTCTAATGTTGTCACTCTGCAGATTTGATCAAAGAAAGTTTTGAAACCTTTCTTCCTCAGCTTTTAAGAAACTATAACTTTAGATCAACTAAATTCATAAATGTAGAGCCTAACTCTCTCGTGTTTAAAGAAAGTCAGCTCTTAGTGTGTAAACATGTACCTCTTCAATGAGGAATCCAAACCAGAGAATTAGAATGTTTGGTTCATACATAAGAATGCTACAAAGTAACTGTAAAATGATGTAAAATGTGGGTTTTAAAAAACTATTTCATGTATGCTTAACAGAAATGGAACTATAGACTTTCTTTGTCTGCTCTTATTAATGTAGAGTTAGTGGAAATGTGAAATTACATTGTGAAAAGACAGGAGATGGGAATATAAACTGGAAATACCCACATCAACTGAGCCCTTCTCAGGCTGACTGAAGTGCAGAAAGTAGGTGAATAGATACACTAATGGATCTGTTTTACTGCCTTAGCTCTAGGAATCTATCCTGGATCAGTTGCCTTCTTTTTTACACTTCCAAACAAAATAATGTCCATCTAACACCTGTGGCAGTTATATGATCCAAACATGTTTGTCCATCTTTATGGCATTTGTACTTTGCTTTCTTCTTACCATCTCCAAATGATGGTCAATTGGCCCCAGTCTCTACTCTTTTCTTCTCCTGTTGATGTATAAGGATGGAGTGATATGACAAACTGGACAAAACCACAGAAATTTCTGGGGGATAAAAAGAAGACTGGAATATATGTGTGGAGTATTTGGTTGAACATCTTTTGCCTTTATTATTCTAACTGTAAACTCCTATTTTAATATAATTATCATTGCATAGCACACTCTGATCGTTGACATTCTATACGATTTCACTATTTTATCTTAATCTTGGGCTCAGCAAGATCACTGGATCAGGATTCTGTCAGATTAAGTAAACTACCTTTGAAGTGAAAGAGTAAATACTGGCAGAAATATTCAAGCTAGGTCATGTATTAAGTTCCTTTTTTCCCCATCTTGTTCCTAATGTTGTGAAGAATTTATATCTGAAGATTGTTTACACTTTTTTGTCTAGCAACTAATCTCCTCATGGACAAGGAGTTACAAGGCATTTTTGCAAGTCCTTCCAGATGCTTGATTTTCTGGCTGCTATCCAAGGTAGTCAACCAATTGCTCCCGATTCCAAAGGAGGTGGCATTCATTGGCTGCATAAGCTTAAAGTTGGGTTGCATCTTTTCTTGTATACAACTTCTATCAGTGTAGGTGACCCTTTATTTTCATTGCACGTTTTATGTCTGTCTGTGGTTTCATCAACTATTTAGAGATACTGTCCTCATCTAAATGTAATAAGTCACTTCAGTTGATAGCTTTAGAAAGGATATTTTTGGCCTAAGGAAGAATTTTCTTTGTCATCACAATAAGATGCAGGAACTCCAGTTTTGCTCCAAGAACCACTGTGGCAGATAATAACCAAATATGTAACACAAAAACACTCTGTGAAGGACAAACTTACAACCCAAGTAAATAAGCCCAAAGGTCTATAACAAACAGGCACCCAAAACTGTGTTGAAGGAAAAGCCCTCTCAATGACAATGAAGTTGTCAACATGCCAAATGATTTCATGATACGCTGTAGGTCTACCTCACCACATAAACATTTATTTATATATGTTACAGACATTATATATGTTTCATATAAGATTTTTAGATGAGGATGATAGGTCCACTGTGTGCCTCTTTAGATATACAATATTAATAGCTCATTGTAATAGCACCAACTAGATCATTTACAGGCTGGAAGGCCTCCTAGCCTGTTACTCCTTCACTCTGCCGGTCAGATACATAGGCTGCTGGTGAAATGTTTTCTTTTCAGGGGATTTCTGTTACAAAAGCTTCTGTGGTCAATGCTGACCTGAGCAAGAGTTCACTGGACTTCCCCTGCATTTCCTTCTGTACTCCTTTACTGCTCGCACACACAGAGAAGGGACTAGGGATGTAAGAAAGTAACTCTGAGTGTAGTAATACAGCACTGAAATGCAAGAAGAACTCGAAGACATTCTTCTTGGAGAAGGCAAAGCTCATCTAAACAATCTGTTTTGCACAATAAAAGAACTGGGAGTTCTCAGTTACATTCATAAAACTTCTCTCCCAGCTGACATTGATTTAAAGATTAAATTAGTATGTTCATTTACATGACAGCTGAAAGAGTACATAGTTATGTTGATAAGGATGGGAAGTGTTAAGCTAAAAGGGGGAAGTGTCATTAGTAAGAATTAAATCCACTAAGATCAAAATTTAGAATAAATACCAACATTATGATTAATAATCAAATATCTAAAAATGCATAGTAGTATAGGAAAGGGGAATGTTATCCTTTTGTTGTTTTTTTTTTCAGCTGAAATGCCAACAGACAGAACCTCCTGCAAGGCTATGTGCTGAATGTCTTGCAGGGCTGGGGTTGTGTTGTGGGTTAGCCCCAGCAGGCAGCTCAGCCCCACCCAGCTGCTCGCTACCCTCCTGGTGGGATGGAGAGAGAATTTGAAGGGCAAAATTGAGTAAACTTGTGGGTTGGCATAAAACCAGTGTAATAGGTGAAACAAAAGCGCAGGAAGGTAAGGAATTCATTCACTATTTCCCATTGACAGGCAGGTGTCCATTGCTTTCCATCTTTGGGAAAGAGGGCTTCACCATGTGTAACGTTTCCTTAGGAAGACAAATGTCATAACTCTGAACATTCCCCCTTCCTATTCCTTCCCTCAGCTTTTATTGCTAAGCACAATGTCATGTGCTGTGGAATATCAGTTTGGTCAGTTGGGGTCAGCTGTCCCAGCTGTGTCCCCTCCGAGCTTCTTGTGCACCCCCAGCCAACTCGCTGCTGGGGTGGGGTGAGAAACAAAAAGCCTTGACACTGTGTAAACACAGCTCAGCAACAGCTAAACCATCTTTGTGTTATCAGCATTGGCTTGGTCACAAATCCCAAACATAGCACCACACAAGCTATTACACAGAAGATCAGCAGTCAAAACCAGTACAGGATAAAATATCCTTTGCCTTTTGACAGTTACAGAGGGCTGAGTGTTATAGCCTGTAGCATTAAAAGTGGCTGAAATTGTTACACAAAACTGAAAAAAAT
This sequence comes from Falco naumanni, assembly GCF_017639655.2. Lineage (NCBI taxonomy): Eukaryota > Metazoa > Chordata > Aves > Falconiformes > Falconidae > Falco > Falco naumanni. The sequence goes on along the minus strand of NC_054058.1, from coordinate 7,536,201 downwards.
TTATTGATTCAAGTCTGGGAACCTGGCTCAGTTTGCTTAATTTTATCTCCTTTTTTTCTGCACCACCTCCACCCCCCATTATGTGCTTTGTTTGATTGGCTTTTTTTCTTCTTTTGTTAATGTTGGTCTATAGTATAATGAGTCTATATTGCATGTTTAATTAGGCTTATTTCCAGCTGTGCTGTCACTGGCCATGTTGTATAGCTGTGGATAATTAGTATCTGAAGTCTCCACTGGCATGTGTGAGAAGCCTGAGAAAAGAATCTCAAGAAGCAGGTGTACAAGCGGGATATCACCTCTGATGTTTTACCCCTTGGGTATCAGAGAGGACATAGGTTTTGAAGAAAGTGGTAATATCTTTTATTAGTTGTGAAATATTCAGAATATGGAAAGAATATCAGGGTCATGAGAGGGTCAACTGAGGGAGGAGTAGAGTTAACCTACCTTCAGCCTTTCAGGGACAGAAATGAAAACCACAAAATTATTCAAATTAGAGGCGGTGCTGTATGGAATCCTTTCCTTTCCACATGCTTTCGGTTTTTGTTGCAAGCAGTTTATATTTGGGAACAGTTTCTCTTTTTCTGTCAATAGCTACTTCATGAACGTGCAGTCATAAGGCATTTTTGTAAGGCCTTCTGTGGGTCCAAGGCTGCCTCCTGTGCATGAGTCCAAAGGAACATGGTTTGCACACCAAGGGGCAAAAATAAAAGTGTAAACTGATGGATATGATAAATATCCTGAATTTTAAAATCCTTCTGCTCCAATACCTCAGTGCGTCACACCATCATCAGCTCCCAGGACAAAAACTTGAAGTCATGGGTTATGAGTTAATTGCTTGCAAGAGGCTGGTGTGTGTAGCCTGAGCCAGACAAAACTGTATTTAATTCAGCATGATTTACTGGATGTATTGAGGAGGAAGACAGACAGTTTGGGTTTCCTCAGTTTAAACTCTATGACTGTATTTATGCTGATAATTGAACAGTCTGAGAGGTTTTTCCCAGGTGCTAAGTATGATTTTTTTGTGTACAGTGCTCAGCTATTGTCACTGACCTGTTTTGGCCGCAGCCAAATAACACTCTTCCCAGACAATTCACATGCACAGCTTGAAAGTTGACAAGAACCAAAATGTTTTGGGCTATAAGAGTAGGTGAAAAAGGGCCAGCCTGTACTAGAGAAGCGTTGGGCGCATTTACCTTCCTGGTATAGACATTAGGTATCCTGTGAATAACATACCTTTGTCAGCAGTCCATGGTAAAATAGTTGTGCAGCTGTCACTTGCCATGAATTAACCAGGGCTGAACCTAATGTGGACTGTGGAAAAGGGTATTTGGGATCATTATATTTGGTTCTGACAACAACATTTTGTGGATCCCAGTGTTATTTTCTTTTTAGAACAGGTAGTCCTCTCCATCGTGTAGTTTGTGTATCATCATCATCTGTATGAAGATGAAATAACTATGTTAGTGGTGTTTTGATTTGGTTTCCTATTACATACTAGTTCTCTGGAAGCTGATCCGGCTCACTGCCTTGTTTCGTATTGGTAAGTGGGAATGGTAGTGGAGAAGTGGGACTGTAAAATTTTGAAAAGAACCTAACCGTTACACTTCTGAAATGCCATCATAATTCCTGAAAAGAGTTTTACGTCAGCTGCTTCCACTCCTCTAGTCAGCGGCTCAGTGGGGGGCCACCTCCTTGAACTATATCTCCCACGGTGCAGCCGGCCGCAGCCTTGGCCATCTCCTCCCTGCAGGCTTGGGGTGTCTGGTGCCTCTGAGCAGTCACCTGCATTTTCTGATTCATGTGTGATGATACCTGCTAGGAAACCTGCTTTCAAGCAGTCAGACATTTTTCTGCATAGTATTTTGGTCAAAATCCTGTCTTTCCAATCTTCCCAGCCCTTTGTGATTTCTAAAGAGAAGCCAGCCAGCTCAATTTAGAGGCTTTAACTCTTCACTCACCTCTGAAAATGCTCTGCAGCACAGGAGAAATTCTGCTACCTGCAGCTGATAGGTAGGGAAACAGAGGCATGTTCTCTGATCTGTGGTGAATAGCACAACTTGGGAACAGAGTCCAGGTCGTGTGCCCCCCCGCCAAGTACGCTGGAAATAGGTGACTCAGAGGTGAAAGGCTGCAGCTGTGAGGTGGCCAGTCCTCCTTGTTTAGCAGAGATAAAAATTCCTGAAAAGCCTGCCCAGGCTTATGGCAGGTAGTTATGACTTACTGCATGTGAGGGCCTTTATATTGGGCTTTATGTGCCAGCTGTAGCAAGCTCAGATGCCTCTAACCTTGGATTTTAATCTGTATTATTTTAATGTTTCTCCTTGATTTAAATAAGGAATATTCCTAAGTGGAATAACATGGAGGTATGTAATTTCTTCTGGAGAAAGTGAACTACTGTAAATCCTCACTAGGGCATTGAACAAATTTGTTTAAAAAAAGAAAATTGAGCCCAGAACTGGATTTTCTAATTCAGTTCATTCCTGTGCTAGCACAATAGAGCAGTGGCTGCTACTGCATCACCCAAGTTTCCCTGCCTGCAGTGGTTTTGCTTTCCTGCCTCCAGGAACAAGGTACCTCCCCTTCTAACGCAGCAAAGCTAAATTTAGCCCCTGCAGAGTGCACATTTCCTATATTTAGTGTTGTGAAAGTCAGACTTCAGCTAGGAACTGGCTAAACTATGAGGCATTCTGCAATCCAGGAGACAGAAATAGTAACAGTGAAGTGCCTCCTTGGGTTTTCCCCCTCTGGCCAGGCAGCAATGGCAGCGGAGGGGCCTATGCAGGGCCAGGCTTTTGTGAAAAATATGTATCATGGCAGTTATCATGGGATTCCTGAACGTGAGCGGAGCTGCAGTGCCCAGTGCCGCTGGGAGGATGCTGAACATAGCTGCTGGCTTTGTGATGGAGGGAGGCCGCTAGCAGCTCAGCCCTGGCAGCCCAGTGACGGTGATTCTGGCAGCCTGGTGCAGCATCGCCAGGGGCACTGCAGGGGTGATTTAGGCTAGATTTTACTCCTCTGTCCTACAGTTGTCTGTCTGCTTGTGTGTGCAGAAATATGCGTATGTTTGTATATGTTGAAAGGGCCCAAAGCTTGACTAGTATCAGCTTGGCAAGATTTGTAAATCAATATAATACTGTTTGTTAAACCAGGTGATGTATTTGGGAAAGAAATGGGAAATCTGGGTCTCGCATCAGAGCAGGTGATTCAGGCCACAGATACAGCAGTGGGGGTGGAAATGTGTTGCGGCTTTTACTTACGTGGCGGCTGACCAGGTGGATGAGTTGTGTGGTCATGGCGGCACACCGATGGCAGTGCGCATTCCCCCTGCGTGGCACTGCACCGGCTCCTGAGCACAGGGGGCACTGCTAGAAGTCTCACAGCCTGGGGCTTCCCATGTCTGAACTCTAATTCAAAATGTAGGATGTGCCAGCATTGAGCCCTTTTTCTGTTGCCAGTGGAGGTTAATGGAGTTAATGCAAATGGGTATTAAGTGATCACTTTAGACTGCCTCGTGGGTCCTGCAAGCCATGCCATTTAATTCCTGGGTGAATTGGAAAGCACCTTTTGGACAAATATCAGATCAATTTGGTTGAGCAATTTGCTGGGTTGTTTGTGTTTTTTTTTTTTTCATTCAAATCTGCAGTCTGTACCTTAAACAAGATTGGATTAAAATTTGATCAAAAAGGCTGGTACATAAGAGACAAGCCTCCGTCAGGGTATTATTCTAAGAGCCTTGTGTGAGCCTGTTTTCAGAAGAAATGTAAATGCTCTAGGAAGAGAAGTATGTAGGGCTAGAAGATTCCTGAAATGATCCCCTGCTATCATAGCCATCAAGCCATACAATGATAAAACTTTTCTAAACTGATCTTGTTATTTCCTAAAAATAGCCATGGCTTTTTGCCACCTGTACTCCTCCTGGGAGGCTCTTCCAGAATAGCACAGGTAGAACCATTTTCTAATCTCCAGCCAATTTTTATTGTGGCTTGCCCACTCCCATTTTACTCCCATTTGTTCTTGTACTATTTGTTCTTCTTCTTCTTCCTCCCCAAATATAAATACACCTGGGATAATCATATTTGGTGCCAGCCTTTGCTTGGCTGGGCTAAACAAGCAGAGCTCTTCAAATTGTAGATTCTGAAATAGGCTATCAAGCTTCAGGACCGTTGCCACAAAGCATAAATGCTTCCTTCCCCCCCCCCCCCCCCCCCCCCCCTTCTTTTACCCCTCTGTCCATCAGAGAACATTTCACGAGTGGGGTTACTGTGGCATGGGGAAAATTTGCCGTGATGTCTTTTTATGAAACGTGGCATCAGAGTAGTTTTGAGTCAGAGCATTGCACTGAGAGAAACATTTTATGATGCCACTTGCCAGGTACTGGTGTAGATGGGCCATTTTCCTTTTTTAATACCTTGATTTGTAATTATTTTTATGCAGAATAGCTTAGTTGCTATAGAGAAAATCATACCGTTATAAGCCAAGGAGCATGACCATTGAAAACCATTTGAACAAAGCAGCAAGAACAGAGGAAAAAAAGAGCAGAGCCTTCAAAACATCTCAAATTTTCCTAAATTTTCTGAGAGATGCAAAAGCATGTAAAAAGTCTTCAGGGCAGCATTCGCACAGTTGCTTCTTACATACAGGCTGGTGCTTGGAAAGGGTAAAATGTTTCTAGTCTTGTGACAGTATCCCAGACTGGAGTGAGCCCTCTGTTCCTTTTGCCTCTGTCTCCTGGCTGAGCTTCCACACATGTAAAGAGTTGTCATTGATGGCTTTTGACCACTCCTTTCAGCTGGGCACCAACAGTATGGAGCTGACAGGCAGTGAAAACTGAATCTGTGTAGGAATGAGAAGAGGGACACATGTCAGAAGAGCAGGGCTGAGTCCACGCAGCAAAGGACAGCTTGTGGCTGAGAACAGCAGTCAGTAACCACTGCTGTCCATGGAATCGTGCAACCTGAACTGTCTTGGGGTGGGGGGTGTTTACCGCACACTGCGGCCACAAATGACAGGCACAAAGACAATCCCTTGCTACTCAAGTTCCCGTTTAATTTGTCTGTTACCCATAAAGCACACTCTGACTTGAGCATTCATGCTTTAACACAAGCATTAAGAATATCTTTTAGAGTGTATCTATTTTGACATCCTTTGGCCCCATGTTCAGGGCAATGCTTTGATGATAAAAGGGGAGTGAAAGGGCATTTATTTTAGCTGGAGGCCAAAAGCTGCTACAAAGGAATGGGAAGGGGATTTCATACTGAAGGTAATCAGAGGAGATGAAGTACTTAAATGAAGTGAATGCTTCACTGCACTTAGAGTTAATGCTGAATTTCACTGGTCTGGGAAAAAATGCTGAAATGTTGCTGCTTAGATTTGTGTTAATAATTTTTTTACATGCTACTAAATGACCCAAATCACTTTGTCATGGGAACAGAAGAGTAATGATCCCACTGGTGTCCTGAAGACTCTAGGAAAAGACTCAGTACAAAGCAAGCCACCTCTATGCTATGTGACAAGAAAGTGTGTAAATGATTTAATATTATCTCACTGGTAGATCCAAGAGCCAAAGGAAATGGAGGCCTTGTTGGGCAAACGGTGCCCAAGAGCTAGAGTCACAGCTCCAGTAACTTGTAGTCTGAACAAATGCAATGGAGAAACAAGGGAGGATGTAGCATTGAACTAAATGGGAGGTGAGGAGTGATAGCAGTGTGGTACACTGTGGGAGCATGTGCCACTTCAGCAATATTAAGAGCTCACAAGCAACCTTACCTCCTGCTTCTAATCAATCTGCACTTAAAGGTGATGGAAACTAAGTGCAATACAGCTGCTTGTGTAGCAAAGAGTCTAACAGCAGTGGTTGCAGGCAGCTTCCTATGGCCTGGCTGGGTGGCAACTGCCAAAGTGATGTCTAAAAGCTCAGCTCTCAGAGCCTGTATAGCCCTGTCAGCGCATTGCCATGCCTCAGCTACAGGGTGCCACCTGCCCAGGGCCATCTGGGAGCTCCCTGTGGCACAGAGCAGAGGTGCTCAGGGAGATCTGGCTAGGCTGCACCCACCTAGGCCTCAAGCTTTTGCTGTTTCTCTGTATCACGTGACACTAAAGTGGTGGTGAAAACCAGCTCTGTTGCCAAACTCACAGTGACTCTAAAAAGGCCAGAACTGCAGCCTGGCAAGGTATTTAGTAGTGCCATCCTCACAGCCATAACCCAGGTAGCCAAGGGATGCAAAACTCTTTGTGATTCTTTTTCCCTCTCATGTTCCTAATTCACCTGCTAACTAGCTACTGAGTACCAGTTGCCCTTTTTCTGTCTCTCAGGTACTTAATTCTGCTGCCAAAACGTCTCCCTCCCTGGCAGGCAACATGAGGGAGGATGGCACCCCTCTCTCCTTCCCCAGATGGTCATTGCTGTCTTCTCAGCTACCAACTGCTGAATGTGAAAAGAATCATGACATGAGTGTTGACATAGTGAGAGGCTGAGAAATTCCCTGGCTTATAGTACTGTCCTCAGCCCGACCTTCCTCTTCATCTATATTTTCGTTTGCCGCTCAGGGTGGAGGAGTGAGGCCGTGAGTCATCCTGGGGGCTGATGACTCATATTTTCAGTTAGAGCCGTCAGCATGCTGAGGGTTTCTTGAGGCTCTGCCCAAGCTTTCCTGCCTGAAAGCTCAGCAGAGGGAGGGGACTCTCTCCATCAGGGGTATGCACATGGGTTTTCCTCACTCTGATTTCTAGCCCCTAGTTGTCTTTTCTCTATTTCATTGTTTCCTACCTTCCTGGTAGCTTTTACCTCCCCTACAATCCACCTCTGTGCTTTTTGGTTCCTGACTGAATCTGCCTGTTTTCCATATATGCTAACATTTTCCTCTAATATCCCGTATTCTTCTGCTGTTGGAGAAAGCCTGCTGGTATTTACCGTCTATATGAGATTGCTGCTCTACTGCGACTTGAACAGCCTGTGTCAGTGTGCTTTTGGTTGTGCTAAGAAAGACCACGTTCTTTTTAGTGTTCTGTTGCTAAAATGCACGTGTTACTGTATGCCATCCCTTGCAGCTGGTATTGCCATGGGTTAAATGGGCTCCTTTCCAACTGTGCATCTGTGGTTCTTAAAATACCCATCCAGTCCCTAGTTGAGGTTTACATATCATCCATGGTGACAGGCTGAAGCAGCTGCTAGGCCCAAGCATCTCCTCTTTTGAGGTTCACCTTCACATCAGACTACAGTATCAAGCAGCAGCACATGTGGGATCTCAGGGAGCAATGGCAGCTAGGAAGTTGTCCATGCCTGAGGCAGGGTCTGGTCCAAAAGGAGATGATGGGAGACAATCTTGAGATGGTTGGTGAGAAGTTGCAGGAAGGATTCTGTAAGCCATGTGGTGATATTGGAAGGGTATCTAAATGAGAAGGGCAAATGAGAGATGCAGTGTGCTGGGGCAACTGGAAAAGAGGACAGCATTGGAGGGTAGCAAAAAAGTAGTTGAAATAACCCTTCCCAGCTCCTTTGAACTGAGGAATTCTGACCTTCAAAAGCACCAAAACACAAACACACACAAAAAAAGAACTTATTTGTTTTGTCCACTGTGTGACTGATGTGTTGGCAATGTTCTGTTGTCATTCTGCATGGCTTTTAATTAACGTTACCTAGAAAAAGTAAGGGGCAAAAATGATTCACTATGACTGAGTTCTAACCATGGGGGAGTTCATAGGAAAGCCAAAAGTATCATGGATAAGAATGGAAAGCCAAATCAGGTTTTTTTCAGTCTTTTCGGTTCCTTCTCTATTTGTAGACTTTTTAAACAAAAAACATAGAAGGAAGTGATGCAGGTGAGTTATGGTTTAGTTCAGTCATTTTTTTCTCTGATTGCTTTCCTTTTTCCAAATTGAGAAGAAAAAAGTGAGAAAGGAGAGAAAAGTGAAAAATAATTCAGTTTGGGGCTCTTAATTGAAACACAAGCTGAATTTTTAATCTCACTACAAATTTTCTCCGTAATTTTGATTTTTTAAGAAAGCTGAAGATTTTGTTTGTTGGAGAAGCAAACCCAGCCCCTATGAATTGAAAGTTTAAACCACTCTGTGCTTGACAGAATGAACAAATGGCTCCTGTTCTCTTCACACACCTTTGCTTCAGCAGATTTTAAAAGATGCAGTATACATAAAGAAGACATAACTACACCATTTACCAAACTACAGTGCACCTCACATTTTGTGTGATAGGTTAAAAAGCTTGTATTTCATCTGAGCCAGCTCACGCGTGGATAATAAATAAATCAGCTGCTAACAGGCTATCGAGGATGTGAAGCCACTCTGCACCCTTTGTCTAATTATGAAGTCTAAAAAAACAGTATCAGGCTGGGAAGTGTATATACATAGAAGTTTTCAGATCAAAGTGTCCCCCCCAAAAAAAAGATTTGCTGAGAGAAAGTAGCTTCCAAAAAACTCTGGATAGTTGCTGTGTTCATGGAGCCAAGCCCCCTGGAAGCTGCCAGCCATGTTTGTGTCTTTTGGCACCTCTGCAACATACATAAATAGCTGGAGACCTTTCTGCAGCCAGGAACAAGTGGATGAGAAAAAGACTCTGTTTCTAAATTTGAAAAGAAAGCTGTAAACAACAGGCATGCTGATTGTAAGTATGCCAGAGGACTTCAGGAGTTTGCCCTTTGATCCTCTCTGCAGGCAAGGTCAACTTCCCTCTGTTTTTTGTAAACACAGATGGTGCATGAGCAGTCTGGGACTGCTCTTTCCTGAGGACCAAATCCCAAACCAGGAAGAGGAAACTTATCCCAGTGCTTTAATAAAGTGTTGGTTACCAGTTGTCCAGAGTGGCTGCCTTAACAATACATGGTCCTGCTGTGCAGTTCCTCTAGTCAATCTAGCCTTTGAAGAGGTCAGGCAGGGTTATTTTTAGGGGAAATCAGAGCAATAAATAAAGATCTTAAGCCATGGGGCACAGTGCTAAGTTAAGTAAATGGCAATTTACTACAATTTGAGTGGTGAAAGAGTCCACATCCTACCCCTCTCCAGGACCGCCATGTATTTGGCATCTGGCCACGTGAATTTGTAACAGATATAAGATGACTTTGCTGTTCCCTAGTGTTATTCAAATGCCAGCCATATTTCCAATTTCCATGAGCTCTACACACGCTACACAGTGGGCTGCACATTCTGTTGATGGTGCAGTTTTAACTGCTTCAGATCCAGTCAGGAGAGAGCGGTGTGGTCTACTCAGAGAAGCAAAGCTGTATGTTAAGCTATCTTTTCCAAGATTTCCATTATTTAACAAGTTGGGGTCTCATTTTAAAGTGGCTTAGTTGTTCTTAACTGAAGATTTTGCTACATTATTTTGCAGAATTATTTGTATCATTTCATAGGATCATAGAATAATTTATGTTGGAAAAGACCCAAGATGCCACGTCTACACATTCATGTATTCAAAGAGAAACATAATCCAACAAGATAACTCAGGACTTTTCCAGCCACAGTATTATCTCAATGGCATTTTAGTTCCTTTAGAAAAAGGGGTTGTATAGCATGCTAGGAGCACAACTGAAGGCAGTGGCTACCTAGGTGGTATTGTGCATCACTGAAAACTAGAGCTGAGTAGGCACCTGCATGTGGTGCATTTCACACCTCACCAGCTCATAACCACTGGAATAACTTTTCAATTGTTCCTTACTGCAGGCAAGGTTGTGAACTCCAGAGAAAACATAAACCAATGCCTAATCCCCAAAATTGCTCAAGGTACTTCAGTTATTAAGCCTTTTGGCTGCGTTTTGCTTGCTTTTCTAGCTCAGTGAAGTGATCCTTTAAAGTTTTCAGTACTGGCTGTAGCTCTGGCTACAGGCACTTTTTGTAGCTTTTTTTGCTGATGTATTTCAAATACTACTTTTCAGAATCATTTCCATGAGTTTTCTACTTCGATCTTTGTAAAGCTGAGTAGCAGATGATCAATTTTTATATCCATTTTTTATTTTGGGCTCTGGACTTATTGTAGGAAAGAAGGGCTCATTCTATGGGTCACCAGAATGTTCATCGTGGCACTTGATATTCTGCTATTTGAGAGGATGTTCCTTCCCGTGTCTGGCCAGTCACATTTATCCAACTGCTTTTTGCAGCATCCACAGCCCATTTATTACAGATTGTCCAGGAGTATTCAACTGTTTGTGCAAAGCATGTTTTCCTTAGAGTTCTTGTTGTGGTTTAACCCCAGCTGGAAACTAAGCAGCACGCAGCCACTTGCTCACTCCCTCCTGGTGGGATGGAGGAGAGAATTGGAAAAGTAAAAGCGAGAAAACTTGTGGGTTGAGATAAAGACAGTTTAATAAGTAAAACAAAAGCTGTGCGTGCAAGCAGAGTAAACCAGAAGGAATTCATTCATTGCTTCCCATCAGCAGACAGATGTTCAGCCATCTCCAGGAAAGCAGGGCTCCATCACACATAGCAGTCACTTGGGAAGACAAATGCCATAACTCCAAATGTCTCCCGGATCCTTTTTCTTCCCCCAGCTTTTTATGCTGAGCATGATGGCATATGGTGTGGGAGATCCCTTTGGGCAGTTGGGGTCAGCTGTCCCAGCCGTGTCCCCTCCCAGCTTCTAGTGCCCCCCCAGCCTGCTCGCTGCTGGGGTGGGTGGGAAGCAGAAGAGGCCTCAGCTCTGGGTAAGCACGGCTCAGCAATGACTAAGACATCCCTGTGTTATCGATCCTGTTTTCAGCACAAATCCAGGACACAGCACCATACTAGCTGCTGTGAGGTAAATTAACTCCATCCCAGTGAAAACCAGCACAGAACTCCAGTCTTTTAAAGGTTTTGCTCTTGCTTATCTTTTTCACAGCATTCTTGGAAATGGCATGGTGCAGTTCATTGATTACACCTGTCACTGCAATAAACTCAGCTTTATCCATAGTACGTAATAAAGTTTAATAACATACACAGCAGGGTCTGGACACTACCAATGAGATCAGTTTCTCTGTTTCACAGGGGAGCATTGTTCCTCCTGCTTTATAGACAGAGAACAGCACCTTGAAGAGATGAACAAGGAAAACATGGGAAAACCTGGTTTGTTTTCTGAATACTTTTTTTGTTGTCCAAATCAGAGGACAGTCCTGCCTTGCTGACATTCCTCTGGTGCCATGAATTGCAATGTACTTAATTACCAAGTAGCAGTGTTCCTCCGTGCAAGAATATTTTGTTCCCAAATCTTCCTCACATCAAGACACAAGAAATAACTGTGTGGATGAGAGAGCTGTTACTTTAGAACAGCTGTTGAAATGCACATAAACACCCTGCTGAAATTGTTCTGGTTATTTTGCATATGATTTACATTAGTAAGAGGCTTTAATAACCATTTCTAGTTTGAAATTTCAGCTCCTGTTTACAGCAAATGCTGGTACAAGTTGCAGTAGATTAGAGTGGTTCCAGAACACTGTTCTGCTGTTTACCTGCAGAGAGTAGAGGTGGCTGGGGGAAGGCTCCCTCCGGGACACGTAATGGAGGACACTTCTTAGCTGTTGCCTGATGAATTTTATCCATTTTGTCCTCAAAGCTCCTACTTCCTACAGCTTCCTGATGCCCTCTGTGCTGGGCATTAAGATGGCTTCAATTACATTCCTGGTGAAGAGTTTCTGTATTAGCATAGCTGACGCCCAGTGGGTTTTTTTCGTTGTCATAACAAGGCAAGTATCAGGGCAGTGGGGAGACGAACCTGTTCCCTGAGGGCAGGGCTAGGCTAAAAGTGAACTGTGGTGTGACGGAAACATATCTGACGTGTGGAAAAAGAGAGGGCTGCCATCTCTGTGACACTGCTGCTCTTCTTAAAAGAGGATACTTTGTTTAAATGACTGACATGGAAATATAGAGACATATCAGAATGAGACATACTGCATTTTGGACATTCAGTACAACTGCAGGGAGACTGTATGGGATGATGTGTTAGCAGTAGAAGCACATGTACACACCAGAGTGGTTATAAATTTACTCAGTGTGTTGACCTTTGTGGAGACACACCAGTTAGCAGTGGATGATGGCTTTGTCAGAAGTTCTTTAGTTTCTAATGTAAAATACTCAATTAAGTATATATTTGATGTCTTCTATTTGCTCCATGCTATTTTTTGTTTGTAAAGCAGTTTAATTTCCTAGAGCTAGTAGTAAAACACACAACATTTCTCTGTCCAAAGAAATCTAAACTCCTTAGCAGTGTTACTGTAGCAGCACAGCTCTATGGTTGTCCACCTGTGTTGTAGGTACAGGGTGAAAATTCAAAAATTTCTCATTTGCTAATGGTAGATTGTTGGGTTTTTTTTTCAGACTTGAAGGTCTTGGTGATGATTTCTGAACAAATACCTCAGGTTGAAGATGGACCTCAACACCTGGGGAATATGATGGCAACTAAAAGCGCAGTGATTTTGCACTGAACGCCCTGTAAGACCAGGCTCAAACCATCTCTGGCTTCACTGACACACAAGATAATCCCCTCGCCTTGTCCCCGAGAAGGCTGAGCAGATACACCTCTTTGGCGGTGCTGGAGGCCAGCAGAAACGCAGCCACGTAAGTAAATAGTGAATGTTGTTAATAAAGGTTGTTGATATGTTTTCCTTATTAGTGTGCGCATGGCTTCTGTCACATCCCTTGTAACTGTTTGTTGTGGAAGCTGGTTGCTTTCTTTCCAGTACCCCAACTCATATTTTTTTTTTTAGCTCTCAGTCATGGACTGAGAAAATGGAAAAATATGTTGCCCTCTGGATTTGGTGCCAGTGCCAGTGTTTGGCAGCGGGAGCACAAGGTGGCCCCTGTGAGGCACTGGACACAGCCGGTTCCAGCCGGATGCAGCCGCCCTGCCACAGGGTGCGGGGAGGCGCCTCAGGGAAAGCCTGTGCAAGCAAGGGCAAAACGCTGCTCTGCAGTGAGGAGTGAGGGGAAAAAGTGTGAGAAGCAGCCGTGCGAGCCCTGAGGTGAGGGCAGGAGGACGGGAGGAGGTACCCCAGCGGTCTGCAGCCCTCAGCACTGCACCCCGCGGGTTCCATTGGGAAGGCTTTCTCCATGGTCCTAAGAGGTTGTGTTTTGAGAGGAAATGTTACGATCTAAATGTGTAGACTGCTGCTGGGCTGTGTCTGGGGCTCAATTTTCCACCTTAAACCAGCTGTTAGCATCTTGAAGATCATCCAGTGTAGAAACTGGGAGTCTGTGAGGCTGAGAAGGGATAGAGATGTAAGGGCTAATGAGTGGGAAACTGTCTTGTGTGTTTGTCTGGTACCGACATGGCTGTGCAAGCAAATACTCCCTTCTGATCGACCCAAAGTAATGAAATAATGGTCTTTGCCATCTCTGTGGTTATATCGCTTTATTCTATTTGCAGCATGATAGGTAAGGCTATTACACAGAATGAGAAAGACACAGTTTCAGTCTGTTTTCTGAAGGTGTTCGGTCAGCTTGGCAGCCGGGGCCCTCAGAGGAAGGACAGTTTAATGCCTTCTCGCATAAGGGCAATACACCTATCTAAACATATATTTTTCTGTGTTTTGGAACTTGCAGATGTTGCTATACCAGAGGTGCCGAAGTTTTTTCTCAGTGATTTGAATGACACTTAGTTTTTCAGGGCTCCTGTCTTTGTGGAGAGATGCAGGCTTCTGAGCAATCTAGATGGCTTCCCTCAAAAGTTGCTTTGGGGGGTTAGTCACATGGAAAACTGCTCTTCTCAAGGTGCTGTGTTTTTCAAAGCAGTGACAGGATTTGTGATAATGAGAGAAGTGCAAGGAAATGGGGAGTGAGGGGAATTAGATTATCACCCTATGGGGTCAGGCTGGCTGGCTGGGAATGTGTCCAACACAGCAGAGGACCAGTAGGACACTGCAGACTTCTTCCTGATTGCAGTCTGAGCACTTTGTGGCATGTAAAATCCTTGCTCCTTCAGTGAAGTGGTTGCTGATGCTGAGAGCCCACCCAGATCCAGATAGAACCCATGGAGTAATTCCGTGGAGTCTCAAGATTTTGGAATGGCATTCTGCATTTTAGTAAGTCAAAAAAAAATGAAACCCAGTCACACCCAAAGAGTCTGCTTGGGCCAGCTGAACATGATAAATGACAATGTGACAGAATTGGGTAGAGGCTAAGAAAACAAGCATTTTGTGAAGCAAGAAAAGAGGGTATCATCTGGGTCAAAGGGAGAAGGTAATGGGAGGATAAATTTGAAAGATGGAGGACAAAGGTGTCGTGGTTTAACACCAGCTGGCAACTAAGTACCACACAGCGTTCACTCATGCCCCACATCCCTGCCCAGTGGGATGGAGAGGAGATTCAGGGGAAAAAAACATAGAACTCGAGGGTTGAGATAAGAACAATTTAATAATTGATAGAAAATAAAATTTTAATGATTATAATAATAATAACGAAAAAGAGAGGGAAGGGGAGAGGAATAAAATCCAAAGGGAAGGAAAAAAACCCCAAATGATACACAATACAGTTGCTCACCACCTGCTGAGCGGTGCCCAGCCGTTCCCCGAGCAGCGATCAGCAGGCCCTGGACAGCTCCCCTCAGTTTATATACCGAGCATGACGTTCTATGCTATGGAATATCCCTTTGGCTAGTTTGGGTCAGCTGTCCTGGCTGTGTCCCCTCCCAATTTCTTGTGCCTCTCCAGCCGTTTTGCTGCAGGGCCCGAGAAACCAAAAAGTCCTTGACTCAGTATAAACATTACTTAGCAACGACTAAAAACATCAGTGTGTTGTCAACATTATTCTCAAACTGAATCCAAAACACAGCACTGCACCACGTATTAAGAAGAAAATTAACTCTATCCAAGCTGAAACCAGGACAAAAAGTTTACCAGAGAAATGCTGTCCAAAAAGAATGTGCTTGTGCAATTTTGTTTTGATGAGCTCTTACAGATGGGCCTCAAGGTTTCTATCTAGTTTATTGTAACAATCTAGATGAGCTCAACAGTTAATCTTCACCTAGCAGTCAGCCACTGACACTGTGATACATTACAGGGAGAGCCTGTTTTTAAAAAAAGTGATTTATTGAGAGCAAGACATCACAAGCCTGTGTCAAAATAAAAAAGGAACAAAGAAACTGATACATTTGCAACTTCATATTCCCAGCAACCTAATTACAGAACCTCCTCTTTTAAGTGAAGGCTGTCATGTTTTTAAACACACTTAGACCCCTAAGGATGCATAGAGGTGCCTCATGGCATTTGTGAAAGTATCTGCATGTCCTACTTAAGAGCAATAGGTTAAGTAACTTTCATTTTCTTACTTGCATTTTGGATGCTTAATTTTTTTTAAAAAAGCTAATGCTGGAAGGTCAGATATGTCACATTTTGTGTTTATTTATTTATTACTAATGTGTACCTGTGGTCACAAGCATTATTTAAACATTTTCACCATATTTATAGGCATCATACAGTATGCATGCCACAGAATTGTTTAAATTGACTTTTTTTTTAAAAGGAATTTATAAAGATTATTTCCTCCCTACTTTTCAGTTCTCATATAAAAGCTATAAACAATACAGGGTATTGTAATAGTGATATCTAAAGTGTTTATTGATCTGAATCTGGAATGACTTTTCTCTACTGTGATTTCCTTTCTAAAGGATTATCCTTCTCTTCCAGAGAGCTTTGATTTCCCAGTGATGGATTATTCATGCTTCTTATAAATATTGGGTTAGACTAGTCACGGAAATGAAACATCACCTTTAACAGAGGTGAGCAATCAAACAAATGGAGTACATGTTGCAGAATGCATGGATTGGAATACATACCAAATAGAACAAAATTATTAACCAAACAGTTGTTTTTCTTTTCTCATTGCTACTTGTTTTTTTTCTATTTCCTTCCTTCTCCTTATTCATATTTCCTCTTCTTTCTCTTTGCCTTCTTCCTTCCTGCATAGATGGAGAACTACATTTGTAAACTTTGATTCAGCACAGGGCTTAAATGCAAAACTTACGCTTATTGCCAGGTCAAAGTAGTAGGTCTTAATCTCCCCTTATTCATGCAATTTAGTGAAAGGAATTGGAAAGAATATGGGTTACATTGACACTAGAGGAAGAACCATCACTTTTTGTAGGCAACCATCAGAATTTTGGGATGTTTTCTGTATGTAAGCACAAGATTAATTACATTCTGTTACCAAAGGCAAGGAAGAAATAATCTGGTAAAAATCTCTGCTGACAATCTATACTACAGGATCAAAGAAGTAAGAACTACCATTGGTGCAACAATTGCAGATATAAGGGTGAGGTTAATGAAAAAAATTAATGGCTTAGGGTGCTGGAAAAATTATCTTTTGTATTATTGATCTGTAGGCTAGTTTGGTTTGTCAGAGAAGAAAATCCATCTGTCTGAGTTTTCTAGCTGTGGCCCCATGTTTTCAGCAAATTTAAAACAAAATACGGCATCACCCTTCTTGTTTAAAGGCTGTTCTTGCATTCTGTGGTGGTTGTTCTGAGTTGATGATCTGAGCGTTTTTCGTTCTCCTGCCTGCAGCCATGGTTTCTCATATTACCAGTCTGGATCATACTTAGACATGTATATTTAAGTTCTAGTTCTGTTGTAAGGTAAGTTGAAATACTCATTGCTGACCCACTCTGGCAATGGTGAAGTGTCTAATTATGAATGCAAAAATATAAATCCTATTGGCTAGAAGAAATATGACTGTGAAGTTGTCCCTTAAGTTTGCAGGCGAGGTTTGGATGTTTTCCCATCATCTATATGATTCCCCAGTGCAAAACCATCTCATATTGAGCTGTGCAACCTCCACTAAGTCTCTGGGGTGGATTACTCGTGTTACAATAATGGCTCGGCCAAAAGAACCTGACAGGGAACAAAATAAATGAAAATTGTGGAATAGGTGTATGAAGATTTGTGGTGGCTGCTAAGTGGTCTGGACCACTTGGTCACTAACAGCTGTGTACAGCTGAAACTCATAAAGCAGCAAACAAGCTGCTGCCACAAGAAAATGCCAAGCTGACTAGTAGAATTTTGTTTTTCTCATTGGATGCATTTGGATGTTAGTTTGAACTATGTATTACCCTACAGAGTTAGCTCTCTCATTTGATCTTAAAAACAGTGTTCAGACTTAATGGTTTCAGAGAGAAACAAAGGAAAGCTTCCAGGAAACCAAGCAGGTTGCTTCCCTTGTGGGACATGGAGTGGTAGGTTCTGCAGGTAACTGTGATTCATCAGCCTGCCTGCAGCAGGGAGACAAACCTCTGCAGCCACTTCTTGTGCTGGAGCTGTGCCTGGTGTCACTTTGTTGTCCTCCATCTACGGAGTAGGTTCCAAGAGCACAGCAAGACAGCCAGGTTAGCAGTCACTCTGTGAGCCGCATTCCTGTTACAGAACCCTAGAGGATGTCCTTTCTAAGTTGCTAGAGGCACTAAGAAAATCAATAGCAGTTGACATGCCAACAGGCTTGAAAGATTGTCCTGCTGGTGGTATCCCCAGTGCCTGTCAAATTGCTATTTGGCCCTCAGTAGTGAAGGAGAGTGGGAATTTGTGCTGAAGTGTGAGTCAGGCACCAGTACAAGCCTGGGAGGAGGCAAATGAGCCTGAGAACAAGATTTGTGTTATAATTAATGCTATTGAATAGTGCTGGATAATACTTGTTCTTTCTGTGAAGTCACTGCGGGTGATGGCTTGAAAATGCAAATGCTCCCTGGCTAGCTGGCAAAAAGATGCAAGTTAAGCCAGCTGCATTCCAGATAGGGCACAGCAGTACCTGCATGTGTTACTGCTGCTTCAGCTCGTGAAGGAGAAACATGGAAAAGCCAGGGGAACACAGAAATCTGAGTGAAGGCAGAGAATGGTAGGCACCAGGTGCTGAGCTCTCTGTATGGAGGCTGTGGGCTTCCCTCTCCTGCCACAGGGATGGTGCTCACCGCTCTGGTGCAGCACAGAGCTGGCACAGTCCACTGCTTTTCTAGAGGAAGGCACCTAAAAATAGATGAGAGGGCAAAGCCAACCTAAGAACATGAGCTTGCTGGGAAGCTTGGAAACCTATGATACACACACAGTGCTCCTGTGCTTATTCCATAAAAACTTCTTGAAGGTATCTTTTGATCAGAATAATTTAAAATGGATCATAAGGAGGGATATGAAAGGTCCAAGAAGCAAAGAAGGTGCTGAATGACACGAGATGGATTTACTGTCATTAAGTACTAGAAGACTTCATTTTTTTTTTACTCCACATTTCTGAGGCAAATCAGTTACAGCAACACGTTTTAACATTAGTTTCTCAGTAGAAGATCAATCTGAATGGCGGATGTTCGTGGTAAGTCAACAGACTGTAGGAACATTAGGGGCTTTCTTCCACCCTTGCTGCAAATTTCCACTTGGAAGGGCCTTCACTTTTATGCTGTGGTGCATATGATGTTATGCTTTTCCTGACTGCTGTTTGTGTAGCTTCATAGTACTGTAAGAGGAATATCCTATAAACAGCAGTCCACAACCACAGGCTGTGGTTGACCTGCATCTTGCAGCACTTTGCCAGTACTTTGTTAACAGCTGCTTTTGCGTCCATTCCCCTCTAAAATTCTAATATATAATTCTCCCAACCTGATATCTACAGAAGACATTTTTTGCCATGCTTCTAGTTTTCCATGGGCTGAGGTTTCTGTAGCTGATTGAGTGTTGTATGCAAACCAGATGTTTCACTTCTGTCCTCTTTCCCTTGGCACTCTCACATTTGAGGCAGGATGGGTACTGAAATATGAAGTGAAAGACATGGTTGCTTTCAATTCAGTTTCATTGTGCAGGGAGGTACAATTATGAAACTGAACTGTACATGTTAGGATAAATCTAGACGTTGTTAAAAGGTCCTAGATGGAATTGTCGGGGCTGGTGATTTTTAGGTGAAGATATCTGCCTTCCCCAGACCTGAAACAGCCCTTACTTACCTACATTGTTAGATAGTAAGGCTTGTTCTCTGACTGGCTTCTTTAGTGGGTTTTGGCTGCGTGGAGAAGGGCTGTGAAGGAGCCATTCTTCTATGGCAAGTGAATGTAGTGCTGTTGTAGTTTGCAAACTGGCTTGTAAGATGAATCTGAGTCCTGTGTGCATTGTAGTTTTGACAAACAGTGTAAATATTTACAGATCATGCTTCCTTCTAACTCTCCAGATGGACTTTTTCATGAGAGAGAGAACTAGCTTTTACTTCCTTGCTTCCCATGCAATCAGCAGGATATGAACTGGGTTTTGACCTTGTGATGATTCAGCCTGTCAGATTCAGAGATTTATGGACAGCCGTGACATGACCTTCATCTAAAGACAGAGCTGTGGAGCTATAACTGTCAGATAATAGAAGACTGCAGCCTGCACTGATTGGTGCTGGTAGGAAGGCTTAATTTGCTGGTAAATGTGTGCTTGAGTTTGCAAAGCCAGCATATGGAGAATGAAGGGAGTATTTATTTATTTTTTGAGATTCATGTTTCATCTGGAGTTAATAAAAGGCAATAAATGTTGAATGAGAAAGTACCATATTTAGTGAATCTCTTCTCAGGGACAGAAATAATGGTTTCTGAGTTGATTAGGAATGTTTTATATGCATTCTCTTTGGTTGTATTCTTATTGCCTAACAGTGGAGTTTACTACAGTTTCAGTACATACATAAGTTGGCAGGTGTGGCTGTGCTGTGTTTAGTTTGGTCGGGCTTCCCCTTAAGCTAGATGATGAGCACACGTGAGCAGGAAAGGTTTTGCTTGGGCATATAACTCTTGGTCTTCTGAGCTTTCTGGGCAGCATCTGTACAGTACTGACTTCTGTCCACTGAGAGGAATTAGATTTAAATCAGCTGATTTCTACAGCCACCGAGCATCACATTAGATTGTACCAGCTTTTGACCACCATGAAATTGGACCAGATTGGTCATGTGGACCTGAAATGTTATCAGTCATATTACAAACCCCATGAATCGCTCATTGCCACAGATAGGTTTACCCAGTTCTCTCCTCATCTTTGCAAGTGCTTTTCCTCAATTTGATTTTCGTTTATATAGTAATAGCAGCTGTTACTAATTTTTGTGTAATATATTTTTCATGCCATCTTTGTTTTGTTTCTTCATCTCTACTATAGCTGCCTTTTTGTCCTTATAAAATGATCAAGCAGGTTGATATTTTTACAGTAAAATAGGAGATAGAAGGGAAAAAATGAGTACACAGGTATCACCAAAATTTTGGCCCAAGGGTAATTTTGCTAACAAGTTAGCAGTTCCTGGTTTCATGAGGTCAGTTCTTAACCCAAAAATCATTCTGACCTATTTTTTTATGCAAAGATTTATTATGAGTGGGGAACAAACTGGGTGACTATTCCTTTGTGTATCCACACACACCTACACACTTTTATAGTTTATTTCTTCTTCCTTTTTTTTTCTTTAACCTATAATAATGAGAGAAAAGCCCAAGTGAGAATTATGGCTTGGCAGAAATGTAGATTAGTTTATCTTGAAAGGATCTGATGTTGTTATGATGTAAACACAGTTCTTTGTCCTGCGTCAGAGAGGGCCATATAAATCATAATTTCTTACCCAATTACTTCCCTAATTTTCTTCAATGGAAGGATGTGACTGATTGTCATAAGCTCGTTACTTCCAGTGTGCTGGGAGAGTGTAACAGGATGTGTAGGCCAGTAGCAAAGTTTAGAGGCTGACTAAGCCATTAGCTATCTTTAATGACCCGCTTGGCCTGCTAGCCTAGGAACGGCTTCCCCTGGCAAGATCCCATAAAGCAAAGTATTTTGAAAGTCCATATGATTTGGAGAGGCCATGTGACTGTAAGGCAACTTTTCCAGACAGTAACTTTCCCACTGAGATTAGGCTGAAGCCCACTTTCCTCAGCAAGCATTATGGGAAGGTGTTTTCACAAACTAGATTGCCAGTTTGGCTCCCAAAATGCAGGAGTGTCAAACTATGGGATTTCAACATGTCAAAATAAGAAAATACCAGAAAGCTACACATTCTCTATCCTGATTATCAACACCTGTAGCTAGATAGCTTTCTTGGCAACCTAAGAAATGAAGAAGAGAGGCTCTCAGTGATATTCACTGCCAGGTGACTGATGTACTACTGTCTGGGAGATCCCTGCTGATGAAATATCTGTACAGATACCTTCTCTGTTGGCTACTTTTTGCAACTGAAGTAAAAATCCTTGAAGATGCAAAAAAAAAAGGTCAAAGTAGCTCATAATTTCTATATTCTATAGTTCTTGTTTTTCTTGTTCTCTTTTTCTTTTGAAGGAAAATTATTCTGGTGGCAGCGTGTGGAGTGTGTGTGTTTGCATGCCACACATATTCTTGATAAGACTGCCTTGACATTGGCCCTGGTAATGCACACTTGTCTATAAAATCCAAGTCTGAAGCTCATCTGTGCCAGGTATTGCTTCATTTAAGGAAGTTCTCTGAAACTGCTACTTTGTAAGGTGTCAGCTTTGTTTAGTAAAGCTACTTTGATCTGAAATAAGTAGGTAAATTGCTCTGTAGGTGATTAGATTAAAAGGATACATGATAAGAAGAAAATGATTCTGTTGCTAGCTGCATGATCTGCTCTGGCTGTTGATGACTAAACCAGATAGCTGGAATGTCATTGTCACCAATCTGCTGATCTGCGAGGTCAGGTTCAGTTGTGAGCTGGATTTTGTCATTCAATGCTAAGGAAACCTGGGAACATTAACAGTTTTCACTTCTGTGGTGGGTTTCTTTTAAATTAATGACATCTTGCTTATTTATTTTATTCAGGCCTGCAAAAATCAGGGAGTGCTGATTTGTTCCTTCTTAAAGCCTTATGGGCTGAAAATGTGTAATGAGGTGAAGCAGTTGAGTATACAGGAGTTTACACTGAATTTACATATTATTTTCTACATACTTTAAAGTGTTATTCTTGCAACCTGCCAAGAAACAAGTATTATCAATGTTAAATATTATATTTTGGAAATAAATCATCCTTGCAGTTGAGTATGATGCCACCAAATGTACTAAGCAAAATTATATGCTGGTTGTTTCTAAAGGGACTGTAGTCACACCTGGCAGACCCAAGAGAAATTAGTCACAGATTGGAGAAGTAAATAAAAAGAAGACAGGAATATTGAAAAGGTAGTTCCTCTGTTGGAGAACTTGTGGCATTCACATGGGAATGAATGCAAAAGGGTAGAGACTTTGGTACAGTTTAGATACATGGGTCTATTAGGTTCTGCAGAATGAGAACTGTTCTTTCCCAGAGCTTTGCATTGAATGCTAGATGGGCTTGTAACTTAAATTTAAATTCAGGAGTTGTAGCCAACTTTCAAATCACCCATGTGCTGCCTTTCCCTAAATCCCAGACTTCCTGTAAACTGGAATAGCATTAGCAGCAGTTTGACTGTTTGGTGTATCGTTTGTCTTTGAAAGTGCAAGAGAGACCATCCATTGAAACAGCTGCAAGATATCATGTCACATAGCTTCTCTTAGAGATCCTCCACAGACAATCCAATACCTGCCCTCCCCTTTTGCAACGCCTTTTCTGGGAAATAACATACTAGATCAGTTAGATCCAATATCTCATGAGAAACTGGAGCACATTGCATATTAATAAATAATGAGATTTCTTTTTGCATAAACTCACCTTTAGCAGAGACAGAGAATAAAGTGTTAATTGCAGGCCAGAATTTTATAATTGGTTGGGAGATACCAGGTTTTTTTGGAAAGATTTTTTTTTTTGATCCAAATAAAGATTTCTAGTGGTTGACATTAGCTTTCATTTTGGTCTACATTTGTCATAATTTCTTTAATTTTTTGATGTTTGTTGAAAATGACCAAAAAAAAAGGAAGAAAAACTTCCTGGTTTGGGAGTCAGGTGCCCAAAACCAAATGGGTGAGTTCTATTCTGTAAGGTCTGCCAGCCCATGGTGCACAGGGTAACAGGGCATCTGTTTGTGGAATACATAATGTCTAAACAAACGCTGTTCCTTGCTGTGTGAAGACAGCACCAGTGCAGCTTTATACTCTGTTCATAGCTACTATTATGCATCTCCTTTTTTCTGTGTCATTTATTGGACAATTATGCTCCCTATATCTGGGAGGCAAGTGCCTCTTGGAGGATCGACGGATGGCCTGCTGGCATTGCTGTCAGCCTTGCTCAGGTGCTTTGCTCTTTCTGAAAACTGGACAACATGCTCCAATAGTGTGTTAGAGGGCAACGTGTGGGAACCACACTCAGGAATGTGACATGAGAAACAGGAATGGTGTTCACTGCGTTTTCCCTTCACAGTCTTTTCCAAATACATCCAGCATGTGGAGGAAACATGCCTCAGAGAGAGCAGGATTCCTGTTGTAGTCATGGCACTAAAACTTAGCATGATCCTGGATAAATCCTTTCCCCTCACTTAAGAGTCATTTTCAGCAGCTATAGAATCAGCCATTGAATAATATTTGCTTCTGTTATCATGAGCTGTTAATGACTGGGAAATGCTTTGAGGTCTGTAGGCAAATAGCACCAGATTTATTGACTACAATGTGCTGTATAAAATGCTTGGCCTGTTTCAAAGGGGTAAATGAAAAAGGGCTGATTATAGAGCCCTTTGAAGTCTGTGTTAAAGTTTTCACAGATTTCTGTGGGCTCTGGGTCAGATAATCAGTGTGGAGGGAGGGCTGGGAGAAAAAATCTTATGCAAGGTTATCATCTACTTTTTTTAAACAGGGAAGCAAGCTGGTGAACTTGTGATTGATTGCCCTTTATTCTAGTCCCCAGAAAAAAAGAGAGTGAGGGAAACGTTATTGAGATCCCATTGATGTAGAGCCAGTTTTGGAAAGGATCATGGAAACTCTTTGTATCAACACTGTCTGAATTCCTCTGTCTGCAAATGATGATCCACTGATGAATCTGCTCATAAAAATGGAAAGAACACCCTATGCTGCAGCCCTGCTCAGCAAATCCTCTCACAAATAGACTCTCCAGCTACTCGGAGTCACATTGCCTGGATTATTTCAAGGGTCGGTGCTCGGGTGAGGAATGTGACATCTTGAGCCATTTATGTAACCACCTAATCGTGTAACAGGTGAGCAGGGAGCCAGTGTACAGTGTAAACAAATCCCTTTGCCATTGTTCCCTGCATTGTCAGGCTTATTCTAATGGAAAAAAACATGTGAAACTGAAGCCAGGGCATCAAGGCTTAGAGCCTGCTTGGAGCTTCAAGAGGAAGTGCTTCAGTGAGGGCACTTTCTGACATGTTTCAGGTGAAGACTAGAGTATTTCCCCCCGCGGCCTCTGTCTCATTTGTTAGTTCACTTCTGTGCCACCTCAGCTGAGTGCCGGAAATACTTGTGCTCTGAGAAGAGTGGAGAGGGTGGTTGACTCCAAAGCACGTGGCTTGGTGCCAGGAGCTGTGGTCTGCGTGCAAATTGTTATTTGGTCCCTGATCAAATTACCATGTCTTGGTTTCTTATCTGTGAGTGATGCATTATAGAAAAGGCTGTGTTCCTTTGGTGCTTCCTGAAGGAGGGAGCTGGGTGTCTTCACTGTCTCCACTACAGATTTCTTACCTGGGAGCCAGGTAAGCGCTGGCTGCAGACCAGGGAAAGGTGCCCCTGACTGCACTTAGTCCCTGATGAGTGTGCACAGCAGCTGACAATCAACTGCTTTTCTCCCCCAATGAATCTGTGCAAAAGAAGGGCTCCTGCATCTACTTTCCATCATCAAAAAACCCCACCCCATCTGTAATGGGCACCTCTTAGTTGTTCAAGACCATCAATTTACTCAGCTGGTACACACCACAGATTCTGGCATGTATTAACATCTTTTGCAGTTTCCTCTCTATTTAAGTGCAGCATACTCTTATACTTGGAAAACACAACCCAATATTTAAAAAGAAAGACATTTCTCCAGGTTTATCAGGGCTTTACTGTAGTTATCGTCAGTAAGAATATTTAATAGGTAGTTGCACTTTCTTGAGGGAAATATATATGTGTATGAAGAGGCATTACTTGATGCCAGCTGAATATTTTTTAGCCAAGTTTCATAAGTTGCTTGATTTTTTAAAAATTGTTTTTATGTGTGCTTTCTCTGGCAAGGACACAGTTAAAGGCAGCGTTGTATATATTTTATAGTACATAGTAAATATTTTATTAGCATTATAAATCAGGTTAAAGGGAAAGAATAAAGAATTAATAGCTTAGATTAAGCTGATGTCAGACAATGTAGAACTGTTATAGCTAAAATATTTGCCACATTTCCTATTTGGCAATCAAATTGTCTTGTATCTCTACAGCATTTCTGCACTTTGCTGGGCTGTTTCACTCTGTACACGTAGTACTTATCATTAATGTGTCCATTAAATCAGCATCCTGTAACAGATCTTCATGTTGCTTGGGTTTTCCCCTGTGCAATGAGTATCTCATGTCTTGTTTATCTGGGTGTTATTTGTATATTAGGGGAAGGTAGAGAACAAGGGAAGCAGCAGTGTTCTGATGCTGAGTCACAGTGAGCAGGAGGTCTTGCTCTGCATGCGTGTGTCTGCGATGCATCCTCACACTGCCTCCCTAAGTCAAGCAAGAGCTAATCTTATGCTTTGTACATGTATACATCAGAATCATAACTACTCCCTTAAATTAACACAGCTTTGTATTCTGTCCCCATGTGGACACAGATCTAAAGCCTGTTGAATTCCTGGGGAGTTGGCTGGTCAGCTGAGATAGTCTTTATAATCTAGGAGAGTGTCAGGAGAGTATCAGAAGCAAGTAGATGTGTGGGAGGAGTTTCTCCCAGCTAGTCACAAACCAGCAGTACTTCCAGAGGCCACAAAGGACCAGAGCAGAGGGAGAGTGACAGAAGTCTTTTGGACCTCTTCAGGAGATCCAGAGGTGGATCTTCTTTATGTAACACTAACTGAAAATGTCCATGGAAGTACAGAAATCTCAGAAGCAGAGA
Organism: Falco naumanni; assembly: GCF_017639655.2. NCBI lineage: Eukaryota > Metazoa > Chordata > Aves > Falconiformes > Falconidae > Falco > Falco naumanni. The sequence continues at coordinate 7,510,320 of NC_054058.1, read as the reverse complement.
TAACCCACTGGGAATCAGTGACAAACACAGAGAATTGTGAAAGTTTTCTCTTGTCTGGTCCTGTTTGAAGCACAGGCCTTCAGCACTCAGACACTCAAAACATCCAAGCTGTTTGCAAGAAACTGTATGCTTTCCTGCTAAGCAACTGAGGTGGTTTTTTTTTTGCTTCCTTTAGTCTATGCTAACCCGTCCTTACTGGAAACACAGTGGTGAGAGCATGGAAACAATTTAACAGGATTTGCAAGGAAGGGAATTATGCTATGCTAAACCTCACTCATGGTAAACTCCATTAAGCCCCATGGAAAGCCTTAGTTATGGCTTTGGGACCTTAGCTTTGGTGTTGAGAAATATGCCCATAATAGCTTAAAAATGAGACAATTTCTGCCTTACCAAGGATTTTCCATTGAGAATTCCTGTGCAATGTCTGCCAGTGTTTGATGTGCTTAGCCTACTGTATGAAGGCTGCCTGGATCACCACTCTCTGTGCTGTGCTTTTCATTTGCTCACTTCTGGACACAGTCCAGTGTCCCTGACGTCTCTCCATTGATTTCTACTTGCACTGGATTAAGCCCAGCAGTCGCCTAAGCATATTCATTTCATGGTTGTTTGTGGTTATGTTTTGGAGGTTATGAGGGTACTGGCTGTTATAAATATCTTTATAGTTTGGCCTTACAAAAATGCAGTGCCTTTACCATGTCCTCATGCCTTTATTATTATCATTATCGAGTTACGCCTTTTAACCATTCTGTGGTTTAAAAGTGGAAAAACCTTCCATTACAAAAACATAGCAGCCTCCTCCATAGAAGAATATGATTTAATGTCAAGTCATTAGCTGTGGAACGTTTTGACTTGGTTTGTAAGCATTTACCCTAATCCACTAGCTAATACCAGTTCCAGCAGGTGGGTCTTAGTTCACACTGCTCCACACTCGGAGTTTCTTTAAGCTCTGTGAAAGCTGTGCTAACTAGAACAGTGACTATGCCCATATGTCACTAGCTATCTATGGAGGCAAGTTTTGAGAACACGGAGCTAAAAAGGGTTCACATTTTCTTGGCTACTGTATCAAGCAGCTTTATGTCAACATCTTCAAGTTATATCTAGCCTTGACCTTCAGTAACTGGCTTGGGACTTTCCAGAGTGAGATTCTTCAAATGAACAGAACCAAGATCCTGGAGCTCATTGTGTGGCCTCTTTTGTATGGGCTACCACAGGAGATGCACATAGAATTGCATTATGTTTTTCAAGAGTCAGTTCCACACAGAAGCCTAAGTGCTTAGTTAGGTGCCTCGGCACTTCCTCTCAAACCCCAGCCAGCAGCTGTTTCAGTCAGATATACCTGATTTCTATATGCGTATGAATCTTCTAGGAAAATCCTGACTAATTTATGCTGCTGGACACAAACGGAGCTACTCATTTTCAGTTGGCTCCATCCTTAAAACCCAACAGGTTCTCAGGCATCCTTCACCTGCAGGACCCAATTTTGTTGCCATTCCCAGGGCTAGCAGTCTGGTTCAGGCTGTGCACAAGACAGCAGTGGTTAGGTTTACCTAAGGTGTAGGTGAACCCACTTTAAATCCCTCTGCTGCCTGATTTAGAGTAAGAATTTGCCTTCAGATTTTCCACTTGCTGGAAACTATTAGGTCGCTTTGTCTTCTGGCCTGTGTTGCTTGTTTTGCTGAAGCCCCTCTCCTCTGCATGAAAGACACAGCATTTGTTAAAACAAATTGCTTTTTATAGTTGAAAATGTGAGTTGATCAAGTTACCCTCTCCTCCTTTGGGGGCTCAGTGAATAGTAACGGTGTATATGCTGTGGTGGGCTTCCATAAGAAGTTATTTTCTTCTGAGTAGAGGCAATAGGCAAAACAGTCCTGGATCTTGGAGGAGGTTAAAGGGTGATTAACCTTGCCCAGTATCATAACTGTGGAAGTCTCCCTGTGCTTAATGGGGCAAAACCACATACACACACACACACACACACACGCATGTGAAGTTCACTACTTCCTGATAGCCTTCCCAACCTGGGATACCTTTCTTCCTTTATAGAAAGAGCCACATAGTTTGAGGGACTGTATATGAGTGTGTAAGAAACAGTTTTTCATCCACCAAATCAGCTCTAGTAAGAAACTGTAATTAAGCAACTGCATACCATAGCATCTTTCCCTGGTGGAGGGACTTGGTTTTTCTCTTGAGTAAAAACGGTATGTTGTTGACTGTTTAAAGCATGCATATGCCAGCTTCAGACACTTTTACTGGAATGAGAGGTGTGAGGTAAGACAGGAAGAAGAACAAAGGAAAATAACAATTATTTATTATGGTGTTTCTGAGTTAGAAAAATCTATTCTTACACCCTGTGAAGAGTGTAAAATGAAGTACATAAAACTTCTTGGGCTGGTAATAACATAGCAACGTACATGGATCACGGCTTGCACTCTTCCTAAATGCAAAGTATATTTCTTATAGTCCAATAAGAAATTGGTAGATCCTGGTCAGGGGGATATGCCTGGAAGCTCCTTAAATCAGTGTCTGTAAAGCGTTTTAATCAAAGTCTCACTCTGATCCTTTAAGAACCTTTTCTTTCCTTGCTGCCGTGGACATGTGTGGTGGTAGCTGGGAAAGGTGTCCTTCGTAGCATCTGTGTTGCCTGCAGCACTTTAACAGTCAGTATCCCATGGATGAGAAGTGCAGCCCTAGTAACTTAGGGGCAGCAGAGTAGTTCCACAGCTTTCTCCTGAAAGACCCTAGCCCAGAAAATAGGTAACTGGCATAGCTGAAGATGATGACACTTTCCTAGACCACTGGTGCACCTTATCTCTTCAGCAAGTGATTCCTGACAGGTGTAGACAGCCAAGTCAAATTTGTGACTGGCTCATTGACGACACCTGCATGTGGTAGCTGGCCTAGGAGCAAAAGGTGAAATAGGCAGGGTGTTGGTTGCTGGCCGTGTGAGTTGATACATGCTGTCACTCCCAGATGAAGTAGCTGTATTTGAAGGGTTTGAAATCATCATCTGAACGGGGAACTTGGTGCTGTGTGGTGCATTGTCCTGACTGTGCTGACTGGGAAGCTGCCACACTGCTGTTAGCTCTGGAGGGACCTGCAGGGCAGCAGAGCCCTGAGGAACCGGACATGATGCTCTTGGCATTGGTACTCTAGGCAAGCACAAAATGCCAGAGGGTGGAGCCAGCACTATCACACTGTGATTCATCTGATCTGTTGTATTTAGAGGTATCTCCCTGCCTTTTCTTCATCATAGTATTTCAAAGCCTCATTGTTGTCATTGTATTTATTTGTGCACAATGCCAGTGATGATTACTATCTCTGATTTATGGAGAGATGAGATGCAGAAAGACACAGGGCATGTTTCATATGTCTATGTTACACATGAAACAAAGCAGTCTTAGTGTTAACCGAGCTATCTTGGAATCAGGCAAGTCGTGTTAGCTGAGGTATGTGTTTGGATTAATTAGCAGCCTGGGCATAATGAAAGTATTGCTTTGAAAATGTGTTAGCATCTCTGTGTGGGGCTTTTAGGAGTATCAGCCCACTCAAAGCTTGCAAGGGTGATCTTTAGCCTTGTTCCACAATGTGGCATGGGAGCCTAACTCTGCCCACATGGAGAGTGGATGGCTGAGCAGGAGCCTCTCAAGTCCCTGGCTAGCACTTTAGCCACTGGGCAGTCTTCCCAGGGAGACTATTCACAGTGGGACTGTTAACTGTGACTTATAAGAGAGGGTTTTTCATGGGCCTAATCACACCTCAGCCCTGCTGTGGATGCTTATTCCCCAGTGCTCCCTTACTTTGTGGTGGTTTCTTTCTTACATCCATTCCTTCCTCTCTTTCTTTTAGCTGTGAAACAGTCTCTGGCATGACTCAGGCATCTTTTTTGCCTTGCACAGCATTCAAGACACAAATCACAGCTTGAACAGCTTGTTGGAGCATGGTCCTCTAAACAGAATAATGAATTTGTTCCCTCAATTGAAGGGACTTAGCAGGAATCAGTGAAAGGCCTTTGCCCAGGTGAAGCCTGGAAAATGACACTGGTGTTTCTGCCCTGCACTTTCAACCTGACAGCCCCCAAAGAAACAGGCAGTTGTAATTATTTTTGCTGGAATTCTCTTCAGGTTCATTATCCTGTGCCCACACAAGCACTCTTCAGTTTTTAAGATTTCAGATAATTGACTGCTTCACTAGCAAAGCCTCATGATGAATATTCCTTCTTAATTTGTTTTTACTTGAAGTTTTCACACTTCATCAGTGTAACATTTAAAGAAAACATTAGCTATCTTCCTACTGTCAGGTTGACTGCACATGGGTTTAGGGTATATATTTCTTCTGTCCTTCTCCTTGTCAAAGCTTATGCTATTTTAGGTATGTGCCTTGCTCTGGCATTCATATCTATGGCTGAGCTTGGTGTGGGGGACCATGTCCATTGTACCAAGCTGATGCTTATCATGCGGCAGATGTCACCTTCTAATCCTTTGTCATCCCCTATCAATCTCAATTTCTAACAGTTTTTTTCATTGTCCATGCAGAAATCAGGAAAGTACAGTATCTCATTACAGGTAAGGAGTGAAGAATGCTGGGGGTTTGTCTGCATTGTACACTGCACAGAGTACCACCTAGCAACACCCAAGCAAATGCTAAGCAAACTAGCTGGCATACAGAATCGTGTCTGAATGGGCCACGGAGGGCTAATTTACCTTCCTCCTCTAGAGGCGTGTCAAACAGCATTAGGCTTTATATGCAGAAGATCCAGGTCTCAGGAGAAAGGAAGACTCAGTAGTAGAAAATAGTCTGTTTTCTGATGACAGCTATCTCTGAAGCACTAGCCATTTTTTATAGTTTTAATTAACTCAACAGGAGAAGCGTGATAAAATTCTTAATGCCAGGCTCTGGCCAACTGGAATTACACTGCTCTAGCAAGTTCATTTCAAGATGTTCCAGTGTGTCAGCACTGCACTGTAGTCTGCTCTCTATTATGGCTAAGACCCTTTGTGACAGAAGGAGGCAAAGGAAAATTCAGAACCAGCATTGGAACTGAGGCACGTCTTCCATGGTCCATCCTTTTCACTCAGGGTGCTTGGCTCTGAAGGCATTTATATCTTGATTTTTCTTTAGTTCTGCTCATCCCACACTACATCACTACCCTCTTTGTTTATTTGGCATGGTCCTCCAAGTAACAGGCTGAAGGCTGAGTCAATTTTTTAATAGAGCAGGCAGGAGAATAATATGTATTAGTCACTTGCTTTTTCTTTCTTTTTGCTTGATCAAAAGAGTTAATTCATTGCTGCTGTAAACTTTCAGCTCAGAAAGATGTAACAACAGCTCATTATCTTTGCAGGTATTCATACAGCACATTATGGAAATATGTTATTAGTTTTATTGAATACGTATATAGAATTTGAGTGTTGTGCTACAAGTGAATGTATCTGACTTTGCAGAACCAGAGTTGTTTACATCTAACTCAAGTAATGAGATCAGCAGGCACAACAAATGGAGAACAAGTGCACACGTATACTGTTTAAGTAATTTGATATCCTTCTATGATAAGGTCACCCGCCTAGTGGGTGAAGGTGAGGTGGCGGATGTAGTTTTTCTGGATTTTACTAAGGCTGTTGATCCTGTCCCTCACAGCATCCTTCTGGACAAATTGTCCTACTGTGGGATGAGCAGGTTCACAGTGCACTGGGTGAAGGACTGGCTGAAGGGCAGAGCTCAGAGGGTTGTAGTGAATAGGGCTACCTCTGGCTGGCAACTGGTCACCATCGGTGTTCCTCAAGGTTCAACTCTAGGGTCAGTTCTCTTCAATATATTGATAAATGATCTAATCTGGATGCAGGAGTTGAATGCACAATTAGCAAGTTTTCTGACGATACCAGACTGGGCAGTGCTGTTGACTTTCTTGAGGGACAAGAAGCCTTGCAGAGGGATCTAGATAGTTTGGACCACTGGGCTATGACTAATGGGATGAAATCTCCAAGTTCAAATGCTGGATTCTGCACCTCAGATGGAGTAACGCTGGGTACAAGTATAAAATGGGAGAGGAGTGGCTGGAGCGCAGCCCTGCAGAAGGACCTGGGGGTGCTGGCTGGCAGCAGGCTCAGCGTGAAGCAGCAGCGTGCCCTGGAAGCCAGGGCGGGAAACCACATCCTAGGGTGCATTAAAACATCGCCAGCAGTCAAAAGAGGTGATTGTCCTGCTGTATCCAGCATTGGTGCAGACTCACCTTGATTACTGTGTGCAGTCCGGGGCCCCACAATTTAAGAAGGATGTGCAAGTCCTTGACTGCAGCCAGAGGAGGGCAACGAAGCTGGTGGAAGGGCTGGAAAATGTCCTGTGAGGAGCGGCTGGGGGATTTGGGCTTGCTTGTCTAGTTTGGAGAAAAAGAGGCTGAGGGGTGACCTCCTTGCTCTCTACAGCTTCCTGAGTAGGGGAAGTGGAGAGGGAGGTGCTCTCTGTTGGATCCAGTGACAGGACACATGGGAATGGTTCAAAGCTGCACCAGGGGAGGTTCAAACTGGACATTAGGAAGCATTTCTCTTCTGAGAGAGTGGTCAGGCACTGGAACAGGCTTCCTAGAGAGGTGGTCGATGCCCCACGCCTGTCAGTGTTTCAGAGCATTTGGAGAATGCCCTTAATAGCATGCTTTAGCTTTTCATCAGCCCTGAAGTGGTCAGACAGTTGGACTAGATGATCCTTGTAGGTCCCTCCCAACTGAAAATACCCTGTCCTATTCCACCCCATCCCATCCTACATCCCTGAGTAGATTAAGCTAAGTCTGAGAAATCTCAGCCAACCTTTTAAGCTGAGCACTGGTGTAGACAGTTGCTAGTGTAAGGAAGATAGAATAAAGCAGAGCCAACCCAAATATCAATTTAGAGAACTCCTAGTATTAGAGAAAGTTTTGTTCAAAGGTGCCTAATGCGTTAAGGTTATTTTGTTTTTCAACAACACATGAAAGTCTCACTGGATTGTGTTTAAGTATCTGAAATTCCATATGGTGTCAATGATTTCACTTTTGATGTTAATGATTTTTGTTGTTTAGTCATTACAATTGTTATTATGGTGTGAGGGGAAAGAAAGTGAAATGGGCATCTTGGAGGGCTTGACAGGAGCTAGGTCAAAATAATTATGTTGTGGAGTGTCCCATGGCATACACAGAGGCTGGATGGAGATGCTGGCAGTGAGATTCTGTGGCACTAAGCAAGCAGCGCAGCCATGTGCTCAGCTCACACTGAACAGGAAAAGTTCCACTATTGCTGAGGAATCCAGCCCATTTGTACTAGCTGGGCCAGGAGACAGATTCAGTTTAACAGAGGAAAGTAATGACCTGAAGGCATGACATATATTTCTTGCTAGTAATCCTGAGAATGTGCTGTATCTGTATGAAGTGGATGCAGAGCACCAATGCTCTCTCAGTCACCATTTCAGATTAATGCCTTGGTGATCTACGTGTTTACTGTGTCTGCTGAGCAGCACTTAAGTACTCAAAGCCCTTTTTCTCTTGTCTGCATTGTTAAGTAATGCAGAGAGTAACTGCAAAGGAAAGCTCAGGTTATTGGCCTGTGAATTCAATGTTTGCTGCGCTGCAATGTGAAGTGCAGGATCTGTGATGTGGATGCCGTAGTTCCCACATGCAGCAAAGGCAGGTGTCAGACAGAGGCATCTGGAAAGCAGATAATGTTGAACCAGCAAAAGAGCAAACTGCAGGCTCTGCTGCTAAAAAGGGTCAGATTTAACATTTCAAAGTGATAGAAAAGGATGTTTGCATCAGTCTTGTCTCATCTAGTTCTCTCCCAGTACTGTACAAGAAATTGGCGTAGGTGACTTTCCAACCCAGTGCAGCACATCCAGCAAATAAAGTCCTTGAGAAAATCTCTTCTTGATGCTACAGTCCAGCCTGTGAGCAGTAACAAGTGCAAGCCTGTTACAATTTAATAACTATTAGATTTGCTGATCTTGAGTTAAGTTTATGCTTACAAGTTAGTTTCTAGCAGAGGAGTGACAGCAACTAGCATCACTTTTGCCCTTTGTTTCTTGCTTCAGCAGTACAGCTGTTGGTGAGTAAGCCACAGACACTCAGTTATTCTCCTAGACCCGAAGAGGTCCATCCAGGGGAGGTCAGAGATATGTGACAGAGAAGCGCTCTGTTCTCCAAGGCCACCTCAAATTTTCCACCAGTGCCAAACTCACTCTGAATAAGTAATATGAAAAATAAAGGAAGAAAGGATCTTTCCATGTAAGATCATGATCAGAGTTTATTCATTTATTTATTATAGTAGGATCCCCTGCCTGCTGCTAGCTTAGGACTGGGAAAGATATGTGAGCTTTCTCCATGTGAGATGGCTCTAGTTCCTCACACAAGGAATAATGCAAACCTTATAAAAATTGATGGAGAGGCTTCTACCATTACCAGTGGTCTTTGGACCAGGACTTTGGGCAGTGTGGATGTATACCTGAAATTATACTATGATGATGCTCTTTTAAGCTGTAGTCCTTTATAATTTTTATGACATTTCATGCGGTTAGTTTGTATGTGACTTGACAGGCAGAGAAGATTGCTGTCCCAAAGTCTTTCAGTAGCTGTAAGAATAACATGAATGCAGGAGAGAGAGAGTGAAAGCATGGGAACAGCCAGCTTCAGTGCAAAATCACATGAAACTAGAGGAAGCTGGACCACAATAATGACAGAGGAGAAGCTAGTTGCATGCCTCCCAGGTTATAGTACCCTGGCTTGGGGCTACCAAGGCAAAACCCACAAAAGGCCATCTTAGATGCTTCATAATGCCAAGTTCCCTGCCTCCTAGAGGAAAACAGAAGTAATTGAGGAGCAAAAATCCTGTGAGCTTGCCTGGATGGAAACCAGTGGATGGCAATCACATTTACCCCTGGATATAGCCATGGTATCTCTTAGATTTCAGTGGAAGACAAAAGCACTTATTTTTGGATGACTCATGTAATTATGATAGTGTTTTTGCTGATGACTTTAAACTTTAAGGTAGCTTGAGCAATGTGTTTATGTTAGCTGAAGCAAAACCTTGTATGCAGCCTCACACAACCTTGGAAAGCTAGAATTTCAGTTCTGGGGCCACATTTTCTTTAATTTTTTGAGAACTTATTTTTTTCTTGCCTCTTTCTTCATCTGTGATCACATCTCCTCCTTCTACTCACACTTCATTATTAGCTTATTCCTTATGTTCTCATCTCTTTTCTCTGGTTAAGGGTTAAGAGCTCCCAACACAGATTAAAGGAATTATATCAACATTATCAGTTGGTTCTGCTTCACTTGGCAAATCCTCTGCTTTTCAAGGATGGTATTTGATATACTGTGCTGCCTTTTTTTCTTTACAAAGTTATTTGGGGAGCTTTCTCCAAATTCTTGAAATTTTGCTGGTATTAAATTATCCTAGTCATCTCATCTCCTAAGATAGAGGAGCATGCATTTATTTTAAGAAATTACATAATGGCATATTCTTCAGGTGGCTTCATGTCTTTCTTTTACTGTTTCTGCTTCAGTTCTTGTAATTTCCCTCAGTTTTCCATGAGAACCATCTCTTGTGTACCTGTGTAATCTTCTGTGTTTTCCATAATTCGGGCTAATCTTTTTAGGACCAGGTTCTGTGGTGTGGTGACTTGTCTGGTTCAGGCAAGGCTTGCAGAATTTGATCGTGCATGTAAAAAGTTCACATCCTGCAAAAATGTAGCTGTGTCTGGTTTTTTTACATACTGGGGTTCACCCAATTGACATGGCTTTAAAGCTAAACTCAGCAAAACTTATCTTTATTCTTCTTAAATGATTTAAAGATAACCTAAGGCAGATTGTGTCCTGGTCTTCAAGAGGTTAAGTCCTCTAGATTTTTCAGTTACAATAGACTAGACCATTTCAGTTGGAAGGGACTTAAAACAGTCATCTAGTCCAAGTGCTGACCAATTCAGGACTTAGTCTGAGAAAGTACGAACAGGATATGCAGTGCCTTGTCCATCTCTGTGTATCTTGGCACACTCTTCGATTGATTCCCTCTAACTCAAAGTCCATTTTTTCCAATCTTTCTTGTAAAGATGCACCAGCGAAGCTAAGATCCTATAAAGTATTTAGATACTTGACTCTTGCTTAAGACTGAGCTCCATTGATTTGGGCCAAAGTTCACAAGCTGGATAAGACTGAAATCGATGCTGTTAAGGTATGGAGCTCAGAAAGGCAGAGCCAAGCCTGCTGACTCTGACCCACAGGCACTTGTGCATGTCTTTCATTTTCAGCATGTGGGCAGCTCTGCTGCCTTTTCTAAACTTCTCGATGCATAGGTCCAGGTTACTAAGCAGAGCATCAGCTACACACACACACCAGTATTGTGAAATAATGAGGAATAAGTTAGCAGTTCCCTGTTTAAGTACTGTGTCTTGAAAAGTAAATCTAGGCACAAGCAATATTTCAGGTTTGATAATGTATTATTAGCAGAACTCCTCCTGCCTACAGTTCATGACAACAACTCTGGTACAAAGTGCCACTACTAGTGATGTTCATACTCTCTGTTTGCAAACAGTACTGTAGCCTTAAAGATGCAGGCCAGTACAGCAATATGTTGCTGGTGCAATAAACATGGCTTGAAATAAAGTTTAAAAACAGAAAAGGTTTCAATGGCTGTGAGTCAAGGGTCAACTAAGTTTTCCTAAGAGCCAAATGATCTTCTGCCAGGTCTTCTGCTTCATCCACAGACTGGTTTCCCTTCAGCTGTGTTGGCATCTCTCTGCTGAGGTGATGCCATGACTCTCTGCCAGGCTTATCACATATTACAAAACCCTGAATGCTGGACTGGAAGAGGTTGAAAGGTCTCTCTTGATTTTACAGGAAATATGCCATATTTCAACATGGCCATGGGTTTGCCATTTCATTTTTTTATCAGTGCTGTGTTGCTAAGTCTGATATATTTATCGTGAGTCTCATAGTATTTGTTGTCCTGTAAAACTAATCCCAGATCTCATTGTTAAGTGATTAACAAGAATCTCAGCCTTCTCTTAAAAAACACATTTCTAGGCTTAGCATTGTTGAAAAGTAATTGAAAAGTACTGTTTGAAGCACTTAAAGAATAATGAAAGTGAAAAATGTTGGAAGTGCTTATATACTCTGCAAACTGAGAAATCAAAATATATGAAAAAAATAGAGCGCTCTTATTTTGTACAAGTGTCCCATGGATTTTAAGTTAATCTTGAGATTTGTGAGGAAGAACAGTAAAGTTCTCTGTATGGGGTTGATAGAATGCTCTATGCCTTCCCCAATTACTTAGACTTCTTTCTTACCCAAACATCTCTTCAAGAGGAGCAGATCCATTAGAGGATGTGGGTTTGGCTTAGCACCAGCTTTCACTGAGTTTTAGGTTAAAGGATATCCACAAAGGGAGCTAGTGTTGGTATTTCTCTTCCTTAGCCATCCCACCCCACTTTTTCCTCTTCAACTTTTATATTTAGAGTTAGACAAGCTCAAAAGGTTTTCCTTGTTTTTTGAGGTTTGCTGCATTTCCCTTTGTGAATGCAGACTACCCTGCCCTAGTTTATTTAAAAAAATTACTGACAAAGCTGACAGCATGCCATCTGCAGCCCTTGTAGCATGACTGGGGCAATGCCTAGCATTTGTGAGAGTGCTTTTCTCTCAGATGTTTGGATTCAAGCTGTACAGTTGTTATTTATTAAATAAATAAGGCTTTATTTCCTGATGATTTGTTTATTAAAAACTGAGGGTTTATTCAAAATATTAGGCCTATATGGGACTTCAGTAATGCATATTTTATCTGAGGTTCTTGCTAAGCGAGAGGCTAGCGTGAGCACAAAGAAGCTCCAAGAGCTATGCAGATGGGTGGAGGAAAAAGGACACTTAAAGGACCCCCAATTGATGTTTAGTGTGACTGAGTGGCAAGAGATTGGGGATTCCCTTTGGGATGCGACCCTTAGCGGCAACAAATCAGCCAAGGAGTCGGGACCAACCTGGCGGGATGTCATGAACAGAGCATAGGCTCTGTGTTGGCTCTCTGATCAGGGGTGACTTTTACTCCGAGTAGTACAAGTGTAGATGGGATGCTTCTGTGTCGCAGTACACATGAGAATGAAGAAGTGCTTGTGGGCTCCCCGTACTGGGCATCTGTGCTCAGTTGCTCTTGGTCTGAATAGCCATAACTCTTGTTCATTTCCCTGCAATGGCACCTGGTTTGTGTTAGCATGAGTGAAACGTTCAGGTTCAGTAAGGTGTCCTAAGCAGGCTGAGAGGCTCTCTTTTCCAGAATGGTTTTAGGAAAGTCAAAGCAAGTTTGATCAGGTTTTGAATCCACTGAACTTTTGTAAGACAGGCTCAACATTTCCTTGCTCTGTGATGAGGAATTTGGTTTGGAACCTTATCAGCTTTGGAGCCATGTCTTCCCACACACAAAGATTACCTAAACATTAGAAATGGATGCTGCAACTTAGATAAAAACCAAGTTCAGTTCCTACCTTTGCTAACTAGCTGTCCTAGGACTTCACAGAAGCTACTCTTTCTCTGCCTCAGTTCTGCTTTTTGGGTTTTTTTTTTTGTTCCACATCCCATTTCTGCCTTCCCCCAAGATACATTCTGTTTCCCACCCACACCTTTCCTCATCTGCGAATTACTTAACTTTCTGAAGAGGAGTCCTGTGAAATGTATCCTACACAGATGCACTGCTAGGGTGGAGCTGGGAATAGAGCATGGGTGGAAGGAAGCGACTGGGACAGGGGTGGGGGAAAAAGGTGGCATGTGGGGCAATATGACACTGCAACTCCAGTGGACAAGAAAGAGAGCAGAACTGCTCCTTTCTGTGGCACTGTGGCTCTAAATCAGCTTAGACTGATCTTGCATGGTCCCCTCAGAGGCCTCCATTGGCCCATGGTGTACACACAGAATTGAGAGGAGCCTAGTTAGTCCAGATAAAGTTGTGTGGGAGATGGGTGTCCATCTAGAGCAGGTTCTGAGAGATGATCCTTGTACACCTCATTATAGGGCCTGGCCTTTTCCATCAACTCCCTGGTGTGAGTGCCTTCTCCTCTGGTGCTGTCCTGTTTGGAGCTCCCTTGGCTCCCTTTGCCTGTCTACCAGTGTCAGCTAACAAGCTTCTCCAGCATCCCTAGGCCTCTTGATTTCTCTTTCCCACTGTTACTTACATGTCTCAGCAACTGGCTCTCACAGAAACTCCCTAATCACCATCATGATCTCTGAGAATGACAGTGGGCAAATTAACAGGCTGGTATGAGTAAAACCAAGAAAGAACAAGGCTACAGCAATGCAAAACTTATTATTCTTTATTGGACAAGTGTAGTTTTAATGTTCACGCTTGAGGGTATGCTAGTAAATATGTTAAAAATGCTTGGAATGTGGAAACTGACTGGCCGACATCACTGTTTCATGTGAAGCTTTGCAACCTTAAATTGGCACATTGGGGTCACCATGGCCCTTGAGCTAGCACCATTGAAGCCACTGCTAAATTTACCATTAACTTCATCAGCTGAGAAACAGCCCTAAATTCTGTTTTGTTCAAGACAAGAAATCCTATCTCAGATCTTCCTGGAAGAGATCAATAGACTTTCTTGTTGGATTACAGCTGCACAAGTGCTGTGCAGTCTTGAAAGGTGGTCAGTGTATCCTTTACAGGGAATGAGATCTGTAAGTTGGAGGAACAGAGGTCACCTAAGTCATTAGTTTTATTTGTCTGTTGTAAGCCAAGTATATATTCCTAAGGGCAGATGGATATTGTATAGGCATCCATAGTGGAAACCAAATCCACCTGAAAAGTAGAATCCTGATGACAAGTGCAGTGTAATATTTACTGGGAGTGTGAGTGGCCTGACCTACTCCTGGGTTTGTCCAGAGTAGAGCTCCTGGCTAGTTGTATCATTAGAGACTTTTAAGACAATGTAACAGATCCTCAGTGAGGCTGGGTTAGACTTCTGTTTTTATTGATGGATCTACCCTCATTTTAATCAGACATTGATGTCTTCCATTGTTCTAAATACTTGGAATTCATTGCCCTGTGCAGGCAGACCTTTGTTGCAATGGAGTTATGCTGGGGGCCGTAACAGGTGAGACGAAATGCAGTACATCAGAGACCTCCTGATGCTGCTTTCAGCACATTTTCAGCTGCTAAACACTGAGAAGATGGTAGGAGTCACTAGGTTGGTTCCAATACAAGTAGAAGACAAAGTCTAGTGGATGTTGGAAAGCTTATAGTATGTTTCCACCTCATTTGGAGTGATTGTGCTGGGAAGCAATTTATATGAAGTTGCTATGTGAAAGAATGGCTATACATATATATAAAAAATGTAACTGTGCATATGCCATAGATTTGTGTATCATAAATGTGTATGTCATAAGCAATTTTATTTTGCTTATGGGGGGGATTTGCAATGGGGGATACAACTGCCAGTGCAGCTTGAAGGAATCCTCCAAAACTGCTGTTGCAAGCACGTGGGTTGGCAATTTATTTATTAGCTCCAGAGGGAAAGAATTATATCTTCAGCAGACAGCTGATGAGTGTTGGTGCTTTTTTTTTTGTGAGCCTATTTGCCCTTCTCCTGTAATTATTGACCCTCATCCCACCCTGTCCATCCCCACATTTTCCTAGTGGGGTACACTCAATCTTGTTAAACATTTTGAAATGGGCAATCATACTCTGTCATCCTGCAGACAATGAATTTCCACTGACGATCCCTGCATGAGAGAGAGATGAGAGAGATATTAGTGAGACAGGACTGAAGAGGATAAGACTATACAAGTAAGAATAACTTTACACTAGGTATTGTGTCAACAAAAATATCCATTTGCCATTACCTGACTTTCCTCTGGGTGCTTTGTGGTTTTATGGGCTGGAAGGACATTAAATCACTCCCTTACAAGTTAAGAACATCAGCTCTCTGAATAATTAGGTTTCTGAGCATCCTCCAGAAAGCAATGAGTTGATGGTGATCAGTCCTGAATCAACTTTAAATCAGTGACCAAGAGGAAAGGCGTGGTTCTGTCAAAAGTTATTGTCATGTGATATATTGCTCATGGAGGTGTACACACTAAAATACGTGGGTGATTTTCAAGCCATTCTGAAGTGGGGAGTTGTCCACACAGCAAAAATCACTCTTTTGTTGGTTTTTTTTTTTTTTTTTCCTTTCCACTACGAGGTCTTCTAGCTGATATCCTTTAATATACATGTGAAGCGATCAATAGTGAGATAAATTAAATTCACTTCTCATCCTTGATCTGCACAAGTCACATGTGAGGCAGGGTAATGTTTGCGAGTGTAAGGAGAGTTTATGCTCTTCCTAGTTTATGAGTAATTGGATGTCTGTATTCTCTCTCAGGAGAGTGATACGATACCTCTTAACTATTGTTAGTAGGAAGTGTAACTGGAGCAGCAGGATTCAACAGTGGAAGCTGTTGATTTAGTGTCCAATAGCTGCAGCAGGCTGCAAATTTCCACCTTAGCTTATTGTGCATTAACTTTTCACTTGAGAAAAAGCATGATTTCAGAGGATCAAATGCTGTCCTGCTGTGGAGCAAATGTTCAATTTAGGCTGCTTATTACCTGCTAACAGGAGTTAGAGCTAAAGTACAGTCCTTGGAGATGGCAGCTGTCATATAAATTGTTAATGGGTAGTACTCTGAGAGGCTTCTGGAAGTTTGGATTCTGCTAATAGTGATCTCCTAAACCTAAGGCATGGAACAGGTAATGCTGCTGAGTGATTCAATAGGAGCTTGCTTTACAGAGCCCTGCTCCATCCTGGTTTTCTGGTGGCCAGCTCCAAACAGCGAGGAAAGTTGTGCAGAACCTGCTGCCTCTCAGGGATGTGCTGAGCCCAGATTTTGGTATTAACTGCTCTTGCGTGGTTTCATTGACTGGGTGAATCTGTCTTGGAATAAGATTAATTTGACTCTTAGCTCTGTGGAGGTGTAAAGTGTCTCATTTCAGCTTTCACGAACTGAGTTTTTTAAATTGGGAATTTACTATGCTACTTCATCAGTTTATGCTAAGTGTCATTTGGAACTGAGTCTGCCTCATACTCATCAGCGAGTCAGTGTTTAGTTATAGAATGTTTAGGTTTGGTTTTCTTTATGCCTTTCTTAGATGTTTTTAAATTGTAATTTCCTCATAAAACTGTTATCAAAGGTTAATAAAATGCAAGATTAATTTCTAGATTTATTTTGGGAAGTCCTCGTTTGGATTATGTGCACGCTCTTCAAAGAAAGCTATTACCCTTTTGGTCACTAAGCTACCCAGAGAGACAAAAAAAAGATGCCTCACATGTAGATTAACAAGACTATATGGGTCAAAATTAAGGTCTGCTAAACTAACACCCATTGTCAGAAAGACTTTTAGATCAAAAGCTGAGTTCAAGTAATTTTTCTAAAATAGGGTATTGTAAAGTTAAAAGTCAAGTTCGTGAAAGTAAGTGTATTTTTGTTACCTGAATTAATAACAAGCTTTAGACTACTTGAACAGAATCATTTCTGAAGTTGTAATTTAAGCTTGAACTTGCAGACACTTTAGTATTTATGCAGATGGTTGATGGCCAATAGATTTATGCATTTAATGTCTTAATTTATCTTTTTTTTTTTTGCATTACTTGAGTTTGAAATTAAACATATATGTCCAACTTTTCAGGATGCAGGCAATTACTTTGTATCGTTGGTGCTGTGTGTTTAATTCAGTAGTTATCAGCCTGTTTCCATTTGTAGATCCCTTACCGGTTTTCCAGTGCGGGTACAGATCCTGTCAGGAATTGCCTTATGTGGCATACTCCAGAATATGTATGAACTTGCCTTTGCAGATCCTTAATACCAGTTTATAGGTCCCCCACAAATTGCTAATTTCATGCATTTTCCTTGTAGTCAGTATTGAATTGTCACTTTTACTCTCCAGCTGTCGTGTGCTGTCAGATTTGAATTTTTGAAGCTATAGGCAAAATATCTTTTATCTCCAAATATTGCGGACTAATCTGTTTCCAGTTCAGTTAAAAGATTCTGTGAATTCCTATTCATACTGATTTTGGAAAAATCCTCTTTCTTTGGTTATATGAAACTTATTAGGCATCTATTATTTTGCTCAGCTAAGCTCAGTAGATATCCAACTTGTCCAGTATTTCAGATGTACTTACTGCTGGGGTATCTGGGTGTTGATCTATCTTTCAGTGATGATTTCTGAGCATTTTAGAAATTACCAGCTATTCAGAGCAGAGAACAGTTTTGTGAAAAAAAAAAAAAGCTAATGACAGTCTGTATGTGCAGCAAAGGGCAAGCTGTGGCAACTACTGAGCACGTCTGGTAACCCCCACCTCCCTGTCCAGGCTACTTGCTGCAGGTTGGGCTGTGAATGTTCCAGTGGTGCTCTCTGGACTCAAGAGTATTGTTATAAATATGTAAATATTAACTATCTCCAAAGTCTGTTGTCCACAAATAAGCACTTAAAACTGATGATGATGCACGGCAACTCCTTCATTCATTCCTGATACACAGGCATGGAGACTCACAAAGTGATTACAGAAAAGAAGGTGGGGATACCACTTTTTCTAAACTTTCTACAGCTTTTTGCCAGAGGCATCACATACTCTCTCAAGTATCTGTGTATTGCTAGTGACCTCAGTGATGCAATATTTTAGGAAGTAGGAAGGGAGGATATGATTTCTGCAAGTTTATTCAAAACCTCTAAAAATACCTAACTGTTTGAAGTGATTAGAAAAGCTTAAACTGAAATACCTTCAGAGGCTTTTTTCGTGCCTCTCGTTAGCTCAAGGACATTGCACATCGTGGGCTAAATAGTATGGACACAAGTTTAATATGCTTGAAAATGAAAAGAAGTCTCAAAATCTACAGCATGTTTACACAGACAAGTTGCAGGTGTCCAAGCTCCTGGTAGACTACGACTCAGGATAACTTTTTCTGCTCCTATTCTGCCTCACTTAGCTGCAAAGAACCGTTTAGGATAACAAACTTTGCTGACTGTTGTGAGTATATCACTCAGGAGAGTTACAGCGTGAATCTGAATTATGAATTGGTGTAGCAGGAATTTTTTCCACTTCATATGCTAGGTAACAGAAATTGGTTTTAGTCATTCTGGAAGCTGGGGGCCAGAAAGTTCATTGGCACAGAAAAGTTTCCTAGACTGCAATTCACGAAAAAATTTCTCCATGCTTTCCACCTGCTACTATTGCAGGTTCATCGCTGCTGTCACAGCAGTGGTAGGACAAAGGTGTTCGTGTATTCTTTCCTTCCCAGGTACTGTGATTCCATAACCTTGAAGGCCTGTACTCCTGCTGTACATCCCCATGATGCTGCCTCTGCTCCTGGCCAGTCCCTCCACCGCCATCCCCTTCTGAAAGCTGTGTTAAGCCTTTAGCAGTCACAGAAATCTGCTCAGAGGCAATTTGTTACCTCAACTGCTCTGTTTTCCGGGCTCATCCTTGTGATTCCTGACTACTCTGGTCCACATTTGATTGAAGCTGGGAACAGGGGAGTGCACTGTCTGTGTTACCTCCCCTACTCTGCCACAGCCATGAGGAAGAAGTATTAAGAATAGCAGTGGATAATATTTAAGAGAAAAAAAAAAAAACCAAACAACAACAACAAACCACAACAAGGATGTCCCTTGCAACCTTGGAAATTCTTTATCTAAAGGGATAGATAACTTTGAGTCAATTAACTGTGAAAGTTACTCTTCCGCTTCTAGGAACAATTTGCAGACATGGTTTCCATTTAGTAATAAACAGGCTAATGGATTGTAGCCAGAAAATTACAGTTATGGACCTGCAGCAGTCTGACAACGTGTTATTATTTCTGGAAGAGCCTCCTTACTTTAGGTAATCTTTTGGCTGAGAGATCCCTAGTGAACTCGGGCAAGCTGAGAGCATCACAGTCACAAAAGCACCTCAGCTTCTTTGGGTGTTATTAGAGACAGCTTGAAATGTTGGTGTGTTTAAACTCCCACTTCTCTTTTCTCTCCCCTCTTCTCCTGCAGCCAGTCTTGGCAGCAATACGGTGCAGCACACCTTGCCTTGCTGTCTGTGCTGTGTTTGATAACAAATGCTTTAATATACTGGACTGAGGTGTCTGTTATATAATAAACATCAGCAAAGAAATAGCTCATGATGTATTAGAGGTCAGCTTGAGAGGAAAGAATCAAGATCCCTCTCCCAGAGTCAGGTTTCAGTGACTGCTTACAATCTCCTAGTAAAGAGGGAGAGACACTTCTTTTTAACTGAGCAGAGCAATTATGAGTCTGCATGACTACAACTTCACTAGCCATAGGTCCTCACTCAAGAGGATTAGCAAATGTCAAGTAATGACCAGGACTGATCAGGAAAAAGTAGTTAACACATTTTTGGAAAGGGATCAGTTCCTGATGTTGCTTCAGATCTGTTAGAATTGTGTTGCAATGGCTTGGGCAGTTTACAGCATTCACGCTGCAGTTTGTATGGGCTTATCTTTGAATGCTGGCAGATTCCCTGTGCTTCTTTGCAAAGAAAAGTGGGCCAAAATAACTCTCTCATCCCTTGAAATGACAGGGTGTTCAGGCTGGTTTTATTGAGTTAGGTGAATGATGGTCCAATTACAGATAGGTGAGAAACAATACTAAAAATCTGTTACCCTTTGTGGAGCTCAGATTTAGCCAAGCCTACCATTGCTATATTTTTTACTACTCAGACATGGCAAATTATCCCCTTGTGCATGAAAATGCCCTGTTCCTGATACACCACCCTGGACAATCAGCCACATGCACTGTGAACTTTGGTCTGCAGAAGTACTAGCCTGATGTAGAGTAACCATGCAGTGTCTGGGGGAAATAGAAAAAGAAGACCTTTTTTTTTTTTTTTTTAAAAAAAATGAAATAGATGAAAAGCAAACCTGTGCACAGCAGAGAAAGTTGTGGTTGCCCCACGTATGTAATGATCGTAGCTGTACATCATCATGTCCATATCTTCTCCATAGTGTCCTGGATGTTCTGTTGTTAACCTTTGCATTAAGGAAAAAGAAAATAATATAATTTACCATCTTAAAGAAAAGTTCAGTTGACTGAATGCAACTCAAATAGATTTTTCCTTCTTTGGAAATTCTTGTTTCTTAGCAGCACCACAAGACATAGTCTCACCTATGACACTGCCTTTTGCTTCTACGCAACTAATTCATGTAGCTATTTGAGTAAATTTCAGTAAGTTTAAAAATGTTAAGAGCAAGTTGGAGTATTATATGTGTATGCATCTGCAGCTCTGGAGTAAAAGCAGCCTGAACAATAATGTAAAGCTTGTCTACTACTTTTATCTTTATTGCAAGGATTTGCTCCATCCTCTTGTGAGTCTGGTTGGTTTGCTGCTGTAGAGTGCTGTAAATGTTACCAAGTCAAATAACTACAAGCATTTATCCATTTATTAATTATATTAAATGAATGTAGCCATTAATCCATTCCTTTGTTGTTTCTAATTTCTGCCTAGTTAATAATGTAAAAATATGGGCCTGGACAATATTTGTGCAGAGTATTTTATCTAAGGAGCTCAAAGTGCTTCCGCACTTATTAATCTGATTAGAATTATAGTTACTGCTTCCCTGGGAAACAGGCAAGTAATACTGTACTTGGTTTTACAGATAATGAACAGATGCAGGAAGGGACTGGGACCTTGACCAGTACTTTATGTCAACATTATGTTAGAGGTCAGGAATGGAAACCTGGCACTCATTTCACATGGGAGCTGACCAAGGATCCACGGGTTTGCAGAGCTCTTGCTGTGCTATGCCTTTGAAAAGAAATGAACAGCAGTATTTCACAGGTCATGCAGACAGCTGCTGTGGACTAGGAGAAAGAGAAGAAACCACCTACACTGGCAATTGTTTGGATGGATAAATATATGGAGTCAAACGTATGCTCTGCAAGTGGGAAAATTAGAGCCACAGTTTTCAGTCCAGCTCCCATGAAAGTCCAGAATGAGACCACTATGGATTTAAAGGGAACTGTCTCTGACCCAGACGAAGAAAATAAATGCAAATATTACAAAAAGCTGTTTCTCATGACATCTCACCAGTTAGCTGGTGATTTTCCATAGACTAAAGTTCATCACCTAAATGTGTTTCTGTTGAACCATGGCAAACCTAGTTTATTTTTTTGATTGAAGGCTGACATTATCATTTCTGCTTTTAGATCTCCCCTTGTGCTTCTAAATATATATTTATTTGTCAGTGTCAGAAAGTTTACAACTCTAATTTGAATACTTTTTTACTTTGACAACCTATGACTTGAATCTGTAACACACTTTTATGGCCCAAGAAAAGAACCTTAACCTGAGCATAAGCTGGTCCCACGGTATAGCCAGCTTGCTGAAAGCCCTCCAGTTTGTAAAGAGCTGCTTTCAGGGCCCTGCACTCCATGCCCAGAGCTGTAATGGGAGCTAGACTATACTTCAGAAAGCCTGACCTCTGCTACCTGGTCTGTATTTTGTCCATTTTCTTTACACAGAAATCGAGGCCTTGACGAGGACTTTTTTGCACGCAGGAATCTCCCATCAGTGAAGTGATGGATCTGAATCTTTAGAATATTTCTGGATCCATAGCCACAGGCCAAGAGAAACTGGGGCTACATCTGTGCTAGTAAATTACACAATGCCAGAAAATGTTTCCGGGCACTGTAACTTGATTGCTTCGACATGTAAATTATTAGAACGGCCCCTGGGACAGTTTTAGCCCAGACCAACTAGCACTGTCTCAGCAGATATCTCAAAGACACAATTTGTGAGTTAGCTCGTGGTAGGTACCGTTCCCAACAGGCAGAATGTTTTGGAGGATAAGAAAGTTTAATGGTGTGTCTGCTCCCTCTGTCAGATGAGAGTGCCCATATTTAGTTTACCAAGTTGCAGCCTGAGTTGACTGATAGACACATCTTTGAATGTTCCTGGGTCATAGCAGGTTTTTAAAATCTGGCATGAAGACCAGCTGTGGACCAGGATTTCATTTTGTATTCACCCATCAACCCCAAGTTTGGGGGCTTTTTTTAGCTATTATTATGAGAAAACACTAAGACGTGTTTATATATGTTCCACCAAATGTGTTTCATAACATCTGTTTGGCATTCAGCAAGGAAAATGTTCTGTAATCTTGACCAACACTATGTACTGGGCAGACAAGACTGCACAAAACACAAGGTTAAAAAGCTGCTTTCAGCTCTGCTCAGAGACAGAACTGAGAGTCAGTTCTTTGACCTTGTTTCATGAGCCTTTTCTTCAGCTGAAAAGTGAATCCGATGACAAGCTCGTGAATTACTGTGAAGGGTCTTTCGCAGAAGCAGGCAGTGTTATTCTGAAGTGAATGCAGTAGGCAGCCTTCACTTAGCTTCCCTCTCTTTTCTTTCTGCCTGCTGGCATCTCCCCCTCCTTCTCTACTAACTTCTCCACATTACTATTGAGCTTCTTAAGGCTTCTCTGCTAAGAAATATTCAAAAATCAAAAACATGCAATTACCAAAAGTAAAGTATTTGGGGACTTGAGCTGCTCTGGATTGTCTTGTTACATAGACAGATGCCTACTTATTCCTTTTGTTCAGGAGAAAAAAATTATAAGTAGTCCTATGACAGCAATGTTCAAGTTCACTTGGGTCTGTGTGATCTGTGTGTCTAATTCAGTTCTCTTTGATGTTTGCCATACTCAGTTATGAAACTGTTCCATTAAGCCCATGCCTCTCAAGGTCGTCTGGATTGCGCTGTATCCTTTAGAGGAAAATGCAATTGGTTGTCCATATAGCAGAGGTCTGTGGTGTGACCCAGCCCTTCTCTATTATCCCCATTTCTGGAATCCTGGGGGTAAGTTGCACAAATTGTATCTGCACTGAGAGATGCTGTAGCGTTTAATGCATAGGGATATTCAGTACATGGTTTTCTCTTCATGAAGGGGAGAAAGGTCATTTAACTCAGCCATTAAGGGTCTTCTTAAAGTGGTCTGCGCAGCACAGGACAGTGGTTCCCTCAGCATTTGTGGTAGCTTGGTGTGTAAACATTATCAAGTGCTTAACTGAAAATATTATTTTACTCTATAACGCATATCAACTGTGAACCACCTACGAGGACCCTACAGACAGGTAATTTATTTACAAATGTGGTAGCATTTGTAAGCCATTTGTGGCAATGTATGGTTTATACCTGAGAGGAGTCATGAAACAAGTGAAAGACACTTTTTGCCCTAGTTGGTAAGGGTTTGCCTGCCCACAGGAGTCTGGACTCCTGAGGAGTCCAAGCCCAAGGACAAGACCCCTTTGGGAAGAGCCACTCACAGTAACCTGCATGAGGGCCCTGTAAGCACTTCTGGCATTGACCTCTTGGCAAAGAAAACAGGGATAGGGGAGCAGTGCGAAGCTTGGGTTTGCTGAGTGACAAAGTTGCTGCTGCCACTTGGGATGATCTAAGGCCTCTAGGACCAAGCTGTTGTGCTTGTGGTGCCTGAAGGGGTACGTGAGGGAAGGCCCTAGATGAAAGGCTTGCAAAGCAGCTGTGAGAAGTCCTGTGTTACACTGGTTGTGAGACCTAGGCACTGAGTAATTTAATGCCAAACAAATCTCAAGGAGGCAGACAGTCTGTGTAGGGGCTATCATGGTGTATTTGGTGGGATTGCTTACTAAACCCAGATATGCACAAAGGTGTTAAATTTGGGGAAGGGCTCGTAGGAGAGAAAGTAGTAATGTGAGACCTTTAGCAAGTGGTAGTCTTTTCAATCTATATAATCTGTTTGCAAGAATTAATATAGGAAACAGAGGAACTCTGATTTGGCTTTGCAAATCCACTTCAGGTTAGTATCTGGTGTATGATGTTTGGACATAAGACACTCAGAGCACTAGTGGCATTGTCAAGAGAGGAGAAAGCACGTAATTCTACATTAAAGACTGGGAAAGAGAAATTTGTGAGAAGGATGTAGGTGGTTTGGCATGTGTGTGGGAGAGCAGGAAAACCTGACAGAAAAAGGTATTTTCACAATAGAGTTTTCAACTGGTACAGAGTTGGTGTGGGATGGTTTGTCTTCTGACTGGTTTCAGCACCCCACCCATCCCCACATGTTTCTAACGTACTTTACTATAATCCTATAAACCTTGCTCAGGGTATGAAGTGTATTGAAAAAAGGTGTTAAATATTTAACAGAGTTACCATTGTTATTATTTTAATCTGAAACTAGTAATGTTGTTTATTTTCCATTGTGAGGAATTACTATGTTAGAGATTAATAGAAAACACAGAGTTACTCGTTTAGTACGCAGAAGAATGTTTTGTACTAAACTACGGTGATCCCTAGCACTCTTTAATGACTGACTTCAGATATAGTTATCATAAGTCTATTTTTTACTGATAAGAAGATGAAGTCACACCAATGGCCTTATTAGTATTGTACAGCCTGCCCCTTAGAGAAGTAAATGGGAACTGTGGGTATGTCTAGCCTCCGGATATCAAGCAGACAAAAGAAATGAGTCTTTTAAAATATCAAAGACAGTCAGTGGTAGAGCTCAAGGTTTCCTACTCCAACTGTTGAATATACTTATTCCCTGCTAGTAAGTACATTGCTTTGGAGCGCCTTACACTTTCCACTTCTTGTGCAGCTACAGTGCTAACAAGATGAATGGCTCCTCTTTAACCTTCATTTTCCAATTTGCTGCTGAACTCTTCCTCTAACAATTCCACAGACAAAAGGAGCTGTTCCATTTCAAGAGGAAAACATAAGCTTTGACATTAACTTTCTGACCTTTGAGGACAAGGAGTGTCCCCTGAATAGCCTTACTGTTTCAGAAGTTGTTTACAAATGCTTCAAGAATACGGCTCTCCCAAAGGACAATATTTTTTCAAGAGCCATGAGCCTGCATGTTATATTCGGTCAACATGGGAATGTTAAGTCTCTTTAATCAATTTCAGTTCTTTCTCCAGCTGGAAGCATATTAAGCTGAAAAGCTGAGAGGTCTTAGTAAACTGTCTAAAGAGATTCCTGCCAATGCTTCCAGTACAGAACCCAGATTGCTGGGCTGCCAGGGAACTAGAGATGTCCTGGAATTGCTCTAGAGATGAGCAGTTTTCTCATGTGGCCATGTCACATGCATTTTGGAATTGAGTTCAGGCTCCAAGCTCCAAGATCATAGATTCACCTAGACACGTCACTGCCCTTCTGTTTCCACTCTGTTGTAGTGAAAGCCACAAACTCTCACAGGGCTGAGGAGCCATGAAGCCAGCTGTGGGGACCATGGTTCTTCTTGAAGGCCTACATGAGCTAGTGCAATACTGACACAAGTAGCAGCAGAGAGCCCAGGGCACCTTATGCCTATTCCTCAAGAAAAATGTCTGAAATAACATTAACCAGCTTTCCATTGTTAAGCAAATGTATTTCTCCTAAGATGTCTCTGGAAGATGGTCCTGGAGATTGAACTGTAAGGTTGTATTTTCTGGGATATATAAAAAAAAATATCAGTTAAATACATAAAAAAAAATCAAGGGTGGCGGGGGGGGGGGGGATTGTGTTGCCCAGAAGAGCATGTTTCTACCACATCTTTTCTAAGTTCACCTCCTGGATTTGTATCTCTGCTGTTGGTAATCTCTGCAAAACCTGCACAGGATCTCATCAGTTTCAATATGGTAGCAGGTTGAACCAAGAAAACAAATAAGTTCTTTAAGCTCCATAACTCTTGGAAAATGTAATTGTTGCCTGGATAATGTCACCATGACAGAGAGCAGCCACAGCTCCAGACAGGCCTTCTGGCACTTGGACTGCTGGCTGTTTGGAGAGGGGAAACAGTCATAAACAGTCTGTGCAGACTTGGGGCTGTTCTGTGACATGTTTTCTTTTGAGAGTATGGAGTTGAGCTTTCAATTTCCTGGTAAAGAGAAAAATCTGAGCTCTAATGGGACCACTTAAGTAACACTGTCTCTGCATCTGCAGTGGATTTGTTTCCTTTATGATCTGAATCAGCACGCAATTTATTTTACTGTGGTAGCATTCCCTAGCCAGGTAAATAACGGGAGCTTTTCTGCTTCCTGTGAGGAATGTTAATTATTTCCAGTGTGGTAAAAACGTCAGAATCAATGACAAGACTTGGAATGGTAAGGAAGGAAACAAAGTACTTGTAAAAATTAAAATAGCAAGTGCAAAACTATGAGACTAGAAAAGACTAGTATGTTTATTTTCAATATGGCCTTACTGTACAGGTAAACTGAGAATTAATGATGTGAAGACGAGCTATGAAACAGAACTGCTGGGTTCTTAAGAGTAAGGATGTAGATGCTACCAAGCAAAGTCGTTAAGCATGTATTTGGCTTTAACCATGTTCTTAAGTTAAGCAAAGTGTTTAAGTGTGGGTTTCAGTCAGCATGATGGTGTCATAAATTAGTATTTCAATAAGCATTAGCAGGACTCAAAAAACACAGGGATGTTCCAGCTGTAAAAATTTGGTCAAATTCTAACAAACCATTTGAGTGGCTCATATACATAGAGGCAACCTGTCTTTATTCATTGTAGGGAACACCAGCTCATTTCAGAAGGAATGTAGTCCTGAAGAAGTCAAGAGAAATGGTGCTTAAGGATCACCTGTCTTACTGCTTTTATATTGGCCATAGAGTCCTCTATGGAGACAACTGGAAGAAAAAGGGATCAAATACCAGGATCAAATACCCAAGGTGAGAGCTAATTTAAAACATAGTTTTGTTATGCCTCAGTACTGTCGGTTTTCTCAAAAATGCCTTTATGCCCATGTTTAGCTTCACAATGAAGGACTAATTGCACATTAAGGACTAATTGCACATTAAAATTCAGGGCTGCTGAGAAATTCTGCAGTCTGGATTGTCTTTGAATATGGATCTTCCTATGTTCGTACATGATCCAGGAGGCATCACCACCATTGCATATTTTCCTGGTATTACTTTTCCACATAGTCTTATACAAATAGATGCCTTTGCATGAAATTAAGCTGCTTCAATGAAGAAAAAGGAGTCAGCAACATGTTAATAGCCATTTTTCCACGGCTAGTTTACTGACAGCTAGTTTCTGGAACAGAATAAATACCATTATAGGTTGGGGCAGAAACTGTAATAAATAATGATACTGTATATGCACACACAGTTTTGTTGTGTCTTACAAGCATATAGATTTTGAGGTCCTACCTGTGGTAGCCCAAAACTGCTTTGCAGATTGTTTGGAAAACACATTGTCTCTGTCAAATGTATCTTAAAACAGAGTGCAAGATACAGAGTAGAAGTGTGATGTGTGAAAACTATTTTGTGACAATAACTTGGAAATGCGAATGGGAGTGAAGTTGTCAGTGAGATCTCCTGGACTTAGGGAATGGGAAGTTTAGTTGCTATACACTGAAGTTTCACAATTCAGACAAGTCACATCTGTGGTAGTAGAAGTCGGTCTGAAGCATGGGGTTTCATGCTACCACACTGTAGTTCATGTTGCTTGTATGTTAGCATAACAACTAGCACTCTCCCAGACACTGTCAAGGCAGGGTAGAGGGAGTAAAACAGAAAAGAAAGCATCCCCAGCAGACAATAGGCAGGAGACCACTGTTTTGGAGAGGAGATTTTAGCTGCTTGGTGTAGGCCCTCCAGCAGAACAGTCCGCCTATTTGGAATCACAGGATAACTCTGGCAGGAAAGGACCTCAACAGGCCTCTGGTACAGCCCCCTGCTCAAAGCAGGGTCAACCATGAGATCAGACCAGGCTGCTCTGGGCTTTATTCAGTCAAGTCTTGAAAACCTCTGACGGTGGATCCTGCACATCTTCACTGGGCAACCTGCTCTAATATCTCACTGTCCTCATAGAGGTAATAGTTTTCTTTATATCCCTCTGAACAGCAGTCCTGTCCTCAAGCACATCAGCTGTTCCCCCCAGTCTGGTGTCATACACAAACTTGGCGAAAGCGTGCTCTGTTACCTCCTCAAGGTCATTGATAAAGTTATTAAGTGGGATGGGTCCCAGGGCAGACCATTAGTAACAGCGCTGTGCTTGTAATGGGCAGCAGGCAAGGTATCTACCCTTTAACCACTACCCTCTGAGCCTGTTATACCACGAGTTTTTTAGCCATCTAGTTGTCTGTCCATCCAGACCATAACATCCTAATTTGGATAACTGTATGTAGAAAGAGCTTGTACCTACCTCGCTGACTCCAAAGTCAGAATGAGACCTTGGAAGGAATAGTTAGAAATATATTGTAAGGAGGCACTTCAAGAGAGTAACTCAAACAAGGCTATCAAGTAGAAGAAATGGTATGACAGACTGTCCAGGCTGAGAGTGGATATGGAAGTATAAAGATAGGCCAGTAGCTTGAACAGAACAAAGTAGGCTCCAGATGGACTGACTGAGCCTGGTAATACAGGGTACAAAATGATTTTATAATGAACCCATAATCACAAACTGTGCACCAGAGGCTTTTTACAAGGTGACAGGTCTTCCTAGAGGTTTTTTACAGCTCTCCCCTCCCAGAAGAACATGAGCACATGGGATTTCTACCCTGCTTAGAGGGAGAAACACTTCATCTGCCTTTGAAATGCTGCTTTTTCTCCATGGAAAACCAATAGCAGCTGAACTGTATAAGGCATTCTTTTTCAAGCATAAAAATGGAGTGTTGTCACTGTTGGAAATACAAGGACAGCATAGGAGTCCTGTGCAGCTGAGGTGAAAACATGAGACATCAGTACCCCCAAACATTTACATTAGGGTTTGCATTACTCTGAATGCCAATTTGCAAGGCAGAGACGAAGCTGTTCCCAGTTGTCAAGACGACGTCTGAGAGAGGCAGAATTGCCAATAACAACAAAAGAGGTCAGAGATTTCTGCTGTCTCTCTGAAAATACATGCGATATGAGAGGGCTGTAAGAGAGATTGGAAGAACTGCTTAAAAGTTAGAGTGAGTTTCCCTCAGAATGAAGAGCCTGGGCAGGTATGTAAATAAACCCCCAGGCAGAGAACATCTGTAGGCAGTGTAGGCTGGAAAGGGGCAGAAAAATGATCAAAGGCTTTGTTACAGAGTTCCTGTCGTTTAAAATCTTTAAAAATAATAAAAAAATTTCTTTTCCTCCTGGCTGCAAGGAGACTGAAGGATGCAAAGCAAGGCACTGCTGTTGTGTTTGGTCGGTAGCCAGCCAGACCAGTAAGATCAAAGGGCATGTAAACAGTTTGTATGCATCTCAATGGGAAGTTTACTTCAAAGCTGAGTTCTGGAAACAGAGATTCAAGCACAGATTTCCCCCTCCTTTTTTTCTTTTTTTTTTTTTCCTAAAGTGCAGTTGTGATTCTTTGTATCAGTGATAATAGCTGTATTATAGCCCTGGAGCATAACATCATGAATTCTTTTATGCAGAATGAACAGGAGCAGTACGAGCTTTCTTAACACACTCTGCTTCTGTGCTTCTGTCTCAATTTAGAGAAACCTGGGAACACAGGGAAGCTCGGAATGTGTAGTTAATTTTTCCACAGCCTCTGTGAGGTCGCCACCACCAGTTGTGATACTGTGTTGGAGTGAAGCCACCTTTTTTTTTTAGGTTTGGACTATGATCAGTAGCTCATTTTGTCTTTGGTCTTCAAACAGCCTTGAGATAGGGAGCAAGTTGTGTGCATTACTAATACAAAAATCCCAAGTTGTCAACCAGAGGATATTTTTTCTGAGGTAACGGACAGTGAGTTCACTCCTGTAAGTCATTGTGGCACAATTGTGAGGTGCAGAAATGCTCCTACTCCTGTAAATGTGCTGGATTTACAGTGGGGGCTGTATCACCACTTTTCAAGTGCTGTTCCACTTTGGAGACTTCTGTCACGGTTGCCAGCACAGCTAGGCTGCTGCTAGTACCCAGACCTGTTCATTTAGGACTAGCTACTGCATTGCACTCATCAGCATCACTGTGCCCTCATTCTCTTCCCTTAGCCATGGATCCTCAAGAATCCTGTTAGCAGACTGGAAATAACTTGGTTAGACCCAAAAAACACAGTTAATTTTTTCTCAGACAAGGCCTTTAACAGGCCAAGAAGCTAAAAAACATTTATAGGACTGCTGGGGAAAAAAGGCTAATGGGTTTGGTTGCTGCTTGAACTCACCAGCATGAATACGGGCATCTCCGGCTATAGCGGCAGCAGTAAAATTGCCATTCACGGTCAAGCACAGATGGAAAATACTGACTCTGGAAACCAGCCACCAGCCCATTGTTTGAGCAGGTTTGATACCTAATAAAGAGGAGAAAGAAGAGAGCACATAAGGAAAACAACATTAGATTCCCTGATAGTTTCAAACATTTCTGAAAACAGCGTTAAAAATCTTGATTCAGGGTGGAAGCTAAGGGTTTGGCTTTGCATTGAGAAGCACTGTATGCACCATTTTGTATAAGAAAGCAGCGCTAGTTAACTAAGGATGTCTTAACATTTATGTTGCACTTTAAACTGTTCTAAAGTACTTAATCGTTCCTGTATGCTGATCAGGCAAGAAGATTGTTCTGGTGTTGACATTCTCAACTGTTCACAAGTCATGAGACTGACTCCAAAATAGTCCATTAATACTTTGTTATTTTGTCTTTGTTGGTATTTGATCATTTGGGGTTCACTGGAGTCATTTTTTCAACTGCTTCTCTACACAAAAGAAGCCTTAGAAACTCTTCTATGAGAGAAATTCAACAAATTATTTTATTTTATTTATTTCTCAATTATCTGTCTGAAGGAGAAGGCACACTTAATTCAAAACATTATAGGCTTGTGATGAAATTGTGATTTGCTAACAATCACGTGAGGAGAACTGAGACTCAAATGTTATAAAATTTAAGACTCACGTAAATGTTATGACTGGATTTTCAAAAGAAAAATGGGCTGCTTCATGATTTCTGTGCACTCAAGAATTATGTCATACACATAAGTATTGCCTTCAAGTAAAATAGACATGGTCTCTAAGTATGCAGATATGTGCTTTTCTTTCTGCACACCCTGCAAGCAACTGGACAGTGACACCCGAAGTAATTCAAGTGATAATCAGTTTGAATAAGCTTGCTTGGAGACTAAAGACAAGGAGAGCATGAAAAGAGACAACTCATTAACTCAGCATTTGAGTGCTCATTCTCTCAAGCCCCCTCCTAGGCTTATTGTTTCTTTATTGGAGAAAATTACAGGGATTCAATTTCTTGTATTTCCTTTCCTTTTCTTTACTTTCTTTTTCCTTCATCAAGGAAAAGTGGCAGCCTAGAGCCATAGCAAACCTTCCTTGCGATACTGTAAAATCAAATACCTTGATATATCCAAAAGACACATTCAAAAGAACTTTATGATTAACAAATACCAAAAAAATTCCCCTAGTTTAATTCAGTGACCTGATAGTTTATTTTAATGAGCCTGGAGAAGGGAAAACACATAATCTAGCAGAGTTTAGTGTTTGGAAAGTCGTTCACTTGCGCATACAGGTGTTAGTGCTCGCAAAGCCTGAGGCTCAAGTGTTTGTATGCATAAACTGAAAAACTGATTGGTTTTGACCAGTGCGGGGATTAATTCCTCAGTCTAACTTTCAGCTTCTGGCTTTGAACCAGGGGTCTCTTCTATATGTCCCTTCCACTGTGTTCTGTTGTTCAGATGAGTATTTACATTTGTTTGTATCCCTGCATGTCCCACATTGCTGGGGTCGCATATACTTGCTGTGCTTTCTGAGACTCCTTTGAGGACCTTCAGAGTTAAGCAATGATGGGGACTCTGAGTTGCTATGGTATCACACCAAGTAAGGCAGTTTGGCTCTCACTCAGAGGATTTCAGCAGGACTTTGATAGGAAGTTGCTCTGTTTTTTGGCACATAGGCCATGGGAACATATGGCTAAGACTCTGTGTAAACATATTGGTTAGCTGCAGATGATTGGTGTTATCCTGGTGGAAGAAAGGTTGATACACAGAAATATAGGGAATGGTTGTACCTGTTGCAGGATGAGCATTAATCTGTGTAACATAGAACCAAATTTGTATCTTTTCATCTTGTGCCTCTCCCCCTTCCCAGTTACATGCATTTCCACTGCTCAAGACTTGCGCCCCTGTGAGGTTTTCTAGATGTTTTGCATAGGTGTGATACCAGGAGCATTTTGGTCCTCTTTTTCCTTTGCACTTCCTCCCAGTGACTTGGCATTGCTCTGCAATTTCTTGTCCCCATCAATCAGCATTTGATATTCCTGCCCATACCTGTCTTTGCAGGATGTTATTCCTTCTTTTTCTCTCCCCACTTGCTCACATTCAGTCTGGGAAGACATGCCCTCTTTCCCCCTCTCTCTGCCCTACAACAGTTTTTATTTTCTTGAACACCTCTACTAATACAGTCTGATTTTGATGGAAGGATTCATTTTGATAGAAATGTGTCACTGATGGACCCTTCTCTCTATAGTGGATTGAAAAAACTCTAGCTAACTTATACACGCATGTAAACATGAGAGTGTTATTTGGACAGCAAACTTTAGGAAGATTTGGTTATTTTTGATCCTGATTCTATCCTCTCATGAAAAGTTTATTTAAAAAAAATATTTTTGGTGTTACCTTAAAAATTAGTTTCCTGGATGGGGAGTGTAACTGGACATAAGTCATGTCTTATAATTAAATTTCCAATATATTTTAAAACATTCCAAATAAAATCTGAAATATAATTTTAAGCTCATTATAACTTCTCCCTCTCTACTTCTGTCTTATACACATAAAGTCCTGCGATCTGTTATTCAAGCTCAATATTGGGTTCAGTGAAAGAAAGATACTGGGAACGCTGAAGTACTTTTCTTTAGCTTTGACATAATGGAAGGTCCCCCACCCCCCCACCCCACCGATTTTTCTAATTTCAAGTCAAATCTAGATATTCCTGGATGAAGAGATGCTCCCAGAAATCGGAGTATTTATTTGTGAGCTCATATAAAATCTTTTATTTTCTTTCCTTTTCCCAGCTGGCATCTTTCCTACAAGCAGAAAGTAATTCTTCACAGGAAACAAACAACCCCTCCCCACACACCTTTTTAGTCAGTTGCTCTATGCGCTAGTCTGAAAACAACTTTAATATGTGAGGATTTCTTCCTTCTCTGTTAAATTTGCTAGTCCTGTCACAGCAAATCCTGCAAACCAGTATGGTGAAGAGAAACTAGTGATTCAGGACTTTTGATTTATCGTCAAGTAAAAAAAAAAAAAAAAAAAAGCATTTTTCA
This sequence comes from Falco naumanni, assembly GCF_017639655.2. NCBI lineage: Eukaryota > Metazoa > Chordata > Aves > Falconiformes > Falconidae > Falco > Falco naumanni. The sequence continues at coordinate 7,477,154 of NC_054058.1, read as the reverse complement.
CTAGACCCACTCTGTGGCACATCTGTTATAGAGGATAATTCAGTATTCAGAGTTCATGTCACTGGGTTCTCCTCACTCATAAAATCCTGACATTGCAAAGAAGAGAGGAAGATACTGCTTAGAAGTTGAATGCAGAAGAGTATGAGAAACTGGCTGGGACTGTGTGGGATTAAACTTGGCAATGGATAGGTTGTTTTGTTTTTCTGTTGGCTGAAGTTGCCTAGGTTGTTTTGTTTTTCTGTTGGCTTAAGTTGCAATGCATGAAGAGTTGCCTTTTGGATCTGGTACTGGGAGAAGAGGAGGTGAGCTGGCTGGTAGGTGTGGGAGTGGGAAGATTGGTGGTGGTGAAGGTCAGGTGCTGTTGAATGGGCAGCTGCCCTTACCTTCCCTTGTTTACATCTGTTGGAAATAGCTGCAGTGTTTCATAGAAAGTAAGTAAACAATGCAGCCTTATTTTGGGAGGAGTTTGGTGTAATAACAGGGATATGGTAGCTGAGACTTTCCTGGCCTGCTGCAATTGCTCTGAAGAGCCCCTCCTTCACCAAATCTTCTGAACTGGTTAATGAGTGTTGCACAGCTGAGTTCTGTCATGGTAAGCACCCATAGTGTACATCCATGTTACCAGTTTAGTTCAGATCAGGACTGCTTTCCTTGTTCATCAACGAGCTTTTATCTGTGAGATCAAACTAGAGCTGGTTTGAAACAAATCCACTCAAAACACATATGTGAATTTTGGGTCCATACACAAACTGTTTCACCCTACAGATGCACGTAAATTGTGCCACATTATTTGCAAACATTGATAATAGCCTCAGTGGCCAAGCATGTACCTCATTGACTCAACAGAGTTGTCTGCCAGCCTGAAGACAAACACTGCTTGCAACGGTATAATAGTTTCGGGCAATGGCACCAATTGTGGTGACACTTCATAATTATGCCCTCATCTTATTTTTACTCTTTGCTCGACAAAGCCCCAGAGTCTTGTGCCCCACCTAATGCTGGTGCTGTGGTGTACACCTCTCTCTAAGGCCCCCCGTTCCTCAGATACCTCAAGAGTTAGCCTAAGCGGCATGTTGTCCTGAGGGTGACAACCCAAAGAGGAAGCCTGTTCATTACAAATCCCCTCTGGGAAGCCCAAGTCAAGATGCCATAAGTGCATCTGTTAGACTCTTTGTTGAGCCCCCGCTGCACTGGTTGGCTAGCACTCCCTGAAGCTCTCTGGAAACATGCAGAGTCTGATACATTGCTCAGTAGTCACTGGGTCATGCTGCATTAAGGGCAATTTGTTCCTTACAACGGGGTAACCTGACAGTGTCATTCTATGTACTTCAAAAAAATCCCACTGTTTTGCTGTAGAGCAGATGGCTTCTGTAAAACTTGCATCATTAATTACTTTAAAGCTATCTCTCTAGAGCCTGTCACAGCAGATTGGATCTGTATATTATGGAGATATATCAGATAAGGCAAACTGACATAGAAATAATTCTGCATGCTTTCATCTGTAATCTTCCCTGGATTGCATATGGAGAGAAGTGGCCTAACCTTGTGCAGCCAGTAAGACCACAGTTAGAGTATGAGAGATGTTTTTAAATGAGACATTAGATAGACTGTTCTCCTGGAGTGTTATTTTACCAAAGTCTGTTCCTTTCACTATCCAAAACTTAATTTCCTTCTCACACAGTTGTGGAGGGGAGGCCCAGTCCTGCTATTCTGAGTTATTTTTTTGTAGAGTGCCTTCCTTTTGCATAATTTGGTTAGTGGCATGATGAAAGCTGATTTAACCATCAGGCTGTTACAGATGAGTGGGAAGACATAAGTGGCTGAGAGCAGGCTCAGGCCACTTGAAACTCTGGCACTCAAAGGGAACAACTTTTCCATGTTTGATTAGGCCATGCTAAGTCTCCGATGGTCACTCCTATGAGGAGTCTTCACTATCTTATGGGATGGTGAGATGTCTTGTCATGACTTCCACATGCCAAAGGCAACCTTACTGTCATGTTCAGCTCTTTCTTTCATTTAGGGGTCAGTGATGACTTTCTTTCTTTCTGCTCCCCACCCAGAGGGAAGGCAAGGCCCTATTCACCCTGTTGATTTCTTTTTGACAGTCGCTGATGAGGTTTCCTATCTACAGAAAGAATCCTCCTCAAATGCTCCCACTGGACTCAGTCCATTGCAGCTGTGCTAAAAGCTCATACCACTATTGCTTTAATATAAATCTAGGGTTTGGAAGAAAATTAACTTGTTTGCGTAGATAGCACAAGTGGGAACATTGTGAAAGGGCAGCTTGATTATTGTGTTTGGGTAACACAGTCTCAGATTTGAAATTTGGGATTGGTCAGACATTGAGAACAAAACCAGTTCCTCACAGATGTACCCGGGTTTGCTGCCCGTGCCTGAACAGAAGGCTCCTGCAGACATTTCTGTTGCCCATGAGTCTGTCTTTGCACTAGTTTGTAGGAAATAGGGCTTTATTCCTACTTGAAGGATCTGCATGTGTGTTTGTGCACTTAAAGAGAAGGCAAAGGAGAGTGAGAATGGGACTAGGGAGGGGGAATCTAGGTATTTGTTTTCTCCAAGTCCCATCCAAACACTTTCTCAGAAGTCCAAACAAGGAAAAGAAGCAGTAAACATGCATTAAATACCACTTGGCTGGAAATGTTTCTCCTCTGTGCCTTAAGGGTAACCAGGAGTGCATTGGGGATGTGGCATGGTTCCATCTGCATCATGTGGTGTAAAACAAATGCTTTCTCTTGGAAGGAAGAGTTGTTTGTCTTTTACTTGCAAACTTTTGGTTGGTTGGTTGTGTGATTCCCGTCCTTTGTTATGATTACTTTCAGGCAAGAAAAAGTTTTTTCTTGAGTACTTTGTTCAAAGACTCTGTAGAGAGAACTTTGTAGTATTCAGCAAAGAAGTGAAGAACAGTCTCACCCACAACCACTCAGAACTTACCTTTTCTTAGGTGCTGAAATATTTACCCAAGGTCAAGCTTCCTCCAGTACAAATAGAGCAAAGAGCATAAGCTTTATTCTGTCTGAAAAGGCAGGATTCCATGGGATGTCACAGGATACAAACATTTAGAAGGATTGTGTGGAATCAGGGGATGTCCTGAACACTTTTCCCTACTTCAGACTTGAGCGTTTCCAAATTAGCCAAGAACAGATTCTGCTCCCAGTATTGAACAGCATCTTGGTTAACAGGTAGCCATTGCAGAAGTAAGGTGTTGGGACAGATTCAGCAAAGCTTTTGTACACTTCCTTAACTTTAAATGTATTCACAGATTAATGAAGCTGAGAAGACATCCTTGATCAGGTGATCCAATCTATTGCCAAAATTTTCCCTGTGAGTCTTGTAGCATGTTCACGTTTCTCATGTCCATTCAGCAAAACGCAAAAGAACATGCTGCCTTCAGAAGTGTATGTACATATATCCTTAACTTCAGGGATGCATTTATTAAGTGGAGTACCTATAGTTAGATGTATTCTGAAATGTCAGTAGGTAATTTTAGGCAACTATCAGAGATGATTGGTCTTCATGAGTCTGCTTCTGGAGAGAGAGAGGTTGCCCCAGAGAGCAGTTTTTAGAGTACCCATTTCTCTCCATTGACCCTGGAAGGGGGCAGAGGTGATAAAGTAGGCATCGTGATTAGATGCCTAATGTGGATCTGCGTGGTTGCCTTCTTTGTGTGGAATACATTTTTTCATATCTGTAAGATGCAGTCTTATTCGTTTGTTCCTGGAAGTCCATATAATACCTAGAGTTAGTGTAGGAAGTAAACTTACCTAAACAGTGGTTTCCTCCTGTGCTCCAGTCCCCCAACTCTCCTATCGCTATGCTCCCCACATCCATTTCTGCCATTCCCCTCCTGTGCTAATGGCCAAAAAAAATGATTTAGTTGGAGACTCTTTCTTCTCTCTGCTTTATGTTGGCACTTCATTTTCTCTCTAAAGCTTTCATTGTTTTGTCTTTTCTAAGGAAATATTTCTTGGGTTTCTCTCTGTTGTGCAGCTGCACAATGGTCAGGAATGGTAATTTGTATAATGCCATAAACATAATTTGTCAGAGGTCATTTTTTGGTGTTTCTGACAGACTAGAGTTTCTGGGACATGTCTGAGAAACTGGAAGGAATTCAGAGGAGAGCTGTAGGTATCATCAGCGCTTGCTTAGGAATGTTGGAATATGAAACTTCCAAAGGAGAAGAATGGAGACATGTTCTGCCTGAAAGCAAAAGCATGGGTGAAGGTCTGTGAGGGAAAGACCTAGCTGCTACTTATTAATAAGTTAAAGAGATTTTACAAAGGATGTGGTGTGCTTGTTCTCAGTACTTAGTGAAGGCAGGACAAAGAATAAAAAGCCTCAATTACAGCAGAGGAAATGTACCTTAAATTTTGGGGAAAATCTTGTCAGTTTTGTAGTTATTGGTGGTATAAGTTATTGAATCTCTCTGGATGTGATGTGCAAAGTGAGACGAAATACCTTGTGAGGCAGAGCTGAAGAAGGAATATATGGCAGTTCATCCTGCCAGGATGGGGAATGGACTAACGAGTTCAGCAGAGCGCTGTGTCAGCTGACGTGAGGGTGATGTATTGCTCACCAACAGATTGGTTTGTCAGATCAGTGGGGAAACAGAGGTGGCCAAACAGGAACTAATGGTACAGAATGTGACTCATATTTGTGGCCACTTGATTACTAAGTGAGTCGCTTTAGAACTGGGGATGGCTCCAAATTACACTGAGCTGGGCATGGAAGAGAGAGAGAGAAAATAGATGCAGCTATGAGAAGCAAAATTGCCAAGAGAGAAGGTCTGGGACTGTCAAAGGCCCCACAGGCTACATCCATGCTGTCACGTTAATCTGAGGTTTGAGTTGGCACTCAGACACTCCAGGCTGGCTGCCTGCTGGCCCACACTTTCACTCCAGTCTGGGATGAGCCAGCTGGGTTCTTGGGCAGCAGTGTCTGGACACAGCAAGGGATGTGCTGGCTTACAGCAAGCTTCTGTCCATGAAGCACTGTAGATGCAACCAGCACAGCCCTGGGTGCAGAAAACTGCAGAACATAACCAGGCACAGCTAGCTAAGATTTACAGAAATAGCCTAAGTAATTAGGAGCACAAGTTCACCTTTGCAAAGGGGTATGTGTTCCCTAATCTCTTTGGTGTATTCCTCCCCCAGAAACAGACAGAAGGAAGTAAGAAGGAGATCTGTGCAGAGAAGACAGATAGATGTAAAAGACAGAAAGATGGACTGGAAAGGTGAGCTAGGGAAGAAGTAACTAAAATAACTCCTAAAGCTAGGAAAGAGAATGAAACAGTTAAACATATTAAAGAGGGGTTGGAAAAGAAATACATTTGGGGAAAAGATAGGGTTAGCAGAAAAAAAAATGTAGGCAAGAAAGACAACAAAATGGAAAGATATCTTTAAGAGGTGAAGGAAATAATATTCAGATAGTACATTGTGGATATAGTCATGCTAAGCATACGGAGCATGGTGATGAATACAGCCCCATGGTTAAACAGCAGAAGAAAACATTCTGTATAGATTTACACAGTATCCTGTTTGTGAGAAGTGAACTTGAGCAATTGCTGACAGGGATTTTTAGAAAGAGAATAATAATTTTATTTTGAACAATAGAAAGGTCTAATTTAAAATTACTGTGCAATAAGTAGAAATTGCATCAATGTATGAAAAATGAAGAAGTCATCCAGGATTATCACAGTGTCTTTCTGCCTGCTTTGCAGCCCTCCCCCTTTCTTTTCGATTCTTATTCCAAAATTAAGTATAGGGTCAATCTTTTTTTTCCTTAGCATTGCATCAGCCATATGAATGTGTCACGTGGTAAATGAAAGAGTATGAATAATTCAGAACAAAATTTTGAATCATTTAAAAAGCAGAAGCTTCACATTTCATTGCTAACCTGTTCCCATATAGCATGAAATCTACAAAAATTACATTGCAATTTCTGGAACAAAACCATTTAAAGTATTTCGAAGTATTCTTGCATTCATTTCATTTTGTCCAAAGAATATTTCAAACTCAAGGGTTTCCAAAACTGTGTTTGACATTTCTTCAAAAAAAAACAGAAGATAATTAAATACTGGGTACATGCTGCTTAAACGTGAACTATCTTTCCAGAAATTATTGTGGCCATAAAATGTGATCACCTTTGCCTCTAAGGTTGATGGAAAATGTAATGTTTAGTTAACCAAAACTGACTGTATTAGGGAATTAACGTGATCCTCTGCTATCATGATCACGCATATATATGCGACCATCATTGCTTGTTAGTGTGCATTTTTGGCTCCTGTAATACCAGCATGACTAGAAAACAGCCTTTGACTGTGCCTAAGCCAAAAAGCTTAGCAACAAAATCACAAAGAGAAAACCCAGTGCAATACAGAGATGATTTTTTTTTTTTTCTAGTGATAAGAACAGGAGGATGGGGTGAGGAGTTCTATAGTTTGTTCCCCAGTTTAGTCACTGATTCAGTGTGTGGCCTTTCAAGAGGGACTTTATCCTCTCCTCACTGAAGGTTCATGCCTCATTTTCCTCAGCTGTGAAAAAATAGCAAGACAGAACCACTTTGCAGCTGAGGTGAGTGACCAAGCAACACAGCATTTCTAAAGCACACTGAGACCCTCCAGCAAGAAGTTGCTATAGAGAAGGCAAATGTGATGCTGATCATCTCACACACATGCATCATGATTAATGAGTCTAAGGCAGTCGTTCAGGGCAGTAAAGCTGCTGGTTATGATGGCATTAATATGCATTTGCATTGCTCTGACCACAGTATTAGTACCCTCATTCCACAGGGGGTAGCAGGGCTGTGCCCTCCAGGGATGGTTTGGGGTGTCCTACCATTCGGTTCCCGCCCTGTTGATCTCTTCCCACCAGCACTCTGTCGGCTCACCGAGGCTCTGTGCTGCTGGCATGCAGGCGTAGTTCCACAGTCTGTCGGAGCCTTCCTTCTTGTTGAAAACACTCCTGACAGCCACGATCACCTGCCCATGTGGGCACTGGAAGTTGAAACCCTGCCGGTACACATTGACCCATTCATCGTTATCTCCATAGTTGTAGGGACCATAGTAATAGTCACTGTACTGGCCCCATGCCACAGTCACCAGAGGCAGGAACGCACAGAGAAGGACGAGGTCCATCCTGACGATGTTCCTGGCTTAGAAATGCCCTGCTGGTTTGTTGGGCTGGCCCTTTTATATCTCCTCTAACATTTGGCTTCCAGATGTTATGCTTCCAATCCAAGTGCAATGTGTCATTGCTTAGCAAACCTCTGAGTTGCAGACTCGTCCAATTACTTTTAAGGTGGAATTCCACAAGTACAGTAAGTCTGCAGGCCGTAAAAGCAGGGTCTTCCCACGACCACAAACCATCTGTGAACCCTTGCTGCAGAGCTACTGTATAGAGCAAGATGTGCATTATATTATAACTGTCACAGACGTCCCACTGTCATCCTCAAGACAACAGTTAAGTTTGAAAACTATTTAAAATTAAAGCTAGATTTGAAGTTATCATTTTCCATCATTAATAACATGCAACAAAATGTGGTTGTGTGTGTGTCCCCACCTTCTCTTCCCTAAATATGTGTGACATGATTCTTCCAGTCCCTAGAAAGAATGGAATTGGGCAAGGTGGGGGAGTTCACCACTCCTGTTGTAAAAAATCCTTTAGACATTTTGGTTTGGTTTGGTTGGAGGGAAGGTGGAGTCTGAATGACTGAGACTGACTTCGCATGGAAACACCCCACCCTGAGAAGCAGGGCATTGGCTTCTTCCATACAGAACTGATTTTTCTACGACTGTATGTGGCACTGTAAAACTGTGGACTTGGCAAATGTTTTAATGTGAGGGTAAAGCACATAAGCAAGTTACAAGGAGATAAGCTCCATGTGTCACCATAGCCTATTGAAATCTTTGAGCGAGGCCCTTTAAGCTACCTCGCGTTTATCATGGGCTAGAAACATGGGGCTCCTGCTGAGGAGCTACTGTGCTGCAATTTCAGAATGTGACTTGCCACTTGGAAATGTGTTTATATGCCACATCCTCAGGTAATTTCTTTATCAGGAACCTACCCTATTCAGGAGAGTGGAACAGTGTGCTTTACTTAACTGTGTACTTGACCCATGGAAAACAGTGAGACTTGAGCATGTTTTAATAGGTGAGACAGTCCAATGTCTGTCCAACATAGTCTACACATATGCCTATGTTGCCTATGCTGTGTTACTAGTGAAATGTGTGACCCTGAGAACAGCTCCAGATTCAGATCCTTTCTCTTCATCAGTGAAATCACCACAAGGGACCCAGAGACTGTTTCTTGCTGAAAGTTTCTCCTCCATTCTCTTCACTACCTCTTTTCCCTATTTGTGCCATGGAAAAAAAAAAAAAGTTTTTTAGAAAAGTGTATGAGCTTTTATTCTGTTGCTGATGCTATCAGAAAGAAGATCTGCGATGGGTAATAGTGGACTTGCGCATCTCTAGGGATCTCCAAACCCGTCGTGCCTGGTCACTGCTTTGCAGGAGCATAAGCATCCCAGGAGGCAGGTGCTTTTACTAACAAGCCCCAGACCTCAAAAGGTGCCTTCAGCCTCATCAACCAGGTGCTTTTGTGCCTTTAGCTATTGGCTTTTTTTTGTAGCAGAGCCTTGTTTAACAAAACTGTAAGGAGGGGTTGAGCTCTTTGCCAGGAGCATAGTGCAGCCATATCTCAGTTGCCCGTGCTCACAGCCGGTGCAGATCCACATGAACCTGACAGCTCAGAGTGGCTGGTTTAGCTCAGTGCCTCACCTCCAGCTGTAGCAGCCCCAGATGCCGGGGGAGGAGGGCTATGGAGACAGCACAGAACAGCCCTTACCTTGGAGCTGCCCTCCTCTAGATCTTAGGGAACACTAGGGGACACAGGTAGCCAAGTCTAAAGAGAGAGGAGGTTAAAAAAACAGACGGGCACCAGGATGCAGACTTGAACTGCGCGATCTCGCATGAATTTTTCAGCTCACTCACTAGTGCATGGTATTTTTCCCTCTCACTTCCTTACAGATGTAGTCACATCTGAAAGCGCTGCACAGTGCTGTATATGTCTGAGAGGCATTCTGGTAGATGTTTTAGCGGGAAGCAGCACATTATCATATATATATGATCCTTACCTCACATAACCCACACAAAACCAGCAGCAAGAGGGTATGAGTAGGGGGAGGAGGGCTCTATGGAGAGTAGGGCACAGTCTTCCTTCGCCTACCTTTGACATGCGTGTGAAGCTTTGAGGTGTCTGTTGTCACTTGCTACATAGTCTACCCTGCCTGATCCCAGTTAGTGGATAGGGTGGCACTTCCATGCTGTACTGTGATCAATAAGTGGTTTGGCTGGGGGAAAAAGCTGTGCAGGGAAGAACATGAACGTAAGAGATGTGGAACTAAAACTACCTGTTGCAGTCACGGCAGTGCAGACATGTCCTGACCAAGGACTGCCTAAACATCTACAGTTCTGTGTTTCTGGATCCAGTGCTTTCTGGGAACTTTTAATATTGCATTTTATGCTTCATTCTGATACTGAATAAAACCAGAAGAGAGCAGAATTTCTTACAGGAGGGACATAATGATTTTTAGTCATCTCGGAGAAGGGTGGTATTTGTGAGTGGGAGGAACTGTGATTTGAAAATTCCTGTAGGGGTTAAAAAAAGAGAATAGTGTGCATACATGAATTTTGTTTCTGAGTAATGCTCGTTCAGCTCTGCAGTTCACAGCTGCTCGATTCATGGAGAAAAGCTGAAGCTACATGCAACTTGTTTAGCTAACATTTCACACCATTGCTCCAACCCAGATAATTCCACTTATGTTGCCAGTGCTGAGAGCTGGCTGTGTTTCCATTGACTCACTGGCATGTTAACCACTATGCCTTATTCTGTTCTGGCCAGTGAATCACACATAGCAGTTTAAAATCCAGTGGCTAGAAGAGCTGCAAACTAGTCTGCAGCTTGGTGACTTTAGGCTTCTTCAGCTAGAGTTTGCATGAGGAGAAAACTCAACGGTATTTAAAAATCAGTCCCTCTCTGAAATTTCTTAACCTTTAATTTAACTTTAAAAATGTCAGCTGCATGCCTTCCACATCCAACCTTTGGAAAAGCAGAAAGTGTGAATGAAGTAGTAAATACGAGGTGCTGAGACCAAACTTTCATTATCAGTTCCTTGCCGTGGAATATGTATTGGCTGGTAATTTTATTCCCGATCAGTTCTTAGAAATGCTGCATTTAATGCACACAAACAAGTATTTAGTTTCAGCCTTGCCCAGTGATGGCAGATGAAAGTGATTGTTCTTGTTACCTTCCCCCCCCCCCCCCCCCCCCCCCCCCCCCCGCCCCGCCGGCTTAACTTTAAAGTTAGCTCTGCCTTGAGCACAGTTTGGACTAGAGGCCTTAAGAGGAATGCCCTTTCCAGCCTGAATTATTCTGTGTTTCTCTCCTGCTGCAGATACTAAATGCAGCGTTACTTAGTGCTGCAGCTGTTATTACTGCTGTGGAGCCATTAGGAGAAATGCTGCAGTATTCTCTTGCCATGCCTTGTTACAGCCATGAAATGCAGAGAGATTGCAGTGCTTTGAACTAAAATCACAGATGCAGTAGTACTTTTTGAATGAATAACAGTAGCCAGCTTAATGGGTTTTATTTTAGCACCCAAGCTCTGTACTAGAATAGGAGAAAGAACAGAGAAGCTTTATTATTTGGCAAACACAGAGACACTGGAGCTGCAATGAGAATAGCAAGGGTTCAGACATGGTCAGGAGCAGGTACAACTCTACAGAACAGTGTTGCATGAAAATAGTGTCATCTGGTCTTACTGGAGTAGCCATGCTGCCAAAGTTCCTGTGTCTGAAATGGTCTCACTCTTGGGCAACCTAGTTTTTGACCCCACTGTGAGGGAAGAGGGGACATATAAAAGTGTTACCTCACAGCACTTCAACCTTTAGGATGCACAAGAGAGTTTCCATCCCATATTACTCAGGACTATAGCCAGAAGTGAAGCTTTGCTTTTTGTGCTGGTGAAGGAGGCTGAGTGTATATCCCCTGTGCCTTGAGGTCTTCTGTACACAAAGTGGGTATGACAGAAGCGGTGACAGTAGCAGCAGCAATATACATATGCTTCCAAGCTAATGTAACCATATCATGGTATTTCACAGTGAGAACAAAGTGTTTTTCATGTCAGCTCATTGCATCAGTGAGGTCACACATTTTGAACACATTTTCTGTATTTTATTACACACTGTCTCAGGGTGGTTCTGGTAGTTCTGATAAGGCAGAGTGGCTTGGATGAGTCAGGGAGGCTGCATGATCTGGGAACTGTAAACCGAATTCAATTACTGATTACTTTTACATGCCATCTTTGCAGCATGACTTTTTTTTTTTTATATATATAAGCTTCCTGCATTGTCAGTTTTTATAAAAGTGTGAGGATGGGTGCTTTTATTAAGTCTTTTGAAATGAGGTTTCAGAAGTCTTGGTAATGTGGAGAAGGATGAAGCTGCTAGAAAGCTGTGCTTCATAAGGGAAAAAGATATATCTTTGTCATTTTTTTAGCTCAAAGTCATTACCTTCTTTTGGATTGTATATGGTGAAGGCTGGAGTTCATTTGTCAAGGCTTCCTACTGGTAATATTTTTTCCATCACTTTTCCCTTTATGTTCTCAAAGTACTTTGTTGAAGTTCAGTCACCTTCTTGGAAAGCAGAAGAGGATAAAACCCCTTTATTTTATATGGTAGGTCCAGTGACCTGCCCAAAGTCCACCAGTACCTTAGGGCTAGAAACAGATTTTAAACTCCAGCATCTAGACTGTCAGCATCAGACTCCAGCCCTGGGAAAGCACACCTTTTCCCAACACCTTTTCCCTGCTACTTCCTTACAGAGACACTGGTTCAGCTTCTAATTTGTGTAGCTCTTTCTTTGTAAAAGGGAAGCTACTACTTAAGATCCTGTGATATTAGAGGGTATTGCAGAGCTATTTTCTCTTTGGAAGTAACTGTAGAAAATTCTGATATAATAGCACCTGGAATATTGCTGTGGAGAAAAAAGGTACTACCTGCAGTGCTGTTTTTCCAAGGTTATCATAAGGCTTTGGATTACTTTTGTAATACCTTCCTGCCTGCATGTGTATTAAACCGTGGGTTAAGTAATAGAAGCAAACAGGAAATAGAAAATTTAAGTCATGAAGTCTCTGAGAAAAGGGTAAGGACCATGCACCGAAGCACTAGTAAAGGAACAACTGAAACAAATGTTCCTAGTCTGACAAACCAGCTAGATGCCATGATAAATCTTTTCCATCTGCAACTCTGAAATCTATTATTTTGAAAACATAGGTTTCAAGGAATCAGTGAACAACTGTTTCATAGATTGATCACCTTTCCTAGATCAGATTACCCTGAAAAACTGAGTACAAAAGTGAGAGTCACAAACCTTTGTGATAAACCTTTCCCTAGGGAGTGGAAAAGAGCTAAATTGTGCAAGGGGAGATGTCCTTATCAACTGCAGGGTTTGTGCAGACATCCTACAATGTCTACACAGAACGTTCTGCCCTTAAATAACCCAGGAGCCTATTGCTGTCATTACCAACTTCCACAGATCTCTTCCCAGAAATAATTTCAACTAGATTTACTCAGGGATATTTAACCAGTTCTGATACAGCCATTCCTCAAATCTAGGCATGAGGAACTGTGTAACTTGACTATTATGTACATGTAGTAAGAAGTCATGCACAGCATATGAACAGAAAATGATGCTTTTTCACTTTTTTTTCACTTAGTCGTGAAGAAGTTGGATGTTTCCTGCTCTTTCACCTCCTGTATGGTTTAATCATAGTAATACAGGCTTTTGTCAGAGCAGTGATATAACTGCTCCTCCCCACTGTACATCAGGCTGTAAAAGTTGCCCTGTACTAGTAACTCTTACCATTTGTGCTAATAAATTCATTCCCTAAACTTGTTGCAATTTACAGAGCTGTTGCAATTGCAATGACTCTTCCAGGATCATTACAACGAGGAAAAGCCAATTTGATGAGTGTTTGCCATTATAGTTTCAAATGTCAGGACAGGGCAAGGTATTTTTCCAATTACATGTCACTGCTAAAAGCCAGGTGTTTTTTCCTAGTACTCTTTGCTAAAAAGGTCTTTTATTATTGCTGTAGCTGTTGTTGTTGTCATCACTATATCTTTTAGCATGTATGCTTAAAATCTGTAAGAGGTCTCTAGCTACAGTCTCATATAAAGCCTAGACAGGCAGGGTGCAGTGTTTGAAGGTGAAGCTGCCAAAAGAAAAGAAAAAAGCCTCAAGGCTACAGGAAATTCAGGTGGCATTGATTCAGGAGAGAGCCAGATGCTTCAGGCTGAGTCAGTGCTGAACCTCCTCACAGATTTAGTAGGCAGCATTTTACCAGGACATTTTTATACATGAGCTGAGTAACTGAAACCTCATTTTCATCGAGGATCTCCTCCTCTTTTTTTTTTTTTTTTTTTTAATATAATAGCTTTATCTTTAGTCTTTGGGCTGCATTCAAGCTTGGCAGTCTCTGGGCTGTCTAGAGGTTGGTGGTTCCTACTTGATATAGCTGGAGAGCTTTCTTGAAAGAGCAGTCATCACCAGATCATCAGAGGAAGAAATGATCTAAAACTTTATATGACTCCTTCAGAAAGAGGTTTCTTCTCCAGTGGGCTCATTGGACATTTAAGTGAAATCAGTACGAAACCTAGTACATAAGGAGTGTTGAATAGACCTATGAAAAATGACCTTTTTCCCCTCTCAACTTGTTTTAAGTTTGGCCTCAAAATGTGTAGCTTCAGCTGATTCTTGAAGCATTGAGAATGTCTGTAGTGAAAAAAATGGGTAGGAAAAACATTAGTAACATTTGTAACAGAAGTTACAAAAAGCAATCAAGGTATTTTTGAGGTATTCTTCAAATCTGAGAAGAGATACAAAAGAGGTGCAAGTCATATTTTGTCTATTTTGAAAGTCTCACGAAAAGCTTGTTTGCATATATGGCTCAGTAACCTTCTCTTTCAGTTTAATCCATGAAAAACCTTTTAGAAAAGGCCACAGCAGCCAGCTGTAGCATTTTCAAAATCTATGGACTATTTACTGACCTGAGGCTTATGGGCCACCCTTTTCCAGGGATGTGACTGTAGCCGTCCAGCTGAACAGCATTAAGAGGTCAGCCAGCTGTGATCCTTGTCATGGAAACCAGCTGTTGTGGGTGGTGAACAGGTTTCTCCTTCAGAGAATTTTGGTACCATTAGAAAGTTCTCACATGGCTTTCTCTAGCATAGACTGTGACCTACAGATCTGAACATCGCTGTGAAATGCTGGAGAGGAAAATCTGAACTGATCACTCATAATAACTCTGCACAGACCCACGGGGTAAGTCTGAGGTCAGGGCTGAATTGATCTTTGATGGCAGTAGCTGTAATTCACTTGCTGGTCATGGGAATGGGACTCAGCCAAAACTAGTTTTCTCTGAGCTAGGTAAGGGGGAGAAGGGGTGAGAATGTGACTGAGGGGTGTCTCAGTTTTGCGTACAAAGGACCCTGTATTTGCACGATTATTCAGCCCAGTGAAAAGTGAATGCTGGGTAGGAACACTCAGAGCTCATTGTGTTTTATACCAGTTTTGTACTTTCTTTGTGCAGGATTCTTTGTGTCAAAATAAAATCTTAAGAGTTCAGAAGGATCTTGCTTCATCAGTCACTAAAGCCAGGTGCTATCTGGCAGCCCATGTTTTGTAGGAAATTAAGAGATGCTTAGTTGGTCCCTTTTGGCCATATGGTTTGTGAATTTGGATAACTGGAGTGACAGCATAGTCATTGAAACCCAGCTCCTGGTGCCCTCTATCTATTTGCATTCTAGCCATGAGAATCATTTCTCTCTTTTTTTTTTTTTTTTTTTCTTTTGTGGTGCTGCAGATGGTATGGGGAAGAGAGAGGGAGGGAAGAAGAGAAACTTTGGGGAAGGGGCTTCTGCGTCCTGTCACTATAATTCATTGTGATCCGACCTGGATTTTTAGCCCTGCTCAGTCATCCACCACTCCGCATGTGACTGTCACCTTGCATTATTGTAATTAGCAACTGCCAGCCCCAGAGATTGAAGGTGGAAGTGAAAAAGTCCAAGAAGCTCTCTGCCAATTTAAAATTAACCCCATCACTGCAGGACAGATTGTCCTGCTCCAGAAGTAGCTCC
This sequence comes from Falco naumanni, assembly GCF_017639655.2. Classification (NCBI taxonomy): domain Eukaryota; kingdom Metazoa; phylum Chordata; class Aves; order Falconiformes; family Falconidae; genus Falco; species Falco naumanni. The sequence continues at coordinate 7,461,943 of NC_054058.1, read as the reverse complement.
TTGGTGCTCTAACTGAGACAATCCCATGCTCCTGCTGTTGTAATCCAGCTCTGTTGTCTCACCCTGCTTTGTTCTCCTTGTGTGCTCCCAGCTCTGCTTCACCCTCCTTCCCCACCACATGCTACCCCTCTTTGCTGGCTATGAGAAGTGAAGCTGCTAATGAGACTGCTCAAACCGACAGTCCCAGAGTCCATGTGATTAGATGATAAACGTGGCTTTCTGTGGCTGTGCCGAATGAGGTCTGTCTGCCTAGCCTCAGAAAAGGCCCTGCTGCTCTGCACCCATCTCTCTTCCTTCCCCTCTGCCTGGGGCTTCTCCTTCTGTGCAAGTACCGCAGAGTACAAAACCACCCGGGTCCCTCCCTGCCCGTTTATGTGGCCGTTGGTTCAGACCCACCATCTTTGCTGCTGTGGATACCTCAGCCAGGTGGATGAAAGCTAGGTCAGATCTGCTTCCTCAGCCAGGTGGATGAAAGCTAGGTCAGATCTGCTTCCTTGTGCTATGTTCCTCGCCTATGTAACGTGACTATAGACTTTCTCCAAGTGTGACTGATAACTACTGTTGCCAAGGCCTCATTACATGGCATTTACAAATTTTCCTTCATTATCTTGTAAGCAGGACATGGCTGGAGGTCACCCTTGTTGCTACTCTGATCAGCTAATTAGGAGCAGTTCCTGCTCACCTGCTGCATGGAGGTGACAGCACAGTGACAGCTCAAAGGAATGTTGCCTTCCCCTGGGAAATCTCTGGAGTTTTGAACAAAAAAATGGAATATGGAGAGTGCAACAATATCCGACACCCCGTCTCTGTAGTCATTCTATCTGTTCAAACAAATAGAGCACAGTCAGGTAACAAAGATCCTGATAGTGCTACAGTTCAGCTGGGTGAGGAACTATTTCAGTGCGTGTGACGAACAGGTTTGACACTGCCTTGACTCAGACGCCATTCTGATAGAGTTCACATTAAAACAAAAAATATATTTGCTTGACCTATTCTATACCCTCCTATATAGGTACAGGCCTTTTTTACTCCCAAGTTCATAGAACCTGGTATACTTCTAGTCCTTTAGGATAAGGCCATACCCTTTTTTGCAGTAGTTCAACACTGCCATCATTCTGATCCATGGTGTGCTTCCCCCACTCCCCACCTGGCTGTTGCAAGCAGCTACAATGATCAGTATTGCTACAAACTCCTGTTTCTTAGTTCAGCTTCTCTGTGGGGCTGGGGCAGATCAGCTCCTCCTCATCACCACAAGCAGCGTAACCAAGAGCCCCTGAAACATGATTTCAGTATCTGGACTTCACATGCTCAAGCCATGAAGCTCCTGAGCCTGCTGTGAGCTTTCAAACATGCAGATTTGCCTTTGCACCACAAGGTTTGTCATGCCTTATGCCCATCCATAAGGCAGGCCATTTTTGTAAGAGCACCCCTGGATTTTGTTGGTTATGCCTGACACCGTGCTAGATTCCAGCGGTAATGGTGTTCACCAAGAAGCAGGGAAATGCCTACGTAGCTAGTACTGCATTTAACTCTTCTAATCACATCAGTCTGATGGCTCATCAACTACATCCACAGAATGCATCCTTTCCTTTTCTTTGTGCTATGCTCTAGGTTAGTTTACTGCATTGAGAGCTCCAACAGCTTTATTAGGGCAGCAGACTCCCTGTTTCTCTTCTCACTTTTAGCATATTTACAGCCAATGCTCATCATCAGAGAGCTTTGTAGGTCTGTGGAAAAGTAGCTTTGAAAGTACATAACCTTGATGTTATTATTTGCTTTACATGGATAAATGAAAATAGTTGCCAGTAAATGTAAAGATAGACATGGCAAGAATGAAGAAGAGTCAGCAGAACTCTAAAAAATGCCTGGGAACAAAGTTATGTGTTTGGGTTGTTCATAAAGCAAAGGCACTCAAAAAGCAGGTGCAGGGATGACAGGCACTAGTGGAATAGTTTGTGCTTGTATTTTGTGACTGCCTTCGAGGGAATATGACATGATTAAGAGAAATTTCTCCTCATTACTTAAGTGCCTGGCTAAATTTTATGTCCACACAGCGCAGTGCAAAGTGTCAGCACCCATTGGCTCTGGAGATCATGATTTAAGCTAACTAGAAATGTGTCTGGATAAGTCTTGCACTACTACCTTAAGCTGCCTCTGCAGCTGTACCCAGTGATGCTTTCTGATGAAGCATGGAAAATGAAAGGGTTTGTCTTCAGTAGCCATCAAATACTTGGCACCAGCTGAAGGAAATAAGGGCCAGAAGTCACTGTTCTACTAACCATGGGCAGCAATGCCTCACCTTCCTCATGTTGCAATAGGCACAGCATAGTTCAGGTTGAAAGGCACCTCTGGAGGTTTCTGGTTACAGTTCCACCTCTTGTTCAAATCAGGGTTGGCTGAAGATCTGACCAGGTTGCTCACAGCTTTAAGCAGTCTTGGAAACCTCCAAGGATGGAGAATGCACAACACTTCATTTTTCCACCTGCAAACAGAAAGTCTAAGTTACAGTGCATGGCAATGTGACAGTCTTTGTGACCAAAAGGAACTTGGTAACAGAATCAAAGCTGCTACTTGTGTGCTTCTCTGCTCTGCAGCTGTCTTTATAACTATCCCTTTCAAACTGTTATACTGAAAACAGTGTATTTCTCACTTTAGGAGGCATGTCCTGCCTCTGTGACCTCAGAATATTTAGCAGCACAGATGCATGCTGCACATGCAGTGAAAGTCAAAGACTGTTTCTGAGCCTATATTAGGCACATTTGCCAGCTCTCACCTGGTTATTTTTATGAAGGATGCAAAACCCAGCAGCTAAAAAGAGTGCATCAATGTTCTTTTTTGTCAGCAATAGGTTAGACCAGTTGCCTGGGGAGCTATCACTGCCCCTAGCCCAGTAGTGCTGCAACTCTCCAGATGCCCTGGCAACCTTGCGCCCAATAAAAGAACTGTGCTAATTGCTTGAAATGCTTTTTATATCCTTCTTCCAAAACTATTTTTGTCTATTTGAACCTAAGCTTCAGAACATCAGCAGTTCAGCAGCAGGTGCTGGTTTAGTAAATCCTGGAGTCCTGGGTTAATAAACCCTGACACTCTGGGTTTAGTCACAGCTCAAGCTGGCTCTGCCACTAGGCAGTTCTATATCCTTCAGCAAATTACTTTGCTTCTTCATGTTCCTGTTTGGCCTTCTGCTCATTTTTTGTCTTTCTGGCTTGATACTGTAAGCTCAGTTTTAAGTTACTGTCTCTTACTATGGATTTGACAATTGGTATCTTGCAACCCCAAGCAAACACCCATATTCCCCAGCTATTAACAGTTTGTTTCTTGCTTCTTGCTCTCTGCCTTTTCACAGGAAAACTCACAAGAGTCTCTATCTTGTCCTAATGTGAAAGAAGACGAGGAAAAAATCTTCCAACTACTCAACAGAAAACAAAAAATTCTTACCCAGCAGTTAGAACTACTATGAGCCTTTCTCTCTAGATACATAATTTCCTGACATTAAACGAATTTGACATTTACAGCTGCTTTTATTTCTTCCAAGAGCCTTGTCTCTTTTTTCCTACTTAAAGTGCTGTTAATATTGGCACCATGGGGGCTCCATATTTCTTATGTCAGATTTACTCAGAGCACAAATGTGGATTGACAGCAAGAAACTCTCTGGCTTTTGTGGCCTTTGGGTCATGGTGGAAAAGGCCTTTGCTAACTCATAACTCTGCAAACCTGGATCTCAGAGTCTGCCTGAACTGTGCAGAAGTGAAGGAGGGCAATGAAGGAGAGCATGACGCACAGCACTGAGAATAGGCTGTGGAAGAAAAGCAGAGACAGCAGGCTTTTCTCCCTTGTCCTGCTCTTGCTGCTGCGGAGGATTTATGACGTTGTAACAGGCTTTGCCGTGAGTTGAATATGAATAGCACTTCTCCTGGACTGTAGTACAATCAGCATTTTTGCTGCATTGCCTTCATTGCTTTGCTTCAGTACTCCAGTGAGCTGACTGGGAAAGTCCAAAGCTGCATGCTAAGATCCCTGCAGAGCTGCAGGCAAAATAATGCCCAAGCTGCAGGAATAAGGAAATAATGTACCTTTTAAGTGTCCTTCACTTAGACAGAGATTCCCTGGGGAACAGTGAAAAACCTGGAGAGGATGTTGCCAAAAATTCCTTCTTTGCTGTCATCCACTGCAGAGAAAGTAATTTGCATATAGTTACTGCTCTATGAATTGCCTGATACAGCCTCTGCCCTCCACAGCAGAGAATTGCTGGCTGCCTTCATAGACAATGGACAGATCCAGATTCCCATAAACATAAGGCTGGGATGATGGGATCTCTTAGGATTTCACCAAGATGAAACACAATTAGAAAAAGCAGTTTCATGGCAGTGTGTACATCTCTTACCAGCTTACTCTGTCCATTGCTGTCTCTTGCTTACAGTCTAAATATGGGACTCTTGAGTAAGGGTCGTTAGGGGTTCGCAGCGCTGAACACAATGGGATCCTGAGCTTCCTTCATCAATCACTGTCACCATCACATCAGCATTTATTAGGTTACACCATTCTTTCAGCAGAAAGCCCTGCTGGGAGCCATAGTGCTACTAAGGATAGAGCACCATTTTTCTCAGCTATGCCTCCTCTTAAGAATATAAATGGCTTAGCTCTTTATGGCACCCAAAATGACATTTTTGCATGGATATCAGTGATTATTTTCTGAGCTGGCTTTTCTCTTTTATGCCTATCTGATGCTTTTTTACACTGCAATATTTTATAGCTTTCTAGCACTATCCATTTAAGGATCCTGAGGCATTTATATCTATGAGGTACAGAAATGTTGCATCTAATTTACAGACGTGGGAAACTGAGGAAAAGGTTTACTTGTCATCAAGGTCATGCTCTGAGTTTATAGCACAACCGACAATTAAAGAAAACAGGTCACCACAATTTCACCCACTGTTTGTAGCCATTCCCTTCCCTTATGCCTAATCTCTCTCCTTTCTTCTTTTCCTTCTACCATTTTGCCACTGTCTTATCCTCTCTTTCAGCAGGTCTTACACCTAAAAGCAGGGTTTGTTTTCCAAATCTGTGAATCTGGATCTGATTCCCAACCACTCCTTTCATGTATGTTTACATCATACAGCACTCACATGCTGCTAGTGTTGCTTCTTTTTTACATGCTAACAGCTAGAACTTTCCATAGCAAACTCTCAGCTATTTCAGGGACCTTGGACACTGGCAGTAATTCTCATCTCTCCTGCTTTTTTCCTGTAGCCCATCATAGTGCTGGCATTTAACTTTGTGTTATAGGCTTAGTATTATAAATAGGTCATTCTGAAATGTTGTGGAGCCTGCAGTGTGCATAGATTTGGAGAACAGTTCCCTGGGCCCTTCTGGACCCAGTATCTGTCATATGACTATTTGCAGTACTATGTGGGGCTGAGGGCCATCTTTTCCCAGCCTGTATTTCAACAGAGATTTCTAATACAGATTTTCTTTCTGTTATTCCCACATTGAAAAAAAAAAAAACCCACCCCCAAATGCTTCCTGGATGAAATCTTCAGTGTTTGCCCTGCAGTGCCCCCAAGAAGACAATCATCTATGTGTGGTGCAGCTGGATAAAGGGAAGTGTTTAGAGTTTGATGAGTGGGTTCTTTGGGTTGGAGGTTTTTTTTAACTGTTCCCCAAAAATAACATAACTTCTGCATGTGATTATTTCAAAAAAGCTCTGGGCGATGTATTCTGTGAAGTAAGAAGAGCCAATTCAAAATTCTGATTTCTATTGATGTGGGCACTCTTTGCATTTTAGGCACTATCTAAATGCCTTTTCTGGATAGATTCGTTGTCTTGTTTTTAGTACATTGAAACAAGGGGCAGCTGCTAAGGAGGAGGGGAGGCTCTTTGCCAATGCAAGGACACTAGGGAAGCTGTCTGCCAATTTCAGTAAGAGAATAATTTTTTTTCTTTTCCACTCCTCTACTCTTTTCCCATGTTTCTACTCCTTCACATTCACTCCTGGATAGAGGTAGGAGTTCAGTCTCCAAACTGAATCAGTTCTTGCTCCCTTCACTAGGGCTGTCAGCAGAGAAGTTATGTGTCATGACAGTGTTTTTGTGTTGTGGGTAGCTCTTCTCTATGCACTGAGTTAATATAAGCAGGCTTGTAGCCCTTTCCCCCTTTCCCTTGCTGAATGCAACATGCACACTGCAGATCCCTAAGGCTGAGATTACTTGGCTGTACATATTTTCCCTAAAATGACTTCAACTCCTCTCTCTCTCCTAAAAGAACTGCAAGATCTCTGAAACTGTGTCTTTCATCTGAGTGTGCTCAGAGGAAAAACTCTTGATTTTAGAGATCTGATTTTCTTCTCACTTGATTTATGTGACCAGTTATCTGTATGAATAAGGCAAGGCAAAACAGGTATAAGAAAGAGTAGCCCCATGCTGTTAAGCTGGCTACCAGCTGATCTGACTTTGCACCATGTTTCAATTAGCTCTACCCAAGAACAGCATCAGTGATTGGAGTAACAACATGGATGGGAGATTATCAAGGGATTCAGCCAATACAAAGTGGATCAGCAGCTTTATGTTAGATACTCTGGTACTGGTGGAAATGGTAGCTTTCAGGTGGGACAAAAATGAGCTCCCTGCTATGCTATTTTCTGCAAGAGTAAAGGCTGTCACAGCCTTATTCTAAACATGTGATTACTCATCCATACATGTCTGTACCACTTCTTACTAGATGCTAGTAACATTCTGCCTCACGCAGAATTTCCCAAGCACTCTTCATTTGCAAAAGCAATCCTCCCTACTTTCTGCCCTGGACTGCTGCTAAATAAGTAGAGGTATTACTTTGTTGGGGGAAAATTTGGCCTGTATGCAGAGCAGAGTCTACTGGAAATGGCCAATGTCAGCTATGCTAACTGATGAAATGATGAAACTTGTCCCAATTGCTTAAATGGTATAATTCATGTGTATTAAACTATATGGTCTAATGGTGGAGCATTAAGCTGGAGAGAGGAACTTCTCATCAGGTTGGAAATCCGTGTATGGTTGGCGAAACAGTGTCTAAAGTTGGCCTCTTGTTCCCCCTTAAAGTTTTAAGTGCACTTCAGCTTTTGAAGCTAAACCACTCTGCTGGAGGACTGCCCAGTCTTCCTTTGGCTTGCCTCTTTCTCTGGATTCCCGCCACGTAAGAGATGTTAGCTACTTGGGTTGTGTTTTAGAAACATGGAAAATGTGGCTCATGTAAGCGTCTGTTAATGGATTGCTGGACTCTTCAGGCTGATGCGTTTTGCATTCTGCATTTCATACGCAGGAAGGCAATTTGGTTTTCCCCTTGTCTAAACCTCACCCCTGTTGTTTGTTTGCAAAGAGAACTCTATTGCAGAGGTAGCAGGATTTGTTGAGAGGAGGAAGGGAAAGGAGCTTGCACTTAACCTGCATAAATATGGTTATGCTAAGGTAATGTGTAGCTTCACTGCTTCACTTCTCCCCTCCTTTCTTTGGGTGTGACTTCCTGCCAAAGGTATGGCGATATCATCTTGGCATCAGACTGGCTCAAAGGAAAGAGGTTTGGCGTAAGAGTTAAAGAGCTGTCTTGTGAGACAGTTCATTTTTTGTTTGGCCTCTGCATACTTCAGGTGCTTCAGCCATTTCTTGTTTGTAGGGCAGTGGCAAACTTCTCAAGTGGATGTTAGGCACAGCTCCTATCCCATGCTGTGGCCCTAATTGTCCTGAAAAATTATGTCAAGTCCTTTTTGTAATTCTGTTCTTGATTCAGCCTATTTTCCAGTAGAGGGAAGGGAAGGTGAACTGCTTAATTTGCACAGTTCTTGGAGGCAAAAATTTTCAGAAAAATTAGGGCCTTGACATGGTGATTTTGTATGCATGTGGATGTCTTGTCAGCCCATGGTCATCCCACAGAGATAGCATTTCCCTGAATGGGTAGGTAAGGCCTATGTGCACAGACTGTATGAAGTAATTTAGTTTTTTGATGAGATGAAATGCCCTTAAAATAAACCTTGGCCCCACAGAAATCAAGAGCAAAGTTCCCAGTGACATCTGTGGGGCCAAAGTATTGTGGAACTTGATGTAGAAATGGCAGAAGTCTAGATGGGCCAGATTTTTCTAAGCTGCTAATAGGCTGCTATACAGAATGATTTTTTTTTCTTAGCCTATTTTGCCTTGAAAATACATTTTGCTTTAGAAAAGGTCTTTCTATGGCAACCAGGTCGAGAGGGGGTCATTACGACACAATAAGAGCACCTACAGCTATATGGGATGAGGCTGTAATGGTCATCTTTGGGCAGTGTGGGGTCTCCTGGAAAAATCCTGAAGCATTCATCTGAGAAGACTAGGGAGAAACCAAATTCCAGATCTTGATTCAGCTGCCCTGCTGGTTTTTCAGGGTTAAAATTTCAAGCCTGAACTGGGATCCAAATAGAGGCAAATGGTCATTCTCTCCTTATAGAAGACCTGAAATTGCAGGCTGGCATTTCCTTGATCTCTGCGTTCTTCCCACTACTGTGTTTTGTGGCATCAGCCTGTCTCACCAACAACATTAAGTCAAATGAGACCCAGCAGCCTCCCTGTCAATGACAAAGGAGTTGTGCTTTCTCGCCTGACACGTAATTTCTGCCTGTAGCCAAGCTCTGGGATAGAGTTGGCCTAGGAAGATTGCTCAGCCGTATAGGTCATGAGGAGGCCAAAGCATGTAACCTTGGAGTGAGTCAGCCTCAGTGCCTCCGTGAGACTGACATTTGAAGATGAAGAGAGAGGGGGAAAGACAGAACATGAGTGCTGGTGTCGATAACACTCGTGTATGCAATGTGTGAGCAAATCTGTGGGTAAGGTGAAAGCAGAACTGCTGCTGTGCTTGGAAGGCAACAGGGGTAGCTGGACTGTCCCTGAGGGTGGGAGAAAAAGGTAAAGGCAGCTTTAGTCCTGAAAAGTGCCATCACGGGGACTGGACTGGACTGACACCATGGCATTCCATTAACTTCTGTGCCATGCAGCCACAGTGACCACAGCCATATTTAACTCCAGGTTTTGCTCTTCCTCCAGGGGAGGAAAGGGCCAAAAAAGAACCACATACATTAGCTAGATTTGGAGCTGTGCTATAGCTCTTGTTCAGTTGGGGGCCTCTGAACCGAGTTTCTCGCTACAGTATGACCAGTGGGTATTTGATACCCACTTCACAGGGCTGCAAGGATTTGCTTGTGTGAGAAAGGGGAAATGGTTCAGCTGTGCCAGGCAGGGTAGCACCAACAGGAATTAGAGGAAAACTTGCACATAGGAAGGAGGTGGAGCTAAAACTGGCAGACTAAAGCCAAAAAAGTATATTTCTTACTAATTACATTAGTAGTGGGTAACAGCAGGATCAAGTTGAGTCATATGGACAAAGGGCAGTAATGGGACAATTGCCACCACAAATTTCCCTGTAGCTGTTGCACAGCTCAGAAGAGGCCTTTAGCATTCATTCCCAGGAACAATAACATAGAGGCATGCCTCTCCTCTGGATTATAGCAGTATGAATAAGGAGTGAATCTGTTGAAGTCAGTGCAGTTGTCCTGATACAGTGAAACAGGATGAAGACACATAAATCCATCACCCAGGAAAGGGACAGCACTGAAAATATAAAGATAGGGTGAAACAACTGGCGCTAGAGGCAGTAAGAGTGCAGTTTCTTCCCACAGCGCTATTCACCCAACCTTGCCCTTTAGGGAAAATTACTATGTGAGGGCTGCTCTGCCCCCATATCCATCTTGCCTCCTGGCTTCTCTGCACCATCAACCAGTGGGAAGGCTGATGTGAAGTGCCTGGTATCAGGGTACCCAGCAAAGCACCCTGCTCTTGTCCCCACACAGGCCAAAGGGTACTCATGGCAGTGTGAATAGCTCTGAAGCAGAGCCAGCAGCAGGGACTGGTGAAGCCCTTTCCTTGCTGACCCTGAGAATGAGCAAAGACTGGCAGGGATTTGTATGGTGTAGTCTCATTGCTTGCTCCTGTTCCTCCCAGTGCTGGATAACCAGCTGCTGAAGCTGAGGTTATTCCTAACCTCTTGGGCAAAAGTTTACTTCCACTTTCTAGCTGGCCATATCAGTGCTTTCTTTTTCCTTTTGCCACCCTTGTGCATGGCAAGGCTGGCTGGACAGTGCAGCCCAGAGCAGAGCTCTGTGTCCGCAGAGCACCCAGGAGTGAGCCCAGGATGGCAAACACACTTGGTTCTGCTTCCACATGCAACAGTTTATGCCTGCTGCAAGGAGAGGGTTTGGGATGCTTATAGGATCTTTTCGATACTTCTCCTCCCCCAAACAAACAGTGTCCTAGGCTGTAGGGTTGCCTAATTCCCTGGGAGCCCAGACCTTGGTGGGAACCCACTGGCACTGCGGTATTGTACTCATCCGTGACACTGATTAGCCTTCATTGGCCTAGTTCTCCACTGACTCTGGCCTCCTATCAGCAGCTTCAGGGACACTTGGATGTCACGTGTCCCCTTTGATTCCTCTGCCTGTAGGAAGAGTGTGGTGGGGCTTGGAGTACCGGCAAAGTTACAGAGTTCCTACTTGCTTTCCATTTCCAGTCTCCATTTCCTCCTCTTACCAGATCAGGAGATGTCTATATTTCAGGTATATTTTTTCTAGTTTTAATGGAGAATGTCTGCTAGTATTTCCTGGTTGACTGCATTCATTTTTGAGAGCAATCTTAAAATTTTGTCAATCGTTGTGGCCTTCTGTTCCCTCTAGTGGTGGCTGGGCTGTCTTTAAGCCATAGCTACATAAAGAGTTTGTTTTAGGTCTGAACCCACTTTCAAGATCTAATTTACCCTCAGTCTGTATTGTTCACTACAGATATTCACTAAGAGGGCTAGGAAACATTTAATCCAAGCTCTGGACTTTGGGGATCATCCTTCTGCAGGCTTGACCTTCACACAACCTGGTGCATCAAGCACCAGTCCACCAGCAGGTGTCCCAGGAGCCCAGTGGTTTCTCACCACAGGAGGTCCAGGTTCTGTCATGCCTGGACTTGGATCTTCTGAAGAGCAGTGTGGATGCTGTGCCACAAGCAGGATACAGCCAAACTAAAAGCACAATGTACAAAAGGAAAGCATGAGGATCATGGGACTGGGTGTGCTCAAGCTACGATCTTCACCTCGCCATGTGGGTATACTCCTGTCAGAGGCTGAGAGGGTTGCTTTTGCCTTGGTGACTGGAGCTGGCTCTATTGGCACAACCAGGAAGGCCTAAACCAGTATAGGCCAGAGGATTAAGAATAAGCACCTGCAGCATAGCATGAAAAAAGGTGATTTCAAGGATAATGTGAGGCAGATATTGTATTTTGCGTCATGTTCAGCCGACACAGGAGTACTGGATTGAGACAGTCAGCTGCTTATCATTCCCCTGTGCTGCAAAGAGAGCGTTATTTTTCTTAGATTCCAGAAACCCTTCGTTTTTGAAAGGAACTTAACTGGGGACTACCAGTTCTCTATTAGCAATACTAACAACAGATGGTAGTTTCTCCAGCTCTTGCAATGGAAATGAAATTTCTGTCTAAAGGAAAAGCAGTAATAATGTTGTATTAGTCCCTGAAAAAAGCACAGAAGTATGTGCTAGCACCATCTAGCCAGCATCCCCATCACTGCATCACCAGCTATCTCTCCCATTTTTCCATCTTCCAGCTCGATGCAAGTAGTTGTCCTCTATTTTCAGCTAGAGCTCTTATTTACTGCCTTGTATTCTTTGTCCCCTGACATTATTGTACGTCCTCTCCCACTCCCCATCTTCTTTCAGGGAGAGGCTGCAAGCTTGCAGTCAAAGCCATCGACTATGTCCCAGTACTTGGGATTGGGGAGGAAGGGAGATGTTCTGGTGATATGCCAAACCTCAGCCCCTCTGGCAATGGTAAAGCCAGAGTATTCCTGTGCTTCATTTACAGTAAGTGCCTGAAACATTGGGAAGATGTCTACAGGGCATGTGTTGAAGCAGCCCCTGGGAAAGCTCTAGCCTGACACAAGGCACAGTCAGCCCTAAAAGCAGGGAGCTGTGAAGTCATCTTTGCTACCTACTGTCTCCAGGTGGGGTAGCCCCAGGCATGGGTCAGCTGGACCCGACTGTCTCATTTCAAGACCATGTGTCCAAAGCAGCAGCAGAAGGGCCAGGTGAGCAGCAAGTGATCACCTGAGGCAAGTAATCACCACAGACCAGGCAGTGCTGTGGGGCCAGCCGTCTTTGCATGCCGTGTAGGCAGTACCCAGTTTCACGCTGTGGAGGCAGTCCTGGCAGCCCACTCTGTCTTGAAGCTTGCACGGTTCCTGAGCTCATCTCCTGGCCTCCTTTTTTGGGGTGTGCTCTGCCTGGGCAGTGGCATGGAGGTAGTACAGCAGCTTGTGAGTGAGGGCAGGATATCCCTGCAAGCCCTTGGTCAGCGTCCCCAGCGTGTGAAGGTCGCTGGCTCTTGGGTAAATTTCCATCAGATGCGGCACTCTCCCGTTGCGACTCAGCATTTCTGACACCCGACTGCAGCCTCTCTTTCTCATTTGATCATTTGCTTGGTAAGGGGAACTAACAGCCGTTACTAGAGCGATTTGGCCACTGTCCAACAGTGTGTATATTACTCACACATTTCCCTGCTAGCAAAAGGCTTTTCTTTTTTCACTGTCTGGTTGCAGCCTCTTCCTATCTTCATCATTAGATAGCTCAGAAGGTCAGTGCTAAAAGGGAAATCTCAAAGGCTAAAATTTTTTACAACCCAGAGTAAGGGAGGGCCAGGGGGGAGGGGAAGGGTGACAGGGAAGGGAGGGTATGCCCAACTGAATTGATTCTTCACTAGGATTGTCTCTGATACAACTGAAAACATGATCCTGGAAATTAGGATATTTATAGAAACTGTACTGCCCCAGTAGAGTAAATCTCAAGGTCATCTAATGATCACTGCGAAAGGAATGGCCAGATACTGCTGCTGTTGCCCTGGCATCATAAGACAGTAAGACCTTGAATTCGGCACTGAAATCTACATACAAAAATGGGATCCTACTCCCTCTCCCTAACAACCATCTCTCCTGAAACTGCATTAAGGAAATACATAGCCCAGCAGTGAGGCTGCTCATAATGCCTGCATGGCTTTTTTTTTTTTTTTTTTTTTTTCCCATGAGAACATTAAGCTATTAACTCTAATTCCCTCAGAAGTAGACATCTGCAATTCTTGTCACATATAGGGCATCTCAGAAGTTTGCCTGAACAAGCAAAGGACCAAGTGCTGGCCTGAAGCCAGTTCTTTCATTTTTGAGCCCTTCCCATCCCTTGAGGAAATTCTGCATGGAGATGCTGGGCAGAAAGAAAAGAAGAGCAGAGGACTTGTGTTTTCACTACATCTTTTATATTTCTGCACAAAGTGAAGTTCTGACCTCATTATCAGGTGAACACGATCCTTCCACTGCCCTCACACCCCCAAAAGTACTAGCTGTTAAAGAAATCTGTGGTAACAGGAAAGGTGAGAGCAAGGTCATGACCACAGCTATTTCACTCTGGCCCAAAGAACTGTCCAGGTCTAACGAGTGAGGAGTTGCCACCGGAGAGAGTGGGGTCGAGGAGGCACTGTCCTGAGCCAGCTACTCACTCCTGAAAATTTAAAACACTCTCCTCTTCCAAAACATTAAAGGCAAACTAAATGTGACCTCTAGACAACCTTCCTGAATTGCCCTTCCTGAGCACAGAGCAACATCTTCCCTAATATTTTCTGTTTCTGACATATCTTTTTACCAGTGGGGGGGCTTACAAGAGCCTTTAAGTTTTGTGTACAGAGTTAATAGGGTAAATTATAATACAAATTATACATTAAGGGAAATTCATATCTTTGAACATTTATTCTGCTGTGAACCAAAGTACTTGATTGCATTGACAGTATTGTAGCCAACACAATGCAATGCAAAACAGTAATAAAAGCCAAAAAAAAGTCAGACTGTGGCCACAGTGGTCCACAATGAATGTGAGAATGATTGTGTGGCAACGGCAACAAGGAGCATGCAAAGTATACAGCAAAGGTGAATATTCACTAGAGTACACTGCATGAAGGGCACATTTTTGCTGTTGTATGACCTTGGGTCAGATTAAGCAAGGCCAAGCAAATATAAATGTGCCAAGCTGTGCTGGAGCATGTCCTTTGAAAAGGTATGCTCACTCAGGTGAGGCTGTCGGATTTCGGCAGTCACCTGCCAGGTCCTCAGCCATGCAGTACCCCAGGGATACATTCTCTTCTGGGTAGCTGGAATCTGGTCTGGTTGTCTCCATCAAAATACTCAGGCTGCATTGCAGGTAGATTTAAACCTGTTATATACTGTCTTGATGAGGGGTCATTTCTGATGTAGAAGTAGTGAGTAAGTAGCTGATGAAGAATATGCAGCCCAAGGGAAGTTATGGAAAAGTGCTGGAAGACCAGCAGTTTTGAACACAGTGACTAACAACCTGAGCCTGAGCCAAGCTGAATGGCTCATTAAACTCAGGGATAGTTTTTTGTGGGTCAAGGGGAAATGGATAAGGAAAAATGCTGTGGAAAAGCTTAACTTAATGCTGCAGGTGAAGGTGAACACCGCGTGTGAACATGCAGTGCTGCACAAAAAGGTGTACAAATATGAAAGGGAGATACAGGGCAAGACAGTCCAAAGCATTTGACCTCCAAATTCCCAGACTGAACCTCCCTGCTCTGGACAGGAAGGATTATATATAGTTTTAAAGGTGGATCCTATAGGAAAAGTGGTAGTTGTTTGCCTTTCTGAAGAGTAGAGGCTGTAGGGGGTATGAATTCCTAGCCTAGGATGGTCCATCTTGCTAGGACTTGCGTGAAATTGAATCCCCTCTAGAGGATTCATACCAGAAAGGCTGCAGCTAATACACATGACATTCTCAAGGATTAGAAAGATGATTTTTCATGGGCCAGATTGTTTTAGAGACGTTGGCACTATCATATCAAGGTGAATCCTATTATCCATCCAGGAGTACACGCGAAAAATATGAGAGCACCACTGGGGTATGAAATGCAGAGACAGCTTATGTACATGGGAGAAGATGGTTAAATGTGTCAGTGGGAGAGAAACCTGTAAGTACACTGTTTGTCTTGTTAAACTTTTAAAAGTTCTGGGAAAAGATTTTCTCTGTCTTGTGTTCATTGTTGTCTTAGCCATTCCTTGGAGAATGTAGGGTTGGCTTTTACTTAGTGAGGCCCAGCTCAGAGAGGAAAATGGTGCACAAAGCACCCAAAATATGGCTCCTTGTAGTAACTCTACACTATTTCTTAATAGAAATTTTAACTTTCATTTGAATGCTCAAAAAGGAAAATACGTTGCCCTGATCTGCTGGCTACCTTGATGAGTAATGCACTGCTGAGGCACTAGGTGTCTTCAGGTAGCCTCACAGGGGTGTCTGGTAAATAAGAAAGAAAAAGGTGTAGCTCAAACATTGCAGAAAACTTTGTCGGCTCTTTTTTCTCTTATTTATTAACACTTCTTGTTGAAGGAGAACTGTAGTGTAAACATTATAAGGCTTGTACCCCAACCCATGTAATCAAGGCATGAGCAAAATTCCCTTCTTAGGTCTTGTCCTTTGGATATAGCACCAACTCCATATTTGCTCTCTCCTGCTGGATGTGGGAGCAAGAATAAGTCCATACATTTTTAACGTTGGGATGGGACAACCACTCTCAACAATGCAGAATGCTAAAGGGGGAGTGTACAGGTTAGGGCCATGCCAGGTCAGGGGGACATCATCTATTCATTCACTCCCTCTAACACTGTTTTGTGCCTTTGAAATTCTACAAAGTCACAAGAGGCTTCTCCTGCTATGCACATTTTTGAAAGACCTCCAAGAAGAATGACCTCCTTCTCTGTTCCCTTGGTGAGAGAGCACCCTTCTGCCTACAGTGAAATGAAGCAAATAATAGCATCTGCTAGTCCAGGGGGCATCTTTCAGCAGTGGAAGCTTACAGGTTTTGCCTGGTATTTTCCCTCTTCCTAAAGCACATGTTAATGATTTTGACCTTTCTAGTAATTTGATTCCAAAAACAGTGTTGCAGCAGCTGAGCCCTGAGCTGTCATTTTGAAGAGAAGATTATTATCACTCTGAAATCAAAGCAACAGGCTGCTTGTTCAAGCCTGTGCGGAGATCCCCACATGTGTGGAGATCCTCCTCTCATCTTTCTGTGTCCTCAGCTCTGGGCCTGCTGTCAAGAAGTTCCAGTCTGGTAGGCCAATGTAAGGATAAATCTGATGCCAATTCTTTGCATCACTGTAGAGTAAAAAAGCTCTAGGAGATCAAAGTGGTTTAATATTTTGGGGTGATACTGAAGGAATCCTTGTACGCAGGTACCTAGCATAGAGGGTGTGTGTGTGTGTGTGACATTTGTTCATGGTGTGCAATAGTTGAAAGGACATTTAGGCTGTTTGCAGATAGACTAGAAAGTGCTCCCTGCTTGCCTTAAGCAGAAGCTGGCACAAGCAAAAGGTCTCCTTCCAGATCCATGTTCCCTTGGCTCATCCCCCAGTGTGAATACTCCCTAACATTTCTGTGACTCAGTGGATTTGTGATGGAAATCATGGCAGTATTTTCAGAGTTGCAGTCTAATACCTGAGCCCCGACAGGATTCTTGCCCCCACATCTCTGGCATTTTTACATAGTTATGTAATGCCTCTTACTCACAGCACTGAAATCAGGAGTATGTCCGTGTAGTAAGGAACCAGTGAAACTCGGAGTAAAATCCAAACCTACCATTTGTTCACTTTTGAAAATCTTTTCATTCATATTTGGGTTTGCAACTTTTTCAAAAATCTGATTTGAAGATAGCTTGCCCTATTGGTGGGAACAATAAGGTCACAGCTTTGTATTTAACTTCTTCCTTTGCATTGCAAAATTCAAGTTGTAGTGTAGAAAGAAAGTTTGATTAGCTGCTTCACGAGACTAACATGAGCATCTGCCTTCAGCTTGGCTATTTCATCTCCTCTTCTCCCAGTCCCCTTCCTCCTGTTCCCTAAATGCTTATTAAGAATAGCAACTGGAAGAATAAAAAAGAAAAAGAAGTAATCTCATCCATACAAACCCCTAAGCCCATGGATGTGTTTCTTGTATCAAATGAATAGAAAGCTGCTGTCCTCAGAAAACTGGTAATAAAAATCATTTGGGAGGCTCACTGCTCAGTGCAGAGCAGTGTGTGTTCTCCATGCAGTTCCTGGTTGCTCCTTTATGGAAAGTGTCCTTTTTGCTGTGCCTGACAGAGGTGGTTCTCCCGGGTTAGATGGAGCATTCGCAGCTGTGTGCAGAGGCCACAGAGCCTCATCATGGGGCAGGTACACTGGGGAACTGTCACAAAAGGACTGTTCAGATATTCTTGTGTCAAATTCAGAGAGGGGATATTACCTGGCTGACTGAAAAGTAGGGGTAAACCACTTTACAGTGAGTTCACATATATGAATGCAAATCGGATTTGAAAGTGGTAGGTGTGCGTGTCTGCACCATCTGCCTTCTCTGGGCCATATTCGCCTTTTCTGAGAGGTTGTACCAGCCACTGCTGCTGTCTGTAATAATCATAGTAGCACTGACTGCACTGTTCGTATATTCATACAGCCATGGTCTTCCATAGCGAAAGCTGCCTCCCTTAAGGCTACAGACTGGAAAGCAGACCCACCTGCAGACTGCTGTGCCAGCAGCGATAGAGCAGGCAGAGAAGCCAGGGCCAGAAAAGCAGTCACGCATTGCAAACCCACTATCAGGCTCTGTTTCACAGGTGAAGAAACCGAGACAGATGGAGGGCAAGTGAATTGCTCAAAGTGGTATGAGTAATATCAGTGGCAATGCGAAGTCTTGAAACTAAGCCTGGCTTAGGCCATGTGAAATGTGCAATAAACTGGGCTGCAACATCCCTGGGCTTCCCACTCTTACCCCAGAGAGACTCACTGGCACAGCTGACACTGGTTGCACCACTGTGTTGGCTGTGATCCAACAGTACTGCTGGGAGACCTCCTTTCTTTCTATGGTGACAAAGTAACTGATTCTTCTTGGTCCTGTTCAGCTCGGTCTTCCCTTTTTGGGCACATAATGGAGTTGGGTAAATAATTTATAGGTACCATCTGGCAGGAGCAGAGACACTGACATTTAAAGAGTCAGTAAGGATGAAACAAAGGCTTTGTTGTTTTCTGATGTTCCAAGAATAGGTTGCACTGAGAGTAAGCACACCTTGTATTTCCCCTCTGCCCCTTGTCCTTTTGGGTATCCCCTCCCAATCCACTCCAGTCTGCAATTTCTACTTCTTTCTTTCCTCCTTTGCTCCCTACAGTTGGCTGCCTCATGGGCACATGAAGTTCAGGTGCTCTATGTCATGGTTGCACAGAGGTTTCAGTAGACCATGGGCAAAAGTTAACTATCACCTTTTTTACGGTCAGGTGTATTGCAGTGTGGTGAACCGGGACTCCCCCCAACCTCTTCTAACTGGTAGCCTTGGGTGGACCAATCTGCCTCATTCCTAGACCTCTGTGTAGCTCTTTTCTACCCAGTCCCCTCTTCCCATTTGCCTAGGTCTGAGCATCTGCTAGACTCCTGTCTCTGACTAAAGAGCATTCTCACTCATGAGTCCTGTTTTGAACTTAGACCTTCCTCCTAGTCCTCCAGCTTGGCCAGGCCCCGAGCTTGATGAGACTGATCAGGTAGATAGTCCAGTCTGCAGGGAGAGTGAGGGCTGTAGAGGAAAGGTGTGATAGAAATAATCCAAAACAATGGGTTTGGCAGCAGTTTAATTACCCATGATGTGATGTGTACCCATCCTGGGCCACATCTAATCTGTCAGTTCTGCTTGTCTTTCAGGAAAAATGATGGGGTGGGAAAAGAGCCAGACACAGATTAGTTTGTGTTGAGGCTGGCACTTCTATGAATCGTGTGGCTCTTTTATGGCTCACATGGCTATGTCAGGCTAATCCATGATTCATTCACTTTTTCTAGTTATTTAGACTTTTCCTGGTTGTCCATCATCCTAGAAACCAGCTAGGTTTCTGAAAACTAGGTCTCCCTGCCAGCACTGACATTTCAACTCAGTATCTTTGGCAATCCTAGGACACTTCTCGTACTGTTTACTATGCTTGGATCTGGCTGAGATAAACTACTAGACCTTGATATTGCTCTTTGAATAGCACAACCCTCTTTGCACTGGTTAGCTGTTAGGCTAAAGTATTTGAATGCTCTAAGTAATGTGCTTCACTTTTAAAGAGAAAGAGAAGAGCACAAGTATATAAGCAGAAACTACAAGCAATGGAAAACAAAGAGATTCCTAAAGTTCTTTTTTCAGATTGATAATTTGCCCAGTGTTAATGGTGTATTGCTCATGTCTCCAGAAAAGATACTTAGAAGCAAGAGGGAGTTGCAGATTTCTGGGGCTAGATGTATTGGAAAGGATGAACAGCTCCATCCCATAGTAACACTAATCAGTCAGGCGTGTGCTGTGTGTCACTCAGTGGAGGAGTGCCTGCTCCACTGCGCAGCATCTCTGCTGTCACTGACAGTAGCTTCAGTCCTGTGTTCCTCACTTATCTTCCCATCGTGACTCTCCTCTGCACCTTCCGTCCTTTAGTATCAGGCTGTTCCCTGCTTCTGGATTACAGATCAGCTCTGGGAGCACATCCCCTTTCTCAGCTCCGCTTTGTGCCTCTATGCCTTTTGCAGTCTCACACAATGACCACTTTCACACTTTTAATCTCCTTTATTTCTTCCCTCCCCTCTTCTCCCACTGCTCTTTTCAGCATTGTAATAGGATGGCACTTCTCTGAAAAACATTTTAAAGCCATAATCATATCTTCTTCAGATTTTTATAGTTTTAGCCATCTCACAATGGCAGTGGAGAAAGTGAAGCTAAGCACGCTTGGTGATCATCCCAGAAAATGTTCATGTCAAAATCAGAAAATCAGAAACAGACTTCAGTGTATCTCAGTCTCGATGCATGGTTCTGGCTCCCTTGCACAGCATGGACATTGCACTCTGCTCCAGGCCACTCAGAAGGTGGCAGCTCCTGCCATCACAGATCAGCCAGTGGGACGGACTGTGCCAGCCCCCCCCCCCCCGCCCCCCCCCCCCCCCCCCCCCCCCCCAGTCTGCTGCAGTGCAGCCAGCCAGGAAGCCAGGCTGGTGAGCTTTGTACAAGTAGGTGAGAGTCATTTACAGGATCCCATCACCAGCCCAGTTTTGCAGGTATCAGCAAGCAGCTGACTGCGAGAATATTCTAAATCTTTTCCAGATGCTTAAAACACGTGTCTGAAAGCCACAGGCAAGAGGGAAGGATGTGATAAACTGGATGGAACTTTTATTTATCCCTTCTGACCTGTATAGTACTATCATTATCTAATGCTGTGCTTTCAGAGCATGAGCAAATCTTGTGTCAGCCTCAGCACAGGGCTGAGCATAGCTCAGCTACCTGGAAATACCTATGTGCTTCAGTTTATCGTGGGGAGTGTAACAGATTGGAATAAAACAAAACATTTCTCCCATTTAGGGAGGGTAGGCTGTGTCTGCTGTGTATTGTTCCTCCTTGGATAGAGCTGTTGAATGGCTGTCAGCACACTGAAGGCTTTTAAATATAATAGAAAGCCAACCTAAACTTCCCTCATCTGGTCTGGATAATCTGGCTGATCTCACCATTCCTGCCGAACAATGGAAAATTGCCTGAATATTTAAACATGTATTGTTCTTAGGGATACAAAATGTTCAGCTAGTTTGGTTGCCTTAGCAACATCCACTTCTAAAAATACAAAAGAGACAATCTACAAAATAAGTGAATGTGTAGAACAGGCAAGGAGAAAAAAATGCTTCTTTCTCCCTGACCCAGAGCAATTGGATTGTGGGCATAAAATGCTTTCATTTAAATCTCAGGATTGAGCACATATCGTCACACACTTGTTGCACAAGTTTAATTTTTAATAGTTTAGAACATGACTAATGTTAAACCCATGCAAGTCCCTGTGAGATCTCTTTTGTATTGGCTCCAAACAGATTCTGTCAATGGTATGTTTAAAGTGATGTGAGCCCAGAAAGCAGAGATTGCACCAGAAGTAAGCTGTCACAGTGGTGGTTGCTGTGCGCTGTGGGGCAAGGGGGCTAAAACTGTAAGGATTAGTTAAGAATGATCACAGGCCAACCTGAGACAGACCTTGCAAAGGCAAGTAAAAGAAGCAACAAACAATTCCTTCACAACATGATGGGGAAAGGACCTGTGCATGCTCGAGAAAAGTAATGAGGGGATCCTAAGTGTGGCACAGGAACATCATGAATTAAAGGAGGAACACTTCACCTGTCAGTAATTCTGACAATGGAGAGCACGGGGCAAGTGCTGTGTGTATGGAAAAGGAAATGACTGCATTCGAGATGAAGCAAGAACATAAGCATCTTGATCAGCTCCAGTCACAGGGACCAGAATATCTCAGAATATTGAGATAGCTGGCATATGAAATGGCAAATCTTGCAGGGCGGATTTTTAATTAATCTATCAAGTTGGTGGTGGCACTGTCTGACTGCAGAATAACAGATGCAGTACTTATGTTATCTCTAAGAAAAGGAAAAGGGTGTAATCTAGGGAAATGCAGACCCATTCTTCTGACCGCCACAGTGCATACATACAGCTTTAGAGCCAACCTGTAGGAGGGAATAATAAAAAAATACGGAGGCGTATGAACAATGAGGTACAATGCAATACTGGTTTGTCGAAGGCAGAGCATGCCATCATAGCGTAAGTTGATAAGACAATTCTTTTGGATAGGGGAAATTAGAAAGATCTTATTTGTCCATACTACAACAAATTACTTGAGACAGTGCCATATGTGAAATTAATAGCTAAAATAGAAGTTAGGGAAAAATTAGAAGGCTGATAGGGGAACAAAGGTAGGTTGTATGGAAAGGGAAGGTATCCAGCTGGAGGAATGGAATTCAGTAACTAGCTTTGCTAGTGCATTAGCTTTAATATACGGAAGTGTATCGGCATCTGTAACAGAAATGCTGTGGTGGCTTAACAGCTGGAAATGCCAGAGAAGGACAAAAGCTTGCACTTGGTATTATATTACCCTGTCGTCACATGGTGACTGTGAGCTCCAACATGTTGCAATTGTGAAAAGGCAAATAATACCCTACAACGCATCCAGAGAGAGAAGGAAGAGTGAATAGTGGTATGCAGGACTCAGGATCTGAAAAATGGAGGGCAATTCTTGTCACCTACTTACTAGAAATATGTATTCCAATGGGAACAGGTGAAGAGTGAGCAGATGATGCCAGGAGCAGGAGACTCCTAGCCTTTGTGGAGAGACTGAGAGAGACTGGGTTTTACAGCCAGCAAAGTAGAGGATGAGAGAGGTTGTATTTCCTCTCTATAAATGTATCTGAGTGTAACAATCAGAAGAGGAAGTTATTAAAGCTGAAGGACAGCTGTATCCCAAGTATAAGTAGTTATAAACTGACCATAAAGGAATTTAGTCTGGAAATCAGAAGAAAGCTTCTAGCCATCTGAGCAATTAGGTTCGGGAACAGCCTCTAATGGGAGAGGCAAGGAAAGCAGGCTGGCGTGCTTTAAGAAGGTTTCACGCAAACGAAGGACGTTTCATGCTGTGGCTTCCTGTGATAGCACTCAGCGACCAACAGATTTCTAGTGCTAAATATCTGTCTAATCACAAATCAGTTTGGCAGTATCCATATCCAAGAGATCTCCACTTTACCTAAACTTAATTCTGTGCTTTCAGCCACACCCATACAACTCAGGGTGCAAAACAGATTCACTGGAAAACACTTGGTGGGGAGACAATGACAGCAGGGAAAGGAAAATACTATTTCAGCAGAAAGCCTTTATCCTTCCCTGGTCCTGAGGGACATGAGATAACACCACATTTGCATATTGGGGATACAGCCCTGTAATGCTGATGCCAACAGATGACCCAGAAGAGCTTCCTAGAAATATAGTAACTTCATACACAGTATAGACCCATCATGGAGACAAACAGCAACAGCCCCAACTCTCTTCCAATCTGTTTCTTTTTGCTTTCCCCCATGAACTGTGACTCTGTTGAGGGTGTTCAGATGAAAGCCTTCTTTTTTCTGGATGTTCATCCTGGTTTTTATCACTTACAAGGTGTTTGCTGTGCTGTCTTTATACTCCTCAGGACATTTTGTGACAGTTCCTCTCACAAACTTTTGCAGAAGAGGAACATCAGTTTAAGCTGATGGGATGACTTGCCTAAAGTCACTTGGGAAGTCATAGCAGAACAGATTTGTCTAACAAATTCCTACTCCCCGCCTAACTACAAAGCCAGTGTCTCTGCTACCCTTTCTTCCTTGTTTCATTTTCCCCTTCTGTTTTAGTCTGGTTCTGTCAAGCTCACTTGTGTCCTCTTCACTCCCTTCTCCTTGCCAGCTGAAGAACATGGCTTGGGTGTCCTGCTGCAAGCCTCTGCCCTCTGATTTCTCGTGGTTCTCCATTTGATCCATCCATTGCTCTCATGGCTGTCACGGTTGTAGACCACCACAGCAACAGCACAGAGGTGGCTAGGATGAACATAAAAGAAATGAATTATTGTGACACCAGCTGAGGCAATATGCATATACAAATGGGAAGCAGGGCTTTGGGAGAGCCCTGGGCAGGTTTCTTGCTTTATACAGTGGATAGAAACTAATATGACAGATTTGCCAGATCTTGCTCATCAAGGGTAAAACTGATGCAAATAATTCCCGTCTTGTGCTCCCCTCAGCAGGCAGCTTTTGCATTGCAGCCTCTGTCTCCCCTGTTACCCTCCTCCCATGCCAGGCACAGCTGGTGAGTGTAATCTGTGATCCACTGAAAACCATCTGGGGGGACAGGAGTGCCATGGAGCGGGACACACACCTCTCATGCCATCATGCGAGCCAGCGGCCACATGCAACTCCCATCAGTATAATGCATGGAAGAGAAAAAGAGTTAGCAGAAGAAAGCAAAGCCAGTGGATACTGCAGTTGCTATGCAAGACTGTTGAAATGATCTGAAATGTCTATTCTGGGGGGATCTATAATGTAAGGAAACTCACATGTACATATCCTTCAACAGGCAGAGTGAGCTGCAGCTCATCTCTACATGTGCTTTGATTTGGAAAAACAGCTAATTATATATCATTTACACTCTACTGTAATTATGCTGTCTCCAAACCCCAAATTTATGTGCAGTGTTGAAATGGTCTGTCAGTGCCACTGCAGCACTTTGGGTGAGCAGGCTTGCATGAGCCTGGTGTTTTGAGTAGGGAGGTTTTCTCTCAAGTATCAGAACTTTTATGTGTTTAAATTGTGATGAGAATGGAGACCTTTCTCATCATATGTGTGTCTGTCCAAGCAGGGAGTCTCAAAAGCAACTGGGATATGGTGAACATGATATCTGACTGCACAGCCAGTTACAGAGATTCTTGCTTTTCACAATCTTCCTGCCACTGTCCCATTTATATGGATGTAACTTATGGTGCAATTGCGGCAATTTCTTACAAGGGAAAAAATTTAATTACATAAAATGTGATCTGTGCCGTGTCTTGGGAAATTATTAATCATCATGGACCAGATCTTCAGATGAATCAAGTTAATATTTGTCTCAGAGAAAAACGTGCAGGGCAAGGTGACATAAGCTAACATTTTATCCAGCTAATGCTTGCTCTGCAGAAAGATTAAAATGGATCCAAAGAGAATTAAAAGGAGTTTAGGGTTTGTGCTACCTGTGCCACACATATACGTCCTTGAAGACATAATAGTGGCCAGAGATTTAGATATGCTTTCCCCTATCTGCTCCTAAATAGCAAGAGAAGCAAGAGACAAAGTTGGGTGTTTCATGTCAGTGCTTATGAACCTGTTGTTCAAACACCACAGGTGTTTGGTAAGACACTAAAGGTTTTCTACAAAGTACTGTAAAAATACACACTGAAATAAAATACACACCTACATTCCTGCTTGCAAGCAACAACAAAATGGAGAGGGGAAAAAGAAAACACTATTTAATTTATATAAACAGAAGGAGGAAAAAATAAAGGCATATACAAAATTTTAGTCCAATTTTTAGTTGATTGTAAAGGAAAAGCAGTAAGACGTGTCTTTTTTTTTTTCCCTTCATAAAGACTGGATTGCTAAGAAACACTGCTATGCTCTGCCTCAGTGCAATCCTTTTGATCATCTTCCTTCCTGCTTTGTACCACAGACTCTGACAAAGCTGGGGCCACAGATCTGTCCCACTCTCTCCTTTTTCTCTCCATCCCCTTTCCCATCTAAGGAGCTTGCACACGATGGTGAAGACTTGAGGGCTCAGATGTCACTATTTCCCCTACTGCGCCTCAGCCATACCCCCTGGAGAGTTATCACTTTCTTTATTGGCAAGGTAACTAAAGGGAAGCCCACTTCATACATCAGCCGCTCCTTTGTAAAGCTTCATGCAAAGCTTTTCGCTTTGTTCAGAAGGAATCTTCTTCCCTGTTAGCCAAATAACTAATGTAGGCTTGTCCCCTTTTATCTGAGGCATCATGTCGTGATAGCAGCCAGAGATTATAACCCCATGGTCAGGTGGTCAGAAGCAGTGATCCCATGATATGATCCTGTCTTCACTGCATGTGTATTCCTGCTTGTCCTCTTTCACCAGGCTGCCTAGCTGTCATATCCCCTTCTCTGCCAGTGTTTTCCAGCTACCCCTTCTCTGACCTGTGATTAAAGTAGCTGTGGGAGTTCAGTGGCTCTGGGGACTGTCATCGCAGGCTTTAGTGGGTATGTGGTGATGTGGCAATGCATCCCCTTACAGTATGGAGACACAGCATAAAAAAGAGGAAGGAAACAAGTAATGAACTAAACTCCAGCAAAGGTTGTATCTGCTCAAGGACACAGAAGCAGACAGCTGCAACATCTGTATGTGTTTGTCTGTAGTTAGGTATGGCTCCTCTGTCATGCTCTCATACAGTGTTTCCCACCAGGTGGGAGAATCTGCAAGGATAAAAGCTAATCTTAGTGGGGAGACCCCAGGATTTCTCTCTGTCAGTTACAAAACCTACCCAGCTGATCTGTCACCAGCTTTTTGCTAGTAGCTTTGATTGCAATTCAATTACTGATCTGTTCCTAAGACTGGGGGCAGATATGAGTAAGGCAGTAATAATATCTTTACTCCCCTTCCCCCTGTAGGAAGGAAAAATGGTCACGAACTTGGAGATCCAACTGGGCAAGGCCAGGAGCTGAATGGGGCTCCCTACTGAAGAAAGACTGTCTGGCTCTGTGGCTGCTTCTGTTCTCCCACTGTCTGAAAATGTCCTAAGCCCAGAAACATCCCTGCAGACAAACACTAGTTTGAATCATTGAATAGTTTAGATTGGAAAAGACCCTGAAGAACACTGACTTTAACTGTAAACCTAATGCTGCCACATCCACCATAAACCATGCCCCTAAACACTACATCTAGTTGTCTTTTAAATCCCTGCAGAGGTGGTGACTCAACCACTTCCCTGGGCAGCCTATTCCAACGCTTCACAAACCCTTTCATGAAGAAATTTTCCCTAATCTCCAATCTAAACCTTCTTTGGCCATTTCCTCTTTTTCTATTGCTTGTTATCTGGGAGAAGAGACTGACACCCACCTGCCTACAACCTCCTTTCAGGTAGCTGTAGAGAGTGATAAGGTCCCCCCTGAACCTTCTTTTCTCCAGACTAAACAACCCCAGTTCCCTCAGCCACTCCTCGTAAGACTTGTGCTCCAGACCCTTCACCAGCTTCATTGCCCTTCTCTGGACACACTCCAGCACCTCAAGGTCTTTCTTGTAGTGAGGGCCCCAAAACTGAACACAGTGTTCGAGGTACAGCCTCACCAATGCTGAATACAAGGGGACTCAGTACCCTGGTCCTGCTGGTCACCCTGTTTCTGATACAAGCCGGGATGCTCTCGTCCTTCTTGGCCACCTGGGCACACTGCTGGCTCGTGTTGAGCCAGCGGTCAACCAGCACCCCAGGTCCTTTTCCTCCAGGCAGCTCCCCAGCCACTCTGCCCCAAGCCTGTAGTTCCTGCTATTGCTCCTGCTGCACAGCATCTGCCCAGGACCTGGCAGGAGTGTGAAGTGAAACTTCCATTACAGTAGAAGTGTACATCATGAAGCTTAGTCTTGAATGGCCTAGTGCCTGTCCTCATGCAGAAAAAACCTTTGTTTCAAGACATTTAAGAAATGGTTCACAGGACCACATGGAGGAACAGGGGCAGCTGTGCTTGTTCAGCTTTTCTGTCTGAAGCCAAGAACCCACCCAAGCTTTCAAAGGTTTTGGAGGTGGGGTGTAAGATGTAACTAGAAGTTTGTACTTTCTAGCTAGCAGAAGTTTTCCTCATAAACAGGCACTGAAGTACATGGCAGTACTGTATGTCCACCATGCTGAGACTATGAGCAAAACCAGTTCCTGCAGGCTTACAAGCCCAGCAGATCTCCACAGCCAAATCCAGACTCCAGAGAAATGTTTCTCTGTCTTGGATTTCAGTAGAGCCAGAAATTTGCCCCCACATCTACTTTCATCAGGATAACTTCTTTTAGTCTTCCATGCTGCTCCTTAGCCAGCATGCATCCCAAACCATCTATCTGACCAGTGCCTTCTTCCCATTTAAATCCTTGTCTCTCTTCTCCAAAGAATCACTTAATATAAGTTATTGCTTTTTCATGATGTGGTTATTTTAGATATCTGTAAGGCCTTCAATAATCTGTCTATGCTATACCAGCCTAAACTGTGTCACTGTGTTTTTTGCAATTCCTCTCCCCCATGGTGCCCCAATGATTTCCTCACCCCTCCATTCCCCCTGCAGTGAGATTCCAGGTTTCTGAGGGGAACCCATCCAGAGGCACTAAACCCAGCAGGATTATGGCTACCAGAAAGTTCTGACTCACATCTACCTCTCAAGGGTGAGCGCCCCCCATCCCTTGGTGCCCCAGTTGATGTCCCCACCACTGTGCATGCCCACGGAGGCATCCTACCCAAGCCTTTGCATTCTTTCCAGAAAATCTGTCTGGATCACAGCACTTCAGTGGGCACAAGAAAAGCTACCCTGAAGATTGCCTTTAAAGCCATGAACTGATGACGTTGTCAGCACATAGTGTTCATTCTCAAGTCATGAAGTTTATTCTGGGACCACTTGAGAGCTTCAAAGGTTCGTCCCCTTGCCAGGAAAATATCTGTGCTGTTGAGCTCTCCTTCAGATTCTCTCCACATGCCATAAAGGAAATGTTCAGAAACCTAATCTGAGGGGATCGGGCTGTGAATTCTCATTCTCTCTGTCAACTTCATGAGGCACGAAATCTGAGGGTGATGTAGGAATCAGGTGGCCTTTCCAATGCACACCAGCTGTGTCATGTGCCTCCAGCTGGGAGGCAAGCTCTCACGTATCCCTAGTACTTCAGACTCTGCTCTTGCTGGTACCCTGCTCACTTAGAAGGACCCCGTAGCCCATAGATAGGACTGCTGCTAGTAAGCAAATATGAATGGCATGTTCTTCCCTTGGGGCAAGAGTGAGGGATGAAGGATGCTCTTGTGACTGAGGCGCTGAGCTGTGAATTGAAAAAGTACAAATTTTTGTTCTCGTTTGCTCAATTCTTGAGTGACCTTGACAAGTCACACTGTTTCAGCTCTCCTTTTTGATCGGGGGAAGATAATGCTTTCTTTGTCCTTTGCCTAACCTGTGTCAGTCCTTAACTTTCTGTGCCACAGACTGTCCTCAATAGTGTGCTTGTGTGTCATCTAGCACAGTTAGCCCTTCTTTCTGGGTGAGCCTTTAGGTGCTATTACGATATCCCTACACAGGAACAGGAGCAGAGCCTAGGGCATGGGTGGGCAATGCACTGATCCTGACAGCTTCTTGCTGGTCCTGTTCTCTTGGTGCATTTTGACTCAGCAAAGGCTGTCACGTTCTCTTAAGCATGAGCCCCTTGGTCTGAGCTACAAATAACTACCACAGCCTCAAATGGATAAACACCAGATGCTAAACATTCACTGTCAGATGCTGCATTGTAGGTGAAGGCAGATAGTTAAGCTACTCTGGGTACCTCATCCAGGACGTCAAGATGTGCTCTCAGTTCTGCTGACACAGAGTTGAGGAGATAAGCTAAATCAAGCTACATAACCCTTATGACAGAAGGTTTATGTGCTGTTGTTTGAAAGGCCACAGAAGTGCCAAATACCTGATAGTATCTGGAAAGGGGACAACTGCAGAAAAGCAATGGCTGTTTTGGAAATTATGTATAAAATGCCTATAACTGTATAGAGGGATGTCTAAAAAATGGGAGCCATTTTTGCAAGACAGACAGCATGCAGTAATCAGGTGGGAGATGAAGGGAGAACATGTACCCACACAGAAGAGACTTTTCCTCAGTAGAACATACCTGTTGGTAGGCTCTTTTCTTGGGCCATATGATCCCAAGTTAAATCAGCTGTTGAGAATGACTTGCTGTTGTCAGAAATCAACAGGAGGGTAAAGCCCTGTATAAATGGGCACCAGAAAAACCTGGTTTAAGGACATGATCCTGTAAGATCCTGCTCCAGAAGCCAAAGCTGGGTCAACTCTTCTACAGCCCGAGCAGAAGAAGAGCTGTGGGGTGTGGCAAGGTGAATTGTGAGGGGGAAAAAAAAAAAAAGAAAAAAAAAAGAGAGAGCAACAGAGAAGGATCTTGTGAAGAAAATGGATTGAAAGAAGCAATAGGGACGAGGAGGTCTGAGAGAATGGGGTGGAGGAATGAAGTGAGGGAGTTTGTGAGTGGCTGGGAAAAAAAATAAAGGATGAAAGAAGATTGAGAGGAGGACAGAGTATTTTTAGTGGGCATGTGATGATGCATTTGTTGAGCTGGGTTTACCTTGGAGCACATCTTGAATGATGTATCTATGGCCCTCCTGGCAGGCCTTGGAATGTCTTATGCTTTCCTCTTACTTTTTGATCTGTTAGGGAGAAGGATATTACTAAGGCTCAGACCTCTTCTTTAGGATCCCTAAGTATCAGAGCAAGCTAAAACCAAACTTTTCCCAAACACACTTACAAAGAGTGACATTTTTTCAGTGCCTGGAATTCCTTAACCTCATGTCTCTGATTTGAATAATCCCTAGAAAGCTATGTGATTTCAGGTATATCTTGCTGACAGCAAAGACAGATTTAGGGAATGAAGCGGTTTTACAGAGATGTCCTAGCCCTGAAGAACAAGGTCTCCTTTCACGGGGAAATAGCTTTGCAGGCTCTTCCTCTTATTTGTATAGGTCAGTTTGAGTGCTAGCTTAGATCTAGTATAAAGCTCTCTTTGCTTCAGCCTTTCTCCCAGACCAACCAGTTACCGATTCCTCAAGAGTGTGATATTGCAGTTACTCCCAGCTTTCCTTCTTTTATTGGGAGTTTCTCAGCAGTCCGAGGTTTTGTGTCAGTTATGGGCTTAACCAAGGGTCAGCTTTCTTTTTATTTATTTAGAGTATGTTTCCTTGATGGTTGCTGACAAGAGCTTTAAAATGTGAAAGTTAAAGGTTTTAAAACTAGGGAAAAAAATTAAAAGAATTCCCAGTTTTGAAAAAATAGTTTTTACATGAATGTCATCATTACTAGTTGCCTCATTTGTGATTTTTTTTTAAACAAATCAAGTTTTTTAGATATTCTGAAAAGGGAAAAGGAGATGGTAGCCAGTGTGTTCATGTAATAAATTTTCTGCAGGCTTTTAAGATCGTTCAGGCAAGAAATGTGGAATACAAACTGTTCAGGTTAATTTCTGTCAGTGTATTTCTTCCCAAAAGTTGTTCCCTTTGAAACAGAGTGGCCAAACCAAGTACTTCACAAAAGTAGCTCACTGATGGAAGTGAAGCCGAGGGTTTAGGATTAGGCAATCTGCATAGATAAAATTTACATTATAAATTTGTCAGAATGAAACATGTTGGGATTGCACATGTGTTTTGACATTTCCATCGGTGCACCTCCTGTATTTGAACAAGTCTTAAAGCATTGTGGTATGCTGCGACAGTGTGTCTGGAATTGTGCTGCCAGCCCTGGGAGTCACCTTTGCCCGTGATTCTGGCAGACTCCCCCGGTAACACACAACAATGTTGCTTGACACATCCAGGCATTTTGCTTCACCTTCCAGACAAGCAACAATGCAAACAATACCCAACCCCTATTTCTTCATTTTATCTTTGGCTGTGGTAGCGAAACCAATCAGACCCTAAAATTACTTCCTTGACTAAATTAGCAACTTCTGTTTACTGTTATTTTTATCGCAACATAATTCATTAATAACCCTTAAGACCCTTCTCTATCAAAGCATCCCACTGACTAGTACAGGCTACTCCACAGACATGTTACAGACATACAATTGCAGAACAACTATCTTGCCCATAGCTTGAGTCCCAGCTCTATCTGCTACGCCTAATATATGCAGCCTGTGAATCTAGACAGCATCTATAGGCACAGTCCTGGTCCCACCTCACAGACACAGCAGCAGTCCCACGGAGCCCCCAGGAGCGGGCAGTGGGTGGGTTCTCACCTGCCTGCAACCTGCCAGCAGCCCGGGGCAGCTGCCTGCTGCTGGGCCATGAGCCTTGGGGCAGGAGTGAAGTGCTGTCAGCCGGGGGTTGCTGGGTAGTGGGGGCATGGAGGGGGGCATTGTGGTGCTGGGGCACACGGCACAGCAAAGTCTGTTTTATTTTGCTAACACAATCAGGAAAGGTTAGCTGCCCTTGGTGCAAGGGCGGGTTGACTGCTGTGTTACTATTTCCCCTGCATGTAGGTTCACAAAGGCTCCTCTTCCACTTCTGTCTGATTCCTGATAAAAATATACCAGCCTTTGAACGCAAAGCTGATGAAACCTGGTGCTTTTTCCTTCCCTGTAACATGAAGTGTATGGTAATATAAGCAATAGAAGGGACTGCCCAGAACAGCAGGCGTGCAGAAATAATCTGTCCTGTGGGTCAGTTTTCCCTGTGATCATCTGCTGTTCCACAATACAGTTAAGATAATGGTCTCTCTTGTTTCACTACTTGTGCAGAGGTCACTGTAATGGTCAGACACCATGTCAAATACTCCACATCTACCAAGAACCCATAGCCTGTGGCTCCTGTGCAGTCTGCAAAACTAGAAATTAAACCCACTGGGCAGCAAAAATAGATGTGGCTGCTCAGCTAGAAGACTAGACCCACTAGCGAGGAAAAACTGAAAGATTACTGAAATTAAGAGCATTTATATTCAGTCATGTCCATATATCAAAACCTTATATATGTATGCCACGTGCAAGTGCGTGTCCTACAGCACACAATCACACGTTCACTTATGTGTAGACATACACATAAACATAGCTATTGTGAAGTGGCATGCTCTTGTGGGCAAAAACAGTCTTGGGTTGGGGAATTTAACAACAAATATTGCCAATTAACATGGTCTTTTAATTACTGTTTCTGGAATTGAGAAATAAAGAAGACAAATAAACAAGTGCTTAAGGAATGTATCCCACCTTCCCTCTAGGTACCCCTCCTCCTCCTTGCTGGTCTTCAGTCCTCTAGCTACACGCTATGCTCAGTGCCCTAGGTGAGATGAGGAGCAGCGCAGGAGGTTGGAGTTGGTGTACTGTGGTTCCTTTGCTCTTGCTACTCCTTGTTTCCTACTCAACTGCTCCAGCATAGGTTTTTCTATGGGCTGCAGTCCCTTCAGAGGCATGTCTCTTCTTGTGCCTTCTTTTGCTCTGGCATGTCTCTTGCTCTACCACTGCATGGGTGTCTCCTGGTACACCTTCTGCTTGTACCTCCTTCTCTCTTTGTTATGTCCTGCTCCAGGAGCAGCTGCTGGCCTTTCTTAAATACGTTTTCACAGAGGCTGCATATCCGCTTCAGACTGGTAGTGGTATTGGGACATGGTGGGTTGGTGTCCTCCATTGTTGAGCTGGCTGGACCTAGGTGGGACTGGCAGTGGGCAGTCCCTGATCTCATCCCACGCAGGGCACCCTGCAGCCTCCACCCCACGAACCCTGCCCAGTACATAGGCACTCAAAAACTATTTACACCATGCTAAAATATTTGCAGGTCAATGAAGACGTTTCACGGGAGTCTTTCTGCTTCAGCCCATGGAGTAAAGTACTCTTCCAAAGAAACTTAAGTCCCCCAGCTTCCCAGTGCCCTGTGAGCTGTCTTCATAGTTCGTCATATTGAGTTTAATGTATGCCTTGGAGCTCCAGAATGAGGTGTATGAGGGACCTGGCTGACTGGTGACCCCTTAGAGCAGTCCCTTGTGACAAAGCACCCAGAAACTCCACTTTGCCAGCCTGAAGTCTGAGGGGTTTGCACATTGGACACTATCCCCCAGGCTAGCCGGCAACATGTGCAATCTCCACCACAACAGCATCTGCACAAGCTATAGTCAGGTGGCTTCTTTCCACACTTCACAGGCTGTGGTGCAGTAACAACAGCATCTCTTTCATTTCACATTGTCTCCAGCCTTAGTAAAAGGATCACCAGCAGAGAGCAAAATGGTGAAAAAGGCTCTACCGATGAGAGAAAGCTGGTTTACTGTCTAAAGTGGATATGAGGACAGATCTAAATGGTCATCTTGGTGTGTGCTTAACTCATGTTCTACAGCCATCCACAGTAGTTCCCTGCTGGTGCTTATCTGGACCATTTTGATGTTTTTCTGGCTTCCCTTGGTGGCCCTTGGGGGCTACCACCACAGAGAGTGCAGTGGTGGCCTGAAAGAAGAGGGAAGAGTGCAGCCATCCAAACCTGGAGAGAGGGAGACAGCAACAGCACCTGATGGGAATACAGAAGCCTCAGTAAAGGGAGAGAAGGCATAAAAAAATTGGCAGTCCTGCAGTGTAGGCCTGAATCTCATGAAACCCAGGATTTATTATGTCCCACCAGTTATGAGAAGGATGGACTCTTTTCCTCATGTCATTGTTACTACATAGACTGTATATTGTGACAAGACTCTCTTGGCAGTAGATTTGCATGAATAAAGTGGCTGTACTGTACCCAAGTAAATCGTATTTTGTTCTCAGGCATTCCCAAGTGTTGTCTGTGCAGCTCTGGGGTCTTAAAATGCTACTTGCCTGGCAAATTTTTGACTTTGGTAATCAAAAGGAAGTGATGCATCCTGTAGGACAGGAAACCCTCTTTGGGACTGCAAGAATGTGGACATCCCAGGGCTGCACGAAACAAACTTCACCCATGGTGGAGCTGTAGCTACTTCTGGGTTGAACAGCAGCTGATGGGTACTGTGTGACACCATGACGTACCAAATTGGTTCAAGAAATGGAAAACTGCAGATGCTGCTAGGACATTCATGGTGGGAAGAAGTACTAGAATTTTGATTGAGGTACACCATTTCCAGTAGTGACCTCTAGAAAAGGCATCTTTGAAGAGTTGGTCTGTTGTTGCTTTTACAATGCATCAGAGAGCATCTTCACATCTGTAAGATGGTGTGATACCTACTGTGTGGGGGTATTGGATCCACCCTTGAGCAGGGCTTTCTTTAAGGTCCCCCGCCAAGTACTGACAGGTGTAACTCAATACAAAGGAACAAGCAAGACCACAGAAAAGTAGAATAAATAAGTATCATTTCAAGTTAGTAAAAGAATAACTAAATAAAACATGCTGAGCTCTTTATTTCTAAAAACTTAATCAGAGAAACCCCAGTCACCAAGCAGTAAACACCTCATAATCTGAGGTTCTCCAGGAATGGAAACGTGGTGTAAAAGTGGTTTGTAACTAATTAAACTGGAAAAAAATGCTTTTTTTTTTTTTCAGTTTAGGGTTCTCTCATTACTAACAGGAAAAAAGAGAGAGGATGCTGTGGTAACTTGAAGCTGCTGGTGTGACTAAGGTAATTAAAGCATCCCATATCGATTTCAGACCACCCACCTACCCACCCCAGCCCTTAGTCAAGTCAAAACAAAGCATTACATTTTTGAAGAGTTGCAGCTATGGAAAAATATAGGCCTCTAAAAAGCTTACAAAGCTTATTAGACACTGCCAAGATAATTTTTTTTATGAGCATTTCTGTTAATTGGCAACATCAGTAAAACACCAGAGTTTTTTATTATGGTATGTAATGTGAGGTGGAGGTATTTGGCAGGTATTCCCCTTCAGGGCTTGTCTCTCAGGCGTAGGAGATGCAGGTGGCAGGGCATGGTGGCATCTTCTCAGTGTTGCCAGTTTTCACACAGTCATCTCAGTGAGCCAGATTTTCCTCTCTGCAGTGTGGTGAACCAGGAATAATCCCATAAAAATCACTGGTACAGATCCTGCATGAGTTATCATTGGAATGCGAGGTCACAAGCAGCTTCTCCTTATAGAGTAGCAAGGGACACCCTGCTTCCAGAGAGTTGAGTTTCTACAGGTGAGCAAAAATATCTGTGGCTTAGGACTACTACAGATGGTCCACTGTGAAATTTCCCAGCCTGAATGATCTAAGAGCCTAATTGCCATTTACATGCAAAATTAGCTCCTAAGCAATTTGTGCCATGCCAACATTCAGGAGTTCTGCAGCTATTCGATTTCTTGGTTTGAGAGCAGTACCTTTATCATATCACCAAAGATGGTACTTGTCTCCCCAAATGTGGCTTGTTGGGTGAAGTCAAAGTGCTGAGAGGAGGGCCAGCCAGTGCTGTCCTCAGAGCCTGGTACGGTGCCCTGCAGGACACCTTTGCAGTGCATTTCTGGAGGCTGTTGCAACACTCAATAAACTGGAGCTGTTGTATAAAATTCCCGCAGCTCTATCTTCCACTATGTGTTTTCTACCTTTTCTAATGTTTTAGCCTCTTCATAAATCTCCAGTGTTTCTTGTGGCCCTCAGAATGAAAATATTCCTGGTTCTGGTGTACAAATAGATCATGCAGCCTGAGGAGACCAGACATGGGTTTCAGGAAAATGCCACTGACCAGCAGTTGGCTCTCAGAGGAGGATGAAGAGAGGACCTTTGAGACGTTGCTTCATTATAGCAGGCAGCACCTGTGTTTTTCTGCCTCTGAAGCTCTTGAGGTCCCAGTGCACCTCTGTCCTCGCACTTCTGCTGGGGCAGGTGATCCTTTTACCTTCTGCTCTTATGGGATTCCTCATTTCTTAGCCAGAAACTTTTGTATAGGATGAGCTCTAAGACACGGTTTACATTATGCTGGTTTTTGGTTTTTTTTCAGGTCCAGGTCTGGCAAAACTAGATGGGGAGGTTGTGCATTTCAAGGACACGCTGATAGGAAAAACTAGTTTAAAAAAAAAGAAAGGGGAAAAAAAAAAGGAAAAAGAGACAATAGAAATCTTATTAGATTTATAACAGTAGTCAGAGGAAGTTGGTTTTTTTTATTGTTCCTAAATATTTTCTGTAACCTTCTGGGGAGATGCACGAAGGTGTTTTCCTATCTTTGGTATTACTCAGCTTCAAGTTATCCTTGTGATCCTAGCTGTCAGCTTGTAGCAATAAAGCAGGGAAGGTTGATAGGTGAGTCCCCGCAGAAAATTGAAAGAACGTGGCAGTAGCTGTTGCTCTGGCTGCTGTGGAGAGAGGTGGCTGTGGCTCACGCATCTCCCCCATGGCTAACGAAGAGCTGGCGGGAGCAGATGCTTCTGAGCTCATCCCAACTCATTTACTGCCCACCTGCTTTCAACATTTGTCCCAGCCAAGCTCCTACTTGAGGCTGTGGAAAGGACTCTTCAGCAGACGGAGGCAGCAGAAGCACTATTGCTAGGGCCAGGGTTAAAGGATCAGAGCAGGTGGGAGCAGTTTTGAGCCATTGGGACTGGATTCACTGGGTGTTCCGAAATAATTGATAGCACTGCAAATTAGTGTGATTCTGTCTCTGCTGAGAGGAGATCCTTCACAGGCAGTCAGGTCTTTGAAATGTGATGCAACATGTTCCAGCTTTTCATGACAGAGGAAACGCAAGTCCCTAAGAGGGTCATGGAAGGGTGCAGGTTTGGATCTTTTTTGCTGAGGAATGTTATTAAGAGTGGAGCTTTTTATTTCTTTGATTTAACTTGCATATGAAACACTCAGAGATGGATATTAAGACATAGATAATGACTCAGGACCATCAGGCAGAGCAGAGCAAGCCTCTTCAGTGCAAGAGCAGAGGGAGAGAGAGAATAGTTGCAGCAAGTACATTTCAAGGTCAGCTTTGTGGAAGGGAAACAAAAGGCTGCACTCTTTGAAGGCCAGTGGCTCCTGGGTATAACTTCTGCCTGCTTTTATGAAGCAGGACTGCAGGGAAGGATCCTGCATATTGTGACAATATTTCAGGATGGCGAGTTTTGGGAAGCTTTCCAATACTGTGACAAGCCAAATCTCAAGAACTGTGCTAGATGAATCTCCAAGTGCTAGAAATTATAAGGTTTGTCTACACGGAGAAATTGCAGTGGCTTTAAATATCTTCACAGAGTTAAAGCTCTGTGATCTCTCCTTTACTGTGAATGAACATTATATTTGTATAAAGGTGTATGATGCCAATACAACCATTTCTGTATGTGAAAGAAAAAGAAAAAAAAAAAAGAAAAGAAAAGAAAGCACACTGCCAACTGAAGTAGTTATGCCTGTAGAAAAAAATGGCTTGGAACTGCTTAAGCAGAGTATGTGGATCATACCAGACAGCTCCAAAAGGCTGCATTATAGTCATTAGGAGCTGAAGTTAGTATTCCTGACTAAGACTAGATTTGAGACGGGAATAAACTGATTCTGTCCCTTCTCCTGGCTTCTGCTACAGCTGCTAGCAGTAAGAGACTGGAGAAAACTTGGCCTGAAAGAGGGATCATTTCCTCATTTTCCAAGCCCCTCAGCAGCCATAGCTGTGGAATTTGTTATTGGCCACTAGATATATATTAGCTTTGATAGTTCACATGGGAGTGGATTTCAGGTTGAAAGTTAGCCAGATAAATTTAGCGTTTTTAGTCAAGCTCCCTGGCTTCTCATGCAAACATGAGCTGATTCTGGATTCTGTCAGATCTTCTGAACTGAAACAACTTCTATGGGAGTAGATATAGTGACTTTCTAGAGGTATATAGCTTTCTGGACCTATATATCTGGACCTGGGCTTGGGCTCCACTTCAGTGGAGTATCAGCTGACAGTGGAGTATCAGCAAATTCCTACTTTAGCCCGAACTGATTTCATTTGCCTCATTCTAAAAATGTAATTCAGAAAACATTATTCTAGGTAGCAGTGACAGCAAGGGACTTCCTCATGCATCATCTAGGGGTGCGGGGGAGGGTATCTCCTACAAATAGATGTCACAGAGTTAGCTGCCCTGGAAAGGAATAGTGTCCCCCAGGGTCCTACTAGAGGAGGGAGTTAAAAATCAGATGAGTGACTGATTCCTGCTTCATGAGTAGATGAGGTAGAGATCTCCAAACAGATAATTCAGCTGGTCCAGTTGCTGGTATTCTGAAAGGGAAGCTTTTACTACCTAACTGCCAATTTCTCTGTTTAACAGACGAACAAAGAACTTCAGTGTTGATTCTCCACAATGTTTTTTCACCTTTCATAAAACTTAGTTACATGAACTCACTAAATAGTCACTAGATTTTACCTCCTTTAGAGAAGTTGCAACCAGTATATAGTAATGCTGCTAAATTTACCTAAATCTTTCCTCTAGTCTGTGTAACTTAAAATGATGTTATATATTAGTCTGAGTGCAAAAGTCAATAACTGTACGTTATTCTAGCTTTATATTGAATAACAAAGATCTATGTAGCTCAGTAACCTACAGGGAAAGGAATGTAACTTAACTCTCACAGAGAACTGCTGTGTTTGACTGTAGCATCTGTGCCTCAGTTTCCTCCCTGTAATGAGACCAGACCTGCTGTTGTCAATGGCTTACAGCTTTCTGAATGACAAATAGCTGCTATAATTGTTAAGATTAAGAGCAGCTCTCTTGCTTGCTCTAGGAAAATTGAAGTCCACAAAATAAGCAGCTCATCGTCTGAAATATTTATGTATTCATCCCTATAAAAGCACCTGTCCTCTCTGCAAAGCTACAATGAAGCAAAATACACTTACTACGGCTAATAATGGCTATCAAGGGTTTCCTAACTGATTAATGTGAATTTTAACTTATTTTCATTTGTTCTCTTTACTGCATCTCTATTCTTTAGAGAGCAAGTCAGCCCTCCTAAGGTATTGAATACAAAAAACTCATTGTGTGCAATGCATAAAAACAGGGTCCATAGGAGAAAATTAGTTCCAGTGTCAAAGATCTTGCATTGAAATTGCCTATCCAGTGGTCCCTTCTTACTCAAGCTTATTTTGATGAATTTAGGAGAGTAGAACAGCAAAAATACATGGTTCTAAATCTTAATGCATTTCTTGGGCTACTCTGTGTCACAGTGGATGTTTTAACAACCAGAATTATGCATGAAAAGGGAAGGAAGATAGGATAATTTGAGCATTAGTCCAGAACTCAAAGACCTGCATTCAGTTCTTAGCTGTCATGTGATCTCAGCCTCTCCATTCCCCATTTCTAAAATGGTTTTAACAGCTGTAGCCTTTCTCTTTGGGAAGTCTTATCAAAGTGGATGTTTCAGCATCAAGACAATGTCTAGCTACCATACAGCTGTGTAAGCCAGTAATGTAAGCAATGTATTGAACAGTGTATTGAACAAACCATTTTTCCATTTGACTATGAGCCTTAGAAATGATGAAGCAGTGTTATTTCCCCCTTCCATTGATTCCCAGCATTTTAGCAATTTCTGTAGCCTTCTGTAGTCTTTTCAGGTTCCTTCCCAAGCCAGGTGAGTCAGGTGTGCCTTCTGTGCCTTGCACACAGGATGCACGGCATCGGGACATGGTGAAGAGGTGGTGAGAAAGTGTTGTGCAGACCCATGAAGGGATGTTTCCTCTGATGTCTCTGCCCACCTGGTCTGCTGTAGGAAACCCAAAGCATTGGAGCTATGAATCTGTTTCTCACTTAGAGCTTTTAGGAACTCGATGAAATTGCAGATACCCTCATCTCCTCTTCCCTGAAGCCTCTCTCTAGCTTTAGTTGGCATAGCAAAGAATGCTTTCTCTGTTGGGAGGGAAGGCAAAACAGGAAGGCAAAAACTGGGAAAATAAAATTATCTTTAAAATGTAGTTGGAGCTGGTGGTGCAGTAAATTCAGTCGCTCAGTTGCTGCTTTGTAGTTGCTCATTTCTGCCATCACCCACTAATGTAGTTGAAAGGCTAACTACTGAAGTCATTGAATGCCTTCTGATTTATTCTTTCCTCTGTTTTGTATTCGGTATATATTTTCATAAGCTGGGCTGTCATTACAGTGAAGGTAAAATTTCTGTTCTTTTGCTGGAGACTAAATGTATAAGAAAATAAAACCACAAAATATTTATAGTTTCACTTGCAGTGTGTCTGAGTATACACAGAGTCTAAAAATATCTATTTTAATTAGCGACCTGTTGGGGGTGAGCTGAGAGCTCCATTTTTAGTTACAAGATATTGGAGGAGGTGGAACTCCAGGACAGTTTCAGGGCAATAATGTAGCACAGATTTTGGTAGCATAGTTCCTAGGCCAGCAGAGAAGTGCGGAAAGTTTGGGACTATGCTGTTCAACATCACAGCGTGCTTGCACTGTAACTACAGTGTGACTGAGACATCTTTGAAGTCACAACGTTCTATATTAAAAATCCCAGTGATGGCTAAGTGGTTAAAACATGGGAGAATAAGAACTGCTAGAGCCCACTGTTATGGAAAAGTGATTATGTACTAAATACCTAAATACAGATACATTTCATAGAAGGTATTAGTTGATGGGATACTACCTACATGGAATTAGTCTTGTAAAGAATAATTATAAGCTGATCAGATTATACAAGTCAATTTTTTTAAACAGTTACATTAAAGAATTCTCCTTTTGGGTTCTGCTTTTGTGTTCCCATTGGCATAAATGTGAGCATACTCCTAAAGCAAAAGGCAAAATAAAAGTACTGTGTTAAATTATGTGCCAGATTTATAGTCCATAACATTCTGCTTTCTGACTAGTCCTGTTGGGCAGAATTAATACTGCTGTGGAAAACTGAATTTACAATTATCTCGTTTACTAAATCGCAATCTTAATCTTAACAAATATTATATAAGGTATACATATATATATAATGGGTGGAGCATTTATCTTGCACAATGCCATAAAACAGTAGTTGAAAAGCAGTTGTGTCTTGTTATACTTACTTTTATTGTTCTGAAATAGTAAAAATAGCAGACTGTTTCCTTGCTTCTCTCTAGACACATGCAGATGTTATTGCAGGGTTTCTAGGGAAGGAGCTCATTGCTATCAGGAGTACCACCCTGTGTGCACGCTCTGACCCTACAGTAAGTTTCAACAGCTTCCTCCATTTTCACTAAGTGTAAGCTACTTCAAACTTTTATTTAAGGCTGCATAAGAGCATGTAAGTGAGAAAATACATAATATTAACTTACTCCTGTGCTTGTGCAATAATAGCACTGCACTGAGTTCAGAAGAGCAATGCCTGCTCCTGAGATTGTAAAGGAGGGCCAGCTGGGATCCACGGGCTGAAGTTTTCAGCAGGGCATAGAGGAGTGGGGATGGTACCCACTAGCTCATGAAGCTCCCTTAGACCCTTGTGAAAGTACCATGTGCTGTGCTTCTCTCTGCATTTCTAGTTATTAGCTCTGGGTAGTTTAATATCAGTCAAGTTATTGCTCCATGCTGTGATCAGTATGATGTGCTGTTCATTTGCTATCAATGCGGGATATCTGGGCCATTTAGGGACACACATAGCTATCAGCAGTAGGTTAGGTTAGATGGAGGGCTTGAGCTAACTCTGCTGATGCCGGTGAACCCATGACTCTGATATAAAGCTAGACAGAGCCGTATTTTTGCATGAAATTTATGCATACTTCTTAGAAAGTGTCCCTGCAGGACAGAGTTGAAATGCAACATTGGAAGAGGGCTTAAGAGAAACTTGTACAGCTGTGGTCAGTGTTAAAATTAAGACTGTTCTCTCAGACACACAAGCTGGTCTGTTCCAATTCTGTTTACGGTGGGACCTCTCTTTTTTTTCTAAGGAAGACAGCCTTTTTGGTGGTGTGTCCTTTCAGATGCTCTTCCTCCTCCAGCTGCTGTCAAATACACAAAATTGTTACTCACCTGCTGCATTTGTTGTGCTGTTATATGATTGCATTTAAAGGGACAAAAACCCTAATAGGTCTGAAACGATCTCTCTTTCTCAATGGCAGGAGCCATGGCAGCAGCAGCAGGTAGTTACTAATAATACCTCTGGAAGAGAGGAAGAGCAAGTATGCCTGTATGTATCACTTTGCACACTGACACTCCTCCCAAGAGAACTGAGGAAATAAGCCAATTCAGCTTGAAAATGGCAGTGTTAGTTGGAAATCATTCTGTCTGATTCTGCAAGGGTTTAACTAGACCTCTGATTCTGGCAAAAGATTCATTTTAAGAAACAACGGCTTAAAGAGTTCCCCTTATTTGTCTGCTGTCAGTCAAAGTCTCAGTTTGCTGCCCCAGCAGTAAACACCTCCACACTACGAGTGTCTGTTTCTGTGTCCCCCCAGCTCTTTTCAGCCAGTGGGAACTAACACCGAGAAGTCAGCACATCTTTATTACTGGGACGTTACACTATCTGTGTCCAGATGTTGCTGCTGTTAACTTGAAAATCTGGCTGTGTAGTGCTGAAAGCAAGAAACATTTATAAAACTGGGATTCTTTTCCTGGGTCTGCTGCTGAAGCCTGATCATTTGACCATAGTTGGTGGAGGTACCACAAAAGATACACCAGCAACACTGGTATAAAAGAAGTAGTTACTCAGGTTGTCAGAAGGAGCTACTCAGGTGCATTTACTGTGTGTTAGAAAGTGCCCTTGAAGGTAAAACCTAATAGTCACCGAATAGGTGCAACAGTGGTAACAATTTCTACCGATGTGTTCAAGCTCTGACCATAATTAGACTCTGTGTCATGGTATTGGTCCTTGAATTCATACCTACAGGTTGTAGTGATGTGGCTTTATAGGGATAACTCTCCACTAGGAACCATACGAGGATATTAATTCACCCTGCACAGAGATCTGATTAAATTTTGAAATTAAAGTAAGTTTTGGCCACAGTACCTTGGCTGATTTTTAGTTAGATGAAAGCATGGTAGGTCCCATTTGTATGTATCAGAAGGACTGGGAGGAGAGATGGGTATGAGATGGTAATGTTTGCAGAAAATTAGTTTGTTTAGGCTAGATAAATCTTCAAAGAGTAAGAAGCTTCACAGGGATATAGCCAAAGGTATGTGGATGGGCAGCAGGGTGGCCAATCTATGCAAGTATGGATATGTATTAGTAACTACTGGCGAGCTAAAGGCAGTTAAGGACTATTAATATATCTCATGTGAGTTAAATGCAGCCACAGAGCCAAGCTGCTTACTAGTACTGGCTGTCTAATGGTGGCTCTTGAAATAAGTTCTATATATTGTCTATCTATACAGGACAAATTTGTGCCATTCCTTGTATTTTGCTCAGAGCTTGGTCTCCCATAGAGAAAGGACCATGGGCTGGATGATCCTGCATGAAGTGATCTGCTACAAAAGGCATTAAAAGATAAAGCGCTCTGTAGTCCATTAGTATTCTTCTGAATCTTTCCCATTATTAAATTCATCTCATTATAATGCTTCTTTTCAACAAGAAGCTATCAAATGGATCCCAAGAATGTGATCGTTCTGACCCAGCTCATTCAGATTAATTTATTTCGTGATAAAAACCATAGCT
The DNA here is from genome assembly GCF_017639655.2 of Falco naumanni. Lineage (NCBI taxonomy): Eukaryota > Metazoa > Chordata > Aves > Falconiformes > Falconidae > Falco > Falco naumanni. The sequence continues at coordinate 7,418,253 of NC_054058.1, read as the reverse complement.
GGAATACACCAGCTGTACAGAAGAAGATATATAGTTCAGATCTCTATTTGGAACCACTTGTAAGATCTTTTCTCTCCATTAATGTAATTTTATCTTGCTGTATCTAATTGCAAGTAGTTTCTGAATCTAATGATGAGGTTTCTCTGTCTTCTGTCTCTAAAGCCTGAAGCAAGGAGAAAAATCAAGATTATTTAAAATTGTCCTGAATGATCCCACTGTTGCACAGAAGGATATTTTTCTTGGGCTTTCATGGATATCAGTAGTTCAAAACTTTATTGTCCTCCTTTATTGAAAACAAGTTCTAAAACCTCCTGTAAGATGAGAAAGTTCATGAATTGGTTCAGTAGTCAACTGCTGACATGTGATACAGCAGCTGAACTAGCCAAGTGTTCTCTTAAACACATCATCCCCAGAAGCCATTGCTGACACTTATAAAATGTAAAATTATGGTGTGATGCTTCTGTTTTGGTGATACTTTACTGATTTATCTGTCATTTGCCTGAGAATTTCTGTCTGCAGCAGCAGAAGGGATAACTGATTGCTCTGTACTGTTAAAGCAGATTGATGGCCTCATGTTCATGGCCAGTGTGCCACCTGGAATGCAACTTGGGAGTTTCCTTGCCAGCCATAGACCTCCGATACTTGAGCAAGAGCTGGCTTACCCTTCAGCTGTAGGTATCTGTTCCATTTGTAGCTATCCCTGTCTTTTAAATTATTCAGCAAGTTTGATCCCTGCACTAGAGGGCAGTCAGAGTCAGCTGCACCAGCTGGTAGGTATGTCACACCAGTCCCAGGAAAAGTGGGAAAATCTGTGAGCAGAAGGGGCTGCCAAGTCTCAGGACTTGCCTTTTGGTCCTTCAGCTCCTAAGTATCATAGTCCTTGGCCAGGGCTGGGAGTAAGCAGCACAGGCACTGCCATTTCTCATCACGAATGAGAGAGAAACTGAAGTGCGGTGGCTCCTGAATCCCTCTCCATAGAGCATTTATGCAAGTTGGTCCCTCTTCCTTGGCTATTCTCAACCCCAGCTTTGCATGTGTTGGGTATCTTCTGGACCCACCTCATAAATTTTTTAACGTAGATGAATCAAAAGGAGGATAACTGGATAGGAATGAAATGCTGAAATAAACACCAAACTACATTATTTGAGTGGGACAGGACTTGAACAGCTGTCATTGATTTCAATAGATATTCGAGTGCCTGGGTTTGTCTCGAAAATTAAGTGTGATACATTTACATAGGCTCTTATACCACTGTAAAAGCCATCAAAACATTTCTGTCTCCTGCAAAGCTTTGTGCTATTCACAAGTCCAATTGACTTGCTCTGCATCACCTTCATGAAGGCCTACATACACTTGGTTGGAAGGTCCTGCAACATTTGAAATCCTGTTTGAATTGTAAGACACTATGAGCATCCATTCCCTCGCCTCCTTTCTCCCCAGGGTAGCTGAACATGCCTGGCTTCTGGCTGCAGTTTGGGATGGACTGTTGGGCTGTGCCCTGTGGTGTGTGGCATGCCAAGGGCAAAGGATTTGGTTTATGCTTTTAGAGTGAGCGTGGACTCCCATGAGGCAGTGTTCACCCAAGAGTCAGAAAGGAAAGCTGTTGTGTGACTGGGGAAGAGTATGTGAAGCACAAATCAGAAGAGAAAATGGAGTTTGACGGCAATAAGTCTGGGGACACTGGGTAGTTGGTTTATTTAGGAGGAAGGATTATTCTCCCTTATAGCCAGCACTGCACCATGCATGGCATTCTGGATTTGCTTCTTGAGAAGCAGGCATTGCCTGATGCCTCAGACAACACAGTAGACTTGGTGGTTGCTAATGCAACCTGGCCTAGCAGATCCTGTGGTGTGTTGAAGGGAGAACCCTGGCAACCATTTGCTTAGAAATTCCTGCCCTTGTGTGCAGCCAGATTTGCAGCACCACAGGCATGAGGAAAGTGTATCAAAACAGGAACCTTACATAAATACCATCCTCTTGAATGAACGGCAGCTTTTCATAAAGAGCAGTTGACTTTGCAGACTGGCCCTAAACAGATTTGGGGTAAGAGCTCTTTCAAAGCTGACAAAAGGCAGAGAAACAGATAACTCTTTTATCAGCTCTGGCTGAGGGCCCATGCCACCAAGGCATCTTGGTGGATCCTCCTCCTCCCTTTGCACCTCGCATGCGCTGCTCAGGGCCATCCATAGCCCACTAGCTGTCAAACCTGGTTTTTCACCATCTGCACTAGACAACCTTTTCTTCTGCATTGCTGCTGCTGTTCATGGCTCTGTCAGTTTGAATGGCAAACATGGATACAAGCATTACCAAAAGTAAACCCCCAGGTTTTTAACACACAGACAGTGTGCATCTGGAACTGGTCCAAACTGAGTAAGTCTTCCTTCACACACTTGAGCAGGAACCAGGAAATATCTTCAAGGGATTTTTTTTTCCTAATTCCTGCTTATTTTTTTCATAAAGGACTGGCATTTTGTAAACATCCCCAAACCATAAGGTGTACTCTGAGATTTTGCTTTCTCAGGTTTCATGTCAGTTTACACTACAATAAGGCTAAATAAATGAAGAGCAACAGTAGCATCTCTTTGTTTTGTTTTCTGTCTAACATTTCTAGTATGGTCTGGAAAGCTGACCCCAGGAAGGAATTCCCACTGTTGTGGGAAGGGGCTCTACATGAGTACGTCCAGAGCCAGTCCTACGTTCCATTTATTTTGCATGCCCTAAAGTCCCACCGGTTTCACTGGGTGCTGACACTTTTTGCCAATGGCAGCATCAGATCCCCTAGCAGCAATCTCCTGTGTTGAGGCTAGAGGAGATTTATGTCTCATTTCCCTGTGCTGTGTGCAATCCTCTTGCTGCAGCATGAGAACATAAGGAGTACAAGGTCCTGCCATACTGATTTCATAGTATTTTGCAACACCTTTGTACTCTCTTCATTTCCGTAGGGGACTGCATGTGATGCAGGGCAGTGAGGAGCAGGATTGCCAGGGCTGTGGGAAGCGCTTGTCCTGATCACTGAGACTTGCTCTTGGGCGTGAACAAATTAATCCAAAGAAAATAAACCAAATCCTTCTCTAAAACGTCACGTTCCTTTCCTTTTCTTCCTTTTCCTTTCCTCCTTTCTTCCTTTTTTTTTTTTACTTTTTCACTTCTGCTTCTCCTCCTTCTCCTTCTCTTTCTCCTTTCTCCTTCTCCTTCTTTTTTAATCTTCTCTCCTATGAGCACCAAAATTTCTTTTAACCTTTCAAATTTTCAGACAGCTCTGCCCTCGAACAGAAGCTGATGTACCAAAACCCCATGAGAGAGGTCTATTCTTACTGTATTTCTGGCCTATTTCTGCTACAAAGAGAGATGGATGCCCTCTGAAGCTCAGAACGGTATCTAGAGTTTCAGATGCTTCCCCTGACCACTGTGGCACTTGTCCATCCTTGTCCAGAACATATACTCTGTAAAGTACTTGTCTACTTGCAGGAGAAAATGAAGTCACTACAGAGGTGAGCTGCTGTCAGTTTGGAGAGTGGAAGGACTGGAAATGTCACTCTGCCTTTCTCTTTTGTTGGGAAAAAAGTGGGAGAGCGTCTCATAAAATGAGCGCTTGAAAGCCAGTAAGAGTAAAGGACAAAATTTGCTCACATTTCGGGTCAGCTAGGTACCTGCCAGTTTTTCTCCCATTCAATGTACATTACCTGTTTCAAGCATTTTTCTTCACAGTGGTGTTAGTAGACAAGGCACTTAATTTATGAATAAAAAAACTGAAAGACAAAGACATAAAGGGGACTTTTGCTTCACAAAAAGCTGGGCTTATTCCCAAGGAGAAAATGCTGGCTCATAGAGATGGTCCTAGGCCACTTTTAGATGAGGTAGCAGGGTACTCTGTACAATTCCATCAGCCTGGTGCTTGCTCTGGTGCTGATAAGAAGTCCTTGGGTAGCTGTGCCTTTTTCTGTAGCTTTGTTGGCCAGTTTAAAACTAGCTTGTTCACGTCTGTGCAGGCTGAGGTAGAAGTTGTGACTTGGGTTGTGAAAGAAATGGCAGCCAGAAACTGAACAATGCTCCCAGGTGCTCCACACCTTCTCCCCTTCCTGTGTTATCTGGTGCTGCATCCTTTCTGTCAGAGCTCTCAGTCTGTCACCTTATGCCAAAAGTAACATCATGTCAGATTGATTTCTGAGATATCGTTTTGGGAGCACAGCTGCATTGGCCTCTGTGGCTGAAGTTTATATAAAAATGGAAAATATCTTAAAAAAAAGAAAAGAAAAAAAAGGACAGTCCTACAGTTCTATAAAAACCTGAGTGGATCTGAATCAAGTCTTCCACATAAACCTTCTTAAAGGCTTTGCAGGTCAAATCCTGCCTCCTCAGTGTTTTTTCCCCATAGGTTTTGGTGGGCATCAGACAGTATGTCTAATTTAGAAGGCAAACACCTTAGTGATGGTGCCCAAGGAGGGAAGTCCATTCTTTGCCTTCGTGGTAAAGAATAAAAGCAGGCAAGGGCAGAAGAGATGGGGGAGCAAAACCCTACTGTGTTTCACTGAAGTGAGAGGAGTTGCTGGAGAACCATTTCCATGGCAGCAGTTCTGTTAAGTTAGTAGTATTTTTGCATAACAGTTTATTAGACTAGAACTGCAGTTCAAAAAAACCAAAAAAACCCCCCCCAAAAACCCCACCTTAATAATAATTGCTGGGTCTAAAGTAAGATGGATTTCACCTTTGTTGTCTCTTTTCCTTTCCTTTTCCTTTGGAAAAATGCCTAATGGAAAGTGTATGTGTCACTTGTACACGGTAGTACATAAAATGGGAAAACTTTTCAGAAATTTTTCTCTTTTTGTTTTAGAAGTCAATTCAGGCCTGTAAACAGATGCATTCTTCACTGCATTAGCAGTTTATTCCATTTTTAATCAGCCACATGATGCTACCCAAATATCATTTAACCTATAATCGTCTTTTGTCCAGAAGCCCAAATATTTGTGTCACTAGTAAGAACTCATTGAGGTGGCACTCTTTGTGCCCTGAAAGCTGCCAAGTAATTGAATTATAATATATTCAGATATTTGAAAGGCTGCAGTCTGAGTACTCTCCCTAGTTATAAAATTGCTATTTTGAGAACTAACTTTGCAGTTAGTACAAGTACTTATTTCCAGTACTATGCGGTTAGCACAATTACTTATTTCCAGTAACACCAGGTCCAACCTGATTCAAAGGTGATATACCTGGTGATGTGTAATATCATAGTCTATACGGAAATTCCTCTGAGGACAACTACGATCATCTTGAAGCAAGTACATTAAAAATACTTGAAGATCTTGGACTGTACATGGTGTTGCTAGAAATGCTTCTTTTCTTAAATTCTAACCTTTTATTTAAGCAAAAAGTTGCTAGGCTTTTTTCTTCACTAATAGATTGTGGCAATGTGTAGAGCAAAGCCAGGTGACACTGAACTATAAAATGCCTGACTTAGCAGAGCTGAAGGGAAAGCCAGGAAGAACGTGTGCTGGGCATGGTAATCTGGAGTTGTGCACTTAAGCAAATATCCTGGTACCATGGGCATTTCAGATTTGAAATATATGCACAGCCTTAGATCAAAGGACTCCTAGACGTTTTATTATGCTGATCTATCTCATAATATTGTGCAAACTCCAAAGTACAAGTATTTGGTGAACATTCACTTACCCACCTCTGATATGGAGCAATTGCGGGAATCAATCATAGTTACTGTCTAACAGCATGCAACAAACTAAGCTCAGGTTTGTGGCAAGAGGAAAGGAAACTCTTTGGCATGAAATGACAGGACAAAGTTTTGTAGCTATGCTTTTGCTGTAGTTTTATGTGCACATACCTCAAGCTTTCCAAAGGAGCAGAAGAGACTGAATGCCAGGTTAGGGGCAAGGTCTTGAGTCCTGCTCAGGTGTGGGGATTGCCCTGCAGGTTCTCGTGGGGGGGTGCACAAGCACTGATCCAACACAGGGAGACCAGAAGCAACCGAGATCTCCTTGAAGGTGTACCGAGCTGATAAAGAGTGATGGGGGGAGCGAATTGAGGGAACAGACCTTCAGTGGTAGGTGGGTGGGTTTGGGGAAGGGGCAAAGGGGAGGGTGAAAGAGTCTGAGTATTTACAAGTCGATGTCTGTTCACCCCAGTTCTGTCTGGTGTAGCACGGGTGGCTGTGCAGGTGGCAGTGGGGACTTCAGCCCTTCTACCAGCTTCTTGTGACTTCCAGCTGCAGAGGGGGCACTCAAATGGCTGGCACTGAGCGTTTACACAATGCCAGCGGCTCAGGCTGGGAAGCGGTTTCAGTGGTATCAAATGGAGCTGCTCCAGGAATGTCACGACTGGAGTAACCACTACTGACTGCATTGACACACAAGGTGGTGCAGCAAGTGGCTGTGTATTCTCACGGTAGGTGATTGCAGGAGACTAGGTAGGAGACTAGGAAGGGCAGCAGGCTCACTAAAGGACGGGGCAGCTTGATCTTAAGAAGGCAGAAAAATAGCAGGAAACTGGTAGAGGAAGAGAAGGAACGCCCATCCCATACTCCTTGAAATCTCGCTGGCTCCTTATTCATAAAGGCCTAATGGTATTGCCACACTTCTCTGGCATTTGAATCGTGGAAGGTTCAAATGATGTTCTCCTGTGGACAGCCAGAATACTGCAAGTCTGCCAGAATCACCTTCTTTTTTCTCTGCCAGTGGGACAGAGAAGAATCACAGTTTTTCCTATGGTAAAGAATGAGTTAAACAGTTAGAGCTAGGGTGATCTTTTTTCTAGGTGTGGTCGGGTTTTGGTTGTTTTTTCCCTGTACCAAGTTTTTTCAGGTCTGTATTATTTTAGTTAGAACATGTTACTATTTTAATCTCTCATCAGCCCAAACCATTGACCTAATACGTCTTCTGAGATAAAATGCATTATTTGATACAGGAAAATTTGTGTCAGTTTAAAAAAATTGCATGCTCACCAGTGAAAAAAGAGCCCTTAAGGATCAGGTCTCAGGTTCTGAATTTGAAAATGAGTGCTGATTCAGGTAATTCAACTTTTGACAAGCTAGTCAGCACCCCACAATGTCACATTGAGGCCCAAAATATATTTAAAGCAGCTGTTTGCTAAGATCATGCATGTGTCCACCCATTTGTTTATAGAACTATCCTAAATACAAGGTCAAAACTCCACTGTGGTTTAGCTAAGATTCTGAAAAGAAAAAAAAAAAAAAAATATCCAGTATGCTTTGCTTCTTAATTTCCATATTTTATGTGTTAATTTAAAGCTTTTCCACTGCTGTGGAAAGCAATAAGTGAACCTGGCTAGAAGCAAATGGTGAAGATAAAGACTCTGAATTGTTCTGACCCTGCAAAGAGAAAATCCCAAGCACACAAATCAACTCTACTAACAGAAAAATAAATCCGGGTCTCCTTAACATTCTCACAGCTATATCTGAGTCAAGGCATTTCAATAACACCTCTAAGAACGCTATTGCAAATTATCTAATTATTCAAGGAAGAAATTCCCCAACATAGGCTTTCTACCAAATCTCTTCTCACCATTACTGGAGGATCGCTCTGAAAAAAGATGGCCTTACGCTGGCAGAACCCTTGTGGAAGTCTGTGGGAGTTTGCTTTCCCTGTGAGCTGCAGGAAACAGTTGGTGAAAAACAAGTCTGATGGTAAGTGCTGTCAGGCAAATGGCCAAGTCCAGGGAGGAATACAGGCACCTAAACTCTTACTGATCTCTGTGGCAGGCTCTGGCTTACATTTCTTCAGGTGGCTGGTCCTGTATCTTCTTTTGTCTTTTAGGATTAACATACCAAAGTTCATAAACTTGCTTCTTTTCACAAGGAATAAAGAAGTGGTGTGTTTTCAAGAGCCATGGGCAAACTGGGCAGCAGTGCAGAAAGGAGAGTCCTGGCGAGGACGGTTAAAAAGACAGGTGCAGCCTTAGGTTACCCGACACGCAGATGGGTTGTGCTGACTGTACAGTCCTTCGGCTGCGCTGCATCGCTGGATGGAGGATGATGATGAATGCTGGAGCGTGTGCAGTGATGCCTCACAGCTGGCGGATAGCAGCTGTGCCCGTCGTGCAGCAGATACACTACACCCAAGAAATGAACTAGTCCCGGGGCAAACGGAGCTGGTGCACTGCTGGCTCTGAGTTTCCTGAAGAAAAGCAGGGCATGGGAGAAATGAAATAGCAGGGAGAGTTGTATCCTCCAGTTACTTTGCATCCTTGCAGAAGTCCTCAGAGATCATTAAACCAAGTGTACATTCCTCACAATCCTTGAGGCAAGAATCTAGTTGAAAAAGCTTTCCCCTTTAGAGATCTAGGAATGCATCAGATCTGTGCATGGGTGAACTGGTCTACTGAATTGCAGGACATATTTTGATTTAGGAGTTGACAAGACAAGTTTCTGTCAGTATCCCCCACGCATGCAGAGTTCCCCAAGAGTTCTGTGGCCTTCACAGGCCATGCCTCTTCAAGGTGGCATTGCTGTCCTCTTTGAGTCACTGCAGCTTATTGCTAGGGACACATACACAATGCAAGCAAGATCCTTGCACAGCACCTTCTTTCCTGTGCTGTTGCTTCTCTACTCTATTTGGAAGGCTTTTCAGACCAACACTCAGGTACAGAAAAACATTGCACAAGAAATTAATCTGTCCCTGGGCAGGCAAAGAGCAAAGAAGATTTGTTCCAATCCAGATATCTAGAAGGTTAGTCTTGATGGCAATGCACCCTGAGACCTGCTCTTTCCTGAATCCCACCTTTTGTGATCCACAGTGGACTTTGTATTGCTTTGATACACTGTCTCCAGGGTTGGGCCAGCAACCAGTCCTCACAGCTCACAGGAGCACAACCCACAATCAAGTCATCAGTTTTGCCTCCTGACTTGACACAGACCTTCACTTCATTGGTGGCTCCTGTGAAATGATTTGGCTGTAAACCTAGCTAGACAGGTTGAACAGAAGTTTTGCTGAAGTAAGATTAGCAAATTCAAGAGTTTATTAGCATCTAACTTCCAGAAGTGAATGTGCTTTAGGGAAACACATAAATGTTTGTTTTCTTTGTGAGAAGTTACAATATTATTTAATTAATTGTAGCATGTCATGTTTTCTGTTAAAATGAGAAGCTTGAAGAGGAGTACATGCCTTTTTGAGAGAGGGAGACAAAAAACAGAAATAAAATGAAACATCACATATATATAGCTACGAGGAAAAAAATACAGAAAAATCCAAACCCTACAGTGCACACAAAAGAGATTATATCATTTTGAACATTTAAGTGCAGCACTCATGTCTGGGGTGACCAATTAATGATATTATTTTATGTCTTAGGGAAAAAGAAAGGTATAATAATTGCAGGCCTTGATCAATGGTGGATGAGTCATTTAATGACAAAACTGTAGCAAAGAGTCCAAACCTTTTAATTCTAGTACATTTTAATCTCCAGTCCTGTTTAATTATGCAGTTATGGCAACCTGGATGGAGAGTGATAGATTGTGCATATCAAGTGAGTTAAACTCCAGATTTTATTTGTAAACTGTCAGTGAAGAGGATGGTAAGTAGGATTAGATCCTGATCTCTCCTGAGTGATACTGCACTTACTTAACCCAGATGAAGAGCATGCCCAGAGAGTTAAAAGGAGTTCAGTAAAACTTCAGTGAAATTGGAGAGTCATCACTCTTTGAAAGGCAAAAAGAGGAATACGTGACAGCTTGCATTATGACCTAGAAACTCAGTCACTCCATTTTTATAACCACTCTGCTAAAAACAGAAGCATAGCCCTGCCCTGCGCCAGAAATTATAACGTCCAGTCATACCTTTTCTATGGAAAATACAAGTGATCTCTGAACTTACTGCGGGCCTTTTTTTGTTGTTTTTTTCATTTTTTATCTACCTTGTTTTTCCTAGTCTTTGGTTTTCTGTGTTTGCTAAAGCTATTGAAGAATGCAGTACCAAACAATGCCCTATTGCTGTTCTGCAGCTTTTATATGAAAATGTGGCCTCTCAAATGTACTCCTCCTAGGCAGCGATAGCTACCTTCACTCAGTTAAGGTTGGACAATCATTTCCATTACAAGAGTCTTCCCCGCCCCCCCTTCCCCGCCCCCACCAAAGTTTCTTGCAACTTTGCTAAACTCTATCATTCAGGCTGAAATTTTCCATGCTGGGTGTCTACCTCAGACCTCTTTGGCTTAATTTAAAGCAAAACAACTTAAATATCACCCATTTCTGAGAACAAGATGATACAGAATGTGTACATCTGCCCACATTAGAAATCTCACTGTCGATTGAAAAGCTCTGGTGCATTCACTCCTTCGCCTTGTTTGGATGTCAGTACAAAGCTGCCTTGCTTATTGAAGTGCCTTTGTTGTTACTGTGGTATTTCTTGAAATCTGAAAAAAAAGTGTAGGACTGAAGCACTCGGGCTGTGCCTGGTTAGAAGGGATCTAGAATTTGGAAACTAAATTCTGTAAAAATGTGCCAGCCTTTCACTCGGAAATCAGCATAGCCTGAACTGTCACAGTAGCGGCTGCACCTGCTTGGCCTCAGGCAAAGAACACAGGCACCAGAGAGAAAAGGGTTGGCCACAGGCAGAGGATTTTCCTCTCCAGATCCAGAACCTAGGTCTGAGTCTGTTGTTCATTTTCAGCACCTGATTTTGAAATTGGGGTTCTTCTCAGGGAAAGTCTATGGATATGTGTTTTCCACCATGAGTAGTTTCTCTGTTATCTCAGGTGGGGAAAGGCTGATGAGGAGCTGATGTTCCAGCTGCATATGCTACACCTTGTAAAGACTAGGGTGAAATTTTGATGTTGCTGTTGTTTAGTTTTCTTTTAATACTTCAGAAGCATTGTGGGATGTAATTCACACAACAGCATTAATATTGCAGCCATTCAGAAGGCAGGACTGTCCTTGCAACTGTATTCAGCCCCCCTTCATGGCACGAGAATGGCATGGAGAGAACAGAGAAATGTTTGAGAAATGATGATGTCAAGGTGACCGACTGGAGAGTTACATCCACATCCAGACTCTGTTCATTAAACTCCCTCCGCTGGGACATACGACTCTTCCTTAAGATGCTTCAAAGTATTGCCATTTTCTTTATGTCAAGCTTCTTCCTCTCATCCCCTCTCAGTCTGGCTTGTGTTAATGAAAGTATCAGCACACTGTGAATAAAGAGCACATATGTTGTTAGAAGCAAGGGTTACAGCAAGTTATCAGAGCTTTCATCATAATAACTAGGTGTCGGAAAGAAAAGGCAAAAGTGGTTTTTTGAGGTGCATATACTGTTTTATTTACATTTTTGCTTTTCTGACAGCTGTAGGAGCAGGTCTGTGATGCTGCCACAAGCCAGAGCAGCTAGAAACAGGTCTGCAGGCGCAGACAGTGCAGGCCTGCCTGGGGCAGCAGGCTGCTATGGGCTGCGCAGTGACGATCCCCACAGTGCCTGCTTGGCCAGTATGAAAACTTTGGCTACTGTTGGAGCTGTTGCTGTTGCAGAAGGGCCCTTCCCTGCCAGCTGCCATAGGCCCTAGTGCAGGGAGACAGGGTCTCAGCAGATTTGGCCCCCATTCCTTCCTCCCTGCCTTCTACTCCTCTCAAAGCAGCAACGGTGACTTCGCTTGCACTGCTCAGTTAACTTGTTAACTTGTAAGGGAAGATGAGGTTATTGCTGAAGAAATACTAGGATAAGATTCTTGAAAAAGACTTCACTGATTTAAAAATATATTTAATAGTTTTTCCTCTAAATGCAGAACACTGAGTTCTAGGAATTAACTACATACCTAACTGAGGCTTTGCCACTCATGAGTAATGCAGTCATATCAACCTCGCGCCACCTCATGAGCCTCACACCGTTGTATACGCTCTTTAATTCTCTTCCCAGCACACTTATGTAAAAAATTATGAAACATGCAGAGGCAAGTGATGTCAAGAAACAGTATACATCTGACTTTTTTTAAGTACATGAACAAAACCAGCAAGACAGTTTTCCATATTTTCTCATCCAGTTTGCTCTTGGATAAATATCAAAAGATGGACAACATCAGCAGCTTCAAATTTGAGTTGTGTTGTGGACTATGTCAGGATTGAGCAAGGAAAGATCACAAGGCAAATCTTCAGCTGCACCCAACTTAAAAAAATTCGCAAGCTCTTTATGAAGCTGGGAATGTGTATGTTTGAGAAAGTTGCAGTACTGAAGTGGCTGATCTCTGATACTCCATTGATGTTACTTAACTTTGAGTACTAATGAGTTTTAAGTGGCTTAGTTATCTTAAACTGCTCTAAAGGCTTAGACTGATTTAAGCAGTTTAGCTTATAGTTATGCCAGTCATGGTTCATAGGGTTGAGGGATCCTGATTAAAGCAGTGTATGGTCAGGACCTGTCAAGACATATTCAGTTCAGCTCAGTTGAATGCTCAACATTTTGAAAAGGTCATCATTTTCAGGCTTTTTCCTTGATTTTTCTTTTAAATGGAGGACTGTCACACATAAAAATAGAAGCTTTGCATCATCGAGGTTCAAGGCAGATATTAATGTCCTAACAGTAAGGATGTTCCCAAATATTAACTCTGGAACTGATAGTTGATCTGAAAGTTCAAAATTATATTTCAGTGCTCTTTGGCATCAGTAACTTGGCATGTTACTTATTTTTTTATTTTTCTGTGGTGTCTTGGGATTTTTCCCCAGAAGTAGATCACTGAAATATCCTAAGCTTTTAAGTGGTGCTTCTCATCTGCTTGCTGAAGTAGCTGTTTGCACTGCCTGCTCCAATTTGAAGAAAGGCAGTTGGCAAAAGTTTTAGGTGTTTGCAGCAGCTGCTTTGTTTTCACCCTGACATAGAAGTAAGAAGACACCAATGCCTTCCTTTCCGCCTGGGGTGGGAGCTCGCTGTTCCCATAGAACAAGACTGAACCAAGGCCTGAATCTAGAAGCACTTGTGTAAGAGGCAAAGGTAGGTGACCATCCTTTGCATCAAGAGGAGGCTCAGGGCACACAGAAGAGAAAGGGCAGCGAGGATCTGGGCTGGGCAGGGAACTGAGAGGGCCCTGAAGTGATGACACTGAGCACAAGCCCTGTGACTGTGTTGGAACATGTTAGCTTTGCTAATCATCAGCTGTATAGCCTAGCTTTCACCAGCACCAATTGGTAATAATTATACCCTGCATTAGCACTGTTTTGCTGAAAGGCATTCTGGAGCTCAAGATACAAGGGAGGGTTGCAGCCCTGTGTTTCTTAACTAGTGATGAAGGGGTCCACGGATGGGTATTGGCCTCATCTTCCTACTGCAGCTCCTCCTGCTGAGAATTTATTTGCTTATTTGGCAGCAAGCTCCTCCAAGGAGGGATTGCTCAGCCATTGATTCAGTTGGAAATGTGAGAATGGGCCTTGCTGAGTGAATATTTATGTCTGGAAGATGCTTAACACTCTTGGCACATGGCTATGAATACTTCACTAATAATAACAGTAATACTGTCTCTCTAGTAAAGATCTTTACAAACACGAAAGGAAAAAAAAGCAAGAGGAGTAAAACACTACAGCTGTCCATTCATCCTGAGACAGTTTCAGGAAAATCCTTCACCAGGGACAACTTTGAGTTAAAAAAACTTTTGCTAGTGCCACAAGCTCTAACTGGTGAAAAGAAAGGGTCTGTTTGCATTTGTGCTGAGGAGGTGATGTTTATGTGTTCCTACTTTTTGATAATACCACAGAAACACAAGGATAAGAATACAGCTGAATAACAAAGAATAAGACAATTATGTTCCTGTGGCCTTTAATTTAGTATTTAGAGCATATTGGGCACAGACACATTAGTCGTAGGCACACATGGTGTGGCCTTTGGCCTCTGCCTCACTTCTGTCATTTTAGGATGAGACTGGGAACATTCTCCTGCTCTCCTTTCACCAGTCATTCCAAGTTCTTCTGTACCATCATCACTTCACCACTTCACATTACAAATACCTTACTAAGTGCCTTGGTATTTGATAAGGAAGGAGGAAAGAGATTGTTATTGCATCCATGTGACTCATGGGAACTTGAATGATGAGTATTAGTTGGTTTATCCAAGAATGCATTGAAAATCTGGATGTTGAACCTACATCTCCCAAGTTCCAGCCTTTCTTTAAGGCCACTGGACTTTAGCAGGGGATGCCTGCACTCCCCTAACAAGTTTGTCAACACACGTACTTGAAATCTCTGGAATAAGAGCACACGCAAAAATCTGATCCTTTGGTTTAGATCAGAATTCAGAAAAAAAGGCATGTTTTTAAATCTCAAATGTTGTTGCCTTTAGGTAGCCACACTTTGTTCCCAGAAGCTCTGGGTTGCATATCCAAGTTCACCTGACATAAAGGTACAATCAGTTCTGAAACTGAATGTGGTAGCAATCTTACTGCATCCAGCAATTTTGTAAGAAATCACAGAACAGCTTATAAGAAGGACAGAGAGGAGATTATTTCTGTATTTGTAGCCTGGCTTGAGCTTTTCTAAAGAGCTAAGAGGTGAGAGGGACCAGAAATTCAAACTACCTACCCTGTTCTTCTGCTTCCTAATTGTCCCAGCAAGTTCCCTAATTATGGGAAGTCATGCAGGAACCAAAGGCACACAAAAAACCATACCTGAAATTACACATCAAAAATGGAAAGCACACTGGGAATCCAGAGACAACTATCTGTGATTAATGTGAAAGAAGAAAATGTAAAGCTCAGAAAAGGTTTTTCTGCTCTGTTCTTTGAGGCAATAGATATTTAGTAAAGAATTGGTCTCTATCAAAAGACGAAGGAGTAAGTTTGCTGTCAAAGGGGAAAACTGTGTCAGAGCAAGAATATTCACTTGGTCTGTGATGTCAGCCTGTCTTTATAAAGCTGTGAAGTCAGTGATGAGGACAGCACAGTGCCTGGATGACAGATAGGACGTGGCTTTCATTCATAGAAGAGCCTGGAGAAAATGAGAAAGTCAAAGGTGGCTGTGCAAAGGTGGTGGTCTGAACTACCTCTCTTGCCACCGAGAGGAAAGATGGAGAAAAAGTGGCAATCTAAGGCAGTGCTGGAAGGAAAAAGTAAGGGAAGTAAAAATCAGGTCCAGAGGACAAGGGAGCCCAGGAGGACATGTGGGATTTATCCCAGTGCTGGAACAAATTCTTACGAACGTGAACATACAGTAATCATTTTCAGGCTGAAAGTGTGGACCCTGGAATAGTTCTCCCAGGCAAAGAAAGTGATCTCACAATCAAAAGTCTTTTCTAATTGAAACCTGAGCTAAGATGGGACAAAATGCAGACTTGTTCTTAGCTTGACCTAAGTTTAGGATTGAGGAAGAGATTCAAAAGATGACCGAATATATTTTTTAAGAGTTATTCCAGTTCAAAGAATTAAGGGAGCTTGAAATAATTTGCTAAATATAAATACAGAAGACTCATTGGTCAGAAGGGTACTTTTTGTCCATGTCTGCATCCGAGACTAGATTCTCTCTCTTGTTAAACCTCTGCCTCTCGTTTGCAAAGACGGGATGACACCCCAATCTCTTGAAGCTGAAGCAAAGGAGAGTGTTTTCCAGAGTGGAGTGCACTGTATTCTGCCCTCACAGCCATTAGCCTTGCAGTCATTTTAAGTCTGATGTGAGAATTGGAAGAGACTGGCTGTAATTTGCAAGAAGTAAATCCCCTTTCTAGCAAGGACACTTATTAATTCTTAAAGCGTTGCTTGGATTCTTTTACTTTTCTCCCTGCAGGCATCAGGCAGGACTTCTCTCAGAGCCCCATGGCTGAATTTTGAAGGCAGAATTATCCCCCGTTATTTGCAGATACATGTTAGCATGTTAATGGGGACGTATGGAAAAGAAAGGACACACGATCTAACGGAGACATGAGTGCCAAGGACTAGTCCCACAGTGAGCTGTGAAAGATGTATGCCACAAATCATGTCAAAAGAAGCAAAAGCTAATGTTTACCTCCCCCTCAGTTTAATGCTCTCAGCTGCAGAGAAGCAAAGCAGAAAAGAAATCAGGAATAGAATCCAATCAGCCAGGTGCTGTCAAATGGTTTCACCTGCTCCTGGAAGCACAGGCTGACACAGCTGTGAGACCCCACCACTATCCTAGTCTGAAAAAAGAATTGCGTCAGAGGGAAAAGCATTGCTGATAGAAGTTTTGTGCCACCTAAATAGCTAAGAAGCTATAATGGACTATGGATTTTTTCCTAAGGAATTCCACTTTGTGGAAGATTAGAAATTGCATTGATTGACCAGCTGTATTGAATGGAGAAGGACTCAGAAAAAAAATAATTTCCTTCACATCTTAGAATGGCTGGCCAGAAGGGGTTAGAGCGTGTGATTTCTAGGACTCAATCCTATGTGTGTAAAACAGGGTTAATATCCTTTCCCCAGCGTCTCTCAGAGTTGTTCTGAGGGTATGTCCGTTAAGTGGTAACAGAGGAAAGATATGTTTTCATGGCACAATGTAAGGCCGCTTGGCTGGGTATAACGTGGCTATAGGACACATGCATTGTCCAGAGCCAGCCCCAGTAAGCTGGCCTCGCACTTCACTGTGCTGTGGAAACCTGCAGTATGATAGGGTGCTGGGAGTACTGGGGAAAAAATACGCGCAGGGAAAATACCAGTTGTGAGTTCAGTGCAGGATTCAGGTTGTGGGTGGGATACAAGGTGTGAAGATTCATGTGGAATGAGGACAGTAAAGATAAGGATGTTCGTTCATTCAGTCCATGACTGTATGATATGGCAAGTCCAATTCTAGGGCTGGAGCGAACGTACTGCATGGGCTGCATGATGCACAGTGGTGAAACGGTACATACTTACTCTGCTGTGTCAAATGCTTTTTAAAGAAGTGAAGGGACACTGTGTTCTGGCAGACTGTATATCATGCACAGTCTGCCTGCGCTTCACTGACTTCATGATGAGTCAAGTGTGGTCTGTCCTTCAACAGCTGGTGTATGTCCTCTATATGAATTTAACGCTTCCTAAATGCTATCTTGTGAGCTTTGGCTGAAAAGATTATTAAAATGTGATTGTATGCTTGCATCTGATCCAGATGAAATCTGCAGCGCAGCAACCCAGTAGTGCACAAGCCACATATCAATGATTGTAGAGTCAGTGTTCAAGTTCATCAGTTCCCTGTGCAGTCTAGTATGGGTTCCTCAGATGAAACAGTTTGTGATCCTGCAGCTGGAGATTATATCACAGTGCCTTACCTCCAACAGGGACCAAAGGCATCACAGGCATTTCTAATCCTGGCATTTCCTACCTGTGAATGCGTGATTTTGTGCCCTTGCTGATGTTCTTTTTTGTGTGTCATACGATCATAAGTCTACTCTTGTGAGGATTTTCCATGCGATACTTGGATATTTTGTCTAGAACTCTTGAACAGTGTGCTTTTGTGTCTTCCTTTGCAGAGCTTATGCTACTGCTCTGTTTGTAATCTTTAGTGATCAATTTGCTATGAAACAGAGCAGTCTAAGACATTATTGTTTAAGCATCTACAATAATGCAACTAAATGTTTTGGCATTGAGGAGCTGCTGTGAACAGAGCTTCTTTTGTGATGGGTTCCTACTGGAAGTTATTGAGATCTTCTATCAGTACTTTTTGTTAAGTTTTAAGCCATACTGCTTCCTTTATTACCTGCATCCCTGGCGATTGTCATTCAACAAATTAATAACACAGCTGTGTTAGAAGCCAGGTTTGCATCTGAACTTGAGGGTGACTTTCACCAGAATGCAATTCAGCTACGTACTGTGCCAGATGCCAGGTGCTAGGGCCAACCTGGAATGAATACTGAGCTGGTCTGTGTGCAGGGCTCTTGGAAGTGAGGCAGCTTTCATGCCTGTGCCAGGATGGGATGAGCAGCTTTCCTTGCTTTGAGGCTGCTCCCTACATTTCTAACCAGAGGCTGCTGGTACCTGTTGTCCTGTTAGGAGCTACAACAGCTAACCCAATTTTCAAATGGGAGCTTGCCCTTGGTAAGATCAAAAACCTTCACGTTGTAA
The DNA here is from genome assembly GCF_017639655.2 of Falco naumanni. Taxonomy (NCBI): domain Eukaryota; kingdom Metazoa; phylum Chordata; class Aves; order Falconiformes; family Falconidae; genus Falco; species Falco naumanni. The sequence goes on along the minus strand of NC_054058.1, from coordinate 7,400,277 downwards.
ATTGAGTGCATTTTTAAATAAGTGCAGCATCTCTCCAGAGCAGTGTTGGGTTTTCCAGCAACATAGCAAAAGTGAACGTAGCTGCTTTAAGTATGAGGAACAGATAGTGAGATCCACTGCTATGACAGAAAAGGGAAGGAAGGGATGAGGTATGTATAGGAGGAGCAGTGGTGTTGACCCTGTGTAGAGATCAGAGGAGTGAGGACAGATCATGCTTCTAGCCCTGATGCTGAAAATCACAGCTGTCCACACACTCTGGGCCAAATCGACCAGAGGTGGTGGCAGCAGAAGACAATTTGGCTCTCCAGCACTCTGGAATAGGCAAAATAGGCAGCTGGGTCATAGCTGGTTTGCGTGCTTTGGTTTCCTGTTCTGGGAAGTTGATGGCTTTATTGATTACTAAAGCAAGTCCTGCACCTGTTTACACATGGTCTCAATTATTTCTCTGTGGTTTTGCATTGCACTATTTCCTTCTCATTGCTGAATCCCTGTCCATTCTTGTGTGTGGTCCATTGAGAGGGAAAGCCGTTACCAGCACTCTTCTGTAACAAGGATGGTCTTCTAAGTCAAATGGTAGCAGTCTGTGTGGTTGTACTGAACATCTTTGTTTCCATCTCCTGCTGCCTACCTCTGCAGGGTGGGTTGCTGCACACATTTGAGGTATAGCAGTAACATGATGGATTGTCTCACAGCAGGCATGGCAGAAGCATATGAAAGGGCAACAGGCATTCCCCCAACTGCCAATGAGGGTAAACAGTAGCTTCATTAGTGGGGACTTTTCTCTTTTTCATGCCAGCACATAATTTCATTGTTGCAACAGCATCTTCAGTTCTTGTCCGCTAATGGCTGAGGCCACGTTGACTGGGAAACTACCCATGTGCCTGAATCCAGGAGAGTGAGGGGAGCATTTTCCCCTGTGTTGCAGCCAAACCCATTTTATTCCAGCAGAGCACAAGCCTGTTCAACAAGCTTCATGCTAGGATTGATGAAAGAGGGGTGTGGCAGACTAGGAAAAAGACTAGGAAAAGATGGAAGTGTGGCCAGAAGGCTGGTGCCCTGAATACCCCTGGCATGGAAGCTGCAGCTGTGTTTCAGTGAGCAGCATCTCTTTTGTCTCTAGTAGCAGACCAGCACCGACTCCAATCCAGACAATGTGATGGGGGGCAGCCACAGTTTTGTCTGGACCCCAGGGGCCTGCCAGCTGTTCACAGCTGGGAGCTGAGGCAGTGCTTCCGCATGAGTGAAGGAATGTGAGCATCATCCAGAGTGAGATGATGAACAGAAAGGAATTGGCAGATGCAAACAGAGCGGGTATCATACTGGGGAAGTGGTCGGCATTCAGGAATACTTGTCCTGGGGACAGTACTAGCTTATTGAGGGCATTGGCTTAGAGATTGCAGTGTGTTCTGTGAGCCAGATGTTAGAAAGAATATTACACTTAGCAAGCAGCAATAAAGTGGGGAAGCCAAGCCAGCTATATCATAGGCTTGCACAGAATTGCTTACAAAATTGAGTTGCAAAGCTTTAAAATTAAGCTTCCTATCCGCCTGCCATTTTCTGATACACAAAGCATGTATGGCAGCCTTGTTTGGACCTCGTAAAAGGTTGGAGGGTTTCTGTTCCTCTGGAAGAATAATGGAGAGAGGTTTCGACAGTGACTTGTGGGCGGGTTGGATTGGAGCAGCACCCCTGCTGCTCCCATGCACCCTGCTGTCCAAGCAGCCTCCCACACAGAGGGTACCGTGTGCCTGCACACAGGGAGCAAGTGTGGAATAGCTTGGGTACTGCAAGTTATTCCCTCCATCTTCATACATATAGGCTTTCACCACAGAAAACTGAGCATCCGTGCAGACGTTTTCACCAGTTCCACTGTACCAGTTGACTTCCACATCGGAGACTCTGAAACACGGAGTTTCCCTAAGCTGAAAGAGCCCTCTGAAAACTAAGAAGTGGTTACCTAGCCCTTCACACTGGTTTAAAACTAATCTTTAAAAATCACTTCAAAAATTAATCTTAAAATCCTTTTTAGACTTAACTAGTGCAATTTTCTTGTGGTAGCAGATGGAAAGAGAAGAAAGAAATGGAAAGAGGGCAGAGATGGACCACCTGTGTGGATGTGCATGCTGCCTTTAAAAACAAGGCCTGGCTCAGGCATTTGGATATCGCTGTTTCTTTCCTCTTTAACAACCAGTCTAGAAACTGTCACGAGCTGCCAGCTATTGATAATACACCTGGGCGAGACAGCCTCCATTTGGATTGGGACTAGTTACCTTCTCATTGTGATTTCAAACAATACCAGCAGGGCAGAAGCATGCTGCATTGAGAGAGGGGATAAGCAGGTGTCGTCATCTCTTAAAATTACACTTTCTGCCAATAACTTGCTCTTTTCCTGTGGACAATGGTGGCTTGATGACACAGAGTGTTCTTTGGTAATACAGGCTTCAGGTATTGCTACTTCACTTCCCAGCATCATCATCCTCTCCTTTGCTTTATCCTTCCTCCATGGCTCATTCCTGTTCCTGTGCCACTGCGCGTTATTACTACGGTGTTCATCATCAGCCAGCATTTCCCCAGGAGCATTATCAGTCTGGTAACTGCTGAGACTATAAAATACAACAACAAAAAAGCTTTGTTAGGTTTGTTTGTTTTTCAGTTGGAATAGTTACAACGTCTGATTTATGGAGTAGCGCACAGTTGAGGGTCAGCCTGTTGGGAAGTGGCAATGGCACAAGGAAGGAGTGAGGAAGAGGCAGAAGCAGCAGTCTCTGAAGACCTTGCTGCCATCACATCCTTCATATTGACAAATGGCCTCCATTTCAGCATTAAACAGAAACGACTCTGTGAGTCATCACTAAAGGATGTCTGCAAAGTGTTTTGAGATCCTAACAGATACCTTGCAGAGAAATGTCCTTGAAGAGCAAACATCTCTGTTCTTATCCTACAAGACTTTCTAGGTAGACATTAATAAAAAAAAATTTTGCAGGTCATGGCTAGCCTTATATCATGAACTCCTGCTTGGGAAGAAGACATCTGGATCATGTAAGAATCACAAGTTTTGTGAAAAAGAAGGGAGGAGGAATTTTTAGGTTGCAGATACTTTTCTCTTGTCTAATTGTGAGAAGGTGGAAAGAAGACACACAGCTATGGGTCAGGCTTTTGACCCCATTCAGTATGCAGGCTGCAGCTGTGGAGAGCAGTAGGGCTATAATTTGCAGTTACCAGTTTAAATGTCATAATTCTGCCATTCCACCATGGTTTGTTGTCATTCTTTTCCCCCAATTCAGTTTTCAGGTCTGTGGTGGTGACATGAGCATTTATGTTGTAGTGCTGTCAACCAGATAGCCATTTTGAAGGGAAAGTGATTTTTCATCCTGAGCTATTTTAGCAGCCAGATTCACAAACACTGGGGTCAGCTCAAGCGAGAGTGAGGTGCAGGAGCATGAGTGAATGATTAAAGGGGAAGAACACCAAGGCTTTTTAAGTCACATTAAGCAGCAGTGGTGTTGCAGTCCAACCAGAGAGAAAAAGGGAAATGAGCTCTTGCCTATCTCCTGGAAGTCTTGGCTTTTGCCTTTTTAAAAGGCAAATGAACAGAAAATATACACCAAGACTTGACAGCTAATTACAGCTAGGAGAGAAAAGAAGAAAGGGAAAACATAAACAAGTTGAGCAGAAAGATCTTACATAAACACTTTCTGTTGCAGGAGTCTGTTTGTAAAGGAAAACACAGAGGCAACTCTCTTTCGGTGGGTCCCCTGGCTTGGTTGCAAGTTCACTGCTCTGATAAGGTTCTTTATCCCCCACTGAAGTATTGGAGAGATTCAGCATCGCACCTATCCACGAACTGCTGTGCAGCCCGGCCACCACTTTGGATCATCCAGCAAGCTGGATTGCCTTCCTGATCTGGCTGAAAACTTGTTCCGTACAACAGAAGGGCTTGAATCATGCAGCAGCCCAGGAGCTGAGGAGCATAAGCCAACTGTGAAATGGCCAGAGTGCAAGATCAGAGACTTATGTTTCCCCATCCTATAGGATATCTAACGTGGGAGCAAGGAGGTAGTGTTTAGTGAACACAGTTGGCCGTGTAGTGCACTATACATTATACTAGGCAGATGGTTAAAACCAAGCAAGAGCTCTGTCTTACAGAAACATTGAAATCAGGGTATTGTTGCATAAAATGTTTTGTACATGAGACAAGTAGAGTGCCTCTGCTCTGAAAAGCCTCTAAAGCCTCCAAAGACAGCTCCAATGTGGTGGGAAGCGTTGTCATCTGCAAGGGACCATTCCACATCCAGCAGGTAACAGCTCCTCTGCAGTGACATTGGTGCTGGTTTGGGGGGGGATTTGAGGTGGGAGCTCAGTGAGGAGGGAGTTGCTTTTATGACTAGAAGGAGTGAGGGAAGAATAAGGAGAATAGAGGAAAGTGAAGTGAGAATCAGTTGTGGAGGGAGGCTGGTTCTGGTGGGGATCAGAAAGGAGGATGTAAGAGCAAACTGCTGTTCAGGAAGAAATGCCTAATATAAAATTGTAGAGAATGTGGATGACGTTGTGAGTACAGCTTTGAGCTTACTAATATGAGTCTGTGTCTGTTCCTGCCAGCCTCCAACACAATGACCTGTGCACCTGGCTCTTTGCAATATGTATTTATCTTTTCTTTTTTTTTTTTCTTTTTTCCACACAAGCTTGTATGGCTCTGGGGTAGAAGACTCCCCATGGCTCTCTAAAGGGTGTCAACCTTGTATAGTTACTGGTGGGTGTGAGGAAAATCTATTTTTAGGGGAGCTTTTGGAAGTGCAGGGACAAAAGAAGGGAGGACCCATGCAAAAGCAAAAATGTCTTTTTTTTTTTATCTTTACTTGTATGCTGCTGCTGCTGTATGCTAACCTGTTACCCCACATACAGCTGTTTTTCAGGAGTGGGAAAAGTCCTTGTAAAACCCTGTGGGATGGGATGCATTAGGCCAGTATGAAAATTGTGCAGCACTTGTCCTTTAATTGCCAGCTCTTTCCTTGCTCGTGGAGTCAGCATGCTCTTCCAGCTGGACTCCCCATAGGCTTTTTGCCAGCCCAGTTCTGTAGAAATTCTGCATCTTTTTGTATGGTGGTGGTTTTGCATGGCACAGCTTTAAACATTGCATGCTGGTTCTTTTTTTTTTTTTTTTTTTTCCCTCCTTAATTGCTTGCTTGCTTTTTTGCCCTTTGTTTCTTCCACCGTATTGTTCATTTATTTGTACTCCCTTTGTGCCTTGTCTCAAGGCTGTGAGCAATGCCTCAGTGCAGGGAATTCATTGCGCTACCGTGTCATAGTGGAAAGAGCTGCCATTCAGAGACAAGGGAGCATTTTTTAAAGGGGAAATTGTGTTCTCCACATCTTCATGTTTGTACAGCACAATGTGCAAAGACTGTCCCCTTTGGCATGACTTTATCTCCTACTGTTTATGACAAAGCATGAATTGAGGAAGTGAGAAATTATGACAAAGGAGCAAGTTGGAGCCTGTTGAAAGGGAGAGAGAGAGCAAGCAAGGCAAACGTCCAAAGCCACAGGCCACAGAGGGATCCCATGCAGCGCAGCTATGATTTGGTGCAAGACATCTAACAAGCAGGTGGGAGCAGAGAGCAGGGTCTGCACCTTGTCACCTTTCTGCTCCTGAGCTGCTGCAGTTTACAGGCAAATGCATTCAGTTGGACTTCATGATCTTAAGGGTCTTTTCCAACCTGAATGATTCTGTAATTACCTTGAGCTTGTCTCAGTTTAAACTTGCACTCAGATGCTCAGCTGTGAAACGCAGCAGCTGAAAAACAGGTACACAGCCCTATTTCTGCATGGTGGCAGTGGACAGTCAAGTGGTGTAACTGCCAGACAGCCCTGCAAAATCTGTCCCTGAATGCAAAGGAGTGGCTGGTGTTCCCATGTGAGGTTCAAGACAGTGGGGCCGTCAGGAGCAAGCTGCCATGTCAGCAGTGAGAAGATTAACCCCAATGGATATGATAGAACAAGGGCTAAATGAAAGAAAAAGCTTGCTGCTGTCAGAGTTAAAAATATGAACAGGGATGCTTGGGAGGGAAAAAATAAGGATGCTTTGTTAACTCTACTGCAATACATGGCAGATTCTTGAGCCCCGACTACGAGGTGGGTAATACAAGTCCCATCGATGCTCACTGTAGTAGATTAAGCCTGCACTGAGTTTGGCCTGCTAGGGCTCCATGGAGAAATAGGAGACAATGGTGGAAAAGGCAGTGGAGACAGCTGGTGCCTGTGGGCATGAATGCAGAAAGAAACTGAAGGAAAGGTCCTGAAACTAGGCAGAGTCATAGCATAAAAAGCGTTATCAGCAAGGACCCAGATTCTGTGTTGCCCTCTGTAGGTACTTGTGCTGATACTGGTGTGCAGTAACTCCCTTGGGCAGCACTCAACACGTGGCACATGCTGCAAGACAGGAAGGGAAGGTGGTTTGAGCTGGTGCCCTTTAATGAATGGAGACCTTGCAGAATTGCTTAATATGAGTAAAGTTTCATGAAAACGCAGCTTCCCATCTGGGCTTTCCCTATACAAGCTGGCAGCGTGGCTTGGTATTGTTCCTTGGCAGACCGGGGCCCTAGAGCTGCTCTTGCATAAATTCACTTGACGTTCACATATGAACACTGAGACTTGGTTTCCAAGCACTGGTGCTGAAATGTGTAACACACGGGAAGAAGTTGTGTGCAAATACCTCTTCCTTGTACCTGAATGAACTTTTCATGTTTATTCTTCAGATGGTGGACATCTCTTTGCACGTTATGAGATTCATAGCCTCCATTTCAGAGATCAGTGTGACTTCTAATAAGCAATTAAGTCCATGGCAAGTCAATCACTCTATAATTAGCTCCAACCTGTGTTCCCATTAGCTGCAACATCCTTTACCTGCCATTGAGCAGCCAGCAGTAAAAGGTGTGAAAATCCTTGTGACCTTGGAAATGCATCCAAAAACCTGAAGCAATCCCCTCTAGCCAGATACTTGCAGACTGTTAAGAACACATAGCAGGAGCTGTCTGTTGGGGAAAACACTGCCCAGGAAATCTTCAACTGTGGAATTTAATAATAGTTCTTTTTATTAGTCTTGAGAAACTATGACAGGTGATTTAACTGATGGGAAAGTAAGGATAAACAGTTCCTGTTCAGGTACTTTTTGTCTGGCTGTGTATCAGTTTTGAAATAGCTCTGGCTTTACAGGCAGGACCAGATTTTTTTTAAAGCCATATAGTAATATAAAGACACAGGCACTTAGTAGAATTTTAGGCTGCTACCAGGCACTGCAGGGAAGATAGATACCTTACTCCCACTAAGTCCTTAGTTAGGTATTGCATAAACCAGCTTGCAGCTTGGGTTTTATTCTTTCATTGCTGTGCCTTTATGTACTAGTTGCTTTGAATGGATCCTGTCTAGTGTTTCCTTAACATGCCACAATGCAGGAATAAACTTGGAAGCTAGTTATTCATCCCAGTAGTATTCCGTTGCTTTTTTATAGTCTGATGATACTTTAGTGTGTGCATTTTTCATCAGCTGCATAAGACTACTGAACATGCATTGCCACAGAGAAAACAGCTCTCCTGTGTTCCAGTTAACAGGTACCTCCTGGAGTGCAAGCAAAGCTGAAGACAGGCAGGATTTAGAAGGAAGAGTGTTCCTCATCAGTGCTTCTCCCCACATGCTTTTGATGGCAAAAAAATGCCACTGACAGAAAGATATCAACAGTGAATAGTCAGGACAGTCCATTAAAACCATTCAGGAGGTCTGTCTAGAGCATGGCTATCTATAATCAGCTCATTTTTAACTCTGGGACTCCAACAACTGTCTGCTGATAGCAGCATTATTCTAATAAGAGAAAAGCTGTTCCTCTGCAGAGCTCCCTGGCTCCCCGAGTCCTTCACATCCAGCTATGCTGGAAGCTGTGTACCTCACTGTGGTGCACACATTTCTGTCTCTGAGGCAACACAGACCAGTTGTGCCAGAGCGAAGGGCCTTGATGAAAAGTGACAGAGGTCGTATGTGCATGGGGGAAACCTTCCAGGTGTGGGAAGATTCACGTAAACAGGTGCTGAGTCAGCATCTAGCACTATAGCAAAGAGCAGCATAATTGTGAAGAGAAGGTAAAACAGTTAGGGAGCTGATCCCACAAAGACTTTTGGGGTAGTAACCTGTAACTAAAGCTGGGAGGAGAAGAGTAAAAAAGAAATTTTATTTTGCAGCGTATTTATTTTTGTGTTTGATTTTTAAACAGAACCATGATATTTTTCCTGAAGTATATTTTTTCAAATGTGTAATTTAGGTTCAGCTGGAGCATTTAGAGTGGCTCAGGGCCCTTTTCCTTCTCACTGTTGACCTTTTGCTTCATAGAAAGTTTACAAATGGAAAATGATCTTTTTCCATTCTGCTAAACACAATGTCATTGCCGTTGGTGTGTGCTCTTGCAAAGAAAGTGCAACTTTACCTTGTATTTTCTCAAGGAAAACGTTTTGCTAATGTATATTTGGGATTTTGCTGTGAATGGCTTGTTTGCACCCTATGAAAGGCTTGGTTGCATTATGGGGAGCTGGAAGGGTCAGAGAAGCCTGCAGCAGTTCCCCGTGCAACAAGCAGTTTTCTGCACTGGGGAGGTTTCACGTGATATAATTTACTGCATTATCCTAGCAAATTCTTTCCTTTAATTTAGTGCCTCCTCCTAAAGAAACCAATGTGTTATGGTCTAGACAAGTGGTCCATGTGGCAGGTGGGGAACTGGCTGACAGGCTGCACCCAGAGGGGGGTGGTAAATATCTCCTGTTCAGACTGGCAGCCCGTCATAAGTGGGGTCCCCCAGGGATCGATATTGGGCCCGATGCTGTTTAATATCTTCATAAGTAATCTGGATGATGGGATCAAGTACCCTGATGAAGTTTGCCGGTGATACCAAACAGTGTGAATGTGGACACTTTGTAAGGGAGAGCCACCCTGCAGAAAGACCTGGGTAGGCTGGAAGAGTAGGATAACAAGGATCTTATGGATTTCAACAAAGACAAATGTAAGGTCTCGCACCTGGAAAAAACCATAATCCAGGAGTGTAGCACAGGCTGGGATCTACCCAGCTGGGGAGCAGCTCTGTGGAAAGGGACCTGGGGATCCTGGTGGACAGCAAGCTCAGTGTGAGCGTACAGTGGGCTGCTGCAGCAAAGCCAGCAGGATGCTGGGCTGCATCAACAAGGGCATCACCAGCCCTTGATACAGAAATCATTACCCCACTCAGTGCTTGTCAGGCCACGCTTGGAATACTGCGTTCAGTTTTGGTCCCCGCTATACAAAAAAGATGTGGACAGGCTAGACAGGGTCCAGAGAAGGGCCACAAAGATGGTCAAAAGACTGGAGACCTGCCACATGAGGAAAGGCTGAGAGAAGTGGGCTTGTTCAGCCTTGAGAAAAGAAGGCTAAGAGGGAGACCTCATCGCCCTGTTCCAGTATTTAAAGGGTGGGTACAAAGGAGATGGAGACTCCCTTTTTAAAAAGAGTCACATGGAAAAGACGAGGGGTAATGGGTACAAGTTACTCCTGAGGAGATACCTGTTGGACACAAGAGGAAAATTTTTCACAATGAGAATAATCAGTCACTAGAATAATCTCCCCAGGGAAGTTGTGGATTCCCAAACATTGCATACATTTAAGATTCGGCTGGACAGGGTGCTGGGCCATCTTGTCTAGATCGTGCTTTTTCCAAGAAAAGTTGGACCAGATGATCCTCGAGGTCCCTTCCAACCTGGTGTTCTATGATTCTGTGATTCTGGCACCGACTTAAAATGACCCAAAGGAAAGCTTGCCATTCATATGGGGTGTCTCATCCAGGCACGGAATAAGGAATAGCTGCTGCATGCTCAGTGCACCCCTAGCTATTTCACAAATCCTGCTCCTCATAGACAGGTGCTAACTAGGCACTGCAACTGTTACAACTTGGAAGAGTTCCTCAGCAGTTCCCCAAAATTTTATGCCTGAGGGAACATATCCTATCTTTTTACACCAGACAAACGGTTTTCAACCTTCTTCCAATTTGCCAGCCACTAAAAATTCCAGTAGAGGTGTGGGCTCCTTTAGGGAAAGTAGGTTTGCTTTTCTTGGTCTTCATCCATGGACTTCTTAAAAATAGACCCTTGGGATCTTACATACTGTGGGTTGAAAACCACAGTACTAGATCAGTAAACAGATCCACTGGTGAAATGAACAGAACTATTCCTGGCTGCAAGAAGTGCAGGAGTAGGCTGCGGAGTTACTCCTGTTTCATTTGTTAGACAATGTGTTCTTGTAGATAAAGCACTGGCCTGGCAGTCAGGAGATTGGGTAGCAAACAGGACCTATAGTTGTGCAACATGCTCTGCAAAGCAGAAACCATGGTTGATGCTCGTGGACAGATGAAATGGGTACATTAACCAGTATGTTAGAGCCATAGAAGCAATATTAGATACACAACAGGCTTCTGAAAATGGCAAGTCATGAAACATGGGGTTTGGATGGGAAGTTCTGAAAAAGGCTTTCTGAGATACTGTGTTACTACAGAGAGACATTTTTCTGGGTTGTCAACAAAAGCGCATTTCTTAGAGTGATGACAGTAGTAATAGCGCTGAAGACTTTGTGTTTCCATGTCCCAGTGCCACCGGAACAAATTCCCTCTTCCACGTGAAGAAGACCTGTTTCTCCTGTATTACAGGAGGCCATAGAAGAGTAGCGTTTCATTGAGAAGTTCCATACATCTCCAGTTAAAATTGCATGAGCTGGCTGCGGCTCGGTCCACTCCTTAAAAATGCCATCAACCTTTTAACTTTGCCAACAGGCTTCGGAAGAGCATTACATTCAGCTAATAAATTAGAGGCTAAATTTTCCATTCCCCTTCCAAACTGCTGACTGAACACAGCCTGCTGGTAGGACATTAGTACCATATCTTATGCCTCTCCAGTAAGCTACTGGGCTGATGAAGCTATCTCTAAGAGGTCAAGAAAGTTTTTGCAAGAATCTTGTGGAAAAGTGACTATCTGGAAGTAGGAGAAAGTTTCATCTTCCTACTAACATGCATTTAGCCCGATGGATAGAAATATAGGAACCATCTGAATAATTGCTTTTCTAAGGTGGGGTGGGTGAATGAGTGCTGCTGTCTTGCTGTTTGGATACGCTTCAAAATGCTGAACAGGTTCCTGCAAAGCTGCCACTAATTCTTCATATCTCACAATGCCAGAATGTTTTCAGTGGTTCTTGCTGCTGTCCTGAACAGCCAGTTCTTGCAGCTGGGTATTTGGAGAGCAGAAAGTTTAATTTTAGTCATCAGTTTTAGCTGTGGACAAAACAAGGGTTTCTCCCAGAAGGGGAGGCAGGATAGGAAGATCTTAAACCATTGCCACGGTTGGAAATGAAAGCTTTCAAACCTCTTCAGAAAGGACTTTCTGAAAGAGAAGATACAAGGAGGAGAGGACTATGTTCTATCATCTCTGCAAGGAGTCGGTCCTAATTTAATGGATGAAAAGAAAAGCATGCTTGAGATATAGCCTGTGTGAAGTCCAGGAGTAAGGGATGCAGGAACATCACTTCTTTTCTAGGTACACTGAGTATTTCAAGCACAATGTGTGCATTCTGGCTGTCCTGCATAGAATCTGGATTCTTTCCACTGCAGACAAGAGACAAAACATCCTGCAGTTTACAGCTCTTCATGTTTGGAAGCAATCAGGGACAATTCCAAATAATCATCTGTGACCCGCTGGACTTGCATGCAGTTTTTATTCCACATCTGACCTCACGTCCCCTCCACATATCTGCTAAGCACTGCAGATGTCACATTGAGTCCTAGGACTTGCAAGTGGAGAGTACTTGTCTAATAATCTTGCAACTCCTGGAAGGCTTCTCAGGATCAGGATGTGCTGTTCGGGTCTGATACTGCCTTTAGTGTGTCTGGCCCCCACCTCTCTTTTATCACACTTACTCATATGGCAATAAAGAGCTGTCTCACAGCCACTCTTCTGCTGTCATTTTGGTGTAGGTCCCTGCTTTTTGGTTCAGAGACCAAATACAATGACATTTGGTATGTACAAAACCATGCAGCCTATGCAGAGTATTGTCCAAATATGAAGCTGCAGACCCACATGCGATCTGTATGAATTAGGTCACCCTGGCTGTGTTGTCTTCGTAGTACAGGTAAATGAAATTACTTATGCTTCTGCAAAGTGGGCTGGAAGTCAGTACAAGGATTTTAGTCCCAGCAGGACTTGTGCTGCTTTATTTACCAGCCCTAAGCGGGAATAATAAAAACAAAGGAGAGGAGAGGGGAAGTCATAAATTGCAAGTTTCATATCATGCCTATCGCACGAGAGGATGCCGTGTGTATGAGCCAGGGCACTGCCTCTAAACAGAAGTCTGTGTTATCGTGGCAATACTGGGAAATTCCAGCAAGAGGCAAGCCTCATTTTACTGATCTGTAAGTAAATGCATAGGAATAAACCATTCTTGCCCCACAGGCATTACAGTACATTTGCTGGGAAGGAAGCAGGAAAAGGATTCAGTCCGTGGAGAACCAAGAGGAGGTGTGACTTTTCCCAAGTTGTATTAAAACTTGTGGCAGAGCCAAGACTTAAACCCCTTCCCCATTTCAGTGCTCTACCATCCCCTCTCCAAATGTCCCTCTGTGGCTGTGCCTGCAAAGCTGTCGTTCTGAAGAGCATTAGGATCTGCCTCTGAAGTGACTTCAGTGCAGTTTCTCTCTTCCTCACCCCCGCACCCCCTCTCATTAGCTTGAAAACGCCTATTTATAAACCTGCTTAAGCTTGCTTGTTCAGGGAGGAGGAGCCAAACCACTCAGCACACAGCCTAGGAGACTCAGCAGAGATGCAGGCAGAGCTACTTCTCACTCAAAGGGTAATAACCAGATGGAACAAGTCAGCAGGAAGAGTGCCTGAAATGTCACAGAAATGAGATCAAGCAACAGCTAGAGCTTTGTGTCTGCAGGCAGAAGGGGAAGAATCACAGAATCTCAGGAAAGAGTAAGAAAGAAGAGCTGAGTGGAAGCAAAATATTTAAGCGCATAAACACATTGGACTAAATGGCCTAATTGTCTACACAGACCACCACACTTTCACTACACATTTTTTCATGCTCTCTCCCAGCCTCTCTGGCAGTGATGAACAGGAGACCCATAAAGCTGGCTTGCTGTGAAAAAGTGTGCCAGGCTACTAACTGTGGAGTGACTTGTCACCTCTGTTGTTAAACAGATCAGTCGCCTCCCTAAATCTCACTGAGATGCTGTTTGTAAGCACAACACTTGTTAAACTCAGGCTTGCCTGCAATTTCTGTAGCACCTGGTGATTTTGTGCTGGCAAGCTAGAGAACAGGCTGATGACAACTTGAACCCCTGCGAGGGGAGAAGTGAGTACCTAAATAGCTGTCCTACATTGTATGGCACTATATACAACAGCCTGACTTCCCTTAGCTTTCCTCCTGACTATATGTTACGGTAACAATCCAGACACAACCCACAACCCAGCTATCTCTGCTTTTCTAGAGAACCAGCGGACAATTATGAACGACCAGACAAGCTCATCTGCTATGAAGAAAGGGAAAAAAAAAAAGAAAAAAAAAAAAAAAAGCCAGTTCCTAAGTTTTATGTAAAGAATAAACAAAACTGCAGGAACCCATAAGGAGTTATATTCATGGGTAGAAACAGAATCCCATTGTTCAAAAAAATCAGAGAACAAAGAGGTTCAATTAGAATCCAAGACCAGAGCCATTTCTGCTAAGGGGCCTGCATCTGTGTGCTGAACGTAACCTCACCTCTTCCCCTTCCAGCTCACCAGCTAATTTCCTGGAGCTCTTTGTGCTGGCATGCAGCACTGCCGGAGCTTTTCCCAGGGCTTCTGAGCCAGTGGAGGGCAAAGGGCCTGCTGTCCCCAGTGCTCTGCTCTCCTCTTCTCCGGTCTGAATTCCTCCCATTAGTCTCACTAATACCAGATTAATTACTCTTCACACCTGCTCTCAGGTGCTTTGTCATCTGATGCATTCTTATGTTACTTAAAAAAAACCCCAACATTTTAATGCCCACAATCTTACCAGGCTGAAATATAGAATCACAGAGTGGTTTGGGTTGGAAGGGACCTTAAAGATCATCTGGTTCCAACCCCCCTGCCACGGGCAGGGACACCTTCCACTAGACCAGGTTGCTCAAAGCCCCATCCAACCTGGGAGCACTTCCAGGGATGGGGCATCCACAGCTTCTCTGGGCAACCTGTTACGGTGTCTCACCACCCTCACAGTAAACAATTTCTTCCTTATATCTAATCTAAATCTACCCTCTTTTAGTTTAAAACCATTACCCCTTGTCCTATCGCTACAGGCCCTACTAAAAAGTCTGTCCCTGCCTGTCTTAATAAGCCCTCTTTAAGTACTGAAAGACTGAAAACTCCCCAGACTTTTCTCTCCTCCAGGCTGAACAACCCCAGCTCTCTCAGCCTTTCTTCATAGGAGAGGTGCTCCAGCCCCCTGATCATTTTTGTGGCCCTCCTGGACTTGTGCCAACAGGTCCCTGTCCTCATGCTGGGGGCTCCAGAGCTGAACACAGTACTCCAGGTGGGGCCTCACGAGAGCTGAGTAGAGGGGGAGAATCACTCCTTCGTCCTGCTGGCCAGGCTTCTTGTGATGCAGCCCAGGATTCAGTTGGCTTTTGGGGCTGCAAGTGCACGTTGTCAGGCCATGTTGAGCTTTTCATCCACCAGCATCCCCCAGTCCTTCTCCTCAGCGCTGCTCTCAATCCATTCTCCATCCAGGCTGTATTGATACAGGAGGTTGCCCTGACCCAGGTGCAAGGTCCCGTACTTGGCCTTGCTGAACTTCATGAGGTTCACACAGGTGAAGTGCGAACACATTGCGAATTGTGCAAATACATTGAAGTCCCAATGTATTAAGCAACAGTTTACAGATCTAGTAAAGGACAGTCATTCCCACAAAATGCTCACAAGGTATCAAAGACGAGACGTAACCAGTGAATGAAACAGGAAGACAGAGGGGATGGGACCAAGACAAAATTAATAGGATATGCATAATTGAGGCATTTTCATTCTGATTATTTTAATGATGGTGTGCTGGACATACCAGCATACTGGGAAACCCTCATGATAATACCAAAAATATTCTGAACGAGTTCTAAAAAGACAGCTACTGAATTTGCCATTACGTAATTGCTGTCTTTGCTGGAGAAAACCTGATCTGGTTTGTGGTATCATCTGACAAATCTTAGGTATTTAAGAAGCTCTCTTCTAACAGCAGAGAAAAAACCATCAGCCTATCTAGAGCATGCCTCTGTGTCAGACATGGACTGAAGTGGTTTAGAAGTGAGTGATGAAAACTGTCACAGGTCTACAAAACCTGGCTAAAGAGGAATGATTGAAGGAATCAGGTCTGCTGGGTTTAGGAGGAAGAAAATTGAGGGGAAACATGGGAAACTGTCTTCTAATGGAGCTATAAAAAGAACAGGAATTAATTGTTCTCTGCTTCCATGGCAGGAGGGGTATGCAATGAATAATGACCAGCTTTGTCTGCATAAACAAAGATTTTGGTTAAGTATCGGAAGTAGATTTATTCTGAAAATAGGAAGAAGAGAAGCAGTGAAGCAGCCTTGAAGGCTGTAAAGTCCCTGTTTACGGAGGTCTTTAAGAACAAAGCTTTGTTAATCAATGATGATCTAGGCATGTTTATTTTGCTGTAAGGAAGAGACACCTGAGGTCCTTCCAGCCCAATATTTCTATGATTTTCTCCTGGTTTCAGCTGCGATGGAGGGGTACTTGGTTGCCAGCTGGGGTTAAACCATGACAGATTTCTACTAAGTCTACAGTTCTAACAGCAAGGCTGCAAGTTATAATCTCATTATATAAAGGTAAATAGAAATCTACATTGGGTTCCCAATGACCGAGCCTGGAAAGGGAAACAGGAGGTTTGGAGAAGACAGATGCCACAGGAACCTTTAAAGATTTATAGGTGCGCTTTGACCCCTAGTTTCAGGAACATCTGTGAAGAGGGGCCTGGGTTGAGTGGGCTAAAGGAAGAAAATCCTACTCCTTGTCCGTAGTTCTGTGAAGGAATGAACTGAAGGAGATGGGTTTGTCCTGTGTTTAAACAGCCAGCTTCAGGGCTGGCAGTGGGATCCAGCCTACATCTCAGTGACTACGCTCACAAATGTACAATTAACAAAATTCACAATAACAAAACGTTTTTGATGGAAATACCCTGACATAGCTAAAGTGGTTCTTTATTTCAGAGCTGGAATAGGAAAGAAGTTTGTGAAATTAAAATGCCTATATTCTTTGTCCAAAGTGAGGGGGGAAAGCTAAACAGCACAAGGTGAAACAGATTTGTTTAAAATTATCAATAACCTATAGTATAAGCACTACATTTAAGTTTGTTGCATATTTTTCAACAGCTATACACTGTGCTTGAGTTGAAACATTAATTTACTCAAGTCTAAGTTCTCTTAGTTAATAAAATTACGTATGAGTTGCCACTGTATACATGAAAATCAAGTAATTTTGCTTTGAGATAGCTTTATTAGGTTTCTTTCTTTGTCCCAAGTCACTTGCTGATCGCTCCAGTCTAAGCACCAGGAAGGAGAGCAGTTAAATCAGGACCTGTTGGGATAAAGAGAAGCAGTGCAATTCTGATCATAGCAATGAACTGCGCCCCTTTGTCTTCAATGCAGTTCCTCTGATGTATACCAGGGTGAGTGAAACTGAACCTGGATCTGGATCTGTAAGATCCTCTCTTGCTTTAGACTCCCGCCTTCAACACGATCTCTTTCACTTGGAATAACAATTGAGATAATAGGTACTTATCACTGGTTTATGACAGAAAGAAGTTGCTCATGTTCTGTAAAAAATATTTATCTTCGTGTTAACAGGACCAAATTAACATAACTCCTCCAAGAAGATTAAGCTTGGATTATCTAAAGGTTCTGTCTAAAGTCCACAGTGGTGAAAGGAGCAGGCTTTGTTAATAGCTTGGAAGGGCAGACTGTTTAGCCAGGTTGGTGTGAATTGGTAAGTCCTGGACCAGCTCACAATAGATTGTGGTCAGTCAATGTCACAGCCCTTCCACATGAACATCCTTGCTGAGTGAGGGACTCATTCTGGAAACCTTCTCAAGTTGCAAGACTTAAAACCAAGGCTCTGTGCTAAGGCTGCTGGCTTCCTAAGGTTTACAACTTTAATTCCAGTCTCCCCACATCCTGTGTTGTTACATGATTAGACAGATGATATTTTTCTAGGAGTCCCCTGAGATACAGCAGGTTGATGTGACTTCTTCGCTCTAGTCATCATGAGGAAAGTATTTCATAGGTATAACTATCGTGAGGATAAGCTACGTTGCATCTTGGCATTTACTGTTATTGTTGCTTCCTGCTACCTGGTCACTTTCCATTTTTTTTCATCCCCTCCTTCCCTAGCCAACTCAGATCTGAAAGCAGTATGTTGTGGCCCAGCGGTGCATAAAAGGAACTGTACTGCATCTGCATTTGAACTGGGTACATCATCGTAGCAGCATGCTGCAGGGATTGGCCCTGCCACGGGCATCTCTGTCCCACATTCCACTGCACAGTGCGTAGAAGCCCAAAACCTGACAGGAAATCCACAGAGCAAACTGTTTCAGAGTTCAGATCCATCCTGGTGTCTAGATGTTTAGCATGGCCCAGAACTGAATAATGCAAAAGACTATTTGAATCACGTGGCCTTTGCTTGCTCTCAAGTTTCTTGGATGAGTGGTAGTTTACTGGAATATGCTGCAGCACCAGAAATGCATCTAGGACTGGGTTTTTTCCCTTTCTTATTTCAGAGTAGCTGGGCTTGGACCACTGGAAAAGATTAATGAAATGCAGAACAGCATCAAGTCCAGAGCTCACAGCTTGGAGAAATGGACAGTCTCTGTTTCCTGTCTCTCCCCTGCAAGTTGCTTAGTTCTTGGATCTGAAAGCTGGTTAGCTGGCCTGACTGGTGGTCAGCTCTGCTGTTACTCAATCCAAAAAGACCTAATCTGGTGCAGATTATATAGGGCCACATACAGATGGTTACTCAGTATGCTGACCAGAGAAAGCAAAACCAAAAAAACCAAAAAAACAAAACCAACAAAAAACCCCAAAACAACTAACACAATGTTCTTACAAGCTGTGAAATATGAAGCAAAACCACTGCTCTTTCACATACACTTACAATTCTCCACTATTTGCTCTCCTTGCTGTTCTCTGCTCTTTCCATAGTCTCTCAGTGGGCAAAATAATCATCCTTACATTGCATAACTTACTGCGTTGATGTCACTGTGGAATTTGGTGCTTGACTGTTTAATATTTTTTTTTGCTAGATATAGTGATTAGAATTTAACCAGTGATCATAGCTTTAAAACTTCTATAAATATGCACTTGTTTCCAGTGAGATCTTCTTTGTATTTGTTAAGTATCTGTCTGATTCAGAACCCTTATCACGACTTGGGAGAATGAGTGTGTATGGAGAAGCATGGGGGGGGAGGTTTGGATTTTAAAAGCCTAGTCAGATGACTTAAGGGCAGCAAATTTGTACTGTAGGGTAAGGTGCACTATTTCTTAGGATATCGACGACTGGAAAATAGCTACCAGAAGAAACACATGATCTCAAAAATATTGGTAAAGAGGTATGATGTGTCATTTCATTGCATTGGTGAACCAAAACTAGCCCAAGGCTAGTGAGAACTACTAGTATTGAACTTGCCAGGAACTGTAGAAAAGGGGTTCAAATTCCAGTGCCTAGATTCCCACAGGCCAGCTCACCAGTGAAGGATTAGGAATCAGTGTCCACGTTTTCTTTACCTACATGAGATGAGGAGTGGTCCCAGGAAGAGGTACAAGGAAACTGCATTTCAAGCAGATCAATTTCTGATTCATTTGCTTATGTGGGGCTGAATTATAGTATCCCACTAAGGACAGCATGCTAGGTCACATGAGGAGGGAAGCGTATCCTTTTGGAGATATTTGATTTGCTCAGGTTTGGGGGCTGTATTAAAACCATGTGCCACAGGAAAAACAATCTTAAAAGAGCTGGTTTTCCCACTAGGCTGAAAATAGTCTTTTCTGTGTTTCATTTGGGTGCTGCCTTTCCTTGGCACATCTGGCTCTACCTGCAGGTTTCGTTATTCCAGGTAAGGAGTGCCTGTTTCTGGTTTAAGATAAGCCACTTCTGTACTAGGTCATAGGTGCAGCTCAACTTTACCTTGACTGGTCTCTTCGGTATTCTCCTTTTTTAAGGCCATGTTGTCTCTCCAGGTTGACAGTTTTTCTGTCTCTAGCTCTCTGCCTGGAAAAACCTCTTATAATGAGAAAAAGAAAAGATTTTTTTTTTTACATTTCCCAGCATGTGCTCATGAGCACATGCAGCAGGCATGTCCTTGGGAGCTATCAACTCAGGGACCACGTTTCAAGAGGTGTTCTGGAACACTTTGCTCATGCTGGAGAAATCATCCATAGGTATTTCTGAGACACCTACACCTCTTTTATCAGTTCAGTGTCATTTGACATTTTCTCTCGTCCTTTCACCAGAAGAAAAAAAAAAAAAAAAGTGCACACAAAAGGGTCAATGTTTTTGAAAGGTCAGTAATTCCAGATGAAATGCAAACCTAAGGCTTTAAAAAAAAAACCAAAAACCACACCTCCCTTGAGCAATAAAGCACTTAGAGTTTGACTTGGTTACGCAAGAGAGAAACTTTCCAGCTGGCTGGCAGTGGTTCTGAAGGGTGTCTGTGTGGTTATTGATTAATTAGATCTATTGTTACTCACTTCTTTCATTAATCCAAGTGTTTTCTCTTCACTTCTGTCCCTGCACAACCTTGTTTTAAAGACCTGGAATCTGTCAGAGACAACTGCTTGGAGTATCAGGTTGCTTATTTGAAATGCTAACTCTGTCCTGTCTCGAGAAATTTGTAGGTGTGGCATTTTAGAACCCAGAAAAATGAGAAAGGCACTTGTTGTCGTTGAAGGTGTCTCCTGTCTTGTGTTCAGACCTGGAACTCTGTGTCCATGTGTAACAGAGAGGAGGGTGCCAAGGGCTGGACCAGGGAGGTGGCTCTGCTACTTTCTGTAGGACTGTGCTTAGTTCCACTACTGAAATGCAAACCTTGTAGGGGATTCCCTGCTGAGGTGAGGGGCAGATGCCTCTAGTGGGTTGACACTTGCTGTTCAGGATTGTAAATCTCTGGTGGAGTTATGTGGAGGATGGGATAGCAGTATCAGCAAGCCAGCAGTAGTTTTGCTTCTCTGTATGCCTACCTTGGCCCTAATGAAAATTTCCAAATAGCTTTATACCCACGCGGTCCTCTGCTCATGGTCCAAATAACCAAAACCCCTGAATGGCCACTGCCCTGGCGGTAGGAGGCTGCGTCTAAAACCCCAGAGAAGAGCCCAGCTTTTGCTAAGCCACCCAGTCCTTGTCATCTCTGTTTGCTGTACTGAGGGTACTTTGTTCGCTGGTCCCTGGCCCAGCGCCACTGACTCATGTCACACAGGAAGCTGAACCGCTGCCAGCTGGGAACCGCTTGTGGTTGCTATCTCCAGTCATCGGTGCTCGGTTGGAGCCTGTTAACCAGGCTCCTGACCTGCCAGCCTTGTAGGTCCCAAGCATTTGATTTCCCTTTTGAGCCCTTGAGATAGCAGAATCTGTTCTACCAGGATGAATGCATTTAGGAAATGCCAAATCTGAACGAAGGACCACTGCGTACCAGGAATTTTGAGCTTCAAGACTTCAATCTCAGCTGGAAACATTTACCAGAAACTAGGCTGGGCTGGGTTCAAGGCCAAAAGTAGGGCAGACCTCCTTGATAAATCTTCCCCACAGCAGCCATTCTTATTAAGTGATTCTTTATTGCAGCAGTCACAAGTCACTCCTGCTTCCTTCCTGCTGTATACCATCATCATTTCCAGTGAAATACAGAGGTCATTTCAAGGGTAAAACTGTAGCCATCAGTCAGGTCAAGAGAGCACCATCTCCACCTTTCTGAAGCAGGGAAAGGGAGGAGACACTTTCAGTTCATGACTATTTGGCTGCTTTATAGTTTTGTTTAGTAGAACGTAAAAGAGACCTGGAAATTTCAGAGGGCTATTTTAGGAAATCCTTTGCAAAATTCCTTTAGGAACCTTAACAATTTGGCTAATTACAATCAGTCACTTGATCCTGAAAGCAGAAGGAAATTGTATCATACATATTTCATACAGGATTTACTTAAGTATTCTGGGGTTTAGCTCTTTGGCACCTGCTGTTCGCCCTTTTGCCTGGACTTTCAGCTGGCAATACGGATGCCTTTGTACAGAGAAGCAGGCTTCCTCCTCTGAAGAGCTTAACAGCAATAGCATCTGCTGGCATAGGTTTGTCTTCCAGTCCAGTCAGATGTACAAAAAACTTTTGTGCCTGGAGATGTCCATTTTAGCCCAGCTGTATTGGTAGGTCGCTAAAGATTACCTTGGTGATAACAGTAGATTGCCCTGGTACTGCTAATAAACGCTACAGCAAACCTTCATGCAACATAGTACAAGGAAGGCCCTGCTTTCTCTAAAGCATTTAAAAATGGGACTTTTTAACCATTTCCTAGTGACAGCAATGCGTAGGCCACTGTGAGAGTCCCTCCAGGAGAGCTGAGACCTCGGAGGGGGACTGGCACAGCAGATGGGGAGGAGCAGCTGGTGACGTGTTTAGCTTGTGTGCTTGCTTAGCAGTGTAAATGTGTTGAGCACTGAGGAAAGTTGCAGTCAATTTGATATAAACAAAATAATATATTTCAGCGTAATTGCAGTAATTATATGGGGACACTGCTTTTAACTAAACAGCTGTTACCTTTTTGTAATTGAATTCAATAGTCACAAGCCTCCAAGGCTTGCTATTAATCTCTCTTCCTTTCTTGCTTAAATCTCTTTTCCTGTTCTCTGTTTTATCAATCAGTGATTATGCCTGAGGATTTTGCAGTGTCTCTCTTTGGTCAGATTAGAAATGTTTGTGGTGTCTTGCTCTCTAAAGCCTTGCACACACAGGGCAGTTTTCCTAGAGAGGTTCCTTGGCTGCCTCAGAGGTGCCCTTGTGCCGGTAGCTGCCTGCACTGCTCCGCTGCTGCCTCGACCTCTGTAGAAGGGACTGATCCTGGAAATAAGTTGATACTGATCTGGATGAGCCTGTCAGTAGCAGCAGCCGATCCTTTGCTACTCACAAAGCAGTCTCTAACATGTAGGAATGAAGGCTCAGCATTTCCCTGAATTAGGGTGGTGCTTGCACCTGCTTCTGCCGTTGTTGTAGAGCAGTTGTAAGGTGCTACAACCAACGCTGATTTAGGCAAAACGACCTAACTCTGTGCTGTATCAGACAAAGAATTTGACCACTACCATCTTCCACCTGAAAAGCCACCACAAGCTGTGGCGTGGGTGGTAACATCTGCAAACTGCACCACCTGATAGCAGGGCAGTAGCAGGAGTGGCTTTTCCAGCCTTGTGTCCCTTCAGATCATTTCCCACCACTCTCTCATCATCTTATCCTCACTCACCCTCAATGTTTTCCTCATTGCACTCTTCAAATATTTCTTTGCTGATGTTTCAGGTCACCTTAGTGAAGCTGGAAGAAAGACTGCTTTTGAAAGAGCAGCAGTGATAGCTCAGCAGCACACCTCCTGTGTACTCAGCTCCTCTGAGTTCCCTTAAGCGGGTGCCTGGCCCCACCTGACCTGTGGCCCCAAGCAATCCCGTCTTTGTATTGGCTTCAATTTGCTGCAAATAGGTCACCCTATCTAAGAAAGACCATAAGAAAAGAATCCCAAACATTTTAATTTGCAGGCATTTCTGAACTGGCAATACTCTTGGACAGTGCAGAGTAGAGCTTATAAATAGCACTTTGAGTGCCCGTGATGTCACAAACCACAAGAGCATCTGACTTGTGATTTATTGCATCAGATCATGGCTTGTTCATAGGCTTGTAACTTACAGCTTATTTACAGTCAGTACACCCACTATTATTCCTAAACCATCCCAGTGTTGAGCAGATGCATAAATGCTGCCTGGAGTTGAAACAGTAAACAACCAATTAAAAATTTAACCTCTTCCTTTCCAATCTCTTCCTTTATTATTAACTAAGGGTACTGTTGCTTCAATTAAGGTTGTGTGAGATAATGACAAATAGGTGTTCTTTCATTAGCTCCTGTATCACATTGGCACAAACAATACTTGTAGATTTGAGTATTTATGCTCAAAAATAATTTCTCATTAAAACTGCATTTATTTGAAGACATGTTCTTTCCTTTTCTTCAGTGCAAGATGTTGTTTTACAAGATTTCCTAGGATAAAATTTTGAAAGCTCATTTCTAGAATCTAATGAAAGAAGAATTTTAATTCTTTTTATAGTTCTTGACACTGCACATATATGCACATAAATTAGCTTATCTAAACAGCAGTTTGCAAAACCAGACTTGGACAATCTAATTAGAAAGGGAAAAGCTTTGTATTGAGATCAATTATGCTAAGTAGCATTCAGATTTTATGTCACATGTTTTTGGTGGTGGTATCTCATTCACTTTGGGGTCATGTTTTGGAAGAGGTCACAGTTAAGATTTAAAGACAGGCTAGTGTAAACCTCAGGCATTAATGAATCCTAAACATCATAATTTTAAGATTGGAAAATTCTTTGTCCTGCTCATGTTCCCTAGTATTTCTGAGTCCCAGGGATGATTTGGTTTCCAATAGCCCGGTCACAGAGAAAGACACTCAGCTAGAAATCTACTGAAAGAACCAAGACATTTCAAACAATGGTTGTTCAGCTAGATGCATTTTAAAATAAGCAAAAAGCCTACCCGGAGAAAAATGTGTAATTATATGCAGGTGTCTAAAACCTGGTATATCCTAGTATCTAAGAGCAAGCAGGGGAGGAACTGCATCATTCAGAAATGACAAAATGGGAAATAATTTATGTAGTTCCTCTCAACTGAATATCAGTGAATCTCACAGGTACGTTAGCATGTGTTCTCTATCAAAAGTTACTGTAGAGCACTCTAAATGTATTGTTGTGATTTACTCCCGCTCTTTGAAAAAAAACCTCAAAACTCAGATAAGTCTAAGACTATAGAAGAAAAAAAGTAATTAGTAGTACAAATGTCCTGTAAAATATCTCAGTCTGTGCTTTGCAGTTTCATAGTCTGTGATCTTAAAAGCATAGCCGATGTCCTGAGATCAGAAGCTCCTTTTGTATTCTCACGGGACAAAGTACTCGAAACCAGCTAGTCCAACGAGATCAAACACTACATGTCAGTGTGATTTGCAAGAGGGATACAAAGGAAACTTTTCTGTAGCCAGCTGACTCTTTCTAAATGTTCATTTGTATTAATTAAAAGATTTACAGTGTTAACAGCCCTTATGGGAGTTGGGACAGAGTTCAAGTAAGGTGGTTCAAGGTGCATGAGAAATTTGATTTGTTGCAATCTTCTCTGTACAAATTTTCCATTTTATATCTAACCTTTTTAAAAAAAAAATAGTGAGTTGGCTTGCTAAGGTGTACTGGAGGCCATGAAAGAGAAATCCGCTGCACAGCCTGTCAGCAATATTTCTTATAGCTGGGTTTACATACATCTGTAGGTGGCCTTAAAGCTATTTTTTATTTTTTTACTGGACCTGCTTTTGAATATGAGTGTTTTCAGACTCTTGCCGAGCTAGACAGAGGGCTTAGTGGGGATTGTGAGAGTGCCATGTGCTTGCTATCTCTGAAAAGAAGAGCCAAGGTGCCTTGAATGTCAAGAAAAATGCTTATCTTTGTGCAAAGAAAAACATTTGTGTGCACTGCTACTAATCTCAGGTGTTCAGTCATCAAGGAAGAGGCCTTCAAAACACAGAAATCAAAGGATTATTAAATAAATAAGAGAAAAAAAGAATTCCGTTTTTATGCCCTCTGGATAAGGGTGCCATTGGTGTACAGACAAGTTCTGTTTTCAAGGTTTTCTATGCAGTCATGACAGCTCAAATCCCATTTCCCTTTGATCAAAGCACTTATGCAACCCCATGATACTGGGAACTGCAGCTTTAAGGAAAATATTGCAAAACTTGCCGTATAAAAGTATGCAGATTTTTGGTAACATTTATCATCCAGTTACTGGCACACTGGCACAACGTAGTGCTGGAGGCTGCCTGGGTGCCTTCAACAATTATCCGTGTCTATTTTCCTGTGTCTTACCATCTCCCTGGCCATGCGGTAGCAGCCACTGTCAGAGCCAGGGCAATGCCTAGATAAGCCTTTGCCCTGGCTCTGCTGGGACCTTTCTTATGTCTTATCTGGGACTCGGAAGAGTTAATAAATATACACATTCATTTTTCCTCCTCCCTAATTAGATCCCAGAGGAAAAATTCCACAAGCCTCAACTACATCCTCCCGAACAATAGAAACCATATTAAAAAACCCTAACCGTCTTCCTGAGGGGGGTGGATGCTAGTCAGTGACCCAGAGCTGCTTTCTGGTGTGAACCTTGCCCAAGCTGGCCGGGGGCAGCGAGGGTGGCTGCCCGCAGCTGCTTAACTGGGCAGGTATGGGTGGCCCAAGAACCGGCAGGGCACTTTTGCAGTGGTGTGAGAGGCATGGGGGAACAGGGAGCCTGGGAAGGTGGGCAAACAGCTTCCTCACCTCTGCAAGAAGTGGCTTCCTTCCAGGTCCGAGTGCTTTGGCAGAGGGACGGAGTGGACGGATGCCCTGCGCTTGCCCAATTCAGCTTGTGGAGAGGTGCCTTCCCTCTCCAGGTCTGTCAGGTCCCCAGCACTAAAAATACTCCTCTGAAATGTGCTCTCCTCTGTACACAGCTGTGCGGAGAGCCTCAGCTGGGCTAGCAGAAAGCAGTCTCCTGGCATTTTCTGTGTGCTTCAGGAAGGGCACAATCAGTTGCCTGAGACCATTATCAAAAGAATTGGGACAGACAACTGCACACATTAACCCAGCCTCTCCTCTCTTCCTCCTCCCTCTGACTCAACAAGTGGTGTAAGCTGCAAACAGCATCCTTATCCAACAAGCATGTGTATCATTTCCATAACAAATTGAGGTATTAGGAATTTTAAACCCCAGATGTTTCTCAGAGTTATGTAAACTAAGAGGCATCTAGATGCCCACGTAAGAGCAGAGCGAAAATCCCTCCAAGAACATGTGCCTGGCCCATGGTTGCACTGGGCTGCCAAGCAGCATTGTACAAACTGTGAGGTGAACAGGCTGAGACAGAAAAAGCCCAAGAAGAATGAGGTGAAGGTGTAAAATGACATGCTGTTCCTTTTCTTCTTCCCCAGGCAGGCCTTGGCAAAACTGGAATATACTACAGTTCTGGCTCCCAAATCAAGAATCAAGTTTTCCTATGCATGAACTTAGACAGCTAACCAGCAGAAAGAGGCCTAAATGGCAAAGAGTATCAAAAGAAAAAAAGATGTAACAAGACAGGTAAATATTACATTCAGTGTTTCCCAATGTAGTGTTTCATTTTCCTCTCCTTGTTTCATTCCCCTTTCGAGACAGAGAATTGTCATCTGGAAACAGGTAGAAATTTCCTCATATTTTGTTGCATTAGGGCATATAGTGAAAGTTTGAAAATGTTTAGGTTTTTGAAAATAACTTTCTACCTTTAGAACCATCACAAACACTGAGCCTATTTCTTGGTGGACTCAAGATCTCTTAATTCTTAGAGAAAGTATCTGGGACTTTATTTCCATCCAACAGTTTATTTTGTCCCTTCAATCAATGAGATATTAATGAACACACACAGTTAAAAACAGCCGTTCCTGCCTCATACTAGAGCTCATCTCCACCATAGTAGCTCTGCTGAAAAAAAGAAAGTGATTTTCTGGGGTGGATGCAGTCCTGTGTGTGCTTTTGTGCTTTTGCTTTACTTTCTTCTGTGAGGCTCTGTCCTTGGCCCAGAATGGGCAGCCTGCCTCTATCTACCTCCCATCTGCCCTGGGATGTCCTGCATTACAGAGATCAATGACCTCGCCTTATCTTGTACTAGGAAATTATAGAGCTATTAGGAATGTGGGAAAATACCTTTTCTTTCCCTCTCCTCCCACCGGTCAACTGCAATCAGCACAAGCTTTAGCGTAAATGCAGTGACAGAGGCAAAAGCAGCAACAGGAGGCTTTTTGCTGGTGTGGCTTATTATTAGTATCTGAGAAAATAAGCTGCAAATGCAGTGCTGAGGTTTGCTAATTACAACATTGCCCCTTGTAGCTGGACCTTGTTTGGTGGAGGCAAAGAACAAGATTTGAAACTGTGCCACCAGTGAGGCAGGAAAGTATTTTATTAAAAGCTGCAGCACCCTGAGAAGTGAAGGAACTAAGCTGCAGGCAGCTAAGAAAAGCATTTGATAATGGGTTGAGGACATCCACATGCACGTGGGGCCTTTCTAAGGGGAGCTTCACAAAGCCCTGTGTGTGTGGTTTCTCATGCCAGCTTGCCCCTGTTGGGATACCAGGGAATCCGTGGCTGGGATACCATCAGGCCCTCCCGGCTGAAAGGTACTGGCTATAATAGTAAGTGGCTGACTCAGTTTCAGCCTAGTGGCCTCCTAAACATCTCAGTACGTGCCAGATATAAGGAGCTCTTCATCATGCAGGTATCTCCAAAGAACTAAATTGAGGCCAGCATATTCTGGCACGCAGAGTACTAATCAGTCCTGAGGCTGAGTCACCATCCTCAACCAGACCAGGTTTTGAATCAGGTCAGAGGAACAGCTGTTTATTGTCGATATCTTTAAGCTCTCTGTCCCTCCTTGCCGGTAAAGCTATTTAGCTTTCCACCACTGTTTCAAAGAGTTACTCGTTCAAAGTGGCCTGGGCTTGACTTCTCCTAACTGCCACGCTCCTCAGAGAAGCAAGCACAGCATCCCCCTCCGTCAGGGCTGGGTGCCCCGTGTCAGTGACCTTTACCATGCTAACCTGCCCTCGTCTTGCCCGACAGCATTAATTGCCTCTTAGGGCAGCTTTGTCGCCAGCTCTGGGAGGTTAAGCCAGACAGCTCATGCTTCTGATAGTTAGGAACTAGTAATAGTCAGTTTGAGTCCCGGTATGAGAGGAGGAGAGGCTGGTAATACCCCTGCTTCAGTGCCCCATTAGAGTGGAGGAATCCTCAAAATGTGGGTTAGTTTCAGCTGCACCCCCTCCCTCACCGGCCCGGGCTCTTCCTCATCTTCAGTTTCAGCTCTGCACCACAACCCACGTGAGAAGGGCGTGATGCTATTTATTCTTGTTTCCTCCCTCTCTGGGATCCTATCAGAAACACCAGTCTGAGTCAGAGGCTGTGACTGAAACAAGAGAGAACACTCGGAAATGCACAGATTTTAGCCCAGCATGGCTACCCCAGCTCTGTGAAGGAAAACTGGGCCTCAAAAAATACGTGAGATACTCAGCAAAAGAGCAGCTAAAGAAAACCCACATGAATTAGAAACTGCCTGGCAAGCAACAAAAAAGGAGGGCCGGCTTGTATAGGTAACCAACAGGGCTCAGAGGAGTGTTGTAGCATGGGTGTTACGTGACCTTCTGCCCTTTTGCAATATCTGCTATTTTTGGACATTTGCTGAGAAGAACCCCTCCAAGATCACTCTTCTGGTTTATTGGGTGGTGATAGCTGGGTTTTCCAGCACAAACAGAACTGTGCTACAGTGAGAAGTTTCCAGCAGGGATACTTTTTCACATGCATTTGGATGAGAAGTCATTTAAAAGCCTACTCTGCATTTGACAGGCAGGGGCAGGGTACCACAAACCAACAACATGTATCAAAATATTCTAGTTCCAGACATGTAAATCTAGCTGCTTGCAGTGTGCACCCATTATACATTAAGCAGCACAGATCTGGAAGTATCTGGAAATACTTTCCACATCCAGATCTCCCCAGCAAGAACCATGTCTTGGGCAGATTGCATTTTTATTGCTTTCACTGCCTTGCTCAGATGATATCCCAGTGCTTAAGGTGAGCTGCGTGAGTAATGGGACTTCAGTATAATGGAGCCATTTGCTTCTGCCCAAGTGAACTGCTGCTTAATGGTCTGTACAGTTAATATGACCTCTGGTTGCAATCTGATCAGATATCACAAACTAAATGAAGTGGAGTCTTGCTGATAATGGGAAGAGAATGTAGAGTCTTAGGAGGGAGGGTCAGGATCTTGCCCAAAGTAGGGACGGTTGGTCAGTAGGTGGCAATCTTATATCTGAAGCAGGAAAGCTCCCCCCACCCACCCTCAGTGCTAGAAAAATCTGTGCTACCAGCCGTGTCTTCAGTGAGATATGTATGAGGTCTGGACACTTGTGTTCTGGATCTGATCATGTGTATTTATTTTTTCTTTGCAATGCGTTAACCTTGCACCCTCGCCACATCCCAGATGTTACGACTTAGTTTCCCTTCCCTCAATTCGTCCATGCCCTCTAGTTGTAGTTGCATGTCCGATAGGTTATATAGAGCCTGCTCCTTCACCAGACAGCAGTACAGGGCCAGATGTGTAGCCTTGCGATCTGCAGCTAGAAAGCTGCTATGGAATGGATGCACTGTGCAAATATAAGTCATGAATTAGCTGTAACTGAATCTGGCATCCAGATGTGTGAGAGGAGAGCATCTCGGTCCTTACAGAGATCGCTGGCCTGGTTTGTCTGTGCAGTCAGTCATCTGCAGCAGTTTGATCAACACCACCCTTAACTCAGCACTGCAGCTTGGGCATCTTTGCTCATATAGTGCTGGCTTGAGAAATGCTTTCATTTGAGGCTTTTTATTATACAGGAAAAAGTGCCACAAACCATTTCCAGAGCATTTGACCTCATTTGCAGCCTGTCAAGTGGGAGGGAGGCCATGAAGCATAAGGAGAGTGGTGGGGACCAGGCAGGGAGTACGCAGCAATGGAAGCATTATGGTACATGTCGTCCTACACAATAGCAGCCTTCTCTAATCCAAGATTTCCTGTGTTAACGTCTTGAGGAATCCTTGGGTATGGCCTGTTACCTGAAAGACACTTCATGCACTTGTGGGGAGAGAGGAGGTGACAAAAAACCCCTGATGATGCTACTTTTAAAGTGAATTTAGCCTTGATGAGAGTAACTTGTTCACAGCCCTGGAGCCTGAAGTTTTTTCTTACCCACAGGGTATGGAGAACAAGCAGGGCTGGAGCAAACGTCTCCGTGCTGCATTTGCTCTAGGTGGACTGGGACCTTGCGCCCATGAGAGTGCAGGTGAAGTCCTGCAGGAAAGGGGCAGGTGGTAGCGCTAACCAGTTTTTTCCTGGGGACCCTTCTGAGATGCCCATCACCTATAATGGCCAAACTTCATACAGGGCTCAGATTACCAGCCCCCAGTACCCTGCTGAAACAGTGCTTGCCCCGATTGCAGGGAAGCACGGTGAGGGGGCTAAAAGCTAGGTGACTTGGGCATGGTTACATGACAGGTTTGTGGCAAGGCAAGCAGGTATGCCAGAGCCTCCCAAATCCGTCCTCTTTTTCTCAGGATAGAGCAGTTTCAGTTGCCCGTTCAGATCGCAGCCCCATAACCAAACAGCTAGTTTGGGCCCACTGCAAGTGAGACTGAGGCCTGAAACTCATTTTGCTCAGCCTGCCAGCAGTCGCCAACTGGAATTTGACAACTAAGCATTGCTAGTCTGCACTTGATTTAAGCTGGCAGCCTTCTGGGTGAAGTCAAGGTCAACAGGAGTAGTGCAGGGAGGTGAAGAGGCTGTTACAGCACACAGGATTCACCCAGGCACTCACATGGGGTTTGATTTCTCACCCCTTCCATTGCCTGATTTTCACAATGCACATCCACAGATTTAGGTTATAACCCCAAAAGTGTTGCAACAAGTTACAGCTTGGAGCACCTTTTGTCTGCAGATGTTTGCGCAGTCAGTCCCACGAGCAGCCAGGGCTGTCCCAGGCATGCCAGCAATGCAGGCTGCAAGGCTGGATGAAGCTCCCAGGTGGTGAGTGAGGCTTTAGATCCCATCCTGCTGTAACCTGAATGGCGTCAAGCACAAGCTCACTGAAGCCGAGACCTCCCTGCCGAGGTGTGCACTCCTCGCCTGGCTGCCTGGGGCCTTTGCCCAGAGACCTTGGGACGCTGTGGCAGTACAGATCAGTGGTGCGTGGGAGGGAAAGGGCAAGCATCAGAGCTGCGCTGCCTTGAGCAGCTGCTCACACCCTGCCCACCGAAGCAGTGATTCGCATTCAGAACCTGACCCAATTTCCACCCCTGCTGGCTCCACAGGAACAACACTGTGGAGTTTCCAGGGGGTGGTTGCACAACAGCTGATACCAGGTGAACTGCAGGCTGAGGGAGATGCATTGTCAAAGCAGTGTTGCCACCTGTGTTGCAAGGATGAGTGAAGGATATTGGCATTGTGTGTCGTTCATAACCAGAAGTCGATTTTCTCCTTCCGAATACAGTCAAAGTGGAGGGGAGGGGTGGGGGGGGGATAAGCATGGTTGTGACTTTAATACACCAGTTATGAGTGGGAATGTGTGCTTGGCATAAAGTCAGTTCATTCAGTAATGCTTATGTTGCTTTCATGTTTGTAGAAAAATCGTAAGTGGGTCACCGCCTAGGAAAGGCTGGGGGCCTTTGCTTTTAAGAGAAGGGCTTTGACCTGGTGGTATAAAATTACTGTGTTTTGGAAATGTTCGCTTCATATCAGACATCTGCTCTACATGTACCCAGGAGCTCTGACCCAAGCTACAGTCTCTCATGAAAGACAGCCTCTAATCACATGTAAGCACAAGTGGAGGATAGTATATTTTTGTTCACAAGGATGAGGGGGAAAAGCAGTGACAAAAACAACTGATAGGAAAAGGTCTGCTCCTTCTTACAAACCAGATGTCTTCCAGCCTGAGGAGCTGGTGTGTGGCTCACAGTGGAGTGGAGGAGTGCTGGGATGTACGAGAGGGTTTGGGGACATACACCTGGCTTGGCCTGGTCATGCATGCTCCTTGGCATCTTTGGTGAAACACTGGTTGTTTCTCTCTGAAAGCTGTTTGCTTGCCACCCACCTACCATGTCAGTCCTTAGAAAAGCTTGCTTGGAAAAAAAATGGCTGGTCATCAGCCTCATAAGTCAGGCTTCATGTCTTCTCTCTGTGTCTTGATCTTGTTCCCAGCCAGAAACACATTTGTCACAGCCCCACAAAGTCCACAGCAGAAACCTCTGCTTTGCCTTTCCTGGAACTGGGGGAAAAGCAGAGCAGTAGAAGAGGGAAATGAGAGGTGTTGGGGCAGGCAGGTATCAGAAGAAATGGACAGGAAAAATGAGATCAGTGTGTGATCGCAGCCTGCAGGTGAGTATGTGAAGGAGAGGAAGGGGCAGAGCTTCTGTCCACGCTAGAGAAACTCTAAGGGAACTGGCTGGTAATGTGGGAAATTTTACTGGAAAGGTTTCCAAGGCTGAAAGTTATCAAAAGACTGTTACGTGCAGGGAGACAAAACAGCATTCATCTTGGAAAATGGGAGGCACAGGGATAGCTATGGCCCTATGGAAAGCTTCACATTTTTTTTCTTTAGATGGTCCTTGCTTAATTATGCTGTGTACCACTACTTACAGCATAGCTCTGCTAAAGCTGCAGCTTTTAACCTGCAATGTTAGCAAGCGGCTGTAATGGCTGGTCCCAAACCACGTGGGTCCAAGTGCCACATGGCTTTCCTTCTTGGCTAGCACCCAAGAAGGAGCTGTAGCAGCTCCATGGGTCCCATCCCCACCCCAGTCTGCCTGGAGGCCTCCCGTGTCCCAGCCAGCTCAGCATGGGGGCTGGGAGGACAGCGGTGCTGGTGTAACTGGTTTGGTCAGCATACAGGACCAGAGCGGGTGCCAGACAGCACTGCTCCAGCCCTGGGGCTGCTCCTCCGGTGCCTCCTTGGGGCACAGCAGCAGGGGACCAGCACCCCACAGCTCTGTGGGTTCTTTGCGGAGCAAAACTGGGCCCCGTAGGTGAGGGAGCAGATTTCCACTGATGAAGGGCCCCATGCTGGCACATGAGCAGTGGAAAGCCAGCGGGGCACCAGAGCGAGCAGGAAAGAGTATGTACTGGCACTGGGTCCAGCCGCGGGTCAGGCTGGGCGAGCAGCCGAGCAGCAGCACAGCTATAGTGCATTAGGTGCCTCTGCAAGCCTGAGTGGAAGGACAGAGGCGCTTTACCAGCCTCCAGCCATGTGTGCACAGGGTCAGTGCATGGCACCAACCCAGACACAATCGGGTGCTACAGGCTGCTTTTCAGGGGAGCAGTGTCCTTGCAGAAAAATTACTCTCATGGTCACTCTCTTTGGCTGTCCCAAGTTGCCCTTAAGGGCAGTGGAAAAAGCCAAGGGGAGAGTCCTGTTCTGCAGCATTTTCTCCTTGAACTCTAGAAGGAAAGTTGATGTTGCTGTAAATGCAGCAGCACACTTTGCCGGTGAGGCATTTCTGTGTGGCTGACAGGGATTTTACCTAAATGTCACGCAGGAGGCTAAAGATACATGGTCCTTGCCTTAACAGCTTTTTCTGCTCCTCCTGCTCTGAGGACTGGCATGAAATGATGAAAAGGGCATCAGGCAAGTTACAGCTAGCTCCTGTCTTCTACCAGTCAAGGTCTCAGCAGGAGATTCCTGCTCTGGAGGTCATAAGTCAAGGAAGCCTCCTTGGAACAAGCAGAAATACCAAATCCTAAGCCTTGAGCTGAGACTTGGTCTTTACCATTATCAAGGCTGGAAGAACAAAGCCAGACTGGATTATTTCCTTTACTTTTTTGAATTCTTTTTGTCTCGAGGCCCTGATGTGATGCTGTGGACAAGAGTAAGAAACTTCCCCTTGGGCCCCTCTTCCTTGGGCTTTTTCACATGCTGCTTGTATCCTGGGAGCAGGAAGACTTCCCACCCCTCTTGCCACAGACTGTATTTTTTTAACCCCCGTTTTCCACAATGCATTCCAGTGAGACATGTGTCCTCTAAGTGTGTTGTCTTAGATCATCCTGCCCTCCACAAGCCAGGACTTGTGGAAAGGAGATCTCTTTGGGCCAGGAATGTGTTAACTGTTTGCCGCTGGGTCTCCCCATCAGGGGCTTTGTGCTGTGCCGGTGATTTTCCACTGGCTCTGCCTGTTCCAGCTTTTTAGCTGGGTGCATTTTCCCACAAAGATGTGGTCTCAGAAGTGCCATCTTCGCTGTTCAGTCACTCTGGTAAAGAAAATGGTTAGGGCATGGCTCTCCCACTGTCTCCTTCCTACCAGGCACTTGGCTTTATCTTGCACTATAACTGAGACTAAATCTTTTTGAAAAACCATGTGTCAGCACTGAATTATTTATAGTCATGTCAAACATTCCTGAGTATATGGGTAAAACCCAGGATAAAGTTTCCTGGTATGCCACTGATGACAAAGACGTGTTTTGCCAGTCAGAGAGCTGACAAATTTGTGATGTAGACAAAGATGGGTTTTGCCAGTCAGAGAGGGGGGATTTATTGTAACAAAGTCAAGCAGTATGTCATATTATATTATTGCCTTAATAATCACATATATAATAATACATTTCTTTTCAGCAGCAGAATGCAGCAGGAGATAAAATCCTAGAACTGCATTTGTGAATTTGACTGGAGGAGGTTGCAGTCTGTTCCCAGGCCATGTTTGTTCTCTTCACCAAAACAAAGTATTACTTAAATAGAAGGCTAGAGACACTACGCTGCAGCTGAAATATGACCCATTACAAATGCCTGAGAAAACCAATTAAAATGCAATTAAAAACCCAAGAAATTTTAAATCATTTCTCCCAAATAAAACTGGAGGGTGGTAATTGTATTGGTGTGTCAGTTATGAATACACATTTTGCTTTGTAGTTGCTCATTTTCTTCAAGTGCTATTTGCCCTTTTTTAAAGAATAACACAGGCCTTATACATGTGCATAGAAAGTTTGTAATAATATATCATTATCCTGCTTGTCCTTTATTAATCTTCTATTTAAAAATCTTCCAGCACTTGGATGCTTATCCTTGTATTCAAAAACTGTGTGGCTTTAGTGGCTGCTCTCTCCTGTTCTCAAAAAAATTAAGACCTCTACATCTCTAAATTTTTAATATCATTTTTGTCTATGTTCTGATGGGTATTGACCAGCCCACTCTCACTGCTCTCCACTAGAGGAAACTGTGATTGATAGATCATGTCTTCAGTGAGAGAAGTCTCTTGACCCTCCCAACACGGGCATTTAGGAATTCTTGCTCTCTGCTTTGCCAGAGTCCTTGGTGCCTTGCCCACATGAATGAGCTGGACAGTTGTCAAAGGAGTGGTTAAATCTCAGCCAGGCCTGAGGGGGTTCAAGTGGAGTCTCCAAGGGCAAGGAATGATAGCCTTTCACCTGTTTTCATCTTCCCAGTCTTATCACAGCAATATACGCTTGCCTGGTCACTCCCCTTTGAAAAACAGTCAGTCTGCTGAAAAACTAGATCCTTTGGGTTGCTCTACATTTAGCCAAAACCAGTGTTGATTCCTGGACTATAGAAATGCACACTTTTCTTTCCACCCTTCAGCTAAGGAAGAGGGGAGAACAAACATTTGAGCAAATCCATCTATAATAGTGTAATATTTTACATGTCTGTTTAATAGACAACCACGGCAGTGAGGGAAAGCTCTCCAATCTGGGTTTTCATCTGCATTCCAACAACCCTGTATCTCCTTGGGAATAAATTTGTGCATTGCTGACAAGTCACTGCTGGGGAGTCCAAGCACTTTGTGTTGGTTTGTGCTCTGAAGGCTGCTCAGCTTCTCCATCGTCCTGCAGAGTTTGCAGAGTGGATTGTGATTTCTTGATGGTTTTAGTTCACGGGTATAAATCTGTTTTCTGGTAATGCTTAGACAGAGGTGGAAACTTCCCAGCCGTAAAGGAACCATTGACATCCCCAGGGTCCTGAGGACTGAGGACAGACCACTGAATGGAAAAGTTAAATAAAGGGTCTGAAAATTGGAGTTTCTGCTGTTGGCTCTTCAGCAGAGCTGTATGACTTCTTACACTGGCGTGAATAGTTTTACCTGGGTTTGTTTTTCCCTTGCTAAAGGGTAATGGTGATACTGATAATGTGCACAGGGATTATTCCGCACTGAAAATTTTTGCTGGCTGGCTGGGGTATACTAGGTGGGAGTATACAGGAGAATACACATCAAACTCATATCAGTGCTGGCCCTAATATAATTTCAATTATGCTTGCAAAACCAAAAAATATATATACAGCTTTGTCTATTTAGGTAGCTGAGAAAATAAATCCTTCAGTGGTATAAATGGCATCTCCATTACTGAAACATTTTTGTCATGGCTTTAGCAATATATATGCTGGAAAACTTTTAATGTAGACACACCCCTGAGGAACTGGCTGTCCAGCTCACTGAGAAGGTCACCTATGTACCTAACTGTCGTAGACACATTTGAAATTGCTATCTAAAGCCCACTTTTTCTCTTTTGAAATGATGGTTTAACACATTTCTCCATGTTTCCCCACACACCCATGAAGTCTCTATGAACAACATGGCATCATCTTCCCTCAGTCCCAAATCCAACCTACCTGTTGGTGTCCCTGCCTCTCAGACATACCTTGGCAGCAAAGCTGGGGGAGGGAGCCTGGGCTGGGCTGGAAAGAAAGTGGAAGGGTAGGACTGGGTTTGTCGACAACAGGCAGCAAAGCCTCTGTTTTTAACTAGCAAATAGAGAGACATTTCCCTTTAGTGAACAGACCTGCCCCTGTAATGCAAATGATGTGGAAGATTTATACCAGTGGGTGTAGATTTTACTTGTTTTAAGATACACAACTCCTAAGCCTATTTTTCTCTTTCTTTTCTGCCTCTGGAGCTAATGCGTTTAACTCTCAAACAGGAGACAGCTGGTTGTTAGCTTCAGCTTCTCTTGATGTTCATTTTCTTTTTAAGCAAGCTTGCATATTATTCTAGCTTAATTAGATCTTTCTGCAGATAAAATCCTTGGAAGGGGTCCACTCCCCTTCCCCCATTCTGCTAGGTTGCTTGCTTGCTTGCTTTCTTTCACATGTCCCTTCCCCAGTGAATATATCTGAATGTTACGTGGTGTTAATTAAGGATCTCAACTGCATATTTGTCTTTGCAAAGCTTGCCAGTGTGCACAGGCAACCGTGATTGATTGACAGCACACAAAGAACAATGGAGAAGCCTTAACAAGTCTTGGCAAAGCAATACAATCAGTGGAGAGCATGCGGAGGGGAAGAGCTTCACACAAGGACTTCAGGAAAATCTGTGCTTGGTGACTTTTATTTCCTTTTAATCAATGGCAGGAAACAGTTCAGCCACGCTGCATCTGGTGATAAAGTAGCTCCCCTAAAACCCACCACTAGATGAAATAACCACATGGCTTGAAGTAGAACAAGCTGTTCCAGAACATGCAATTGTATGGTTGTTCAGGGAAGTCTTAAGAAACTGTGATTCTTCCCAGAAGTTGCGTGGAGCGGGGAGATTTTGGTGTTGGGCTCTGCAGCTGTGCCAGGACAAGGTGCTTGTGACACTGGTGCAAAGAGTCCCCTCCTAGCTGAGGTCCTGACTAGCTGACCCAGGACTACACAGGTCAACCATCTGTTCTGCTGCCATCCTAAGGTAAAGCTTAAGCAGGGCAGAAGAGACAAAGTCTGGATTTACCTAAACTCGCACAGGAGGCCTTCCATAGGCAGAGTAAGCTTCAGTTGTGGGCACCTGCCCTGCACATCAGGGGAAAAGCTCATCCTGGTTCTGTCCATCAGGCACTGTCCATAGGGCTCACCTGGCTCATGTGCTGTGGTGGTCTCTGGAACCACCAAATCTGAGCACCTCACTGTTCCCCTTGCGTATTTGCATTCTCCTCACATTCTTAAGGGGTTAAAAACTGCTGCAAGCACAGCTTTACTGAAAAGGAGGCACAGAGATGCCATCTCTTCGGTTTCCTAAGCAATGATGAGGAATCCTAGGGCAGAACCAGGAATTAAACCTGGGTTTCTTGTTGGTGTTCCTTGGGGAGTTACCTTAGGGCTTCCCTGCCCGTGGGGACAGGACTATGGCTGGTAGCACATAATAAAAGGGTGCAGTGGTTCAGGCAAAGCACTGAGGAATCACAGCGGTCTGGGATCTGTTAACGGCTCGGAGCAGTAGCATAGTGCAGCAGCATTAGAAACTCCTTTCCCTCCATCTGTCATGCCTGCAGTGGTATTTGTGCAGGCAGATCTCTATGCCAAGGGGTCATGTTACGGTGCAATTCTCTGCTAACCATGTTACTGCATGGTTTTGCCTCACCTGTGTACACAGGTCCAATCCATGTTACAGCTCAGAGGACAAATTCCTTGCTAAAACAGAGTTTGACCTTATGTATGCCAGCAGGAATAACCACTGTTGCAGCAGGATTCCCAGGTACGTTCATTTTTCTGTGCAGAGAGGACTGCTCACACCAGTGAAGAAGGCTGCCGAAGTGAGGTGTGCGCTGTAAACTTTAGTGATGAATGATGTGCCAACCTATAAAAGTTTGCAATATCCTTTTAGCTAATTGCATAATTATTATTTCTTGCCTATTTTATCACCTTCTCCCTATCCTGCACTTGTCCCCAGAGTTGAGAAGCACTAAGGATCAGGCGTTTGGGTACCAAGAAAGCACTTGCAAGACCTGGAATCAATATTGTTGGCTGCTGCAATCCTTTGCACCTAGCCTGGGCAAACCCCTTACGGTATATCTGCACCAGGTGAACTAAGTGCTTGAGAAGTTCTACCTCCTTGTAGGCAACAGCTGAATAAATTAACCCAGGGACAACATGGCATAGCTATCTCCCCATCAATTTAGAACTCTCTTGAAGAGGTTGCCCGGGCTGCAGGGATGGCTCAGCTTCTTATGAAGCAGTTGGTGAACACTGTGGTTAACAACCCTCATCATTAAGGTAAATTAGCACCAACACAGAAATTTTTAAATTAAAAATGATCATATTGGATCACTCTAAACGTCTGTCTAGTCTAGTATTGTCTCTTCATTGGTGGTTGGTAGCAGATGTTTAGAAAGAACTGTGTGAGAAAGGCAAGCATGTAGTGGTGATTCTCCGGTGTACTTTGCCAGGCTGAAGCTTTCTAAAATCTTGCTCGTTAACAGAGCTTAATAGATCTGTCCACAACTTTGTCAAATCATTTTTTGAAATCTATTTTTGGTATACACAGCACTGTTGGCAGCAAGCTTCAAAATTTAACTATGTATTTGATGCAGGGTTTCCTTTTATTAGCTTTGAATCTGCCACCACATAACTTCATTTTATGCTGTTTCTTCTACATAATCCTGCCATGTAACCAAACTGCATGGAAGCCTTTCCTCAGTCATCAGAAACTTTTCAGACTAGTCTCTGGTCTACAGCTGCATGCCGGCGCAACTGTTGTGGTTATGTGTATGTGTCAAGGGGAGGTTGTTTTTCACTTAACCAAGTCCATACCAATATAACTCCCTATTTTAAATGACATTACAATAGCCTGAATAGGTCTGCTGCTGATTTAACTCCTCTCTTCTGGGAGGTGAAAGCTTTGCCAATGCAAAGCACTGCAATGCAATGCAAAGACCACACTCACTCAGCGAGCAGGGGTAGTCAAATGAGCACATTTTCAGCCACAGCTGTGTTACAGACGCTTTTCCAGCACTTGTGAGTTTTACCAGGGAGGTGTTTCTGCTGTGGAGATGGTGTGTTGTCAAGGCTGTGTTCCGTAGGAGCCTGTAACCCACAGGCAGAAAACAAGGCTTTGCTGCAAGAGTGACACCAGCAAGGTGGCTCACCCCTTTGCTGTCCTGGCTGGTATGCAGACCAGCAGACGTCTCGAGTGATCCAGCCTTTGAGGTTAAACCAGCCTGATGGGATGCAAATCTTCGAAAGAAAAAAGCACAAATATCCTCATGAGAATACTATACTATATAGGATACTATCCTATACTAAGGAGTCTTCCTGGCCGATAACTGTACTAATGACACGATCTTCATTGATGGCCTGTGCCTATGATTTGCATAAAAAGCTGTGTCCCCAAGACCATATCTGACAGTGATAAAAACCTTGATTTTTCAGGAACCTTTGAGTTTCTATTAAAAGAAGTGGGAGAGATTGTGAGTTCTGCTTATTTGAAATTCAGGCCATTTACTCAGGAGTCTAAATATGGAGTTGGACTTTTATTTTATGATATATTGGCCTTTGTCTTGGACTGTCCTAAAGCAAACATGATAAACTAACAAATGGCATAGAATTTTCAGCTACATTCTAAATGTTACAGCAGCAGAGAACGAAGTAGAATTACCAAAGGGTCAAAGGCATAGATTAGAAACATCATTAAGAAATGGTAAGAATTACTGATAAGTTTTAGTGTCTTTGTTTTATTACTTCCCTGTCTCAGTCAGGTCTGCAAACACGCTGATTCATGTTTAATTGAACAACAGCTTCATTGTGAAACCTGCCATTCTTAGCTCCAGCATAGAAAATATCTTTAAAAACACCACCCCCGCTTTCTAACATTGTACAGACAAAGGATTACAGCTCATCCGCCATAGGGTATACACTGCAAGTGACATCATCTTCCTTAATTTTCATTTTCTCCTCCATATGCAATGTGGCAAACAGCAGCAGTCTGGAGACCTGCGTGCTGTGTGTGCCTCTGTGCAAAGGGGCTGCCTTGCTGACAGCCTGCAACAAGCCCTCTCCTTCCCCCACCGCTCTCCCGCTCTTCCTGCACCTTGTGTCTGCGCCTCGGTCACGACCAGTATCCTCTGGGCCACTGCCCCATAGCTGCAGATGGGGCAAGGCAAGCGATGCTCTGCGGAGGTGTATAGGAGTGACCTTCAAGTGCCCAAAGCCCTTCCCATGCTCCGGGTTGTGCACAAGCAAAGATGCTTCCCACTTCCCTGAAAACAGCACAAAATGAAGCATGTTCTCCTTCCTTTGGCCGTGGCCTATTGTATGCTGCAACATTCGCTACCTATGATCAATCATGTATATTTGATTGCTCTCACATAAATAAAAACGGTTAGCTGGCTCAGAGCATTTGGCCTACATTTCACCGTTTTGCTCATGAAGCTGAGCTTGATAGGAGTGTGAAAAAAAACAGAGCTTGTGAAAGCCCTGGTATTGACACAGTTATGTCACAGAAAAAAAAAATATGTCTGGATAACTAATTTCCTTTTGAGGGATGTGTTCCTTTGGTGCTCTTATCTGTGGCTTCCACTGCTCTACTGGCAAGCCCCATCTCGAGATCGTGCAATGCGTAGATGACGGGGTATAGAGTCCAGCTTGGCTGTGACTCAGCCCGTATGGTGCTGGCAGCTTGTCACTCTAGACAGTAGTCTGATGACCTTGGTGCAACTCCCAGGAGTGGTATGCATCTATTGCAAAGTCTAGACTTGAGGAGAACGCGTGAGAGGCTTCTGACCTGCCTCTAATTTAGGATACTGCAGCCATGTGCTCAGGAGTGCATTCACCCCAGCTTATTTCAGTTCCAACATACAGGGCACGGTGCAGTGGAAGATGCAAGCATCTTTGGAGAAGAGTGCATGGTCCTTTTAGGTCAGATGACATATGCAAGCATGTATGCAGGATGCCCCATGCTATGGAATACACATCTATATCTGCCTTAGACCAGGTCAAGTATTACCATAAAGTTAACTCAATGGAGTGGTCAAAATTGACTTAACCGAGGCTAAAAGTGACAGCTCAGTACAGATAAGCCCTTCATTTTTAAGCTGGTTATTTACATTAGATCAGCCTGTGTGAGTCACAGCATCTGACCTGAACAGCCCGTTGCGCCACCTGGGTAAGAATTTGTCTGGCTCTGTCATTTTTTACCATTTTTTAAATGCCTCATGCAGTCATGACTAGTAGAAGGAGGCTGGAAGCTTCTCTGGAACAGTGACGCCTTCCCTCCTGCTCTCAGTTTTAACCTTTAGTCATTTTGCTTTCAGCCAAAATTGCTGATAGCCCTCTCCTCCCATACTGTGCATTAAAGATTATGAAAAGCTAATGAGAAAAGCTAAAACTCATTTGCTTACAAAGAGTAATTCCAACTCTCTCCTGCAGCAAACGAGAAAAGTAGGCAAACATAACGCATTTGTCATAGACTGTTGAATATGCTGTGTTGTATTCAGCTTCGTGTGAGGGTACTGTCGGAAAGGTCTGGGCATAAAGCCCTGACAGGTTAACGACGACTCCAACATTGTTTCTACAGGGCTTGTCAGAGCGCTGTAGCTTTCCAGAGGACTGGCGTCTGAGGAGAGGTTGGGGCCCACGGGATCCTGGCAATAGAGAAGGTGTAGGGTGGGGATCTGTGAATGTTGCAAGAGAAGATCATCTCCACAGATCGCTGCCTAATGACTGCACCCAGCTCTACTGCGGACCCATAAGCTTTGGCCAGATGGGCCTATGAATCAGGGTGCCAAACAGGGGTGTTGCCCCCAGTTCTCCAGTAAACATCTGTTTAGTGTGACCAAGGTCAAGTCACTTTTGCCACCTCTCAGTTTCTGCCTCAGGAAAAGATAAGAAATGGTGCTTCTTGTCCTTAGTATCATGTTAAGATCCAGCACCGGAAAACTTCTTGTATGTGTTCTGAACATTACTGATGATCCCAGAATGCTGAGACAGTGCAGCATGGTGAGTCTAGTCTAATAGGACTAAAATACTTGTGAGTGAATTACCTCCCCTACAGAGGCTATTTTCCATTTTTCTGTCTTGCTCATTTTTATGCTTTATTCCAATGTGTATTTGAATCTCTGCACTGCCCAACCTCATTCTGCTATTTGGGTAGGGGAAGGGAAAACGCTAAATTCACGGCTCATGTTACCATCTTGAAGCTGCCCACCAGGTTCTCCTGTGGAGTGCCCGAGGCAGGGACCACCCCGTAAAGCTCACAGGCTTTGGTGTTCCTGTTCCACCTGCTTTGCTGACACGGTGAGGTAGACAGACGGAGCCGCTGTATGTCCTCAAGAACCCGAGTACAGCAGTCACAATAAAAGAGAGGTGTTTGAGGTTAGGAGAAATTTGCATTCATGCTGGTGTAATAATTTCAGAACCCTGGAAAAGGGTTTTTGCCCTCTTTTTTTTTTAAGCTGCTATACAGCAAAGCTGCATCCCCAAGAAAGCAATGACTATGGATTTGCACAGTAAGGCACATCTGTGAGAGGCAAAAAGATTATAAAAAAGTAGTTGACTAAAAGGAAAATTGGTTTCAATGGAAAACATGCATCCAACAAAATGCCTGGAACAATTTGACTGCAGCAAATACCTGACTTTATAGTTCAGTCAGAGATAAGTTATCAGGCTGAATGAAGAAGTAATGTAAAGAAATTATACTCTCTGTGTTATGCTGGAAGGGCAGAATAAATGGTTGCCAGACTTTGCGGTCTTGAAGGACTGCGGCATTTTCATGGATCTTCTACACAGTGTTGCTTGCAGCCAGACAAGACACCTGCTAGCTCTGTCTTCCCGTCTTGCCTCTGCTGCTTGGGTCTGTTGCAAAACCTGATGTGGTAGGGGTAGAAAAAGAGTGTAGCAGTGCTAGATCCACAGAAAACATTTCCAGCCATGATAGAAAGGTAGTGGAGAGAAAAGCTGCTTTCCTGGATACTTGTGTATGTCTGGGCTCCCCCACTTCTGCTCCTGGCACTTCTTTTGGATAATCCGAAACAAGTGCCTTCTTCTCTCTCGGATGGATTCTTTACAAAGGAAAACTGAGGGAAAAGTCATTTAAGTGAACTAAAAGCATGAATTTCAAAGAGGTGAATGAACTGCATTAAAGTGGACACCTTTAGTCAGAATTAGGGTAGGCTAAATTAAATGTTCTTCAGTCCACTTAGGAGGTGAAGTATACTGCAGAGAATAAACATACCTTTAAGTTAAAATACCCATGTGGGGGTTTAATGTGATTTAATTAAGTTTTTAAAAGTTTTGTTAGCTTGCAAAGGTCATTCAAATTAGGTTTCCAGAGCGTCTCCGTGTAGGCAAACCCAGAGTTTCTCTCACTGATGAACCTTAGGAAAGCAATGCTGCTGGACTTGCTTCATTCATACCTGAAAGGTGCTTTGCTCTGTGGGAGGCATGAGGCAAGACCTTCTTAGTTGTCTCTCATGCGTGCAGCAGACGCAGGCTTCGGGCAGCTGCCTGTGTCTGTGCGAGGCTCCCGGGTGCACCCCCCTCCCAGACACCTGCCAGCTAGCAAGGACGCTGCCGTCACCTGC
Organism: Falco naumanni; assembly: GCF_017639655.2. Lineage (NCBI taxonomy): Eukaryota > Metazoa > Chordata > Aves > Falconiformes > Falconidae > Falco > Falco naumanni. The sequence goes on along the minus strand of NC_054058.1, from coordinate 7,356,069 downwards.
ACAAAGCTGTATGCAAGGTGGCAAAACACTGGCTCTGCTCTTTCTTCTGCCACATACCACATGTACCTACCTGCTAGAAACGGGGCCACAACGATGTATATGCATTTGCTCTTTAACACGCTTTGAAGCTGAGAGGGGAGAGAGGGGTTTTGCAGGCCTGTTGTGTGCACCTGATGCGGGGGACTTTCCTGTGCCATTTCGTTATGAGAACTCAACTGCAGCAGATTCCTGGAAACCTGATCCCTGAGATAAACATGGAAGAACTGAAACTTCGGTATCTGTCCAGTGCTTCAGACTTTCAGTTCAGAGGCAGGTCAGAGCCTCCCTGACCTGGAACAAGGCTGTCAGTATAAAGATAGCTGCTCTCAGTTGCAGGCACCCAGCAGGCCTAGGTGGAGGTAAAAGTTACATTAAACAGCCACTCTGCTTTCCGAGTCACATGAGACCTACTGACATGCATTTTCTAAGAGACTGATGACATTTAAAGCTCTTTGAGTAAACTATTTGCTTTCCATTTATAACAGGATATTCATCCCACTGCTTGTCACAGGAGTGAAGCACACTGATCACCATCCCAATGACCAAATGTTTGCCATCTCAAAAATACTCTCCTGGAGAATAAAATATATAGCTTCATTGTTAAATTCGGTCTCATCAGTAATGATGGGACAGGTTCTCTTACAAAGGTATCAGGTTTAAGAGAGCACCCATCTTACTAATCACACCAGCCTCTTTCCAGATGGCATTTTGAATACAATATAGACCAGGGGCTTTGCTAACCAATCCATTATTCAATTAATTAGCACTTATAAATTAAATATGTGCCTATCAGAGTGTGTCTTTCCCTGTAGCAAGCCTCTTCTCACAGCATGGCAAAGACGGACTGTGAGTCAGTGGGTCACCACAGGTGACATGCAGGCCACCGCAGTCAGGTGTCTGGACTGAAGAATGAGAGGCAATCCCCATGTGCTAGGAGGCTGCAGCTGAAGAAGTAGCTGAGCTGAAGATTCTGAGCTCTTTGTGTGCTCTTACTTTATAGGCTAGTATGCTCTTTGGTGGTGGTGACGTATGGGTGACAGCTCAAATCCCAGTGCGACAGTAAGATGGACACATAGCCAGGTACCTCACTCTTCTAACAAACCACTGTGTGTCCACTGAAGTCTGTGCCACACGGGAAGGCTGATCTGTGGCCCCCCTGAGGGTGGTGGTGGGGGAGACCCATAGCAAGACCAGCGACGGTTTTAAGCCACCTTGCTGACCCATGTTGACACACATCAGTGCAAAGCCCAGCACAGGCTATAGCTTTTCCATGTATGGCTGAGACCTGCCCTCACCTCTGCACGGCTGCTGGCCTCTAAAGCTCGCTCAGATGAACTTGCAGAGGCTGCAGTAACATTGCCGAGCTGCAGGGTCAGGTGCCGGATACAAACTGCTTCTCCAAAGTGAGACACAGATTAGGTGCAGGACTACACCCAGTTTACTTAGCTGTCAGTGCACTCCCTGGCTTGGCAACTCTCGAGGTGGCAGGCTGCTGGCACCTGGGAGGTCACAGCGGTCACTCTGTACTTGCCCTGTTCTTAGGCTTTTTTTCTAGGTAGTTGCTACTGGCCGCAGCTGGAGAAGACAAATTGGATTAAATGGATCTTTGGTGCATTCCAGGTGTAGGCAATCTTACGTTCTTAAAATCAACAAAACTAGCTTGTAGTAAAACCAGTTAGCTAAGGCCATTTTGGTACTGAGTGTTCATTTGTGGAGTGCTTTGAACATCGGGAAATAGTAGCTAATCTTTGATTCTTGGTAGTGACTGCTTTTTCAAAAGGAGCCATGGGTGGGGAGAAAAGGGAATTTCTGTTCAGTTCCTGATGCTGGTTGCCTGGGGAATACTTTTAACATGCAGAAGAACAGATTTGCACGTTGGTATTTTGGGGACGTTTCCCATGAGAACAAAAGTACAAGTCAAAACTCTAGCTGACTTGGGGGTCTTGTCACGATTATATTCTCCAAGGGTTCATGTTATTCAGCTGATAAATAGGGTTTAAATAACAGAAAAACAAAGGTATCGCTTTATGTAAATAACAGCAGCATCACCGCATGTGCTGTCTTCCTCCAGCCGTCCCAATGTTAGACCAGATGTGACAGAGTTATTTGCTTACGGTGTTCACTTCCCTCTGCCCATAACTTCTGTGGTCTTACTCAGCCAGAATTGATAGTTTCTGAGAAATTCCCGATGGATCTGTGGACACCAGTGATACAAGTGCCCAGGTCCCATCATGCCTTTGCAGAACAGATCTGCTTTGATGCGGGTCTGGTACAAAAGTCCATGTTAAATTTATCCTGCCTGTTAAAGCAGAAAGGCTGAACCGTGGAAAGTTGAAGCAGATTTTCCAAGGTACACAAGCATCTAAACCCACAAACTGACACCCATACAGCTTTTCAAATCATCCATACAGGTCAGGTCCCTAACTCCTACTGATTATAATGAGAAAGACTTAAGTGCTTTTTAAACTGTCTGTCTGCCTCCTTTGGCCTGTGTGACGTGTTGTGGTCTGTGCAGGACTGGTTAAAAGAGAAAAGGGAATTTCAGAATGCAGCGTGGTTAACCATGGCACTGAATTTATGTCAGAGGAACAAAGACAGACAGTCCCCATCACAGCTGCATGATGTCTTTTGTCACAATAACTGGACATTTAGGACGGGAGAGAGATTGTCCCATCAAAATGTCTTTGGTTTTTATATGTGTTGTGTTACTGTGTTGCAGGTGAGGGTGCAGGGTGGGTCATCACAGGATGTTGCAGTGGAACCAGACAACCCAGATCAAAGCAAAGACCACCAAGAAGCCCACAGTGGACAGCAGGCTTCCTGGTTTGCAGTTACCTACCTTCGGTTGGTAAGAACTTTTAGTGTGGACAACGCTGAAGTAATCTTTACAATTATCACAGACATCTATGAGTTGTTCCAGGGAAAGGCCGCTGGCAGGCACTGTAAATCATGTAGCATCCCACTGTGGCCCTGGCTGCACAATTAAAAGGTGATGTTTAGGAACAAGTTGAACTCTAACTTACCATTTCCATTGCCAGCTCCTGTGTGATGCTGCTTAGATAAGTCTTGCTCCTGATGGCTAAAGATAGAAATGTTTTTCTACTCTGATTTTATTTTCCTTCTTAAATTCAACTCGAGCAGGCCTCAGAATAGTTTTGGAGTTTATTTAGTTCTCGTTCCTTGACTTGGTTTTGTGCTGGACGTCCCAGACTGGCTGGTGCTGGAGACAGCAGAGCTCTAACTCAGGCAGCCAAACAGGCTGGTGCCCAAATAAAACCTGCCATCAGAAATCCCTTATGGGCTATGTTTAGGGGCAAGGGGAGAGTGAAGCTTTGCAATCTTGCTGCCAAGACAGAAAACTAATACCGGCCTGTTTTAATGGTGCATAATGCTGACACACCCAGTAGGAACTGAATGGGGACCATTTTGTTTGGACCAGCAGGGGTGAAGCCAAATAAGTCCCCCAGACTTGCAGCTGCTGGCTGCATCGGGAGCTCACGGAGCTGCCTGAGCTCAGTGACTGCACACCAGGAAGGTGGCTGCCACTCTAGTAAGGGCTCCAGGTTGTCACAAAACATGTGCTGTTGTTGCCAGCTTCATAGCTAGTTCCTGAGTAGTGCTTCTTTCCTGTGTTGCGGTCACTTCCAGGTGTGCCAAGGAAAACAGGATGGATTTTGTGCAAGAAAGTATTTTCAAATTATTTTCAGTAAGAAGATGAGAGTAATTTTTCCTGCATTTTTCCGGCAAAAGGAGAAATTCTGGCAATATGGTTTGACTTCTGCAGCCTTCACAAGTTGCCTCTGTTTCCATCAGAACAGTGTTGATAGCTGGCAGGTTTCACCACTGGTGGCTGGGCTCAGCCAGAGGAACTCTATACCGTCCACCAGAAGTATTTATCCCAGTTATCAAACACCAGGCACACAGCATGTTGTCTCTATCGCATCCCTCTTTTCTGTCTCCAGCTGCCCATCAGTCCACGCCAGAAACCATCCCTTGTCCTGCACCTCGTCTCCACTTCAACATGAAGTCAATCTTTACCCAATCACTGAGCATATAGGCCTTCTCTTGCCAGAACTGGTCAAAAAAAATCTTGTCAGTTGATCATTGCTGCAGGAAAAAGTGGCTCACCTCATGTAGATTAAACCAAACCAGGTTTGAAATGGTTTATTGATTTATTAAGGACATGTAACTAACGGACAATCAGCAAACTATACATGCAGGATCTATGTCAGCAATACAGCAGTTCAAGCACATTAGACACTTAGAAAACACTAATAAATTCCTGCAAATTCCTATACGCGCTTCTGTAACTAATCCCCAGTTGTTCTCATCCCACACACACCGTCACCCAGCCCTCTCTCACTGGCAGCTGGTCACTTCTGGGAGCACGGGGCCCTCGCTTATGCCCCACTCCCACTGGAGTCGTGGCCACTCCAGCTCTAGGGGTGCCCATGGTACTCCCTGCTATCAGCTAATGCACCCGCTGGTGGGAAGGCACCCCAGCAGGTCACCCACACACGCAAAGTGTGGGTCCCTACATGCTGCACCCCACAGGGTCAGGCCATGCGCAGGGTGCTAGCTGCTGATGGTGCCTGACAGCTGGGGAAGCTGCTGCGTCTGGCCTTGGCAGAGGCTGTGGTGTGCCAGTCTGGGTTTAGCCTGCTGCTCTGTTCCCAGTCTGAGGCCGATCCCTGCTCCATTACAAACTTCTGTGCTTCTTTTATACGGCTTTTCAAACCAACTCAGTCTTTGTTGTCATTCCCTGGTTACCACTTAACCCAGCTGATGGCTGCCATCCTCTTCAGCATGATCAGATGAAGACTGATGGTTTATTATCTCTTCAGCAAGATCAGTTTTGGGCAAATGCACTCTCCGACACTTTTGGGTTTTCTATCCTCACATGCTGTTTACACTCACTTATCTGTCTTAACAACTGTTGTTTTCCACATCATTTTGCCAAGGATGAGCTCTGCAGGTACCCCCACAGGTTATATTACACAACTATCAAACTGATATTAAGGAAAAGAATACTGACCCCATGGCTGGACTGGGGAGGGGGGGGGAGGTTATTTCTAGGTATATTTACTTTCTCAGTGCCTACCAGTTCACAATTTTTTTAACTTAGTTACCAGAGCTTGCGCAGCTATATGCAATTCATCTGTTCAAATGCAGTCATTGTGCTCAGAGGACCGACTACATATGTCTATAAACTTAATCCCGAGTGACCCCACGCCTTGGGGGGATGACAAGGAGGGGAAAGAGGAAGACTTGAAAGGTAATTTTGTCATACCGTGTTCTGGGAGAGTACAGACCTAGCCTGAGCCAGTGTAATGCACAGCAGCCCCTGAGCAGGCTCTGTTTCTCCTGAATTTCCCAGGAAGAAAATTGGAGGGCAGTCCTAAGGCAGTGCCTAGCAGGACCGGGAAGCTGGCATGGGGGTCAAACACCAACACCTCCCTTTCTGGGACACCAAGGGCAGTTCTTGAGGGTCTGGGACACCAAGGGCTGTTCTTGAGGGTTGCTCCTCTCCCTTTGAGAGGGGTGTAAAATGCCGGTGTGCCACCTGGCCTCTTGCTCACCATCTGCAGGGCCACAGCAGCTCTGATCGCCTGTTTTGTGCCTCGCCCTCTCTCACCTGTTGTGTGTGATGCAGGCTGGGTGCCAAGCTCTTGAGCTGCTGCCCTTTCCCAGCTCCCGGCCACGCAGCCTGAGGAGGCCCAGCCCCGTTTGTTTGCAGTGGCAGCCCATGAATAGTAACTACTTGAGGCCATTTTGCACACTTCTGTCATCTTATAATTAGCACTTGGTCCCGCAGTCTGTAAGAGTCCCTTCCCCCTCAGCGTGCCTCTCCTTCCTCTGCTGCATATTGCAGCAGCATCGGCAGCCCCCTCAGAGGTGGTTCTAGATCATGTATTACCCTAAGTCCCTGTGTGTGACCGTCAGCAGCACAGTCTCATTTTCCCCCTCACAATGGCACAAATGGGCAGAATAGTCACCAACCTGGACAAATCCTGATTTTGCTTTGTTCTGCGCCAGGCTCTTCTCTTTTGCTGCTACATTAAAAATAATTGCGTCGTACCCCCTGCTCTGTAAGTGAGACACCTCTCCTTGTCCTAAGTGCTTTCTCCCAGTCCTGCAAGGCAGGGAACCCAAAGGAAGCAAGGATCTCATTGCTGGCTATGCCTAAACCCACCAGAGAAAATCAGAGTGCTCTTCACATGCTCACTCCCCAGGGCAGGGAGATAAATGCTTAACAACTTCCATCTTGCAGGCTGCTCCTTCCCAGGTGCCAGCGCACAGCTTTCCCCAGCCCAGTCCTTCCTCCTGCAGCTGATCTCCTGGGCAGGGCTTGCTTTGCACATTTTGTTCTTGGCTGTTTCAAACATCGCCTCAGGCCCTTATCGCCTCAAAAAATCAGATCGTATAGCGGTGGCCTTAGAGACAACCTGATTGATATCTGAGCAGCTAAACAAACAGTGAATTTGAATAAAATTTGGCACCTTGTTGCTTATTAGTTGTGCTGATTCTGAGAGGGTAATTCACCGACATCAGGTAAAGTGCATGTCATGAGCATGCGTGGCACTGGGGTTGAGCATGCGTGGCACTGGGGCTTCAGGCGTGTGCAAGAGCTGCAGGAACGGTGTGCAGCCCTCATGAAGGGCCTTTTGACCGTGCAGATCCTGCACGCCCCAGCCTGTGCAGTCACAGGGATTTGGTATTGCTGGCCACTGCCAACCCAACAGGACTTCTCTGTGTGTTTATACAGAAACGCAGATGCATGCAGGAAGAGGAGAGAGTTTCCCAGTGATCCTTAAATAAACACTGGTGAAGCTAAGCTCCTGCATCTCAGCTTCCGCAGCACCACTAGAGCTGGTGGTAATGGTGAGAATGTGCTCAGAGGAAGATATGTTTCTGGGTGGCCATTTACTATGTAATTGTGATACAATTATCAGCTACTCTCTAGCTGCTTCCTCCAAACTCATTCTCCATGGCCTTAGGAAATAGTGCTGTGGGAGGGTGTATCCCATTCAGATCTTCCCTGATTTCAGGATCACCATGATCCTGCCTGAATATCCCATGCCTGTTTTATTTTGCATGACTCTGTTGCTCAAGCAGAAGGCAAGGGCTGCACCAACTGCTGCTGTTGCACGTGCTGTGAACTGCCTTGTGTGGCGTTTTCCTCTGCGGACCCGATGAGCTGAGTCCTGGCCCATGGATAACGTGCAATACAGCATCCAAGGGGCAGTCTGTCTGGTGAGCAGACTTCATACTTGGGTGACACCACTGCGCACCCACACATGATTCCCAAACTGCTCCCCTTTGTAGGGCAGCATACCTGGGACATAAATTGCACCCAGGGCATTAGTAGGAGAGCTGGTTCAGTTCCCAGGCGGCCAGTGCAGACCTGGCGGCCCAGCAGCCAAGAGAAAATGCCTAGTTGGCTACAACAGCAACTGTGCTGAGACCTGGGAGTTTAAAAAATGGGTGGTTTTTCCTCCAGTGGTGCTTGTCTATTTATTGGCTTGATTGTAATCACAGCCGCCTTAACTTGTAACTGATACTGTCCTCCCTGCCGTGTAGATGATGTTCGCTTGGGTATCAGATGCTGCTGTGTGTGTTTGCTTTTGTTATCACCCACCATCAGCAGGTCTCTTTAAAAGGCCAGATCTGACCAGACACCAAGGAGAAGAGAGAGATGCCATTTATTGTCTTCCTTCTAGCTGATCAGCTCTTTCCCATCGCATAAATGCCAGTGAGGGCTGACTAGGATGAAAATCCATGTGGCACATCCTTTGATCATGCATAATGTATCATGGAGCGTTCAGCAAACCAGATACTCCCAATTAAACATGCACAGCCTTCTAGGCACACGGCCTCTCTGCACCTCCTGCATGATACCTGGCCTCTTTCTTTCTGAGCCACAAGCCTGCACGGCTTTGAGAAATATGGTTGTACGCCTAAAGCTAAGGAGGCCACAGTCAGCCTCTGGCACCAATGGTGGCCTGACCTTGAGGGTATCTGGCCTGTGTGGAGCTGGTGTGGGTCCAGTAGGCTAAGGCTGGTGGCCTAAAAAGCAGGTCTCTCCGCTGGCTGCCTCAAGCTGGCTCTGCATTGTAGCCATGGGTCACTTAGAGAAGGGTGCCACATTGCAACTTGTCCCTGACTGCTAGCTTAACGGCCTGGGGAGGGTGGAGGTGATGGTGGCCAGACTGCTGCTGGAGATCCACGGCGAGCATGCTGAGGCTGGCTGGGTGGGTGCTCCTCCGTTCCATTTCAGGCAAGGTCATTCTTGCAGGCGACCTCCAGACTAGGTACCAACTAGGTGGTACCAAGGGTGGGCCTGTCTTACGTGCACTCATCCCAGTTCCCAAACCCATAAAAAACCAAACCAAACCAAACCAGAAGATGGAGTTAAAGGTGAGAGAACATACTAGTAGCTTAAGGGCAAGAAAATATGTGTAACACAATACTGCAGCCGAACAGGAAATTCAGAGGTAAATCCAAGTGTGCTCAGTACAGCATCCAAGGGGCAGTCTGTCTGGTGAGCAGACTTCATACTTGGGTGACACCGCTGCGCACCCACACATGATTCCCAAACTGCTCCCCTTTGTAGGGCAGCATACCTGGGACGTAAATTGCACCCAGGGCATTAGTAGAAGAGTCGGTTCAGTTCCCAAGTATGTAAATCCAAGTATGCTTGGATTTACACGTGTAACATTTACCATCCTTCAATGGCGCCACGGGAGCAAGGCACCTGTGACGATGGAGCACATTAATGATGGTGCATTAAATCCTTTTTTGTAAATTATTATTATTTTCTGTTTTCCTGTAAGGTACAAGCGTAGGATTGATGAGAGCCAGGCAGCAGGACGAGTTCCCAGGCTGAGATGCCGGGGCCCCTCGCCTTCTGGCCTCCCTCAGCTCCTCCCTGGTGGGACACAAGGTAACGTCCCTTTAAGGTCACCCCGCTGCCCCCCCGCGTCCCCGGGACAGCGTCCCCGGACTCTGCAAAGCGCAGCGCACCGGGCCGGGGTCGCGGGAGGGGGGAGGCGGCTCTGGCGGCCTCACGTGGGGAGCCCCGAGGGGGCCCCGCCGGCACGGGGAGGAGGTGCCCCCACAGGGAGACCCCGGGGCCCGGCGGGTCGGGCCGGGCAGCGGCCGCGGGGCTGGGGCGGGGATGGGCAGAGGCGTTTTGTGCGCTGCCCTGAAGGTCACCCGCAAGGGCGGCCGTGGCCCGTTGTTCCCTCCCCCCGCCCCCCATCCCCGCCAGGTGCTTCCAGCGGCGGCCGCTCGCACGGAACGTTCCGCAGCCGCGTTACACGTGAGCGGGCCGTGGCGCGGCGGGACCGCAGAGAGGGGCGGGCGGCCGGCGCCGAGGGGGGAGGGGATGGGAGGCAGCCGATGCTCCGCGCCCGGCCGACCAGCCTGCGCGGCGCGGCGGGGCGGCCCGGCGGCCGCACTAGCGGGGACCCGCAGGGCGCGGGGGGGCCGGTCCGGCCGGGCGGGGCCTTTGCGGCCGCGGGAACGAGCCACGCACGGGCGCGTGCCCGCGCCGTACAGGTGTGCAGTGCCCGCGCACACATGCGCACGCGGACGTGCCTGCAGCGACCGGCGGGCGCGCGCCTGCTGCCTCCCGCCTCGCGCCCGGTGCGCGTGTGCGCGCGGCGGGGCAGAGCCCAGGTGCGCGGCGGGGCGGCCCGGAGCCCCCGCGCGGCAGCCGGTGCCGCAGCCCGCCCCCCCCCCCTCCCGATCCCGCCGCTCCCGCCGCCGGCGCGCCCCCACCGCGCTCCGCCCGCCGCCGGGCCCCGCCCCGTCCCTGCGGAAGGCCCCGCCCCGCGGCGCTCTGTCACCTCCCATTGGCGGAGCCGGCGGAGGGGCGGAGCCGGCGGTGTATATGAAGGGGCGCGGCAGGCGGGGAGCGCGGCTGCTCTGTGCCCCGTGGGCTCGGCTCCGCTCCCCTCGCCGCCCGCCGCCGCTCCCGCCCGCCCGCGCCCCCAGTCGCTTCCCCTCCCCTTCCCCCGCCGGGCCGGTGCCGCCGGCCGCCCCGCAGCGCGGGCGGGCGCACCCAGAGCTTCCCGGTGCCGCGGGGCGCGGAGCCCGGCCGGGGCCTGCCCGCGCAGCCCGCCGAGGGCTAGCCTTCCCCCCGCCGCTCCAGCGCCCGCCCGTTCGCCATGGCCCGCGGCAAGGCCAAGGACGGCGACGGCAACTGGAAGAAATTCATCTGGAACTCGGAGAAGAAGGAGCTGCTGGGCCGCACCGGGGGCAGCTGGTGTGAGTGCCGGGCCGAGGGGGCCGGGTCGGGGGGCGGCGGCGATGCGGCGGGCACTGCAGCACGGCCCGCCCCGCCTCCGCCGGCTGCGGCGGGGCTGCGGCCCCCGGGGAGGGCGCCGGGGCTGGGGCCGGCGCGGCCCGTCCCGTCCCCGCGGGGTGAGGGCGGGAGGTCCCGTCGTGTCGTGGGCGCCCTGCGGGGGCCGGGGCGCTGCCCGCCGAGGTGTGACTGCAGGTGGGGCCGGGGGTGAGGCGGGCGCGGCCCCCGGCCCCGCGATGGAGCCCGCGGCGGACCGACCTTGGCGAGGGCGCCTCGTCCTTGGGTCTCCTTCCCCCGCGGCTGGCCCGGCCTGGGAGCATCGCCGTCGGGGAGCCGGCACTCCCAGCCGTCGTCTGCCTTAGACCTCTGCGTGGCTGTTCTTTTTTCCTCCTTTTTCTCTGGATAAAGGGAACCGAGCTCGTTTGACCTCGTCGAGGGCAAACAATTGGCTTTTAATGCCCCCGTGAGAAGGAAATGGCCATGTGTGCATTTGTGATTAAATGCTCATCATGTATTTATTAGGTGCTGTACAAATAGCATTTAGACTAAGAGGCTTTTAACGTTTTCTTTACGCAAATAGATAGCCTTCCAGTTGCTGCCAACCACAGCTGGTGTGCCACCCTTGCGCCGTTGAATTCGGCTCCTGTTGTAATGGATCAGCTGGAGGTGCCACATCCGGAGCCGCCAGCTTTAGCTCTGGCGGGTGGACTAGGGCAGGCTTCTGCTCTATCCTTACGTGAGCAGAATCGGGTTGTGGGTGCGCATGGATAGGTATTTTCTGCTCCTGAGGCACCAGGCAACTGCGCAGTGCTTCAAATGCGGAGGCTGAACCAGGTCCTTCTCCCAGACTGCCTGTACCTATCCACCTAGGACTGATTTCCATTTGCGGAGCCGATCTGCAGGGTGATGGTCCGATTGCTCTGTTAGAAGCCTACCTGTTGCAGGAAGCTTTCTCGTTCGACCCTGTCGTGCTCAGTTGCTAGACCCACTGTGTATTTGCTGAGACCTCGGAGTGGTTTTGACCTTTAAGGTGTCTTTGGTGTTAAAAGCATCCTGGCTGGGAACCTGATTAAATAAGCTACCTCCCAGCGTTTGCCTTTTGATGTTACAAAACTCAAAGGCGTTACGCTGCAGACGACAGCATTAATGTTTGGTTTGCTACAACAGCACCTCCTATGACCGTGCTCTGGAAAAAATTTCCACACGTCCCTGACGTCACAGCCATTTGCTTTACGCTGCCTGGATACCAAAGAGTGCTTTTAACTCCTGGAGCGCCACGCTACTGCACCCAGCTCTGCCTTCCTGCCCTGGCTGCCTCTGGTGCACGTGAAGAAGATGAGAAGATGGAGTGCCTTTCTGACAGAGTCCCTCAGCCTCAGAGTCGCTGGCTGGCCCTCCTGCTTGCCTGTCTTTCATAGACTTGGAAGGAAAACAACCAGAACCACCTGCTTTCATCGGGAGGCTTCTCCAATGATGGAGCTTTTTTGGGAGGGGCTGGGGAGTGAGGAGGAATGCTTCCACCTACTGCTTCCTCCCCTTCCCTTATAGCACCTTGCTTCAAGTCTTTTAAATAAACCACCTCTTTTTTTTGTGTGTGTGATTAGATGAAGACAGTCCGAGATGAAGCAGACTCTCCTTCAAGTACTCCTTGGCCGCTGCGCTGGCCTGCTTGTTCCTGTAGCCTGATTAGCATATAGTTGCTTGGCACGGTCTGGCTTATCCTTCCCGTAGGCGGCCTGGTGATGCCTAGTACGGCATGTTACTGTGCAGTTAATCAGTTGAGATAATCCTTGTAAACTGGTAACTGATACCCAGTCTGAGCCGTGCTGTGTCTCCAGGTTCTTCTCTACTCTCTGCTTCCCCCCCCCTCCAATTATTCTAGGCATCTCCCTTTAGACCAATGCTAAAATCAATCTCTCATTATGATGTACTTCACCTTTTAATTGATACGAGCAGCACTGGAGTGCCTTAGCAGACACAAGGCTGGTAAATGTGTGGTACTGTGACACGTCTGAGGACTTACCTACGTTTGAGTGTTGGAGTTGATTTGGGACCGAATTCTGCTCCCGTTGTCTGTAATGGAGGTGGATAGCCTGAATTACTAGGGGACATGAAGCTCTACAACGGCTTGTAAACCTGAATGAAACGTTTACTGTGGACTCTCCTGGATATAGCTCTGAGGCCTAGAGCTTTGGGAATGGGTGTCCTTCAGAGCATGCCCATAGTAAGGCTTCTGGCGGTTGGGCACTTGCTTTGCTGAAAGTTTGTCACCTGTGATGCTGTGTGATGGTAGTGCTGGGTCAGCCAAGGGATCCTTCAAAACGTGGAAGAATGCAGTTTAATTGCAGATTCCAACTCACGGATTTCTAGGTTTTCAGGGGCTCATGCTCCCAGCCCGTCTTAACAACTGGAATGACTTATGTTTCTGTCCGCATCGGGGCGTAATCTCACTGTTAGTACGTGCCTCTGCAGCAGGGCTTGTCGTCTGAATTCAGTGCGCTGGGCTCTTCCTTGAGAGTGGTAAAAGTTGCAAGTTTTGTCCTGAAATGTGACTGCCTTGAGGGCTTGATTCGATTCCTCTTTCTGTTTGTTTTCTCTTGCAGTTAAGATCCTCCTCTTCTATGTCATCTTCTACGGTTGCCTGGCAGGTATATTCATTGGGACCATCCAAGTGATGTTGCTCACTGTCAGTGAATTTGAGCCCAAATACCAGGATCGAGTGGCACCTCCAGGTAACTAAATAGGAGGCCCATGTTTGACTTGGTGCAAGCTGTTCTGGGGAGGCGGCTTGGTTACTCACCTCCAGAAGGAGGATGAAATAAGCGTGTCGTTGCTGCAACACATATTTGTAGGGGGTGGGTATGTTCTCAGCCTTCTGTGTTAACAGTACTGGGGCTTGAAGGCAATCCTGCTAGAATTAAAGGTTGCATCACATAAAAGATGTCTCCCATCTGATATGAGCTCAAACCTGGGTTGCTCCTCTTCCCCTAAACCAGAGTGATGGAGTGAGGTTAAGAGGCTTCACTTGGGGATGAGCTGTATGAAGAAGCTGGGTTCAGTTTATTTTTCTTCATAGCCACTGTGTTCTCATGGGTAAGTGAAGGGACAAAGGTACAGCGTTAGCTTTATCTGTGAAACTCGGGTGTGCAAGGAGAAAGGGGACAGTACCAATTCTGAATATGCTTAACTGGGTTGTGTTAGCAAACACTGAACTACGCGTGAGTGATCTGGAGTAGATCTACTAATTTAGATTTACTAATGGGCATTTCCCTTTGTTCTGTTGTGGGAGGTTAACGGTGGGTCTTGTAGTTGCTGATGCACGAGCTATCTTCACTAGACAAAATAAGCCTCTATTAAAGATTAAAATCATCGCTTGAGCAGTGTCTGTGGCCGGCCTGCCTTGGGTTAGGGGCAAATGGCATAACTGGCCCCTGGCGCAGGTTCCCCGCTCTGCCTGCTCGGGCTCTGCTGCACTGTCTGATTCCCGCCGCAGCCAGCGGCAGCTCAGAGGGGGGGAGCTGCGCAACTGCTGCTTTCCCACATTACAAATGACCTTGAGGCTGCTTGGCACTGGGGATGGTAATGATCTGTCTCCGGTTGCTCTGTAAAACAGTTCAGAAGCTTTTAATAACAGTGGTATTTAAGTGACAATTGTGAGGCTGATGGCTTGTAGCTACAGAAGTTGGCTCTGGTGTCGCATGGTGTCTTACAGCCGCACTGTCTGCAGTGCTATGCTGGGATTATTCCCTGCCCTAACAACACAGGGAACCTTACCATCACCAAATGGTGTTATCTTGGCAAAGGGTCGTTTTCCAGATAATTGCTATTCCACCAGCACTTTTTGGAGACAGCAACTGCTGTGTTGGTGCGTGGCACGTGTCAACATACCAGCATGGCTGGGGTGAATGCTGTCTTAAGCACTGAAAGTGGCTGTTTCCATCTCTGCAATGGGCTCTGACATTTGCAGGAAAGACTAAACTGTCACTGATACTGCCCAGAGCCGCTAGCTGCATCTGAAAAGCCAACATGGCTAATGGTGGAGTAGTTATTTTAATAGTGTGTTTTTCCCCGGCTGAAGCCCAGTGGTCTCACCAGACGTGAAATAATTAGTGAAGAAGCCCATGGATCTTGGGTCACATCCAGATAGACCTGCTGTTTAGCCTGATGTCACATAATTACTCATTCTAGGTAAAGTGTTCGCTTTCTGTGTAATAGCAGTTTGCAATTTCAATTTGAAAGCAACTCTGTGGTAAAATTTCCGTGTGAGATTTCAGCCTGCAAAGGATTTTTATTCATCTTTTAATTGCATACTGCACCCGTTTTTCTGGGGCTTAATCTTTTTTAACCAAAAAAGGGAACTGGATTTTGAGACTCTTGTAGCGTGTACTACAGAAATCAAAATGTCAAAATGGAGGAAGAAGGAAAAGGTCGTCTGAGATCTTTGTAATGGGCTTTCAGGACATGCACTGAAATCAAGGGGAAGGAACAAAATCTAGTTCCCTAAATGTGACAGCAGGCAGCCAATAAACAAGGGGTTTGAACCCAGGTGTAATAGCATGTACATACAAATTTAAAGAAATAATTGCTGGTTAATAGCACAAGGTCCTCTGCAGGGCATCACGTGACAGATCTTTGTACAGATGTGGATGAGCCGGGAGTAAGGCATGGTGGGGGTTGGCTCTTAATACCGCGTCTGCTCCTTATCCTGTAGCACAGTGGCCGTTAGACCACAAGTCAAAAATAGCCTTTGAATGCAGGCTTTGAGACGGCGCTGCGGGGACTTGCTGCACTGCTGTGTTTGGGGGGTCAGCAATCCCCGCGCTCCCCTGCGCTGCAACACCTCTGCCCTGCTGCTGACAGACACGAGTGGGCACGTTCACTCCTGCACTTGGTGAGCATCAGGCTTGATATTTTTTTTTTGTCATCTGGGACCCCAGCAGACTATGAACTGCATAAAGTGGGGTGTTGTGCAATTCTAATTCCTGGTTCTTGTGGGAAGATTGGCAAGCAGAGTAAGTATATTGGCAGCTTGGTAAGAGCCCTGGTTTTTTTAGGAAGCTAGAAAACACTTTTATTCTTACTACAGTGCTCTGTCCTTCCTGGGCAGTCACTTTTGTGTCAGCCTGAAATGGCTGGGAAAGGGGAAACTATACTTCAGGATTTTCAGGAGAAAATGCGGTAGGGGCTGCTATAGTATCATTCTTGCTCTGAAATACAACAGATTTTGTAACAGCAACAGAACCTACAGGATGTTTTATTGAGTTATTGACAGGGGTATGACACTGAAAGCCATAAAGCGCTATTTTTGCAACCAAGTGTCATTAATATGGTAATTGGTTTCAGTATTGAACACAACAGGAGTGTTCTGCTGGGCTTCAGGGCAAGCTGAGTTTTTGTACCTTTCCATGATACTATTTTTTTCCCTCTTTTGTCTTGGGGGTGGGGGAAGGGACAGTGCAGTTCACCTTGTCCAGCCTTACCATTGCGACAGCCCCAGCTCCCAGTTCCACGTGTGCTGCCGGCTCAGGCTCTGCTTTAGGCACAAAGGACTTGCCCTGCTAATAGGGAAGGGTGAGGGTATTTCCTCTTAGACACCGTGTACTGTGTGTGGAGAGGAATTCCGTTCTCCCCTCCCCACCCCAGTGTGAATCGGGCTGTGCATCCTGCCATCTCGTGGTGCATCCTATGGCGCCGCATCCCACCCCTGGGCTGGGGGGCGGGGGGCAGAGCTCGCTGCTGCTCTTGAGGTGGCAGCTGCAAGGAAGAAGCCCTGCTCAAGCCAGGAGACTTGGGTGTCCCTGCTTCAAGTGTGTCTGGGCAGTGCGTCATGGAACAGGCAGCTCTGGTGTGTCCCCCCCGCTTGGCTTATTTAGCTGGGGTGGTGGCAGGGAGGCCCCAGGGGGTGTGTGCTGCCTCCCGTGAAGCTGCACTTGCCCACTTCTGTCTCTAGCCTCAGCGCCCATGTTCAGAAAGCCCTCTGAGTCTCAAGCTTCAAGGATGTCATTTTTCAGGCAGACTCTGCTGCATTTGTAGAAAACTTGCACCTGCTTTTTGCACTTGGGGGATGGGGCTGGAGGGTGACCGAAAGCTTGGAAGGACATTGCTTGGTACGGAGGTTTTCAAATTTACAAATTTCGTTCAGCGAGCTGGGGGGGGTGGTAAGTAGAAATGGTGTAGTGATCACTGTTTGCCATCTGTGTCATCCCAGGAGCGTTCAGATTCATTCTGAACAAAGATTACACGGAACTTGGAAACTAGCATTGCATGATGAGCAGGAGTGGTTACTGTGGACTTACACAACCATTCCTAATAACAAGCCTGACTTCCCACTTCTAGTTTCTTCCTCGTCACCCTCAAGACACTGTTTTTTCTGAAGTCCTGCACTTGCAGCTTAGAATGATAAAATCTATATAGAAAGTCTGGTTTTAAATGAACTCAAATAAATGTGATTTTAATATGCAGCAGTGTTTTGGAAGTGGAACTGCAGCTGAAAAATTAGATGACTTCACGTGCAGTTTTGGTGTCTTTGTACATCCACAGAGTTAGAAAGGCAACAGAAGGTGGTGTCTGTTACCAAGTAAAGGCATCACTCATCATTTATGTGGACAGTCTCAGTCAAGTGAATGCATGAATCTTATTTCCTAGCAATGCTCTCTTAAAAGCCAATTGCAGAAATTTTCTAAAGTAGTTTGTCAGTATTTTAGCAATAAGTCACTTGATTGTTCTGTGTGTGAAGAACAGCATCACCACACATGACACCACGGTGCATCTGTGGTAACGGCATGAGATGCAGAACTGAGGCAAACGCAGGTTATAGTCTGAAGATGGGGAGAGGGCTGTTTAGACTCCTGGCTATGAAAGCACTTGAGGCATTGGGTCATCTGGCCCTTTCCCCCATGAGACTTGGTTGTGAATGGCCTCCTCGTGTGCATGGAGCCCTTAAGAGGCTTATTCATGCCTGTCTCTTACTGGAGCCACTTCTTCAGGCGTCTAGCAGCCCAGGAATGGCTCAGGTGTGTGGTTTTTTCTTGTTTGGTTGGGTTTTTTGCCCCTACTTGCTTCAGTTCCCCAGTAGGGATGAGAGGAGGTTTTGGAAAGGTTACAGAAGTTTTCTGCAGAGGTTACTTCTCATCATACCAAATCAACATGCGTGTGGTTTTTTTTTTTTTAAGCAAGACTGCCCAAGAAGGACTCTGTGATAGTGCTGCTCTGACAACAGCACTGAAGCTTTTATTTTGGCTATGGGATGTACAGATGGAGAACAAAGAAGGGAATGATAGATGTGCTTAGAGCTTTGCTTCTGGTGCAGGCATGTGAGAGTGGAGGCTGCACTGGAAGCCAGTAATATATTTTTAATCAGGATAAAGCTATTTTTCATAACAAGGCTTTCATCTTCACAAAGACTTCCTTGCTTTCTAAAGAAAGCACCCGCTGTGTCAAAGCCTGGCCCAGTCTGGTTCATCCAAGCACCTGTAGATGCCCGCGGTGAGGGCCACGTGTTCGGGCCGTGCAGCCCAGTTATGGCCACAGGCCAAGTCTACCTGGCAGAAGGGGTGGCTCTCCCATACGCTCAGCTGGTACGGCTGCACAGAGGTGCTGCTTGGGCGTCGGCGCTGTTCTGTGAAGATCTGCAAGGCAGGGATGCTGTGGGGTGGGTGCCTGTTCTGCCAAACAAGTCACTTGTCTCCTGGGCGGAGGGTGGGTTTTGGGCTGTGTGTAGCAGTGGCTGCTCCCCTGACTAGCGAGCAGGGCTGTTCTGCTGGGTGGCTTAACGTGCCACAGGGTGGGTATTCCTGACCCTCCCCTCAACTTTGCCATGGGTGCTTTTATGCATTGCCATGGAAAAGACAACAGAGGAGGAGAGTTCCTTCATTGTAGAGGTCCTGAGTGAAACCAATAGCTTAACCGCCTGCCTGAAGCTTAACAAGCCTGGCCAAGCTTTCTTCATTATGATATTTATACACTTGAATGACACACCTGTAACCTGAACTCTGGAAAGGGCAGACCCAAGGAGAGGAACCAAGGCCTGGCTTGCTGCTGCAGCAATTCCAGATAGCCAGTGCAAGGGACTGAGCCTGTTGGCTTCCCAGCTGAGTGGTAACATGAGGAGGGCTTGGCAGGATGGGATTCACATCCCTTACTAAAATTGAACCCAGCTTACTTATTTTATATAAATATTTATAACCGCTTGTGGAGCAAGGAAGCAAGTAATTGCTTGAAAAGGGGTTGAAATCCACTGAGTTTGGAGGGTAGGACATAATTCTGCCAAGGGGCATAGCAACTTGTGTGATGCTCAGTCTGGTCAGTTTGTACCAGAGGGAGTTTTGAGCGGTTAAAGCTGCTTCCCGGAATAAAACTTGAAACCCACGAGCTCCTTGCTGGGTGTCTCGCAATCTTTGGTGACTAGGAGCTGCGTTTAGGGGAACAAAGCTAATCTTTGTCCTAGGTTACAAATTCCAACTCGGTGGGTAGTGGTGGCGGGGGGAGTGGTGAGCTGGCTTGAGGAGGGACTAAGCAGAAGCAGTCAAGTGGCTTTGGAAAAATCGCTGGAGTCACAAGCTCTCGTGGGCTGGGGCCAGCCAGCTAAGCTGCCCGAGTTTTGCACCAGCGGAACTTGTTGGCAACAGGCTTGTTCTGAAAGCTGTCAGAGCGAATGCCGCTCCCCTGCTCCTTTTACTTGTTCTTGCTAAAGTGAAGGTGACAAACTGAACACAAGTCAAGACCTCAGTAATTACAGTGGCCACCACAAAAGCAGCATGAACCGCAGCTCTCATGTCTGAAGTTCAGGGTGTTAGCCACGCATCAATGCATTCAATTAAAACCAAGCTAACATCACGCAGGAGCAGGTGTTTCCAAGTCCCAGAACGAAGAACCAAGGGGTTGGTACTTTCCATCGTCCATAGGTATCACTAGTATCTAGTCCCTTCTCTTTTCCATATATTCTTTTTCTATTCATTCTCCTGAAGTCACAATGTAGGAGAGTCTTTTAAACATCCCTCCTGTGAGGTGAAATTTCCTGCTTGCTCGCTCAGCGCTGAGCTTCTGATGGGAGCGCTCAGAAGGCTGTTTCTGCAATCAGAAACACCTGGTCAGGGAGCGAAGACCAGAGAAAGCGATCGGGCTGGTGAATTTACTGAGGAAATGTCTCCAGCCCTGCGTCCTGCAAGGGAGACCAGACAAAGGCAATGTCTGGTGAGTGACCCCACCTGATGGGGGGAACCTCTCTTACTGTTTGTGAGCGGGCAGCTGACGTACCCTAAACACTGTGTTTGGCTGGCTACACACGTGTTCAAGTCTGTGTTTTGCAGACTTTCAAGTCAACCTGTTAGGGATAACTACCCAGGAGCAGGCTTCCGTGGGACTTTATTTTGTGCAGTTGGTCTCACAGGCAGACAGCTTTGTCCTCAGGGAGGAGGCAGAAGCTGGCAGGGGACCTGTGGTTGACTGTTTTTTCTTCAGGAAAACCTTGACTTGCAGCCTCCCTTCTGGGTTTTGTGATTTTTATCTGCTCAGTGATACAAGCAGCATGATGAATATTCCAGGCTGTTGTTGGAAAGAGGAGATAAGAGCCTGTCAGAGCCTCCCCTCTAGTGAGCTTAAGCTGTTTTGTGCAAGTCCTGAAGTCTGAGAAACAGAGATCATTAGGGTGAGGTATGTTCTTGGTGTGCATTGCATTGCCCAGAGGCTGTGGAGCTCTGAGGTGTGCTTCATGTTTCTTCCTGATTTTGCTTTTCTTAGGACTGACTCAAGTCCCTCAGGTACAAAAGACAGAAATTGCCTTTACTGCCTCCGATCCTAAAAGTTTTGAGCTGTATGTGAAGAACCTGGAGAAGTTCTTAAAGGACTACAGCGCTGAACAGCAAACTGAAAGCATGATATTTGAGGACTGTGGGGGTAAGTCTCGCTTGTTTCCTGCAGCTGGGGGCTCTGCCACATGCCTCTGCGTTGGGTCCAGCAGCAGCTGAGGGTGAGCAGCGGTGGTCTCTGACTGTTCCTTTCATTGTAACCAAGGACACGTTGGTTAACTGGCCCGCTGTGGTTTCAGCTCATTAAGTTTGGACACACCAGACTTGGCCAGGGATGTCTCTAGAAGCTTCTTGCAGGGGTTCTGTATGGTTGGGAACACCTGGATTTCACTTGGAGCAAGGTGCAGCTGACACTCAAAAGCACGTGGCGCTGACCTTATCCTCTCTGAAAGCCACGAGAGTTTTACTGACAACTTGGCTAAATCCAGTGTCGGTCCTCTTGGTGCAGTGCAGCGAAAGATCTGGGAGGTACTGACCGTTAACACATTGTATGTTATAATGTGAATGAGACTGTTCCCGCCTAATACGTGCATATAAAATCCGAGGGGAACCAGCTTGTAAAAGCTGCCAAAGTGGATTGGCATCTTTTTTGCCAATCAGACAAAAAGCTGAGCCAATGGAGTACAAATGTGTGTGTTCTCTTGTTGTCTGGAAGAATCCCCAGTTAAACAAAAAAAAAAAAAAAAAAAAAACCAAACAGAAAACAAAAAACCCACAAACTTGCTGGTCTGGGACCGGCTCACGTGTGGGGGGTGGCTGGGTGCGGGTTGGTGGTGTCACTGACCTGCTGGGACGAGGGGGAAAGTCAAACTACACAGCGAAGCGTAAGTGTTGCTGTTCCTGACATGCGGAAGCTCGCGTTGCAGATGGTTGTCTCTTCATTCCCCCACTGTAACAGAGATGCCCGCCGATTACAAAGAGAGAGGACCATACAGTGATGTCCAGGGCCAGAAGAAGGTCTGCAAATTCAAACGTGAATGGCTGGAAAACTGTTCTGGAATAAATGATCCCACCTTTGGGTACAAGGATGGCAAACCATGCATCCTTGTCAAGCTCAACAGAATTATCGGCTTCAAACCGAAGGCAAGTATCTCTTCCCTTTCTAGCAGAAGCCCCTGATAAGGAGGGGGAGTTGGCTGCAGACTCGCTGTGCCTGCTCTTCTGTCTCTGGAGAGAGAGCAGTGTTAAACCGCTGCTGCAGAGGACAAATTGTGAGACAACAATCTGAGTAACTGGCGTTAAAAACACTTTCCATTAAAAAGCAGTGAAAGCTGGTAACAAGTGGTAATGAACTCACAGTGCAAACTCCTAGTTATTTATCTGGTAACTTCTGAGCCTGCTAACTGAACTGCTCGAAACGGGCATTTTCTTCAAATGATAAAACTCATTTTAAGTTCCTGTGTCCTTCCATGGGACCCTCCTAGACCGACTCTTACCTGTAGTAAGATCAGTACGTTGTGTCATGCCCCGATCTACTCCATTCTTCCCTCAGGCAGCGCAGAGTTGCCTGCCTTGCTAAAACCACTTAATTAAATGAAGTAGTGCTAATACTGACTATTAGACTGAAACACAGGCTATAAAGCATAAAGTACATCCGAGAGTCAGGCACACCTCTTGCTGCAAGAAAGGTGAGGAGATCTTTAGGTTATTTAATGCAGTTTCTCAGACGCTGTGGGTTGTCTCTGTCACCTGTTAACTCTGTGCTGCTGCACCTGAAGGCATGTTTGCAGTAATGCTGAAGGATGTTGAGCTGGACAGGAGCAGCTTTTACTTCTAGGGTTTTTCCCCAACACATGTGAACGCTAGGAGAATTCCCGAAGAATTCAGTGGCAGAGCACATGCTGTTGAATGAGGTGGCGTGCAAAACCGCCACTCCACCTTCTGGATGGCAAACAGCGCGAGTGCTGTGCTCGCCTTCTGCGCCATCCCTCAGCGCGGCCGAGGGTGGGGATTGGTGCTGTCTACCTAACGAGTTGTGAGAAATGTTTTTCTTTGAAGGGAACCTGCCCTGTGCCAATGGAAATTAGTTCGATATTGGCTTTTCTGATCCCGGGTGGAAACAGGGGGTGCGTTTTAGCAGGAGTGCGCTGTGCTTGGTACGTGGTGGCTGCGGAAGAGAAGGACTTGGTGTGTTCCTCCTCCCTTCTCTGCCGCAGAGTTCTGAACTGCCCCGGACGGCGTCAGGCAGCAGGGTCTAGTCAAGGAATGACTTTACATCTTTCATTTAGAAAGGACGCGTGCATCCAAGGCAGTAATTGTTTTCCTTATTCACGCTCCAGCAGAGACCATGTAGCTCCTGTGCCGGGTGAGGGGGGTGTGTAAAGTAGATCTGAGACTTGCAAGGTTGTGAAGGAAAACTACTGCAGCTGTTACGAGACCAAAGACCAACGTCGAAGTTGGCACTCCCACCTTCCCCCCCACGTACTTGGAGCCTTTGTCCTTCCTTGTAGCTGGTGACAAAGTTCAGCGGCGTCAGGCTGTGGCTGCCACTTGTTCTTTCTTGTGCCTTTCCAGCCCGATCTGCACATCTGGCGGGCAGGTGGCAGCTCCGCCGGCAGCGTGTCTCCCTGCCGCTGCCCGGGCTTTGCGCAGACAAGCCCCAGTGGCTAGCACGCTGCTGTGAAACACTTGCCCTAGTGACAGCACGAAATTAAAAATACCCTGATTGGCTTGCCTTGGTATCCACGGCAATCACAGCGTGAGAGCAGACCACAGGTCTGCTTGGGTTAAGTTCTCCTGCTTCTGGTTGTGTGACACGGCTCATCTGTCCCAAGAACCACCGCCAAGAGCTGTTGCCTCTGAAACTGAGCTCGAGGGGATTCCAGATAATGGCACGGCTTTGGTACCACCGACCTTTGCTGCTGCAAACGAGCTCCAGTCCATAAAGAAGTGTCCGGTGTGTAACATCTCGCTTTGGGTTTCTTCTAGGCTCCGGTGAATGAGAGCCTCCCTCCAGAGGTTATGGCAAAGTACAACCCGTATCTCATCCCCGTCCACTGCACCGCCAAGGTAAGGTGAAACACAACAGAGAGCCGGGAAGGGGCAGGGGAAGCCTTAGTTTTTATGCAGGTGTACTTACCCCTCTCTGCCTTTCCGCAGACGGCGGGGGTGGCTCTCTCTTGGGGTATCTCCCCCTTCGGAACAGTTTTTCAAAACCCCACTGGTGGCGGATGGCAGTTAGCGCTGCCCTCACAGGGAGGGGCGAATGCAGGGCCAGACAGTGACCGGTGTCCTCAAAAATTGCTTCCAGGTGCTGTACTGAGCCCTTAGCAGGGGTGGCAGGGAGAGGGGCTTCAGGGAAGAGCTACTTGATTTGGTATTGTAAAGCAGCGGAGAAACAGTGAATTTTTTCTTTTTTTAGCCAAAGATAGTACAGTGGTGGGACAGGAAGCTGCAGTGGTTTCTGAATGAGTATGAGGTTTTAAATTAAATTTATTTTTAATAAAAAAAAAGTAAAGAAAAGCCCTTTTCCTGGCAGATGCATACTGAGAGGTGCTTACTGTGTTGCTACTGGTTAGACAGCACTTAAGTGTCCCCTCTGCCTTTGGGACATCCTCGTGCTGCCACGGTGAGGGTCAGTGATGACCCAAGTGAGGTCATGGCCTTGGTGAACAAGAACAGACGCTGCCAGGGAAAAGGGCTGCAGCAGGTGGAGTGTGAGCGACTGTCACTGTTTGTTCTTCCTTTTCCCACCTCTAGAGAGAGGAAGATGCAGACAAAATAGGCACAGTGGAGTACTATGGGATGAGCGGCCACCCTGGCTTTGCCCTGCAGTACTACCCCTACTACGGCAAGCTCCTGCAGCCGCGGTACCTGCAGCCACTGGTAGCAGTGCAATTCACCAACCTGACCTACGACGTGGAGGTGCGCGTGGAATGCAGGGCCTACGGGCAAAACATCCAGTACAGCGACAAAGACCGCTTCCAGGGACGCTTTGATATTAAATTTGACATAAAAAGCAGCTGATTGTAAGCACAACTCTCTTCCCACCCCCACCCCCTCCTCCTAGCCATTTAAAAAGGTTTAAAAAAAAAAAAAGAACAAAAAAGAAAACCTACTAGTCTTGAACAAACTGTCATACGTATGGGACCTACACGTAATCTATATGCTTTACACTAGCTTTCTGCATTTACTAGGTTAGAATGTAAACAAAGTGTAGCAATAGCGACAAATATTTATTCTACTGTAAATGACAAAAGATGACAAAATTGAGCCTTGGGACACGCCCATTTTTACTGTAAATTATGATTCCATAACTGACTTGTAGTAAGCAGTGTTTCTGGCCCCTAAGTATTGCTGCCTTGTGTATTTTATTTAGTGTACAGTACTATAGGTGCATACTCTGGTCATTTTTCAAGCCATGTATTGTATCTGTTTTCTACTTCTTGTGAGCAAAGACTTTTGCTGTCCAAGGTGTAAATACTCAATGGGACTAGAACTGGCATGATATTTCTCATTATTTTGTTCCTTTTCAAAGAAAGGCCCACCTGTGAGACTATTTAACAGCACTCCATAAGGCTTCTGACTTTTCTGTGGTGTTAGGGTATTTTATTTGGAGGGGTGGCAGGGGAAACTAACTTAAGTGAAGTTAAAGAGAATAGATGATTGCGTACTGTGCTTTGTAGCGAATGCTGCCTCTCTCTCCACCTTTTCCCTCATCCTCCAGTATGTTGTGTGAGAGGCCGGGTCAGACTATCACTCTCCTCGGTGATAGGCATAACTCTTTGCTTTGTATATTTTTCTTTTCTTTTTTTTTTTTTTCCTGCTGGAGGCATCGCACACTGTGGTGCTAATGTCTTTATTGAATGTTTTAACCATTTTCATGGTGGAAGAATTTTATATTTATGCAGTTGTACAATTTTATTTTTTCTGCAAGAAAGTGTAATGTATGAAATAAACCAAAGTCACATGTTTGAAAATAAATCTTTATTTTAAACTTTATAAAAGCAATGCAGTACCCCATAGAATGGTGTTAAATGTTGTCTAAAGTGCAAAACTCTATGTTCTAACATGTAATACTAGCCAGGAGTACAGTGCTCTTGTTGATCTTGTATTTCAGTCAGGTTGAAACATTGGACAAATAAATGAATGAACACACCGTTCTGTGCACATGTCTTTCATGTTGGGTGAGGATGGAGGCCGTTAGTTGTCCAGAATCTTGAAGAAGTACTGCACCTATTTCAAACAGAAAATAAATCTTTAGCATTCCCGGAACGTCTCAGCCAAGGGTAGTTGAAACATCCACTGGGATTGCCTTAAGCTGCTGCTCCCACCTGGGAGCAAAGGTGTTGCACATCAGCACTAGGACCGTGTGGGTTGGCGTTGGCAATCTGTTCTCCCCTCTCCCTGGGCGGCGTTAGCGGCTGCTGTGGTGCATGTGCCTGTGATCACGCCGGTCTGGCACCCCAGAAGCCCTCGGCGTGTTCACCTTCACTGCACCCTCACCGTGCCTGGAGGCACAGGCCACACACACTAGTAGTAACTACAGTTTACTTTACTTTCTAGTAGTAACTGTGCTGCAGGTCCAGAGGGGAGGGCACACACTACAGAGCTAAGCAGAAGCCACGGAGTTTGACAGCAGCACCACGTCCCGTGCTGGCGCTGGGCACTGGCCGTGCCTGACGGGCTGCTCAGGCATGACAGGACGTGGCAGCTGGCTTCCTGGAGTCAGGATCGCTTTGTGCTGCGTGACGAGATCACCAGGGAGGATTTCTCTCTGTGAAGTGACAAAGCATGACTGTCCCAGAGCAAGCTGCTGGATGATAAAGCTTTCCTAGTTGGAATGCATGATACTGGAACAGCAAACTGCTAAACTTTTTGCCATCTGCTAGAGGGAAAAGCATAGTTAGGGTGTGCTGGGGTGGTTAGCGTGTGCGTTTGGCTGCTTCACGCTACTCCCAAGGAGCAGGAGCGAGCAGAAATCTGACCTTCAACTGTTTCATTTGCTGCTGTATGTTTATAGCGAGGCAAGGACTGAACAAACGCTGTGATTAAAGCGTGAAAACACTCCTGACGGAAGCGGCACCTGCACAAGAACTGCAGGAAGGCTGAGCCAGTTTGACTCCCAGTAGTTGGTGGGTGCGCTGCCACCATTGCGGGGGGAATAGCTTAGGATTGGGTAGGATCCCCTACAATTCAATACAATTTTTTACAAAAATTCCAAAGATCCTCTATAATACCAAGTGCATGGTCTATAACTATAAAAAAAAAATAATAAACGAACAACAAAAAACCAACAAGAAAACCACCCCCAATAAAAAATCAAAATCTCACAGTTAGTTAATTTATCTTCTTTTAATTTACTATGAGTGCAAAGTCCTAGCAGGAATTAGTAACAATGGTTTATTCCAGGAACTGGGATAAACATTGTAGAAAACTTAAGGTGCCTGTGTTGGCTTCAGTGAGCAAGTGTCAAAAGGTGCTCTTAGCACCTACCGTTAGTAACGGTATACAAAATAAAGCAAAACCAAACCTTACTCCTCTCCCCCGCCCCTTCCAGTACCACACAGTGACAGCCAGGATGACTAATGACGGCGGCAGCAGGGGCAGCAGCCACCCCAGCCGCACACCCTGCCGCCACGCACTGCAAAGACCCAACTGTTCACAGGCCTCGCGCCACCTCTGCCACCACAGGGCCACAAGCTCCCCTGCCCCGTGGCCAGACCCGTCCCCCCCCCCCGTTAGAACACTGCTGTAACCGGTCAGACCTAGCAGAGAGACAGCACGAAAAGGCTGCAGGATGGTTAAAAAAGCCAAACCCCCACCAAAACCCCAACACCCCCCCCTCCCCCGGACAAGCAGGTGTAGACTTTTGGCTGGGCAGCCAGCGGCACCAGGACTTTTGGTACACAACAGACTTGACGCTGAAATGACCTTTCCCAAAATGCTGCTGACACAGCCTCGCTGGGCTGAGCGGCTGCTCAAAAACCTGGGGGAACAGGGTCAAGATGTGACATTTTAGCAACGCAATTTAAAATCTGCCTCACTTTCAAGATTTTTTTTTAATCAGCACTGTCGTGCCTGTGTAAAATCTGTTCTCCTCAGGAAGGCGTCGCTTTCCTTACTGCCTAATAGGGCAGCACGTTATAAACTGCCAGTTCGAACATGTTGTTCTTTCTGCCAGATTGGCTCAACATAGTTAAGTATAATTGTAGCCATTAAAGTGAATTTCATCTCTCTTCTTGCTGATAGAGGACACCTGCCTTCCACGGTTAGAGACACACACAAAAATACAAATAAAATAAAAAGCTGAGAGTGAGCCAGGCAGACACATTTACAGAACCTTTAAGGCTGCGTCTGCACGAACACTTGCACTCACACGCCAGCAGCCAGTTTTCCAGCTCTGAGCGCTGGCACTCCTGGCTCCTGTCCCCAGTCTGGCCGAGGGCGGCTGGCTGGCACAGGCCAGGCATGACCCTCGGCGTGCGCGGGGAGCTGTGCCAAGAGCAAAGGAGAAGGCCAAGCGCGGAGCAGGCTGCTCCCTTTCAGCCGTAACTCCGGGCGCAGCCGCAGCCTGGGGCCGCAGCCCCGCTCCCCCGAGCCGGGCAGGTTTCCTGGAGCTGCCTCTGCTCCCGCCGCTCCCCGCGCTGCCGGGTGATGGTCCGGCCCTGCAGCACACACCGACACCAGCGACCACTCCGACACCGGCGAACACGCTGATGCCGGTGAGCGCTGCCCTCGCCCAGTTCCTGCTCACTCGATAGCGGCAACAAAAAGCATGGTGCTGTTCCGGTCCTTACCAGCCCTTGATTTTGTGCAACTGATTTTCCCAGGCCAGGAGGTCGAACAGCCTCGGCTTGCCTACCCCCGTGGAAAACCTCTTCCTCCTCAGTTAGTCTTTATTGGATCATTGAGATCCATGCAGGCTGTACCGGCAAGGCTCGGACACCAGAACAAGCACACTACATACTGCATAACATGCAAAACTAGGTGCCGGGATGTTCTCTTTATACATAATTACTTCTATGTGGGTCAGCTGCCACCCAGCTCCCATTAAAACCAGCTGAGAGCTGGTGTATCTGTGGTACCTAGAAAGGATCCTCCGATCCAAGAACTTCCCCCCTCAGGAGCACAGCAGTGCTGAACAAGAAAATCCAAGTAAGGGCCATCTGTTACCCCACTCACACCACAGCCTGGCTCACACGACGTGACAGTGCTTTGCAAAAGAACCAAGGCCAAATATTTCAGCACTCCCAAGAGATCTGGGGTAGCGAAGAACCCATTCTAAAAGCACCAGGTCCTTTTCCAAGGGGATCCAGCGGGACTTGGAGGTACTTGCAACTGGGCACCCGGACGGGGGTTGGGTGTTCCAAAGCACTATGTATTTTAGGAAATACAGTTACACTCTTTCCCAGGGTCCAAGTACAGTACAAAGCGCAGAAAAGGGAGCTGTGCCTGTACGCAACATCTCAGCAAGCCTCACATCGAACCCAGGGCATGTCAGCTTCTCTGAGCCAAGCACACCTCGGGTCGCTGCACAGCACCCAAAGGTAGCAGAGGACAAATCCACACCAGGAATTGATCTGGAACCAACCAAAGGCGTATCACTGATGCCACCCAAATGCTTTTCAAATTACGCTAACGTTCAGGCATGCTCAATCCTTCCCAGGGATGAAAAAGGATTAAATTTAACATCAATACTCTCCTTACAGGTCCCTGGAACCATCTACCCGTTTTGTAGCACACAGCTATGCCTGCTCTAGCTCTCGTTCAGGGACAAATAACAGTAACACTCAGGAAGTAATAACAGGTGAATAACTGTGACCTTCTGGCTCTGACTCTACAAACTGCTCCACCGAGGAGGAGCCGAGAGCTGCTTCTGTTCCATGAAGTTTTGCTTCAGTCACACGTGCTCTCTGCAAAACTCACGTTAATGAAGCTGGCTGCTCCCTCTGGGTGCTTCCACGTGCTACTGGAAAGTTTCAGGAGTTAATACAGCAGGCAATAACAAAATCCAGTCTAATGCCCTGGCTGAGCACAAACAATTATCATCTGAACATCATGTGCCCTAAAAGCATGGAGAGCCCTGGCAAAATTAAAAAGAGGGAAGCAACTGAAATGAGGCAGCCATTCTTCCAAGGGAGAGCAAAGGATCTTGGTAACAACACAGGACCCAGCACAGACACAAAGTGTCCTGAAGATTTCAAGTGTAAGAATTACAGACACCTACAATTCTATTCTCCTCCTGCCCAGAAAACAAAGCAAAACGCAGCGCTGATGGGAGGTGCCAGCTGAGCAGCTTTCGAGACAGATCTTTTGCCTACAGAAGGACAGACAAGAGACACCCTGGACGGTACCAGTGTATCATACAGGCAGCATGACAGCTGGCCTAAAAGCAAACCCTGGGTGCCCCAGCGTTCATGGTCCATTCCCCTTGTTCCCTTGGGCTGGGTAAGAGACCCTGTTAGTATCATTCATGGCAGAAGCAAGGGGGCTGACGGGGAGACAAGCTAGTAGGAAATACGCTGAGATCACAGGTCCACTTCTCATCCATCACCAAAAAGGTGACAGCAATTTCAGTCCTTCCTCATCTCTGCCCAGCCAAAACTGGCAGCCAGGAGATGGAAGGCTTTTTCATCCCTGTGCTTATTTAGAGCCTGCCAGTCATCTCGGTGCCTTTTGCACAGCTGGACACTCACCAGTACCCTCTCCCCAAACCCACCACAAAACCGTATCTCCTTGGCTCAGCATAGGTATCCAGGCACATGATCCAGAGAGTCTTTGCTGACCTAAAGTTTCAGCATCGGTACACTCTCCCCAAACACTCAGGTCTTACAATTTTTTACAGGTTATCTCAGTTTGAGGTCACTAGTAGGAACCAAAAATCTCTCTTTGCCCGTGAATCTTGTTCGTACATCAGCATGAACCTGCCAACTCTGTTAGCACGTGCACTTGCTAACACCTAAAATGCATTTCAGCTACAGTTCACTCTGCTGACTCACAGACTAAATCGTTAGATTAACACACTGAAAACCCATGGATTCATACTATCCTTCCAGCCACAAGCAGTCCAGAAATAAAAATGGTTGTCAAACAGGGTCTACTTAGTCACTATATTATTTGTTCTGAAAATAAAGAATTATTTTCCCACACAAACTCAAAGAAGTTTGTTAAAAAAAAAAAAAAGGGAAAGTTAGTCACTCCTGCCTCTCTCTCAAGCATCACGCACTGTAAGAAATAAAGCCGGTCAGGCTGCCCAAGGCAGAACAATTTGTACACATGCACTTCAACTGTCCAAGTTAATTTCTTAAGTAAACTGGGACAAAAAGCTCTATGCACCAAAAAAAATGAAACTCTGCAATGGAAGGTTTTATTAAAGAAACACCACAGGATAATATAGAGCACGTTCTGCTTTAGTGCTATGTGCTGTTAACAGTCACCTCAAACATTGCATATGGTTATGATCAACTCTGAAATAGAGTGAAAGAGATGGGCAAGGGAAGCTATTTAGAAATTGTACCATAAAATAGATTATTAGATAAATCTCAATTCCAAACAAGATGTAAATAAGAGGGCAAGACAATAATTCCTCACACCACAATCAAAACACCAAGCAAGCAAGTTTTATGCTATTTACTCTCTAATACTACAAGAAAAATAAGTGAATGCAAAACTTGTTTAAAATAACAAAGTGTTGTTTTTTACATCATACATAACTACTGTGCTGACTCAGATCACTGATTTCTGAGGTAGATACTTGCAGATTTAATAAGGAGGTACAAGTTCACTGCATCTCCCCATTCCATGGTATAAAC
Organism: Falco naumanni; assembly: GCF_017639655.2. Taxonomy (NCBI): domain Eukaryota; kingdom Metazoa; phylum Chordata; class Aves; order Falconiformes; family Falconidae; genus Falco; species Falco naumanni. Next base: position 7,325,161 of record NC_054058.1, on the reverse strand, counting down.
CAACTGCTCAGTAGCTGGGGCTGAGCATTAGCCCAGGACTCTCCCACTCCTCCTTTAGCAACATCTTTGGTCACCATCAGAAGAGATCATTGGCCTGGTAGAGCCACTGGAATGAAATAAAGTGAAAGGTCCTGGCTCCCATCACACATGAAAAACTACAACATGACGGCGAGTACTGCTTTCCCAAGGATCCTAAGCAACTCACTGAGTCACCAGGATCACTGCCTCTGCACTTCACACTTGAAGAACAAACATCTTGAGGAACACTTGCCTGCCTCGAAATTGGGACTCCTGTGGGCCTCTTGCATGATGCCCTTGAACCCACCAGCTCAGGTACAGACAAGATGCTAGGCACACCACCACAAATGTTGATGCAAGCTGCAAACACGTCCTGAACACTTCATAAAAACACTGAAAAAAGAACCCTGCTGCTAGCACCTGAAGTATAAGGAAAGCCTGGTTTGGATGTGTTCACATGAGCCACAGACATTGTGGGTGCTCCTCGCCAATGCTGAGCTAAGCTTCTCCAGCCCTAGCTGTTCTCTCAGACAGCACTGATGGCCATAGTCCTCACGAGCTCCCAGGTTACGGCCAATAGAGGAGGAAGTGGTTGCAGAGAGAGAACGAGGACGTGTTTCCACCCACATCACGGATTCAAGTGAGGATGGAAGCAACAAGCAAATAAATACAGTAGAAGGCAGCCAGTATTTAAAGATCTTCCTGAGCAACCAAGATGTTCTGCGGGGTAGTTTCTGGTCCGGGGACACAACGAGCTATGACAGGTAAAACAGTAACAAAATACCCTGAAAAAAACCCAACCAAACAAAAGCACCACCCGGTTCACAAGTACTGGCCTTGCATGCACCATCACAAGCCCCTGCGTAGACTGTGGCTCCCTGTGCTCATAGAAAACATCCCACCAAATTAGTGGCATAAATTCCCCAGTGTAGTGCTCAAAGTACCTTCTGAGCACCATCGCTGAATCTAGAAAGATCCATTCCCCTGCGGAAAGGGTCAGCATTAAGAGGCCAAGAGCTCGTTTCCAGTCTCAGCAGCCCTCGGCAATTTCAACATTCCTGCTGGGTGCTAAACCACGTACTGTCATGAGAGAACTAGACTCTTGACACCCGAGTGTCCAAGTTCCTATTCAGTAGCTGGACTGAGTGAGGCCGCTGCCAGAGAAAGCACACGGTTCCTGGGTTGTGGCTGGGCAGTCTCGGCACACTGCCTCTCCCCAGCAGAACAGCAGGAACTACCACTGACACCAACGTGGAAGGAAACTTGGCCACTAAGCACCTGTGACCACTTAGGAGAAGTGCCTCTTGCTCAGAGACTTGCCTACATATCTCGGTAAATCTCAGATATGCTTGAGGTTAGATCATTCCTGCCTATACACCAATGCACTTAGGGCTGAAGAGGGAGAATTCAGCTCTGACTGAAACCAGAAGATGCTCGGTGGCATCACAGAGCCCTACACTACTGCCACCGCCCTTGCAGGTGACCACTGCATTTTGTTCTGTGTTTGCACAGCTTCTAGCACAAGATCCTCACAGCCAGTGTCTAAGCCCTCAGACAACACAACACAAAACCAATCCTGGTATGACACTACACTTTAAATAATTAGTTGTTATTACTTACGAAAGAAGAAGTGGTTTCTAGAGCTTGATAAACCCCGAACTCAAGATACCTCATGGTGTTAGCATCTATGAGAGACAGGAAATCTTGTTCACAGTCTTTTACCCATATTAACACATTTGGCTTTGTTTTTTTCTTCCCATGTTCCACATACATTTCAACACATGTATGCAGATAGCTGACCTAAGTTCTCCTCTTAATTACTGCTAGTTTACAGTACTCAGTCAAGGAAGTTGCACCAACGAGGGAAGGGGTAAACCCTACACAGAAAGTACCGCTATAGCTAATCATTTGCCTATTTGACCTCTGAGAGAGAGGTGGGAAGTGCAGCTGGCTGAGGTCAATAATAGCAATCCATGTAAAAATATGTTTGCATCCCACAGCAGTGTGTGCTACAGGACAGCAGTGCTTCTCCTACTCCAAAGAAAGGTGCGGGACCACTTGCTCAAGAAATGAAAGGAGATTCTGAGCTTTTACATGACGCTGTAACTACAGTGCCCCCGTACTGCCCTTGCTGTATAAGCTATGCCTCTGGGCTTTTTTCTCTCCTTTGCTGTAGTCTGCCCGTCACGCAGATGAGTTACAGCTAAACTGTTGCTATGCTTCAGCTGGCGGAAGAGGAGTAATGGGGAAGAGGACCTGGGCTTTTTGGTTCAAAATGAGAACGTGCCGAGGGGAAGAAAGGAAGCAGCAGCCTCAAAGACACAAACTGGGCCTCAGATGAGTTATCAAGAAGTGTCATGCCTTCCCTCTGCCTTGACCTCCCATCCACAAAACTACCTTGCTCAGCGCAACATGAACACGTGCCAAAAGCCAAGCCCTGTTTATCGCGTAGGTTACCTTCAGGATCAGGTGAAACTTCAAGAGCTTTGGGAGCTGCTTGGTTCACACTCATTAACTTCTTTCTGGCACTTAGAAACCTCAGACTTGGCAGAACAAGGGGCAATTGGACCTCGGATCTTACCCAGAAGTGGAGGCACAAGAGCTGAACTATTTCACAACTCTGTTTAAACACATTTCTAGTTTGGTTTGCTTGTCTGTCCCACAAGTATAATAATTATACAACCTATGTTCAAAATTAGGCTGCAAGTGACCTGATACCACATAAATTATATTTTTTTTTAAAGCGAAATCACCAACATGTATTCAAAATCCATCCCTCTACTATTGCTGTTTTAAATTTTAATTTCTCTTCAGATAGGCCTAGGCAAAAAGATTACTTAATTCTCTGTACAAGTATATATACAGCATCAGGAAACGTGAGGCAGAATTCCAGTGCTGGCTAACATCCTCTGATATGCAAAAGCACCACCAAAGAAGATGAAGTTTTCCTACACTCCAGATTCTTTCCAACCTGTTCCCACAGCTGTTGGATAAAAAGTCTCAGGAAATTAAAATGGAGAAGCACTTGAATCATAACAACCATTATCTGACAGATCTTTCTAGAAATAATTTTGTACCAGGAGAGACTGAACTTTCCAATTGAAAGACAAGAATAGCTACTGCTTTGATGAAAACTTGCAAAAAAAACACTGCCAAAAATCAACCTCACCCAAACCCTCCACTTTTTATTTCTTTTCACTGGAGATGATTAAAAGCATCTTACCCTGGATTATGCAGCTCAGTATGGGCCCCTAATAAAAGACTTCACTGCAAAATTGCTGTATGACTGGCTGAAACAATGGCTTCTTTATTAATATTTTAAAGGCTCCTGAGGGAAATGCTGTACAGCTGAAATGCCCTCAGTGAAAGGTTCATTGCCATGCTATGCACTTCTGCTGTGTAATGTTTTACAAGCTGCGCTGCCCTGTGAATGGGGAGAGTTAGTTCTCAGCTGGCAAAGGCAGCTTGCATAATACCAGACAAGTTAATCAGTAACAAGCAATGCAGGAGACCTTTGTTCCGAGTGTGACATACACAAATTCCACACTAAGCACACTGACGCTTCTGGGAGTTACTCATTGACATGCTTTATTAAACTGCTTGGACTATACCTTGATGCACCACAAAGATTAGTTTAACAGAGCTGCATCCTCCTGGTGCCTTCCATCCTCAAGTGCTGCACTATAACCTCAACCCAGGAATCAGCTCACTACTGGTACGAAAGCGTTTCCAGGGTGGATGGTAGCAAGCACCTTGCAGCACACCCCTGTGTGGAGACCACGGCAGTGGGCAGGCAAGGAAGCAGCGAACAGAAAAACGCAAGCTGGCAGCCAGCAGAGCGCTTCTGCAACAGGACTCTGGTTATGGGAAGCATTTGTCGTGTACCCCCCACCGCAAGGCAAGCACTCCCCTGTCCGCTCTGAACAGCCTGCTAACACACCACCCTCCCCCCAGCCTTCCCAAATAAAGGCAAAGGGAAAGGAGGCATAAGGCGTGCTTCTCCTGGCACTATCTGGAATGCCAGGCCAAGGACAGCTGTCTTCTAGCAGGTGGAAAACACACTGCACCAAAAGCCCAGGAGCAGCACAGCTCTTTACACTCGTCAGAGCATTTAGTTAATAGCGAGTCTGAGGAAAAAGATGCTGGTTTTCATCACCCACCGCACTCGCTCAGACAAAACACATCTGCTGAACTCGCCCATCCTGTCACCGCTTATCGCACAACATCACCTCCCATCTGCCCAAGGCTGGATCCAGCCAGCTGAACTTCCAGCGCCAGAACTTGTGCGAGTCTCTGTCCATCAGATCTCCACAGCTGATCCGTACGGCTAGATGGTATTACTTGTTTGCTTAAGTGCCTTTGAAGCGGTAAGCCAGTCTCACTGGCGTAAGGCTGAGCAAGGGGAAGAGCAGCCTCCAGCAGTACGTTGCAAGTCTGCCAGTCCCCAGCCTTACTCCTGAACAGCTGAAATGCAAAGAGGTGATAAGGAAAAAAATAACCGTCACGACAGCTCTCTCAGAAGACAAACAGAACCCACTCTTCTTTGATAACAGCAAAATCATCCCCCTTCGATAGGTTATTTTCATGTCTGTGGGTGCCACAAATAGCTCTGAGGCAAGGGAGAAGGCCAGCAAACCATACTTGAGGAGGTCCTCGCTACTGCCTGGCTGGAAAGCTGCCCACAACGCTGAAAACTGACACATCTCCCTCCACAGCCCCGATGCCCAAGGCAGAGCCTGACGGCACCCCGCAGCCATGCGGAGGCACACACGCACGCTGCATGCCGAGGAGTCAGTGGAAAAAGTGCCCATGGGGACACAAGACTAAGGTGGCAGTTGGCACATCCTCCGCTCCCCTGAAAACTGGCTTAAGAGCCCACCCCTATCCACAGTTTCACACAAAGCCTACCAGACACGCAAAGACACGTGTAAGCACACTCCCGCAGCAATTGCCACGCTACTGTCCACTGGAAAGAAGAATTAGTCACCTAACAACAGCATCTGCCTCAGCAACAGGGAGAAGGTTATTTCACCCAGGACTCAAATTTTACCCGCCCCACAGTAAATCCTTTTCCACGCATATCTTACTGAGGGCAGCATCCTCGCCCTCCACGTGCAAGTACACGCACACACATACATTTATGACTATTAAGTATTTTTTAATTATGCAAAGACACTCCATGAGACTGACTGATTGCCCAAACACCATGGCATAGGAACATAAAGCTGGTGTGGCTGCGCCTCAGTGGGGAGACTTTCAGGTTACCCCAGATGCGTGCAGTCTATATCATCCCCAGAGTGTTTTGCTGCAGTACAAATGCCCTTTCAGAACTGCTCACCAAAAAAACCCACCCAACCTTGAACTGCGCAGTATGAGCAACAATTTACAGGCAAAGTGTTCCAAAACCCAGAAATACTGGTTTTGTTATAACCACAGGTCTGGGCTACCATTTCTTTAATGGTTGCAGATTATGCAGATTCCTGCATAATCTGAAAGGTACTCAGCCACTTGAGAACCACGGAACTAAGGTGTGCGTACAGCACCACCTCCTGTGGAAAGTTTTACTCACTGTACTTCCAGTGATGTGAACAAGGCCTTCGCTGAGTGATTTTTATTTGCCTTCACTTCTTTAAGGAGGCACATAAACCATGAGTTTGGTAGCCACAACACCTTGTATCAAGTACTTCAATTAAAGCTAGTCCAGGAATGACTAATTACAAGGAAACATGTCTAGAGTGATGATTCATCAGATCCATTGGTTTGCAAGATTCTATTTCAAGAAGATACTTATCAGAAATGTTCCTCAGGTCAAAGACAGTGAATTGAGAAACAGAATCATCTTTCACCACATGTACATGAAAGACAAAAATGCAGAACTGTCTCTAGTCTGTTAAATACAGCACTTACTTGGCATGTAACACATGTACGTTCTAGTCCTTGCTCTACCTGACTCAGAAGGAATGTGAATGCAGGTGAGTACTGTAATTGTTTGCTTTCTCCAAATAGTACCTACTTTATATGAAACAGAAAAAAACTGTCGAGAGGTAGAGCAGTATCTGCTTTGGATGTGGGAAACAAATGCAAACCCCTGCTCTGAATGAATGTCATACACAACAGCAGTTGATCAGAAAAACTTCGAAATTGCTGGTTTAGCCTTCACTCATTAAACCCAATCATCTCATAAATACTCCATCACTATCAGACTCCCTTCTCTACTTCCTCCTTTCTTTCCTCTCCCCATTCCATTAAAATCGGAAACTGATGACAAGGCTGAGAAAGCAGACTGTTCTGAACTCTTGATGTCTACCCATTGTCACTTGTGAAAATACATTTTGTCCTGATACAAGGACACGCAAGTCTACAAAGTGAATAAATAACTGCCTGACCCAGTAAGTAAAAGAGCTCATCCAAGAGGCTTCAGGACAATATTTACCCTCCTCTTGTACCACTAAACTAGGAACAAAAGCAGCAGTTACAGCTTTACAACTGAAAATACACTGGTTTCTCCATTGTGACCAGTTGCGTTTTAGGCTCAGTTGCACCTCCCCTCCTCTCTTGAGCCAAAGTGAGTTAATCATTAATTCTGATATGCTTTAGTCACTGCCTAAAACATGAAGTAGTTTGTAGAACAAAGACAGGAGTTAAGGGTCAAACTGGTGGGAGCAAGTGCTAGTATTTGCTTTTGCAGCTATTTTGTTTGTTTGTTTGTTTGTTTGTTTGAGGGGTTTTTAAGATTAAAAGTGAACTTTCCTTTTCCCAGGACCATGGAAAAGAGGTCTAAAAAAACCACTGAAAAACGGCTGTACTATATTAATTAAATACAGTGTTCTAAAACTAGGTGCACAAGCTTACCCTTACTTAGTTAATTAGTCCTTGCTGTTCCTGAGAAAATATTGTTCTCTCTCTTTTTTCCCCAAGTACTCCTTGGTCATGATTTTCAGGAGAAGGTCACTACTTTGTCCTTCCTAGTGGCTGTCAAGTAAGTATGAACCACCAAAGTCACCTAGAGTTTGGCTATTAACTTCAGCAAGCACTTGATCTAGCCCTCAATTACCTATCTCATCTCTTCTAAGAAGCCTCCATTTGTGGAAAAACAAGACAGCAGCTGCCATTGCAAACACTTTTCCAATTTCAATTAAATCTTAAACTGCGAGTGATGAAAAACACAGAGAAGGGTGAAGAAATCTCAACATAAGCAGTATCTGGCACTAAGGATACCTAAGTCCTCAGAAAAGTACAGGTGTTCCTTTCTACACAGGAACACATCTGTATTGTGCTCCCATAACTATTGTGCATTTAAGGCCTGTGATAGGATAGTAGGTCAACCAGGTACCTCTCCCCTTTCCCTCTCCATTTGGTTCTGGAAGTTCAAAAGTCACAAGCCCAATTAACACACAGACCAGCCTATTCAGCTTCCTATCCAAAAAGTGACAACAGCAGCAGCCCCTTTGACCATCTTGCCTTCAAGCTCCTTCAGGCACTGCTGACCCTGCAGATGTGCACACAGAACGTGCGGCCACAACAGCATCAGGATTGTGGCAGGAACCTCTAATAAGCTGCTGTAGCATTAACAGCATAAGTACTCCAGATGCCAGCCAACAGACACAGCTAAGGCATTCTTTGTACAAACCCACTGGGCTCAGTGCAAGAGCAGAGATACTAGGACTTCTACTCTGCATCCCTTAGACCTCTAGGGAGAGGCTGCACTGGAAATGGGAACCGCTGGAAAAGGATGATTCAGCCATCAAACATGGTCAAGGTTGTACAGTAGCTCTGAAACAAAGGCAGTGAACATCTTTATTCACCGTGTATCAGACTGGCTCTGCCTGCTTTTGGGCTGTAACGGTTCCCTGAGGATCACCTCTCTGGTTCACCAAGAGTTTTGGAAAGCTTAACTGACAGCATCCTTTCTCCAAGAAAGCTTACTGGGTTTCAGAAGAGTAAATAAGCTATTTCCTTTCCTGGGAAAAAAAAAACCAAAACACCAAAACACAAAAACCAAACCAACAACAACAACAAAAAACAACCTAAAACCAAAACCAACCAACCAAACACACATCCCCCCTCAAAACACCAAAACCAACCAACCAATCCATCCCTCCAAAATCCCCACCGACATATATGTAGTAAGAATTGGGGGCAAAAAAAGTGTTAGAAATTTTGTGTCATTATTTGTAATAACGATTCTGCAATTTGCTTTCTAATATTTGTTGCATTTAGCATTTTCTTTTGGAGAAGATAAATATAAATCAGAACATCTTCATATAGAATTTCAGAGCCAAACACTTTCATGCCAAAATTTGAAAAATGGCTTAGCCAAGCTCAGATAAAATCAGCACCAGAATTACAGATGAAACTCTGGAGTTCTTAGCTCTGAATCCTGAATTCAGATTGCCAAACTTACCCTTCATCGGTAAAACAGTAGTGAAAGAATTTGCATATAGGCTGGGGTTTGGAGCTATACTGGGTAGTAAGTGCAGCAGAGTGTTAACACTGTACAAAAACCAATGCCACCTGAAGAAAGGAAAGAGACTGCTCGGGATAAATTAATTTTCTTGGGGGTTTTAAAAAGGGTCCATCAACCTTCGTAGTATAAATCTAGTAGGTCAGATTTGTCTCTGAAATTTACTCCATACTCCTCCTCTACTAATCAGTTGTCCTACAATACTGTGTAACTTTTATAGCACCAGCAGCATCTCCTACCAGAGCACGGACGTAACGAACATACGCTAGCTCCATATCGAAAGAAACAAGTTCCACTGATACAACATAGCCAAAATCACTCTCCTCAATGACAAGTGCCTTACCTATCTCTGAATTCACCTGCCCGAGGCTGAGTACAATTGCTCTGTTAAACTCATTACATAAAAATATTCAGTTATCCACTGAAGACTGAAAACATTCACTACCATTTATTGAACAGCATACTTCTTAAAAATGTTAGTCTGGCTCCGTTCTTTTCTACGGCTGCCTTGCATGCCACACACCCATCCTGCTCTAGCCCAGCACGTGTTGCACTGTAGAGTTACTAGGGCTGAGGGGGCAGAAGGGTCTGGTTTCTGCTTGCCAGCAAATGCAACCTCTGTGGATTTGAGCCCCTCCCTGAGAAAACCTCACTGAGGAAAAAGCCCTTCCCAAGGATGATCTCTGTGTATACGGCATCATTTCTCTTCCATTAGATGCAACAAGCCCTTGCACTTAAGCAAATCCAGAGGTTATTTTTTATTTTGCTTACCTAAGTTTTCAGGAAACTACACTTCTTGCAGAACACAGATGTAAAGATAGTCCAAGAATTAAAGTGTTAGCAGTAAAAAGGTTTCTACAGTTTACATAATAATGTTTATTTGCCAAACAATCAGAATGAAACATTCACGGCTTTATTTACTCATTAAAGAACATTGACCGATGTCCTTTACAACTGCTGGCTTAACCTGGATTGTTACAGAAGAAGCTACACACAGATGAAAAGCCATGTTCTGTGTACAATTATGTCTACAGTAAATACGATTTTAGACCCCTCTCCTAAAAAAATACAATCAATAAATGACTGTTAAAATTTGCATTAAGATGACCAGCCTGCAATGGGAACTGCAAAGTGTGTGCTCAGTAATACTAGATCAAGAACTTAGCTTATGATTCAGCTGTGGGATTCAAAGGACAAACACATGTAGTAGAGACCTTGAGAAAGAACTCCAGCCTCAACTGTTGTTTTGGAGAAGCAATTAAACTACTTTGTCCTATCTACCTCGCTTATAGTAGCTCAATTTAAACAACCAGCAATATGGAGTTATACCTGCTTTGCACTAGTATAAAGGAGACAGACTGTGGACACAAGAGAGAGACAGAATTCTGCTTAAGTACTAAAATGGTCTGTGAGGGCTGGTGGGACACTCATTTTTCCCTTGCAGGTTATGCCTTTTTGTCTGCTGCCATTGAGAAGCCATGACTGCGTGCCATGGCTCAACCCCAGCTGGCAACTAAGCACCACGCAGCTGCTTGCTCACTCCCCCTGCCCTGGTGGGAGGAGGAGGAGAATCAGAAAAATGTAAAACCCATGGGCTGAGATAAGAACAGTTTAATAATTGAAATAAAGCAAAATCTGCTACTAGTAATAATAATAAAAAGGGAGATAACAAAAAGAGAAAGAGAAATAAAACTCCAAAAACCCTAAACCCCAAGTGATGCACAATACAGTTGCTCACCACCTGCTGACCAATGTCCACTTCGTCCCTGAACAGCGATCTCCCAGGCCCCGACCCAGCCAGCTCCCCCCAGTTTATATACTGAGTGTGATGCTCTATGCTGTGGAATATCCCTTTGGCCCGTTTGGGTCAGCTGTCCTGGCTGGGTCCCCTCCCAATTCCCCGTGCCCCTCCAGCCCTCTCGCTGGCAGGGCCTGAGAAACTGAAAAGTCCTTGACTGAGTGTAAACATTCCCTAGCAACAGCTAAAGACATCAGTGTGTTACCAACATTATTCTCATACTAAACCCAAACCACAGCATTGTACCAGCTACTAGGAAGAAAATTACCTCTACCCCAGCTGAAACCAGGAGACTGAAGGATTTTAGGCATGTAGTGGCAAATACCTGTTAGCTTGTTTAGATCTAGTCACTTTGGACAGAAACTAGAAGTTGTGAACTTTCAATGACGGCTTGGAAATGGTCTAAAAAGCTGCAACTTTGTTAATACTGCCATTCTCAGTGCTGAATTTCTCTAGTTCATTTCTTAAATTAGACGCAATTTTCTGGCAAAAAGCACTTTAACCCACAGATCTGATTTTATTTCACGAAGGGAGCTGGTGACACAGTTAGCTAGCGACACAGTTAGCTAGCTGCTCTTCTCCTCTCAACGAAAACACCATTTTTGCAGTGTAAAATTATCCAAAATTTCTGCTCCATCATTCTGCAACAGTCTAACAGCAAAACACTCACAAATACACATAGACAGTAAAACAGAAGCCATGCGTGTGCTGGAAAAACATATGCATTGATGCAGAGATCCATCCAAGATACCTTTACACACACTGCTTCGAACCCCTTGTTCTGAGGCACGGAATCAAGTGAGTGAGCTTGTTCTGGCTTCCATAGTAAGTACTTCTGTCTTCATAAACTCCCTTAATTTAACATTTTCCCATTTTATTGGACTTTAATGAAAGCATACAAAGCCAAAATCAGATAATAATTAGTAAGTTAATATAAAACACAGGAAATACCAACTGATGTGCATAATTATGACTGTCTAGAAATAAACCCGGAACCTATCTGGAGAATTTAAATCCCTAGTGCCTGTAGTATTCCAAGCCCCACACAAGCTCACTGTAGAGACAATCCAGATCAGGAATCACAGTGGTCATTCAGGAAAGGGCTAAGAAGGTGTCCCTGCAGAAGCACTGTTAGATCCTGATACCCAGTCACAGGGACATATTCAGCCAAAGGGAAGACTCTTGACTTCCATTTCACTAAATACTTCACTGTACTATATTCACTCAAGAAAACTGTGTGGATGAATTTTTTACAGTATCAGAATTAACAGAGTTAAATGCCCTTAATAAAGTCTTTGCTTTTGTTTTGTGTCTCCAACACAGCTACTCCACATATAAAACACTTCAACAGCTTAAAGCAGTGTCAAGTATAGCTTTTCACTGTAAAACATCCTATGATATAAAATCACATGTTTGTCTAGCAGGTCTTACCTCCAAAAGTCCGTCTTCAGGTAGGTCTGTGCAGTGGACAGCATTCTGAATCTTGTTCTTCCCAAAGACAGCACGCAGAGTTCCAGGTCGGAGATGACGAGCTATTTCCTATTGAACACAAGAAAACCAGAAGACCTTTGTGAACCACACTGTTCCTTTATATGGTGGATGCAATAGAATCTTATAAAGTAAAACACTACTGTGCTATTAAAATATGTGTAGTACACTATAAAAGAAAACAAAGAGGGAAATTCCAGCTTGCACTACACGCATACACAACTGCTGAAAAACCATGACTGAGACCGTGAAAACTAACTGCTTGAAATTGGGCCAATCAAGCCACCTCGGGTGAAATACAGGATCCTTCATATTACACACACACCTTCCTAGCATTTGTACCAACGCAATTAGATCATGTTAACACCCTTGCAGCTCTCAAGCACAGATTCTGCTGTCCTTAGCGAGCAGACACAAGCGCATCACCTTGCAGCCTGGCTCCCCTAACACTGAACTACTTGCCTCAGAACCTGCTATTTGTGAACCCCCTCACGAAACAGCCTCTTGGTCTTCTCAGTGGTGCTTCTCTGAAACCACAGCTAGTGCCAACATCTGGCCTCCTCTGAGGATCGATCCAGACTCTCTCTGCATCTTTCTCTGAAGCTGATATTTCAATACCCTTCTTCATCGACAATGCCAAATGCCTCCTTGACCTCACAGTGTTTCTCTTACTACAGCAGATACCACTCAGGTTCTGAAATAACATTCCTCCCTTACCTCTTTACTATGGTATATCTCCCATCTTATACTGCAGAGACCGCCCTCACTGGCTCTCCCGTCCACCATGCTCTTCTTTCAAGGCATAATTCAGCCCTGCTGTACTTCTCTGCGCTATCACCTTGCAGTGCTGTCTTTTAACTCCTTTCCTATGCCAAATGTGCTACACCTTTTTGGCCTCTTCTCCCAATGCCCTGGAGCTCTTCTCCAAGCCTACTTCATGCACAGTGTGTCTCCCTTTAAAATTCAGGGGTGATGGCATTAACTCAGTTTTCCCTCCTTAAAACCCTTTGGACATTTTTGCTTGAGTGCCTCCTGTGCACTTGACTGCTGCCAGTGAGGGGACAGGCTGATGACAAGCTCACGCTATAGCTACTGAACATAAAAAAGCGTTCTTCCTTGCCAACAGAGCCTACCTTGGCCCCTGGTAGGCCATTCGGGTGTAATCACTTTGGATGTGGCCAGTGCAGTGTTGCTGCGCCACTCCCAGGTGTTTGTTTCAGTGTCACAGCTGGAGGTTGCTGACCTCACAGCCAAGTCACCAGACTGGATCACCCAAGCATTTCTTAACTTCCAGTGTCAAATGGGTTCATAGTGACTTCAGTAGTGGGTCTTGGCTGACCTGGAAAACTTTGTACAGGTACAGATGAGAACCACCTGCATAATGCACACTCTCTTCTGGGATGGTAGTGAGTGCATTAAGCTAGTCCCAAAACACTTCACAAGAGCATCATCCGACAACCCCTGTACCCACTTTCCAGCTTCACCCACTTGTCATGTCTCATTACTAAACAAAGACAATTGGACTTCAAGAGTAAGGTCTTCTCTTAGCCTAGCAAGTCCTAGATATTTTCCTGTAATAACAATTAACAATTATGGTGATCTGTTGCCTAGTAACCTTGATCTGTTACCTACCTGGAAGACAAACTGCTTTAATACTTGGAGTGTGCCTAACACAAAACATGCTATGAGAAATTCCAGTTCCCCATTGTTGCTGTGTGTACATCACAGGTTATACAGGATCTTTGGATATGGATGTCAAGGATATTTGAATAAGATACACTCAACATCAAACTGATTTTGCTTCAGAGGAAAGTTCAAGGGTTTTACTTTAAAAAAAAAAAAAAAAAGCCCCAAGGAGAAAAAAACCCCAACTCCTCTACATGGTCCTCATTAAAAGCTTGTGATAAGGAAGTCTGCTGGAGAAACAAAGGTCACATGCCATTTAACTATAGCTATGTGACACTTTAATCAAGCCTCTCTTGGAACAACCATTGATTCCAGTAACAATTAGCTGTCAGGAAGCCGGCAATAGCACTAGGCTTTCAATAATTTCAAGGAAACTTGAGGCATATTAGAAAAAATTACTGTGGCTATGAAACCTTTGGAAACAGTTTAGCAAGAAACAGTTCAGATCTAAAAGGCTAAATCTTGGTATTTCATACACCATTTCCTATCCATCAAACTCTTTTGCTCAAACTGTCCCATCCTCCAACAGGTCCAAAACTGCTGCTGCTTATGGAACTTCTACCTTGACCCACCTTCCTCACCGAACCCACTTTTTTTTTTTCTTTTTTCTCCCTCCTCCCCCCCTTTCTTTCTGTAAAAGCAGCTATGACTTCCTGACTTATCATTTGTCCTAAGCTCTCATTTGCACTTCACAGCTTCATAACAGAAGACCTCCTGTTTCCTCTCTCAGACTGGCTCTCTCTAACACTGGCAATAGCTGCTACTGTTGCAGTACATGGTCTCCCTTCAATTCTTCAAGGCAGGTTGCTATCCATTCTCCGGCCTTCCCGAAACTCATCAGCCATTTTGCACAAAAAGGGACTCATTCTGTTCTGCCTGGGATTGCATTAGATCAAAAACAGACAAAGACAGGTTCTCCAGCACTTTACATTGTTAGCACCCGATTAATAAGCCTTTCTTGCCATCAGTTTACAAACAGGATGACAGGTAAAGCAGTCCCTGCTTATATTTACGTAGCCAAAAAAGGACAATAATGGTAAATTCTGAAGTTTTACTATTCCATTGCTTTCTAACTACACCACTGAGGAACCCTCATACATAAGTGTCCTGGTGTATGTATTGCTAGAAATCTTGGGAACGTTTCAGGGAAGGAGCAAGAGAGCTCCTTACAGAACTTACTCCTCATAGCACTTACTAATCTACACGCTTCTGCATGATGACAAGCTTGCCAAGCATTTTATTTATAAAGGCCTCATCTGCAGCAACAGGGAAATACAAATATAACAGTGAGGTTTGGGTTGGTTCCCCCATACTCCTCCATCCCCTCTGAAACCTCTTTTTCCTAAGTTTTCAAAGGAGTTGAGAGCACGATGATGGAGGAGTTAAGAGCAGCTACAGCTCTACCATGTGCATGAGAAGACAGTAACATGCGTGCCCTGTAACTTCATGTGTGTGTGAGAATGAGGATGCCACAAACTCACACCTTGCGTGCAGAGTACCCTGTCTGCAGCAAAACAAACCAGGGTGGCTGCACCAAAGGCTTCATCCTCTGTGGTCTTATTCAGCAGGTTATTTGATTGCATTGTAGAGGCTTTGATCTACCAGCCAGCCCTTTGAAGATCCTTATCCTACACAAGATCGAGACGCATATATTTCATGTTTCTATCATATAACTGTGCCCAGTGCAGTACTTGTATGAAGAACTTAGCACATTCTAAAGTCTTTCTAGTTCTACACAAGTTAAAGGAAACAAAAATCACCAATTCCAGTAATATGTCAAAATTAGACTGAAAAATCATAAACGTGAGCAAAGCTCATTAACTGCTTTTCCTTCAAATGGCTGTTTTTTCATGGGCTGGAGGTGAAGTCATATAGAACAGTAACATATATTCTAGCCAAAACTACAGATTTCAAGAAAATTTGGCCATTTTTTTTAAAGCATCTGCCCATAATACTTAATTGGGTATCTAGAAAGGCCCAAATGCCACTGCCTTTGAATATTTCTGCATGCTTTGTAGCTGTTTAAACAGTATTCAAGGAAAAGCCAAAGAGGCGACCACTGACTCCATGCAGACACCATTCCCTCCCTCCTCAGTGGGAAACAGCACAAACTCTGAATGGACCAAAACCACACAAAGGAACCTGGGCTAGTACTAGAACAAGGAAACCTTGAAAATTCATTACTGGTCCTCTTGAGTGAAGCAGAATAAAAATTAAGAGAGTTTGTGATCAAGCCCTCTCCTACCCACAGTGTGTTCCCAGGGCAGCTTCATTCTTTTAGGTTTGCTTTCAGGCCAGCAGCAGAGGACTTCTTAGACTGCAACAAACTGCACAGTCGCCTCTAAGCCCCCAGTAAAACACCTTGTTTTCCTTCTCTATCCAAGCCTTGACTGCACGTCTGCTCCTTGCTCTTCTTGGCATTCCTCATTCACTAGTCATTCTGAAGGTTTTATGTTGACTTGGACTCCTCAACTCTGCTTTCCCCATCCTGCACTCACAAAGCTTTTTCCTTCTGCAGTTCTCTGTGTTCCACTGCTGCCATGAAAGAGATGGTCCCTCTCTCCCCTTGAAGGTGCCAACTGATCCAGAAGGCAGTAGCCAGCCCCAGGCAAACAAGCAAGTACCTTTCTCCTTTTAAGAACCAGCTGTGCCCTTGTCAAGAGAAGAGAACACACAACAACTGTGAACAAACAAAATGATGTAAATTCCACCATTCACTGTGGTGTTTGTCTGGCTGAACTTTAGCCGTCAGAAAGCTGCTTCATCCAAGAGAGGCACCTGAACTTCCTCTGCAGTGACTGGAGGGTGATAAGCCATTTCAAGGGATAAAACGAAGACTTTTGCAGTACAACAGCTATGCAAGGATTACCACAGCTCTTCAGTTGGCTCTTATTTTCAGAGGTTTTTAGCACCAGTTACATCACCTACTGCTGGCTGCAGCAGGAAGCTGTACAAAATGCTCATTTTACACAAGCCGTCAGCAAGAGGTAAACTGATAAAAGCAGCAGTCTCTGTCATGCAGAACACAATACTAGACAAGCATCTCCTCTAACACTTATTCAGGCTAAGAAACACTTTAACATTATTGTCACTGTGGGAACAACCTCAGTTGATCAGTCTGATATGTCCATCACAAAAGTTCCTTAGGCTTAACTATCAAAATGAAATCTGTGGTCACAGATGATCTTGTGCATGATACCACAAGGGCTAGCTTGCTTCAGCTTACCTTGCATGTTTTCTTTGCAGCCCACACTCCTTCCAGGCTCTATCCAACTGATTTTGATGTGTGTGCTTCCCCACTAGTTACCTCAGCTCTGACCTGTTTTATGTTCCCCAGTTTCAGGTGATGAGCCACCCTGCACTCAACATCTGCTGCTGCAGAACACAACAATTTTCTACTCCTGCACCAATTCGGGGTCCATTTAATCATCCCTAAATGCAGCACTAAGCCTTCTGTCTATATTACAGAGAGAAGAATCTACATAAGATGGTGCTGTTGCCACTGTAAAGTCTTCAACTGAGGAAAAGCACATTTTGCCCTGAAACTTGGGGCCCGCCTGCTGAAAGGTACTTCAGAAAGTTTCTACATACAAAACCAGGTCAATGTTAAAGAAAATGCAATACGTTTCCTTCACCTTACATTTTACAAACCAATCCAGAACAGAAGTCTCTTGTTGACAGAGTGACACATTTTTTCTTTCTTCACATGCCGCAAGAGCTGCAGCAACGTCATGTACAAATATGGAGTCAGTATCAATGGCCTTACATGCACTTCCAAGGGAGTCAGTGTTATCAGAAGGTCTTTGGTACTTTCCACATATCACAAAAAAATAATCAAACTGAAACAACCTCCTCCAAATGCACACACACACACACACCACCCCTGATCTTTTAATCTTTATCACAAAACAAACTGATACACAGGTTGTTAAGAATCTGGAAAGGTTGCATTGAAAGTCTTTATAATATTTAGCCTAATCTGTTCCCTGAGCACTGTGCATTTTGACCTAATTGTCCAGGTTGTCTTCTCCTGACTAATAGCAAAATACTTATGCCTCCAATCACTTACTGGCCACTCCGACAAGTTTCTCACGTCTTTAACTGACCCAAATCTGTATGCATGTAGTTATGTACTTGAAACGGTGTGGCTGTGAAGGTTTGTTCAGCAAATTAGATTACCTGTTCCAGGCAACAGCAGCCAGATTTTCAATTACAAGGCTGTAAAAAGTGCATCTGATGCTCACCTCCTTCCAAAAATCAAATAGTTCTACAACAGTAGCAGCAAGTAATCAAACCAGAGTTTATTTTGCTACAAAAATCTACTCTGGTCTAAGTAAAAAATAAATAAATAAATAAATAAATATATATAAAAATTCATCTGCTTTTCTGTTTATTTTAAAGTCAGCCTACCTCTGAACTACTAGTCTGAAGCCCTGTATCTTTTGGAAGTTTTGTTAACGGACCTAAAATTATCTTCCATACTCCAGTGTTGGCAGTTTTTCGGAAGCTCACAAGTCAGTAGAAGTTGTTACACTGTCTCCTTCTCACCTTCCATCCCCTGAGGCACTTTGATTCTCTCTGCTTCAGTCCCACGCATCCCCTACCACTCCTCCTCTCTGGCAGCCCAAAGGTGCTGCACCAACTCTCTGCAGATTCTCTGCTGTGGGCAGCAAACGTGGCACATTTGCCAGCCTGAGATAGCATTTTCACTGGTCTTGGCGCTTCTGGTTGATGCTTAAGCAGTTCTAATGATAACTGCCCTGCTTAGAAATTTATTTACTGGCGTATTTGTGTGCCTATCTGCCATTGCCAATGGGCTGAATTTAGAGAAGAGCAAGTAGCCACACTTCTGAGTTAAGTGTAAACGAGATTGGATGGTGAAGCCTTGAGGATAACTGACATACCAAATGTAAGTTGGTCGCAAAATAGGAATAAAGATAAAATATCTAGCTACCTTGTATTATCTGGGTGCAATAAAGAGATATTTAAGTTACTTGACAAGTTAGAAAAAGGAAGATTTAACAACTGAAAAGCAACTAACCCCACAAGACATCAGAAAACACAGTGTAACTGTAAATTTTATTATTAGTTGCTTTACTTTAAGATTTAAAGGTGAAATACTGATCCTACTCATGCTTTTCCAGTGCCTTCAAGGCATCCAGAATTTCATCCATTAATTAACTGACCTGTAGAACAAGAATAAAAAAATACTAGGCTGTAAGGGATATTTTGGGATTTCATTAATTCATGTTAGCAAAATATCTGGAGAGCCGCCAGTGAAAGTCACTATGAAGTTGCAAGACATTATTTTTAGTCTGCAGATATCTTGGCTGAGTTTTCCCCTGGAAGAACAAGAATAATTATAAATCATCTTTTCCTCTGATATTTTCGAGATAGAATTTTACATTTGCAAAAGCAGTTCAGATATCTGAGCTTTACACTTTGCAAAGCAGAAAAAACTGCTTCAAAATTCTACTGAGACTTCCCTGGCTTGATCAAATTTAGACCATCCACTTCAACAGAAGACACAGATGGACTGAAAGACAAAACTCACAAGTCTGCTGCAAACCCCAGAGATCCTTCCCATTCGGGGCTTAGCATGGGAGAGAGCTTTCCCTTCCACTCTGTGCCCTCAAGCCTCTCCAATCCATCAGCAAGCTTTTCCTTGGAGGCAGCAGTGCTGCCATCTCTTCCCACACAGTTGTGAACAGCCCGGTTCTGATGGCAGGAATTGCTCATTGTCTGTGTTACAACTGTTTTTTAAAAGCCCCTGCTGTGTTCATGACTAGCTGTACTAGTCAGTGTTCCTATACATACTAATAGACGGTTCTTACACGAAGAGACACAAAGAGCAGAAAACAGGAGGCAGAATGGACCCTCTTTTTTGGAGTGGGAAACCAAGACAGGGAGACAGTAATTTCCCAGGGGCACAAAGAAATACACATTTCACAAGGATCACAAGTTCTATGTCTTAACTTTCAGCTCAGATTTTTTGAATCCCAGACTGGTTCCTCAGCTATTCTCTCTCTCTGATTTAATGCTGCTTTAATTCCTGTGTAGCACTCTGATGATAAGCCACAGTCTGCAAAACTCAGGCCATGCCAGGTCACCTATGGGAACCTGAGGGCTGCCACGGGAACATGAAGAACTGCTGTTCACTCATCTTCCACCTTGACCTTGTTCTAGTCCCTTGATCTGGGAAGTCAAGGAACACAGAGGAAGGGAAAATTTCTTAGCAAGATTATCCAAGGGAAGTCCCAAGAGCACACTGGATGCAGTCTATCAGCAAAAGAAGCTGCTAAAAATTCTGCTCAGGTGGCCCTGCAGTAGAACAGAGAATGTCAGCTGAAACCAAACAGACCAGCAAGCAGCACCCCAAATTATTCAGCAGGTTCTCAGCATTTGAATAAGTAATTTTATATCCAGTTTTTTAAATGCCTTTGTTTAGTTAATAGTGTTCACAAACAATGAGACCAGTAGTATAGAATAAAGACTATTACTGCAGCTGTTCTCATGGCTGCCAGCAATTGCAGAGAGGAGAATTTTAATAACAATAATAATACCTATCATCCTCAGAAATGCACAACCAGACTACTTACTTCCTTTTGGCTACAGAAGGGACGGTTTAAGGCCATGGAATTTGTTTTCACCTACTTTAAAGCCTTCAACAATGTAGCTCAAGCAGAAAATAACTGCAGATATGCTCTGGCCATAGCATCTATTTCTTGCATTACCACAATGTCATGCAAAGCACCTCAGGAATTTCAGTCCATAAACACCCTGTCGCAATGTACAGTACAAGAATACCACCTATGCCACCTAGAAAGCCAATGGATCCCTCATAAAGGAAACCCCTCTGAGAAACTGATAGATATCCTTCCAGCAGCATTCAGTTCCCCTCAGATCAATCTCTTTTGTGTACCAATTTATCATCAAAGTACATAAGATACACTGATCTGCAGCTCCTTTTCTGTTTGGTTATTATTAGCTCTGCCACCAATTTATTAAGCAAGCAGAGCCCAAATAAGCAGTCCTCTAGGATAAGAAAAAAAAAAAGTCATGCACATCTAAGAATTGACTATTCATAAGCTGCCAGCTGAAAGACATGAAACCTTTTGGGACAGCTACAGTCAACTTCAGGATACTCAAGATCACATCATCATGGTTATATGGAAAAGTAAGTGCTCTACTGCCCTTCTACACATTTATAATTTCCTCTATTGCACATTTTCAACAAGCACCTTTGTGTGCTGACTCTTGCTAACTACCTTCTACAGCACTCTAGAAAAAGTCCTTGCAGTCTGCTCTATGAAGTTCTACTTTGGCTTATTATTTTCTTAACATTATTTACTGAGCTATCATTTGCATTTCTTCATAACCTGAAGTGCATGTAACAGCTCTACAAAACTACTATGTTCCAACCAGAAGTCAGGACAAATTCAAGTGAAGGACAAGGCTACCTATGAACAACAAAAAACCCAAGTCAGGCATGTAAGCAAATGCTTTTAATCTATTCAAATCAAAGATTCTGCAAACACACAAGGTCATTGTGACCAAGATGCTGAGAAACTGGAGAAGGAGAAAATAGTTGTTTACTGCAGTAACAGTACCATTTTCTTTTCCAGACAGAGTGACCTCAGCACTTCCCCTATCTCCTGGAAACACTGCTCCCTTTTTCCAAGGAAGGACTGAGGCTATAGAGAATTTGCTTTTTGCTGAATGCTTCTTTTCAAGGATTCGCTTTTATACATTCAATAACATTGCTGTCTGATGCACAAGAGCAATTTGCTGTCTGCTGTAAGTAAACAGAACACAAGGAAAGCAAAGAAAACAACCACGTAGACTGAAATTAACTCAGAACCATAATGTTCTCTAAAAGGCTCTTACCTTGTGCCTTTATGGACTGAATATATTAAAGAATCTGTTCTCAGAAACCTCAGCAGCTACAGCAGAACCATAACAGAACAGTCCAAAGAAGGAAGCAGGGAAAAAAAAAAGCCCAACAAAATAAAAAGAAATGCTATCACCAAGGAAGGTAGACTCTGACTGCAGGAGGAGACTACAACTTAGGAATTCTGATGACCAGCTCCGTGTTTTACGGACAAGGACTGCATTTTCACAAGAGGGAAGAATGCTTTTATTTTAAAAAAGTATTAAAACCCTCCCACAGGCAAGTAACTTGCATTTTAATCCAGTGTAGCTGGGAGAAACAAGCCCTAGAGAGAACCCTGCGGATCACCTTTGATCACCCTACCCATGTAAAATTACGTTGTGTATTTATCTATACCAGGCTGGTATCATACGATCAGCTAATATGTTAGAAGCCTACCTCTCTTTCTACAGTAGTGAGAAACAAAATTTTCTCCTTTATCCATCCAAGATACGTAAGGAGAGAAACAATAAAGATATGGTATTTTGAAATGTATTAGCTAGCACTATTTTAAAAACAAACTAAGCAAATGCTAAAGGAAACTAGGCAAGCAAGCATTTTTAAAACTTTGTGTGGTCACTTTTTAAATAAAATATGATCCATCTATGTAAGATAGGAAATGTGTAACACCATTCTTTAAAACATGGCATATATCCAAAGCTTGAAGAGAACCTAAACAGGAAGATGCAATACAAACAGGATACGGAGACATTAATTCTGCAAACCAAGACCTGCACATGGACAGTTATAACCAAAACCCTGCACAATCTGAAAAACCCCACCTCCCCAAGGCTGAATAGACTAATTTATGTAACCCACAGCATTTATAAGAATGTTGTGCTCATCACAGATGCTTAAAATACCATTTTTTTTAATAACATCTACCTACTACTTTGGGATGCACTCGGTCTGAGTGCAAAGGGAGCCTTTATGATCCCTAAACTAACCTTTCAGGCTTCTTTCACACCTACCTATAGATACAATTAGTCTCTGTGATTTCAGATTAGGCTAAATGTCTTCATGTGTCTGCAGAGCTGAACAGTATACGAAGTCCTTGACCAAGAAATTGAGTTTTCTTAAAAAGTAAATATTCTAAGTGTGGCTTAAACCCTCCTAAAAATGGCTAACCCTGTGATGCTTTGCAGGGAGAGGCCTAAAAACCTAGCTCCAGGATATCCTGGCACATTACCCGTTCTGGGGAGAAGCTAGGAGGTCTCTGGCAGCACAGCAAGTCAAGAAAGATCAGTAACCAGTGCTGTTAATGCCTTGTGGCACATCCCTGCTTTCCTTCAGTCTCTGGGCTCATGTTCAGCTTCTTTCCTCTTGCTAAAATAGGGTAAGCTATTCCAGCCTGGAACCAGGCACAAGGAATCCACGAAGAGCCACTTCAAAGCCAGAGACAGCCCAACATAAGGGAAAGACGAGCATGCAGATGGGAATCCTGAGGCTTCTGAAGTTGATGCTACTTTCCAAGAGGGTATACAGTGCCTTTGACAAAATGTTAACAACTTCCTGAAAATGTCCAGAAATTGCAGTTAAGAAGGTGCCTTGTCATCAGGGGATACTAAAATAGCATAGTGACAGGTAGCAGAGGAAACTAAAAAAAAAAAAACCAAAACAAAAACCCCACCTACCCACCTACATAGGCTAGAGGGGCTTTGGTAGATCACTGAGGAAAAAAAGCCATTGCATTGCAACAAGTGGAAACAAGATACACATGTACTCCAGTTTCAGTCCTCTCCCAGAGGTGCCCAGCACCTTCCTTCCAGAGGATGAAAGCAGCAGACTCCTCCAATATCACGCCTCTGTGGTGGTAGTGGGCTTGATATCAGACAATCGTTTATTATCTACTTTACCAAATAACTGTAATTTGCCATCACTGAATCCAAGTCCAATGACCTTGCATCCAGGATTTATTTAGGCAGAAAATGCAGCACTGCTCATGTGTTCAAGTCTGGTAGCTCTGGAGCCTCTGACAAGGAGTGGCAGATAGAAGTTTTTTTCAAACTGTAACCTTGCCAACATGCCTCAATCACATTGGATTTAAAGCAAAGTTCAGCCTTGAGGGCTCTGTCAGTATTTAGTCTTTTGATGGAGACTGCCAGTCACCACTAACAACATCAATTTTCAACAAATATGCACCCACCCATCAAGAATCAAAGCGAGCCTACAAACTCCAGCCTCACATGACGCTGAACAGCCATCATATGACAGCAACCTTCCAGCAAGGACCAGCCACATTTAAGACAAGCCACTTGCAAGCAAAAGGCTCCTCCTCCACTACTAGTGCTCTGATTCTTGCTCTAACATCTGCACAAAGACATATTTATGTGATGCTGAAGTCCCTCTTCCTATCAAAGGACTTCCCATCACCTGCAAAGGGTGGATTGGAGAAGACAGTATGCAAGAAGCAGAGCTGAAAGCAGGTCACCTCAAGACTGTAAGCAAATCATGCATACATGCCACTACAAAGCGCATACACACACATACACAAAGATGTGATTAAAGCAAACGGGGCGGTGGGGGTGGCAGTGGGGGTGGGGAGCAGTGTCAGGGGCTGGTAGACCTCTGCAATACCCATGCAGAAGCAAAAGAAATACATCAGGACAACTTACTATGAACACTGAATTTATGCCTCTAAAAATTTATTGGATTCTTGACTTGCAGCTGCTCCCAGAGCTACAAACAGCTTTGACAGGAAGAACAAATACGACATTTATATATCAGCCTTATTTCTCGTGCAGCCAGTGCAGACTCCATTCATTTTAAACCAGGGGAAGCAACTCGTTGCCACAGGTGTGGTGTTTGGCATCCACACAGATACAGGCTTGTCTGTGACAACAAGCTATAACACTTTTGGAGGTAAATTTCAAACCATACACCAATATATTGACAGTCTAAAGCAATGGTGGCAACTCGTGATTACAGTCCCATTACAGCTGTAGGTCATTAAAGCACAGCTGCCTTAACCCTTCCTTCCTTCTAGGTCCAGCCTTAACAAGCCCCCTCCCCATGCACAGAGGGTTGACAGAACCAAGGCAGGAGAAGTCCTGAACTCACCAGGACTTTGGGCTCCATGAACCAGCAGTGTCAGCTCAGCAAAAGAGGGCTGCACTAGAGGGAAGAATCTCCCTCCACAGACACTTACTCAGTCAAAACCCATGCCCTCCAACTGAGAGGCCTTAGCACTTGTCTAGAATACATTTTTGTTAAACCTGCAGAGGCTGATGTGGAAATTAAAAACTGAAAGGACAGAGTCAGATGACTGACCCTAAATAACATCCAAGCAATTCAATCATGTCTTTCCCACTGCAGGCTTAGAGAGCAGGATATTGTAACTGGTATCGATCAATCTGTTTGCTACTCTAGCTGACAATGGTCTGGCGCTGAATGAAAATTTTTAGTATTATTACATGACTCAGGCTATCTGACAAGATAATCAATTATATGAAAATCTTCATCAAAGAATTAGATTAATAAACCTTATTTCTCTTGAAACACATCATGTACTTCACTGTCAACACTTACTGAGGCTCACTAAGCTACAGGGAGAACCCACATCAAAACAGTTATGAAGGTATTACCAGAAAAAGAATACTTGGGAGCTCAAAAATAGCCTTTATATTTCTTTATATCTTCCACTGAACTATTTTTTCATGTGATGTAATACGAAAAATCATGCTGCTAATGTAGTTCTAGGAATGAACATGAACATTTTCGGCCTCACAGTAGATACTTTTTCCCCGCTGGATTTGCAGGAGGTCTATACAAACAAAAATCTTACAGCAACAGTGCTCTTTGGCTCTTATCATTATCCCTGTTTAACTGATGTGATAACTGAGGCAGAAACACATTGAACTTTTTGTCCAAGGTCACACAGCGAAGTCAGGAATGGAGCTAAAGCAGACTCCAGCCCTTTCACTTCACCACTTTGTTTTAAACCATCTAATCTCCTTTTTAGCTCTTTGGTGTTCATACAAAAGTACAGAAGACTGTTAATACACTGTTAGCCTTAAAATCACAAATCTCCAACGTAAAAGGAATGTAGGTTAGGTTCTAAAGCAAGTATACAAAAATCCCTTTTCAGCCCACTGGATGCAGAAATATTGCAGCACATCCCATCACTTTAATAATATCTCACAGCAGAAGGTACTTGAGTCACTTTTAGTGTACTGCCAATCCTAACTAAAAGCTTTTAAGACTACTAAAAATTATGCAATCACCCAGGAACATGTAGCTGATGCAGACTCCTGGAATCACATGTTATAACCAAGCTTTTCATTTGTGTATGAAGAAAGTTCAAAAGAAAGGTAAAAATAAAAGTAATATGTCTATTTTCCAGAGCATTTAAAAAGTGTCTTATGAATACTAAGCAATCGCCTCAACAATTCCATGACAAAATGTTACCAGCAGCTATATCAATATAGAGGCTACACAAAGAACACATGAAAATTGAAGCTGTAGCTTCAGACCTAAGTAATAACAAAAGGCCTCCAAGTGCCCCAGAGGCCAAAATTCAAGGAAGCTCAAGCAGCGACAAGATTCCCTGGCCACCATCCCCTTGTTCCAAGGTTTCCTGTAACCGCCTTTGCTTCCTGATCCATGTGAAACAATGTCAAATCAAGGCAGAATAAGTTGCTTTTTTCCCCCCTTCTTACTGCACTTAAATGAAACAGCTTTCTTGCTAACGCAAACTCTGCTGCATTTATCCTTACTGTGCTCCAAGCACTTTCATTTCTTTACAGTGAAGAAGAAACATAGCTTCTTTTGTGCTGAACTTTGGTTGCAGATAGCAACTACCATTTGTAAGTGACAGTGTGTATCAAAAGTTCAAAAGGTTTGTGTTCTGTAGTAATCTGATTTAATCAACTTTTTAACTCCTCTTCCTAGCTTTCTAGAGCAGTTACCACTTTGCCATAGGTGTAAATCTTTTTTCTCTCAATGTCAGAACTGCACCAATAGAAACAGAGTGAAATAGCACCCAGCACAAAAAAATGTAATTTAACAACCTACATAACAAGTTTTGATAGTATGTTTTGAAAAAGGGCTTAAATGATTCAGACACACTATGGAAAATCAGTGGAAATCAAAGTCATTTCAGAAATCCTATTCCTATCTGAAATTTAAATAGCTAAGTAAAAGTGCTCAGCTGCTCATAGGATCTCAACATCTCAAACCTCCTAGTGTTGGGTGCATAGCAGAGGCTGTCGGTGCTTCCCCTCTTTGAAAAGCTACAGTCTTGTGTGGAATTCAAAGGTCTTTTTTAACGGCCCTTATGAACTCTTTAAAGAAACATTCTTTTCAAGATGGGCATCAGAATGGCTGCTGGCATTTTATAGAGGTGCTGCAACAGTAAGTAAAGAGTAAATATCTGTTTATTACAGTAGATGTGGAAAGAGCCTTCCATTCCTAAGCCTTACGCATAACCACTGAGGCATTCAAGGACAAAAAAAAGGACAAGTCACACTAGTAGTCTTGGACCTGGCTGTGAGAAACAGCTAAGCTAGAGGCTGCAGTCAGAAAATAAGAAAAAAACCCCAAAACATCACAGCTGATCTGAAAGATTACAGAAAGGCCTCTGATGAGACCACCGATAACACAAAAAAATCCAGCTGCACTCCAGGAGCTTAAGCCAAGTGCAATTAAAGATGCTGACAGTTCACCAAGAGTGCAGTGAGCCAGCCCGGCACTCACTACAAAAGTGCCAGCGTACAACAAGAATGCAGCCAGACTAGTGCATACATCATCGAACAGAGACAAATGCTCCACAACTGTGCAATCTATGACACCGAGTCCTTCAATCAGGTCACAGTAATTCTAAGGGTGACCATGGACAGCACAGCTCCTTACAAACAGGTATCTTTACCCCACCACCCACTTTCCAGATTTGATAGGCCTTTCACACACTACTACAAACAGGCTCAAAACAGGTTTTTGGTTAGTAGTCTTCCCTACTACCATATGAGAGATTTATAATGAAGGATGTTTTGGCAGAGAGCTTTACTGACCTGTCATGTTAACAAAATATTACCCTGTTACAGAAAATACCACAAAGTTCCATTTCATTTTTAGCACTTGGTATAAATTGCTAGCTTATTAAAGTATAATCCTCAAAATGTAACAACTCTAATTCTTTCTTCAGTCCTAAACATCAGGGACTTGGACAAAACCAGACCCATTTCCAAATGACATCTCAGTTTGAGTTGGGAAAATTTGTATCACCTCTTTATGGATGCCTTTCATTGAAGCATAGCCCAACTATCTCCCTGCAAAACCAGGAAGAGTCTGAAAGGGCTGTTAACATTCACATCCAGTTTAGATATCTGACTTGCCACAAAGTAATTACTACATTTGCTATGTATCTAACATACAATTAACAGCAGATATGACTGGGAGAGATTAATTATTTAAGTCAAATTCCAGCACCTTTACTCACTTCAAAACAGCACTCTGCTTTGAGAGTAATCACAGTGATTTCAATGGCACTACTTGCCAAAATAGGGCACTCTAACAGGAGCCGAAGTGACCCAATCAGGTACATTTTTTTGTGAGCTTGGTCTTTACCTGTGTTTATAAACAGGCTGTACACACATCAGGATCTAGCATATATAAACAAACGAAAAAGTTATAGAGATATCCACATCTGTCAATGATAATGGACTATTTGCACGACACTGATTTACTTTAACCAGTAGAACATCAAGTCCATGGTATCTTCATATAACCTTACTGGAAAATGAAACTGCTGTTATGTTTTTTTGCTGCTTCGGTTTGAGACAGATATTATAACCACAAAGTTCAGTTGTGAGCTTCTCTGATGATTCCAGTTGGGAATGACGCAAGACCACTGGGATGTCTTAGTCCCTTCTTCCTCAAGGACAAGCTACAAAAGCTGTCTGAAGAGACAGATAAATTTCAGGCAAAGATCACTCTTGAGAGCAGCTGTAATTACTGTACCTATGCTTTATGTGCCTGAAGAATCAATTAATTTGCAATTCTTATAGAAAACAGTAGACGGAAATACAGCTGCCTGTCTTCCAAACATACAATTAGCGTAACTGCTATGAAATCAGTGTCCAAAACTTACAGCTGCCTGCTTCCACTAGAAGCAGGTGGGCACTCATTTTCACTGCACAAGTCACACCGTTAACCACTAAAATGGAAACACAAACAGCACAGGTAGGTCCCTAGCAAGAGATCTGAGACTCAGGAATTTAGTTCCCTCCTCTGCTGTTTTCTTGTGCTACCCAGAGAAGCCGTCACTTTATACATCCCTCAGTTCCTCAGCTCATCAACAGTTCCTTCGGCCACACACATGTTGTATGGCTACAAGAGAGCTTTTCATGTGATGTAGTAGGGGAAAATAGAGAAATTCCCCTTGAAGAGGTACACTTGTCTTTAATAACCTAAAGGAGCTGTGATGTTTGCAACCATATTTTGATTTTAACGTATCAAGCATTAAACAAGCAGAAATGTGAAAAGGCTATAACAGGCCCAAATAGAACAACTGCATCTTTGAAAGTTTTAAAGACAAGAAACCTTAGCACAGAATTTGAAACAAAATTTGAAACCATCATATTGTGTACGTTACTACTGATATATCATTCTAAAGTTAAAACTAAGTCAGATAAACAGGTTATGCTGTGCTTACAAGATGCTAACCCCGCAGAGAAACATTAGAATGTTACTAAACAGAAGGGGAACAAAAAGTTTGGATAATGCATTTAACTTGTGCTTTCTGTAATGGAAACTCTGGATTTGAAAAAAAATATAACCTGAACAACTTGTTCTCCCATTCAGATATTAATCTCTGTGATTTTCTTCCATGGAAACTGGTAAGCCCACTCAAGTCTGCAATTAAAACATCAAATCATAACCAAAAAAACATACAAACCCTGACCTCATTGCCTCCATCTTGTTGTTTCACCTCATGGCTCCTGCATGATACAGTAGCCTTCATTGTTTAACAAAAAACTGCACAATTTTTGAGGCAGAAAAATTTGCCTGCAAATTGCATACAGTATCACGCTTATCCAATTAGTCACCTCAAGAAATGAAAAATAAAAGCTAGAAGCATTAGCATAGCAAACAGGTACAAGAACGTTTACACCCATTTTTTGTTTTATTCCTTTTGCAAATCGAAGGAACCAATTCTGCTTCTATAGTTTCAACCTAGGAGAATGCCAGAGACTGCAGTAGACCAATGTTGGATTTACACTGGCATGCACAAGCAATAACTATTTGTTCCAGGGCTCTGAAGCCTTGTGTTAGAATATTTATGAACCTTTAACCGAGATTTTTGCCTAGATAGCTTTCCTTTCACATAAATATCATCACACTATTTTATCAACTGGTTTAAGTAAGATCAGAAGAGTTGCTAGAAAAATTTGCAAGTTGGGCCAATAAGACTACTAGCATTTGTCCTCCATAATAAGGTAATGCTTACATGTTTCCAATGAATGCAGCAGGTATGTGGCAGCTATACCTCACTTTGATGTTTTAATTCACATAGCCAGCACATCAACTTTTTAAGCATCCCTTATCACTCAAGCAAGTACTTACAGGGTCAGAAGGACCACAGAAGTCTCTGAACACTTTTGGAGGCTCAGGTTGTATAATCTCCATTGCTATGCAAGGGCCTGAACACAACTCTGTAACCATCTCCTGGAAGAGAAAAAAATAGACAGAAACAAATCTGAGCTTCTTTGGGCATTAGCAAGGGTTGTATTCCTCCCCAAAACTAGACCCAAACTTACAGGACAGGAATAGATAAGAAATATCGGTGCATTTAGGAAAGCAAAGACATGAAACAAATATATTAGTAGTATTCACAACAAAAGAAACGTTTTCCATTTTGCTCCTTGGTTTAGAAGGTGGAGACTGAGGTAAATTGGATATTCAGCTTCAACAGGACACTGAAGAGCACGCAACAACATCCACAATACCTCACATTCTTTTGTGGGTATATCCGTATTGATCTGGACCTGGATTTCACAGCAGTATCCCCTAACTTGTCAAACTAGACTGAATCATTGGAACACGCTTTGCTGGGTGTAAGCCTGAAAAATCACACTATGTTCAGCCAGTTCCACAGGCAGCAATGTACTTGCAGTGTTCCCTACAGGAATACACAGTCTATATTTGTTTCCAAATATATACCCGTGTGATGGCTTTAAGTCATTAAAATGTCTTTGGGCTTTTGGTTCTCACTGTCTTTTCTTTTCTGTATGACTACAGAAGCTGAAACACAGAAGCCAACAGAACCTGTGCTTGTGGGACAACCTCTTAGGGAAAGGGTCCTTGATCCGGCAACATTCCTGTGGTGTACTGTTACCAGAATCTCAGTTACACCAAAATCATGTTTCCCTGGAGCCTCCTGGAGAGTAAAGAGACACTGTGAGTTCTGAGTGGGTGATGAAGATGGGTCTTAGTTTTCACAAGCTTAAATTAACTCTGGGCATTAGTGCCAATTTGGAGTTTGTTAATTAGAGGTATAGGTTTCACAAGCAGAAATAATTTATTTTGATGTTCTAGTCTGGCTTCCTTTTTTAAATCATGCCCTTATAGTCACATACTTGACTGGAAATCTGGGCAGACAAGTTTTAAACAAATCAGGACAATTAAAAGAATCAAAACCAATGAGGAAAATGGATAGGAGAAAACATTTACAGGAAATAAGGGAGGCCAGGGAAGGACAAGTAAGGTACTGCAATCAATCCCACGAGCCACGGGCAGGTCAAGGATGAGCACACAGCGTGGGCAAAAAAGCAGTAGGAAAAGAAGGATTCAGTCTTTCTCTATCTTTTATGAACTGTGATGGAAACTAAATACACAGACTCCAAATCAAGCAGCACTGTCCCAAAGAGCTGCTATCTTCGTAACAGATTCCATGCTGAGAGCATGTGGTTAATCTCCTTGCTCTGAAGTCAATGGCACAGAATTTTAGCCACATGCCTCTATCATCAACCTGATCCTAGGAAATGTAGGTAGAAGTATTCCTGAGAGGACATGAAAAGACTATAGCCTAGTTTCATGCTCTACAACATGAATAAATATTTTGATTCCAAAAACTTGTCACCAACAGATCCTCTGTTAAGAGCAGGTCAAAGGCTAAGAAGCAGCCAATTGCCACAAAGTCACTCCTCTGTAAAATTTCATCGAATTCCATCATCTAAGTAACTTTTAACAGGAAAGCAGAGAAAAAACAGGCTTTTAACTTGAGTTGAATCAATTGCATTCCTCCCTGCAAACTGTGGTTTTTCTTGTTCCTCCCTTTTCTATTGCTTCTGTACCAGCACTGACATCCCACCAGCAATGGCAAACAATGCGAACAAAGTTACTCCCGCCTCCTTCATTACAATACAAAGCTGAGGACTGAAGACCAGCTGCCACCAACTACAGCACAAAGACAGGTGGTACTATGTGAGACAAGCTTGGTCTGCCTTACACAGGCTCATCAAGTCCGGAGTTGAAATTAAATAGCAGACACTATTTCTCTGGTAAGACTCCCAGTTACAGCTAAATCAATTTTTCTTTAGAAAATAGTTTATTCATCAAGTAACATTGTTTGTGGTCAAGCAGAACCATTCCTGGAGCTGGATCAAGCTCAAGCATTTTTGATTAGCAAAGCGGATTCTGAGCTGACCCAAAATAATCTCCCTTCTTTTTTCCCTCTTTTCTATTCTGGCTACAGTAGGAAATCCAAAGCAAAACAGCACAAAAACTAATCAATAGTATGCAAAATCCCATGCAGCTAAAATTTTGGGTAATTGTCCAGCTTTCTCTTTTCACAGAGAAGCGGTTTACATACAAAGTCAAGCCTTTAGCTGACAAGGGGTAACCAGAAGAAAGGGGAGTGCAGTTTTTGAAAAGGGTTTCTGGATGCCAAGCATATTCTGTGCTGAGTTATTCTGGAGTGATAAATAAAATTCAGATCAAAACAGACAATTCTGAGTCATAGATGTAAGAGGTCATATTCTTCTTTCGGTATCCTGTTTTGCAACTTAATTCTTCCTGTTTGGCCTGCACTGACAGTATCTATTGCTGCTCCCATATGTGCTTTATCTGGATCCTTTTACCATGACGATTAGCTTTCCCATGTTTTCCTGTTCTACAGATATCCTGAGTGCACAGAGATATTAATTTCATTTTATTTCAGCTGAGTGCATCCAGCACATATGGCTTGCAGGACAGAGCCCTAGATCCTCACTTTTCTTCAAATCCCATCTAAAACATATCTTCTTTATTGACTTACCCTGTTTAAATGTCACATTCCCTTCTGAGTAACTCTCCAATTAAATTATATAACTAAAATTTGCAAATTAGGGAGTCAAAGATTGTACAAAATTGCTGCAGAAGTTGGTAGAGAATTTTCAATTTGTTTCAAAGCAGAGACTTTTACAGTACCACAGGATTCTTCAGGTCCTGAAAAACTGGTCAGATATTACCATATTTGAATTCTGCCATGTACCTACAAGTCTGTCTGTCCAATCTTCCTTTGGTCCTTGTCAAAAATAGTATTACCAGTGGAGACTTTAAGAGTATTCCCCAATCTGAGAGTGAACTAACAGTACTCCTAACCTATTTGAAGACAAATTTACAAACCTTGTTGAATTAAGTTAGACTGAACAATCATACGGGGGTGGGGGGGTGAAAATAAAAATGTCATTATTAGAGTAACAGGAGTACCTGTCTGGCATAATATTACTAACAATGTAGAAAACTTTCAGTAATGTAACCATTTAAAAATTAAGGAAAATTTGCACAGTATATAGCATGGCAGTGATGCTAAACTCATTATTGTTTCTAACATGAACCAAAATCCTCTAACAGAAGGCAATACAGAAATGCAAGCTTGTCTTCTTGTATTCCCATTGTTCTGTCTACAGTCAGGAAGTTTTATGTGACAGTATAACAATGCCTAAAAATATATATATAAGTGTCTAAGTCTTAGATGTGCACTGGGATTACAATGTATCTTAAACTTCTTAAATTTTCTGACAATCCACAAGAGTCAGATCAATAAACTTAGCAATAGCTAAAAATGTCATTAGGGAAGTATTCAAATACAGAAGCCCCATTGTAAACAAAATAATAGATATATATTCTGGTCCCAGCCACTATTGCAATATCAAATCAAAGATACATATGTGACACATTCTCGTAGCTCTACCACAATAAAACAACTTATCTGGCTGTGTGTGGGTGTTGGGGTGTGTGTCACAGTGCTGTATTTTACAAATTGCTTGGCTGAATAATTTTCACAAAAGACTTCCTTTCTTACAACATAGTTAGAACACTTTTCAAGATGAGTTAGTTTATTTGAGAACAAACTACAATTGGTCAATATCAGGTTCCTAAAAGAAATCCTATCACAAACCCCCAAAAGGAAATATGTGACCATTTTCTTGTTTAAGCACATTCTATTTTTAAACAGATTCTTCTCAAACTTATACTTACCACATATTCAGCAACGACACCTTTGTAAATCTCATAAAATTCTTCCACATTTGTACGCTCCATGTTGAACTAAGAAAGCAAAAATGTCAGCCAGTGTGCCTTAAATGACAACAGCAACAAAAAAATAGACAAGACACCCCTTCTTAAACAGTAAACATTCAGAATACTTCTAATTTTTGCTAGGTAAAAGGAATGGCTTTATAGCTGCAATATGAAATTTGTCAACAACTTCAACAATGATGTCACAGGCAATACAGCACACAGTATCTTCTTCCACATAAGCAGACAATGTAGTGCTGGCTGATGCCACTAAGACATGCAAGAGGATCTGGTTTTTGCACACTAAAGGGGCTATTCTTCATTTGTCATGAGGATTTGAATCATTGATTCCAGATCTTGAGACTTTCATTAAAAAAATCAAAGGGCAGTACTTAGAGGACTACTCTTGGGAACAATCTCTGTGCCAACTTCCTTTAACTGTCAAGGGTGACCAGGGTGCCAAAATCCTTTCAGTATCTTTAAAAACCTTCCCCTTAATTAATACTAAATATATATTTTAAAAAATCAAGGATATTAACAATTGTTTTTCTAATCTTAGCTAGTAAATTTTGTAAAGATATCTCAAACTGATGCAGAAGAAACATATAACTATCTCCCTTCTAACTATAGGGCACCTGAGATACAGAGAGGTAAAGCGTCTTGGCTCAAGGTCACCCAGCAAAGAGAAACAGATCAGCTGATCAATCAAATAATAAAACACAAATATCCTAAGGACAAGGCTGATCCCAAAACATTGCTACACAGTCTGTGCAAGGGTTTTATATTGCAGGGAGACACCTGTGCATTGCTGTGAAGCACATGCAGCACTTCTCCGCCTTCTGTTTATCAGAAAAACATACACAAAAGAAAACGTACCATCTGCAAAGCGGAGATCTGAAATCCTTCATTGATGATGGCTTTTATAATCTTTCCAGCTAGACCTGAAGAAACACAGAAAAGACGGTATTCAATTCAAAAAAGGAGAATTTACAATTGGAAGGTACTTATGACAATATACCACTCACTTTCAAACCAAAAAAACCAGTATTTTTGTAATGCTGTGAGAGGAAGCAGAGAGCAGAACTGAGTTCACACACTCTACGTTCTATCTAAAGTGATGAGCTGATGGTCTCAAACAACTAAACTCCATGCAGCTGTTGAAAAGAATCTCTACCCAAAAAAAGGTAATTAGTGAAGCTTTTGCTTTACTCAGATGAACTGCAAAACACCCAGTTGCTGCAAGATCAGGATTTATATTTTTAATTAAGCTCCACTGGCAATACTGATGCTTAAACAGTAATCAATTCAGGGCGCAGGCTGCTTGTTTTGTTTTTTATATAGTGTTCACCAGAGTGGGGGTCCTACTTTAAGCTAGAAACAATGTAGGATAATAAACACTGCCAATAAACCAGCACAGAAGTTTATGCCTTCTATGGAAAAAATACATCAGTGCCAAATAACCTACTGCTTCTGAGGTTATAACTCACAAATATCTTATTGCTGATTGTACTGCTTACTTTATTCTCTCCAAAATGCATCCTCAAAGACTGACACTGTAAAACAAAACACTAAACTTCGGAGAACAAGAACCACTGATTTTTCACTAAATGTGTATTTTAGATTTGCCTGTGCTTACAAGATCAGGCAAATCTAAAGATTATGTCAGCCAACCACAGTACCCTGTGTGAGGGAATTTCATAGAATCACTGTTTTTGTAGAACATAAATGCCTGTCCTCTAGTACAATTTGTGAGAAACTACAAACTTCTGGACATTTATTCAGAACAGAATTAACCACAGAAGAACACCCTGTAATGAATGACAACAGCAGGATTTGACTCTAGTCATTAAATTCTTTTATAATCTAGTCTTTAAATTGTAGGATTTAGCAATGTATAGATTTGGTAGATGAGAATAAAACAAAGCTAATATCTAGGTTCTAGCATGCTCAAGACCTGAATTGTACACAGTCTGCTAATACCTGTGACATAGGATGGGTGAGCTTCCTACCATGTTAAAAGGTCAGTGGAACCTCTGAGTAAATGAGTTGCATAGTTGGACAGCTATAAAAATTGTATTTACAAATTAAAATGAAAAAACTTGTCCCTGAAGTACCTCCCACTGTATTTTCACATTAAGTTTTATGTAAAAAAAAATTCCCCAGACAAAACAGCACATACTTCTTCCAAAAACCTTCAAACAACTAAAGGGAAAACTTGACATTTTGGTACACATTCAGTCCATGCAGCTCTCTGGGTTTACAGAACATAGCAACAAGTGGAGGCAGGTGCAGCTCCTGTCCCGCTATACTGTTACACCATGGCTCACTAGCACAGATTGCAAGTTTCTTTCTAACACTCCTGTGAAAGAGGGGGGTGGGGGTGGGGGAAAATCCCCTTTTTTTTTCCAGGTGAAAAAAAATAATTCCAGCAGCAAAATGAAGGGACTTGGACAGGTCTGCCCAGGAAATGCAAGACCATATCAGAGAGAGAAATTAGACCTCCAGTTTCTTTTTGTCCATGCTGCTAGAAAGGCTGAGCAGCTCAGATGCTTCCACGCAGTTTCCAGTGAGGCAGCGAGCCTACAGTCTTGATGTCAGAGATGAACGGCCAGTTTATAAAGAGATGAAGTAACTGGCTGGGCATCGTTCAGAAATTGCATAAATTGATAAATAATCTGTGACAGAGCATAAACATTTCCTCATTCCTGATCTTCAGTGTGAATACTCCAGCCAACAGCCACTGCTCCACCAGAAACCGATAAAGATGAAGAATGGGCACTGGTAGACATATGGCAACTACTGCCTGCAGGGACACGGTGATGAGAAGGGTATGAGAAAGCTGCTTTGCCCAACAGATCGCCATTTTACACTTTATCAGTCAAGAACGGGTCACTCACATAGGCCTTCACAGCTGGAATGCATCTAATGAAAGTACATCAGGTATCAGGTACTATGGAGATTTGCTTTTTACAGAACTTTTGCCCTCAGCAGTTTTACAAGCTTTAAGCAAAATCTACGATTTAGAAAAACAAAGGGGGTCTCAAAAATTCAGCTTTCTGGGCTGTTTCTGTACTGAAATTGTTAAGATTTTTCTTAGAGAGCAGACAGGCTCCTTTAATGACAGAAAACAAAGTAGGCAGGTACTTTGCATAAAGGTCTTTAATACAAGGTTCCTTTAATAATCAACTGTGATAAACCTATCAAGATTTTCCTCTACACTGTATTCCTACATTCAGTTTCACTCATCAGAACAACAGAGCACCTTGTCGCTCCAGACAGATCGCCCACAACTTCAACATCCAAAAGGCTTATCCAAAGGAATTCTTGTCACCATCGTACAGACAGATGCCTTGCCAAAAAATTTCAAAGTGCCTTGAGGAAGAGGCATGAGATTTCATTTATAATTGCAGAGCAGGATGTTAGCTCCAATTTCCAGATGTGGGAACTGAGGCACAGGAGGATAAACAAGTTGCCAGTGGTAGTACAGATGTACACACCTAGTGACTTGGCCTCCCTTGTCCCAGTTTAAGCAATACATGTATCACTTTTCCTAGGGACACCTTCCTTTCAAATTCTACCTGAACCAAAATAGAAACAAAAAGCACAGAGACAATCCCTGAGCAACAGAACACTGGAAGCTCAAGGCCTGGCTTGGGATTTCTTTCAGGCTTTCAGCCAGTTGCATGACTGAATTGGGACGTGCCCTCTCCTTTGTGGGCAGATAAGGCTGAGGAAAAGAAGAACTAATTAGATAGAGTGCCATTTCAGCAGCTTTCAACAATGTTTTCAACTTTAAAATCCAGATCTGTAGTGAAAAAACAACTTTTTAAGGACCCTTCAAACAGGGCCAGTGCATGTTTAAAATGTGATTACAGTAAGAACCCAAATCAAAGCTGCAGATTAGGCACCAGTTATGATGAATTTTCAGTCACAAAGCACAAAAGAATCACAAGCATTACTAAATACAGTTGGGGGAATTTAATATTAATCCTAACAAATATGAGAGTGAGAGAGAAAAAAAGGTGCACGTGCTTTATATCTCCTAGGCAGCATTATGTTTCTACACACCTAATACAGGACAGATAACCTTCCAACTTATTTTAATCAGCTAAAATGATAAGGCATTAAGACCCCCTCAGTTACATTGATCTTCTACAGTTTGTTGTTTTACAATACACAGTATTTGAAAATCGTCCTTCATTAAGCAGCAGAAAGTAGCAGGGAAGACATCAGACTGAAAAATGTAACAACCGTGTGCATAATTATGGATTGGAATAAAATAAAACAGTTCATGAAAGTCACTTTTAACCTAACATCACTTTAATTAATAGGATGTAACAGCTGTGTCACTGGGACCTGCCAGTCCCAGCGCACCATGAACCACCAGCCAGCCATATGACTAGGGATGTTACATTCCCTTCCCTTTGATCTTGGCCTGTTTCCCAATTTAACCACTCCACCATAAAAAGCTCATTAGGCAAAGACAGCAGACTGCCTTCAAAGCAAGTCGAGAACTAGCTTCCTCATCTCAACCTCTATATGTCATTTTTTAAATACCCTTCCAATAATCAAAAATAATCCCTCTGGAACAACAACAGTATTTTTGATAGGGACACACAAACTGCTGCGACTGATCAGATCAATGATCTACCTAATTCAGTAACATATTTCTAGAAGTAACTGTATCAGATGCTTAAAGTAGCACTAACTATAAGTAGCAATTTCAATTCATGTCTATTTTTGACATTTTAAAATGCAATTTTGCTTCACAGTATGACGAAATTCTCCGGTTCCTTATTGCCAGGTGTTAAGGTCTTGTCCCCAAACTCCAGAGAATCATGATCAGGCTTGACTCCAAGCAAAGTCCTTTTTGAATTCCAGAAGGGGAAAAAGTGGGACTCGGAGCTGGGCCCTCTTGCAATGTATTTCAGCTAAAGTACTCACTAAACTTTGTTTCAGACAACATCTTAAAACACTGCAGTAAGAAGCTGACAGATGTCCTTCTCAAAAAGTGCTTCTTCCTACCAGTTGGTCAACGTATCCCCTGAGGAACAAGGTTTATCTCTCTTCCTCTTTTGCTCTGACTACACAGAAATAATACAACTCCAAGCATTTTTACTATGCAACATATATACTCCATTTCTAGACTCCCCAAAAATTTGCCCATAGTGATAATATGCAGCTATCGAGCTCCCAGCCTCTCTGTTTGAAAAAGGTGTTCCAATCATTTTTGTATTTGTACTCTGGAGCACCAAGAAGCAAGTCACGGAAGGACAGAGGGTCTCCCGAGTGACACACATTGGGCCAACAGAGAGGAGAAGGGGAGCTCAAAAGCAACCCAGGCTCAACATGAGGAGGAAAAGAAAAGGCAAGTGGGTACAGGCAGAAGATAAAGAGGAACATGTGACAAAATGATGAGAGAATATTGTTCATAGTGACAGAATCCAAGATTTTCAATTATTCCTCATTTCTGTCTAGGCACTATATTACAGGAGAACCTCAGGACATTTGAAGGACAGCTTTACAAATTTTCATGAAGAACTCTACCAACACTGCAGCACTGATGAAAATCTTTACAAACAATATTCATTTGAAAATATTAAGAGGGTAAAGACAAAAGTTACCACCACTGCTTGACTGGAGAACAGAAGTCAGCATTTTGCTAGCACAACAAAAATTATGCATACAGGCAGTAAATCTTAGGGGACTTTGACACCAAAACAGACGAGAGTTTGATGCAGCTGAGAATGGGAACCAATAGATTTAAAGGGGGTGAAAGGTTCAAAGGCTTAATCCCAGCTACAACCTTCTGAACCACTATGAACAAGGCAAGACCACACTTGTGAATGCCAGACAGGGCATTAAGACACAAAATGATGAGAATCTGTAGGAAAATAAGGTATTCTGGGAATTCTTGCATGGGGACAGGTGGGAAGAGTCACACTGGAAATTGAGATACAAAAACCCAAATTGAGAATACGGAAATTCAAGTCAAGGATCACAGCCAGGCTACAGAAAGTATCCAGCAGTGATGTGGCTGTGCAGTGTGTGCCATTTGAGAAGGGAATCTGAAGAAGAAAGAGTAAGAAGGAAAGATCAATACATCTGCAACAGTTTTGCTGAACTCAAACTGATGGTTGTATATTTACCAAAAAACAGAAAGGCTTAGGTTTGTTGTCTTTCTGTCTTTCTTGTTCTTATGTCAAGAGAAAGCTTAAAAAGAAATATGTAGTTTGTTTTCCTTTTTATGTCTTTCTTTCAAGACGTTCATTATTTTGTACCCCTTTAGTACATCCACTTTGATTTTTCTTTCATTTGAGAAGATTATGGTCAATCATTCCAGTTAAGAGAATGTTTCTATGGCTATAATGATTTCCATTTACTTCTGCTCATTTATTGAGTGTGAACAAAACTAAACATGATATTTTAGTTGAGGCTGTACCACTGTTTTTTATGATGACATTCAGTATTATAATTCAAACTATTCATATCCTTACTAGTATTTCTTTCTCTCTTTTTTCTGGTTATCCCTACTGAACACTATGCACAGGACTTTTCATGATCAGTTACAGTAAGGAAGTGGTTAAAATTATGCCTTGTAGTGTGCATTAGCCCATAATTATAAACAGTAATTTTAATTCACTAGTGCATTGCCAATTAACTTAACTCTAGAGGTTAAAAACCTCATGAGATGCCCTATAATCTGCTCCAGCCTCTACTAATTTTATATTCCACTTCCTGTGGAAGGTTTGCCAACTCACTGCCATAGATCAATAGTAAATAAACTGTGAGCTCTATCATTTATTTTCAACTTGGCAAAAGACTATCACAAAGTCCTACAGTCTGTGTCTTGGCTCTTTTCAGACTCAATACCTTGTCTTTCTACTTACACTCTGATTTGAATAGGGCAGTAGGAAAAGAGACTTCAAGATACTTCTCTTTTGCTCCAAGGTACAGTGAAGTTAGACTATGCATGGCTGCATTTTTAAAATTTTTCTAAAATGTTCTCAAAAACTTCTAGCAACAAAGGTTCCATTACATCCCCAGATGTCAGGCCAGTGACATACTTTGAAGTTTTCCTTAATGATTAGATTAAATGTTCTTTCATCTAAATTAGTAAATACGCACATTTTCCAAATTTACTTATAGAAAGCTGTATATTCCCATCTTCTCCATCTCAGGTTAAATAAATGAAAACCATCACATTTTCATTGGCTAAATCTCTTATTCTTTCTGCTCTCAGTTGATTATGTTATTTTTGAAACTGGACAGAAACTGGATATGGTACACAAGCTGGGTTCTCACCAGCACTGAGCAGAATGAGTTACTGAAAAAAACACCCTAAACAAAGTGTGTCCAACATCGTGAACACTGCTTGTGCTTATGATATATCACTGTTCCAACCATTTCTCTACAGACTTTTCACTGATACCCTGTCAGTTGTTCTCTGTTTTATATTTGTGCATTTCTTTTCCCTCCTCCATGGTAATGTTATGCCATTGTTTATATTCAGTTTCATTTTCTCACATTGTTTCATTTCTGCAGTTCATCATGAACGTTCTGAATTCCAATTACACCCTCCAAAACTGTAGCAGACACTTGAGAGCATCTGCAAACACTGCAAGCATGCCCTGTCCTTCCCCATCTGAGTCATTAATGCCAATATTGACAAGAACAGGCGCAAGGAT
This sequence comes from Falco naumanni, assembly GCF_017639655.2. Classification (NCBI taxonomy): domain Eukaryota; kingdom Metazoa; phylum Chordata; class Aves; order Falconiformes; family Falconidae; genus Falco; species Falco naumanni. The sequence goes on along the minus strand of NC_054058.1, from coordinate 7,283,591 downwards.
GGGTGACAAGACTTCACTCATAAGCCCCTTTTAATTGGATATGCTTATGTTCAAGAAAACATCTAAAGCTATGCAGATACCTATGCTGCACAGACCTAAACGTATGAATTGCTTTACTAAAGGAAAATTTTGTTTTTCTCACAGCAAGGGACTTTGAGGAAGGCACTGATATTCAAGTAAATTAGATTATCTGGCTCTGTGTTACCTTCCTTTATGGAAAGCATACTTACAGAATTCAGAGATCAGCAAAGCAGGTTTTCCTTCAAAAAAGACATGCTGGTAAACATCCACCATATCATCACTGAGTGATTTAAATGAAATTATAGACACTTGATGTATCGATTCCATCGGTATGAAAGAATTTTCATTAGCCTGAAATTCCCTGGACCACTCTTGGGATTAACTTTTCTCTACCCCTTTAAGAACAAAAATTCCAAAATGCAGTAATAAACCCCCATTCCTAGTATCTTTTTATTTTCTTTTTATGTTAACACCATCATCCCAGCACAGAGATGATTTTCAGCTACATGAGCACCACTAATATAAGTCCACCAAACACTCTTTCCAGTAGTAGTAGGATACTTATAAGCTTCAGCAAGGATTGACTGTGCCATTTGAACTGGGGGGGGTTTCTTTGAAGTATACCTCCTCCTCTTCCTTCCAGCCTCAAACTGTCAGAAAGGATTTCCAGGTTCAGTGCACTTCCCTCTCTACTTCTATCAATTGAAATGTAAAATAAATTTTTCATACTTTGAAAAAATGAATATCACTTTGCAATAGCCACTGGAATCTGAAGTCAGTCTAAGTTAGGAAGCCAATGCCAAGCTGCTAAAACTTTATGCAGGAAATAATCAAGAAACAACATAGACTTGGTTTCAAAAACAAGCAACCTGAGCAAGGAATATCCACCATTACAACTACAGCAAAGAAATTAAAACACAGAAGCGGGTGGACTCCTGTTCTCATGGAAACTAAATTCTTTTTCTGAAAAAGCAGTGATAAAGTGGTAAAGTAGGTTGCTTTTATTTAAATCACTTTTTCCTAGCTTCTCCAAAAAGAAAACAAACGAACAAAACAGCACCACCGGACATCACCAAACACAACACCCTATATATAATACATTTATGGAAAATGTAAAAAACAAAGTGCATTTAATTTTGCATAAACATGTTTTCTGCCTGGGCAAATCCACATGCAAGAAAATGCTTGCATCTGAAAGCATAGTTCTCGCATGACTGCAGCACTAAGACTGCCATATTGCATATGGGAATATCCAGAGGTCACACCTCAAATAATCCACTGTACTTCTTTGAAGCATCTGCAAAGATACATGTGCAGCCCACTTTTTTTTCTATTTCCAGATTCTATCTTCAAACAGTTCCTTCCAGACTTTTAATTGTTAAGTGTATCAAGGCTATAACTGATGCTTTTTTGCACTCAACCTTGTAGACAAGATATACAGAAAGAAATATGCCTACAATGAGGTGAAGTCCTGAGCATCTGCACTTCACCTTTCTATTATGCATACTTATCACAGACAGAAGATATACTTTCAGATTACTTACGAGAAAATTGCATTCCTCATTTTTTCTCAAGCATGAGAAAACAGCTTCTCAAAAACCTTGTTCTACTCAAGTTTCCTAAACGTAAAAGTAATGAGTTACTCAAACTTATGTCTAAAAACCCGGGGTGAAAAAGGAAACCATTTCCAGTTTGTTTACAATTTTTTTTAATCTTATCTAATGAATACTCATCAGTATGATAAAAACAATGATACAGATACCTAGTCCTGAGAATGATGACAGATTTGCACCTCTTCTATCACATCCTCTTTTTCTCTTTCAGCTTATTTCCTTTGGTAACTACATACATCTAACTATACTCAGCATACTATACAGGTGAATTGGACATTTTCACAGCAATGCCTTCTCCCTTTCAATGAGCAACAAGTATATCAGCATGTCAGAAACAGTTCTTCAGGTGTCTGCAGTCAGATGTATAATCTACTACAATGCTGGATTCCCACTCGGTACAATCCTTCTCTCCCCACTCTCTCTTATGAAGTAACTTCACTTGAGATTCTACATAAGTAAACCCTGTTTCTGTACCTGCTTGAGACTGAACTACTGTCCTTGGTATTCTTTTTGTCAAAGTTTGGTCTTTGGAGCAAGGAACTACTCCCTCAATAAAAAATTGTTTAAGTCTTTGCATAAATAACTAAATACCATCCTTATCGTACCTGTCATGCAGCATTTTGTTGCTCAATATAAATGTCTATGATTTTCTAAAGCTGTCCAGTAACTAATAAGTTAAGATAGAACTCTATAAGATTTATCATCCACTTAGAACAGGTCTAAAATCATATTTCCACAGAATATCTTTTCCACTTGAAAAGAACCCTTTTGTTTTCTATGAGACTTAAATTTTAGTTGAAGAATACTGTGGAAGACAGTGCTGTAATTTTTTTTTTTAATTCCGTAAGAGGAACAAGGGTTTAACTTACAGAAATATTAGAACAAAATCTCAAGCTTAACACATACTAGGAGAACAAACCTGTTGTGGTAGCCAGTCTCACACCCAGAAGCCCTCCACACTATAGAGGCTTCCTTACCTCTAGGCAGGCCTTTCAGTTTGCATTATGTCCAATGAATTCCTGACTAGCAGTTTTCGTTTTCAAGTTCATGGCATAGTTCTAGCTCCAAATGTGTTTTGGCAAAACTCTGACATGAAGAGAACCCATATCTCAGCTTGGGAGTGCAGAAAAGGAAGGCAGGATTTCACCTCTTGAGCTCTGTGCTGTATCCCAAGTACAAAATGTGAAATATAACACACTTCTGACCGCAGCCTTTAGAGCCTGATCATCACTATTTTCCTATTTTTTCTCTGTTCATTTTTCAAAGGGATTAAGTAAAGACCACATCAAAGAAACTTTAAACCAGTCATAAAATATCAAATTCCAATTCCTATGGTAAACATGACTAAACTGTTACACATAAACACATTAAAATTAATCCCACCCAGTAATCTGCAAGGTGCTATTTCTGCCAACAAAACAGTCGAGTCATAGCTGTCCTCAGGGCACAAAACTTAAGTTCACTCATTTTGGTGCATTTACAATTTTGGCTTCTAAGCACTACTGCTAATAACTCCAGATGTAATAACATGAGGGGAATTACAAAACCAGAATGTCTAAGTGATTGCAACTGTGAGATTGTATCTGAATTAACTGAAGCTTCAAGGACAAGAAGTGGATTACAGAACACAGATCTACACTAAAACTTTCAAATTATTAAACAATTAATGCATACAATCCCAGAGCTGTGCTTATTAGTTACCACGCTCCTTGACTAAGAAGGAGGAGGAGGCTAAGAGACACTGAAAAGTGTGGCACATTCTAGAGGGGTCAAACCACACCATGTCTCCCTGACCCACCCCTGCTCAGAACAAGTCCTCATGGATTACCATCAGGTTGCTTTCGCATTCTGCCAGCACCCGAGAAAGAGGAGTTGAACTGCTCTTCCCAGCCCTCTTCAGAGTTAAAATACAATGACTTTGCTTGCTGCTAACTTGCCAGTCAGCCAGGGAAGTGCCTGGCAGCAGATGTTTCTGTCAGGAGCGGGCCAGCAAGGCCAGAGATAAAACCACCAGAGATTTTCCACTGCTCCGTCACTGGATAGGAACCCCACAAACCCTCTATGGCGATCAAAGTCAGTTTCTAAGAACGAACTCTGTCCAAGATTTAACCAGAGTAAACTAGAGATTAGATCCAGCCTTTTGACAGGAAGGTAAACTTGCTGAAAAGCCTCCCAGTTTACAGCTGTGGTTAAAGCAAACCAACTTCCAGGGTGGAAAACGGAAAGATTTTTCCTTCTAAGAATCAGTTATGCAAGGGACTCCAGAGGAAAAAGACACGTTGGGAAAAAAGACACATTGGGAAAAAAGACTGGGAACCAAAATTCAAATTATGAATTCAGTCAAATGTTTCTGCAGAAATAAAGACTAAAGCTCTGTATAAGCTCAAGTACGTAAGTGAAACTTCACGTAATTGTAAATGTTTAATGAGCAGATTATATTCATGGTAATTAGATAATCAAGTTCAAAGCCTCAGCAGCACATAGGAAATAGCAAAAAGGTTTATTTTTAGATACTCAATACTGAAAATTTGTGGAGCACAAACCAAATCTGCAATGCATAAGAGGTTCTGCTGCTTTGACCCATATAAATTCCTCTCCATGCTTCTGCTAAACCACCTTTTCACCACACTGATGGCTGCATGGGATTTCTTGTCCTCTCCAGCTGCTGTGTTTGCACTTAACATTCTCCCCACGCGAAACAGCAGGGTGGACAGCCACAGCTAGAGCCACTGCTGCTGGGGGTAAACAAGTTGCTTATTTTTAAGACCACGCAGTCTCCTATATGCAATTTTGCCAACAGGGCAGCTCAGTAGTTGCTATAGCACCTACTTCAACTGAGATACAGAAGATGTTGCTAATATAACCAGAATGTCTTGGGTATCACTGAACACAGTTGTTAACAGACCTGGAAAGGGAGACGAGATGAGCAGAGTTTCCCAGCTCTGTCATGGATCACAGAGCCCAAACAGCCCAAACAGCTCAGCCTTCCTTTCTCAAACATTCTGCCTACAGGTGCATAACCCATGGGGCCAACCTGCTCCACTGCCATGTCTCTGTTCTCTAATCCCTAAAGCCGGGCTTCTCCCTTCTTGTCTGCCTGTTTCAGACAGGCAGCTGGGAGTTCTGAGCAGATTGTTTGATCCCCCCAAACCCTTTTAGCATGCTATTCCCTGACTCCAAAACAGTCCGCACAGGGAAGGAGGAATGGTGGCATTTCTGTAGACACAGCATATGATGCCACACATCATGCTCAAAACTTTAAAAGCCTAAAAATCCACAGGAAGCAAAGGGTATGTTCCTTCAACTTTCAAACTGGCATTTTAATCATAAAAGAGTAATTTCAGAATTAAGACTTCCAAAAACTGTTGGAAATCTAGTGCACAGCTCTTTACTCTGTTAAGCATGACTCTTCTGTGACTATGGAAAGTGCTTTACAGAAGACCAAGCATACTAAAAAAGATGTCACTCATTGATATTTTTGTTGTTACTCAAAAAAATTGCCTGAAGAAGAATATGAGAAAGACAAAGGAAGACAGAAGAGAACTGGTTAAGAAAGCCAAATCCTCTTTCCTGCAATGCTCCTGGGCCACTGGGCTGATGTTGGAGAGTTCCTGCAGTCCTTGGAAAGGATGTCTCACCTCAAACTGCAGACTGGAACCAGTCCAGTTGCAATATGAAGCCAAACCAGTGCTCTCAGCCAACGAGGTAGTCCACCACCCAGACAGTGACACTTCCTTTCCTTAAACCCATCTCCCTGTCAGAAGCCAGACTTCTGGAAAGTTTTACAAGACCTCCCCAGTCTCATAATCTCTTTAAGAGATGCAGCACCTGTGGTTTTTGAAACATTCAAAATAACATTGGAGAAAACAGGCAGGAAGAACAGTTTAGTAAGATAAAAGCACAGCCAGTCGCTGAATTCCATCATTCTTTATAATAATTTAAACTTGAGTGCTACTTTTGGCTGGAGTAGAGTTAATTTTCTTCACAGCAGCTAGTATGGGGCTGTGTTTTGGATCTGTGCTGACAACAGTGTTGGTATCACAGGGATGTTTCAGTTACCACCAAGCAGCGCTTACACAGGGTCAAGGCCTCTTCTGCTTCCCACCCACCCCAGCAGTGAGCAGGCTGGGGGGGCACTAGAAGCTGGGAGGGGACACGGCTGGGACAGCTGACCCCAACTGCCCAAAGGGATCTCCCACACCATACGAGGCTCAGCATATAAAGCTGGGGGAAGAAGAAGGAAGGGGGAGACATTTGGAGTGATGGCGCTGGTCTTCCCAATAACTGTCACATGTGCTGGAGTCCCTTCCTTGAGGTGGCTGAACACCTGCCTGCTGATGGGAAGCAGTGAAGGAATTCCTTGTTTTGCTTTGCTTGCATGCACAGCTTTTGCTTTACTTATTAAACTGTCTTTATCTCAACCCACAAGTTTTCTCACTTCTACCCTTCTAATTTTCTCCCCCATCCCACTGGGGGGAGCATGTGAGAGATTGTATGGTGCTTAGTTGTTAACTGGAGATAAACCATGAGAAATCGATAAAACATTTTACTGATTTAGAAAAGAAAATTCAGTTTTGATTTCTTCATTCTGTTGAGAGTAGTAATCAAAGCTGTATGGACAGAGAATGCTCACACACAAAGTACACCTTGGCTTTCAAATTTTATTTGCTGTTTGGCAGCTATGGTCTGCCCCTCCAGCCCTTTGGGTGTAAGAAAAATGACTTTTAGTCATTTTTGTATGTGGCATATATGTGCCACATTTAATAGTGGCATATGAAGCTCAACTTCAGTCCAGTCTTTCTAGTGCTCACACTGCAAGGCTGGGCATGCACTTACATTTTCTGTTTATCTGCACCCGTACCTCTTTCTCTGTCACCACCCCCATTCTCCTCCAGACACTCACACTCCCAGAGGGCAGTGCAAACAGGCCCAGAATTTGTCCTTTGATGATTCAGAAAAATTTTGAGATGTTCAAGAAAACAGAAAAAAAAGTAACAGACAAGGCACTATGAAATCTACAGAAATTAAGAAGATTAAAAGCTGGGAGAACCTGAACTCTCAAAGAGAAAGTCTGAGCCCCTATATATAACAGAAACTATATCTCACGTATAAAAAAGCACAGCCCAAGTCATCCACTTTGCTGTTTTCACAATCAAATGTAAGGACTCCAACAATTCTGCCACAGAAAAGTTTATCTTCTGCAAACATTTACTAGGTAAGTTCACAGTCCCAGCTGCTGCCCATATTTCTGTAAAAGGAACATCACTCTGTCTTTGCTGCATGGCAGCCTTATCAGTAGCAGATACCATGTAAGGCCTCAAAGAGATAACAGGCACATTATCGGCAGTGAGTGCGAGACTCTTTCTTGTGAAAGCCATTTTTTTTCTGCAGGCTCTCCAGACATCCCACTTGAGGTGTGAAAGGCCTGGAAACTGCTACGGCCACTTCTGCTGTTGCCATTTCAGCTGTCCATGGAGAAGCAATTAAAACATTGCAGTGTGCTCTGCATCTGGCTAAGAAAAATCTCAGTGCTCTTACATGGCAATATTTATTCTGCACTCAAAAATACTGTTGCAGTGCCTGAGCCAAAATATTTTACTGCATTCACTGCTCCTACACATGCTCCTGTATCTATGTACAGGACACAAAAGTGAGAATTTTTTTGCATGGTAACAGTTGGGCATTAAACATTTCCAATACTCATATGGTGAGCTCACAGGGAATTCTCCAGCACAGAAAGCATCACAGAGTTCAACAAATGGTTTAAGTCTTTGGCTCACTTTCATACAGTGAACAAGCCTTTTCTACTTTCCATCCCCACTTCATTCAGCAGAACAAGATCCATATCAACACAAATTTCCCTTTGTAAGTAGTTTTAATGTAATGTGTTACTGCATGAGTGGAAGGCCCTGCAATATGGCCACGTGTCCTGCTTTTACTCTGCTGTGAGGATAGTAACCTCCAGCAGATGAGTCTGGTGGGCAGACAGGAGGAAGGACATGGTAAACTGTCATAGTAAGAGTCATCAAACCTCATGTATTTTTTTGTCCTTCTTTCTTTTCATCTTTCCCTTCTTACTCTGAAATTAACAAGTATCCACATGGAAAGCACATGACCCACTCTTCATGGAACTGAACTGCAGAAGTACTAAAAGTTTATGAAAGGCAATGTATCTGCACACTTTGGCATGTACTATGAAATATGCCCTGTGCTCTTGCACTCATTCTCCCAGAAAAGGGCACAGGAGTGAACATGGATACAAATGAAGCACATAGCTTTCACCTCCACTGTCTGCACTGCTTACCTTCATTAACTGCATGAGGCTTAATAATGCAACAAGTACAATTTGCGAATTTTGCACTGTTGGCTGGTCCACGACCTCCACTGGAGGGAAAGAACAATTCCAGCTCCTGAAAACAATTGTAATTGAATACATTTTAGATTGATCTAGCTGCATACATCAGTTTTTATCATAAATAACATCTGAAGTATTCATAGTCACAGAAGGTAAACCTTAATACCTTTCCCTCTCTGGTAGCATTGCTACAATCATAAAAAAATTATTTGAATATTTCTTTCCCTCTTTTCACTTCTGCACACAATCCATTTCCATTCAGAGCATTCAAAATGCTGCTGCCACAATCACTTGGTAGAGGTGTTACCAGTTTTCTGAATTCTTTCTCTCTCTTTCCTGAGTATCTTTCCAAAATCCACTCCCATATACATGTATTTTATCTTCCCTCTTTTCACATGATCTTTTCCACTATATGAGCAAAAATGCAACTACCATCCATTTCTCAGTACGTTTTCTTTCCATATACATAACTGACCTCTATCCCATTTGTTTATATGTTTTTCCTCTTGTTATAAGCAACTAAACTTTGTCTAAAATTGCTGACTTATCCTCATGCCTTATTGACTGTTGTTTGGGTCTTTTTTTTAATCTTACTGAATTGAAGCTGATGTACTCAACTGCTCTGATTTCTGGGATGAATCAGAAGAACCTCTTTGCCTCTGATCACTTCTTTTCTTCCCACCATCACTATTCCAGGTATCATATAGCTTGGGTCTTAGATCATACTGGGGTGAGCCTGGCAGCCAGGTTTCCTTCCTCAGTGATATGTTTTCACTGTTCACTGCCAGCTTCATGCTTGTTCCATACCATTTATTCACATATGTTACACCATCTGCCAATTAGCATTAGTCAAATGCTCAAAACAGAAGATTGCATTTCAGACCTATTGGTCAAGTTCAGTAAAAGAATTGATAAATTTGCATTTAAGGGAAATAATAATATCCTGGAAATACTACTACCAAATCTGATTTCTCCCTGTGTAACAGTAGCAATGCTAAAGACCAGTTTCTGAAATTGTCCCATTTAATTTACTAGCTCAATACTTAGCTATATCCCAGCCTTTAGCTCATGGCACTCTGACGATTCCTATAATCTGTGCCTGAACACTTATACAGCTCAAACTAGTGGATCTTTCAATAGAAGGGAAAACGGCTTTTGTTTTTCTCCTAGCAAAAAATCCACATTTTAAGTGGGCATATCTGAGATAAAAGGGTTTATTTCCTACATCCTTCTACTGATAAAACGCTGCATGCTTCAAAGACCTTGTCCCACTGTTAATTAATGTTTACTCTAAAAGAAGCAGCCAGGAAAAGGCAGCAAAATATTTACAATATTTAACACTTTGTTTTATCCATTAAAAGACATAAAAGAAAAGTAACTAGGTAATGCTGAAGGACTAGGATAATGAAATGCCAAACTATAACCAAGTGGAGCCTTAATTTTTTTTCCTTTCCCTTTATTCCTAATCTAAAGAAATTCCAAAATCTGGACTGCAGAGAGACACCAGCTTAGAGTATACCAGAGACATAATTTCATTTGTCATTTAGCCCCCAAAAGAACGATGCAGTCTTCCATTCTAACTGTTCAGTTTACAACACATTCACTGAATGTGTTGAGACTTCAGTCTTCCTTCAGAAGAGTTCATTTAGGTCCCTTTATCACATATTTCTATCTTTTCAGCAAAGCTTCTGCAAGGTGCAGCCAACTAGTTTCCATGGCAATTGCTATACAGCCATATAACTGGGCCTACTAGAATTAAAATAGGCACAGGGGTATTAAATTTACAATTTTGTTTGCTTTATTGAAGATTGGTATCAGTAACACCCCAAAGATGCATGCACCTGCAAAAGTTCAGCAAAATAATCCCGCAGACACAAAAATGCTGCGGATGACTCAGGCCTTCAAACAGCATTTCAAAAATAATGACATGTAAAAAGAACAACAAACTTAAGCCAAAGCACATACTTATGCTTCTAATCAACATTTTATGTGAAAAGATATGCTTTCCCACACTCAGTTCAAAAGCTGTCACAGTTGTCGTGGCAGTATGCAGGAACAAAGGGAAATTTTCACCCTCATATATGAGGATATCTAGCTATTTAACCAGAACTACAAAGATGTTTCTAATTATAATTCTCCTTCATCAGAAAAGATCAATTTCCAAACTCTTCCTCACTCTGTACCATCTTCATCCAGTCTGCCAGCAGAAGTAGTACTTCAGGTCCAGCATATGATTTCTCATCAAAACTAGAGGCACAGGGAGAGGATCCAGAAGCCCAGGCACGGGGCAGATCAGGGAGATGAGTGCTTGACCAGCAGAAAACCACACACACTTTGCAATTAGCTTGCTATGCCACGCAGCCTAACGGCCAGCTCGAAGAAGAGGCTGGCCAGCCCTGCCCTCACCACCAGGGTATAATCATGTCTACATATATTTTCTAGTATACAGTACTTGGCAGTTTATTAGGTATTCCAGGGCAGGTCTCCCTCCAGCTGTTCCAATTTAAAGAGAGGAAAGACTAGGATCAAGGAAGCAACAACTGGTATCTTTTTTCTTGCTGTCTAGAGCTAAGATCCTACCGCACAATACCAATCAATCATGAGGTAATCTTTATTCTTGCCATCATTTATCAGCACATTTACCCCACAACAATACCCCACAACGCAAATAGTCACCTCAATTCTGTAGAAATGCTGGTAATATCTATCACCCAGTCCCAGGGCTTTTTCTTAGCACTACACCAAGGAAAGGCACACTACAAACAAAGCAAAAGAGAACCGAACTCCTCAAAGCCAAGCCCACCATACTACCTCTTAAACCACAAAGCATTACAAAGTGGCCTGTTTTCATAATTATTCGTTCTGAACAATAACAGCAGAGGAAAGCAGGCTGCAGGCAGAGGACTAGCAAGGACTGTAGAGGAGAAGAGATAAGTGAAATGCAGGGGGGCACAAAAGGATTTAATTGTTTAATCCCTTTGTTTTTATGACCAACATTGGTAGGCTACAGGTAGATTACACAGACTATGCAATTATCTCAATGCTTGTGATGTACAGAAGACATTAAAAATGACCAGGCATGCTCTCTTGATCAAAGGGCCCAAGGCTCCCCTTTGTGACAGAGATAAACAAGATTTCTGTTTTCAGTTTATTTTTCCATTGTAAAAACGATCTATGAAGAATACCTCAAGTAGTTCTGAACTCAAGCAGGGAAAAATACGAGGAATTTCTGACCCAGCTGTTACCAGATAAAGCAAAAATAAACTTCAGTCAACAAACAGTCAAAAACTTACTTGAGCAGCTGAAGCTACCGAATCTGGGCCATGAGCTGCATTTCTTAGGCCATCGTGTCCAAAGTTCACTCTAATGCTGTCTGGTGCATCACTCTGAGCCACTGCAGAGTTTGCTGGCCCCAGTAATGTTTTCCATTTACAAACTGCATCATCTCCTAAGATTTCCATAGCAACAATGGGACCACTCGTTATAAACTGGAGAAGCTCACTGCAAAACGGAAACAGCACATGGTGATCAACACTACAAATAAAAATCAACAAATACATATGATCCAGTGGAGATGCTCAGAACTCAACTCAGCAAGGCCTTGAGCAACCTGATCTAACTTTGAAGTTGGCTCTGTTTTGACTAGGAGGTTGGACTAGGTCACGTGCAGATGTTCCCTTCTTATTATGGTTGCAGAGAAAGAACCAGATAATAAAAACTCACTCAAGCTACCGTGTTGTATGTTAAAATTTCAAATGAATTTTTAGAAGATAAGTACTGGAAACAGGATGAGACCCTGCTAACCATTTTTCTGACAGGAATGATTCCTAAGAATGTCTTTTCTGCATAGCAGGATTTCAGGATTGTCCACAGATGACCTGTGTGTGCTCCCCATTGACACAACTTCAGCACTGCTGTCAGGATGGATTTCTCCACTGCCCCGTGGATCTCTCCCGTGGATTTTGCCCAGCCAAAATCCAAAGTGGCAGAGAAGGGAGAAGCAAGATTTGGAAAGTTTGCAGGGGAGAGGGGATGTAACCACCAAGTGACTTATCACATCCTGGCATAGGCAGAATTCAACTGATTTTAATGGGATGAATCTGAGTAAGGAGAAAAGACTGTCAGGAGCAGCCTGCCTCCTGTCCTGACCGCTTCAATCGCTCAGAAAACAATGACCCAAAACTGGGAACCCAAAAGTTCTATTTAAAAACTAAACAAAACAACTTCACTATACTTCTGTATCGTTACAGAACATGTATACAAACAAGCCTGCCTTTTCACTGTGTAGTCTGGACAGAACCAACAAAGGAAAAAGTTGACTCAATACTTTTTGTACTTCTTTCTTTAAAAAAAGAGCTTTACGCAATTATAATTGTGGATGTGTATGCTTCTCCAACCACCTTGTTCCTAATGATCATTTACACAATGATCAATGGACAAGAAGAGAAGAGAAATCCTACTAGCTTTTAGCTAAAGGAACAATATTAAAATTATGAAAAGTTACATAAAGAAACTACGTAGGAAGAAGCTATTGGAACTTAGGTTCTGTTGGTCAGAGACTGCTTCTTTAGAATACAGTTAAATGGCTTACACATACCTATACCCAAGAAAAAAGGAATTTCTACAACACCGCTTACTGTACAGACTATTCCTGAATCTTAAATACATTTTAAAAAATAAATTCTTTAATAAGAAAAACATTCTTCTCCAAACAAGTAGAATTGCTATTTTTCCCTACTATTCAGTAGACTTACGTTGACTAATGAATTTGCAAACTAAATTTGAACTTAAAGACTAGTATTACAATGTTAAATATCAATGAGTCAGAGATTTTACATTTCACTGCCTTGAAGATTCTTGTTCTATTTGGTTTGTAATGCTTCATAACTATTTGCTTCTAATTTAGAGAAAAATCCCATACAGAAGATGGGGCCAATAGGACTGTAGGATGGGAGACAGGCACATCACAATGGACAAAAGCTACAGCTCCCCAGATAATTACCATTGGTGTAGATAGACATCTGTGAAATAACACTACAGGTAAAATTCTTGCTTATTTATCAACATAATCAAGCAGGCTTACTCAGCAAAGAAAAGGCAATTCTAAATCATCCTCTGATCTCCGTGGCCAGACACAGCCTGGGGCCATGTCTCCGTGAAAGGCTTTGGTTTGCACCCACAATAAATCAGTTGCTGTTACAGGAGAGCAGCTGGCAGATCCTAATACTCAAGCACTTTGTGACTGTACTAAAAACAGGTCTTTCAACCAAGTCAGTGCAAACTGAAGTTCCAACATGGCTGAAAAATACAAGGGAGATCTGCACCCTCTTCCTAAAAGAGGCAGACCACCAAATCCAGAGGGAGGAAAAGTTGTTTGTTGACACCTTCAGGCAAAGTAAAAATGACACTACCTGTGGGTGGGTCATAACCATCAATCTGGTCAGTTACAGAAAGACAAAAGTTTTTCATGTTAGGTGGAGCAATCCAGCATCAGGGAAGTTTGACAATTTGCCCAAGGGTAGCAGTACAGTAAACAACTGCTCCATGCACTATCCTTTCAGTTACTTAGGATTTGGGGTACTTGCTTCCAAATCAATTCTCACAGCTAAGTGTTCCCCCCTAATTCTCACTACCTGCAAGCTCCACCCTGATCCTGAAGATGCTCCTTCCCTTGGCTTTGAAGTTTCACCTTACTAGGAGCATTTTCACTTCAGAAAGACCAAAGAAATTGCCCTGATATCATCAGGCTGTAAAGAGTGCAAGTTAAAACCCTGAAGAGCTGCAATAAAGATCTGTCCCTGGAGAAAGATGAACAGGATGCATACTGTGCAAAGGGCTCCACACAGCTAAGTTCTGATTTTCCCATGGTCCTACAGTACCAAATATAGTAAATAAATGCTGTGCATTCAATAAATAAGTTTATTACATGTCAAGCTGAAATTGATATACCTACTTATAAAAAGGTTTTGATTGATGGTCTACATAAAAGTCAGCTGCTTCTTTTCTGGAAAAGTAAAAAGACATAGATATAAATATATAGGTATACATACATATATATACAAAACTCTCCTGAAAACCACAAACCATCATTCATCAACATGATTCTACAGGTAATGTCTTCCCAAGCTGGACAGCTTGTGGGGTGTTTCATGACCAATAACAGAAACTACATTTAACTTTCTGTCATATTTTGTGTGGTTACATGCATAACTTGTAGCTGGACTCCTCCTTAGGCTCCTGCTCTGGGAAGGAGGTAATTACTGAAACCTGTAGCATGGACTTTCAGGGTCATTGATGGTCCCCACATTCTCAAGCTGAGAAATAAATGTAGCAGTCACCTTCTTGCTGAGCCATTCACTGTTACACTGTTTTCATCCTTCATCTCTGTTTCAGTGTGTATACTGGTTAATGAAGTTTGGTTTAAAAGCATAAACGAACAACTTATCTGCTTCACTGGGACTTATTTCCTTATCAAGGCTTATGTTTGATTAAACTGGTGCACAACAGAATATTGCATAACCTGGTTTCTATTCAGTATCCTCAAATGTTTCTAGTCACACAGGCACCACAATGCCCTCCAAATTAAAACTTGCTTTCTTCCACACTTTTCCACTTGAAAACTCAATTTGGTCCTGCACTTTCCCTCGGGGAACACAGCAGTTACTATACACTGCTTTCTCCCAAAGCAATGGGATTTCTGCAATGAGGGCGACTCCTTACATTGCCAGGCAAATAAAAGCCACCAGGCATACACAGCATGTCTGTACCACAGCTGTTACTTTTTCAGACAGGGCAGTGGCCCTCTCCAAGCTCTGCATTGCTAAAGCCACGCTGCTAGCAGCACAGGGCTCAGCAACCCAGCTAGACCAGTTCCAGGGACCATGGTGCAGACTCACCATCCACCCACTGGTAGGTATACCATTCTGTGGCTTTTCACCTCCTGCAGCCAGTCAACCCACTCTCTGCTTTTTCTCAGGCTGCTTCTCATGTGTAACTTTTGCTGACTGCACTGCTTTTTCTGCATGGCAACAACTAGAAAAATCCATGGAGATTTTCAAGCCTATCCCTGTTAATTTGCAGCTTTGAAATTCCAGTTCAGAAGCGCAGGCTTGATCCTGGCTTGCTCCAAATCCTGGTGTGTACCACTTTCTGAAGCTGTAATTTGTAGAGAACAAGCTCTTCAGGATGACTGACAGGTGAAAGGAAGCAATATAGCTCACCCCAGTCTGGCTACAAAGTTCATAATCAAAGCAGAGCTGCAGGGAGACTAAAAGATTCCCACAAGGAAAAGTGTTTTTACCTGCAGAAAGCTTTCTGATTTTTTCTGGTCTCCATAATTCTGCTCACTTTGAGCAATTCTCTTTACTGAAAGAAATTACCTGCATGTTTTTTAAATTACAGATTCCAAGAATGAACAAAGGCACAGTTCGGTCCTCTGCAATGGAAGTTTTCACATCTCTCTTCTATTTGCAGTCCAGATGTAAGCCAAATACTGCCAGAGGAAAGCAATAACCTCAAGAAGAACCTCAGAAGAATTTAATTTTTCTAAGCTTGACAAATATTTGAGCAGTCACAGCTTTCTCCAGCTTTTTTTATCAAAATGACCATCTGCTCATTGGAACTGAATAATTCCTGGTTTGTTGCTTTCAGTCCAGTCTAAGTATGAGCCATTCAAAATTCAAAAGTTTTTCATTGACCATACAGCTAATATGGTTTCCTTCCATTTCATAACAAAGGGAAAAACATGATTTAAAAAATCATCCTAGTCACAGGAACTCTTGCAATCTCAAGCTTCAAACCGACACTCTACAAACAGCCTTAAGTTTTTGCTTACAATTCACTATCTCATCAGAAAATCCTGTTGTGAAACTAATTCACCAAATAATTCTGAAAAGCAATTATGAAAAAGGTATGCAAACAGATTAAGTATTGTAATTTCTGAATGCAAAGAAATATTTGAGGGATGCATTTCTGAAGTAAATTGAGCTCTACTATTCAGTTAAGAATTCCTATTGCAATAAATATAAAACTGCAGTTGTGCTGTCCAACTTAGTTCCTCTTTCATTGCAACTTTCTCATTAGTTCTCTGCTTTTAAAGAATGGAAAACAGTGTTCATCTGGGAATAACAAACTGAACTGATATATGATTAAATGAAGAGACTAGAGCTAACCTATCAAAGCAGGTGCCTGCCCTCACTTCTGTATCTTGGCTACAATTTTACAGAAGGCATGAATCTACTGAACAGTGACTGCCAGACAAATGTCAGTAATAATGCCTTTAAGGGAAGCAGTAGATGATGATGCTGGTTTGAACACATGTGCCTGCAGAGATCTAAGGGTAGAAGACGTTGGCAAAGCCATATTTCTATTATTTTAAAATGGCACAGTCCCAAGAAACAGATTATATAGTATGCAGAGAAACCACAAATATTCAATACATTATTTTAAATATATTCAGTATCACAGTGCAATCTTGTGCTTATTAATAATCATTTTCAATTATACAAGACACGCAGCAAATTTTATGTAATAATATGCAACAGAAGTTCAAATCTCAAAGCTTCTTCCCTTCAGTGCGAGTCAACTCTAAAGTAGTATGTGACTTGGCCCAACAGTTCTTCAAGTTCTCAGACAGACACTGAAATAAAGAACCACCCAACCAAACACTTCAGGATCAAATCTATCAGACTACAGGGCAGCAAGCCAAAAAAAGCTGGCTTGAAAGATGCTGTGAATTATAAATCAGCATTAGAAACCTGAGTGAACTCATGAACTGAAGTTGTTTGAGGGAGCAACTGGGACGGGTATCATTAAACATTGCAGCAGATGAATGCAGAGACGAGAGGAAGAAGTCACATAGTTGTTTTACAATATGTCAGAAAGCCAAAAAGGTTTTGAGGTAGGGAAAAATTGTTCTTGACCTCACACAGAAACCATAAGAACACATAAAAATAGTATTATGTAGACAGATAGCTTTTCTTTTCAAAGACATTTCTATATGAACAGGTTTGACAAAGCAGCAATGGAGAAATAGTGCAGTAAGTTTGAGGGGAGTCTTCTAGAGTAAATTAATTGTTTTCTTTCCTCTGCAGCATCATGCCTTTATTTAAAATCTTGTGGCTCGTAAGTGGAGAACAGTAAAGGCTGGGGGAGATTAGGAAGATGCATGAGTAAAACCTGTCCAACCCTGCAACAACATCAGATCACTTGCTTTGGCTGGGCCTTCCAGTGATTAAAAAGCAAACAAGTTTGGGTTCCAAGAGCACAGATTAAGAAAACAGGTTTACTGAGGGCAAACAAACAACTACTTTAAAGGCAACACTGTTACAGCCAGCAATATAGTTTGTATCAGGAAGCTATGAGATGAAAACATAAAGGCATGTCAGTAGTAAACACTTCTGAATTGCTAAAGGTATGGTAGTCACCTTGTACAGAGACATTAGATTATAATCACCCGTATTCATTTGCACATAACTTTTTAATACTTAGCTTAATTCTCTACATGCTTTCAGAAACCTACATGATTATGAAACTGATGAGTCTTCCCTATATTACTCACTGGAATGGATTTGATGTGTGGAACAACACAGGATAGCTTTAGAGAATGTTCCTAACTGCAAAAATAACATTCAGATACAACAGAGCTAACCTTAAAAATTCCTTACCTTGAAAGCACCATCATTTTGGCCTTAGTTATTGTAAATCCTGCATTAATAATGATATCAATTAATTCTCCAATCTTGGGCACTGCATCAGGTTTAATCAAAGCCAGAGTTCTGGGGAAACAAAAAAAAAAAGTAGAGAGATACAGCCAACACTACTTTCCTTAGAGGATTTGGCATGCATGTTGAGTTTATATTCAGACAAAAAAACATCACATCAAAGAGAGAAATTCTGCCACAGTCAAACATCCAAGTCCCAGTGTCTCATCAATTTCCATGCTGGTCTTGAATGCCTGCACAAGACATTATTCTGATAAGAACGAGCTTTGCACATTACAATTTCCTCAGTTTCTAACCCAAGTCAGCCTGCAGTGTTCCACCAGCAGTCATTATTCACTGGCTTCTCCCTTCACTCTCAAAGCAAATAATCTGACCACTTCTTCCTCAGCTAGTGTATATCTCTACAGCTCCTCACTCACAGCTCTGGGTTATAACACAACTGATTTGTCAGTGTCTCCCTATGCTTGCTCAGTTCCTTTTTTTCCTAAGGCTGATCATTATATACATAAAAATGAAGCTGTTAAAATTCCCTATTTAGAAATACTACTTAAACACGTGCCTCTTCCACAAAACTCAAAATGAAATAATTGTTTTATTATTACTTTTAAAATACTTGGGGGCCTCAGTGAGAAGAAAGTCCTTGCACTTGGTATAGTACAAACACTTTATGGTATACAATTTGCATGCCGAATAGCTGACATTGTTAATAGACACAATAAAAGGTTGGCAGAGGAGGTATTATGTCTCTTATACTGACAGCTATATTCTAAGTGAGACCAATCCAAAAATCTCTACACTCTTCTCCACATCTTTGTTTCTAACTACATCTTGTCTTCTCAATAATTATCTTTTTATACTGCACATCCCCAAGGCCAGGACTGTTTTATTAGTATGCTTTGCATAGCACCAAGTACACCATCAGCACTAAACGTATTATTAATCAAAAATAACAAGCACAAAAAGGTCTGTAAAATGGCATTTTCTATTTGCATTCATCTTGTGGTGAGTCAACTTCAAATTTGCTCAGCTTACAAATCAACAGATTTATTCAACCCTGTATCTCAGAAACTCCACGTCTCTGACAAACCTAAAGAGCTCTTTCCATCTTTTACACAGTTTCCAATAATGAAGGCTACCCAAGATAGAATTTTTTATTGCAGTACTTCCCTAAATGAAGGGCAAATAATTGCAAAATTCTCATTTTATATACCAGCAGAGCATGGAAAGCAGCCTTTAGGTTAGCAGAGATATATTCTAGCCAGGGCAAATATGCTCAGGTTACAGGAGATGGATGAACTTCCACTACATTTACTTTGAACCTTAAGTGACCCCAGATTGACAGACGCTTTGGGAACAGACTATCTATTTCACAGCAAATCTAAAGGAAGGGAGGTGTTGGGACCAGAAAATGTAAAGAGGAAGATTTGAACATATGTGACATTTCATCTGAAACTAAGGGAGAGACATAGATGACCTTCAGAGCTCAGAAACAGATTTACTCAAATGTCAGGAAGCTCATACACACAGACCAGCTTAGGCCTAGATCGGTTGGGAAATATGACAAAAAGACTGATGGACTAAGGGTGTAGCCAGAAACTGCATGAGAGTAGTCAACCAAGCCTATGCTTCAGTCCACTGCAGTGCAAACTGAAGTTGATTGAGCTCTATCTTCAGATCAGGAAAGGCTGACCTCTGGCCAACATTCACAGTGTTTGCCAGCATACTCCATGCAGCCTATGACCCACAGCCTGTTCCCCTCTTCCCCAAGGATTTCACAGCTCCACCTCATTTTGTGATTATTATTTATCATATGACAGGGTGTGCCATGTGCATCAAGGCACATGAGGGGGAGCAGCCACGTGCTTGACCACTGACATGTACCCACCTTGTCACACAATGCATGACCTGCATCCTGGCATAAGAGGTCCTCAACTCTGTCATTTACCATGAACAGTAAGGATCAAACCACTGGAATGAGATCTCCAGTGCCATTTGCATTTCCTTGGGGAATACTTTTTTGAATCTATGTAATTACACAGGCTACTTGAAGCAGACCACTAATGCTAGAAATGTTGTCCCTTACTCTTCTAATTTCAAGCTTTCTAGTAAAACTGTGATTCCTACCAACATGTGATGAAATACTGCATTGCGAAGCAATTTATCCAAAAGACACTAATACAAATGTACAAATACAATGAGCAACTCTTATAGCATCATTTCTGTAACACTGATATATAAACTTGAACATTTCAGTGTTAGCTTCTCAGAGGTATGCAGGATAAGAAAAGTATAATTCAGGATGCTGAAGACTTTCTGAAATTGCATTTTGATTCATGTGCTCCATTTTTAGTTTTAATGAGGAATATGTTTTTTGTGGTTTGACACGATACAGTCTGCAAAGTACATTTTGAAATGGTTTTATGTCTAGGAACAAAGGAGAATATGAAAATTAAGCTCATTTGCTTACATTTTCAGAGGGACTGTACAACAGTACTGCAATGAATACTGAAACAATACAAGACGGGAACCGATCAAAGGAGCGGTGTACAAACTATGCTGTGGCTATGCTTTTGAAATCTACTTACTTCTAATAATAGGACTGTTGCATGTACAGCAGCTTATGTCTTGCAGGGGAAGAAACACCAATTATATCAATGACCAGAAGCATAAGAATATCATACCCTAATCAAAAAAGAATTCAAATATTTCTGGTTGAGACACAAGCATTCTATTACCATTTTCAAAACCAGTGACACTGACCAACTTTTAAGTATAGCTTATTTAGACTGGACAACCTAGTCAGACAAATGTTTCCCTTAGGTTACAATCACCCAGGATCATAAATGAAAGACTAGTGACACAGAAATCCATCTCATGCCAGTGATTCCTTAAGTGGTACACTCTAAGTAAGCACATGCTTACTTTACCATTTTAGTCACTGTGACAGTTTCCTTATGATACGCTGGGAGGGGAGCAGGGAAGAACTCTCAAATATGGCTGTCTCTAAAAATTGACCCAAGACTTAAGAAAAGTATGTGTAGAAAATGAAACTCCATAGAAATGTCTTAGTAATTTTAGCCTAATTCTAGAAAGGGCTTGTGCAAATCTAGCCTTTTTTTACACATCTATTTTGTACCTCATGTATCTAGAGTCATATCCACTTGTTTTACTGACAAAAACAAAGATCCCTAATTCAAAACATCCAAGATTTTTTATATACATTTCTCAGCCTTCCTCAGAGGCCTTTGCTGAGCCTGTCTGCATACATATTCAGTGACCAAAGAATGTATTTCCAAAGTGAAACTGAACTGCTGATAGTCCTGTGCTGATAGCACAAAGGCAAGAAAAAGATGGAGAAACATTCTGCCCTGTACAGCATCCTTATATTATTATTAATAGAATCCCAACAACAGATTATTTTAGGAATTATCACAGTAAGATTTCTGCAATATGTATCTATTAAACTAATAACTGCTGTAAAATCTGCTAGGAAGAGGCCAAAAAGACAAATACCTCATCTGCAACTGTTTTGCCCAAGGACTCTTCTAATATGACCCTGTTTACCCAGTGAAAGCTTCTGTGAAGAAACTGTATTTTGAGGATCTCTTGCCTGTTTAAGGCACCTTTCACTGTGTTCCTTTCTATTCTGAATATTCTGAATATGCAACACCACTTGCATATCTATGTTATCTTTGAGCTGACATTCCTAAAATGTTTTCCAAACAGCTGACATGTCATAAATTCCCTTCCTTCCTTTTGTAGAGCAGCACAAAAATTCACCCCCTCCCAAGACCACATCGTTAACACAACCATGGTGCTGCTCTATAGACAGCAACTATGGTTACAAGAAGGAGAAAATGTAATTTTATCATACACTGCCTTTTCTTGGTATAACTGCATCAGCACCAAGGCTTATGCTAGCTTAGGCAGAGCATGAAATACACAACTATAAAAAGTTCAATTGATACAAACCCCATAACCAAGACAGATGTAATCTAACCAAGGCTCCACTGAGGAACGGAGAGAAACAGCCACGGATACAGAAGCCATGCTCTGCTGTTCTCCACTTCTTTTGCTACTCTTCCACCACGCCCAACCCTACCTTGGAGAAGAAGTACCAGGAGAACTACTTCTGAAAAGATTCTGGCAGTTATTTCCACAGCAACACTTTCATGAGGTTAAGATAAAGATGTGTGCTAAAGCTTGCAACTCTTCCAGTATGTCTGGTTATGCATTCTCCAAAAAAATTTGAAAATAAGCCCAGTTAGCAGGAGGGAGCAAGGAAGTAGATGAATAGGACTCACTAAGACATCATACCTAAGAAAATATTCTGTGTTCTTTTCAAAAAAAGCAAAGAAAATTATCAAAATTTATTCATCTGCAAATTCAGAGATTACCTGCACTGCAGTCAAATCAGAATTAAATTCACACAGAATGACAGAATGGTCAGGGCTGGAATACACCTCTGGAGATCATCTAGTCCAGCCCCCTGATAAAGCAGGGTCACCTACAGCAGGTTGCACAGAATCACATCTAGGCAGGTTTTGAATGTCTCCAGAGAAGGAGACTCCACAGCCTCTCTGGGCAGCCTGTTCCGTGCTCTGTCACCCTCAAAGTAAAGTTCTTCCTCATATGCAGATGGAACTTCTTGTGGTTTAGTTTGTGCCCGTTGCCCCTTCTGTCACTAGGCACTACTGAAAGTGGCCTGGCCCCATCCTCCTGACACTCACCTGCAGGTCAAGTATTTGTAGACATTGGGAAGATCCCCTCTGTCATCTCTTCTCCAGGCTGAACAGGCCCAGCTCTCTCAGCCTTTCCTCCCAAGGGAGATGTTCCAGTCCCCTGAGTCAGCTTTGTAGCCCTCCGCTGGACCCTCTCCAGTAGTTCCCTGTCTCTCTCGAACTGGGGAGCCCAGGGCTGGACACAGCACTCCAGATGCAGCCTCACCAGGGCAGAGCAGAGGGGCAGGATCACCTGCCCTGACCTGCTGGCCACGTTCCTCCTAACGCACCCTGGGATCCCATTGTCCTCCCTGGCCACCAGGACACACTGCTGGGCCGTGGGCAACTTGCTGCCCACCAGGACTCCCAGGTCCTTCTCCGCAGAGCCGCCCCCCAGCAGGCCAGCCCCAGCCTGTCCTGGTGCGTGGGGTTGTTCCCCCCCAGGGGCAGGACCTGTGTTGAGCTTCACCAGGTTCCTCTGTGCCCAGCCCTCCAGCCTGCCCAGGTCTCACTGAAGGCAGCGCAGCCTCCTGGTGTGTCAGCCACTCCTCCCAGCTTGGCATCACCGGCAAACTTGCTGAGGGTGTGCCCAGTCCCTTCATCCAGGACACTGATGAAGAAGTTGAACAGGACTGGACCCAGTACTGACCCCTGGGGAACACCAGTAGCTACCGGCCCCAGCCAGACTGCGCTGTTGATCACAACCCTCTGAGCTCTGCCATTCAGCCAGTTCTCAGCCCACCTCACTGTCTGCTCATCTACCCCACGCTGCCTGCGCTTACCTGTGGGGGTGTTACGGGAGACAGTGTCAGAAGCCTCGCTGAGGTCAGGGTAGACAACAGCCACTGCTCTCTCCTCCTCTACCCAGCCAGTCATCCCATCATAGAAGGCTATCAGGTTCATCAAGCGTGATTTCCCCTTGGTGAATCCATGTTGACTACTCCTGATAACCTTCTTGTCCTCCACATGCTTAGAGATGACCTCCAGGATGAGCTGTTCCATCACCTTTCCAGGGATGGAGGTGAGGCTGACTGGCCTGTAGTTTCCTGGGTCCTCCTTGCTGTTTTTGAAGACCGGAGTAACACTGCCTTTTGCAGTCCTCAGGCATCTCTCCTGTTCTCCATGACCTTTCAAAGATGATGGAGAGTGGTTTGGCAATAACATCTGCCAGCTCACTCAGCACTTTGGGGTGCATCCCATCGGGGCCCATGGATTTCTGGATTTGCTTAAGTGATCTCTAATGTGATCCTCCTTGACCAAGGGAAAGTCTTCCTTTCTCCAGACATCCTCTCTTGCCTACAAGGTCTGGGAAACCAGAGGGCGGCCATAGCAGTAAAGACTGAAGCAAAGAAGGCATTCAGTAACTCCATCTTCTCTGTGTCCTTCATCACCAGGGCACCCACCTCACTCAGTAACAGGCCCACATTTTCTCTAGTCATCCTTTTCCTGCTGATGTACTTGAAGAAGCCCTTCTTGTTGCCCCTGACCTCCCTCATCACATGTAATTCCAAACAGACCTTGGCCTTCCTCATTGCATCCCTGCACTTTCTGACAACATCCCTTTATTCCTCTCAAGTGGCCTGTCCCTTTTTCCACATTCCATAAATTTCCTTCTTCTGTTTGAGGTTTGCCAGAAGCTTGTGGCTCATCCATGCAGACCTCCTGCCCCCTTTGCTTGATTTCCTACTCATGGGGATGCACTGATCTTGAGCTTGGAGGAAGTTAATTCCTTGTATATTAATCTTATTGTCATTTTACTAAGTCTGTCCTGATATTTTTGCTCTTGGATGGGCTCAAAGTCTTTTCCAAAGCAAGCCTTTCAATCAAACAGAGATGATTAGTCTTATCTTCATTATAAATGAAGCTTGTCTTAACAAACAAGCTTATAGGTTTTATGGATATTTTCACTCTATACTTCCTGTCCAAATGCACACAGAATTTAGGAGGTGCTGAAAAAATCCTCAGAAAAAATCCTCCACAATGGGATAAACAATGTAGAGTGGGAACGGGCCTCTCTGACTCCTGTTCCTACTGTTTTCAGTTACTAACACAGAGTACATCTGACTGGTAAGGCACTAGGTTTCTGCACAAATCCCAGAGAGACAGGTGCTAGTTTCACAGGATCCAAGCCTTTTGAGCCCAGCAGACATCAGGGTTACCATATCAATTCCATCCCAAAAAGAATCCACAAATCACAAGAATCCTACTGCTGCCTGCCCACAGGGAGTAACAGGACCCCCTGTTTTCCTCCTCCCTCTCTTCTCTCCCAAGAAAACTAGAGGAGGCAGCGGCTGACACCATGGAGAAGCTGGCCCTGAAGATTTATCAGGTAACAATAGCAGTCATGGGTTTGCCCACAAGCAGGGGCCACTTAGCTTCCAACCAGACATCAGTATGCCAAGGGACTTCAGATTGCACACAAACTTGTCACTATCTCCTCCTCTCCCATAGTACAGAAAACTTATCTCATTTCCAGCAAAGAACAACTGCTTTGCAACCCCAGCCACAAAGGGAGATTTAAAAAAAATGTGCTTTCTTACCTCTCTTTGCGGCTCCCCAGCTTGCGGGCTGTATATTGATCCCCATAGTCCACTAAGGATAGATGACGGGAAAAAACAGTAATTTTGTTGCCCACAAATAAATCCTCAAGATGTAAGCTCTCATATTTGGTGCGCTTCAGAAAGGTGCGACGGTTCTTCACATCATACTGCAGAGAAAAGAAGATTAAAATCTACCATAGCAAGAGTTTTAAGCTGTAGGAAAACGCAATATAATTTTTACTCTGCTTCCAGAAATGTCCATAGCACTGTGGGGATTGAATCTGATCAATAAATTAATTTAATTCCTAACCCTTTGAACTTACAGGTGTACCAGGAAAGCTCAGCAGACTAAACCGCAATTACAAATTTATTCCATTTAAACAGTCTGAGGCTGACAGCTATCTTTGCATTTTTTATTTTATCATTTGCTTGTGGTAATTCAAGCTGTGATAAATGGGTCAGGTGCCTAGCGGATACCTCTGCCCAGTCTCACTGAGAGTTCCACCTAGCAGATCTACGCTGTTTCACAGACCAATGGCTCACACCAGGAACGATCAAGATACACACTGCGGCAGGTCTCCTCTTCAGGGCATCGTTCCAGTGACACTACGCTTTATTTGACTGCATGAGACTCAGAATTAGGGACGGATGGATGATTGCAACACTAGGTTGAGACGTTCTCACTGCCTAGAGCTGCAAGCTCAAAAACCTGTCAAGACAATTCAGCTATATATCATTATTCCAAGCAAGAAGCAAGACATAAATGTGTAGTATTCTGGGTGGGCTGGCAAAGCACAAAAGGCAACCTGCTCAACGGTTTCTTCACTGCATGCAGATACTACAGAAGCTTTCAGTTTCCTGGGGAAGTGGAATCCTATGAAAGGAAGAGTTTTTTCCTCCTCAGGCCAGACTTTCTCTTCTCTGTCTTGAATTACATGTATGGTCCTCCATTGCAATGGCATATAGACTAGAATAGCATTAAAAGAACAGACATCATTCCCACAAATTATGGAGGGAAAAAAAAATTAAGACCAAAAGTACATACTCCTCCATGTTCTGAAATGTGTGACTACGCTTCTGTCCTGTTAGAAAGCTAGAAGAATTGTAAGTTTTTCCAGAATAACCAAAACTTTGCAGATCAGAGATTATAAATTATTTTGATGATTCCTTCTGCTGAGGCAGGATTATAAGGAAGAATCGTTCCCTGCTGAAATGTCTTCCGTCCCTCATACATGCTCCTACTAAGTGTCCCCTATTCAAGCGCAGTGGGGAATGAAATGACAACATGCTGGAAAAAAATTTTTAAAAATCACTTGAATTCAGCTACTTGTTTTTTCCTAGACTCTGCCAGAAAGCCTATTAACTGTCTTGACCATATACAAATTCTTCAGTATCTTGACTAAGAATCTGAACATTTCCTTGGTTATTTCATTAACAGTTGCTAGAAAGGCACCCTGAGCTGTTTCTCTTTTCTCAGGCAAAAGGTAAGTGGGGGGGGGGGGGGGGGGGGGGGGGGAGGGAAGGCATCAACCTGTGTTAAAGAATTCTTCTTTAGACTGTAATTTTTGATCTGTTTAAAAGACCTTTTTATAAAGCCAATGATAAGCCACAGCAGAAGAAATGTAAGACTGTTTGGACTGTTCCCCTCCTGCCCGTGTACACATAGAAATAAATTACACAAAACAAAATAGTTCTCTGCTAAGAATCTACCCTCTATAAAGATTTCTTCTCTCTTTTTAGGATATCTCCTGTAGAAAGAAAAGTTGTTCAGGCTTTAAAAATTCCCCATGAAAGTTATTAACAGTGGAAAATTCAGAGAATGGGACACCTCTGTCAAGAGATCCAGTTTGATCGTAAAAGCTGCTTGCTGTTCTTGGACAAAAACCTATGCTGTCTTCTTCCAGCTGCAAAGGAAGCCAGAAACTTGTCTCGTTATTCCCACTGTCATTTTTTTTCACAGGAATCAAGACATGAAGGACTAAGAAAGAAAAGGAAAGCTGAGGACTTCACATAACACAAGCCTTCAGCAGCTCTGCTCTACACTGAGCTGAGCTGCATGATAAAGGACATCTATTGTCAGGGAGGTGGGAAAGAGGATGAAACATCTTTCTCATAAGCAGGGAGAAACTGATTCATATTCATTACCTCCCTTCTCCTCAGATACATTACAGGTAAGAGAGGGCTGTCATCTCCTTAGGAAGATACCAAAAGATATAGAAGAATTAAGCAGTAATAAAGAAAGAATCACCAAATTGTGCAGATAAAAAAAAAAAATCCAGAAGAGAATTCTACATTTATTCTCTGTCTAAAAACTCACCCCCAAAAGTGATTTTGAGATATGCTTTCTATGGAGGTGTTACATGCATTTTCGCTTTTTTAACTCCTATCATGATCACTCACAGTCCATACAGACTCATGACTGTATACACACCATACTATCTTAAGAGCAGATTAGCAAAATGCAAAAGTCTACCAAGCCACACATGTTTGATGCTGAATGCATTAAGAAGCTCAAGAACACCTTGAACACTCTTGGTTTTGAGACATTTAGGTGAAATGAACAACAATTTTGCCAGCCTACACACAGATGTGTAGGAAGATTATTACGGCTCCTGACTGATTAGCTAAACTGTCTCTGAGAAATAAAAAATAAAAATCCTCACATTTTGACAACTGTGCACACACAGACATCATACAGAGAAGTAATTTAAAAGAGACAACATCATGATAGAGTTTGTTTAAAGAGACTATCAGTAAAAAGTGCAAAGTACATCTCCTCACATCATTGGGTACCATGGTTTCAGCGAGCAGTAGTTTGGGTAGGAAAAGTCACACTACACTAGCTTTCTTATTTCTGCATTTGATATTTATAGCAGAAAAACTAGAATTTGATAATGAAATTACCAAATGTGATTAACCAGATCTAGGCTGTTCTCAAGACCCTTAGGTCTTCATTAAAAATTGGAAAGGACTAGTCCAAACCATTCACTCATTCCTAAAGGGAAGCACAAAGCATTGGTTGGTTTATTATCTGTACAGTACATATTACCTTTCTTATACATGCCTGCTACTCCAAAATGCTTGCTTTAACCTGCTGTCAATAAACAATGGGGATTAGTTGAATAAACTGCAAGTAAGAAAGGCTGTGTAAGCACCACTGATGGAAAAATTTAGATGCACTGTCTGAAATGTCCTTCCTTTCATTAAAACCAGATTAACAGCAATTTACCCTTTCCTCTAATTTGATAAGACTCTTTAAATTTTACTCTTCAGAGACTACTGGAGTTCTTGCTAAAGCTTATTTCCCTGTTTGGAATCAGCTTCAATTTATATTTCTCAAGCAGTAGGTCTGTGTTGCAGAGTTTCAATTCTGAAACTAAAGTAGAGATTGAATGAAAACAGATTTGTGAAAATGAATCTCTCTACACCAAAGCAAGCCTTAAGAAGAAGAAAAAAAAAAAAACATGGAAGCTCTTCCACATGCCTCACTGTGAACTTGTATTTTTGCTTTTCTTTTAGTTTTAGAAACTGAGCAAGATACGTCTTAAATTACATTTTCCTTACATGGAAAATTAGTAGGAATAGGCAGTGGCTTGCCATTTTACAAACTGTTTAATTGCATATTACACTTACAATAGATTTTTTTTCTTTTATTCTTACCATTTCAACTGATCCATCTTTTGGATAATACAGAAGTTCATAACGCCGAAAGAGCGAAGCATTTGGGTCATACCATTCAGCAGTGAAAGCAAATCTGTCATCTTGACTCTGGAAAAAAGAAAAGGAGGGAAACGGCTATTACAGAAAGCATACATGTTTTATATGTAAAAACACACAAATAAAAGAATTCCTTCTATTTGTTATCAGAAAAGTAAAAAAAAAATCACTAGTAAATGCACTTGCACACTCTGCATATCATCTTCTGCTTACCACAGCTGGTGACATATTCTCACTTGTTAACTATCAAGTATGGTGGAAACAGCATGGCAGTTTTGCAGGCAATCTCAAAACTTATTCTGATTTCATCAGTCATGAAACATGGACTGTTGTAGAAGTTGCTGTTAGACTTCTTAATTTTTTGAAAGTATTTTATTTACTTCCATTTATTAAAAAGTTTGTGTTAGCTCACAATTACGTTATAGACCCTTAATACATTTTCTACACATCCTACAAGAAAACACCATCATCTTCCTGAGCAGTCATATCTGAACTCCTGTTAACGATGAGATAAACATATTCAAGTCAAGGACATCATTAGTTTGACTCACTATTTAACCTTCTGAAATTTACATAAAGCATAAATGGCCCAATCTCATTTACAACTCACTTTCTGCCCCTAAGGAGTGCGGCAAGAAAGCTAGATTGCAGTAATTCTAAAACTGTAGTTACCTGCGTTGTTTCTCCACTCCTCATCCTTCATAGGATAATCCCCTACGGGAAAGTAAGCATGAAGGTGATGTGGATGTGGAGTTCTAACACCTCTTAGTGGTATATGTTTGTTAGCTATTGATACTCCAATATTAAGTTATTTGATAGCTATTGAATGGAGCTCTAAATTTTTATTTTCCACAACTCATCCAGATCTGATTGCTACTCCTAAAAGTAAGGAAGGTCTTGTCACAGGCTTCTACTCTTTAGATGTATCTGTATTCTTATATATCTTAAACATTTAGCTGCCACTGGGTGTCCAAGTTGAAGCCATGTATGCCTTTTCAGTCCTTCAGATTTTAGAAAACAGCAGCATTTCAGTTGTTTCAAAGACTACTCAATAAGCAACAGGATAGAAAATGTTCCTGTGGGATTCCATGACTATTCTGGAACACCAGCAGGGGAAGAATCATAATCATTGTCCTAGTGAGTGCAAGCCTATAGACAGATAAACACTTTAAAAAAAAGACACAAAACTGAACCCCAAACCAAACCACACCACCCAAAACACCACCACTGAACTTGCCTTTTGTGTCAGCACATTTTTTTCTTTCAGCATTTTCAGCTTAAAACTGACATAGGACTAAGTGCTTCTGCAGTCTGAAGTCCTAACACAAGCAGCAGCAGGAAAGAATGCGATAATGTAGAACAATTTCAGAATTTTACAATGTGATGAATACTTATACCTGTTCAGTTAATAGCATCACAGCAAGTGCCCCACCCTCCTGTCAGCCCTTATGATACCCCTACACTGCAAAACAAGGTAAGATTATATCACAGAAAGACACAGATGGGGCAGCACAGAGCTCTGTGGAAGGATGCAAAGCTTTAATTTCTAACTGTAGAAGTCTATACAGCACTGAAAGCCTTATTTACATGAGCTACTTCTGTGTTATCTCTCTACTACATGCTGCAGCCTTTGATAATACTTAAACTCATGTTTCTGGTGCAGTATCCAGCACAAAAACTCCCTAGGGACTTAGCCTGGTTTCTGGCCCTTACTTAAGCTAGACTCATTCACGTCTTTATTGCTACTGCTGTCATTCTAGAGATATAAGGCCTGAACAAACTCTTTCTTATGTCAAAACTCACACCTTAATTTTTATATATAGGCCTGTTGTTGGCAATTAGCAATAATAAAGGTTGGTAGACAATAATAAATGACTGATTGCAACCTTGATCTTAAATATACTCATACTGCTAGAAGACAAGACAAAACATTTGATCAATTAATTTGACCATTATCTCATCAAGCATGGATGTTAATAGAGAAGCAGTTCTCTACCAAAGAGGTTGTCTAAAAAGAAAACCAGTTCTGTTTCTAGAGTACTATCTCCAGAAGTTGACTAGTGATGTGTGAAATAAAAAAAGATGTACCATCCTTAATCAATGCCTCCTCGTAACATGCAGACATATATAACTGCATTACTTCATGCTACTTATTTCATACTACAGCACCACTCTCAAAGAGATTTTCTAGGTAGCAGTTGCCAGAGAAGCTACTAATTTCTGTTTAAGCAAAACTTCCAAAATTTCCAGATGCTTACTTGTTCTGGGAAAGTAATGTATTTACGTGAACATGCAAAGAAAACACCATTAGATTTTTCACTTAGTCACCAGTATCAGTCATCAGCACCTTCATGATTACAGTGAGAAACTATGTGCCTTGTCTTGTGAGGAACTGGCCTGCTTTTTTTCTTTTAACACAACGTTGGTTTTAAGATCCATTTGAAATTCATTTTGTAAGATCTCACTCAATGTCTGAGCTATTCATATGTGTTATTCAGCAAGCTCTGCTGGCAACTGCTTCTTATTCAGCTGAATGGCAGAAATTACCATTCTGTATTATCTTCTTTTAGCATTGTAAGTAAAGGCGAGGTAACAAATGCTACTTAGACTTGAAAATCACTGCAAAGCTAATCCCCAAATGCCCAGTAATGTTATCAGTAAGCAGAAAAATAATTAATCAATTACTATTTTGTGTCGGGAAAATACGGAAAGCTAACAGTTTTCTAAAATGACCAAAACAAAGTCTGTAAAGCTCCTCCTGGGCCATAACTAGAATTTCCTCTGCTTTATGGACATAAAATGATCACAATAACTATTTCTAAACGTGAAGAATAATAGAAGAAAATGTCAGAGCTTATGGGAAACACTGTAAAAATAATTGGAAACAGATCATGTTTGTGAACAGGTAGACTGTTTCAGAGGCATATACTGCAAAGTGAAGAAATTCATTCTTAGAAGCAAACTGAAGACCCTGCCAAACAAATATAATGTAAAACACGGTAGGTCTGCATTTTTACTATTGCAGATTCCAGCAAATAGTCTTAACACAGACAGAAGACAATCTGAATACAATCATCACATGGAATAATGTGAACATATTCTGGTGAGCTCTTGCCAGGCCTCACTGTAAAACTGCCACTCCAAGTCATCAAAAACACCAACCAATTTAAAATCCCAAGTTTTAAAAAGTGAGTACATATTAAGCTCATAATACGTCTTTCAAAAATGAGAATAGAGACTTTTTTTTACTTATTAAATGCATGAGTAGGATTTTGCAGGCAAAAACCAGACACAAAAACCTAAAAATCTGCCTACTTCCCATCACACATTGTAAGGATTGCAATAAAATTTTAAGTCTTCACAGCCCTGAAATTCTCTTTCCTAAACACTTACTTTCAATCAAATTACTGCTCAATCAACAGAACCAGTATGGCAAACAACTTTCTTACATACCCTTTCTTTCACTAGTGTGCCCTAGACTGCAATGTGAGAAGGAGTCTCAAAGATGAGGAAGCTATAGGAGACATGCTAAGTTTCATCCTTGGCTTCTGTTCATGCTCCTAACAAAGGAAACACAGAGAGAAAGTAATTGCCCTGAGCAGTGACTAGACACCAGCAATGACCTGTCAGGTGGTATCGTCTTCAATGCACCACACTGCTCTGGACCAACACTGAGTCTTGAAAAGGGAAGACTTCACAGCCCTTGATCAGAGAGCCCCAGCAGCTCATTGGCCCAGGAAATGGCTGAAACACATCAGTCACTAGTGAAATCACATCCCTGTGAACATCTCAAGTAATAAAAAATCAAGTGAATCTATAAATACATTATAACTCAGAAAATTCTGGCTTTAAAGCATTAGTTTCCATTCATTCTGTACTGTATCCTCATTAAAATCACATAGTCTCTGCTCTCATGACTATGCGATTAACCAAGCAATACCTAATGAGGGAAAAATAATTTTTTGTAACTTTTCACATCAGTGGAAAAATTACCATCATTAAAAACGCCAGCAGTTACTGTGCACTTTATATTTACATATTGACAGTTTTAGAGTAGCTGTCTTTAGCCCAACTTTTACAGCCCCTTTCCATGGTAAAATCTAGGGCCATCAAACTCAGTGACATCAAGAGTTCACCTACTGTGAATATGCAAAGAATAATCTTTTTCTTTCTTCCTCCTTTTACAAGCTGCATGGAAAAACATTTGGATGCATGTGTAGGTTTTGCTAGCTTACACTTTTTTGTTTATATTAGTATGTGTGAATATGCAGTAGGATGGCTCTGTGCACATGAAAAACATTTATTGAAGTACAGTCAAATTAAAAAAAAGAATAAATTTTGTACTTGGTTCTGAAAGTGATGGGGGAAGCAATCATTCTTAGCCAGCATGGGACTAAGTTCTAGAATCTAAATCCAAGCTCACAAAAAAACTCCGCTGCAGAGGGAAATAGTTTGTCTGGAACATAGCTGCCAAGGAAGCTCATAACCAGAAAGCGGAAAGGTTAGCAAGCTGGACAGGAAATGATCTCCTGTCCTGTAAAACTCTTGGACTTCCAAAGAGCTTCTGTTCTGCAGTAAAACAAAAGCAGATCTTCCAAAGGTTTTCATGAGAAGCAACAGCGGTAGAACAGCAGCTCAGGGACTAAGGAACTTGAATGGGAAGGTGGAGAAACAATTTCATCCCTCTACTGTGAACCATGGAGAACATACATTTGGGTTTGTTTTTCCCAGCCTGAAGATGCCTCCTGACTGCCACACTATTTTACTATTCTGAGGTAAGTACTTCTGTCCCAGGGAATCAGGAGCTACGGAATTTTTTTTCTGCTGGTCATACACACACTTCTCACAGTCTAAGGGAAGGGCAGTTTAGATGCTTCCCCTAGCTATTATATGGGCAGTATATTTCTATTGAGATCCTGCCTTTCACATTACTTCCTTTTTCCATTATACTGTTAATTCTATCTCATCTGTAAGCTTGAAGTTCGTTTCTTTCTACCAGTTCGTCACTTCACGCTTTTGAGCTGCGATCTCTGTGATCTATATTTAAGTGGAAACAACTACCCATGCTTAAACTAGTTACCAGCCTGCAATGCATCATAACCCCTTTAGCTTACTACTGAAGAAAAC
This sequence comes from Falco naumanni, assembly GCF_017639655.2. NCBI lineage: Eukaryota > Metazoa > Chordata > Aves > Falconiformes > Falconidae > Falco > Falco naumanni. Next base: position 7,249,775 of record NC_054058.1, on the reverse strand, counting down.
TTTCCAGGAAACAGTATCAAAATATTTCTTAAAATCAAAAATCTGAGGTAGCTAGAAAGTGCATCTTTACACGTTATTAGCAATCTGGTCTCTATGAGCTTATACACACTATGAACTTCAACACACATGACATATTTGACACAGGCTCACAGCCTATTGCCCACATATTCACAAGTTTAGGCGTCATGAAGAGTATTGCTATGTTTTAAGTGGGCAGCTTCGTGTCTGTTGCTCCTTTGATATTCTCAGTGACTCAGTGACTCTGAAATCAGACCAGAAAGAAAAAGAATCAAAGGACCTGAATCAACTCCTGAGAAAGCAATAAAAAGACCGCACAAACCTCAGCAAAAGCTGAATCAGAGCCAAAAGGATCCATCTTGATATCTGTATTCTATATTTGATAAAACTCCGTGTTGTCACAGAGAAAACCTGCAGCCAGGTCTTAAGAATCTTAGAATCAAGATTCTTAAGATCTTAAGAATCAAGATGTTTCTATGAAAATCACCGGGAACAGGATGAACTGACAAACAAGACAGAGACGCACACACGCATGCGCGTGTACGTGTTCTGGAAAGATTGCCCTGAAACTTCCTAAAATCCTGGCAATAATTTTAAGAGAAACATTTCTTTCACAATGTGCCCCCCACAGCCAGGCTGGTGGCACTCTCAAAAATATTTTAGGAGAGAAAGGATATTTTTATAAAAAATGAGATGGCATCAAAGGACAAGGATACAAATTATTAAACTTTTCAGGTGAAGATACCTTGAGGCTGACTGACTCCAACATCAGGTAGTCTGGTTATGCATTAACATGTACTTATGTTTCTAGAAAAAAAAGAAGAAAATCACAAATGTATGTGAGTTTGCCAACTATGCTCTTTGGCAAAATATAGAATTTGTTGAAATGGCCACTCAACAGTTATCTTTCTCCTTGTCTTTCCTCTTTGTAGGTTCTACAAAAAAATAATTATTGCCATAGCTGTTGGTAGAGTCCTTAGACAGATGCTGGCCTCCTGCTCTTCAGACAGTGGGCTGAAGTGGGGGACCTAACCAGCTGATTCATCAAGAACATTATTCTCAGAACTGGGTCCAGAAGTTACTGTTGTAGATGTATGATCAACTTCTAACAGCAGGTATCTAAGTCCCATTACGAATTATTTGAAACAGTTCCTCAAATCTCACACATCACCACTCACTCACCCTCCAGACCAATCACCGCTTCAGATTTAACTCTACTTCCCAGTCCTGAAGGGGAGTTCAGCATAAATAAAAACTAAGTCACTGATAAACTAGTCTGAGGAGCCAGTCATGAATTTTCAGCCAGCTCTATTTCCACCTTCCTCCAAGGCAGCTACTCACAGTCTTACACTCCCCCAGCAGGATGCAGATAGAAGCACTGAGCGTTACCTGCTTTCTTAAGAGCCCCAGAAACACTCTGATTGCTTTAAACGGCTCACTTACTAGTTTTTTCTGTTCTCCCGTTCTAACATCCAGTCGCTTTTCTTTATTTCAGCTGAATGCTTTTAGGTGCATCTGTCTAGAGAACTGCAGACCCGGCAGTATGCCCAGCTTTTCAAGTAGCACTTGAAATTCAGAACACAAAACAAAAAAAAGTAACTTCAAGTAGCTTTAAAGATGGTCTCAACCAGTGGGTTAGGAATGCTTTTCTTTCATGTATGGACATCTTAAATGTGATAGTCCCCTGCAGATAAATCTATAAAGCTGAAAAAGGAAAATAAAAAACATCTAAAACAACTGGAATCTCCACAAAAATGTAACTTAAAGTCAGGACATCAAATGGGGCACATCAAGCTCTTCACGGACTTCTGTGCAATCTCAGAAAAGTCAACTTAAACTTTTGTGCATCCTTTTCTCCAGCTGTAACAAAATCCTTATTCCGTGAGGGCTTGCCACTCTGGGCACTAGTAAATAAAAGGGATACTTTTACTATAAAAGCTGTAGAACAATTCTAGCTTATAAAAAACACCTTAGCAACTTCTTATACAATCTGTGTCTGGACTGCTGCAGCCTGAGAGAGCAAAGGAATGGTTAGCAGAACGGATGGTGGCGGTTCATCACAGTGCAAAGCACTTGCTTCTTCATCAAATGTGTTCATCTTCATAGTTTCCAGGCACTATATGCCCTTCAGTCTGACTGAACAAGGACAGAATATTTAACTACAACAGAAAACAACTTTAAGCAAATAAACTTCCAAATCGCTATTCTCTGCCTTTCTTTAGGACTACCTGTCATTACTGAATGACAAGTACTTCTGCAAGCACAAGAAACAACGAGGCCTGGTTCTCTATACTCTTGTTTCTCATTCCTGACTGTTTTGACCACAGCCTCTCTTCAGCCCAGGCATTCAATAAAGGCTCATACCCACCTGGATTCTCTGATGTCTAACTAGGGTTGATCTCACACCGAAGCCTCTCTTTAAAGATGCCTTAGAGGGCTTCTTCCCCCTCCCCATTTTTAGGAAACCTGGAGGAACATCATTATCCCTCCACCAAATCTGATCGAAATCTGCCAGTAAATTTCAAACTTCACAAGGTGAAAACTTAGTGGTCAGATACACACCAACAAAACTTTGGTTTTCTGAGGCAAACAGGCTGAAAGCAGCTGTATGAAAAACTCTGTTTGCACACTACAAATAATTTTCCATCATCAATTCTTTAAAAGAAAAACTTCCATTTGTGAAAGAAAAGGAAAAGGCAAAAAATGCAGAAGTAGTTAAGCCACTAAATGTTAACAACAATTTTGCAAGACAGAAACAAGAGATTTCAGACATACTGGTGGTATTTATTAAAACAACATCCTGAATGGCAGAAAATGCTCTCATTCTCAGCACTTTAATGCACCTTAAATCTTGAAATGAATCCTCAGCAGTGCATGCTTATTAAGCTGTGTTATTCAACCCATCTTCTACCTTCACAGTTCCTGTAACACAGGATATTTTCCAGGCAAAACTTAAATCCACAACACTGTGTAGATAGAACGCTCAATTAGCTCTGTCTCTTAAAACTCATTTTCCTCCTACTCTCCTATTCATGTTTCTGACACACGAGCTGGTATAATTTTTAGAACTTAAATTCTGCAGCCCCCTTGCTGCTGTTGGACCTCCCACCACTCTCTCAACAGGCTTTTCTGTAGTCAAAAAGTAAAACCAAAAGATCACTTTTCAAATGGAGAAACATCTGGCAACTTCAATTTCCATGACAATGTCTTGATTACAGATGACTCTCAATCTAAGTCTCATATTCAGAAGCTCACTGGTGAATTTTGTGTTATCCCTTTTTATCCCCCCACCCCCCTTGTAGAAAACAAATCCAAACTAATTAAGTATGAGTTAAATTATTAAAATTCGTAATAATCTTTGGAAATCTATTAAGTGAATTAAATGCTCGATTGCATTTCCATTTAGCCTCCTGCAAATAAGTTCTACATCTTTTAGATCCATGGTTATCTGACTCCCAGTATTACTGGTACCTAGGCTTTTCAGATGCCTTTTGGACTGAGTTCATACAGCTATTGCTGTATGTATGTATGCTGTATACATGTTCATACAGCTATTGCTGCCTGGACCATCTGTTGCCAAGTAACATGGGGATACTTCTGCCTCTGTAGCACTAACCAAGTGCATCTTCCTCTTCAACTGGGATCTCAGTTCAGTAAATCATCTCCCTATACTCAGGGGCTGTGATGAACACAGCTCTAGAAGGCTGAAGACCCCAGATTTTCTTCTCGGACTTAGGAATCTGCAACCCCACCTCACATCAGTGAAATTATCTTGCTGTTCTGTCAATTTACCAAGCAAGAAATCTTCTTTTACCATTAAATTATGTAAATTCTATAAGCTTCCTATGAAGCATGCAGGCATGATTAGTGTAACATATTCTCCTTTTTTCCCAGTCTCTCATATAAGAGAATCAAGAATTTAAATCCTCAACCATTAATTCCAATCCTCTACAATTACATGTTATGGTTAAGTACTTAGTTACAGTATTCATGTTATTTTTCTAATTATGGAACACAATTTCTCTAAAACACATAAAGGATGCTGTAGTGCTGTTCCCTGCTCTGTGAAGACAGGTTTGGCTTTAGAAGACCAGCTAAATTTTGTCTTTAGGGGAATATATCCTCATTTAATGCATGTTTATAAAGATGCAGATCATAAATTATATTATTGTGCTTTTAATTACACGATCACAGGTTAATTCCTCTAAGAGCAGTCAGTAGTGCTCAACACGTGCCTATCTGCCTCCAGTAACTCAAGAGGAGTCTGACAGTGATTTTAGCGAAAGCAAAGCTGTTCCCTGACTCAGAACAGCATTTGTAACACAAGTCATCTCACATAATAATATCTGAGCATAAAGTTTAGGTGCTTTGCGCCTACTCAGTCACTAGTGGCAGAACTAATGCTGCCATGGTCAGCTGCTGAATGCTGGGTCTCAGACTTCGAACTATAAGTTTAGTGTCTGCATGTGATCCCACAAAGCTACGCATACATACATTGCTCTATCTGTGCACACCCCATTACAACATTCAACCTATATTGTACTTACAGAAAACACATTTTTGAAAGACTCAAAACCTTGGCCCAACATTAAAGGTGATGGCAATACTCAAAGATAAGTCTTCTTTTATAGAGACCATTCCTCCAGCAAACTTTCAGCTTTCAATTTCCAATTTTTCAGAATTAAAGCTCTTCAGAGGAACACTGAATATTTTTTTTCTTTTATTAGGATTCTGAAATGTTTTCAATTTTTTCCCCACACACCTTATTCAGGTCTTCCATTAAATTTTCAACCTCCAGTAGAATCAATCTGGAAAATTTCAAGCAGAATGCTTAAATTTCAGAAAGTTACAAGAAGCTGGAAGCAGAGGTTTGAAAGGAAACACCTACAAATCCTGAACCAAAGCTGTCAACAGCACTTCAAAGGAATATAATGCCTACAGCATCTTCAGATTACCTCACCTCATAATAATCTTCTGAAAAGCATTTTTAACAAGAACCCATTGGTTGCCTTGGAATCACAGCTAAGAGAGAAGCCAGCAGATACTGTGAGCGTTAGCACCAAGGACTTTGTGAGAATGCTCCTAAGACCACTCATGCTGCATCTACCTTGAACAGTCAGAGGTTATAACAGTCAAGTAACTATTTATGATCCTCTGAAGCAAACAACTCTGCTGACACATTTGTTATTCACTACTGTGGGCACTTCAGGCAAACATTTTTTCTACACTGCTGTTTAACCAAATGTTGACATTAAAATACAGTTTTTTCTCAGATTGTGTCAAATATTAATTCTAAGGTAGTTGGACTAAATTGTTTTCAGCTAGTACAGATGTGTATATCCTTTATTCTAAAGTCAGACTAATGACAAATTACATGTGAACAGAAGTTCTCATGATAAAAGCTGTTCAGCAACTTCCCATTAGTAAAGCTCTCAAAAATTAAAAACTTCTGTCGGGTAGAGGAAGCAAAGTCGGTAAGTAAATCATGTCCTTAAACTGCCAATCCTAATGGGCTTTTATAGGTTCATCTTCTGAAGATTTGTTCTACAATCCACAGATTTACTTCTCTCCCAGAGCATAACACTTCCGTCATCACAGTTTGAGCAGACTATGTTATTCCCCAAAGATGCAAAGGTCTCTGCTGGACGCAGACAGTGACTAAGAGATTCCAATCCCATAACACAGTTTTGGTCAGGCTGCTTACTTCCACCCTCACAGCTGCCCCCTGCATTAGTGCATTTGATGTTCAGCATTTTTTAAAAAAACAGGAGGTTACATTTCCCACTTTATCCATTTGTAAAATGGGAATAATCATCATCCTTCTTTTCACAGAAGGATACCAAGGTTTAACAGTTAAAATATCCATACTATTTAGGCATTGTAAGTGTCCCTTGGTTCTCCCAAAAGCATGGCAGAGGCAGCTCACTGAGTTCATCCTAATTTTCTGTTTCTGCAGACGCTGCATTACAGCACAGGAACCACGAATTTGTGGAAAAAGTTAGAAAGGGCTGCTAAAGCTGCCCAGCCCACTGTCTCTGCAGCTGGCACCAGGAACCACTGCTAGTCCAGAACGTCAGTAGGTGCAAGGATTGGATCCAGACCACAGTTCCCCTCCTCCCCCCCCTACAGTGATGTGGGGATCTTCAGACTTACAGGCCATGGTTCAGTTATCAAAGAGTGTACCCTAGCAGAGACCATCAGACAGGGTGAGGACAGCATTGCTATTATGTAACTAGAAAATATTCAGCATAGTTCAGTCCTGCTCCCCTATACTCCAGTAAGAGAAAGAATAAGTAGTAAGGATAAAATAGGAGGGATACTAAGTTTAGTGAAGGATCATACTTAAAAACGCATATTTTCATGTGGAAGAACAGGTATCCAGCCTCAAGCATGCATGCCCACATCTCCCCTCTTCTGCATAACAAATGTGATTTTAAAAAATAATTAAGGTAGTTAAAGTTATTGAAGAATCCCATAACAACAGGCAACTGGCTCTGAGAGAGCCACTTCTTCACAAATACAGGAGCACCCTCTGGTGCTCAAAGACAGGATTTAAACCTCGGGAATTCTGAAATGATCAGTAAGAAGCTGCCCCTGCCATCTCTTCTAGTGCACTATGCCTCACAATTAGTAACCTTGTAAGAGGAGGTAGAAATGACTGAATTATAAAGCACAGATCACCACAGCCTGAGTGATGAAGTTCTTTCACAGAGGAAAACTGCTGACATGCACACATGGCCTTCTTCAATACCCAGGCTCCAAAAATGCCAATGCCATGTGTTTCAAACGCACACCAGAGCTGTTCACTCCAGGACAACTTGCAAGGGCCACCTCTCAGAGTTCTCTCGTACTGGGAACATACTTCTCCACTAGACATTAGTGTGAGAAAAGAAAGAATTTCTATCTTTTGTACATGCTCATTTGATCAGGGGACATTCTTGCTATACTTGCAACTACTTGCTAAGTTCTCACTCTTAGAATTAAGCTGCAGCAGTGTGTTCCAAAGCCCAGCTATACTACTCCCTTTGTCAAACTTTACGCTGGATTTTCTTTCCATTTTGTTGGCTGGGAGAGAACTACTGGTTTCCACCCACAAAACCCCACTGACTGACCCTGGTGTGTTGCATAGGCACCAGTGCCTCCGGTTTCAATCTATGTAAGGACACAAGTGAACACAAAATAGTTTGGGAGGATTAAGCCAGGCCCACTTGGCTGACTTCCAGGAAATAGTACTTTGGGTTATTCCTGCTAGCCACAATTACAGTTAAAGGTCAATGTTCATGGAAAAAGCCCTCTTGAGATTCACAGCAATAGGGGTCCCCTACCACCACTGTTTCTCACCAGCCAGTTACTGATTAACAGAGTATCTCACCTGGATATACTAACTGGATGTACTAGATCACCATAGTATCTCAGAAACTGACACTTAAATGCTCAACTGAACAGCCAAAAACACTTTTCAGAGGCACACTATTCCCTTGGCTTAAATGAAACAGGCACTAACAAACAGAAAAAGAAAAAGTTCAGGTTTTAGTATTTAGCCACTGGCCACCAAGACAGTCAGGAGCTGGAGAACATGACACATGAGATGAGCCTGGGAGAACTGAGCCTGCTGAACTTGGAGAAGGTTGAGGGTGACCTTACTGCTGTCTAAAACTACCTAAATGAAAGACACCAAAAAGACAGAGCTAGACTCTTCTCAAAGGTGCACAGTGCTACCAAAAAATGAGACGGGCACAAGCTGAAACATGAGACATTCCAGTTACATATTAGGTGGGAAAAAAATTACTAAGAGTGTGGTCAGACACTGGCACAGGCTGCCTAAAGGTGTGCAATCTCCATCTTTGGAGATGTTCAGGCCCTGCTTGGAACACAGCCTGGAGCAGCCTGGTCTGATTAGACCTGTTTTGAGTAGGCTGGAGGTCCCTTCCAACCTAAATGATGATTCTGTGATTCTTATTATAGCTTGGTGGCTCCTTGCCCAAAAGTAATGTCTATCCTTCCAAGCTTCTCCAGAGCCTACACAGATCTGTTGGGTTGATATATTAACAATGGTCCAGCTGTGCTTTCAAAAAACTATGAACTCTGACAACATTCTTAATTATAAATTTTATCAAATCTGCCTGGAACAATTCTTTAAATAAGCACTGGCTTATTTTTTTACTTATTTTTTACTGCCACCTGAAAGAAAAGTAACTTTTGTAACTTGTAACTTTTCTTTACTCCTGACAATGGTTCACTGAGTAATTCCTGAATGTCTTCAGTTTCTGACAACATAAAAACAACCCCAATGTACAATTAGAACAGATGTGTCGAAGTTCTTCAGAACTGCACCTACAACCCTAAGGATCCACAGAGACAACTCTGGGTGATAAAGGCAGATTAGTATCGAATTTATCATTAGGTAATGCTAGATAACTTTTACTATCATACTGTTTGAGCCACTCCATCAAAAAAGCCATCAATGCACCTAAAATTACTTTTCAAGAGATGTCAATTTCTGCAAGCCAAAGCCAAGACTTGGCTAGAGTAGGAGGTAATTTATCCCATGGATTCTGAAGCTGTCAGTTTTGTATTTGTAGGGTGGTATTTTACATAGCACATAATGTCATAAAGATGGCAACATCAAACCCAAAATCAGCTCCTGGAATGAAAGAAAATTATATTTTTTAGCAGTTTTCATTTGGCTGACAGAGGGCCAAAGACTGTTATCAGCTACATCTTCTGTAATGTACATAGCCTGTCTGCTCCAGAAGTAAATCAGCAGAATTTGGAAAAACTAGTTCAAGAAGACACCATGTCATATTTTTGATGCTCACAGGAAGACTCACCATGCAATAAGCATTTAAAAGCTACCCATTAGCATTTTTTTTTATTTTTTCCTCATGCTGCATACAATGTTTTATTTTTCCCTGTGATGAAATGCTGCAAATGACAGTTAACCATTAAGGAAACTTGTCTTTGTTATTGTTGGTTCTGTCATACAAAATCACAACTGAAAGGGTCAGGATGCTTGGAAGCTGAAAAAAAAAAAAAAAATCAATGTAATCACCAGCTGGCTTTCTAGTAAAACTGAGTCTTGTTTTAAGACCAAAGAAGCAAATTTTCTCAAGCATTAGGAAAGTGACTTTTGGGGAGATCCTGCATCTTTTCCTAGAGGAGTTAAAAATGCTTTTTTTTTTAATGGCAACTATTTTGCAAAAAGAAGTACATAATTTGAAAATTATTAGAAATTATTTTACAAAACATGAACCGGCTCAGGAAAGTCTACTAGCAGGAAAGAGTTTTGTCTATGATCAGCTCTGAGTGACAGCTCTTCACCAGTTAGCCCATCTTACCAGCTAATCCAGTATGGTTGAGATTACCCATTCCCAAATGAAACTCCTGTAAAATAAGGTATATTCCACAGCTGCCTCATGAACTGTATTGCCTTTATAAAGACTTAGCTGAAAATTTGATCACATCACAATATGCTAGACCATGAGGAAACCAAGACTCACTGTTGTAAAATTCTAGAAATGGCTGATTCACATCCTATTTTCTAAGATACATTTTCCAAAACATGAAATAAGTCTTTTCCACTGATGAAGTGTTTTTAAAAATTAAATATTTTTCTTCCCTGTCTAAACTGAGGATTTCTATGTTGATATTCTCTAAGCTGGGGAGTTTACCAATTAGTTGATGATAATAATAACAACAACAAACATATACAAGTTGTAAAATTTTCTTGTTGAAGTGAGCTGAACTGCTCACATTCAGATATATTCAAGATTGTGGTAAAAATTACAAGGCTGCAAGCTCTGGCAACCTAATTCAGAAGAGTCTACTTTATTATATTTTCCCCCAGCTTTGCACAAAGAACTAAGGTGACTAGACACTCAAATTCCACTAACCATGTGCTTCTACATCCACAAAATCAAAGCCAGATGGCATCACATTAGACAAATCACCTGGCTTGTATGTGCCTCCATTTCTTTATGGGCAAGACAGAAATAATACTTGTCTATCCTTTTGTTCAAAGAGTCTTTGTAAGTTAGACTGCAGTTGCCAGATGTGCATTGTGTTAAAGAGTGGAGGGAAAGGAATTCATTTAACTGCACCTATGTACAGCCTCCCCAAGTGCAATAAAGCTCCATATCTGTGTGACATGCTGCTCGTGTACAGAAGCCATTGCTCTCTGGCAAATGCTGCATTTCTATACCTGGAACACTTTCAAGTGTCAGAGTGGACTAAACTCATCAATAAAAAGAAACTAAGGTTGTTAGGATGATGGTCCAGTATGTCTCTGCATGTGATGACATGAAAGGCACCCTTAAAGAAGAATGCGTTCCAGCAGCCATGAGAGACAGCACATCTCCGAAGATAAGCATGTTTCCCTTTGGGAATCTACTGCTTACCATCCACAGCAGCCATGTGTCACACACGTACAATCAAGATGCCAGAATGCATTAGATCTGATTTGAAAAACTGTCATCTGATGACAATGAAAACTGTTTTCCAATGATTAACAGACCTTTAAGCCAAAGTGCTGTCATGGAAAGACAAATAACTGCAGAATATTTCAGAACATTTCTCCCCTCACCTTGGCTTTCACTACAGTTATGTGTCCAGTTTTACAATACACACAACTACTTTCAACACACTGCTTCCATATGACTGAAGTCTAACACAAAAACACTCCAAACTGATTCCACTCAAAGTTATTACATTTTTCTTCCTGTGGCCACAATATGACTTATAACAGGTTTTTTTCTGGGTAGGTATATACTTTTAAAACTAATGCAATCTATATGACTGACTAGAAGCAACACAGTACCAAAGGTTGGCCAAGCTTTCTAGCAGAAATTCATTACTTTCAGAACATAATTAAGTTCCCGAGGCTAGAATCCAGCTTGTAGATCAATATTTGAATCCACCAGAAGAGTCGTCTTCGATTTATTGCTCCTGAGAAGAGATGTTTTGAAAATTTGAGATGGATCAGGTGTGTAAAGTCATGGTGCCTAACAGTCACATAACTTACCCCTTCCCAGATGCTGTGTCCCTACCTAATTGGGCAGCACACATTTCCAAAACATCCGTTTTCCCATCATCTTCCAGGTACCAAATTATTCTTACTGTATTTTAGAAAACTTGGTGCATGGCAGGAGGAAAGGTACATGAGTGGGAAAACTGGTGCCTTTCTAAGTATGAAAGAAATAAGCAGGACTCTGTAACACTTGAAAGACCAGAGAAAACCAAGAGGGAGTGAGGTCCCAGGGTGCTGGAAATGGGCAAGGGAGGCAGTCAACCTAAATGCAGCCTTTGGGAAGATAATGGAATGAGCTATTAAGCACTCAGTCATTAAGCACCTAGTAAGACAATATGATAATAAAAAGAAGATAACGTGCATTTGTCAAGAACAAATTTTTTCCAACACAGTGGGCAAGGGAGAAGCTACAGATGTAACAAATTTGGCTTTGATTGGGCTTTTAATCTAAGTCACTTGTGAGTCTAACAAGCTGAGTAGGGAATTATGGCCTAAACTGAAGAGCAGTTATGACTCCTATATGAGGCAGTCATTAAGAATACTTCTCTAGCAAACTGGGAGCCAAATAATGTTCCACAATGATCTGCCATGCACCAAGCTTTATTTCATATTTTCCTTATTACACTGCCAATGAAACTGAGAAAATGTACTTTCAGAATCTAGATCGATAACAAAGGTGGGAAAGATTGCAAGCAGTTTAGTAAACAGAAGCAGAACTCAAAATGATGACCTGAAAAGTCTACAGAAAGAGACACAAAGTACTACACAATGATGATTAAGAAAACAAATTCAAATACAAGGGCAAAAACTAGCCAGACAACACAGGAGAAAAATCTGAAAGTTACAGTGGGTTGCAGTTAGACAGTGAGAGTGCAAAGAGGTACAGTTGGAAAAAAAAGGACAGCAAACTTGGCACTATGAAGATCTAAGACACAAGAAACAAGTGTTTTGCTCTGTTCAGCAGCAGTGAAACACACAGCAGTTGGCAAAAAAACCTACAGATGAAACACCACATTTAGAGAAAAGAGTGCAGAGTGGAAAAAATCTAAACTTCAAAACCACATGATCAGTATGAAAATACTGAGAGAACAAAATTTGTTTAGTGTGGAATAATATGAAAAGAGGAAAGGGTGAAGTAATCTTCGAGTTCTTCTGCACGTAAAAGACAAAAGTGGAACCTCTTTATATCCGCCAAGGACAGAACAAGTAATCACTGGCATCGTTTGCAGCATGCAATATATCAGGGAAGAAACTCAGTGAACTATAAAAATCATCATGTAATGGAATTATGTCAACAGATCATGCAATTCCTGTCACTGAAGGCTTTTCAAAACAAACAAATTCACCATGAAACATTTGGTTAGAGGTTGCTGTGAGATTTGGCACCACTTTAATGAATCAGTTAACTTGGTGTCACCTCAGAAACTAAGGGAGGTTAGAACCACATCACACTGACAGTAACAGTCAACTACAACAAAGCCGATGTTTTACCTATGTAGCATCTGTGCAAACTCACAAAGCAAGACTTCCACTGATGTGAACAAATTAAACACGGGAATTGAATATTTTGCAGTTCTGCTTGGATAAATCAAAAGATTTATAAGCCCTGTATTTGGAAATTAACAGTAGCGTTCCTACTGAAGTGGCAAATGCTGATCTCAAGCTTGTGTTCTGAAAGCAAGGTGCAAACAAAGTTGCTGTATAGGCTGGAGCAGGTAGGGCAAACCTGAGCTGCTTGAGACAGGTATTCAAAGCTTGAGTACCCCAGCAGGTGCATCAGCTAGGCTCTTACACATATCTTGCATATGCACTTGAGCACAAAATTCGATTCCAAGTTGTTGACTGTTCATCAGCTTCGCAACACCGGTTTCTGCATAGCAGCTTCGGCAACGAGTACTCAATCAATTGTGTTACCAGTGCAAACTGTTTTGGTTTTTTTTCATTAGTGCCCCCGCAACGACATGATGTCATCTTCCTTTCATTACTAAACAGCAGATCCTGGCAAGAATAAAAACTGTCACCCCTGAAATATATTCCCTCCTTAAAATTCACCAGCTGCCTTCCCGCGGGGTCCCTCATGAGTTTGTGAAGTAACCTGCTCCACCTGCGGGGCCAGCGGGCCACCAACGAGCCCTGATAGCAGCTCAGCACGACCCACGTACCGCGCCTCACACAGTCCCTCAGGAAAGAGCGAGAGGCCGGGCCAGGGCAAACCTCGAGCCAGGATAGACCTACGCGGCGCCCGGCGGGGCAGGTGGGGGGCAACGGCGGCGCCCCCCCGCCCCGCTCAGGCCGCCTGCACACAGGGAGCCCCTGAAGGAAGCCCTGGGCGGGCCCCGCCGCCGTTACCCCAGCACCGCCTGCCCCGGGGCAGAGCTTCGCCCCGCCGCCCGCCTCAGCAGCCGCTCTGCGGAGGGGGAACCGGCGTGAGGGCGCGGAGCCGCCGCCACTGACCCCCACCATCCCGCCCCGGCCCCGGCCCCAGCCCCCGCAGCGGCGCTCACCATGGCGATGGCGGCGGCGGGCAGCCCGCCTCACCCTGCTGCCGCGAGCGCGACGTGACGCCACGCAAAGCCGCGCCCTGGCAACCGAAGCCCCGCCCATCCGTGCGGCCCAGCGATTGGCTGAGAGAGAGGACGTCACCCTGGAGCGCTCCGCCCGCCGCAGGAAGCGGAAGTGGGAGGAGGTGACGGTTGTGGCAGTTGCAGGGTCCGGTGCTGCGGTGCTGCTTGTGCGTTCTGGTAAAGGCCTGGGGGTTCTGCCGCCCTCCCGAGGGGCGGCCCTGTCCCCGACCCTGAGGGTGTTGCGGCCTGTCGGGACCAGGGCAGGGGGGTTGGGGTGGCCTGGTGGTAGCAGGGCCGGAGCTGGCTCCCTGGGGCGCCCGAGGGGCGTGGAAGGGCTCGGTCCGTGTTGGCCGGTACCGCCGTGGCCTGAGAAACCTCATTTCCAGGGTGGTGGGTAATGTCCAGCTGCCGCTTATCGGCGAGCTGTGGGGCTGAGGTGAGGGGCGCCCGCTGGGCCCCGGCAGCCGGGCCGCGGGTGTCCGGCGCTGGGCGGGTGGGGCTTTGCCCAGGTTCTAGTGGGCCGTGACTCGGTGGGCACGGGATTTCCTTGCGTCGGTGTCATGGAGGGGGGTCTCAGGGCACGGCGTTTGCTCAGAAGTGCAGTCGTTAACGATTCGGCCAGTGGAGGAGTTTTGCCTGTGGGAATTAATAGAAGTGCTGAGGCTGCACCTAACAGGACAGCCAGAACAGTATTACAACACGAACGCTGAAGGAGCAGGATCATCACCAGGTGGTCTCAGATGAAGTCTGTTATGATCAAATGCTCGTAACCAGTTGTTTATTGAGTATTCTTGCCTCTTGCTGAGCAGGTAGGCTTTCATCCTCCTCGTTCTCATCAAACGTGTTCAATCAAAAATGAATGAACAGTAGTGGGGATTAACACATCGTGGTATTAAATGAGCAAAAACATAACTGGCTGTAGAAGCAACAGATAGCAAGATGTTACTATATGTATAGTTTGAGAAAGTTAAAGGAGGGAAAAGTGTTTCTTTTGTCTTCTGGTCATTGCAAAAGACAAACCAGCCTTCTGCAAAACAAATCATGACTCTAGAAAGCTGGAAGTAGTGTGCGTGCTGCTGCTGTTACCTTTTAAGGGCAGAGAGCTGTAGCCACGTGAGTCAAAAAAGTTGTAGTTAAGCCTTTTCAGTTAGTGGTATAATCAAAGGAAGTAAGGGCTTTGGGTCATCTCCCTTGAAGAATAGCAGGAGAACTGAAGGAAAAACCTCCAAAACCAGGAGTATGCTGATCTCCAAGTAATGTAGTTAGTGACAGACCCTGGAAAAGGGATGGATGACCTGGAAAAGTGAGACTGGATGGACCTGCGGATAAAGGAGGTAATGGTCAAACAGCATTAGTGGATAAGGGAGAAAATGGCCAGGATGGCAATCTGGGCCAAACTCAGGGTAAAGTTTTACTGTTAGGATAAACTAAGCACGTGCAGCCAGTCAGGGCACTGACTTCTGCTTTGGTTGGATATTGGCTCTCTGAAAAAAAGTTGTATTAGCAAGCAGGACTAAAGAAATTGTGCAACCATGCAGTTGGCATAGCTTCCTCCTCAACTCTTGGTCTGCTTTAAGTACAGTGTGGGATTTCCCTTTCTTGTGGTCCTGTGATGATCTTAGGTTATCTCTGCATAGTCGTGCAGTTGTACTCTGGGAGTGTTAGAGTTTTAAAGGGCAAGATGAGGGCTCACTGAAAAGAGGGAGACCAGAAAGAGAAATTTGAGGAATGGAAACTGGAACTGGATGACTAGCAAGAGGTGGGAGTTGAAGTCCAGCTCCTAGTGAAAAAAGAAACGCGTGCCAGAAGAATTTTCCCTTTTAACTGTTTGGGTCCTGGTGTGGCTTTTATCATTCTGGGGTTGGGATTTTTTTCCTTTGTTTTGGTGTTGGGTTTTTTTTTTACTATGCTACTGAACTGGAGTTTAGAGGTTGTACTGGAAAATAGGGTAATCAAAGATTAACTGTCACTGTTACCTTGCTAAAGACTTTCTTCCCCTCCCCCCCATCCCCACTTCGTTTCCTCCTCAGACTTATGTAATTAGGAAGAGCTGACTGCTAAAGAGAAAATGACAACTCTAGAAAAAGGTAAGTGGTTCACATGACGCCTAATCAGACTGGATTAAAAGTACTTTAACTTGAACTCTAAAGACTAGAGTTACGCTATGTGCCAGCTCCATTCATCTGAACTTACTCCTTTGCTGTAGGTATTAGGAAGTAGTTATGTGACTTCATTACTGCAGTGAAAACCAGAACTGCCTGGATGCAACAGTTAATTGAATGTAGTTTTCTAATCCAATGTTGTGTTGAAAAACAAGTTTGTCACTGGTACTGTCATCTGTCTGTACACTGGTCTGTCAGTCCTCCTCTAGTATTTAAAACCTGTTGATACTGTTTCAGCCAACTTGAAAGCAGGGCAATATAATAGCGTTACTGCAGCATTTTTAAAATTCATCATTTGGATAGAGGATGCAGGCTCACTTTACTGCCTGCAGTATGAGGAAAAAAGCAGTATGTGTTGCTGTGTTCTAAGAAAGGTTCTTTCTTTCAGCCATTGTGAGGAAACTATTACAATAATATTCAGCTGAAAGCTTATAAACTTAAATCAATTTCAGTACATTATCATACATACTGGGCAGTTCAGAGAAGGCAGCAGCATTACTGGGGATACTGAGGTCTGTTGATTAGAAATCAAGCAGAACTGGCTTGTTGGCTTTTCTTAAACCTTCACATGGCAACTAAAACACACGGTAGACAGTACTTAAAAGTCTGCTAAACTTTAGTAGCTATGTAGCTGATAGCTGCTTTTCATTTAATTCTTGTTTTTAAAATGAGACTGCTCTGATTCTGTCAGTTCCCAAAACCTGGTTTTTCTTTCAGCCTATAAGTAATATTGTCAAGAATTTTCTCCATACTAGCTCTTTTTCCTGTCTACGTTTAATCTTGTATGGCAGCAGGAAATTAAAATCAATACAATTCATATCAATGTTTGTCTTGTACTGTTAATATTAATGAGCAATGCACGCTTGAGTAAGGACTTGTCTAACTTGTCCTTTGCAGCAGCAATTATTAAGCACTATTTTACACATGTAGCGTGCAATTAAAGTCTGTAACTTTGAAATACAGAAATTAAGTGAAGAGTTACAATTCAACTATAACAAAGTGAAAGAGGTAAACTTTCCCTCCGTTATTTCTGAATTTTAGTTGATGATGTCTCATCGCCCATCCGAGGACCTGGAGATGGCATGGAAACAGAGCAGACAGCTGAACCTGTGGAAGTAATCACTGGAGCCAACATCACGAACCATCACATCCACCGCAGCCCACATAAAAAGACAGTCTCTTCCCTGAGTCCTGGCGTTCTGCAGCTAGGGAAAATACATGCTGATAAATCAGTGGAGATTGAAGCTGTTCGTATATTAGTCCCCAAAGCAGCTATCACCCATGTTGTTCCAACTAAAAATGCTAAGGTAGCTAAATCAGTGGGACATAAAGGAGACACATTCCATCAGTCAGATGGAGCTGCAGATCCCAAGAAAGAACAATTAGAGCTGAAAAATGCAATTGAAAAGCTAAAGAATTCAGAAAAGCGGTTGCTACAGGATAAAGAAGGTCTCTCTAATCAGCTGCGTATACAGACAGAGGTAAGAAATGAAAGGTATTTTCTCTTGCAGAGCTGAGCTGCTTTGGTTTATATGAGCGGGTTGTGAATGTGACCAAAGAGAACTACTGTGACACTCTAGCCTTGAAACAAATAGTTTCCCTTTTGAGCTTATCAGCTAAGATACAGAGTGGAAGTACATCTAAGTAATCCGGTACTACTTCTCTGACAACAGATGGAAAGAATCAAAGGCTTAAAACTGGGAGAAACACATTAGAGGGCTGCAGGAAAATGGATGTTTCATGAGGAAAGATTTTGCTCCTCAACTCAACTGCTAAGTGAAAATTGTTTTGCCATAGAAGGGGTGACTGTAATTTTCTACGTAATGTAATCTGTGGATGTCTTGTCTAATCCTTTATTTTACTGATTCAGGACTTGAATACTACTGAAGCTTTGTTTCTTGTAGCAGGCTTCTTCCTCTTTGGCCACTGTTAGAATTTAAATTAAAGAATGTTAAATGTGCATTAGTCTCAAAAGGTTGTCCTCACTAGACTGGATTGTGAGTCTTATTGTGAGTCTGTGTTGGATGCATCCCATTATGGAAAGAGAAAAGCAATTTATTGTTAGCAATTTGCAATAACTTGCACTACATTCTGGAAGTAGGAGGTGTTTCATTCTATATTGATAATTACAGGGCAGTCTGGTCTAATTCTAGGTGAATCGGGAGCTGAAGAAATTACTTGTTGCTTCTGTTGGGGATGATCTGCAGTATCACTTTGAACGGATGGCTCGTGAGAAAAATCAGCTAATCCTAGAAAATGAAGTCCTGGGCCGGAATATGTCTCAGTTGTCTGAACAATTGGAGCGCATGTCTATTCAATGTGATGTGTGGCGAAGCAAATTCCTAGCAAGCAGGTATTCCCTCTTACAGAGCTGTTAAAACAGCACTCTCCTTCAGTCTCTTGTTGCATATGCCCATTGCAGTGCCTGGCAATGTGCTTATATATGCAGCTATACTGACACCTGCTATGAAATTTGAGTATACAGAAAAGGTGCAAAGAAAATAAGTTCCTTGTAACTCTGAGCAGTTCTGCTTTTCAAAGGTAATACAGCGGGTCTTAAAACTCCTAAACCCTTAATTACAGTTCTTGTCAACGTAGCAAGAAAAGCTCTTTATTTTGATAGACTATGTGCAGTTTAGGGTTTACAAATGCCTTCCAGGACAGCTGTCTTGTCTTAAAGTTAACTAGCTTGATTTTCATCCCCACCCCCCAGTATCATATAGTCATCAGCTTGTGAAGCAGCTGATTTGGTTAAGAACTCTGCTTCTAGTGATTCAGGAATCTACTGGGAAAAGCAGCTCAGTATGGAAGAAAGAATGGGGTGATCTCTTCATTAAACACTGTTTGTGTTACTGCTAAGAATCCTACTGTTATTTCTGTAACTGTAAAATCTGGTGTGAATGTCAAAATCTCATTTGACAATGGATTAGACTTTTAACTTGCTAAGTGTAGTTGTCTTACCAGATCTGTAAATAGCGTTCTAGGATTTTTAATCTTCTATTGTACTCGGATATAACTGACTAAATTTTAATTATGATGCTTAATGCATATTACAAAAGACCTTACTGCTTGAAGGAAATGATAATAGAATACACTTTCCTTCCTTTAATTTGCTGGTCTTCAGAAGTTGCAGCATATTGAGGGAATGGTGAGTACTTGTGATAGTCCTCACTAGGCAAGAGTTACTATCCTAACTTAATTTGTTTTAGCGTTAATAGGAGATTGTTCTGAGGTCAGGGATGGGAGGCCCTAGCAATGTGTTTGAGTCACACCCTTCGATATTGTAACATTCTGGTTCATTGAGGTCTCAGATTTCTAACTGGTGGTTGCTTAAATGTCATTCTGGTTTTTGCATTTGCAGTATTGCAGGCATTTGAAATACCTGCTTGAGGGGTCAGTGTCAAGCCTCGTGGCATAGCAAAATGTGACAATTGTCTCATTTGTAGCTCTTAAATGCTTCTTTCTGGTTATTGCCCCAGAGGAAGGTGAAGTGGTGAATCAATCCAGTCTGTAGCCATAGCTGTCATCTTTTAGAGAGGAGTATGAAAAGATGTGACTACAGCATACTTGAGAACTGTGTTAGTAAAACAAAGTGTATTTGGCTTTTTATCTTGGGATCCTTGTCCACTATGTTCACTTACCCGAGGTATTCTGAAATACCTGTTACTAGATTTGTGTTGTGATAAGATTGTTCAAAGTGAACAAGTCAAAACATAATCTTGCACTTGTGTTGACTGTAGTTGCACAGAAATTGTTCTTAATATGTGTCCTTTGTAATTAGGTCAATACAGGCTTTGCCTGGGGGAGGGAAGCAAGAACAACAGCTTAACCCTTAGTTTAAGCTGACAAATTATGGTCTGTAGTATAATAAAGGTGACTTTCAAACTGCTCACTTACACTACTGATTGGACATTTCTTTCGCAGGGTTATGGCTGATGAGCTAACCAATACCAGAGCAATTCTTCAGCGTCAAACCAGGGATGCACAAAGTGCAATCCAGGACTTGCTGAATGAACGCGACCAGTTCCGTCAAGAGATGATTGATACACAGAAGTATGATTTTTCTAATCCAGCCTAGCTCTGTGCAAACTTCATTTCTGTCAGTTTATTCTAGGCCAGAAAAGAATCAAATAACTTTCTTCCATTCCAGTGACATTCACAAAAATCAGTTACGCTGATGGATAGTATGGTCACTTTTCAGTCTCAGAGCTGAAAGAGCCAAAGTAGCATTAATTCTTTCTTCATTCTCTGGAGGTGTGAGGTCTTAGGGGTAATATAATGTAGAACTGACATCCCTCATATCCTCAGGCTTTCTCTGTAATCACTTACTCGCTTGACTGCAAGTCTCCTCTGTGGCTTTCCAAAACACATACACCATCTTCTACCTGCATTTTAGTGATTAACCTGCCAGATGTCAAATAAGTTTTACCAGTATTAAAATACTGTGTTGCTGAGGCCAGGAGAATAGTCTGTTTGCATCCCTTTCCCCTCCCCGCCCTTTTTTGTTGTTGTTGTTGTTTAACATCCAGCTCGTGCAGTAAGTCTTGGGAAGGGACAATTCCTGTGAAGTATTCTGCGTGCTGATAGTATAGAGTACAAAAAGCGCTAATAGTGCTTTTTTCCTTTCTGCACAGGCTGCTGGAGGAGCTGATGGTTTCTCTTCAGTGGGGGAGACAGCAGACATACTATCCTAGTGCCCAGCCTTACACTACAACAGAGCTAGCAGCTGTGAATTGTAAGCTAGCCAAAGCTGTAAGCTCACATCTTCTTGGAAATGTTGGCACCAACAGTCCAAAAAAGACTTCAACGGCTGTGGAGTTTTGCAGTACCCCTGCTGAGAAAATGGCTGAAATGGTAAGAACTCGTCATATACCTCAATGTGTCAGTAGTCTTCTTTCCAGAAAGAAACACTTTACTTTGTGTTAACTACTTAATATATTGCCTTTTTAAAAAAACTATATGCAGGGAAAACATGCTGAATAGAACTGTCTGTTTCCCTCATTTAACAACAACAACAAAACAAAAAACCACCAAAAAACACAAACCAAAAAAAACCCTCAAAAACAAACAAACCTGGAAGAATAAGCAGAACAACATAAATAAGATGATACATACTGACTGTTTCTTTCTCTGTTCCTAGCATGACAAGTGACGGGGTCAAAATTTGTTTACAGTTAGTGTGTCAGGAGGAAGCCAACTGAAAATACTTAGCTGAATTTAAAATGCGAGTGGAAAAAGAAATTTAAGTAGGAATAAGTCATAACACTTCAGCAGTAGTCTCTGTTGCCCTAAAAACAAGTTCTGTTGGAAGTGGGTGGAAACACAGAGAGAAGCTATATGATTATCTTTCAAGATAGGGTTCCACTGCAGGAAGGTTGATGTTTAAATAGCAAACTAGGCTGACAGTTTAGTCTGGAAGCAGTTGAGTTGAAGCAATAGTTGAGCAGCAGGAGGCTCACAGTGCCTAGTGATCTGTGGTGTTCTTGCCTGGGTTTGCTCAACTCTGCTAAAAAGATTGATTATTTTTTTATTATTATTCTCAATAAAATCATAACTTGGATTTCTGGTGGACATACTTTATAAACAGTACTCAGTGTCTTTATATTGAGGGTCTGGATAGATTTAGTTTTCAACTTGGGGGAAAGAAATTGAAAAATTGCTTTTGAGCAGAAATCCTTCCTAGCTGTTAAGGAAGGACAAAACCCATTAAAATGAATAATTTTTTTTCAGTCTCAATTTTTCCATCCTTAGGTGCTACGTGTACTGGATCCAGCTGCGCGTACAGAAACAGCGACAGAAGTTTCTTTTTCTGAGACTCCTCCATCCTCCTTCCTTTCCACAAAGAAAAGTATTGGAAGGTTTCACCCATATACAAGATACGAAGATGTAACTTTCAATTGTTGCAATCACTGTCAAGGAGAGCTGATAGCCCTTTAAAAACACAACCAATGCAACTGCACGTGCACAGTTTCTGAAGAGTTACACTAGTTGATGTTCAGCAGGCTTCCCTTTTTCCTATTTCTTTCCATAATGGGTGGGTTTAACATTGGAAGTTATGCAGTTTCTGCTTCTCTACCTTTTGAAGTTGGGATTCCTTAGCCTCTGGGCTACTTTACTACTTTTCAGTAAAAAGCTACTTATTTCTACAAAGGCAAGACCAAAAATGTATGCTGGTCCAAGCTGTAGAGCATAGAGATGCCCTTGACTATTTAAGGTTTACAGTCTTATAAGCAAATCTCAACAAATTTCTTTTTAGACGAAGACAAAAGTGTAACTATACCGAAGTAAATGAAGTGCTGATAGGTTATGTTTAAAATAAATTTTAAACAAAAGGCAATGGAAAATGGTCAGTTCCGTGCATTTTTTTTAATCTTAGCCAAGGCGACAAACTGTCCCCAAGTCTATGTTGAGCCTTTTAAATTTAGTAATAAAAAGGAATATGTGCAATGATTCCTTATAGCCGTAAGTTCTGCAAGTAAAGAGCATATGCAGTGTTGCAGCCCTCCTGGCAAGAAAGGGAGAGCCTGAACGAACTCTAGCTATAATATATAAATAGTAACTGATTTTAAATTGATTCTGGGAAACTGTGCAGGGTAAGATTATTCTTGTGTTTCCGTAAAGCTAAAATAATGGCTTTTCCATCTGTTTCTGCTTCTGGCGTGAAGCGTTTCATAGCTGATCCTCAGCAAAGACAGACTGATACACCTTCTTTAGCACACACTGTTGAAACCTGACAAGCGTTAGAACTCTGTCCTTGCCCAAGGTCTTCCCAGCTGTTATGGGAAGCTGAAGATAAGCACTAAGTTTGCACAGGTGCTGTTAAAGTATTTTTTTACTTACATGATTTTATAATCTTGATGTGGGTTCAAAGAGAACTTTTAGTGGTTAATCTGCTAAATCCAAAGAAGCATATTTAAGTTGCAAAGGTAAAGAGGAAAGGTAGGAGGATGCAAATACAGGTTTTAATTTCTTAGTTTCACTTCCAGATTTGTCTTAAGTAGCTGTCTAGTTTGGAGAAACCTTTCTGAAATGGTTGCTTTTACCCAGTTTTCCTTTGAATCTCATACGATGATCAGAATATGTAAGTTGTTAGGTTCTTGCTGTTGCTGGCCATGCTTTGGTTTGCATGAAGAAAGCTACAATAAACTTTCTTTTCTTGCTTTCGGGTTGCAATTTTGGACTTTATACAGCTCTCTCTGACCTTGTGTTTTCTTTGCAGCATAAAAGGAACTGTGACATTGAACTGTAAACCCCTTCAGTCTTCTGGTCTGAGGTAATGAACCAAGAAGCATTTATTTGTGGCTTACTACAATTAGGGAGATAGTGTGAACCTTTTCCAACTTCTCCCTGCATTTGCTTGCTGGACAAAAGAAGCATCTTTCCCTTGGTGTCAGGGGAAGGTAGAGGAGGGAGGAAGGCACTTGTTACTCATGTTTCTCAGTAGCATGTGAAATTTTCATTTCACATCCATGCCCTTCATCTGTGCTGGCAAAAGCTGCAACACAGCACCCTCTGGTCAAACACCAGTGCTCTCTCAATATGCCTATAACTATCTCCAGAATGGTAACGGAAAACTACTAATCACAGATTTGCTTTGTATCTACTACACTTCTGTGACACTACTTCCAGAAAATTATTTGAATGTGGAAAAATGTAAGAACAATGCCAGATCATGAAATATGATGGACACATAGCTGGACAGAATGCTTCTCATCTTCCACTAGTTTTATGATTTCATTAGTGGCCTCAGCATGTTCTCTGACAAGAGTTCACAATTTAGCTGGGTACGGTGATGTAGTTTATTATAATTAGTTTAGCAAACATGAACATGTATACAAGGAATCCAGTTTCCTTTGTATCAGTAAAGGTCATAACTCTCAACCTTTCCATGGAACTGAAAACTACTGAATATGACTCACATAAGTTTCAAAAACTGTTGTGTGTTCACATACATCTTAGCCTTCAATGACTTCTTTCCCTGAACTAAAATAAAACAGTCCTCTGATCTAGCCAGAATTAACAGCTGGTCAACAGATAAATAGAAAGTGGTACAAGAAACAACATTTTCCAACAACATAACACCTTGTACAGTCTTCATCACAAGCAGCAACAAACAGCAATATAAATCCAGCAAAAATTCAACATAATAGCCTGCATCCAGGAATTCATGGTGGAGTTGAGTATAAAGTACCTTTTAAAGACAGAAATGTATATTTGCCACCCTCATACATAGATCTCACTCTTACTTAGATTTGGTCAAACCAAGAAGATCCCCGAGTTATACATAAAAGCAGGCTTTTCAACAAAATCACAAATAAATAGATAGTAAAACCATTGTCAATGAAACTAATTATTAAACTTGCTTGAAAGCTTTAAAAACACCACAAAAAGTCAGTAGCTGTAAAGAGCAAAAGCTCAAGCTATAAAAATTAAGAGTGTTGCCACGAAGAACTCTGTGGTTACATCAAACTTTCAACTATAATGGTCTGTGAAGCGAAAAGATTTTGGCTCTGAACTAATACAGTGGATGTTCTGCATCTGTTTTGCTCTTCTGGCTTCTAATCTAAGCTGCCTTGCTCGCTCTTTAGCAGCTAGTTCCTCTGCTCGTTTTTCTTCTCTCTTTCTTTTTAGCCATCTGTGGAAAGAGAAAGAGGATTAGAACTACTGACAGTTGCAATTGCAAGTTTTATGCCATCTGTTCAAAGGAGGCTTGCCCCCATTTAACTAGTCACCTTGTCCTGTAGGATCAAGTTAGGTGTCATGGCTCAGCCAGTCTAAAAGCCCACCGTTCCTAAAGATAGGAAGCACCACTTTTCCATCCCAATTCTGCTGTTTCTGCACCCACCCTTACCTCCCCCCTTTTGTTGAGGGGAAAAAAATAATTTTATAGGATGAACTTTCTGTTTGTTTAATGAACTGAATCAACCCAAGCTTGTTTCAGAACAGGCAAAAAGGGGTAAGGGAGTAGGATCTGAGCAGAAGTCAGTCACTATTTCAGCTCAGGTTCTGACAAGCAGTTTTGTAACAGTGAACAACCAACATCAAGGAATTCATGTATTTTTGCTAGGGTGTAAGTTTATGAGGGCATATTCATGAAGAAAAAAGCCCAAAACAGAAAGGACTTCAGCAGTAAAGATGTACCATAAAATAACCACAGTCTTAAGCTGATAGACTACAAAATTTTCAAGTATGATTCCCTAGGAATGACCCTCCTCACTCTTTAAAGGCTCTGTTGCATTCCTCTGTTCTTGGAAAAAAAGCAATTCCTTCAGCTTGGCGTCTCAAAATTTCTATCTGTTTTTCTTTCATGTGTTCTTGGTGCTTTTTTTTAAGCCATAACTTGAAGGCTTCTTCTGGATTCCTGCTCCTCTCCTATTTAAAAAAAAAAAAAAAAAAAAAGACATATATATATACACACAAGGCTTATCATTAAATGACCTTTATATTAATCACACTATACTAATTTTTTCAACTCTGCTGGCATCTCCCATCCATGAAATGTACCTTATAAGCAAACTCAAGCATATGTTAATCTGGCATGGAATACACATGAGCAAGCATTCAAAGCCATATGTTTTAAAAAATACTGAATTTAGCTTTTCAAGCCTATTGCTACAAGGCAGAGGAACTTCAGAACACAGCATCTGAATCTTCAGGTTTTGGTCAGATCACGTGCATTAACTGCTTGTCATCACGTTCTGATGGTAAGGAATACATCTCAAAGGGGTTTCTGGCTGCTTGTTCGCTGCAGGGTTCAATCAAGTAATTCTCCTGATAAAAAAGAACATCACTGTATCTCCTGTGGTTTTATGGCTATTAAGTTCATAGACGCAGCTTCTGCAATGCAAGCCACCCTGCCAAGCAGAACAATCCTAAGCATGCAAGTCGATCTGACTCTTCACTGAAAACAACGTAACAAAAACATTTCCTATTACTGTAAATTTTCATATGCTTAGCTAAAAATACAGGGTCAGAATTTGCTTTCCTATTTAACAAGAGTGCTGCAGACCCCAGTCCTACATTATGAAGATCTTACCTTGCTGTTCAAGTCTTCTAGCTCCTTTGCACGACGGATTCGCTTTTCTTCTTGCACTTGTTCTTTCTTCTTCTGTAACCAAGCTTTAAAAACCATCTCATTCTCTCTTCTCTTCTGTTCTTCTTGCTCCCTTTTCCTTTCTTCTTCCTTAAATGGAATGAAGAATGAATAAACGTAGCTTTTAAGAGAACCATCCTAATCTGTAAGGCCTTCATAGACAATAAGCAAGCCATTTGAATTAGACACAAAAATACTGATGAAACAAGGAATATTCAAAGAGTCCATCATAGTTTATGCTACTTTTAGGAAGAAACGAGTTTGAGCACTTCTGTGGTTCATGTGACATTCAGATACTTTCAGTCTAATCCTTTTTGTGTGATTACCTCCGTTTCCATGATACATCACAACTTACAGACATTTCAGTAGCAACAGATGAAAAGACATTTACAATTAAGCCTGCCCCATATCTCTGACTGGCTTAAAATTGGTTTAAACTGGTGCATTTTAAAAAAGAATGCAGCTCTCGGGCCTGATGGACCACTAAACCTTCAAGGATATTTAACTACCTATGGACTGCAGGCAGTACCTTATAAATAAGAGATTATTTTTTTTCCTGGACATAGAAGTTGTAATGTATTTATTTAAGGATTATTAATAGCTTAACACTTTTTTCAGGTTTACAGAATGAACTGATTTTTACAAAATTAAGAAAGGAGTGGAGGGTGGGGGGATCGTTTGATTGCTTTTCAGCTAACAACCAGTATCTACAAGAGGGAGAAAGGTTTTCAAATAATGCTTTGGAAAGCTGATTAGGACATTTTACTAGGTTTTGACTCTCTCATGCGGAAGCTACAATTCCCACTCATTTCAACGCTCAGAGAAATCTGTTCTTCTTGTGAACAGATGATGTTCCTCCCACCTACACACAACTTTCAGACTATCCTCCAAATTTACGATTTGTAATTTACTAAAAGAAACCCTACCACGATGAAGCAGATAGATTCCAGTAATGTCAAGAAAAGTTTCATGCCAGTGGCATCCATGACAGAATGGAACTCAATTAAAGAATGAAGAAATAAGGTGTTACATTCTTACCTTTTCGTAAGTCAGCCAACAACAGAAGAGATTTAGCACGCACTGTTAGGAAAATAACCTTCCTCACTTCCACCACACTACCTTTTACTTTAAATACGCAGAGTATGGTGTCAAGAGATCTAGTTGTGTGTGTACAAGGAAAACACATCAGTAACTCTTCACTTTTCGTACCCCTTGTTACTGGCCTAAGCCTCAGCAAACTCTTGAAATAAAGCTGGCTAGACCTATTTCCACAGATAGAAAGCAACCTTAGAAACTACTTAGCCAGCTTACTTAGAACATCGTGGCACAGAAGAATGGTAGATGCTTCATGCCTTTTTTACAGACCAACATAAGTTACCTTTTTGCAACTGTATTATCGTAATGCAAAGTGAAGAAAAACATCTAAGTTTTTAAAATCTTTGTTGAAGATTTCTGAAGTTCCTGTTACAGCTGTCAGAGGCTGACTATTAAGTATTATTTTTTGCTGAATAAGGAGCTGAGAAAGAAAAGGGGTTTTTCCCCAGTAATATTTAAGATACTGATTTCATTTTCTAAAATAAAATTTGGGTGAGTTTTTTTTTCCCTCTCAATTACTGCCCTTTATAGATATAAGAAAAATAACCTCAGTACTGGGAATATTTTCTTCTTTTTGTCCTCTGTGGAGGGCCCAAGTAAAACCAAATAAGAAGGAAACGTAGTATAGATTAACAGAGAAAGAAGGAAAGAAAACCTGCTTTGCAAAAACTGACTGAGAAAACTTACTACAAACTCACCCATGAAAAAACTTTACAGGAAAAAATATCCAGTTGTATTATCAGTCAACATGAATTCACCTGCATGCATGTTATATAAGCAACAAGGCATGGCACTTTCGAAGTGAGCTGTATCTTCCATACACGTTAAACACGTCCCTCTTTTCACAGTTCTCGTGGTCATTCTCCTGTGTAAATCTTACTTCATGACTGAACGCTCTCCCATATGATAACTGCCTATTACAGACTTCATCAGCACCCAAACATGCACCTGCATTACTGTGGTTAATTTAACTTCCTGCATTGCAGTATAATCTGTGGAGATGAGACACCATGTGCTACGTTCCAGTAAACAGTGGGCCTGTAATGACACCTAGGTAAAAACAGAGTCAATAAGCAAAAGCAGTAAGCACAATACAGCAGAAGGCAGCCTATTTATGAAGGATATATTAAATACTTAATTTCTCCTGTAAGCAAGGCATGATCCTATACCACTCTGTGAGGTTTTTTTTTCTTTTAAGGGAAGGAGTTTTGAGAGATTCTGTACAAATTCCAGAGAATTAATATTAGTAGTATTGTTATTGCTGCCTCTTTTATAATGGAAAAATGGTGTGAATGCCCTGAACATGTGGTCTCTGTGAAGCAGAGGAACAGGATGGTCACTGTGATCTACTTGTTGCCTCTGTATCTTTACCTCTTTCCTCAGTTTTTCCTTCCTTTGTTCTAGCTGCTTCCGCAATTCTTTTTGTCTGGGAGAAAGACAGTAAGTGGTGCTTCTCACAGGCACATTTGCAGACTGTGCCCTCTGTGGAGTCTTCCGTTTTCCCAGACCTCTTGCAGCATTGATAGCAGAATTTGGACGACGCTTAGGGTTAGATGGAGGCTTAGGGAAATAGACACACTCTTCACCACCACGAGAAAAAGAATGTGCTCCTGGTCTTGCTGGAGGCACTTCCTTCATTCGAGAGACAGTGCCAAAAGGACTGTAGTGTGAAGATTTTGGAGATGTATGTTGAGTTTCAATATCAGTAAAAGAAACACTTACTGGGGGCAAAAAGCCCTGGCTTTCAATATCACGTAAACTTAAGAGTTCAAACTTCCCATCTTTTTCAACTAGGATTTTGCCATCCTTCTTGTCCTCATCCTTGCCAGCATGTGGTGAAAGTGATGTGCTTTCCTGTCCCATTTCATTAGAAATACGCAACTGAGAGAGCCTATTCGAAACATCATCTCCTCTTGCAAGGTCAATTTTACAACCTTCAGCATCTTCTAGAGGAGGAACTTCAAGATCCACCAACTTATCCTTAAATTTTAATTTTCGCTCTCTGTTCTGATCCACAGGAGCCTGGTTCTCCAGCAGTTTGTTGGCTTCTTCAATCTTTTCCAAGATATAACGCTTTATTTCTTCATCCTCTTCCTCATCTAGTTCCTGCTGGTTCTCCAGCTTGGATTCCTGGACAGAGCTTTCACTATCAGTATCAGATACATGGTCCCCCTGCTTAATATCAGACCTGGATTCCAAACTTTCTTCACTGGAGGATCTCGCTTTTGCATCTACATCTGCCTCTGAAAGCTGCTCTGGATTTTCTTCCATTTCCTCATTGTCTTCCTCAAATTTGTCTGTAACTTTAACAACTTGTGCTTCAACGTGCTCTTCATTTTCTTCAGGATTCTAAAAAAAATTAAAATAAACTAGTCTATTCTCCAACAAAGAACAGTATCAGAGAAAGAGAAAAGAAATAGTGAAAGAAAAGAGCAGTACCAACTACCCTAAATCTAAACCAGGCTGTCAAATAGTGCATGTCATAACTAACAGCTTTTTTGGCACTAACAACTCTTGCAGTTTCTCAGTGTTCACATCTGCACAAAGTTTAACTAACCATGGCTTGCGCAGTAAAGCCATCAGTGACAGCATACACACAGAACAATGTGTGCTGCAAACACTGAAAGTAACCCAGAAGTACTTTTGAAGCAAACATTATTTTCAGTGAACACTGATTTTTCTGTTTTTAAGGCAATTACAACCAAACTAACCAGTTCACTGAACTGTTTTTCACTATAATTCCAAATAACCTTCCTGTCAAAATTCAGTGAATGTGCCTATCAAACCGTACTGAGTTTTATGCTTATCATTCCAATCTAAATAAGACAACTAGTACTTAATTTAACAAATACCTCTCTTTCACCAAGGTTTTCTTTTTCTTCTTCATTAATTAGCCATTCGAGGTCTTTTTCAAAATCATCCTCATATTCTCCGCCTTCTGCTAAATCACCCATATCTGCTGGATCTCCTTGATCTTCCTTTTCACTCATTTTGGTGATGTGTTAGAGCAATACTACAAAAAGTAGAGGGGAAAAAAATGTTTTAAAACTCTAGTGACACACAAATACAGCAACACACAAATATGTCTCTTGTGACATCCACATCAAACTTGTGAGCAGCATCAATATAACCATGTTAGACAATGCCACAGCACCTCAGGACTAAAGATCACCAGTGGTTTATAAACATGAATGGTTTTGGCTTTTCCAGCTCCGACTACTAGGGGAAGATCTGAGTCGAAGCAAACCAGGGTGACTTAATGTCTTGCAGTAAGTCTCTGACAGAGCTAAAACTAGTGCCCATGATCTTTTTCTCTCATGCTTGGACAAAGATACGGCTATTTTATGTTTGTTAGAAGTACTACAAGCTTTCATCGCTGCCAGGCGTGGTTTACACTGTTTTATATCTGTCTGGCCCATTTTGCTTTAAAGAAATCTTAACTTGTTTAAAGTTACATTGAAAAAATGCAGGATGCACAAGTCCTAGAAGATCCATGCCATGGCTTACAGTAGATCAAATTACCAAAAAGCTTCATAATGACATATTAAAATGAGAAGATATTCACTAATTGGACTCCTGACAAAAAACCTTCTGCTAGAGTGACCAAACATCAACAAAGTCGCTAGCTTTCAAACTGTTATCACCTCCACTAATATTAGGGGTAAAGTTACACAAACACCAATTGAGACGGATAGGAAATGGATTCAGTTCTGGTTGAATTTGTGAGGAGGACAACAATGGGAAATACTCATTAGCCAGTTAATCAGGCTGGATGGAGTCACATCTGCAACAAAACTGAAGATGAGCCATTATAAGGAATGAATCTTTTAAACAATGTTTGGACTGCATAGCACCCGCGTGCCAAAAACTCCTGAATGAGTGCTTAAGTGCCAGTGCCTGGGGCTCTGGGCTGCCTGCCACCCCTCAGCTCAGCTCACTCAACAGAAGGCATCTGCCTCCATCTAAAGTCACAAAAAGGTTAAAAGACATGCAGAGATCACATCAGCCTAGACAGCCGATTCTGCTCTTCTTACAGCTTTAGCCACATACAGTTCCTTCCCCAATTTGTTTATTACTGTTTGCAAAAGCAACATGAAAGAATGAACTTGATTATTCAGAAGTTCCTATTCTCTTTGTACTCTCTGCTGTAGGCTGGAAGGTGCCACTTCTAAGCATCTCTCTAGTAGGACAAATCCGTGTCATATACAACACACTGAAAGACCATGACACAAGCATTAGCATAGGGCAGCACAATACGGAACGGGAAAGTTAGCTCTGACCCTGGATAGCCCTGGAACAGCAAAACAGCTCTGCTGTGTGACCATCCTGCCTGGTCCTGGACTTCCCTATCTGTCCAAGCACTTTGTAATGCATTTTGTAAAAACAGTTCCATCCAGAAGATGTTGCTTAAATTCCTTCAGGCTTTTGGTTTAAGTTCTGATGAGCATCTCCAAGTTCTCAGTTATTTTAGGGACACCAGCTCCACTTCTTAAAATGCTGCATTTCACGATTGACAAGAGTCCTACTCTTTTAGACTTCAAAATTTAGTCAAGATTTGTTTAAAAGGAAAAGATGGTGATAAAGCCAGGCACTTTTGTTGCAGAATTGTTTGTACAGAAACTCAGAGAAAAGCTCATCTTTTTTGTTTGATCCGTATTTTGTCCAAGAAAATCTGGTAATTTTTTGTTCCCAATTTACTTCATTTTATCTGTCACCACTAGAATCAATCATTCACACTAAATGCCTCTAAGTTGAAATTTTCAAAGCTTGTTCAGACTGTTGCCTTGGCTTTCCACACCATTTCCACCATGTTCCTCCTGCACCTCTTCTCATACAACACCTAATGATTTTTTCTGGGAAATGCCCCTTCCTTCACAAATATTCTTGGTACGGGTGACAACGTGTACCTGGGCTCTTAAGGGAGGTTACTCTGCTGTAGTACATTTTCAGCACAAAAGAACTATTTCTTAAACTCAGCCTTGTGGTAAGTGGACACAAAAGCGACCGAGCTGAATTGTGCCTTTAACAGAACACATTCATGTCAGTCCGTGATACCCTACACAAATACCGAAAACTATTCCATATTATTTAGGATATGTGTAATGAACGGGAGCAGCATAAAAATCAGCCCCTTCTGTTGTAACACCAAGCAGCCACGACTCAACAGCTAATTTCAGTTTAATGACCTTGTTCCAGAAAATCCTGCATCAGCGCCTATTGTATTTTACAAAGCAAAGATTCAAGTGCTTCAGCTTTAGCAGGGACCAAAGGCAATCAGGAAATCTCCAGTTTTCATTTCCACCTGCTGCTGGTCTGACTGGGGGTGCGCTGGGACCGAGCTGTGCAAAGCCGACGGCCGCCCGGTCGCGGTGCAGTTCTGCCAGGGCACAAGGGGGCACAGCGACGGGCGGCCGTTCGTACCGAGCCCCACGCACACACAGACCCGCACAGCCCGGCTGCCGTGCGGAACGTTCCGTCCCACGCTGCAGGGCCGGTACCCGGGCGCGGCCCAGCCCCCGGCAGCGCCCGGCGGCGACGGCCACCGGCACCCGCGATCGCGCCGTAACGCACCGACGCCGGCCGTGCGCCTCCCGCGACGGGGCCGCCCCGGGATCGGCCGGCGGGTGCAGCCGCCGTTCGCCTCACCGGCCGTCCCTGCTTCCCCCGCTGCCCCGCTCACCGCGCCCCCCCCCGCCCCGGTGCGCCCGTTGCCGCGGCAGCGGCCGCCCCCGCGCTCACCTCCCCGCAGCCTCGGACGGCGGCCCCCGAGGGCCAAACTCCTCCCCGCCGCGCCCGCACCTGGCCCTGCCGCCGGCCCCGAGGCAGCGGCGAGCGCGCTCGCGAGGCGGCACCGCCCCGTTGCCATGGAGACGGGCCCGGCGCCTCACCCCCCCCGCGCACTTCCCGCCTTTGTCCCTGTGAGGGCGCAGGTCTGAGGCGGCGGGCGCTGCCGCCGCGCCATCCCAATTAACGCTCGGAAATTAACGGAGGGGGGGGGGAAGCCCCCAGCCGGGAGGGGCAGCAGCGCGGCGGGCGGCTTTCCCTGCCCAGGTACAAGCCTGATGATGCCGTTAAATTGTGCACCGGTTTGGGAGCAGCCCCGGCGTCGGCAGGCTTTGTGTTATTCACGCTCCGGCTGGTGATGAGCAGTCTAATCAAACCGACAGGTAGCAGCGTCAAAATCCGAGCTTTTGTTCATAGAGACAACGCCGCATCTCCAAAGAGACACCTCTCTGCATTAATCACACATTGTGCCTAGAGCTCTGAAATGTGAAAAGAAGAAAGAAAAGGATAAAAAAAAAAAAAAAAGGAAGAAAACCCCACATTAATTGAATTCCCTTATGGAAAAACGCCACCAAAACACACCTTAGGTTACCTCCTGGGCTGGGGCATCTGGCAGAGGGGTCAGGTGCCTCAGCAGAGCTGTGGCAGGAGGCAGCACATTGCAACCTCCTCCATGGAGGCCCAGACGAACCCAGAGGCCGCGGATGCTGTGCCCCTGCAATGAGCAGGCCCCACGGCAAGCTGTGTGGCCACCAGAGCTGCCATGGAGTGCACAGGGGGCTCCCCATGGGGCAGAGGCCTTTCTGCAAGGCGCTGGCTGTGGTGGCACTGGGCAGGGGCTGCCCCATTGCTGCAGGCCGTCAGGGTCTTGCAGAGGGCAGTGCTGTGCTGCCCGGCCTCAGAGAAGCAATAGTGATATTTGAACAGCTGGCTAAACACACTGATGACTTCGAAAAGGCTGCCAATAAACACGGTTGTTGGTGTTGCCACCAGTTACCGCAGAGAGCCACTGGCTTGACCCTGCTCGGTGTAGTCCAACAGGAAGCAGATACAGTTGCTCATTAGAAAAAAAAACATTTCCAAATGTCAGCTCATATCACAGCTTCAACTCCCACCCCGCAGCACCAGCGCAAGGCCAAGGTACAGACCACCCAGCGTTCAACATGCCTCTGCAGTCCCCTCAGCCCGGTGAGGGCAGCTCCGGGCAAGGGGAAGGGGCCCACGCTGCCAGCAGCCCCCCGAGGTGACCGAGGCTCATGCAGCACCACGTGGTGCTTCCCAGCACTGTGTTTTGGGGGATGACCCTCCTCGGCCCCACCGCCAGCACGTGGGCCTGGGCAGGATGGCCAGGGAGGGAGGGAAGGAGTGGGTTGTCCTCGCTGGCAGCACTGACGTGGCACCTGTCACACTGTCCCCCACACAGCTGTGGCCCCCAGTTTGGAATACACTGGCCCAGCAAAGTGAAGGATGACACTCCACAAATGCACCAGAAGGCCACACATCGCAGAGGGCAACGCACTCCCTGCACTAAAAATTTAATGCTAATCAAGGA
The DNA here is from genome assembly GCF_017639655.2 of Falco naumanni. NCBI lineage: Eukaryota > Metazoa > Chordata > Aves > Falconiformes > Falconidae > Falco > Falco naumanni. Next base: position 7,215,481 of record NC_054058.1, on the reverse strand, counting down.
AAGTAAAGGCAGAAAACAGCCATGAATAAATTTAGCCAGGGCTTTGATAGCTCTCAAAGTAATGCAGGTAGAGTTACACTTTCACTCAAAGTCACATGGGGTAGAAAAGATAAACCGCTTCAAGGTGGGGTTCAGGAGATCTCTGAAGACATCTCTCATTGTAGGCCACATGCCACGGGAGGAGGTTGGGCTTCACGACCTTGGGGTTTCTGCTAATCCTACATCATACGGCAAGAAAGATAAATGGGTTTTGACAATGTTTCCAGTGGGTTGGAAGGGCTCCTGATACCTACCTGAGATAACACTCAGGTACCTGCTTGGCAATGGTTCCTGCTGTACCTAGAAAAACTTCAACCACTGACCTCACCCAGGGTCATGCAGTTATTCCACTCAAAACAATATGCCGAACTTCTTCCACATGTCACACGCAGGTGGCTTTGACAAGTTCATAGCAGAGTGAAATAAAGACAACTGGGCACAATATCAAAACTTTTCGCTCTGCTTTTATCGTAAGGCTATCTCATTGTACAAGGCAGTACTACCCCTTTCATTCAGAACAGATGATGCTTTATTCGACTAGTTAAAAATCAGCATGATTGTAAGACAAGGATTGGACCCCATTGTTGGAAGATCAAGCTGTGATGTTTGATAACAATAATTTAATGATACCTTACGGTCAATCTAAATTCATGCATGCATTTATTAACTCGCATGTCATTAGATTTAGTTTTTCACGTTCCCGTCTGTGAAGGAGCTACAGAACATGGTTATGAAAAAATGCAATGGAAACAACAGCTAAGCAATGCAGGTCTCCAAGGACAGGCCCCGACACGTTGGTTGCTCTTTTCCATGTCACTAATGCATCAGACACTGTGTTAAGGGAACACTGATTTGCGCAGAGCAAGTATATTTGACAGAGAAAGGCTGCATAACACCTCCACATTGCTATGTTAAACAAGCACCTTTGCGTAGGAAACAGTTGACACTGTCAAGAGTTGCTGGGTGCAGTGTCCAGAGCTCCCAGTCTCCTGCCCCTTCCATAACCGAAGTCCCTCTTTCCTTCCCAGTACACTCAGCTATGATCACATTGATAGAGAAGAAAATATAATCACTTTCACGCAAAGCCCTCCCCTTTCCCTGAGAGCACTGCCAGAGCAGCCGGCTGCTTCACAGGCACACAGCCACAGCACAGTTGAGCGTAACCCTGTCACGCCAGTGCTAGCCCGGGGGGACAGCAGTGGGTGCTGCCCCCAAAACAGCAGCCTCTGGCAACTCGTACTATTCCTCACTTTTGGGACTGAACAAGCCCAGCACCTGGCCTCTCCCCTTAACAGCGATCCTAAAGCCCAGCAGCTATACCGCATCTTACCAGCATCATAGCAAGCCCAGTGCAGGGCACACAGATTTGGTGGGAACACTCACCTCCAGCATTGACTGGAACAAAGAAACAGCCACAGCATCCCAGGCAGACACCCCAGCCGTCTGTAGTATTTATCTCATCTCCATCAAACTGCACCGTGTGCTGCACCGCTAATGCAGGAATTCAGCTCCCTGACAGCAGCTGGGTGTCTTTTCAGATCTCTTAGCTGTACACGGTGTGGCAGGAGGCAATGGGAGGAGCAAGGGGGATTGCCACAGTTCACATAAACCTGCTTCGCTCACAGGCAAGAGCAGCCTCAGGGTCCTTGGCACCTTTCGCCAGCACCAGAGACATGAAATGCTGGAATCCACCTTAAAGGGTAATGCTGTACCTGTATGAGGTACTAGTTACCTTCCTGTTGTATGCAGAGATTTTAATCCTCCACACTGCCGAGAAACTCTTCCCCACACACTGACTCCCGCATTCACCAAGGGAAGGCAAATGAATGAAATCCTGAGCAAAACTGACATGCTGACAGTCCTACCCCTCCTGCCTCAGCCATAAGGCTCTCAAGGAAACACACCTAAGGCTCCCCCTTCCCTCTTGTTTGCGGTGTTGAGCAGAGGATTTGTCAGGCTACCACCCACACTGAACTCATCAAACTGGCAGCAGATATACAGAGACCACTTCGCCCTCCAGCCCAGCCTTTACTATCAGGTACAAGCCATCTCTCCTAAAAGCACAAGACAAGGAGAGCTTTCCAAGGCTGTCAAAGGTGGGTGTGCCAGGATGGGGAGTGTACAACATTTCTTCCTTAAGGACTCAATTTTGTAATTAGGTCAACATCAATAGAAAGGTTCTCCTGCACGGCAAACACTCAGTGAGACTGATGCATCCTGAACAGGTTACCCTGCACCAGTGAGTTATCTTTTCCCTCACTGGACCAGTTTGTGTTGGAAATAGAGAGTAGTATTTCTGAACTGCTCAGCAATTAACGATCCTCAGTGCAAGACACTTGCGCAGAGTTCTGTAAACCCACCCAAAAGCCAACAACTATCAGCTTCTTGAAGACTTGTTTCTTTTTGCATGGTTTGTCCTGTATTTTTTTCCCTCTTCATAACAAAGATGCTCAGAACAACCTGCAGCAGCAGCACTGTGGATTAGCAAGGTAACAAAATACAAAACAAACATTGGCCACACAGGATGCCTCAGAGTGTTTTTATTTAACAAAAATAGCTATTCATAGAAACCAACAATATCAACATGTTCACAGAATTTCATAGGCATCAGTAACCATGTACAGCTCCAGTCAGGCTCTACAGTCAACCTCATCACAACAGCACAGCATAGGAACCTGAAAAACATCCAGGTGTGGCTTCCATACAATTAATGGGCCTGAAGACAGATGTGGTGTAGCACGCCTCTATTGCAGTTGGCACAGTTTCATTACTTTGGTAGAAAAATCATTGTTATTGCTATAACTCATTTGTGGTTTTTTTTTTACTTGCTTTTAAATAACTGGGTTGTTCCCCATCAAAGCTTTGTTCTCTGTATGAAAAATGTGATTAAAATTGAGCTGGTGCTTTTGGTTACTTGACACTAGTGCTGTAAACCCACTCCTTGTGCCTTGCTGCAACTGCCATCAGACCAAAGGACAGGATATGCCCTTTCTATCCTTTTCCCGGCACAGCTCATCAGCTGGCATTTCATAGCTTCAGTTTTTGTTTAAAAACAAACAATCAAACAAAAAACAGTAAAGAAAGGAATATATACATGGGTGGCTTCAAGTTTCCATTTCAGGATAAGGCAGTTAGGTTTACATGTGTAAGTGCCAGTACAGCTGAGCCCTTCTTTAGGGGGTTGTTTTAAGAGGCAGGCTGCAAGCACAGAGGAGCTCTGGGGAGTGGTCCCCTGAGCAGGCAGCACATCCCAGACACACTGATCCTTCACCTGGCAGCATGGTAAAGGTTGAGACTCACAGAAGCGATAAGAAAGGCTGCACCTGTCCCAGCCAGGAGAGAAACACCTTCCCAGCCCTGATGCTGTGAAGTCTCCATGGCACTAAAAGCAAGCAACGAACCGAAGCTGCTGCTTCGGGGTCTGATGGGAAGCAGCTCTAACCAGCAGAGAGAAGGCATGGAGGGAAGCACACGGCATTGCATCTTCTTCCTTGCCAGTTCTCCTGCACTTAGACTCACCACAACCTGCACAGCAATGGGGACAGTCCCCAGGCTATTTCCACAGTATGCTACAGGTATCTGTTGCTGTGCTGGTCATGGTGCCTGAATATCCAGGTGCCCAAGCCCAGGACAACTCTGGGCAACTCCTTCCCAGTACTGAAGCAATTTGGAAAAAAAAAAAATAAATTTAAAAACCAGCCATAAGGCAAGTCCCAAATTGCTTAGACTGGACAAAATAAAAGAACTGTCCACTCCACACATTCATTGCCCTGTTTAGGTGGAAAGAAGAGGTAGAACTAGTGGACAGAGACCCACCAGAGGCATAAAGGCATGTTAAAATAAGGGGGAAAAACTGACACCAGAAATCAGCATTTTTCAAAGCCTCAGGCAGTCATCCTGGTAACTACCATACCTGAAGGTGTCACCAGAGTCGTGATTCTCCAAGGTCACAAATAGCAGCTTAAAATCCTGCAAAGTCACCTTCCTTCTCAGTGCTATACTAACATCCACCACCCTACTGAAATAGCCCAGCCCCCAGGATTGTGAGGCAGGACTCCGATAATTGCAGGAATTTGCAGTCCTAAAGGACAAAGGCAGATGTGTCCAAGGGTCCCTTGGATTAGTATTTTGTCTACTTAAACTCCCTCTAAAGCTTCCCCTCTAGCTTTACAGTCCCTTGGGCACAGGCCTTCACAGCACAAGTAGCGCTGCCAATAGCCAATTCACCAGCATCACAAGTTGCCCCAGGACACAGTTAGGTTTTTTTGGGAAGCACCATGATCAGCTATGGTAAAATTCTGGCAGCAGGGGTGACAGACAGGAATGACAGTAACAGTACAAGCAGCTCAAGGAAGCACATGCATATGCAGAAACCTAAGCGTACTAGTCCCCAAAATGGAGCATCCAGCATCACGGGGCAGCCACAGCGAGAGCCACACTGCAGAGCACAAGCCTAAGGCCACCTCCTGTCCCAGGCCCGGAGCTCTCCAGAGAGGTCTGTTAGCGTGCCCTCACTTCTGCCCTGCAGCAGCACCTCAGTGACAGAGACAGCAGCAGTTGACTAGACAATCACGAAGCTGCCTTTTCAATGGCAGCCTCCAGATGCACAGCCTTAGACTAAACCATCCCAGGGCTTTCATTCTTTGAGAAAATTTACTGTTCTTTGCTGCATATCCCATATATGCAACAGAAAAACAAAAGGCATTTTAGAAAGAAGGTATTCATTCTTACTTAAGTAAGAGCTAATACATTTACCTTCTAAAATGTAGTATAAATACAGACCAAATACCATTAAGGTGACTGCCTTGGGAAAAAAAGGCAGAGATTAAAAAACAGACCTATATCTTCATATGTAGCCACCAAGAGTCCTCACTTGGTGCACTACTGGCTTTCAGGAGATCTGCTTTGCATCGGCTCTTGTCTTCTATAAGCTCTTGTAATACTGTATATGCCACTGCCCAAGAACACCAGCGAGATGGCCACAAAGTAAGAGGCATAAATCATGAACTGCAGAGAAGGGGAATAAAAATAATAATAAAAAAGAAGCAGTTAAGTTAAATCAAGCAGTTACCAAATTTATAAGAAAATTAATACAAGAGCTCCTTTCCTCTTCTAAAATATCAGGAATCAGTGATTATTCCTCTGTCAAACCCTTGACCCAGAAACAGGTAGCTGAGGAGCTTTACAGCTTGGTTTACTTTCCTCCCTCCCATCAGTAGAGCTAAGAGAGGCTATCATACCTGGGTGAAGATGTCCAGCCCAAGCCCACTGGCATCCACAACAATCAAAGTGAGCAGAGTCTGAAGTGCTAAGGCAATGAAAGTATTGACCCCAAACACCAGGGCATACCGCTCCACGCTGAGATTTGTAGCAATCTGGAACCTGGAAAGAAATGCATGACCAGAAACTTAAAGACAGGGAAAAAGCTGGGAAATGTGAGAATAGGAGGAACAAGCTCTGGACAAGAAGACTATGCAACGTGAAGAGTTACATAGACTGGTCCAGTATTTTCCACAGTTAAATTACTTTACACTGATAGTTTACTTTTCTAAATAGGATCATTACAGACTAGCATAGAATCTAAAAGAGACCCCGAGACACATGTAAAAAACTTTAAAAAAAAAAAGCAACCAAGCCCCAAAGCACCACTCTGGGAGCTCTGTGAGTTTCAGTCTTACTGAAGCAGCTCCCCTGTCTGATGTAGCTAAAGGGTCTTGTCACACAGAGAAGATACAACATGCTCTGATCCCAGAGAGTTGTTGGTAATCTCAAAGTGTCAGCCTACTGCAGTGTGGTCCATAACCTCCCACATCCCTCTAACCAGAGCTCCTTCTGCAGTTACCAGCTTCAGCATCACCCCTCATATTGTACTTGGACTGTCTTGTTGTGATTATGCACATGTGGTTCAACAACAACTGTGTTTTCCTCCCCAAAATGACAAACAACATTGAAGTTTTCCTCCTTAGTGGTTAGGAGAAGTTGACACTTCAACACAGGCAAAGTGTTGTCCTCTCCTCATCTGTTAACACTTTGCTCCAGCCATGTTTATGAAAAACATTCTCCTGGCAAGCAGCACTGTCTAATATTTGGAAGCAGTCACTTTAGTGTCATAAGACTTTTAAGCTTGAGCAGACTATCAGCCAAATATATCTCTATGTCTCAGTTTCCAACCTGAATCACCACACCACACATAACTTTGCAACAGATTTGTGGCAGGCAAGACTAGATACACAGAAAATACGCCAGCTTTCATACCAGTTGTAACCTTGAGAGCAATTTACATTAAAAGGATACTCACGTTGCTATTGTGATTAGCAGCATGTAGATAATTCTGAAGACAACATAGGATGCATAGCACACCCAGATATTCCGAACAGTGTCCATAATATATACAGCAGCAGCAATAAGAAAGGAGAACAGGGCAAGTGCCACTTCACCCCACATTGCCCAGGATGTTTTTATGTGACCCACAACAAACACTGCAACAGCTCCTGTGAGGGGAACGAAAGCATAACTGTTAGTAACTGGAACTAGAGCAAAGGAGCTGTATAGCCCCCAACAGCCAAACACAACTGAAGTGGAGGATACTCATGTGCACACCTCAGCAGCACTCCTTCCCGACCTCTCCCTCACCTGGAACCCTGCTGTAAACTCCCATTCTCTTTTACAGGAACAGGGAAAAAAAAAAAAAAAAAAAGGAAAACCAAAAGGTCCAAATGACAGCCCCAGGACTCAGACCTGACCACAGCCACTCAGTCCTCTGTGCCTGACTGTAGCAGTGTTGTTAGTTGGACTACAGAGAAATGCAAACCCCAGTTCTCAAAAGCACTCAGCTAATTATTTTGTGGTGCTTTAGCAGGTGTAGGAGGGAGGAAGACACTACCCACTTTGATACACAGCTGCTACAGCTCTTTCCCAGGAGGCAGAAAAAACTACATCTACTGTCATCTTCATGCTGGCCTGTAAGATTAAGAGCAGGGTCCCGATCCATGTCTACCAGGATGCAGCCTGATTGCAAGCTACAATCAGGCACTGTTGTTTGTGCAAGAGCCATCCTTTACAACCAGAACAGGTTTGTAACTCCTGCTGGATTTTATGAAGCGGGAGTGAGGCGAGACAATGGATCACAAGATGTAAAGTACATGATACTTCACGCAATTCAATGAGCAGACGAAGTGCATTTCATGCACTATCACACCTGCAACTACTGAGAAGCCCAAATACATATTGCATTACAAGAAAATTCCCATTTGAAGTAGGCCTTGTTCTGCAAACAAGCCAAATAGCAACCAACAGCATAACAATGCTGCTGTACGCAGCAAACGAGAGTGTACTGACAAAGGGAGGTTTACTGGAGATCTGAGAAACAGGATTGTTTTCAGCATTTGACCACTGTACGGAAGCGCTACAGTGCAGCATCTAAGCTCTTTGCAGCCTTTAGCTGGCCTGCTGTCTTAGAAACCCTTCAAGCACATGAAAACTCCTTGTGTACCATTAAGAGAGAGAGGGGGGTAAGAGATAGGGTAGAGTTTAACAATTGTAATAGTCTGTTTAGCTGTTTAGGGTAAAAGTTGTAAAATTTAAGCTGTTTGCCAAATCTTACACGGTTTGCTTGGGTACTGTGATAAGGTGTACGGGAGTAAAGGGCTTTATGACCATATAAGTCCAAAGAAAGATTACAACCTTGCAAGAACAAGCTAAAGCCGGTTCTGCGGTTTGGACAAAGAGCAGGACGTTACTGAGCCTGCGCCAGATGTGGGGGTCACGAGGAAGACTCACCTGCCTTCATCCTCAGGACCCCTGACGACCACCATCAGGGGACACTGCGCAAACTCAGTCGGGAGAGAGATATGGAAATGACTTGCAGAACTAATTTTAATACAAAGCGGGGATAGGTAATGCATATGTATAGGCATATTACAACATATTATGAATATGTAATGAGTTGTCTTATAAAAACAGAGCAAGTTTTCGTGTCAGGCGCGCACGGTTTTGGCGGGACTACTCCCCCGTGCTGCCCAGCGCTGAATAAACATACCTACTTTACAATCTTACAGATTGTGGAGTCTGCGTTCCGCACGCCACCATCAGTGTGTACAAGCTTGCGACCCTGTCAGACCCTTGCATCAACCTTGCAGGCTAGTGAAGAAGGTAGCTATGCCAAGGGAAAGGAATTTATTTCCCCCCCCCCCCCCCCCCCCAACTCTTCTTTCTAATGCCTGCTGTGACACCACCCAACTGACATTCTGCTCTTTGAAAGCCTGGCTCCCACAGTAGCAAAACCCTGAGATGCAAAAAGCAGCCAAATCCTAGAGCCTTCTCTCTACTGTCTCAGCAATTCTGAAACATGGGAACAGACAGGACTCTCTGGGGATCTCATAGCAACTCATGAGTTTGTACTCCCCCTGTGTCTCAAGGTTATATCAGCCTGACACCCAATTATGACAAGATATACAATCCATGTCCTGCAATTAGACACCTACACTGATCCAGTGGTTTCACAACCCAGCCTGATAAAGGATTGCCACATTCCCAAGAAGGTGCAGGGATGCAGCTCAGCAGTCAGTTGACCTCACTAGAAGGAACAGTATTTATCCTGCCCAGGACAGGCAGCTGACAGTCACGAGTCACAACAGTCAACTTACTCTTCCGCAGGACAGCACAGGTACACGCAGGGATGGCAATAGCATCTTACACAAAGGTTGCCAAACATTGCTTGTAACTGAGCACAAAATGACCAAGAGCCAGGAAAATGGCAAATCAGATCTGGGATGCTGTGCTGGTTTTCACTGGGGCAGAGCTAATTTTTCTTCATAGTAGCTAGTACAGGGCTGTGGTTTGGATTTGAGCTGGAAACAGGGTCGGTAACACTGGCATATTTCAGTTACTGCTGAGCCGTGCTTACACAGAGTCTTTCTGCTTCCCACCCACCCCAGCAGCGAGCAGGCTGGGGGGGCACTAGAAGCTGGGAGGGGACACGGCTGGGACAGCTGACCCCAACTGCCCAAAGGGATCTCTCACACCATACGAGGCTCAGCATATAAAGCAGAGGGAAGAAGGAATGATGGCACTTGTCTTCCCAATAATCGTTGCACATGATACAGCCCTGCTTTCCTGGAGATGGCTGAGCACCTGCCTGCTGATGGGAAGCAGTGAATGAATTCCTCGTTTTGCTTTGTTGCATGCCTAACTTTTGCTTTACCTATTAAACTGTCTTTATCTCAACCCATGAGTTTTCTTACTTTTACTCTTCTGATTCTCTCCCCCACTCCGCCAGGGGGGAGCAAGCAAGCAGCTGGGTGGTGTTTAGTTTCCAGCTGGAGTTAAACCACAACAGTCCTTTTTGGCACCCAGCATGGGGCTCAAAGGGTTCAAGATCACAACCAATTTGATTGGAATATGCTAGACTGAGTTTGTAGTTGTTATTGCTGTTTAGCTATTAATCACCAGGCTCCTGTGCTTGCAGGGGGCTCACTTGCCTTAGTGTATATCAGAGTCTAGTGCTCATTAGTGACTGCTCGTTGCATTTGCTGCCCGCTGTACTGCCACACTGCTTATCATCTCCCTGTGCTGTGCCCGGGAACATTCTGATAACAGCCAGGGTGACGCGCCGGGGCTGGCGGATGGCCAGGGCATGGCTGCTGCTTCTGTGCTGCTGTACTGGTCAGGCTGGAATTCCAGTGTGAACTCCAGTCAAAGGGACTGTGACCTGTGGATGAGCCCACGCAGGAGCAGGACACCCCGAAGCGTCCGTGGCCGTGAATAAGCCCAGGCCAGAGCAGGTACAGCTCAAAGTGTCTGTGGCCACGGTTATGTTTGTGCCGCAGCAGGTACAGCTCTGAAGGCATTGTGCCCCATGGAAAAGGCCACACTGGAACAAGTGTGCCACAAAGCAACTGTGGCTGTGGATAAGTCTATACCATAGCAGGTATACCCTTGAAGAGATTATGGCTTACAGGTAAGGCTCCACTTGGAGCATGTATAACCCTAAGGGACTGATCTGGGATGCACCAGAAAAGGTATTTCTAGTAAAGGGAGAAGAGTGAACAGTGCATTCTTCTACAAGTCTGAGGCCCCAGTGAATAAAGCTCAGTGCAGCTTCAGTCATCCACCTTTAAAAAGGATTGCAACTCAAACTAGGTTTTATGCAAAGAGGGCTAGTAAAATGACAAAGTGAACAAAGAGCTTAACTTTACCAAAGAACAACTAGAAAAAAGCTTGGCTCCTTTGGCCCAGAGCAAAGATGTTTTGCTAAAATACAACCTTGGCATGACATCGGAGATAAATAAACCTCTCATTTATAAATTGAAACTGGAAATCAGAAATTAAAGCATTTGCACTAGCACCTAGGAAGTCAGGTCACTGGATGCTCATCCTTAACAGGTCCCTTTCATTCCTGTTATACACTTCAAGCTTTTAGTTGAGATTATTACTTCACTGAATTTCACTTATTCCAAGCAATGAATCTGTGTCAGCCAGAAGGATTTTTTCGTTCTGTCTTTCAAGCAGTTCAGGGACAGAGGCTAATTTAATTTGCTTTCAGAAAACATCACGCAAAATGATTCAACCATTTATAAAAATGATAGAGGAAAAAAATGAAAAAGGGAAACTAAAAAAATTCAGTTTTACATTAGTTTAGTGTCAAACATCTTTTCTTCAAGTAGGTCCATTGTTCACAGGCCTTTAAAAATATATATAAAAAAAGAACCTTGATATCAAAGATGTTCATAATATTTGAAGAACACTTTTCTGGAAGTATTTCCGTTTGGCCACACTATGGGTCTTCTTTCCCTTGGTAGCAATTTTCTCTTTCCTGGGACTAAGGCAGGATGGTAGAGGAAACCAAATTGAACAAGAAATATGAGCCACAGCAGCATGCTAGAGTGGAGGAGCAGTGCATGACAGAAATTATTTCATAGCGAAAGCCTTCAGAACCAAGTTGCCAAGTTTCAAACCCAGCTAACAATAGGTGGTAGACCAGCTGTTAGAACTACAAAACAGCCACAGCTTCCCACTGAACTCCAACAGCGGGCTGGTGAGCATGCCCAAGAAAGTACTAGTCCTTCCTTGTTTGTGTACACGGGTTTCTTTTGTGCCCAAGTGATGTACACAGCAGATGGTGGAATGACAACGCCATCAAAGAAAGGGAACATACTGCAGCAACGCCTAGAAAGCCTCTGTAAGGGTATGTTAGCTATAGTAAAAGGTATTGTCCTAGTTCTGGTAATTAGTATTAAACAACAAACAAATGTTTGTGTTGACTGACCTACCTGTCCCTTTCAAGTCAAGCACCTTCTTTCACCTTAATAGCTTTTCTGCCTAACAGCGCTGAAATGACTGTATGTGGCTCACTACATGCTGCGTGTGTACAGGAACCCTTCATATGTTCCCTACGATCTCTGCCAGAGAAAAAAAGCGACAAACCCACAGAACCCTTAGCCTGACTTTGAGTGGTTAAAACAAGCATAACTCCACTGACGTAGTGACAGCCAAGGACACAGAGTCAGCCACATGCCTGGAACCTTCTGCCAAATTTTTCATAATGAAGCTTGACTTGGGAGGCTCCTTTAAACACGTATGTACTGGATTACCAGAATTAGGGCTGTGTGTAGCAACTAACTCAACACTGAGCACCATACCTGTGCATGTCACGGAAGAGTCACCCTGAATGCCATGATTGTGTCTCCTGCACGCCTGGGGGTACACAAGACACTTCCAAACCATGCTCTGGTGACCTTGGGGGATGCTAGGCATTTCTCACAGCAGACCAGGAGCTACGCCAGAAGCTTACCTAGCAGTGTCGAGGCTGCCTCCACAGCACCATTGTAGATCTCTGTGCTATGAGAAGGCAGCACCATCTCCCACAGGCCCTGAGCATAGTTGATGACCTGGAAGTAGCCGCAGGTGGACAGTGCCCACCACACTGACCAGCAGAACATGGTCTGGGAGGAGTAGCACTGGAGGAAGTCCTGCCAGAGATCTTTCAGCACCTTTATGATGTCTACTTTCTGCTCCTGCAGAGACTGGAGAAGGAAAAGGAAAGTAATGTTAAGGCTTTGTTTATAAATAGTTCACACTGCTCCACAAAAATCACCCCTTTCGAGTGGTCTGATCACTGGTGAGTGACAGTACCACTCTCGGACACAAACCTCCACAGAGTAATGAAAAAAATCTTCTCCATCCCACAGTCTCAGCGGCTGGTCTCTGCCCAAACCAGGGCTGTCCCTTTACATGCAGAGGAAGGGTCCAGTCCCAGGCACCCACCTCTGGCTCTCTCAAGCAGAGAGCAGTAACCACTAGATGTTATAAGTACTGTGTGAGCAACTGAAGGGTACCAGAGAGAAGCGACACAGAACAGAACACAATACCCACTGTGACAAGGCAGGATCAGAAGCCGGTCCCTCAAATCACACAGGCAAAAAGCATCACTGCCACTTTTAAGTTCTGATCCAAACAACCAAATTTGCTAGGGCAGTGAACGTGAAAGCCACCAGATTAGTATAGTCCCCACAAATAAGTCAATTTTCTTTAGTACTAGCATTCAGGGATTATAAATATTCAAAGCAGCAATCTCATTACGCCACACACTATGCCTGCTAATGTTCACCAAGGCTCTGAGAAGATGAGATGTTGCCTGCAGATCTTGAGAGAGACAGAAGCTACTTCCACCAGACGCTGCTATTGTATATACAGGAGCTGTCATTTGCAAGTGCTCTGAAGAGTGGCATGAGATAAAAATGAAGCTTTCCCCTCCAAATCTTTCTAGAAAGAGCATGAAAGGGGCAGACGCATGAAGTGGTGTAAAAAAAAAAAAAAATGTTAATCAGTTCCAGCAACAGGGCATGACAACAAATGGAAGTTTTTACGTATGGGCTGTTACAGTCCTGTTCTTAACCACTTTATGCCAACAGCAGCAGAGGAAACAAGCATGTCTTTACTTTGTAGACAGAGCTACTGATTACATTTGCTGCATGCAAACACACACAGTCTTTCTAGACAGACAAGACCCTTCTTGAGTAAGTCAGAGCAGCAGTTACTTCATGTGAGACTGGGCAGAGCCCCCAAGGCCCACCCAGCATCTCTAGCCCCTGTGAACTTGGATCCCCTGCTGGGTAACATACAGCAGCACTGTCACTGAAGTGAGGTACAGATATTTTGGAGCAGTTTCTGGACAGCAGCAGCAACTTTGGGCTGTTGGCAGTACGCCCTTTCCCTGGGAGAATCATGCAGTGCATGCCTGGGAAAGACTATTCTCCATGCTCAATAAAACTCATTTTAAGGTGTTTCTACTAAAACCCCCTAAAGACCACAGCCTAACTCTGTCCTGAACACCCTTTTTTTCCACCCCTCAAAGTCTCACTGATTTCTAAGCGTCATTATTAAACACCACACAGTCCTGCTGGTGCTTTGCCAAAACGCTCGCTCTACATGTGATTGCAATTCCTCCTAAGCCCAAGAGAACTGCCTGGGAAGAGGTATGCTCGTGGCAACGAGAGCTTGGCAACATAACTCCCACACAGAAGGTTTCACACGGAGCTCAAGTTTAGGCACAGGAAAACTAGGGGAGGGAACAGTTACATACACTGCAAAAACTGATTTGGAACATTTAACCCAAGCATGTGCTTGATAAGCAAGAATGGCCCATCTGCCCTCCCAGCACCTGGCAGTGCTTCCTCTGTACCTCCTGTACATCCTTTTGTTGATGCTCCTGCAATGTGGTTGCCGTTACCTTAGTAAGACGGACTACCCCCACACACCAGTGCTTAACAGCCTTTAGCATCTGATAAAACTAAACTCTGGAGAGTTATGCAAGTGTACTTGCTCCTTTTTTAAAGCTGTCGCCATTAGTTTGTAACCACCCTTGCTCTCGCAGGATGGGAGTAAGATAAACAAGAGGGAAGGTAAGTTATAGTAATACTGTAGTCATTACTGCACAGAATTTGTCTTGTTTAACAAAACCCTTCAGCATGCAAGTATAGCATGCATAAAAATACTTTTGCTCACACAAGATCGTGCTGGATGGGGCAGGATTAAGTCCCTGGAATGTTAATACCTTTAATTCCCAGCTGTAGCTAGAAGCAGCTGAAAGTGGCCCTGGATGCTGCCTCTACTTGCTAAGTGAAATACCCATTAGCTGACTAAACCAACAGCCATGCTTACCTTTTGGCTCGTTCTCAGAAAGAGCACAACCTCCTCCTGACCGAGGAGAAAGGCTGAGCTCTTCCCCAGGGCTTCAAATCCCCCTGCCACGACAGGCTCTCCGTATGCATGCTTTACCTGGAGCAGCACAGCAGAAACTCACCTGGCAGGCAACTACACACACGCATCAGGCCTCAAAACTAGAGGCTGCTTGCACACCACCTCACGGGACTCAGCACATCCTGCCACCAGACAAAGGCACCTGCACGCTTGTTTCCATAGAAGTGACTTTGTCAGAGGTTACACAGCCCACAGAAGCCACCAGTCAGGGTACGACCTTGGTGCTCTCAGAGCTGGATTAAGCTGTTATTACACACAGGTACTTCCTGCAATTTACTTCTATTCTGCCTATCTGTAACTAATCAATATCAGCCTATAAGTGCTCTGAAGGACTACTGCAGTTTCCTTGATTGATCGGTTTCCTTCCAGGATCATAAGATAAACCCCAGTTACTACATTGCTTATTACTGCACAGCTTACACAACAGTTGAAGTAACAAGTATTTCCAAAACGCAAGTGCAGGAAGAACTACCTCTTTTCTGTAAGTCACAGAGCGCACCCAGAAGCACACACAGAATTTGGACAGACACAATTTTTAGTGCTCGAGAGATGTCCCTCGCTTTGTACCACTGAGAAGCAATTTGATGCCCAGAGAACTTTAATCACTGCCTTGCAAGACACATGGAATAACTTCGGAGAAACTAAGGAGCAGCTTACCACGCTCCATCAGCAAAAGGAAGCCAGGAATAAATTCTCCTGTGCTGTGAATAAGGAAGTGGGATAAGCAAAGGGATACTATTTGCCATTGAACAGCACATCTCCACCGCTGCGTAGATATTATGCATGCATGACGACATCAGTATTGCATCGTCACCTGCTGTAAACCCAGGGCACAACTCACCTGTTTCTCTGCTGAATGACCCTCCCTGTTCAAGGGAACTTTTGTCTCATCCTCCCAGCCAGGTGCCCTCTGCACATCAGGATGATCTTGGACAGCCGATCCATTTTTACAGTCCATGACCTTCATTTCCCAACCGAGCTGCTGACTTGGGACATGGTGGAAGAAAAGGCTTTTCTGTGGCATCGGCAGAAACCACGCTGTACCAAAGGCAATGGATATGCTGGTTAAGGAAATAACATTCAAGCTGAAGAGGGACCATCCTGCCACTGACACAAGGACCTGCCCGGACAATGAGCCCACCGTATAGCCCACCAGGGTGGCACTCCGGCAGTAGCTGGTGACCTTCTGGTACAGATTGACATCGACGACGCTGTAGATGTAGGAGTAATAGGCAATGTCGGTGGCAGTCCCCATCCCGTAGAAAAACTCGAGGAACTGGATGGGCCGCAGCCCCTCGGCGTACAGCAGCATGAACCAGGTGACGATGAGGCTCAGGCCCTGCAGCAGGACCACGGGCTTGTACCGCAGGTAGTCGGTGGCCAGGAACACCGGGAACAGCAGCGCCAGGTAGGAGTACGTCCACACCGGGTAAATCTCATTGAACACCTGGGAAGGGGAGGAAAAGACGGCGGTAACCCCCAGCACCCGCGCACCGCGAGCAAAGCGCGGACACAGGCACCCAGGCGGGGCCGGGGGGGGCGGGGGCCGGGCCGCGGTACCTGGCTCTCGGTGAGGTTTTTGGGCGGCCCCAGCAGGTACCGGGTGAGGAAGGGCTCCGAGGGCCGCACGCTGCAGAAGAAGCCGTAGGCGCACAGCAGCGCCGTAGGCAGCGCCCAGCAGCACCCGCCGCCGCCGCTGCCGGCCCGGGCAGAGCGCCGCGCCAGCCGGTCCCCACGCGGCCCCGCCATGCCAGGCAGGGGCCGGCCCTGAGCGCAGCGGCGGCGGCGGGCACGGCCCGGGTCACCTCGCGCCGCCGCCTCCTCCCAAAGGCACCGCTGCGCTTAAACGCCATTCGCCGGCGGGCGGGAGGCGGGGCTCTGTGCCGCTTTCTGACTGGGCGCCACCCCCTCGCTCGGCGAGGCCGGCCAATGGGGAGCTGCGGGGCGGGAGAGGGGCCCACGTGCGCGGAGGGCGGGGCCGTGGCCCGCGCGCCCCCCGCCGCCCCGGCGGTGCCGCGGGCCTGTGAGGGGAGCCGGCGGCGGGGGCACCGGGGGCACCGGGAGGCCTCGGGGGAAGGGGCGGCGTGTTCGGCGGGTTGCGACAGGCGTTCAGCGGGGCCGCGGAGAGCGGGGCTGGCACCGCGCGTGTGGGCGCATGAGGAGGCGGGCAGCTGGCCGAGCCCCGGGCGCTGCTGAGCCCCCCGCGGGTCAGTCTCCCCGCAGAGCCCCTCATCGCCCGGTTCCCCGAGGCAGGGACGAGCTTTTCCTGGAATCCGTCTCACGGAGGAGATCCCTGCCCGCTGTGCTGTGCGGGTCGCTCCTCCCCAGCCCAACGGCCTGCCGCTCCGCCGCTTCTTCCCTGCAGCCGGGTAAGAGCTGGATCCGCTCCTGGCCTTTGAGACAAGCTTCACCGTGTCGTCCAGCCAGAAGAAATATTAGACAAGAGGGGAAAATATAACTGTTACATTCAGAATAATTACCTACGGCGTCATTACATTCAGAATAATTACCTACGGCTTCGCCCAGGACTACTATTCTTAAAGCTCTGGCAATCCTCCTCTAAGCTATTTGCTGTTCTGCTACTCGGTCTATCCCACATTGCCTTTCCATGGACCTGCTTTGCCCCTCCCTGCGCCCTGCTCCCTCGATCTCCACTGCCAGGGCTTCCTACGCCGTCCCTACCCTTGGGTCTCCAGACTGGCTGATGCCATTGAAGGTTCATACCGGGGGTCGGGCCCCCCACCTGTGCGATGGTCCGTCCTGCCTCCTAGCTGGGGTCGCTGCTCCAGGCAGTAAAACGAAACCCTCCGAAGGCATCTGGCTATACACAGTTGGCCGGGTGTAGTGAAAATTATTAAATTGATTACTGCTTATGAAAAAGTCTTTGCCTTTAATTAGGAATTGTTTAACTTAGACGGGGAGCTCAGGGAGCTCAAGGACAACATTAATGAACAGCTGGTGTTGGTCCTGAGCCCCCTGAACAGGCAGGCTGTGAGCAGACAATAAATATTGTGTGCAGCTGTGTCATGACGGTAACTCCACCAGGCTCGGGCATCTGGCCAACATCCCTGGCCTGTGTGGAGCTTATGGATTATGAGATAATGCATGCCAAAGTTGACATACACTAGGTATGTAAACTATTTTTGTTTTTCACTGAGTATAAAGGCAGGCAAGCTCTGGGCTTGGCCAGAAGCCTCACCTACGGGTGGATGCGCTGCGTAGGAATTTTCCGAGTTACCGAGAGACTCCTGCCGCTGGCTGCAACGGGGCTTCCCAGCCCAGGTGTGGGCCTGGATGATGTTAAGGTGGTAATTGGTAATGTATCCTTTTCTTAGTCTCTGTAATGCTTTGCAGTAATGATTTGATGCTTTGCTCCTATTGCTTTTTTATCATATTGTGCATAATAACTAGCACTTTTATCATATTGCATGCTTATTTTCCTTTATTATACTGTAATATAATAAATTGCATTTATTCTTATATTTGATTTGGAGTTCATTTTTGCTTGGTATCCAGTCAACCAGCAAAACAGTGGGCAAGAACAGGTTCCTCTCAGCCCCAGAACCAATTCCTTGAACTTCAGAATTTTATTATTATCACCATTATCATAGTTTAATAAACACAGCTACAAAAGGTAAAGTGCAGCTAAACATTTAGGTCCTGTATCATCTGGCATTGGTGGTTTGCTGCTTTCTGGCTATCTTCTGGGTCTAGCAAAATTTCCTTTCAGTTGTTCTCAAGCCGTTGCTCCTCAGCATCTCCATGTTCTGTTTTGTTTGCAGGTTTATTAAAAAAAAAAAAAAAAGAAAAAAAATAGAAGAATTGCCATTCCACCACAATTTAGCTTGAAGCAAAACTCTAAATAGAAAGATTCAGCTCCTGTTAATACTGCCATCCATCTCAACCATTTGCAAGGCATTGCTGATCTCTTAAAATAACACGGTTAGAGTGAAATGAGCTGAAACAATGAGTGATGAGCAAGTTGCCATGGGGAAGTGAACAGAAACGCACAGCTCCCTCTCACTTAGCTCTTAGCAGCCCCTCTGTTCTGCTGGCATGTGGCTCAGTAGCAGGTAATAAAAGATATGGCCTGATAGCATGAGGTGTAGTGCATCCTCTTTCCAATCTGGGTTATCGCTTCATGCCAAGAGAAGGTGGGAGGAAAAAATAGAACCTTGGAGTTCCCATGGTGCGCCCTGCCTAGGGGCAGCAGCTCCCACAACTTCCAGGCTGCTCATCGGGTCTGGTGGGTGGCTTCGGTCCTTTCCAAAGCAGCAGTCCCTAGAGCTGTACCACTGGAGCTCAGCTGCTGTTTCCAGGGAATTGGCAGGGGTAGAGGGAGTTACGTCAGCTCAACCTGTCTCCTTGAAGCAGTAGAGTCAGGCAACCTAGATTTCTTTTCCAAAAACTGCGTAAGAAAAAGAACTTGAAAAGTTCTGATTTAAATACTTCAGGTTTTCTCAGGGTTTCTTTTGTTCTCAGAAGAGCTTGCCTTGTTTGTTTTCACAGAATATTTTCAGCCTTTGGATACAAGATAAAATTTTATTCCCTGAATTTTAACTTCTATCTTTCATTCCCTAGACTTCCTCACTATTTTCCCTTTCCATCTTGCCATTCTACTAAAAAAAGTAAGGCAAGGTTAAAGATGTTTGGTAGCAAAGAAAAACCTCAAAACTTCCAGTATTTTTTCCAAGAAGGAAGACATACGCTGTTGAAGTTATGGTTTCCTTACTTAAGCTTACCTGCTGCTCCCTTCCTTTCTCAACAAACACACACCTTTTTCAGTGGAAAAAAGGAGAAATAGGAAGCTTAAAAATAAAACTATAGGAATGGGGAAAAATTCCTACCCTTCAACTGTATTTTTTTTAATTCTAAAACCAAAATAACCTTATAATATATGTTAGCATTAAACAATGACTGGTTTAATCCCTAAGCTATGTGCTTGTTCATTTCTAGCTTCCCAGGTGGGTAATGTGAAGACTGTTTTGAAAATCACCACATTACACACAGGATGAAACCATTTTCCAGAGAAAATCATTCTCTTACCGGAAAGATTTGACCAATTTGAGTGATTGCTATTATTCTGAACACTTCCACGTAAATAATATTACATGAAAAGAATTATAAAATCTTTCAAGACCATAACAGTTAGTGCAAGTGTGACAGAGAGGTACCACCTGCACGTGTCATCCAACCCGACTAAGTGATAGTTGCAGCTTGGATGCACGGTGTGATGGCTGCCCTTTACAGACAGAACTCTGGCTTCTACATCTGAACAGTTCCCAGTGAGTAACATGTTTTATGCCACCACGTAGTTCATGCAGTAGTATTGGACATAACCCTTCTGTGCTGGGTTTTACTCAGAACTGCCTTCGGAGCTTATGAGTTTCCTCAAACAACCTCTTTATCAGAGGCCTCACCTTCATACAAAGGGTCGTTGTACACGAGAAGGCTGTCTTGCTGGCTGTGTTTTCCTGCTCCTCTCTTGCACAAGGGAAGCTTGAAACCTGTCTGTACTTACCCAGAACTCTTCAGATTTTCAGATCAATCTCAGAAATTGCTGCTGGCACTTTGGAAGAAAAGGATCACACCAAGCCCTTGTGGCTGGGGATGCTTGATTCAGCATGAGATCCAAGCAACTCATGTGAATGCATGTCAGTCTCAGAGTCAACAACCTTTTAAGGTCACAGCTTATCCACATGTGGTGGGTTGGTCATGGCTGAATGCCACGTGCCCACCAAGCCACTCTATCAGTCCCCTCCTCAACAGAATGGGGGGCAGAACAGATGGAAAAAAGCCTTGTGGGTCAATATTCAAGGCAGTTTAATGAAGCAATAGCAAAAGTTGTGTGCATGGAAGCAAAGGAAAACAGAAGATGTTATTCTCTACTTCCCATCAGCAGGCAATGGTCAGCCACTTCCCAGGAAGCAGGACTTTGGTACGCATAGCGGTTGCTCTGGAAGACAAATGTAAATAAAGAATGTCCCCGGCTCCTCCTCCTTTCTCTTAGCTTTTGTATCTGAGCAGATGTCAACTGGTAGGGAATATTCCATTGGGCACTTCGGGTCAGCTGTCCCGGCCAACTTGCCCCGCCAGCCCACTGGTGAGGGGGGTGGGGGGAGGTTGTAGATACAGCCTTGGTGCTGTGCGAGCGATGCTCAGCAGCAGCCAAAACACTGGGGTGTGATCACCACCTTTCTACTACCGATACAAGCACAGCGCTGTGAGGGCTGTGACGGGGCTCAGCCAAACCCAGTACACCACACCATAAACTCTGACTGGTTTCACCCACAAATGCACCAGAGGGGGGTATTGTTAGCCAGTTTTGGCCTGCAGTTTAATGTGGAGGAATTTATAAAATCTACGTGCAAGAAAAGTTCTTTTAAAGTCTTGCCAAGTCGTTTGGAGAAAAGTTTCTGCAAGTTAAAAACTTTCTGTGCTCTGCTGAAGCCGTTCTTCAGAATCATTTCTCAGTATGCAAGAGCACTAAGGCAGTACAAATATTTCAGAAACTCTCCAGAAGGAGGGAATAAAACAGATTTCTCTTTTGCTGAGCGTGGAAGAAACAAAGGCACGTCAATGTGAGAAAAGGCAGCAACTGACTGATTTCTTTGTTTTTATGGTTTTGGCCTTTGCAATTGATTTGGGGAAATAGACTCTATTAACTAGTATATATGTAGGAAAGAAACAGAAGCAGTGAGAACAAAGAAGCCAAATTATTTCTGAAACGAGGCTTGATTGGTTTAGAACAAAGCCTATAGATTGTAGCTATGTGTAAGAATGGAAGACTGGATACAGCCTTGAAGGTCTGTGTCTCCTAGTTCCCCTGCCCCGATCCTTTGACAATTTGGGGCTCTGAACAGGACACTTAGAAGTATTATGCAGCCACGTAGGGTTAATTTAGAAGCTTTGGCACTGATTATTTTATTTAGCTAGTATGCCTTCACTTCTGTTACTTCTTATTCTCCAAGGGCTTGTTGGTTCCAGACTTTAAAGATGTCACACACTGAGTAAGTATGAGCCCAGGTTCAAGATGACAGCCCCGTCCTGCAAGCACGGAGCATGTGTCTCCCTGGCATCACAACCAGTGGAACAAGGCAATTGCTCTGGAGGGAATACAGTGTTTTCCCATATCGGGACCTCACATAGCAAATTACTGTTTTTAAAAAAGCCTTAAGACAGACAACAGAATTGACTCAGCTTCTTGATCCCTTCCTCTTAATTCCCTTAAAATTCCTTCCCCTCATAAAAAATAAAGATGTATAAATTCTGCTAGGATATTCTTTGAATGGCACGACTTTTTTTTTTTGGAGCTATTCTGCAGCCATTCCTGTTTTCTGAGAGCAAGAAAACACTCAGGGGTACGTTGTAACTGTCTTTTAGAGAGGTGAAGGGAAGGTCGTTGACAGTCATTGTCATAAATACATTGCTATAATCTGATCAACTGTCCTTGCCCTGTGAGAAAAGGTCCCTTGCTAAAGGAATGCAACAGCTCTTCTCTGTAGCACGGACAGAGCGTATTTTCTGCTTCTCTTTTACTATACACAATTTGGAAGTCCAAGGTATTTTCATACTCTAGTTCGGGGGTCCTCAAACTTTTTAACCAGGGGGCCGGCGCGCGGATGCAGTGGCAGGCAGCCATCTGCGGCTGCTTGGTTCCCCCCCCAGCCCCGGCGGGGGGTGTGTGTGTGTGTGTGTGTGTGTTCTGTAAATACCCGGCGCCCAGACTGAGGACCCTGGGGGGCCGTTTGAGGACCCCTGCTCTAGTTCAACACAAATTCACCTTTTCCATTTTTGTCAGACTTCACTGTTTTCACCTAAAGTTCACCCCTTGACATCCACCCATTCCACCACATCCCCCCCACTGCTGCCTTCGTTACCTCTAGTTCCGTACATGCTAGATCTTGCGTTCCACAAGACTGGTAAACCAAGTATGTCCTGAAAGCTGTGCACTGGGGGAAAGAAAGCAGCACTGCGGTTTACTGGAACACAGCTGATACAGAAGTCAGTGTAAAATCCAAGCTATCTGCCTCCTGCAGGAGCCTTAGGACAAACAGCAGCCATCTCTCCAAAGCACAGGAGTTAGCAGGCGAGTCGCTACCAAAAGCCTCTGGCAGAGAACTTCCCTTACGTCCCGCACACCATGGCAGGCTCTGCACTTGGCACAATGCAGGCTGAAGCACATGGCTGTTGGAAATAAGGCATTTATGGCTGAATTTGTGGAATCCCTTGCCACAGGGTATCAGATTAACTCTCGGTCTAAGATGGATCACGTTGTACGGCATTACACATTTACATTACGGACATAGCAATTAAAAAATGTTTTGCAGTCAGCTACACGGGGAAAAAAATGGAAAAGTCACTTAAGTCTGCTACAAATGGGGACACTGGTGGACAAATTTTCGTGGGAAGTGCCAAAAGAGAGTACAACAGTGGTGTTACAAAGAAAAGCAAGCAGTGGATCAAGTAGACTTAGAAGAAACATACCCTATACTTTTATTAAATGTAGAAGCACATGGGCTGGTCTGAATTACTTGGTGCTTTTAGACATATCTAGGTCACAGTGGGCTTAACGAGTGTTGCTCCCATTAGGAATGGTGTTACCGATGTGCCCAGGAACCCTGAGAATGATCCCATGGCCTGTTTTGGAGAGTGCTGTACAAACATTCAAGAAGATGGAGTCCCTACCTGGAGGAGATTATTGTAATTAGAGCATGATGCAAGTACTGGGTGTAACAAACAAATGGAGAACGGGGCGCAGTAATGATAGGAAAGTGTAGGTGGATAAACTCGTTATGATGTACAGCTAGCACGAATAAACATAACAAAACAAAATGTAGGAGTGAGAGCAAGAAGAGGAATATTTAATGCTGATCAAGTGGAATGACTGACTCATATGAAACGGCAATAGGTCACCCCAGCACAGTGCTGCATCTCATTTCTATGGTGCTAAATAGTAACATATTAATAAACAGCCTTCCCGTATGTGGGCATGGGCACCGCCTTTACCTTCCTCCCTCAGGTACATGTCCAAAAAATCTTTTCCCATCCTGAAAGATACCTCATGAGCATCAGTGCTTGTGAAGTTGCAAGCCCTCTTTATCCTTCTTAGCACAGTCCTAACATTTTGATCAACCCACCGGTGTTCGTGGCCATTTCAGGGCGTGCTGGAGGGTGCATAAAAGGTTGGGTATTTGTCTGGAGTCTTGACCAGATTCCCACTTGATACTTTTTCTGCAGCGTTCCCCTGGCACTTCACACGGGCATACCTTTATCATGCACGCTCACTGACGGCTCTGAAGTGCCCCAACGCCCACATTCACCTTTGCATCTATGTCGATGCCCAGCTCAGGAGGTCTCTGAGAGAGCAAACACAGAAACACCATCTGCATTGACTTTAACCCATGGGTAATATTCAGCTTTATGTCTTCATTACGCTGTGCCAGTGGCATGGAGGGAACCTCCCAGTGTGCAAACGCCTGGAAATCTTGGTGAAGGCAAGCTGGCTCAGCTTCAGTCCAGCTACCCCTGCAGTACAGGTGTTACGGTCAGAATTACCAGCAGAAAAACTGACAAAAGCAGAGGTTACATCTACTCTACAAGCAAGAGGCGTGCTTGCTGACTCATATACGCCTGCCTGCATCAGCTTTAGACCCTACAGGGCAGCCTGTACAAACCTGTCTGAACGCTGGCCAAATACATCAGGGTCTGAAGAAAGTACGGTGGTGCTGCTGTCAGCAACAACTTCAGAGCTGCTCAGCTGTCTTTACTTCCACTTCCTTTCACCTCCCTTCCAGTTCAAGTGCAGACACAACCAGTTTCACAACTTCTGTGTGAAGGAGTACAGCTACCACCTCTGGAAAGCAAAAGGAAGCAGGTTTCTACTGAGTAAAGCATGAGACCATGCACCGCCGTCTGCACTGTCGTCATCTGCAGATGGTCAGCTTTGGGCACTCTGAGGCCTCCTGGAAGCTGGAACAAGCACTGGAGGGCAGCAACTCCGTTATAAGGAGGCTGAAGTGGTTAACTGTGGACCTTCGATCGAAAGGCCAGCTGAAAGCAGCCACCCGGGTTTCCGAGTGATGAAATTACTGGCCAGATGGGAATACTCTGAACCCTGGCACCACATTTCTCCCTCAGTCTGAAAAGATCTTGTGTTTGCCAGCTGCCACGCTGTGATATGCACCTTCATTCTTTAGTTTGAGAAAACTGCAGGATTTCTTTCTCTTCTTGTGTGTTACTTGCAAATAATTTCACTGTATGCAGGACTCCATGCCACAGCGTGTAAAAGGCTGTGCAAGACTGACTGATGTAACTTATGAATTTGCAAAAGCCTTGGCAGATTAAATCTAAGTTGGTTGCTTCATAAAATTGATAGTTCTTTGTTTTCCTGTCATCTGTGGGCTCACTCAACATCACTTACCCTTGGTTTGGCAGATCTGGTACAGGTGTGTTTTCACATCTTCCTTGCTGTGAACATGGACCAAGAATTTGCCCCCCCTCATTTGCATTTGGAAATACTTTCATGCACCTGCTCTGGCCGGGGTAGAGTTACTTTTCTTCGCAGCAGCCTGTGTAGCGCCATGCTTGTGACTAAAACCGGGCTGGTAACACACCGATGTTCGGGCTGTTGCTGAACAGTGTTTGCACAGCGTCAAGGCCTTTTCTTTTTCACACCCTGCCCCAGCAGCAAGCAGGCTGGGGGTGACCAGAGGCTGGGAGAGGACACAGGTGGGTCAGCAGACCCAAGGGATATCCCACACCATATGACACCATGTCCAGCGAGAAAAACTGGGGGAAAGGAGGAAAAGGAAGGAGGGGATGTTCAGTCATGGTGTTTGTCTTCCCAAGTAACTGGTGTGTCGAGGCCCTGCTTGCCAGGAAGTGGCTGAACACCTGCCTGCTGATGGGAAGCAGCAAATTAATTCCTTATTTTGCTTTGCTTACACATGTACCCTTGCTTCACTTATTAAACTGCTTTTGCATCAACCCACAAGTTGGGTTTTTTTTGCTTTTGCCCTTCCAGTCCTCCCCCCCACCTTGGGGGCGGGGGTTGAGTGACTGACTGACTGGGGGCCTGGCTGCCAGCTGGGGTCAACCCACCACAGTCCTTTTTGGTGTCCAGCGCACGGTAAGAGGACTTTGAGACAACATCATCTGATTGGAGCGCGGTAGGTAGAATTTATAGCTGTTAATTAGCAGGGTCCTGTGCTTGCTTGCTTTAATGTTTATTGGAATCTGGTGCTTGTTAGTCGCTACTTTGGACTTTCGCTGTTTATTGTAGCACTTATCATCTTACCAGGCTGTGCCAGGGAACATTTTGTTATCAGCAACAGGCAAAGGGCCCAGGCACTGCTGCTGCTCCTGTGCTGCTATACTGGATATACTGGAACATGTGTTACAGGGTTAATTTTCATCATAGCAGCCCACAGGGTGTTGCATTTTGGATTTTCGACTAAACCAGCGTTGACAATACACAAATGTTTTAGCTGTTACTGAAGAGCATTTGCACAGCATCAAGGTCTTTCTTTTTCCCCCTCTGTCCTGCCAGCGAGTAGGCTGGGGGTAGGTGAGAGGTTGGGGAGGGGACAGCCCTGGGACAGCTGACCCGAGCTAACTGAAGTCCTATCCATCAGCAAGTAGAAGCAAAATCTCCAACTTGTGAAACTGATGCAGGTGTATTGAGTCACGCTCCTGCAATCAGTTTTGCATTTGTCTATATATGTATGAGTCTGTGTGAAGTTAAAGAACTAATTATTTATTTAGAACCTTTAAGATCATGGCCTCCTAAAACATAAATGGTTTGGCACTTAAGCACACAAAATCCTGGTTCTGCTGAAGTTAGCAAGCATTAATTACCTGTTTTCTAGGGTAAAACCTGACTCTGAAATTTACATTTTCTTTTTTTAGTGAATATAGCTTGCATTGCTATTTCATGACTGTATCAAACAAAAATAAATTAAGCATCATTACAAAATATTAAGAAACTGATTTTCTAAGATGAAGCAATTGTTCATACAATTTCACCATTTGAAATTAATTCTAATTAATACTGAAAATTCCCATCAAGCTGTTCTTACTTGTGATACAAAATTTCACTGATTATTGCCAAAGAACTAATACTGTTGAGACAAATATACACAATAAAATGTTGATGATGTTTTTCATGCTACAATATTATCTTTTCCAATATTTTTCCAATATATTTTCCAATAAAAAGTAATAACAGTTTGTGACATAGTAAAAAAAGACAGAAAATATTTGTTTAGGTTTTATATTTTTTTTCCACTTCTGTTCTGTACCTTCATTTTGAAATGCATGGTCTGTAAGATACAAGAATTGAGAAACTACCGAAATAACTTGGATAACACCATACGAGGTTCAAAGATAAATTACTTTGAAAAACCCACTCTGCTGAACTGTACCTAGTGTGATAAGTGGAAGTTCTGTAATTAAAATATTTACAGGACGGAAGACAAAAACACTACTGAAAGCTTAGCTTAAAACTCTGCTGGAGTAATCTGTTCATGGACTGTGTATATATTTTCACTAGATGTAGTCATCCTGGGAAAAATCCATGTACGTTCCATGCACAAGAGTAGTTCCATTAGTGAAAACTTCGTTAGAGCTAAATGGTAAAGAAGATGCAGATGTTTCTATAACCCAGTTTCATCTAACCTTCTCTGCCACCACCACTGTGTATTCTCACTGAACAGCTACAGTTCTCAATGCCTTCCTGCTCGAGGGAGCTCCTCCTTCCCACGGTCTAAACGTCTGTACGGGACCGAGTGTCAGTTCTGGATTCTCACTTTGGTTCTGCCATTGCCGTTCCATGACCTGCCAGGTTATATCACCTCCCTTCTCATTTCTGGGAAAGAAAGATATTGCTGACTCCGCCTTCCCTTGCCAGGGCAGCGAAGATTAACTCTGTGGAACCCACAGCATTTCAGACGTGCTGGGTATGTAAGAACCCAGCCAATAACGCAAACCCACCTTCTCAGAGAAGGGGCTGCACACACCTCAGCGCTGGCATCGCTCTACACCTTGGTCACAGCGACGCACGGAGGCGAGGCCACCTCTACAATCATTTCTTACCCAGACATTGCTGGAATGCAGCACCACAGCTCCATATCTGCACCGGTTTTCCCTCTCGGCCCTACGTCTGGAGAACATCCACCTGCTGTAGCTTTCTATTCCCACCCCGTGCTGCAGAAGCATTACAAAATGGGGATAATCAGGGCTCAGGATTAAGGCCAGAGTCTCCATCCCTAGAGATTTAGAACTTAAAATTATGTAAAAAGACAGAATACTTGTTAGGATGAAGAAATGATAATACAAATCAGAAGGGACTGCTATTTCTTCCCAGAGAAGAGAAGCTGTTTTCTAAAGTGTGTATTTGTCGGAATGAAGCATCTGCCAGAGAAATCTCTCTCGGCTCTTGCTGGCAAACATTAAGGTCCTTTGAGGAAGCACATACGCAAGCTACTAAGTATGATTGTTTTAAGTTTTTTTTAAAAAAATTGTTGTTCTGCATGATGATTGCTGAAACGTTAAGAGCTCCCAGACTTGTCAGTCCTCTTCACAGCAAGACCCTCACCAAAATCACAGCCATAGAGTTCTACCCGAAGGCCAATACCATGATACCATGTTCTTGGAACGATGCGGATAAACCTGGACAGAATGGGTGGGTTAAAAAAATGCTTGACGTGCCCGTTGCTGTTTTCATTACCCGAGAAAACCTGCAAATACACAATCACACAATTAGTTAAAAGGCAGCGCTTAAACCCCCACCCCATGTTTTCTTTTTTAAATGGTTCCAAGCTGTTGCATTACCCATCCAGGGTAGATGGACTGTCACTTCCAATTTTAGGCAGGACCACATCCAGTCTCTTTCTAAAATGCTGGGTCAAAGGTAGTTCAGGCCAGCAATACCTGAGTCTGAATGAATTGAACAGCCTCTGTTTCCATCCACACCACAAAATTTGTCTTTCTAATCTGGATGGACTAAAAAACCCAAACTTCCCTTATTTTACTTCTGCTAAAAGCCCTTGTGGGTTAGGTTGGTGTAAGGTGATATGGGAACAATGTGAAGTATTGTGTCTGCTCTGTGGGCATCTGGAGTTTTCCAGCTCCGTGACAGCAGAACTGCTCGCTAACATTAGTTTCACTTATAAAATCAAGGCAGAAATGAAAAAGCTGAAAAGAGGCCCTGGCAAGCCCATTGTTCATTCAAATTAAACGTCCTCCTTTACAAATAACATCAGCTCCTTTTATCACAATGTTGACTGCATTCTCTACGGATTTGGCATTCTTTCCTTCTATTAATGTTAATTACTATGACCAAAATCAGATGGATATTAGGACGTTACCTGTAGTAACCCCAGCTCCCTAGTATTTTGAAGTCCTGTGAGGACCCCTCTGTGGCTGGGTATTCTGCCCTCATGCCTTGACTGTGCTCAGCGTCTAAAACCAAGCAACGAACACGACTGCCTGAGCCGAGGGTGATACCTTTGCCACGGAGCTTGAACCATCCATATAGGACCTCCACTCTGAGCCTTGGTCGCTGTATAGGATAACATAGGTTTTCACAAAGTTTTCAGCAGATATGGACTTGACTCCCTGGGTAGCGATAGCAGTTATCTTCTTAACTGTGAGGAGATCAATTTGCAGCCACTGTTCCTTGTTGTTGAGCTACAATTGATAAAAAAAGTTGTCTATTAGCAAACATATGCCTGTCTATATTTGCTTAAGTGAAAAATCCTGTTTAGAGACAGTTAAAACTGCATCAAAGCTGTATCAGAGAAGCGCAGAAGAGCAAAGCTGAGGCAAAAGTCACAAGTGTTCTTGGTGGTCCATACAATTAACTTCTTCACTGCAGGTGGTGTATTTGGTGCCTTAAGATGTCCACATTAATTTTCAATACATAAAAAACAACACAGATTCATCTCCAGTATTAAAATATAATACATAATACTAATACCAAATGCTCATACAAACCAGGAGCACACCTCAAGGTGCTCTGTAAAGAAATGCACCTCCATTTTGAAGACACAGAAGCTCACATTCCTTGCTCTGGGTCATCCACCCCCAGACCCATTAAGCTGTACCGCCTATAAGCCAGCCCAGGATGGGTTTCTTTAACCCCTTTGAGACAAATATTCAAGTCGTATTCACCTCCTGAAATTAAAAGGAATGCCTCTGCAGGGAAGTGCTGCAGGCTCTGGCCCAGAGGACACCACCCATCTCAAAACACGATTTCATTGCTGTTGCCAGAAGTTCAATAAGTTTCCTACTGGGGGCTTCTTCCCAAAGGATGGCTGTGAAGTAACCTTAGCTACACCTGGCGCTGAACACAGCGTACAGGGAGTGCACGAGCACACAGGCAGCACAGATTTATTAACTGTTGTCCCTGGTTTTCACTTGTTACCTTGGCTCGCCAAGCATTCACCTTCCCTTTCTGACTGAGACGAGCAAGCGAAGCGTCCCACGTGTTAAACCAAGATGTCTTAACAGACGAGGCTGTTATCTGGGTATTCTTGATCTCTCCATTTTCCATTCCAAGTGGCAAAGAGCAGCCTGTTAAGAGAAGTGCCATGTTATCTCCAGTTCATCCAAGTAGCCACAGCCTAAACAACATGCTGGAATTGAGAACACCCGCAATTTTAGCTTCATTTAACATATTAGGTAAAAAATTTGCCAGAAAGGAAGCACCAGCACGTGACCCATTCTTACCATCTACTTCACACCCCAGAAGCTCCATGCGAAGAGTAGGTCTGTTGTAGGCCTCGGTTGGGTACACTCTGATGTACCTAGCAATAATAGGGGGATCAATGATGTTCTCTTTTACTCCATAGGCATTGGAATTACCTTCAAAAATCTATTAAAAGAAAAAAATATCCACATATAGTTAATGAAATTCAAACACAAGCTTGCATGCTGAAAGCCTGCTCTGTTACAAAAGTAGTCTTTTTTACACCATTAGCCCCAGCCGCGGTGATGAAACACCCCACACTGCAGAGCAACTTGAAATATTTCACGGTCCCATCTTAGCATATTTGGAAGCGCCTGAAGGCCTCAATCCAAATAAGCAACCCCTCTGTACACGCTGCATAAGCCTGTAAGAAGACACTAGTAAAGAGGCAAAAGGACAGGTAAGAGACACCAGGTTTTCGGTTTGGGAGTTGTACCACAGAAACCTCAGGGTAAACTGAAGCTGTAAGAGGCAGGGCTGGAGCAGCTGGGCGTCGAATGAACCTTTTTCAGGGTACAACCACGCTTACTACACAGGCCTTCTGCAAGCAATTCAGGCAGTTTTAACTTTCAATTGTTGTGACAGCAGAAAAGGAAGGACAGGAGGGAGGACCTAATCCCAAACAAGGTAAGATCCAAGTTTTAGTTCTCCTTCCTGCTTGCTTCAAAAAGGGTGACATGGTCTTAGGAAATAATAGCAGGGAGAGATGCTCGTGAGAAAGCCATACTCTATACAGTCAAGGTCACAGGACCAATCTAAACTCCAGTCTAGGAGATTTCTCACCTTAAAATCCCTCTACTGGTCTGAATTTTATTGTATTGGTAAACACCCTTTGGGGTGTCAAGCGGTATTATTAGGTCTCTGAAGGCCATAATTTTTTCTGCTATCTCTTAACATAAAACTGTCACCTCCCTGCATCACCCAGTGACACTGCCTAGGTTGCTGCAACCCCTATGGCACGTACAGACCTTTTGTGCTGATGAGCTGTCTCCTCTGAAGGTGTTCCACTTTCGTTTGTCTTTGCTGTAGACAATAAAGTACTTCTGGACGTACAAGGACTTTAAAAACTGCTTGGCTCCCTGCGTCTGTATCCCAGTTAACAGAACTTGTCTTTGAAAGTCCACCTAGGAACAGCAAACAGTGTTTATAGAGCCAACAATGCACAGCAAAATCAATTTCATTCTTTAGCATCTACACAATAGCTTTAAGCCCTGCCTTCTGACACTAACACTCTCCAGAGAAAAAACAACCAGGTGCCGGAGGCCAAATTACTGTGTCTCGCTCTCCTTTCACCTGTGTATTTGTGTGTGCGTTTAACTTCAGAGGCCACTTTACAGTGTTCAGCGTTCAGCACAGCGCCACAAAGACACCTCAAAAATACCTGTGTCCCCACGGCAGGCAGAACTCCACTACCCCGTCTCACAAGTAGGCAAAAGGAGTGTGGAGAAATTAAAGGCTCACATTTTCATAATCTGCCTCTAGTTTGGGACACCCAGGCTGAGAAAAGGCATACGACATTCTGAAGAAAAGCCACCATTCCTGCTAATATCCTACCCAAGCCCCTAGCACATAAAAACAAATCGGCAAGATATTCCTATCGGCAGCGAAACTCATTCTTCAGGATGCGTACTCCACGTCTCTGCATACTTTACTGCAGCAACCTCAGCTTCTCACTGCCATGCCCCCTTATCAAATTCTTCTTCCTCCCAACATTATTTCCAGTTCCACATCAGATCTCCCAACCTTCTCCCCCTACTTCACCTCCACTAACTTGCTAGCAAGTGTTAGCGAGCCAAACAAAACACCTACCTGTTGAACTTAAACTGCAACACTAATTTGAGAATTTCTTTTCTCCTAACTGCCTATTTTAATGAAATTTGTAAAAAAATCAACTATCCTCCCTAAGTCTGGGTGCAAATTGGCTCTCTGGTGCAACAGTGATTGGGATGGAAGAAAAAGATGGAAGAAATTAGGTGATTGAATGATATAGTGCTTGCAGCCATAATTACAAGCTTGGTTTCCCTGTTAAGCCACACTGTGCTGTGTCAAGTTGGACACAGAAGCATCCAAACCAACCAAAACCCCCCCCAAAACTATCTGAAGCAATGCTTGACAGTGTTACGCTTTAAATGATCACCCAACACATACATATAAGTATGTATTGTTGGGTAGATGTCGGGGGGTGGGGGGAAGTAGTAGAAATAATGAAAAAAAAAAAAAAGAAAAAAAAATCCTTTTGCCTACAAAACGGTTCTATCTAAATTGTGAGGGTAACTGTCCAGTCAATGGGCTGCTCCAGGGGAGGTGGAAAGTTTGCGTCACCACAATCAAACTTGCTACATCTTTTCAGTTTTCCCCATCAGTCTTCTCAGCGAGAACAAGAGTAGCTTGATGTTCTAAAACAAACCATATGAAAAGCACAACTCAATGATGGTCAAGCACGTGTTGTACCAACTATACCTGGATCCAAGGGAATCCTTCTGTTTTCACTGTAGTGCTCCAAGCGTTGTATGTTCCAGAATTGTGTAATCGGGCTAACTTAGGTTCCCAATAATCTAGATAGAAAATATGAATAAAGCAAGAATTTAAGATGAGATACTGGGAGGAAAAAAAAAAAAAAAAAAAAAAAAAAAAAAAAACAGAACAAAAAAAAAAAGCGAACAAAAAAAAAAAAAAAAGAGGGCTGTAACTTGTTAGTGATGCTGAATGCTTCAGTTCTTTTCTGGCCTGTCTTGGGGGAAAAAAACCCACCAAGAGACTCTAAAATCCATAATCAGACTCTAAAATCCATAATCTAGTATAATTTGGACATGGTCAGCAACTGAAAGTCAGCTGTTACCCTGCAAAGTATTGTAGTTGGCAGGATGACTTTAAAAATAATGGCCTTTTATGTAATGCACTGTCTGCTGCTTTGGAACCAGGGTTTAGAGTTTGCTAAACAAGCTTTGGATGCCAGCAGGATGAGACACAGAATGTGCTTACATTCATGGAAGAGAGCTCCTTTCTGCAAAATGTTAACAACTGATATGGAACATATATGACAAGACAGCTTTCAAGCCTTCGTAACACTGCGGCAAGGAATGGAGAAAGAAAATTAAATCCACAGAAAAATCAGTTTTCCAAAATAAATAATTTGTTATTTCAAGGGAGAGGATGTGTATGCTTGCACATATGTGTAACCTATATGCCTTGGCTTGCCACTGCCCATGTAATATTCTATCACTTTCTCTACCAAATGATCCTACTTTTATACCAGGAATAAACTTGGTAAATTAAAGACTCTGTCACTGCTCTGGACGCCAGATTCCCAAATCTCTCATAACACATCTATTTGGTCCTTTCACATCTCATACCACATGCAAATCTCAAAAGCTTTTTGAACACTTTGGTGTTCATTTTCAAGCAGGGAACCCAAAGGACAAAAAGATAAAGCTGGATCTGTTCCAGTTCATCCAGTAGGCCATCCAGGGGACTTCCCGACTCTCAGGCTTGTGATACTGACAGCAGACCTGTGACCTTGTTAAAATACAATGATGAGGGCCTACCTAATACAGCTTGCAAAAACGTTGGAGAGCTTCTTAGCCTGACAGTTGACTCACTGCTGAGCTGATCTTGTAAGATGTATCATGAGATGACAAAAGAATATGGAACTGGAACACTTTGTTGGGGATATTCAGGAGCATGGACCTTTTCAAGTATTAACTTACCTACGTGATCTGAAGCGGTGATTTGTGAGTCGAGTATAACTCCACTTGCTAGACCCATTGGAATTCTGCACTCTAAAGAGAGCACAGTAAGTTGGTTGTTAAAGAAAAGGAGTGCTAATCCAATATATATTCTGGTGGAATCTTCTAAGACAACATCACTCAGAAGAATTCTTAGTAATACCGTGACATCAACTTCTCGGAGAAGGCCAAGTTAATCTCTGCAATTCCTCTCAACAAATTAATCCACTGATCACAGTGAGGAAACCTCAAATTCAAAGCTAGTACACTAAAGGAATAAAGACAGTATTCTAAATAATTCAAAGCTAGTATGCTAGAGGCTAAACATCTTTTGTTCTAGAAAAAAATTACAGTAACTACTCCACCCCCTCCTTGAATGCACAGAAAATCTGCTTTGGTTTTTTGCAGAACAATCTCCCAAATTTTTCTTTAGTGATCCTGAAAGGGTAGAGATGACTTTATAGCTTGACTCCCCCAGCCAAAAAACACCTTTGTTCAGTACCTTTCTCTATAACCAGATAAGATGCCTGCATTCCTGCTTGCTGATATTCCCCCACTTCAGTGTCTAAAAGCCACCAGCCAGGTCTCTGTGGTTTCATTTCAATTGTTCTAAACGAGCCTTGAAAAAAATGGAAGAGAAATGTATCAGAAACATGAGCATGAATGATAAGGTTGATGTTAGTGAGGCTGGAGGCTAAACCAAAGATCATCCTATGCCTTAATCCAGAAAAAATAAATAACCTGCCACATGTTACAGAGAGAGCATCATCTCAATCATTTTTTTTCCTAGTAAGGAAGTTCCAGCTGGAGACTGAGATTGGAATTACGTGACCAGATCAAAACCTAACCTTCACTGCTGGTGCAAAGTACAAAACCCTGGATGCATGTCTGTAACAACAGATGTATACACATTAAGTACAGTGCTGAGCCGTGTAATGAACGGTGTTTGAACAGTGCTACTAAGTTTATTACATAATGTAAGGATGTTAATTCTGTGGTGCTGATTATAGTTCTTACTCCTGCTGCCCCGGTGTTTTGTTAAGTAACATAAAGAAGCCAAAAGTGGTGTGTGAGAATGTACGGGCCCTTCCTCTCACTTTCCGTGTGCGCCAGGAGTGCCCAGGATTGAGCAGGAAGCAGATATGGTTGAGGCTGTTTGCTGCACTTTTTAGAAAGCACAGTACATACCTTCATTGCTTTTCTTATATTCCTAGTTAGTACAGACATGAAAATTCTGGTTCCCATTTAAACAAAAACATAATAGATGTTACAGTGAAAAACATCGCCTTAAAAAGCTTAGTGAATAAATGTTCATTAAAATAAACTCCTATCATTCTAAGCCAATCCCATTATTTTGATCTCCTTGTTGCCTATTCTGCTGGTTTTTATTTTATTTTTTTAAACACCTGTGGCTAGCAATACAGGCTTTGTAAGTGCTGTTATTGGACACGTTCACTGCTGACAGTGATGGGCAAAGGAGTATATCCTGTGGCCTAATGAATGCTTTTAACCTATTTCCTTCCTCCCTGGACATAAGAATTCTCCTAGGGCTCACATTGGTTATTCCTCTTCTATACTGCACTCATCTTGACATTACAAAATAAACCCCCACCACACTGAGCCAAATACCAATAGTATTTCGCAGCAGCTGTCAGTGAGACTGCAGTGGTACTGCAGCCTGGGGACACAGCAACAGGACTGCTGCGCTCTTGTACATCCGTCATTTCACAAGGAATTGGTGGCTGACACTATCCTACTGACTTCCCTTTTCCAGTACTCTGACCTTTACTGCCGGACACCTTCCAAAGCCAAGCCCAGCACGATGACCTCCTCTGCAGATAGGAAAAGAGAGATGCAATAAAGGAGAGAAACTTGCTCCTGCTCACGTATTCTTTGAGTGCCAAGGAAAGTGGAAAACAGAAGGCAGTGCTACAGAACCATACTGCTACTCATTTTCCATATATATCCCTTCTCATCGGAGGGGAAGACAATTGTCCAAGCATTTAAGTTTTGTCTATAACTACTCATATTTCCAGTTTTAAAAGACAGCCATGACACCTTTATTTCCCCCCTCCCACAGCACCGAGGGAGGTTCAAAGTGATGATTTTCCTTCTGACCATCATAGCCAAATGAACTCTAAGTGCTCTCAAACTTTTTCTTACTGTGCTCAAAACCAACTTGTGTTCACCTTTACATTGGTTCAATGGCAACAGACTGCAACGGTCACCCCTCAGAACTTTGCTCTGATACGTACCTGGAAGGAGTGTGTATGTACCAAGCTGGTGCTTTGGCTCTCCTTGTTCTGTGAAGGTCTGTCCATGAAAATGAACAACATGAATGTCTTTCGGTCCACCCATATTCAGCAAATGCCATCGGACCAGTTCACCTTCATACATCCTCAAGCCTTGCAAATTGTAGGTAATCCCATTAATGGCTGAAAAAAAAATTACTGTGAGGAAAACCACTCACAAAGCTGGTCTTTTAAATTGCTAGAATGCAATTACTAAAATGAGTAAAACTTTTACTGAAGGGACGCATTTGGGAAAAACACCACTTTTTCCAATTCTGAGTGCTACACATTTTATGGTCTATGTACATCAATTCAGAAAACCCAGGGACCTCACCAGAGAATCTGAGCAGTTCGCTTGCAACACGTGGCAGCCAGGAAATCAAGAAGATGTAAGAAATAAAACGCCAGATGGGAACATGAAGCCCAAAAGAAAGGACAGCTATCCGAAACGTGCTCTGCAGCGTACATTTCCACAGCTGTTTAGTCACAACTGAATATTCAATTAATAACTGATTCAATAGATGACATTTTCAAAAGGCAGATTCCACTTCTCAACATGCCTTTTTCAAACATGATCACTTAGAGCACACAAGCATCATCTTTGCAGAGACAGAAACACAGAGTTTCCTTACTGACCATTATTTCAAAGAGAACAAAGGGCGACCTTTGAACAGGCAGCCACTTACTTCACCGTACGTGACTAAAACCTCTGTATCCACAGAGAGGTCTATGAAGGGCTGTGCTACAGCTGCTTCGAATTCCTCAGTAGAACTAGTTGATTTATCAAATTATTACAATATTTTAAAATTTCAAAAACTTTCCAGGGTATTAACTTCTTACTGAAAAGAGTTTGGTTTTTTGTGTTTGGTGGTGTGTTGTTTTTTTTTTTTTTTTTTTTAATGTGGGGCATAGATATATGTAAGTGTGAGAGACAAGTTTTCTGTTGAAAATTTCAGCTTAATATGTCCTTTCTTCATTTTAATAACTAATTTCTAGTCAATGCTAATCTTTACATATAAAACTATGACTATTATGGGAAGGGGAGATGGCAGGGGAGGAGCAGAGGGAGGGAGACAGAAAGAAAAGGAAAAGAAAAACTGTTTACATAATTAGCGTGTAGGATTTATGGATGTTCAAAGGCACTGTGAGCTGAGATACCTCCTCAAACACCTTTCCCTTTACCCCAATAAACTGAATATTTGGTAAAATGAATTAAGTACCATAGAATTTGTGGCACTGCTGCATTTCCTGGGCCTTCTCAGTACAAGGTCTTCTAGAACGTTTGTCAAAGTACCAGCTTTTCTCTTCATCAAAGACCATAAAAAGCAAGAAAAAGTCTCGGGTGGCTGTGCTGCCATTGTTTGACTTGCTGAAGGTTCCTTTCTGACATATCAGTATTGGCCCAATCAAACCAGAGTGAATATCTTTCTCCTAGGAGGTAATAAACTCATATTAGATGTAAAAGTGGATTTTCCAAAATACACCAAAACCCCATAGCATTCTGTAGAAATGCTTCAGGTCCTAAAAATTTAAAAGCAGATGCCAGAATTGCTGTTGCCTTATACCTTTACTTTCCCCTGCTCAGGCTACCAAAGGGTTCCCCCAGTTTGAATTCTTCAACATCTTATTAAATGTCAGATGGGAACATCAGGCCCAAAAGACAGGATCACTATCCAAAACATGGCCTGCAGCGTACATTTCTACAGCCACAGAATAACATCATTTGGAGATATTAAAAACCCAACTGGATACGGTCCTGGACAACCTACTCTAGTTGACCCTGCCTGAGTGGTGGTGGTGGTGGTGGTGCCAGATTAGGTGATTGCTAGTGATCCCTTCCAAAGTAAATGTTTCTGTGATTCTGTAATCAACCCCAGCAACACTACCACTTCCACTGTGATTTTCTTACCAGGTTTAAATCAGAGTAGTAGATCCAGGACCGACAAGTTGCTCCTGACTGCACAGGTCCTGATCGCCTATTTGCATACCACACGTAAATATAGCTGTTATTTGGCTGAACCTCATCATCTTCCTTAAACCAAGCAGTAGATTCATCATCATAAATGCTTCCCTCAGAGGACTTTTCATAGAAGAGTCCATGAGCATGGAGGGAATATGGTCTGGATGCCAGATTCTTAAAATGAACCTAAAAAAAAAATATATATATATATATAAAAGTAGATTCTATTCAGCACATTCAGGCCTAAACCAAAATCCCAACACAATACATTCCCGTGACCTCAAACCAGGGTCAAGATTTGCATGTGATTATAGGTTATGTTGTGCATGGTAAAGCTGCAGGGATAGCTTTTGGTATCTCCATGCAGTCACCCTCTTTGATGCAGGTAGTTAATTAAGAAGTAGAAAGCATGAGCCTAACTCCCTGTCTTCCACTGAAACTGGGTTCCTAGGAATTGTACTGCTGCCCTTCACACCTGGATATGCTTAGTTACAGCAGGCAGGGAACTGGGGAGTTTCTGCCTCATGCTTTGCTGCAGTTGCACTGAAGGAAGGCACAAACCCGTACAACTAGACCTCTGTATGTACCACTCTTACTGAAATCAGTGCTTTTCACTTATCCCAGAGAAGTATGTAGGTAGGGAGATGATCTATTTACCTCTCATTAGGGAATGACACTCACTCCCAAGCTAAAACAGCCGCTTTCTTTTACTCATGTTTTTAAATGTAGCTCAGTGTGTTCCTGTTGTGCACTACTCCCAGTGAAATAAGCAGAAAGCAGTGAGATCTGCAAGTGAGATCTACTCTTCCCATCTAATTCCACCCCTGTGTGTTGGAGACTGGATGAAGAAGGATGAGAGAAGAGAAACTCTACAGCAATGTGCTTCCTAATGCAAATATACCACTGTATTGCCAGGGATACAGTTCCTCTCCATCCTTGTTTGTATTAGAACTGACCAACCCATTAAAGCAAAAGTTTTCAGAGAAAAAACCCCCACACTTTTTGGACATATATATATACATTCATCTTGAATACAAATTTACTAATTTGTTTTAAAAAAAATAAGATGCTCTCTTTACATATATAAAGTGGTATTTTCAGTGCAATCTGGGTTTTAAAAAAAACAGTAGTTTTTTTTAAAAAGTTAAACTTAAATCTCATTTTACATTAGATTGATATGTCAGTATTTAATATTGGGACCCATTCTATGTCCCACTAAGATCACCATAAGAACCCTACCCTGTACACATATTCAAAACATGGACCTACCAGAATAACATCGTCCACTTCAGCTCGGATAACTGGCCCCAGGATGCCAAGGTGTTCTTTATATTCATCTTCATCCTGAAGAGTCGTAAAGGTACTATCTGTATAGCTTTGGAAGATCACCTTATACGTGGTGCCATCTTTACAGGTTTTGTCATTCATCGTTGTACTGAAAGGAAATCCTCAATTAAAAACCCACACACTGAATCAGAAATAACAGCTTTGATGAAATCCGAGAACTCATATGGCAGGAGCATTTTAAAATATAAAGAATAAACCACCAATAAATGTCAGATGATTCTGAAAATCATGCCTTGCAATGTTTAAGCAATTCTAGTTCTACAGTTGTACATGAGATCCTTCAAAGATTTGGTCAGCTTTCACTGGAAAATTCCAACTAATCTCTGGAAACCCACCTGAGATCTATTTTCCTTCTTTAGCATTAAACTTAATAATCTGAATCGGAGCTTAGCTCAGAGCGTAATAAAGTATAGGTGGTGGGCTCACTATCTCACAGTTGTACCTTCTCTGGAAAGCCAACAGAAACACATTTTACATTTGATTATATCTGCATTTTGCAACACAGAGCTGGTAAGAAAAAAAACAACCACCAACTTTCAGGCATTTGCACCATTCTTCAGATCTTAAATAGAAGCACCAAAATGCTATTATTCTGATAAAACGTATTATCATTTCCTATAAACCTTGCCTTGTTGTCAAGTCTACAAAAAGCAGAAACTGAACCAAAGTCATCTGGTAGGAAGAAAGGGTGGTTTTCGGCTCTTCAACACACTGACACAGTATGTGTCACGGGCTCTTACTTTCACTGGAACTATCCACCTCCCACCAGCTGAGGATAAACCTCACTGGGGAGATCTGTACAGAGTTCTGAGCACTGGGATTCCTTTATTTTGCAAGTGTGCATAGAAACTGTCTGTGGCTTCTGCTGTTTTTGCAAAAAGTGCCATTTACATAGCACAGATGAGGCAGGAGTAAAGAATGCTGAAAAGGTGGAGGGAAAAATATCAATCAAATAAAATAGAAATTAAATTTGAGAAATAATATATGTTTGGAGCTGAATTTTGTATAATGAAAACCTTCTTGGCTCCTATTTTTGCTGCTTTTGATAAAAACCTGAAGCTGCGGCAGTTTTGGTCTTGTTCATCAGCTTTTTGATGAAGAGCGACTAGGAATTCTACACATTGTAGGGTGAGAACTGATCCTAATTTGTATGAATTAAGATAATGAATTTTTAGCACAGTTTCTCTCAAGTCACATACTCTTTTCTGTGGCATAGTGGCCAGTCTTCCCTGTCAAAATGTAAGAAAACCATTCACCTTTATGGTTTGTGATCCAGTCACCTTCTGAGTTCTCTAAACAGTAGGAACAACAATGCAGTAATTCATGCAGCTTTATTTTTACTTTAAGTATAAGGCAGTCAGTCACCAGTGTGGTTAATCACTTTGCACCTTTCATGTATTTTTTAGTACTGCAGCCTCGTGAAGTTGGAAAGTGCTATTATCCCATTTCACGATACAGAACTGAGACACCAGAACCACTTCTTGTTAGGGCTGGAAACTGTGAATTCATCCTGCCTATAAGCACATCCTGTCTATATTAGATCAGCCAGTCCATGAAATTCCCGGGAAGACTTTGTACAAGGAAGTCTCTATCCTGTCTCTACTACAGAATCCGAGAACTCAAGGAGGAAGGAAAACAGGCCATTCAAGTACAACGAAACCAAGTGGAAGTTTCCCTCGACCTCTTACAGTGGGTTTGTAAAATTCTGTTTCAATGAGTATTTCTAGTGAGTCTACAAAAGGGGGTTAAGGAAGAAAAAAAAAAAAAAAGGAAAAAAGTTATTATTTGTGTTGCTCTTGATTACTGTAATCTCTCTGTGACATTCTAGGGGGGTCCCAGCCTCCCATG
Source organism: Falco naumanni (assembly GCF_017639655.2). NCBI lineage: Eukaryota > Metazoa > Chordata > Aves > Falconiformes > Falconidae > Falco > Falco naumanni. Next base: position 7,174,261 of record NC_054058.1, on the reverse strand, counting down.
GAAAATGCTTAGGTTTCTGTGACTTGAGATGCTGGGAATCACATCGCACATTACAGATACTTCTACGTTTATCAGCATGTGAATCAACATTCTGCTAGTCTGTCTCAGGATGGTGTACAAAATTAAAGCAAATTATTTAGCCAAACCTTTTTTTAGATCCTGCATAGTTCCAGCAGACCTCTTTAGCTGCAATATAGTATCTCCTCTCATTCCCTCTGCTACGCAGGTAATGTTCAGCAATGTTTTCTGGGTTACGTTGTTCGTTGATATTCACTTTTGGATCTGTCATGTATGGGTCATCAAAGCTCACGTAATGGTATTCGTATTCACCACCGGATGTCTCCTCGCTGTAAGATCCTTCCGTAACATATTCGTAGTCTCCATTTTCTTGGGGAAGCCCAATCAAGATCGATGGCTTAAGCTGTCGAGGGGTGAGCGTGTAATTTAGTGACTCCCCGTGCCTGGCTCTACTAGGATCCACTGTGCAGTTGGCCTCACCTGGAAACAACGTACGGCCAAACCCTGCCATGGGATTCGTGACTTTTGGGGGCTTTTTACTCCTTGGGGTCAGCAAGTGGGTCATTTTTGGGTATTCCTTTTTTTTCCTTCGGATCTTGATGAAAGTTCCAGATGTACTCAAAGTATCATTCTTGTTCCCCTCCTTTCCTTTCAGAGTTGGGTGCATGTGGCTCCCTTTCTGTTTTTCTCCCATTACATGTGAGAACCCTTGATACTTCTTCATATGCTTCTTATTTATGAACGCTGTACCATTTCTGCCACGATGATTTAACTTACCATGAACAGATTTATCTAAATTTGCCTCTAACCCCTGACTCTCTTTTGCAGACACCAAATTCCATTCCTCATTTGTCATTTTAGATGAGTGTTTCCCAGCCCTGGGCAACGATGCCTCTTCTAGTAAGCTCTTCACTAGTGCAGGGCTGGAATTAGGGCTTATATTGCCTAACGTATGATCTAAAGAAAAAGTGTCTGCTTGTTTATCTTTGGATAGCTTGGGTTCAGAGAGGCTGGATGCATTAGACCCATCCTGTACAATGAGGTCCAAAGCAAGTGTCAAGTTAACTGCCCGCATGGCATTTTCCATTTTGGTTTCCTCCTCTTCCAGTTCATCATCATAATCACTCGGTAGCTGGCCAGCTCCCACCATGGCTATATCGGATGTGTTCTCTGCACGATGCACTCGATGAGGTGCACTTGTCTTGTCAGAAAACGAGACATTTTTATTTCTGACGTGATTTAGAAGGGCATTCATCTGTTGGACAGCGTAAAACTTAATAGCCAGTGAGGCTCGCTTTTTCCTTTTCCTGTTAATGTTATAATTTCCTCTTCCTGTGCTTTCCTCTTGCTTCTTTTCTGAAACAGATTTACTGTCCTTTCCATCTGCTGGAAGCTCCTCTGCAACATTCATTTGGCCTTCCCCACTGCTCAGCAAGTGTTCACCTGCAGACATGTTACCATGATCTGTTTCATAATTGCTTTGGCTTCTCGTCTCAAATACCAAGTCAGCCTTTCCATCGCCTGTGCCAGCTAAAAATAAGTCCTCTTCTGCTGTGACTGATGTGTGGTTTGACTGGAATGTTTCAGCCTTGACTGGGGGAAGAGTAGTGACATGAGTTTCTAAGAACTTGGAGGTGTTTGTGGATTCACTGCTATTTATAGCTGTCAGACCTGAGCCAGCTGCCACCTCAGACCTCGTGTCATCAGTGCCTTCATACTGTTCCCAGGCCAGCACTGTGAGATTTTGGTTTTCTTCATTGCCTGATGCCTGCCTTAAGCTTCGGATGGAGTAAAAAGAAGCCAGGTAATCCTGATAATCCATATCCTCCTTATCTCCTTCTTCTTGCACATCTTCTTCAGCTGAGGCAGAAACTGCCTTTTTATCAGTCTTGGTGGGACTGAAATCCACAACATCAAACATGTAATCTTCCTCATAGTCACATCTGGCATCTCTGAATCTCAGCCTCATGCCGTGACTCATCTCTGGGGTACCCCAGGATGCTAAAAGCCAAGTACCTGCAATCGAAATAAAAGTGGTTTTCTAATGTGCAGTAGTTACCAGAGTGAACGTTGCCTATCATGCAAGTGGTCAGGACAAGTTGCTGGGTTTGTTTCTACAGCACCTGCTATAGCAGAGTGCTAATCCTCATCTGGGATTTCCACGAGCTCTCATTGATATGAAAAATAATTAATGTAAATAATTAAAAGCACACATGAATCAATACATCTAAGAGCTGGAGGTCTTCTCCACAGACTAGGCTGTACCTAGGACCCAAGTCCAAACATAATCCATGAAAGAGATGGACATCAAAAAGAAAGAAAGAAACAATATAAAGGATCCTATGTTTAGACCTGGATCTAAGACTGGGATCTTTCGAGATAAAGTTTTAATTTTGTCCTGTCCTTAGTATTGTATACATTGCCACCCAGACAGAACATTCTGAACAGAACAAATACATTCTGAGGCAATGTTGAGAAACATCTGACAAGTGTAGTATTTTAAAAGCTTCTGAATGCATAAAGAATGATCTTTAAAAGAATAAAGTAATTTGCATTTCCCATCTGGACACAAAACATTAAACTGCCAATCTGAGGAATCTCAGATTAACCTAAAGGTTTTAATAATTGCTCCAAAACCTAATCAGAAAGTAAAGTTCTTTATCTGAAACTAGACTCTGCAGAGTATAAAATACAATGTTTCCCTAAACAGCATCAAGTTCTTTGCTTGTTACAGCTTGGTTTTGGAACTAGCAGAAATGATGGAATAGACAGAATTAATCATCAGAAACCCAGCCTTTTTTATTAAATACGTCACATACAATTTTTCTGTATTTATCAGAGTTTGAAGTGACCTGCATAGATTTTCTGATTATTAACAACAGCCAATTCACAAAAGAAAACATGCTCTAGAGATGGAAAGAACAGATCACATAACAAAATCAAGTGAAAGTACAACTTCATTACTGGGGAGGTTTCCATAAAGTCTGATGGAGTTTTTATGATTCCCTAGTCCTGAACAATTAAACACACTTAACATCCAAAATATTTTTAATTTATAAGGTCTTGATGCTGTGCAAGCACTGAAAACAAGCTTTGAGGTTGTAAAGAATTTGCTATTTATATAGATAAAAGATATAAAAAACCTTGGTATTTTAAATAGGATAAGGATATCTAAACCTTAAGGGATTTTAGGATGATCACTAAACACTCCCAGCCTTCAATCAAGAAGAATCTCTGTCCTTTTGCAGATGATTCCGTAAGTGTGGACTACATGGTTTCTAACATCACCTTTTCAAGATATGGTATCAATCCTAATTAGACATCGAGACTGATGGACCAGTAATCCAATTCAGTCAGGCAGACTTTACCATTGCTAAATGGCCACAAGCCTAAGGTGAGGAGGTGTAGCCACTTTGTCCAATAATGACTGGCATAATTTAACAGTCTTGGCCCATTTTAGCTAGCTCAGGGTGGACAAGTATGTGGCAAAATTGGAGTTGACACTGGATTATTTCCAAGGACTACCTTAGAATTATTTTAAAATGATCATTGCTAGCCCCAATACTACTTTTTCATTGAAAACAAACAAACAAAAAGAGCCTCAGTATAGCATACAATTATGCTATGGGCTAAGTCTGTGTAGCTAACAAAACTCCATACACAAGAGTTGCACTGGGGAACAATTCAACATTTTCCAGCACCATGTTTAGCTAAAAAGCTTTCCTTCCTATTTAGGTAAGTTCTTACAGACTGGATAAAAAAAAAAAAAAAGAAAAAATAAGTCCTAGAAGAGCTGTCAAACACCATAGTTTTACCACTTACCAACATTGTCCATTTCCACTGTGACTGATTCTCCACTCATTGGGAAAAGGTTCAACACATCTTCATATTTCCCTCGATACAAAAAAGAGTGCCCAGAAAGGCGAAGAGACACAATATCATCGTGAGTGCCAACACTGGAAAAGTGCCACTGAACCACATTGTCTTGGCAAAATCCCAGGATTTCACTGCTGTCAGACACATAGCCATTTATCGCTAAAAAGAAAGCAAAATAAAAGCAGTCTCAATATTTTCAGAGCAAGACTTTTAAAACCTCCTGTTCTGATGTCAGTCCACTTGGACTGGATTCACATTTGCACCTAGAAAGAGACTGGCACAGGACTGAAACCACAATAGCCTTGAAGGAGATTCCAGCTCTGGAAATAGCATTTCTAAGGCAGCAGGCTGCTACATCAAAGCCAAATAACCCCTGCCTTTGCTTCAGGTTCCAGAGTCAGCCTGGTCCCTAAAATATTGCATATTTCTGCATGGTGCCACCCGGCATGGTTAGAAGTTCACTGACTCTCTAAAGAATTCCTTGATTGCACTATAGCTGAGAAAAAGCAGTCACTGAACACTCAGGTTCACAGGAGCTTTGGCAATATTCAGCTTGATATCCCACTCACTGTGCATTATGTTCGAGTTATAGAACTTGGGATCATCCCTTTTAACACTGGCAGGGTTGCTGCAGTAGTCCTTGATGTTATCCTCTATGTACCAGCTTTTATTTTCATCAAACACAGCAAACATTGCATGCTGCTCCCCATCTGCCTTTTTCTGAAAGACAATCAATACAGCAGTTACATTTTATGAGCAGAGACACGTATTAAGGACACAATCCTACTGTCTTTCTTACTACGTAAGCAACATGAGCTTCACCAGAGTTGCGGTAGGCGTGATCCAAGGGCTAAGTTAAAGGGAGTAGGGGGTCAAGACTTCAAGGTCACAGTCCTACTACTGCAACCAAGCTGTGGTGGAGCACTGAGCAAACCACTAGCACTGCTGATACGCAGATGGTGTCCAAGTGGGCTCTCTGTAAAAGGACCAGTCTCCTGGTTTGAACAGAGGACAAGCTTTTGACATTTTTTTCTCCCAAGTGATGCTCAAGTCTTTGCCAAGCAAGACTTCAACATATCTCTCAGAACTCTCCTATGCTGTTTGCATTGTTCTGGATTCAGTGATGTCTGAGACCGTAAGACCCTGTTGAGTTTTATCTGTTACAGAAAGGGACCAGCTCAGATCTGAATGTCTTTAGAGTGTGAAGATATAATGGCAGCAGGGAAGTTTACTATCAAGTCTAGAAACAGACTTTCAAGTCAGGCTGACCTTCTGTTGAAATGCTGCTCTTGCTAAGAAAATCAGAATACAATTCCTCTCCGGCTGTGGACAGTTAAAGGACTTTTTCTTCAAGTCATTTCTTCAGAAGGCTGTTGGCTTAATTGCTGCCTACATGACCGTTCTTGAAGGGGAGCAAAACCAAATTCACTGTAGATCAAATCATATTATCTAAGCAAAACCTCTCTCTAAGAGGTTGTCAGACATGTTACCTGCACACCCTTCTGCGTCAGTGCTTCACTTTTACAAATCAGAAGTGGGCCAATCAGTCCAGAGGCTATATCCCTCTCAACATCTACAGCGCTGTGATAGAGCCTTGTAATACACTGTGCATCCTGTGCCATAGGTTGGTCCATTTTAGTAATTTTCCATTCATAAGTGTACGTCTTCCCTGGTTCAATTCCTTTACTCTGGGTGTCATTGCCTAATTAAAAATAAAGGAGAACAGTAATGACACAAACTTAGAACCAGATCTTTATATAGATCTGCAGGCTCTCTCTCTGTACACACATCTCTCTCTCTCTTTATATATATATATAGGAGCACCTTGCAATGAAATTGGTGCAGTTATGCCATTTAAAGCTACCGCTAAGTTCAGCACGAACTTCTCTAAAATCACAAACAAGAACAGAAAATTAAGACACCAAAAAAAGGGTGTTTGCTCACACTTTGCAGATAATACCTTGGCTTCTCTACAAGGCAACACAACAGGTCAGCAGAGGCAGTGCATAGAACGGAGGTCTCCCAGCCATGCACGTTCCAAGCCACAGCATCTCCTTCAAAGCAACCAAAACCCTCCACAACAGTAAGAGGTATGCAAAATCTAATTCACAAAATTCTTACTTGTGGGACCCAGAGGATAATCAGCTCCTTCTGCATTCTTGGAAAGTGTCACTCCATGGAAGTAAATGCTGTAGGGTCGACTGGCCTTATTTTTGAATACAATCTGTATTGATAGGCAAATGAAAAAAGATAAATCTAGTATTCAGCAAATCCTTGTCTGAATACATATCAGAGTTTCGACTACAGTAAAATTTGCCTGGTTTCAGCCTGGGAAGTGTTGGAAAAGCAAAAGGATATCTTAAAGATTGTCTGATAATGTAAACCCACAGTCTAAATGCAGCTGGTCCCCTGCTGCTGGGCTTTGTAGAGCCCATTGAGCGAAGTTCAGCTTCTTAAACCTGGTCTCTGAAAAAAATCCAAAAAGAACACTTGTTCTTCCAGCTACTAGGCACACACTACCTCAGGGAATATGAGGTTGCTGACTAAAGTTCTTATGAAACTTCAATATGGGAGAAACCAAACCTAAACAGATTTTAAACCAAATTTTGTCCCAGATTCCAAGACCCATAGAGGATACAGGAGGAAAAGACAAAAATGTCAAAACCAGAAAAAAAGAAGGAATATGATAAATTCAAATTCTGAGTCACAGAGTCATGGTGGCAATTAAAGGTCATGAAACATTGTAATGCATCGGTAAATGACAACAGAAGGACAAGTGGAGACAGTAGTATACGCCTGTGATGCAAATGCATTGTAGTTTCGTTTCATAATACCATGAAAGAACATTTAATTATGAGAACTGAGTACCATTGTCTAAAACAGCCAGAAAAAATAACAACGTAAGGAATGAGGGGCTCATGAGTTTGGCCTCACATCCAAATCCATCCAGAAGTCCAACTGGGTCTAGCTTTCTTCCATTTTGGACCAGTGTCAACATGAATTTTACAAAGAGTGTGAATGAAGTGTGTTTATGTTGTAAAATAAAGCACAATCATGGAAACTATAGAGGGAATGCTGAAAAATTTCAGCTAAACACTGTCACTTGTGATCATACCTTTCAATAGGGCCAGTATTTATAACATTAGCTATATTTTTTGACAAAAAGCACATATCAAATTAGTTCTTTTGTGTCCTTGGCCAAGAGAAAACTATGTTGTAGCATAAATCTCTGAATTTATGTTACTTACTTTGACTTTGTCATTGAGTTGAGCTCTGATAATAGGGCCCAAGATTCCAGTTTCCTTGGGACGAGGATTGTCCAGACGTTTAGTGAAGCTGGCATCAGTATATTGCCTAAAAATAGCCTTTTTATACTTTTTACCTATGAGGTTTGAGAAGTTGTCCAAGTGCTGTGTTTTATAGTGTCTTAAAAATAAAGGAAAAGGCAAATGATCAACAAAACTTGAATAGTGACGTCTATCAGAATAAAGGATTAGTACTCAAGCAACTGGTAGAAACCTCACTTCTTGAAAAAAAAATCCAAACCCTAAAGTAACCTAATGCTTGTCACCTCAAATTCTAACCTAAATTAGGTAAGAAGAAGCTTGGAACATTATCTGTGTTTTAGTATCACATTTGACCAATCGCTACCAAAGTTTACGTTTCATTTAATAGAGTATACATGCAAGAAAGAAAGAAACTGAAGCAGCAGCTACATTTTCAAGATAAGATAGCAGAAAACAGTCTTCTTTTACAAAGGCATAGTTGAGGATAGAAAAAAAATAAACAATTTGCTTAGATTCTAAGGACTCTAGGAGAGACAAGAACAGAAAATCCCAGTCAAGCACCATACAGTGTTACACACAGGTTTAAAAACATTAGGATTGTTAATAGGGAGAGCAAAACTAGGATAAATACTGGGAAGTAACACAGAGTAACATATTCGTCCTGGTCACCTGCACTTCAAAAAAGGTTACTGAATAAACTCTGTAATTTTGAACAAAGGAGGAAAAATCAGAGCACAGAGGCAGTTAAGTAACGCCATGTAACTAGCTAGGAAAGATACAGAAGTTTGCTCCACGCAGTACAAGAGCAAATAAGAAGAGAAGCAAGTCATACCAAAGAAGGAGAAATAATCAGAGAGTTGTGTGAACACTAAATTCTAAGTAGGTATATGAAACCAGAACCCCATAGAGGGTATGAAATTTGTCTTGTTCTGCTGAAATCCTTAAAGGTCCTTATGAACATCAGCTTGTAGAGTCACCAGTACTCTAGCAGTGGGGAACTGACACTGCAAATTTAACGTTACAGTGCCGGGCAGCGCTGCGTACTATGACCTTGTGTATGTTAGAGAATTCCTTCTATTTATCTTAAGTTGAGCAAAAGAGCCCAATATTCTTACTTGTTATGATTTTTACTACATCTACAATGGTGCCATGCAAAGGTCATTTATAGAGACGCTTCTCTTTCTCCCATTCCCTAAACAATTTATTGTACTGGACTTTTTAAAAACTTTTATTCTCCAGAAATATTCCCTCCCTTCCTCTTAAGGACTGTTTATTTCAGCAGAACTCAGGTTGAAAAGTAATTTAGAAAATAGGCTTGTATGCTACTTCAGGCATTTCCTAAGTCCTTTTCATATTTTGGGCTCCCCATCAGAGGCAAAAGCAGGTGTCCACTTTGGGGCTCCTCAGCAAGACAGTTATTAACACTTTCCAGTCCAGTGGAGGGTCACCATGGTTATTAGGGAGCTAGAGCACATGACATAGAAGCAAAATCTTGGTTTATTCAGTTGTGTGGAGACACGGCTAAGGGAACATCTTATCTTCAACTATCAAATAGGACATCAGAGAAAACAGAACCAGGCTCTTCTCAGAGATGCACAGTGAAGAAATGAGACACAATGGACACAAAGTGCAACATGAGAAAGTCTGATTATATACAAGGAAAAAAAAATTCACTCTGATGTTGCAAAGGTGCCCAGAGAAGTTGAGGAGTCCTCATCCTTGGAGACAATAAAAACTCAAGTGGATAAGGTCCTCCTGTGCAACTGGATCCAACTTTGCCATTGGATCCCCAGAGGTCCTCTCCAACCTGAATTATTTTGTCATTTCATGTTAACATTCTATATTATGTTGACAAATATTATTTTACCTATCAAGGCTGTCTGGAATATTTGGGGCATAATCCCAAGTAATTTCTTCTGCAGCAATGAAATATTCCCAGCTTTTGATCATAAGACGTTCTTTATAGGAGAGACGACTCTTCTTCACCTCCTTGTCCCCACAGTCTCTTACAGTGAGGTAACCATGCATTCCAGCTAATTGAGAAGAAACAGTACTATAGTGATTTTCCATTTTACGCACCCTTACCACTTCAGCTGCATTTCACACTTCTTTAGCTAGGCTGCCAGCAATGTTTGTTCCTCGGATTGCCATCTTTTCAGGCTCGAAAAGCCTGAATCCATGTAGAATATATATAGGCCAGGAGCCTTCCAAGGAGCCCATATTAACCCAACGGAATACAAAGGCTCTCTCAGCTGGCCCTCTTTGAGGATACCAGCTGAACAGATAAAAAGCTTTTTACTTTCCTGCTGTTTTTTTTTTTTCCAAAACATATCGTCCAGCTCTTGTAGGAGAGACATTTCTCTCATTCTTTAAAACAGAATTCTGATCACTGCTGAGAGGTACTCACTTTCAAATCAGGAACAGCAAATATTTTAATCAGATTGAGTAACTCTTAGCTGAAAGTGCTCACTTTCTCAGGAAACGGGTGGTTCTTTACTCATTTTATAACGGTGCTTATCTGAACAGCTCACAGACTTAGGCACTGGAGTACAGATTCGCTGTTGCTCTGTGATCTGCACACAGCAGTAAAGCTGCAGATAAGAATGCCTTTTAGTTTAGCATGTGCTTCTCATCCCAACAGAACGCCCTGTTCTGCAGTGGTTTCTTAGTGAACTGACAAGCATCTGAAACACAGTAACTGTACCAATTGCAAAACAGTATAAGACATTTGGGACATAAAGAAGAGAAGGACAACTCTACAGTTGCCTAATAAATAGTTTCCTTGCCTTGCAGGTGCTTTTGGACAAGAGAAGATATCAGCCACCTTCCTTCCTCACTCACTGTCATGTTTACTGTGGTTGATGCTCCTCCCACTAGGTTAATGGTGGAAACTCGGTGATGTCTTTGCTCCATGGACTGGCCGTTGATGTGAATGGAGAAGATTTCTGGCTTGGAACTCATTCCTATCAAATGCCAGCTAATGTTGTCATATGCACAAGCCTCTAGATCTGAAAGAGAAATGACAGCAGGGTTCAGAATACAGGCCAATAATGCAAGTTCCCTATGCCCACTAGGTCTGAAATGAATCTTTGATCAAAACATTTAAAAAAATAATCACTCCTGTGATCAGTGTTTGCAACAAGAGCAAGTTTCAGAAGCTTGTAAATGGAACAGATACCAAAATCCTGTGGAAGCCAGTGGAAGCCAGGTGTTTAAATCTCACATGCAAGTGACAGCCTGACTTAAGTGAGCTGGAGAAGAAGCAAGAAAACCAGTAGCCTCTTTTGGAAAGCTGATCTGTCTTTGTTTGGAGGAAAAAGGAGAAAGAAGAGGAGAGACAAGAGAAAAAGGCAAGGATCAAAGCTAAATAATAAGGTTGTATCTAATGACAGTAACTGCCTTATCTAACACTTGTTTAAAAAAACCCACCTAAGACAGTCTTCTGTATTTGTTGAATGGACTGGACAGAGATATGAAAGTAGTTACTTAGGAGAACAAGGGGAAAATACTAGCAATAGAATAGCCCATTACTACCTTCCTAGTCTTCCCACTTAATTGTCTAATTTAATGGAAACTGATTTTCTACATGCAGGAAGTTCTTCACCTAGTATGTTCTATATCCTGTAAAACTAGCAGTTCACTTAACATCACTCCCATCAGCTGAGTAAAAAAAAATTTGAAGGATTTATTATTCTTTTAAAGTTAGCAACCCTGTTCTTCGAGCAAAACTATTCCAAGAAGTAATTTTGTAATTTCAGCAATATGGCACGACTTCCTTCCAGCACATAGGTTCTCTTCTAGAATTTAGATGCTCATAGACTTGCTCTAAAAAAAGGCTGTATCACATCCCTCTGCATTCCTGTTCTCTTGCATAAAAAGCACACAGAGTCTTCACCAATGTTAATTTCATTTCACATAAGCCTGAACAGTACCTGGTAACGTTCCATCAGCATAGCCATTAATTGTGTACTTGAGTGATGCTGATCTTTGCCAACTCTGGTTTTCGTCAAACACACCAAACATCAGTACATATTCCTTGTCAAAAAGTTTCTGTGACCCATCCTCATTTAGGCTTCCTATGATGAAGAAAGAACAAGTCTTAATTTAAAGTAGTAGTAAAGCAATTTTCACATCAATGAAGTGGCATTAATATGTATTTAATAAGCTTGCTTCAGCTGTTAACATGTACTGGCTAAGCCTGACCAAAACAAGACCTTAGGAATGCTCATGAAGTTATTTTATTTCTGAAAGTACTTTTTGGTTGGGTAACCACGAAATCAAAGGTCTGTAATATCCCAGAGGAGATTAAATAACATGTAATTAATTGTCTCAGACAATTCTGGCAATATGTTGTAGGGATCGCCAAACAGCCTTCCATCCACAGTCAGACACTGGCCTCTGTTTTGAGACTGTGAGGCAAGAAGAATGACGGCAGTCACCTGCAGCGTGAACACTGCCTTTTCAAGAACCCTGCAGAGGTTACCAGCTCCTTAAAAAAGCATAAAACCAACCATGCAGCAAACAACCTTTACATACAAAAGACTTTGGCAAATACTGCTGAATGGGATTGGTTATAAGAAACCATCTAGCTGAGATTGTAATACAGGTGTGATTTCTATCAACATGTAGAAATCATTCTGGACATGCCACAAAGAACTGGTGTGATTTTACTGATTCTTTCTGTAGATTTCTCACATCAAAAACTTCCGTTTGCTACTTTCAATACATAATCAGGGCTAAAATAGATGTCCCTCTGGACTGCAGAACCCAAAATTTGGGAACTTGCTGATTATTCTACTTAGGGTGAGACACTGGCAGTGGAAGCAGTTATCTTTAATGCACTCCTTTTTATTTATGAGAGGCTACAAAGTCCTGTTTTCATGCACAAAGGAAGTCTCAGATCAACAGAGGAATTGATCTGCTTGTCACACAAAGAACGTTCAGTCAGTGCTTTAACTCAACAGCCCACTTTTTATAACCTTCCCAGGTTATACCACCTACACTGCTTTAATGTGTCAAGCAGTGGTGGGTCAGCCCCAGCCGGCAGCCAAGCACCCACACAGCCACTTCAATGCTTCCCTGCCCCCAGCAGGACAGGGGAGAGAACAGGAGGAACAGAAGTGAGAAGACTTCTGCGTTGATAAAGATGGCTCAACAGGTGAAGGAAAGAGGGGAAAAAACCCAAGCAACACGAAAGCAATCACTCATCATCTCCCACAAGCAGACTGATGCCCAGCCAGTCTCTCAGGAACAGCCACCCTGGAAGTCAACACCCCTCATTCCCCCCGCACTGCTGCTTCTTCCTCTGCCTCCAGTATTTATTGCCAAGAATGACATTACATGGTATGAAATATCCCTTTGGCCACTTTGGTTCATCTTTCCAGCTGTGTTCCCTCCCAATCTCTCACCTACCCCCAGCATGTTAGCTAGGGAGGTCTGAACAGGAAAAAGAGAAAGCCTTGACACTATGCAAGCACTGTTCAGCAATAACTAAAACATGGGTGTATTACCAATGCTATTCAGCCGCAAAGCCAAAACACAACACTGCAATGAGCTGCTGTGAAGAAATGTAACTCCATACCAGCCAGACCAAACACACAGCATGCTGCACGCCTACCACATGCAGTGCCCAGCCAAAGAAACCCTGTTCAGAATTCTTAAAAATGTGAATAGTTAGCCATTTGTCTTTGCTGTAGCTAGAAATATATGTTCAAATTGTCTTGAAGGTAGCGGTCAGACCAATCCATCTCAAACTCACATTCAACTCAAGTCCACAATATATGCGTGAATTTGAGAAGCCTGAGAAGGAAGGAAAGCAAGTAATTCCAAAGCATTTGTCCAGATTAACTCCAACAGTACACCATAAAATGCACACACACACATGAACACAGAGAGAGAAAACCCAAGCAAATTAGGAAAAGAACAAGTCCTATATAATACTAAAAGCCCTAATTCTCAAAAAACTTCAGGAGGAACATAATTAATATTAATGCTACTCCTTCGCAGTGATATGAGTGTGTTCTGCAATTGAATGGGTACCTATCGGTGAGAAGAGTTCCTCCCTTGTACAACCCACACTGAACCAGTTTTATGTTTACTTTCAGGAAAGCTTCAAGGTCCAAGTCCATGCAGTCTATACAAAATGTTTGAATCACACTGCAGGGAAAGAGGATGAAGCTAAATAACTCACAGAGCTTTCTTAAAGCTTAAAAGAAGGATATTTAACTTGGAAAAATTTAGGATTTAAGGGACCAGGAAGCAGTTTAAGTAGCTTACACAGTGGCATGCTGTTTCAGTCTTCCTTGCATTAGTGGTTATGCACCTAGCAGCACATTTGCAAGTCCAACAAGACACCAGTTCATATTAGTGGAGATTGAATTCAATGACTCAAACTGCTAAAATCTCAAGTCCCTAATCACATGCAAAGCAATTTTTGAAGACTTTTAATCTGTTCATATTTGGCCATATTTTCAAATGACTAGCAAAAGGCACATACTGCTCTGCAATTTCAAACCCTTGTTACAGAGAATGTGCTACAGCCTCTTAATCAGTCAGACTTTAAAAAGCATGGGTAAAACAATTATTGCCTGCCTTATTCTCTGGAATGGCTAAACCATTTTGAATGAAGCTTTAAAAATATTTATTCTAAGGCAGGAAATCTAAGGTCATATATTCAGCAGTTAAGCAACTGAATATGCAACCAGTACAGGCAAATGTATTTATTAATAGCGCTCTCTGACCATCCTATAAATGATAGGAAGGATTTGCATGAAAGCTGGCATTTAAAACGCTTAACATCTAAATGGTTTTCAACATCTTTCTTTTACTTTACACTGCATGTAAAGATGTGAAAAGAATGTATCTTCCCTCATTACCATACAACCTTAACTTTATTAAGAAATGAAACCATATTACATTATAGTAGTCTCAAGGTATTTAATTACCTTTCTTACAGATAAGCAGCGCTCCAATCAGACCAGAGTTAAAATCTATTGCCATGTTCTCATGAGAATAATATGCATAAGTAAGACAAGGAAGGTCAGCTTCTCTTGGACCAACTTCTTCTGTTATATCCCACACATATGTGTGGACATGGCCTGGAAGTACAGCATCATCTCGTTTTTCTGCAGACGACGTTCTGTCATCATACAGGGACCCTGCCAAGAAAAGAGTCAGTAGAGTGCCATGAAGACAAAGAGCAATTAAAGCATCTGGAATATCTTCCTACAATCAATTGCAAAAGCTTGGTTTGTTTCTTGCCAATATGATACTTCAGCTCCAAACAGATAGCTCACGATCCCACTCACACTGTGGAGAGCAGCTATTCCACCATCCTGTTTCTTACAGATTAAAGATTTCCTAGAACTGCCCTCACTGCCAAAAGGTGGGGGCTCTTCATCAGTCTGACTAGAGTTAACAGGATAGCGTGAAGCTTCAGCTTCTGCTCGCTGATACTCTGTGGAGGAATACTGACCACTCTGTCAACATTCCAATTATCTCTCATAAAGCCATTGCATGGGCTAGCACTGCCTTGCTGCCTGAGACCTTTTGTGCACTGCATATCCAGATAGCAGTAAAGGCTCATATCTATGCCTACCATATCCAACAAATCTGCAATGTGACAAAGGGGAGCCAGAGAATCAAAATCCCAGGTGTAAAAGGCACATTCATAAGACAGTCAATCTGAACAGCCTGTCACTTCCAACAACATGTTCTGTTCAACTCCATGAGATGGGGTTGCAAAACCCTTTGTACAAACACAACAAACAAAGCCTCGAGTCAGTTTGTAAACTGCAGGTCACAGCTCAGGCTCAGCAGCCAGGGCAGGGCAATCAAACTCACTCTGTGCTAGTGCAGACATTTAACTGTCAATTTGGTCACAGTATACGATCTCTTTTTGCTAGTCTTATGAGGGATCTAGGAGCAGAACACCATGAAGCTGAGCATGAAATGCTATCAGAACAACACGATCAGCACTGTTAACTGCCTTACCAATAACTCCTTGATGCACACGATTGCAAGGGATTTGAAAAAGTTTTTTAAGACCTATATTTAAGAGTTTACATTCCTGAACTAGAATATTTTGCAATTACATGATAGTTGGACCAGGAAACCTCCAGAGCTGCCTTCCTACCTCAACCATTCTGTGATTCTGTGAAACAGTAGTAGCACACAGGAGACTGTGCAGGTCGGATGACATTCCTAGTGTTACACTGGTGAAGAAGGAAGGAGCTAACAAAAGGTGTGAAGTTTTAATCCAGAATCAACAGGTATTTGTGTTATACATCTCCTTAAACATTGGTCTGGGCCCCTCTCAATATTTCATGCAATAGCCTACAAGTAAATGAACAAAACACACGGCATTTACCTTCTGCATTTTTGTTGTAAACTATGCCTTGGGGATGAATACTGACTGGCTTGTCAGCCATATTCTTAAGGTGAACTACTAAAGTATCTCCCACTTCAGCACGCAGAGTTGGTCCCAGGAGTCCTGTAGTTATTTAAGATAAAGAAAGTGGAAAATGTGAGCAAAACAGTATGTTTAGTGAAATGAAGAGTTCTCCCCCCCCATTAGGGAGTAAGAGCTCTCAAAGTACAAGTTGCAAATTTAATACAGGCAGAGAATGTAATACCACTTTAATGAAGATTTACCTGTAAAAAGGCATGTGGAAATTTAAAACCTGCAGCTCACAGTGGGAAATGTTATAAATTGTATTATCTGGCAACTAAGAAAAAAAAGTCACAGGAAAATTGTAGATTTACAAAACAAAAAGTTATTTCTAGATACAGAAAATATATCAAAAGGTTCATGTTGAGGTTCCTTGGGAATTTCTAGGAATCCTTCACATATGATTTAATTAAACTGTTTTAGGAAGGCAGATACTTTATAGAGTAAGAATTTAAAGAAAGGCATTTCTTTGAGTGGCACTCTCAATGCCAGAAGTTACAGAACAAAAAGAGCTTTCAATCCCAAAATATTATCTAAAGAAATAATCAGTTCCATCTTTCCACCCAACCTCACAAGTTTTCTTTTCCTTTCCACAGTTCTATCAGAAACATATCTAGCCTCAGGCTCCTTCCACACGAATTTATAGCGTCACCACTACAACTGTTACCATACAAGTCTAAATGTGTATGCGAAGTCTCATCAGATGCTAAAACCAAAGAGAACAACTTTGCACTGTGCAATTCATTTGCAGATAGCACTGAGCCCCAGCCTCTGAAAATCCAACCACTCTACGGACTTTGAAAGCCCAGTGCATGGCAGATACCTCAACCCCCGCGCTTATTTGGTTTATGTGCAAAACAAATAAGCACAAATGGACACAAAAATACAAGCTTGCTTAGCTTGTCACTGGCTTTATAACAAGCAAACCCCCAAATACTCAAGAGTATTTCCTTCCTGCTTACCTGCAAATATATTTGCTGGCTTTTCTTTTTTAAAATCCACTTCATATTCTCTGTAAGAAATTTTCTTAAACACAGGATCTGAATGTTCCAATCTGAAACCAAAAGAGTTATAAACAAATAAATCAGAAGGATAAAGATACCCAGAGATGCCCTTGCTGTTTAATGGATATTTCAGAAAATGACTCCTGGAACTACACTTAACCACGTGCACATTTTGCTGAAGGCAAGGCACACAGTCCAACTCTTTGCAGTGTCTTCTCCTCTACTGAATCTATGACATTCCTGAGCTAGGCCACTTCGTACCAGACATTCATTTATGGTACCTAGCACAGTTTACCCCTGATTTTCCTGGTGGTTTCTATAGGTCCTTTTGACTCTGTTTACGACACAGAGGAAGATGCTTTGACCATGCTTACCCAAGAAAGCATCTGACAAAACACAGTGAAAGAAACCTAAATTTCTCTTTACTCAGCTCCATGCTTGAACTTCAAGACTCACCACAAGGATTGTACAACAGCGTTAACAGCAAGCTCCTGAAGCAGCAATGACCTTGGAGGCAAGCACAAAACTGTTCCCTGACAACAACTAAGGATCTCTCAGCAAGTCAGAAAATTGCTTTCTGAGAAACACGGCAAGTGTCCTTAGTTTTGCAAATGATTCAGGCACCCAGTAGACCACACAATGTTTTCTTAGCAAATATTTAGGCAAGCAGAAGGAAACCAGCACGCAACACTTCTGGAATGGAAGTAACGATGAGGACTGGAGGGATAATAGCCTGTATTTAGATTTATATTTGTTGGTTGGTTTCTTATAGTATGTATGATGACTGGATCCAACAGTAATTCCATGTGATTTTTTTTATAATGCCCTTTCAGGCTGCTCAAGCACTGAGTGGCTGGGCAGAGGTAGCACAGTGAGCTCGCTCCAGTGACATCCAGGGCCCATAAGGGGGAGATCTCTTTCTGTAGGTATCTCTCATACATCCCTCTGCGATGCTCTCTCACAGAAGAAGACTCAGACAGAAGCAATTCATGTTTCAATTCATTTCCCTCTTTAAAGTCACTGATAAAATTTTGCTTCAGTCTTTAAGGGGAAAGACCCAGTCCATAACATTCATTGACGAGCGCTGCCCTAATGTGGCAATGTCCACTGGGATATGCACACATAAGACTACGGGGAGGAAGAAGGAATTTATCAGCGCCAATTGTACAGCTAGAAGGAACAAAATACACAGCTTACTAACACTTCAGAGACCACAGATGATGCCAGCAGGTCTAGTTACGTAACTTTCGGGAACGGCAGCAGCAACGCTGCACGCACAAATAGCACGTTTTCATTTTGTTCTGAAGTGTCTTACAAATACCACTTGTACATGGTAAAAAAATCTCTACAAAGATAAGTCTACTGACACTCAGAGAAGTTGTGTCCTTTTCTAGCCTGTATGACCGGAAAATTAAGGAAATAGTTCAGGAAGTTAATTTTCTTTTCAGCCTCTTTTCAATTATTTAGAACCAAAAGCAGCAAAGTATCAGATTCTTACACTGTATTTAGGCATTCAGCTTCCACTGAAATCACAGTAAGTTACATACCCAAATGCCTTTGGGATCCAAGCCATTAACTCTTTCTTAGTGAGTATCTTTGTAAGTTCTGGTTAGGTTTTTTGTTGTTTGGTTATTGGTTTTTTGTGGGTTTTTTTTTTTAAGTTACATTTCTTTAAGTTCTACAAAACTCATCAGACTTATCCAGGATGTGACTTGCTCTAAATACTTATGTGACATATCTCAATAGGCACCGTGTATGAAAAATTAGTTAATCACAGAGTATTTCACCTGAGATTTGAGGCAGTCTTGAGGGTCTCTACTGCATGAAAACAGTCTATCCACAATGTCAAATTTAACAAAACAGCAGTTCATTCTTATACTGATCCATCCAGTGCAGACGAGAATGAAGTTCTAACTACTAAATTCACATGTCCAGGTCAACACTTAAATAACATTTATCTTCATATTCCTACATATATCTTCATATTCCTACACTTGTCTGTCTTGCCAGTTTGACATTATGCTTATACCAGTTGTATTAAACTTCCAAGAGGAGTTATAGAAATCATAGAAACTCTGTTCTAATTAAGTCTTTAAAAATGAATAGTTAGAAAGTCTAAATCTGAACTGGAAATGTCCTTTCTGTAACATCCAGAAATGCAATACACTTTTTTTTTAAAAAATAATCACAAACTAAAAAGTAAAGAAAACAAGCCATCCACCAATATAAAAAAAAAATGGAGTAGTATTGAAATACACCCTTCAGTGTAGGAGAACAAGTAATTCATACCATTTCATGCCACTTCATGAGCAAACAAAAGCTGTGTATGGTGACTATAGAGAGCACAGCACAAGACTGAAGTCTGTTTTAAACAGGATTCTAAATTATGTCCAAGTTCTGTCATCTGTAGCATTGCACTTGCAGTGTTTATAAACCTGATAACAGTGGTAATACAACATAGTATTTTATATGCTTGATTGGCATATGCATGTTCGCTAGCCATTCTGCAATGCTATCTGAAAGAAACCATGAAATTAGTATTTTTATTTAATGAAATACCGCAATGCTTGATCCTACAACCTTTACTTGGCAGAATTCAGAATGTTCGTTTCACAAAAACTACTGAACGACTCAGAAACAACAAAGCTAGTTCCAAAGTTCATCTGGCTCTGATTTAAATGAAAGTGATAGTATACAAATTGGAACATATTTTTTCCTTCAGCAAATTCTAAAGTCTGCAAGTTTTCGAAATCTTATGAAACCGCAGCTCCTTAACATTGATTAAATTCCATAAACCTAAAATCATTACATTAAAAAAAAAAAAACAACCAACCAAAAAAACCCAAACAACAAACATCAACCCAGACAGATGATTATATAAGCAAGCCCTGGAACATATTTAACAAAAGTGCTATGAAAACATAAAAATAATTCTGTCCACTAACGAAGTAAATAAAAAGGAGCTTTGAATACTTCACTGGCTCCAGTTCAGATCATGCCATTTAAAGTCACACAAGTTCCTCTGAAGTCAACAGATCAGGCTCTAAAGTCCTCCTGGGCTCTAAAATTCCACAGGAGGTGGGAGGCAGAAAACACTTTCGGTCACAAGACAGGACAAGTTTCATCCTTCTTATCCAGCACTTTGTTACCTGGACTTTTCCTCGGATTTCAGTCTGTAGGTCCAGCTAGTGATCTGAGCAGCTATATAGTGCTCCCTGACCTTCAGAGCTCCCACCAAATGCTTCTCTGAGTCTGGCCACCATGAACCAAGCAGAAGCAAGAAAAAAAGATGCAGGCAGTGGAGCCTCATGGTACAGCTGCCTGTTGATGCTGCTCTGGAAGACAAGGCAGAAACTGCTGCTTTTATTGCTGTTGCTGCTTTTAACTTCCCCTCAGAAATGAAATAATTGTGATGCAAGAGGGTAACAGCATTTGCTACGCTCAGGTCATTGCTCCTTACCTCCTCCTCCCCTTACTGACAGGGATCCAATAGAGATAAAAAACTGTTTAAACTACCTTCCTTCCCCTCCTCCACACCACCTTCAGTAAGATACAAGCAGCAAGGAGAAGCAGCTTCAGCCCCGCTACAGACTGTGATTGGGTCTTTGTCTACTGAAGCAGCAGGGTACCAGAGGCAGAAAACAATTACTCAAATTACTTACAATTACAGGATGTTTGACCTGCGTGATTAGAAAGAAGGGGGGCATATTTTTGTCTTCCCAGAAAAGACACTCAGCATGTGTCTGGCATTCATGGAAATTTCCCAGTTAGATGCTACATCTCCTAAAAGATCATTCCTAGTTAGGAAGCAAAATGCTGAGGGATTAGGTGTGGGGACTAGAAGCGGATGCAGAGCTAAATCTAGTTCAGATCACCATATACCGCATACTCGTAACAGCAAGTCAGTAACCCTTCCAAACATGTTGTCAGCTTCAGTTTGATTCCCACTACACTCCCAAGTACCTCAGGTAATGGGTAACGAACAGGCTTCTCAGTGGCAGCTAACAGGTCACCCTGAAGACTTGCCTGTAGTCAAAATCCTTCTGATCTAGTCTTGATTAGGTTCTGTTGATATTTATCTAAAGAGCAATGATTAGGAAAATACCTTTTGATAAGATAATTACCAACGTCAACTATATCAACCATATAAAAAATATTTCCTGGCTTTTGCCAGCAATGAGAAATTTGACTAAACAAGAAAATTATTGAGCATGTTTCCCGTACACTGGGATTATTGGAAAGCGAAAAAATCTCTACCTATTTTTCTTGTGGATAGAAGTTCACAACTTTTTCAATAATGTTTTGCTAATATTTTCATGAAAAAAATTACCTAAACCCCCAAATCAAAATAATTCCACTCCAGATCCAGACAGAAATAAGAACAACATTTCCTCAGACTACTTCAAAATAAAACCTGATCGAATCTAGGTTTGATATATTGTTCAACAGCAGAATGGTCTAACTGGCAGCTTGGTTAATACCATGCAAACTATATGGGACCATATGGCCTTTGAAGAGACAGGGAAGATGGTTGGACAAACATTGATGAAGATCAATAGCTAAATGCTCCCTGCCTAAAACTGAAAACAATCATGATCACTCGGACAGTGTAAGACTACAGACATCTTGAAACAGTTTCAAGGCAGCACACTGAACTTCAAGTTAAAATACCTCCTACTCCATTTGCATGGAGTTAATCCCTTGTTTCCATGAGTCACTTTGACACATACATCAAGTACGAAATTAATTCAAAACCCAGAATCCAAGCAACAATTAAACTGGACCAGAATGTGTGCGCTGATATTGAAGAACAAACCTTAACTAAACACAGTCCAGTATTATTTCATTACTAATTAATCACTGTTTTGATTAAAGAACTCACCATAAGCCTTAGTAAACTACTTCAATAACTTTTTAGTTAAAAGTTATCTTTGTCTCATTTCTGCTCTGGTCCTAACCTCATCTCTGGCTCAGGATCTATTTAAATGCTGGTGCTTAAGAGTTTGATAGCTGGTGTGAAAACACCTGTAATTTAGTTTTTATGAAAGAAATCTCTGGTCAAATGGACAATTCCTTCCTTTGATCCGGAACTGATGTGAAGCAGATGATGCTGAAGTGCCTGGCATGTTCTGTTAAACCTAAATGATCTTGACTTTTAGGTTAGCTTCTGTCATCTCCAATCTCTATCCTTGAGGCTTTACAACACTGTTCCTAAAGCTCCTTCCTGTGCAGGGATTTGAACACCTTCATGTATTCTTATGTGACTGGCTGAAGAGATGAAACTAAAATACACATTAAGCAAGTCTTCCTGTGATTCCGTCTAATGAATTAAGTATTCAAATTTTCCATTATAGGTAGGTTTCTAATACTTCATTCTTCCCTGTAATAAAAAGCTAAAACATTGCAGGCTAAAAATTAATACCCAGAATACCTGCTTAAAATCCCTTGCTTTGTGACTTGTGACTGTGAGCTAGGAATCATCAAAGCTGATATCAATTAGTTACTTATCTTTTATCCATTTTGATGAATTTGGGGGTTGTATTTTTGAAATTTCTTAATGATTCATGCAGTACAAATCTAATGGTAGAAGGAAACAAAATGCATTCTATCAGTGAAATTACTTTTATAAGGGCGGCTGGTAATATTGACAGTTTTAAAGAACAGTATCAAATTAGGCCAGATAGACTTTCCTGTCTAAACTACACTGATTAGCATGTATTACCTTTCCTTAACTCTTTAACAAGTCCAATATTGGCTACTCCCTCCTTTTCTCCTCTTCCCGCACCTCTTGGGATCAATGTAAGATTGAGCTGCCTGAAATTATCTGGGTCAGCCTGGTGGTTTTTTGTTTCTTTAAGCTATTGCATCACATCGTCTCCTCTAGGCTTTGGGAAGTTCCACAGTGTTCGGAAAATCATTATTAGTAATCCAAAGACCTTGCTCCCTTCCACCTTACCATTAATTTCTAGTATCTGCAATTATAACCTCTATCCTCTGTGAAAGTCTAATATATACATGTAATTGTTAGCATTGGTTACTTGCAAGCTATTACTATTAGTCATATGACAAATGACTACAGAATACATTTTTCAGGCTGAAGTCTTCCAAGACAACACAACTTTATTATCTATTCATATATATAGCCATGATGTTAGCTTCTTCTACTTCACAACACTGCACATGCTGCAGACTTCATATTTTATCCTCATTGCTTACCCACATGTTCAAATATAATTTGCATTTGGTCACCAGCAACATCAAAACATCTTGTGGGCAAAAGCCATGCACGGAGGAGCACAGGTCTAGTCTGTACTGGCAAAACAGCCTCTGCAGCACAATGACCAATGTTATTCCCAAAAAGAAGCAGTACCTTTGGGATGTCCTGACACTGAAATGCCAAATTAAAACAAAGCATGGAAAGAGAAGCACAAGCAATACATTTTAACACTAAAAGCAGGTCTGCATCTTCTAACTGGGGAAGATTACTGTCTCTTCTGACACCCAGTAATTATGGCCCCGATTCTTCTTATGTTACACATGAAAACATACTGAAATAGTATACTCACAGTACTGCTCTAAGGCTGACCTTTATAACTAACTGGCATCACCAGTTTTTTTACCCAGAATAGCCTAGGCTGAGTCTGAGCAATCAAGAACAGATAACTCTTCAAGAGCTGTAAAATGGTGATTTGCAACTTTCTGTGAATTAAAGATTAGGACCCACAACAAGCTTGTATCTACTTCATCACAAATGTTATCCTAGACATGACTAAAAGGGAGCTAGTATAGGGAAGAAAATGTTGTAAAACAATTATTGAATTTGCTGCTAATAATTGCCTTAACATAGCCCCCTCTCTCTCAAACACACAAATCGATGCACAATGGTCCAGCAAGCGTACTTTGTTTAGGTGAAAGGATTTCATAGGCAAACAAGGAGTTAATTATTGATCAGCAGTGAACACATGGTTCTGAAGTAGGTGAAAAACAGATAGGGCACTTACCAAACCTTATAGCCACTACCTGGAACAGAAGCCATCAGCTAAACATCTTCACTTCCGCAAGGCACCGAAGCCAAGAGAGGTTAATCTGTGAAACGGCTCATTTTAGAAGTTTAAAGTAAAGGTACTATGTTGAAAACTACACAAGCAGGCAAAAAGAACAGATGGCAGATAAACTTAGGCTTTCTTTCAGACAACTTATTCAAAAGGAATACGCATACACGTTTTGTATTTGATGGCAGCTCATATAAAACCCCATTCTGCATAACTGTTAGAAGGCGGCAGGCTGTGTAACTCGCGTGTGAACACTACAAGGCAGTAAGAAGACAGAGCAGCATTTCAGATTGCTCTGGTGCTAAAGACTTCAGAAGATACAAAATCATGTTGATTTAAACTTAAATACATCCACATCTTTAAAACCTGTATTTTTCCTTAGGAGAAAAGCAAGTGTCCTTGATTACAATTGGGTGTTTCTCCAGCCAATATGTTTGCCAAACCCAGTTACTTAGCAGGACCAAAAACTTTGCACAGCAATGCTGAATCCAATAAACAGTTTCAGATAAAAAGAAGTATCTGATTCTTCGAAATATTGTGAAGTCTAATTTAAGTGTTTTAACAAATTTGTCCAAGACCACTGGCTTTTGGTCTGAAAAAATTAATTTCAAGGAACAAAAAGAGAGGATACACTAGCTTCCTCTCTTCAAATATCATGTCTGGCTCAAAATTTTTGACTGATCCCAAAGAAGCCTTTTTCTCCCCCTCTATTTAATTTTTGCCAGAAAAAAATTCAGTTTGGCCGCACAAAGAATTTTGCTCCTGCTGTAATCCATGTTTGTGTTCTCTGTGTTCCAGTTTGTCTTCTTTACTAAGAGATTTCTTTATTTGCCCACGCTTACAACTGGTATGCTAAATCAGACCAGCTGCCCTCAGGCTAAGTCAGTCTAGCCATTTATTCAATCGGCTTTCTTTCTGTAGAGAATAACGGTAAGAATATCAGTGCCCACAACACAATGTTAACCAGCTGGTACATGATCACAAGAGTTTGCATCTTTTTATCATAAATCCTTGTTGGAACCAAGACAGTCTCTTACCAAGTTGTATACATACCTACTTCAAACAATCGGTATGAGACTTCATATGCGTTAACTTTTTCTTCTTCCATTATGGTTGCATTTTCTACATCAAGGTATGATTTTTTTAAAAAAGTAGACTTGGAACAATTCTTACAAGTTACTAACAGAGAAGGTTATTTTCCAATAGGAAAGCAGATAGGTATGTTTCAGGAAGAAACATGAAATCAGTAAGCTTATAGCATAATAAAACACTAAATTACATCTGTCCCTACAGACTTTACAACACCCAGACAAATTCAAGGCACTCTAGTTCTCTAGCAGAGGAGCGGGCTGTTTGATAGCAAGCTGGTTTAAAAGCTCCACTTTTCCACACCTAAAAATGCAGCCACAGAATGACAAAGTGGAAATTACCCTAATTCTTTAAACACTATTTCCACCCTTCATTATAGTTTAGACTTGGATTAGACTTTTAGAAGACTAAATACAGAAGTGTGCTTCCCATGTATTGCTTTGAAGTTATTGATTTTTTTCTTCTATATTTTTTATTGGAAACAAATCTTTTTTTTTTTGTATTTTAAAGGTATTTCATGTAAATTAAGAACTAGGTATATTAAGTTTGATGACAGAACTTGTGATGGTCATTATTTTAAATTTCTGTAAGGTTATTCCCTTTGCATCATAACCTGTTCCCTGTGCATAACTTTGATTCAGATTCAGTGGAATCAAAATTTCATCCATATCTTCACTGCATGCAGCACCTGTAAACTAGAATGTACTTAAAGTCCAAGAACAAGAGATAGAGATCTAGAAGGCAAGTAAAGAGCCACAAGGACTCTAAGATGTGCAGTGGGAAAGGGACTCCCGAAAAGCAGAACTTCTCAGGAGCTATTTTGATGTAGAGGCAAAATTCAGGCAGTCAATGACCACACTGGATTTGCCAGAAGCTGTAACTGAGGTTACTATCCTTGCCTATGTTTAGAGCAGTTCCTACAGCAGCAATCTTTACTTCTAACATGAATTTTTAATAGCAGTCACAAAAGAAGAAAAGGATTAACACATACAGTATAACTGCTGCAAGCGTACCCAGGTCAAATTTGCTTGCTCAGGTGCAACCACTTTGATATCCAGCCAAGCAAAGCACCACATTAGTCGCCAAGCATTGGGGTTTGATACTAGATATTTCTGTGCTACAAATGCCGTAAGACATTAAATATCAACGGTGCTGATGGAGCGAACTTGCCAATAGCTTCCAGTTCTGCTGCTCCTCTGTTTTCCTGCTAGGGTCAGAGCAAAAGGCCCTCATCAGTTTATACTTCTAAAAAAAATAAATAATGAATAAAGTCATGCCACTTACTTCCATCAACAGCCTGACAAAGAAGAATGTGATATTAACTCAGCATACTGGAGACCAGTGAAAGACTAATTCACTTTCCTAAAGGAGAAGAACAGACACCTTTTAGGGAGAGGGATGTTTCAAAAGATTCCGACACAGCAAAGGAAAAAAAATATACATCCCTGCTGGTTATTTTAAGACATACTCCCTCTCTGCTCCCCTCCAAATCCCCTTATTTGTTGGGTGGAGGACAGCTACTTCCTTTGTTACCCAAAAGCTCAGAACATTTTTGAGATTGGTCTGATAGGGAAAATCCTATGGCATGACTCAGTGGGTGTGGTTAAATTTTAACAGGTTTCAGCTTGCAATACTCATTTATATAGACATTGCTTAAGATATTGTTCAAGAAAGAGGAAGTGAAGATAGATATCAAAAGAGGAAAGCCAATTTAAGCATAGTACACAGAACTTCATTACAGGCTGTCATGTACAAGCATGGTACCGAGGGCAGCCAAGACAGAGACTAGTTGTGCCAGGAAAGGGACCAACCTTCCTACTCAACAGAAAATTCAGTCAGTTGCAGACATCCAACTTCAGATTACCTTGCAGAATGCAAGTGGGACATTTGGGAGACAAGGATGCTACCCTGAAAGCTGAACAGAGGTTAAACGAACCTAGTAAATATAAATATATCTATACGTATATATATACACACACAAATACGATAGTCCTTTCCTCTCATTTTCATTAATAAAAATCTTAGTTTTTACAGGGCAGAAAGTGGATGCTAAAGCCTGGATGTGCCTACAATATTTGAATTCATAAACAACTCCATGTATGTTTACCCCCAAAAGGAAATCTTGCTATTAGACTACCAGCTAGTGTAGTTGAGGCAGACAAGTAGCCAAAATTGAACCTTGCTCTAGCATAGCAATCTTCTCCCTTTATGCTCAAGCTCTAATTCTGTCAATATAAGACTGTTCTTGCCTTCATTACAAGATGAACAGACTACATACTAATATTCCTCCTTTGTCTCCCAAAAAATTCCATCAAAACACTAGTCTTTCTCAAATATAAATCTAAATCACCTGGTTAGTTACAGCTATTTTAGTTTAAGATGGAGTCAAACTTTCCTAGTAAGATGATCACTTATTTTCTTTCAGCTTTCAAAATCTTCCTCCAGCTAGAGGAAACAATCATTCATAAGTAGGGAAATACCCAGATAACTCTCAAGTGAGTTTAAATGGGAGGAAAAAAATAGCCAAAAATTGACATTTTCAGGAATCAGTAATGAAGCCAAAAGCATTAGGCTTCTACTAGGAAAGCAGATTTTGCTTCCAATATAGAAAAAAAAAAAAAGTCTTCTGTTGAAAGGAAATCGAAGCAATTATGGAGAAAGAAATCCCACCTCTTAGTGCAGTGTCTGTATCAGAATGAAAGTGATTTATTTATATTACACACAAAGATTTTTATTAAAAAGGCTGGTAATGGAACATTTTATTTTAATGCATCAACTTGATACAAGGTTAATTACAGAAATTGTGTATAATGTTGTATAAGTCACATGGATGGGTTATTTAAAAAAAGATTTGATAATTAGAGAAGGACATCTCTTATTTTAGTTACATTGTAAAGTGCCTCGTATAGTCATATTCTATCGTTGGAATGACCGCCTGTACAAATTTCAAGAAAATAAGAAGGTACCTGAGTTTTTTGTTAAGGAAAATGTGGAATAGCTAGAAATCCTGTAAAACTAATCAGAAGTCGCATTCAACGGTCCACTCAATAGTATATCTTGCTAACAGGAAAATAACACCTAGCAATTATACAATTGAGAGACTGGGAAATTAATACAGCAGAACTCTGGTAATGACAGCTGATGCTTGCCCAAACATACAGACCGTTCTGGTTTAAGTTCATGCAGGGAATCAGGAAATTTATTTTTCAATAAATCTTACAACTCCCTCTCTGCTTCCCCCGCCCCCACCCCCGCCTCACTTTACAATCCCATTTACATACTTAATATTCGTTACTAACAAATGCCAAGTTAAATTGCACCTAGCAAGGCTAATCCCTAGCTACCTTCCTGTGGCTGCAGGGAAAGCAGGCTCCTCCTCAGTGTTTCAGTGGCTCAGAAGAAGAAATAGGTTCCTGTTCTGAACCATCCTTTGCAAGAGCTCCTTCCTGTTGGTGAGGGAAGTAGAGAGATTAGCTTTGCTAATAGGCCTCAATCTGCAGGCTGGAGTATATTGGACAATTATAAACTAAAGCGTCTGTCCACCTGGGACTGAGGCAGACAGCAAACTGAAAAATTAAAATAAATCACTGTTTTCAACTGACAATTAAGTTACATCGGTACTGGATATAAGTAAACCCAACTATTTTGACACGTCAGTCTCATGGATCATTTCTTGACAAACACAAACTACATAATAATAAGGG
Organism: Falco naumanni; assembly: GCF_017639655.2. Taxonomy (NCBI): domain Eukaryota; kingdom Metazoa; phylum Chordata; class Aves; order Falconiformes; family Falconidae; genus Falco; species Falco naumanni. The sequence goes on along the minus strand of NC_054058.1, from coordinate 7,145,782 downwards.
AAGAAAATGCCTGTTCAAAAAAATTCTCAATTTGTTAAGTAATAGCAAAAAAAGTAACCAAAATCTTGAAAATAAGCTTCTTTAACTGTTGAAGAGTAGAAGACTTGAACTACCTTGCCAGAAAAGTTATTCTCCATTTTGGTTTCAGTTGCTTGCTGTACAAATTGAGCAATTCCCAACTCATACAGTGAATGAGAATTTTACTGATTCAGGGCCTACAGCTGCTCAGTAATCCCCCCTTGCTCACCTTACAGCAGCAAAAGAACACCATTTTCAAAGGATGCACTTGCTTCTAAGATGGAGGTTACTTCAGTCAGAAAGCATACCATCAATTACTACAAAGCATAACTAAGATCAGTCACCTTGCAAAAAGAAAATTCTAATCGTGAGGCATTTGATATTGATGTTCAGAACATGTTCAGTCATTTTCATTGCTTTTTTTGTTAGTTGCTCACATGCAGAGTAGAGAATAATGGGACCTCTATACCTTTCAGAAATTAATCTCAGATTCAAATCTAATACAGGAACTGCTGTACCAAAAGGAGGGATTACACTCTGGAGAATCTACAAACCTCCAGCCTCATTCTCCTGCACTGGGATCTGTTTCACACTCACAGTTACCTCCTTCATAGCCCTACAAACAAGGGCTCAATCCTGTCCCTTCAATCCTACCTGCTTCCCTCCCACCCCACCCCCCCATTGCTCTTGTCACCCTCCCTCCTCTGCCCCTAACAACTGATTAACAAAGTTTGTTTGCACAAAGGAGCTCATCCTGGAACTGTAGTAAGTGCCACCACAAGCAATTGTTTACTGCTTTCACACACAACTGCATTCCAGTTTAGCAACCTTGAGGTAATGGCTTCTTACACTGCAAGACATTTCTAACAATACCATGTAGTAACAAAAAAGGATACATGTGAACTCCAAGTTCTCCACCACCTTCTGCAACAGTCTCAATTATTTTCTTCATGACTTCTGCATGCCTGAAAAATAGAGCAGAAACAGTGGAACTATTTTAAGCAAGAAGTAACTCCCTCAGCTAGATTAGGTTTTGTGCCTACTAAATAGTTTTGGACAGTTCTCTTCAGAAGTAAGAGGAAACTATCAGTTTATTGAGGAAAAATATCTCAACAGTAACTGAAGGTTTAATACTAACCTGATGAACACAACATTATTTGCCAGCTCCTTACATTCACAAGGAAAGCAAAAACTGTTCTCAGCTACAACGTATTGACTGTCATTCGGGCACTCAGTCTACATGTTGCTTGTCACTAGTGCAATTTTTAATTGCTAAATGTCAAAGAAGCTACCAGGTAAGTCCCCAGAAGGTAATCCTCACCAGCAAGCCACCAGAAGTTCCCAGATGACCCCTGAAGAAGATGCCCAGAAATTGCTGCAACTTTTTTAGCTACCTCTGCTGCACTCTTCAATTTGCAGAACTTAAGAGGTATCTAACACTTAACTTACAGTTTCCTAGGAAACGCAGGCCAAATCAACCCTGCATGAATTCAGAACCGTTGCTCTAGGACTGACTTAAGGTATGGAAACTTTTTCTGGCAATAACTTAGGTTCTATGGCAGATCAACAGCTTCTAAGCCAGTTTCTTCTCTCTCATGACTCTGTTATTGTAAAGCCCTACAGGGGAGGACAAACATATCCTCAGGTCACTGTATTTCGATATTAAGTCATCAGTGACATACCAGACCTACTACGAACCACAGAAACATTTATGTACAGAGCTGACTGTGGGAATAAAACATAGAATCACATAATAACTAAGTCTGGAAGAGACTGGTTAACTTCAGTCCAACTCTGAGCAGTAAACTAGAACAGACTGCCCAGGACCTTGTCTGGTCTGGTTTTGAGTATCTCCAATGATGAAGACTTCAAATCTTGTGATGACCAGTTACAATTCAGAAGTAATGGTCTTGTGTTCAGGATAGTTCTTGTACCACATAAACCAGGGGATGAACTACATACTAAATCAGAGTGGATATCTACAGTGTGATCAATTTGTGTTAAAAATATATAACTAAAACATCAACTCATCTGTATAACTCAGCTTACTTTTATCTAGACTTTAGCTTTGTTTTAAAATCATGATTCTGTAGGCAATCAGTGACATCATACAGGGTGATGGACGTTCACCTACACAACACTGCAAGCTATTTAACAGCAGCACTTGAAAATACCTGCCCTGAAACAACCTATGTGCTACTGAGAACAAGGGAGAGTGGTAAGCAGAGTTCGCATGACTTACTGACCATGCTTTGATACTACTACGCAAATCCAAATAGCTGACCAGCAACTGGCATTTAGTAGTTACCTCCGAAGTTAATCATGCTGCCAGCCACCGCAAAGGCAAGGAAGGAAGATGTTGCAAAGTTACCAAGACATACTGTAAACAGGAACACGCAAGTCTGGGGAAATACTAAAGGTCAGCATTTGTCATTTGCTGTGCTGTTGGTCTTTGCAAATCAGCTAACCCTCACAGATGATTCCAATTCTGGATCCTCACGATGCCCCTGCGGAACACATGCTGCATCGGGTGCTAAGGCCTGTTGCTTCTATATAGGAACCTGGCCACTGTCGAAACTTAAGCTTTGACCACATCCATAATGGTGGACTATTTTTTGTACGGGCACAGAGTACAGGTTACTCCTACAGCTACTAGAAGTCTTTTAACAGGATACTGGCTGAACTTCATACACTTTAGAGATATTTCCTCTTTTCTGTTTTCTAAGGACTAGTTAGGTATCTGGAATTCACACAATGACCATAGTAATGGTCATTCTTACTGTCATACAGTTACTCATGAAAAGCTTTGCCGGTGCTTTATAAACTTTCAAAAGTTTGTTTCCTGTTCTCAGTTTTCATGTGTAAGTAAATTTTGAGGAATTAATATGAAGTATGTATACCAAACAATGGAAAGAAATAAGATAACTGGAAGAAATGTCATCTAAAATACCCTGCTATCTAGAAATCTCTTTTGTTTGGTTGGTTTTTTGTTTTTGTTTTGGGGTTTTTTTTCTAATTTTACTTCTGAATAAAAGTCCTGCAGAAGTAACTCTTTAACTCCAGGTGACTAAATACACTACATGCTCACCAATGCTTGTTCCAGGAACTGTTTGTAGATCACTTGAGTTACCGAACAGATCAGACATTTAAAACATCTACTAAAGTCACCTAATTTACTTTTTGGCCTATCAACTGACTCTTGAGGTGGTTCAAGTAATATAAATGAGTTATTCACATTCCAAACCAGAAATACTGCTTTTCCTATTGAAAATAAATTGAAATATACAGAGTTAAAATCATCCATTAAGGTGTTTAAAATAAGTTGAAAGAAGTAGATTGCTTAGATGACCCTTTAAGCTCTCATTAGGAATGTTCACTTTCAAACTGAAGAACCCCTCTCCTGTTTTGCAATTAACCAAAGCAAGCTGTCAGTCAAAATATGTGTCATTAACTTCACATTGGAATTCAGCTGACATACTGACATTGTCTGAATTATCAGTGGGTATTATATAATCAGAAAGTAAAAGGAAAACATAAAAGCCTTCCTGGCATATGGGGAAAAAAAATCCAACACCAGAAATTATTCATTCCCTGCCACCTTGCAGTTACTAGACATAAAAGGCCTTCCACAGGACTTTCAGTGTAGCAGACAACAACTATAAGCTTCCATGAAACAGGGTAAAATCCAAGACTTTTTGGAACAAGGTACTTTTTTTTAAAAAAAAAAAAATCAACCAACAAAACCAGACACTGAATCATATTCAAAGTAAGCGCTCACACACAATGAAACAGGTGTGGAAAACCCCACAAATGTCATCAGTACGAGAAACGTTCAGAATCTGCAATAGTCAAGTTAACCTGAAGACCTACAATTCTCTGATCCTTGTAGTTGCCTCTAGTCAATTCCCTACAGACATTTAGAGTAGATAAGAAGAAAAAAAGTACAGAAGCCCATCACCATTTCTTCTGAAATAGAGAAAAACAAGCCCCTGGAATTAGTGCAAGTAGTTCAGATCTCACTGTAAATGTGTTTAGCATTAACTAATTTGATAGTTCTTTCATAACACGCACATAAAAAAGTTGAGAACTGCGATTAAATCAGGTTGCAGCAATTCATGAGGAAGTTGACTATGTTCCTCCCAGTAATATAAAAACGCTGACAAGAGATACAACTTACAGCACAGCTGCAAGATGAACAGTTTCAACTAAATACTAAAAATAGAAGCAATCTCAAGCAGCTGACAGAGGCACCCAACTGCCATTTCTTTCCTTTCTCTGACGCATGACGTAAGGATATACACATCACAAGAAACAGCCAACTAAGTTCAGGACCATCCAAATACCTTATGTTACCCAATTTTTCTAACGTGTACGGAAGCAACAGCAGCAGAGCTAGCTGAACATTGGTACTGCCTAGCTAAAATAAGAACAAACCAACGTTTTTAGCTACTATCTTTCCCCACAGAAGCCCAGACCTTCTTAACTGTTAGCCTCAACAATTCAAGAAAATAGAATAGCTCACCTTGTGGAGTAAGAGAATATACTTAAAACATCCATTTTTACGCTGTTAGCCTCTTTCCTCACAGTCCCAAGATGACCTTTTCAAACCCTCCTGTCGTTAAGCAGTTGCCAGTCAACTAGACTGCTTTTTAAGGAGGACCAGACGGTTTTCTCCACATTTAAGACTACTGTCAAATCTGTCTCACTGCAGTATCAATCAGCTCTTTCAAGCTTAAAAGACTAATTAGAACAAGTCTCATGATGCCCACAATTTCTTCAAGTGTAGATGTGGATTACATAATCCACATTCACTGGCTTCAGATGAAGAAATGAAAACATGCAGATTTGTTTTCATAAACTCTTGACTTTTCAGTTAAGAGCTGTTACCCATGAAGACTCTCTATTCAAATTCACTGACTAGCACTAAATTGGTTCTTACTCTGCAAAGGTGTCTGCAAAATTAAGTAGATTACATTGCAGCCACAGCCCAGTATAAAACCCTGTGGTGGTGTGCCACCCCTCCTCCCCCACGCCATCCCTGCCTAAGCCATATCCACCAGTGGGGGTTGTAATGGCTGCACCCAACTTACTCTGGAGCTTGGGGGATGGATGGCAACATGGTAGCCACGGGCTGTCTGGAACAGTGACCCAGATGTCTTGCTGGTATGCAAATACAACTGTAAGACAATCATCTAACTCCATAAAAAGTGGACATCCCTGGGCCCACTGAACTCTCCGGCAGGGCAGTGGGCTGCCTGCCAGGCGAGATCTCCCCTTGAGTAGGGACAGCTCTCAGGGTTGCTCTTCCAGGTTGGGAGATTCCTTGCTGCAACAGATTCTCAGTAAGCGAATAATAGCATGCTAAACTTTGAAATCTTAACTAAGTGACGTAAAGGATAGATTGTGCATATATAATCCTTTAGACATAAACCGTTGACCAAGTCTGGGACTAGGAATGGATCCAGCTGCATCTAGACTCCTCTCTGTGACGGAGTTTAGAAAGTAAGCAATGTCTAGCTATGCATTCAATCCCCATTAACTCATTGTAGTCAACATAAAATGATTCACTTCTAGTGAAGTTAGGTTAGTGATGCATCTGTAACTGTATTAGTGACTGTGCCCCTGAAGGACAACTGCAAGCCTGATAAGGGGAACATTCTACTCCACGAGGGGCCAAGAGCCAGTTAATTGCTACAAAGACAAGAAATCATCAGGACAAGACTGTAGCTAGAGGAGATCACAACCATGAACTCAGTTCAGGACTAAAAGACTCACTCCCCACCTCCCTCAGACATGTGCAGTAAATTAAAAATACACTGTAACTTTAAACAAAAATGAGAGATATATAGACCGACAGAAAGCTACTATGCATAACTAATTACTAGTACTATCTTTTAGGTAGAGTTTGGAAAATACATATGTATAACTAGAATGTATAAATATTATTCTTGTTCTTCTGAGTTTTGGGCTTGTTTTGTGGAATACTACCTAGCCCCCAGCTTTGCACATATCTGTAATAAAGAAATACCTTGACTACGTGTGTCAATTGGCTCTTGCAGACTGGATGAACGATCCCACTTTTTGGATTACACAAGGAGGTCCTTTCTGAAGCTCATGACTTGACAGAAGGGTGTCCCTCACAGTTTTGGCTGACATTGTCCTCTATGCAGTAAATAATCCAGTGTACCTTGCCACTGACTCTTGTTAAACCAGTCACATTTACCATTTGTTATATCAATAAAGTATATTGTTGCTTCTCTCAGAGTGAAGTGCGTGATTCCACCCACAACACACCCACAGGGCCACCTAGTCAATGAAGGCTGTCCTGCCCAAATATCTGGTCATCATTGTTTCTCTTGAGAGTGCCCTCCCAGCCTGCATTCATCAACAGGAGCTTTTTCCCAAACAATTTATTAACAGAGCTAATACTAATCACTAAATTAAGCCTTGGCTTTAAGCTTTTTCCCCTCCTTTTCTTCTATTAATAATCTTCCTAGTCAGTCTGTTAAGCCTTTCTACATTAATTCCACCTGACACTCCTTCAAAAACACTAGTTGCAAAAAAAGGTACATCCACTTCTTTGTCCAAATCCCTGCAGACAGCAAAAAATAAGGCAAAGTCACTAACAGGTTGACCTATTAAGACTGATATGTTCATATAAGGTACAAGAATACCTTATGGGATCAAACCAAAGGTCTGCCTCGTCCTGTTTATTATCTTATAGTAGTACATGCTTAAGAAAGAGGCCAGGGCAAGCACCTAGTAATCCTTCCTCCAAAGTGCGACTAGTTTCCAGCAGTATGCAATCCAAGGACTTTCTAATTCTGAAGCATTCTAGTAACTTCACTTTTGACAACTCTTTGACAATTTTTTTTTAACATCATATTGCTTAAATATTTAACCAGGTGCTGTGTGCAGAGTTTAATCCTTTTTCTTGCTTTGGACACGCCAGCAGTGAGTAGCATTCAATGTCACCAGTTTTTCTATCAGAAAAAATGGAACACCTGTTACTTCACCTTTTGTGGCATTCATAATGAAGGTCACTGACATCATAAGTCCCTCCTCAGCTGCCTTTTCCAGACCTGAAGGGCCCCATGTTATTCAATCATCTCTTACGGGAAAAAGCTTCATAACCTGTTAGCCTGGCCAGCTCCTCTGTATCTTTTCCAGTTTTAGTCATCTTTCATCTCACGGACTACAGAACAGATGACCAGAGCTGTACTGCAGTATTCGACACGTGTGTGGTCCCACAGATTAATAGAGGCCTTACGCTGTTTTCTGTTCTATTTTTTATTCTTTTCTTAAGTTGTAAGTTCTGCTTCCTGTACTAGTTGAGCACTGAGACTGACATTTTCACAGGTCTATTGTGTTAGTGTAGACTTAAACCCAAGGATTTAAATACCAACAATCAAATTTAGCACTTTAAACTTTTCTACAAGACAGCTAAATTTGGGAAAAAGCTATTTCCTGGTTCTACAGTGGCTTCTCTGCTAAATATTGTCTAGATATAAGCCTGACTGCTTGGTGAAAGCAACGACCCTTGTAAAGCAGTGGTTAAAGAACTATGAACTGGAAGAAGTGTGAGAGACAGATTTACAAAGCCCATGAATATACATCCTCATAGTAAGATCAAAAGTTGCCACAAACTACTTTGTGCAAAGTTCCCTTTCACCCTTCCCAAGATTATGATCTTATGATGAAATAATTCCTAAACCAGAAATGAAGAATGTTTTGAATAGGCAAAAACAAACTTACAGTAGTCAACAGCAAGCTGATTATTTGACACCTCAACTAGTGACACAGATCCCAGAAGCATTTCTTTAAGTCAAAAGAAATTGTAATATTTAAAGGGGCAATGTGGACTTTTGGTTTGTTTTTTTTTTTAAACATATGCAAGACTACAAAGGATGTCCCATTTTTAAAATGAGATAAAAGCCCAAACTCATATTTATGAACTTCATACTATCAAGAAGCTGAGGAATCACACTGTTTAAGATACTGGCTCTGTATCACTAAGACACCCTAAAGGATGTTAGGGTTTACATCTAAGATGAAAGGCACCTTTCAAAGACTTAGAAAAAATATCTGTGCAGCTAGCCGAACTACAGACTCCCTATGTCTTGGGTGAACAACGTGGAAAATGCAACAGAAAAGACCCTTAAACCCACAAGTGTGTTTTGTACTTGTTTTCAACAAGTGGCTGTGGTTCATCCCGCAGTGCCAGTTCTGCTTACCGAAAGTGGCCCACTGAGCACTCACATTCCATGTCGAGGCTCCACAGCAGCGAGCCGGCCCCCTTAACAACTGAAAGTTTGAGAACAGGTTGAGATCGTTTCTGCCCCAATATTTCAGTGTGGCAATTAAAGGACCACTATTTATCAGTGAAAAGTTTCAAGGACTTCTGGAGGAGCAGAAGGGAGTAGTTATTACAAAATAGGAAAGAGTTATTTCATGTTCAAATAGTGCTTTCTGCTCTCAAAGTGTTTCTTTTATAAAGTTTAGTAGTCTGCCATCTTCTGGAGTCCTTAGGAAAGTGGAGGAAAAGTAAACCAGAGCTAAGGCAGCTCTAACTGCAGAATACACTTGTGGCAGTAAGCACTGGAATGACTTCAGAGAATCACCAATACCTTCCTTTCATTCTGCCTCAGAAGCTTACAGACCGTTACGGCTGTCAACTGTGGAAATATGTCCAGAAAACCCAAACTAAATGCTTAACAAGACCAGTGAAGTGCCTTGTATCTGCATGCTGAATCAGACCAGGAACACTTACCTGCATGGATGAACTGAGCACATAGGAGGTGGAGGAAGATGAGGATGGTTTTCAATGGTCACTGTTTTCTTGACGTGATCTTGACTAATATCTTCATACATATGCTCTACTGTTAAAGGCTGCCGTTGCTATATAGGAAAAGGGAACATGAGAACAAAAGCATTACTAAAAGAATTTTTTGCTCCTTCTCAGCGATTTTGATACCATTAACAGATAAAACACCATAAATTACAAGCATCTCATTTACAACAGTTCTGAAGGCACACTGAAAGAACCAAGTGTGTTAAAATCCATATGGTGTATAAATTGTACTGCACAAATTTTTGTTTGTAATATACAGGTGAATGCTAAAGTCAATATATTTGAGAACCATCTAGGTTCCCATCTAGGTATTTGATCTGTAAGCCCTAACCAACTTTAGATCAAGAAATTTATTCGTTAAAGGAAAGAGTGATTTATCTAATCCTCTCCCTCTGATGATGATAAAACCACATACCTGCTTACCTGACTGAGTTTACTGGGGTTATTACTAGCTCTACAGAACAAACAAAAACTGAAATGACAGAGCATGATTCGCTTCCTTCTACATGTGCTCAGTTACCAAGTATCATTTTCAGTGAAATTGTTCCTACTTCCTGCAAGTACCTTAAGTCCTAGCTGCAACCCTGACTCTGTAATGGTTTTCTCACCATTTTTTCCTTTAAATTTCTACTGCAAATAAACAACAAAATAGCCTTGCTATTTGACATGGTGAGTCTAATTTCAGAGAAGTGGGGGAAAAAAACCAGCATAGCTATACCTCATCATATCCAAATAACCAGAGCCTTGGAGTTTGGTAGTATTTGTCGTAAGTGATGTAGAGGTCATAAGTTCTAGTCTGTAGAATAGCATCTTCCCCTCCAACATCAGCTTTAGCTTTGTTAGCTTCTACAATCTGTCTTGTGTCAATCGTTGCCTGGTTCAAGGTAAGAATGACAATATTAGTAAAGTCTTGTTTGGGTTCCCTCCTTTCCCATCGTAAGTAGTTACATAAAGCTGTAAAACTTAAATTAATGTTCTTAAGTGAGCATTAAAAAAAATAGGCTTTTGTTTGTATCTTTAAATTAAGAGTATCAGTTTCTCTCCCAACAAGTGGGCTTGGGTTTTATTTTTGGCATTTTATTTTTCAAAAAAAGGTCTGGCTTCTTAAGGAAGCATGCAACTAAATTGTCACATCCCCCTCCCTTCTTTCACCAATAACTTTTGAACCCAACAGACAATTCAGAAGGCAGAGTCCTTAGTTTATGCAGGTTCATGAAGACCTTAGACAAAGAGGTCTTTGTCTAAAAAAATCTAAAAAAAAAAAAAAGACAAATCACTTTTTTTTCTCTCATGACAGTCTGGTGCATCAGTATAATCTATTGAACCTATAAGCCAGTCATCCTCCTCATGTAAGCCTCAAGAACAACCACTGCATTTTTTACCTCTTATGAATACAGCATTATGTGTAAGCAGAGCAAAAAGGATCAGCAAAAACTAGGAAAATTACTGTGATCAAAATCTTTGAGGACCTAAGGTTACTGCAGTAGGTTGGCAGGACACAAATCCATAGGATACCAGGCTCAGTAATCCCACTGCTTATAATGAGCTTGTTATGTCATCCATTTGTTACCATTATTTTTACTTTGCATGTGCTCATATTGGTGATAAACATTGTAACAGACAAGACAGAGAACTCTTCACTCACATCATCTGTCTCCAATAGCCCACTTTCTTCATACTCTGAAAAGAAGACCCATAAAATTCTATGTTCAGCTTGTAGCTAGTCATCATATTCCTCATCCATAAACAACTCCTTTAAAACAATCTAGATGTATCTAAAAATGTTTTATTCAAGTAGACTTCCCAATCCCCAAACCAGACTAAATGTTTTTAATACAGGTTTAACCAAGACTCCAGTAACTACATGATAAGCAATCCTTAAGTGGTTTTAAGCAGGCAGATTGAGTTTAAGCATAGGTATAAAGCCGGAAGGAAGCTGTGCTAAATCCCTGATTTATACTTGCTCGGATCTGTTCTGCTACTCAAATTAATTTCCCAGTCACTAACATTCACATAAGTTTTGGCACAAAAGTTAGAGTAAACATGCATAAATAAGACCATACAAAAGATGATAAAGAACATGTGCCTGCTGAATTTTTCAGCATGCATCCCATGAAACGAAAGAGTAGTGTTTTCTTAGGGTGTACTGCTTTAGTTAAAGACCTGAAATAAAGCACATCCCACCCAATTTAAGGAAATACCTTCCATGTCTGCAGCCTCTCCTTCATCTTCCTCATCATCATCTTCACAAGATGCTGAGCATTCTGGTATTTTTATATTATCCTTTAGAAGTTAAATTGAAAACACTGCTTTAAAGACTGCTGCATCTACACAGCCTAACAGTCCAGTCAATACATACAGTGAACCAGAAAAGTAATTTCTGCAGTATTAAGAAGGACTATACTGAATTCAAATATTTGCTTATTAACCTGTCTTAGTTTCAAAGTCCTAGTATGACAGTAAAAATTCTCCTTTGACTTTGTAATCTGGAATGATTTAATTCCTAAGCAAAGAAGAATAAACATGGTGTTAAACTTAAGCCTATAGCTTTTCTTCAAAAAGCCCACCTATCTCAAATGAAAGGCTATGACTAAACAGGGAGGTCAAGATTTTGCATGTCCTAAGCCACAGCTAACTATGCAGCAGTTATCATAGAATCACAGAATATCTCAAGTTGGAAGGGACCCACAAGGACAATCGAATCCAGCTCCCTGCTTCTTGCAGGACTCCCTGAAACTAAATTGTATGACTGAAAGCATCATTCAGTTCCATGATTGTTTTTAAAATACAAGAGAGTCCCAAAAGTTTATCATATTTTGATATCGTTGTCTGAGGAAGCACAGTCCAACAGAAATTAATATGGCACAAGCCCTCAGCCAATTTTTTCTTTTGGGTGTTGTGGGCCCATGCGTAGCATCTGAAGCCAACAGACAACCCCAGTGAAATTCAGAAGGGGAAGGTCTCAATTTACACAGGTTTCATGAAAACTTTAGGGGAATACACCAAATAACGATTACAATTAGAAACTGCTCTAACTGTAAGCATCAGGTGGCTGATTTCCTCATTTGAAAAAAGAAAAAAAAAAAAAAAGGCCAAAACCAGTAAGAAACTAATTTGTGAAGTGCTTTGGGAAACGGAATGTTAGCAGAGAAGGACTTGACCTTCTAGATTGGACTTGTTGTCCAAGAAATGAAGTACTGCAAAACTAGCAAATTTTTCTACATATAATATAAGTGAAATCAAATTCATAACACACAACAGCAGTTACAAATCACATAAGATTCTACAGGTATTGTGTTTTGCAGAAATAGTGAACACCTTTAGGTACTCCTCAGAGTGTTTCTTTCACCGTTATGTTACTGACTTGTACTGACTTGTGAAAAAGTAGTATTTTTACTACGTTCAGCAGTCTGACTTGAAATACACGTACTCCACAGTTCGTCGTATCAACAGCATTTTGAGCTGTTTACAACTGTGCGGTACCGTGTGGCAGCCCATTCTTTCCCCAAAATTTTTGGAATCCAAAGCTTTCTGCTTTGATGGTTTAAGAAACTCTTGTAGCATACAGACAGAACTCCACTTTAACAACCAACTCATCTTTAAAAGTATTCTGTGTCTCTGACTTTCTCTGCATTTCTTAAACATGTTAGCTAACATGATTCCAGTTCAAGTACTTCCAACTGTTCTGTTTCCTGAAGGCATAAGTTTCGGATTTGGCTCCTGCTGCAGAGTGACTTTTTGGAAATCTGCAGAAACTGATGACTCTGTAAGACAGATACACTTTTAGGACTTCTAAACTTGAGGGCACAAGCCAGTCATACAGGACCAAATATGTTTAAACCCTGCCTGCAGTAGTTAAAGATTACAAAGAAATACTTTACATCCCTACATTATTTTTCCATATAAAAGTTTATTTACACTGGATCTCCGAACATTAGCTTCTTAAGACACAAAGGTGCAGTATCACTGTAAATAGAATTTCATTTTCAGTTTGTATGAGTTTGGCACAAGAGCACACTGGCTAAAACATTCCAAAGAGAACACTGCCTCAGTAAACACACAGTAATAAGGGGGGGCACGTGCTTAGACTAATATCACGGACTCTGAAGGTCGAGGTGTATATGCAACACACCTAGTGGTAAAGTATACTTTAATCTTTCACAGGCAGTACTAGATTACTGCAGGTAGGACTTCTGCTACCTTTAGGTCCTGTAATAAAGCAAAAGGAAAATCCAGGAACAAATACCTTATTATCTAGTGTGATCTCCTTAACTGCTTCTGTTGCACCCACTATACCTGTCAATCAAACAAGAAGTTTGCATTTAAAAAGATTTTGTTACAGAATAGTACAGAAAGAGGTTGCAAAGATTTCAGAAAGCAGCACGTGACCTTTCCAAGTTACATCTCACAATAATTTTGATATTTGAAGAACTGTTTATTTGCTATTGGTAGCATGCTTGGTGCTGGACATCTATAAATAAATCATACTAGTAACATGGAACAACAGCACAGCTCTTGCACGTCATTCAAATTTTGTTGATGGAACACCACAAAGTAACTTGGATTTTTATTTTCAGGAATTTTTGCATAAAAGTGAGTTCAGGATAGGCATTCACATCACAATAATGGAACTCCACTTCATAGGCAAGGCATGCATTTATGAATATTTCTGAGCATCTTGAAAGCAAGGTGTTCATGACAAAACGTAATATAGCAGAACACTCAATGCTTTTAGTTGAGAGAAAGGGGGGGTAAAAACCATCCCTGTTAGCTTTCTAGTTTTACTGCAGCTCTCACCCAGTACTCTTTGCCATACATGACAAGATCCTGCTTTGACACAGTTCAGCTGAAAAGAAGTTAGATTATTATGGAGAATGAACCTGGAATCAAGCAACTGCTCATCTGAAATAACTATTCAAAGAAAAGGAATGCCAGTTGAATGCTGCTTGAAAACAATGCACTTCTAGTGGCTGTGATCATTTACATACATTTTTTCCTACCAGAAAAAGTGGTGTTATAAAGGACATCTATACAGATGGGGGGGAAACAGATGGGTTTTTAATCTCCTTTGACAGTGTTTGGGGAGCTGGCTAAGGTCTAGTCAGCGTTGCAGTTGTGCTACCACAGCATAGTGCCCAAACCAGTCAACCCTAAAAAGAAAAACTTGGCAGAGGAGCCTGTCCACAGCAGGGAGGGAGAATGCATCCTTAACCTTAATTCAGGGATTAAGACAAAGCTATGTCAAATTATTTCTTTGGTGTGTGGTGTTCGATTATGAACTCTGATACACTGAAGAATTGTCAGTGATCAAAACCGTACATCTAAAGAAACCAAAGGCATCTTTTCCCACCCTTTTTCTCCCCAGCTTGGCTGAACTATTTAGGCAACTTCTTCCACATTACAGCAAAAAATTTACTGCACAGGAAGTAAAAACTGCATGGAGTACCTTCTAGGTTTGAAAATGTTGGAGAAAACATGATTGAAAGACAGAATTATATCAATTCATGATAGAACATCAAGAAACAGACTAGAACTAATAAAATTAATTTTTTGAAAAGAACAAAAAGATGTATAAGAGGTTGTGCTAGAAAAGCTAGAGACAGATTCATGTTAGCAGCAATTTTTAGACTTCTTTATAAACACAAGCTCATCTGAGGAGTTAGTGTAAAAAAGAATCATCACCCACACTCACCTCTGCATTTAACAATATTTTCTTTCTTTGTTGTGCCTTTCTGCTTCCCCCAGTGATCTCAGATACTAAGGTAATAGCTATTTTCTAATGATTCCCACACTTTTAGCTCAATCTAACAATTCAACAGAATGGGAAATACTAAAATAAAAGTCAGCTGAGGTCATCATTAAGAGAAAGATCTCAACCTGCTTCATATGCAATCTACTAAAAAACCCAGAATTTTGCATAATCTTCAAACAAATAATGTAAACCCACATTCTCTTCACAGGATCTCCCTACTAAGGAATGAGCCACTACACAGCTCATTTTTGAAATAGCTTCCTAGAACTTCAGTACAAGAATACTGAAATAATTTATTGTCAACACCTCTAAAAAGTAGCTTGTTTCAGGCATATACAGCCATACAGTGAAACATCTGAGCAGTTATGCACCGATCAAGTTGTTAACTGGCAACATAACCTATTTCTTTCATATCAGATACCAGTACACAGCCATATACAAGAAAGATTTTACTTTCTAAGAGTGGAAACCGAAAATCTTTCAGATTACTAAATGCAAAGACTGAAGCAAGACTTTGAATACCTGCATTGTGAAAAGTGTCTACCCATCCCCCATCACCATCATCTTCTTCTATAATTGCTTCCTGCTCATCTGAGTACTCCATCTGCTTACACCTTTTGTAGCACGGCACTGCAAAAAATTGCAAAACAAAATGAATGCAGTCATTCCTATACAAAACCAGACTGGAGCAAGAAATTATCCTACAAGACCTTCTGAAACGTGGTAGTCTCACATCCTTATTTAAGGAATCCTAAAGCTGACAAGTGCAAAGGCATGAACTTAAAAAAAACATTGATGTGATGTACCAGACTGTTTATTTTATATACAGTACACTACTTGCAGTGGCCTTAAAAACTCATTCTTCCATTATCCATTAAAGCACGCTCATCCAAACTCTTAAGGATTAGAAAAGAATTAACTTCTCATTTGCTAACAACTGGAGACAACCTATCAGTTTTCTTCACATTGCTCAACAACTTTTAGTTTAAGTCCAACTTTGCCTGGATTAGCATCTGTTTACTGAACTGATTTGTCTTTAGAATTCTGCTAAAAGTTTGCATCAGCCATTTATGTGATATATTAGGTATTTTGAATTATAAATTAACATCTAGAGGTTCAGAACAGGTTAGAATTAATATCCTATTCAGAATTATTTCAGTCATGTGCATTACAGAGCCGTTCAAGCAAAGATTTATACAAAGTTTTCAGAAAATAGTCAAAGAAAGAATGCAGATCTGATTAAGACAAAACAAACATTTTCCAACATTGTAAACAATGATTACGTAAAAAATGCTCCTTTTCTACTAGTGTGGAGGAAAGAAAACCTGCTGCATGAAGTGCAGAATTTTTAAATTGCTCTTACACCTTTCACAAAGGGAGGAGAGTGGTGTGAAAGTGACATTCTCCAAAGACTTCCACAATCAGGTTTGTAGGATGCTTCCTGGCCTCACCTGTAGCCCACAACTTTTTACTCAGGTGGTAGTGCCAATGCATCACTATCAGCAGAAAACACATTATTTTGAAATGTGATCTAGAAGGATCAGAGCAATGAGGGACCCTGGAAGTGGGGGGGGACAAGAGAAACAACATAGAACACTTGGCCATCCAGCCATCAGGACCATCTTAGGAAAGTCTGTCCAGCACTACTGTAAGCATTTTCACATGATAGTGCACTGCATGACTCCAACAGCCAGCAAGTGAAATCCAAGTATAAAGTACAACCCACTGCAGCTAAAAATCTCCTCAGGCTGTTCTTAGTACTAAAGCTTCATCCGATGGCATTGTCTTTGACACATTTTGATACAAGATCTTTTCAGAAAATTATTTCTCCATGGTTGTGTCAAGATGTTAGCCTTCTCATCCATTAAAAAGGTAGTCACCACAAGTATTAAATATGCACAACCATAAAGCTGATCAAAATTTTATTTAAAAATTTATTTCATATTATTGTTATTGACAGGGATAGTAACATTAATTACATATCTGAACTAGAAGTATCAGTGTCACCTTGCAAGACATTTCTGAAACACTTCAATAGCCTAGGTTTTCCAAAAGAAAGAGCAAAATAAATATATTTTCCTTTTTGACACTGAATATGAGTTGAAGGAAAGGAGAAAGGTAAGACAGACAAGGAGGTTTATAATGTTTAAACTTCATTTCTACTTCATCAAGGCAAACTGTATTATGAGTATAAAGCCCTGCTAACAACTGGTCTAAGGAAAAGATTTTAGATATGCAGGAAAAACTTTTTTAATATTGCAAAGCCAAAGCAACCAAAGTACAAGACATTTATTTCTCCTGTCACTACAGACAATCAGTAGAGTTAGTAGCACAGCCAACCATGCTATCAACACTAAGAACACGTATTTAAACTTCAGCCTTACCATTTTTAGTTACCAAAAACTGTTTGTCTGTTGGCAGATAAGCCTTGACTTTTAGTTCTTCTCCTGAAGCCCTGTAAAATGAAGAGAACCAATAAAGGGTTGAGAATTTGATGATCTGCAAACAAAAGAATCCTTCTATTTTCAGCGTATATCAGGAACATTTTATATACTTGACCTGTTCTCAGAATCCATTCGCTATGACTTTACTCCTCCCTATACAAAGACTTTGATATAGGTATGGGGTCAGAAAGGTGGGTCATCCCTAAACCATGGAGTCTGGGTCAAAACTATTCCCTGCTTCAAAAACTACTTTCACTTTGAAATGGCCAAGCAAAGATGGGTTGACAGAACAATCTAGTCTATATGAAACTTTGTAGGATCAGCAACAACATAGTCCCAAATGTCTGAAGAAAACAACTTCAGAAAAAGCAAGAAATAGACCTCTATAAATATAAAACCTGCCCATAGTCACTAGAACTCAAGTAATCTTTGACTCACATTACTCAAGCATTTGCTTTCACCTTCAGCAGTTTTTGGTTTGAAAAGAGAGTAACATTCTAAACAGCCTGTTCCAAACTGCTGGCACATAGACCAGACTCAACATGTTTTCTCTGAAGGAGACAGTAAAAGGGCAAGAAACAATGATTCAAGCATAACTCCTCCTTCAGCAGTTCATGGCCCAGTATAGAGCCAAGAACCTTGATGACACCAGCTGCACAGGCAATGCCCATCTAGGCACTGATTAGTTTTATAATGCAAGACACCAGTAAAACATGAGGAAGCACCTTATTTGCATCCTTATTGTACATGAAAGATAAGGGATTTCCAAGGGCCAGCACTGCACAAAGTGATCTGATGTGGGCTAACTTGAACGTACTTAACAAATGCCTGTCTAAAATACACCAATTACAACTACTTCCTACCAATTCCAGCTGCACACGGCCTTTGGCCTTTGCTTTTTCAATCATCAGTCACCAAGGCAAGTGTAGGTACACATGCCGCTACTGCAGGTAAGCAATGAAAGCATTCACAGTATGCACCAGCTTATTTCCTTTAAAACCCTAGGAAAATGAACAAACAAAAAATCCCCAAACAAATTCTCATCTCAACTACTGCTACACAAAGTAATATATAAGTCCTGCCTGACTTAAAGATAGCTTCATCAGAAAAACAGCAGAAGTTCTACTGGAAGAGTCCATGGATTATTCTGAACACAACTGTACAGCTGCATCCAACAGAAACACATTAAAGCATAGCTAGGGATGCTAGCTTTCTACAGTTCTTTTGTTTTTACTTACCATTGCCAAGTAGGACAGTGGTGAACTAAGTGATCTCCAGCGGCGACAAACTGTTAAGACAGGAAAAAACCTACAGTTAAATATGGTATAAGGAAATAATTTCCATTTTTTATCAATATTTCAGTTGCACATCCCTTTGAGAGATTAACTATGTAACTAACAACTGTTTATATGACTGATGCTTTAACTCCATTTCTCAGCTAACCATGAAAACCCAAAGACTAAATCAACTTCACCTGAAGGAAATGCATACTAAGCACAACAGCCAATTCAGATAAAAGTTTAAAAAGCTGTGGTGTTATTATCAGTCTTGTAACAAGCAAAAAAGTTTCTAGACCCAGTAACATTGTTTACTTTGTGATGAAGAAACTCTTTTTATTTGCCATCTTCAAAGTTTAAGAAAGTCAATGAAGAGCTTAATGTACAAAAATATGTCATTCTCTTTCAGTGTTCAAAACAATTTTGCAGCAAGAAGAAAAGTGTGACTGACACCAATTCATTGAATCGGAGAGAGAACTGCAACAGAGGAATAAACAGTATACCTTTTAAGTGATAACCAGTACTATAATAGTTCACCACTGATGTTAACTTAATATGGATAACCATGTACTTAGTACATTTAAAAACCCTATGTATAACTTTGTTCTGAAGAAATAGCTTTAAAAAAATCTTCACTGTACTTGTTCTAAGTATGAGAGATAAAGGCTTTTATAAAATTACATCACTATTTCAAAGTGATATTGGAAAACGCATGCTAGACTTGTGTACAAACTCAAAACTCCACACAGCAAAGTCTAACCCACTGAGCTTATTTTTTGTCCACATAAATTGAGGAAGGCAAGCCTGCCCTTAAGAGAAGTGATCTGTGTGGTCTTTGCACCAGTTACTTTTGTAAATGAGGTGCACATCAATTGCTACAGTTGTTTTCTTGTCTTAAAATGCCAGTTTATAACAACATACCCCCAAGCTGACCAAAAGCTCCTGTGACACAACAGGCTTGCAGCGTGTCAGCCATTTTCTCACCATGTCCTCCGAAGCGAGGCGTATCAGCGTAGTGGAAAACTCCACAACATGCACTGCACATGGATTAACAGGTTTAATCTCTGCAAAGTGCTTGCTTTCACCCGTTTTCCAACAGAAGCCTCTAGCAAAAGTGAAGTCTTCACTTCCAGGAAAACAGTAATCCCTTCCAATACATATGGAAATTTTAAAACTCATTAGCCTTTATGTAATAATAAATAACACATGAAACTCCAGAATTATTTAAAGTTTTCTGTTCAAGGAACTAGAACACTGTGGCACCACTGCTAAAATATATTATTAACGATGAAAAAAAATCTTTGTGTTTACTTTGTAGGTCTAACAGATGCAAAAATGTAAAACAATACTTGAAATTTTATTTGCACTTTCTTCCACCTAGGTAGCAAAATTATCTAGCTGGTTTCATTTTCTGTTTCACAAGCACTAATGCTATCTCACACCTGAATCAATATTGCAGAAGTGGCAAGAGAACAACTTCTATTTCTGGGAAGAATAATTTTCAATATATTACGCCTATGCTTTATATACATAAAATTAAACCCGTTCTTATCTTTCTGAGGTATTAACTATTAAGAACTCATGACAGGCGAGAATTTGTTGCAATTAAATCAAGTACACAGATATATGAAAAGAGGGAGTAGGTGTTGAGTTTGATTAATGAGTCATCTTTAGCCTTATTGCTAATTGATTCATCTTCGTAGGCACACCACAGGAGCCCCACAATGTCTGTAAAACAGTCAGCGTCTCAGATTAAAATACAGTTGAATTGAGATTCATTACCCTAGAAATCCGAACTCATTCGAAGATAACATCCTAAAATCATTATCGATGACTTTCAACTCTTCTTTAGCAATCATTACTCTATAAAGATGAAAATCATCAGGAAAGAGGAAAGACTGTCAAAGGGATGATCAGCAGATCCACATTCCAGTCTCACCTAAACTTAACAAAAAACCTAATCTTGCTGTTTTTCTAACTTTTCTAAGTTAGGAAACACTTTTCTAAGTGTTTCCCTTGACTACTGCTTTGAAGGATCCAATTTCTTCATCCTACCAGCATCTAACTTTATACAGAGAATACAGGCCATTCACATTCTTAACAGTGTTTAAACGGTGCAGACTTTAACACAACATACTGTGGTTCTTGCCATGTTCAACAGAACGTACCTTTTCTTCCAGTACTACTGCAAAATTTTCTCCCATAGGTCAAGAAGGGATTAAGCATTAGTAGAACATTTGTCTAGACTTTCACTGTTATACATGTTTTTATATACAATATAAACATATTATATAATATATAAGCATTTCTATACACACACACATCTGTATGGTTATCAGAACAGCAGAACACATATTGCTAAGCCTGTTTTTCTGGGCACTACTCTTCTGGATCATAGAAAGCACGAGTTCTTGCTTGCCATGCAACATAACAAAAAAATGCTAGGTACCAACGTTAGGAAAAAGTGCTTCTGTCCACATTATCTACCTGCATCAGTCATCATTTGTTCCATCTTTTTCCATCTCATCTTCACATTTGTGCATTCAGTCTCATTTTTCTTTCATTCTACCTAACAGTCTTAATACTGTTTTCTCATACCTCTGTAAAGACAATGTATTTTCAGAACAGCAGCACTTTAATAAGAGAAAAAGCAGAACAGGGAAGTCAAAACAGCACTGCACAATCAGTGTTTTTACTATTCTAGAAAAAAATCTATTTATTTCTCTTCCCATCAGACTCCTTAAAAAACTACAACTGCTTGGCTGCAATCCAAAATACAACCAGCCTGAAGCAGCCTATAGAGAAGAGGAGGGAAAAAATAATAATTACTGGATATGTGGTGTGGACAAGCACATGTAATAATTTAGCCAGAGCCTTGGAAGGGACCAAAAGAGAAGTAAGCAAAGACTATTCCCAAGATACAAGTTCCCCTTTGAGTTGGTTATGGAAGAGACTTCTGAAATTGATATATTCCTGTTCTAGTCCTGAACTTCCAAGACACAAAACAGAGCTACTGACCCAGCACGAGCTTCCTCATAAGCTTCTCACAGCATAATACAGGAAAAAAGCATCCCACATTCAGATGTCAAGTATCATCTCAAGAGGAATTCTGTTTATTTACTTCATCTATAGAGTAAAAAGGCCATTTAGAACTTCCACTTTGTGGAAACTGTGCCAAGAAGCAATAATTAGCTGGCAAAGACATGAACTGCTTGAGATTAACACAGTCATTTTGAGTAAATTTTATCATTACTTTCAAAATATATTTCAACGTTTCTAAATACTTACTTCTTCTGGTGTAATTACTCCAGTTTCTTTAAACTTGGACTCCTGCAATAAAGAAAGTTTAGAAATTTTGACAACTGCTGACAAATCAAAGTACCCCCACTTTCCTGGTAAGACAAACATCTGCTCTGGTTTTGACTTGAAACTAGCTCTGTCCACAGTGATCTGTGAATCTGCTGGGAGGCAACGACTAGCAGGGCTGAGAGGCAGCTTACTTCCATATCCTATAATGCAAGGCTCAGCAAAATTACTGGTAGCAGAATGTGGGGTATGATGAAAAAAGATCACAAAGTATTATTTTTTTTTGCTAGTCAATTATATCAGTAATGAAGAAAAGATCCCTGGCACTGAATATTACATTTGCCAGTAAGAGACAAATTGGAATTAGCGTTTCTCACAGTCAGGACTTTGGGACTAGTTTAGGCACTGAACAGCACTGCAATGCATCGGTATGATGCTTTGCAGTTAGGAAAGGCCATGAAATGAATGACCAAACTGACTTTTGTCTGTGGTAGGAAAAGTTATGTAGAAAGTCTTTAGTTTTAGCTTTTTTTTTTATATAGTAATTTCCGTGCTTTTATTATGCATCCCATGGAAACAGTTCTGATTGTCTTATATTGTCATGTTTTTTAATGGACGACAGAATTGATGGCAAGCAGCAACATGACTTATTTCTGCATGGAGAGATTAAGTACTTCTGCATTAAAGACAACAGTTATGAAGTTTAAGGATACAATATCTTTTAGCATATTTAAATACAGAATAAGTGTATTGCGTTTCAGACTTCTGTTTCTGTTTGGTTTTTCATTTCAGAAAAATCTCAAGCACCAAGGAAACCTACTGTTCCTCAGCATTAGAGCTACCTAAGAATGGCTTTTGAAAAAGGATAAAATTTCAACCATGGCATAGCTGACTTTTCAAGTTTTTGCATCATCAATTACTGAATAACTTCTTTCCCTAAAGAACTCACGATTTTTTTTCTATCAAGACTAAAAGCAGGAACTGTAAAGTACCTCACTTTTAGCTATAACTTCACCTTATTCAACCATTAAGAAATCATTAAAGAAAACCAGCCACTGCTTAACTTGGTTATTGATGCTTTGCCCTGGTGTATGCTATCACTTGTGCTATGTACAAAGAAATAAGCACACCTGTTTCATACTGATTACTTCCTTTCTCCCTCATTTCTAAAGATGACATTTAAGAACAAGATCAAGAAAAGCAAACCAGCAGTTGTATAAATACCATAACATCACTATATGCTATTTAACAGAAACCAAAGAAACTCAAACAACCCTAATTTTGCAATTTGAATTGCTGTAAAACTGAGAATTCTCAATAACACATTATGCAACACTACAGTGGAGACAACTTACTATTTAACTGCAAAATTAACTACAAGCTGTAGGCAACATGAACAAACTTGTGTTTCTGGAATTACACAAAGAAAAACATACAAAATATCCACTCTCTGTTCCCTAAGGGTAAATAATGCACTTTTTCATCTCTGTATATTCTGTAGTAGGTAAATCAGCGAGACACAGGTCTAGTTTCTTTCCTAAGTTACCAAATTGGAGAATTTATTTCAATCTCTTTAAAGGGAACACATACACATAATATTACCACCTCCCATTTGTGGAAGTTCTACTCTGCCTTCTCCCAGTAGTACATCTGGGCACAAGAATTCCTCCACTATTACACCAGCTGTGCAACAGCAACTGTACTATGGTAAACAGGTCACTTCACCTTTCCACCCCACAGCTTCACTGCATCCCATATATGTCACATTGGTGGGCAACTCTGGAAAGGTCCACTATCCAGGTAAGGGCATACTATATACCACAGAGGGACAAGTTCAATTAATAATTAAGTATCCCTGTCTTCTGCCCAAAGATCTAAAGCTGCAGAGTACAAGGTATATAGAAAGTCACACCATAAAACCACAGGCAGAGAGGCTACTGTTATAAACAATTACAGTAGAAGTATTTTTTCAAAAACATGGAAAAATGTGAAAATCAGTAGTGAAAGAACTGCTGACAAGTTAAGCATTCACACACAAAGGTGGGTTTTACATAAAAAAGCATTTGTAAATAGGAGGCGTAAGATGCGATGTAGTCTAACAACTGCAGGAAAACACTTAAGATTTGTTTCCACCTAAATAAGCAACAACAGGAATCATAACAGATGTGCTGTCCACCTTTACAAGGAGGCTATTACAATTCACTCTCAAGAACTAAACAGTCCATTTCTACTATTCACAATTACTTTAATGCAGAGGCTTGTATTAATATAGTAACACCGATACAGAAATAAGCTATGCTACATAATTTTAGACCTGCTCACATAATGAAAATTATCCCCTCAAGGGGAATCGATTTTGGGTGAAAACAGTCAATAAATCAAATTGTGTGATGCTAATTGCTATACAACACTGTATATTGTCACTTCTGTATGCACGCAGTGCCTGTCTGCCATTCCGGATTTGCAAACCTGAACCTGACTTCCTCCCAATTGCCACATTAACGAAGAATGAACTCTGATGAAACCAGACCAAGTGCAGCAGTGATAGAATCAGAACTGGTTTCAACACACAATGCAACACCTAGCACCATCTTTCCTGCCTTGACAGACTGTTACAGAGCCCAACATTGGACTAAACGAACTCAATGGGACTTTTAGAGAGATAGTCCATAGCCTAAGGGAATGATAACCGTACGTTTCTATCAAAAGACTGGGAAAGTGATGGTGTGCTGGAAAGCGTAGCCTGACATAAATGGTATGGAATAAGGGGTGGATATCATCCTGGTTTCAGATGGGATGGAGTTAATTTTCAGTTACTGGTACAATGTTGTGATTTGGATTTAGTATGAGAACGATGCTGATAACACACTGATATTTTTAGTTGTTGTTAAGTAATGTTTATACTAAGTCAAGGACTTTTCAGTTTCTCAGGCCCTGGGTCTTATGTCAGCTGAAGAAGTTGCACTCTTACCCAAAATAACCATTGCAACGCATTCCTGAAACCAGGCTTAAGCCTATCAGTACACGAGCACCTTTGGATTTCCATTCCTGGTCACACAACCAGTTAAAGTTTAGCCCCTTTAACAGAAAACAGCAACAAATAAGTTATTCCTGGAGCAGCAGGACCAGCAACACCTGGTGTCCGAAGGCCTGCACGTCCCAGGTGAGTGCTCCCACCTCCGCTGGGCGGTGAGCTCCGAGTCACCCTCCCTCCACCCCGCACACCCCGCCGCACGACGAGGGCCGATGGCTCCGCCGCCACAGCCTCCCCCAGAGCCGGGAGTAAGCGCCGCGCTCCCGGAGACCCCCCGCCGGCTGCGTAAAGCCGCCGCAACGGGAGCTCCTAGGGCCCAGACGAGGAGCGAAGCCTCCGCCACCGGCCGCCTTCCGGCGAGGCGGAGCGAGCCCCGGGGCGGCCGGGCGCCCCTTACAGCCCACCGGTGCGGCAGGGCAATGCCGGCGCAGGCGGGAGCAGCCATAACAAGCCAGCGGCCGCACTGCGGGCGACACCCGGCGGGGGGTGAGTGGGGGGGGTGGGTGGGGAACGGGACGCCGGGGCCGCTCCAACGTTACCCGCGACGCCGGCGGCTCAGTGCTCCGCGGCCGCCCCTCCGCAAGAGCGGGCGCGTCCTCCCTGTCCCTGTCGCCCCCCCGCCCTTAACAACTCCAGCGCCTCAGGGGGCGCGCGCCTCCCCTCACTTCACGCCGCCCCCCGCCAGGCACCTTGAGCACGGGGGTGAGGTACTCGGCCACCTCCAGGGCCTTCCCCTTCACCGTGTTGATGACGTTCTGCATGCTGCCGGCAGGCCCCACCAAGAGGACAGCCGCCTCCCCCGCCCCTCGGATAACGATCTCCGCGGCGGCGGCCGCCCCGGCAGCACCGCCCCCCTCCCCCCTCCCCTCCCCTCCCCTCCCCAGCGGGTCACATGACAGCCCCCCCCCCCGCCCTCCCTGGGCTTTTTCCGTCTCCGCCCACCCCATGTGGCGCACCGGTGACGGCGGCGATGCGCCTGCGCGGGGGGCGGGCCCGGGCCAGCGGCGGCCCTAACGCCCCGGGGCGCGTGCGCGCGGCGAGGCGGGACGGTGCTGGGAGGGCTCTTCGTCCGCATGCGCGCCGCGCCGGCCGTGGGGAGCGGGGGGGTGGTGGGTGGAGCCGTGGTCACGTGGGCGGGGCGGTGGCGGCGGCCGGTTGTCAAAGAGAATGAGGGGGGCGCGCGGGGCCGCGCTGGGCGGCTAGCCAGGGCGCGCGCGCTGCCGGGCGGGAGGGCCCCGCCCCGCCAGGTGAGGCCGGTGGGGAGGAGGGGGCGCGGCCGCGGCGCCGGTTGCGGTGCGGAGGGGCTGGTGGAGGGGCCTGGTGGTGGGCGCTGGGGGCGTGCAGCGGGGGTGAGGGGGGGAGCGCGGTGCCGCGGCCTCCCGAGAGCCCCCCTGTGCCTGCTGTGCTTGGCTGTGGCGCTTGAGCCCCGGGCCGCTGCCGCCCGGCTCACCGTGCGCGGCCCCGCCTCCGCTCTCCGCCGCAACCTGAGGTAGCGACGTGGCAGCCGGCGCTCGGCAGCGCCGGGCGGGTGTTCCTGCAGCGCGGGGGGCGCTCGGTGGCGCTTACCGGCCGCGCTGCCGCCGCCAGGTGGGTGCTGGGCCTGTGGCCCCTCGGGGCCCGCGGAGCCGCCGCTCGGGGCCTGGCTCGAAGGGGGAACGGGGGAACGGCGCGAGCTGCGGCCGCCGTTAACGCACGCCCCGCCGGCAGCCGCCCCAAGGGGCTCCCCAGCCACCCCGGCGCTGGCCGGCTGGTAGCTGGCTCTTCAGGCCTGGGAGCCGTTAACGGGTCGGTGAGGCGTAACGGCAGCGCTGGAGGTAGCTCTGCCCCCGGCCATCCCTGCTCCTCCCCTGCCTCCTGGGCACGGGCCCGTGCAGAGTAACTGCCAGGTGACCTCCGAGATGCTGCGCTCTCTCTACAGCTGCAAAACTTTTCCTTGCTGCAATTGGGAACAAAGCCACTTATAAAACTATTACAGAAAAATAATCTTGTGTCTTGATTAATTCTTTAAACTAATCGGTGTTCCATAGGTGCAGTCTTCTGACAAACTGGCCTCTGTGCCGTCTTTTGGGTTGCTGTGTGTACATTGTTTATCCCCCTTTACTGGTTCTCATAGTGTCCTTCTCTTTCTCTCCTAATTTTATTTAAACAAAACCAACCCACCCACCCCCCAACCACTGCAGAATGAGATTATGGCTTGTAATCTAAGCATCTTCGTATAAAATAACACAAAGCAGGGAAATACACACATTTCACCTTGTTTAATCAGTTTCTGGAAGCACTGCTTACAATGTATTTTTTGATTTTGTCATCCAAAGGGCATTGACAGTAAGACAGCAGAATGAAGACCAAGTGCTGTAATCGATTTGTGTTTTGCTCCAAGACAACCATCTATACCTTTCTGCTTGGAGGGGTGTTTATTGTGTTGGGGTCAAGTCGAATCCTCCTGATGAAGTATTCCGCCAATGAAGGTGCTGTTGGGCAATAAACATCATGTACCTTGAATAAGAAGGAGTTTGTGTGGAGTGAAATGGATGCTCAAGAGCCTAGTTCTCTACCTGTGGAGCTCCTGGCATAAATATTCTATTATGTAAATAGTGATGTGTATTTTTATATTGGAAAAATTTCTGTATGGTCACTGGTCTAACATAAAGCAATGATCTGGGTTGCAAGGTGTATGATCCCTGTGGAGATTCACCCTTAAAAGATGCAGTGAATTATTTTATAGCTGATTTTCAAAAACTAAATTGTTGTGTAAGTACTATTGATGGTACATGTCTTGACTGAAATATTTGTCTTGCAACAGGCTTAGGAGGAAAGTGGTATCATAGTGGGTGTGCTGTAACTGGCTGGTATTACTGCTTCTCCTTTTGCCAAGTTTTAGCAAAGTATGCTAACAAAGATACAGTCCTGGAAGAAGGCTGCGTCATCTGGAAGCTGGTTTTTGCGAGGGGGAAAAAATAGCATATTGCTGTTTGGGGAAAACATTCCCATTTTTTTAAATGTCTTTAAAACATAGATGTTCTTGAGTTATTCCAAAAAGTTCTGCGGTAAGCCAATGGTTTGGGACTGTGAAAGAGACCAAATAAGGAAAGACTTCAACCCGGAAAGGAGGCTGTTCAGGAAGCTGTATATCATAAAAATTGGAATATTTATAATGAAAGTGCTGACATAACCTTTTGCATTTATGGAAAATGGCTAAAATTGGGACTAGGGGGGTGGGTGTTAAAATAATTTATTGCTTTAATTGTGGATGCAGGAGACAGGATCTGATTGTGTGCTTTCTATGATTTGCTGAATCCCACAGATAATAAATACGATTACCTTCCTACAACGGTGAACATATGTTCTGAAGTAGTAAAACTGGTCCTGTGTGTGGTATTGGCACTATGGGTTAAGAAAAAGGGTGAGTACCTATGTTTAAAATAACTAAAATATGTTGGCTTAAGATTTTCTTTACTTCAAATCTCTTTTTTTGGTGGGGTTTTTTTGGTGGGTAGGTGGGTGGGGGCATTTTGTTTTTTTTTTAATGATGGATTTACATACATGTAGTAGTATGGAGTAGGTCCTGATAGTAAGTTTCACTGGAATTGTCCTCCATGCAGAATTGTAACTATACTTTTATAACTCTACTTTGCACTGTAAATTCAGGTGTTCTTGAGTTGTGTGTGTGCAGTAGCTGAAGTGGAGACAGGTAAGTTGAATTAGAAAGTGTAACAAAGTTTAACATTTTCAGAATTTTAATATGGTATCATGCAAGGATGATAGGAATCACCTTGCTGAAGTCATGACCGAACATAAGCTTATAAATTGCTCTAACTCAAGGATTGGCCATTATTGGCCTCTGTTCTGACTGCTTTTATTTAAAAACACTGCCACCTTCTACTGAAGAGGCTTTGTGTGTGTTTAGTGGTATTTGAGTCAGAAGCAACAATGTTAGAATTCAATGTTAGAATTCAAGTTAGCTTTGTTGTGAAGACAAATCTTGGGGCTGTTGTTCAGAGAAAGCAGTGCCAGGCTTCACTAGCTACTGGTTTTGCATTGCAGGCCATTTTTCTTTTTTCTTTCTTGGATTTTCTGTCCTTATGTAGAAAGGATGAGAGGTTTATTTCATAGTATTTCAAAATGGTAGAGAACAGACGCTGACATTGGAAGAGGGTGTAAGGCACTGGAGACTCATGTTAAATTGAACTGCTGGTTTTGTTGGCTTCTCCACGTTGATGGCTGCAGCTCTGGCTAGCTGATGAAATTTTCACCTCTACCATTTAGTACAGACATACCTAAGACAGTAAATGTATTCAGTCAGTGTGTGCCATCCTTGGCTACTGCTGAGTACGTTTTCTGGTTTTCTTCTCTGCCCCCTCCCCAACTTTTTTCTTCCAGATGTCTGAGTTTTGCTGAACTCAGTGTGTCGGTGGTTCAGAAGACGATTAGATAACATTGTGTAGTCCTAAACCTGTGCTAACAAAGTACTTCTGTCACCAGCTCTAGAGTAGTCTAAGGTTTATCACAGCCTTCCTCGTCATGCGTGTGTCCTCAATACCTAAGTAAATATCATTCTTTGTGCTTGTCCTTTCTTTCATCCTTCTTCCAATATGTTTTAGTTTTACCCAGGTCATGTGCTGTGTGCTGCAGATACTGAGTTCTGGTTTATTTTGCGTTTCTGACATTACTGGCTGTCTTTGGGGTGCTATATACACAGATCTGCTTCTGTGTCTTTTTTTCAGTTTGAGATTTGACTGATAATCATCAGAAGATAATACTCAGTAATGATGTTGCTATTGTGTGGGGACTTCAGGGTGCTTTTTGGTCCTCAAAGAATGGTTGGTAATTGATTGGTTTTTTGCTCCCAGCGGACGAATATTCCGATGGGGGTAATATGATGTTTTCTCTGCTGAAGCAAGGAGGTAAATGCCTGTACATGCAGGATTGCTGCTCTAGTTGTGTGTTCTGCCCTAGATTTGTCCTCTATGGTGTCAGAGGACTGTGGTACCTTAGTTTTTTCAGTCCAACAGTGTTCCTGAAAACAGAACAGTGGTACCTATTCTGTTACAAGGGAATGGGCTTTTGATACGACAAAAAATGTCTTTCTTATTGCTTTCTTTTCCTTGTAGAGGGTTGTTTGGATCATCCCTTTGAATGTCTTTCCTGGAAGAATTTTTGTAATTCCATGAAATGGTCAATTCCTGCCTTTCTTTACTTTTTGGATAACTTGATTGTCTTCTACGTACTGTCCTACCTCCAGCCAGTAAGTATACATACACTGAGTAAAGTATCTTCCGATATCTTAGTGGTTGGTAACATTGCCCTTAGACTATCTGCAGTTGTAACGCTGGCAAGGCAAGATTTACAGGTAAAAGAATGATCTGTTAACTGACCAGCCAGACTTTTCCATACTCTTGCCCACTAGTCAGTA
This sequence comes from Falco naumanni, assembly GCF_017639655.2. Lineage (NCBI taxonomy): Eukaryota > Metazoa > Chordata > Aves > Falconiformes > Falconidae > Falco > Falco naumanni. The sequence continues at coordinate 7,115,687 of NC_054058.1, read as the reverse complement.
TTGTACAGCTCTCAGTAGAGGACATTGTCTGTGTATTTTCTCCATCTGAATTGACTTAGAAATAGGTTGAATTGCTTAAGTACTAGGCAGGTTTTTAGTGCTTTTCCCTCCTTTGGTTTCTTCAACTCTGTATTTGTCTTTTAATGCATTTGCTTATCTCGCTAGTATTTGACATGCACTTTTCTGTGCAGCTTCTACCACTCTATGTGGCTTCACATAATGACTTGTTTTCCTCTCACACTGACTCCAAAGAAAAGTGAATAAATGTTACCCCACAAATGGAGGAAGTGTAACAGGAACTGTGGAGAGGAGGAAGAAAACTCTGACTCTTAATTTTTACATTTGTTTGTAGTTATGTTTAAGGACAAAATTTAGTTGGTACTTTCTTCTAGGTACTTTCGTCCTTTTGGATGAATCTGCATATGCTCAGCAAATAGTACAGTTCTTGTGCTTTCTTTTATTTTCATGCTAGGATAATTTTTGGTTCAGAATCTGTGTTTGAAGTTACATGGAAACAGATGGTTAGTGCTTGCTATAAAATACTGTGGCTGCCCCTGTTTGACGTTAAAATTAAGTATAAATGTTTCCGTTACTTCTCTTTTTTTAATTTGTCTTTGAAATATTGTCCTTTTAGGTGTACATTTCTGTCAGGGACAGATGAGTGTCTGGAATAGGACCTGTCTGGAAAAAATCTAATTAAATCAAGAGTCAGATATCTTAAAATAACATGCATGGGAGCTTGGTTCCGTGGTTTGCCATGTGTGGGTTTTTTGTTTGATTGGGTTTTTTTACTTCAGGAAGGAAATTCAGCTATAGTGTTTGTAATAGCAAAGCCTGATGTTTAGAAGGTTACATAAACACTATTGCTTTCTTAAGCAACTTGATTTGGCTCAGTTAAAGTAATCTTTTGTAATATGCATAGGTTTTATATTTTACACACACACCCTGTCTCTCTCCCCTCAGGACCTATGTGCTCTGAGATTCTTCTTTTTTAGAACTCTTAGCACCTTACACCTTTTAACTGCATATATTTTTATAAGGATTACTGAAATTCTAACATTATGGTAAACAAGTGCTAAAAGAGATAATTAAAATACCTGTAAGACGGAATACCTGGACAGTGTAGAAGACCATGAAAGTGTAAAGGCAGAGAGGCAAGATGCTTGAAAGAAGGCAGCCACACCTGACTGAACTGGCTTCATGTGACTTAAAAAACTAAGTTTGGGACTAAGTAGTACCTGGGTGAGCAGTTGCTTGAAGTGTGGAATTGCTTTGGTGAGACTTTTCTCTTGAAGCTTCAGCTATGACTATGGATACTTTTCAGTGGGTAACATTTCGTAGTGGTAAGATTTGACTTTGTAGAGACTTTGTGACATGTGAAATAGTGGCACAATAATCTTTGGTAAATTTTTGTCTTACTCCTTCTCATCTAAGGCAGAAGTCCCTCGAGGCTTTGGAGAACAAAACAGACTCAAAATTAGTTCCTTGTAACTGTCCTGCTATATATTTTGATTGTGTTATGTTACCAGAGATGTTGGATGGGGGGCTTTGACTGTAAAGCAAAACCAGAGTATACACAGAACACTTGTACATTTTGCACCAAGCCTCTTTTTTCTAGAGTGGTGTCTGCCAGATTCACTTGTTTGTTCAGTATTTTTCTCCTTCCACAGTGTTCACCTAACACAGATATTTATTGAGTTGTAAACTTGCAAGTTAGAAAATTAAGCTGTGTTTTCTTAGGCAGATGTCTCTTGTCAATTTTCAGCTTACTTGAGGCCTTGTGTTGTGGTGTTTCATGAGATATATTAATCATGAGATAGTATGTTGGAATAGAGTGGAACTAAGATAATGGAAAAGAAAGAGCCTGTGCTTTTCCTCTGATAAATGAAAACGGCTCTGCTGTGCAGAATTGGGAATGTGGAAATACAGATGAAAAAGCTCAAGATAAAGTCTGTGTTTTACATTTCTGAGTCCATATGTGGTTTTGTGTAAAATTGTCTAAAAAAGTGACCTCACTCTAAGGCTGAGTTGGAGAAAAGACTAAAGATGCTTAGATTTTTCGTATGTGTACCGACTACACAAGGCATCCCTGAATGACACACATTTTCAGAAACACCGCCACCTCCCTAAAAGAACCTTTTTTCCCCAATGGTCCTGGTAGATTCTGATCTTTAATGGTAACTGCAGTGCCTAAAAGAGCCTTTTCTTGGTTCAGTGTCCCAGTATGGAGCATCTAAAACAGAGACCAAAAGGACAGTCCTTGCCACAAGGAGTTTGCAGCTTGGCCGTGGCCATGGATTAGGGCACTGTCATTATTATACAGCTATTCCCAAATTAGACAGGAACTTCAGGGTTGTGTTCGGTTATACTTTAAAATAGTTTAATTTTTTTGTATAGCTGCAGTCTTGAAAATTCAAGCTGAGTACCTGCTTACCTTTGATAAATGATGCAGAAAATGCATTTGACATACAAGAAGTTTTATTATCTGCAAGTACCTTGTGCAAATCTGGAATTTCATGAATGCTGCAAGCTGGCACTGCAGCAAGAAGCAGCCTTGCCTTCTCCTATTCTTTTCTTTTTTCATTTTGAAGCAGCTTCCTCCTTTGTGCTGATGCAGCTCTTTTTGCAGCTGACTGGTCAACCTGGCTGGGGAACTGATCTGGCAGAAAACTACACCGTTTTCTTTTTTGTTAAGTAAGTTTTCCACTGGGTTGGTTTCCTCACATCTTTGTTTCAGTGCAGCTTTCCCCACTACAGTGGAACTTCGGCTCTGTGGTTTACCTGACATTCTGAAATAGACTTGAATGTTGGTTTAGGGGCGTGTTGTTCTACCACTTGGGTAAGGAAGAAAGTTCAATATCAGGATGATGCTTTTCACTCTGGCACCTTGCTGAACGGTGAACTCTTCAAGTTGGTGGGCTTTTGACAGCCATACTATGTCTGGAGTATAACTTTGTTCCCCTCCTCCTCTTTCTAGGCAATGGCTGTACTCTTCTCAAATTTTGTCATTATAACAACGGCTCTTCTCTTCAGAATAGTGCTAAAGTAAGTAGTGTTTACTAAAGTAAATGAAATTTTATATCTTCCTAGCATTGATGAAGAAGTTAAGCTACATTCTTTCTCTTTGTTTGATGGGAACAGTAATTCTCTTTTCTTGTGGCTATACCAACTTGGAGAGACGGCTTTGTTTTCTACATCTGAAGATGTAGGAAATAATAGTTTATTAGGATTCCTTATGTATCTCCACATGTTTGGTCAGCTGTAACAGAACAACTGAAATCATGATTATATAGTTGTTGGATGGTCAGAATTATGGTTTGGGTACTTTCCTTTGAACATTAAATCTCACATGTCATGATTAGCAGTATTTCTTTACAGTCTGCTGTAATTCTTAATTGAATGTAAATGTCATCTAACAAGAGGGGGTATTTAAGAGGGAAAGATAGTGGTGTCTTTGGTAATATTGTGCTAGCCCTGATGTGTTTCTGGTCAACTGCATAGTACGTTTTAAAAAGTGATTATATGTCTGTTACTCATGTGACAAAAGCCAGACGCTCCGTCATATATGTTCAGCTTCACCTGATTTGTGCTCTGTGTGGTATGATTTAGATTCAGAAAAGACTGACAGGGGAATGGATATGACTCAAAAAGTCACTTGTGTTGAACATGGAGCAAAGATGCCTTTCCTGCAGGTGTTAATATACCAAAACAGTGTCTGATAGTCTGACTTGAAATGCTTTTTCTCATTTGTTTAGTTTTATGTTTCCTGTGATGTCACAGTTTACTTAATCATCCAAATTTTTGATTTTCCCCAAGTTAAAGAGGCTTGGATTGAGTGAAAAAACAGTATAAATCATTCTAACAGTCTTATAAATTATGTTCGTAGATTTATATAATTTACCATCATAAAATACTAGAAAAGGGCACAAAATCATGGGGGAAAAGTGAAATGTAGTGAGAGTTTACCCAAGACAGAGGGTACTTATTTGAATGTCTGTGATTTCTTTTTATCCATCAGACCTGTGTTCAGATGGAGACAACGCTTGCTTTTAAGTTGTTAGTATCTAGAATTAACACAATCTTGAAAGACTTCCCTTAAATTGTCTCTACAGATTACTCCATTTTGTATTTCTGTGATTTCTAGCCTGGCCCCCCTTTGCCATAGCAAAGCATGCTGCATTTTGGCATTTTAGTCTTGATTCTAAAAACACAAGATTTTTCTTTGCATCTGTTTCTTTACCCTGTGGCATGTCATCTTTCATGTGTTTTATAGAGCTTGTTCTCCTGTAATTTAATTTGTGCCACTGTGTTTCTGAAGTTGGTGGCTTTTTTTGTCTACTCCTAGGCGAAAACTCTCTTGGGTACAGTGGGCATCTCTGGTGATTTTATTCCTGTCCATCGTTGCCCTGACTCTAGGAACTGGAGGCCATCAGCAAAGCTTGGCTGTACACGGATTCCATCACAGTATGTTTTTTAGTCCATCTAACCACTGCCTTCTTTATACCGGACCCGAGGAAGCATGCTTGGAAAAGGGCAACTGTGTAGCACCAAGTTTCCTTCACAGCTTCCAGTGGAATGTCACCAGTACCATGGCAGGAGCATTGAAGCCTCTCCGCCTCAGCCTGGGCCATCTGCTTATTCTAGTGCAGTGCTTCATTTCTGCACTGGCTAACATCTACAATGAAAAGATCTTGAAAGATGGGGATCAGCATGCTGAAAGCATCTTCATGCAGAACAGCAAGCTCTATGCGTTTGGGGTGCTGTTCAATGGGCTTATGCTGGGGTTGCGGGACAAGGACCGGAGGCAGATAGGGAACTGCGGCTTCTTTTATGGGCACAACATCTTCTCGGTGGCTCTCATATTTGTCACAGCTTTCCTGGGGCTGTCTGTAGCCTTCATCTTGAAGTTCCGAGACAATATGTTCCATGTTATGACTGCTCAGATCACCACTGTTATCATCACCACCGTCTCTTTCGTCATCTTTGACTTCAGGCCTTCTCTAGAGTTCTTTTTGGAAGCTCCTGTAGTGCTTCTCTCCATATTCATCTATAATGCCAGTAAACCAAGAGGCCTGGAATATGCCACTCTGCGGGAAAGGGGCAAACTCGTCAAAGGAGATGCATGGGAGAGGTCAAGTGGGGTAAGGCTTTTCAGTTCTTGCCACCTCTGGTTTCTCATTTGTTTCACCTCCATTTACACCATGGAATGTTTGGAAGATTCATTTTGCATGACCGGATTCATCCCTGAAACACAAAACCCCCTGGGTATTTCTCAAAATCTTTTACATTGATTGGGTATTGCTTTGCATATTCCACTTTTTCAGCTCATGAAGCTTAAGTAAGCATTGCTTTCCTGCTGTGACTATAGACAGTTCCACAAGCGATGTTAACGTTTGTACAAATCCTTCCTTGAAACCTTTATAACCAAAATACGGCACTGGGTATCCAGAAATTGGAATTGAAGCCTGGGAAGTAATTGTACTTAAGTAGAATGGATAAATCTGTGTAGCCGAGCCTATATCATGAAGAAGTTGGTAGATTTGATGTTAAGTTCTTTCAGCCTTAACAGTCAAAGATACCTGAAGATCAAAAGGTAGTATTTAAACACAGAGTTTTAACACGTTTTTTTCTTACAAAACATTTCCCCCAGGCCTGTTAGTGTGTTTTGTTTTAATCTGAATAGTAATCTAGTTAACCAGAGCATGGCAGGCTTGCTCTTTGACATGTCATTCAGCTGAGCCCAACAGTCAGTCCGTCGGGGAAGGGTTCATGTCTGTATTTTTAATATGCGTGTACGGCTGTTTTCTGTAATACGTGTCGCAACCAGAAGGGAGTGCTGTCTCCATGTATTGCCAAGAAACGTTAAACTTGGAAGAGATGTTTTCCAGAAATTGCACCTGGTGCCTTTTCAGGTTGTGTTTAATAAGAAGTAAATAACACAAAGTCATATATTTTTGGTGTACCAGGCGTTATCTATTTTAGCGCTTACATTGAGCAGCTGTGGTAAAACCAAATAACACTATGTGGGCAAGCTTCCTGATGAAGGAATAGGCTAGGGAGCGAGTCACTGGAAAATGGTAAAGATACAGGGGATGTTTTTTATAAGCATATATATCCTAGAGCAAGATTACAACACATTGATAAGAGATTTAAAATAAAATGTCTTGTTTTATGTAAATGATGCCTTCAACATTTTTTTTTATTTTTTTGGTATTAATAACAATGCTCACGTTGTTTTATTTTGCTTCTGGTTCCTGTAGGATGGAGAAGAATTCGAGAGATTGAACAAACCAAGCAGTGACATCGATACAGATGAAGAGTCCCTCTAGCACAAGGCTGGCTCAGGGGAGTGCTTATTACTCTTAGTAAGAGAATGTTCATATTTTATTAACATAGAGAAGGGTTATTTTTCCCCACTTGTGGAGCAATTGAGACTATTTTGGTGCTGGATGTTAGAGGTGGATGAGGAAAACATTCAAGCTATATGTATGGAGAGTTGTATTCCCTCTTCCTATCCGTGTAAATCAGGAGTTCAAAATCTGCTGAAAGAGATAACATTTGTAACTGATGAAAACAAGAACAGGCTTGGACCCTGGACTCTGTAGTCTGGATGACGTGCTACGTTGTGGAAGGCAGTCCTGGACTATAACCATATGTCTTTCACCACTTCGGTTGACTGTCTGATGTCACTGCAACTTTGTGTATGAATTCCTTGGTTAGCAAAGCAGAGATAATACAGTTCTCCACCTTGCAGAAGTGGTATGAGTGTTGATTAATGTTTCTGTTGCATCTTCCAATGTACAAATGGTCCAGTAAGTTTTCTTTTCAGGACTTATGATGTTACTAATAACCTCATAAATAATGAGGCATATTGACCGGTTTATTGTATTTTGGCAACTCAGATTGACATATCTGTGGCTGAGTAGAAGAGTCCTTCTGAACCAACCTCATCAAATTTTCACTTAAGAATGTATAAAAAATCAATAATTTGTGTTAAGGGTATGTTGATCTGTCGAGCAGATTTGAGTTTGTGCTTTGAGTTTGAATGGTCTTAATTCTGTCTTCATTCGTGTTTGTACATCCGTGTAACTCTGTACTGACTCCTATGGAGTCCTTTCCGATTTTCTCTGATGTGACTGAGAGCAGAACAGATTTTACTGGCTTCAGCCACTAGATCTCCTCACATTTTCAGTGTGAAAGTGTTGTGTGCCTGTCTTCCAGTGTGTGGGGAAATTTATTTGGCATGCCTTTGTAGCAAATAGTGAATTTTACATGCAATTTATGTGGCCTAAATTTGAAAGAGCTTGAATAAAACGAAAGTGTGTTACACAGCATGAATACATCATGGGGTCTTTTTTTGTGTTTAGAAAGGCAGTGTGTGGAGCCTTAGTTTGCACTGAGGCTGCTGTCTGAAAGCAAGTATTATGCAGCTACAGTGATGCCCTTCAACATCTGGAGGACTGAGTTTACAGGTGTTTCTCCACCCTGTCAGACTGGTAAGGTCTTGCATTCGTTTTGTAGAGAAATTGTTCTGCAGAGTGCCAGGCATAGTGATCTCAGAATCACTGTTGAGGCGTCTGCTGGATTGCATTTTGAGTGAGATTAAAAATAGGTTCCAAATAATTCAGAGAATTTTAAAAGGGGGAAGGGAAAGGGGATGCAGATAAGAGATTCTTGGTATGTGCCTAAAGCCTCTTCTCTCAGAACAGTGGAAAATATTTTGGTTTATAATTTCCTCCCTTCAAAAATGCGTCTTTCATAGTTGAGAGATACTGTGAAGAGAATTCTTAAGAAGATAAGCAATGAGCTCAGTGTCAAAGCCTCATACCACAGTGTATAGTAATCAGTTAGTGATGCATTTCTCTGTGGACTGAAGACAGTCCTGCCTTTGTTCCCCTCTGCCATCCTGCTTCCAGGCACTGTGTATAACAGCTTACTTATGCATACTGTATTGATGACTCATTGCTATATTAATTAACATACCTCCTGTCATTGATCCATCAAGAGGAACAGCCTGTTTCCATATGCAGTCAATGACTGTCAAGTTATAAACTATGAATCTAAAGTACCTCATTTCTTCTGTTTTCCAGGAGTATTAACTTTTTCTAGCATATATTAAGAATAACTGTACAACGTGAAATTACTGTTGGAATATGTTTTACAGCTAAACTCACTGTGCTTGTATAGTAGGCCATTTCAACAAAAGGAATCCTAGTTGTTTGCATCTATACAGAATGAATAAGAAAGCATATTTTGATGTAAATTCCAGAAACATGATTTTCATTTGTTTATGGTGTCCTATTTTGGGAAATGAAACTTCAACACAAAAAAAAAAAAAAAAAGAGCCCAAACTGTGAAAGACTTAGTTGCAGTAAGACATTTTCATTTCTTTTCCATTACATACAGCTTTGCAATAGATACCTGCCTGAGTTCATTGCCTTTTTCAATCACAGCTACCAACTTTAGCAGGTATTTCCAAGAAGAGGGAAAGTATTGTTAGCTTTAGATTGCTTTGCATTTACATGAGCAGTAGCTTTTTACATGAAATTTTCCAGAGAACTTTGCCTTGTCTGAAGTCAAAACATAGAAATCAGCCTCATACCTCTAACCACAGAGCATCAAACTAAAGATTATTGTCTTAAAACCCATATGTTTCCCTTCCTGGCTGCAATATCTGCATTAAGACAAATGAAATATGGAAATGACTGCTCCGCAGTTCTATAAAGTGCTCTTAGTTCTTGCTTTCAACTCTTGTCCTGATTAATGGTTTTTCCTTCTATAAATTTCACCGATGCCATCATGCTTGACGTATTTGTCAAAGTCTTAGATTTCACAAAGATATCAGGTATATAATTTTTGATCCAATGTTAACTTGCACTGTGGAGTTGGTCCTGTCTAACATGTAGAAATCTTTCTGTTGTCTTCAGGTTGGAGGTCTCAGAGATTCTGTTGAATTGGCCAGGCAGGTTTCTTTTAACAATGGAAGAGAACTGTATATCCCCCTTTGCAGCAACAAGCATGTTAACTGCTGTCTAAAAGTACGGAAGGATTTGCATTGATGTGGCAATAAAAATAGTGTATAAAGTAACCTGAAAGTATGAACATGCAATTCTGTGCAGCTGTACTGTCTGTGGCGATAGTCAAATTTGGTGTGTATAAGAAATTTGTTAAAGGAAGTGACTGTAAACGATAGTTGGCTGGAGAGCAGCCCTGGTTAGCAAGGGGGAGCTATTCTATAGAGCTACACATTTCAAACAGATCATGTGAATCTCACTTGATTAAGTATTTCCACTGTATGTTTTTTGACCTACTCCATGTTGGAAGGCTTACTATTTTTCCTCTCAGATGACAATAGGGAAATTTATGGGGAGATTTGTGGAGAGCGGCATTCATTTGGCACATAGTCTTTAATGAATGCATTGGGCAGAGACCTCTTTCTAAGCTGTAATTTAGAGCCCAGATTCACAAACGTTTGAACTTAATTGCTGCTGGGGATGTTATGTTCCTCCCTCCAGGTTTGAGGAAATAGTTCACAAAACCTCCCAGTCAGAGAGAGGTGTTCATGTTTCCCTTGTTTATAACATGCCAATTAAAGCTTCTTTTTTTTTTGTAATTTCAGCTACATTGTGAATGTAGCAACTGAGCCATGGTGCTTGAGGGACAGGCTGTGGGATGAAAACAGCCTTCTTGAAGCTGAATCAAATCACATAAATATAAGAATTTTTTTTTTCTTTGTCATATGGAATCTTCCCATTAAGGGCTATAGAAATAAGACAGTAATCTCACTAAGTTTATCCTCAGAGTGATGCTGCAGGGATAGATCTAGTGCTTTAGATTTGATTTGTGTTTTGCAAAATGAAGTCTTTGGAGTATTGTAGCTCCCAAATGCTTATAGTCTTTAAGATGACTATATGTTGTTTTTGAAAGGATTTTTTGGCTTGATGTTCCTTTACTTTTAGTTTTTAATAAGGAGAGGTAGGTTGCAAAATCAGGATTTTAAATCACTGCTGTAAATCAGTTTCTGGTAATTTTGAGCCAGTTTGTAATGAAGGCAGGAATCAGCACCACAAGGCAGAATAACGGAGTCTTCCTAAAATTCTGTGAACATTTGAATGTGTAGTTTAGGTTAAGGGCCCATCCCAACCTCTCTTATAAGTTGACAACTTCTCTGGAGTTGTCTTCTTAGTGCAACTTCCACTGAATGCCTAGGCTGGGTTTGGTACTTGCACAACTTAACTGAATTCTGTGGGGGGAAGCAATGTGGGTCGGGTGTTGCACTCTCTTTTGTAAGCTGTCTCCTCCTGCTCAGCACAGGACATTTAGTTCCCAGGGTTCGTAATGTGATTTAAAAGGGCTTTCATTTAAAGACATGACATGAAAACAAGATTACAGAAAAGTTAAAATGAGTACCTGAAAGAGAACATCCCAGAGGTGTTTCTCTTTTTGTGTACAGGAGGTGGCTGTTGGACATCTGGTATGCTTTGCTTTTGCTTTAGGCAAAGAAAGTTAGGCAGCTGACCTTACTACTGATGCAATAAGCACTTGTTTTCTAAAACTGAGCTATGGGACCTCCCATTTCCTTCTAGAAACCTTTCAGTTCTGTGATCTTTTTTCAGAGCTCCTATTCATTTTTTTTAATTTCTCTGCTGCTTTCAGCTGTGGAAGTGCTGTAGTTAATGAGAGCTTGGAAGCTCTCTGCAGACAGCAGGTCCTTTCAGAATGGTTCTGTCAAATGCCTGCCTTCCTTCACTTAGCTCCAGTCACCTGAGACAGGTAAGTCAGGAGCTGTACCCTGTGCTGACTAGACCTTGTGGTATGGAGGGCAGCCTGCTCCAGGGGCTGACCAGGGTTGGAAAGCTAAGGAAGAACTGACCCTGCGACCTCTCCGCGTTGGTCTGCCTTTCTGACACTCAGAAGGGTAAGCAAGGCCTGACTTTTATGACTAGCTTTCTGACAAAAGCATCTGGTTTTGAGTGAACTTGTTTTGCCCAGTTCTGTTTTCATCTGGGCCAAAAAAAAAAACCCAAAAGAAAATCAGGAAAATGCTAAGACTCAAACTGTGGGATGTGCTCTGGTGGTTTACAGCTGTAGCTTCTCTCTATTCCCATGCTACTGCTGTGATGGCAAAACCTAGTAAGAGTGCCCTGTCACATGTATCTATACATGTGCACCCCTGTCATGGATTATAAAAAGAAATGTGACTGGTCAGGCATGCCTTCATCATTAGAAGTGGCCACTGTGCCACTAAGAATACTTGCACGATACCTTCACTTCAGGATATTCCTGAATCTTTCTGCTGGGTCTTTAGTGTTCAGAAATCTAATCCAAATGGTGTTGAAAGCATGGCTGTGCATGCAGTTCCTGGTGCTGGTTTCAGAGGAGTAGGGTGGTGCAACAGATCCAAAGCCCAAAGACACCGATGAGAAGGGAGAAGAAAACCATTTCAGAAAGTGTGGCAGAAATAGAGCTGGTTTAGTAGCAGATCAAATTATTCCCAAACAATTTTACAGACATTTAGTCTAGATTATTTTTTTCATGGGGAGGGTATGAGAAGAAGAGGTAGAAGGAAATTTCAAATTTAGAGCAATAGTTTAATTAAAGACATTATTATAGAGAGCTAGTTACAACTCATTTGAAATATATGCGAATGAGGTTTTTTTCCTCGTTTTTTTTCTGATGAAAATAACGCTTTTCAGTTTTCTGTGTTTCAGACAGTGCTAACTATGATTGGTGTTTCCACTTGGCTCTCATTAACTTGGCTTTAACTGTTAGGTGGGCAGGATGTAAGAGAACATGGACCCCATTAAGAGAATAAATGGCTATGCAGCAGCTTTGTAGTTAAGAACTTTACGTCGTATTGTATAGGAGCAAATCTTGCCATAGCCATAAATTGGTATTTTCATTAATGAAGTCAGCTAATTACAATGTTAATGCACTGTAGAAGGGATGCTATCTTTTTAGACAAGGTACTTCAAAAGGATTTTATTATTATTGTTATAATTATTAAAGAGCCTGCCCCACGCTTCCTTAATTTTCCTTTTCTGGGAAAGTCCTGAAGTGTGATTCTTTGCTTCTCTTCATGAGCACAATGCAATCTCACTTTCCAATAAATATACTTATTTTTTCCTCCTTAGAAAACAACAGTAAAAAGAGCATTGCAATATTTGTTGGACAGTTCATGTCCTGCCCTACAGTAGTGTCCATGGACTTGGGGCTGTGGTTTTTTTTTGTTTGGTTTTAATACAAACAGCACCTGCTGATGCCCTTTGTTTATAAAGGTTTAAAAATATAAAGGAGTCTTTATTGTTTAAAGCTTCAATACTACTGGTTTGAATTGCTTCACTGTAAAGGCTTCTGTGTTTTTGAGAAGGCAAATGACCGAAGTCCCTTGATCGAACAGTGGAAGAACAAGGCATGGATACCTAGGTGGCCTGGGAAGACTTTCTGCAAGCGGCCACCTATTGCTTGGATAGCTATTAGAAGACAGACAACGAGGCAGCTGGAGGCTAAGTTGCTCTTTTCAGTATGGATATCCATGGTGGTAACTTCCGTGGTGACGGTAGTCATCTTGGTAACCTTCCTGGTATCCCTGGTGATAGCTATGGTAACCATACCCACCATACTCATCATCTGGGCACTGCATGCCGAGGGATTGTTGAATTGTCATTTCCTGTCGCCGAAGCTGCATGGAATCAATCAGATCATACACAATCGCCATAGACCACATTGGAGAAGGATACCAGGATTTGACGTTTCCGTCTTTCCCAACTAGAAGCATGGAGAAATATTCTGGGCTAATTTGGAAATAATTTCGAATGTCTTTCACCAAATTAGCTGGGATATCTTCTCGGTCTACAGTAGAGCTTCCTAGAAAGTGATCACATGAAAACAGCATTGGTATTTTGTTTAGGCAATGATCATGGTTTGTAGGTAAGCGAGTTAGCAACGTGACATAGGATACAACCCAACAGTTGGCAACATTAAGATTCTTGCCATTTACAAGTTCAGGATTTCCTGGTTCTGAAATGAAACCGCTCCACTGTGAGCTAAAGATGTATTTTCAACAATTTGATTAGGTTTGGTAAACGTGTCTTAGGCTGAAGCTACTAGGGTGGCACACCTTTTTGTCACCCAACACACGTGCACTTCTTTGGCTTGTATGCAGCTTGGCTCACTGGTTCACGTAATGCAGAAGGCATATGTGAGAAACAGTCACAGTGAAAGAAATCACAAGAATTGAAGTGTGATAGTGTGAAGAACTGCAGGATGAATTTGCTGGGTCATTTATGGCAGTACAGAGCCTCACTCTTGAACTGTCATGTGAGATATGGGATGTGGTAGGTAGTATGTCTACTATAAAAATACATGTTCTAGCACGCATCTGGTGAACTGCAGGCTTATAAATGAGAAGTCAGTGCTGGGTAAATGAGTAGAAACTGTAAGGCAACTAGGATCAGTGGACACCTATACACGCACACACAGGTATACACACATGCATATGCACAGTCGGGTTGGCAGCTGGACTCTTACAAAGTGGCGTCCTGCCTTGCAAACTTGTTGAGGTTCTCTGAAGGAGGTCAGCAAGCAGATGGCCAGGGGTGGTCTGGCTGGTACAAGCTGTGCGGATTTCCAGAAGGCTTCAAAAGGACCTTTGATAGCTTGGTTGAAAGGTGGGAGTGAATGATCGGTTCCTTGAGTGGAGGGAGGTCGCCAGTGAAGTTTGTGATTGGTAGTGCTGCGACTGGTGCTGTTCAGTGTATTTGTAAATGACGGACATAAGGAATGAGCAGGGAGGTGAGGAAATGTTCTGAGAGTGTGGGGATACTCAGACTAGTAAGGGCAGGGGATGATTGTGAAGCATTGCAGAAAGCCCTTGTAAGACTGTGTGACTGGTTAATAAAATGATGGAAGAAATTATCTTCAGATTGAAGTAAAACGATGCACATGGTGAAAATTTTGCTAACTCCACATAAGAAAGATGGAGTCTGACCGTTATCACTTGGCAGTAAGATCTTAGGGCTATGAAAGAGAGTTTCATGAAAGGCTAGTTCAGTGCTCACTAATGGTCAAAAGCCAAAACAGATGTTATAAACCATGAGGAAAATAATAAAACCCAAAGCAGGGTATTATTACGCCACTATGGAAACCTATTGTTTGTGTGCATCTTGACCACTGCATGGAAGTCTGGTTCTCTCATCTCAAAAGAATATGGCAGCACTGGGGGAAAGAGTCAGAAAGGCAACAAGGTTGGTCACAGGTTTGGAATAAACTCTGTGAGAAATGATCAAGCGAGCAGAGGCTGCAGTCTGTAAAATAAATGGGTTGGGGGGAGGTCTGCAGGATTGTGACTGTCACTGCAGGGATGGATAGGGATTAAGTCTTTACCTTTTTCCCCACACAAGAGATAAGTGGAATCAAACAAAGCTATAGGGGCCATGTTTGGGACAAATAAAAGGTACCTTGCGGATCTGTAGAGGTTCTCACAGGAGGACACATCCTAGAAGTTTACTTGCCTAATCTCCCGTTTTGAATTCACATTAATTGAGAAGAGGTCTGTTGATTGTAACAAATAGGAACTGTAGCCAAGGTCGTGAAGTCCTTCAGTGAAAAGTAAGCAGAGGCTGTAAGAGTTTTGATGGAAGAAGTACGATACCAGTTTCCTCTGTTGTTATTCTTCCTTAGGCATGGACTTAATGTTTATATGCGGTAGAAGGATAGGATACTTTCTCGTACAGAGCAGTCAGAGTGGCGATGGGACAGATAAGCTCCTTCCTGCCTTTGTGCCTCCACTGATGGAGGCAGTTGTTGGGATTAGGTAGCCGAGGAGCTTGTAGCATTTGAAATGTATTCCTGACAGCGAGATCTCACAAGAGTAGCTACCTGAAAGTAGCCTGCTGGGATGCAAGTGGAATACTTAAAGGGGGCTTATAAGAAAGATGGAGAAAGCCTTTTTACCAGGGCCCATAGAGACAGGCCAAGGGGTAATGATTTTAAATTGAAAGAGGGTGAATTTAGATTAGATATAAGGATGAGGTTTTTTAGGATGAGGGTGATGCGACACAGGAACAGGTCATGCAGAGAAGTTGTGGATGCCCCATCCCTGGAAGTGTTCAAGTCCAGGCTGCACTGAGCAGCCTGATCAAGTGAAAGATGTCTCTGGCCCATGGAAGGGGAGCTGGACTTGATGAACTTTAAAAGGTCCTTTCCAGCTCAAACCATTCCATGAACATGAATTAGGGACCCATATAAGAGAGCCTGCTGAGTCTGTGTTCTGTTAGCCCTGCAGACGCAGACTCCTGAGCATGTAAAAGGCTCAGACATCCCTTTGTCCTTGACAGCATGGCAGGCAGAGGAATGTACCTGGGACTGTGTGTTTAGGTGGGAGATAAAGACACGAGATGACTTCCAGATGATATTCGGGCTTTTCTGTCCGGAAGAAGCTATATAATATTTAGCATAGGAACATCAAGAAAGCTTTTTGCATCCTGTTTCTTAAAAGAAACAAAACCAAAGAGAAAAACACAGTTATACTCAGCCCTCTAAAGAAATTACAGCAAAGAAACAGCACTATGTAGTGCCCTTCATGCGAAGTACTGAAGAAACTGGGAACAGTCACTCACCATTAATTGGATACAACTCTAAGACGCCTCCAATATCTTCTCCAAGTCCTAGCAATTTGAGGATAGTTATATGTCGCAGACCTGTGGAGGAAATGAAGGAGGGTTTGAGTCAGACCAGACCTTTCTGCTTGTTCTTGGGCAGATTTTAATCAGCCAGGTCTATGCATGCTAAATTAGGGCCCAGTCTCAGCCAGCCCTCTAGGAGGAAGAGTCACTGGTTTCTATGGAGGCTTACATCACCTGTCCCAAACATGGGGATAAGCTAGTGTGTCAAGTAAACGTGGCATCAGTTGCATAAAAGCTGTTGCTAGTGTCCCAGGGATGACAGCACTTGGTGTGGTTCTGTAGCATAGGGATACAAGCGTCAGACACAGCAGTAAATTGCAGAGGCCATTCCCCAAATGCAGAATGTTTCTGCACTGCTTTGTTCACCAGTAAAGTTTTTACTTGTCGTACACAGAGCAAAGAAGTATTTAGAGGTCATATAACCTATCACAGTTAAACTCCAAATGACTGTGGGGAATAGCTTATGACAGGCGTTTGCTTCTTTCATTCGTTCTGGGCAGGGGCTTGGACTGTTGCCTCTGCTTTGGAGCCTGTCAAACCTTAGGGGCTGTCAAAACTGTTTGTGTAACATGAGTTCATGTTATCTACAAAATCTTTGATGTAACTCTTTTTACAGCTTGGGGGTAAGATGCCTGGAAACATATCACTTAGTTAAAACACTCATTGAGGACAGATGCTTTAGGAACTCACTGGATCTCCTTCAAGCTGTCCCTAACCAAGGGTGGAGACAATGAACTGTTTTGGTTACATTCAGTTCTTCAGAAAGCAATTTACAGTGGTCCGTGTCAGCTTACTTTGGTAGTTACCAAAGGAGATGACGCTGATGCTTGGAATGAAAGTCAAGTGATTATGAATAAACAGTGATACTGTGCAAATCTCCCTTCAGGCATAACTGAAATGTATTGAAATAGCAGCTTTTGAATGGGACCTGTTTCATTCTGTTGCAGGAGTCTAGTCCCTGTATGGTATTTGCATTGCTCAGAAGCTAAGTTAAGGAGTAAGTCTCTCTGGGCTTTGTAACGGAAAGAGCAAAGTGTTTCTGGATCTTGCTCTTAATTGCCTCCTGGACAAGCCCATCTCTCTCCACTGACTATGTAGTTGGATCTTAAGTACCTAGTGAGGGGGATGGGAGGGCCCTTATTGGATTAAAGCAGCTTGCATTAATATTTTTACAGGTATTGGCAATGAAGCAAGAAGGAAAAGAAAAAAATACCAATGCCCCATGCATCTCCTTGATACCTGGCCCATTTCCGACCTGGGTCTTAGAGGATCTGCCCTTCCCAAAGCACTGTACTGGTGTCATTAATTTGTGCAGTAAGAAAAAAACCCCCGATTTATATCCTGAAGTACAAGCCCGAAGAGAAGCTTTAGAGGCTTCTCTGCCTTACACAAATGATTGCAGGGAACACATTGTTTAGCTGTCTTAGCTGTCAGGGTGTGCTGTACTACCTGCTTAGCACAATCTTTTCCATTTGGGCTTGGAGTAGCTACAGCAAACTTTTCAGTTGTCAGACTTCTCAGACTGTCTAGGTTCAGACTTGAGCAAAGGAATCTATCGCATCACCAGGAAGGATGTGGGTTTGAGGAGCAAGAGTATAATTTCTTTTGGCTCACCAAAATTGCAGGCTTGTCCACTGAGAGCAGCAAGCTGCTGGGAATAAGCCCAGTCCTCATCACTGGGAGCAGATATCACCACCAGCCGCCTTCTCCATCGGAACCTGAAAAGAGAAGAGAGTGCGACAGGGCATGGTCGTGACACATAACTCAAGCCGTCTCAGCGCTTTTGTTTTCTGTAGGCTGAGATATGTCATACCTCTCACAACTTCTAAGTAACAGCTTGAAGGGAGATCTTCCCAGTTCTATCCATCACTGGGAGAAGATAAAGCTTGTTTTGAATTTTACGACTCCAAAATGCTCAAAGAAATGTCTGCAGTTTTGCTGCTTCACCTAACCAACACTGCAAAGCTTGTGATCTTTGCTGAAAGCCCCCTTCAGTAGTTACAGCAACACTGAGAAGTGTATGTTCAAGAGAAGAAAGATTCCTGTAGAATTCCTCACTAGACATTTAGCTTTTACGTCATTCACCGCTGTTGGAACTACACAGTTATTTTGCAGTCCAAGGGCTGTCTGAGAATTAGGGTGTATCTTCATTTCAGACATAACTCATATTTCTGTGTAAATACTCACTGACCTCTTTTTCTTCTATACCACACTTGCTCGAAATACCTTTAACACGGTTTTAAATCTGAGCTTGTTTGTTAAGTATGTGGCTGTGTGAGCCTGTGCCTATTTAAGGCACGCGTGGGGCAATAAGATAAATCTTGGATATTTCTTTAATATGAGATGCCCCATCTAACCAGACTTTTGCACAAGGAGCACCTTCCATTGTTCTTTCAAGGAAAGGCAATGCCATAAACTTTTAAAAACTCTCACTATAGAGGGGTTTAATACTCTCCAAACAACCTCTTTTTTTAAATAGATACTTCTTCACTAAACCTAAATAAATCAGATTTATAGGAATTTGCAAAGCTGCAGGGATATTTTTATAGCAGGAAATGATCTTTTAAATGGATGCAGATGTTACTCCGTTATAATAATAGCCTTCCTTTCTGCAGCACCATGTGAAGATCTCAAAATAAAGGCTAATGCAATGGGTCAGTTCTGTTCCACTTGAGGGAAGCAGAAAATATGGTGGGACTTGCTCAAAGTCATAGAAGAAGTTGCTGGAAGAGCAGGGGATGCTGATGTCTTTGTCTTGTTGACTGACTGATACTGTGTGGGGTTTTATCATTCAAAAAGTGAATCCTTGAAAAGCAAGGATTTGGAGGACTCTAATTTTAATCTGGGCCAGGAGAAACAGCAAAGAGTCCTGGGCATGTATATACAGTTATGTGAATAGGAATGAGAAGCATTAAGCATCACATACATGATGTGAAGAAAAAGAGGGAAATCTTGTGGTGTTATACCGCAAAATGGGGAAAAAATAATCTTTGTGATATTTTGCACAGCAAAAGCCCCTGGCTACCTGTAAACAGTGACTGAAAATGTCATTTGGGTGAATTCGATCATACTTTGTCATGGCATACTTTGTCAGGGCATAAATCAGGATGGAATCTTATCTGTGAGCTACTTTAAGCTACTTTTAATTGCTTTCTGTGTTGGTTTTTTTTTTAGTATCTCCTTTAGAGATGCGCAGAGCTGAAAAGGGTTGAAAGCCACTCAAGCTGTTTATCCCCTGCCCCAGGCAATCCCTGTACTTGGTGTCCTTGTCTGGGGCTATGTCTTACTGAGAAATTAATTCACTCTTTCACAGCTGTTCGTTCACCATCACTAATGTACAGATTTATGCCTTATTTCTGACACCAGAAGCCACAGGCCAATACTTCTGTCCTGGCAAACTTGCCAGACCCTTCCCCCTGTGTGCATTCTTTCTTCCTCTTCTACCTATTTTGCATCCCATTTTTGTTTGTGAGCCCAGGGAGCAGCACAGCCAGTGTCTTAGTGTTACAGGGAGACTCCCCACCCCCCCCCACCCCCCCCGCCCCCCGCCCCAAAACTCAAGGATACTCCTGATACATATGGCTTTTAAGCATCACCCAAGCCAGCTCTGGCTCTCATGGTCCTCTTTCATTCAGCCATGCTGGTTAAGAACAATATTTGCCTTATTATTATTGACCTCCCCAATGAGCACACCACCAGGGAGATGATGCCAGGACTCTTGTTCAGCTAGGAAGATAATCTTGGACAAAGCTGGAATGAATTTTGCTGGGAATCTGCTCTGTTAATGTGGCTAGTGTAGTCCACCCAACGTTTAAAGCCTGATGCTTCTTTCACAGACAGCAAATATGTTCTGTGCACTGGCAGTTCTGTTTATAGATGCATCATTCTGCATTTTTCCTGCCTGTTTTTCTAAAGTATGTTTGTTACTAGGGCTGTTCCCAAGCAAAGAAGGATCTGGGGCCTGTCACTTCCCAGCATACAAGCTCTTTCTTGTGTTGGTCAGCAGTTTCCAAACTGTGGTTGTTCTTGGTGGTCTTGAGGATGAATCAGTGAGACCTAAACAGGAGGTGCTGGGGTGGGTGGGGTGAATCTTGTTAAAGGTTCTCTTTCTGTTGAAGTGGCCATCGAATTTTAAAATGTTTATAAATCAACAACCTATTCATTCACCTGTTGCTCCTTTCCTCCTCAAGTCATAATCCATCATGCCGCCTCCATTATTTTTATAGCCATCAGGCATTAACAATGTGTTCCCATGGATTCTGGCAGTAGGTGAGGAGGATGCGGTAGTAACAGGTAAAGCCTAGAGTAATGGGGTAGCCTTAATTTCATGTAGATTATCCTGTGACAGAGAGGGCTCTAGCTGCACAGCTCTTCTTTGGATCTGAATTCCCACAGTCCAGACATGTTTATTGCCTGGAATTTAGGTCTTGCAGGTAGAGCAGTAATGTGGCATATAGAGACTGTATAAACAGACCTGTATTTCTGCGGAAGGTCTCCCAAACATTTTGCAAGAGACATCTGCAAGACCTTTAATAATATGCATGACTAATACTGGCAAAGATCAACTGTTATCTCAAGCAGGATAAGAAGGAAGTTACAGAGAATTAATTACTGATTCGATCTATGTGGAAGGGATTAGAATGGGATTAATGAGATTGTGATGGTTGATGATTGAAACACATAAACACTGTGCTTCGTGCATTCAAAACACTGAGCTAACATCTGTGAATTAATCCTTATTTGCTCTTCTAATGCAAATTAGCATTATTATCTCCATGTCATTGGAGGGGGGGGGAACTGAGGTACAGAAAGTCAGTGTCCAAAGAATGTGCAGTCAGGAAACACAACATGCATCCTGACTTCCAGTGCTCTGTACAAGGGTGCATTCAGCTAGGGCTACATCTCTGTATTTGCTTAACACTGTAAATAAAAAAATCACAGAAATAGTAGGATGGGTTTTTTTCCAGTAAGAATAATTATTAGAACTAGCAGCAGAGAGGAACAGAAGGTAATACCTGGATAAGAAGCTCTCAAGGGATTGCTTCTTATCTTCTTTGCAGACAATGCCCTCTTTTTTCTGCCTTTCCATGTCTTTAATTCGTGACTGGAAGGTGTCGATCAAATCAAACACGGACTTCATTGCTATGGGTACTTCATAGTATTGCTGTTAAGAAAAAAGAACAGATGGATAAAAGGTTGCACGTGCTAGCAGTCTTCCTGCATGTATCACAGCACTGTAGGTTATACAGAGATTCAAGTATTCCTGTTTTCACACAGGTTACAAGGTCTAGAACAGATTAGAAAGCGTGGGAAATATTACTGGTTTTGCAGTCAAACTGCTTTTTGGAAGTGGCATGTTTTCATTATTTGCCTAATGTATCAAGGCCAGGCCATTGCAGGCAACAAATTGTCATTATATTCTTTTGTAAGGCCATTCAGGTTGAGTATTGTCCATAGCAATGTGCTCCCATCCCACTGAGCGGCCAAACTGTGTGGTTTAGAATGCCAGGTACTACAATAAACCCCCAACAAGTGGGGAGTCCTGTTCCTATGGTGTCAGCTCACCATCCCAGCAGAAACCACAATTCCTGAAATCTCCTAACTGCAGAAAATTAAGGTAGCTACCTAATTCCTGAAAATTACCCTTACTATCCTTTTCTTGTCCTCTGGCAATGACCAAGTCCTGCATCAGTCTCTTACATGCTTCACATGCAAGCCTGTAGTGTGATTTCCTAAAATTTTTCTCTTTTTTCATATTTTCCCAATGCCTTTTCTTTCAGAGAGTCGAAACCCTCACCTTGACTTTCATGTCAGTGTCCGTCAGCACCATGAAGAAGTCATTGTAGGTCATTCCGTACTCTTTCCTCAACTCACTGATGAGCTGCTGGTCCACAAGATCTTCATCCTCTATCACTTTCATGGGCTTTTCGTTATCTTAATGTGAGACAAAGGAATAGTCATGGAATCACACAGCACTCTGCCTTTAATTTCACCTTGAAAGAAAGGGGGAAATTAATTTCCCAGAAGCCCTTTTCCTGCTGCATAGGCAAGTAAAAAGCATCAGTATGGCGCTATGGCTTCTAACTGTCCAGTTTTCAATCCCAGTATTTTCTGAAAATCAGTCTATCCTAGGGAACGCGTCCTTTAGTATTCAACATTTCTACTTGCTTTTGAAAAATCTTGGTTGCCTTGCTCTTTCCTGGAAAGATCTGTTAGATTTTTCCAATATGCTTATACATGTACATGCATGTACTAATCATTTCACCAGCTCCTGAAATGCAGCCACTTCAGGAATAGAAAATAGAAACTGTTAAACAATTTAGGACAGGAGCTGGAAAGCACCATATCCAAATAAAACAGCATGGAGAATTTGGGTCAGTACAGCATAGCTAGAACAGCTTGAGGTTGGCCAGGACACTACCGTTAACATTGCCAGTCTTAAAAAATTACATGGGAGGTTTAGTGACTACAAGAAACCAGGAACTGTGTCATGAGTACTGCATGAGTACTCTTCAGCTCTCTCTGTAGCCTGCTGTGGCACTTCTCTTCCATCTGCTTGTTGATGCTCTTTTCCCATTCTAGCGCACTGACAGGAAAAGAATTAATTTTGAGAAGGATTTGTACCTGCTCTCTGCTGTACCCTAAGAAAACATTCAGAAACAGTTGAGGAGAAAAAGACCTCTAAAGACAGAGATTTGAAGCATGTACAAGCCAAGCCCGTGGAGATGCTGAGGTTCCTTACTTCCCCTGGATCCAGGGTGTGTTAGGGCCAAATCCTGAAAGCATCCATGTCATCAGCTCAGCCTCAGCTGTAGCATCCAGCACTGCGCTATACAGCTGCAACGATGCTGGAACAGGCATCCGTATGCACGCGAGCCTGGAAAGCTAAAGACAGGCTGAATCACACAGAAAGTGAAATGTCACCTGGGCACCAAAGAGCTCTCTGCAAATGTTACTTGCTTATGCCCTATGACACCACTATAAATATTTATATCCTCACTTAGAAATCCCAGCCACGTCCCAAGTGACCTGCCTGCAATCAGAGACACGGCAGCTGATCAAGAGCTAGAATCCAGAGGTACAGCTTTCCAGTCCCCTGCTCCACCGTTATTCCTCAGCAAATAGAGATGAGTTTAATTGATCCAAGTTGAGCACACAGCAACAGAAAAGATTTGATTCATTATGCTATAAGACATTTTAAATAATTTTCTAAATATCCATACCCTTTAAGGACCAGACTGATCTGATTCAAATTTTGCAGTAGATCCAATCTGTATAATAGATTGTATGAAACTTCTGAATTAAAACTTTGGGAAGATGTCTGAATCAGAAGCTGAGCTTTACGTTTCAAACCCTGGATCCACTTCTTACAGAAAACAACCAACCAACCAACCAACCAGAAAATGTTATAATTTAGTCAAGCTATAGAGGTAATTTACATGATTTTACATGGTTATGTGTACCACAGTTGAAAGTCTTGTAAAGAATTATAGGCAATGTTATAAATTCTCCGTTGGTTGGGTTGCTGGAGGGGCTAATTGGTTATTCACTTCATAAAACATATGTAAATCATGTATCAGTGCTTCATAAGTGAGATTTATATGTCACTAATGGCAAGCGTGACCATTAAAACACAGACCAAAAATTCATACTTCTGCCTGCAAACAATACCCTACAAAAGGAAAGACTATCTCATTGGCCTATACGGAGGTAGAATAATGCAAAAGATGCTACTGTGAAATGTGATGGAAAACAGCTGTATGGTGCGGTACCTCAGACCAACCGACCCATGGCTCTCCTGCTTTCAAAACATGTAAAGAAGAAAGTTAAATTACAAGAATGATACAGAAACATGTTTCAGGGGAGGAAAAAAAAAAAAAAAAAGCCACAAAGGCCAACCTGCCTTTCAAACTTGGAAGTGATTTCTGGGGAGAAAAAAAAAAAAGAAGCTAATCTAATCACCTCTTTCCAATTCACTACTCATCCCTGACCTCCACCTCATAAAGGACATCTGGGATCAGCACGAAGAACGATGGGAGCTGAGACTGTCTGCTGCTACCTGCAAAGTCCTCGCTCTCTTTGCTCTTTCTAAAAAGGTCACTGAAAGAGTGTGGAAGCTTTTCTCCATGCATCTTTAGCAGCTAGACAGGCTGGGGAGGTGAGTTACTCTTTAGAAATAATTCAAATCGGGTTGCAAAGAAGTTCAGCATCTTCTTGTAGCAGTCCAGTGGCCTACTAGCCTAGGTGTTGGCTGTGATTGTAAGGCAGGCGGCGTGGGGTTGGTGTTCCGCTGACTAAAGCCCTGTTCCCATGAGCTGGGGAAAACGGACCCCATGGCTAACTCAGGGTGAAGAGAAGACCTCTGCAGTGACACTTGGCTTTTGTGTCGTTTCACTGGGAAACTGGGAAATGCTTCTTGGTTTCGGTATGATCTTGACCAAACGGTGTTAATGAGCTCTCTTTCACTCCCTACTTCTAAATGTGTGAAATTTCAAGAGAAAAGTCTTTTCTGTGGACTTTTCTGTTGTTTTCATTTGTCTTTCAGTCCCGGGATGCAGCACTACAAGGGGACCTCATCATGCTGAGTGCTAAGGCTTCTTGGGACAGCATAAATATTGTGAACAAAATGTTTCTTAGGAGCTTTTGCTGCCTCTGCTGCTGAGTGAGAATGAGCCGTGAAGAGGTTGGAAGGGTTGAGAGAAGGGGAGGTAGAATAGAAGGATGTCTGTATTATTCAAAATTTTTAAAAAAGCTCAGGATTTGGTGTTTTTGGCAAAAATGTAAGGTGAACTTCATGTAAAGCTTAACTAACACCCTTCAAAGTCTCCTGCTTTTCTTCAACAAGTTAATTCCTGCTGTGAGAATTCAGCTGTTACATACACTTGTGTGGTTTGGGGAAAGTTTGGGTGTAAATTAAGTTTGGAACAGGCTGAAAGAGTATGGTCTATGTCAGAGTCAATGCCTGTTTATTAGCCAGACTGGAGCTAAATATAGTCCTAAACTGTCCACTGACAGGCAGATAGATCTAGGTACACAAAAAGTGACCTTGAGTAACCTTGGTGTGATGTGGAAAATCCTGCACTGCTCCAGATTTGTCAGGGAGGTGCACAAATGGACAGTCTGGCAGGGTTTGTGACTCACTGTCATTCGGGGACACGAGGCTCCTGGTCCCCCCTAGGTGCTGTCCCTCCGAGCGTAGCACAACTGGAAGCCGGACAGAAAGCTGTGATGTTCTGGCCTGTTGTATGCCAGACCTGAAATACCCTGGAGGTGGTGGGATCCTCAGCTTTCTGTTCCATCACGCATCTCTTCTCAAGGTCTGGTAAAGCCAGATAAACTTCCAGAGGAAAGATGCCGTGGACTTATAAGCAAAACTAGCAGCTTTTATACTATTTCTTTGCCTTTGTCCAGCACAGCGTTCACTGTGCTGTTCACCTGTAGACACAGCCAGCAGTGAGTTTGTTTACGTGATTCAAAAGTGCTTTGCTGGACTGGGACCTGAAGTCTTTGTCCAAACCCTACCGTGACAAAAGGAAAGCTTCTCACTGGCTTTGCTGGGTGCTTCCCCAGGACCTGAACAGTGATACCAGTTGTTTCAAAGCTGCCTGAGAGAGATGGATGCCCAGTGTCACCCGTCTACATGGGAACGCTGTATGTAAAGAAGGTGGTACTAAATATGGGTGAACGCGCTACTTTGCAAGTCCTGCGTAATCTGCTTTATAGTGCCTCCAAAATCTCTGTCTTCAATAAGATAAACCTCTTTACAGGAGTCAGCAATAAGCAGTCGCACTGATGGGCATCTTGCTTTACAAGTACTGAGAGGGGACAGGACTTCAAATGGTAAACCTCTTCATATCGGGTACGCTGGTGCAAATTTGTAAGGTTGTCTGTAGCTAGAGGCTGTTGTTGAAATCTTCTGAATTAATATGTTTACCATTACGGAGGGAAAAATAGGTCTGGACCTCCCCTTACTAGTGGAGGAGAATATTCACTATGTGAACATACCAAAATCAGCTCTTAAAGCTTAGGAAAGTAGATCCTGGGAAGGAAAGGAACTCTCAGCAAGGGGCCTAACTAGCATGCTTCTCTCTGCCTGGGTTTAGCCATTGAATCCCCTGAAAGATGAAGATTTTTCCATGACCTTATGAGAAGTGCGAAGGCTTGAGGAAATGTTATATGGCAGAGTGGGGAGATAATGGTGTTGAACTTCAAAGTAGGATTAACTTGGGCCAAGTTTTGAATATAATCTCATACAGTTCCCTTCAGAGTTTCCAGCCCCCTGTCTCCTCCCCTCCATGACAACAGCCAGTTTCTTTAAACAGTGTTTAAATTGTGCTAGCCAATATCTAGCCATCCATGGCTGATGCCTTGCAAAAACCAAGGGCGGGGGTGGGGGGGCATTGTGTTAGGGCAGCCATTTAGTTAGACAGCCAAGTTGGTATTCAAAATATTGGTAGAGCTGAGCCTAATTTCCTTTTTCTGCCCCATGCCCTCATCGCATTTTTTCTGCCTTTTCACTGTTTCACTGTTTTGCTGGCTTTAAGAATTCCCACAAAGAAAGCTGAAGGTGCTCAAGTTACAGCACTGGAAACCTAAACATGGAAAATACCAGAGACACTTCTGTAAATACAAAAGTTAGTAGCATGGAAGGAGGAGGGATGGGTTCAAAAGTGCAACTGGACCACTACAAATAATCTCGCTTAGATCTTGACCCAAGTTGGGGAGATTTCTCCCTTTGCTGTTTGTATTGTGCCCATGAGATGGAAAAAGAGTATTAAAAAAAAAAAAAAAAAAGAACCTAGCTGGAAGTGGTCAATTTTCATGCTGCTGTTGTTCATGGTGCCAAAAATTGTAATGACTGATATCTTCCTCGTTGCCATCTTGCAGAAGCTCTCCAGATATTCGTCTCGCTGCTGTACATACATGGTGTTGTCCGCCTTGGGGGTTGTGATCAGCTAGTTGGTGGCAGAGACAAAAGAGCTTGTTTAGTGTAAAGAATGAAGCAGATGAGTATTTTACTGAAGGAGAACTAGTCACTGTCTGGGAACTGGGCTTTCTTTTCCATAGAGCTGCTGACAGCTCTGTAGCCTTATTCTATTAATCTGTGTTTGGAGTGTACCTTTAGACCCAGGTCTGACCCAAAGGTATCCAACCAGCCACAGGAAAACCTTTGGAAGCACAGCCAGCTGGTGGCACCGGCTCCTCCGCTGCCTCTCCATAGTGCTGGCAGAAGAAATGGCACTAGGTTTTACGGAAAACCATGTACTTTCCTATTATCCCTTGCCCTGCCAGTCCCACCAGATCTCCCTCACAGCCTCCAGCGGTGCTATGAATCTAGGAATCCCCCTACTCACTCATGGTGGAAGCACTGGGAACATGGCAGCAGCTCTGGCCTCATCCCATGGTCCAGGCAGGGCTCCCGGTGGCTTTTTAACTGTCATGGGGTGAGTACAGCCGGGGCTACCTGAATACTTACGTAACTGATGGGCATATTGCTATGAATTGCTAAGGCCACTGTGACCCCATCTGAAAGCTGCTGATTTAGCTTTTCTTTGTTCTAAGCCCCTTTGATGTCTTACGGGACTTCTGTTTGCTGGGAAGGCACGGCTATGGGGGAAGAGCAGGAGGAGGAACAATTACATCAACAAAAGTATAAAAACCTCTACAGAGTACTTATTTCAAAGCCTCCTAACAATTGCAGAGATTTAACTTTTAAAAAGTTTAAGGCACACAGCTTAGGTCCTCCATTTGCAAATATTCCAGGGAAGGTGTGTGTGTAACCACATGCAGTGGTCCCGTGCAGCAGTTCCCAGCAGAAGCTGGAGAAGAATGCCGCAGCTCTGGTGATGTACTCATTCTAACTGGCAGCACTGAACTGCAATCAAGCACCTGCCACCGATCCCCCAAACACAAAAGATTTGTAATCTGGATCCAAATTTTATGGCTTAAGGTCATAAACAATCACCGGAATCCTTTACTTGCAAACTTATGCTTTATTCTGGAACAAGCGTGATCATCTAGCTGCCGCCTTATGTTTGTATGACCCGGAGGCTAATTTTTATGATATACCCCTTATAAATCCAGTTCATCAATGTACTGAAATGTAAGAGGCATTTCTGGGCTTGTGAGATCTGACTCTCATTTATGCAGAGGCCCCCTGGCATGACTGCAGTGGTGGGACATGCAGGTGAATGAGAGTCGGACACAAAGAGGATTTGATTTCTGGGCCGTAACATGTAACACATTGCTTTTAAATTGCATAGAAATGCTTCCAATGAAAAAAGGATCATGACAAGGATTTGAGGACTGAGATCAAAACCAGACCATTGGTTTGTATTGTCCTCCTAGTTTCGGAGGCCATAAACAGGAACGCACAGTCAAGTCTGAATTTGATCCACTTCATCAAACCTTATAGAACATTTAAGAGGCAAAGCAAGCTTCAAAGCTCTGTGCCAGGACTGTTTTAATCCAGGCAGTATAGACATTGTATCTGCCTGTATTCGCATGCACGTGTGTGTATGTACACGTGCATATATGTGCACGTGGGTTATATATGAACTGTCAATCAGCATTTCATCACCACAGAGAAATGAACAAAAAACCCAAACTCACTAAACTAAGATTCCTCACCATTAGTGAGACAGCAATAAAAGCCCCCTATACAGAGGTGAGGCTGAAAGCCCATGCATTTTTTTTTTTTTTGGTTTCTGCAGTTAGTTCCTCCATTTCTCATTAATTGAATTTAACCCAGAACAGCCTTCAGAATTCTGGATGATTGAAATTCACACTGAAATCAGCAATCTGAAATCCTGAATGATATGTAGGACTTAGAAACCCCATGTCCCTCTCAAAAGACTTTTGGGAGAGGACTGGAACCATGTCCTTGGGAGCCAGTCTGTTAAAGCGGCCGAAGGACGAAGAATAGCAAAGCCGTGTGGAGTAACTTGGGTCGCGCCGCTTCTGCAGCAGCGTGGGCTAATTCTCTAGGGTGGGAGTTTGAAGACTCGTGAATGACCGAGTTCGTCTAGCTGGAAGGACTGACCCTAAGGGAACGGAACAGTTTGATAGGAAGGGATGCAAATAGGCACATGTGTGGATATAAAGAAGCTTGAGAAGTTCTTTGTTTTCCACATGTACCATGCGGGGCAAAGAGTAGAGTTCAGCCACCGCTTTTACTGATGAGCAAATCAAATCTATTCTCCAAGAAACTTCAGAGCAAGCAGGCTGATGACAGTATTAGAAACTGGAAAAGTGGAGTGCAGCATGGCATAATCATTTGCCTTCAGTGAGTTTTGGCCTGAAAACCTGGGATTGTGTAACTATTTTTTTTCTTGGAGATCCAGCTGAGAAGTGGCCTAGTATCAGAAGGTTCAAATTTCAGGCCATCCTTAAAGTTGCCACGACTGTGTTGGTGTAATGAATTAGCAGCCTGACATCTGTGAGCTTTGCTTTGGACACTTTTTGTAGCTTTATTTTTATTTGTCCTGATGCTACACATATGCTTGGAAGCCACAACGTTGAGATGTATGACCGAATTTCAAAGATCCCAAATTTCTGTACAGTTTCTCTCTCAGACCTTTGATTTGTCCAAGTATTAGTTAACAAGTAACTAATAGGTGTTATTTTCAAAATTCAGTCAAGTTCAGATTTTTCAAATATCTGGCTTTTCTCCACTTCAACATGTTGGCGAACACAAGTCTGCTAGCTCTGCAAAGCCCCTACAGCTGGAAGAATGGGGAGGGGGAGAAGAAAGTTGCCTTCTGCTCAGGTCTGTGAATCATCAGCAGAGCGATTAATTAAATTCTAATGATTAAAATCTTAGCTTGGCATCTTAGCTATCCGATTTGGAATATGGGGCATGAAAGTCAAAGCTATGTTTGTGACACTGACTGTTGGACAATAACTGTGAAACAAGCCAGCTTGCAGTGGAATAATTGCAAGAAACCAGCTCCCACAATTATATTTTTAAAGAACTGTTTTTCACAGTGTACCTTTCAGGGTATGTGCCATCTGCCAGAAAAAACATTTGTACTACAGCTAAAACTGTTTCCTGTCCCAGGTGAAGTGGTTTTTTTAGATAAGTAGTTGGAAAAACATACAACACTATTAAACCCTGGGACAAGTAACTCCAGACCATGCTGAGTTTCTCAGGCTTGAAAACTTACCATAGTGTAATAGTTTCATAAAAACAGCAGGAGAAAAAAAACAAACCAAAATAAAAGTTTGCACAGGATCTCTGAAGATGCCTAGGAGATTTGAATGCCAAATTCCCATCAGAAAGGATAGCAAATGTAACAACCCTACCTCAGGGCATCTGGTCTTATGCGCCTTCGTGCACATCCTCAGTCGGACATGCCCTCGTACTGCCAAGCCACCTGGCTTGCTCCCAGTTTGAGGACACCAGCACCAATATAAAACAGGTGTGCCAGCTGGCAGGACGTGCTGGGCATCGACATGTGGTAACATTGGCAAGTACCCCAAAGCGATGAATGGATGCAAGCCACATTGGAACCTAATTTTACCAATCATTACTATACAGATCCTGGCATCTACATATCCCCTGGCAAAAAAAAAAATAATCTGACGGCTATATGGTGGCTCGCGGAAGTGACTGGGAAGAGGTTGTAGCCTAATTTCTGGCTGATTGGTGTGCATACTGAATGTAAGATTTCCAACACAAGGCTGCAAAACCTTCCCTGTTGTAAGTGATTGTTTGGGTCTAGAATTTTTACCTCTTAAACAGAAGCACCAAAAAAGAATAACACAAAGCCACCGTAAACTTTCTGTTCCGCATATTCCTACTAGGAGGGAGATAGGACTTCATTTAGGTAATAAGATTCAGATGAATGAGTTACTTACAATGAGCCGCCTTTTGCCTTCAAAATATTCCAGGAGGTCAGTCACCAATTTCCGCGGAGGCTGTAGGAAAGGCTTCTTGTTGGGCTTGGGGAAATCCTCATTCTCAGTCCTACTCCCCTTCTTGTTCTTCTTGCTACGGTCTTTGTCCTGCTTGCCCTTTTTCTCAGCTTTGTCCTTCTTGGACTGCTTCTCACTCTTCTGAAGCTTTTCAGGTCTGTCCTTCTTCTTCTTCTTCTCAGGTTTATCCATTCGCTCATGCTTCTTTGATTCTTTTCCTTTCTTTGGGGGAATATTTACTGCTGCAAACTCTTCCTCTAAATGGGAACTAGCAGGCTTGCTTGGGTCGTATTTATCTTCATATTCATTGCTCAGTATCTTTTCTTGGGCCTTCTTTTTTGGTGGTTTATTCTTAGTTGGTTTGTGTTGCCCTGGTGTGACATTCAGGTCCCTATGGTTATAGTCCTTCCTGTCTGTTCGGTTATCTTTAAATCTACCCACATTTGCCTTTGTGTAGTGCACGGAGGGAGCTGTCGGGACTTCTGTGAAGCTGTCATAGCGGGCAGCTTTGCTTGGTTTCCGTGTGGCCGCCGGGTGTTTCTCTGAGTGGCTGCGCTGCCGGTCCCTGCGGTTTGCCTTCCACACAGGAGAATAGAAGTCCTCAGAGGCTGTGACTCGTGGCGTGGTGGCATCGGGGGCTACTGGCAGCCTGTGGTACTCTGTGGTGGAATGTGACTTGGTGGTCCAGGTCCTCTGCGTGGTGGGGAGGGGTGTAGTTGTCGTCATAGAACGGCTTGCTGTGGTCACCGCGCGGGTTGTGGCGCGCGTGGTTGTGGTGGTGGGAGGGAGGGTAGTGGTCCTTACTGTAGGCAGGGGAGTAGCCACGGTGGTTGTCATTGGTTTTCTCACTGTTTTGGTCCTCGTTGGCTGATTATTGTTCTTCCTTGGCTCGTCCTTCCTTGCTGACACCTGGACGTGGCCACCACCACCAGGGGTAGGCTGGATGCTGCCCCCGTTGTTGCCTTCCTCAACCACTTGTCCCTCCACCCCAGCTGCTTTGCAAGTCTGGATGAAGCCCTTCTGCCTCATCTTCTCAATTTTTCTGATGGGGCTCTGATCAATGACTTCATACATGGCTTCTAGCCTGACTGGGTAAGGGTACCTTTCCTCCACCTGCAGAGTTTTCTTCAACAGCACCATGCCAAATTTCCCCTTCTCCAGTTTCAGAAAGCTCATGAGCTTAGGGATGAGAGCAGGATCTAATGGCTGCTCCAGGATTTTTCCTTCATTGGTTATCCTTCTGACTTTTCCCCCTTCCTCCCCTTCTTCATGGAACAACACGATCTGCTGGATGTGCCGCTCAGCCAGTTCGCAGTAAACATCATTTTTCAGCAGGCTCATCATGAGCCGGTAGTAGCCCTCAGAGGCGTGGGGTGCAGAAATGACCCACACCCGATTTTTCCCAGCAAAGCTGGCCAGGACATTGGGGGAACTTGACCCTGAAGGGAAACGTACCGCTCGTGACTGCGAGGCAGAGGATATCCCTTCGTCCTTAATCATCTCGGACTTGGTGTATTTGGCTGCAGCTGTGAGTCTCTGTACCCATCTCGTTCTGGTCCCCATGCCCCTGGCCTGGGAACGCGCTTCCCCTTGCAGGAGATTGGCAGGTGTCTTTGGAGGTGCTGAAGAATACCTCTTGGTGACGGGGTGTTGGGGATTTGGGCTCGAACTCCTCAGGGATGCTCCAGACCTTCTCAGGAGGCTGCTTGGAGTCCTGTAAGCCGGGGGCACTTTCCTAACTCCGTGGCTCCCTCTCCCTGCTAGCCTCCCTGTCGTCTCAGAGCCACACACTAGCCACGCTGCCCACAGCAGGGCTAAGCTGAGAGCTGGCCTCCAGTTCATTGTGCAATCTGCTTGAGGGAAAGAGGAGAAAAAGTAGGATGTTAACAGTATAATAGTACCTTGCACAAGCGATAATAAAAGGCAAAGCACAGGCTGGCTAGTGTTTGTGATTTAAAAGTGCTGATTACACCTGATTCCTGCCCTGGTGGCTTGGTATGGTTTACAGTTGTTTTTGGAAAGGCACAAAATGGATCATTTAATGCAAAAATGAGATCATCCATCTGTAACATGGCTCTGTCTATCCAAAAGGACACAGTGATCTGCATCCTTCTCTCTCTGTCTCTCTCACGCTCTCACATACACACATGCAAACATGCACAGGGAAAGGGTCCGGTATGCAGAACAGAAAGCCAAGAACTGGACTTGAGACTTACACTCCCAGGGAAGTTCTCCTTCCAGAGATGAGGTTTCACGTCTTTTTCCTTTAAAAGGAGACCAATGCCATACAGCTTCGCTGCTGCCCGGTGATTTATCTTTACGCAGCCCAACAGGTCCCAGAGCCTGTCCGTCTGCCCGTGTAACTTTTAACTTTCTTTCTTCTTCACCTTCTTGACAAGCGTGATGAGGTTAGCGGAAATTTCCTTTGGGATCTCTGCTTCTCCATTTACCTGCAGGTCTGGCTTTTTACTGTACTGGTTACCCACACAGGCACGGATTTCATTTAAGAAAAGGGAACTCCCAGCTGCTCCAAGTCTCTCTCTTTTAAACTTCCCAAGCCTCCTTTTCACTCCTTGCTTCCTCCGTCCCGTTTAGCTCCTTTGTTTCCAGGGACGAAAGCATTAATATATTTTCCAGGCTGAAGAAAAACACAGGAATGTGATGCTGGGGGAGAAAAAAAAAAAAAAAAAAAAAAAAAGAAGGACGTTTCCCTTTCCCCTTTCACCACACTTCAACAAAAGCAAATTGTAAAAGATTCGTCTTTTCTTCTTTCCTTTCGTGGCTGGCCACGGTCCCAGAAGTGTCAGGGTAACCCCAGCCCTGCTCCGAACCAGCCTCAGACAACGGTGGCCACTGGAAATGGGGGAAACTTCGCTCAGGATTTAACAGCTCAGCAGAACCCGCCTCCTCCCCACTCAACAGGACAGGGGAGGGAGGAGGAGGAGGAAGGCTCTGGGGGCTGAAACGCTGCACAGCATCACAGAGCACTTCAGAGAGGGTGACTCCAGCCTTAACTCTTTCCTTCACACGTCCCAGCTCCCTGGCGCTCCCCAAGCTCCTCGTTCTCTTTCCTCCCATTGAACAGACGCCGCCTGGCTGAAAAGCAGTCCTGTGCAAAGTGGGTTTCCCCATCGGTGTCAGTAACAGCTCCAGTATTTCAGAGTTATTGGGTTTTAACCCCATTATTTCTGCCTCCCGTTTGCCCTTTCCTTGTTTGTTTTTCTTTCTGGGAGTTCTCCAGAGAAATCCAATTTCTCTTCACTTTCCAACCGATTTCTTTGGCAGGTCTTCATGTATGTCGGTATAGTGTTTTCTGCAAACATCATATGGGCATGGCTGTTTGTTAATTTGCACTTTTTAAAGAGATCACAATGTTTATGTTGTTATTGTACTAAAATTAGAATCGTATGTATTTCCCTTGAATGTGCACTAGCAGTGAAAAAAAGAAGAAAAAAGGTGCAAAAATCCCTACAGAGGCATAGGTAAGGACAAGTTCACATCCTTTGCTCTCCCTTCATGGTGTAAATGACACCATTCTATTGAGCTGATGTAAACGGGCACAGCTATGCTGCCAGCACCTGGTCTTTAGCCAATTCACACCGTCTTCAGTGTGTCATGCACCTTCAGTGTAAAACACCACTTCATTGTAGGTGATGGATAACACTCATAAACATCCAAGACCTTAATATTACTCTTACTATTTTCCAATATTTCACTTATTTACAAAGATGCTGTTGCGTTTCTGTGATAACACGCTGGATTTGACCTCAGTTGTCTTGGGGGGGAGGGGAGGTTTACTTTCTATTTCCCTTGAAGTTAATGTTTCAAGGATAAAAAGCTTTCTTTTCTTTCTCTCTTTCCTCATTTGCTTCATTTTTACTTTAAGTTGTCCAATGCACTGATCAACATTAGTAGTGGTTTTGTTAATATGTGTCCGCAGTTTGCAATTCTGTGGCTGGTGGTTTGCCCTGGAGGTAGGGGAGGATGCTGAATGCCTGTGCTCACATGAACATGAGTGCAAAAATGCTCAGCTTCTCCCAGAATATCACATCCTGCATCCGCTGGGAGGTAGGAGGACTGTACCTCACAAGGATCACGAAACTGGAGTTCTGCGGAGCAAGGGTGGGTAACATTTTCCACTTAAATTAGTGGCCGGTCTGCTAGTTTATTAATCTTGACAAGAAAAAAAAAAGTCTCTAAACATTACACTGTTTCACTGTGACATTTTAAAGAAACTATAATTCAAATTGAGGTTTTCATTTCAATGTTTCCTCCAGCTTTATTACAAAGTTCAAAAAAGAAGTGAGCCTACAAAGCTGAAGCCAAGTATCTAATTTGGGGTAAATTACTTAAAAAAAACCCAAAACCCCAAAAACCCCACAACCAACAAACAACCAACAAAAAACTAAATTACCTCCATTTTCTTGGGTTTTGTGATAATTTGAAACCACAGAGGCAAAACATCACTTATCTGCATGAATGAAGCCAAGGAAAACACACTCAGCACATGACAGCAAAGGAACAGATTTCCATATTTGTTCTGCTGCCTATCCCATCCAATTACAGATAAGCTAAAGAATTTCTGTGAGGACTTTGCTTTGCTCTCCCAACCTGATTAAAAAACTAGCATGCTACAGAATCCGTCTTAAACATATCAAAGGGTGGCAGATCAGTGAAGATGATGGATTGTAAGGCAGCTGTACGGAGGGTCTAGCGTGCGAGGGAGCCGCAGGGGTTATTCTCAAGGCTGATGTTTGTTAGTATCTTTATTTGAGGTGAGGAATAAGCTTGAGATGACTGCTGGAAATATTGGGCATCAGAATTTCTTGGAAAGTGAATAATTTATACGGGCCAACATGGGACTCCTGGTAAAGTGAACATATATTTTAAAGGGCCATACAGCAAGAAGCAAAAAAAAAAAATAATAAATGCATGAAACATGCATAAGGGAAAGACCAATATCCTAGGAGGCAGCTGTTCTATAGGGAACTTACAGGTCACAGTATATAAATCACTAGAAATAAGTTTTTAATGTGATATTGCAGCAAGGAGAAGGTCTGACAGCATCCCAGTAAGAAGTTGGGAAACCATGTGTAATGTCAGTAAGGTGGTTACTGCCATGAACACGAAGATTTTCAAAAGGACTACAAAGGGTTCAAAAAGTGACCAGGTGTCTGGATGGGATCCTGTTGAAACGGAGGTGAGGAAAGAACTATGTGGAAGGCACAGCCACATGTTGGCCATGATCTTCTCATGCATACACAGGAAACACTTCCGAAAATCAATTGCTTTTTAATCCAGTAGAGGAAGGCAGAAGGATAACCAATGATCAGGAATTAAAACTTGACAAATGGAGACTTGAAGTAATTGCAATTGCTTGGAATTTTTAATAGTGGTCTCAGTCAACCCCTGGGATAATTTCCTCAAGAATGTGGTGGTTTTCTGTTGCTTAGTCTTCAAATCAAGACTCTAAGAGACCTTCTTGGCTGGACTGGAAGTCATGGCAAAAGGATGGAATGAGATCCCTATGGACACATCTACATGGGAAATTTGAGACCAAAACAGCACCCACCCCTGAGGAGTGCCTCTGTGGAGGCTTATGGAAATGAATTCTTTAGCCCACTGAACTGACATGAGCAATTTGAGGAAGGTGGAATGCAATGTACAAACCCTGTAGCCCTCAGAATGCTTTTAATAAGGAACTGAAAGTTAATGCTGTGCCCACAAAGGGAAAATATATAACTGTTTCAGGATGACAGTACTCTTAAGTCTTTCTATATTCTGCTTTAAGTATCAGACTTAAATGTATACATACATCAAGCGTGTCCAGGGGTGAGCACACAACTACACTATTTCAGCTGCTACGGAATTAGTGGGAAAGCCAACTACCTCCTGAACTGGGATCCTTTCTCAGTCCTGCAAAGCCTATAGAAATAAGATAGCAGGAAGGAGGCAGCCAGAGAAGTGAGTGGGAAGAGCTTTCCTTTTACGCAGACTTCCAGGCAATCCTCCAGAGAATGTGGGAGAAATGGCTTACAAGGAAGGTGAAAGGAGTCAAGGGGCTTGGGAAAACTGGCATCAGCTGCTTTGTCCAGTGCTGGGGAGCTGGGAGCCAGATAAGCAGGTGTAGGTTCCCCTGCTGATGCTGGTGGGGGGTTATTAGAGCCGAGAGCATCAGAGCCTGAATCCTGTGAAGCCAGACATGGTTGATGCTCTAAGAAGGGACAGGTTCCTTGAACCCTGCTGGCTCCTGGCTTTCCTGAGAGGGGAGTAGGCTATTATTAGTGATCTGACTGGGGTCACAACCCAGCCAGCAGCTGGAGAAATAACAACTAATAGTGTAAACAGGGGAACTGCGCTGCAGCCCCCTGTATGTAAGCAGGAAAAGGAGTCAGTACAGGGAGGCTTGCAAAAGCAGTGACCCGTAATAAAAAGAGCAGTGCCTGGTTAGTCAGATCAAGCTCCCAAAATAGAAAGGCGCTTTTGATAAATAGGTTGGCCTCATTTGGGTCTTCACTTTTTAAAAATCCATTTTTCTGTAGAGTCCCCAGCAACGTTGCTTAGAAACTGGTGACGCAATGTGACACTTCAGGCTTTAAAAATAAAGATTAAAAATGTTAAAATTAAATGTTTTAACCTGAGGCTAAGCTTGCTAGGTACTGACAGGGTTGCAGCCCCAAAGGTTCAGGCTATATTTGAGATGCAGTGGAATTCTGATGTCTGGGTGCTATCATTGGCCCGTGCTTGCGCTGACCTTGAGTTTAGCACCTCACCTTGTCTGGTTTACAGAGCTTCCTGGTGAGAAGAAGGCTTTCGCATCGACCCATTCCTTGTTCAACATCTGGTTGACATCTGGGATGGAAACATCGGCCAGAGAGAACAAAACATCATCTGGCCAGGACTGACACAAGTTCTACCCCAAACTGACTGATGCAACCGATGTTATGTACACTAAGGCGAAAGTGTTATCCCTGAGAGCGAGTGAATACAGGGATGGCCATCTGCCGGCCTTGCAAACGGTGTTCCCCAGTCACAAGCTGGTGGGAGTGAGAAAGCCATTGCCATGCACTGCAAATGGTTTCTCGATGATACAGCTGCTGAGGTGTAGCATGCAGAAAACTACAGAAATAGTCGTGGGGTAGTTACAGGCAGGCAGTCACAGAAATAGTTCTTGAGATGATTAGGAAAAGGAGACTTCGTTAGCTCCAGTCATCAATGAGTGGGGCCAACATCCCTCTCCTCACATCAGCGTAACCCCACAGGGAAGCTGTACTCCTGGCGTCTCACGATGCTGATGTTCAAGATGTCCCATGAAGCGCTGTCAGTTACCCCTCCCAAATCACATGCCTGCACGGCTAAATGAATTTGGCCACGGCAATGAACTCACCAGCTGCAAGGGCTTGGATTCTCATCTCGCTTTTGCACCTCTGCACCAGAAGGCTTTATGCTGGCATGGGTCTGAACAGTGATCCACAGCACCTCCTTTCTCCGATGCACTTTCCTTGTCCTTCTCCCTTCCTTTGTCTGGGGCACTGCCAGCCCACGTTGAGCCCTTCTGAACACAGTGGGAATTCTCTCCTGGCCCTGGTGGCCCCAGTCTGTGGTACAAAGCAGATTTAAGCAGGATGGAAGCTGGTGCTTATGCAATTTTGCTCTTTGCACAAATACTAGGACTTGGGTTCTTAGTGTTCTCTGATCTCAGACCCAGGTCTGATCTCTTCGACAACTGTTTTGTCCAAATGCAACCACTTACGGCTCTGCACACTTGGAAGAAGATCAAGTAGAAATTGTCCTGCAGTACAATCACCTCATTCACTTACCGGGAAAGACTCATTTCTCCTCTGCACTGGTAGAGGAACTTCAATGAGATTCTGCCAGAAAATAGAGCCCACTGATTCAGAGGGGGTTGTTCCTTACATATTTGTGGGTCTCATTATCTGTCCTAAAATATTCTGGCTTACAAATCCTTTTCTTGCACCCTGTAATTTAAATGAAAGAATTGTTTGGTTTGGTTTTGGTTTGTGTTTGTTGTTGTTTTTTTTTTTTTTTATTTGTTCTTTTTTGTTTTTAAAGACTTGTTTTGATTATGAAATTGGAGGGGTAGGCATAGAGGAGGGTCATCTTTAAAAAACATACTGTGCTACGGTTCAGCAATAGAAAAGCCTTCCAAAACAGGGCTGTGCTCAGTGATTACTCTCAGTGGTTACGTGTCAGAATGCTTTGGAGTTTAATATAGTTACACGGCTGCGCACATTCTTGTCCTAATGTTCATTACTAGTCAATGAAGGAGGTTCAAATCCTCTGATGGTTCGAAGTCAGAAAAGCACTTCAGTGTATATTGAAGTTTCACCTCCCTTTGTGCTTGTATGGCTCTAGGGAGGCAAGGCAAGGCAAGGTGGGCACGGGAGAGGACTGAAGTAGAATGAGAGTGTCATGTTTATGTCCCTTTGCTTCAGGTCAGGCTGAAGACTGTTTGAGCCTGAAAGTGACAGCTGGGAATATTATCATGTGCAGATAACTTACCGCTCCTTGTCAGGCTGTTTGTGCTCACTTGCAGACATTCCTGGCTCTGGTCTTTATTTATATGCTATCAAATGCATTACGGTGTTTAATGTTCAGTGGAGCCACTCTCTTCTCTTTCCTTCATGTGAATCAGCACTCCCGTGTCTCGCTCAGTGGCAGCCTGTGGCTCTCCCTCATCTCCTTTGGGCTGAACTAGATCTCCTCTGCCAGGCGCTTTTGGAATCTTTCCTTGGTGGGTGGCAGAGGAGGGGGCACCCATTGCGGTGGGTGTTCTGGCTGTCAAGTGCTCCACAGGCCAGGGGTCTGCAGGTGGGGTCATAAAAATAGGGGAAAGGAGTACAAGTATTTGGAAGTCCAGGGCTCCAAAGTTCTTTCCGTGAACTAGTTTTCAGCACCAGCATCTATTACCCAAACCTTGCAGAAGCACACCGGGAGACGGGGGGAAATGGGCAAGTATCTGTTTAAACTTGAGTATTTAGAAAATCGAGTCAGAAGCTATGGAATCATTTAGAGTGTGGTGAAGATCCACAGCCTCCTTTAAGGGGTTTCTTTTGCTTTGCTGACCTTCTGAATATGCTGTTTGGCTGGCAAATACGCTTCTTCCTATTGCCTTGCAGGATTCTGTTTCCCTTCTGTGGCTGTGCTGGGGCAGAACCTGCTGAGCTGCTTCTGGAAGCAGAAGTATGCACAGTACCATGTAGGCAGCTACTTCTCAAACCATAATTCGTGAGATGATGGTGAGGGGTCAGCAGCTGCCAGTGGAACGATGCTGACTACTCTGGTGATTTCAACTAAAAGCATATGAAGAGGGTGCAGAATGGTATGAGAAGTCTTGAGCCATGACGTTGGTCCAAAGAGTTTGGGAACTGGGTGGGTTTTTTTTTTGTTTTGTTTGTTTTTTAAGGGCTGTAATCTAATCTCAGCTCAGGTTGGAACCAAACCCCAAGTATCCCCCCAGGTGGATAGGTTTCCACCAGGCCAAAAACTAGCAATGCAGTTGCATCCTAATAGTTTCCCTAGCAGAAAAAGCAAAGAATAAAAAAAGATCCTGGTCCCTGATACAGTGTCTCGGGTTGAGGAAATGTACGTATGCGTTTCTTTCCTGTTCAGTAATACTGGTACTAATTTTAATCAAACAGAAATAGAAAATCTGGGGTTTTGAGGTTGCTAAGGTAGTCTGCTTCACAGGCAATAAATTCACGTAAACAAAATTGGTGCAGAAGGGATTAGGATATACAGCAGAGGTAGGGAGTGGTCTCTGCCATGCACAATCAGTGTCAGTATTTTCATTCAGGATAAAAAATACTTTTTAAGGATGGAAGAACTTATGCACATAAATTCCACTGCTCAGTTTTGCACTGCAGGGTGAGAGACATTTTTCACAGATATTGACAAAGGACATTCCAGCAACTAGCGAGATCTGGATTTCATTATATATTTTGGGCTACAGTGCAAAAATACTATCTGCCAGAAAAAATGTGGTCGAAGCATGTTTTATTAATATATTGCTGCTGTTCTTGGATTATACCCCTGTAGAGGCTCACATCTGAAATGACACATCTGATATTATATATTAGATAGCATTTCAAGGTTTATTTTTTTGGATGTGCTTCCCTTACAATATACAGAGACAATATACAATATACAATATACAGAGACCTGTATATTCCTGTTTTTAAGCATTCAGAGACAGTCACTGCCCTTTTCTAACAGATCATTGCTGCAGGCTACTTATGGAGCACTTCAGTGCCCATGTACTAGAAGCACTAGTATTACTATAGTGCAGTAAGTTCTTACCATTGAGTTTGGTACTTCTCTACATACTGTACGACTAGAGAACGACTTCCCAGTCCAGGCAGCTTCTGTCTAAATACATGGGATAAAGCGGTCCAATGTCCTCAACATTTCTGTCCAATAAATGGACTGAGTCACAAGAGAAGCAGTGGCAGGAGGTGTGCACTGAGCAGACCTGGAAGACCAAAATAAGTGCATTTATTTCTCTGTCACCTCACCTTAGAGAATTATATCAGTGATAAATTCTCCCTGACAATTCATGATCTCCAAAACCAACAAAAAATGGAGGGAAATCTGTGTAACAGATTGC
Source organism: Falco naumanni (assembly GCF_017639655.2). Classification (NCBI taxonomy): domain Eukaryota; kingdom Metazoa; phylum Chordata; class Aves; order Falconiformes; family Falconidae; genus Falco; species Falco naumanni. The sequence continues at coordinate 7,074,458 of NC_054058.1, read as the reverse complement.
TTCAGAGAAATACACAGTAAGGACTGATGTTTCCATTGCTGGTTTTGCTTTCTTATTTTCATGTTGAAGGCGGCCTTGTACGTAAATCCACATGTGTTCCTGATATATGAACCCAGCTGCCTTGAAATCAATGGCAAAGTTCCTGACTTCAGTGAAGACTCCTGCATTTTACTCATATTTATAGGATACAATTAAGCTGAAAACTTAAGGGAGATCACAGCCTTCCAAAACTTAAAGAGGAGAGAGAAAGAAATGAGAAAGCAAATATGTTGTGAAAGAGATCCCAGGTGAAATAATTGGTCCAAGTTTTCATGTCTGGATGTTGTTATTTTTTCCATAATTACTATAGCAAGCTCCTGCTTCCACTGAGGGGAGATGGCCTGGGATTTTTTCCAGTAGCAATGGAAATTTAACACACAAATGACCAGAAATGTTATTAAAGCCACTTTACTCATATGTGTCAGTGCTGGGAGAATCAAGATATAGAAGACATCATCTAGTCAAATACAAAATTTTGTGGGTGTTTATGTGTGTCCATGCACTCAAAACAGAGAGCAAGGAACTGAAATCTGCTATCTACCAAGAAGAGATTGTCTTAAGTACTATGTACAGTGACGTAGGCATGGGTAAAACAGGATTTAAATATCTTACTTTTTGCAGATATCTTAAAAATCCGCATTTTTGGAGTAAAGAAGTCTAATTTATGCTGATGCCACCTTCAGCTGTGACAGTATAGGGCACAACACATCTTCTACTGCTGGAAATGACACCGTATTTGGATCTCTAGTTCTCTTCAGTGACCTTTCTACAGAGGCAGCTGATGTTAAATGGCCATGTGACACAGATGCTTATAAAGCAGCCATTCACTTCACCTCCTATAGCGAGTGGTTTTCTAATCTCTAGAAGCAGGAGGCCACATATCCATGTGCTCTGAAGCCATTTGGGATCCATTACATCTGTGCAGGATACAAAGATGATCAGATACCCGTTCCATTTCATTCTTTTTCCACAGACTCTATTCTCTGATTTTCATTTGTGTTACTAGTATTATAGCTGCTACCCCTTCCAGAGGAAAAAAAAATAATAATAAAAAAAAAACAGAGAAAGCAACCCAGTTCTGTTATTGACTAACAACACCATTTCTCAAAAACTATCTATGGAAACATATTGGTTTCACATCTCCAGTAATGCCCCCCCCCCCCCCCCCCTTGAAAACTACCTGCAAATATCTATTGGTAATAGTTGTTTGGTGCTAAAACCGTGACCAACACTCTGAGACTATTTGTCCTTAATCTCAGCCTTGGAAATACACTATTACATCTGATAAAACCTTCTTCTTATTAACTGCTAAGAATTCATTTAAGGGGTAGGGGTTTCTGATTTCATCCATGGTGGCCATTAGTAGTGGCCAGGATGCTATTGTACCTGCAATCGAAAATCTGGGACAGCGAGAAAATCTCTTCTTCAGGGGGGTTGTAATCTCTGTGGAAGACAGTAGGTGCGCGGATGGATGCAAGAGCTGAAGGGACAACAAAAGAATGGAGGCAAGAGCGCCAGGCCGTTGTGGTAGCCCACCAGTGGCCAAAGTTCTGTCATTTAACTCAGTGGCAGCGGTATGGGGCATATTAGCAAAGAGGTGGTTTTAGGGATTTGTAAGGAACCTTGTGAAGGAGGAGAATGAGCATTTCCCCCCTGAATGTAAGTGGCAAAATATGATTTTATTCATCAACAGCAAGAAGCAAAGGGGACTCGGTACAGAACTAACCTTTCATTACTTAGTTCATTTAAGGCAAGATCTCAAGTTTTTGTGTTAGAGAAATATTTCTTTAGTGCTGTACTGGTAGCCAAAAATGTCTGACATCTGTATGACTAACATCTGCATGCCATCATGCACAGCAGACGGTGGGCTATAAAATTTCAAGAAGTTTTGGTAATGGAAAGATCAGCAGCAGACTGGAACACCAACCAGAACTATTTATAGAGGGAGAGATTTAATTCTCTTTGAGAAGAACAACACAAGTGATTGAGGGACTGAGAGGCTGACTGATGAGGGGATAGTGAAAGGAGTAGATATGTTAAGCTTGGGAAAATGACAAGCCACTGGGCTGTGATATAGAGAATCAGAAAGAAGGAGATTTTTTACCGAGAAGTCTAGGGTGATGGGATCACTGGACAAAGGCAACTTTAGGGTGAGGCTTTTGAGGCTGAGGAGGAGATGTATTAAAACTTTGCAAGTAACTTCCCAAGGGAGATAGCAAGAGCTCATGGTGCATGAGTCACTTAAGTCTGAGCTGGGCAGAGCACTGGAGGATATCTTGTTGGCAGGGGAATAAGTCCTAAAGGACTGTATTAGCCTTTTGCATCGGCTCCGTCTCGTTCTGCTATTCCAGTCCTGGATACACACACACATCCCGTGCAGAAAGAAGAAGGAAAACAAGCGGTGCCCACTCAAGCTTCAGGTGTGACTTGACCCTGTGTAAACATGAGCCTGCTGGCCCGGCAGAACAGGTGCAGCTCTTGCGGGGGAGCAGGGCTCTTCTGGGCTCACACATCATCAGCAGACTTGTTAGTTAAACTGTAAAGGCACGGCCGATCACTCTCCCCTCTCGTATCCACCAGTTGTAGCACACAGCCATCAGTGAGGGCAGACTGGGGGGGCAAGCCGAGCGGAGCTGAGATTCAGAGCGAAACTCAGCTGACAGCCCTGGTCCAGGTGAGGTGGGTGACAGGAGACCAGCTTGATTCCCAGAGCTCCCAGCAGCACGGCAAGCTAGCTCCTAGCTTTTATTTTTTAAACTGTTAAGGTTAAATATTAATAGACATAGCACCTCCCTGTATCATTTTTAGAAAATCAGCTCCATCACAGGCTTTAAGGGAAGGCAGCAAACGAGACGTCTGCTTGACATGAGAAACGTGCCTGACAGATTTTCCAAGTTAGGGCCGTATCCAGCATGGAAACAGCTCGTCCCGGTTTCAGTGGATTAGCTACGCTCGCAGGAGCAGCGTGGAGGGCTGTTGTAGGGAAAGCAAGCTGACGATTTCCACGAGTTGATTCTTTCAGCCTATTCACACGTGAGTTAAGCAAGCTTGAAAGGGCTGGGAGCTGGTACCCAAGGCGGCTTTAGTGACCGCTCTCGGGGGCATCCCACGGTAACACAGCAGCCTATTGTACAACCCGCGCAGCCCGGTGGCTTGCCCCCGATCTATACCATAACTGTTTCGCACCGCCATCTAGTGACATGTATGGATGCCTCAAACGCACTCAAACCTCCTGCTTTTGCCTGATTTTATTCCACTGAATCGAACATCCCACGGTCTTGCAAGGAAAAGAGACGTTTGCATTTCTCAGCAGTGACGATCAGACCAACAGCTAAGAGAGGAGCATTTGACCCATAGGATCTGAGCTGTTGGTTTATTCTACATGAAAAATAAAATTGTCCGCTGAAGCAGTAACCTGTTCCCAGTCAGTATTGAAGTTGGATGGTCACTCGCAGCCCTACCTCAGCGTCAGGTCTTGGTGTGATCCTTCATGATATACAAACATCCCTCTGCTTTTCATATCGACAAAAAACTACTTCCATTTACGTTTCATGGGAAAATAGCCCGCAAATAAACATAGTATGTAAATGATACTGGTGGTGTTATTTTAGAGCACATTAAATTATCCTTCCCTTAATCAGAGGCCTATTAAAATGGAAGACTTACTGAGAAGTTACTGATGAGTTCCCCATTTGATGAGCCTGCTATATAGCAAGCTTCCAAGATTTATAAATCTGTGAGGAATGAGAGGGGAAGAGAGTGATACACAGTCATAGAAAAGCCAGTAACCTCCTTCCTTAATCTTTAGCTGTCTAGAAAGCCACAAATCATATTTTCCTCATACTTTTTCAGACTTTAATATTTTGGAAAGTGTTGAATTATTGCGGGATTTTTTTACTTTGGAACTGATACTTTTTTTTCTTTACTTAAAAAAAGATTAATGAAAACCTTATGTTTGAAAAATGTAATAATTCTGAGGAATGGTGAAGCCTTTATTATCCTGTGGCAAGCTTGTAACTTACTTCTCACCCTCTCTAATGGCCATTCATAGGTTCTCCATTTGCCATCCTTGAACAGGTCATAGCAAGAAGTTCCTTTCATCTGCTCTATTTTTCCCATCCTGTCCCTTTTGAAAGGTTCTGGCCATTTCACGGTGCAAACGTTTGGTGTTTTGTTTTTTGCATTGAACAGAAAGTTTTGGAACAATCCCTTAATCCGAAACAGACCTCTCTTCTCTCATCCCCCTCTCTAGCTGACTCTACAGCCGGAGGATTGTGTGATTAAGGGATACGCAGCACCCAGCACATGCTAAACTCACTCGTAGGGGGGGAAATGGTAATTAAAACCTTCCCATTCCATGTGTATGTGGGGAAAAAATGAATGCATTCAGACCCGGGGAATTCTCCATCACCTGTGCTAAATACTGGGTGCCTCTAGAAGGCAGCCTGTCGTTTGAACAGAAGCTGTGAGGGTGTGATGCAGCGATAACTAGAAGCCCTGTTTATGTGATAAGCCTACTTTAATCATAATATCTCTGACCACAGATTCATTTCTGTAGAAGGTAAGTTCCCTTTCTGTTATTCCAGGAAGCAAGTGCAATAACACACTACCTAGCAGGTCAGAAATACATGTGGCTGGGCATTGCTAAGTGTTTTCATTAGAATCACGTGGGACAATGCAGGACAATGCCATGGTGCCTTCATTTAGTACATTCACTGACCCATCCCAGCCCAGTGTTTATACGTGGATCTGTACAGACTCATAGAAACACAAGCCTCAGTCCCTGTCGCGCCATTCACAAAGGAGCTGTTATGGCAATGCTGGTTTTTTTTCCTGTTTCACACATTGTGGCCTATCTTAGAGGATAATGTTGTCTATATCTATTATCTCCTATTTGCGATCCTAGAACTGAAAGCTGACATTTAGCAATACACAGGCATCTGCAAGGCGCTTCTGAAATGGTGCCTATGCCTCGTGACAGTCCTTATCTTAGGCACAGTTTGCAAATAGGGAAACAAAGGTGTAGGAAGCTTCAGTGACTTAATCTGTGACTCGTATTGGGAATAGGCTTCAAGAATGTCAGCTCCCCTTCCCTTTCTGTCTGCACAGGGCATGGAATCAGACCTGCTGTTCTTGAAAGTGGGGTTATCTCTTATCAGCTCTTCTAGTCAATGAAGCAACAGATTATGCAGAAGAGGGGGAAAGTACATAAACATTTGGATGATCCTGCATTCCTGTGTATTACCTTGGAAAACTTCATAAGGATACCACACAAGTTCTATCATTGTAATTCTAAAATGCATGGCCTATAAATGTCTCTAATGCCCTGTTAAAAGCAACCAGTCTTAAGACACTGCATATTTTGAACCCTGGAATGTATGATTCATTTTTAAAAATGCATTTTTTTTCTGTTGCTGCTACTAGCGGGCCTCTCATCACCTCATCTGTGTATTTCTGCCTTTCCTGTCCTTAGCCACAAAAGATAGGATTCCCATTCATGCAGTTTTTCCATTCCATAGAATGCTACGGCTGTGGGTTTGTCTGTTGAAAAATCCAAAAGCTTATGCAACATGCTCCCATTTACTGAGCACGTTGCATGGGTAGCAGTGACTATGCACCCTGATGTCAGGGGAAGTTTTGAGTTTAGCAAGCCTGGCGGGCAGCTGTGCATAGAAAAGGAAACCCCAAAAGAATGAAGATCCAAGATCACACCAGGAAAGCAGCGGGGAGAGCAGAGGCCCGGCTTCAAAGCCAGGCGGCAACTTCTAGGCTCACCCAGGCAAAGTGGACGGGGAGAGCATGGCCCTGCCGACCACAGCACCGACACGCGGCCGACGGACTGGCAGTTGACGGCAGGATAAAGGATACAAAGTGCAAGTCACTGCTAAACCTTCCCTTCTCAGCACCTTCCCTTCTACCTTGGCCATAGCTGGGAAGCTTTTCCTCTTCCTCCGGTTTTAAAAGCAGCTTTATATGCACTACTGTTCTAACTCTCCGTGCACACCACTGTTTCTGAATGCGTTTCATTTCTCCCTTTCTTCCATTGGATATGACGCCCTTCTCCCCACTACCACCACCACCCCCCCCCCCCCACCCCAGGAGATTGGAGTTTAAACTTGCTTGTGAATGACTGCATTGCTGCTTCTTGCCCATTTCAGTTCCACTTCTGCTATGGCCACATCTTAAATCACTGCCTGCAGCACCCACTGTCAGCATGACATGTCTGAGATGGCAATGACAGTCCCGGTTGTGAGAAGCCTGACCCTCCCAGTCCAGAGTTTGAGTCCCAGCTCTTCGGAGATTAGAAGTTCTGATGAGGGAGAGGAGAAGCAGCATGCTGGAGTGCTGACCTAAGCAATTGACTTCAGAAAGAGCTCACATTTGTTTGGACCAGGTCTGCAAACCGCAGAAACGCCTTGGGTATGTTTGCTTCATTCATTTACTGTACGGGAAATGTTGTCAAAGATGTTTGACTGGTAAAACTGGGAATCTAGTACATTTTGGAAAGCCAAGTCCCTTGTGATGGCATCTCTAGTCAGGTACCCAAAGCTGCTAGTAATTCACGGTATTCTTCATTACGTAAAACTCATTCCTGCTTCTTCAGTCAAATGCAGACTCTCAAAAATCATACTGGGAACACAGAATCACATTTAGGGGTAAAAGCATCCACATTGAATCACACCTTGGACTCTGCATTGATGCTTATGGAGATTATATCGGTTAAGAGAGGGATTAGAGGCAGGGTGAGGACAAGGACTGTGTACTACACTATGTGAATTCCAGATATAAGCAGAGACCCTGTGCCCACAGCCTTCCTCTTGAGCTCAAACATGCCAGGTGTCATCCTACAGAGCAGGCATAGCATGCTGCATTGCTGATGTCCTCTGTACGGCAACAGCTCGTTATATTTCTCTTAGTTTCTGAACTGTGCAGACAGCTGTGCAAGGGGACTCTCCCCCAGGGAATGTTGTGATATAGGTAAGATACTGGGATGGATGCTGGCAATGTCTGTGGAGCTCTGTGGTCTCAGATGATTTGAGAGAGGAGGCAGTTTTGGTTTGTACCCAAAACCAGAACAGGAGGAAGGAATTTGTAGGTGCATTGTGTTAGAATATGCAGCCTTGGTGGCCACCGATAGCATTTCAGACATTGTGATTCTCTAATTAAAGGCAGGGTGGTTTGAGGAACGTGTGATTCCAGCTTATTTGAAAGACTGTGAGAGAAAAAAGCTAACCATAAAAGAAACCCCCCAAAATATCAGCATAAGCAGAACTGTTCAGGGGAGGGAGCAAAAATGTAGTAGCTACTTGTGATCAGCCACTGCACACGTTCAAGCTGAAGGAAGCAGGTGTTGAAGGGGATGGAAAGCCTGCAGGCGATAGCCCTGCACCTCTTGGAACTGCCAGAGTTCAACAGTGGACTGCAGGCAGTGAGGTAAACTGAGGATCAACACTGAATCTGTGGCATAATCCATTGCTGATGACAGAAGACATGGCTACTTGATTGACCAGGAGCAGAAGAGCGAACCTCCCCTGTGGTGTTCTCCCTGGGCTCAGACTGCCTTCAGCAGACTATTTGCAGATGCCAGTGAAAGCAAATGCCTACAGACATCACGCTCTTCCTGCATCAATCGAGCCAGGTGCTAGAGGGATTGATTCCCAAGCATTCGTAAGGTTTAGTTTACAAAGAGGTTGCAAACGAGAGAGCAAACGGGAAGACTGCAGAATGCCAGTAACTAATAATCCAATAAGATTCTGTGGCTCCTTTTTGGACGAACATTTTAAGAGCTTCTCCTCTTTGGAGCAGCCACTGAAGGTACATATTCAAAGCCCAAATCTCCTCATGTGGGATGCCAGTATCAATTAACATCTTGAGCGATGCAAGGAAGAGAGGAGCTTCCCATTTGCTTTGTGCACCGTCCAATTGAACTGGCTAGTTGAAATAACTCAGATGTATCTGAGAACCCCTGACATTTCACTTGTTCTTTTTCAGGACAAGGGTGAGTAGCGGAGGAAATGGAACCATCTGTTAAATCATGATATCTGATAGAAAATCCAGCCTTTCCCTTGGTTTACTACCTGGGTAAAAAGTTTATTTATATGAGATGCTGGATTGCTTTGTGAACTACTTCAGCAGGCCAAGCCAAGCTGGTCTTCCAGCACCATGAATTTATGTCCTTGCTGTGGCTTCCTGCCAGCATCCTCTCCATTGAACTGTATTTACATTAGCACTGTAAAACATTACTTCATTCAAGTGTCTGAAGTGAAGCACTCACTTAGTTCTTGATTGCTGCCAGCTGGTGAGAAGTTAGCTGATTACCTTTCCCAGCTGGGCCCCACCGTTCTGAATATAACGAGAATTAAAGGCACTAATTCACTGGGGCTGCTTGGGTTCCACTGTGGGTTTTAGTTGTCTGTAGCTGGTATAAATGCAAAATGTTGAATGGCTAATTTCTTTGACTAAGATTGAGTGATGCTGGGAAGAGACGTGCCTTCAGCAGGCATTGCTTTTGGCATCGGATCTCGGCATCTTTGCACCTCTGTACTGGTAAGTGATCTGAATGATGGTTCACCGCATTTCAGTTTGTTTGGTCACCTGTAACTTTCAAAGCTGTTTACAAAGTAGAAGTATTTCATTTTATGGAAAGCAGAGGGAAAAGGAAGTGGATCATATTGTCTAACCTGGTGTAGATCCTCTTGTGAAGCTTCTCTAGTCTGTTGAATATGTGGGATGGTCCCAAGGACTCTCACTGACAGATCTATGAAAACTTCTATAGGAATGAAAGGTAAAGGATGTTTGATTCTCCTTAGTGTGCTCAGGCTGTGTTACTTCTGACTAAAGACTTCAGATGGAGTCAAAGTTATATATTCTTCTGTGTGTTCTAAAAGGGCTCACTGAAGTGCAGGCTTTGCTCTCTTTATTTCAAGAGGAGGTTTGAATAAAGACTTTTCATTCTTGATTTTTGTTGAATACGTTTAAATTACTGCTACTTCCCTGTGTCACACCATATTCCCAAAAGGCACAGGGACTTTGCTAGCTCACAAGAATCAGAAAGCAAAACCATCTGGTTTTATGACCAAAAATGGATGAATGATAACAGCTGACAAATGGAATGTGTGTTTTAACTCGTATTTAAGAATAAACTACCTCGCCCTACCTGGAAGTTAAAAAAAAAATCCAAACAAACAACTTTATTCTTTTAACAGTAAGAAATACGTAAGAACTGATTTAAGGAGAGTAATTGTTAAATAGTTTGGAAATAAGATTTCTCATGAACTCTTAATTATTTCAGATGTGCAGACTGTGGTATGGCGAAACTTTTCCCACAACAATCTGTTTCTGGTTTAAAACACAGATCTGGGTGTCAGGAGTTTGCATTTCACTTTCTGGCTTAGTGGCCCTGGCTCCGGAAAGGGCAATGGCACTTACTGTACGACACTGGGGCTGTGTGAAGTGCCTTAAGATGCTTGAAGACAAGGTTTGAAGGAGCTAATAAGTACTGCTGTCTGTCTTAGTATTCTTGTTTCAATTTTATTCTTTCTGTATTCTTGATTTGCTCAGATTTTATCTTCAGTCTGTGGAAAACACAAGCAGAGAATAAGGAAATATTTTCAGGGCTTGGTGGTGGGCAAGCAAAGGAGATGTGTTGAGGGGCTGCAAAAATGGCCAGTCGTGACAGTGACTGGCACTACCTTCTTCCCTAGGAACAACAAAAAAAACCAACCAAAAACCCCAAACATAAAAGTTTCTCCTTTACAGCTGTGATCCCTACCAGTGGAGCAGTGGCATTCATCAGGGTTTCTGCACAACACCTCTAGGGTTTGAAAGAACAATTAAGAGACGTTAATGGTAACTTGCTATTTTAAATTTGCTATATGGGTGTTTGCACCTTCATGGAAAGATACTGTTTCCACAAACCAAACCCACTGGACAACTGCAGCTTCTCCTGGAGGTACCTCAGCAGAGATGAAGCTGTGCTCTCTCCTGTTCAAGCAGCTTCCCCGTGCTGTAAGCCTGGCTGAAGGTGACGCTGCCTCATGGAAGCAGGGCTCTCTCTCTGAATTTTGAATGTACTGACGTGTGGAATTAGACTCTATAACTCGAAAGTTATAAAGTAGGTATGTTTATTGCACGCAGATGCACGGGGGATCGCTCCTCCACAAGTGTGCATGCCCGAAGTGACGAACCATCTCACATTTGTACAATAAAACAAATGAATATTCAATTAACGCCTATACACATTCGTTACCTAAACCCCGCTTCGTATGTTAATTAGCTTATCAGTCCTTTGCCTGGAATGTGGTGGTCTTGCAGGTTTGTAGGTGATTCATGTTCTTGTGACCATCCGATCTTCTCCAGCAAGGAGACTTAGCACTCCCTCCCTCTAGATAGCATTGGAATATCTCTCATCCTTTTCTCATTCTCTTTTAAATAGCCCCTTTTTAGAGGAAGAGGGGCAGGCGTCTCCTCAAAACTGTAGGTGTCTCCTCAGAGCTGTGTGCCTATGTGACCAGACACCGCACCCATGACTAGTCACCATACCCACATTCCTGAGTAGACATATACAATCACAGTCAGTATCCATTGTACCCATTTCACACTACTTCTCCATATCAGTACCAGCTCTGACTCCTTCCTACACATTGGCAGAAAATAAATCCTGCCTTCTACATTAACTGATGCAGCAGTAGAGCAATTCTCCTGGAGAAAGTGCAGGTGACACCAGTGGACACGCATTTCTATTTGCTTGGGAACTTGGCCTTGTTCTAATGGAGAACGTATTGACTTCTTTTGTCTGCTGGGTCATGGCTGGTCAGCAATGAGGGAACATTAAAGCCCCTGGAAGTCCATTTTGGATCTATTAAAGAATGTGAGCAGTTCTATTTATTTATTCTCCCCTCCTTGGTGTAGATTGGAGGTAAAAAAAATCTCCAGCGAGTAGATTCCTCATTAAGATTTCTGATACCTCCTGGTATGTGGAGGCTGGGATTACCACATGAAGGGCATCCTGCTATTTTTGCCTCTGGTCCAGTCCCTTTGAAGGGACCCTGGAACACTTTACAATCATGCAGATTTATGAGCACTCCGAAGCCTGCCAGAGCATTTCTGACATACTCCTGTAAACTAATTATGGGAAACTGCCCCAGGCCTCTGTCATTAAGAGTACATTCTTCGCATTTCATGAACAAAGCTTAGTTTCCTCCTTCTGTTCCTATAGGATATGATCTGCTTCCTGACAGATGTTTATCCTAAAACATCAGGTGATTGTTTCTGAGGAAAGTGAAGAAAAGCATAGCATGTTGTCACAGCACTCTCCAAACTAGCCGGCTACAACAAGGTCTTCTACTATCTCATACCAGCATACTCTTCATGCTAGTCCCTCCTCATCCAGCACACGCGTGCTTTCTCTCTGCTTCTTCATCCTCTCTCTCCTTTGGCTGCCCAGCCTCTTAACAGAACCAGCCACAGCTGCACCTTGTCTACATCAGCCAACCCGCCACCCCTGAAGCCAGCCCACAGCTGTATATATCAATGATAACTAACTGCCTTCATTCCTCCACCGCGTGTCAGCTAGGGTGCTCCACGGTGTGAAGCCTGAACTCCCAGCGTGATCTGAACTTCTCTGATGCCTAAGGAAATTGCTTTTTAAAGACTTTTTAGTTAGTTTAAATTTGTGATTAGTGACTGGGCACTTTAAGTTCTGTAGTTTGTCTTCAAGCCTTCCTTTTCAGTGCTGTCTTAGCATGGCTTTTGACCAAAAGCCATTACCCACCCACTGGCTCCTTGGGCACCTGAACAAAATGAGTTGATCCATCCAACTGCTTGTGCCTCGCTGGCTCTCAGATGCTACAACACGGGGTGCCAGGAAAGACAGACAGATATAAAATAAACAAGAATGGCTGTTGGCAGGAGCAGAGCGCTGGCTCATGTAGGCAGATAAACACAACACATTTTGGCTGATTGAGCTGCCTGTGTGACCCCAGGCCCCCGGGGAGCGGGGGGGGCTGTGCGTGCATGAGGCTGGCTTGGAGGTTGTGAACGCAGAACATCAGAACGTCAAGAACATCTACGTTGTAAACAATGCCCTTGGAAAGACTTGTTCCCTGCTAGGCAAGGAGTATAGGGACCAGGTGGAATAGGGAGGCCAGATTCAATGCATGGTGTGATCCATCCCTGTGGAGTGAGACTGAGGCACCTTCTGGCTCAGACAGGTGGTGAGGTTATCGCCATTTACCTCATTATCCGAGGGCAGCTGAGCTGCCAGTGGGTGCTTCAGGCTGCCTAACCTGTTCGTTACTGTGTTGTAGGTCCAGCATCAGTGAAAGGCCTGACATAGGTCAAGTCATTAACCTGAGCTGCAACTCGGACTTGTTTGGTCAGTGACCAGGATGCACATCGGAGCTGCAGCTTCTCACTGCTGTGGTATGTGGATGGTATCAACTGGGATCCTAATTCCTGTTGGGATCTCAACTCCTGTGTGCGTTTTATGTGCACAGTGCTCACACAAATCTTGATTTTTAAAGGATCTTAAAATCCTAGGGTGGTGCTCTTCCCAAGGCTTTTGGTTTGTGTGCAGGTCAAACACCAGATGATCTGCTACAGCACAAGGCTTTGAACTGATCCCTGAAATTCTACAGCCACCTTCCTGCTATAAGGTTTTGAGCTGCCAAGTGAAATGCACTGGGAAAAATAATATGCAGAAGGAGGTCCATATTTTCCATCTGTAAATGCTTAAGACCAAAGATTCCAGAAGGATAGACATATCTATTTTGTGATAGTATTATTACTTAAATTCTGATTTAAATTAATTCCCACACACACACACCGTGTGGGTGTGGCTTTTTTTTTTCGTTTGAGCTTATTTTCTGTTTTCTATATTTTGTTGGTGGTGGTTTGTTTTTTTTTAATCTCTTACAAGGGATCTAGGTTAGCAGTGGAGACTGGGCCGCAACAGGGTGCTTATTAAGCCATCTTCTGCTGCACAGAGATTGATTTTTTTTTTTTTAGTTAATTTTTATTTCTTCTGGAAATGATAGGTCTGATTATCTGACAGAGTGAGATCAAAGCAGGAGGAGAACCTGCAGAACACCTTCTTCCCCCTGCCACACATACACAGAAGAGGAAACATTGAGAAGGAGCCTTCTGTGGGGTGAAGATGTGAGGGGGCAGAAGGCCCTTACAAATGTTGCTGGAGATGGCAGGAGCTGCAGAGAGGAGCCTATGAGAAAAAAGGGTATTGAGGGATAAGGTGAAGGGACGCTTGGGAAAGTGCTGGTGCATGTCTAGTCAAACTGAGGTGGGTTCGAAGAAGAATTGCAGGGCGCTCTTCCCTGTAGCTCCCCCCATGAAGTGCTGCACAGTAGGGGAGAGCCCCTGGCTGACATGGATGGTGGGTATCTGAGTTCCATTAGCAGAAGCTCTAGCACTTGACCTGATAGTTTTCTACTCACGCTCGGCATTGGTGTAAATGATTAAAGAAACGGGAGCAGAAAATCAGGCTGTGAGCCCATGGGAGTAGCGGAGAAGCAGCACAGCATAATCCCTAATTTGAAGTGGGTGAGGCAGTAATTGAGGTGTACAGGGTGGGGAGTGATGTGGTCAAGTAAAGAATTGGCGGAATTAGCTGTCTGTTTGTGCATGTGGCTATTCTGGCTATTTTTTTCTTTTCCTAGCAGCATAGTTTGGATCTGAGCCTATTCCAGACAATCCTAGCTTTCCCCTTCCTTATTTCCCATAGCAAAGGTTGAATAAAGTCAAATGATAAACAAATTGTAGGCTGAGACTTTCCTTTAGGACTTAGAAGAAAAACACCCTCCTCCTCCCTGCTCTCCCCCGCCTGCCACTTCCCCAATTTCTCACACTTTCCCCAGCTTGTTCTGTGAAAGATTTTCAGGCTTTGTTCCTGAAAGCTGATGCTGATGGATGGGTCCCAGCAAGCTACCCAGTGAACTCCCTCTGCAGAACGGGGCAGAGCTGGGTGCCTCCCTGTGAGTTTTCTGGAAGGGGAAAATGAAGGAGAGGAGCAGACTGCTTCTGCAGCAGGGGTCCACCACCCTGAGACAGTGCCAAACAAAAAACTCTGCTCCAAGCCCGGGGGGGGGGGGGAAGGGATTTTGATGGGTTTTGGATTACCACAGGGGCTCAATTCTGCAAGAAGCCTTTCTGATTCACCCTACCTTCTGAACCCATCACCTGCAAACAATATAAACCAGGCTTACACTAGATGAGGCTGAAAAGCTGCACAAGGAGCATCCTCTGTGGACCTAAAAGATGGTATGACAGAGGAGGGGGGTTTGTTTGGGGTTGGTTGTGGGGTTTTTTTGGCACAAAATTGTGTGATACAACAGTACTGCCTCCTGTTCCAGAGCCAGCACAGCAGAAACCAGCTTGGAGAGCTTCACCATGTTCCTTTGCACAGGATGAACCTGCTTTTTTGCTGTACCCTTGCTTTGCAGGGTTTGCATGTGCCTGTGATCTGATATCATCATGCTGCTGCTTCATCAGCATCAGACAAAAGCATTTTAGTGCCACTAAAGCTTGAGCCACAGGCTCCTTCACTCCAGCTTTTCCACTGATAGGGCACTGACTGCTTTCCAGAGAGAAGAGCAGAGCTGTCTTATTAATGACTTCTTTTTGAAAGCATGAGTTGGTGGAAACAGTCAGGGCTACAGCCTCTTCTATCTCTACTTCCACTCCAGAAGAAACCAATATATTTGGTCTCACCTAATCAGTCCCTGGCAATATGGAATAACTCCTACTGCTCTACTGCTGATAATTAATTTGTTGTATTTCTTACAGTACAAATGCTCTCCCTTCTTTCTAAGTCCATTCCACACCCTAAGAGACCCCTCTATTGGAGAGGGTAAGATGTGGATGAACATGTAGGAGTGGCTATTGGAGCAACAAGAGTGATAAGAGGTTTAGCAAACATGAACTGTGAGTAATGGCTGAGAGAATCGGTTTTGTTTAGTCTAGGAAAGAGAACATGGCAGGAGTAGAAGTGGGAAATATGATAGTCTTCAGACATTTCTAAGGGTGTTACAGATAGGGCAATAATCAAATCTACAGGTCAAGATGGGATAAGGGAAGAAGAAATTGGCCTAAGTTCAGTAAAGAATGCTTGCGTTATATCTTTAAGAAAGGAAGAAAAATAAACCCAAACCCAACGCTCCTTCTAGCTGTAAGGATAGTTAAGCAGTGGTGGTCTAGGAACTTGTAGAATTATTGCTCTTGGGAGGTTTGTGAGGAGGCTGGATAGGTTAAAAACGGGAGAAAGGGGATCCCAAACTTTCACTGCATTTCCACAGTCGCTTTTGTGTATTGCTGCCAATACAAATTCTATCTAATCTTGACTAGTTTCAGCTGCTTGTCATCAGCTGTCTTGCCAGCTTCTCCCCCTGGACCCCCCCTGGCATTTAGGTGTTTTCCTGTATCATCTTCTTGAGCTGTTTCATATTGCCATATCAAAATGCTAGGTGGCTGTAGACTCAAAAGGTCCTGTTTCTAAAACTGTACTACACTAAATTCAAATGTGGGTGTGGTGGTTTTTTGTTTGTGCTTTGCTCCTTTAAAAAAAAAAAAAAAAAACAACCAGTGTTTAGCTCTGGTTTTGCATGGCATCTAGCATAGCAAGGTTCTTTTCTGTCACTGGAACCCCAAAGGATGCTACAGGAGAAAATGTACATCTAATAATAGTTACACTCAGTCTTCCACAGATGACTCTGTTCTATCTGTGGCTGTAGTTAAGTGTTAAAGCAAGACTGGGATGTTTGGTGTGTTGAGCTGGATGAAATATTACCTCTAATCTATTGCAGGATGACTGTAATAGGGAAGGTTGGTGTGTTTCAGCTGAAGGGGTCATGGCTGATTGTCTAATGCTGCATGAGGAGCATACCTGATGTCAGCAGTAGGATCCCATACTTTGGAAGAATACAGTGTGCTACATACTAATTTTTCCATCTTTGAACTAGTGTAACTGTTTTGAAAGGAACTGACAGAAGACACATGATGCAACCAGACGATGTCAGCTAACCTGTTAGCAGCCCCGTGAGGCAGGACCATCAGCCCTCCACCCTGAATGAAGCAGATTGGAGGCAAAAGGGAGCAGAAGTGAGGGTTGTATCATGTGTCCTGCTTAACTACTCAGTGTCTTTGAGCAAGCTACAATCGTCCTGTGCTTGACTTTCCAGAGGCTATTACTGTCCCTAATGAAGAGGAAAAGTTCGAGTCCCCCCTCGGTCTGTATAGGAGCACATGCTCCTCCTGCATTAACAGCCAGATTTACAGCCCA
The DNA here is from genome assembly GCF_017639655.2 of Falco naumanni. Taxonomy (NCBI): domain Eukaryota; kingdom Metazoa; phylum Chordata; class Aves; order Falconiformes; family Falconidae; genus Falco; species Falco naumanni. The sequence goes on along the minus strand of NC_054058.1, from coordinate 7,058,128 downwards.
CATATCATCATGTAGCACAGCAGAAAACGCAGCCAAGGTTTCCTGTGGGGAAGCTGGCAGCCTTCAGGAGCCCCTTCCAGCACCTCCTTGCTCCCTGCCTGCAGCCAGGCAGCCAGCCCATGGCCCCGCTGGCAGCCCCTTAGCCTGGGGCTGTGACCGTGCTGGTGTCCTGGGCACTGAGTGTCCTGGGGCTGCAGCCCAGCAGGCACTGGGACCATCCTTCAGGGGAGGGCTGGCTGGCTGGGGGTGGCAGGTGCGCTGAGCTCTTGAAACTCCTCCTGTGTCCAAAAGCCAATATCCTCCAGCTGAGGCAATTCAGAAGTCAAGGGTTGTTTCTGAAGGTTGAACTGTAACATTTTAAAGAGCACTGAGCCTCGTCCAGTGCATGCTCTGGTGGTGTGTCCAGCCTGTTAGAACCATGTTGTGCCATCCCGGGAGGCTGTGGGCAACCACAGCAGCTCAGCTCTGCTCCAGACTCTGCCAGCCACCACCCAGCCCTCCCTGCTGTGTAAGGGGCAGCGGAGAGGACCTCCAGGCATCACCTGGGCTTCATCCCTAGCATAGGCTACAGTTAGTATAAGCCTTAATCTCACTCAACTTCTGGCAGAGCTAGCGGCAGAAGATGTAAAGAAGACGAAGAAAACATCAGGCCCCCTATCTCAACATGTGTAGGCGGTTTTGGAGGTATAGGAGAGCTGGGAGCAGTGACCTACATGGAGGTTTCCATGGCAGAGTATCTGGCACCTGGTGATGGCTGCTCCACTTGGCTTGAACCGCCTCTGCCCGAGTTTGGTTTGGTAAGAACAATGGGCAAGATCTGGCGTAGTTTTTGGTTTTGAGGCTGATATGTAAAGAAATGTGGGGAACGTGCTTTCTAGTAATTAAGCCTTTTTAAAATATTTCAACCTGAATTTATGGCCTCTCTGCCCTTTCTGTTTTTCGGAGTCCCCTGGGGGTATAAGCCCTTCTACAGTGCTTCCTCCTCCACTTGCAGTTTCCCCCACCACTGTGGTACTTACCAGCTGCCGTGCAAGTATGCTGGTTGTCAGGCTTTTCAGTTGGTGAGGCAATAAGAAGAAACTGGGATTTAAATTAGCCCATAAGAAGTTGATGACATTTTTCCCTACTGTGTTTTAGACCATGCTGGTTCAAGCCACCTTGCATCTATCCAAAGTTATTGCAGACAGGGCAGGCTTTGATCTTTCTGAAAGGGCAGAAACATACATCTGCCATAATGTGATTCTCTCCTATATATTGCTGACCCTGGAACACAATAACATCTTATAGAGGGCTTTGGAGTTTAAACTACAGCCCATTTATTTCTTTTGCTAGAGCACTGTCCCATAAGGAAAATCCTAGTCTGGGTTTAAAAAGCCAGACAACGGAGCAGCCGTCACATTTAGATGTTGCTTTTGAAACAATACCCTAATGCTACATCACTTTGCTCTGCTGGGTTCTGCTTCTACTTGTCAATGGCAGAAATCACAAGATCAGAATTAGTGAAAGGGCTTTGGTGATGTTTAGTGCAAAGCATGTTGAAAATGAAAACACCGACTCAACTCTGCTGAAAAAGCAGCTCTCTGGTTCCTAGGTTTCTTCTTGACCAGTGGATAGAGGCATTACGTCACGCTCAGTATGGAGGTGGGCAATGGATTGTGTGTCTCAGAGTAAATATCAGTAGTGCCAAACGTATGTCAAAAATTTAGACCATCTATTACCACTGAATTGGGGCTTGAGACTTCCAGCATTTACAGAAAAGAGAGAGATGCGTCTAGTCTTACTGTCTGTGAAAGTAGCCTTAAAATATTTTTGGAGTCTGCAGATAGTCCAAAATAACAGCTTCAGAATGCATGACTTGCTGTATTTACACCTGATAGATTTTCAATGATAAAATGAAAAGAATGGTGTTTTTTACAAATATATTTTGTTGAAAAAGTTGTTTTTGAAAAACAGGGCTTACTGAAAAACTTTGATACTGTTTTTCTTGCTCTATTTGCCAAGATCCTCTCTCCTCCTCTTGCTCCCAGTTTTTAAAAATGCAAAAATTGTAAATATAAACAGGTAAATCCAGCTGTGCATTGAAAAGGGGTTGCACAAATAACCTTTTCATTTATTAAAAAAACATGGAAATCATGATTGAAATTGGCAAAAAACCCACCCCAACTAACCCAACAAAAAAATAAAAAACACTGAAAAAGCAGGCACTTGAAATTTATTCTCTAAAGTGACTTTTCATTTCTTATTAGCCTGACTAAAGCAATTTAGGTAACAGTTTTATTGATCATTCCCTATGATGTCATGCACCTCTTAGTGATTGCTTAACATCTTAGACATCTTAAAGGACTTAGATGGCACTTAAGTATCTCTGTTAAAATTCGCAAAGCTCACTTGCTCTCTGAAAATCAGTGACTTTCGTAATGCAATTATGTGCAAGGATTTTGAAAACTGGAGTTGTGTGTGCATATATCTGTATATATCTATCCAAGATAACGTGCTAAGATACTACAGCAAAGGGGATTCTGCATTATTTATTGATTTCCTGATGAATCCATTGACAAGGTTAGTACTTTTTGGTATTTGCAAGCTACTTGAGATCTCTCTGTCACATCAGATCGCTGCAAAACCTGGGAATCTTGCCATGAAAATTAGGGCTAGTTTGACATGGATTACATGCGTTTTTGCTAGTAATTACAGGAACAGCACATTTGGTGAGCTGGCATTTGACGTGCATGCAAGTATGACAGGTCAAGCAGGGTAACGGGAAGTACTGGGAGCAGCTCTTTCAGCCAAGTTTGCTTTTTAAAGGACCAAGTCAGCAGTAACAGACCAAACTAGAAGTTTGTTCTAAGTTTAAACCAGAACAGCCAAGACTGCATGTAATACCCCCATCTAATTGCTTAGATCTTTCCTACTGATCATCATTTAAGTCCTGTGTTTTTTATGAGTGTATGTGAAGTACTACTTATGTGCAGCTGCTAAGATCCTTTTAAAATTTAGAATTTTCCTGCGCACAAAGTTTTGGATAAACTGAGACATATCAGGTAATGGCAACTAAAAACTTAACACATGTGCTTAGAGAAAAAGCAAAGGCTGGGGATCCAGCTGAAGGGCTGAAATGACTCACTTCTGGATGATTAACTGTGTGGCCTTTGAAGAGCCCATACTGCAGGAACCTCATATCTCCAAGATTTCTGTGAGATACCAAGAGCGGAGGTCTATGTGGTCTTTTTATAGAATAATTCAAAGCGCGGAAACCTTACCTTACGCGGGGGAAAAATATAAGAGACTTAATCTATTAATTTTAGCAAAGAGAAGGTGAAGAGGTGGCTTGGTCAGAGCCCACAAGACTTTAGTGTGGTAGAAGGTTTCTGGGAACAAAGAACTCTTTTATGCAGCAGAGAGAGGCATAACAAACCCTGTGTCTGGAAGCTGCAACTCGGTTTATACAGATGGGAACTGAGGTGCAAAATCATGGGCTTGAGGCAGGGATCACTGGCAGAAATTCTATGCCTGGTCTTACACTGCAGATCAGACTAGGTCATCACAACCAGCACTTTTGGCTTCCAAATCTGTGTGCCTATGATTAACGTGATTCCCACATTATATGCACACATCAGCATTACATTTAGTCACTGAAGAAGAGAGAGAATGCATCCAATTAGCTCCGGGCTTTCTGCCTAAAAGGAGAAAATGAAGTGAGAACTTTTTTGTTGAAGGACAACCCGATAACTCTGAAAAACGCCATGGGATTGTTAGCATTTGAGCAGAGTGGACAGGATTTCAGGGTCCAGCACAAAAGACCCTGCAGAAAGAACTCCGTTCAGCCAGTTGCACAGAAGGAAGGCCTGTGCCCGCCCTGCTGGCGCTTAGTTGTGGTCCTAGAAAGCATGGGACGTGCTTAGATAAGCAAATCCGAGGTAGGTAGGGCTGGACTGCTTTAGAAACAGCTGGGAATAGAACCTAGTTTGATAGGATCTTGCATAAACAGAAAGAAGAATATCCTCTTCTCTGAGGATGGTGGTGTTAAAAGAGGTGGTATGGATGATGGCTGTGGAAGAGAACAGCATCCTCTCCAGAGCAGGCCTGGTCTGAATATTTTGGTTTGCCAGAAAACCCCCAAGCTCTTGTAAGAACGTGGAAAGAATCACTTTCAAGTGGTCCTGACTCACATTGCAGGAAAAACTGCATCAAAATGCAATTTTCAAAGCTAAAAAAAAAAATACATGATTTTCAAATGCAAAATTACTTGTCTTTGAAAAAGTAAGCAGATACTGGGTTTTGTGAAACTGCACTCTCAAGATTGCATTGAAGTCCTTAAAGGGTATAAAAATGTTTTGGTGATCCAGATAGAAAATGTTTTAATAGTAATTATGATGCATGAATAGTGTTTGGTCCTTTGACAGTTTATTCAGATTGGAAATCCTTCAAAATTTTTTATGGGACAAGAAAATAACTTCCTATACAGTCTTAATTCCTGCTGCCACGGGGTGCTAAGGCACCTGCGGTTGTCACCCGTGTGTATAGATAAGTCCTTTCAATACAGCTGTTTTGTTTTGCTCTTCCATTCTTTCCAGCAGAGTGCTCGGTTATCCCAGCCCAACACTTGTAGCTATTGAATGTTTCTTGCCACCTGCCTCCAGGGTCCTCAATTTAAGCAGAGCGCTGAAGGCATGGATAATTGGACTTGCTCATTTAGGAGTTCAGGTTGTTGTTGACTTCCCTTTCTCTTCTCTTGCATCCAAACTGTGTGAAAAAATGGGCTGTTTCAGATTGTCATTTTAAAAGATCACACTTGTCCTTGTCAAGTTGTGTAACTCAGTCTTGGCTTTTCTCATTCTGTTTTCCATCCACCTTGAGGAGGAAGTGTCGTGTGGAGTCATGCTTTTGATCTCATCTAGGGTGGTGGGTCCGCACTATGCAAATCCAAAATAACTGTTTTAAAGAGCCCTTGCGTTTTCATCTTGTTGCTATTGGCAGGAAAAAAAGTTTTCAAAAGCAAGAGAATTTGTTCCCGGATGATTTGAAAACTGAATGGCTCCTTGTTTTTTTGGGGGGGTGGTTTTTGTTTTGCTTTTCTAAAGACCTTTACGTGGGACTGGTTTTTGAGGGCTTGTGATCATGTATGTAGTTTGCTTTCTGTCTAGCCACAGCAGTTTACCTCATTTACAAAAGAGTCTTTCAGCACCTGACCCTATATTCAGGGCAAATTCTGCAACCTTTAATTGTTTAATTATCTGGTGCTAGCTTAAAAACATTTAACAGTGCTCTTTTTAGGTAAATAAGTTATTTCAGGAAGCATCCCCACCAAATATTTTCATTCCAGATTAACCTCCTTTTTCTTTGCTGCTTTATCCAGCAGAAGGAAGCAAAGGCAATGGTCTTTGAGGGTGATCAGCCCATCTTCAAATATTTGCAAGTAGCCCTCATCTTCACAACTAATGAAATAAACACCTCTACCTGAACACTCTTATACTGAGGCTGTTTGTGCCTGATGTGCTTTCTGCTGGGGAGGGGTATGTGTGGTGGTGGCAAAAAGGAAAAAACCGTCTTGTAGCTTTTCATTGCTGCTTAGTTTGTTTAGTGGTGAGCGGGCAATCCTTTCATCTGAAAAAGCCTTGTGTGTTCTTTTTTCTTCAGAAAACTGTGGAGTCAAATAAAACTCTGCTGTGGGTATGATGGTGCTTTATATACAGTAACAAACAGCACACAGAATGAAGGCTGTTTTTCCTGACTGCCTCTGTTGTTTTGTGTTTGTTTTTTTGTTTTTTTTGTTTTTTTTAAAAGGAGTATAAGGGAAAGGCAGTACTTCTAAAGGAGATTAAAAGATATCCTTTTGTTAACTGGTGAGGGTGGCACTGACAGAATTTGAGGGTTTGTGTGTTTGCAGATTTTGATATGATGAGGAGAAAATTCAGCCACTGAGACATTTTTCTTCTTTTAGTGACATCCAGCCACTCCTGCTGCAAGAAGATGAGTTAGTCCTTGTTTGCTGCCTCCCTCAGGCTGTCAACTGATCTCTCCTAGTTTATTTCTGGTAGAATTTCCAATATTTTTAATACCAGAACACTGGCAGCTAAAAATTTAAGAATAAACTGCCTCTACCCTTATCTCTTCTGCATGGGATAAACAAGAGTGAACATAAAGTACCCCACTATCATTTTCACCAAGCCACTTCTTAGACTGTAGACTGCTTTTAAAGTCAGCATTGCACTTGGCTCAAATGAGACACTGACGTTAAATGCTACTCAATCAGAGCCAGTGTTAATATTTTCAATGCCTTAGAAAAAAGGAAAGAATGTAAACTAATTCTACTTCTGTTGTGATGAAGTTCCTTCACAAGATGTGAGCAAAATCAAAGCTGTTTGAGGACTTAGGCAAAGTATAATTTTTCTGCTGTTTATTTGGGGTGGGTTTTTTTTAAAATGCTCACTGAAAGTCAACTTCCTTTCCTCATTCCTGTTTTAAAGTTTCCAAAAAAGGAGCATAAAGAAATCAAATTGACTCCCATGGTCAACAGCAGACAATGCCAATGAATACATGTACTGTTGGTTAGTGAAATTCATTACCCCTGAACGTGCCAGAACTGAGACAATGGAGACAAAAGCCGCAGCCTTTCAACTCCAAATATATCACTGGGATAAAGTTGACTAAGAGAATGATTGACCTAAGGAAATTACTATGCAAGGAAAAAAAAAATCTTCCTTGTCTAGCACCAATCTCTTGTCCTGTCCAGCAGCTGGCACTGGCTAGTGAGTCAGTCTACAGGGCACTTAACTCTGTGCTATTATTTAGCTACAGAAAAGGCGTAATTTCTGCAGCAGCTGAGCACTGAAGAACATTAAGGCATTAATTCTGCTAATCCCACTGCAATGTACTGATGTGTCCTATCCATTTTACAGATGGTAGAAAAGTGCGATGGTTAGTGTGGCACCTTCACTTCAGCATTAATTTGGTCTGCCTTGAGTCATACCCATGTCTGTATAGTAGATTGACATATTTCAATTCTAGCAGGCTCATCTGTCACATGCCTGCTCTGTATGTACCCCGAGCTGATCAAAATCCTCCATTCTGTGTTGCTAAACCAGTACCCTGTGCAGTTCACACATTAGTTCACGATGTGGTCACCCTCTATTCTAGCTTCTAACCACAGCAAACTGGGGGCTCTCAATCATTAGGGACATTGTACTTCATCTGAAAAAGGGTCATCTTGTGAAAATCTGGAAATGAAGACTTCTGACTGGGAAGCGAAAAACAGACTGAAAACTAAACTTTCCAATGAACTTTGTTTTATCAGCCTGTTGGGATAAAGCAGGATAAACCAGTGTCATTCCATCACCATAGCTTGTAGTCTAGAGTCCCTCTATAGCTTACAGTGACTAATCTTATGAATGACAGCTCCTTTCCAAATATTCCAAGAAAAAATATATTGGCCCCAGCTGGTGATAAATAACATCAGTAAGTGAAAGCAATGTTAAGCAGTTCAACGCTTTGCATTCTATAGAAGTTAATAAATCTTTCTTGCAGTTCTTTTTACTGTTTGGATGAGTGTCTTCCTGGAGGGTGGATAAGAGTATCAAGTCTGGGAAGGTAAAGTGGGAATTCTTGCTGTCACTGGTAGGAGAGACAGAAAGTGAAAAAGATTGTGAACTAGAACCAGTGGGATACCTGCAGATTGCATGCATCTTGTCAAAGTATGCTGGCTGAACATCTCTGTATCGCGACACCTGGGGTTTTGTCTGGTACCAGCTTAGCTCCAACTCAGCCAGGTCAACCACTGAAGAAGGGTGGACTTAGAAGAATTTATCCTATTTGGTTTCCCAGTGCTGGGAAAAATCTGGTGCTGCTGCAGCTGAGAAAATGGTAGAACAGATAAGTTAAACAGAGATGGAAATCAAGAAAGCACTGTGTACTTGTAGTGAATAAGTGAGGCATTAAGAAGATATTTCTATTGGAAGAAACATACTGGTAGTCTTCACTACTCCTCTCCCCAGTTAACTAGGATCTCTGTTAAGTAAAGAAGTTGTACTGAAAAACGCCTTTATCTGTGTTCTGAACTCCTTCAACAGGTGTCTAACTAGGTCCAAAGAGTCACCAAATCTGGCTCTGCAGAGGGACAAAAGCAGTAAAGATGTGAGGAGATGACTTCATTTCAGTAGTTTTTAAGCTTTTCATATTCAATGTACTCTACTCAATTTCTTTGTTACAGTGGGAAAGGGGCATCTCATTTCCCCACCCCGGACATCACAGTTTAATCTGTTCTTTTTATTTAACTGCTCTCTTAGTGCAATAACCAACTGCATATTCACTAAGTGCTCATTTAAAAATCTTTCTTAGGCTCTGGGCATTTTTGCTGCCAGTCTCAAGAATCCATCTACTTGGCTTTGCTACAGGCTTCTGCCAGCTTCGGACAAGTTGCACTTGGCTGGACTGCAGTGCCCTTGCCCGTGGTGAGCAGCGCTTTGCTACACAAACAAGGCTGCTGTCATAGGCGGTGCTGCTCAGCTAGCTGCAGGAAAAGCTGTTGTCTTGATATATAAAACTTTTCCGTGCTAAGAAAGTTCTTCATCTGGATGGCGAAAATCTTTTCCTTCGCTGAGCATGTTGAACACTACAGATGATAACCTGTCCGTACATGCTAAAAGCATCTGAGTATTTATAGGCATTCTGTGGTACCCTGAGTCAACACTGTTGTGAAAGAACCTGTTGGGAGATAAAGAAATTATCTCTGAGAAGCTGGAGATTTTTTTTTTTAATAGCCAAAGGGCATGACAATACTAAATTTTTGCCTGGGAACAAGTCTTTAAAATATTTGATCCAATGATTTGCTAGTTCCTAGACATATTTGTTGAAATCTGTGTTAAAAATTACTGCAATGTGCTTAAGTGAATATTTATAGAAAAGCCAAGCTCTTCTACAGCTTGTCTCTGCTTTTCTTTTTTTAAATCTTGATATTTATAGCATCAAACCACAGGATAGTTTTGGTTGCAAAACTGTGGCTGACCATAGCCTTGAGGCACTGCCACAAGAAAGATGACTTCTCCACCGGTCAAAAACCATCAAAAACAATTTTCCACTGGATGTGCTGGGAAGCATCTTACTGAATAAAGCAACTTTTCTAAAGAGGGGACAGCTTTGTGGCATAATTATGCTGACTACACTGAACTTCTGCCTCAGAAAGATTCTGACCCTCGCCTCTTGCTTTGCTATTATAAAATCATCTGGATAATTGAGTCTTGATGAGTTTATTCTGAGTGATTTTACTCAGAGACAAGACTACAGCAGAATTTATTTATGTGGCAGCAAATTGCAAAGAATACATCACTAAAGTATTTTTCATACAAGCAAAGAAAAGGAACCAATCATTATGCTCTCTGCTGTTTGAAAAGCCTGGTAAGGTGAATGTATAAAACAGACTATAAGACTATGTAGCTCCCATTTCAGATCATCAGAAATGTGAGATCCTCAAACTCCTTTTGACAAGCTCCACCACTTCAGCAGCAAAAATTAGCATTGCTTAAGATAAAAGGCCATTGCTAGTTTCGTCTGTGTTTTATAAACAGAAATTATCTAAAATTGGAATTTTACCATCTTACCCATCTGACCACTGAGATTCAGTTATAAAGGAAGACTGGTATGAGCCATCCCATATATGAACTAACGGAAAAAAACCCCAAACTGGTGAGGTTTTGTGACACCAAATTAAACCTACCTCTCATAGCAGAGATGAGAATAAACTGAAACCTTTCATCTGAGTCCCAAATGTGGTGGTTTGGATGAATACGGCCCAGAGGTCAGGCTGCCCACAGCACGTGGAGTGCAACCACCCAGGTCAGAGTCTGGTCCCAGCAGCAGAGGCAGATTTCTTGTAGTTTCTGAGAAGAGAACTGGAGTATCTCATGACCAGAAGGCTGGCGTTCTGTTCAGAGGAGCCCTGAGTGTTGACATCATGATACTAAGCTGCCACCACCACATCTGCAGAACAAGCTCTCTCCTCTGCCAGTCACAGCAGGGCACTGTAGCTGGCTGGTTTTGGAAGCAATAACCTCATCTGTAATTAGTGGCTGAGTGGCTACACATACAAAATACTCTTGTGATATTCTCCCCTTGCATTAATTCTCTTGGTGCAGAGATGAGGATAAGTGACCTTCAGGTTTCACTTGGATTTATTCATTTCATGACCACCTGTGGCCTCGGAATGATGCTGGGTGCATCTCACCTGGCCAATTGATGGTGTCACTGTGTTCTCAGTTTGTCCTGTGTGATTCATCTCCATGTGCCAGGTGAGTTTGCTTGGCCTCCATTAATCTTCCATTAAAAATGTTGCTTCTGTTCAGGGTTTAAATAACCTTTCCCACCATGCTTCAGCTCTTTCTCTGCTAATCCTTCAGCTACCTGGAACATCCCCATCCCCAGTATATATACGGTTATTTTAAAGCTGAAATGTGAAAATGCCTCTGTGAAGAAGGTATACCTAAGACAAACAAGGTTGGTTGGGTAACCCAAGTTGTCATTTAGTTTAGGGTCTCATACCCAACCGATCTATCTACCATACTTGAGGATGTGAACAAATAGATGACTAAAAGCACGTGTATTCTTGCAGAAATGAAACTGTAGGAAAAAAATGGCGAGTAAGGACAGCCCTTATTTTCATATTTGGTCAGATAACTTGTGGGTAGATGTTCATAAAATTAATGGGCTCCGATCAGATCTTCTAAGTAGCTTATTTTTAAGGCTGGGGCAAACAAAGTGTTATCTATATCACAGGACTTATTTAAATAAAATGCTCACTCTGACTCCATAAAAATGATGAAACTTGCATTTGTGGTGTATATGCAAGACAAGAGTTTTTAACTGGCCTTTGTCCAAGGCACCTTGAAACGCTTTGTCAGCTGCCTCTCCTATAGCAGTAATCTCTGTAATTTTCTAATTAAATCTGTGCAACTGTTCACACTGGAATTAGAACTCAGCAGAAGAGATCTCAAAGGTTGCAGGGGGCTGTGTCTTAATTATATATTTTTCTCATCTTGTGGCTCATGCTGAGTTGGATTACACTTAAATAAAGCAATATGGTTCTTACTGCTGGGAGCACAGGACTGCAAATTACATGCTAGTCCATGACTGTTGTTTCATGCAGTACCAGCTGTTTTTTATTGAGGAAACTGAATTATGTAGTTGAATAATTTTGGTCTCTACAGGCTGTATTGTTCTGTTTTGGATGGGGTGAATAAGAGAGTACCAAATCCTTTGAAGAGTTCGGAAATGACAGTAACTGGTAGAGTATGTAGTCCACAGCTAATGAAGACCCAGATGGTATTTCTCTCTCTCTCTTTTTTTTTTTTTTTGTTTGTTGTTTTTTTTTTTTTTGTTACTGAAAGCACAAATTGGCCTATCATGGGTTTACTTGGGGAAATAAAACCAAAAGGAACTTTCTTCTGTTATCCTTCTTCTAGTTTCAAAACGATTAGAACATAAGCCTGTTCTTCCAGAGATTTGCTAGCCACTCAGAACTGTCCCGCTCTATTGCTGCCTAAATTGCTCATCTTGTTTGCATTATCTCAGTGTGTATCAGTTGCCCCCTCTGTAACATACCTTGATCTCTTAAAAAGACTTTCCCTTCTTATTGTAAGTTGCTTTGAGATCTGAAGGTGAAAAAATTAAGATCACACCAATACTCAATAGACTGGTCACTGAGCTACACTGATGCTTCAGTTATGACACTAATGTTGATAGGTGTCAAATAAGACATGCATTTTCTTTCTTTTGCATGCACATGCATTCTCTGAGCTCTGCACTGGGGCCTCTCAATTTTTGCTGTTAGGCAATGAATTTGACACCAAAAAAAAAGCTCTTTTGCACATGCTAGTGGAGAGTTTGCTTGGTGCACTCAGCGAAACTCATTGCTATGCTGCTGCTATCTACCCGTAGGTAGAGCATGCAGGTTGCAAATAGTATCAAGCATATTTCATGACATCTTTTGACAGCAGCCACGAGTTGAATGGAGCTTGAGCTGTACTTCCCTGCATGGGGAGTCCTTCTGGGAGTCAGGTCAGCAGGAGAGAATCCGCCTGGGAAGCAGCAGAGGTACAAAATGTCTCCTCCCTCTCTGCCAAGTCATTTTTTTGGGAACACAGGACAGCTGTCTTGAATATCTGAAAGCAACAAACTATCTGAGATTAGAATGCAGCTCTAGACTTCATCACCCAGTTTTCTAGCGTGATTGTGCCAAAGCAGAAGGTTTGGCTTGCTTGAAAGGACATCCTTGTGGAATGGGGACGCTTCTTTGAAATGAACGTGGCTGGATGGTGAAGAGTTGGGAGGACTGAGAGCACAATTTATACTGTTGCACGTTTCACATGATGAAATTTCCCTTGCTAAAGCAAACCAAGCCAAAAGGGAGGGGGAAAAAAGAAAAAAAAAAAAAAAAAAAGGAACAGAGAGAACTGAGCTTTTCTGTGGCAGAGCTGTGCTTCACGTGCTGTTCTGAATTATGAAATGAATCCAACTTTATTCAGCAGACTTTAATTAACTTTTTATTAGAAGGAAAAAATTAGCTCTACAATATAGAAGACTATTTTAAAAAAATAAATATCTTGGCTATTTTTAATCCCAAATGCACAAAAGAACCAGACTACAATACATTCCAGTGGCTTGAAATATTTCATTTGGAATAAAAAAGTGAAGCTAGTTTTGAGCCGTGCAAGAAGGTATCGCCACATTCTTAGGTTTCATTGCCTTTATTTGCACTGAGATAAATAGAAATAATTATGTTTTGAAATCATGGAGAAATTACAGCACTGAGGATGAGACCTTCACTGTGAATTTTGGCCTTTAAAAAAGTCTTCAGCTGAGTGAGACAAGTCTGTGAAGGAGAATGTTGATTTTGGGCTTAATATCAGCAGCACATCTGTCTGTGTCAGAAACTGTAGAAAATACAGCAAGGAGCGTGGACTTGGAGGGCCTCATTATCTTGTTCCCTGTGCTTAAAAAATGGCTGTTACTTGTGAGCTGCAGTTAATCTTCCAACCTACCCTCACTCACTCTAATTTCCTCAGACAAATTCTCCCAGGTATAGTGTTTCTTAGTATGAAGTAAAAGGAGGTTGGGTGGGTGGGGGTTTTTTCAGCTGAGTTAGTAGGCTATCTTTCCTAACCCTGTTTTTCAGTTTCACCTCGTAAAACTTTGCACCTAATGGAAGTCTCAAAGATAATTATTTTCCTACAAGTTTTATACAGCTGAGAGGAGAAAACAGGTCCAAAGTAATGCCTTTACGAAGGAGTCAGAAAGCAAGCAGGCCCTATTTGTTTCATCAGCAGTGCCATCTCTTAGGCAGGGGTGGGCACAGAAGACCTTTCATAGAGTGGAAATCAGCTTTACTGAAGTGGGGAAGCAGGGGAGAAGAGTCTTACAAAGGCATTATGCCAAGTAATTATATTTTTACAATTTTTGGGCAAAGTGAATCAAACCATTTTGGAAACATGCGAACACCTTTCTCTGCCCCCAAGAAACACTATAGCATTCACCTAGTCCCTGTCTTCGAGAGTTATGTGCTGCTCTCTCAGAACTGACAGACTAAATTTGGTTCAAACTTGGCTTTTTTCCAGATGTATGGAAAGAACAAGGAATAAATCAGATGAGAAACATCTGAAAGGATCTTTAAAGGTGTAAATTGGACCAAACTTCTTTCAGCTGTCAAGGAGTCATGGCAAATAATTTGACATCCATGATGCTGAGAACAAAAATACATAAACCAGTGCAAGAATGTCTTCTCTCAAATTCAATTATTCCTGAAGCTGAAGTATATTATATGATAGAAAATCTGTCTTTTTGAAGTCTGCTACTCCTGTGTATGGTTGATTATTAAATAACAAATTCTGAGAGACATCTTAACTTTTTCTTAATGAAGCCTAGAGGAAGACTGTGGGAGCAATTGCTTAAGCAGCTAAGCATTTGGCCCAATATTCATGATTTGTCACCATATCATAATTTTTAAGGATTGTTGTTCAGAATGAATCATAAATTTATGAAGTGCAGAACGGAATCCAAAAGCATTTCTATTCTATGGAACAACCATATTGCCAAGGGGAATATTTTAAATCCCTCTCCATTAACAACTTCATTGCTTCTAAAACCCAGAATTCAGCGCTTCCTGACCAAAAAAAGTAAACAAACATTTTGTGTCAGTGTTAGAAGACCCATTGCATAAATAAATTACTTCTACATATTCTTTCTTAATCCTCCGTGATCTAGTGTAGATATAAGGATCTAATTTTTTTACAGTAAAATGGTACACCAGAAATAGAGGGAGATTTTAGGCTACAAAGACAGAAAAAAGCATGTAACTAAAGGCCTATAGCCAAGGTATTAAAAAATCCTCATCTTGTTTTCAGTCTAAAAGGTTAATACTTTAAATTCTGACACTCGTCCTTGATGGGGAGTACATTAACATTGAGCACAAGGCAGGAGAGCACACGACAGGGGAGAGCAGCAATGCTCAGTAGCTGCACGCTGTGGAAGGCCAGTTGCATCGCAGGGCATGTGCCCAAAGCAAGACGTAGCCTCTGGTGTGAAGAGCACACAGTCTGAGACAAGGATCCCCAGGGCCTCTGGCACGGCTGGCTGACAAAAAGAGCCATGCACAACTTGCCTGCAGATCATAACTTCCTCAGTATCATTGCCTGTGTGTCAACAAAGGCTGGGGGCCGTCACTGTAAGTAGACAAACTGAACTGGGAAAAAAGGAAACTGGAAACTCCTGGCTCCCAGCCCAGGCTTCAAACCACACAACCATCCTATGTATTTCTCTGTGTATCTGAACTGGGGTTCTGTTTGTGGTCATCTTTAAGATCTGTGTATTCACCCAAGGACCGGTTCTATATATAGCACGCTTGCTTATGTTGCCCTGCTGTGCCAGAAGCCTTCTCTCCAGGAGATCTGCCTTGTTGACTCATTTCGTCATTGTTCTTTCCCATCTCGTGCTGGTAAAGAACTTACTTGTTTCCAGCTGGTACTCTACTGAATTTGCAATTCATTATATATCAAATAACTTTGAAAACAAATCTCAGTTTGATCTTTCCCGTTACACACAGTCTCCAGCTTTGTGCTCCTGTTTCATTCTCATCATAAAATAAAGTTGACCCAAAGAGGTCAGATTTCTTAAAAGAAAAGCTGTTTGTGTAGGAAAGAAATACCCCAGTAGTAGTTAACTGAGAGATATGTCTGGGACTAAGCCATTCAGATTTAATATCTTGCTTTATTTCCAGAACTTTCAGCCCTTACAACTCCTATGACCTTTTGTTTACATCAATGTAAAACTCTAGGGTTTCTGGTGACCTCACAGTGGTGGCCCACTAGTTACTGCAGCATCTTCTGTCACATAGAAGGCACAGGTCTGAGCAAATAAGGAATATAAAGATAATTCTGTTTTGGGACATCTATATGGATTCCATCCTGTGGTTTACTGTGGTCCTCTAGTTTTCGGACTCTCTTCGTTGTCAGAAGTCTATATGGGTGGATGAAGGTAAGGCCAGGAAGGTATGTGGCAACACTGGGGAAGCTCTGGACCTCAGGATGAGGACGACTCAGTACATGGCAAAATAGTATGATGTTCACAGAGATGTTGCCTGGCAGTGACGTTATCAGGAGTTTTCGGTGAGCAGTTGCAGTGAGGGTGGCTTTACATTCTCAGCCTCAAGATAGGGAAGAATTTGTTGATTTGCTTCTCTGCTAGGGCTGCGGTACTACTTACATTTCTGGCACTACTGTATGACTGTTTGTCTTTACGTTCTTAAATCTGCCTTGTTGAGCAGGAAAATTGGAGTAAAGCTGCAGCATAACAGTGGGTGGTTACAGTATTTTAGCCGGGAAGGGAAAATCAGGCTCACCAGTAGCAAAGAACTAGAGGCTTCTTTGACTTCCGTGATTAACCTTTCTGTCATCTCTAAGCATGTGGAGGAAAAGAAGGCCATCAGGAGTAGTCAACATGGATTCACCAAGGGGAAATCACGCTTGATGAACCTGATAGCCTTCTATGATGGGATGACTGGCTGGGTAGATGAGGAGAGAGCAGTGGATGTTGTATACCATGACCTCAGCGAGGCTTCTGACACTGTCTCCCGTAACACCCCCACAGGTAAGCGCAGGCAGCGTGGGGTAGATGGGCAGACAGTGAGGTGGGCTGAGAACTGGCTGAATGGCAGAGCTCAGAGGGTTGTGATCAACAGCGCAGTCTGGCTGGGGGCCGGTAGCTACTGGTGTTCCCCAGGGGTCAGTACTGGGTCCAGTCCTGTTCAACTTCTTCATCAGTGTCCTGGATGAAGGGACTGGGCGCACCCTCAGCAAGTTTGCTGGTGATGCCAAGCTGGGAGGAGTGGCTGACACACCAGGAGGCTGCGCTGCCTTCAGTGAGACCTGGGCAGGCTGGAGGGCTGGGCACAGAGGAACCTGGTGAAGCTCAACACAGGTCCTGCCCCTGGGGGGGAACAACCCCACGCACCAGGGCAGGCTGGGGCTGGCCTGCTGGGGGGCAGCTCTGTGGAGAAGGACCTGGGAGTCCTGGTGGGCAGCAAGTTGCCCACGGCCCAGCAGTGTGTCCTGGTGGCCAGGGAGGACAATGGGATCCCAGTGTGCGTTAGGAGGAACGTGGCCAGCAGGTCAGGGCAGGTGATCCTGCCCCTCTGCTCTGCCCTGGTGAGGCTGCATCTGGAGTGCTGTGTCCAGCGCTGGGCTCCCCAGTTCGAGAGAGACAGGGAACTACTGGAGAGGGTCCAGCGGAGGGCTACAAAGCTGACTCAGGGGACTGGAACATCTCCCTTGGGAGGAAAGGCTGAGAGAGCTGGGCCTGTTCAGCCTGGAGAAGAGATGACAGAGGGGATCTTCCCAATGTCTACAAATACTTGACCTGCAGGTGAGTGTCAAGAGGATGGGGCCAGGCCACTTTCAGTAGTGCCTAGTGACAGAAGGGGCAACGGGCACAAATTAAACCACAAGAAGTTCCATCTGCATATGAGGAAGAACTTTACTTTGAGGGTGACAGAGCAGGGAACAGGCTGCCCAGAGAGGCTGTGGAGTCTCCTTCTCTGGAGACATCCAAAACCTGCCTGGATGTGATTCTGTGCAACCTGCTGTAGGTGACCCTGCTTTAGCAGGGGGCTGGACTAGGTGTCTCCAGTTGTCCCTTCCAGCCCTGACCATTCTGTCATTCTGTGTGATTCTGCACAGCACATGAACATACACACATGCATCTGGGATCTAAGCTGCACTCAGGGGTGTATCCAGGTGCTTGGGTTGGAAGGAGCAGAGACAGAGGTGTCTCAGCAGTCTCACGGGACATTTCACACAGAGGAATAAAAAAATCAGCAAGCTTCTCTGGCAAGGAGCATCAATTTAGGCAGGTGAAAAAGTTGCTGTGATGAACAGCCTGCTGTGAAGATTTGCAGAGCAAAGCAGCATCACAGTGAATATTTGGACAAGTCCTGTGTCCTGGGACAGATGGGAAAGCTGATGAACAGCTAATGTTGTGAGGTTCATACCCTGCTAGAAACACGCTGTTCCCCTGCAGGAAGGTCCCTGGTGAAGACGTCAAATCCTGATCTGTTATTCTGAACCAGAAAAATCAATGTTTGCTCATCCTGGCTCAGCTTCAGCAAAATGTTCGTAATAATGGTTCCTGTGTGGTCTGAGATAAAAAAATATCAGCTCAAAACGGTTTTCTGTTCAGATTCAGTCAAGCACCTTCTCCAAGATGGACTTAATCTCTGCAGGAACTGCTCATTCTCCAAGTGTACCAGTGTGCCTGGATGGCAAGAGGAGGAGTTCCAATTACTCAGCTAATTTTTACTTCAATTTTGCCTGTGCTTGATTGCACCTGCCGTGGTCTAAATCAGTGTGTTGCTGCTCCCGAGTCACTCAGCAGCCTCACTGGGATGAGCAGGTGGGCCACAGCTTAATTCTTAGCAGGTAAAGACCCCTCTTTACAAAATCACTGCTGTGCTTGTGCCTTCACAGCAGTAAAGAGGTCAGTGGCTGACTAGGCTATGGAAATGGGCTTCTTGCCCTTAAAAAGGAGCCTGGAGATTAGGGTTGCGACACATCAGCATGTGCTGTGTTGGCAGCAGCCACTGCTATAGCTAATCTTTGAACACGTGGGAGATATCAGGCTCCAGGATCATCAATCATACATTCATTTATTTTAATGAAAGGAAGGAACGAAGGCTCAAGTTTGCTTGGACAAGGATGAAGAAACGCTTGACCTAATGCCAGCTTTAGAATGATTAAAGGGAAACTGTCCCTTTCTCCACCTCTATAGACGTGTGGTGCCAGCTCCTGGGCCCCAGTCACTCCAGTCGCTGGAGCAGAAATGCTGTCTTCTGTGCTCTTCTCTGTGCACCAAATGTAACGTTTAGACTGAGGTCAGGCTGGAATTTGTGTTTTTTCCCCTGAGGGACATCACTGTATTATGCCAGAACCAGCCTGCACTGGGTGAAGTTCCTTTGCTGGCTTATCCCTTCCCATCCAGCCTGCCTCCTCATCTTGTGACCCCCTGAGCCCACCCTCCACAGTGTCCTTCAGTGCTGGGATCCAGCTGGCAGCTTACCCAGAGCTGCTCTGGTAAAGGTTTCGGTGGGCTATTCCGCTCTCCCTCGCTCCCATCCTAAACCATCCGCTTTCTTACTTTATGTATACACAGGCACATATGTACTTGTACAACAATCTGCTTTATCAGCCTGGACCTTTTCATACAGTGGATATTTACACTCCCAGCTGCCATGGTTACAGCCTGACTTCACTGGCGAGGAATTAGACTACTGTATGGTCTCCTAAGCTGTGCAGGCATTTGAAAGGCAGCTGCTTTGCAGTGAGCAAATTTGTTTTGTGCAAAGAAGGCAAAGTGCTCAAGTCATCAGTTTTATCTTATTTTGGGCCAAATCTCCCCAACTTAAAGCCCCCAGAATCATGGCACACACATAACATTTAAATGAGAGAATTTGGATCACAATATTCAGGGCTGTTGCTGTAGATAGGGTTAGATGGGTTGCCTTGCAGTGATGCAGTGTGCTATATAGCAGTTCCTTTCAGCTGCATTTGGGTGGTAGAACACTGTTTATTTTGTAATAAGGCTTCCCATTTGAACTACAGCTGAATTTGTTCCTCTGCTATGAACTGGTGAGCTGTTCCAAAGGAGACTTTATTTTCCTTTGTAAAATGCATCCTGCAGTGACTCTACCTTTTTCTTTTGCTAGTAAAATTTGTAAAACATTTACTGAGAAATGCGACAAGATGCAAGTTTTTCTGGATGGGTCTATTTTCTGTTCAGTCATACCTGTACCACAGGACAAAGCAACGAGAACAATAAAGTAACTGGTGCAACTGAGCAAAGAATTTGATTTATCTCATTTCCACAATTATCATGTCTTAAATTTTAGCTTATTTTAATTCTTGCAAAATAACCTGTGAAATCATAGGCAGTCCACTTGATAAATGCATTTCTCTTGTCATTTGTTGTACTTCATTTGGTCTTCTGTAAGCTATCTTGTATTTCCAGAAGTATAAGTATTGCCACATGGGATTAGTTAAAACTATTCTGATGTTTTAAATCCATATATTACCACTATTATTTGCTTCAGGAAAGCTACTACAGTCTCAGTAGTCAATACTAAATAACTGGCTATTGATTGAAACTATGTCCTTCCACGTTTCCCTCCGCTGGTGAGAAACTGGTTAAGCCCAGCACAAAATATTGCACAGCAGTTTCTGTCAGTCACACCCTCTGCCCCTTTGTGGGTTTTTTCCCTTATGAAATTTCCAATTCCTTCCTGTATGCCACGAAATTCCTGGCCTCAGTGACGTCCTGGTTCTTCTTTTCTTCTCTCTGAGATGTGAACTGGACTTTACCTCCTTAGAATCCTTTTCACTTTTTCATTTTGATGTTAACCTAGGCCAAATTTCCCCCCACTTCAACGTTCCTCAAAATCACTGCACATAACGTGACAGTAATAGGATTAGGTCCATGGTACTCAAAGCCAATGCTACAGATTTACACAGCCTTTGTGGCAGTCATCCAGTATTCAGTAATGGTGCAATGTTTTTGGATCATTTCCTGATTTTTCTTAAGCATCTTCATTCTGACCTCAGTAGCCTCAGTCTCCCTCTGTACAGAAACTTTTTGCCCCTAGTCACGTGTTACTTAACTCTGGAATGTCCTCTCTGGCTCTTTTGGAGGTGAATAGAGTATTACATGCAAGTGTGTGCCATTGCTTATATGTTTCTATAATGTTCAATGTGTTATTTCTCATTCTGTAATAATAAGCACTTTTTTAAGTCTTGGGAAATGAGCAGGTGATGCAACACTTACTACCTTCCAGCCATCACAAAAATTGTCAGGCATAAGAGAAGCCCATTTTTTCACTTGCTGTTCATCCATTCTGTACTTTGGTCCCATCAGGACTTTTACTGTGTCTGTTATCCAGACTCAGTGGCTTTGCTTCTCATTTCTTTGTTCATTCAGAGCTTCTAGTTTCTGACAGTATAATATCTTTACTGTCTGAACAGACTAACTCCAGAGTAGACTTCTCAGCAGTGGTCACTTTGCCAAAGGCAGAGGTGATGATGGTGTTCTGCACAAATACCCCTTAATCATGCTGCATTCGATACACATGGGGTCCATCCAGCTGATTTTGGAAACACCATGAAATAAAGGTTACTGGAGCATTTAGTCTAAGGAGAGGAGTGATGAGAGGGATTAGAACTAACATATGGAGCCTTTCACCTTTAAGTCAGTAGTTCAAATCTATGATAAACAAAACTTGGTTAGTCCTTAGTCTCTTTGGTTGTTTTGTGCTCCCTCCCATTCTAGCAGGCAGTGGTATAATAACAGGCACTAAAGTTCCAACTGCAGCGTATTCTGCAGCAAGGCAGACTGTGTAACTTATGGACAACTGAACCCTAAATCTGGCTTTAAAATTAGCATTGAAATGGATTTACACTGCACCTGCACAGCTTTCATAATGGGGAAGAAGCATATGGAAAACTGTCAAACTGGCGTTAAACAAAACTGTAAAGGAATGCACTTACTGACGACTTAGTTATTCAGGTGTGAATTCTTGCCCTTATGTAAACACTGGAAAAACTCCCCCTGAATTCTTCTGGATTTAGCCACAGGCCCCTGGAACATTCATGTGAATAAACATGGGATCTGTTACAGAAGGCCCCAGGCCAAGGTGATATGGGCCCCAGCCTTACAAAGTGGCTGTTTTTCAGCTTACAAAGTGACAGGGTGTTCAGCTAAAGTTTTGACTTTTGGTATAATATTTTTAAATTGCTCGGGAGGGGAAACTCAGGAAGAAGTAGATGGGGTTTCACCTTATCTGTATTATAATCTAGACCTGATTGCTGTTCCACAGCTCTGATCAACACCACCGATTTACCATGATTTGACAAGGAGATGCTGCAGCAGACTCAGTAACGTTGCCGTGACCTCAGCCACAAGCTCTCCCTGCGTATAAGCTCACATATGTCTGTATGGTGCCTGGTCTACTTGCAGCAGGAACAGCAGTCTGAACCGCTCTGAGGCCGAAAGGGAAAGCCAAGGTGCATTACATCATATATTAGTAATTCAGCCCAGAGGCAGTTCTACCAGCACTCACTGAATTTGTCTTTTTCTCCCTCTTCTCCTGGGAAGAAAGCTCATTTCTATTATAACAGGTGCTAATCACATATTATGGCTTTCCTGGAGTGCCCAAATGGCCTGTTGGTCTAAGCAAGAGGGAATAAAATATCATTAAACAGGTAAAAATTAATCACAGCACTATAGTCAGAAGGATGTTGTTTGATGAAATTTTCCCCCAGTCCCCTGCACACAAATGCTTCATGAATAGCTGTCTCACCATTACAATATTTTTTGGGGAATATCTGGATTTGTGTAGACCTTTTTAGACAGAGTCTCTTAGGGTTCTGCACAAACAGTGAGTTGTTATATAGGTAAACAGATGATATGCAGAGAAAAAGCCATGATCATTATTTGTCTTCCATGCTGCGTGGCCTAAGATTTCACAATAATGTCTTCTTCAAATCCTTAACTCTCCCAGCTAGCACTTAACCTTCAAGAAAAACTTCCTGACTCAAAGTCTTCAAGCAAAGGAGAACCTATTATACATCCAGTCACTATTCAAAAGGTTGATATCCCTCATACTCATTTGTTGCATAAGCTTGATTTCTAGTAATGAGATCTCATGAAGCTGCTGGGCTAGGATTATGCACATGTTATTTTGGGCAGAAGCACATTGTTATATGCAAGCCATAAATCTTGAATCTTCCTGGTATCTGCCTACAAAGTCTTTGTGATGCAGTGCTTAGACGCTGAAAATGTTGCAAGGAATTCTGAAGGTACTAGGTTGGGAAGACTGAATAAACTGTTTTACCACAGCAGTGCTGTTAGGGGAGGTTTCCTGGAGCATTACAGGCAGCACATGTTAATGGAGGAGGTAGACACTTGCTCAAACATCTGGCTGTTATCCAGTCATTTGTTTTGTGCAATGTCAGGTCTGGTCCTTTTCCCTTTTTTAATCACCGGATATTATAAGTTAATCCTGCTTTAGTGCTTGAGCTATAGTGTATTGTGGAATTAGCACATCATTCCCTAGGAGAATAACTCTACTTCTGACTCAGCCGATCTTATTTCCATTTGTGCAGGAGTGTCTTTGAGGGCAAGACATTTTAAGATATTCAGAGATGGGGAACAAGGGGAGGTAAAGCTAGTGTCTGAATACCCCACAGGCTGGAGAGGAACCGGGGGTGTTTGTAATTAGATCCTATCTGACTCCCACATCTATGGTATTGCATTTACACTTCATGCTTGATCAAAGCACTATTACATTTGTATGTAGAAGGTTCAAAATCTGAATCTGGATCCAAACTGTGTAAGTCCTACTCGGCATGAGTGGATGAGCCATCAAAGCTGATGGCTTACCCAGGTTGGGATTAAGTACCTTGTGTCTCAATTCATGTCCCTACAATGGCTCACAATCGCTTTTAACATAACAGGCAATCAATATAGTGAAAAAAAGAAAAAAATTGTTTTCTTCTGCTTTTTGAATCTTCCACTTGATGTCAATACACCTACGCTGCCAGATGCACCTTTCCCAGACCAGGTGGTATAGCATGGCTTATAGCTGTACTCCTCAAGGCTAACCTGCTCTAGAAAAGGCTGGCAATGTGCACGCTGAGTATCGTTTCACCTCTCCTAGACCTCATGTATTTAGCCCTAGATATAGTCAGTACTTGAAAACGTAATTTCTTTCCATTTGAAATGCCTGCACAACAAGGACTGTATTGCGACTCACAGAAATGATGTTTTCATCAGATGAGTTCAGTGGTATAAGTTATGCGCAGTGCATGTAGCGTAAGGGTTTGTCAGAATGCTTGAGAGTGCTGAAATCATGCTGTAAAGGTGGACTCGGGTCTGGTGTGGTTTGTACCTACAGTTTATGTCTGTACCAGCTGTCTGGAGTGAACCAAGAATGTACTGTCCTGTTAGTAGCGCCTGGGTTTCCTCTTGCAGACACCCATTTGGCTCACACCTGAAAGAACATGAGGGGTAACTGGACCCATATGCACCATGGGTGGACAGGTATTCCCAGACTGGCTGGGAAGCAAGTTACTTGACAGTGAAGGTACATTCTTGGGAAACCTGCGTGTTAGTTCCAGCTCAGCCATAGACCTTGTGTATGACCTGAAAAAAATTACTTAAAACCCTCTTCACACCTTGTTTTTCCATCTATAAAACTTCTAATGCTTGTCTTATCAAGGTAATGTTAGAACCACTAACGAGCACCCTTCTTTCTTGGTCTGTGTAGAAAATTTAGCAAGGTAAGACAGCTTAGTTGCAGCCTGCAAGCTCTGCTATAATAGAACTGATAACTGTTGTAAGAAAAGAAGACACTTCACACTGCTTTTGTACATTATCACCATCTAAAAAGACTTAATGATACAAAGAGTATCCTTTTTTGTTGTTTGTTTGTTTGTTTGTTTGTTTGTTTGTTTGTTTGTTTGTTTGTTTGTTTGTTGTGGGTTAACCCCAGTGGGTAAATAAGCACCACACAGCTGCTCACTCCCCCACCCCCACCTCCCACCCACAGGGAAGGAATGTAAAACTCAAGGGCTGAGATGAGAACAATTTGATAGTTGGAATAAAATAAAATAAAACAAAACCATGATGGTGAAGATGATGATGATGATGAAGAAGAAGAAGAAGAAGAAGCAAAAGAAAAGGAGAGAGAAGGGGAAAGGAATGAAATCCAAAGGGAAGGGAGAATAGAAAACAAGTGATGCATAATACAATTGCTCACCACCCGCTGACTGATGTGCAGCCAGTCCCCGAGCAGCGATCCACTCCTGCTGGCCAGCTCCCCCCAGTTTATATACTGAGTGTGATGCTCTATGGTATGGAATATCCCTTTGGCCAGTTTGGGTCAGCTGTCGTGGCTGGGTCCGCTCCCAATTTCTTGTGCCCCTCCAGCCCTCTCACTGGCAGGGCCTGAAAAACTGAAAAGTCCTTGACTCAGTGTAAACATCCCTTAGCAACCACGAAAAACATCAGGGTGCTATCAACATTGTTCTCACTCCAGATCCAAATCACAGCACTGCACCAGCTACTAAGAAGAAAATTAACTCTTTCCCAGCTGAAACCAGGACAGTTTTTAATGTTCTGGCCTTTTAGGAATATTTTCGGCTGGTACAATCTCTCAATTTTCTTCTTTCCCAAATGAGCACATGCATAAACCATATGGAAAGAGGAAGCATCTTTTTCACATGCAGGCCTTCATATAAGCATCCTGTGTATTCCATGCATGCCAGGTGAAGGAGTCAGACCCACTGAAGCTGTCTGCCAAGGCAGAGGCTTGCTTTGGTTTGTTGCCCGCATAAAATGATTCACATCTTTTTCAGAGAACTTTTGAAATCTCTTACAGAGCATCAGCTCTGGCAGCTGATTCAGAATTGCTGGGAGGTAGCAGTAACACCTGAACTGCTGATACAGAACTGAGTCACTGACGTGTAAACCAAATGAGCTTAGAGGAAAAGAGGACCACAGGGCTGGGTAACATTTGCCGACTCTCTAGATCTAGCCTTTTGATGTTATCTCCTAGTTTTTCTAACCCTGTTTATTTACTCATCAAATCGATCTTACAACAGTTGTTTAGGGTTTTCTGTCATCGTCAAAAGTGATTCGCTACAACCTACTTTATCAACTTCTGTATATCACAACAACAATGAAAAGAACTTGGAATCAATCCCCTCTTCTAAGTTTGGGGTCCTGTAACTCACCTGGGCACTCTTTAAAGATGTACCTGAATTGAAGAGAGTGCATTAATCAGTGAGCCCAACAGTGTTCTTCAAGATATGAATGTACTCAGTACTGCATTGCATTTATGCCTTTACTTAGCCACGCAGGCTCCCTTGTAACTCGTCCTGTAGGGTTTTTCAGAACATGAGTAGCACTAAGGATCCGAAGAGGTAGCAGAGAAGTTCTTTTGAGGTGACAGAAAAGGAGTGGAAATCCTTTACAGTGTGTGAGATGATTTTGCACGTTGAACAGCAGGCTGAATTGCCCATTCTGCGTGATTATGTAATGAAAGACCCTATTGTGACAATGTGATACACACAGGGGAGAGGGGTTAGGGCTGCCCTGGGAACTTTCAGTCTGAACTTCCTGACCTTTATGCAATTAAATTTTCAGACAGCCTTGCATGTGTGCATTCTTTTGACACTGCATTCCCTGAGAGGGCGGCTGTTTTGATTTTGGGCAAGAGGCTTGAAAACACTGTTGGATAAATAAATGTAAATCAGCTGCAGATGCCATTGTGTGACTATCACTCCTCCTTAAAACTGTTGCAAATACTAAACGTCTGTGTAATGCAATGAGTGGTTTATGTTAATAAGGTAATTTGAAAGGTGTTAGGATGAGGTAAGGGAAAACAAAGCCAAAGATCAGTGAAGTGCTTATGAACGTGAGTCTGTTTTTCCTTTCACTGGCAGTGCAGCCAAGTGCTGCACAAAACAGTCATTGCCCTCTTCTTTAACTAGTTTTTCTCTACAAATTCCAAGCAGGCCTAACACTTTTGAATGTTAAGCACATCTTCAGGCTGTCCAGCATCTGCCTTTCCAGTTACAGCTCTGAGTTTCCTGTAAGTTGTTAATTACATGCTGCGTATCTGAATATGCTGGATGACTGTGTGAACTTTCTGTAACTTAGTATTTAGAGCGTATTAGCTCCCTCGTGCCCCATCTGAGTTTGGACTGGGTAACGCAATATAATTTCTGCCACATAATGTACATGCATACCTTAAGGGTAGTATGTTGGAGAGAGATGCGAGCCAGCTGTAAGTAACCTCGGTTCTGTGTACAAAGGGGTCTCACCTTCTCAGAGAGGTCAATTAGCCCAAGTGGATTTCCATGTTAAACTGTTTCTGAACTGGTTTTGGTATCTGGACAGTGCAAACACAACTCTCCAGAGACAAGGCCTGAACCTGGTCTCTGGAATTCTTTGCCATTCTTCATCCACACTTGCAAAAACTGTAAGCCTCATTGTTATTAATGCTAAGACACTTCCAAGCTCTTGACAAAGTAAGAGTGCATGAATATGAGAGCAGGAGACAGTATAATTTTCTGCCTGAGCAGTGCTAACAGCTGTAGTGTAAATGGTGATTAAGCTCTTTATTCTGGATAATACAACATAATCAGCAACACTAGGTCCTTGGAATTCATGGAGGTTTTCTTTTCTTTCCCCTGAAATGAGAATGACCACCCTTGCAGGTCATGGGCTTCTGAAAGGGGAATATTTCCAGATGGAAAATGGACTAAGCTCTGCTCAGAGGGAGGCCTCTCTGGTATGGAAAGAATGAATAAACTATGATGCATGTCCTCCAGTATACTGTAACTTTAGTAAATTCCAAGTGAGCTAAAAGCTTTATTCTCTGCAGCACAAGGCAATGTATTCATTCACTGGGGTTCACCTTCACATGTTCTTCTCCCCAGCCTCTGTATGAGGATAAGAAGATTTTTAGAAAATATTCTGGTTATGAGTCATCCAAGTGTCACAATCAAGGCCTAAGAACACCACAGAATATCAGTCTCATGCAAGCTAGAACTCCCACTGGGATGCTGAGACATGCAATGTTTCAGTTATACACTTTCCTGTCTAAATACATTTTTGCAGCCCAGCTCAGGTCTAGACTACTGTAAGTCACAATCCAGAAAATCTACTTAATATTGCTAATGTGAGGGGGTGTAGGGGTGTGTGGGGTAGAGAGAAAAATCAAACCTTACATGAGCACTGGCACAAAACATAGCTGTTGCCTGGCTGAGGAAGTTGTGCTTTTGAAGATGGTGCTCTTGAAGGCTGAATTACTTGGAACCTGCCTGTTGTGCTCCTTTAAAGCAAAGTAGGTCTTTTGCAAGTACCTAGAGCACCAGCTCCTTACTGAACTGCACAGGTAGAGTAGGCCAGGGAACTGGACTGCCACCAGGATTCCCGCATCCTCCTTCTAGCCCTGGTTTGGATTCTCTGTATGGCATCTTAGCCTTCTTACAAAAGAAGAAACCAGCACCTCCCTGGACTGGGGAAGTTTAATTAGTATTTTGGTATCCTGTGGGAGAAAGACAAGTAGTGAAAACACAAACTACTAACAGTAAAAGAAAGGTGACATTGTGATTAGAACATGTTTTTCTAAAGAAAGATTGCTTCACATCATATTTTCCCTCAGGTAAATCCATGTGATCAGGTAATTACAGCATCAGCAAGGATGTGTCACATCAGGGGGTCAGGCAAGTTGGGTTTTTTACCTCCGTTCCAGTTCAAGTTTATCTGGAACCGAAACTGTTCCCGCTTAGTTTCAGTTCATGCCACTAATGGTTTATTAACCACATTGGTAACTTGGAACTGACTCACAACAATCAGTTGCTGGAAAAGATCCAGCAGAACAGAGCTTCAGGCACAGAAAATATTACCTTCCCTTGCTAATTAACTGAAGTAAATTTTGAGAGGGTCTAGTTCCAGTTGAAGTTCCACAAATCTCCAAAACAACACTCCAGTTCTGGTTCAAAAGGGAAATGGTATTTCTAAGGAGCTTTTGATTGGTTTCATTGCTCTGGTTGCATTGCCAGCAAGCGTACTTTTCTCAGGTGTCTTAGTGTCTTACCTGCTGTGAGATGTGATGGGTGCTACAAACAGAAGAGCCTTACTAACTCATTTACTCAGTGTCCCTGGTGAGATAGGTCTATTTTATTCCCTGCATTTGTGATTCCTTAGCCCAGTTAATTGTATTTGAAACAGTCAATAAAGCTTCTGTTACTTAAGAGACTACTGTTCCGATTAACAGATTTTCTTGTCAGGAAGGTCTCTTAATTGTCTTACTACTTATTCTAGCATCACTGTAGATAATTTTTCTTCCAAGGAGGCCAGACCAATTAAAATTTGTGGTAGCTTTTTATCCCTCTGTGTAACTCCATACGGAGGGCCAGATTTGCTCCCCCTGTCCCCATTGATAACTTACTCACATGAGTAGTCCCACAGAAAGGAACACACTTGTATGACTAATCTGCTCAGCAGCATACAAAGTTCACCGTCTGGACTAGAATTAAATGACTTTTCTATAGAGTGCTTCAGAGGTTGCAGAGGAGGTGGATTAAAACTCAGGAGTCTTTAGTGGCAAATGCCATACTTTGAGAACTAGACTGTTCTTCCCATCTAGCTAAACTGAGCCTGGACACCAAATTTTTTTTCTCAGATTTTTTCTTTCCCCCTTAAAAGAAAATAAAATGCAAAGTTTTTAATGTTTTCCTAAACCATATATAAATCGGGACTTTTGTAAGGGTTCCTTCAGTCGTGCAACTCTGTCTTAGCTGGTTTAAATGCCTGACAGTGTTGATGGTCTTGTTTCTCCCAGACATTTGCTTCCCAGATTTGTTGAGCCAGCAGACATATTGCTGTATGCTGGCACATACATTACCTCAGCTTAAACTAATTTATGGGATGTGGCACCTCTGACACAGTTCCCCTGTTCCAAACAACAGTCTTAATCAGTCCCACTCAGAAACATGTATAATGCCGAGGAGCTGTAACTACTAGTAGCTTTTCTCTTGATTAGAACTTTGGCACTGGTCCATTATTCAGCCCTCCGTGAACAAACGCGTAAAGCAGCTCACTGAAGCAGAGATGGCATTGACAGATGGGTCAGTGATTTTCTTCTGTCAGGAAGAAAAAAAAATGTGGTGAGACAACAGGCGGACAGGGAAAGTCATACAAGAGAACCAAGCCTATTTTCTTCTTAAATAAAGATGTCTGGTGTGAGCCTGCACTAGTCCATCATAGCATTTGTTTGTTTTTTCTTGGGATGCTAAGTAGGATAGAGCTTACTGAGGTAGTGGAATATCTCTACAGTGACTTTGGAAGACAGGGATGCTGGGACTGGCTCATTGCTGTGCCTCCTAGAAAGCTGCAAAGGAACAGCCTGATAGAGGGGATAAAACCTGAATTAGTGCTATTTGTGCTATGATTCCTCTATCATCAACCTAAGTCCCTCAAAGTCTATGTGGCCCTCAATATAAGGATACCCAAGGGGCTGCTCCAGATTGTAGCAAGGTTACCTATCTGTTCATGGACTACTCTGGTGTTCGGGAGGACTAGCATCTGTGCTATATCTCTCTTCTAGCCATAATCTACTTTGTCTTGCCCAGCCTCTTTTATGCTAAGAACTGCACGGGAGAGCTGCTGGTGATGCACTGCTCTTGTTGCTGCATAGGCTGTGGTCACTGTCTCAGCAGAGTCCTGAATTTAGCCTGACGTCCCCTTCAGCGTCATTTTAACTGAGGAAAAGGAAGGAGAAGCAGGATCAGAGGGTTAAGAATTTACAGAGAGATTGTAGATACAGTCAAGTATAATCCTCAGTCCATCTGTTTCTGCAGCTTGTCTCATAACTCAGGAAAAGAACTAAGGAAATTAGCTAAAGGAATTCACTTTAAAGAGTGGTCAACATTTGGAATTGTTTTCCTTAAAATTTGCCAAAAATATTTTTTCCATTTAACTCAAAATTTCTCTCTGCCTCTTGCTTTATTTTCCAACTAATTAAGCTGTTGTTTTTAAAAATACTTGCCTGTCCTTTAAAGGAAACAAGAGGAAAATAAGGAGGAAGCTAAAAAAGTAGTCGATAAACCTGAACAAAACCCTGCAAGTTTTTGCTTTTTCACTGAAGAACTTGAAACGGTGAAAAAACAAATCTTGGTGAAGTTTGGTTTGGCGCTTTTTTTTCATCCTAAAAGGTGTTGATGCTCAGTAAGATGGATGGCTCCTGAGGCAGAGGGCTGGATGCACCGGAGAGGAGGCACCAAGGGGCAGCTGAGCATGGCCCTGCAGCCCACCCTGAGGAATGGGATGGTGCTGAAGGGCCTGCTGGTGGGTGCAGGTGAGCTTCTGGCTAAGCCGGCACAACTCACCCTCAGGGTTAGCAATTGTCCCTTACTTTGTCCTGCAAAGGACACCCTGAGATACCAGGTGTTTCACCCTGAGACAAAAAGCAGTTAAGCATGACTCTGTCCTTGGTTATTTTTGTCAGGCAGGGTAGGGCGGTGTTGCTAGCGCTATACCAGAGCTGGCAGTGCACTGCACTGAGGGGGGCAGTGAAGAAAACAGCTGTTTTCAGCACTCTTGAGGTTCTGTTACAAAACCACCGCTTCACATTGCACTACACCCTGCCTTGACCCTCCTGCCCTGCAGAAGAGGCCGTTCTGCCCTACCCCAGGGCAATGACGCCACTGCCCACGGCCTAGGAGCTGTGGGTGCCTCCCTGGAGGGCTGCAGAAGGCACCTGAGCATGGCAGCCCTGCTGCTGGGGGCTGCCTCCTGCCTGCCGGGGCCAGGGCCCGCCTGGGGCTGAGGGAGGGGAAGGCTGGAAAAGGCCCGGCGGAGAGGTGCTGCAGTGGGGAGCTGAGGGGCTGGCGGTTGTTGGCAGCTGGCCATGGAACATTCCAGCAGTGCAGGTGTGAGGGGAGGGTCCCCCCTTGGGCAGGGCAGGGGAGCAGCTGTGGGAGGGGAGGCACCGGCAGGGCTTAGGGGAGCTGCTCCTGAGGAGCAACAGGGGGGACTGGACTCTGCGAGCCCCTGCTGAGGTAAAAGCTGGTGGCCATGGATGCCTCAAGTTCCTCTAAAAGTGGGAGAGACCTTGTGCTCCCTGTTTGTCTGGTCTTTTTCTTCAGCTGCTGCAGCGCAGCTCCCTTGCACTCATTTTTATATTCCCTGCTATGGGCTCCTTCCTCCTCTCTGCCTCCACCCCCCTGCTACCCCTTGCTTTTACTCACAAATTCCTCTACAGACTCCCGTCCTCTGCCACCAAGCAAACCAGCAGGATGGGGCCCAAGGGCTGTGACACAGCCAGGGTCCCATTTGCTTTTGCTGGTTCGCACAGTCATGGCAGGTCCAAACTAATGCATGGTGGTCAAGCTGCCCTGCAGCCGAGCTGTGTGGGCACCTCATGTGGGATTTAGGTGAGGCTTGGGATATTTGAGTGAGGAGGGAATTCTTGGTTCATCCTGCTCCTGTTTTCAAGCCCCGTGTGCCTTGGTAGTGTTTTTAGGTGTTTGAAAAATATCCAACCCTTGTGTCACGGCCACCAATGACTAATGGTATGTATAAGTCTCTGGAGCACCTGTTGCCCATGTATGTGTCCTGTGCTTTATTTCACCAGTCTAGAATGAGGTAGAAGGAACAGTGGAAAATGTGATTTTTGATAATGGAAATAGGCACAGATGAGTCTGTTTTTCTCAGTGAATAGTGTCTTGTCACCTAAAAATTCAAAAAGAATAAGAAAAAAATGCAAGAAATATGGTGCCCAGAGAAGAAACTGGAAATAGATCTGGTGTTCTACCTGTGCCCTTTTAGAATTACACGCCCTTAAAAACCTGCAGCCACTCTTCCCATCCCTCTGATTTAATGGGTTTAAGGCAAATACATTTGATTGCATATTAGGGACTGAAGAAAACAAAAGACAAAAAGATTGTCAAAAGCCCAAACCCAAAAGTTGTAAGTCAAACTTTCCCTCAGGTTTTCCTTTGTATGCTTAACTCTGTGTGTTAACTACCTGGAGCTCTCTTCTCACTCACTGGTGACTCTGAGGAGGACTAAGGACTCAGGACTTGAATCTCTAGGTTTGTTCCTTTCAATACACTGTGCTCTCTGACTGATGGCATCCCACGAGAAGCAAATTGCCATGACTAATAAGTTCCATCTCACACTTCACATGAAGAGGTTTGGTGGCTTTTTCCAGACCCTTAAATTGAATCAGGGATAAGCCAACAAAGAGATTACAGACGTATCAAGAGTTTACTTTGCGTGATTGCTACATATTTGCTGCCAGATACAGTATCCTGTTTTCCCTCTACACTTCACTTGGAGATCACATCAAATAAATCTCGACTTCTCAGTTATGTAGAAATAAAGCAAGCTGCCATCCAGTTTTGAAATTCTTTTAATTTAGCAAGAAATGAAAAAAAAAAAAGGCATTATGCTGAGAGAATTCACTGTGATTTGAGAAGAGATCATGATGAAAGGTTTTTTCAAGTCTTTTTGGGGAGATCACCTGTGAGCCCAAGCCATGACAAATATGATTGCAGGAGGGGGAGAGAAAAACAGCTCACTGTGGGCTTTTTCACTTAAAAATTCTTTGGTTATTTACTGAGAACTTTTCCTCTGAGCCCTGACCTATTTCCACCTGCTGCATGGCATTTGATGAAGCAAATTACTATAATGAATCCATCGTTACAGTTGGAAATAAATTTCCTCACTGGCAGAGTTTAGATTTTAGGATGCTTTTTACAGCCTTAGACCTTTACAGTCAGCACATCATTGTGTGGAGGCTCAGGTTTATGGAGTAGGTCCTGGTAGTTGTCTCCTCTTAGGTCTCTTCATGGGACTGAGAACAAGTGACCTTTCCTTCCTCTTTGATCTACAGAGACCACTGCTAGGCTCTGTAGCAAAGTCTCTGCTTTTTACCCAGCAATGGTGAGTCCGTAAAAAATGCTTCCATCTTTTATCTGTCACAATGAAGGCCGTTGTGTTGAATTGCCATTACAAAACCAAATTCAGGCTAATTATGCTGCAAGCATTGGTATATTTGGAAAGTTTAGCTGTCATTAGTTGCAGTCAGTAAATATGACTAAAATGATCCTACTGCTGAACACTCTTGCAATAGACAGGTGCTGATGAATGCAATCAGCTCTGGCAAATAAGCATGTCTGAGTCTGTGGGAAAGAAAATAGAGTATCTCCAGTACCTACGTGAACCTGACTTGGAGAAAAATTCCTTCCTCTGTCTCCCAGTCAATTTATCTTTGAGCGTGTGAGCCATGACTGTACAACTGCATACCCACCAGGCTTACATGGTCTCTTTTGTACTATACGTGCACTGTTTTGCTTACAATTTGGGCTGGGTCAGAACCTGGCTTCACTGGAAGTCAGATGAATCTATTAGAAACCTATCATTCAAACAGGCTGTTGTGAATGAGATAAATCCCTTCTAGGTGCTAGTAGAAAATATCAGCTGATCCTATGAAATGCAAATTCAGGCACTCCAAATGATCTTACTAGATAAGCAGGAGTTGTGAACACTGTGATGTGGAGGATGAAGGGAGGTGTGAGGAAGTTCAGTTTATTGTCTTCGATGGGTGTGGAATGTTTGTATGCATTTTGCTATGGAAATTTCATGCAGGAACTCTGCAGACACTATAACTTCATTTATCCATCTTCTGTGAAATTCAGAGTCCTTAGCAGATTCTGGAAGGTTTATTGTCACAGTAAGTAAAACACATCTGTAGATGTATAGATATGCTCTGTACTTTACAGAATAAAATAAGTCAAAATCTTACTCCTCAACCTCATAGATTAACTCCCAAATGCCCATGTTGAATTCCAGCTTTCAGAATTTTAAGTACCAGGCAGGCTTTCCATGTGCCTTGAACTTGAGTTTGCTGGGGCCTCAACTCTTGCTTTTTTTTACTGTTTCTCTGGGTTGGCTTAAGAGGCTGTTGCACTGTGAGCTGTGAGAGAAACAAATGATTACCCAGCCTAGTAATTCCAAGATTTGTAGGGCTCTCAAACAGGTACCGAACTGGGAAATGAATTTGAAATTTTATCCCCTGGCACCTTCCCTGTAACCAGTTGAGCCTCATAGGTGTGAGCTGGGCACTCCTATTGAAACGCAGCACCCAAGCGCCTTCTCTAGTAAAATCAGTGGTGGGTTGGGGCCACCACACACTCAGGCAGAGGGGATGAGAGTGGGGCAGCTGTCCTCACTGCCTTTGGTAGCTGCACTGCAGAAATCTCTTCTCTGTCAGGATACTGGGTGCTTTCCTGATGATCCCCAAGGCCTGGCTTTCTTGTTGCTGATTAGAAACATATGTGACCCGTGTCTTCACATAGCAGTGTTTAAAGTAAAAGCTTGAAATTCAGTGGTAATCTGAATTGTTTGGCTCTGACCCAACTGCATAGGAATAAAAGCCTTAATGTATATAATGTATATCAAACCTGCAGGAGAGGAGCTTGACAGGCAGGATGGAGATCACTGTGGCACACTAAAGAAGATTTCACTTGCTCTGACCTACCATTTTTGAGACATGCTGCTTTTTCACTTATAACCAGAGAATTTGACCATTCTCTTCAGTGATTTATTTTCACTTTACTGAAGCTAAATCTTCGTGTTCTACACATCCTGATATCACTGGGAGAGGGAGTCTCATTACATGACCTTAAACTCTGTTCAGCTTTGTTTATTCTTACCAACATGGTGCATGTATTGTTACCAGGGATCTGTTGATGGCAGGGAGTGATCTCAATGAGCTACCTAGAGAACAGTTGTCATACTAAAGAAATCACCGCAGCAACAGACTCCAGTTAATGTTTGCCAGCAGAGGTCTGTGGACTCAATTGCTGTCTCTTAATATCTTATTCCCTTACTAAAATTTCTCTGCATCAGTCAGGCGCTGATGAAGAGGACATAATGAGAGAAAGAAACCTGTATTTATCCTAATAGGAACTTCATTTTTAGAACTCTCAAGCAAGCATTAACTTCATAAGAATATTGGCGTTATCTTATAAATTCTTTTATCTATCTCCAGGCCAGAAAGCTGATTTTCTAGACATTAAACTGTAGACCTTAACAGTTAATGGCTCGACTTGATAGTCCTTTCCAACCTTCATGATTCTATGATTCTATGTAGACTTTGTGAGCCTGTACTGTGTGGAGTGGAGAACAAGCTTGCCAGTGAAAGTAATAGGAATTT
The DNA here is from genome assembly GCF_017639655.2 of Falco naumanni. Lineage (NCBI taxonomy): Eukaryota > Metazoa > Chordata > Aves > Falconiformes > Falconidae > Falco > Falco naumanni. The sequence continues at coordinate 7,022,811 of NC_054058.1, read as the reverse complement.
GCAGTTTATAAGTATGTAGCGCTTGCAATAACATCATAAATATTTCATTTCACATCACACTTGCAGTTCCCAGCACTGTTAATATAGATGTATTGTCAATCCCCTGCCACTGAGGAAGGCGAGCTTGCCTGGAAACGGGTTCATTCCTTTACTGTAAAGCCTGTTCCCTCTGAAAGTCTAGTGAGCTGGTTGTAAAATGTGGGCCCCCGGTTTCCCTTCTAAGCACAAGGAGATTATTTTTGTTATTTCATCCCTAGCAAAGACTCTGGGGTTTCCCATCTGACTTCCTGACATGTTTTGTTTACCCTAGGCTTGAATAAGTCCTCCACCTTTACAAGCTATAAACAGAACCATGTCTCAGTGTAACAACTCAGTTTCCTTAAATCTATTACTGGGATAGATGGTGGAATCATCTGTGCTGCCAATTTGCTCAGTGTGAACAGAACTGTAGCAGCAGTAAAACACCATTGAAAATTACAAATATTTTTCCTTTCCAATGCAATGTCTATATATACACATTAGAATCCCAGCATGCTTCCTTAATCCTTTAGTGCCTGTGTATATCTTAAAATTTTTAGAAGTGGTTAGCTACGAAATAATCTGAAAAATAAACCGAAATGTTTCTCTGGGAAATGAGAACAATTTCACATCTTGTTTTTTTTAATGTAACTATGATAATACAAAATAAAAAAATAAAAAATCCACTTTGCATTGAATCTGAGCAAAGAGTGAGTATGAATAAGAAGCTGATTTTGCTCTTTAAAAGTTTTGGTGTGCCAGTATGATGGTATGTCAGAGGCAGATGGCAAGATCTGTGAGAATCCAGGTGCAGACATCAAGCTCTTTCTGCATATTTAGAGAGATGTGTGTCCCTGGAACTCTTGCGTCATCATCTCCAACAGCTGACTTGACACTCAAAGCTGAGAATCCAGTAATGAAGATTTTTACTGTGTTAGGTTGTACTCTGTGTCAGATAGTGGCCCGGAAATTTTAACTGTCGTGGTCCAGCCCAGCAACAGCCATGAGACCGTGTCTGGTGGGGCTCAGCTTGAGCTGTGTTTGCATTGGCAAAACTCCATGGAAATGAAAAGCAGAGGTGGTGATGATGAGATGAGTTTTGCCTAAGAGCTGAGGACATGGCTTTAGGTTAATATTATACAAGCCCAGTAATTCCAAAATCTTTGAATAAACTCGAATGCAGACTTTGGAGCCTGCTGGACCTGTTTTTTCAAGTGTGTCATTGAAGGAGCCCATTGCCTTTGCACCTGTAATCTTACAGAATTTCCGTGTTTCATAGGGTGGAGCCCTGCAGAGCCAGAGCTGTCATTGAGTACCCAAACTCTACCAAGGACTACAAGCTTTAATGCACCAGTTTTTTGAATCCTGCAGGAGCAAAATCTTCAGTAAAACCCTGCAAGGGAGCTATCAGAACATCCAGCTTTCTGCATGGAACTTAGATGCGTAAGATTTGTCATAAAACTTCTCTGTCTCTGAAGAGAGCATCATCCTGTCTAATGACACAAAATGGATTAGGTATCTTTGATGTCATCTTGTGTATTTACAAAGTATGCAAATACAGGGACATATTCCCCCAAACGACAGTAGGAATGAAGGTGTCTGTTTTCAGTTCTTAACATTTTAGTAACAGCATGGTAAAAGCTGCCTTTCTACACTTTCTCTCAGTTACCAGTGCTTCTACTGATAGGTTGAGTTTTGATTCTTTTTTTCTTTGCTGTTGCTTGCATATCTCCTGCCCCACACTCTAATCCATTGAAGCTCATGCTTGCCCCTGTGATATAACTGAGTGCTTAATGAAGCGGTTCTGCTGATGTGTTTGAGGTTTCCAAATGCTTTTCATTTGACCATGCTTTGGGTGGTTGATATATCTGTGGTTTGAGGTTACTATCCGCTGCTATTATTACACTTATCAGACTTTGATAATTTGTTCTTTAATGACTTTGTGTTTAGTGACTTTGTCCAGAGGACCCAGTTGAGCTTTAAACCAGATTTTAAGAGCTCCATTATTTTTACTCTTTTTCAAATGCAGATACGCAAAACCAATGATGCAAATGCTGATCTCTGAAAATCCAGCTGGACTTTTTATACCCCTTCCTATGCATTACCACTAGGAAAGCGAGACAATATTTATTTTAGCAGAGGCTGTTGCAGACTATACCCCACCTCATGATGGTGGGACGCTTAGAAGTGTAATCTTGCTCCCCAGGAAACAGAGCAGAGAACCATCTAGTCACACATGGAGTGAAAACCGTTCTTGCAGTAAGTCCAGGAGAGAGCTGATGTGGCACGTCAGACTTTTTCTTCACAGAGGCAAGCCCATGTCAGTTTGTTGCTTCTCTACAAATAACCAGGTTTTGAGGGAGATTTTATTTCCTCTTCCAGAGTTTGTATATTCAGAGTAGTGTTTCCTAACACAGACTCTGTTCTCATCCTGTGTTCTTTGTCCTTTCATCTCCAGCATTCCAACATTAATATTTTGGTTCTGCGGTTTCCTGACTGTACTGTAGTATTACACATGGATGCCTCCAGTTTAGCTAACAGCATGTGCTTTGAACTATTATTATTATTATTAATATTGCTATTATTATTTCTCTCAGAAATACAGAGCCCCTAGACAGAATCAGAGCCCTACAGCAACAGGTGTTTCATAGACAAATGCACTGTCTCTATAACACATTTAGTTTTCTGTTTCAATAGATTTCTAATTTACTAGCAAACCAGAAATCTTCCATATTTCTTTAAGCAAACATTTTGTACATTTTTATCATGAACCAGAACTTTTCACTGTGTATTTGCTTTGTAGTGGCTTGTCACTGAGTTTTGCTTTTATACGTTGTCATCCTCATCTGCTTAAGCCTCATTGCTTTTCTGTAGATATATCCCGTCTGTATGGTCTTTAAACGTGTTTATGGAGAAGATCAAATGGGAGGAAACAAAAGTGTTTTCTGCATAACACCAAATATATTTGTCTCTGAGACTTTGCACTGGCTTTTGGGTGTATGGCTGCTGGTCCTTGCAGCCAACCAAGTCCTTATATTTCATTGTCTAATGCACAAACAAGCACCAGCTACATAAAATACTGTAATGAAATACAATGTGGTTTTGCCTTGTGTAAATCAAGTTAAGCTTAAAGCAAATCTTTAGTTCCTGTGAACCTAATCACTGGTGAAATTTTGGATCTGGGTGTGAATTCTTTAGCTAAAGCTGACCTGCAATATTTTAATTACTGGATGTTGCTAGGACCTGATTAGTACCTGATGGTTCAAATGCTAACAGTGACTCATTTCCTGCTTACTGCCAAATGAAATGTGCTTCAACATAAGGAAACGGGGAGGAAGAAAGGACAGGAAAAAGTTAGCCCTTCAATGCCATTTAATAAATCTTTTGTCCTGGGAATTGTTTATAAGAATGCATGGTCTATGAAAACTAAGCTGGAGAATCTTCATGTTGAATCTCTCCAGACCAAAGCAGACTGTGAAAGCCAACAACAAATAAACCACAAAGCCAGTGTTAGCAAAAAAAAAAAAAAAAAAAAAAAAAAAAAAGTCCACTCTGAGGCTTGTAATTTGCACAGAAAGATTGCCTTTAAAAAATAAAAAAGGCATATTCTAACTGGTTGCAGTCAACCATGAATTCCGTCACCCATCTATTCTTCCAGTGAAGCAGGATAGATTTGTATGTGGTTTTAGAAGGGGGGAAAGGGCAGATTCTCTCTCAAATCAGTTTGGTTCAGAGAATAGTCTGATGTAGCTATACTTTCTGTCATCAGTGGATGAAACAGTATTTTTTCTTCAAACACAAAAATAAGTACTGATAAATGATGTTACTTTCTCTTTTGCTGGTTTTCACTTGCTCTATATGTTCTTCTAGAATTCACTGTTTTTCCTGAAAGAGCATCCTGAAAGTGCTTATGCAGATCACAGGCAGCTCTTTATATCTTATGCTGGTAATAATAACAAAATATCCTTGGTACATGATAGCTCATTTGCCCCTTGAAGTCAGCCAAAAAGGCTCCAATTTACTTTAGTGATCTTTGGCTCAGGCTCTGAATGTTGATTTACTAAAGTCACACTAACAAACATTGCTTGAGTTTTGTGAAAAACAGCTGAAGGCTGTATATTTATGATCCTTAACTTACTTTTAAAAGTAGACACACACTTCCTTAAGTCAAGATAAGAATAATGTGGTTTAAAAGCAGCTGTATTAAAGGAAGGCATTTTTCAGCTATCACAGCCTATTTTACAGGACAAAATATACTATTTTGACTGAAGCATACTAAAAAGCTCCATCAATTAGCACTATCCCCTTTAGACTGGCACTGCTAACTACTTCAATGCTCTTCTTCACTAGAAGAAATATATCTGACCTGTAGTTGTACTTCTAAATATGTTTTCGGGTACTTCCTCTTCACATTACCAGGCAGCTGCCTTAAGATACAACCACCCATAATCCTTTTGAGCACCTTTAATGATGGCAACTTAGAGCAGACAGCAACTTTTAAGAATATTTAGTCTAAGACATAATAGGTGAGTGACAATGTGCATATTGCTGTCAAGGGCACTGAGCCGGCTGTTTGGCAGGAAATAATTGGGGAATGCTACAGGAGCTCCCTGTAGCAGTTTGGATGTTGCTGCCTCACCTGAAAATGACTGTGTTTCACTGCCTGTACAGGAGCAAATTTAGTGACAGGTTTCAGCACTAATGTAGGAATCAGGTCTTTTCCATCCTAACTTAAAACCAGGACTTTGTATGCTAATCTACTGAATGAAAATAGTGCAGTTTTGTCCATCCACAGATGTAAGGAAATGAAAGGCAACCAAAATATATTCAAAAGCCATTAATTTTCACTTTTATAACATAACTCCTACAACAGTCTCTTCTAAACCATGAGGAAATACTTGCTGAGACCTAATTCCAATTCAGAAATGCGCTTGAGGCTATATCAAAGGTAAGCACATTAAACTATTCCTAAATTAGGGTGTAAACATAAGGGGGTTTGTGTAAATCAGGCTCACAGTTTTGTGATAAGATTTCCTATTATGACTTTGTTACTTTTATGAAGTAATGCTTACTGTAAATTCAGGGTATTATAATAACTTAGCAATGATTGCCAACGTTCTTTTTGTAAGGACCAAACTTGGTTTATGTTCTTCTGTATTTTTTATGTAGTCAGTACTTTTTTTTAATCACTCTTTTCACCTTTACCTTCCTGTCAATGTGAATATATCATGTGGACATGTCAATGTGCTATCATGGGGATTGTTGTGTAGGTTGTCATGGAGCTTCTGTTACAGGTATAAATTTAACAATTTGCCTCTAAGTGATACCCAACAAGGGGTTTTACTCGTGTTACTTATATTTCTTCCTCAAGAAGAACTTTTTTTTGTAGTTAGTGGCTTTAACAGAACGTGTCAGGTACAGATGACATACACAGCTGTCATCCCCAATGAAACTGAGTTCTACAGCAGTGTCAGGCATTTGGGTTTTATTCACTTTGTTAAGCAGTTTCTATAAAGAGTCTATATCCTGAATCTGACAAAACAAAATACTAAAAGGAGAAGCATAAAGGTTTGTGAAGTGTTGGAATGATGTTTCTGCTGCCTTGAGTTGAACCAAGTTCCTGACAGATGAAAAACGTTTTTGTTCACTTGAGATAACTGCAAGGCAGCCAAATTATTACATTCAAACTTTCCAAAGCTTGCAGAGATTTGCTTCTGAGTCAAAGCCAAACATCAGTAACTGCTGCCCAGAAGGGATATTGTTGTTTGGAAAGAGAGAGACAGCTATAGCTGATCGCAATGCTGAGCCTGGAAATTCCATCTCAACCTTATCTTCGGCATCATGCTTTTGCTGCGCTCTCACGAGCTCCACCACTGCTGAAGCAGCAATCCAGGAGCAGCAGACCTACCTTTATGACACATCTAAGTGCCTCAACAAAAATATGTGTTGAATCCCTACATCACAAAAAGTTTAGTCTAGTAATCAGGTAACCTGGTGAATAGAAAGCAGTCATCAGTGTTCCTTCCAAAAATTATACATACACTGCATGAAACTCAGCAACTAAACTTCTTTTGGTTTGAAACACTGTGTGGCCAAACAGGATGTGCCAGAATTAAATACAGGTTAGCCGTTACCAAATGACTGTGAATAGCTGGCTATTAACAGAGAATTTGGGCCTTCAGATCTTGGCCTACAGCAATTTATTCTTGTGTGTTATTTTGTTAATGATATTTCATCTGTTCTTTTTAAAAAAGTTGCTCTTGGAGTCAGAACTAAGTGTACCAAGGAGCTGTCATAAATTGAAAAGAAACAGGTAGGATCTCTGCAGAAGCAAGTCAGCATAGAAAATGCCTTCACAGTTTAGTATTGGACTGAGAGGAAATACTGGTTCCAGGGTGCTTGCGAAGAATTGAAAATGACAGACGCACAATGTTTGGTTCCTAACCTTACTTAAAAGCACCAACATGTCTCGATCCAGTCTTCCCTAGGAAGGCTTTCTTGAAGACTATAATATAATCTTCTCTTTTCAACCATCCTGCCATTTGTAAGGTGAGAAGGAATTAACATTAGAAAACAGACTGGAAAAAACACTCCCACCCTGAAAACAGTGCTTTTTCTGTGGTGCTTCTAGTACATACATAGATTTCACTTACCACCAACCAGAATGTTCCTATCCTAAAAGGAGGATGACTGACTCTTGTAAAGGACTAAGAAGATTCTGGGCATCTGGAGTCTCTCCTTGCTGCCAGCTCTTCAGTTAAATACAGTTGCAGGCTCTCTGCTGTGCGTAGGGGGATCAAAAGCAGATGTCTTTCAAATCCCATGTAAAGTTTCTGTAACTGTCATTTAAAGAAAATACCTTTGACTTGGGCGCCAAGCAAGTCTGAACTGAAACCGCAGGGAGAGAGTAAATATGATCCTCCTGGTGTCATTTTTAGAGCCTCTTTTCTGTCCATAACTGCTCTTTTAGTATAAATAAACACTGTTCTCTTAATATGCGAATTTCTGCCCTAAGAACACTATTAGGGATTGCACAAATATTACCTCAGTGTATATTCAGACATTATTAAAACAAATTACTCTATTGCAGTACAGCTAAGGCCCATTCATTCATTCATAATGGTGGAGGACTGTGCAATGTCCCTGAGGTATGCCAGAAACAACCACTCTGTTGTAAGCTTACACAATGAGTTATTTTAAATTGATTTATTTTGTTAATATCATATAATGGCTCCCAGGAGGAGATGAAAACAAACAGGTCAGAGCTCATTATGCCTCCAGGTTATTCCCTGAGACAAGGCAGTAACTCTTGGGTCTAGAACTCGCAGCTACAGAAAGATACTGCTTTGTGCTTTGTGCGCTTTTTTCTCCCTGCATCCCTTTGAACCTCACAGTATTCATGTGCCTCAGGTCTTAAACCACCACAGGCCTGCATTGTGCAGCTTGGCCCATGGTCTCCAGCTTGCCTCAACTGTACCTGGCAGCAGTCCAAAGGGGTCTTGCACACACAGCTATAGTTAGTTTTACACCACCCATGCGACTCCCCTGTTCTTGGGTTCCTCTGGTCTTGGGCCACCCATTGGCATGGGATAAAACTGGATAAAGAAAAAAATCTCCAATAGCTGGTGATTCCCAGTGGACAGAGACAACCACTTTGTTCCCCCTTTTATAATCTGTGTATTGAATACACAAAAGGCGTGACCTAGAACAGAAAGGTCTGTGTTGGCTTTGGCTCGGCCTAGAGATCCAAGCCAGCTAGGAAATTTGGAGCCATGTTCCAATTTGGCTCCTCAGGGGAGTTTTAAAATCTAGATATGTCTCTCTTCCTCTTAAAGCTATTGTTCACGTGTTGCATATTCCTGACCTTCCATTTGTTTCCATTTTCCTGTCAGATGCAGGTTTCTGTAGACTTTAACCTACAGGTCAATGGTATGACTACACAGGAGCTTTCTCTTGCCATGGAAGAAGTTATTCCCAATCTTGCTGCTGTGAGGCAGGGAGCAAACAGCCCCGGAATTATTTTTGCAGGAACACAGCAAAATGTTGGAAACAGTATGGGACCAATGTACTGTGTCCTATGCCCACACACACTCTGAAGTCCTGTGAATGCTCTCAAATCAGATGCTATTAAGTCAGGTGAGTATGGCCCACTAGGGACAGTTGCTAAGAATGTCATTTACTGAGTATGGCTGTTACGCTGGCTGCTATCACTATCGCCATAGTGCCTTCTGGCTGCAGTCACAGATAAAGAACCTACTATAGTGGGTCATATATTGCTCATATATAAGTGCACCACAAAGTGGTATGTATCATACATACTGTTCCCCATCTCAGCAAAGCTGTAGATGGACTGTCAAATCTTTGCTCTAAACCTAAAAATCACACCTCAGAGTACTTCGCTGATGATAATGCAGTCCTAAAACAGTAAATCCTTGGGATTTTGTTGCCTGACTGTGCTTTCCTCTTTCCTCTGCAAGCCGTTTTTTAACTAGTCCCTGAGTAGCAGAAGCTGCCTGGCCTGAAGGATGATAGGTTGTTAAAAGCAAAGTAGTCCCCTATCTATGAGAGAATCACAAGATTTTGCTTATATTCCTGGACCCCTGAGACTCCAGTGGATAACAAGACCTTATTTAAATCCCTTGGCAACAATCTAGGGATCTGTCCAATAAAAATGTTATATTACTTCCAAATAAGATGAGGCCAGGACAAGGATACATTTCTGCTTTCTTAATGCCTAGTTTAACTGTTGCTACCTTAATGCTATGTTTGGACTTCAGATTTAGGCCTGATTCAAATCTCTGAGGGCTGAGCTTTCAAGATATGGTTGTCCATACATCTCTTGGGTAGCTGTATCAAGGTTATGTACGTTAGACTGGCTAAAGCTAACACGGCTTTCACCCTGGAATGTACTTACACCTGTGGCTGGATATTTCTCTGGGAGCTGGTAAAAAGTCCTTTTTTTTGACAATTCTAATGGCACTGGAGATCATAGTTTTATTACAGAGAGTACAAATAAAACATTCTGCAGTGCTATCTCTTCAGAAAAGGAGAAAGTTCTAGAAGTGACTACGCTCTTCTGTGAGTGTACTGCCTACTGTGTGTATCTAATCTGTTGCCTCCATGGCAAGATTAACACATCACATTATCACTCCAGTTGTTACCAGTAGTGATGGCAGTTTGCAGACCTGATTCTGTGCCATCGGTTTCCAGCTTCCAGTCAACCAAGGATGAGTGTCATGGTGTGTTCCTCATTAGACTACAGAATCCCCCAAGCTTCCCATTTTTGTGAGTTTTCATCTACCTTCTGTGACAGTCCCACTTCTATACTATGGCCAGACACTAGTATCTCCACTTGATTCAGGAGAATCCTCCAGCAAAAGAATCAGGTTCTCAGTGCATGAACTGATAACTTGTAAAGAGGGGCAAAACATGTTGGATGTAATCAGAACTTACTTGCTTCTGCATCTGAATCTATCCATGCTCCAAACTTAAGGTCAGCTCCCTTTGGCCTGACAGAAATGTGTTTCAAATAATTTCTTTTAAGTCTGCTTCTGCTTTGGAAATGGCAAGCAGTAAACTGTGATAGGAGCCTGACTGTTAACGAGAGCTGAAGACACTGAGTGGACGCTTCTGAAAGAGGCTTATTCAGAGAAGGCCCAGACAGCATCTGCACACTTAAAAGCTGTGGGGAATCTCTGCATAGTCTGAGGTCTGCCCAGACCTAGTTAGAGCTTTACAGTTTGTTTTAATTATGATCTTCCTTGCATGGGTGCAGAGGCCCTGATGCACTAACGCTATTGCAAGTTCCTAATGCAGATGTGGCATGCTGTGCTGACAATGGCTTCATTCTTTGGCCTTGCCTATTACAAGGTGGCTTTTTTTTTTTTTTTCCCCCGATGAGTATAAAACTGTGTTATTTAATTTTTAAGTTCCATGAAAGGAATGAGGTAAAAAGGACTGAAAATATACATCTGTCATGAAGACATTAAGTTATTTTCTTCTATACTGTACCTATTTTGACTATTCAGAGGTTTTTATCCCTGGTTCTCACTAGGATCTCTAAATTTGCCTGTAATGCAGTTAAATAATAATAATATTACATACATACATTTATATAAAAACATACAGTATTTATACAGCACAAATCTGTTTTGTAAATACCACCTTAGGATTCTGCTTTTTTTATTCAGCGCTTTTTATCAAGGCAATTCTTTGGTAAAATTTAAAAGCACATGAAATTTCCAATAAAACTCAAACACCAGAAAAATAATTGAGCAGGGATATGGACAGAAAGGATGAGCAAATAATGAAGTTTATATGTAGAGTACGGGTCAGATGTCAAAAGCACATGGAATAAAATTAAGCAAAAGTATTCCAAATTGGAATCTGCTATAATATTATGAGAAATCTGTGTACCTCCTATTGTAAATATTTGTACTTCTGAATTTCCTTAGTAAACTGCCAGATATGATTCCCTAAAGAACATTATTTACTTGTTTTAGGGTTTAGCTAATCTGTCCTTCAATTCTCCTGTGAGATTAAATTCTCACATTACTGACACATGGAGTTTTTTGTATTGCAGATCAAGGGGGGATACAATTTGTACGTGCATTACAGCATCATCTATTAATGCCTAGCAGACTATAGTGACTACATTTTGACTTCATAGGGTATTAAAATCTGAATGTGATGCCAGAAAAAGTGCCATAAACCTCCCTGGAACTGAAATCCACTGCTTATCTTCACATAAGTAACTTCTGCGCAGTCTTCCCTATCCTAAATCGCTGCCTGTGCCTCAACACAACTTCAAAAGAAGAACTTTATGCACCCAAAGATTGGGGAATTATTACTGCAGGAATTATTCTACTCAAATTTACATATAACTTTGTGTTCTGTCTCAATGTACCTGCAACTGTGAGATTTCTGACGATATGCAGTCTATTGACCTGTCTTGCTCAAGGTGATGGGACAAATTCTGTCCTACCCATCTAATCTTGAGTTACTGTGTATCTGTAGTTGATTCCTGTCCCATTTTTCATGCCTTAAATTCCATCTGCTGTCTGCTTTCCCCAGTCCACAATAGGAATGAATGCAGCGAGGCTTACATACCTTGGATTTAAGTGCCTTTATGTCTGCCCAAGAAAAGTCCTCATAACAACTTAGGTTGTTATTTTTGCTTTGAGCTTTGAAATGGAAAATGCACTATTAACTTCAATGGCATAAGATTTAGCATTTGTTTCTACAGGATGTTGCGACAGAAATGGAAACTAGCAGTGAAAAACATATCAGCTTGCAGAGTTAGTAATTTAAGGTGAGCTTTTTCAATGCATTTGTGTATCTCGCACCCTTTTTGAAAATCTTAACTTTGATCCAGGAAGATGTAACTGGGCCTTAAAGTATTTAACATGCCGCCACAATTGCATGTGTTTTTCAACATCACTGGTAACATCATGTTTGGTGTGTCTGTTTAAACTGTAAGTTCTTTAGGTCAAGGGCTGTGTACAGCTCCCTGTTTGTATAGCAATTTCTAAATCTTTGTCCATCTTGATTAGTCCCTATATATTACAATAATAAACAAGGGTAGTAACAAAGCAGTCAGGAACCTTCAGTCACCTCAGATGTGAGCCAGCAGCATAAAGGCAAAGCCTCATTATCCTTTGTACCATTGATTCAGTCTTTTGAAAGCAAGCTCTTGAACAGCACAAATGATTTCCCCACTCCTCTTTCCCAGAAATCCCCACCCCCTTTTCCTTTATGTAGCTAAAAAGCAGGTAAGAGAATAACCTTAAAAACTCTTGGAAAAAATTGTCTTCTGACACCCTCCAGGTCTTGACAACAACAGAAAAACAGAAAAGCAGGAAAAAATAAAAAGGAGTTTATAGTTTGGCAAACAGTTTTGATCAAAACAGCTGCAATTTGCAAGGATTAGATTTGGTCTACTGTCTCACAGAAGTAAAAACCGGACAGTGGCTCTTTATGATTTCGCAGCCCCCTCCGTAGGCTGCCAAAGTAAGCATGTTTTGGATGAAAGTCTGAAAAGGGGGGGAAAAATAGCTGGCATCAAAAAAAGCATTGGTGTCCACCTCCAGCCCTCACAGTTTTCTTTTAATCTTTAGCCAGGGCATGGAAAATACAATCCTCCTACATTAAAAGCAATCAAGTGATCACATGTTGGACTGTATGTGACTTGAGATTTGCCCTCTTTATGGGATGAATAAGGTTCATGGAATCTGGTTATAAGCTGAAAAGTTGCCATGGAAATTTTTACAAATTTTCTCTCTTCTTTACCCCTCCAAAAGTAACTTGTTTCTTTCTAGAAATTTTTTTCTTCTTTTGGTGGTATGTGAGGAGTAAAGTAAGGATGGCATATATTTACCTGGAATAATATCTAAGAATTTTTCCAAGTTACCCTACTGTATTTCAGTTCCTAGAGCTCTCTTTCACTTCATCTAAGTGATTTTATATATAGTTACAGATATAAATTATAAAAAAGGAAAAAAATGTTTACTTTCAGCTGGTGCAATAGAGCTTGAAACGGTAAATGAAAGCAGATGATGGGCAACTAAAGTCTCAATACTATACATTGTTTTTGCAGATTTTTTCCTAGTTTTTTTTTTTAAATCCACTCTCCCACCCCCGCATACACGTGGCAGTGTTTGTAGATTTTCAGCCTTGGGAGTGTTAGCAGCTGAGTCTTGTGTAACCTTTCCACTTTAGGGCATGAGCTCATCAGCTTGTACAGCTAAACCACTGCTGGGCACTGGTCAGTGTGAAGTGAGGAGACCATGAGAAAACCAGCAAGCAATCAAAAGCCAGTGTCCTGCAGAAAGCATTACCTAATAAATAGATTAAAAACAGTGATTTGTTTGCTGCTAGGTGACATCTTAAGTCAAATACTGAAAGATTTTGATTTTTTTCCCCTTAAAATCTCAGTATTATTCTCTGTAAGGACGTTATACACTCTGTGACATGGTGCAAATATGAGGGGTGAAGGACAGCTTGCCCATCTAAACTCAGTTTGGCAATTTCAGTTTGATGTTACTCTTTTCACTTTCTATTCTGTAACTCTTAAATAACTTTTCAATTTTCACAGCTTTCTGTATTCAGGCTCAGAAGTGGCTAATGATGATGATAAAAGTAATACTTAGTTTTTACACAGTATCTATTGTAAGTAGAAGACCATGCACTTCACAAAGTTGGTATTACCACCCTATTTTATCTAAGGAAAAAGTGAGCATCCTAAAAGTGAAGAAATCTGCCTATGTTTATTAAAGTATTGCTAGGTTTTATTGAAGGATGATTAGAGGATGTTAAATTTGATAATGTCTTTTCCTTGCTCTTGGTGATTGCATGCAAATCAGTGAATCCTTCTTTCCCTTCATACTCTTGTCTATTTAATATATGGATGATATTTTGATTTTAATTTTGAAATATTGAAAATAATTCAGAATGGATTAATAATGTTAGATTTAGAAGTAATGGTGAAGTGCTGTAAGATCTTTGGCTAGGAAGTGTTTACTGACAGGCAAAACAATATTATTATTCTGCTACAGTATTCTGGACTGCTCTTGAATACTGTACTTGAATACTAAGCCCAGAGAGCCATGATTGCCTAGTTACATCAACCTCATTGGATCAATGAGGTAAAGAGAACTATTAAAAAGCCCTCACTTTTTTATCACTTCCCATGGCATCTCCTACATTTGTGGCATCCTCTTGGTTTGGATATTCCCTACATCAGATTCACCTTGATAGCAGATTTGTAATGTGCTGAGTTGCTTTCCTGCATTGAGAGTCCTGGAGCTAGAAAGAGGCAGCTGCACTGCACTGCAGCCAGTGGTAAACACTCCTAAAAAGCGTGTCCTTGGAATCATAGAATCACAGAATGGTTTGCATTGGAAAGGGCCTTTAAAGATTGTCTAGTTCCAACTCCCCTGCCATAGGCAGAGACACCTTCCACTAGACCAGGTTTCTCAAAGCCCCATCCAACCTGGCCTTGAACACTTCCAGGGATGGGGCATTCACAGCTTCTCTGCATGACTTGTTCCAGTGCCTCACCACCCTCACAGTAAAGATTTTTTTTTCTAATATCTAATCTAAATCTGCCCTCTTTAGTTTAAAACCATTACCCCTTGTCCTATTGCTACAGACCTTACTAAAAAGCCTGTCCCCATCTTTCTTGTAAGCCGCCTTTAAGTATTGAAAGGCCACTATAAGGTCTCCCTGAAGCTTTCTCTTCTCCAGGCTGAACAACCCCAACTCTTTCAGCCCGTCTTCGTAGGAGAGGTGCTCCAGCCCTCTGATCATCTTCATGGCTTCCTCTGGACTTGCTCCAATGGGTCCATGCCCTTCTTATGCTGGGAGCTCCAGAGCTGAACACAGTACTCCAGGTGGGGTCTCGCAAGAGCTGAGTAGAGGGGAAGAATCACCTCTTTCAGCCTGCTGGCCATGCTTCTTGTGATGCAGCCCAGGATTCAGTTGGCTTTCTGGGCCACAAGCATACATTGTCAGGCCATGTTGAGCTTTTCATCCACCAGCACCAAGTCCTTCTCAAGGCTGCTCTCAGTCCGTTCTCCACCCAGTCTGTATTGACACCAGGGGTTGTCCTGACCTAGGTGCAGGACTTTGCACTTGGCCTTGCTGAACTTCATGAGGTTTACACGGGCCCGCTTCTCAAGCCTGCCAAAGTCCCCCTGGACAGTATCCCTTCCCTCCAGCGTGGCGACCACACCACACAGCTTGGTGTTGTCAGCATGTTCCTACAGTCATTCATCTATAAGCCACCATCATATAACCACTCCTAAGGTTCCTACTGCAGATCTGTGCTGATCCTAGCAGGACTAGCTAGCCCAGATGCCCCTGTTCTTTGCTGGGACCTCACACCAGGGCCACACACTCCCTTTCTTGAAACAGCACACCAAGGAGCATGATGGATCACACAAGTCCATGACCAGACATCTGTTTGTTTTGTGTTTGGATGAACAGCTTTTCACATGATATAGCCTAGTGTGTGCATCTTCAGACCCTTGCAATGTGTCTGTGATGTGACTAGATACAGGAGCCTTATTTTGGCAATGTTCAACATTTTCATTAGAATTTCAGTAACACGAGGTCTGAGTGTCTACAGAGAACTGGAAAGGGAGAAACAAGCATATATGGGTAGATTGAACTGAGGGTGGGAAGTGGTTACTCACCAGGATGTGAAGGGGATTAAGGTGTGTGACTGTGATGGGATGCGCCTTTAAAAAGTATTTTGTCCCTGGTTCTCACTGTGGGAGCGCCATAAAGGTACAGGGGAAGGGGCAAAGTGCTGGTGAAATGTATGTTTGTGACAGGTGCATATGCCTGTGTTTTCCGGTGATCAGAAATTCCTGGTCACGTTTCACAGGATTTTCTTAAGACAGAAAGGCCCCACATAG
Organism: Falco naumanni; assembly: GCF_017639655.2. NCBI lineage: Eukaryota > Metazoa > Chordata > Aves > Falconiformes > Falconidae > Falco > Falco naumanni. The sequence goes on along the minus strand of NC_054058.1, from coordinate 7,007,374 downwards.
CAGAGTGGTGATACATAGGTCCTACAGTTAAAAGGAGGGCCGGCATCAACTCTCCATAGTTTACGAGTCTCTCCCCAGTTTAGTCCTTCATGGAAGCAGAAAGTGTGGTCGTGGCATGCTTTCTCCATTATGTTTTCCATCAGGTTTTGATCACTCTTACCCACTGCAGTGATCTCTCACCCATTTCCTTTTCCTCTCCTCAAGCTGAAACGTGGAGATTTAAGTTTGATATCAACTCTCATGTGATGACAATGCCTGCCTTGTCAAGAGCTGTGTAATTTTCTGGGTTGCAGGTGAGTGGCATACAAGGGAGAAGAGTGGGAAATTTGGACAAAGCCGACTTCAGATGTTTATTTTTTTTCTGGAATATAAGGTCCAATTTTCTGAATAGAACAACCACTGGAGCAGATGGCATTCTGCTCTGCTGCTATCCGTACTGAGGCCAGGGGTCTGTGGAAGTGAGGAGATGGCTTTTACTGAAGGCATAGGACCTCTCCTAAGGTTTCTACTGCAAATCTGTGGTTTTGGTCCTATCAGCAGCCGGACTAATTAGCCCAGACATGCCTGTCCTTTGCTGGCTTTCTGCTGGGACCTCACATGCACCTACCTCCTGTGTTGGAACAGCAACCCAGGAAGTATGGAAACAGGGGGGGCTGCAAGAGGGAATTAGCTGCTCTGTGGACCCCAGGGTGGTAGATAGATTTCAGTTCCTATAATAAAAAGGAGAAGAATGAGCCTTCCCACTGAGTAGGTGGAGAGCTGAAAAAGGAGAGGAACTCCTGTTACTAACTGCAGTCCTTTGAGTTCTCATTAATCGCACCCTCATCTTCCCAATTTGCCTTTTACTACCCCAGCCCTAGAAATCCCACTGGCTTTTCCCTGTTCTTTTCTCCATACACTCAGAACCCACCTACCGTTGCATATTTGAGTGTTGCACATACCATGGAGATATCTCCAATCATTTCTGAATGAACTTCTTCGTGCATAGTACGTTATTTTTGCTGATTTTCCTTAAAATTGCCATATTGCTCAATGGTGTCATGCATGGGAAAATGCCTTTTTTTTTGGTGTGAGAACATCCTGTCACAAATGAAGCTCCACATGTAAGAAAATTAGTCACCAGAATCCCAGATCTAATAAGAGAGTATATGGAGTGCTAATGTTTCTCCAGTGGCAGTGCTTTTCACAGGGTGAGGTGAAACTGTCATCTAGTGGTCATAATAGGTGTTCCTGAATCACCATTTACATTTGGATATAGCCAGAATGTTTCTTATTCCCAGGATGTATCATCTGAAAATACCACGCTAAAAAAAAAAAAGTATTTAAAATTTTTTAAAATATACATATATATATATATACGTCTGGGAGGCTTTGAGGTGAAGGGAAAAACCCTAGAATCTTTGATAAAGAATAAACACATTTGTAACTTTGAACAGCAGGGTTGTGAACTCCCTTTTTCTTCTCTCCCACAATTTACCACAGTGACATATTGCCTTCTGCCTTACTCAACAGCTGTGGGAGGCTGAAGATCAAGATAACTGAAGCTAAAATAGGGCATCAAAAGAACTTGTTAGGTATCCTACTACAATCATTTTACAAGTCAGCCTCAGTTTCAAATTTCCCCTTAAAAATAGTAGCAGCACTTCACCCTAACTCATCCTAGAAGGTCAAATTTTGTTACAGCATCAGTGCAATGCCAGTGTTTTCAGCTGGATAAGCACAGGTTGTAAGGGAGAATAGCCTTCAGCCTAAAGATGGAGGTCTTCTGTTGTGCATTGACCTTAGCAAGTTGTAGTAAACCTGCAGGGTTATCAAGAAACAACAGACAGCATGAGTGGGCATAGCCTCAGGCTTCTAGGTCTTTGAGTACAGACCTCTTTATACATAAACCACTCTGCAGCAAGTATATTGATACTGTCAGAAGAGAGCTGACTATGTACATCTCCTTACTACGGGCTTGGTAATGTATTAGTGTTTTGCAGCTGACTGATTGGTAAAGCTAATACTAACACCTAGACAATAATGACTGGAACTCAGCAAATAAATGTGAAAAACAGTGGGGCTGGTACACTAGTGGAGCCTAGTAAGAATAGCCTCTTACAAAGAGGAAAACAGGCAAAGTGCAGTGTTGTGAGTTTGATGAATCAGGCTAGAATATTGCTGCATAGCATTAGCACCTGCATCTAGGATCTGTGTGATAACTGTGGACTGAAACAAGCGTAATTCTCAGATTTTTATATGGAGAGATTCACACGTACTGATTAGGGAGGAAGCTATGCAAGCAATATCCCCTGGAGCAAATTGTCTAATATAAATCATAATACATAGCAAACAATCTTCGCATTTAGCTTAGTTTGCAGATTCTGTGTATTGTATTTTCATAAGGTGTTGGAGACCCAGTTGTGGATTAGGATTCTTTCTTTAGTCAAGGTTTGCAAACTCAGAACCTCGAGATCACATCTCCTTGTAATGCCTACAGTTTAAAGTATATATTGAGGGGAAATGCTGACAGAGGCAGATGATGGAGACTGTAAGCGAATTACAAGACAATCTGACCTGTGCAATTAACAGCAATTCCAGCATGTCCCCCACACTAAAAAAAGTAATTTTTATTCAACAGGTGTCATCGCAGAAGTGAAGCAAAGACGTTGAAACATTTCTGGATGTTTATGCAGTTTCCTAACTGAGGAGTGTCCCATCTGAGGTAAATGACAAAAAGCACAAGGTGAATTATTTGTAAAATGAACATGTGGCCAAAGATACCTGGCATCTTTAGTCCATCAGAGATAAATGATTTCTCAATAGTGAATGGAAGGGAGAGCAGGTTAGGCTATGGAAGCCTTTCTGACTTTTTCACTAGTGAAATATATTCAGTAGTGAAAATTCTTTGCTTAGCATTTTCAGTGAAAAGGTTTTGGTCTGACTGCGTAGCTTCTTTCTGTGCAAATGTATTTTTTGAGGTTGCTTTCTAGTTATGACTAAATGCATTGCTTACTTTTCTTTCACTACCAGTTACATATGAATCAGCTTTTGTTCTGCTTATAAAGATTTTTGATCTTTTTTATTTCTTTTAAGGAATGTTTTTGAAAAACTTTTCTGTAGTGTTTGTTTGCCAACAAACACTAGAGAACACTCATTCTCTAGATTTGTAAAAGGAAACACACTAATTCTTCAGATTTGTATGAGGAAGTCCCTGCCATGTCTAGAGGCAGGTGCCTATGTCAGTGCTCATGTGAAAGTCATCCAGCTCTAATGAAAAAACTTACATTTCTGTTGCCAGTCGGATGAAAACAGAGGATACTGAAGTAATTTTAATTCATAACTGGAAGTTAGCTGGGCAGAACTACAGAGCAGTCACACACTGAACCAGAAGGTCTATGATGGAAGCAGGATTGCAAACTAGGCTGTAAGTAGTAAACCACAAAGATGAGTAGATGATACTGGCAGGAGACTGTAGTTGTAAGTCCTGAAACCTGTTGGGCTGCAGAGACAGGATAATATCTGAAACACCACTTTCTGTTGTTAAGGAAGCTGTTTGAAGCAGGTAAGTGATGATATAATGACCTTTCTGCCCAAATTTGCCATTTAATGCAATCTTACACGGTGCTTTAAATGGGTGATGACAGGCTTGATTTTGTTCTTTATTATTTGGGAAATTATTTCTGGTTAGAGAGGCCCAAGAATTGATGTAGGTACAGAAGCTGTGTTCAGTCTCAGGATTTGTAGTGTATCCATTTTTTAGTACTGCCAGTGCCATCTTAAAGATGATGCCCTTAGTCTGAAGGAAGCCTGCTGCTGTTGGGTGAGCAGCTGCTCTGTGGATGCACAACAGTACTGAATCTGCTGACTTGCTGTGCATGTGAGCTCAGTAAGAGAACCATGTTTATTAACGCCCTGATTAGAGCGGGAATGGCACTTGTAAACTGTCAAGAGACTGGAATGTGTGTGTGAAGATAAAATATAGCAGTAAAACCGGGCGATACAAATTTAGCAAAATGAAACGTTGCAGCAAGCGATAGCATTGGTAAATGTGGTTAAAGCCAAAACCTTTCTTCATGGGGAGAGCTGAAAAGTTGCTGACTTTCTTCCTGTGACTTCGCAACATTCTGGGGAGTTTAGAGGGCAGGCTTGCCTGACTGCTGAGAGACAGTCAACACAGCACTTTTGCATGGAGGATGACTGCAGCACAACAGCAGCACATTGCAAAGAGAAGTAGCAAGTACCCTGATGGAGGAAGAGGAGTGCAGGAAGGACTTTCCTCTAGACCTTCTGTGCTACTATGGAAAAAGAGCATATTTGCGTGTGTGTGTGTACGCAAGACTCTTAGCTCATATTATTTATTACAGTCACAAATTAAAATCCTGCTTTCCAAATATAGCAGACCTGAATGTGAAACAAAGTAGAGGATGAAGGATACAATCAACCAGTTAGCAACTTAGCAACATTCAGGTCTGGAACATACATGATTTAATCCAGTGTAATAGGCCTGTAAAGGATCATAAACCCCTACAGACAGCAGGTCAGCAGGTATTATACTTCGGTAACTATAATATGTTACATGTAAACTGGCAAGAGTCTACCTTCAAGAGCTGCTGTCTCATAGGATCAACTTTGTGGATGTTGAACAACATAAATGACTTTCCAGTCCACAGAAAAAAAGTGTAAGAAGTGATGGCACTGTTTTTGCGTGGGAAGAAATCATTGGACAGTTTTACACCTATATTAAGTGGGGAATTTCAGAGGAATGACTGAGTTGACTGGCTCTCTTTGGTAAGTCACTGGAAACTGAGGTTCCTTTAAAACTTGTTTGTAGCTGACTCATACTGACTTTTGTTGCCTTCCATTCTAAAATAACATACAGAAATGGAGAACAATTCTTGCATGCAGAGAGCACCTGGACAAAAGTGGCTGTTTCATAGCTGCTAGATGAGAATAAATAACCAATTGTATCAGTTTACACGACTAATACATTTAGGAACTGCGATCAATTTGGAAATCTGTTTTCCAGCCATGGGGTCATAGCCCTCAGGAGGCTATCACAAAAGAAATCTCTAGCAATGTGTGTCAAAGACATTTCATAGAATTGTAGAATCACAGAATCATTTAGGTTGGAAAAGACCTTTAAGGTCATCAGTTTAAACCGTTAACCCAGGACTGCCAAGTCCACCACTAAGCCGTGTCTCTAAGCACTGCATCTGCATGTTTTTTGAGCACTTCCAGGGATGCTGATCTCACCATGTCTCAGGTCAGCCTGTTCCAATGCTTGACCACCCTTTCCATGAAGAAACGTTTCCTAATAGCCAATCTAAACCTCCCCTGGTGTAATCTGAGGCCATTTCGTCTTGTCAGATTGTTTGTTATCTGGGAGAAGAGGCAGGCCCCACCTTTCTACAACCTCCTTTCGTGTAGTTGTAGAGAGCAATAGGGTCCTCCCTGAACCTCCTTTTCTCCAAACTAAACAACCCCAGATCCCTCAGCCGCTCCTCCTAAGACTCGTGCTCCAGACCCTTCACCAGCTTCGTTGCCCTTCTCTGGACACGCTCCAGCACCTCAAGGTCTTTCTTGTAGTGAGGGGCCCAAAACTGAACACAGGATTCAAGTTGTGGCCTCACCAGTGCTGAGTACAGGGGGATGATCACAGCCCTAGTCCTGCTGGTCACACTACTTCTGATACAAGCCAGGATGCTGTTGACCTTTTTTGGCCACGTGGGCCACACTGCTGGCTCATGTTCAGTTGGCTGTCAACCAGCACCCCAGGTCCTTCTCCCCAGGCATCTTTCCAGCCACTCTGCCCCAAGCCTGTAGCATTGCATGGGGTTGTTGTGACCCAATTGCAGGACCCAGAACTTTTTCTTGTTGAACTTCCCACAGCTGGCCTCAAACCACTGGTCCAGCTTGTCCAGACCCCTCTGCAGAGTCTTCCTACCTTCAAGCAGATTAACACTCCCCCCCTCAACTTGGTGTTGTGTGCAAACTTACTGAGGGTGCGCTTGATCCCCTCATCCAGATTGTCAATAAAGATATTAAGCAGGACTGGCCCCCGTACTGAGCCCTGGGGAACAGCACCTGTGACTGGCCACCAGCTGGATGTAGCTCCATTCTCCACCACTCTTTGGGGTCAGCCAGCCAGCTTTTTACGCAGTGTAGAGTTCACCTATCAAAGCCATGAGCAGCCAGTGTCTCCAGGAGATGCTGTGGGAGATGGTGTCAAAGGCTTTACCAAGGCCCAGGCACATCCACAACATCCACAGCTTTTCCCTCACCCACTAGGTGGGTCATCATGTCATAGAAGGAGATCAGGCTCACCAAGCAGGACCTGCCTTTCATAAACCCCTGCTGGCTGGGCCTGATGGCCCCATTGTCCTGCATGTGCCACGTGATGGCACTCAGGGTGATCTGCTCCACAACCTGCCCTGGCACGAGGTCAGAGTGACAGAGCTGTAGTTCCCCGGATGCTCCTTCCTGCCCTTCTTGTAGATGGGTGCCACACTGGCTGACCTCCAGTCTGCTGGGACCTCCCTGGTTAGCCAGGACTGCTGATAAATGATGGAGAGTGGTTGGGCGAGCTCCTCCGCCAGCTCCCTCCGTGCCCTCGGGTGGATCCTATCCGGCCCTATAGACTTGTGCATGTCTAAGTGGAGCAGCAGGTCACTGTTTCCTCCTGGACTGTGGGGACTTCATTCTGCTCCTTGTCACAGACTTCCAGCTAGAGGACTGAGTACCCTGAAGGTAACTGGTCTGACTAGTAAAGACAAGCAAAGAAAGCATTAAGTACCTCAGCGTTTTCCTCATCTTTTGTGGCAATGTTCCCCGCCACATCCAATAAAGGATGGAGATTATCCTTGGCCCTCCTTTTGTTTCTAATAGATTTGTAAAAACATTTTTTGTTATCCTTTATGTCAGTGGCCATCTTAAGTTCTAGCTGGGCTTTCTCCTTTCTAATTTTCTCCCTGCATAACCTAACAACATCCTTACAGTTCTCCTGAGTTGCCTGCCCCTTCTTCCAAAGGTGATAAATTCTCTTCTTTTACCTGAGTTCCAGCAAAAGCTCTTTATTCAGCCAGGCCGGGCTTCTCCTCCAACACTTGCCTTTCGGCACACGGGGATGGCCTGCTTCTGCACCTTTAAGACTGTCTTCTTGAAGATCTATGATCTATGATTCTGTGATCTAAAGGAAAAATCTAGTTCTTCTGATTCCACCATCAAACCAAGTATCTAGTCAGTCTTTAAAAATACTGGAATAAGAGGTAGTAAACAGAGGTTTACTTTAAACAGAGGATTTCTTTACTCTTACTGTAAAGCCAGTTCCTATTTTAGCTAGTAAGGTATCAATCCAAAAAGTTTGAGAACTGCTAGTATATAGAGGACAGTTTATTTGACTTATTCCCAAAGGATATTTTGGGAAGGTGAGAAGTTACCTCAACATGAGACAAATTAAGAAATATAAGCTAACTTACACATTAAAAAGTGGGCTTGCAAATATATTTAAAAGAATATCAATAAAATATCTAGGCATATGAATGAAAAAATCTTCAGTTGTGGTAGTTAAAATAAATATGATTAGAATTAGCAAGCATTTTATCCTTTTTGTACATTATTGCACAGTTATAGAAGGTATATTTGAACTTGTTTCGTTTTGTGAAATATTGGATTTCTTTTCTGTTAAAAGTAGCTTACTGGATTTGAGTAACCTGATTCTTTTACAGTTTCTTGATGACAATACTCTTAAGAAAGAGAAGAATACCCTATTTTCAGAAAATGTTATGGAAAAATAATCATAACAATGATCTGAAATACAGAACAAACATTTAGTGGAAATACTGAATGTGAACCTAACAAGTAATTAACCATGCAGTGAAGTGTCTTTCTTAGTGGATGACCTTTAAATTCATCACTCGTTTCCATTTTCAGGGCTAGGGTATTAAAGGTCTGCCCTACCAATACCTTCTGCCAATTGAGTTATTCCGCGATGATCAGTACTCAGGCCACTATGTTAGTAATTTGTAAATTAGAAAAAAGTGGCTATTGATTGAAGAGTGTTTCAGTTTAGTTCAGACATAACACTCCTCCCATCTCCCGAATGTGTGCAATATAGTGTCAAGTGCATCAAAGTAATGCCTAGAAGTGACTGGCAAAACTAGGATCTCCAAGGCAAGAACAGCAAAAGGAAGACTGATCACAACAGCTTTTCCAGGAAAAGCTATGGCATGGGGTCAGTCACATTTTCCCAAGGAATAACAGGAAACCTCTTTCCCAAGGAAGAAGGCAAAACAGGGGAAAAAAGAACTATACAGACTCATCAGCAAGCACAAGTGTTTGAACAGACGTAGCGAGCTCTGTTGCCCCAAAATCTGAAGAAGTCCTCTGAGAAATTTCTTTCTCTAACCGGTGTTTTATAAAGTGTCTCTCTCCCTTTCCAGTGTTGTTGAATCATTCATGTTGCTGGTGACAGTCCTTGTGGAAGATTCTGCCCCGCTGTCAGATCAGATACTGAGTTGTAAATTACATTTTCCTTCTGCACATAAATAGTATAAGGTTCCACTTCCATTGTGTCTTCCTAGCAAAACAAAACCAAAAACTGTAAATACAAGGGGCAATTTAGTTTGGCACGACTCTGCAAGCATTTCATCTGGACTGAAGAATGTAACTGGGAAATAGTGCTCCCATATTTATTCTTCTTGGACTCAAGATAAAAACTATTGTTTTTTCTAGCAAAGAACTTGTTTTGCTGTTTCTGTTAAAGATTTGAATGGTAAAGCTGAGGTATTTGTTCACCTGCTTCTTTTTCCTCTCCTTCTACTCCACTTACTTCAGACTGAAAAAAATTGTATTAGGGTCTAATTCTCTAGAAAGAGCAAATAACATGTTAAAGTCTTGACTGTGATAGATTCTTCCATCAGTCTACAATTTCATTCTACAGACACGCTAATGAAAGTTGCATGATGTGACAGACTGGTACTTCAGTCATTATTTTGCATTAAATGCAGCTGCATCTGTCATCAACAACTGGGAGGTAGGACAGCAATAACAGTAACTAGAATTAACTAAGTCTTTTCAGAAATTTAAACTGAAACAATTTTTTAACTGATGACAGAATTTGAACCTAGTGTTTACTGTAGGTGCACAGATATTCATAATATAGGTGTAACATGTCTTGCCTGCATAGAAATGCTGTTATTTATGTTTGGTAGCAGAGAACAGAGACACAGAGCTGTTGGGTGAATTGCTCAGCTACACAGAGCAATTGAAACAGCATGGGGAATTCAAAAATACCCCCCAGCTTGCAGCTCAGCACTCCTTCCATTGTTTTATAAATGTTTGTCTTCAGTATCGTTGGTTCTTTGATTGTGGATTGACCATACAAGATAAAGAGTGGCCTTCAAAACTTGCACAATATCCCAAGAGGGATATTCTTGTTCTCCCCTGTGTCTGTTAATTTGGTTGTTTGATCCTCTTGTTTACTAATAGCTTTGTTAATATTCCCATGATACTGCCTCACCTCCTCAGTACTGTTGCTGTTTGTACAGCAGTTGTGGTCAGCGTATCCGATATGACCAGGGAGATGTGGTGGAACTCACTCTTATACTCAGGTAAAGATGGCAGTTGCTGAGCCTTTGCTGTTGAAACATGCCTCTATTATTTGCTCTAAGTCAAAATGATGGTGATGCTAGGCTTTGTTTTGTCCTCAGATACAGTTAAGAGCAAACAGACAAGACACAGTAGCACCTGCTGAAAGCAGAGAGTAAAAATTTCATGGTTTCCCTTTACTGACCATGTTTTCAGGGCTACCAGAAGATCGCTGATTTGGTGATGGTTGAATTTGCATCATTCTCCTTACCTGTGGGGAATCTGTGGGAGCAGTTTCAGGAGTTTTGGTTTTGTGGCACAGTCTGTGGAAAAGAAAACGGGTATTAAAACACAATCCTTCCTCAATCCTAGGTTTGGCTGGATCACAGCTCGGTTTCTTTGCTCGCAAGCTTATGAAACATTTATTCTTTTTGTCATCAAGAGTAAAGCCAAAAATCCTTCTCATGCCCCTCTCTTTTGACTTTTGATCCTGAAAATATGGCATCCTGACTTTCTTTAGAGGTCTTTTCTCATGTTTGTGGGCGCTTAAGCACAAAGTGGAAGCAGATTAAAATCAAAGTCCTCTGAAAGGTTGTACAATTTGAAGTTAGTGAAATTGTATTGAACTAATTCTTCACCTCTGAGGGAGAAGGTTTGAGAGAAAAGCAGTTTTGGAATAGGGGAAGGAGGGAACATAGCTGAGGTACTCGGTACAGATGCTAATTCAGCCTTTCTCTGCACAAATGATTTACTGCTTTTTTCTCCATAGCAAAACCTAAAGAGGCTAGAGTCCAGCTTCACCCAGGATGCTTTTTCATAAATACAGATACAATCTGCTGTCCCCTCTGTGGATATGGCAGGATAGCACTGGCTAAGTCCTCTGGTACTTGATAGAACTTATTAGGCATCAGGAGCAACCCCTGATCTAAACAAGAGAGACACTGACAGACTATCACAGTATCTGAAGAACAGCCTTACTCTCCCAGTTTCCTTTAGAATGAAGAGCTCCCCTTTAGCATAACAGTCAATGCAATGAGGTTCCTCTGCAAATGCTACCTGTTTTTATTTTACTCAGGTGCATTATTCAGTGAAGATGTGTGCAACGTACAGTGTCTGCAGTATAGAAATATCTGATGTAGTTCATTCAGTTATTCATAAACAGCACAGACTGACAGAATTATATGATTTCAAGACAGAAACAGTACTTAAAGATTTCTTCTAGCACTAGAAAATCTTTCCTTAGCACCCTGTCATACATACCTGTCAATGTGGAGCTTAAAATAGTACATGACAGCCACGAAGGGGATAATGCTCAGGAAACAAAGAATGATGGAGACATACAACCGGGTAAGGTTCATGTTCTCTAAACACAAAGAGTTAGCATCAGTTATATCTTCTCACTGCTCCATTTCTCTATTATTTCAGTACAGATTAAAGCTGCTTTAGCACATACACACATTCTCAGCATGCTCATATAATAAACATAATCCCCTTCAGCAGAAGGGAAAGTCAGTAACGAAATTTGTCTGAGAAACACAAATGGAGTCTGTATCAGAGACAAAAGCAGATCCCACAAATCCCACAGTGAACACTCACAATATTTTTTCACTAAGCCATACCTGAGATCCTGTCAAGGACTCAGCATATCTCAGTACTGCAACTCACATAGTTCTCAAAAGCAACAAAAAAAAGCAAAACCCAGAAACCAAATGTCTTACAGTCTCAGACATTCACAACTTGCAATGAAATGTTTTCTTTCTTTCTGCTGGCCACACAAGAGTTGGTTCTCTTTCTCTCCCTTGCCATGATTTCAGCAAGAGACTCTACATTTGCATATAAAAAAAAAATTTGCTTATGTTCTGCTTCAAAGAGATTATTTTAACACTATAAAGTCATGAATGCTTTTTCTCTGTACCCAACAACATTTCCAATACCAAAAGAATACTATCACACTTATGTATATCCTTCTTAGAGAAGAACCCATTCGAAAATAGTGTCTAGAACACAAACAAGCTGGTGATGTTTTGGGGCAAAGGCAGCTGGGGACGGTACTTTTGTCTATATAGGACTTCACTGAAGGTTTCTATAGTTTTTATGGATTTTTGTCCCTAGAAGGAACAGAAATGCACTGGAAGCCGACCAGGATTTTATACATCAAACAAACAAAGAGAAGCTTACCTGGGGGAGGACAGCCTACGTCCATGCTCTGGTTCCACACTGGGTGGGACATGAAGCAGGTTGCATTAGTCACGTTGGTGCTATATGCTGCGAACTTGCTGAGAACAGTCACTGTCCCGTTGTCATGGGCTTCTTCCCTGGGGGGGGAGTTGCTCTCTGGGACCCACCAGATCTGAGCAGCCGGCCTCCCTGCCCCTGCCTCGCACACCGGCCTCCCATCGTCATCATCACAGCGCACGGTCAGCCTGGGGGGAACTGCAAAGCGTCGGGGGGGGAGATGCATGGAGTTAGTTTGCTGCAGTTGGGATAGGGTGTTCTTGTTCTCTACCTAAAATGTACAGTGCAAAGAGGAGAAGAAGGTTGGAGGTGCCACCCCGTTACAGCGACACGGGCCAAAGTCACAAGAGACCAAGATCGTGCCTCCTTTTTCCCTTTTGGACAACTCTCCCCCATTCAGGTGAGTCACCGCAGCCATATGCCATTAGAGGAGGTTTTCTTGGACATTGCAGGGGGGCTTATCCCAAGCGCAGGGCTGAATTAGACTTTTGTGCTAAGCAGCCATAGTACACGTGGTTTAAGATGTATCTGAATGCCAGCATGAGAGGAAATGGGTCCCCTCCTACGGTCTGGGTAACAGCATCCCGTCTTTGACAGAATATCTCAGCACTTGGAAGTGTTACTGTCAGCTGCTTTAGTTCTCTTAATTTACTAATGATTGAATCTATGGGATAAGTGGATGCGTGTGCAGGGTCCTCTTTTAGTATACTGGAAATTGCTTCACACCTCTTGCTTCTAACTAGACAGTGGAAAAGGGGGTAGCAGAAGGGAGAAGAGGTTTGGGAAGTAAGAAGGGAGACACACAGCTACTACCAATGAAATGCATGACACTTTCTCCCAGCAAGAAAGGTCCTTTTCTTACTGCACACTTCCCCCGGTGCATGGAGAGAGGAGCTTTGTACGTCCAGGCACAGACAGGGTCCTTTGCAGAACTGTGAAATGGGGAAGGAGCCCCTTACCCAGCACGGTCAGGTGGTACATCTCATGGAAATTCCCTTCTGTTGCTACTACTTCGCAGGTGTAGTTTCCCTCATGGGCTATTCCCACTTGCCGTATCTCAAGGGCAGGATCCCAATCTGGTCTGGATCTCCAGTTTATGCTGTCACTGCAGTTTGTTCTGTCTGTCTTGTGGTGATCAGCCCTGTATCCCAAGGTGCAGGGGCCTCCAACCTTGGGGCTCATTTTCCATATTATCATAGTTGTATTTGGTCTGGGAGTGCAGGTGAGCACAGAGGTGCTACCTACCATTGCTGACACTTCGAGGTTCCCTGCAGGAGAGAAAGGAGAAGGACATGTGAGAACGTGCCAGGGACATCACCCATAGCCTTGGAGTTCTGCTCTGTGCTTCACAGAGCAATGTGTGCATGGTCACACACCAGCGTGCAGTCCTGTCCATGCTCATCTGCGAATTGTCTGTCATCTCCTATTACAGCTGTGGATTATGGAGCCAGTGGACTATTATAGTTTACCCTGTCAATACTATCAACAACACTGTGGGCTAAGGCCTTGTATATACCTCTTAGAGGTGTAACAAATAACCATGGTGGAGCTTTGTGCAGGAGTAAAGGTTTTTTCCTAACTTCTCAGAGGTGTCTTTTCATTTTCTGAATCTTTGTGAACATATAAATTCAAACTGGGAGTGTACACAATGTGTACATATGCATTCACACCGTGACTGTTCTGGTTTTACTGCAGTGGTCCCTGTAGGACACAAATGTAAGACCTACCCATTTTTGTGCCAGGCACACAGCTACGAAGGTGTTAAATATGCCCATATCCCTATGCCTCTTGCTTGCAAGGCTAAAATTTCAGAGAAACTTTATTCAGTTAATGTATCAACTGTGTTGACTCTCTAATAGTAAGTATGTCTTGTTCTTGAATTCTGCTTTGCCTTTGCTTGGAAACATGCTGATTTTATTTTATTTTTTCTATGACGCTGACTCTTCTGGGTTTTAAAACATGACTCTTGCTTGGAGTCAGGCACAATACCTCCTGTCTTTATCTTTTCATGATCCATGAACTATGTACTTGAAGCCAGATTATCTGTATGGAAAATCTTGGACTTAATTCTCCCTTCCTGTTTTTTGGAAGTTACCACAGAAGGACAGAGAGCCAGATCACTATTATGGCTCCTCTGTGTGCAGTGTTTGTTCAATACAAGATTCACCCTCAGGATTGCCTTTAATATTTATATTTATTTATTTATTTACTATGGGTCCCTGAATTTCTTCTTAGCCAAGAAAGTAATTTGCCTTGGTTTTCTTCCTCTACGAGCTTTCAGGACTCATTCTTTTTTGCACATATTTAACATGAGTCATGCTTGCTGTCTTTATATTGACCAGATTTGGGACCCCTCATCTGCCTGTGTCTTCAGCTGACACATCCAAGGGGTCAAGTTTCTAGCCTCAAATTAATTTAACTATTTCTTTGATCATTGAAGCCTCTCAACATGATGGCACCTTTGGGACTGTTGGTTATTTTGGTTTATTTCAACTAGTCACATTGGGACCTTTTCCTTAATAAAGTATTCCATGGTGGGTTTTATTTGCAGTACACATGTACATGTGAGTGAGCAGCTAGAGACAAAAGAAAGGTTACCTGTAACTTTTCTTCAAGATGAGTTGCTTATATGTGCATTAGTGCTGCCTACACTTACATTGGCAGCTGACCCTCCTTTGTGAGGCACTTTTGAGACTGAGAGAAAACAAGAGTCTCAGGCACAGGTTGTAAACTAGTGTGAAGAGTACATGAAAGAATGGGACTTTTGTGTCCTTTAGATCCTGCTGAAATTAAAAGCAAACAACCCCAAAAATCCACAATGTGTGTATATAAATAATCACCTGAAAAGACCTGTCACAGGTAAATAACTTTCTTATTCATAATCTCCTAAATGCGATACTTGATGAGTTAAAAGGAATAATATCCATAGCTGTAGCCCAAGCCAGCCTCCATTTACCACCTCACTCATTCCCTCTTTTAATAGGTGACCATTTAAGTTTGAGACTAAACCACTGATCTGAGTGCTCTGTGTCTCTGATGGAACCCTGAGTTGCTCTTTACTTGGGCTGAGTAATGGTTTTTAGTGGCATTCAGAGATCTGAGTGTCAGGAGAAATCAGAGCACTACCTTCAAACCATGCATTAATCTGGAAGGACAACAAAAGTTAACCAACCTGATTTGTACTGACAAACAAGTTTTTCACAAATTATTCCAAAAATGTTAACCCCCTCTCCAAACTTTTCAAGCAGATATACTAAAGCAGCAATTGAAGGTTCAGCTGGAATATGCAAAGAACTAGAAGAGCCTAGTTTTGCATGATTAATCAAACCTTTGTCAAAGTCTTCCTCAGAAACACCAGACCTGACTTTGTTGTGTTTCACTATCCCCTACCCAGAGTTGGAATTTTATGACCTCTGCTGGCTGGCACAATGGGAAGCCCAGTTCCTGAACATTCACAGTGCTGTAAGAAATGGTCTTAATGAGCATCAACTTCAAATTATTAGTCAAATCACTACTATTATCCTCTCTGAGAAAACTACAGTTGGTTTTACCTTAAAAACATTGTCTGAAATCTCATTACCTTCTGAACCATTCGAGCTCAGTCACTTTTCCTTCTGTTTCAACTGTGTTCCTGGGAAATGATTTCTGGCTTGCGAAATGAACACAGTTCATTGTGTTTAAACTACTTACAGATTCCTTTAAAGGTTTTTGCCTTTTCATTTTGAGGACTAAATATCCCTTGTGTGAAGACATTTCCAAACCTAGACCTCGCTACTGCAGATTGATGTAGGTGTAGCTGTAATATTGCCCCACACTGTACAATGCTGTAATGTATCAGTTCCTCC
Source organism: Falco naumanni (assembly GCF_017639655.2). Classification (NCBI taxonomy): domain Eukaryota; kingdom Metazoa; phylum Chordata; class Aves; order Falconiformes; family Falconidae; genus Falco; species Falco naumanni. The sequence goes on along the minus strand of NC_054058.1, from coordinate 6,991,727 downwards.
AGCTTTATAATTTGGAAGTCAAAGTGTAATTCTGAGAAGTTGTTTGTTTGTTTGTTTGTTTGTTTTTGGGGGGGGGGGGTGTTGCTGGTAGAAGAGGAAAATCGGGTGGGAATAATATTTCACTGAAGCCATCTGCTTCCCATTTTTATTACATAAAGGAAACAGTATTTAGCTTCCCGCTGCTCAATACTGCCAGGATTCATTGATTAATGTTTCCAAGCATGGCTTAAGAAGAAAAGTTCTATCTATTCACACCATTTTCTGATACACAAATTACCCACCAGCCCCACAAATGCTTGTTTCCTTGATTCAATTGTCAGCAGTGTCCTGTGATGTACTATTACATTGGAAGTGGTTTTAAATGACAAGATTTTTCTGCTTGATGACATTTCAAGAGAATGTGAGGTGTGTGTTTTAAACTGAGATGATTTTACCAGGAAAGGAACTGAAAGAAGCTCTTTGTCTCATGATGGTTTCTGGATGTGAGTTCTGTGAATGTCTCTGAAAATTGGAGAACAAAGTGTTTCCTCTCCCAGTTTAACATTGCCAAGAGCCTCAGACCTCCGACTCATGTCATCAGTATGGCTGACTTCATCTAAAAATGACTAAGCAAACCTAAGCATTCAAACAGCCTGTGTGTCGGGGCTGGGGGTTTTTTGGATATTTGCAAACATTGGGCAGGAATGAGACTGTTGTGCATATTTAATTGTGTACGCTTTTATTTACATATTAAAGCAGTATCATTTTACTAGACTTTCAACTCTACATCTCCTAAGCAGCCTATTGCAATATACAAGTTCCTCAACATAACCACTTGCGTGCTTCGAAACTGTAAAGAAAAACGGAGTGAAAGCGGTGCTTTCTTCTATGCCTTTCTGTCATATTCTCCCCTGAATGAATCAGGTACCACTCACTTCAAATTATAAGCCACCCCAGTCATCTTAAAATCTACTGAATCATGTTTAAATACATTTTTAGGTTTACAACAAATTTGTGGAAGGATTCTGAATTCTCCTGTATCTTTTTACTAATTTAGAAGGCTTTTAGCAAGGCAAGAGCTTTTCCCCAAACAGTAGATTAATTAGTAAAAAATCTTCTTGTTTATTCTATCCTTCCATACAGCTTCCTACTTTTGTAAAGAGCCCTTACAAACATAATAAATTTAAATTGCTTTCACTTTACTACCCTCTTTCATTGGTAGAGTGCAGATAAGTGGCATTAGTGTAAATATGACTTGTGTACTTTCTTCCTTGCTTTGCCTCTTCTCTCATGCATGCTGCTAGAAACATGATCTTTAGATCATATTCTTTTACAGAATATGTATATGCCAAAAATCCTGAAGGGTTTGGCTAATTTGTATTTCTGAAAGGACTTTGAAGACCTCCTCCTAAGATGGAACAAGGAATGTATTTTTATCTCTGTAGAACAGAAATATATTATTAAGAGAGGGTTTTATCCTATATTATGATCCTGTTAGCCTGTTCACATTCTCCCAAGAACTGTCTAAAACTGCCTTTGTGTTGAAGTCAGAGAAACAACAAAAAAAAAAAACCAACCAAAAAAAACCCCCAACAACAACAACAACAAAACCACAATGGCAAGGGAGCAAGGTTTAACTGCAAAGCCTGTGCCTATTTTGATCGTCTTCTGGTTCAATGTGGCATGGAAGCATGCTGTGGTGGCAGAGTGCAGTGGATACCTGCTAGACTGAGTCCCAAAGCCAGTGTAGCCAGGCTGATAGTTCTGCTGGGCATTTGCTTATTAGCCCTGCTTGTCAGCCATGTGGACAGTTACAGTGCTTCCATTTCCATAGATACTCACATTATCACATGGTGCAGAAATCTTCCACCATGCTTCCTCTTCTTCCAAGAAAGCACATGCAAAAAAATACCTCTGCTTCATTTTACCACAGAGCATAGTATCAAGTTCAGATAATTTAGGGTTTTGAACTGTGTGAGCTAAAGTCTTGTAACTCACCAGCAAAATGGGAGTGGGATCGGGTAATACTTGATGAGAAACTTCCAAATGATGAAGAATAGTTTCAGCCATTTTCATAAAAATTTCTGATGAAAAGAGGATTTTCTTTTCTGTCCATTTCAAGCTAAAATATAGTCTATCAGATGTCAAGACCTGCTGGTTTTTATTACAGAGTTAGATTTTTTTAAAAGCAGTCCAAAATGTACACTGTCAGGAATCAATCTGTAAATAGCTACGGGATCCACTAGCACAAAGGCAATCCTTTAAATAAAAATTATCTTCATCTTTATCCTGTCCTTCCTAGTCAGCCATAGCATTTCCTTCAATTTATAGATGTTGACAGGACCTCATATTGGGCTGAGGTTGGACATGCTCTGCTTTCTGTTTCTGGTGAGCATACCAAAATCCACCTAGTCTCTAAAAATGTGTTTCATTAGAACATAAAACAATATGCTAGAAAGCGAAAGCTCTTCAGTGAACACAGAATTGGTAGCTATACTCATGAAAAAAAAAAAAAAAAATAAAAGGCCTGAAAATAACTCTCCCCTGCTCTCTGTGCACCTACAGAGCAGGTTCTTTACCCCAGCCCTCTCTTCTGCTCTACCAACTTTCAGTGACTTGTCAGGCTGCACACATTCCACATGATCTCTTCTGAGCTCCTTTTTCCATCACTTCCATGACTTCTTGTGGGTCTGCTCCAGCCAAGCCCTTTGCCAACGTCTCCCCATCTGCTTTCTTTGCCATCCTTATGCTGCCTGTGCCTGCCTGCACTCTGGATACGTACTCAGCAGCTCTGAGGGAAGACACAATCTCCCCTTCCCTCTGGGAATTTCACTAAATCTGAAGGGTGTGTGCCTGCTGTGCAGGCAAACTAAACAAACAGAAATATTTGTCATTTAACAAGAGCTGGCAGCTAAGAACAACCAGCTGATCACTCACTCCCCCCACCCCGGTGGGATGGGGGAGAGATCAGAAGAGTAAAAGTGAGAAAACTCATGGGTTGAGATAAAGACAGTTTAATAAGTAAAGTAAAAGCTGCTCACGCAAGCAAAGCAAAATAAGGGATTCATTCGTTACTTCCCATCAGCAGGCAGGTGCTCAGCCACCTCCAGGAAAGCAGGGCTGCATCACACGTAACGGTTACTTGGGAAGACAAATGCCGTAACTGTGAACGTCTTCCCCTTCCTTCTTCTTCCCCCAGCTTTATATGCTGAGCCTCGTATGGTGTGGGAGATCCCTTTGGGCAGTTGGGGTCAGCTGTCCCAGCCGTGTCCCCTCCCAGCTTCTAGTGCCCCCCCAGCCTGCTCGCTGCTGGGGTGGGTGGGAAGCAGAAGAGGCCTCGGCTCTGGGCAAGCACGGCTCTGCAGCAATGCAAACATCCCTGTTATCAACACTGTTGTCAGCACAGATCCAAAACACAGCCCCATACTGGCTGCTGTGAAGAAAATTAACTCTCCCCCAGCGCAAACCATCACAGTGTTCTACTCTGTTAAAGAGGACAGATTCAGTGCTGCAAGTGTTTTCATTCAACCCTGTCACTGCACCACTATTTTCTGGAATGGTGATTTCATGCTTTAAAATGACTTAAAGTCAGTTGCTAAAGTTTCCTCTGTGATAGCTGTTTAGTTTATGCCCGATACATTAGGGTATATGTGGCATACACGTCAGCATTCATCTATTCAAACAAAGGACCAGAAACAAGTACACTGCACTGCTACTTCTCTCAAGGTGAAAACCCATGTTGTAGCTGAGCTGAACTGACAGATTGGTGTAGCTGAAGAAGGGGATAACCAGTGCAGCAAGGACCTTACTGCCTGTGGGGCTGCAGAGAACAAGAAATTTGAAGAGGTGTGAGCTATCAGGTTCATCCCTGTGCAGTGATAACCATAGGACAACAATTAAATGTCAGTACTGTTAACTATGTCATTGCACACGGGAGTGAAATGAAGGATTGTGTATCTACACATTTACTGTAAATAACTTCTCATTTTCAGTCTTATTATTCATAAATGAGTGCACTCTGGAAAATGACAGTAACTTTTTTCTGTTAGCTGGAACGAGCAGAGCCCAGGAGCCCAGGAGTATGTGCTATCTGTCACGCTGATGTAGAAAAATAGGGAAGTCAGGTTCTGGGAGTTCTGTACAGTTCTGGGCTACAGAATCCTAGTTTGGTGGTGGGTGCAAATCCATCATGAGCAGTTTTCATCTTGGAGACTCATCTGACTGGTGGGTAGGGTAGGAGGCCTTTAGACTGAGGTCCTCCAATTTGACTTCTAACTATAATACCAATAGTATTATGCTACCCCTCATTGTTTCTCCTTGACTGTTGAAGATTTTAAGCCATGTCTGAGAAGGTTCTCAAGCTCTCTTCCAGTGCATTGAGTGCACATTCCAATGCACTGACAGATCCCACTTTTACGTTTGAAAACGGACATATCCTCTTAGGAAAAAACAAACTCAGCTGAGGAGTTTGCATTTGTGTTTCAAAAATGTTCTGGTTACTGTTGTCATGCTAGAACTACTGTAATTGAAAAAGATTGGGGGAAAGACTTTGTTCTGCTTTTTTTAACATGGTGTGTTATTTTTTAAACATAGTGTGTTGGACAGCTTTCATGGACAACTAGTTGCACCAGTTCCTTTGCGGTGTCACTTACTCAGTCATTTCTCCTGTTTCTCAGTCTTTCTCACAGTAAAAGGAGAAAGAAAGATTTTAAAAACAGGAACATTTGATTGTGAAGCCACTAAAATTTTCAGGGGAATCATCAGAAAATCAGAGACAGCTATACAGCTTGAAAGTGCTTTTGATTGCTTTCAAATAGAAAAGATTTCCAGCCTCTGTTATTCTTTATATCAGGTTTTAACACACAGTAGAACATATTTTTCCCCTCAAAATGGCTCAAGTCCATCACAGACTGTTCAGAAATGTAGCTGTTAAAGATCTTTTCACACTGCAAAGAGACTGTGTTACTTCCTCAGACATCATTCTATCGTGTCTTTATCTCTTACAGTAACAATCTACCACAGTGTTTTGGTGCACCTCACCACCCCCACCCCACAGATTGTAATGTATTCAACTTGGAGGTATAATGAACTGAAACAATGATCATACCACAAGAAAATGACTAACTGTATCTTGGAAGGAACATATTATATGAGTCATAGTAAGTCATAATCAAAAATGCCCTACCGGACGCTTGGAAGAGGCCAGATACAACAGGCTGAGCTCCGCATCTGTTCGCCCCTACTACTGCCACAGGCTGCCTGTGGCACTTGGCAAGGCTTGTCTGGAATGAGGTGAGACACAGACAAATAGAAGTGCTTCATATTAGCACAGGGATTGCTAAAGTACTGACAGGCTTTCATATACGGCAGCTTTGTGGCTCCGAAAATGTAGCCACAACAGCACAGGACAGAGTGTAGGCTGAAAACCAGCCCTGTGTGTCTGATGAGTAGTAAGTAGTTAGGCTACTCTAACCTTCACGATAGAAATACGGCCTGAGCTCATATGACTGTTTTTTGAAGTGCGATCACAGCTTTTTCGTATCCTTAAAAGGACACAATAAGAGATTTATACCTTTATTGTTAGTTTCCTACTGACACGCTTTTATCCATATTCATCCTTATTCCTTGAAAATACCTCCTATTCCCATTTAATTCTATTTAGGTTTTTTTCCTGTCTTCAGAAATTCCTTTCTTCCTTGTACTCAAAATCTTCTTTTGGTCTCCTTTTAACACATTTCTTTTCTGCCACCATTACTGTGTCACTTGCAATATAAATATCCTTCTGTCTCATACAAGCTGAAATAGCAACCCTAAAACACAGTCAGAAAAATATACTTTGTCATTGTAAACTCTGGTTTACATGCCTGCAGCACGGCTGGATTTTTTTTTAGATTGCAAATTTTAATATGACTGTAGATGTTGCAGAGAGGTGGCCACACTGACAGAACTTAATAATGATCCCAAGGTTTCAGTCTTCCCATTCAAGATAGAATGTACCTTTGCAGTTGCCCATTTCTAGTTTCTAATTTTTCTATGATCTTTTAATTCTCTTTAGCTTTCTCCAGCATCCTTTCAAGCAGTCATTCAAGACGGCTGATTTTGAGGGCAAAGGAAAGATGTTAAAGCTCACCTAGTTAGAGATGCAGTTTGATACAGTGTCCTCTTGAAAATCATAAATTAAGCTGAAGAACAGAGGGACAAGTGGAGGGAAACATGATGGATAAAGAACTGGATTAAGGAGAGGAAGCAAAAGGCAGTGTTAAAAGGTGTCAGGTTAAAAGTAGCTTGCTAATAAAGTTTCTCAGCAGAAGATATTTATGGTAATTCTGTTTATCGATTTTACTGATGGCATTGGCATTTGCATCAGGAGTGTGTGAGGAAATCTGTTGAAAGCAAGAAGAATATAGCATTATTAAGATAAAGAATGGAAATGTCACACAAAAAGGACCTTGATGAGTAGAATGATAGATGTGTGCTGAAATTCAGCAGCTCAAAATGTAATAATAATAAAAATAAGTAGTACAACAAATTCAGGCTGGAAATTAGAATAGAGAATCTTGCTTCAATCAGGAAGAAAAACAGCCTTTCCATAAGGTGGGTGCTTTTTTTGATGCTTAGATTGCTCATGAAAAGTGTTTAATGACACAATGCCTGCAAAAAAAGGCAATTTGATGCAGTGATGTAGGGGTCCTTTCTGAAGTTTTGTTTCCACCCTCACATATGATGGGCTATGTCTCAATATAAATATAACTCTAGAAAAAAGGATGGCTACACTTCTTTAATGGAGGAATTGGTGTTTAAATGATGTGTTAGAGTCATCCAGCTTACAGAACAAACACCATTGGCCAAATCCCCAGCTGACAATAAGTCATCACTGAATTTAACAAGCTGTTGTCTGGCTGTAGACTTTAAACTTGGCATAGCAACTTCTGTGTGCAAAGTAAGTAGATCTTCATCCTTGCAGAACGTGAGCTGGAATGGATGAGGGGAAAAGGGATTTACGCTGGATGCCAAAGTGCCTTGGGTAGTATATCTTCCAGAGTAGCACTGTGACACCATGTGTAACGCAGTGCAAAGGGCCCTTCTACTTGTCAGTACAGAAAAAAATACAGCATGTTTTATATTCTGTTCTGCATCCTGAACTTGGCCTTTTACTCTCTTCCTCATGAGAAGAAAAATAAAATAAGTTGTACTGTTTATTTATGCTTAAGTGGCATTGTCCTGCTATTCTAAACAAAAATAGATCATTGACTGCAAACAATAGGTTGTATGCTCTCTTTTTCATACTTTGCAGAGAACAGATAAAGGACTGCTGTGAAAACACATTTATGACCTCATTTTTATATGGTTAAAATCTCAGTCATACCTGTTCAGTGCTTAGCTTTAGCATAGTACTTTTCTTCCTACATTTTCTTACTCAGCACAAAGGTAAGGCAGCGTAAGAAGATTCCCTACACTTTTTTCTTACAAATGATTGTACCTCTAAATACAAAATATGTCAACTGTGAGTTTTAAGTAGCATGTACTTCTACAAGTGCATACACAATTACAGAAATTTGCTTTGTAGTCATGGAGTACGTGGTCAGCTTGCAAGACTGAACTTCCCTGTTTCCATGGTTTTGAAACTAGACACGTTCAGACAATGCATTTGGACCTCAGCAAAACAAAACATTAATGTCAGAAGGACACGCTTTGGAGATTGTATTAGGGCAATTTAGATGTCTTCTGAGGAAATTTTTGCTTAATTTAATAGTACAGAATTCTGTTTTAAGTATTTGAGTAAGAGAAACAGGTTGCTTGGACTCAGCTGTGTTTAGGACAAAAGAAATCAGAAAGATTCCAGCACATAAACCCAAAGGAGCAGCAAAGAAATACTGAAATGGAGACAAATGTAAATTTACCAGAATCAGGTTTTAGAGTATGATTTTCTTTTTTTTTTTATCTGCACCAAGATTCCATGGTAAACTAGAATAGGAAGCAACAGAGATAGGAGCACTAAACACACGAGGACAGAAAAAGTCAGAAGGTAATAAAACACTAGTACACTAGTGAAAGAGAATTTACAAGTTATATTGAGAAAGAAACTAAATGAAAGCAATAGCATTCAAGAAAGTTGCGTATGCAGGTAAACTTGAACTCTAGCCAGGCTGCTCAGTAAACTACTTCACTTTTATACGCCTCACATACTCTAGTTCCACCACTGATGCAATGCCATTTGATTTTTCACTGTTGGTAAAACTGAACAACCACAGAGAATCACGTCTCATTACTGACAATGGATTTCTTTCAGCTTCCTCTGAAGCACTTGGTCATATCCATCATCAGAGGATACAGCTACAGGTGCAAGACTTACACAGTCCACCACTGCAAATCTCTATCCGATAAAAAGAAATTTATTGCATGAGCCTTTCATTGAAGATCTCACCCTCCATTATACCCTTTCCTCTGGAGCATGTACAGAACCACCTGTGGTGTCCTGTCTGCTTAGTTCAATTAGAGAAGTCCTCAAAGTGTTACTGAAAAGATTTTGAGTCTTTTCCACTGCTGCTGCTACGAGGATTGTCACAGAAGGACTGTTAGTACAGATCAAGCACCAGCAGCTCCAGCAGCATATTATCCAGCTCTACCTGGGGGCAGATCTAGATGGGACAATCATGAAGTGACCTCAGCCTTGCTTCCAAGCTGCCTCTTCTGCTCTTGTAACAATTAACCAAACCACAAAACCCAAGGAAATGTTAAGGAAAATGCTACTGTAGATAAAGCCTGGTTACACACAACAGTTTTTTCATGACCTTACTTCATTAAAAGTAGCTTTCTCTAGTCTTCAGAAGGGGGGACATAGTTTGGTGGTTGTTTTTTTTTGTTTTTTTTTTGGGGGGGGGCGCAGCATTCAAGCATGAAATTAGATTTTAACTGAACAACTTTTTCTATGTTCTTTGAAGGGGAATATCATTGATTCTCCAAGACACTAAGAAGTTAAAATCCTATTACCTTTGGGTGAAAAAAAACCCCACTTTTTGGCATTGGATTTTTTTTGTAATATTTCCAGCAAAGTCAATTATTAAAAAGAATTTTTGCTGGTAGGATTTTCCTTTGTCTTCCCCATTTTCTTCAACATTTTGTGACATGTCCATACTCCTTTACTTTTTGAGCAGCTGTATTTTAAAATGTTAACTGTCTCTGACATTACCATAACCTGCCTGTACGACCCTGAGCACGTTCCTCAGTATTCTTCTGAGATAGTTCTTTACCTGCAGAATAGGGGCAGGATTTTTACCTCCAGTGTGCCTGTTGTGAGTTTTTTTTAATAATGTTTGTGAAGTATTTAAATCCTTTAAATTTTAAATTTAGATTTTTTGCAAACTTTAATAATGTTTATGAAGTATTTAAATTTTTTCCAATGGGTAGCACTGAGGTAACCATTTTGGATACCTTATTTGATCAGCCAAGCACATTACAGACAGGTGTTCCCTCACTGCCAATGATGACTGCATCCATTTTGCTTTAAAACAGCACCAAGGAGCCATTTTTATTTTCTGGCCAAATGGAATAGAACAACTATTGTTCATGTAGTTTAGTTCTACATGTGCATAATGGGAATGGACTAATAGGAATGGACACATGCTTATGTGTTACATATTATTCATAGATATCCGTGTTTTAATTTGTATCTCACAGACCTATCTGCCTTTTCCCTCCATCCACAGACAGTTTAAGTTTCTGGAACTGCTGCTCAAATCCCTAGTTTTGTTGCCAAGTCCCTGGACTGCCGTGTGCTGTCTGGAAGAGCACAAGCTCTAGAAATGCAAATGTGGGAGACATTAACTGTATTAAAACCAAGTCAACTACACCAGAAGGCAAGGTTAGAAAGGCTTAGAAATGCCACTGTCTTTGCCACAAAAGCCTTTCCTGCTATTGATGCTGACTTTGCCCTTTAGCTTCAGAACAAAATTCCAGAAACTGCTCCCTACTGTCAGCACATCGGTGATCTTCCACCACTCCTCAGAAAGACACAAGAGATCCCTGCCCTTTTTCAGAGCACCTGCAGCCTCTCTTCAGCAGAAACCACATGGCCAGAACCTTCAAGTTCACAAATACTTTCCCAGGAATATTTTTAATATGTCAAATGGATCAGTTTCTCAGATGATGTGGATTTAGTGGTCTGAGTAAAAAGTCTATCTGTGACAAATGATACATTCCCGGCTAAGGGTCACTAAATAACTGCCTACATGGAAGTCATAGGGATAACTCCCGGCAGCCTTGTAGCCCCTGAAGAAAGAAAAGTAGGATTGGATTTTGGGGAAGCACGTTTAACTTGTGCTCCATAACTTTTAGTAATTAAGGAAAGTCACAGCATGGTGAATAGCTTTTATGTAAAGAAAATAGCTGTGCATATTTCCCTTCCTTCCATCCCTGTGGCTGACTGGTCCCAGTTAGACTCACCTACTGTACTCATGACCTTGATGGTGAACAGCACAAAAACACACACAGCCTTCCCAGCAATCTTCATGTCGCCTCCTGCTTTCATGACTCGGGCAGCTCCGTCACTCCATCCATCCCACCGCCAACCTAGCTGTGGTCATGGGGAGTATTTCTCGCCTGCCAGCGCATCCTTAGCAGCCAGTGTCAGTGTTTTCTCTCCCCCTTTCCCACTCCTCTCCTCCAGCTGTGCGTGCTCCTGGTCGACTGGCTCCTCAAAGCTGGAGAGGTTCCTCCCTCTGTCTTTTCAGAGCACTAGGCTTCCTGTGCCGAGAGCCTGGGTGAACACTGAGGAAACAGATTGAACAGCTCTGCCTTCCGTTCATTGGCTCTGCTCGGGAGGCTGATGAGTGGAGATAAACTCTGCAGCAGAGCTCAAGGGGGTAAAAGTCGAGGAGATTATTCAAGGCTGAGTTTAATATCAAAAAGGAAATCTTAATCTTGGAAAGCAAGAAAAAAACTTACTCTTCATATTTGTCACTGCCACTACTACTACTACTGCTGCTCCTTCTTTATCACTTCTTTGTCACCACCTCCAAGAAAATTCCTCCTCATGTCTCCCTCAAAAGAATCAACAGTCTCAAGTCTTCTCTGTAAGTGATATTTTTAATGATTTCTTCCTTCAGTAGCTATTTAGCTACTGGCAGCATAGTTTTCATCTTGAACAAGGTTTTCCAGACCCTGGAAATAAGAGAAACTGAGTTTTGAGGGAAAAGAAAACCCTATTTTACATACTTTTCAACAGAAATAATACAGTAGTTGAAGCTGACCCACATAATTCACTGAAAAACTGTTTGGTTTTTTCAGAATACTCGTGTGGTTTTTTAAAAAATACTATAACTGTTTCCCCACATCCTCACTGATGTAGTAAGTTCAGATTCAGGGTTTCTTCTCCTTTCTTAAGCCACAGCACTCCCCCAGAACAGTTCCGTGGGTCAGCAGTAAAGAAAAGGCCTCAGCTATTGAAAGCTACAGCTCCGAATAATTACCGCTGAGGACAGAGGAGTAAGAGGTTAAGAGGAAACAGATCAAAGTTGGCAGGAAATTGAACTGCTCAGAGGCTAGGACTGCACACCGTGTCTGAACATCAGCAAGCTGTGCTGATGACTGTAGTATGATGTTTTGGTAATTTTGTTTGATCAGACCGGTGTTCAAAAATGGTCTGCATTGATGGTCACTGAGTGTGAATTAAGGTCCTATGTAAAAAAAAAAAATTAAAAAGACTGATTATGATCATATAAAGAAAATCAGATATGACAGAAATCCAGCTGGATCATCTTGATCCCAGGATTATCTTATTGTCTACAGTTTTGTGAAGGAGAGTGTTCTGTGTATTTCTCCTCACTTGCTTTTTTTAAATTCAATTTAAAATTTTGACACTCCTCCACATTGTTCTGAGGTTTTCGATATGTCATTCACATTAACACTCTGGGTTGTTTTCCGAGTATTTACCACTGATCTAGGAATTAGTAATGTTTGTGAATAAATATCATGGCTATATTTTAGACAAGGGCATGGAGAGGAAGAAAAGGTGTTTATGTAAGTAGAGATTAAGATACAAGTTGGAGAGAGAAGTAGGCAACATGCAAGCAGTATGAGGCCTCGTGTAAAAGAAATAGTGTTCAAATTTCATGACAATGAAATGACAAGAGGAAACTAAGGTGGTGTAAATGTGCAGACTTGTGGCATATTGTGTAATGACTGCTGCATAAACATGAAAAAATACAATGGGCTAGAGAAGATTTTGGAAGACACCAATCTTCTAAATAAGAAAAGTCCTACTTTAAGTTGTCATAATGAAAGATCTATGCCATTCCTATAGGAATTCATTTGGAACCAGAAGTTACACAGCTGGATTCTTTTGCTAGGCCAATGCTATTCAAGATGTCATTAAGATGCTTTGTGAGCAACTTTCTGGTTGAAGCCTGGGTTTCTAGCCACAAGTGAGGAGCTCACATAAGAAGGTCTGGTGGATTGACCTTGGCTGGCTGCCAGGTACCCACCAAGCCTTTCTGTTACTCCACCTCGTCAACAGGACACAGGGGAGAAAAATGCAATGGAAGGCTCATGGATCAGGATAAAGACAGGGAGATCACTGAACAGTTACTGTCACAGGCAAAACAAGATGGTCTTTTGGGCAATGCCACGCACAGGGTATGTTTCTAGCCAAATGGTAGTTGCTTTCACCACAGTGAGTATGTAGCCCTTGCCTTGGCGTGTTCATGGTGGTGGTCTAATATGGTCAATTTGCCAGGCCTTGCCATATTGAGAACCCAGCCATCACCCTCTATTCCAGGGACATTTTGCTCATGTAGCTTGCTTGATGCTGGCATGTTTCACATTCACAAGTGGCCTGTGTGATGGCCTCCATGGTCAGGTCCATGCCTTGATCAGGAGCCCATCTGTATTTTGCCTCTCTCAGATGTCCCCATAGTTTGTAGGTCCATCAAGCTACAAATAACTCACCCTTACACTCCCAGTCCAGGTCCACCTGAGCTACTTCAATTTTGACAGCCTTGTCTACCTGTTCATTGTTTCAATGTTCTTCAGTGACACGGCTTTTGGGCATGTAAGCAACTACATGACGTACATTTAGAGTGATGTTTTCTACCCAGGCAGCGATGTCTTGCCACAGTGCAGCAGCCCAGATGGATTTACCTCTGCACTACCAATTGGCCTTCCTCTGCTGCAGCCACCTCCATAGGGCATTAGCCACCATCCATGAGTCAGTACGGAGTACTGGCCACTTCTGTTAATCAGCAGTCCCTAGGGCTTGTTGGGTGGCTCTCAATTCTGCAAACTGTTGACTCACCTTCTCCTTCAGTGGCTTCAATGACTTGCTGTGTGGGACTCCACACAGCAGCTTCCACTTCCAACAGTTCCCTACAAGACAACAGGATCCATCAGTAAACAGAACATAATGCCTTTCATCTGCTGATAACTCGTTATATGGTTGTGTCTCCTGGGCATGAGCCACCTTACCAGGCAATACTTAAAAATTCTCTGCTTCCTGGCCAGTCCATGATCTCTTCCAGGATTCCTGGGTGGCTGGGTTTCACCAGTCGAGCCCACTGCACGATCAACACTACCCACTTACTTCGTGTAGTGCTGGCTGGGTGATGTGCAGAGGGGATGTTTCCTTTGAACATACAGGCAATCATGGTGCCAAGAGGAGATATGCTTCTGTACCAACAACTTCTGAAGTGACTTGAACCCCCTCACATGCTGCTAGTATCTCTTTTTCAGTCAGGGCTTAGTGGGCTTCTGATCCTCAATACCCTGGCTCCAAAACACTAGTGGTCAGCCTTGGGTTTCTCCTGATGTTTTCTGCCGAAGGCTTCAGGTGAGACCATGCTCCTCAGCTGCAGTGCAGAGTACATTTTGCACAGCTGGTCCTGTCCAGAGAGGCCCAAGAGCTACAACATGAGTCACCTCCTGTCTGATCTGCTCAAAGGTTTGTTGTGTCTCAAGGCCCCAGCCAAAATAGTTCTTCTTTCAATTACTCAATAGAGAGGGCTCACAAACTGACTATAATCTGGAATATGCATTCTCCAGAATCCCACAAGGCCTAGGAAAGCTTGTGTTTCTTTCTTGTTAGCTGGTGGAGACACAGTTGCTATCTTGATGATCACATCCATAGGGATATGATGATGTCTAGAAATCTCAGGAGGACTGAATCTGGGAAGTACTGAAACAGTTCCTTCTAAAATTCTGCTACAGGCAACAGAACTTGGCAAGTCAGATATGAGAAGTCTGTGGCAGAACATGACTGAAAACATAAATTCACCACAAGAAGTGACGAGTATTTCATTTCTTATTCACTGGAGCCTGTCCTCTCAGTGACTCATTGAGAGACAGGATCCCATGACAGGAATGACCCTGAGAAAGGCCAGTGGGGGACAGAGGTTGACCTAGATGGAGCAATAATGCATGTAAAGGAGGGAAAGTTGTCAGGGTTTGCTGGCTGCATCAGTCAGAAATGTAGCATGCATTTGATGGAAAGGAAGAGGAGAGGGATAAACTGTGATAGCTGAAGCCTGAGATGTAGCTGGGGATGAAGATGTTCCCAACAAGGTGCAATTAAAGATACACTTTCGGTAAGTGCGCCTTTCTGCACAGCCGCGAAGAAAACTCAAGCATAGTTTGTTATAAGGTGCCACGCAGAGCCATCACAGCTTCTGTGGAGACTGAACTTTCCCTGTCTTCTGTGTTCTGAGAGCACAGATCTGGGCTCTGCCTGTGGTTTTCAGTGTGGGTTATTGCAGACCCATTTTATGTTAATCATCATAATGTCATCAGATATTATTTGACAAAGGCAGAGTCTGTGATCTGCTCTGTTTGAAGTGGTTTTGCTCTGCCTAAAGTCCTTGCTGACAGCAGATTCCATGCTAGTAACTCATTCAACAAGTAGTGCAGGAGCTGTAAAGCTGGATTTTAATTAACAAGGTGCAGACAGAAATTACATTCTTTCCAAGGACTTAATTTCCAACAATGACATGCATATCAGAGCGCTGGAACCTCAGCTGTTATAAACTTTTAAGATGGCCTAGTTCTGTTGACTTATGGAGCTACTTTCTCCATGTAAGAATTCTCCCTGCTGTCTCTTTTCGTGTCAGCTGAGGATCCTAAATCTTGGAACCATACAGATAACTCAACAGGCTGTACATAAATGAGTGAATCCAATTATCTCTGAAGCTGCAAATGGTTCTGGAAAAGCATCGTGATTCTTTGTGTAATGACAGATCTGTTTTACTCACTCAGTACTCACCCCAGCAATGAAATACAATGGTTTTGTCTTGAAATTTGGCAAGGAAGTGAAATTAAGGCTGGATTACACTATACAGTGGCCTTGTCTGATGTATAGGGCATTAAACCCACTGTAATTCTTTCAGAGGTAGCAGTGTGTGTCACACTTAGTGAATTTCTGGCCTTTTGATGACCCATCTTAGAGCCTAGAACCTGTTACATTTATAATGAAGGAAAAGTAATTTCATAAGTATTATTTGCATATTCCGTAACAAAATACATTATTTTTGCATATCAGTGTATGTGAAAGAGAAAGCAAAATTATTGGATAGCATCACCTCTTGTGTGGGCAGATGTAAGATTTCTCCTGTATCTCCCTTGCTGATACACTTTACTCTGGCTGTTCGTCCAACTATTCCAGTTCTTAATTCTAACAGAGTTCATCCAGTCTGCCTGGAACGTGATTGACAGGTCTGCCCAGGATTTGGTTGTCTGAATGGCTGCAATTGCAGACTGTAACTCCAGCTCTTGCTTTCAGCATACCATGGGTCCCACCACATGGCAGGTCCCCTAGTAGAATGGCATAACGTGGTAGGCTGGCTATGGAGATAAAATGCATAAACTTTGTGCCCGCAAAGCAACATAAAGCTGCTTCCTGGTTGTTCTGTGGTTGGGTGTTGTTTATTCCTGGAAACACCCACACACCTGAAAGTCCTAATGAGAATATGGTTTCTTTTACACAACTCCTACTGGAGGGTAGGTAAGACTGAGGTGAAGCCCATATTCCCGGAGTCCCTCTCCCTTCAGGGAAGCTTGTGTTTAATAGCAAGACTGAAATTGGAAAGCCTGACTTTGAATTCAGAGCTGCTGCGCACCTTTTATACACATGTATAGGTAAATAAAATATTACTCGTGTTTCAAAATACTTCTGGGGGTGCTGGGTGCAGGGGCAAAATGTACGAACCACCACCCTCCAGCCTAGTTTGAAATATTGCTTCCCATCGCTCCTTGGATTCCTGTTTCAATAGCCTCTGCGGGCCGCGTCCATGCTGTGCAGTTGCTGACAGTGCAGAGCTCCCCTGAGCTGCCTTCGAGCTGCTTCAGAAACAGAAGCGGTACAGTCGAGTCAGCACAGCGCTGCACGTAGCCGGGGCACGGCAACTTGTTCGTGCAACAAACTGCTACCTGGTGGGGACGAATGATTCCAGCCAGTGCAATGCAATGACATATCAGCTTGCTTGGAGCTGGTTCTGGGATCACCGACACACACCAGGTCCTGCTGGTATGACATGTTGTGGCTATTTTGAAGTCAGCATTAAGATCACTAATATGCGTGATGTTTACTTGCCCCAAACTCCTGCACAGACGACAGTTCGTAGGAGCTTGGCATTGTGATAATGTTGTGGTTATGTTCTGGCCTACCTCCCAGCAGGGCTTCCCTTGAACCCTGCTCCAGAGTGGGCCAAGACAACTGGCTTACTTGGAGAAGTGCTCTGAGAGCAGATGAGTGAAAAGTCAGGAGGAAGTGACTCAGAGGACCGGATGAAGTGAGAGATGTTTGGTGAGAGGAAAGGAGCAGGAGCCTCCAGTTGAATCTTAGCTGCCCTCTGTGCCGGAGGTCCAAAGCATTGGAGTCAACCCCTCTTTTCTTTGGTCAGGAGGTTGCCCAGAAATAAGTAATTGTTAAGGCTCTTCTTGAGCAATAGGAAGAAGATGTTTTACTTCTCTGATTCCTTAAAACGCTGAAATCCTTGGCTGGAGGAATGAGCCGGTTATCTTCACTTGACAGCAAAGCCTGAGGCTATCATTTTTTTTTGCTTCCAGTGGAGATGCTTCCTAGCAGTCTCCCAGTTGAGGGTGGGCAAACTATGGATATGAAGGAGGAAGTTCTGCATTTGAACACCATTTGCAGCACTTCTAATGATGTGGCCTGGAAATCCACTAGCTCAGTTAGGCTGGGACTGACCTCTGCGCTACCCTGCACGCCGTGCTGTGTCTATTATCCCCAGTGTGGCTGCACAGAACACTAAGGCTCTATGTGATTTGTCCTCTATTATTTCAAGTAGCTGGAGTAAGGAAACATGAGAAATCTGTGGGAAATTCTTCCCTGACATAAATCAATGGAGGTTACTGGAAAGAAGCTGGTGTATGGAAACATTTGCAGGGTGTAGAGGCATTTATTTCATTTTCTGCAACATGTAAGCAGAAGCAGGAAATTCTTCTGCCTGGTTTGGTGTTTGGACAGTTATTTCTGTCTTATTTTGCTTCATAAACGCCAGTAAGGCTGAGAGAAGATGAATCTAACAGAATAGACATTTCTAGTGAAGGAAAGTTCAGCATCAAATCGTTCACAGAAAGGTGCAAGACACTTTCTAATCTTCAGGAGATAGGTATTGGTTTAAGTGACAGTACATGAAGCTTAATATCCCTTTCACTACTGCACCTGTTTGTTCTGATTTCTAATGTTTCCTCAATTCATGATTATCTGACAATTTATGGAGTT
The DNA here is from genome assembly GCF_017639655.2 of Falco naumanni. Classification (NCBI taxonomy): domain Eukaryota; kingdom Metazoa; phylum Chordata; class Aves; order Falconiformes; family Falconidae; genus Falco; species Falco naumanni. The sequence goes on along the minus strand of NC_054058.1, from coordinate 6,974,020 downwards.
TTTCTTGTTTTCTTATTTCAGCAATCTGTAGTGAGAAGAACATACACAGCCCATTTATGCAGCGAATGAAAAGTTACTTCCTTTTCTTGCCTTGAAGTTGGTACGAGATGAGGTAAGGCATCCTGCTGTTCCTGCATGGTGGTGATCAAGGGAAACAGAAACTAATTTCTAGTCATAATAATACCAAGTCTGAATCCTAATCTCTCTGCCTTTTTCTAAAAGCTGGTTTCTCTCCCTTTCAATTCTGACTGCATTTAACATCACCTGAAGAAATAAAGAAGGAAGTAAAGAGAAACGTGATTCAAATTTGAAATATCTCATGGCGGAGGGATTTGCTAATATGTGACCAGGTTTTTAATGCTACTCTGAAATGATAGACTGCAGTTTAGGAGGATTTTCTGTGCAAAATACCTTCCCCACTACACTTGGAGAAAGATATAGAACTCAAAGTGTTGCCAGGTCTGAATGTTCCCTGTAACTTTCAAAATCTACAGTCTTTCTGAGGTGTGGACCAGGCATACAGTAATGAACTTTCTATGTGTGGGTGTGTGTATTGCTCTTGTTACTCTCTATAGATAATTTCAGTCAATCATGGCCCACTTATGTGCAGGAAGGTCACAACAGTGATTAACAATATATGCTAAGTTCATTGTTGTTTTATGCATCTGCATCAGAAGGGCTTCCCAAAGACAGCTATACTTCCACAGAAAATGAGGATACTTGATAAGCAATCACCTTGTTTTCATGTTGATCTATGAGTTTCCTCATTCCTATTCTTCCTATTTTCTCCTTCTCTACTGCTGAGGGTGTGAGTAGTAAGTGAGCAGCTGGGTGGGCATTTGGTTGTTAGCCAAGTCTAGTCCATCTCAGTTATGTTAGGTATAAAATAGTTCAGTTACAAATAGTTTAAGATGTGAAAATCTAAAAAAATCTCATAACTCCAGAAAGGTTAGTTTGTTCATCAAGCCTTGATTTTTCCTAATAGTATCAATGTTCTTAATGTGTAGGATGGAATTTCCTGATTTCATGGTGCTATCCTTGCCACTCACTGAGGAAAGCAGGAGACTTGATCTGGGTGATCCAGGACAGGCTGGAGGTAAAGATCTCTCTTCCAGTTTTGCTACTGGCTCATTCTGTCACTTATACTTTTTATAAGTTAATTATAAAAACTGTTTCTGTCAGAGTTCAAATCCCAAGGCTACATGTATTCTATACATACAATCCTTATGTTATGGTGTTATATTTTCTCTCCCCTGTCTGGTTGAGGAGGGGAGTGACAGAGTGGCTTTGGTGGACACCTGGCATTCAGTCAGGGTCAAACCACCACAGGAATGCAGGTATTGGGAACTGAGAATACATGGGCTTCTCCCATGTAAGCAGACTTGCTAACCTGAACAGTTAATTTTTTTAATACTAATATATGACTAGGAATCAGCCCGGCTTGCTACACCAGAACAAACAAAACCTGTCTGGCACAGGGAAATACCAGCCTATGGTTGTTAGCGATGTACACTAAGAACAGCATGGGATGTGGCGAGGTATAGCATCTCTGTGATCTGGAAAATAGAGTCTTGCCAGCCCTAGAGATTGAAAAATAATTTCTCAACTTGCTGGCCACAAATCATATGACTTCAAAAGAAATGCATTTGCTTGGGTGGTTTTGTTCTGTAACGTCATCTAAAATATGAGAACTCAGAGGCATATGACTCCAGCTGGGGCAGAAGAACTCTAAATATCATTTAATTTGGGAACTTGGCAATACCAGGAACACTTCAGGTGAAGAGAAGAACATGATGGTAAAATTCTAGTAGTTACAATAAATTTGGCTTTGTAATGTTTTAATCAGGTCAGAATTTCTAAACTAGCTGTTGGTGAATACAAATGCTGACATTTAGAATTTGCATCTCTCCAGTGCTTGGCAAGCTCGTCTGAACAGTATTAAGAAAGAAGCAGTGAGTCAGAAGTTCAAAAATTGTAATTTGGGGACTAGCAATGACGTGTTGCCTCACATTGCTCTGTTCTTTCTTTAGAAACTGCTGTAACCGCTCTTTGGGATGAAAATGCTGAAAGCAGAATGAAACAGCGCTAAAATCCAGGAAATACTGCAACTTGAATTTTGATGAGACTGAAGGGTGGTATTGAGCTGAGCATTCTAAGCTTCCCACTCCGGGATGGCTTTCTGAACCCTGTGCCCTTTGATTGTGACAGCAACTTACAACATGAGCTCTAAAGAGCAACTCTTTACCGTGATAAGCTATAAATACCAACAGCAGCTTACAAATGTTGTCAGTGAGTGTGCAGCAGGAGTATGGCAGCTTTTCTTCTCCCAGAATCACTTTATCAATAGATTGTTGTGATCCAAATAACTGCCTAAACTGAATTCAACATCAGATTAAATCTTCTGTGATTAAACATTCTGCTTTCTTTCAAGGTGGATTGGGATATATACATTGTTTATATCGTCATCTGCAACAGCTGCCTGCCGAGACTTGGTACATGCTATCTAGAAGATAGCACGGCTGTATATGAAATGTCATATAGAGTTAATGCCTTGAAATCACAGAGGCTTTTTGGTACATATTAATGTTCGATTTCTGTGAGAATCGAAGTTTTAAATCTAAGTCCAGAAGGATCAGAACCAACAGAAAATGGATAACACTTTGCAACATGGAGTTCAGCCCAGGCTCTGCACCCTACAGATACTCCAAATCTTTCCACAGGTGCTGTCTTGATGAGTAACAATAATTATCTGAGAACTCAAATCATGTGACTGCCTTAAAAACAACTGTCCTTCAGACAGCTGAAGTAACTAAGATTTCTTGCATTGCTTTCCCCATTCAGCATGGACTTTCTACCATCCGTACCATCTGTGAGAAAAATTCTGCAAAGTGACCAGCCACCTTTTCTCCCTGGTTGGGTTTCTCTGCTGATAAACATGTCACCAGGTACTGTTTCACCAGAAACACGAAAGACCAGAAATTACTTTACAAGGAACATCTCATCTGTGTTGCATCATTCTCCCATTGCATCTACTTATATTCTACTCCTACTCTACTTTTCAGCTGTTTTAGCAGTAGGATCTAAGAGGTGGGTGTTATGCTTCTTCTAAAGGTGAAAACCATCCCTTTTTCTCCATTCTATCCCACAGGTTTTGCTAGAATTCACAGTGAATTGAAATGGTTTTTTTAATCTCTTTCCCAGCTGTTTCAAAACATGGTGTCTGACAGTCATTGGTTTTGTCACTGTCCAGTGCATAAGAGTAGGCAGTTGGGATAATAAGCATTTCACTCGTGCGTGATTTTCGGTAGATTAAAAAAAACCCACCCTAGTTGCCCTTTCATCTCCACCTTGTGGTCAAGCCAGACAACGCTGCCCTCTTTCTGAAATACATCGTAGAGTGGAATGAAATATTTTGTTCTACCCAACGAAAAAAAATGTTATTTGTTCGAAGGAGTGGGATTGGGGGGGGGGGGGAAGAGGGTGGGGGTTAAAGTATTTTTGAAGGTTTACTTTCTGGGGAACTTCATGATTTTTAGCTAAGGTAACTGCTGGAATAGGTAAGGCATAGTGATTGTTCATCATTATATGTAGGTTTATTTTAAAATATTAAAATTGGAAAATGTTGTGATAATTTTTTTACCCATCCTGACATTCACCTGTATGTATACCGCTGTGAAGATTCATCCTTGTCTAATGAAAGGAAGTTCATTCTTCTGTACATTTGATAATAAGAAAAATTAGTAAAAAACAATATAGTGAGATTTTTCTCACTAAATCTAAAGATTTAAGAATTTAAGCATCGTAAGTATTGCTGCTTGAACCCCATGGCAGAACACCCAGAATAAGCAGAACTTAATTCGCTATGAGGAACATTGCTTCTCATGTACTTGATAGATGTGATTTAACTCATTGTTTTTAAATACAAGACTGAATTTGTAGTCGCTTTTCAACATGGTGTATATGAATGGGCCAGTTCTACAGAATGCAGGCACGATTTTTACTGTGCCATATAATCAAAGGAATCTCATAATTAAATATTTTTCCAAATATTCCAAAAATTTTGGAATGATCTACCCACCTGCAAAAGCTGAGACTCACTGGTTCAGAGGGATGTTTGTGCTTGCCCTGCCTCATAACATGTTGCATTTTGATGACACTATCAGGCAACATGTGAAATGAATAAACTGTTTGATGCACTGTAAGATAACCTCCTGATGTATAGATGTTAAACAAATTACTTCACAGGAAAAAGTATGATATGCATGAGTGGAAATACCATGTGCAGTAAGAATAAACTAGGGCCAGCCTACTGATGGAAAGACAGATATCAATAAGCAAAAAATCAGGCAGGCACTACTTATTTTTGCATAGTTACGCTAGCTGCATTGTGAATATTTGTAGTCTTATCCCGAAGATTTGGCACTGGACAGTCCCCCATCACCCCAGCTAGGAGGTCCTTTTGCCCTGTTGGTCAGATTAGAACTTGTAGATTTTTTAATTCCTTTTGTACTGAGACAAGCATGGCTTTCTCCAGGCTGATTATTACCCAAGGAATGAAAAAAACCTGAAGCAAGAAACAATTTTGGTTGTGAATAAAAGCCTGGAGGGTGACAAAGCCTATATGAAGCCCTAGCAGTATGTCCAGTTTAAGCCCAGCCCTCCAGCCCAAGGCTCTCCTGCTCCGTGGTAGCTATGAGTGACACACAGCCTATTTTACAGCCCCACGAGAAGCAACCCATTTTGTAGCTACCCTACTGATGCAGAACTCAGAGCAGCTAGTCTCTCCCCTCTTTCCATATTTACATTTCAGCCCTCAAGAGTGACTATGCTCTGTGTAGCTCGAGATGCAGCTGCAAAAGCACCTAGTGACAATAACTGTTTCTGGGTAAATTTTTAAAGCTCATCTCGGTACAGCTAGTTTGCCCTTTATGTTCCTAGTTGTCAATGTGCACTAACAAGCCTTAATGGCCCTGACTGGCCTCACCTGGGCGCCCACCCAAGCTCTCTGCCCACAGGGCCAGGAGTGCTATTTAAGCCTGGATGTGGGTCCTTGGTTCTGGTTTGAGCTGCCCTGTAGAGATGCTGATGTCCAAGTTAGCCCTGCCTGTGTCTTACTCTGAACGGTTTTTACAGCTTGATTCCCAGATATGTCTTGTGGCTGTGAAGGTGCTGGCCTGTGTCTGACCCTTGTTACTTTTACCAGACCTGACCTTGACTTGTGGATTAACTTCCTGGCATGACCTTGGAGCAGCCTTACCACCATGAACTGGTCTAATGATCTGGACTGGGCTGCTGTCCCCTGGACTGGCCTACAGAAAGAAGAAGCCTTCTGACCCTGCTTTTCTCTGACAGAAGAGTGGTGAGAGAGTAACTTTATTCCTACCCCTGGTAGTTACCCCACCTGATGTGGGTATTTCTCAGCCCTAGACTGCTGCTGTTCTATCTATGGCCAGTGGAGTTTCCACTTTGTACTAGATGAGAGAACAGTAAGGCAGAGCCCTTGCTTTAGTTCAGCTGAAGTCTTAGACTGACACGGGTGGGTAAGGATTATTTTTATGTATTAGAATGTTATTAGATATGTTAATGTTCTCCTGAATTATGCTGGCAAGACTACTCAATTTGTTATTAACTCCTTGTTAATGCACGTTTTCCTGTAGTAGAAATTCTGCCTTTTAACTCTTGTAAATAGGAACTAACTCTGGCTCCAGCAGTGTTATTAGGTTTGCAATCTCATCACTGAGAGAAACCTGGATGAAGGCATGTCTGCAAACCCTAATAGTTACCTCGTAGTTTTATTTCTGGCTTGCTAAGCTGGGCACTATAAACATCCTTTTTAATGGTGCTAAAATCATTACCAATGATAGGATAAGAGGCAGTGGTCTCAACTGCGTTATTATATTGTGTTCTTTTTAGCATATATTTTTAATTCTAACGAGAAAAAGTGTCTACATCACTGGGAATAATGGGAGAAAAGTTTCAGTCAGCTCTTAGAATTACATGTCTGAATGAGATGTTAAAACTCCCATACAATGTTGCTGTGAGTAGAAATCATCAATGAATGGTGACACTATTTGCTTTTAAATGTCATGTTCAGAAAAATGTCAAGATTGAGCAGAAGAGGTATTACAAAGGGATGTAGTCCCTTTTTTCAAGCACTTACAGAAAAACTGTGTGTATATTCTGGGTCCTCAATGATATTTGCTATTTACTTTCTGTAAGTTTAATGTTTAGCTTATAAGATAAGTTGTAAGTTTGATACTTAGTTCTCATAAGTTGTTTGTTTGGGGTTTTTTTTCTCCTCCCTAATGTCAGTATGAGGCTCGTTAAATTCCAGAGAACTTGGTCTCTGGCCAGCTCTTTCTGTCATATTATCCTGGAGCATGTTTATCTTTGGAAGAGTGGTTCTGCATTGTGACTGCTTCTGATATGTTGGGTTAATGCAGCACTTAGTCCCCGGTCAGTTGTGATAAACACTTGGCCTACATGCCATTTCAGGAAGCAATGTGACCCTTCCTCAACTGACCTCCACAACTTCTGTTTCCCATGCCTCATATGAACACCTGGTGTTCTGACCTGGTCTCTGATGTGATCTCAGTGTCTGGCTAAGACCGTGACAAAGTTAGAAAGAAACAGCCTGGGCACAGAGCCCTGGCCCTGGTGTTTAATGGTGCTGTGTTCTAAAGGACAGTCTGACACACACACACACCCTATTGCGTTTGTGGTCTTCTCACGCAAGGCACAAGTGATTATTGCACTCCACATTCAAGTCTGCTCATGTCTGTCTCTGATAGGTCTTCCGAACGGTCTGGCTTGTGCCAGATTCCTGTTGTACCGGTACATCTTCAGTAGCCAGAGGCATTGCTCTCTGCTGTGCTGTGGCTCCCCCTTGGTCTGGCACATTGCGTCCTGGAAGCTGGAGAGCTTCTATCACCTGCCTTTTTGCAGAGCTGGGCTTCCTGTGCCGTCTTTGCCTTGCCTCTCTTCACAGGGCTGATTTGTAGCTGATAAACCCCACAGCAGAGCTCAAATGAGGCAGGAGTCTCTTCTTGTCTGTGTTTCATATCAGAGAGAGTTTTCTTATTCTGAGCTAGAGGAAGAAACATTCTTTCTTTAGCACTGAAAACGCTAAAAATTATACCGTCCTTCCCCAAGATTTCTGCAAAGTGGTAGCAATGTATGTCTTTTTATATTTGTGCTGTTGATGCTTTTTCTGGTGAAGAGGTGCTCAGCCATTAGCAGGAGTGGAGTTCTGAGCCCATGTCCAAAGAGGCCTCCCAGGTACTTGGAAAGAACATGAGGAATAGGGCAGACATGACGGACACCTGGCATGTCCTTCTCAGGCTCGGGAACTGGTACCAACCCTGTTCTGTATGCCTGGTTTAGTGCATATGGTCCACCCCTCTCTGGAAAATTTAGCATAATCAGAAGCAAAACCACGTAACCTGGGGGAGCTTTGAGAATGTATCAGGCATATCTGTCCATTGGATCCTTGCCCAAGTAAGAAGTTGTGCTGGAAAGAGCCCTGTGGGGTTTTTAAGTTGCTACTGCCCCTTCTGTGGCCTGACAATTATTCCCAGACCTCACAGGATATCCTATACTTCTGCCCTTTGCTCCCCAGCTCCAAAATACTAATGAAATCACCTGCTTACCTCAGTGGTAGAGGGTCACTTGCTTAGATACCAGATTAAACATAACTTCTGACCTATAAAGGCCTTGATCAGCAGAAAGTTTGTGTCTCTGAGGACATCCACGTTAAGATGATGGGGATGGGCTTCTGTGTAATTCTCTGGGAGAAACTGGTGAGTAATAATGGATTAGAGTAGTAATAAAGCATTGGAGTCTGTAGTTGGACCTTTGCTATTTCCTAGGTTGTGTTCACTTCAGTCCTGAAGCTTGTTGACTGGACGTCTTTGGTAGGGGAAAACTGAAGGCAATTTCTAGACCTCTGGGGAAAATTTGCTATTTATTTCTCTTACAGTTTATCTAGACAGCATCTAACCAATTGGAAAGAACCATTAACAGAATGATTATAAAAGATAAAACAAGGCTACTGGTGGAAATCAAATACAACAGGTACTGAGAGGTTGTTGCTGACAAAGTATTTCTCTGGTAGTATCAGAAATCATGACAAGGCCCACAGTCTCCTGAGTCAGGACACTGAAGAATGATATCCACAAAATCTACAGTATACCCTTTGCCCAGAGTACTCTTGGGCAGTAACGTCTTGGAGAGATCTACATAGATCTTGGAAGTATAAACTTCTCTTGTGACCAGGGAATGGCTCCTCTTGTGTCTGAGCAATACCGGCTGTGCATCCTCTGTGTGACTGGATGTGAACTTACAGGTTGTTCTGCTGCTGCTGTAAAAAAGGGTTTATAAAAATCAAGCACCTTTCAGCTGCAGCAGGACCACTTTCACTGTGTGAACCTGATCTTCACATTCATTTAAAATATATATTCCAAGCAGTGTAGCTTTCTGTTACTGAATTCTTTGTGGCTTTCAATCTTGCAGTTACATTACCACAAAGAACTAATAGCAACCCCAATTTAGTCCTGTGAAGTTCTTGTTGTGCTGCTTCTCAGTGCAAAAGGAAAAATGTTATCTTTGTTCTGATGGCTGGTTTATACACCACACTTTGTATGGTTTAGGCTGCTTAGAAACTGTACTGCCTACACAGGCACACGGAAACCTGTATGCCTAGGTGGTACCTCTTAGTAGCTTAACTTTTCTTCACAATACTTCATAAAACACAGACGTGGCTGTGCAGAAGCCTTTTTTAACTGTCAAAGTATTGACTGTATCGGGTGGAGAGCTGGCTCGTGCCTGTCTTCTCCAGCTATACTGCTGACAAGAGTTGCTGTGAGGGAAAGAGTATGAGCAATGTGGGGACAGGGAATATCAAGACCTTCAAAATCAGGTTTGTCTCAGCCTCTGCCTCTTGCTGTATCTAGTCATCTCCATGGTCATTCTGCTCGTAAGAGAAGAGTTCGGTATGTCGGGACATGTGACCATGCTGTGCAAAAAAAAAAAAAAAAAAAAAAAAAAAACACACACCAAAAATGAGGGTTTTATCCCACACAGCCATATTATGGCTTCTGTGGACATCCCCAACACTAGTTGCAATGTCATGTGTCTCAGTGATACAGGACAGAATAAAAATGGAAAGAAACCTCTCCCTAGCATCTAGACGCATTTAAAATGTAGTTGAATTATTGATCTAATCTAAAATGTAAAGGGAAAAAAATCAAATACCAGGCTGAGACAGACATCTACCACAGATAATTCCAGCCCATACTCATAACATCTGGTAATATCATGAACTGTAGAAAACAGACTCTTATAGTGGGAACTGTCCCACACTCTTGAGAGCTGACTGTATCATCCCACCTACAAACATCCACCCATGCTTCTGCACAGTACTTGCATAAAGCCTACTTGTGAAAAAACACAGTATAGTTTGGTCAGACTAAAAGGCTCTTCCTCCTACTCATGTTTCAGGGGTTTCTTTCTAGACCAAATCTTTTTAACCTCCCCTTTTTATCTAATCCCTTTCTGAAGTGACATGTTCCACTTAGCAGAAGGTCCTGAAGACACTCCTATGACTTCCATTCGTCATACTGCATGAAAGAAAAGCGCCTATGGATTAAGGTGCCATGCTGTCTATAGCATAACCTGAAACCAGCCTTGTTCCAAATCTCAGACGTCCTGTTTGCTGCGGAGCTAGTAGTTGCATGTATTTTTTTAACTATAATCACATGAATATTAGAAATGCTATGAGTAAACATACTGGAGGTTGAGGTGCTTACCTAGCAAGGTATTGCTAGTTTGAGATAGGTAGAACAGAGGTCACTGGGGAGCTCACATGCTGAGAAGGTGTGGGTGGATTTTTCATACTCCTCTCATGTTGGACAGATACACTGAGTAAAAAAAAAAGAACCTGTGGTCACAGATTTGCTGTCTTGCAAGTAAGCATGCGTGGTATAGGAGGACTTGAAACTTACTGATCTCAGTTTGTTTTGGTAATGGAAAGTTAGAACTAATGGCTGGTTTTCTCCCTGGAGGTTCCACCTACTACTTGCTCACCTTTTACCATTAGTATAAACATATTGCATCAAAACGATGATGGGGTAAAAAAGGCAAGGAAAAGCATATGTAAAATGCACATTAGAGGCTTGAAAATGAAGTCAGAGGAAGTAAGGAAACAACCAAACACTGCATAGCATTTGTGCATTATTTTACAGTCTGTAATTAGTTGCAATGTACACAGACCACAGGGAAAGACTATCCAGAAAGAATTAAAAAGGGTCTTCATTATTTTGCCTAGCTGCGACTGGGCATTTTGTGGAGTGGCCTGCAGCTGAGGCAAACTGAGCCTGTAGGAGAAAAGAAACCACAGGGGAAATGGCTTTGTTAGAAGTACTGTTGATGGCTTAATAGAGTTGCTTTTCACTTGCTTGACACAGATACCGTGCTGGAACTCAGAGTAGTGTCTTCTGCTGCTCTGGGTTCTGCTCTCTTCACTCCTTCGGGGGGTTCAGGAATGGATTATCTGCAAATTGTGGAGAAGCTCCAGTTTGCCTGTGATCCTGTGGTGTCTAATGGTATGATGCTGAGGCTTCTTGTCCCTGAGGGAAGAGAAACCTGTGGCTGTGTGTGTTGAAAGGAGTCTTTAAAGATGCTCACTCTTTCTTTTCTCTCATGCTGTGGCTGGATACCCCCAATAAGGTTACTGCTTCAATCTGAGCCTGATAGGCACGAGTGGGGAATGACCAGCGCAACTTTTCTGTGTCACTTGTGAAATATTGACCCAACCTAGTGGTGGCACCTGGCTGTAGCATGTTGTTTGCACTCAAAGTTGAATAAAATGTAGGTATGCTCATTGGTGAAGTGTGTCCTAACGTGCAAAGTGTGCAAAACTCAACTGACTCAAATCGGTTGCGTGTCTTCCATTGTGGTAGGTTTGGTTTACTGTGGAAACTCGCTCAGCAGTGTAAGCAGGAATGTGATCTGGGTCAGTGTGGTTTGTGGAGCCTGGAATTCATATGGCTTTCGATAACACAGATTGCTTATTGTGTTTGGTTTGTGTGGCAAGGGTTTGGTAGGCAGGGGGGCTACAGGGGGGGCTTCTGTGAGAAGCTGCTAGGTGCTTCACCTATGTCAATAGAGCCAGTGCCAGCCGGCTCCAAGATGGACCCACTGCTGGCTCGGGCTGAGCCCATCAGTGGTGGTGGTAGCATCTCTGGGGTAACATATTTAAGAAGCAGGGGGGAAGCTGCACAGCAGCAGCTTGGAGAGAAGATTGAGAATATGAGAGAAACAGCTCTGTAGACACCAAGGGCAGTGAAGAAGGAGGGGGGACAGGTACTACAGGCACCAGAATGGGCATTTCCATGAAGCCTGTGGTGAGGTAGGTTGTGCCCCTGCAGCTTATGGAGGTCCACAGTGGAGCAGATCCCCACCTGCAGCCCCTAGAGGACCCCATGCTGGAGCAGGGCGATGCTGAAGGAGGCTGTGACCCCGTGGGCAGCCCAGGCTGGAGGAGGTTCCTAGCAGGATCTGTGGTCCTGTGGGGAGAGGACCACAGGCTGGAGCAGGTTTGCTGGCAGGGTCTGTGCCCCCGTGGGGGACCCACCCTGGAGCAGCCTGTGCCTGTGGGGCTGTGCCCTGTGAAAAAGACCCACGCTGGAGCAGTTTGTGGAGAACTGTAGCCTGTGGGAAGGACTCATGTTGGAGAAGTTCATGGAGGACTGTTTCCCATGGCAGAAACCCCACACTGGAGCAATGGAAGAGAGCAAGGAGTCCTCCCCCTGAGGAGGGAGTGGCAGAAATGTGCGATGAACCGGCCACAAATCCCATTCCTTGTCCCTCTATGCTGCTGGAGGGGAAGGGGGTAGAGAAATTGGGAGTAAAGTTAAACGTGGAAAGAAAGGAGGGGTAGGGGGGAAGGTGTTTTATGATTTGTTTTACTTCTTATTATCCTACTCTGATTTGATTGTTAATAAATTCATTTCCCCCCAAGTCGGGTCTGGTTTGCCTGTGACAGTAATTGGCGAGTGATCTCACCTTGCCCTCATCTCAACCCATGAGCCTTTCCTTGTATTTTTCTCTCCCTTGTCCATCTTGGGGGGAGTGACAGAGCAGCTTTGGTGGGCACCTGGTGTCATAAAGCAATAACAGCAGCCATAAAAGTGGTATTTGCAATTAAGTCCTTTCTCATGCCTATGATTTACTTACATATCATCCCTGCTCTGTAGGATTGAAGTGATATAGTGACTTCACTAACTGTGGACGAGTATCATTGCACAGAAATCCATGCTTGTAGTCAGTCTTAAGCTGTAGGAGTTAAAAAAGGTATTTTCTGGTAGTATATATGGCAATCTTTTGTGGAGACCAATAGACTTATGGGATATAGAATTTTCTTCCCCTGATGACTGCTTTCAGCTCAACCCATCTCGGAAACTTTCCGCAGATGTGAATGCGAGAATGTGTTCACCCCAATGGAAGGTTGACTTGTTAGAAAAACTTTGGTCCAGAAATCTTGAAGGTCCCTTATGAATAAAAGGTGCCTGTCTTTTCCAGTCTTCTAGGGAACAAAATTTTGCCTCCCACTAACTTTCATCATGGCTGGGCACTAGTTTATTTCCTTAGGTCTGTTGAAAAACTCTTGTTTAATAACTAATTCTTTTGGCAAATAACCTATGGAGGCTATTCAAGAAGAACCGTTAGATGTTAAAGGATCCTGTTTTCCATGTGAAAAGTATACTGCCTGTTAATGGCTGGAAGGCATACCCAAACAAATTCAAACAGGAAAGCAGGCACGCATTGATTTTTCTATTTCTACAGTAAGGCTAAAGCTAGTTCTAATATTAGTATTTTCCAACAGTCCTGCTCTGATGGTGAGGACTGTTCCCACAGAACCTCTGAAAAGGACAGGTTTGGTCTCTTCTGTGATGAAGGATAATATCTACTATCCCTGCTCCAGGGGGATCCGTGGAAAAATCTATACCTTTCTTGCAGGAAAATGTTTCTGAAAGACATGCTAACAAAGAATTGTAGTTAAATTATATTGAACTAGGGGAAATTTACTTACTTTGTAGTATATGAACCATTGTTCCTTTGATTTCTGCAGATTAGGGTGAGGTAAAACCTGGGTTCATGTTTGAAGAAGAAACAAAAGCAAAGATCCAATTAAAATAAACTCTCAGATTCTAGAGTTATGTGGCAATTTCACTTGCCTCGAGTCTCAGGCTGCACTGTCCTTCAGAGCAGTAGTGGGAATGACATGGAGCAGTAATTCACCCAGGACTGCATTCACCAGCGTAATGCCAAATGCTACGTTCATACAATATATTGCTGCTACATCATGAGCAGACACGCAGAATAATCAAGCACCTAGGTGAATGTGGGGGCAGAACCACTGTTATCTTCATCTCCAGCTTCTTCTCTGATTCAAATGTGGACCGAAAATGCTATTTCTCGTATATTCCCCTAGGAATACATTTATTTATGTGCCTACAGGTTTTTTATTATCTAGTTATTCACGTCTTTGTGCATGTGACTACATAGATGTGCTGGTGTTCTTTCTGCTGCGTTTGTTGTGTGTAAAACCAAGGGAACAAATCTAAAATGTACTATCTGCTTTTTAATCTCCATTTTGTGTCAAGCAAGTAGTAACACTTACCTTTTAGGGTGGAATGAGAGTTTTAACTGAGCCAAAACAGCACTTGATACATTGTGGGGATTTTTAGTGCATTTTCCATTATTGTTAGGCTTCAGGGAAGACTTAAAGGTTTCTAGATGGTGAATCTGAATGTTTAATTCTAAGGGGGTCTGGGTTTTTTCTGTGGAAAATTGAGACATTCAGAAATACAGCATCAGTCATAAATACACTCCCAGCTTTGCCTTTGGTACAGAATTCTTGTCTGGTCTCCTCTGCACTGTATTTTCAGTTGTTACCCTGAAGGGGTTTGAAGTGGCTGATTATCTGCTTTACCTGGTGCCCTGAGTTTCTGTGCAAGGATGGAGCACCATGACAGACGTAAGCATCGCTGCGGAAACCCTGGTGCACGCAGCTTCTTTTTAAGCAGTCTCCTCAACACACAGGGACGATCCAGCTCCTGAATACATGGGGTTTGTTTTGTTGTTGTTTGGAAATCATGGCAACAAATAGTATTTTAAGTGCTTCAAGGAAGATAATGAGATTCTTATCTGTATCTTTGTGGTTAGCTGCTCCAGTGGGTGAAGGGGAATTATGGCAGATGGCATACGTTTAGTTACTGTGAGAGGCAGTGGTCGTTGGTATCCTCAGCTGATTAAAGGTAAAAGGCAGCTTGTTTGCAGTGAGCCAGGGAAGTGCTTACAGAGATGAGCCGGAAAGGCCTTTCTGACACATGGTCCTTTTCCTAAATACTCTGACCAGTGCTTTTAGGGGAGCTGTTCTTACTCTGAAAACATGGAATGCTACTGTGCATCCTGTTAGTAACGTTACCAAAAAATATCAGGTGGAATTTCTTCTCCTTCCTTTCCAGTTAAGCATAATGCTTAGATTTAGGCTTCTCTGCATGCACAGCTTAAGGTGCTCATTTCAGTAGTATTGACAGTCTGACATCTGCTGTGTCAGACTTGACAAGACAAGGAAAACTGTTTTCTTGATCTGCTCTTTCTGGCTTTTCTGCCTCCTTTTTCTAACTTGGGATGGGGTCATTAACCTTGTACCCACCAAGCCTTCTCTTCTCCAGGCTGAACAGTCCCAGCTCTTTCAGCCTCTCATCATAAGAAAGTTGCTCCAGTCCCTAATTCATCTTTGTAACCCTCTGCTAGACTCTCTCCAGTAAGTCCATATCTTCCTTTAACTGGAGAGCCCAACGCTGGACACAGCACTGCAGATGTGGCCTCACCAGGGCTCAGTAAAGAGGAAGGGTACCTCTTTGACCTTTTGGCAATGCTCTTCCTAATGCAGCCCAGGATGCTGTTGGCTGCCTTTGTCCTGTGGATGCGTTGCTGGTTCATAGTCAGCTTGGTGACCCCCAGGATCCCAAGCTCTTCTGTAGAGGTGCTTTCCAGCTGGTGAGCTCCTGCCTGTACTGGTACCTGGGTAGGAATAACTTCCTACCCAGATGCAGGACTTTATATTTTCCCTTACTGAACTTCATGAGATTCCCTTCATTTTAATTCTCCAGCCTGTCCAGTCCCACTGCATGGCAGCATGATCCTCTAGCGTATCAGCCACTTCTCCCAGTTCTGCGTTACCTGTGAATTTGCTGAGGATGCACGCTGTCCCAGTGCTAAGGCCATTAATGAAGAGGTAACTTCATGAACAAATAACAAAACACTGGGGCACACCGCTAGAGACTTGCCTTTAACCGGCCTTTCTGCCACTGATCACCCCCCAACCCCACCCCCCAGGACTGGCTGTTCAGGCAGTTTTAAATCCAATGTCACTGTGCACTTACCTAGCCCATCCTTTTACAGCTTGTTGTTAAGAATGTTGTAGGAGACTGTGCCAAAAGTCTGGGAGTTGAAGTGTCCACAGGTCTTCCCCCTGCAGAGCCAGCCAAGTCACTGCCCTGGTTACACGGCCACTGCTGAAGCCCATGTTAACGCTGTGATCGTGCTGCAGCGACAGCTTGAAAAACCAAAAAGTGTGGATGGAAATAAACTCAGTTCAACTGCCGGAGCGTGCAATTGTCCTCATTTAAAATGTGCTCCTTGTCTTCCCCAGAAAATGCTTTTGTTCTTCTGGATGATGTCAGACTCTGGCACGCCTTGTGGAGGCTGTGCCTGGGCCCGTGTCTCAATGGGCAGAGGCCCCAAGCGGCCGCTTGGATCTGCAATCTGCTCCAAAGCAACCTCCTGCCCTCAGTCTTACATGCCAGTAAGAAGCACAGTTTGATGCATGTTCCTGTGAGCTTTTCATAAAAAGAATTTTTCCCTAAAATCTTTTAATTTAAAATCTTTTGACGAGTGCCTGAACACAGAAAAAATAGCAGTTTACGTCAAATGTTAAAAAGCTCTGTAAAAGCAACTGGCACATGGATACATAGTTGGAAACCTCTAGTTTGGGGCTTGTCGTGTTCCTAACAGAAACCAAGCATTTTCCTAAGCTGTTCCCTACCACCTCCTTCCAAGAAACAACCCCCTCCCCCCCCCAACATTTACTTCTTTTTTTCCTCTTTCCATCCAGCAGAGGACCAGGAAAGGTCATTCTGATGCTTTTTCTGCTCTGAGTTTGCTATGTGTCCTCATGACAAGGAAATCTGGGGAGCAACCACCTGCCTGGTCCTGTTCTCTTGGAAGACTTCCGATTCTTGGCGAACACAGGCTGATGTAATTACATTGCAGCTCCTGCAGTGAATTTTCTTCCTTCATTTTTCCATCCGGGTGCTGGTTAGCATCCAATTCCAGATATGACCGTGCTACCTAGCCATGTGTATAACAAAGCTAAAAAGCAATTGATCTGTGTTGCCCTGACCTCCAGCTTCAACAGCTACTCTTCCTAAGCAGTAGACCTTGCCTGTGGCTCCAACAGCAAGTAGCATGAAGGTTCGTGCAATCCTTCCAACAACCCCCTTGCCAGCAACACTTGTTTTTACTGCTCAAGCGACTGTGACGCTCAGCTGAGTAGGAGGACCTTCTTGCTGTGCTCTCAGCATTGCTGTTTGCTCTGCCAGTTTGCCCTGACCTGCCTGCCTGTGAATGATTAGCTGCTCGAAGCTGGAGATCCTTCTCCCCAGCACCAAGCTTCCTGTGCTGTCAGTCTGGGAAAGCATGTGGGAAGAGATACAGTGACCATGCCTTCTGGTTTTCCCTTCTCACACAGCTGGGTGAAGACAATTTTTACATTGGTTGTTCAGGGAACCGGAGGAAGCATGTTTTACCTTCAGTACTTACAAAGGTGTTAGCACTGTTCTGGCATGACCCCAGCTTTCCCCAAAAGAACTAACAACCTGAGATCTTTTCTGTGAAGGCCAGTGCCTGAACAAGTCCCAGGTCAGAAAAGTAACAACAGGGGCTCTAAACCTGCTTTTACTGAAAGTTGCTGTGCTGGCATGGGTGAAACTGAATAAGCAAGGTTAGGTAGAAAAATCTGTTGTTTATTAATTTTTAGGTACAAGAGGAACCGTTAAAATTGAGTATCTCTGTTCTTCCCTTGCAAGTCTGGTCTGCAGTTTCTCTCCCACCATAAAGAGATACTGCCTCTAGCTATAACAGCCCCACTCTTGCACTGGACCACCATCAGCACTGGAGAGGACTAAGCAGGCGCTGCTGTTTAAGCAGCTGTGCTCACCTGCCCTGTCCCTGGCTGGTCCTTTCCACCCCTGTGGTCCCCTCGCCTTATGGCAGACTGTGGCATTGACTGGTTCTTGCCTGCTGAGCTCCCTAACTCCGTTTGGTGAGCAGCTGCATAAACTTGTGCCAATGTCAGCGATGGGGACGTTGGGGAGGTGGGAATAAGCTGCCAGCTGTGGAGTGGGTAGGAGGGACTTTGAGGCCAGTTTCTAATGGCACAAAATGCCTAAGAAGCAACAGCATTTTGCTATGTACGAATCCTGCCAATACAACAAACTCTATCATGGGGGAGGGTGGGATTTCTCTTGTTTTCATCTCTAGCTCTGGCTGCTGCAGTACCTTTCCACTTTTGAACCCTTACCTTAAAGCGAGGATGTTTGCCAGCTGCCCTGAAAACACCTGGCAGGACAGGCCTATGTTTGCCAGTGCTCTGCCAGTCTGGGCACCTCAGCACACATTACTACTTCATGGACATCAAGGGATGTGGAAGCAAAAAGATGCAAAGCCTTCATAAGGGGTTCTGAAGTAATCCAGTCTTATTCTACCTAGCATGGGTGGATTTAGGGAAACAAATATATGCCACTATCTGCACCTTTGTCTGTGTGTTTGTATACACAAAACAATAAGTCACTGTGAGCAACACGTTTCCCTGATCATTTTTTCTTGCTGTTTCTACTTGTATGAATCGCAGCATGCTCTACAGATTGGTATGATAGTTTGTCAGTGGAATAACACGGGTTTGAATCTTTGTACCAAGCTTCAGAAATACTCTGAAGTCAGAGCATCTTTTGGTCTTGCAGTGTGGCCATTCACCATACTCAGAGGTAGAAGGGATGTGAAGAGACTTGTACTAGCAACTTGTAACACTGAAATAGTGGTAACGTGGAAGAGACACAGCTGGTAATACTGGAGCAGTCTCTCTGAGATCATTCTGCAAATGAACAGGATGTGAAAGGGGTTTTATGTAAACCTTTGGGGCAGGCTCACCAAGTGACAGAAAAGTGTCTGTAGTAAAACTGGTATATGCATAAAACCCCCACCAATAAACAAACAAACAACTCCCATAGAAAGGCAAGCAATCTTTTCCTGCTGACATGTTTTAACCCTGGCCAGCAAGTAAGCCCATCTCCTAGCCCCTTGCTCACTTGGTTCCCCCCGGTGGGATGGGGGAGAGAATCAGAAGAGTAAAAGTGAGAAAACTCATGGGTTGAGGTAGACACTTTAATAGCTAAAGCAAAAGCTGCTCACGCAAGCAAAGCAAAATAAGGGATTCATTCGTTACTTCCCATCAGCAGGCAGGTGCTCAGCCACCTCCAGGAAAGCAGGGCTCCATCACACGTAACGGTTACTTGGGAAGACAAATGCCATAACTGTGAACGTCTTCCCCTTCCTTCTTCTTCCCCCAGCTTCATATGCTGAGCCTCGTATGGTGTGGGAGATCCCTTTGGGCAGTTGGGGTCAGCTGTCCCAGCCGTGTCCCCTCCCAGCTTCTAGTGCCCCCCCAGCCTGCTCGCTGCTGGGGTGGGTGGAAAGCAGAAGAGGCCTCAGCTCTGGGCAAGCACGGCTCTGCAGCAATGCAAACATCCCTGTTATCAACACTTTTGTCAGCACAGATCCAAAACACAGCCCCATACTGGCTGCTGTGAAGAAAATTGACTCTACCCCAGCCAAAACCAGCACGTTCTCCACCCCTTATTGCCTACTGTTTACGTCATGCTTAGGCCACACGCTATCCAATACATCCTCATTAACTACCACCCCTCTTCCCATGCTTTGATATATACTCATAGATATCATTCTCTTCGTTTGTTGACCAGCCCCCTGTGAAGCGTCCACAAAATGTTCAGTGAGTTCACTCAGTCTGTTTGGGTTCCATCTTTTATGGTGGTCACTCAGGACAGGAGAGGTGGTGTCTTGTGTGGAGTTATTGGGCACCAAAGCCAGATCAGGTTTGGTCACTGCTGCACTTGCACTGCTTCTGGTAAGGCTCATCCTCTGCTTGTTCGGGTGGTTCCTGCTATAGTACTTACTATAACATGCAACTTAAATCGTGGGCTAGAACAATGTAAAGGTATAGCCATCACAGTCTCCGCCCCAACCTCTTTGGACCAGACCATAGAGTTTAATACTGCAATGAACTCCTTTCCTTTTCCCAATCCGTCTTGGACTTATCCATGGAGGCAGTGCCTTAGGGGTGTACCTGCTTAAAGTAAAGCCTTATCTATGAGCCACAGTCTCTTCAAGGGCACGCCTGCTGCAGCACAGACTTACCCACAGCCGCAGCTGCTTTGAGGTGCACCGGCTCCAGCATGGCCTTATCTGTGGGACATAATCCCTTTGGAGGTGTACCTGCTCCAGTGTGGCCTTACCCACTGCCACAGTCCCTTCAGGAGAGTATCTGCTCCAACATGGCCTTACCGATGGCCATGGTCCCTTCGGGGGTGTACCTGTTGTGTTGTGGACTTAGCCATGGCCACGGATGCTTCAAGGTGTTCTAGCACAGCCTCATGCACAGCCACCGGTGCTTCAAGGTGTACCTGCTGCAGCATGGACTTATCCACAGCCACTGATGCTTCAAAGGGAACCTTTTCCAGTGGGGCCTTTTCCATGGGGCACAATGCCTTCAGAGCTGTACCTGCTGTGGCACAAACATAACCGTGGCCACAGACACTTTGAGCTGTACCTGCTCTGGCCTGGGCTTATTCACGGCCACGGACGCTTCGGGGTGTCCTGCTCCTGCGTGGGCTCATCCACAGGTCACAGTCCCTTTGACTGGAGTTCACACTGGAGTTCCAGCCTGACCAGTACAGCAGCACAGAAGCAGCAGCCATGCCCTGGCCATCCGCCAGCCCCGGCGCGTCACCGTGGCTGTTATCAGAATGTTCCCGGGCACAGCACAGGGAGATGATAAGCAGTGTGGCAGTACAGCGGGCAGCAAATGCAACGAGCAGTCACTAATGAGCACTAGACTCTGATATACACTAAGGCAAGTGAGCCCCCTGCAAGCACAGGAGCCTGGTGATTAATAGCTAAACAGCAATAACAACTACAAACTCAGTCTAGCATTTTCCAGTCAAATCTGTCATTATCATGTTGTGAGTACACCAGTAAGAAGATGTCCATCCCAGGAGAGAAAGGAAGAAATGTTCTTAGTTGCTCTGGTAGTTGCCCAGGAGACTGGGCTGAAACTCTGACTGTAGAAAGCTTAGGTTGTTTTATCATCCTCCTGCAGAAGGAGGGTATACGGACTCTGAGGGTAAACGGACGGAGAAGCAGGGGCAAGGCTGGTTACAGAACCCTGTGGACTCTGGTTTGAGCCTGATGGAGGACACGGAGACTCTGAGCCAGTTGAATGGCAACTGCCACAAAGGACGTGAGGTATTTCTCTTTCTGGCTGGAGACCTGCCCAACCTGGAGAAAAGGAAAAGGAAGGTAGTAAGCAGAGCTCAACAAGAACACACCTTGAATACCACTGATGCCGACGGGCTGTTGTTAACCTAGGGCACGTCTTCATTGGTATCGCTGAAATTTTGACTTGCCCTGCAGTTTGTAAAGAAAGGAAAGGTGACCCTTCACTGTGCACTCCCTTTTCAATATGCGTAGTATGAGCCAAGCAGAGTTGCAACTTTTCAGATGCTCTTAACATAAAATGAGGCGGCTGGTGGAGAAGCCGTGTGTTCGTGTGTAGGTCTGTATGTGTAGGTGCTCAGTGCTTGCTTAGCTGCTGCAGAGGTGAGCTACAGCCGAGTGCCACTTGCATGCAGTCAGTTGACAGGCACTGTGGAAACTCCGTTACCAGGATAGCTACAAATATCAGATACAGTCAGTGTGGTTTTCTGCTTGCTGGCCTTTTCATAAAGCCGCTAGGTTACCACAAAGAATCAGCAGTAATTTTGTTTGCCTCTGAATCGTTTATTCTTCTAGGTCTTGTTTCTGAGTTCATTCACATTCTGTGTCAGCTCTGCAGAGACTCTTTTGTGACCAAAGAGCCCTTATGGGACAACAGATGGATGGAATGGGGCTGTGTCTGTAAATGTGAAAGGAGCAGTTTCACGACTCTGTGCCAGCAGAATCAGCCAGCACCCTGCAGGTGTTACTCTGCAGAAACCACCACAGGCAGTGATTTACACCAGTTTATCGGCTGCACCAGGAAAGGGTGAGGGGGCAGCAAGATAGTGGTAGGAAAGCTGCAGAAGGGAGGGAGTGCAGCGACATGGTATTTCCTTTTCTGTATAAAGCTAGTAACTATTCTATGTGTTAGCGTGCTGAGGTTAAAAAGCTTGATTTTTTTGTTACTGAGGTTTAGGGGAGGTTTTGGCCCTGGCGCCTTCGGTGCTGGCTCAGATGTGGGTAGAAGCAGTGAATGAACAATGACGATCAGGATCACGTTCCAGCTTTGTGGAAGCTGTGGAGTTCCCTGTTCCCTACCCTCTCCTCCTCCCGGCACTTGTAATGCCGTCTAACTCAGCCTGGGACAGGCTTTCTTCTGGCCTGGCCGTCTGGGCAATTGCCCCATATTGTCAGCCTTAAACCTGGGCTGTGCGCACAAGGCACTGCAACAAAGCTAATAAATCTGGCTGAGATTCACTGATGCCCTCAGAACTGCTGTGGTTTGTGGATGCTTGTGCAGGCTTGCCCCCCTCCCCCAGCCCAAAAGCCTCCAGTGCCCAGATGAGTTTAGTACTTTGGCTCCTGCGTTTTACCTTCTCTGTAACATATTCAGTCCCCAGTTCTAAGTCCAGCTTGCTGGCTGAGAGCTAGAGATCTATGTAACTGATACCCCAAAAATGCTTGAATAGCTAATGGGGAAAAAAAGGAAAAAAAAGAAGAAAAAAACTTAGTCTGGGATTGGAAGTGTTGTGCAAAGTGTAGAAAAGCCTGACAGCTCTGTAACCTAGGCACGTGAGACACACAAACACAGGGCAGCATGCCTAGCAAACATGCTCCTGCAGCAGCTTTCTACTTCTGACCTTATGTAAACTGACGTCTCACAGGAATATCATTAATGTCTTGTTGCGCGGATTTAGCAAATTTAATTACTTCCTCATCAATGTCCCCGATGAAGGGACTGAGGGCGCCCTCAGCAAGTTTGCTGGTGATGCCAAGCTGGGAGGAGTGGCTGACACACCAGGAGGCTGCGCTGCCTTCAGTGAGACCTGGGCAGGCTGGAGGGCTGGGCACAGAGGAACCTGGTGAAATTCATCAAAGGCAAGTGTAAGGTTCTCCACCTCTCTGGATTATGCAAAGAGGTAAATGAATGCGAGGCTTACATCTCAGGATTCTAAAAGATTCTATGCTTCATGTAGCAATAACTGCTCAAGCTCAAATATTCTCTCTCTTTCCCTCTCCCCCTTTTTTGTAGCTGTTGGTGAAACACTTCAAAATTCTTGCACTGAAAATGAGACATGCTCAAATTTAGCTTCAGTCCAGCGTGATCATCCGGGGAATTTTGCTGCTCATTAGTATGCAAGAAAATTTCTTCTGATATAGCTTATTCCCTAAGACATGATACTTAAATACTAGTATACAACATATTTGAAATAGAGTGACCTCATTTTACACAATATTAATTATTTCCTCTTGCATTCTATGTTAGATTTGGTTTTACAAAAAAAGATTGATACTTACATGAGTGATAACAGCATCTCTAGCTGCACTAGAGAGATGACTGAAGACATCGCTGACAAGGCTCAGGTAGGCTCTGCCCTGCGTGCCATGTTTCTGCACTGTTATACCGGCTGCACTGCAGATGTTTGCTCCCTTCTCCTGAGCACTGTGGTACCGCTGAGTCCCTGCTGCGTGTCTCATTGCTGACTGAGGCATGCTCGAGTTTCTTCCATTTCTGTTCAGGTCCTGAGTTAGAAATAGGCCCAGACAGCTCTGCAGGTCGAAGCTGCCTTGGCTTGTGCCGGCTTCTCGTTGTCCTAGGAAACAAGACACCAGTACCGTAAGTGTGAGGACGAGGCTGTTTTGGGAATGCAGTTTTGTGCTCTAGGAATGTAAGAACAGAATTTCCCCCCTTTACTTGGTAGAGAAACAAAAGAACCTAGGGCTTTACGTCTGTAATCTCACATGAGCATGGCCAGAGCTGGCCATGCTCCAGCCAGCACCAGAGAGCTGCCAAGAGCCCGGCAAAGCACGGAGCACGGGCGACTTGGACACAGGAGTTAGTTCTGCCTCTGCGGTGTTTGCGCTGTCGTTTTGGGCAGCAGTGGCACTTTGTGACAGAGAGGCTAGCTCCGATGATGGGCCACACTGCCAGACTGCTGCCAAAGCTCCTGAGCAGTTACAACAGCAGTCCTGTTCTGCTGTCCTGCAATACTTGCTGCATTTCTGCACTGGACCTGCCTTCCCTGGCTTCCTTTAAGCAGGACAAAATTGACCAAAAGTCTGGTTCCAAGCTCAGAAAAATATCTTGCTGCTTCTTCAGTCTTCATAGCTTGGTAAATCTTTGTTCAGATCCCTCAACTGGGTGGAAATAAAAAGGAACCATTATGGCAGCAGGGAGAAGGTCCCTAACGCTCAGCTATGGACTCCCTTCCCCGCTGCCCCAGCTGCGGTGTTACAGACCTCAGACAAACCTCCATGGACATGTGCTGAACTGGCGTGTTTGTGACAGACTAAGGTGACTGTACATGACACGAATCAGTGCCAGAAGCCCTGCCAAACTTCCCCAGGGCTGGCCAAAGGGGATTGTGTGTATCATGCCCCATACATACCTTCTATCACAGAAGCCGTAGAGGTGAAGAACAGCGAGCAGGAGGAGGAGGCCCAGGAGACTAGCAAGGCTGGTGACACAGCAAAGAAACCATGCAACCTTTACAAAGACTAAAGAGAAACAGTTGTTCTTTGAGGTGCATCTCAGACTGTTTGCTTACCCCGTGCCCCTGTCAGGATGGTATCACGTAGGCAACGCTCTCTTTGTGCTGTACTTCAGAGGGTGACCTAAGGCAGCTGGGACACAGTGCCAGGCAGAACTGGGAATAAATAACGCCCTCCCATGCACTCGATGGAGGACCCTAGTCTTTTGCTGTAGGGGCACCAACTAGGTCCTCCACGTCACCACTTCCCATAACCCAGCCGCAGGCCTTGCATGTGCATCCCAGCAAATTTCAGCTCTGATTCTCTTCCAACCGAGTACTTCAGTGAAGTACATATTGTTGCACACAACTTCCCAGCAATGCCTTCCACTTTACCACCTAAAGCGTTCACCTACCAGCCAGTACTTGGAAGCTGAAAGCTGGTTTTCAGTCTCCCTGTCACAACCTACGTGTAACCCAACAATGAGCAAGATGTAATGGTACCGCTGGGTTACAATGCATAGATCTGGGTGACCATACCATTTACATCTCTGTGTGTCATGAACTTCTGAATAATCCTGCCTTTCCATTCAGCCCTGTCGGTGGAAGGGGAGACTGCTACATCCATCTTTCCTAGAATTTCACAAAGGACTTTACAGTTCTGACAGCACTGCTATTTATCCTTCCCCTCCCAACAAATTTCTCACTGGCAATTTCAGCTCAGCTGCAGAGTTCCTGCTGCAATCCTGCCAGTGCCACTGATGATTTCATCAGTGCATGAACCAGGATTTTATACATCAAACGAACAAAGAGAAGCTTACCTGGGGGAGGACAGCCTACGTCCATGCTCTGGTTCCACACTGGGTGGGACATGAAGCAGGTTGCATTAGTCACGTTGGTGCTATATGCTGCGAACTTGCTGAGAACAGTCACTGTCCCATTGTCATGGGCTTCTTCCCTGGGGGGGGAGTTGCTCTCTGGGACCCACCAGATCTGAGCAGCCGGCCTCCCTGCCCCTGCCTCGCACACCGGCCTCCCATCGTCATCATCACAGCGCACGGTCAGCCTGGGGGGGACTGCAAAGCATCAGGGTGGGGGAGATGCATGGAGTTAGTTTGCTGCAGTTGGGATATGATGTTCTTGTTCTCTACCTAAAATGTACAGTGCAAAGAGGAGAAGAAGGTTGGAGGCGCCACCCCGTTACAGCGACATGGGCCAAAGTCACAAGAGACCAAGATCGTGCCTCCTTTTTCCCTTTTGGACAACTCTCCCCCATTCAGGTGAGTCACCGCAGCCATGTGCCATTAGAGGAGGTTTTCTTGGACATTGCAGGGGGGCTTATCCCAAGCGCAGGGCTGAATTAGACTTTTGTGCTAAGCGGCCATAGTACACGTGGTTTAAGATGTATCTGAATGCCAGCATGAGAGGAAATGGGTCCCCTCCTACGGTCTAGGTAAGAACAACCCAAGAGAAAGAATGCAACAGAAGAAAGAAAGGGGCAGCGGGCACAAACTGAAATGCAGGAGGTTCCATCTGAATATGAGGAAAAACTTCTTTACCTTGAGGGTGACAGAGCACAGAACCGGCTACCCAGAGAGGCTGTGGGGTCTCCTGCTCAAGACATTCAAAACCCACCTGGACCTGATTCTGTGCAGCCTGCTCTAGGAGAACCTGCTTTAGAGGGAGTTGGTCTAGATGATCTCTAGAGGTCCATTCCAGCCCTGACCATTCTGTGATCCTATCTTTGACAGAATATCTCAGCACTTGGAAGTGTTACTGTCAGCTGCTTTAGTTCTCTGAAATTAGTCTATGGGATAAGTGGATGTGTGTGCAGGGTCCTCTTTTAGTATACTGGAAATTGCTTCACACCTCTTGCTTCTAACTAGACAGTGGAAAAGGGGGTAGCAGAAGGGAGAAGAGGTTTGGGAAGTAAGAAGGGAGACACACAGCTACTACCAATGAAATGCATGACACTTTCTCCCAGCAAGAAAGGTCCTTTTCTTACTGCACACTTCCCCCGGTGCATGGAGAGAGGAGCTTTGTACGTCCAGGCACAGACAGGGTCCTTTGCAGAACTGTAAAATGGGGAAGGAGCCCCTTACCCAGCACGGTCAGGTGGTACATCTCATGGAAATTCCCTTCTGTTGCTACTACTTCGCAGGTGTAGTTTCCCTCATGGGCTATTCCCACTTGCCGTATCTCAAGGGCAGGATCCCGATCTGGTCTGGATCTCCAGTTTATGCTGTCACTGCAGTTTGTTCTGTCTGTCCTGTGGTGATCAGCCCTGTATCTCAAGGTGCAGGGGCCTCCAACCTTGGGGCTCATTTTCCATATTATCATAGTTGTATTTGGTCTGGGAGTGCAGGTGAGCACAGAGGTGCTACCTACCATTGCTGACACTTCGAGGTTCCCTGCAGGAGAGAAAGGAGAAGGACATGTGAGAACGTGCCAGGGACATCACCCATAGCCTTGGAGTTCTGCTCTGTGCTTCACAGAGAAAGGTGTGCGTGGTCACACACCAGCGTGAGGCCCTGTCCGTGCCACCCCAAAGCTGCATCTCTTTTCTTAGGCTGCAGCAGGTCTCCAAACTCGTGGCTGTGTTCACGTACATTGGTCCTTGTTTTCACTCCCTCCCTTTGTAAGCTCCCTTCGCTAGGACAGTGGATAAATAACCTGGCTGGGAGGCAGTGTCTGAATGAGCTGCAGAGCCCATCTGTACAGGGAGATCTCTCAGGTTGCTTTTCCCTCAGCCACACTGCCCAGTACAGCAGAAAAACGCACGTTTGAAGATATTCACCCCACTTTTGTGCTGGACATAAGCAGCCCTCTTAAGCAGGTCAAGCACAGGTGGCAATTTGTGCCCTGCCACTCCAAAGCTTCTATGAACCAAACTCCCTGATTACAGTGGTGACAGATGAAATAGAAGAGCATAACATGTAACTGGAAAGAAAACACATTTGTGTTTGCTGTTAGATGCAGAGATCCCCAATAGACTCAAGGTCACTGCCTTGTGACCTGCCTCACCTGTCCTAACAAAAACAAACAAGAAAAACAAGCAAGAATTTGCATGATTAATGTAGAGTAGGGAGGAGAAGGATTATTATAGCTACATCTTCAGATCCCACATTTTTTTAATTAGCTTTTCTGTGTATTTAACTGAGTTTGCAAGGGGCAAAGAACCTTCCCATTAAGTCTTACTAAAATTTTCATCTGAATCTAGTGTTGTAAAATCCCAGTATACTTCATTTGCCAGGACAAATCACTGATACCTAAAAGTAAAGCTTGATAAGGTGCTCAGACTGATCAGAAAACCTCCTATCAAACATGTCTTTAATAAATGTGTTAATTATCATGAAAAATACCATTCTCCAAGAAAATCATTACCGGTTTTCATCAAATCAATGAAAAGCCCCAGTTCAGCATTTTATCGGCTGACAAGTGAAAAGATCTAGTTGCAGCTAGAAATGTTTTGATTTGCAGGTTACTGGTTTTCCATCAAAAAGTCCCTTAAGAAATTTGTAAAGACCCCTTGTCCTAGATTTTTTCTTTCCCAAAGAAGAACTCAGTAAACATCACTCTGACACATTGCCTTTTCCTCCTCTGCCCTTACCGGTACCATCAGAAGTACCTGTAGCTCCTGTGACCACAGCGATGGTGAGCAGAGCAATGGTGTACACGTTCTCCCCGACAACTTTCAAAGGAGTTCTTGTGTTTGTGAGCAATGTGGGTTTCTTGCACCATCCCACTTGCTGTGAGCTCCCCATCATCCCCTGCCAGTGATCCTCAGCAGCTGGAGTCACCGCTCTTCCTGCGCTCCTGACAGCCCCGCAGCGCGGAAACAAAGATGTGGCTCATCTTCCTACTATTGAGCTTCTTGTGCTTCGGTGAACAGAGAGGAAATGGTTTGGTATTTGCTTTCTGACCACTGGCCTTCTGTCTTGTGTTACTGTGAGAAGACAAACTCTATTGCAGAACTTGCACAAAGTCTAAGCAGTGTGATTTTTCATGCCTGGCTCTGATTTCACAGCGAGAATTTGATCACTGGGAATTGGGGGAAGGATATTCTTAGCCTACCACTTAAAGGATGCTCAACATACTCCAAGAAATCTCTTAAAACAAATCCCTCTTCCTCCCCAGTTTATTCTTGCCCACATACCTAACAGGCTATGACCTTTTCTCTAAAAGTCACTGGCGATTGCTTCTCCCCTGCAGGGAGGGAGGGCAGACAGGTGCATGGTAAATTTATATAAGAGCTCTGTTTCTCTGATGATAGTAAATCTACAGATAGACTGAAGTTACTTTTTTTGCACCACTGTTTTGTTTGGTTTTCAAACTGTTTGGTATTATATTGCCCCCATAGATACACATGTGAACACTGAAGGTCATTCCAGTGGTCAGCTGCAGGATTTTGTTTAGAGCCAAAAAAGTCCCTTAGTTTTTACAAGGTCCTTGAGCTTTCCCCAAGCTACTACTGTCGATCTTCCCGTGTGATTAAGACTGTTGTCTTATACCAGCAGAGACAGCTTCCCTAGATATAAGATGAACCTCCCTGGAAATGAATGCACTGAACTTAATTTTATCAGAAAAATGTTAGCTTCCCCAAAGTTTGAAGCCACCAAGCTGAAATGCGTTGGTGACTATCTGCTTGTTCCAAGAAGAGAACTCTGCCTCCATAACTACAGTTAGAGCAGATTTATGCATTTCCATTGCTGTGCTGAAATGTGCCTGGAAGGGCTTCAGTTCTGTGGGCAGAGAGATGCAAGACATCCACGAATGGAGGGGATCACTGGCCAGCAGGCAACCGCGTCTCTTCCCCCAGCCGAACAGCAGGTGCCATTCAACTGAGAAGAGGCACAGCACCCATTAATGACTCAAAAGAAAATCTAGGTAAGGTCAAAGAGAAAGTTAGGTAACCTGTGTTTACAGTTCTTATATTCAGAAAAGCCAACGACAGCAATACAATGAAATCTTCATCTCTGCTGGCTGTGGTTGCTGCAGTTACACTTTCCGAAAGTCACTTTGTCAGACAATTTTAGGCAGCTATCAGCATCTTGGTCAGTGCAGGTTCTGCTCCAGTGCTGTGCAGATTGGTGGTTAAGTGCAAAAACCATTTCTCATGTTTAGAGGTAGATGCAAAGATCACATTTAGATCCCTGCAGTGCAAGACATACCATAGTTTCAGCCACAGATGTGGGTGGTGTAGCTCAGCACTAATTGGCGGAGGTAGCAAGAAATAATGGTCCAAGTCATGAAAATTAGAAGCTTTCAGGGTCCTAATCACTTGGGATTTAATTGGGAGCAATGCACCCAGGCACCTGGAAGAATCTAGGGTCATTTTAGAAACAAAGACAGGAAAACTGATGAAATGAAAGGGAGAATTCCCTACAGCACATGGTGCAGCCTTGTCCAATTATCTTTGGGGTAAGGTCTAATATTTTGGGTTTTGGGGTTGGTTTTTTTTTTTGCTAAAGATTCTGCTTGCTCTCTGATAACAAAGCTGATGGCTGAAAAAATCATGTTTGTATTTTTTTAATTAGCCTTTTGGGTTTTGAATCTTCAGATTACAGTCTGGCCACAGCACAGCAACTTACTGCATGACTATGAAGAGTGGAAAGGTTTTATATGGGCAAATTGGCAGAGGGAGGATTGATGGGGTTGGTTTGATTTTTGGAAGCCCAAACCCTTGGTCTGACACTCAGGCTGGAGCCAGACAGCATGGCAGTATTGTGGCAAGAGCACCACTGTTGTGCCCCAGGCAGCAGATCCAGGGAACTGATCTGCTGGACCTGGGTGTTCTCCATCCACCTCCAGCACAGCCCTGGAGCTGGTTGTAAGTGTCGTTCAGTGTTAGATAGTTTCCTCCTCAGCTCAGAAGACTTCTGTGTTTGAGAGCCTGTTTTAGTTGAGGTCATAGAGTACCATGAATGACTGGCCTGATAACCTGTTTCCTTTGTGTCATTTCTCACTTGCCACCTTGGGTTTTTTGAGCCATTCTGCAAGAGCAAAGGCCTGGCAAAGGGCTCTACCCGTACATCATCCCCTTAGGAGAAGGACTCAGCCTCCCCCGCCTCTCCCCCAGTTACTGATGTACCACATCCAACCACCCTCCTGGGTCTTTCAGAACATGCTGCTATGTGGTTGCTCCATGGTTATTAGCGGCTCATCCCCTGGAGAGAGCACAGTTTTGCAAACGCTGGCTTCATGCTGCTGCTGCTGCTGTGCAGTCCATCTGTGAGGGCTTTTGTGGGAGCACAGGCTCTAGCTGCGCTTTCCTCTCATCTCCTGGCCAAAGCAAGCAACAGCACTCACCTTGAAAAGTTGTTTTTGGTGTTGTTTTTTTTTTAATGAACAAAAACCCCAGAACAGTTCACTTTCCAGGATCTTCATTGCTGCTTTCTAGTATTGATGTGGTAAGTTTGGGTTAACTTCTAATGGAGCATTTGTAATTCCTGAAGTAGGACATTTCCTTTTGGGAATGAAAAGGCAGGCATTTGCTGAAGCTATTACTGGATTTATAAATTATCAAATAAACACTTTGCTTGCATCAGAAATGTTTTTGGGCCAGATCATTAGAGAATGTTGTAATCTGAGCAAACACGCCATAGATCTGCAAAGGACAGAACAAGACCATCCCCACCAGCTCTTACAACATAAAACTCAGAACGGTGGGGCTATGTGAGCCATAGTAACCCTGAATTGCATCACATGGCAGCCTGTGGATGCTACGTCCGCAACAATTTCAGTATGCTAAAAAGGGCAATCTCAAGCTGATGAGGCAGTAAGATTACATTTCTAGATGATTATCATAAACAAACCAGCGGTAGGTTGTGGGATCTCAGCCATGCAACACTAGGTTCTTGCATATGCTGGTACTTTGCTTGGAAATTTGTAGTAGGAATTCTATTGTTTGAACCGTTTTGTCCCCATGCCACTGCACTGTTTTAGCACAGATACGGATCATATGAAGGCAGGAGCTCTGCTGATAAACCTGGTTAAAGATGTGGAGTACAGAAGTGTCCTCACATAGCTTTGTCTGATAGTCTGAATGTCTCTGCAATAAAATCGCTGTATGATATGAGTTACAGCAAGTATGGGGAGGAAACACATGTCACTATCTTCTTTCTTTACCAATTCCTTTATTTTGAGAATTACCTGCTGCTACCATGGTCCTGGTCACAGCCATAGAAACCGGCATTAAGGAAACGAAATTTTTTCCCCAAATCATTTCTTGATGTAATGGTTATATGGTTCTCCATCCCACCTGCACCGGTCATGGGAGGTTCTCCCTTTTCAATGTCCTCACCAGTCCATGTTATTGGCCCTTCTATTTTTTCAGCCCAAACTCATGGGGTTTCTAATGAATTTAGTGGCCTTAAGATGCAGAATTTCCTCCTCTTGTGTATATTCACTGTGCTAATGACCACGGCTAACTGAGCAAATGGATGGAGCAGTTCTGTCTTCTGCTCTTTGTCTCTCCTCAAAGGCCGAAGTGCAAAAACAAATGCTGCAGCAGGGGTCAGACCAGGTACAAATGGAAGAGATTAGTTGAATTTAGATGAATATCATAAAGAAAATTTCAGTTCTGTCAAGCCAGTGGTAACTACATTTCAGCTAGGACTAGCAGTGTTGGCTGCTGCACGAACAATAATGCCTCTCTCCCATTACTTTCCTTGAGAATTTTTTAAAAACTTTCCCACTGAGTACTTGAATTTTATTTTTACTTTATAAATTTTTTTCTGTCTCAAAATATCCAGTCCTTGAGAGGTTTCTGGTTTTGAATTCCTTCTTGAGGAAAGAGAGACACTCACCCCCCACCCCTCGCCCTTAAAATAATTTGCCTAGAGAAAATGCAGAGCTGTTTAGTATTTTATACAAGTAATTTATCCTTAAAACTGTCTATCCTAGTAACTTTAATTGCTAAACCACCTTCCAAGTGGAAGTGGAATTCCAATTGGAATACATAGGCTGTATTTTAGGGGAAAGCACAGATTTGGACACAGTTAGTAGTGTTCTTAATGTCACAGAAAAGCAGAAAGGTTCCTGCATGTCCTTTCTGGTATGCGTCCTGGTGACAGTATTTGGTCTCTGTTCCTCGTCTTGGAAAAGGTGCTCAAAAGCCCAGTTGCCTTTGGCTCACAATACTCGAGCTGACTGCCCCAAACGCACAAGGAGCCCCCATGCTCTCCCAGAACTCCATCTCCAGCTGGTCTCACAGCTCTGCTTCTCCAAGAGGCATCCGAGGTGAATGACAGTTTGACCTGTCACACGATGCTGGGATAGACAAGATCAGACCACAACAGACAACTGATGTTTCTATTTCCTTCCAGCTTCATGCTTCAGACCATTTCTTTGGGATTATTTTGACCAGTTCTTTGGGATTTAAGGTCGGTGTCAATGGTTATAGATCCCTCTTTCATACTCCAGAGGAATGACTGCTAGAGTTTTTCATGTGGACTGAATTATTTTTGTAGTCATTCCCTAACATCTGAACTACATAACCCACAACTGAAAAGAGACATCTGCTGCCACAGACATGAGCCATAGGCAATTTTAGTCTGAATGCCTAATTTTTGGCAACAATACACAGAATAGAAACTAGTCTTTCATGGGAGATATGAAGTAGGCTTCAATGATGTTTTACCAGTTCTGTCCACAGTAACCTGCCATTTCCAGTCTCCATACCATCTGCTTCCAGAGAACCTACACTGCAGTTTGGTCCAGGAAAAAAAAACAAACACCACCTTCTGTTGAAATGCACTGTTCTGATCTTCAGGTCTGAGATGCGGGTCTACTGGATGCTCTTATTTATCCAGCCTTTTGCTAAAATTAGACATATTCAGAAAGTTCTATGCCATTTTAATCTGTTCCCGTCGCCTATGTAGGTACTGTCACATTAAAAAGGGAGACTTAATTAGTGGCTAGGGCACTGTGAACTGAGCGCTGTTCACATCACCATGCCTGCGCACGTGCTGTTACACGGGCCCATCAGTTTCTCTGCTGCCTTCCCTCGTGCCTCTGGCCAGCTGGCCTGGGGGTACTGTGCTGGAGAACACGGGCACTAAGGGCAACCACTGCAGGGCCATTTCAAGCAGGCAAGCCTGCTGCCAGTGGCGGTGAGCTGCACGGGACGCTGAGGCAAAAATACCTAAGAGCACTTGCTCTGTTTCACGTGCCATGATTTGGTATAGAAACGTGGAAATCTGCCTGCTGGAGTCGTTACGAACATCATCTCTGGCCAGTGTTGGGGTTTTTTTCTGTTACTAGATTCACCACAGATTTTAATTGAATTAGGTGGCTGCATTACCACAAAAGAAAAAAAAAAAAAATAGCAGTGTTGCTGAAGTGATTCTTGAACAGTTTATTTTTCTGCTTTTTTTCTCTACATTTACCTACGGCTACTTCCACCACTGGGGAGAGGCCAGATCTGTAGGTTTCAGGCTGGCTGGGAATCAAAGCTCATCTCTAGATTTATTTGGGAGCACTTTTCTAAGCATGCACGTAGCAGCCAGCGATTGTGGGTTGTCCTGAGCTACGCACGTCTGAGCTCCACCTTGCTGTGAAGGGAAAATTTAAGAGGACTTAATTTATAGGAATAAAGTAGGATACAGGGGTTTTTCCCTTAGTTTTACACCGTTAGCCTGTCACCAGTAACTGCTTCCACTGACCATAAATTTGAGAAGAAGCATATGCATTTCAGTAGAAGCTTGTCTTCGTAGGAAAGAGTTGAAGAAACTGCTCATGAGAAACATGTAGGTCGGTGGCTGGACTTTTCTTAGGGGACAGAAGTTCCTTCCGTAGAGCCTTGTAGCGGGGATCAACTGGGCTCAAAGGAAAGCAGGTTACAGACCGCGTTATCTCCTAACGGTCCTTCCTGGCCTTACATCTTTTCACTGTAATAAAGAAACCAGCCAGGTTTACAGGGCTTTACGCAGAGGACGGTGGCTGCAGAGGAAGGATGGGTCTCGGAGCAATGGCAGTGTCCCCCCGGACCCTCGGGGGGGCGAGGTCGCACATCGCAGCCGCTCCCGGAGAAGCGACCCGGGCAGCAGACGGGGCCGGCCGCAGGGCGCTGCTGCTCCGCCCGTTCCGCGGCCACGGCGGCTCCCCGCGCAGCGCCCGCGGCAGCGCAGCGCCGTCCGGTGCCCGGCTCGGGTCTGCCCAGGGCCGGCATGAGCCAGAGCAAAGCGCGGAGCCCAGCCCGGGGAGCCCGGCTGCTCGCGGGGGCGGTGCGCAGGCTGCAGCCACCCGCGCCCCGCACCAGGCCCAGGCTCGGCCGCACCCGGGCCCCGCTCCGCCCCGTTCACCGCCCCGTTCACCGCCCTCCGGAGCCGCCCCCGCGCCTCGCTCCGCCCCGCTGCCCGCCGCCTTCCGGGGCCGGGCCCCGCCGCTTTCCGGGCCGCTCCGCGCCGCGCCGGGATGCTGCTGCCGGGCGGGGTGGCGGCGCGGGGCCCGCCGGCGCTGGCCGCCCTGTCCCAGGTGCTGCGGCTGGAGCCGAGCCGCCGCGCCGGCGTCGTGTTCCCGCTGCAGAAGCTGGAGCGGTACCTGGCGCCCGGCGCCGACACGGAGCGGTTCCGCCTCTTCCAGCCCGGCCTGGCCGCCCTGCAGCGCGCCGAGCAGCTCTTCAGGCCCGGCCACGGCCACGCCATCGAGTACGTGAGCTCGGCCGTCCGCATGGGCCATGCCCCGCCGCCCGGGCCGCCCGAGGTGAGGGACCCGCGGGGCCGCACGGCGCTGTCCCCCGGCGCCGTCCCCAAAGGCTGACCAAGGTCCAGGTGCCCCTGCCCGGCGTGGGTGCGGGGCGCTGGGCAGGTGTGGAAATGCTCCGTGCCTCCCCGCTGCAGGTGTGCTTCATCGGCCGCAGCAACGTGGGCAAGTCGTCTTTAATCCGAGCCTTGTTTTCCCTGGCCCCTGAGGTGGAGGTCAGAGTGTCAAAAACTCCGGTAAGGCCCGTTCTCAGCCCCGTTCGCAGCGCGCCTCCCGGTAAGCCCCGTTCTCAACCCACCTCCTGCACGGTCAGAGGCCAGTGCCAGCCGCAGAGCAGGGCTGAGGACAGGGGGGGTCAGTTTCTCAGTAACTTGAAGAGTCCGTCAGAAGGTGCCAACCACAGCGGCCGGCAGCTCGGAGCTGGCGCAGGCCGTGCAGCAGCGAAGGAAAGGTGGCAGGAGCCCCGGCTGCTCCCTGCCCAGGGCCAGCGCGGGCACCGGACAGAAGGGCTGCACCTGGGCAGATGTGCCATAAAGCCCTTTGGGGAAGAGCCGAGCGCAGTGACCCATGAAGGTTTTTAGTCTGTTTTAAGGCTAGAGCCGCACAGGATCGCTCCAAGGATGAGCGACTGGGCAGCTTAAAGCAACAGAGACATTTCTGCAGCCTTCCCTGCGCAGGTGGGGTACAGTACAGAGC
Source organism: Falco naumanni (assembly GCF_017639655.2). Classification (NCBI taxonomy): domain Eukaryota; kingdom Metazoa; phylum Chordata; class Aves; order Falconiformes; family Falconidae; genus Falco; species Falco naumanni. Next base: position 6,938,531 of record NC_054058.1, on the reverse strand, counting down.
TGTTTTGCAGGGCAGCCCCTAGTCCGCTCCTCAAACCACCTTTTTAAAAGCACCCCCTTCCTTCATCTTACCTAAATCCTCTCCCTAGGGCCATACCAAGAAGATGAATTTCTTCAAAGTAGGGAAGTACTTTACTGTGGTGGATATGCCAGGATACGGCTACCGTGCCCCGCAAGACTTTGTGGAGATGGTGGAGGCCTATCTGCAGGAGCGGCACAAGTAAGGGACTTGCCTGTACCTTCACAGAGCAATGGAAGCCAGATGCCTGTATACAACGTCATGTAATTCGGTGAAAAAATGCAGAAGGGGTAGCTACTTCCAGTGGTAGTATTGATTAGTTCACATGTCATTTCACTGGGAACCTCGTTCGTGCTTAGAGAGATCAAACCAGCAGCAAATATCGAGGTGCTGCTCCATGCTGACCCTCGGTTTCCTTGCATGGCTTTTCTTGGCTCTTCCCCTCCCCGGATCCCATGTTACTTGTTCCATGCTGACCCTCACCTCACATGCATGGCTTTTCTTGGCTCTTCCTATCCCTGGATCCCGTGTGACTTATTCTTGGTTATGAATTTGGAAGTAGCAGAGCAGGCATGAAAAAAATGGTGGTTATTACTGTTGCTTGTATTTCTGGCAGCCTGAAGAGGACTTTTCTATTAGTTGATGGTGTAGTAGGACTCCAGAAAAAAGATCATATTGCTGTAGAGATGCTGGAAGAGTTTGGGATTCCCTATGTGGTAGGTAATGCTTTGTTCTCGTGTTGGTTATAAACTACAGATAATCTGTAAAGGTGTGTACCCGCTACCAGAGCTTATGCAAGGTGTCCTACCTAAGTAAAAAAAACACACACACACACCTTACTGCTAATAAAACAGGGCTAAAATATGTTGAGGGCGGCAAGTGGGATTTAAAGGATTTTTTGCTTGATTTATTAAGTGGACTTTTTTTTTTTTTTCTCAGTGCTCAGCTTAAGCTTGAGAAGGTCCACTCCTTATGCAGACTATAGAACTGTTTCAGTGAACTGCATTATACCATTTTTTCCCCCCTAGATACAACCCAGAGCTTTCAGCTTGCCTTGCAAGATGGCTCAGACTCTTAGAGATGTTCCAGACTAGCAACCAAATAATCTCCTTTTCCTCTTTTAATCCTCCCTTTCTGGATCCATGCAGATGGTGTTAACAAAAATTGACCGTGCTTCCAGAGGACTGTTGTTAAAGAATGTACTGGAAATCCAGGAGTTTGTAAAGGAGAAAACTCAGGGATGCTTTCCTCAGCTATTCCTGGTCAGGTAAAGCTCTTCTCTGTTGCCGTTGCCTTTCAGGTGATGATTTTGATAGGGCAAACTACCTGAAACGGGTCTGTCTGCTCTAGAGGTGGCACTTCTCTGTGTCCTGAGGATGGACGGTGGGCTGCTGATGGGGAAGCACCCCTTTCCTTCTTCCCCCTCCTCTACAAGCGAGTGGGAGTTCCAGTTTCAAAGCTGCTTCTTCCTTTGGCCTTTCTCCGAGGGGGCAGCAGTCCCTGTGCTGCGTGCTAGTGGGCTTTGCCATTCTGTTTGGACTCGCGTTGACAGTAGCAAGCTGTCTGATTTACACAGCTGTGGTGCTTGCTCTCGCCAAGGTTGTACTGCACTGCAGGAAATGTGATTTCATACAGCCAGTAGCTGGGTTTGCTTGCATTACTCCAAGACACAGCAGTATCTGGCACTGCACACCCATGCCTTTGTTTCCACAGTTCTCTGGAGTTTTCGGGGGTTCACTTGCTAAGATGCTTTGTAGCCCATGTTACTGGAAACCTGCCTGCTGTAGAGGCCAGCTGAAAAGACAGGCTCCTGATCTGCTCAGCTCATCCAGAACAAAAGGTACCAAAACCAGAGGTCTGGGTTTTTGCTGTAAAAAGCCCAAGGTACTAGAATTCATTTTTAGATAAACTTGTATAAATTTCTGGATAAACTAGTATTTCTAACACTAAGCTTTTTGTGTAATAAATCCATCAATTCAGGAAGTTTGCACTGTGAATGAATCCAGGTTGTTATAAGACTGTTTTATAAAACCTACATGATTGTGCTGAGGACAAAAAAGCAAAGAGAACCTCCAAAGAGAAGCTCAGTTTTAATACAGCATTTCCTCTCCCTCCACCAAAATGTTCAAAAAGCTACCACCGCATGCCTGAGCTCTGCTCTATGTAGGATACGAGAATAGTCTAGTAATCTCATTACTAAAGACACATTTAGTTTAGGGAATAAAAACCGTAGCCCTAACATTAGGCAAACTGTACTTGCCCAGTTTAATTGAATGATACGCAGAGGTTTACTTCTCTCAGCTTACATAGCGTGGGCCAAAAACTAGTGCCTGTGCAACCTGCCTGCTCTGAGGCAATCTAGAGTGGAAATAGCCAGTTGTCTGTGAAGGTGTGTGTAGCACTTCTTATATATTTTACTTTGTAACTTTTTGCACATTCGATAGGTGCAGCATGACAGCACAGGTTGCCTGTTCCTGTTCCCGGTGTGTGAAGGAAAGGACATATCTTTAATGGGGTCTGCTTTTTGATTACTGTTGGCTTGAAACAAAATGGAATAAAAGACTGACATCTAGGGGAACGCCCTCCTTCTGCACTTTATCATGAGTCAGTGCTACATCTGTCTTTAATCCAGCTGCACTCAGACGTCCTGCAGCTGCACCTAGATGAATTGTCAGAGATGAGACATCCTGTCCGTTATCTGCATCTGTTCTACCCTGGCAGCTGAAGCAAAATACTGATGTCCTGTACTCTGTGAGCTGCTACTGTGCACCTGAAGAACTATCCCCCACAGCAGCTGGGTCTGCTTCAAAGCAGCTGAAGCTGTCCAGTTACAAGGTACAGAATCAGACAAAAGGGCTGCCATCAACAGCAGTAGTTGTACAGGAGAATTCAGAGCAAAGCTGTTGTGCGCCTCCATCAAACTAGAACTCAGTCTTGTCACATCAGCATTGATGAATGTGGGTATGCACTTCTCAAAGTTACTTATATTAAGTGTTAAACCTCAAGAAAGGGCAGTTCTTTTTTGTAAACCACTGTGAGGGCGAGAAGGTGGTATTTCTAGTGTTTTCTTTCATTATGGGATTTCTTGTAACTCATACTAGACACGAGGTGAATCTGTTTTCAACATACACGTAAGAAGTGGGGGGCATAAGGAATGCAGCAGAAAGATGTAGATCTCTAGCTTCCACATCTTAGCAGAGATCAAACCCGTAACTGATTTAATATTTTACCTCTAATTGCAAACCAGCCTGTGGGATGCTTGATCCTAGGGGGAAGTGCAGTAGTATCTAGACGGATGGAACAGGTGCAGGTAAACACTCCAGGAACAATACTTTCTCAGTATCTTAAAAAAGGGTTCTTCCAAAAGCATCAATCTCGTCAATGCCTTAACCTTGACTGAAGAGCTTCTGAAAATAAGCCTGTATATGTCAAAAAGTGCAATTCGTGTTTTAGTCTCTCTTCAGAACAAAACCCCTTAGAGTGCTCGGAAGGCTTCTATTAACTGCTTAAATACATAAAATAGGCCTGATAAATCCATTTGTATTACAAGTGCTTTCAAATGGCACTAGACTGTGAATTGGACTGCACAGTCCTTGAGTGTGTGTGTACTGTTGCCTTGAGGTGTCCTTAGCAGAAGCCATGAGGCGCTAGGTCATACATACATGTTTTCTAACAGCTGTACTAGAAACAGCAGGTATCGTTTTATCCTGAAGAACCACCTTTACCTCTGGACTGGACACATGTTTTCTGCTGTGTTGGTCAAGAGATCTTCATTCGCAAGTGCTTCAAACACTGGAATAACTCTTGCATTTTTGCTCAGCCAACTGCAGGGAAGAACACCACAGTTTGTTACGCTCAAGAATCCGTGCCCCTGTGACAGGTAAGATAGTAAATAAAATCAAGTCCTCTCCTTCACCTAAACATTAAAACTTAAATGTCAGTGCCTTCATGGGAACATGCTTTGGGTAAACAGGTGTCTGACAGCAGCAGACTTTCTTGCCAAGTTCTTAAGGAACATGCTGTGTTGCGGAGTGAGGAACTGCACTTTCTCAGGCCAGGGACACAAAAGCTCTCCCTTTCTTTTTCCCCACTCATTGATCAGTGGTGGGCCTACAGCATACTGAAGCAGTAGAGATCATTTCAGTTTTAAATGCTTTTGATGTCTTAAATCGTTTGTAGTGCATACACTATACTGCAGGCACTCAGCATTACCTTGTAAAACTTTGCCTCTTCTGCACCTGTTACGTACAGAAATGGTGTAGAGTACTAGCTTCTATGGAAGTGTTTCACCTTGTGCAATCTTCTCCGGCCTTTCAGCAGTACTTTCTGCTTTGTCTTCCTCTGCTGTGTCTGGTCTAGTCTGTCACAGTAACCCTGGCACTGTAAAGCCAGTCTTTTTGCAACAGTCCCCTAGAGCCACTATAGCATAGAATGCATTTTAGTAGGGACCTTGACCAGATACTACGTCGATAATTCTATTTAATGTTAATGAAGTAACCTGAAAAAGTTTCTTAAGTTATTTGAAAAGCAGAGGGTTGGATTTTTAGCAGGTAGGCATTTCAGATTCAGCCTCTCTAGAGGCATTTAGACAGAGAGGCAACATGCTATAAGGCAGAAGGAGCTCCGTTTACTGTCACTTGAAAGGTTGTTTCAGTGTTGCCTTCTTTCACTCTTTGTCACAAGTCTTGCTCCTTGGGCTCAGCATTATTTTCATACTGTGCTCAGAACTAGGATGTAGTAGTACAGTATGAAACAAATTTTGGATGCTGAACAGAAAGTGCCAAGTGTTAAATACAGACAATTCATTTTGCATTAAGTGGGGTGGCTGCCCATGAGAAGCAAGATACCTCCCTCAACTATCAAAGTTTCTGGCTAGGGAGGAAAGAGAATTTTAGCAGCAGCTAAGTTTCCAGTCTGTATCACTGGCTAATCCTGCTCCTGCTGGAGAGTACTTTAGTACCTGCTTATCCCAGCTATAACATGATACTGTATATTACGGAGAAACTAGCTTTTTCTGTGCAAGCAGCGACAAACCCCAGAAGACATACAGCATCTTAATTCACTCTCCTGCTTAAATGTTTTGGAAACAGAATAAAAGACCAGAACCCATTTACAGAAGAGGCAAAGGAGGGAGGAATAAGTTGTGGGATTTGTGCCGTGCAATGAGGAAAGGAACAGAAGAAAAGGCAAACTGATCTTACATGACATCCCAAAATAAAAATGACTAGTTAATAAATTGAGAGGTGTGACTTACCTCTACAGCCCTCTATATGAGAAGCCAGCCTCTCCACAATATGCTATCACCAGTCCTGTAACTTCCTTTTATTTTCATCTGATGCATTTACAGCCAGTGGGTATCTAAAGGCACCACCAATAAACAGTAAATTAAGCATCCCTCCCTTATCTGCACAAGTGATTTTAATATTGGGTTTAGTAACTGCAATTTGATCTGCTCCTAAGAACTGGCCACGGCATTAAGGCAGTATGCACAGCTGTATTTTAACACTAACGCTGTCCAAGCACCTGTGAAATGCTTGACCTCCATCTACTTCAGATAGAATTAGTCTGCTTTTAAGGCACAGCAAACTGTTCTGCTCAATAAGGTCATTATTGAGCAGTCGTCAACTGTTTAGTTAAACATACAGCAGATTTTTTCAGGGAAGGTAGTTCATATTTTTATATTCTAATAATCTGCAATGCCATTTGTGCACCTTGTGGCACATTTACCAAATTTATACAAGACAATAAATCCACCACTTCCACAGACATAGCTACTTAAACCAGTATTTTCTTGGAAAACCAGTGAGAATGATGAAAAACATATTATGCCAAGAAGTAGTAGGGGGAGTGAGGGGCAGGGAATAAATCTCATTGCTTTTCTTGCTAATGCTGCTTCCCAAGAAGTTATTCTCCACTGGCTGGTGTGTGACAAATACAGCACTGCTGGTCTGTTGCCCTCGCCCCTGATGCAGGCACAGAATGGGGTGTCTAGCCCTAACTCCACCAGGGAAGGCTATTTAGACTCAGACACTGAAAGGTGCTGTACTCACTCCTTTTGAATTCATTCCTTGGGATCCAACTGTGCTTCATCAAGACTCTCTGGCTGTACTCTACAGCATGTTTTTGTTTCTCCGGTGTCTGCCCCTCAGCTGCACCTTTCCCTTCTTCTTCAGCTCCCTAGAGAAAAGCTTTTGTTCAAACTGAACTTGGCAAGGCAGTTACTACACTGGGAGAGCGAGCCTCCTGCTGGAGACATGATGGATTTTTCTTGATAAGGAAAAATTTCTTTTAAGACAAATTTTTTCCTTAAACCAAAACCTGGCAAAGGCACAAGAAACTTGTATTTCTCAGGCATCAACAAAACTAGCTTAACTGCTCACAACAATTTATGAAGGATATAAGCTATTGCACAATTCAGAAGTATTATTGAACAGGGCGAAACAAATGCACTGAGATCAAAGCCCACATAGATTCTGTAGGACTTCAGAACAACAGCTGCCTTTCTGCTAAACGTGATAAAAAACATTGCACTGATATTTAAAGATTCTTTTTCTTCAAAAAAAAAATTGGCTTGGGAAACCTGGTACTTGGCCCCCAATTCCAAGAGACATTTCAGAAATTCTACAAACTGATGATGGAAAAAATGAAATAACGAACAATACTCACAAACCTCGGGGAAGGTTTGGCAGGTAGATCTGTAAAATAAGCCACACTCGATGGCAGTTTGCACACTGTCAGAAGGTACTGCTGGCAGCTTTGGCCCATAGCAGCCAGGGTTCAGGTGGCCAAAGTATTTATAAATTTGGGATAAATAGTTTTGGACAACTTTTAAAGACCATTCTAACAAAAAAATATTTCTTTTCTTCCGTCCTTAGTGGTTCCCCAGCATGACTTCTGAGGCATAACTAAGACATTTGTTCTAGACCTGGTACTCTAAAGAACTTCACCAACAATATTAAGAGTATTGTAAGCAACTTAAAAATAATGCAGTAAAACTAATAAGAAACTTTTTTTACAGTATAAAATATATCAATGTTAAAGTTTCTTTAAGATGTTAAGAAACACTAACAGGTGTCCAAGCTGATGAGGCTAAATCTTGTTCAAGCCTTAGATGTTAAATTACAAAGAAACACAGTTCTCTTTGCAGCTCCAGGTGGGAACCTAAGCACAAATTCAAGTTACATGGCATGGTGCAGAGGCCGTTTTTTTTATAACCTAGCTGAAAAGGGCATTACTTAAGCAACCGATCTGTGTCCATTTCCCTTTGTTTGCCACTCCTCTGGTTTGGGGGTTTTTTAAACCTAGTTTACGCTAACAGTATGAAACATACCTCACAAAAAAAAAAAAAAAAGTTTATTTAGATGTTGATAGGACTCAAGTATTATATAGAAGGAAAAGAGAATTTGTGAGTCACATTGTACTTGTTTGGCTTAGGGGAAGTCATCCTGCGCTGTGTTTAGCCCCAAGAGTGAGGGACTGTCACAGCAAGGGCTTCTAGATTCCAGTGCAGACTCCTCCACTGAGCACTCGGTTACAGCAGGAAGCAAGCAGCATACACAGAAGTTACCACCACACACATTGATTTCAGTCCTACTTTTGATGCAAGAGTGAACTCTAGCCTCGCAGTTGAAGTTAGTTTCCAGGTTTTGGCCATGGGAAACTGCCACGCCTGTGGGGATTACCTTCAGTTTCCAAGTTGTTTGGTCATAGTCAATTGTGCTTCAATGTGTGAAGTACTGAGAACTAGGAAAAGGAGAAACTTAAGTGAAAAGGCTACACATCCATTCACGTTTCCTTAAATCCAGAGTTCATGAAGAACATATTTTCTTTTTGGATTTCCACCCTCACTGTCAAGCACAGCAAAAGCATCTCATTCCATCTCTTTACACCTGCCAGCAGTTTCACTCACCAGCTCTTTGCCCTTAGTATACTTCAGTTCTCAGAGCCATCAGTTACTTCACCAAAAAAAAAAGAGTAAGTCCATTCCCTTTCCTGTAGGTTATTATTACAAGCATAATCTCGAATTTATTGATCTAAAATCATTTACCATGTTAGAAAGCAAACGCTCTTCTTTCACAGTGCTCAAATTCAAATCACTTGCCAAGCATGGATGCATGTTCCGTGTTCACTATATAAAGCGAGGAGGAAGAACTTACCCCAAATCATGCTAAAAATCAGAAACAAGAATAAAACCCAGTGTTTTGACTTGGCTAAGCCAAATCAGTTCCACACGCAAACAGTAAAACAAGCTGTCCTTTTCTCCCTTTCTACCTATATTTACTTAGCCCATAGTTAAAACCTTAGCATGTTGTAAGAACATGTACCAATGCCATCAGAAAAGAAAAAAACCCCACAAGTTTATTATCACCTTTTTTTTTCTTTTTGAATGGCCTAAAAGCTATAAAGTCTTAAAGTATTTAGAATTCATAGATTACAAGGACATTTACTTCTAGGAAGCCTTTTCCTGACAGGACAAGCAACTCCATACTGTAACTGCACCAGTATCATACCTTATATTGTGAAGTTTCATCTTCAGTTTATCCTGAACAGACCTGGGCAGCAGCAAACACATGTTCTCTCCCAAGTCACAGATGATCTGAAAGGGAAATTCCAGAGTTCATTTGAGATCCTCTTTCCATAAAACCCTGTCACAAAGTGGTGTGCAATCTTTCAACTTCTTAGTACCAGCAAAAAAACCCCAGACCCACTGACTTCCATGTCACACCCTAGCCACTATTTTTCATAAAATGAAAGTCAGAAATTGGTTTTGAGCTTTGATACAGCACATTCGCTGTTTTTCATATTTGCAGAATACAAATAATACTCAGTGTATTACAAGTGCACAGGAACTGTCAGCTTCAAGTCGCAAACTCGCAGCCAAAGTCCATGAGGAAGTTGCTCTCACATTAGCTGTTCCAGAATTACCTGTTACAAGGATAAATGTGCCTTCTTCAAAAACTTTGGGATGAGAGGAGAGGCCAGTAGGCATGACAGCATGGTGGGAGCACGCTAGAGACCACCCAACCAGGGCAGGAAAGCGGATGGACACTTCCCCCCCTCTTTAAGCAACTCTGGGAAGTCTCTGTATCAGACTCAGGTTCTCACGGGCAACTTGAACCTCCCTGACATTTGCTGGAAGGGCAACAGGATGAGACACAAGCAGTCAGGATTTCTGTAGGGTGTCAGGAATAGCTTCGTGATACAGGTATTGGATGGGCCACCCAGGGGTCACCTACTAACACTACTCACTAACAAAGGAACAACTTGCTGAGGACATGGTAATCAACTTGGCTGCAGCAGCAATGCAATAGTGGACTTGAGGATCCTGAGGAGAGCGATGAAAGAGAGTAGCAGATCCTGGACCTCAGCTCATTCAGGGAACAACCACATGGGATCCCATGGGATGCAGCTCTGAAGGACAAGAAAGCTTGACAGTTGGCAGTCTTCAATGAGAGCATCTTCCAAGCACAAGAACGAGCCATCCTCATACTCAGACAAGCAGGCATACCAGGAGATAACTGGCTGCACTGGGAACCCATGACGGAGCTCCAACATAAAAAGGCAGCATTTAAGAGGTGAAAACAAGGACAGGCTACAAAAGAGGAATTTAGAAGCTTTCCCCAGGTGTGCAGAGATGGTGTGAGGCAAGCCAGAACTCAGCTGCAGCTGTGACTTGTGAAGGACATGAAAAGCAACCAGAACTTCCGCAGTTACACTGGTAGTAAAAAGCCGAACAAGGGAAATACAGTCCTGTTGCTAAAGCAGGTGGGTCATATGTCCTAATCCTCTGCTTGTCTTTACCAAAAACGTCTCCCAGGCCTTTGGAAAATCTAAAAGGATTCAAGAGCGGAGCTGCCAGTGGACAAGGATCAGGCTAGGGGTTACTTGAGTAAGCTGGACCCGTACAAGTTCATGTGAACTGACAGGCTACATCTGAGGGTGCCGAGAGAGCTGGGCGACGTCCTTGCAAGGCGGAGATCCCTGATGACTGGAAGAAAGTAAATGTTGCACCCATCTTCAAAGATGTCAAAAGAACAATTCAGGGAGCTGCGGATTCAGCCAGCCTCACCTCTGTCCCTGGGATAATCATGGAGTGAGTTACCTTGGAACATATTTCTGGGCACATGAAGGAGAATGGATTTGGAGAGTGCATGAATTTATCAAGGGTAAATCATGCCTGACCAACCCAACTGCTTTCTATGACAAAATGACCAGATTTTTGTATGAGGAGAGAATAGCAGATGTCATATACCCCAGATTTATCAAGTCTTTCTACATTATCTCCTGCAATATTTTATTCAGATTAGGACATTATAGTCTGGACATGTGCACAACTAGATCAGTAAAACCTAGTTGGATAATTGGGCTCAGAGGGTAGAAGTCAGTGGGTCATACTCCACCTGCATGGCAGTTAGAAGTGGGACACTATAAGGGTCTACCTTGGGATGTGTCCAGTTTAACATTTTTACAAGTCATCTGGAGGAGGTGCATTCCTACCAAACGGTCATATGGCACCAAACTGGGGAAAGCAGCTGACACACTCGAGGGCAGGGCTGCCTTTGAGAGGGACTTGGGAGAGCTGGTGCAAGGGCTGACAGCAACCTTACGAAATTCAACAAGGGCAAGTGCAAGTCTTGCTGAAGGGATGGAAGAGCCCCTGGCAACCGCACAGGCCAGAGACTTGACTGTTTAGGAGAAGACAACCTTTCTGACTTCATGGCTGATCCTCTTTTCCAGCAGGGGAACAGAGTAGACACCTCTCGAGGTCCCTTTTCAAACCTCATTATCCTGATCTAACAACCTAATAAAGAGCATCACATACAGATTCGGGGAGGGTCACCAAATCCATCTCAGAGTAACTCCTTTGCAGCACAGCTTCAATGTGAAGAATTACAACGTTTGGTTTTGGAAAATTAAAAAAGAAATTACAGGGAGAAAAGGCTCGTAGCATCCCTGCTTCCACAGTAACAGAATTTTACAGGCTAGAGCACACCCATCTGCAAAGCTATTTGCTTTACAGTTATTTATACAGTTACTAGCAACAGTGAACGATGCAAGGTAAACAATCCATACGCTGCCTTCTTCTTGCGGTCCCTGAACTGCCCCTTTCCTACCTGCTTCTGGGCCAAGGCAGGTGCCTGTATAACCCAGCCCCAAGCCGTGGGGTTCCCAGCTTCCCCCGGCGCCCCGATACCGGCAGGGGCTGGGCGGACGGGGGCAGCCCCCCAGCCTGGCAGCGGGGCACTCGCCAGCCCTACCCCGTGTTCCTTCCGTGCATCCACCCCCCTCCGCCCAGGGCAGCATCAACCCGACCCCCGGCGAGGGCAGCGAGCGCTCGTCCGGGCTGCAGGCGGTCACACGGGCAGCTACCGCAGGCAGGGAGCTGAAGCGAAACCCCAGGTCTGCACCTACAAAGCATTGCACTGCACAATTTTTTATTTTGCCCCTGAAGAAAACGCGCTGTATTAAAATGCTCCAGATACCAAAGCAGCTAGAAAGAACGCGGCCTCCCACGTAACAATTGCGGCCGGTTCGGTCCCCCAACGGCCGCGCTCCCGGGGCCCGCAGCACCTTCTCGCCGGCGCAGCAGCCGCCTCCCCAGAGAAACCCGGCCGCTCCGGCACCCTCGGAGAGCGAGCGGTACCGGCGGGCGGCAGCGCCTCAGCCGGCGCCCACAGCCCGCCCGGCGCGCAGCCACCGGCGCAGCCGATGATGCAGCCGCAGCCGGCCAAGGCCGACAGCACGGTCCCCAGTGCCGCCCCCGGCACCGCCCCGGCACCGCCGGGCGCAGCCCCCGCCGGCTGCGGGCAGCGGAAGCGGAAGCGCCGCCCCGGCAGCAGGTGTGGCCATGGCGGACGAGGAGGAGGACGCGCCGGTGAGTGGGGGCCGGGGGGGCAGCGCTTCCCGCTGGGGTCGGGGTCGGGGTCCCCCCGCCGCCCTGGGCGCTGACGCGGCCTCTCCTCCGCTGTGCCCCGTCTAGTTCGAAGAAGACGCGGAGGAGGCCGGCGGGGGCCTGGACGGCGGGCAAGGCAAGAGGAAGAGGCTGTTCTCCAAAGAACGTGAGTGGAGCCGGGCCAGGACGCCCTGCCCTGGCGGTCACCCGCCGCGGCTTTTAGGGACCATGTCCCTTCCCCAAACACGGCTGAAACCGTCGTGGTGGCTACGGAGTGCCCGAACTCCGGTTTCCATAGCCAAAGGGCAGCTTGCATCCTGCGCTCTGGCTGAAAGCACAGCAAGCTGTTGCCTAGATCCCCCTATAAAATATCGCTAATGCATCCTCTGAACCGAACTGTGCCAACGGTGAGTTGCACGGTCAGTCGGCGGTAGGCTAAATACGTATTTAAAGAGTCTGTCATCAGGCACGCTCTTCTGTACGCGCAGCACTGGGCTTCTGTTGGCTTCTGTCTGCCTGCTTATTTCCTGCATGTTTGCTCAAGAATTGTCCAGCCCAGCAAAAAAAAAAAAACAAAACATGCCATCCTGGTGCATGGATGTGCTGCTGGTGAGCTCTATCTAGATGTGTGCTGCTGACGGTGCTGAATGGATGAAAGAAGCCTCACGTTGTTTCTTTCTGCAGTAAGATGCATGATGTATGGATTCGGGGATGACCAGAACCCTTACACAGAATCAGTGGATATTCTCGAGGACCTGGTGATAGAGTTTATCACAGAAATGGTAAGTTGGCTGTAGACGGCATGGTCAACACATCCTCACCAAAACTTTAATCTTAGAAGGTTAATACTTCCAGCTCAAATACTGCGTTATTCCAGGCCCAAAACTCTGATGCTAGTCAGAAAAAGCCACACGTAAACTTTGCTCTTCCAAGATTAAGGCAAAATTCATCCATCTTGCTCCATGTGCATTTAGAAGTGTCTGAATTCCTTAAGGAGCAGCTAGATCAGTACTGTAAGGGGAGGAACACACAGCTGACGTTGGGGTGCACTGCAGCATCGCTCTGGGTGCAGCTGACAAAAGACGAGGCTCAGCTCTGAGTCTGGCAGCTTTCTGTGTTCTCCCGGTGTCTTTACATGGGTGGGAATGTAGCTGTGCACTATAAAAGAAATGCCTGAAGCCATCACTCTTCCAGATATTTGGATACTGTATGAAAGTTTGTTTTGTTTTTTTTTTTTTAAAAAAAGTTATTCCTACTCTTTGTGGATCCCTTTTCTTTGAAAGGCTGGCCCTGCCTTTCCTCAGCAAAATGCCCTCAACTGTCCTGTGATATAGTTACCTCACATTGCTTCCAAGTTCTGCCTGATGCTGTTTGTCTCCGAGCACTCTGCAGGCTGGGTGTCCTACATGTGATCTGGCTTTAGTTTTGATGCCATTATGGTTACGTGTGTATAGTGGTGTGTGCTGGGTGTGACAGGTAGCTGGGGACAGCAGAGCGGCCGCAAGTCCATGGCTTACTGGGAAGCTCTCCTGTGAGTAGGATAATGGTGCCCAGATCCTGCAGTTGCTTACTTTTTGATTATAAAATGACTGAAAATGAAGTGGTATGGAGAGCTTAAAAAAATTTAAGGGGCAAAGGGACCCTGCTGACTTTCCTCTTTTCCTCCCACAGACACACAAGGCCATGTCAATTGGGCGGCAGGGTCGTGTACAGGTTGAGGACATTGTCTTTCTAATACGCAAGGATCCACGGAAGTTTGCCAGAGTTAAAGACCTCCTAACTATGAACGAAGAACTGAAACGAGCCAGAAAGGCCTTTGATGAAGCGAACTATGGATCTTGATTCTGTGCACGAGCTGCACTGGGGCATTACTTGAGCACCTGCTGCCCAAAAGGAACACTGTATGTTGTTTATTGTTTGGAGGGGTTGTTCGGGATGGTCACTGCTGGGATGGCTGCCCTCACTTTGAGTCTTTTCTGAGAAGTCTTCAAGCAGCTGAATGCTGTTGATTTTATGTGGTATACTTGGGTAATTTTATACCATTTTATGGAATGGGAAAAGACCTCTAACAATTCTTGTAAAATGTTACAAAACAGTCTGAAGTAAGACTGTGTTGGGTCAGGTATCTAGGGGGCTACTGGCTAGTGGTTCTCTATAGCTGTTTGAGTTACCACTAGGTGTTCCTGTGACAGGACACCTAGAAAATGAAGCTTGGTTAATGGGACATAGTTCAGGCTTGAAGACTATTATAGAAGTTCTTCTCTTTGCTCTGTGTAAGTGTTCTTTGAATAAAACATTTTAAGTTTGTGCCTATTCCTCCTAACTAAACCTACAATGATAATTCACACAATGTGCATAATACAGGGGGTTTGGCACTTAATGGGTTAGGAAGGTTATATTTTTCCTTCCGGCCTAGGGGGCAAAAGTGTTTTGTTTTCTACCACTGTTAAGCCTAGTAAATTGAAGTTAACCTATTCCAGGTTTACTTGAACTTACAGCCTTTCCTTAGTCCTGTAAGGCAGGTGCTCTACAATAAAGCAGACTCACATTCTTCATGCTGAGACAATTTTTTTCTTATCTGGTGATCTTAGGACTTACTTAGAGCCTGGTGTAAAGCAGCAACCCCATGGCTTGTTTTAACATTATTTCATTAATACATGTTGGAGTAGCTGTGCCTTGCATTACCAAGCAGGCAGAACTGCACTTAAATTAAAAATATTTCAGGACAGCGAGAAACATGTTCACCAGTCAGGAGTTTACTGTTGTAGGTCACAGCTGTGCTTTCCCCTATTTCTGGAGCAGCTCAGAGGCAGCAGGTTCAGTTAAATCCTCATTTCAGGGTAAGGAAAATAAATGCTGAACAGTGCTAATATTGCAAGTCAACACTGTCCCCTATACAAGCGGCACAGAAGGAAGGGTGGAAGACTGCTTCCTTGGAAAAGTGGCAGGAAGTCTTTTGTCCTAAGCAGCAGTAAGTGAACAGCTGCAGCCATCTGCCATGGGACAGTAACTATTTGCATGGTGGATCTGACAGCTTAACATGGTTAAGCAACAGAGAAGGAACACTAAACTCAATGTCACAGTTCCTCGACAAGGCTAGGTAAAAGGATGAAGACTACACAGCTCTTTGAAACACCCCTTCCATAAAAAAAGAAAAGCTGTTTTACAAAAAAAAACCATAAAATCGTTTCTACTTTCTTAGCAGAACTCGGGATGCAAGTTACCAAGACACCATTAGGGTTCTGAGGGTTTTATTTAAAAAAAAAACAAACTGGAATTACTTGACACTCTCTTCCTTGCAAGTCCAGGGTCAGACACCCATCGCTGCAAAAATAGAATCAATATCCATGTTCTCAGTAGCTTCTTTCCACACAGGGCCTAGGCTTCTTTCCAGAAGCAGCTGCTTAGGGGTGCCTGCTGTGCTTAGTTTGACAGAGCCTGTATCAGCATTGGAACAGCCTTCCTGACTCAGAGGTCGATCCTGGTAAGCTGGGAGGATGGGTGATGCACTGCTCTTACAGACTCCAGAAAACTCAGAAGGTTTTTGCCAAACAGTTTTCGAAGTCCTCTTCAGGCACACAGATGATTTGAGCCTCCTTCGACAGAACCATGCCCTGCGGTACTGCTTTGGCCAGCGTGCGTTTTGTGACCCATATAGGAGACATTTACGGACAGATGTCTTGACACAGCACAGTTTTTTCTTCAAGCTTAAGGGGAGGAAGGTGCACAAAACAATTATCAGCTGCTAATGTGTTAATTTCATTTGGGGTTTGGAGAAATTTGGTTATTAGCCTTCTCAACCATTTCCCTTGTCATACCAGTGAGATGTAACAGCACCTTGAACCACAGTAGCCAGGGCATTCTGAAGACAGACAACACCCCTTGCATCATATTATGCACCATCACCACGATTAAACATGCACATGATTTAAATTGCATTTTCATCCTCCCTCTTAAGTATTTGCACATTTGTTAGCCTTTTAAATCCTTCCACAAATGACCAAAGTTAAACAGAATGTCCATGTCAGAGCATCTAGTAACCTAAACCAGTGATCCTGTTAGAGTTTAAAACGAATGGGTTATACCACTGCATTTCTCTACACTGTAGCAAAGTACATAGTATTAAAACATAAAGTGTCAGACCATAAACGCCACGCGCATGCAAAATTACCTGTATCCTTGAGCCTCCACGTGGTGCAGCCGGTTGCTTTTCAACAACTTGTTACGCAGAAAGTAAGTTTCTGGTTTGAATTTGTTGCCTCTGCACCACTGAATAGTTTTTCTGAGTGCCTCCGACAGCTCCCCAAACGACGCAGCTGCTTGGACCATTTGTACAAGAGATCCAGTGTGCTGCAGTTTTGCTATACGAGAGGAAAGTGATGCCGACTTTGCTTTAAAAGGTGTCGATGCAATGTTTATACCCTGAAACAAAGAGTAACAGAAATAATTAGTCTTTTAAAACCATGGCATGCCTGATCCTCTGCTGGAGAGGAGCAGAGCACCAAGGTTTTTATGAGAACATTCCTTATTCCCTAAGAAGAAAGTGGAAGAGCAGTCTTGTTTTGTGGAATACAAAAACGAGGCACATAGAATTTGTGTTCCTGTCTCCTACTGACTTGCTGTCTGGTGATTTTACTTGACATACCAACCAATGCTCAAATTCCAGAAATTAGTAGTGATTTTCAGTACAAAGCTTCCACACTAACTTGGGTTGTTAAGACAAGCAAAAAATAAGGCATGGAAAGGGGACATTTTCAATCAGGAGTATCATGTTTTGAGTGAGAGTCTTTGAAGTTAAAAAAACCCCATGTGTAAAGCAGTACCATAGAAACCTCTTGCGCTGGCGGTCTGGATGGTCTAAGTAAGCTCTTCACATCAAACCCCAGGTGCTTCCCTATAAAGAGAGAGGAGAGTTCCCATTAAGAAGGAAAAGCAGTTTCAAGTCTTTGCACAGAGACACCACAGTGCTTTGCCCTGCTGAGCTCTCAGCAGGCTCGCACCTGTACTCAGCGTTTCCAGGCAAACTCAAGGGGACTACACTCATCTCACATGGCAGCTGGCGAGGGATGAAGGGGATATGCAAAGATTTACAGATGGCTCCAAAGGAAAACTTCACGGGCAAAAGCTTCACACAAACACCTGGATGCCTGCAGTCACTGGCCATAGCCCTGACTGCAGGGGAAAACTTGGACATGGCCCAGAACAAGCAAGCACAGGATACTCACATCCTGCACTTACACCCTTATCTACTCTTGTATGGGCTGCAGACAGTGCACTTAGCTTCTCTCACTATCCTTGGGCCCCGTCTATCCAGAAGCAGGAAAACAGAAATAACTGTTTACAGGACCTGCATACTGCATTTAGCATCTGCTTCTCTCCAGGCTGTATCATGTTTAAAAAAAAAAACATAAACCCCAAAACGTCACAATACTGGCATTATCCACAGCTTTATAAAGCGTACACGCAACATTCTCTCCCTCTTCCAAGGACAGAAGAGGGGAGTTTGTACTAGAACCGCACTCTGTAGGTAGTAGAAGTGCTGGGCTCTGTTGGACAGAAGTTGCAGTTAGTCTCTGAGATGTCAGAAACCAGTAGCACTGTGGCACAAGGCTTTACCTCTGCTGGCTCTGGTCACCAGAACTGGCTCTCCGATGTCCGCAGGGCATGGGATGGTAGAGTTTCTCACAGTACTCGTGCAGGTCGCAAAATTTCTCTTTTTCCCAACCTCTGCCACTGGCATTGTTGGGAAGAGCTTCTTCACCCAGCTGGTAGGTTTTTTTGTTGTAAGCATTCTAGCCTTTTGCTTTTTCACCTCAGAAGAAATGTTAACTCCAAGGAAGTTACTGATATCAGAAGGGAAGGTAAAGCCCTTGATATAAGGCATCTGTTGGGTCTCAGATACCAGATGAAGCGATGTCGACAATATGCTGTACAAGGACATGAGACTCTGCAATACACACCTGTACTGAATCCTGAAGAGACAAAACAGAAAGGTGTGGAGTCTCCTCTAGCAAAACCTTGCGCTCTCTAAACAGCTACCTTCAGTTCAAGCAGAAGAGATTCCAAGCTGCCCTTTCTCTATTCCTTCTCAATACAAGATTGTCTTCTTATACTCCACCACCATGCCTTCCTTAATATTAGTTTGAGCTTTAAAGAACTGTTCAAGATCAGAACGTAGCAGTGACTTGGCTAGTAAATCCCTGGTCAGCAGCCCCTCTGCTTCCCTAGAGCTTTGCTCAGTGCCACACCTGGGACTCATCAGGTTCTCAGGTCACATCCAAATCATTTGACATGAGGTCTTCCCCTAAAACCACCCTGCACCAACTCAGGATAATGGTACTATCATACATCATACAATCTTAAGTATTAAGCTCTACGCTTACTGGGGAGAAAAATTTCTTGTGCCAAAGAATATTTTACTAAGTTCTTCCATGCAACGCTGTTACTCCCTCAACTGCAGACAGCGGTTACTTTCTCGTACTGTGAGACAAGAACACTGATTTCCCTGGTAAACTCAGCAGTACTATAAAACAACTTTATCACAGCCTTCTCGTTTCAGCATGAGGCAGGACTTGCTGCAAAAAGTACCAGATGTTAGTGTTTGTGGCACGCTGGCATTAACAGGGCAATTTTATTAGTGCTGAAGTTAGCTATGAACCAAGAAGAAAGCCTTCCATAACAGCACATAAGAAGTCTCTCTCCACTTTCACATCTCTTCAGGTGCTAGAATCAAGTCCAAAAGGATGGAGGGATCCCCCTCCTCCTCCCAAATGAATAAAGCTCACTCAGCAGCAAGGCCTAATTATAAGCCCTTCTCCCTGACAGGCACATTGAAACAGACAACAAACAAGACAGACTTTAGAATACACAAACCATAGCCGGCTCAACAACCCCGAAGCCACAGTGTTCAAAAGTATGAATTCTTCTGAGCAGAGATGTTTAACGGACAAGCTGAAGATTACACCAGTTAAGGATAAAAAATAAACAGCATGTAATGAGACTTGCTGAACATACCAACTAAAGGCAATTCACAAGGCAACATCCTGGGTAATTTGGGAGATGAGTATCCAGACTTTGGATTGCTCAGGGCCAGAACAGCAGCCTGCCAACAGCCTGAGGTTCCTACGTAATAACTTGAAAATAAGATGTCTGGCTATCAAAGAAACTTCAAGTTGCACATTGAATTACACAGTTGAGTCTGTCAGCAATACAGGGCCTACAGCAAACCTGGTTATGGTCTCACGCGGTGCTGCTGGTGAACTGTAAGAATGTTTTCTTGGTGAAAAAAGGATACAGAAAAGCTTTACAGCAACAGTCCAGTAGACGTAGTATGAGCTTGCAACCTCCCAATACCTTCAGAGCCACAGTTTCCAGCATAGGCTGACTAGGAACTAAGCAGTCCGCCTGGGCTTGGGATTTATTTTTCCTGTGTTGATACAGGGATGAGGAGATGGTTATGATCTAGCATTCCCCCTCTGTAGCTCTGCAGGCTGAGTAAATGGATAGTATAACATACAGGATTACAACACTTACTTGGGAATCAGTTCTGCCAGAGTTTCAATGCAGCCCACCAAGCTCATTTTCCACAGCCGCTTCAAGCATTGATCAACCTAGAAAAAAAGAAAAGTTCTTTGACAGGTATTTTTGAGAGATGGGAACGTCCTGCTCCAAGAATTGTCGCTATACTAAATGACACCTTCCTCTTAGTTTAACAGCATAAATTGCAGGTTTGCATGCTGGAATGTTCTGATACATTCCTATATCAGCACTATGATGAAAAAGGTCCCTTTAACACACTACAGTGAATATGGAATTAAATGATGGGCTGGAGTAGGCCATTGTTAACTGGTGCTGCATGGTTTCCCCTGCTGTATACAACGGCTTTTGGTGTTGGCTTTCAGGAATGAAATTTACATAAATGAAGAAAGCAAGAACAATTCCTGTCCTATTTCAAAACAGTTATTTGAAGATACTAACAATCCCTTTACTGGAAAACTGGTAAGGACTTCACTTTTCATCTTAAAACAGAAAGTGCCTAAGATTATTCTTCCCTCTCCCATTATTATAATTAATTGAAAATTAAATCCCTGTATTACTTGTGTATTCAAATGTGTATAGCTGTACCTACTTCAGGTCTCAGCGTCAGTGGCCGGGAAGCAGCAGTTGCACTGGGGGGGGGGACGACACACAGAGCCAAGGAACCTTCTAAACTCAACCGTGAGGAGACTTGCAGACGACACAAATTCCCCTGCTCCAAAACGCTTTTTGCACGACGCTCCAGGCAGCCGGCGCTACCCCAAAGGCCCTTCAGGGACCAGCGGCTGCCCGGGACCGCTCCTCACCTGCTTCAGGGCCAGGAAGGGCCGGTGCCGCAGCAGCCTGCTGTGGTACACGTAGAGCACGGCCCGCAGGACGCGTCCCTCGGCGGCCAGGCCGGTCCCCGACAGCCGCTTACCGGCGATGCAGCACCGCCGCCGCAGCACCGGCAGCCACCGCACTGCGGGAGGGAGCCAGGAGCGCCTCAGCGCCCGCCGCCGCCCCCCCCACTCACCCCCCGCCCCGACCGCCGGGGCGTCCCGCTCGGCGCCCGGCAGCGCCTTACAACCCCCCCCCCCCCAGCCCCCCCGGGCCGGGCCCGGCCCTCCGCGGGGACCTGCAGGGTGCGTGGCCGCCAGGGCCACCGTCGCGCTGCTCGCGGGCCACGGCACGTCCAGCCGGTTCCACGCCGCCTCGGGCGCCGCCATCTTCCCCGCTGCGGGGGCGGCGCTGCGCAGGGCAGGAGGGAGGCCCCGCGCGGGCGGGACCACGTTACCGGGCCGGGGAGGGGGGGCAGCGGAGCCGACCGAGCCACCCCCGCGGGGGGGTGGGCCGAGCTGCTGCGGGGCTCGGCCTGCGGGCAGCGAGCCCGGGGGAGGCGGCGGGGGCGTGCAGCTGTGTGCCGGGCACCCCGGGGCTGCCGGGGGGAGCTCCCGGCCTTCCCCAGCCGCCTGTGGCCGCGGGGAGCTGCAGGCCCCCACCCGGCAGGGCCGAGCCTGCGAGCAGAGCCCGGCAGGGCCCCAGCGCTGCGGGCGGGAGCGGGAAAGCACCTCTCGGGGGCCCGGCCGGTGCCTGGGGCAGGGCAAGGGCCGCGGGGCCGACCGGAAGGCACCGCCCGGCCGGGGGGGCACGGTGCCTGTGAGCACCCCCCACACGGGCCGGTGATGCCAAGGCCCAGACATCTCGCCAAGGCCCGGAGCCTGACTCTGACATGCTGCGTTCCCAAAATATTATAAATGAGAAAGCAAAGAAATATGAATTATTAGCGTTAATCACACTTTTGACAGCTCACAGTTCCTCAGTGGCTGCCTCCAGAGTTTGGGTTGTTCAGAGCCAGCGCAGCAGCAGCTGAGATGCCCCGCCATGCATCGCAGGCACTGCAGCAGCAACACTGCTGCAGGGATCACACACCCCCCAAACCATGTGATTGCCCCCCAACCCCGGACACTGACACACAGAGTCCAAAGTGTATGTGTGTGTGTGGGGAAACCAACCCCCAAAAATACACCCAAAAAACTGGGTAATTTACTTCACACCAGTAGCTATGTGTACCAGCATTTTCAACCAGGCATGGCCGCGCTGCCCCTGCCCTGCCTGCCTGCTCCCTGCACACGTTGGGTCCCAGCCCCAGCTACTGGGATTTGCTGTGGCAGGGCCAAAGGGTAAAGGCCAGGCAGGAGTGGGACCTTGTGGTGGATGCAGGTTGTTTGCTGTAATGTATTTGTGTTCCCTGAACAGTTTCCCATTAAATGGATTGAATCCTTGTCATCTTCTCCGAGCTCTTCTCCCCTGAGTATATTTCCTGCCTCCTTCACTTTCTGCCTGAAGTTGAATGCACTCTTTTCTCACCTGCCAATATTGGTATTCCAATTAATGTATTTGTTAGAAACAACAGTTAAATTGAGCATTATTTTTGCTCAGTCTTCTATTTAGACTCCATTTTGTTGCATACCTCCTGTTTTCTTTCAAGAAATCTCATATAAATGCAAACTAAAGTGGTGTCCCTTTAAAAATGTAGAGCAAAATTGTCTTTAGTAATTGCACCTGTAGGGAAGAGAGGTGAGAGCAAACTAGGAGGCAGAACTGATAAAAGGCTGCTATGAGCACTTGCCTCTCCTAGAAAGTGGGGTGTTAAGCTTTCTAGGCTAAGAATAGAGACAAAGGGGAAAATGGAGCATCCACAGTGTGAGCAGAGGATTATGAAGGTCTCTATAGCTGAGATTCTGAGGTGTTTTGAACATCCTATAAGCGAGGAGCAAGCCTGGGCTATTTGCTTTCAGTGTTGCTATAAAATGCAGCAGCTGTCTCAGGGGCTGTGCCCGCCACTCCATTCTGTATTCATAAAAGGTCCTGGAAGTATTTTTATCCATGCTGATGGCACTGCTTCCTTCAAGGTGTACCACAAGTCTGGTAAGAGCATAGGTAGCTGTGGATGTCAAGGGCTGTTCCTGTAACAAGCTGAAATGTGGGGAGGTAATTTTTTTCCACTCTGTTTCACACACGCACACACTCCTCCTTTTCTCTCTGTGTTGTTATGAAGCTATTCTGCTGCCTACGCTTCATTTCAAATGACTGTATGTGAGTGGTAATATGGAAGTACAGCCTACTTGTTTTTCTGATGGTGCTCTTGCCAGTCATTTGGTTCTAAGCAATAGCTGGGATGAAAGATCGTTACTGCTTATGTTATCTGAAATAAAGAGCTTGAAGCTTTATTAGTTGTCCTGCTCTGTTCATCTTCCAATGTATGGTTCCTTTGTTATAGTAACTCTCATGAGGGATCTAGGATTGATGATTTCCCCTTTTTGTCACTATGTGGAGCCAGCAAACGGTAGCAGGCTTGCCTGTGCACCACTTGGTTGCACTGCTGCGGAAGTCAATGCTAAGCTAACTCTTCAGGGACAAGAGTGGGTATTAAAGAGTGAAGACAAAGATCCGGTGCCTTCCTTATGGTTAGATATCTGTTGGCAAACAAACAAAAAAAATGCCCAGCAGCAGTTGGTTTGGGGCTAAGGCTCAGAGTAAGAAGGGTATCCTGTGTTGCCTTCCAAGAGTACCCAAATACAGGCCTCCTTTCCCCAGTCAGGGGGGGTTGTTTCTTTATTGCCAAGAATTCTTCTAGTTTCTCTCTCTTGACAGGCATTCTAAAAGCTGTTTATCAATACTCATGCAGTTACCTTTCTCCCCCTCCCATCTTTTTTTCCTTTTCAGATGTTGGCAGCATTCAGCAGTCAGAGGACAAGGTAAGCCTGTGTCTTCACCTTTGTTACGTGGTGGGTGTATTACTACCCTGCTGTAGTAGAAGGCCCTCTCAGGAGATGCAGGTGTCTTTGGAAACTGTCAAGGGCTTAAATTTGCTGTATCCTGTGAGAGTGACTCTGTCCCATGAAGTTTGAAGAATAGAACAAAGTGCTAGGACTGAACTCAGGTAAGACAATGGGACTGGCAAACAACATGCACAGATGGTGCCTACTGTGGAGCAGCCCACAAGTCTTTTTGTTTTAATAACAGGTAACTTAGAGATGCTAGATAAGGCCATTTAAAAATCTTAAACTAGCTTATTTAGGGAGTCTCTTGGGCTACCTGATGAGCATCTAGCAGCATCTTGGGCCCTTCTCATCCTGAGAGATGCCCTCAGCCCTGAGGGGATGCGCAAGGCTGGGATGAGAGAGCTGTGAAGTTCTCCGCAATGCTTTGTGCTGTACTGGTTCCTTGGTCTCTTGCCTGCAGCTGTTGGAGTACTTAGGAGTGGTGATCTATGAAGCCCTGGACTGGGGAATTGACAGCCAAGTGGAGCGAGAACTGAGTGATCCTTTGGAGAAGCTGCTGTGCCTCATGTTGAAACTAGATGATGAGGCAATGAAACCGCCAGTCACCCTGCAGGATGTTATCAAGGTTTCCTTCTTCCCACTTAGTAAATATAGCAGTTTTAGAGGGGTTGGTGGGGCAATGCTGTTAACCAAGGGGCAAGACTATTTCTGGGAAAAAGCTGGGTAGCTTATTGGAGGACATAGAGGGAGCACGTGGCTTTCCCATCAGAGGGAAAAGGCAAAAGCCATCTTAGGTGTGTGCAAGTGCCTGTGGAAAAGAATTAAGAAGGAAGCTGAGCATGGCTCTAACGCAGCTGTGCCTGTGAACTCCTGCACACAGTCACTGAATTTGATACCTAGGAGACAATGCATATTGAAAAATGTTACTGCAAGAACTGGGATTTCAGTGTCTCAACTCAAGTATTTTCCTGCTAACTAGAATTTAAAGGTACAAGAAACTTCCCATCCCTCAGTCTGATCAGGGCAGGGGAAAAGAAAAGGGCAAGTGTCTCCACCTGCTGTATTTTTTTTGTGCTGTGGCCACAGTGGAGGCTTCCCCTTCCAGGTACTTAATTTATTTCAAAGCACACCTTATACAGAACAAGTTATATAAATTGCACAGCTACTTACATTATTGTACATATAAAATTGGACATCTTGCTTCTTTGTTCCTTTGCAGCTGCAATAAAAAAGCAAAAGTTACAAAGGGTCTGTGGAGAAGATGTTTTTTAATCATGGAATGAGAAAACTGAATCTCGCTTTATTCCATCCTACCATGTTTTTTTCATTTTAAGATTTCTTTTAAATAGCTGCACTTCTTTCAGGCCTGTAAGGAGCACTTGTCCAGGCCTTGTGAGGCTACCAGCCATTACGAAATTACCTGTAGGAGTCTGTTTACTGAATATATGGAACTTCAAAGGCTTGTGACCATCATCCAGACCTCCAAAGAGGTACATTTGGGGTTACCCCTTAGATGCTATTCCCTCTACCCTCACACACTCACCTAGTTCTTAAAATAACCTTCCTATTGCACTAGAAATGAAGTACCTAGCTGAAGGTCTATTTTCACAATACAAAAGGCTACTGTCTCTGCGCCTTATTAGTAGTTTATTGTAGCTTTTGAAAGTTTGGATGTTTGGGGTTTCTAGGCTTTTCAGATTAACATTAGTAATTTATACTGGATGGATAGATAGGGAATCACTGAACAGTGCAAGGTAACAATCTGACGTACTTGCTTCTCAGAGTCTGAGAAAAATGGATGTGGAAGATTCAGTGGAAAATCCCCTTCAGAAGAAGGAAAAACACTGGGTAAGGGATTTAATTCCTTCATTATGGGGGTTGGCGTTTTTTCTCTACCTTGGTTCTCTGAGGCTTTCTATTGACTCCTCTAGGAAAAGTAGAGCTTGAACACAAAAAAAACTTCTCAGGTTGTTCCAGAGTTTAAGCTGTTTAAGTTTAAGACTTGTCTGCAAAACAAGCTGGGGAGGGAACTTGAAATTAAACTATTTGATGTGTTAACCTCACGTGGACACTTATTCTACACAAAGATTGTCTTTGTGGTTCAACTTAAACCATCTCCAAAAACTAAATTGGAGGCAATCTTTGGAGTAAGTGTCCACAAGTAGTTACTCAGGCTGTTCTGCAAATGAGCCCCAAACTCCAGCTCTTGGCAGGAACTGACATGTGCTAAAAGCAATCTGTTCCTTTCTTGTAGCTGAACTGAAAACTCCCAGAAAACTGTTCTGTTGGTGGTAGTACTGGGGTGGACTAGTTCACCCTTATTATGTGGGGTCTGTGCTGGTTCAGGGCTGGAGGGGGCTGAAGTCCAGTAGCTCTGTCCATCTTTGTGGCTCTGCAGTTCCAGCAGCAAAAAGGGGCGAAGGAGGCTGCAGTTAGAGATGTAGCTCCTACCTTCTGCTCACTGCCTTTTTTTCCTTTTCATTCTGTCCTTCCACAGATTTTGGACTGTGTGTTTGGGGCAGAGAAAGCAACTTACTTTGCTCTTTTCAAGGCCCTACGCAGTCAGGGCTCAACCAGAAACAAACAGCTCTTCTGGCTGGAACTCTGCCCAGCATAAACAAATGCACTGTAGTCTGGAGACTGTGGAGACAAATGGCAAGCCCCGAGAGACTTGTGGACTTGCTCCCTTTGTCTAAATAGCACTTGCTTTGAAGCGTGCTCAAACTATTCGTATGAAAATGTTTGTGAAATGTGTGTTTGGGCATATTCTCAATTTTGTGATCTATTAAAATAAACTGGCAGGCTATCTCAAACCACAAACTCATCAACTGCTATAGCTCTTTTCTGCGGGGAATACATGAATAAATACACGGGCTTTGCCGTGTGGCCTGAAGGCCAGTGTATTTGGCCTCTGCTCCTTCAGGAGACATGAATTCCAAAAGCAGGATGTCTGTTGCAAATCCTCTGCCTCAAGTTTCCAAGTCCTTAAGTCCCTAAGCACCAGCTGATTGCATCGCTCTGACAAACTCTTGAGTTTAAAATAACCAGGATGCCAACTTCACTGGGATCCCACAGATGAGAGCTGATGCCTTGAGTGGTGCTGAGCAGCTAATGCTCTCTATGGACCAGACTTTTTCATGCCGACTGCTACAAAACAAGCCTTTTGAAACACAGACCACAGCCTGATTGCGTGTAGTGTCGCAAAGTTTCAGCAGTCCTTATCCATACATGTCACAAGCCCATCTTCACCTTGAAATCTAAGCAGTGAGACCTTTTAAGAACACAGCTGTCTTACCACTCATCGGTTGAGCTGAACGCAATGGGTTTGGAGTGTTGTAGTGTTTTGTTGTATTGCACAGATGTGGGAAGTTCATGTAGAGTTTGACAATACATGGGATGGCCCAAGTAGAGTAACTGCAGTGTTCCAGTCAGTAGGGGAAGGAAAGTGTGAGTGATAATGATGTTGCCTACATCTGAGAAATGTTTTGGGTGTACAAGTTCCTCTGAAGTGGCCAGCTGAAGGCAATTCTTGTCCCAGAACTAATGCAGCAATATTACATTTACAGAAGTTTCTCTTCAGGTCATATCTTTTAGTAAAGTTCTGTCACCACATGAAATAGAACTCTAGAAAGTGCAAATGGCTCGGGATAAGTCATTTCAAAAGTATCTAATACTGATCAGTTTGCACAGAGGCTTTTGTGTGTTCTGCACAATAATAAATATAGCCTAGGTGATACGGCTAGTATGTGGTCAGTCTTTGACGGTTCTAGTTCTCTGGAGTTGAGGTATGATTGCACCAAAGTCAGGATAAAACAATGCAACAACAACAAAATCTGTCTCCTTGAAGGCAGCCATCAGTCAGAGCTTGCATAAGACTCTTCTGATATTTTACCAAGATATCCGAAGGGATAAGTTGAGAGAGGATGCTTCATGTTGTAAGTGGAAAAGGGAAAGGAATCTAGGTCAGAAACTTTGTTCTAAGCCAGTTTTCTAAAATGTTTTGCTTCCTTTTCACTGTTTATAATACAATCACTTGTTCTTACTCAATTTGCCAGTTGGGATCCGGATAAGCTGTTGACTTAGCACTTCCATTACAACGTTGTCTAAACATGCTATTGGGTTGATTATTTTTTTTTCCTGTCTTAACTTCTGTTAAGTTACACTGCATGCCTAAGCATCCTCAGATATTAGTACAGGAACAGGATGAGCAGATGTCGGAGTTATCAGCTTGTGTCTCCAGGCTGAAACTGCTAACACATGCTGCTGTGAAGGTTAAAGTATGAGAACTCTTTCCCCTTGCCTTCCTCTTTTGTCTGTGGGCCCTTAAACCCTTGGTTTCTGAAAGTTCAGAGGATTTTAATGGATTTTATTCCCAGTGTTTTCTAGGATCCAGTAATACAAAAAAACGCTGGCACCTGGAGCACTTGCAGGAAGTAGATATTTAGGAAAATGAGTCTAGCTACCTGGCAGCAGAAGCTGTGTATTGCTGAAGTATGTTCATAAAGTTAATCACAAAATTTGGGAATGAGCCTGGTGAGACATCTCCCAGATACCTTGTTGTAAATTAACTTCTGCAAAGAGAAGCAATTCTCTACTCTGGTACTGTGCCCTGATTTGGAAGTGAGTTGATGGGGGTATTAAGGACACACTTCCATGTTTCTGAATGAATTTGGTTGCTAAGTGTGCCCTGTTACATGGAGGGAGGGGATGCTGCTCTGTGCATTCTAGCCAGTTGTTGACTTGACCCTCGCTGTTTTCCCCGAGGCATCCCTGTGGCCCAATGTCATCTGTGAACTGCAGAATGGTGTGAGGCTACACAAGGCCACTGAGCGACCACAGCATCACACACCTCCAAAAAAATTTGTCCGCTCTCCCTATGAAGTAATTTTGGATGATATTCAGCATAAGAGGTACACCCTGCGGAAGGTGAGTGACCAGAGTCAATGGGCAGCTTTGAAACCACCTGCTCTATCTCATTTCTAAGCAGTATTTGTTGAGAACTCTTCTCCAAAAGCCTACCTTTCTCAAAGGTACTTCCAAGTCTGAAAGTGTCTGAGTCTCCCTCTCACCTGCAGCTCAACATTAAGATCACCTTGTTTGTCCACCCAGGTGCTTCATTTCCAGTAACTTTTTAGGTCAGGGTAGCCATGCTTTCATGAAGCTGGAAGGTAAACGTTTTTTCCTTCCAGTGGTCAGCCACTCCCTTTCCTGGAGCAATTATGCTTTTCATGAAACGAACCCTTTTCTGCTTATGCTTTCCACCTTGGACACTTCTGTCCTCCCCAGGCTCCTTGAGCTGAGCTGTACCTGACATCTCTTACTAGTTTCCTTGCCTTCCTGGATGTTGTGGGATGTGTGCAAGTGCAAAAGCACTTTTGAGCAAGTCCTTTGCCTTAGGTGGAGGCCTCTAGGCAGCGCACGCCAGCTACTGCAGGAGTTTAGTCAGGGTGAACAAAATGCTGAGCTCTTTCGGGGACAGTGCTGTGCTGACTCAAGTGGCTGGGGCTTCCAGCAACGTGGATGATTGAAGGTGACCAGACACAAAAATGTCTGGGGTGTCTCTAAAGGCTTGTGATGCTCTTCGTTTGCTGCAGCTTGAGCTGGGAATGAGCAGATCTAAAACATTGGCATAAGGCTTTGTGGCATTGGCATGCTTTGCAAACAGACGTCTTGGCAGAAGATTAGACAGAACTCTGCTTGTAATAAAGACTGATATTTTTAAAAGTGAAAACTTTGCATACCACACTAGACATCAGCTTTTTTTCCCCTTGTTGGTGCTGCTGGAGTACAGGGGGGTTAAAAGCCTCAACTAAACCATGCACCTCTATAAAACCCCATCCTCTTGCTTGTCTTGACTGTGGCTCCAGTTTTCACATAAGGCTATGCCATTTCTCTGGAGATATCCTCTTGATTGATATATAAATGACTAGTAGTGGAAAGGAGACAATGCATACTTGTGTTCTTTTTCTTTGCAGTGTACTATATCAATGCAGTACAGAATAGTAACTCAAGGTGGCAGGATGAACTGGGTCTTGATTTTATTTTTTTCTTTCTTTTTTTATCTCCCCCCCCCCCCCCCCCCCCCCCCCCCCCCCCCCTCCCCCGTGGTTGAGGAGCACAAACACTACTAGTCAGAAATGCTAGAAGAAAGCATGCAGTGCTACTGCTCAGGTCTTTGTGATGGCTCTTAAATGAGGTTTTCCCCACCTGCAAAGCTATTTTAAAGCTTCTCTAGCAAGCAGTGGTCTAATTTGCAAATGAATGAAAGCACAGCTAGTGTGGGAAGCCTTAATGTTGTTCTACCTGCACTCTCTTGTGTTCTGAAGTTGTATTCGGAGGGAAAGTAAATGGCATAGCCTCAAAGTAAGAGTGGGTGAACAAGGCAGCTAAAGACATGCATGTGCAGCTTGACTTTTTTGTCAGTTCTCCCCTATGCAGGGAGCATGGGGGTTGATAAGTGAGACAATCTGTCCCACATGAATACCTGCCCTGCAATTCTGTCTTGCTATTATTCATAGTTTATGGAACTGTAAGCCAGTCTCTAGGACTGTAGCTTATGCATACAGCTGTCTACTGCTTCAGGTTTTGTTGCAGTCTTGTTAACCCATTCAATTGCTCTTTTCCCTGGAGCTGAGTTCTCATTGCTGAATGTGATGTGACCGTGGTGCTTGTCAGGATCACTCCTGACATTAACATCTGAGTACAACCCTTTCCAGTGGCTTCTCAGAGCAGTTCATGAGCTGCTGGGGGTAGAAGGCTTTATGCTTCCTGTGCAAGCCTCCAAGGGCTGTGCAGCACTTCTGACTGCCCCTAGCTTGCCACAGGCAAATTGGTCTCTACTAAAAATCCATGTAAGTAAACCTCATCATTGTGCACTTCCCGGCTCAGCTTTGTTATGCCTTCCCCACCTCTCCCATTCCCAAATCCTGATGTGAGTCATCCACTGTGCCACTGAATGGGAGGCTGTTCCAGTAGAGGAAGACCTATTGCTTAAGCATAATTTCTGCCCTTTCAGGTGATCATCGAGCAAAAACAGAGGACTCCCAGAGTTGATGTAGCTGCTCCCAAGCCTCATCTAAAGCCTGTACGTGACCTGGTGCTGCATCTAATGATAGCAAAATAAGATGATTCTGGAGCTGATAGGACAGTTTCTTGGAATACAGAGCTAATGCCTTAGCTACTGGTTCGGATTTGGAAGCTGGGGGTGTATTAACCATACTTAAATTTTGGGCAGACCCTCCTGCCAAAACACGGGGTTAGGAAAATGGGAAGTGATATCTTCATAGGAAAAAGATAATTGTCTCCCTACTTCCTCCACTGCTTCTTCCATTTGGAACACTTTTTGGTCTTGAAAGTACGCCTGGAGTTCTTGGTTTCAAATCTGTAAGTTGCTAAAGTATTCTACTATTCATCTAAAGGTGTTCTCATGTGTATCTCATGTGCAGGGCCCAGGGCCCTCTTGAGTGAGAGACACTTGTAAAATAGTGCCATTGCTGAAGGAGCAGTTCTGTCACCACTGGTCTCCTTGCTCTGTCCACTGTTTTTTTCTGGTGCCATGCTTTGCCTGCAGGTGCTGGAGAGGAAGCTGAAAGAGTGTGTGCCATTGGAGTCCAGCTGGCATGAACAGCTGATGGCAGAAATAAAACGACCACAGAAGCTTTGGTCAGCAGCATCAAGGGAAAATGGGAGCAGGCCCAAAGGTACTTGCTACAAAGTGACCTATCAAGCATGCAAGTGAACTCAGCATTGACTAAAAATAATGAATGGCCTTTGAAATGAAAGCTCACCTATCTTTCCCATAGCATGTATAATGCGATAGAGGTGGTATGGCATAAGAATAGTTCTCTCTAGAAAATCTGTTTATGGCTTATTAAGACTCAAAAGATGTTTCAACTTACCCTGTATTTATGGATGTTCAAACTTGTCTGTCCACTAAGTGAGAGAATAGGATTTTGACCATCAACTAAAACTAAAAGATTATGTAACTATCAGGATAAAGTCTAGCCAAATCTCGAATTCTGATGTGTAGGTATCAAATTTGTAATTTCCTTGTCACAGCACAGTATCTTACCTTGTTGGTGTGTATGGGTTTTTTTGTTCCCCCTCTCCCCTGCAGAAATGCTTGTGACACCAAACATTGCCTTGAAATCTCCAAGAGAGAGTTTCTTAACTCTCCAAGATGCCAGTACTGAGGTTAAAATCGTTAGCACTACAGCACAGCAGCTGGGACCAGGAGTTCAGGTAAAGCTTTAAATGAAAGGACTCTGGAGAGGCACAAGTACTTCAGGCGTTAGAACTGCACACACACATAGCCTGAAACATCGAGTTCAAATCCTAGCGTGAGCAATCTTGTCTCTCAAAAGTGAATGAATGTGGTGCTATGAGGTTCACAGAAGTCTTCCTCTACAGAAGCTCATACTGTATTTAAACACTGCTTTTTGTGGCATGACTGCAGCCTACAGAACCAAGGTCTACTCTGGTCTCTTAAAACTAGACCCTGCAGAAGTTTTAATATGCATAGGAGTTTGGCCCACATGGGCCAGAACTATTGCCACTCTTACCTCACAGTGAGGCATTTGGTGCTAGACATATTGATATATTTGCATTTCATGTGGTGTGTGAGCTTGTGGAAGGAAAGCTTCATGATTTATTTTCAGGAAGCAAGTTCACTGGTGAATTCCCACTCTTTTGTGTGTGGAGGAATTTTGGGAGCACCATTCTTCAGTAAACTATGATACATAGTCTTGAGTTCTTTAACTCCTGGCTTGATCATGGAAAGCTTGACTGCTGGGTTCTGGGATTCAGTCTGAGCGTATTCAGAAATTCTGTGGAACAGAACTTAAGCCCTAACATATCATGTCTAGCACAGATGCACTGGCACACAAACAGGAATCTGTTTTCTGTAAACATTTCTGTCTGAAATGCAGTTGCTTAACGGAGGAAAACGGATATGAATTAATAAAAGCAGAAAATCTTAGCTCTATTTGCACAAGCCTGTGCTACTTGGAGGGATGTTCAGCATTTGAGAACCCTGTGGTTGATGTATTACTGCTAAACTAGAAGGACCTTCATACAGGAACTAATATAAACAAATCTATTTTCTGCTTTTCTAGAGAAGCTAGAAACAACATTGTTGAGATACGGCATTGGGTTTGAGTTGGGTTAGTGGGGCACAGTCTCTTAAAGTGTTTCCTAGTGTTTCTACATGTGAGCTGGAGCCAGGAAAATGGTTCCAAGGTACTCAGAGTTGTACAGGGTGGAATTTGTGAAGCTGGTTCCTGAACAGATGAAGCTTTGGGGCTAATATTTGCATTGAATTTGGGTGAGAGAGAACAGATTAATTTGACTAGCTTGGCTGGAGCTTCATGATTGCAGGGGGAATTAACTTGCTATTCTTTTGGAGTATAAAGTTGCTAAATGTATCACATTGATTTCTCTCTCCACTCCATTTTTGGCTGAGCCTTGAACTTTTCTGGTCAGTTCTAGGTAATCCTGGGTTTTGTTTAGCAGCAGCACTCCTGAGGAAGTGGGCCTGGTGTCTTTTGTATGCAGGTTAAGAACATCCTGTCCTCTGGTCTGCAGGAAACCAGTCCCAAGATGCCTTTCAGGACCTGGCTTGCCTCAGCCAGCTCATCAGTAGTGCCCTGCAACAGCACAGGTCAGTGTACTTCTAGCCACACAGCTAAACCAGGTGACAAACTACAGTCAGTGGCCTGCTGGGTTCCCAAAGCCTTAGGATGGGTTCACTGTACACTTTCCCTCTGATCACCTGAAGACACTTTACCGAAGAAGCTGCAACACCAAGTAACGAGTCTTGGGAGGTAGCCTTAGAAAACAGTTCCTTTGCAGTTGACTGAAGCTTGTATAGCTCCTGCAGCTTCAAAACAAAGATAGCATGTCCCCAAAGGGCTAACTGGAATTCACAGTAAAAGCTAAATGAGTGTTTTGAATGTTAAGTAGAAAGTGCACCACTTGATTTTATTAAAGTAAATGGTGCTAATGAAGCCTCATCACTGCTTACTGACAAGCATAATTACTGTAACGTCTGTTTTTTGTGATCTGAGCTGATGGGGATTGAGGGGGAGAGATGTAAGCCTTGCTACCTTCAGAAGGCAGTGTAGTGCTTTTGAGCATTCAGCTTTTGGGGTGAATACTTAGAAGCTGCCAGTTGGTTTGCTGCACCCTAAAACTCTTTCCTCCTATCCAGGTCTTGCAGCAAATTGCACGTGTCCTCCCATGAGTGCACCCACACTAGAAGACATTAACCCTTGTGGTTTCCTGAATGCTGGCCAACAGCAGCTGCGTCCATGCAGAGGAAGGTCCATATCTTTGGAGAGAGGCCTGCAAAGCAGGGAACCTGTAAGTCCAGCATGTCAGCTAGCAAGCTTGGTCTGATACATCTGGTAATGACCAGAGCTTGCACCTTGATCCTGATCACAGAACAGTAAGCATGTTCTGTGGTTTTTGTCTTAAGCCATGTTGTATACTGATCTTAGGTTGGGATATTATTCTCTCCTTGGAGACTGCTTAAGAGAAGACAGGATGCTGTAGTGTTCTTGTGGAGGCTTCCCAGTTTGAATGACATGAAATAAAGTTGTTCCTCATACAAGGAGAGGAAAAATAGCACTGCATTACTTGAAAGTGTCCATCAAGGCTTCCTCCAGCAGACTCCCAGTTGGTAGTGGGACCGTTCTGATTTCTCAGTCTCCCCTCACTCTTTCTAGATCCTGTTATGTTCACAAACATCCTTTAAGCTGCAGTAAAGGGAATAAGTGGTAGTCAAAATATAGATAGCACAGCATCAGTGACTTTTAAATGTATTTGGTACTGAAGTCATCAGGCTCTGAACGACTGTTGTGGGAGCAATACTGGGGTTTGTGTGCTTCTGCGCAACCTTCTGAATCCTGGACTCTCCCTGTTGTGCCCTGACAAGGTGTGCTGTGCCCTTGCTTCCTTCTACATCCTTCCCTGCCCCACCACTGGCAAGTTTCCAAACTGGCCATAACTGTGTGACCTCTTTATTCAGCGGGGGGCATGTGTGTGTGCGTGCAGGTAGGCTGGGCTTTCCATCTGGGGATAAAAGCACCGTTGTCTCCTGGTCAGCCACCAGACCATAGCTGCCATTTGTGTGGGCCCACTGGGTCTTGGGAGAGAGAAGGCAAGAGTGTGCTATGCTGGTGGAAAGGGATCCTGTACCTAAGAAGGTCCAGAGTTCCATCTGTGCTGGGCTCCATGCCAAAGGGTAAAAATTCCCAGAGACTGGCTCTGGAGGTGATATTAACTACTGTGGTGACAGAGGGACCTGCTTTCCTAATGAGGTGTCAGAAAGCTGCTTGAAAACTATAACAACCACTGAAACCTCTGTAGTAGCTTCTCTGCTAGTATTGTCACTCAACTGATACTCCCCAACACCAGAAAAGCTGAGTTTTGGGGAGAAATGCTCCTGAGCCTTTTGGGACCCAGTTTTGAGGATAAACTCCCCAAATACCTGCTTCCTTCAGCTTAACTTCTGTCTTTCAATAGGACTGTCCCTTTCCTACCAAGTGGTCATCAACAACCATTGCTGACCTGATTGGAACCAGATATGCAGTGGTGGTGCTGGAAGGGCAAGGCTTCCTCCAAGGAGGTAGTGATGGTGTCTTTCCAAGAGCAAAGGTATGTTTCTTCTCCTTCTCTTTGTGCTGTTCCTGCCTTTTCAACAGCTGGCTAGCTTCACAGCCCCCAGTGCTGAGGTGCTCTCTGTCTCAACTGATCCTGTTCATGCAGCTGACCTGAGTTTGGCCCTAGGCTGTAAAAATCTTTTAATACTGGTACATACAGTGATGGCTTCTAATCGGGCTTAAGCTGTGTAAGTTGCCTAGAAAGTAATTCAGCCTTTACTTGATACTTCTTGTCTGTTATTTCCACACTAGGAGAGCTGACTGTTGGCCAGATCTGAAATCACAAAGTAATTAATTAGGTTTTGGTACTAATTGCTAAACAGTGAAACAAAGGCTCTTAACTCAGGCTCTCACACCCGAGTTGTGCTGACTCAAATCACCTTGCTGAGTGGATGCAAAGGCTGGGGAGATGAGAGGGACAGGGAATGACCTGCAGCACAGGACTGTTGGCTGCCCATTCTGCTTAACTGCTGGCTTATTTAGAATCCCCTTCAGAGGGGGTGTTGCAACCAGCCCCTCTAGAGAAGATGATGTGAGTACAAGCCCTTTGCATCGCACATGCGAGGAAGTCCCTGCTACTTGGCTTAGGGGTCAGCTTCTTGCCCTCACTGTTTAGCCGTACAGACAGAGTCAAAGGGGTTTTACTAGCAGACCTGTGCTACTTCTATACTACATACTTACATAATTGTCTGTTCCTGAGACTGAATCCTTGTTTTCTTCTCACCTTACTTACCAACCCTGCTTTAACTTGCTGCTCTCTGCCTATTCTAAAATGGCTCTCTTACTCTCTTTGTGTTCTTGCTGCTGAAGTTTTTTTAGCTTTCTCAGGCTTTGCTTCTCAAGATAATATCACTTCTGACTGCCAGCTGTGTATGAATGTGTTCTTTTTTGTAAAGTTCAAGCAACTCATCAGCTTCCTTATGACTCATTTTTTGCTTCAGGATTGGATTCAAATTTGCCCTGACTTAATCTCTTCGGGATTGCTGCAGTCTACCTCAAAGAATGTCTCTCTTCTTCCCTCTTTCTTAACTAGCTACTGTTACACTCTTGCACAATACAGCTATTGTTTGCTCAAGAGCCTTTTTTTAAACTCCTGTTGTCTGGCAGCTGCCCCAAACCTCTGCATCATAAAAACACTGGCCTACAAGTAAGACTTTTTTTGCCTTTTTAGCTTTTAATTCCTGGGTCTTTGCTATCCTTTATTGGACCTCTGTTATTGTATGTGGATCTAAAGCCTTTCGAAGGTTGGTTTATGTGTGTGCTCTTTGGCAGGCAGTGGATACTGTTGGCACAAAGGTATTTCCCATTTGCATTCACAAGTAACTTTCCTTTCCACAGATCTGTTTCAGCTGCCATAAGCAGATGTTTCTTAAGTGGCCTTACA
Organism: Falco naumanni; assembly: GCF_017639655.2. Taxonomy (NCBI): domain Eukaryota; kingdom Metazoa; phylum Chordata; class Aves; order Falconiformes; family Falconidae; genus Falco; species Falco naumanni. The sequence continues at coordinate 6,902,273 of NC_054058.1, read as the reverse complement.
GCTGTTACCTCTGCAGCAGGTGAGCTGGTACAAAAGGACTGAATGAGGAGGGAGAAGAGTGAAAAAGCAGTGCTGAAAACACTCAGTATTCAAACAGCTGTAGTAGTGGATAGGAACAGGTTGCTGAGACCTTCAGTTTTGCCTTACTGCACAAGCCAGGCTGAAGTGTCTACAGCTGTAGAGGATGTGGAAAAATTTGCCTTTGAAGTGGTATCTCGATTTTAACTTTTAGTATCAAGCTAGTAATAACCAAATTTATTGTGCAAGTATTAGATTCAATTTCTCTGAGATCACTGTCTCTGCATTTTGCCCTGAAGGTTGAATTTAATTTCAGTCAAGGGCTTGAGGAGGTTCTGGAAGAGGCTTTTTACCAGAATCTTCTGTTGAGGACTGAAAAAGTGAACTCCAGACTCTGTGACTGGGAAAGAAGTTGGACCTACTTGTATCCACTTAATGTCAGGGGTTTTCTGTTCATGGGAGAGGAAAAGAGGACCTTCAGGCTCATTAAGACTCACTTAAATCTATTTGAAGCAGTGGTAAAGCACTGAATTGATTATAAGCAACAAGTAAACAACCACTGGGAATTGAGTAACTGTCTGGTGGTAGTGCTAGGGTGAAAAGGAATGGGCATTTGCAGATAAAGCCTTCAAGCTATGGATGCTGACACACTTCAGATGATTTAAACTAGGATAAATATGAGGACTGGCAAACTGAATAGGGGAGTTTTAAACTTGCTCGCTTTGCCATCAAGTGATTGTGCCACAGTCACAAATTAAGACTTACTTGGGAAAGTCACCCTTAGCTACAATATTGGTGTCTGCTGAGCTTTACTCAAATGATCATGCTGGGAACTTTTTTCTTTTAGTGTTGTCTGCTGTGACTGCTGCATCAAGGCAAGTTGAGTCTTTACAACAGGGCTTTACCTTTTCTGTTTTCCCTGCAGCTCACCCAGCCATAGGAAGCTTTCCTTCATCCCACTGATACCTCAAATCTACCCTCTAATTTATTTCAAAGAAAATAGAAGAGAGAATATTACAAGGTGCAAAAGCAGCCAGGGTGTCACAGACATCTCTTGTCATACTCTGCTAAAACAACTCAGGTTCTTCTTTCTTTCATCCTGTGTAAATTGGCTGGGATTACTCTGTGCTCTATTTATACAAAGGTCAGAAAGTTCACTGTGTTAATATCTGTCTTCTAAGTGCACTAGTAAATCAATTGCATGCCATGCAAATTTTCCTGCTAAGGAGGATGTGTTTCCCTGAGAACTCAGGTGACTTGTGTTGTGATTCTAGATGTCCATGCCCTTCAGAACGTGTGTACACCTCCCACTTCACTTCCTAAAACTTTTGAGACTCTCCAGAGAGGAGGACCCAGCTACTCAAGAGCAGAAGAGCTCAGAGTTGCTGCATGAAATAGAGCACCAGGAGTGTTTTGGGTAAGCTGGGGACAGGGATGTTCTGTTTTTACATTGAAAGTTGTTACCAGTTACTTGTGTGTGCAAACATGCAGACAGAAGGATGTAGTGTTATGCTGGTTAGCTGGATGTTATGCTGAATGACTGGTTTAAGCCACTGGTCTGTCTAGTAGTCTGTAGTTCTCTGGAAGTGGTGTGGATTTTAGATGACCAAAAGGGAGGACATGTAGGTGCTCTGAAATCCATTTTGCGTTTCAGCTATCAGGTTTCCAACATGGGTCCAGAAGTGTCTATATTAGCCCAGACATAGAAGGTTCCTTGTGACAGCTTAATTTGTATGAGAATTCTGTCCCCCACAGCTAGGGGTCTGTCACTACAAGCCAGGAGTAGCCTCTTCATACCTAAAAATAAAATATGCTAATGGTCTAAGTTATAACTGACTGAAGAGTAAGATCACAAAGGGTTTCTCAATTCTTCCAAACACATACAGACACCCTTTCCTTTTTGTCCTTAGAAAGGGAACTATTTCAAAAAGAGCTTTTGACAATTCTGAGTGGAAGAGACAGACCTTATGCATGTAAGTGCAATATCTAGGACTGGAAACATACATTATCACTTTCCTTCTTTCCAGATCAGTTATATATTCTACTGGGGGAACAGGTATCTTTTCTCTCTGAAACCATTATTTAATGTAGCCAAAATAGTCACAGCAGTTTCTGGTTCAAAGGCTCATACTTAAGTTGCCAAAAATCAGGGATAGTGTTCACTATAGAAGTTAACTGTGTGGGGCAGTGGTTTGGTCTGTGTTATGACACAGGTGCTGCAAAAGAGGTCTGAGTGACTGCATTACTGTCATACTTCAGGATGGCAAAAAAATTTTTTAAACAAAATCCTACAGCATAAGGCTCTGGCCATAACCTCAGTTCAGCCACTGATATCCATTAGCCCTTTGGCTGACATACTGTCAATAGAGAGAAAATGTCAGTAAATTAAGGTGTTCTGGTGCTTGGTAACATTCCAAAGTGAAGCCAACTGCTCTGCTGAACTCATGCATTTAGCTAAATCACTTAGCAATGTAGGGTCATGCTTGTGGGGAAAGAGTGGAAGAGCACCATGCCCTCTAACAGAAACCTGGGTCAGCTTTCCCGCTTTTCTTTTTCCCTCTCCCACTCCAGTGTACCTGTTATTTTGGAGCCCCATTGCCTAGCACAGCCTCTGTGCTGTTACACAGGGACCATGGCAGACTGGCTGACTGCAGACATCTGTACGCGATGTGAGCAGTATCTGTTGAACATGGCTTCCAGTCAACAGCAGAGCATCCCTCTCAGGAGAATTTCTTGGCCTTGAACCAAACTGGAAGTGCTCTACTATACATTTATCCTGTCACTTGTTCTGTACCTGAAGTAAATTAAACAGCTTTTTGCACCTACTGGCATAAAAGGCTGAATAAAAGACCTCTCTGCTGGTTAGTCTAAGCAGGAAGCACAGTTAGTATTTACGTATTGTGAAGTGTTATAAAGCTTTGTGGTTTTTAGAACTGTTTTAATTCTTTTTATGTGTCTTTGGGGAAAATAAATGTTGAAGCACTGTCACGCCTCTAGCATTTCCTCCTTTGCACCTGCAGTTGTCATTGTTTTATGGTAATGTTTGCATTCATTGCCGACAAGACTTCACCCTATGTAATGGGGAACCCTTTAACCTAAAACCTCTGTTTCTGAGAGACTTGGAAATTGGAGCTCTGGGTTACGTGATCACATCACCATGCATTTTGCAAACACACTCTTTTCTGATAACTTGCTAAAAACCACTTAAAACTCCCTGCTCTGATGCATGTAACACTGTAGCAATGGCTGTCAGGCAGCCTGCTAGCTTAGGAAGCGACCTCTTGGTTTGGTTTTGATCTGTGTGCTCCAGGTGCTTTGCCACCAGAGCGCTCTGCTGCATGTCACCTGGTGCATGTCACCTGGTGTATCTCTATGCCATCATCATCACCTATGGGGCAGCGCTCTGCTGCATGTCACCTGGTGTATCTCTATGCCATCATCATCACCTATGGGGCAGATGGTTGTTCTTTGTATTGGCCTTAAGCTTTGCACTAAACTGGACTATTACAACATATGACATTCTAGAAAAATAAAGCATGTTTTGGTAAATTCTTTGTGTGGCTAAAACCAAAAATAGGATATTTGATAGTATGTCTGTTTCTCCCCAGGAATTGCCTGTATGGAAGGGGTGTAGGTGCTCTGGTGGAGTTCTTCCTGGTGTGTTTTGCAGGGCCTGGATAGACAGTGTTGAAGGATACAATGGACTTGTAGTTGCAATGAGTCACGCTGAAGAAAATAATGGCTGGATAGGGCCAGTTCTTCTAGATAAAGGAGAAAGGAAAACATGTTTAAGCTGAGCCCAGGGTCTGCATCCAAACTGCCAGAAGGGTCAACACCTCCAGCTGACTTATACTGGCCTAACTCCGCTTCCTCTAAACTGCCTGTCTGCAAGCTGATGCCTATTTGCAGGTTTGGGCAAGCTCTGCAAGTAAATGAATGTGGGGAAGCTGGAGCCTGTGCTTCCTTTTGGATTAAGTTCAAGTGTTCCTCTTCCTTCAGTCAATTAGGAGGGGTGCAGCCTGCCCGCCCAGGTCCTCTCCTGCATGTGCTAATTGCTGGTGCTGCTGGGAGGCACATCCATATCAGGCAGGTGGGCTCCTTGCAGGCTGCAGGGAATGGCAGACAAGCCACAGCTGCGCTTGCTGGCATGATGGGCGCAGTGTGGGGCCGGGGGCATGAGGTGCTCTTGGAGGCTTGCTGAGTGAGGTCGTTTAGAGCTAAAAATGAGCTGAGATCAGCCCGTTTTGATTAATGTGCAAGCCCAAGATTCTTCTTGGAGCCTGGGTGCAGCAGTATGGGGAGAAGGTATCTATGACTCTGAGACAGGTTTCAGTTTACCTGTAAAGCAAAGGCAGTTCTAGGTTCTGTCTCTTGCACAACTGCTGTGGTGCCACATGGGCTTTTTTTACTGGTTTCCCCTTTTCCTTCCTTGTGTCCATGAGCAGGGTAAGGAAATGCCCTCACTTACAGAACCAACAGGCAAAGGGGTGGGGGATGGATGCAAAAGGACAGGACAGCCTGAGCTTATCTGCCTATCCCTGATCTAGTAGAGCTGTCAGGAAGACTGATGTTCCCATCACTCCTCTCTCCTCTACTGGTTGCATTGGTCCCCGAGTGGGCTGGTAAAAACGCTGTCCCCTGCTCAGGAGTGACACTAGTCCTTCTTCAGCTCTTGCTCCTAATCATGGCAAGTCTTGACAGCTTGTGGGCGCAGGCTTACTAGAAATGTACATCTATTTAAACACAGCCAAAGAACCTGGTCATCTCTTTTCCCCGGCCAAGGACGGTCTTTTTGAGGGAGCACCTGGGAGCCGTGGAGTGCAGGGAGGAGCAGGCGCAGGTATGGTGCAGGCAGCCTGAAACCAGGGCATAGAGTGGGAGACTCACATGTGGAACTGATCTGGGACTAAATCTTAAAGGCACCAGAGCAGCACTTTCCAGGGAAGCAAAAGTGACTCTGCAAAACCTGCTCTGTTCAGAGCCCCTGAAAGGTGATGGTTTGGAGAAAAGCCTTTCCTTTATGAGCACACAGTGGGATTTGATCTGTTTTCTAGGTTTTTTGCTGGTTCCTTTCATTATATGGACCAGAGCTTTCCCTGCTCAGAGTGAACTGATTCTAGTTGTTAATGTGTTTGGGTGAAACTTGCCTTTGGATATGGGGACCTTTTGGTATTCTCCCACCGCTTCAGAAACTGGTCTGTCTCAAGGCTCTGGCACTGGGTCCCTTCATCCAGCACCTCATGCCTTAAAGCACAGCTGGTCTTTAGTCCTATCCCTGTAGTGAATCATGACTAAAAAATTGGAAAGTAAGTCTTAATTATTACTACTGGTAATGGCAGGAGCCTGGACTGGGGCACCGGGAGCAGAGCAGGGAGGCCTGTCTAGGCAATCTTGTTTCCTCCTGGGCTCAGCTCTGTGTCCACTCACCTTTGAAGCCAGTGAGAGACAGGCAGGACTGCGCTGGGACACCTTTGATTTCAGCATGGGGCCTCTGAGGAGTGACCCGCTGAGCGCGGCGGCAACTCCTAGTTAGGTACCCGGGGATGGAGGCAACGAAGCGCTGCGAGCAGCACCGGCAGGCCGGGCCCGGCGAGCCAGCCTGAGGTGGGGGGGTGGATGGGAGCCCGCCTGAGGTGCGAGCCCGCCTGAGGTGGGTGGGTAGATGGGAGCCCGCCTGAGGTGGGTGGGTAGATGGGAGCCCGCCTGAGGTGGGGCGGTGGACGGGAGCCCGCCTGAGGTATGAGTCTCCCTGAGGTGGGTGGGTGCGAGCCCGCCTGAGGTGGGAGACCCGCGCGCGCGCCCGGGCTAACGGCTCCCGCGGCTTCCAACGGCTGCCGCGCGCGCAGCCAGCCGCCGCCTCGCTCCGCCACTCCGGCAGGGGGCAGCCGCCGGCCGCGCTGCCCGCCGGGTCCGGGGGCCTGGGGCAGGGGCCCGCGGGGAGGCGGTGGTGTGTGCCGGGCGGGAGCAGGTGGAGCTGCGCCGTGACCCCCAGCCTGCCTGGCAGTGCCGGCTTACAGGCGTCCTTATTTCCCAGGCCCCGTCCTCACCCGCTTCTAGGAAATGAATATTTTTACCGGCCTCGTTTATTTCTATTTTTTTTTTTATTTGTCCCGCAGCACTCCCCGGAGCCCCAGTCCCAGGACACTCCCAGTGGGCTTTTCCCACTGGCAGGCTGGACCTGGGCGATGGCGGTGGGGTGGCGGGGGTGAGGGGGAAGCGAGTGGGCGCGGGCCAGAGGCACAGCACCACAGAATGGAGGTTTCAGGTGGAGGTGAGAAGCAGGAGAGGCCGGGCTGCTATCAGGCAGGGTGACTGTCGCAGCAGCTGGGTGCTTGAAGCCAGCTGGGAAAGCATGTTCCTGCAGAAAGTAGGTACAACCCTGCCTGAATAACCTCACCCGGGGTTCCAGGGCCAGCAACTTGTGCAAGGGAAAGGTGGTTCTGAGCAGGGTTTCACCCTGTGTCCAGTTTGGCTTACTGTTTTTTCTTCTTGTTGTAAAGGCTAAATATAATGACAATATATTTCACACATGAATTAAAACTGTAGGTGCAGTGTTGGGCAGGATTAGATTTAAAAACTGTGGGCAAATAGGTTGGAAGAAACAGGAGGCAGACAAATAAGGGTAAGTGGAAGGTCATACACCTGAGCAGCAATACGGACTCCCCGAGCATGGCGTAGGGAGTGATGGGTTAAGTAGCAATTCTTCAGAAAAAGGATCAAAAGCTGAAGGCAAGTCGGCTATGTCATGGTGTTGAGGTGATGGAAAATCAGTTGAGGGGGGATGTGGGGTAATTGGATCCAGCCCAGCAGAGAGCTGAGAGAAGGAGCGGAAGTCGAGAAACCATTACCTGCAGGGGAAGCCTGAAAGAACTGAAAATCTCTAACCCAAAGGAGGAGAGAACTGAAGTCTTTAAGCACATAAAAGGACATAATCTTTGCTCCTTGTCTGTGATGGAGAAGAGGAGGGGAAAAAAAAAAAAAAAAAGAAGGCTTAAGTCACAGCAGGAAAGACTCAATTTAGATGTTAGGAAAAACTTTCTAATGACAGGGATAATAAAGAATAGACTGCCTGGGGAGTGGAGAGCTTTAAGATCAAGTTAAGCAACATCTGTCAGGAATGTCCGAAGTTTAGGTGATCCTGCCTTGGGTTAGCGGATGGACTGGTCTGACCTCTCAAGGTCCCTTTCAGCCCTAATTTTTCAGTGGTTCTGCGGGCCGACATTAATCTTCTTAATGGTATTTAAACAGTCAGCAGCTTCTCTTAAGTAACTGCTAGTAAGTCTCTTCTCTTGCCTGCGGTTTAAAATTAACTTAATTTCCATGCATCACTTTCACCCTCCAGCTCCCAAGTCCTGCCTAGCCAACCAGCAGCCGAATTCCTTGACTGCTTGTCAGTACCTTCCTTGCGGCTCTGTAGCTATCCACAAAGAAAAAGAAGGGATAGAAATGCTGCATATCAGTGGTTATGTCACCAGCGTGAGGGTGGCCTCCTTTTCTGTATTCACGCGTAGATAGTCCCCTTTCTCATGATAGCTGGATCTCATATGTGGTTATTTCATTTTGTGCACTCCAGGGACCTGACTTTTCATGTTGCCTGCAGTTTTCTGAGGGAGCTTGTCATGCCCTGCCTCTGGCAAAGGCTGGCCTGTTTCTGAAAGGATTCATGGCAGACTGTGGGTCTTCACTGTCAGCTTGCCACAAGTCAAGGCTTGAGTGTCCAAGCCCAGATGCTGCCCAGTGTGTGTGACACTTGTGTGTAATGACGTGTACAACAACAGGTGTAATTAATATGTTGTCCACAAGTGATCTCTCTTCAAATGGCGCAGACTCCAGAAGGAAGGAATCTGTGGTGTGAAGCTGGCCCTTGGTCTGATGTGTGTCCTTCCACCTCTTGAAGCTACTAATGAAGATGACTTAACTTTTTCATCTGCCAGCAACAGCTCAAGAGGGGGAGAAAAAGCCAGGCCATGATGAGCAGTATCTGCAATCCTTGTCTAGAGTCCTCAGAAAACTGGAGACCCAGTGAGAGTGTCCTGAAGGCAAAGTGTCTGCAAACATCTTAGTTTGCTTAAAACAGAAACAATGTCATTTCCATAGCTGGGAAAAAGTTCCCTAATGAGACAGGGAATTAGTGCCTGGAAGTCCTCACCTCTGGAAAATAACTCCCTGCCACGTGCTGAGCTGCACCTACAGGTTGTGACTGAGGTGACGCTGCTCAGTGTGACCATGAACACTGGGTGGGTATGGCACCAAGAGGATCACTGACCCTGCATCACAGCTAGGAGATCAGCGACAGAGGAGACAGCCATAAACAAAAACAGGCTATCTGAAGTCAGGAACATGTGAGGCTTCCAAACCTTTGTTGCAGCCTCCTTAGTTATTGACCTAAACCAGAAAAGATGACATTTCTATAGCTGGGGAAAATTGTTCCTGATGAGAGAGGGAACCACAAATATCTTATCTGCCCACAGAGAGGCAGTCACAATTTCTCCCACTAATCTTCTCCAGTGGTTTTAACCAGCTGAGATAATTGTGGGCCACATACACATTAGCTTTTTTAACAGAGCAAGATCTATCCTATCTCTGTGTGACGGATAAGTATTAAGAACATTTTTTTATATGTGGGAGTAACGTATAAAGAAACGAAGCAGCCACCACAGCGGCAGGTTGGAACACAGGGTCTTTCACTCTTGGCCCTGAGCTACTTATTCCAGACTGTGCTGCCAGCTCTGAGACATGGGGGGGTTGTTATTTATATGCATAATAAAACACCAGCTGAATGCAGCTGGAGTCCTACCTTTGAGCAACATTAAAACACTTGTGACTTTATTTACAGCTCTTTAACTTTGCCTCTCTTGATGCTGGGAATGAGAGTTTCAGGTGTGCTCCCTTTTAAAAAAACACTGTGAAATATGCATATGTTAAAGTCAGTTGTGCTTTTGTGGAGCCTGTATCCCAAACTATATAGTAGCCGCTTTGTGCACAAATTGTACAAAGGCACAGTTCCACTTCAGTGAAAATGTATTTATCAGAACCACGACGGTCTGAATCCAACTCATTAAATAAGACCTCATTTTTTTAAGGAAGTGTTAGAAATAACACAAATACAGCAAGTTCCTAAGGCATTTGCAAGGTAAGGTTGAAGCAAGCTTACTCTTTAATTGCTGCAACTTGGGAGAGGTTTTTTTGGAAGTGCTATAAAAATCATCATAAGCTTTCTTGTGATATTCTGAACGCTGCTGTGTCCCACAGGATTTGGGGGAAGGCTGTGATTAGCCACCGAAATGTAAGTTTATTTGAACAAAGCAAATTGCACAAAGTGCAGTGGGATATTTCAAGATAAGAGGAAATTGGGACCCTGTTTATTTTTTGCCCAGACACCACCACCTGGGGAACTCAGCTCCAGCTACAATTGATCATCCTCATTTTGGGCATTGCAAACTCAAAGGTTTTCCATCCGAGGGGTGTTGCCAGCTGTAGTGAGCTTGATCTCTGCTTAGCTGTGGAGCTGGAGCCAGACCAGACTGCATGCTAGCACAGTATGGCTGCAGGCCTTTTTGGTGTTTTTACTCTGTGGAGTTTTTATGAGACCATATCTGTCAAACGTATGTGTGAAGATAAATCAAACAAGCACAGCCATGGCTATTAAATAAATGTGAAATCTGAGTGGCTTCCACCAGCCCCTCGGTCCCTCCCCCTCAGCTGCCGTGCGTGCTGAGTGTTTTACAGACACAGGACGGTGAAGGATGGCTGGTTACGAGAAAGGGAAAGCAGTGGGGAGCTCCTAGGGAAGGGGGTGATTTCCTTGCAGGGGGAAGCAGAGAGCTACAAGATGGCTTTGGGGCTCACGCTGCTGAAATATTTGGGTCTGGAAAGAGCCTGGTCTGGATCTTGATGACTTCTGAAGAAGGAGAGACTCAACAAGTTCCATCAGGATGCGGTCTGACTGCTGTCATGGCATCCAAAGTGCAGTGAAGACAGGGACTCAGCAGAGGAGGCAAGAAGGTGCTCCATGCAGAAGTGTAATGAGGTAGTCAGTCTCAGACCATGTTTAGGGCTAACACTGTGTGAGCACCATGAGGCTGCTGTGTCATGAATACCAAAGCATGAGAAGGACACCAGGCTTCTACATGCCTCACAGCCTGTCTTCTCCTGGAAAATAAAATAATCTTGACATGATCACCACTCAAATTTTCCCCCTATTCCCTAAAACTGTTCTTCCCCCAGGAGAAGGGTGGTCCTTCCAAGGTCAGGGTTGAGGTTACTGACAGGTCAGGGAGGGCAAGGTCAGGCGTGAAGCTGGCTGTCTCTACCAAAGCTGTCCCACATAGGGAGAGGGCCTTGCAGTTTCCAAAGCCATCAATCTCCTCCCCACTTTCACCAGCTATTCACCTCTCCCAGTTTTAAGTGGAAGAAAATACAGCCAACCTCTTCAAGCCCTTGTGTCGCGCCTCTGGGAGCTGCATTCTTGCTCTCGAGTGCTCAGTCACCGAAACAGAATAGCCAATATATCACTCCCAGTGTCTTTATTTGGAGGGTGAAGTTGGATCAATGTATCTGAAGGCTACTGTAACCAGGAAATGATTCTTCTGATTTCTGACAATGGGGCCACGTCTGCCACCAAGAAAGCATTTGTCACTTCTCCCTGGCTGCACCAGGGTTTGGCTGAACGCGCTTATTTACCCCAGCATGCAGGGAGAGCATCCTCGCAGAGGAGATAGGGACCCAACAGCAGTCAAGGCGAACAAATCGCATGGTAACAAAGTGTATGGTGCTGCTGCCAAAAGTGAAGAAGGAGAGGTAGCGCTATGCCATGTGCTTTGGACATGGCCTGTAAGGCAGGAGTGTGGGACAAAGATTATTTGGCCTGGCTCCTACATCTGTGAAATCATCGTGCCTCCATTTATTTTTGGTGCCGGTTGACACTAGGAGAGGATTTGACCCATAGGAACATAATCTGCTGCACATAGAGTATCATGACGTCTCTTGGTCCTTCTGTGTATATCACCAGCGTTCAGCTGAATGAAAATAAATACTCCGAGATGGTTTTTGACAATAAAAACATACAAGGAAAGAGAAGGCTAACGTACTAGCAAGTGCATTTCTGCTGAGTTGCTAATGCAATGCAAAATGATTGTTAGGAATAATTAGCAATGCATGTGAGACTACCATTGAACAAATGATCTGTGAACACCCAAAAAGCCATGAAAACACTTAGAATTAATCTTTCTTTGAAATTAAGGAGTTTAGATTGGATTCTGTGGGCTCATAGGGCCGGGTTGCTTAGTTGATGTGCTGGCACTCTTACTTTCAACGAAATGTAAGTTAGGCAGTTTACACAAGCTGAAAATCTTATCCTAAGATTTCTGTTGATCATCTGAGTCATTATTAATGTTAAATATTTAAGGGGGTAGCTTTTCATTCAGTGCTGGAGTTGGGTTTTTTTAACAGTGTGTGTGCTGTAGGTCCTGGTATATAGCTTATATATGCAGTTTCAAGTGATTCAGTTGCCACTTCCCAGCTGAAATGCTGACTCTATACCGTCATGTCTGTGAGGAACGATTTGATTCTGATCCCAAATAACAGAAAGCACAATTCAGAGGTCCTCAAGTGCTTGGTTGTCAGGGCAGAGCATAGGGCACAATTTGAATTTAGAATGGGAACACAGAAGAAAAGGTGGTCGTGACTGACGGCAGTGATGTACCTGCAACTTATCTGTATATATGAACAGATAACAACCTCTACTCTACCGTCTAAGGATGACATGTAGGTTTATAATATGTTTTATGCCTGAAACTGTGCTTCCCTGCAGTGCGATTCCATTCACAAATGCAGGTTTTCTTGGAACAGAAGTAACACAATGGTAACTTTCAGTTCTCTGGTCTTCAGTTTATCCTTGCCTGCCTCTCCTGTGGTCACCAGTCATCTGTTTACAGTGCTGCCCTGTGACTAGGGTGAGAACCTTGTTAAGATCAGGCTAGAGATGCAGATTGGCTTTGACATCTACCGTACTGCCTGCTGTGGGAAACACCCCTCACACTGGGATCGGTAACATGCTCGAATGCACAGCAAATGTAGGCAGTTGTCTTGGGTGCCAGACTTGCAGCCTTGCTCTTTGCTTAAGCCAGAGGAGACAAGTGTCGGTTGCTGTTGGGGAAGCATGAAGGCAAATCGCTGCTTTCTCACCTCCTGCAAGCATGTCCCTCCGTTCCTGTCACCACCGACTGTGCTGGCGGCAGGGAGCTGCCTTTCGCAGCAGCAATAGCTATCTCCCCCCACATCCCGCCACTGGCACAGAGAGCAGCCAACCCTCCCTCCAGGAGTTTCAGTGCTCTCCCATCTGGCCCCGCATCCTTCACCTCCCCAGGACAAGGTTAGCTTGCACTGGCCCCTCCTGCTCTTCAGGCGTGCGGAGCAGCTGTGGAAGTGCAAAAAGATCGGTGACACCACTGCAGATATGGGACTACAAGAGGAGTAAGTGGAAACAAGGCCTGTGCAGAGAGGAAAGGAGGGTTTGGGAGACAGACTGAGGAAGGGGGAAGGAGAAACATCGTAGTACTCCTCCTTGCCTGTCCCACTAAATACTCCCAACAAGGCCCTCCACTTACAGTGAGCCTTTCCCAGCCCTCCTCCTTGGTCAGCACCCCAGTGGGCGGCACCCCAGAAGAGGTGCCCACTAGCCCCGAATCTCTGTTCCCCCTCCAGATCCCCGAGGCAGGATACCTCTGTCATTCCTGACAGCTACCCAACCTGTTCTTGAAGCTCTCCACTTAGGGAGGCTTCACGCCTGGACACTTTATGCATTGCTTCCATCTATTTGCCCTAATATTTTTGTAACATCATTTGAATCTTTCTTACTGGAGTTTAAGCCTGTTATTACTTCTTAACCTCTCCATTTTGGGGAGGTAGAACCTTTCTCCCCTTGCTGCAATCTTTCATGAACTTAAAGACTTGTGCTTATCCTTGGTCTTTTTTTAAGGATAACCTTTACCAAGTCTTTCAGATTTTCCCTCCCAGATCACATTCTCTAGACCTCTGATTATTCTTCTTGTTCTCTTCTGCACTGTATCTAATTAGCCCACATCTTTTTTTGGCTTTTCCAAGAGTATGGCGCTGATGACAAACAGTTCAGTTTTTAATCTGCGCTAAACCTCAGCTCCAGTAGTTCCATATCCATATTTGTGCAGTCAGTTATTCCTCAGTGTGGAGTCTCGCATGGATTCCTACTGTGTCCTTTCTTTTTTTTCCCTGACTGTTTCTTTAATTTGTCAGACTGTTGTGTTGGCTGGTGTTTTTTGTTTTTTGTTTTTTGTTTTTTTTTAATTCTAATCCTGTCTTCGATGTATTTGCAGATCCTTCCAGCTTTGGGCATCCTGCAAATCATCTTTCAGGGTCCAAGTCACTAATAGACTGGAGTTGGAGACAGAGAGAAACCTGTACATCTCTGTTCAATCGGTTCTGTGTACGTGGAGAGTGGAGTCCTGTTCCCACCCTTCAGGGTACCAATGCTGTCTGCTCTGCAGTAGATAGACCACACATTCTGTGCTGGTTTATGAGCATTTCATGCAAGACAGTGTCAAAGGACTTACTCAAGTCAAGATACTGACATCTGCTTCTCCTTACTGGCCTGCAAGGTCTGTCTCCTTGTTTTAAAAGGAAATTAGATGGGTTTGTCAAGGCTAGACTATGAAGCTAATATTGGTTGTTACTCATCCCATTACATTCCAGTTCCTTACAAATAGCTTTTTTCATTATTCATTCCAGAATTTTTCCTGTAATTGAAATTAAATTCATTAGTCTGTAATTCCCCAGCTCTCTTTTTTCCCAAGACTTTCTGAATTTGAATTTCTTTGCTTTTGCCATGCTTGTATACTAATTCTTAGCAATCTAGCATAGATTTCACTCTCTATACCTAAACTCTTTATGCTCAAGGTCAACAGCATCAGTCTAGTCAAGCTGTTCTTTTCCTATACTCCTTGTCCTTTCTCTGCACCAGCATGGGGCTTGCTTGGGCAAACTGTGTCTTGCTGCCTTCCTGTCCCAGCAACTAGCTGGGTGCAAAAAATCCCTCATTACCACCAAAGCCTGGGCTGTGGCTGAAATCTGCTAGTTGCTTCCTGACTTGCTGGTTTGCAGACTTGTCGTGACAATGAGACTTACATCTGGTGACCTGTAGGCCACCCTATGCTGTTGATGCTTGTGTTTTCTCCCTGAGCTATATTAGCTATAGCATTTCACCTGGCAGATGTTCTGGGCCACCCACCTCAGCACTGTTGCCACCTTCTTTCTTTTTTTTTTTTTTCTTTTTTTTTTTTTGTCTCATCAGAAATGATTGGCATGAATGAGATGGGCACATCTTCAGCCATGCCCAGCAACTATGGAGAAAGAAAGCATACCAAGCCGGCAAACTAGAGCCCCCCCCCCAGCAATTACTTGTCATAGCCTTTGAAGTCAAGGTTAGATCTGCATTACCATACTGGCAGTGAAGTCCTAATTCAAGCCATCTTTGGATAATGTTTGCTCAGGTGTAGTATCTTGGAAGTGAAATCATTGCTGCTCCTTCCCCAGAAAAAATAGTCATTGTTTGCCACATTTAATTAAGTTTTCCCCTCTGTTCACACAGCCTCCCACATCCAGATCTGAAGTTAGTTTTATAGTTTCCTCTCAGCCTTCTCCTTTGATCCTAAAGTAGCTGTCACCTCGGTACCTACAGCCCTTCCTTTCTCACCTTGGCCAGCACAAAATGTGTTTGTGTGTTAATGGCTTTCTCCTCAGGGGCTGCTGACTCTCTTTACTAGTCAGCTGGACGCTAGATGAAATCATTCTCTCTGCTGGTTCGAGTATGTCACAGATATATATATATTTCCCCGCCTGTGTTTTATGTTCCATCCTGACTTCATTCATAGGAAATGACTCTGTTTTAGTTAATTTTGTTTTGGAAAGTGAATCCGTTGCCAGGGGAATGTGAGAGATTTCCAGAGACTGGATCCAAGTTAAGTGCAGGAAGGTGCTGCACAGACTTTGCCACACACTTTGCTGCTGCTCCTCACTCCAGTGCTGCAAGAGGCTGTTCCCTCCTTAGAGTCTCCTCAGCGCCAGCCATACTCAAACCAACATATCTTAAGTTGTGTAGAGTCTCTGCTTTGGTCAGTCGTGGCTGTGACCTGCTGTCTCCACCTTACCTGACTTCTGTCAGCCAACTTGCCCTATGCCCTTGAGGAGGCTTGAACCCTCAGGTCTGCACCCCGGGGAAAAACCTGGTTCGATGAACAGAGCTATATTACAGCAACCAAAGCCGAGCAGGCGCAAGCCTTCAGGTTACAGGGAAGAAGGCTTAAAATAGCAAAAGAAAAAAGCCACTTGACGTAAATAAATGACAAAATAACCCTGTGCTACAAGATGCAAGCCCAATTATGAGTAGTACAAATTTTAGACTGTTTTTGGGGATAAAGTTCTGCAACAAAAGTCACTAATAAAATGCTTCACCGTGAGTGTGCCACTTCAATAGTGTGACTTGGCAACCTCAGTCTAATGACAGCTTGTCTGCTGTAGAGCTTAATTTGGGTGCTGCATTCGGCCGTGCCACAGCAGGCTAGATTCAAAATGCTCAATTAGTATTATTAATCCAAAGTATAAAGTAAACTGCACATTTTCTCTGATGTGCCATCAAAGCAATGCTCTTTAGCTCTGGTACTGGGATGAAACAACAGGATCTGTCCCACAGGCATGGTGTATGGAGAGGGCTAACTGGGGAGAGGGTTGATTTGAGGAGGGTCTGGAAAAGCAAATCTAGAAGGGAGGAGTGATGGTGTGTGAAGTGCCAGAGAAGAGATGTGTGCAGCTGCATACAGGGACCCCAGTCTGCTCCCCCTCTGCTCCTCAGAGGTAAAATCTTAAGCTGCTGTAATCAGGGACAGATGCTGGCTGCTAAACCAGAGCTCTGCTCCATCTCAAGAGAGGGGAGTGAAGAAGAGGGCACAAAAGATATGTGTTAGAGTGGTGTGTGAGGAACTATTGCAGATTACACTCTCCAAAATGAACAAATGTTGTTCTCTAGTGTTCGCTATGGATTAATTTTTTTAAAAAGTACCCACATGCGTAAAAAAGAAGGTCTAGAGAAAAGATCTGTGATTTTTGCTCTCTCTTTTTTCACCTCTTGGTGTATTACTGTGTCAGTGAGCTTATTAAATCTTACCTTTACAGATAATTTTCAAATTCATGCTTCCATTACGACCCAAGGGAATGAAGGAAAAAAATACCTTCATCCAAAAAATGGCTGGCAGAGGATGAACAAAATGTCTCCTTTAGAAATGGGCACTGTCTCTCCCTCTCTCATACATATGCACACATACCCTTGCTGGGCAGATCACTGCTGATCAGGGTTACTAAGAAGAGTTAGGGCCAAATCTGGAACAAAGGAAAACTCTGTCAGTAGAAACAGCTCAGCAGATGTACATTTATTACATTCACTGCGGCAGCAAAGAAAAAAACCAAACCAAACCAAAACAAAAACATTTCTTGGTGCCTGTGTCTGATTTGCCTGCAATGACCTCTCTTTCCTTCGAGCCAAGTCCTTCCTTTCTGCAGATCTCCATGTATGGTTGGCATTCCACAATTAAGGAGGCACCAATAAATCAGTGACAGACAAGCAAGGACTTCAGCCTTCCCTAGAGCTTGCACTGCTAAAAGTTCATCTCCAAGTGCTCAGTCTTCATTCCAAGCAGCAGTCAGGGTGCTTAGGGTTTGCGAACAGGAACAGCACGGGCTCAATGCTGGCCGGGCTCTGAAGCTGGAGTCAGAGGGAGTAGGGATGCAGATACTGGGTTGAACTGAGCGCTGTTAGATATTGGACTACGCAGCGAGCCAAGAACTTGGGTGGTAGCTATTGTTGTGAATCATGATCAAGAAATGTTGTTATTACATAGTGCTTTACAATGGGTTGGGGCCTGATGCAAACAGTGGGGATCCAGCTTTGCAGAACATAAGGACCCGAGAAAGCCTCAGGGGGCAAAGGGACAGAAATGCCTGTGTGAAGAGAGTCTGGTACAGCAGGGAGAGTACTGTATGAAGAAGCATCAGTGGCGGGGTGGCTTCTGTGGTATTCACAGTATGCCTCTCACAGAACACCTCAGGTGGGACAGGACCTCAGCAGGGCTCCAACCCTGGCCCCCGCTCAGAGCAAGGCTATTTTCAAAGTTAGGTCATGTTGTCCAGGACTTTGTCCAGGTGAGTTTTAAAATCTTCAAGGATGGGGATTTCGCAGTCTCTCTGTGAAACCTGTTCCAATGCTGAAGCATCCTCCCGGGAAAGATTTTTTCTTTAGCTCCAATGAGCATTTCTTGTGTTGCAACCTGTGCCCATTATTTCTTGTCCTCACACTGGCCTCCTCCAGGTGCAGTCTGGCTCTGTCTTCTCTTTAACCTCCCTTAGACAACGGAAGACCACAAGTAGATTTCCCTTTAGCTTTCTCTGTTCCAGGCTTAACAGGTCCTTTTCTCTCAGCTTCTCCTGATACACCCTCTGTAGCCCCCACATCTCTTACTAGGAAGTAATTTTCCTCTGCCCCATCTATTTAGACAGTAAGGTCTTTGGGATGGGTGTTGTTATTTAGTACACGCATGGCAAGTTGAGACCTCCTGGATCTCTCTGCTGGAGTCTCACAAGTCAACTGCACATAAATAAATAATAGAGCACAAACGAACTTTGGAAACCCACGGAGAATTTGGGGTGTGCAGAGGGGGCCTGGGGAGGTGATGAGTTAGAGTGGAGAGGCAAGGGTGATAGATGATTACTTTATGGAAAACTTTCTCCTGGGGGTAACCCCATTCCCTTGTCTTGCTGGAAGTCAGGCAGGGGCTGTAAGTAAAGCTGCAGGCTCATTTGGAGAGCAGGACGGGGAGCACACTACTGAGTGCTTGTTACAGTCTCGTAGATGCTCTCATCTTCTGAAGCAAGATTCTTTATACCTGAGCCATCCCTGACAGGCGTTTCTCCAGCCTCCACTTAAATTGCACCCATGAAGGAGAGTCTGCAGTATCCCTCATCAGCTCCAAGCCTTCCCATTACTGCTCTGTTGGCCTAAATCTTTGCTGCAAATCAACCCCAGGTCTCCTCGTGCTGCTCCCTGGGACTCTGCAGTCTTTGGGATAAGCCCATATGTATTCAAAGGTTGTTACAGTCCCTCTTAGTTTTCTCTTCTCCAGACTAAACAAACCCAATTCTTTCAATCTGCCTTCATCGATTATGTTTTCTAAAGCTTTAATCATGCTTGCTCTTGCACCTCGGAGCGCTCCCCAGTTTGTTTACCCAGTTCTGAGAGTGCTGTGCCTGTGTCCCCAGCTGAAGCATACCCAGGGCCAACTGCAGCACAGTCATTTTCTCCCATGCCTGGCTTATGAATCTCTCATTAATGGATCTCATCAAGAGACTTGCCTGTTTTGAAACAGCACGACAGTGTTGACTAAGTTTTTGTCTGTGATCCCGGGAGCCTTTCCTGCAGCGGTGCTCTTTATCCAATTAGTCCCCATTTTGCATTTGAGTTCCAACACCTCGCTGTGGTATTTTGAGCTTGCTCTTGTGTGATTTCCATCCTGCTGATTTGAGACCAATTCTCCAATTTATCTAGATTGTTTTGAAATCTGCTGCCGCCTTCCCTTCCACACAGACCCCGTGGCTGCAACTCCTCCCAGCTCAGTGGTGCACATGAATGTTATCCTGATTTCTGTGCAATATCCCTGATGCTCTGGTCCCTATTATCTCTACTCCTGTGGTCAGGCAAGCTGTGGAACCGCATGGGGCCCGGGGCAGAACCCTGTTTGCAGCAAACACAGTCATTAACCTTTTGGGACAGTGTTACAGTCAGTTGCACACCTGCTTGTAGGATGATTTCACCCACCGCGGGTTTCTGGTTGTTTATGAGGCAGTTTTCCAGGACACCGGAGGGCTCCGGGTATGGCTGGAACACAGTCTTTCCTGCTGGTCTTCTGGGAGCAGCGATGTTAAGTGCTAAGCAAAGGATTGGCAATAAAAGCTACCTTGTGGTCCATGGCTGTGAGGATCTGAATTGTGAAAAATACCCGGAGGGATATTTAGGCAGAAGGATGCACTGAAGGGTCGGGCAGAGTCCCCTTTCTATAGCTCCATAAATACACGAAATACCCTGGCCAGCTGGGGGAAGGGGGGTTATCCCAGGGCGCATCTTCAGGACCTGGGGGCTTGCACCAGCCCAGATTTGGCCCGTGAGCTCTTAGCTGACCCCAGGGTCCCAGGAAGCACCAGCTCATGCCTGGGGCTGGGGGCTTCCCCACGGGCTGAGCCCAGAGAGGGACCTGTCAGCATCGCGGGGGCTTCCCCACACTCCCCTCGGTGCCGCGCTGTCTCCAGGCCCTGGCCGCCAGGCTGGGATGTGGGTTAGCAGATTTTTTCCACGCTGTTTCTCTGGGATCCCTGACAGAGCCCATCAGAGCTGCCTTTTATCAGCACTGCACGCCTTAGTGAGCCTGTCATGACTCACACACAATGTGCTCTGTGCTGGATTAATCCGGCCGGCTTTCATGCTCAGGATGTGGGCGATGGGCAGGGTGGGGGGGGCACGGGGACAGATGCAGGGCTAGCGGGGGCCCGGGAGATGGGTAGACACAAGGACCCTGATGTACTGAGGAGGAGGTCTTCATCTCAGGATGATCTGAAGAGGCAAAGAAAGAACAAGCCCATGGGCACAAAAAAAAGAAAGGAGAGCAACAGGTGTATATGCTGCCTTCCAGCTGCAGACACTTGTTGCTCTGACTTTTTAATCAGAGCCATGCCAGGCACTGGTGTAGAGGTTTTCAGCCCAATCAGTGAGTTTATTTGCACTGCTGTGCCCTTAGCTTCGCACCATCCCCCTTCCCAGGAGCATCAGGGATTGTGTCTGAAGAAGCCAGGGGAAGGAGGCAGCCCTTGCCACACGATCATCTCCTGCCACCTCTTGAGTCTCTCCAGCTCTGGTGTGCCCCACGTTATTTCTGCCACTAAATCATCCTCTCAGCCAACAGTAACCAGCTACCGACTTGTCGGGTCACGTAGGGGTAAGCAAGTTAGGCAAGATCTCCTGCAGCTCTGCTCTTCCAACATGTCATCGGTCCGGCTGGGATCATGCCTGCAGGCTGCTGCAGGTACCTGAGAGTGTAGTTTGGTGTTCACCTCTCACATAGCTCTGTCCAACTAAGAGAGAGGGAGAGACAGATACTTGCAAAATCAAGTGCAACAGCATTCTTTAGAGCTGCTAATGCTTTTGATTTAGGTATGACATTCTTTTATACATCAATGCATCAGTTAATGCAGATTGCTCAGGGGCTTGCATGTCTGTGAGAACAGTATGTTTGAAGCTTTGGTCCGTGAACTGAGAGAAGGCAGCATCTATAGCTGATATTTTAGCTATTCTGGACCGCAATTACTTTGAAACTGCAGTCCTCAAAAATGTATTGGTTATGAAACAGATGTCTTCAGAAAGTGCTGCCATGACAGTCCTCCCTGAAATGAGGGGCAAGCTTGAGGAAAGCTGCTCGCTCTCATCCCAGAGTTAGTTGCATGCCATATAAATTTGGGATCTCTTTCTGCTAATTTGTGAAAATTATTTGGCCCAGAAATAAAGAACTGTGAAGCAGAACTGAGAGAGTTATTTATACTAAAGGTAGGAAGTATCCAGTAATTTATGTTCCCCGCATAGGTAGTTTCTGTGAGTCCATCGCTGTGGGCATTTAGCATGTCTCCTAAATCATGTGTAGGCCATGGCAAATCAAGACCAGTGAAGTCATATTTGTGTCTTTTTTTGGAGCTAGCATCCCCATGACATGAGCTGCATCCTGAGTCGTGCCTTTTGGGTGACAGTCACAACAGCTTGGCCAGGCATGGAGAAGGATCATGACCTACCTCCTTGGGGCTGATGCACTTTGTAGAGCAGTGTCACAGGCGTTGCTGCTGCCTTCCCTGCTGGCTCCTACCTGGTGAGAACAGCAAACGGGGCTGGGCTATCACACCTTGCAGTGCCAAGCAGGGCAGTCAGGCTGTTTTGGGAGTCCCTTCCTATGGCGCATCACAGAAGGTTTTGGAGCTATCAGTCCAGCGCCTGGTTAAATGGCCTAGTTACTTTCTATTTAATCAGGTATAAATTTACTCAGAGGGCCTGGGTCTGCGCTGACAGCTTGGTTAACGGTTTAGAAGTATGCAGAATGGATATCAAACGTTACCGTGCCTTTTTGAACAAAGATGTATGTTTCGCATCCTATTCAATACAAAGAAAAAAGAAGAAAACGCAGGAAAGTTTACGTATTTCTTGCCAGTTAAAGTTATTCAGTCACAGTGGTAACAGTAAGGTGTGTAATATATTGTCACATATCTGGTTTTCATTGGTTCATTATCTCATCTTCAGCCCCCAAGTAATGAGGATTTTCATTCATTTCCATTAAATGCAGAACAGAGAACCTAAAATGGTTCATTGTTCCAAAAGCCACTCTTCTGCTTTGGCAACTTTTTCCTTTCACTTTCCTCAGGTGCAAGACCCTGATTTAGCCAGGCATTTAAACACCTCCTTAAGCTTAAGCATATGATTAAGTTTATTCCTACCCAGCAGCGCCTCTGAGCATGCTCTTAGCCTTGCGCTGGAGTCGAAGTGAAGTAAAGCCAGCAATTAAGCAGGTGCTTTGCTGAAGCAGAGCCTAAATGACTACTTAAAAGCCCTTTGTAAGAAGGAGTATAAATCCTCCTCCTGACAGGGGTGGGAGTGGGGATGGACATGTGTTATTATCATCCTCCTCGTTAAAGCTTGACTTGGTCTTGCAGACTGCCCGGGTTCTTCCTCATTCTGGTGGCCAGCTGGTAAGCGGCTGTCACCTCTCTGAGACCTGTGACCGCGTATGAAAAATTCAGATTTACAGCAACATTGACAAGATCATCATCCCTTTTACAGAAAGGCAAACTGGTGGCAGGGGAAGGGGTGTTGGGAGCTGGCTCGTGTTAACCCAGACAGGAGGAAGACAGTGGGGCCACCCTGATTTACACCTGTTGAGAATGGGGTGTGTGTGTGTGTGTGTGTGTGACAAGGGAGGGAAAGGTTTGCCCGCGTTTTGTTTCATACCGCACCGCCGTCTTCCCGCAGGGGCCGCGAAGTCCTTCTGCGGTCACTGTGATGCTTGGAAAATGAACACTGTCTCTGTTTAATTTTAATGCAGCCCATTAACTAAGCTGCCTCGCTGCACTTTGTCCATCTGGGTCGCCCCATGCACACCAGAGTTTCCCTTTCATATTATTCCACATTGATTCAGGAGACCCTTTTGACTTGCCCCCCCACCCCCTCCTCCTGTCCCCAGCCCGTCAATGTTGTGTTGCTTAGCCCTGGAGCACAAGTTGCAGCCCTTCCTCACATCCTGATGCCCACACGGAGAGGCACCAACTTGCGCAAAGAGAAGTTGCGTGCATGCTGCTCCACTGCTCCCCCCCCCAAAAAAAAAAAAATAAAAATTAGAAAGCCCTTAAGAAAGGGTGTAAGCAGGAGGGAGGGAGGGACCGCTGCTATACAGTGCACTCTTGTTAACCAGGAGGAAAAAAAAAAAGAGGGGGGAGGAGGAGGAGGAGAAGAAGAAGGATAGACTCAGCAACAGCAGGGGCTTGGCGGGAAGGGGGCTGGGGGCCAGGGAGGCAGCCAGACAAGTAGGGTCCCTCTGCTGAGGCCATCAATTATAGGGGCTGGGGCCTGTTTGTTGCTGTTGTTGGCAGCGTGGAGGGTTGGGGGTTTCTTTTTTTCCTTTTTCTTTCTTTCTTTTTTTTTTTTTTTTGTTGTTGTTTTTGTGAGATCTGGGCTGCAGCTCAGCCAAGGAGGGCTGGGGGCGGGGAAGAAGGGGTGGATATAGGATTTTGCCCAATCCACTGATTCTCAATGGAAGCTCCAGGCACCACTCGAGGGGCTGTGAGGCAGTGCCAGCTTAAAGAAAGAGACTGTGGGGGGGCTGCGGCAGGAAGGTGTGCAGTGTCGGGCATCCCTCCCTGCCAGGTAAGTGGGCATCTGGCCACTCTCCCCGCCACTGCAGTCCCATCACCAGGTCAGACATTGAGGATGCTGTGGAGATTTTGGCCCCTGAGCTTGGGCCAGGTGCTTGTGCAGCGCTGTAAGACTGAAATGGGTAAATAAATAGTGTGCTGAGAAGACCCTTGGCTGCAGGGATGCTGGTCTATGCTAACTGGGGCTGTACGTGTGAAGCTACACATATACATATATGTGTGTGTGTGTATATATATATATATATATAAAACACATTCCTGCACAGAGCATGGACTGTAAGGCTGGTGGCAGCAGCAATTGTGACTCTCCAGCCTGGCCTCACATGGTTCCTGGTCCAAGCTTGCCGTCCCTGCCGAGGTGATATCATCTTTTCCAGGAAAACATCTGGTCCTGATTTCAGGCCTGCTGGCGACCAAGCCGCCGCTGCCCTTCTAGGTAATGTGCCCTACAGATTAATTACTTTCACAGTTGAAAACGTGCACCTTGATTTTCAGTCTGAATTTGTCTGACCTCAGCTGCTAGCAGCTGGTTCTCATAAATGCCCTTTTCTGCCAGATTAAAAAGCCCTTTGATATTGGGAATCTCTCTCTCCCTTGAAGCGCTCGTAGATCAAATCACTCCTTGGAAGAACCAAGGAGATTGTGCCTTTCTAAATTGCACGGCATCCTGCGTGAAACCCTTCCAGATTAAGCCGTGCAGCATTAAATATCCTGTGGCATCCGCACCTGTCCCTGCATCCCTCACCTGCACCATGGAATGCTGCCTGTCAGCCTGGGATGCTTGACACCTTCAAGACTGCAGACACAGCCGTGCATGGACCACCGGAGGAGCACAGACTTTGGAGATCTGATGGCCACGTCTGGTCACAGAGAGGCTGCTCCTCAACTGGAAAAGGACCTATAAAATGAAATGTTTTTGCTGGTTTTGCTGCTGAGAAAGTCATGGCACGCTGAGTGGGTCACAGCAATTGAGGCTGACCACTAGCATGAGGGTGGGAGGGAGATTTCAAATGGCCAGCACATTGTGTACCAGCAGTCTTGGAGAGACATACTAATCTCATGGATCAAAGGGTGTTTACCAACAAAGTTTATATATAGATAAAAAAGGTTTCGGGGTTTTTTTTCTTGTTGATTTGCAGTATTTTTTCAGATTTCAACTTTTTGTGGGAGTGTGGCACAAAAAGGGAAAAGGTTTTTAATGAAGCCTGGAGCTCATGAAGTGTGAAAAATACCTTCCTGCCCAGCTTTGCAATAAAGAGATCTGTGTCAGAGAGGAGACCCTGCAGAAATTCATCTTGTCTGAAATGGAAAGGAGTGCCATGTTGTATCCCCATGCTATTACATCTTAAGCTTTTGCTTGTTTGTTTGCAGGCTCTGCAGCCCAGTGTTGCTGTGTTTATTAAACCCAAAACTCATGCAGAATAGTATTTCCACTGTCCCATGCATCTCCACTTGGTTGCTGGAGTACCACAGCCTGTGACATGCATAGTCCAAGAAGCTGATGCATTGCTACTCTACCATGCTTACAATCGTCTGGGGTTATGACCAGCTGAGGTTAGAGCCAGCTGGGTGTAACCAGCCCTGGTTAAAACAGTTGCGGAATGTGAAACACCGTAGTCGCCTAAGTTATTTGCAAAAGGTCACCCAGGGCACTGGTGGCAGGGCAGGACCTGAATCTTGCTCTTTTAACTCTGGCTCCTCATCACTAAACCATCTCCCAGGTGGAGCTGCTCCTCAAGTGCTTCAGATCAGGAAGAGCTGCCTGGGCAGCCTTTCCCACTAAACTGCGTTTCTAGAACAAGGGATTTATCTCTCGCAGCTGTGCATTTTAATGCAGAGCTACAAGTCATAAGGTGAGGGCAAAGCTGACCTTTGCTGCAAAGCAGACCTGTGCTCCCCACCTCCTGAGCCCAGGAAGTAAATCACAGGGTGTCCCCAGAGGGAGCATCACAACAGTCTAATCCAATGCAGACCACAAAACTTTTCTCAAAAGCTGGATTAAAAGTCACCTTTCAGAAAGATTTCATTCCTTTACAGACTCGGTGCGGTCTTTAATTCTGCCTCTACCCAATGCAAACTAGAGCAAACTGTAAGTTTCTTTAACCTGCCCAAGAGGACAAGCGAGGTACTCCATCCCAGCAGGACACTGACCGCTGGGATGTTTCCCCCAGGCCTGTATCTCCATCAGCAAAACTAGGGAGAGGGAGAGCAGCTGGCTCTTTGGACATCAAACCTCTTTCTTCCTGTGTGGTGCTCAGCGCTAATGGAAATGGAAAGGAGAAAAAAGATCTTTCTTGCCTCAAATCCTCCTACCCCCCATCCCAGTCCCAGGGGTACGGTGTGATATGAGACATGTGTTTTCCTTTCAGCCCTGCCTGAGAAACTCATGTTTCTGTATTAGCATGCAAGATGGAAGAGAGCCAGCAGTTCTGTGGGGCTACTTGGGGAAAATTTCATCCTGGAGATCACTTTTACCTTTTCCTAACTTTCCCCAACATTGTCTGCAGCAGGAAATCTCTGTCAGTTTGTTACCTGCTCACTCCTTGAGGTGGTGAGCTGGATCTTTTGACCCTGTCAGTGATGCACTTAGACACGGTGACAAGCATCTCTCACTGTAGGCTGTTTTCAGCAGCTCAGGTACAAGGTGCTCAATGGGGCGAAGGTGGCGAAGGAGGCATGGAGAAGTGAGGTGGGTGGCTTCTTTCCTCACCTGATGGTTAAAGAGGCTATTTTGACTTTTTCATGCCTTAAAATTCTTTGTCAACTTTTCCACAGCCAGATGAGAAAGCACATGACCCAACTGGTCTCCCAGCAAGTGCTGTGTGAGCTTCACTCTCCTCGTTGGCCACCCATCACCATCCCCTTCATCATCGTCTCCCGCCCCCCTCCCGCCTCGATACTGCTGATGCATTTCCATTACTTATGAGACATCCCTCGGCATTTCCACTTCAGCCTTTCTCATCTGTGCTCTTACTGCTTTTTGCTTGGCATATTGAGGTCCATAGCCCAGAAGTCACTATGGTTCAACACTTAGGTACCAAACACAGATGCCTTGAATTTTTCCTTTCTGGGAAGGTTTGTTTTCAGAGACATTTTAAAAGAGCAATATGTGATCATTGTAGATGGTTGTATGAACAAAAAAAAAGACAACCAAACAAAAAAGGCGAGAAATTCTGGATTATGGCCATGGAAGCCAATGACTTCTCAGCTTGGCTTTAAAATGTGTAACATACTGGCAGCAGTAACATGGACCTGTCAAAAGAGGGAAAAGAGAGGTCATCTTATCCGGTGCAATACTCTCTTTTTTTGGATGGTCTATCAATGAAGCAGCCAGCACCAGTGCCCATTGTGAATATAGGTTTCTTCTGCCTTGCTGTGCACAAGTAAATATGAGACATGATCATTGCATTTTGCATGTGCCATCATCTGACAAATCCTTGAGTGCCACCAATCTCTTGATTGGGATCCAGACCATTTTGTTACTAAGGGTTCGCTTTATGTGAAGAGAACTTCACTTCATGCTGCAGGACGAGTAGGTTTGAACTCATTGCAGTGAGTTCACTCATTGCAGTACTGCTCTGTAGGGAAACGGGGAATATATTATTCCTTTTTACAAGGCCTGCATTTGCTCGCTGCGAGAGGAGGCCCAGAGGAATGCTTCCTCACCAGACATCAGCCAGACCTTTGCTGTATGACCTTACAGCTCGCAGACAGCAGTTTTACTAGCATTTCCAAAATAAACCTATCCTTTGTCCTGACGCAGAAACTGCACGGAGGCTGTTTCATTTAGAAGCCATTCCTTGGACAGCTTATTCCTCCGGAGGCCTGGGAAGGCTGTTAGCCTCTCTTGTGAACTATTTACCACATCTGCCCTTTGTAATATCGAGACCTTTTGCTGCCTTGCTCGCTCCCCAGCACCCACAGTGTGAAAATAATAGTGCACACCCAATTTAAGCCACGCACAACTCCCCCCACATCCTCCACCAGCTTTCATGGATGTCCATGGGTTTTTCTACTCCCAGTGAAGGCTTCTTTCCCACTGTAATAGCCCAGAGCTTGTTGTCTAAATCTGATTTTGAATTAGGCAGGGGTCCATGGTTCCATGTCAATGCCAAGCTGTGGGTGGGAGCGGAGAGGATGATTTTATTTTTTTCCTAGGGACTTGAAATCCCTTCTTACACTGTTTCTGAAAGATTTCATCTCTCCAGGAAGCAGAATTCTCTCGAGATGAGCTGTTTGTGCAAGACTCTGCCGTGTGGGCTTGAGCTGGAGGCTTCAGATGCAGCCAAACCAAAAGACTGCTCTTTTTCTGGGTTGGGTCCAGTCACGGTCCAAACTTCAGGGAAGGATTTCAGTCCAAGAAATTGAATCTGATCTGCTCTTATCTTCGAGTGTTTCAGATGAAAGGATTGTTTGAGTCCAAGAAGGCGTGTGAAATGCAGTCACCCCGACTTAGTTGTGCCTTCGGGCGGGAGACAAAGTGGTGGGCCAGTGAGGGAAGCTACTTGTGGCTCGGGTGGGTGCTTGATGAAGTGACTTGACAAGGGACACACAAACAGCCTACAGAAGACAGAAGGAAAAAAATACCTAAATACTGTTTTGTTATGCTTCTTTGATCCACAGAGACTACTTTGGGTGGCCCAAATCCACAACTGGTATAAGAACCTCCATATTATCCAAATATCTAGGGAAGATACAAATACAGAGACCGAGTTAGGATTGGGTGAACCCCACTTCTAGCTGGCATTTATGACTGCAGCCAAAGCTGGGGTTCACATAAAACACATCTCATTTCAGATCACCAAAGCTGATGCCCATGTTGGATTTTCTTCTACACCCACTATCAGGGCTGAAAGCGTGGGAATGCCTTCTCTTGAAATATATCTTATTTCCACGGTCTGGCTAAAAAGGTCCCTCACTCCCAAACCATTACAGCCTTTGTTTCTTTTCCTAAATCTCATAGCACCGATGTCTGCCGTGAAATCACCAGGTCAGCATCCCCCTCCTGGCTTTACTCCCCCTCTCTTTGCGAACTTGCCGTGTTACACTCCAGGTTGCACGCAGAGAGATGCGAATGCCCAGCAGCAGTGGCGGCGGATAAAGCACCACCGCATGAAACCCACACTTGTTGCAGAGTCGTGTTTTAACCTTCCCCTATCCCTCCCCTTCCAAAAAGCCAGCCTGGGTGGGAAACTCGGGAAGAAGTAAGATGTTACGCTTGTCCCAGGGAGCTGAGAGATGGGGGGATTTGTAACTGGACACCAGGATGGAGGGGAGGGGAGAAAGAAACATGCAGAGATATTGATGACCCCCTATCTCTCGGCGCCGTGCATCCCTGTACGTGCATGTCCCTGCGTGCATGCGTGGGCAGCGGGCTGGGGGGTGTGTGTGCTTAAAAAGCCTCACTGAGAAAGGTATTTCTTGTGGGCAGAAAGACGTGGGGGGGAAGAAAGAGGGCAGGCCCCCTCGCTCCCCACTGAGCCCATTTCTCCTGCTTTGCCGGAGCTGTCAGCCTTGAATCCCGGTGGCGTCCCGTAACTAATTGACAGCAATGGGGGCCTTTGGGAGCCGAAGAATACATGTCCTTGCCAGGCGAGCGCTGGAGCAGGGGCTGCGCGGGCAGCTGTGGGGGGACATAAAGGGCGGCTTTTAAAGCCTTTGTGCCTGCCTGTGAGTGCGTGCCTGCGTGTGTGTGGCGGTTTTGTGGTGGAGGTGAGGGGATGCTGAGCGGGGTGGCGGGGGGAGAGATGGAGGGAGAAGCCTCTGCAGAGAAGTAAGTTTCTCCCAAAGAACGGGGCGGGGAGGCAGGGGGGAGAAAAATCTGTAAACGGTGTGAGGAGCAAGGTCCCTACACACTT
The DNA here is from genome assembly GCF_017639655.2 of Falco naumanni. Taxonomy (NCBI): domain Eukaryota; kingdom Metazoa; phylum Chordata; class Aves; order Falconiformes; family Falconidae; genus Falco; species Falco naumanni. The sequence goes on along the minus strand of NC_054058.1, from coordinate 6,873,363 downwards.
GGAGGCCATTGGCACCGCAAGGAGGGAGTAGGGTGGGATTTCGGTGTAAAGCCAGGGCCATCGAGAAACTAGCTCTCTGTTTTTCATCCTGCCTCAGCCCTGGTTGTAAAATATGACCTGCCGGCACTGCCGTTGAGCTGCAGCTTCGAGAAACAAATCCCCGCTGTGTTTTTTCTGAGCTTGGGAAATGGGCAAAGAAAATCTCCCCTCCCAGGTGTAACATGGCAGCTCTGTCCCCACAGTCACCTTACTCCTTCCTGAGGATGCTCAGATACTCACCAGAGGAAAGGCTGGGTCTTTGTCTTTGTCCCGAAGCCAGTTGCACAAACATGTACCAGTGTTGCAGACAAAATATTATCCAGGAGACATTTTTATGCTTTTGGCTTGACTCATGCAGAAATGCCTCATTGTCTGTGACATTTGCAGAGACAATCTGTGATAAAAGTATTCACACATTTACAGCTGGAAAGAAATAAAATAAAACCCCACCCTCTTGCATTTCTCCAGGGTCTGTCACTGTGGAATCTAATAACAGAAGCAACCAAACAGGGGTAAGTGTAGAAAAAACAGCTCTTGAGGCAGCTGGACGAGGGTGCGACTACCAAACATGCCCAGTACAATGGTATTGGCAACATGAGACACTTATATTTTAGACCTAATATGCACTCAGCTTTTTAGAGAGAAAATGAGTATTTGAAAGATAGGGCATCAGTTCATAGGTTTGAGGGCCAAAAGAGATCATTAGACCAGCTAGCCTGATCTTTTGTGTTACACAGACCCCAGGATGACACCCAATTACCCTTATATTGAGCTAAATGACTTGGATCATGACCATGAGCTACTTTTTTTTCTCATAGTCTTTAATCTCTGGATTTCAAGTAGACCCTGTGCCAAAAAGGATGGGCTCAGCCAATCAAGAGTCCCTGGGCATTTAGCAAAAAAAAATTTTATCCTGCCTTACTTAGGCAGATGCTCTATTTTTGCCACCCCGTATATATAGTGATAAAACATGGAAGTCCAGCCCCTTCCAGGATTGCTTGCCGAGCAAGGCTATCTGCCACACTAGGTTAAGAGAGACAAGTACCAAGCTATCTCCCAGTTCAAGTCCAGAGGCCCTTGGAGAGACCCCCATCCCCAACGCTGCTCACGCCATGGGCAAAGCAGCGAGTCCTCATCCTTTGTGTTGCCCAAGAGCTTTCCATTACTGCGAGAGGGGACCCGGCTTTCCTGGAGACAGTACACAGGGTTTTGCTTGCCAAGAGGTCGTTGTGGCAATCCAGATGTTGTACAGCAAGTGCCTGTTAGAGCTTCTCCATGAAGCTAGAGTGGGCACGTTAGCGGCAGAGAGCCCAGCAAGATCTGGGCGGGTGGGTGGAGCAGCCAGCCCCTCTGGTACCCACCTGGTAGTAGTGGTTAACTAGTGAGTTAACACTACTAGAAGGCAGCTGATCAATTTGTGCTGTTAAAAAAGGAGTGTAATTTAATTTGTGCAATTAAAAAATGCCTTATCTAACAGATCCTGCCACTCTGGAAAGCAGTTTCTCACAAGTTTGGCTTTTTTAAAGAAGCAGAGAAAGGCATAAAAAATTATACTTGTTTATCACTATTTTTGAAACATTTTTTTCTGGTTTGTTTTTAGTTACATGGATGGTGGTGCTGCTTTCTCCACACCCCAAACACCCACAGGCTAATACAGCTCCATCCAAGCTCTGAAAGATGACACTTGGTCCATCTAGCAGCCACTGGCTTCGTCCCGAGCTCCCAATGAACTCAGTAAAAAGATTGACTCAGCTTAAAAGGGAACATGACCTTAGTCTGTACCCTGAACAATAGTTCAGAAATGCCTGCCTGGCTGCAGGCTGCAGTGACCTGGTGCCGCTGCTGATAGTTGTGCTGCAAGCCCTGGGCAACACCGGCCGCCTTTAAGCTCCATGTTTGTATGGCACGTTGCGCGGGATCAATATTAATTTTCTGACGGGCGCTCCGGTGCGTTGCCACAGCAGGTATTTAACAGCAGAGCCTGTCTGTGTGGGTGCGGGCAGGGGCGGCACTGCTTTTGCCTTGCAAGCTCTGAAATGTCAGGGAGCTGCTTTGTCCACGGAGGGGTCACTGGTGTGTGTGGGAAGAAAGACAGGCCGTGATTGCTGTTGGAGGCATCAGTTCAAGCCTCCTGTTTTCTCTCTCTCAGCTGACAGTAAAAATAATTCAGTTTTGGATAATGCGGTGCTGCTCTTTCCATGTGGAAAAATCGGAAAGGCATGCAAAACTCTCCCTCTTTTTTCCTGCTAATTGCCTTGATTTCTGCTTCCACACTCCCAGCTGCCTCTCCTCTTCAGGTTGCCCTTTTTGACTCCTCGATTAACTTCTTTGTCCACCCGTTTACCACTCAGGACATGGCGACCTTCGGATGTAAATCTGTGCTGACGTCCCTCCCGCTTGCGTGCTTTTGTGGGGGCTGACATCTGCGAGACTCCTTGCAGCAGGGCGGGAGGGAGCCGGGTGGATGGGGGTACTGGGCAATGCCCTCCTCTGCCAGGGCTGCTGCCCACCTCCACCCTGCACTGCCAGATGTGCATCCCAAAGCTCTGTGCCTTAGCCTGGGATGAAAAAATTCACAGATTTCCATCTCCAGCTACCAGGTGACATGTGAGTGTAGGTGTAGCCTGCAACCTCTGGTGTCTGCTGGCTCCTGAGCAAGTCAGCTGCCCATGCACTGCTCGCCATCACCTCCTCAAGCCACAGACAGCCTTTATTAGTTAGCTTAATTTGGACAGGCATTCTTGGTGAGAAGGCAGAAGCTTGCATGTGGGCCCAGCCCACATACAGTGCCCTTTGTTGAGGGCTGGAGCTGCTGCTGTTGAAATGGGAGGCTTGTTCATCTCAGCAGGAAGGTGAAGGGTTTGGAGAACTCCTCCAGGGCCAGGACAATGGATTTGCCTCTGATGTTGCTTCAGGGTGAAACAGGTCCTCCCTGCACAGCAAGTGTCTGAAAAGCCTTGCAGCTGGGAGGGGGCCAGAGACCATGGCAGAGCCTCAGACCAGACCTGACAGGTAGGGTGGCCACAGCACCGTTTTCCAGGAATCAGGTCTTGTAGACTTTTCAGGGAGATAAGGGGCTCTTTCCCAATTTATGCCCCAAGGCTCACAGCATGAAGGCATTATTTGCTCTGAAGCGGGCTTTATTCTGCGCAGAGTGTCACTCCTCGGATGCAGAGCTCTGCCCCCTGGGTCACTGTGATTTTTGGTAATATCTCCCGAATCCTGCTCTGAAACCTTCTGCGTACCTCCAGGCTCAGCCCAGAGCCTCCACCAGGGATGTGAGCGGACGGTTACTGTTCAGCATCCTAGCACCGCGTGGGACTTTTGGCTTTAATTACACAGACGGAGCCCCACCTCCCCCAGCCTTCCCCTTACCCCCGGCGCAACGAGCTCAGGCACCTGCAAAACTGAACTTTTAGCAAAGTTGTCCCAGGGCAGGACAAAGGCGTGAGGTGGGGGGGGATGTGGGGGCAGGCAGGCAGCTGCGGCAGAGGGGGCACAGCCGGATCCCTGCACAGTGCTGCCTCCCTGCTTGCCCCTTCCTCATCCTCTTCAGGCGTGTTGGCAGCAAGCAAAGCAGTTTCTCCTTGAACCCCGCAGCTAGCACCACAGCTGCCAGGCGAAAGTCCCTGGACAAGCTGCTTGCTGGAAGCCCCTCTGAAGGGAAATGGCCTTGTTTGATGTTTATTCCCTGAGCCCTTTTCCTCTGCTTGGCGTTACTCAAATTGAGCAAGACCACTTTGTGGAGGTTGAAATAAATGAGCTCTCCCCATTGGATCTGTAGGCACTGGGAATGGTCTAGCTAAAAATCCCAGCCTTGGTTCGCTTAGATCATGGCCTTTCTTGCTTCACTGGAGGTAGCACACAGATGACGTTGCCATCCTGTGTCCAGCTGCTGGAAAGATTTGATTTTAATACTTTCCTGTGCTATAGTTCCCCTTAATGTAAAAGGAACTGTGCAAAGTGATAGGAAGTTGGACGTACCTGCTCAAGAGGTCTGTCAGCCTTACAGAGCACTGTAGGCAAATGGGTTTTAATGAAATCATATATGAGTTGCACTTCATCCAGGTTTTTGTTTGCCTCTTCCCACTCAAGTGAAAGAAAATAAGAGGACATACTCTTTTCCTTAAAAAAAAAAAATAAATAAAATAACATTAAGGGTTTAGAAGGAAGCAGAGAGAAAAGAGAGCAGGACTAAGAGGTGACCCATATTGTGCCCGAGATTGTCCCATGGATTAGCTCTATGTTTTTGTTCAGTTCCCACCGCTGGTATGCTCCTCTGTTTTCCCATATGTAAATGGGAAGAAAAACAATGAGTAGATAAGGAAAATGGGATCACAGACAGGGATGAGTAGGTGGATAATGAGGGAAGGAAGATTAAAAGGGTCATCAGGATCCAGCTCAATATTTGTATATTAAGTGCCAGGAGGAAATCTGGGGAGTTGTATCATTCAGCTGCTTCCAGCAAGAATTCTTGCGCTTCCTATCAACATTGGGCAAGTGGATCTTGCCCAGTAGCATTTGCTTTCACACAGCAGTTCTCCCTAGGTAAGTAGAAAAGCATTGTATGAGCGTTGTATGAGTATGATGAGAAAGCATCTCTCATTAGAGATGACCGGTCAGAAGGGCCAAGAGAAGTCTCCACCCCATAAAGGTCTACAATGGGGCAGTTCCAAGGCAACAAGTTAAGCGTGAGCTTCGGGCAGTCGTGGGTTGAGGACTTCTAGTTTAGGCTCCCTCTCCTTCAGGAGGGGTCTGTTCTGCCCTGGGAGGAAGGGTGTCAGTCTTGAGGTCCTCTCACCATCACGCTGTGGGAATGTTGCTGAGGGGGTGCGGTGCCTCCCATCATCTCTCCCGAGGTACGACCCACCGTGCTGCTGCCTGGGCTGAGAGGTGGCGGTGAGGGGTAGGGATGAAGGTGGGGGGGAAGTTGGTGGAGAGGGGAAAGGAAGCAACTTTTTAAATAAAAAAAAAAAAGTGATGAATAGATCAGCTAATCCCGGGAAACCTTGAGAATATAGAGCAGCGTCTGTGGGGCCTCCCTTTTTTCTTTTCTTTTTTTAATTTTCTTTTCTTTAATTTCGCTGCAGCACGTATAATCAATTATGGCTTGAATCGGGGATAAGGGGAGGGAAAGTACTTCAATTCATAAATCAATTTTATACGGTCATCAGTCAGGTTGTGAATGCAAATACCTCTGTCGGTTTAGGTTATTCAGAATTAATTGACTCCCACCGGGCTGGGCTGCAGATGGAGAGAAGCTTTCTCACAAAGTCTGCTCGGGCTCAGCATGGGGGCAGGCAGGCGGGCCGGCTTCCTCCTCCTCCTCTTCCTCTGCTTTCCTCTCCGGGAGCATTATACTATTGGCGCTGGGGAGAGCTGTGTGTGTGTGTGTGTGTGTCTGTCTGTCCGTGAGAGGGAGAGATGCTTGAAGAAAGAAAGGGATATGCAAAGATTAAAGTCACAAGCCCCCTCTTCAGCCCTGGCCTGTGCAGACACTTTTATGTGATTAGGAATGCTTTGCTTTCAAGGGTTTGCTTTTAAGCCTTGAGCTTCTCTTGAACTTCTCCAATAAGAAAACAAACAGCAGTGTCAAAGCCTCCCCCTGTGCCTGGAATTCGAGCTCGAGTCGTGTCATTAAAAAGCCACTTCGCTACTGGGACTTTGGCATCTGAGTCACTGTTTCAAAGCCAGTCTGGGGCAGGAGAGATCGAAAGTCATTAAACATCTAGTGGTTGTTTTGGTGGCCTATTGAAAAATGAGGTTTGGAGGGTTTCAGGGCCACCAGGAGGACACAGAACAAATGCTGCCACCTGAATCCTCCACCCCCACCCCCATGCCCCTGCACCTTCTCTCTATGGGCTGCATGGCCAAAATATCTGGCGAGGGGGGCTGCTCGGAGAAAACCAGAGGGATGGATTTGCTGTGAGGGTGAAGAAGGGTGCAACCTGCAGCCCCTCTTTTCCTCCCCCGCCAGCACTGCCCAGCTCAGCACACGTCCTGGGCTAAGCAGCGGGGCAGAGCTGGCACTGGTCCACAGAGGGGTACCTCTCAGCACCTCCCCACCACCACCTTCAGTCCCCTCATGGGGCTACACTCAGCCTGGAGGCTGTCACCCCACTCCTCTCCTGGCCCTGTGACATCTTCCCTCCTCTGTGGCTGGCTCCCTCTGCCCCACTGACCAGCTGATGCTCTGGCCCCAGCCTCGAGTGTCCCCACCCAAGGGACAGTCGTCCCAGCTTTGTGCAGGGTCCCACCAATCAGCAAGGCTTCAGACTGGCTGGCACATCCCCCCACGCCAACCACACTGTGCTGGAGGTTTGTGTCTGATGTTGCCCCTTCCCAGATGTCACACTGGCAGTCCCCATGGAAGGCAGCATGCAGCGGGGGACACACAGCATTCCATGAAACCATGTGGGAAAGAGGATGTACAACTCGCCAGCTTTGCTAAGGACGGGAATTGGTATTAATGCCCAGGGACGTGGCTTTCCCTCTGTCTTGGCTTAGGGCTTTTCAGACCCGAGTATCTCAGCTTCAAAATGGAGGAGGTCATCTAGAGGAGGAGGCCATCAGCTGTGCCTCAGCAGATAGCTAACTACGAGATCAGCTGCCAAAACTGGTCAGAGTGTGTAACCCGATTTTATGTCTGGTGTAACTGAGGCACGTATGAAGATGTGACTCAATCCAAAGCACCACTCTTTAAAAAGTGGTGTAACTGGGAAGGAAGCCTAGGTCCTGTGATGTCCGCTGACGTCCACTCTGTTATAGTACCCACCAGGACCCAGAGAGCGAACCACCAGAGAGACGAACACATGGGGGCACGTCTGTGCCTGCTGCTGTACAATGGGCTGAGCACGTCAGGTTTCAGCAGGGCTGGAGGAACTGGCGTATCAATGGAGTGCGGGAGCTGATCCCCACGACCCCACGGAAACAATAGGGCAGAACACCAAAAGCTGGGAAGAGGCTGTGGAGGTAGCAGTGACTGGAGAGGAAGCTTGGCTACGCTTAAAGCACCCTGGGAGGAGGAGGAGGCTGCAAAGGAGGTTGAAAGGGGCTGTTGGTAACTGTTTGCAGTTAAGTGGGGAGGTGGGAAATGCCTTTGCAGTTCTTCAGCCGGAAGAGTGGGGAGCAGGTCTTGGCAAGGCGAAGCGAAAGGGAGAAGCAAAACAAAAAAGCCATGCAACTTCCACTCAATGCTTGCCTCCATTTTGGGCAGATCTGCTATTCAAACGATAGCCAAAGAGCCAGGTGCTTTGGACAGCCTTCCACGAGGCTCTGCCAGCTTCACAGCACTCCTTATCTACAACATTCTCTGCTAGTTTTCACAGATGCAGTTTCATCAAAGCCTCTTCCTGCAGCCCATGTTCCCTCTGGCTCCACCGCAGTCCTGGGTCCCCCCTACATGTGCCATCCTGCCAGACCAACAGCACAGCCCCCCCACTTTCCCCTCCGTGCTTCCCCTTCGTGCTAAATAGTGGCAGCCTGGCACTATGGACGGTAATCAATGAGAATACAAATGCCCCAAATTTGTCATCCCGTATCTTGCAAAATTAACTTGTGCCATAACCTAGAGAAGTCAACGGTGGCTTCCTTACCTCCAACACCGACTTGGAAGCCCCAGGGAATTTGCAAGCCCCGCCACATGCCAAAGTACAGCTCATTTAGAAAGACGGGCCTGGTATTTGCAAACCTGTCAAGTCTTTCACACTGACAGCGAGAATTGCGCAGACACTTCAGGCTCCGTTCCGCTGGGGCTGTTGCACCTCACGGGTTCTCCATGGTGAGCGTGGTGCCTCTGCTGCTCCGGGTCCGTACGGCAGCCCCGGCAGGATGCTCCAGGGCCGGTGGCGGCTGGCAGCGTGGGGTGGGAGCCCGGTGTGTGTTTTGTGCCTGGCATGGGAGGTCTGTCAGGCTTGTGGCAGTAGCAAAAAGCTTTTGCCATATGGCTCTTCACGTGGGAGCCGTGTGCTCTCTCTCCACATGCCAAGCGCCAGGAAATTTATGCGCTAGATAAGAAAAACGTCATGACGGCCTGTTCTGCTCTTTGCGCACGTCTGAGCCCCAGCTACCCACCAGCCTGACAGTAACCAGGTCTGACTCTTGCTAAACACACATCCCCAGGGTCAAAAGCTGGAATCTCTGCTGGCTGTGCGGAACCTCGGCTACATTCCCTGCTGAATACCCCTGAGGAGGTCTGCTTGGCATTCGTCAGGTTTGAAAAAATTTTAAAAAAAAAAAAAAAAAAAAAAAAAAAAGCAAAACCCACCTTTTGCGATCTTCAAGCAAATCTGTAATATGTGAGAATTAACCTATTTTTAATGCACCGCCTGCTTTCCCCACACCCCCTTGCTGGCCCGAGGCTGGTTCATCTTTCAGAGCCTAACAATGCTTCGTGTGTTTCTGTTTGCTCAACATTTAGAGGGGAGGCCTCCCTCTCTTCAGCGCTTTCTTAGCATTTTTTAATCATGTTTATAAAGTCAAATACCTAAGTGACCAAAAGAGCGGCGAGAACTGCTTCTCTGCTCCGCAGGGTACTGAAATCTCCTCTTGAAGTCAATGGGGAGAGCCATGCTCCACTGAAATCCTGATCAGAGCTGGGGCTTTAGCAAAGGGGAGGAGTGAGCCCCTTGTTTTACTACATAGCCCCTTTCACAGAGGCCCAGGGAAGGAGGGGAGAGGTGGGGGGGAATCTTTACACCCATGGTGGGACTTCTGAAGAATTTACAGTCATCTTTCCTAGAGACACTAAAGATTTTATAGCCTTGGTACCAGTGGTTACAATGCCCTATGGAGCGCAGAGCTGAGCGTATGCCAGGGAACCCTTCATCTCACCAGAGGCTGGAAGGTGGCCAGGGGCTTCACACGGGGAAGTTTATTTCAGAGAGAGAAGGGAGTGAGGAAGCAGGAGGGAGAGAAGAGGGGAGAGAGGCCGAGCAGAGGGGGAGAGGGAAGGGAAAACAAAGACATGTGAGATAGGAGAGCGAGGGAAAGAGGCAGGATGGAGAGCAAGGGCGGGGGGGGGGGGGGGGGGGGGGGGGGGGAGTGGAGGCAGAGAAAGGAGAGGATGCCAGCGTGGGAGGAATGAGAGGAGAGACCCAGAGAGGAGGAACAGAAGGGAGAAATGCAAGGGAGGGAGAAAAACATTTTAAAAGTGGCAGAGGGAAGAAACGTGAGAAGAAGGAATAACAGAAAAGGAGCCAGCAAGAGGGAAAGGAAGAAATAGCAAATACAAGGAAAGTTATAAGGCAAAACAGGATCTGAGAGCAGGTACAAGAGGGAGGCTCAGAAACAGCGTACAGCCCAGTCCCCCAGGCAAGCTCAGCACAGAAAATTAGGCTTTTCAATGACTGTCCCCATTCTCCTGCCAAGTCTTTAAACTGACGGAGGAGCCAGGGAGCACTTCTGCATACCCGATTCCGCACAGACCTGCACACTCGGGCTCCTCGCAGGCAGATGCTCACAAAAATGAGTATGTCTCTATATATGCATGTGTGCGTGTGCATGGGTGTCTGCACCCCTATGCATACATGCAAGTATGTCATACATGCAACCATGTGAGATCCATGCTTTCCCTCTCTTCACACTTCCATGCACCTGCTATGCATATGCAGACTCTCCAGGTACCTTCACCTGCCTCCACAGCCACCCACACATCCAGCTCGAGCTCCATTCCCTCTTTGTCTGGCTGCAAAACAAGGCTTACACTTTGCGAAAAATGCTGAGGTTTGGCCATTTGGGTTCATTCCATGCTGGGGAGAAAATGAACCTTTAAGACGTTGCGTGTTTTTTTCATGGGGGAAAAAAAAAATCCAACAGAAAAATGAAGCCAGCAAGTGTTTCACCCCAGAAAATGAAACATGGACGACACATTTAAGAAATTGTTTCTATGACCTGGTGGTCCATGAACACGGGACCCAGATTTAATGATGACTGTAGTGGTCATTTATAACCTGGTCACTTATAGCCCTCTGAGGCTATGCATAGGGCCACTAGCCTAGGAGTTACAGCACTACCAAGGTATAAAAGGCTCAGGTTTCTGTTCTTGCTCCTAAGTCTGGCAAAATCAACATGGTGGCATTTCTCTGGATGCAATGGGGTGATTTCCGAGTGCTGCATCTGCTTGGTTAGCAGGTGAAGGGAATGTTTGCTGGGGGTTCTCACACAGTGCGCTTGCCTCCTGCTAGGGGAGCCAAGGCAAACCTGGGGCTCTTGGGCCGGAGTGGACATAGAACTACTGCCACCACCCACTGCCCATCACCGCGCTCCTAAAGCACAACACGCCAACTTATTCTCAGGGAGTATCAGTCACAATCATGAAAATCCCTTAAAGTGAACATTGCACTCAGCATGCTTCTGTCTCATTATAACGGATAGAAAGTGGCTTGCAGGAAAGATTTTTCTAGACTTTTATAGGTGTTGCCAGAGCCCAGGAAGGGTAGGGAACCAAAGGGTGAGAGACCTGGCAACTTTATGTTGGGATGCAGAAGCAACAGTGGTTTGATTTTCTGTTAAAATCCCTCCCCACAAGCTGTGCAAACTTCCTCCCATCAGGCAAAGGCCCTGGGTGATAATTGCTAATGGGGCTCTCCTGTACCGACGGTAACCACAGCTCTGTGCTGGAGGACTGGGCAGACCATCGGGGAGGTAGGTTTGTGCACCCCACTGCTGCAGGGGCATGTCCTGACATCTAAGTACCGTGGCAGTGTCACGAGGATGCCAGGGGAGCATCCTCTCTGTGTCAGCGTTAATGTCAGACCGCCTGTGGGACAGCTGAATGTTTTTGGATGCCTAGGGGCACGCTGTCCCCTGCTATAATTCGGCACCGGTAGAGTCCCTCTGACTTCAGATGGATGAGATTTAGAGAGCCAGACCTCCAGTTAAAGAGCTGTCGGGGAACAGCGTGAGGAAGGGATGCCTTTGTTTCTAGACCTTCCAGATGTTCATTTCCTTCAGTGTGTAATTCAGCTGTGCTCACCTAACGCCACTGGCTTTTACAGCTTCACTGTGAAACACCAGTGCTTCAGAAACGCTTCTGTCCCCTTTCTCCCTCCCATTTTCTCTGAGTTTTTTGGTTCCCTGTAGAATAACCAGGAAATGCATAGGGTACAGTGCATGTGTCAAGGGCGGGGGGGGGAAACACGAATCAGGAGAACAACAGGAGTGTAGGTTGAGCATACCCTCTGGACCCAACAATGGAAGTTCAATTTACTTTATTTTTACTACTCAGGCCCTGTTCTTCTTTGGTCATCAGAGGCGGCTGTAAAGGCAAGGCCATCTGCTTTGGAAATGTGTGGTCATTTCTGCTAGGAGAAAGCACCAGGGAGCCTGCACGTCAGGGCAGGAATAGAAAGGAACCAGCTCTTGTGCCAAGACTTTCTTGGTAATCCAAGAAATTCACCCACAAAAAATGCGAAATGAGTTCAAACTATAGTCCAGAGGCGCCCTGGCATCCTGAAGCCATAAACAGAGAAGAGAAATGGATCTGATAAAAAGCCACATTTCTGGTAGGCTTGGAGGAACACTACATGCTTAGGATATGGCAGCAGGAATCGGGGTGGCGGGGCGCAGGTCGTTACACCACAGGCTGATTAAACGTTTTACTCCTGCTGGTGGATAATTACCCGCCTGACTTGCTCCACCGCAGGCAGCAGGAATACCCTGTTAGTGACTTCTTCCTAAAAAGAATGGGGCGCTTGTTCCTTGTCTGGCTCTACCTGGCCTTCGGCAACGCTGCTCAGGCCAAAGGTTTCAGTGCGGGGTGCTGGCAGGGAGGACCCCAGGTTCGGGGACCCCTGCGGGCGACCTGGCTCTCGCAGGTAGGGAAAGCGCTGGGTTCTCGCCACCGCCCAAAAGAAAGAGCTTGGCACCTTGGGAGGTGTGGCCCAGGGCCTTCGTTCTGATGTTATTTTGTTCCCTGATTTTGGAAGGAGCAGTGGAAACAATTAGGTCTCTTAATTTCTCCGAGGCAGGATCCAAGTACAGAAAAGAATACATCTCCCAGGCAGGGAGAAGCGGGGAATTAACTGCCTTTTTTTGGATGAGATCAGAGAAAGCTGATTTATGAAGCAAAGAGAAAGCAAAGTGCTTTTATGGGTAAAATGTTCCTTGCTTATTTCCTTTCTGTCAGACTACGTTCCTCCCACGCTTCTGGCTGCGAGCTTGCTCCTTGGAAGCCTGTTTAAGCATTTCAGCATGTGATGATTTAACTGGGCATGGATTCTGACAGATCTTTGCAAGTAACATCACAGGAGTTGCTGGAGGTGACTGCCTAATGCCGACCCGGGGCACGTTCAGGAGGACAAGGCTGGCGAAGAGAAATGCAGCCAGCGCCGCGCGCTCACCGCCTCTCGCAGAGCACCTCGGAGCATCGGGCTCTCGGGACGTACCCCTCGCCGCCTGCCGAGATGGGGTGCGTCTCGTGACCTGATCTTCTTGCTCTTCTCCCTTGAGGAGACAGAGGCGAGGCCGCTCTACGGCAGAGAGGGCTCGAGAGCTGAAGTCTCACGAAGAGCAGGGGCGTCTGGTTACAGCCCAGGCAGAGCAAGGGAAAGCAGAACAGGAGAGAAATTCAAGAGGGCGGGTGGGGAATGAGAAAGTCTCTGCAATTGAATTTCCACACACGGGGCTTTCAGCTCCTGCCAATGTACATATAGGATGGGATGAACTCAGGGGAACTCAGGCTTATGTCTGCAAAGGGAGACTGTAGCAAGCAACAGACGCTGAATTATGGGGTACCAGAACTACATCTGAGGCACCTTAAATGTTGATGGTCAGGCTGTGCTGTCTGCCCTGGTGGCACGGTTCCTAGTGGCAAAGATGTCCACCCGTGGTAGGTACAGGTCCTGACAGATCTTGTTGCCGAGATGCATCTGCTGCACCCAAACATCCACCCACGCAAGCAGAGCCCGGTTTTCTCTTAGGTGCAGGCATCAATATTGTCTGCACTGCCCAGAGGAACCACAAATGCGGCCACACTGGTGGGCTGTGGAGCGTGCATGTGGAGCATTTCAACACAGATGTAGCACATTTTGCACACCCACCAGACCGTTCTGGGGGGTGCTGTAAGTTTTTGGTACAAGTGGCTGTCACTTCTGCTCAGGCATCACCCTGTTGATGCGATGTCACCCAGAAAGGGCTCCAGAGCACCCGTAAGGTCCCGGGACAGGAACAGTCTAACACCTGACATACCCTCACACAGTAAAATTAGCAAAGAAGGTGAAATGAAATTAACCCCCTGTGAAGTCAGGCAAAACAGGAAAATATAGTTTAATAATTGATAATGATGTAGAGAAGCCACCGTGCTCAGACCCCAAACTGCGGTAGGTTTATGGGGAGGAGAGGAGGGGAGGGGTGGGAGGTGGGGGTAGGGAAGAGAAAGCTGTATGGATTGACCTCTCTTCCCCCCTGCCCCCTCCTTTTTCTTTAAATCCCCACCTAGTCAGGAGTGCTCATTAAGGATGGCTCTCGTTTCCCTAATTAGGCTGCCCCCTTCTCTTCACAGGGCTCCAGACCTCTGCCATTCAGCAATAACAAGAATAACAAGAAACTCGTTATTTTACAACCTGGGCTGGGAAGGAGGGGGAGAGGGAGAAGATGGCTTTGTGATGTGCTGCTTGGAGGAAAACAGGCTCAGAAAAACCCGGGTCGAGGGAGGAGTCGCTCCTGTTAGCGAGACCTTGTTTGCTCTTAAATGCCGTCTTGCCCCAGTACGTGCCTGCACTAGAAGTAACGCTGTAAGGAATGGGGATTTGGGTTTTTTCCCCTTTTCTGCAGGCTCATTCTTGAAAGGTGTTTTTCTTCTCAGCAATCGTATGTATGTGCAGGTGGTTTTACGTGAAAAGTAACCTTCAGGGGCTCTGACAAGACACGAGCCATCCCAGCTCTGAACTTGGGCGGAGGAGGTGGCGGCGGTGGCAGCGGCACGCACAGTGTGTTCATGTGGTCTCTATTAGCCGTTCGGCAGCACGAGGGAGGCAGCGATGGCTCGCCGTGGGGAGGGCAGCAGCAGTGAGCCTGCTTTCAGTCTGGGTTTCCGAATTCACTTTCTTCCTTGGATGCCGATGCTGTGCGTGCTTAGTCAGCAGGCGAGCCCGGTGGCACCACGAGTGTGCGAGGTGCCCACCTCCCGGGCAGGCTGCCCTCCCCGCTGCGATGGTGGCAGCCCCTACGTGATGTTGCCATCTCTGTTCTGCATCCCGCACAGCCCTGGCTGATGATACCTTCTCCTGCGGTACCCCAGCAAACCTCCTCACCGGTAGATGTTCATTCCACAAAGCTGTTGTGAACACAAAAAAGAAAAAAAAATATTTTTTTTATTTATTATTTTTAATTTTCTATTTTTACTTATGTATTTGAAACCCATAGAATGAATGTGGAGATCCCCCTCCCTGATGGACTCCTCTGGGTCCGCGTTACAGGACCTAAGCGATGATATTTCCTCTGGCCAGCGTGCTTTCTCTAAATGTCATGTGTAGCATCCCACCCCAGAAGCAAGCACACCAAGCCAGCACGACCAAGCATGTGTTTAAGTGTTGTTCTGGATGAGGGGAAAAAAAATAAATGCTCGCCACCTTGCAAAATCAGACCCTCCCTGAGCATTTGGAATGAATTTTGTCAAAACCAGCTTATCATCTCCATAAATTGTCACAGATCCACTCTGTTTTGTGGAGCTAAACATTTCAACATTTTATCCACGTTACCAATTAAACCATCTTTGCTCAATTTATGCCTCATTTAAATAACTTATTACATCAGATACAGGTTTTTTTTATAGTTTGGTTTTAAGTCTCTTTCTCATACTCTCTTCAAGACTTGTTTAAGTCTTTCAAGATGTTCTTTCAAGCCCTCAGACCAAATTAAAACATCATTCACTGGAACTTCAGCACTTAGCAGTTTCTCACAGATCTGGCAAATACTCTTTGAAATACCTTGGGAGCAGAACAAATGCCAAGTAGTGTCTCCTTAACTTATACACTGACATTTGCAAGCACGAATGTCCAAAGTTACGCCTCAAAAGTAGGCGCAAGCATGTAAGCAAGTGACCCTGATTTTTTCTGAGGTGTCAAATGTCCCACAACAATATCCTGAAGGATTTATGATACCAATTATTTGGATTTCGCCTCCAAGCCTTTCTCACAAATGATGGGTCATATTGTTTTCTAAATTCATGTTCATGCCTTAACTCAGTTACATCTGCTAATGGGTTCAGATTGTCCTGATTGTAAATAGACAAACAAATATGTATCTGCTGGGACAGAGATTCACTGTGCCAAACCCCCTTTAAACCTTCTCTTCCTCCCATAAAAAGATCCAAAACCCCCAAAACACCCAGATTTAGAGCAAGGCAAATTGTTTCAGCTGAAACATAGTTTTCTCATGGTGGTTATTTTTGTGCCAAACCGCAAAAATTTGGGTCACCTGAAACATTTAGCAAATTCACGTCAACTTTACTGAATTATTTTGACTGAAAGAAAAGAAGCCTTGTCTGTAGGGATGAGAAACACCCAACCTCTTGCCTACTCCTTGGCCATTTTTCTGCAAGGCATGATGGATCCCAGCAGATCCGTCACGCTTGGGGAAAGGTTGTTGTTGGGCCTTCGGTTGTGATCAGCATTCTCCCACCGAGAAGCACTTAGCGAGGGTGCAGGCTGGTGAGAAGGCGCATTACAGCCTCACAGACAGCCTGAGCTGACGGAGCCCCTTCCAGCCCACGGAAGCATTCAGTGTGTTCAGGACTTTGACTTTTCCTGCTGGTTAAAATACGGCTTTGCTTTTCCAGTTACCCTCGCCCTCCTGCCAAGAGGAGAACTTGGATATTTTGTCTGGGCTGACCTTCCAGCTGGGGCCAGGAGATGTCTCGGCCCCAGCAGGAAGGAAGAGACTGCCCCGGATCACACATCTGGTTTTAAATCTCCTCTCACTTCGCCTGTTGCAAGCAGGGACACATGGCAGGTAGCTTTACAGTCTATCTGCGCTGTACCGAGTGCATCTGCATCGCGCTTGGAGGGCACCTCGGAAATTGCTTTCAAAGTCAGACTTGCTATCGATACCACGAGTGGACATGGGAGTGTGGGAAGGACCTGGTGTGCCCTATGCTGCTCTGGAGGCATCAGTGTGGTGGGTTAAAAGCACAACGTACCTGCATCTGCCCCAGGACCGCTGTGTCGCAGCTGGGCAGCACAGTTAGCAAGACACATTCCCTCACAGGCAGAGTTTCTTCTGTGCCAGTCACACACTTCTCATTTACTCCTTAGTCTGCTCATTAATTATGTGTTGCGGTCACGTCTGAGTGGGCCGGTTGGGATCACAGCTGCCAGAGCGACAGGCAGTCCCAGCCCAGCAGAGCTCGCACCTCGTGGAGGTGGAGGAGGTGGAGGTGGGGGACATCTTGGCTTCAGGCAACTGCAGGTCTGGGTCAGCACCCACCACGCTGTCTTTCACACGTGTGAGCACAACGGGGAGCGAGGTGCTCCCAGCTGGGAAAAGCCAATTTGCAGCTATTCTGAGCTGTACTGGTTGGATCCCACTTGTGAAAACAAACAGAGAGAGACATCCCTGGTCACTATTGACTGTAGCACTGCTGGGACAACACAGGCAGCTTTATTTGGTGAGAGGGGGGACGGAGGAAAAAGCCCCAAGTTTTCCCCCCGCCCCATTGTGCTCCATCCCTGCTGCCCCGGGGTGTATTGTCCCCCTTTGTCCCCGAGAACCACGTGTGTCCGGTAGCACCACGGTTATTTTTAGGAGGGCTTGGCCAGCATCCACGGTGGTGGTGACTTTGGTGAGCTGGGAGAAGCAGACTTTTCTCTCTCTGCCTTTCAATGTTTGGAAACAGTGAGGCTGCCAAGGCAGCCTGTCTCCTGCTCTGCACTTCCAGCCTCTGGAAAGCGAGAGTGAGCCCTGAAAAGCCTGGCAGGCCAACCGGGAGAGCCTGCCAGCAGCCAGCAGCACCCTGCCAACACCAGTGCCCCCGTGCCGCCACCAGCCAGGGAAAGCCGGTGCAGGGGGGATGGAGAAGGGGAAGCAGCAGTGGAGGGAGAGGCTGAAAAATTGCACGGGTCCCCCTCCAAGAGAGCCTTTTCATTTCCTGAGCCTGACTCTCTGCATTCCGCATGGATGTGACCGTGGAGGGGGGCAGTGCCCCAGGGCTCTGACAGCACGAAGCGGGAGGTGGGGAAGGAAGAGGCACGGGCTGCAGCCCATACGGGATTTGTCGTACACATGTTTGAGACCAGGTCAGTCTTGCTTGGGGAGGGACACAAGACTGCTGGCATCTGCCAGGCTCAGGGACCAGAGCAACTTGCAAGAGACACTGAGGCTGGCTGGGGCTGGCGCACTTGTGGGGCTCCGCTGGCCTCCTGACCCCTGGTTTGGCTGTCCCTGGAGAGACCAAGGCATCCCTCAGTGGGTCAGAAATGCAGAGGCAAAGGACTGCAATACCAAGGGGTGCTGCGGGCCAAAAGCAGGGGGCACGGGCCATGGGCAGGATAATGGCAGGGGGGGACTTTATCCCCGACGGAGCAAAAAGCAAGTCTGACGCAGTCGGCAGCCCGCTCAGCTGGCTGACGCTGATACTGCTATCTTTGCCCCAGTACTTGAATCTCATCTCTGAATGAAAGCAATTTTTTTTAAAAAAAAAAGGAGCAGGAGGCATATCTTTCTACAAAAGTGTTGCAGATACCCTGTGCCACAGCAGGGAGCACTCAGGCCACCAGCAAGGCAGCAGCGGCAGCTGGGACTGAGGGACAAGGATTTCCAAATTGTTGGCATCTGCTTCACCACACGGACTCTTGTGGCAAGCCTGCGCCATTGGGCCAGCAACCTCTCCTCTCTCCCATCTGCATGCCAGGACAGCGGGTCCAGGGCAGCGGGCTGGAGCCCCCTTTTCCCCTCAGAGCCCCACCGTCCCTGGCGCTGAGCGTGCCGCTGCCGAGAAGGCGAAGGGCTCCAGTGTATGAAGGGGAGGGCGGAGGAAAAGAGGAGGTGCAAGCGTGCGTGTGTGTGTGATGGGGGGAGATGGAGACGTCGGGTAAGAACAGACCAGCTTTCAGAGTTTGGCTAACACTCTCTCCAGCCTCTTAGTCAGCATACGCAGGGTCCCATGATCTGAGTAGCAGCCCCTCTCATGCCATTGTGTGCCTGACCTGCTTAAATAAACGGTGTTATTTTAAGCAAGGGCAGTCGAGCATTTGCCGAAGGTCCTTCTCTTTCTTGCTCCCTTTCTCCCATCCTCCTTCCCCCCCTTTCCCGCTGCTTCAGTTTCCCCTCCCACCCCACTTTCCTTTACACAGTGCGATTAATCCATCAAACCGAACGGGGGGGAGGAGGAGGGGCAATGAGCCCGCACTCCAGTGAGCACTGAAGAGGCCCCCATTCATGGGTCAACAAAACCAGGGAGGACTCTTGGACTTAATCAGCCAAGGAGCGCTCCAGCCCTGGAGACAATTAACATCAAAGCAATGCAGGAGAAAGAGGAGACGGGACAGCCAGGAAGCCTGGAAACCCATGTACAAATCCTGGCTAAAAAGGGAGGGAGATTAGGCAGGAAGCGGCGAGCGGGAGGATGCTCGGCAGCGTGCGAGAGGAGCCGATCTGCGGCTGCCTTTGGGAGCGGGACACTGGGGTGTGAGGAGGAGGAAGGACTTGTTTGAGGCTGATGTGTGGGGCAGCGGCATGGCCTTACTGGGAGCCGAGTCCTGATCTCCCAGCTTCTGCCCAAATCCTCTTGCTGAGGCTGCGCTGGGGTCGGATCCTGCACCATCAACAGCTGGGGCACGTATCCCTTTCGCCAGCTGAAGTTTTCTGAGCATCAGTGGGACTAGGATTTAGAAGCAGCATGTGGCTAGGTGTTGCTGGCCTCCCGCACCTCATTTTGAAGGTTGTTTCCAACAGTCTTGTCATAGTATTGTCACGATTCACGTAATTGGAAAAACTTAATAATACTTTTTTGTTACCTTTGGGCACTACATCAAAGGCTGGGTGCACCTAAAGATAATAATCATATTTTGCCTCTGTAACAGATGGTCACTTGACCGCTAATGTAAACTAGCAGCAGCCCCGCTCGGTTTGAGGGAGCACCAGGGGCTCCGCAGCAAGAGCTGGGGCTGGGGCTGGATCGCCCTTGGGGAGGGACAGCCAAGCCTGAACACTGTCCTTGCACGGGAGCTTGGGGTTTATGTGCACATTCCTTGGAAATAAAAGCAGCAAATGAAGTTATAGGTGAAGAGAGAGCGGCTCCTGCCTCTGTAGCTGTGCCCGCGCCCCCCTCCCCCCCCCAACCCCCAGTGAGTGCTCTGAACTGAAAAAAAGGGGGTGACGCGCTGCTAATGGGAAGAAGGGTAATGGTGAAGGAGGCTGCAGGGCAGTTTTCCAAAACTTTTGCTGCACGCGTCCCCCCTTCGTGGGCCTCACTCTGCAGAGATCTTTCCACACCTCGGGAGCACCGCTAGTGAGCTGTTGCAGTTGCAATTTACCATCTTCTTGAGTTACCGTGGGGGTATTGAATGGAAAATCAGATCCACGCCACAACTTGCTGGTGTATTCCCCCTTCTTGGCCCCAGACTGTTTAGACATCTCCTCCCTAGAGCCCTGCAACAGGTAGTGCTGTCACCAGCCTGCGGCTACAGCTACCGCTGTGCTGAGATCTTATGGTCCATGTCAAAGCATCACCGATGAGGAGGTTTGCGTTAACCCCCCTACCATTGCATTAGCACCGATGAAATGTCGAGGAGGGGCTGGAGCCCTTCTGGAAGGGAGCAGGGTACGTGGGCACTGCCCAGTTAAACCCTGGCATCTCAGGTGCTCAGTGAGCAGAGGACATGGTACGCACAGAGATGCCACCAGTGACTCTCCTCCCAGTGACTCCTCCATCAGCATTTTCTCTGCCTGTTCTTGCCTGTTTGAACCAGTAAAAACTCCAGGACTTGGACTTTCTTCTGCACTGGGAAAGTGTAAATCCTTGGAGTGCAAAAGTTGGCAGCATAATCCCACTTGTTTAAAATGTAATGGGGTGGGGTGGGGGTGGGGGGTGGAGGGGGTTGTAATGCATCACGATTGTTAGGCTTAACTCCTGATTTGGGGGAATGGGAGATTGTGGCTCACGGTTTTTCAGGAAACTGTTTAAAGATACAATTCCATTAAGGACTGTGAGCAGAAACCAGGGAAAATGGAGTACAAAGACCAGGAAAACCTGGGCAAAACCCTTGCTGATGTGAGCTACCTCTTCTATTTGAGAGAAACATGAGTTTCATATAATGAAGGGAAGAAGAAAAGCTTATTGAATTGCTAGCTAGCCCAATGAAGCATTGTTTCTATACCAGAGTATATGACCCAATTCAGAGTAACTTTTGGAGCATTTTGAAAAGCCTTTTTTATGTTTTTCAATGTGAAAATGGTAGCTCCAGCCTTCTGTAGGCTTGAAGCACTGAGCAGCACAAGCTCCACTGTTCAGGGGCAGGCAGCTGACAAGCTTTCCTGATGTTGATCTCCAAAAACTTAGAACTGGGTGTGGGTAGGGGTACAGGGACAGGGCTAAGCGCAACCCTCAAAAAGCAGGACCCTGAATGATGTGCTTGGGCCAAGGTCATGGCCCTGGGTTGGGTCAAGCACAGGACCAAGCAGTGCACCAGATCCTGCAGGAGCAAGTGCTCCTCCCAGAGGGGTTGAGGCCACAGAGGCAGCAGGGCATCGGTTGGGTCCCACCATCTCATGAACATGTAGGTGGCAGCCCGAGCAGGTCTGTGCAGCCAGTTATTACCCACAGGACAAAGGGTGACTTGAAAGCAGTTCCCATTTCACACCACTAAAATTTCCCATCCCGGGGGCTGCTCTGGAGGGGTTTGGCTGCTCTGTTGGGGTTTGATAGCTGCGCAGCAGCTCTGTGAGGGTGGGTTCATGCCTGGGCAGTTGTCACCACCGTGGGCACTCTGGTGGCGAGCAGACAGGCAAGGAGGAGGCGAGGGAGCGCCGGCCCAAGGGAGCAGCTCTTGGTGTATCAGTTACATCTTAATTGAGGCTGTCTGGTTGCAAGGAGGAGCAGGAAGGGGATCAGAGGGCCAGCCTTGGCTTTTGTTTCACGCGCTGAACTTTTGGGTTCCTCTTTCCTTTCTTCCACCCACCCCCTTTTGCTCAGATAGAGCCACCCACATGCTCGCACCACGCTTGCTCTTGCTTTCTCGTTTTGTCCTGTCATGGCTTTTCTCCAAGAGCTTGAAGAGCCTCTTGAAAGAGGGAAAAGGGGGAGTTGGGGTTGCATGGAGGTAAACCACTGTGCGATGCATTCCTTCACTCTCCTCTTTCTCCTCTGTGCTGTCTCCTGAGCATCCCTCCCTTTTCCTCAGCAGGTACCTGCAGAAAGTGACCCTGTCAACAAGATCCCTGCAGGATTGGCCTTTGGTCTTACTCAGGCAGCTGGTTCCCATTAAATGTTCTCAATCACGGAGAATTCTTTCTCTGTCATCTGAAATATTTTATTATTGCTTTTCCTTTCTTTCAGTTTCCTAAAGAGAAGGGAGGGAGTTTGTGTGTGTGCATGCAGTGAACTAAAGAAAGGGAATTTAAGAGCTCGATCTTATCATGCCCATGTGGAAGGCTGTGCATTAGCCAACTGTTGTAACATTTATTCCCTCTTGTGCCCCCACTGAATTACCACTCATCTTTTCATCTCCCCACAGGTAGAGTGGCCCAGGATGAGAAAGGCTGCTGTTTCTCTGAGCATGAGCCCCTCCATCTGCTTAGCTGCAGCTAAGTGAGGCCAAGATGTAAGTTGGGCTGGGGCTGGGGGGACTCATAGGACCAGTTGAGAGCTGCAGCATTCTGGTTTTGTCCAGGTGCCACTGGTTTTGGAGGATGAGAGGAATTATGTGGTTGGACACTTTGTCAGTATGTCCTCTCCTGGACTGACACATGCCAGACCACTGTCTGGTGACTCACATAAGACCGGTGTCTGGGCTCTGCCCAAGTCTGCTGAGGACAGGTCAGCCCATCTGGATGGGTACTGGTCCCAGTGTACGCCCCTCCAGTGAAACATGCCTGGGGAAGCTGAGCACAGGGGTCTTGCCAAGGGTCAGGTGCTGTGCGTGCCCCCTCACCCGCATCATGCCAACCTGCTTCCTGGCTCACCAGCCCTGGCAGAGGCTGCACCAGCTCTGCTGCCTGGCTTCCCCGAGGCAGAGGGACGGACCATCCCTTGCTGTAAGGCTGCTTCTAACACTGTTCAAACACATGTAAGCCTGGTCATGGCTGGAAGTCACAGCCTTGGGGAAGCCTAGCAGGGCTGAGAGGTGAAGCATCCCATATGCAAGGGAAGACATACGCCTTGGTCTTTGCCTGAGGCACCCTGGTCTTTTCCTGTCCACCTTGCGTGGTGATCCTTTTGCCTAGCAAGCTTTCTCCTTCATGTTGAGCAGACAAGTGATTTCAAGCTTGAGGCGGCTGCTTGCTAGCTGGCTCCTCCTTGCTGCGTTGCGTTCAGCTCCTAGGGCTGTTACTTCTCGCTGTGCAGCTGCCTCACCCTGGAAACCTCCCCCAGGTCAGGACAGGGGCTCCTCACTTCATACCTGAGCCCCTGGGCTGGAGCGGACCAGCTGAAATCATCAAAGTTTGCCACAGGCTGCCAGCACTGTTTCTGATGGGAGATGCTGAAATGAGCAGTGGGCACTAACAAAGAGGCACATGGGTTTGGGTGATTAGTAGCCAGGGTAGGAGTTCTCCTTAAAGAAGAGCAGGGGGTACATGACTGCACAAACCCACCGTTTTGCAGAGACTGACTCCTGGCCTGAATGGCTTAGGTGATCCTAGGACATCTAGCAGAGCTGCCATGGCCCAAAATAACAGCAAGGGTTATGTAAATGTTCCCTGGTAATTGTTCAATGCCTGTTGCCTTCAGAAAGGCAAAGAAGACATGAAGCCCCATGCTTTCTAACGAGCAAATGCCTGCACTTGGTTTTCTCCTCTGGAATTTCAACTCTTTGCCTCTGCTGTTTGTTTCTGCCCTGCTCCCTGGCTGTGGCCTGGTGCGACGCCTGCAATATTCCTCCTGGGACAAGAGACACATTTCTCCTCACAGATAATTAGTAGAAACTGTCATATCATCTTCAGCCATCTGAGAAAGTATCCTCCTCATCTCCTTGCTTGCAACTGGCTTGCGAACAGCTTCCCTGCAGGGCGGGATGGCAAAGGATCCTGCAACTCTCCTGCCTTAACATCATGGACACATGAGAAAGAAATCAATCCCGAGTGCTTCGCAGTAGGGATGTAGCGCTGGAAGGGATCTCCTATTTTACCATGTCTCATCCCTTGCTATTGTCAGCAATCACATCGTACAATCTTTTGCACAAATGTGAAGCTCCAAACAATCCTAACAAGTTTTAAGATTCTCCCACTACCCCAATTAGTAGGCTCTTCCAGAGCTCGACAGCTCTAAGGCTTAAACCATTCTTCTTATTTCCAGTCTCAATTTATTCCTGGCTGGAGCATGCCCACTTGTTTGTGCGCCAACATTGTTCCAAGGCTTAAATAGCTGTTCTCCCTCCCTGGTGCCTATCCCTCTGATGTGTTTACCAAGAACAATCATATCCATTCTCAGTCCACATTTCGCTGGGCAAAATAAATCAGCAGTCTCCTGCCCTGCGATAGGCTCTCTCTCCCCCTGATCACCCTGCTCGCCTTTGTCTGCATCTCCTCACTTCTCAGTTCTTCTCTTTCCAGGGCAGATGGCGAGAGCTGGAAGCTGTTCTCCATCACCTGTGCCCTGAGCCGTGTCCTGAGCAGCATTCAGGTTTTTGCTGGTGCCCCAGTGGCCAGAAAAAGTCTTGAGTGTGGGGATTTTTATAGGCACAAAATGCTTTTCCCAATGGATTCTGGTTTAGACACTCGAGTGCTGTGTAGAGGAGTGCCTTGTCACAGGGCGTTCCTTGACACGGCTGGGGAGCCAGCAGCCCCGCTCTGCTCTGAAGCTGTCATTGCTTGGCTGCTGGTGAAGCATGCAAGACTTGCTTGCAGAACCCTTGGTATAAAGTTACTCTTGAGGTTTTGACTCATTTGGTGGCACTAGCTGTTAAAGTTGGCTCTCCAGTTTCCCAGTGTAGTGAGGCATCCTGAGCTGTATCACTGGATAGCTTTAGCAGAAGGTTTTGTTTATCGGGTGGTTTTCTTACTGAGCAAGAGGTCCACACAGGTTTTTCCTGTGATGTTTTCCTGGACACTCTGAATTCCTTTCAACGGGATATTGAGAGGCCCAAATAAAATTGTGTACATGTGAGTGTGCTTTTTACGTAATTTAGGATGTATCTGACCCTCTCCCTTGTCTACAACACTTAATTTTTCTCTTATGAAAGGTTTGCAGGGTGCCGGTGACATTTTAGGCTAGGATATGCTGCAGCAGAAAGAAACAAATAGGTCTACTTTTCAGTTAAACCAAACTTGGGCTTCAGCAAAAAAAACAAGCCACTTTTGGCTCCTCAAATTGTAGGAACTCAGCTATGCCCCTAATATTTTATTTTTTAAAAAATCTGTGACTCAACCCTTCTAAACAGGATACTCTATTAGTACCATGCCCTTTAGAATTGGGAAAGGCAAGCAGCTGTGGAACTACAGTGCAGGATTAGTTTAGGAACTGGCGTTAGAAGAGGTGACTAGCTGGAAGGGAGAGATGCACGGGCTGCAGTCCTTGGGGACAAACTCTTCCTCTGGATGCCTCTCGCCACTTCTTACTTGCAGTCTTGCATTGTTCTGCTCCCTGTTACAAGGGTGATGCAAAGAAATCCTTTTTCCCCCCGACATATCTTATTTTTGACCTGCAACAGACCTTTCTGGGTAGATGCCTCCAGGTCTGCAAACTTAGGCAGATGTATCACTGTGCTGTTGGAGATTTGGAAATAATGGGGTATGATAATGGGAGAGAGGCGTTGAAAGGCACCCTTCTTTCTGCACCCTTTCTGCCACCTCAGAAACTATGAGTTACAGAAATTTTTCCTTACTGATAGCTGTCCACCACTTCCATTCAATTTGGCTTTGTACATCTGTAACACTACTTCTTCTGTCTTGGTTAAAATCTTACGTTCTGACTTTGCTGGTCCCAAGATCTCAGTGAACACCATGTTGTAAAGAAGCAGCACAGCACAGAGATCTGTCTTTGGATGGATTAACTCCCTGCTTGAGAAAATGGGACTCTCTGACAGTAACTATGGCCCAAACTGATTTAGGTCCTTCCCGGTGCCAGGAAAGTGCTGGTGTTGTACCATGGCATGCTTTCTGTCTGCCCAAGGAGGCTGAGGTATAACAGGAAACAATACTCAAAAACCTAAATGGCTTCTTTTTTCCCCTTAAAGTCTTTTGTTCCTGAAACCAAAACACAGTAAATCAAGGGGTTCTGCCTTAAAAGAACTTGAAGTGCTCTTTATTAAAAAAAAAACAAAAAACCAAAACAAAACACAAAACAAAAAACCAAACAAACACAAAACCAAAAACCAAACCCCAAAACAACCAAATCCCCAAGTCCCCAAAAGGAAGACGAGGAGGAAAAGATGGGACCTCAGAGAGGATTCATAAATCACGTTCCAATAGACCTGGTACAGCTGTTCCTGCATTCAGCCCACCAGGCAAAGTGCGGCACCATAATGGGACTGACGGGCCACGTGTGAAAGCAGACAGAACACAGCTGACTTGGAAGAGACGTGCTCTCTCTGGCACATATAACACATGCTCAGTTCTTGCCCTGGCCTCCCTCGGTCCCTCCTGCCAAAAAATAAACAAGCCAGATCAAACCTGTCATGGTCTGGAACTCTTCAGCTATCCCTTTATTTTAACATGGTGCGCATGGTCTGGGTTCCCAGCAGTTAACGCTTTGGCATAGTCCAGGAAAGCTGTTCATTCTCTAGTTCTTGGACCGTGGCTTCCCACCTGGCCGTCCAGGGAGTGCCCTGGCCCCAGGCAGCAAGAACCTGGAAGGAGGGGAAGGAAAGGGCCAGGCATTTCTCCGCAGCCAGACCTTTCCTAGAGGTTTTTTGAGGGGACTCGTTATTGAGTTGCCCAGGAAGCCCCAGCACTGCAGCACCCAAAGTCTGGAAAACCACTGCACAGGGTCCCCAGTGCTGTGGAGCAAGTGGGCAAAGGCTGAGGCAAACATTTGGGCCCACAGGACGGAGCCAGCCAGGAGGGTCTAGCGGCCGTGGGGCCGTGGGCTGGGCATGCTCAGCCTCAGGTGGGTCCAGAGGCGCATCAGGCTGTGCAGCCATCTCCTGGGGCTGAGGCTGCCTGGTGCTGCTGCCACTCTGCCAGCACACCGGCCACAGGCACAACAGCACCTTCTGTCCAAATATCCTCAATCCCCAAGTGCCCTCATTCACATCCAAGGGGTTTGCAGCTCCTTCCCTAGTTCTCCAAGCAACCAGAAGGTCACAGGTGATAGAAGAAAATGGCTCGCAGCTCACGCATCACCCAGCAGCCATACCCTCCATCTGGGAACAAGGGAAGCAGGTGGCAGATGAGCTTTAAAGCCAGTTTTTTCTGTGATTTACCTCAGAAAATGACTTGTCCTATTGCACTGCAGAAGCCTGAAGTGCTGCTGCTGTTAGAAACAGCCTCAGGACATTCACTAGGGTTTCCTCTGGTGGGTACCTGCAGCAACAAGACTGGAAAGAAGCTAAAGCAAGGTCTTCCCTGTGCTGCAATGAGCTGCACAGCAGTCACATTTTTTGTATCCTGTGCACCCAGCTACCCATCTGCCAGGATCCCAGTGCAGTGACAGGCAGCCACCTTGCCTTTGGTCCCCGAGAGGCACAGAAGCAAGGAGGCATCATGTAATTTGGGCATGCCAGCACGGGATATGTTATTTTTCTGTTCTTTTTTTTCTTCTTTGATTGGTCTTTGTTTCAGGAATTCAGGAAGGAATCACTCCCATCGGGAGTGTTTTGTCCTTTGTACAAGGGGAGGAAAGGACACGTAGGGAATTCCAACGGGCTTTGGGGCAGCCAGTACCTGGGCGGTGCATTGTCTTTAAAATGGTCTCCAAAAATAACCAGGACCGCAAAAGGGGGAAAATTAATAAGGATAATTAACTGTTTTCCATCTCCAAGTGCTTGGGAGACATGAGCTAATCAGTCTGTAGGCACATACAAGCACACACAATGTCTGTAATTAGTTTGCTCTCCTACTTCCTTACCTCTTCCCCCAGCAGATTGCCCACCGAGATCCCTATCAGGCAGAACAGGTCTCTTTCTGCCCCTTCTGCAGAGGCCTGACAGTCTTGCCTCTGCTCAAAGTGCACCGTCTCTCTGTCAGTCTGTCTGTCTGCTTCTCTCCCCTGCTGGCCACGATCAGATTTCACTAAATGAATCACAGTCTAGTGGAAACTCCCTTCAATCTTTGCCAAGAATTGTAAAGTTGATGAAAATGGGACTCACAGCCAAAGGGAGTTTAGCACGGTGCCTTACTGGTTCCAACCAACTTGGTTCCCATTGCAGTTGGTTGCTTCTGGTTGTCCTCTTTCCGGTTTCAGCCTGGCACCTCTCCTCCACCTGCAGCATCTTTCCCAGGATTATCATGCTGATTACTAGATGCCGCACACACCTCCAGGGCCCTCCTGGCAGTTGCAAGTTGTTTGATCATTTCCTTCCACCAAGGTGTTCCCTGTTTGCTTTTTTCTGCAATGAAGAGGACTCGTTGAAACCAAGTGCCCGTCTACCCAAACCACCAGTGTGGGTTTCAACATCTTGTCTGTTCCCAGTTATCTGGCGCAATTCTTGAACCTTACTTCCCTCTCTGACAACTTCACAGCTCTGCTGGTTCTTCATGCTGGACCTGCATGGTCTAGCAGAGGAGGTACCCTCTGACTGACAACCAAGTTCTCTCCCAGATGGGGCCTGGATTTTTTATGGAACCCTAGGCAATGTTGCTTTGCTTCTCTGAGCCTCATTTTCTCCACCAGTTAAATGAGTGTAATAAACTGCCTTTTGTAAATGCTTTGGGGAAGACACTGAATTTAATGCTGGAAGGGTATCTCGGGACAGAGAGGAACCGCTGTGTGGTCCCCAGGGCCCCCCCAGCACACAGAAAGGAGGTTCCTTCATGCCATCCTCAAGCTAACCCCCAAGGGCATAGTAACAGTCGCTTCCTCAGCCCCAGGCTGAGATGCTGAAGCAGAGGTCCTGCAGGATATAGCACTGGAGATCTTCAGCTTCTCAGTCCAGACCAAGCTGGGGTGGCAGATCATTTTGAAGAGTTACAAAGAGAAAAGCCCCAGTGCTGTCAGCCTTAGCATTTCCTCTCCGTGGTCACCAGGAACATGCTATGGAGCGTCACCATGGCCCTGCAGGAGAGGCCCAATCGAACTCCTGGCCGCCTGTGCACTTGCTCAAGTCTGTCTGTCAGTGGTGTTGTCCACACATCCAGAAACAGACTTGCACCTCTGGCAGCTCCTGGGAAGCCACTGAAGAGGAGCCCCTAGAGGTTTGCATGTTGATAGGAGGCTCTTCACCCCTGCAGGTCTGTGGGGGAGTCCCAGGGCTCCTGGGCAGGACAGCATCCATGGTCCCCTTGGGGCTCCGGGAATGTGGGGAGGCTGCAACCCTGTCTAGGTGCTAGCACAGCCTCCCCATGCAGCACTGTGGCTGTTGCAGGCTGAACAAGAGCAAGATCAACATACTGTGCCCTATCTTCTTATCCTCCAGCCTTCACTTCTCCTCCTCGCCTTTCCCCTTCTGCCTCGTGCTTTTTCCCTTTGAAGTACCTCCTATTTTTTCTCTTTCCTCTTCAAGACTCTCTCTTTTCTTACCCTGCCTGCTTTCACCTCCCCATCCCCCTTCCCTATTATTTTCTCTCCTCTCCCCTCCACCTCTGATCTACATCCAATCACCCCAGCTGGATCTTCTCCTGGAAGCCACCAGGGATGTGTGACAGATGCCTCAGATCAACAGGGAGCAGCAGCTCAGACTCAGGCTGTGGCTCCCTGCTCTCATCTCCCATCTATGAATCAGGAAAGCTCAAGCCCCGGCCAGTCCAGGAGCTGGAAAAGCCCAAGTGTGCTGCAGCTCTGCTTTGCCACCCCAATGCAAGCACGAGCCTCCCCCCAGGAGTGGGGAGCAGCCCCCGACCTAGGCATGGGGTCTCTGCTGGGAGAAGCAACGTGCTTCTGCCGCCCGCCATCCCCCACAGGACCACCTCGCCTTGGGGGACAACCACAAGCCCTTATCAAGATTCAGCCCCTTGCTGTGAGGAGGAGGGATCATTTTCCTTTCTGGGTCTCCCTGCTCTCCCTCTAACCCTCTGCTCTCTCCTTCCCTCTCATCCATTTCCTTTGACACTGGTCCCAGGCCCACTGCCAAGTCTCAGATCCATTAGCGAGGTGCCTTGCTGACTGAAGCACAAATCAGGACAGATCCGGGTGCAATTAGCAGCTTCTAGCACCTCATCTGGAAGGCATTAGCTTGGCTTTTGGGGGAGGGGGTTATGGGTTGGGAGGAGAAGAGAGAAATAAGAGGGAATGGATATAGATGCCAAACAGAATAAATAAGCTATTTCTACCACTCTTAGGAACCACCATCGAGCATCTGACAGCAACAGAGAAACAGATGTGCAATAGCCATCTGCAGGGGACGTAGTTACTGTACCAAGGTGGTGTGACCCACAGACCTCCCCTCTCAGGAGTATGTGGTTATTGGATCCAAGAAGGCACCGAGGTGGCAAGAAGGTGCGCAGTTAGCCGTAGCTTGCGAGTGAGATCCCTCCTGGATTTTCCCTCACAAACCAAGGCTTGTGGTTACAGTGGCTGTGCCCTCCACCTCCCTTTGGTGCTCTGCTCCAATTGTCTCCCAGTGCAGTAAATCCCTAATAACACCATGATGTGGTATCTATCTTACAGTTGAAGAGCCAAGATAGACTAGCACGTATTAGTTATGATGGCACATATGTGTGTTGTAGACACAAGCCCCAGCCAGTACAGCTCTCATCAAAGCCAGGGCTCCATACAAAATATATCGGCCTCAGTTTTCTTCACCCAGCCTTGGTACTGCTCTCGGCAGAGACACAGGCCATCCCCTGCTCCCTTCCCAGATTGCTCCGCGCCGCAGCTGGGGTGCGTGGATACAGAGAAGGCTGTGACTCTTGGGCAACTTCAGTCCCAAGCTAATGGGACAGAGCAAACGTACTTGTCCTGGCCTTCGTGATCCCAGGAAGGTCCTGCTCTCTCATGGGCACAACGGTGCTGTCACAGAACACGTTTCTGAGGAATTACGGTATCGCTGACCGTTAGAAAAGGTGACTGTCAGAGTGAGTTTGAAAGCATTCTTGTGCTCCAGAACAAGGGCTGGCAACCCATACGCTTGTTCCCTGTCATCTCTGCAGAAGAACAGTCTGTGCATTTTCCTTTAATTTGTCCTCCATTCCCTACCTTGAAAAGGGGCCAGAGCCAGCCTGTTCATTCCCTCTGCTTTCCCTTTCTGCCAGATCTCAGCTTTGGGGAGAAGGCAGGGTGAAGTGGGGGAGCTGGGGGCTGTCCTGGGCCCCTCCATGGTGACAGAGCGG
The DNA here is from genome assembly GCF_017639655.2 of Falco naumanni. NCBI lineage: Eukaryota > Metazoa > Chordata > Aves > Falconiformes > Falconidae > Falco > Falco naumanni. Next base: position 6,842,805 of record NC_054058.1, on the reverse strand, counting down.
TCTTCTGGGAAGTGAGAGCCCAAGGGCTATGGGGGGCCGCCGGCAGCAGGTGGCTGGCATGCCTCTGAAATGGCGCGTGTCGAGCTAGGAGCGTTCAGGGGAAAAACCAAACATCGATCGCAGTCTCCTCTTTCAGGAAAGCCCACTAGCCAGCAAAGCGGAGGCGAGCTGGCTTTTATTTATTCATCTGGGTATGACCCCAGTACCCAGACGCCAGGTCCCCCTCGCCATAGCACACACAGGCCATTCCACTTCCCAGGACCACCTGCTGATGGCTAGGGGCTGGGGTAGCCAAGGCTTCCTCTGAGCCAGTGATCTCATGTTATTCCTGCGCAAGCAGCAGCTGGAAGTAGCTGGAAACATCTCTAAGAGCAATTTTTCCTACACCGGCTGTTGCCAGACGATGGTCTGTGAAGCCCTGCTGGTTAATGAGCTCATGGAAAGTGACCTGCACCTGGGCTGAGGGGCCAGCCACCTTCTGAAGATTTGCAGCCCTGAAACTGTGATGACATAGGTGTGGGGGTGCCTGGGAGAAATGTTGAGGGCTGATAATATTTGTTAGTTCAAGCAGTTTGGGATGTGTTGTTATATTCTGTGTTTTCTATTGTTTTCCCCCAGTAGGTACATGTATAGCAAGGTAGAGGTGGTGATGGTTTATGCTGGCAAGAGAAACGAGTCTGGCAACAGGTGATGTTGGCATAGCTTAGCAGCTTAGTGGCTGGAGGGACCCTGTGACTGTTTGCTTTGGTTTTGGTACGAGGAGGCAGAAGCAAGGCACCAGAGAAAGCCTGCACCTCCTCTTGCCCCATCCATGCCTCTTGCTAGCAAGCTGTGGCAGCAGACATTGTAAATTCCCCAGAGCCAGGGCTGCCTTTCTGTGACGGTAGAAATTGTGACATTCATCCTTTCAACATCCTTGTTCACCCGCTCAATGTGACACGGAGGTGGCCCTGTGGTACTCAGTGTTTCCGAACTGCTGGACACACAATGCCTAGAGAAGGACAGTGTAAAACAGCATTTTTTGTAATGTAATGTAAAATAATGATGTAAAACATCCTCCTTCATATAAGGAACACCAAGTAGACTGGAGAGGGGCAGAAAGGGGGGACCAGATGTGCAACAAAGTGCATGAGCGCCGTGGTGGTGGGAAGCAGGGGACAAGGGAGGCCACATGCCCCGCGGGGGCTGCAGGAGCGAGTGGCTGCCTGCCCTCTGGTTGCAAGGGTCTGTGCTTTGCCCACATGCTCGAATACAGAGGAGGATTTTGGGGCACGCTCTGCCTGCACATACTCCCTTGTTTTCTGAGCTGGGGAGGAGGGAGAAGGCCTGGTTTCGGTTAAGCCCTCGGTCACACAAAGTACTCTTTTTGTTTTTCCTTCTAAGCAATATTTTTGTTTAACTCTTCCAACTCTCCCTCGTAGTGTGGCCTGCCCTGCCTGAGGGCTGGCCCAGGTCAGAGGCAATTCAAAAACAAAGGGGAGTTGGTCTCTGGGGCTAGAAAACCCTCAGCTCGACAGAGGGGCTTTGGGAACCTCAGAGCATGGGAAGGATGATGCCATTGAGAAGAGCTAGGAGGCCAGGATGAAGATACTCTAGTAGTGCAGTGCTGAGCATGGTAGAAATACCTAAAGAGTCAGTCATGGCATTATCATGACTGAATTTGGCTCCAAACTTCAAATCTGCAGAGGAGGAGTTGGGGAGGCGGAAAAGAAAACACGCAAAGGCCTTTTCAAAACCCAAGACCACAAGAAAAAACTTCCTATAAACAAATCAAATGGAAATATTTTTTTAGTTCTATAAACATTTGCCCTTGAAGCGTTCAACCCAAATATTGCATCACTGTGCTAAGACATAAACAAATCTTGCAATGAAAGAGATGCACACCAACAATAGACTAGCCTGTTTGCCTTGTCCAGGCTGCAAGAAGTGCAAAAAATAAACAAACAGGGCAAAGAGTGACAAGCAGAATGAGAGATGTCTGAGGAATACTTGTGTGAATATTCAAGGAAGGGAAGAAACACACACACACACACACACCCCGCCAAATCCCACTGAGGTTCAATAAGGAAATTCAGCAACTCTAGAGTCCTTAGAAAATTACAGCTTACCCAGACTTGTCATTCAGAAAGCAAGGCAGCTTCTGTTTTCCCCCAAATATATTATTAAAAAAAACATCTTTGACACGTGTATCTCTGGGGTAGAGATGTATTTATTTTTGCAGTGATTGTAATGTTGGTAGCAAGAACTAAACTGGCCAGGCTGTGCTGGGTTTTATATTGATGTCGTGCTTCCCCTGCAGGGAGCCCAGCCACTTGCCCATGGGAAGGTTACTGTCCTCTGAGCAGCAGTTAGCAGGCTTTCAGCAGGAGGCAGGGGTTTTGGGTTGGTAAAAATCTTCAGAGGCACTCTAGAAGGAAAAATCTGCCACCAGATTAGAAAATAGGAAGTACCTCATGAGAAGTACACACCCAGGGAACAGCAGCATAAGGTGATGCTGGTGGCCTCAGGATTGCCATTTGCACTATCCTCCTAGCGTACAGGAACCCCTAATCTGGCTCTAGCCCACCATTTCTCACATATTTGGGATGTAGTATGACCCTGTAGATGACATACCTCTGACAGCACATGAAGAAACCTGCCTCCAGTCCCTCCTCTTGCTCCTGTGGCAGGGACAAGGACATGCTAAGGTAGAAGCAGCAGAGGCAGGTGGGGGACGGGGTGGTAGGTGCCATAGTGCAACTGCACTTGGAGATTTTGGTACCACTCAGCATCATGTGTTTAGAGTCACAGTACCACGCTGGGACCAATATTTGGGTGATCCCACTGTAAGAGCTGCCAGGGACCTCCTGGTTTTGTCTCTCCCACCAAGAGAGACAGGCGAGGAACTGCACAAGTCACTCTGGTGGGAGGGGATTTCACTCTTGTTCCGACTCATGTGAGAGACACTGTAGAAGGGACACCAAAAAAAAAGCTGCTTAGCAGTTCAGTCTCATGGGAAACTCTCACTACCAGAAAGCTAGTATAACTTGAAACCTCTTGGGCAGATAAACCAGCTCTTTATTCTGCTGAGATAAAACAGAAATACGATTATGCTTGATCCTTCAGCTGGAGTCATACTGCTCAGTCAGTGCAACAAGCAGAAGCAACTACAATTTCTCTGGTGGCTTAATGTCCTCCTTCTGTGAGTCCTCCTGGCGCCAAGCTGTGCTATGCATGGTCCTCATGCCCCATGGACCCCAGCTGAGCTGCCTGCAGCACTGTAGGGAACAGCAAACCTTCTGGGACCATTTGATCTCCCTAGACTCTTGACAAAAACTTCTCCACGCATGCTTTGGTCTTGAGAAAATGACTTCAGGTGCTGCTGGGGGAGCTGATTTACGAGGGGAGGCCGAAAGAATAAAGGGCCTCACACACTTCTCATGTTACATTGCATCTAGCTGGTGTGAATTCAGGGGCGTTTACGCCTGGCTAACTGAGGGAGAATTGGGCCCAGACCCAGTATATCTGTCTAACCAACAGAGAGGATCAAAGACCTGTAAATGCTAAGCAGGGGTGGTCCAAAAATATTAGAATCAGAAGTAATGGGATGAACCATATCAGAGTAAAATTTAAGTTGTAGAGAAAAGATTGCAGCCAACATCCATTCCCTAAGCTGTTGTTCTGCCTTCCACGAGAAGTTTCTAGGTATGGCTTACATCAGTCAGGAAAGGGGATTAAATGGGTTTTGGCTTTAGCATGGTCTGGCACGCAGCAGGCAGACTACATCGTGAGTATTTTGAGTGCTGATGGCTTGCAAGACTTCAGAAGGTGGTCTGCAAGTGGATTACAGCATCCTTCTCCAAATTCCCACCCATGCACTCATGCCTCATGCAATATCTAACACATGCAGTCAGATGAAATGGTGACAAATAAAAGCAGCTGGCAGAAATGAAAAATGCAAAATTTCAAAGCTTAGCCTGATTTTTATTTGCCTATAACCACAGGCTGCTGCATGGTATCATGCCACAAAAGAATCTTTGAATTTCTTTTTTCTTCTCTGAAAGGTTAGTTTGTTCTTTGGATTAAAAAATGATCAGAAACACTAAGCTATATAACCTTTTGAAGTTCATCTAACCCTTGTTCTCAGAGACTGTAAATTCCGAAGTACCGTGGCCTTGGTATCAGCTGTGATTCTTTTTTCAGAAAGAAGACCCAGTTCCTAAAGTTTCAAAGAAATGACTGGTAGGTGCTTTGCTATCTTGCTCTTTAAAATGCAGCGGAAGCGTACGTGTGCACAGCCCGATGAGAAGACGAAACAGGGCATATATGCGCAGAGGCACAGAGCTGTAAGAGCAGCTCTTCCCCTTTTTGCCTTTTACACAGTCTCTGGATTGCCATAGGTAACAGTACTCAGTGGAGACACCGTGTAAAAGCCGAGAGGAGAGTACTGAAAGGAAGGCAATGTATAGCCAGGCTGACCCAAAGGAGAGGGACTGTAAATGGTTCAGAAGTCACTGTCTGCAAGGCTTAACACCAGAGAGTTGGCAATATTGCAGAGGATGATATAAAAGGGTCATACTAGGAATAATGAACAAAAAACCAGGGAAACTGTAGGTTGGTAAAATAATGATGTTTTGAAAGATGTGTCTTTCCGAGTTAGACAAGAGCACAGCAAGGAGGAGCCCTGTCTTGGGGCAGTGTCTCCTGCCCGCTCCCCTGGTTGGGTTAAGTGCTGGGGAACAGCTGGAGAAGGGAGTTATAGGGGGGGGGTGACACTCTGACATTGCACGGGAGGTCAGGAATATTGTCTGGCCAGCTGGTCTCTCTGGGGAAAGGGGGGTTATCTCAAAGTGCATCCTTAGGACCTGGGGCTTGCACCAGCCCAGATTTGGCCCATGAGCTCTTAGCTGACCCCAGGGTCCCAGGAAGCACCAGCTCATGCCTGGGGCCGGGGGCTTCCCCACGGGCTGAGCCCAGAGAGGGACCTGTCAGCATCGCGGGGGCTTCCCCACACTCCCCTCGGTGCCGCGCTGTCTCCAGGCCCTGGCCGCCAGGCTGGGATGTGGGTTAGCAGATTTTTTCCACGCTGTTTCTCTGGGATCCCTGACAGAGCCCATCAGAGCTGCCTTTTATCAGCACTGCACGCCTTAGTGAGCCTGTCATGACTCACACACAATGTGCTCTGTGCTGGATTAATCCGGCCGGCTTTCATGCTCAGGATGTGGGCGATGGGCAGGGTGGGGGGGGCACGGGGACAGATGCAGGGCTAGCGGGGGCCCGGGAGACTGGGGATCCCCAACCTTTCTGCTGGCTGAAGTTAAGGACTTGTTTGAGGGCTGTTTCACAGGACAGGGGAAGAGCAAGGCATAAGCAATGAAAAAGAAAGACAGAAACACAACAGGTATGTGGGAAAGTGGTGAAGGAGGAGAGATTGTAGGTAAATAATAGGTGAATAAATGGACTACAACAAAGAGAGTATGTGATGTGAAGGGAGATGTGTGTGCCTTAAAATGTAAGCTCCCTTGTTGACAGACATGACAGCTATTTCACATAGGTGTAATTACCCAGGGACTGCACACCAGCTACAGGGATCTTTTCAGTCTTCAGCATTAACCTGGAACATCTGTAAGATTTAACCTGGAACATCTTTAAGATGCCTCCCTATCTTGACTGTTGACGGCTGTATGCCCCCAGTAATTTACTTCAGATTAAGGGAATCAGCAAAAAGTGTGAAAACCTAAACCCAGTGAAGTCTGTACTGATGGGAGTAAGGCTCCCATTAACTACTGTGGGACCAGGTTTCCATGCAGTCTCCATGGAGAAAAGAAGTGGTTCATCTAACATGAGAAGAAACTAACTGCCTTTTGCAACAAACCTCTGCAAGCTTAAAAATGGATAGCAGGGGAAAAGGATCAGTAAAAGCCACCTAGCCCAATACTGCACAAACATCTCACACTCCCTGCCATGATCTCTAGCTGAAGGTGTGCACACACCAAAAAAAACCCTCATTTTCCATGAGCTGGGGATGTTTCAGACCTGTGCATATGCATAATGTGAATGAATATGCTAAAACATTATCTTTATTACATGCATATATATATATATCCCCTCCAATTTGAGATTCACAATGTTCATTTGAAGTTACCCATTCTATCACATTTTACCCATGAAAGCTCTATTTTCAGCACTGCCTAAGTTCCCACCTCCACTTGGAAGGGTGGACTACTTTATAACATCCTATCCTACCCTGTCTATCCACTGCAAATGCACCCTAAAGTTTCCAAATAATTTCCCACTTAAGGACCTGAATAAGCTTGCCTGCTGCTGAAATGTCACCTCCTCTGGATAAAACACAACACCTATTTAATAGCACAGAGCAACATTGTCATAGCAAAAGATGATATGCATGATATTGGTTTTTGCATCCTGTGCATCAAGGAAGCATTTCTTATCATTACTCTGAGATGGATATTGGTGATGAACCCAAAAGCAAGAGGGCATGTACTACCTCCTTCTGCACACGACAGGTTCCTGGTGCTCTTGTATCCAGCCTCAGGACTTCCCACATCCAGCACTGGCAGTGAGGTGTGTGGTCGTGATCACAAGTGTGGTTGCATTGGCTTTCACTGCATGAGAAATTTTAAACTGTAGACAAGTTGTTGCTAAGTTCTGAGGAAGCAAAGCAGGATTCTAGAGGAAAAGAAGTCTGAGCTCCTTACTCAAGCAAAAGGTTTTACTCATTGCATTTGATAATTTACAGTTAACAAAACTTTTTCTTAAAGACCCTGTCCTCCACCCAAAATGTTGAGTGACATTGTAAAACACTCCCCAAACACAAGCAGGTCTCTCTGACTGCTGATCCCTGAACATTTTAAGACAAGGAAACAAATGGACCTGAACTGGATCATCTTAGAGACCTGGGAGCCCACTGACTGTCCAAATATTTCCTGTCAATGAACTGACTACAAACAGAACGGTAGTTCTTTACAACATCCCCTGTAGATATGTAGTACAGCGCATAGGCACAGCATATAACACATTTTACACCAGTATACCTATTACTGTGCAAAAGGAGAATGATTCCTTTGTGGGGGATATGTTTCCTTTATATTGTTTTTAGCATGTCAGAAATAGGAATTGTATCATTAAAACAAGCCTGTTGCAAATCCCTCTCTGACAGAATGCAGAGCTAGCACCAGTTCACTGAGATTTATTTAATTTCAGAATACATACGTTACCCTTCATGTGCATTCATGTTCGTGCATGAGGGGTAACGTATGTATTCTGAAATAAAGTAAATCTCAGTGAACATACGATATTTCTGTCTGACATTAGGGTGAGATTGTCACAACCAAGTTATGTCCCTGACTTGGACCCTAGTGGTAAAACTAAACCGAAATAGAGTTACTTTAGTTTACACCAGCACAGATTTCCTCATATAGACAGGCCCTACCTCTTGTCCTCCTGTCCCACCCCCCTCTTTAATTTGGCTCTCTGAGTTTTGATGACTGAGTCACTTTCACCTTTGTTTCTCTGATTTCTTTCTTAATCTTCAGCTCCTGAAAGATGCTTAGTTCCTGAATCCCTGTACAAATACACTCTCCTTTCTAAGCTTCTCACCAGCCAAACAAGGTTTTATTTGTTTATTTAATTTGACATGCCGAGAGAGAAATGATCCCATTTCCTATGGATTATCGAAGTAACAAATAACTTTACAAGAGGGTAAACAAAGTAAAACTCTTGTTGAAACTCCTTTGAACCAGGGGCATCCCGTTCATGTCTCTTCCTAACGTGTTTCCCCTCTCCTCCCTGCTACATACAAGATGACTTACTGGTCGCTTTGGACAGTGGCTACTGCCCTCAGGCCAGCCTGCTTCTGGGGCTGAGCTAGTCATCACCTCCTCATCCTTCCTTTCACCAAACTCACCATGAATTTCCCACAGTACAGCCAGAAAATTCAACTCACTCTGTGAATGAGCATTTTCTTGTCTTTGGCTCCACAGCCCAATTCCTCCTATCATTTTTCCATTTTTGCGAAGATTCAGAGCTAGAAAAACCAGGGGGGGAGTCTGGGAGCCTCCACAGAGATAGGGATGCCACACTCATTTTTGTTGTGAGTTCTGCCTAACCGAGGCACCCAGGCATGGACACCAGAAACCATCACTCTGCACAGACACCTCCTGCAATGTACATTTCTGAAGAAAAATAAACAAAACAACAAAAAAACAGGCCTAAAATGGGCTAAAATTCAGAAGGACTTGGAGCCAGGGGTGCTGACGAGCTCCCCCCAGGACAACAGACCCCAGCAGTGTGCAACTCACATTTTTTGGGGGTGCTTATGTTTGGAGGCTGGGGCCTGGCCAGCTCCCCGCCCCCCCCCCCCCCCCCCCCCCCCCGCCCCCAACATCCCTTTCTGTTTATTACTCTTGCTGTAATTGGGAGGCATGTGTGGATGAATTAAACATAGCAGGACAGATGAGAAAACTCTCCCTCTTAGCTGGCTGAATGAGCAAATTTAACTGAGCCTGTTACCCACTGAGTATCGTGCCGACATGCCAGGGTCTGGTTTCCTTTGAGCTCGCCCTTTCATGCGGAGTCCCTCCGTGCCCCCCGCCTTGCTCCGCACAATATCAAACAGCTGGAGTTTTTGCGGCCCCAAGGAGGAGCCTTTGCATCCGACAGCAGCAGCAGTGGGAAATTTCGCCCAGGATCAGAGAGGGACGGGGCCAACCCAGGCAAGATGGTAGCAGACGATCAGGGGGCTCTGACACCTCCCGAGGGGGACGGGTCCCCCTCCAGCCACAGGCTGTGCTTGGTCAATGCCACAGTAAAACCTTCCTTATGCCTGAGGGACTGGGGCTAAAAAGGAAGGGGGTTTTGGTTTTCACACCACTCCGTGCTTCAGCCAGGCAGTGGCACCCAGAAGTCCGTTCTGGTGGGTAGTTTGAAAAAATGGGTGCCAGCCTAGAGCTGGTGTCCCTGGTACAGTAACAAGGCGACTGCCTGCAAGCAGGACTGCCGCTGGCTTGTCTGGGGATGCCCCAGGGGACATGGCTGCATGAACCAGCATCCTGCTTCATCCCAAGGCATTTCTTCCAGCATTAACCATGGGGGCAGGTGGGAAGAGCAGGGTACAAAGGGTGCTGCTGCGCCCCATGTTTTCCCCACCCTGAGGGATAAACAGGGAATGTAATCCTGCAGGGCTGCAAAGTTTTTTTTCCCTAGCATTAAACAAGCCCTGGGGCACTTCTTTGTACAAGGTAGCTCTAATTCTGCTCCCCCGCCTCTTTCTTCCCACCTTTGTAAGCCTAAAACTAGTCAGGGCTAATTCAATTCCTGCTTTAATTTAGGACAGTTTACGACTGCTCTAAATTAGGAAACCACTGTTTTTCAGACAAGGCAGGTGCTAGAGGTCTCAGCACTTGTAAAAATTAGGCCACTTAGTGAGGTGTCTACATATGGATTTAGCACCTGAGGACTGTGTTACTGAGCAGCATAAGGAAAAACTTGGAATCTGGGAAACAGTTCTTTAAAAAATAATTAGACAGCGAAGTTAACATTGCAGAGGAAGGAAGTTTGTGTTCAACCTGATAAGCTTACCCATTCAAATACAAGTTGAAGAGCCATCAATACACATCCCCTTGGAACTCAAGAAACCCTGCAGAAAAATCAGTGTTGACATTTTCAGTACCCCTGCACCACCTTTATGACTGGTACTTTGGTCATAAACGAAGGAAATAAAAACCCCAAGTCCAAATATAAAAAAACGCCAAACCCTTCAAATCATCCTTATGCATGAGAAATGGGCAATCCAGGAGCACAGGCCCCTCCTACAGGGATGCTAAGCAGAAATAACTCTGAAACCTAATGATGACATGAGGATAAACTCTTTCACCTTCTTCTCTGACTGAAGGACTTCAGATTTAGAAACTACAGATCACGTTTATCATTTATGATCTGTGCATGGCAAAGATGTGAGAAACCTATCTCGGCCTTTCAGTGACAGCAGATTTGTTTCAAACTAGTCTTTGTTGAAGGGCTTTGAAAGACAAAGGATTTCCCTGCAGCTCTGGGTCAATTTATGTTTTGGGACATGTATTCATCCTCTAGTGTGGGAGAATGCAGTGAGCTAGTTTGGTTTAATCCCAAGTAGTGGTGTCATGGCTTTTCCTGAAAACTTGTGCTTGAGACACTTTCCCTGAGAGCAGGCACCTGCCAGCAGGGATGGTTGGAAGAAAATACCTTTTCCTTTTTGTTTCATTTTCTCCACATCACCTCTAGAGAAGCTACACACCTTATGGGTTAAGAAAAGGAGTCGGTCACCCTCCTTGAAACCAGCTGGCTAAAATCATGCATAGGCTGTTTGACCTCCATAGGAAGGGGCTGTCTCCATTTAGCAAAATATTAGCCCCCGTGCTTTGGGGGAAGAGTGCAACTTGAAATAAACATCCGAGTGCATCTTACTTAACCTGGTTGCATGTGAAGTTTTGCCTTTTACAGTCATTTCTCTTCCCCCTTCTTTCCTTCCCTGCCTTCACTTCGGCTTCAGGCGCCTTGACATCCTGATCCAGATGGTCTGTCCCAGGTCCCACAACAGGGTGAACAGGATGGGGACCAACTCCTGGAGGGAATGAGCCTGTGGGTGATGCCAGCCAGAGAAAGCACCTCAGGTCCCCTCACAAACATTGGTTATACCTGTGAGGCAGCTAAGCTGATGCTTGAACTTCAGCCACACAACCTGGGGAACTGAGGCACGTACGTGAGGACGGGAATTGCCTAATGCCACCCAGCAGCGTGTCACCACCTGGGCCTGGAGGAGGCAGGGCCCTGGGCTGTGCAGACCCATGGCAGTGCTGGTATATGGCTGCTTCTACATCCGTCCTTCCAGCAGGTGCCTGGTGGCATAGGGACAGGCATACAGACAAGGTGTTCCGGGGGAAGCTCGACAGGTGGTTGGAGCAATTTCTGTGCAGCTTTCTGGGCTTGGTCCCTCCTGGGAAGAGGGGAAGGTCTCCCAGGAGGTCTACAGCAAAGTGCTGTTTATCACCAGCCCGTTTCCTCATAAGCAACGACTGCCCAAGGCCCCGCCGCTGCCATCAGCGCCGTCCGGCTTCACAGCCAGGACAGGGCGGGATGGCCGCCAGCGCAGGGACTCCAGGGGGATTCTGTCAGCCGCCGGGCCCGGCCGGAGCAGCCACTGCGGTCAGTGAGGAGGCCTGGAGGTCACCACCGCCCCACGGTCCCCCTGGGCCTGGGGGAGCCACAGCCCCCCCGGGACCCCGCGGCGGGCGGGCGGCCTGCACCGCCCAGGCCGAACTTCTCGGCCCAACTTTCCCGCTTCCGCCTGCCGGGGGGAGCGCGGCGGGGAGGGCCCCGCGGCGCCGGCGGCCTGCTCGGGGGTAGCACCGGCCAGAGGATGCCGGTTAGTGTTACCGGAGGGGGACGGGGGGCCGGGGGACGGAGGCAGAGGGGACGGGGGTCGGCCGCTGCCTGGCTTTTGGGGAAGGGGTTTTATTTCGAGTTTTCTCCCTCCTCTGGCTCCTCCTCTTCTTCCCTCCTCCTCAGGGGGAGGGGAGGAGGGAGGCTCTGGGGCAGGAGTAGCCAGAGCAGGGAATTGTTTGGGAGTTCAGTCATCCAAAAGCCGTCTCCCGTATGGAGGGTCTGGCTTCCCGCATCCCGGCGCCTCTTCCCTCCTCCTCCTCCTCCTCCTTCTCCCGCCGCGCCTGAGCCCTGCGCGGCCCCCCATCCCCAGCGGCAGCCCGCAGGAAAAACACAACCACCCCCCAAACCAAGGGCCCCCACCGTCCCCTTCCCCCCCAAAACAGGCTTTTCCCTTCTCTTTTTTTTTTCTCTCTCTTTTTTTTTTTTCTTTTTTTTTTTTTTTCTTCTCTCTCTGTGTGTGTGTGTGCTGAATTCCCCGCAGATCCGGCCTGGAAGTTCCCAGCTCCTGGAGTTAAGCCTCTTTGTTGCTTCCCTTGGTTTGGGGCATCTTTGTGTTTCCCCCGCCTGCTCCGCTGGAGACCGCGGTGAGTGAAGCGCCGGGGCGCGGGCCCGGCGGGGTGGCGAGGGGCCGGGAGGGCGGCTGTGGCGGGCGGCGGGGCGCAGGGCTTGTCCCCCTCATCAGCCGCCCGCAGCGGTGGCCAATCTTTGTGTCACAGTTTGGGAAGTTGGTGTTGGGGATGCGGGGATGGGGGTCTGCGTAGGGAGACCTGACAGGGGAGGCGGGGAGGAGACCCGCTGGTCCCCACCGGTACGGGGCTTGTCGCTGAGGCAGGTGAAATGTGGGGGGCTCAGCCGTTTCCCTCCACATCTTCCTCCTCGGTCGGTTGGCGTTAATGGAGGGCCCACTGCACGCACACACCCCGCCGTGCTCCAGCGCTTGCCTGAAACTTCCCCAAAAGCTTGGTCCACGACATCGCTCCGTCCTCACCGCAGGCTGGCTGCTTGAGGCGGGATGGTGTGCGGTGGAGAGAGGGAAAAGCGGTGCAAAATAAACCCCAGAGTCATCCTCCGTTGCTCCAACTCTTGTCAAAAGCTGATGGGAGTTTGCAAGCGAGACCCAGCTCGTGCGGATGCGAAGGCATTTCGGTTTGTGCCCTGTGAAGGGGCTGCTGCTGCAAAGGAAAGCGGGGGTGGGCGATCTGCGGGTAAAATTGTTGTCCTTGTCTCATGAGACCGTATAGTTTTTAACCCTGGTGCCAGGATGTGAAGCGATTTGGGTCAGGGGAGGTAATTTTCTGCTAAGCGGTGAGATGCTGTAGGATTTGTGCACATGTGCCTCGCTGCTTGGACTGCAACTTTGGCAGGTCCGCTGGATGGTGACTGTAAATAGAAGATGTGTTGGGGAGAAAGTGGGATGCTGAATTTGTAGCCATGTCCAAATGAGACTCTTTCAAGTGCTCTGAAGACGTTAATACTTACTTTGAAAATTAATAGCAGACTTTAGCCAATGCCCCTGGCTGGCAAAAGGTAAATACAAATCTGGTATCTTTGGGCACTTCCCCAGCTAATTCTGGTACCCCAAGTATTATTTCACTGGCATTGTGCGAAAGGCAGTTCAGGTCTATTAAAGGGGTTTTTTTGTCCTTGTTTGTTTTAAAGAAACTCTCTTGTTGACCTCTCTGCAGCATTATGCGAGTGGGATAACAGGAATACACACACACACACACACGCTCTGTGCCCACATGTAATTAACAGCATGTCTTAAATTGCTTCTTTTTCTTAGTGCCCACTTCTCTTAATTTCTACATCATTACCGTCGTGTCTTTTTCATACGTTCATTTGCAATCTGCCATTAAAGTTTCTTTTCCCATGGGCTAAAAAACTACCGTGGAAAATATTAGAAGAATGTGGGCGTTTTGTAAGTAGGATTTTATCTTAGTTTTCTTTTCTTTGGAAACTAACTGCCTCAGTGTGCATACGTTTAAGAGGAGTGTTCTTGCATATTTATGCATATATACATACATGCAGACACTTTTATTTAATGGAATCAATATTGAGGTTTATGGGAGGTATTTCAGCAGAAACATCATGGGTTTGCAGTGAAGACTTGTTCCGTTTATTAAGTGACCTAAAGAAATGAAGGTGAAATAACTTTCCATGCTAATAGGAGTCATCTTGGGATCTTCTGAAGTAAATAGGACAATTAGGGAGAGCTGTGAGCTCCCTGCTGGGTGCATGATATTCTCTGACAAGAAATAAATGGAGGTTTGTTCCATGTACTTTTCTTAACCCTCCCCTCTAGATACAACTACAGGGATTCATCCTGCATGTACAACGCAGACGAGGTCCCAGTAAATGTTTGCTGCGAGGGCTGAAGTCAGATACAGTGCAGTTCTCCTGCTGCTGTGGTTCCCACTGGGGAAGATGAGGCAGGTTTATCTGAAGGGTGCACAAGGGTCCCATGCAGATTTGAAAGGCAAGTTCAGTTTCGTCCCTCTCTTATACACATATACCCCCACAAGACCTTTCTTTGAGAGAGATCCCAGTACAACTAGCTGAATCTACACACATTTCTTCTCTGCTTGGTGCAAAGAAGTATTACGGTGAATGTATGTGCTACAAACTGGTGTGTAAGTCTTATGGGTGCTCTGTATCCCTACAGTCTGTAAAATACAGCTTTTCTGTACCTTGTAGTGACATGATACAGAAGCACAGAGCAAGAGGTTCTTAAAGATTGCAAAGGGAAACCCAGTGCCTGCTGTTTGCAGAGGTCTTTCCAGCTTTACGAGTGTGAGACGCCCAGCTTGGAGTTTTGCTCTGTTGAAGGACAGGTGAATCATTGCCCAGTCCCCCTCACTCCTTGAAATTCTGCTGTGTCCTCAAAACCAACAGCAGGCAGATCACTCCAAGCCTTCAGTACCAAACTGGGAGCTCCACAGTGCTTTCAGGATGCTGGTACAGCTCCTTCCACCTGACTAGGACCAGCAGAGTTGGCCCTTTGGGAGCCAGCTGGAGCCTCTGGCCGAGCAAGGAGCATTGCAGGTGGGGCCGTGAAGCAAACAACCTGCTTTGTCCCCATCCTTGCCAGTGATGCAGAGGGGAAAATTCCTTTCCTGGGTTAAGAAAACTAATCCATTTAGGGCAGACCTGAATTTTTGTAGTTTCTCGTCATTGTTACTGAATGGCCACACTTGACAGAATCACTGCCAAATCTACCTGCCAGTGCTTCCCTGCCTTTTCCTGAATTGCATGTTCTTAGAAGGACAGAAACCTTGCAGTCTGGTAACAAGCACAGGAAGAAAAAAAAAAAAAAAAAGAACTATTACCACTCCTACCTGGGCTGTGGGTCAGGAAGGGCACTCTTTAGATGGAAGCTTGGGTTTGGATGTGGAGGTATTTGGGCTGTGTCCTCAGCCAATGCACATGCCTTGTGTGAGCTTAAACAATATCCTCCGCAGCCCTGTGCCTTAGTTTTCCCGTGCAGAAAATGGTGCTAATGCCTGTGCCAGCGGGGTGAGTGCTGTGGCGGGGCAGATATTGCCATCCATGTTGACTCTTGCTGGCCAACCGGCACCCACCCTCGTGTCTCTCAGAGCGGAGCTCAGGCACACCAGGGAGGACCCGCTCTGGCATGGTGAGCCTCCTCGGGACTGTCACAGGGGTGGAGAGGCACCTCCACGCCTCTGAAATTCACTCCCTTTTCCCAAGCAAAGATGGGCTGTCTCCCAACCCCCCCGTCCCTTGCGTGCTTTACAAAGCAGGGAAGCAGTGGCAGGGAAGAGTGCACTGGGGAGCCCGTTGGTTCTTTTAGTCCACATTGGCCCACAGGTGGGTTTTCAGAGACCTTGGGCTCAGTTAGTGTCAGTTCAGTTGCTTAGCCTGCAAGAAGTTACAGCAGCAGTAGGCCAGCACAATTCCAGGGTAACAAAGATTTCTTCGGCAGTAAATAAGGGTGGATTGTTCATCTCAATGCCTGAAACCGAGTGCCTCAGAGGTATGAGGCACAATTCCCTTGGACTTCTTTAATGTGTAAAGATGACTAGATGCATTACTGCTGGCATGTTTATGGACCAAGGCTTTAAACCGTTACCTCCCGGGCTAAAAACTTTGCAGTGCAAAGTCTACAGTTAAGATGGGATATCCCACAAGGAAAAAGCTCTCTTGCAAAATCTTTGGAGACTTCCTGTTTCTGGTTAGACTGAAAACATCCTGAGGGAAAAACCTGCTGCTGTGTATTTTGGTGCTCCTGTGGTCAGTCTTGGTTTAAGAGGTTGTTATGTATCCACTTCCTAGGCCATGAGAACAATTTAAGGCGAATAACGTCTAAATGAATTGCAGATCCTTAGGTAGAACAGGGGTGAATATCATCTTCCAGTTTTCTAAATGTACTTTGGGTAATTTTTCAACAAAAGGTATCACAAGCATCTTTTTTTATTTCCTGCTGTTTGCTTTAGTTCCTCTTGGCTCTGAATCATACGACATTGTTTCTGGTGCTTCATTGGCTGAAGAGTGTGCTTGAAGCTGGTTTTCTGGAGGGATTGTTTGCAGGATGGGAAGCTTTCAAAATTTGCTTTGTATGCATGTTTGCTCATAAGAGTTTTTTAAAATCTGCTCTCCCCAGCAGCATGCTCCTAGAACACAGTTGTATGAGTGTCCATGGGAAGCTAAGACAAAAAGAGAGTGGATGCAGTGGAAGCAAGTCAGCTGAAAAGCTCAGAAAGATATTTGTTGCAGGGAAAAAAACACTTGATGCTTACACAGTCCCAGAGCTGCCACAGGTGGCACAGGGCTTTCTGCATAAACAGGGAACAACAGATCCCTGCCCTGAGGATGCTGCATGCTCCTTTTATTAAAATGGACTCTCTTCTTCCTTGCAAAAGGATAAATGGGATAGGAGGCTCAGCTGTCCCTGATGAGGTTGTTAGCAAAGCACCTGGCACAGCACAGACAGGGTGCCTGAGAGGGGCTTTCAGGGCTGCTGTTGTGTGTTGCAGGAGCTCTTGAGTAAGAAGCAGTGCCAATTTATTTTGGCACTGGTGGGATCGATGGAGGGAAATGTGCTTCAGGGAGCGTGTGGGACGTGCTCAAGCTTCTTCGCCCTCCTCATGGGCAGTGTGCCAGCGCAGAGGTGAGAGCCAAACTTTACCCTTGCTTTCTGCTCAGCTGCTCTGGGGAGGCTGCTGCCCTGTGGCCGAAACCCTTCCCTGAGCTCCCCTTAGACGTGAGGATGGTGACTGCACCTTGTGCCCGTGCAGTGTGGTGGAGGCTTGCTGGACGAAGTCCAAACCACACCACAGCATGTTGCCCCTATGAAAACCCACTGTTGTTGAGTTCACAGAGGTTTTGGGCTGTGGTGTCTCTATATATGTCTGTGAAACCCAGATGGTGTTTTGGAAACCAGTCATTTTTCATTAACTTCTGTGCCTGGTGTAGGCAGCAAGTCTTTCACCCTGAGCTGGCAATGCATTCTGGCTCTCTAAGGTCCACTCTGACAAAGAGATTAGCCAGCAGGTCGTACTCTTATGCAGAGCCACAGTCCTGGGGCCCTGCCAAATGCAAGGATGTGTTCACTGGTTGCAATGTCAGCGAGTCTGAACAAGCTAGTGCATCTAAAGACTGTGCATCAGGCCCTTTTTCTGCTCTTCAGGTCGTAAGAGTGGAGAGGAAAAGGGTGTAGAATGCACGTCAAAACTATCATTAGCTTTCAAACATCAAAATGAGGTTGCTTTTTATTTTTCTTCTAGCTAACAAAAGGACAGGTTCAGCAGAGCCCTGTGAATCAGTGTGTTGAGCTTAGTGTGGTTAAGAAAGCTTGTGGTGATATAAACCTACTGAGGCTGTCTTTGAGAAATAAACCTCAAATGTGGATATGCTGGCCTAGAATATAGCATTTATATGCAAAACGCAGCTTCCTCGGGTAATGTCACTGTGGTTTATCCTGGTACTTTTAGGTAGAGCAGCCCCCTCGCTTAGTGATGCCAGTGTTGTAGCCTGGGATGTGAGGAGAGCTGGGTTTGGTTCCCCGCTGCTTGCAGATTTCCCCTCAGGTTGGGGCAGGTTGCTCTCCACCTGCAAAAACCTGTAAGTGGCACTTCCCTGCCTCCTTGTGGTGTTGGGAAAGGGTCTGCTGGAGATCAGGAGAGACCAGAGGTTTGCTGGCTCTTCCAAAACCTCTGGGATAAGTACCATGGTTGGTTTCAGCAGAGAGCCTCCTGTGGCATTGGCAGCCCTAATGGGCGGCTCCTGCGGTTGCCTTTAGGGACATCGTGCTGGGTGGATGTGAGCTCTGTAAGGGCTTCGTGACGCTTTTGGTTTGGAGGGTAGGCTTGGTGTGCGGCTGTAGAGAAGCCCCTCTCTGAGCGTGACCCTTGGGGAGTGAAGCGTAGGTAGTAGCACTGCAGCTGCAGTGAATTTATGGCTCCAGCCAGCGGTGGTACAGAGAGGCCATTGTAATCCTATGTACTGTAGAGCGTACATCTCAACAGGCAAAGTGGCTCCTGAGTTGGTCCATGCCCCCCCCTCCCCACCCCGTCCCTTCACGTCTAGCTTTATGAAGTTCCTCCCCTTAAATTGCAAATTTGGCCTTATCTTCAAAGAAGCCCTTTGGTGCCAAGCTTTTAAAGGTAGGGAGGAGGCGAGAGTAAAAACATCAAATCCATTAACAGCCCAGTTGCCAGAGAAAATGTTTTTTAAAACAAAATCTGAAACCTTAGTGTTTGAGATCCAAAGCTGAGACTGAATACAAGTATGGGCCTTGTCCCTGGAGAGTCGCAGCGCTGGGAATATGCTGGCAAAGACCATGGAGCGAGGATTCTTGTGCATGCACGCACACAAATAGACAATTATTTGGAAGCCAATAGTACTCTGGATGCTGAATAATAGTTTATTTCATCTAGTGCCTTCTGTCCCAAGTTGCTCCCTGAGCTGTAGCTGACTGGGGAGCGTTCTTGTCGCTCCAGCCCTCCGCTGGATGGCAGTCCCCTCTGGGGCAGGAAGGTGGTGCTTGGTTGCACATTCCTCAGCTGTGGGTGGTAAAAAGGACTAGCTGGCCCTGCTTCTTTAGAGCCTGCCGCTGTCAGTGAGGGATTCCTTTGGGCCCCCTGAATGGTGATGGGAATGTGATTTTTATTTTTCTTCCCCCTAGAAGAAAGCTGCTTGTTTAACAAACCCAAGCAGTGTCAGATTGAAGGGGTGGGTTTGAGTCCCGGCATCAAGAGATGTTTTCAAAACCATGCTGGGTGGGATTTTTCAAAAACACCTGGAGTGACTTTAATGATGTGGTGGAGAGTCAATGAGACTTGTGCACTGAGAGACCAGACAGCTCTCCCCTCAATTTTAAGCACAAAGTCACATTTGGCAGGTCTGTGGTATGGTCCTGCTGTCACCAATGTAACAGCTGCCCAAATTAGTCCTGACCACCTACTCCTGCCTGGAAGTGGACTGTTTATTTCAAAAGTGGCTATCAGGCACATCTTTGCTTGCAAGCAGTTGAAGTGCAGCTTCTAAGCCAGAACCTGTGGGCAGAAGGAGAGCAAGATGGCCCAATTATCCAGCTGTAATGGGGTCTGAATCCAACGAGGAGCACCTCATCACTGGCTCTTTCTGGAGCTGTGTGGCATGGCCAGCTAGACCACGGGACCCTGGCAGGAGGAAGGCTTGATACCTACTAGCTTTTAAGTCCCTGTGGGGACTTGCCCTGCTTGGCAAGCTGAGGGGTGTATAGGTATCTGGCTTGTAGCTGTCAGCCATCTCTGGACCTGGAGGCTTGTATGCTGGATAAGACAGGGCTGTGAGAAGCTGGAGCATGGAGGTCTCCTCAGAGGCATGCGAGCTGCTCTGGATGTGTCCGTCATCACTGTTCCATTAGCTCTGATGTTGCTTTTGGGGTGTCTGGAGCTGGACTGAAGGGAAAGGGTCTTTGCTTCCCAGCAGGTGAGGAGCAGCGCTCCTGGTTGCGTGCCAGCTTGTGCCTGAGCACTTCTGTAATGCTATAGAGACAGTCCAAGGCAGCACAAGGGCTAGTTGCTCTTGAGGACCTTGCAGCTCTGGACATTGACACCCCAGCTCCAGGCCCTGCCAGAGATGGCTGCCCAGCCAGCAGAGAGGGAGAAGGTCGCAGGATCATGGTGAACGGTGCTCAGTGACCATGTGGCCCATTAGCTCGATGACAGATGCTGAGAAAGGGCGGTCAGTACCAACACATGGAGCTGGAGCTGCGGCAGCCTGGGTGTGTGCTTGCTGACCCTGCTTCCCCCTTGAGAGGGGAGCGGCCAATTTGGGGAATTATTAAGGGAAAGCAGTATTGTTTACATGGCTACAGCAAGAGGAGCCCGCCCTGTATCTCATAGGACAGTCTCCAGTTTACTAATGAGAGCTGGCTGTACTTGCCTGGTACGCAAATACGCAGCACGAGCCGTGGGATCCTGCTGATTGAAACCTGTTGTCTTTTGTGAGAGCAAGGGTCAACTGTTTACATCATGTAGCAGGTTAGGCAGGAACATACTTGATAAATGTACGGTTGTCCAGTTTTCCTCACAATTGCCTGGACTGCAGATCTGGGGAGGAGAGAAAAGGAGCACAAAGAGAACAACGTCAGGAGCAATGTGGCAAGCTGTGTTTATCGTTGATGCCTGACCTACACTCTACCCTATAATCTGTCTCCCCCGGGATAACTTTGGACATCCCTAACCTCTGAGCCACTTCAAAGAACCACCTTTAAAAAAGTTTCCCAAACTAGTGACCAAGCAAACAAGCAAAAGTTTCAGCAGCCACAAAAATGTGAGCATAACCGAGTTTTTGCATAGCTCCAGCATTGAAGATAAGTAGAGCTTTCTTAATATTGACTCTCTGGATGAAGGCCTGAGAAAGGCCTGCCATGCCATCTTCCCCATCACTGTATTCCAAAACCAAAATTATTATTTGGATTATAGTTGTATCTACAGGTTTTAACCGAGGCTGGGACCCAGCTATGTTAGATACCATGCTAACTTGTAATGAGAGATGGTTCCAACATCCCCGTTCTAAGCAGCAGGACAAATGCAGAACAGGAGGTAAAAACAGAGCATGAAAAATGACACGTGTGCCTTGGAGTGACTCAGCAGGTCAGGACTGGAGCTTAGTACAGACCCCGCGTTGCCTGATACCTCGTCCTGTGCTCCATCCTCCGCCTTGCCCATCCCTTCAGAAGAGGAGGTCAGAGCTGAGCATCTCTAGGGCTTGTCTGAGACCTGCCTGTCTCGAAGCTAAGAGTTGTCCCATAGCAAAGTGTCATCTTCCTTAGCCCTCAGCTCACACAAGTCAATAAAAAGTGATATGCCTTCATGCACTCCAGTAACTGGCTGCCCAAATGGGGCGCTTGGAGCTGCAGGTGGTGTCAGTAGCATCTTGCCGCTGTGGTGTGCCTCGCACTGGGGCGGGCAGCCGGTCTGGCAGAGCTGAAACTCCTGCCTGTCTTCAGAAGGCAACTGAGTAGGAGGTCTGCTGGGGCACTGGGGAAGCAGCAGGTGGAAAGCAAGAGTGCATGGCTGGAGGGGAAGGAAAGGAAATTTTCTCCTGTCGGCTAGTTTTCAGTTGCGGCGTCATGCTTTGAAAGATAGCTGGGAGAGCAGAGAGCCAGTGTAATAAAAGTGGTTTGCTTGCAGCATGCAATCTCAAGCAAAACAATCTCATTACGTAAATATTGTGTGCCTTCTCTCTCAGGGGGTCTGGGACTGTGCTCCTGCTCTGGAGGCACTGGCTTTCGGCGCGCAAGCTGGCACTCTGACATGCTGCTAAGGCCAAGTCTGTGGCTTGCGCTGTGGCCCAGGTGCAAGAGATGTTGCTTAGCTCTCTGTGGTCAGGACAGAGGTACCTCGTGCTGTAGGGAGCTGCAGGGAGAGGGCTGAGGAGCAGCAGGGTTACAAAGAGCTGCTCTTCCTGAGACCTGCAGGCCATGTTGAGCATGTGACTGGGGGCACACAGGGGTACCTGAATGCTAACCCAACCCCTGCAGGCACAGGTAGCCCAGGATGGAGCAGCTGTGTGGACACCAATGGCAGAACACGAACAAAACCTAGCTTGATTGGGTAATTGGGAGCTATCTCTCAAGGGAATAGGATTGTTTCAGTGAAACCTGGGCAAGTTCCTTCACCCTTCCTTTTTTGTCTGACTTAACAGCACTATTTTGGGGAACAGGTGGGAATGCATATGCATCCTCTTCTGGCACCTGTTTGTTTGCAAAAAGCTGTGGGCAAACTCCTGGGGGCTGCTTGTGGCTATGCCCTGCTGCTGCCCAAATAACAGCTTGAACTGCTGTCAGGGGCTTTTTGCTTAAAGGAAAGCTTTGAAACATATTGGTTTTAATGGCACTGTGTTGCCAGGAGCTCTTTGTGGCTGGATGAAGATACGGCTTCTTGCTCTGCTGTCAGGAAAAGGCTATCTGAAGCAGGACTCCTCCATTTTGCAAGTGGGTTTGATATTCCCTCTGCAAGCCACGTAATTTAAGTACAGACAAGATCTTAGATGAGGTGCTTGGGGCCTTACAGTTCCTTCCTGGCTCAGTCAGTGCCTTGGGAGTGAAAGAGTGGTGGGAGATGCTAGACAGCTGCACAGTTTTGGCTTTTCCTTCTCTATTGGTCCCAGGTCACCCCTTGTGCATGAAAGACTGCAAGGAGACATCAACATAACTGTTGCCTTCGTTTCTGTCTAGCTGAATTAGGCAGGGCGTGGGATGGAGAAGGTGTCAAAAGATGGGTTTGTGCCACCCATCCCTCCTCATGCTTGGGGAAAATAATCTCATCCTCACTTCTGGCACACACATCCCTCTTGGTTTCATCAGGGAAGCTTTTTTTTGCCTGAGACCCCACAGTGGGGAGGGGAGAACAGGATTGCAGCTGAGGCTGCTAGTGTGCCCCGTTCCCCTCATGTGTGCTGCCTCCCAAGGGATGCAGGGGCTGCCGCCAGGCCCTCATACCCCCCTTTCTCCCCATTTTCTGTTTTTAATTTCCCCTCCTCTGCCTGAGGTCCTTGTGCCGCCAACAGCAGTTGCCGGGGCTGAGAAAGGCTTGTTGGGCCACATCCTGAATGTCCCTGCCCTTACTTGTTTTGGGGGAGGCTGATAAGGAACAACTAGGGGTGCTTCCCCAGGCATCAGCCCGCTGCCGGAGAGGTGCTCCCAGCCCTCGCTGACCTGGGGCAAGTGCAGGGCGCCGGCGTGTTGGAGCGGGTTCGGGGAGCCCTTGCCCGGGCAGGGTGGCTGCCTGCAGTTGCAGGCAGGGCTGCTGCTTCCCCAGAGGTTATTCTGGAGAAATACCCTCCTTGAAAGGAGAGCCGTGTCTCTCCTGCCCTTCTTTCCCCCTGGCTGGTGGATTGGGGCTTGGGGGTTCAAAAGCAACATTTTCACGGTTCTGCCAATGTTTGCAATCTCACAGCCCTTTGCAAACTGGGAGGGTTTTGTGTTGACCTGTCTCCTTACAGGCAGCCAAAGAAGCAGCTGAGTTGGGCCGGTGGACATGGCATGCACCAAGGTGCCAGTGTGTGCAAGGCACCTGGCCAAAAAACCTCAGTGAGCTGTTAATAAGCCACAGGTTGACAGCTTTACCTGGGAACCTGCCACGTTGGGCTTCTAGAGCTTTCTGCTGAAGAAATATATGAGTAAAGTTGGTGCTAGATAAGGATAGGGAAGGCAGACCCTAGAATAAAGATCCGTAGAAAGGCACATCTGTTACGGACCTCAAGAGATTGCCTCCACCAGAGGCTCCTTGTGTTTTTTCTGAAGGTCTCCTTAACTACTTGGGAGCTGAAGAAAAAAAAATAATAATCATTTTCCATGTAATGCTTTTGTAGGTACGTAAGACCAGCAGAGGTTTATCTGTGGCTTTTACAGCAGAGGTTGTCCAGAGCCTTGAAGCTGCAATGGATGTGTTCCCCTCTTGTATGGGGAAGGATGGTCCCAACAGATGTTTGTTATCAGCGAAGTGTAGGAACAGACAGATTTCAGCTGGCAAGAAATGCAGAGGCAAGTTATTGTTGTTTCCCTGTTGGGCTTGCAGAGGGAATTCTGGAAGCTGCTTTTTGTCCCATTGTTACGGTTTATGTTTATATAGCTTATCTCTTTCATGAGGGACTATTAAATCCCGCAGCGTGTTGTGGATGTGACTGTGTGAGAACAGCTTGCTTTACCCATCGCAGGGCAGAGTGTGCCAGCTGCACAGCTGGATTTAAAACCATGGAGCAGCATTGCCTCAAAGCTGAGGAGTATTTTTCATCCTAAAAGAGTTTATGGTATTTTCCAAATTAAGAAATGGTCAATAATTCCCCTATTGGCAATTCTAAGATTGTATTTCCCTTATATAGCTGAGTTTTCCCAGTTGCTACAGGGAGGGGGGGAAGTCCATATTCCTTTTCATTTCTAATATTGCATTTGTGGCCTGTAGCAAGTGACAGTATTTAACGTAATATGGAGGGTAGGTACTGACTTAGCTCGTCTACAGATGACTTTGCACTGAATAGTGAAAGGTTTTTTTTTCAGGGGTATTTAGTGCTATGGGACAGTCACAGACTTCCCTCCTCAAAGAAAGTGTTGACAGTCTTTGTAAGCAATTAGAGATAAATGTCCTTGAGGCAGAGGATGTCTTTTTATTGTGGCTTTGTAGAGTACCTAATACTAAGGTCTTAAAGGAGCCTCTTTAAAATAAGAGAATCGAATACTCCTTATGTTCCTTTACTGGACAGTAATGTAAGGATCTTTGGAAGATCCAAAGAGTTTTAAATTATTTTTTTTCCTGGTAGACAAGCAAGAAAATGTCAGAGGTTTGCTGTGTTCTTGCAGACTACTGCTGGGTGAGTCTTAGTAGAGGATGATCTGATCTTTTCTGTGGAATGCCTACTGGTGTCTTTCAAGCAAAGGTGATTTTTTGTGTGAAAAAGACTTTCTAAATTGGTAAAGCAACTCATGGTACAAAAAGCATCTTAGTCCTTTGCAGCAGAGGAAGAAGTAGACTTCTTGGCTTAGAGTGTTGCTGAGGCTTTTAAGAATTTCTTGGGCTGAGAAATGCACGTTAATAGATGGAGAATAGATTCACTTCTGTTCTGCTTCTCCTGTTGTCATCCCCCAAGGCCCAGGGGCTGATGTCGTTTCTTCTTCGTCTCTTTACTGCTTACAGCTTTCTCCAAAAATGACTAAACATATAAAGCAAGGATTGGGTTTGGGGGTTGGTTGTTGGTTTTTTTGTTTTGTTTTGTGTTTTTTTTTTTCTTCCCATATTCTAGGACAGACACTGACCACAGTCATGTATTTGTTTTTCTCCCTTACTTCCAAATGCAGTCACATAACAATAGCCTGGAAAAAAAAGTACTGGAAGCGATTTGGTCATGAATCTGTTTCCTTTTTTGGGCTACAAGGAGCGAGTCAGCATTTGGGTGAGGAGGCTGGGAGCTCCAAGGCATCTCTTATGAGGTGAAGGGGGTTTAAATGGGCACCATCTTGGTAAAATGAGAAGTACTATAGGAAGGCAGCTTCTTGGGGGCAAGCACTTCTCCACGTGGAGAGCCTCACACTTGAAGCCCCTTTTCTCAGCTGTGCCCGAGACATTATTTGCTATTTACGTAATGGTAGTGTCTTGTACAGATGCTGCTGAAGAGGCTTTGTCTGCCACTGGCAGGCAGGGATGGGCTAAAAGAGAAATGCTGCCTCCCGTATCAGGCTTCTTCAGAAGTGGGTGACTGTTTGCTTTCCTTAACGGATTGTTAAGAGAGGGTGGTGGGTGGTGTTGTCTTTCTTGTTTATTTTATATAGTATGTCATGACAGATGGTGATTTTTGAATGTTGACTACAGCTGTAGAAACTGATTGCTTTCTAAACTAAGTTGACTAGGAGCTGGTAAGATGCAGGATGGTCTGCAAGGGAGGAAAGCCGATCAGAGTAGCAGTTGGCTGTGTTCTCTTGTCTCTTCCCTGAGGAGCAGGAAAAGAAGTATTTTGCAGACAGAGTTGGGAGATATGTTTTCAGTGTCTGGATCTTTGGGTTTGGGGAGGTGGTATCACTGTTTACAAGGAAAATGAAAGGTCATCAGGTGGGACGAAATTGAATATACGATTGCTCTATCGGTCAGCGGAGTGGTTGTTAAAATCTCAAACAGTACAGGCAGTGAAATCTTGAAATTGTATTGATGGTTCAATGGATTTGGTCCTTATAGGAGAGAAAGTGAAAGCAAGTGGAGCTTATGCGTACTGGAGAAAGCATACTGTCTGATAAAGGCTAGACCAGTAGGTAAACTTTTTAAATCGCAGGAAATTTCCTTGAAGTATTTATTTATTTATGGCTTTGTCGAAAAATTTTCAACCAGCTGTGTTTAAAAATATAGCAGTAATGAGATACTTAAAGGAGTTAATCTCTCCCTGTCGTTGACATGCTGCAGAGCGCCAGCTATAGCACAAAGAAGCCCTGGGGAATCAAAATGGCATAGCCCTGCAGCCTGTGAGCCAAAGTCACACCTTGGGAAGCCAAACCCTGGAGGGAAGCACTGGCCTGTGGCAAGCTGCAGGGATGCTGGAGGGGTGACCCTTTAGCCACCCTCCAGAGGCAGCAGGCTCAGCTTGCCCAGCTCTTCAGGGCTCCCCAAATCTCCCCAGTTCCTGTACATGTCCCCCCCAGCCACTTGTCCTCAGGGCACCAAGACCCAATTTTGTCTGCGCTGCTGGGAGGCCTTGAACTGTCTCTGACACCCCTGATGGGGAAATGCTGGAACGAGGAGGAAAGGAAACCAAGGGCTTTTGTACTGAGGGAACAAAAAAACATCCTCTGTGTCTCCCTGGGTTCAGCTATTACAGACTCTCCAAAACGGACTGGTGGTGTGTTTTTTGTTTTTTTGTTTTGTTTTGTTTTTTTGCTTTTAAATCCTTCTTTAGCCAATGTGATTATTTTTTTTATATTCCCCACCCACCCCGGTCTGGAGGGTGTCTCTTTGGGAGATAGAGTCAGTCTGGGGCTCTTCATTTGGCCCATCCAGCTTATCCATAGAGCACGCACAAGCCCTCTCCTCCAGGCTCATTTCCTCCAGGATTCCCTATGGCTTTGCAGTGGCCAAGCCTTTGTGTTTGGTATCGAAGGCGGAAAGGCCAGCAAGGGCAGGTCAGCGTGCTGTGTCCTCCAGCCCTCTGCCCGCGGGGGCTCAGGTCGGGATGAGGGAACGCTGGGAGGGCTGCAGCAATGGGGGTGGTGAGTAATGCGTGCAGTGACTGGCAGGGAACAGTGCTGAGGAAGAGGATGCCTCTTCACACTGTGGTGGGATGGCGCATGGTGGACTGGAAAGGTAGAGCGAGTTAGGTTTGGTCCTAGGTAGAGAATGGTGTGCAGGAGTCTTGTCTCCTCTGGGTCTACTTCAGCTTGAAGATGACATATCACAAGAGAAAAATGTCCTCTCCCCACTGCTTCCTTTTTCCACCACTGGTAGCTAATCAAGATTCCATTTTAATGACTTCCCTCTACTCTCTCTGCTTCCTCTCCCCCTGCCCCACACATGCCTTTTTTTTTTTTTTTTTTTTTAAATGCATTTCTTTTTGGCAGGAGTTGAAACGCAAGAAGCGTTTGGACCAAGATGAAACCAGTGGAGGAGCATGTTGGGCAGTGCAGTGCTTTGTTCTGAGTTCAGGGGGAGAAGAGGGGGAAGTGAGGAGGGACGACGGGATGTCGTTTCCCAGATGGGGACCCTGCCAAAGATGTTCTTGCGTTGGAAAGCCAAGAGTGATTTTTGAGGTTATACCAGGTTTAACCCTTTGTCGTCCCACTTCTGCCGTGCAGGGAAGCACCAAAGCCCTGGACCTAAAATATGGCTGTGTTCTGTTATGTGCCCCAGGTGACCTGAATGGTCTCAAACCAAAGTCTGCTGCTGGGACTAAATGCTAACAACAGTCTGAGGTCCTTGTTGGAAACCGTAACGAGTGGATGAGGAATCTATGCTTGTTTATCAGTGAAGGTCCAGAACTAGTGCAGTTGCCTCTGGGAAAAAAAAAAAATCAGCATGTTCCTTACAGGGATCAGGACTGCTGTGCTGTTTCCTGCCCTTCCAGAAGCTCCTGGTGGGATTTGGGATGCTGCTGAACTCTGTTTCAGCTGTTCCTGTTGAAGTCGGGGACTACTGTTGCCTCGTGATGTACAAGATGCTTGGGAAACACCTTGTCCTTTGGCCAAAGGAGCCCCGCACTGCTTGTGGTTGTACTGGGGACTGTTGGGAGGTCACAGCACCAGTTCTTCCTCTCTGTTTTGAGCCAGCCTCCTGTGCGAGAAAATTGTGTTGTCGGAAGGTGTGGGGAGTGGAAAACCTCCGCAGGCATGTACTGCTCTATTTGTGACTGCCTTGGGCCATAAATATTGCATGTTGTGTAGGCTGCTGATTTAATTGCCCCAGGGATGTTGCACAGTAGCAAACTGAGGGTGAGCATCCAGGAGGGGAGCAGAGAAAGGGAAGTTAAAGTAAATATCTCTTCGTTAGTATCTCTTTAAGGTTGTAAATACTTGGACATTTGTATCAGGACTCCAGAGGAGGTCGTATACCTCCTGATTAAAAAACCCAAGGGTTTTGGTCTGTGGCGCTGGGCTGTTTGTTGATATGGAGGTCTAGCCCCTTCAGGCTGGGTGGGGTTCTCCTGGGAAGATCACCCTTTTCCCTTACAGCTGGAGGGGACCAATGCTGTATGCATAAAATGCATAAAGTCCCTCGTGTAAACTCATGCAGAGTCACTGTTGACCACAAATAAACCTGCAAGCCCTTGTTTTGTGAGGACCAGCAGTGTCTCTGGCGCTCTGATCCCTTCCAGTCCCTTTTCTCTAGTTAGGAGGATGACAGCTTTTCTAATCCCCCCGTGAACCTCCTGAACAATAAACACAGTCTTCAGCTCCACAGAGGGTGTTGGTAACTTTGGGCTGGAGACCACAAACTTCTTCCCAGCAGCTTTGGCTGCAGTGTGTGAAATTTTGATCACTTGTACAGAGGGCAGCTGGCTGCAGACATGCCAAGGGGTGGTTGTAGTAGCACCACTGTGGGTGCGTCAATGGCCAGTGACTCCTAGAGAAGTGATGCATCCAGTGCTCGTCTTGAAACATGCCTTGTGTCTCACGCACTGCTTTCTAGACAGCCAAGAGCTCTGATGTGGAGCAAATTAATGTAATACCACTCTGGTGTCACTTGTCAGGATGAGGTGAGGAAAAACAGGGGCATGTGGGCAAAAGATTTGTGTGCAGGATTGCCTGTGATGGGTTTCAGCTTTAGTTTTTGACGTGCGCTCTTGAATGCTTTCCCATGGAGGTCAGTAGACCTGGTTGGAAATTTCATGTGCATGACGTGCACAGCATGTCTGAACCCACACGTTTTTGATCCCTTTTCTTGGACCCCGTAAGTCATCCACGTACCCTTTTCAGCAGTCTTGCGGAGCAGGGGTGGGAAGCACTGACCAACGGAGAGGCACTTGGGTGGGAAGCAGAAGGCAAATGTTTCCCTTTGCTTGCTCAGTGCCACCAAGCACTCCTGGTTTCAGGGCTGGGATCAGCTGACTTGCCCTTAGATCTGAGTGGGTTTGGCCGGGATCTTTGGCTCCTCATAAGCACAATAACTGCCACCACAGGCTTCTAGGTAAAGTGGGACTAAAAATAAGTCAGTGATACGATTAGCTGTTGGGTATCGCTCGTTGTCTTGGAGGATTCCCTTCAGCCTGGAGTTTGGCTTCATTTCCCTTGCCCAGGTGGTTGCATTTTTACGCATGTGGTTCAGAAAAGTGTCCGCTGTACCCACACCTACCCAGGTCTGCAAATAGTGTGCTGGATGAAAATATTTTGAAGGTGTGAATCGCTCCTTGTTCATCCAGCCTGGTGGTGGGTCTTCCTGTAATAGCACAGCCCCTTGGTTCATAGTGCCCACTGATGGGCTCAGTTGGCCTGTGACAGCTGATCATGGGGCATTTGCAAATAGTGCCACATTGACTCTGCTGCTTATCCTTCTTTGTTTACTTAGTTCTTGGCAGCTGCATGTTTGAATGTTTGCTTGACAAACACTTTCCCTGGAGTCTCTGATTACAGAAGGTTTTGTCTGACAAACTCCACTGAATTATCCTGTTCTCTGATGTCAATAATCTCTTGGTTGCTGTCTCCCTTAACCACAATATTTTGTGTGGTGCGAATTCATATTTTTTCCCCTTGTTGTAATCAGCCTGCCCCTCCCTGCTTGGTTCAGTTACTGAGACTGTATCCTCAGGATGCTGACATCTGTATTTTACTCATCCAGAAATCCTGGGGCTACCAGGAAGCAGTACAGATAATAAGGCTGCATACCTGCCTAGCACCTTTCAACTGAGAATCTGAAATTGTCTGACTCACGTTCATCTGGTTGCTGCTTGTACCAGCTGGGGTTTGCCATTCCTGTTTTTGCAACCTGAGAAGCTGAGACGCAAGGTAGGGGTATGTTTTGTTCAATAGATGAAACAGCAATTCCAGAAATGTAGTGTCATAACTTCCATGACTACGAGTTTCTCTCCCTTTTGGTCTTGCAGTACCTAATTTGCCCCCAAAAGGAAAGAGATTGGAGTAGGTTGATTGGTTTGGAGCAACGCTGTATTTGCGGTGATCCATGGCTTTATTTTTTTGGCACCCTATTAAATTCCACCCAAAACCAAAAAGACAATTGCAAGATTTCTCCAAGGTGAGTTACCTTCCTTGGCTGCAGTCAGGAGCCCATAATGTAGCTCACAGGAAGAGCGATACCCAAATACTGTCTCTTGTTGTCGGTTTGGTGGTTTGGATTGGTGCTGAGGGACAGGTGTTCACGGCCAGCCCAGAGAGGGCAACGATCTTGCTGTGTTTCAGGGGTGGCAGTGAGACTGGTGAAAGCGTGTCTGCAGGTGGTTGGGTGGTCAGACTGGGCTGTTAATCTGTCCAGCTGCTGGCCTGTTTTGGATGAGGGCCAAGACCAGGTAGGACACTGCTGCTTTTCTTCCTGCCTCCAAACACAGCTGAAGACCTTCCAAGCAAACCTGGGCTGGTTTATGGTTTCGGGTGGAAACCACAAGCAAACCACGTCAAATGGCTGGATTCTACCCCAAACCAGGCAAAATGCATGGGCTGCTGTTTCGTTTCACTTGGAGATGACTTGGAGAGGAGGGAGATGGAGGAAAATCTGCATAGATCCAGTGTTGATGTAAGGTCATAGGTGAGACATTCCTAAAGCCTGCAAATGCCGTTCCCATGGCTAGACCAGACTGGTAAGGGCAGATTAATACCTGAGCTGACATCCACTGGGAGCTTGGGTGTCAGAGGAGGGATGTTTTGTCTGAAACCCTTCCAGAAAGGAGTCCTTGAGAGGCAGGGGGCAGAAATAAACAAGTAAAAGATGAAGAGGAGGAGGACTGGTGTGAATTTGTGCCCTCAACATACGTAATATCAGCCAAGGTGATGGGGAAGTTGTGTCAGGGTTTCCTGCACTGTCGGGCCCTGGAGAACAGTGTGCATGGGGAATAAGAAAAGAAACCCTAAGAAAGAAAGGGGGAGAACTGCAAGCCCCAGGAGGTAAAAGTGTATTTATTTTTCATGTGTTGCATCAAACACACTAATTTTGCCTGGAAGGGAGGGCAAGCATGTGCAAAAACAGTCCGGCTTGCTAGGAAAGGGGTGGGGAAGCGTGATGCCAGATAGCTTAGGGAATGTTGCTGTAGGCCTGTCTCTCCCCTCCGCATCCATGCAGGGCACAAGATCAGCATCCGTACGTACAGACCATCCCGCAGGCGTGCGCCAGGGCTTTGTAACGGAGCCGTGCTCTCCCTTTGAGGCCAAGGCACCCCTAGCTCCCTACCCTACCCCCCTTCTCCCCTTCCCCCTGCTCCCATGTGCTTTTATTCCTTTTGCAAACAGCGTATGCCAAATCCAACTTCACAGCTGGCTCTGCTCCACGTGTTTGTTTTCTATGCCTGCACAGCGCTCTCCAGCTCCGCTTGCGCCACGGCTCAGAGGTGGAGGCGGCGGGGGGAGAGCAGGGGTGGTGGTGGGGAAACAGGAGCAGGCTGCTGCTTGCCAAGCCCTTATTTGTTTAAAGCTTAAGCCTGTTTGAGAGAGCCTTTTTGGAGTGAGGGGTAAGTGGCAGGGGCGGGATGCGGGGGAATGGACAAAGTAAACTGTGTGTCAAGGAAAGCAAACTTTGCAGCTGGAATTGCTGCTGGTCCTGATTGTGTGAAGGGCCTGGGGAGGTGCCTCCGGCTCCGTGCTCACGCTCTCAACACAGGTGCAAGTGTAAATGGGCAAGGGTGAAGAGCAGGGAGCTGGTGACGGGTCTGTGCTGAGGCCCGTCAGTGCAGGCGCTGCTGCCTGGCAGGCACTGGCCGTGGCTCTTGCCAGCATGTCCTCGTGGCTGGCCAGGGCACGGGCAGGTGAGCCTCTCTCCCCAGGCTCTGGGGCAGCAGCATTTTGCCATCCTTTTGTTGTGGACCATCCCCTTGCCGAGAGGGAAAAACCAGGTGCTGGCCCTGCCCGTCTCTGCAGGGTGATGCGAGGTCTTGCTCCATCTCCTGCCCACGTTTGGGCTGCTGTCCTCAACTGGACCGTCATTTTTGGAGAGGCCTGTTTATTGCTGGGATGATAAATGGGGAAAATGACGTGCAGACACAATCTTTAAAAAAGCCCAAGAGATGCAACAGTCTCCTCTTCACCTCTGGGTCAGGGAAACTCTGTCACCCTCCAAAGTCCCTGCTGCGAGTGTATCCCCCATCATTTTTTACCTCTGGGTGGGCCCTGTGGGATTTTGGAGCAGGGTGGTGGCTACTGGTTGCAGCACAAATGAGGGCCATGGCTCAGCCCATCCGGATTGATGGCACTTGGTGCTGAGCCCCCACACCCCACCTATGCATTTGGCACCGCCTGGAGCATTTTCTATGAGCAGTGATTTCTGTCCCTTTGTTTTGCTGGCCTTGAGCTTC
Source organism: Falco naumanni (assembly GCF_017639655.2). Classification (NCBI taxonomy): domain Eukaryota; kingdom Metazoa; phylum Chordata; class Aves; order Falconiformes; family Falconidae; genus Falco; species Falco naumanni. The sequence continues at coordinate 6,810,453 of NC_054058.1, read as the reverse complement.
CTCTTGTGTTTTTTGGAGTAGTGACACATCTTCCAGGGGAAAGCTGTCCCAGCAGAGAGTCCTAGAGGCTTTTGACCTGCTCCCATAACCAAAATGATTATTGTTAGTGAAAACCATTTAAATGACAGCTATGGAGAGTAAAAACGCCTATTTATTTCCAAATTTGTGAAAAAGAAGGGGGGGGAAGAGGCCCAACTTTTAAATACCATCTTCAAAGGACAAGAAAAATGGGCTTGTGCTCTTTTGCATCCCAGCAACAAGTCATTGCTGAAAGGAGTGCAAACTAGAAGGCAGTTTCTCTTTATGGTGGTGATGGGGATGTCTCTAAAGCCAGCCATCTGGGGATTAAACTTTGTATTGACGTTACTGGCGAGTACTTTGTCCTGTCTCTTTTGTATGCTCTTCTGGATTTTGATGTCAACTGTGTTAAACTAGCCTTGCGCTTGTTAATGCAGTTTCTGGGCCTGCTCCCATTGAAGTCATGGCAAAGATCAGGCTGATTTTGGAGGCGGCAGAATCGAGTCCTCTGTTATGATCTTCTGGATGCTTTGTTTCAGCAGGTATTTCTGCTGTGCCACTGGCTTGTATTTAACATAAGCTTGGTCTGATTTTTACTGCCAGTTGTAGGCACCCCTGCTTTTTAAATACACACTGGAAGAAGGCTCAAAAGCTAGGAAAGCTACCCAAGTCTTTGCTCCGCTCCAGCAGGAAAATTTCTCCATTGTAGCTTCCCCCAAGGAGGACTTAACAGTGTCACTGGCAGTTTTTTTGGGTTTTTCTGGTTTGGGTTTTTTTTGTGTGTGTGTTTCATTGTTCCTGATTGGACATGGACAAGATTTTTCTATTGTTTCTAGACAAAGATTTTTTTTATTATTTTTTTTTAATTTGGTACTTAGAGGTAGGTTCGTGTTGAAGCATATAAAGAAGTGGGCTGCTCTCCAAAAGTACCCATAGCTGCTGTCTCTCTGGCTTGTGATTCCGTCCGCAAACAAGAGCTTCCGAGACCCGGGTTGGAGGTGGCCGTAGTTGACAGACACCCTGAAACACTCCCTGCTCCCTGGGCGCTCCTACGGTGCTTCATGCAGATGCTGACTAGTGGTGTTTGGTGTACCACTCCTCTGTGCTGTGGCTTATATTATCCAGATGCTGCTTTCAAGAGACACAAGTCTTTCATCTGGTCCTTACCAGCATGAATGGATGCTGTGATACTTAGTGTCTGTCCTCTTGCAAGCCTGACCCCGTCACATGACAGAGACAATAAAAGAGAGGTGGGTCTCCTCAGGGCAGCTCCGTGTCACACCTTTGCCATGATTTGTGGTCCTCCTTCCCTGGGAGCTGTTCCTGGCCACTAGTCCAACAGCGAAGAGGCCATAGGATGATATTAGGTAGCTGAGGATGTGGGGTTTATAGTGTTGCTGCCACATCAGTGGTGGAATGCTTGTTTTGGTCAGCGTGGCGGTGTCCTGTTGTTGGGGGGTGAGGGTTGGATGGGGGTGCATGCTCCCCAAGAGCTGCTGGGGGAAGCAACACAGACCACAGCTGAGCAAAAACAGCTTCGGAGGAAAGCATCCTGCTCTCTCTGTGGAAAAGGACCAGAGCGCACTATGGAAGTGCATCTATTGATTAAACTTTTGTCTTAGAGCAGGATGGAGTTCCTAGTGAGAGCAGGAGTGGTTTTCCTGCTATCCTGAGTAACCCACATTTAAACAAAGTGGAGAGAGAAATTTGCTGGAGATGCGGCGTGCTCAGGTGACAGCCCCTGCTCTGAGGAAGGCAGGGCAAGGACTTGAGCCTGGGTGCACACGTGGCAAGTGAGCCATGGCATTGCCTGTTCCTTGCCTGTCCAGTCCCTGGGGCAGTGGGGACAAACGCAGCGTAAGGAAATCACCCAAAACCCCAACTCTGCCATTTCTCCTTCTTCCGTGACCCCTTCCTCTCCATTTAATTTTCCTGCCTTTTCCTTCCTGCCACATTTATTCCCCACTTTCCTTTGGTGGCTTTTGCCTGGCATCGCTTTCCCTGTGTCTGTCGGGCCTGCCTCCTCTCTGACCTCTCCCTAACCCAAGAGGCGATTAAAGCCTCAACCTCAGACTGCAAGTTTTTGGTGTTTTTTGTTTGGAAAGGGTGAGAAGGGAAAAACAAAAGCAGTGCCCTGACTAATGTAAACTAGCCACAGGCACATCTGTGCCTGTGCGATGATGATGACGGCTCCTGGTGGGAACTGCCCATCCCTCCCGGCACTCTCCTCCACTGCAGTCGCTGACAGGGAGGGGAGCAGCCTGACACCAGGCTCGCGTTGGTGTGGGATTCGGTGCAGTGGAGCCCAGACCAGAGCCAGCAGCATTGCCCGGTGCTCACTGCCCATCCTGTGGGTACCACAGCATCAGGCCCCAGCGGAGCCATCCCCTGGGCTTTCCTTACCCAGGTGCATGCTCTCCCTCGTTCCCAGTTCCTTGCTAAATGCTTTGCCTCTCTGTCCAAACAGGAAAAGGTGTAGATAAATAAATTTTGTTACTGCTTGTATCAAACATCCTCAAGTAACTCACTCTTCTAGCTAGTGTGAAGTCTCTAGGACAGGGAATGGTTTTCACTCTCTTGTTTAGTACGGCATCTGTCTGCAGCTCTGACCGCATTGACGTTGATCTGGCTTTAGTTGTGATGTGAATGCTAAAGCGGGTATTGTTTTCATGTGGTAAGAGATAGGATGCTTCGGGCAAGTAATACGGGGCAGTAAATCACCTGCTTGTAAAACTCAAGGTGTGTTTTCACATCACACTTGTGTCTGTGGGTGACCCCTTTCTTGCCACCTCCTCTGAAGTGTTTCTCACTGAAGATGCAACGTTGCAAAGCCTCAGACAGGTCAGACTTCCTTGCTGCACCATGAGCTGAGTTTGTAGCAGATGTTGGGCAAACTGAAAACGCTCCAGAGTAGGTAATTGATCTCCACAAGTGTGTGGCTACATTGATGTGGTTTTCCAAGGGTGTCCTGACCCTTTCTCCTGACACCAACTTTGGCATAAGAGTAGGTTGAGCTGCAAGCCTGTGTACACTTAGTCAGGGTCTCGCAGGACTTCAAAACCAGCAATTCTGCTGATTCTCTGACACTTGATATTCAACCTCCCGGGTGCACAGCCTGCACCCCTTGGCAAGTGCTGCAGATGCACACTCGCTTTGGAAGTTCTCAGCTTCTTAAGGTGTTAGCTGGGAGGCTGGAGTGTTTACAGGTGGATCAAGGATGAGAAGGATGGGGAATGCAGAGGAAAAGTTAGTCCAGAGCTGTGGCAGCACTCCCAGGTTGGGACTGAGGTTGGACTGAAAGGTTTTGATCGGAGAGGCATCCAGTTCCAGCCGCAGGGGCAGCCCTGGCGGCTGCTGCAGGGCCACTTTCCCACCTCGCATGCTTGGAAAAAGGAGCCAGAGAGCAGCCAGCAGCACTGGGCTTGTTGCAGCAACAACATCTGTTTCCTAGGTGCACTTTGTTTCTGAAGAGGCTGTGCAGCACGCTCCATCTGCGCCCTTTTTTTTTTTTTTTTTTTTGTGGCTTGTGCCGCCTTCAGCAGAGGAGGATGGAGGCTCTTAGGGGAGGCAAGCGCTTCCCTGGGAGGACCCTGCACCAGCCTCTGTGCCAGCGCTGGCTGTCGGGCTCTTTGCACCCAAAGCAGCATTGTCAGCATCTTGACAGCTGGCCGGCTGCATGCTTATTAGTTGCTACTTTCCTCTTGCCCTCCACCTCTCCTTCGCCTCCTTAGCCACCTCCAACCTCTCCCTTCCCCCTTCCCGCTCCTGCCCCACTGGCCGGCCAGCCCTTCGGGGAGCCCCCAGCCTCTCCAGATTAGAGCTCTCCAGGGACCTGGTCCTTTTGAAAGGCAGAAAGAAAAAAAAAAAAAAAAAAAGAGGGGGAAAAAAAAAAGGAGAAAAAAAAAAGGGAGGGGGAGAAGGAGGGGAGGAAAAAAATTTATTAAAAAAAAAAGAGAGAGAGAGAGAGAAAAGAAAGAGGGGGAACAGAAGAATGAAAACAGACCCAAGGGGCAATAGTCCCTCGAGCCATTTCACTGCATTACAATGAATATGGACTCTATTAAGCTCCGTTCTGCCTGTTAGTGTTTCCCAGGGCAACACAGCTCCCATATGGCAAGCATGCAGCAGATTAGGGTAGGCCTCCGGGCTTCATTGAGGGCCCGAGGCTTGACTGGCAGTTGAACCCCATCCTTCCCCCCCCCCTCCTCACACTTGACACTGCCTGTGTTTATCTAAAGCAAAAAGGGCTGGGGTGGGAGAAGGGGGCATTTGGGGGGTTATTGTCCTGGGCAATGGGAGAGGGCAGGGAGAAGGGGGGGGTGGGGGGGGTGATGAGGGAGGGAGGTGGAATGGAGGAGAAAGGGGGTGGGGGGGGCGCAGCCCCTCATACATATTCAGAAGAAGGGGTCTTGAATGGGCAGAGGAGAAATAAAGCAGATGGAATTCATGTTAAAGAACAGCCACAATCGCCCTCCAAAAACAAGGAGAGAAAAGCGGGCAGCCTTAAAGGAGCGTAGGGAGCAGCGTTTATCCAATTAGCAGGGTTGTCAAATTGAATTTACTCAGAATGGAGGGGGAAGCCGGGGGGGAAGGAGGGAAATTAAGTGTCTAGGGCATGGGGGGAGCACGATATTGAAGAAAGGACGCGGGTTTTCTTTCTTTCTTATGCTTTAGCCTTGTCTTTTCAAGGGCTGGAGCTGTTTTCGGGGCATGCCAAGGGGCAGCGAAAGCCAGTGTGCGCACTGTTTTAGCACAGGGCTCCTCTCTTGGTAGCTGTGGAAAAGGGAGGCGTATCCTGCAGGGCAAGGCCATCCTCACATCCCTGGCCCGCCCGCAGCAGGACTGTCTCAGGCTGGCGGGTCCAGCCACCCTGGGACCACCATGCTGCAGGCATCGCCCGAGACAAGATGCACTGGCTGTGGTGCCACCACTGTGGTGCCACTGAGGAGCCCATGGCTGGCATGAGGGTGGCATTTTGATCTTCAAGAGACCTCATGCTCGCTTGCTGATGAAATGCCAACATGGAGGGGTTCACTGGGGCTCAACGAAGTCTGCCTGATCAGTGCCAGCTGGAAAGTGGTGCTCATTTCAGAGGAGCTGTTGGATGGAGAGGTGCCAGAAACTGCAGGCGTTGGGTCTTCAGGGGTGCAAGCAAAAGTCGCTTTGCATCCTATTGCTGATTCGAAGCCAGCATGCCCAGTTGCCTCCCTGGTGATACCCCAGGCTGTTGTGGAAAGGAGCTGCCCAGGGCAGTGGCTGCATCTTGAGGAAGACAAAAAAAAGTCACAAAGTTTGCTGCATGTTTTGTTTAGTTCATTGCTGGTTTGGTTTGTATGAGCAGTTCTGTTCAAGGAAAAAGCTGGTTTATCTGTGACTTTAGTTTATTTTTTAGAGAGGTGTCTGTCGCCACTGAATTGCTGAGGACTTGCTTGGAGAAGGTCTTTGGGGTTTTTTTAGGGTCACTCAGTGCCCAAGCGCAGTTTGTAGTTTGCAAGTGAACTCACTCATCTGCATGGTGGTGGTGCTGTGCCAGGTTTTGCTCTGGGTATTTTCCTTCTCCCAGCTATAAGCACGAATTTATCCTAGGCTTATTATGTTGTGGCTTTTTGATGGACTTGCTGAGCTCACAAGTAGCCAGAAAGAGAGTCTTTTTTTGCCTAATCACTTTTAAAAAATGGGCGGGGGGGGGGGGACACGACACACACACCTCCTCACACAGTTAATCGAGGGCTATGTTAACAGAGCTAAGGCACTCGAAAGTCAGGAGCTTCAGAGGGAAGCAGGCGAGCTTTTATCCCTGTTTGCCCATACACTGTGCTACCTCCTTGACTTCAAAGGTGGGGTGTAATGCTGGGTGCTGCCTCTCCCTGCCCCCTCCTGACAGACACCACCTGCTTCCCGGTCAGGATCCTGCCTCTCCCTACAGCATCCGCACCCCCATCCCCGCTGGCTTCCCATGTTGTCATGTGGTGGGGGAAGCTTCTCCCCTGCTGCAAACCTCTCCCTTTCCAAACCCTTTCAGAGAGAGCGAGTATAACTTAATGGTGTGAAATGAATACTTTGGAGTGGGGATGGGGGCTGATAGGGTTTAATTTTGCCCTCGGGGGGTGTTACTGCTTGATGGTTTAGGGAGAAACAGTCAGGGATGCCCAGGTTTGCCCTCCATGCCCAGGAATCATGCGGGGGACTTTGCAGCTGACCCGTTCAGGTGTGTCAACTGGACAGTATGTTTTCAGCTAGAGGACTATGCCGTTGTATGGCGGCTTTTTTCGGGATCAAAGACCAACTTGCCTGATGGGATGGAGGTCCCCGTCAGAGAGCTTTTGATTTCCAGCCCTGCCACTGCTTTTCTGTATAACCTTGGGCCAGGCTGGCTTCCTCATCGAGTCCTCGGGTTCCCTCATTTGTAAAGCAAAGGGGTACTGTGGCTGTTTTCTCTTTAACATTTTCTTTTTCCAGTGCTTTAAGCTGTATGGAACAATAGAAAAAAATACTGACCTGTATTAAAAACTAACGATTACAAGTAAAATTAGCACACTGTACTGTGTAAGACATCGCTTTTTTCTGAAGAGCTTAAGTCTCAATGTATAAAACAGAACACTGGGAGTATCATTGTCCCTACTTGACCTGTTGGAAACAGAGACCAGCTGCAGTGAATTCTCCGGAGTCACCCAGGGTGTCCCCAGCTGGTAGCTGGACCTGAGTTGCTGCAGCTTTGCCTTTGTGCAGAGCAGCCCCTTCCCCGTTCCTCCCCTGCACGAAGAGGCACTCGGGGTCCAGTCACCTGACACAACCCCAAAATGCCCTTGTGTGCATCGACGAGTTTTCCCTGTCTCCCAATCTGCCTCTGCACTTCTCCCCAGCCTGCGCCTTGGGCCGGGGTCTGCGGGGTGGGGATGCTGCCCTGCAGCGGGGGCAGAGGCTGGTTCCTATTTGGGAGCCTTGTAAATTACAGCCAGCGTGGCAGTAACAAGGGCTGCTTGGCTGGCCCTTGTTAAGCAGGAGGGGGCTTGGGGCTGTGAGCAGCATTTCCTCAGTAAAACCTTCAGTTTCTAATCAGCAAACACCTCTCCCGCTGCCTGTGCTTAATTCAGATCCCTTTTTCCTTTCGAGTTTTATCACACACACCCCTGCACACGCGTGCGCCTTTCTTCCCTTTTATATCTTCACCTCTGGGTTTTCTTTCTTGCTCGGCTCCCTTCGGTGCCCTCCATCGCCGTGGCACAGCTGGGGCCTCGGTGGCCTGAGGTGTGCGGTGGGAAGCTGAGCCGCCAGATTTTACAGCCCCACCACCCCTCGGTATCTCATGAAGCTCTCGTTAATTTTGTTCTCCTAATGGCCCCTCCTTTGATTTACTGGGCTGTCTGAAAGGGACTTAGAGCTCCACCGACAGGAAATTGTTATTTTAACCTGGCAGGAAAGAATTAAAAATAAATAAACAAATAATTTTTGTTTTCCCTCTCCCCCCCCCCCCCCCGCCCCCTTGAAGCTCTTCAAATTACTTTTAACTCTTTCTTTTCCCAGATAGCAATTAAGCAGGAGCTGTTGAGGCTGACGGTGTTGGTGGCTGCAGAACTGTTGGCAACCAGGGGGTATTTCACACTGTACCTGCCTCGGGGAGAGAAGGCAGCAGAGCAGGGCACCGTCACGCAGCAGCCCAGCAGCTCCCAGTGCAGCCCTCTGCCCAGGACCACTGCCTCTGGGAAGGCAGCTGGAGCACTTCTAGGGCTCCACTGGTCTGCACTGGTCTGGGACCTTCTCCACTCCCCACCTTTGCTGCCTTTTCTGGTGCAGACTGCTCTGTCAGTACTTGTAGGGTCGCTGGGCAGATCGAAAGCTGCCTGATTAATAAAGTTCCTTGCTTTGCACTACTGCAGGCTGCTTAAGGGCAGCATTTTCAAAAGAGGTCAGCTCCCATTTAGGCATCGAAATAAGTTGGTTGCCTATTCAGGAGAGCTCAGCACGTCAAGAACTGAATGCTTTTGAAAATCTGGTTTCAATTGTGGAAGCTGAGAATTTCGAAATCTGGCCCTGGATCCTAATAGTTCTTTTGGAATTGATGTTTTCATTCATTTTCCTCATTATTTTTATGCTAGCCATTTACTTTTTTGTACTTCACTCAGCTGTGAAAGAAATGGCCACATGTCCCTATTTAGAGCTCATACTCTGCCTGGAGGTTTGGGGAGGTACCGTACACTTGTTGCAACACACCTTCTCTCCTCAGTCTCTACTCAATATCGTTCAGCCTGCCCAGTGCCGTGGCCAAATTTTTTGATCTCCCCTTTTTTTCTCCCCACCTATTACCCTTCGCCTTTTTACAGACCTGGGGGCAGCCAGTTTAGTCGTTGCATCGATGTGCCTGGGTGGTCCTAGCTCACGAAGGGTCCGTTACACATTTCTGCGCCTTTGGCTTTGCCCTTCTGGCCAGAGGCTCCGTGCGACGCAGAGCTGCAGGGAGGTCTGGTTGGGAACGTCTTTGCCTACCCCCTCCCCCAGCATGGGCTCCAAGCAGCAACTCTTTCCCATCCAACATTTTTCCGTCTTGCTGCCAAACCCATCCAGATAGGGGGAATGAGTCAGCCTTGCTCTGTAGGCTTCCAGCACGGAGGAGCAAGACATTAAATCCTACCCCAAAAATGTTTCTTCTACCTTGGTGGAAGGCTCTCTGTCTCCAGCAAGCCTTGTGGTGTGAAGTGTTTCTTAGCCCAAATAGACTCCAAGTCATTTCCAGATGAGTGTAATTAGTGGCACATCAACTTGCACACCAGTGATGGTGTCGGTGGTGCGCGTTCTGCTGCAGGCAGACATCGGGCACTTTTCTGGCCATGGTCCGTGGTGGTTTGCCCCAGATGGCTGTGGCATAACAAAGGTGCTTTGGTAGCTGTCTTCCATGGAGAAATGAACTTGAGTAACTCCGCTAGTCTCCAAATCGTTAAAGCATCTTGTACAACGGTATGTGCTGGTTGACGGGCAAATCTCTTCAAATTGTTGGGACTGTCTTCTCGGGTGGGGAGAGTGAGTACCAGGGAGGATGAGGTGTGTGGGAGGGAAGTTGCTGTCTTGTCGCTTCGGCACTAGAGGTTACCCACACCGGATTTTCATGTGTAACGGGGCTGTGGGCTGCAGTAGCTGGAATAAGAGTCTAGCTGATCTTGCTGGGTGCCTTCAGAGTATGCCCAGCTTGATGCCCCACAGCCAAGCTCTGTCCATGCCCTTGGCTGCCTGGAAGCCACATCAGGCCATGCCAAGCTTGAGCTAATTTGCCTTGCCTCTCAGCAAGGCTTGTCGTGTTGGCCTCGTGGCCGTGCTAACCAGGACTGTGTGACTCCCAGGGAAGAGCTGCCCTTGCCTTGAGCCCGCTGGCAGGCCAGCTGAGCGAGCTTACATCGACCTGCAAAGTGCCACGAAAAGATGCTCTTTGTGGCGTTTGCAGAGCTCCAGCTGCAGACTGCTTTGCTAGGCATTGCTTCCTTTTGAAACTGCCAGCTCAGAGGCAGCTTTTCTTACCTCTTCTCAACTTTATATGAATGTCCCCTCCATCGCTTCTCCCCTAGGCAGTGCTCTGGGGCGTGGTGGGGGGAAAGGGGACAGCTTGTTTTGCTGTCAGAGGGACAGCCCGATTTGCAGAGATGATTGCAAGCTCTAGTTAGCTGGATTCTTACTGTTGCCATGTGGATCTCAGCAAGGCTGGCTGTGGGCATCGCCCTATATTGCACTTTTGCACCTTTGCTGTCACTAGAGGCCAAGCAAAGTAATTGCTGAGATTTGCCCAAATGCTGTGTTTCCTTGCTTCAGCTTCATAACTTGCATAACTTCAGGAGTTAGGAGGTTTTAGTTTTAGCTTGAACGGACTTGTCCCCTCTTTTTGACTAAGATGGTGATGGAAAGGACATGCTCGAGCAGTGACCATGGTGGAAGCAGGAGATACTGGTCTGCAGAGCCCTGGTCCTCTTGAGGATGGTGGCTGTGGCTAATGAGCTTGTTGTGTATCTGCAGGGGGAGCAGACAATGTAACTGCTGTTTGGGCTGGCCGCCATGGCTGGTTTGGTCTTGGGCTTCTCCCCTGCCAATGTAGACGTGCCACTGGAGCAATTCTGAAATGCCTTTGAGACTCACCGGTCACCTTCTTAGTGCTGCAGCTGGAAGGAGCTCAAAATCCTGTAGCTGCATTATGATGTCCATAGAGGGACATCTTTTCTTGACTTCAGCTCTTTGCCCTTGGCTGAAGCTGAATTCAGTCTGACATCCGAGGTGTCTCTTGGGGCAGCCACTTAGATCTTTAATCCCCCTGACCTGGCTCGTCTGCTTTAGCATTCATTCCTGACGGTGTCTCCAGGGGAGCTGCTGCAGCGTGCAGCTCTTCGCAGCAACCTGGGTTCTGATGGGTGGCTTTGGGCTTCAGGGTTTTTGGAGACTGTTGATGCTTTTGAATATGAACCTGGTGGTTTGTCCAGACAGGGTAGTTCAACTCAAAATAGACGGTGTGTTTCAGGCAGAACAGTTAATCTGAAACCTTTTCATAGGTCAAAATAGGTTCTTAAGTTAGAATAAAGTTGTATTACGCCACATCAGTGTAATCTGCCCTCAGCTTGCTGAACTGAATTTAAACAGTTTTAGAATGGGACATTTCTTTTCTCCGGAAAAAGTGTCCCCTCCACTTCAGAATAATTCCTTGCAGAGACATCCTGAAAAACTTTTATATCTCCTAAGGAGTCCCATCTGGATTGAAACATGGCTATGCCCAGTAGCAACATGGCCAATATCTCAGGAAGAGGCTGTGAAACTGGGATCACCTCTGCTCTCACGTAGCTCGGGACTCATACTACTTGTTTACTTTTGTGTTCAAGCTAGAATATACTCCAGACACACCCAAGAAGGGGTGGCAACACTTAGCACATAGGTCCAGTGACAATTCGTTGGAAATGTTTGCGTTTTGCTCCTGAAAATTGTCTGGTGTGCATTGCTGGCACAGTAAAGACATTCACCACATCAAGTCTGAAAGAGGGAAGGGCAGTATGTGTCTATGTGCACACATGTAGGTTTGTACCAAGGGCTGAGGATGGGATGTCTTGGGAGACTCACAACCGTGGAGTCTGGAGAAGTGCTTGCATCAGTTTGTGTAGTCTCCCCAGGCTACTGGCTTGGTGAATCCCTGGGAGTTTAGGAATTTGGGAGAGAAGCCAGGCAGGGCTGCAGATAGAGGGAATTCTGAGGGTTTCATCAATCATGTCTCTTGTCATCCACAGGAATACGCTGCTGCACATCCACTGCATCCTCTGAGCAGCTTATGGGATCCTTCCCTGGGCACCCCAGGACACACTGCATGGGATGGCAATGACACGTGGAAAGAAGAGACCCATGTCCCCCATCCCTTGCTTCATCCTCGCAGCAGCTAGCTGTTTTGCCAAACTGAGTGAGTTTCTGTTCTTACCCATTCGCTCCGTGTTGTTTATGTTTTGCCTTGATGCTGTTTAGCGTAGCCATGCCTCAAGCACAGAGTGGCTTCCTCTGTCTGCCGCTTCCTCAATAGCCTTGCCCAATGGTCTTGGTTTAAACACTCCTCCGGAGGAGAAGGGGATACAGTCAGAGCTGGATATCTCTGGTGGTGCCAAGAAGAGATGGGGCTGGTATGCATCTCCAGGCGCTAGGGTGGGTGTGTGGGGAGCTAAGGGGAAGGTGCAGCACAAGCAGAAGTGATGGGGCATGCAAAATATACCAGCACTGCAGTTTTTCCTCTGTCCTTTCTTTTGCTGAGTCTCACAGAACTTTGTTGTTCCCATTTTTTCCCTCTGTGCAGGTGAATCTCTGCAGGTCACGGTGCAACCTGCCTCCATTGTCCAAAAGCTTGGGGGCCCAGTCAGCCTGGGGTGTGTTGTGGACCCCCCTCGAGTGAACCTCACCTGGAGACTGAACGGGAAGGAGCTGGCTGGTTCAGATGAGGTGCTGGGTATCCATATCAAGCAGGGGAAACTTGTCATCACAGCTCTCAATAACCACACCGTGGGGCGATACCAGTGCATTGCTCGTGTGCCTGAAGGAGTCATTGCCAGTGTCCCTGCAGTGGTCACGTTAGCTAGTGAGTAGCTTTAGTCCTCTGCCATCCCCTGTATTGCTTGGGACGTCACTCGCGCATCCTGAGAGGCTCATCCATGCTCTCTTTTTCATGCTGGCCTCAAGGGAGGGTTCCTTTGGCTTAAGCCCTTTTGTAGCATTGTTGATCGTGGACTGGCTGTCGTGTTGTGGCTCATCCGTGACCCAGCCAGGCCTCCTGCATGGTAGGCTGCAGACCTGTACTGCGGTGAAATACCTGAGCGACGGGGCTTGTGTGCGTCGTTGGTTTCCTAACTGTCATGCTGCCTTATCTGGTTGGTGACTTCTTGACTGAGGTTGCCAAAAAGTACCTGCCAGTGCTGATGGCCGGACCAGCACCTGGGCTGCTGCAGGGCTGCTACCAGTGCTGGGTCAGTGTGTGCCAAGTTTTACTGATTTCCTGACCCACAGAAAGTGAAGTCCCTTGGCCTGCTTGGCCTGCGATGGGACCTGCACTTGTTTGGGTTGCCCCTGTGTTCTTGACAGCCCCCACGCTCGCACCAGGGAAAGTTTAGTCTGGTTGTGGTGAGGAGGTGCTCCTGAACGCCTGCAGTAAGTAGCTGGTAGTCCTCTGTGCACCATCGGGAAGATGCCTTGCAAAAGGCAAGGTGAGGGAGAGGGATGGGGGGAGAACAGTTGCATGGAGATGTGGAAGGCAGAGACTGTGCTGTGCTTATTTGGTAAGACAGAGGCAGAAGTTGACAGGAGGTGGATACAGGAGAGCAGAGTATCTAAAAGCACTCATAGTGAGGTTTTTGATTTAAGGGGCAGGAGGCTTTTTTTCATTACCCCTGCTGTGGTGCCGGGGGAGCGGGGCATGCTCCCCTTTTCCAGGGCTTTGTCGTCTTCCTAGGAGGTTTCAGTGGCAGGGCAGCAAAGAGCTACCTTGTTTCTGAGCCACAGCTCTGAGTGAGGGACTTGGCTTCTATCTCTGAGCTTACCCTGCTGCCCTCTGGCATCGGCGACAGACCGAGGAGACGTGCATGGGAGGGGGAGTCTCTCAGAGTGCGGAACTTCTCTTACAGGCGTCTGGTTTTGGCCAGATGTTATGCTCAACTGTGAGAAAGTGCTGTATTTGGATGCTTCTGAGAAAGGGCAGCCCAGGCCTCCTTGGAGATGGGGGGCTCTGTGTGGACCACCCTTTGTTTAAGCAATGGAGAGTCTGATCTTCTCAGAGACTCGTGCAGGTTTTGGTGGAGCAAGTGTACACAGAGGAGACCACCATCCCCTGGCAGTGACAGCCCCCAGGCGTGGAAAGGGCTTCATCTTCCCAGCAAGGCGGAGTCTGGGGCTAAGTTTGAAGAAAATGAAGAACTGAAGATGTTTGTGCAAAGTGGAGGCTGGCTTTGCTTTAAAGCCAAAAGTTATTGGCTTGTCACTGATACATTAATCAGGAGTGAAATGTTTAGGCCAGGCTGGGTGGGAGGAGGAGGTGAGGGAAAGCGAGAGGAGAGTTGTTGAGCTCTGAGGCGGTGTGGGAGGGGGTTGTCACGGGGCCGAATCTGTCGGGGGATTTGGCCTGAGCCCCGTGCTGAGATTAAGTTTCGGAGAACACATTCCAGAGCAGAAAGGGGGCTGTGTGCGCTGGTGGCCTGATAGAGGGAAGGAGAGGAGGGGAGAGGTGGATGGGATTACCAAGGGCATGGTTTGTATTTAGGAGAGCAGGGTGTGCGCAGCTCCTCAGCCTGATCGGTTCCTTCTTAGGCTGATCCCCTTTTCTTTTGTTCCCCTCACCCCAACCCACTACCACCAGCTCTGTCTACTGGGACAAAGCGTGGCTGCTTAACCTATCTGTCTGCTTTGGTCTGCCGTCAGTGGTGGATGGGAGACGAGCCTTAGAGCACCAGGAGGTCCCAGTGTGTCCCTCAGGACAAACCAAAGCCACAGCTGAGCAGTCTGTCAGCCATCTCCAGGAGCCAGATCACCTTCAGCTGCCAGATTGCGGCTGGGGATGGGGGTGCAAGAGCAGGGGGCTTGCCCATTGCTGCAGTCCCTGCCGTGGCATGAGCATAGCGCCGAGGGGAGGTCAGGAGCGCTACTCAGCGGAGCTCGCACGGCTGGAGCCAGAGTTTGGATGAGCAAGCAACTAATCTACCGTGGGGGACCCCTGCGCTGCGCTGCACGGGTCCCTTGTCCTCGGTGGGAGATGGGGATGGCAGAGGCCATGTCCCACACACCTGGCCGGCCTCAGGTGAGAGAGAGCAGGTGGGGAAGACTTGGCAGTCAATGAGTGAAGAGAGAGAGAAGGCAGCCCAGGAACGAAGCGGGGCTGAAATGTGTAGGAGGGAGACCTAGAGGGGTTCAAATAACCAGGTTCATGTTTGTGAGCTGGAGGCTGCTTGCAACGGTGGCTTTGCAGGGGTCTGAAATAACAGGGGGCACCAGTTTGTGGTGGGACTGAGTTAGAAGGCTACGGTAGCAGATGTGCCACAGGCTCTCACTCCCGCTCCAGAGCTCCTCCACGGGGCCTTGCTCTGAGCTGGTGCAGTGGGGACCACGGCCATGGGGGTGGAGAGGGAAGCCCCTGGCAGGTCAGTATTGCAAGTTGATACGTGTCTCCCGGATCGCCTGCCCAGCTGAAAGAAAACCCGCTGACAGTCTTAGCCCCATCCAAAGGTTATTTTGAGGGGTCAGGGGGAGAGTGGAACTGGAATGTGACTGAAAGCAGAGGCGGGGTGGGGGGTTGTGTGTGGAAATATTTTCAAGGTTTAGGTTTATTTTGGAAGAGGACCCGGAGTCATTGGAAAGTGTCTTGCTAGGTTTCAAGGGGTGTGGATAACATCATCTGGCCAGCTTTAAGGCTATTTCCACTCCTTTCTCTTCACCTCCTTTGGAGGAAACACCCTTGAGTTCCCCAGGCTGTGCATGCCCAGTCCCTCAGGGTGTTCTTGTGCTTTGCCGATGGTCAGCAAGCAGGTAACCATCACCACAGATAACCTGGCAGCCACAGCCTCACCTTGAGACCCATATCTCCTGTCTGTGGCACAGTGACACCGAGTCCCCCTCTGCTCTCCCTGACTCTAAGATTTCCTAAAGCAACAAAAGGAGCAGCACTTTAGGCATTACTTGAGCACTTTTGAGTCCAGTTAGAGCCGACCTGGTGCTCCATGATCCCACACTCAACCCTGGCAGCCGGCGGCCTATTGCGCAGATCGATACGTGCCGATCACTGGTGGCCTGGCCGTACTGCACAAGATCAGCCCTGTGTGGCTCCGAGGCAGCCCTTTGGCCCGGCAGTGATGGGCTGGAGCCGGGACGGCTTGCGTGGATGGAGCAGGGGTATTCCTGGTTTCCCAAGGCAGGCCCTCAGCCTTCACGTGTTAAAGAGCTGCAAGGAAGAGAAAAATATTTTCTCTGCACGCTTGCAGGTAGCAAAGTTGCCATCATGCCAGAAGCCCTGCTCCAGCCCCTCTCCTGGATGGAGGTGCGATATAAAAAAGGTATGGCTGCAGCGGGCTCTGGTGGGGCCAGATACATCCACCAGGGACACCAACACGGTGCTGTGGGCTGGTCCCGCAACAGCAAAAGGCTCCAAAGGTTGGGAGCCCTTGGTGGAGCTCACAGGGCAGCTGAAGTGTGGGACTGGAGCAAAGCCAGTGGGCAGAGGAGGCAAAAGCCGTGGAATTCCCTGCGTTCAGCTGAGCGCATGGAAAATCGGTGCAGCAAGCACAGCAGCAAGCCTGACCCCTGAATAGACGTGATGCTTAAAAACAAAACCAAAAAATAGCTGAGGGGTGCAACAAAGGAACTCCACCTGCTCCAGTGCGTTCCCTGGGGCCAGGGACGAGAGGAGCGCAGGGCACCTGTGTCCTGTGTCCTGGGGACACCGTGGGATGAGGGAGGCTCGTTGCCCGTGTCCCTCCGTCAGCCGCCGGCGAGGGCAGCTCCCAGCTCTGTGGCAGCACGTGGGGAAGCCGGGCCTCAGCGCGCTCGTGGGCAGTGACCCTGCGCCGGGTCGGGCTGGGCATCCCCCAGGAATTTGCAGCTGCTTTCTGAAGACAGCCCCATTCATTTTCCTCTGCGCGGGCCTCTCTGACAGCTCCCCAGAGGCGATGGGAGGGAGGGAGGGAGGGAAGGGGGCAGCTGCGCGTTGGAAAAGCATTTGCTGAGCAGGCACAGGGGCTCTGGCCCTGGGGGCAGGGGTGGCGTGAGGAGGGGAGAGAAGGAAAACACAGGTGGTGTTCCGTGGCACGAGGGCTGTGAGAGGGGCCTGGTGTGGCGCTGGGGCATGGGGGGCAATTTGTGCTTGGGGGTGCATGAGCAAGCAGGAGGCCAGGGGGCTGCGCCTGTCCCAGCAGGTGGGAGGGGGCTGGTGGTGACACCGTCGGTGCCCAGGCTGCTCTGACAGCTGAGGCAGGATTAGTGGGGGGACCCCCCATCCCTGCCCATTTGCCTTGGGGTGCCTCCCTTCTCTCCCTCCCCCTCCCCTGCTTTCGGGGAGGACTTTCACCTTGAAGGCCGGCGTTTTATTTACTACTGCTTCTTCTCTAAAGTTATTTATGGTCTCCCATTCATTTCATCCAGCCTGTCTCGCCTGCCGTGCTGCCTGGCCCCCAGCCTTGCGATTCAGCTGGTTTCCCTCCCCAGTGACAGCAGCACAGCTCGCCGCAGGGCTGACCCTCCCCGTGCCCTGGCTTGCCCCATCGCGCCTCTTGAGTGGGACGCAGATGGACACAAGCAACAGCCTTTGGTTGTGCTCCCTTCTAAACAAAACGGAAGAAAAAAGAAAAAAAAAAAAAAAAAGAGAAAAAAATTAAGACCTGTTATCCCAGTACGGCTGGGATTGGTAGTGCTCTGTCTGTCTGTCTGTCTGTCTGCAGCCCCTCCTGGCCAGTGGCTGGTGGATGAGGACTTGCTGCTTCCCTATGATCGAGCGTGTCTTTTAAGGACAAGGACATGGGCTGGCACACCGAGCGCCGCCATATGAAAAGGAAAACTCAGCCAGTGGAGAGGGGATGTGGTTTCTCCCAGCTGCAGCGGGAGTTAGTCTTGGGATGCAAATTGCATGTTAGACATGGGGCATGGCTGCTGCCAGCCGGGCGGGTGAGTGCTGCAACCCCCCCAGCACTGACACACTCCCCCCCCCCGTCCCTAGTGCACCGCGTGGTGGGGGAAGGGACGTGTGACCTCCCACACCTTGGGGGCAGCTCATGTGAAGACCCCAGGATGAAGGTGGTTGTCCCAGCCCAGCACGGCGCCCTCCGTTCTGCCGTGCTGTGGCCAAGCGCAATGGCACGTGTTGGGGGGGGCTCACCCCATGCATGGAGGGAGCTGGGGTGCCCCTGAGCACCCCTGGCTGACCTGTTCATGGGTGGCTGCACGTGCTTGTACAGCGGGGAGGAGGGTGGCTCAGACCACCTGTGGCCAAAACCCACTGGCAAATAAAACAGTGTTATTGGCTGTGGGGGAGCAGGGATTTAGGGGAGTAGTTTGGCTGGAAGCTTGTACACTTGCATATTGGAAAACAGTTTGTCCTGGTGCCCACCTGATGTTTTTCCCCTCTCCCTTGCCGCTTTCGCTTCGCTTCTCTGTTGGTGCCCAGTCTTGCTCCCCTGGCCACCCCAGGATCCCTTTCCTCCATCCTTTCCCCCTCCATCCACAGCTTTGCCCCTCATCCCCTGCGGCCAGGCTGGGAGGGGAAGGCAGGAAGATCTGGGGGTCCTGCTCCCCCCGTGGGGCTGCGGCACTCACAGCTGTGAGAGGAGCGGGCTGAGCTGCCGCCCGGGGGGCTGCACGTGAGGGATCCCCATGTTTGCCCAGCCTAAGGTCGTCCCGGGGATCCCCGGGCACAGGGACATCGCTTTCCGTCTTTGAGAGCGTGGTGTTCCCCAGTGGGCTCCGCTGGGCCAGGGCTGTGGGTCTGCTCTTCCTCCGGGGTCCTGGGCCCCTTCTCCTCTTTGGGGCCTGTGCGTGCGTGCGTGCACACGTGTGTGTGTGTGCACATCCCTGCCAGCATTGCTGGAGCCTATGCCTTGGCTCCAGAATCTTAATTTGGCTGTGATGAATCCAGACCACCAAGGCACACATTAATTTTCCTGATGCTCGTTTATATTTTGTTGATGGGAGAAATACGCATGATGTGGGCAGGCAGACACTGGGCTCTCGCCTCTTCTCCACCTCTTTCCATTTCTGTGGCTCTTACTATTTTATTCCTTGATCAAATATAAAAAGCAAAGAGGAGAAAATATCCAGCACCCTTCCCCTCCCCAGCAGTAACTTTCGTTGTCGGAGGAGCACAAAGCACTGCCAGCTTTTCACAAGTTAAGAGTTAACCTTCATCTGGCTTTAATACCCAGTGGAAACATGGCTCCCCTCCCCGGCTTGTCTTAAAGGATTAATCACATTTCTGAAGTTCACCCCTATTCCTTCTTTTTATTATTATTTTTTTTTAATTGAACGATGCCAAGAAATTCCAGAAGTATTAAGCATGTTCGCTGCAAATCATTTTTATGACATTGCAAAACCTCCCCTTTTCTTTTCAACCTCCTCCCCTTCCCTCAGATCTGGGCCCGGGAATGCTGGCTCCCCCGGCAGCCGCCCGGCAGCCCCTCCGCGCCGCGCTTGGGGAGGCTTTCTCGCCGCCTTGCCAAGAGAGCTGGTTTTTATTTAAACTCCATAAAGGATCTTGCTTTAATCAGAAAGTCTGCTTGAGAAATTTCATGTCACTTTTCCATGACTGTGGGTGGGAGAAGCTTGGAGCCAGAGTTGTCTTTTGCTCTTGGAGTGCTGCTGCATTTCCCAGAGAACAAAAACACATTTTTCTGTCAGCCGAGTCTGCCAAGGGAGGCTGCTTGCCGTCCGCCCGCCGCCAGCCCTCCTGCTTCCCCCCGGCTCTCCAAACTGCCCGAGGTCACGGGTGCCACATCCTGGGATGGGTTGCGAGGGGCGAGGGAGCTGTTGACAGCGCGTGGCCGTGCCATGCCATGGCGACGGATGCGACGCGCTGCCTTAGCGCAGGGGTTTGAAAAGGAAGTGCGGTCCGGTCCGGATTTAGCGGCATGCTGCTCAGGAGGTGTGTGTTTGCGCTGGGTCCCAGGGAAGATGCGCCAGCTTGAGCCTTGATGTGACAACGTGACTTGCGACCAACTGCGGGATGTGCAGTTGTCACTAGTGGTCGCCCGGGCTGGTGCATGGCACTGTAAAAATGTGTGCGTGGGAATTTTCCCTGGCGCAAAACCTTCTTCCTCCCAGCACAGGCTGACTGAGACAAACATTGGGCTCGTGGTGCTCTGGAAAGATTTGCCATTGTGCCCAGGAAGCGTGGGGACCAGTTTCATCTGCGGGAAGCTCGGCAGCGCCAGGCAGGTGTGCTCCCTGCCCTGCTGGATATGTGGGGTTTCACCGTGGTCCTCTGCTCCTGCTTTGAAAAACAAGGAAAAGAACCCAAAGTGCCCCGTCCCCCTGCCTTGTGCTTCCAGTTCTGCTGCTCACATCGGCCCTGCTGGGGGAGTGACCCCGTCACAGCCTCCTAGGGAGACACGTGCTGGGATGGGCGATTTCCCAGCTGCTTTAGGGAGGGGGCAGCTGCAGGGGAGCTGCTTTTCCTTGCGAGTCTTTGAACTGGGGTGCGGGCGCTGCTTGGGCGCACACAGTGTCGTGGTTAACCAGCCTTGGGCCGCGAGGTGTTCGGTGGGAGTGGGAATGCCCACAGCACAGACACCGATTACTCAGGCACTGGAGCTCGGGGCAGCTCTGGGAGCATCCAGCGTTCACACACCTTCTCCCACTGTGTCACCTGGTGTCTGTACACCCTTGAAGCAGGCTGGGCTCCCTGCGTTTTGAGTACAAAGTTAGCTTCTCAGTAGCAGGGCGGCAGCCGCTTTTGAAATAGCAGGCTGCAGAAGGACCGGTTTTGGCTGCCCTTCCGTGCTGCAGTAAGTTGGCTCATTTTTTACTTTCAGGCCAGGACTCTTCACACCCAGTGTCTCAGCCATGTAGCAGGCAGATTCTCCAGAAGCTGCGTTTTAAGTTATCCATTTTGTAGGAAGGAGGAGGAGAAAAAAACTAAAGCTCTGAAACCGAGCCAGTTTCCCTTGCTGCTGGGAACAGAGCAGCCCTCTGCCAGCACTGCAACGAAACAGCCCCGGGTCCGCAGGGAGAGGATGAGCCGACACCACGGTGCTCAGCCAGCCACTGAGATGCCCTGTCGCTCACTCTCTGCAGATCTCAAAGATTTCAAGTTCGACGGCCAGCACGTGATCGAGGTGGATGAAGGGAACACGGCTGTGATCGCCTGTGACCTGCCTGAAAGTCACCCCAAGGCTCAGGTCCGCTACAGCGTGAAGCAGGAGTGGCTAGAGGCCTCCCGAGGTGAGTGCCACAGGGGTCTGTCCTGCTGGGTCCCTCCCCAGGATCCTCAGCTTTACTCTTCCCTACCAGCAGTAACTTCCTCTGCCTGCTGCCTCCTCGTTGTCCCTCCATTGCCAGCCTGAGCACAGGTCCTGCCTAATGTCCCTGCCAGGTCTCCCTGGTGTCCCCACTGCCTGGGACTGGGCAGCTACGTATAACACCAGCTTGTGGTAAGGTGAAAGGAAGAAGAATTTAGGTGGTGCACAATGACACTGTTCATTGGGTGGCTCTGTGAAGCATTCTTCTAGCCCAGCCTGGGTAAAGGTGACTTCAGATTTGCAGAGGTGTTTAAAATTTGGATCCAAATTTTGCAGCTTCAGTCCATCTGCTGGATGCGCTTGTGACAAACTAGCTTCACCTGCGGCTCCGTTCCTTCCATCGTTCCATCATTGCTTCCCCTGACATTTGAACTAAAAAGGGTCGTTTCATTCCTGTCGGTGTTAACGCGTCGTTTTTTCCCTTCCCACTTGTCCACCTTCAGGGCGCTGCATGTTGTTCGGGAGGCTGGGCAGGAGCGTATCTTGTGCCCACATGCCACCTCCTCTTCTCTCTCTACAGACAATTACCTTATCATGCCATCTGGGAACCTTCAGATCGTCAATGCCAGCCAAGAGGATGAGGGGACTTACAAATGTGCTGCCTACAACCCCGTGACGCAGGAGGTGAAAACCTCGGTCTCCAGTGAAAGGCTCCGTGTGAGACGTAAGCTCTGTCCCTTCACTGCACGTCTTCTCCATAGCACTTCCAGTCCTGGGAGCACGTACCGGTGCTGTCGCAGCTGGTTTTCTGTGTGAACCAACATTACCAGCTGCTGGGAAGCCTTTCTAGCAGCAGAAGGCCCCAGGGTCTGCTCCTGGGGGGGTGTGCAGCCCTGGGATTGCCACACCTCCTCAGGATTTGCTCTTGGTGATGGGTGAGCAAAGGCCCTTGGCCCTCCAGCGAGACCGCTTGCTGTGTGCCCGCGTCCCTTAAGGAATGTCCCTCTTGCCCTGCGTTGCCATTTATCTGCCCCAGCGGAGGGGAGCAGCGCACTAGCCCTGCCAGTACCCCCACCCACACTCTGCACAGGGTGCTTTCACACCGGCAACCTTCCTTCCCACCCACCTCCCTCCTCCTCTTCCTCACCAGGCTCCACAGCAGAGGCAGCCCGGATAATCTACCCTCCTGAAGCTCAAACCATCATTGTCACCAAGGGCCAAAGCCTCATCCTGGAGTGTGTGGCCAGCGGGATCCCCCCACCGCGGGTCACCTGGGCCAAGGATGGCTCCAGCGTCTCCGCCTACAACAAGACGCGCTTCCTGCTCAGCAACCTCCTGATTGACCCCACGAGTGAGGAGGACTCGGGCACCTACAGCTGCACAGCTGACAACGGGGTTGGAGAGGCCAGAGCTGCGTTCATCTTCTACAACGTGCAGGTGTTTGGTGAGTGCTGCTGTAGCCCTTGTTTCAGGAAGGACTTGGACTTTCTCCACTGCTTTTAAGGGGGAAATACTGGTGCTGCTGTACTCTTCTTCCTGGACAAACCACAATGTAATGCCAACCCCTGTTCATGGTTCCAGTTTCTAGGAGATGGGACAAATTCTTCCTTGAGGGTGGTAGTTCCTCCTTCCTGGCTCCCACTATGGACTGCAGACGATGCATCCTCTCTTCCTCACCAAAAGCTCTGCTCTTGTCATTTGTGACACTGGGTTTGCTCTAGCACTTTCTAGTGGGGGACTGGCTGCTGCTTAGACATCCTTGACAATGGCATAGGGAAGACATTGGAGTGTCTTGCTTTTTGTTCTGTTCTGTGGGGAAGCTGTGTATGGGGTGGGAAATGTAAGGGATACCTCTGCCACGCATCCTTCCCCTCCTTGTAAGCATTAGGGAGGCTAAGCCTATGTTTTATGGGATTGCACTTCATCCAGGGGCTGGTGTGTTGTTCCGGCACAAGCACAGAGTAGCATTTCAGCTTAGAAAACTGGGACTTGCAGGTGGCTGCTGTCATCTGAGAGGGGCAGATGGCCTTGGGCCACCTCTCCTTGTGGTTCATGTGGATGCTGAAGGGGAGGTGCAATGAATTGGACCCCTGTGGGTCCCTGAGTGGGACTTGGGGGTGGGGTAAGGATCCATTACTTTGCTTTCATCCCTGCCAGAGAGGAAGGTGCGAAGCCATGGCCGTGCCATGCTCCCTGCCAAGTGGCACCCAGCAGCCCCGTTTTCTCCCTGCACAGAGCCCCCGGAGGTCACCATGGAGCTGTCCCAGCAGATCATTCCCTGGGGCCAGAGTGCCAAGTTCACTTGCGAGGTGCGAGGGAATCCCCAGCCCTCCGTCATGTGGCTGCGTAACGCCGTCCCCCTCTCCGCCAGCCACCGGCTCCGGCTTTCCCGCAAGGCGCTGCGGCTGGTCAGCGTGGGGCCCGAGGACGACGGCATATACCAGTGCATGGCAGAGAACGAGGTCGGCAGCGCGCAAGCCATGGTGCAGTTGAGGACAGCCCGGCCGGGTAGGTCCCTCTCTCCAAGCTTGTGACCGTTCAATCCCAGGGCCTAACGCACAGGGAAAGAGCAGCGGGAGCAGGAGAAGCAAGTCGGTGTGCAACCCTTCCACCTGTGTTTGAGCTGCTTTGCTCTTCCCTCCCTGTTACCCTGCACATCAAGTGCTTTTTCGACTGGGATCCCCGCCTCTCCCTGTAGGAGCAGATGGTGGTGGCCGTGCTTCTAAGTGCGGTGCCATGTGTGCATCCTTGAGCTGTCTCTGCATGGGGGACACGGGCCATGCGGGTGTAGTGCCTTACCCCACGGCTTACTCCGCTCTGCCTCTGGGCACGCGCTGGGCACGAGCAGAAACACCGATGTGGGTGGATTCACCTGGGATAAGAGAGGTACCACCTGATTCTTTGGACCCTACTGAACTTACCCAGGGTAGGAGGGGCTTCAGAGAGGGAGGCAGCCCCATGTGGCCAAGGCCTGTTCTCGCAGAGGCCCCAAGTGAGCTGTGTTAGGTTCATAGCAGGAGAAGGAGAGATCATTGCTAACACCTTTTGGAGTGGCACAGCAGGCAGCACCACCTGGGACCCGATACCTCTGAGGTGCCTGTGCTGCAATGGGTGCGCAGTGCTGGGCTTCCCAGAGTTTTCAGGGGGCTTACAGCTCTGCCTGCACCGCAGACTGGGACAGGCATTTACCCTGCCTCGACACTTTGTCTTTCAGGAGCTACGCTCAACCCTGGGCGAGATGCCCAGCTGGGCTCGGCTCAGCCTCCAACACCACCTTCCAGGGACAGTGCCTTAAAGCTGCTCCTGGATAAAGCTGGACTGCCAAAGCCTGCGACGACCCCGCTGGCAGCATCTCCACAGTGTGCAGCCAACAGGGAGCTGGTGTCTCCAGCTGAGGCCCCCATCATCCTCAGCTCTCCCCGGACATCCAAGACAGACAGCTATGATCTGGTGTGGAGACCCCGGCCTGACAGCAGAGCCCCCATCCTCTATTATGTGGTGAAGCATCGCAAGGTATCGCTGTTTCGCCCTGCTCCCATCTTTCCTCTGCGCCGTTCCACAGGTGGGCTGGTGGCCTCGCTGCACGTTTTCACACCTCCTGAGCAGGTGCGTTGGGGCAGGGGCACCCATCGCTCACTGGTGGTGCTGGTTGGTGGGTCCTCCTCAGCTGCAGCCACAGCCTGTCGAGGTGTGATGAGTACAGGCTGCGAGAGGTTTGCTCTCACAGAAGGGCCCGTAGCAGTGCCTGTCTGCCGAAGCAGGCGGGGCGGGTGTGCACACGTGTATTTCCAGCCTAAAGAGCTTCCACTTCCAATCCTCAGTTGTCTGCTTACACAAATAGGAAGTCCTGAGGGCAGACTGCGCAGTGACTTGCTCTGTAATGCTTTTGTCTTGGCACAAGCCACGAGGATAACTCTGCCTTGAAAGTCTCGGGCTGCAGGACACAGAGCAGCAGCCTGTCTCTGCTGCACGCACCTCAGCAGCTGCCCTGCTCAGCCGCGCTGAAGCACTCACACTCGGTGACCGAGGAGCCAGCAGAGAGCCATCACAGCCATGCTAAATCACCTGGAAGGTCCTCAGCCACTGGTTTTATTCTGGAAGCTGAAAGGCAGTGCAGTGTTGAGCATGTTTCTTGGCTGGTGGCACGGCATGAGCACATCACCGGTGCGCTGCTGAGCCCTGCGTGAGCCCCAGGGCTCCTGTCCTCTTCCGTGCTTCTGGGCACCGCGGGCAGAGTGCCAGCAGAGCTGTAGCCCAGCAGTCTCTCTAATTAGCAAAGCATTGTTGAGGTAAAAATTCTGCTTTTGAGGTGTAGAGCCACTCTTACCATTTTGCTGGGGATAAGCGGGAAAAAAGGGGCATTGAATTTACTCATTTGCTGCTTGTTTTTCCTTTGGGTAGGCAGGGAGTTGCAGTAGAGGCAGGTTTTGCTTTGGGGTTTGATTACATTCCTGATCCGGCATGTTTTGGATTCCCAGCCACTGCAAGGCACCATTTTCCGTTATAAGAATCTATTTTCCTGGAACTGCTTGATTTTGTGAAAATACAGTATAATAGGAGGCTGTTACAATCCCTACACATCCTTGATTTCTTTCTAAACAAAACCAAAGTGGAGTGTTTCAGCTAACCCTCTCTTTAAAGAGTCCTTTGTTTTAAAGGCAGAAGATGCCAACACAAGAACACAATAGGGCAGGCTTAAATAAAAACCAAAAGATGCCAAAAGCCTCACCCGACTATTGGCTCTGGTTGTCTGCCAAGAAGAAATCTGTCCCCTGATGGTGTATCATGTAACTACCAGTTCTGTGTGCGATCTCAACTTGCAGGCTGGCGTTTGTCCGTATGTTATTTGTTTTTCAGCGCTTCACCTGGAAGGGGCTGTGGGGCAGTGGAGGTCACCATGGGTCACTGCAGTTTGCAGTAATATGTTTTCAGTGTAGTCCAAATTCTCAGCTGGAGACTCTTTCTTGAGATGCTTAAGGATTGTGTGGCAAGGAATTAGTCCCAATAACCCTTAAACTTGTTTAGAAAATGTCTCTATCAGAGATTCTTAGGATCAAGTTATATAATGATCTGGTTTTGACATCTCTGACTGGAGAAGCACATGTGCAGAGAGGGAAGGAATCAATTCAGCAACAAAAGAAAAGACTCTTTGTTTGGAAGATGGCTATAAGGAAAGTAAAACCTACTGACAGGAGACTTACATTTGTACTAGGCAAGGGTCTGCTCTCCTCTGGAAAGTATCTGTGGATGTCCCTTCTTCCGCTGCTCTTATGCTACCTTTAAATCTCTGCGGCCTGCAAGCAGTCAGATGCCACGCAGCCGTTACCTTTGTTTCTTAAGTTCTCTTTTTCTCTCCTGAGCATTAGCAGTCTTTAGGGCTCCCCTCCCTGGCCTCACAACTCTGTGGGCTCAGGAATAAAAATAAAACAAGCCAGGCATTAATCAGTCAGTGTCAAACGCTTGGGGAAGATGAATGATACGGCAGTCTCGGCATTTCCGTTTTGTTGCTTCGCCTGCGTTGCTAATGCTCCTTTCGGCACCGGGTCACTTCAGTGTCCTGCCTGTTTGCCTGCAAAAATATTATCCTTCCAGCTGGGGAGACGGAGGAAGGTCCCACCTTCCCTCACCCTCTGCCTGGGGCATCGGGGCATCACCAAAGAACAAACTTGTTTCCAAGTTTCCCCCTTTCTGGGGGCCACAGCCGCATTACAGTCTCTTCCCTGCAGAAACCTGTGCTCAGACGTTACCGTTCCCCGTTTCAGCCAGGAAGTGCCAGCGGTGAGACCGGATAAAACGCCATTAGTCAGACAGTGTAGGTCCAGGTGACCAAAGTGGCACCCAGGTACCTCATCCCATGGAAACGACCAGCATCTAAATGAGCAGCTCACCGGCTTGGGCTGCAGGAGAGATTTGGCTCCTAAAGCAGCTCAGGCCTCTGGCTAACGCTGCCTTTTGGGGGTGCGCCTGCCCCAGGGCTGTACGCGCACCGAGGGGCCGCGGTATCAGAGAGGAGCAGTGGACAGAATGGGGCTGAGTGAACCTCTGGGGTCAGTAAAACACCCAGGTGCTCGGTGACTTGTCCTGCTTATATCTGAATCCTTCAGCTTTGCAAAATCAGGCTGGAAATATCCCCCTCCTTTACAGGCAGGGAAGGGAGCCCTGGGTGAGATGGAACCTGTGATGCAGGTTCCTGGGCTCGGTGCAGGCAAGAAGCCCAGCTTGCCCCCAGCTTTGCAACGCCTGCGCTGGTCTCTCAGCAGGTCACCAACGCCTCGGACAGCTGGGCAGTGAGGGACGTCCCAGCCTCGCAGCACCGTCTGACCCTTACCAGGCTGGACCCTGGAAGCCTCTACGAGGTGGAGATGGCTGCTCACAACTGTGCCGGCGAGGGACAGACGGCCATGGTGACCTTCCGGACTGGTAAAGGTCAAACCTGTCCCTGGGTGTTTTGCTCTGAGTCAGGGCAGGGCCCCTCGGAGACATCCCACCCCAGCCCTGAGGCACGGGCACCAGCCTTAGGACAGAGGGGCTGTTTCTGCTCTGGAAACCCATCTGCCCTCAGCCCAGAGTGACCCTCTCAGAAGGGAAAGTGGAGGGTGGGACTGAAACAGGATGGGGAAAATCAGCTCTTCCCTTCTGCCTGGGTTGGAGTAAGTCCCTTCCTCCCTTGCTGTCTCAGTTGAACACCTGCAGAACCATAGAAAATAGGTCTGGCGGGGATGTCAAAAGGTCGCTTAATCCATCCTCTGCCTGGAGACAGGATCAGCCTGTGGGGGTCGTTCCCAACAGGTGTTAGTCCAATCTGTCCTTAAAAGCTTCTGCTGCACTAAAGGAAACGCCAAGCCTTGCCACGCAGTCTGCTCGGCACCGAGCTCTCTTTGCCACTGAAAGGATATTCCAGATGTCTACACCAAGTCTCCCTGTCCCCTGGCTGCTTTTCGTGTCTCCAGCAGGTGTGGGGAACGACATTCCCTTCGTAGCAATCTTCCACGTGGTGGTGGGCTTGCTCACGTGGCCCCTCAGGTCCCCATCTTGTGCTAATTACTACCTTCTCAGGCAGAAATCTAGCAATATTTCAAGAAAACCAATTAAAAGTTTTAGAAAATTAAATATGAGGGGGGCCTATTAACAGTTTAACAAACCTGCTCCTTTAGCTTTAGTTCCTGCCTGCAGGTTGAGTGCTTTGAACCCCTAGGGCTGTTAGAGTCTGGAGAGTATCTACCTCTGCGTTGTGCCTGGGAATATTTTCTTTGCTTATGACAGCAAAAATTAACTCCGAGCTGCCTCTCCATGTCACTGATGCCACCTCTCCCTTCTGCACAGGCCGGCGCCCAAAACCAGAGATTGTTGCCAGCAAAGAGCAGCAGATCCAGAGGGATGACCCAGGCACGAGCACTCAGAGCAGTAACCAGTCAGACAACAGCCGTCTGTCCCGTAAGGCCCTCCCTGAACTGGGCAAGGAGGGAGGGTGAGGGGTGCTGGATCTCTTGTGGGTGGCAGCGGCCAGGCCACGCTGGGGTTGAAGTCTTCACTGGGTAAAGCAGGACTGTGCAAAGCTGCGTGGGTGGTCTCCAGCTCCTGACGAGGAGAGGTCCTTCTTGGGCACCTCTGCTGCGGCACTTGGCAGGCTTAGGAGAGCAGGCTGTCCCCACCATTAACGCAAGAACTTGTCAGAAACTCTCCATCTCTTGCTGAGTTTCACATGGAGGGTTCCCAAAGCCCTGCTGTGGAGTCTGTGAATGGGCAATGCGCAGGACCAGCAAGCTCCTGTGCACCAGTGGGTGCTGGGGGAGCACAAGGGAGAAAGGAGAACCAAGTCCCTGCAAGTCCTGGCATCCTCCTCTCTCAGCCGCGCCCTGAGCAGGGGCGGTTAGTGCCCATTCTAGCAGCGCAGGGTGCTCCACTGGGGTATTTTGAT
Source organism: Falco naumanni (assembly GCF_017639655.2). NCBI lineage: Eukaryota > Metazoa > Chordata > Aves > Falconiformes > Falconidae > Falco > Falco naumanni. The sequence goes on along the minus strand of NC_054058.1, from coordinate 6,782,100 downwards.
GCATTGAAGCATCAGGTCCTGACTTGTTAATCCCATTCGTTGTTTCCCACCTTGTGTTTGCCATTGCTGTTATTCAGCAGTGCCATTACCCGTTCCGTGAAATTCTCTCCTTCGATCCTTATCCTGCCTGTGAGGTCCCCCCCTTCGGTCCCCCACACGCATTCACGCCTTGCCTTTTCTTCCATGGCCACAGCTTCAGTCATCTCTTTCCCTCCCATCTTTTGGTTGTTTTCTTATCAAGTTACATTTCTACAGTTCAGAACTTTTCCCCACTTCCTCCTCACCTGGTTCTTCTCAATCTCTCCTGTTTCCGTCTCCTGTGCTGTCAGTCTCCCCTTGCTCACTGCTTCCACATCAGCCAGACCTTTTGCTCTCTCTCCAGCCCTGCATCCACACCTCTCACTGCTCTCCCTCCCCTGATGGGTGCACACACCTCAAACCTTGTCTCATCCTACTTGAGTTGGGAATGGAAAAGGAGCAAGATGCAAACAGGAGTAAAAGATGTTTGCAGGGCACAAACTGAAAGGAGTGAGGATTTGGGTGTGTTAGCTCTAATGAAGAGACGCGAAGGAAGAGAGGATTCTGGACCTAAAGAGCGCGTGCGTGGGTGCAAGGCAGGCAGTCCTTCACCCACATACCGCTCAGCTGCAGGATCCTCCAGACAGGGCGAGAGGGACGCGCTTCACATCCTGATGTCCTTCTGTGCCCCTTGCAGCTCCAGAGGCACCAGACCGTCCAACCATCTCCATGGCATCAGAGACATCTGTGTACGTGACTTGGATCCCCCGGGGGAATGGCGGGTTCCCCATCCAGTCTTTCCGCGTGGAATATAAGAAATTGAAGAAGTTGGGAGACTGGGTCCTGGCCACCAGTGACATTCCTCCTTCTCGCCTCTCAGTGGAAATCCCAGGCCTGGAGAAAGGTAGGCAGGTGTTCTCCTCCCTGCTTCCTGGAGGCCTGTAGGAAAGCCGTGCGGTCCCTGGAGGATGGTCAGCCATCTGTCACATCATGCTTAGCCCCGGCATGTGCGAGCAAAACAAAGCCTCCCCAGCTCCGGCCTGGGATGCATGGGGAGAAGCTGCAGATGCTTCTCCAATTTCTCCAGCTGCAAAGACCAGCGTGGATTTGACCTCCCTGAGGGAGGCTTGCGCATGCTTTTCTGCATTACAGGATTTAGTTACTAAAGGCATTTGGTTTTGCCATTTACTAGAGAGGATGGAACTTCCCTTAGCCACAGGCAAGGCAGATGGGCACATAATTCCCATTGCACTTCACATGAGAAGAGACGGCATCACTGAGCTGGACAGCTTAAAAGGGACACACATCTACCCCAACTTAAAAGATCAGTAAAACAATGATTGGGTAAAGATTATTTAGGCTTTGAGCTTTTAACTGATGTAGTTAATTTCCATGTAGTAGAGGAAGGACGCTTTCCCATACCTGCTTTCAGGTCAGGACATCCTTTGGGGCATCTCTGAATCCAGCCACACACCTTCCAGAACTGCTACCTGACCTCCAGACCATCCAGACAGGAACCGGGGAAGGCACATAAAAGCAAGGTCCATCTAGCACATGGCTGACATCTGGCTGTTCAGTGTTTGCGTTTCAATCAAAACCTCTCTGTAGGCTCTCTGCCTTCTGAAGAAGACGTAACCCCTCTCCACAGCCAGGCCTGTGCTCCCAGTTGAAGTCTTGGAAGACTCCAATCTCTGCAACTCCTGTATTTCCTGTTTTTCCCCTAGGCACATCCTATAAATTCCGTGTCCGGGCACTGAACATCCTGGGAGAGAGTGAGCCCAGCGCAGCATCTCGGCCATACGTAGTGTCTGGGTACAGCAACCGCGTCTATGAGCGCCCTGTGGCTGGGCCATACATCACCTTCACAGATGCCATCAACGAGACCACCATCATGCTGAAGTGGATGGTAAGGTTTGTAGGGGCAGAGGTCTCTGAACGTGCAGGAAGCACAGGGGTGTGGGTGCTACCTGCCCAGCTCGCGCATCTTCCAGGTCATCACCCTGGAGCCTGTCACCAGCACAAATGGATCTGGGATCCAATAGCTCCCTCCACCAAAGGAGGGCTTGGGCCACCTAGAAGTGGGAGAAGTCAGAGAGCCTAGGAAAACCTTCTCACCAGAATCCAGCATTGTACACAGGGGCGTTTCAGCAGATACCCCCAGGGTCTTGACCATTTTGTTCAAGGAGCACAGTTGAACACATGGCGCAGCTGTTTACTCACCTGGCCAAATTCCTGCAATCCATTAGCACCTCTGTCTGTTGTAGTAGTTTCCAGCAGAGATGTCCTTCACTCTCACTGGCTGGGCAGCAGTCCTAAGTGCTGACAATCATTTACAGCAGTCAGCTCCAGATGATTTTTAGGAGTGGGCAGGATCTTTTGGATCACAAGCCCAGATCCAAGTGTTTCCAGCAGCTTCTTCGGAGGGATGCACTGCCCTCTTCTCTCCTCGCTGCTTCTAGCCAGAAATTGCTACAGGGCAGGATGGGCGCTGCTGATCATTGAACCATGATAAAATAATGGATGAAAGACAGCAAGAGCATGTGGAGCTTGGACAGTACTGCCCTGGGTGGGGGAGGGACAGGGATGTCCTCAGAAAGACAGGACTCCTGTGGTCACCGGTTCATGGCAAGATGCAGTTTGCCTGGCAGTCACAAGCCTACTGGAGTCACGGTGAAGGTGTGTTTGCCCTTGGCCCAGCTCAGTCACTGGTGCTGAGGAATTTTTTCTCTTCTGCTGAGAGGGAGCAGAGTACTGGATGCTTGGGGTGATGGGACCAGACTCGTGGCCTGCCTGTTGGCTGAGAGAAGCAGGGCGTGAGTGTCAAATAGCACTGAGCTCTTGGAAGGGAAAAGCAGTGGCAACGCAAGATCCCTCTGCTGGGTCTTCCTCCCGTCCCATCCATTTATCCCAACTGCTGCTCACCTGGTACAACAAGGAGCACAGACATCTCTGCTCATTTCTGCTCTCCCTCCCATTCTCTGCAGTATATCCCAGCCAGCAACAACAACACTCCCATCCACGGCTTTTACATCTACTACCGCCCCACTGACAGTGACAATGACAGTGACTACAAGAAGGACGTGGTGGAAGGTAGGAGATCTCAAGAGGCTGCTCCCAGCTGCTCTTTCCTCCTGGAACGATACACGGCCAGAAGGAGCCTTGTGCAGAAAAGGCACAAAAGGCGGCGGCTGCTGCTGTCCGGGCCTGCTTTTCCTAGCACTGCTGCAGAGCGGGGCAGTCGCCTGTTCCCCGAGGAAGCTAACGGCACCGTGTGTGTTCCCTTCCCAGGAGATCGGTACTGGCACTCCATCAGCCACCTGCAGCCAGAGACCTCGTATGACATTAAGATGCAGTGCTTCAACGAGGGGGGGGAAAGCGAGTTCAGCAACGTGATGATCTGTGAAACTAAAGGTAACCAGCTTCACCGGGCGCCCCTGGGAGCGCAGCCTGCTGCCCTCCCTGCCTGCAGCTGTCAGAGCACAGCCAGGCGGGTACCGTCCCTGCCTGACAGGGCATCATCTAAGCTCAGACAAGGCGATGGGGGCGGCACTGGGGAGAAGAAGAGCCATAGGTTTGTTGATGCTGGTGGTCAGTATGTGTATATACCCGTAGCAGTACCCACAGACCCCGTGTACAGAGGCCATCACCGTTTCCCTCAGAGGAGTAGTTACCTTCTGTTTTCCTAAGTATCATGCAGATAGCGACCCGAAAACCAGAAAAGCCAACTTGCCCTTGCTGTGCCAAACTCCTGTGTTTGGTTATAAGCAGGTCCCATGTCATCTTCCAAGCAGCTGCACAGTCACAATAGGAACAGCATGAAGTCAAAGCATGTGTTTTAGAGAAGCGATTTTCCTTTTTTATTCTGCTTCAGCAGCCACCATAAAAGCCACCACAGAAGTCCATCCACGCCACAGCAGCACAGACATGCCTGGAGGGGGCTGCTATTCCACCTGCCATGCCTGTGTCTAACACATCTCTCTCTCTCTCCTCTTTGCAGCTCGGAAGTCTCTTGGTCTGCCAGGCCGTCTTCCACCCTCCACAGTGCCCCCCCAGCAGCATCCCCCACTCAGTGGTGGGCACAGTGGCCTGGGGACAGGAGCCATGGTGGCCCGTTCCAGTGACTTGCCATACTTGATTGTCGGCGTTGTGCTGGGCTCTATCGTACTCCTCATCGTGGCTTTCATCCCCTTTTGTCTTTGGAGAGCCTGGTCCAAGCAGAGTAAGGGTTCTTTTTGAGGGCTGATTTACAAGATGTGCTCTGCCCTGTGGGTCAGACCTGACCCTGCTTGTAGTTGGGTCAAACACCCAAAATGTGAGAGCTGCACATGTGGGGAAGCGGGAAGAGGGCGGGCAGAGAGCAAGTCTCAAATGTCCTGTGGCACCCCATAAAGGCAAAGGCCACCGTTAGCCCCTTGCCCTGCTCACCTTGTTGAAAAGGAGCCCTGGGACTAGAACCAGGGAAAAGGGGCATTCCCTCATCTTCGTGTAGAGCCCCTTTCCACCATTTGTCTCCAGCGGTGCTTTGGGTGCCGAAATAGCTGCCTGATAGGACAACCTAACACTATCCTTGCTGAGCTTCAAGAAGCTCAACTTCACCTCCGATTTTGGCCTCAGACTTCCTTTTTCTTCCCTCTGCAGAGCAAACCATTGACATGGGGTTCCCAGGAGCCGGGCTGCTGGTATCGTCCTGCCAGTACACCATGGTGCCTCTGAGGGGCATCTCTGCTCCTCGTGCCAGTGGGCATCCCTATGTTAACGGGCAGCCCTACGCCAACGGGGCACACCTGAATGGCATCTGCCCCTCTGCAGGAGTGGGGTATGCGAGCACCGAGACCCGAGATTACAGTCCAGATGAAGTGCCACCGGTATGTGCACACCTGTGGTTAAAAGTTGGTTTGACATGAGCTGGAGGCCATGGTTGCAGTGAGAGGGCTTCTCCAGACGTGGCTGGCAGACTTTGCAGCCTGTAGAAGTAGCAAGACTGGCTTCTTGAAAGAGATTTTCCCTTTGCAGTGGAGTTGGAGGCATGGGAAGAATGGGAAGCTCTCCAAAACACTGATGAAGAGGTGGTTTTTGGGGCAGTGGCTCTAAGTATGGAGGAGGCAGTGGGAAAGGCTACTTTTATGGGAATGGTTCCTGTTCCTCCTGAGCAAAGCTCACAGGGACCGACAGTGTTGAGGAGTCTGTGTGTAAACAGTAACACAGGCCAAGGCAGTGCCACAGCTGAGATGATACGTTGGTTATCATCCCCAGTGATGCAGCAGTAAGCCTCAAGTGAGATTTTAAGTGCTCAGTTCCACTGTTCCCTGTAGCAAAAGAAACAGTTTCAGCTTTCTCTGCCTTCTGTCATAAGAGCTTCCCCAGCCTGCCCCACAGCTCCGGCTCCCAGATCAGCACCTGCCTCTTAATGCTGCTGCGTGGCATTGCTCTGCTGAGAATCCTTCTCTCTCCTTCCAGTCACACGAAGAGACCAACGCCTTGCTGCAGGCGCGAGTGCTGCAAAATGGGAATGCCCAGCAAGACTACCAGCCCTCCAGGTTAGTCCTGGCTTGCGGACAGGCAGAGGGGAATAATCCAGCGGGACCTACAAGACTACATGCTCACAAAAGCCTGGCCTCACCGTGCTCCCATCTGTCCCAGTTCACTTGGGAACCAAATCCGTGCAGCAGCACTAGGCCTTCTTGGTGTAAATGCTCGTCACAGAGCTCATTCCTCTTACGGTTCGGGGGGGGGGACAATTTCATCGTAGAGACAGCCACGACCTGCTTCCCCCTGCTCCCTTTCCTCCCCCTGCTCCTAAGCCAGAGACTGAAAAGCAGGATGAGCGAAGCTTAATGTCTATGACGGGATGCTGATAAACAGCTGCCCCAGAATCTGACCAGGGTCCAGCTGCGGGTGCTCTGTGTCTCACTGTTCAGATGTCAATCAAGTAGTTTCCCGTGTTCTCCAGGAGGTGCTACTCCTCCCAGCTCCTGCGGCACTCACTAGATGTTGAATCGTGGATACCAGGTCCCATCCCCTCATTCCCATCCCAGACAGGCTTCCCAGTTTCCGCTCTTCCCCTCATTTAGGAATGCCCAGTGCCATTGCATTGATGGAGCTGGCAGAGGCGTTGCGTAGGTCCTATCTTTCGAGAAGGAAAGATTTGTTAATAGTGCTAAATGTCTGTCTGCCTCCCCAGATTGCCCAACTCAAGAACAGAAGACAGCTCTTTCCTCTATAGTCTTCCAGATGACTCCACTCACCACCTTCTTCAGCCACAAGATGACTGTCCTCACCTTCAAGAGCACTTTGTTGGCCTCCATCATCCAGTGATGGGCAACAAAGTAGGAGGCCCCAGCCTGGATGCTCGACGGGATCCCCTGTTCCACCAAGGTCAGTGGTCTGGAAGACTCTGCTTGCTTCATTTCATTGTTTTAGGCTGATTTTGAAGGGAAATCTCACCGTAGAGCCTTTCCGATGGCCCTGTTCTTGCTTCTGTGGTACAAGGACAGTTTTAATGCCACATAGAACAGCAGCATGGAAAGGCCATGCTAGCAATTGGGGACTGCAAGTTGCCTCACTCAGTTTTGGAGGAGACATTTCTCATTTCTCCCAAAGCTTGAGCTGTATGCTGCTGGGAGAGCACAATACCCACCTCGAGTTGCAAAGATGCTGTCCTTTAGTCCATCTTAATTTTGCATTTTCCAGACTACCAGTAAAACAATAAGGTCCCTGAAAAATTACGTGAATCCACCTCCCTAGGTCCTGATCCATTGATCCACCCCTGCAGCGTAGATCAAACTTGTCGTGTGCAAGCATAGGGTCAAGCTCCCACATAGCCAGGACTTCCAGAATGCAGATCTTACTCTTTGATCAGCGTACCAATCCTCAAAGTGGACTGTTGACTAGAAAACTACCACAGCATCTCTCATTTCTGCATGCATTGTAATCATTTCTTGCTCCTTTCACTTTCAGGAAGCCCTTGCTGCCTAGGCCTAGTGCCAGTTGAAGAGGTAGAAAGACTAGACTGCTGCCAGTCCAGAGGAGATCTCCATCCCCAAAATCCAGTGATCACATCCTTGGGTCAGGATCTACCAAGACATCTGAACAGCAGCCCGCCATCACTGAGGCCCCTAGAGACTCATTCTCCCACCAGCTAGGGACCAAGCTGCCTTTTGCAAAAGACTTATTCTAAAGAGAAAAAGAGAATGGGTATTTATTTTTGTATAACACCCCTATTTATATATTTATGCACTTGTATATAGATGTATATGTGCCTTTTATAATGCTATGGAGACAGAAGGCATCCTCAGCAAGGTCACAGGAGGGCTGAGGAAACGAGGCAGCAATTGTCCGTGGCACCGGGCTGTTCATCAGAGCACAGGATTGAAACAGCAGCGTGAGAGACGTCGCAGGACACGGACCCAGAGCTGCCGCCGCTGAGGTCTAGCACCTCTTGCAGCGAGGGCTTCACGAGAGAGAACGCCATCAGCAAGGCCTTTTCCTCTTCCCGACAGGAAGGTTTGTCCCAGGAACACACTCCTGTGAATGGACTGGAGTTATGCACTCTGCCTAATCACCTTAAACAACCCTTCACATACACGCCATCTGCAGCTGCCTATCTGTAAAGTCAAACCCACGCTTTAACATCTAAAATAAAGGCTTTAGTCTTTTTGGTGGCTGGCTGTATGCTAAATCCTCCCATAGAATGAACCTGCTTTTTTTTTTTTTTACTTGCAGACATAGAGCAAGCAGGATGCCTGGGGAAAGGTGACATTTCCTGCAGTTACAGTTTTGCAAATAGCCACCGATGTAAATATTAATGCTGAGCTCAAGCCAAGAGGGATGGCTGCTGCCTGTGCCAGTTAAGTGACATAAAACTTCTAGTGAGGAGCACAGCTAGAGGAAATTTTCCTTCACCTGCAAGGACAGCTGTATGGCTTTGGTGATGGGGAGGGAGGCAAATTTTGTTTCCTTATCCTCCATCTCCCACCCTGTGGTTTTCCAGCTTCAAAAGCTTTCAGCTTCCAGGCCTGTGGGTAAGGGTGGGCTTTCTCCCTTAAGGAAACGGGATGCTCGGCCCTTTCATAGGGCCCCACGGAGAAGGCAGGCTGCAGGAGTACCCTTCGTTTGGCTGTCCTGGGGCCAGCAGGGGCAGTGCCTGGGCCTGGCTGGGGTAGGGTTGGCTCTCTCTGAGCATACACCAGCCAGAGGAGCAGAAACCATTAGCAAAAGGCAGGGAGCAGGGAGGAAGAGCAAAAGCAGCTGCAGGTTGTCCAATCTGTTTAATTAAAAACTAGTAACCAACCCCAAGGCCGCCTGTGCACCCTCAGAAACTCTGCGCTGGAGGAACAGTGCAGCACAACCCTTCCGCTTTGGGGGTGAAAGAAGTTTTCTTGGTAAGACAGGGCAAGTGCTGTAAATGATCATGCACTGCCACCACACTGAATGTCAGAGGCAAAAAAGAATAAAACCTGAAAACAGAACAGAGCTCGGCTCACTCTCACTCTGATCAGGCAGGTGCAAGCCAGTGTAATTACAAAAAAACAAACAAAAAACCAACCAACAACAAAACCTCCTCCTGCCAGGTAAATACCACGTCCTGCATGCACTGTGGGTCAGTTTTCTACTGCTATCGAGCAGAGGCAAGCAGGAAAGTATCTGATTGACTCCATACCCACCTTAGCGCTGCAGGCCCTGAGGAGAAAGGTCCCTTTGCTTTCTTTAAACAACTAGCACTTCCCTCTACTCTTAACTAGCTCGGTTAGCAGAGAAGTGCCATATTCCTGCTAGAATAGTCAGCAAATAACAAAAGGCACCCTCAGGGCAGACCTTTTTTACCATTTTTGAGAACACGGGTACCAAAGATGTATTTGCCCACATGAAACTCATATCCAGCCTTCAACAACCACTTGTTTGAAGAGCAGACACATACACACACACACACACGGAGGGCACCTGCCCCGTGCCAATCTCTGCAATGGACTGCTAACAGCATTTGTAAGTTGTATGAGCACTCTTTTATTCCCTATCTGTCGCTACAGTCGTATTTTGATAGGGGAAACAAACAGAACCTTTTAACACTAAACCCACGTACAGCCAAAGCAATTAATGTCGCACTTCCAGCTATGACTACTGCCCCAGCTAACCGTGCCCGTTTTTAAGGGAGACTCGTACTGTTCGTTACCATTTCTGGTGTAAGAAGAGGGAACGATTCAGTTGGTGTCTGAGAGCCCTGCAGTGATGAAGGCTGCAGAAGGCGGCACCCATCTTTTCTGCTAAGGAGAGCAAGGTCTCTTAAGCACCCATCTTTTCTGCTTAGAAGATTGATTTCTTCTTTTAGAAGGGCTGTGTCACGAACCATGTGCTTGAGCCGTGACTCCAGCCTGACCTTCTCTTTGATGTCAGTAGTTCGGGTGCCCCGAAATTCTGCTCCCTGTAAGGAGAGGAAGAAAATACCTCCTATAAAACATGGGAGAATGAACAGTGGAAGTTTGTTTCAAGCAGGAAATCGAAGCTTTCCAACAGGCAGGACAGCCGCGTGACTTTTCCACCCCTCAGTCAGAACTACTTGGAAGTCAGAGTGAGAGACTGCTGACTTAGACTCCGGCGGTCACAGGCAGCTGCCTTACTCCCTAATACAGAGTAAAGAAAACTCTTTCATTCATTTGGCTGTTTCCATGTAACGAAGGAATAATTTTTACTTGCTGGAAGACATTTTTAAATTAGAAATAAGATGAGTTTGTTTCAATATTAGAAATCAGTGAAGAAAATACAGGGAAGCTAAGGTACTGCCTACCTCAGGATCAGCTCATTCCTCTCCCTTTCTACAAGGCCTGGAGCAGCCATCCAGCCTGTGCCACTAGACAATATTAGCTCGAAGTGCTGACTGCAGAGCAGGATGTGAGACCAGAGAGCCGGTGAGAGCCAGGTGATCCCTTACCCATTTCTGAACACTTCCAAACCTGCACATAGCACAGCAGCTAAGAGGCTTACCAGATCATTCTTTAGTGAATCCAGCTTAGTTTCAAGTTGCTGCTTTTCAAGGCAAAACTGGTTCAGCTGCTGCAGCTTGCTGGTGTTTTCCTTTGTCAGCTTCATTAGCTGCTGCTGCAGGTCTAAGATTCTTTCCTAGAAAGATATAAAAGGTTGAGCTGGGATGAAAGAGGACAAAAAAAGCGAAGTGGGAAAGAAGTGCTAGGCGCAAGTGCCACAGAAGAGAGCTAAACAACAGACTGATCCTGCATACACCACCTGACCCCCTAGTGCCTTTAGCACAATCTGTCATCGTCTTTATTTTTTTAATATTGCAAATGCTTAGGTAGATAAAGCAGTTAGGCAAAAGTGTGGGAAACAGAAAGCCATTAGGTACATAGCACTTCCATATGTGCCCTTCTGTAAGGGCAGCAGAAGAGCGGTGCCTGTTCGCACCACAGTAGCTAAGCCTTGGGCTCCCCGATAGAGACATAAGGTTTTCCGACTGCACAGACTGGCATCCCAGGCATGAGTCAGGGCTCATGAGAGCCCCCTGCTCAAATAGTTTGTCACCAAAGGCAGTGAGAGGAGGCAGCAGGTTCTGTATCCCAGCTGAAAACCAAAGGAAAGCACTCCGGAAGAGCTTCACATAGGGACTGAAGTAGAAGGATGCATTTGAGGAAAGTAAAACAAAAAGATTATCAACTAACTCCATGAGAAAATAGGATGCATGTCAGCAGCTGGAACAGAGGTAGAAATCATTATGGGAAATGGGAGTTGGCCATTATGGCCCAACTATTAACGACAAGTGAAAAAAACCCAAACATGAACATGTTCACGAAAGGTTTTAGTGTAACTATTCAGCCCCAGGGAAACAAAGCCTCAACAGATCATCATAACACATCCCCCTCCTTTTCCTGCTCCTTACCTCCCACTCTTTGAGCTCCTGGGAGTGCACATATTCTTTCTCCATTATTTGCACTTTCAACTCTTCCATGCGTATGTTAACAGAGTGTGCTTGAACTGCTTCAAAATCCACCAGCCGGCCAAACTTCTTCATCATCAGATGATTGCACTTCTCTTCCAGTCCTAGCAGAAGGGGCAGAGCACAAATGGCATTGCTGCCTTTCAGTGGTTAAGGACCTTACCCCCAGCTTTTTGTCTGAGCTCTTTGGTATTTGCTCTGTAATAAATAATTCACACAAAGCCACACAGAGCTAACAACAGAATATTGCTGTTTGTCCTTGCCCATGACCATGTCTGTGTGGTCACTAAGCCACACTCTGAGCCAGTTCTAGTAAGCCACTCCCACACCAAAGGCTATATAGGGCCCCTGCAGGTTTGGTGGTGCTAGACACATTTTTGGGTTTGGTCCTTGGGAACGCGTTTCAAATAGGGCTTGTTTCACTCATGTTACACAGAGGAGGATATTGCCAAAAAAAGTGTATGCTTTAGGGAAAGTACTTTTTTCTGAGCAGTTCTGGTTTACGGCCAGAAACAGCAATCACGTGCCCTAACTTCAAGTGTCTCATCTCAGTCAACTCTCCTTACACTAAGTTCCCAAATTATTTCACACAGCCTAATGACTCTGCAGTGCTGGAGAACTACCAGTACTTCATCAAAGCAGTCCACTTGATCTGCTCGTTCTGTTTTATTTTCTGCAGTAAACAACTGTGACATCTGTGTGAGTGTAAAGACAGACATCTGGTGAGTTACCCCCACGCAGTGAGGGGGACAGAATGAGCATTAGTATGCTGTGCTGTTCAAAGTCTCTGTTACTCACGTCGAATCTCTATCTCCATCTCCTTTTTTTCCCGGACAAGCTGCTTATGTTGCTCCTGGGCCTTCTTATAGATCTCTCTTTGCATTATCTTTTCATTACGTAGGTCCACAATTCTCTTCTGCAGATACTGTAAGGACTGCCTGGTAAATACCAAAGCCTGGGAGAAGTCACCGGGCATCTCCCCATTAACCAAGTACTCCACCTGCGAGAAACAGCCATAAGCAAGGCTGACTTTTATTAAGGGTGCTGGTGATCTCTCTGGATAAGAAATGTGTGAGCATCAGAGAACTAATGAGTGAGGCAATAGTAAGCACAGGCAACTCTCATGTTTTGAGCCAGGGAATCACACTACCATTCAGCAAAGCTCAAAGACTACTTAAAGCTGTGCTGACTGCTTACATATAAAGCTGTTTACCATCCTGTGGCACCTGAAACAAAGGAGGAATAAGGGGCTCCCTGTAAACTGTACTTTGGAATGATCTGGGAGCTGCAGGATTGTGGAGTCAGGCCTCAGACTCTTATGTCTTTATTACCAACCTTTTAATGAACGGTGAAAGAACAAATGGAGAGAGCTGAGCTTGCCTTAGAGGTATATTGGCCAGAACAGACAGAGGCCTCTCTTCTCTCTCTGAGGAAAAGATTCAGCCCAGAGTAAACAACAGTATTGTCTTGAGTTTTCCTCTTCATTTTCTACTTATCATCCCTGCGCTAACAGCTGTGTAGATGAATGCACTGCATCCAGTCCAGCATTATTGAATTGAGCAAAACTCCCACTAGTTTAGTTTGGGGGATTTTTTTGGCTTGGTTTTTTGGAGTGTTTTTTTTCCAGGAGAACATCAGTAGGTATGGACCTGAAGGAAAATCCCATGCCAAATCTATAAAACACTTGAAGATTATGCACGTTTCAGCAATGGGCTGACCCGCCTGTCCTTAACCCTTTTATGTCAGTATAGGAGAAAGAAACAAAAACAATTTAGAAGAAATAGCAGCATGAAGTTCAATTAATACTTCACTCCCAGGACACTGGTGAATCAGGAGCTAAGGGCCTCAAAGAACAGTAACACCATTGTTTAGACGTACATGGCCATTCTGCACCTGCAGACACACAGCATCCTGAATTACCTGATGGAGTTTCAAAGGCACGACTACATATAGCTCATTCAGTCTCTGCTGCTTTTCCCACTGAAAGGTCTCCAGTTCTCTGTCTGCAGTGTCCAGACTGGTTTCCACTACTTTTGCCTGCAGAAAGACAAATTGTGGACAAACAAAAAACCTGTAGTACTCAAATACATAAGGCAGCAAGGTTCTATGTTAGAGTTCCTGATCCAAAAGAGAAAGAAGTAGTTTTTTTTCTACGTACGATGACAGATGAGTTTCAAAGGCAAACACAAGGCTCATCTACATATGCAAGCAAGATTCTACCCTGAATACCTCTGTACACAGGTACACTCGCAAACATCTCCTTTAGTAGAGAAGCCCTGTATGTATCAAGAGACCGCTGCTTGGTTTACTGTCTAAAACACTTCTAGATCTACAGAGCCCACAATACATTTTTTACTGTGTTATGCCTGGAAATGCTTATTGATTCTGCATGAGAAAGAAACAATTCAGACTCAAATGTCAAACCCCAGGGTGAATATGTGGCAGCTGGCACTTAGGAAAGCCTTTAAAAACTAAACAAAAAATGTTGTAAGTTAAGCATATTTGATGGAACATTTTTGAGGCACAATAAAAGCAAGGCTTGCATAATGTTATTTTGGCAGAAGTCTCTCTCTATCCCGGATAACCCTTCAAATTGATATTTTTGAATTAATATAAATCAAATGTCTTGATGAATGCAGGAGCTCAAAAAAGCTAAAAGGAAAACTTGCACCAAGAGAGTTTATTCAGTAATTACTGTGACAAAGAAAAAAAAAAACACCACAAAAAAACCAAAAAAAACTACAATAAAAAGAAATAGATGGAATAATATCATTTTCATGCATTTATGTTAATCTCCGTTTGTGTTAGGATAAGTATTCTTTACTCTCTCCATCCCCACACACATGCACAGAGGACAGGACAGACTACATCAGGTGTTTCATCTGAACCGCGGAATCCAGTTCCTGCTGCCACGTGATGGCTAGGCAGCTGGGACAGAACTGGACCTAAAACCTGAATCCAGCCTCGTAGCAGCTAAGGGCACAGCACCTTGATTGACCCTTTTCAGGAGGACAGATGACGAGCTGCCTCCTGCCTCTGTGCTACCACAGATATCTCTACCCAAACTGAGGCCTCTCAAAGGGTTAGGATTTTGGTTTTAAATCTTAGGCAAAATCACTAGCACAACATTGTCACTGTAACGGAGCCAGCTGATGCTTGCTGAGAAGAAAACACAATACCTTTTTGGCTAAGGCATTATATTTCTTTCTGAGGTTAGCAGCAACTTTCTTCTTCTCTCTTAAAGCTTTCTCAATGTCTAACCGCTTCTGCCGGAGCTGGATGGTGTGTCGGAAGAGTGCCTCATTGCAATCTGAGAAGAAAAGAGTCAAAGAATAGCTTAGTTTCATTATGACTGCACTATAGTTACAGGCTTGAGCTAGTAGCTTCTCCTGCTGTGCAAACTGCCCAGCGTTCCCCATAATAAGATGATGCTCTTGGCTCCCTAGAGCTTTCTCAAACATAAACCACTTTCCTCCATGAGGGGATGAATGTCTTGGACAGATCTTTTTTTCTTTAAGTTCAGTCAAGACAGTTTGTTTCCTGAAGTAAGACTAAATGCATCAAAGCCAGTATTCAAGCCAAGTGCTCAAAAGTCAGCTCTTGTAAGTAACGCAGTCCCAGTAATTAATACATGTAACAGTATAATCTTCAATTATGCCAACACGTAGGGTTTTTTATCCATAGCACCCTTCACTAGAAATGATGAATTTGCTGTAGGGTTCATTTATAGCTCTATCTGTAAACACAGCTGTGGTTCATAGAACCTGTTTCATTTGTTTCATGGTAAGGAAGATCCGTGAATTTCTATCAAACACAGTGATTTCAGTCATACTAATCGAGTGCATAATTATACCCAAATCAGCAGGCATTAAAAAAAAAAAAAAAAGTCCAATAAAGGCAAGGCGAATGACACATGAAGAGACAAATACTAAGAGGCTAATGCAACGTGTAATTTCCCTGTTAAATTAGTAATTTGGACTTTTTTAATAAAAAGTAAAAATCTTCATTTCTTCCCAAAATTTCATTGGAGATGAATGAGGAGTTAATCAAAAATTCCATTTGTGGAAATGATGTTAAAATCCAATTAAAAAAATCTATAATAAGGTAATTTGTTGGTAAGTTCTAACCAAAAGTAAAGCAGTGTTGTTACGTGCTCATTGATGTATCACTCAAAGAAGATATGTCTTTTTTAAAAAAAAAAAAAAAAAGACAACAACATCCTAAACTAAACTCATACAAAAGAAAAGATAGGAGGCGCGGGGAAGTTGCTTGCCTTTGTTGAATGACCTAACGATGAAGATTTTGCACAGTAAAGCTCCCAGCTTTTCAGAGACCCTTAAGAGCGGAGCCCAGCAACAGGCAATTGCTGCATAAATCCACGAGGGGGTAACAAAGACCTTAGTTTACCAGCACGGTAGCATCCCCCCAGCTAGCACAGGCAGCAGGTTTCCACAGAGGGGCTACAGCCTCCCACCAGTTCCACTCCTGAAAGGAGCCTTTTCTCTCCAGAAAACAGCCAGGAAATGGTGAATGGTTCTTTACACGAAATAATTAATTCTTAGTGCTTAGCTAAGTTTTATTTTTACAAAGTTTTTAATTAGGGTACCATATAGTACCAGCGGTTTCATTATCTTCACTGAGATTTCCTGGGGAGAAATGCTGCACTCGGGAGAGGTACACAAGTTCTGGCCCTTAATGACATTAATATGTAGTGAAGAACAAAGTTTTGTGTTTTCTTTTTAAACACACAATGTTGCTGCTAAATCTAAACAAGCTGTCAATGCAAGGAAATGATGGCTTAGGTACTCTTTGGGCAAACAGAGTCATCGAAAACTTCATCTTCAGATCCAGAATTTTCTTCGTCAGTCCTCAAGCTGGACTCTTCAGCGTTCTCCTCTTCATCCTCATCTTCTTCATCTGGAAGAAAAGGACAGTACTGCTGGTTTGCAGAATGCCCATGGACCCGCTGGCTGGGTGTTACGCCAATCTGCTGGTGAACACAATCCCAACAACCCATGAAAGATCATCCTGGTGATATGTGAATCCAGGTACCTTTTGCATTGATCTGATAACTTCACAGAGGTAAAAAATAAGGGAGAGAGATGACCTAGTAATGCCAAAGGCACAGACACAGGTACGTTTTTGGGACTTTGGTAATATTTCCTCTATATGTGCTAGTAGTTTAAACCTTGTGAGTTTACCATTCTGCTACAGAGACTAATCAACCAAGAAAATACAAAGGTACAAAACTGTCACGAAAGCATCACTGTGTCTGTGCTTTTTGCTAATCGTGTCCTACTTGAAATCAAAAGCCACGCCAAAGAGAAAGCACAAGTATTTTAGCTCAGTAAGACTGCCTAGCCTTAACAGTTTAAAACAGAGTCACTAAGATAAATTAAATCCTTTCATAATATGTTTAGTCCTGTGACTAATAGATGATTGCAGATTAGGTCTATGACCTCTCATTAGTCAATGGACAGATTAAAGAAGACTGTCATGAACGTGGCAGACTAATCACTTACCCATAGGTCCCATTGGTACAGCATGGAAAGTACCTATTTAAAACTTTGCCTCTTCCTCATACCAATTACCAGTGCTCAATATTGATTTACAGGAAGTAAATTGCAGGAACTGTCATCAGACCAAACGTAGTCAGTTAGAGGCTGAATTACATCATTGTTATCAATCAAGACGGCTGCCACGGAACATGGATCAGGACATAAACAAACCTAGGTAGGTCTGATCTATGGTTTTCTGAACGGAGTTCAGTGTTGCATGTATTCAGGGCTCCAGCTAGATTTGAGAGATGTTTACTTGACCACATGGAAGCCCGTGTAACAAATCCATAAAACAAGAAGAACAGCATCTCCAACCTGCTTCTCTTTCTACTTCTTTTTTTTCCACCCAGTTGATTTTCTTCTTCAGAACCTTGGTCAGAAAATGGGAGAACTCATTGTTTTCTCCAAGGGATGCTTGGAAGTTGGCATAAAGGGCTTTCTCACATTCCTGAAGCTTTACAATCTCATCCTTTCTATCCTCCATCTGTGCAAGGTAGCTGTTCAATTTTGACTAAACAAACAAAAAAACCCCTACTTCAGTTAAAAGGTACAACCCATGTGTGTAGGATATATAAAGTACATACAGGATCTGTGAAATGCAAAACTTGTCTTTCTCTCTTTAAACTTATGTTTCAATCAAGCATAACCTGGAAGTTCTTAAATTTAAGTATATCATTTGTCACTATTCCACATCATGAAGTACCTATTAAAATACAACTGTCAAGATGACAAAAATATTAACAATTGGAATTTAAAAGTGACCATCCCAGGCTGATTATCAAGAAATTCTTGTTTTTTAAAATTTAGCACTAGACACTGGATCGGTGCTAATATGAAGCAAAAAAATGCCACTATTTACTTAACAGTTTGCTTTTGTTTCAAGCCCTGCATTAGTGATACTGTTAAAGCAGAGACACGTGGTGTACTTACTTGCATGGCCTCCTGCTCGCTGATGAGGGCACTAACACGCCCCTGGAGAAGGTTCTCCTGTTTCTCAAGGTTCTTCAGGATAAGCAGCTCTTCATACCACGTCATGTAGCGCAGGTCAGCGCTTTTCATCTGGACATCCAGCTTCAGTTTCTTGTGCCGTAGAAAGCAAAGTTCGGCATCAAAGTTGATCACCAGTGCGTTGATCTGGAGCATATGAGAGAGTCAAGTGAGGAACAGGGAAAGCATTAGGAGTGGAGCTAAACATGTAAAGCTAGAGAAAAGAAAAAATCTCTCTGCTAAATCAACAACTCGCCCATGGTATTTGTTATGAATTACTGAAGCCCTTAGAAAGACAAAGTTAACCCCAAATGTGCCTTCATTCTCAGCACAATAGTAGAAGAATCACCAGCGCTTCAAAGGAATGTCTCACTGCATCCCACTCTACCCCCGAAGTATTTTACTCTTCAGGGAACGTTTTGCAGTAACCTGAAGTAGTTAATTTAACAATCCCAGATGTAGCAACAACGTCTTCTGCCTTGACAGACCTCTTTCAGAATACCTGCCAGCTCTTCCCTTAGACATTTACAGTTAAATCAGCACTAGCAGCTGCCAGCACTAACTGATACATATGTGATGGTCACAGCAGCACTCAGATATTCTTTCAAAACCTTCACACAGGAACACAAGGGTGTTTGTGTTGGGGTAGACCAAAGAGTCAATGGCCAACAGCAGAAGTTAGAGAAAAGACAGCAAGAAACAGAGCAAACAAGTGAACAGTGGAACATGTCTGGCACGCTCCTCTCTGTACCCGCCTGAATTCTGACTCAGGGGCATCCTGAGCTTGAAGGAGTATGTTTGTGTTCTACGCCTCTGAATGGATTTTTCTTCCAGATTTTATGAAATGGTAGCTTCCCCCACATCCTAACGCTGAGTTCCAAAGGTTAGTTATTGTTGGATAGGAAAACTACTTCTGTTCGCGTGTTTAAAGCTTTCTACATAACCATTTCATCTGATATCTCTTCTTCTTTTAAGAGGTGATTCCCACGTTCCTTTTCTATGCTATTCATAATGTTATCACCTCTACTACAACCCTGTCGGTTGCCCCTTTTCCAGGCCAAAGACGCTTTATCCATTTAGATGTGCCTTTTAAAGAAGCTTTTCCATGACTAAGCATTTTGTGTACCTCTTCTAATTCTACAATATAATTTTTAAGACTAAAGAGTTAGGACTACAATTATTTAAGAGCTGAGAACATAATGAAATCTACAAAGTTGTAGTGATGCTCCTTTTTTCCCCTTTTCGTCACTTTTCAAGTAATTTCTAACATTTTACTTGTCTTTTTTGACCACTAAGCTCATAGTTTCATAGAACAATCAATAAGAAATACAAGATCTGTTTTTCAAGTGATAATAGTCAGTCACAGTTAGGGGTGTATGCTGATCCCTTCAGATCAGCACTTTGGAAAGGGAAGAGTAGCTGCAATCCTGAGATGGAAGGGGTTTTGGTTTTATTTCTGGTGCAGTATGATTGCTCAACCTGACAAAAATAACTTTTGATTTCCTACCTTTTTAATCAAGGTCTCCTGCAAGTATAGATTTTTTATTTTCTCTCTCTTTAAAATTTCAAGTTCCATTTCTGTTGGCTCTGCCTTCTCAATCTCAAAAACGTTTTGCAGCTCTGTGACCACGGATGATACTGTTTTCATCGGTTGTGCAGCTGCAGCCAGTGCCATAGGGTCAATCTTTTTAATGGAAGGAGCTCGAAGACACTCATGCCTAAATGCATGAGCTGAGGGAGACCTTTCCAGTTCTTGCTGGAGCTTTGCCTTGGCCTCCTGCTCTTCTTTAAACTTCAGGAGAATGTCACTGTCATACTCAAGTTTTTTTTCAGGAACCTCATCTGGGTGTAACTGAGGTATCAGGGGAAGAGGGAGACATTCTGATGAATCCAAGGCTGCCTGTATGGATTTCAATTCTTGCACTAAACACTTGATTTCATCAATAATAGAAACCTTGAGATCCCGCAAAGACATGATCTCTTTGTTCATATTCACTTTCCTCTTATGGATCTGCAAAGGAAAAAAAAAATGTTAGTAGGATTCCCCAGGAACACTTACAGAATACGTAGCCTTCCCCAACACAAGTAATGGTTAAGAGGCATGTCATACTGACTTTCTTTCTTTCCATACTAGCTTTCTTTTCTGTACCATCTCCACACATTAACATTTTTAAACAGCTGTCTTTCAGTCTGTGGTTTTAAAATCTTAGGAACCACCTCTCTCTCTCTCCTTCACAGAAAATAGCAAAGGTGTAAGAAAGGAAACGAAGCTTCCTCATTTTCCCTCAGTTCCTGACTTGGCTGTGAGTTTCTTGACATGAGATGTTGAAGCCGTGCAGAAAGCAGACAGAGGCTGTGAAAAGAAGCTGTGGGTTTTAAAGGATTAATCATTTGGGTTGTCTCTCATTAAATACAAAGAGTATCTCAGCTTTGATAGATGGCCCTCTTTGCAGGCATACAGTACAAATAATATATTAAGAAAAAGAAAATTTCTTCTAATATTTTGTAAAGTAAGCTTCCATCCCCAAGACAAAAGAAACATACCTGAAAGGACCTTTTCTGTACATACTACCAAATGCACAGGTGTACAGAAATCTAGACTTCTTTGACATAGTCACTGAAACAAAGCCATTATCTCAAATAACCTCAAAGATACTGAAACAGTCCTCCATAAATGTAGGTTCTGGAAGGCAAATAAGATTCTTGTCTTTTATATGTGATGGTGAAGCTGATACAGCTATTGCAGGTGATAGAAGTGGAATAAATTTCTGAATTTTCAAAGTATAGTAGATAGCAATATTAAAAGCAAGAAGGTAACAATCTGTCAGGTGCTTTTGGATTTCATACAAGCCACTAGATGTCCAAAACAAATTCTCTTCAGGCCTTCCAGCAATCCAGAGTCCCAAAGTCAACTCAGAAAACTTTAGCATCAGCTGAATATTATTTCTCAAACTCAAGATGAAGATCCACTAATCTGAAAAGTGACACTTATATCAGATGTAAATGTCAGGTAGTAAGTAAACAGGCAAGTGCAGCAAAACCTATTTGTAACAACCTGTTTGCATCTTGCTTGGCCTGTAGGCAGACCTCAGTAATAATTCTATATTCAGAAATCAGTAATAATTCTGTTCAACATCATTAATTATCTAGATGATGGGGCAAAGAGTACCCTCAGCAAGTCTGCCTACAATGTAAAACTGGGAGGAGTGGCTACACCAGAGGGCTGTGCTGCCATCCAGAGGGGCAGGCTGGGGAGGTGGGCTGACAGAAACCTCAAAGTTCAACAAGTGGAGGTGCCAAGTCCTGCATCTGGGGAGGAACAACCCCATGCACTGGTACACACTGGGGGCTGACCAGCTGGAAAGCAATTTTGCAGAAAAAAAGCGTGGGTCTTGGTGACCACCAAGTGGACCATGAGCCAGCAGCGTGCCCTTGTGGCAAAGAGAGCTAACATTATGCTGGACTGCGGTAGGGAGAGTGTTACCACAGGTCGCGAGAGGTGACCCCTCCTCAGCAGTGGCAAGGTCACATCTGGAGTGCTGTGTCCAGTTCTGGGCTCCCCAGTATAAGAGAGAGATGGTGCTACTGGAGACAGTCCAGTGAAGGGCCGCTAAGATGATTAGGGGACTGGAGCATCTTTCATGTGAGGAAAGGCTAAGAGAGCTGGCACTGTTCCTGTTCAGCCTGGAGACGAGAAGGCTCGGTGTGGGGCAGAGGGGATCTCAACAATGTATATAAATACCTGAAGGGAAGAGTGCAAAGAAGATGGAGCCAGGAGCTTTTCAGTGGCCCCCAGTGTCTAGCAAGAGGAGATGAGTGCAAACTGAAACACAAGAGGTTCCCTCTGAACATCAGGAAACACTTTTTTTACTGTGAGGGTGACTGAGCACTGGCACAGATTGCCCAGTGATGTTGTGGGGTCTCCCTCCTTGCAGTAATTAAAAAGCCATGTGGACATGGGCATGGGCAACCTGCTCTAGATAGCCCTGCCTGGGCAGAGGGTTTGGACTGAGTTACCACCAGAAGCGTCTTCCAACTTCAATCGTTCTGTGTCTGTGATAAGGAGACACTGTATTAATTTACTTTTTTCACATGAAATAAAAAAGGAATGTGATCTAACACTAATATATTTGGCACATATATATCATTTATTTGGCTCTCATCTTCCTAAAAGAAAACAACCCTATACACCAGCCACCTGAAGTAACTGGAATTGTTCATCTGTATAAACCAGGAATTTACAACAAGAACCATTCCCTTTGTATTGGCTTGCTCTACTGAATTAGGTTAATCACTGGGTATCTGATAACATCAGCACTACAGTGAAGTACTGGAGGCCAAGCATGAGATGAAAATGATCCAACAAATCCTCTGAGACTGTAGCATTGCTTCCGTAATGTTTAGACCTCACTATCAAAGCAACCCAGCCCAGAGGGTGCCCGAGATTAGGCAACTGGTTCATGAGGATAAGACTGGAGAAGATTCAGGGCCACCGAGAACACAAATTACACTTTACCAGACAAAGACAAACCATGCAGTGAAGACACTCCTCTGTCAGTAAGCAGGGCAAGAAATAAGCATTCCTACCAAAAAGCAACTAGACATTTCCAAGTTCAATAGACATATTTCTTCATTGTTCTTTTAGCTAAAGAAATTTGTCACTCTGTTTTACTCCAGCAATAAAATTAAAAACAGTTCCTATGAGAAGAAAGATGGGGGGGTGGGGGTGGGGGTGGGGAAAGTCACAAGGAAAGCAACAAAGACATTACACAACATTTTAGCTTCATGTGTCTTTGTGGTTAAAGACATGCGGATGCTGTAGAAGTCCTACCACAGAAAGGTGGCTCCCAAAGACCTGGTTTCTCAGGAAGATTCCAGTGCTTAGATTTTAAATCACCCAGAAGAGTGATTGCCAAAGTCCAAGTATAGAAAGGCCACACTAGATACACGTCTTTGCTCACATCCCTTTTTTGTAAAAAAAAAAACTTTACTAGATGATAAGAATTTTTAAAGAATTCAGAAAGACTTATGTTCCTGCTGAAGTACAAGAGAAGGTAAATTCTCATTTTAAAAGAGCCAGCTGAGAGTTATCCTAGATTGATTCAGGTTTGAGTTTGGTGAAGCACTACCAGTTCACAAGAGAAAAGCTGATCTGTAACTAAATCTGACTCAATACAGTCTTGTCCTTTAAGGCCTCTCCCCACATCCACTTCGATTTCCTTTCAAAAAATTTCTTCAGTGACTAATACATTATCATCCCTCCTCAAAAAGGGAGAAATATACACACCAATAAATCAGTTTACATACCAACACTTCCAGGGATTTGAGCTGCATCACCTTCTTCTCAGTGTTCATAAGCCTGTGTTCAGGGACTCTGTAGTTAGTGGCAGTCTTCAGCATATAACATCCCATATTTTCCTGTGCTTCTTTGATATCCTCAACATCTTTGGGATTCTCATAGTCACCACTAGGTTTGCTCTTGTATCTGGTAGGTACAAAACAAAGCTGAACTTTTAAGACAGAAAACATACAGATGAACAAACAGGGTAATTTCATACCTTCTGATTTACTCAGGAAGGCTTGGGAGGTGAGCTAGGGATCAAAAATCACACACCTCTTTCAGAAAAGAACGGTTACTTTGGGAAGAACATCACTGCACATTTGAATGAAAACCTCAGATCATTTTTTTTGCCCCCAAGAACTCTTATGGCATAGCTCTGCCATGGGACAGGTTAAACCTTTACACTCGGACCAAGTTCTGGGGTTAGGGAGTACACGCTGCGCTCAATCTCAGGGAGCTGCGTGTCAACACTCCACCAGCCCATAGCACAGAATACCTGATCCTACTTTATATCGTTAAACACTTAATAACCTTCTCAAAAAAATGAAGAATAACCTTGTATTCTGACTCTACATTGGTCCCATTGCCTGTCATTCATCTCCTAATGAAGATATTCTGTACTTCCATGAGCATTGGAGATGTCTTGTCCCCCTCTCTTGCCTCTCAAAATAAAGGCCAGCATGGAGCGTGAAGGTATGTCACCAACACTCATATAACGGCCATGATGTTAGCACCACTGACCCAACCCAGCTGTTACAGCATCTGCTCTGTGTGGTGCAGGCAGGGTTAACAGAGCTGACTGCAATGGTCTAGGTGTCCCTTAGTCATGATTGATTTAGACACCTTTTTACTCCCTATCCGAAGATGCAGCTACCTAGGTGAATTCAAGTTTTTTATTGTTTTAGAATAACCATAGAAACTAACTGAAAGATTTTATTGCTCTCTTGAGACTCAGAGATACATGAAAACTCATCTATTTTAATTACAACCATTAGGAATATAAAAAACTAGGCAGAGAGATTATAGTGCCATACGACAGCTAAACAGCATTACTTGACCTCAGACAAGAAGCAGAACTTAAAGGGCATAGAGTCCAGTTCAAGACTCACAATTCATCCCATTCTGCCTTCCTCTTCATGATCTTAGCTTTCATCGTGTCAGATTTCTCAACAATTTTTCTGATTTGCTCATGTTTCCTTTCTATATAATGTGTCGTTGGCTTTCGGACCTCTGACGTTTTCAGCTTTTCAGCTTCACCCTCAAAAATTCCAGTATCTAGACCAAAAAACAATAATGAAGCTGTAAACACCATGCAGCACAATGTAGTCCCAACTCTTGTAGAGCTAGTGTCAATCAGTGGAGTTCCACTGTAGTGGATATTCTGAACTTATTCAGGTTCCCTGACTTGACTTTTAGCCACATTCTACCCATGGAGTTGACAGACAAATGCTGACATTAACCTAAACATGGAAAACTATGTTTTACTATGTATGTAACATAGTAACATGTGTTACTATGTACATAGATACTGAAAAAACATACCACAGTTATATGTATTTACCTGTGTACCTAAAGAAATTATAATTCTTTTAGCTTTGAGTCAGGAAAACAAACTTTGAGTCAGGAAAGACAGAAATCATATCGCTAATAAGATTTAAATGGTCACCATTAGCCCTGTGCGTATGCCTTGTCTCGGGTGTGACAATCTCCCTATTTTCTGCTTGTTTCCATGTTTGTTCAAGTACTGTCCTCTTCCATGATGGACGTTCCTTATCTTGGTAGCATTCCTCAGACATTGCTGGAAGTCTGTAGGTGGAAATCTGATGATTGCTTTGAATAGCGTGAACAACAGTGTCAAACGCCAATGAATCCCGAAACCTGAAAAGCCAAATTAGACAAAACTACCAGATGTCAGTAGACACAACCTACCATTTTGCCTTAACCAAAAGGACATGAATAAAGTAGTTCACTTATTGCACATACAACCATTACATGTAAATTCACAAGTCAGCATCAGATACCATCATGCTATTACTTACTATCTATTGACTTCTATCCAAGCTAGCAATAGACATGCTCAAAAATAAACATATTAAGACCTCTCCCAATATTGAAACTTACATCAGGTTCTTCATGATGATATTTTTCATCTTCCATTAAGGACTGATCAAAACGTGCTCATTCAAGTCTTTTTCCCAGTCACACACTCTGTATGCCTACGGTGTTCTTGTTACCATGTATTATTTCTATTGTGTCTTTATTTTTAGGAATTCATCTTTTGCTGTATACTTAGATTTCAGAAAAACAACCAAAAAAGCACCTCACACTTTAACTTGCATTTTTGAGGAAGTTCATTTCATAACTTCAAACTGTAGAGGGTACATTGTGTTAGCAATGACACTAAAATACCTGACAGACATGTAACGTGCCTGAAAAACAGGGTTCCTTTTACAGGTTGTTCTTCAAAGTTTCAGTATGAGATCTTGGCTCTTACTAAACTTACTGGAAAAAAACCAAGCAAACCTAGCCTCAAAAAAACCCACTCCAGTTTTCTTTAAAAAGACATGAATCAGAACAAAGCTACTTCCTTAATTTGAATATCCGAGTTTTACCAAACATTCAAAAGTAGTAATTACACCCAAATGTTAATATATAATCTTGCATATGTTCCAAGTGAAATAAGAACAGAATCATAACAGAATAGAAGACGTATTGATTATATGAGGGGGGGGGGAATCACATCATTTTTCCCTGTGGCAGGTACAACTTTGTAAATTATAAGCCCCATGCAAGGTCAGAGGGCTAAGTGGAAGAAAAGTGGTACTTACTGATTTCGTAGTTTCTGCAGTCCAATCAAGTGTTTCTCATGCTCCCAAGCCAGCTCCTTTTGCACTAACTGGATTCTCTGTGCTGTCTGCCTATTTAGCTCCTCAGAGAACCTAGGGTCCATCTCAAACTGCTGCAGAAAGGCAGAAAGACAGAAAAAACAGCATCACATTATATATTTTGGTAATAAATATTTTTGCCCAGGTGCCAGAGTTCCATGCACTTCAACATAATCCTTTATTTCAGGAGTTGTTCAGATTCCTACAGAGAACCATGTTTTTCCCACATGCTTCTTAAATATCACAAATCATCAGCTGTGATTCAGAAGTCCCAGCAAATTATATATTCATAGAACTACCTTAATCCATAGGGTTGGACATCTTTGGCCCCAACACATCAGGTAACACATTTTAGAAGATGCCTCTAAAGGTAAATGACCCTTATAAAAACCAGACGTACCTCTCTGTGCAGCTGCATGTGCTTGGGCAACTCCTGATTCTTTTGAAGAAGGAAAAGAAACTCATGCCTCAGTGCTATTAACTCTTCTCTTTTCTTGTGTTTTTTCTCTTCAGCTTCCTTCATTATTCGTTCGTAGTCCTTTTTCTGCTTGACTTCCTCAATGCTGAAAATGCATGAAAAAAGTAAACTGTTATCTCAACAGAAGAGAGGAAAGATTACAGTTTATGTAACCTTTTAGGTTTCCTTGATAGCCTTAAACTCCCAGTAAACTCAATGGCTCGTAAGGTAACTTAGAAAGGAATCATGTTCCTGTATATTTATTTGTACAGTCCTAATGTCATGGGGCTCTGACCTTGATCATGTGTTGTCTCTGTAGTCTGAAGTTAAGTAAGTCTCAGAATACCATATTTGAGTTACTGCCACAGAAAATTAGATTAAATGGAGGGAAAGGCTGAAAAACCTTTCTGCATAGCAAGGAAATTACCCAAACACAGGGTGATCAACTTCTCCCTCCTGTTAGGAGGCAAAAAGAAATACATGGTCTGAAGAACAAGCTACCAACACTTGAAAATCTCTTTCATCATTATCCAAGCATCTCTTACTTGTAGGCGTTAGGATCCTCAATGTCTTCAGTAGCCTTCTTCTCAAGATCACTCTGGAATAAAAATGTTACCTTGCGTTTAAACAAGCAATAATAATTTCAAAAGAGAATAAAGCTTTTACAAACATTAAGACAGATCTCCCATTGCCTTTCACAAAACCAAAAGAAACCTTCATGATCAGTATTGCTAAAGGGGCCTTAAATGTTAGGTTTTAATGTTTCAAGAAGAAAAAGCAATGAAGTTGGTTTATGTGTAAAAGAACTACCAGAGCACAGGTCTTAGGGACAGAGGACACAATCCTATATCCTCCCCACCAACGCTAACCATAATAGTGTTGCTTGTCCTAACTTCACTCTGTCCCATAACATTTCTGGTTCTCTACCCACCAAACCCAATTCTCTTGTCAAGAGACAACATATCCTGGGCTGATTCCAAGTTACATGTGTAATTAATCTGGTTTGCTTCTGCTGACTACGTAATGGGTTCACAATTATTAGCTGTGAAGAATGACAGATGGATGGACACTGCAGTCGCACAAGCCTCATTTCCCTAGGCAATCATGTGCAAAAAAAAAAAAAAAAAAAAAAAAAAGAGGGGGGTCTCTCACCCTACAGTGAATACAGTCATACTAAATTGATCTGTAATTTAACTCAATTAGCTTCAGCAGATTTGTATTTGATTCTCTAAGAATCTCATTAAGTTTAATGAAGATGGAATATTTAAAATCTTCCACATGACTTAAAACTAGAATACTTAATGAAGATATACTTTGATAAGGGAAAAACTCTATTACGATGGTCATTAAGCAATGTTGCTAGCCTGAACAATAGAAATTAACCATAAAGATCTTTATATAGAGCTACTTACATACTCAAAATGATAGAACTGTATATATGCTTTATAATTGTATATTAATCACTACTTGTAATAGTGGAGCTAGCAAGGCTCTGGTATCACAGGTTCCAATTACTCAGTTTAAGAAGATAATTTTGGGTCTATTCGCAGTGCTATATATGCTTGTGATACTGGTAAAGAATTCCAACTAGTCAAGAACAATTTAACTAAATGACCAAAATCACAAATTCCTCTCAGTCTCCCTCATCAAGCATGTTTCAAAATGTAGTTACCAGCTAACATTAAAAATAATTGAAAGTTGAATATTTTTTTTTATGTTGAGCTTTCAAGACTTTTAAACTGTACTGAATGCATACCTGCTCAAAACCCCCTTGTGCATGATAGCACTTCTTTACTCAACAGGTCTCGCTGCTTCTTGCAGGTTATATTTGTTTAATTCAGGTGCTCAAGATTTTTAAAAAAATTCTATAAAGTCTGAATGTTTTCAGTAGGGAACCTGACACCTCTATCTTCTTCTGTATTATCAGTAGAACTGTTACTGAATGTTGTCTGTTCAAACGTGCTACAGGTGATGAGCTCTACAGTGATTACAGGACATCTGTAAAATCATTACTGCTAATGCTACCCAAACGTGAAACAGCAACAGGATCAGCATCACGCTGTGCTATGTTGCAAATTCAAAAAAATCCAACTTGTGAATTGTATATGAATGGTACTAGATGCACCGAGAAACTCACATTTCATATTCTCTAACATTATTTCTAGTATGCCCATCTAGAGCAGAATCATACTTTACTGGAATTAAATCCAAGACAGGTTTAAGTATGACAAATTTTCGTGGTTCTTTCATTCTAGGAATGTACACGACTACACCTTTGAGTGGGAAAAGACTTGCAGAATAATACATATGAACAGCATATTCTATGTTTATTTGGAGAAATACACAAAACAGCGAGAAGGAACAATGCAGTCATAGTGTCTGTTCATTAGGGAAATGTTTTGCAAGAGCCATTCTTCCAAATTTTTTAGAAAACTTCAGCTTTTGCTATGAAAGATGTATGATGCAAATAGTTGAACTGCATTTTGCCCATCTGCAGTAGTTTCACAGTAAATAGGCCAAATTCAGCGGAAGACTGTAGTGACTTACCCTAGGAGAAGGGATTTTGGCTTTTAGCTCTTTGTGAACATCCTCTGGAGACAAGATGTTGAAAGCAAAAATGTTTCCATCTCCACCACAGGTAATCAGAAACCTATCGTCATGACTAGAACAGATCCCCCGGATCTGGCCATAATCATTGTCATGTACATTGAGGCACCAGTATTCCTTCAGGGTATTCACTGAGAGGTCTTTATCCTGAAGAGGATAAACCCGCAATGCGCCATTCTGCATCCCACAGAACATCAGTAATCTGCTGGGACTGTCAAATAAGCAAGGAGAAACAGTAAGAGTCAGCAACTTGCAACAACTCAGGCCACAACTTAAAACATGATACTTGAAAAGAGCTAATAGGCTTAATAAATGTAGCTTTCCCAAGTCTGTAAGCTGGAAGCAAAGTATTTGGACCATTTAAACTATATGTGATACTGCTACAAAATGCTTTTCAGCGAACTGGCTGCTCAGCAATGTTCCAGCACCTGCTGGGCATCATGGAACTGGTCTCAGTCCTGAATTGGGAAGGGTAGCAGACACCAAGTTCTAAGCTAGAAAAGCAAGTTTCCCCTC
The DNA here is from genome assembly GCF_017639655.2 of Falco naumanni. Lineage (NCBI taxonomy): Eukaryota > Metazoa > Chordata > Aves > Falconiformes > Falconidae > Falco > Falco naumanni. The sequence continues at coordinate 6,752,789 of NC_054058.1, read as the reverse complement.
CCTTTTCTCCATCTAGTACAGATGGTGCTGAATGCAGTAGATTAAGGGCTGAACTAAATCTGCCTCTTTAGATGCAGAACGTGCCTAGCCTTACAGGCAACCTAATACTGGGAGTCTGAAAATAGTTCACCATTTTCATTCATACAGTTCAAAAAAAATGTCCTGAGAAGCCTGTATTCTTTGCACAAGGAGGGAGGGCCATGTTCTCCTCAAGGGCTGTGTCTTCCTTGCTAACTATGAAAAAGAAATGCTGCTCTGGTGATCCAAATTTGCAGAGACTTCTAATGGTTCTCCTGGAATTCTAAAATCGAGGATGTTTGAGTCTTAATCAGTCTTTAAATAGAAACCAGACATTTTCATCTTTGAAGGGCTTTTTAAACTATTCTGTCAGACACAGTGCCAATTGTGTCCATTAGGAATTTTAGGTGAAACTCAGTGCCAGGAAAACCAGAGTTCCTGCATACTAGAGTTGAGTCACAATTAAAAAAGGGCAAAGCAGTGTACCCTCCTCCCTTACAAGTTTTTTTTCTTGGATGTCAATTTCATCAAGCTTTATCACAAAGCTATCTGCTACACTACAGTGTTTTACCAGAAGGAGATTTGGTGGATGGGATTGTCGTCAGTGTCCTCAATAGGAATCACCTCAAAGGGTTCATCTTTCCTGTTTTCAGGGTCTTCTTGGAGATCATGTGAGAACTCACAATGATAGAGGAACCCTGAGTCATACCCACCCTGAAGAAGAGAAGGAACATAAAATGGTGACAAAAGAATACTGAAGCAGCTGACCAGGTACATGCAGTTTTCAGAATTCTTCCTTTCTTAAGATCTACAATAGGTTAGAAAATGTTACTTCCAAACATCTAGATATTCTATTTACCCAAAGAGAAAAATCTGTCATAATTACTGGCATTACAAGCCATCCTACCAATGTGTTAGGATTCTACCTTCTGCTTGTGAGGGAACAGGTTAGTATTTGTGCCCATTCAGGCATCACCAAGAAGCATACCTATTGGAAATTTCCTGAACAATGTGAATTGGAGTGACACTACTTAATCACAAAGATCCCTGAAGCTATCAAGTATGAAGGGAATTCCATGTCCTAGAGATGACAGGTTTCAAATAATCAATTTTCCAAGCCACCCAGATGTGAAGGGAAAGTTGTCACATCTTGTACTCCCATCAACATGAAATAAAAATCGATTTACCAAGGAAAGCAGAAATTTTCCTGGTGCTGAATAAAACCCACAGAGGATGGGACTGGGCTCCTCCGGTATGTAGAGAGGTGGCAATGGCTCTTCTTCTTCAGGTTCCTCTTCAGGTTCTTCTTCTTTTACCTCCTTTCCCATCTCTTGTTGCTGCTTTATCCATTCAAGTTTTGCTTTCTCCTTCTCCTGCTTTTTTTTCTCTCTCAGTGCGATCTCCTCTTCCAGCTATCACAAGAAGCAGAGAAACACAGAGACATGAAACCAAGGCATTCCATCCATTACTCCCTGAAGGAGTCTCAAATGAAATCCAAGGTGGTCCTGGCATTATATATACAGAATATCTAGAGAAATCTATTTTTCCATCAACTGTCAACCAGACTCCATGGAAGTCTCCAGTGGAAAGCCCCCGTTTCCCTCCTCCAAAGTATTTTAGCTCATCGTCCTTTGAGACAGAAACTATTCTGCATGAAAAGCAGGCTTTAGCATTTCCTCAGAGAGATTACTGCCAATATTAACCACTATTACCATAGTATTTCTGCAGAACTCGTAAGCCCTGTGCCCTGCCTGCCCAGGAGAAAGAAAAGCACTGCAAAGTTGAACTCAAGTTCCCAAGTTCTACTGCATCATTGATGTAGAGTAAAAGGGAGAAGCTGTAATGGACTTTAATTCTCCTAAACGATGAAGGGGAGACATTTGCAGATTTAGAAAACCTTTAAAAACCCTTTTCCATGCAAGTCTACCTTAGCATAACCAAATATCAAACATTCTCTAAAACAGAATCTTCTTTAAAAGGATATTAGATAGCAAATCATAGAGAAAGATCTGGAAAGGATCTCAAAAGAGCATTCTTTTGCCTGAAAGCAGAATTGGCTAAAGCTTAAATATTATCAGTTGACGTTTGCCTGATCTACCTTTTAAAAATCTCCTGCTATGGGGACTCTACAGTCTATGTAAACTATTTTAGTGCTTCACCACCCTTACTGTTAGAAATCTTGCCTTACATCTAACCTAAAACATCCTTGTTGCAACTTATTAATTACTGATGTACTCCTAGAGGAAAAAGAGAGCAATTAATATTCTTTCTCTTTGCAGAAAACTTTTCTGTTTTTAAAGATTTATAGTGTCTCCCAACAATATTCTTCTCTTTTGAGTAAAAAAACAAAACCACCCCAACAAAAGTCCACACACATTCTTTCAGTCTTTCCTTACATATGTATGATAGCTTTGTGATGTTTCTTGTGGTTCTTCCTGTCAGAAAACCACCGAGAAATTTTTCGCCTGAAAGCTGACTTCCTTCCAGTTGTCACAAGAAATGAAGCTTTGCCTGACATTCGGTAACGCACCACTCAGAAGACAGGAGAGTTAACAGAGAAAGCAGAGAAATCACAGGTTAAGAACAGAACCAGAGAGGCTGTTGGACTGTGTTGGATCGAACATGGGACTGAGAGCCTGCTCACTGGAGTTCTGCTCCTGAGCCTAACATCAGCTTGCTTTTTAATTTCACAAAATTAAGTACAGCTGGGAGTTAGCACAAGTCTTTTCCTTTGGCCCTGCTTATCTTCTAAAATGCTAGTTGTCATTCAGAAATTAAAAAACCACACCTTTAAAGTTATTATAGTATTTTAAAAAAATTAAAAATATATATAATTGTTGGGGAGAAAAAAAAAAAGGCGTTTCATGTTTGCCTCAAAGTGACCACATGGGTGTTTTATGACTGTTCAAAGGAATTTCCTACAGGGCTAACATCAACCACAAGAAACACACTCTGTGAAAATTAGCGAAATGAAAATATTCTGAGAACTAATGCACTACACTAGCTTTCCCTTTCACAAATGCTATCTTCTGATTATAATCAAAATAGACAACATGCTTTCAGTGTGATTTGAATAAACAAACAACAACTTGCAATTTCAGACGTTGAAACTCAGCCACAAATGGACTCTACCTGGCCTACACCTTCAAGAAACTTAGCAAACATCCTGTGATGCAATACAGGGACTAGAAACCTTTTTGTGTACTTTGTCCTCTGGCACAATGTAAAGCATGAAATTCTGCTACAGGGGAGTTCTTTACCTTGATTCGGGATTTAACACTACAAAAATGGAAGTACTGCGTCGGCAGGTTTTTTATTTGGTAGGTGGACGCTGTATCCTGTTCCTCAGGAGAAGGGGCAGGAACCTGGAGAACAAAGCCATTCTCACAAAGGATAAGCAGCGTCCTTTTCACCTAGACAAAAACACAAAAAAATACAACTATAGGGCAGACGTATACATGGAATTTTGAGAAATGGGAGAAGGTTAGTCAGAAGATGCATAGGCACAAAACCAAGCTCCAGCCAGGAGGCATTAACTCTAACTCTGCTCTTATTTAAATGGGCATCAGAAATCAGTGAGCTTCTTTTATGCTGTGTATGTTAGGCAAAGCTAAGGAACTGAAGAATTCCTTGCCGTATAGAAAACGGCTATCACTCTGAACTGCCTAGCTTGGAAGCAGCATGATGAAATTTGGGGAGTTTGGTTAAATTAAAGAATGGTTCTGACCCAAGAGTTAGGAGCTGAGGTTTTGGTTTGATAATTGTTTGAAAGTTCATATGTTTCTGCACTAATATATCCCTTGTATCTCCATGACTGGGCTCAGAATCTTGCCAAATGCTTTTTAGCTTTGAGTGAGTCTGTTCTTTGCTGGTACCTGCCAGGCCCTTTAAAATGCAATGTTAGGAAGAATAGGTGAGGTGTGGGTAGTAATTATTTATTGTTCTGAGATTTTAAAAGGCAAATCTGTATTAGTTTCAATTTTCATAAACTATCTGAAGAATCGAAAGAGGGTTATTTTACCTGACCTGTCACTAAAAACATGCAAAGGGGGTATATTTGAGTTGTGATGGAAACCTTAACTACGAATTATACGGTTCTTGTGTCTATAAAATCTCAGCCTTACAAATGCATTAACTAAGTGTACAGTATTTAATCACCAAGGTGCTTCTTTTTAAAGAGAAAAAAAAAAAGTAGCATAACACTCAGATGTTTGTACTATGTTTAGTAAGTGTTCACATCTAGCAGTGGAGACCTGATACTGGTAGACAAAATTACTCAGGCAGAATCTAACGTATCAAAGACATGCAGAGTGCTTTTTAGTAAGTAGGAGTACCTTGCCCTCAAGGAAAGGACTCAAAATGCAACTGTCAGATCAAGATCTGTCATTTCTGCAGTAAGTTAGAGTTCATACCAGCAAGAGTCCTTTTGCCAGCAGAGTTCTTATCAGTTCCCATGAACAAGCAATAGCAGCTACACTTTGCCACTGTGCACCAGTATAAAGTAGCTTGCTGGCCATTTTGTCAGCATCTAAATATAACAAACAATCTCCTCTCTAAATAATACCGGACTAACCACAATTTCAGATGTTACTCTAACCTTATAAAACGTTTTAAATATTAGCAAGAATCTATTTGAATATGTCACTGACACACTTCAAACAGAGTATGAATTCCAAGAAGCACCCAAAAGCTTTCTTAATGTGGTCTGAAAACTTTGTGAAAGCCCGTTTTAATATAGGCAAGAGGCACAGGCAATAATGCTCGCATACCTCTTTTATTAAAGAAGACTAAGACCTTCCAAAAGCTAAGGCAGAAGTTTGTTTCTTCAAGGCAGGAACTGGAAAAGCTGAGCAAAATTTTGTGGTTTGCATGTTTCTGTTCTTTATTATCCAAAGTCCAAAATATGTCCAAAGCGACTAAACCAAAGATACAGCTACACAGAACCTATCCGTCATGCTGAAGCATCACAAAGAACAAAGTAGCAAAGCATCTTTTCCATTGTCTATAGAGAACATGGCTAGGGTCATGGATCTTCATCTATTTACATTGGAAGTTCTTTTCAAAATGACATTTTAACACTGTAGGGAAGGAAAGAAAACAAACATGCATTACTCACATGAGAAGGTGGAGACCACTGTAATGCCTGCACAGGCCCAGGAACACAGATGAATCCAATTGGCTCATATTTATCTCCAACAGCAAAAAAGAAAACAGTTTTGTCTTTACTCTGATGAAAAAAAAAACAAAAAACAAAAAAACAAAGATGACGACTGAGTCAAAGCTAACCAAAAATTCAAAAGACTGTAGGTACTTTATGACATAAACACAAACTTCCAGTGTTTTGTGGCTCAACAGGGGGACTTACAAGTGCCTTGGAACTTAGAATTTGATTTCCATGATGATTACAGGGAGGAAATAAAAACCCTGCCCAACTTCCTACAGGGCCTTGAGTGCACCACTTAACTGCCCTGATGGGCCTCACCTGACATCCCTAGCCATGTGTTTTCTGCCTTTTGCTCCAGGAGCTCCTTTAATGCTGAGGCTCAGGCCTGGTTTTTTTCAGATAAGACAGCACAGGCTGATTTCCTCAAATAACATGAAAATCCAGAACGGGTGCACAACTGATGTATGGCAGTTTAAATCCTGCATTAAGTGAAATGCATGGTGATTCAGCTCAAGGAACGTGTAACTGCAAATGCACTGACCACAGCTAAGGGCTACCTTTTAAAAGGATAGACCACATTGACTGGAAATCATCTCAAAGACTAGCACGTACGCTGACAAAGACACCAGACAAACTGACTGGTTGATCCTGCTGTAAGGTCAAGCAGTGCTGGGGAGCAGCTGGAATGTTGCCAAGGTGGTGCATGAACCTTGGCATACGAATTCTTTTACTAATTCCAGGACACTACTAAACTAGTTCCAAAATGAACCAAATCCATCTTCAAAGGGGATTACAGAAACCACACTGAGCAGTCCAGTAATTCACAAAATTAATTGTAGGGATTGCGTGGTTGCTTTCCTTCAGAAAACCAATGTGAGTGCAAACAGAGCCTTCTCTTCCCCCAGCACCACAGAGAATTACAAGAAGCGATCAAGAGCAATAACAGAAGTATAATTGTGTCGTCAGTAAACAAACTTTACCTTATCTTACCTTATCTCTTTAAATAATCTCTACATTTGTGGCTTAATAAAAATAAACAAAAGAAGTGGCACATACCCCTGTGGCAAGCACATCTCCATTTCGTTCGTATGCCAAGGCTGTAACTGCAGCGGCGTGAGGTTTGAAAGCCTGTTTCAGACTTATTTCTGCATTCTCTGTATTGGTCTGTCCTGCAAGAACAGGCAGTCCTTTGGGATCATAAACTTCAATTATGCGGACAACACCATCTTCAAACCCCACAGCAATTAGACCTCCTTCAGGATTTACCTTTGAGTGGAAAAATGAAGAAAAAAAAATCACAGTGTACATCTGAGAGTTTAGAATAAGAATCTGTATGGCACATGCTGTGGTGTTAAACCTGTAACTCATCTTACATGGCGGTGTTGCTAAAGCACAAAGAATCTTTCATACATGGGAAATGTGGTTTATTCTCTCTAATATGCTACCATAAAGGGAGTGGGAGAACTGGGGGTTATTTGGTTTGGATTGTTTGGGGTTTTTTTACTGACAAAATGTCACTGAGACTGAAAATATTAATGACAATGTGGTTGTAATGTCTGAGGAAGAGGTAATTCATACTGATATACAGCACTTAAGCAGAAGAGTTAGAACTCAAAAAAGGAATTACTACATTACCCTGAATATAATATTGGGCATTGAATGTGGGTATGATTTTTGAAGAGGTGACGGCACAGACTTGGGTCTGGCTGACTCCATGTAAAATACAGTTGTCAATAGCTACTTGAGATGGAAAAAGGAGGCTATGGAGTCTTTACCATAGGCCCTGTAGGTAAGCCAATTGCTAACAATGTAGACAGGCTTATATTGTGAGAGAGAAGAGTGAGCAGAAACAGGCCTGTGTTGTAGCTGAATCTTGCTGGACTTGCAGGTTTTGCTAATATTAGCCATACATGGTAGTGTCTTGAAAGGGATTTACAAGCTGAGCCAGCTCCAGACATGGCACAGATCAATATTAATGCACACCAGAAATGAGACCAGAATGAGAACTGCTGTGTAAAGAGATGAGAGTGAATGGATAAGCTCTGTGAGCGTTTGGCAAAAGTAAGATCTTGGTTATGAAAAAGTTTATTGTTCAGAAAGGAGCTGAGGGTAACTGTCTTCCCGTTGTCTGGGGAGATCTGCCTGTGACGTCTTATGTTAAAAAGCCCCTCTGTAATAAACAGGGGTACAATAGCATTGCTCAGTAAATGACTAACAGGAGTCACTCATGGACCCCAAATTTATGGCCCTGTGTTTAACTCCATTGATTCCGTATCTTTCCTCTACTAGGCAGCCAGCACTCCAGATGTGGCCTTCCCAGTGCTGAGTAAAGGGGAAGGAACACCTCCCACAACCCGATGGTAACACCCTTCCTAAGGCGTTGGGTCCCAGGATGCTGTTGGACTTCTCTGGGTGCACTGCTAGCTCATGGTCAGCTTGGTGTCCCCCAGGATCCCAAGATCCTTCTCTGCAGAACTGTGTTCCAGCTGGTAGGCCCCCTGGCAGTACTGCTGCCTGGGGTTATCCCTACTCAGATGCAGGACTTTGCATTTTCCCTTGCTGAATTTTCTGAGATTCTTCTCAGTCCAATTCTCCAGCCTGTCCAGATCCCCCTGAATGGCAGCCCAACTCTCTAGAGTACCAGCCACTCCTCTCAGTTTTGTATCATCTGCAAACTTGCTGAGGATGCACTCTGTTCCAGTGTCCAGGTAATTAATGAAGAATATTGGCACCATAATAACCCCTAGGGTACTCCGCTAGAGACTTGCCTCTAAGTGGACTTTGTGCTTCTGACCACTACTCTCCAGGGCCCAGCCATTTGGGCAGTCTTAAATCTATGTCACTGTTCACTTATCTAACCTGTACATTGCTAGCTTGTCCATGAGGATATTATGCTATACAGATGCTTCAAAGTATGTCGAATGAAATTCTCTTGAATTAATAGTGCAGACTTTTCAAATACATTTGAGCACCTTAAGCCATGTGTAAGTATCTAATGAGATTTTAAATGCAGCTAGGTAGACTAAGTACCCTTGATTTTTCTGGCTGTGTTTAGTACCGATTTTTGTAAAACTGAACTGAGCCAGTTTTCTAATGCTGTACAATTTATTGTGGCTGTCAGCTTATCTCTTGAATATATAGATCATCACGTAAGAGCATCCCTGAAAGTCTGCATGGCCAGAATTACAGTTACAAGAGCACTGTCCCAGTGCTACCCTCACCTTGGAAATTCAAGTAAGCGCTTTCCTCCATAAATCTGCTTATAATTAATCCACCAGACTTGCTATGTTTCCTCAAAAACATAACTAGACACTATTTTAATTAAAATTAGCAAATATGTCTAAAAGTGATAGACTCCACACTCCACAAATGATCAGTTCTGGCAACAATTTTTTATGATTTATCTCCAAATGTTTGTGGATGGTCTGGGCTGTCATTTCAAAATGTGTTAACTAACTCATGTTAATTGGCAGTTACTCTGCATGGGTTAAATAGAAGCTGTTACTCTATAAACTAAAACTACTTCCTGAGACTGCACACTGAGATCTGATTTTAAAATCTCAGGAAGACACAAAGTAGGATACCTGATAATTCATAGTAAAGTCAAACTGTACAGATGCTATATACATACATGCTACTCCACAAACTTTTTATATATATACATATAAACATATATATACACACACACACTACAGTAAACTCCACCATGGCCTAACACTGACTTCTTTAAGGTCTTGTATGGTGAGCAACTTTCTTGATGCTGGCAGGCTCATAGGCCCCTTACGAATTTTTGTTAGCACACTAGCAAAAACTCACAACACAAGGTGCCCATGTCAGCGCTGTTCCTCCTTGTTTAAACTTAATTTCACTCAGTTGACTGTTGCTGATGAAATCATAGATACGCACTGACCCTGTGTGGCAAGGAGACAGTAAGAATTTTATTTCTTGCAACATCAATTACATGTTAAGATTTACAGAGAAATGTCTATTTATTTGAATGAAAAGCTGGATACAATGTTATTAGCTTTTCTCTTTGAGTATCAATTGCCTGCCTGGAAAGACATGACTGAGGGTTACAGGGTACCACAGCTAGCATGGTGCTCATGAACAAAACATCAGCTTTCTTCACTCTTTAATTAAAGGCTCCCAAGAGTTGTTGGGGCTGAGGGTTGTAAAAAAAAGTCCCATGCTGACCACCATGCATAATTTTCAAGCAATCACAGAACTGTGGCATACTGTAAGGAAAATGTGTACTGACAACACAGGAAAAGATAACACGCTATTGCTTGGGATTGCCTAGGGAGAAAAATATTTAAGTGGATGAAAATGGGAGATTGTCCAAAGAAAAGCCAGTTTCACCAGAGGTGAAATTAACAGATTCTTAGACACACATATTGGTCTGCATAAAATTCCATTCCAGCTGGCATATATCCTAAGTGTCATTTGCTCAGCTGGTAGGAGTTTGTCTTCAGGCTAGAAGAGCATGTACATTGTATAATACAGACAAATGCCAAGATACTGCTGACAAGAATTGAGTTTAAGACCTTGTAGCATTTTTTGAGAAGTGTAAATGACATTGTTAATGTTCTAGCCAGGGGTTCATCTTTAAAGCAAGATAAAGCTAACTGTGAGAGGCGTAAATTGCAAAATTTATATAAGTTTAAAAAATACGTCTATAATTACATTAGCTGTTGTTGAGAGCATGATAGCTATTGCATTTTCTAAGAAAGCCACAAATATTAATATTCACAATGACTTACACAATGCTAGAGACGTATGTAATTCCTTACAAAACAAAAATCCCAACACTTATCAATCCAGAGCCTTGAATACATGTGCTGTTATTCAAGCCAAATGTCTCATCTTTTCAGCTGTTCCTTCAGAACGAACAGAATTTACAAAGTTTCCCATAAAACTTCTCTTATTAAAATCCCAGGCTTTTAGGATGAAGCAGTCTTAATGCATTATTTGTCTTAACTATTAAAGAACTGATCCCAGGAATAATAATTGTCTGTAATGTGACTTTTCAAGAGCGAATACCTAACTTCAGTTCAAATCAGAATAGTTCCAAACCAAGCATCATTGTTCTTCAAAAACAATAATTACAGTGGTATGAGGGGAAAGGAATAGTATACTTACGGTCGAGAGCAGTGGTGGCCATAAGGTGTGTAACGGGAGAGACACTCATAGCCTCAATTCTTCCAGAGTGGAAGGTATACAGGCACTCTGGATCACGGGTCTGCAGTGCAAAACAGAAGAACTGAAATTCTGCTGCATTCTGGAGCTGCACTTAGAAGGTATTACAGCCACACCTACAGCAAACCTGAAAAACCTAGACAAGCGCTGTTTGTGTGAATAAAATTCAGCATGTATGAGGGACCTATATGCAATTCCCATGCCCCCTTTTTTTTTATTTAAATGTTCCTAGGGAGATTATCAGGAAAATTAGTGTAGGAACATTAAGCTCATTTAAAATTCCATCGTTTTCTGTGTGAAAATAAAGAGAAATGCCTTTCATGAAGTGATTTCAGACTTGGAATCAGTATTTTTCAAAAAAGCTGTTGCACTGAAGGCAAAGAAAATGCTCTCAAGCCTACGGCTTATGCTACCTTGGAAATCAATTCATCATCCAAGGAATTTTTGGTTTTGTTACACTTTTTTTTCATTAGTTTTTATAGTATGCTTTGTACATCTTTTATTTACCATAAAATTATTGGGACATAATTTTACCTGTTGCCAAAGAACTTTATTCCACTCAAAGGGATTTTTCCCATTTACTTTAATATGTTTGGGAGCAAAAATTAAATGCCCCCATTTTAACTGTGTCATCTATTTCTCCATCAAAAACATCTCCAGCAGTAACACTAATAACCAGTAGGATAAAACATGTGACATGCATTAACCTTCTCCTTGTTTTTCCTAGTTGTTTATATAATGTAGACACAACAGTAAGGATTGTTTCAAACACCTATCTAGATAAGATATATCAATACTCCTTGAACTAATTTCTTGCATCCATTCAACTTTTATTATCAGTTCATGAGGGAAAAAAAAAATCCTTTAAGGTAACCTGAATTTGGCAGCAAAATTTCAGGACTCAAAAATCAAATTATTTTTTATAACTCTGCACATCATTATAATCAATAACATTATAAAAAGGTATTTTTAAGAAAAAAAATGTTTCAGTAGTATAACTTTCAACTGCACAGCTTTACAAAACGTAAACTTAATTGCAAATGCATCCAGTATAGTTAAAGAAAGCTATTGCAAAGGAATTGAAGAAATCAGAAGAAAGAAAAAGAAAACAAACTTACCACATTTGAAAAAGTTAAATCCAGCTTCCAGATCGCTCCATTGGTGTCCTCAAGAAGAAAAAACAAAACACGTAATTTGAATATTTTCAAACTCAATTTGAATAAAATTGCCCATGGTAATTCCTTAAAAATGTCTTCATGATTATTACTGTGAAAATGAAATGACTAAATGTGGTGATGTTGGTCCTATCAGTCCTATCCATCAGTCCATGATAACAGAACTTGGACAATACCTTTTGACATTCTCCTGTTATGTAATTCTGGCTCTGAAAGCCAAAGTCTCACGTGTTACTATACACTGAAAATATAGCATAGCATAGCTCAACTCAGTTGGAAGGGACCTACAAGGATCATCTAAGTCCAACCGCCTGACCACTTCAGGGCTGACCAAAAGCTAAAGCATATTATTAAGGGCATTGTCCAAATGCCTCTTAAACACCATCAGGCATGGGGCATCAACCACCTCTCTAGGAAGCCTGTTCCTAGTGTTTTAAGGAAGAAGATTTTATATTTTTGAAGAAGATTATATATATATATATATATATAAAGAAGAAGACTGAATTCTACCAACAAGAAATGTACTGATCTGCAATGGACTCCTGCTGTTACTTAACATCACCTCCCTCATTCCATGCTTCTCCACAGAAATGTACGTACATGAGTGTATCTTACCTGAGCATACCAAACAGGTTGTCCACAGTCATGAACTTTTGACATGAAACTCAGGCTGACGTTCCTGCCGACATGAAGTTCATTCATAGGCTCCACCTCCAGTAACCCTGTATCATCCACCGAATCAGCAGCATCTATTATCTCAAAGTTCCACACCTTCATGGCGTTGGAAATATGAATAAAAAGGGGTGTGTGTGTGTGGTAATAAGGCCAAGTTATGTTTTCATACACAATAAATATGGAAATTTGTAATTCTAAGAAACCAGAGGAGCAGAGATTCTACATGAAGAGCGTGAAACTTGTCATATCTGCCTCGCTGGTTTGAATGTAACCTAAAACAGTGAAAATTGGCAACTATTATCTGATACATTTGGGTGCAATGCAAAGTCACGTAAAAGTTCTCTGTCCAATGCTGAAACACCAGTAGCTTAAATTCAGCCCTGGCACTAGCAGAGCTACACATGGCAGCCTTGGAACTAGAGAGGGTAAATGATATCTGTGTCCTCTCGGCATTGCTCATACTGAGGCAGCACAGAAGAATGTGAAATCTAACACATCCATGTTCTGCTTTGCGGGATAAGGACAAGACATCATTTGGCACCCTTCTAACCGAGTGAATTTTCCTAATGGGGTAACATTGCTTTATAAAACACAACAACTGCTCTAGCATGTTTGAAACCCTCCACTGTCCCATCCACAGGACAGCTTCCCGTTGATTACTTGGGGTCTTTCACATATCAGCATATACACTGTCTTCCCTTAAAGAGCAGGAAAACAAGACTTCAAAATTCTTGACAACTGACAGGTGAGATCAGAAACTGGCATATGGATACAGCAAACTTTTTACCTTAATTTCTAGAATTATATGTTAATTTCAGAATGTTTTTTCTTGTAATTGTTCTTCTATTTCAGTATATGTATCTCTGAGATGCTAGTTAATTTCTATGTAACTTTAACATTAATAATCTGAGCTTTCAAATATTCAGAAAATTAATTTCAAATATCGCTGTAGCTTATCCTTCAATATAACAACCACTGTATTAATAGGTCTGAAAATTATAAAGATTAACAAAAACTACACACACAAAAAGTTAGAATGCAGACAAAAACAAAGTTGTTAGACAATCACTGAAAATATTTTGATTTACAAGAGTAAAAGGTGATTTATTCACTACTATTAAACAGAGAATGTTGTGTGAACATGATCCAATTCAAACATATACACTATGGAGATGTGCTTATATTCTGTTTGTTCTAAAAATTTATCCTCAAAGAAGCTGCACTGCAAAATTGCCTCCAAAAATAAGCCCTGGTAAAGAAAAAAACCGTCACATTTACCTGCTGACCACAAATTCACACACCTAAAGGCAGAGCAGAAGAAAAACTCACCCGAATGAAGCCATCTTTTCCAACAGTGACAAGTTCTCCCTCATCCAGAACTATCTGGCTGACAGGGCCACTGTGACAGGGCTTGTGTCCAGCTCGACAGAGCTCCACTTTAATGAGCCCCCCTTCCCAAAGCAGCAAGTTGCCCCACTCAGTCCCTGAGATAACCTTCAATGAAAATGAAGATAAGCACATAAGCACCTGCACTTAACCACGCAGAAACACTGGCATGAATCTGGTTAACATTTGTGGCTTCCTTCCATGAAAGCAATAGATCGATAGCAATCTACAGATATTTGCAAGAGAAAGTGTAAAGGGTGAGAAGATTCAACTTTTTAGCAATCTGACATAATTTACATGCACTGAAATGGTTAAAGATTAGGGCTAACAGTCTTTGTATTTCTTTACACTAATGTTTTCACTAGCCCATTAGAGGAGGCTCAGCTCCAAGCCAACAGAGACATATTGTCTGGGAATTACAGTACTGACTGCACTTTTCAATTATTACAAAACAAGACAGGTTTTTGGCAAATTAATGTCAATATTAGCTTATCAGAGCAGTGCATCAAGGGTCTAAATCAAAACACTTAGAAGCAAATAGCGATTCTCCAACTTACTCAGCAGACTTTATATCAAAACCTGAGAGGGAACATAAAATCAATTAAGCTTTTTCTTTCTTACCTTCCCATCAGGCAGCGCCACGTAACCTATAATGTCGGTCACTGCTGTTTTTCCAAACCTGCCCAAAGCTCCTTGTAACTTGAGACCAGTGAACGTGAGAGCCATCTTCCAGAACCTGAACATAAAAAAAAAAACCCATCCCTCTCTGATACAAGGCTTCTTCAACACACTCTTCAGTCCCTCGCAGACATTGTAATAATCTTACCCGGGATGCCTCTGAGATAAAAGCCATTCAATTATTACTCTTTTTCACAGAAAGCCTTGGGTTTTTTCTTTTGAAAATGAGATAAAGCTTTGTAGCTACACAAATATTTCCTTACACTACCCCTGTGAAAAAGCTAGAAAAAGGATTTGGAATGGGCAGAATGAAGATTAAACTACTATTTATAATTTCTAAGTGTAAAATGCATAGCTACACCTTTCCAGCTGCAGCCAATGCATGTAGTTGGGGATATGCGTTTTACTCATCTCCAGTGTATGATGCTCAGCCTTGTAAATCCAAGGGACTAAGGTCTTCATGGAATTTCATGCAAGTACCCCCATGAATTTCAGCTTGACTACAAAATCTCAATGACACCAAGGTTTTATCCTAGATCTTCATGGCTATTTCTATTTAATCATTGTATTTTTATCAGTATAAAATATAACTTTATATTACTGAATTACAGAAAAAATTAATACCTACTGCAATTAGGGATGTTTCACTGTCAGTATAAAATATAACTTCATATTACTGCATTACAGAAAAAATTAATACCTACTGCAATTAGGGATGTTTCACTGTGTTGCAGGACACATCACATTTAAGACAGGTGTTGGAAAATGAGACCACATTTGGGTGAGAGGTCATGTTTACCATGTTATAAAAGCCATGTCAGAGTTTATTGATAGTTTATTGATTCAAAAGAAAGTTTATAAGAGTTTTGTCCGATTTCCATAATGTATTCTAAGCCACATTTTGGGGGGCTGAAAAAGCCATTTGCTATTGCAACCAAACTATATAACAAACCTCAGATTTTGATCTGATTCCTCTGTTAAAATTCAAAGAAACTTTAGATGCGTTGTAATTTTAAAGGTATAATTTCTATTACAACAGCATCCAACTCATATCTTAAGTTTCTGCTGTGTTAACATTGAACACTAGATAAATACAGAACACACAACTAATCCCTGTCCCAAAAGTTGTGGCTTATTTTTTATTACAAAAGTATCCATGAACTTACCAGAGAAGGGCGTGCATGGAAGCCTATCTTTTGTAAAGCTTCCTTGCAGTTTTTTGGTGGTATCAGAAGGTTTCTGATCCATAACTTGGCAACCACTTTTAACGGCTGCCCAAACAGCAGATGTGTTCAAGAGACCAAAGGTAGGAAGCTCAGAAGGCACAGGAGGCATATATGCTATGTTACCAGCAAGAAGGCATATAGATAGATAGATAGATAGATAGATAGATAGATAGATAGATAGATAGATAGATAGATAGATAGATATAGATATCTTTTATTACTTCTCTCCAGTACTTGTTGAAATTACAAGAATGGAGCCACTGGCACCAACACTCAACATCAAGCATTATCCTTTCTGGACAGCAAAAGTGTTAAAAGACTTGGTGACTGGCTGAAAGACTTCTACCTATTCTGAATTTAGAGGTTATATTTATTTATTAATTCTATTCTGTAAATGTACCTGATGTGTCCTGCCCCAGATGTAGTTAGTTGCTCCTCATTACCAGCTGAAAATGTGACCTTGTAAACATCCTGTGAAAAAGCTTTTGACCTCGACACAATCTTTTCTTGTTTCCAGTCCCAGATAGTCAGCGTGTAGTCAGGGCTGCTTCCAACACTGGCCAGCAAAGTGCCAGCATGATTGAAATCGCCAAAAACATAGGCTTCCTCTGTTCCACCTGAAGAACCATACAAGCAACATTTTTTTCACTAGGTAATAGCTCTCAGTTGGCTATTCCTACTAAACAAAATTTTCCTCCCCTGCAATAATGAAAAAGCTTGAATCCATTGTTTCCTATTCTGCTGTGAAGGACCAAAAGGTTGTATTTCCTTCTAAACTTGAAGTGACCCACTACTCCATCTGCTGGGATCTATGAACACTGGCCCATTTGTGTAAAATGAAAATAGAACTTTTTACACTACCTCGCAGTATTCTGTAGGGCCTCAGTGAAGGATACTCGTAGATGATGAGGTTTGGCTTCTTTCCTTTTTCTCCTACTGCAAAGTACTGCTTAGTAGGGTGTGCCTTGAAAAAGCAAAAGTCCCGTTGCATGCTGTAATGACACTTTTGTCTCTGTCCTACTAGTTACTGAGTTATTGTATTTACTCACTCATTAGTCAAAAGATATTGCTTTAAATACTAGGTTGCATTTTTCTGTGCATTTATTCTGAACAACTGTCAATCTATTGCTCAACATCAGAATGAAGCCATTATGCACATAAAATGGTAAAACCATTATGCACACAAAATGGTATATTACGCATGTAATGTGGAACCATAACTAACTGTGAAATAATTTGCTTTATTATTCATTCTTTTATTATTCCTACTTCACTCAACCCAACAGCTGCTCTCTCCACAGCAGCATTTGCATCAGCAGCCATCTACTTCAGCAGAAAAGCCATCCTCAATGGCATGGTTCTGAAGACGTAAAGACGTACTATGATTCCCCAGAAAAGGCTGCTTACAATGGGGCAGAACAGCCTGAGGCCGATATTCCAAAAGCCTTGTTCATGGGGAATGAAACTGAGAGATGGCAGAGCCATTCACAGGGTAAGATGCTTCAAATCCAGAGATAGCATTTGAGAGTCCAAACTCTCGGTAAGAGTTTACTAGAGTGAAACCAGATACATTTTCTCTTCATTTGTTTAGGAACTCGATTTTCTACATTTTAACTGCAAGCAAGACTCTACTAGTATCAGCTGTGACTAGGAAGATGAAGTGTTTAAAAAAAAAAAAGTAAAAAAAAGTGGTTGATATGAGCCAAATATTTCAATAAGCTTGTAATAGTGCTAAAAATTAATCCCAGATGGCACTTGTCCGTTCTTTAAGGTACCTGAGCCTGGGACTGAAGTATGCAGATATTTGTCCTCTGCCAATTACCAGTGGGATGAGTAGCCTACGATGCCTGGTCCACACATTCTTTAATCAATATCATATTTTCTTATGTATACGCATGTGCAACTGTAGAAATCTCCCATCAGGCAACCAAGCAAACATTTAATTTCTAGAAAATGACTAACATCTTAAAACAAGAAACAAAAGCCATACTGTGATAAACCCAATTCCACCACCGCTGCTGCTCCGGAGATAACTCTGAGACTTAGTTTTCAGGTCCTGGAGCACCACCTGGTTGCCTGCTATATACAGCAGTGTTTGGCTATCCATCATCAGCAGGTTTACATTTCTGGTGCAGTCGTATCCAAAAGAATGTCTGGGAACAGTTCAATAAGGAAAAGATTTGATAGTAAACTTTTCTAGAAAGCCAGTAAGTGGCTAGAAATGCTTAAACCAAACCTGAAACAGGAATATTGGAACGGGTGACTAAAAGCCTGATGGTAGGAAATCATTTTGTTCAGTATACAGTGAAGGTAAAATATATCAAGCCCCTATAACTGAGAGGAAGGCACAAGTGAAGACCTTCTGAAGTTCATATTCCATCCTTTCATTTCCACTACAAAGCACACCCCTTGGCTCTGCTGGATCCTTAAGGGCTGCAAGGAATTCATATTCTACCGGTGTTCTCTTTTCAAACAAAATGTAAGAAACATGCATCAGATTATTAGGAACTGTTCCACAGGGAAGAGACCAAATTAAAGAAGTGCTCAAGCTCACTTCCCTAAAAGTTTACAGGCAGACGCAGAGAAGGGAAAATCCTGTCTTCAGAAGCAACCACGTCTGCAGAGGAAACCACCAGCACATGTGAAAGTCACATATCATAGTCTATTTGACCATACCTAGCAAAGGACTTATTGTAGCTCTTAGTTGATGGGCATCACTTCCTTCATTCTACCAGTGTAGGTCTTCTGGGCCGAAGGCTACAAATCTACCTGGCTTCTTCCTCATTTCTCCCTTAGTAGTTCTGTGAGGAATTATGAGGTACACAGCTGCTCTTCTCCTGCCCTCCCCTCAGCTTCTTGGGGAACACCAGTGTGGCTACACAGAAAGGGAGAGCTTTGCAGGGGACATTCTTAGGCTAGTCTTCAGCCTGGTCACGTCACCTTGTCCATGACCTAGTTCTACAAGAGTACTTAGAACAGTAAGCATCACGTCCAGTAAGAAATGTTTATGAGGTCAAGACAACATTTAGGATTAAATTCACCCAGAACCATAAGTGGTCAGGATTCTTATCTGTGTCTCAAGCAAAGGTATCCCAGTAATGCCACATAGGCTACTCCAAATTAGACAAGTACAATTTTAAGAACACATATTAAATATCTTTAGCTTTAAATTTGCACAGCCTCAACAGAAAGGATACTTAAGAGTAAGAAGGTTAATGGGTATCCCAGAGTCGTCAGTGACAAATGGCCGTGAATATATATCTTCATACTTATAGAAGAAAGCTTCTGGTATTTTCTTTTCTACCTTCTCAGGCCTTTTTTGTGCCTCTGTGGGTACTTCACTATTATCGCATTCTTCCAAATCACCTTCTGCATCTCAGAAGAGGGAACATAATGGAAATTTATATTCACCAGAAATTTTAGGCTCCTTGCTGATATTTGCACCTAACTGCAAAAGGAAAGGATTCACACATTCTTTGCCTCCTTTGACAGAGTAATAGGTGTTCCATAGCTCAAACCAGGGGTACCATGTCTTAGTAACAATTTGTCCTGAACAGTCTGTAACAAGCACTCCCTCAGGCTTTTAAAAACTTGACTGTGAATATCCAAAAATGAAGAATTTACATTCTCAAAAATTTTTGCCTTTTTTAAAAACATTCAGTTTAACACTCAAGACTTAGTTCAAGATTTGCTTGGTGTTTCGGTCTCAGCTTTAGAAACCAAATGAAGTTTACAGTGTCTTTTTTCAGTAGCTATTGAACACACATCATTATACAAAACAATTAGTAAAAACACATACAACAGACCACCAGAAGACACCAGTGTTCTCAAAAAGGCATACTGCTAATGTGTGACCCACTGCAGTTCTCCGCTGGACTGCAGTGCAGAATTACTGTCAACTTGACTTCCAACTGGTCATAAGCACTTGTTAAAAGTACTTTTCAGTTTGATACCTCAGATCAAATCCCCATTACCTATTTTGTAAGCTTTTCACCCTGTCTCGATTTTTTTCTCTCCTAGGTGTTCTATGAAAAACAATCAAAGGGGTCACAGACAGCCATGGGAAAGAGCAAAATAAAGTACAGAAGGTAAGCCAATGGAAAGGGAGCAGAGAAACTCAGTCACTGTAACTTGATGGCACCGGCCTGAGATGTTCCTAACAGTAACAGTGAAAAAATGAAAAACTAGAAAGTAGTGGGGTTTATAAGTTCATGCCAACATCTCCCCAGTGGAAAGCAATACTCACCAATGCTCTCAGTGTCTGATTCCACTTCTTCCTCCTGTTCCTCTGGAGCTGGTGATTCCTTTGGAAAACTAGTTTTGCTTTCTTCTGCAAAGGACAATTGGTATCACACTTGTAGGTATTAATTCCTTTGACTAATTTGCTTATATATGCCATGTTAAATAAATACATAGTTCTGCAGTAGTAAAAAAAAAATCCCTTCAGTCCAACAATGGACTTCCTGCTTTTCAGAATTAATTGTAGGGAGAAGTCTGCTTTCAAAAAAATGTAATTTAAAAGTTAGGGGAAGGAAAGACACACAACCTATAACAGGAAAAAGGTATAACAGGAAGATCAAACAAGTGCCAGAAGTAATGCACCAGCATAAGCATCAAAAAATCCATCCAAAGCTGCACAGGAGACTCACTAGTGGGTTTTGTTATCCATGGTACCTAGATCTAGTGTGTTAGATGGCATGCAGAACATCTGAAATAAGACACTGGACAGGCATTCCAAGTAAAAAAGATGTTAAAATAAGAAATCACAGAATCATAAATACAAGTCTTTGACTGGAAGAGACTGGTGTAGTTAATGAATTGTTTGCAGTACTAGCTACAGAGACAGGTTTGAGCAGCAAAATTTTTCAGGGAGACACTTTGGGGGCTGAGGGACAGTGGGAATTATAGACACCGCAGCCAGCCCAGAAATTCACTGGAAGGGGTCATCTTTGACCAGAGTCAAAATGAAATGTGGCAACACCAAGAGCAGTAACTGAAGATGAACACTTACTAATAAGGAAGGGGTGAGTGTTGGGAGAAGCCAGAAGCTCCTGTAGGTTCAGTATCGAAATCACTATGTAATAGCAGGAAGTACTCACGGACACCACTGTCATCTGCCTGTGCACCTTCTGCTGGCTTCTCATCGGCTCCCTCGTGTTCCCTTCGAAAAGATGGCATGTCTTCTTTGCCTGGTGGTCATGAAGAAGAACATTTAGTATTTTTGCCTTCATCTGCCATTTAGACCATTTTCATTTCCTCTCAAATGCTTTGAGATTCCCAAAGATGATATTTGTGTTCAAACGTACATTTTCGTACAAATTGTGTACAAATATGGATAACCCAAAGATACGTCCTACTTTGTAGGGTGAATTAATTGGCTCAGGTCTTAGGACTCCAGGCTCTGCATACATTGCCATAGAAAGACTTTCATCTAAATACTGTGTAACGGGAAACTGACAACTGATTTAGGTGTTTTGGGCTTCTCTTTAATACACTGGGGGAGATTTGGGTTTGAGACAACAAGGCTATTCCTTGAAAAAAATATCAGGAGATAGATATTCTGAGATCATCTCATATCTGAATAGAGAAGAAGGAGATGAATCTAAGAAAAAAGGACTTTCTTCAAAACATGCTATATTCATGAAATGTGAATTAATAAAATTAACACAATTTAAAAAACTTTAAACAGCTTAACTAAACCTCCCAGAAATTTTTCAGCTTTCAGACTATCATTTTCAGAGTGCTACAATTTCACTAGTTACCATTGTCCTCTGGAGTGGGAAAGATCCAAACTTTTTCAAACAAAACCCAACACATTGATCACTTATATATAAGTCTCTGAAAGAAGCGAAAAAGCACAAGCATTGCTCTTATTCTAAATGTGTTCCACCTTTTGGTTTTAAACACGGTCTCCATTTCCAAATAAAACACGTCAAAATGAACACAGGAGAAATTCTGTATGAATACTACTGCTATAAAATACTATCAGAAAATTCATTAGTTGAATATAAAGAAACCTAAATATTCAGAATAACAAATATAGACAGCATGCAAATGAATCTCTTTTTATGTGTAAGTGTGACTCTGATACCAAGAAAAAGTCCCTAAAAATGCATTTCCCATTTCTGGCTTTGGGTCAGAATCCATTTAGGAAAAGATATTTTGAGACATTTCAGACTTTTCAGGTATTTCAGGAAAGGCAAAGTGTCCAAACTTAATGCCACCCATCAGAAGGACAGTGAGGGCAAAAAAATATTATAGTCATGTCATTCTTGTCATTACATAGCCAACCTGCCCTACTCAAGCTTCATCCAAAGGTTCCAAGTCTCTGCCAGAGTCTGAGTTCCCTGCATAATTTCATCTAAGAATTAAAATGAGCTTTTACCCCTCAGGAATGCTGAGAAAAACTTGAAAATAGACATGCAGAAAGTTTGATTTGCAGAAAACAAATCAAAAGACAACAACTGCAATATATCTCAATATATTTAAATGAAAATAATGATTTTTTAATGGTGTAACAGAACTGATATCACTGAAGTTGAAGAAATAGTTACAGACTAGTTGCATAAATATATAGTGGAGTGTTCAGAGACCTGAATTCTAATTCCAAACCCGGTAATGACGTCTACAATTTGTATCAGCCATTTCACCTCTGGCTGTCTCAGTTATCTCTTGTGAAAAATGAGATAATAATACTTACCCATCTTAGCAAAGTGTTTTGATATCCATAGAGAAAAGTGCTATAAAATTTCAAATTATTCTAACTAATTAGCAATCATTTATCTTCTAAAAATTAAGACTATCATAGTTTTCATTATAAATTAATTCCTATCTGGAAAATGCTTTAGGCTGAACAAGGGTATGAACATTTCCGCCTGCGTTGATAGCTGGGTTCTAGTTAAAGAAAGCTATTGCAACCTTCACTGCGCATATTACTGTGAGAACATTCAAGCACTGTACCAAAACAAATTTTGAATTTAAAGACTCAGGGGAGGCTCAAGGGGAGGACATGTCTACTTTGATTGCAGATTCTGGGGTTTATCAGTTGGCAGATCCAGAAAAGTTTTGTGTAGGTTCACTGTGATAAAGGCATGCATCCCTCTGAATGTTGATTTTCTTCTCCTGTATATTTTTTTGTTGTTGCTGAGACAGATTTCCTAAATCAGCAAGAATTAAGGGGTTTGATACTAAAAACCAAGATAGCAGCAAGTAGAACTGGTGTGACAGTTCTAGTGGGGAAAAAAATAGTTAGCAATCAGAAATGTTTGCCTACCCTAATGATACAGTATGCTTGACCAGGGCAGTATTCCCACACACACACCCCCAACCCAGTCCTAGTAATTCAAGATACTGGCTTGAAACACTATACCAGATCCACACCAGATCCACTATTTAGCTTTCTAAGAAGTCACTCAGGAGTGAGTTTAGATTTTCCTTATTTCAGTGGCCAGTGCTACAAGCTGTGAATTTCAGCAAAGTTTCATTTTCTTTCAAATTGCCTTTCTCTTAGCGATGTTCTCAAAAGCCACAGCTCACCTCAGAATGGAGAAATGCGTTCATTTGGGTAGATTTGTTCAATTATTTCAAAACTAAGATGTTTCTTGGCAATTTTGCTGTCACACAAAATCCTCATATATATAGGAGCTTCTCAAATTCTCAGTAAATTTGGACATTAAGAGATTTCTCATCTCAAACAACCATCTCATTTATTCAAAATGCAGGATAATTAAATCAAATAGGTGTTTGTTTTGTAACACATAAACAAATTCACTGAGATTACACTTTTTTTTTTTTGTCATACTACATTTTTCTTCTTTCCAGAAAAAAAAAAAGGTGTTTAAATGTGTAAGCTTCATAAATGTACTGTGTGCATTAATAAATCTAGAAACTGAACGTATTTAGTAGTTATTCTTGTAAGCTGTCTCTGCCCCACCATTAACTGTGTGACTGTGCTTAGAAGACATCAGCTATCTCACCTCAGCTTTGATATCTACAGCAGGGTGATAATCAGTTTTGTCTGCTAATTCAGGATATGTAGAAACAGGGAACTATCACTGCAGAACATAACTGCAGTGATATCAGTACTAGTAATAAGCAAAAGATTAAAAATTCATCTCTACACTGCGCTACTTCTGCAGGATTTCATTTTTTGGTTCACTCAAAAATGTGCAATTTTTTGTAGAAAAGCTTAGGCCACCGGTGGGCTTGGTGTGGGTGTGTGGAGGGAAAAGTCTCTTGTTCTTTCCTTCAGGACAGATTGTCTTCTATATTATTCCTTTACTTGTCTTTACTCCACGTGAAGGAACTCAGTTAGTGTCGGGACTTTGTTTTGCTTTTTTGCTTCCAATCCTGACTCCTCTTAGCACCACACTATGAGCCTTAGGAGCTACACTCCAACTTTCTGGCCTGGGGGTAACACCAGCCTAAAATGATGACTGCAATGTTCGGCTATCCTGAGGGTGTTTGCTATGAGGAATTACATATCAATCAGCTCTTCCAGGCTGAGGCATCTTCTTCAAGTCTAGCTCTGTTTTGGATGTGCCAGATTTCTTCCCATTTGCCAAGTTCTAATTGTTTAACTCATCTTCAGACACAGTCTGCTCAGCAGTTTTTTCTAATTCTTCCATTTCTTTATGAAAAACAGCACGCCATCGAACAACTCTCAGCATTCCTTTCAGCCTTCAGACCACATCAGAGTGCATCAGGAATTTACTAGGCTGCTGCTGAGCACAACATGTGCAAGCAGTGGAGTTTTGCAGAACTTACTTTCATTCAAAAAAATGTAAAGTCTTTTAGTCCTTATATACACAAGGAAAAATAGCCAAGCCTAAATCAGGCATAGTTATCCAGTGCCATTCATCACTATCAGTCAGCATTACTACAAAATTAGTAATAGAAGTCAGTTTTAGACAACCAACCCAAAATGCCAAGGAAGCCATTTTTTGCACTAGGCAATATTGCTGCCTCGTACAATAGCTAGAAGACTTGAGAGGAAGGAGAATAACAGAAGACATCAATTCTCACAGCAGTTAAGTATATAAAATATTTACTAGTCAGAGACTGAGACAGCAAGGATAAAGCTACAAAGCAGGATCTAGACACATCATCTTTATCACAGCCCCATTGCCTGTTCCCCCCCACCATCAGAGAGAGGGAAGAAGTGGCCAGGAGAGCCCTGATTAGAACCTATCACTATGTAGCACGCATTCAAAATATTTTCCTATAAAATTAGGAGAAATAAAACCCCAGCTCTAATTTCCAACCTTACAGCTAAAGTATTTCTCTGCACGAGCCAGATGTCCTAACTCTGCCTCATGCAAGCAAAAGTTTAAAGTCTCTTGAAGTCTGCCTTGTGAATAAAGGTTACCAGGTTTTTATTGAGCAGAAACAGGAACGGGTGACCATCACCACAGTTACTTATTAACTTACAGTATGAAGGAAAAACATAAAAGTGAACCTGAGAACAACACTAAAAACACAACAGGTAATAAAATGAACAGCCGCACACATGGTAAAGCAAAACCAACAAGCCCCGCATTTCAAATGAAGTATGGGATGGTCTATCCCAGCTGCGGAACATTCCTCCCTCCTTCGCTTTCCTGAAGCTAGGCATCTACATGAGAATAAAGGCTTTTCTTTTCCAAAAGTCCCTGTGTGGGAAGACTGGTACCACACAGCCTCTGGCAGGCAGAGGCGATGGCAGCGGCCTTGCACAGAGGTGCAGGCCCAGCACCAGGCCCGACCCTCTGCCACAGCCGCCTTTTGCCGGACACCGGGGAAGGGCCGCGGCGGGGCAGAACACCCCGTGACAGGCTGCTCTGCGGGGGCCAGCGACGGGGCTGGCAGGGGACACCTGGAGCTTCTCAGGGAGAGCAGGAGAGGGCCCCTCCGAGGAGCCACGGGGAGGGTGCCACAGAGGGGCGCAGCGAGATGCCCGGCACCGGGCGGCGTCGGGCGCATGAGGAGCGGGATTGCTACCGGGGGCAGGTCCGCGGGGGCCACAGGGAGGCCTGCGGACCCCCCGGGAGGCGATGCGGGCCCGTGCGGGGCCGCAGCGGTCCCTGACCTTCCCCACCACGCCGTACCTGAGGCCGCCTCCATCGCGGCGTTAACGGTTTCCAGGCAACCGGCCGCGCGGCGCGCAGAGCGCTCCGGGAGCTGCGGCGGGGGCGGGGCGAGGGGCGGGGCGAGGGGCGGGGGCTACGCCGGGCAGCGGCGGGGCGGCGGCTGAACGGCCGGGGCTGGGGCGGAACCACCGTTCCGCTACAAACCGCAGGGGCTGCCGGCTGGGGGTGGCGGGGGGGTTTCTCCAGGTGAATCTCTTTTGGTCACCGTTGCGGTCTCCTCAAAATCAGCGGGAAAGTAAAGCGGCCTCGGCAGCTTTCTGCCCGCAGCGCGCAGCAGGTGCCGCGGCCGGTTGCGGCGTGTTTCCCCGGGCGGCGGCGCTCAGGCGGAACGTGCCTGTGTCCGTGCCCCCACGTACACCTGCGGGCGCGGTTTTTATATAAACCCACTCTTTAAAGCCGTTTCTGAAGCTGGCGGCCGGCGTGCTGTCCGGCTTGGCGGCGCAGGGAGGCGCACCTGCCGGCAGGGCGGGCGGGGGCGGCGGGGGGAGGGGACTGCGGCCGGCGGCCCTGGGACAGGTGCCACCGGATGGGGAGGGCCCGTGGGCGCGGTGGGGTGGCCCGGCGCGACGGCCCCGGGCGGGCGGAGGAGGCCGCGCCATGGCCCCGCTCGGGCGCTGCCGGTGGGCGCTGCTGCTGGCCTGGCTGCCGGCCGGTGAGTGTGGGCCGCCCTGGGACACCCCTGTGGCACACGGGGGCCGCGGCCCAGGAGGCGCCCGCGGGTTGTGCCCGGGTTAACGTGGTGCGGCGAGGGGAAGGGGCGGCCTGGGCCGGTCGGGCGTTGTTCCCCCCCTTGGAGCCCTTCCCTGGCCGGGGGGCGCGGGGCTTTGCCGAGCTCGGCGCGGAGGCCGTGCGAGCGGGGCTGGGCTGCCCCAGGGGCGCGGCTCGCCGCTCTCCCAGGAGGAAGCGGCCGCTGCTTCCTGGCGGCCTCCAGCATGGCTCCCGTGCGGCCAGCGTGGGCCTGACCGAGCGGGGCCGGCGAACTGCGGGGGCTCGTCACATGCACCCACCCCGGCCTTTGCTGCTGGCTCAGCAGCCCCAGCCTCTTCGGGGATCTGGTGTAGCCGCAGTGCTTCCATGCCCGCTGGATACGCGCTTGTATGGAGGGCAGGAGCTCACCTCCGTGTCCACCAGCGGCCTCCAGCAAGCAGAGCCCTTTCTGCCAAGCTTTCTGACCTCCTGTAGAAAATACAGTGATCGTTTTGCCTCTTGGATGCTTGGGTCTTTCCTGATGATTTAGCTCTAAGCACCAAAGTTCAGTTTTTCACACAGATTCCGTGTCCACCAGCGGCCTCCAGCAAGCAGAGCCCTTTCTGCCAAGCTTTGCGGGTCGCCTGATGGTTTCTGACCTCCTGTAGGAATACAGTGATCGTTTTGCCTCTTGGATGCTTGGGTCTTTCCTGATGATTTAGCTTTAAACACCAAAGTTCAGTTTTTCATAGAGAACCAGTAAAAGCAGCAAAAAAATAAGGAGGTATGCTTGTTGAGTGTCTTGCTTGCCAGCTGCATTCCTGCAGGACATTCTGGCTAGAACTTGGCCTCGCTGGCTCTGAAGGTTAGTGTCTTCAATGTGAAGCTGCCTTCAGTGAGGTAGCCATGCCTCACTAGGTTGGTAGTGTCCGGATTTTTTCTTCCAGACCAGGATAAGGACAGCAACATGCAACGGAGTAATGCAGTCCAAGTTTAAGAACTAGACTTAATTTCGCAACTTCTCAGTTTTCTTGGAGGAGGTTAGTATGAAACATCAGGTGTGCAGAGCTAGCCAACTGTCCTCTGGTGAGAACAGCAGGGTTTTAACTTCTTTAGAAAATATGGAACTTCCCTTTCACTCTGACTCTTCTGCAGAACAAAGGTATGAGAAAGGATCCCTTTCATAAAAAGCTTTGGTTTCTGTTAGTGAAAAGCACGTAGTGACTTTGAGTATTTTATTCTTGCCAGAAAGATACTGCTGTAGGAAACCCATGGAAAATCTGGTGTTTCCGTGAGCCTCAACAGGTCAAAATTCATATGGGAGTTCATTTAATTGACAAAGAGATCAAGGTTTTGACAAGATTCAGAGTTCGGATTTTGGGTTGGTTTCTTCTGATTTCCTGCGGTAAGAGCCTGTGGGTCAGCTTTTTCACAAGTACAGTGCTCTTAAATAAGAGCAACTGTAAGTACCTGTCACCAGTCTGGACTTTACAGCATTGTAAAGATGACAGATCCTTGGTTTTCCTAGAGGTTTGTACAGCCGCTGGTATTTCTGTGTGTAAGTGCATGTGTGTATATTTCATTTTTCAGAAGAGCCTTGCATTCAGAGTTTGCCCTGGTCCTTTCTGTGCTTGTGTGGTATTTTTAAGACAAATGAGTTCGGTCTGCCTGTGCTTTGGGTTAGCTGACTGGGAGCCCATTTCAAACCAGAAACTGGGCAAGTACTGCGGAATTACTTGTTGAGGCAGCGTTGCACCTCTGCAGCATGTTTTCCACTGGGTAGAAACCGAGTGAGCTCATATTTGACTGGAACATACTGTGGAGGTGCAGCCTCAGAGGACACTGAAAGAATGATGCTTGCAGTTTTGATCCAGATGTTACTACATGGTCCCTTGTTCCCTTGCTGTCATCCTGAAAACATGGAGGAGAGGGAAAGTCTTTAAGTACGCAATAAAATTGAGTGTTGGTTCATGGCAACCCTTTTCCAAGCCTCCCCCTTTCTTTCCCTCCTTTCCTGCTGTCATGCTCCCTGGCTTAGAAGCAACTAGCACACTGGAACACTCACCCTGTTCTCTGAGGTGTATTCCAGATCAAGCATCCCACACTTGCTCTGCACTGTTTGTATTCCCTTATCAAAGGCCATTGGTGATAACTTCACTATTGTTAATGACAAACACAACTTACTGTATTATCAAAGTTTGAATAAGATAGATATGTCTGGAGTGTGGCTGAAATAAAAGCATAGCTTGTGGGAAACCTCGTAAAACTTTCCTCAGTGGGTGCAGCTGCTTGGATAGAAAATGCTGTGGAGGTTGTTACAGATGAGTTCAAAACATACATAACAATAGCTTCACTAAAAAGGGGAAAAAAAGGGGGTAATTGATGTGTGTTGTTTCAAAGTGGCAATACACAGGTGTTTAACTATGATGCTACAGCCCTGTAGTTGTATTGTCTTAATCCTGGTCACCCCTACATAACGTTTTGATGACCATCTTAGCGAGACCTTGATAAAATTCATTTGGTGTTTATAGGAATGGATGGCACTGCAGAACGTTTCTGGTTACGATGACAAGCCAAGGCCGTCCCATCCTGTGCGCTTCTGGGCCCAGCAAATTATCTCCCTCAGCTTGGAGGGACAGTTTTCCCCTGCAGAAGGAGAACACAGAGTGATGTGCTACATAATGGCTACTAATAGTTGCTTTGGAGAAAATAATTTGGTCCATACGGCAGGCCGATGTGTCTGGCTTAAGCTGCCTTCTGTCAGAGAGAGGTGGACTCACGTTCTTACCAGGGTTTGTAACTCTCCGTGGCTTCAGCAGAGGGGCTGGTGAGGTCTGCAGGTGCAGGTCCTGGATGAAGCTGAGGGAGATGTACTTCAGTTGTTGGTCTGGCGCAGAGTGAAGGTTGCGATGCGAAGTCTGTTCCTGCAGGCTGACTGCCTTCTGTGTTCTCATTTGCAGGTTGCCTCTCCCTCCTGGTGACAGTGCAGGATATTGAGCGTTATACCACTTTATTCGCCACTGTTGTCCTCAAATGTGACTATAGCACCTCAGCTCAGCTGCAGGACGTGGTGGTGACCTGGCGCTTCAAATCCTTCTGCAAGGACCCCATCTTTGACTACTACTCAGTCTGTAAGTGTCAGGCTTGTCCACTAAGGATTACCTCTTCAAATGGAAAGGAGGGGGAAGGTGTTCTTACTGGGTAATACAGGCTTTTGACCTCTTCCTGCCCACAAACCAGGTCGGGTGGTGATATTTCCCTGCGCTCCAAGAAAAAATAGGTCACGTCTTTATTTCCTTTGCAAAGTCAAGGCTTGATGATGTGATGTTGTAGAAATCCCAGCCAAAGCAGCTAATTTGTCCTCCTTGTCATCAACTCAGAGGAGAAAGGCTCAGCCATGTTTGACACATCAGTCTTGGCAGCCCCATCTTAGTCTTCAGCATGTTTGAAAGCAAAGGCCCTGTGTCAAATGGACTTCATGATACCACGGGGGGTCCCATGGTTGGAGCTAGATACCTGTGACCGGGTGTTACTGATTTTAGGAAGTAGAAGAAATGTGCATTTTGGAGGGCAGAAAGACTTGCAAGTAGTAACATTTGGTATGAGTGGCAGCACTTCATGTGCTAACTCGCCACACTCCCCAGTTCTGGTGTGTGCAGCCTTAATTCAGGAGTGTCTAAGATGTTCTTAAAATAGTATGTGAACTGCATCCTGGGGTGCATCAAACACAGTATAACCAGCCAGTCAAAAGAGGTGATGATCCCACTGAATTTAGCGATGGTGCAGCCTCACCGTGAATATTCTATGTAGTTCTGGACCCCACAATTTAAGAAGGACATGCAGGTATGTGAATGCATCCAGAGGAGGGCAACAAAGCTGGCGAAAGGGCTGAAAGTCATGTCCTGTGAGGAGTGGCTGAGGACTTTGAGTTTGTCTAGTGTGGCAAAAAGGAAGCTGAGAGGCAACCTCATGCCTCTCTACAGCTTCCTGAGGAAGGGAAGTGGAGAGGGAGGTGCTGATCGCTTCTCCCTGGTATCCAGTGACAGGACACATCAAAGTGGTTAAAAGCTGCACCAGTGCAGGTTCAGACTTGACATTAGGAAATAATACTTTACCAAGAGTGTAGTCAGACACTGGAACAGGCTTCCTAGAGCGATGGTTGATGCCCCATGCCTGATGGTGTCTAAGAGGCATTTGGACAATGCCCTTAATAATATGCTTTAACTTTTGGTGAGCTGTGAAGTGGTCAGGCGGTTGGACAAGATGATCCTTGTAGGTCTCTTCCAACTGAAATATTCCATGCCATTTCCTATAAACCCTGCAGTATGTTTAAGATGGCCAGCCTTACCTTAACTGCACGCTTAAGACTGAGTTTCAGGTGGGAAGCCTGGACTTGTTTGGTGTCTTGTTGCCCAAACTCCCCTTATGCAGTCTGGATGGGTTGAGTAGGCATGTTACCAAGTGCTCTACAGCCAAGTCCACAAGCAGCTGGGTCTGTGGCTCTGCTGATCCTAACATATTGTGAGTGCTTTGAGCCCAGGCTCAAGCTAATAGCCCCAGCAGGGACGGAAAGCATGAAGGTCACTGTGTTTGCTTAGTTTGGTCTGCTCTTCATGATTCATTGTAGATACAGCAATGGAGGAGCCTTTGACAAGCTTTGTCCTCTCCTGTCTTCACTGCAAGCCTGCTATAGACAATGCTGACTGTATCAGTTACCTCCCCAAATCTCATTTCCCAAATACCTTTCATTTAATTGTTAGTTTATATTGCGAGTCTGTCATAAGAGTATTGCACAGAAATTGCCTCTAGTCCTCCATTAATTGTTAGGTGTCTCTACACATAATCCTTAGGTGGAATCAGTTGATGGATTCTTTTCTGTCTTTATGAGCTCCACAACAGCTAATGGGATACAGGAGGGAAGGGGAGACAGTCCCTACAGCAGTTCATGTATGTCTGGAGATTTTGTTTGGAAAATAATCAGACTTTTGTTTTAGTTCCGGTACTCCTGGGAGTTTTATGACTTTTTTTCCTTATAGTTTATCTTCATACTGGGTGCTACCCTCCAGCCTACCACCATTAGCTTCTTTCTACTGTTGTTCTTTCAGTTGTGAGTACAGGAGGCATCTCCTCTGCAGCTCCTACGTTCTCGACATTTCTGCCATTCCTGTGGCTCTACCTCTGTTTGCTTTTGAGTACTCCAGATCAACTTGGCTTTGCTGGTTTGAAGCCATGCTTTGTATTACTAAACCAAAGCAAATGCATACATGCGTTCAAGGGTTTCTCCGCTGTTCACTGGGCGATAGAAGTTGGTTCTTTGAAATAACTTTTGGCATCCTATTGGATGATGTGTGTTTGTAGCATACCAGGCTGGTTTAGCTCTTGGCCAGGACCCGTCTGACGACTGCAATGACAGCCAGCGAAAAGTGCGCATTGTCATCCAGAAATACGGGCAGAAGGAGCCTGTGCTGGGTATTGACTACCAACAACGAAAGATCACCATTCAGAACCGTAAGTGACTTGACCTCCCACACAGGCAGTGAACTCAGTAACTATCCTGTATCTGGGCCTACTAAGTGTGAAAAGAAGCAGAAACATGACTGATGTCATCTGTAGCTTACGTATTCTGTGAGATGGCAATGGAGTAAGAGCTCTGAAGGGCCCTGGCCCCAGCTGGCCTGAGGGTGTTGGAGGCATTACAAGCTAAGGGTGAGCTGAAGATGCCTGAGCATTTTACTGAGGAGCACAACAGCAAGCTGAGGAGCCCAGAGGCTAGAAAACAGTTCTTTCTTCTAAGAAGTATTGCATAATTGTCCAGGTATATAATATGCTCCCTCCCTGCTTTCCCTGAGGCAGTATTATTCGCTCCTGCCAGAGTAGTTATTGGGATAGCTGGCCTAATGGGGACAATGAGCTGTGTTCAAAAACCAGTAGGGTTGGCAGTTGGCAGCAGCCAGTATCTGTTAACATGCATCACCCGGCAGCACGCTGATTATTTCACTCCACACAGAACTAGTCCCACTTCGGAGTAGCATTGCCTTCTAGCAACACGAAGGAAAAAGGGACTGGCAGTTAATGCTGTTTACGGGAGTTCTCAATGGACCGAAATGGGATTGTTTGACAGTGATGGCTACGCTTGGGAAGAGGGGAGATGCAGTACTGTGTGTCACCTGCAGGCAGAGGGCCCTCTTAGTGTCTGTCAGTCCCAAATAATCCACTGACCTCTCAGTCCTCCTCCCGCAGGGGCAGACCTTGTCATCAGCGAGGTCATGTGGTGGGACCATGGCGTGTACTACTGCACTGTGGAAGCACCAGGAGATACCTCAGGTGATGCGGACAAAGAAGTTAAGCTGATTGTTCTCCGTAAGTGCCTGTAGTTTGTTGCCTGGGTGGGAGATATCTCCTCTTGTTCTCTTCTTCCCTACGCCAACACGTCTCCAGCAGTGGAGAGGTGCTTAGTAACTTACTATGCCTAGGTACATCAGGATCCTCTTTGTCTCTCTGTTTTTCCCATAGATTGGCTCACAGTACTCCTTATCATTCTCGGTGGCCTCCTCCTCCTTCTGCTGATTGGAGTATGCTGGTGCCAGTGCTGCCCCCAGTACTGCTGCTGTCACATCCCATGTGTCTGCTGCCCAACCCGGTGCTGCTGTAATGAGGAAGGTGAGGCTCAAGCAAATGTGCGTCCATTCATGGCTTCTGTCAAGACAAAAGCTTGACTGGGACTTTCCTGAGCTCCACTTTCTCCCTCCGATTCACTGTCTGTATAGACTGAGACATTTCTTTGGCCAGTGTGACCTCCTTGACCAGCTTATCTGAGCTTAGAGGAGGAAAGCTAGGATACATGGAGCCCGTCTTGCTCCCCTATGTCTTACTTGCAGAACTTCCTCCTCACTCACACCTTGCAACCAACTTCTGTCATGTCATCCAGGGCACGATCCCTTGTATGAGTAGCTCAGGACGTTTCTTCCCTGTCTTGTGGTTCATGTGCATGTGCACGTAGGAAAGGTAAGCCAATGCTTTGGTACTACTCTCCAAACTGGCCTAACCTTCAAATGTGTTGCTCTGGGAGGTAATTATGTAAAAATTGGAATTTTCTCTCTTCATGTTATTTCTGAGCTGCTCCTTCCACAAGAAAAAGGTTTTGTTTGTTTTTCTTTGGGGAAGGAAGTGATGAGAAAGAAAAGAGAAACATGGTCTCTCTTGGTGGTCAACCCTGCAAATGCATTCTGAGGTTTTGAGGGTCAAGAGAAACTTTGTGTTGTTTTTAGCAGTAATGACAATTCTGCAGCCAGACCCTGTTCTCGTAATAAGGCCACGTTGGTGTTTTAGCTGCTAAAGTCATACATACAATTTCTGTGTTCCTGTAGCTGAAACTTAGCAGTAACACAAGGTGGACTAGTTCCCCTGCAGCTTACACAACCTGACAAAAACAAAACGCAATGAATACATTTATTTATCACTGAATCACGAGATTCTTCCCCAGATGCTGCAAGGAGAGGATTTATGAACAAGGAGTTGTTGTTTCTGGTTTCCCTTTACCTACAAAAGAGCTATTTGGTTTACCCACAAAAGAGCTGTTTGGTACCTTGGGTGTCAGTAAATTGTGCGAGTTTTAAATCTAAGCTTAATTTGCTTAGCCCTTGCAAAGAGTGAACAGAGCATCACTCTTACTGCTAAAACCAAAACAGTTTCAGGGGGCTTTACAGGCTGTCAAATAAAACGCATGGTGTTGAGGAGGCTATGGAAATTTGGCAGAAAAATTAGTTTCCATGAAGGGAGAGAGAGGTGATGGAGATAAAAGGCTCACACCTCCAGGCTTCCTAGTTCTCATCAAAAAAGGGATTCAGAATATGTGTGAGCTCGTTTTTTTGGTTTTCTGTGCTGTAGGAGATGATGGCACACTCCAGACTGCTGCTGTTGTCTTTCCTGCCTCCTGTTGAGGATAGGTAGGGGGGATTCTTGCAAGGTTGCCAAAACTTCTCCCTGCTCATGAGAGAAGGTACAGACAAATCCAGCCTCCTGGACTAGCTGCTGCATTCTGTGGCTGTAATTTCCATCCTAGCTGCCTGCCCTTCTTATCCCCTTTGCAAGGGATCCTTGTGCCCGCTCCCCTCCTCTGGTGCACCTTCTCTTAATTTCATCCTGCCTGACTTCTTTCCACTCCAAGAAATGAACTGGAGGCCTTAAAAACCACAAGACAGATACAGGGGGCGTCTTCAAAAACAGTCCTGAGGAATAGTAGTTCCATCTGGCTGAAGAGAAGGCAGAAATCCTCAGCGGTTTTACGAGTTGAAGTGCGAGCCGAGTACTGGTGATTTCTTCCCAATTATCGGCCACTAGAGGGCAGCACAGATCCGCTGAACAGCCCCAGACGCCGTTGAGGCGCGGTAATTCTGGGTGTTTGCAGTCAGGTCATTAACTAACATGATTTTGAACCTAGCAATAAAAGTAGTGCATTGTTTGAGTAATTCAGAATTGGTGTACAGAAATATTAAACATGCCCCAGCAGCAAGCCAATTACATTCCCCGTGGAAAGCTCTGAGAAAAGCCTACCAGGGTAAATAAACATATGACTTCCTTCTGTTCCTATTAGGTCCTTTTTTACTGTGGACTTCTTCCACTAATGAATTGGTGCAAAATAGGATATACTTGCACCTGGGTCTGACTAGGTTGGAAAATATATATATATTTTTTATAATTGCATAGTTGGCCCAGCAGCTGGAAAGTCTGTCAAAGGTGAAGAACAACCTTTCTCAGCAGAGAGTAAGTGGAGGGAACAACATGAAATTCTGACAAATTTTTAATTTTTTTATAGCAGGTATGAGTTTTGGCATAAGGGTGAATCTGACCTTCCTCAGATAAATCTGTTCACTTTAAAAAGGGATCTGTAACTTTATTTCCATTTTTCAGGTAGGGAACCAGTGTATGTATTGGGTTCAGAATGGAGGGCATAGTATCTGGGGAAGGAAAAGAGGAGGAAAGTGGGGAAGGAAGTCCAAGGATAATTCTCATTTGTTCAGCTGCAGGGAGAGATCAGAGAATTATAGGGACAGGGGATGCCCTTGGTCCTAGTGACTTCCTTCATACCCTAAGTAGGTATGCCCAGAGCTGCTGAGCCTTTCACTCCTCAGGCAAAGACTGTGGACAAAACTCAGGGACATGCACTTAAATTCTAGGACATTCTCAAGGGGATAACTGGAGGAATGGGAGAGGAAGAGATAAGGCCTTTCCCTTCCTTTTACCCTTTTTCATTTTCCTCTTCCTCTAAGTTTGAAACATAAACTGGAGGAAAATTCCTTTGGAAAAAAAATTAACAAAGCAAGTCGGACATAAAATGCTTGAAAGTTGCTACCTCTGGCCACACAGCTTTGAAGGAAAATCAGAGTATCAGGGTTAAAACCCCTGAAGTTTCTAGCTTTGTAGTTCACTCTGGTTGGAGCCAGGCTGGGGGGGAGGAGGAGGAGGAGGGAGTGTGGCGTGGAATTGCATGAACTGTGGGGATAAGGAAGGATGTTTTGAGAGGCATGGTCAGTCCCTGTTTTGCTGCAAGTGGTGCTCTTGTAAATTCAGTGAAACAGCTATAGGAGAACATGTTTTAATAACTGGCGTGCTACCCAAAATGGAGAGCTGAGTCCCAAAGAGCGTGCAGTCTAAATGCTGTCTGCTGCAGATGAGCCCAGGGGACAGAATTAATTGGAGCTTAGCTGTATCCTGGTTTCTTAAAGAAGCAAAGCTTATGCAGCCAACCTGTCTGCCTATCCCCTATCTCTTTTTCCCTCCAATAGCTTTTAATTTCATCAGCCAACTTCAGTCAGATTTATCAGAGGGGTAAAAGTCTCAAAGGCAATTACATTCCTGTCTCCTGAACTGTACAGCCAGGGATGTTCTGTTCATGCCTGACCAGAGAAGAGGCTGCAGTAAAAGCCTGCTGCTTCTGAAACTCCAGAGAAACCATGTAAAGGGAATTCTGCAAAGGCCCTGTTGCAGAAAAGCCTAACCCAGTAACGACAAACCATGCAGCGTCAGACTTGGTAAGGGCTGGGGCTTGCAAAATGTACTTGCTTGTATACTTAAGTTTTGATCGTCTGTGGTAGAAGCAGGTTTCCATAAGATGCTTTTAGGTACTTCCAAAAAAGAAGCAGCAATGAGCAATGGTTTTGAAGACAGGGATGGTGAGGTTGTCTCTGTAGAGGTGGTGTGATGGAAACATTGAAAAAAGCGAAGTGGAATTGGAGCCTGGCCCCACGAAGGAGGGGTCTGGAATTAGCAGTGGTGGAAAAATAGTGAGGGGGAGAAATTTCCACTGAGTTTGCTCTTTTGGCACATTGGACATTGCTGCTGAGGACAGGAACTTCAGTTTGTTCACCAGTTTGACCACGCTGCTCTAAGGGATTTAATTTTAGCAGTCATGCTGAGGTAAATTACAGAGAGAGAGGCAAGAGTGGTTGAAGGACTAGAAAGGGAGAAGCTAGACAGTGTATCTCTGAGTGCCCTGTTTGTGGAACAGAGAGGAAATGGTGGATTATGGTGTGGAAAATATGATCTGGACAGAGCCTACATGAAGGTGGCAAAAAAAAGGTCTTGTTTAGCTGTAAATCAAAGCCAAAACAGGAAAGGACCAATGATGAGCTGGAAGAGTTTAAAGAGTGAAAAAATAGTGTAGTATGTCTTGCTGTATGAAACATTTTCTCCCCTTTCTGCAACTGTACTCATAACGACAGGGCAGGTGGAAGTCTTGCATTTGGTTATGTGCTGTGTACTTAATCATGGTGCCATTTGTTTCCAGTTGCTGGAACTGTACTGAGTGTCAGGCAGTAACCCTTTTCTTCTGTTTGAGGTATCTTTTTGAAGCTGTACAACTTCATATTGGAATTTCCTGTGCTCTGTTTTATTTTTGTCACAGAGTGGAGACAGCTTTTCATTCTGTGAATTTCCTATATCTGATCACATCCAAAGGCTACAGTCTATCAAGTAAAATGGTACGTGGTCTGCAAGCTGTGCTTCCCAGAATAGATGCTGTAAGCTTTCTTCTTCTTTTACAGTACTGGAACGGCATCGGTTCATGAAGCAGGCTCAGGCATTTGCACCTTGGATGTCACCCAACATGTTCTATGGAGGTGGCGACAGGAACTCACAACTTTCCTCTTACCAGCTGAACCCTCTACTGCAACAAGGTGAGACCATGGGCATAGTTTCAGAGGGAAATCAGAAAGAGAGACAGGTAAAGGAGGTTCAGCAGTGAGACTTTAGCCTCTCTACTACAGAAGAAAGAAAGATGTTCCTAGCATGACAGCTCTGCTGCATCTACAATGTACTTGCCTGGGTGGATAAAAAAAGTCTGTCCATCTCAAGTGCCTTGCTAGGCTCCGTGCTGGGTGCAGTGGTTTAATGCTAACTAAGGTATATCTGTGCTACACCCCAGCAACTGCAGGGTAAATATACCCAGCTTATCTTGCTTCATGTGGTAGAGGAGGGTACTGTCTCTTTGTTCTTCTGTGTTGGTCACGGTCAACTCCTTATAGCCAAAATTGACAGGACAAGTGAGTTGCAATTTGTTTTGAGTTCTTATCAAATGTCTAGTCTTCAGATGATTAAGGGCAAACTGCCTTCTGTGCCATAGATCTAGCCTGCATGCAGCAAGAAATTAAGGACTCCTAATAAACGAGGAAGAATTTTCCAGTTGTTCTGCCCCGGAATTGCTTGTATTAGTGATACCTATTTGTAACTTTGTTGGGGGAGGGAAGATTAAATTTCTGAAGTCCTAGAGAAATAAGTAATAACTTATTACCAGTAATGTTATTTAATTGCTCAAGGAAGATAGGGGAATTTAACATAATAACTTCTCAAATAAATATAGCATATTTTTCATCTGATACTAGCTTTTCATCACTATATGGCAGTCACAGATTTACTGTGTGTCTGATGAGTCTTTGAAGAAATTGTTTGCAAACATCTTAAATGCTAGATTCATACACTTTTTTAGCCCACTAGTTAATTCTACAGGTACCATTTTTTTTCCTAGCCAGGGCACAACTTTTCCTTAGGAAGAGCTGGTGACTGAGCCACCGTGATTTAAGACAGAATATACTGAGTCTTCTCAGGGAAATCCGTGTGCGTGCTGGCAGAAAATGGGCAAGTTCCTCGGGCAGTATCTTAGCCTGTGTTTTCACAGTGCTTGAATCTCCTGTGCTTAAGTTTCCTGTAAATTTATTTCAGGTCAGCTTTTCAGAGGTGTTGGGTAGGGGAGACCTCTAAGGTCATCTAGTCCTACCTCTTGCTCAGAGCAGGACTGTCACCAACCTCAGTCACATTAGCTGTAGCTTTGTCCAGCCAAATCTTGGAAATTTGCAAGGGTGGAGATTCCATGATTTCTTTGGGTAACTGTTCCAGAGCTGGACCAGTCTCCTAGCAAAGAAACTTCTCCATTTGCTACTTATATCTATATGTGTGTGTGTGTGCATGTGTACATGTATATAATTTTTTTCTTTTGCGGTATTGTTTCATACTTATTTCAGCTCAAAGAGATATAAGAGGAAACACTATGAAATTCCTCTGATTTTTTTAAAAAATAAAATTTGGTATCAATGCTATAGGAAAAAAATGTTCCTCTTTTTAAATGCATAAACTGTATTTCCAGGTGTGCTGGATGCTTACCTCTCTGCTGTGCAAAACACAGATCATGCTGCAACTTTGCTTACTTACTAAAAAACACTAAAAAAAGTTACTAAAAAATAATAAAACTTACTAAATAATACTACTTACTAAAAAATTTACTGCTCTTTGCACCTTAAGTCATGTGACCTGGATGTGCTGGTTGTGGTGCTTGAGACTTGTGCAGCTCTCGTAGCGAGGAGGAGCAGGAGAAGAAAGGTCCCAAAGGGACTCCGCCAGGATCATTAGTGCAGAAGGGCTCGCTCTTTATTCTTTCCCCTTGAATTGCTGCATCTCCTGTGCTTTTATCCTTAGATGTGTCTCTGCAGAACAGTCTTCCAGTTGTGCAGCCCCAAGCTCAGCTTTCCCCTAACAAGGGTGTTTTGGACTATCTGGAATCTGAAATCCAAAATCTTAACATGCCACAGCTCCAGCCACCCCCCCACCAGCGGCAGGCTGCCCAGCCCAGCTTGCTGTCCTCCCTGGGCTCCGAGATCGTGTCACCTCCTCTTGCTGATCATGTCTCCTCCATGCATGGGAGCAGCAACTCCTCACGGCCACAGAGAGCGGCCCGCACCCCCAGATACTGGGATTCTGCAGCTGAGGAAAGGAGGGAAAACCGGAGATGGCCCTTGCCTTCCAGTGAGGATTCTCATTCTAGCTACAGTCGGGACAGGCAGCGAGAGGACCATTCTCAGAGGCAGAGGACAGGCGGCTACAATGGGAGGCCCCAGCACTCCAGACGGGATGTGTCACCACCACGCCAGGCTGAGAGGGGCAAGAGCAGTAGCAGCAGCTGCAGTTTCTATCCAGAGGAGGCCAAGGAGCGCTCCAGCCACCGTCGTGACTGGAGACAGGAGCCCGCAGGAAGGCGAGACTACCAGCACCATACCAGCAGGAGCAACAACTCAGGTCAGCGGCGGCACAGCTACTCTCCCCCTTCTCGCCGGGGGTCATGTAGCTCCTCAGAAGAGCAAGTCCGTCTCCCAGCGACAAACCGCAGGTGGCGGCACCGGTCTCGGGAATGGCCGGAAGATAAGCCCCCCAGTTACCGCTCATTAGAAATCATCCCAGGTCAGGAGAAGAAGCAAAAAGGCAGCGTGGGGCCACGATCGGTGAGTCAGCCGCCTTTTTGCTTTCCCATCCGAGGCAAGAGGTGGGTTTTGGGGTGTGAGAGTGAACGTTTGTTGCTTTCTGCAGCCTGTTGTCTTTCAAACGGAGGGCAAGGAGCGCCGGGTGCCCTGTGCAGCTTGGTTGTGAAAAGGCTGCCGAGCTCCCTGCCTTCAGACAAGTTGTGTGGCCATAGTGAGTTCAGGGACAAAGTGAGCAGTCAGACAAAGCAGGTCCCGTCACATCCCCCACCAGGTGACATACTATACCTTCTCACTCCTGTCCCCACCTAGAGGCATTTGGGGCTCTATGTATGTGTTGGTGCTAGAATAGCTGTTCTCCTGGCACTGCCTGGGGAAAAAGCACTTCCAGAGTGTATGCAGCAATACTGGGCAGCCCTCTGCAACCCTCCCTTGTGTTGGTTTACTTCTGATTTCTTTTAACACGTGCGTGATTATCCTATTATCATTCTCCAGCATTTACTTGTTATAGTATCTTGGTGAGATTTTTAAGATTGTTCATATGGGAAAGCATTCAGGTAAGATGCCTAAAACTACATGAAATGGGCTTTACGATCATGGGTGGCTATAGCTGTGAGAAATGTGTGGTCCTCCAGGCTGGGTGGAAGAGGATGGCTCGCTTGTTGGGACTCCTGAGAACGGAATGTGCATTATATGGGCAGTGAACAGCTATTGGTCACAGCTCATCTTGTCAGTTTATGCTGGGACTAGATTTCAGGTAGCAACCTAAGTGTGAAAATCTTCGTATCGCAATTGCTAGTCTCCAAGCTAGACAGCATATTCCCCTTAAAAAATGAAGTTTTTCTAAAATAAAAAAAATGTCGTGTCCCTTACCATATACCAGGTGGGAATCTTCCCAAAAGGCCGTATTTTGCACGTTATCATTTTCCCTTCCAACTTTTGGAAGGAAGTGCCATTCTAGTTCCAGCTGGGATGGATGGATGTATGTGTGAATGGTTTCATTATGGTGCTCAGAGCAGGAAGGAAGACACAAGATTTCCATTCATCTTTCCTTGTTCCTGAATCTTCTATTTTCTCTTGCAGGACAGAGGAAGTTCCCACAGTGCAAGAAGCATAGTCATTTAATGCCAGTACTGAAAGAACTAAGAATCCCACTGGACTCCTCTTAGCTTTTCTGCTATGTAGGTTGGGATGCCTGCTTTTAGTCAAACAGACAACCAGCAAAAAAACAGATGAAGCAGCTTC
Source organism: Falco naumanni (assembly GCF_017639655.2). Classification (NCBI taxonomy): domain Eukaryota; kingdom Metazoa; phylum Chordata; class Aves; order Falconiformes; family Falconidae; genus Falco; species Falco naumanni. The sequence continues at coordinate 6,711,470 of NC_054058.1, read as the reverse complement.
CCTTTGGACTTCCAACTCTGAAGAATCTATCTCTAGTCCTCATGAAAGCAATATATAACCCATTTTTATTCTTGCTGTGATGTGGAAACTTAGGTTTGCAATGGGCTGTGGTCCGTTGAAAACATTCTATTGGAAACAGCAGATTTTTTCAGTAAATGGTATCTTCCCAAGCCTTTAAAGAGAGGTATCAGTTGTCTTTGTTAGGTGCCTTGTTACTGCAAGGAGCCCACTCTGTAGAATACTGGTCCTTTGCACACCAGTTACTGAATAAGGGCTCCAGTGATCACAGAACTGTAAAGTCACAGGACAGTAGAATAATTGAGGTTGGAAGAGGCCTCTGGAGGTCATCTGATCTGGTCTCCTGGGAGTCTGGTATGGGAGGCATGGCATCTCCTTCGTAAGGCCCACTGTTGGGCTTCAGAATGTGTAATGTTTGCTGCTTCTGCCTGGCTGCTCTGCATAGTTGGGGCAGTTGCTTCCTTTTGTCCCCAGTAAGCCTCTCTCCCAAACAGAAGGACCATGCTGTTGGAAGGATGTTTGACTGCTTTAAAAAAGACTCACTAGCACATCTGCAAATTGCCAGCTTGTCTGCCCTATATTGACTGAAACAACCTGCCCTACTTTAAGCTTAGACCTTAGTGCCTTAAAAAATAGTTGTTCCTAGTTTTTAACTCAGACTTGAATTTATTTGTAAACTTGAAGGGCTAGATTTACCAAGGTTTGGCCATCCCTACAGGGACTGAGCAAGGTATGACTTCTGTCCCTCACACTGTGGACCAGAACTTCCTTCAACTCTGGGAAGCATGGCCTTGGTGGATATATCTTTCCTAAGCCGTGTGTGCTTTTTCATGCATTTTATATTCTCCCTTTGCTCTCTGTGCCATGCATCACATACACGGGGTGGGACAAAGGGCTCTGAAGAAGTCTCACAGTCACTGTTTTTACTATTGTCCTTGGTCTTTACCTTGACACTTACCAACTCTGAATAGGTGGTCCATCTGATCTGTAGCTAGATTGCAGGGTTTTCTCATCTCTCACCTTGCAGCTAGGACACAGAATTTCTTTATGCTCTGAAGCCAGTTGCAAAGGAGGAAAACTTGCCGTTTCTCCTTGGTCTGATTCATCTACTCTTTTCATTTAAAATGTGCTGGAAAAAGAAAGGTTCTCTGGATGCTGGATGCTTCCATGGGAAAACAGCTTGCCAAAGGCACTTCTTGGATTCAAGAGACTCAACTGTTGGCAAGGAGCTTTTGAAGCATCTTGTGAATTATTTTGTAACCCAGAGGCACTAGAGATTTGCCAGTATCAATGACTGCATTGCCTAGCTTATTTCCCAGCCAGTGCCACACGGGACACTTGCTACTATTTGTTCTTTAATGTCCTAATTACTGGTGTCCCTACACTTTCCGTTGGAAGACTGACTTGGAGAGGCTTTCAATTTGCCCACCTCCTTCTTTTCTTTGGACAACGATGGGATAGCAGATGCTCCTAACTGGATATCTGATGAGGTTGCTGGTTGACCAAAGGCTACTACAGAGAGTGCTCATTTTCCTACAGTTCCTTGGCTGATGGTGCTTATTTCTAATTCCTGTGTATGGAGATGAAGCAGCAGGACCCACTGGCTTCTCTTCATTTCAGAACTAAATGCCTACTTTTTGAAGACACAGGGGCTGTTCACCAGCAGTTGATGGCTAGCACAAAAAAAAGAGATAAAAGTGCTAAAAGACTAACTCCAAAGTCAGGAAGGCTCTATTAAGTGTAGTCCTTGTCTCCATGAGACACAAACGGTGAAAAGTGTGAGCTGACCCATGAGTTACATCTGAAATATAGAGAATTAAGTGTGTTTGCAGAACTTGCAAAGCCAGTATCACTCTTGAATCTGGTTCTCAGCCACTGGCTGTGAACAGTTTTTATTCTTATGTAATGATATTATGAGGATTTTATGCACCCCCTCTTCTATGATAGACTAGTATTTCTATTAGTTAAGAGGAGTTAATGGTGACTGCAATGACAGAAAATAATATGGGGCTGCTTCTTTGAAAACTAGCATCCTGTTTTGACTTTAGCATTCCCCTCTGGTGACTTTTAGCAGATACCCAGGGCCCTGCAGGTTCTACCCTCAGAGGCTGAACTGGTGGTTTGGAATTTGACTCACTCCTCATGCTTCCAGTAGGTCCATACATCATGCAGGACAACTTCTTCCTATCATCTCAACCCAGCCCAAATGTCTGGGTTTCAGGGAAGGGCTGCTCCTTTCTCTGTCAAGAATAGAGGCTATTGAGACATCAGATGAGATCCCAAGATGGTAGCATGGGCAAGAATTCCCTTTCCTTCACATTCAAGTGTGCATAAGCCAACATTCAGCAAGTTTCCCCAAGAGTAAGAACCCCCTCACACAGCAAGAAAACCCAGCTGACTCTGTGTAATAGTAGCAGCTGTTGAAGCTTGCCGCTGTAGGATGCGCACGGTAACTGCAGAGGCTGTGCTTTTTTTATCTAAATCCTATGAAGAAGCCTTCCGTCATTATTTGTTACTCTAGTCCCCGCAATTGAGCTAGGGTGACTAATTGTAGATTGTGTGAACACAATTTGTGCTGTGTGAAGTCTGAAGGGTTTTATCTTTATCATACTTGAGTTCCTCTTCAGTCACTTTTGTTCGTATTTACAGAAACATTAAACAAAGCTCTTCAGGGAAAATTGATTGTATCTTGGTCTTAATTCTGTAACATCTTAAATTGTGACAGAAGAAGATTATGTTATCCAGCAGGGAAGCAGAAATGGTACCAGGTTTACTGGTCCACAGACCACTGCAGTTCATAAAACACCAATTGGTGTGCTGTGAAATAATGACAAAGAAAATCTATACATGCATGCTTTACAACTGCAAGCAGACAGAAAAGTCAGAAGGAAATAGGTTCTGCTTTGAATGCATATTTCTATTTTTAATTGGCTAGAAATTGGCAAGAAAGCCATTGTGACAGCACTGCACAATACTAGGCGGACTCTTTTTTTCCAGTAAGATCACAGGGTCTTTGACTTTTTAAAAGAGAGGGAATTGAGCAGCTCAAATACTGCACACTGAAAGAAATAACAGTAGGAAATAGCCTAACCTCATTCTTTCTAAGCTGCAGTTTATTCATGCTTAATTTTTCAGCCATTCCAAAGAGCTGATGTTTATATGAGCCCATTTGCGATGAAAAAGGTTAAATACGTTTCATATACAGGAGTTACTGCCCTTCTAGACTTCTGTTCTTTCTGTCATGTAGTTGAAGGAATATACCTTACCCTCAAGAATTAATTTTCTGTCTCAGATAAAGTGCCGTGATAGCCACTGGAGTTACCCTAATTTAAAATAATAATGTAATGAGTAAGTGACCATGCCACATGGGGTAGATAAGGACACCCATGCTACTCCTGTCAGCTGCTTTCCACCTCCAACCAGAGATTCATAAGAGAGATAAAAAAATCATGTAATTTTTCTTTGATAACTTGTGATAACTGCCTTTCTTGCTTATTTGCAGAGCGCCCTGCCATTCCAGGATGCCATTCCAGGAATGGAGGGCACGAGCTGCTTCTTGTGCAATCATTGATCTGGTCTTGGCAAGTGCCTGTTTGGCAGTAGAAAGTGCTGAAATGCCCAGTTGCTATCTCTGGGATTGTATTCATGATAGCACTAGCTAAAGTTAGGCAAACTTCAGGGTGGGAGAAGCTACCTGTGTGATAACAACCACAATGCAAAGCTGTTCAGCAGTACGTATTACTACATAGGGTAGCCAAGTCCCCTACGTGTAACTACCTCCAGCAGCACATCAGTTTAAAACACCCACTTAATGTGGTTAGAGCCTTCCATTTGTCGACCTGACATAGGAGAGGATGACACTTGAGGTTATATTAAATTAACCCCCACAAGTAATGACTGCTTGTTGCTATTTCTGCTAAGTTTAATGCCTATAATGTGCCTTCTGCATATTATTCCAACTGTAAAAGCAGATGGTAAATGTGTAGATTCTCTTCAATGACTGTCAAATGTATAATTAAAATATAAGAGAACTTTCAACCAGTGGCTCTTGTGTGTTCTTCCTAGATCATAAATTGCTTTTTAGTGTTTGTGCTAGAAATGGAACTGAAAATTCTCTGTTCTTCTGGAATTAACCTTCTTATACATTAGTAAGAATTTTCTGTTGTTATTTTTTGAGCAAAAATGCAAAATGGTTTGCTTGTACGGGAGATTTGTTGTTGTTGTTCTTATTTTGGGAGACTTTTTTCTTTGTTTTTCTAAGAAAGAAGATAATTTGATTAAATACTCACCCAGAGAGTGGAGAAACGTCTGGGAAACCATTGGCAGCCCTCTTTAATGATGTGACCCACCACAGCAATTGCTGACTTGGCTGCCATGTCTGTGAAACAAGAACACTTACTGTTTGGTTCTAAAGTACTTTGAGCTCTGTGAGAAAATAAGTCTTCTAGAAATTGTGTTTGGTTGATAAATGAAGATACTGATTGAGCTTTTCACACTTTCCACATGTGACAGTCACCTCATGAACAAGCAGCTGACATAAGAATGGAGGTCTGTTGGGTCTCACACAGAAAGCTTAATTTATGCCTTTAAGTCCTCCCCATTCCCCCTTAGCTAACACCCTTTGTAGCTCGGTGTTGCAGCCTTCCTGTCTCTTCCCCTTACTGCTCAGTGGCTGTGTGTGCCAAATACAGATGGTTGGCCTGCCTGAAGACCCAACAGGCGCTTGGAACTCAACCCATGGGAAAACACACCCTACAGCGGCAATGCAACCACTTTCTAACTGGGACCAAGTCCCCAGGGAGCCTGGGGAGAGGTTATCATAGAATCATAGAATGGTTTGGGTCTCTCGTCTACCCTGCCCTGAGCAGGGACGTCTTTCACTAGATCAGGTTGCTCAAGCCCCATCCAGCCTGCCCTTCCACACTTCCAACGATAGGGTGTCCAACTTCTCTGGGCAACCTGTTCCAGTGTCTCACCACCTGCATTGTGAAGAATTCTTCCTTATATCCAACCTAAATCTGTCCTCTTTCAGTTTAAAACTGTTTACCCTTGTCCTGTCACTACAGGCCTTGGGAAAAAAAGTCTTTGTCTTCCTCATCAGCCCCATCCAGTATTGAAAGGCTGCAATATGGTCTCCCTGGAGCCCTCTCCCCTCTAGGCTGAACAATCCCAATTCCTCCAGCCTCTTTTCACAGGAGAGGTGTTCTAGCCCTCTCATAATTTTTCATGGCCCTCTGGACCTGCTGTAACAGGTCCATGTCTTTCTTGGGCTGGGGTACCCGGAGCTGGATGTTTTCCTTGGGTAATTTTTGACAGCTGGCTCAGATGTATGCCCATCTTGTCAGCCTGTGCAAAAAAGACTTGGGGATGAGAAAAGAACAAATGTGAGGGGTGCACACTTACCCTTGTGCACCATTTGGTTAATGCATCTGATGGAAACGGAGGGCAAAATATCAATGGGCATAATAGCTGCAAGTTAGTTCCAACTGTTAGAGCAGTGAGGTTATGGCACAGGCCTTCTCACAGGAACAGGGGGAGTGAAACTCAGCCCAGCTCTAGCTGTTGTTAATGTGGAATACGGTCAACTTATGAAAGGGGCCTCTATGACATGATTGTCTGCAAAGGTAGGGGACTCAGTGACCCAGGAGCTGCCTTCCACGTCTCTTAGGCTCAGGTCAGACTGACCCTCCATTACCAAATCTCAATAACAGGTCCAGAGTCCTCCACAGCTTCTTGCCTGTCCCACTGAGCTAGATGTGCTTGCAAAAGAGCAAGTGGGGAAACAAAGAAAGACCTTTGACCCCTTGCTATTGCTATATTAGCTCTGCATAAATGCCGCTGCCTCAGATGAGCATCTACCTCAGCTTCAGCCTGAGAAAGAGAGAGAAAGCAGGACAGGTAAGAGCTGAACTCTCTGTTCTGGGTGGTATGGACTTCATGACTGGTGTATCTAGGACACAGAGAAGTGAGTGGAGGTGGTCTTCTATTTTGCCCCATTTCTTACTGCAAGCCAAAGTGTGAGCTCTTCTCACGCTCCATAGCCAGGAATATTGCTGAAATGGAGGAGGCTGGGAGTGCTTGAGGTGACCTGGACTGAAGCTGAGTTATGGATGCTCCATAAGACACTCATAGGAGGGTCAAGTCCATGGTAGGGATTGTAGAGTTTCAATCTTGGAAGAACATAAGCTTTTCCCAGCTGCCTTCACCACAGAGACTACAGGCTCTAAAGCAGCTAAGATCACCTCTGTGCTCTTGGGAAGCAAATTCATCCCTTCTGTCTACAGAGGGAGAAACTGCCTCTAGGATTAAAAATCAAGGTAGAGTGGTAACGGAGCAACTGCTGCTGGTCAGCAAATGTCTAGTTGAATGGAGTGGTAGCTTTTGGACGTAACCTGTGCACAGAAAGAAATAAAAATGGATGGGAATTTCCTTACTGTGGGATAAGGAGTATTGACTTGTAGTGACCCGGCACAGGACTTAGCAAAGCATTCACATGTAATAGACAATGCAGCATTTTTTGCCATTGCAATTCCTAACATTGCGATGTCTTCTTCATGTTGCTCTGAGTGATGCAGCCCTCTAATTCAGGGCATAAATCAATTTTAACTTCTAAACATCTTTTTAAGTGCAGTGTGTTTGAAAAGCTTGTTTAGATGAAATGTCATCTTTTCAATGTACCAAGTACCACATTTCTCAGAGTTCCTCCAATTCTGACATTTTTAATAGACAAAGGCAGTTGGATGAAGCTAAAGTTTGCACTTACTCCCTTTTCAGAACTTGTTCTGCCTGGGCTACTATCTGCTTCATTAATCCCACTGTGGAAAAGACAAGAGAACCTAGTTGGGTAGTTGGGTCTTTCCTCAACTACAGTAAGACAAAATACACAAGATCAACATGTCACTAAGGTGATCAATGTACGTGATGCACTCACTAGCACAATGTTCTTTAGAGCAATTTACCATAAAAAAAAATTAAACAAAAAAATCAAACAAAAAAATCCCACAGTATGCATTTTTCCATTGTACTTATGTGTGGAGAAAACCTATTCTGACCTCTGCCAGTTTTAGCAGTTCACTCACGTGCTGAAACAAGGAATTTTAGCTCTCATATAAAAGTAGCTTTAACTGTCACATATTTCTTGGAGCTCTGAAAGCTATCATTCACTGTGGATATTAGTGATTATACAAATAAATGGACACTTGCATTTTTATACTTTTTCCTCACTTCTCCAGAGGAAATTCACCGTGATCTTTCCTGTTCTTTTCATTTATTGGTTAGGTTTGTTGCTGCTGGTGGTTAACGGACATGTTTTATTTCTCTGAAAACAAACAAAACATTGTATGCTGATTCCAGCAGGTCTCTTGGTGTAGAAGGCGGAACGGGTACTGCAAACCATGCTGCAATCCAGGGCATTGGTGATAGTTCTGATTCTGCTACTTAGCACCACTCTCCCTGGTAAGTCTGAAAAGCTTTTCTGTCTTTTCTGCCTGAGACAAGGCTCACCTCTACAGGTTCTCACTTGTATTAGAGAAGTCTAACCCATCTATAAGGCAGGAGCGAAGCCAAATATTGTAAGGCCATGAATATATAGTGTTGGGCAGCGTGAAACAAGCTGGTAGGAGGCTGGCATGAAAATCGTCTGTACCTAGTGCAAAATACTCTGCCATGTAAGGCCTATGACCTAGATGCCCAAAAATGAGTGATGAGCTGCTGGATGCTGCTAAAGCAAAATCTGGGTGAGGCTTTGAATCTCAGAATTTCAAGTTTCTTCCCACTCTGCCTGGGGGAAGATATCAGAGATACAAGTGACCGGAGAAGCCTCATGGTTTTTTGCCACCTCTTTTTCAGAAGTGCACTCAAAGTCCATCTTTGAGAAAGATCGTCGTGACTGGTTGGTCATCCCCGATGCAATTGCAGCTTACATCTATGAAACTGTGAACAAGATGTCCCCTAAAGTCGGTCAGTTCTTGGCGGATGCTGCCCAGACTCCAGTAGTTGTTGTGACCAGGTATGGAAAGATCCTCTGTGCTAACACTGCAATAGCCATGGGTGGAACGGGAGAGGGAGGAGCGGGAGAGAGAACAATTAATCAAGTATCTGCGTAGGGACACCCAATGGGAAGTGAATCAGCAACCAAAGCCTTATGTGACTACAATGTAAGCGAGGTGCTGGAAGGTGGGGTGGGACGATATGGTTTCACATGGAAGTGAAAGCTCTTCCCAGCAATGCACTCTGAACACAATGCTCATGGGGTTAGCAGGTACTGCTCCTTATACATGGTGGGCCAGCACCCCTGGAAGGGTGCTGCCGTGCTGGAACAAGTTTCCTCCCAAAGGGAAATGCATGATGACCCTAGAGATACAGTTTCATGGCGAACACGTAACGCACGCCTATTGCTGTCTTCTGAGGAAAGGCCCTCCAGGACTGTTGAGGAGCTCTGCACTCAGTGACAGGCAGTGTGATAATTACAGCAGATGGAGATCACCCTCTCGTATTTGTGTGTCTTACCACTGTCGTCTCCTGCAGGAACTTCCTCATCAGAGAAACAACTAAACTCAGTATACTGGCTGAACAGCTGATGGAAAAAATAAAGAACCTGTGGTACACAAAAGTCCTAGGCTACTAGCCAGGTGGAGACAAGTCAGTGTTTCCTGATGGGAGTTGGTAACACCCTGCAGTGTCCTCTCTCCCCCTGCCCTTACTACGGACCAAGATCAGTCAATAAGACAGAATCGATGCTCCTCTTAATGCCGCTAGAGGGAACCCAGCTTCAAAGACCAAGGGATGGAAGGCATCTGCTGAAGTCTCCCCTGAAAAAAAAAAACCCGCGGCTGGGCATGGGGAAGGCAATGATATTGTAGAGCTCTTCTGTAGCCGAATCCCGAAAATTAATTCCTCCTGAATGGCTTGGCCGTTGCCCTTCTAATAAAAAAAAATGTTGGTTGTTACACTTCCTTAAGTTTCCTGTTTGTACTGACTGTTAGAAAATCCCATTCAGCTTGGCATCCCACTCTGCTGAGAATGTAGCTGTGATTCACAAGAAGCTGTGGGCCGTGCTAACAAACCCTGGTGTTCAGGCACTTTTAACTAAGCTCAGGTTCTTCCTGGGGGGAGGGGGCATTATCTGAGCCTCTTTCGGGTAGCCACAACATGGCAACCGTAACTTCACATCAGGAAAGACCATGAAATTGAAGTCCTACTGATTATGCTCCTTGGTTAGGTAAGAAATAAGCAGGTACACCTGTATCAAGTGTCTGAAGATTCCAGATCATTTGGGAAAACAAGTGCCAGTAAACTAAACTTCCCACCAATCTGAGCAGGACTGCAAAAGTATGTTTCAACAGCCAACAGTGAGGCTACTCAGCCTTTCCAAAGGAGAAATGAGGGGAAAATTTCTCACCATCTTCAGGATGGAGGGTGACCAGTTTATGAGAGAGGCACCTATGCCCAGGATTGTCCACGAAGACCTGGCAGGTCCCTGTCAGCCCTGTGTAACTTCCTCATCTCAGATGTCCACACTGGATAAAGAAATCCATCTGCTTTATCATTAGGCCAGCAGAAACAAGCAGGCATTTTTTCTGAAATCACAATAGGAGACTGCAGCAGAGGCTAAAAAAAAACCTGCTAGCCTAAGATGTAGGAGTCTTGTACATAGGCAAAGCTACTGCTTAGGAGGGACAGCATGACTACAACTGGCAAAAGATTTGCCTAATAACTGCAAAGCAACGCTACTGTCTTTTAAGGTGCACCTCCATTTGCCTTCCCCTCATTGGGGTCTTAAACCTAAAATTTTGTTCTGCTTCAGCATTACTCTTAACTTTCTTCGGGGCTTGACAGCACCAGTAATGGCCCTCACCTGGGATCCTCATCCACGGGTCCAAGAAGCCACAACTAAGCTCGGGCTTTGGGCACCCAGTCCTGTAGCTGCTCCCTGCAGTTTTGGCTTACTGGTGGGTTTTCTTGCATGGGTGCTGGACCTACAGTAAGTAAGCAGACTCATTCTATCCTTGGTTGTGCTTCCTGGGTGGACCTATGCTGTAGCCTTGCCTCCAGCTCTGCCTCCTGCTGTCCCGAGTGGGCTCCCTGGTACAGCTGAAGGATCCTGTCACAGTTACTACCTCGCCTCTGCTCGGGTACAGTGGGACTATGCCCTGGCCAGGGGCATCACTATCTGTGCTGTGGTCTCTGCTGTCTTCTGATTTGTCTGCCCTCCTGGAACATTCCAGCTCTTGCTGCTCCCTGATACTATTTCTAGATTGTCAGATATCCAGCAACTGAGTAGGGGAAGCAGTAAAAGCAGAGAAAGCCAAGGAGAAAATGGGAGATGTCAGTGTTTGGCCCTTCCCATGGAAATGTGCAAGAGAGCAAAGGGAGAGATGGGGGGTGACAGGGAGAAGGAAGAAGCAATAGAAACTGAATAAAGAGCAACTGCGCTAGAAACTGAATGTATTTCTTCAAGGCTACACCCCCCACCCCACCCACACACCCACTGGGTTTAACTCCAATAACTGAAAAAAGGCTAACAGATGAAGGCTATACTTCATCCAGTATCTCTGTGGCAACTTCCACTAGCACTGGTGGCCTGACCCCACATACACAGTTCCAGACCTTTATTTTAACCTCTTCTTTACATTTTACAACAGTATTTGGCCACCTCAGGAAAGCAGGCTTTGCCGTTGTTGGGCTTCAGTGCTCCTATTGCTCGGGCAGCATAGGGGGTAGGGGAAGAACTCACTAAGTAAGGCTCTTTCTCCAACCTGAAGTGCTGGATACTGAAAATATGTGTGTCCACTTTCTTTCCCAACGATCAGAGAGACTTACTGGCAGAAGTTCTTAATTCTGAAAAGTTTCTTATTGCCCCAGTCTGAATTTCATCTTTCAAGATCTTGGCTGCTGAGAAGAGTTTGCTTCAGCACAAACCTGAACATGCTGTAGCTGTCGTATTGGAGCAAGTTGGTAGGCTATTGATAATACAGAAGAAATTAGTTCTTTATGTTTCGGGGTTGGTTATTTTGTTGTTTTGGTTTGGTATTTTTAATTATCAGACAGATCAGCTATCAATATAAACTTGCACTTAACCATTTGTCTGAATAAAAAAAATCTCATTTTGCATCTTCTGTATCTCAGCAGATCCTTGATACCATACACAATCAGAAAGAAATCAGTGTCCCCACACAGAGCAGCAGGTTATTTCATCTCCAGTTGCTCCACCACGTCTGCGGAGCTTTTTTGCAGATTTCTTTATTGCTGCATGTTTTGCTTATACTGTCTGTGCTTCCCTGGGCATGCATGAATGTGCACGTAAATACGTATTATGTAAATGCACCAGCATTTAGAAGAAGGTTTAGAAAAGCACAATTTGGGCTGGTAAGAGCGTTTACCACATGAAAAAGCCAGGAACTTCAGCTCTTCCTGCTACAGAGATGATTTCCTATCTGCTTGTTTTACATTTGTCTGCTCAGTCTTTCTCTCTTTTTTCCCCAATATAACCCTTGTAGAAGAAGCCCTGCGGGTTAAATACCCTCTTGCCTCAGCGAAGAATTCAGAATTCCAAGTTTTCTCAGGATAGAACTTGATCTTTTGGCGCTTCAAAAGTATTTCCTTCTGAAAGAGTGAAAGTCATGAGTCATATGAAAGATCCTGAAGGTGCCCTTAAGGGTTTGATGTCCTGGCAATAGTTGCTTCAGCAATTTCAATCTATTTGTCTGCACTGCCAAACAGGCTAGGAAAAAGTCTGGAAAGTATAGGGGGCTCACGTTGCGCTTCAGGTTTGTTGTGTGACTTCATCAATGCAACCCAGCAGCATTTCTGTATTGCATCACTGCATAGCTGGAGCAGAGCAGTATCTGGTATGAATTCCATGCTTGATATTTTGTTAAATGCACTAATGATAACCCTTCTGTTCTTCTGCAATGTAACCGCCGAAAAATCCAAGCCAGCCACATGCTGATTAGCTGTTTGATATCTGACCGATTTTAGTATATGGGCAAAACTAAATCAGCCCATAGATCTCTGTATTTGTTTATACTGAATCGCCTGATCGTGTAGTTATCTATGCACTTTTATGCTTTAAAAGAAGTAAACAGAAAACCTTCCAGATGGTTAATCTGCTGTACAATCTAAAATGTAGGGCAACCTCCCACTGCCACAACTGACCCTGATGTTACTGGCATCACCCTTTGGTGTGTTCCTTTAAAGGCACAAACTAGCAGCTGAGACAGCACTGAGGCTGACATCAGGTAAGGAAAAAAGCATTTTATCCCAAAAGGGATCCTGGGGCAAATTCTTGGGATAGGTAACGAGGAGGCCATATGTTTTACTCTCAGAGTTAAAATATTTAACATCTACTCCCACTTTTCAGTAGGAATAAACAGCTTAATCTGCAATTTCATTGTAAAATAGGGATGGAAATCACTGCTCATGTGGTGTCTGTGCAAGTTCACCGAGTGCTTCAAGATTCTTGGAGGGGCTTCATAAGTGAAGCATTCATTTCAGTGAGAATCATGTCATAGAAACTTTCTTTGTGAGTAATCATCATTGACTTAGCAGGTTTGGGAAAGCTTGTGGTGTAACTGGTTCAACTGAGTCCATTGAAATGAAATCTTAAGAAATGTCAGGTTTCTGGTTTTTCCGAGATGGATGTCCCTGATTTCTGCAAAAACACCCTTTCTCAAAAAGTATTTATTATGGTGAATACTTTACACTATTTTCAGTGGCTCAGTGGTGACGGCACACAACTGTTTGGCTTTCACACTTCCTAGCACCCCTCACCTCTTACTTTAACACTGGGAAAAATCACAAATTAACGCTAACGAACACCCCGGGCCGTGCGCTGCTGTGAGCATGGTGGCTGTCCTTCTCCACACACAGCCCAAGGCCTCCATGAGCAGAAACCCCAACACGAGGCGTTTTCTCCTTCCAAGCAGAGATGACGAGGACTGGAAAAAGTCACGTAAAATACTTGAAATTTACGGCTGGTAGTCACACTTGAAGAGCCATGTGGTGAATTCCCCTACACAGACACGTATTTCCATGGACAGGTAACGTTATTTTTTGTCCTCTGGCACAGGGACGGTGGCTGCCACCCTGAGGGAGCGGACCAAGATGGTGGACATGCAGTGAGGCAGAGCCGACACAGCTGTCTCTCAGATGGTTCTGTGCTTTCCACAGACTTTGGACAAAGCAGCTTTTTCAGATTTTAAAAGTAAACACCCAAATCACAAACCGGGTGCGTGTGTGTGTACGTGATCTCTACCTGGCCCCCCCAAAAAGCAGCAGGCCCCAGGGTCCCGGGGGGGGAATGGCAGCGGCCAGCCCCGCGGGAGGTGGCGGCCGCTCTCCAGCAGCAGCGCGGAGGGAGGGGGCGACCGGCCATCGCCGAGGGGGTGGGGGGGGTGGGGGAGAAGCCCCTCTGGGAAGCCTCGGGCGAGGGGACCAGCGGGTGCCGGCCGAGGGCTAGCGCCGTGCCGGCGAGGCGCGGGCGGCTGACAGCAAGCCTTGCGTGCCAGGCGCCCCGCGGTCGGTCGGCAGAGATCACTCAGCATCTGTCTCCCTTTCGCTCACAGCCCGCGGTCTCGCACCGCCGCGGCCAGCCCTGACTCAGAGCGGCATCGCCGCCGCCACCGGCTTCGCACGCGATGCCACCGGCCATCCCCCACCTCGCTCCCGGCCGCCCCCGCTGCAATCCCGACCCGCTGGGGCCGGGCCGGCGGTACGGGCGGCAGCGGTACGGGCGGCGGACCGGGCGCGCAGGTAGGCTCGGGCAGCGGCAGCGCGGGAAGAGGCGGCTGCTGCCACCGCACCCCGCCACACACACACGTATTTACTTCGGTATTTGATGGGGGGGGGGGGGGGGGGGGGGGGGGGGGGGCGGGTGGTAGCTTGGGACGCTGCGGTACCCCGAGCTGCCCCCCCGCCCCGCCGCCAGGCCCGCCCCCGGGGGCTCGGGCACGGCCGCGGGGCCGGGCCGGCCGCAGGGCCCTGCTGCGAGCCCCGGGGTCCCCCGGGCGGCCGGGCCTGCCAGCCCCGCCGGGGCAGGGGGGCCCTGCGTCCTCAGCGGGGCTGCTCGGGGAGGCGGGGGCTGGGGGCAGGAGGAGCTGTTTATGGCCATAACCCACTGGTCGGCGTGGCTGGGACGGGTAAATGGCTCCATCCCGGCTGCGAGGGTCCAGCTGTGGAGGCCGCGGAAAGGGAAGGGTGTTGTGGCATGGGCTGAGTTGGGGTTGAGTGTTGGCTGGGGAGGGGTTGAATGTTGTTTCCGTAATATGTAGAAAGACGGTTTTTCACATAGGTTTGCCCACTTACCTGCACGTTCACCAGCGAGGTGGGAGTTCCTGTCGCTTGGGTGTGTAATGACTACACTGCCCTTTGCAGACCCTGATTTTCCCGGGGGGGGAGTGAGGGTGTGCCAAACCAAATGATCCCATATTACAGAATTCCCCTTTATGCCTAGGTTTGGGGGTGATACGGGACTAGGTCATGTCTCAAAAAATGCTTTAAGCAACATTTCTTGTTTTGCTGTTCAAACTAGAAAACTCTAGTTAGCAGCTCAAGTGCAAGCTAACCGTCTTGACAGTAGCTGTGATAAAACCGCTTCATTAAAGTTTCCCGGTGCCATAAACAAGGCAGCATTCAAATGTGCACCACAGCATCAGGTACGGTCCACATCTGGTGGGAGACAGGCTAACCTGCTCACTGCTGCACTAGTAGCGTGTCTGGAAACAGTTTTTAAGTTGCTATCAACCCCGAGTGGTGCTGGTTACTGAAGTTCTTAACAGCAGAATAAATATTTACGAGTACAGCCGTGATATATGTCAGTGAAGAGCGCAGATCTTTTGTTTTCACAGCTTCCAGTCTCCAGGTTTACTGTAGTGTCCTTGTTAAATGGGTTCAGGTATTGGGTTTGAGGCTGCTTTATTCAGAGTTGGCTTAAGAGGTGAAAGCTGCAGGTGCGGGAGAAAATGTATAACTCATTGTTTGAAAACAACTGGATTAAGCTCACTGCTTAGAACAACCATTTCAAGATGATTGTTTCTTTCCTAATTGTAACATTTTCTCTTCTCTCCAAAGGCTGCTTTGCCTCTTGGCTTTCTCTGGGGTGGTGATGTTAAAAGTCCTGCTAGCGGAGGATTGCTCTCTTAGGAGTGTAGTACAGTTGCCTCCTAGGCAACCTTCTCCATAGAGACATCTTCAAAATGGCATGTTCAGGTCACCTTTGCTGCTTGGAGAGTGCAGAACTGTAAACCGGCCGGCGTGGCTGTGTGATCTGCAGGACTAATTTGTTTCCAGTTGTGGCCAGTAAAACGCAAAGTTCTTTTTTTAGATAGAAACCCACACACACAGATCAAACCTTGTTAATAGTTATAGGCTGTTGTATCCTTAGGTTAGTGCTGTCTTTTGTCAGATAAACTGCCACTGTGGCTGTTAGCTAATTCAGCATTTTAGGTTTCCCATGCTTCTGAGCTGCTTGGCTTGGCTTGAAAGTGGGGAGCTTCTCGCTTCTCCTTTTTTTGGTGTCAAAAATTGTTGGCGTTACATAGCTATAGAGTTATCTTAGCAATTTAAGTAAGTCATAAAGTCTTTTTTAGCAGGTAAAAGCTTGGAGTGATTTTTAAATTTAAAAGGAGCTTTTAGTATTCTGATAATAAGGTTGACTCGATAGAGGTCATATTTTGTAAAAATAACTCTGGTAGATATTGCTGGAGGGAGAGAGTGCTCATTTTATATACCCATTTTCCCAAATGGTACTTTGATACCTCAGAAAAATAAAGATCTACTATATGAAATCAATACACATACGCACGACATAATACTTTATTGAGAAGCAACACCATCCAAAATAGTCGTTCATCTGATGAACTTCTGTATTTTTAAAAATGTCCTTTGCCCATATACACGCTGCCCTTCTGAGCATTTCTTATTAATTGTTAAGTTTAAAAAATTTCCATTTCAATTGTAAGCACCTTTTGCTCCGTCATATATTGTTGTGGAGTGTGCACTGGGTGGCTGAATGAGGGAGGAAAAGAGGTATTTCTGTATTGAATTTACTCAGTGTAGGTCAGTAATTTTTGCCAGCTCATGTGCAGTGTCAGAAATACACTGCAGGCAACTGCCATCTGTCAACCTGGAGAAAAATGCTTGTGGCAAAAGGCAAAAGACAAGAATACCAGGCACTGTGACAAGTCTTTTGGGCAACTCATTGGCAGCTAGCCATCATAGAGGGCTTGGCAGATAATGCAGACATTGCTAACTCATGTTATGTCATAACACATAAAATCAAAATATGGAGCATGAATGCAAAAGTTCTTCAGTACTCCCCAAGCACTTGCTCTCACAAGGTACCGGAGTTTATGATTGACTCCCTAGGCTGAGTAAATCACGGACCTGACTTAAATAACTGAGTAAATCAAAACCTTGTTTTTGAAGTATCTAAACTGACATCAGTTTAGTGGGAGCGTGTCCGTTCCCCGAGTGAACTGACAGTTAGGTGATGCTGAAAATGAAGGTTTGTTTCGTCTCCCATTTGCAAAGAAAGCATGTGGTTAAAGGGTAAACCTATGAGTTCAAAAGCAATTAAAAGGATCCTCTGAATATATTTGCATGGCATCTCATGATTTTAAGTGAATTTTGTGAATTCTGAGTATAAATGATGACCTACCCTTATGTTTTTTCTTAGTGAACTAGATGGTTGTCTGAGGTCTCCTACAACTGTGCTGCACTGGTAATGCCACTTGTGTTAAAGTTTGCTTTCTTAAAATAAAAAGGAAGAAGGTTGCATGTCACCATTTGGCCTTTCTGTGGACATGAGACACTCTGTGTCAAAAAACAGTAGTATTCCACAGCTATTAGCAGGCACCTCAGCCTTTGTGCTTTTACACTACAATTTATCACCCTCACTCTGTGTGTTTCACACACTAATCAAATCATACCTATTGTGTGGCAGGAGCCCTTGGTTTGTTTTTCTGTCAGATAAAAGTGTGGACACTTCCACGCAGAGGCTGTATTCAGCAAAAGATGAACTGATCATATTTGTGGATGTTTTAGATTAATTATAAGAGTGAAAATGCATACTTTAGTTCTTGTTCACCATGTGCAGCGTTTTGGAAATCCTGTTTTTATTATAATCTTCCTTTTTCACTTCCTCTAGACCTTTTCAGAATACTTGATTTAGGGCACATACTTTCTTATCTGGTCAAGGCAAATACAGATTTATTTGAAATGTTATTTTTTGGAGCCACTTAGCTCTCCACCTCTGACTTTCAGGTATGGCTGACACGGACATTGCCTGGGTATGTGGCCTAGGGGGGCATCTAGGGGTAGAGCAGCACATTAGCTGTAGCCCTGCTGCCTCCTTTGCCTGTGCCAGAGGTGTGGAGAGCCTGCTGACTCTGAGGTGGTGAGAGCAGAGCTGGTGGCTGACTGCTGTGGGAGCGCTGGGTGTGCAGGGATGGAGATGCTCTGGGGAAGGACGACCATCCAGCAAGCGGAGTGGGAAGCTTGCCTTCCTGGGGCTCAGTCCCTCCAGCATCCTCCCAGCGGGGTCCCTTTCCATGGCAGAAACCTTGTCCCATCCTGAAGCCCACTCCTGAGGGTGGCAGGCTTGATCTTTACGGAACGTTCCCCAGTGATGCTTTGTGTCCAGCTGCTGGGCACTGGACAAAGGTGCTAGCTTTGCCTGTTACAGAATGAAGAGGGCTCTCAGCCTTCAAACCCACAAGCCACTGGTGTTTTGCTGTGTGATGCATTGGCCTACAGTACAGCCGGAGCTATGGTAGCCACGTGGGGTAGTGTACCTGAGCTACTTTCATTTGACTAGTTCACAGGTTTGGTATAGATGAAGAAATTCCAGCATGCACTCCAGTGTCAGCTTGCAACCCAAATGGACAGTCCCAGTCCCCTGAGGCATGTTCACCTGTACTGATATTCCTGTCTCGGCATCTTTGCTGCCCATGCCTGTGATCGCTGCATTTGGGTGAGCAGGTTCACAGCTTCCTGTGTTGCAGTTGCCTGTTCAAGCTGTGGTACAAAGTCTAAACCAGGTGCAAACTGCAGAAGGACCTACGGTGCTTGCCCAGGGAAGTCCCTGTGTCTGGCATTGCTCCCTGACAGTGCTGGCTCTCCTTACAACCACATGAGAAGAGCATGTACGCCTTAGCAGAGAACACAGGTGCCTAAATTGGCATGATCTTTAAATTGGCAAGTTGTTTAAAGGCTATTTAAGGAGGTTACAGCTGGTAGTATCAGGAAACCTAGTCTTATTCATCAGCTGTAGTATCTATTCAGATGGTTTCTCTCTATATGGATAAGTGAGGCCGTATAATTATAGGCGTTTCATGGGCCTTCAGATGTTTCGGAGAAGAATCATTAGTATGAGCTCTGAAAGAGGGCATACTAATCCAGCTGGGATCACTACTGGGTAGGTAGTCTGTGGGTTAGGCTTGTGGTCTTCTCATTCAGCTAATCCCCAACTCTCTTGAAGTTAATCCTATAAAACTCCAGCTGATGTCCATGAAAACAGACGTTTCCTCACTGACTTTGTTTGGTATTTATTTGGGTGACAGTGGAGGTAAGGACCTATAACCATCATTAGCCTAGTTGCATGAGTTCTTAGGAATGTAGGAGGGTTTCATCTTCTTTCATAATCAGCAGGGATTTCAAACATTTTTAATAGCCTCAAGATGGTTGCAGCCTCTAAAGTGTATATGCAAATGTGAGCGTGCCACAGCACCATCGATTCATCCTGCCAAATGTTAGCCTTAGAAGCTATTAGATTTTAAGGGTTCGTCAAGGTTTATTCTCCCTTTCCTAGCTCGATCTAGTCCTTTTTCTGTATAGCAGCTCTGCTCTGCAATGTTCTCTCTTATCAACTGCTAGCATAGTTTCTCATGGGTACCTTGTTTTAGCACATATTCATAGCCATTCTTTGTTCTATGCTTGCAAAAAGAAACCAAACAACAACAAAAAGGGAGGGGTGTGCTCTCCAGATCTCTCCTCACTTTGATTCTCTTTATTTTTCCCTAAGCCTTTTTCTCTCTCCTGGCAAGATACCCACACAAGGGCTTTGCAATTACTTGAGTGTTCCTAAGTGGTCTGAAGTACCATGTTCTTTGACTAGAAATCAGAATATCTGGCACCTTATCTACAACTGAGCTGCTGTGAGATCTTGGGCAGGCCATTGCACTTTTCAGTGCATTTGTCTGCTCTTTCTTTGCTTCTGAGCACCCCTTGAGAGCGGAAGTTTATATACATATATGTGTTTCTTGAAAGCTATCAAGCTTCTACTCATACCTGCAACATTTCCTTCGGTGGCATGATAGTACCCATGATGAGTAACTCCCACAGATTCAAAGACTCAAAGCTATGCAAAACCAAATACACACCTCCCCCCCCCCCCTTTTTTTTTTTAATCTTTTTGTAATGGTTTGAATGTTTTTGTGTGTGTGAGGCATCGGTAGATGTTTCTGTGGTTCCCAGAGGAGGGAGGGTAAGGAGTGGGTGACAGGGGAAATGCGTGGTGTGGTCACACAGGTGTTTAGACAGTGCATAGACGGAAATCAAGTGAGTGGTCAAGTCAGGTGCATGTTACTGTACAGGGCAAATATTTGTTGTGTGTTTATTTATACGTGGTGTTCCTCAGCGGAAAAAACTGCTCATTGCATTTTAAGTCCGATTTTCTGGTTGTTTTGCTTACCAATTTTAAAGCTAGATTGAAAATTTGGATTAATTTAAAAGCCACTGACCAAGTTTCATTCTCTAACTGAGCAGAGTGCCACACAGTTTCACAGTCTGGTTTTCTTTGCCTCAAATTGAGGGTAAAAGGGCATCCTTTGGGGAAGAGTTGTTCTTCTGTATTCATACTAACTGGTTTTATCAGTTTAGAAAGAAAGAGGGCATCCGACTCTGGGATCTCCATTGCACAGTAGAAGACAGAGGTGGGTTTTTTTCCAGAATTTACTATTGACTTTTGGATGCATCCAGTTACTTCCTGGTATTACCTAATTCATTTATTTTTTAAGGACCTGCTGTTTAGAAAGTGACTACTCAGCCTTTTCTGGAAATCAGTGCTTTGCAAAGGATCTGAATCTGGGCATTTATAAATTAAAGCCTCTGAATTTAGTAATCACTTTATGGGAAGCATTTTCTTTGAATGCAGATTCTTACCCTACCTGCCCTGTGCCCAATTCTAGTCCTCAAAGCAGCAAAATGCAGCCCAAATTTCAAGAGAAACATTGGTCTCTTCTGGGATTTGTTGTTGAGATGCCTCTTGTAAAATCCCATGTGCTCTAGAAAATGTGAAAAGTAAACAGTAGAGGAAATATGTTCACTAACTAGACTTAGTGGGAGCTTCTGACTAAGAATTAGCTCTCTTACTAATATGGAAACTGTTTTGAAGTTTGAAAATATGTATTTTGGTCACAATGTATTATTTAGATGATTGATACTGATAATGTTGCGTGCTCTCAAACCACAACACATAGCATCTATTTCCAAAGCTGCTGCAATCTGTTACAAAAGCATAGGAGAGGTGAATTGGGAAAATAAAATCTGGAAACCATTTTATATTTAAAAAGAAGTGTCAACGCAAGCAGCCTGGCCTTTGGCAGAACTTTTTTACTGAGTCACATGTGGAAGGCTGCCTTTCTTCTTGAAAGCTGTTGGTTTCCAATCCACTTGCTTTCTCATCTCCCATATTTTGCATTCTTTTACTTTATTACGGACTCCGGTCTTAGCTGCCTAGATGTTTGGGGCCAGACTCTCTCTGGCTTTTACTGAGAGTGGAGTACTGTGTCACCTTCAGCAAGACTCCAGCAGGATACTGAACACCCACATCTGCAAACTGGGCAAGTGCTTGGGTTGTTACTGAAACCTAGAGTGCACGAATTGCAGGCTTTGTGGTATTGCATTAAAATGTGATACGAGATAATATGGGTTTTCTCTGGTTTTCTAGAATACCCAGTCACCTCTGTGTGACATTTGGTAGCATCGTAATTACTTCTTGAGTCCATTTAATGCATAGTCAGTGCATATTTCCATCAGTTATGAGTTTAGGTAGCTCCTTCTTTGTTCCTATTCATGAACTGATCTCCCTTTCTCTGATGACACACAGAACACTGACATACTTGGTAAATAGCCTGGGTGGATGGATTTCCCATTGCAGGATTGTCTTTAGGCTATTTGTGGTCCCTGCTTCCTAGTCTTCACTTGCCAGGAAATGTGCTCCTCAACTGAGTGAAGCCCTTTAAACAAGAGAAGAATCCTAGAGTCATGAAATTGTTTAGGTTGGAAAAGACCTTTCAGATCATCAGGTTCTACTGTTTCAGTTAGAAATTTTGGGACATGTAATGATTTTTGCTCACACCTTGCAAATCTACTCACAAGTCCCATGTTGGCGTCATGGATGTAAGTGATCATACAGGGATAACAACTCAGTATTCCAGCAGTGTGTAACTGTTAAAAGTGCATGTAAGCGTCCCCACCCATAAGCTGACATCTCTTTGTACTGTATGCCTTACAAGCACCTAAAAAACCCTCTTCTTTTGTCAACCATCTTACTGTTCTTGCACAGCAGTCAAGAAATGTATCATTGCAACATCTTTGCACAGTCAGCAAATGTTCTTACTGTAATTCAGCATATTTGAAACCTGTGGCACAGACACGCTGTGAGGGGCTTTTCATGCCACCAGTGTGACAGAGCCAGGACAAGAAGCTGCAGATAAAATCTTGATGCACCTTAGTCAGTGGACACTTTCGTCTTAGCTTCCAAGAGCCAACCTTTACTGCAGTACTTGGGGAGAGTCAGTCCAATGCAGTGACTACACCACTTGTCTTAGGTGTTTGAGGCCAGTAACCTGGCCCTGCTCATTTTGGATCTGAAGCTATTCCCTGTGTGACCATTTAGCAGCAGTGCAGTTGTCAGCGTTAGCACATCTGGTGCTGAAATGAAGGTTGCAAAAATTCTTTGCCCATTTAAGTAAGCATCACATCTGGGTACAATTTTTCTTTGTGTTGAGATGAAGTACTTTATTTCTCAAAAATGCTGATTCATTGAAGCCAAAATGGAGATGAGGAGATGCATCTAACCAGACCCTCATTTATATCAAGAAGCAGAGGCACTTCAGTTTTGATCATGCACATCTCAGGAAAGTGTACTGACCTCTAGATTGTTGGAGGTAGTGCTGGTGGTATAGTCGTTTTCATGAAAAACTTCAAAAGGTCTTGATTTCATTCCAAGGCAGTACAAAAGCATCTCTGAAATCATGAAAAAGTTTGTGGGATGGGCAGATGAATGTTCCCATCCAGATCTGCTGAAAGATTTTCTAGTAATGCTTTGCTACCTTTTCATGACAATAAATTGAGAAGTTAGATTACAAAAAAAACGCCCAAAACCACAACTATATTTCTTAGCTGCAATCATATCAGATTTATTTTTAAATAATAAAAGTGAGGGGAAAAAAACCAGTTCAAATTACTTATCAAGATCTTTGGCAGGTGTCCTATCAGAATTGCACCATTTTCATTTCACGTAGCAAACCACTTTACAGTTGCTAAGTTCTTTTAATATGGTTTAAATAGGCATCCTGCTACATTACTCAAGTCTACCAGGTTAAATACTTAAAATCACAATAATTTTGGTAATATACTAAGCCGTATTAGTACTAACAAACAAATAATTAGTATTAACATGGAATAGTTAAAATTCCAGAAGTAAGTTTGCTCATATGGAGCATTTGCTGTGGCATTTATATGAGATTCTCTTCAAGCCTGGCAATATTTAGCAAGTTTGGGTTTTTTTTCCAGTACTAAAGCTTTATGCAACGGAAGGAGATCTTGGTAGATTCCCTTTACCATTCCAATTTGATCTAGTATTTTGAAGTATTAAAAAAAAAAAAAACAACAAAAAAACCAACAAAAAACAGTCTGCCCTAGCTTAAAATTATTTCAACTCTTGTAGAATGATTATATTCCAAAGATACTGTTCTGCTTTTGGGGGGGGGGGGGGTGTGTCAGGAAATAAGGAATGAGTCTGACTTAGCAAGGTGTAATTTTTTTCAGTGATAAAAATCATAGGTTAATTGAAGTGCAAGTCTTAGGCTTTTTTTAATTTAAAAAGTCTTTTGTTCTGTACTAGTAAAGGTAGAGCGAGGATAAGAGATTGAGAAGACACTACTGAGACAGTAGTTTTTCAGGGTCACTGCAAGTAAGATTAAAATTTGAACTGACACTGTCCTGATTTTCAAACACTGAAAAGTCTGAAAACACAGTTGGTGCTCTTCATGCGTTTGTAAGCCTGAAAAAGAAGTTTGGCTGTTAGATGAGGGGAGAAAAGGCTGTCACATGGAGGAAGAAAAACAAAATCTTTTAGAAAAGGTAGTGGGGGAGGAAAAAAAATGCATTCAGTGAAGGGAGGGGACAGCAAAAAACTAGTCTGTGTCTCTGGGAGGCCCCCCTTGTAGCCCAGGCACCTATCCCAGTATCTTACTGTGTGCCAGAGAGTACACAGTGTCACCAGCAATTGCTGAAGGACACTTTTGCCTCCACTGACCCTGTAGTGCCAGCTTTCCCCCTGCTCCGATGAGGGCTTGCTCTGTTAGCCTGTGGGTACGGTAGGGAACTGGCTGGCGAGTTGGGCAAGACGGCCATGCCTAGCTTTCTAGGTTTGCACTGCCCTTGGGTGAGGTATGTTTTTGTTTCGCTGCCTACGTTAAATGGCATGACAGCAAAGTTTAATAAAAAATGCAAGTACCAGGATTTATTTGTAACATCCAAAATAATCATCCCCATTTACAGATCTTTAGAAAATACAGAGGTGTGAAAAGATACTGTGCTGCATTTACATCAGAGGAATACTTCTTCCACTGTTCAGTTTACAGTTTCTTCCCCTGCTGTCAGGACAGTAGTTGAGTCTTCAGGCTTTTTGCCCATTTATTTCTCTCCGTTTTTCATGAATTATATTAGCTGGTATAGGTGTCCTCCCTTGGAAGCCTTTCAACAGATCTGCATGGGTGTAGCCATTTGCCCTAGAATTCACTGTGTCCTCTTCTTAGGTAGGGAGCAGCAACTCCTTTTTCTTAGTGCACTCCCTAACTAGAATAAAAGTAACTTTTCATAGATCTGTAAAATGCCTCACTGTTATTCCAGCAGTGATCTGCATCTGATTGCCTAGAAGACAATTCGTAGCTTCAATGAAATGTAAAAGTCTTTTCGATGGTGATCAAAATGATGCAGGGACTATTGCTGCAAGGCTTGTTGTTTATGAGAGACTTTTCCCTCTGTCAGTTACAGTACAGACTTGTGTGCCAGGTTATTCCTTCCCTGGCAAAGATGGGAGAAGGGAACACAGGACCAAACTCTTAAAACTTAATTTGAAACACTGCTGCCCAGTAAAATGATACAGGGTTTGTTGTATAATAAGGGGTGTGTGGGGGTGTGTGTGTGTGAGAAAGTATAATAACTTGCATGCCAGTTGTTACTATCTTATTTTACTTCTTAAAAAGTCAGCTCAGAGATATGTATTTCCTGACTCTTTCTTTTGTTGGTAGCGTTGAATTTTTTTTATCTAATAGGGCTGTTAAGTAGCCTTAAAAATCTCTTATTTATTGTTAAAAATCTTTTACTTACTGCAATTCACATTTGTTTCCGTGTATTTTGTTTTATCACTTAGTGATGACTTCTGCCTCTAGTCACCACCTTTGTGGGTTTTGTGAAAGCTAGTTCAAAAGCTTCAAAGGCTAAGTGCAAAAGAGAAGAGAGAGGAAAAAATTAAAAATCAGGAAATGTGAAAGGAGAGTTTCTAACAGTCTTCTGACTTAGTCACATTACACATCCTGGATGCTTTATGATACTGATTTATTATGTTTATGACAAGCAGTATTATATTAGGCTAAACATTTAAGACAGACAACAGAATATGAGATAACTGCAACACAGCCACAGTATTCCAGTCCTGTTGGCGGTTTAATACTTCTTTTAACTGTGCACTTAAAAACATTGTACCCTGGTTTCTTTCTTTTAAGCAAACATTTCTATCAATGATTGGCATTTAGAAGGATATGAAAGATTTAATAAAATACATGTAGTCAGCTTTATAAAAGTCCTGTACCAGATTTCTGATGAGCTGCTTAACTTCTTGCTCCACATTTGTTCAGCTTGTAAATCTTGGAAGTACTGCAGCCATTAAAAACACTGAGATTTCACTGTTTCGCCACCTCATTTGCCGTCACACTTGAAAGCGGTTGGGCAAGTGTTATCTTCCCCACAGCATATTAAATGCAAGACCTCTGCATTTCCCAAAGGTTGGTGGATAAGAATGAGCAAACTTTATAGAGCTGTTTTATTTACAGAGTTCAGCCATGTAAATGAACTAAAATATTGGTCCTTTTAAATTCCTTTTCCATGAGCATCCCTGCACCCAAGTTTTCTCAGCATTCTCTGTGATTTTCTGTGCTTCTCATGGAGAATCCCTCAAATGTTCGTGAAGTTCTGGCTGATTTAGATTGTGAGGCATTTGACTGACTCCAGTGGGAGAAAGTAGCCCTCCTGTATATATATGTCTTTACATAAACCAGTTGCAGCTAAGCAGAGCAGACCTGCACTTTTGAGTGGCACACAATGTTGTACTATTATATAACAACCCAAGCAGTCAGAAATTGTGTCACATGCTCAGAAAAGTCTTAAAAAGCACAAGTGTTTTTTTGTTGGGTTTCTTTTTCCTTTAAGAAAACAGTTAAATGTGGGATCTCTTTTGCTTGTTTTCTGGTTTCTCTGCCTTCAAGTTATCTTTTTTTCTGAAATCACAGGGGCTAGGAACTTACGGTAATTACTGTGATAGAAACTAAGATTTAATGCCATAGTAAGAAGCTGAGATTTAAAGAAGAGCGCACAAGACTCAAGTTATGATAACTGGTAACACACAAATTCAGTAGAACATTGGCTTTCTAAATTCAGAAAACCTTGAAAAAACCAGAAGTGGTCAGGTTGGTTTGAGGACATTGTGACACGTTCATGGGTAAGCTAGGAACCTAAGAGAAGAAACACTTCTGTTGTGTTGTTTTTCTTGCTCTGTGCAGAGTAAAAACCTACATACATTTAGGTTCAAAGGTTGCCTGGACACAACTTTGACTGAATCACATGATTCTTCTCTGTAGTTTGTAGCACTTCGACTGGGGTTCTAGTGTAAGCATTTGTGGATCTTTCTCCGTGCAATGGTTTCAGATTTACATCATGCTGTGACACAGCGATCATTGTGAACCTTAATTCTGTGGTTAAGGTTTTTTATTCCATCTATCTGCATTTAAAGGGAAGCAGCGTTCCTCCCACCTGAAGTGCTGGCTGCACTTGCACCTCTGTCTCTTGTTGCTTCTTTTCAGTGTCTTTTTATTTTTTTTTCCTGCCATCTTTGGAGAGATTCCTTCCTCTGCAGTTCTGGATCCTAGTTAGAGGGACACAGAGCGCTTCCTCTTCCTGCTGGCATACTCCCCCACACCAAAATTGGATAAGGAGTGGCTCAGACGAGTGTCCAGAGTATCAGAGTTGTTGCTGCTACTGCTGATTTTCACCCGGGGGCACAGGCACCGGAGCATGGCTCTGCGGATGTAGTTGTCAAAGCAATAGTAAATGAAAGGGTTGGCACAGCTATTGGCAAAAGCGAAAGGGCTGCTCACCTTCATGCCCAGCTGGGCAACCATGTCAAGAAAACAGTCAGGCTGCTTCAGGAGTCCCAAAAGGATGGCCATGAGCTTGAAAAGATTGAAGGGAACCCAGGATATAACAAAAGCTGCCACTACAATGAAGACTATCTTGATGGATTTTCTCAGTTTCTTATCATGTTTCCCAGCTCTCTGATAATGCACACAGAGTCTCTTGGTGATGGAGCAGTAAAAGGTTAAGATACTCAACAGTGGAAAGAAGAAGGCCAGGATTAAAAGCATCAGTGACATGATTTGTTTGGCTTCTGTTATGGCTTTGTCTGTGCAGTAAGTCTTTCCATGGTGCTTCTTCAGTTCTCTGGACAAAAGGGTTGGCATCCCTAAGCAGCAGGATAATAACCAGACACAGATGCAGAGTCCACTGGAATAAGATCTTGTTCTGACCCGTCTAGCAATAGAGGGATGCATGATAGCAAGGTATCGGTCAGCGCTCATACAAGTGAGGAGAAGGATGCTGCAGTACATGTTGACTGAGATGACATAGGAACTAGCTTTACACAGGAAAGATCCTACCCTCCAGTTCCCGTCCGATGCCTCCTTGTCCACCCAGAATGGCAGCGTGATGAGGAAGATGAAGTCAGATGCAGCGAGGTTGATGATAAAGACGTCGATCAGCCTCTGGATCCGTTGCTTGAAGACCAAGGCTAGTATCAGGATGGAGTTGCCAACAATGCCCACCAGGAACACAGTAGTGTACAGGATAGGGAGGAAAGTAGACATATGTTCCAGGTGCTGATACTGGCAGTTGTCATCGTAGTAGTAGTCATAGCTGAAAGTGACTGAAGTCACAGGCGAAAGCTGGGCGAGTTCCATTTCTGGCCAAGCTGTCATCATCCCTGCTCTGAGGAAGACTCTGAGATCCCCCTACCCTTCCCCTCAAGGTCTTATTTAAGAACGTTAAAGCAAGTGAGCAGGAAGGAGTGGAGAGAGGGAGGAGAAAAGTGGTTTTGGGGGGGTGATTTGTATGCTTTTAGCCAATCGCACAGGCAGTGGACTAGCAACAGGAGTCTTGATTAGTGAAAAACCTGTCTTCAGAATAAACACTTGCTTCTTTTTTTTTGTATCAGTTTTAGCTTTACTGATTTTATCTTCATTTTACATTTGCCTATAAGCAAACCAGGTTTGGGTTTTGCTTTTATTTTGGGGGAAGGGAAGGCAGTTTTCAAGATTCTGAACTTTTGGGGACAGGATATTGCTAGTTTGCAGAGATTCGAGATTGTACCAGCTCAGAAAAAATCAGAGAACAGTGAATTCATGTGCCACATTCTTTATCTTTACTCAAAACATTTTGTATAAATTGCTTTTTGGGGCAGGCTCAACTTTTCTGAGGCTTGGAGGTTTGTACTTTCTTTGTCCATTTATGGTTGTTTTCTGTTGAGAGTAATCCTCTCATGAAAATATTTAGGGGAAAACATTTAAAACTGCCATCTCTATTATGCCTTGTAGTTAAGTTGTTCTGTAGCAGTCCCAGGCTTTCCACTGCTCTGCCACTGCCCCCCTCCTGCCCTGCAGCCCCTCCAGTTCCCCTAGCCCCGGACTACCCACACCCAGCTCTGTGAATGTATTGGAAACTTAGAGGACATATTTCCAGTGTGTCATATTCCCATCTCCACACAGGCTTCCTTATCGGCCACAGTCCTGGTCTCCAGAGAGTGGTTTGTTCCTTCTCCTTCTGACTGTGCAGCCTGCATGGCTCTTGAGCCATTGTTATCTGCAATGCTCGCTTCTCTTAAAAAACTGATTTCCTTCATCTTTCATTTGCAGTATCATTATTGCTGCAGCTGTGGCTTACCTTATAGAGAGCCTCTTCAGCATTGCATAAATTGAATGAAAATTCTCGTTTTTTAAATGACTGAATTCATTACAGCTTTGTCAGTGCATACTGATTTGAAACCTCTACTACTGATCTTCATCATCCTTCCTCTCTTCTGCAGATAAATTAATTTTCTCCTTCTGCTTCCTCCCACCCACATGTTCACAGACCAGGCACATCTTCAGGATTCTCGAAGCTTTAAGCAGATTGCTTACTGGAGTGTGCTCGAGCCCTGGGCAGATAGATCCCATCTGTGTATGTCTCCACATGCAAAGACCAACTCCGGATTGCATGGACAGCAAATTAATCCCTCCGGTGCAATCTGGGTGCACACAGATGCACTGTGCCAGTGCTCAGGTTATGTGCTCCTGTGCAGCAGGTACCTGGTAGAAGAGCCAGCTGCTATTAAACAACTAGTTGCTGGACCAAGGGATATTTAGGTGGGCACTCTCTCTTGCGTAGATATTCTGATGTCTAATAAAGAACTAGTAATACACAACTGCATTCTATCAGTAGGGCATTAGTGAGTATTTTTCATGGAATGTATAAGGATATAATTACCTCAGTGAATGTAATTCAGCCATTACAAACTCTGAAAAAAAGAGGTTTCTCAGCATTCTCTGTGATTCTCTGTGCTTCTCATGGAGAATCCCTCAAATGTTCATGAAGTTCTGGCTGATTTAGATTGTGAGGCATTTGACTGACTCCAGTGGGAGAAAGTAGCCCTCCTGTATATATATGTCTTTACATAAACCAGTTGCAGCTAAGCAGAGCAGACCTGCACTTTTGAGTGGCACACAATGTTGTACTATTATATAACAACCCAAGCAGTCAGAAATTGTGTCATATGCTCAGAAGAGTCTTAAAAAGCACAAGTGTTTTTTGTTGGGTTTCTTTTTCCTTTAAGAAAACAGTTAAATGTGGGATCTCTTTTGCTTGTTTTCTGGTTTCTCTGCCTTCAAGTTATCTTTTTTTCTGAAATCACAGGGGCTAGGAACTTACGGTAATTACTGTGATAGAAACTAAGATTTAATGCCATAGTAAGAAGCTGAGATTTAAAGAAGAGCGCACAAGACTCAAGTTATGATAACTGGTAACACACAAATTCAGTAGAACATTGGCTTTCTAAATTCAGAAAACCTTGAAAAAACCAGAAGTGGTCAGGTTGGTTTGAGGACATTGGGATTTGTACACCACAGGCACAACTGTGAACCTGTAAGAAAGCACAGGCTAAGAATCATCTTCTCACCATCCAAAGATTACAAAAGATACACCTATTTTTCAGCTCAAGTTCTGTAAAAACGCCCGAGTATCTTACAGTTTAGAGAAATTACTTTTGATGGCTTCAGTGCAGAGGTGAGTTTTGTGTCATCTTTGCTTATTTCTGCTTCAAGGAATATGTTTCAGTGTTTCTGAAGCACTGAAGAAGCACTAGAGGCATTCTCTTTCTGTCAGTACTAGAGTAGATCAGCTGAACCCTACGGTCTGTGGCATAACAGTACTGCCTGTCTTGCAAAGATGAACCTAATTGTTACTTTACTCTGCACTTAGATCCTAACAGCTTACAAGCTTTAGAAATCAGGCACAAACTTCTCTCCCACCATCTCACACTACTGCATATTGCATCCTTGAAATTCACTCCCTCTTCCCATCCCAGAGCAGACAAAAAAGTGAGTAACTTTTTTAAAAGCTTAATGGAACTGTAAAGATAAGCCTATGTCCATATATTCTTGAGTTTGTGGTCTCTCACTTTGTTGTCTCCCTGTAGTTTAATAACTCTACTTACTAAAATAAAAAAAAGTAGATGGTAAACCTTTTCCAACAGGAATCAAATCTGTTCTCTTGAATTTGCTGTGTGTTTCTTGAATGCTCTGAATAGACCTGTGGATATCACTGTGTGTTGGCATATTACAAATGTGACTTCCTTATCTGGACAAAAGATTTGCAAAGATAATATGTAGTATTGTCATGAATAATAAAGTGATCTGTAATTATGTGAGCGCAGCAGCAGCAGGCATATTTGTCCGTAGTCTGTAAGCCTTGTGGGTTTTCTTTGTGGTATTGATTTACTTAGGGTGTCACGTAAGGTCTTACTCTTCCCAGAGCTCATTTCCCTCAGGTAGAGCCAAGCTCTCAAAAATACTGAGTACATGGGAATTCCCCTCGTAACACTTCTGCACAGATAGTCCAGAAAGCTCAGCACGTGATCATTTGCTAAGATCCAAGAGATACGGTGAGATGTTTTGTCAACAGGAGGACAGCCTGTACCTTCTAGTCAACCCCCTCCTAGATCTGCACAGCACTTTCCTCCTCCTTGCCACATACATGTAAGCCCTTTTCCTGAACAAAATTTTCTGAGCATGAACCTAAAGCTTTTGTAACCCTGTGCTGATGACAGGTGCTGTAATTGTGGCCGTGTATTTGGCCAGTCCTGCTTTAGAGCGTATGCTTCGCTGATGGTCCTGCCTTTCTCAAACGTGCTTGTGGCGTTTGTCATGTCAGTGTTTGTACCATTCCTTAAATCTTCCCAGTAGGAAATGCTGAGGTATTTCCAACAGTAGCAAGGGAAAAGATTTTGTGCCTTTGTTCACAGTTCTGTAATGCTTGTGGTACATGTATTATGGTAGCCTTCTAATTTTGTGGCAAAATCAGAGATGTACAGCAGAACTATCTGCACAGGAAGTATGCAGAGTTGTTGATTTAGCTTGTTACACACACGCGCACACACCCCCTTACAAATTTCTGCAATTGAAGCATTCCTGGTAGCGAGGTGTGGGTTTGGGTTTGTTTCAGATTTTTTTACATTCTCTGTTTTACTGATAATTTAAATGTGGGTTTATGCCAGCTTGTACATTTGCCTTTACGTAGGCACAGGCATCTAGATTATCTATATATCTGTAAATTATTAGTTATGATAAATGCTGAGAAGGAACAGAGGTTAATTTGGCTGTAAAAGAAACTGTAGAGGTTTCTGAATGATTGAGTTTTAAAAACTTTCTGTAAGGAATGCAAATTTGCAGACCTAATTAAAAAAATCACAAAAAATACCCACCAAATTGGCTGAAACTGCCCTACTATGCTATAACCTAGGTGAAGGCAGGCTCAGAGGTAAGCAGATAAATGTTAACCAAGAGAAGTTTCACCCCTGAACAAAGAGGAGAGGGTAGAACTGATTCAGGTAAAACTGTGGGCACTGAGACAATGCATTGGGGTAGGTTGAAGTAGTTTCATATTGAGAGCAGTGGTCTACAAAGTGCAGTGCGGGAAGAAAGCATTTTTTGTACACTTAATACATATTTTTAAATGGTGTTTATTTCCTCTTTATCTCATCGTTTTTCATCTTTTTTACTATGTTTTATAATGTACGTAATATATTAGTACAGTAGTACATGTGTATAATTCTAATAAAAAATACATGTATTAGGAGTGCATGCTGAAAAAAATTTTACTGATTGGGTGCATGGATAAAAAGATTTGGAGACCACTGACTTTAGAGAACAAGTGGGTATCACTAAAGTGAACCGAAGCACATCAGAAGGTCTTCTCTCTGAAAATTGTAGATTTTGTAATTGTAATTAGGTAGAGTTTTCTTAGCCTGCTGTGTTCTTTGCCACAGATAGAAAAATACAGAAGGTAGAAATAAAACCAGGGAGACTGTATAAAGAGGTCTGAGGGAAATCCATGGGATTTTTTGTTCATTCTGGCTATGGGAAATGCTTATAGATGGTGAAATAGCAAAACTAAAACTGCCCTTTTTAGTATTACAAAGAGAGTACTTGTTGCAAGAGGCAATATATTGTAGTAAATTAATAGTATTGGAACAAATAGGCAGACTCTTGAAGACCTTTTTCAAGTCTGAATCAATAATTCCTGAAGCAAATGTGATATATGAAGGTTTTACATTTGTTTCTCATCCTGTATCAACTTCATTTAATACAGATGGTGCCACCTCCTACAAATGTTTACTTATTTTCTTAAACTGTGAGAGCTACAATGACAAAAATTTTGTATGACACATTTTTTGCAAAATGTTAGGGTTTTGTTTGTTTGATTTGTTTGCAGCGCTGATGTTAAACTCTGTCAGTTCCTGAGAACTTCTGTTAGAGGTACTAACTAATGCACATGATCCAGGTCTGCTATAGAAGGAACTTCACTGTTGCAAGAAGCAGGAACAGTTTTTAAGCTATAGCCGTATGCATTGTTGCCTTCATGCTTTCATGTGCAAACTGCCACCATTTTTGCACAGAAAGGCAAACTTTTACTTTGAAAACCTTTCCAAATGATCCTGTTCTGTAGCTGAACTGATCAACCGGTGGTTCTGCTGAGGCACACTGAGGAGGTGCGAAAAGAAAATGAAAAAATATAGGTGCTGTCAATGAATGACTCTGTGCATTCGTTTTGTAACATTTTTATTGGGTTACTCTGGTTAGATGAAGGGGTATTTTTTTTCCAGGAAGAAAACCAGAACAACCAAGCCAAGTGAAATCTGTAGAGAATATTGGAAAATAAATAAATAAAATGAAAACACATGCCTTCCCTCTGTTTGTTTTTGAGCAGCTGCACACATCATATTGATCAGCACAGATTATAAAGAAGAGGCCAGTATAGTCTAATTCAATAATGGAAGTAGCAATAGCTGCAAAATTTTCTAGAATTTATTCTAATTTCTATGAGATTATCTCTTGTAGGAGAAAAAACTATAGACTTGCCAGTGTTAAGTAATTCACTACCATTTACAGTAAATGGTTCCAATTCTGCTTATTCCATGGCTTAGAATACAGATGGTTTGGGTAATTTTTTCTGTTAATGTTTTCTACTTCTGATCGTTTTGCCAGGTATACTGAAAAAAGTATTACTCATTTTTTGCTTCCCTATTGCTATTACATGTATTTTATGGTCTTGCAACCCCTTAGCTCTCTCTTCAGTAAATTAAGTTGACTGAATTTCTGTGATATTTCACTGGGAGAGGTTTTTTCAATGCTCGGTGATTTTCACGTCCCTTTTCAGGTGTCTCTCTACTTTATCGACACGTCAAAACTAGACATGTGATTGCAGCAGCTCTTTTGTCCTTGTGATTTCTCTGTTTATCCATCTAAGGTTGCAGGAAAGTTGGGGTTTTTTTGCCACAGCACCATCTTGGCGGTTGGTAATCCACCATGACCCATTTGTCCTTTTCATTTTGTGCTTCCCAGGATAAAGTTTTATGTCAGGTAAGTATAGCCTCCACTCTTTGCTCTGAAGTGAATGAGCTCATAGATGACCTTATTGAAATGCATGTTTGCTTGCCCCCTGCTGCCAAATGATCAGGTCACCCTGTACCAGTGCCCTCTCCCATGTCATTATTTACCCTTCCCTCAGCCCTCATGTCATCTGTGAAGTTTATCAGTGATACTCTGCTTTCTTCCAGGCCATTGATAAAGATGTTAAATATTTCAGTCTAGCATAAATCCCAGTCAGACCACAAAATACACCCTTGCAGACAGTTGTTACATTTTGAGGTGTTGGTGAGATGGTTCAGTGAACTGGAAAGGTGGAGCGCATAGGCAGAGGTTTCTTAATTAAGTATAATTTCTGATTATTTTTTTAAATTAAAAAAAAAGTATTTTCACGCACTGAGTCTGAGAGATTTCTTATATCACTGCTTTCACCTATGCCATCCTAGCTTCCTACCTTGCTGCAAAAATGCTTCCTGGCTTCTCTGGGAGGGGAGTTGGTTGAGGTTGCTCTCCAGAATTCCTCAGACACATGAAAACCTCGGATGGGAATCTGTTTTCTCAGAGTATTTGTTTGCTGGTTTAGAGGTTGATAAAATCAAAACTGGGTGTGGTGGTGCCTCAGCCAGGGCAGTTGTTAACCGCTTGTAAGAGTCCTCTTGTA
Organism: Falco naumanni; assembly: GCF_017639655.2. Classification (NCBI taxonomy): domain Eukaryota; kingdom Metazoa; phylum Chordata; class Aves; order Falconiformes; family Falconidae; genus Falco; species Falco naumanni. The sequence continues at coordinate 6,677,057 of NC_054058.1, read as the reverse complement.
ATTTGTATGGTATGTGTACCAGGGATTGGGGGGAAATGTCTGACTTAAGGCATGGAGCCAGTATTGCTGATTGTTGCAATTTTTACTACTTTTTTTTTTTTTTTTCCTTTACCTGGTATTTTCTTAAGTCATTCAGCCAGGATATCATATCACCATTTTTACAAGCAACCAAGCAAAAAAGAAAGAAATGTAAGCCATATGGCCGCAGGGGGAGACAGAACAATTGAAATTGCAGACACGAGTTTGTTTATTTTGGGTTTTCTGTGAAAACTTATGGCAACTACTCCCATGGTTGGGACCATGATTCCTGATTCCCAAGCACCCATCTTTTGCAGGTGTGCAATTTCAGCATTAATCAGTGCCACGCCTCACACAGGTACTGAGGCATCAAGGGTGGGGCTGGGCCACCGCAGTTTGAGCCAAGCTGGGTCTGTGTTAGCAGCCAGGCCCTGCAGGTGTTGTTGAGGTGACAGGCACCAGGCGCCCCACGGGCACCCCACTGGTGGCCGAGGGGAGGAGGCGAGGCGGGTTGCCCAGCGGCGGGCACTGAGGAAGCCGGTGGCCGTCGAAAGGCGAGAGGGGTGGGCGCCCGCGAAAGGGCGGGAAACTACAACTCCCAGGCGGCACCGCGGCAGCGCCGCAGGGGCGGGGCGAGGCGAACTACAGCTTCCATGGTGCCGCGGGGCCGGACAGCCGCGGCCGCTCCGGCAGAGAGCGGGAGAACTACATCCCCCAGGGTGCCCCGCGCGGCGGGGCGCGGCGCTGGCCACGGCGGGGCGGAAGCGGGCGGCGGGGCCGGGCCGGGGGCGCCGGGCGGCGGTGAGCGGTGGCTGCGGCGCGGCCCGGGGCGGTTACTGGGGGCGGGAGGGGGCGGAGGGGCGGTGGGTTGAGGCGCTCTCCTGGGCCTTGCTGCCTGCCAACCGCGGCGGCCCTGCCGGGCGGGAGCTGCCCCTCGCAGGGCTGTCTCCTGAGGAGGCCGGAGCGCCCCGGGGGGCGGTCGCTCCGGCCCGGCCCGTGCGTGGCGCTGGCGGCGGGTGAGGCGTGGTGGCACCGCTTGGGCGGCTGCGGCCGGGCCGGTTGCGGGGCTCCGGGGGGGGGGGGCCTTCACACGGTCACTTGCCCCAGTGCTGCCCGTCTGCTGGGTTGATCGCGGTGGGGCACGGTGCTGTGGGCCTGAGGGCTTTTGCAGTCGGTTTTTTCCTGCCCTTTTTAATATTTTTTTCCCTTAACGAGTAAAACAGAGATTTCTGTGAAATAATTTCAAAATAAAATTATGATCTCAAACTTTTTGTTTTGCTTTCTACTTCTAGATCACTCTCCGTGAACCGGTGGTGTTGAAGAAACTGAATGAATGGAACAGTTAGGGCAGATGGGAGCTTTGCATTTCATGCTCTCCGCTTGCTGCAAACAACACTGTGTCTCTAAGTGACCTCACATCATTGGAGCTGTGTGTCCTGAGGGACTCTGAAGACCTCTGAAGGTAAAAAAGTGTTTGGTAGCGTGCTTTCCTTACCCTCCCTTACCCTGAGTGTTAAAAGGAGGATCCTGTTCAGTACCATAGCCAGCCCTCTACCCACATTTACACCTTCTCTTAGGCTTTTTGCCTATTCTGCTTTCCCAAAGAGCTGTCAGATTGCAAGCAAGTTTTCTGAAAAAATGCCAGCACACCAGACTTCTTCTTCTGTGATGTCAGGTAAAAGGAGCTTTTTTTTATGCGGTGGCCCACTGTTGGCTTAAGGGAGTGATCACTGTAACAAGATAGAAGTATGCCTGTTTTTGTATTCCCTTCTGCCATAGTACAGTAACTTCTTAAAATACTTACGTGTTCTCCAGTTGTACAGTTAATTTTTTTTGCCAGAATATCTGCTTTTATATTGTTCTGTGTTTTTTTCTTTTTCAGCTCTACTGACTTGCCCTCTTTTGGTTGTTCCCCACCCCCCACTTTTGTGAAGTGCGTGCATCTTCTCATTCCTTTGAATGTTGCTGCTAGTTTGGCCTTTGCCTTCTCTTTTATGAGCTGGTGCTTTGAACTTTTTACATTCTCACTTCTTTTAAAAATGAGTATAATTACAATATCCTGTGAAGCACTTCTGCTTGAATGCTTGTTTACTACTGCCTTGGGTTGTCTTATATTTGTTGCATAGCTTAGTTTCAGCCATAACTTGTTTGAAATAGTTTCCACTGTTAGAATAAAATGTGCTGACAGTGCCATATGTACAAACTTTTTGTAAAAACAATGAAGGTTCTTGCTGACAGCCTATAAAGGCAAAGTATTTCTATATGTTGGCAATTGTTATGTCTTTATAATTACGGTTATCTTCAGTAGTAGTAATGTTATTTTTTCATAGGTAAGCTTATTCTAAGGTACCTCCTACGTATTGTTCTGCATAGAACCTTTTGCAAAGTGTGACTGGCATAATCTCACAAACATGCAGTGTCTGTTTTCACGGTGTTCTCTGGTAACTATTTCTTCCTGAGTGTGCTTACTACTCCCATTTAGCTCTGCCTGTGGCTGGAAGAATAGTTCCTTCTTCAGCAGAGCAAAGGACACCTCTTTTAAGTAGGGGTGTGTCTACTGTAAATGAAGATGCATTGGATATTTACAGTGGATGGGCAGAGTAGTCAAGTCTACTACACTGTGGCGGGAAGAACTTGTAGTTCAAAATTTGCCTAAAGTGTTGTAGAGTTCATCTTTTCTGTAAGTAGTTGGAAGCGTTCAGCAGAAGCATGGTGGGGGAGGGGACACCTTTACTATAAGGAAATGGGAGTGTGCTCTTGCCTTGGCACTGTCTTGTCCATACTCAAAATCCACGTGTCCCATTTCTGGGACAAATACCACACAAAGCCACCCACTAGATTTTGGGACTGTAGCCACTTCAGCTGCTTTCCACCTATCCTGGAGCTGTGCATTATAAGGCTTGAACATCAGGAGATAGCAATGTCCCTTTTACCAAATGGGTAATGAACACTGGACAGTACTTTAATTTATCATTTGATGTTTAACCCTTTGTTTTGCTTGTGAACTGCTCTTGGTTGCCAGCTGATATCAACTCTGCTAAGTCCACTGTGTGCCGATGCACAGAAGGCTGCTGGAAGCCTGTTACTGTGTTTTAATGATGCTCTGATAGAAGTATTTCCAACACCAGTGTTCTGCAGCTGGCACCAGGAATGCTGTACCTGAAAGTAAGATTTTTGAGCCAGTTCTCTTCTTTCTGCATATTAGGTACAAAGTTGACTTTGTTATTGTAAGCATTTATATTAAAAGGCAATGGCAGCAAGCCAATGGCCCAATAATGTCCTGCTTATGTTCTTTTTCACCAAACACTATTCTGAGGATGGAGCTTGTAAGTTCTTGTGATTCCTCCTTCCAGAGAGCGCCCTTTCTAAAGAGAGGAGTCTGTTACAGAGAAGGGTGCCTCTTGCAGTGAATGTGACTGCAACATAGTGGAAAATCCAGACCAGCCTGCTCGCCAGCCTGTTTTGCTTGCCCTGAGAGTGAGTTCCCAGAAGACCTGCTCAACTCTGAGCTCAGCTGGGCAGAGCCAGGCAACACAGCTTTGGCCCTGGAGATGCCACTTGCTGTGTTTGTTTTCTGAGAGGTTTGGGAAGGGAGGGAATCCCTCAGTGAGCTCAGTGGGGATGAACAGTGAGGTCAGATCTATACAGCAGCCTTCTCTCTTCCCTATTCTACTCATCCAGTGTCCTGTGTACCTTGAGCTAGATGCTAGGATCTCAAAGGAAAGTGGAACTACACAACCAGAAGTTAAACGCTGCACAGAGAATTTGCTTTTATATGTGTCTGCTAGATAAATAAGCCCAGATACGGTGTTTTCACCCTCTCAGTATTTGTCTTGGCTCATAAATAATAATCCACAAGCTGTAAACTTTTAAGTACAGTAGTGGTATGCAAACTTTGCAGTATTTTAAATGTGTGCTGTTTGTCAGTTCACCAAAAATCAATCCTGTCCTGCCCTGTTGCTAAGGCTGCAGTTCAAGGATAGACGTTACAGAGAGCGTGCCTCATTTAATATAGAAATTAAGCATAGGGGATGATATGGGTGCACATCTTTCTCCTCCCCAACCCTGTTAGCCAGTTTCAACCAAGTAAGAGGAGAGGATGGGAAGAAAAAGAAGTAAGAATGGCATTGTTAGCAGCAAGTATCAGTGCCTTTGAAACTCCCTGCTTTAATTTTCACCTTGTTTCTTAGTCCAGAATTTCTTACTGGCAGGTCCGGCTTGAGCAGTGGTGTTTTCCCTTGTGAGTGTTGTGGTTTAAGGCATTTGGTGTTTCCAGTTGCGGTTCATTCAGTTGCAAAGAAACTAGACCAAAATATTTTGATAAAAGTATGTGGGAGAAGGGAGGTAGAGCAAGCAATAGACAAGACCTGATTAGATAGTAGCTTGTGTCACCAGGCTAGCTCTAGCTGCTGAGTGAACTTCAGTTGGTGGGATATTTTTTTTCCTTTTTGTTGGCAAGTGCATCAAGCCTAATTCATCATGATCCATAAATTTAATTAAGCACAGAAAATGCATTAGAACAACTGGCATCTGAGAGGAGTCCTCTGACATATTGCACTATCTGCAAAACATTCCATGTATTGGCAATTGATTACTCGTTAAAGTCACAGTATTGTCATAAGCGTAAGCATATGTGGTATCTCTATTTTCCCATGCCTCCTTTGGCCCTGAATTCACGCCCTTTGTGAGCACAACCCTGCAAAGGAGGGCATAAATGACCCCTAATACAGGGAGCCAGAGCCAAGTCTCATGCTAGCGCATGAAGGCCTTTCAGCTTTGGAAGCTCTTGTCATCTTGTTCCCATGGAGCAGGGCACCCCTGCTACGTTGGTTTAGTTCTTCAGAAATACCACTGTGTGTACTGTGGTGTTATTGCAGCTTTTATAGTCGTTTCCAAATTTGTCTTTCAGTGTGTGCTTCATGTTCTGTGTCTAGTGCCTAGATACATTTCGCTGCTTCCCTAAAGGCATTCCAGCACCTTGGCATGGCTGTCTTTTGTGAACAGTCTGAAAGAGCTTTTTTGGCACCTTGTAGTTCTTATCCTTGCTGTAAACACAAGCTGTGAAAGCCGTATGGGATGGCAGGCTAAAAATAACTCCTACCCTTGGTAATCTCTTAAGGAAAGATAAGTCTTATGCCTGGGCCCTGTGGATGGATTCTCTGTGATTCCCTACAATCAGGATCACAGATGAGTGTGAGCTGTGTCATCTGCTCTGGGGACAGAGTTGCTGTTGCTCTGTCAGTTGTCTCAGAGAGAGCAGCTAGCGCAGTGTGGCTGGGAGAAGGGTGATAACTCGGGGATCCGGTGGATGCTGACTAGCTCAGCGTTCCTTTGATTCCAGCATGTTGGAAAAGGAAGACGTGTAACCTGAGGGGACATTGCATAAGAGGAATGATGTCATGAGTTTGACACTGCTGGGATAACTTTGCGTTTGCTGTCAGAGGAGTTACTCACTTGACCCTCTCTTTCCTTACAGCTGCAAGGGCGCCATGATGGATAACCGATTTGCTACAGCGCTAGTAATTGCTTGTGTTCTCAGCCTCATCTCCACCATCTATATGGCAGCTTCAATTGGCACCGACTTTTGGTACGAATACCACACCTTGTCCCCAGCTGAGAATGTTAGTGAAGCTGGTAGGAGCATCTGGGAGGAATTTGTCAGCGAAGAGGCAGATGAGAAGACCTACACAGATGCACTCTTCCGGTGCAACGGCACGGTTGGATTGTGGCGGAGGTGTATCACTGTACCCAAAAACTCTCACTGGTACAGCCCACCAGGTATCTCTGGAGTAATTAACACTTCCTGGGTGGTATGTGCTAAATTCCTTAGAACATACTTGTGACACTTTGTGCCTCCAGAAGGCTTATTTCTAGCTTACATGGTTTTGTTTTTTAATGAAGACAGTCAAAACTTTTAAAGAAGCAAAAGACAAACTGGTCTGTGGCTGTCAGTGCTGTAGACTCCGGATTTGACACATGATACTTGATCTGAATTTATTCTGGTATAACTTGGTTTTCTTTTGTATCTGCTGTCCTGCTGGGGGTACAGTTAAAGTGGCTCTACCAGTCACTGTCTCTTTAGGAGAGGTCCTGGGATCCAGCAACAGGACAAAGATACTACTTTATCAAGGGGGCACTCGGTCCTTTTAGCTAGCTGTTCATTTTGGTTGCATGTCACAAATGTCCCACTGTTGCCTCAGTATATTATGGATTCCTTGTACCATAGTGCTGGATATAGAATGAAATATGTGTATTCTTTTTCGCTATGGTTGGGCACTAAAAAAGTGTGGTAGGCAATTATTTTGATTGCTTCAGAGTAGATTTTGGACACTTACTGTGTGTGTGAAGCCCTTCTTCGTTTGGAACACTCTTAAAAAATGTGTTTTCAAAACACTTTCTGGAGAAAAAACATTACATGCATGAATATTTTTTTTCTCTAATGAAATTACTTTTGAAGGACGCTTAAACCAGCTCTGCTCAATAGTATTCTCAAAGCAAAATTTAACAGAGGGATAAAAGGGGAGACATTTAGTGTAAAGAAGGAAATATTTCTGTTCTTTAGATTGTCCTTTCTATCCAATTTTTGAATGAAGTGTTGGGTATGATACCACATTCTGCCCATGGAGATAAGCACAGCCTAGTTAAGGGACTCTGAGTACAAGAATGTGTAACAACATATTTGAGCATCATACACCATGTTTCTTTGCCAGTCTGTCAAGCGTGGCACAGTTCTCTGGAAAACCCAGGTAGGCTTGAAGATTCTGTATGTTTAAATGCTGTCCCTCGTTGCAGTAACCATGTTACACTAACTACGTTATGGTAAGGCATCTTACAGATCTGTTTTGAGAGGTAATTCTATTCTCTCAAATGGAACTCTGTGGAGCTTCCCAGCTCAAATGATTGGGAAAGGGATGTTGGGGGAGACACCTGATGGTCATTTTTTATATTATTTTTTTTTCCTCCCTGTAGAAACTGATATGACTACAAACTGCATCAGTTTTTCCCTCTCTGATCAGTTTATGGAAAAGTACATAGAGCCTGGGAATCACAATAGTGGCACGGATTTGAATCGTACATGTAAGTGTCTCACTTCTGGCAGGTGAATAAGTAGGATAAAAAAAGAGAAAGGACATTTCTCAAATATAATCACTGGTGAGGAAAGCATCTGTATCTTGTTCTGCCTTTATTGTGTTTTTACAGTAGCACGGGCAGTAGGTTAAAGTTTAAAAGGAAAACTTAGATGTGTTAGCAAAGGTTTTGCCCATGAATGCAGTATAGGAATCTGGGAGTTAACAAATGAAGTTCTTCCTACTTCAGTGGAGCCTTTGGTCCTTTGTAGCTATGAATGTAGAAAGTCTGACAAAGCAGAAGCAGCATGAGTAGAAAGGACTGTAAGATGGTAGGGGAAGATCAGTTTCTAGTACATCTTCAACAGCTTGTCTTGTGTGTTTCTTTCACATGCAGATCTCTGGCGATTGCAGTTTCTACTGCCCTTTGTCAGCCTGGGCCTCATGTGCTTTGGGGCTCTGATTGGGCTCTGTGCTTGTGCCTGTCGCAGCCTTTACCCAGCCATTGCCACTGGAGTCCTCCATTTCCTAGCAGGTAGGTCTCCTGCCATCCAGCACTTGCCCTCCCTCCTCCAGAAGCTCGTAGTGACAGCCAGAGCACTTCACCAGCGAGCTTGTTCTTTGCTGCTTCCTTCTCCAGGGCTTTGTACACTGGGCCTCGTTGGCTGCTACGTAGCTGGGATTGAGCTGCTCCATAAGAAGCTGCCCCTGCCTGATGATGTGAGAGGTGAATTCGGCTGGTCCTTCTGCCTCGCCTGTGTCTCAGCACCTTTGCAGTTTATGGCAGCTGCTCTTTTCATCTGGGCGGCTCGCACCAACAGAAAGGAATTCACTCTCTTGAAAGCGTACCGCGTGGCATAAGTGCTGCTGCTGAAGTACTGGGTTTCCATGTTATAGCCTCTTCTCTCCCCAACCCTTACTACTTTTTTTCTTTTAGTCAGAATTTTACCTTGTCCTGCGTGCTTCTTGCCAGTTGAGACAATTTAGCGTGCAGGCCCTGAAGACAAAGACCTCTGGGCTAGATGACTAAACTCTGCCAGAAGTCTGCAGAACTTGAACAGGGGTTTTTAAATTGTTGTTGTTTTTTTTAAGAATTATTATTACTGTTATTTTTTAAGCTTCATTTCGTTGTTGACTATCGCCTTGGTTAGTTGTACATACCCCTTCCTAACTTTATTACCCTCTCAGCCTGGAAGAAATAGGAGCGGTGGTGTGGGGTGAAAGAGACATAGGAAAAGATGCAGGTAGGCAGGAGTGGGAACCTCGGTTCACAAATAATAAATAATTGGGAGCTGTCTGCTGTGTGACCCAAGCAGGCACTACCTGAGGAGAGCACCCAAGAGACATGGGGGAACTCAGAAACCTCTGTTATGGAAATACTGTAGCTAAATCAGTTCTATAGCTTAGCTTTGGGTCTCTTATTCTCACTAGTTTGCTACTTTTTGTAACTTCAGCCAAAATGGATGCAGGCAGAGCAGCTGGCTGTGGGAGTGCCTGCACAGCACACCATCCTGAGCACAGACTGTGCTTGCTTTTGCCAAGGAGTGGGATAAGTTGGCTCATGTGGAGGCTTGTGCTGCTTTAGCTACACTGCTTCCAGGACCCAGGCTGGTTTGGTATCGGCACTACATGTGCTTGTGCACTCTAATCTCAACTTGTGGTGCTTTTGCTTGCTGTGAAATAAGGCTTTTCTTCCTCGTTGTGTTGAAAACGACCCCTCACAATTTTTTTCGAATTTCATTTAGTGTGTGTATATGTACATATATAAACCTAACTTTTTGTAAAGCTCACCTATTTATCCTATATAGCATACAACCGGGTTTTTTAAAAAGGTGCTGCTCTTTTCCCAACTTGCCCCAAACCTATTGTTTAAATGAAATAATAATAAGTAAAAAAAAAAGCTCAGAAACTTTCAGCATTGCATGAATCTGATGGAAGGGTGAGGAAATGGTGTGAAGGGAATTTTACTCGGGGAAAGAAAAGCCAATGTCCACATCATTCTCTGTTTTCAGGGAAACTTCACCAGAAACAGATGTTGGATTTTTTTAAAATTAAATTCTTGAGCTCCTGTGAACTTTATATTTTCTCCTGCTTATCATTGGGGGGCACAAAACCCCATAATTTCTGCACATATTTCTTCTAAATCATTGCAACTCTAGCCAGACCGGGTGGCATGTCTTAACTAGAAAACAGTGTTCCAAGACTAAACTGTTTACTTCTGAGGCCTTAACTCCCCTCATTTCTTTACTCCATGCTTAATATTAGAAGTATGTCTTAGAAGAAATAAATTTTGACAAAATGAGTAAGTCTGTGATGGCAAAGATCCTGTGAGATACTGTTAATGAGAATGACACAGAAATAGACATTTTTATCTCACATCTGTTTTCATATTTTCGTTTGTGCCTTTTGTTATTTTTTCAGTAGGTGCTTCTACCCAGGTTGGGTTTGCTGGATCAGCAAACAGCCCTAGTCACAAGTTCCGTGAAGATCAGGGATATCTACTAGTATCATTTCTTTATTTTTTTTTATCATGTGTGATAAGGACCAACCAACTTCTCCCTTTATTATCAACGTTGGAATCTTTACAAAATGAAACAAGGATGATGATGAAAACCAGGATCACTGAAAAAGCAGTAGTGGGCGGTTCAAGATAATAATCTTTCTCCTGCTGTTGAATAACTTTTCACCTTTCCTCCTAAAACAACTTCTTTCCCTCTCTACAACATCTGGGTCAGTATTAACCCCGTGAGAGGGGATATGGTACTTTTGTGCAGTATCTGAGAGTAAATGAAGTTTGTGCTGCTGATATGTATTGATATGATGCTTTTTTAGAGTCATTAGTTATCTCTGACTTAGATAAGGCATAACTGCTCAGCTTGTCTTGTTCCTCATTTATCAGAAGTACCAGGGCATGCAAGCCTCAGCTTGGGTCAAAAGGACTGGAAGTTACTATTCTGCACTTTGAGAGGAAACACCGCTGGTTATTTTATCTAATACAGTTTGGGTGGGTTTTTTTCTTTTTTCAGGAGCTGGCAGACTAATCATATTGTGTGATTTTAATCTGAGCAATGGGGATTCTGTGCATTTGCTCTCTACTCTTGTATCAGACACCTATTTTTCTGAAGTGTAAATCTGTTTTCAAGTGTTAACACTCTTGCTTCCAAAAGGATTGTTATGGAGGGAAGAGGGAATGTTAGAGGTGCTGTCAGTCGTTTCTTGATCATTTAACTACCAGCAAACCCAAGATTGTCTGTGAGATAAATGTTTCAGTTTTTCTCTGCCCTGAAGAGAAATTTCATTCTGAAATGAAGAAAACAGTCTTTAACTGATCCTTGATTTGGACCACGTAACTAAAATGAGGGTCACCTTTCAGGGTTTGGGGGGAGGGGGGTATTTTGGTTTGGGTTTTTGTGATGCGGTTGGGTTTTTTCTTCACTCTTATGTAAAGATTTCTTCATCAGAATGGATCTCAGCGGGAGGCAGATTTCATAAGAAGGAGGTCTTGCCCTGTCTGTCTGGGGTGATGGATCTACATATAGCCGTCTTGCTTGGTAACTGTGTGCTTTGCTCAAGATGTAAAGTGAGGAAGAAGAGTTCTTGGACTGCTGGCTTGGGTCCATGAAATGGGGCTGGAGGATGAAAAAACAGTAGACGCTGAGGATGGAGTAATTCTATAAAAGAGAGAGAGTTAAGCTCACGAACAGATGAGACAGATCTTGACCCAGAGCGGGTTGCACAGGAGGCCTTCCCCACTGGCAGATCCTTGTGCCATATTTAGAGGCTGGCCGTGTTCAAGAGAAGCTTGAGGCCTGGGTGTATGGTTGTGGTCGCATACCTCTATGCAAACGCAGACACCCTTGCTCAGAAAAGTGAAGAGTGCTCCAACTCTGCAAGAAAGCGATGAGATCAAAGGCTGATTTGCGTTCCTCGGTATCTTGTGGTCTGGCCATGGGAGGTGTTTACTGATACTGGTTCAGTGTTGGAGGTGGAGGTAATACAGATACATACAGTGAGATCAAAGTAGATGGGGGGGGGGGGGGGGGAAGGGCTGTCCTTTTGTGTCTGTGTGCATAGGAGGAATGGCACACATCTGTAACACTGTTGTGTGGGCCAGTGAAAGTGAAGAGAAGGCATATCAAAGGAAAAGGAGAAACAAAAGAGGAGGAGGAAGAATCCCATCAGACTGAGAGTGAGAACTGAGGATTCTTGACACTATGGGAACAAGCTCCCAGGACTCCAGCGCGAACACCCACACCCGGTGTGGTGCTGTGTAGCCAGCATAGCAAAGGCCAGCTGCTGCTCCTCCACCACCACTGCCTTCCTGCCCACCCATGGCACCCTCACGGTGGAGGCATAAGCAAGTGGGTGAATTCTCCTCTTGTACTTAGGCGAAACCCGTTAAAGTTCTGTCCCCCGAATCTGAGGTGGCCAAGCTGCATTTGTCCTTCAGACATGCCCTGAGAAAACAATGTTTGTTCTTCACAGGGTTGGGCTTGTTTTCCTGCCAGCACTGTGAAACCTCTAGGAAAGCAGGACTAGCAGAAAGCTGCACAGAGCAATAAAGTGTGTAGTCTAGGTAGCAGCCTTTTCTTATTTTAACTCAAAGTGATGTTTTCCCTGTCCTCTCCCCCCTGTTCCAAACAGATCTGAGAAGAGGCTGGTCAGTGAAACTGCCAAGAGGGGGTTTATTGTGGTGACTGTAAAGACAGCTCCCACTGGTTTTAGAGGAGGGATCACTGAAAACAGGAGAATAATCAATCCCATTTTCCCTACTTTAATAAAAAAGCAGCATAGAGCAGACACAAAAAACTGTTTTGTTGTGTAAAGGGGACAGTTCACCACTTAGAAGAAGAATATGTTGTGGCTGCAAGTGACAGCGGAATCTTGGATGACCCAAGAGGCCCTTCTAAAACTGTTGTTGTGCCAGAAGTTGTGTGTATTGATCTACTTTTCCTTCTGGATTGTGTGCTGGCCAGGTGGTCCTTTCCCGATGGAAGGTCTGTTGCAGTCTTTTTGCTTTACAGTGCTAAGGAATGCCTCCTCTCCCCTCATCTAAAATGCTCTGAAGTGTGTTTTGAGAAAGGTGTTTGAGGTTTTTCTTTTTTCTGTTCTTTGTCACTTCTGGTTGGCACCAAATTACGTACCAGCTCACAGTCTGTTTCTTGCAGTGCTGTCATAGTTCTGTGATTCGAGGCAATGACCTCTGAAAAGCTCTTTCCTGCTTGCTGGCATCGTGTGTGCTCAGCCAGTATCTGCTGTTCAAAGGGAAGTTCTGAACTGTCAGCATCTTGTCATCGTTGTATCTTGGGCTGATTGTCCACCTCTGTCTGTGTGTATTTCCAGCTTGAGTAGATTGTGTATCTTAACAGAGAGAGGGTAACATCTTGAGGCTGCTGGGGCCCCCCTCCCCCCGTTTCCTCAGGAATAACTAGAGTTTTGAGCTATTGAGCTTTTTATAACCTGGTTTCTAATAGGAAAGGATCAAAAGTTTGTGTGTGTACTACTAACTCTCCCGTTGCTGCAGAATATTATTCCTGCCCTATATTTTTAAACTACAACTTTCAAGACTACAGAGTGCAAAGTGAAGCCTTTGTTCAAGTTAGGGTTCAGGTATGGCAGTGGAAGAATGGATACTCCGTAACTGGAAGCCTGGATGGGTGTCGGGATATGACAATAGCAGCCATAAGTATAATTTTGCATAACTAGCGCATGTCTGCCTAGCGATGCATGCCAAACCTCGATACAAACCAAGGACCACTGGAAAAAATCTGAGAGCAATAACGTGTTCTACTCCTGTCTCTCCTCCTCCCTTCTAAAATCACCATTTTAAAAAATAACCATAGGGACAGTGGTTTATTTATTGATCAGGTTAGAGCAATGAGTGTCAGATGTCTCTGTGCTCTGTGACTTCTGTGTACAGACCAGGGTGAAAATGAGAATTGATTTTTGCAGAGGATCCAGGCATCTCTCTAGCCTTGGGTTTTCCAAGGTGAAGATGGAAAATTTTCAAAAAAAACTAGAACATTTTGTTTAATAAAAATTCATTATTATTATTTAATAAGAACCCTCCTAAAAAAAAAAGTGATTTTTTTTTTTATAGGCTTCTTTATTTTCCCAGCTTTCTCAAGTCTTTCATCTGCCTTTTTTTAACTGTCTTATATTAAATGGTTTTAGAATGTTATCTTTTTTAGGTTGATGTTTACAAAGAAGATAATCTGTTGTATTTTCTATCTTTGTCACTGAAAAGGAAACCTGTACGTATGTAACTTCTCAGTGGACCTACCCATTACATTTGTAATTTGGAGTAGTTCTCAATATCAGACATGCATTTTTTTCTAAAATTTTGGAGTACCTATTAAAACAAAGGTTGATCCAAACATCTTTAATAGCCTTTCAAAAAAGTAAATAATGGGGAGGTCTTTCCAGAGCACTGCAGGACTCTTCCTAACTCCTTGTTATGACCTACCACATGTCTGGACCTTGACAATCAGTCCCTTTTCCACCCAGCTTCCACAGCTGAATGCGTGTGAGTATGTTTTGCCGCGTGTTAACTTGATTGAGCCGTGGTTGAGGACCATTCCCCGTTGTAAGTTCACCTTTTATCCTCATGATAAAGGGGTTGTACTACAACGCCCCTGTTGTTACAGAGATGGAAAAACCCTGTGAATGTCTCCGGAAGAACCATCCTGTTCACTGGCTGCCCGGAGGAGCCAGGGCACAGTGCAGGGAGGAGCGCAGCTGCCCATACAGCTCCATCACGTTTCTGTACCCACCAGCTCAGCGGGGGAGACTTGTGTTAGCTGTGTTAGTGTTGGGTGTCCTTCACACGGGGTCAGGTGAGCCCAGCCCTGACGTGCCATGAGTATACTCGTGGGCTAAGCTCCCAAATCAATACTGCACTCAATCACAGGTTTTTTCCTTCCTTTGAGGCCAAGTACAGCTTGTACCTTTAGCTAATTTGATTCTTCGGGAGATTCCTCCCGCAGAGTCTGGTAGCTGACACTGTTGGCTAGCTGCCCTTGGCAGTACCTTTTTACATTGAATGGGTTTTATGTAAATTCACCAAGAAATCTCATTATCGGAGGATTTGCCTGTGGCTAACACGTGTAAAGAGTGTCAAAGCTGACTCTGTGATACGTTGCTGACAGTCTGATGTGTTTATGCTGATGTTGATTTAATTGTTGATTGAATCCACCATTTCGTCACCGAAGCGATGTGTGTTTTGGAGGGTGGGCTGGCTGACACCAGGAGCGGGCTGCAGTAGCAGTGCAGAGCGGGTGCTAATTTTCTGTGATGCCTCAGCTCTGCCAGAGCCTTCCTGCCTATGGGTGATACCGATAGCAGACGCCGGAGAACAGGTTCCACGGCCTCTCCAAATCCTTCCTGGCTCTCAGCCCTGCACTGGACCGTGCTCCCTTACCACTGCTGATTCCCCAATTTAAACAAACGACTTGTGGGGGTGATTTTTGTGATCCCAGTGTCCTTACTCGAGTCATTTCTCCAACCCCCGTTAAATTGCTTTGGTTGAGAAAGGGGTGAGGGTTGTCTTCACCAGAAATAAGCTCTGCTTTCTGGGGCTGTGGCAGTCGTTTCTCTTGCAAACAAATCCCTTTTGCCTTGCACTCAAGTGACCCATTTAACTAGCTAGCTTTGATTTGCATTTTGATGTTTACTTCCACACAAAACAGCAGCAGCAGTGATCTAAAACCACAGTGTCTGCCTAGTGCTAGAACTGCTTGGGTTCACTAAAGGTCTTTGAGTTCTGGAAAGTGATAAACCAGCCACAACGAGGACATCATGAGTGGTGTCAGTAGCGAGATGCTGCTGGCAGAGTCACCCCTGCCTCCCAGTGCTAAACTGGGAGGTGAGGCGGGAGGAGCTGGTGAGCGGGGCACGGGCTGCAGTGGGAAATGAGCAGACCCTGAGAGTGGGCTGCGGGTTCTGGAGCAGCTTCAGCATCCTGCTGGAGCCACTGCAGCGGCTCAGGAACAGTGCTCAGAGGACTGGATCAGCTGTGGGAGGGACAGCATGGACATACTGGGTGAGGTTCCCCAGCGGGCCTGGCGTTGAAGAGGCGGCTGTAGCAGCCAGGGCGGTCCTCCGTCAGGAGCACAAAGAAGCATGTAGCGTTACGGGAAAGGAAGCCAAAACTGTTCTGGAGCAGAGGTGTGTTTTACCTCCAGCCACCTCAGCGAGCTGACAGGAGTGTCATCATGCAGGTGATAGACTTGTTATTCCCCTTCCATGTCTCCTCGCTTCCTTCTCCCAGCTCCTACGCTGATTCTCCCCTCTCTTTCATGGCCTTTTTAACCACAATAAATAAACCAGCTACTCACTTTAGAGTGAATTGGGCCATACTCAGAGGACCTTAATTCTGTCCACATCCCTGTTGCACACCCAGTTGGGTGCGCCTGGAAGCCTGAAGCCAGCTCATTGGAAATGCTAGGCACAGGAACGTTTGTTAGGGCATGCAGCTATGGCCATGAACGCCTTTAAAGTGCTGGCACCCCCTTTTAATGTGGCCTAGATGCTGTTGGCTCTGCTCTGCCAGATGCTCAGTTTATGGTTTAAATTGTCTGCATCCAGGGTTTACAGAATGAGAAATAAGACCTTAATTTGCAGTAAAAGATTTACATAGTACAGTCTGGGCTAAAGGAGCTCTTGTTCCTGCCAGCTGTCTGCTTCTGTTCTGCTCCCTGTCCTGGGTCATCTTCACCCCAGGAGATGCCAGTAGGGAGCTGATAGTTTCTTGATATCAGGACATTGTTTGTGTTCAACAAGCTGGCAAGGCAACAGGGATCAACTGATGGAGCAAGAAAACCCCTGTGGTGCCATCATGCACAATGCCAAGATTCTGGTCTAGAGGTAAAGGCAGATTGGGGGGAATTTTTCCACCCATTTTTCAGAGGCTGTATCATATATTCAGCTCAGGTTTTTCCTTTATTGCTAGTAATTTTTAGATTAACTGCCAGAGTTTCTACAAATAATAGGAGTCACCTTTGTCTTCTCACTGAAAAGGAAGATTTCTAACAAAGATGTCACTGATTTCAAGCTCCCCAGCCCAACAGAAAACCCTGAGGGTTATTTGAAGCAGTGAGAAATAAGTGGGACAAAGAAGGTCACGGTAATGAAGAATCAGGAAGGTGAATTTCAGACAAAGGTCATGTTTTCTGTAGGTTTCTTATTCTGGGATGTAGTAACTTGGGTTATGCATGAAAGATGCAGGAAATACTTGTCCTTCACTTTGCTGTGTTCAGCCTTAGCCAGCATTGTGTGTTGAAGTTGTAGATGGTTGGGGGTATCCTGAGAGGAGTGGGCAGCACCTCTAGAATGTTTAGAAACCATAAACTACAAGGCAGGGAGCAATGGAGCCATTATGTAGAAAGAAAGACTTTTGAGTGGGGCAAGTAACTTTTTTTATGAAAGGAATTGCTATAGACAATGGCTGGTAGTTCTCCACATCCACTGGTGATAGGACAAGAGGTAACCAGCTTAGTTTGTAGTAAAGGAGAACTAAGCTGATGGACAGAAAAAAAGTGTCTTGGTCTAGGTATGCTTCATCCTGAGCTAGATGATTATTTATCATTTCAACCCTACGCTTATATTCCCAAGGGCTGATCTGCTGAGTGTTACCGAGAGACACCGTTTCTGAGGGACTTTCTTGGCTTATTCTGTCACAGAATTATTTATAAAATACAAATACCAATAAAGGTAACTGAACATGGACCCTCGAATGTTGTGAAATTTGGTGAAGATCCGATTACTTATACCTCAGACACTGGCTCAAGGTGTCTTCTGAAAAGTCACTTATATCGATTTTCCAAAAATTTATATTTATATTATATTTATTTGAACTGTGTTTAGTTTGGGGGTTATTTAATTTTCATTGAGACAAGCCTGAGGAAACTTATGTCTATATGATTATTGTCCTTCCTTCTCCTTTATAACTTTAGAATCTTGGCTTGTTCAAGCCAGAGTTGCTGAAATATTGATTCTTAGAAGTTTCCTTTAAAGAGGCCTCGTAGAGGACAGGGACTCTGCTATGTGTCCACTGAAGGAGGCATCGCCATCCAAGTGCATCCTGAGCAAAATAGTGTTACAGTTCATGGTCATCTTACCCTTTTTTTTTTTCTTTTTTTAAATCGGTATCACTTATACAATGAATGAGAGGTATTATGTATCTTCTTTATGTGATGCACTGAAGCCTTATGGCTTCTTTAGGTGATTTTGGAATGCATGAATGAAAGGCACTGGGACTTGCTCCTCCTGGTTTTAGAACAAACAAAATGACCAGCCTTGAAATCCTGTGGATGCTCGAATGATGCCGCACAGATCTGGTCTGTAAAATTCACTCATGTGTATATATAACTGGTTTGAACCTTGGTGTGGTGCTAAGGAATTCTGTTGGTGTAACGAAGCAGCGCTGATTTACTCTCCATGATACATCTCGGATTAGATTCCTGCCCCATTGATGGCACTTCTTGTAGGAACGAAGTGAGACCACAGATGGTATTTGTATCCCAGAACTGCAGTCTTTTAGACATTGATGAATTAGTTCATAGGGAATGATGTAAAAAAATTGTCATAAGTAGGGAAATAAAGACAGATGTTTGATGTGCAGTGACATTTTTTATATTTGTTATGCTGAATCAGGCTGAAATCAAAGAGGTCAGAAGAAGGCATCAGAAGTTAGAGATGACAGAACTTGGCAAAAACAAGGTTTAGAAAATTAAGTCTGAACTGCAACCAATAAAACTGATATTTCTTCTGGCCTTCCAGGAAAGAAGACAGCTTCATATTAGTGATACATTCATAACTGTTCTGAGACAGTATCCTCCTTCAGCTTGCTCACACAGAAGTACTCATCAGCTGATTGCCCCAAAACTTTGAAATTTACCTCTGAAAATGAAGGTAGTTAAGCAAGCTTTCTTCCTTGATACTGATTTCTAAGACAGAATTAATTATCTTTCAAATAGGAAATAATTGTTTCTCATCATACTGTTCTAACAATTGATTCTGCCCTACTTGAGTTGATTGTGTCTTACCAGAGGGGCTTCGTGCTTGAACTCACCTTTGTTCTCTGTGTCTTTATTTTTTAAGTAAAGTTTTTTCTACAGCTGGCTTCTCAGATGAGTTCTTTGAAATCTTTCCAGCTTATGTTATTGAATGCTGCACAACTTTTCTCATAGTGACAAAATTTAATGAGAAGAGAACATTAAAATCATGAGCAGTTAAGCCCAGAGAAAGAAGAGCCCAGTCCAACTAGAAAAAATTAAATTTGGAGAGAGTTCCTAGCACGTCGATGTGATGGTGATGGGCACTTTATGTGCTCTGTGGGTATATGAAGTAGGTCATATACTACTCATATTCAGTAGTTCCAAGGAAATGCTTGGAAGGACTCACAAGGAAATGTGAGTTCAGCTCTAGCAGGACCAGATCACACTTTTTTTTGAGGGATTTAAATAAAAAATTAAGACTTTAGCATTAGGTATTCATTTTGTTTCAAAATCTTGCCCTGAGTCTTATAGAAAAATGCGAAGAAACTCTGGGACTTTGTTGCTTATCTAGAGTCAGTGGTATAGGGAATTTGTTTTGAAACGATGTTGTGCTTTTGAGCATATGGAGGTTTGTTTTGTTTTGAGGTTTTGTTTGGTTTTGAGGCAAAGAAAATCTTAGTCTGTGATTCTAAGTAAGAGAAATGTCTCCCTGGAGGTCACTGCACCAACACATTTAATCACTGGGATTACCTTGCTTTGTAGATCATCATAGTGCATTGAGCTTCAAAAATTTACCCTGTCTGAGGCTTTATCGTATGAATGCTTATGAAAATATTGGTGAAGGGAATGTGTCAGCCAGTTGAAAATTTCCAGTCCTTACTTTTTCACAAAGCACCTGTTAGTATCAGGCTTCCAGTTAAACCTTTATATGGTGGTACGGAGATACTTGATACAAATAGCACAAGGGAGCCCTGAATATACAAGGAAAAATAAACGCACAAGTACAGAAGTACAGCTGTGGGCAAAAATTCAGATTTGATGTCCTCTCTCCAGTCCTGCATGTAGGTAGTAGGAAATGCAAATTCAGAAATGTTCTTTCACTAGCCAAGTACAGTACTTGTAGCCAGAAAAGGTAATGCAGAGAAGAAAATTAAAGAAAAAAATGTTCTTAGAGAAAGCAAGCAGTGACTCAAAGCAAGATTTTGGTTGTGTCTGGCATTAAAATAGTGCAGATAAGTAAAAATGAATTCAGTAGTAGTGTCAGAAAAAATGCTCCCTGTACAAACAGGAAACAAAGCACCAAACACACAATTTGGCAGTGGTTGAATGCGTGAAGACGTGCTTAGTGCTGCGCAAGAAAGAATAGTGAGCTTGCCAAGCCAAATTTAAACTAGACAGTGGTCTGACTATCACTCAAGGGATAGCCAAACTGCAATATCAAGGAAAAATATAAAGGTTAAAATATCAGGAAATACAGAGGTCACTGAGAAATATGTTTTGAGTGATGGATATGCTTATTTACAGTTACACTTACTAAACGAGTGACAAATGATGCCCTCAGTAGACCTACAAACAAAACAAGTGCTACTGGAGAAGTGTGCATGCGAATTTGGCTTTTCTGTAGCAAAGCTGCAAAAAAAACAGAGACTTGTTTCGGTTGGAAAAGACCTTTAAGATCATCGAGTCTAACTGCTACCCTAGCACTGGCAAGTCCGCCACAAAAAGATATCCCTAAAGACATGTAGATGTGGTGCTTTAAACACCTCCAGGGATGGTGACTCAACTACTTCCCTGGGCAGCCTGTTCCGATGTTTGACAGCCCTTTAGGTGAAGATATTTTTCCTAATATCCCATCTAAACCTCCCCTGGCATAGCTTGAGGCTGTTTCTTCTTGTCCCGTCACTTCTTATCTGGGAGAAGAGACCGACCCCACCTGCCTACAGCCCCTGTCAGGGAGCTGCAGAGAGCCATCGGGTCTCCCCTCGGCCTCCTTTCCCCAGGCTCAACACCCCCAGCTCCCCCAGCTGCTCCTCACCCGCCTTGTGCCCCAGCCCCTTCCTCAGCCCCCTGCCCGTCTCTGGACACGCTGCAGCCCCTCTGCGTCCCTCTTGCACTGAGGGGCCCGAAGCCGAACACAGGATTCGAGCTGCGGCCTCTCCAGTGCCCAGGCAGGGGGACGGTCACCTCCCTGGTCCCGCTGGCCACGCTGGTTCAGATACAAGCCAGGAGGCTGTTGGCCTTCTTGGCCACCCGGGCACACTGCTGGCTCGTGGCCAGCCGGCCGTCAGGCAGCACCCCCAGGCCCGTCTCCCCCAGGCAGCTCCCCGGCCCGTAGCGCTCGTGGGGCTGCTGTGACCCAAGGGCAGGACCCGGCGCTGAGCCTGGTTCACCCCATGCAGGGGCCTTGGCCCACCCGTCCGGCCTGCCCAGGGCCCTCTGCAGAGCCTCCTGCCCTCCAGCACATCAGCACCCCCCCAGCCTGCTGTCACCTGCAGACTGACCGAGGGTGCACTCCATCTCCTCATCCAGATCATCAGGAAAGGTATTAAACAGGACTGGGCCCAGTACCCAGCCCTGGGGAACAGCACCTGTGACCGGCCACCAGCTGGATCTAGCTCCATTCTCCACCACTCTTTGGGCCCGGCCAGCTTTTTACCCAGCGAACAGTACGTCCATCCGAGCCATGAGCGTCTCCAGGAGATGCTGTGGGAGATGGTGTCAAAGGCTTTACCAAGGCCCAGGCACATCCACAACATCCACAGCTTTTCCCTCACCCACTAGGTGGGTCATCATGTCATAGAAGGAGATCAGGCTCACCAAGCAGGACCTGCCTTTCATAAACCCCTGCTGGCTGGGCCTGATGGCCCCATTGTCCTGCATGTGCCACGTGATGACACTCAGGGTGATCTGCTCCATAACCTGCCCCAGCACGAGGTCAGGGTGACAGAGCTGTAGTTCCCCGGATGCTCCTTCCTGCCCTTCTTGTAGATGGGTGCCACACTGGCTGACCTCCAGTCTGCTGGGACCTCCCTGGTTAGCCAGGACTGCTGATAAATGATGGAGAGTGGTTGGGCGAGCTCCTCCGTCAGCTCCCTCAGTGCCCTCGGGTGGATCCTATCCAGCCCCACAGGCTTGTCCATGTCTAAGTGGTGTAGCAGGTCACTAATCATTTCCCCTTAGATTATAGGCTTCATTCTGCTCCCCATCCTTGTCTTCCAGCTCAGGTGGCTGGGTACCCTGAGAACAACTGGTCTTAATTAAATTACTTAATTTAATGTTTTGGAAGGAAAAGTAGTAATATCTTCTGGATAAGTTACTCCAAGAAGTGGACTGCTTGTGTCAGTCCAGCAGAGCTTTACAGAACTTATAGAAGAGAAATCCCAGTACTCTATAATGGAAGAAATAAGAACGCAGACAGAATCTTTGTCCTGAGGTACATTAAGCCAGGTAACCAGCTCTGATAGTCCTAGAAAACTCAGCCAAGATACATGTTTGCCTGGGCCCAAACAATTTAAACAAAACACCCTAAACAGTTGACTGCTGGATGCGTGCAGCAAAAGAAATATGACCTGATTTGGGGAAAAGCCACAATATTCTTGCAGTTTGGTGCTGAAAATAAATTATCAGCAATTTGGATAGAGTTCTGCCTTACCACGTTAAGAACACTAGTAACAGGACAGAGGGGCTGAGAATGCCCCTGTGGACCTAATTTAGGGAATATATGAACCCTCAGAGCACAGTAGCTGTTATATTAGAACATCATGTACCATGAACACTTGTATGACTGCGAGGACAACTGTCTGAAAGGTTCTTTTATCTCCTAGAAGGAGCCAACAAAATAAAAATAGAATGTTTGAGGATTAAGTGCAACATCATACATAGCAGACCTGCTCATCACCAGGGTTATGACACAAGTCTGGAAAAGGCACCACAAAAAGCCCACGTCTGTAGCTGTGGTCATACTGTTATATGCTGCCTGCCCAACAGGAGGAGGTGGAGTAAATATCAGTGGAGCCACCTGTGAGATAATTTCCAGGCAGAAGGCAAGAAGAAACGGTAAGTAGGTAAAGTAGCATGAGCTTTACCAGTGTTCGCACTTGTTCTTCTGACCAGTGAAAAGAGAAGCCTCATCATCTTCTCACGTGTCCCAAAGTATCACTATAGATTGAGCATCCAGTATAGCATCGCTTATGAAGATACTGAAACCTTCAATAAATCCTGGGTCAGAAAGTTCAGGAGCTGATTGCAACACCTATCAGAGCTGTTAGGAATGAGAAGAATGTCTTCAGGCAGAGATGGGTGCTGCTTACTGTGCAAGTATGACTGTGGTAGGGGTCAGGGACTTGATGTCCAGTGGGATACGTGCACAGGGACAAGATGCAAAAAGGGACAATGAAAATCCACAACTTTCACACGTACAGTGGAGCAAAGTGGGAAGGATGAGTGGCTTAACTATGGGAACATACACTGAAGTTGAATGTCGCTGTTTTAACTAGGGCTGTAGAGAGCAGCCCTGCTCTTTCCTGCCCAGCCTAGAAAGCCAAACACCCTACATGAATTTACTCACTTTATCACTGCAGATCTTTTTCCTGCTAACAGCACAAGCGCTCTTATTGTAGGCAGTTTCTTGGTGTGCTGAGAACTTGGTGAACTACTGAACTCCCCAGCAGTGAACGGCATCCATGAAGTGATAAGGCATTTCAGTAGGCACAGCGTGCCTCCACGTCACAACTGACAACATTGTAATGATAAATTAGCACTTAAAATTATAATTGTGCTATCTGTATCCTTCCATGTGGTCTTAAGTTTACTGTAAGTAGTAGGACTGTATGAGAAACAGGCAGGAGAGCCACATAAAGGTTGAAATTTCCCTGTGCTTGTAAGCAAAACACCACATGAAGTCATAACAGCCTTGTTAGGGTTGGTTGCTCAGCATAAAAAAGGCAGTTGTAGTGAGATTTGAGGAGATCCCTATGGGGCTGGGAGCTTCCCACGTTGGCAATCCCTTGCTGTGGCTGGAGAGCTGTTGGTGCAGGAGGCACTGAGCCAGGCAGCGTTACAGAGCACAGCAGCATCCAGCCCTCGCATAACCTGTCCCGGCGCAAAGTGCAGGCATTAACCAGAAAATGTCGTGTAAGGGAGAAAAGGGCTGGCACAGGGACCACGAAAGTGGTGATTTACCTGCTACAAGCGCAAAGCCTGAAGATAAGGTGTCATACATGCAGCATGCCCTTCCTGGAAGCTGGTCGGAATGGAAAGAAACACAAACCAAGTAGGTGGCCACAGTGACTAGCTCAGAGCATTGCCTTCCCAGCAGGAGAAACTGCAGAGCTGTCTCCCTTCTTCCTCCTGCAGGGTGGAGCTCTTTTCACTGTCCTGATGGTTTTTCCTTTTTTTTTTTTTTTTCCCCCAAACCTTTTAATATAACAAGTATGAAACCCAGAAGACAACAATTTCCACAGCAGTGAAGAGGTGATGAGTCATGAAACAAAAACAAATTGTGGTGGCAAAAATGAGCGTCGGTGCATGGTGGTGTATGCATGCATTGAAAGAGACGTTATGAAGGGCCTGTGGAAGGATATTAGCTGTGTAAGTTAAAGTATTTCAAGTTGGGCTTGATAATTAAAATTGTGATTGGGGAAATAGTAAAGAAGAGTTTCCCCAATAGGGTACTTTAATCAATAGAAGCTTAATCGTATGTCTTTTAACAAAACCCTGGTCTAACAAACAGCAGAGGGATTTCAGGAGCACTTAAAAGCTTGCCATATGCAGCACTGGTTGATGTCAAGAGAAGAGAGCAGCTAACCCCTTGTTCTCCAGTGGCCTTCCTCATGAATCTGTAGCAGCAGCCTTGAGCTCATGGCCAACCATCAGCAGGGCTACAGGAAAGCAGATCATGAATCCTCATAGTAAGACCTTCAGGGAATGCTTGGTTTCACATTTCCTGTAGGAGCAGCAACACCACCTAAAATTTAGCCCATTATTGGCTTTCTCTTTATATACTCAGATATCAAATATAAAAATGTTGGTCTGTACACTGGATGCATCCTAATACAGCGATCTGGGTAACGGAGTAGAGGTAGTATAACGTACATCCTCTTTTCTTCAGGAAGTCTCTAATCACCCGTCCTCTGAAAAATGGAAGATTCAGAGCCCCCAAGTGCTCCACGATCTAAGCAGGACTAACTGCTGCTATGAATGGAGGCCATCAATAAAACAACACTTTTCTGTCTCCGTTGGTGCCTGCGGCTTGAGACCGTCCCAGTGGGAGTCTTCAAGCTATTTATGATATTGTCGGTGAAATTCGTAGGTAGGGACAAAAGGTGGAAGGAGAGAGGTGTGAGGTGGGAAGTGCAGAAGTAGGAAAACTTTTAGCAATTGAAAAAAAAACAGGCAAATGAAGCCTAAACAATGGGGAAATGAGAAGCTAAAGCAGGCAGCATTTGGAGGAGGTGCCAGTGCCCAACAGACTACATATATCGGCAGCGCTGGAATATACTGGCAGAGCTGAGTGAGGATGGTGGTCAAGAGTTGTCAGGGTTGAAATGTACTTGCAAAGGTGGAATAAGAATTTTATGTTTTCCTGATGTGTTATTACACCTTCCCCACCCAGGTCTTCCCTTCCTTCTCCCAGGAGGAGCTACAAACACACCTGTTTACATTATCTTTACAACCAGAGAAGAAAAATGTAGTTTTGCTTCATTGAGAACTTCCCATGAACTGAAACAACAGACTTCAAAGCACTGACACACCAAAACAAGTATTGTAATGGGCTTCAGAGCCAGGATGAGGATCATGAATCTTGGTATCATTGGTATGAACTGGTATCATGGGTCTTCCAGCTTTGCCTCTGGCAGGGGTTCCTATTAAGTGGACACAGACATTTATGTTAGCCATTTCTTTTCAGGGAACTCGGAGGCATTTCAGGAAGTTGTCTTGGATATCAGAGTGCCCGTTCATCTCTGTGTCTGTGTGGTCCCTGGGCCTCTTGTCAGATGAAGCAGCCCAGCCTTCTGGTGGATCTCAGAAACTAAGCAGCCTGAGGTGGTGTCAGTATTTAAATAAGATGCCTTTATTTAGTCTGCTTCTGTTTTAGGTGTACCTTAATTCTGGTAATAGATACTATCTTTCACATGGGTAAAACACCGGGGCTCTGCAATGAAAGCCAGCTGTCTAAGCTGATCTCGTATGCCTGTTTTTCACTACAGGCAGTGCTCAATGTGGTTCCAAGGGGATGCTCTTCTCCCTGGTTTGTACCAACAGCATTGCCAGGGCATGCTGCATTTCTGATGTCCTGGCTACCTGTGGCCAAGGGACATTGCAGTCTTGAAACCCTTTTTGAAGTCATGGTCTCCTTGCCCTGACAGATGCACTAGGTTATGTGATGTCCACTGAAGCCCGATGGATTTGGGCACACACGAGAGCCACTCCGTCCCTGAGCGAGGCTGTCCTGCAGGCAGCGGACCGACGGCTTGCTCTGCAGCAGAAGGGGTGGACCAGGCTAGGACATGGATGCTTCCGACGGCCTCAGCATAAAAGATAATGTCACTAACACTTGGGATAGAAAGGTTGTTAAAGTCAGAAAAGCCTTGGCATTTCCAGTGATGAGAAAATGAGGCAGCCAGGACGTGTCCCCACCTGCAGAGGCTGCACCCCCTCACAACCCCTCTCCACCTGATGAGAAGGCAGGACAAGGAGGGGATGCCCACACCCCATCTCCCTTCCATGGCTTGCATCTCCTCTCCCCATGCCTTGGAGAAGGAATACGTGAAAGGATGCACGTTTTGTGTGTCATGAATGGAGCTTAGCGGTATCAGGTCCTCACGAGGGCTGGAGGCAGCCGTGAGGAGGGAAAGGCAGCCTGCCGCGGTGGTGTAGCTCTTCCCTGGCACATGACCCACAATGTTTACCCCACATCCAGCAATGCTAATAAGGAAGAAGCTACGGTGCCCTCACATCTCACATCACCCCCCTGCTTCAACTATCCATCATATCCTTTATCCCAAGCACAGGACTCATGTCAGCTCTGCCTGCCTGCCTTCCGCAGCATTACACATGTAGACCATGAGGTCCACCCCTTCATGGGACGGCAAGTGCGCCAGACAGTCATGCAAGACAGTGTGCAGAAGAGGAACATTTTATGCAGAAATGGCTTCAGAGGGGAAGGTTCCCCACAGTTGGCTCAGGAGACGGCACCTTCTGAGGCTGTGCTGGGAGAGAACTGTGACAGTGAAAGCCTGAGAGATGGCCTGGCTTCTTCATCACCTGAGGTATGTGTCCGTGTGGGTGTGACTGACTGTGGATAAATGCAGGCACTCACCTGAGGGTGCTGCAGGCTGGAGCCATCCGGCTTCACTACTCAGAAATGCCACCGCCAAGATAAGCCCAGGCACACAGCAGCAGCGAAGCACAAGGAGGTACGTGCTGGACACCTTCAAACCAGGAGCCACTCGAGAAGCTTTCCTTTTGGGGCTGAGTTAGAAACTGGAAATAATAATTATGTTTTCTTTCCTCATCAAAGTTTGACTGGGCTGTATCATCACTAAAGCATGGACAGACCTTCCATGCAAGACGATGTTAGATAAGACTGTTTACTTATTATGTTGCTATATTAACTCTATTGCTCCGGTAACTGGTTATGTCACCACAGACCCTGCGGCAGTCACAGATCACTTGTTTTCCTCTGGACCATCAATGTGGAGTTTGCTTCCCTTTAGAACTGATTTTCTCTTCTAACTCCCACTGCCCAAACTGTCATTCTGTTTCCTTCAGTCTCTTTAGTGATCCTCCTATAGACTAGTCTTTGCAGTGGCAGCTCTTTTAAGGAACCTCTAATGCCCATGGTATTGCAAGAAAGCCTCCTCTGCCCCTCGCGGGAGAACCCCTTGGCCTGGGCAGCAAAAGCACCACTGAATCTGCTGGTGCTGAGCAGAGACCTTTTCTTGTGGTTGGTGGTGACATTCACAGAGATGGCCGGGTATTTCGTTTCATAGAATCACAGAATGGTTTGGGTTGGAAAGGACCTTTAAAGATCATCTAGTTCCAAGCCCCCTGCCATGGGCAGGGACACCGTCCACTAGACCACGTTGCTCAAAGCCCCATCCAATGCAGCCTTGAACAATTCCAGGGTTGGGGCATCCACAGCTTCTCCACATGATCCACATGACCTGTTCCAGTGCCTCACCACCCTCACAGTAAAGAATTTCTTCCTAACATCTGATCTAAGTCTACCCTCTTTTAGTTTAAAACCATTTGAGGAAGAGGAGCCTCTATGGTATGGAGGACAGCCCAGCTTCTACAAGATCTGACATCTTGAACCTCGTTGGGTAAACAACCTTAAAAACTGTGGAGTCCTTACAAATTCTTCTCCCCTTCAAGACTTTTCCCTAATAGTGTCTTTCAAGAACAAGAAGCCCAAGAGCATGAAGTAGCATCATGCCTGAGGGCCAGCTGCTTTTGGTGGTGCAACCCAAGGGAACTCCGTTTTCAACAGAGCTAGTTCCTCTGAAGAAACAGTCCTCCGACAGTATGGGTTGATTGCCCCACACAAGTGACCTGAGGCTCAAAGTGAGTTTATTGCCCATGCAGTTTCAGACAGCCAGCAGTCTGTCTAGCGGAGTTTGCTGAGACGACAGCCAACACCCTTGTGTGCTGCCTCTTGCTACTAGGGAGAAGTGGAGGTCAAGCAGGTAATGTGCAAAATGCACGTGAAGGGGTGGGATCAAGGAATTCATTTTGTTTCCCTGAACAGTAATAAAAATGCCCTCAAGATCCCAGTGCACTTGCCATAATATAGTAAGAACACTATTAGCACCTTATACTATTTAATAAATATGCTGAGTAACTTTGGCAACAGTAATCAGTAAAATTGCATAGATAAATCACAAACCTGACCAGTCAGCAGTGTGAAACAATAGTAAGGAAACAATACATTAATTCTACTTTCCATTTTAAGTTTGAATTTGGGCATCTCTCCCTAATACCTGCAGAAGTCTTCTTCAAACATTGTAGATCCATGTGGCTATCAAAGGAGTCTGTATTTCTTTATTTTGTATTTATTGATGAGTGGAGAACAAAAACCTCATCTATTATTTGGAGGCCAAGGGGCTGTGAGAAAGGGAAGAACAGAATAAATTTGTGGTCTGAAAATGTATAATGCCTTTTTTAATCGGGTTAGTAATTCAGGAAGGCTTTGAAAGAACAAGATTAAATGTAGGTTTTCAAACCCAAATGACTCTGAGAAATCCAAGTTATAGAGCAGACACTTTTGGCACCTGAAGGCAGTTCCTTGGGCTTGGGGCCCCTGGGAATCCCGTAAAGCATCTGCAGAGGTTCCTCGAAACTCTCCTTTGGTCTCCACTTATGATGGAGCCTGCCAGGTGTCTGTCAGGGATGGAGGGTGCTCTGAGTGGGTGTCTTGTTCAGCCAGGCCCCACACGGTGTTTCAAAGCCTGCTTTCTTCTTTGCATTTCCCATTTTGAGGACCTGCATCCACAGAGCCCTCAAACACAGCACACCCACCCTTCAGCATCCTCCTTCCGCAAACTTACATTCTTAAGGTTAAATATTAGCCAGCACCAGCTCACACACATAGGATTTGGCATTATTACTTACGTAAATGTCTAATTACTGAAGGAAATTTCCAAGGGAGGAGGTGTAAGCTGCTCAGCCCCTCCGATGTTGTGGAGGAGCCGGGGCACGGAGCGGCTGCGTGAGCGGTGGGCTCGCCTCGCCCTCCTCCCTGCCCGCTGCCAGCACACAGCCCATCACGGGGCAGTGGTGGGCAGCGATTTTGGACCCACAGTCATCACAAGTTTTACCCAGTTCTGCCATCTTCTTTGCCCTGTATCAAAGGCACCCGATATATACTGTATCATGAAAACTTGCTCAGCAAAGAGTGCCAGCTGCTGCCGCGGGGCTGCTCTCAGCAGAAGGCAGCCCTGTAAATGACTTGCTGCTGACCTTTGATTCAAGTACCAATATTTAGCAAGCAAATATTTATAAACCACACCATTAAGAAGGGAGGCACAGCTTTACCATGGGGAACTCGGGCAAGGGGTGCTGCTGAGATCATCCTGGGCTGTGCAAGGGAAGGGGCAAGCAGCTGCCTTCTCCTCCTCTCCCTCTCCCAGGCGAGCAGCCAGCCCTGCCCATCACACCCACCCCAGGGAAGGGACGGATGCTTGAACCCCACCAAGGCGGATGGCTGTACCGAGCAAGGCAGGAGCTGTAAAGCCCTGGAGGGCTGGGTGAAGCTGTTTCAACCCCAAAGGCAAAATAACTAGGGCCATCCCTCCTGCTCCCATTGCCTGCTGCCCTGCTGTGTGATGGGGAGGCCACGGTGCTGATCCAGCCGCCTGGCGTGACCCCAGCTGCATGGCTGGCCCCAGGGGACTGGTCCCAGCTGCTGGCCTGATGCTGTGGCTGGGAGCCACATAATGACGAGTCTTCAAGAAATCAGCTGGTGTTGGTCAGGTGCAGCAACAGGCCAAGAGGGTATTTTTCCCTCGGGAGTGGTGTGGAATTAACTGGTGGTCAGCTTATAATTAGGTATTGCACTTAACAGTATTCTTTCTGTTGGATTTTTATAGTTTTGTCTCTTCTTTTTTAAACGTGAAAAATAATCAGTCTTAAAATAATTTAAAAAAAAAAAATTACCTTGGAAAGAGTGATCTATAAAAAGAGCAAATCCTTGCCAGGTGGATGCCACAGCCGCAAGCCCGAGCCGCAGAAAGCCGGGTTGCAGGCTTCCCTGCGCCGCAGCTCCTCAGAGGTTAACCAGGGTCTGTAGGCAAAGAGCTTAAAGAAGGAGCCCGGCTTAGTGCCTGGGCGTCTCGGGCTGTCCCGGGGACCTTCCAGCAGCCCCTCCCTCCCAAAGGCGATGCTGGGCAAACAGAGGCAGCCCTCGCCCCCTCCCCACGCAGCGAGGAGCCGTTGCGGGGGCAAACTGGGCCCGGGCTGGGGCGCAGGGCCACCGCAGGAGAGGGTGTTTCACCGCCGGCGGGCACAGCGCCATGGCTATATAAACGCTGGAGCCGCGGCCCGGGAGGAGCGCTGAGCACACCGCGCCGGGCCGAGCGAGGCGGCGGCTGAGCCCCGGTGTGAGGAGCGCGGGAGCAAGCGCCCATGGGCCGCCTGCTGCTGCTGCTGCTGCTTCAGGCAGGTGAGTACCACTTCTCGGTCCCTCTCCCCCTCCACGCCTCCCCCCATCCCGGGACAGCTTCTCCCCTCTCCGGCAGCTTTGCCGGCTTCTCGGTGTGGGGTGGCTAAGTGAGGCAGAAAGCACCGCTCGACTCGTTTCAGCTTTATAGCGAGGGGCTGTGTGAGCGTGCTTGCCTGGTGGTTTACATAGCTGCTATAAACACTGCATAAACTGTGGGTCGTTTTCTTTTTGAACAGTTTTCTGCTTTGAAGTTGTTGGTGTCTGTGTTTCTTCCTAGAGGTACCCTCTTTTTGCATCAGCAACTGTGGAGTAAGCAGTTCTCAATTCATCTGAATTAAAAATATTTTTTTAAAAGCCTGTTAAAAAAAGACCTAAATGCCTGCTAACATAAAGCCCCTACACACAAAGGCAACATGACACTGAACTGGCAGGTCTGAGGTTATACCTGCAGTACCATTTTAAAGTAAAAAAACAAGACCTTGCCTTAATCTACAGCAAAGGCTGCCTGTTTAAACAGGAGACAGAAGTCTAAGTTGTCAGATCCACCGCCGCTCACCTCCCTGCAGGTATGTTCTCTGCTAAGGTGTGCCGTTAGTAGTATAACTAATGACCGGTCACACTCCTAATGGGAGATGTGGCTAAATGCAGGCTGCTGCGGAGACTCTGACTTTTTCAAGGCTTTCCCAGCTGTGTTGGCTTGGCTGCCCAGCACAGAAAAAGCCATTTCAGTTCTTGGTCAAGTTATTCCAGCTGTGCAACTGAATATTGAAATGTACTTGCTGGGGCTGACCTCTCAGCTGCAGCGACCCACCATCGGCTCGAAACCCAGCCAGCTTTCCCAGAACAGAACGGGACCATTGGAGGCCGCTGGGATGCCCGCCTTATTTCAAGCTCTTGCGGAGCACACAGCCCTAAGCACACTAATTGAGTCTTTTGGATTCAATTCTCTTCGGGGCTTTCTCTCCACTTCCACGAGCAGCTCTGCACTGTAATTACAGTTCCTTGATCTTCAGAGATATCCCCAAAAGAAGAATGGCCTTTCTTCTTCTGGGTGAGGTGCCACTTTATGCCAGCCTCGGCTGTTTGCAGCCAGCGGCCAGCAGACCAAGTCCAGCAGTCCTGGTTTAAGAGGTCAGTGAAAGACAGCTAAAAAAAAATGCAGGCTGCTCGTCAGGAGGCCTGAATGTCTACAAAGAAGTTTTTGTCTCCATTGGAACATTTTCAGGGTCTGCAAAACAGCAACAGGTTGAAAAAGCAGGGTTTTTAACCTGAAATCCAGAGCAGCTCCCTGCTTGTGATCTCCCCTGGGGTGCCCAAGAGCCGAGCCCCTTTTTAACACCAGAGCCCCTCGGTTTAGAGAAGGGAAATAGATGGTCTCTCCAGTTTTGAATAACACCCCTCTAATGTGTTTTTAGCACGAAACCTGAACACTCAAGTAGTGTTTAGGTGAGCAGAGTAGTTACTTTTTCAGGAATGTGCATTTAATCCCCGAGGAATGCCCTGCGAAGCAGAAGGCTGTGCGAACCCCCCGCACCAGGACAGCCAGAGGCACCAATTGCCAGGGCAAAACTGGTGGAGGGCAGCGCCCATTCCTGGTGGGGGCTCGGGCTGCAGAGAGGGAGCAAAGCCCTGCCCTGTCCATGGGGAGCAACCCTCCTTGTCCTCCTTGGGGTTTGGATCAGGCTAGGAGGGCAAGCTAGACCAGGAGATGCAGCGAGAAGCCCAAGCAAGGGGATTAGAGGCCGGGTTTTAAAAGGAAAGCAACTGTTTTAATAATAGTATTGAGTCCTCGGGTGGTTTAGGGGATTAATTAGTGTGTGTTTGCACAGCACTTTGAAGAGGTCAAGCATGCTGCAGTAGCTGGGGGCAGGTGGCAAAGCAACTTTGGGGGCAGGTTCCCAGCTCCCAGGCATCACCTCCCTCTCCACCCAAGCGTGCCACCAAGCCCCCCCATTTTGGCAGGGCTTTCCCGTCTGCGCAGGCGGGACAAACCGGTGGGTTAGGCACCCTGTCTGAGGGGCTGGGTGCTACTGGTGAGTAGCTTTGCCATGCACAATAGAGCAGTGCAAAGTGCACTTGGTCTTCACAGTTAAACCCAGGCAAGAAATACTCCTACTGCTATCGTTAGTGTGATAAGCATCAGTGTTTGCAGCTGAGCATCACGTTGGTGTGAGTATTAGGGGCAGGGTACTCTTGGTTTCCGTAACAGTTCCTGCAAGGTAGAGTCTGTGGTTTCTAAAAGAGTTGCAAATTAACATGTGAAATCACAACACTGTCTGAAAGACTGGTAACTCCAAAAACTCCAGCCTGGTTTGGGTGGCCACCCGCACACTTCAGCTGACACAGAGCTCCTTTTGTGTTTTGGGGGTTTATTTCCCCCAATTAATGCAGCCAACCTGATGTTATGACTTAAATGGAATGTAATAACGGAAGCAGATATAAGCGTTGCCAGTACTTCCAAACATTCAAAAGAAAGCTGATACACATACATCTTGGCTAACGTAGGCACTCTGTCCTTGACAAAGTGTACCTTACAGGCTCAGGGACTTGTAGCTATCCCTCCACACAAATTAATGGTACTGGCAGCTTTTTGCCATCTGGAGAATGGGTTAAAATATCCTGAATAGCAGGGGAAACTTGGGTAATAGAAGACATCTAGGGCAACATAGAAACCCCATTTTTTTTCCATAGAGCCTGGGTTAAGTCTGGTTGTGTGCTTGTCCTCTGTTGCTTCATGTCCCACTTGGGACCACAGCATAGCTAGTAAGCTTTTCCAGCTTTGGAAGCTCTGGGGTGCAATGAAGCCCAGCTGACTCTGCATGATGCTGGCACAGGTCCTGCAAAGCTTAACAGCTTGAGCTCTGTGATGTGCAAACCTGGGCACACTGCTCCCCCGTGCAACATAGCTGCAATCACATGCTACCGCGCCAGAGCTAGTAGGTCTTGCTTGAATTGAGCTCCCTCTGCACAGCTTGGTTATTTCTGCATCTGCCTCCTGGTTATCCCAGCCCTCAGGTAAGGCCCCTGCAGAGTCCCCTTTGCAGGCTGAATGTCACAGCTAATTAGATTGTCAAGGCTGCACCCAACCACCCAGTCAAAACCAAAAAAAATCCCCCTTCAAGGACTTTAAGAGAATCGGTGTCAGGCACGTTCAATCCTTGTGTGTAGCCATGTCCTGTCTTTGCAGTCTGGAAAGGTGCTCTGGGAAAATCCCATTCACTGCACACCCGAGGAATCATCGAATTGGCAGGAGCTATCTCATGTGGCACGGGACGGTCTCCCTTGGCATATATTGGCTACGGATGCTACTGTGGACTGGGAGGACGAGGCTGGCCTAAAGATAAGACAGACTGGTAAGAAGAACCTCAACTATATGTCCAGAAGCAGTGCAGGTCTCCCCACGCTTCCCTAGTTGTGCCACTGTGACTCCATGGACTTGCTGCTGCCTTGTGGAGAGGGAACTTGGTATATATGAACAGCACTGGGGAATTGTGAGTGAGGGCCCACGTATTATTTGGGGTTTGAATGAAGGCTTAGCCACCTTCTGGTTGAGACCAAAGCCCTTGGGACCTTATACTATGTGGGGTGGGTGGCAAAGGAGAAACCAGGATATGATTTCCTGCAATAGCTGCATGTTTAGTCACAGAGAACAAGCCCTGCCTGAAAAAAAGGGGAGTGATCAATGTGTTTGGAGGGTTATTTCAGCCACGTCCTGAAAATGGCAGCGATGGGAGTATCACTGTTTATCCTCTGGAAGAAATCCAGATCATTGCAAGGAGTAATCAAACCTGTTGTCCTCATTGCCTGTTAGTTCACACTGAATCGAGGAGGAACAACAACAGGGGAGAGCACAGTGTTATTCCCCCTTTTCTTTGTTAGCGGGGAAGGTGCTGTGCTTGTTATTCCCGAGGCTACAAGCAGCGAGCCCAGGAGGTGTTGCAATCAAAAATTTCTGTCTTGTACTTTGCGATTAGCGTACATGTAAATCTTGAGCGTGGTGGACCCTTTATGTGCTCTGAGCCCATTGTTTGCAATCTTGTCTGGTTTGAAACCTGAAAGACAGAGCACACAAGTCTGTCTATCTACAGTCAACAGGCCAGGTGTTGCTGATAAGCAAGTGCTGCTTTTAGCAGGGGTGAAGGCGGCGTGCAGCTCGCTGGGAAGGAAACCAAGCTTTCCGGAATGTCCAGCTGTTGGACTCACTTCACATCGCTACACCACCAAACTTTGCTGAATTGGCAGGACAGAAAAAAGGAAAAAAGGAAGAAAAGATGGCAAGGTTAAAGTCCAGCTCCTGTGGGCATGAAGAGCAGGTGGCCTTTAAAATTAGTGGAGCTGTCTTCATTAACACAATGAGATGTTTCGCTCCCAAAGGCCTCTCGCTGCATCCCTGGTTTGTATCTATGAAACATTTCATCTATGGAACAGTCAATACAGGACTTACAAATGATGAGTAACTGCCTGCAAAGTGTCATAGATTGCAGGTGTAGAGCTTTCTTTTAATTTTCATTAATATCTCTTGTTATCACGATCTACAGCAGTGTCTTTAAGGTGTTTATTATTTTTGCTAGCCCTTTTGCAGCTCTGATAATCAGGCCTTTAAAGTAAAACATGATCTCATTGATCTGGAGTACTTCTTTTACCGAAGGGCTGAGCAGAGCCATCTAAAACCTGCTTACCATAGAGGGTGAGTGACCCCTCCAGATTTAGGCAACCCTGGGGCTGCCCGTGGCCAGCACTCCTGAAAAAAAGACAGAGAAAAATTTGGGCACTGAGGGAGCTGACGGAGGAGCTTGCCCAACCACTCTCCATCATTTATCAGCAGTCCTGGCTAACCAGGGAGGTCCCAGCAGACTGGAGGTCAGCCAGTGTGGCACCCATCTACAAGAAGGGCAGGAAGGAGCATCCGGGGAACTACAGCTCTGTCAGCCTGACCTCGTGCCGGGGCAGGTTGTGGAGCAGATCACCCTGAGTGCCATCACGTGGCACATGCAGGACAATGGGGCCATCAGGCCCAGCCAGCAGGGGTTTATGAAAGGCAGGTCCTGCTTGGTGAGCCTGATCTCCTTCTATGACATGATGACCCACCTAGTGGGTGAGGGAAAAGCTGTGGATGTTGTGGATGTGCCTTGGTAAGGCCTTTGACACCATCTCCCACAGCATCTCCTGGAGACACTCATGGCTCGGATGGACGTACTGTTCGCTGGGTAAAAAGCTGGCCGGGCCCAAAGAGTGGTGGAGAATGGAGCTAGATCCAGCTGGTGGCCGGTCACAGGTGCTGTTCCCCAGGGCTCGGTACTGGGGCCAGTCCTGTTTAATACCTTTCCTGATGATCTGGATGAGGAGATGGAGTGCACCCTCGGTCAGTCTGCAGGTGACAGCAGGCTGGGGGGGGTGCTGATGTGCTGGAGGGCAGGAGGCTCTGCAGAGGGACCTGGGCAGGCCGGACGGGTGGGCCAAGGCCCCTGCATGGGGTGAACCAGGCTCAGCGCCGGGTCCTGCCCTTGGGTCACAGCAGCCCCACGAGCGCTACGGGCCGGGGAGCTGCCTGGGGGAGACGGGCCTGGGGGTGCTGCCTGACGGCCGGCTGGCCACGAGCCAGCAGTGTGCCCGGGTGGCCAAGAAGGCCAACAGCCTCCTGGCTTGTATCTGAACCAGCGTGGCCAGCGGGACCAGGGAGGTGACCGTCCCCCTGCCTGGGCACTGGAGAGGCCGCAGCTCGAATCCTGTGTTCGGCTTCGGGCCCCTCAGTGCAAGAGGGACGCAGAGGGGCTGCAGCGTGTCCAGAGACGGGCAGGGGGCTGGGGAAGGGGCTGGGGCACAAGGCGGGTGAGGAGCAGCTGGGGGAGCTGGGGGTGTTGAGCCTGGGGAAAGGAGGCCGAGGGGAGACCCGATGGCTCTCTGCAGCTCCCTGACAGGGGCTGTAGGCAGGTGGGGTCGGTCTCTTCTCCCAGATAAGAAGTGACGGGACAAGAAGAAACAGCCTCAAGCTATGCCAGGGGAGGTTTAGATGGGATATTAGGAAAAATATCTTCACCTAAAGGGCTGTCAAACATCGGAACAGGCTGCCCAGGGAAGGGGTGGAATCACCATCCCTGGAGGTGTTTAAAAAACACACAGATGCAGTGCTTGGTGATGTGGTTTAGTGATGGACTTGGCAGTCATGCCTTAATGGTTGGACCTGATGATCTCAAAAGTCTTTTCCAACCTAAATGATTCTGTGATTCTATGAAAATACAGCCACATGTTCATCAGCCAGTGTTTCTGCTGCCATTTGATTTCCATGGGATGTGGATTTTATCCCAATGGCAGCAAATGAGACTCTGCAACTGGAAATGTCTCAAAAGACCAGATAGTTTGTAAAAGGGAAACTTGATCCTGTAAGTGCATTCATTATTATTTCTTAGCTGTAATGCTTTGGGGGGGGGGGGGGGGGAATAAAGGTTTTTAATTAGGTTCTTCGCTAGGAAGAATTGGTAATGCCCCACTAGATTTAGCCCTAAAATTCTCATTTTATGTTTGCTAGAGGAATCTTTTGATATCTGTTACTGAGAACGACCGCTAAAATCAGTGTCACTGAATGCCTGTCAAAGTGACCCCATTATTTTCCACATTTGTCATTCTAAGAAAAGAAAGCAGCAGAGTGGCAAAACTACCGGCTGTGAGTGACAAACACTGTTTGAAATTACCCCCTTGACACGTCTAGGTTAGTTGCTGAGACACTTACAAAAGGAGTAATTTCCTTATGAGTAATTCAGTCAATCTGTCTAGACAGGGCTAGAGTGCTTCTAAGCACCACTCTTTTTATGGGGAAAGAAAAAAGCCATAAAGTGTGTAATCTTTTTATAAGGTTTATTCCACACACTGGCTTTGATGTGTAGGCAGTAATTACCTTTTCTCTTTTGTTCCACTCTCACAGTCCCATCACTTCAAAATAAAAGGGCATCTTTTCCACATGAAGTCAATGGATTTGTTTCTCCTTCCCCTTTCTGTTCCCCTGGATTGCTGCAGCACCCGTTTCGTAGAGCAGGACCTGAAGGTGCTCAGCATCTCCCTGAAAACACCAAATGCCATGAAGGGCAGGATGGCATATATGGCTCATCTAAGTCCTGGTAAACTCATAGGGGAGTGTAAGATTTCCCCTCAATTGATGAGCTAAAGCAAAACAAAAAGACACACAGCAGTGTTGGTGGTGTTAATATGACGAATAGGACATGACAAATTCTCACCTTAATGGCATTTGGTCAGCTGCAGGGGTCTGGCCGTCTGATCCCTGTGGGCCAGCCGGAGCTGTCTGTAGCCATTAGGGCTGTCTTGTAGCCCAGATTGGCGAACAGGTTGCTTACCAACTAGATGGCATGGCTGTATTTGTTTTCCAGACCTGCTGACCAATGCTCTGCCATAGCGTTGGCTGACTGTTCGCGTTGGTCTAACCGAGCGTTAGCAGGTTATTAAACGCTTAACATCATGCTCTGACCCAGGTGCAGGAAAGGGCATGTCCAGACAGGAGGGGACCATCTGAAGGTGGCAAAGGGCAACAACAGGCTTCCTCAGTCTTCATTCCCTGGCATTTTTTTCAGTGCATCTTAAAGACATATTTGTAAAATATGAGCCAAAGTCGTCTCACTTTGTGTTGGTGTAAGCTACGTGTCACCCAGCTGCAGTTATGGGTGTCATCAGGAGGGGCTGGTGTAAGGGGAAGCAGAATTGTGCCCGAGATCCTGTGATCCTGCAGAATTTATGCAATCCTCTGGTTTTGCCAAGGCAGATAAGAAGCAGAGAGTTCTCACAGCTAGCTAGCACACCTCTCTAGTGCTCATCTGCTTGTCCTTGCCTGATTCACAGACCATCTTTTGCCCCTCCAAGTTCTGTTCTCACTTCTCCTACCTCTTTTTCTGGTTATTCCCTCTGGCTCTCCATGATGGGCAATTTCATTTCCTTTGCACGCAGGCTTCTAACTCCTCCCTTTGCCCATGTACCTTTGTGTTGTTCCTCCTCCCCACACTTCTCCATCACTCCAACACAAAAAAAAAATTACCAATTTGACTACTGATTCACTCCCCAGACCTCACAAGCCCTACAATCCCTACAGCTGGCACTCTGCCTCAGCTCAGCTCCACCATGGCCTCTTGTGCACCGTGTTCCATATGCAAGACACCAGTGAAGTGCCTGCTCTGCTATCTCCCATCCCCCGGGGGATAGATGAGGCTGTGCTGCAGCTTCAGTTATGTTAGCTGGGGTGCCCTGGGCTACAGCAACTCCTCCAGGTGATGCATGTCCCACTTGTAGCTCAGTGCCATAGTCCATCCCTGTTATCATGTGACACATTGCATAGGGACTCAAATGCTGGAGAAAGGAAGAAAGCAGAGACCTTCACGCTTTCCACAAGGCTGCAAATTCTTCTTTCCTTTGGCCGTTCACATTTAACCTCTTCAGGTCAAGCCCAGGAGTGAGGTGTTACTGGACCAAGAAAGATCTGACCCACAGCCTGTTACTGCCGGCATGTCGAACAGAACTGGTTGTCCCACGGGCTGAATAACGTCTTCTCAATTACAGCAACTGCTGTAACTTCTCATGGGAAAACTTCTAGATGCATATATCCCATGGGGCTTAGTCCCATTTTGAAGTCCTTTGAGGAGCTGGAATGGAAGGAGAAACTAGACTGCTACTGCTAACTTAAAATTTCTGTGTTTCATGATGCAGTGAGTAGTCTGGTCATAACCATTACACAGGTTTCATCTTGGCAAGCTGACCAAAAAAAGGCATTTAGTTTGCAGACTCAGCTGTGAGACGAAAATGCTACATTTAACTACTGAATCGAGAGCTCAGTCAGTAGGGAAAGCACACTGGACTAAATCCAGCCTGTGTGTAATCACAGGGGTTACATGAAAGCTGAGTTTGATCTGACTGGTCTGATTCTGTTGTCCCTTTTGTGATTTACCTGATCTGGTTCCAGTGATTTTGTTAGAATTTGTATCAGTGGTGGATCTTCTTCTTTGCACTTAAAAAATTGGTGGTTTTTTTTTTCCCTGTGCTTTGCCATCTTACAGAGCCCTGCAGCCCTCATATCCATAAACCAATTTCTAAAAGGGCAAAATCCTTCTGCAGCAGAGGGTGATGAAGGTCTTGATGTTCCTGAGCTATCAGGTAAGGTACTGCCGGCTCCCAAAGAGTCCCTGGAGAAGCCCTGCTTCCAGCACAAGGGACCTCTATCCTTCTTGCAGGGTTATTTCACTTTTCTAGAGGGACATAATGATGGATCCCTGACTTTATTGGCTTTTCAGGTACACTGGCCTCAGGTCTTGAAGCTATCAAAGTCTTCAGCTGTATTTGGTAATCTATGGGCAGCCAGCACACCATGCTCCCTTTTGGCCGGCTCATCAACCTTTTGAACAGATTAACATCTAAGACTCAAGAGCTTCTCTACAAGCTGTTCCCTTGTCATTTACCCCCAAGATCAGCCTGCCTCGATGCTTCCCAGTCAGTAGGGCAGTTTCTCTGTAAAGTCCCAGTGATCTTGCAGGGACAGCTTCTGGAAATGTAGGAGATCATCCCTCTCCGGCTCCAACCTCTGACCTCGCATCTTTGCTGAAACAACCTTTCTTATTCGGCAGAGGACCTCTCTAAGTGCCGAATCTTTTCTTGGTGTATTTTGAGTCACTAAACTACCGGAATAAGATTCAACTGGGGTCAAGTTTTCTATAAATTCTGAAGTAATTGGTAGTGGGAATTATCTCACTGACTAGTCAGTAGGACAGATGTCATCAGCTGAGCTAGTCACCCTCAGCCCCCTCTACGGTCAATGAAAAGCATTTGCACTTTCAAGCGCAATGTTTTTCACCTATGTTAGATCTCTGTAGTATGATAATATGAACTGTGCCCCAAACATGCATAAAGGGGAATATAGATCAGTGCCTCAGATGTAGGTGTTCGCATTTAGCAATCTGAAGTTAACTGATATGAATTCCATCATTGAGGCTGATGAGTTTGTAGCCAGCCCTCAGAAACTGAATGGGCCAAAGAGCACATGACAGGTCCAGGTGAACTGCAGAGATGAAGCTGCTTGGCGATGCTCAGGAAGGCAAAAAACGTCCTGACTCCAAATTCTGGGATGGGTCTAAGCCTAAGCTGGTGAGCCATGATCACAAACATTACAGGAACTCTTCAGCTCCCTTTCAGTGAGGTTACCATAGAAACACAGAATTACAGAATTGTTTAGGTTGGAAAAGACGTTTAAGACCATTGAGTCCAACCATTAACCTAGCGCTGCCAAGTCCACACCTGTCTTTCTGGCAGCAAAATCTTAGAGGAAGAAGCACAGTGGTCATGGGAACAAATACAGCATTAATGAGCTCCTGAGCCATGTGAGCTTTCACAGAGATGCCAGGATGCTTGGTTCATCAACAGCTTATTTACTGACAGGCTGGGGCAAACATTGCTGTTGTGAGCAACGAGTGCAGCATTCCTGGAGTACGTGCAAGCACCCCTGAGCAGAACATGAGGATGCAGGAGGACACCCAACTTTACCTTTTATTCTCTCCCAGGTGTTGCCACAGGCACGACTGCTGCTACGACAAGGCAGAAAAGGAAGGCTGCAGCCCCAAGGCACAGCGCTACCAGTGGGCATGTGAGCAGAACGCGGTGCAGTGCGGTAAGGCAGTGCTCGCTCACGCTGGGCACGTTTTGCTCCCTCCGCTGCAGGCACTATGCTGACCGAAGGGCTTTGTGGGCTTCAGAGGTAGGTCTGTGTATGCTGGTTTCAAAGCCGCTTTAGGCAACGTCCATCCTCCCTCAAGCTCTCTGCCCATCCTTTGCCTGGATCTCTAGGCTTGCCAGGAGTCCGCAGCTGGAGCTGGGAGGAAGGCTGGAGGCCGGCACCACCTCTTTCAGGTAACCTGGGTCCTCCCCAGGCTGGAGAGTGGGAGTGGGGGCCGTGGAGCCCCCAGGCCATCTCGGTTTGGCAGAAATGCAGATGCCTCTCTGGAGGCTCTCTGCTCACTCGCATTAAGCGTGCCTGCTCCTCACCAACCTCTTCCCACAGCCGTGCAATGGTCTGCAGGGACGGTCTTCCCGTGGCAGTATTGGCCTTGCCTCCAGCAGGACTGTTCACTTTTTTACTTACCATTACGTACCGCTAGAGAGGAGCCATGCTATTACGCATGGCTGCAAGACAGGTTAATTACGGTGCCAACCTGCATCTCTGCCTCCTGCACAGCTCCAGCCTAAAGCCTTAGGGCTCCAGAGGGGATTTGGAAGTTTGCAGAATCAAATGCTCCGGAGTGCTGCAGGCATACAGTGAGTGTAGGCTGTGCTCAGCTCTACAGCTGGTACCCAGTCAAGGTCTTGAATTGCACAGTCACAGCCCGTCAGTGGCTCGCACCAGTTTGTTTTGACATACACCAGATGACTTGAGTCTTAGAATTTGTCACTTTGAATTTCTAAGTCTCAAAAAAGTCCCTGATGGTAAAATCCATTGTAGAACACTTTGAAAGTTTGAAAAGAAACGCATGAGAGTAAAACATGTCCCCATATCATCAAAGCTACTTGCTTGATCGTTAGAAGACTATTTCTACCTTATCAGAAGACCATATTCTACTGGTGCAACTCTCAGCCTCTCCAGCAGCAGAAAATCTGCCAGCAGGTATTGGATGGGGCACGGCACATCTGCAGTTGCTCTTTCCCAAGTGCCAGAACAACCTATTAAATACAAAGTGCTGGCAAAGGAATGTATTGCTTTAATGTATAACTGTTCTTCCTCCCACTTACCCATATTTCCATAGCTGACTGATATTTTCTGCTAGCTGTTTTTATAGGGAAAAAAAAAATATTCCTGTTTCTTTTTGCTGTGAAGGAACATTCTTAGCTGCAGATGTGAGATGGATCATCAGGTTCATGAGACATGTGCAAAGTATGTTCCATAAGAGTGCACGGGGCTGCAATTGCTCCAACCTGGCTAACAAGCATTGGTTAAAGGAATGCCATTAATTCCTTAGCGGATATCCAGGCAAGGCCTGAGCAGTATCCCTCAACTGCACTCCACAAGCCCTCAGCAGGCTTCATTCCCCCTGACATCCCCACAATAGAAATGTGTTCCAAAGGCAAATTTCCTACCCCGGGCTACAGCACAGCAGGTTTTACCGAGGTGTGGAGTTGTACTGTCTGATCCCATTCAGACAAAAGGGATGATGAATTAAATTTCCAGGCGTGCTTGCTGGGCCAACAGCAATGATGTCCAGAAAACATTAGAAGCAGAACTGCTGCACTGTCTTTTCTATGCAAAAGGAAATAAATGCCTGTTGCCTAGCACTGTATCATATACACAGATACTTTCAGGTAAATTAAAAATAAACTAATTTTACCTGGGACTCCTTTTGCTACTGTTAGGCAGTTTTGTTTGTGGAATGAAAAACGTTGACAAAACTATATTCTTCAGTCCAGCTACACCATCACATGTAGGCAAATTCCATTCAATAAATATCTGGCATATAGAAAAGGCTGTCAGTTGTGAGTGCTGGTCAAAAAAATCATTCGGCTCTAACAGAAATTACTACCAAGCCAGACACTTGTGCTCACATTAGACATACAGTGGCTGGCATGGCATGGAAAGAGCACAAGGAGCAGAGGGGCAAGGAGAACATCAGGCAAGACTGG
This sequence comes from Falco naumanni, assembly GCF_017639655.2. Lineage (NCBI taxonomy): Eukaryota > Metazoa > Chordata > Aves > Falconiformes > Falconidae > Falco > Falco naumanni. The sequence goes on along the minus strand of NC_054058.1, from coordinate 6,634,161 downwards.
TAGCTAAGAAAAAAATGGCCTTAGTGCTAAAGTCATCGTCAGTGGAACCCCTGAAACACTTTTTACCAGTAAACATGATTCTTCAGACAAGCTTAAGAAATATGGGCTTTTCGTATTTATCAGATACACGGTTAATCCCACAAAGTTGAGTGAAATCTGGAAGGATCCCTGTACTCGTTGGAGTTGGTTTTGGAGCAAAGCCTACGTGCACTGGCATGAAGTTAGGCTTTACACTTTGCCTAGTGCAGGGTTTAGTGGGTGTTGGATAATCTATAGTAGCAGCCTCCAATCAACAAGGCGCTGTGCTCTGAAAGAATATTAGCCCAATGGCTGCATTTAAGCCACCTATAGATGGGATGGGGTTCATTAACTCAAAATCGGTCATTTGCAAGTAGCTACCTGAGCTGGTTGCTTTGATGTTCCTGATGGTCCTTACCTAGTCGTGTAGTCATATAGTTGCATTATATATCGTTCCAGATATGGTTTTGATCAGCTTCATTAGCTGCTGACTCATAAAAATCAGGTACCTGACCCTGCTGCAGAGTTCCTTGGCTCCTCTGCCATGATCAGAGAGAGATGTAAGAGCAACTCAGGGAGCATGAGTGAAAGATGCCTGATGGGTGCTTCCATGCCTTCAAATTTCTGAATGTCCCTCTGGGAGACTCCTTTCAAAGCAGGATTTTTTTTTCCTTTTGAAATCAGTCTGATTTGCAGAAGGGAAATGAACTGACTGAGAGAAGATGGAATATTTTTAGCTCAGTCTAAGCTAAAATTTTATAATATATTTTTTTTAGCTTTGCTGAACTAAGTCCCCATTGTTCACACAGCCCTAGAAGTGGGGAGCACTCTGTGCTGGGCAGATTTTTGTGAGCGTTGCCAATTTACTTTTAGCTACTTTCTGATGCTCTTGGTCACAGTTAAGACCTGTTGACAGAGACAGGACAGGTGATGGTCAGATCCACACACAACGCATTAGTCCTTCTTTCTTCCTGCTCCCACAGCCTCTGTTTTCTAAGAGTTTCTTCATTAGGGGATTGTTCCTCCTAAAACTGTTTCTCGCCTTCATCCAATACAGAATCTCTCATCCTCCGCTCACATTTTCTTTTGCAGATAACCTGACAGACCGGTGTGAAAAAATGGTGTGCCTGTGTGACCAAGAAGCAGCCAAGTGTTGGGGAGCAGCCCCATACAACCCACACTTCATCCTTTGGCCAGATTTTTTATGTGGACAGACTCATCCCACCTGCCATTTCAGATATAAGGGGGCAGAATAGTCTTTTTAGGACCTTTCTTCTAACCCTCTGAATTTGAGGGTGCTGGAATAAAATTTTACCTCTTTTATCAGAGCTAACAGTGGTGTAAGAGAACTTCTGTCAGGCCAGGGTCTATGGGGAGGGAGAGACAGGGTAATATATGTGCTGAAGTAAGAATAAGGTCCTGCTCTGATTGCTGCCTTGGCAGAAAGAGAAGGTTTGGTATGCAGGGCAGTGGGAACACATTATCTGTCACCAAACGGCTTTTTTGTCCTTGCACATTGCCTGACCTTCAGCTCCCATACATTTTCACATGATCTCAAAAATACATAGAGACTTCTGCTGGACTGACTTGCAAAACAAAACAAACAAACGAAAAAACCAAACCCAGATTCCAACTCTGTGAAAAGACGCACCAGCCTTTGAAGGTCCAAGATGTCCCAGTCTGGAAGCAGAGTGACCCACTTTGTTTTCCTGGACCCGCAGAAAGAGAGGGGACATCAAAGAGGGAGGATGCCTCATTATCCCTTGTTTGTGCTCAGAGGAATTCTGCTTCCTACCAGAAGGAGAAGCAGAGTGTGGCCCAGGGCAGGGCTCCATCCTTCCTTGCAGGGGGTCTGTGTGCAGGGTGGGTGTGCGTTTCTTCGTTTACATACCAGCTGTCCTATCCCTCATGTTCCTGCCTCACAGCACCAAGGACACATCTGAGGTGTGTTCAGAGGTAAGCAGAGTTACACCAGGCTATTGCTGTTGCAAGGCCAGCAAGGGTTTCTGACTTCTACTTACCAGCAGGCACACCCATACCTTGCAAAAGAGCGTGTTCCTCGCCTGGTACACATGCTTCAGAGCTAGTAGACTGCTCTCCTATACATATAGGAGATGCTCTCCTCTATTGGCATTTCCCCATGTCACTGACCACCTGGGAATCAATTATTGTCATGTCAGGAAACAGGGACTATGGAGAACATTAGGCGTGTCAAGCAAATTTTTCATCGCTCCTTGGTTTTTTAAGGGTACTAGAGGCTTATATTGAAACTCTACGTTTCCTTCTGGCAAGAGTAAAACAATAACCCATTCTTTCAGCCAGGAGTAGCTATGTTCAGGTGGGCCTTCTTTGCCTGTAGGCTGGAGCAAGCCAACGGGACAAGAAGCTCTGTACTGAGAGGTGCAGGCAGATGAGAGCCACGGTTGCACACACACACACACACACACACACACACCCCCGAGGAAGCACCAGAATCCATTTCCTTGGGCAGGTGTTAGCAGCTGGAGAGCTGGGGCACCCGGGTCTGTCAGGCTCCTTCTGTCTCTTCTGAAGCACCCGAACTTTGAGTACCAGCTTTAAAATAAGAAGTAACGGCAGGGAAAGGCCCAAGGTACCTCAGCAGAGTCTGAATTCGGAGATGTGTGACCTAACTAAGTGGGGTTTTGGCAGGTGTTAATACAAATTTCTTCACGGAAGACTGTTTTGCTCCTTGCTGTGGGAGGATGCTGCATATGCCACTGTGGCTGTCAAAGCTGCAGGAAAAAGAAATGGACTAACCAAGATAAAAATGCCAAAGACACCATGTACTGAGGCAAAGGCTTTTATTCCATCTAGAGCTCCATTTGTGGCTCACAGGGCATCAGACGTTGTTCCACTTGTAGGCTTTACATTTTCCTGTGACCTCTGTAATGCTGTACCTCAAGCTATGCTGAGCAAGAAGGAAAGAGTGAGCAAGTGATACGGAGTTAGTACAACACAATAAACTCTTGCAAGGCTTCCTGGCCAGGAAAGAAGTTGTGACTTCTGTTCATGCAGAGGGTTTGCAAAGGGCTGCTGCTGCGTGGGCAGCATCAACCGAGGGATGCGGGTGCGCTGCTCAGCAAGGGCTGGAAGACCCTCCCCGGTGAGGGCAGGGAGCTCCTGGCCGTGTCCCTGTCCCTGTCCCTGTCCCTGTCCCTGTCCCCCCACGCTGGCCATCAGGTGGCGGCAGCGCTCCAGTGAATGGCAAGCCCAGCTCTTCCTTCATCCCTTCAGGGAGGGCATTTATTGCAGCAGGCCGAGCAAGGTTTTTGAGTGCCGGGAGAAAAGGTGCACGTCACCCGGCTCCCCGCTAAAAGCAAAAGGTCAGCTGAGCTCGGTCTGAAACGCAGACCACAGCTCGGGTTGCACAAAGTGAGAAATAAGCTTGTTTCAAAATGCAGCCTTCAGTGTCAGCCTATCCTGATAAGACCAGCTGACAGAGCTGGAAAAAACAGGAGAGCTTTCGGGTACCTCAGCCTGTACGTTCAGTACAGACAGACCCTTCTCAGGTCATTTCTTTGGCTCATGTGTGATGAAAACATCTAGTTTTCCCAGCCTGATCAGCTGATATAATAAAAGTTATCTGGCTTCACAAACCACGCTTCACACACACTTGGGTCATCACAGGCTTTCTGTACACGAGCATTACAAGAGTATGGATGTAAGCATGTAGTTGGTGGGAGGAAGAGCCATCCTTCAGCATCAACCAAAAAGAACCACAGGAGCCCCAGTACTTTGTTAAAAGAAGCAGCATCTCATTGAACAACTCTTTGCCGAAAGTGGCAATTAAAGATCTTGTTGTTTTGTTTATAGGTAACTCATCAGGCCCATGCATGAAGCTCTACCCAACAAAAAAAGAATATTTGGAAAAGATGGAGTATAGAGCCAGCCCTGTTAGTGTTTCATCCACACTGCTTATATCCTGAACCAGATCCCGTCTCTGACCAGAGGTAAGTAAATGGCAAATTCCTCCTTACATTAAAAAAAGGTACCTTTGGAAATAGGTGACTGGGTTCAGCCCTCTAGTAAGGAATTCAGGTTTTGAGTTGGGTTCCTTACCTTGGTGAGAGCCTTGTCTCATGCAGAGGACACACCGCCTCAGCTGCGGGGTTAAAACAATGATCAGAACCACTACGCCTCCAATACCAGCCGCCACAACCCCAATGATAGTTCCAATGGATTCTTCTATACCAAACAAGCCTGGGGGAGAAGGGAAGGTAGAGAGGGTAACATAAGATGTCATCCAGGCAAGTATATGCAATGCAGCCAGGATACTTTCTGCAGTGGCTGCAGCGGAAGCTACTTACTGTGATATCGATTATGCCAGTGTCGTGTCTGACATGAAATCATGGGCTTCTACATGGGAAAGAGTGTATTGCACTATGGAGCTATTGATTTTTTTCATTCCTATGTAGGAAGCTGCTAAGCTTTCCAGAGATTTAGAGATAGGACAGCCCCATCTCCCTAGCAATCTCCCTTAACAGCTAGGTGCCATGGGATGGCAAAAGATGATGCCGCCTGAATTAATGGGACTCATACCTGTATGCTTTATTTTCAGATGGAAAAAAATACTCTGACAATTATAAGAAATTCACCAGTCTCCCTGTCTGCCTCCAAAGGAGACAGCACCAGAGGGCTGACAGAGCTCACTGAAGTCCTTCCTTTGATTTAGTGCTCTTTGGGACTGTTGCATGGCATAGATGGGATGATCCCATTTTCTTTGAGATACGAGCATGTTGGCAATCCGGGTTTGTTATTTTGGGGGACTGAAAGATGATTCAGGAAGAGCCTTTGGTCAGGTGAGCACAGTAGGATGGACTGTTACAGGGGCTATGGGGTACAGTGTGGAGAGCATCTGCCCTGGTAGCTTAAGAGTCTGTCAGAGTAGGAATGTCTCTTCAGAGAGAGGGAAACTGGCCGGGCAATGGCTCACAACTGATCTGATCAGGTATTAAGTGACTGCCTCATGCTCATGGTAGTCATTTTGCCATGTGACTCACCCAGAAAATATAATAAAAGAATTATTAAAAGCCCTTCAGTTTCATCTACGATAACAGTACAATCAGGCATTCACTACATATATCTATGTGGTTACATTTAAGCTTCACCAGAAAATTTGGATGTTTTGCTACCATATTCGCACACGGGATTCCAAGCGTTGGGCCGCCTGTTCCCAGGAGCAGGCGTTACCCCGTGCTGCCTAGCCTAATGGGTGCACATCCAGCAAAGCAACTGGAGCTCATAAGTAAAAGTCCCACTCCCTTCTCCTGCACACAGGGAGGCACCCTGTAGTTTCAATCCATTTGTAGATTATTCATTTTATCAGGAGAGTAATGAAGGTACTGTAGAACCATTACTTACCTTCAAAATATATATAATTTGCTTCCTGTAATGGACAAGTTAACAGAGTTAGCTAATTTATCTTTTTAATTTTAGGTAAGTTTTTGGACAGTCTGGAATTGTGGCACGTAACATTTCTTCATGAATTATATTTCTCATATTCTCTTGTCTCTTTAATTCAGGCATCATACAGAAAGGATATATTTCATCTTCTCAGGACCACAGAAAGGCAATTACACTGGCCAGGGCGCAGACTTGGCAAGGGTAACCTGCACTGCTGAGACTATGAGATCAAGCCAACAGGAGACCTCGTTAGACACATGACCAGGCCCTTGCAGGGGGCACGGTTTTCTTGCCTTGTTAATGCTACGGTTTAAACTGAGTAGTTTTATAAAAATTAGTAACGGAAGAAGTCAGGCTCAAAAGAGCAAAGGCTGAGTGAATCTCAGTGAGCTAGAAGCTTTAGTAATGAATAAAGGGGAAATGGCACTTGCATAATTTACTCTTGACACAGAAGGTGCTATTTTTTGTTAATTAAATAATAAGATAATAAACCTTCTGATGTGTTGATTTGTTGGGACTGGAATGTATTTAGCCTACATAAAAAGGAAAGCTGCTTTGACATTTCCAGCTGATAAAGGCAAAGCAAGTTATTTCCTTAGTATGCCTAGTGTCTATTTGTGATGCTAAGAAAACATAGCATGGCACTTTTAATGCTACTTTGATTTTAATGTGAAGTTAAGCAGAAATGATATAATGCGATCCTCCTGTTTATTGTGGGATTACTTATGTCATTCAGGTTAAGGAATGAATATGCAAGTTAGTGGGTTGCAGAGAAATAATGTCAAAAAGAAAAGGAGTGGGGAGCTGTTCCCTGAGATGCTGTCTTGACGTCTGTCACTCATGTGGGTTCTGCCAAACAGAGCTGTGAGCACAAGAGAACGTGTCGAACTGTATCATTCTTGGCACTGACTTTAATTTTAGTGATAATTCCTTCTTTTTTTTGGTTGTAAATGCCCCTCCTTATAATAATACCTGTGTGACTGTTTATAGAGGCAAGCCGATGAAAATTAGCTGGCCTAATGAAAATAATAAGAAATGCTATAGAGCAATTACACTCTGTGACACCAGGCGCTTACTGCTAGAGGTCAAACAGGCCAGCTTCCCTCTTTCTGCAAGTTTGTAGACCAGCTTTGGAGGAGAAAGAAGGAGAAAAGAAGTAAATAACATCAAATATTACCCAGAGCCCTCCTGATTCTGAGCTTTGTGCCATCTCCTGTCACCACCTTCCCATCTGGAAGTGTAACTTCACAGAAATAAATACCGTGGTCACTGGTTGTCACATTGAGGATCACCAGGGAGGCGTCCCCTTGGGACAAGTCTCCACTCATGAAAACCCTGGAGTTATTTGGCAAGATAGTCGTATTGCTTTCTAGCAGATCCATCTGCCCCTTTTCATCTTCTTTGTACCACCTCACCATCAGGTCAGTCAGGGAGGGACGTCGTGGACTATTAAAGTGACAATTTAAGACCACAGTTTCACCCTCTTTGGCTTTTTCCTTGGCTGGTGTTTGAGTCACCAAAAGGTGCCATGGCTCAGATGTTGTCGGCAACGAAGGCTGTGACATATGAGTTACAGCTGCATTCTCCTTGCTTGCACTTCCACCACTAGCACCAACATCTGTACCAGGGAAGAGAAAGAAAAGGAGGGTTGAGGGTCATAGGATGATAAACCTTCCAGCTGCTCCTGACCTCTAACCAGCACAAAGAATGGCTCCTGGGATTAGGACCTGAGGGTAGCCACTATTATCACAATAGGGATTTTTTTCCTAGTTCCTGTTTAGATTATGTTCGTGTGTACTGATGGTTGTTCCCTGACCCTCAGCTCCTTTCTACTGAAAATTAATGCCGTTGTCCAATGGCTTTGGGTGAAATTTAGAGTTCATTCAGCCACATTTCCACCCCAAAAAATCTCGAGGCCTGATGTCCCTGACTCAACCTTTTTTGAGGCAAAGCAAAAAACGCACGTACGCTTACACACACGCAGCTCTTTTCTGACAAGTACAGTGAATATGTGCGCACCCTAATGCAACTGCCTGCAGTCCAAAACATAATGTGAGCTTCTTAGGAGTTCTGGCATGCACTGAAGTTTCAGGATAGGAAATCTTGAAGTTGTGGGAAGAATCACCATTGCCAGAGGCTGAACCCCCGGAAGATCCTATCAGTGACCTGGGGGATGGCACGTTTGCATTCTGCAGGTATTGATACTGAGGGTGACATCTATTGTCTCTGAAAGGACCACATTGTCCTGCTACCCTTTGTTAGAAAAATATGCAAACATGTCTGTAGTAGAGATTTAAACCTGCCTTCTCTCACTCAGCCAGTAATCATAGTATCAAACAGCCTCGAGCTAAGAGTAGTGTGAGTGGATCTCATTTCTGGAAACAAGCCCAGGCTCAGAAGATGAGACAAATAGTTGCTGTCTCAAAAAGACGGAAGAATAAACTCTTAAATATAAGCCAACAGCTGTCACCAAGAAAGAGTTCAGACCCATTTTTTTAAAAGTTTCTTCTGTTGTTTTATTTTCTTCAAACGAAATCATCTCCCTTCATACTAGTCGGTGCCCTCTCAAGGACTGCAGACCATTCCATAGTGGAGGTCTTGATTTTCCATTGTCTTGAGTCTTTCATTGCCATCCAAAGGGTTGAAATGCTATTGTCTGCGTCTGGTAGAACTTCACAATGGCAACAGACTCCCTGTGCTCGGGGACAAATGTCTTAAGGCAATGGAAAACCGAACCCCCTGATGACTGGTTTGAGAGTTACTTGAATGGCTCCTCCAGGCAAGCTTGTACACAAAATCACAGTTATATTCATAGTTATTATTATTTATGACTCTTAGGGGAGTCACACTGACAATTTCTGTCAGGCAGCAGGGCCCTGTTGTTCTAGGTGCCTTATAAAAGGACAGGGTATAGAGCTTACAGTTTAATTATCAGATGAGAGGTAACTCATGGATGCAAAAATATAGAAATTACAAGCCAGCTATGAAACTAGGCAACAACAAAGCATGTGAAAAACCTTCAGAGCTGTTTGTTGTTCCATGCTTTTACCTCAAAGTGAAAATTTTGAACGTGTAACTGGAACACCAACCCATGGGAATTGGATACTTCAGAATTAGGTACTCAAATATTATCGTAGTTTTGGATCCAGTCCCCTAAAATGAATAGTCCTTATTAGAGATACTGGATGAGATATTATCCTCATGTTCATACATAATCTTACCAATGAGCCCACTGGAGCTTCTTGGGGGAACACGAGGTCCAGATTTTCCCTTTCAGTTAGAAAACAGTGTATCAATGCAGCAGTCATAAAAGCTGAAGTATCCTGACAAGGTACTTTGACAAGTATAGTTGAAATGCTTGACAAAGCTGGTGGTAGCTTGACATATTACAGCCTTTGTGCATCAAATATTCTGATGTGATGTATTTGGTTATCTGTTAAGAGTCAATTTTAGCAGTTTTGTCATGAGTACTCTTTTAAAATCTCTCTTCATTAACTATTATCTCCACTTTAGCTGAAGCAGTGTGTGCTACTGCTACCTTCTTTTCAAGGAATGGCCACAGAATTTCTTCTCCACAAGTATTCCAGCCTTACCATATGCACCTCCTCAACAAAATTATATTTTTTATTCCTTTTGGTGATGTAAAAGGTATCACTTTTACACAGCTACTTAGTGTCATAGAGAACATAACAGAGCAGGAACGATGTGCTTTGATGCTGCTTCTGTTTGTCATGAGTTTTATTTGCACCTCCTATCATGAAATAACTGGCCTTGTCATCTGTGTTATCTGACATCTTTGACTCAATACAAATCATGTAACTGAAAGCTAATTAGGAAAATCAAAACGCAAGAGGAGTAGGCTGTATTGTTTTGTCCCAGCTCTCTTTGGGGGTTTCACTGAGAAGCTCACAGCACAGCCTCTATTTTTCTTTCTTCCTTTCTTTCTTTCTTTTTCTTTTGCGTTGTTGCAAAACTGGAACATACTAGTTCACTGGCATTCAAATACACAATGCCCTTATCATATTGGCATCTGGGAGCATACCATGCCAAATGCCTTGTTGACTCTGCTTCTGTTCTTTATAAGTCAATCGCTTCATTAGCAGAGTGATGTGTAGGTCCCCTGCCTTGCAGGTTGGAGGGCTCAATCCCCAATGGAGGGGAATGCAAGGCTTTTTGGTGAAAGCACTTGAGCTAGACTGAGTACAGAGAAATACAGCATGGATGATCTTGTCTTGACCTGGAAAAATGATTAGATGATCTAATAGGTCATTGTCATATGAAGTCGGTAGTTCACGGCCAATTTTCAACCATGAGGGGGAAAAAAGCTCTCTGGGACTCCCTGTAATGTGACAAATGTGCTCCACATTTGGCAGTACTAATAGGGCACCTACTAAGCCATCATCCTCCCCTTTACGTAATCTGCAGGTTGATACTTTCCCATGTAAGGCCATACAGTTGGCTGTGAATGAGAAATACACAAGGCAGGCTAGAGGAGGTGGGGTGAGAAAAGGAAAGAATAAAACATACCTGCGCTCTCTCCCAGTCCTAGAGCCTCTAACTTACTCTTTGGTGCCTGGAGTAAACATGAGCAGCCCTGCAAGCTTCTCCTGCCAGCTGCCAACAGCACTAGGGAACTAAAATGGTGGTGGAGATCGGTGCAAATTTGACCTGTCTAGTTGAGTCTCCTCTCCTTTGTTCACACTCAATAGATGGAGGAGAGGTTGAGGGCAAATCAGGCTCCATTTCCAACCCACATAAAAATCCTCTTGTTCGACCTTTTAGATGGTTTGGGGGGCTTTAGAACTCAACTTCACACTCAGCTGATACCATGAGGGTGCTTTACAAGCTGTATCCAGCTCCCAGGCATCTATGTTTAAGTGATCAATGACTGCATGTTGCTCATCTCAATTTATACGACTTTTGCCCTGGGCTGAGGTTGGCTTTCACAAAAGGATATGAATAACTACCTTGTGACAATAACTGGTTGCTAATACATCAGAGAACCAAAATAGAAATGAAGCTTCTGGGCAATGATGATACACATCGTGAAAAAGGCAGGCAAACATACTTTTTCTGAACATTTCTATTAGCTAAACAGGAACGTATCTATAAAGAAAAGTATGTTTTAGTGCAGCGCACAACACCAGATACGGTTTTCCTGCATTCTGAAGAAGCCCTCAGTCGAAAGTTGCTGTTTGAAAAACAAGAATAAAACCCCTCAAGCCAAACTCTAGGAATAAGCTGTGTTTCTTCTAATTAAGGAAGGTGGTTTAGTACTCACCCACCAGCAAGAAGAAGAGGAATGAAGACACTGCAGATCTGTAGAGCTTCCCGATGTGCTGGCTCATAGTTGCTGAAGTATATGGCCTCACCGTCTCTCCCTCTGGTAGTACAGGCAAAAAAATGTGTGTTATTGCAACAGGACCTCACACTCTGCCCAGTGAATGTCACAGTTACTAAAGTTACCACAGCTTCAAGATCACAGTGCTCTGCCTGCTGCCTGGATGACAGCCACCTTTGAAGTAGCAATGACTTCCCGGGGGGCTGTTCTGGTCTCCCCCTGAGAAGATGCTGAAAATGTTCTGAGAGCAGAGGGAAGATAATACATTGTTTTTTCACTCTGGCCTTGTAAAAACCACAACTTTGGGCTGAGTACATAATATCCAGACACTCAAAAGGAGACCTCTCTTCTGCTGAACGCCTCCCTGATAGAGGTGAGAAGACAAAGAGAATTGGCTTCATTTTCTGAGCAGACAGACTCCTATCACCCTACTGCACCACTGCATGTGGCTATATGCACGCAGTGTTTATAGGTAAAAGGCATTTCTGAAAGTATTTTTTTTTCATTGCAGAACAAATCCTTTTTCACCAAAAGCTGATTACTTAGACTCCATTTAAGTAAAGCTTGTCTATGCCACCAGGGTGGATGGGGAAACTGCTGAAGCGGTTGGCTTGTCTGGAAAATGATATCCAGGTGTGCTCTGGAAGACGCCGGGTTAACACAAAGGTGCACACCCAGCACTGCTCTGTGGGAAGAGCTGCAGCAGCTCCAGACCCCCACCTGCAGCATTTACCCCTGCCAGCCGTGCTGCCGCTGTACCGAGCACACGCCACTCTCGCTAGCGGGCTGACACCTCTTCCCTCAGCCACAGGATTAGGCACTATGGCACACCTTATCTAACAATTTTGCCTATCTTTAAGACTCTTCAGATAATGAAATTGTACTTGAGAATCCAGTAGACTCAGTTCCATATCTGTTAAAACACATACAAAGCACAATTCAGCTGAGAGAGGCATGAGTCTTCCTGCTTTTCTTTGCATTTGAAAGCAAAAAGAAGCCCCAAAAAGTCCCCGCCACACCATAAGGAAATTTGTCATCGTGCTACTGTCATATGGCTTTCTTCTATATGTTTTAATAATTTCTGTGATCCACATCTTTGCATGCAGATGCTCTACAATAACTGCTTTAAGAAATCCCACACTTGACCTGCAAAACTCTGCTGACCAAACTTCAAGAGGAACAACCTGTAGCGACTGCCTGTTGCTCTAGCTTTGGTGTAGTGACACCTGTATCAGCAAAAGCAGGACAGGCTAGAGGGAGTATGGCTACAGGAACCTAAAAGGCAAATATTTCTTCTCTGAAATGGGTCAGGAGAGTGGGAAGACCTGGGATTACCAGGCAGGAATCACTCTGAAGTAAACTGGAGCAACTGAGACCAAGCACAGAGCAACATAGCACTTCAGTAGAAAGCTGGAAGGTAGATCATGGATGGGGGTCTTCTGAAGTCTGAGGGTCTTCTGAAGTTTGGTCTACTGCCAAAGTGTTAGTGAGCAAAACCAGAATATCTATGAAAAGAAAAAGATAGAGGAGTCAAAAACAATCAGGAGTTTGAGGAGGGAATAACCAGTAGAGTCAAAGGCATCTGGCAGATCAAGAGGAACTGGGACTGAGCTACTGGCTTAGAGTACTGGCCGTGACCGCGTGTCAGGGAAGTCAGCATGGGAAGATGGAGCTGGACCAAAGGCATTCCAAACAGTGTCTGATTTAAACCCAAGTATGTGGTGTGTTTCTAAAAAAACTTCAAGCGTGTTGTGATGAACCTACCACCATTGTTCCTGCAAATGCTGTTCGTGTTCATTTCATCCTGTAATAGCAACTCTCTTGTGAATCTTCCATTAACTGGGACGTGCCTGAGCAAAACTGTCAGGTCAGCCAGCTCTTAACCGAGGGAATACAAAGGGGTTTTAGCGTTGCTGGCAGCCACCAGTTGAACATAAATCTTCTCCCACTTGGATAACCCAGTATGGTTCAGAGGGAATCTCAATTTTTGGACAAAAGGAAAAGTATACTGGTCTCCTGAGTGTTGTTGAGAAAAGCCTGAAAAATTTGAGTTTCAGAGGTCCAAATCAAGAAAGCAAGCAACCAAAATGAAATAAAACACATGTTATTTTTTACACTTTATTGTAAATTTTGGGGAATCGATGTCAGCAGCGTTAAAGCTGCACTGTCTGGGCCAACAGCTGGGAGGGGACATCAGCCACTGGGACTTCTGGCACCTTGGCTGATGTGTCAGCAGGCAGGTGTCACAGGGTCCAGGGATGTTCCTTCAGGGAGAGCCTCAGCCCACTGTCTGAGGCAGCGGTGCAGAAAAGGGGCGGCAGGAAGAACCAGCGTTATGCCAGGCTGCTCTCCTCGCCCCCACCCCCTTGGCTATCCACCCACCCATCCATCCACCTGTCCATCCACCCGTCCATCCACCCATCCACCCATCCACCCACCCGTCCGTCCCTTTTCATTGCCTGCCAGCCAGCCAGGTGGAATTTTTTTTTTCCAGCAGCTCTTCTCTTTTCCTGCAAGGTGACCTGACGGCACAGATGTGCAAGCCACCATCGCTCTGGTTGTGTCCCCTGATCCGAGGGACGCCGTTTGATGCCCTCTCACTTGCAGCCCAGCTTGCCAAACCTCTGGGCGCTCGCAGCTCGGGGCAGACACCCCCGGCGCCGCTCAGGAGAGCCTGCGTTCCCTCGGACGTGTCCCCCACCATTTACTTCCCTTATTTCACGCCCCGGCGGCCGGCCCCCCCGCAGCGGCAGGGCGGCGCACAGCCGGCTGCCCCGCCAGCACCCGGGCAGGGACGCGGGGCCTGGCCCCGGGCAGCCGCTCAGGCCGCAGGTGGCCGCGCCGGCGGCGCTGGCGGGCGATCGGCCGGGACCGGGGCGCCCGGGGCCCTTCCCCTCTCCCCCCCTGGAGCGGCCTCTCGGCGCCTTTTTCCGCTGAGCCCCAGACCCCCCTGGGCCGGGTGAGGAGCCGCTGTTGCTGCCCGGACGCTGGTTAAGCGACTGCCGGGGCTGCGCGCCAGGGGAGGGCGGCGGGTCCCTCGGGAGGGAGGCGGTGAGCGCCGCCGCCCCCCGGCTCCCCGCAGCCGGGAGTCCGTCCTGCTACAGCCCTCAAACTTCCCACCGGCCCTGAGGCTTCGTAGTTAACCCTTGCGGAAGCCGCTGAGGGGTTTCTGGAGCGGGCCGAGGAGGGGGATCAGAAGCGCCGCGGCCGTCCCCGTCCCCCCTGCCGGCTTCCCCTCCTCAAGAACGGCGCCGTTCGCTCCTGGCAACCGCCTCGGGTCCGCGGCCCGGCCGGCGCCTGCCCCTTTAAATGGCGGCCGCGGCCCCGCCGTGGCAGTTAGCGGGCGCCGCGCCGCCCTCGCCCCCCTCCATGGTAAGCGTCGCGGTCAGCGCGCTCCCCGCCGGCCCTCGCCCGCCCCTCCGGCCGGCTCCATGCCCCCGGCCGCTGCCCCGCCGCGGCCCGCCGCCGCGCTGTCCCCCGGGCGAGCCGGCCGGCGGCGGGCTGCCCAGGTAGGTGCGGAGGGCGGGAGCCCCGCGCCTTCCCCCGGGGGACGGGACGGGCGGGCCGAGGCTGCGGGGCTGCCCCCGCGGGTAGCGCCGGGAAGCGCCGCCCGGGGGTGCGGGGCCGCCGCGCTCCGCTCCGCCGCCGCCACCACCGCCCACCTCCCGGAAAGTTTTTGGGGCGAGGCGGGCGGGGGCGGCGGCGGCCCTCGGGGCCCGCGGAGAGCCGGTGCCGTGGGCCCCCGGTAAGGAGGCGCGGCGGCGGGCGTCCCGCGGGGTTGCTGCGGCCCCCGGAGGGAGGGTCTGGGCTCCGGGGGGCCGGGAGCCGCCGGGGGAGAGACCGGGCCGAGCTGCGGGACAGCACTCGGGGTTGCTGTGGCAGCCGCCGCGCTCCGGCGGTGGGGGGGGGTCGGGAGCGGCACCCCCGTGGCGTTTGCGGGTCTGTGCGGGCAGGCGGGGTGCGGGGCTCGGGGAGGCCGTGTGTTCGCGGAGAGCCGCCGCAGGGCAGCCCTGCGCCCGCGCCACGTAGCCTGGGGTGCCTCTGCCCTCCCCCCCGGAGCGGACCCGGCCTGGGCCGCGGGCCGGGCGGGGTGCGGGGGAGCGCCGGCGGGGTGTGCGCAGCCCCGTCCGGCCGTGGGCCTGTGTGCGTGCGCCAGCGTCGGCTTGGTTTTGAGTCGGTTTAGTCTGGAAATTTCGGTCTCGAAACCCGCTTTCGTCTCTTATGGATGGATCCGGTAGTACCGCCGGTGTCAGCTCTTGGTTAGGGCCCCGCACGGGTTTGGTGCCAGTTTGCTAGGTGGCTTGGGGCAGGTTGCTGTGGCTCGGTTTCCCTCTGTGGGGACAGACGGACTTCCCAAGTGAATATTGCTATCGAGAGCGCTGTGGACAACAGCTTATCTTTAAAACAAGTGATGCAAATAGACCTATTCGCTTCTGAAGTGTTGCGCTTTTATTTATGTATTTCAAAATGCACAATTGACAGCGCAGCTAATATTACGTAGAAATATTTGATGTATCTGTATTGTAATAATCTGTGTCAGTCCTCTGGTACATGCTGCACCTCCATGACCTTTCTCAAGTTTTGAAAGGTCCCGCAGATTCTAGAGACGTGCTGCGTGTCCTGCGCTGAATGTCTCATGTCAGTGTTACTCCAGCTCTAAATGCCTGCGCGGCTTTGATGTGCAAGTTGAGGGGCTGCTGTGGAAGTAAAATACTCTGATAAAAATGTAAGTGATAACTAAATATAGTATACTCTGTAAAAAATGTAAAATGAATGAAAAGGCTGTCAGTGGGAAGCGTTTCCATGCCACTCACCTCGGTGAAACTAGCATGTCAAGTTTCATTTAATATATAGTTCTTAAATGGATTAACCATCATCTTATTTCACCTTTCTCCTCCATTGTTGAATTGCATACCTTGCTTCTGTGTTCACAGGAAGTTCATGAAGTGGATCATGGTCTTATTAGCCAGCTACTTGCTGATTCAGAGGAGACTCTTGGTTTGTGCACAGAGAAAATGCAGGGTCCTGCTCAGTATAGCTGGAGTACTGACTGGAGCTTTTGGGTAATGAGTTTTATCTTTCTTCTAACTTGTGTTATATTTATAAATATGTATGTCTTAATTTATATATGTGTGTGTATGTACTAGCTGTATATGCCCGGTTCTCATGTTGCTGTGTAGTCATGAATTAGTAAAGTGCTCTCCACCCATGTAGTGGGGTAGGTAATTTTATCATTATCATCTTACTAAAGTGTAAGCTGAGACTGAGAGGGGGTGAAATTTTTACCTGATGTCAAGTATCAAGTTAGTGACAGGCCTTCTGGCTTCTGTGCCCAGTCCTGTCTCCCAGTTCCTTGCATGGTTTGTTAACCTATCCACTGTTGATGCTTTTTAACAGTAAGGGCTGAGTTTTGATTCTCAGTGTTGTGTGGTTCTTCTGATGTGGTTTCCTAGTGCCTTGTGTTTTGTCAAGTAAACACGTTTGTTTTCCACAAGAGTAAATAAGTTTCTTTTTTTCAGTGTAAGGAACGGGATTTGTGAATAAGAAGGGCAGAAAGGCGAGGTTTAATTTTGTTCTCTCCAGAGAGATCTTCCACTGAAAGTGGAGGGTGTAATAATAAATGCTGGTTTTAATACTTTTATTATGCCCTTGACGGGTTTTTCTTCCCCTCCCTTCACCGCCCCTCCCAATGCCATGAGAGAGGGTAAACCTAGAGCTGTAGTCTTAGAGCATATATTGTGCTATTAGTTTGGTGGCTGGTGTTAGGTTGGGAAGGGGAACACTAGCGCGTGCAGCCACAGGCAGGGTAAGACCTTATCTCATGAGAGACTTGGATTCCCTTCCTCGCAGCTCTGACAGTCTGACTCGGGTTCTGTGTCAGGTGGCCTCAGTAAATTGGCATGCTTCAGCTTTTGCATAGGAACATCATTAGGACTATCGTGTCTTTGTCCTGATGAGGTCATCAGTGTCTTCATTGTGCTCACCGGATGAAAGATTAAGTAACTAGCAAAGGCTATAGGGAATCTGTGGCTGAGCTGTGAGCAGAACTGGGGGGGGTCAGATTTCCCAACTCCTTATTTATAAATTTAACTTGTATGTCTTTTCATCTCTCCTGTGCAAGCTAAGCAGATGTCCTAAGGGTCAGAAGACTGATTTTGCATCTCAGGCCTTAGCATAAACTTTCCTCAAAATGCATGTGTACTCTTAAAGTGGGCGACACTAGCCTGGAGCCAATGGCAGTGGGATGGGCCAAATGAATCCTGGCAGGTTGTAGAATTGTGTTGATAGGGAGTGAGTACTCGGATTGTTGTCCACTGTTCCTACAGTGACTAAGACTATACAGGGTGGTTTTGCCCAGCTGTATCTCTGTACTTGAATCGATAGATAGCAAGTCATGCTGTGCAGACATCATAACTGCCAGCTATGCTCTTGTTAGATGGCAAATCAGATTGTGTAAACTAACTCTTGATTATTTGTATACAACAGTTAATGCAGTTGATGGTATATGTGAGGAAGAAACCTGTTTAGGTCTTGGGATCAGTTTGTTGGACTTTCATTTAGCAACTCAGTCTTTCCTTGATGAGCTTGGCAATCTAAAAGTCAGTAAAATATAATATATGAAGATAAGTGTGCAATAGTCTTTGCATTTTTATGTTTGAGAGCTGTGCCAAAGGCTAGAAGTTTCTTTGAACAGAGCTGTAGGGGTGTGTGATGCAGGGTTTTGTGCATCCTCACAGAGCTACTTTCTGCCTGTAGTGTAACACGTGCTGGTAATTTCAGGGCAATGAGGTCCTTCAGTGCAGAGTTGGCTGCTAAAAGTGTGAGGTGTTGCCTAGTATGATTAAATGGTTGCCTTCTGTCTATGGTTTGTACTCCAAGACCTCAGTATTTGTTTGAAGTTGGTGTTTATCTAGTTCTGCAAATATGACCTTGCAGTTAAAACAAAGGAACTGTGTAAATATTCGCCTCTTGTAAGATAGTGCTGTGGCTTGTAAAATTCTAGCAGTACCGTTTGTCACTGATTAGTTTTTAAAACATCTACTGATCTCATTATAGGAGGATGTGATACTCGCTCTCTCACACTTAAGGGAACCAAACTTAGAGGTAGTGAGAGGCAGGAAGTCACAAGTTCAAGGCAAAAATTAAGATCTTCTAGTTAAAATGTTATGTCATTGGCATCTTTCCCTGTTCTTCCCTGCCTTTCTAGACAGAAAACGTGTTTTAATAACTTGCACGGTTGATGATCAGCTGCTGACTATATAAACAAATCATTAAAACTCCCTAAATACTGAGTCATAGTAAATGTGTAGGTGATAACACAGAAGGCAGCTTGTTGTAGTGTGTGCAAAGCATGTGTCACTAACATTTGACAAAGGATGATCTTTGTGTCCTGTGGCAGGTGTGGATTTGTTGTTAGGCTCATGCCTACTCTTAAGTCAGTAGAATAAAGAATTGCTACAACAGCATGACTAGCCTGCGGTAGCATCCAGGGATCAGCTCTGCTGCCTGGGTTATTAGCTTTGAGAGGCTGCATGTTTCTGGTCACTTTGGTTTGCTCCAAGGATTGGTTTCTTCTAAGTATGTACACCTGCTTCTCTAATGGTGGAAACAAAATGTGGATGTTAGAGCCCAACTGGTTTGACTTCAATTTTTCATGGATTTGAGTGGGAGTAGGCAATTGTGCCATGCCTCTAGAAGTCAGGCCAGGTATCATGAATGCTCAATAGGTGCTGTGAGCACATGTAATTAGCAGCAAGCTAGGGTTGGGAGCCTCTGGCATATCATCTCTTTCCTGGCAGTGGTGAGAAGGAAAGGTAGCAGAAAAAACAGCAGGGAAGAAAGAAAAGAAGAGAATCCTGCCTACTATGCGTAATTTTTCCCCATCTCTCAAAAAAAATAATACTTTGGATAGCTTTATTGAAAAAAAATTGAGAAAGAATTCATTTTCTGTGCTACTGTAAGCAATTCTTAAACTGGTGGTGTTACTAACTGCTATTTTTAAGGTGGGTGGTAGTTGGGGGGTGTTTTTTGGTTTGTTTTGGTGTTTTTTTGAAGATTCTTTCCTGAAGGTGGACAAAGCTAGACTTCTTTCCTCCTCCAGTGAGGTTATAGAAAACTTGCTTGCAAACTTAATCTCAGGGCTTTCCCTCTTTACTGGAACCTGCGAAGCCTGCATTTACTTTTAAATGGTTCTCATTTTGGCAACTGCAAATAGAAGTGCTGAAAGTCAGAGATGCATTGGAAATTAAGTGGCATCTGGAAGCCGTACCTCAAGGTTCTGAATTCACTTTTTATCCTTCTTATGCTGTTCATACTGAAATATAATTCAATTTAATATCCTTGGGAGAAGAAACCTGTGGAAGTCTTAAGTGTTCTACTGTAATGAAGAAGGTAAAGGTGAATGAGAAAGCTAACGAAAAGGATCCTTGCATCAAAAATGAGGGTCTTCTGTCTGGGGACTCTAGTTTCTATTAAAAACCAGTCAAAGTTCATGTATGTCTACAATAAGAAGAATGCCTGTGGAAAGAAAGAACAAAAAAGTAAGTCCTTCCCTTGCAGTAAAAAGGTAGGTGGAAAGAGTTGAAATCAGATGAGCATCTCGGAAAATGGCTTTTGTCTGGGAGGCTTGTTTAAGAATTTGGGAATGTGAGGCACCAAGGAGGTGCTGGGGGAAAAAAGCCTATTTGATTGCAAGGTAGTATCAGTTTAAAGTTGGTCAGTGTGGAGGAATAGAACAGCAGAAGCAAACAAGTGATACAGTGAAAAGTGAAAATAAGCCTTTTATTTCTCATAATACAAGAACAAGTGAGGTTGCACAAGATTTAGAAAAGGGTGTTTAATTTTTACAAACATGGATTTGGTTTCTATGAGAAAGAGCAAGTCTGTGGGAGCATGTGAGAATACGTGTGCCAAGAATACGATAAGCATATATGACTCAAACCTGCACAGAAGGGATGCAGATATACGCTACAGCTTCGTAAATAACTTCGTAAATAACTTGCTGCAGCACAGATACAAGCTGACGTATTTTGGGGCATGAGACTAGTAAGGGTTAGATTAAGTATTTCTTGCATCTATAATTCTTTGAATGTGCCTTCCACCTTTCTCTGAAGACCTCTGTTCACTCTGGGAATGTTTACTAGGCTTGTAAAATCTGTAGCTATGTTTTGGTAGGCTGGGATTTACGGCCTTATGACAGCTGCTTCATGTCCTGTATTGTGTATGTGATACATTACTTTTGATGAAAGCTTTTCTCCTCTGTGCCTCCAAATGCTTGGGTTGTGAAGGAGAGATGACATGGCCGGTGACATCAGAGGAGGATTTTTATCCTCCTTTTTATTTGCTGGTGCAAAGTAGTCTAAGGAGGATGAGGACTGGATAAATGCTGTAGGTCTCCAAAGAGAATAAAAATCTGAAACACACTTAGGCTGTTTTTTTCTGAAACATCAGTACAAATACCTTTCGCTGTGCTTGTATTTATTTATGACCTATCTGGAATCTCTAGGATAGATGCCTATTTTTTAGCCCTGTGATGGCACTGTTATACAGATGCAGTGTTTTAAAATGGTAAAAGAAGATGAACTATATAGTTCTGACTAATCCTTGAATGTGGCTGATTAGGCTAAAGTTTTTCTCACTTCTTTTCACCCTGGGAATCTCTTTACTGCTGTTGATGCAGCTCCAAACTGAGCAGATCTGACTGCCATCAAGTTTCAGCCTGTTCTGAACAAAGACTGGCAGTCGGTGCTGTCTAAATCAGCTTTTCCCAGCTGCAGCAGTGGGAAGCTCTAATATAATGTGACTTATTAGAGACATCTGAAGAATTAGTCTAGAACCTGAGGATGAAGTGTTATAGATCAGGAAGAAAATACTTCAGGTTCATGTGATTTACTTTTTTTTTTAAGTCACTGGGAGCAAAGCCATTAGAAATGCAATATAGTTCAGAAAATCAGCATGGAGTTGGCTGAATGATGATATCCTTTGAATCAGAGGACAGTTTGTGGCTTGTGGAATGAAAGGTTTAAAAGGCAGCTCCAGGAGATGCAAGTAAGCTTTTTCGGGGGGTGTGTGTGTCTTTGTGGTTTTTTTTCAGCTTTGTTCAGTATTTCTGCATAACAAGCACTGTTCTTCAAGTCTGCTACAGGTGGGCTACTTGCATCCTTTTGGAGGGAAAGATGGCAGGTAACCGAAACTGCATCGGATGTGATTGTTTAAAGTCATTAGTGGCAACTGGGAGTAGAAAATTCTCCAGGAGGTACTTAAGGAAAAAATAATCAAAATCTGAGATCTTTTGTTGAGGTTTAGGTGATTTGGGACACGCTTACCTATAAGAAAACATAAGAGCACTCCAGATAAGCATATGGCTTTTCAGCTAATGACAGCTCTGGAAGTTATATTTTGTGTCATCCTATGTAGCAGATGGTTGTGCACTAATGGAGTTATATCAAGATTCCGTGGTGATATTGGCAGCATTTTAGAAATTAGGTGGAGTAAGGTGGGTTTTTTTTGGTTTTTTTTTTTACGTAGTCCTTCTTTATTGAAGTTGCTTGCAGAGTCAGTAAAGTCTGTGGGTTTTTGCTGTACCTGTTCAGAATGAGTGGAGGTATGTGATTGTGAGCTGTAGCGTATGTGGCTCCTATCAGCTAGTACTGATACGTGTCTCCCAATAGCTGACGCTTTGCATTCTATTTTAATATAAAATTGAAGAAAAATTATGTATGGTCTGTGTTTGCTGAGAACGGTTCAATCAAATCTGGTAGCAGCTTTTGATAAATGACTAAGAGCAAAATCTGCATTTTCTTTTCTAAGGTAGAAGAGATCAAATTAGGAACAACTGTTTTGGGGTAATTGCTTAGTGAGTGCTATTTTCCATGTAATTTCAAGTACAGTAGGGCTACCAGCAGACTTAACGAGATGGCAAGTGTAATTATACTAAAACAGTTCATGTACTTGGCTACAGTGACTACTGTTAACTATGTAACTACTGTTGTAGTTTGTTTAATATGCTCCTTCAGGTTGTCATTGTAGTCCTGATCCAAAGTATTTATGTATCCTTCTATGAGTTGCTGGAAAGTAAATGACGCCAAGAGGAGTTACTACCAAGATGACTGATTGTTTCCTTTATGACATCTTTTTCTGACCAATATTTGGGGACTGTTACTAATCTTAGATACGAATCGGAGATGCCAGAGTCCAATTGTGGCAAAGTAAGGAAGAAAAAGTGCAACTGAAGTATGTAATTCTTTTGCTTCTTGTTTGGTTACTTTTTTGTGTTAAGTAATCTTGGTGGGACTTTGTGGTAGGTAAGGAAGACAGATGTTCAGAAGTAATGTCTTTACTGTATGAGTTGCCCCTGCATGCCTCCCCCCGCTTCCCCCCCAAAAACAATCAACACCCCAAACAAAACAAAACCCAAAACATCTGGATATTTTTCCCCCTGTTTAAGTGGATCAAGTGAGTGTAAAGACAGGCAGTTTGACTTTTTTTCATTACTTAGGCAGCCTGCAGTGAAAGATCAGGTGAAGGAACAGATGTTGTTAACAAATAACATTGGCTAATTGTTTCACACACATGCTGTAGGAACAAATAAGAGTCAGATGAAACTGCTGTTTGGAAAGGAATGTATTTTTTATCCAAAAGGAAATCATCTTGGCTGAGCTTTTAATTGCTATTGCATCATATTGGTTAGCTGTTGAAACCTGGACAACATAGTTACAGGACTGGAAATTAAACTGGGGAGTGGACAGATTGTCTGGGCTGAAGGATAACTTTGTGCTGGGAGGGTGACAAACTCACTTCAATTACACAGTGTTAAAATAGTAACTGGAGAGTTCATACAAACACATTTGGTTTATTTATATTGTTTTAGAACTTGATGTGTCACAAGGGTTTTTTGTTGCTTTTTTGTGCTTTGAAGTGAGGAAAGTAGGTACAGAATCACAGTTTTTAGATGAAAAGGAGCTAGGCTTTTCTAAAACTTAAAACTCTTACGAACTTGGCTTTGCTAGAGTCTTGGGGAGGCAGCAAGAAGCAGGGTCTCTGGCAGGGGCATTATAGGCATAATTTTAGTACCAGATCCAAAGAAATTATTGCCAGCTATGGATGGTATTGATGAGAATGCTGAGTAAATCTGAGACTGGAGCATCTTGCCTCCTGGAAGCTAAAAGCACTTCAGTTTCCAGTTGAGAGTTGGGGAAGATGTTGGTTGGTGGAAGTGTCCAGATCTCTTGAATTTTTTGCTTAACCTTCTTATTTTAAATTTAATTTCAAATATAATTAATTACATCTACCAAGTACCTCTTGAGTTTGGATGAAACAAACATTTATCAGCCTTATTGCTAATTGCAAATGTCCACACTCAGGTTTTTAGTCAGCTGTAGATGGTGTTATAAACAGGAAATGCATTTAAATCACTCATCCTCATGCTGCTTCGGAGGCCTGAGTCACACTGATACCCAGGCTTTGGCAGCACCTTTCGATGATCACGCTGAGTCCTCTTACTGTCTTTCTGATGGCAAGAAATCGCCAGTGAATATTTTTCTGTATGGATTTGCCTCCCAAGATCTTGCTGCTCTTTCAGAGAATCTTCACAGAGAAGATTCCCTGTGATGTGTCCTAGCTTTGCTTTGGGAAGGCAGAAGAGTTGCCTCGTTTTTCTGGTGAAACCAGTTCCTGATATTTACATATGTAGCTGATCTTGACAACAGAACTGTGGGCCATCCAAAGCCACCACCCAGCTAAGTGTGCACAGAGAACTGCTTAATGCTAGTGAGCAGCTGTGGCTGGCAAAATGACTGTAAATATAGTCTCATTGTGTTTGACTGTCTTCTCCTTTCAAGCATTTGGATATAATCAGTGATTTAAAAGCCTTGAGATGCTTTTTTCTGCTGCTTCTCTCTGCTTCCTTAGTAGGGCTGTGCTAGGAGAGAGAGGGATCTCTCTTCCCTACTGCTGAGAGAGTAATTAGCCACATTCAGCCAGGTGCCCAAGGGGATCTGACTTGTGTGGGTGAGGTGGATGCACTGTGGAGACACCTGCCTCTTCTCTTACAGCTCTGAAACCTTGTGTGTGTTGTGATGGCTTCTAGGGGATGCAGTCTTGCAGCTGGGGATGGGTGGGTGATGCCAAGCAGCAAAGAGGGACTCCACAGCCCCTCACTGCTGTCGTGGCTCGTGGTCTGTGCAGGGTGAAGCTCCTAGGCAGTCTGCTGTTCCCTCTGCAGTCTTCCTCGCATCCAGAACAGCCTCTTACACAAACGGCAGCCAGAGCCTGACTTCACGTAGTTACTCGCAGAAATGTAGCAGCCTGGGTCTAGGTAAGGCAGATGGAAAGGGACAGACAGCACAAAGAAAACTGAAGGGATGTACGCCTGCTGTTCGCCTTTCAGAGCTGGTGGAGGAGGTGGGCAGTAGCATACTGATTGATTTTTGGGAGCTTGGGTGTGCATGAAACATGCGCTGATCTCCTCCCCTCCTGCTCTGGAGCTCAGATTGAGGAGTTTTCTTAGCAAGGGCTTGACTTATAAAGTAATGGCCAAGCCTTGTGTGAAAGTAGACTTGGGTCCACCGAGTTACCAGCTGTAGATGTCCTCTGCCTTTAAGACTGGTGCATGGGCTGCACCCTTCTTCAGTGATGCGGAGGAAGAGCACTGGGCACAGAGTGCTCTGTTCCAAGCTGGTGTTTCCCTGGTGATGGTACTTTCCTCTGCAGTCCCCTTTGGGACTTTTGTGAACTTGAAATGACCTATGCTGTTGCAGCCAGCCTCCCAAAATCCGTGTAGATGATAGTGACTTTAGAGTGGAGCTGGGCAGCTCTCATGACCCCTGCCCGCCCCCCCCCCCCCCCCCAGGTTTTCTTTGAACTGCATGCAGAACATGCCGCAATGTTTGAGTGCGTGTTCTGCCAGGCTAGTGTGTTTCAGCCTGTTTTCCACACTGGCGTGCAAGCAGAGGCTGGCAGAACACTAGCTAGCTCTTCTGGATGGTGTCCAGCACCGGCTCTGAGCAAGTGGGTGAGAGCGGGGGGGAGCCAGAGGGGCTGCCTGAGTGTTGGCCAGGGATTTGCATGGGTTGGAACAGGCTGCAGGCAGCTAGAGAAGGAGGGATGTGTAGGGGGTGTGTGTCTTCTGACTTTACGTTAGTTTCGTGCCTCTGTCAGTTTTATTTCTGAAATGGAGCATATGCTTTGCTCCTTATTGTACATGTCAAACTTGAGACTTTTATATCCAAATCAGAGCTGTTATGAAAGTACATTGGCTTCACCATTTAAAAATGCTTTAGAACACTTACTTGCAGAAAGAAAGTACCGAATACTACAAAGCAATTGCTTCAGAATAAGCAGGGGATATTCTGAGTCCAAACTATTTTTTTTTCCTAGGGAGAAGTCTATAATACTACTAATGACAAGAGGTTTTCTTACAATTGATAAGGTTATCAGCTGACTTTCCCAAGGACCTTGTTGGAATAGCTTCAGCTGAACTTTATTTCAATGAAATTTAATGGCTTGTGAAATTCAGCTAATTCTGGTGGGATCTTGAAGGAGAAACCTGAGAGAGTTCCTCATGTGTTATAAAATGAAATACTTACCTACAATATTCTTCCATATCTTTTCTATTTTCTATTGTGTTCTTTTTCCCTAAAGAACATGGAAAAAGTATCTTTTAACTGGCTTTTCAACTTGACGTTCTCTGAAGAAATACCTTTACATCTTTCAACTTTTAAAATGTTAAGTCTTTGAGTTTCCTGCTTGGGAAGGAAGCCAAATTTAAAAATTCTTCACAAAAAATGATATTTTGTTCTATTTCTAATTCTATAACCTGATGCTAGCAGCGTAGTTCCCAGTAATTCATATGATGCTAAATTTTCTCATCTGTCAAAAATCATAATTATGGCAACTTTAGTTGTGGATTTTGTAGGCAGTTTTCCAAGCCATGAGCCAGCATGGGGGACTCTTATCTTTAGCCTTGTTTATGGGATCTCATGGGATTTAAAAACAACTCCATAAAACCATCAAAAAACCGAAATCCTAGAAAATACAGTAGCTCAAGTACTTGTTCATCACCTGTATTTCAATATCCCTTCCTTGAAATTCTACGTGCTGTATTTCCAACAGAAGAAATAGTTGCACCAGAAATCTTACTGGATGCCACTCAGCCAGTACACAGATGCCTCTGGAGGAGAACTGCCATTGGTTTGTTTTCTGCTCAGTCACTAAAAAAATGTTAAAATCTGTTTCTCCTTCAGCCTCGGCAAATAAGAGGGGGGCTGGGCCACAGAAGGGGACATAATGACCCCAGTGCACAGCCCTGTGCCAGCCAGTGGCCCACTGGAAGAGTGCCCTGTGCTCATGAGACTCCCCTCTCCAGAGAAGTTAAGGGTGAATGAAGAAGAGCATTTAATGAATGTAAGTAAAATAGTCCTGGCTCCTTAAACTCTTCCTGCTCACTCCCACTGTGGCTATGAGTTTGTTTCTGTTTCCTTGAGAGCATGGGAACTTTTGGAAGGCAGGCTCCTAGGGAATACGATGGCTGAGCCAACCCTGGCAGCAGTTGCTTGTTTTTCTTTCTCTTCTTTTATTGGTTAACATGCCTTATATGACCTATGAATTAAATGCAACTAAATGTGTGGATAATCAGGTGTGATAAATACCGCCTTAGTTAAAAAAATAACAACCAACCAGAAGTGGACACTCTGTACACATCCAGTCCCAAGGTGCACGATGTACTGTACACAGCACAGAAGTCACCTTAGGTAAGGTGGTGTCGCCCTTCAGGTCCTGTGAGTGGTTCTTTCCCTGTGCAAGTTTAATGTTTTTGTGCTTCAAGAGAAAGGGAAGAACAGTAAGTTACTGCTAGTAAAGCTTATGACTACTTAATAATTTAAATTTATTTTTTAACCCCAAATTCTTCTGTGATTCTGTCAAGGTATGGTTAGTGAAAAATAGATCACTGTAACAGTGGATTCAGACTGTTTGCGACAGAGTAAACAGAACAAGTCTGACACTTTCTAAATACATCCTCCTGCTTGTTTTCAGAAAAATGGAAAACTGTGCCCTAGAACTCTGAAAAACAGAAGGGAGACTGGTAGTCGTGTGGACGAGAGCTTCCACTGTGATTCTGTGCCTAAAAGCAAATGTGAGTCGGATTTATGTGTTTGCAGTGACTTCTGCAATGCTACATCTAGCTCTCAAGAAGCACACTGAAAATAGGAGGAGATTCAGAAGAGCCACGAGAATAAGTCTGAAAAAAAATCTTTTTGCTAATAGACTTGAAACTTAATCCTTACCCCAAAAGATGATGTGGGGTAACTTGCTCACAATCCAAAAATAATTCACAAAGATATGATTAACCAGCAGACCACTAGAAGAGCTCTCCATAGCTGGGATGGATTTTTTTCCATCGGGGTGACTCTTAAATTATGATGATTTTTTTTTTTCTTTCCCAAAGGGAATTTTTATCATTGCAGCTCTAGTTTTGAAGCAGGAGCTAAATTGCAGGATAGCTGCGGTGTGTGTGTTACAGATTAGATTTAGATGGACAATAATGAACTTTTCTGGACTGAAGAAATGGCTGCAGTGGAATCAACTTTTCTGTGATGGAAAGGCTTGTCAGACTTGGCACGTTTGGCAGGTAGCCTCAGCAGAGGGACTGCCATCTCTGTGCCATGGGAGTTGTTCTTGCCTTTTAGATAAGTCCGCCTGAATCTGTTTTGGAGTATGTGGAGTCTTAAGTCAGCCTGCCTTACGCGGCTAAATAAGGCTTTTGTTTAGGGCTGTTAACTTCGCACTCTCCTAGCCTAGTGAGGCTTTAGACTCACTGAAAGTGGGATGTTGGTATGTTCTATTTGTTTTGTTCTTTCATTTATTTATTATTCTTTCTCCCTTGCCAGATAAGTTTCAAGAGTACATGTAGTGTTTTTGTATAAAATCAAACTCCTCTCTGTGTGATGTTCTTCTGGAGGCTGTTTTCTTTTTCTTCTGATGCGAAGAAGGATTTTAGAGGGGAGAAGACAATGCATAGAAATGCAGCATTTTTTTGCCTGGATATTTAATGTTTGTTTTAATGTGTTAGCGTAGGATTAAGTACTTTCATCTTAACATTATTAATATCTCCAAATTTGGTTTTGACTATGTGTAGAAACTTCATAGGAAAGTACAGGCCACACTCTTCTGCCTTTGGAGAATAGCACATCAAGTGGTCTTTAAGTGGGGTGTAGAGGTAGTGGTACGGATTTGCTTGCTTGTAGACAGAGGAGCAAAGCCATGTGTCTTGATTGGCCATATTTTGATAGTTAAGTGAGGCTTCCAAGCATAAAAGGGGGAGTAGGTTGGGCAGCTTTCTTATGGGCTTGTTTGATTTTTGGGACCCCAGGCACTCGGTGGTAATGGATATCAGGACTGAAGCTCAGTGGGAGGCATGTGTGTGTCTTTTAAAATGAGGTGACATCAGAACTGTGTTACTGTAGTAGTGACATCAACTTATGTGTGTTCTCAGCTGTTTGTATTCAAGGCTACATGTCAAAACTATAGAACACAAATTGCCAGGTAATGTGATTTTTGTGGTGTCTCAAAACAAGGGCAAAACACTAACAAAGCAAATGCAAAATTATTACTGTCATTAGCAGATATTAAAAAAGCACATGCTGCTTTGCTGAGGTCGATTGACTATTTGCATGCTTAGTGGTATGTGTAATCAAGTAGTTCTCTAATGATTAACATTTTTGCTGTACTCCTAGGAGAAGGTGCAACTTAATTTTCCTCTGCAGTTTGCTAGATGCCTCAAATTATTTGCAGTGTCCACACTTTAAAGATGTAAATGTGAAGGGAAGCTATTTTTTTAACAGGCTCCTATCATATAAATAACTCTGCTCAGTCCTATTTAAGTTCATATAATTTTTTTTCTGGAACATGACTTTAAATAGTTGGACTCTGGTCCATTTCTAAACAAGGTATGAGAATCGCTTGGTTATGTGTCTTCAAGTAGTATCTGTTTCTTGCGTAACTGTCTTCTGTAAACTTTCTGGATGGCACTGGAGGTTTTTCTGCTTATACTATTTTACAGGTGTCTGGTATATTTTGTGGCTTCATATAAAGAATGCTAATATGTTGTTGGCTGGACTTAATAATTTTCTTAGTGATTAAATATAACATACCCATAAATGCCTAAGATTATTCTTGGGCAAAGTGTTTGCCTGATGACTTATAATTAAACTTAGAAATGTGGATGTGCTAAAAATGAGTTGCTGTTTTAATCTCTTAAATGCCATACTACAGCCTAATTTATGCCTTTCTTCTTTTAATATTTCATGGTAAGTTTTGTAACCCAGAGGTGGCAACCTGCCTCAAATGCAGGTATAATAGAATAGTGATTATCAGAGATGCTGTATTCATAGAAATGGAAGTGTCTTATTTTCATCACTTTAAGGAAACTGATCGCACCAGCAGTGTTAAAACTAGCCCTGTTGTTTCCCAAGTCCATGGAGTGATCTCTTAATCACCAAGTCATATGCTGAGTATGTATTTAAGTGAGCTAGTTTTCATGCAAAGTAAGGAAAAGATAAGGTTAAAAAGTTTGTGTGCTTGCTTTTTTCTGCTGATTAGATAAGGATTCAGAACAGGCTTTTAATAATGTCCTGAGAGCTCCGTAGAAATCTACAATTAGTAAAAGGCTTTCTTATTATCTTTGTCACTCATGAAAGAGAATGCTTCTAAATGCCAGTGAGGGTTTGAGACAAGCTATAGCAGGTTTTATGCTACAGAAAAATCCCATTTCTAAGTAAAACTCAAAAGATCTTGAGTTTGGATTCTTGGAGCTGTTGAACTGTCAGATTCAGGCATTAATACAAACATCTGTGATACTGTACTGTTCCTGTTCTCCTCTCCCTGATTCCTTTGTCTTGTAACGACAAAAATGCTTAACTTCAGCGTAGCTCTTATCTCTTACATACAGTGTGTTGGAGAAACCGCTTCTTTCCTTAAAAGCATGTCATCTTAAATCATGGTTTCATAAATCAGGCTTGAAGATTGTGAACTTCCTTCTGCTCTCGTGGCAGACCAGTTTTTTAATCCTCTTCTGTTAGCATTGTCATCACAAGCTCAGACTTCAGTCAGTTGAGGTATGACTGTAAACTGTACGGCCTCTAGAAGCACAGATGAAAAGTTAACTCGGATCTGTAAAGTCTACCTTTTTTCCCATGTCTCTTTCCAGAGTAGTTGGAAAGAACTTAGTTTCTTCAAAGTGGTGCAGTCATTGGGTGCCCGTTTCAGATGATCAGCTAAAAGCATTTCGGGGCATGATGTGGCAAGGCCAAGGAACCATAGCCTATCTACTTTAGTAGATGACATACTTTCCAAGAATTGTTAATTTTGTAATCTCAGAAGTAGCTGAAGGCTAACTGGAAGCATACAGCTTGGAGGACATGTCTAACGTTGCCCTGTTAGTTGCACCTAAAGCTTTTGTGCTTACTTTTCTCAGAAGGGGAAGAGTGGACACTTTCTGCCTCACTCCCTCAGTGCCTTTTTGCATTGCAATGCTCACAATATTAGCAGACAACAAATATGTACTCACCGGTGGTCAGGTGTAAAGGCTTTCTTTTATTAATGGTACTAGAAGGTGACATTAACATTTTTTTCTTGGAGCTGAACTGAGTCAGGGTAACATTGCCCTCTCCTGTGCTATATGCACTTAAGCACCTGACCTTGAAGTAGCACTTCATGTGTTCTAGTGACCAAAGAGCTTGATTCTCAGGTATTGGTATATGACAGACCATCATAGCATGTGTGTGTAGGGTGGTGTTCAGGGAACTTTTGAACTGCAGGAAGCAGGAATCTCTTCTGTGGAGAACAGCGAAATGTGAGAATCTTGATGAAGTGGGGGCACTATGGCACTAGTTTATTAAAAGACCCTCAATCTGAAGATAAATCTGTCTTTGTTCTGGCATTGTTTTGACAACAAGCACAGACATAATGAAAGGGTGTGCTAAATCTAGGTGGTGGGTTGTTTGGGTTTTTTAGTAAACATGCCGCAAGGTCATACAGTCAAAAGTGGTTCTTTGCCTCCTTTCTTCTTTCTTCCCTCACCCTAAATGTAAATAGCCACTAATCTTATGGTAGAGATGGGTTTCGTGGTGAGTGTCAAGTTTTGGAGTAATACAGGTGCTCAAGGAGAGAATAGCAGCCGTATGCTTAAGAGCTTTAGGAAGGCTTAAAAAATAATGTAAAAGAGGCTTTTAATAGTATGTTTATACCTAGTTTTGGTAACACTTCAAAGTCACTTCTTTCTGTCTTAGCTATGGTCCAGCTGAGTCATTGCCTTATACAGCATTTAGTTAGGACAGCCCCTAAAGTGACCAACAACTTTTAAGCAAAAAAATAAGGTCTTGTTCTGAAAAATAGGGCTTTTATAGCAGAATTGTTTTTGGAGAACATGTTGAAGCTCTTTATTTGGAAGTTGGGGCTTTCATTTATAAGACTAAGGACTTGAAGTCCATCAGCATTAATCTTTGCTGTGAGTTCACTGCCCTATTTGAACCTTAAATGAACCATTGGCAGTGATCCTAAATATGAGGTGAAATGTAGAACAGATTAGGAAACCAAGAGATGGTGCTGCTGCTGCTCTTTGTGCTTACTGGAGGAAACTTTTTTGCTTTTATTCCTGCAGGTCTAATAGCAGCAACTGGCAAAAGCTTCACTGCTTTGTAGTATGCCTGAAATGGTACTCGGAGTAGAAATTGGTGTTCTAGGTTGTGTCCTTGTGCCCAGCTAGTGGCCTGCGTGAGGACTTGATCTGCTCTGTCACCTCCTGTGTTGTGGCCTTGCTGCTACTTCATTTCGTCTGTGCTAGAAGACAGCCCTGGGAAGGGCTCGCTTATCCTTATGAGCAGAGCGGGTTGCCATCATACAACTGCCATGCCTTGTAATTGGCATCTGCCCTGATACAGGGAACAGTTTGGCCCACACTATCATAACTACTCAAAGCATACTCTTCCATGAGCAAGCATAAAGTTACAGTGATGTTCACATTTAGATACCACCTATTCTTTATTGCTCTTTGGATGTTTGTTTGTTCTTCAAGATAAAATTACACATCCAGTACAAAGACAGTTGATGGCTGAAAATAAATCTGTTTGCTTAACCTTTTGCCATTCTTTGTTGCAGCTGTCAAGTTCCACTTACAAATATAGGAGTGAGGAATTCAAGAGACAGTTTTCTCATCTGCCAGACTCGGAGAGACTCATAGTAGGTAAGATGTAATCATGCCAAAAGTTCTTGTCTTCTGGACAATAACTCCAGATTGCACTAGTGTCAAGGTGTGTTTTTTTTATGACAAATTCTAACTACAGCTGAAAACTTCCTATTCTCCTGTCTCTGAACTAGTATCAAATACCTTCAGGGAAAGTCAGGGCCATACTGGTCTCCTGTATTGCCTGCTCTGTAAAAAAAGACAGATTCCTTTTGGAGCTTGAGAAGTGAAGAAGAGGCTGCAGAATCCTCCAGTTCATCTAGACACAGGGTGCGAGCCTCTTAATGTCTTTTCCTGCTGCTGCTTTTTAGTGGCTTTTAGACAAAACCCTTGACAGCAGCAGAGGTGTGATTGTCTGACAGGGGTTAGCTGACAAGCTGGAAAGATAGATCACTGTGCAGGGTCAGGGTGAGCACTGAGCATGTAAACTCAACAAATGTGCATTGATGTTTTATGTCCCATGCTGGTCTGTGCAATTGTAGTTACCGCCCAGGCTGGCACTGAGCATGAAGTACATTACCGGGTGCTCTGCTGTGCAAATCTGTTCTGGCTTGGCTCATGCCTCGAGTAGAGGTTTTTCACAGCCCGTTATACCAGGTTGGCTTATCCATATGCTGATGACATGGCTGCAGGTGTAGAAGTAACGCTCAGCTGGAAGAGCAAAGGTGGTGAGAAGTGCATGGGACGGGAAGGGACAGAAGCAGGTGGCAGAGAATTTCAAACTATGGTGCATAACTTCTTGCCACTGAAGTGTTCCTTTTGAGCTCTGAATCCCTGTTTTCCTCCACTGCAAAATCCAAAGAAGGCAAGTGCATAACCCTACCTTATTTACATGCGGTGATGCACCCTATTCCTGTTTTTTACCACTTGCCTTGCAGGTAAAGCCTGCCTGCGCTGCCTGAGCGTTGTGTAACAAATCCACTGTTCAAGTTTTGGGTTTTGTTTTTATACAAAAGTGGCACTGTGACTATTTAAAGTTCATCTCATCTTATGCAGCCTTTAAGGAAGAGAATATTGAGGGGCTGTCAGTATATGCTTGCAGCGTGCTGAGTCCCTTCCAGGATAGTGGAAGAAAAATTTCTGCAAGTGATGCCTCTGAAACGGTTAAAGCCCTGTGTCCTTTTCCAGCCTTGGAAGGAGGCAGTTATCCTCTGAAATGCCTTCTGCATTTTTAAAATACTTGAGTTCAGTACAGAAGTAAAACAGAAGAAAAGGATATTACTTCAAAGCATTGTTTTGATGTTTCTTCTTACACGATTGATATAGAAAGCTATGGAGCAAAATCTGAAGTACTAGTTCAATGAACACACTGCCTAGGACTTGGAGAAAGATTTAGTAATGGGTTAACCTCAACAGTGTAGTACTTGCTCCATCAGAAGCAAAGTCATTACTTAATATAAATATTTATTTACCCCATAAAAAGCAGTGCTCCTTTGGAAGGACTTTTTGCATCCTCCAAGCAAAGAGCTCTTCCTTTCCTTGATGCAGAGGAACTTATCACGGGCTTTACAGTGCTCAAAGAAGCAATTACTGGCTGCTGCTCATTAAAAGAGCTGTAACTGCTCCTGTTCTTAACTTAGCTGTTTAAAAAAAGAAGCAACCATTCCACTGTAATGAGCACTGTAAATAAAGATTATATGAAATATAATTATTCTCTTATAATAAAAAAGAAATTACTTAGACTTTTGAAATGGGAGTTTAAAGGAGTGCCACTAACTTTAATTTGCCTGAAAATGTTGTTTACAAGCAGCATCTTAAGTTACTGGATCTGAAAACTTAGAAGCAGAAATGCTAATCTCTCCCTTTTGTTTTGATATTCTCTATTGTGTAGGTAGGTCGTGGTGGTGTTCATCACTTGCCGAATGCTCCAATATTTACAGGTCTCAATCCCTCCCCTTCCCCTAAACATAGAAATGAGATGCAAACTTCTTGGTAATGGTTTCCTCAAGTCCTTAACCTCAAACTCCTGCTGCCTTTGCTCTCCCAGCATTTTGGTATCTGACTTCTCTTCGAACTTACTGGTTTGGATTTCTGTAAGTTATTGCAGTTATGCCTCCAAGGATTTGTATACATGCCCCATGCCTGTTGCTAGAAGCTTTATTTCTGCTTGATTGTTTGAGGGGAAAAACCTAAGAGAATTTTAAAAACCATAATAAAAGCTTCTGTAGATGCAGGCTTACCTTGAAGCCAGGATCATGAGGGACCCCTGAACGTCTTGTTACTTGAACAAGAACTGTTCATTTTCTTGTTGTACACAGAATCAAAATTCTGGCTCAGACAATATGAGATACAATGCTTTTCAAAGTAACAAAACTCTACTTCTGAAGTTAAAATCATTAATATCCTGCATTAATAGACATGTTTGGGGTATTTTCTGTACATGAGGTAACATTCTTTAGGTTGGAGCTTCCAAAAGGAGTCTGTCTTGTCTTTCTAGCAGTAGTACTTCGGAAACTTCAGTCTGAAGGTTCAAACAAAGTTAATTTTCAGAAGTTCTTTCAGAGAGGTTTTTAAAAAGTGCAACCAAATGCTCTGCTCTTATTCTTAATTAGTAGGTATCTGATGGTGGTTAATTGCATTCTAGATGAAATCTGTTCCTCAATAGGAATGTTTCAGCCAGAGGCAGTATCATAATAAAAATGACAGTCAGCTTCTGAAAATATCCCCTGCCTGAAGAAGTGATTAGCTTCAGGCTGCCTTTTAGTGTCTGACTTTGCAGGTAGTTTTAGCTAGTGGTAGGATCTGTTTGGTAGCAAATGATCATCTTACTACAACATATGAACTACTGTTATGTAGGAGTTGCCAGTATAATCTGTTATACTGTGAAATGTTTGTGTATTCTGTTTAGGCGCTTTGAATTTTGAACTTCTCCCATGTACTCCTGATCTTGCCTAATGCCTCGTCTGAAAACAGAGGATAATGCACAGAGGGGCGATACATGGAGTGCTGTCCTCACACAGATACTTCCATCAACTCTGGCTTTGGGGTGTTTCCAGAACAATGGTCTGGATGCAACCCAAGACAAATCTGTCTTCACAGACTTTTGAAGAGTGAAAGGGCTTTTTATTTGTATTGTAGTATGCTTACTCATTTTAAGTTAACAGGTTTGGGTCAACTGAGCTGTAGTGAGTAAACTTGCTCTTGCTCTCTGTACATAGATTATGCCTGTGCACTCCAGAAGGATATCCTGCTGCAAGGACGCTTATATCTGTCTGAAAACTGGCTCTGTTTCCACAGCAACATTTTTCGATGGGAGACCACAGTAAGATCTCTCCACTCACTTGAATCCCACCTTTTGTTTGTCCAGTACTATCAGTATGTCGGAGTCCTCAAACAATCTTATCCTGTCCATCTCATGCTAGTATAACTTTGTGCTGAGTGGGAATGCAGATCCATTGCTCTGTAAAGTGAGAATAGCATTGGAGACATCTGAATGCTGAATTAAGCCTGCTCAGTCTGTCATTCAGCATAAGAATGATTTCAGGAGTTATGCTAAAGCCAATCTTTTACATTTCTAGATGATGATTTGCCTCTCCTTACCAAGGAGAGTTGCTCTATAAAAGGATGTAATAGTCTCCTGTAAGACCAGGGGCACGACGGAGTGTCTGATGTTGCCCTGGTCAAGAACTCTCCAGCACTGAGTTTACTCTGGTGTGTAAATACCAGCATCTAATAGCTGAAGACCATCCTTAAAAGATCTCTGCAAGTTCTCGTTTTGTGGTTTGTAATTCTTGAATGGAATGAGCAAAAGTAGATTTGTGGTGTGTTTGCCCTCTATTTTCTGTCAAATTAGGTTAATGAGTTTACATTTTTCACTCAAGCAGTTGAATATGCTGAAATAGCATAAGGCGGTGAATGAGAAGGGAAAGCTAATAGGTGATGGAGATGTGTCAAAATGTTTGCAGCTGTGAGACTGCTCATACCTTAAGTTAATCTCTTAAATTCTGCTGTGTGCGCTCTGAAGTACACGGGACAGACAACAAATAGCTCATGTACTTAAGACAATGAGGGGATATAGAAATGCTTAACTGAAAACCAGGTGCAATTTCATCAGGTGAATTTGATGATTGAATGTTTCTTATTGTAGACTTGAGATTAAAAAAAAAATTCCCTTTGAAATGACCAGAATACATAAACTATTCAAAGACTGATGGTTGGATTTTTTTTTTAGCTGAAGCAGCATAGATCCTGGTAACTTGTTTGTGCCTGCCTAGCAGAATGTTATCTTAAGGCAACCTGAGCTCATCAGCTACAAGAGTAGAAACAAGTTTTGGGACCTCCTTAGTGGGCTGTGTTGATGCAGAGAGGGAGTAAGTGGATGACCTTCTGCACACACAGGAAAAGCAAGACCTAGCTGTATGTTCTTCCTCTCTAAGCTGAGTGGCAGCACAAACTTACGTTCAAGGGAGGGGGATGGGCTGAAGGGAAATGACTTGTTGCAGCCAGTCAGACCGTGCTCTTCTAAACAGAAATGTTTCAAGTACTAATATGCAAGGCAAACACCTAAGCAGGAAGATTTCCTTGCAGTGTCTGGACTGCAAATAAACCCCTATCAAAATGGACTAGATCGCAAACTTCTGTGCGATGCCACAGGCAAAAAAGTCTGTTACCTGGTCTGTGTCCTGCCTTATGTATGGGTACAGATTGGGATTGGCTTTCAGAGCTGTCGTTTGATGTGGTTGGGATTGTGCCCTTTATCCTCAAGTGTTGCTGGAGGAGTGGAAGGAAAGAAGAAAGAACTACTTGCTTCTCTAGTCCTAGTAATGAAGGAAGACAAGATTACTCTTAAGTCATTTTTAATTTGCTTCTACTTTGAAATGCTTGCTGTTAAGGTTAGCAAATGGAGATAGTAATTGTCTTTGATCTCAACTGAACTACATCCCAGGGTTTGGGTTTATTTTGAGTTTCTCCTGCATGTTCTGTGACTTTAAAAATAACTGTTAAGACTAAAAATTTACAATGTGATTTAATAAAATCTGTCTCTGCTTAGATTACTATTGCCTTGAAGGACATCACTTTCATGACAAAGGAGAAGACTGCTCGGCTCATTCCAAATGCCATACAAATAGCAACAAAAGGAGAGAAGGTGAAAACCTGTGTTTAAATACATTTTAAAAAATCACGATGTCCAGAGCAGAGCATTTATTGTAGTTTTAAATTTGCATAAGCAGCTTCCAGGTCAAGTCTTTAAATGTAATTAGGATTAGAAGACAGACTTAGTAGTTTGGTCCTTGTGCATATTGGCTTGATAATTCAACTTTAGTTTGATTGTAGAATCCCCTAGTAGTGTTGATGCAGTAACCAGAAAGTAAGGGAGTTCTTATCCCACTGATTCTCAAAGGAAAGCCATTTGAAAACAAAAAGTTCAGGGCGTGAATTCAGAACGTGCATCCTTCAGATCACAAAAATATCAAAACTCAATGAATTTAAAGTGTTTCTGGAAGAAAATTGCTGAAAACAAAAAGGCTGATGTCGTGGGTTTCAAGTCACGGAGAAATCTACCCATAGAATGTGCAATTTCATGTGTTGGGTGTGTATTTAGAAAAACTGGAAAGTATTACACAGAATATTATGTGCAATAGACTTACTGATACTTCTGTAAATGCTTTAAAAATAATAATTCTTGGCTGGATACAGAGAATAGCTTTCCAGGGTGAATCTGGAGCTGTGCTTTGTGAAGGAACTGTGATTCCTCCTATTTGTCTGTTCCCTCTCAATTTATTAAATATTAACTTTAATTGTCAAGGAAGATAAACCTTTCTCTGCTAAACAAACTTTCAAATGGGAAAAATTTTAATACTGAAAGTGATACACTTAATTTGGTCTCCTACTTTAATTTCATGTCATCTTATGTGAAGAGATCAGTAAAAGGAGTATGTAGTGGAAGGATGGAAAATGCTGTGGCCTTTAAGAAACGGGCATATGCATTTCTGATGTGTTCCATGACCTATTTGGAAGTGGGAGGAAGATTTAACTGTGTAGCTAGTTGAGGGGGAGCTCTTCCTTTGTGCTAAAGGTACAAATGATTGCAATCAGATGCCCAAAAGAACAAGTGCCTTCAAATAGTATGTGAATATTGGGGAACTAACTCTTACTTAAAAGTGATAAAACATGTGGAGTGTGAGGAATATGAACCCAGGTTTGTTGAATGGGACAGGAGCATGCCATTGCTGAAAACCTTAGGATATCCAAGATACAAGGAAGCATTCTGGGTTTCTTGAAAATACCTATAAGTGAGCTTTTTGCACTTTGTTTTTCCTGCAGTTTTTCTTCACGTCATTCAGTGCAAGAGATCGAAGCTACCTCAGTATCTTTCGCTTATGGCAGAACGTGTTGCTGGATAAGGTAAGCTTGTAAGTGCTAGTACCAGTAGTTAAGTAACAAAGTAATCTTTGTCTGATGTAAGCAGATGTGTCTTTGGAGGATGAGAGACTTCCTTTTAGTTAGCTTTTCCTTTCTGACAGGGAATTCTAATCTGATATTCTCCTTTGACTCCTGGTACTTGAGATCCCAGGTAAACTTCTCATCCGTTCCTTCCCATGCTGCCCACCTACAGCTTTTGCTGTTGATGGAACATTTTGTCTTTGAGGAGAGGTTGCGTGCTTCACTTTAGTAATATCTGCTTGAGTTGGTAGTAAACTGGCACGCACTTACTTCATGTTTTCTTTGGCTAACTTGCAATCAAAAAAGCAAGAGGCTTCTTCGTGAAAGCTTTTTTTCCCCTTTTAAGGAAAAAGCTAAAAGTCACCTTCTCGGATAAGTTAGCTGAACCTTTGCCAACCCTCTCATTACAACTCCCCTGACCTTGAATAGATGCAATAAAGGCAGGCTGTATGATATGTAGGTGTATTTTGGCAACTTCTGCTAGTTAACTTGATTTATATTGCAATTTGTGGACACTTAAGCTAATCTACTTTCTAAAAATGTGCTGATGCTTTTGTAGAACATCACTGTAAGTAATGCAATTTTTGTAAACCAATTCCTTCCTGTTTATGGCTCTCGTTTAAATATTTCAACACAGTTGCAATTGAATGCTGAAATATCCATATATAACTCTGCACTACAATGGTTCCCAAAGGCTTAAAGCTGTGCACTACTTAAACCTTGCATGGGTACTATATATAAGATTAATTTTAGGGCAGACTAGAGTCACTCTTTGTTAAACAAAAGCTGAAAATAAAGTGCCATTTAAGGCAAAAGTAATGTTTCCTGCAAATATCTCTCATATCAAATACTAGTTAATTGTAACATCATAACCATCTTTTCTGGAATCTAGCAGTAGCACTGCAAAAAACACAATGTACGATGTCATCTTTTGACTGGAACATGCAGCTGGAACCTTGTTCTCTTTTTGTCAGGAAATTTTTGCCAGGAATAGTAATTATCTTCAGTTGGGTAGTTCATGGTGCTGGTGGGTGAATGAACGTATGGGTGTTCAGGTGTATGAACATATCCAAGGGGCTAGAACAGGGGCAACAAGCTCTGTGCTGTTCAGTATTAGTTTTTCCCCATGTGTTTTCACTCTTCAACAGTGAAATGAGTGTCACATTAGGAACAGGGTTTTTTTCACTTCACAGCAGTAACTGAAGGATAGATATGGAAGCAGAAGGCATGGAGTGCATGTAAAGTGAGATGAATTAAGCCAGCAGGTTTTAGGGACTGGTGCATCTGAGTAGCTTGGGAACTCTCCTTATTCTATCTAATCTTGCCTATTGGCTTTCTTGCGTCAACCTAAGTCTGTTACGTGAGTTTCTTCTTGGGGTTCTTAGTTGTAAAATGGAACATTGCCATGAGGTGTACGTAGGGCTTTTTAATGTCGCATGTTTGGAGCTGCTTATTGAAACAAGATTTCTGTTAGGTTGAGCTCCTGCTTCTGCAATGTAGTAGTGACTTGATTCTCTGCTAGAATGTGTTTTAAGTCACCTGTCAGGCTGCTTTGTAATTCCTTATTGCTTAACCAAAATAGATTAAGCCATAGATGGGCATTGAGGAGTTGAAAGTAGAAACCACAGTTGCTAGAGCTGGATCCATGGACTCTGCTACAATGATAGTTGTCCACTTACCTGTTGCTAAAAGAAAGCTCAAAAGAAATCCGGTTTCATTGCTTCCCCCCACCCCACCCCATGTCAGGAACAACATACATTTGAAAGAGATCCCAT
Organism: Falco naumanni; assembly: GCF_017639655.2. Classification (NCBI taxonomy): domain Eukaryota; kingdom Metazoa; phylum Chordata; class Aves; order Falconiformes; family Falconidae; genus Falco; species Falco naumanni. The sequence continues at coordinate 6,593,981 of NC_054058.1, read as the reverse complement.
ACATTTGAGGCTCTGGTATGGCATGCAATGGCCTGAGTATGTGAAGCCTGGTGTTTCTGGGCTCCAGTGGTCAAAGGGATCCTGTCAGAAATTGTAAGGCTTGTGACAAAAAAACCCAAATCTCACTCTGGAACCCATTCCAAAAAGAGCTGGTTTTAATGCTTCCTCTGCAGATACCTAAGTATTTTAAAGTTGTGGATAACTCGGTTATTATCTGGAGTGTGTCTGCTAGACCTGGAGATGACATCCAACTGTGAAATTCTGAAATAAAGTCGTTCTGGTGTAATCAGAAGTGTAACTGAATGCAGCTGTCACAGTGCTAGTTTGCGCCACCTGATGGTGAATAACCCCTAATTTGCAGGATTTTGATCCGGGGGATTGGAATTGCGTTTGCTTCAAATCAGGTTTGTGCAGAGGTAATTTTCAGTCACTGGCACTGGCCTCTTCAGTGCTTCCTGGGCGTAGATTTCACGTTACAAGGCCTCACCTCTGAAGAGTGACCTGTCTGCTTTACCTGATACACCTTAAGCTTTCACCACCTGCAGAACATCTAGGTGGGGTCAGCATGCCCTTTCCCAGATCTCCATCTTGTGGCTGTTCTGCCTTCTACCTAAGTGTCACAGGTGCTAGACAGTTGAACAAGTAGTCTTCTGTGAAGTCTGTCTTTCTATTAAAAATTACTTGCATTGTGTAAGAAAAAAGTGAATAATTACGTGCAGTTCCATGCCTAAGCTTACTTAGCCGTGAAGATGCTCTCCCCCGATTTTGCATCACTGTTCTGACAGGACTCCTGGTCCCTTCAGCTGAGTTGTAATTCTCTAGCTTCAGAGCTTCTCCTTCAGATCTTGCTCAGAGTACAATACTGTACATTTGGCGCCCTTCACCTTTGATTCCTCTGGGAATCAGCAGGTACCTTCCTCTTAATATGGTCCTTTCTTAGGCTATTTTTTTGAAGTGTCCCTGTAAAGACTTTTCTTTCAAGGAAAATTCCACTTTTTTCCATTGCTATTGCAAAGTGTGCTCTGAGTGAGCCTCTTAGGCTTTTACCTTGCCATTGTTTTTAAATGTTTCTGGTTGAAGGGGAAGCATCATGGAAAATAAGGAGTCATTAATGCAGGTCTGGAAGAGACATGACACCGGTCTTGATAAAACAGATAGCTGCTTCCACATCCGCTGAGGCTTTCAATAATACATCAGTTCATAAAATCAGCCAAAATTCCTGTTTTGCAGCAGGATTTCCAGATTGGTAAAACAAGCTTACTAATGGTTGCTGTTGACAGTAAGAATAATGCTATTTATACTTTTGTGTTATTTTCCTAAAGCTTATGGGTGTCAAATAACCCTCCAGTTTAAGGGAGAAGGAACAAATTAAAATCTAATTAGGCAGGTCATTCAAATCCCAAACAAACACAGGACTCCTTATTTCTAACGGAACAAGATCTTAACTTAATCTGTCTCAGTTCCCATGAGTCCTCTTCCTTAGAGTTGGATTTATTTTCCCATTGTTCTTCTTAAGCTTTGCTGGGTAGAGATTTGCACCTGTCTCCAGAGATATTGTAGCAGGTAAGTCTAGAGGTGTGAGAAGGGACCAGAATTTCTGATGAGCTGGGCTTCTTGTGGCTAACATACACCAGGACAGCAGTTCTGCCCTCCCCAGCAGCTTCTCGGGGAAGGTTGCGAAAGAGATCTTTGTTTGCACTTTTGTGTGCAACCAGGGTTGTTTCAGAGATCAGAGTGATTGGGTTGATTCTGACCTTTGTGTTTGGGCAGTTAGAGGGGAAGTCTGCTATTTACCTCCCCTGTCCCGCAAACAAGTGGTCGGACTGAATTCTAGATCAGAATTGGCTGGTGGGAGTGTGGTGTGTGGTGGGGGGCTGTCTCTGGAGTAACCCTGTACCAAGTGTCTTGTTCTTCTTTCTGCGTCTGTCCATAGAGGGTAAAAATCAGCAGCTTTGCTTACGTCAGTGATTTTCTGTGGTACTGCGTGTGCCATGCCACTGCTTTGTCTAGCGTGAAACAAAGTATTGATGTTATATGCTCCTGGCTGGAAAGACAAAAAGCGTCCCAGCTGCTTGCTGTAGCTTTTGGTTTTGTATACAAAGAGAATAGAGGAAAGACCATCACCTTGAGCAGGCAAAGTAATTAATGTTTAGATTCAGCCTTTGAAGTTTCAGAGCTTCTCAAACCATCCTCTCAGAAGCAGAAGGCTGGCCCGGAAAATGTGTGCCCTTTGCCTTCAGAATTTAAAATTTCTGATACAATAAAGCAAGTCTGGTTTGATCTCGGGCTGTGACCATTAACAACTTATTACATCTAGCTGAGCTAGGAATAATTGAGCAGAGTGCAAGAATCCTGTTTCAGAAGGAGAAATGGGTAATGCTGACTACAAAGCGACAGGAACCAGCTTTGTAGATTCCTACAACGCGTAGCTGAAAGGTTTCCCTGCTTTCCTCAAACCATCGCACACCCGGCATGAGGGCAGGTGGATTTGGCCACGCAGTGGTGCAGAATGTGCTAGTGAAGTTAATTAGCGACATTAGCTATTTCCCAGTTATTTTCTTCCAACTGGAAATAAAGGCATTGGCAGTATTGGGCAACAGAAGTGGAAGTGGCTTTGTTTCTGTCCTTCGGTTTCTGGTTGAAGGGTGCGCTGTCTAGAAGATAGACTTTGGTGGGATTTTGGAACCATGCGACGCCTGCCTCTGTTCTTAGCTGTTTAATGGAAAGAGGTGTAGGTGGCCTGTGGTGCTGGGTTTATTGCGGCACAGGACAGCGTGCCTGGGGACAGGCAGGCAGCCGTGTGGCTGCGTGTGCAGCCTTGCGCGGGCTGGGAGGCTGCGGCGCTCGCTGCTTGCAGCCTTTTTTGATACCCCTGTGCTGTGTGTTAATGTGCTGTTTGTCCTCGGTAGGACTGAACACCTTGAACCTGAGCCCTCCCGACAGGACGCTTGTGCCCGCCGCTTCCTGAAAACCCTGAAACCTTGTTGTGCTGGGAGATGTCCCAGGGGGACGGGAGAGCCCCCTTGGCGGAGCGCTCGGGAACAGCCGCGGCCGGCTGGGTTCGCGCTGCCCCCCGCTGGGGGGGGGATGGGCGGCGTTGCGGTGCCGCCCGGGGGTCCCACCCGGAGGCCGAGGGGGCAGAGGGACACCCGTGGTGCCGCCCGGGGGGTGCCCCGGGAGCCGGCGCCGGGCGAGGGGGGGCGGCCCCGGCCGGGCCCCGCCGCCGCCGAGCAGGAAGTGGGAGCGGGGGGGGCGGGAGCGGCGCCGCGCGGCGGGGAGCGCCAGGTTTGTCGTGTGTCGCGATGCGGGGCGACGGCGGGGGGGGGGGGCGGACGGCAGCCCCGGGGGGAGAGCGCCGAGGGGGTGTAGGGGCGTGCGTTTGCATTGCTGCCGGTGGGTCGGCTTCGCGGCGGTCTAAAATTGCGGGCAGTGGAAGCTACAGGTGGTGCAGGAGGTGGGGAGGATCACTTAAAAGCCCTTTAAATAATGCATGGCTATTTAAGGTGATTATTTCATGCAAATAGCAAGCAGTACTGGTGTTACTGCCTCATTAGCGCGGCTCTGTTCCCTTGATCAATATGGATTGTGGCTGAGGCACATTTTCCAGTGTGGTATGTCTTTTTTTTTTTTTTTTTTTTAAGATTGCTATTGTTGCTTCCTGAGCTCTGCTAAATCCCAGAACCTTCTTTCCTTTCTCTCTTTTTATTTTTCATTTATACCCCCCCATCCCCCACCTTAGTCCTTTACAGTCAAAGTGGACTTTGAAACGAATTGCTTACTTTGCTAATAGAAGTTTGTCATACTCCTTTCACTTCCTGACTTTCCTGACGATCTGAGAGAACTGAAACTTATCACAGTAGCTGTGGGAAATCACGGAGCAGGGCAGAGAGATTCTAAAGAGGAGAAGAGTAGCTAGCAGTGACCCAAGGTAATACTGAGCAAAACCAACTATTTTTTCATAAATGGGGTTCTGGTGGTGTTCCAAAGTGAGGACCTCCTGTCCCACCCTTGGCAAAGCGAACAGTTGGCTGACCTAGACACCGCTGTCTCTAGTGACTGAAACGCTAGCCTCTCACCATTTGTAAAGCACTCTGAGCATCCTGAGGAAGCAGGCATGTATCTATTAAGCAGTTTGTCCAAGATCAAAGAGGGAGTCCCTGGCTGTCTACTAAGTTACTGGTCTTGTGCCATATCGAGTGAAATTCAAGAGGCTGTGCTACCTTGAAGATATCTGTGAAAACATGGGTGACGTGAAGAAGCAAGTAGTGGCTACAAGTGTGTGTTTTCTTGAAATAATGATTTTTCTTGTCTGGTGTTACCGCTTGAACAGCGATGGGTTGGGAATATGGAGTAGACGGGAGTACAGTTCCCCAAAATGCTGAAATCCAATCTTGAAATATGATACTTAAATGCTTTCAGACCTTGTCAGAATCGAGGTTAAAGGCTGTGGCGTAACTCAAACTTCTTACTGTTTCACCTCCTGTGCCTTACTGTCCCATACCGTAGTTCTTGACTAGCTTGCTTTCTTCCAGAGGCTGACCAAGCAGGAATTCTGGCAGCTGGTGCACCAGAGCTATGGCTCTGAGCTGGGCCTGAACAGTGAGGAGATGGAGAGCTTCCACTCATCATCTGAGGACAACGGGCAGTCTCGGTAAGGAGAGGCTCTAAAGCTTAATGAAATACTTGGGGAGAAGCAGTGTCCTCTTTCTTAGAAATTCTTTTTCCAAAGTGCTGCTGTAACCTGTCTGGTAAGGCTAAGCCTGTAGTAAAAGGATGCAGAGAACGAAACTGCAATAACTGAGAATGCATAAAAGCTTAATTGTGTTCGTTGTCTAAAATAGTAGGAGCACAGCTGAGGCCCCTTAGGGGAGGGAGATAGGAAGAACAAGGTCTTCCTAGATCTGCTTGGGGGTATCAGCAGGGTAGCTTAAATACCATCATGAGAAAAGGTTGCTATCTAGGCAGGATCTGTATGCCCTTCAACAATATGGAAGGGCTGAATGGAATGTTGCTATGTATTATGTCCAGACATTTTTTTTCTCTCTATGGAGACAGAAACGCTCGTTTTGCATTGCCATCCTGATGTCTGAGGTCTTTAGCTTATTTTAATATTGTCCTTGGCTTGAATTGGGAAGTTGGCGTAATATAATTGTATATGTATTTTTTTTTTAACAGTGCCTTGAAACAAACGTGAACTAACTTATGAACTGTCAGTGCCAATCTAATAACAGGGCTTTAATTTTTGTATCTGTATGTAAATAAGTATGGCCCTATAAAACTGAACAATGTAACATGTCTTTTTTCAATCCTGTGTTATGAGAGTATGTTTGTTAGGGGAAAAAAAGAAGTTCACTGCAAGCTTCAAAAGATGTCCTATTAAATATTTCCTGTGTGGGGCTTTTTCCCCCCTTAAAAAAAAATGCACTACTTGGTAACTTTAAAATAAGGGATGCAGGAAGAAACCTCTTGTCTCCAAAGTTTCTTAATACATTTTCTTTCCAAATTTGTTCTAAGCTATTTCTGTTTTTTATTTTCCCACAGCATTTACTTTCTCTCTGATTCACCAGTGCTTGGTTTTACTAACCTCATGGTCAGAAACTGAACCTTCTGAGAGGTGGCTAGGGTGACGAAAATGTCTTGAGAGATTAATAAGCTGGATGTGGGAGAATGAGTTGGCTGTTCAGCTAATATTAAAAACTTCCATTGTTTTAATGCAAAAATCACATGAGAAGCTTTCTCGGATTTCTCAGCACTTGTATCTCCAAAGGTGTCTTCCATTTTGCTTTGGACAGATCCAGCATTTGTGATGACTCTGGAGAAAGGGATGAAAAGCTACCCAAAATGATTGGTTTAGTTCAGGAACCCACGCTTCAAACAGAAGGAGAGTCGCTCAACAGACATGCGTTGCCAGGAGTAAGTGCTGACACAGCCTTTCTTGCTGTCTGTAACTGATAAACATATATGCTTAACTTGTATATCTGTGAGCATGGGATGCATGGGGATTGTAACTTCTAAAGAAGCCTTTGAGAATTCATGATAGTCTAAGAGGTTTTTCACATGGGAAATTTAATATGAGTATCTTCAGGTTTCAGGAATATTTCTCTAATTTAGAAATGAACAAAATTCTGTATAAGAGAATATTGTTGTTTTGAGTTTCAGCAATGTCCTGTCGCTCATTCACTGTATAACCTGGCTAGAACGCTGAGGCTTATGCCCTGGTCTCTTTTCTTTTTTTTTTTTTTTTTTTTCCTTTTGTTTAAAAACAAAATTGTGGTTTTCTCTACCTTCCTAGGGACCATGTGCATTTTTACACAAGTGCTTTATGAAAGTAATGCTGCTCTTCACATCCACATTTTTATGCTTGTGCTGTTTGTCATTTAACAAATATCTACTCTTATACTTCTGCCTCTTGTATACCTGAGGTTTATTAGAAGGTAGTTACTCTGTGTTATCCTTGCCTTCAAAGGTCAATTAGTCTGTTGTGAATATGAAATCTCTTCTTATTGAAATTTGTAGCAGTGTTTCAGAAGGAAGGGGAGAAAAAACAAACCCGTGCTTGATGTAATAAAGACGAGTTTCCCCTTAATGCCTTAGGTTAATGCAACCGAACAAGGCAGAGTGCTTCACTCATGGTTGTATGAAATCATGAATGTATTTGGCTGTTTGGAAGGGCAAGCACCTTAGCAGCGGTATCTGCGGTGCACAGTTGCTGGGACTCCTGTATGTAGCTGTAGTCCTGAAAGGTTATAGGCGTTTTTTTTTTCTCTTGGTTAATAGATACCCCAGGGGAAAAATCTTGAAAAAGCAAATAGAGCACCAAAGCACTTCCTATAAACTTCACTAGGCCTGGGTACCTAATTGCTCTTTCTGCTTCGGAAAATTTGGGGAGGGAAGAAAGGAGATGATTGTAATAGTTTTTACTACCATATACAGCTGCTGGCTTTTGTCACTTGCTAAAACTGATCTGGAGGTTATGCAGACTTTAAATAGTTTTGCTGAAATCTAAGTTAGTGGGTAGAGACTCATATCCAGCAAACAATACTGGTATTTGTCAGATGTTAAAAGCTTAGTTAATTGGGTGATGGGTATCCCTTGTGGAAATCCTGGCAATGTAAACCAAGATTTTTGGAGAGCTGTAAGGGAGGTCTGGGAGGACTGCAGATGCTGCTGGAATTTGGGCTCTTCAGGGTAACTAAAAATCTACCCAGGTAGCTTTGATTTGGCCTTTTAAGTCTTACTTGCAGAAGAACGAGCCATCTAAAAATAATTGCTCTGCCTGGGAAAGAAGTGTGTTGTTTACCTGTTGGATGCCACACCCAGAGGTGTCTCTTGCAGGTGCTAAATCTAATTGGGCATGTTGCTGAGCAGTAATGCATGGGGATTTGGTCTGTATGCAGGGGAAAACGCTAGGATTCTCGCTTGAATAAACTGCCTTTTAAAAAGCCCTGTAATTACAGTCTAAAAGTGCAGCCTTGATAAATGTGTAACTAAACTGTTTAGCTTACTGTTTCAGTATAACTAAAATACATAGTGATTTTGTTCAGCTATATGTGTCACTTGGTATTTCTCAAGAATGTCAACATTCTCCACAGCCCCAGGATTACAGCATATTTTGTAGAAGCACAGGGGCAATAGGAGGAGGCAGCAGTGCTTAGGATGCATTTATCAAAAACTATTGCACTGATGACACAAAACACAGTTAACCATCTTCCAAAGACTGGAAGGAAACAAGCTCAACATCTCTTTTACAGCTCTGATGGGCAACGTAAGTCCCAGAGTGCTCTTCAGAGGAAGATCTGAACTAGTGGGGGGGTTGGCCATAGTACTTGACCTGTTTTGGGAAAAGTATTGTCAATAGCTGCCCATAGTGGGTTGAAGAAAATCTAGTGCATAATACCAGTTGTAGCTTATCTCCTTCTCTTAAGTGCAGTTCGTCTCGCTGTGGGAACCACCTTATTGCTTGTATTTTCAACCATCTTCTTCCCTCTGCCAGTTGTAGGGAGTTCTTCCAGTCCCAGAGCCTGCTCTTCATAGGTTAAAAACAGAAGAGCCTTGGCAAAGAGCGTAGCAGTACTGGACTGGCTTAGGAGAGAAATGTATATAAGGAAGAAATTATGTATCTTTAATTCCAGCTGACAGATCTTAAAATCATTGCCCTTTAATGTTTAAAAAAAAAAACCAAACCCAAACAAAAGCACCCCAAAAACCCCACAAACCACCCCCCCCCCAAAAAAAACCAACCCCCCAAGAACCCGAAGAAAGCTGTTTGAGTTGATCAGTTATTCCAAAAGCCTCAGCATGAATCTCCTCTTCCCTGACGGCATGAAAGGCTTTTTTATAAGAGCTGTTGCTCTTGTCTTCAGACTTGAGCCTGACTTTCCTGCTCTGCTCGTGGCGTAGTCGGCTGCTCTTCTGTTGCTGGTGGGAGCCCCACTTGTTCACCACATCCCTAATCACCATCAAAATGCTACAGGAGTTCCTTGGATTTGTGCTGGATCTGTCTGTCAATTTTCAGACTGTTTTACCACAACTAGCTCCTTTCTGACTTCTAGCTGTATTGGCAGAGTATTTTGACATGGATATGTGGGTTCAGTCCTAGTTCCTGTTGAGTGACTTGAGTATAACTTCAGGTATGGTAGCTCCTTTCAGTAGCACTATTTGTTAATTGATCTGCTTTTCTGGTGCAGTCTTTTTTTTCTTTTTTCTTTTTTTTTTTTTTTTTTACTTTGAGGGAGTTATTTTTGCCTGCTTATACTGCAGTCAAATTCATGCCTGTATCTGTTTTCCAGCCACCCACCTTCTGCTAATGGCCCTCAGTTGTGTGAAAAAGTAGACGGTCTTTACTTTGAAAAAAGCCAAGTACAGGAAGTTCTTGATGACTGTTCAAGTAGGGGATGCTCTTGCGTTTCTGAGTCAGTGCTGAATAATCTTTAGGGGATGATGGTGTTGCAGATGAATTGGAATTACTCAGTTGAGGAGGAATAATCTTATTTATTACAGTCTGTGTGCTACTGCATATGAGGGGCTGTTGATCCCAGCTGTTCCAGTGGAGGCAATGGGAACTTTGAGAAGTTTAGAATGAGAACCATGGTTCAAAGCTAGTAGCTGAGCGTTTTGGGTGGCATTTGGAGATGTATGAACCTTGTGCTTACAATTCCACTAAAAGTTACTACTCGAAGTATGCAATGGCATGGAAGCTTAGCCGCCAGTTATTATAGTTGAGGGTTAAGAGCTGCATCATTGATTCAGTGACTGATGTTCTGGGGGATATCCTGCTCTAGATATTGGAGGTAGCAAATGATACTCCATTGGTTTGTTTCAGAGAACTGACATTTTACAGGTAGAATGGCTCTAGACAGTGTTTTAAAACTTTTTTTTTGTCAAAAGATAACGGAGGCCTACAAAATAAGAACATATTTCAAACAGGTAATTGGGATGGTCTGATCTTGCTGAGAAAGGGAGACCCTGCCTGTTTCATTGTGCTTCCCCTCAAGATTGTTGGACCCCTTGCTGAACTGGCAGGAAAACACTAACCTGATGAATAAAAAGTAAATGTTAGGTTAACAAATTTATAAATGCTAGTGTTGATGCAGGGAAGGGGACCAAACAGTGCAGGTGGGTGCAGAGGGTCTGGATAGGGAGTAAACTGTCCCCTTTAATGCAGCTCTTGGTATCAGAACAGTAAGTCTGCCCCTTGTCACCGGGGTAAAGTGAAAGTTTGAAATAAAGAGGAAGGGATGCTGGCTGGGGTAGGGGAACAGGGGAGAAATTAGTGCTCGCCTGGTAATTCAGCAGGTAGAACTTGTGGCTTCCTTTATGTGGCTTTCTTTGAAAGTAACTCTTTCTGTGTCTCTTTTAAGTATTACTTAGTGATTACTGATGCTTTGTTATTTAGGTTTTTTTTTTCCTCTTGGTTGTTTCAGGTGGAGGAGTCCACAAGTGAGAAGCAAATAAAGAGCCCTCTTCTATCTTCAGAAAGAAAACCTGTTAAGCTACTTAGGAGCAGGTCTTTAGAAAAGTCCTTGGACCTCAATGAGAATGAAAATCTTACAGAGAAGAGCAGTGCCTCAGATAGTGAAGAAGGTAAATAACAATTGGGAGCTGAAGACAACCTGACTCTGGTGTTCCACCTCACTTGTGGAGCAAGTTAGAGAACTTTCTGATGTTATGAAACTTGTTTGCTCATTTGTTTCACAGAATTGCAGCAAAAATATCTTTGTATCTTAGTTTCTGAGGAGGAAAAAAGTTCTGTTGAGGGTATTTAGAATGAAAAATTGGTTTTGCTTTTTCTTCTTTCGGTGGGTAAAGAGTTGCTAACAGCTTAAACTAAAAAAAAAAGTTTCTTGACAACATGGTGGCATTTGTTCACTTTCAGTGCTTTCTCAGGCATTTCAAATACTTCTTTGTTTTCATGTCTTGGGAACTGAGAGGAAACATTTCAGATTGTTCTTCAGTTTCTGAAAGATTCCCCCCACCTCCTCCTTTACACTTCTACTTTAAGTCATATGGGCTTCATTGTTGTTGAAGGAGTAAACTGAGGAACTCGCTGAAAGTTCAGGCAAGACAACTTCCCAGTGTTCAGGAGAGTATTGTGCGTATTCTGAGTCTGGTCTAAAGATGAATAATCTCAACGTGTACCTTGGAGCAGATCACACTGTGTGCCACCAGAGTTAGTATCTTGATGGATCCTAATACACCATCCTCATAACTCATACCTTGTTACCCAGTACAAGATGAGAAGAAACTCGGATGCCACAGTAGTGTAGAGATTGTAACTTGGCTGTTAGGTGCTTTCTTTCCTCTTCTCACTGTAGGAGAGAAAAGCATAGCTGTATGTCTGAGGGGTTTTGGTATAAACATTTTTGCTGTGTTCTGGGGAGACAGTAAAAGCCGGAGTGTGCCTCCTACGCAGGCTGGATGACAGTGAGACTCGTGCTGAGGTCTGTGGGTGCTTGTTATGTGGTCCCACAGTAGCCTCTGACAAGTTCTCGCTCTCTAAGGTGAACTTTTAATTTACTGTGGGGAACTTTTCTGTGCCAAAGGGCCATAGTTGTTCAAACAGTTCACTGAAGCTGTGGTGAATGTTCTGTTAAATATCCCAATTTTGGACTCTATAAATGCTTTTAACATAAAGTGTGCACAACCTGGATTGGTTCCAGAGTTGTATGGTGATGTGCAAATGAAAGGCAGAAAAGCTCAACAGTCACAGTGTGCTCAACGGCTGCTGAATGTTTCTTTCATACACAAGGAGATAACTTACCCTCATCACCTCTTGGCAGGAATAGAACAGCTCAGTTAACTGAGGCCAGTTCTTAATCTAGCTGAGAAATTTTACATCTCATCCTTTCAGAGTTAGCAACTAAGTTGCTTGAAGGTGTCATTGTGTTGGGATCGCTGAGGTGTCCAGGAAAGCTTTACAAAGTCATGGATTGGATTGGCTGCCTGCAAGTTGTGTTTGTTGCCTGCTCACGTACTTTATATGCAATTAACTTGCCTTTCGCTCACCCAAACTGCTTCTGTGTTCGCTTGAGTTCAGATTCGACTCAATGCATGTCAGGTTGTATCATTTTTGTGAACATACCTACTTGAACAGGCTGCTGTTCATGCCATACTCCTACACACTTAACAAGCTTCACAAATTAATTGTTTACTTCATTACAGGTATGTCTTTTAGAGCAGCAGAAAGTTTTGGCCTTTGGATGGTTTGGGTATCTTGTAGTTTTCCTGTCCTCTTAAGTAACATATCTCTTCTGTCCTGGATTTTATGGCAAAGGTCTCCAGTGAAACCGAAAACAGTCCTGGTGTCTTTCATGCTGCTGTTTGCCAAAACAATAGTAGTAAATACTCCATCATCCCTGCATTGGTGATGTTGAGTAAATAAAGCATATTGAACTGGAGATGCTTCTTTAATAAAAAGAGAACCAACTGCATGCTACTTTTCTTACTTATCCTCCCTCCCCCAAGACTAGTCTTTTTTTATTCAGAGCAGGATTTTCTAGTCTCACAACATTAATCTTTTGTCTCTGATTCCCTTCTTCATGCTTAGAATTTTTCTTCTGTTTCTCTGTCTGTTTTCCATTGCAGTTGCCCCATACTCTTACAAGGTGAATTCCTTCATGCAAAAGAAACTAGCTTACCTACATGGCAAAGGTTTACCCATGCGATTAATTTCTCTTGTGTCCTCTGGCTCGTACTCAGGCTGCCCATGGAGGTGTCCTGGCAAATAAGGTGAGGGGCGAGCTCAAGACTGTTCTCCAACTCCAGGTCCACCTGACACACGGAAAGCTGGAATGCCAGAGCCATAGCAACACTAGTTCCCTTGCCCTAAGCAATTCTCACATTGCTTACTTGGGGGGATGGGTGTGTGTGTCTCACTGTGCACCATTGGCCTGTTGATCTGCATCTGGATGCTTTGGTTTGGTTTCATAAATTGGAGTATAAATCTCGAGCCACGACAAACTTTTGGCTAAGCTAAGAATTAGTATTTGCGGTCTTGATTCTAGATTTTAGGAAACAAATTTTAGTTCAAACACAGAATATCTATTTGCAAAATAGAGCCAGGAGATTCTGAATTTCCTTAAATGAGACTTGTATGTAGGATTTGTTGTGGGTTTGTGTTTTGTGGTTTTTTTTTGTTTTGTTTGTTTGCAGTGACAATGTTCAGCAGCATAAAATAATTCAAAGAAAGGTGCGAGCAGGGAATTGGCAAAGTCTTTTCTGTTAAAAGCTTTACTCTGTATGGGGATATCCTAAATTCCTGATCTTGCATAACTTGACAGACATACTGTATTGTTTCTATTTGTACTAATTACCTTAAATGTGTGGTCTGCAGGAGAGCATAACTGCCTGCACTGTAGTGCTGCGAGATGGGTACAGTAGTGGCTTGACTTTCCTTGCAGGTGGGGATGGGATATAAGAGGTAAAAATGTTTGAAATGCAGGGTGGTTGAAATTACTTCAGCTCTGTTTTGGTGGAGTTTTGCCCCCTTAAGATATGAAATTTTGTCCATACAATGTATGTGAGGCAGAGTAGCCCTGTTACCTTGTTGGCATTGTAATCAAAATATTGAATGCACATGTTTTGTTGACTGTGTAAGTACAGTTTATTTGTTGTTTTGGGGTTTGGAGGATGTATGTTTGAGTTATCTAAAGGCATAAAATTTGGGATTTTATTGTGCGTTTTTTTTTTATCTTGTGAACTAGAAAAAGCTAGTATCGTGACAGTACTCACTTGGTTACCTCCTCAAGTTAATTTTATACTTTTAAAGTACAGGAGTGCTTTGATAATGGTTAATGTTGCTGATGCAGCCTTTAAGTGGGTTCTGGAACATGCTCGCTCTAGGAATTGGCTTCATTGACTTGATTTCAGGTGTATCAGGTTAAAGGCTCCTTACCTGCATATTCTTCATGTAGTGTGCAGTTTTTCCCCATCCCTGGTGGCACAGAAGTCCTCAGCAGTGGATTTGCATACATACATGGTTTTTTCCCCCTCCTGATCCTCCCTCTACTCTGTGGAGTGGAAAAATCAGCCATCTTATTAATTTGTTTGATAGCCTCTGCTCTTATCAGTTCAGCTTTAATTTGTTTGTGGTGTGCATTTAGCTTCAAGCTGTTAGTTGTTAATGGGAATTTTAAAAACAATTTCTTTCCTGCTCCCTTTCCCCTCCTCCAGTTTTCTGTCTTTCTCTTACACTGCAGATGTTTTCAAACCTCTGCAATCACTGCTGTATAATGGTATTATAGTCAAACATTATTTCATAGCTTGCCTTGCAGCAATGAAAGTGACCTTATGAAGTGCAAGGCAATGGTGGGGGAGGGAACAGACTTGCTGTCTTCAGGCTGAACCAGGATACTCTGGGTAATATGCTTACTTCTGGATTTTTGGGTCCCTAGGGATCCTAACCTGAAGTCTGAATAATCTCATGTTCTCTTATCAGACAATAGCTCCAATTCATCTATACATATATTCAGGCTAAGAGAGTTAGTGGCTGATAATTTCATAGTGCTGAGTTGGAACAGCATTAAAAGTTAAGGAGTTAAACTGATATCTAGATACCTGCACGAAGCTTTTCTTCATAAACAGTATTTCTAAGCTAGTCCTAGGTAAAATGCTTGATGTTGTTCTAGTATCGAGATAATAAAAGGCAGGTAGGCTTACCTGTGTGAGTTAAACCAAACAAAAACAATAGACAAACACGCCTGTTCGTTTGTAGCAGAGACAATTGGTTAAAGCTTTCTGTTCTGTTCAAAATGCAAGCATGTAAACTGTACGCTTATTCTTTGCTATGCTGCTGTTTCTGCTCGCTGCTTCATCTAGGGTTTCTACAGGTAAATTCTGAGAAGCCCAGATGGAAGTGACTTGAAGCTTGTCAAGCTCTTGATGTGTGCAGTGACTTGCTTCCACAGATGTGAAACTCAAAGCAGCATTCATACATACATGCACCTTCCAGGCCTATCGTCTGAAAGATTTCCAGGCTTTCTGGAAAACAGCTGTTTGAATCCTAGCATCTAAAGTGTCTGAGGGGCCTGATATATTAACCCAGTTTCAACTTGGATTTTCTGAAAATACCGCTTTATGCAGTAACGTGATTTTAAATCTGTTTTTTGTTTCAAGAGCTGAGAGGGATGGTGAGTAAAAATGTATTTCTTAGTAGATACTCTGATGCACTTGGCACTCTCGTTGGCGTTTTGTTATTAGAGATATGACTAGATAGCTGATTTACCTACGCTATTTCTAATGGGAAATTTTCTATAGACCCATGGATGCTCTTGCTTAAGACTCAGTACAAGGAGGACAGACTTCATGCTTGAAGTCGGTAGCAAGGTCTGCACATTTAGGTGATAGTGCGTGGGCTTTGTGCATATCATAAGTGGCTGTGGCTTACCTAATTACCTCACATCAGCAGAAACACAGTAGCTGTCCTTGGGCATTTCAGGTGAACATAATTTGTATTGTTTAGCTAAGCCTCGCTGGGGCATAAGTAACTTGTATTATTTTGTATTTGCTAAGACATATACAAATAGCTGTCAAAACTTATCTGATGCATAGTTACTTGATCATGTATCCAAGCCTTTGTATTTTATTTATTCTTTTAAGTGGTAGCAGATGCCTTGGGCATGTCAAGGTTCAGCTGAGTAAGGCTCAGAGTAACTAAGTTTGAACGACGTGGTATCTGACTCCATGCCTGTTAGCTGATGCCAGCAGGCAAAGGGGATGTCGGCATCAATACCTGAATCTTCCTGTCTCTTGGTGAAAGAGGAAGTGAGGAGTGCACTCTGAGAAATCTGTGATGTTGGTGTCTTGTTAGCTGAGGTCAGACTGCATTTTGCTGGAATTAGGTTCAGCCCCGAGAGGAAGTAGAGTGATCATAAGCTGAAAACCCAGGCTGAATTTCTGGCTTCCCACAGAGTGTTTCAGCACAGCAGAATCTGCATTCTAGCATGTAATGACTGCATATTGTCTGGTTAAATGGGCCTCTTAAAACATGTGCTTGCTTTTTGTCCTACCTTGCAATTGTATAGACTTGCAATTGCATAAGCAGAGCATGATGTGGGAAGGAAGCCCACCTCTTGTGCAAGCATGAAAATATGGCACTCATGCTTCACTTTTGGCGTCCTATATAGAAACCTGGTTAGATCAAAGAGAACATTTTTTGGAGGCAGATATATAACAGGGACTTTAGCAGCCTAGAAGCAGTAATAGGGCAGAAGTCTGCTTGGAGTCAGAAGTGGGTTTCGATGGGGACTGTTGTGTTGTGGTGTTTAGTTGCTGCATTTGCATTTATCAATACTGACTGCCACCAAGCAGTAACGTTTTAAGTCCTATAATCTTAGCCTATAGGCAGCTTGTCAACTACAGCTTGATATGCAGGCCACCTTTGCACTGGTGGCTGGCACTAACCTTTGCTAGCTCTGAGCATTTTAGTTGCATCGGTTGACTTCTGCCTTCTGCTGCAAGATTCACTTTCAGGCTTCTTGTTTCATGTTAGTAATGTGTAGGAGAAGGGCGTGTGTGTTTGGTTTTTGACGATTATAGCTTAGGGTGGACTTGTTTCTAAAGCGTAAGCAGATGGAGTTGGGGTTGACAGAAGAAACTGCTTGCCCTCCAGGATTATAATTCTATCCCTTATCTCCTGGAAGAGTGGCTGAGGCAACCACGAAGCTGAGTCATGCCAGCAACCAACAAGAAGCAGAAATAGCAAGGATCAGTGCTGCAGCTACAGCATGCCACTGGGTGCTTGGTGGTTTTGAAACAGGGAACGGCGATTAAGCATCTTGGTGTATTTTTCAGGACTGTAAAACGGAGCAGGGTACCTCTTGTGTTCCTGTTATAAATAGGTAGAGAGGTAGGAGCAGTTTGAGGAGCTGTCTGGGAATTTACCTGGCCTCATAGACTATGGACACTGCCGGCATTACAGATGTTAAAAGCAGAATTCTGAAACTAGCCACAATAAGAAACCTGCTATGGTTTTGCTGTCCTGCTTGCTCTGCGCGTGCCCTTTGTACAATAGGCATACATATTAGTGAAGATCGTGGTAACTTCTTACCTTCTCCAGTCTTTGCTGTAAGATTAGTAGAAAATGGAAGGCAAAACTAAAGGGATGGTACCGTGTGATGTTCATTTACCAATTTATATTTGCACAGGGAAATGGGGGGCGGGGATGGGAAGGGGGGGGAATGTGTTTGAAGATCAGTTCTGGACTTTGCTCCTGAAGGTAACCTACCTACCAAATGATGTGCTGCTATCGCTACTGGGTTTCCGAGAGTGAGAAATGAATGCTGGTGCAAGCTTGGGAAGGGTTTGAGTTGTAACAAAGCTTAGAATATTATAAAGCTTCTTCATAATACTGTTCTGTTCCTAACTTGATCTCTCTGCCTTTCCTTAGCAGTGAAGGAGACTGTCCCTGAGAATGATCTCTATGGGAGACTTTTTATAAACAGAGTTTTCCACATCACTGCAGACAAGATGTTTGAAATCCTTTTCACCAATTCTCACTTCATGCAGAGGTTTCTCAATTCCAGGAGCATAGTAGGTAATACACTCTTCTCCCTTCTGTCCGTGTTGCAAATTACCTTGAAAATTTCAACCTCTGGGAAACATTAAATAGGGCTAAGTTGAATTTTAAGTTTCTCCTTGCTTTAAAAGTATTTCGAAACTTGAAATTTTCACTGAGAGAGGATATTTAAAGCTAGCCTGTTGTTTCTGTAGATCAGTCACACTTTGGAGTAAAAACCTCGTTTCAGTGCACTACAGAACCGCACCTGAATACCTGCATTTTGGGTAGGCCTTTAAGTTGGTGCATTTTGTGGGGTATTTCTGATTGTGTCCCAGAAACAGTGAAATTTGTGTGGCTGGCACATGGGCAAAATCATTGCATCCTAAACGATACTCACAGGCTTTAATTTTCTGGATGAGTAAATTTTATTCACTGAGATCATAAGGACAGAAAATTGAGTCAAAAAGGGTAATATTTATTCAGTGTCAGCTTGGAAGGCACAGTGGCAAAAGCTTTTGATAATGCTAAGTGAATCTATTCAAGTTTAAGCAGATGGGAAATTACATATTTTCATATAATTGCTTACTCTATTCCCCACCCTCAAGTCTCTTTCAGTAGACTGGTTCAGCTATGTAGTGCCTCACCTTTGTTCATCAGTGAACTATTTTCTGTTTTTTCTGAAAAAAATACAGCCATTTGGAGTTGGTTTTCTCACCACCACTGTTCTTAAACTGTTAAGATATGAAAGGGCAGAGGTAACGCCTTTCAGGTAATCTGCATGTGAGACTTTGCATAATTTCTCATCCAGATGCTGTATCAACCCCTTGGAATAGAGATTCCAGTGGCAATCAGTTGAGGACTTTGACATACACTGTAACGATTAACAATCCACTTTGTGGGAAGTTCACGACTGCAACTGAGAAGCAGGTACTGTGTGCACGCACGTGTCTGCCTGGTGCCGTTTTAAGGCGAGGGAGAGGTCAGCCCTATGGTCTGTCAGAGGTCTGACCATGGATTATGGTTCACCAAGCTGAATATGGATCTGCAGTTTAAATGTAGCATCTCTAAGGGTAGCTTGCTGCCCCTCTCGCCATTAGTGTGCAAATGCTGATGAAATCAGAGGCTTTCTAACCGTACAGATGCCTGTAAACTTCTCCCACAAAGCCTGTGGGGAAAAATATTTACAACTCTTACGAACTGGGAGGTGAAAAGATGTAATGAAAGGCCTTCAGTGTCAACTTCTGGGCTCCCCACTATGAGAGAAAGAGATGGAAAGAGTCCAGTGAAACACCACTAAGATGATTACAGAACTGGAGAATCTTGTGTGAGAAATGGCTGAGAGCTGGGACTCTTCAGCCTGGAGAAGGCTCAGCAGGAGATCTTACAATATATAGTATCTGAAGGGAGAATGCAAAGAAGACTGAGCCAGGCCTTCACCACCAAAGGCCACACCTTTCAGTGGTTCCCAGTGTCAGGACCAGAGGTGATGGGAAGAAACTGAAACACATGTGGCACCCCTGAACGTCAGGAAACACTTTTTACTGTGAGAGTGATGGAGCACCAGAACAGGTTGTCCATAGAGGTTGTGGTGTCTCCTTCCTAAGAGGTATTGGAAAGCCACCTGGACATGGTCCTGGGCAACCAGCTCTAGTTGGCCCTCCTTGAGCAGGGTTCTTGGACAAGACGACCACCAGAGGTGCCTTCCAATCTCAACCATTCTGTAATTTTGCTTTGGGAAGGGTCTTACAGGTCTGTCTCTAAGAAGAGCTGTGATCAGGAGTCAGTGGCCAGCCTTGTATCTGGTACTTGAAATGGCACTGGGGAAGTACTGCCGCTGCCTGTGTTGGCTCTAGTGGGAGGCATCTTCTTTTTCCCCACCCCATCTACACTTGCTGTTCTTAACCGCATTTTATTGTGATTGTTCAGGCTTTCTCCTTACTCCAGTTCACCTGGAGTTGATTTAGCCTAAGGAATTCAGGCAGAAAGGTGGTGGGTTGGTGGTGAGGGGAGTGGGACCCAAAAAAAGCAACCAGATACCATGAATATACCTTCTCATTTTTATTTTTTTTTATGGTAGATCCTGCATAAGCAGAGCCAGAAAGGTCAGTCTTATCAGGTGGATGCTGAGGTACTGACCCATGATGTCCCCTACCATGATTACTTCTACACTGTGAACAGATACTGCATCAGCCGCACATCCAGTCACAAGTGTCGATTACGGTGAGCCTGACTGGTGCACAGTGGGAGGGGAGAAGCCAAGGCACGTATGTTACGGGTTGGTGAAGTGTGCTTATCAAAAGATCTGCCAACAGCGTAGAGAAGGTCAGTTTCTCTTGAAGTTGGGGATCTCTTCTGAAAAATAAGCTTGGTTTATCTCATCACGTGTATGCTGTGCTTGGGTCTCATTAATGCAGCGATAAATGAACTCTTATGTTGACTCTGAGGTACAGAACTTGTGTCCAAGACTGAAGTGGGCTCTGACCACCTTGCGTTTTCATGTGCAGCTGGGTGAGTGGGATAAATTGGAACTGCCCGAGATGTTTTGTAACAATTTCCCAGATACCCTTGTTAAGGGCCTGCAGGTGAGGGTGATTTCACAGGAAGGTGCAGGGAAGAGGGAATGTACCTACTTTTGCAGGGAGGGCACTGGAGAAAATTTTGACTTCATTATTAAACTCTACCTAGGTAGGGGAGTCTTAAAAGGCACTTCCCTTTCCCTTCCCACTTGTTGAAAACACCTGAAGTGATGAAGTTCCATGTTCAGTGCATTTGTGTTACTTTCTGACTGTAATCCTTGGTAGGTTTTGTGCTCTCTTTAGTAAGGCCTTTTATTTCAAACTTCATCAGTACCCAGGAAAGGTAAGCAAGCCTGGATTTTATCCTGGTTTATCTCAGGCTATAAAAGTGCTGAAGACTCCCTCTCTGCTGGGAGAAGGGAAGAGAAAGGTCCTTGAAGAACTGTTCTGGATGATATTTTTTTTTTTGAGTCATTCTTCCTTGTTGAGAGCTGTATTTATTTTGTGTGAGACACATAGTAACCCTATGGTAAGAGCAAAAACCTAGGTTTCAGTATGGTGTATAAAGCATGTATGGAACAGAAGGTGCATGATGGTGTTACAGCTGTCTTTGTACTGTGTTTAAAATGGCTCAGAAGCTATTTGAATGATGCTGTTTGGTTAGACTAGAAAGACAGCAGGCTTACTGATTTGGATGATTATTTGAAAACACTGAAAAAAGCGTATTCTAGGATGGTCAGCATTCTTGACTTAAATCAAAACCACAGGCTCTCCTTTTGTCCTTTATGAAACGCTTTGGGACTCATTCAGCTGTTAAAGCACCCCTCTGGAGGGTTCTACTCCATTTTATTTTTATTCTGGAAGCATTATTGATTAGCCTTGACCTGGGGAACATGAGGTAGGAATGCCACTTCCCCTCTGTCACGCTCACAGGAAGACAGGTTTTAATTTCTGTCTACCCAGGGTAGGATCTAAGCACTTGATGTGTGATTGGTGATAATGAATTTCACCTGCTGCCACTGCGATGCCTGTGTAATCCATTGTGTATACACACAGAGTAAAAAACAGGACTCTGATCTGAAAGCCTGAAGCTTATTTTAAACATGTTAAAAATGAGAACACTTCAGAGGAAAGAAATTCTCTGCTAGTCTGAGTGTGAAGGAAAACACCAAAATGTTTCCCATAATTTGGACATTCTGATGTGCTGAGGCTTTAGCTAGATACCTTGTCTTTGCTGCTGTGTGTCTCTTGCCTTGCTTCAGCATCAGAGCTACCCAGGTGGAAAGCCAAGGCAGTTCCAGCTGGTATCTCAGTTTATGGATGTAAGCTAGAAGCCTCCTTCTAATGAGGGATTTCTGCTATCACTGCTACCTAGAAGAGCACACTCACTCTTGCATTCTGTTTATCAGGGTTTCTGCAGAAGTGAAGTACAAAAAACAGCCTTGGGGCCTTGTCAAGTCTGTAATCGAGAAGAATACCTGGGGAGGCATACAGGAAAATTTCAAACAGCTTGGTGAGGCATTTTCTTCTTTGTGCTGGAGTAAGAAGGTTACGTTTCCTACGTATGTTTTCATGTCTCTAACTCTATTCCTTAAAGGATGGTTTGAAAAGGAGGCAACACCAGAGGAATCTTGAAGTCAGACGTTCCTGACGTCAGTGTATCTGCCAGTTTCAGGGTGTAAAAGAAGCCTCGTGGCTTCATGCTAATGAGGAGCTCTTGTATACTTTGTCATAATTGCTTTCTGAAGGAAACATGAGGAGCAGTGGGAAAGCTGTTACTCTCAGCTGCATGTGCCTATCTTTAAGCAGTTCCTTGATTGTGGGTATGAGAGGAGAAGCAGTGGCACTTGGCAGGCTCCCTGGCTGTGTCTGTTAACAGCCTGGCCAGCCGTGGCTGCAGGCTCACAGTCTAACACAATTCCTAGTCTCAGTCTAACGGTGTCTTGAAGTGCTGCCTAACGTATCGTTAAACAATCCTGCATAGGCTGGATATACACTGTATCTGAAAAGCGTACAAAGGGCCCTCTAGCAAATAGGACAGCAAATCAAGGAGTACATCTACTAGAAGGTGTGCTTACTCCTCTCACTGCCACCCTCCGTATCTCTCAATTCAAGTCTTCAGTGCTAGGCTTTTCAGCTTTCCTTTTGAAAGTTTGGTAACCTTATTTTTTTCCGCTGTAGAATCAGATCTCCTAATGGAGGAATATGCAATTAATCAGTCTATAGAAGACTCTGGAAAACTAGTTGCCCTGAGACGAAGACGACGCACTTTACACCGGAGTCTGGCAGAATCACTTCCCAAACGTTCTTCCCAGCACTCTTCTGGTGACATGGGAGTGGAGTCCCAGAGCAGCATAATAGGTAGGAATCTTTATATCGAGTCTTTTCAAAAGGTGTGTTCAAGAAAGCTTAACTCTTAAAGTAGTGCATGAGTGACACTTGCATGTATGTTACACTCATTGCCTTTATCTAATTGGTGTGATAGCAGATGCTTTAGTGTGTTTGAGCTTGCATAAAATAATTGGAGCATCCGTAGTTGCTTCTATGATGAGTATATCATAAAATCAAACCTAATCTCACCTTCTGTTTTTAAAACAAACAAACAAAAACCAACTAAAACCCAAAATGCTGCACTGTACCTGCACAGGATTGAAAATGAGATGGGACCAGAAAGAAATTTAACCTGACTTTTGTAAGGTTGCTGAAAAATGGCTTGATTTCTCCAAATAACAGCACGCTCCAGTCATGAGCTGATTAAACTTTGTCACTCACCTCTTGGACTTTTAATCTCCTTGTTGGGGTGTTTTTATGCTTCTGTAACTTGTGGGTCACTGAAGCATTTCTTACAGTTCCACTGCCCCTAGGTGTGACAGGCTTGGTCACTAGCATATACAGTATTAGCTACACCTACAGAGATGAGGAACATCTGTGTGTGAACGTGTAGCAGAGAATGGTGGGTTTCATGCCACAAGATGAATTGTACACGCTGAAGTAGGAGCAAGTGCTCTTTCCTAAAGTGGGAGACAACACTGAGTATAGTACCGAGAGAACATCTGGATCACCAGCATGTGTAATGGGCTGTTCACCTAACTGAGGTTACTTCCTGATTACTTAATTTTGCTACTGCTGCTCCATGTTTTCAGGTGAGCGTGTCTCTGTATACGCTATAGCGTTCATGTATGCCCTTTGCCCAGGGCAGGAAACACGAATGTAAGGAACTGTTTGAGAGGAACGGGTAATTATATTTAAAGATCAGCCTGCCCACTGTGGTAGGTGATCGCTGCTCCGTCTGGAGAGGACACGCACGCTTCCTCAGCCTCACTAGCGTCTGATCTCTGTTGCTTGATGACTAGGAGGTGCTCTTTCAAAAGTTTGTCTTCAGGTCAAAATATAAACCAAGCCAATAAGGATGGGACAAGTTACAGGAGAAGCTCGTTTGACACTAGTTATCAGAAAGACTAATAGGGGCAGAAGAGCAAGCAAAAGAGCCATTTTGCAGCCTGTCTCTGCTTGTGTGTGGCTAGCAGCGTATGTGCTGAATGGGTGTTGGTAATGGATGGACTGTAACCTTCTCAGGCTGTCTAGGTTTAATGTGAACATGCCCCAGTGCTGTTCCCCACCCCCCGAGTACTGGGGTAGGGAGAATCCTGCTCCTGCTGGAAGAGCCTGACTGTCCAGCTGACTTATCTGACATGACTGCAAAAACACGTCTGCGAATGTTGGAGATGATCCTGTGCACCCACATGATCTGGTAGTTGGTTTTTTTTTCCCCATCAGCAGCTGTTGAGCTGTTCTGTGTTAAATGTTGGGCACTGACATGTATCTGCAAGCATCCTTTAGAAATGTGCTTCAGTACTTTTTAACCTCCTTCTCTTCCATGCCCTATAGGAAGGAAAAGAGATGCTGTAAGTAGGACCACCACGATCATTGTAGTAATGAGTGTCTTGTAAGTACTCACTTGCATTAAAATATGGTTTGACTCGAGCTCATCTTGTCTTTGTCTGTCTGTACCTCCCTTGCATGTTAACGTTGCATGTAGCATAATAACCTAATTTGAATGGAGCACCCTGGTATAGGAGGGGAATGGATTAACTTGTGAAGTGACACAGAATGAAAATGCTGACTTGCCAAGCTAGTCTGCCTTGCAGATTTACTTAGGTCTGATCCTATTACAAAAGAAATATCTAGAATTTACGCATTAAAACACAAGTTTTAAAAGTTCCAACAGGAGACACTGTTGTCATTCCTATTGGTTGCTATTACATAGCTTAACGCTTAGAGTTGTCTGGATAGATGTTTATTTTCAGTATAGCACAGCCACAAACCTTTGGGGTGTGTTTTCCTTCCAGAAGGCTTCTCTTTCCTTAGCTGTTTTTAGCCAAGACATTGTTTCTGTATCATTGCAACAGGAACTGTTACAGGACCTGATTTTTTTGTTCTCTTCTTTCTACAGTTTGCTGCTCTTGGTCTTGCTGAATATAACACTGTTTTTCAAACTGTCAAAGATAGAGCATGCAGCTCAGTCTCTCTATCATGTCCAGCTTCAGGAAGAAAGCTCTTTGAAGTAAGTTGAATTCACAGACTTTGCTTTCTTTCTTTCTTCCTCAGCTTATGTGAGAATCTGATCTAAAGAAATGCATTTTAAACAATCAAACTTGAGGGTAAGTTTTCAAAAGCTGCTGCGGCTTGCTGCTTTTCTGTGGTCTGTGCTGATATCCAGTGACATGTCTGACTACATCTTGCAGAAATAAATTTCTCCTTTGACAAGCTGTTTTTTGGGAGTGTTAACCTTAGCTTGCATATTATCACCCTGCTGTGACTCATCTTCTGTGAATATCGTAGTGCTGATCGCAGAACCGAAGCATTCACTTCATCTTGGGTGAACCAGCATGGTCTCAAATGTAATGTTAACAATTCATTTAGCTTTTTTAGCCTGTTCCTGTGACTCTTCTGCTAAATCTCCTCTCCCCCTCAAACTTTTGTGTTAGGGGGTGCCTTTTGTATTCAGACACGTGAAAAAGGCTCAGATGTTGCTTCCTCTCTCAAATATGTGATCAACAAGTCTGAAAACCATAACCTGATCTTGAGTATGGAAGTGGTGTGGTGACCTTCCGTAGAGATTATCTCAGAACTGATTAGAGTAACTTTCTTCATAAGAAAGATCTTGCTTTCTGAAGTGTGAGAACTTACGTTGTAGACTTAATGCAAGCATGTTTGTTCTTGGTGGCTGTTGTCTACAAAGGTCTGAGGCAGTATCTTCAAGGCAGTGAGGATCAAAATTCACCTGCAGGCAGCTTTTTATGTGGCTTTTGGAAAAGGATGCTTTTAGCAGTGGCAGAGCAATGGTTGCAGAGAGCAGTTGCTTTTAGAAAGGCATGGAGGTGCTTGTTTCATGTTTCTAATGTGATCTCCATCTCTTTCAGCATATCCCCAGAAATGGTATCAAAAGAGGAGATCCCTCAGTATGATAAGGAACAGGTTAAGCATGTGAAGGGAGTTTTAAGAGACTCAATTGAAATGCTTGAGCAGGTAGGTCTGCCAGTCTTTCTTGGTGATATTCTTCTTACTCAGCAACTCAAGCTTTCTTTCTCCCTTATGCCATCATAGCTTTTGTTTGGTGTCTTCTGGTGCTAACTAAAGTTTTCTTGACTCCTTAACCTGTTTTGTCCTAGGCTTCAATTTGGCACATAGGCAATGCTCATGTTTCTGCTGTTTTGGGTTGTGGTGGTGTGTTGTGGTTTTGTTTGTTTTTTTTTTTTAACTAAGTTTAAATACTCATGTCAATTTTCTTAAACCTGTCAAGTACATGTATTGATGAGATGTGTTGATGCAGTTCTGAATCTTGACAAAGCTAAGATTGGAGTAATTCAAAACAGATCCTCTCTTCTAAGAAGACTCAAACCACAATTTTTAAGTGTTTGCGCATGTCATTATGAGGCGGCTTCATGCAGGTTTATCCTGGTTTTTGCTCCTCTAGATATTGGTGAGAGTTTCACTTAGCCTTGACATCAATGGGCCACCTAAGCTCCAGTGAAAAATAAATACATTCTACAGACCATATGTTTCTGAAAGGTTCCATGGCTGTGGAGTTAATCCTCCTTAGTAACTTACACTTCCAGGCTCTTCATACCACAGATGATATATAAAAAAAAAAAAAGTTGAATACTGTTGTGTTTCTCTGATCCTGAGGTCCAGGACTGGAAAACCCCTAGGCTGAAATTTCAACTCAGTAAGTGAAGGGACAGTAAATACTTTTTTTTACTTATAACCTATGAATGTTCTGATTTTAAGTTCTTTTATTAAATCCTAAAATGTGACAGAAGAAATTATTAGATTAGGAAAGCTGTGGGGGAGTTCACATGTACCTCTATCCATCACCACTTTGCTCTGTGTTCTCCCACACAGTAAAGGAGGGTAGAAAAAGAAGCCATTTCTTACATTCCTTGTTCAGAGGTGTCTCTGCGCACAAAATTGCCATTAATCTATTAACCATTTTGATCACAGCTTGAAAAAGCTTCCAAATGCTGAAAATTTCACTGTAGAAATGAATTTCCTGGTTTCCATGCCCTTTTCATTTTCTCTGCTTACTACCCAAACAATTACTAATTCTGAAGTGTTAAACTGTTTTTTGAACACGCAGAGTGGGGAAAAAAAAAACCCACCAAAAACCCAAACCCCCACAACTTTAAAAAAAAAAAAAAGTGAGAATTCAGTCACCTTTTTCATCCCAAATAACACATGGAAATAATAACGTGTCTGGAGGTCATGACACATCTTAGTGCCTGTTACCTTGGGTTTTCTGACGGTTGTCAATCTAAACATTTTGTGCACCAAAATGCACTGGAAAGGGCCAAGTATTAAAAGAAAATTCATGCTTTGCTGCTGTATTCCTTAAGAGTATTTGCTATGAACATTTAACTGTGACTAAAAATGAGTGGGATGGCTTTTTTTCTGCACTGTTGTCTGGTGAGGTGTTAAGACTTTATCACACTGGACTGTTGGTAATTACGAACTCCGGAGTGCAGCTGTTAGAGCACAGCACAGGAAGGCAACTGCTAATAGAAACGGGGAAGGAAATTGCATGAAACCCTTAAGAGAAAAGGAGGAGGGAGACATTGTTTTGCTGATGTCCTTCACCCATGCAGGAGACTAACCGAAGTAATTGGGTGGGGTGTGATGGTTGTATCTTGGCAGCTGAAGATCTCCCTTTCCATGCTCCAAAGAAGCTTTGACCACTTGAACAGGACACAGAGCGGCAAGACTGAGAGTTAATACCCACAGCAGCCTTCCCTTCAAGGAGTCGGAAGAACGGCTCTGTGTCTGAGGACTTGCGGGGTAGGGATTGTCACTGTCACCTTCGGACTCTTTACCATTTGGCTGAAAAGCTGCACAGAATAAAGGTTTCTGGAAGAAGTAAGTTGGGTTCTGCATTCCCGTAGCGTGGTGCTCTCTCCTGCCAGCCCCGTGTCCTGCAGAGTCTCGCTCGCCCACCGGCAGCGCAGGGCTTTTGGACCCCAGGCTGCGTGTGCTGCAGGTTAAGGGAGCTGCAGGCTTTTGGAGGAGGGGAGAGCACCCTCAGCAGAGCGGGGTCACAGCCGTTTAGGTCAACCTCCAAAACTACCATCAAGCAAAGAGTGCTGTGGAGAGAAGGCACAGGCAGTGGTTTCACAGCCACGGCATTTTTAGGTGCGTGGGGTTTTTTTTGTTTTTTGGTTTTTTTTTAGCCATGGAGACCCTGTAAAAACAAGTCACCGTCTTTAAGGATGAATATTTTGAAGATTAATTAAGCAAACAGGAAAATACTGGATACAGCTCTGCTACCTCTCCCGCGTGCCGCCAGCAATGCAGCCTGCTTATGCCGTGTGGCTGTAGCTCTCCCGGAGAAATTCCAGCCCTCGGTCTTTTCCCTCCGGCGGGGGCTGCTCAGCAGCTCCGGGGCGCTGTGCCCGCTGCCGGGGCGGCCCCTTCCTGCCTTCCCGCTGCTTCGAAGCAGCTTGAGGGACTGAAGATGAAAATAACGCAAAGCGAGGGAAGCGGCACCGTCCCTGAGGGCTCAGGGGGCGCGGGGGGGGCTCCCCGCGGTCATACAGCCTGCAGCCCCGGGGGGTGCCGGGGTCCCGGGCCGCAGGGCGGCCACGCGTGTCGCTGCTCCGTCCCCTCCGTCCCGCCCGCGGCGGGGAGGCGGGGCGGGCTGGGGACGACCCCGCGGCCGCCACCTGTTGCGCTGGCCCTTTAAGGCAGGTGCCGCCGCGTCACGGGCAGTCCCGCCCCCCCCGGGCGGGCATTGGGCTGTTCCGCCGTCAGGTGGACGGGCCCGGGGCGGGGGGGTGTCCCTCGCGCCCCCCCCCCCCCCCCCGCACCCCCGCCGCGGCGTGGGGCGCGGGCGGCCAATGGCGGCGGGGCTCCGCCGGGGGGGCGGGGCGCGAGGTACCTGCGGCGGGGAGGGGGCGGGGCGGCGGCGCTGGCGGGCGGGAGCCGCGTCCCGCGCCCCGCGGCGGCTGAGGGGCGGGCGGCGGGGAAGGGCGGCCATGGAGGAGCCGCTCTGCTGCTGCGAGTACGTGGACCGCAGGGGCGAGAGGAACCACCTGGCGGCGTGTTGCTGCGACTGCGAGGACCTGGACGAGGGCTGCGAGAGGTGAGGGCGCCGCCACCCCCGGCGGGGCCGCCCGGGCGGGCCCCTGGCCTCGGCTGGCGGGAGGGAGGGACCCCGGGGCAGCGGCGCTGAAGGGAGGGCAGCGGGGGGGTGCGGGTCGCCCTCGGGCAGCCGGGCGGGGGCCGGGGAAGGGCCGGGGAGCGCGGCTGCCCGCCCGGCCGCCCGCCAGCCGGTGCCTGCGCTTCCCCCCAACAGGTGGCTGACGTGCCGGTCGCTGCCGCCGGGAGCTCTGGGGAGAATCGCCGACACGGTCGCGGACCGGGTGCGGGTCCCCTGGTTCGCAGGGGCCGTGAAGGTCAACGTCAGCCTCGTGCCGCCGCTGGTGCTGCTGCCCGTCTTCCTCCACATCGCCGCGCTGCACTTCCTGCTGGGGCTGGTCATCCTGACATCCCTGCCCGTGCTGGCGCTCTGGTATTACTACCTCACCCACAGGAGGAAGGAGCGGACTCTCTTCTTCCTGAGCCTGGGGCTCTTCTCCCTGGGCTACATGTACTACGTGTTTCTGCAGGAGGTGGTTCCCCGCGGCCGCGTGGGGTATGCCCAAGTGGTCGCTCTCACCTGTGGGGTAATTCTTATGCTTGCAGCTCTGTCTCGAGCCAAGAAGGACCCCGGCTACCTCCCCATCCCAGCAAGCAACGAGAAGGTGTCGCACCAGGGTTTGCCCAACAAGAGTGTTAGAGGGAGCTCCAACGGGCTCCATGGCGTCACCTCCTCAGGAGCCGCTAGCAGCCGTGCTGTGAATGGGGAAGCCAAAGGCTATTCCAGGCTGTCAGCTGAGGAACCAGAAGGTGTGAAGAAGGACTGGTGTGCTAAATGCCAGCTGGTCAGACCTGCCCGAGCAGGGCACTGCCGGCTCTGTGGCCGGTGCGTAAGGAGACTGGACCATCACTGTGTCTGGTAGGTTTTGCACTGCTGAAGCTATACGTGCCCTCTCTTTCAAGTTCTCTCCCTTTTTAAGTTAGCTTCTTGTTTTTACAGTCCCTGTTGAATGGGGTTGCTGTTCTTATGTGCAGGACCTGGTGATGTCCTTTAAAACAGTAAATGTGCATTTACTGTATTAAAGAACAATTTAAAGAACTTTGTTTCTTGTAAGTGGGTTGACTCGATAGCTGATAACTTCTGCAGCGTACTTCAGAATTGCCTCTGGTTCTCTGCTGGTTTTCATTTGGGAGGATTTTTTGGGCCTGTGTTTTTGAGTGGCTTTTTGTTTTATTTTTTAGGCTCAGTCTCTGGAGCACTAGCAGTCTTGCAGTTAAATTGCATTAGTGCTCTCCTGGGGCAAGGGAGCCTAAAGCTGCCTGTCTGCATGCAGTACTGGAACCAAGCAGCAGCAGGGTATAGATGTGTCTCAGCAAAGGATACCATACTTGCTAACAGTTTGAGGCAAACAGTCTACTACTGTTGCCCTACTGGTTTATTGACTTGTGCCTATAACCTTTCCGTGAAAAAGCTATAAAGCTTCTTTGAATGTATTTCAAAGTTCTTAGCCTGTGTTGTATAGAAGCACCTTAGAAATTAGGTTCTCTTGACAGCTGGGGGAGGGAGCAGGAAAGAGAAGCCAGTTTCTTTTCTTTTTAAGCAAAGTATTCTCTTCTTTCCTTTTGGAGGATTAACAGCTGTGTAGGGGAGCAGAACCATCAAGCATTCATCCTTGCACTCTCCTTCTTCATGCTCACCTCAGTGTATGGAATTACGTTGACCCTGCACACCATCTGTAGGGGCCGAACTCCGTTTGTGGCATTGTTCTACTGCCCTGGGGCCTATTCTGACTACAGGTGAGATATTTGTCTGGGAGAGAGCTGGGGTGGGAACAGGCTTGGTCAGGCAGCTTAGTTCCTGTTCCTCATTCTGTGCTCTAGGCCAGTGGTGTTGGCTGTCAAATCTGACCAAAAAGTGCTCCTTAAAAAGCTCTGGAAAGCAGTGATGCATTACTGCTTTTGCCAAGGTGTGGAGCCTGAGACTCGGGGAGAGATCACCCTTTATTTGGAAGAAGTTGTTGGAGGAGCTGGGATTTGAAGTGCGTCTATTTTGTCCTATATAGACACGCCCTTAAATTTGTTTGCCCCCAGGTGCAGGTAATGGTCTGAACAGTCTGGAATCTGTGCTGTCTCTTCCCCTCATCCCTCACTGTTTATCAAGGGACTGTCCCACTGAGTTATCTGCTTAGAACAGACAGCGTTAATGTCTGGCAGGGAGGGCGGTGAGGAGCATCAGGCATGAGTTCAGAGACTAGCGCTACCACCGATGGGCAGAGTACACTAGCATGAGTGACTCTGCCCTCATGATCTGTTGAGTGTGAACATCATTGTGTCCTTAAATAAGGACCCAGTACTTTTACAACAGAAAGAGTAAAGAGCTAGGTAGTGCAGTAGCAATGTGCGAGAGTAGCTCTGGTAGTGCTAAAAGCTCTCATTAAGTAAGCCCTGAAGCCTTAATTTTGAGAAAGCCTTCAAGGATTATCTGATGAAAGCAGCAAAGTGAGATCACTGTGGCAGATGTAGACAGGGATTTGAAAGGATAGTGATTACCAGGGACAGTCATGCTAAAACAGCTGCTCCAAAACTAAATGGCTTCCTTCCCATCTTTTTCCCTGCTGCCAGCTCTGCTCTGTCGTTCACCTGTGTGTGGTACTGTGCCATTGTAACAGCTGGCATGGGATACATCCTCCTTATCCAGCTGTTGAACATCAGCTACAACGTGACTGAGAGGGAAGCTCGGCTGGCTCTGCGGGACAACACTGGGCGCAGGCTCCTGGGTGGGTTAGTGATAGACACTGGCCAGTATAACAGGGGTTTCCTATGCAACTGGGGCCATTTCCTGAGCCTGGGGTCTTCTCCTCCACAGCGCTCTGCTGAAGACATCGTGTGACACCTTTTTCTGTCGATGATGTTGACTGACTTTCTTTAGCAGGGGAACGGCCCCTTCCACTAGGACTCCCTCCTCCCACACACTTCCTTTGTGGTCGGTGTATGGGTTGCCTATCCCGTCACTGACAACATCAGAGGCTTTCCCAGGCAGAATGGTTCTTCGTGTGCTGGAAGCCAGCAATAGGATGCAGAAAGCAGTAAGCCATATGCACAGACCTAGAGAGGAGGAGCCTGATGCTTTTTCCACTGTCGGAAGCTTTGTGCAGCTCAGCTCGGCAGGAAGAAGAGCACAAGGTTTTGAGAACTTGAGTTTTCATTAGGTGTGAACCCTGGCATCAAGAGGAACCCACTGCTGGACTTCAGAGTGAGCACTGGCTCCTGCAGAGGTTAAGGAATCCTTGGCTCGTACCTGCATGTGGCATTTCAGAGATGTCAGGAGGGCGAACAGATAACAGATGGACCGCTGCAGAAGCCAGGCTCTTTGGCTAAAAGAGACCGTCTAGGCAGTCGCTGAACAGCTCCCTCCTCTCTGGTGCATTTTTAATTTTTATTTTTTCCTATCTTCTCTTCCATCCAGCTATATACATGCTTGTACTAAGTGCCTTTGTGAGCAACATTTCTGTAGGACTCTGTAAGTTCCCTTCACCTCTTAACCCATAAAGTTGTTATTCCATCCCCATCTGTCCGACCGGGTGAGAAGACACTGTCATCTTCAATCTCATCGTTCTTTCTGCAGGCTGGGTCTGTGTTGGTTTGAAGGCTTGGCTCATCTCCCTCAGAGTGTTTCTGCTCAGATTATGGATTGTGACAGGAGACAGCAGGTAACTATAGCAAGTAAGGAGGAGACATGTTGAAGCAACATGTAACAGTGGATGCTGAGGGGGAAACAAGAGTGCTGTCTGGTGTAACTGTAGCTTTATGGAAACTACCTTCCGCTCTCCGGCTATGGGAGAAGGGAGCCTGTGCGAGAGCAGACAGTTCTGCTAATAGCATTTTTGGTAGGTAGCATCTTGGTCTGTTGTGTTGCTAATAACACAGTGATCCTGTCTCCTCTCAACCCAGTCACTGTGGAGCTGCCTTACTGTAGATCTGCTTTTTCAAGCTAGGAAGCCAAGGAACAGTTCAGCCTCTGCGTATGTAGGGAGAGGATGTGTTGGAGCCATCTGTTTCTTGTGGCAGATGACCTGAGCTGGCAGGTGAATGAATGTATTATGTGTTCTGCAAGGATGCCACTTGTTCCTCATCTGCCTGCAACTGTACTATTGCCTGGGCTTGAGCTTCAGCTGAAATACCAAGGTTTTGGTGACGATGGTTTCTGGTTTGTGTGTGGGGGGTCTTTTTTTTTTTTTTTTTTCTTCTCCTTTTTTTTCCCCTTTTTGTTTTAAACCTTTTGTGTATGTTGTTGGCCCTTCAGTAATGTGAAAGGTCTAGCTGGAAAAGCCTGGGACCATGGCACAAGAGTTGGGCCTGAGATGCAGAAGCAGATGGAAGAGCCTTGTTGTAGCTACTGACGTTTTTAGATGTGTGCGCAGCATGCGCCGATCATAGCTGTGATGATCTGATGCCGCTTGTGTGGCAGGCAGCTGGGGGATGTTGGCTGAGTGATGCAAATGCACTGTGCGCTGCTGTGCATTATCTCTGAAGGATGGTGCCTGGTGCCAAAAGGTGAGAGGGTTGAGGGTGACTCTTGAGATCGCTGCCGTGACATCCTGATTATGTGTCCTTGTTTAAGGTGAAGAACCTGTCCCTCCTTGCACTGTTTGGTTTCCTCAAGTGGCACTTTCTATAACCAGCAGATAATTGAGGAGCAGCTGTACTTGGAATGTGGCTGTGCAGAAAGTTACTGAGTGTCCCTTATCTCCTCTTACCTCTCTTCATCCAGTGAGCAATCCTTTATATGGAGGCAAAGGGGACACCTCTCTTGCTTCCTGCCTCTAACCAAACACACCAAGATGTTTCTGGCTGCTTCCCTGGCCCTAGTGTGAAGAAAAGACACCCAGGCAGACTGTGCTATCTGTTCTTCTGTGACCTGACAGTTTGGAGCTTGGAGCCTGACCCTAGGAGTTTGAATTCACAGAAAGACGTTGCCTCCACATGAGTTGTCTGTAAATGTTCCTATGGCGCATAGGCGTTCTGTGGTGCTTGCTGAGATGAACTGGAGCTTGGCAACCCTGGAGACCAGGATGCTGTGGGCTAGCAGGTTTGTGATCTTCTCAGATCTCATCCCGCTGGCACTTGGGAAGATGAAGGCAGAATGACATCCTGGGCTAAACGAACCCCTGCAGTGGAGGTAGCCAACTCCTCTGTCCCTGTGAGCTACGTGGGCAGAAATCCTGCACCCGTGAGCTGGATAAGCTCTGGGAGTGTTCCCAGGCTTGAGGTAAGTGGTTTCTCAGCGTCCTGCTACCCCTGGCTGGGGGAAAGCAGCGCAGAGCAGATCGCGGGTCATTTCCCTGGGATTGCCTGACCCTGTTGGGCTCAGTCTCCTACGGGCAGAGACTGGTCACTGCTTTGCAGCCTGTCAGCGTAGCCTTATCCCTTGTCTCTTGGTGAGCTCTGGCATGGGAGATGTCATCTGAACTGCTTATACCGAGACCCTCGGAGTGGTGGCCTGCCAGGCAGCATGGGCTTTGGGGCATAGATTAGGAACAAAGGGCGCTGGACTAACATAACCGTTCGCTACCTTGGTCAAGCCCACTCCAGTATTGTGGGGGTGAAGTGCTAAAGTAAACTTTCTTTTTGCACTTGCTGCAGAGGGAACTGGAACCATTCAGGACGCGAGAAGTGTTGTAAGGCTGGGTATTTTAGGAGGAGGCTGCAGTGCTGATTCCCCAGCCAACGGGAAGTTCGCAGGGCTGTAAACTGCATAGCAGTGGTGACTTTTTCTTTAAGGACATGGCTCTTGTTTACCATTCTGGCTTCTTCCCCAGAGGACTTACCTTGTGAATGCCTTGGGAGATGGGAAGCATCAAGTAACAGGATATCTAAAAAGCATCTAAAAGGGTAGAGGAGTTGCGAGCTTCAGATACATACTTTGGAGCTTTCCTTTTAATAGCCCTAAGAATTAGCAAGACGCCCTTGAAGGGTAACAGTCCCTTTTGTACTTGTAGCAAGGGCAGACTGTTGTGATCTCTTGTGCACTAAAGGGACAATTTCTTTTCCAAGTATTTTCTTGCCGAGATTGTTGCTGGCCACACTGGTAGAAAAATGTTAAAACCTGGGCATCAGGTCAGTCCTTGGGCTCGCTGTGTTAGCAGCTGCCTAGATCCTTGCTGCCTGGGTGTTGGAGCAGTGGGAGCAGCCTGCCTTTGACAGGTGACTTGTGGTTCACGTGTTGTGGCCTTAAGGTAAGGACCAGTGCTGGACCAGTGTCTCACCTGTAAAACCATGTGCAGGTACCTGGCAGTCTAGAAGATGGTAAACCAGTAAAACAGTACTCTGCTGGCCCTTGGGAAGTTTCTCCCTAAGAGAAGAGGACCTAGAGCTGGTCAGAAGCAGGGAAGGATTTTGGTAATAGCTAGCCTTGAGGTTTCTCCGCCCAGACTTGGAAATTAGCTTATCCTGCTTTAGCCGTGACCTTTTAAAAGGTATTTGTTGTTTCACAATTAGTGTGGACTTCTGCAGGGCAACTCTTAAAGGGCCAGGGTTCTGATGTTGCTGCTGTTGTAGTGTTAATGCCCCCCGTGTTCAAATGCCAGCACCCTACTGTTTGGTAACTGTAAGAACTGTGCACCATTAGAGACACCCTGTAAACGGTGGCTTGGCACTCTTTAACTGTGTCTTCTGACATTGTGCTTTTTTTGTAGGCAAGTCACAGGTCCCCACATTGACTGTTTCTCCATTTAACTTGTCCTCAAATGACAAAAGTCACTGGTGAGCCTGAGTTGGCTCTGCTTGTGACTCCTAATCGCGTTTCAGCCGTCATGCTATGATGGTGCTTTTTTTTTCTTCAAAGTACGTTGCTTTCAAGTGTCTTAATGAAACCATTTGCTGTAAAATGTCTCCTGAAGATAAAATGGGTACTGCCTCACTGCCTAATGTCTTAATAATGTGCTTGGTTTTTTCCTTCTATATGAATGTATATTGCCTCATTAGGGCAGGAAGTGTGTGTGATTATGGATGTGTTTTCCTGTATTGCTTTCAGTGAAGAACTCTACAGTTTCCTAGGATTTTCTTCTGCTATCAGGATGTTTGTACAGCAGAAATCTTCCTGCAGACAGGTGAGGTTCTTTCTGAAATGTGGGAAGTCAGCCTCCCAAGATCTTGTCTTTATGGAACTTCTGTAATGATAATGTGAAGAATGATGGGCTCTGGAAGAACTGTCTGCCTTGGAGAATGGGTAGTTTGGGTTTGGGTTGTGGGTTTTTTTTCCACTCTAAGCTTTAGGAAGAGAAACTTTGTGAAACATATGTGAGCTTTGTTGAAAGGACTGGGGGGGTGTGTGTGTGTGCGCGCGCGCATGTGTCCATTTTGCATCATATTCAGTGTTTCCAAATGGATGCAATTATGAATCAAAATAAATTATTAGAAATGATCTGTGGAGTGGCCTGTTGATTTATGACAACACACTCAGCCAGGTCAAATGAACAAAAGCTGCCATCATCTCATGGCTATTTATCTGTGAGCTGAACTTGGGAATAAGGGAGCAACAGCCTACGGAAAAGCTAGGAAACAAGTGCTCTTCCAGTTCAGCAAGAGTTAATTTTTGGGTTTGTTAGTTCTCGATAGCCTGGAAACTAGGGATGTTCCCCCACAGTGGGGATCTGAACCAGGATCTTGCATCCCATGAGCAATCAATCCATTATGAGTGGCATCAGGCTCCCAGCCTGTTGTCCAGTGTCTGGCTTGCCCTCCTACACTTGCCCACACAATAGATCCAGAACCCCTAAAAGGAACAGTCTCTTAATTTAAACCCTCTTCTAAGCCATGTTTGGAAATGATGTGGATATTCTCTGTGCAGTGGGAAAAGATGTAGCCTTTGATTCTGTTGGTATATTGGGACATCTGCTGAAAGGCAAGATGACTTTCAATGAGTAGAATCACAGGTGCCTTTTGTTCCCAGAGCTCTGCTTTGATTTGCCTGGGTGGTACTTGCATCTGCTGTTCAGCTGTTTCTCTTTGAGGATTACTTTGCACTCGCTGACAACGAGGACCTTGCGGTAGCAGTGAGCCGGGCTTGTAGTTAGGTGAGAGCGGTGTGTGCAGAAAACGTGTCAAGACTTCTCACACGCCAGCAGCCACCAGCTTCGTTAACTCCAGTGCTGATGACAGGGTCACGTGAGACTACTGCCTCTCCCCAGCTCTTATTTTTTTTCCCCCCTTGCGGCTTGCCATGTCCCCCCGCACAGCGGGAGCATGCCTGGAGTGGCAGCTGGTGCTGGGGAAGGCCAAGGTGTGCTACTGCGGCCGGTGTCCGTAACAGGCCGGCCAAGATGCGAGCTGTGGATCAGCCCGCAGTGGTGTGTGGACCCGTCCCAGGCTAACTGCAGTCCCCAGCTACAGTCTCGTTTGCCTGGGAGGAGGCAGAGGGAATGGTTTAGTGCTTCAGGCAGTGTTTCAAGTCCAGTTTGAGCTGGACCTTGGAGGCTTTGAAGGACTGGTGTACAGATTCACCGAGGAGAAGATGTTTTTGGTTGAGGCCTTTCGGAAAGCATGCAGGAACTCTGGAGGGCAGGTGTCTGCAGGGGGTGGAGTGGAGGGGGAAGGGGAGTTTGCAGTCACTTCTGCATTTGCTGTTGTACCGAAGTGAAAATCCTCTCTCCCTCCCTGTGCAGGAGAAGGAAAGTCTGGCTGTGCAGCCACCTCCCTCTCTTGCTAAGAAAAGCAAGGAGCTGACAGGCAGGAGCGTGCCTGAGCTGTGAGAGTGTGGGCTGATGACCAGCATTAAGGCATTGACATCTGTGTCTAACCAAGCACCGGAGCAGGAGGGATGCTTTGGCACAGCTGCAGGCTGAAGCTGTTTCCTTGGTCTAACAAGCTTTTCTGTATGTCACCCTCCTGCTGGGAAATGTTTGCTGGAGCTTTAATTTGCAAAACACTATCATCATGCCAGGGATTTTAGGGGTGTCCTGTGCAGTCTCTCAGCAGCAGCATCAGGCACAGCCTTGCTTCTGCCAAGGAGGCAGGAGTTGTTTCAGCCAGGTGTGGACTGAATGGGGAAGTCGAGGGGCTTCTCCTCTCCCCTTTGATTCAGACCACGTTCAGCGTGCATGCGCCTGATCCCTCAACGTCATCCCTGTCCTTCAGCTGGATCCAGCTGAGGCTTCAGCTCTGTGCTAGCACTGCGTTAGCAGTAGGCAAGGGCAAAGGGGTGTCAAAGCACAGGTCCTCCTGGATCTTCTGGCTTCTTGCTGCTGGAATGTCCAGCCAAACGGTGTCTTACCTGGAGAATCAGTTTTTCAAGGCTACTAAGAATAGAAGAAAACCCTTGAAGGTGAGAGTTTTGGAATCAAAGGCCGGTTTCTAAAGCAAGCATTGACAGTACTTCGAGTTCTTTGGGGGGGATTTATAATCCACATAAGCAGTATTATTTTCACGGATGGCGAGTGGGAGCTGTGAGCCTCGATGACAAAATGTGCAACTGTGGCATTGCTGGGAAAGAATCTGCAGTTCAGTAAATGGGATACTCCCCTGAGTAGCCAGTGGTTTGGGGCACCCTTTCAGCTGTGAGGTGCAGATCCAACACCTGCTCAGCCTGTTGCTGGGGCCAAGACCAGGCTGCATGTGGGTGCACCCACTCTGCTGCTCTGTATTCCTGCTACTGTCCTTACAGCTGCAGCATGTCCTGTCTCCGGCTGGCTGTAACGCTTCCTTCTCTCTAGCTGAGAAAGGATATGCCCTCACCTCTCATCCTCTGGGCTGCTGCCCTCCTTAGGCCGTGAATCCAGATGGATGGTGGGCTGGAGACTTTCCCTGCTGTTTGTTGCCAAGCCTGGGTAAGGAGGAAGTCAGCTTGGGAAAAGGCCACCAGTACTTGGGGAGCGTAAGAGCTAATTCAGAAGTGTTCCAGGAGCTCGTTAGGCACTA
Organism: Falco naumanni; assembly: GCF_017639655.2. NCBI lineage: Eukaryota > Metazoa > Chordata > Aves > Falconiformes > Falconidae > Falco > Falco naumanni. The sequence continues at coordinate 6,555,923 of NC_054058.1, read as the reverse complement.
CGTGGGAGAGGCTTCCAAAGGGAGAGAGTGCGCTAAGAGAAACTGGGTTGCTGCTGGTAGCACCCAGCGTGGTTGCTGGCTGCCCCTGGGTTGCCGCTGGTAGCACCAAGTGTGGCTGCTGGCTGCCCTGGGGTGTCGGTTTGGTAGCTCAGCCCCCAGCCCCGCTCCTCCCTGCCTCTTTGGCTCAGTCCTCTGCAAATGATGCCACCCTTCTGCAGTGCCGGTTCTTTCCTGCAAGGCAAGTTATTCGGCCCTCTCAGCTTATCGCTTCCTCTCACAATCTGCTTTTTAATGCAGCCAGATGGTCTGTGCTCGCCCACACTCCACGCAGGCACCTTCAGCTCCCTGCACTGGGATAATGCGCTCATCTGACCTGCTGGTGCTCAGGTCTGTAAGCAGCCTTTGGGAGACGTAAACATCCATGGGTTGTAGAGGATGGCAGTGGGGGGTCACCTGGGAGTGACAGTTGTCTTCAGATCTGTGCCGAGAGTCTTGCCTGGCTTTTCTGGGCAGAGGGGCTCTCCGACTGCACCCCCGTGAGCTCTCTGCACGGACAAATTCCCAATGCTAAAGTTCTGGAGCCTGCTGCTGTGCTTCGGCACCTTGACCTGCCCTGTACCACTTCACCTGCAGCGCTTGGTGCCAGTCTGGGTCCCTGACGCTGGACTTCTGTCTAGTGCCACCCAGACAGCCTCTGACACAATTAGCACCACCAGCTCAGTTGTGTTCATTTCAGATTCGGGTTTATTGGAAACTTTCCGTGCATATACAGGTTTTAAAAATTACCCGATGCAACAGATAACAGTAAACTGTTTTCTTGGCATTACCCAAGTGCTCCCTGTACTGCCAAATGCTTTTGGAGAGAACTTTGCCTGTCTTGTTGTGAGGGGGAAGTCATTCCAGATTCCTGCCTTATGCTGTTGCTAAGACAAGACATGCCGTACCTTAACGGCATTACCCTGTCTGCACTGTGCTGCAGGTTAAGTTTGAACAGTGATAGGAAACTTTCATTTTAATCATGTCAGCTTTAGCTTATGTAAAAAAACAGCCTGCCTTTTTCTTGGATTTTTAGGGTGTTTTGAAGTGCTGGATCAAGCAAAAAGGCCCAGATAGACTTGCACAATACATCCTTTAATACTACAGTTAAACAGCTTAGAAAATGTTTAAATGACAAGAAGATAGAGGTTTATAAACTTGGAATTGCTGCTTGCCACCAGAATCAAAGTGCAGTGCTTGTGAGCTGGCCAGTGCTGTGAACTAGGCAGTCCCTTGAAAAAGAATCCAGGTTTTAGGTTGTTCATACACGATGCTGTGATCTGGATTGTTAGCAAATATGATCTGCATAAATAGCTTTTCCCTCTCCTCCTCCCATCCAAACTCTCCTGGCACAGTTAGCTAGAACCTGTTCTCTGGGTGGCCAAGTTCACAGTGGTGGTTAGGGGTCAGCTGACAGTCGGGTCTGTTTGCTCTCTGATCAGGCTGTCACCCTACAGAGTGCTGGCAACAGAAAAGCACCAGGTGACTGCTTAAGGAAAAACAGGTGCAGTTCAGTCCTGTGCTTCCTGTGATGGAGGAGGATTTGTGTCAGTGCTGCAGCTCTGCGTGTGGAAACGGTCTTGGCCCGAAACACGCTCTGTGCTAGGGTTTGGTTACCTAGGCCGTGCTGCCACCAGCCAAGACACTCGTACGGAGACTTCACACGAGGAGGACCTTGTGGGGAATAACCCCCTGGAGTGCAAAACAAAACCATCAGAGAAGTTTTCATATATGCTTCGTTTACGACAGCAGCGACCCCAGGGAGCTTCCTTTGGCTGTGAGACCGTTTGCACTGGACAGGACTTCCCCTTGGGTCTGTTTCAGTCAGCAGGAAAACAGCACTGAACAGCATCAGTCTTTCTGTCCCCTTTCCCAGTCTCCTTTGACTCTCTTCTGTCACGTTTGGAAGTTGGGGAGAATTTCAGCTACTCTCCTGCGGAGCTGGTTTCTCCTTTCCTCTCTCTCTCTTTCCTTTTTCATCAGTAATGGGTACTGCCTCCACGCCTTGAATGCATTCAGTGTGAGTCTCCTTAAAAAACATTGGGGACAGAAGGAACAAAGTGACGTGTACATAACAACAGGTAATCAAAAGATTAGTTCCATTTGAGGGGGGAACTCCCCTATAACAGCTGCGGGATTTGTCCTTTCTGCTGCTAGTCTGGGCTGTGACATGTTAAATATCTACATGCAGATCACTCCATTAATATGTCAATCACGCGAGGGAAAAATAACACATTGCCCTTCTCTATTCCTCTCCCTCCAGAATTTTGCTCCTCCCCCCGACAGGATTCATTAGCTGGTGTTTGCTTAGCACTCTGAAGATGAAAGATGTTTCTTGAAGAATAAACAGAGTCTCTGAAAGCAGTTTCTTCAGGAAAAATGCAGGGTCCTTTGGTCCTGACCAACTGCTTGTGAGCGCAGGCAGCTGGGCTCTTAATTCTTACCTGATTTTAATCACCCCACCAAAGGTGCCTTGCCTTGGGTTCCCATAGGGGCCATAGGGAGCAACGGTCCTGTCTAAAGAATAGTTTGCTATGCCAAGGTCTGAACTGCCCTTGGCCAGTCGCTGGGGGAAGAGAGAATGAAGAATGACAGGTGATTATGCTCCTAATATGAGACCATACATAGAATGAATCTAGTCTCTTCCCGGGTCTGAATTTTCCCTGGTTCCTTCAGTTTGATGGCTTGTTGGGTTAAATTGTGCTCTGTTCTGATCTTACTGACACAGCAAGCTAGAACAGGTTTGCTCTACCATGCAAGAGGTGAATTTAATTTAATTATTCCTCCGAGGTGCTGCAGATCCTGTTCGGGCTATGCACAGGCGCAGCCTATTCGTGACTCCATGCAGCTGGCATGCTTTCATGATGAGGTACGTGAACACGCTTCTGTTTTCTGCTGAACTTTGACAATAGTTTTTTCCTTCCTGTTACAATGCATGGCTAGTGCAGTTACGGGACAGTAAGTGAACTGGCTGCATCCAGCTCCAGTCATGATGGGTTGAACTGTCTCCTGCAGTTCTCACTGTCAAGCCAGGTTGACAGTGGCATAAAGGGAGAGCTTCCTTAAGCAGAGTTTCTAGTTGATCACCTTTGGATTTGTGAACTAAATCATCTGCTGTGGACAAAGCAGTGCAGTGTAATTCCTGCACAATCATTTGGCTTGCTATAATTGTACTTAAAAGATTTTCCTCAGGCAGCTTTTAGCAGAAGCTGCCTGGCTGGATCTGCTAATCAGCTTAGAAAGTTTCAGCTACTTACCTGCTTTCACTGTATTCTCTTTCAGCAGGTTTGAAAGTCCTGCAAAAGTTACTACTGCGTTTCATTTTCCAGGCTACATGGAAAATTCTTACCAGAAACCTCTGCTGATGTTGTCTGTGCATATCACAGAAACAAAATACCAGCAGTAAAGAACCTGTTTCACATGTTCTTGGGGAGCTGACAATTGATCTGTCAAAATTGGTCTCTAAAATAATAATCTGTAAGTTATATGAAACCTAAGTAAAAAGAACTGCTGGCAAGGGAGCGCACTTACTTGTTACTGTGTTCAGTAGCAATCTTTAGCTTCTCCCATAAGGTACATTTTTCTTCCATGATCAGATCAAACCATGCCCAGAAGTACTTCCTCATGAGGCAGGCTGCATGGAGGGCACTCGCTCTCTCCTCCAGACTGGAGAGATAATCCTTGTACTAAGGAAGAAGGACAGAGAAAGAGGAGAAAAATGGTTTCTTTCTCCCAACCCCCAGCCCAATAAACCAGAAACAGAGCAGCGCTGAGACTGTAGCAGTGAAGGGTAATGGGGACAGGAGTGGAGGAAAATCAGCAGGGAGCAGGGTGAGAGTGCAAAGGTGGAGGAGGAGGATGGAAAGCGGTGAGCTGCAAGGTCTCTGAAGAAGGGAAAGACATTGCTGGAATGGGGACAGTGCAACTCAGCAAAGGCTGGGCTGCAAGCGTATGAAGCGGCACTCCAGCGAGGGGGAAGTGTGGCAGCAGTAGCTTGCTCGGTATCGTCTCTCTGCTGTGGTGCAGGCAAACCTTTAGCCAGTTCCTGAAGCCCCGTCGCAGCAGCACGCAGGAATAGAAGTCCTCAGCCTGAGCCGCTTTCTCTGTGAGGCTCCTCTGGGTGTCCTGGAGCCAAGACACCAGGCACTTCCTCTGCAGGCCCAAGCAGTGGTGCCTTTGTGCCGTCTGAGTAAAGACAGCAGAGACAGCAGCTAGTGACTGCAACGAGCGATTACATAAACATAAAGCTACAGGAAACCGGGTACGCGAGAAAATCACCTCAGCTTTTTGGGCCCCTCAAAATGCAGATGTCTGACAGCTTGAATAACTTACAGGATAGGTTCCCCCAAGGAGGGATCAGCATAAGGAACAAGACAAGTTTCTATCAGGCTACTGCTGTGTCACTTCCAGAGAACAGCCTTTTGAATTAATTAGATGCTCAGTTTAACCTGTTGTGAATGAAGCAGACGCATGGCCCGTAACGGTTTAGTCCAGCCCCGTCCATAACGCTGGCCAGCAGGGTGGACTTTCGGAGCAGCTGCTATCCCTCTACTCCTTCCCAGCCGGAGGCCTATGTGCATTTGCTCGAGTGCTGTAAGTAGCTGCAGTTCCAGTGACTTAAATGGAAGTTTGCCAGCTTAGCCCTGGGCTCTGGCTGAATCTTCAGGATACGGCAAGTGGTATTAGTCCACCCCTGACAAGGCATGCCAGCTCAGTCATGTACAAAAATGTTTTCATTAGCAATATTCACGTGTCAAGGTCTCAGAAGCTACCGCTTGCTATTCTGTGCTGAAGATATGGCCAGGCTAGAGCAGATCACTGGATTACCACCTGTGGGTGTCCTACATCTAGCAGCAGCCAACGCTGCACCAGCAGCAACTCCAGAGAGAGGGAAAAGCCTAGTGATACGCTGGGGTTAACTGCCAGAACTACAGTGGCTTGGCAGCATCTTACTGATTGGCTTTGCTGTGGAGCAAGAGAACAGGCTCACGTCATATAACTTCAATTTATTTTTTTGGCTGTATCATACTAAACTAACTCCCACTGTGTTATTGGCATCAAATCACGTGGCAGTACTGCAGACAAGTGGAGGCTAATAAAAGATGACTTCTCATTAGATTGAAATTCGTTCCTTTCTCTGTTTGGTTCCTGTTTAATCAGCTACAAATAAGGATGACAACTTTGTGGCTTTTTGATGACCTTTCATGATTATTGTCAGATGGGCTGATTTAAAGAGCTAATACAGGTCAGGACGTGCAGGGAGAATTTCTGCTTTTTCCATCTCTACCTTGCTTAAGAGCCTATTAAGGCTTCTGCTAAGTGCTGCATCCATGCTTTTTCCCTTCCTCCCATGGCACCAGTCCTTTCCTCTCCTCAGCACTTACCACCAGGTTTTCCTTGGCTTGCTCCCTCAACCTTTTCCATGGCACCATTCCCAGTTTTCTGAGCAGGACCTTCTCATAGTGATCTCTGGCCTTTTTCTGGAGCTGCTGCTCTTTCTCCAGCATCCTCTGCTTCTCCAGCTCTTTCTACAATACAAAGAGCAGTAGTTTTGATTCAGTCTGGGTAAAAAGGATGTTAAGCAATACCAATGGATTATCACACTGGAGCTGGAGGTCCTGACCTGACAGGAAATGGGGATCTGCATCTTTAGCAGTGCAGACCAGACATGACCCTGTGTACTAGAACCTGTGGTAGAAAGCGGAGCAAATGGTCTTGAAAATTCTCATGGAAGATGATGGTATTTCTGGACATTTCCTTGGGCCATGTATGAGCACGTGGCCTTCCCTCAGCACTGCAGTTTGGTGTTACTGTAGCAGATACATAGTCTGTGGCTACCACCAGTGCTGACACAGCAGGAACCTCCTCTTCATGGGGCTTCATCATGTGGGGAGGGGAGCTTTGAGGTGGGCAGCTTTCTATGTTTATAAAACTAGACTGAAAACATGTCCAGAAATGATTCTGAGTTTACACATGGACCCTACCTCTTAGTCTAGCCTAAATAGTGGGTGTTATGAAACTGTACAATATTACTTTTGGCTGAGACTCAGGGATGAAGGTCAAACATCCTAAAACGCTTAGTCCAAGTAGAGCAGTAGTTGTAGGTCAGATTCCTGTAGGATTTCAAGTGCGCTATTTGGGTTATCAGGACAGCTCATTTCCAAGTAACAATAATGAAGTGGGACTGTTCTTAGGCTAGCTCCTAGGAGAGGAAGCTTCTATCCTTCAGGTGGAATGTTGCCCCCAATCTAACTGTCAGGCTTGTTTACTTTTAAATTGTGTGTTTGTGACTGGTATCATTGTGTATACTGGAGGGGGGATACAAGTGGAAGGAGCAGTCTGAAAGCAGGCTGAGCATGCTGCCAGTGTGGGGGGCTTATGCGGCTGTACCTCAGCAGTGAAGGCCCACCAGCTGGGCCCTCTAGTCCTGCTGATGAGACAGATAATATATACTTCATAACACGTTCAGCCCACGGCTCTTCCTCTAATATTGCCAAAAAGGGGGAAGGTGGTGAGTGGATATAGCGGCTCTGCTCTACTAGTGAAGACCTTCAGCTCACATTGGTCTGAGTGAGTGCTAGCGGGTAACGGCTCCGCTTCCCTATCCCTGCTAGAGGGGGGGAAACAGGTGAGGTGTTTGGTCACCAGCTTCTGCTGCCTTCTCTCCTCCCGTCGTTTTTCCTGCTGAGCTTTCTTTTCCTCTGCCTCTTTCCTCTGTTGTGCTTCCTCTTCAGCCTTCAGCTGGGCCTTGAAATGGAGAAAATGGAGAAAGGTAAATTTTAATTTGGTGCAAGTGACCTTTTCAGAGAACACAGACCTCTGAGCTTTCCCAGTATTCCTCTAGTATGGACCAGCACCTGAAGCTTCAGAAGGAAACAGACTTTGTCACATACTAGACATGATCTGTGTTGGACAGTGAACCGTGGAAGGGAGAGGAAGAAGGGACTGTTCTTTCTATTACATCTATCTGTCTGTCTATCTTTGCCCTAACTTACAGTATTTGCCCACTACTCCTCTAAAAAATTTAAGCCATACACCAAGTTATTCATCGATAACCTGATAGCTGAAGTCATTTCAGAAGCCCTGGGCTCTGCTCTGAAGTTTTACTTCTCCATGCAGAGCAGCATTACAGGTACCCAAACATTTCTTTCTCCAAACACTGAAGGTACTTCGGTACTGGCCATACTTGGCAAAATATACTTCTCTGAATGTTTATCTACTCCCCTTGCAAACCCCGCTCTATTTTCATTTCACAAAGCTTTCACTCTCAATGTATGTATCAAAGGCCTAAAACCCACAGGAACCATAATGCATGATTATTATGACTGTGCTTCCTGATTTCTACAACTGTGGCAACTGCAGGTGAGGAAAACTAACCTGGTGCTTGTCTGTCCACTCTGTGGTTAGCGTTCTCTAGAGCTCATTTCAGCCTCCTGTGTATGTGAGTGCACCTCTCTTGCTTGCAGAAGGAAGAAATGCTGGTTGTTTTAGGACCCCCCGTTCTGAGCTTTCTAACCTAATACAATTTACTATCAATGTTTTCAGTAATAGCTTAATGCCCTGAAGCTAAGAAGGCTCCTCTGTTAGATGTGTGTCACAGAATTTGTGTATTAACTATGCAAACATTGTCAGTATCTTCTCTCTTCAGCAGAGATTTGCTAGAAAGATGCAGGATTTTGACTGGGTGAGACTGCATGTCCTCGAACTGCACATGACCAGACAGGAAAGGCAGGGGAAGGGAAATCACCATTGGCAGGTCCAGTCGAGTGGATGTCTGCAAGCACTTCCATCCTTCCCATCCTTGGCAAAGACAAGTTACGGGGTAGGTGTTAAAAAAGTATTGGGAGTAAGGGAGGCTTTTTCCAGAATTGCAGCTGCATTAACATGAAGTGTCTGCCTGTGATACAGCACAGCTAGTGCTGTCACCATATGCAAATGCAGTATTAACTACTCCTTTTGATGTGTGCTGGACATCTGCTTTCTCACAAGCTATAAAACTCCCGTTTTATATAAAGGGCCTTTTCTTGGTCCCTAACTTTGGGGTTAAAACAGCATTTCTTGTAACTGGAATGGTGTGAAAGAGATATTTCACTTTCCATTTCCCTTACCAATTTTGCCTCTTCTCTTTGTTGCTTGGCTTCTTCTAGTTTCCTCCTCCGTTCTGCCCGCTGAGTTGCTCTCTCCTCCATAGCTATAGAAACAGAGGATGTAAGGCTTAGTGGAAACGAGCTATAGGATAATGGCAGAAGTTGGGTGAACAAGGATGACCACTTCACTCTACTGCCGGGCCCCTGTTGACCTGCAGTGGCCAGACAAAGGGACTTGCTTTCTGCTGCTTCTTATGGCTGGCAGCGTCATGAACAAGGAACCCACAAACATTTAAGAGATGACTCAGGACTACCCAATTAGATTCACTCTACCCTCCTTGGCTGACAGTCACAGCCATGAGGCTGTTATGAAAGAAGCTGTGTTCGGGGTTTTATCCTCATCTTCCCTGATTTGAGAGCTGAGGCTCAGGGGACTTGATTTGGCAGCAATTGCTAGGAGGTCTCCAGCAAGCTCCAGTTGCTTAATTATAGGGCAATTTCACGATGGAAAGCATCCCCGCCACAGTGACACACAGGTACTTGGTCCCACTAGTGAGAAACTGCTGCTTGATGCTTCTTTTGGGAGATAAACTGCAGTGTGGTGATCTTGTTGGCTATCAGCAAAGGTGTTACAGTGCTGAGGGGACCACACAGAACATGCAGTGGAGTTGAGAACCCATGCTTGCTGTTTCTGAAGCTGCAAACAAGGCACAGGCTAGAGCAACTGGTAACTGGGGGGGCTTCAGTGTGTTGACCACAGTAGGTTTCCTCAGATTCTTTTCTCCTCTCAGCTGTCGCAGGATTCTCTGTCAAGGGAAAATCATCCAGCGATACCTTATTCACTGCATTTTTTTTGGATCTTCAAAAAAAAGCACTTGAGTGCTCTGAAAATATGCTCACTGTCTCTAAGGCATACAGTTCAGGCAAATCAGAGTTGAGTGATGGCTTAGACTAGGTAGCATCAGAGCTGAACACAGTGATCCCAAAACTGTTAAAACATCACAATGATCATATTCCAGACAATCAGGACCACCCCCTAGTTGATACGGAAGGACATGACCTAGGGATATAACAGAACCCGATCTTAATTTACTGCTTGAAAAGGTTGTGCTGCACGTTTAACACGTATATGCTGTTCCAGTGTGGGCACGGGGGGGAGATATCTCACAGAAGGCAGGGATCCTGAGCTCCTTCCCCAGCCTAGCTACTGTTATCTCACAAAACCTTGGGTAGGCACTTAGTTCCCTTTGAAATCTCAATACCTCTGTCAAAGTTAAATGAAAATGTCTGGTCAGTTTAAGTGTTACTTGGATGTACGATGACGGGAATGAGACTGACAGCAAAAAAACCCTGTAGAGCTGCTCTCTCCAAGTCCTGTCACACCAGAAACAATCACAAGTGTTAGCCACCACTGCGTACTAAGCACTGACTTGAGAGGCTTGCAGTGGCCCGGGTTTTACAGATGCCTGACTTGGGCATGAAGACAGATCCCCCTCTCACAGCGCTGGTCAGGCTGGGAAAGAGGGCTGAGTTTTATTTGCATGCTGTCATCAACCAGTAAGGCTGAGGCAAATAAAGGGAAAAGTTCTCAGACAAGCTGTTGAGAGAAGTGGTCTGGAATGGTCTTTGCTATCTAGAAAGATACCTTTCAGTATGGGATGAGGTGAGATCAGCTGGCTGGAGGGCTTCCTGCTTTGCATCACTGCCCTGGTGTTTGCTGGCTTATGAGAAACAGGTGGACTATGAAAAGAAAAAAGAAACTCATCAATGAATGTGGTCAAATGATGCTTCACACCTACCACCTATTGTTGAGGAACAGGCCTTGTAATTTCTATTCCCATTGTGCTGCATTTTCATTCTGAATCCCTGATACACCTTTCTTCTGCTTGAAATGGGATTAATGATGCATCCTTGCAAAGGAGTCAAGTACCCAGGGCTGCTGCATGTTCTGAAATACTGAGGATGACACTTTCTTTTTTCCTAACCACATAAATCCCTGCTGCTACTACATGTGACACTAGTGTTGCTGTTTCTAAGTGGATCCTGTATGGATCACATGGTGTCAAGCCATTGCAAAAAGGGAGGACGGAGAACTGTGGCCAGCCTGATACTACCCTTGAGGCTAAGTCACAGGTGAGAGAAGAGCAAATAATGCTAGCGTGGCTGAAGTGCGCCCGCCAGATTCTGGCTCAGCTTGAGTAGGAATGAGACATGCTGACTAATTGAGCCTGCTTTACCGAGGGCATATGCCTCAAACGGGTTGTATTCTTGCACCTGGATTGTTCTTCAGTCTTCGGTTTTTCCTCCCTGATTTGTGAAGCAGAGTTGATAAGCAGCTGGGTTACAGCCGTGCCTTGTGCTGACTCTTCTTTAACTCTGCTCAGCCTCTGATCTTCCTGCAGTTCAAGGATCAGCTCTTGCTGTTTCTGAAGCTGCTGCCTCTGCTCCTCAATCAGACATTGCTGGAAGTCATGACAGTGTTCAAAACCACTACCATAAGCAGAAGCTGGCTTTGGACCAGGTGCCTGAAACTGCTGGAGGAGAGCGGCTGTTTGATTCCTGTACACAGCCTGGTCCTGGGCACTCAGGGCTACACATTTTACAGTCATCTCCCAGGCAAATTTGGGTTTTCTGTGGGAATGAGATGTGTGAGCAGCATCCCAATGAGAGTTGTCTCTGGTCTGGTCAGGTTCTTTCTGTGTGAGTCCAGTTTCACTTGGCTAGGGGGAAAAAAAAGAAATAAGGAAAACTTGGCATGGATTAGAATGAAGTACCCTTCTGCCCTTCCTACGCAGTAAGTATTTCTTTAATGCAGATCTGGTGAGGTGCCTGAGAAGTAGGGTAATCTCAGCTACGCAGTCTTTATCCAGTTCCTAGCCACAGCAGAGGGGCCCTGTTATGCACAAAGTAACAGGTTGTGGGAAAAGACTGTTAGGGAGCTGTGTGCCATTTCACTGGGAGGAAGAAATCCTGATCAGGCAAGAGCTCTGGCAGGAATATATCCTGACTATTTTGTTAGGGAGCACAGCCCAGGACAGCTCATTTCTCAGGGGTTAGCTCATTATTCAGGGATTAGCACTGTCCCTTTTGGACTGTGTTGTCCCCACTCAGAACTCAGATGGAGAATAAAAGAAAAAAATGTTGAAGTGATCTACATGGCTGATCCCTTTTCAGGTGGAAGAGAAGTGTACAAGGTGCTGCTTCCTCGTGCCTCTTCTCCAGCTTTGATAAGTATTACCATGAAACTGGTGCACAGTGCAGAATGAAGCTGTACCTTTTCTGACACATGGTTTTTCTCTGAAGAAGCATCAGATGTAAGATCTGCTTTCTGATTCCTAGGTCAAACCCCAAATTCAGTCTCATCCTTCCAGCACAAATTTTACCAGTGCATCAGAAGAAAAACATGGGCCTAGTAGGATGATACAAGCACTGCAGGAAATCAACTTTTGCTGACACTTAAGCAAACTAAAAGGTTGACCTGTAATATGTGTGTGTGAGCTCTCATGCTGGGATTGGGATACTGCTGTGGTACAGGTTTTATAGACAGAAAGGAAGGGCAGGCTCTGACCTGATAAATGACAATTTAAGGAAGCCAGCTCTGATTCTCCTCTCCCACCTCCTTGTGATGCACATTATCTGAAACAGCCAGTGACAACTTTTTTCCCCCATGCTTAAAAGCCAGAGAGCTGCACTGGCATGACAAAATCTCTTGTCACGCAGTCAAGCATTATTCTTTTTAAGTCTAAGCAGGCATCAAAGATGTAACTAATCTCTCAGCAAAAGCGATCTGGGGTGGGATGCTCATTGCGACTCACAGTGCATGAAGGGTTGTTCTTTGTCATTATTAGAGATTATTTTTAAAACGCATCCATCGTCCTTCACTTTTGCCTCTGATTTTTAAAGACTTCCCTCCTGAACAGTTGCAGGCAGTTATGTGGGGGTCACCCTGGGAAAGAAGCTTTTCTCTGGGACAATGTACTCTTGATTTCAGACTGCACAAAAGAAGTACTTTGTAAGAGTACTGAAATGCCAATAGACAAAAAACAAAATGGGAAGGATTTACCTTGTCTTGCTGCAAATCTTGATGATGGTTTACTTCTGCTGTCCCAGGCTTGTTAACCTCCAGTGGCCTGTCCAGACCACCCTGCCCCAGTGACACTGCCTCCAGCAGCTGTGCCATCTTTCTCTTCATCTTCTGCCTCTGGATCTGCAGCTCTTGCTTTTCTGTCTCTGCTCGGCTCCAGCGCTGCCACGCCAGAAAGCAGCAGCGCAAAAGCCGTCGCCGGTTATGCTCTGCAGACAGTTGTTTTTTCCTGAATGAGAAAGCACTTGTGTTACGATAGGAGTGAGACTTCTGCAGGCTTGCCTGAAACAATTGCAGCAAGTACAGCAGACCAGGCTATGGCATGAGGCCCCATAATTTCCCGAGTCTCTTTTTGTGGCCTAACTCTGAGGCACTCCAAAGCTGTACAGTTTCTCCAAGGAGGAGTGGGAGGGCAGAAAGGATGCCCATTATTTTGAAGTAAGTTTCCCTAGTTCACATTTTGCAATTTCCTGTCATCTGTAGGATAGGTCTGAAAGAGGAAGTTCCCTTGCCAGCTGCACAGGGGGAAGTGGCAGTGCCTCACCACACAACCTGCCAGACACCTGCAAGAGCAAAATTTTCTCTGGCTGATAGGTAATTCATCCAACAGCCTCCTTAATGAAAGACACTGGCCAAAATGATCTCTGCTGTACTGCTACTGAAATAGGAAATAACTATATTAATCAGGAATAAATATGGCACCTCGTATTCTCTGGGGTCCAGAGCAAGCCAGGGTGAGATTGCCAGGAAAGATACCTACAGAGCAAGTGAGATGCAGGCTTGTTGCAAAGTGCTAAAGCTCTTGTTTATCTCTGTCCTCCTTTTCATCTGTGCCGCAGCGTCTCTGGCAGACTACAGGCAGTGTAGCAGCTTTCTCAGAAAGCTACCGTTTTCCCCCTGCTGGCTAACTGGCAACCCCCTTTTACAGTCCCTGATCGCTGCTGTGCCCAAGTACTACTGCAGTAGGAAGAGTGCCACAGTGTAGGGTCACTACCTGTTTTGATCTCGGAGATGAGCTTCCAATTGCTGTGTCTCCTGCTCTACTTTCTGGGCCCAGGTATATTTTCTCCAAGCTCGCAGGGCCTTCAACTGGCATTTCCAGTCAGCAAAGGCTCTGGCTTTTCCCATTTTAATTCTGTGCTCCAGAACGACTTTCAGCCAAGCAGAGAAATGTCGCTGCATGCACTGCATGGGAGAGTTTCAGAAAACCAATGAGAAGGTACAGCCCGTCACACAAATGCTGATCTTCTCAACCCTTCCCCTTATTTGACTTTCCTTTTTGAGATTCTTTTTAGTATCCCCACTTTCAACAATTACCTTGAGGGTAAAAAACCCAGTGCAGAGCATGTACAGGTCTTCTACAAGAAGCAGAAAGGGACTAGAAGGATAACATCATGGGGCTTTATGCTTTTGAGTGAAATGCACTTGGTTCACCAAGTATAAAGGAATAAAATGGGTGAGGATCATAGAAGTTCTAGAGAGGAAAGTAATTTCAAAATCTAGAAAATGTCTTTAAGATGCTACGGTTACAAACACTTCTGAGAACAGTTCACAAATATCTCCCATGGGCCACTTGTTTTTTGGTGTGTTTTTTTCTAACTTAGACAAAAATTAAGATACTTCCCAGCATGAATTTATGACACAACCTAAGCTCACCCTTGTTCCAGCATGAAGCCAAACCTTTCCCCTGTTGTGTAATTAGACTCGCTGCCTCTGGGAGTGATTTACATTGTACAGAACAGCAATTTGCTATCTAATCTACCCCATGATTCTAGCCCTGTCACTGCAACACTGTTCATTTTGATCCTCCTAGTGGGTCAACTCACAGGACTCAGCTGTTCCCCTTTGTCGTAATGCCTTGTTTTAATTGCATTCCTCTCACTCACTGAAATCTCCAAATGGAGACTTACAAAACGGACAAAATGTCAATGCATTAGCCATTTCTTTCTGCTTTAGGAAAATAATCAGAGTGTCACTATTGCTTAGCTCAGCTAAGCCCTGGCTTCTCACATTATGCCAGCCCTAAATTGTTCTGTGGTTTCATTCAGGCTTATCTTCATAGCTTCAATTGGGCTGGAGAGAGGTTGTGTACGGCTAAACAAGGCAAGCTCAAATCCAGCAGACGGGCAGATGAAGTCAGCCATGGGGAGAATCACCATAAAAGCTGTGGGACTCTTCTATAAAAGAAATTCTAGATGTAGATAAGTAGGCGTTAATGATGATTGATCTATTAATTAAAACCATTACCTGATGGGTGGCATTCATACCTGCACTCAGGGAAATTTATTCCCTTTGCTGAAACTGCCCATATAAAATTAATTCAGTACCAAAACATTGCTCTTTAATTGCAAGTATTTGATACAATTAGGTATTTAACCCAGAGCTGGCCATGGTAACAGGATAATGGGAGTAAAAGAAATAGGTTCCTACTAGAAATTACTAAAGTCTGCATGCTTGCCTCAAAAGAGCTGTTGCAATATCACAGAATATCCTACTGCCCCCAGTGGGAGTGGATCCCTGAGGAACCCATTACTGTGGATGTGCTGGCATACTTCAGTTCTGGGAGACCCACTTCAAAATTCATTCCAGGCCTCAGCACTTCCCTTTCCTCTCCCTGCTCCTGCACCAGGATCTGCAAGGCAATCTTTAAAATATCTTCCCATGCACACAATAAGGTCTTCTCAGGACCTTTTGTGCCACTTCCCCCTTTTTACTTTCTTCCTCAAGGGAAAATAAATCTTGCTCCACTGCCTCCTCTGTGCATCTGCCTATTTCTCAAATGCAGAAGCCTCTATGTTCACAGCTGTCCTGAGCGCCACATCTTTTCCACAATTCTAAGTGAAACTCCCACTGAGTACACTTGAGGCACAGACACACTGGGGATGGAGGCTCAGGATTTCTCGCTCCTAGTCTTACAAGATCATTTTTGCCCTGCTCTTCTGCTTTCCTGGTATCAGAAGGACAGCTTGGAAGGAGTAAAAAAATTCTGATAACCAGGACTTTTTACTTCAGTTTTGCAAATGTTAGCTGAGGGCAGGTAACTCGGTCTCAGACAAAGAGGGGTGATGCTCACTCTTTGCTTATTGGTGTGAATCTTGCGCAACAGCTCCTGAGCCTTTCTCTGTTTCTCCTCTCCTTGCTCCTCCTCCTTCGGGACCAGGAGTGGTGATGCAGTAATAGATACCTCCTGCATTGACAACTTCTGACTTTTTTCTTGTCTTTTCCCCTCCCTGGAAAATGAACAAACATACAGATCTAATACAACGAGGAAAGTATTGTAGCTCAGATTCCACTCTCTTTTTGGCCAATCCTAAGAGAACCACCCCTGCAGCTTCGAAAGCTGCTGATTATTTAACTCAGCCTTCTTAGAAAACAGCCTCTGTCATGGTTTAAAAAGTCTGGAGTGTTTCCAAAATGTAGCATGCAGAAGAAAACTGTAAGATTTCAACAAAGCACTTGCATTAGAAGATTTAGGATCTCAGGGCTGCCTAAGCAAATAAACGGCATCCCTACGAGTCACATCTCTGTCAATTCAAGCTCAGCAGAAGCAAAAATAATGTCTCTGCAGAATCCTCAGCAAAAACGCTGTTTATTCTCATAGCAGAGGAAGTATTGTAAGTGCTGGGGAGGGGAGGACAGGGAGGGAAGGGGAGAGAGGGAGTATGTGTGCTGGCTTTCATGCTGCATTACACACTACCAAGGCTTGATGCAGCCACAAAGCTGATGGAAGGAATGCATGGTGGTGCAAACACGCTCCTACTTTGTGATTCAGTACGGTAATGGCTGAAAGGAAGGCTAATGGTACCTTTAGCCCATCTTCCCACTAATGATAAACGGCCATTGACAAAGAAATAAAAGTTTTTGGGAGAGTCTGAAGACAGAGCAACAACAGATGTTTCCTTTGGGACCACCACTCCTTTTACATTTAGCCAAAGGAGCTGATAAGCGTTCTTCATACGGTTATTTCCATGCCCCCCTCTCCCTCTTACGTTCTCCGTGCTTCTGTGTGCCTCTTCTCAGCCATTTCCTTTCGCAGCTTCACCATTTCCCTCTGGATCTCCTCCTCCTCCTTCTTGGCCTTCAGGGCCTTCCTTCTGTCCTCCTCCTGTGCTTGGAGCCTGGCCTCAGACAGAGCTAATCTCTTCAGAGACTTTTCTTGTCTCTGAAGCTCTAATGCCTTCTGACGCTTCATTCGGTTTTCTTTCACCTGGGAAGGAGGAAATCAGCAAAAGTCAAAGCAGATACCAAAGGCTGAAGAATTTGAGGTTCACTGTACACTGACAGGGTGGGTTACAAGCCACCTTTCACATGAAGCAAGCAACCCTATCTATAGCTGGCACTGACTGGGCAGGTTCTGTTCTCAGACCAGCAAAAAAGTTCCATTCAAGAGAGTGAGGTTAAACAAGTGTTACTCAGAACTCAGACTGCCATGGCAGCTTTTCCTGTCAGTCTTCAGAAAGGGGGGAAAACCTTAACAGACGTAGTGAAAGTTGACTGTGCAAGCTACTGTAATAGCTAATGTGCACGCAGAAATTCAGCTAAACTGTGGAAGAGTATCTTCAGGTGTTTGCCTCCAAGTCAGAGATTATTGCAGGTTGGGAGAGAATACAGGGGAAGTATCACTGAGCATTTACTGTAATCCTATAATCCTTCATCTTACTCCTTTTAACTGTGCTGCCTTGCCTGCTCGCACCTGCTTGTGTCTGAGCTCCATGATTATTCGTGGATCTACAAGTTTTTTCTTTTCCTTGATGTCTTCAAGTCTAAGGTCTTCCACTATCCCACCATTCACAACTTCACTCTGCAAAAGATGCTGTAGGTATTCTTGGACAGAAAAACTTTCCGTTTCATGTTCCAGATAGCGGCACAAGTCTGAAATGAGGAATTCAGATTATCTCAGGCTAGTCTGAAATGAATAAACCCCTCTGTCTCAGATCACAAAGCCTAACACAATTAAAGGGATCATTTTCCCAGACTGTGAATGCATTTATCATGGAAGTGGACACACTGACTGCACTCCATTTATCCCCAAAGAGTCTTAATCAGTCTCCCATTGAACACACTAAAGCAGTAACAGCATTTCAACCATTTTTTACTGCCTTGCCTCTGAGCATCTCAAATGGCTGTATAAATTTGACAGGCCTCACAAATACCTATACACAAAAGAAATATGATTTCTCTTTTACAAAGGGAGACATTGAATGTTTATGAGGCACATTTGTGCAGCCCTACGGCAAGCCGCTGTAAGAGCTAGGGCAGAAAAATCATCACCTCTGATCTTGTTTCTACTGAGCCTGTTACCCTGGCCTCAAAGCAACTTTTATCTCTCAGTATGACAAGCCATGAGACCTGGCTCCCTTTCCCAGCACATCCTCACAAAGGATGTCAGGAACTCCTTTGTTGTGCTCTCACCATCAAACTGCTCATGCTTCAGAGGGGCTGCAGAAGGCTTTTCCAAGAGGATAGAGTCAACTTCCTCTTCTCCATCACTCATCGGCTCCAGTTGCAGTTTGGACTTCATCCAGTTACTGAGCAGCTGCTGGGCTATCATGAGGAAAAAGACCAATGACTTCACTTGCTTAAAAAATATATAGGTAAGTGTAAACTAGCAAGACTCGATCTGTGGAATAGTTTTATCACATGCTGGGAAGGCTGTCTAAAATGACTGAAAGCTGATCTGCAACAGAAAATGGAATAAGGCTAACAGTTCTGTTCTCATCTTCTCGATCAAGAAAAGAATAGGAAGAGAAAGTGGTAAACTTTTTCCCTGTCACGTGTACCAAATGAATTCTTCACCTCATTTTTCCTACAAGATTCTGTGGACATTTAGATCACTCATGATTATTATAGCATTTATCAAGGAGACGGAATTCACATGAGGTAATTCATGACTCAGATAGCTTTCATATGTTTTACCACTGCACTTGCAGACACTTAGATGTTTTCCACATACACGTCAGATGTTAAATACAAAAAGAACCAATGTTTGGACAAATGTTCATTTCACGTGTACAGGCTAACCTTTGCAAGTATCACAGCTCCATGAACAACTGGTGAGTCTAAATTACAAGTCTGTCAGGTGGTAAGCTTCACTGGAGACTACCTGTACTCAGCATTAAGACTGCAACTACAGGAGTGCACACATGATGGATTTGGTACTCCTCAGTGAGCTCAAATGCCTAATGAACAACTCAGTATGAAGCCCTTCTATGGACTTTATTTGTATTTCCACTCTCCTGTGGAAAAACGCAAAAACTACTTTTACAGAGTTCCTACTCAAAAGCAAGGACAGCGAACGTGGCTGCTGCCTCAGCAAACCACCTGGCCTTGCTGCATGGGTGGCCAAACTTTTCCTGAAGCCGAATGCAGGGCTGTAAACTGCACGGCATCCGGAGCAGCTCTACGAGAAGCTGGGCCATCCTGAGCTATCCATGTTGTGAGGATGGGCAAAGAGCAGGGATCTCAGCAGCCGCTGTAGTGCAAGTCATCCCCTGTAAAGGTACAGAGCCAAGAAACAAGAGGAAGCAGCTGCTCCAAATCTCTACGTCTAACACAAAATGAAGATGTTCCCGTTGAGTCCTGGTATTTCTAATGCAACAAAGCCTTTTAAAAACTTCCTCGAAATGGGGTGGGTTTTTTTTAAGAAAACATAAATGTAATGTTTATTGTCCTTCAAATCACTTTTGTTCTCTTTCATAATCTCTCAGGCCAGCTCAGGAACAAGGAAATACAACTGATAACAGAAAGAAGAGAGGAAAACAGCTTATCATTTGGGGAGGAGTTACTTTTTTGACTGGGAAATGTGAGCTCCTTGTAACTTCAGCAGATGGGTTCTGGCACTTCTCTTATCGATACCTTTCTTTACAAAGTGGACTATGTGAAGTTAAGTATTCTAATCATGGGTTCCAGATAAAAAGCTTTCAGTTGAGGTAGGAACAATCCTGAGGGATTGGTAGCTATAAAAAGGAAAACCCTAGGAGAGAAAGGCAAACAACAATAATAAAGAAACACGAGGAAAGCAAGCAACTTTTCCAGCAGTTGCAAAGACAGCTCCTTTTGAGTCACTGTGCTGCATAATGCATTCAGAGAGTGCACTGTAAGCAGATATGTGTATTCCATGCTATTAGTTGAACCCTTGATGATTATAAGTGAAATACTGACTTCCTATATTGAAGTGGATGCTCTAGAGACGTGTCTTCATTCCATTCTATAAGGCTCACTTTTGAGTCTTAAAAGAACGGTTAACTCAGTTTTTAAAATCTTGCCTCCTGTCAGCTTTTTACACTGCAGATGTACTTCTAACACTGATAGGAGATCATTTCCCCCTTTTTTTTTTTAATGTACTGCAGTTTTACTTTCAAATTTCAGTAAGCGTTTGTTTCTGCAGGCATTACAAAGGGAATATTTCGTTAGCTAATTAGTAAGGAAAATTTTGCATGGGAATCAAAGCAAAACCACACAATTATCTGTAGATGCGAAAGTTACACAGAGCAACTCCATTTTCACATCTGGCCCACTATCAAAAAATCTGTCAGGTAATTTTACCTGGTTCCCTGTGACCCATTAACTTGTATTTGGCCATACAGTGTGTCTTCAGGAGAGGTATTCACCCTTGTCTTGACCTGAAATTGCCAGGAGACAGAGAATTTATCCTTCTCTTAGGTATGCTAGTCAAGATCTACCTTGAACTCCAGCAACTGATTCTTCTTATGCCTTTCTCCATCAGATGAAAGACATCTTACTATGAACTGACTCTTACAGTCTCAAGCCTTGCAAGAGCTTGTTCAGACCAGAACTACAATACTAGATCAAGAACAGTTCACTTTAGGCATCTTGTGGCAGGCAGTATTTCAGCTCACCTTCCTCACAGGCCTCATCATGATCTTGCAGCCGTTCCACAGTTTCCAAACTTGTCAGAGGAACACAAGGCCTCTGTGGATACCTTAACTTTTGAAGGGAAAAAGCTTCAGAGACAGCATACTCAGAGGCTTGGTCCATTCTCTTTAAATTAAAAAAAGGAAAATATTTTTAAGGATTGCTAGATATTAATTTTTAAAGTTCTTACATCCATGCTTCTCCTCCAGAGAGAGCAAACATCAGTGGGAATATCACACAAGACAGCATAGCTGTTATAAGACAGATTTCTTTTGAAACACGTTTCTCCCACTGGAAATACTGGACTTGGAAATCATTAAGTAATAATCATTAATTTGGCAATTAGTGCCAATCATAGTGATTGGAGAACACACAGGGAGAATGCAAACACCCAGCCCCTGGGAGCTGGATGGCGACTTGTTCAGCTAGTCCCCACCAACCACCATGAAATTTGTATTCAGCATTTTGTCTTAACCAGGCTGGCCACCGCGTAAACAGTCTGAGTGATTTTCTGTCCCGTATTCATCCCTCTAAGGTGTAAATGGTTCTGACGTGTGACTTGTGTTTTCACATGTTAACACCTGTACCCCAGACCGCCTGCATTTCTGCAGAACTTCTTCCCTTTGCGCTCGGGCAACCCGAGCGGCTGCTGCCAGAGGCCTTTGAGGCACATGCACACCCCTACCTGCCTGCGGGCAGTGGAGCATGGGGGTGCTGTCCTGGCTTCGGCCGGGATCGAGTTAACTTCCATCTTAGTAGCTACGACAGTGCTGTGTTTTGGCTGTGATGTGAGAACAATGTTGATAACTGATAACACTGATATTTTTAGTTGTTGCCGGGTGATGTCCGTACAAAGTCAAGGGCTTTCCGGTTTCTTGGGCCCTGCCAGTGAGAGGGCTGGGGGGGGGCATAGGAAATGGGGAGGGGACACAGCCAGGACAGCTGACCCGATGATGTCATGCTAAGTATATAAACTGGGGGAAGAAGGAAGTGGGACATCTGGCATTATGGCATTTGTCTTCCCGAGTAGCCGTTACATGTGATGGAGCCTGGCTGTCCTGGGGGTGGCTGAGCACCTGCCTGCCCATGGGAAGCGGCGAATGAATTCCTTGCTTTGCTTTGCTTGCATGCGTGGCTTTTGCTCTACCTATTAAATTGTTCTTATCTCAACCCTCAAGTTTTACATTCCTTTCCGATTCTCCTCCCGGTCCCTCTGGGTGAAGTAACTGTGTGGTGCTTGGTTGCCAGCTGGGGTTAAACCATGACAGGTCCCAGGGAAGGAAAACAAAGGGACGTTGACCCTAGAATTCATTTTCCTTCATCTCAGGTGGTTGTAGATGCAGGCGATCGTGCTTTAGGGTAAATCTCTTGCATTACTTGCCTATACATACAAGCCGTAGTACTGCCCAACAGCAAGTCCTGTGTGTGACCCGTGAGTTTTACACATAGCAACAAGGTCCCTTACTCCTGAGTTGCCGTGCAAGTTACCTCACCTTGACCCTGTGCTCCAAGTTATCAGGGTCAAAACTGGGCTGGAAATACGGGGGTTTTTTTTAAAAAAAAAATAAAATAGCGTTGCAATCACCTGTCTCCTTTTTCCGACCCAGAGCTGAACGCCGCCACCCACGGGAGCGTAGCGCAGGCTGCCCATCGCTGGCAAACCGCACGGCCGCTGCCCACCCGGCGCGCCTCTTCCCTGAGCCCGACCCTCCTCTTCCAAGTGCCCGGGATCCCGCGGGCCCGGCCCGCCCTCCCCGCGCTGCTGGGGCCGTTGGAGCCGCCGCTGGGGGCTGGCGGCGGCGCGTCCCCTCAGTGCGAGGGCCAGCCCCGACCGGCCGGCGCCCCCTAGCGCTCTCCGCGCCGCACCCGCGGCCCCTCAGGCCCCGTTACCTTCGGGCTGGCCCCGGCGGTGAGGCGCCGCCAGCGGCACAGCCGGTGCCGGTGCTCCGGGATGGCCGCGACCACTCCGGGCACCTCCGCGTCCCGTCGCAGGGCGCAGCGTGCCGGGGGCGCCTTCGCCATGGCAACGCCGCTGCCCCCGCGCGAGGGGCGGCTGCTCCCGCCGGCGCGGGCTGATGACGTAGCGTGAGGCGGTTGGGGCGGGCGGGGCGCCCCGCCCCGCGCCCCGGCCCCGCCCCGCGCCCGCCGGTAGCGCGCGGCGGGGCCCGCCATGAGGGTGAAGCTGTGCGGGGCGGCCGGCGGGCGGCTGGGGGTGCTGGCGGGCCTGGGCCGGAGCGGGGCGGCCGCCCTGCCGCTGCCCGGCTGCCTGCTCTACACGCGGACCGGCTCCGCGCCCCACCTCACCCACGACACCCTGCAGGAGGTGGGCGGCGTCCCGGCCGTGGCACAGCTCGGCCTGCCCGCCCTGTGAGTACCGCGGCGCGGGGGGTGGGGGGCTCCGCGGCGCTGCAGGGGGCGGGCGGGCTGCTCGCCTTCCCGGTGCAAGGCCCCGTGTCCAGGTCGGTTGCTACCCCATCGAAGGGAGGTGGCGTGCCTGGGTGGAAAGCAGGTCAAGAGGCCTAGAGGGCGGCATCGTTTCTGAGCGTGTTTTGCCCTACCCCTCTTAGCGACCTCACAGCCTTCTCCCCAGCAGAACAACCAGCTTTAGACAGAGCTAACTCTCAAAACGAGTTGGGTAAGTGGCAACTGAAAGGAAAAATTAACATCATAAAGCTTGGTAGAAGCTCTCCCCTCCCTAACTAGTGTAGTCGAGTGATGCACTAGTAATGCTCCCCAGAAAGTCACTGCGTGACTTCATGCTGTCCAGCAAGTTAGTGGTCGCTGGTCGGTGTGGGTAAAAGCTCTGCCTTTTTGCCACGGAATTACGGCTCCCCTGGCACGTAAGCTGTGATTCTTGAGCATCTTATAAGCTGTGACTCGATGGTCGCTAGCATTTAGTTCTGTCTGTCCTTGCTTTGCTGCCTGATAGCTGGGTGGCAACTCTTGGTGCCTAAACCGATCCAAGTTCAGACAACACATCAGTATGGCAAAAGAAGCCTTAGTTATGAAACCACTGATCTTTCTTCACAGTTGTTTGCTTAATTAATGTGTTTCTGTATCTGGATGCAGGGCAGAACTTCATGATGTCCTGGAAGATTATAAAGAAGGAGCTGCAAAATTTATAGGTAAAGCATGTGTGTCTGCTTGCACGTCTGGAGTGATGATGCAGGTGGATCCCACTGGTGTGTTTCCAGGCAGTACAGTAGGCAGAAGGATTTAGGCATAGGCTTTCCACACGCAGGCATTTTCTCACTCAAAGTGACACTAAGGAAGACTTGAAGTAGTGTGTTGTCACTAGTATGGGCAGAAATCCTTCAAACAGGCTACAAAAATACGTGGTTTTGCTTTATTTCTCTTTTTCTGCACCCAGCCTTCCCCTTGGGGGCTTCAGCACTGACTGGGATGGGCTCAGGCCGAAAGTTGAGACTAGAACTGAGAGAATTTTTACTGTAGCCCCCAGTCACTGCTGCAAATGAATCTTGCCAGATGCAATTTCTGACTAATTTTGATGAGAAGAATTAGAAATTCTCATTAAATTGGCCTTTCCCATACAGCTGTTCAAATACATTTCCTGGGAGTATCTATCTGCTCAAGCTGGCTTTTTGATTCTTATAAAATAGTTGGTTTCATCTAAATATTTCCAAGAGGAGGTCTTCATCTAGTATGAAGAATAAACAGACAAAGCACCCCACATTAAATCAGTCTCAGCTGGTGGACACTTCTGCCTCTGAGCTATTGATGTTCCGAGAAGGTGTTAGGAGAAGAACCCATGTTGGATTTGCAGGAGCTTTGAGGAGCTAAAGCAGCAGGTGGAGAAGCTAATTTTTCCGCTGTTCTTTGTTCCTGTCAGTTTAGCAGCTGGACTGTACTTGCTCCCTGTATTATTCTTTCATTTTTTCCATGTTAAAGGGTCTGATTTAGAAATAAACTCAGTTTTACCTATGGATAGCCAAACACAAAACAGTCAACATTGCCATAGTGCTCAGCTACTGCTCCGAGACATTGTGATCTTCATCAGTCCCTGTACTCCATTCTTGGAGCAATTCTTGAATGAAGTCTTTACCTCGACACCTTGGTGGTAAGAATGAGTAAAGCAGCAGTTCCTGTGTTTGTGACTATTTTGGTTTTTCCTATGGTTGTCGTATCAGAGCAGTAAATGACCGCAGGCATTGTGCAGCCAAGATCACTGTTGTCGGGCTCATGTGGTGAAGGAACCTGAACGCACAGCGAATGCAGAGTTAACATCTGTGTGAATATGTGTATCGTAGCCTGTATTTATGTCTGGGGAGGTAGCTCAAAGAACTGGAGGATGATCAGCCCAGTCAGCAAGCATCTCTGGGACGTTTTGTTTGTCTGCAGATCTTGGGCTACATTGGGTGTAAGGTAAATCCTGTAAATCCTGTCGAAGTGATGGCATGTCTTTAATGTGTATAATTTAAGGACAGTTCTTTGTATGTGGAATCTAGCGGACTTTGCAAGAAAAAACAACTTTTGAGTTGCTAATGCTTGTGTCAAAGCTGAAGTATTTTATGAATGTTTCGTATGTGTTAGTTGCACATAATTATGAATGTATAAAATAATGTAATTTATTATAATTTAAAAAAAATGTTTAATAATTTCTCTCCTATATACAGACACCAAGTTTTTCTTGGTTATTTTTTTTTTTAAAAAAAACACATCAAAATTTGGACAAGCATTTCACTATATAAGCAAAGTTATGGCTTGAATGTCCAAAGGAAGTTTACCCCCAACTTCTAGTAAGCCTTGACTGCATTTGGACAACTTATTCCTTCAAGAAAGATTGAAAGTCTCTTTATCTGAAACTTCTTGGAGGCTTCACCAATTTCAGTGACGACCTGTGAAAACTGTATGACATTGAGATATACTGTCTAGCTTTCTGGTATTTGAAATCTCCAGTCTGGCAGGGATGATAGATTTCTAATTTTTGTGGCTCATCTGTTCTCTCACTGTATGTTGTCCTGCCTTGAAAGTTCTAGGCTTGAGGTTGTTGCTTGGTTTAGATTATGTCAAGTGTCAGATGTCTCCAGTGTATTAGTGAGTGGTCAAGGGAGTCAGCTGTTGGGTCTGCCAAATTCTAGTAGCAGGAGTACTAATCAAGAAGAAACATAAATAAATCTCAAAGGAGCTATGTAGGCTGCAGAACCAAAGGGTATTATTATTTGGTGGTTTGTCCTGATGCTGCGCTCTTCCTCCCTGCAGCTAGTAAAAGGGGAAAAAGTCTGCCACCTTTGGTGTTGAGGGATCGAATGAACAATACTGTCTTTGTCAGAATGGATATACTTGTCAGTGGGAGAATACCCTGTTCCCTTCTGCAAATTTACAAACCACATCTTTGCATTAGCTTTGGTTCATGAAACTACTCTCTGTCTGTCGCTCTGTTCCTAGGGATGCCAGACACGGTGCTGTACTGCTCCCTTCATGACCCGGTCACTCCCTGTCCATCTGGCTACAACACTAACAAGGTACAGTAACTATAAAGACTTGAAAGAGGCCACTTAAAAGTTCCCAAAAGAAAGCTGTCAGTCTTCCCCTCACCTATGTGCGTGTGCTTAGAAGGCCACAATATTTTTTGTTATGCTTTATAGAAAATTAAATCTTTGCACAAAAAAAGAATATCATGTATGTGCTCATACCTCCAACTAAATAAAGCTGCACACTTTTTACTTTTCAGTGTGCTCTCTGAACAGTTAAGTGGCAATTCAGATAGAAAGGGGAACTCTGGACTCCCATGCTGTTGCGGTTAATATGGTAGTAAAAGAAAATACATATGTATTAGCTTCTGTGTTGTACAAGCTTATGGTGATGCCACTGATAAGCAACAAACTTGAACTCCTACGTGTGTATTTACAGTCTGCTACAGGCTAACAAAGAGGAAGAACTTAGTATTCCTGCAGGAAGGTGGCTTGGCAATCCAGGAGTGCGTAGCATTGTGGATGTTTGCCTGTTCCATCCCACAGGCACCCACCTTCCCTGTGTGGTCCCCGCACTACCTGTTACCTGCCACAGCTTTGGCCTGGAGGGGCCATTCCTGGTACCTGCTCAGATATGGGCAGTCCCAAGGCCTGTGTGGGTACAGCCAGGTTTGGTGAAAGGTCACTGAACGACAGAGGAGAGCTACTGCCATCCAGCTATCGGTGTGTATTCTTTGCTGCTGGGATCCAGGCTGAGTCCTGTCTCTGCAGGGAAGGAATTGCCTGAAGCTTGTCTCATCATTGTGCAGCTATGAGGTGATAGCAGTGAGCTAAGCCTGGGCGTTGCGGGTTTGATTTGACTTTTTTTTTTTTTTTTTTTTTAAGCTGGTGGAGATTTTTATCACCTTGTTGCAAGGCCTTCTGCAGCTGGCTCTGTGCTAACAAATACTTAGGAAAGCTTTTTGAAAGCAGTGAGACAGAAAGCTGTGGATTCTGTGCCAGAAAACCAGGCACAGGCTGGATTTAAATGATCATGGGGTAATGCTCAGTTCTCTAGGCCTTATGGCTATTTTATTTATTAAAGCGGCTTTTTTCCCCTGGAGAGCAGAATGAAGGTAACTAGACTTGATTACACTCTGTGCCCTTTGGCTTAATCACTTCTGACTTTCCTCCGCCTGCCTGCACCAGCTGTTCCTCGATGCTCTCACATAAGAAGCAGCAGGAAGTAACTGGCCAACATGCTGCTGCAGCACAACATACAGCTGCTGTGTTCCAGTTGCTCTGCAGGTGCTAATTTGGGATCTCCTTCCTTTAGAGTTGCTTTTCTTCTTCTTTTTTTTTTTTTTTATGGGAAATTTACAAAATTATTATTACTTTGGAGACTTCTGTCTGTTTGTTATTCAAATTTAGTGAAATTAGCTGATGAGGCCAAAAGTAATCAGGAGAGATGGATGGACAACAGATACGTAGTGTATTTGATTTGCGCAATCCTTCTAGTTTTTGTGAAGACCAGACCAAAAAAAATACTCTGCTCATATTTTTTGCATCAGCTGATCGAATTCAGTTTGTGAATTAGTATGCATGAGAACTGTGCTGCTTAATCTGTCTGTCTGGCATAGGCTAGGAGAATGTGTTTAAACCCTCAAATCCCAAAAAGTCCACATATCACTTCAAGCTATAAGCTATTTCTGGTAGCTGAAAACGGTTCCTCATTTAAGAAAGCACTAAGGGAGCTGCAGATGAAAAGAGCTGACTTCTAAAGGGCTCAAGACTATTACTTAACCTCCTTGAATACTCCTTTAAAATTTTGGAGCAGCAATGTTGCAAGTGTAACAATAATACAACACAAAAGCAACTGCCAAGCTGCACTCACAGGTTAATTACAGATTCTGCAGAATAGGAATAAACGTGGTAGCGTGCATAGTTGCAGTGGCTGGAGAAATGTTTTGTGAGTCTAAATGTTCAGTGAATTGAATGGTGACATCTGCCAGCCCAGAGCTGTTCAGGTAACATAACCTCTCTATGCAGGTGCTTTTGTCTTGCTTTAAAATCAAAATCTTTCAAGGGTAACATGGTAACAAGGAAGATGGAGACCCATGTGTGTACGCAGAATGGAAAGCATATGAAGAGACTGAGAAGACTTTGTGTGAAATCCTAATGAGTTACCTGCCATTTCTTACATTAGCTTGGTTTGAAAGTTGTGCTTGGTGTTTCAATCGCTTCTTAAGTGGCTGGATTTGGGGCCTAAAATAAAATCGGATTCTGAGATTGAATTGCCTAACAACCTTTTGTATTCTTCCTGGTTATATCTGTGTAGTTTATATATACAGATATATTTAAATGGATGGTATGAATTCACTGCTTGGAAGAGGAAATAGTTTTTTGGGTTTGCATTGGGTACAGAAAACCAGTGAGCTGTATTTCCCATTGCAGTCTTTGCCACTTTTTATGAGATGACAACAGAAGTTTGATGAGAATTAAATCTCTCTTTTTTTTTTTTCCAAATCTGCCACTAATTTGTGTGATGATAGGCCAGCTGCTCTATCTCAGAGACTTGTAAACATGTGGAGAAGTCGCTGTGTCGAGTGTGATGGTTTCACCAAAGAGTATCCCAGAAATCCCAGTTTAGTTATTTATTTCCTTTCACTCATTGTGCCAAGTGCAGCTGATTATCTGAGCCGTGCTTCTGGAGAACTTATCGATGAAGTATCGTTCCAGTATCTGGTGTTTCACCAGAACAATTCCTTCTCCCCTTTGACCATGAAGATCTGTTAACCTTTGTGACTAGTGTTCATCCCTATTCTTCCTTGATAGACGGTGTCCTTGTGGGGAAGCTCGGGGCGTATGGAAGTGACAGCTTCCAAGTTCATGGACATCCAGCGGGCCATCCAGCCAGACTGGTTCCAGTGCATCTCTGATGGAGACACTATTTCTGGTGAAGCTGGCAGAAAAAGAGCCAAGAAGTCTGTGGATAGGTCACTTTCCTTCCTGGATGTATGTCTTCAGCTGCTAGAAAAATCACCGGTAAGATCCCTGAAATATCAGGGCAGTAGCACCGCAGCTGCTTTTCAGTCTGTGCTGCATCCTGGGCATTGTTTTCCTGATTTTTTTTCCACTGTTGGACTTCAGTGCATTTTTTTCCCCACTTAACCTTCATGCTATATACATGGGCAAAGTAGGATCTTCTCATTCAGACTGAGAAAACCCATCTTCTTTCTCTGAAGCCCCCTCAGTTCCAAGTGAGGGGAGACTTGCTAAAATTTGCCAGTTCTATTCTTTATTTCTTCCCACAGCTTTGAAAATTCCCCCCTTATTGGTGAAAGGGAACATACTATCTGAGTCTGTACTACAAAGGAAAATGGGTGACAGCAGCTGATACTGGCATTCCCTGAAAAGCAATTAATTTCAAAATCTGGTGTCTGACAGCCAGGATAATGGCACCTGCTTTGTATTCTGCACTGACACATGTAGTGCTGAGGGGCCAGCTATAAAAAGCCACGTACAAAGATGTTCTGTGGTTATTGCCTTCTATAGGGAGGTGGAAAGAATGGCACCAAAATTCACAGTGAGTTAGTGTCGAGGTAAGGAGCAGAATCTTGTCTCTCTTAATCCCGTTTCTACCTTACACTGTTTTGTGGGGAGTGGTATTACATGGATGAAACACTGTGGCTCTGGCAAGTTCCTGGGAATGCAGGGCACCTGGAATCTGGGCTGTGAGATGTCTTGTGTGTCTTTGGCAGAGCGTGCTCTAATGCTTGTGGCTTTCTCCTGGGCCAGGAACTACAAGGAAGTGTGATGTTTGGGGCAATTGAAGGTGGAGATATCTTGGAAGAGAGGCTCAGATCAGCCAGGGAGACTGCCAAGCGACCGGTGGGTGGCTTTCTGCTAGACGGTTTTCAGGGATGTGCCATGGCCAAAGAGACCAAGTTGAAACTGATAGCTTCTGTCACAGCAGAACTGCCAGAGGATAAACCAAGGTAAGTTGTGTGGGCAACATCCCAAGAAGTCCATCTGTCCTATCATGAGGAGTGTCTGCAGGCTGCTGTGCAGTATGACTGTGGGAAATAATCACTGTATTGCATAGCTCTGCTCGTGTGCCAGGCTGCATAAATTCTACCCCTGTCAGGCTGCAGTCTTCAACCTCTGTCTCAATTTCTAGCTGAAGCTGGGCTCACGCTGTGGCTTTGAGTATTCTCCACGTTTAGAGAATCATCAAGGGTTTAGTTCAGGTAACCTTTACTTATTTTAGGGAGAATTACAGGTAGGGTATGTCTGTGCTGCTTGCATTTGGCTTCTGAGGCCATGGCTTGCCTGAAGTTCAGCTCAAACAAGAACATTCTTACCAAGCTATCTTACAGGGACCTTTTCTCAGAAAAACTGTCATGTTTCCAGTTCTCTCTGGCCTGAACTGGAGGAGAGCCGAAAGGGGTGCCGACAGAACTAGCCAGTGCCTACACGATCTTACAGCAGCCAACTCTGCCCTAGTGCCTGAGCCTGTGAGCTACCAGGGGGTGGCACAGCCTGGCCCAGAACAAGTATGTTCTCTGCTTGGACTGGCATAATGTGCAGATCGTTGTGTGTTCTGTTAGTTATGCCTGTTAGATCCATGCCAGAGACTGGACAGGAGTGGCAGCTTTCTTGAGTCTTCTAAATGACTAACAGTAAATAAAGACTTCCAGAAAATGTGTGCTAATATTTGCTAGTGGTTCAGAAGTGGAGGGCTTGCTTAAAGTTGGGTTGAGCTTGCTGGCTTTTGCATGGATTGCTCTTAGAAGAGCAGCTGCGACAGAAGTGGTATGGGTGCTTTTTTTTTCCCATCGTTTCCTGAGGAGTGACTCGGGCCCCATTGTCTTTCTGCTGCCCTCTGCTAGCTGAGCATTGCTCTGACTTAATGGTGTTCAAAAGGAAATTAAATGCGAAAGCATGTGTCTGGTGTTGCCGCTTGTTCATGCTTAGCGATACCTGGGGTTTGAATTTTCCTGACAATTAGAAGGCTTGCTGTGTTGTTGCCGTTCTGTCTGGCTGAGCTACTTAAAAGATCCCCCGGGAGCAATAGAGTCCAATCTGCTCAGCTAACCTTAGTGGCTACCAGTGCATCTGCCTCATCTATCAAATAGTTTGCTTTTCGGGTTAAGACAAGCATTTCTGACCTCTTTGTTGGAAGAAAGCTGGTTAGCCCTAGGGGCTCTTGTAATTCACCTCAAGTGAATTTCAGATAATTCTGTTTTCCTGGATCACCCTTGCCATTCTGGCTGGAGAAGTTGTTTTGCAATTGTGTTCTATCCCAATATGAAAATCTGTAGAAGACAAATGCTTTCTGTGCTTCACCTAAGAAGCGTCTGATTTTTGTGTGATGGTGAAATGATTTTACGAATGTGCTCTTGAGAGTCCTTTCACGTACCTAAAGATGCTGAAGTCTCTTGGTAAAATTTATTTTCCTTCTCAATAGCATCAGAACCCTTGCAAGAACAAATGCGTGTCCTTCCCTGTGCAGAGATAAGCTTTAGCAAGGGTTTTGATCATATATGCAGAGCTACTGATTTAGCTATTGAGTATCATTTTCTCCCTGCCATGAGTGCCTGAAACATAAGACACTTAGGCTGTAAACTTCTCCCGTCCTTATTCTGTGCTCATCAATTTAATTGGAGTACTTAGAAAAGTGACTAAAAATGGCACCTTGTGACTTCATTTATCAGCCCCTGTGTATTTTCCTAATTATCTGTTTAGATCATTGCCCTACATTAGCTTCTACTGCTGTCAGCCCAGCCATGCACCTGCAGGAGAGCAGGCACTGCTCTATTCTCTTCTGCCTCACTCGCCCTCAGGGAAGCTGCCAGCTAAATCTGGCTAACAGCAGGATCTCTATTACCATTGATAGCAATCCAGCTGGGCTCTTCCTGGCTCTTAATGCCATGTCCCAGGAGATGTTACAGCCCAGGTTTCTGGATAAATCATTTGAGCAGGTAAGAGTGTAAAGAGGAGGGAAGAATAAAGCAAGGAACTTTCTCTTTTCAGTGACATTTGTTACTAGTGCATTCTCCTCTAGGTAGTTCTCCAAGTGCTGTATGATATGTCTGTCAGTCACCTGAAGGACTCTATCTTTGACCAGCTGTTTGCTGCTGTCTCTGCTGCTTTTGAGCAAGTCTTTTTAGACTGTCCCCTAAACAGTTACCCAGCAAAGGGGTCCGTGTGTCTGGAAAGTGCTGTTTCCCCTGGAGCACAAACATGACTAAGGAAAATGTCTGCTCTATGGCATAGATACTAGGTGAATTTTGAATCTAAGTGAACTCATGTGTGTGTGAAAGAAACCAAAAAACTTCCAAAATAATTAACAGAATGATTGATTATTTTTTTTCTGCAGTGAACGGGGGATTATTGCTGTCTTCCACATGGCAGATAAAGAAAAGCCTGCTAGGTACTGGCTAGGTTGGAGATGGGGAGGTGGAAGCGCGCAGGATTCTGAGCGGTGACTGCCATACCCACTTGCCTTCTGATTAGCAGTTGCAGGGATAAGCTACACATACTGCACGTACCTCTTCCTTCAGGTGCCTGCTTGCTTCTTCTACTCGGAATATTCTAGATTTTTCTTCTTGCGTGTCTCTTACAGAATCATCCATGGCATAGGCAAACCAGATGAAGTGATTGAGTGCATTGAAAGGGGAGTGGACATTTTTGAGAGCTTTTTTCCCTTCCAAGTGACAGAGCGAGGCTGTGCCCTGGTTTTCAGTTACGACTGCCATTCAGATCCTGAAGCAGCAGGTAGGCTTCTTGGTGGTCACGATAATTTCTTACTGTGTCAGCCAGTATTGTGGCAAGTGTAGTTCATGCTTTGGAGGAATCTATGTTTGGGGGTTTCATGTCTGAAATAAGCGCAGTAACCACTGGAAACACTGGGATTACACTGTCAAGTGTTGCTTTTGAAGGTGGAGCATTTTGGTGTGAAACCTCGTGAGGCAAACTTGAGGCCTCAACCTTGGGTCTGATGTCTGATTAGCCAAACTATACTCCATTATTTCTTAAATACTTAATGAATAGAGGGTGGGTTTTTTTTGACACCATTGGCAAATTTTCTGTTACTGTTAACAGTGAAAGTTGGACCTGATAAGTGGAGATCTAAAATACTTGATCTCTAGAATTAACTGAGTATATGTCTGTTTTAGTAATGTATTTCTGCAGTCCCTTCTTCTTTCTAGCTGACAAAAGTTAGGGATCCATTTTTGGGGGAAGCTTTTCCCTCTGTCCTTGCATTCATCAGTTCATATCAAAACAAAGATGTTCATAACTCATCACCTCATTACGCTGTGAGATGGAAGCATGTGTATCACCCATTAAAGCATCTATCAAATGTGTTTCAAGCAACCATTTTGTTTTGGCATATTACATGTCTTTAATACAGAAAAACATTTTACATTTCTCCTCCTGGGTAGAACCTATCGGCTCTTCATGCCTGGGTAATTCAAAACCAGCTGAATAGAATAGAACGGAACATCTTGTTTCTTTGTGCTGGCTGCTGTGGTTTTTTAACCCTTCTCTTTGTTTGTTGTTCTTTACCTTGTCTCACCTTATTCTTAAATCATAACATTCTGGGTAAGGGCAATTTCTTGGTTCTGTGTCTGTTTGACACTCGGCAGACATGGATTGTGCAGACAGTAATACTGATGTTTCCAGATACATCTTATGCTTAAAGCAAACCTAAAAATGCAAACCTACAAAATTATGGGCTGATTTTTTTATTTTTAAGATAGACTGCCAGAAAGGCAGAGGTGGAATCTAAATTTTCTGCATTAGTGCTACCAACCTCAAAAAAAGCATCTAAATCTCTGAGCCTGATGACAGCATAGAGAGTAGAATGATTGAATGCAAATGAGTTGCCTGTACTCTAGAAAAATCTCAATAAAACCAATTTGTTCAGGTGATTGCATTCTGTTCAGCATGCAGTTCAGACTGGAAATATTTTTGACATTTTATTAAGAATTCAGCTCAGTAGAGCAGCAAAAAGTTACACTGTTGTTTCAGTTCTAACCCTTCATTAGGTTTAGTAGATTAGTTTTCACTTGTCTCTTGCTGTTTTAATCCTCTAAAATTGTATTTGCGTTAACTAACCTATGACAATCAAAGAAACACAGTTGCTTACCACAAATGTTGGAAACTTGTGGCAGTTTTCATCTAACAAGAGTAGCAGGAATACCTGCTGTAAGGTTGCTGCCCTTTCTCTGCCCTTGCTGTCTGTCCATAAAAGGCTGTTGTCTTTATTTAAAACAGTTTTAAAACAAAATGGGACCCAGGACCTGGAGAAGGGCGGTGCTGAAGAAGACCAGGATGAAATTTCCAGAGCTGACCCAGAAATGACACCATTTGAGATACCTCTGAAGGACAAAAGGTACATGAGTTCGTGAGGAGGGTACCTGCAACTGCACCACAAAATATGCTGAGTTTATCCTCTGTATTTGATTGCATGTGGTCAGTAGCTGGATAGGAGACGTCATAAAACATGAATGTGTTGAAGACAGTGCTTCTGGACATTGCATGGAGGAGTCTGGGACAATCGTTCTAGCTTGTTATCAGGCAACAGTGTATGGCTGAAAGCGCTATCTTTTTGCATTTATCCATGGATCAATGGATCATTTATCCAGAAGACATACTGTGGTCATAACTGTGCCAGCTGAAAGTCAGTACGTTCACAAAGGTTGTCTGGGGATCTTGTTGGTCTTCTGCATCTAACGTGGGTCACCTTGAGATGCTAGATTTAACCTGTGGAGAGCCTCTACTTTCTGGCTCCGTTTGGGCAGCTGCAGAGCAATTCTGCAACTTCTGGATACTACACAAAAACTTTGGCCGGGGTTACCACTTGTACTTCTTTTTTTTTTCCACAGCTGCCTCTAGGCTGTTTGAGTAGATAATTTGTGTCGCTTCGGTAGATCCTCTCTCCATTTTGTGAGACTGGGCCATCTCACAGTAGAGGGGAATACAGTTTTGTGAACAGTGGAATGAGTTTTTGTTTTGTTTTGGATAGCTTCCTTCTTCACAGAGTGTGTGATAGCTAGTGAGGTGTGTCTTGTGCTACAGCTTTTCTGTCAGGGAAGGCACAGGTAAGGCCTCTCTGCTGCTACCTGTGATTTAGTCAAAGTTATCATCTGACTTCAGATGTGTGACCTTTTGGCTCTGTAGTGAGTTCTGGCATGATATTTGAAGTCCTTAGTGCCAGTGTGGTCTTAGATGTCAACACATCTTACAGCCACTGGATTCAGGACTTCAAAATTCAGATCCCTGCAAAAGGCCATGTGGTAACTGGATATTCTTTACTGCTTGAATGGGTCTTCTTACCTTGATGTTATCCAACACTGCTTCCTCCTTAGATACCAAGATGATTTTGGTCCTTTGCTGGAAGGATGCACCTGTTACTGTTGTCAGAGGCATAGTCGCGCCTACGTCCATCACCTCCTTGTGACCAATGAGTTGTTGGCTGGTGTCCTGCTCATGATGCACAACTTCCAGCACTACTTCAGTTTCTTCAGTGCCATACGGGATGCCTTAAGAGACAATAAACTGGATCATCTGAAGAATCTTGTCTTCAGGCAGGCGCTTCAAGGCCCAGCAAATGCGAAGCCAGACCCGTGAGTTCACAGAGGAGGGAGGAGGTTGCGGGCTACATCCTTATCCAGTGGGACTGTGTGAGGTGTACTGCCAGCAGGGTCCCCTGGACCGCTTAGTGGTAAAACGCCTGCCTTCCTGAAGGGAATTGAAGGGACGTTTGAAGATCATCTCACTTCCTGGTGGGGAAGGAAGATCTTATTCAAATGTCCCTTTTGGTTAATTGGCTTGGTGCATTTTTGGGGTATGCAAGAGCCTGAACAGCGTGCGAGACCAGCATGGATAGCTTTTACAGTTACTGTTGGTTTTCCATGTGGAAGGACTGAATTACTGAACTTGCAGTTGAAGAAGCAGCAGGGCATATACTTAAAATTAATCCAGCTGCCTGGAGGCTCAGCAGCTGTTTGGGACTCTTATTCCGTACCCAACGGTTATTACAGGTAATTATTTTTCTAGAAAATCCTAGTGGTATTGTTGTCCCATCGTGGAGCTCCTTGATGAGAGATCCTGCCTCAGTCTTAACACACTCTTCCTTGTGGCTGTTGCCAGCATCTGTCCCTGAAAAGAGCTGACTGGAAGAGCTGCTGTGTTTGGTGGCACAAGGGACTGGATGTGTACTTCTCTCTCGGGCCACCTGCAGTGCAGGATGTTCTCTGGGCCAGAAGGAGGCCCTTGGCCTCAGCCGGGCCTTGACAGCCCTTGCCTCAGGGGTGCTAGCCTGTGACATTAGAGCCAGAAAGAAGAGAAAGTGTTTAATCCATGTCCTGCTATAGAGTTGTTGGTGTGGTTTTTTTTTTTTTACTCTGTACCCTTTCACCTGTATGGACTAAGATTTCACTCATTATCATCCACATGCTAGCGCAGGAAAGTACCGCTCCTTGCAGCTGTCCCAGCACTGGTCAAATACCAGGCTACACAAACATCCGCGTGGGATGGAGCTGTGGAAGAGATGTATCGCAGGAAAAGGTGTTCGGATTCTTGTGGTTCCCTGTTTTAAAATACGACTTAGTTACGTCATGTTCCTCTTACTCAGCTTTTTTCTTAACGCCTCTTGCTTTGGAATCCTGGATTGATTCATTTTATGTTACAAAGCAACAATTAAAATTGTTTTTCTAATTACACTGGCTCCTCAATGTGTGATAGAGGTGGTGTACCACAGAGCTTGAGTGCACTGTTCCAAGAAGATGTCTCCTGGAAACTTGACCTAGCAGCCTGACGGAGGACAGTGAGTCATCTAGGAGTAGGATCCTATCACAGAGCAGGGCTCCAAATAATTTGTTTCAAAAGAATGCCATAATTGACCTGGAAGTGTTAAAGACACTGTCCCTTTCCCTGTAAGAACTCTACTACCTGAATTAAATTTTAAAAAATACTGCAGTTAAAGTTGCTGACCACAAAGCAATTAAGGATAATCTGCAGTTTGTTCTTCACCATTTCTTTAATGTTGTAAAACTTTAATATCTCACATCAGAATGGCTTTACTGTAAAATAAAAGGAGGTTTTATCATCCCTGACAGCGCTGCCTGTGCATCCCTATCTCCTTGGGCAGCTACGCAGTGGGCTCGGAGTCCTTTCTGCCATTCCAGCCTTATCCACTGTGTTACTTACTATATTCCTGTTCCACAGGAGCCTAAAGAAATGGTGCAAAGACTGCTTTACTTTTATCTTTAAACAGAGATTATGGAGAATAGTTCAGCTACAGAAATTACATAAAATACGGGACACGTGTTCCAAGAAGTACTTTATGATTGTCAGTGTTGATGCAGCACTGGGAAACTTGGAAACTGTATCCTGCATACACATGTGAGGTCTGCCTACCCTAAAGGGCAGGGAATTCTAATGAAACAAAAATGTTTTATCCTTCTTTCAAGAGGGACCGCAGGATGTGGTGGTAGTGTTGGACCTTGCAATGCTTGTTGCTGCAGTGTCCATTTCTACAATGTTGCAAATGTCAGTGCAAAACCTAATGGGGGACGGGACGTTGGACACGGACAGACAGTGCCCATCTTAAAATGTCTCATTTGCTGACGCTTTCATATCCACGTGCTCAAAATCACCAAAATGTATGAGTCAGCCCAACACTCGGGCACCAAGATGCTTGTGTTCAAGAGGCCTGTCAGGGATGCTCTGTGAAGATGTGGAAGGCTATACGTCCTCGTGTAGCCTGCATTCGTTGATTGGTAGCCTTATTGCTAGTTTTGGAAGTGCCATTTTGTACCCTTTGGGAGCTAGCTGTGATCAGTCTCCCCATCCTGCCCCACCTGTATGAATCATTAGGATTTACTCATTTTTCCTTGTCTCCCAACCTGGTTGTCCTGAGAAGCTGCATGTAGCTGTACTGGAGTCTTGGTGACCTCATAAACTAAGTGCCAGTTAACGTGTCATTCTCATTAACCCTTCTGTTCTTCCTTCTGACCTTCCAGTTGTCCTGTACTGTGTTCCTGTTCGTTCTCCAGTCGTACCGACCAGGCTTTCCTGCTGCAGTTCTCTGCCTAGCTCGTGCGTGCGTGTGTGTGTGTCCCAGAGCTGCACAAAGCACGCAATTTCCTAATGGGCAAAATTTGACTAACTACATCTACTCATTATCTAACAAACACATAACAAGCTGCACTAACCCTGAAACAGCCTTAATGTGTTGTATTTACACACGTTTTCAATCTGTCAGTCCTCCTAGTTCACATAGTAAAAATTAAGCAATGTTTTTCATGGGTTTTTTTATTTTATTTCCAAGCAGACATCTGATTTCTTTCAGAAACAGAATTCTTGCCCTAATATGGGGAAGAAAGCTACAGAAAGACAACTAAACTTTCCAAGAAGTGAAAATTGAAATGAATCAGGAGTGGAAAAATTTCTGTGCTGTTAACTTAGCACAGAGACAGCAAAAACATCTTTGACTGCCATCCATCCCCGAATGGCAGAATACAAGGGAGCAGAGCAGAATGCAAAAGAGATGGTGTGTTACAAAAACATTAGACCCTTGAACATCTTTCCCTTAGCAACTTCTAGTGTAACCCTCCCCTTGATAAAGAAAAATCTTTCATGCTCCTCTGTTTCTGATGACAATAACTGTCAGGGCCACATCTGAAATACTTTTCTGACCACTTCATTGGTATTCTGCTCAGTCACTTACCCCTTTCAGAGCTATTTTAATATTGCAGACCCTTTAGCAGTTTCAAATATATGCTTTAAAATGTGTTAAGGAAAAAAAACCCACCAAATTCATTTATCACAAAAATGTTTTCTCCTTTCCTTCAGGTATGTAATTTCTTCCCCCGCACACTCACCTACCCCATCCATCCTCTAAATTACTCAGACACGGGGTCCATGGCAGGCTGTGTCAAGTCTTTTCTGTTTCTAGGTCTGCTTTTCTGTGGCTCTATAGGATCGCAGGAGCTGCCCAAGGCTGGAAATGTCCCAGCAGGGTGTTCAATTTATTTCTACATCTCTTAGGTCCAGAGGGCTTTCAAATCATTGGGGGTTTATGCATAGAGAAATCAGTTCCCGGTGTGTTTCGGAGACGCTTTTAAGCACTGGGTAGCTTTTTTTTTTTTTCTTCCTGAATCCTGTTGATTTTTGATTTGTAGCCTGAGTTGGCAGGCAAAGGACCCCAATAAAATGTTAAACCTTCTCAGTAATTTCAGAGAAGTTTCCTCCTTGATATGGAAGGCGTGCACAATATAGGTGATGGTGCAGACCACTTTAATGGTCTTATTTGGGGTGATCTATGTAATTCACTAGGGACCTCATCTCTTTTCTGGTAATGCAGCAGTTACTTCTTTATTAAAGACTATTAAAGATGTTCCAGCATGTTACCATCCTGCCTTAAGCATATCCTGTAGGCATGATAGGACTTTTCAAACCAAAAGACAATTAAGTTAAATCTCTTTGAGGAGTTGGATCTAGATTGGCAAAGTTGGTGCTGGCACAAAAGTGGTTAACATCTTCCTGCAGCAGCATGGTCTTGCTTCCCTCTTGATGTTGCCAGTGTGAATGTTGTCTGTCAAGAATGCACAGTCTCTTCCTGGGTGGCATATACTTTCCCTGCCTCGCAGCGAGGTGATGATGAACTGCCTGGTTGCTTCTGCATCTGTCGTCTGTACGATTTAATTAGGTTGGTCAGCTGAAGGTGCAACACCGTGGGATGCTCTTTTCACACTTCTGATGTACCTTCTCCAGCTGCTGGCCTTGCTCACTCCCCATCATTTCAAACACTTCAGAGAAAGCCTCTCTGTTTGGCAGCTCTTTGTGTGTCTGAACATCTTGCCGAGCTCTTTAGGAAGAGGTTTGGGTGAGAAGGGGTTATTTCAAACTTCAGCCTGAAAACTTAAGAAGCTATGTAGTGGGGACATACGTAAGGGAATGATAACTAGAGGCATCCAGATCTTCTGCGCGGCTCAGGATTAGCCAGCTTTCTGTCTTCCTATTCCCCTGCTACTGTGTAAAGCATTTTCTGGTCAAGGGGATGCCCAGTGCACTGGGAAAGGCAATGGTTGTGGTTCATGCCTACAGCTCTACAGGACAAGGTGTCCCTCACCTGTCCCACTTGCAGAGCAGGCTGATTTGCAGATTGGTGGTCAAGAAAAGGTCTAAAAACTACGGCCTTAGAAGTAATGGCCCAGCACAGATTTTCACAAAAGAAATGAGTGTTCTCAAGGTCCTTGGCCGGAGTTCCTGGACCCATTCCAGTGCTCTGCATGTGATACCTTCTGCTCCTGAGCTGATCGCCTTTCTGAGGTATCAGACATGTATTGCAAAGTGTGACATGAAAGTGGCGTTCTAGCTATGCTTTGTGCTCGTTGCTCCCCGCTTCCACAGGAGGACGGCTGGCTGCCTTTTGATGAGGGAATCGGGGGAGCCATTGAAGTCATGTAGCCAACATCTTGCAGGAAGTCAGCAGAGGCTGTCAGTCTGTCCTGAGCTTTTTATACTGCCCTTCCCAGGCTGGAATGGAACCGTCTACGATGTAATGTCAAATTTAATGCTACTGTGTGCCGAAAAACGGCTGGGGAAACCAACTCTTAGGAAAGCCAGATGCTTTCCTCAGACAAATCTGAGTGAACTGGAATGGGAGAGAACACAGAGACTGGCAGGCAGCCGAAACCTTCAAAGAGATGCAGCATCTTCAAGGAAAGGAGCAGGAGATGGAGCATCTGGGAGGAACCAGCATAGGCAAACAGGATGAATAGGATTTGGCAAGGCCAGCAAAGAAAGGAGTGGGAGCTGTGCAGTATGTCCACGTGTAGCATTGCCAACACCAAGCTGCAGAAGACACCGACATGTGCCTTTTTACATCGCTTGTTTTGCACATGTCTTGAGGAGGAAGAAGCGTTCTGTTGTGGCTCAGGAAGTTCAGCCATGGCTGCTGTACTCCTCCTCACCAAGGCAAAAGGCTACAGAGTAACGCTGGTGGCTTTCAGACCTGGGGCTGAGGGCGGACCGAGTGCTGCACTCACTCCTGATACCTGACCTCCCTGTTCCCCACAGCCAGCGCCATCGAAAATATTCAGGGGAATCCCGTAGTAAGTGTCCTTCTGCCCGGTGAAAAGTAGCCTTTGTTGGTGCTGTTCGATTCACCATGCTCACAGCTGCAGGGTAAAAATTATTAAAACTGACAAGAGTCCCCAGGGCAGGGAACCAGAAGGGTCTTCCCCACATTGCCAAACATACAGAAGCCGGGTGCTTGTCTCGCTGAGAAGCTTAAATCATTATACTGAAATTAATTGTTAATTATGTTCGTTTTCTTCTTTAGCTCTAGGGGTTTTCTTTTTCTTTGCCTCACATTTCCAGAGGCATTCGGGAGCGAGATGAGACCAGTGTCTAGCAGGAAGAGATTCAGTGATGTGTGGCCAGAACCTTGAAGGAGGCTCAGGAGAATTCCTTGCCTGGGCCTGGGAGAAAGAGCATCCCTGTTGGAGAAAGGTGTGGTTGGCACCAAAGCTGATGGGCTCCTGTTCTGGTGCTGAAGGCTTGGTCCCCATCGGATTTTGGGGCTCCTTGCCCTTTTATTTCCTTTAAAATTGCCCATTTGGGCGGGTTTTTTTAAGCTATTGAAGGAAGGGTGACATGAGTGATTCCAGGAAAGCAGAACAAGAAAAGTCACCGGTCTGTCTCGAGCTGAGATTGACTGTTTGGAGAGTAACAGCACAGCTGGATCAGTAGCATTTAGGACTGAAAGGCAGGATTGGTCTGGCACATTTCTTCTACCTCCTGTTCAATGTCATTCAGCAAGGTGTGGCAGCTGATGCTGACTTTGAAGAAGTACTGTTTCGAATCCCTCATGCCTTGAATTGCCGGCAGCCTTGTGCACCTACCTTTGCTCCTAAGGCAGCAGGCCAGGTGCTAAGATACCACCAGGAGGTTACAACTATGTTAGTTCCTTGTTACCATTAGATTAAGGAAAAGTCCACCCCAATGGTTCACTCCAAGGCAAATTCAGATTTCAGATACTCGCATTTGTCTGAGAAAGAACCGATGTGCCCATTCTCTTTGGGAGATGAGACACCTCACAGCCAGGAGTGTTTGCAGGCTGAAGGCTGCCAGAACCTGTCATCACTTCACGAGCAAACCATCACACACTTGGCTGAAGCTGATCAGATTGGTACCAGCATCCTCCAGGTGTCTGCAATTCCTATTTTTAGTTTTCTGAGCATCACCATATCAACAGCTTCCAGCTTGTTGATCCTTCCTTGAAATACTGGCGTTGATTAGACGTTGTTCAAAAACCATCGTGTCAGTAACAGTGATGGAGACAGGTCACTGAGACAGGGCTTTGCGTCACGATAACCTCAAGCCAGACTCCAGCTTGTGTAAGGCTGACCCTTTCAGAGGCTGCTAGCCCGAGCAGCTGGGCTGACCCCAGCTGTGGGCAGAGGACCAGCCTGGGGAACCGTGTCACTTTGATCCCCCTCAGAGGCTGCAATGCCAGGGACTCCAGGGGTACTCCCTGCCAAGGGGGAGCTGCTCGCTCCAGCTGAGCTCAGCCGAGCAGCTGCTCTGCCCATCCCTTGAGGAGTCTAGGGAGGATTACCTGGGGGAAGCAAGGTTTTCTGCAAGACTGCATCATCCTTGTAGTCTGACAAATGGTGTTTTTTGATGTTTGGCTGCAGCTGGGATTGTTAAGATGACATGTCCAACAGCTGCTGCAAGGTGTGCTGGAGCATGTCAGCTGAGCAGTGTCACCTGCAGAGCAGCGGGGCAGTGCCAGCAGGTGAAACCTGCTTCCTCCATCATTTCCTTGCTTTCCCAGCAGGCGGCTTTCCCTCGTGGAAGATTGTTCTGCCTTCTGCCCAAAGGGCCTTAATGCTCTCCTGCTTAAAAGCTCCTGCGTGACCTGGTGCCTGTTGTGCCCGCTGCTATCTCTGATGGTGGGGAGTGTTTCATGGTTTCTTCTCTTTGTTTTACAATGCAAAACTCAATATAAGAAATGCTGATTTTCGCTCTGGATGGCTTCAGTTTGGTGCCTGGTACCTTTTAAGGTTTTAGTAACTTGGGTAACCCATGGTTTTGCTGCCAGACCTGAAGTTTGCATTGTGGCCCTTGAGAACACAGCTGAGAGCCATGGGACACGTGTGGGGCTCTGCTCTGCAATGGACATCTCCTGCTGCACCTGCACCCAAGTAAGCCATGGAAGTAGTTACCATAACCACCACACAGCAGCCTAAATAGAAATTTTTATGATCTGTGAAGGGGTGGCAGTGAGCTATGGGGATGCTCTCTGCTTGCTTCTGCCTGCCATGCTCGCAGGAGTGAGTGCCTGAGAGCTGCTGGGGGTGGGCTGTCTTCAGATGGTTGGTACCCACCTTAAATACCTTCTACCATTGCGGCTACTGCACAGCAGCTGGAGGAAAGGATGCAGATTGAGAGGCGCTGTGGAGGGTAGGTTGGTGCCTGGCTGGCTGTCCTTTCCAGCCCTGAGTCAGGCTCTTACCACTTCTTCTGAAAAACCTCTAATTCTGACCAGCAGGTTCATAATCCAGTTGATTTCTGTGGTTTATGCTCTTAAAAAAAAAGCACCTCAGAGCTGCAGCTGTTGTCAGGGTCCCCCATGTCCCTCCAGGAAGGGCACCGGGAGGTGCACACACACACCTGGGTGGCTTGTGCTGTTTAGGAGCCCCCAGAGAGCAGCATCACAGGTGGGAGCAGCAAACTTGATGTGTGCAACGTGGGGTGCACATAGCACGGACCCTGGGGAGCCCCAGGTACATTGGGGGAAGGAGATCAGGGGCTTTTTTCTGAGTCGGTGTGGGGTGCCGCAGGAGGGCTGCGCGTGCCTGCTGAGCTGCGAGCCCGCTGGGCGGGCTGGGGGGTACACGGGCACAGCGGCTGCTTCATCTGGGCTCCCGTAGCTCTGTGAGCTGGGAGACACGTCTGCCTGGAGAAATGGGGGCGGCTGGGGCTAAACGGTGTTTTTCAGTCCGTTTCTCAGGCGTGCTGTAATTGTGTCTAGACAGGCAGTCCCTTGGATGGCTGCCTTGTACCTTGCGGGGAGGGGAGCTGCTGCTCCCAGTGGGTTTTGCCAGCTCTCCTTTGTTTCCTAAAGGGTTTTAACTCTCCTCGGCTACAGTAGAGATGTTTCCTGGCTATTCTGCCTGCTGGCTCGCTTACAAATCGCATCCAGCATAGGGGACCGTAGCCATGCCATTCCTGTGCCTGGTGGGGCAGGGGGAAGGGGAGCGCGGGCGGCAGGACCCCCACCGCACCTGCACGGCTGCCGCCCGCGCTGCCACCGCAGCTCTCCTGGCACGGGGAATTATTTACAGTCTGCGGCGGTCTCTGAGCTCCCTCTTTCTGTATTCTCCAAAGGTTCTTCTAATGTGACTGTCAGCATGTAAATGAAACCCTGCACAACGCCTGCAGCTCTTCACCAGGGTCGCGGCTCGCCTCTTCCAGCCGGCCGTGGAGCCAGGGGGAAAAAACCCAGCAAAGATGAAAACATTGTAGAAAATGAAGGTTAGAAAGAGGCATTTTAAGTTAAAAAAATAGGCAGCACGGATTATTCTACTGCAAATAATGAGGGGTGTGTGTGTGAAGCCCAGGTCCTGGGGGGCTGCTCAGCTGTCTCTCTGGCTTGCTGGGGAGGGTGTGGAGGCATCAACTGCTCGCACCTTTGATCGCTTCTGTTCCTTGGCCTTTGCCGTGAGGCCACCCGTGTTCATATTGCCACAGTAAAACTGGGCATGAAGCTCAAGTCGTACTTGAGGGAGGGGGAGAGAGAGATTGTTTTCTTTTGGAGTTGAGTTTTTCTAATTGCGCATTGATTTTGTGGTGCCTCTTTTTTTTTTTTTTTTTTTTTTTTGGCCATAGCAGGTTATAGTTCAAGAGGTTGTTGTCAGTTCTGTGATCTGATAGTTCAAATCTTAATTATTTAATAAAGGACTGCATTCTTAGATACAGAGCTTTCCTCATCCCTCACAGTTGTGTGGATACCAAAATACTGCTTGGGGTCTTCTGCACCTCCTGTTTCTCACCTCTATCCTGAATTCCCTTGGGGATCACTGCTTGAAGAACAGGTTTGAATTCAAGTAAGATCAGACTGAACGTGACACCTGAGACATGCTAGGCTAGGGCTTGAAATGGACCTAGTCACCCTTTAAAAGGTCTTTTTCCCTGTTTCCACCTTTCTGGCAACTGTGTATATAAAGCAACTGAATCTCCGGTGATCTGCGTTATGGAGCATCTTAATGGGAATTAATTTGAGCAGCAATCTGTCCACAGGTCGATTCACTCGATTGATACCCCAATAACCCGTGTGCTGAGTACCTGCCGTGCTACCCAGCACCGCTGAGCAGATGGAGTAATGCTACCACACGCCTGCCTGGTGTAGCTGGGAAACTAATTGACC
This sequence comes from Falco naumanni, assembly GCF_017639655.2. Classification (NCBI taxonomy): domain Eukaryota; kingdom Metazoa; phylum Chordata; class Aves; order Falconiformes; family Falconidae; genus Falco; species Falco naumanni. The sequence continues at coordinate 6,510,977 of NC_054058.1, read as the reverse complement.
ATATTTTCAGAATTCATCTGCTGGAAGTGCTTACAGCAGCTGTTGATTTCTTTCCCAGCTGCAAGTAAAATGCAAGTAATAATAAAGACCTTTTGTGTGTCTGGTGTGTCCAGGCGGATGATCATTTTGTACAGGGAAAGCGTTAAAGTGGGCTGCAGGTGAGAAAAGGCTTATGGAAAGGCTGTGTTCACCACAAAGGTACCAAAGCTTCCAGTTACACCTGTGTTTTATTGGATTAATGCGGTTACAATGCAGTATGGAGGGCACCTCCCCAGGCAAACAACACATGCTGGCCACAAGCATCTCCTCCCCAAACCCAGACAAACAGAAGAAGCTAGAGCTCTGCTGCGTGCTCCAGAGGTTTGGCTTTATATTAGGAAAGAGAAGAAGCCCTTCCCAGACGAAGGAGCTGTGGCATGGACACAGGCAGGGGCAGCACACACAGTTATGCCCAAGGCCGTCGAATGAGGGGGGCTAACAGCGCGGTGAAGCCTAGTCTTGCAGCGAGAGCTGGAGCCTCTGGTCCAGGATGGTGAGCAGGGAAAGCGAAACGTGTTGAGGCTGTTCCAGGTCAGGTTTGTCTGTACAAGGAGAAGAGCAGTAGAGTGCCCTGACATGAGGCCAGCTTACATGGTACGGCAGGGTTTGTCTGGCCTTTTCATCCAGGACCTACTGGAGGTGGCTTTGTAAAATACTGCTGGGGAAGGAGAGCGTGGCAGGGCTGTCTTTGGCTGCTGGAAGCTGGGATGTGCGGATGCCCTGTGTGCTGGCAGGTGTGTCGGCCAGGGGAGCCAGGGAGAGTCCTGGCTCTGATCCTGGGGCACACCACCTTTCTTACTGGGATGGTACTGGAACAGCTCTCACCTAGGCACGGGCTGTAACGGGAGTTATCACAGCAGGCAGGACAAACCCTTAATCTAGCAGTGCTCCTGACAAGGAGAGGGGCACAAACGGAGACTGGTTCCAAAGAGATCACCAACACATTTTGAGACAGGGTGCATGCAACCTGTCCCAGCTGAGCGAACAGGTTCAAACCTATCACAGGCACGACTGGAGCTGTCCTAGGCCTTGTTCATTATTTAGCATCCCCAGCAGATGACAGGGTGTGGCGTGGTTAAATAAGTGGCCAACCTATCGCTGGTCCTTGGGTTAGGAAGAGAGGGGACACTGCGGTAGCGTTGCGCTTCTCGTGTGATCAGACCTACCAGAGGGCTGGCAGCCACCTCTCTGCCTTGCAAGGAGCAATAAAACACGAGCTGGTGGCACAAGGGAAGGTTTCGTTTGCAGCTGGGGCAATTTTCTTGAGCACTGAGACTGCCCCAGTTTTATGGGCAAACCTTTTGATGGAGACGACAGGGATGCTGTTGTTTCTCCTTCAGTGCTTCGTTTCCAAGTTTCCTTGCTGAATTTTTGCTCTTGGCTGCTGATTGAAGGGATCAGGATTCTTCTCAAAAAGGTCATGGCCTGCCCTCTTATTAGGAATGCTGCACATGAGCCTTCTGCAGGCTGAGGGTCCAGCAATGGGAGGGAAAATGCATTCCCAGCACGTAGGCGGTGGAGATGAAGGATGCTGTCCGCTCGGGCCCTGTGTGCTCTGCGAGCCTGGCAGCTCCCAGTGGCATGGTGGCCAACCTTCCACTGCACACCCAGGTCTGCCTCTCAGCACTGCTGTGCCCAACACTGAGGGACTCACTGGTTTGCCTCTGTCTTCTTCCCCTCCCTCCTCAGAAGCGGGAAGCACTTGTTCTTTTTCAAGCAGGAGCGTTGAGGTTTGGTGTGGGAAGCTAGCCGTGCAGGCGGGCTGCCGTCCTGCTCTTCACGCTGGCGCAGAGGGTGCCTAGCCATCAGCAATGACCACATCACGGCGAGCAGCACTGCTCACGGCCGAGGGGAGCATGTCACTGACCACGGCGCGTGAAGCAGAGGCAGGAAAGGGCCCCACACCTTGTCCCCAGCCCAGGAGTCTGCTGCAAACCACAGACGCGCAGCCCGGTGCTGGCCCCGCGGTCAGCAGCAGAGGATCTTGAGGAAGGCTTTGCGGAAGTCGGTGTTGAAGGTCGTGTAGATGATGGGGTTGAGGGCACTGTTGACGTAGCCAAGCCAGGTGCTGGCACTGTAGAGCCCTGGGGGCACGTGGCAGGATGGGCAGTGGGTGTTGAGGATGTGAATCAAGAAGAAGGGCAGCCAGCAGACTATGAATGCTCCTGGGTATAGAGAGAGGGAGAACACAATCTGTGACTTCAGAGAAGCAACTGCTTGGGAAAAGGCCTGCACCTGTGCCCTCTCCCTCCATCCTCTCGCTATTTCCATGTGCGTGTCTGCATTTGGTAAACGTGGAATAAATACCATGTATTCCCGGTACAGCCGGGCTCGGCAAGAGCTCAGGCTCCTCGGGACCAGTTATGTGAATGGGTGGATGGGGCTTCAGAGGTGGCCTGGTGACTGGCAAAAGCAAGTGGCCACAACTTAGAGGGAAAGGCTGCTGCCTTTGCTGCTTTAATCCATTAAGACAAGGGCTGCATTATTTTCTTACTACTGCTGGGTTAATGAGGGGAAGCAGCATGTCTGGTGACAGTGGCAGGTGGCTGGGGCACCATTGTCCTGGCTTCTCCATCCAGCTCTATGAGGGGGTTCCTCTGCTGTTCCTTGCCTCGATTTCCCCTTCTGTAATTGGACCTAAGAGCTGCTACGTGTATAGAAACTTAGGATTCCATCTAAAGTTCCAGCTTAATAATAATGAAAATAATTATAATAATGATGATGATGATGATAGTAGTAGTAGTAATAGTAATAATAATAGAAAGGTAAAGGGAAAGTAAAGGTGCTGGCTGTTCCTCCCTCTAGCAGGGCTTGTTGGCCACTGATATAAAACAAAAGAATAACAAAACATAAATAAAATGCTAATATACTTGGCTCTCAAAATTTGAGAGCATTACCCTAGATCCCTAAATGTCCCACTGTTGTTTCTCTTTCTTTGTGACCTTGTGGAGCAGCTGAAGTCTAGGCTTGGCTTGCATTTTTTTAATCTCAATACTGTATTAGGAGATTCCTTTCTCTTGCAAGCCCCAAACCATCACCCCTTGCACCCCGCTGGACAGCGTGGCTCTCACTCACCCAGGACAATAGCTAGCATCTGTGTAGCCTTCCTCTCCCGAAGCTGGATCAGCCGGGGCTGGTGGTGCGCTAGCTTCAAAGAGCTGATGGTTTTGCCATTGCTGAGCCTCCGTACCTCCAGTCCTGGCTTCAGACTCTTTCTCCTCTCTTCCAGCCTGCTGTGTTGTGTAGTCCCCGGTGGCTTGGTGAGGGATGCCTCATGGCAGAAGCTGCGGTACCGCTGCAGGCTGAAGACGGTCAGCAACTTCCTTTTAGGAGACATCTCCTGGCCTGAGCATTTGAGTGGGAGACAGGGGGAAAAGGTGCCTTGGCATCTGTTTGGCAAAGCTTTTCTCTCCGGGTGTTCCTGCAAAAGAGGATGCCACAGAGAACTGGGAACCATCCAAACCATTCCCTGGGTCAAAGGATGATGAGGAAAGTTGTAGGAGTCATCCTTAGCCCCACTGGCTGCTTAGGCTTGCACCTCATCCTCTGGACTGACCTTGGCTTAGCAGAGGGGTGAACTAGCACCAGACAACTCTCCATCCCACCAAGGAGAAGCATGAGAACAAGAAGAGCTGACACACTCGCTCTGCTAAACTTTCACTTGTATTTTTCAGTTGGCCCTGCTCCCCTCAACATCCCCACCCTTTTTTAATGTAGCTTCACTGTGAGAAAATGGGTAACACAAGCAGGTATGCATGACCAGGTGATCCCTTTCAAACCATGCTGCTGGTTCCCGTGGTTGCAGATATTTCATCTAGAAAGGTCAGTGGAACAAATGCTCCATGCACCATGAGCATTTTGGCTTCCTAAGTCTGTCAGATGAAGAGTTGTGTTGTTTTGGTTTTGTTGTTTGGTTTTTTTTTTAATAATCTACATTAAAGCCTGCAAAGCCCTGAGAACGAGGCTTCATAAAGCAAAAATCAATAAATGAGGAAATTAGCCAGACTTCTGCATGGCTGAGAAAGCCCAGATCTGAAGAAATATTGAAGTAGGCTGTGCTCTTTTCTAGTGGCTCGGTTCTAGAGGGCAGAGATACACAGGGAGCATCCTCTTTCTAGAGCGATGGAAAGGATTTAACTGGAGCTTCTGCATCTCAAGTATCATGGTGTATGAGTGAGGGATGGGATGAAAACATGCCATGTCCCTTCTCTGTGCTTTCCGTTCTGTGCTTTGACCCTTTGCAGAGGAGAGATGATGCATGCCCTGTCCTTTTTGACAGCTCCTACTGCATCGATGTGGATCTTACTTTGTGTGCATAACACGGTTTGGTGCTGGCGCTGTGGCTGCCCTGCCAGGTGAGCGTTCGCTTCTTTTGTCTTTGTCTTAGCACGAGGTAAATCCGGACATAGAGCAGCAGGGTTACCATGAAGGGGAGGTAGAAGGACACCAAAGAGGAGTAGATGATGAAACTAGGGTTGGATATGGAACAGACACTGGGATCCCCTGGGGAGGAGAAGAGAGAGAGAGGAGCGGCTGAGCTTAGTACAAGGAGGTGCTGGTGTGTTGGCAAAGCAAGTCGCAAGGCAGAGGGGGGACAAAGGCAGTCTGAGGGGTGCAGGGATCTCCTGTCTCTGTGGTTGCAAATTGTGCTGTGACCTACCCACTCACCTAAGGGATGCTTAAAATGGACTCTACCTAGGGCCATCTAGCATGACCCAGTAGGCATCTGCCTGCTCTTCTGGCCAACAGCTCTGCCCTCTTCTCTCAAGTCTACTCCCATCCTTTCTCCTTTCACCCTCTCTCCTATTCCTCTGACAGCCTCTGCGCTGCCTGGATGCAGAGGCATGCCTTCACCCCGTCAGTCTGGACCAGGCAGCGGGGGACAGCAGCACTTCCCACCCCGTCTCCTTCCTACCTCAAGCACCACACAGAGGATGGACAAGGAGCAGGGGACTTCTGCCTGTGGCTCAGGGGGGAGGAAGGCTCCCCTGCCCCTCTGCCTCCAGGGAGAATGGGCTGCCCTAGGTGAGGGCAAGGAGAAAGACCAACCTGCTTCCAAGGAGAAGGCCAAATTGTTGGCTCTCCTCAAGGGATTAGGTGAGGAAGCAGCCAGCCAGTTGGATGGGAAGGAGGTTTCTCACAAGCAGTGCCAATATGCAGTCCTTGCTGTTTAGAATGTGTCCTGAATCAGATTTAAAGCTGGACCTGTTGATACCAGCAAGATGCAGTAAGGTGGGGGTGGGGTGGGGGTGTTGGACATGCTGCACCTCTGGAGATTTGATTTGTGTGCCCAGAGTGATTGTCTGGGGGGGATCTGTAGACCTGGACACCATGTCAGTGTCTGCCTGAGCAAATTGCAAGTTTATAGACAAAAGCACATCTGCTCTCCAGTGCTGGAGATTTTTCTCACCCTTCACAGTGCACCTTACAGTTCCCTAAAATTTCCTGTAACTAGGAAAGTCTGCAGGACCCACATTAAATGACCTGGCCATACACAGGGCAGCTCCATGTCCCATCCCTCCCTGCGTGCTATTGTTTGGGACGTCACCTACCTGTAGTATTGAAGCCGAAGAGGAGAGGGCACGACACTGCGAACGCCAGCATCCAGACTATCACGATCATGAGAGAAACCCTCCTGCAGGAGCTCTGCCCGGTGCTGTACTGGTACTGAACTGGTTTCACCACTGCAGTGTATCTGCAGACCAAACCAGCTCCAGAAAGAGGAGAGGTAAGAATGGAGGGAGGAAAAGGACCAGGTTTTAAAAGGAGAAATGAAAGCAATGTAGGGGACACGATGGTGAACGTGGTGAAGAAATGGAAGAGGAAAGGAGAGAAGATCAGATGATGGCATCAGCAATTTGTAGAAATGGTAAGTGGGGTGTTGCAAGGAGGAACAGAGGAAATCAGAGTTAGTTGGCAGCACTGCAGGGAAATGCTTGGCAGACCTGCCGGCATTGTGAAGCTACTAGGTTTGGGATACCTGCTGGATCTAGAAGCCCCAGGACCCCCCCCTATCCCTTGATCCCCGAAGGTTATATGTGCCCTGCTGGGAAAGAGCAGTCCCTGGAGCAACCACAGCCTGCTACACCCTGTGCCTCATCCACCCGCTCTGGTGTCGGCCTTGCTGACAGCCAGAGGGTTGCCCATGGTGGGTGTCCAGGGCCTTCGGCTGCCGGGATGCCCCAGGGGATGCAGCTCGGCAAGGCTCGGATTTGAAAGCCACAGGAGTCATGTCTTCAGGATAGCCTGGGGGCTGCTCCTTGCAGGCAGAGCCAAAATGAAATGGGGATAAAGAGTCCCGTGGAGGAACACCAGGCCAAGCCAGCATTGAGAGCTGCCTCATATGATTACCCTTGAGCCACATATTACAAAGGTACAGCATGCAGTGCTTTTTTCCTTCCCCCACCCCTTGGTCCTAACAGCACCACGTGTGCTGAGGTCTTGGCTCCCAGCCCTCAGCGTTACTTAAAATAGGCTGGTTTAAGATGCGGAAAAACAGGGCAAGGCTGAAGATTAGACAGCGATAACCTTCACCCCTCCCTATGCCTATGGCAGGATTGTGTTTGTTAGAAGTTCATGAGTGAGGTCTCCAGAAAAAACCCTCTTTGACACTCAATGGGAATTAGATGGCCAATGCTGGTCTCTGCCTTCAAAAAGCATGAGGATGTGGCCGGGTGCCTACTGGTGATGTTTCGCTGCTTGTGCCTCTCTGCCCTCAAGTGCTGGCACCTTCTAGCACATGGTGGGCAGAGCCTATTCACAGCAGTTGTGGCAGCGACAGACTGGCAGGGAGGTTTGTGTCCGTGAAGACAGCAATGCTGCCTGTGCAAACCCCACTTTCCTGCCCTAGCCACACTGGGGTACAGAGCCGACCCCCATCTCCAGACTGTCTATCCCCTTGGATGCTGTTGGCTCTCACCTGTCAATGCTGATAGCGCAGAGGTTTAAAATGCTGGCTGTGCACATCATTACATCCATGGTGACGAAGATGTCGCAACAGATGCGGCTGAAAGTCCAGACTCCTCCCGTCACCTGCACCAGCAACCACAAAACTGTCAGCCTGGTTCTGCATCGAGTCCTGACGCCTTACGTATACAGAGGTGCTCTCCTCCAAGGGTCTCAACAGCTACGTGCGTTCATGTCTGCTGTGATGTGCAGAGGAAAACTGAGGTGCCTGTGTTGTGTGGCAAGATAACACAGCGGAAGGTCATGGAGAAGGAGCCGCACCTTGATTTCAGTCCTTTGGTTACTCTCACAGAGGGAGGCAGGGTGAAGAAATAGGTAGCAGCTATCCTTTCCCTTGAGCCCTAGCATGATAGATTGATTTAAATTTGATATCACTGTATCTATCCTTTGATTAAGGATCATCTGATTAAATCTAAGGGCTGAAAAGTGTTTCTCAGCTTAGCTGCTGGAGTTCTCTTGCAGGCAGTGAGCTGGGAAAGTGCTGCAAATTTTATGCATTTATGTATGAAACAGACCTGAGAGCCCAGGCTTCTCTAAAACCTTAGTTGGATTCTGATCTCTGTTACATATTTTGATTATTAGATCTGAGCGAGAACTCACAGGCTACTCAGATAAAGGGTTTTGGTTTGCTACCATGTCCAGCTTTTATTCTGGTTGGTTTGAAATTTTAATCTGAAGCGTGTAAGCATGAAAGCTTAGCTGTGGCTGATCTTTGTGATGGGGAAATGCATTTTTTGGCCCAGCTGTCAAGTTCTTGACAATGACCTTTTTGGATGACAACATATGCTCCAAGCACCGTGTGGCACTGCTGTCGTCGGGGCTGGGATGATAGCCTGACTCCGAGTGCTCCAACACAGAGGCAGCCCATCCTCCCACAGATCAGCCTGCTGGATGAGTACAGCAAAGGAATCTAAAGCTGCACTGGGTGCAGAAGCGGGGGTAAGAGAGAAAGAGGAACTGGTGCTAGATCCAGATCTTTCTGCTTACATTTAGACCTCATCTGGAGTACCGCATCTGGTTTTGGGGCCCCAGTACAGAAAAAACATCGATAAACGGGAGTGAGTCCAGCGGAGGGACACTGAGACAGTCCCTGGGGCTGGAGCACTTGTCCGGTGAGGAGCAGCTAAGGGAACTGGGCTTGCTCAGCCTGGAGAAGAGAAGAGGTGGCTTTGGGGGGTGTGGGGGCACTAACTGCAGTCCCCTAGTGCCTACTGGGAGGTTATTAAGAAAGTTGGAGCCAGGTTGCTAAGCAGACGGAGCCAAGTTTTTCACAGCAGTGCAGGGTGGAAGGACAAGAGGCACCAGTCGTAAGTTGAAAGAAGAAAAGCGCAAACCGGTTATGGAGGTAAACTTTCTGACCATGAGGACGGTAAGGCAGTGGAGCTGGCTGCTTGGTGAGTCTGGCCAGGCTCCATCCTTGGAGGTTTTCAGGACCCACTCAACAATACCCATCCCAGACCAGGCTGGAGAGGGTGCCACAACTGAGCTTGGCTCCTAAGGCAGTGGGTCAACCCTGCAGCAAGTGTCAGTGCCTAGGAAGGACGCAGCTCCAGGACACAGCTCCCTGCAGAGAGAAGCACTTGTATAAACACAGAATTCATTTTGTACGAGTTGTTTTCAGAGTTGTATAAGAAATAATCCTGAGAAACTGAAATGGTTTTGATCGTGCCAGCATTCCCGCACATGGGCACAGAAACTCACGGGGTCTTTGGGGTGTCCTCTGCTGGACCCAGCTGCTGCGTGCCAGAAGTCAGGTACTGGATGAGGTAGCCTTCCATGAGACCTCCTCTGAATGAATGCAGGGGAGAGAAATGGGAGCTGGCTTGCAAAATGCAGTGGGGAACTGTGCTTTCATCTTCAGTTCTCTAATACTTGTGGGGCTCCTTTGTTTTCTTTTTTAAAAAAAGCAAGCAAAGTAAAAAAAAAAAGAAACAAACCAAACCCTTAGAGCTTTTCTGCATGATTAGGTAGGCTACAAGATGTGCAAACTGAAGGCTGTCCCTCTGAAATTGGGGACCTTAATAGGTAGGTTCAGTTTTCAAAGAAACCCCACGCCGTTTTTGCTTTAGTTGCAGATTTTGAGATCTGCTTGACCACCTCAAAATATATAAAAAAATCATAAATGCTGGAAGCCTTTGCAGTGGGAGCCAGTAAGGGGTGTTTCTGTAGTCGGAGGCAAAATGCAATGCAGTGTCTCTGTGATCTGCAGAGTCTGAAGAATATTTCACCAGGAGCCAGTGCCAGGTGTTTGGTGCAAGCCAGCTGCTGCTAGCCCAGCAGATGTGCAGGCTTTTAACTGAGGGAGTTTCCAAGGTCCTGAGCACATTCAAATGCTAAACCCAAGAACGTGTACCATTAAATCTGAAGAAGGTGCTGGTGGGAATGGCTCTGAAGTGAACCCTTTCAGGATGATGCGTTCAGATCACACCACCTGCATACTAAGCTGTAGCTTGCATGAAGATGATACTTGACATATCAAAACGTTTGGGCTTAAAACCCGTCCTCGCTTCCACCAGCCACAAATTCCACAATGGGGTGTAGCTTTGCTGAAGTCGGTGAAGTAGTTAATATTTACCTGTGGGGTATGCAAACCCAGAATCTATTCCCAAATTTAACAATGAAGAGCCTTTTTATTACAGGCCTCGTTCATAATTTTTTTTTAATTCTATTTCTGCTCTTCCTTTTATTACTGTGTTCCGCTCATCTTTGCTACAGCAGCTAGAACGTGCGAGTGTGCTGGCAGGGTACCTGTTCTTCATCCCGCTGGTGCCTTTTGTCCAGGAATCTCAAAGCACATCACAGGTATTAATTGAATGAACCCTCACAACTGCCTGAGTGAGGTGGATGGTCAAATATTATTTTCTTACAGCTGATGAGAGCAAACCACATAGAGGTAAGCTGACAGAATCTCTCATTACCACTCAGTTTGTGTGCAGCAGAAGTGGGAATAGAGTCCAGGATAAAATCCCAGCTCTGGCAAAGACATTGCTAAAGCACCTTATAGACTGTTCAGGTCGGGTTCTCACCTCATCTTTCTTGATGACCAGTCCAGTCTGCTTTAGCCACAAAATGTATTAATATTTGAACGTTCCAACCCTATAGGAAGCCTTCCAGTTTAAAAAAAAAAAGAAAATCATTGTGCATTCATAAGCTTATGCAAATCCACCACTCTCTTGAATCCTTAAAAATAAAAAGACTCTCTGAAAGTCAGATATGTATGATGATGCCGTATTGAGCAGTAGATGGATTTGAAAGTACGAACGCAAAGTTACACGAGGTGATGTCAGGCAGCGGTGTATCTAAGCGTGCTCACTCAAGTGCTCTGTTTAAGAAAGGGTTCTTCTTGGGGGTGCTGTTAACTCCCTGCAGCTGTGAAATGGCTGCTTATATTTTTGCATGGCAGGAGTAACCAAGAGCACGCGTGCAGTCAGATCTGCTGACAAGTGGTAAACTGCCGAGCTGCAGCAACTCGGTTGTCTGCCCTGCTTTTGATGGTGGCCTGGCGAGCTCCTTGAGCTCAAAGAGCTGTTGTAGGTCTCGCTACTCCAGTGTGGGAGCCACAGAGGAGGAGACAGCCTTACTCTCACTCGCCCTGAAGAGAGCTGCAGGTTGGACCTCAGTGACAATCATCTTCTGACGCTTTTTTCCCATTGGAGGTAGAACTGGATGTTGTGAGAAGACTAAGGAGGATGCTCCAGGCCATGCTGCTCCACGTCCTCCTCCGTTTATACAATTACTATAAGGCACGATGGTATTCAATGCCATCAAGCTTTAGTGGGCAGGGCACCCTAATGCCACTATCTTAGAAACCTTGGTGAGCTTCCGTAGTCACACCAGGCACAGCATCAGAGGTCAGTAAAGAACTGGGGTAGCAGCACGGATATATTAGACATATCTGTTGACCCCTGAAGATTGCTAGACACAGTGCTGAATAGCATTTTTATGCCAGAAGCTTCATTAGGTAGAGATGAGGATTCTGAGGTTATAAAATGTTCCTGTTGTTGCTCTGTCACAGCCTTCCCCAAAGGCTTCTCAGAAAGAGACAGTTCTGGTCTGCAGGACTGATAAAATGAAAAATTGCATGGAGAAGGTCCAGGCCACAGATGGCTCTAAAAATTGAGTGTAAAGCACCAAGTTCACAAGTGATATTTAAATCTGAGGTATTCATCCACCTTTAGCTTCTCAATAAATAGGTCTCAGATGTCTGGTTTGGCAAACGTTCAGTAGATGAATAGCTATTGTACACAGGTTTGGGGACTGAATGACTTCTTCACAATTTCCAGGGCCATAGTGTACTCAAGCATGATGCCATTTCTGCTTCATTGGTAGCAGTGCTGATCCATAAACAGCAGCAAATATCTAAACGACTTCAGGGCTTTTTGGTGTGGTTTTTTTTAAATCTTAGTCTTGCTGGAGTCCTGCAGCCTAGATCTCTAGGAGGTACTGCTGGAAGTGGTAGTTCGGGTTTGGGATGTATGTGGGTTCTTCTCCCTGTTGTTCATGTGCCTCTTGGATCAGCTACTTTGATTTACCCAAGATTTCATTACTCAAGCTCCACAGCTGGAAACCAATCTTGAATGGGTCTGCAAACACAGCTAGACAACAGATCTGACCACAATACTGCCATGGGGACAGAAGCTGCTTCCCAGATGTGCCTCAGTCCCACCCTGCCCATGGTAAGAGTGAGCGTTAGATCTTTTCTGATGCAAAGCATATTGTGATTTCATTAAAGACTGGAATACACTTGAGGTGAACTATTCCAATCTCAAAATTTGGGTTTTAATAATTATTTTCAGTTGCAATCAAACTGCAGAGTCTAATCCTGGCTGGCTGGGATGGCTCCACCACACCCCGCCCCAACTTATTCCTTGCTTTTTAATCATTCAGTGTAACCCAACTGCGCTGCAGGCATCCAGCAGGCCAGCTCCAGGACTGCTCTGCAAGGAGTGGTTTCACTGTTGCTACTGACTTAATTAGGAACGTAATCACACATGCGGTTATCGTGGTGCTCTCTTTGTTCCTTCGCTCCACAGCGATGCTATATAAAAATAATTAACCATCAGTGCCCTTATTAATAATGCTTATACACTGAGCAAACCCTCAATTTGTCTTAATTGTAGCCTTGCTGAGACAGCAGTGGGCACAGTTTGGGAGAGTGGCCTGGATGAACACAAGGGAAATGCCCAGGCTGGGTGCCAAAGCCTAGAGCTGTGTTGCCTACTCAACATACTCCAGTGGCAGAGGAGGGCTGCAGACCACTGCCAGTCCCCTGCTACTCGATCGAACCTCCTCGTACCCCCAGAGTCGGTCTGGCATTTGCCGGTGGTGTCCTGCCTTGTCCTACTTTCTGTCCACATGCTGCGCAGTCCATCTGCACGAGTCAAAAGCCTGCTCTGCTTCTCCTCTGTTTTGCAGGAAAGAGGTCAGCCAAAGGTGGGCAGCTGCCACCAGAATATTTACCCTACCCTTCAGCCTGATCCCCGCTCGGCCCTTGCAGAAAGAGCATGAGGCTTCTGCAAGATTATGGCTCAGAGGCTTATTCTGTCTCTGTTCACATGAGAACACGGTACTAGGGCTCAGCTGAAAGCTTACCGCTGATAGATGCTCACCCTAATTCTAGACCTACCATTTTTTGTGAATTAGTGTAAAAATGCTGAACAGAACAGATAAAAATGTCAGCTGTAGCATACCTTCGTGTATTTGCTTCAATAACAATATTTATACCAGAAGTGGCTTCAGTAATTCAGGGGGTTGCCATGGGGCGGCAGGGGCGGATTTAGTTTCCATCTTTGCTGCCCTGCAGTGGTGGAAACCTTTGCTTTATCTGATGGTGTTGTCCATACTACGCATGGTTGTGCCGCTACATTTTTACGCCGGCCAACGTGCAAAGATCAGGGAAATAGAGTATAAGACACCCCAGGGCTTGATGAGTCATTTGAAGTTACTGTGAAAATGCTCACATGACTTAAAGAGACTTCGGAGTGTGTTCTTCGGCCTCATCCCTTTGTCAGCCTGCTTGGAGAATTGCTTGGAGGTGACTTAACATCACGGACATCAAGGCTCTTAAACTCCGCAGGAGATGGGGATTTGACTTGTTTTCTGGCCAGCGGGAGTACGGCTTGATCTGGGCTCTAACAAGGTATTTCCACCCTACTGCCTCCCCACCGCTCCTGAATCATCATGGCAACCCTTCTGGCTGATGGAGTCAGCTTCAGGGATGCTCAGATGAAAGCGGCATTAGCACATCAGAACCCGCGATCTACATTACTGGCTGTAGCCCACCCGCTTTCAAGCTCAGAGGGGCTGCGCTCTGCCAGGAAGAGCAAGGCTCAGGGCATCTGCTGACGGGTGGGACCGTGGTGCATTTGTCCAATCTGCAAGGGCCACCTGTGGGGCTGCTACCCACCCCACAACTGCCCCAGAGCTGGCTGGGGGGTTAAAACATGAATGGACTTCACCTGTAGCAGAGCTGGCCCACCCTGAGAGCGTGCGCTAACGCCGGTGCACTCGTGCTGTGGTTAAATTCTGCTGATCCTTCCTAAGATGTACTCACCTCCAGGTACACCACCCATGGCATCACCAAAGTAGCCACCAGCAAGTCCGCCACCGCCAGGCTCACCACAAGGTAGTTTGTTGTGGTTTGCAAGGTGCGTTCCCTCAGCACGGCTAAGCAGACCAGCACGTTCCCAAAGATGATGGCCAGGATCAAGATGCAGTAGCAGAGGGCGTAGTAAGCATGTGAGTGTGGCAGGTCAGGCTCTGTAGTGTTGTCTCCCCCACAGGGAAGAGGGTCAGTGGTGTTAGGATGACTGCTGGTTCTTGTGAAGAGGGCCATGGGGACACTGCTGCAAAGAGAAAGAAAGAGCTGGCTGAAAACTGGAGCTCCACAGTCATTGTGGAGAACTGCTTGTGGTGGATAGCGTACGATTTTCATACTTCACAAACACTACTTCAAGCCATTTATAGAGGTCTTTTTTTCCACTCATACATAGGCAGAACTTTACTTAAAGTCCTGCTTGGCCTGTTTTGGTTTTCACCGAATCTAAGCCAAGAGAAGAATGCAAAATCCCACCTCCTGTGTGCATCCGACAGGTGCATCTTACCAACCAACGCAGCTGCGCGGAAAGCAGCAATGGTTGAAAGATGCACCGAAGTCATCATACCAGAGCACAAGTCAGCCAGGCAGGAGAGCAGCCTGCAAGACAGCAATTTGTAGTGCTGAGGAAGACCCAACACAGTTACCCAAACTAGGGCTTGGCCAGAAGCTTGGACCTAGGAATCTTTTCTTCTGGGAAGTACCCTCCCTCCTCCCTCGTTAAAAAACATCTTCACTAACTTCATGCACTCGAGTGCTTGGCAGCCCGGCACACAGACCGCACCTGCAATGCTCGAGTAGCCTTTTGCATCCTGGCCGCCTGGCGGTAAGCACCCACCTAGGGAATGACTCTTCTTCTGCAACCTGTGTCTGTCCCAGGCCGCCTGTTGTAACGCTCTGCTTCAGCCCTGCCGGCCTTGCCAAAGCTTGGCTGTCCCCGCTGCCCCCAGCTCATCCATACTGTGCTCTGTTTTCCATGCCTGGCCAGAAGATGTGCTTCCTGTGCTGAAGAGCAAATCAACTTGTCATTTGGGATGAAATAATGGAGTGATGCTTGCGGGGTACTCTGCATTTCTTTTCCTTACAATGGATTCGTGATTGTGCCCAGGAACCTATCCTGTCTTGATTTAGAAGGAGGATGATTTTTTTCCAGGAATAGGAAGGCTGCTGTCCCAGGGTTGTTCTGTGACATTTAATTGCCTGTATCTGATTTTATTTTTTTTTCTTGCTAGTGCTCCTGTCGCTGAACTCATCATCAGTGTGACAGTTACGAAAGGCAAGGACAAAACGTTGCAATGCCAATGATATAAATATTACTCTGCTCCACCTCACCCCCTGAACAGCAGCATCTGTGATGCACACGCTCCTAGAAGAGAAGCTGTTACAATGGGTATAAATTGCTCCAGCCCCTTGGCATATATTTATCCTTGAAACTGGTGTCACTCACCCCTGCTGCCTTGTAGCTGGGAGAGGGCAAGGGCTGAATGAGGTAGAAACTGAACTTCCCTCTGTCCCATGAACACAGATCCCCCAGGACAGGGGTGAAACAATCTCTTATGGCTTGTGTTGTGTTTGGAAACATCTGTGCTTGTCTCTCCTTCTCTGTCTTTCTTCTGCCAGCCCCTGACACAGGAGTGAAGCCTTCCACTGGACAGCAGGATTTCCCATAGCGTGAGCGCTGCTGCCGAGTCCAGGACTGTTTGCTCGTCAAACAGTTCCGCTACAGCCACCCAAACACAAGACTCATTTAGCAGCATCCCTTGCACCGACAGAGCTCCTACTCTGGGAAACCTGTATTGGCTGGGGCCATGAAAAGCTAGTATGCTAGTTCGTTTTTTTGGTTTTTTTTTTTTTTTTTTGAGAAAGCCTACCTTAAGCAGCTGCCTAGTTGATAAGCAAAGCCAGGGCAGGGAATGAACAAAACATCACGCACGATACCACCAAATGGCTTAAGGCACCACGTTACACAGTTTGCCAGCAGGTTTCCTGCCCCTTCTGCCACCCCTTACAGCCTAAAGCAGTATTTTCCACTTTCGCCCAGAGGTCGATCTTCCCCCCCAGCATCCCTCCCAGCTCCCCCCCCAGCCCTGCCAGGCTCCCCCTGCCTTGGGCTGCCCCACACACCCCGGCCCTGCTCACTCTGCCCACGGCCAGGGCGCTGCCAGCCAGGCGGGTACCGGGGTACCGGGATGCTGATGCGCCGGGTACCAGGATGCTGATGTGCCGGGGTACCGCGGTACCCGCGTGCGGGGCTGGCGGGGCACGGGGGTACCAGGGCACCCACCACCCTGGCAGCGAGCTGCGACGGGGCGAGGGTCGCTGCCGTGGGGACGAGCTGACAGAGGGGAAAGGGGAGGATGCTCCTCCCGGTGGCCTCAGCCTCGGAGGGGTCCGGGTGCAGGTCCCGGTGCGGATGGGGGGGTCCGGGCGCGCGGCGCAGGGTGCAGGGCAGGGGTACGAGCTCCCAGCGCTGGGGCCAGGCGCCGCCGCGGTTCTGGGTCCGGCTCCGGCTGCCGGTGCTGCTCCGCACCCGCCCCCGAGGGGCAGCGGCGCCCCTGCGGCTGCCCGCCGTGCCCCGGGGGGGCGAGGGAGGCGGGGGAAACCGGGAGCGGGGGCTATGGGGCAGG
The DNA here is from genome assembly GCF_017639655.2 of Falco naumanni. NCBI lineage: Eukaryota > Metazoa > Chordata > Aves > Falconiformes > Falconidae > Falco > Falco naumanni. The sequence goes on along the minus strand of NC_054058.1, from coordinate 6,494,750 downwards.
GGTCCGCCGGCACCGGGCAGGAGGGGAGCGGGGGGCAGCGATCTGGACTTACCCCCGGTGGCACCACCGCCGAGCAGGGCTCAGTCCCAGTCCCGGTCCCGGCCCCGGTCCCGCCGCCTCCCGGGCCGGCCCGCTCCCTCCGCCGCTCTCCCGGCGCGGAGCCGCGGGGCGGGGCGGGGCGGGGCGGAGGTGGGCGGGGCTGGGCGGGGCTGGGCCCCTGCCCCCGCCCCTGCCCCTGCCCCGCCGGCGGCAGCGGCCGGTACCCCGCCGTGTCCTGGGGAGGGGGGCGGCAGGGCCCATCCCGCCCCTTCCCAGAGGGCCCTGCAGAGGGGTCTGGGCTCGTTCTGGAGCCGGGGCCCGCAGCAAGGGGGTGCTTTGCGGAGGGGCTGACCTGGTTCTGCCCGGCGGGAGGAGGGGGGAGATGGGAACCCCGAACCCGGGCCGAGGGCTGGGCCCCGGGGTGCCGGTCGGGGGGGAGCGGGGGGAGCTGCCCACGCTCCGGTGAAGGCAAACAGGCAGAGCCCTTCGGGAGACAATGAGCGTGCGGCTTGGGACAAAAAAATGACGCTTTAAAAGTTGTTAGTTTAAAAAAAAAAATCAAAGTAGAGATGATTTTAAAAAGGCAGAGAACTGAAAAAAAATCTGAAAATAAATTCCCTTAAAACTGAGATTAAAAAGTGCTGGGTAACGGGGGAGGGATGCGGGAAGGAGAGCGATGCTGGGGAAGTGTCCCTGTCCCGGGAGCGCTGCCTGCAGGCACAGCGTGGCGCATCCACCGGGACCAGAGCGGGACCACAGCCACCGTCACCCAGCCACGGCGTCCCCTGAGCTCTGGGGTCAGGCCTCTGAGCCCAGTTCTGCTCGGACGGTGGTCCCTGGGTGGGCTCTGTGGGTACTAATGATGCTGGTGGGCCTCAGGGCTGGGCTGTGCGGGGCTCCCAGGGCGTGGGAACCTCAGCGGTGGGGCTGGGGGCTCCCTTCCCAGGGTTGCAAGAGTTTCAGGAGCAGCACTGCAGCCCCAGCAGAGAGAGAGGAAAGGGCTCTTCCCCTTTATGCACCCACTGGTCAGGGTGGCCATGGCACTTACTTGTAGGTGGGCAAGAAGAAGAGGAGATGCTGCGGAGAGCAGAGTCTCTTTATTTATTTTTAAGAAATCAGTTACCTTAACAAGGGAGCCTTGGGACACTGGCTGCCCTGGATGGCCTCTCCTGATCACAGCTATCCAAGGTAATCTCTCCAGGGATGAGAGAGGTAGAAGGGAGAAGTGCTGTAGAGAGCACTCTTACGCGCAAGGTGTGAGAGTAGCAGCTTTAGCCCGGCTGGGGATGCTGGAAGTGCTCACACAGGACTTGACGGGGACTAATGAGCCCCAACACCTTTAACCAAGGCTGTGACTACCCTGAGGCAGGCTGGTGGATGGTACTAGATGAGTGTGATGAGTCACTGCCTAGTCCCTACAGGTGACACATTTGCAGGTGTCCTTGGTGTGGTGGAGGATATAGCTGCCAGGCTATGGACCAAATGACCCATGAAGGGTTTTACAGCCCCCTTGTCCCCTTCTGAGCTCCAAAATGGTGTGACACAAACTACATTTACCATATTTATATTCTATGCGCACGGTTGAACTTCTTCTGTCATCTGTCCCATACTGCTCACCTCCAGGGAAACGCATTTGCTAACTGTGCCTGGAGCAGTCAAGGAAGAGGGGAAGCCCTCCCACCCATTCCCAGCAGAGGCTTTTTAGTTGTGAGCTTGGGAAGAGTCCAACACACCCACACTCCTGTGATTAAAACTGGAGGGAAAAGCACAGACCGTGATGCTTGTTCTGTCTAGCGAGGGCTGTGGGAGTCGTGGGCCGGGTGTGGATGGCCGGTGAGGATGGCTGCTCGCAGCGGGGCTAGAGAGTTGCAAAGAGCTGCAGGCATTTTAGCTTCTGTTTTAAATGCAGATTGTTTGTAGGCAATTCCTGAAGGATTGTGGCCGGCAAGGTGCTCACATCAGCTCTAGGACGCTTGGGAGGCACTACGGCGATAGGGCTTTACTGATGCCATCTGTTCAGTATAACGGCTCACCCCGGATCGATGAAGAGGCATTACCTTGCACCTGCCCCCCTCCTCTAGGGCAGGGGGGATTCAGCTGGGGGAATCCAGTGCTTTACCCATAAAAGCACAGTTGTTCTGATCCACAGCTTTATCTTCCAGCATTGAAACCTTCCCTGTTGCCTTGCCTTGTGTGCTGCTTCTCCCAGGAGCCCCCTCACCCCTTGATCCATGTTACCCCCCAACCCCAGAGACAGCCACTGCGAATGCCCCAGCTCTTTACCTTCCTCTGGTCCTGAGCGGTCTGCGGCATCAACCTGCTCAGATTAATGAGACAGATGGACAGTAGGAGTGTGTGAGACTTGTTTTCTGCTTTGATTAGTTTTATCTCTTTTCTTAATATTACTCTGAATTGAGGGGGGAAAAAAAAATCTAGCTGTAAATGTTGCTGCTCTATTTAAGCTCGTTCTCACCTGTGCTCCCTCCCCGGGGTGGCTCCCTTCACACCCCCTTGGCTGGTTTTCCTGAGACTGGAAGCTCTTTGGGGTAGGGACTTCATGACTTGCTTGTGTTTGCTGTGTGGCAGAGGTCTTGTGGAGCAAGGTAATAATCCATATAATCATTTAATGTAGATTAGATTGTACCACACACGGAGACGGGGCTGAGTTAAAAGTGCATAGGCAATCTTGAGTGTGATGTTTGCAGTGATTATTTTCTTTACCATTACAACTTCTTTAATATAGTGCTTAGCGCAGTGCCTCTCTTATAAAGTCTTTTCCTTCTTCCTACCCCAAAATCAACTATGTGGCCCAGTTAAACAAGTTGCAGGCCTTGGCTGTGACACCATGGTATTGCTGGAGCATGGCAGAGAAACCAGTCAGTAGTGAGTTGTGGGAACTCAGCATGAGAGGATGTACCAGCAGGTTTCACAGGTGTATCCGAACAGCAAAGACTGCTCAAACTGCTGGGTCTCCAGCTTCATCACAGGCTTTCCGTCCCCGTGTGCAGAAAGTTGAGAGAGTCCCTGGTTCCCAAACCTGGCCCATTCCCTTTGGATCCCCTCTAGCCTGTTTCTCTGCCCTCACTTCCAACACAAACTCGTCGAATTCTTCTTTTCAGTCCTGCATGTCCCCAAGCTCTTTGGTAAAGATTTCAAATAACTTGGATAAATCTCAGTGTTCCCTCTTAATTTTTCCCCATCTCCTTGCCCATCAGTCCCAATTTTCCTCTGTGCCAAGTTTGTCCAGGGAGTGTTAGTGCTATCCTGTTCCCTTGTGTCTCTCCAGCTCATGCTCGTGTTTTTTCCTTCACTTTCCAGCCACAGCCTCAGCACCCTTTCCAGTTCCCAAACTCCTGATGGCTTCACCCAGCATATTCGTCCTTCCCCACCACTGCTCCTTCCCCAGCTCCTCACTGCCCACCTTGCCATCCCTGGCTGGGCTGCTAGTCCCCTGTGCTCCTGCGGCTTTAAGGATTGTTTGCAAATGGTATTTGTTGGGCTTTCACACCACGGTTGCTGTTACTATAGCCGGTGTTTGAGGTGCAGTGTCTAACACGTGCCAACCTTCCACCGAGCCAGGACGCCCCCCCGACAATGAGCATCGTTAAACTACTCGGCATCCACAGAGGTTTTCAAGACCTGACTGGATAAAGCCCTCATCTGACCTCATGGTTGGACCTCTTTGGAGCAGGATGCTGGACTAGACACCTCCAGGGGATCCTTCCCAACCTGAATTACCCTGTGCTGCTGTGAAAATAACCTTGCTTGCTAGATGTAAACAGAGCTTTCCTGGCTGGCACAACCTGCAGGCTTCTGATGAAATTTAAGTTCATATCCATACCATCTAAGTAGGATACGCCTATTCTGCCTTGATTGCTTTAAATGTTTTTACAAAACTCACTTGTTTTCGCAGCGGAGACCAAAAAGGAGCTCAAGCAGCTCCATGATAATGTATGCACGGCAGCTTGCAGAACTAGTACAGACTCCTTGGAGAAATGAGAGGAAGCTACCATGGCTCGTGTCAAGATTCACAGGAGATTCAGATCCTGCCGATATTGATTCCCTTCTGCTCAGCCTTTACTTTCCCTGTTCCCTCTTCCAGCAGTCTGGAAAGAGGTGGCCACATCCTGAACCTGCAGAGCACACAGCTCAGCCTGCAGGGAATGTTTGTCATGTAAATCACATCGGCAGCAGATTTTATACAGCAAAATAATACTACAAGGGTAGGTGTTAGCATAACAACTCTCTTTCTCATCCAGTGGTTAGGTACTAGCCTAGATCTTTTGGGTCCAAGTCCTTCTTTTGCTTCACCTAAGGCATAATCTGGGGTATAGGAGCTCTCTTTATTAGGCAGAACTGGGACTTCAGGCTCTGTATCCCATAAAGCCGGCTGATCGGATAAAGCCAGTATCCTGCCAAGCCCCTCTTTAAAATTACTGTTTTGATCCTATTTTCCTTTCATTAAAGGTTGGTCATGTCAGAACACGTGTTCTGCAGCATGTCCGCGAAAGGATGGATCCTGCTGCGGTTAGTTTCCTTCCGCATCCAGGCTCAGGCAATAGGTGCTGCTCACGGGGAGAGGAGCTGGGGCTTTTAAAAATAAGGAGGGTGACTTCTGCAGGGCCACCTGACAGAGGAAGGGCTGTGGAGGGGACCAGGGGATGATACTGCTGTACCGCACCTCATGGTGTCTCCCCACATGGTGTCTCCTCCCTCCACTGTGGGCAGGGAGCCCAAGGGGCTTGGCCAGGAGGGCAGTTCCAGGAGACACATGGGGAAAAATGCTGGAGACCTAATGTATATGGGAGAAAAAGGGCATCAGTGTTCAAACGTACCGTGCTGCCCTCCAGGGAAACCTGTTTATGTTTTCCTGCAAAGAAGCTGTGGAACTGCAGTGTAGAGGAATGAAGGCAGTTAATTATCATTGATAACATACAGCTGTGGGCTGGCTTCAGGGGCGGTGGGTTGGCTGACGTGGATAATGTGCAGCTGTGGCTGGTTCCTGCTAAGTAGTTAATTAGCTCTGGGGGTGAGGAAGAGGAGCACTGGGTGAAGACAGACCTGGAAGAAGCAGAGGGAGGAGAGAGTGCCCTAGATGTAGGAGAGACAAGGAGAAGGATACAGCAGAGGTAAGAAGCAGGGTGGACTGGCCTGAAGAGGATGAAGGAACAGCATGAACAGTAGATGAACCGTTGAAATCTTCTGGGGGATCAGTGGCTGTGCTGGGGCAAGGCGTGGGAACTACTTACTGAAGTTAACCTGGGCTGGGATGGTAAGAAAAGTCTTGTTGCAGCCGGCTAGTTTTGATAGTGCTGTGACACTGCAGGGCTGTCCTTACCTCTGTCCCTCCTTCCCACCTTGGAAAATGGACCCGTCTGGTCTGTGATGGATGCTGCTGCTGGACTTCTGCTATACTCTCTCGTGAGGCACAGCCTTTCAGCAGCTGGGGCTGTCAAGCCATTCAGGGAAGCAGCCCCAAATCTCAGCAAGGCTGGTTATTGCTCAGTGCCTGCCGCAGCCGTGGCTGGGGGTGGGGAGGGCGTGCAGCTTGGCCTTGGAGGCTGGTTATGGAACCATTGCTCTATTAGAACTGGAGGAGGGGTTCTGTGAACCAAACCCAAATGCTACAGCTATGGTTGCTCCTCAAGTTAGTGTCCTTTCTTCTAGCCCTCCTCCCCTCCACCTCAGCCTGGGGGTCCTCAGCATACAGGACCCCTCCTTAGCAAAGGTCTGCTGCAGCATCAGCTCCTTCTGTGGTGCCTGCACCTCTCATCTTCCTCACACCTCCTCCATCTGACAGGGCTTGTGGCATCTTGGCACTGTCAGTAATAGTACTGATGCTTCCTGTCCTACACGTAGGATCCCTGCTCAAACCCAGCTGCCTGGAACCCATGGCTCTGGGGTGTTTGTGCTGGTTTTCTGACCTCTCGGTTTCCCCAACCACTGGTCACAGCAACACACCGGTCTCGCAGGAATTTTTAATCCTCTGCTCATGTTTGAGGTGAGAGGCTGCACACAGACACATGTGCATGCAGGTGAGCTGGGAGGACTGTTGGTGGCCCTCTCCTGTCACTGACTGGTCTCTGGCCCCAGTGTCCACCTACAATTGCCTCTTGCCTTGGGTGGCCCTGTGTCACCACCCCACAGGGTGTTGTCACTGGGCAGTGGCTCTGGCCACCTCTCCTGTCCAGGCTGAGATGTGACTGACCGGCAGACATCCATGTGGCTGGGAAAGATGCAGGGAGATGCCATGCTTCCTACGTGGACTTGGAGTGTCCTAATCGCCTCTGGCTGAGGTGCCCAAGTATCCCACCAAACACTTCAGCCTCACACAGGAGTGTCGCCTCTGCCAAATTTTTGGCTTTCTAGCTCTGAGGCATGGTGACCCATGAGTAGAGCAAGAATGTTCCAGGAGATTTGGTTTCTGTTTTAAGACAGACAGCAGAAGATCCCATTTCCACTTCTTTCAGAAGAGATTGTTCCAGGAGCAGTGGGAGGAGTAGGGGCTGCCCTCCCATGGGTTTGAGGTGTCTGCCTTCCTCCTACCGCCAGAGCCTTGGCTGCTCCTCTTGCTCCCTGGCTGAGCAGGAGAGTTGTCCCAAGCAAGCTCAGCAGGGATGGCAGGCAGCTGCAAAGCCTGGTCTGCTCCTTTCTCTTCCCTACGCTGCCAGTTCGTGTGGGGCTTGGAGTCACGTCATCCTCTTCAGGATTGCTGCTGTTCCCTCTGGCGGGTTTGGGCCACTGGGCTCAAAATCTGTGCTAAGGGGCAGAGAAATGGTACGACTGCACAAGCCGTGTTTCCTTAGAAGAGCAATGAAGCTAAAAAGCACCTGAACCATTTTTACTTAAAAGCACCGATAACACTTGAGCTGAGGCAAGACTGACAGAATTATAGCCCGAACAGTGAGCCAAGAAATTAGACTGCGTTCTGGTACTCCTCATTATAGCTTTCAGAGGTACTTGGGGTGCTATATACAGACATACTATGAAATGATCTCAAGTGAAAATTGCTGGGGTGGATGTAGCATTTACGCATTTCCCTGGCTGTGAACTGAAATCTCCCTCTGCTTTCTGTCTGCCTTGAAGGCAAACCTCCTCTTCCTCTCCTGCAGCCTCTCAAATACCTGCCCCGAGTCCTGCCTCAGTAAACTCTGCTTTACCTGTGGTTTCTTGTGAACTTTTTGATGTAAACATCTATTCTGGGCTGTCTGCTGGGACGGAAAATGGTGAGACCTGCTGCTGCCTCCTTGGTTTTCTACTCTGTCTCCCTGAAGTGCACTAGAAGACAAGGAGCAGTTTAAGGTGTCGTTCAGAACTGCGTCTTCCCATGTCACTGCCATTTGCATGCTGCTCCAGTTCCAAAGCTGGCACCAAGTGCTTTTTCCTGAAGGAGCAAACAGCAGCTTCGTCAGAGTCACCTGCAGGGCACTTGCAGCCGCACAAGCATTACGGAGCTTCAGGCTAATTTATTTCTATTAAACCAAGGCTCTTGACAGCCAGGAATCAGGAGTTTGTGTGTACTTGTGTTTGACTTTGGGGCTGTTTTGTCCCAGGACTCTGTTGCGGAGCGAGTGCCATGGGCTGTGCGTGCGGCAGGAGCAGGGCCACCACAGCTCCCTGAAGCCACTCAGTGGCTCACTGTGACCTGTGGCTGGTGACAAAGAGCAAAGTGGTTGTTTTGTTTTTTTGGGTTTTTTTTGGTTTTTTTTTTTTTTTTGGGGGGGGGGAAACGTTTCATCATGGAAAATGCCCCAAAGCCAAAAAAAGCTGTAGCATTTGGCTGGCTGGCTGTGGTAAGCAGCAGATAGTCTATTTAACATCTGAAAGCTTGTGATGCTTTTGCCGTACTCCTGCAGCAATGCTGAGTGATCACTTGCCCAATGCCACCTGCTATCTAGCCTTCCCCACTTTTAACTATGCTACACATAGCAACTCTCCGTGCCAGTGGCCTGATTAATGCCACAAATATTTTCAAAAATGTTAAAGCTAGAACTAGTACACCAGGGGTGGGGTGGGGGTGGGGGGGTGGGATGGGGAAAATGCTGTTTTGCCTTTGTTGAAATTCTCTCTCTTAAACTTGAATTCTCCTGTGGCTTAGAGCTCAAACTCAAAATTTGCCAGGGCTGTGGAGGAGCATCTCCTGCTCATGTAAGGGTTTGGCTGATGTGCCCCAACCCAGAGCTGAGGTTGCACATACAGGTAACATCTCACAAACAGGTTTGGGGGCTCTTGTTACCAAAAAATCACAACCAGGAAAACTCTCCAAACCAAATGAAAGTTCAGAAAGCTGACCTTGGTTTATTGCAGTGCCAGGTACGTGGGGGATCTTTCCTCCTAACAGGCACGCCAAGTTACTTGAGGGTACGCGTTATATACAGCAGAGGACTTGCATGTTCTCAGTACATTACATACTCATTTTCATTCATGCACAGGGTTGGTTACAAGTTTCTGGCTTCTAATGCAAATCAGCGTGCACCCTCGGATAGCGCTGCTGAAACTTTCTGCCAGCTCTGTGTGCTCCCCAGGCGTGGGGGTTGCCCTCTCTTGGGGGGCTGTTTTGAGTCTGAGATCCCCATCTCCCATTACCACAATTACCTTTGTCCTACTTTCAACTAATTTTTTGAGGACTTAATGTTTTATCAGCTTGTCTCCTCTGGCAGCTGGAACTTTTTCGCTTGGGGACTTCTTTCTGTGTAATTTACATAACGGTGCTCTTATCATCTTATCATCTGCTCTTTGTTTCCCAGGGCTGACTCCCTTGATTAAAGTCCTTTCATTCATCAGTTTTGATGACTTGAGCAGGTGGGTCATTTAACGACCTGAGAGGGTGGGCCAGCTAGACCTCACCTTTGCACGTTCTTACTTAACCACATCAGAGCTCGGAAAATTAGGGAGTTTAGGTAACGCTGATGGTTGCATCTGCTCCGAGGGATGAGGTACAGCTGAGATACGGAGCATTCTGAGCCGGGCACCCCTGTAGCAGGAGGCAGCTGTTTCCCTCTGCGCAGGCAAGACCTACAGCACGGGAGGGATGCTGCAGGGGCTTGGCTCCGGCCGGGGGGGGCACAGGCAGCTGCCACAGGGGGTGCCAAGCGGCAGAGCAGTGATGTGCCTGGCAGCCTGATGTCCCACGGGCTCGCAACGGTTGTAGAAATGTATTTTTAAAGCGACGTTTCAGGTAGTAGGTGCGCTGTGGCGTTTGCTACACCTCCCCGTCCCCATCCCTTGTGCTAGCGATGAGGCTGGACGTGTCCCACCGCAGGCAGTGGCCCTGGAGCAACGTGTGTGTGTCCCCCGCTTCCCTCCGCTGCCCGGCCCCGCTGGGACACTCGGTGGCGGTCAGCGGGGAGCCCCCGGAGCAGCCCCAGCCGCAGGCACCGAACCCCGGCCCGGGGGACCCTGCGCCCGGCCCCGCTGGGGGCAAACCCGGAGGAAAGGCAGCGTTACTGCCCAGCCCCGCACCGAGCCGGGCCGGAAGGAACCAGAGGGCTCCTGCCCCGGTTTCCCCAACACAGCTGCATGCGATTTCCTGACTCATCCGAACTCCGTGTTTTTATTTTTCTTTAGTCTATCTTACCTCTTGGTAGCAAAAATATGGTGTGGCAGTGAGTCACACAGGATAATTATGGTGTTTAAAAAACATAAAAATCTTTGTCAGTGCCCAGTGTTTTCTCTTTTAATTGCTCCAGCTGTCTTCTTAGGAGGGAAGATTAATGACCCCTGATTGCCATCAGCAGGGGTGGTCCCAGGCAGGGGCTCTGTGTGCACATCTCCTAAGAGATCATGCTGGATTGCAGGGTCTTTCTTCACTGCCCTCATGTGTACCCCTGCATTGGTGTGGCTGCTTACAAACTCCCTGTGCTTAGGCTCTGCTGTACCTTCCTTGGGCTTTTTTGGTGCTGGCAGGACCAGCCCACTCTGTGGTGTGAGGTGCCCGAAGGATCATCCCACAGGCTTGTCCTCCCCACCTTGCTCGGCCAGCCCTCCCTGGCCATGAGCTTTTCTGGAAGGGAAGCTCCAAGCTGCCCTTCAGCTTTTAGCTTAGCCCAGTTCCTAGTCCTGCACTTTGCATTGGAGAGGGACTGTCCCCTCGGCCCCACATCCCATGTGAGAAGGGGGCTGCTGCTACCCCCTCCGCAGAGCCACTGGGGCACGTTTAGCCGGTGTGACAGGGAGCAGTGGGAAGAGGGGACCTGTCCTTGTGCCAGCATCTTCCCTGAGGGGCCTGTGGGGAGCTCCCAGCCGGGGAAGGCGCTCTGCCCTCCTGGAGCAGCTCCGGAGGCAGTCCCACCTCCAGTTTCAATTCCCCCTCTGGAGTGGGGTGATTATGGTCTTACTCCAAAAAGCAGAAATAAAGGAATATAGATGTTAGTTCTGTGTGTTTTCACCCTCAGTATAGCAGAACCACAGAAATGGCATTAAGCCAAGTGCCGTTTGTTAAACTGGTCAGTAAGAAGCCAGTTGATGTCTAGCAGCTCTGGCTGGCGTAAGAGGGAAGCAGTGAAATTATCCCTGCTATTATCACTGCCCCGGCTCTGTGCTTGGCCCTGGTTATTCTGTTACTAGGCCAAAAGACGGTGCTGCCCAAAGCAAAGACCTGCTGCTGGGAGGCCCATCTCCCATCCGTGTCCAGAAGGATTCAAGCATGAACATCCAAGGGAGGCTGCTAATCTTTCTTTCTTAGGTCCTAGAAAGAAGTCTGCAGTTCAACTGCATCTCGCCAGCTGTTACGAAGTCCATGGTTGCTGGCTCACTTTACTGAAACTTTAGCCTTGAGTTTCCCCTCTTGAAAGTTTTCATTGTACAGAGATGCCCAGGAGAACACGCAAGGTGTCTGCACTGTAACTCTGGGCAATCTCCAGTCCCGACGCAGACCCCTCGTGGGCCAGACCCCAGGGCTGGGCTCCCCCCAGGCTCACCCACGCTTTGCAATGCAGCACGGGCTGGCACCTTGCAGGCGGTGTGGTCCAGGGGATCCTCTTTCTCCAGGAGCTGCCACCTCTGATCAGCTGTCTTGGGGTTTCTTCTGCCAGTGCAAGAAGTGATGTCTTTTTGCTTTGGAAAGGCGATTTTCACATTAATTGCAATTGGTCTGTAGCCATAGGAAAACCTGAGCTCTCATTCTTGTCTCCGGTTTAATATGGAGATGTAACAGTGCTGATAGCAAAAGATGGAAGACAATCATGTTGCTGCTCTGATGTTTCTGAGGCAAACCTTGGACCATCAGTGACTCAGTTCACCAAACTCCTGCTGCTCAGGTGGGGTCAGTGCCTGCTCCCTTGCCTAGTGCACGTTACTGTGCCAGGCGAGACGTGGGCGAGCTACAGTGTATTTGCACTGAGCAGCTTCACATTTCCTTCCTTTGACCGTGTTAGTCAAAGGAAGGAAACTTTCACTTATGCAGAAATAAGCTTTAGTGTTGATGAATTATAAATATCTCCAAAAAAGCAAGACAAGACACCACCGGCAGTGAGAGAAGAGAGCTAGCTGTTATTTCTAACCTTTTCTCTTTCCATGCAGAATATTAATCTTTTCGGTCCCTCGTTAGAGATGTCTGTGTGTGAGTTTGTTCCAGTATACCTACTGGGAAGGGGGTCAGCGCTACTTCACGGTGTGTAGTGTTCGCACCAGCGCCGTGGCTGCGCTATCAGGGCAGGAGACCTGGGGTGCAGCTGACAGAGGCTACGCTGCAGCCCAGGCTGGGGGTGTCTCACCGGCGCTGAGGGAAGGGTCCCTACACCACACCAGAGCAAAAGGTTGGCTGTGTCCTCAGTGCTTTATTTCTTGGGTGGCTTTTTTTTTTAATTTTCCTTTTTTTTTCCACCCCCCCTTGCAATGGATACTGCATGTAAGCTGTTCCTTCAGTAAAACAAAAAAGCTATGAAGCTTTTAAGTACCCAGAGTTTATTGCAGCACTGTGCAAGACTTGCCCTCATCCTAGGAGGGATTGGAGAGAACTAAACTGCTGTTACTCACTGACTGCTGTTGCCTCAGTGGGTCAGCACTCGTCAGCGTGGGCCAGCCATAGTACAATATTTGGGTAATTAATTCCTTCCTTCAGCCTTCCTTGGGGTACTAAATATCTCCATAAAAGTTCTTGCTGTCTGTATGCTTCCCTCTGGATTCTAAAAGTATTTCAACGTATTAGGGGGAAAGTTAAATTATTTTAAGCTCTTGGAACAATAAGGACATTTGCAATTAAGGAATTACATGCTTTGGTGTGTAGGACTGAAGGGTGGTCTCCAGTCATTTGCTGACGTAGATTTGTAATGACAGGAGAGGGGAGACGTTACTTTGGAGGTTTCACCATGAACTTTTAGAAACCACAGGAGCTGTATTTGATAAAGATATCAAATATAAGAATGGTAGGTACTAATATATTCCAATCTGTTTTAATGATTTTCTTCTCTTTTGAAGAAACAGTACGAGGTGAGGTGCGGCAGCCCTTTGTTCTTTCTCGTTCAGGCTTGTGGGTTTGTATTCTCTTTTCAGTTAAGAGCTTGAAAACTATGAAGTATTTGAGTAGTTTGTAGAAAGAGCATTTTAATCTCTCTCAACATTACATGAACTCTCAGTAGTAAATTAGGCAAAAGAAAAAAGACAAAAAAACCCTTTTCTCTTGAGTCTTTAAGCAGAACGTTCTCTATGCCTGTAAATATTCGATTAGCTTAAACAGTGTATTTCTGATCTGTACGATTGTAGCAAACAAGCAAATATTAATAAACATGTGAGTTCTAGAGGCTTAGTAATAAACTCAAAGGATAATAAGAATGTAGGAAAAAACCTCAGTGTGGAATTTTATGGAAAGGGAAGAAGAGTTTCAAACCAAATCCTTAGCAGGCTGATGTTACACAGTCATATCCTAACCAGCACCAAGGTGTATGGGTTCATACGGGTCAGGCCAGGACCACCTGTGTGCAACAAGGAGGAGGAGGGACAGTGGCTCTCAGGACAGTGGCTCTCAAGTCCTTGCCATGCCTCTTGGGTTCCTCTTGACTGTCAACAACCTTAGTTTTGGCCGGACGCTGAGGGAGGGCTCCCTTAGCAGTCAGCAGCTGCTGGGGCTGGTCCTGCACCTGAAGACCTGGCTGGCTGCAGCTGCCCCAGCCTGTGGGCTGGGATGGCACCTGGCGTCTGATCTTCCTTGTTTGGACCATATATTTGAATTGTAAGACCAGAGTCTGTCTTGTCAGGCCAACAGGCAAAGGAACGGTGTATGTGATACGCTGCAGCCTCGTTGCCATTCCTGGTGTTTGGATGCCGCCGGGTCTTCTGCTGCGGAGTTGTCTGTGTTGCAGTCATTGCAGGCTTTTGGCCGTGATGTGACCAACTTGTTCCTTGGTATGACCATGGGGGACAGGGTCCTTCGTTACCAGGCCTTTCTTGTAACTCTCCTTCTGCTGCTTACAGACATTTCCATTCATGCTGCACTTGTACCAGATTTCTGTTACAGTGCTGGCTGTCCTGCTGTGTAGGAGGCGAGACAGAAAAGACTTGTCTGAAGCCCTTCCCCAGGCTTCGATGGTGTCACCAGGGCAGGGGAGGTTACCTCATAGCGGCTGCCTTTCCTTGCCAAGATTTCCATCTCCCTGTGAACTGTGAGGTCAGGGTGATGCTGGTTTCAGTCCTGAGCTACTAATGCACTTGAGCAAAGATTTAAGAGTGCCAGTGTCTCCTTTGGGATCACTCGTATTCTCAAAGACAAATGGGTGCACAGGTGTTTTTCTGGAACGGGACCCTGCTTACTGGCTCCTTCAATAAAAAAAACCCAAACAACTTGCTCCTTGAGCAGCCATGAGCTTTGGCCACGATTTGCTGAGGCCCATGTCGATCTTCCCACTTCCACAAACACAGCTGGGATTTTGAAATCCCCTTGCTGGTGTGTCCTTTCTCTGGAAGGAAAAGGGACAGGGAATGATGGAGGTTTAGGGAGCTGAAGGAGGGGAAAGCAGGGAGGAAAAAGAAATGAAAAAATGTGGTTTGGATGATGGGGCAAGAGGAGAAGGTGAAGCAGGATGTAGGTTGGGAGCTTGCCTCTTCAAAGGTCAAGCACGACAAGTGGAAAAGGAGCAGACAGGTAGATGAAGCTGTCAGGGGAGAGGCATCCCGAGGTGCTTGTGGTCCTGAGGGACCAGTGTGGCATAGCAAGGGCTGGGGCACATGGCCAGAGGAGGGAGCTGGGGAGGACTGTGGGGAGGCAGGGGACCTTCATCAGGGAAGACACAAATGCATGGAGGTAGAGAGAGCTTGAGTGCTGAAAGGAGGGACAATTTGGGGAAAAGAAGAGAGGAGATGGCACAAGAGGCAAGCATGGCCTGTCTGTCAAATGGCATATTCAAAGGTGGGTCATAACCACTTTTGCTGGAAACATTTAGAGTTGGGACACCCGATACACCCAGCGTGGCAAAACACAGTCACCAAACCTCCTCCCAAAACACACCAGGCTGGCTGCGCTGTGTCGGGGCCTGGCTGCAGGAAGGTCCAGGGTGACATCTGTACACTACGTTCAGGAAAGGCTCCTCCAAAAAGGGAAGGTGGGATTAAGGTGCCATGCAACATGCAACAGCTGCTGAGCTATTCCTGTTGCAGTTGGGAAGAGGTGCTGGTGGTTTGGTCCCATCTGGTATGGAGCTGGTTTTGGGGCTGGACTTTACCACACCAGTTGGCTGAAGGTGGAAGTTGCCCCCTGGGCTGAAGCTCATGGTGCTTTGCTGGTGCCCTGTTGTCTTTTTTTCTGGAAGAGAAACCTGCCGGCTCTCACCAGACCCCCAACCAGCACATACGTCATGTGGGCAACTGGGGAATTAAAGCTCTGGGTTCGTTGTGCACATCAAACAACTTCCACTGCTAAAATCTGGCTGTATAGGTCTGTAGCTGTTTTAGCTAGAGGACACTTCAAGTGTAGACCCACAAAAGGAGAGGTATTTCCTGGTGACCCTTCCCAAAAAGTCCACCTAAGAGTATGTTCAAATCATTATATTTTTTTGGACAAATGCTTTCAGGGTCAGTCCCTGTGGGTCAATGGCTTATGAACCATGTGTGCAAGCGACGTGTGCTTGCCACCCTCGGGTCCCTGCAGACATCCTAACTCACAGACACTGAAGAGAGAAGGTGGAGAGGGTACCGAGGCGTGCGGCTGCTCTGCAGTGCCAGCACCGTTGCCAGAAACTTAGAAGGATGCCAGCACCTAAATTTCTTTGCCATTTTTTCAAACATCACCTGAGGCTGGTACAAGATGGCCTGGTAACGTTTTTCTGTCTCACATATAATTGCAGGCTAGTGGCCTTGTTAAAATACTTGGGTTTATGATCTGTTTTTCTCCTAAGCAGCTGTTTATACACTTTATTAATGGTGACTAATTAAGTCCCTCGGATAAAATCCTTTGGAGGCTGTCCAAAGACATAAACCCAAATAAGCCTGGGCACTGCGATGAAACACAGTCACTAAAATATCTTCCCAAAAGCCATGTAAGCAGATTGCAAATGGACCAAAGAACGGTCTGATGAAAAGAGGTGGGTGGAAAGACATATATTCAAGTAGGCGTCATCTAAACCTAGGGGAGGAGAGGGAAGGAAACAGGATTAAGATGCCTTGAAGTTCCTTTGGCGCATGAGATCTTAAACTCAGCAGCTTGTATTTATGGCGAGCTGGGGTCACTAATGTGGTTCTGAGCCAAGGGGCAGCTAGAGAACACGCTCGCAAAGGCCCCCGAGCAGCCTGAAAGCCCCGAGCAGCTGCGAAGCCAAGCTCTTGACCTCATTGCACTGGGCAGTAAATCCCCTCAGAGGCAGCCTGCTGGGCTGTAAAAGGCGTTTGGGCAGGCAAAAGGATAAAAAAGAAGAGTGGCTGAAGTTTTGTTGCACTGTTAAGCTGGGGGAGGAGGCGGTGAGCGGTCAGTGCTACAGACTGTGAGTTGGCAGGGCCAAAGGACCCCCCAGCCCGGCTGTGCCCCGGCCCCCCAAACCCACCCACGCTCTGCCCTGCCTGAGCTGCAGCTTGTGGGGCAGGGTGGTGGGGTGAACGCATTGGGGGTGACGTAGGTTGAGAGCTGGAGCGAGGAAGAAATATAATTTGACCAATGCTGGAGGGCTGGCAGCTGGCAAAGCCTTCCTGCAGGTCAGCTGGCAGTTTCTGGAAGTTTGGGAA
Organism: Falco naumanni; assembly: GCF_017639655.2. NCBI lineage: Eukaryota > Metazoa > Chordata > Aves > Falconiformes > Falconidae > Falco > Falco naumanni. Next base: position 6,478,565 of record NC_054058.1, on the reverse strand, counting down.
AGCTGCCCTTGAGGTGGTGCGGGCTTAGCAAGCCTCTCCAGGCAGGACTCCAAAGACAGGTCTTGGGCACGTGCTGCGGAACATTTTCAGGGCTCAGCTGAATGACTGAATTAGCAGACACGTGGCAACAGCTTTTCTTCTGGGAGGCTTCGAGGGAGTGTCAAGACCCAAGAAAGCGCATTGCGGCTGCAAACTCCGGAGGCACCTTGCCAGCGTGCCCTGTATCTTAAGTCTGGGGCTTGGGTAAAGGCAGAGCAACTGCTGCCCACACCCCAGGGGCAGGCTTGGCTCCTGTGGGTGCAGGTGAGACGGTGGGGCAGCCGGGCTGCACCCCACGTTCTGCTGAGGGCTGAAGTGGGAGCAGAGGTGTGACACCAAAAACGCCTGTGCTTCGTGGCATGGGGTATTCAGGTCTTAAATTTCAGAGGATGGTGATCTATGGGGCTGAGAAACTTTCCTTCTCCTCCCATCTCTAAAGATAATGAGCTTGTGGATGCTTCTTCCCTCTTCCCTCCCCGCAAAAGAGCGGAGCAATCTCCTTATGGCTTATTTCCACCGCGGGGGATGGAGGAGGAGTTGTCTCCCACTCCGCAGCTGCTATGCTGGGAACTAGAAATGCATTTGCAGACACATGCAGCTGACTGCAGGTCAGCAGCATGCTCATTTATGCTTCTTCCAGGGGATAGCTTTTAACATAATCTCTTCAATTCTCTCCGTAATAACAATGCCTGCTGGAGTGGGAATTGCAAGAACTGTCGCTTGTCAGCTTTCATGGCTTGGTGGCAACGTGACCTGGCTGGTCCTGCCAAGGGGGCTGTGCTGGTGTGTGATCAGCATCCTCATGCTCTCTGGTCCAGGTGCCGTCCTGGGAAGGTGCTGGGTTGCGATGGCTTTCCTGGTGTGCAGGCAGAGAATGAGAAAACTTGGGGTTTGTTTGAGATGCTGCTGTTCATCTGCAGCGGGGGCAAGTCGCCCTTCTCACTCAGTGCCTTCCTCAGTTCTGCGAGCCCCCAAAGCCATGCAAGAACAAAAAAGGGGGGTTGTGCTGTTGTCTGGGGAAGTTGGGTTCCTGTTGTCTGTTTGTTTGTTTGTTTTCTTCCTTTCCTTTGATTGCTTTGTTTTTAGTCTCTTCCATACAGCTGGCTCTGTCTCATTCATCAGGCTAATTGATGATAGGCAGTGTGGCTATACAGAAAATAGAACTTGTCTGAATAGCTGGATTCTTCCTCGCTTGCTTATTTTAATGAGATGAGATAGATGGGACTGTGGTCAGTAATAATGCCAGTGCCATTATCATGCACTACTTCTGGCTTGGGCAGAAGAGCCTGGCATGAAAACCCCGCAGCACAGCCTGCAAATTTAAAACTGGGTAAAGGCTCTGCCGCGGTATTGGTGTGGGGTTCATCAGTGCTGTGCTATGAGGACAGTCTCTGGGCAAAAGAAGACTTTGTTGCCTACAAATTGCTGGTGGCACATGGGCCACCACTGAGGGGGACATGTGAGCTGAGTACTTTTCTCCACTGAGGTTTGAGTTTGAAGCCCATCAGTGGGGACTAATGTGGGCAAGGAGACCGTTGTCTGCTGGTTTGTAGGCATAGAGAACTTTGTCGGCACAGCTTTGTTTCCACAGACACTTTTAATTTCTTGGATTAATGATATTATGCCTTCCCTCCCTCCTAATATAATGACTTGGTTTGCAAGATGCATTGCACGGTACCAGTGCCGCGGAGATGCCATTGATAATGATGGTTACTAAAGGAAGCGCCCGTGCCAGCGCCTTGAAGCCCCATTTCACCAGGGCTGTGGGGAGTATCTCTCATACTCAAAAAGACGTGTAATGGGGGCAACGATGGCAGTATTCATCTGGGCTACCTCCATGCAGTTGTGAAAGAGCATCCTCCCGTGCCTCCTGAAGGAAATCACATTTTTTGTTCTTTAGGTGAAATGCTGTTTCAGTCTCCTGTTGTGCTTCAGACTTGGGTTTCTGTGCAGAGACCCTTCGGTGAATGGGTCAGCCAAGGAAGGCTGCAGGAAGGGAGGCTCTTGACAACATTTCAAGAGCAGCTACAGCCTGCTTTCAGAAGGGACTGGGGCTCAGCTCTGCGGAGCTGCCTAGTTGCTTTGCTTCCTCTGAAATGGAGCCGTGTCAGAGCACAGAATTGCCCCCACGGACCTGGCCTTAAAGAGTTTCATCAGTCTGTCTCAGCCTCCGAAATCACAGAGCTACTGTTCACAACTGTTCTGCATCCCATGGGTATCCACTGGGAACATTAGGACTGCAGCCCTTCTGAAAAAAACCAAGCTATTTTTAATGAACTTTGACTATAATTGAATTTTTTTCTCAGCACTTACCAAAAGTCACACTTCTGATGAAAACTACTTTGCACATTTTCATTGGCAATTGGAATTATTCATCTTGGTTTTGGCACGAGGAGGCATTCCTAGTTCTGTGAGAAAGTGGCCAGAAAAAATTTGAGGTTCCTGGTTTTTGTGATGTGGTTTTGTTTTGTTTTTTTTAATCAACTTCCATTTTCCATACTCTAAAATATGCCAGTGCGAAGCTTTAAATATGGATTTCTACAAATCTTCAGATACAGATCTTGCATTTCTTTGTTAATGTTTTAAACAATTGTGAGTTAATAGGAATTTTTTTTTCTCCCTGTGGGGGCAATTTAGCCATTGACCTTAGCAGTGAGGGGCTTTAGAAAAAAAAGTAATATCAAAACCAAACAACTTAAGGTTGACCTTGACAGAGCTGCAGCTGTGTCTGCCAGCCAGCAATGAAACGTGGGCTGGGAAAAATGCTGATGTGCTGGGAAAGGCTGTTGGTGGTGGCTCTGGAGGGGGCTGCCTGCTGTTGTGGCCCCTGCCTTATCATACGGTTGGAGTACACCCCTTGCACGACCGATACACTCAGCCACGTACCTGTTTTGTTCTCTGTCTGGGCATACGGGCCTGGATGGTGGTGCCTGCAGGTGGCTTGTGCAGTCGAGCCACGTCTGGTCCCAGGCGGAGGGGGGGAAGGAGGTGTTCAGAATGGGGGCTACCAGGCAGCTGAGCTGGTGAGGGGCTGCAAACAACGTCCACTGCCCAGTCGCATGGCTATAAGGAGCCTGGGGGCTGACCAAGTTCAGCTCAGCAAACCGATGCTGCGTTCCCTTCGCCAGTCTTGCAGTCTGGAGAGGGGGTACATGCACCGTGGATAGATTGAGGCTGCGACTTCATCGCAGCAGGTAAAGAAGAGCCCTGGCCATGGCCCAGCCCATCCGTGATTATTATAAGCACGACCTAACTCAGCACGGCAGGGCTCACTGACACTGGCCACATGCTCTGAGCAGGGTTGGACCCATGAATGGGGAGGTGAAGGGACCATGCAGCCACGTGGCTCTTACTGAACTGGCTGGGGGGTGGGGGGGGGTGGGGCACCCCATGTTGGGCCAAGGAACCAGCCCAGATCCTGGCTGAACACACCTGAGTCCTGGCTGCTCTCCCTGGGTGGCACCTCGCCAGCCCAGCTCTTGGCAGGCAGCTGAAGGACCTCCTCAGCCAGCAGAGTTTCAGTTGAGCATTTAAAACCAAAACTAATCTCACCTGGCCAGAAGTTTCTGACCTTAAGAAACCTGAATGATGGTCTTGAACCCACCCTCGTTCTGTGCTTTTGTGTTCAGCTGCATCTTCTGATCCTTTCTGGGGCCTGAGGACCAAGTCCCCAGGAGGGCTGAGCTGGGGCTGTGGCTCAGGGTGAGGAAACCTCTCTGAGCTGTGTGATGGTAGGAACGAACACCTGCACGTGCGTGCCCATTATGTATGTGTGAGATATCCCCGTGTCCTTCTGGGTGCCTACTGAGGACATGCAGTGGCTCCCCGGAAGCCTGTTTCTAGGAAATTTCCCGGTTTCCCCACTCCCAGCTACTACAGGTACAATTCTGAGGAGGGGCTTGTGTCAGGATCCTCACTTTAGGCTTATTTTGTGTGTCTAAGCGTGCCAGCTTATCTTACAGCTGTGCCCTGCAATGACAAATGTTGTCATTGCCCCAGGGGACCCTCCTCTCCCTCACGGACCAAAGGCGAGGGGCACAGCTCAGGAGACTTTATTTCTTCCTTAACTGGGGGCAGGTTTCCTCTAAGAGCTTCTCCCTCATCCAGAGTCTGTGACACCTCTGAGGAGCGCTCCAGCCTGTGGGGTTGGTACAGGGACACATCCTGAATCACCTCTATTCCCTGCCTCCTCCTTACTCTTCCACCAAGCTCCCACCCCAAAATCTCCTCCTGAGACACTATGGCCCTTGGTTGGAACATACCAACGCATCGTCAGCTCGGTGAAACCCTGGTACCGGTCCTGCCCGCAGCCTGGGGACATGTGGTGGTTTCAGCGGTGCCGTGCGTGCACGTGTGTTTCCTCTCTGATGTGGAGTAGTTTGGTTTGAGAAGGGATCTACCTTGGTTTGCTTTGCAGAAGAAAATAGTGGCGAACCACATGCTGCCATATATACCATGGAGGGTGCTCTTGAGGGATGCCAGGGGACCAGGCGCCACGGCCGAGGAAGGGGTGGTGTCAGCCCAGAGTGCCAGCGTGCAGAATGATGAACCCAGGGGTACATGTCTCAAACTACAAAAGCCATGCAACAAAAATGGGCTGATTTTGAAGAGGGAGGGGGATAAGGCTGACAGGGGAGAGCACGTGGCCATGAGATCAGCCCTGTTATTCCTGGCATCATCTGGATCTTGGTCTCCCTGGCTCCTCCCAGGTCTGTAAAAGCGGGTCCAGAGGTCGGGAGAGGGCTGTGACAGATGCAGGAAAAGGAGCTGTTTGGTGGAGACGAGTGAAACTCTTGTGGGACCGGCTGAAGGGTACACTGGTGGAGGCCCCCCCTGAAGGGCTGGCTCCTCCTCGCATGGAGAGTGAGAAGGCAAGTGACCACCTTATCACGAATAATGGTGGCCACAAGGCCTCTCAGCCAAGAGGTCATGTAGGACCAAGCCCAGGTTCTTGCCATCTCAGCCCACCTCAGGGTGGCCGCTGCCAGGGACACCAAGGGGACATGCCTGGGAAAGCTGTGGCTTGGGCCACCCATGGCCCAGCAACACTCAGGTGGCCAGAGCTCATCTCTGCCTGTTTGTCCTCCTGACTCAGCCGGAGGTGTGAGGAGTCAGACATGAGGCAACTTGCCAGTTCTGCTTGTGGTGGCTGAGAAACCAGATTTTAGCTCCAGGCAAAAATGCTCAGAGCTGCTCATGGAGCAATTTACCCACCATGGGCTCTCTTGGGTGGGAGGATCCCTTCCTTTCTACCACTCAGGGGTCAGAGGACCGTGGGGACAGTTCTTCATCCCATTGAAGATTTTTTTCTTTGATTGAAAAATGAAAGAATCATTCATTGATTCTCAGCCTCAGCAGCCCGTGCCCTGGTTCGGCCCTCACTGCTGCTGTACCTTGCAGCAACGTCTTCTGAATTCTTACGGCATTGGCTCAAGCGTGGCCTGACAGTGAGTTTGGTGGGGCCTGACTACTCAGTGTTTTCAATGAAAATCATCAGACTTAGGGTATTGTAACTCCACGGTGAATTGGGACGGAGGGAAAATCGTAGTGCAGGTATGGGAAGTTGGGAATGACGTTCACTGTGGAAACGGCAGGGCTGGAAGGGCAAAGCTGAAGGGTAGAAGCGCTCACATCTTCAGTAATGTTTCAGATATTGTAGTTAACAAAACTTGCGCCATTTAAAAGTTTGCTTTTCAAAGTTGCTCAGGTGTAGCGCTGTGCCCGTTCCATTCAGCAGCGCCTCTGTGGCACACAGTGCCTGGGGGATACTGACCATTCCCAATTTGGATCTGCAGCAAAAATCATTAGTGACCAGCATGAAACCATATGAACCATCAGCTGGTGTTCTTTGCCCCCATTCAACACAGTAATTAGTAGCTTTCAGGGCTGTCTTTTTTATGTGCTAGTTGTAACGATCGAGAGGAAAAGAATTATTGAAACTAGAGGACCGAGGACCGGTCACTGTCACGACGGGGAAAGCCAGGGGAGAGAAGACCCTTTGATTGCAGATCCCACGGCTCCCAGGGAGCACTTTGCTCTTTCAGAGCTGGGACCGACAGGCAGAATAAGATTCTCATATTTGGAGGGGGCTGACAAGGGCCGAGCGAGGGACACGTCTTGCCTTCTAGTGCAGAGCTGCTTCAAATCGGAAGAATGGGAAGTCATTCACTTTCTCTCTGAGCACTATCTCAGACGCCAGGACCCCAAACTTCCCGGCGTCTGGCCCCACCATCAAAAACTGTTGACACCCAGATTTTTGACAATGATCCCAACACAATAAAAGTTCTTGGCTGATCTTGTTGCCAGCAAGACTCACACCACGCTGCGTCACAGCTCAGAGGGGTCCGCAGGACACTCGCCATCCACCTTCCGTGTCCTCCAGAGAGAAAGAAATGCACACAGACACCTGCCACGTTCTTTTGTCTTTTTTTTTTTTTTTTAATTATTCCTTCATATTCAAACTTCACAAACAGTGTGAACTTGTACAATACCTCAGAAAGTGAAACTTACAAAAAAAGTGCTGGTAACATTAAAAAAAAAAAAAAAACAAAAAACAAACATCATTCTTAGCAACATCAATTACTCTTCCACACAAAACAGAAACCTTGTAAAATTTATTTCCGTATTTTTTTAAGGCGTAATACTTCCGTATAAAGTATATGCAAGAGATAAAACTTCACAGTATTCCAAAATGTCACAATAATAATAATAATAATATAGTATAATGAAGCGCTACAGTTAATTTTCTTTTTTTCTTTTTTTTTTCTGTTTTAAATAACAAATACAAGTCACAGGTAAATATACGTGAGAAAAATACGAGGCTAATATTAAATGGCAGGTAAGGATACTCTCACTGTAAGAAAAAACTGGCAGGATGTGTGTATTTATTCTATATTTTAAAGCACTTGATAGAAAAGGCGTATGCAAGGTATTTTTTTTATTTAACAATTTTCTATTTGCTTGTTTTTGATAACTGACATACCATTTACAGAGTATAATGAGAGAAAAAAAAGGAACTTAACCCCTCAAAACTTTTGACCTGCTCTTCACATCGTCACAAACCATGTTTCTCGAGAGATGCCTGTACAGCGGTGGGGGGTGTGTGTGTGGGGTGCGTGTTGTGTGTGCGCAGGCGGCGGCGCGCACGCGGCTGTGCGGGTGGGTGGGCGTCTCATGACACATATGCCCACGGCAACATGCGCGGGTGCCGGCAGAGACCCGCCTCCTGCGGAGGATCTCCTCCGCTCTGGGGCCAAATCCTGCAGTCTCTATGCTGGCAAGGCGGCCCCCCAGGGTAGTCAGTGGTGGTTGCCTGCATAAAGACCCCCGGATTTAGGCTCGGATGCAGTTTCCCATTCACTCACCATCAAATGACTGTTGGGAATTTCTTTGTCCCAAAGAAGAAAACGTCCCCTTTTTTTTTGTTGATATTTTTTTTTACATCCACACACATGGGTGCGTGCTCTCCCCTCCACCGTTTAGCTCCCCCCACTCCTCCCCTCCATGTAACAGAGCCAACACCGACCAAGAAATTCCCACCTGGCGAGGAATGGGAAGGTGGGTGGGTGCCCCCCTGCACCGCGGGGCTGCGCGCTCCGGTGTGCGTGTGTAGCGTTTTGCGGAAAGGCCGGTGCACACACGTGTGGAGCGTGGCAGCACACGCCTGGCCGGTCCCTCGCCCCCCGCACGCTCGCGTCTACGTGCCAACAGCCAGCCACTCGGCCCACGGGTAACAAAAAGACAGCAGATAGCATTAACACATCAGTAAGGTGCTCAAAGAAAAAAAGGTGGCTCCCACTCCGGGAATGGGAAGCCACGTAAGGTGCTTCAAAAAGTTTTTTTTCTTTTTTTTTTTTTTTTTTTTTAATCAGTTTCAGACATTTTAAAAAAAGGACTGATTGAGCATGTGGTACGTGAGAGCAAGGCCGAGAGTTTTGAGACTTCTGACATCCTCCATAAACAAGAGCTTCCTCAGGGCAGGATGCATTTTAGTTTGTTTGCGTCTTTTTTGTTGTGGTGGTGGTGGATCAGTTTAGATGTGATTTTTTTTCATAGAAAACAAAAAAAAAGTAACATACCAACCCAATGTGAGAATTAGCATAAAAGTCAAACTGCGTTACTGGGCTGAGTTTTTGTTTTTGTCTATTTTATTATTTATTTGTTTTTGCCCATTCATTCAGTTAGCACCGTTCCTTTTTATTCTGGTTACAACCCAATTCCTTCTGTAATTATTGAATGTACAGAAAGGACCAAGTAGTTGTTTTTATTTTTTGTGATCTGTTTCAAGAGCCCAACCGTAATTCCTCTGCTGCTGCTGTGTTTGTGTAGCATCTGGTTTCATGAGCTTAAGGAGAAAGGTTAGTCTGCTGATACTTAAGGTTGACATGTGTGTTTGTATGCATACACATTGTTCTATACATACACACTGCATGGAGTACATTTTAACTGGAGATAAAGTGAACTGGGTTCAAACACATATGCACTATCTTCCCCTATGTATTTGAAACAGTCTGGAGCTTTGATTTGATTTTTTTTTTTTTCTTTTTAAAGTGCATTTAAAGCAAAATAACTGGCATTCACATACCCCATGGAAAACACGATAGCAGTGGAAAGCTTGACTACGCTAAACTCCTCAGACTGGACAACGCCAAAAGCAAATGGGGCAGTGACAGGCCTCGGTGTAGGCAGCTATTCTTGGGCAGCACCATTGGCAAGGAGGGAAGGCAGGAGGTGGTGGAAGGGAAATTGCTTTAGAGGTTGAATATTTGAACTGTTTTCAATTCTGACATAGCTGTGTCATTCCCAATACAGCTTCCTTTACGATGATTAATGACCTCTGTCTTACGGATGTCCACGTCTGACTCTCCCTAGTTCTGTCTTTCATCGCATGTGTGTCCCAAGTGCCAGCATCTATTAGGAATAAGGCACTGTTGAAATTACAGTTTTATAAAAGATGCAAAATAATCCAACCCTAACAATCCCGACTGACCGCACTGCTCTTCTCCCCCTCCCTCCCTTTTTGGGGAGAAATATTGCATGTGGTAAAGAGTTTATTCTTATGGTCTCTAAGTGTGTCAACAGTAAGCCTTGGACAAATGCCTTAAGTCCATCAGCACCAAAGGCGGGTAGGAATACACGGTTTCTCTTGTATATACATGCACACATGCGGACCGTTTATCGGGAAGGGGGAATAACTACACCGTTCCCCTGCTGCTCCTCCCTGGCTCTAGAGCCCAGCCTGAAGAATGAAATTCCAGTCCCCCGTCCACAACATTTTCATTTACCGGATCATTTATGGAAAGGGGATTTTTGTTCAGAAGGGATTTTTCATTCCCCATCACCCAGGTGCTACAGGTGCCTCCTGCTGTGCAGAGGGCCAGCACGGGTAGGAGCCCACCCTTGTGCTTGCCCACCAGACGGACACTACTCGGGGGCCGCTTTGCGCTGGTTCTTACAACCAGAAAAGCCTCTACAATGCAGCAGGCTCCCGTGAGGAGGCAGGGGCACTGGCTGCGCAGTGGGCAAGCCTGCAGAGAAGCCAGGAGGCAGCCGGGCCCCCGTCTTTGCCCACAAGCAGCTGTGGGTTGCAAGTGGCTTCTCCATTATGCCAAAGCGCTCTTTTCTCTCCGTGGTTTTGACCCGGGGACAAGCCATGTTCCAGTAACTGGGTGGGGTTTCTTGGCCCTAAAAGTACTGCAGTCAGCCCATCATAATACACATTTGCTGTGGCAGCCGGCATATCCTTCTCCTGCTAAAATGCTGAAAACGATCCATCAACTACCTTCCCAGAGCCAGGATCCCACTGGCTCCTCTCACCCTTCCCCAAAGGCTAGGGCTGCCTCGTAAAGCAGAGAATATAGCAGAAAGTAAGAAAAGCAAGCAGACAGTAGGGGTTAGAGCAAAGAAAGCATGAGACCAGACGGTCTAGCATTTAAGCTCTAGGCTGGCCAGTTTGGCCACCATCATTAAAATGGACTGAGATCAAACGAGCCTAAACTGCTATGGACTGGGTTTTTAGAAGTGACGCAAACCTTGGGTGGGGAATGAGTTGCCTTTTTTTTTTCTTTTCGTGGTTTAAAAGTCATCTTGATAAGGCCACAAACTGCATTTGTCTTGTCAATGTAAATGCTTGTGAACGGCATGAATTGAAATCGAGTGCTTCGCTCAGCTCGGACAGGAATGGGAGAGAAAAGCCACTCCGTGCCCGCCACGACTGCTCGGTAGGAGAGGGGAGCATCTGAGGAGGTGGTGGTGGAGGATGTCTCCTGGGGAAGACCTGCTACGTGTGGGAAGGGAAAGGAGCTAACAGCATCTCTCCACTCCCCTTCCTCTCACCACCACCCTACTGTTTTGCTGGACACCTGTAGACAAGTAGCACTTCTAAAGAGCCTCCTCCTGCGTCTCTCACATCTGTAAGCTGGGGAAGGGGAGGAGGTTGGTAGAATTACAAAAGGGGAAAAAGAAGGCACATGATTTTACTCAGTCCTGACTGAACCCACGTTTTGAAAGCAAGGGCAGTTTAGGTGGAGGGCAAAAAAGTGCTCAGTGGAGCAGGTGCTCACTGAGAAGAAATCTCAGGGCAAAGGAAGAGGGAGAATAAATAGGAAAGGCAGGAGAAATGAAGGCCACATTCAGCTTTCTGTCTGCTTGACAGTCTCAAGATTTGGCTGCATTATTGTCCAGGAAGAAAAAGTCTGGTTGGTCTCGAATGTAGCCCAGTTACATATCTCCAGTTTCTGTTATGGCTGTTGGTGTCTTCCTCCTTCCCTTTTCTCCAGTCCCATGAGTGCCTGGACCACTGCTTTAGTCTTTTTAAGCCTGTTCTTCAAAAATTGAGAACATGGCACACCTCTTTGGTCGCTCTCAGCCTCTACTTCTCCTCAAATCCAGAACCAGTGATCAAAATGAGCAGCGCTTGCTGCCGGTCACTCCCACTGCTGGGGTGCCGAAAAGGCTTGATTAGCGACTGAAAATTATCCTCAGGGTTTCAGTTGGTTGGTCAGTCAGACACAAAAGCCACCGGCCAGATGAAAGGCAAACAAAGGGAGCTGCTGACTGAGAAACTAGGATGTCATTTACAGCGGTCATTATGAGCATCGTGGCTCTCAGTCACTTAACCCCTTGCGCATTGCCATGTCCAGGTACCACGAGTTTTCTTTCTCTGCCAGTGGCTCTAAGTCTTTCTCATTCCTGTGATAGATGGGAGAAGTAGAGCTGACGGCCTGGCTTTGGGATTCCAAACCACTGTTTGCATTTTCTCCCCGAGTCTCTGCCTCAGAAATGCATGTAGATCCTGCCCCCCCCCCCCCCCCCCCCCCCCCAATTTGCTCAGGAAGTCATAAGGCAGAGTAATGAGAAGTAGGATCACCAACAGCTCTATGAAGACACAGGGTGGTAAAATACTTTCCCCACAAACTCACAGTCCAGTGTTTGTGACATTTCATAAATAACTTTTTTTTTTAAAAAAAAAGAATAACACAAGAACAATCCCTTTACTTACTCATCTGAAACAAAATAAACAGCAGTGGCTACAAACTTCTTCTTGTAACAATTACAAAAAAACTCCCAACAATACAATCCCCCAACTTTTAACACGCGCCTTGAATGTTTTTTTTTTTTTTTTATTTTAAACCTCAAAACTGCAGCATATCCTTAAGGGCAAACTTTTCAATTAGTTTTTTCTTTCTTTTCTTTTTTTTTTTTTTTTAAATAATGTGTTCACCAAAAAGAAAAGAAATTCCACAAAACAGTCTTGTACCAAGAAAATGCATTCAAAAATAGAAAATACTACACAACAAAAATATGTACCCTTCCTTTCCAAAAGAGTCTTCACAAAAATGTAGAAAAATGCCAACCATTTTTTTCCTTTCCTGAACACTTAACTTTCAACCTAGGGCACAATTTTTTATTGACTTATAATGTCTGTTTTTGCATAAAATATGGAAGATAAAAACCAACTATCAGGACTGTGAAGTTACAAACAACACCTCATTATTCTCCCCACCCCACATTCCCTCCTTAGAAAACAAAACAGAGAAAGCCAAGGTTACAACAACTGATTGAAAGCCGTCAGGCTAGGAAAAACCATCAGCTGATATGGGGATTCAAAGATGCTGGCATAACAGGAAAATCATCTGCCTTTTAAAATGTATGTTCTTTGCATTTATCTCAACCCGTGTCTCTGCCCCACTGTACTCAAATGACCAGACACTATGGAGACAGGACACTGCCAGGCACCGAAAGATCTGGGAAGAATCTGGGGCAATGAGCCCAGGGACCACACGTGGGTGCGTGCACACATGCCAGCACGCCGCGTCTCGCTCACAAAGGAACTGTTGCCATTTTGAAAGACAGAGAGGATGTTTCCATATGCCTTAAAAGTGCAAGGGCCATTTCTGGATCATAGTAGTTAAATACGCATAAGTTTTACTATGCTTAATAGTCAAGTCCATTTTTCTGGCAAAGGCAGGCTCTTCAGCCAGAGTCAGATTATATCAGTTCACGGCTGGGAGTGGGAAACAGCTGAAAGCTGGTAGGCAAAAAGTGTCACGCCAAGGTGCATCCAGAACTGATTTATTCAGTGGGAAAGTATTTTGCCTACCTTGGACAACATTCAAGGGGTATTATGCGATTAACACAGCCAAAAGACCAACTGTTTCGACAGCGATAAAATCTAGCAGTGGGGCCTTAGGTACTATGGGGAAGGCAGCTGTAACTTGGACACATGTGGCTAAATCCATCCTTTGTGCACCTCCTTTGACTTCAATGCAATTATATCTGCTTGCACCAGGGATGAATTTGCCCCATATGGTTCTGGATTTTGTGACTGTTGGCCATTTAGGAGCCTGACCCTGCAAAACACTGCGTTAAAATACTCCAGATTGCAGAGCTAGGATCAAAGAGGCTTCTCTCTTCTTTTGTTTGCGATTTGTTTGTTTGTTTTTTTTCTAGCATATCTTTTAGAGTATGCTTCCATAATAAGGAAGAAGAGGGGAGCTTTTTCTTAGCCTTTTCCACTGCGTGGCTGTGTGTTTTCCTTTTTCCAAATGGCAAAATGTGTTTGTGTTTACTTCCAGTGCATTTTTTTCTCAAAAATTCAAAACAAAAAGGAAACATTACTTTTCCCATCCTTCAAAAGGAAAACAAAAACAAAACAGACTGATAAAGTACAATACAATAAAAATCAGGCATTATAAAAGACAACATGATGTGCAACAGCAATACCAAAGAAACAAAAATAATATATATATATATATTAGGATACAGGTATGAATCAGCCAAGAAAGCTATCTAACCCCACTACTGGATGATTGGTAAGCATTGGTTAAGAAATAGGTAAGGCTATTCTGATATTTCTAACTTAACACAGTTAACCACTGCTTCTCTCACACCTTCGCTTCCTAAATTTTTTCACCTTTCACTCACTGGTCTTTTATGTCTTGAAACTGATTTTTTCTCCTTTTCGTATTTTTTGGTCTACAGTAGAATTACATATTAACAACAACAGCAAAACAAAACTCAAGCTTGTTGTGAGAGTAAGTTGGTGCCACATCCGTGATGCAGAAGAAAGAAGACAGACAACAGAACAATCGCATTCAGTTTTTCACACACAAAGCATATTCGAGGGCAACAGCACAGCTGACCAAAACAAGTTTGCAGGGGCAAGCAGCAGAAGCTGTAGGTTTACAACTACACCAGCAACCAGAGCCTGGTCTTTTGCCTTTACTGGTGTCCTTGAGGACAACAGTAGCTCAGTCGCCATGTGGCTTTGCCATTCTTGTCATCTGGAGCAACAGCTGACCTGCCATGTACTCACCACTAATTGCACTCCTGGTTCGATGGAAAACCAAAAGGAAAAGGAAAGGTAAAAGGCTCCTAGCTGGGGCCAAGGCTCTCTCTTGGTCACCTTGGCTGATGTGACAAATTGCAAGCCACTGTGATACCAGAATCAATGACGGAGGGCACCTGGCTGGCAGGCCGTTTGGAAGCAATCTTGAAGCAAATTCAGACTCTCTAAGGTGATGTGACAGACTGTTTAGCTTCCTCCACTAGGGAAAAAGTGATGAACACTGACAGGTTACTCCGGGATCATTATGCGAGTATAAATTCTCTTAGTTCAGCGGGGATGAAAAAGTACATGTGTTCTATTGCTTTCAAATTGCCTTTGTAAATGTCAGCATCACCAGCCACCAGAAATGCGTTCCCTACAAACTTGGCTACAGCACTGTGGCTGAAACTCCATCATGATTCCTGGCATTTTATTTTTTCCGTGGAACTTCTGAAACATAACATTTTCCTCAAGGCTAAGCTCTAAAATTACCATAATGTTGAAAATACCACTAGCATCTTATTGAATCATAACTATGCCACATAATCCCAGCAAAAACTCAAGCTGATCCTCAGTAGTGCTTGTCAACAACGAGGAAAGGAACGTACAGAAACAAGATGATCAAACAGTACAGGGAGGTTCTGTTTTGGATTTAGCCCACTGGCCAAAGTGATTTTCATTCAAGAGAAAAGGTGCAACAATGAAGCAGGATGGCAAATGGAGGAGAATTATGGAAGTTAGTGTTTCTCCATCTGGAGAAAAAAATAGGGCATTAACTTATGCGGCATCTCTAGTCAGCAACATATGTTTTGGCTTCTTAAAATAAACCTCAAGTTATCCTTGGTTTCTCAGTCAAGCACTGTCTACATGGGGCTTTAGTACCATGCTGAAAAAAAAAAAAAGCGTTTGTGCTATATTTAAATGCAGGTCCAGTTAAACTAGTTTCAAACTGACCATGTAAAAAGGAACAACTTATTTAAAAGCCATTAAAACTATACAATCAAACTTATGCCCAGGAACTGATCTGCTTGACCACTGTAACTGAGTGAAAACAGGCTGGAATTTGGCTTTTAAAACATAGTTTGGTTCCTGTTTACACGGGCTAGACCAGTTTTGTTGAAACTGGATCGGCTGGAATCAGGTTTAAACAGGCTGAATTCAGACCCGGGTTTGGAGCATGGCTCAAAGCCCACTTCTTCAGGTTGCAGTACTTTTTAAAAACTAGTGCAAATGGCATCTTATCACAGCATTGCAAGCATGCAGTGTTCCTCGCCTTGACCAAACATGGTTGCCATCAGGTCACACCACAAGGGAGGAATATGCAGCAATCAGTCAGCCAGAACAGCTCAAACTACGCAAGTTCTTTATTTTACCACAGCAGGAAAGGCACTCTGGACACAGCAGGCTCAGTAAACCCTCAGCTTCACTTTTTTTCCGGAGCAGCCCACCATTCCTCTTTGACAATGCAAATCTGCTCTGACAGTAGCAGTATATGCAGCTGTTTTAAACAAGAAAACAAAACAAAAACTCACCTAAACAAAAAAAGGGGAGTATTGGCTCATAACCTGAATTAACTTCAGCAGACAGACTTCATTTCCTCCCGTATCACGACTCGGTAGCTGTCACTACTCTTGTAGACGCAAATGCCATTTTACAAATTAAAGGTGCTTTCCTGCCACTGTATTATGCTGACCCTCACACGAACGGTGCTTTTGTTGGGCTCCCGCTGCCTCATTACTGGAAGATAACCTTCCAGTGGTTTTCATCTTACAGGATTCCTGCAGATGGCTCAGAAAGAGACTGCTTGTTCTGCTGTCCTGCCTGCTTTCAAGGGAAGAGTCATTCAGTAGTTCATCTAACACTACACTGGAGGATATCCCCAGTTCTCTTCCAGTCCTTTCAAGCCAGGATGGATAAAACCTAAGAGCGGCAATTTCAGAGCTTGCCAGAAAAACACATCCTTAACTCCAAAGTCTCTCCTGGTTCCAGACAGATTTGTTTTTTCCCACCCAGGACCTGCCTCTTGTATGCTATTCCTCCTCTGGCTCCGGACAATTTTCTCAAATGAGGCAGCCCAACAGACTGACCAGCAGCAATCTGCTTTGCATTGTGCAATTCTTTACTATCCATTCCTCGGTACTAATGATGCCAAAATGTCTTAGCTTCAAGTCTAAGGAGAAATTTAGGGTATAAACAAATTTCTGACCAGTTACTCTCAACTTGCCTTAGCAATTGGATGACTACCTCCCCTTTTTTGTCCATGAAATGTCTGCACACATTAAGACAGGCGGTCCCTTCACTACAGGACCAAAGCAGATGTACTCATGTTTTATCTGCTTCTCCCAGCTGCTATCCAGAGCATTTTTCATGATCCTGTTTCACCTCCTGGCTGGTAATTATGGTCTTACTGAAGAGATTCAACACAAACTTTTGAGACTTTGTAGACCACAAAGAGTTACAGCAGAGATGGATCTTGCTGCACATTACTACTGTTTTCTTTTTTCTCATATTATGCTTGTTATAAAGTTAATGGCCAAGGCATAGGTCAACATGCAGCTTGAGTGTTAAAAGTACTTTCCAACTTAGGATTCCATTTGATTCCAGCCAAAAGCCTTCATAATGCTCGACTATCCGTCTGACGAGAGAAATCAGACTGACGATCTTAAAATGCTCAACAGCATCTTTGCCTAAGCAGGAACCGTATTGTTTTGAATGGTACTTACTGCACTGAATACCATGTCACCCTTTCTTGTCCAAATGTCCTTCCTGCTCCCTCTGTCCCAAAAGCTTGACTGGAACACCTTTAATCGAGTGTTCAGGATAACTGTTTATTGCACTGTTCCCATAACAGCCTCAGAAAGAAGTGCTTTTTTTCAGTGACCTTCCCCTTTGGTAAGCCTGCTCTGTGGCTTCACTTCTTGAGCTGAGCGATCATGCTTATACTGAAGGGATGCTAATTGCAGCCAAACCTCTCTGACGAGGTCCTATCTGACAACGCAAGTTTTGACATCTAAACTAGGAATTGGTATCTTTACGTTGAAGCCTTACATTGGTTTTTGTGATGAGCAGTTCTCTTAACTCTCTCACAGCCCCAAAGAACGCTGTTTGGGAAAAGGGGGGAAAAGATCTGTAGCACCCTGAAACCTGTGATGCCTCTTCAGTTTCTATTATAGTGCTTTTTTCTATTTTTTATTTTTTTTTTATTTTACAGAAGCTATCCAACACAGCTATCTCAGTGTCTGACTAGTTGCTTAAGGTAAAGGTGACCCCAGTTCTCTTTCAACCTGGTCAGGTTTACGGTACATCCTGTTTTCTGTGCCTATCCCTTTCTCTCCTCCCTTCCTGCTTAATTGGCCCCTTCCAATCCCACCACATGTAAATACATTTCAGTAGTGCAATGCAGTGCAGTGCAGTCATACTTAGTGCAAAAATAAAAAGCCTTATCCAGACCAAAAAAGCACAAACTCCCTCCCCACCCCACCCAGCCCCCAAGAAATCAGCTCTCAGTAAAAGTGTATCAATGCGCCAACACAAAGAGGGATTTGCAGTCTCCCAGCCACACTTTCGCATGCCTCGTTTTCTCGCTCAACGTAGAGATCTCATTAGCAGATCTGACATTTATCGAAAACACAATAAATCAAATGACAGAAACTGGAAAGGAGACAAGCCATTGTTTGGGGGCTGCAGAAAGAAGAGAGAACTAAATGGATACAGCAAAAAGGTCAGTAGTGGTTTTACACAAAGTTGTCAGATGCAAACTTTGTAAGGGCACACCTTGCAAAGGGCATGTGTAAGTGTGGATACAAAAATCTAAAAAGCTTCCCTGTTCCCAATATACAGTCCTTATTTTAACAGTGCCCAAGCTAAGGTTCTGTAGTGCAATCAACTCTTCAAAGTGGCAGCTCTCTGTGGCCACCCTAAAACAAATGGACAGATCAACACTAACTTTAGTTTTCTTCCTCTCACGCAGACATGCACGTGCATGGACAACTCTCTCCCCCATCCTGCAGAAACAACTATAAAGGATTTGCTTCACGACCCAACCCGTCAAGGGCTATGGTGGGAAAAGCAGGAATTTTAATGACAGGCATATAAGCTCTTAAGTACCTCAAAAGGAAAACACGTAAGAAAAACAAAATAAAGCTCACTAATAACAAAGGCAAGCAGGTTACTGAATCCCAGTCAGCCCATACCTCCCCTAGCCTATCTCTCTCTTTTCACAAAATAAAACATCTGCCAGGGCTTGCCACTCATTAAGGTATCAGTTGGGAAAACGCAACTAAGATTTTGGGGTACTCACTGGTTTGGAGATTAATTTCAGTTTGGATAGCCACAAAAGCCTCCATTCAACCCTCGTTAACTATAGAAAGGAGTGTGGGGAACCACTGAAGCACTGTAAGAGGCCACATCAGGGAAGGAGGAGCAAGAAAGGGAAATGTATGGAAAAAGGAACACATTAGGGCAATACTGCTGCTGCTACGCTAATCTCACTGTAATTGCTCAGTATATAGAGGAATATTACGTGCTGCTTCACTTAGGCTCAGGCACACGCTTCCTCATGCCTTCTGCCTCTGCCCTCACTCCCAAGTCCAGCCCACCCCAGACTGTCAACAAAAGCAAACACCAACAAATAAACCGAACAAGAACTGAAGCAGGTTCCTCCTTTTTCTCTTTCTTGGAAAGATAGAACTGTGCCCTTGCCTCCAGGCACACAGATACACTCAGTTTCATCCTAGTGCAGAAAAGCATTTCACATGCACAGAAATAAGGAAAAAACCTACGAGAAAGAATCTAAATAAGGGTGCAGGGCTCCTGAATATCCACCTCCAAAGCAGAAAAATGCCAGGCCGTAAGGACTTTTACTGTTTATCTGTTTATCTTTACCAATGAGCCTATCATGAAAAACAAAGAGAGCACAAAAGAATCACTAGCCAAGGCAAGGGGCTGGCACCTAAACCCAGTTTCTCTGGGCGCAGAGCTACAGTGGTGTGTCCCATGCCAGAGCGTACATGAGACAGACCAGATAACGCTTCCTAGCTCTTCTGTCAAGTCTAAACCCATCAATTTAGCCAGTATAATCAACAGCAGTGATTTTTCTTTCTGCTTAGCTGTGTGTACTTGAGGGTGTCCTACCTGTTTGCTGAAATGCGTTTGTTCACACTAGACTATGTGGGTTCCCATCCATTCTCCTGCATACCCAGTGCTGTAGCACTTTGTAAAAAAAAAAAAGTCCACAGAGAAGTTTGATTTCTAGTCTGAATGTTGGGGTTATATAATGAGATATTACACAGAAACAACTTTATTCCACCCACACGAATATGTGATCACCATTACAGAAAAGGTATGGCCAGAGTGCTTCTTGGTAAAACAGTCAGAAACTTAGAATCAAGTAACTCCAAATATCCAAATACCCAAATGCTTTTACTTTGTTCTGGCAATAGAAACGTGACACAGCAAGGGTGGAAATTAGGGAAAAGTGATTGCTGTCTATCATATATCTACACCATTGTGGCTCACTATTTAATTATTTAAGATCAATACCCCATCACAAATCAAACTGAAACAGGCTACATTTGGAAAGTCAAGGCTATTTATGACTCTTTGGACAAAAAAAGTCCCAGGCTTGTTCAAAGGGAAGCAGCTGTCCTGCCCCGTCTAGTTCTTTTGAATTAAGCCTCCCAGCAAGAAGCAGAGACTATTTCATCACCGAGCCCTTAACAACTGCCTGTTGGAGTGAAATCAAACCTTGAGTAAGTTTTATGAAGAATAGAAACTTTAGGCAGAAACATGCTAAATTATGAGGAACAGTCCTGTGATATCTTAAATGGTGTACATTAAACTAGTTTTTAGACTATAGCTTACTGTGGACTATGTACGCTTTCTCTGCCACAGAAAATGCACTGAAGTCAACAGAAGAGCACGTGGGTCCCACCTGCAGAATTTGGCCCATAGAGTATTGGTCCGGTCAATTTTCAGGATTAGGTAATATAATAACGACCTCACTGATGCTGAGAAGAAAGGTCATGCAGTACATCCTGCCTATTTATCTCATGTTTGACAACAAAAGTTCATTATGGGTGGAGTTTATGGGAAACTACCGACTTACTGCTTCGTTTCATTGTATGAATTTTTTCTAATCTGAACTTTGGAGCAAGGATCTAGGGGAGTTAATGCTCAGCACATATGAATCTGGGGGTACATTCCAGATTTAAAGGACCCCAGCAGCCCAAGCTACATCCTGGCATAGGACAAAGGAAACAGGGCACCCCAAAAGACAATGAAACTTGCTGAAGATACTTGCAAACAAGTAATTCTGACTCCAATAAATGAAAGAGTAGTACCTCTTCCGTCAATAAATAGGAACTAAAAATTCTTTAGAAGATAATAAATGAGCAGCAGCGGCTACTGGAGATTCAGTCTTTTCCTCTAAGTGGCACAGGCGAAGAGCAAGTCCCTTGTATGGAGTTCAAGCATTCCTCTCTCGTGGGAGGCCCCCAGTCTTTGGTGCAACCACCCCCAAGGTGGGGGGCTCTCCTCTTACTCAACCTTGCAGTGAAGAACTTTAAAATCCCTTTCTGTAGCATAGAGCAACATTCTCTTAGGAGGTTCTCCCTCTGGTGGTGGCAGTGTTACCTACTGCGACTGTTGTGTTCCTCAAAAGCTGCGTAACACAGAACAGAAGTGCAAAAAGGAGCTGAATATAAATGCTGTCGACCACAGAAACCTGAGACCATGGTTTGCATTAACCCTGGAGGTCTACTTGGTCAACGAGGAGATGGAAAACGAAAGTCATAATGAAAACCATATACTAGAATAAAGCTAATATTTGGACAAGAGTCTTCCCTTGATGTTTGTATCGTTCAAGGGAAATCTCCAATGCAAAAACCTGTAAAACTGTAAAGCCAATATCACCTGTTTTCTCTCTCCTTAGAAAAGCAGAAAATATGCACATATGAAATGAATTTCTTAGAACATCACAATACTCAAGATCAGTATTTCTTCAGAGAATGAAAAAGAAAGGATACATGTTCAAAAAAAGCAAGATTTCTGGATTCACAAATGACTGATTGTCTTTTATGTAAAAGATATGTTAAAATAGTGTTCACCAGCTGATTATTTTGTTAGTTTCACTTTCCCTTAGGCAATTGTATCTGTACACACTGCGTTCTAAAAGTACAATCTCTAGTGTGGATAATCTACCTGTTTGGTACCATCCTGTTTGTAAAACCACTTCTTAGCCTAAAAATATAAACTGTAAACTGTATAAGATGCAAAATGAACTGAGGTGTTTAAAAAAGCATTAGGAAAAATAAAAGGCAACAAAGAAGTTAAATCAAGAAACACATTAAACTAGTAATTATCTTAAATGAATTACTGAACCTTACAAAGGATTAGCAGGGGAAGCGTGGAATGGGTATGCAGCCATTTAAATGATCAGGCATTCTCAGTGAAGTGAGAACACTCTCTATGAAAATATGTACGATTCAGCATTCAGTCAAATGAAAAGGCAAAGACCATGGTCAGAAAATGTGGACCACTGAATCAGCACTGCAGCAGCTAACTGGAATTAATTTGAGAAATGGCACCTGTTTGGTTTAACGGGACAAAGCCCATCCTTATGCAATAGGGTAAGTTACTTTTGTTACCTGCGTAATTAATGTCGAGAGGATAGTCTCCTCCTTCCCTTACAAATGGGTATACACAGAATAAAGAAAAGCCAGACTTAGAGATCACTGCTGGAAGACCATAACTTTTAAACTGCAAGTAGAAAGAAAAAGGATGTGGTAGTGGCCTCCACGAAAGTGCAAATGGCAGATGACAGGAGTGTCTAAGGAATGCCAGCACTTGATATTCCCATGCTTGAAGTTCTCGTTTTATTATCCCAAGATGTGGCATAGGTAACACTTTCCCTCTCTTCCCACTCCAAAGTAACTTTTAAGCTTATTGATTTGCAGTGACACAGATTTCCTCATTCTCAGTGAAAGCACAGTTTGTTGTGACCATCTCCCATTTCTTCCAGTCTTCACAGTTAGGAGAAATGAGATACAATGAATACCTCCTCCACAACCCTCATCCACTTGATTTTGCCCGGTTTCATTCAGGAGCGGTATGTTATTGACAAAAGGAATGAAGGTCAGCTGAGATGTACCTGAATTAGAAAAGCAAACATAAATTCCCATGCTCTTGTAAGTCTGCACTCTTGCGGAGTTTGGATCTAGACTTGTTGCCTGGGCCATCTGTCGCAAGAGGAGAATACAGAAAGGACACCCCAAGTCATAAGGTGGGCTTGGCGTCAATCAGCTTCCCCTGGGCTATTTGGATGGTGACATATCCCTGGTGACGTTTTTTTCAGCAGCTCTGTGGTGACAATTAAAATCGAGTGGGACTGACCCCACACTCAGAACCAACAGCAACGTGGTGTGAAGATGACAAAGGCAACACTCAGCTTGGAAAACTTTTGAACTGAAACTCAAACTTGCAGATGTTTTCATTTGAAAAGGAGGGGGAATCAAGTGGATACGTAAAATATACTAATAGTGGTGGATGGAGGTATTTATCCAATTCCTGGCAAAATCCACTGGCCACAATTAGCATAACTGTACAGAGGTTAATATTTCTTGTACCCCAAGTTAGTGCAGAGAATCATTTTTGGAAATCTTAAAACACTAAAGAAACAGAACTTGGAAAGAGTACAAAGACCACTTGTGGAATCTTTCTCCAAGGCTAGGAATGGAAGAGGAAAGTCTGACATACACTTTTACAAATGAAATAACAGGACATCTTAGAAGAGAGCTAATAGATAACCTTAATTGTTTGGATTAATTGTTCTTCTGATATGAAAGGGTAGCAGGGAACAATCTCTAACTTTTTGTAGAGCCTAATACTGTTTTACCTTTTCTTAAAAAGAATTACTTTCCTATATCTCGCTACACAGAGATTTAAAAAAGCCTGAAAAAAATTACTGTAAAGACAATAAAGAAGCCAATAATATGAAAAAGCACACTAGAGCTGTAATAATGATTGTTAAATGCTTCAAATAGCTGCAGCAGTTGATTGGGTTGTGAATGATACATGTGAAAAATTATTCTTCTATGATCATAGGCAGATGCAAAAGTTAAATGATTATACTATGTATATAATATTGATATAGAATTGCTATATATATTGTGTACTGTATGTTCTAGCTTTCAGAAATACTGTATTGTAGTGTACTGTACTTAACTAAGCAGATCTAAATAGCAACTTGTCATTTTCCACAAAGTCACTAGTACTGTTAACAAAACCCAAAAAGTCTATTTTCTCCAGTAAAAGAAATACATACTGTTACAGTCACAGACATTCTGACTATAGAGAGACAATGTACATTTAACCAAAGAAAAACCCCAAACCAAAACAAAAACCTCACCCAAAATCAACCAGCCAAAATTGTTGCATTTATCATCTTATTCAAAAGGGGAAGGGAAATGCTACCAATCTAAGAAAAGGAACAACATTTACTCAACTTTGTATGAGTGAAACGAAAGAAAAAAATCCACCCCCCCCCCCCAATCTCCAATTACCCTTTCTGAGACAAGGACAACCCCCCAATGGGGCAAAAGAGTTAAAAGAATAAAACGCTACTTTTAGGGCCAACATGATACCAAAATAGGCAGCTGTAGCTAAACATCCTTATTCATCCCACTAACTAAATGGGCGCAAAATGAGTTCTAGAAATCCTGCATTTCTCATGGATTCCATACTGAATACTCTCACTGACCAACTACTTCTCCTCCTGTCAAATCTACTGGTCTTCTACACACACTAACCATGTTCCTGAAAAGATTTTGGCAAAGACCAAAGGAGTGAAAGCTAATCGTCAATTGTTAGTGACTGCACGTTTGGAATGGATTACTCGGATCACTTGTAAAGATACTCATAGT
The DNA here is from genome assembly GCF_017639655.2 of Falco naumanni. Lineage (NCBI taxonomy): Eukaryota > Metazoa > Chordata > Aves > Falconiformes > Falconidae > Falco > Falco naumanni. The sequence continues at coordinate 6,454,778 of NC_054058.1, read as the reverse complement.
CAACACGTTTCAGAGTATATGAGGTGGGGAAAGAGCTGTTTGATATGGCGCTTTGGATACTAGAGACTCCAGACCCACAGTATTTCAGAGCCTATCAATACACTGTGTTGCTAATTATTAAAGACTTGATAATTTTTAATGTTCTTTTAAGGGGACAAAACTGGCAAGTTAGATCATTTTGCTTGGGTTTTATTCCTTTGTCAGGTGAACATGTTGAAATTCAATGGAAATGAGTGACTGAACTCAAGAATATCATTCCAGAGCTGTCACTTGCCATGGGTGCCCATCTCTGCTCGTGAAGCCTGCTGAGCTGGACTGGTTTATTTATTTTGTGGCTGAAAGACCACACAAGGCTCTGGGAGGCATGCTTCAGCCTTCCCTTCAGAACAGGTACACACAAAAATACACTGGATCAAATCTGGATGTCATGTTTTCAACGAGGTCAAACACCTTCTTTGGGCAAACATCCAGTTAAGAGCATCCGGCAGACAGAATGTGGTTTATGAATATATGTGTGCATATACACTGCTTAAATAAATAGTGCACTTATTTTCCATTAAATTCATACGGATTCAGGCCAATGCTCCACAGTTAATGCTGTAGCCGTTTCTTCATCTAAACCCTTTCCTGAACCATGCATGTCCACACACTCAATTAGCAACATGTTTGTAAAGCCAGAAAGAGATGGCTAGCTATCTGCCTACGCACGCACACATACACATGCGTACTCACACATACATCGGCATGCACACACACACACACGGTGGCCACATAATTTTGTTTTGTTCAAAGATCCCATAGGTATCAACTGACTAGGTGAGAAACCAAAGTAAAGGACTTCATGGAAAAAAACGAGAGGAAGAAAGCTGTGAAGCACTTCAGGGCAGGTGGGTGAAGGTAATCCTGCTTGCTGGACGTGGTGGCTCTCTCTAGGCAAACAGTGTCTGTTCCGCACGGGGTTTGAACTTCTAGGGGACTTTCTAAGGTTCAGCAAAGAACGTGACAATATCCAGGTGGCAAAAGGAAAAGGAGCAAAGTGAAGTAGAAAAGCTGCCTAATTAGAAGTACAGATCTCAGAAAGATACCTGTCCATTTTGTAGGAACAGGACACAGCGGAACCGGACAGTTGGGGACAGTACTAAGTATCTAACCAAACTCTGCACTCTCCTCAAGTGTCATAACTGTGACCTTGGCAAAGGATCACCAAGAAGTCAGCCTGGAGGAAGTGTGCACACTGTAAAAGCCTGCAGTTCTGCCTGGAAAATAACTGAAGCAAAGAATGCTTCGCTACACTGGTACCAGATTTTCTAGCAGGGTAAATCCCAGTGGGGACCTTGCAAAAGGCTATGGCTACTGTAACACCTAAACCCAATCTGACACAGAGCATTTACAAGGCATGCTTGCGGTGTGGCTGCATGACAAAGCAAGCTGATGAAGTTTGCACCAGGAGTGGAAACAGGAATGTCCCTATGGGCTGAACTGGATAGAAGTTCTCAAACATGATGGCATATTGGCAGTTCTTTTGTTTGTACAGTGATACTGCTGCAGCAAAAGGATATTGTTAGAATACATTTTTCTTAAATGAAATCACAGCTAAATCATCAAAAGGCTTACTTTCCTCTGTAGTGACATACATGCAATCCCCAAAGTGCCAATACAGGTTGCGCTGATAGAAATCAAGAATTTGTCACTGGGAAATAGCTTTTCCTTAGATTTCTCTATGAATTCCACTGGCATTGGTGAGGCTGGAGTCAGTGATCAAATCACACAACCTTACCCCTGTATTAGTCATTTGGTTTAGGATGAGGATTTACCCTCCAGCAGGGAGCTGATGTCAGCCAACCCGAACAAAAGGAGATAGATCACTTTGGAAAAAGCCAAACCTGGAGCTGTAACTGAAGGTAAGAATCAGCTGCAAAGCACCGTCCAATATGAAGAGACCACTGTGCCTCACTAATACTTCTTCACCTCTTCCCTACCCTCTCAAACAGAAAAACACAATATAACACATTTCAGACGAAGGGAGTGTTTTCGATGAAACTTTGCTACAGATACGAAATGTAAGTACACTCCATACTGCTCAGATGCATTTCTGCATTTTTTGATGCAATTAAGGCAACAATTCTATATGAGGGTGTAGTGTATTCAATCAAGGCTGTAGTGTATTTGCTTCCCAAAGAAGTATCTTACTGCTCTTTGCTTTCTGAAAAATAGTTGCAGAAAAACGTGTAAACTGGGGGTTTAAAAATACAGTTAACAGAGTGTTTGGAAGACTTTCTTGGTCTGCTTACTTCAATGTTACACTGCTTTTCCTAGGGGAGACACTAAGAGTTTTCCTTGGGCATATGCGGTTGTGGACAAGTATCTCAGTTCACTGACTGCAGGGAAAGGAAGTCAGTTAGTGAAGCAGCCTTAGTTCTGGTGGTAGAAACTGTGATCACATACAGCACGAAGACTCAAGGTAGCAGAGTTCTGCAGATCCTGAGTCAGCCTCTTCTTTTAAAACCTTTTAATTGCACAATTCTTGTGGAAACGGGCATTTTAAAACAACCATGACTGATTCTTCTCCTGATGTGACTTTGCTAGATTTATGTTTGGACTATATTTGACTCCTTATATTTTGAAATAAACCCAGAAACTCTTTAGCTGTGCTACCAACTTGCAATGTGAATAGTGATTTAAAGCACATGATGGGTACAATTTAATTTTTATACCTATTCACAGTAGATCAGTCAGCTCTGCTTCTCCTGCACCTGGACTCTCTCATAATGCCTGGGGATCAAGCACTACTGCAGAGGCTAAAATGTAAAAAGAAGCCAGCACACCATTGTTAAATATATAATGAAAAAGTATCTATTAACTTTGTGGGCTTTTTTTTCACTAAAAACATAGATTTTCAACCAAAATGGTCTAATGGTATCCTAGTAATTATAAACATGAATTCAGAGTGGATATTTGTCCAGATACTGGCAGGTATACACAGGGAAACAATGCTTCTGTTCACCAAAATTTTGCATATTTATAACTCTACTGTTTTCATCTTAGTTACTCCTGAACTATAGCGGAGGGGGATCAGAAATAGAAACACTGAATGCATAACATTTTCACTGTTCCTAGAGGCACTAATCTAGTTGATTAGGTATTAGCACTGGGAATAATTATGTGGATATACACTATTACCTAATACATCTTGTTTCTCATTTACACATTTTCTTAGAAAAACGGAACAAAGATTCCTCCTTGTGCTTCACAACAACAGGTCTAAGAGAGTAAAGCATTCTTATTTTTCAGACAGGTTGTCTGTCTGTCAGGGTCTCCCTTGTGGACCAGATCTGTCTGTTCTATGCTAACAAACACATAACCCCCTTTTTTTTTTTTTTGTCCAAGTCAGTCTGAAGAATATACACATAACTAAAATTCTCTCCAAATTTCCCAGCTTGGTCATCTGCCAAAATATGAGGATTCCTTTGCTCCTGCTAAAATGAACTGGATCACCGAGTAGCTTTAAAGGAAGTTAGCTGAGAGCTTATTACTTCTAGCAGGACAAATAAGAAGGTTAACAGCAACAAGAACACTGACTTGGCACGGCCAGAACAAGCCCTCGATGGACACAAATCTGGCATTAGGCCACTTTCATATGCTTGGCTCTCTTACTGGGCATGCTGCAGAAACCTGGTACTTCCAGTATCTGCCACTCCGCACGGCCTTCCTACCTGGCTTTCGTTTCTGTCAGCGGGATGCTCATGTGCTGGGGAAGGTTTTCATTGCATTTACAAACTCAAGACTCCAGACTCAATGCATTACCTGTACTTTCTCATAAGCCTTTCCTCAGCAGAGTTGTGATCACTTTAGGGGCCAGACCCTACTGAGTGACAAGCCTCCTGGGAGCAGAGGAGGCTCAGAACCTCTCAGGGCCAAGTTTTCATCTCATTACTCCTCCACAAATCTTCACAGCCGGCATAAAAACAAATCAGGCAATGTGAAAAGCAGCTATTTTGCTTTAGGCTGATCAGATGCTGCTTCAGTTAGGCTACCTGCTGATTCATTTCCATCAGGTTTATTTCAATAGCTCAGAAGAGCTGGATGCTGAATTGAGAGGGTTGGATTACCAAGGTCTAGTTTTCCTTGACAGAACAGCCACCAGGTACTAATTTGATGTTGCGTTTCTTTTTGAGTGGCAAATCAGTAGTGAGAGTTGGAAGATTTCCTTAGCACAAGACTGTCAGAGGGTCACAGATCTACAGTCCTAGGCATACTGAAGGTCTGATCATGTTTGAAACGGTTTAGATACTTTTGGGTTTGGATTGAACTCAGCACTCCTGCAAATAGCATGTTTTGTACCTTCTCCCTACAGGTTTTGTTTTCATTACAAAAACAAGGCAAGACATGCTACCGTAATTGCTCAGTAAAGGCAAGAGATTTGATCCTCCATGGTGTGAATGATCCAGCATTGATCAAGCAGCCCAAGGTCGACTGAAATCGATCAGTTTGGGGCTGGTAAGAAGTGAGGGGGCTGATGGCATATGGGTTATTACTCAACTCTCCTTTGGATGAAAAAGAAGTCAAAAGAAGAAAAATGGGTACCACTTGGCCTCTTTGATCTTAGAGCAAAGGCAAATCGCATTCTCTTAGAAAGTCAACTAAATGCCACTCTTCCCTGTTGGCTCACTGTGAAATTGAGCTGGTTTTGCAAGTAACTAACAGCATGGGCCAGAAGCGGGCTTAGAGGGAGCATGACAATTGCTGAAAAAGTGTCCCCAGAGCAGCTCCTGCAAAATATCTACACCTATTCCCCTTACGAGAGACTGTTGAGAGGGGTTTTGTGAGAGAAGGGACCAGACTGAAATATCGTATTACAATTTCTAGACTGCTGTATGTTACTGGTATGTTCCCATTCTTTACAAATTGTACTTGCTAGCCCTCTGCAAGAGATCACTGTAGGACAATCTCACTAATGCACACACCCCAGACACACACACGCACACACTCGGTAGCTGTTCTCTCCTTCCTGACCAGCAGACACTGACATCGTGGTCCTGCATTCCTTGTGGATTCAGATTTCCCAGAGAGAGGCAGACTTCTGTGGAACGGGCAAGAGAAGTGAATTTTTTTCTGATTTACAATTTCACATAATACAAAAAAAAGAGTATTTCAATGAACAGCAACAAAATTAACCTGAAAAGGAATCATTTCAATAAGGTGGCAATTAACCTGAGAAACTCACTTCCACAGGACAGCACTGGGGCCACCTAGGAGTTAACAAGCTAGATCTTTAAAGGATAATGAGAATTATCTGCCGCAATATATAATTTTTATATGGGATAAAAAGTTAAGGCCATAAATTATTATGTCTTTAGGTTATAAGCAGACACATAGCTAATGAGGATTATAATAAATCTTCTCTCTTACGCTTATTACTTTGTAATTATCCAACAGGGGTCTTTCATCTTCATCCAAATCATCTGTAACTGACCATGTGTCAGAGACAGAATACTGGGCAAGGTGGACCACGGGGCAGATCTGCTCTGGCCGGTCCTACATTTTCAATTGACTTCATCAGCCTCAGCAGCAGTAAGAGAAGGCACTTACTTCTCATTTACTCTAAGGCTTCCTTTATTGCACTTTTGCCTTGCAGAGAGGCCTTGATTTGTATGCTTGAATTCATGTCCTATTTAATGCCCTTTTCCATTGCTGAAGCAATACACAGAGCTTTAGGGAAAGTGAGAATCAGGCTCAAGGAATGCGGGATATTGTGTGCTCCATCACAGGGAAGTGTGCTGCAGTCTGCTCTTTCTCATACCATTTTATCGGGTGTTTTGAAGGAAGCCTTTCAAGTGTACTGAGAAGGATGCACTCAAACTCTGTCAACAGCAGTTCGTAGATCATCGCCACTGCTAGTGTACCACAGGTATTCTGTCTGCTAAGGAATACTGTAGCAATACCTGCAGCTTGAACATACCTGTAACATTCAGATACTGCACTTGTTTCCAAGTAGTAAAGAAGTATTTCAACAGATGGGAGGAAGCGTTATTAAAAAGAATTTAACATTTTAAAAGATAAAGGGGTCTATGTTTGAACTCCTAAGTTCACAGAAGGGCACCTAAATTAGTGACCTGATGAGCACTTTCAGCTACATTTACAGTCATGCTGCAAGTTGCTCCATGTTTTAGAAAATCAAGTCACTCATTTTTGAACCTGGAAGGTTCAACAAAACCAGTTTATATTTCAGGCCACCATTTGTGAAGACCTTGGCCTAAACTCTTCAACAAGTGATTTAGAATTAATTCTAGTATGCCTTAACTTTATGTTAAAGAAATTTGCTTATTTTTTTAATGGACATCCTTAATTAATTCACAGTGGATCTTCAATTAATTTCAAATTTATTAGGTCCCATAATAAATTTGCATTTCAAAGATGATGCTTCTTTGATTTAGGGAAGGTTCAAAGTCAAAGAATTAAAATTTAGATAGGATTTTTCTCTCTAAACACCACAGCATTCAGATTTTGGTGGACATAAACCTTGATTCTTATTTCCTGTACTGGTGTATCTCTTCCAGTATCAGAAACATATTCCAGAATACACTACATCTTGACTCTAGTTCACCAGATCGAGCAATAGCAAATTAAACAGCTTTTCCCCAGACCTCAGATGACAAATGAGCAGCTACAGATTTTTAAGATGGGTAAAATTCTTCATTCAGAAAAAACTCTTTTCCCCACAGAAAGACCATCAATCCTTTTGTTCAAGTTCACCTTCCCCATTTTCTTGCACACCCTTGTCTCTAGATCTTTTATTTTCTGTACAGGTTTAGTGTGTCTTTACATGGCAGATTCTGGTTCTCCCTCTCTTTGTCTTAGGCTTTGTCTTTTCACTTCTTGGTTTACATGCCAGTGTTGCTTTTACCAGTGTGTTACGAGAACAGTATTTATTAATTAACTTGTGCTCCTTCTCTAGCCCCCTTAAACTACCCAAACAAATCGGTAAAAACCAAAAGATGTTACCACACAGGAGACTCATCTACTCTGGCACTCACCACAAAGTCTCTTTATACTGCCTACTGCAGCTGAGGGTCAGGGCTTCAAGGTTTAGGATCTGCTGAACAATACCTTGCAGGGTACAGAAAGATTCTGAGACTGAACCACCTGTCAGGTTTTTTTTCCCCAAAATAAATCAGTAATGGAACAGGTGTAGAACACAGCAATGAGGTTACCTGTGCTGAATCACAGACATCCGATACTGAAGCTGCAGGTGTAAAGAACACGCAAAATCGTATGTGGCGATCTATCAAGTCAACAGTTAGAAAGTTGTCCAGCATAAAAGAATGTCTCATGTGAAATGCTCAGTGTTCACAAGCAAAGTTTTGTAAACTTAAGAAAGCTTAATTTATATATAGACACAAGTAAAAGCTAAACTAGCAGTTTTTCTTTTTTTTTCTTTTTGCATATTTTTGTTAGGTGCTTCTTCTCTGCCTAAAAAGTCCAGAGTGCAGCTGGTGCAAGTCCTCGCTATGGATTTCAAGCATGACAAAGATAGTGTCAGACACTGATCCAACTGAACTAAGGACCCATGTACTTTGGGAGTTGGCTTTGGGGGAAAAATTCTCACACAGATACACAGAAGACAACTAGGGAGAACACCAGCCCAAACACAATAAAACAAAATACAAAACACCAACATATATATGCAGATCAGGAATCAATCTTTCACACTGATCCTACATTCCTTGCATAGCTTTGCATATGCAGAGAATGCGGGATGTGGCCCTTCAGTTAGACTTTTTGCAAATGAGGAAGGGAAGATTATTCGCAATGGTAACATTTTAAGTTATTTTGGCATCAGCAAATTACCAGGGGCAGGATCAGATTCCCACACAAATATGGAAGCTCTCTAGCGAGCAAGGCAGGGATGAGAGAACAATACAGCAGATTAATTCTTGTCCAGTGACCAAAAAGAAGGGAAATCCTAGTTTATTACACACTTCCAAAACTTTCATTACTTTTTCAAAGAAGAAGAAAGAAAAGACTATAGATTCTATCATTCCCAAAACCAAGGGAACATTGCTAGAAAAATCTCTTTCTCAAAAGGAACCACCCTTCAGCAGAAATAAATTCTAAGATGGAACCAAAAGAAGAAACAACAGAACCTTGGTAAGAGCCAAAAAGAGAACCACGTAATTCAAAAACAAAGTAGCAGTTCAAATGATACTGCAGGATGCACAAACTCTAGTAGATAAACTCACAGATGACTTCACAGAGCCCCTCATCGACCCAGGTAATTCTTGATTCCATTAGAAAAGAGAGAGAGAGAGAATAATACTAGAAAAGAAAATTAAGAAACTTCCTTCCTCTTTTTTAAAATAAAAATCAAGATCATCTCCCCTCCCCCCCTCTATCTGGAAGCAGGTTAGCTAACCTTAACAGTCTCAATTTAAAATAAAATATATATTTATATATATATTCATATATATAATAAAAGAGAAGATATTAGTGGCAGTGTACGCAAAACAAAAAAGAAAACAAAGAAAAATTACTTTTAACAATCTCACTTTTTTTGTTTTTTTACACAAATACTGTTGTAAATATATTAAAAAAATCAGCATTCTATCTGGTAAACGTCACTTTTGCCCCTCTATAAAATTTTGAATTAAAAAAGTCCCAAGAACTCTTTTTTTTTTTAATTATTATTCCCCTCCCCACCCACCCTCTATTCCTCTTTCTTCCACAAGAATAAATCCTGATGCAACTTTTTTTTTTTTTTTGCAAAGATTGTGGGAACTAACCCTTCTCTTGTACCTAGATCCATAGGTTGCAACCTCTGATATCTTTGATTTTCCTCTGTGTTTCTCTTTGCCTTCTGTGAAAGTCCCTCTTGATTGTGCTGAGGCCCTGGGCTCAGCGAAGACACTGAATAAATTACAAAAAAGCCACCGTTGCTCGTTGTCTGAATCTTCTTGGTTTCTGCTGTAAGGTGGTGGTGGTGGTATGGGAAAAGCAGCGGAGAGGGTGCACCAGAGAGCGTGGGATGGAGCAGAATCCAGGTGAGGAACCTCTGATTCTTCTTCCTCACCCTGCAGGGACTCCACACTATCCAAGCCACACTGCCTCGCACTCCCCTCAGCCCTTTTGTGTGTTTGTGGATGCGTGTGTGTGTGAGAAAGCAGACACGTGGTGGAAACCAGCAGGGCCTTGTTTCCTCTGGTTGCTGCTCAACCAGAAGCAAAATATTCCACAGTTCTAACTGGATACTGTGAAGTCCAAAAGCGATCAGCATTGTGAATTATGTCCATTGAAACACTGCGAGCGGTGTACTTATAACGACAGTAGGCCTTGTAGATTTGTAATATATTTTGTCTTGTTTCTTTTTTTTTTGTAGTGCTCTTCACAAGTGAGAAAAAAGAAATTGTTTTTTTTTGTTTTTTCTGTCTGTTTTTTGAAATTTTTTTGTGGTTTTTTTTTTGTTTGTTTTTTTTTTGTAGTAAAGAAGGGTTGTATTTAGAGGCCAGTAGCTAGAGATCCAACCAGTGGAGCTCATGAAGCACTACCTGGCCTTAAGGCCACCATCCGAGGGAGGCTGGGAAAATTATTATTCACCCAGCCTCCGGAAATGTAATGTACCAGCAGGCAAAAAACAGTTCTTCATGTAGTACAAAAACAACAAAACGAAACGAACCCAAAAAAAGGAGGAAAATAAAGATAAAAATGAAACAAAAATCTTTTCTTAAATTCTAGTGCCATAGCTTTTTTTGTTGTTTCTATTTTTTTGTTCATAACAAAGAGAGAGAGAGATTCTACTTATCCGTCTGACACATGCATCCTCATGTGGTCGTTGAAATGCTCGATTTGGTCAAACTTAGCTGGACAGACAGAGCAGACGTAAGTGGTCCCCTCCGTGCAGGCCACTACCCCGGCAGGGACGGCCCTCGCGCCAGTGCCGGTGGCTCCTGGCGTGCCGTTGGTGGCACTGTGCAGAGCCACATGCCTCTCCAGCAGGGTCTTGTGGGAGAACTTCTTCTTGCAGATGTAGCACTCGTAGGACTTCTCCCCACGGTGGAGGCGCATGTGCACATTAAGGGAGCTCTTCTGGGTGAAGCGCTTGTTGCAGATACTACACTGGTACGCCCTCACGCCGGTGTGCGTCACCATGTGTTTGATTAGGTAATCCTTTAAAGAGAAGGAGCGCCAACAGATGCTGCATTGATGGGGTTTCTCACCTGCCCATTACCAACAAGAGAGAGAGAGAGAAACAGACAGAAAAAAGATAATAAAATTAAACCAGCTTGGCATGGGTCTTTGCAATAAACTAATGGTTAAGTCTCACAGGGGTCTTTGGAGAGGTGCTCTGGCTAAGGAAGAGTAATTCTGTTAACAAGCATATTTTGAAACAACATTTTTTGCAACCAGAGGTTTCGAAACACTTTATAAAGGGGGCTGTAGGTATTCCCAATGGGCACGGAGTAAAAAGGAGCTCAGGTATCTTCTTCAAGCTCACATAATAGGCACTGACAAAGACAGGACTAGAGTTAAAAGGTCCTGGCATCTCCCCCCAGCTTCAATGGCACAGCCCCTCCTGCCTGTGCTCCTGCTTTGCTCCACACGCTCATTTCTAGACAGGTCGTAGTCAAGTTACTTTATCTTTTAGTGCCTCCATCTCCCTATCTGTATGCAGCAAAAGCATGGCCAAAGCTAGTGCTTACTAGATTCCTGTCCAATTGCTGTAAATTTCTCAGAAGAGAAATGCTAGAGATCGCCAAAGAAAACCAACACTTTATAAGAGGTTTACATTTGTTGCCCCTTTTTCTGGTCAAATCTCATAGCTGAAGCATGGGTAAGAGTAACTGAAAAGGGAACCTCAGTACATAGAATTGCCTAGGCCAGCCAGTACTACGCAAAGGGCAACCTAACAGATAAACTCCCAGTGTAACAGTCATGAAATGTAAATGATTAGACTGCCAATCAAATAAAACACCTTATCAGGTAAGCCAGAGATATAAAATACTTACGTCATCTACCACATTGCCTTGTGTGCCCAGGGGTATTGTAAAACTGATTCTGGCAACTCATATAAATGAACTCAAATTATATCCAGACAAACCAGTGACTGTAAGCATGAACTGAAAAAAAATACTTAGCTGAGCACATGAGATGGGTTTGTCCAGACTACTCTTAATTTCTCCTCCTGCTCAGAGTTCTTATGGAAGACAATGCCATGGCCTCCTGTCTCATGGTATCAGGCAACATTTTCATGCTGTGTTGCTGTATTGATCATGTGGACAATATCCAACACCCTCAATGCCCCACCAAAAAATGCTTTTTTGAGTTGTTTTCTGAATCACCTGTGGTATATTTCAGGTGTGGTCATTTATGATCCCTGACGCTGCCAGGGAGAGAGATGGTACCATAGCACTGTAACAATGAAAATGATCCTGTGTTTCACTGACTGAAAAATTATTTTTGTTTGGTCATCCTGCAATTTCCCCTCTAGCACAGATCCTTCTTTCTCTCCCCAGACATCCTGCCTCCTCCTTTTTAGTCTGTCTGGCACTGTTTTAAATGCTGGAGAATCAATCTTTAGGGACCATCACACACCTGTGGTAATATATCATTTACTCTTTGTATAGTGAGATTACAATACACTACTTATATTCAATTTTAAGAGGAGATAATTAATATGGATTGGATGGGAAGGTCCTACTTTTTTTATCTCCCTGAGTCTCTGTTTCTTTTTATTTTACAGTTTGCACATATGATGGTGACATCTGTGAACGAAATGCACATGCTGCTCCTCCTTGCACCAATGACGAGTTTATCCCTACTTGGTGAAAGACACTTGGTCAAAATACATAAGTCCTTACTTTCCTGCTGGCTTTGCTGAATGTAGTAGTGTGTTGTGTGTAGACAGGCCAATATGCTTGACACGTGTTATGTGGATGACGATAGCATGTCAAGTTATAATAAAGTCTTACTAACTTACAAGAGACTGATTATATTTACAACGTTCATTTTTGCCTTAGACAATCTATGTCCCAGAGTTCGTAGTAACTCAGTCTCCTCTGCTCTAGACCCTGTCAAGACTATGCTATAAAACCACCCTAATTTTTGCATGCACATATTTCTAAGATACACTGGGTTCTGGCTTTCTAATCTTAGCTTCAAAACCTTCCTGGGATTTCTTCTCTCCAAAGAATCTAAAAACTTTTTAGGTTTTTTTTTTTTTGTATGCAAATGTATGTGCTTCCTACGTGAGATTCTTTATTCCCACGATTCTTCATCTTGAAGTCAGAGAAAACTTTGCTTAGTGAATTAAATGTGCACGTTCCTCCTTCTGGTTCTTCATTTCAAATTTGACTGGTTTTAGACAGCTATGTGGGACAGTTACCGAATATTAATCACAGCGTGGTATGTAGGAGAAGACAATGATGGTTTATAAGATGCACGGACACTGCATGCATTCTAGCACTGTATTTCCACAATGTTGCATGTCTGGGAGAACAACATTGTGGGATACATTAAAGCCAGTCTGCAGGGACCATGGAAAAATATCCATCTCTAGTATGTCTGTGTCCATGTAAAAGAAGAAAGGGAGGTAGGTTTCCATTGCGAAAGCTACATCAACATGTAGTTTTTGGAAGCACAGCTGTTGGGGGGACTTTAGGCTGTTGAATTCTGGTTTATGATTAGATTCCTCCATGGCTTCTCCTGTGAGCCCTCCAAACAAGTCGAATTCAAACATTTGCAGCTCCCAAATCTTTCTCTTTTTCCATGGATCCTTTCCAGAGCCACTTTGCCTGACTTAACAGGGCTGAGGAAAATCTGGCAGTGGGAAAAGCTGTCTCCTCTCAGTTTTCATAATGATCCTGTCCAGCACTAGACAAGGTAGACATGCTTCTCTGATTTTCAGAAGAGTTTTCTGAAGCCGTGCCCTCTCTTGGCTAAGGTGTGATTATCCTCCCAGACACTCCAGAAGCCAGTTTGTTCCTAAATGAACTTTGAAATAATTTATCTACCCAAATCTCTCCTTGCCACCACAGTTCATTATTTTGGGCGTTCTCAGACCCACACAAATAAAATATTAATTTGTGATTGGAGATGCCTATCAATTTCCTTGGTTGACTTTATGTGTAGTAGCTAGGAATATTTTAGGTCAGGTCTCCCACTGTTACTCTTTATCTGACTCCAAATATCAAATGCAGTGCGCAGTTAGGGTGGGGGAAATAAAGCACCTAATCTCAGTTAATTTACTTGTGAAAAAAGCATTTGTAGCTTTTAGAACAAGGATGTAGGCAGATATATTTGACTGTGCTCTGAAAGGGATGTTTTTTTCTGAATAACACAACACTTTCTACATAGTATCATCATCCACAACAGAAGGATGGAGAGCGTAAACAGACACAGAGGATAATCCCGGGGTTCAGGATTCTTGGTCCTTGCAATCACACATTTTGTACCAGTCCTGAGAAGTTGACCATTTTGTGTATGTATGTCTGCCTTAGACGTCTAGAGGAATTGTTCATTTATCTGATAATTATAGGTAAATAGAAGTTAAAAGTTTACATATGCATACAGAAGTGAAATCTATTGGATACAATGGGGAGGCATGACTTACATTCCTCCCATACCTTGGGCAATTTCTCCAGGTTCTACTCCATGTATCACAAACCCAGCATTTATTTTAAGATCTGACGTTAACAAAACCACTGCTTTGTGAGAGAAATATTTACTCTTTCTCTAAACTAGAATTTCTCTCCAATGTCAGAATGAGCCAAGGGCTAAAGCAAGCAAAATTTAGTCCTGAACCCAAGATAGCTTCTCCATATAAGATACACCTATCTCCTTGCTTTGAAGTGTTATAACCTGTCAAAGCCAGAAAAGGCAGTTTTGGCTCAGTAGTAAATATGGTTACCTATATTGTCTCAAAAGCAATTGCATTTTTAAACAAAAAGGATGATGTTCTGTTCTGTCTCTGGGTTTTTGTACTCACAGCTAGTGAAACACCTGACTTGCCAAGAGACAGGGAGTTAGAGCAATCAGCTTCAGTGAAGTACAGTAAAACTTCTTGAAAAAACTCAGAATTTACTTTCTTACAGCAATATGTGAGATTTAGAAAATATGTGGCAGTGTGTGTAACATCCAGGCCTGGATCTACTGCTGCAAGTCCACCAGGAATGAACTTGCCCTGAACTCATGCCAATCATCATCACTTGAGCTTAAACCCCTGTAGCTGTAAAACTTACAGGGGGAAGACCCTTCTTAGTAGATAGTTTTTCTTTAATGACTTTATTAGAGTTTCCTCATGCTACTTCCACTTAGTGTTGCCTGGACAGCCTGCAGAGGACAATGCATGCTTACCATTTCCTTGGATGGGTGCAGGACACATTGTACTCCAAGAAAAATGAGCTTGTTTCTGCACTATGCACAGTCAGGCCCCTGTAAGAGACCTATATTTTTCTGCAGAGGCTCAACTTCAAGGCAGTAAGCTCGGAAAATGTTCAGTGATACCAGCTCCCTCGCTAACTTCTCCCTCCTGTTTGTGCTGGGGGCTGGCAGGTTGGGAAACAGAATCTAAGTCCATGTTTGCCAAGGACTTTCTCGGGCTTCGTGTATAAGCCAAAGGGACATACTCTTACCTGTGTGTACAAACATGTGCTTGACGTAGTTCTGTTTGGCGGTGAAAGTCTTGTTACACAGAGTGCACTCGTAAGGCTTTTTTTCGCCTTGCCCACCTGCTGTGCTGTGACCCGCAGATGGGGCCAAGGGCTGTGGGGCTGGCAGCTGGGCAGTAAAGGTTGACAGGCCAGGCTGGGACACTGTCACAAACTGTGTCTGTTGGCCAGCTAAAGGCTGGGGCAGGCTGAAGAGAAAAGGCTTAGGGCCACTGCCAGCAGACTGTGTGGTGAAAAGGGCAGGCAGGTAGGTGTTGCCAGCTGTGCCAATGACCTGAGTGTTGCTGGTCAGGGTCAGTGGCATCCTCAGATTGCTGGTGAGGGTTTCTGTCTGGCGTAAGTAGATCTGTGTGGTTGGCAATGGTTGGGCAACAGTTGTGTTGACAGAAGGCTGCAGAGCCCCCTTTTCGGTGCTGTTATTGACTGTGAGCACTTTGCTGTCCATTTCAACGTCATTGCTTCTCTCTGGCGAGGAAGAGTTGGCATCTACATGCTGCTGCTGCGGCTGCGGCTGAGTGCCATCAGCGGGGACGTCATTTTGATCTGCTTGAGAAGGTTCTTGCTGCCCATCCCGGCCCAGACCAGCCATAAACTGCTGCTCCATGGAATCGGGCTCAGTGCCAATGGAGGAACTGACTCCCGAGTCAAAACTCTCCCCTTTAGGCTCACTCTCAGTGCCTTCTGCTTGGTCAGTGTCCTCAGTGCATTCCTCAGACTCATTGCGCTCAAGGATCTGCACCCTCTGTTGGCCATAGTAGTCATAGTCATCCTCCATCTCCTGCTTAATGTGGATGTTGCCCATGAGGGTTTGAATTCGGACAGGGCGTGGTTGCTTGCGGCAGTGTGTGGTCTCTGGAGTGGTGGAAAGGTACCGCTCCATCTGTTGTGACCGTTCATGGATCCGGGTAATCCAGCTGGGGTCTTCCATGTGATGGTCCCTGGGGAGCCCCAAGGCTGTTTCATGGTGGCTGACCACAGCTCCACTGTAAAAGGAGCGCTCCCCACTGCCATTTTGCATGGAACAGGCATAGAGGGCCGAATAGATCCTGTCCACACTGTGCTGCGAATGGCTCTGCAGGTAGCCAGACTCTGTGTCAGTGCTCTGCCCCGAGGTGCCTGATTCGGGTGTTCCCCTGGGTGTCTCCTGGCCAGAATCCTGAATCACCGGGTAGACCTCTCCCACATTTTGCGAGACAATCCTTGTGCACTCATCAATCACAGTCTTGATCTGCAGGATGCTGGCAGCTGTGAGGATTTGGAGGGCCTCTGACTGTGAGACCCGCAGCACCCCACTGTACATGAAGTCAATGAGCTTTTGCACAGACTGGACTGACACCACTGAGGGGATCTCGATGTCGCTGTAGCCCAGCAGCAGCTTGTCCTGGAAGAAGGGGCTGCCAGCCGCCAGCACACAACGGTGGGCGCGTAGCATGCTCCCGTGGATGCGGACCGTCACGTCACAGAAGTGGCCACGGTTGCGCTGCTCGTTGAGGGTCTCGAGCACGGAATTGCTGAAGTTGTGAAGGTTGATGCTATGAATGCGCTCTGTCATCCCCTTGCAACTGATGTTACCTGTAGCAAAGCGGGTGACAAAAAAAAAGAAAAGATTGAGTCTTGTCCTCTGCAGAGCCACAGTCAAGGGCATTGGTGAAGGTGCCTGACCACTGGGTAGAGAAAAGAGATTATACTGTAAAAATCACATACAAAGGCACAGATAAGAAGACACCATCTCTGTAAGGCTAGAAGTAAAATTTGCTACTCATTTGCAGAAGCTCGAGTTCTGAAAAGCAGACAAAGACAGGTGTAGCTGGGCCTAAATTCCAACCACATTCCTGAGCCTTGGACTTCCTATCAGTTTATCTGGCTTAAAGAAGCCTAGAGCCAGCCAATTGTAAACACTGAGCACATGGATTGAAGCTGGATTTTAGGCTGTTCAGATGTGGACCCATGCCAGAAAAAATCAGATTCTTACTTTAATGACCCTTTACACCAAGTTGTTAATGTAAAGAGTCTGTATGAAAACATAATTTCTTTCTAGATTGGTATTTTAAGTTTGGATACTGTTTTACAGCACAGTTACTTGTATCAAAAAAACTGGCAGTCACTTTGTAAAATCCAAATCTGGTTCAAGATTTAGGCTGTAAATGTTCCTAAAATCCCACGCGCAGTTTTGTCTGGGGTTGTGGTTTAGAACATTTGCTACCCAATAGTGACAAACAGTCCTCTGTAAGAACCCAAAGCAAAAAGTTAACATGAGCTGTCCCCTTCATTTTTAGCATATCCCAAGTTCTGACTGGCACCAGAATGCCATCATATAAAAACAAATGTTCTCCTGCTGTTATTTACTTGACAGAAACTGGAAAATTACAGACATTTACTCTATGGAAGACTTTGCCTTAGTTTGGCTGAATAACCTAAATAGAGAACAGTTTAGAAAAGCACCTAGCCAATTCCAGTACCGAGCCAACATATCCTTCAAAATAAACTTTTACAAGTGACTAGAAAGTAACTTCTTAATCTCTCAATCCACTTTTCCCTATCTCCATCTTGCTTGCTTCACTTTTAATGCTTTTTCATTTCCTTCCCTGTTCTTTACTCATGTTTTGTCTATCTAGATTTTGATGGGCAAAACCTATGGTTTCATCTTGTAACTACAAAAAACCAACTGCCCTTTGAGGGATAAACAAATAAAATATTATTGTTAATATGTTTCTCTTAGCATTTGTAGTGCATGCAACACCTTGGTTCCCAGAAAAGCATGCAGAGAGAAGTAGCACAAAATCACCAGTAGTATTACAGGCATTTTGTCTCGAATATTCCTAGCAAAGCTACAACCCCTCCTGCCACAATTGTTTTTTAATGTGTGAGAATCCAAAAGTGAAATCTGGTAGAGAAGCATGAGTAAATTAAACTACCTTATTGTCACGGTGTATTTTAACAGAAATATACAGAGCAAATAAATGGCATTGAAAGCGGTTTCATACACGTGCCTTTTAGCCCAACAAAGTCCCTCTGCTCCAGCCTAAAGGGTGCTTTACACCTCATACACAGGCAGGAGAACGCCACTCACTGCAATCTGCAGGAAGATGTAGCATCCTCCCTGCTCTGCCTTTCCCTTCTCATTTCTCCACTCCTGACATCTCAAGCACCCTCTATTCTGGCGGTTCAAAGAGAATCCACATTGGACACAGGTGATATTTTAATCCTCTGAAGTAGTTCAAGATAAAAGGGAAGCACAAAGCTCAGGAACCAGAAATCCTGATGGGCCCAAGCTGTCTGAAGAAGTCTCATGTTTAACAGATGTAAACCAGCCAGTATCAGAAGGGTACTAATTTCCATCAAAGATTAGAGCACTGGGGGGGATGCTCATATTAGCAGAAACAAGGAGGAAACCACTAACAGTATCATGGAGGTTGTGAATTACATCTCTCTTGTTCATAAACTCTGCCGGGAACCTGAGTTTCCTCCTCTGATGAGACTGACCATAGGACTGGAAAAGCATCTTAGAAACTGGAAGACTCTCCTTCAGGGGCACTGCAACTATTATTACACAAAATAATGTACAGAAGAGATGTATTCCTCCTCCTTCCAGATACAGTCATTCTCCAGAGGCTTCCAGGGCAGTTTCAGTTCCCTTCCCAACATGTCAGATCACACAAGGATTCAAAATGCGTTCATATAAAAAATCAGAATCCTTGATCTGAAAGGAAAAGAACTTGGTAAAAGCTTTGAACTGGTGGGGAAACAGAAGGATAGACAATTAACAACAAATAGATGATACCTCTTTTCAAGACCTCCTGTAGGCCATGGCAAGTGATTGCACAGCTACCCACTTATCTGCATCTCCCTTTGATGTCGCATGCCGGTCTGAGACCGGAGCGTGGTTCTGTTTGTATTCTCGGGAACAGAATTAAGACTCAAAACGGTGTCAAGAGCCAAGGAACTTTATTTACCCAACCATAAATCTGCGAATGCAAAGGGAGAGAGAGCGAGAGACAGAGAGACAATATAATCTATCTGCCAAGTTTCCCAGAGATACTTTTTATCTCTCAAATGAAGGGCGGAATCTTCCATGGGGTGTCTCTCTAGTAGAAGTCTGCATCATTCACAAGCTGAAATACAGGTTTTGCAAGATTCCCGAGTGACAGGCCAACCTCTGGCATGTGCCTCTTTGTATAAACCATTAGACCCTGTATGACCACACTTAATGTGTTGTCATTCCAAAAGTCTGTCCCAGTTTTCCCCAGTTTGATTTTCCTGCTGCAAAGGGGCAACTCTGGCCAGCTCATCTGCCCTATTATTCCATTCACCTGCCAGAGTGCCCTTTCCTGGTGAGACGGCACCCATGCTACCGCAACATCCCCACGTTTGGCAATATCCAAGATTTTTTGCCACTTCTCCTTTTGCCGCACTGGCACTTGGTTTACTTCCCAGTTATTCTGTTCCCAAAAAGGGAGCTATTCTGTGCATCCTTTGAACAATGCAAACGAGTCAGTGTAAATGTACACTAGAGTCTTAGCCCCTTCCTCACTATTAAACACGCTCCACACTGCCACTAACTCTCCCACTTGAGCACTGCCCTCACCTTCGGTAATGATTCCCCTGTTAGCATCTACATTAATAGCTACAGCTCAGTATCTCCATTGTTTACCCTCTCTCTTAGCAGAGGCATCAGTAAACCACACATTCTACAACTCCTCCGAAAAAGTAGGAGCGATTTTTACCAATTTTTGCCACAGACAGGGGAGGGGTAACCTCCTCCTGGGGATTTGCTACTTCTTCTTGGATATTTAACTGTTATGGCGTGCCTTCAGTGACAGTAAAGACACTACAACAATGTTCAATCTTAGCATACCATTTTCTCACAGTATCTCTTTGGGCCACCCCTGTCCGGGGGGGCAGTTCCTGCTAACACAGGTTTAATTGCCTTAAAAGGTCCCTTAAAATTAGAGGCTGTTGGCATATGGTTCGCTCTGCTTCTCTGAGAGCAACACTCACTATAAACAATCCTTTTTCCCAATTGGAGTATCATTTCTCAGCATCCTTCAAGCTCCTGGAATAAAATCCGATCAGGCAGGTAGGACCTTCTGGTCCTTTTTGCCAAAGATGAATAGACAATCCTGAGTGTGCAAACCCCCACTCAATCTGGACAGGGTCAGTGAGGTGAATAGGACCCAAAGCCTGGTGGGTGTTTGCTTCAAACACCGAAAGCTGTAACACTTCATCGTGGGCTGGAGCCCATTCCCAAGCTGCTCCTTTTCTCAGCAGGTCATATAAAGGCCGTGCAATTGTTGCAAAGTCTGGGATGTGTTTTCTCCAAAAGACCAATAAGCCTAAGGCATGTTGCAGCTCCTTTTTATTTTCTGGAATTTTTACCTGCTGTAGTGTTGAGAGGGTGTCCTGAGGAATACAGGCTGAACCTCCTCTCCACCTATCCCTAAAAATTTCACTTCATTTGCAGCAGTTTGTATCTTTTCCTCTGGTATCTGGAGTCCCGGAGACTCTAAGTGCTGTATAATCTTTCCTTGTGTTACCTGTACTGGAATAATTTGATCCCTTCCTATCAAAACATCATTGATGTATCGATAAACTCTAAGTCCCGGTTCTGGGAGAATTTGGGCTAATTCTTGTGCCAAAGCATGATGTGCTAATGTGGGAGAATGTTTATATCCCTGAGGGAGACAAGTAAAGGTATACTGTTGTCCCTCCTATGTGAAAGCAAAACGATCATGGTCCTCTTCTTGCAGGGGAACCATGGCAAACATCTTCCACATCAATTGTGGCCATCACTGGATGAGCCTGTTCCTGAACGAGTGAGATGAGCTCAGCTCTATTAGGCACCGCTGCTGTCAAGGGACCACTGTTTGCATTAAGTGGACAATAATCTACAGTCAGTCTTCACTTCCCATTTGATTTACAAACTGGCCACACTGGGGAATTGTATGGGGAGTGGGTGAATGTTAAAATGCCCGTTGTTTAAGATCCTCAATCACAGGAGCTATCCTCTCCCGAGCCCCTTTCTCCCGAGCAAGAGATATGGTTTCACGTTAGTCATCCTGGAAGAGGGGAGGGTAGGTGCTGCTTGCAACAGGCGCACTTCTGCCCAGGCCGTTTCATCTGAGGAATGCCAAAGGACCATGAATTCCCCTGGGTATCATACCACTGTCTGCCCTTCAATATATCTATGCCCCAAAGATTTGTCGGAAAAGGGCCTATTGCAACCTTGGTGTTAACTGGGTCTTCCTCCCCAGGCATCCATAATGTTACCAAGGCCATAGGTACTGATTGAGTTCTCCCTAAAGCATTTAAGAAAATTAGGTTTTCAGACAAAGTCAAAATTCCACATTGCTCTGCCTCACTCTGCATCAGTGCAGTGATTTGTGCTCCTCTGTCAATTAAAAAGGTTACTGTTTCTTTCTGTGTTCCTACAGCTACTGTAGTCATTAAATGTCCTCTCAAATTTCAGGTGAGTTGCCTAATAAACACCCACCCTCTGGTTTCTCCCCCACCTTCGGGGGATGGAGGATCTAGTTTCCCATTGCCCTCTTTACTTCATCAGCTTTTCCCCCGATACCTATTGATGGTGGGGGACTAGGGGTTGGCTCAAGACTAACTTAGGGGTTGGCTCAAGACTAACTTTGTGCCCTGACCATAGCAGAAATTCTCCAATTTCTGGGTCCGAAGCCCATCCATTAGATCCCAGGGAATACTTCTCTGGAGCCCCAGATGCCACCACCCCTGTCGGCTTAGGGGTCTCCCTCCCCCAGGATCAGTACATCGGACCGATTTAGAATTCTAACTTCTCTGAGCCTGTGCTAACTGTCCCTCAGCTTTTCCTGCAGTTCATACGGCTCTTGCTTCAGGTCTTTGCCAGGATCCACCAACGGGACCATATTTTCTCCCAAAGTTAATTAGCTCTTGGACAACTTCCCCCCACGTAACTCTGTCTGATATGGGGGTATTTCGTATTTTCCCCTGTAGCTGGATCCCAATGGGTTTTAAAGAATCAGGAAGTCCTCGAATTAGAGGAGTCATCCCTTCTGGGTCCACAGGCGTTGTCATGGGAGAGCCCTGGCGAGATTCAAGCCTCCTGTCATACATCGTCTGCAGACAAGCTGCCCTTTGTACACTTT
This sequence comes from Falco naumanni, assembly GCF_017639655.2. Taxonomy (NCBI): domain Eukaryota; kingdom Metazoa; phylum Chordata; class Aves; order Falconiformes; family Falconidae; genus Falco; species Falco naumanni. Next base: position 6,432,985 of record NC_054058.1, on the reverse strand, counting down.
CTACCAGCTGACCCACTGTACCTGTTATGGCTAGGGGGTCTCCCCTTCCAAAGGGTTCAGTCCCCCGGCCCAATACACTGCCCTCTGTGTTAATGACCATAGGGCCTGATGGTTGCCAGTAGTTAAAAACACACCTGGGCCCCAGTATCCTTATGCTTCCTTCTCTGACAACACAATCCCATCTCCTCCTGACAAGGACACTTTCCAAACTCTGTTTTGGATTCCTTTGGAGTCCTTGCAAAATCCTTCCTTAATTTTGCTAACTCAGTCGTGTCTTTAGTAACAATTCGGGGACAAGTGTCATCTGTCTCATATAAATACTCAGTCTTAACTAGGGGATGCATGTGAGGAGGGTTTTCTGCTGCCTCTTTTGTGCTCTGTAAATCCCCCTGGGGATATATTTGTCTAATCCCTTTCTCTGTTAACTTCGACTCCACCTCCCCAAATGAGTCTCTTTCTTTCCACAATTCTTCTCTTAATGTTTCTTTTAACAAAGCATTCTGGTTTCTCTTCTGCTTTAATAGCTGTTTGATCTCTTCTAACTGCTCTCACAGTGTTTCAAGGAATCTACCACGACATCATCTTGACACAATCTCTGCCTCCTATCTTACATGGCTGCTGCCAAACTTGCTCCTAAAACTGCACAAATTATGGATTTCCCCTTCCCAGGTTTAACTTTAGCCTCCTTCTGCAATATCATGATCCTATCCACTATACTCTGCAGTTGGAACCAGTGATTTTTTGCCCATTCTCGCCCTTGGGGTGAGATGATAGGTTCCCAATAAGTTATCCAGTTTATATAAATAGGTTCCCAGTAAGTTATCCAGTTTATATAAATCTCCACCCCACACTTCAGTGGGGGAAACATCACAAACATCTGTAGAAGTGTGGGCACACATTTCACCAAAGAGGGGTTATTTCATCTTGAGAGGGTGTCACTGTAAATTCTCTACTACTACACACCCCACCCCACCCCCCCCGTCGCTCTCAGGAGGTCACACTTTTAAACTTCTTTTGAGACTCGTCTCTTGTTCAATTCTATCACTTTGTCCTTCCCCGGCTGTTTTCCTCATACAGACTCTGCACTCACTTCGTACATCTCAGGCACACGCACACCCCCACACCCCCACACCCACCCACGAGTCTCTCATAAAGAACCTGGCACTTTCTGTGTCACCGAGAATCCTGTCCGTGATATCAATTAAAATGTCACATGCCACTCTGAGACCGGAGCGTGGTTGTTTGTATTCTCGGGAACAGAATTAAGACTCAAAACGGAGTCAAGAGCCAAGGAACTTTATTTGCCCAACAATAAATCTGCGAATGCAAAGGGAGAGAGAGCAAGAGATAAAGAGAGAAAGGAAGGAAAGAAAGAAAGGAAAGAATTCACAGCGATAGCTACCACTCCAGAGCTGTGGCATCCTGACAGTCCGATTCGATTCCAAGTCTGGCAGGGGAACGCTCCGTCCGATGTTAGTTGGTTCAATTTTTTATAGAGCTGTTACAAGCTGTTCTCTTAACCACACCTCCCACCCGGCAATGGTGTATGTGCCCAACATTCCCCAGGGGCCTCCAGGCACCTTGATCCCCCCGACCCCAGGTCTGGGCACACGCACAGGGGTTTGGTTAAGTTTTGCAGGATCAGCCTCCCTGTTGCTCCATGGCGTCAGTCGGTTTCCTCCTTTAACAATGTATAGATAAATCTCTGCAGTGGCAGCGTGTTATCTTCCTGCCTTAAATCTCTTCTGTGGCAGTGGTATTATCGTCCTGCCTTAACAATGTATAGATCATTCACGGTGGTGATGGCATGAGTTTCCTGCCATAGCAATGTTGAGACAACACATCTGCTGTGGTGATGGTGGGTCTCACCGGCACAGTCTCTTACACTTTGAGTAGCTGACTATCAGTATGCTAGAAATCTTTCCTCGGTTTGACCCTAGGGCTCCCTTTTCACACAAACATGTCTTTTAAGATGTGCTTCTGGAAAAGGGAATGACTTTAGTTTATGCTCTGCTTTGTCAAATGAGGCATTTGATAATAAGAAATATGCAGCAGCCTAACTCAATAAACCAACATCCTGCCTTGCACATGCACAAGGTGGAATATTCCACACGTAACAGAGACGCTATGGACAGGTCCCTTGACTTGAGCAGGTGCAAAGAAATGTGTTTCGTTCCTATGTACCTTAACAGCTAAAATGGATGTTGTGAGTGGAACTCTGAAAAATGCATCCTCAGGACAACTCCCTTCCAGAAAGGTGTGATATGTACCATGAGACTGGGTGACTTTTTGGGAAAATGAATTCTGCCACTTACCCATAAATCACATACAGAAAGGAGGAAGGGCAAGGTTCATGGAAGTTTCAGTAGCCTTTCTCAGGTCTTGCCTGCGGGAAGCAAGAGCTGTGTATCCACAACATATCTGGCATTAGCTAACTTGATGAAAACAGCCAGGTGGAGTTAATCAAGGATAAAGAAAAGAGGTTTGTATGCATTTATGCGAGTAATATGAATAGCTCTCCTACAGGAACTGATGGAGGATGCACCTTGTGGTGTAGGAACTGGTCTGAAAGTCAATTGAGCCCCTTCATATAAGGCACGGAGTATGTTTTGGTTGCTGTTGGTATCCCTTAAAAAAATCATCTCCTCATTTCTTTACTACTTCAAATGAAATTGTAACATCTACCACTTACTTAACTGAGAAATGACTGAAACTTCTCCTGAAGGATAAAACAAGTGGGGTGGATGGAACAGACACATAACAAAAGGTAAAAAAGCTAGTACAGATTTTGAGGATGTTTCTTCTAGGCCACCTTCCTTGATGTTCAACACTGAAAACCATACCTATCCAAAGTACAGGCAACCAAATAATTTGCAATAGTGTCTACACAACCCACAGCAGTATAAAAAAGCAGCATCAACAAATTCCAGAGATTGGTCTGTAGCAAAACCCACTGTCCCATGCAGCAACTCTCCCTCTCTGCAGGAAACTGCCCAGATCCAAGTTTTGTGGTTGCTTCTTACTGTATGTTGTTCTAAGCTGGAAGTCCAAAGGCGATGTTCCCCATAAAAGGTGGACTTGCCAATGCAGGTTTGATTCTAAAGTAAATGCCACATTCTGACAAAGACTACTAGACCTTGGACAAGCCAGAAAGTGTGTCAGTTCTTCACAAGACCCAGTTACACACGCGCACACTCACCTACTCGTCACTGCACAGAATGCCTGGCTCAGGAAAAAGACTGCTGTCTCGGGCTCTTCTCAGGCCTGCCACTCTTTTAAACTCGAGACAGTGGGAACCTTTCTGTGAAATTCAAGTGGTCTTTGTTAAGTGCCTCCCCCCAACCCTTTTTTTTTTTTTTTTGTCCAGTAAACATGATGTAGAGATCCCAATGGACTTATTCTGAGAAACTCCAGTAAAATGGTTTTGTCCCCTTTCTGTGAAGCAAGTTCTGATTGGAGGGGTATTCACAAACCATATAGGAAAGAATGGGTGTGAAAATGCAAAGGCCATTCTTACCCAGATGGGCAATGAATAGGCGTTTGCCAGTTCAAAAAAAAAAAAAAAAAAAAAAAGGGGGGGGGGGGGCAGGGGGAGTGGAAGAAAAAAAGCAGGAAAAAAGAAAAGAAAAAAAAAGCCCAGACAACTGCACAGATTATGCACATTTGCAATCCTCCTGGGATGCAATTTGAAGCTGGCATGGCATAAAGGTGAAACATATTACTGTGCAACTTTGAAAAAAGCTCGGTTTGCCCATATGCAAATGTACCGATTAAACTGTCGCGCTATTCACAGAAACATGCATGGAATTCATCCTCAACTAGTAAGAAGGAGCACAACGTGGATGGGAAAGGAAAAAACTTTTGTTGTGTAATACATGACTGAGTGCTTAGATTAGTGTTTCCTTGAATCTCATCCACCTCTCCCGCTGACTTTTATGCTATGGGCATTCACAAGAAAGTAGATTTTACCATGACAATAACAATGACAACCTCTCCAAGTACAGTACCAAAGGGGAAGGCAATGGCAGAAGGAAACAGCGGGCAGTGTGGACTGCTGGAAGATGCTACAGAAAATGTGGAAGTGCAGCGGTAGGTACATCAAGCAGTTTTCTGTTGTGAAAGCTACCATACATAAACCTACCTAAAGCTAGAAACGTATGGCCCGCAAAGGTGACTTTTTTGTTTGCCAAAACCACAAAAAATGATCCCAGCAAATACATGATGTAGTAGAGCTACAAAGATGTATGGAATACTGAAGACTGCAGGCCACATACAAATGTCTATGTTGTCCATTTTAAAATCTGTTTAGGAAGGGTTTTTTTGTACAGCCACTAGATGTCCCTTTCTGCAAAGCCAATGTTTACAGCGTTAACGCTCATTACTGAAAGATATCACAAAATTTTATTTTCTCTAGTGTCCTTTAAAATGACAGTATCTCAAAGCTCATGGTACACTAATGACTACCATTTCTAGAAACACAGTGCTGATGAAACCACCACAGCTACTGTAACTCAGTAGTAGCTCAGTGCATAGCCTTCACCTGAAGCAAAACCGCCTAGGACACTGGAATCCAAGCTCTTTTTGGAAACTTACTGTGTGGTCTTTCAGAGGAATAACTAGCAGAATGAACCCCAAAGGCTCTATCTCGCTTTTATGCTTATGGGGCAAAGAGAATAATTGCCTTGTACCCCTGAGATTTAGTAGGCTTGCTGAGACAGATACAGACTGAGTTTTTGCCTCAAATTTCTGCAGCAGTATTTAGAAAATTGTTTGGCAATCCATCTCACTGATACTTAGACAAGATTACCTAGAACTACCTTGATATTGTTGCCTAGCTTGCCTTCCTGACAAGCTTCTCAGGCCTTGCATTGAGAAGAATACACACTTCAAGAGACAGTAGAAAAGTTGGAGGCATTCTATCTTGTATAAATACGGTATCTTTATATTCTTATCATGAAAATGACAAACGCCTCCCTAGGTGGGAGAACACCCTGGGCTAAGATAAAGATGTGGAAGTTGGGATTGGTAGGCTTTCTTCCTGCTCCTGGAGCTGTGCATCTGTGATCCAGCCACTAGTTTCTGGGAGTGCCACAAACCTAAGAAACCTGTTGCTGCTGGAGACAAGCATCATCATCTACTACTTACTCTCTTCCTCTACTACATGTAGTTTTGGAAATCTCTAATCCTTAGTCTTCACACCAAGTGTTGGATGACCACAGCCTCCTGGCTGTATCAAAAAGATGCATTAGGTTCTTCAGACAGCCACCTAGTCTACTCCTTTTCCTCATGGTGGGAACAGTTCACCTACACTATCTCTTCAGAAATGTGTCTAACATTTTTGAAAAAAAAAAAAAAATAAAATCCCAATGTGGGGGATTTCCACTCCCTCCCCAGACACACCATCTACTATATAACAAGAAAGTTTTCCTACTATTTAACTTTGAAACCAATTACTCATCCTTTCCTACAGCAGACACAGAGAACTATTGACCACTTTCCTCTTTATAGCACTCTCTCATATATTGGAAGGCGCCTCACTTTTCTTCTTTAGACCTTCTCATCTAGAAAATACAAACTCAGGTCTCCCAATCAACCTCATTGGTTATATGCACTCTCCTCATTCTTACCTTCTTCTGTCTTCTATCCAGTTTGCCCTTCTTTCACTTAAAATGCAGTGCCCTAAAGCAGATAAAGTACTCTGAGTAAAGGTGAATGAAACAGTTGCCTTAGACACTTTATATATGATATTCTTTAAAGACCTTACAGAATAAATAAAACCAACCAACCAAAGCCCTGTTATCAAAACAAAACTCTACAGATTAGCCTTAAGAAAGGCATGTCTCAGTAAAGAATCCTTAATTTGGAGTGGAAACCTCAGCTCTTGCATAAACATGACAGTTCAGTGGCAATACAGCATTTCCATCACAATATATGACAGCTACTATAGCCCCACAATTTCCATAGGAAGTTTTCTCATTTCCATAGATTAGTGTCTCCTGTTCCAAACCATAACCATGGGTGCTTTTTTCAGCTCCAATGACCTGACTTATCCCCAGTAATGAAGTTTTATTTTCTGTTGTTCTCAAGTTAGTTACTCTAAAATAAAACTGGATTAACAGAGCAAAAATTCCTACCTCTCTAGTGTTTCCATACACAAAATTAGTCCTGCATCAGGTTCCAACTCTCTGGGACCAAATTTAGACGAGCAACATTTTTTCCACTCAAGGAAGTGACTTGAATTCAAACTCTGACAACTTGGTAGTAGCTGACTTCTCGGTGTATCTCAATGATACTAGAGAGGCTGCTTTAGCCAATCCTGCTCAGATGATTCTCCTGAATATTTGGCCTTATTCTGAACAGGGGCCTGCAAGAGGAGAAGCTTGTATGGAGTTTCAGGAACACAGAAAAACATTTGTATCCTCAGCAGGAGATCTGACCAGGAGCAGCCCTTGCTTTCTGTTGCTTTAAAGGTTTGCTGGAGTTTTCACCCAATCATCTGCTTGAACATCTTGAAAATCAGTATCTCCTTCTATAATATCTATCCAAAACAAACACCAGATGACACTACATGAATTGCCCTAACCCTACCAGATTGTTGTTAGAATCAAAATATGTAGCAGTCTACATTTAACAGGAAGTACTGTATTTTTACCAGCACAACATCTATTAATGTGTCAGTAAAATACTCTATGGAAGAAAGAATCACTGCTTTCTGAAAGCTGTCAAACTTCTCTAAATTTCATAGTCTAATAACTACATTTATTTGAAAGACAGGAATGCATGCACAGACAAACACAACCTTATTCTCCAAGGAGCAAACATATCGAGTAGATGGCTAATAAGAAAGAGTTTGCTTAAACTTCGTGCAGGAGACAGGCTTTTTCTGCAGAGTAGAGAATGTTCAGCAAATTTCCTATGGACAATTTATTCAGTTAATTGCCCTGTCCTTTTTAGCATGTACCTAATGAGGAGATATTCATTTTACATAAAACTGACGACTAAACCATAGGTGTTTTGTACATAAAACTGCTTCTATATCCAGTGGGCATAAATCCCCAATGTCAAGCCTAAAAGCCTCTATTTCAGCCTTCACGCTTGGGGAGCAGACAGGGAATCACCTTCCTATGCTTCCCCTGAAAGGCTGCGGCAGGAGCCCATCAGCACTAATCCTATTTGCTCTACAATCTGCAGGGGCAATGTCTGTGCCTCAGTTTGCTTCACATGCAGAACAAGGACAGCATCACACATTCAATTCTGCAGAAGGGCTGCCCGCCTTAATCTTGACAAATTGTTTTGCATTCCTTGCATAAAGAATGCTACAGAAAGATGAAGAATTAACTCCGTAGGTCTTTTCAAATGTTGTTCTCCAGGCTCACAAAAACAAAGCTTGCCCCTTACACTAACTCTAGTGCCTTAATTCCTTATTACCTCTTTATGGTAAGCATCCTACTTACAAGTATAAAACAACAGGTAAAACTAGCTCCAACTAGTTCTGGTGACCAAGGGCTTTGAAGTGTTACAGCACATTCAGCTATTTTAAAGTTAAAGAAATGCTCCATTTTTACCCAGGGTATTTACTTTTCCCACTTTCACTCCAGTTTCTATTCTTGCTGTTTTAGGAACTCCAAAGATACTTCAGAGTAAATAGGGTATGCTCTAAAGCCATTTCTATTCCCAAGCACATATTTGGGGTCCAGTCCAATATACCTCCAGTGTAAACACTGGCACGCAGATACACACACTCTGTTTCTCTCAGTTCCTCTCCCAGCCCTTGTCTGCAGACCCTCTGCTGCTACCGCCATGCCATCAGGCATCCCTAGCACACACGGATTACACTGATGGAGGATGCTGCTCCTGTAGGGATCTACAATACCTCCAAGCAACACATACTACATTAACAGAAGAACCACCAAAGCTGTCATCACAGCTGCATCAATGAGGATTTCAACAGCCTGGCCATATCATTAACAAGCACGTGAATTCCTGTGCCCCGCCCAGCTATAACCTATTTATATTAGCAAAAGATAGGATGACCAAATAGCATTGTAATGCCTTTTTTTTTTTTTTTTTAAAAAAAACCAAACAACATAAAGGGAGAAAACCGTACAATTGCCCTCTTGTAACTGGAAACAGAGAAAACAATGTAGCCACATGATGGCACCATTTCCTAGGAGAAGAAAGGAGGCTGTGCTCCCTTCTTCAGTAGGGAACATTTTCATGTTCTACATGAAAACTGTACCAACGACGCTGGGTTCTTCCCAGAGAGCTCACGCCTGATCCTGCCCAGCCCCAGCAGCTGGCCCAACTGTTTTAACTGGATATAAGTTTAAGGCAGTTCTGTTCTTTAAAAAATCTAGGTGCATCTTTTGCTAGTTTTCCTTCATAGTGCCAGGTGCCATTACTCAGAGAGCATGCTGCACTAGGGGACTTGCAGGAAGAGAGCCATTGAACAGGGAAGAGATGAGATTACGGTGTGAACACTCCCCACTGAAAAAAAGAATAGGGGGACACTTGTTGGAAGAAAAAGAATAAACTTCTTGGAAAATGTAGGCAAACAAGGTGATTTATTTTGCTGTTCTATGGTCCTGATTGAAAGCTCTCTGTAGTCATTAAGAATACCTTCACCTGCTTTAAGAGTTTTTCATTAAATACTAACAGTGTATTTCAGACTGAATATCTGTAAGGAAAGTGAAGAAGGATTGCTTTCCCTCATCTCACTGTGGTGGACTGTATAAACATATCTTCTCTCAGAAGCATTGTTCAGGGAGGAGAAGGGGCTGGGGTTGTAAGTGGGAGATGAGTCTGGAGGAGGAACGAATTAGAAGGATAATAGGTGCAAATATATTAAAACATGTCTCCAAAAGAGACAATTACTATTCCATGAACTCTTTCCCATTTGCCCTGCATTGTTACGTTTTTTCCCCCAGGCAGAAAGACAAGGAGGAAAAGCTTATCAGTTTGAGTGTGGTTAAATACAGTAAGCCTGAAAGCCTGTGGGCTTTGGTTAAAAGGAAAATATAGATTAAAACCTCTTAAGATAATTACCTGTTTAGAAGGTTTCTATTCAAGCCAGACTTCTTTACAGGGAGTGTTTGTAGCAGTCTGTTAGGAAAAGGGTGCAGTCAGATGGTTGACTTTAGCGGGACAGTCGCTGCCTGTGGAAGAGCACTGCTTATACTGCCCATGTTTCCAGAGAAAGACCTTTCAGTGTAGGAGATTTTGTTCTGGCCATAGAATTACTGGTTGATAGGAGAAACGAGGAAGGGACAAGAAATATGTAAATGCCAGTCCTCAAGGCTGGGAAAAAGAGTCTTTTCTCTTCCAGTGGCTCTGTCTCAGCACTGAGTAGAGGAAAGCTAACACATGAAAATGCTAGATTTTATTTGCTTATTTTTTCCATTTATCTTTATCATCAATTAGTGAAAGGGTAATTGTTAACTAGTACAACTGGGTGCTTTGGTGAATATTTCAACTTAGATATTCATACTGTTTTGGACTGTAGTTTCTTTATTTTGAGTTTATGGGATGAGTGTTCAGGCCTGCTTATAATTCAGATTTGAGTATCAGTGGGAAACAGCACATGCTCATGTCTATGACGCTGAAGGCCACAGGGAAAATTTCTGTCCTCAGTGAGACCTCTGTAATCCCTGGGAGCAGACTTATTTCCAAAATCACCTACTTAGTTTTGATAGGAAGAGCATGGCAGAATGCTTTGAACTAATAAATGAAGGCAATAAACAAGAAAACAGCATTCATGGATGGCTTGATGTCATCAGTTGGATCTGTAGCATTAAATAGATATTGCCAGTTCCAGTGTTTGGTTTGTGTCCCCTGCCCAGGGAAAAGGCCCTGGCATTACATGTATACACAAGCATACAAACACCAACAGGTGATACTAATACAGTGCATGAGAGTTATTACTTAGGTCTGCCTTCAGGCACATTCTACCTTCCACTCAGCCAAAAACATTAGAGATAGCATCTAGGAGTTTTACTTTTGAATACAGGGAATATGTCCTGTTTTGAAACACAGCATAGGATCAAAGCACAAAGTATTTTTGTTGCCCACACAGGCATGAAGCTGTGGGGAGAAGTCCCTTGCTCTGTTTTTATTTCCTCTATCATAGCCTTTTTCACACAAAAATTGCTACTCTGTGGTTTTTTTCTCTATCTGTGTAACATCAATAAATTACACGTTATCACTCCTATCATCTAGTTATAAAGAGCCTTTCAAGATTTCTAATAGATGCACAATATTGCTACACTTACATTTTCACTGGGTAAGAACTCAAAAATAGCTGTTTTGAGATTACTCTTAATTTATACTACTTCTCTCTTGTGAGCTTTCAAGAAGCAGCATTTCACCACATGTCACAGATTGATACAGAGTATATATTGCGCATCCCAGCCGGGCAGAGATCCTTTCAGTGTTTAACGCAACAAAGCTGGGATGAGTAGGGGTTCTAGGATTTGTTTATCCTTTTTTGATAGGCGCAGTCAATTCCTCGAGGAGTTATTTGTGCTGACATATTAACCAGAGATCTTGAATTCTCTTTGTATTCCAGTTCCTGAGTGGTAGATACATAAGACTAGATCTCATGTTATTTTAGCCTTGTAAATGACTCCATGGGCAATGAAAACAGTCACAGAAAATATAAATGAAAAGATGGCACAATGGCATTCCCTCTAGAAACAATAATAATTGGCATCCCTGGGAACCTAAATGCACAGTGCCAACCAGAACAATCACTGTGGCCTGCTGTGCACCAGGCTGCGAGGCAAATACCCTGATGCAAATGAAGTCCAGTGCCACTCTGATGGCTTCCAACTGACTTTCACCTATGGAGCAGATCAAACACCACATTTATTGTGGAAATACAATGATTTTCTCCCACAACATCCCCTAGCACACTTTATAAACACTAGTAGGTGGTATTAAGCAGTACCTTCGTTTTATGTTTCAGGTTCTCTCCCAGTACCATGTTAAGGCTTTACTTAAAAAATGTTCTGAATGAAAGAGCTCTCTTTGTTCAGCTGAGAACAATACAAGAATTGTTTTGGTTTTCTCACTCGAATACTGCTCTGGCCCTACCTTCTTCTAAAGTTATTGCGTGGGATCACAGCACAAAGACTATATGGCTATTCTGTGATAAGTAAACAAGACAAAGAGGAGAAAGTGACTATGGAAGCTTAGGTGAAAAGAGCAAAAAGCTCCGATGTTAGACAGATCACAGTGGTGAAAAGAAACAGAAGGCGATCACCTCTATTTTTTCATCTTAACTTAGGAGCTGCATAGTTGCAACAAACCAGGCAACTGATGCACCAGTCAATGTTTCTCAAAGCTTGGAAGGTGTCTCCCTATAGCATGCAAAGGACTAACACAGAGAGATGTAAGCACTCAGTTACCCAGGGTTTTAACAACACACAGTAGGACAAAAGGAGATGTAGCTGCTTTTGTTTCCTTCAATTAAGAGTCACCTGTCAAACACTGGAAAACCTTTTATGTTTTACTCTGCTACATGAACTGTCCCTCTGCAGACCGTAATAGGGAAACTGTACATTTGGTTTAGTCTTCTCATCTAATTAGGACAGAGAAGATGACAGCAGTAGCATGTGCGCTTAAGACACGAAATAACAACGATTGGCATGATTATGTTTGACATCCTTCAAGCAGATCATACAAAGTGGCAGTTTTGGTATGTGCAACTTCAGGAGGAACAACAAAAGGAGAAAAAAAGGTAGAGGAAGTTAGTCAGAAGGAGTCTGAAAGGAAAAGATAAGGAATTAAAATCCATAAGATCAGCAGGAAGATGGTCTTAATAATACCTTACTACAATCCATATCCATATCCAAGGACAACAACAACAAAAAAAGAGGAAGTAGAAAATGCTACAATGGTTAAATAACAAGGTGTAAGAGTTCATTAAAGCTGAAAATGTATCTTTCCAAACACAGAAATCATGCCCAAGTGACACTAATAGAACTGAGCATAAACTAGCAGGCTAGATGTAAAACAAAGATTAGGTAGGGTGAAGAGGAAATTTGAAGAAAAAAAACACTAAAGGCATAAAGACAAATACTGTAATAAAACATTATTTAAACACATCAGATAGAGAAAGCTTACAGGGCAATGACCTGTACCTAAGAAGTGCTGTAGATTTTGTGGATTGATAGATTAAATAGGCAAGTAGTAGACTCAGTGGGTTAGCTAGACTACTGAACTATGAAAGCAGTAAAGGTAATCGAAGAGGTTACAGAAATTCTGCAATAGAATTGACATTATTGCTTTAATGTTCAGAATGGAGGATGATGGAAAAAGGTAAGCCAGCTCAAGGGGGAGAAGGGGAAAGCACTGTTCTGGAGACTGTTACTAAAAATACCCCACAACCAAACAAAAAAACCCCAAACAACAAGAGTACTAGAACATCTTAATATGTTGAACAGTGGCAGATAGTTGTATAGTATTCATCAGCCATTCATTTCATGAGTGAAGCAGTTGCAACACTCTTCCAATGTATAAAGGAAGGATTTACTAGAAGACTCATAACGTAAAGAATGGTAATAAAAAAAATCTGTGGGGGCAGACTGAAAACAAGAACAGGTAAATTCAGAAACAGACTGCAGATACCTTACTGGACAGTTACAGTATGTCTCAGTGGCTGCAGCATGACTTACAAACACAAATACCACAGTATTATCAACTCAGTCACTCAAAATTCTTAAGAATGGAAGCTATGGAATTCTAAAAAGCAGTAAGACTTCTTATCCTCCTCCCTGGTACTTAGAAAGAATAGATACACTGGGGACATATCTTCAAGTTCTCCCCTGAAATCATGAAAAAAAGGCTGTTTTAAACCAAAGCTGAAATTCAGTTATCACTGAAAGTTCTCTAAATGGAGAACAGTAAGACAAGTATTGAATACCACAAGAACTGACAATCTAGCATGAAGCCAGTATTACAGGGTCATCAAATAAGAGAATCAACATTTACGATAATTAGACAAATTTTCAAAAGCATCTATGTGTTATAAATGTGATTTATGCATCAGTGAAACTTAAGCTCCAAAGTCACACAGTCACTTCTGAAAACATACTCACTGACTTCACAACTGAAGTACCATATGCTATTAGTCATTTCTCATGAGAAGAAAAGCCCGAGAGACCAACCTGACAAAACTCACTTAGTGTACTGATTAGGAATATAGAGACCAGCTCCTATCGGTAGTACATTTTATACTACCAGTTCTTCAGTGTCTTGTGATGGCTTTTTCAACAGAGGCAGGGTGAGCTCAGCTTACAGTTTTATATACCTGTACCTGTACTCCTGTCTCCATGCAATTCAAGCAACCTGTATCTGCTTCAGTGAAAACACAATTCATTCCTGGCTGATAATTCTTTGATAATCTTACAAACAGAAATACAAACCTACCGGACACAGAAACCACTTACGACTGTCAAAAAGAGAAGCATTTACTAAACAAAATTTCAAATGTTCTGCAAGACAAAAGTATAATTAAGTGTCATGACAGCAGTGTTTGAGAACTACGAATGTCCTTGCTTTCTGTTTAGCTTGCTACAGAAAAGCCTGTATCATTATTATTATTATTATTATTATATCATCTAAAAGAGATATCTAAACATACATAATCTCTTAGGTCACCTAAAACAACCTAAAAATATTCAGCATTAGCTAACACACACCATATATAGATCAGCAAAAATACAGACAAAATTACTATTGACACACTGCCAGCCTCAGAAAAGAAGGAAGCTGGTAGAATCAGGGCCCCCCTCCTCCCCTCTGAGAGTGGAGATCATTTGAAAGCTCCAGAGCAGTCCCTAGGGAATCATAGCCACAGATTTCCAGAGGCAGAGGCAAGACCATAAAGGCATGTAACCATTCTCTTCCTGCCACAGAACCTCAAAGAGAAACACAGGAAACCTAAAATATAAAGCTGAGGCCAAACCAGCTTCAGATCCATCTAGCCTCTATATTAGCCCTAGGCAAATCAAATTTGTCGATTCATGGGAAGGGAATGGTGGGTCCCTCTAGCTGCTCAAGAAAATAAAAACCAAGTTTCTGCATCCATGCTCAATGCTCTGTGGAGTTCAGGAACCTTGTGAGGCTCTCTCTCTGCCTTTCCCCATTATGCTGCAAGACTATCAAGCTACAAAAATCAGGAGAAAAAGAAACAGACTGCCTCTAAGTTCCCATCCTGTGAAAGCTAAAAAATGCTGGAATTGGACCAAATCAGCCATGTCACTTGAGCACGTATGGACAAAGCGTTCAGATGTGGTCCATTACCAACAGTGTTTATAAAGTGTATTCTCTTTAATGCACAAAAACTCCACGGTGGCTTGCTAAAACAGAACTTTAGTAAGTCCTCCCCCATCTCAATGTCTTGCCAATGATTGTTTCATGCATTTTTCAAAAATTATCCATGCCTAACTTTCATTCCCTACCAGAATCTCAGGTCTCTGCAAGAATTTGGTGTTCTCTAAAATCATAAAAATTGCCTCAGCAGTTTTCCCAATGATTGTCCAACCTGCCTCCCAGTCCCACGGAAACTCTTTGCAAAGATGTTGCTTTTCCCTTGTCTGGAACAAATTCCTTCACAGATGGACCATCCACTGTCTAAGAATAACTCTTTTAACTATCAATAGAGACAAAGAGATTCAGTTGCACTGTTCCCGTGGGATTCCTTTGAGTTTGGACACATCTGTTAAAGACGCATACATCAGAGCTTGAATGAAGTTTTTGTCTGATTGTATCTCTGAGAACTCTGAAAGTTTCTGCCAAAATGATCTTATCTGTTGGCATGTGCAAAACATATATAGTTATAGACGCTTTCTGAAGGGCTCCTAAAGTGGCCTATACAGACCAAATCAGTTTAAATACAGCCAAGTCCTGATGACTTCCTTCCCTCTCAGCAAAATCTTTAGAAGCTTTACCTGAGGCAGTTCAGCCTTCAAACGAGGACCCTACCAACTTCATGCATTCTTTATGCCTAAGCAAGAAAGTATGTGGAAAACTGAAAATAGCGCCAACGTCACATGCTTTGCTTTGCTTCTTGTAACTCTTCCAGAAACTATGTCTCCATGCTTGTCCTTGTAGCTTTTTGCACAAACACCTTTCTTCTGGGTAAGCAGCCACAACTGTTAGTGACAGCTGAGTAGCTAGAGGTATAACTCACTTGGAGCTCTGTCAGCTCACTCTATGACTTAATTCCAAAATCATTCAAAGTGGTACTTTTTATCTGCCAAAGCCCTACATGAAAACAGTTACCTCAGGAAGCACCTCTTCCTCTTGTTTCTCCAATTGCATGGCATGAGCTAGCATTTCCCAAGGTTGAAAGAGATGGGAACTGGACACAACGTATCCTAGGTTCTGGATTTTGCTTCAAGGATTCGTCTCAACTGGAACTATAATGTTCAAATTCAGAAAACTAAGACCCAGTCCTACAACAGTCAGAACTAATGCAATTTCACTGGGAATAAGTGGCACCACAAACAGCATGCAAAACGTACTACACTATAGAATTAAGCCCTAAATTAAGTTGTGCATCACATATGACTTTATACCTAGAGTTTTTTGCGAACTACTTGTTTCACTAGGACAGGCATTCAGACTACTGCTTAATCTTTTTTTTCACCTCTGCCTTTTACAGTTGAGGAGCAGATGGCTATCATGGAGTTTTTATTTCCTATGCCTGGAAAAAGTATTTTGATCTGAATCGTTCCAAAAGCACCCTGATTTTTTGAAGTAGATTGGCTTTTGGATATTTCTCATAATAAATATGTGGTGTTGTTTTCTGCCAAGCACTAGTGACTGAATTCAAAACGGTCAGTGAAAATTTTCTTATGAGGAGTGACTGAGGGAACTGGGGTTGTATAGTCTGGAGAGGAGAAGACTCAGGGGGACCTTATGGGTCTCTACAGCTACCTGAAAGGAGGTTGTAGGCAGGTGGGGGTCAGTCTCTTCTCCCAGATAAGAAGTGACAGGACAAGAGGAAGCAGCCTCAAGCTATGCCAGGGGAGGTTTAGATGGGATATTAAGAAACATTTCTTCATGGAGAGGGTGGTCAAGCACTGGAACAGGCTGCCCAGGGAGGTGGTGGAATCACCATCCTTGGGGGGTGTTTAAAAAACACATAGATGTACTGCTTAGGGACATGGTTTAGTGATGGACTTGGCAGTCCTGGGTTAATGGTTGGAGCTGATGATCTCAAAGGTCTTTGAATTTTTCCAATAATTGATAATTGATACCAATAATTGATACTACGATGCTGACTCTTTCTGGGTGTTTCTGGTATTTTCAACAAAAATTCCTCTCAAACTTCCTGTCTAATCCTAGCTGTTTAGTATATTTAAATTATTTACCATCTGCTAGAGAATTCCCCACCAGAATGAAGAATGTCCTTTGAAAATGAAATATAATCTGCTTAGTTGTGGGGGCAGAGGCAGTATGGAGGTCTGGGGAAGGGAAGAGAAGCAATGCTGTAGTCTCTAGAAGGTAGAGAGAAGGACAGGTAGTGTTGCTGGCTCAAAGAAGTAAAGTATCACCACAGGTCCAAAAGTTGAGAAGATGAAGGATGTGGCAATGTAGCTCTGAGAGGAAGGGAAGAGAAGGAAAAAGGAGGGAAGTTTAGGGTGAGGGGAAAGAATCAGTCCAAAAGGCAGGGGAGGCAAGAGGTAAGGAGAAGGAGTTTGTAAGGACAGGGAAGCCCATTTTTAAATGCTGGGAGCCACAAATACTAATCTTTTGGGTCAATGAATGTATTCCAGCACTACAGACTGAGGCAATATTACAAAAAACCCCACATAACACAGGCAATAGCTATAGTAAATATGCAGTAAATATTCATCATGCCTTGTTTTTAGTTCATGTGAGAAATTGGCATTGCTACTTTGCAAAGGCATGCCAAACGCTAATTATATGCATGCTGCCCTGAACAAATACAGCCTGATAAAGGTTATAACCCATCATAAATAATGGGAGTTTTTCCACAGGCTTCAAAGCACATGGAATCAACTAACAGAGATCGACACCACAAGGCATCTTACCATTTTTTGAAATTTTGCAGGAATGTAATTGTATTTTGGGAACTAAATTTCAACAGTTCCTGAGACAGGACAATATTAATGCTGAAATAATTACTAAACTTCTTTTCTGAAAAAAACCCAACTTCACTGGGAAAGGAGCATCTAACCTGGGTTTGCAGTTTTTTCATAATTGGTATTGCGAATTTAGTAGGAATGGAAGGGGATTTGGGAACATTTAAAGCCTTGGGGTCCTAAAGTCTGTTTGTCCACAGAACAGGTAGAGCGTGAAGAGCTGCAGACTCCACCTTCCCTCCTGCCCTCTGCCAATATTCCTCACCCCTGAACTTGGCCACAGAAAGCAAAGGCAGGGGTTCATTCTCCAAGTTCCTTCCCTACAATCCCTGCTGGCCTCTGTCCTAAAGTTGCTTTCATGGGTTTCCATTTGTACTGTCAAAAAACATCAGTGTGAGGTTTCAAATCCCATTTACTAATGAACTCTTTCATCTTTGTGAATGGGATAAAAAGATTCTTTGTTTGAAAATAAGGATTATTTTTCCTTGTTGTTCTTCTCTTTTTTTCCGCATCTTTTCACAAGCTTTTTGTTTTCAGAAAACATAACAAGACAAAACTGTACCCCAGTTTTAACAAAGAGCCTGACATCTCTTATTTGAAGAGAATTCTTGTATATACTAAACTGCATGCTGCCTGCTGCTCAATTGTTTCACATGTGTTTCTTCTCCCCAAATCACCAGGTGAGACTTAGGAAAGTCTCCCCAATGTTTACCAGCTCTATTAAAATCATGATCTCTAGAAGAAGCTCATAATGAATAAAGTCAGAAGCCAACAGGAATGCATTGCAGCTAAAGTGATTTTGATAGTGATGATCCCTATAACCCTGCTGCTTCCAAGCTTGGCCCCGAGGCAGGGTTTTTAAATTAAAAAAAGAAAAGGATATACATACTTTTTAATCTGATTTTTTATTGTCATGCCCTGATTTTTTTTATAGGTCTTTGCAAAATCTGGTTGGCTTCTGAGCTCTTGAAACCCGGTGTCATCATCTTTCCTTCTCATTTCCCTCCCCTTGTAAATTTTACAACATGCTAAAACCACCACAGAAGAGGTAAAGTATATATTCTAAAACTAGTGAATAATGAGGTCCACATCACCCTGCATACTGCTGTCCAAGAGACTTCCAGGCAGCGACCACTGTGAAGAGACAATGTTTTTAAGAGCTGACAGGGTAAGTTCTGACTTTCCAAAATCCAGTTTTGATCATTCCTTCCCTTATTTTTGTATTTTTTGGCAAAATGGAAAAGAACATTTTAAAAAGACCAATTAACCCATGCTGAGTAATCTGAAAGTGAATGCACTCTAAAAAAGGGCCATAAACTGGTACAACCACACAGGTCTACAAAGATTTTCCAGACTCTCTCAGGCTGATGCTCTCTACAAAACACTCCCCTTTTCCTTTGTGGAAATCCTTTACAATCCTGGGTGTCAGAGCCAGACACCTGTTTTCTCCAATTGCAATAAAGCACTGACTGAAACTCCCCAGTCAGTAGATATGCTTGGGTAACTAGAAGCATGTGACTATGTGGAGCTGAATAACTACAGCTCTAGTTGGGGAGAGATACGCTTGAGGGGTCTTCCCTTTTTAATTCATAAGAAGTAGCAACCCAACCCAATAACATGCTCTTAGCTTCCCCTAGCAGATTGTATTATCATGACCTTAACACAAAATGCTCTGTTTCAGTGGTAATTTCCAAAGAAGGGAAAAGGTAAGCCCTGAGGAAGTCTTGCTTGTGCCATTATGGAAAGAGCATCCAACCGGAAAACCTGGTCCGCGGTAAGCAGTGTGTTTTCAAGAACCCAAACGCAACCCAGCAGCGTGCTAGTGTACTCACAATCAGATGACCCTGTGTGTGCGTGCAGGTTTGTTGGTGAATGTGGTGAGTGGATGAGGGTCGGGCTCAGAGACCGAACAGCTTCAAGGTTCAGGCAGCGAAGGCCCGGCTTGGCGCTGCGTGCACCCGTCTGAGTAATCTCATTCTCCTCAGACGCCTTCTGGTTTTCAGCTGTCTTGGGTTTCTTCCTGAAAATAAACAAAGAGACCTTTGAAGGGACTGACTGCATATTTGGGAAAAGGCATTTTTAGAATCTGTTAAAGATAACTTTCTCCCTCTTTCCCCTCCCTTCTTTTCCCTTACAGGGAAGGAGGCAGAGAAGACTTTCCCCCATGCTTCTTGTTTGGAAACAAGCTGCTCCTTGTTTTGACTCTGATGCAATGGCCCTGAGACCGTGTTACAGCAAATAGGCCAAGCATGAAGCTCCTCATTCTGCCCCTACTGATGACATATAAAATGAAACTCGTCCCAGTGGTTTAGACAGTCGGAGCTCCATTTGACAAATATTAACCAAGGCTGTAGCATTCTGAATAGAGAGAGTTATACAGAAATGTAATAGAATTGTCTGAAAAGCAAACAAATATGCAAGCTTCCAGTTCAAAATGAATCAGTACAGAGACTCGTAGGAAAAGCACTGAAATATAATTTTGAGATGCAGAGGTTATCTAAGTAAAGCACGAAAATTTGCAGCCTGAAACAACAGGCTATGAGCACAGCACATGAGAGCTTGCCACACCTCCTTCCACCCAGGACCTCCGAGCATCCCGCAAACGCAAGGAATTAAGCCTCTGAGGAACATTAAGGAGGTAGTTAATCAGCACCTTCGTTTCACAGATGGAGAACCCGGGGCACAAGAAGTGGTGGGCTTCGAATCATGCAGCGAGCACTCCGTTGGGGGAGGCAAGTGCCCACACCTCACCCCTTCCCCTCCATTTGACCGGTGCGGGTGCGCCCTGAGGCGCCTTGCCCAGCCAGCTGGGGCCACAGCCTTCTGCCAGGGCCACTGCTGCCCTGGCCCAGCATGCGGCCACGGTGCCCGGGTGTCACCCAGCAGCTCCTGCTGTGTGTGGGGAGGCCACGGCCGTGCTTGTGAGAGGGCAGCAGGAGCCAGGGAGGCCGAAGCCGCATCTCTCTCCTGCTGGCAGCGCCGGCAGCGGCAGGCTGCCCTGGGAGCAGGCCTGTCCATGGGCGCACCTCACGCTGCCGG
This sequence comes from Falco naumanni, assembly GCF_017639655.2. Lineage (NCBI taxonomy): Eukaryota > Metazoa > Chordata > Aves > Falconiformes > Falconidae > Falco > Falco naumanni. The sequence goes on along the minus strand of NC_054058.1, from coordinate 6,412,832 downwards.
GTGACCATGGCTTCAGGGCTGCATCCAGCCTCAGCAAGGGTCATCCCGGAGGATGGGGGTGCCCCTGGAGCCAAGGTGGCCCTGTCCCGCGTCTGCCCTGGCTCCCTGTGTGCCGGCACAGCCCCTCTCGTCAGGGACGGGCTCTCCGCCAGAAGGGCCGAGGCTGGAGCCCCTTCTCCCCACAGGGCCTGCTCTCCTGCATCCCACCTAGGCCCGCGGGCGGCCGGCACGCCGAGGACTGGCCTGGCCTCTCACTTTTGAAACAGCTCGGTCCCAGAGCCGAAGAGCCCCGTTCCCGCGGGGCTGGCGGGGGGCACACGGCGGCGCAGCGCCCCCGGCCCGCCCGGTTGCATAAGGGCGTTATGTAAGGGCGGCACGGCCGGCCGCGGGCAGGGCGCCATTTCCCGGCGGCCGCCGTCGGGGGGCAGCAGCTGCCCGGGCCCGGCCCGGCCCGGCCCGGCGAGGCGCCTCCTCGGCCGGAACGTGAAAAGCTCTAGGATAGGAGGGAAGAAAAACCTGTCATTACCATGAAAACGTAAATCAAACGGGCCAAAAGGAAATAAACCAAATCCTTCCCCCTCACAAAGCGCCCCCAGGAGGTGCTGGGCCCGGTCAGCCGCTGGCACCTGCCCTGGGCTGCCCAGGGCTGAAGGGATGGCCCTGGGTTGGCCAAAACGCAGAAAAAGGCGCTCAGTCCCAGATGGTTTTGGGGTGCTGCAGGGCAGCTGAGCTCTGCAGGTGAACCACCGCCAACAGAGGGTCATGCTGATAACCCCACTGCTGCTGGCAGCTCTGATGTGGTTTGGATTACCGGGGCTAACAATCCCCACGCCACGGGATGGGCACGTAGTACTGCTGCTGTATCCTCCACATACATCAATCAATATGCTCAAAATATACCAGGATAAAGTCTAATCTGATCTAAATCAATAGCAGATGACTAAATGGACCTTACTTAAAGTTGCAGAGGTATAGCAAAGGCCTGAACTGATTTACTCCATTTTAAACGGAAGGAAAATCAAACTATTTAAAAGCATGTTTTTTTCCTGGAGAGTAAACAGAGCATCTCGTCGCTCCAAGCTCGGGCATCCTTCCGTCTGTTCCCCGTTCTGTCACTGGGATCCATCTCTTGCTGCATGGATGAGGATGCATGAGATGCAGAGCTTATATATGGCAACATATATTTTTAAAGTATATGGTCTGCATACGTTTTGTTTGTAAGTCTGTGTTGATCTTTGGCATACGAACACTGGCACACCTTCACACGCCTCATTTCCAGATCCCATGACTTTCCAATGTGCAGCCAGGATGCACTGGGAGCTGTGAGAAACCTGTGTATAGAACAGTGGGTTTTTTACAGCATTGCTACCCAAGAAGCTTTCAGATAGCATGGCTTTTTGTCCAGGCATGAAAGGATGTATGCAGGGTTGGACTCTGGATGCAAGGGGTAATGAAGTCCCTTGTGCCGGGAAGCTGAACTGCCATATTGAAGTTCTGTTTTCAGCCCAGAGTTAACCCAAGTTACACACCCGGAACGCAGCCTCTGACTCCAGCCTCACCCATGCACAAAGCTGCCTTCCCCGGGCAGGACCCTGTTGTTATTTGCAGGGTAGGGGCTCAGCCTGAGCAAGCAAGACTTGTTGGCCACTAGCACAGCCACACTTGCATTGTTAGAAAAGACACTGACGGATGCTTCATTGTGTGATTGATCCCCTGTGTGCCTCCCAGGCCTTCAAAATTCATTAGAGGGACAGGTTAAAAAACACTTTAGCAACAAGTAGTGACACCAGAGAGGCTGTGCTTAGCACCCCCTGCTTCTTCCTTTCCAAACCCATTTATTTTCTACTTCGCTCTTAAGGCTGACACTGTATTACCAAGATGCTCTTGTGTCATCTCTTTTCCACGTCAGAGTTCTGCAGCTTGGTGACCTGTGCTCACTAGGATGGGAAGAGAAGCAATGGTGCTGATTGGCACTAGAGGTGGTACCTCTCCACAGCAGTTCGTTTCTCTTACACTGTTTAGGCATGCCCTGCATCTCAGTACCACCTGAAAGGAATGCAGGCTTCCACATGAGGAAGGCTGAGTAAGGGAAACAGTCAGTTAAGGACCTAAAGAAAACTTTTCAGAAAAAAAGTAATAAAAATCCTGGGGACTCTGTGATCAAAACTACCTATGAAGAAATCCAAACACGGTTCTTCTCCAGTCTGCTATGTCAGACTGCTGTTGCCAACAAAGGACAATGGGCAAAGCCAGAAAAATCCTGCTATTGCTGTAATTATATTGCTATCCTTTTGTTCTACCTTATCACCCATCTAGAAAGCTCCTATTGCTATGATCTTCACCTATATATTCTAATTAAATATTCTTATGTTCACTTACATAGTCTACTTCTATTGCCATCTTATTGCTATAGTCTTCACAGGGAGAGTTAAGCGCTGGATCAGGTTGTGGCATCTCAGTCCTTAGAGATTTTCAAAACTTAATTGAACAAGGCCCTGAGTAACCTAATCCAACTTGGAAGTCAGCCCTGCTTTGAGCAGGGAATTTGACTACAGACCTCCAGAGGACCCTTCCAACCTAATTTTTTTTCCTGATTGCACACTTCTGTGAACATTTCCATCAGCAAGCTCTCTAATATATCTCCATGTTCCAGAAGACAAAATGGCACACTAATTGTATTATGAGTATGACTTGTCATAGCTATGTCAAAAACTCTTGAAAGCACAGAGGTAGGAGCAAGAACGAAATAAGTAATAAATAGTTTGCGGAACATTCCCAAATTACACCTGTTTATGTACCATCCCTGGACTTAATTGATTGGCAGTCCTGTGCAATTATTTCAGTAGGAAGTGTCAGTCTACCTTGCTACTTTAGTTCATGTGACTATGTTCTTCTCTATAGACTAACCCTGGAAACAAGAAGTTTCCCATTTACTTTTTAGTAACAGCAATAAAAGTAGCAACTTACTTGCAAAAGACTTGGGAAGGTGCCCTTGCAGCAAGGGGCTGTATTCTGAGCTCCAGTTATCTCTGAGCTTCTTCTCCACATACACTTGTGGTACATTACATGTCTTCCCAAATACTGCACTCATTCTTAAAATTATCAGAGGGCCATCCAGCATCTTTGCTTCTTGTGAAGGACAGCAGAAGGCCAACATAGCAAAGAGATGGCACTTCTTTATATGGGCCTGATGCCCAGACTCCCAGAAGTTTGGGACAGAAAAGATGCTGACTTTTCTAAGCTAATCTGAGTCTTGAGGGTCAATGCAGAATTCATATTTCCTACTGATTTATAAGGGGTTTACCCAGTCCATTTCTAAGCATCCTACCTACTCCATCTCTTTACATTTTCTATCCTATGTCCAGGTACTTTTTTTTTGTTAGTACTCACTATCAGCATTTCCTTATATTTATTGTATTTTTTTCACTATGTTCATTTACACCACTTAAACCGTATTCTCTTCTTTCTTGATTGTATGCCTTCCTAATATCAGGCTAACTGTATCCAGTCATCCCTGAACTGAAAGTGCCTATCAGCACTTCCCAGCTCGTGTAAAGCAAGACGTACAATCACTGCCATCTTTTTATTTTTGTTTTCTGTCAGTATCTTCATTGCAGTGAGGCATTCCCTCCTTTCCATGTACCTTAACACTACACTATCATACAACAAGGTCTCGGATGGTGGACAACTCAGAATGCTGCAGCAACTGCAATGATCTCCGAACTGGCCGCAAAACAGAACTGGCTCCTTTCTGTTTAATTTGAAGGCAGAATGGGTAATATTTTGGATGTTCTAACCTCAAAGCTATCTAGAAACTAATACTACCTAGAAAACTATCTAGAAACTACTACCTTTTAGTTTTGGAATGCCTTTAAAAACCCTGCTATACTTCCCCCTTTTTGCTGCCACTCTCGCATACAGCTTCTCTCTCCCAACCCTCCACTTGCTCTCCACAAAGGATTTCTTTGCATGCCCTTGCAACCATTACTTGAGTTTAGAATGAATTTCCCCTCGATGAGGTAACACGTTCTCACAGTGAGGCCACCAAACCAGGTCTCTGTCAAAAATAGGCAATATGTGCTGTTGTACTTCTCACACGGCAGCTATAGCTTGAACCTTCCCTTACACAGGGAGCAGCTCTCCGTCCTGCAGAGGCACTAGGTTAGCAATGAACAAATTAGCTCAGGTAGAGGAACCAGCGTTGCTGCGCAGAACCCACAGTAGCATCCTGGCTCTCAGGGGAAGCTATGATAATGCGAGTGTATGAGAATAATACTACATAATGAACAATAATGAGGCAGTTTTCAGCCTCTGAATACAGGGAGGGCTGGGTCACCAACCAGACCTTTGTTCATCGCATATTAAACAGCATGGAGGGAACGCGCCACAGGGTTGCTGATGTTGTTACAAGTGCTGCTGCTCGCTGAGTCTGCCCACCCATGTTCCAGGCATTATTTCTCCTCCTCACAGATACAGCATCACCTTCTAGTAAGTGCCCTCAGGTCAGAGATGCCTGTAGTGCCCAAGCACTGCACTTAACTCACTGGTATACAGTTTGTCTGTAACCTTAGTGACTCAGAGACTGTATATAATTTTTTAAAAAAACCCTAGCTTTTCAGATGCTAGAAATAGAAGAGTGTGAAAATAGTTCACATTTGATTTTAAGCAATATTTTTCCTGAGTGTTCTGCTGCACATTCTTCCTCTGCCTGTGTGCGACTAACACAGCTCCTGATATCAGTGCTTATCACTGCCAGTGTTGTGTCTCTTCCAGACATGACATTGACAATACATATTTAGAAACTGACAAAGTGAAAGAGAGAGAGAGAGAGATGAGTACAATTACTGAATATATAAAAAAAAAAAAAAACACAACAACAAAAAAGCACCCGGAAGAACAGCAAAAAGCATTGAAATCTGCCCAGAGACCTCACCTCAAAATTCAGGGCACACTGAACACCAGAGCTGAGGCTGAAGCTTCCCAAGAGACGCTCACTTCAAACCACCTGAGCCATCCCACTTTTCCTGCCAGAAGTGTTCCTTCAGTAGTTAAAAGTCCTGCACAAGCTGACTGCCTGAATATTCACACAGCTTCTCTGATGATTTTGCAGCCACATTGATCTTCATGCTGTTACAGCTATATGACTGGCAGTTTGTTTAAAATCTCTGATTGCAAGTTTGTGTCATACAATGGAAAACACAAACTCCTGAAAACATTGCCATAAAATGTAATACGAAAGAGAAATCCCCACAGAACACTGCAGAGCAAGAATGGGAGACACAGAGAACTGACAAAAGAGGCCCAATGTTCTAGTGCAATAAAAGCCTGGAAAATTTAATCAACACAGAAAAGTAAAATAAACTCCAAAATCCCTTACAGGAGACTGATTAACATAATTAAATTAAACTCAGGGATTAAGTTAAACCGAGATTGGAATTTGCTGTGCCTGTTTCAGGCCTGAAATGGGGGTTATATGCCCCCAAACATGTCCACTTTTCCCATCTAAACCACAACTCCCATAAAGTCAGGCCCTGACTACAAAACCTGCCTGACTCAGAGCATCTCGGCTACAGCAACACCGTGACAATACTGGCAAGCATTGAGGATTGATCATAAGCAATCACAACTATGAGATCTATGGGGAAAAAAAGTGCAAATAACAGGTAAGTGGTAATTTCAGAGCATTATAAAACCACAACACAAAGTCAAAATTCTCTGTGCAATCTGTGTACTCTGTGCAAAAATACCTGTGCAATCCCACCAAATTACCAAATTGTAATGGCCTTAAATCATAAATGACTCAAGGCCTAGAAAGAACAGCGTAAACCTTTAAGAAGTTGCAGTAAATTCAATCTGTATTGCATGAAACACGAATGAGAGGAAAGGTGGCTCATTAAAAAGTAATAAGAATGAAAAAGAAGACAAACACTCCGAAGACAAACATGGATGAACCAACTAGAACAGCACAAACTAGAGCAGTAAGCAGGGAGAACCTGCCAAACGAAAAGATACAAGCAGATCAAACCAGCCATTGCTGAACTATGCTGTGAGGCTACAACTTAAATATTTAACAGTTTTTTATTGACATATTTTTTGCCCATGTATTTCCTTGCAAATTTCAAAAGCAAAACTTAGCTTACCCTCATCAGTAATGCTCACAGGTGCTGCAATTTGTTTTTGTTTTTTAAAGATGTCTTTTTTTTTTTTTTTTTCTGAAACAAGAAGTCTTTTATAAGAGATAAAATATACTTACAGTGGTTTCCAAACGGTATCACTCTTCAGGTAAATTACTCCAAGCCTTGGACCTAGTGCAGACGTTCATTGGGGCAGGGAACAGAGAGAGGCTGTGTCTGTACCAGAAAGAACCAAAAGGAAAGGTCAGGGGGAAATAATAATTATTTACTGAGAGCAAGAAAACTTGCTGCAACACTAACTGGCACTCTCCGCCGTCAGTACAGCTGGCTGCAGCCTGGTAGTGCCGAATTCTTCCTGCTTCAGTCCCCCCAGCCCTGGCTGCAAACGCCAGCAGAGCCAGTCCCCGGTTACCCCAGTCTGCCCATGCAACCTATTCTGGTGAAGTGAGGAGGAGACGGAGGATTAGCCAGCAAAGTGCTATCAGTAGGATTCATTCTGAGAAGTTGCTCACTCTAATGGCATGAGCACGGAGCAGTGATGGAGAGCTAGCACAAACTTGGCACTCAAGTGCATCTCATCAGAACAACAAGGCTAGTCCTGTTCGGAGCAGCAACAAGCACTTCCTCAGGACTGAAAGGCAGGAAAAGGAAGGAAAAATCCTCCTTTGCTTCTTTTGCTGTCTTTACGTCACAAAAATGATGGCTCCTATCAAAGCAGAAACCAGCAGAAACCCCACTTATCTCCCATCAATCACCAGGTCTACTGCAGTGAGACCAGTGAAGGAACGTTGTCAGCCTTTCAGGAAAGATTCAGCTCGGCAGCAGGTTTATGTCTGAAATCTCCTGAGCTAAAGAGGGAGCTGGACTCCATGGACTAATACAGAAAGGGATCCAAATAAAAACCTCAGCTCCAGTATTTATTAGAGGATGATTTCACCAGCCCAGACCTAAGTTTTTGGGAGTATTTACATTTTTTGGGGACTTGAATCCCTCTCTAGACTAACAGAACTCCTCCTTTGCTAGCTTCTTATGATCTTTGGGTGGCTCACTGTGGATGTTGGAAGTACGTCTGAAGTTAACATCCAGGGACAGAATTAAATCCTGCTCACTTCACTTATGCAAAGAACTCCTGGGACTTCAGCATATTCAGTCCTACCCACAGTGAAGCCAATGGTGCTATTTCCATGAATAAATGATTTTGCCTACTCAGATCAGACAAGAAAAGCAAATATTTGCTTTATCAAAGAAATCAAGAAGGTGAACGAAAAATGATAAGAGATGTAATTGTTATTTCACAGGTAGTTAATGTCACTGTGCAAGTTGGAATTTATGTCTGTAAATGCAACACAATAAAAAAACCCCACTGTTCGTGCAGCAGGAACACTGGAATGAGCATCAGCAGACACAATGAATGATTTTAGATGACACTGTAATAATGTACTTCACAAAACATACATTTGGTTTTATGTTCAATTTATACATTTTGTAATGATGACGTTTATTGATGACTGGGATATATGCTACATACTGATTTCAACAGGCTGCATGGAACCTTAGCAGCTACACTTCACAGGGGCTCAAGCAAATATTTTCTTTGATTCCATTTTTCTTAAGTTCTCCCCTCTTGGAGTCTGCTTTGAATTGCAAATTCAGTAAATTTAAACACACAAAAAACCCCTCCTCAACTTAGCCTGAACCTCTGAGTTTCACCAGGGCTTGGGAGAGGAACCATATGCTGGTGTCAGGTTAGCTCAAAAGAATTATCTAAAACAGTGACACCTTTGACCACGACCAAGGGTTGAATTTCAAAGGTGCAGTAACGCCCAAGATTGCCGTAGATTTAAGTCCCTGCTAACACTCAGCATGGCTTACTTTCAAGTTCTCCCTTCCCACATCCACATACGCCCCACCTGTTCTGTTAATGCTGACCTTGCCTCTTATATCCACTTTGCACACATCAGTCTGTCTTTTATCTGGCTATTGCTCACATTTTTAAGGCATAAATCCCATGCGCCTTAGAGACTGCCCAGTGCTTCAGCTAACATGCATTTTTAACTTGTACTAGAAGCAGAAAAATCACAGGATCAGGTCTTTAGTCTTTGCTTCGGCAGAACTCCTGCTCACTTCACTCCTAATTTCACACAAGAGAAGCCTAAGAACTGCATGTACTTATCCTGCATATTTTGTCACCTCTCTCTTTGTGTCATTATTGCTCTTCCAATCTCTGGGATCCCAATCCAAGTGGCTCTCTCTTCTAGCACTGCCTAGCACTCAATCTGGCTTCACATCAAGGGTCAGGCAGACAAGTTGTTAGAGATGGGCTGTTCAAAGTCTTCTACAAAATCTGGGCACTAAAATCTCTGTGAAAGGCAACACTTAAAATATCTTCATTTTTCTCCATCATTTTTGCTATGACCTGGGAAGACATGTATCTTTTCCTCCAGTGTGATGAGCATAAAGCACTGAGATCATCAGCAGTTGATAGGTACATTTTAAGTACATAAAATCAACAAAGCTGATGGTGCTTCAGAAGACATGGGGAGTGCAACAGAGAGAGAAACACTCAAAATTTTTCTAAAAGTCTTAAATCTAGCTTGAGAAAAATTAGAGGAAAAGGACTTTTGGTTGTGTGAAGATAGCGCAAAAAGAGACAAGCAGGACAACAGGGGAATGGGATGTGTGACACTGGGTCAAGTAACTACTCCCCTCTCTACATGGGCTCCTCTACCCAGAAAAGGAAAACATTGCATTTCTGCTCCATGAGGTAATGTGTGCTTAATTAAGATTTTGGAGGATAGCTTTTCTGCATGAATGCATTCCCGTAATGCAGACTCTTATTACTTAAGTATTTCCACTAATGATAGTAACTTGGGCATTTTATATATGCTCACTTTTATTCCACCTTGCTCTTCCTGAGCTTTATCTGGTAATTTAGAGGGTGTAAGAAACATTAATCGTATTACTGTTTTTATTAAGGAAGGTTCATTTTATGATAGCAGTGATGTACTACAGATTGTGATTTAAGATGTACACTTCAGGTCAATTCTATACTGGCTTCACTGGAGTGGCAGTGGGCATAGTCAGGAGAAAATGTGGTACTTTACATAATAATGCTGATGATTAATGGGCCTCTGGACCATAACTCCATATTCTGAGGCACTGATCCTCCTTCTCCACCCTCCTGAAATTTGTGTCTTGACCCTTTCATCTCTTGTTAGCTACCTTTCCAGAGCCGTTCATTAATCAGCACCATTGATCTGATGTGGTCTGTCATATCACATTACTTAAAACACCCATAAGCAAGCATTGGCCTGACTCTGCTCTTTACACAACACACCACCACAGTGTTTCCTTTACAGATGACTTCAATATTATAAACACCCATTTCCCACTGCTGCTTGGTCCTGAAATGTCCTTTTTCTAGGCTGGTTCCCCCCAGGATATTTCTCTCTCTCCCCCTGGCTGTACTTCTTTCTGCTCACAGACACCATCAAACACCTTCAGTATTTCCTGTTTGTTAGGGGCACTCTTACGTCTGACCTGCAAGAAACAATCACAAAATAGCTTTTTCTCTTTGCTTGAGATCTGGTACCACAGCCTTTTGTTACTTCCTCTTAGTGAGTCCTGATCAAGGGGACTTAATTTTTTAGTTAATTGCTATTTATGTTATCCCTGCAATACTCTTTTCCCTGGTATCTTCAGAAGTCTGCTTCCTTGTGCATTTTGTGTGATCCCCAGTAATGAAAAAATTAAAAGATGAGCTTCTTGTGAGCTTATTTCTGATTATTCTTATTTGCTGTGCTGGCACAGTGCTGTCTGTCACGAGGCAATGGAAAATAAGGGCTTGCTAGTGCCACAGAAGTCAGCATGTCTGATCTTAACCCACATGAATTGATGCTCTCACAATCATGATATATTTTCAGACTGAGCTGTCTAGGCTAAACGCAATTCTTTTTTGGTCACTTTTTCTCTACAGGAGTAGCTTTTTGGGTGAAATTCTTAAAGCAGCAACAAGGAGAAGATGAGAATGGCAGTGTTAACCATCAACAAATGTGATTCAGGAGTGAGCTTGCTGCATGAAATGGGTTATTCCAGGTGTATTGCACTGTTTCTTTGTCAAAAGAAGGTACATCCTCTGACTAGGGCAGACTGCAGCATTTACGCTACATAAACAAGGTCAGGCCACTGGTAGGCCGTTGGCTACTTACAGGTAGATATCCAGCCACAGCATCTTGGGAGATCAAGATGGACTATGGTATAAAAAAGCCTTGCTTTCAACAGGGGCCAGAACTTGTGCCATAGGAAACATAAAAATTTATCAGCATAGGACATGCTGTCAGAAGGCCACAGCATGAATTTTTCACAATAGTCAGGGCTTCATCTAGGAGAGGAAACTGCTCATTTCTGTATTCTACTGGGAATGCTGTATGTCCACTATCAGTAATCGGGGCTGAAACTCCGAAATTAATTTGTTAATAGACTAGACATTTGCAGAAAGACTGTTTAAAAAGGTTGGACTGCTCTAGCCTGGTAAAGGCCAATTTCCCACAAGGCCATCTTTGTAAAAGTACTAGAGAAAAAATATCTCCCTGAAGTCCCAGGGGTACTTACTGAAATCTGGAATAGCAAGGCAGTTTGTAGTAAAGTCTAAATCCCACTTTTTGTCTCACAAACCCTCCATTACTTGTCCGTATCTGTTTCTTTCTGCCTTCTTTCATGGCCTTTTATCTGATACTATAGAATTTCACTTCCCTTAAGTTGAAATTATTTTCTTAAGTTTGAATTTGGCACTTGGAATAGACATTTCCCAGGTCTTACTTTCATCTGTTGATTATTCTGATATTTCTTTCTATTTGCAAGCAGTGTTCTCGATGCAGCAGCTAACCATACCTAAAAGCTAAGGTCCAAAAGAATAACTCTTCTCCCACTGACTTTCCTTTCCACTCCCCATGCTGAATGGTCCCTCCTACCCTGGGCAGCGGTACAAGGTGTCAACCCTGAACTTTTGCAAAAGTTCTCTCTCATTTCAGATGTAAATCGGAGTGCTGCCTGTCTTCCACTAATGAAGATCTCATAATGCTTAGTGTGTTGGGTGTATAAACCTCACACTTGCAGAAAACCCAAGCAGAGCGTACGTCGCTCTCTTGGCTGCACCTCGCTGTCAGAAGAGCTGTGTAAAGCAACGTTAGGCAATGTTAAGCATCTCTTCAGACTTTGTGCACCTGATTTGAAACGGTGAAGATAACTGGTACCTGGAAGAGGGAACTACATGTCAGTAGTTGGTAGGCTTAACCAGACCAGAAGCAGATCACCAAAAGCCCTGATGTAACACTCAGCGAAACATTCAAATTAATGATAAAACTGACGATGCCAGACTGAACCATGACAGCGTCTCAGACAGTGAGTTAGTTTTTCACAAGCAGTAAAGAGAAGAAACAGTATCGTACATATAGATAGATATACCACATATGGTAACCATATATATATATATGGATGTCTGTATAGCTATATACACACTTTTTATTTTAAAATTACCTTATTCTACCAAAATACTGCTGGGTATAGCAACAGAGAATTCTCTATATTCTTACTATGGAGCCTTCACAATCATATCTCAACGCTGAACAAAACCACGTAGTTTTCAAAGGAATTCATTAAAGTGGGGTATGACTGAAGCAAATACATAAAGTCATTATTTTATTGATGCTGGTGTCAAATGTGGAGTAAATCTTCTGCTCTCAGTGGAACTGCACCTACATAAGCTTTCCAGGGAACAGACTGATTGGTGGGTAGTGCTTATACACTGCTAGCGTTGTTGAGTCTTGAGCCCTAGTTTTCTACAGAAATTTAGTATTAATAGAAGCAGTTTGAGAGTGTAAACAGCCTCAGGCATTCGAGTGCTGATGCTGTATGTTACAAGGCATCAACTTTGTAGTAAGAAACTCAAAAGGTTCGTGGGCGTGGAGCAAGGTAAGAGGTTAAGGTTTTGAAGCCATGAACGCTGAAGATGGCCAGTGCATTCAGAGTACTGCCTTGTTACCAGCAAGGTGGCACTTGGACAACATGACACTGCCTTGCTACCTTAAGCAAGGTTCTCATAGAACCAAAGGTATAGTTCTGCTGCAATTACTACCCATGTTTCTGCCACTGAAATACGAGTTGCCATCACTGCAGTCACCAGGGATGAAGAAAATGTGTAGAAATTAAACTGTTACAGTAATATATCTGCCTAAGCTACTGCTTTGGCTAGATGAGCCAGATTAGCTCATGACAGATGAGCTTCATGAACATTTCATTGCCAAGGAACCCTGTCAAAATATTGGTGATTTCTTCGAATCTGTTCAACATCATGGAGATGTCAAATGAAATCTGAAAGGACATTATTTTTCAGGAAGAACAAAAACAATGAAAGCATACGAAGAGAATGAGCTGAGTTTTTCCTCCTCCCCTACACATTGCTTTGGTTTCATTGCATGCTGTCCTTGCAAATACTTTGGCATAAACCCTGAAACCCTTAGTCCCGTAGATCTTGATGAATCGAAGAAAGTACTGAATGTCCTCAAAGAACAGATTTCTATGTTTCAGCAACCAGGTTTGCAAACTGATAATGCATTTCCACCCAGATGCAGGGACTATATAATCCCAACACATAACACGATTTAATGAAGATTTACACTACTGGCACTGGTTCTGTCACTCCCTCCTGGTCACAATGGTACAGCACTTGATGCATCAATGTCTGTCCACCAAACCTGTAGTTCTTAGGCTGAAAGCTGATCTCAGTCACAAGCCTGAAGTACATTGTTATGAGTATGGAAGATAATGTACAATGGTAACTGATAATTTTTTTCCTGTTATTTGTTTTGTTTTGTTTTTTTCCCCAGCTCGTTGCTTGCAGAAACTATGAGATACTGTTTACATTTGTTTGAGCTACAATTCCATGTAGGACAATGGAATACCACCAGCTATAAATTTCAATGGATTTGATCCAGCTGTCACAGAACCACCGCCCTCAAGGTAAACTAGGAAATGAAACTTCCACTCATACATCTGGCTTTCTCAAGCACCAAGAGCCAGGTTATCAAACAGATACACAGAAAAATTGAACACCCTCCTTCCCTCTGCAAAAATCTTAGCATAGTCTTGATGGAATTCCTCCCTCTCACTGAGCTTTTATTATGTGACTTGTTTTATAAGGAGAGGAAGAAACTTGCAGGATTTTTACTTGCCTTTACTAGAGGAAGATTTATATTAAAAATCATGTTTGCACGCATTCTGAGGGGCCAGGCCTGAGACAAGGAATCTTTTCCTTAAGTTTTAAGATTTGTAACACCCCTGCCCGAATGCTAAGTTAAACAATCACATTACTGACAGTCAGGAAATACACTCAAACGATTTTGAATATTCTTTTGTTTTGTTTTGGATGACTGTCTCCTGTTTCTGAAGATCTCCCTTGCCAGTCAATCATTAAAGAGTCGGTAACCAACACAGTGAAAAGACCAGGTAAAAAGCACCACGAGCATGTTTTCCCATATCATTCTTCCCCTGTGCTCGCTGCCTCTGGCCTCAAACTGCACAAATGAAAGCTTGTTTGATTTATGTCAAAAACTACATATAAAATATCACACAGGATCCACGGAGAAACAGAGTCACTCTGGGCTTTGGTTTCATTATCCATTGAGGAATAACTGACTACAGCCTTGGAGTACGTAGAACTGATCAAAGCGTTTGCTTCCTCACAAGCAAAGAGAAACCCACTGTAGATTTCCTGTTTCACGCTTCAGTGCCAAAACACAATGGAAAAAGTTCTAGATGAGCATGTGAATTATTCTAAAACATTGTTCAATCAAATCTGATGGCTATGCACATTTGTGAAACTCATCATTTGAAATGTCAAGTCACTGACAGCAATGTGTCCTGAGGTGTGATGTATATTTGTGATAATTATTTGCTTTTTAAAGTTATGTATCATCTGCATCAAAACAGAATTTTTCTTAAGTGTGCCTGATATGTAGAGATGTCAGTGCCAGCTGCATTATTCAGATCGGGGTTTTAAATACCCTGTGCCAGAAAAGCACAGAATCAGGATATGACTACAATGCCATTTTTAAGGCACTGTAAATTATTTTTCACTTTTCTCCTAAAACTGTACGCAGTGTGGCTGATGGAGAATGATTACTAACATTAATAGTAGCCAAAGTGATTTCTACTCTGTACAGTATATAAATACAGCATGATGCATTAAGGAAAGTAACAGAGCAATAATTGTTATTCTTGATCCAGTATTAGCGAATGAGAAACTCTTGGGATTTATCGCAATTCAGTATTCAGCTCCCTTCTGTGGCTCTCAGAGGCTATTTCTCTGGTCATTTCAAAACTTTCTTGAATGAAACTGAAGGCAGTTGGCTCTGTTGCTGGGTAAGTTCTGCTAACGTAGGAGGGCTGTCTCCTGAGTGCTAAAAAGACCATTTCCAAATCTTCAGCATCTTCTTCCTTGACAGCAGAAGTTACTACGCAGAACGGTTTAGATGATGCTGAAATGAAATTTTACAGGAGATCCACAGTCTTCCAAGAAGGGACATGGTATGGAATGGCAGTGACTTGAGGGGACCTGATAGCAACTTCCCCACCTTTTATTTCTGGAAGGTGATACCCTACAAATAAGCACCCCACCAGTGTTCACTTCAGTATTCTGAACATAACCCCTTTTCCTATCAGGAAAGAAATTCTGTGAGGAGGAGATTGGATCTTTGCAGACAATCTGGGAGCTACCTTGCTCCCGATAACTCCCAACAGAAACTGTTGTAAGAAAATGGCCCAGATGAACAAAATTACGAAGGCGCTTGCGGATATTCTGCTCCCTGCCACAACCGGCATGTAGTACTGTAAGAGATGGATCAGGAATCTTAGCTGTAGGGGAGCTCAGAGCTATTCTAGTTCAATCAGATTTCACCATTTGCTCTAATGAAGAGCGCTGGCAGAAGTTCAAAGCTACTCCAGGTCTCGACTCTCCCTCCACATTACTATAAAAATGACTGTAGAAGTGTTAACTGCAGAGGAGCCAAAAGTTGTTTTGGTTCCAGCCTTTCCCAGCAGGAGTAACTGAGAAAATAGAGTAGGAGTGCTAGTTCTGCTCACAGCTCCCTCAGCCTCCTGCAGAACACCAGAGACATTGCTGGGAACAGGGCAGAGTGTGCCCAGCATTGTCCCCCCTCGCAGCTCCAGCAGCCTCAGCTGCTCCCTGCAAACGCCACCGATACTGATGCACCTGCTCAGTAACTCCAGAAGTCTTTGGAATTAGCATCAACCTCCGTTGCCGATAACCCAACGGCTGTTTGAGAGGCAGAAGGTATCAGGAGGATGGCTGTGTTCAGCCAGCATTGATTTCTTCAGCCTTTTGTCTGTGTCTGCTTTCTGTCTCGTTTGAAGGTGGTTACTGTTACTACAAGTAGCATGAATCATGTCTCTGTTAAAAAACAGAGCTTCAATTGTCTTACATAACCCCCGGTAACTGCATGTCTAATAATAGCAAACCATTTCCAGGTAGGGAATCTGTCTGTGTCCCAGACCCAGACATGCACACATGCGCACACACACACACACACGTATTCATATTACTTTTTACACCTCACTTCTGGGAAGGAGTGAGCTTTTAACATGCAATATGACAGTTCTGAGCTGCAGGACCTGGCAGTTATTATTTTAAAATGCCATTTTTCACTTATTGCTTTGAGAAGCCAGGCTGGTACATGCAAACTGATCATAGCCCAAGCAGCAAAAGGGAGTGAAAAAAAACGACAGCACTGTTTGGTTTTGAGAGAGCACTGGATGGCAAAGGCCATGGTTAGATCCTGACTTTCTAGATGCGAACTTCCCTTCCATCTCTTAGAGAAGGCCCATGTTTTGATAAAGTTGGTACTTCTCATAGTACCCTTATTTTTTTCCACTCCTCAGTTTCCCCGTGGAAAAGTGAAGGATAACCTGCAACCCTCTCATTACTGCAAGGCTAACAGATACTGCTGCAAATCAATGATAAGGTCTTCAAATGAAACTTCTTTATAAATTGAAAATATTCTTTCTATTGTAACTCATAAATGGTCCACAGAAAGAAAGAGTTTTGGTAGATTACTTTGGTGTCACAAGAATTCTGAACTTTCATTCAGTAGGAGGTCAAGGAAGAAATTCTTGCCAGTAATGTTGCTGCTGTTCTGGGAGATACTGAAATGCCTATCCTTTTGCCAAACGAGAAAAAATCTTGCTGCAGAAAATCATGCCAGCAGGTCCATCAACTTCAGTATCCTGATTCTGGTTAATAACAAACACAGGACTCTTCAAAGGGAGAGAATCACAGAGTATCTCAAATTAGAAGGGACCCATAAGGATCACAGAGTCCAACTCCCTGCTCCTTGCATGACTACCTAAAACTAAACCATATGACTGAGAGCATCGTTCAGACACTCCTTGAACTCTGAGGCTTGGTGCTGTGACCACTTCCCTGAGGAGTCTGAGCGTACCTGAGCATCTAAGCTTGAATTATACGTTATTACCAACATAAGAGCCAGACTTCAGCCATTCCGAAGTTCTGTATTCTCTTGGTTTAGGAGATGAATTGGAGCCAGGGATTTGGAAAGTCAATTGGACTTCTGGATCTGTTCAGCTTTGAGAGTTCAGTTTATGTTCATCTCTTCACGTTGCGGGAATGTAATAAACAGGTAAAAACTTAACTGATGACATAACAAAAAATGTACTCCTTCAGCTTTTATTTCTAAACCTATTGTCTTTCTCTGCTCAGATAATCTTTCCTGAAAGTTTGTTGGAAGTACTTGAAAACAATAAAGCTTAGTGGATCAGATGTCAGGCTCTGGTTCTATGCCTACTCCTGACCAAGGCGTACCATATACCCAGGCAGTATCTTTGGAGGAATCGTTACTTGCCTATTTCTCAGGATCTACGGACAATAACTGACAATTTGGTGTTGTTATTATGGGATCAAGCATCTTACTTATTTACGAGTCCCTGGATCCACAAATCACCTTACAGTAAAATCAGAACTGAACTAAACCTAAATTGTGTTTGATCTCACAAACTGACTGGTCTGGTCAACATTGCAGGCTGGCTTTCATGGATGCTCTCCCACCAAGTTAGTCCATAATACTCCTATCATTTCAGGCAGATTTCTTGGCATACAACAGGGGAAAAAATGGACTGGTATGTTTATTTCTTTTTGTTATCAAATAAAAGCCTATGGTTCAGCAGCAATAAGCCTATTGTTAGAAGTCCAAAGACCCAAGCAAGTGAAAAAACCAAACAAGAAACCTGCTAAGTTGTAAACTGTAGTTTATCAGTACCATGCAGTCATGAGCTGACTGTGTTACTGCCCTAGGGTAAGAAGTTCTTGCCTTTTCTGTAGGAAGTCAAATTAATTTGCCTTCACTGTCTAGTAATCCCCTTGTCAAGCATTAAGAAATCCAGATCATGGCCACTCTATGATACAATGTACTATTTCGAAAGTTAGAAGAGAGAAACGAATGGAAACCATAGACCATGCATCACTTGCTGAACTTGCAACATTCCTGCTAGAAAAACAGTATTAATATTTTAATTGCAGATCATAACACTATGTCCCAGATTCTGGCGAAGCATCTGAAGATGCAACGGATCTTGTGCATCCAGATTATTTTTATTAGGACTAAAACTCCTGCAAGAAACACTTTCACTGGTGGCCCAGTAAAGGGTTAAACAAAAGTTGGACTCAAGTTTACGAAGCCGTCTGAACTGGCTTCAAGTAGACATGAAACATCAATGCATCTGGAAAATGGAGCTTGCAATTGACTTTTCTGTACCATCTGCTCTCAAGAACATTTTCTGCTTGGGAGTTGCATAAGCAATGAAAAAAAGCACACAAACAACTTCCTGTACCATGTTTTCGGTCACTTGTAATGACGCATTACAAAGCACACCAGCTAAATATGCACAACTGTGCCTCACTCCAGATGACAACATGTATTATATAAGAGCAATGCCTGACAGAAAGACACTTATTTTAAGATATCAAGACACAAAGAACACCCAAGGGGAAATATTCACTGCATGTGAGAGTTGGGGGCAATTGCCAGGGAGACTTTTGCCTCCGTCTCGAAAGGCCAAATGCAGTTCAGAAGACAGAAAAATCAAAAAGAGGATTTTTTTCTTGGTTTACAAAGTAAAAAGACAGAACCTGTTGCATCTCCTTCTGCAAAAGGGAGTTTCACTTGTAATGAATGTAAGCTTTTTGTTGTTATTTAATGTCACTTTAACGCATTTCAGATTCAAAATTATTCTTATCCCAAAAGCTTTTAAAAATATCATTTGTTTAGACTTGCTTTGTTTGCCTGTTGGGAAGCCATGGCCTGATTTAATCTCGTAGTGCGGCATAAATAAAACAATATCCACAGGAATCAGAATAGTTTAACCAGAACAAAAATACCTACCTCTCCAAATGGGCCCAAAGCCTTTAAAACACGTATGCACGTGTTGGCCTCTTTCTCTTCCCAGTGACTGCACTAATGGCACTGAATCGGAGAGACATGGGGAAAGCCCAGCACCCCTGCAAATGCAGGGAACCACTCGTGCAAATGCAGGGAACCACTGAAGGCAAAGGGGGACTGAAGCCCAGACTGAAGCAGGGTGTGCAGCTAAAGGAAAGTAGTTTGCCTCTGCTTTGGTGGAGTTTTGATGCTGAAGTTGAGATTAGCTTCTCTGCTAATGAACAGACTCAGGCTCTCAGCCCATAACCAGGGGATCGCTCAGCAGTATAGATCTGACCTGGTTTGGGCACATGATCACATTACTATCAAATTAGCAAGAGTTTATGTTGCTGCAAGAGAACAGACGATATATAATCTAGCCTGAAGTCAGAGTGGCGCAGACAAGTGATACCTGATCTAGCATAAATCCTGGCATATAAAGTTAATCCATTTGTTCTGGACACATTCAAACCAGGATGTGGATTTATCCTAGATCAACACTTCATGTTATATGGCTACAATGTTTTTGATAGCGTATTATAACCCAGATTCACTGTGCCATCAAACCACAGCTTCAGAAACTGTGCCCCAGAGATTTTGCAGGGAAACAACCAATTCTATCCATTTACAGGGTAAATCTGGGGGTGCAAACAGCTCCAGGGGAGACACACTCCCACCCACCTGAGAAGCAGACTGTCCCTGTAAAGACAAGCCATGTAAGAATAAAGGGTTCACCTCCAAATGGCATTTATTACTTCCCACAGGCCAAAAGGACTGAGACCACTGAATTTTCTTCCTACCTTCAAAATACAGAAGCTTTGGTGTTAATATGGGTTTCTCCTAGCTAATGGAACATGTAGTCTAGAATTTCCAAGACTGGATTAGTCTCAGGAGACCAGAGCATCTCCGAGAAAATATCCCGGCCTCTGGCAATGAAGTCTCAGGTTAATGAAAGCTGTTTTAAGATTTCAGCTGAATTAAGCAGGTGCACAGTTCACACAGGTCACCTCTGCATGGGAAGAAACATCAATATGTTTTCTGTACTGTACCTGCAATTCATTAATAGCAGAACCTGGTTCTTATCCTCCTTGCTACAGCATCCTTCCTCTGCCTCCTTTTGCTGCCTAGCCCCCTTCTGGACTCTCCTGCCTTACACCTCCAGCCGTTCTAAGGACACCGTATGAAATTCTGTTCATAATTACACTGGCAAGCCTCCTCTGGTTTTCACAGAAGTTACATCCTCATAAATGAGAGCAGAATTTGGCCCTCTATCTTTTCCAAAGGAAGACTAACGATCAAATAATTTTCTCACATCTCTGTTTGCACTTTCACAGTCTGGTTACATTGATTTGTGTCTCATAAGTAGACATTTCCTTTGTTGGTTACAAATCAATGTTATAGACCTAGGCTGCCTGCACATTTTTCCTTTCCCTCTTACTGTGTGAAAAACAAAGTGCAGCTTCAATTCTTCTTGCTTTATAAATGTGAACTTCCTTGATGAAGCACAAGAGAGAAAAGCAGATAAAATTCCTGCTCTCCCTCAAAAAACAGGAAACGTCTGTGCTTAAATTTCTAATTACAAAGATGCTTTATGGTATGATAAACACCTTTATCATTCCAGTCCTGCCACAGCTTTGTTAACCTAGTTATAATCCTCTCCTCCAGATATTGCAAGATTTCCCATAGCAGCCCACCGTGGTGTCACAGACAGCTATGACTTCATGGCATGAGTAAGGAAAAAAAAGAGGCAAAGGTTTTAGTCAGCAGCACTACTGAGCTGCCACACAAATCTCTGGGAAAGAATGGAAAAGAAAAGAGTTTGCAATTGGTGCCTGAAAGGCAATGAGCTTTTTGACTCAAGTATGAAAATACAACAGTGAAGACAGATGGGTATTCTACTACAAATGGATACGCATGATAATAGAAAAGAAGCAGTAAGAAACAGAGCCATCAATCAGCATACACCAAGTGGAAGAAAGTGCAGGTATAAACGTGGAACATCTCAGTTTGATTTGCCTTTATTAAAAGAGAAAATAAAAAAGTTTAAGAAAGAGCAAAACCAGCCTCAACTCAATCTCATACATTTTAATACTATGAAGAAATTTAGTAAGCGACAGTTCCACCAATTTGATGGAAAACTCATGGCTGCCAAAATAAAAATAGAAATAGATTAGCGCTGGCATCAATAAAAACAATAATCATAATAAGGCTTAAAGGATGTGAGATCAAAAAGGAGAAGAAAAATTTTACAAATATGAAACAAGGCTTGCTACACTGCCGTCACCACCATCAAAGAGCACCCTCAGAAGTCGAAATGGAATTTTATTTAATTTAAGGAGCAGAACTAGAATCAGGAAATCTGGGTCCTACTTAGACCTCTTTTGGGGAATCTATGCTTGGCCTTGAGAATGCTGTGTCAGTGCTCTGTGCTTCAGCTTCTCTGTAAAGCCAATCGAGATAATAACAGATTGACTTCACAGGCATTTTATAAAGCTTAATTCATGGGTGTTGAGAAAACACTTTAAGGTCTTTATGTAGGAAATATTACATGGAAGGAAAGACAAAAAGGAATTTGAAGATTGGGAAATGACTGAAAAAGAGATTCCACAAATCAACCATCCCCTGGAAATCACAGGAAAAGAACAAATAACTTCCTTTTGGGGATTTTATTTCCAAAGGAAGTGGAAAGCTTCCCAGCCAAATGGGCAAAGAAGCTGCCGCTGCAAATAGCTAAAGAATCAGTGAGTAAGTGGCAATGGGGAGCCCGGGCTTCACTGAATGCTTGCACAGCTTCACTCCCTGCTGCACTGCAACCTTGCAACACTGTGTGCACATGCCTGGACCCAGTAAGGTGACACCATGCTGCTGGCCTGATGGGAAGAGAGATGAGGAGAAGTTCAGACTACTTGCATAGCTGTCTATTTGCACAGCCTCTTGCCAGCAGCAGTTCAGGCAAGAAACCGTAACTGTTGCTATAAGGCTTCGGGGACCAACCATTCCGTCTCTGTTCCACCAGGCAACTACCTGCTTTGCTTGTAATTCAAATGGGCCTGGCTTCTAAAACTTTTGAGTATTGTAATAGTAGATATGGTGGAATAGCCCTTAATAGATCAAATCCATAAACTTGGTTAGAAAGAAAGAAAAAGAGACACAAAATAATAACACTAAAATTAAGAGAACTATAAAAAGCAAAACAAAATTATTCTGATTTGATACAACTTTTCCAAATCATTTTACTTAGACGTAAATGACAAACAGAAGGTACCAAGCTGCCACCAGTGAGACCTACAGAATCAAATCTGTTCATTGATGTTTTGGTAGCATCCATCTTGTCTCTAGTAAGAGTTAATGATAAAGAAAGAACTCAAGAGAGCAAACTGCCCAAACTTTGGTTAGCTTACTGAGTAAGAATATAATCTAACAAAAAACGCAAGCAGTGATACATTACCAATTCAAAAGGACTACCACAACCACATTCATCTATATGATGGAGAGAACTCAATGTGCATTTGAACACAGATATATTTATAGCTGCTTGTTTACAGCATATGGTGCCTTCCACTGTATTCTGCATATTTTTCTTATCTTGCACTATCAAAGTTAGAAGATAGTGGAAAGGTATGTATCTTTTTCTTATCTTATCCTGAACAGGCTTCGCTAACAAGGACATAAATTGTCTTTTCAATAGCAGGCTGCAATTAGCACAGAGGTCAAGACACTGCAGTTAGCACAAAGGTCCCAGTACTGCAGCTACCCAGGGGGTTCCACACTAGAGCTAAACACGAACCCAAAGCACTCTGGGCATATGGAAATGTATAAGCTTTTTTTTAATGTTTGTATATATGCATGCCAGGCATAAATATTTAAGGAACAGACACCATGATAACATGAGAATGAGGAAAACAATATTGCAAGCATAACAGTGATCAACACATCTAACTGCCAGATGGACAAAATAGGTTTACCTGGTGGTGAGCACTGTGGAAAGAAATGAAGTCTTGCCTTTTACATTTCATGCATTTTAAGATGCTGCTCAGATTATTTGTTTACTTTAACCTGACGTCAGTTCTGTTGACAGTCAGTGCTAAAGCAAAATTTGTACTGGAATACAAACACCATCAAAAATTCCAAGGTATCTCAACATGGCATGTTTTTTTTTTTTTTCTCGTTCTTTTTATATAGTTGTAAGGATAAACATCAAAAGCTGAAACATCTGGGTTCAAGTCACCCAAAGACGGGGGGAGAAGTGCCCAGACCATGCATTTTGCTGCAGATGCATGCTACTTTAAAACCGAGTCTCATGAAGACTCATTACAGGACAATATGATTTTTGAAGAAACCTTGGAAGGACTTAGATACCTAAAGGTGAGCGCCAGCATTTGCTACATATTGGACCGAGCAGCCTCAAAATCTCAGCCCACAGGATTGGCTCCAAACGCAGGCGGAGCTGAACTGTTAGCTATAGCATCCCCAACACACGTACCATGAAGGGATTATACTGAGTTTTGTGACAACTACACTTTAGGAGAAAGAGGGAGCAGAGGGGCTGAAGGAGCCTGAAAGGGAAATGAATAAATTCAGATCAATGGAACAGGCCTGGAGGCTGCTGAAGAGGCTCTTTTAAGAGCCACAGATGATGGCCACAGTCTAGACCAAACACACACAGAGAGAAAAGTCAAGACAAATCAGCACCATTAAAAGCTAAGTAATCACATCACATAACAGCAAGATGCAGCAATAGTCTCTCTGTCTCTGCTCTGAGGTGAAATCACCTGGAATGTGACATTTGTTTCTGGGCACCTCCTCATCAGAGTGATTGGAGAAAGTTCAGAGAAGAGCCACATAAACGACCAGGGTGGTGGAAAGACTGAGCTATTAGGAAAAGTAATGAAGAGCTACATCTGCATCGCCCAGTTACATGCCAATGACTAGCAGACGAAGGGAAAGGCATGAAAACAGGCTGCGTATAATTGAAAAGTGAAAATGCCAAAAAAGAAGGGGGGGGGGGGGGAAGGAAAGAAGAGAGGGTAGCTAATAATAAAAAGGTGTATAGATGAAATCAAGACCAGTAACATACAGTGGAAATTACAGGGAGCAAAACACAGTGTAAGCCTGAAGATTGATCTCCTTAGGGAAGGAACTGAAGGTTGACTGTGTATTTAGAACTGCCCTAGACAAAACACCAGCCATGTGATGCACACACCATCCTTCACTGGCCCTGGGGAATGGGCTGAGCAGGTCTTGATTGTTTTTCCAGTTTGATGACTCCAAGGTACACTGTGTTTTTCTGGCCTAAAAACCATCCGTAAAAATATGGAAACCCATGAAACACACTTTGGCAGGTTAGGCGATGATTAACCAGAAGGAGTCGTATGTGAAGAAAGGAGTAAAACAGCAAGGAGCAAAACCTAGTGGGTTGAGGAAATGGCTCTTTTAGCATCAGCTGGTACAACGAGGATCAGCCGCAGAGCAGAGTGGATAATCCGCTGCATATAAAGAGAGCAGTATGTATGGATCAGGCAACATGATGTGACAATGGAGTTGGGGAAATGACTTTAACGGATACATGACCTCGTGAACCATGAGTCGGCCAGCTAGTCTATGGAAAGTTTAAATGCTTGCATCACAAATCCAGAAACCTGACTGTGCAAAAAGGGAGCTAGTCTCTCTCTGTAAAGCATCCTAAGAAAGTCAATGACAAAGTGAGCCTTGCACTCTTCCATACTATCGAACCGTGGATACAAGCCTATAAAAGAAAAAAATACTACTTCCCACACTTGAGTAATAAAACACTGCAAAAAGCTGCACACACAGACAAAAAGTATCACAGATCCATGCAGGGGGTGGCAGTGGAGGGAGCACACGTGTCTGTACACGATGAAATGAAATGCTGCTGTCACTTCCCAACCACAACCCCCCAGCAGCAAAGGAGTGCAGACAAGAAAACCACCAGCTAAACCTGAGACATAAAAGTTGTTACATAAAGCAACCCAGATCCTGACTGATTTCAACCTGCACTGGAAATAATCCTTAGCTTTTTAACTGGAAAATACAGAACTTAGGGGTGAGAAGCAAAAGGAAGGTAGAGGCAGAGGAATAAACTTATTTTTACTGACAGTTTTCAGCAAGAAGGACAAGCTCTGTCTTTACAGCAGCAGTGTTATCAAATAGAAAAATTATGTTAGTGGTATATTTGAGTGGCATCTGTTACTCTTTTTATATTTTGGGGGACCAAGGGGAAAAAAGCCAGCCTTCTTTGGACCGGAGACACAACTGATTTAACTCCCCTGTGGCCTTACATCGGAGGGGCTACTTCAGATTTGGTGCTGCCACGCAGCCCTGACAATGCAGCACCTTCCTGACACTGGTAGCTCAGCTTGAGGTCTTACGAGTACAGCTCTGCTAACTGTGGGATCCTTCTATGATGTGAAGGAAAAACATCTCGGGAAGTTTCAGGTGACATTATACCAAGCTCCTCTTTGCTTCTGAGTTGTTCTGCTAATCTTCCTCACTGGACATCCAGAAGATTCTTTCCCTTTGCTCTACCTTCAGGAGCACAACTTCAAATTCAGCATTAAAATACACCTTTGGAGAAGCGGAGCTGTTTGTACCAGCAACAGGGCTTCCTGCACAAAATGGTAAACATAAATGCAGTACTGATTACTTTGCAAATCATGCCCTGAGGCTGAAGGTCCAATGAAACAGTCATTTCAGAAGCATTATCAGATAAGGAATTCTCATTACTCCCCAGGCCACTGCAAAAAATTACTCCCCGATCCCTGCAAAAATCCATGATTTAAAGAAAGATTGGTTGTCTCTGTTCATAGCCCAACTTCACAAACAGCTGTGCTGGCACAAGTGGGGGAGCTGTGCAACGTGTTGGCAAACCTGAGCAGCCAAAGAGGGAAATTAGATCGACTGGTTTGGTCCCTGAAGCCCATCTATCGACAAACCACAGCCTGTGCACCTTATTACCTTTCTGCAGTTCCCTGCTGACTAATGGTATGTACCTGTCCATCTGCAGAGCCAAATATAGCTTCTTTTGAGAGAACAGAAAGGAATCCCTGCTGAGCCTGACAGAAGACAAGCCCACCGCGTGTCTGCCTGGTGCTGTGGAGTCCTGTGACAAAGGTGGCCTGAGGCTGCCTGTTTATTTTCCAGCTGATGTACATTGATAAGTTGACCTCTACGCTTACAAGATCCGTATAATATTTCCTTGCTTACCTCAGCATCTGCAGGCCCCGTATCCTAAAACCCCATGGACGTCACAGAGGACTTTCCAAGCAGCTGACAGACAAAACACTTCTGACAGCCATTCTGGCTAGGATAACGCTTAAATATGAGGAGGAAATACAATGCTGCTCACTCCCCCAAGTGCAAGCTAATTTTAAAGTTAATACTGTAAGTCCTTATAGGCAGGATGTTTTAATTACCTTCAGCCTGTCCAAACCAGCACTCCTAGCCCTATGGGTACTGCTGATACGACTGACAGCTGATAGCTTTTCTAAACACCAGGCACAACATTGCAGTCACTAGTGACTCAAACTGCCTAAAATGGTGTGATTTTTATCACTTTGACAATACTTATGACAACTCTCTTTAAGCATAAAGAGATTTTTTAATTTTGCTACGGTTTATAAAATAAGCCTACCTAAAAATCTGATGTCTGTATGTAAACTGGTGTTTAAAAAGCACATACAAAGAACAGTCTGACTTTGCCTCATACCAGCATTAGAAAAGGTCTCTCAGCTGACAGAAACCAGCTTGGCCCTCTTTTTCTCAGTTTACACAGCCTCCCACTCAGCTCACTCTCCCACTCCCCCTTTTCCCCAACACCTGGGAAAACAGATAGGTCTCCCCTCCCCCCTACAACAATCTTTTACTTCTTCTGAGGAAGGTATGCCAATGTGGTAACCAGTGAGACTGGGCATGCAAGAGAACCAATGGCTAAGCTGATCAGGTTAATTGAGCTGTGAAGAGACCAAACCCCATAAAGCCCCTCAAAGGCAAAAAGCATCTCCTAGATTATGCCTGGAATGACCTGGAAGTCAGTGTCATCCAGAGAGTGCTAATATATTAAATTCCACGGCAGAAGAGAATTTTCTTGCTCTGAACTTGCTCTGTATATGAGCTGACGTTTTACAAGCATCCCCATAGAGATAATCGTAGTAGGATCCACAACAAGAAAGATCTTATTACAATTCCACACCAAATACTAATGTAAACACCACCATGCTTCTATATTCAGAAAGCACCTACACCTCTGACAAGTCTTCCAAGACTTCTCAGGCCAGAACAACAAAAGCTGGTCAAATGCAAGCAGGTCTTAATTTCCAAATACAGGTACCTTAACACCCAAAGGGCGTATTAGGATTTTTTCTGGGTCATAAAGTATTAGGTACTAGAATACCGGATCTCTAATTTATGTCAAATTCAGCTCCTGCCAAAATAAGAGATGCTGGCGGATCCAAACGGAAGGCCAGGACATTTCAAGAAACTCTTTGGGTACCATCAGATCTGGCCAGCTATGACCCATAAAGATGCTTTTTCAGGTGGAAGCAATCAGCGTGGCTCTACCCAACGTGAACTGTGGTCCTGTGTTCTGCAGTCCCTTTAGCAGAGGTCTGCACGCCCTCCCCTGTGCATCTGACCTGCATACTGTCGGCGTAGGTGCACCTACTGCTGGTGCAACAGATGTTAAAGCAGGAAAACCTGACTCCCGGAGCAGACGGATTAATGGGGCATTAACATTAAGGCCCCAGTTGTGGCCATTTAAATGCTAACAGCTTTAAGTAAGTTATCCAAAACACAAGCTTGCTGTGTGAGCCACTAGAACTTAATTATAGAACATTTGGGGCCAAAACTTGCCCCAGGATATGCATGAAGTCATCTTGATGATGCTAATGGAAACCCATGTGCTATATATTAGAAAAGCAACTGGTTCTAAAAAGGGCTATTTTAAAGCAGAACGTAACAGGTTAGCTTCTGCTGAACAGTCCTTTCACTATTTACATTTACAAAAATTAATCACGTCACAGATGCTCAGAGTCATCAGCTGGGCTCCGATTTACATTCTTCACTAGCATTCCCAGAAAATCAGTTAAAGAAAAGCTTAGTTTTAAAGCCTACCATGTTGAGTTAATGTTCTGTTAAATCTGGCAGACTTTGTCCATGGTTCTTTATTGACCCTTGTTGTAATTCTCCTTTTGACAGTCTTCTGATGCACTTTTTCCCATCCAAAGTGTATTTCATGGTCCAGAAATGTTTTTTTGACTGAGCAGAGTGTATTTTCACCTCCTCTTCACCTCCCAGAGCAGTATTTCAGGGCCCATCCGGAGGCGTACCGTTAAACCTATGCCATTAAAGCACGCACATGGCTCCCCTCGCATCGCAGCTAACAGATCTGTTAGACTCCAAGTCTGCTGGGCAGCTGCAGGTAAACACAGCTTTTGTTTTAGCAGCTCAGTTACAGCGAAGTGAGCATCTGCCCTGGCTGTACACAATAAACCTTCTATTTCAGAGGAGTATAATTGTCATTGCATTTCGTTGTCCTTTGAAATGTGGAGCAAGAAGCTTCAGCCTGAGGGTCCACTGCAGTCTTCAGGACATTGAAAAATCCCATATCCTTCACTGCTTACTACCGTATGCAATTATTGGTATCTGTGTAAAATAAAAGGGAAATATCTCGCTGCCTAAAGCCTCAAATGATCCACTTGGCATGGGGTTCATATGCAAGAGGCAAACCAGTAGAAATTCAGCGTCGCTACCTGGCTACGGTACCTGCTATATGTGATATACTGAGCAAAACTCTGCTGTCACTTGAAAGATTTTCCTATTCCTGTCGACAGGTTAGGGGGCTCTAGAGAGGTGTCTGGTCAGACTCTAGTTTTCAGCTCTAATGAACCTTTCTGTGAAGCGGGAGCTGAGCTGGCTCCATTTACCACTTCTCTGGTAAGACTTTCACTTGTGGAAGTTATGAGCCTATTCGCTCACATCCAGCCCCTTGTTTCCCCCCAAAAAGACTTCTATATCACTGTTTCTTCAGGGAATGCATTAGTACTTCTGTTTTATGTCTCCGTGAATGGCACAGATGCAACTGTGAAAGGAAATCTGTGGTGAAATTCAAGATAGGAATGGAGCATGTATGTTTTCAGAAGAGAGTTTCCACAGCATAAAGACTGCAAAGTAATCGGCAACTGACCCAAAACCTTAGAATGGGCAATCTGAGGCAACTTCATCTACGTAAAGTTATCTATAGCATGTAGGGAACATATACATGCACACATACAGGCTTTTGAGAAAAGATACCTGACCTCTTGGTACACACCGCTATTGCGCAGTATATGCATTAGTGTTTAATGAAGTGTTTGTGGCCCATGCTAACTTTGATTTGTAGGGCTTTAAGTCATGCCGCTCATGCTAATGTTACTGTATGCTGCTATGAATACAGAGAAGAATTTTTAAGACAGCTCAGTGCGTTACACTTGAAATTCTCATTTTATTTCAATGTAAATTGTGTGTTTAATCTCTTTGGAAGGTTTCAAAGATCCTATCCACATCTTCTGGGGAGTCTCATGAAAGGATACAGTGTAAATTATACCTACAGATTTCATTGTGTTCCTCCCTTTTCCACACATTTCTTTCTGACTGTCCCTTTATCGGCTTTTTTTTTTTTTTTTTTTTTGGGTCTCTCTTTACTCATTTCTAGTCATTTCCTTAGCCTGCCACTTGTTTTCTGCTTTCAGATACACGTTTTGTAATACCCTCTAATATACATCTTTCTACTGCTGTTCCTACTTACCTATCCTGGCACCATCAATGTCCCATGCCACCACAGAACGTGGGCTGTAATTTGTGTGGTCACCTTTACCTTGCCTTTATTAAGATACATCCCCTCTGTCTCGCACCCTCACCTTTTGTTAACTCTGATTTCCTACCCTCTTCAGTTCCTACCACTCCAGAAAAGGCAGGAGGGGGAACAAAGTGCTTGCGGAGGCAGCGTTGGCTGTCACAGATTGATTGACAATGAGTGCGGTGCCTGCAAGTGCCGAGATGCCGCAGTTTGCAGAGTGAAGTGAGACCTTGGTGCCCGGTACTCCCTCCGTGACTGAACAGGCATTTTGAGTGTGGCTGCCGATCACTGTTAGCCCAGTGACTCCCTGCATTCTCCTCACTTTCTTCTCCCAAGCTGTCAGACTGGCAAGGCTCAGGAGAAATCACAGGTTTCCTAATTGCATTTGTGCCTGAACAGAGAGAAGACTTAAATACAGGCTGGTCAGATCTGTACGGATGATGGAGAATGTTTTGCTCCGTTCTGCACTAGTCTGGGCTCTTCGATTCCTTGTTCCTGGGGACAGAAAGATAAACTGTGGCTTTGTATGGATGGGAAGATGACAAAAAGAATGGAGAGAAAAGGAAATTCATTACATTTATCTGCGCAAACATTTTGTCAAATGATTCCTGCTATTTCATGTACCGAGTCCCCTCCATGGGCGCATCTATGCTGCATGGCTCTACCTTGGATTTATAGAAAAAGCTTGTTCCTTTACCTACACAGTCAGAATAGAGCCCTTTATTGGCGCTGATCAGTCTGTTCATCCTCTTCTGACTGCTCCTTGCTCTGAGGCAAGGCACCTTGCACTGCTTTCGATGGCTATTTAAGCGCTGAGTAGGCTTTGGCAGCGAGGCAATCCAGAGAGATGCGCAGCAGTGTGAATCCGACTCAGAAGCGGGTAAGTTTTCCTTTGACTGCACAGTAAAGGCTCATCTTTTAAGAGGTCATTTTCTAGTCAAACTAAACACGAATGTTGACCAAATCGAGTTGGCACAGCGACTCTTGGGAATCCCTGTGCCTTCAATGACCTGAGACAAAGCAGGAGGCACGGACAGGCCTCCTCCCAGGTTATGGGTGGCTCTATGGGCAGCCTGAGTTTACTTAGCTCTGCGGCTCACAATTACTGAAATAACAACAAGTTGCTTTCTTCTTTTTTATCGCAAAGTCTCACGGGAAGCTTATTTTGCATACAGTGACTCAGAAAGCTGCCTGCTAAGCTGCACGTACTGTATGTCTGTCTGGAACAAGTCAGAGTAATTTGTCCTCTTGTTTACAGCAGCCTATTTATAACAGTACAGAGATGACCCAAGGATACACCAAGTCTCCCCTCCAAACACCCAGAAAGGGGTTTTTCACCCTCATCACAAAGCCACGAATACTATAGCTCCCTCAACTCCTCCTTCCAGTGAAGATGATCTCCAAGGGCAACAGGCAGCGGGGTGGGTTAGAACAGGCTTTGATGAAATACATCAGCAAGAACGTTTGTTGTGTCATGATCACAGCAAGAATCCACCTGCCCCAAGACGATACCAGGCCCAAAAGATGGAGGGCAAGCGTCCTTGAATACCTAAGGATTTGGTATCCACTGTTAATGTTTTCCCCAGCAATAAGCTGTTTGCAAAGGGTAATGTCCTGAAGGGTGCAGGCAGACGATTTGCGTCTTTCAGGATTTTGGTTAATGGCTTTCAATACTCAAAACTGTTAGAACAAGACCTATAAAGCCACAACCTTTCTCAGTCAGATGATTTCACCTCTTAACAGCCGCTTCAGAAAACACCGTATGTCACGTATGTAGAAGTGATAGGTGTGTAATGAATCATACATGTGTATTCTAAATTAATTTCTCACAGGAGTAGTTTTATTTGTCCTACATTAGCATCTCCTGCTGGCTAACATTTCACCCCAAGAATTAGACTAACAATTCTCCAACCTTCAAACAACTGCTTCTTCCCAGAAAAGGAAACAGGTTTCCCCCTCTCTGTTACAGATATAACAAGCCTCCTTAGAACGGCAGAAGCCTAAGGTCCAGTCTTTATCCAGAATTACGTCTTTACATTCATGTGTCATTTCTATTTTGTATTAGAAGAAAGGCAGTATCAGTGCTTTGGAAAAGAGAGCAGGTTTCTTAATCAGACATGTCATGCTTATTTTTGACCCTACTACTAGACTGAAATTACTGACTATATGGACACATTTCACATACTTCATATATAAACATGTATGTCTGCACAGACACACGCACACCAAACTCCAACAGTTATACATATTCATGCATGCATATGTGTAAACAACTATTTAATTTTATTTTTACATATGTATATTTACAAGCATGTTTGTATATATACTTATACATACATACATAGATTTACATACATAAATTGTAAGCATTTTACACTCAAAACACTTCCTAAAGTTTGAGCTGTCTCTTTTGTGATATATGAAGTATTTGGCTGAAGATGAAGGGACAAGGTCAATTACTCCTGTACTTACAAAAAAGAGACCCACCATGCCTAAGGCTTACCAAAATTATTCCTCTGTAATATATATATATCATTAAAGAACACAAAACCTTCTCCCTGCACCACCTTTCATTTGGGCTGTGCAGCACCACTTGGAAATGGAGGTTATGAATGTCCCAAGCTCATGTCAACAAAATTATCTGTATCATATCATGAATATGTTTGCCATTCCTACCACAGCACTCTCCCTAAGAGGAGCTCGAGCAGACACTGATTCTTCTGCCTTTGCTCACAAGCTTCTCCTCCACGTTGCAATTTCCAGTATCACAAGCTTCTTAACACTTACAAAGAACACAACGTCTTCCCCTGCTCCCTAATTATTTTTTCTTCTTTCTTTCCCTTATTAGATCTTAACAGTAGCATGAATTTTTTTCTTTCCCTAAATGTGGAATATCTGACCGTAAACTAAACTGGTCCAACATTCCTGAATGGCAATTTTGATTCCTGGAGCAATGACAAATACAAGGTGTGAATTTTGCAATTCATGATGACAAGTAATAAGAGAATTCTGTATCTAAGCAAGACAAATCCTTCCATTTTCAAAGGGGATATGAGAACAGGGTTAGAGGCAGCTTGTAAGGTCCTGAGAGATCAGCAACACCTATTTATAGCAGTACTATGTATAAAAAAGCCATATATGTAATTTTCATATTATTCTAAAATCTGTTTCCAGCTATCCCCTATCTCTAAGGCTGGTCATGAAGGATTGGTAGAGTTGACTGAACAAGTGATTCAGAATGGAAAAACGTACCCCTTTTTTATTTTTGGTACCCGTCTTAATTTTTTCAAATTATGTTGTTATTCAGTTGCATGAGCTGAACAGCCCAGCTAAATGGTATATATCCCTTTGGCAATATATGATGGATTCATTTTTTTACCATTTGTTATTTATACTGTGCGCCTGGTCATCTAAGTCATACGCTTCCTGTTTTTAACCGAATGACAAACTTTTCAAGCAGGAGGATAGATTCCAAATGATGCATAAGTACTCATAACCACAAAAGTCTTCACCTGAACATTCTGAATTGTTAATTAGGAGAGAAATATGGCAGAAAACCTCAGAATCCAGACAAGTATGTGCAGATGCCATTTTGTGGTGTTTTGCCAGGCCTAACATTAAAGACTCATAATACAAATAAGTTAAATAAGGGACTCCTAACATTTTTGTAAATGGTTTTACTTTACAAAGAATTGCACGTAATGAATTAAGAGAGTGATACAGAGTGGGATTAAGGCTTTGCAATATTCATATGGGAAGATTTATGTCACTAACTTATCGTAGACATTTTACTTTCAAGGAAAGTGATCCTCCCAAACTTCCAAGATGTTATGCCAGGCGTCAGACATTCTCCAGCCACATCACACCAGTGAGAACAGAAACCTTCCTACTAATTACTCAGTTTAGCCTGTGGCTGCATTTTGTTGTTTCCTGGCAATCGCACTTCAGGTCCTTCAGTCTTCTCCATCCAGAATAAGTGGGAGAGAAGTGGAAGTAACGAATCTGACTATGGGTTGAGAGCAACATACAGCGCTCGCTTCCCAGAGAAAAGAGCTCTACAGCAGTACGTGATGGCAGCAGCAGCAGGGAAGCGCATCCTGGAGTGCAGAGAGTTTAAATGATTACTCCTTGGCCTTCCAAGAAGAAGCCTTTGGGCTCAATTGTGCTGTAGTCCCGCAGCATTTCAGGCACAGGGCTGGCACACAGCTGCTTTCCCCAAAGCCCTTCGGACGTGGGGTGCAGGGTGTGGGCAGTGGGCATGGCAGCTGGTGCCCAGTAACACGGACAGAGCCGCCAGGAATGGGCGCACTGGGAGCAGCATCGCCAGGTCCTCAGGGCCGTGAGCGTGGGTCCTCTGAGTGACACACAGCTATCAGGCTCCTTTTCTTGCACCCAGTAACGTGCTGCCTGGCATTGTTGACAGCGGTGCTATCAGCCACCAGAGCTTGGAGGGAAAATGATGGAGAAAGATGTAGGAGATAAACTCCAAGCTGTCAACAATGATTTCTTCTGATGACGAGAGGCGCTGAAATCATATACCATTGACGTCAACAGAAGTTTGCGTGCACCTCAATATCCATCAGATTCCAGCACTCAGTTATGTGATTAATGCATTCTGATGAGTCACAAAACTAACCTCCTCCGTACAATCCTTTGAAAATTATACTTAAGACCGGGGGGAGAGCTGGACCTCACCACACATCTTATCAGCATCCTTTTATGACGGAAGAGCATTTTGTACAACCAAATCTACACTCCAGTGCTCTTACATTAGGTCTTACTCCACAGATCTGCATTCCCAACATTTATTTCCTTTCTAGACACTTAATCCAATCATGCAGCATCAGCTCATTGCAAGACCTGCAAAACACTGTGTCTCGTAAAATCCTTGTAGATGACTGAAGTGCTAGCATTCCTGTTTTACAAGGCTAGAAACTAAGGCCTGGACATGCCAAGTTACTTGCCAGGGCCACAGAAGAAACTAATAAGCAGAAATCTTTTCCAGTTCTTAGTTTCCACCAGGTTCTCAAATTCAACCTTCTCTCTCCTTCTAGGCCCTTTTAACCTTTTCTTTCATTTCCCCGCTATTCTACTCTAATACCCTCTACTACAATTCTCAGAAGGATTGATAACGCTCAGAGAAGTAATTTTTGATACTCAGGTGTTCTTTCAAAGGTAAAAAACTCAGGCATACTAACCTCTCAACTTCTGGAAGTCAAAAGGAGGATAAAGAAATTACAAGTTTCAGGTAAATTTCCCTTTGTAACCTGTAATATACATGTATATTTTGGGGGTGAAATTTGTGATACGCAGCACATGGCTTTGGAACTCAGCTACCTGAAACAGCTTTTCCTTCTGTGTCCACTTGTCGCCACTGAGATCAGCAGAGGCTACTGTGCTAAAAGTCCCGAGACTCAGGAAAACCTCATGCAGAGTTTTTAAATTTTTGACCCTACCTTCTCCCTTTGCTTCACTGAATTGCTTATAATTCCATGCCTCGTGCAAAGCTTGAGTCTAGTTTCTCTGTGGGCAGCACAGGCTATGATTTGTTACGGCAACATTTTCTGGGAATGTTAAGGAGAGATGCACACCTCTTCCTATTGCATTGTGTATTTCTGTTTCCCATTCCGGATGCTCAGAGCACTGGATATTTACAGGGTCTTTCATAAACATGAACTCCTTGACTACATGAAGATTCACTTTCACAGACCAGTTAGGAGCATGGCTATTCCCCAGTCCTGTATCTCCTTTCCTCTTTTCTCTGCCAGTATGTTCTACTGCTCCAGTCAGTCTTCAAGAGGTCTCAAGACAGTGTGTTTTCCCCTCAGCTCTACTGCCTTGTGCTCGATGGCACAGACTGTCACACACAGCTGAGATCACCCAAACCCCACAACTGAGTGACCTTGTACGCCAGAAACAACAGTAGACTGAGAACATCTCAGTCAGGTCTTGTAGAAAGTGAAGCGCATCTGGCAGCCGCAAACATCACTGCATCCCTAGCAAAGGCCTTACACAAAATGATGCTCCCTTGGTGCAAGAACCTTGTCTTTCCGTATTTCCTTATAACTTCAAGTGCAGCCTTAAAGCCAAATTGATAGCAAGTGAGAAGTAGGCTGAAGGCTTTTTTCCTGATGGAGACAAATACTGAATGCTAGCTACTTGCAATACCATGCTCACTGTGCTTTGGCATTTGGAGACATTCTTAAGCGTGGATTTCTTGGTTTCTATTGTTTGTATGTTCTGCCCCAATGCTATTTCAGTGTACATTTTAATGAGTGAATTTATTATATAGCTCACTGCACAAAAATTTCAGTTACTTTATTAAAAATTCCCCAGTACTGATTTTTGGATCAGATATTTCCTGCATGTATTTTGAATCCACTGTTGGTTATTGAGTAGCTTTTATCCTTTTTTTTTTGTTTGTTATTTTTTCTTTTTTTTTTTTTTGGTTCTGTCTGGGAATAAAGCTTAATGTGGGTCTGCCCTTGGTACTACTACCTTTTTTTCCTCCCCTGTATCCCAGACTACAGCATAGACCTCTCTTAAACCCAGTGAGACAAGATAAGCCTTTTCTGCCTGGCAGCATTTCAGAGACATTAAGTGTAAGAGAGAAGGTAAGTAATTCACCATGCCTCCCCGTTTCTGTAATGGGGGAGGACATCTTGATACATTTACAATACTCCTCTGGGGATATTTCATCAGTTATACCTAACTCTAATGGACAAGAATTGATTTGAACTTTCTACTTAGCACAGAGCTGTAAACAGCTTCACTCCAGGTTGCAGCAATGAACTGGTGTTTTGTAAAATTGAGAGAAATTTGGAAAACTTCTGCATTGGTCTATTAAGTAAGCTAGCAGCTGAATGATCCAGGGTTAAACTAACTCGTCTTTTGAATCTTAATGACAGAGACAACAATTATTAACCTAGATGACACTTTTTTTTGTTCTAACATCTCTCCTCCATTTTTGTCAGGGATTGGTATTTCAACTATTTCATTCACATTCAGTCAAGATCTGTCATATCAGGATACAGTTTGAGAAGATATTTTTATTGCCCTGTTTAATGTGTGATGCTTATTTTTGTAGTTCTCAGGGCAAAAGGTCCAGAGAACTCTTTGTCCTGCTGTAGTCATTAGATAATATTTGCTAATGTCTAAAGTCTATCAAAAACCAGTGTCTCAGGCTCTTGGGGTATTCCCCCCACCATCAACATTTTCTGTTGGTTGGTACCTTAGGCTGGTTTATTCCTGGGCATGAAAGCAAAATTCCATCATTTTTGAAAGTTTGGCATATACAGTATTATATCTGCCAAGGTTTGCAAAGTGAAAATACAGAGTTCTTCATAGCTCGGCTAGGGAGTAACTAAGCAGCTCCTGTTATCACATGCTGTTATTTTTTAATGCCTGTTGCATTAGAGATTATCTAGAAAGGTTGCAACTGGGGCAAATGATCACATCAGTAATCCATATTTCAAGATCCCTATTTCCAACATACCAATCATCATGGTGAGCCACAAAAACACTTCTGTAAAGCGTTAACACGATTCATTACAGATAATACCAACAGTCACAGAAAACAAATAAGCGAAGGAGCTATGTTTTATTTTAATGCTAAGGGTAGAAATCAGGCAAGCATAAGCAACAAAACCCAAAACAATGACCTTCCCAGTTCAGCCTTTTGTTCCTCTGAACAGCAGATGTCATTCTGCAAGACTGTTGTCTTGTGTTGAGGACAGAGAGAATTGTCTTTTTTATTTTTATTTTTTAAATCATAATCTGAGACTGGTGATGGAACAAGATACTGGCCTTGAAAGCTCTGCTATGGGGCCACAGAAGTGCCTCTAACACAGGCAGGGCAGAAGATGCCAGGTTTCAAAATCAAGCAGCTCTCTCTAGCTGCCACCACCATCTGACAACTTGAACAGGATCCCAACCTATTTTCAGCTGGTATTAACACCGAGAGCCTCATCCTCCCAGGCCTTTCTTATTTTGGTAGTCTCACTGACATCAGTGACACGGGCCCTCTGAGCAGGATCAGGCCTTTTGTTTTCAATTTTTCGAGTCCGCAAGAGATTACTGAAGATGTACCGAACCAAAATGGCAACAGGCAAGATGGGACCAAGACTAATGTAACTTTAATACCGTGAATGATCGGGATAAATGGTGAAAAACAGCCAATGTGCCTTCAGAAAGTTGCGAACCACAGTCCTGGCTGTGTAGCTTCTACAGCTCTGGTATTTTAAGAGAGAAAAGCTGTTAATTTCCTGCTGGTCCCTTGTTTGAGCAGAGTTTTTGACATTCATCCAGCACCAGTTTAAGGAGTTGGTAGCAAATACTAGGTGCAAGTCTAAATTTTACTCTCTGGTTTGTACTGGTGCTACAAACATGGCAAGAAGGAAACTGGACTACTGCTGTTAACAGGCTGTGTTCCCTTCTGCAGTTCATAAATAACTGATTAAATTGTGTATTTCCGTATTATGAGGGTTAGGTGAACCAATGTTGAATGCCAATATGTTTCTGCTTATTACTTTGGTGCTTTTGTTCTCTTAAAATTTTTTTAATAGTTCAATTTAATTTGATTTTATAACAAGAGGCACAGCTGTATTTTAAGTGTTTTCTAATGAGTTACTCTAAGGGACACATTTCTTGACCCAATACCTCAATTTAGCATCTTTCTTTAGACAAATTTGCAATTTGGGAATGGCAGAAGATGAAGAGAGAGAGGTGATAGCACAAAGGATTTCATGTGAACACTTCACATTCCAGCACATTTCAGGGAGAAACTGCTAAAAGGAACTGGCTCTTCTAATACAGTCCTTATCGTGAAACCACAAAGACAGACTGGACTGAATTACTAGCTTCTGTAGTGATAACATTTGCCCCATCTCTTCTATCCTCATGGATACCCTAGGAAATGGATCCTGAATGCAATACACAATGTTAGCTGCCAATTAACTGCTTCACAGACCAGCACCTAGCCAGCAGGGTGGTGGGAAGTGGCAGAACCTCCTGGCATTCGGTGCTTCAAAAGGTGCCCTTCCACACAGCCGACACCTGGGACACGAGGGATGGCCTGTTCAGGACTGGGGGCATTGGCCATTGAAGCACTCCGACATGGACAGATTCTTCCAAGCAAGTGGAAAGAGCAAGTGAAGACTAATCAGCCCACAAAAAATTGTTTATGGTTTTAAACTAAAATGGTAAACAGTTCACAAACTATCAAAACAAGGTCTGCTGACTTCACTGGTAAGGTGACTGCTTGGTCTTTCAATGTAATAGAGCCACCTTTGAATCTCCTTGTTTCTCCAGCTAATTTTAAGAACAAATTGCTTTTGGCTGGGAGCACCAACACCACCTTCTCCATTCCCTGAATTCTCTAGGATTCATATGCAACACGATCCCAGATGATACAACGCTATTTAAGTTTTTTAATTTTTCCAGACACCCTCCTTGAAAGTGGTCTAAAAACGGTCTTCATCAGCTGAAAATCATGAAGCTGAAATCTCCTCCAATATATACAATGATGACAAACGGAAAGAAATTCTTCACATCACAGTATTCCCGTCCTTAAATCCTTCCCCTCTTCTTTCATAGTGGGCCCATCTATTCCCCCTCAGACTCAAGCTGAGGTGCAGAACCTTCGTCTTCCTTTGTCTTCCTTCCTTCTCTTTGCTTTTCCAACACTGTTGCATCCTTTTTTCTGTAACTTTTATCTGAGATTCGTAAACCCTTCTTACGGCTCTGGGCTAGACTTGCGCTTAGTGAAAAGTATTTGTTTGGCTCGAACCACCTCTTACACCTCTGCCTACTTAGGCACCCTCACCCTCCTGCTTCCCTTCTTGCGCTCGGCAGTGCCATGTCTCCAGAACTTACTTCCCTGGTATGCTTAAAAAGCATTTGTGAACCTCTCAGTTTTGTCAGTTGAATTTTAGTTGTCCTTGAAATATCTTCTTTTTTCTCCTCACCCCGCTCTCACCTCCCTACCCCCCCCCCCCTTTTTTTTTTTTTAACCCCAAAATAAAATAGGCTACCATTATGTATCTGCTCTGGTATTCAGCAGCAGCAGAAGTGTTTCCGAAGCAATTCCCAAACACTACAGTATGTCCTGGGTCAAAGAGCAGTTCTTTAAAGACATGTTATAAATGAAAACGCTCTCTATAGTACATGCTATTTGCAACACACCAGAACTGCTTGACTTCTTCCTTCTAGCCATTCACTAATGAAAATATTAATATTTCTAATTTACCAAAATAAATGAATATCGGTGCAACTTCTAGTTTCTGGCAATATTCTCTCTCTTACTAAATCACAGGAAAGGAATGTACTGAAATGCAGTGTGATGAATTTATTTTCATGAAAACAGGGAGGAAGACAATGGATCTAGTAAGACAAGATGCCTAGACCTTTATACGCAACATCCTTGAAAACGTATCTCTTCCTATTCTATTTAAGAAATAAATTCTGCATTGAACTGGCTTAACACAAAGTGCTATAAACTTTGGAATTCAAACTAGATGATTACATTTTCAAATAATTCTTAGATACAAAACAATCTTACATATGGTTCCTAATCATGGACTCCAATATAATATTGCTAAAGGAAGGTGTAATTTTTACTGATCACCTCTCCAAAACTTTCCCCAAGTGGCAGCCCCCACATATCTATCCTGGTATTTTTCACTTGTGATTCTGGATGCATGCAACAATTGTCTGGGAAATATTGCAAGGTCCCTTTACACGGGGTGAATTGGGTAAAGACTCAAAATAAGTGGTGCCAATCCTTTATCCATCTGGTTTATGACTGTTCCAGATGGAAGGAAGCTATTAGAACATCACTTTTAACTCCCAGCAAAAGCGGAATATAGTCTCCAAATTAATGATTTACCATATGAGCGACCCAAGCTTCGTCAGAAGGCCAAGAAAGTACTTGGCCCACTAGAAAATGTTCAGATCCATCTCAAAATGGAAAAGACCAGATTAACGGTTCCTGAAGTCTAGTAGCAAAAGGAGCTAGGACAGCTTGACAATGCCTGACAAAAGCAGGGTGGAAATCAGCCCCTCCACTCTTACGCAAGTGAAAAAAGCAGGTCTGCTACCCCTGACATATTTTAGGACAACTGTGCTCTCCTGCGGCAGAGTTTCTAATCCAGTAATGCAGGTGCAGCCTTTGACATCCAGCTTTGCTTAAGAAAAGCTACCAACGTGAATTACTTTCATTTCCTCAACGCTATTTAAACGCTGAACCGTAACAATGTGCAACCAGTGTGGACCAGTGGCGCAATCCAGAAAGGAGGGAGGCAGAAGCTGGGGGGGTGACCAGTGGACCCCCAAGCTGCTGGGGCAGCTGAATGTCAGGGCAGGGCTCAGCACACAAAGGGCCGGATGAACAGGAGGAACCCAAAGCTTCGAGTGACACCTAAAGGCAGCTGGGATAATAGAGACCTTTAAAGAGGTCTTTGAAAGAGGAATGTGGAGCGGGGATAGCAAGGGGACAGGAAAGGCATCACTGAGGATTTTTCTGTTCGTTAAGGAAAGTAAAATACAGCCCTCGCTCATTATGGAGGCAGGCAGCCTCGCCAAGCTGATACATCTCATCAGCCTATTAATAAAGCTCTGCTCGAATCTAGTTTCACAAGGCAACCCATCGGAGCCTGTGCTTCCAGCGCCTGGTACAGACACAGGGCTATGGAAAATCTCACTCTCCGGAGAGACCTGAGTGAGGCAGTCTTTTTCATTAATACCAAGTCTGCACAATGAATCAACAACAGATTCAATAAGGCCAGGAAGAGCAAAAATAGAGCTTCTGACCAAATAAAAGACATGTAATGAGATCAGAGTGAATTTAATGGGAACCTCTATTCCATTGAATAGACAAGGTCCCAGACATCCTCCTTCCTGGGTCTCAGGAGCTAAGCCAATAGACTTCGAGTTGCATCATTAAGTTCAAAATCAGACGAACTGTAATTGAAATAAAAGTCTTATTTTTGGCTTGTTGATCAAAATGGAGCTCAGATGTGCCTGAGGGCATGATTTTCATCAGGACCTCAATGCAATCCTTGATTTCCCAAGCACTGCACCTGCAATGAATCATGGGCTCAACTAGTAGCATATTAATACCCAGTTACCTGGTGTGCAGGTGGAAATAGAAAATGCAATATTTAAATGCTTTAAAAGCACCTGCCATTTATAATGAACACAATTCTTTCCAGGCACAAAATTGCATCTTAACACACATAAGCCATTATTGAAAATCACGCCCGATGATTTTGAAGTAGTACATTCACATTTGTGCCTACATCTTGATAGCCTTTCATTTCCCCTCCCTCCAATAATTAGTCTAAAAGACCCTCTTCCTGACTAAACAAGTTAGTAAACTAGAATCTCCGTATCGTGATCAATGCAGATCCATTAAGAGTATCACAGAGCATGCATCAGCAGAGCGCCAGGCAGTGATTCTACACTGTAACTTGTAGTCAACAATCACTAGTTAAATCCACTAAAACCAGCACGTGGTCCCTCCTTAAATATGTAATACAGCAGGTGATGGAGAACTGAGAGAAATGAGAAATCTTGCTCTCCTGGGTGAAGGGACAGCCTGTCATCTGTCCAATTTTCCCCACACATGGGTAGGCAAGAAATACAAATTAGTATCCATTGTCCTAACATCTTGAAGCTTGGCCTCTAACTTAGTGTCACACACAGATTCAGCAAATCCTGTGGGATACTTTGGTACCTAGGCAGAAGAGAAGATAATTCGGGGGTTTGGTGATCTGGGGCAGACAAATGAAAGAAATAAATGGCTTCTTCGTTTCACTTGTTTCCTGCAGAAGAAAGCATCTGCATCAAAATGAGTTTAAACATAAGGGAATACATTTTCAATGTGTTGCACAGGGATTTAGCCACATGACTCCCATTGATGTTTATGGGAAATGAGTGGCTAAATCCCCATGTAATAGGTTGAAATTTTAGCCCAAGGAGACTGACTGTGGAGGAACTCGTCAAGGTCTTTGCTTACAAAAATTGTGAGCATATCAACCATTCTCAAATACCATCTCTCTTTACTGGCATATAATCAAGTGGACCCCTTGAAAGGGACCAGTGAAATTACCTCTATTAAAAGGTTACTGAAAACCTTTAAACTGCTCTACTAGTGAGTGCACGAACATGATCTGTGGGTGCAAGGGCATGTCAGAGGCTGACTTTTGTGTTGATCATGTCACTTTTACAAGCTGACGCTCTCCTGGAAGACAGAAATAGGGGTTATTGAATGATTTAATGCTGCAGACTTCAGCAACAAAAGGTTTCTAGCAGCATGGACATCCTGCTATAAAATGCATCAAGAAGAGCTTCTAACCATAGTTAGTCTCAGTAGGTTGCAAGAAAAGAAGGAAGATGCTAAATCCCTTGGCTTTTCTCCTGCCTTAAGGAGGATGGAGATAAGCGTCAGATTAAAGTGAGAGAATCTCTTCTGTTTTCCAATTACACAGATACAGGCCTACCACAAGCCAGAAAATTTTCAGTAGCCAAAATTTATGACCAAATCGGCTATACGAATATCAGATTAGGGGTTTAACCAGGAAATAGAAGTCTAATTCTTTCCTCAACCACATGACAGTTAGTTCTCAGGGTAAACTGGCAAAGGACTAGCCTTTTTCTGACTAAAACACATAGCCAGGCTAACAGCGGTCCTGTGAGAAAACTTTTATCCCTTCTGCAGCGATGCCAATGGAATTCTGGAGCCATTTTCCCTCCCACCCCTCCCGTCCCCTCCACAAAGAGCGTGTTACGGAGCTAGTAGGGACAAAAATGAAATGTTTTAACATAGCATGTGATTCGATTATATTCTATCATCCTAGTGCAAGTTCAAGTGCGGTAGTTAGAGAAAGCAGGTTCTTTACAGACATGCAGCCAGCAAAAAGATTGTTGCATTTCTGTAATATTTTAGATTTAGCCACTGAAAAAATCTCTTCCTGTAGAGGTTAGTCTTTGTGATTATTATATAGACTTGAGAAACCTCTGAAGGTTCTGATTATAGCAAAGGATTTTTTTTTTTTTTTGACAACTACAAACCATCAGTCAGTAGCATTCCATGAACCTACAGCAGTGCACACCTATTTTCCTTTGGCCGTCACACTACCATTTCAAAAGATAAACCGTGGTCCTCTGTGTGTTTCAACTCTGAAATACTGTATATGTGAAAATTAATCTGGCAGACTCTTCTGAAATCGCAGGCTTCTGGGATGAGCAAATGGGTACAGTTTTCTTTTAACTGTTTTTTGAACCCCATGTGTTGAGAGAAAACAACAGAATGGAAATTGCTCATCAAAATGTTAACTTGTGGCACGGCAGAGCCCCAAAGCAGGTGTGTGGCACGCCGTTCCCTCCGCTGACATGCCTACCACATGGCACCCAGTTCTGCCACCTCCAGCCCTTCCTCTTGGAATCCCTCCTCCTGCAAACGCTGAAATGTGGCTTGACACCGAGTCTAGCACAGCGGCAACGTGACCTTTCAGAAAGCAGGCGGTTTGGGAAAACCTTCATTTAGGATAATCCGTCACCAAATAATCCTTTGGATTATCTGTAGCAACCACAGTTCTGCCAACCCAAATCTAACTGTATTTCAGCTAATGCTTCTGCTATTACGAGCGTATCTAGTCAGAAAAATAATATGATCTTGCTAATTCAAGCTAACAGCTAGGATGCTGACCTATCACAAATAACTGAATTTTTCAAATTAACAAACACTTGAACAGACAATACAAAATATAAATAAATAAAGGATAAGGCATCACAGAGCATACTTTGTTCATTTATTTTGACAACTGCTTAGGTTTAATTTGTGGAAATACTTTACACTGTACAAGTAAATGTGCTGTGATGAACTTTCTAAAAAT
Organism: Falco naumanni; assembly: GCF_017639655.2. Taxonomy (NCBI): domain Eukaryota; kingdom Metazoa; phylum Chordata; class Aves; order Falconiformes; family Falconidae; genus Falco; species Falco naumanni. The sequence goes on along the minus strand of NC_054058.1, from coordinate 6,368,446 downwards.
AATGAAGGCTTCATCATCTTTGAATGAATGCCTATCCCTGTAGCTTGTAGATGGAACTGAAAGCTACTAATAGAGAATTTACCCTGCAAAGGTGACTGAGATTCTCAGAGAAAATATAGGAGAAGAAACATCCTTTTTGACTTGATCTTCACTCTTCACAGTGTTCCACATACTTGCACGTTACAGACTGCAAGAAGCCAAAACCTTATTATTATTATTATTATGTCTCCTGGATCCTTTAGCCCTCTGTTAAACCTCCGTGAAAGATCACTCAGATGTCCCCAAAATGTCTAATGACAAACACAGTATTGTGTCCTGGTCTCCAGTACCAGGAGAGCAGGTACTAGTGCCTTGTCTAGGGTGTCGCCAGACTTCCACAGGGGTCTCAATCTGGTATGCTAAATTTCAGATACCTGCTCAAAACCAGGTTTCAGATAAAGAGACAGATTTGAAATAAAACTGCCCACGGGCCTAGAATAAAAGTTCACTTGCTCCGAAATCCCACATTTCTAAAGATACTACCTGGAATTTTAGAAGTCACTTTTGAAATATGAGCTTAAGAGTATGTAATGTTTATCTTCGCAATCTTTTTTCCCCTCTCTTAAAATGCAGGAAAATGTTGTTTTTCTAATGCATTAAGACAAATGTCACTCCATAAACTAGAAGCAAGACTTTTCTTCCAGCTGCATTTTCGCCTTTTTCTCCTACAAAATATGAGTGCATAGGATACCTTATTAGTGTTAGTTGAAAAGAAGCTATCGAGCCTGTGCTATGTGGGTATTTGTCTCAGGGTTTAATCTATCACTCCCTTCCTGTGCAAAGCACCAACTATCAGTTCACCAGTTTTGTTATTGCATTTGTTCAGCACAGCCCGGAGGTGCTGCAGGTCACCCTGCTGCTCTCTTCTGGGAGAGCACATGAAGTCCTAACAAACACACTTCTCTGTAGGATCCAAGGGCATCTGCATCCCCACCCAGGGAACGCATCTTCCCTTCACTTCTGCTTTCACGCAACACTGGTTCCCCATGGGTTTACATTTCCTTTTCCCAGCTAGAGAGAGTCCAATAAACACCTGTAACAGGGAACTTCAGAGGTTTCAGAACAGAACAAAATCTCCCTGTGAAAAGGTAATGGCACAAAGGAATTTTAAGAAAATCCTGATAATGCCAAGTGAGTTACCAGCCTGCAGAAAAGTCTGTGGGCTCCAGCAGCCTTTCTTTGGTGGCCCTGGTATATCTGCTGAATTCAAGTTTTCTCTTAGAAATGGCAGTATGAACAACTGCTGTTTCAGGTGGCGAAGAAGAGCTGCCACGCCAGAGCACGCACGCATGGCACTCTTTCCAAATCTTCAAGAAAAAAAGAGACTGGAGCAAAAATCCTCACGGATTCTGTCCTTAAAGAAATGTGAACTCTCAACTATTTCGGCTGCTGGGTTCCCGCAGCTGCTGTTTATTCCTTTCACCCACAGAGCGAACGTTGAAGAACAAAAGGCTGAGGACGGGGTATTGCAAGTGAGCTGGCGCGAGTCAAAGAATGACACTGAACGTAAATAGACTAGAAATGAAGAGAGAAGTTGGTAGTACACGTTATGCTGACGGTACATTTATTTACCACACTACAGGGCTGACTGAACAGGCAACAGTCATGGGAAGCATCTATTGACTGGCTGGGCTGGAGGAAGGTGGAGGGCTTGACCAAAACGGTTGCACAAAGCGTTCCTAATAAAATATAATGCAGCAGTAACCATCATTACCATATTTATTACAGAGTTAGTGTAGTTTACTGCTCAGGTGTGACACAGTATTCAGAGGTGAAAAAGGGGCAGCTCTTGCTGTGTGGACAGCATTGATGTGATTTTCAGGCTTGTGATTTTCCTGTGGCCAGAGAGGTAAATAATTCACAGACGTAGTCTGATCTCAGCCATGGGATGGCAAAGGGAGAACCAAGTCATAGCTCCGCAGATACTCAGTTGCTCCACTGGCAGCCTCAGTCTTTCCTTTCTTCTCAGGATGGAATTTATTATCATAGCTCTGTGCTCTGACTTCATTCTGAGTGGCTGAATTTGTGTCCAAATATCTCTTTGCTGGCTGCTTAGGCTAGGTGGGGGGTACTGTCCCAAAGGATCATGCTGTTTGAGGACAATAAACAGCTCTAAAAATTCATTATTTTTCTTTAACTCCCACCTCCTCATTATCATTTTGCAGTGGTAAATACAAAGTGTGGATAAGCAGTGAAAACAGAAGACGTGAAGTAGCCATGACAAAACACACAAGCATTAAAGTGACACCTCCTGCCTTCCTGACTTGGAGCTGAAGTTACCCGACATGCTCGGAATCACAAATCTGAAAAGCAGAAGCACTTTCAGCAAAACAGTGATTTGATCCTTTTTAAAGATTATTCATAGCCTACATTGCACTGGAGAACCTAAGCCTGCAGGAGTTGTTGGGACACATGCTGTGTGGCTTTCCAGATGGATACCAACCTCATACTATCAGCTGAGCTGCATTAAATGCTGTTTGATGCCCTGTGGTCTAACAGCATGACTTCTTGGGGTATGCAATGAGGATCAAACTGTATCTAAGTTTGGTGGGCAGAACCTTCCTGGTGCAAAGCTCACTCACACCCTCAACATTATCGAGGCAAAGCTCAAGAAGCTTTTCTTCACTGTGATGGTTTTAAGAGAGAGATGTGTCCTTAGAGAAAATTCTGGAGTGAAAATGCCCGAGTATTATTCAGTATTTTCCTGAAATTTTCCAGTGCTGCTCTTATTTAGGATTAAGATCTACTTTATTTTGTTGTACCAACAAACAAACAACAAAACCAACCCCAAAGCATTTAGTCTAAATCCACTGGAGTTTTATTGCACTACTGCTTAAGTGGGAACAGACCTCAAATGCTACTTCTCCTTTCTGAAAGCAGAAGACCTTAGCACTTGAGCTCAGAAGCTTGACCATTAATTGTTTGTATTGCAGAGCCCATGACATACTTAAGTAGCTGAGCACAACAATAAACACAATAGCCAGTTCATTAAATCATTCTTTGTTAAGACTTTCCAAGGCTTTGGGCTTAAGCCTCTTAAAATTGAAATCATTATGCTATTTTTTTAAACAAATGAGCAAACATAACTCACACAAAAAGGGGAAAGCACAACACAGTCTTTGATGTATGCATCATCGCTGTGATGCCTCACTGAGATTAAACTATATGTCTAACACCGCTAAGAGGTTTCAGCAGCTCTTTCCAAGGAGAAGCTGAAATCAGGAAGGGCTATAAAGTGCTGCCGTTGCTGTCACCTCTCCTGCAACAGCTTTCCTTGGCCTGTCACATCACGAGGGACTATCAATAAACTTTGTAGAGCAGTGTTTGCGGTCCCTCTTGTGTCTGTATGATCCTGTCAAAACCTTGACATGTTGACACCCCCTGCCAGGCTCTGAGGATGACTGGAGATGACAAAAGGTGGAAGCAGGAATGGAAGCTTGCCGCCTTGTGCCAGTTTGTTCTTTTGATGCCATGTGCTAATATTGCAACTTAGAAAAATAGACCTGAACCATCCACAGCCTTGCAGGTATTAAGCAGACATTTTACACAAGGCTATTTAGATAAGGCTAAAATATCTTAATAAAATGCTGCTGTGATGAGCACACAGAAATATGCTCCTTTTTAAAGAAAATTGCAGTCCTCACCCTTTCTTTTGCCACACAGCTCTGGCTGCCTGCAGCTTGTTTCTCCTCTCCATGCCAGCATTGCAGCCGCACTGCAAAAGAACTCTCTTTTTCTTTCTCCTTAAAACAATCCTGCACCTTTTCTCACATCCTATGTCACAGGCAGAACCTCTGCCTTTCCCTTCCTGTAAATACCTTTAGTATGTGAATTCCCACACTATTAGCATGAGAACACTTTCTAAGGAAAGCAGAAGAGAGATGCAGAGCTGAGCAAAAGACTTAAAAGCAGAAAATGCCATCTTTCTTCCCGGCTGTTGCTACTATCTACTTTTTCCCTGCCCTCAGCTGTGTTGGTTATGATGTTTGGTGTCGGGGCCATACTGGACTAAGAGGAGCTTCTGGTGGGAGCCGAGTGCTCCCTGCTCCTGATGGGGTTAATGTAAGCTGCTGCCAGCACCCAGTTCCATTCTGGGGTTGTCCCCTAGGCTGTAAAGCCAGTTTAGGGCTGGGAAGCATTGCTTACGGTTTGTGAAGTGACACGTTCCTCTTTGGGAATACCAAATACAAACAATAACGGGTATATTCAACATCCTATTCGATCAGACCATTAAATCGCTTCCTTGCAGTTTTTACCATTTCTTAAAATCGCTGCCACTATGAAATTTCAGACAAAGCTCACGCTGATATGGAAGTTACAGAATGGTGGCTTGGCAGAGGACTCCTGCTGTGTGGCGTACCAGCTTCCAAGGCAGATCTCCTGAGAACAGGATGGTGGAGAAAAGAGGGGGAGGTAGGGGGCAGGGGGAGGGGGGAGAAGGAGGCAAAGCCCATCTTCCTTTTCCCCACGGCAGGTACCTCAGCCTGAGCTTGCAAACTACCTGCCTAGGACAGCTGTGGCCTCAGGTCTAAGACTAAGCTTGCCTTTCTGTGCAGACACAAAGCATGTACAGCTTTAAAAAAAAATGCATAAATGAATTGAGAGTTAAAAACTACTAGAGAATACTCCCTGGGATTATCTGTACTATCAAGACAGGAAAACTTTGCAGATGCTACTGTCTCTCTAGAGGAATAAATGCTTGCATTTTAATATTCTCAGCAGCTGGTTCCTGTTGAATGCCATCAGGATGATTCAGCCACCCACCAGGAACACCAGTAGCAAGTGCACACACACAGAAATCTGCAAAACTTTCTGCTCCTGATGCCAACGCTGCTACTTTGGCAGAGCCTGATCTGTATTAGCTATTCTTCATTACTACCAGTAGCAGGTTTAACTTCATCCTCAGATGGTGAAAGAAAACACCTAGTCCCTGGTACTGCCCTAATCAATCCAACCATCTGCCTCCTATCACTAGTGCTTCCCACAATCCACATCTTTAGCAGCTTACTCTGTGGTTACCTCATTCACCTTCAGCCTCACCACAAGTAACATATCTCGCCTGTGAGCTTGTCTCTTCAAAGTGATGCTTCAAGCAGTCTGATGTCCTTCCCCCTGTGGTGGTCAACATCTGATGAAAGGGACATCACCTTATAGCACTCTTGGTTTCTACAGGAGACTCAAATGTGATAGATTACTTCCTCACCCCAGCTGATGATCAATTTATGTCTAAAAATATGAGGTCTGCTCTCTCTCCCCATTTAAAAAAAAAATCAACCTCAGTGACGTTCTGTCTGTGGTCTGTGGACCACTTCCAGGTGTTTTATGGAGGCTGATCTGTCTAGCAGCAATAATGAAGCATTTACTTTTCCTCAAGTAGCAGTGCTTCCTGACAGTTGTTGACCAGGTCAAATCACTCAAGGTTTCCTCTGATCCTACTGGGACACATTTTTGCCTCTCCTATGTCTGGCATTTCTTGGAAACAGACTAAACTGTGATGCCAATCTGCAGAACCCTACCTGGAGAGGCCAAAACTACAGAAGACAGAACAAAACAGCCCAGTCACAGAGACTGGGGGACCAGTGCCTATAGATCCCATATTAGGGTGTCTTCCAATTCTAATTCATGTGATGACTGACAGGCTGAGAGTGAAAATAAACAGCTCAAATGCAAAAAGGTGGGTGACAAAGAAGCTGCACCTGTCTGGTCAATAACGCCCACTGAAGTTTTCCTCCTTAATACTACTGCCATTTCATTTGGCTCAATACAAAAGGTGCTACAGGTGGACAGCAACACATCATCAATATCTATTCTAAAATGATGGGTCTTACTTCCATTATCACACAGTGTCCTAATTTCACCATTATTCAGTGTTTTGAAAAAAAAAAAAAAAAAAGCACATCTTCAACATGGAGATAAACGTTATCTCAGACCATGCCAGCAGCGTTGGCCTTTCAGCAAGAACAGCCATACATATAGGTAACTCCTCAAGTAATCTCTCAAACAAATGAAAGAAATTTAGGTTTATTACCTGTGGCAAGTTGTCCTAATGTGGAAAACAAGCCAAAATAGAGAACTCAGAGATTGTGCATTGAATAAGTGACAGAAACATTATGAACACAAGTGTTCTCATGTCAGATCCCTGATGTACCCATATAGCTTGTGACACCTACTGCTGACTGCAATGATATTCACCCTGATTAGAAGTGATGCTATCATATTCCTTACTTGCTTCGCAAGGAGTATCTTCAAAAAACTGTGTCATTTCCAGAATCCAGAGTGGTCCCTACCATGATCTCACCTTAAATCAACAAAGTTACGAAGCCGCCACTTGCTCATTCTAATGAGTGAAACATTTAAGTGCCATTCAGAGCCAGCCAGGAGTCTGCATGAATATGGAAGAGAGAGGCAGGAGGGCAGCAGAAAGTGAGAGAATAATCTTATATACTGAATTAAAAATGAAAAAAAAAAAATGGAAATTTTAACTGCTTTCACTGTTTTCTGTTATTTCATCTCACGTAAAAAGGGAGAATTAAAATTCACAGAAATAAAAATCACTGAAAAACGGGGAGTTATTTTTAATTAAACAATAAAACCAGTGCTTTGCACTTTATTTCTGCCTTGAAAAAAAAGAATGAGATGAAGAGGAGAGCGAACATTTTCATTTCTTCTACTTTTCTTTTTTTTTTGCAATCAATAATGAGGTTTTTTGACCAGTTCTTCCAGTAAGCTATCTCATTGGATGCGATGTGGCAACAAGGATCTGTTACCCATTGTGGTTTCAGGGCTGAGAATGGATTGGATTGTCTTCTCTGTTATTTTAGCCCCAAAGTATATTTTAAATAGCCTTAAAGAGAATGAAAATTCTTCTCATACCAGCGACAGGGAGAAATGGCTTTAGAAATGACTTTCATGTTTCCAACAGTTTTTGCTTTTTTCTCCTTCCGAGTAAATATTTTTTTTCTTTGCTTGCACAAATGCAAGGGGATAGCCTTGTTTGAAAGATGTCGGAATACAACACTCGGTGATCCATCAATCAACAAGAATACCCGAAATGTGTTTCCAGTAAGCAGTGAGTGTCGTGGAGTTTACTTCCACACACTTCATTCATGTCGTAGACAAGTCTGCCATACAAAGCCAGTTTGAAGGGCTGGCATTTTCTTTTTTTTTTTTTTTTTTTTCTTTTCTGTTTTCTCATCTTAAAAGCACGTATCTTCTTAAAAGCTAGTCTGACTGGTCCGGACTGGCACCATGAGTCCTTGGCCTACAATGGCAACTCAGAGATTGTCTTCTATCTTATCTTATATATGTATATTTTCCCAGATCGGTTAGGACTAGGCTTGTGTTTTGAAAAGAAAATCAAAGTCTTCAGAAAAGTATTTTTTCTTTCTTAACAGAAACCAACCAGAATTTTACTTTGGCCAAAGGATTTTATCAAGATTTAAGAGGTAAGAACACTAATACCTTCAAAGCATGAAGAACTCATTACACTCACACTCCGTGCCCTTGCAGCACCAGTGACAAGCACTATCAAGAGTTATTCCACAGGTACGGGAAGACAGGAGAGACATGACGCAACACGTGGGGTGAAGATGCAAGGATTCTTCATACTGAACTGTGTGAAACCCAAAGACAAAGCCAACCTTGCTGCCTGCGCCTAACGATTCCATAGTGTTCCACCGGCCACGCTGACCCCATCGTCTCAGCTGCCCCCCAGATAGGAAACCACTGGCTGCTTTTAGAGTTGTTTGGAGTAACGTGAAGCCGGGGAGTTCAGTGACCGGTCCCAGGCTGCACGGTGAGCGGGCAGCGGGTGAGGAACATGTCCAAATCGCGATGTCCCAGCCACCGGAGCAAAGGGAGGTACCGCTCCAGAGAGGGCTGGAAGAGAAACAACTTGCAAAAACTAATAGTACACTTACCCTAAGAAAGTTTTACCCTTTTCTTTGTTCTTTTGTTGGTAGGGGGGGAAAAAAAAAAAGCAAGCTATGTGTGTCAGAAGAGCTTTCTCTCGCCTAATTAGGCCTCCCTTTCGTTATGCCCTGAACATTGGAGTTTTAATCCTGAGCACAGAGGGGCCTTGGGCAGAAAATTTGCCCAGTCTTTTTCACAAAGTCTGAATGTGTTCAGACCTTTCAAAACTGTACCAGCCCCTCTATAACCTTCAGATTAAGCAGTACATTTTCAAAGCCGTAATGAGCTAAGCCCGCTGGCCTCCTCTGAGATAGGAAACTACCCACTGCTTGAGAACCCTAGTCCATAGTACCCAAGGTGAATTACTGCTACTTTTTGTTACATTCTTAACATAATCTGATATTTCCCCATTTGTTCTGACCTTATTGACCACTGCAGACTACATTTGTTTCTCTTTTCTGTCTAACAGCTTTACAATGCTTCTCTTTTCAGGCTACTTTCTGTGCCTATTCTCAAGACCTTTTCTCTCATATTCCCACCTCTTTCCTTCTTTATAACTGGATGTTTGCCTTCACCCGCGTATTTCTTTCGTTTCTGTTTCATCTACTTGGGAAGAAAAAGAAGCCCACTGCTTCTGCATAGCGCTTCTCTTCTCTACTCACCCGTCTCTTCTGCCGCCACTAATTCCTCACATCTCACTTCAAGTTCCACTAGTCACCTTCCCATACCTTCAAACTGCACTCTGGGTGTCAAAAATTCACTATCAATCAGCCAGAGCAGCAAAGTTTACTAACACCAAACACGGGGAGAAGATTTCTGACAGTAGAGGGCTCCTTAATACATCAGACAAAGGCACAGCTGAAGTTAGTCAAATTCAGATTCTGAAGAAGTGAAATGGACTTTTAAACCTTCAGAATAATTGTCTGAAAGATGTGGGCATTCCGTTCCTTAAAGGCTTTAAGATTACCTGTCTTTCTGAAAGGTATGTTCTAGCTCACCAGAAGGTAAGAGCTTGAAGAAATCCAGCAGGCTTCACCACCCGAAGGACACTAGACAGGGCTACCAGCAGGGTCCTTGCTGCGTCACCATCTTCAGAGATGAAAAGGCACCAGCACCTAACCTGTCTCTGACTCTGCTTGGCAGTCTCCCCTGTTGTTCCAACCCCTAGTAGATGTTGCAGAGTTTGGGACAAGTCCTTCCCATTTCAGCTACAAGGATATTTCTCCCTCTTTGCAGGGGTTACCCCTTCCCACGCTGGGGCTCCATGGCTGCCTTAAAAATGGTGATCATGAGGATCTAAACGAACGTATTCCCCTACCACCCATCTGTGCACAGAGGCAGAAACAGAGCAACTTTCATTTTTCAAGAGCCTTTTCTCATTTTACAGCTCCAGTCCCTGCCCCAGCTCCTGCTCTGGGCTTTTCCAGGCTGCCTCCAATAAAACTGACCTAGTTCTCCTTGGCTCACTGAGGTCCCCAGAAGCATCACTGAGAGCTCAAGATTAATACATTTTTTCCTACCACATGTTCGAAGGACTTTAGCAGCCACCAAGCTGTTAGGCCCAAGACACATGAAGTTATCAATGACTCAATTTACATTAAATTAACATTTGGAAATTTATCTTCTTAATCATATCTATGAGAATATACAGTCGTGTCTTAACTGTGGTACAACTGACAGATAAGGAACCAACCAGCATTGCATACGTGGACTTTTCAAGGTCTGTTTAAATTCAGTCTAAACTGTGGGTTTATGGCATTGCAAAAATTTACTGAAAAAACATGAGTTAATATTTGTCCAGTCCTTTCACATGAGAAGTGCTGTTACTGTTGTCAAAAAGTCTACTGTGGGCTTAAGTAGCTGCGAGAATGCAAAACAGTTTAAAATGTGAATAGCTTTCGTAACTAACAGCAAGTAGGCAATGTAACAGATGGCGACTCACATGAAAGATAAACCACATCTTAATAACAATAACTCACATTCAGAGGGGCAGTGTTTCCCACCTACCGCTTACAGCATGGGACTGGGATCCAGGTTTCCCAGGTTATCCTCCTGGCACTGCACTGACTTGCTGTGTGAACTTAGGAAAGTCACTCAAAATTTTCTGCGCCTCAGTTTCCTCAACTGAAAAATAGAGATGGCTCTTAGAAAAACCACCAGACCGCTGCGGGGAAGAGACCCAAGCTGTTAGTTTCGATCACAAGCATTCTGAGAGAAACGAAGGTATGGAAGAGCAGTGTTTGCTGGTGCCATTCTTCAGTCATTGATCAAATTGCAAAGTGGTTACTCCACTCCACACCGAGTTACTACTGCCAACCCCTGAGCGAGAGGCGGCAGCTGCTTCACCACGCTCCGTACCCTGACGGTGCGGGTCTGGCCAGGGAGCACTGCCCGACGCAACCGACACTTCAGAGGGAATTCAAGGAGGCCAAATACAATTACCTTCGCTGAAATTCAGCCAGGGCATTATGCAACCTTTAACAGGGGTCTGAATCTCTATTTTACATCTCCGACAAAAAGGAGCACCTACAGCTCTCCAGGTTTCTGTCATCGTTAGTTGGCACGTTACTTCGTTTTGATCAGAAACAAGATTGCTTCTCACTCGCTGACTTTGCTTTGTGCAGCTCTACAGAGTTTCACAAAGGTCCTCCAAAGCAAGCACCAGAACAGTCTTATGCTGTCTGACATGAGAATAATACAAAATGAACAGGCTGCAAATAAATGTTCCCCTTTGCTTTCCACTAGATCAACTTTTTTTTTTTTTTTTTTTAAGAGTGAGTGAATTTTTAACTGTATGAGTAGCAGAGACTCTACTCGGAGAGGGTCCATTTTTCCTATGATTTCCAGAGACTTCCCCCTAACTTTGTCGAGAATTTCATGGAAAAAAAAACAAGTTACAGAATTGGACCGGAAGAGAAAAATTGCTTACAGAGAGAAGATTCCTTGCAGGGTACATCCTGGTGCTTCAGCAATGCACAGGCGATGGCCCAAGCTAAAGCTCAAAACCAACTTGCTGGCTTGGCTTGTCCGTGGGGAAGGCTGCCTCAGATCAGCTCTGTCTTGCTCTCTCCAGCCGTATAGGGTTATGGTGGCATTGGTAATTTTCTGCAGCTTCTGAAGATTGTGGGGATATAACAAGCCAAAAACCCCCCAGAAGTCACAAATAAAACATATATTCGTATATGTATAAAAATATATAAAAAGAACAGCTGACCTCACTGAAGACGACTCTGGCATCTTCCTACACAGAGTTTTCACTGGTATTTCCTGATTCTCCAGCCAAAGAAATCATCACTAAACCCTTTTTTTCTGGGAGGAGGGAACAAAAATTATTTCTCACGCTAGCTCTTTAGGCTTTATGGGATATGTAGTTGAGATTAACAGGTCAAAGAGGTTTAGGAGTCCTATTCAGAGCACTGCCTACAGAATATTCTATGTAACCAACTTCACTGCTCTCCAGATGGTAAAAACTGAAAAGGCCATCTGAGCAAAAATCAAGTTTTAGAAAGTGCCATGAGAAATTTTACCCAGAGGATGTGGATCCTTCTTGTGCTGGTTTTGGTGGAAACAGAATTACTCTGGTTCATTAATTATATTTTCAAAAAATCTTCAGTTCATACAAAGAAATGTCTGGAAATTCCATGTTGTTATTTTCAAAAGTGATGAGCTCAAATCACAAAATGTGGATCTGGATGCCTAATAGTGCCAGAAGTTCAGGAGAGTTTGGACTGACGAGGCTGGCTCAGGCAAGTGTTGAGTGTTTTCCCAGGATTTGTTGAAGGCCAATATAAGGGTTTCAAAGAGGAGAAAGGCATGTGCAACATGGCAGAGTTACAAAAAAAATCGTTTGGAATTTCCTGGGTTTTGCGAGATTAAAATTGTAAGTCTAATTAGTTTAAGGAAATTAGCTTTTTATAATTTTCATTTTGTATTGAAGAAACATGAAAAATTAAAAATAGAATGAGAATGGAAAAATTAATGGGTTTCAGTAATTAGTTAATCAGAAAATGCTCCTGTCTTAGTGTGACTGCCCAACACACATTTAAAAAAAAAAAAAAAAATAAAAAGAAAAAAGTAACCATGACTTTCCTCATACTTTCCAAAATAATATAAGTTTCACCTCTGAGCTTGGAACAACTGCTTGACATTGCAACTCGGCTCATTTTTTAGTGGTAAGCCACTGAAATCGGTGTTTAGGTTGAAATACCATCTCACCATAACATTAATACATGCATCCTGGCAAAAATAAACCAGAATTTGTTCCTCCTAATGGCCACATCACATTTACATGAGCTGCACACACCAATGAAATGTTAAATGGAAGGGAAACCTCTTCTGAGAGCAGACCTTTTCACCAAGTACTGAACTGGGGATCTCTGACATCTGAAAGCAGCAGGACAACTTATTATGCTGTAGGAAAATGCATTTCTCTTGACAGTGGTGGTCCAGTCTGAGGCCCCACAAGCCACACACTGGTGCACTAAAGAGACATGTGTTAGACAAGCTGTTTTGTCCCTTGGCTATCACCCTTCCGAGTGCTGAATAGATCCGGATTGGGCTGGCTTAGAAAAAAAGTCAGATGAAAGCAGTGAAGTTAAGCCAAGTCAAAACACAACTTTGGTGCAATTCCACCAAGTCCAAGTTATGCTAACAAAACTTCAGCAGCGACGAGCCTGGCCCTCTCTGCCCAGCCCAGAGCCACTTTCAGACATTAGCTGCAGCGCCTGGCTTTCAGCTTTCCACCGCTCTTCACTATATTTATTTAATGAGGTAGCTAAATATGTATTTTATCATTATTTGAGCTTATAATAACTTTGACATAGAATAATCTACATTGCAGAGATGAAGTCGAAGAAGTTTGAAGAGAACAGGGTTTTTTCTTTACATAAAGATGCAGAGCAACAATCACTGAAATGGCCAAAAACTTGAAAGAAGCCTTCTACCTTGCACTTACATAGCTCTCAAACTTCAGCCTGACCGTTTTGCTGTTTACTGATTGTCAAGTCAAATAAATTCACGGGCGGCTACTAGAACGCGCTCGCAAATAAATACCCACAGCTAGGACTGCTCAGAGCACCGGAGCGTGCGTAGAGTAACAGGGAACATCATGTACCGTGCATAAACAGCACGCAATTTTAAAACGCTCATAACACTTATTTCAAAACCAAATTTCTTCCAACAGTCTGTAACTCCTTCCTCAGGACCACGAATGTGCCTAAGCACAAAAGGTTAAAGCAAAGCCGGTTCCAAGCTGCTAGAGGAAGAGAGAAAAGGGAAGAAGCCTCAAAACTTCGTCACTGGTCCAAGTGTCTCTTACTCCTCATTGAGGCGACTTGGTAAAAAGTAACAAAAAGAAACGGTCTGCTGTGAAGAGCGAAGAAGAAATATCGGTATTTTTCTGGAGGAACTAGAGGAATATAGAAATAAAGTTTCAGACTGCAGGAGTTATCTCAACTCGGCTCTAGCATCTCCACCACAGCGAGCGTGCCCTGCGTGCTCCAGAGGGATGCCGTGCTGTGCAAGGACACGTTCTGGGGCATCTGGTTTCCATCACTGATTCAAAGGGATCCCCCCAAATCCTGATGTTCTAGCTCTGTTTTTCATTAACCCTTTTTCAGGAAAACCTGCACAGCCTTCAGTGGGAAGGTGTCTCAGTCAGGTGAGAAATAAGAACCACCAGCACCTAGCAGGGCGACCTCGATGTGCTTTAACACACCTACAGTATGGCTCAAACACAGTTGTTTCTGGATTCGTAACAAAAACCCCGCTGGTCTGTGTTTGCCTCACCGGACTGCTTTTGTACCCTGGACTAAGTATACGCCAGAGAGGAAATGCTAAGACTTACAGATCTTCAGCTACGTTAATAGGAAGATCAGCACAAAACGTACATAAATCGCGTATACAAAATAGTGCCGTGGCTTCCCCTGGAGCGTGGCGATCGGCCCGCACGCAGCCAGCTGCTGAACGGTGCAACTTGGGGGAATGACCGACCAGCCAAAGCATCTACCTCTGGTGGAAAGTGTCAGTAACTCCTTTGTGCCTCTACAGTGCAAACAGGCTTTGATGATCTTATCAAATTCAGATGAAAAAAACACTGAGTCCCACAAAAATACAGCAGTAATTACAAAGGCAGCAAAGTTGTGTAAAAAGCTCATTTTCTGGTTTGCTTGCCAAAGTATATTACAATTCAGGTTGCACAAAACCGAAGCAAACAAACAAAACCCCAAACACTTTAAATTCCTCCAAAACCCCCTAAATCTCCCTCCTTCAAACCCCTCTCATTTTGGAACGTTTTTAAGGATTTCCCTCCCCTTTTCCTTTAAAAGTCAATTCTTAACAATTGTCAAAATAAATCCTCAGTTCAAAAACAGAAATGAAAACACTGCGTTGGAAAAGTATCAAAACAAAACATTACCTCTCTTTTGGAAAGACAGACCCTTTTTCTTGCAACGATTTAATACATTTGCTAGCAATTCATTGCTTCTGTTGACGTGACTTTGCATTTTCAGGCAAAAAGTTTTGCTGTGGTGTTCATCTAAATATTGTGTTGCTAAAGACAGCATGAACAGGGAAGAAAGTCGTATCCCTTAACTAAAATGTGACTCGGTATTAGAAATGTTGCTGCCATAAGGCTATTTGGCTATGCCCCTCCGACTGCTAGCTGCTATCTGGCTCCCTCCATCCTATTATTAGGCACCAGCGTTCTGGTACAGGAAACTTTTATGGGTGGCGTACACAAAGCACGTCTGATTTCTACCTCGCGCTTCATCCCCTGCTCTTCCAGCACAACATTTCGTTTTCTTACAGCCTTTACTTCACCCGTTTGCTCGCCGAAATGCAGAAAAGCCCAGTACACGGATCGCTACCTGACAGCTTTTCACACTCTGTGCCAAGAAGGTGCCCAAACGAAATAAATAAATAAACAGAGAAAAGTTTATGAAAGTGAAAGGAACGGCGCGGAGCGGTGGGAGCAGCAGTAGGCAGCTCCCTGCTCCTCCTTAGGCTGACACAGGTGTATCCCAACTTCACCCACTCAGGCAGCAGAGACAGAGGGACATACACAAGTGCATTTGAACACACCGAGAAGTGCCAGAAAGGGCGAAGGAAGAGGTGAAAGAGAGAAATAAAACCAAAAGGTGTTATTTATTTTTACAACTCGACAATGAACTTCAATTTTAGCAGAGGATTAAAAACAGCCCTGGGAAATGATTAAGTTTTTTTTTTTCTCTCTCTTTTTTTTTTTTTCTTCTTTTCTATAAAGCTTCAGCACAAAAAGATTATAAAAGGGATACGCTTGCACGGGCACACATAAAATAGGGGAGAAGGAAATGAAAGGAAAAGAAAACAAACAGCCTCCTAACAGGCCCATACTGCTAACGGGAGTCCAAATAAAGAGTCATATGATATCTGATAGTGCAGGACACGTCGCCAGGAGCTGGAGCGGATTGCCTGCAGGAAGAAAGAGCCAGTGTGTTACTGCTCAAAGAGCTTTTCTTTCCCCATTTTTAATTTTTTTTTTGCTCTCTCTCTCTCTTTTCTCCTGGACTGTGAATGTGCTACTCTCAGGTCAAGTCCGTGGAGTCCCCGAAAGACAGCTATCATCTTTCTCCCTACTTCTGGAAGCAGGGACAGCCATTGGAAGATGCCTTCTAGTTGTGATTGAGGGGGGCTAAATCTATGTTTCAGCTCTGTTATGTCCTCCCTCCTCTGTCACCATCTCCACGGTTGCAGGTACAAAACGCTCACAAAAACATTTTAGTCTGAAAAAAAAAGGGGGGGGGGTAGCAGAAGAAAAAAGATTCAGGCAGAAAAAAAAGAGGAGACTGCTTATCCTATGGAAAACTTCAAAGGCCAAGTCCCATTACTGTGCTCTTTTGTTTACTTTTCCTGTGATTTATTATTTTTCTTTTTACCCTTTTTGGAGAGTGAGAGTGCAAGACAGAAGTCACAGAAAACATTCAGTCCACGAAAAACATCAGGACTTGGAAAAACTCTGAGGAAGAATGAGGAAAGCAAGGATTTTAAATAAAAGAAAAGCCATTTGTAATTTGCCAAAAGTTCCTCTATTCGGTCTGCCTGCCAACAGAAAAGACCAGCTCTTTCTGGTGGTTCATCCCTCTCCATCAAGCATTCACATTAAACTGGGGAGCCCGCAAAGTACTTTCGACTCAACACCGCTCTTGCTGTTACCCGTGGAAATGCAAAGCTCCTGGGCTATCTGCAGCGAAGGTACCTGGGCTGAGAACAGGGGACTTGAGGCCACGATGACACACACACACCCCCCCCTTCTGCTGGGGAAGCTGTGCCCACCACAGCTTTGGAGAGGGAAGAGCCCTGGCTAACAGACCTGAAGGGGTAGGAAGCCCCCAGTCTAGGTACTGGTCCGAACACAAAACTGCGTTTGAACTGGTGGTTTCACTTGTGGTGGCCAGTTTCCCTTCACTTTTCCAAGGGACGGGCTGTATCCTGCAGGACTTTCTGCCACTGTAGGGTAGCGACATTCCTAAAGCGGCACAGGCAGAGCCCAGGGATGGGTTTCCCTCCCTTCATCCTATGAGGAGATGTAAACGGACTAATTCTCCATATACACTTACACAATGCATAGATGTTGGTTTAAAAACAGTGCCACAGATACAGATGCAATACCTACGTAGCTGTAACAGATGACCTCTTCTGAGGGAAGCCTGCAGCATGAATATAAAAATCAAGGTATTGTAGTAAGAATGCCCTGCCTGCAGAAACAATCCTCGTAACTCTGTAATAATTTGATCCAGCCCTGTATATTGTGCATTTATGATTTTTTCTTTTTTTTTGGGGGGTGGTGGTGGTGGTGGTAGTTATAATATACAGCTTCCTCTCTTGTTTTCTGCACCACTGCTATATAATGCAGTTTTTAGATTGGTAATTTGTCAAAGCCAGGAAAACACAAATCAATAAAGGAAGGAAGGCAGAATTTGGCTAAAGAAAGCACTTCCTTAAGCTACTGAATTTGCAACAGTACATATTCTCAAACATCCTAACCATTGTACAGGAGACACTGTCGAGAAGATAATCCTGTATGTTATATACTATACGCAATAAAATTCCAATCTAAACATCTCCTTAAATGTGATGCATTATTCCCTTCTACATTACGTGTACCTTTTCCACATACAAATAGACAAAGAGTGTATGTATAAGAAATACATGCAGAAGAACAAAAAATCTACAGTGAAGGAGGTCTGTCCTGAAATCCTCGATTTGGAGCTCGATTAAAGAACTAGACTCAGGAGGTGAAATGGAGCCATTTGAGAGAGGGTCCCACCAAACAGGAGGAACAAGCAAACAAACAAACAAACAAAAAAATCCCTGAGCTCCGACTAATCATTTGAGCTGCCAATGAGAGGTGACTTTTAGACAGATGGTCAGGGAAAAGCTGGGTCCGTGGACACAGACGTTAGTGCCCCATCTGTATTTTAGGATCGTAGCTTCAACAAGCCATTACCAACTTTTTTTCTAAGTGACAGAAAGTGAAAGATTTCTGTTCCCACTCATTTATTTCTTTTCTACCGAAACCACCCCATTTCCCTCTCCCCTCCTCCCTCCCCCGGTAAGAATTTGTTGTTTGATTTTTTTTTTAAGTAAACAGAAACTGTTTGCAGTATAACTTTTATGCCAAAAAAAAAAAAAAAAAAAAAAAAGGCTAGGTAAGTTGGCAAAACAGCGATTGGTTTTAAAGAGAGAGTTTTTAAAAAGGGAGAAAAGAACGACATATCAAACTCACTTGGTCTCGTCCCCCTTCCATTCTTGTTCTTAATAATTCCAAATTATAATTTGGAGGTAAGGGAACTGCATTTCCTTTCAATCTATTTTGTGGCTGCCACACATTCTGTGCTTTGCTTCTCCCTCTTTCTTTCGGGGGGGGGGGGGGGGGAGAGAAAAAAATCCCTAATAAAAATAGAAAAACATATCTCAGGCGTTAAGCTCGCTCTCCCCCTTCCTTTGTAAAGAACTCTTTGTTCTCTAGTGAAAATGCTGAAAAAAATCCCCGGGCTCCCTGAAACAAGTGCAAAACACTTAGAGGCTTTTGGGCTGGCGAGGAGCCAGAAACCCTCCCGCTGTCTGGTTAGGAAGAGAGGAAAGAGAGAGAGAGGAGAGAGAGAGGGAAAAAATTGGAGCTTCCTTTAATAGACATAGGAAGCAGGTCCTTTTTTTTTTTCTTTTTTTTTTTTTTTTTTTTCTTTTTTCCTTTTTTTCAAAACTGGCGGTCAAGCGTTAAGTAACTCCCTGCCTAAATCCACCTGCTGGAAATGAACTTGGGTAACCCCCCCAGGGGTGCACAAAGAGGAGACACAGTAACACACTCCCGGCTCCTCTCCCACCCGCCCCCTCCCCGCTGCCCTGCTTCCATTCTCCCTGCTCCCAGCACACAAATGCCCACGGCTCGCGCTCCCCCTGCCACCACCAACCAACGTACCAAAATAAACGCTCCGTCTCCTTACAGAGCTGAAGGGGGGGGGGGGGGGGGGGGGGGAGGAGGGGGGAAAAAAAAAAAGGGGGGGAAAGAAAAAAAAAAGCTTTTTTCCATCTCGGTTGCGACAGTGATAAGGGGTAGGGAACATCTCATACCTGGTGTGAATGCTAATCAGCCAGGAGTTCTCCTTTTTTCCCAAGACAGGGAACTGTTTCCTTCCAAATTTATTAGAACCTCCTCCACTGCCTCTTTGAAAAACCTTCTTTGTCACCCTCTTCCCAAGTCCTGATACTTCTTTAAAAAAAAAAAAAAATGGCTTCGGAGCTCCTTCTATTCTTGATATTGATTCTCTCTCTCTCTCTCTCTCTCTCTTTCTCCCTCTCTCTTTCTCTCTCCCCCCCCACCCCCCCACCCCTCCTCCTTTCTCCTGTCTCTGTCTCTTCTGAGTGGTCTATTGATAAGTCCCTAGAGGCACTGGGTCAGCCTGCCCGTAGGAAACCAGACACAATGCACAAATCTCCGAGTGCCATTCTGCCATCAGCAAGCAGACCACGTTTAGGAGAGAGGAAAAAAAAAACACACACACACACACACACACACACACACACACACAGTAGAGCAAAAGACAGAGAGAGAGAGAGAGAGGGAGAGTGTGAGAAAAAGACTGATTGGAACAGGAGGGAGGGAGGGAGGGAGCGAGAGAGCGAGGGAGAGAGAGCGACACTGCCAGTCAGGTTAATCATCCCTACTTTAATTAGCTGTTCGGCTTAGACATAAAACAATTGAATTTGAATGATCTGTCAGTGGGCTCGGCTGAACCAAAGGGGAAATGCGAATATTACAAAAAAGACTGTTGGTGTATTCAGATAAGCTCGCCGGGAAAATCCTCAAAGGATAACTATTAAAACTTACCACCAAACAAAAAGTACGGATTCAAATGGCATTATACAGAGGCCCTCTCCAAAAAGCTGGGAGATCCTTTCCCTCTCTTTTTTTACACACCACCGCAGCTCTCACCGTAATAAACACCCGCGCCTTCCCACAGCCTTCAAAGACTACCTGTCTGGCAGGGTGGGGAAGGCAGCGCAGGTTTGCCTCCCACCTCGGTTCGGTTAAAGCGAGAGCATGCTACCCTTCGGTTGAATTTTCTGGATGGATCACTGGAATGTTAAGATTCTGGAACTACACAAGCTCCGGGAGCACATCCTTGCCATGCGTGTCTGCACAGACACAGACAAATCAAGTACCTGCCGGATACAGATGGAGATGCTGTAAAAAGGCAACGCTGGGTATTGGGATAGAGAAGTCCCCGGCACTGGGGAGGGGGAGAAGTTATACCCCCAAATAGGTGGCATAGCAATCTATTCCTTTTACTTGGGGCTGCAAAACGAAGTGCAGTTCAAATGGATGAATATCCTGGCAATAAGCAGCACAGCGGCAGCGCTGTGTGGCGGGCAAGGCAGAGATTTATGACACTTCTGCGAAGTCAGCTTCGAAAAAGGTGTGGGGCTGGCAGCAGCCCTCCACGGAAGGGAAGGCAGCAGGTAACACGCTGCTGCCAGAAGGAGCTGCCGGCGTGTTCAGCTCCTGGCATCACCTCCCTGCTCTGCCAGAACTTTCCCTTGTCAGATGCTGGGGACCTGCTTTGGGTTTCAGAGCACACGGGCTCGGATGTCCCCTCCTGAGTGACCAGCAGCAAGGGGGGGGGTGTGTGTGCGTGAATTTATTGTGCGAGGCAGGTATGTTCTCTGTGTTTTAAATATATTCTCTGTATTTCGTATAGGGCTGCAGCTACAGCAGTAAATCCGTAATTCCTGATCAGCTCCATGAACATCTGCTGGATATAAACTTTTAAATGGGCACAGCTAACCTGCAAGCGTCGCTCAAAAGCACGGGAGGGAAGTGGAGAAGGGATTCACAGTGCGGCTGGCCGCTGGCCTTCGAGGGGGAGCGCTGGGAACCCCCCCCCCCCCCTCAGCACTTTGGGTACAACTGCTTAAGGAAAGAAGAAACAAAAGACAGACAGAAGCTCTAGCAACTTCTTTATATCAATTTAAACATCTTTTCTACATGCATCTCCAGGCAAAGCTAACACCAGTTTTTAGGTGTTCCGCTGTTAATAGAGAGGTTGACGGGAAGTATCAATATTAATTGCACCTTCTATTCCCCTCTGCTACGGGAAAAGTTGGGTTCCTGCCCTTTTCCACCTTTTGAAACGGCACGTGCTGGGTGGCTGTGTCCCATCTGCCCACCAGCCCGCTGGGGCCCGTTGACTCAGCACAGATTACAGGAAGAACTAACCAGGGTCAATGGGAGAGGGATGCACCGCAGAAGTAAATGGGACACTGGACTTAACGAGGTCTGTTAAATGCTATTTATGAGGCGTCTCCTCAGCCTCCCCCAAAATACAAATTGCTCCCATTTGAAATATTATGGGATTATGGGAGGTAAGACGCTACCAAAGAATGGAAAAGGATATTGCAGAGAAATAACAGTGCCATCAAAGGCCTCAAGTTCTTTCCAGATGAGGAGATTTTGTAGAGCACAGTGACACAGACAAGTAGTTTTCTCTTCCCCGGGTCAGCACCAAACTAATAATCCAGCAGGGTGCAGAACAGCTCAGGGCTGTGTTTCTAACAAAACAGGCAGAGGACCTGACCACTTGATGCAGGGGTTCAGGGGAAGAAACATTGTGCAGTCATGTAATTACAGGCTACAGTAATGGTACCAGGGGCCCTCAGTAAGGTTGCACAGACAACATTAACTGTGGCATTTCCTGACTTTTTAGCGCTTGACTTAGGAACATTAACATTACAGTAACACATTTTCAATATAATTTCTCAGGGTTTTCTTTTAAAGCCAATTTAAAAATGGAATGCCGTTCCACGTTGCTGCTGATGCTGAGGCAGGTTAGCACCTGTGGAGCTGTAATACAGAACTTCACCACTTCAGCCGGCAGCGTCATCAGCAGCACGAGTAAAACGGTGCTTACGAGGTGATCAACCACCACAAGACTGTGAGGATACTTTGTTCAGGGGTTTCACAGTGTCTTCCTGACAATGGAAATGCTGACACTTCAGGAGCCCTAGGGCAAGTTTTGAGGAGCAGAGCAAAGTGCACTGGCATGGGAAGAGACCCTTTGGTCCCTGGACTCCCAAACCCGCATCTCTTCTGTGGCTGTTGGATTCGCTTCCATCCCCTCCATTCAGTTGACTCCAGGGACTGCTGCTCCTCCTGTTTTCTAGCTTGCTCTCTTGCATGCTATTTCCCCCTCCCTGCACTACTCCTTGTCACAGTCTGTTCCTCATCCCATTGCCCTAAAATGAGCAACCCCTCCAATGCATCTTCGCCTCTGCTCTACCCCAGGCACGGATGGACCTGGAGCGCAGAGGAAAGCAAGCTGCTTAGCATGGTAAATTAGGCCACGTGGTGTTCCAGGGTGTTCCAGGCTGCCTTAACTAGACTACTTCTTGCAAGACTGTTTAAAACTAACTCGGGTATCATAATTTGCAATCCACAGTGTAGACATATCAAAATGTCCTTGTTCTCATTTCCAGTGCTTGCTGCCATAGCAACCCCTGGTCAAAAGGAAATTTCCATTGATATCAGAAGGAGCAGCATTTCACCCAGGTGAGTTTTTACTGTGGCACATACTTTATTAGCATGTGTTCCTGATACGGTGATCCCCAAATCTCCTATAGTGATTAACGTAGAAATCACTACTGTTAAGTCCTGCTCTCAGGAGGTCCCCTTCTGCTAGAAGCTATGCAAGTCAAAGACCTCCTGATTTCTACCCAAATACCAACCTAGAGCAGACCTGGAGTCTAAATGCAAAAGGCCAAGAGCAGCTCCAAAAAATGCACATCATCTTCCCCTCCTGAGATTTTATCACGGATTTTAATTTAGATACATGATGATGATGATCTCTCTCTTTGCATTGCACCCTCCTGCTTGCTCTTCCTTCATATAAATCATCGCCTGTATCAGGGGGGTTTAGCCAAAGAAGTAAGACTCGAAAGCTCCGTCTAATCAGTTGAATCAAGCCTGCTGTTTGCTGTGGTGAAGGTGATCAGTGCTGCAGCAAGCTTTCAAGTGCACGTGTATGATAGTTACTCTGCAGGAAGAAAGTGTGGCTACAGAACTGGAACAGATCTTTCTGAGAGCTGTACCTGGATTTGCCAGTGGCAAAGGGCAGGACTTAGGAAGAGACACCAGAACTTTTCCTTGCTTTCTGACTTCCACACGTACCGCATAACAACCAGCCAAAAGCAGGACATAAACCAACAGCAGACTGGGAAAGACCTGGAAATGGCAGAGTACTCGCTCTTTTAATGTATATAAAGTATTCTGCAGCACAACTTGTAACACTCAGTATGGCTGACCATGAGCTGACATTAACAGAAAATCAACAGATCTGGGTGACACAGAGAGGAATTTAGTTCCTTTGCAATG
Source organism: Falco naumanni (assembly GCF_017639655.2). NCBI lineage: Eukaryota > Metazoa > Chordata > Aves > Falconiformes > Falconidae > Falco > Falco naumanni. The sequence continues at coordinate 6,345,591 of NC_054058.1, read as the reverse complement.
AAGGAGCTCTGTCAACCTGAAAAAATGGCATTTAACTATGTAATCTCAGGATAAGTTGTATAAATATATTCCTCTAGATTTATTGGCTTGTCTTCATAAACAGCTGTGAGTCTGTGCTTTTTGTTCAGAGATGTAAACCAGCACAGCATGTTGGAGAGGGTGAATGAATATATGCTTATCATTCAGCACATCAGAAATCAGAGGAAAAGACTGGAAAGTCCACCTATTACAGAAACCTACCCTTTGCTTATCTTTTGGATATGCAATAATTCCTCACCTGCATCACTATGCTTGGTAGACATCTTTGTATGCTAAGGTGAGAAAGGTACCATGCCTTGCATCTAACCCAGTTCATTTCTGTCCTATGTGCAATTTGATTATCTGGGGCAAAACAAACAAGCTTATTTCCTATTGTACTGATTACCAGAACTAGCCCCGCCACTCCCCAAACTACATCAAATGTCCAGGGCTGGTTCCTAAAGCACCTTTTACTGATACCGTGCAGTTCCCAAGGCAATTTCCTTCAAAGACTTGCTGACAACAGGGAAATGTAAATGGAAATATCACAGGGGCTCCATATTTTTTCTCTCTTAGACAATCCAAATATAATGGCCTATTTTGTGGAAGAGCTTCTCTTTTCTGAAGAATGAAAATGTTGCAAATTAGGCTATGAGAGACATTTCTTTTTTTGTACATTATTGCCAGCAATAAGATGCTGAAAAGTGACCCATGCCCTCACGGGCATCAGTGCAACCCCCATGCTTTCACTGGAAAAGCAACAGTGCAACCTAGGGGAACTCCATAAAAAAAGCATCTGGTTGAGAAGACACAAGAAGAACAAGACACCTGCCTTTCTTCCTCTTCAGCTGCACTGGGTTGAGAAGTAACATTTCAGAAGTGCATTTTCACAATGAATGAAGGCAATCTCATCACTGGTTAAAAAGGAGATAAATGAGGAGGTGACTTCCACAGGTGACATGTTTTCTGCATGTTTACATGGCTGCTTGTTGTGAAGGCCTCGGAAGACTTTTAAAGATTGGAAACATTAACTCTCTACCTCACCCTCTACTCTCCATACGACCCATACTGTTGTTCCAGATTGCATCTCTGCTACAAAATTAAAACTGCTTAAACAGCATCGTGTGTTATATCCAGCCAATTCTACTCTGTTCTGTTATATTATATTCTACGATTTTTGAAAGAAGCCTAAGCATCTCAGGATGTCAGGAGGCTTAATTTTTTCTCGTGCTTTCATGGGAAGACAATTATAACTTTGATTTGAAGAACTTTAAAGCGGACGTCTGTCCCACTTCTGTTCTAAATGCTGACATGAAACATGCTACGTGTCCCTCTTGCTAACTTCGCTCCTGTCACACATTCACAATTCTTTTTTCCGGCATTTGGAGGCGACAGGTATTGTGCCTCTGCCTCCAGACTTTGTTAGCTAAAGATGTCTTGTTTCTGCAGGCTTTTCCATAGCCTCAGTGCTGAGTAAAAATGGTAATTATTTTAAATATACCTCATTCAAGACAAAACTCTTGTAAGAACAACAGTGTTGCTAGCAGTCTGGGGAGTTTTACAGCCTCAGCACGCCAAAAATGTGAGATCCCCACCAAAATCACCCTACTGAGGGCTTCGGGCTTCTCTTTTTTGCCTCAGGGACAGCTGCAAGGGTCCCTACTCTGCACATACCGCTTTCTCTCTTTGACTTGGATATAAATAGAGTGGGAAGCCAAAGAGCCAGAGGAGGGTGTAGAGTTCTGCCTCTTCTGCAGCAGATATGATTGTCCATCATGTCCTCGGGCTGGGCAAAGCCGTGAGGAAAGAAGACGCTGATAGGGCTGAGCTCCATCTCCACTCTCTCCACAGACACAGCTGCAGCTTGCGAGGTGGCTGGAACAAGACGGGCTCAGGAAATGAAGAGTAGCGCATCACTCATTTTTCCTGCCTGTTTGCTCCTAATTATCTTGCAATACATTTCACTGGTAGTTTTATCATACAGAAAGACAGAAGATCCTTCTGGTTTCAACACATAATGACTACTTTTAAAATGGCTTGCTATTCATTCTGGGGCAAGTCTCAGTCTCTTCCTCCCTCCCTCAAGTTCACTGCCTTCATTCTGGGTTCATTGGGCTTTTGGGGAGGGGTAGGGTGTCAATTCTCTGATAATGTATTCCGATTAAAGGAAAAGAAGGGACAGCAGAGACAGCTCTCACTTTCTTTTAATGTGGTTGTGGCCACACTGAAGGAAGTGACAACAATCTCAATAATTTCATTTTGGCCAACACAACACCTCTTACAGGCCTGAGCTATGCAACTCCTGTGTAGCCTCTTGTACCAATCAACAGTGCCTCTTTTATACTCGTCTTCCAATATTTCTCTCCAACCTTAGAGAAACAGAGAATTGCTACAGGGCAATGAACTCTCATTTTGCCATTGACATTTCTGCAATCTATCTCCCTCAGTTGGGAGACCCTTTCACAGATCCGGAACCTCACCAGCATAAGGAAGAATTAGTATAATTAAGAATTAGACACAGGGTCTCTAAAATGGGAATCATAACAACGACTAACGTCACAAGAGTGTTTCCAGAATTAATTCATGTAAGTAAAGCACTCAAAAGATAAAAATGTGGGAGCTGCCACATCAGATTAGACCACTACTCCATCTAGTTGAACATCTTGTGTACAACAGAGAGCAGCGATAAACGCAGGGTAGCAGAACTGGGGTCCCCCCTCTGTGCAGAAACAGGGTTCAGTCTAAGCATAGTCAATGACAGTCCTTGGTTACATTATTTTATGGCTCAGGGGACATGTTTAAGCCCCTACAACTCACTGTCACTAAACAAAGTAGTCTTGCAAATAAAGGAAAGGACCAGGCACGGCAGGAGTCTGGTACAGTGGCTGTACAGCTGTACATCCACTCCCAGGCAGGACGGCTTCTGATCAAGCATTCCTGCTTATCAATGAGAGAACCTAAAATTATTCTATAAATTTCAAGTTTCACAAACACAGCTATTGAAAAGATGTGCAGTAGGATGTAAGTACTTACAAAATGGGTGCACAGAAGGACATACATGCACACACAAACAAGCTGGTTAAAAAAACCAACCTGATCCTCACTAGCTCTGCTTTGAGCAAGGATGAGATGACTTACAGTAGTTCCCTTCTGATTTTTATTATTCCAGGATTCCGTGAATCCACAATTTTCCATTGCAGAGTTCTGTCACTGAACATGAAACAACTTGTAGTAAATATAATTTTTAATGAAAATATTATTAGGGAAGTTTCTTGGATCCAGGACAGAAAATCCAGTTCAAAGCCAGAGAAAGAGGCTGACCCTAGAGCCTGATGAGTAAGGGTGTGATGAGGGAGACCTGGAAGGAAACAGGCTCCCACCCTCCCTCATCACTAGAGGAGTCGTGGCCCTTGAGCCATTAGCTCTACTGAGGTGGGTCTTCTGAAAACTCCGTTTCTTTATGAAAAAGTTTCATGAAGTTCCATTCTCACACTCCCAAATTTCAAAAGTTTTCACCACGGGGCACTGCTGCTTCCTGGCCATCTCACCTATAAGACTATGCATTCTGTCAGTACCTGCGGACCTTACATGACAGCTCATGCCCGTTGTGACAAAAGTAATGACAATCTTTCTGTGAAATTTCATTATCTCAGATGGTTTGACAACTTTATTTTCATTCTAACAAATTTTTCAGTTTATGAAACAGCCTTATCTGAAAAGTAAATGGACGAGTTTGTCTTCATTTAAAAGTGGAGGTTTAAAATTTGTTTCTACTTTTGTATAATCAGGCCACGTCTGACAGAAACAATCCATACGATGCGAAACCCTGCTGAAAGAAGAGAGCCACAAGGCATTTTTGTGTACGATTCTACTGCATTCTATATTGTACTTCAGGACAGAGTAATGAAAAAGAACAAATTAGAAGATAATCTTTGAAAAAACAAATCCTTCATAACTGACCGAACCATAAATGAGTCTTACATTACTGGGACTGGATAAAGTATCATCAGTGCCGGATTATTACATAAGAATATGTTAGTAATGTAGCAGCAGTCTAGTCTTTTAAGATGTGAAAGAGCGTTATCTAACCTCTCTGCAAAGTTCAGGAAGAGGAGCCATATGTCCAAATAATCATCTTCTTGCTGGTGTTTAATATGTCAGTTTTTTCAAGGGGCCTATTTCAAGTTTAAAAAAAAAAAAAAGGTGTGAAATGCATTTCGATTTTTTTTTTTTTTTTTTTTTTTGGCAAAAGCAGCTCATTTTCAAGCTTGCAAGGCAACAAGAAAAACAAAATCAAATGTCAAGTAGATTTGCTCTTTGTTGTAATTAATACGCAAGCATTCACTTGTAGATGGTCCTGAGCCTGAAAACAAGCAGCATCAGTCGTGGTGCTATTAAAGATCAGTAGTTTCCTGGGAATCAAAGGGCCAAGTGTTCAAGGAGTGAAAATCTCCATTCAAATTAATGGCCCTAGGCCAGTTTACATCAGCGAAGGATCTGACCACAAAGGAATGACGACGGGAAGCCCAGTGACTGAGGACGAGCCACCTGCTTGCAGCGTTGGGCCCTATGTGGGATGAGACAGCAAAGGAAGGTAGAGCAGGTTCCTCCAGAGTGGGAGGTGGGGAATGATTAACTGAAAATAAGGAAATTGCAAAGCCCCACACTGCAGTCTATACATGCATGCTCACTTTCTGGTCAAGGAAGTTACATGAGCTTTCTCTTTGAGTCAGAGTGATGTAGTGGATAAAAAGGCCCTGTCTAGCCAGGGGGATTTCCTGAGGCCATTGCAGACCAGCTCAACATGCTGTTAAGAGGCTCGTTTTCATAAGAGTTTTTGTTGCATTTGAAACACTGGCTCCAGGTCCCCTAGAGCTTTAAGTGCCACATCACAGCACTACAAGCCCAGCGTTGAATGCTTGGCACAGGACCAGGCATCTTCCCTTTCTTCTCTTGGTTTCCTCAAGTCAGCAGGTGGGGCTCCATGGCTCCATCTTGTTTTGATTTGTGGGGGGAATTTTTATTTTTTTTTGTCTCCACGAAGGTTGAAATAAAAATTTCCAGTTGAGTATTTGCTCTTCTCCTCCTTTCCCCCACGTTGTTTTGTGGAGAGAGAGAGGAAAAAAAAAAAAAAAAAAAGTCTTTTTTATTTCTAAGGGGCTTGCTCTTTTTCCTGAAACAGGAAGCTGGAAACACTTCATCACTGAGGTCTACTGGCCAGAGATCTGCTCATATTTACACCAGGGTGAATCAGTAGCAACTCAGCTGAGGTCACTGGGAGGGCTCTGGCAGGCAGCTCCCCTCCCCAGACGCGGGGTCAGCCCTGCCTCGCCAAGCACTTCTGCAGGACCAGCCCCAGCCCCGTGCCAGGTTGCAGAATGGGTGTAAATGGATGCAGGGCAAAGAAAACGAAAACCTCTACCAACTTTCCCTGTGAGATGGCCATAAAAGTGCTGGAACTCAAATGCTGGAGGGAGGAAGCGGGGGCCAAAGCCAGCACAGCAAAAAGCTCTACCAACAAAAGTGCATGATACCGCCTGGGAGAAGAGAGAACCAGGGCAACATATATTATTTTGTCACTTATTTTCCCCCACGCTCGTGTCCGATGTGTAATTCTCTCCTATCATTTAGGTCACTGCTGGATTTAGCCCTATGGGTTTCAACAATTAATTATTTCCAGTGATAGAACTATTTCATTTTTGAAACTGGTTTGAACGGTAGATTAGTTCTAGATTAAATAATTTAACTACAGATCAGTAGTAGGTGTTTGCTCTATATTAAGTTGGCATATCACTGAGTAGGTATTACTTTTTAACATTTTAATATACTTCATAATTTATAATGCTACATTGTAAACTGGCTGAATAACTATCACCTTAGAACACTACAGCCAACACCTTCAAATCTAATCTCTTCTCCAAAGAGTCTTGTTCAACCTTTTAAATGATCGACTATGGGGAGAAAGGAAGGAATGTAACCACAGAAGACCATGAAAAGAAAGCTGCTTAAGTCTGCGAGCATCACCTCTCAGGTTGTATGACCTTAAGCAAATGCTACGCACCTTGGCTTCCCCATCTCTATGTAACAACGGTACTTAATTAATCGATTGCTATAAAGATCTTGCAGTTCTTTTTAAGCTGCTTTTCAGCAGCCTACTAGACGCAGATATTTCAAATGATTTCTCAGAAAAACCTCTTAAAATCATCCTTAAATGAGAAGATATTTGTGCTCAGGCATTCTGTTAAATCACAAAGTGATTCACCCTGTGCCTCAGTTTCCTCTGCAGCTGAGTGCTGAAAATATGACCTCCCTACTTCACAGGGAAAGTTAAGTCATTAACAATTTCATAGTAATTGCAAATCCTGGGGCAGAAAGTCTTGGAGAATGCAGTAACATTAGATACTATGGATAACTGAGGCAGAAGAGGCCCAGAGCTCACAACTTAAAAAGCTTTGAGGTTCACCATATCAGAACCAAAAGGATCTGAAGTCACTCCTGTGCAGAGCAGCAGTGCCTGGGAGGAGGGAGGATGTGTTTTGCTCCGCTGCCAGGGGAGAGAGAAGGGCTTCAGACCGCTCCCTCCCGTGCCACTTCTCCTCCACAGCAGCAACCACAGGCTGCTTCTGCTCTGCTGGGAACGGGGCGCCACGCCGAAGGGTGCTTTCCAAAAGGGAAAGCAAGAGTGAGAAGAAAAGATGCATGGAGAAGGGATGAAGGAAGGGCATGTTTTCAGAGGATGAAAAACTGCCAAACATTCAGAAGTGGCAAAGCGACTTTACAGAAAAGAACACTGGTGATAACGTGAACTAAACGGGCTGCTCAAGGGTCACACTTCAGTTCAGCCGATGAACGGTGAGGAACGATCCGCCTGGGTTACAGAAGCGTGCAGCTGGCTAGCTGCACTCAATACAGCCTCCGCCTCCCTGCACTGCTCAGATGGGGACAGACCCAAATCAAGGCACCGGAGGTCACTTCTGGTACACAGCAGAAAAACTTGTCCTCCCACGTCTTACTGTTACGAGGTCTGAAAGGCTGCAGATGGAGAACTGAGCAGTCGAGAAGATACAGTGTACATTATGGAAATAAACGGGAAGCATAGTTAAAGGTTAGCAAGTCTTTTCCCCTCCAGCTGCCATTGACATGGATGACGCCCGTTCTTGCACTGGCAAAGGGAAAGAAAAGATGAGCTAATGTCACTTTTCTTTCTCTAGATTCTCAGATTTGATGACTAACAGCTACAACATTTCACTAAGAAAAAGGCCTATTTTTTACTTAAAAGCACAAAATGTATACAGAGAAAGTAATTTTCAAGGTTAGAGGGCTGTTTTGACATTTAAGAAATACTGCAACAGATTTTGGCTTTAAAAATCGTAAACCAGAACTACTTCCTGACCTGAGAGACGATCTGCCAAATTTCTAACTGACCACAGGCTTTTCAGGGTAAACTAGAATTATCAGATACATCATGTTATCCAGGGGCACATCTCTGTGATTTTAAAATGGAATGCTGATAAACCTTAAAAAAACAGTTTCTGAGACCCTTCGTACGAGTAACACGCAGCCCTTCTCACAGTGACGGAAAAGTCAATCCACTCTTTAATAACCATTTTGGTACAATATTTTGCTCACTACTGGAGAACTCAGTAGCTTAAGCTTAATATACTAAAGAAAAAAAATGGAGGGAAATAGAAACATTTCAGCACACAGAAGCCAAATAACTCCTTTTATTTTATACCAAGACTTTGATCCTCCTACCAATCCTGTGGCAATACAAACCAATTTCATTTAACGCTGCATCTGACAAGCCAGGCTTCTCTGAGATTGCAAAACTCGGCTAAATCCTCGAGGAAACTGGAATTGGCTGAGGGAAAGGTTCACAAATTGTACGTACACGGAGGTAGCCACACATACATAGGTAGCATAACCTTGCTGTGCAAGCTCAACAAAACTTCGTGCATATATAGTATCAAAGGGTCATGCTGTTGTTAAAGAGGTGCACGAGATTGCATTGCTTCTCCTTGCAGCTTATTTTTCTTACAACCTGTCCTGCCCACCTCCATGGCTCCATTTCTGCAAAGTGGGTTGTAAACCAATTATGCTTAAAACAGAGAGGCTGTATTTTCTGCCTTGCCTCTCATGCCGAAACAGCCAAACCAATTTTGCTGTTTCGATTAGGCAAAAAACTGAAAATTTTCATTGTCTTCTCTCCGTTCTTCTTTTCAGTGACAAAGCCTGACAATTTTCAGCCAACCCCCACGACAGTTCAAGATGCAGTCCTGCAAAGGCAGCTACGCTGAAGAACTCCTGCTGGAGCAGAGCAGGAGCAAAGGGGATGCTGCAGTTTCCATTGCTTCCTAAATGCCCCCTATGTGCACCTGTGCTGTTTAAATGATGCCAACTCTTGTATGGATTATAATGGGAAATACTTTCTAAGATTGCACACTAGGTTTTAGTTTGCTTCTCCTACTTCAGTCAGAGTTGAAATGCAATTGTATTTGACGGTCTGTTGCGATTTTTCTTATAAGTTCTGTTCGTAATAGCAGGAAAGCAGAGAATCTGCCAGCCTGCAACTCTGGTATACTCGAACTGCCCTAAGCCTTACAGGATGTAACTCTTCCTCCAGGGAAGGATTTATCTCCAACAGACTACCCAACTTGCTGACTTCTGCTTTTTAGTAATTCTTCTTCTCTTTTCTCTATCCAGCCGTCTTAACATTATCATCCTCTAGTCAACAAATACTTAAAAATCATACAACCTAAAAGATGACTCAGAAAAGCAAGAACTGATGAGCTCTGATAAAAAGATCCATGAACCCAGCACTTCCTGGTGCATAGGATGTATACATACATGAAGGAGAGAGATATACATAACGACACTGCTCAGCATTTGAAATTTTTTAGGTATGAGAAGAGCAAAACACTTAAATGCAATAGTGGAGAAATTTTGGATCAGAAAATTATTTGTGAAGCTGAGGAAGTGATGCAGCTAGCAAAATGAGAAGAGAGTTGTTTCCTTCTAATGCCCAGTTAAAGGCTGGCTCAGGCTGTGGCTCTGGTTTCGGCAGGGATACAAGGACGGCTTCTTGTGAGAACTGCTGGCAACACCTGACACCTCAAAGGGGAAATGATACAAGGGAAAACAAAACTGATGCCCTTCATGAGCAAGGTGGTCAATATATAGGGCACACCACCAAAGCTTTCAAAAAGCTGAGAAAGGATGAATGACACCCTGCTGTGCCGAGGGGATTTGGTGAGTCAGGTGTCCCTAGCTGGCTAAATTCATGGTTTTTCTTCATGTGAGTCCGTAGTTTAGGTGCACAGATTAAATCTAACTAAATCTGGGGCTACTGCAAATGTGCCTGCAAACACAGCAAGCTGAAGCCTGTCTCAAGATTACCGTTTCTCAAGGAGCTCAGATCAGCTGTGCTTAGATAATGAAATTATATTTATGTTCCACTGAAATACCAGAACTGAATTCTTAACCTGGGGTTGCTACTGAAAACCTCCTGCATAATGCACAAGGCAGCACCGAGTCTTGCTCTCCCTCCCAGAGTCAGTGGTTCTGCCAAGCTACAAAGAGTGAAACTCGTAAAAGCCCATTTAATTGGGAAAGTGAGACCATAGCACTCTGAACACTGACAAGGAGTGGGCTTGTTGGGTTAGAAAAGCATCTCTACAAAACCTCTGATAATTGAACTCCAGGAGGAACGGTATTCCGGCGAGCTGGGTCATGATTTCTGCTAATATAGAGAGGAAGAAACTGAGGTGCAACAACAGGAGATCAAGTGATTTCCTCAGCATCGGAGGGAGTTTTACAGCTAGGGTTAAAGTGAAAATTCATGTCTCGGTCCCGTTAGCAAACCACAAGCTCATATTGCTTTTACTACAAACAGATTTCCCTTCACCATACTGTACTTTTCTTCTTGCTGACTGTTCAGTATGATCATCCAAAAATACTCCTATTTGTGTTATTTTTCACACACACCACCCTGAAACAAAATTCTGTATGAAAGAAGAGCAGTTTCCTCCAATACAGCTCAACATCCAAACTAAGCAGCAGTAAAATCGTATTTATTCACTGACTGAGGTTTCAAACAGTAAAATGATTGTTACCAAGTTATAGATTGGACCATGCCCTGAATAGGACCCCAGAACAGGTCTTGGGTGACAGCTCTGTCACCCTGACAGCCCTCAGGAGCGCTGAGGAAGAAGGAGGAGTGTACGTGTACGCACGTTTGTAACTGGGGGCGATACTTGAATCTAGTCAAGCTTCACAGCAGGCAGAACTTGGCCGACTTTGCTTTTGGGAATGAAGTGGGAGACCGAAAGAAGGGAGCAGGGTACCTGAGGCCAGCACGTGTGTGCGAGCAAGGCTCTTCACCTGCAAGCTGCGAGTGCCTGAAATGGCAGTCAGAGAGAGGGACAAGCCGGGAGCTCCCCGATGCACGAGCTGCTAAACGTGGTCATCTCCTCTTTCTGTGCAAACTCTGGCAAGCCCTGTACCTTTCTCTGTGTCTTGTTTTCATGTTTGAGTGTGTGATACTCCAATGAAATATAAATACCAATATTTGATTAACTCCCAGCTACAAAGCTTAGTTCCTTAAAGTCTAGTACAGATCTTTGAAATCCTATATAAATATGAATTCTTTTATTTTTATAGCATTACATTAACAACTGTACAGTGGATGTCGATGAATTAAATAATCTCTGTCTATATTTGCTTATACCTTTCTGAAACTGTTACCTTTTCAGCAGATATTTCTCATTCCTTGTCTCAATCCAGAAATGACATTTTTGGTAAAGCTTTGCAAAAACCCATTCAGCTGTTTTTGAGTCATCCAAGTATGTAAAAAACAGTTTCCAGCTGTTAAGTTTTCCATAAGCCCTTTTTTCTTAAACATGCTTGTATAATTATAACACAGCTTTGTTTTAAAACATCAAACTTGACACGTACATAGTCCTGAAAAAGAAGTAGCGGCACTGCCATGTTTGAAACCATTTGGTTTTGTAATAACAAGGTTATTACCATATTAAAATATCTTTCTTTTCTTAAAGATTCTCCCAGACACTGAGCTACAGTTTTCTAACTGTAAACACTCAGTTGTGTAAATGACCAGTGAAAAAAACCCAACAAACCAAGGAAAAACAGACACTGCTGTGGCAATCTGTGACTGAGCTGTCACAGGGAGGACTGGGGACACTGTTTGCACTGGGAGCAGGCTCAGACCTGCCTACAGCGCTCTGTGTATGCACGGGAACTCTGAGGAGCTAAAGCTCTAGCCTGGGGTTTTCCCAAGACCCAGCTCAGCTCCATGCACTCTGTGCAGTGAGACTGGCCACAAGCCCCCAGCCTGCCTGCTGGTGGGTGGCTTAAGGTCCCCCTCTCCAAGCCCGGGCTAGTTACCCTGACTTGTAACAGCTGGCAGGCTACTAGCCAGCAGTAAGGTCAGATAATGTGCAGGTGGCATGGCCCGCTCTCAAGATCATGCTTCAACTACTAGTACAGACCTACCATTATGTACTCGCTAAAAAAGTGGGAACTGGCACTTAAGGTGGGACAGGGACAGCCGTATCCTTCCCCCTTGCCCACAACACGTGGTGCTCCACTGTGATGGCTGTAGCTTTCCATAAAGATTCTGAATTCAGTTTGGTGTTGCATACTTCTACAATTGTAATTATTGCATCTTTGCATTTCGGTATAGAATGACATCAAATCAGACTGGAGATGATTCCTCACTTACGTTCTGCATAGCTAGAAATGCACTGACACAACACCAAGCAGATAAGAATCAGCCACCTACTTAACTTAAACACTCGGTTTAATCTGGAGTATTTCAGTGTTGTAAGTGTTGGTTTTGAGAATAGCCTGACCGATTATTGGATTACATGCGTTTCACTCTCAGAACTATTGTTTTATACGATGACGTAACAGCATACATCGCTTTTTTGCCTTGCATGAACCACTGGCCTCAGCGAGAACTCTTCTGTCAGGCCGAGGAACTCTGCCTAAAGATGCAACATTCATGCAAAAGGAAAGTCATGGCATGTGTGGATTTCTGCATGAGGCTCAACTGTGCTGATTTGTACAGACAAGAAGAGACTCCATAGCCGTTTCTCATTCAAAGTAAATAGCCGTGCCTCCTGCTCCTGCCTTTCCTGGGACATATCCTCCTGCTGTGCAGGTGTGAGTCCACAGAAACTATCAATGTCAGTGACATGACACTGAATCTGAGAAGACAGTCTGACTCATCTGATCACAAAAGACACAACTCTGATGGGCTTTCACATAGAAAACTGTGCGCGTGCATGCATACACTCCTCCTTACCTTACACTATCTGTGCTTGTATCAGTACACCTATAACTCAAGTTGTATATGTCCATTACTTTGAGCCGTTTTCTGAGTGTGTTTCAAACCACCTCAAACACACAGGTGGTGCTCAGCAAACAAAATGTCACTGGAATGCAATTACAGGGAAAAAACTCAGCAGTTCCTGCCCATCACACTGTCTTCTCTCTACTATCTGCCTCAGCAAGCCCACAGCGAGGGATCCTACAATAATCCTAAGATCCACAGCCAGGGACCCTATTGTAAGCAAGGGGCAGAGGTAAGGTTGCTGTGGGAACCTTAACTCTGAATTTCCTGAGTTCAGGGAGATTAAAATCTCAGCCTTCACATCTCATTAGCATACTTTTTGTGCGTAGAGACCACGGCCTAGGCAAGTGTATTGTTTCTGAAGGAAAAGGTATACTATTGGGTAAATAGGTGTCTGTGCACGCTTTGGCAACTCCAAGCTACGTAATTAATTCAGTTCTAATGAATGCTACTGGATTTTGAAATCCATCAATATAATAATGAAGTGGCAAAAGCAACAGCTAAAATTTAAACAAGCTCTAAGTTATGCTGTATGCTCTACTATTCTGAGCATCAGTGTCGAGACAAAAGAAAAGTAAGAGTTTGCCATTTGCTAGTTGTTAATCAAGAGAAAATCTGCCAAACTCTTCAAGGGCTCTGTCTGTCTGGACCAGGTAGATGCTGCAATACACAAAGGACTTCACACACAGAGAAAGAAAGTGTTCATGGACAATGATGCAGCGTTCTTAATTAAGATTTTCATTACTGATACATACATTAAGGTTTTGCTAATGCAAGTGCCCAAGCACTCTCATGTGCAGGTAGATGTCTCTGATTCTATCTCTAGAAAGCCTTTCGCAAATCTTCGTGAACATTCACCAGCTAAGGCTCAAAATCAGCTCACCTGCCCTTTGCTATAATGACAATGAAAAATAAAAAAAACCAAAACCCACCCGGTATTTTATTTGCCTGCCAGATGAGAACTTAGCACTTTGCAGACACGAGAATGAATAGGTTCTTCTGCGAGGCTGTGCTACAGCGTATTGAAACTGATTCTGATCTCACTTACACCTGTTTGATGTTGATGTAACTTCAGGAGCTTCAATAGCATGAGTGCAGCAATTGTTGAAGGAAAAAATAATGAAAGAGACACGTAAGTAAATGGAAAATGGGATAAAACACAACATGAGTTTGCCAAAGGTAGACTGTAGTAGACTAACCTGATAACTTTCTTTGATAAGATAACTGATTATCCAGACAAAGGAAAGGCAGTGAATTTAATCTATCAGTACAGCATGTGATACCATATCACACGGGAAATTATGAGTTAAGATGAAGACTTGCAAAAGGACTGCAAGGGGAGCAAATGCTTACCTGAAAGGGAGACGGGGTAGTGGTGAAAAACTACCTGTAGTTTTACCTGTATTGGTAATTAATTTATTGGTATTGCTATTAAATTGGTATTAAATTATTGGGCAAGGTGAAGGCTCTATTTCCACAAGTTTTTAGTTAAGCAACAAAGCATTTTCTAACTAATAAGATCTGGGGGGAGTGGGTAATGTCTCTTTACGAGGCCCCTCAAAGGGAGGAGGCGTAGGGTAGGAAAAAGTGGAAGCATGCTTAACAGCTATGGAAGGATCAATCAACTTCAATAAATTCCTCATTAACAATATTTGGGCTTCATTCGCTTGTAATGTTTCCATGTTATTTCTAAGGTTCTGTCCTTTGGGAAGTTCAACGATGCTACAACCTTCTCACCAGTGTACTTGTACAGTTGAATTAAATACCTGGTTCACTTTTGTGCTTTTAAAATATTCTTACTGCCCAAACAGGATGCCCATTCATCTACAAATCTGCTTGCTGAATGCCTTCGGTCTCGTTTGAAAGCTGGGCCCTGCCTCCCAACAAAATGCTGCTGGAATAAGATGCGGAGGAGAAACGCTTGGTGAACAGAAAGATTTGCAAAAGCATTGCTCCTCCCTAAATGTGTTACCTGCTTCTCTTGATCTAGTCAGGCTATGACATTTTGTGAATCTCTGGGCTGACTGACCACTAGCAATGCAACAAGGTTGCACTGGCATGCTCCATGGACCAGGATGATGTGCATCAAACCTTCCAGGATGGAAGGTGAAGACAGTCCCACAGAACTCACAGTGGAAGGTATGAATGTGAGATCAATTTGCAGGCTCCAAAAGAAATGATCTGTCAGCATATTTTCAACAAGTTAAGAACAAACCCTAGGATTTTTGACAATCTTCCCTGAGGCATGGCTCAGTCTACAGGTAATTCAATGACTAAAAATGTTACCTTTCCATTCAAGTTCCCTGGGAGAAAAGCTGCGTTTTTGTTATAGTCTTCTGTGGCAAAATGTAATTATTTAGTGTCATAACGTGACCACGCTAGGCATGCATAGTCATTCACACAAGAAATTTTCACTGAACCCCCCAAAACTGAAGGATTTGTAAAGTGCAAAAATTGAAAAACAGTTTCTGAAACACATCGTTCTTTGGGGTTGGTTATATGCTGATCACACTTATAAGGTCTCCTTCACAACCTTCAGTGCCTATTGCAGAGTATCCAGAATGTAACATATTAATTTTTATCTTTTATGTAAAAGTAGATTTACTGCAAAAAGTGAAATTCAATTAATCCCTTTTACAGACATCCAGGATAAGTGAACACAGATGAATATGAAATTTAAACACACATCCAGATCCAAATGTTGCAACTGCATCTTACTTTGGTGATTGGGTGAAGCATGAATACCTTTAAATTGTATGCTATTTGAAGTTGGGATTCCAATTTTGTCTCTGAAAAATCAAACTGTTTAGCATACGCTTAAGAAGCTAAAACACTAGAAAACAGCATTCAGAAAACTGATACAGCCATTCCATTAAACTTAAAACTCAATGTGATGGAATGAGAAAGAGCGAGATCTATTGAGATCTGAAAGCTCTTGGTGGTGTGTAAAACTCTAATGTTTTAGTTATGCAAACATATGAAATGAAAATATTACCGGGGGGTGGGGTGGGGAATGAATCTGTGAACCATATTCAGCATGGTATTATTCAAAATGATGGAAAGAAGTTGCAGTGAACAAGAACTTCAGAGGAAGAAAACCCTTTTTCTTACTACACTGTCAGTTTTTTTATGCCTAAGAGTTCCCATTCCCACCAAGTGGTGTAACAGCCTTCTTGAAGCATGAGACCTGAAGGCTAATCACATATGTTTTGACATGTACACCTGTGTAACGGCACACGGCTGAACTCCACGGCAGATGGCTTTCATTTCTTTTTTAAGCGGGAGAGATGGAGAAAAAAAGGCGATGGAGGAGATATTCCTACGAGCTCATGTTTGATCATGGTGTCCCACATTCAGCACGCATATGGAGATGTGGTCTGGTATTTAGACATCCTGAGTATTCGTATCTTGCTGCCTGTTTCAATAGTCAAATTTATGATCTTTTGATCAAGAGGTGACTTCTGGGAAACTGCCTATTTCTGCATCTCTAGTTTTATAGTAGCCAATCCTCCAGCGCTGCTTGCTCTTGGTACCATTTTTACCTTATCTGGGGTGTACATTTTGTGGAGACAGGTATATGGCATTATGTTAAAGCAGAGTGCATTGAAGAGGATTCCTGCATAAGGAGGAATTTAAGAGGATTCCTGCATAAGGAGGAGGACTGTGTGCACATTTCAGAAAAGAGACAGAGATGTTTGGTTTTGTAACTGTAGAATAGCAACGTGCTTGCCAAAGTTGGAAGATAATTTACCGTACCTGCAAAGGGAATATTCTTAAAAACTCTGCTGCACTCTGTAGTTGTGCTATTTTGCGCAGTGATTTCAGACCTAACAAGCTGGACTGTCTTAATATTTTGATGGTTGGTGTTCAAACTGCTACGGGAAATGCTGCTGCTGATTTAGCAAGGTGGTCTTTTCTATCTAAATATATTACATTATGCCAGTGTGGGGTAAAAGTGCACTGAACAATTGCATTTTCTTTCTGTCCCTTTCTTTCTTCTAGCTAAATCTAAAGTACCACACTACCACAACTGTCTAGTTTAAAGTCCATTCTTTTTCCCCTGCTGTGATCTGTTATATTTCAAAAAAAAAGCTAACACTCAATATATTATATTATGCTAATTAGATGAAAAATAACCTAGAACAAAAAGATCTCTAGTAAGCACAATGGCAGAGAGATGTGACATTTTCAGCTGTCATGCTGACCAATCTTAAATTCAATCTCATCCAACTTCAGTGGCTATCTTGTAGGCATTGCAATTAGAAAGCAGGTTGCACACATGCCTCTGTTGTAATCCACACAGCAACTTCACAGCTATGGGCAGCCATTATTATTTGTTAAACAAGTTGAACGTTAACACTTAAACTAACGCTTGAATGAAAAACTAGCATCAAATTTTGCTCCCCCCCCCCTTTTTTTTTTAACCTGGCTATTTCTCTGGTGTTCTGGAAATTGGGTCTATTTCTATTAAAGATGTTTTAGAGCAAACCCATGAACTTTGTCAGATTTGTTTTAAATATTTTTTCCCCATGTAAACCTACTGCTTAAGTCCATTTGACTGTTATGTCTTCAGATAAAGAATAAAGCTTGTGGCACTTGTTCAAGAACATTCATCTTGAGGTGCATTCCCGGTTATACAGTTTGATTTCTATAAACACATCAGAACAGAATTTCTGCTCCACTGCTATTTTGAGCCTGTTTCACCATTTCTCTCATTTGCAAATGCCAAATAAAGGGCCTCTGCCCATGTTGTTTCCTTTTTTGGAACATTCCCTTCTTTCAGGAGATACATAAAAGCTGGGGAAATAATATCCCTTTCCTGTCTCTGCTGCGTAGGTGACCATTCCCTTCCAAGAACTTATTTTCAGAAGCAGATCAACTGATTCTTCTGGATAATTTGCATGTCTATCTATTACATTAATTATGATAATTCTTGAAAAATGCTAACTCTTGAAAGCTGTTGTAAACATAAGGCTTATTACATCTAGACTTCTTTGGCATTTTGCAAATGTTCATTTTTGATTCATAAATAAGCTTGACCTGGAGGTTATTATCCTCCTCTGAAGTAATGGAGAGCTTCTTAAGAAACCTGAGAAGAGAAAAGACACCTCTCCTCCCTGTTCCTGATGTAGCAATCACTATTGTTGTTCCTCATCTGCAAAACAATACTAAACACACTAACCAAATAAAGGGATTCAGAGGGTGCTAATTAGTTGCAATTTCACGATATTGGTTCAGAGTGCTAACAGATGACAGTTTGGTGGTGAACAAGTACCAACAGCAGGGACACATATATAGATATCAAAGACTATTTGAGCATCATCATGTCTGATAAAGTGAATACGTATTCTCAAAAAGTGGCAACTGGCAGGCTGGAATACTGCTGGGTGTCTTTTGACATACAATCACTGACCATATGATGGATGGTTCTCATAACTATGATGAGATCAGTAAGATGCTGCTCAGCTTCCCTTAGGTCATCATTACTTGACCGAATATGTCTTCATGAAGCTGAGGAATAAATGCCACAGTGTTTTTCTTCTCCCCCCGCCCCCCCCCCCCCCGTTTGTTTTTTTTTTTTTTTTTTTTTTTTTTAACAGGATGTCGAATAACAAGGATTAGAACCAGTGCTGAATCTAATAGGAATGATGCTGGAGCTCAGTACAACCCAGTTACATTAGAAAACTATTTCAAGGAAATGGACAGATGTTCATGGAATTAGGTTAACATGTCCTGCAACTTCTTTGTATCTGGATAGCTTTGGTGCATTTCTGATTTGCACTTACCAAAACTAACAGCAGATAACTTTTCGGTATTGTATGGGTTCAATCTGAATGGGTAGAGCTTTGGAAGTCAAAGAGGTGTCCTACTGTAGCTATTTATTCTACTGTAGACACCTATCTTACTGTAAAACATCTTAATAGTGTTGATAGTATTGCACGCTGCTGACAATATGATAGAAAGGCTCCAGACCAGCTGGGTGACTCTTCTTGCATGAAAAGGTCAATTTTTGACAAAGATTCCACCTGCCTCTCTCCAACTACTGAGGATATTCAAGTGCAGCAGAGATTAGTTGTATTCCTCTTAAGTGGGAATATCGTTCTGGGGAGAGATCCATGAAATACTTCCACCTCCAATACCTTGATGCCACATAGTCAGACAGACATGGGTATAACCTCGAGGAGGAGGAGGAAGAAGACTTCTGAATCATTGGCAAGTTGTGGGTAGGGATATGAGAAGAGAGAAAACGAGTGCAAACAATACAAACTTTACACACACACCTGAATTCAAGTGAGGTTCCTACGGAGCTTGCAAAGTTGGGAACAGAGGAACACAAAGAAGCCCTTGGCTTTGGAATAAGCCTGACTTCAAGAAGCAAGAAAATGTGTGACTTCAGTTTTACAGGTCAAGAAACAAAGATGGACAGATGGGAAATGACTTATGCATGGTCACACAGCACAGCACCGTCAGAGAGGGATGGCAGCTCTGGGTTTCCACACGCCTCCCTACCAGGAAGCCAGCTTGCTGCTTCCACCTAAACTGGTGGAAACACAAACATAGCTCCAGCTTGGACATCTTGTGCTGCAGAGGTAGGACAATGATAAACTGGTGCCCACGTGCAACCGTTGAAGGCACCAGGTCCCTGCCAAAGACATAAATGATTTTGCGGCTGCTGCAGAAAGCATTAACATAAGCGGTGTGTGCTTCACGTCCCTGAGTGTCATTAACACGTTTTATCGATATTATGAAGTTCTGCAACAAAACTAATAGGATTTGTCAGGGGCCGTTATGAACCGCCCCTGCTGGATAAATACATAATACATGATGGCAAAGGTCTGATGGGACTTTAATCAATTGCCTTTCTGAGTCAAATGAATGTCACATTAGACGTAAGCCACGCTGCATTCTGTGGGGGCCTCTGCTCCCCTTGTCTCACGGGCCTGACACCGCCACGGGGAGCTATGCATGCGCATAGACTCCTACTTATTTGTAGCAAATCTATCAGAGCAAAACTGGAACAGCACGTTGTAAATTACAGATTTGGGACACCTTATAATGAAAGGCAAAGGGGAAAAGAAAGAAATATGGGGACACCATAGGCATGATAGGTCAGCTCAAATACATCTCCTTGGTAGCTGGCATCATCATACAGCTTTTCGCTGTATGTCACTGCAGTATATCTTATGTTTCTGCCCATGGGGATGGGGAGAAGGAGGTGTGCCGTTTCTGCACCACAAAAGTAGTGAGTCAACTTTAAATACTAAAGTCACACATCTCAGGTCTAGTATCAGGAAAAGAAAGCTCTTTGATTGTTTCAGCACGCACCTGAAAAAATTATGAATGTCCACTTGCTCTTTAGTACCCCTTTGAAGAAATTCCAACAATCAAAACAGAACTCAACCATAAATTTGCAGGCTTAGTTCCTCTCCCAAATATGAAAGAACTGTTTTTCTTACTGTGCTATGCTTTTATTTTTTTTTTTTTTTTTTTCTACATTCCAGGCAGCACTTTAACAGCCATCTACTTTCCTCTTTGAATGGGTAGGAGACATGAATTTAAATTGCAAAATGGAGATCTAAAGTAACACAAAGTCTAGGCATATTTGGACATGGAGTTCTAAACCTAAATTTAAAACCCCTCATTGTTTTTGGCATTCACTGAATAGCTCCAGTTTGGACATCCCAAAACAGTGGCTTAAAATGCTGGTGGACATTTGGAAAACTTTGGTCTTTACTTAACTATAGTAAATATTATGAAGTGGTAGTGCTATATTTCCCTTTATATCGCAACAAGAAGCATCATTGTTTTAAAAACACTAGATTTCACTGCCAATATGTATAAAGGAATCCCAGCAAAACGCAAACTTTTGTTCCAAATACGCAAACCTATCACGCCTCAGAACCTGGCAAAATTAAAACCCAAAGGATAACAAACAAATTCTTCCAAAGGTTCCATCCCTCATCCACCCAAAAAAAGGCAAAAGTAAAACTTTAACCACAAAAATTTTAATTCTTCCTGTTCTAGGCCTTAAAAACACAATTATCTGGATTAGCAGAGTATTTTCTTCAGTTCAAAGTCATCAAATTGACAACCTACGTGCCAGCAGCCAAACTCTCGTGAATGAGACCAGGTGAAAAAAGAACCCTACATGGCATCTTCCATAGAAACCACTAACAGATTTTGAATGCCAACACTGTCATATGTCAAGGGGAACACACCATATTTAATCTACCCAGATAAGAAGAACAGGTCAGCATTAGGCAGGAAAGCACACAGGACTGGGTAAGGAAGGGTCCCATGCCCCAAGGTCCCATTTCAGCAAGGACAGGTTGAAATGCATGCTGACTGTTTTCTACACTTGTGTTACGCTTGCCCAGCACAGGATGCCGTCTGCTTTATTCTGAGTCAGAGCGCAACAGCGTAACGCCCATCACAACACGTATATCCCCAAATATAACAGGAATCTGCCATACTGTCATCTAGAAATGCACATATAAATTCCAGATCAGTCACACAATGTCACTGAACTAAGTCCGAGTCCCAGAAGCTGACACTGCATTAAAATCCTGGACTGCTGCATTAACAGTAAGAGCTCAGCACTGAGTCCTGTGGCCACGGGGAGTAACACGAAAGTTCCAAGGGCTCCGGGCTGGCTTGGATGGAACTCGAACAAACTGTGTAATTCAATGAAAAGTATAAAACATTTGGTATAAAAACTTACACTAGAGACAGGAAATGTTCCTTCAGAGGAAGGCCACAAACTGATCGCGAATGATCTGAGAAGAAAAGGGAGAAAGAAAAAAGGAAATTAAGTGACAATAAACACATTAAATGATACCAACATAAAACAAGGATCGAGGAGTCTCCCAGATGGTAGCAGTTTCCACAGGAGAGAGAGGGGGGGAAAAATGGTTTAGATTTACAAACTGCATAAATCTTGGAAGTTTTGAAATTACCTGACCCCAAAACTATGTAGCTGAGAAAACTGGTAATGGCTGAGAAGCCTTTCAGTCCTGGGCTAACTCCAAGCCAGCAGAGACTAAATAACCTCTGGTGGCTGTTCAAGAGCCTCTGTGAAACAGGCTTGTGGCTCCTGTGGACAAACGCTCTTATCGCAAAAACACTGCCAGATTTGACAGCACCCTCCTTAGCAGTCATGCCAGATGATACAGGCCTCTGAAACACAACTCGCCTCCTCGATCCTGACCTTCCCAGAATAGGGGTTAGGCATATTATTAGGGCTGAAGATGCTTACATTACGGCTGATAGCTGCACAGAGAAAGTGTGTTGTCTTAGTTCCTTCTGTCAACATAGTATCTTTTGGACTTGACAGGTTTGTTTCCCTGAGACTCCTATGAAAAAGAAATGGCTGCACGGAAGTGTAACAGCTAAAGGATTGCAAACTTCCAGTAGACTACAGGTCTGGTTTCCAAAGTCCACTATGGAGTATGTAAGCTTTATTGCCAACACATTTTCCAAAACATATTAACCTCGCTGAATAGATGAAATGAATCAAAGCCTTGTGGTCTGAACTGTAAGAAGATACATTCCTGTTGGACGAAGAAAACAAAGGAAGATGCCCCGAAAATGTTCAAAGGTAAAAATTAGTCCTATCTCCCTCCTTCCCTTCCCTGAGCTGAAAGAAATTCAGGTAGTCAGACCAAACAGGGCTCTCCAAAAGATAGCAATGAGGGGACCAGGAGCATGGTGGACAAAGACCATGGGACCCATGTGGTGTGCTCCAGTACATAAGTCAAGACATGGCCTTCACCTACCATTTCCTGTCCAGTTACAGGGAGAAATTAGCTCTATCATTCCTCAAGGCAACTGAAAATATTCAGAGGAATACAAACCCAAGCTGTGATAGTGAAGGAAAAATGAGGAGGTGTCACAGGACAGAAAGAGGGAAGGCAGGCAGAAAGTTTGTTCAGTTATAGCTATTATTTGTGGGCATTATGGGCCTGGTAGAGCAGTGTGCGAGATAAAGCATGTGTGCATCTCCAGTGGCTGGTCACCCGCAAAGGAGGTGGAAGAAGCACAGCAAAGAGCAGAGAGAATCATACGAGCTGCAGGGCAGCTAACAAGATGCTTATAGCATCCTTTGGACAGGCCACCCAGAGAGACCCTGTTGAACAGCACACTCCTCTTTGAAGAAGCTGCCTGCTCCCACATGTAAGGAAATTGTCGTGAGGCAGACGGCAGGATGGATTCTGCCCGGACTGAAAAGCTGAAGTGCCTTAAGATGAAAGGAAGGACAAGATCAGGTTGGTGAAGAGCAGGCGACTATTCATCTTACTTCCAAGAATCCTTTACTCTGATAAACTTTCACAGGGAAGTTTTCCTGGTGGGAAAGAAGTGCTTTGCTAAGCATGTATCCCTCATTTTCCTTTTACACTGCTCCTGAGGATTTAACCATGAAGTCCATAGATTCCTCTGCAATAGACTGTTAGCAGCTGGTAGCTGGGAAGTATTTCTTTCAGGGTTTTGGGCAGATGGGGCCATGATGTGAGCTGCACACCGTGGAATAACCTGAGACAAGAGCTCTGAGTCAAAGAATGTGCCTTGGAGCCCTGGAGTTAAAAGGAAAAAAAAAAAGAAAAATGTAAAAAGAAAAAAAACGGGAGGCATCCAGCATGGGAAAAAAAACACAGAATGGAAAATTTTAGGCTGAGTGGTTAGAGTTTGGCTCTGTTATAAGCAACATAGAACAAGTTCTCTTAAGGCAAAGTGTCAGGCAACTTTGATGCCATGGATGCCAAAGAATTCTACAAATTATGGCCTGAGACTCTGGAGGTGCTGAGTAATGACTTACACCAACATTACCGTCAAATTTGCTATAAGAACTGAGAAGACTGTCGTACCTAATTAAAACTGCTGGGTAATTTCAGACAGGCACAATATACTAGGAGCTGCAAACTAGAATCTGGCAAATCACCAGAACTGAAACACCATAATTTTTTAAATGATCGCAATACGTCTGGACGCTTGATTACCAGTTTTGTTCAAAAGAAAATCCATGAAAACAAAACTTCCCATGTAAAGTATTGGAAAAACAAGATGTGTCTGAGGAAACTATGATTCATTCCAGGTTAGATAACTGCAGAACACATATGCAGGAGAGAAGTGGGCCAAATCCTGTTCTCACTGCCCTGTGCAATCATACTGACTTAATTGAAACCATGAGCAGAACCTGAACCATTAAAATGCTGGGGTGAAACTTTTTATCATATAGCGCTGTTTGTCACTAGAGACATACTTAACCTAATTACATTAGATTAACCCAGTAGATTTCAAGATATACTATTACACAATAACATAAAAAATGAAGTCTAAGAAAGCTGACCGTTTTCCCCAGGTCTCCGTATTACAAGCAGAATAATTACCCATCTTTATTTATGTCGTTTGTTTTCAACCTAGTACGGTGAGGTGGACAAAGAGAATCCACTGATTTTTTTCATATTGAATTCCCAGTGTTAATTAATCATTATTACTTGGAAGCTGTTTTGGCCATTGGACAGAATAGCCAGGGGCTAATCTTAAGCCTGCCCTTGCTTCATTGTGGCCAGATCCTGCTCACTTTCTCTTTCTTTGCTACGTGAATAAATTCCATTTAAATCACAAAGACTAAGAGACAAACAAGTCCAAAGTGTTAAGGATATTTAGGAATCTTATCCCCGCCTTGAGTTTAATGAGAATAAGGTTCCTAAACACTGAAGAACTTCTGTTTATGGGAGTTAAGATGGTGAAATCCTGTCATATGAGTTACATTATACAAGCAGGTAATTGATTTATGAAGCTAACTGCAATTTTCAAAAGTGACTTAGGCATTCACGTCAAAGTCTGTTGGAAGTCAGTGAAATTCTGGCCATAAACCACCTGGGGACTTGAGAATATTTTACCTTTGTTAGTTTAAGCACTGCTTACTTTCAACAAAATTAACATCTTAGGTGCCAAAGTGATTTTTGCAATCTCACATATTCAGTTGCTTCTTACAGTTTATTCACTGAATGGCTTGAGTTAACCTGCTCCAAGTGCCTTTTTCTCGGCAGTAAATTGGGGCGGCGATTCCACTCCATTTTTGCAAAGTGATTTAGGATCTCTTTGATGCAATGCACTGCCAAGGTGAGAAATGTTACTCCTTCAGCCCCTAGACTGGCAAGAAGCAGGCAAATGATGAACTGCTTTAAGCAGGGAGGACAGGTAACAGATTCACATAATCCTAAACTGGCTGCTCTTGCCTCAAAACACTTTCTCCCTTTGCTGATACGGAACCAGTGAAGGGCACAGCTTTATCGTATGTAATCTACTCAGCGAATTGGATCTAAGATGCAGAGTCTTGTCACCCCTCTCCTCCTGGATGCGCTACACCTGCTCAGTATCTAAACCAGAATTTAAAGCCAGAGGAAGATAAAGAAAATCATTTACTAGAGAATTCCCCAGTTCAAAGGGGGCCAAACGGAGCCAGTGCCATTCTGGGGGAACACAGTGAAAGAGGAGACTCAGCTGAAATTCAGTGAAGCCTTGTAAAGGATCCGAGGGGGCAGAGAGGCTGCACTGCATCTCTGACACAGTAGAGGCAGATTACGGCAAAATTAAATTGAGGATTTTAGTGGATATAATTGCTGTTTTTATATATTAATGAACAACAATAATACGTGATTCTAAACTGAATACCAGGTTTGACATTTAATCTGAGCACTCATACCATCCATAAATGTTCATAAACGTCACAAGACCCCTACCCTTTGATTGAATTACAATCTAGTATGCAATTTAGGAAACATGGATTAATCTACATAGATTTATATTTCTGCAGGTTACGTTGTTACTTGTTGATTTATACCCCTTTCCCCTAAATGTCCTTTCCATCGAGAATCTAGGAAAATACATGCAAATTTCAACAGGAGAGCAGCTCAAAATCCAGTGACTAGCAGCAGATGGAAACTTGGTTCAATGAAACCTATACTAATTATCATTTGCTTTTTGAAGTCACCTCTGCTAATGGCCAGCAAAATCTTAGTCCCTGTGATATCTCCTATTACCTTCACATTAACTCTTACTACAGCCAGCAATCACCTAACGTGTTTCTTGGCAATGCTGTGCAATTAAACCACCTTTCAATCAGCTTGCTGAGGAATCCAGAGATGGAAACTGCTTTAATATTAGGAGTTAATTACAAGGATGCAGGGGAAGGTAGTCAAATGTTATGTTAGCATACCAGAAATGTGACAACGCCTTAGCCACAGATGTCACAACCGAGGTAAGGAGCCATCAGGAAAAGTGACATGACAGCGTATAGGGGAAACTGATCTTTCAAGTTCTCCTTTTTTTTTTCTTTTTTTTTTTTTCCTCCCCCGTGGTCATGCTACTTGACGTGACCACCTCCTTCAGCAGCCAAAATATCTGAAATTTCACTGTCACCTGTATTAACAGACTTCACTGCACAATGGTGTCTGCTTGGGGAGTGATGACAACACCTACTCCAAACAGTGCATGGAAATGGTCCAAAAGGCCCATCAGACATTAGCGCTTCTGCAGAGCCCCAATCCTGCTCCTATTGAAATCCACCAAGTCTTCTCAAAGGGTTAATGGGGCAGGTTCCTTTTCTATCTCTGCATCTTTACCTCTTCGTGCCCATGAGAAGAGGGACAGCCCCACAGCCCAGGGCTGGTGCTTGCGGACTCATTCATTCATACAAGACCAAAGAGAAGGGCTGGCTGCTCTATCTAATATAAAAGGAAACGAACATCACTCGGTTGAGTTAGTGCTAGAAAAGTGATGAACTGCAGAAACGGTTTTACAACTGACCGCCTATTGCAGTGAGGGAGAAAGCACACGTGGGAGACGATACTGCAAATTCAGCGTGAGAGCCAGCTATACGGCTGTGTATCAACTCTTAGTCTATGGTAGTGGAGAACCAAAATAAAATGGTCTTTGCAAAATGGCAAGGAGTTTTTGTATGTATATTAGAATTAAGGTATGTCTATATACATTGGAATGCACTTACCCGTGTATTTTAGTTATGTATCATTAAAGTATTTGAAAAAAACCTACTCCACTACAGGTGTGCACACTCTTTTAAATGAAATCAACAGCCAAACTGTGGTTCTGTGGAGAATGCAACAGTGACTCAAGAACAATTTTGAGTCAGAATTTATCATTAATAATTCCACCACTCATTTTCCAAAGACAAGAGGCTTTTTAGAAGCTACAGTCCACAGAAGATAACAGAAAAGGTAACTGACTTTTTCCCTCTCTCAAACTTGAAGAATTTCAAGGAGATTTTTTAAAATTTCTATAATTAAGAATAGCTACAATGTTAGCCTTGTCTTTTTCAAATTAAGAAATATGTACTGGGAGAAGGCAACTTTAAATGAGTGTTACACATACACACAAACAAAAAACCTTTTATAAACCAGAACCTTTAAGGATTCTTTAATAGAAAATAGAAAAGTCTTGGTGGAATAGATTTTTTCAGCACACCCTGCTTTCCAAGAAGGCTGGATAATATTATGTTTTGATAAGACAAAAAGAAATTAATCCAACCAAAATTTTGACTTTTATGTATATGTAAGCTAATTCAAAAAGACATCAAGTGAAGGAGCTGACTCGTTTCACAGGTAACTCAGCCCAAAATAAGTACTACCAGCTGTTCTCAGTGAAAACAATGAAATAGCTGAAATAAGAAAAGGAATCTCTTCCATCTAATTAACATCCATCGGAGGTCTCCAGCTCCCTAAGAAGAACATCAGTCAAGAAAAGTCTCTATACAAAGCACCTCTAAGGAAAACATCTTTAAAAGAAGAGCAGGAGAGCTCTCTGGAAGCAACAGCTCATTACAGCTTCAGCAGCAGCTGTTTTAAGGGGCTCAGGGTGAGAGCAAAACTAGCAAAAAGTGTGAAAAAAAAGTTAAGTATATATATATATAATATAATATATATATTCTTGTTTTATAATCTAAATGTAGCATTTTGTGCATGCATCTTGACTTCAAGATAGCCTGCAATGGTATTACTTGAAACTTTCCGTAACTCTAACCCCTATGTCTTTGGGAATTTGTACAAATACGTTCAACCAGGACATTTTGTTGGCAGGTACTTGGCCCCCGCAGCCTCAGCTGGCAGGAGGAGGCTGCCCCCCACCCCCAGTCCCCCAGCACTGCCCCTTCCCTGCCGTCCCTCGTCACCCCGGAGGGGTGCGCAGATAAGGTGGCCAGGGCTTCTCAGGTGCTGGGGGACGAATTCAGGGGAACGGAATACCTGGGAAGGGGTGGCCATTGCTGCAATAACTCACACCACCTACTTCTGACAGCCCACAGGGGCTGCGCTGTAGGCCGGGTTCACTGCTCCCGTGGCGGAGCGGACTGCTCCTGCCTCTCACCTTTCCAGCACCAGGGATGCCTTTCCCTTGTGTGGCTGTGTGGGCTCCAGCAAGAGACAGCGAAGGAGCTAAAATGGCCCTGGAAAAGATGGCAGTTAGGATGTTACTGGGTTGTTCCCACCCAGCTTACAGCCTGTTCCCTGTTGTCTCTTGGAAAAGAGGGGAAAAAAAGAGGTCAACTGTTGACCAGAGGAGTTGTTTTTGTGATCCGTAAAGAGTTGGGGTGTTTCCATTTTAGAAACCATTTTGTGTTGGCTACTCTTGGCACTTGGAACTCAGCTTTGAAACCTTAAATAGAAGAAAAGAGAAAAAATATCTAACTAAATATACAAGGATATATACCTAAAGATACTGGCTGTCTTTCAGGATCGTACCCTAAAATTTAGGTCTTGGTTTTGCTCATGCCTGTAGGTGAATTTTCTGTTCTGAGGCAGTGTGGTCGAACAGGCAGCTCACAAGCTACGTCTGCCGCCTTACACCATAGCCACATCTAGCCATGCTCTCCCTACTGCAAGCTGGATAAGCAGAGAAGCGTATCTTCTGCTTCCCTGCTTGGGGGTTTGCAGCTGCAGTGCACGGTCCACGTTCCCTGCACCCTCCCAAATACCTGTCCTGAATTCAGCAGTGCCCAAACCGGACTACACAGCACAAGAAAATACAATCAAATAATCCTGAACTATTTAAGCAGATTAAACTTGAATAACCAAAATGTTAAGCTAAGAAAATACAGTACTAGGAACTAAATGCATCTGTATTAACAACAGCAATTAGTGAAGTTTGTCTACTATTAATAAGGAGATAATTGCTATAAAATGTAGTGATACATACAAATAGGTTACTGATGTGAGGAAGTGACCCTGGAAAATGAGTTTAAATTATTGGTTGGGGCCTTTCTATTGCTAATTATTATTTTCTTTCTGGGTATTAATGTTCCTTCAGGATGATCTGATAAATCTAGCAGTGTTGTGATCACTTCTCTAAATGGTATCTTTGGATCATATGTGGTCCCAAGAGACATGACACTCCAGTGTACTTTACGTAATTTATTTCCAAAGTGAGACGTGCTGACTCTCCATAATATTTCTTTCATCTTAACATCTGACTAACATTCAATTTGGGACATAAGTACTCCGATACATCATTTTTCCCTGAAGGCACTGAAGGTCACAACTAAAGGGCGCTGGCCGAGTCTGTGAGCACCACAAGGCTTGGAGAACAGGGTGAGTTGGAATGGGGTCACTGCCAAGCCTGAGCTGCAAGGGGACTGGAGGGTTACGCAGGTTTGTGGGGGTCTGTATCACCCATGGGTGTGTCGGGGGGGAAGGGTATGAGCAGAGCTCTGGCAAGCCCCAGGCTAGGGTTACACTGGACTTCAAGAATCCGTCTTGCTCTCCTTAGTGAGAGCTGCATGGGTTAGGACTTGAATGCAAGGGTGTGTCGTAAATCAGGAGCAAAGTGGCAGCAAGGTCATTATGGAAAAGCCTAAGTATGTCAAATCCATAGTTACCATCAATTTCAATAAAATGTCAGAGTGTTTTCCTGACTGTCTATCCACTAAAGAAATCACAACACGACTATATGAAGACATATAGGAAAAGCTAACCTGACCGATACCAGCCACAAGAGCAACAGATCCTTGAAAGGTAAGGTACCACATGGTTTGTGCTCTGGTTTTTACAATTTGTACTGCTTCAAATAAGAACTGTGTTGTTGTGATGGTATGCAACACTTGGAATGAGACTAAAAGCGTTACAGAAGTATTTCACTTGCCTTTAAACCCCTGCAGACCCGCTGAAGTCACCAGGGTTATGCAGCTGCACCACTGTATGCAGCGTTAAGCCCTCAGCATCTAAAAACACAGGTTAAATATGTGCTTTTTTCCTGAGTTTTCCAGAAGGAGAACCAACTTTTTTTTTTTTTTTTTTCCCCCCCTAAAAGGCCATAATCAGTATTTTGGAATTTATTTTTTCACCTTATGCCTATTAAAATAAATCAAAATGACCTTATAAAGATCCACTAAAACGGCTTCTGGGAACAATACACTCTATTTTATATTCGGTACGAGAACAGTGTACTCTATAGCATGCTGTCAGTTTTGTGACATGTGCCCTGAAAACCGAGTTTCAGGGGAACTGAATTTTTCATTGTTATTTTAGATGGAGACGGGTGGTTGAAGAGTCAAGAATGCAGTCTCTTATCACTGAACCTGATCCCACTTATCACCAAATCTGACGCTGTTTTGTTGGGTCCTGGCCCTAATTCTAAGTTTTGCTGCTAATATATCCAAACCACGCTTGATTCCTTGCTTTATCAGTTTGACACACCTCCCTCCATGACCCTCACCACCAATCTGATGCTGCAGGAAGCGAGTGCGATGGCAGGGTAGCTTAGATGGCCATTTTCCACCAACTCTTCAATCTTAACTGGAGTATACATTTGGTAATAAAGGACAACACAGAGTAGCTGACGGAAACAAATTACTGCAAAATGTAATGAAGAGAAAAGGTATATGCCCCAGTCAGACATAATATAAAAGAAACCACACTGTAAGTCCCTAGCACCTTCTCTGGTAGGACTCCCTCTCCCAAACTACAAAACCATCTCGGGCTATCTCAGCCTGGCAATTTCTTTTTCTGACCCAGTCAACAAGTAGAAATAAGACTTGTAACTGAATCATGGCATGGGCTTCACAATTGTATGAATTATTTCTAGGGGTTTCCAAATTTCCCAGTATTCCCCCAAAGAGTATAGTTTATCCGTATCAATACAGCTCACCCAGAGAGAAACTTAACATGCCTTGAAGCTGTGGAGTTCAATGCACATAGTCTCAAGAGTTTTATTTGTAAAAATAAAAAACACCCAAACAAACCAACCACCAATAAGGGGAACATTACCTTTTGCTTTATAGGGGGAATTGTCCTTATTCCCATTTTATGGAGTAAAAAAAGGAAAGAAGAGAAAGCTAAACTGCTATTGAAGCTGATCAATACTAAAGCAGAACTGTGAAATGAGCTCACATCTTTTGATGCCCTGTTTGGAGCCTGAACCACATCAAATGAGAAGAAATATCCTTAAAGAAACCTGAAAAGCCACCTGCATTCTCCTTTCAATGAAGAAAAGCTAATCCCTTTGATTGCTGAAGCCAAACAGCAGACACAGAGATTTTACAAAGTCTCTTACTGGTGGGCTGTAGTTTATGCTATTTATCAGCTTTCCTGCAAAGCGTTAAGTGTCCATTTCACAAAGACAAAACCAAAAGCAAACAATTCCAAGAACTTATCCAAACCCAGTTTACATAGTTCGCTGCATCCATTCGCTTCAGAAAAGTAAACCCTTCTTTACGGGTTGGATTTGAATATAAGCATTATACCATTTTCCCAGCTCATCTGAAAACGCAACAAGTTACAGCGATCAGAAAGAGGTTTGTGAGTGACTCAGTTTAAGAAGCAGCGCAATAAAGTGGCACTATAGACTAAGAACAGGTTGCTTCTGTGGACAGACCCTGTCTCGTAAACGGTATCAGAGTTGTATTCTGTGTTAGTTTGGGAGACAAGTGGGTGGGGGAGGAAAGGCTCAGATCCAAGGGATACCGTATAGCATGAGAGCAATGCTAGCTTTATTTTGCAACCCATTATTTTCGTAAGAACACGAATCAAAGAGATAAACTATGCCAATTTCTTCATAGCTGACTTGTTACAGGATATTGTTTGAGTCTTCACTAATGACTCCTTGAGGTTGGTTATTACTGTGATTAGGAGTTGGGAGGATAGAGGTCTGAGACCTTTCAAAGGAAACATTTTGTTCAGAACTGTTAAAGAAAATAAAGTCAGCGTTACAGTAACTTTAACAACCCAACTAGGATAATGGTCTGTGCATGCAGGCAGTGCTTTTGCTATTTTAAATGAGGGAGATAAACTCTACATAAGACGGGCAGCTGAGATAACCAGCTATTCAGTCTTGGGGATCAGAAAGCTGTCAGAGCTTGAGAAATATGAGTATCTGTGGAAACGCTCTGCAAAAGGAAGGATGCTGAAGTTTATTAGCAGGTGGTCAAAAGAAAAAAAAAAAGGGAGAGAGAGAGCGCGCCTTAAAATTTGCTTTTGGTTTGTGACACAGATAAATAAATGAAGGAATCCGAGATGCTTTGATACTCTTGGTACTCTACTGAGATTTTGTTTTCCTTTTTATGCAAAAGAAGGCTGTCTGCTCTAACATTTAGCCCAAAAAGACCAATGGCCATGCCCATCACTGAGGCTGGCATGAAAAACTCTACTGGCTTCATTAAGAATGAAGCAAAGAGCTAGTTCTACATCATGCTCATTTGTAGCAATGACAGATAAAAAGCATTCCTTGAAGACAAAGGCAGGTTTTGTGGGATCTGGTTTCCTCCCCCCCCCCTCCCCGACTCCTATCTGCTTTATTCACAAAATCTTAGTTTCCTCATGCCATAAAACTGAGATTAAAATAACTCACTTCCTCAGAAAGTATGTTGTCAGGGGATGTATTTTAAAATTTAAGAATCCTTCTTTTTCATTATCAACTCTATCATTTATCATCGCTAGCTTTTATCATCAGCATCTAGCAGTTGCCAGTACGGCAGGATCAGAGCCAATGGAGTTTGCCCAGACCTCTTCGGTACCTCTGATGCCAAAGCACAAGGGACCTGGAAAAGGTATCACCATACCGTGGTGAACCTTCACTGGAGGATTTTGAGTTAACCGTGTACCGGAGAACATCTAGAGGGCTTCCTTATTCAAAGCACTTGACAATTTCCATTTCAGTGCAGATGAAAATGGTGAAAAACACAGAGAAGAGAAATATCTTCTGCATCCACAGCTTTCCAATGCACACAGATATTAACAGACCAACCTACATGCTTTAATAGCTAAGCTCGTGTCTACATCCTAAAAGAGCCTTGAAGAAAAGTTATAGCCTAGACTAATGAGCGACTCTATTTACTACGAAAGCTATACAAAAAAATGCACGTGTTTCCTCAAAATACATTTTTCTGGGGATGGGTCAGTGGTAAGATACACCACATAACCTGGCAGCTGATCACCATTTTCTAGCTTCAAAGAAGCGAAAAACCGTGCAAGCAAACAAGCTTTCCCATCTACACCATACAAAAGTGATCACTGGGAAGGATTTAATGGAATCAGCTTGTCAAAATGATGAAGCTGAAAAAGCTTTTACAGAAGATGTCCATGACAAAAACTTTAGCATAATGTATATAGCACAGAGTGGTTTTTGTCATGGCAAAAAGGAAGGAATATCATTAATTTAGACACTAAGTGTAAGGTTCTGCTGAAAATCTCCATGGGATAAATCGCAGAAATACAGCCTTGACCAGACAAATGGAGCCAGGCAAGTCCCAGTTCTTGTTAGAAGTTATCGAAAGTGCCATTGAGTTTTTAAATTCTGTCATCTCTAGTAGATGATAAGAAAAGGGTTGGGCTGTGTTCTTCAGATCTACAAGCATCTGGCTACAGTCTTGCTGAGGCATATACATGATTGGAATCGAAAATGAGCTCTTTTAAAAGTGCTTCTTAAAGGGACCCTATTCATACACAGTACTTTCTCCCCAAATCTTTTATGGGAAAAAAGCTCATTACGGTCACACAGACAAATGCTGTATAATCTTTCACCCTGTCCACCAGCAACGTGTTCAATCCAATTTACAGCACTTCCCGCTATTCTAGTTCTGGACTCCCCACACAGCTCTCCTAAATGCATACCCATCCTGACCCACTGCTCCCCACCCGCTGCTCTTTCAATTTCAGGCTTCCCTGGAGCACTGACTGCCATTCATGCCTAATAGCAAGGTGGAGCAACTTGATTATACAACTCTGAAAAGTGAAATTTCTGTGCCTTTTGTGCTGAAATGCTGTAATTAAGACACATATTATTGTATGTTGGAATGCTCCGAGATAGGGACTAGAGTGGCCTTCGCTTCAGGAAATGACATTTTGTACCCATGACAATTTATATTCAACTGAAAAACAAAAGTTTCTGATTGAAGCTCCTTTACACTCCTGCCTAGCTTGCTGGAAGATCTATCCCTGCTCTTTGCATCCACTTCCACATCAGCACTAAGGGAAGTAGCGGCTGGCAATTAGTAGAGAGGAACTTTCAAGGAATCATTTACTTGGCTAATTCACATCCTTGTCCACTTTTGGAAGGTCCACCAGCGGACTGCAATTTTTTTTCAATGCAGCCTGTTTTTTTCACCTACCTTGGGCAATGCTGTTTACTAAGCATATACAGTCTACTTCAAGTAGTTGACATTTGGAGCAGGGGTGCACAGGTGGGATCAAGCAATGCAACAGAGCTTGTCACACAACAGACGTACAGCATTGGTTTTGCCTCCTGACTGGATTAATGTTAAACCCTTGAGCCCTCAAACCTTGTACTCAAGGCTGCGCTTAACTTCAAATGTGTGAAAGCAATGGGACTCAAGCATGTAATTAAAATTTAACCTTTACTTCGGGTTCCATTTAACAGACTTATGTATGTGCTTAAATGGATGGCTTGGTAGGGACAATTTATTGAGCTGAAGGAAGAACTGGGAAGAAGAGATGAAGACTTCATTGGGATTTGGATTCATTCAGGATTAGAGGGGGAAAGAAATGTTACTATAGAATTATAAGAGACAGTGACTTCCTTTGGAAGACAAAAGAGCATTTGTGATGCAATGTTAGATTTACTGATACTCTACAGTTTCCTGGTTAGGGATGAAGTTTGATTTTCTCTCACCGTTTTTACTTAAGCAAGTCGTATACGTATGTCCATCACCATTTGCAGGTCAGGCCAACTCCTGGGCCCATTCCTTTGACTGCAAAAGGGAGGTGAGAAACATCTTCAAAGCCACCCCTAGCGGCACTTACCACTTACACGGTAAATACATATGTGAGCTGAGAGCTCACCGCCTGAAAGCACAGCAGCACGTGATTTTTAAAGTGGGCCGTTTGCTGTCACTCCAGTGAAGCCTGCCTGCCCGAATGTTTGTGCAAAGCAAACACATGAAGGGTGCGACTGCAGCCGGAGCAAACTCATTTGTAAAAGTAAGCGAATACTCATGGACTTTTTTGGGTCTGTGTGCGCTAATGTCCACACAGTTGTTCTTTCATTAGGTATAAATGGCCTTTCTGGTTGACACTGAGAAACAGTGCATCGGTGCTCATCTCAAGGCAATATTCACATCTGCCAGCCTCCCTCATCTGTCAATACGCCTATGCACAGGGTAGGAGCAGGGGTGAATGAGAAGGACTGCGCAGGACTGACAATAGAGCTTGCATCAAAGGTAGTATTCCTCTGCCTCTCTGAAACGCAGACATTTTACAAGCCTTTCTCCCTGAAGGAATTAGGATTAGACTTCAAAGCTGCAGAACAAAACAGAGTCATACAGGCACACAATTACTGGACTAAGTCCATGGACAATGATACCAAGGGGTTTAACGTTCATGAGATCTTTTCAGACTATTGTAGCATCCTCTCTGTTCTCAGACTCCTCTTCCCAGAGAAAGCCTCCCACCCCTCTGGTAGTGGCCTATGTATTAGCTGGCATGACAGCACCATGTGTCCCCTGCCTCACCAGTGGTATCATATTCCCTCTAGAAAGGTTCAGTATACATCTTTCATGTTTCTTAATAAAGGAAAGGATTACAAGGTACTAAGAGTATCAAGCACAACCCCACCAGTCCCTCTTTCACCCCAATTCTCTTCTCCCAAGCTGCTCATTACATCAACTCCAAATTAATTTATCTTAGGTAAACAGGACAGAAATATAAACAGAATCAACTCTTCTTCTACTTGCAACACTGTTTTTTCTTTCACGTTCTTTACAAACAGAAGTGGAAAAAATAATATATGTACATAACGGCAAATGTTCTCTCACTATTTTTCTTTTTTCTGTTTTTTTTTTTTTTTTTTTTAAACTGTTTTTATCTTATATAAACACTGGTGATGGAATTATAAACACCATTATTCCACCTCCATGTTAATACTCTTATTATCTTGCATAAACAGAAGTGAACGAATATGTACATGACACCAATCAATCCTCATAAAAAAAAAAAAAGGAGAGAGAAGTTTTTATCTTTTATAAACAGCGGAGGAAGAACTTAATGAATTCAAAATGTAGTTTTCCTGTTTATATTATGATGATCTGAAAGCAGAAACCAAATGGATGTATATTCAACATCGCGCAAGCAGTCAGTTATGAAATACTTTCTTTCTGCTGACTTCAAGAGTAAACGAAGTATTAGTGAGATCTGGTGGTCCAAGGGATCTGAGAAGTGGTGGCTGGAGTTTAACCACAGAGCAGGGGCTGCGCTGTCTTCTCCTGCAATACTTTTGCCAAAGTTCTTCAGCCCCTTCCTTGAAGGGTCACCCAAGATAAAGTAGGATAGCTTACTCTCTGTGGTGAACCATTAATACTTGGTCTTCCTGCTGAGATTGCCAGATATAGGGGGCTAATTAATACAGATGGATTTTGTGTAATGTGGACACCTGCCACCAGAAACTGGGCTCAGACCCCTAAGTCATTTCACAGAGGCCACCCAACAGCTGTTCGACAGTAATGACTTTGGGGCAGGAGTGACCTAGGTCAGATTTAAACATGTAACTTCAAGCTGATAGGCTCCATATGTCAGTACTAATCCCCATAACCACCCACGCCTTCTGCTTTCTTATTTTTGTGTGTGTTTGTTTCTGGCTGATCTTCTAAAGCCCATCTCCAAGCATAAAAGATTTTTCCTTCTACCTCATATGTCAGCCTTAAGTGGGATGAAGTGCAGTTTCCATTTTTTTCCCCTCTACCATACATTCCTATGGTGGATCATCTCTTCCCTTGCCTTCATCGTGCGTAGTCGACCTCTTTCTCATCCTGAATTACCTGTCATTGCAACTGAGTTTCCCACAAAGGACCTGAATTTTTTCTCCCCAGGGCCTGTCCCTTTTCAAAAAAGGGGCTGCTCTTCGGGCTGATGATACTCTTTGCTGTTAACCTTTGCCAAAGCAACATGCATTTTGCTTCAGCTAGTCTCAGTATAAACACAAGCTGGGGTCTCCTACATAGCTAGGTGCAAATGGCAAACCGGGTGATCAGCCTTGCATTTCCTTTAAAAGCATTTATTCTGAGGTCCCAGCCTGAGCATAGGTGCCTCAAGCTTCAACTCGCATCTTGCGTCCCCTCTCCTCACAAAGTTGGGACCTTTGTATCGGAAGAGAAGATCACTTGAAAAATTAGGACCCAAGTCCACTGTACAGATTTTAACAGGATGCATGGTATGAACCACCTGCTAAAGGGCAGAAATCTATTCTATAAAGTATTCTACGTGCTAAGGAGATCATGAAGGAAAACCACCGTATGAAAACTCAGGGGAATTAGGGCTGATCAGGGAACCCAGAGTCCCTCGGTTTAGGGAAGAGAAGAAAGAGTTTTGCTTGGCAGCAATCTGCTGCATCTCAGACTGTGAAAAAAAATCCTGAAATAATTGCTCAGATGACTGGGATGTACTGATCATGGATATAGAAACAGTGTTGTCTCCCCTTGTTTCCTTCCTTTCTCCTCCTTGCATTCCATTTATTTCCTCTATTTGCACATACTCTGAGCCCCAGTTAGTGACCCTTCTGCTTGTTACTAGAGAAGAGCCCTGAGATGCAAAGTCCTGGCCAGCAGGATCTACGTCTGAATTTGCCCTCTTTGCAGAGATATTTAAGTCTAAATTTTGCAGCATAAGGCCCCTCTATCTAAAAAGGCTTCTTAAAGCACCAAATTAAACACACAAGGGAGAAGTAAGGCCTTTCAGAGGAGGGTAGCCAAAAATAGAAGGAAAAACACATATTTCACCATTTGTTTTGAAAACACCAAAAATGATTAAAACATATTATAAATGAAACTACACTAAAAAAAATATCTTACCATATGAACAAATTCCCTGCCAAGTTCCATTTTTAAATCAAAGCCATTTTAGGCTCATATGTTGAAAAAGAGAGTCTTAAACTAACAAACTTATGTAATGGATTTTAAAAAACTGCACAAGACGTGCTGAACTGAAATTGCTAGATCTGTTCGGACTACATGAGGAGAGAGGAGGAGGAAAGGGATGAACATACAAAGGTTTGGGTTTCATCTGTGCAACTGCCCCCAAGTTGAGACTCCCTTTGAAGCTGGTTCCAACTTCCAAGGAGCCAAGAAAGATGACTCATTCCAGTTTTCCCCTCTACCCCCTTTCAGTAGATCTGAAAATTTGAGAAATACAACTGGGCTTCCTTACCCATAGAGAAAATTATGAACTTACATGTGGACAGCAAAGGGAAAGGAAAAGAGGTGGGTCAGTGAGAAGAGAGACCACAAAGACCCTCAAACAAGAAGCAACAAAGGTTAGGGAGCTTTTGGGGTTGGCAAAAAAAACCAACCACAAAACACTGTAAATTAGGCCAAAGAGATGAACTGAGTGGTGAGCAAAATGCCGTTAAGTAGCATGAACAGAAAAATGTGAAACACAACCGAACACTTGTATATCTAACTTGGCTTTTGGATAGTTCTCTTCCACCTAAGAAATACCTGGTTTTGCTGTAGCTAAGAGGCTATCATTACGTTCTAAGCCAGTATAAGAAAATATAAATTCTAAGCGAAAGAATTATTCAGCCAGCTGTGTTGCAACTGGAAAGGCAAAGCCGGAGGTCTCAGCCTGGCCTGGCAAGGAGTCCCTGCTCCTCCTCAAGCACTACATGTCTTCTCCCCCCATGAAAAGCATCCCGATACTCTAAACCCCAGGCCCACAACTTCCTACAGTACCCCCTCCGTGAAGGATCGGGATGTGCGACCTGCCTCGTACCTGTCCTTCCAAAATTCTCCGAAGGCCCAGTGGGACACCCTCTGACCGACTGGGGCACACCTGCTCGGCTCCTCACGCCAAACCCTGGGTGGCCAGGAAGGCCTGCTCACCCCTCTCAGACTGCCCAAGTGATCTTCCAAGTCTTCTTGAGGGTCAGTCCCATTCCTTCACCCGGCACCTGCCAAGGTCAACTAGCAGGCCTGTTCCTTTCAACGGGTTCCCCAGTCAAGTTCGGTTCCTTTAGGATTTCGGTGTTAGCAGTAACAATAAAATTACTTCTGCATCTGTTGACTGCATGGCCTTGCTTCCTTGGCACATTTCCGCGTGCACTTCCCCGAGTTCAGACGAGATTGTGTCTGGATGTGGGTTTAAACAGCCTTTCACAGCCCAGAGCTGGTGAGGTGGCTCAGGGGCAGCATCCTGATTTAAGCCTCTCTCTGTACTAATCTGACAAGAATGCCGCGAAGATCAAAGGGTAAAGAGTTCTAATTGCTTAGTATCATAATTATAGGAGGGCAAAGGGGGTCCTGTTGCTTTTTTAAAATTAAAAATGTGTGCAAGTTCAAGAATGCTTCTCTGTTAAATTTACACAGAAAAATAATCTCAGCTCATAATGATGAACAATGACTTAACAGGAAAAATAAATCACAGCCAGGAGGCAGGTCCCAGCGTTGTGCAGTCAGAAGAAGATACAAAATCCCTCATGATATAAGAAAAGTTACAATAGGGCCACAATAAACTATCCCGGTTTGGCGGCCTATATCATTCCCTCTGTTAACTCCTGTACAACCCAGACATCCGCAGATCTTTCTTCCAGGCACACTTCTGCAACCACAAGCCCCAGGAAACACACCACGGGTGATCCATGCCCTATCCCACCACCTTTGGCGAAAGAGCATGGGTGTAACCTAGGGAGAACGTGCCCGTCTGGGATGAGGGAGTTCAGAAATCACCTCAGGAATGTCTCATTACAATCGGATTTGCAGGCTGTTTATACAGGCACATGCAGCGCTATTCTTTAGACTCCTTGTTTAGATTAAGGTCCTTGTACGTGAGGCGCTGAAGCTCTGGATCCCAAGGATCTCCATGTCTCTCCCACGAGCACCCAACCACCGCCCTGCAGCGCCAGGCACTCGCAAAGGCC
The DNA here is from genome assembly GCF_017639655.2 of Falco naumanni. NCBI lineage: Eukaryota > Metazoa > Chordata > Aves > Falconiformes > Falconidae > Falco > Falco naumanni. The sequence continues at coordinate 6,305,834 of NC_054058.1, read as the reverse complement.
ACAATATTTTCAGTCTCATTGCCCCCAAAGCCAAGGCTGGATCAACAGCTCGTGGGAAGGCCCCAGCTGTAAGCAGCCATCAACTCAGACAAAGGAAGGTCCCATCTGACCTTAAGTATCGCTTTGTGCCTGTACCTTTAGTCTAGGAATTAGGAAGCGATGTGCCACCATCAGCCCCAAAGGGAGGAGTTGTACGAGGCGTACAAAAACCCCCAGTACTTGTGCCCGAGCCTGGCCACTGATCTCGACCAAATCTTTAAAACAGACTGAGAACCCCTAGGGAAAGCAGCAATGAAACAAAACGTCCGCGCTGAATCAACCCTTTCTCAGGGCCTTCGCACAGCAGGAAACATGTTATGGTAAGTCATTACTTACTGAAGTCATCCATAACCTATAAACACTGTGCATGAGACCCAGCACCTATGGAATTCGTTCAATACTAAAAGACGACTGGGACATTTAAGCTATACTATACAGCAACAATATCAGGAAGACAAGAGACTGAAATACACCTTCATGTCCATTTCCAGTTGTATAGAATCCTGTACGTTTTGCAGCTAGAGGCAGAATTTGGTTCAAAGGGTCTTAGATGACTGATCCTAGAAGGTCTTAAAGTTCTTGGTTTCTACCAGCTTCCAGCTTCCAAGGAAGCTGGGGGTGCTCAGCACCTTATCACAGTCATATGGAAAGAGTCGTGCATATTCTGAGCTTCTAGATTTCAAATTTCAGTAAAAACCAGAATGAAATTGACACTTCTGTTTAATAAATTAAATAAAAATAATAAACCAGAAGTACAACTCCCTCAGCTTCAGTTCACCTTTTACGTATGTGTGGAAGTGTCTGTCTGGGTAGAAGAGCAGGGCTATGCCGGGAAAATGAGTGATTTCCAGCTGGAGCAATGTACGAAGAAAAAATTGTAATTTGATCAAGGGAGTGATATCTCTTCCATTCTCAAATCGGTATTTGCTGCCAGATATGGGAAAGCTGTGACTCTAATCTGTAAATGCTTCTGAAAACATGATGGTTTGCAATAGAATGCGCAAACACTTTATTTACAACCATCTCTTTAAGCAGAAGTAGAGAAGGAAGCATGGTCTAGGGTCAGGTAAGGCTTTCAAAACGATCACGGAATTCCACCAGCCCCACAGTGAACAGCTAACGTCCGGAGCTGTCAGCCTGCCACAGCTCTCTGGCACCACTGGCCTGATAGTTCAGTGATGGATAACACTGGGAAGAGTGAAGATCTTTTAAGACCTCCAAAAGCAACCTGCCAAATGCCAAAATCCCCGCATCCCTGCACCCTAGAGAAAACAGGAGATTTTTGCACCACTTGTTTAGAACAAACTGCTAAGAAACAAGAACACGTGAGCAGTATCCCAGTTTTTCGTGGGAAGTCACAGTGAACCCCAGGGAAGTAAGTTCACGTGAACCCTTCTTACCAGTTGGAGGAGAACTTGGTTTTCCACCGGGCTAAAAATGCATGCAAAAGTACAGTAGGAGACTATTAAAATGCATTACCACACTGCAGCAGTGCTGTGTTCTTTTAATGGGCCCATTCCTTTAACAGATGTTTGAGCAGTGGGCTGCAGCCCACTATAGTTGAAACACACAGAAAACGGACGTGTGCATTGTTCGGTTTTTGGAAAGTGCTCTGTGGCCTTTTAGAGCTGCAGTATAAATGTAAGCCGTACCTGATCCCGGCTCCCAGAAATAATTAAGAGCTGGTGCCAACATTTATTCCAATTCTGATTTACAGTTCTTGTCAGTATAAATACAACTGTCCTTTTCTGCCACAGGGAAGGGTGAACTGCCTTACATAAAAATGCAAACTAGTCTGATCTTTTACCCAGAACGCTGCTGAGTAACTAATCCTTTAACCATGCCAGTTTGGGAATGAACAACAAAGGCAACAAGCATTTTGTTCTGGGAAGCGTCGCATATTTGGGACCCTGAATTTTCTCCAACCTTTAAAAATGCTGATGGAATTACTGAGCTCTTTATTACTAAACACGTACAACGAACTTCTGAGAAAAACTTTGTTTAGACATACAATGCATTTCGTTAGGCCTACGACGCTAAGTGACAGACTATTCTGTTCAACACAGTCCTTAAATAACTTGTAGCCCAGTTTTAAAAATATAAACGTTCAACGGAATTCCTTCTATTCTAGATACTTAACTAACCTGATCTTCCTAGTCCTTTAGCTATAGGTACTCAGACAAAAGTTATTGGACAGAAAAAAGATGAAGAGTCTGCAGCTATCTTCAGAAAAGCTGGTCCCATCAAAGTCAGCTTTGCCTTTGATTTCAAGAAGCCAGCCAGCCAGCGGGGTTTCATTCTCTGCTTTGATACACACTCTGTTGTACAACCTAGGCATTTTCTGCCTCAGTTTCCCCTTGCAACCAAGGAATAAATTCAGTTGTAAATAAATTGTTGTTTTAAAATGATGACATGTCACTGTCACAAGAAAAAGCCCTGGATCCCTATGACACAGTTCAGAGGGGAGAAGACTCTGAAATTCCATTAGTCCTAAGACAGTCAATATCTCAGCAAGATACTAAGCACCTTAGCGTAAAGGCTGTGCCTCTAGTAAGCTTTGTTACAACTTGCGTGCATGTTTCTGAGAACCAGGAATCCTTTGGAAAAGCAAAACCAGATCAATATAGAAAAGAAGGGCTCTGAAGGGTGGTTAAAAAAATCTTGCTTGTTGCAGCTCCCCTGTTGACCACTGAAGCACAAAGTTTAAACGCTTCCAGCCAAGCTTTTAAAAATACTTATACATTGTGGATCTCCTCGGAGCTTTTAATCTTTTTTCTTTCCAATCTAATAGCAAGGTAGATATACCACATTAGGTGCAGAACACTAGATCAGCGTTCCTGCTGAGCAGATGGAGCACAGATGGAGGATGCACCTGACCTCCATGCTAGAGCACAAGGAATTGGTAGGACTTCGAATCAGTTCTAGGCATCGGGATGTCAAGGGTTGCTGCCACCCCAGCTCTCTACCCACCACTGCTACAATGCTGCCTGAAATGCTCACAAGGCAGATGTTGAAATGTTGTGGCTCATGGTCCAAGGTTATAAAGCAAACCATAAGTGGTGATGTTTTTCTTGAAAACGTTTGGGAATAAACTGCAATGGTTCAGGGGATGCTTCAAAGAAGCTCGGATGTTTGCAGAGTTGGGCTAGAGCAGTTAGCTTGGGCAGGTAACTGTTTACCGCACCAGTGCAAGTTGTCCACACTCACAAGTCAAAATTCTTGGGGTATCTGCTCACCTGAAATGAATCTCTCCCTTTCGAGCCCTGGTGCCACAGCAGAAATTGTACAGCCAGAGAAACTTGGGCTTCTCTCCCACCCCCACGCCCAGATTCTGGGCTCATTCTCTTCACCTTTTTAGGTACTTATAACAGTTCACACCAAGTGCTTCTCCATTTTGCCCACAATTATTTTTAAAGTACACTTTGTAAATTACAGGTGGGAGATGGTGGCACATAAAAACTAAGGCTGAGGTCTGCAATGGCATTTTGATTCCCTGTTTCCTAGTAAATCAAACCAGACTTATCATCTACTTCATCTGCTGAGAACAGTGGAAGCTCAATTACCTGCCTATCATGCAAAAACACTAAGTATTTGGCCAGACAAAGGTTCACATTATGTAGGCATTTTTCATTTGAACAAACAGGCTACAAAGGACATGACTCAACTTGAGATAAATGGAAATTATTCTGTAACCTAAGCCAAAATAAAAGTTACTGAACTTAAAGCTTTAAGTGATGCTTGGACTCAAATCCGGTTATTCTGAAGTGCAAGCACAGGCCTCAGTGTCATTTCCACTTTCTTGTTTTCTTCTTTTTGTACTAAATACCATACGATGGAACATATCATGAAACTGAATATCATCTGGGTGCACACAACTAGGACGACTTGAGATTTTTCCAATAGAACATATGGCCATTGGAAGATGCTGATTTATCAAAAGTGAAACACTGAAAATACAACAATTTCAATGAAATTTTGTTTAGGAAAAAAATTCAATGATCTGCTACAATCAAGTCAATATTGCATCTCAATATTGCACCTTCTAGAGAGTTTTATATTCAGATGGAATTGCACAATAGAAATTAAAAATAAAAGTAGAAGTCAGAATAAATGTGGTAAGTTTTTAATGGACTACCAATTAATTTTTTGGAGCAAAACCAGGGGCGCTTATGCCAGAAAAGGAAAAAAACACACACACACCAACTCCCCTCCCTCTCAACCAACCCACAGAACCCTACAGCTCTCTAAAAACCTAAAAACTAATTCTCTCCTTTCCCATCTACTTCTGCGCACATCCCAAAAGGAATAAAAATCAGTTCATCTTTGTTATGCAAATGAGAGCGGCATACATGGAGATAGGTCTACATTTCCTAAATGCCACTGAGATGCAATGTTTCAGGACCAGCTGGGGAGCGGCAAGAAGAGGAAATAACAAGGAAGAAATAGTGTGGCTTAGTGAGCTGTGTGTACAGGATCTCCTGCCTAAATCCTACACATATAGACTTAAGCATTACCAGTGGAGCCTGCCGGAGTCCTAGGGCTACAATAATTTCTAGAGTGACATCAGTATGTCTGTGCACTGGGACAACACAGCCCCTTGCAGAAGGGCATAAATGGGCTGAGGTCACACAGTCCCTCTGACCTTTTGCCTGGCACTGCAAGACTGGATCAGCAAAAAAGCTTTGCCTAGGCTACGCAAAAGAATGTCCCTGCTGACATTGATTCCAGCACGGCTCAGGTTCCTAAGTGCTGCTGCAGATCAGGACCTGCTGGGTCCGTGTTGCACAAAGCACCACCACTGAGCCCATGCCCATCTACGCCGAGTTAGCACTAGGATCAAGGTAAGGATTTCCAGACATGGAGGCATGGCAGACACTGTACAGGAACATAACCTGAGCTTCAACTCCCCTAACGAGCCCTCAAACCTCTTTCCTGGTAACGTACTAAGTCTCCAGCCCTGCATTTGTCTAAGCAGTATGGCTCTTGAAAAAGAAACATTGCATTTTGCTCTGACTCCATAGGGGAAAGAACCATCAATCCCATAGCAATCAGAAAATGAAAGACATACGAGGACATAGTTCAGGCATGAGAAAACCTTACCCTAATTGCTGATTACTAAAGTACCATAATGTGCTAGAGAAGAAAGGATTCCTGAGAACATCAGGACAGGACATTAGCAGATTAATATTAATCTCTAGAGTTCCAGATTCATTTCCTGTCCATGCTAATGTCCTCTTGATTACTGCAGAAAACAATCACACAAAAAAGTTCAATTACAAACAGGAGAAAAGACTTAAAATATTAATATTTTTGGAGCTTTCAACCAAATATGTATAATTAAATGAAAAGCTAGGCTAATGCAATGTTAAAGTTGAGATTTTAATTGTGCAAAGGTCATGGAGTTTAGCATCAAAGCTCATCAGTACATTTAATCATACCAGGCCAAATTCTGCTCTCAGTTACACTGGCAAAACTTAAAACATCTTTATTTTACTAAGTGGTATTATTTTAGTGTCATGCTACACTGGTGTGCATAAACTATAACTTCCTCACAATGTGTGCAATACACAAGCTACACAATACAAAACACTACATGTGTACTAAAAAGCACATTGTAGACATGAGACAAAGCATAGTTGAATTTAATTACATAGTCTATGCAGAAGTTCAATGCAAAAAAAAAAAAAAAAAAAAAAAAAAAGAAGAAGAAAGCACTGCCTTTTCAATTGCACAAGCCTTTATCATTTGTCAAATTATTTCACATTGTCCAGGACAGCCTGATGAAAAATTGTATCCCATGCCTGCAAGACAGCAGAAGTATATTCATTGTACTGTTGCACAAGTAATATCTGAATCTTCACCCTGAGTTAGCATCAATCCACAACTAAGGACCTACATTCAAAAGATGGCCTCATTTTCTCTATCTAACCTTGCACTGCGCAGTCAGAGCTGCATACGCACTCTGTCAACTATCCGCCACGACCACAAGGGACTGAGCTGTTGTTTTCCTGCAGAGAACAATGTACTGAACCCCAAAAGCTTTTGCACCCACAAACAGTCCTGTTTGTGAGCTAAGCGTAGCAAACAAGTGTGCTTGCCTGCACAAAATTGCATGTGAACAAACCTTGCTTGAAGCCCATCTAAAAATCCAGTATAAAATGTCCTCATTCTCTTTTAAAAGACAACATAATTTTAAACAGGAGAAAACAGAATAATAATGTACTTTATTGGAATAAGTAGGTCATCAAAAAATAAATGCGCCTACGTTTATTGGAACGTCTAGTCCTCATAAATGGCTTAATGGATTTTTTTCAAACGTACTGAAACATTATTCACCTCTGAGCTTAGAACAAGCTTGAGAAATTTCAGCCAAAAAGGTAATTGTTTCAGAAAGTTATAAACCACCAAAGATACGGGGGTTGCAATAAAAGTGCTGTCTCAACCATAACTACAATAAATACAGCTAATGAATAAATGCGGTCTGGCAAGAACAAATAAAATTTGAAAAGCCTGATGTGGCCTGCACAAAATGCAGGAAGGTAATTGAGTGAGTAAATGTCAAATGAAGGATTATACCGTCTTCTGAAGAATTCATCTCAGTGCAAGATTCAGCAAAGGACCTCAAGACCCAAAAGCAGCACAGCTACATTTTGAAGCAAAGGAAAACCTCTCCTTCTTTATTAACAGCAGTAGCCAAAGCTTGCAAGCAATAATGATGCATCAAAGATCCCATATTACTACAATTCCCTGCACTGGTAACCTCTAGCTGAAATGCTGACAAGACCCTACTTTCTTTCTCTTCCACAGCTTCCCGTGCGCAAACAATACCTACCCACACATTCACACACCTTGATGCTGTCTGTCCAGTGGCAACCCTAGAACTTAACTCCTAACTTAGTCATCTAAGTAAGTCATATACTTACATGTCTGCATTATCACTGCCTGCACACACGTCTTTGTGCTCTATATACATTTGATAACACGGCAAACGCAAAGACATGGAAGGTTATAATTACATGGCTTGGGTACAAAACAGCCCCAAGTTTTTGGAGGGTATACTTTTGCAGTAAAAAGCTCAGAAAAACTTCTAGATAATGAAGACTGCCCAGCCACTCCCACCAGACTCAGACAGGCACTGCTTTCAAATAACATTATCATCTTACGACACAGTCACAAGTCCCTGTTTATATGTATGTAGATGCAGTCTCAAAAACTCTTTACAAAAAGGAAGAATTATTTTACATTAGATTCCAATTCCCACCGTAAATAACCAGAAGGTGTATGTTCTCTAGTGCCATCTAGATACCACTAAAATTCTCCTCTACCAATCCTCCTTGAAAAATAAAGTATAGCGCAGAAACCTTGGGAGAAAAACTAATTTTACATCACTTTGGTTCAAGATATGTAGACAGAAAACAACAAGAAACGCTTCAAAACAACCACTGATTCTGCCTTGAAATCCAGCCATATCCATACGTCAGCATGACCTTTTTGGTTCAGTTGTGGAATGTGGTAACTTCAATTAAAATATCATTCTCCACATCCTAAGGCATTGTTTGAGGAGGATTTGGCAACTTACAGACATGTTGTTTATTCCTCGGCTGCCTGGATGTTATAAACTCCACCAAAATAAACTTACGAACATCAAACAAATTCCCAGTTGTGACAAACTGTAACAAGTTGTTTCACTTGTGAAGTGGTAAGTGAAAAAGAATCAGAACTCTGTTTCACAGTTGATATTTGTGCTTTCCAGGTAGTGAAGTCAAGGGAAGGTTTGAATGAGGAAAAGATGGGAAGATGCCATCACTGGAGTCCTTGTATCACCTCAGTCTTGACAACAAAGATGCTATTAAGGATGCTGGACCATCATTTCCTTGTACAAGTTTCTGCTAAAGTTCGTACATTGCAAAAAAAGGAAAGAAAGCAAATAACAAAAATAATCCGCAATCGCCTTAACCAGCATTGCAATTGCAAACAGTGCACAGTTATTTAAACATTAAACCAATAAAGCTTTAGTTCAGTCAAGGTCCTCCTCAAATCCTACATCTAAGCAGCCTTTTGCAGGTGCTTTAGTAGCTAAAATCCCACAGATTTCTCGTAATTCCTTCCACCATACTGAATAGAACCCCATCTTCACCTCTCTCTGGAAAACTTCTATTGGGAGTTACCACAGAACTGGACAAACTCACTCTGTCAAACAAAGCCTTGCAAGAAATGTAATTAAATGCTTGTGCTGTCATTGAACTTTTTCAATTAAAAGGTTCCTAAAATCTTTTTCTAACTATTTTTAGGAGTGCTGAATTGGCATTAATATGAGCCAAGGCACACGGAATTTGGTGGGAATTTCTGTCAAGTCCAATAGGTTTTTATGTGGTCCTTCTGGAAAATATAATTTTTTTAAAAAAAGGTATTTATTAAATCATGATGCGTTATTTCAACTTTTATCTATTTCTTATAGCGTGCTATCTAAAGCACTTCCAAAACACTCCCCAAGTTATAAAAATTCCCAAATTCTTACAAAATGTAAAGCATGGTGAATTCCTCGTTTAACTGCAGGAAGTTCTATTGCTATTTGGCACAGCTGCTTTGCTAGAAAAGCTTTGTACTCTTTGCTTGATTCACTAGAGTAAGGCAATCTGTGGCTTTACAATTCGTAGATTCAGGTTTGTCTCAGTTTTTTCTTTGGATGTTTTACGATTCAAAAACCCCAAAGAATGAGACTCGTAACTAGGAGTGACATTTCCACTTAATTTGGTTTAAAAAAATCTGTGTTTGAAATTTTAGAATATCAACACCACTACAGAAATACTTAGCACAAAGCGATAAAGCTCTTATTTAAATGAATTATCGCAAACAAAGGGCCGGATATTTTGCAAGTATAACTTAGCATGTTTCAAATAAGATCTAAATAATCGTACCAATTTTACAACATCTAAAAATGTGGCCAGACATTCTTTTGGCTAGTCGATATGCTATTTCAACAGCTTGGTATTTTATCATTTCCTTCTTGCTCGATACTCAGAGCCATCTTTTCTCTATCAGTGTCACTAAATGTACCATTTGGAAGCACATAATAGTCAAAACATAACATAAAGGAGAGAAAAGCTCTCCTGGACTGATGACGTAGGTATCTTCTGGGAGGCTGTTTACCAAGCCAAGCTACGCTGACTGTTGAATGGCTGAAGTTCATGTTGCAACTGATTTGTCTGCTCAGCCTTCCAGTGTGAACGTGAAGCCCACAGCAAGCCTGCCATCCTCCAAATCCATCTCATCCCTGCTCAGCAAACACAGCACAGTGGCAGTGTTTGTGGCGGTGTGTCTTTCAGTGCTCATCGCACAGCTTTCTCCAGCCTTTACAAAGTCAGCTGAAATTTCCTATTTCTCTAGTTCCCTCTTAGTTACGCTCTCTCCTCGATACATTGAAAGCAGCAGACTGGGGCCTTATCACCCCCTCACACGCTTCATGCAGGAGAAGCCTAGAGGTTAATGCAGCTCCTCTGGTGGGCGAGTTGGCAGGCCTTGGAGGTGGCAACAAAGATCTTTAAAGAAATTGTTATAATCAAACGCAACAGCAGGCAGCGACCGGAATTTTAAAAGGCATCCCGTGCCAAAGGAATGACCCTAACCTGCTAATGTGCTCTTGAAAATACCTTCAGGCAATCCGTGACTTCTTTAAACACCTAAATGCTTTTGATAAATCTGGCATCCAACAATTAGATCCCTCCATTGCAGAGTCTCTGTAAATGGGAAAAGTGACAACAGCGTGCACATGAAGCCACATGCAAGATCTAAAACGCTGCTGTAAGGCTGACATCCATGTCTCATCCTGAATATTGAGGCAGGATCCAGAGAGGCTACACGGTCTGCCATGCAGCTGCCCAGTTCTAGGTATCTGCTCATCCCTGCACGCCCCAGAAAAGACTGCAATCTATCCTGTTTCTGTACGAAGACAGGGTGCCTGTGAAGCTCCAGACATTATTTGCCCCAGGCAAAATTTGCATTCACTTCAAGGGTTCAGAGGGTATTGTTCATTTACTTTATTAAAGCATTTGTTCCAGTTTCAAAACATAGCAAATCTGAGAATTATGAAACACGTCTAGTCAGTCAGATGCCTGGGTACCATCAACGATCGGGATGGCAGGCCATTTTGAAGCCCTGTTTTATGGGAAAAATCGCTGCTAGAAAATAGCAAATAATGTATACGACTCAAAGGATCTAAATAGGTTCTCCAAAAATAAAAGATAAAGCCTAAACCAAACGATTAGATCAGATAGCAAATGGTTAAGAACAGTTAGAAATCAGGGTCCCTCACCACTTGAATTTGATTTTGCTCTCTAAAGTACCAGCACAAAGTACACAGCTTTTCTCTTACAGGGAGCTAAATACCAGCTCTTCCTGAAGCATTATCAGGATGAAGAAAGAGTTCAGGAGAGCCTTCTCCTCCGAACCTCTTTATTTATCTGACGGGGATCAGGTAAAACACTGTCACTAGCACCAGCCTCCTCCTATTCCCCCGTTCCTGCTGGCACCCTGAGGCAAGCATCTGGGAGTGTGTGCTGCCCCTCGCTGAAGCAGGTGCGAAGCATGGTAGTCAGTGTGTTCGCTCCCCATGAGCCTGCTGCAGGCAGACAGAAAAGCCTGGAAATCCCTCCAGTAACCCTCCCGGGGGAGAATGAGAATTTAGCCAAGTGCACTTAAGACCAAAATTGTTGCAGAAAGGAGACACATACACTTGTTAAATCCGTCTGTAACATTCCCTCCCATCCTCCCCTTACTGTGGACCGATCTGGATTTCTAAAGAGTATAATTATGTCTTGCACAATGATTATGAGCTTTGGGAGCTCTCAGAGAAAATTTCCTCACTGCACATGTGGCCATTGGCTGACATACCAAACACATATCACTCCATTTTTTCTATTTTTTTTTTTTCCAAAAAATAAACAAACTGCATTTTGCTGGGAGAGAGGCCAAAGGGAAAGGACGGACACTCAAGCCCAGGGCCAGGTTCTGCAACATGCTGATGTGTCCTAAAGGCCCAAGGGAAGAGCCGTAAGAGCGACCTTTGTTTGCCAACGCTCCCATTTTTCTGCGCACTCCCAACAGCAGGACATCTCATCTATCTGTAGCCACCAACAGACCCTTCATCAAGAATGTACTGACACATTCTTGATTTGCCCCTTTTATGTATTCCCTTAAAAGACACATATATAGCTTTTGTCTTCCCTAAAGCAGATGCTCAGAATTCACTGTGTGTCCATGCAGTGACGCCAAGGTTTACAGTCATTGTCAAGCTACCTGGTAGCTTGAAAAAAAAACCCCACTGGCTGGCAAAATGATAATGGCTAAAATTACTGTAACATGCTATCTCCTTTCTAGATGGATCACTGATGGGCTGGACATCAACTTTGTCTATGGGAGATGCCTTTGTACTGAGTGCAATTAATGTTTTTATTAAAAAAATCTTTCCTGAATGAGACAATGCATTGTCCACTCATGTGAAAATGGCACCACTATATACCACAAATGATACAGCCAGCTGAGAATAAAGGACATTATTTCACCTGCATGCTGTGAAAATTTCAAGGCACCTGCACTTGGTAAAATGGAAGGTATGTAAGAACAGCGTCAGTCAGCTTGTACGCCTGAGGGTAATGGACATCATCCTTTTTCCCATCCCAGTCACCGTCTTATCCGTTTCCAAAGGGCCTCCAAAGATGAAAATGAACTTGACAATGATTCTGCAAGGCAAACTGATCCTGATTCTTCCAGTCACTTTGTAATTCACTGCAGATGGCGAGAGTGAGATGTTTACTGGCTGGCAGGTAATGAGCCTCCTTGTAGATAATAGTGATGGACGGGCAATCTTGCTTGCTGACAAGGAGGCAACTCAACATGGGCACATGGCATTCATCCATGACTTCATGTAAAAGGATAGCTGTGACAATGTACACAGGTTATAAACTACCCTCCTCTGTTAATGTCAGCATGCAGCTATACTTAAGCCTTTCCAGTTCACAATTAAGTAGCGTAGAATTGATCCTGATCGTCCATGAAAGTAGAACAGTCTGATCCGTGACCTAATGTTTACTATTCTATAAGAAAAAAACTTGATCTGTTTAAACATCTAGATATCCCCTCTTCCCAGGTAATGCCATTCATCACAGCTGTCAGTACTTCTTTAAAAGAGAAATGACCCTCAGGCATAGTATAAAACTCTGTGGAAGAACTATGTACACCTTTGCCAAAAGAAGATACAGCTCCTTTTTTTTTTCTTTTTTTTTTCCACTGGGTTTGTATACACATTGTGAAAGGCCTACACACACTGAATTGTAAGTCAGTATTTCCATCCCCACCCCCATATAATGATATTTGTATTAGGAGACCTACACACTGTCCCGATTTTTTAATTTTATCTCAGGCATAAGGGTAGTGGATTTGGACAAGCTCAGCCATTTGATGAGATATTCTTAAGCAGCTGGTTCTGAGGGAAAATCAGAGTAATTCAGAAATGCAACAGAAGATAACAGAAAAGCCCTAACTCCATTTCTCCTTTCCTCATAACTTTATGAAGCAAAAATAAAAAAAATCATACACTCAAGCAAACAACACCAATGTCTTTTGTTTCAACAGAATATACTCCTCTTGAAGAAAGGGAGTATGGTTAGAATTCATAAAATACGCATTTTTAAAATGCATTTGTTCATATATATATATGTAAGTACACACACATTTAAACATGGATATTGTTATTCTACAGATAGACAACACTTGGTCCTAGTTTTCCTATTCTGAATCAAATATCCTTTCCCTCCTTCCCTGGTGAAAACTGATCATTTGTACTGTACCCAGGCTTCAAGACTTGATAAACGATCCCAGTGCTATGAAAGTTTCATCCAAAACCTGTCTCTTCATAGATTCGCTCCAGATAGTCTTTCTACTTTAAAGACTCATGTGATCATCGCTTTGATCCTTCCTCCCTCAGCTCTATTAGGGGCACCATCTCTTCAGGGCTTGCAGCTTATAAAAAGACCACCATATTTTGATATGCCTTTGATGTTGTCTTCCAAAGTATCTTTGATTTTTAAGTTCTGTTCAACTCTTTCACCATTAACCTTGATTTCACTTAGGAATTAATAGATCTAGTTCTACTGGAAGGCTAATTCAGAAATTCTGCTTTCTCTGGCACTGTTTTCCCCCTTTTCTGAAAAGGTAGGTGAAGCAGTAAAAAACCAGACCAGCACTTGCCAAAAAATGAAACTATAGATAAACTAATACCTTTCTTGAGTTCTCAGTTGTGTTTACTGCACAACTCTCTTACTGAATCATTAAGCTGCCAGCAAATGAAGTGGTTCTGCGGGATGATGAGCACACGGACCTTCCACAAGGCCACTGGTGACCGAGAGCTGGTACTAACGGATGACTCCTCCGTAGGACTGGCTGTGATCCCAGCCCTGTGCTTGCAGACTGTCACCCCCACGTATGGCACCTGCATTCCCCCTTTTGACACTCAGCAAAGAGGCTGAAGCTGAAAAGACCAAAAGAACTACCCTGTTTGGAGTAAACTAAACATAGAGCAGTCAAACACTTACTCAAGAGGAGAAACTGGCACTGTCTTTCAAGTATCTTTAGTGAAGTATTTTCAATTTTTAGCTTATGGTACTTGAGATTTATTCCCCCTCCTCAGGCACCACTAAGTGTGGCTGAAGATTCTCTTCGCAGTGCAGAGGCAGATGAAGGCTAAAACCAGGTCAGCCACATACGTGCACACACCCCTTACAGGACTTGTTTATACACCCTAACTATGTTCAGGTGACATTCAGATACATTTCAGGTTCTTGGAAGAAAAAAGAAAAAAGGCAAAAAGAAAAAAAAAAAGGCTCCATCTATGGAAACTGCCTCTCAGTATGCCTTTCCTTTATTTAAAACTACCCTGCCTTCCCCCCACGACACTGCGTATTTCCTGTTCTTTAGAGAAACAGGTTAGAAGACCTCATCACTTCTCCTCACTTAAATGAAACTGCTGCTAACGGAGACAAACACACTCAGTCCTCGCAGCAACCGGCATGCGCGTACCCATCATTTTCAGTATCTGCACAGGGCCATCACGGCAGCCTGTTGCCTTTGCTAAGGCACTGTCAGCATAGTTTAAGGGTTCCTTCCCAAGAGCACTCGTAATGCCACCACAATTATCATTCTGGGCTAACACTCTAACACCTAACCCTTGGGACACCCGGAGCTTCTGATAAGCCACCGCAACGAGAGAATCCAAATGCAGCTCATCAGATACGTGCCCTTTCCAACGATCCTTCCTATCACTCATCGCACTCGCTATCTAAAGCATCTTTGGCAGAGGAGTGCAGGCTGGGCGCTACATGACCTGCTCGCAGCACTTCTCACCCTCCACCGCTTAAATGCACAGTCTAACGTCGTCGCTTGAGTCCCACCCGGGGCTCTCTGCGTAGCCCCATGGCCCGGCACGGTTCCTACTGTATCACGCCTTTCCCAGAATCTTAGCCCCGCTGGAAAGCATTCAGCATCGAGAGGACCCATCTTTATGCTGATAACACTAAAATATAAAATAATGCCAACAGCTGGTGCTACAAATGGCTTTTAAAAACGATGTTCATTCACTAAAATTCCTCTTGCTACTTTTGACATGAAACACGCAGTCTCTAATTATTCTGATCAAGACGGTGAAATACAAAAACAAACTTTAATTGTGTTTAACAGATATTTAATCAGGACTCACTGAACTACAGATTAAAGCTGAAATTCATAAACCATAATTACCCAATTGTCGCAAGCTTTTTGGTCCACATTCTGCTTCCGTCTGGGCGTCTGGCACTTTGCCCCGAATTTCTTTTAGTGTCTTCTCAGTTTCATTGCTGTTCATGTTTTCCAGCAGAGATTTAGCACAGATTATAAAATATCTGTTCTTGGCAACTTTATTAGTTGTTTTTTTCTTGCAAAGATTATATCCCACCTATCCCCATCCTGGGGCCAAATGAACAGGCGTACACCGTGGGTTATTTCTTGCCACCAGCTACCCTTTCCTCCTGCCAGGGTCCATGGTATTGACCTATCCACCTCAGGTTCCAATTCCCTGACCGTTGCCGTGCTACCAGAGCATCATCTGGATGCTGCTTTGTGTATGCCATCCGACATACCTACCATGAATTATTCCAACCTTTCTCCAGAGATAGAAGCTGGTGCAATATGGTTGCCTGGTGTGGTACGAGCTTTTTTACGTGCTTGATGCCCTGTATTTATATTTAAGAAGACACGATGAAAGAAATACACTTCCCATGGGATGCAGAGAGTGGTGAGGTATATGCTAACCACCAGTTCCTCAGGGAATTAACTGCATGGGCTCAGACTGCCTCCTGAGAAAATTACAGATTGTCCTTTAGCACAAAGAGACTGACTACGCCAGAGAAGCGCGGCTGTTGACAGCAGTTTTCTGGGGACCTTCAGATATTGTGTGCAGGTTACGCGGCTACTCTGAAGGCAAGGGTTTCATTTAACATATATGGGAAAGTGGTATTGACATCCAGGATTTTTACAGTGATCCATGCTCCCAGGTATGCACAATCCAGTATGCTCTGCTAGGCAGAGTTTTCTAAGTCCTGAAATTTTCATGCCTAGCTACACTACATTGTACTGCAAGCAGAAAAGATACGAACCTCAAAGGTGAAAGCGCTATCCGTCAGGATGACAGATAATACAGGAGAGGTTAGAAAATGGTACTCTGCGAGGCTTTGTGAGACCTTATCTTTTGCTCCACAAAGATGTCTACACTACAGATCAAGTGCCTTTGACACAACTTTGCTTTTTATTTTCACTGTGGACTTCCAGGATTTGGGGAGGTGTAAGTGAAAGAAATGCTATCCAAATGCTATTAAAAATTTTCAGAGAACTGACAGCCAGAAGGTAAAACTAGGAATACAGCAGCTCTGTTTTGCTGCCATCGTACAGCATTAGAGGTGGGTCCTGCACAAGGGCAATGCTGAACTTGCTGGGAACAGATGTGAGTTTAGTTGCATCTTGCTTATTTGCATAAGTGATCTCGCCACAAAAGTGCTCACATTGCCTGGAGAAGTCAAGAGCCTACAAACTCCTCCTGTTAGAAGATGACTCCTTGAAAAAAACATCCTTCGAAGTCTCCGCTGCAGAACCTCCCTCACCAAGAATCATTCTCAGACCTTGGAAGGGAAGGTTATGACGTGGCCTTTCAGACGCAGAACAAGCAGCTTACCAAGCTGCAGGTCAAGCTGGTGAGCAGCAGAGACACCTCACCCTACCACAAGGGTGAAGTTGGTTCCCATGTTGGCACCCGGCCGGCGCAGCCAGCCTTAACCCCTCCTAACTTTGGGACATGAGACGGGGCGGGGGGAGATACGGAAAAGCTGGCACTGTGGAAACACAGAAGCTCGTCTCTCTGCTGAAGACACAAAAAAAGAGTGACCTTGATTAAAAAATGAGATGGCCTTCCATGCCTACCTGCTGTTGCTTTTTCTCTTAAGAGCTGGAGTGTTCTTGAAGAACTCCGAGTCTGGGTGAAGATACATGGAACCACAAACTGAAGTTCTGCCCAAGGTATTTGTCCTTCATGGTCATTTAGGAAGTTCAAACAATTTCCTTTATTACCCTGACAAGAAGTATAAGAATACAAGCTAAACCTTCACCTATTTCCTTGGACCTGTTCTCAGCTAACGTGCAAAACATACATGCACTTTTTCTGCATCATTCAGACATTTTTCAGCATGAAAAATAGAATTTTATACATTTATTTCTTTCACAGTAGTTTTGCCTTGTCTTCACTTCCACTTATTTTGAACAGCCAGGCAGTTCTACTCCCACTGAATCAGTCATGTACCTTCCTCACCAGCTCCTTTAGAGCAAGTCCTAAAGGAGCAGCAGTGTGCCACCTCGGCAGCCACTGCTGCACGTGTATCAATCTGCTTTTTTGTTTGTTTCACAAACCTTCTCTGAAGCTTTCGTGATTTGCCTGACTCGAAGGTCTCTGCAGGAACCCATATCTCGAACTTCAGAGCACTCAGATACCAGACTGGGAAGACTGAGAGACAAGGAGAAACGTGCTATTTCTTCTGTTTCCCTCTTTCTTTTCCTACAATAAGAGAGATTTGATTCTCTCTGTCAGCCACACAGTCCAAAGCCCAGTCACAGTTAGGTCTTTGCATCCTATGCAGAGGTCTGACAAGAACACACGCTATGGGATGGCGGATGGCTTGCTGCACAAGGCAGGCCAGGTTTCGCACAAATTGTTTTCCAGTTTGGCATAATTGTTTGTCCAAGGGTTTCAAGCTCTGTATTTAAACAGTGATAAAGGAATTGCTATCCAGTGTTAGTGTCATTCTTCATTCGGACTGTTCCTCTGAAAACAGCCTACAGCCTTTGAGATGCAAAACGTATCGTTTTAATGTAGTCAAGTTCCCTGCTTGCTACATCGCTAAATCTATTTACCAGATTCTTCTTGGTATAATCTGTCCCCAGACCTGAGGAAGCTCGGTGATTTTAAGTGTTTTAAGCTAATGATAATGGTTAGTGCTGAGAACAGATGTACCTGGCTGTGGTGTGATCTATCCTATTGGGCTGTTAGGAGCTGTGTATTCATATTGACTTAAGATTTTATGTCTACTTTCAAGGTGTGATGGCTGCATGGGGTGTAGTCTGGTTTTTTCCCCTGACGTACGAGGTATCACCATATCCGTGTTTTTTGATACGTGGTGACTGCACAGAGAGAGAGAGATGGAGAACATCTGCATGTTTGTTTTTATGCCTTCCCAAGATTTTATATCTATTCTGGCTGTCCACTGGCAAGATTATGGGAAGCAGTGATGTATACCCGTATTCATACCAGACCATAACCCAGGAAACGGTTGCACAGATTAGATGTGCATGCAGAGAGTTTGATGACTAGGCTAGGTATTGCAGAAGTTTACCTTCCCTGGTGTGAAGGCATCGTGCATGAGTGAATTCCCTGTAATTGGCGGCTGCACTGATAACATGCTAAGTCGACGCTGTTTTACTATTCTTCTCTATCCATAACACAATGGAGCGTAAAACTCTTCAGTCGTATCAATAAATGGTGCTTCACTTCCCTTCAGCACAATGAAGTGAAATTTCTGCTGAGAATTATTTTCCTGATCATACTGCAGGCTTGGTCTTGCCATTCACAAACATCTGCTATTGCCACCCTCTGGGGACAACACGCTATTTGGGCTGTGCTGCAGAGGAGGTCTTGTATCTTAAGGCCTCGCCTCAGTCCTCCAACACATAAGGAAACCCTTCCTACTTACGTGAACTCTACCACTGGTGTCCTGCCACCAGGAGTTACAGAACTAAATGCTTGCAGAACAAATGCAAACCTTAACTGGTCCGTGTTACCGCAGTACAGCAGGAGACATGCCTACTGGAAATGAATGCAGCCTCCTTAAACAAATTTCATGCATGCAACCTCTTCCCTGTGAGAATTCAAAAAGCAGATGCAAATGAAAAACCGCACAAAGCTCCAGCAGAGACACCACCTCCACCCCAACTAAATGAATGGAACTTACAAAGGGAAGCTCCAAAAAGGCTAAAATCCAAGACCATTTACACAACTATAACCATGGACAAGTTGAGAAATATGCAAAACCAAGAGAAGACACTAGATCTGAACAGAGACATGTAAATTGCTATCCTGATCTGAGAAGATTAACTGGAAGTGTCACAGTGCAGCTCTGGGCCAGCACATCACCAGTTCAAGTCCTGACCTATACTTTGAGCATGGAACTCATTTCTTGTGCTACAAGGCAGTGCAGTGATGTGCTGCAATGCTAGAAACAAGAGGTTAAAAGGTTACATTCAGAAGCCTATTTTTCTCTGATGGTTTGGCCAACTTGACTAAAGCAGAGCCCAACTAAGTAACGGGCACTATAGGCTTAATTCTATAAGCTTCGGGTCTCTTAATCAAAGAATGACACCAGTATCACAAATTTGATTTTCATTTCAATACAAATATACAACTCCGATGTAACTGATACATATTCCCTCCATTCCCTAAACGATGTTCCAGGCACTTTGTCCCTTTGGAAATGGAAATGCATTCTTATGAAAACACTACAGGTTAAATACCTAGGACATTGCTTCCTAAAGCAGATGACTTTGCTATGAAAAGAAAGAATATACAAGATAAATTCTAATCTATTTCTGACCACTGAATTTCTGCCTACACATCAATTTCTCATTTTTTTATCCTTTTACCCCATTTTCTTCCTAAGTCCATCTACCACAGAAGTCAATTTGCCCTCCATAGCCCCTCAGAACACGTTCTATAAACACTATTACCTTTTCCCAAATCCATCTTTCCTGTCAGGATTTCATACAGTTGCATAGGAAAAAAGTCCTGGTATCTGATATTTAATAAGAATCTGAATGAGAATACACACAAAGTGCATTAATTTTTTTCCCCTGGTACTAAGAAAGCAGTGAAGGCTGTTTGTCCACTGCTGTGTATCTGAAGCTGGGACCTCCATTTCTGCAGCTGGTACAGCCATTTCTCTTTTGCATTTTACATTCCAGCTAATAAGGATCATTTTTTTAGCCTAGGAAGAAAACATTTTTTGCTGGAAATCATGTTGGTGGAATCAGGGGTTCCTCAACAAAATAACAGATTTAAGTGACAGTAATCTAGGATCTTATACACTGGGACACGATACTGTATCAGCTATGCTTGCCTCACACTTTTAAGGCATGTTTCTCAGCTATGATGTTGAGAAATTCCTGTGACTTTGGTTTTAAATGCAAATCGCCGTAGACAGAATTTAAACTGAAGTTCATGATGCAAAATACAACATGAGAAGCTCACAAAATGCTTCCTTACCTTACATCACTCCAGTGACCCTACCCACCCCCCATTTGTCATCCTTACGTACACGCTACCTGTATGTACTAGACTGTGGCTCTGTGCAAGAAGCAACCTGGACTCAGCTAACGGTGCTTTTTAAACTTCAAGTAATAGTAGTGACAAGAAGCATCCCTGGAAATTGCAAAATTCATTACCATAACCTCCCAGGCTAGGCAAGGAGAACAGTGGATTCCAAAATGATTAGACATTTATACAGATATTGAGAATATATGAGAAACCCCCCTAAAGTTTCCAACACAAATCAACCACTTGGGTCATTCCGGCATCGATCATTGCTGGGCTGCTTGCTCCTTTCTCTGGTGTCTATATCCTAAGCGGCTGTGACGGACAGGGTGTAAGGCTGGGGAAAGGGCACGGAGCCACCAGCCAGCAGCAGCAGCACGACTCAGCGCGAGCGCACTACTGCTGTCCGTCCTACACCCACACACGCGGTGGTCTTTGGCCAAGGGTCCTCCTCCATCCCTGCTGCTGGCTGCACCCTGTGGCACCTCCTGCCACACAGGCATGGCAGGACCACCACTCGGAGGGGTGGCATGGGGGCATTTTGGGTTGGACAGCACCTAAGGGGACGTGTGGGGGCAGTGGGAGAGGAGCAGGCAAGGAGGTGAGGGGGCTGCCAAATGACAAGAGGCCTCAAGGTAAAATCAAAAGACAGAGGCACCCTGCTACGCCTCCCAGCACAGATCCCCTGCAACGGCAGCGGTGTCACCAGCGTAGACCGGCAGAGAACCGAGACCCCCTCACCCCAGTGACCACAGCCCACAGGGGAGGATTGATGAGCACAACGTGCAACAGGGATGACAGAAAGACACAAGACAGACCGATGTTTTCTACTCCAAAGCCTCTTAAAATAAGAAAAAGCAAATATTTCTCAAAATTTCTTTAAACATCATTAGCCATGAGTTCCCATCAGCAGGTAAGGAGGCCAGAACCATGCTCACACTGACAGGGGCCAGCAGCAAGGCCGGCATCCCTGCCAGCTGAGCTGGGACCTGGACACCAACGACAAATAAGCGCCGTGTGGCACGTGAGGTGTACCACGGCTTGCCAGATACCCCAACGGCTGCCTTTTCCCCCGGCTGGGAAGGACTTGTGCCAACTACCACAGCGATGGCAACTCACGGCCCAGAACACTGAGCCCAGGGAAGGGTGCAGGGGCTGGGGGGAGATGCCAGTACGCTCGCAGTGTAGGACGGGGAGGATGATGCTATCCTGTTCAGCAAACAGTAATCATTTCTGTAACCAGAAAGGAAACGGGAAGATGGGAAAAACCTATTTTGACATGACGCAGAGAGGAAAGCGTTCATTAATTTCTAGTAACAGTCTTCATTCTTGTAGCAATCTTTATAAACTGAACAGAGGAGGTATCGCTTGTAATTTGTCAGCTCTACACTTCTGAAAACACTTCTCATGAGGAAGAGGGGAAAAAAATCCCTAATTATTAAAAACAACCCCTGACTATGCCTTCAGGTTTTGGTCTGAATCCGGTATCTGCAACAGAAACCTTTCAACAGAAGGCAGCAAGGACTTCTCAGGGAAAAGCTACAGGATCAGACCTCACATTCCCAGTAAAAAGTGGCCTTTTGCACCCACCCACGTCCCCTCCTTCCAATCTCATTATTCCCAAAAGATACAAAGAAAATACAAGATTGTTGGGATTTCTATAAGAAGATTTGGCAGGTTTTTCATATTTGTTTAGACTGTAAGATATAATTTGAATTTGGGGCTTGCCTCTCTCTCTCACTAAGAAGAAGAATGAGTTATTTGTTCTCTGAATAAGTATTTGTTATTAGTGGATCAGACATGGATAAGGTATATTATTACAACCATGTTTGTTAGGTATGATTTACATTGTTTGCTGCATATCATCTTAGGCTGTCTTTAATTTTGTTATACTTTAGGGGGTTTTTGTTTGGTTTTATGCATTTAGTCACAGTTGGTTGTGTTTTGAACTTTGAAAAAAATTAATACAAAGGAAATTAAAAAAAGAAAAAGAAAATATTTTCAAAATGATGTGGAAATCAAATCTATCCCTCAGTAATTTGATTTGTAGGAAATGGAGAGCAAAGCATTACAAAGCATTACAAACAGAATGCCTTGAAGTGCATCATAATTACTTACATGTGCAAATACATTGTCTAGGTTTAGGCATTCAGTTAATAATAGTCATAATAATTCTATGCCCTTACACAGGGTCTTTTATCCAAGCTTCTCCAGGTTTGCATAAGCAATCATTAACTAATGCTTGGGTACCCGTAAGTACCCTGCTGCTCATAAGGATGGAGAAATAGGGGCAAAAGCTCTCCAAGGTCAAGGACAAATTATGATTTGGTGTCAAGGCAGGAGAGAACTGCAGATGATGGTTTTCTCACTACAGACGGATCAGAGATGCAGAAATTTGCAGCTGATCCTACATTTCTACAACTTCATGGCTCTGTAAGAAATAAGGCATGCAACAAATGTGCATTTGAGATCTTCGATTCCACAAAGTTTAAAGGCTGAAAATGGACATAAATCAGAACCATGGTAAACCTTTGGTGGAACTCTGGTATATATAAAAATAGACCAGTATTTTGTATCAAAGCACAAAGACTGACAAATTTGCCTTCTTTGGAACTCTTTATCAGTGCGAATGGCTCTCATTTGAGGCTCCACAAATGTTTTTCAGATCACGTATCCTTCGTGGAAATTTGGGATGAACGCCAAAGGAATGCGGAAAAAGGTACCCTGGAAAGTTCAGGTATTACAGAAAGTCCCAAACACCCATTTCATGCTTACAGATTAGTCCTACATTGATCTCTTAAGTTTCTAAGTACCTGAAACTCGTAACAAAACTCTGAGCACAGCATATTACCCAAAAGCTTTTCCACAGCTCCTGCTAGGGAAGAAATGCTGGATCTTCTACTCTTCACTTCCATGCCACCTCCTAACTGCACACCTGCATTGCTCGCTCTCCCAAGCCAAGAGAGAGACCCTTGCTTTCTACAGTCCAGGCCCTTTGCTCCTTCCTGGCCAAAACTCTATCCTTAATTTACTAGAATACATGTTTTCACGCTTCACTAGATGACCGAAACCCGAGACCGCCAAATTATTTTTGCTGTTTCATTTAGCTGTGCAATAATGCTAATGCTTTAAACTACTACCTGCTGAAATAGCAGTAAGTGCTGCACTGCAGTTACTGACCCATGCAGGTATACAACTGCCTGTTCGAAGGATTTGACATTAACACATCCCATTTTCGTTTAGCCTACATTTCGGTGCTGCACGTAGCGGTGACAAGAAAGCGTTTCTCTATACATTTCCATTACCTGTTAGACTTTACACTAATAAAAACACTGGATATTATTTATTTGTCTGGCTGACTGACAAAGCCAGGCATCAAAGCTTCATTCCGGTGTCACATACTTCAACGCTCTAATCTTTCAGAACTTGTAAAGCAATCTCTTACGGCGCTTTGTGGGCTGTGAGATCACCCTGACAAACTGTGATAATGTTGGCAATCTCCGAATGGGTGTTCATTTGCAATCTTACTACAGAGGAATTGCTACATTTCCAAATTTGAGGGCTTGACATAATCTGTCTCCACAAAGCTATCAGGGTCTGTCATAAGGCTGTCTGTGACCCAGGGATTTTATGGGGTTAATATCTATCCCCAGTGCAACTTCACTGTAAGCAGTGGAATTACCTAGTGTATGACTCTCTATCTATTTGCTTGCTTTCTCCTTAGTCCAAATACCCCTTGTTTGTCTTATTTTTTCTTTAAGTGCAAACAGCACCTCGTAATAACATCTGAGTCAGGTAGGGGAGATTGCCTCTGCAAATCATGACCAGTTTCTTACAGTTCATGCCAAACCCTCTGCTCTCCTCATCACACTTAGCGACTGAGAAACAATGCAAATGTCAGGTCAAGCTACAAAGCTATTACCATCATCTCTTCCCTTCCGTATGCTCCCAGGACTGGCAGTCTCTGGGCTGCGGTCCACAGGATATCCGCAATTATGGCCCAGATTGAGGGAGGGGTAGAAAAAACGATGGTACTCTGCCAAGTATGTCAGAACCTGAACTTGATCCATTTTAAAATTGAAGCTGGGGACTGTGGGACAGCACCGTGTTCTCTATAATCCCTCTAAAGAAAGGAAAATAATATACCATCTCAAAAAAAAAAAAAAAAAAAAAAGTCAGAGTTAGTGCAGACCTAACATAAATAACTATTTTATATTTGCTTCTGAACCTTAATCTTTAACTAAAGAAATATGCTGTCTTGACGTAGACGGAAGATTTTTTTTAAATGCCGTAAGACTGTTAAGCACCTCAAGAAAAAGTGACAGAGAGTCAGGCTTCATCATATTTATGAGGGCCACAGAACTGCTAGTGAAGTGATTTAATTTTGAAATTACTTAGGAGTCCTTTAGAAAAGCCGGGAACACAGGATGGAAATAGAAAACTAAAAAAAGTGCATCTAGTGCTTCAAAATAAGTTCGCCGCACAACACCCTTTCCCTGCTATCATCCCCTGAGGCGAATTTACCAGCTCGGCAGCTCCTGGCAGTCAAGGAAAGATCCTCCCCAAATGCAGCTCAGGGTGTGGGAGAGCCGCTGGGACCTGGCCACCGACGGGGCAAAAAGCCGCTGCCAGGGCACAGGCGCTCCACGTCAGCACAGCGCTGCAGCACAAGCTTAACTTGAAGCACTGGCTGGGATATTCTGCTGAACTAATGCTGGGATGTTTTCCTCCATTTAGTAAGTTTTTACAAAAGAAGTTCCCTTCCTTGGATTATTCCATCCAGTCAAAACAAAAATCGTTAAAGAAGCATGTACTTTGCTTTGTCCTCATTTAAGCAACTTTCTGCATTTCACTCTCTGGAAAAGGAAACTCAGTGTCACTATTCAACCTCAGGAGTAAGCACCTAGCTGCAATGCTACTGGAAAATTTTGGAATCCAAATAAATTCCAAACTTGTATTTTGGCCCAAAATTACAGTGAGCTTGCTCCTGCTTTCGTTATTAACAAAACGCCTACTGCTTTTACCAGGAGCAGCAATTATCCTTCGTGGCTCTTTAATCCTTCAGGAAAGTGTGTGCAGCCTTGGAAGCCGAGGGTAAACGTTTGAATGTGTGTATTACCTTCCTGGAGACAGTAGGTTGCAGGGATACAAAAAAAAAAAGGCTGCATGAAAATACAGGACAAAGATCCGTGGGCTTCAAGGGGTTAAACAGCTTCACTAACACGAAGGCTGCAGATGGGACAGTCCTGAACGCAGCAATGAAATGGTACGTGCTTTTCCTTCCTACAGCTCCCGTCTGGAGGGCTAATGTTTTCATTTTACAGTAAGCTGAGAACTGGTGAGCAGACTTGTATATTCGTTATTATTTGACCCTTTTCTACATAAATCTGTTTTTGAAGAAGAAAAAGTCAACAGAAAGAGCCCTACCTCTCAGCTAGCACCATTCAGAAGCTTTTTGCTAACCACAGCTAAATTACAATAATGTTTCTCCTTTCTCATTTATATTTTTTAGTATTTTTAATAATGACAATAAGTCACTATGCACACAAAATTTTCTGGAAAATAAAACACACCGAACTATTCACTGGTAGATCACTATTTATAGAGTGAAAGAACACAGAGAAAGATATTAAATTTACCATAAACAAGGGGGTTCTTACCATGACAGCAACTTTTAATGTAATTCATTTGTCATATAAATTATGTCCTTGGGGATATCCCGTAAAATTAATTAGGTCAGAGAGAGAAGGAAAACAAATAGAAAACTTTGCAAACCTCCAGGAAACAATAGGCTTTAAACATAGCAGTATCAGCAACCTCACTGTGAAGTTCTTCCCTCCTCTTCCTCTATTCTTTCCAGGAGACCAAGATCATCAGATTGAGAATCATCTTGGCCCACCAAAATCATGGAAAACACATAGATTCAAATGCACAACTTTTCTGAAATTGAAGATTTTGCAAGTAGCTCTGTCCTTCCAAAATACAAACTCCCTGGAAGAATTCTGAAATGTAATTTAGTAAGACATTCATTGTGTCTATGTGGCTTTTAAACACAAAGCTACAATTGCAAAATCTGGGCATGATACATCCATCACGCAACACAGAAAAGCAAAGGGGAGGAGGGCAGAAGAAAACAATAAGAATTTTAGAGAAATTTTAATACTGGCCAAACTCGTCCTCAGATCAAAACTCTGTTCATGAGCTTCTCTAGAGTTCAGGCAAAAAGGAATTTGCCCATGTACTTTTCCTGTACCACTCTGGCTTTTTTTCGTGCAAGAAAGAAGACTTAGCTTTTTTCCACTCTTCTCAACACAGCTCACCAAATTGGAAGTGTTGATACACATGTACAAAATCCAACACATTTTCTAATCCCATTCGGAACACAGATCAAATTCTGCTCGTCCTGATGCCTCTGCCACCTTCCAGTGTAGACTTGAGTACAAAGGGGAGAACAGGAAGACAACAAGATGCAGGGGAGTAACGGAGTTGATGGCGCTTGATTATTAACGACATTAACAGACTGCACTAATGGGTTACTCCACAGTAAAAATTTCTTCTGGATCATGTGAGGGCATGAGATCGTATTTCTGCCAGCCCTTATATATGTTAATGTTAGCAGCATGGAACAAAAGATAACAGATAAGGCATGGAACTTGCTGGTAAAAGTCAACACATCAAAATATATTTTAAAAACTGCATCAGAAGAATGAATTTATAATGGATCCATGCTTTGCATTTTGAGGTGACAGAGTTCTCGGTCTGGTAGAAAGTTCCCAAAGCTCAATTTACTACATTGTCAAAATATAGCCTGAGGGGACAATCTGACTTACAGCATCTTTATGACTGGTGATGAAAGAACCTCACTTGGCTTTTAGTTCCCAAGTTTGGCTCAAGAAAGTGCAGTAGAGAGCAGAACATCTTTTATTTTATGCTGGGAGTTCACAGTGTTCCTCTTCAGCACAGAATTAGGTTTTACTGTATGGAATTCTCACACACAGCTCGCTGATGGCTTAGAATTCACACCTTCAGATTTTGGGGATATACTTCACACATTGTTACTGCTACTAAAGATACAGATTACAGCGTCCTCATGTCATTGTAGCATCTGTAATGGAAATCTTTAGAAGATTTGGGAAAAAATTGTGTCTTTTACCAGGCCACAGCATGTCTTATTCAGCCTTGGAAAGGCTTCAGAGTGCAGTAACCACATTAATTGGACATTATATGGGCAGCCAAGTATAGCTCAGTTACTGTGCAGCTTTTACTGTTCCTTGTCATGTTGTTTCAAAACACTTTTTGCGTTTTAACCAGTCATATATACATATGAAAGCACTGTACAACACTGGACAATGCTACAGATCCACAGGAAATCATTGTTTCACAAACATGAAGCAGTCCGCACAAACATCAATAGCGTGGCCCAAATCTGTTCTGAATTATGCTCATGCAAGTCCATGGAAGTCAACTAGTACCACTAACAGGAAAGAACAGATAAGGGCATGTAAAAATACAAAATATGGCTCTACTGTACAGCTACCCATGGGCCAAAGCCGGCCAGCCTGCCATCACTTACGCTCTCCTCCTTTCCCAGCGTGGCTTTACAGGAAATAAGAAAAATAACTGGGATTTCTAGTTCTCTCATGCACCGGAGGACACATGTCCAAGAACATATGGACTTAAATGTGTCAGCATCCTACATCACTCTTATTTCAAGAATGTTATTAATTATTGTGGGTGGAGTCCAAAATTTTAATGTCATATTAGCACACGGTGGCTGTTTCTGTAATGCACATGTCACAGGAAGCATATGTTTAGCAGTTCAAGAACAGCATTTTAACTTGATTTCAAGTGATTTTTCTGAATTGTAATACTCTCAAAAGATTAAGTATTGATGTACTAGTGGGGTGTTTTGCAACTTTTATCTTCACGGTTTTATCCGTCCACCTCAATTCTGACCTCCAGGATATTATGCTATTGCAGATACGGCCTCTCCGCACACAGCTGTTTCAACAAATCTCATTTTGCTCTATAATGCACAGCATGGGACTTCAGGATTGGTATTTTCAATGCTGAACCAAGTTATATGAGTGATGAGTGCTACTCTAGGCAAAAAGCAAGGCTAGGATCAGAAAGTTATTTGCCCTACTCTACCTAAATGTCAATCCAAAACTTCTCAAAATAATTAGCCTCTTTACCAAACATGCAGGTACAGGCAGATACTGTGGGTATCGGCCATGCAGCCGCTCCAGCTGGATACAGTGAGAAATGTATTGCCAAGGGCTTTTCGGCTATGAATCAACAGGTGGTTTGGCACCAAGATTTCTACCTGTTTGTGGTTTTCAGCTTTGGTTTCAAGACAGAAAATGAGATTATACCTTTCAATGCTGCATCTCAAGCAGGCTGTACGGAGAGCAAGGTTTCATTCCAACCAAATCTCTCTCTCTCTTGCAAAGTTGAGGAAAACTGCCAACCACTGCTGCTCTTGCCATCAACACGCGACGTAGATGTTAGGGAAAGGCAAAGTAAAGGGAGAGGAGAGAAAGGAAAAGAAAAATATAAGTTTTACATAAACAACAAACTGTATATAATGACTACATCTGAGGACAACAAAATAAAAAGTGCTAGCTTCAGTATAAGGAGGCAAGTAAAACAAAACCTTGGAACAGCTTAATCTAAGAGGGTTTTTTAGTTTATTGGATATCGAGAGGTTTTGTTTAACTTTAGTTCCAAGAAATACAATACTTTGAAAACATATCATACATTTAGAGAGACAAAAGAAACAAACCTATCATAGCATCAAAATGAACTACACCATTACTCAGAGAGCAGCCGAAGCCCCTCCAACAAACACCCTGCAAAGCAGCAGAAGCACTTAGAACATATGCTCTTGCCTGCAAATAGCCCAGGGTGCAAGAGGCGGGCTTCATTTTTTTGTTTTTAAAGCCTTCTGCATGGGCCTAACTCTGCCTTTGTTGAAGGTAGTGTTAACACACATCAAATGCACTGGGAACCAAATGTGGATAACTGCATACTTTGAAAAATCACACCCAATATGTTCAACTGATGCCATCATTCTCTGAGGACAAGTATAGGCTATGGAATACTACAAATAATAGAGAGCAGCAGTCTATAAAGTAAGCTCTTCAGAACTAAGGAAGCGTATTTCAATACTTTTTCACAGATAATTGGGGATGGGCATCTTCAAAACAGTAGTCAAGAGTAGGTAAAGACTGTCCAGAGATCCCTACTGTGCAGAAACCTCAATGCTTTTCCATAAAATAAGAGTTCTTCAAAGAAACTCTCAGCAACCATTAAGAGAGTAGCCAGCAAAACTACACTTTTCGGATTAAAGGAAGAAAATGAAAGTCTGTGCCTCTCCACTGACGTAGACATAATGAGAATGACTTCAATACATCTGCTAGTAATCAAAATGGGTCCACATTCACCAGTGCACAGAAAAGTGCCATTCTAATGATCAGCGAGAAACTTTGTTTAGCCCCAATAAATGTAAAAACATTTCAGAAAGTTGTATATATATACCAATTTACCTACAGATGATGAGAACTGCATGATTAGGTGGTATTAAATCATCTATACTAACAAAGACTGAGTTAAAGAGAAAATGGAACTACCTTATCATGAAAATGTAAGCACTTGGAGGGGAAGGGGCCCCCAAATGTCCCATTCCTGAGAGGGAATAAAAAGACCAGCCAAGTGGGTCTTTTGTCCACATGAGAAGGTGTTTCCACAAAAATGCACTTCTCAGGTAACCAAATCGGAATTTTTCCATCAACTAGCTAGAAAAAGAAGGGATGGGGGGTGGGGGTGCGGGGTGTGTGTGCGGGGAGTAAAGAGCCTTCCAGAATCAGCAGTTGGGAAATAATTGTTTTGACTTCTCTTGGGTAAAATTTATGCCCAAGGAAAATCTTTATTTCAAAAAGAAGAGTTTCCACCATAAAACATCATTCCAATGGAAAATACCTGGCCACGGCTACAAAGGATCGGACCACTGGCCTCAGCCAGGGGAAGGTTAGAGCCAGGGTCAGCGGACCGGGTCTGCCACAGCCCTCTTGCACAATCACGGGCAAAGCGCTTCCACGCTCCGCGATGCTATTTCTCCTCCAGCCTTCCTGCCTAGGTCGGCTGCCCACACGTCAGGGCAGGAACCGTCTCTTGCTGCACGTTGCATGCAGCCCGCTGTAACACACGTGTTTAACGACTTTCAGCACCGCAGGAACAGCAGTGTCTTTCCCTCCTACAGCAGCTAGTTCCCAACACATGGATGATGAGAAAAACGCAACTCATGGCTGCGGTGCACTGCTAATCAAACGCTATTGTATGCCGTGGGGATGGGGGGGCAGGGAGGGGGGGTGCCTTTTCATCACAGAACTAATCAGAGTTTATACACACAAAACCAGACAACTCCGTAGTCCAGTCTTATGATCTGTGTTCCAAGTTGCCAGAAATAAGGCAGGAAAGAAGCCGGGGGGGAGTGGGGGGGAGCATCTCCTGTGTCCATAATGAAAGAAGAGAGATGACTGGACTAAGAGCTGATGAGGTTACAAGGCAACAGCAGTGCCATGAGTTGTTTGGGCTTAAAGCCAGATGTCTTGTATTTCCTTTGATTGTTTCTAAATAATTAATGGTATTAATTTAATCACGTGACCCACCCCCCACCCCCCTTTTAGTATTTGGCTCGGTCTACTAACACTAAAAATAAAGGAGAAAAACGGGACCATCTATAGCATACTGAATATTGATGCTGTGTGTTGGGACTGCAACAACAGCTGATACTCACATGCGTAAGACCATATATCTACAGCACTCACACAGTGTTTGCACAAAGTACGTCAAGTAGTAGCCTTCAAACTCCATCCAAAAACCAGCTCAACTATGGCATATGGACACTGCATGTCTGAAGTAGTAAAATCGAGGGTACAGATCTCTCTCCGCCCACACTAAGATGAACCTGCCACTACTATTTCACGTAACGTTTTCTGGCAAGCTCCCAGTTTTCAGTCATGCTGGTTTGCTTGAAAGAAACACTCAGAGGAGACTCTGCTTGTCTTGCTGTTCGAACAAACAAAATAATCACGCATCTTAAGCTAATGGTCCAAAGCTTAATGAAGATCATAGAAAAGATGTTACCCGTGATGTGAGCATTCCCTCCTGACCTGCCCACATAAGCCACTGCTGTCGACAAAAGGAAATGGATTATGAGGATAATAAGTAACCCTGAGCTCTGGTCTAGACAAACCTTCGCTTGGTACAGTAGCAGTCAGCACACAAAGAAAACAGCAATCACCAGAGGTAAAAATTCCACTTCTCCACAATTTTCTACACCAGGGCACTGGCGGCAACAGCCTGCACCTCTCATCTCGGGGCTGCAAGTCTCACAGGCACCAAGTAATCTCATGGGAATATTCTGAGCGTTAGGGTTGAGTACTAGGACTGCCCTAATGCAACAGAAGAAATGAAAACTAATGAAGGCACCTCTCTACTCCCTACACGCGTATGTACTCAGCAGAAATGTTTGCCCGTGCCTCCTGCATGCTACAGTGCACCCTCAGCTCCCCTAGTCAAGACTCTGGCCCACCCATCTTATCTACCCTTTTTTCCTACTACAGTTCCACTTTGAACCCTAGGGCACCCAACACCAGATAGTATTACATGGGGTAGCTGTGAGGTAATGGAAGGGAGAAAGAAACCTGACAGCCTGGAACAGACCCTCGCTTTGTCTGGCAGTGCCCCAAACTTCTGGAGGTAAGGACAAAGTGATATGAAGCCTTCACAGATGTCGAAAGAAATTTCCAAAAATGTGCACAAAGCTAATCTCATCAAAGAGTACCTGTTAGGAGTCAGAGAGGGCTCGGACAAGTCTTATTTCTTACATTTTATCCATGGCTCCCTATTTGGTTGTCCTTCTGCAGCTAGACTCTCCAACCAAGGCTGGCATTAGTGATTCTACAGTTACGATTCTTCAGTCAAGGGAAGTGAATGCTGAAGAGTTCTCCACTGCAAAGCTTGGTCCTAATCTTCAAGGACTTAGCAGTCAAGACCTAGCAATCCTACAGGCATCTTTCTCCACCACTAACTCAGCAGGCCACTTGGGTTTGTAGGAAGAAGTCTGTTTCATCACAGCAAGGTCATCTGGGATGTACACCCGAGCCTTGCAACTGGGGCTGGGGCAGAGCCA
This sequence comes from Falco naumanni, assembly GCF_017639655.2. Taxonomy (NCBI): domain Eukaryota; kingdom Metazoa; phylum Chordata; class Aves; order Falconiformes; family Falconidae; genus Falco; species Falco naumanni. The sequence goes on along the minus strand of NC_054058.1, from coordinate 6,273,666 downwards.
CAAGCAGCATCGTCCCTGCACGTGGCAGAGAACATCACCTGGAGGGAGCGGCACGAGCACCAAACCGCAGGCTGAGGCACTGCAGAGCGAGTGGGGGAGTGCTCGGGCTCTCAGAGCTCAGGCCATGGGGGTCTCCTGCAAGAAAGGAGCAGAAGGAATACTCCACTGACGGTGCTGGGAAGAAAGCACCGCACCCTGTCCTGTAAGCGCTTCTCTAACAAGGTTACAGGGTTCAATAAGCTCATGGGTTTAATTCTCATGGACATATATAAATTGAGAAAACACTCAATGATATTAGTTAGAGGGTTAGAACTAAGCAGGTTAGAATGAGAAAAGGAAAAGCAACATACAGACAAACTTAAAGTGACTCCTTCCGTCCCTACCAGCTACCTCCAAGGAGCGGCAACACCTACATGAGCAAGGACCACATCAGGAATACCTGATGCCAGAGCAGCCCCCCCCAGAAGTCACTCACGGAAAATGGGCACTGTGCTTTTGAACTGGAGCGAGAGGAAACCGCTTCAAGATAGGAATGATCACATAGAAATGACTAAATTGCTGGTAAGGTAGGAACACTAGAGATAGACAACAATACAGTTGAACACCGTTTGAGTTGCAGCACTGTAAGAACAGCCCCTGTACTTACCTGTGTCTTTTTTCAGGATTTTGGGGGGTTGTGTTGAGTGAAAAGATGGCATTTTTCCTGTGGCGACAAGGTTCTCTGAAAATGTCTACATGTCAGACTTTGCTAAGAATGTATCTTTTGTTCCTTCTTCTGCTTTATTTCCCTTTAATGATAGCTTTGCAGTGAATCCCATTTGTGAGTTGCTCAAATAAATGCAAATTTTATCTTGTAAGCAATACCCTCCAAAATACTACTACAACTGAAAATAAAAATGTTAAGAGCTAAAAGGCACTGGGTCTTCCCCAGTGCCCTCATCTCCCCGGTGCACTGGACTGCTCGCTATTGTATACGGAGAACCAGGCAGAGTACTTGGTATTATAAATCTGTACTGTATTGAAAGATATAGCCCAAGTCCCCAGGGTCCAACATTCTAATTAGAATTACAGTTGTGTAAATAACCAATTTATTTGGCTAGTTGACCAAACTGAAAACACGGAGAAGAAAAAAAAAAACCAAAACCAAAACCAAAACCCACCTAGGTGTTTAACAAAATGGGCTAGGTTTTTCTTTGTGTTTGATACATTGAAATTACATTTTACTTTCTTTCAAAACAAAACCAGGAACCTTGTTTAGAAGTATCAAAACAAAACCTTTTCTCTTTCCAGAACTTTTCTTTTGATTTTTTTCCTCGTTTATTTATTTTTTGTATAGTTCTGGCTAACCCGTATCTGAGGCAAGCAGGTTTTAGCAAATAAAACACTTGACTCAACAGTTTCACCCAGATCTAAATCTAAGGGCTGAACTGAGTCGACTGGCTGTCAACGAAAAAAGAGCAAGGAGGCAGGGGATCTGCGTTCCCTTCTCGGTTCAGCCCTTGCCTTTGCAACCAAGGTGAGTTATTGTTTCATGTCTTTGAGGTTGTCTCTCTGTCCACACTTTTGTCTCTGGGCTCATCGGGGTTAGACGCACCTCCTACAGTGTGTCTGTACAGAGCTTGACACAATAGATTGCTCATCTCAACTGGGGCCTATATGATTTAGTATAATATAAATAACTGCTCAACTGCAGTCAAATCTCTTTTTAATGCCAATAGTTTCACTTGCATATATTTAGCGGCATATCATGGGAACATCAGCTTCTTTTTTAATTAATTACTTATTAATAGAGGTAAAATATGAACGGACGACAAGTCTGGATTTTTCCTGCTTCATCAATTTCAGCGCTCAAAGAAAGCATCTTCTTTACAGCCACCAGAACCAACCGGGATGTGGACTGAAGGAAGCCTGAAACCCAAGATCCCCTAAGCACTTTTGTGCCACTGTTATTTGGGGACAAATCCTCTCATCCCTCCAGGGAAGGAAAGGTAGCTGGATTTAAAGAGCTGCTTAGCGGAAAGCCTTGCAGGCAACCTCCAAATTCTCTGAGTGGGGCTTTAGGCACGCAACTGTCACCGGTAGCACAAGTTCAATGTCTGCACCGAGGTGGGAACAGCCCCTGAGGCTGAAGGTCTGCCTGCCTCCGTTTTGAAGACCCCTTGCATCTCGCAATGCTGACTCGCTTAATCAAAAGACAACTTTAGAGCTGTTAGAGAATCAACACAAGAGACACAGAAACGAACGCGACACTACGAACCCCCAACTTCGCTGTGCAGCGCTGGGGGCTGGGGGCGGGGAGGTTTCTCAAAGCACACACAGCTGTCACTGACGATAAAGTCAGTCACGTTTTTAAAACACTGGGGACAGAGTTGCAAATGTGCCCCATTATGCCTCGCGATGTACTCCCCGCGTACAAAAGGTGCGTGGGTTACCGTAAGCTTGTGCGTTACTTCGCTGAGAGTGTAAAAGGCAGCGCAAAGTACAGGCTGAGAAAGAGCAACCATAAGCGTACACGGGGTGGTTATTCCTACTGTGCAGGCCTGATCCTGGGTGCTCCAGGCATCCTGGAGTCCCACCGCAGCTTTCTGTCTCCATCCCTGGGGCTGCTGCTCAGCCCTAGGGGACACTGGTGCCGTGCCAGAGCCCCAGTGGCTGCGGCTCACCCCCAGCCTCCTGCGCCGGGCCCGCCGGAGCCAGACCGACCGCACCGCGCTGCCCACGCCATCACGCTCTGCCCAAGGGCAGCAAGTGCAGCTGGTCATTCCCCTCCACATATGAGTGCCCCCACGCCACGCTAAAGGAGCAATGACTATAATTAAAAATAAATCCTCCTCCCTGTCGATTGTCTGTACTTATTGGCCATTGCTGCCATCTAGCCAGACACATCTCCGATATTCACAGAAGCCTTCAGCCTGTTTATTCTCCCTTCGCTGCTTGGCCTGACGCAGGGATAATGCATCCCTTGTTTCTCACTGCCTCTGCGGAGACGTTCATAAACTTTCGCAGGGTTTTCCTTTTTTTTCCAACAGGTGACAAAATACTGTATAACTGCAGGTGCTCTGGAGACACAAACAGGAAAATGGAGATCAGATGCAGCTGTAGTTGGATTACGGGAAAAATTATGATAAAGGCAGAAGATAAGAGAGTGCTAAAAAGAGCAGAGAAATGATTGGGAAGAGGTAGTTAGCTATTTTTGTTTCTGACTTACTCTTGCAAGGTAGCTCTAGCAGAGTAATTTTGTCTATTCAGTTATCAGGCCAGATTTCTGCAGGTGTTACCAGGGCAAGGTTGGAAGTTTATTGGGGAAAAAAACCCCAACTTTCTGGACATTATTGGAAAAGGATTAAGAAGTTGTTGACTCTAACTGGCACCGAAGGCTGTGCGGGAGGTCACAGCTGAGGGGCACCGGCTGGTGTTACTGGACTTTGAAGAAGGAACAATACGGAAGCGGTTTCATCCAGCTTCTGACTTCAGATTTATTCTTCTCAGAATTCGTTCCCAAAATTCAGTCAGGAAAATGTTCCTAATGAAGGGCTCACTCTGCACCCATGCCTTCATCTCCTTTCAGTACATACGGCATGAAACAGGATGTAAAAAAGAATATTTTATGGAGACTTAGAAATGGAAACATTCAGACGGAGTTTCATGGCCTGCTTTCTGCCCGCAATTCAGCTCTAAAAAGCCAGTCTAAACTTCCAGACACTGTAGCCATTCACTTCTCCAGACAACGTGGTTTTAGAGCCATAGATCCAGCAACATAGTAAGCAAGAGGTGAAGCACAACGGGTAAAGAGAAAATAAGACTGCACAATAAAAAAGACACTGATTGCTGCCTGGCCATAATGTTTCAATCAAATAAAAGGGGGTGGGGGGCTGCGAGGACAGCAGTAAGCGTCTGTGAATCCAAATTTCTTTTACTGCGCTTCCTATTCTACCAGGGGAAAGAAGAAAAAGATGCATTTTGCTTCCCTGATTTTTTTTTTTCCACTGAAAAGGGAGGTTTCACGGGTAATCTAGAGTAATATTCAGCTGTGAATCCAATTTATGCAGTGGGATAGGATTAGAAGAGGAACAGAAGGTCTGGATTCTGAACCTGCTCTAACGGTTTTGATTTGAATACAACCCAAGTCTTGAGATGGCTTGTTTTCCACTTCTGGTTTGGAGCTGGTTGAAATACTGCCACAGTAGCACTTCCTGTAAATTTTTTTGTCCAAGATTCTCATTATTTGGAACTAAACTCTAAAGATTTTGGCACCGTGAAATCCAAACAAAACTCTGTTCCTGACTCAACTGGCCCAGGAGTCAACCCAAGCTTAATCTGGTTCTGGGTCCAAATCCAGCTTCAGCCCATTTCCATTGTTATATAGATTATGCCATAATACCACCTCTAGCCTCAGGATTTATGATGCCTCCTTGCAGGATGCATATTTGTGTGTAAATACATAAATCACATCAGATAAACAAAGAAGACATGCCAGAAAACAGGAGGGGAGGGAAGAGGAGAGATACCTACCAAGCAGTTTGTCTCTAAAGTGTTGCCAGTTGTGAAAGGACTTGACGTGCTAATATCCGCTCATTCAGACTCTTACAGACATGCTAAGAGCGTGACGGCTGGCAGGCAGTGCATTTAAGTGCTGTTACTGAGGCCCCCAAATATTGACAGAGTGCCAGACTCTGAGAAACTATTGATGTATGCAGCCGGCCGCTGCTCCAGACACCTCTCAGACAGAGTCTTTAAATGTCACAGATTAATGAATTTTCATGAAACGGAGAATGAGAGAAAGAATTAAAAAAAAAAAAAATATATCCCACAGCATCAACATGAAAGCATCTTTTATCCCTACACAAAATTCTGCCCTCAAGCCTCAAGATTCCTAATAGATTATAACAGATTGTAAATCGGCAGGAGATAACGGGGTGGAGGAGGTTAGACCCTCTAGATCATGCAGAGCATCCTCAAACAAAGCCAATACGTGAGATGTTCCTTTCTACAAAATATGAGGGTCAAGGGCCACCCAGATCTCAGTTTCGTTTTAACCAAACCCACGAGTTCCAAAGCTTAAGGGGTAGAATCAGTTAAATGTTTTTTATCTGAGGTACAAACAGGGCCAAACTGCAAAGTTCAGCTGTTGACCCTAACTTTAGAGTCATTCAGACAGACAGCTGTACTTGGACCCTCTATTAGGATCTGATGTTGCATTTGATCTTATCCAAGAAATTGCCTAAGTTATGATATAACATTTTTATGGCATCAGATAAACCAAGTATGCTGATTATTTCTCTTTTTTCATTTGTATCAGTGAACTCAAATATGTATGCAAGAACTTCAAATATCATTAAAATGTAATAATGCAAAATGCAGTTGGAGCGTAAATGACAAATCTATGCATAAGACATCACTTAAAGAGGAAGGAAGTGAAGGGATGATGCAGATGATGTGTGCAGAGGTAAAAATGGGCCATTTAAACCCAACGGTGTTAAAAACATGGCTTCAGCGAGCCGCTCTGCACACAGCCACTTGGAAGCAGGGCTCCGTGAGCCGCTTGCTCCCTTGTTCCCAGAGGAACAGTCACTGATTCCTGCAAGGTTCAACCGCCCCCCCGCCCTCGGCTTGTCCTGCAGGATTTCTCGTCAATGCAATGACACCGCGTGGAGTGAGCACCAACAAGCCCAGCTCCCGGCCAGCTGCCCCTTCCCCCTCGAAAGCACGGCTGACAGGGAAAGGGAAGCTGCTGCCACCACAATGGCCAGGCCTGTCACAGGAAAAGCTGGAGAAGCTAAGAGCATCCCGACAAGCAAAGGGAGCGCTGTACAAAAAGCCAAGCAGCAACACCCTGTGGTTCTCCACTTTGTTGGAGTCCAGAGGAGGCTACAAAGATGATCAGGGGCTGGAGCACCTCTCCTGTGAAGACAGGCTGAGAGAGTTGGGGTGGTTCAGCCTGGGGAAGAGAAGGCTCCATCCCTGGGGACCTTATAGTGGCCCTCCAGTACCTAACAGGGGCCTATGAGAAAGGGCTTTTTAGTAGGGCCTGTAGCAACAAAACAAGGGGTTCCAAACTAAAAGAGGGCAGATTTAGATTAGATATTGGGAAGAAATCGTTTACTGTGAGGGTGGTGAGGCACTGGAACAGACCACCCAGAGAAGCTGTGGATGCCCCATCCCTGGAAGTGGGCCAGGTCAGATGGGTCTTGGAGTAACCCGGTCTAGTGGAAAGTGTCCCTGCCCACGGCAGGGGGGTTGGAACCAGGTAATCTTTAAGGTCCCTTCCAGCCCAAACCATTCTGTGATTCTATGATTTTTGCTGGAGAAAAGTCAATAACCTTCACTAAAAACTGTTCCCCTAAGTCCTCTCTGTCTCTGGCCACAGGAGGCTTTGCTGACCACAGCAGCTGTAAAATCTCACTGTAGTAACAGGGACCAGCACCAGCAGTGTTCAAGAGGAGCTCATTTTCACATTGTCTTGTCAGTCAGTTTATTTGTGACTACCTTTGCCAAAGGGAAAAAAAAATAATTCCCCCAAAACAAAGCTACCTTTTGTGACTGTGAAGCCGAGTGGGAACAGGTGCAAGTACTCTGACGGTAACCTCCAGCCCTGAAGACATAGAAGTCTTTTGGTTTTGAAAGCCAACACACTCCTGTAGGTTGGCACATGCAGCAATCAACTGTATCATGGACTATCGCCATCAGCCATTCGTGTTACGCACTCTTGTCACCACCCAGTGCCTGTCATCCCTACCAGCTCACATCCCACGACCACCAGAGTTGCAGCAGGGTCTCCAACACCAGTATCCTTTACCCGTAGCTCTACAAACTACCTGGACGAAGTAGCAAGCAGCCATCCTCTGCCGACAGCCAGAGAGAAGACAGAGCACACATGCGTGTGAGAGTGGATGACACAAACAACTGATTAAGTGCATGAGAAGGCAAAATGTCAAAGCCTTTCTATTCTGAGAACAATCTCTAATCCAAGCAAAGAAAAAAAAAATCGATATAGATTTTCACACAGGGAACTGTTTTACACATCATTGCAAACTTACTTTAAAACACTCAGTACTTTTTCTTCAGGACTTTTAAAGAACGTGCCTGATGTTCCTGCCCCTTCTGGCTTGCTATTTCCCCTAACACGTCCCCTTTCCTTTCTCCTTTCTTCCTCTCTGCCTCTTTTTGAAAAATAGTAACTGAGGAGCTCTCACAGAGCACTAACCCAGCCACTCATTCAACCCAGTAGCACATCTTCAGCAAAGGCCAGCACTGGGCATACTGAAGGAAGATGTAAAACCCCTCAGTACTCCCCTTCCACAGAAGCCTTTTCCTATAACTCAGCAGAGATCGGCTTCAGTCTGAAGACCGAAGTGGAGCGCGGGGTGGGATGACCCCTGGAGGCACAGAGAAGCCCACGTGCCCAAGCTATGAAGTTGCCCCTCACAAGGGTCGATTACCCTGACTCTGCAATACCAACATGACGACGTCTCTTTGGGTCACTTCATGTCCCGACTACATGCCAGTGGACAGCAGGCTCGTCCCAGAGCCCACCTGACACATCCCTCCCCAGGAGTGGGGTGTGTATTCCCAGGCAACGCAAACACCGTCTCCTCCACGACCACCTCACATGGCGGCCAGTTACACAACTTTCCTGGGAGATTTGTCTCTTTTCTGGAGGAACAGAAAAAGGAAGCTAAAATTTCTAAAATGCAGCAAAACTCTTAAGTGAGCGCACTGGGAAGGGAGCAAGCTGGGCAATCTTCTAACTCACTGCAAGGCTGGGACACTTTCTCCCCCCCAGCCCCCCAGTGAGACCTTGGCATTTTTGCTAAAGGAAAGGATTGGGTTACAAGACACAACAGTTTTATGACTTCTCTGAAGTTATGCAATAGCCTTGTCTCCTCATCTTCTTTTGCAAATACTGTAATAGTGAAGTCTTGTCCCTGTCCTCTTTGCCTGCTAACATTATGACAGCCATTTCACTTCCATAAATTCTGCATCATCTCCAGGACTGTGATAACAGAGTTGGGCAAAAATCTGGAAGAACTGGAAGTACACAAAATTTATCGTAGAACAGAATAAAATAAAATAGAATATACACACAAAATAGTAATTGCAAGGGAACAAATAGGAACAAAGCTGTTACAGAATTGAAATTATTAGATCTGTAAGGGACCTTGAAGGTTTCAGAGTTCAATCTTCTTCACCTGATTTAGGATAGTATCAAAGGCCATCTCCATTGTCTCATCCAGTCTCTTTGTCATCATACACTTTCCATCAATGAACTAATTTGTTGTAGTCATTTCTGATTACTGTTGTCTACCTTCCATCTTTTTCTTTCCTTTCCTCCGTGTGCATGTGTGTGCACACATCACAGATCACAACCAGTTTGCACACCCCGCTGCTTGTTAAAAGTCCCACCTCTTCTGCTGACTTACTGCACTCTTAATCAAAAGGGCAGGAGGAAACCACCGGGATTCATTCTTCCCCTTCTCTCCTTCTCTCCCCCTTTTTTTTTTTCAAATGGCACGAATGTCAAACTTTCTAAAAGGATGTTTGGCATAGCTGAGTTCAGTCATGTAACGTACAAAGTCGGTATGATCAAAAGGTTGCAGGGCTGCCCACTGCTAAAGAAGAGGGGAAAAAAGGAAACGGGGATCTCTTCTGAAGTGTGAAAGAATGCGTGAGCCAACTGTTGCCACTGGAAACACCATGTCTATTAGCAGCAGCGGTGGGTCTGAAACACGAAAACCTAGGTCCGGATTCAGCTTCTCTGAAATTCAGGGCTGTTCTGATCTGATTTTCCACTCATGAAGAAAAAGAGATAGACATAGCTATGGAACTAAAGACTTTTGTTCTCTGTGCTTTGCAGCGTTATTTGGAAAATGACTGTATCTATGTGGAAATAATAGCAGTTGTTTTTGTAGTCAAAGTTGCTGAAACTAATCAGACAGAACGCAGATTCATGCATCAAAAAAACCCCGGTCTCTCTGGTGCTTTTACACCACTAGCTCTCGCCACAGTATCTTCACTCTTATTCCACCCACCGCTGAAAAGGAGGACAAATTATTCCTCCTTTCTACATAACTAAGATTGTTATGGTTTCGTGCGGCAACTGGTTTGCAATTGTAGGGTGCTTCACGACTGCTAAACTGCACGTCTGCATCTTCCTCTACATTTCTGATGCAATGCTTTTGATTTTATTCAGCTGCCTTATTTGCTCCACTTTGCTGAGTCCTTGTGAAAATGTTCACGTCTCCTTACCCGACATCAACATTCGAGAACACCTCAGCTATGCCACCTTGTTACGCTCTTGCGAAACACCTGCACTCACAGTGGCCTGAAAACTCTTAGTCAGGATACTCGGCATGAAGAATCTCTCCATGAGCTGAGACGGAGCTTTCCTGCCAGAAGATAACCCCAAAAACGTAGGTGGAAAAACTCATCGTCAATATCCATTTAATAGAAAAATCTTAATTATAGATAGCTTTCAGTCCCAGAACAGTAGATGGGAACTTGAGATTAATTCCCCCTATGACAAAGTATGTGAACAATAACCAGAATTTGTAATCAATACCCAGAGGAGAAAGCATCCAAATTGTAACAGGGATTTGGGATTCATTCCCAGAAGGCGTAATATATGATTTGGAACAGGTAGACTGGGATTAATTTTTGATTATGAAATATTTGAACAGCAATTTTAAACTTTTAATGAAGAGAGGATGTGGACACCACAATTAATAGGATTTCTAAGTCTCTCCATCATATTTCAAGACACAGATGACAGATGACAAACAGCTGTTCGGGTCATACACACAAGTTGATGTGGGAGTGCCACCTAAAGAAAAGCGCACTAGGATGGGGCTCTGGAGAAAGGTAGGCAAAGACCATAGCTGCGCTCTCCCCATTTCTAATAAAACTTGCTTATTGCAAATTCTGTATTAGAAGTAATTACTCTGTGTTTGCTGACTTTACACAGATAATTGTAAGTCAGGCAACATTGGTATGGCAACACAGCTTTTCTCTTGCACAGGGAAAAAAATATAAAGGTGTTCAAAGGAGAAATAATTCTCACTCTGAAGGAAAATTTCAAAATAGGAGCACGCAAGGCAAAATATATAGAACTCATCGCGTCCTGAGGGAAGAATACAACCCAAGTTTCTGAAGTTCCTTAGAATATAATAAAACAGCTAATTATTTGCCTAGGATAAAGATAACAAGTGAGCTGTGAATCTTACCTTTTTCTGTTAGTTTCTACAAAATAATTTTATGTTTTCCTCACAGGCCAATGAGTAATTTTAATGATTATGAGCTGCATCTGTAGCCACGTAAGACGAGGCAAATTTTCTCTATCTGCATATTTCACCATTTATGAGCTAATGGAGCAAACTGATGTTTCAGTATGCAGGTTGATCATCACAGGGGTCAGAAAACCTGGCCTCCATGTCCAGTGTTCGGTATTGCTCAGCTGGGTGGACGCAGTACCCAGAAGGAAAACGTCTTGCCCTGAAGCAGGACCAAAAGCCTGTTTCAGCTCAACAAACACTTATCTTTTCAACCTTATATTTTAAAAGATGCTCTGAATTTATGAAATAGAAGATTTACCTGATTTTATGCCTGCTGTGTAAAACTTTTGGGTTCTTCCTTGAAAAGAGACAAGCCAGCTGGGGTTCCCTGTGGAGGCACCTCTCTCCCCTTAAGCCCTCAGACCCACATCTACCCAAGGATCAATTCCTAAGCCTCCAAAATTATATATATAAGTATGCTGTCTCTGCCAGACCCTATTAATCATAAACTTCTTCTCGTTTCATTTCAGCATTAAACTCATCTTGTTCAAATCTCTAATTTTCCACACTGACAGAGGAGTTCTCTATACATCATTCAGCTCTATTTCCTTGATACGTTCAGAATTACAAAATTCATTCAAGCCCATCTGATCTCTTCTCACTAAACCTTCTGCCTTCCACTGACTGACAGAGAAGAATTAGCCTTCCTCCTGTCAAGTATACGTCTTTTCCCCACAAAAGTACGCGAAAACACATCCAAATACAGCCAATGACTCAGCTTGCCCTTGTACTTGTGTCTTTGCTCTACAGAGCAGTCAATTTTATGGAGCAGCAAGTCCCATTGATATAATATCAGACATCCTACTAATATTTCTAAAGTAAAAACAGCTGCAGCATTCCCCACCCGGCAGGGTACCACATGCTGGAAGCAGCAATATGGATGAAGTGGTACCATCGACGCCCCTCGTTCCAGGGGAGGCAGGAAGTCTCAGGATGAAGTCATGCTATGGAGCGACGCTGCTGTGCCTAATACATCACAGGTCATTTTAAGTCATTAAAAAGTAAAAATTGCCAACCACAATTATCCTCAGTGATCCTATCTAATATTAAACTCAGATGCAGATCTCAGGGCTGGGAAGAAAGAGTGCGTTCGATATTCTCTGTTCTTTCCCTGCCGCAGCAGCGTCATCCATCTCATTTCTAACCCCGTGCCACAGCTTCTCTCCAGTTTTACAAAGACACTGCAGCCCTATGCCAGCAAAACAAACAATGGTACGGCTGTAGCAAACAGGAAAGGGGAACAAAAAAGCATCCAAGCCTCTCCCTGTGTTTTTTTGGCGAGGCAGGTGTTCAGCAGGAACGATAACGCCTCTCCCAGCAGATAGGTGCCACGAGAAGTTTGGTGCTTCACAGCTGGGAGCAGCCCCTTTCCTCACCTAGGGCCGGGTATCAGTGCTCTAAGAGGTTCTGGCTCCCAAGCAGAAAGCTTTTGTCCCCACAACATGACTCGGGGACTTGCAGAACCCTCCAGACCCACATCCACCATCCAGGCTACACCGGCTCTTCTGGTGAGTTAATCAAAGCAGCCACGGCAGGGGACTGAGTCAGACAGAGCCCATCGGGGCAGAGCGTTAGGTAAGTCACTTCGCCAATTCCTGCCTCGGTATCCCCGAGTGTGATGCAGTTTTTGGCACCTCCAAGTTGAGAGGTCTGTAGCTTTAGAAGCACTGTATGTTAGACAGACAGATCGATATTTCATTTTAAAGAACAATCTCTATTCCATGATACTTTTGCTGATTTGAAAGAAAACAGACTCTGTTGCAGTATTTTTTGACTAAAAACCTGTAGATGAAATTAAGTTACAGTCTTTTAAAACCAGAATCTGGAAGGGTGTCCCATTGTAATATTTTCAAAGAGAAGTTGTGCATGCAGTATGTATGTGCATATGGTGTTTATGAATTGTTTTTTAACTTTAGATATTTTATTCATTTTTCCACATGGTACAAGTAGAACACACATCTTTGTTGGACAGACACCAATACAGTAACATAGCTTTAGATAGCTTTAGATTTCAGGCACTCAAGATGCAGTGGGACAAAAGGCTACCCTATCTTCATGCCAGGACATCACGTCCTGAAATTAGGACGCATGCCATGAGGCAGTCAATATCTCACCGGAGACATTGAGCCCTTGATAAATTCAGTTATACTAAATGAAGGAAACTGTAACCATTTCCAGTTATTCCATTGAGCGATAAGGACCATGAGAACACTGTGTTTGGCATACACCGTCCTATTTTGATTTCACTGCATTGTGGGATCTGCTGTTACCCACAGTTTGTGGACTTTATTTTTTTCCCCTCACAGTACGCACGCCGCCAGCATCATAACTTCTGTCATAGCAAGATTCAGAAGTCCATAAAGCAGAGGGAAGTGGGTAAGGAACAGCACAAAAGGACCTGGCTACAGCGTTTTAGGAGAGCAGCAGAAAGAGCGGAGATGCTCCCAGTCCCTGCATGCCGAGCCCCCCCAGTCAGCCACACGGAGTTCAAAACTCGCTTCTCCTATTTATGCTGTGTGCATGCGTGTAAGCTGCTCTCACAGATCCATGAAGAATACTGAAAGCATCTTCTCCAGGATAACTGTCTATCCAGACTCAGAAGTGTAGTTTATTGCTCAAAGCCAGATGAAATACAAGCGTGAACAGCTTACCTTCAGAGCAGAAAAGTCTGCCCTGCTACTGCAGGCTGCCATGTCTAATAACTATATAAACCTTGTTTATTTAATTTCAAAGCTGCTGTTTCATTTAAGCTGTACCACGGTCTCAGGAATCACAGGATGGTGGCATTTAAGAAGGAGAGGCAATGATTTAATTGATTTTCCAGGAAAAAGCTAGGTCCAAAAGCAAAATAAAAGTTTCCTTTATATAAAATGGAAATAGTCATAATATAACTGGGTGCTTTTTAAAATTTAACATGGTGAACGAGCATTCTGTGAAATGAAATGTAAGAAGGGACAAAGTGGCTCAGAGAAAATAAATAAATATTAATTCTGTTCCCGCTGGTAACGTAACACCTATCTTGCACCCCAAGGTCTCGGAAGCACAGAGTACAAACAACACTTTTCCTGCTATCTGGCAAAAAACTAAGAGAAGGGAAAAAAAAGATTAACATATATTTGAATTTGACATGCTTTGGTTTTCAGACAGCCGAATTAAAATGCCTGCACCGGGTATCTACAGCGCACAAACCCAACAATTCTTGTCCATTGTCCTACTGAAAGTCTCTTCCTGCGCCTGGCTGAAATGTGAGGTTCCTTGACAAGCTCTAATGAGCGGTTAACCTCACTTCCCTGATAAAAAGCAAATGCTCCCTGACTTCACCCTTCTTGAAACAAGCCCATACTGATGAAATATATGCACTTCTATCAACGTGACTGCTTTGTGCATTACTTAAATGTTAAAATAAAAAGGGGGATTTTTTTTTTTTTTTTTTTTTTTTTTTTTTTTTTTTTGCTTAGGTGCATCAAGCTGCACCGCAGGGAAGTTTGGCACTGCCCTCCCAGGCACGGAGCTGGGACACCACCAAGCCCTCTGCCCGCACCCGTCCCCTCTCCCAGCAGTGGGGCAGCCGTGGGGCTGCAAGGAGCAATTTCAGCGAGGCACGGTATAAATAGGAGATGTGCTGTAGCCTTGTAGATGATCACAGGTGGCACAGTGCATTTATCTTCACATGCGCCAGGGTGGATATCTACAGCGTACGAGCGGGAAAGGTCAGGTATGTCAGCTATGATGGCAACAAACAGCCTCACTAGCAAGCACGGGTGTATTCACCTTTCACTGCTCACAGCCGGTGGACGCCTCCGAGCTGGAGCAGAGCAGCATCCCCGGAGCACCGGCCACCTCCGGGCATGGTCCCACCTTGGTCTGCGGCTCCCGCTGCTTCCCCTGCCTGTCGGGAAGTCACCACCGCTGGCGAGGGTGGCGGATAACGCTGGTATTTTGGAACCGCTCTCTTCTGAAGCCACTGAAGAGATTTATTATTTATAGGCATAGGGATGAAAACATGAAGTACGTACGTGGGGGCCCGTGGGGGGAGGGCTGGTTACTGCCAGGCAGTAATTTCAGTCTGAAGTTCCTATGACTTAAATAGCCACTTGAGCTCTGCTCTTGCAGTTTATGATGTCAATAGAACCCCTAAATGAAATTACAGCCTTCTGATACGCAGCGGGGTAGGTTTTCTTCACCATGTAATATACGCGGCCGGGAGAAATTGCACTATATGCAGAGTTTCACTAAAGCAGAGTTTATCATAAGAATGTTCCTGCTAAAATATGATTAGGCTTCTTGTTTGCTGGATAACACATCTAATGAATCAGGGTATGCATGATAGCCATGTTTTGTGAATGCAGACATATACCCTGAGGTGAACTGGGCACTCCACTGCCTCAAAGCACCAGCTATTTAATTTCCACCGTAATTTGCACCTGCTTTGTTTTGCCAGCAGCCCAGACCCATGCTAGCTCTGGAACTCGCCTCGGTTCCAGGAACTAGAAGCATGCACGGAGGAAGAAAACAAACAAGGCAGCAAAGGGGGGGGATCTATGTGCTATATTTGCAGGCTTTTTTTTAAGCGTGCCTGAGCCTGGCTAAATCGGATCAAGTTTTCCTTTCCAGCAGCCCTGTGAGGGCAGGAAAAAAATATTTCCATTTTAGAGGTGGGTAAGTGAGACATAGATAGAGGAAAAGATCACAGAGCAATGGATCTGGGATACAGATTCAGGTCTCCTAAAGCCAATTTCTTTTCCCTCCGTTCTTGTTATACACCCACCCCCTTTTCCCAGCCCGGGACAGGAAGAAAAATCCTTCATTTTACCGTTCGTGCACCTTGCTACTTCTTTATCCTTGAGCTGAGACCATGACTTAATTGTTCCAATGTTCCATGTCACAACACACTCTGCAACTGGTAATTAGTGATCTCTGGTTAGCGGTAGCTTTACCTCAGTAACTTGCAGATCTCTGTTACTTTCATAGCTTTCCCTGTCACGTGACTTAATTCAAAATCAACTTTCACTTTCTTTTCTGATTTACAGGAAGGGAATCAGTGCTGTTTCAATGCTGTGACCCTGGAAAACAAGCTGTTGTTCAACTTCTGAAAAAGACAGGCTTAGAATATAACGTAAGAAAAAACATTTAGAATACCTTAAAATGAGCAACATGCTGAAAACAAATCAGTTGCTTTTAGGTACTTTTACTACAAAAATTATCTCTGTATATAGCTTAAGTTCTTGTACTTCTGAAGTGTTCCAGTACTTCTGAATCTCTCTGTACCTTTATCATTACATCCTTTTCTGTGCTTTGTTCTTGTCTGATGCAGTTAACAGTCACAGAACAAGCAGCATATCACATCAAACAAAATAACTGTTGTGCAGAAAACAATCGTTTTCATTCTACTACATAAATATCTATATATCTATATATATTCTCTTCCCCAAAAGTATCAACTGGTGGATTGAACAGGAGCAAAAGACTACCATTTGCTCTCTGCTCCTGTCAGACAAGAGATGATACTTTTCTCTCTTTATCTATGGTTAAAAGAGAGAGGGTTAATTTGGCAGTGCATGTGAAGCACCGTTAGATTACTAGTTGGAAGGCGTGCTGTAACTAAAATGGCTACTGCTAGAAGCAAACAGCGCATCTATAAAGGAACAACCTTTATGTATTTATTTCCACTTCTTAAAGTAACTATGGTAAACTATTACACAGTAGACAAAGAAGTACTGCTAATGAGACAATTTATCATCTTACCATCCCAAAGTGTTTAAACAGACGGTTAAAATATGATTTTAAATTGCCCATTTTCACCCTAATGATTTTAGACCATGGACAAGCCATTATAACCTTGGACTACAGTCAATAAGCGGCTTACACCGCGACAAGAAAGACTGCTGATTTTCTCCATGTTGCTGTACATAAATACCAGCGAAGACAAGTTCCCTTTCTACCACAGAGACTTGCAGAATAAATATATTAATTAAATAATTTAAACACCGAGAGGTTTAGAGCAACACAGAGACTCTTAACGGAAGAGATTAAACATTGTTTTGCCTTCTCAGTGAAAGTTGCCAGAGTGACAGCCCTTGACTTCACTATATCCAGAGAACAAGTGTTACACAGGCAGAAGTTTGAAGTTTCAGACATTTAGCGCCGCGCTTTGAGAACTTTCCATTTCAGAAGTACTTATGTCTTTCAGACTTACACTGCCTGGAGGGAGAAAGTAAATCAGAGATAAGCTTCAAAGATCAGACCCAAAAGTGTGTGTGGGCGTTCAGTATAGCCCATTTAGAAAAAAGAAAAAAAAAATCCATTATGTTTCTATCTGTGATGTGAACTGCCTGAAAGTTTGGGATGTTCTGATCTCTCAGCTGCTTTGAGTACACTGCAGAAAGGTGATGCAACAGCCAAGTCAGGATCTTAACACCAATTTAGCCAAAAGCCGGGACCATTCGGATTGGGGCTTTGATGTACGTAAAGGTTATTTCTCTGTGTATGTAAGGCACTTTACTGAAGGGATCAGCCAACTTAATTGCGGGTTTTGTTAAGGGCTGGTGATTTAGTTTAGGTTCAGAGAGGGGTTCCACTGCACCAGGGAACGAGGAGAAAGAGCTAACCCTCGCTGCTCAGTGCTGAAAAAGGTCTGCGGTCAGCTTACGGTTTTGTGTGTGAAAAAAGAGGAGTTCACAGTTCTTTATGGTTCTAACGCAAAGCCAGATCAAACTCGGAGGTTTTGTCTATCTTCCACTTGAAGCTTTCAGGCTCAGTCAAACTTCAGACTGAAACTGAAGCAGGGGGAGGGACTGAAAACCCCACATGGATCGCGACCAAAGAAAATATTTGCAAAAATTGCCAAGCGGTAAAACCACCAAACCTTGCATGACTTTACTTATTGGTTGTAAGAAGCAGCAAGTACTTTAATTTCGGTTGGATGTGATTCGATACTGAGCTCTGTTCTGAAGTCAATGTCAAGGCCTCCAAGAACTTCAGTGCAAGATCATTCAGCGGCAGCCTTTACAGAAACTGTTCTCGTGAGTGATGCTGGGCACGAAACCAGGGAAAAGGTGACCGGCCTCCATTGTATGTCCCAGGTGACCAGTGGCATTTGGCGAGGGGCTGTCCCCCTGGGGGTCAGAGAGGCATGCTTGTCACTACACCTGCTGGATGAATCCAACTCAAAGGCAAGACATGGGTGAGCAGAACGCTTCCTAGTTAATAACCCCTGCGAGTTACATTGGTGCCATTAAACATCGCATTCTTTCGCCGGCCATATGTTTCAAAGAACAGGATAATACCTCAAAATACAAATATTTTGACTGCTACCCTTTGTTTCTTATATGGCTACTTTGTTAAAAGTAGAAAATGTTAGTCAAGAAATAATTCATTTCTTCAAGTCAAATAATATGGGAGGTGACGAAGGATGAATGGAGCAGTCCATGCACGGCCCTGGCCGCCTTTAGCTCTACAGAAGTCAAAGACGAACACAAGCCGTACATTGAGCAGGGCAGGAGAGGACAAAAGGAGACCCTGAGCAATCTGGGCCTGGAACCAGAGATGCGCCTCCTACTCCTTTTTCTTTCACTGGCTTTCCCATGCAGCTACAAGCAAATCACTGCAGCTTTCTACGCCTCGGCTTGCCTATCCAACGGCTGGAAATAACTGCGCAAGTACCTTGATGCTAGCTGAGACACCTGATTCTTTAGCATCCAACACTTTGTATACAAACTTCTCCAAAGTACATTCCCCCCCGCCCCATTCCCCGTTCCCCACACAGACACAAAGAGAAGGGAAGCAAAAGAGTTAAAAAAAAATAAAAATAAAAGAATAAAATCCAACCCTTCCTTCCCCCTCAAATGGACCAGCAGCCTCTAAACCAACTAGTTCTTCCTATTCCCAGAGGTGGCTTCCACAGAAGCATTTTCTTTTACTATGCATCCACTGTAGAGTTTCTTTTCTGCTTGGCTGGGCAATCAGGTATTCAGAGCATAATGTAAATGCTCAGAACACAGAGGCATGAAAACTTGCCAGACAGAACTCCAAGCGAAGGATTAACATTTCCCCCCCTCCCTGCGCTCCCCCGGCCGCTGCCCCCCCGCCGGCTGCGGCTGCCGAGCCCGACCCCCGCTGGTGGCCCTCAGCTCGGCAACCCCTGCTCCAAGCTCCACACTCCCCCGTGCTTGTTGCCGATTTTGTTTTTATATTAAAAAAAAAAAAAAAAAAAGGCAAAACACACCAACAAAAACAACAACAGAAAAAAAAAAAGCCACCAACAAACCAACAACCTTTATTTCCTGCTTCGCCACGGCGGCCCCGAGAATAGAAGCCTTGACACATCAAATTCTGGGAGCTCACCACTCACCAGGGCTGTGGTTCCTGGTCCAAGCGGTGACGAAGGAGAATCACCTCACAGTCTCTGGAGAGTGGCAGGGCTTGGCTGCGAAGCTCGCCCTGCGCCGATGGGCTTTTTGAGTTCGCTCTGTTCCAGAGCGAGTGCCGAGGCAGAGAAATTAGGGAGGGGAGAGGTGGGAAGGAAAATCACTGGAGCCTCTTACGATCAAACTTCCACTAAGCAAGAGGAAATGTCTTATAAATAAACAACAGCAACAGAAACAAAAAAATCCATCCCGTCCTGCCAGAGGAATGTACATTATTGTCTCTCGACGGAAAACTTTACACCACACCAGAAAGCAAGAAAGCAGCCATGTCTCCTGAAGCCACCCTCCCTTGGGGTGTGGGGGGGTGGGGGGTGGGGTTGACGGGGGTGTGGAGGGCAACGCAAATTTAAAAAAAAATCTGGGGAAGTTCGTGCGATTTCCCAGTAGACAAACAAAACTGTCCAAATTCAACAGATGTCACTATGCCAAGGTTTCACGCAGTGCTAGATTTCTTTAGATCTGATCATCGCTCCGCCATTAGGACGGATTCAGGGAGGAAGTTCAAGGCAAGGGGAAGGAGGAGAAGGTCACAGTATGGATCTGCGTGGGTCTAGATGCGTATGCCTATATGTGTATATTTATTGGTGCATAATACGAACATGGTATGATGCATATTTATCAGAATATTTTCATATATTTATTTAAAAACCTGAGGTACATGAACACCTCTTCTCTAATACCTCCCCATAAACATTGAGATTCACGGGCTGGAACTCCAGTGCCTTTGTTTTCATCTCACAAGACTGCAACTGGAGTCTCCTTAAAGCTAACATGTTATCATACCGCAGCTTACAAGTGACACGAGTTTGGCGATTTCAGTACAGTCCCCAGTTCTGCAAAAAAACTATTGCATGATTTGGCACAACGCACCGCAAATAGCAGTCTCTTTATGAGGAGCTACAGATGGCAACTGAAAGAGTAATTCAAATAATTTATCAAGCACATTTGGAGACCTAGGATGGGGGATGGCCCAAGTCTACGAGAAACCAGTATGCTACAAGTCATTATTAGGGAGCTTATTAAACCTGCCTTGCTTGTGCAGCGTTAGAAGAGCACAGACTGCTGATGAGAACCAAGGTGCCTGGCAATGCTGTGTTTTGGGTCATCGCTAGGAAAGCGGAGTGCAGCAGGTGAGGACCTACTTCAGAAGAGAAGTGGGATAAAAGACTAAAAGATCGGGAGATGACTGGAAATATCCTGGCGGTCTCAAACTGCACTTCATTTCTCAGGGACACTTCCATTTGAGACAGAGCTGCAGTGCCAAATGCCTATAGTGCCCACCCCAAAACTCAGCTTCCCAAAATCTAAAAAAAATTGCCTAGTCTGTCGAATTCCTGAGGACTACCTTATTGGCAAGACACAAATGAAAACATGTTTTTTAAACTAATTAGTTTTACATCTGTGTGTTCGTGCTGGCGAAGCAATGCTGTCATAGACTCGTTAGTGACAATCAGTCTACGATGCAGGTGGATAAGGCAGAGGCGAGCTTAAGATTGACGTATGGTTGAAAATAAAAGCCGAGAGCCTTTAATGCAAAATTTATAGTAAATCACGGCTCCTCCAGGCTCAGTTCTTTTGCAGAAGCTATTGTTAAAGAATTCCTACATCTACAATACCAAGGTGATCTTACTAAAAAAAAAAAAAAAAAAAAAAAGGAGGAAGCATTTTCAAGAGACTTCTTAAGACAGAGCAGTAGAACTGACAACAGCGATACAGCACCGGGGGAGCTGTGGGAAGGAGGGGAGACTGATCAATTGTACCAGACCCACTGGCAAATTGCACATCTGACCATCTAGCTCATACACACTGATACCAAAGAGGTCCTGAGCCTGGAAGGACTTTGGGCAACAGAGGGAAGCTGTCGCCTGGTCTGGCCTCACTAAGAGGTCTCTGAGAACTGCTTTTCTCATTTACGGATCAGCTCATCATTCACCTCTAAACACCTGTATGTTTACTAGCATCACCAGAAATAAGTAAGAAAATTAGACAAACTGGAGCTCCTGCAAGTAAAACCTTATTACTGAGAGGTGTTCAGGGGGCTAGGTGCTCAGAAAGCAGCGTGGTGCGCAAAGGATAATGGAACAGAGTTTGAAAAATTAAATCCTGTCCATGCCGAGGAAAACCTTCAACATTCTTAAGCAGGCAACACAGTTTGCAGGCTGATCAATTAACCTGAGGTTCCCAATACCTTTAGGAGATTGACATACATGGAAGCAAGGGCCCTCTGTGTTTAATAAGCCATTCACTAAGCAGTCCAGAGATCAATAGCAGATATTAAATTAAGCGCTCTGGCATTCTTATTATTTAGTATTATCAAGCATCAGGGATGGCTGCACTATAGAAACAGAGAGCAGAGAACCAAATGAAATCTTCTATTAAAAAAAAAAATAATCCTACAAAGTTTCTGAAAATTAGACTAAACAAAAAAACACATGCAACGAACAGATCACACAATTATGATTGAAATCTCAGCAAATTCCAAGTGTCTGCCTTTCTGCACAGACTATTTCCATTACAGATTTCAGGAGACTGAACCGTGCCATTCTTGTTTCGCTACCATTAACAGTGGCTGCTGCCTCAGAACTGCAAAATAGTAAGAGCCAGGAGGACAATCATTTTCCTCCGATTTTTTCTTTTGACATTTCCCATTTGTGCCCTTTCTCAAAGTTTTAATTTGGTAAAGGCACTTTTCAGCCTGTCTTTTAGCAGGTCACTAATAACTTGGGATGCAAGATCTCATATTTCATTTTTTGCTGCTGCCACCACTAAATATTTCATTTACCTTGACTACAGCAGACCACTCTGGAAGGCTGGGTTTGTTTTGTGGTGGTTTTTTTTTTTTTTTTTTTTTTTCTGTCCGCAACACTGTTTACAGACTAGTTTTTACAATTCATTATTTGCATTAGGCTAGTCTGATCCTACCTGTTAAAGTAAAAGCAACAGACTGCCTACAGAAATATTTGCATAGTTTATGTAGCTTGGTAAGGCAACTGTACTGATGTTCATTCTTCCTGGGACCTGTACTCAAATAACTGGCAGTCTTGGAGGTGGTACCTAACTAAAACACATGCTTTCCCTATATAATATTTTGTAATATTCATAACAGTGTTACACACACAAATATCAATGTATACATCTGTACACACAAATACACAAATAAAATCTTCAGTTTTATTTCTACCTCCTGACTTGGCTGTTAGCCTTTGAACCAGATGTCTGAGTGTTTGGCTACAATTCGACATATGCACACACAAAAATACAGAGCTAAACAGAATCCTTTCAAAAACAACAGTTATGACCTAAGGGTTTCTCTGCCTGCCTTGCATCAGTTTAGAGAGGGCAAGCCTCAAAAAGGCTGATGCTCTTCCCCCATCTCAGCAAAGAAAGGGGGAACAAACCCAGCAGAGGCAGGAGAGCGCTGGGAGACCCTGACTTTTCTCTCCATCCCTCCACGCAGCTAAGGCTCTGTGCTCAGAGAAAGGCCACGCTGTGACCAGACCTCGGGAAGCAGCTGCTGCTAAGCACATGAAGGTTAATTCTGCTTTTTGCTCCATTAACCTCCGCTCCACCTTGGTGACACCCTCGAGCACGAAAGATAGCAAGACGGTTCGGGCAGGAGAGGCAGGCGTGTGCAGCAGGCCAGGCAGCACTACAAGGGGGCTCATACCGTGATCGGGCTGCCTCTGGATCCTGGGCTTCACAGGATTTGGAGGCTAGTTTCCTTCGTTCCTGCTGCTCCTGCCCTCAGCACCAAACACCGGCAGGATCTCTGCAAAGGAAGCTTCATGGCAGTTCCCTGCAGCTCTCCCCTCTGCTGTATGCTCCTCTGTACAGGAGATACACAGACTTTGGCAGTGGGTGCAAATAAATGAGACAAACGGAGAGAGATGAGATAAACCTAGTGGTAAAGGCTTTTCCAGATGTAGTGGCTCTATAAATATTCTCCTAGTGTCCTCCAGATGCAAACACAGGGTTGAGATTTTTGTTGTTTTCTTGTTTAGTACAAAGCAAGTAAAATGTAACAACCTCTCAAAATCTTCCTTTATTAAAAAAAATAGGTCATGGACACAGAAGCAGTCCAGTCATGGTTTGGAGTGGGCAAGCAAACAATTTTCATTTGATGGTGCCCTTGTTTTTGTAACTAGCTTTTCTGCTGTGACCTGCTATACTTACCCTGTCTGCTGTGCTAACCAGCAACATGCCTTTTTAATCTGCCTTCCTGGGGTCTGCATTTGATTACAGCATTCATGTTCTATTTAGATTCTTTTGAATCATGCCCTGTGGTGCTAGCACGAAAGGTGTTATTTATAAAATGAAATTCTGTTGTATTGCAACTTGGATTCAAAGAGGACAAGTAATATTAAATACTTACTTTATTTAATAATATCTTGGATTTATTAACTCAATTTCATTACAAGATTAGAGACGGTAACCTGGAGGGGGTTATTAACTAATAAACAGGCTTCAGGCAACTTCACCCCATATAAAATAAAATAAATAAAAAAAAGCCATATATATGCATTTAAATCACTTCTATTTTGAGGGCTCAGATACACACCTCTAGCTCAAAAGAACGGCTTTCTTCATAAATAGCATTGCAGAGAGCTCTTGGCTGGAACTCGCTAAGCTCACGGTGCCTTTAGGACAACAGGTATCTATATACAACAGCTGTCCCAAGTGACCAACCCTGTTTAGTTGGTTGCATCACACGTGGGATGAAGTCTACCACTCAGCTTTGACAGAACTAATGCAAGCTGCAGTTACCTCAAACCACTGTGGGCAGCACACCAGAAAGCATGAAACTCTGCCAACCTGTCTGACCCTCCTTGACTTACTCAGCACTGCAAGGCTCACATTTGTGAGCTATTCCACAGCTCTTGCTCTCCCAGCATCAGTCCTGCCCATTGCAGGATGGACCACAGGGGACACACCTCAAGCATTTGGGGAAACCTGTAGGCAATGTGCAATTTCTCCCCTAAACAAGCTCCTAAGCTATCAAAGAGCTTCTCTTTCCAAGAAAGGACACAGAAAATTCCTGACTTTCTACATAGTGTATTAGTATTCTGATACTTGGCTCTTCACGGTAACTTAGACTACATTTAAAACCAGTGCATATTCTATTTAGTTTGATACTGCACAACTAGCAGTTGTGATCATTTCACTGCCATCACTTCACCTAGCAAGCTGAAGCACATTTGTTAGCATCCCAGCCTAGGGATGAGGCCCAAGTTGGAAAATTCACAAAAGGATCAAAGCTCCCCAAGACTGAAAGAATACCGAGATGCAATTTTTTGTCCATTTCCCAAATAAAACTAATAAATGCTAATACACTTAAATCCCTCTTCTCTGAAACACTCTATGACAAGATGTAGCTCATGTGATTTTGAACCTGTCAGGTCCACAATAAAGCCTGAGTATCAATGTCACAGATCGTACAGGCTGGGAATTCCCACTTGGAGGTGCACGGCTGCTAAAAGCTTTCACCCAGCATCTGTTGCACAGTTAGCTGTGAGTCACCTGCAGTCAGCTTCATTAGACCCGAGGCGTCACTCAAATAAGACAAGCTATTGCTAGAACAAGAGAAATCAGATTTTTAAGCATTTGATAGATTAAAAGGAAAGTGTCACGATATGTTAAATGGGTATTCAAATACTTTAGGTCTCAGTTTTCAGCTACGTACATATCCTATGCCTTTGCTTAAAGCTGGAGGGTAGGCAGAGATGAAAAATGAAGGGCAAATGATTGTTTTCACTCATGTGGCAGTGTTCATTGCAATGGCTCAGTGAAATACAAAATCCAGTGCATGAAGATCACGAAAAGACAAAAATACGTAATAAATTAAATCTGTCCAGAAACAGATTTGAATTCAGAGTGATCTTTAAAATTCAGGAGAGAACACCTACAGCATGGTGGTGCATGGATATTCCCAAGAGAAACTGAGGTTAAGTAACAGAACTGTATGAAGATGAGGTTAATTTGGGTCAAAAATGAAGGGAGATTGAGAAACAGATTTATGGTGAAACTTTCAAAGGCAGAAGCAATAATTGCACCCGCAAAAGGCATGTGCATCATTGCTACAAACAAAAACACATGCTTGGACTCTCTACAGGCAATCTGGCATCTGTCTCCCATTCCCTCCCTCCTCCTGACCCTGAGACCTCTCTCTCTGGAATTTTGTTCCATGAATATTCCATAATGCTCTGCTCAGCTCCTATTTTCATGAAAAGTCAATTTAGTTAATAAGTGGAAGTTCACAGCATTACTGTCAATCAGTGGATGGTTTCCATGAGAATGGAGACCGATCTCAACTCAGAAAAACAGTGACATTCAGGCACAAGCAGCATTCAGTCTATATATGCTACATATGCACACCACTTCGAATCTACTGAACTAACTTGTCTGGCATTTGATTTATTATGAGGCTCTCAAGGGTATCTACAAAATAAGCCAAATTTAAACAACATTCATTTGGGTCATTTTGAAGCGAGGCAGAAACAAAATATATTGTTGGGTATGTTAGGAATACTGCAATTTATTCTCATTCTGGCTTGCCTCACTTTTTTCTATATATTTAAAACCACCATAAAAAAGACTGGAGCTTTTTTCTAGCCTTTTTATTTTTATTTTTTTTTATTTCATCCCCCCCATGTCTCAAAGTATAACAATTTCTATCCTAAAATAATGAGTGAGAGAAAACTGTAACTGATACTGTGGATTATAAAGGGAAACTATCTCTGTATGATTAATAAGAGCATGCTACTATTCCTGAATTAATGTAGTCTGTTTACAATACACAGACTAGAAAAGTATACTCCATGATGTAAGGGAACGGGGTATGCATGGGGCAGAACTTTACAAAGACACCTTTACTTTCTACTATTTTTACCCACTCATCAAAGTTTCTTGCAGATTCTCCTCTGGAACTAAACAAAGTAAACGGTGCAAGAAAATAAAAAAGGCAGTTACTTCCCTTTTTGGAGGGCTATCAAAACCAAAAATGCTGTAAAATGTAGACCCAATTCTAAATTTCAAATATCTTTAAAATGTAATAAAATAAGGTCAATAGCTCTTTAAGGAAGGGCTATGAAAATAAGGTAGGCTTGTAACATTAATAGAAATAAGGATTCAGTTTTAAATACACCCCAAGTTTAAACTACTCAGATAAAAGTTCTTGGTTTTACTTCTGATTAAATTCATGGAGAATGAGCTTTCAGGTGGTGGGAGAAAAGCACCAGCAAACCTAAAACTCACTGACAGACAGTTAAAAAGCCTAATTCTATACAATTGCTCCAGTGTGACTGATCTTGGGAAGAACAAACTAGTTCTGCAGGGACAGATGGTTTGAACGGTGGATGTTAAAACAGGAACCTGAGATCTCAGGGAGAGAACATCACTGGGTGAAGCCTGCACAAGCTAGAAATCACTTGGCCTCTCAAAGACCCACCAAGACATACAAAGGATAAATGAAATGCCATTTGTATGCATTCTGTCACGTCTTCACTTTCTTTCCATTCTCCTCAACCAAGGATCTCTCTGAATGTTATCTACCTAATGAAAAATTTATCTTCTTTTCCTCAATGAAAGTTTAAAAATTTCTGTGACAGACCTGTTTCTAAGGCAAACAAGAATCATGCCATAGCCACACAGAGGGAGGTTTTCTCCCTCCTCGGGACGCTCTCTTTTTGTCCACGTTAAGGTCAGCCTTTGAAGCCCACTGACATAGCTCTACAATATATTGTAACAGCTCTTTAATTAACCAGTCACTAATATAAAATTGGTACTTGGTTCCTACTAAGATTCAGGTGTGCACTGTAGGAAGCTGAAGGACCTGGTTCCAACACAGCTGTAATCCTGTTTCGCAGTGTCCAGTGAAATCACCCTTTAAAATTTTTATTCTAGCATTGTTTCACTCAGTACTCGTATGGAAGAGGCGAGGCCCATTACAGCCACATTACATGGTAGAAAAAAAATCAGTCTGACACCAGGGCAAAGGCTTTATCCTCTCTGTATCTCAGTCTCCCCAGGTGTCAGGCTGAGAAAGTCGTTCTTTTTCACTTAATAGGGATGCCTTGGGAATTATCTACTTAACATCCAGATAAAAAAAGGCTCAGAATGGCAAAGTACTGTGGGGCTGAGCGAGTAGGCTTGCTGCAGGAACGTGGCTGTTGACAGTAGGTAGCAAGCAGCACAGATCTCATGAAAGATCACTCATGTCGATTTTAAGTTACATTCATTTTTGTGCCTGTTCCGTAGGACCCTAGAGATTAAATACAGCTGAGTGCTATTACATAGTTAGCTCCAGCGAATGAAAAATATACTCTTTTAGCAGTTTTATTCCTTTATCAATTACTACTTTAAGAGACTTGCACTGTATTATTTTATATTGGCCAGTTGTAAAAATAATTTATTCCCTGAAGAGTTTTATTCGTTTAACATTTCAAATTTTTGTTCAATGTTTACCATGTGACCATTTTTTGACAGACACTGAAAGGAATACTTTATTAAAGGAGCTAATACAGCTCCTTTTCATAGGTTCATTTTGACCATGTCTTAAATAAAAGACCTGAATAGGAATTCTAGTTACGAGAAGATTTTTCTGCTTGCACATTTGCTTGCATTAGTGCATTTTCACCATGGAGAAAGAAGGAGATCCCATCCAAATTTCTGGTAAAACACCAGACCTACATATTGAGGACCAAAACCACCTTCCTCCCTTCTTCTAGGTACATCTTTTCTTAAGCTTGCTTCTACCATGGCTGTATAGAATAAAAAATGAGTTCCTTTCAGACTAGAAACCCACAACAAGAGCCACTGAGAAAAAAAAAAAAAGAACAGTCCAGCAAGCAAAACAGCTAGTAGGAAAGCAAGCTCAAACACTATCCAACGATTCTGACACTGTCAGGTAGCTCTGTGACTGAGTTCTCTCTGTAAGTAGCTCAAACCACAATGAAAACAGCTGTTGGGATGAGGAAGATGTCCAGTTGGACTGAAAGGGCAAACTTATGTTGCATTTGAGGATGTGGTATCACAGATGCAGGAACCCAGATCATGTCCAGCAGAGGCCTGTGATACCACTGAACAAGGTGACATCACTACGCCTGCCTTAGTTGTGGTCACACACAGTCCAGGATCAATTAAGGATGAAGCCATATGGGATGAAGTTCATCTAAGGATGAACTGGAGAACGAACAGGGTGTGCAACAGAGCAGAGCTGGCGTCTGAGAACAGCCGAAAGAGAACTAAGCTTTTGCGGAGACAGTGGTGCACAGGCTCGTAAAACCTTTGCTGCTCAACAGAAGATGTTGATTTCATTGCCAATTCATAATTCAGATCAGACGATGAAGGATTTCCTGAGGTTCGCAAGCCCTGTTAACGATGGGGGGCCCAGCTCAGACTAACCCCGGAGCTGTTAAAATGAAAACATGCTGTATTCAAGGTTTTGCACAACTTCACCACAAACCCTGGAAGCCCTAAAGACTCACCTGAGTTTTCCTTTAGGCTACTAAACTCAAGCAAACTTTGGGAGAGAAGGCTGGCAAAGCCCCTAGCCAGCACCTTTCATCAGCAGTTCTCTAAGTAGTTTACAAAGGGATTTCCTGTCTTACGAGGGCAAAACCAGTACAACGAGGAGGAATGCCTTGCTCAAGGTCATTTAACATACCAGCGGCAGAGCAGGGACAGAAGTCAGGTTACTTGTGGTCCAGGCCACCATACTTCCCACCAAACACAATGCCTGAAGAAAATGGATGCTGCAAATTAGCAGCAAAGTTTTGTACAACTCAGATCAGCAGCCACAGACACGCCAGTCCCCTCAAACACCTTCTCCTGCTCAGTCACAGAAGGTTATTCACTGGATCTGGATGAAAAGAAGTCCTTTAGTAACTGCAATGACTTGTGTCAATCTTTAGTCCTTTAAAACACTAACTAATTTTAGACTTTCTGTGGTTAAATACATTTGTAAACTATTAAAACTGTCTCCTGGTACATGGAAAACATACGGTTTCAACAATGTTACTCCTTCACGAAGGCCTGTTTCTTCAAAGTTTCCTTTAGTTGTACACTAAGCTTGTTTGTTGTTCAGATGCTTATTTTTAGAACTATTTCTCCTCCTTTCCACAGGTATTTACTTAAATGATATATATGTGCATGTGTATATACGTACGTAAAAACCACATACATCTGTTGACTGAAGTTGTAACAATATAGTCAGAGAAGAGTATAAAAACTGCGTATCCCCAGGAACGCACACCCTCTCACAGCTGGTGCGCTGCAAGTTTGCACAGAGCAAATGCTGCTCATTGCATGGTTTTAATTTCTTATACATTTGATTAATACATTAAAAAACAGGGAACAAGACAGCCTGCTCAGGCAAGGATCTACGTATACATCCAGAAAGAATCCCTACATTCTATTGAGCCAACAGTCTACTAACGAAGAATATTCATGGTTTCCCCACCACTCCCAAAAAATACTAAGCTATAGTTGCTCTCAGTTTTAACCGGTTTTCCTGGGACTGTTTTCCAAGTCAGACTGCAATCTCCATCTCTGGCTAGCTCTGCAGTCACCCTGCATTTGCCTTCCCTCTCCAAACTGATTCTAGCAAACCCACATACCTCCAAGCCGAGTCAGTTTGTGAACTTGAAGGAAACTGTTTATCTCGGGTATCTTGCTTGGCAATGCAGGCTGTTGTTGGGTAAGCAGTTCACCTTCTTTGCACTTGCTGGTTGAAAGAAGTACAGCAGACAAGACCAGGCTAGTGTTAAGTGGGAAACAGTCATCCTTGACAAGTGTTTGGAGCAGGGTGCAAAACGAAATTCCATCAGCCTCCAGAGGGAAACTGAGCAGGAGGCAATGTTTCAGCAGCCGAATGGGCTACAATGAGCATCCCTCCTTCTGTTCGGAAGTACAACGGGTCTGGCCTAACACCAGACCTGAATACACAAGAAGTGGACAAGGAGAATATTTCTCATACCAGAGCAGAAAGGTTGCTTTAAAGAAATCGAGAACCACATCTCTAAGAAACACACTAGACCTATATTCATCAAATTAGGGAAAACAGCTGAGGGAAGTGAGTGAACAGGACAGACCAGAAACAGAATTGGAGAAGGCACAGTGACAAAAGGCAGGGTAGAAGCTGGGTACCATATTGTATTGCTGGATGAGGAAAAGCAAAAGCCAAACAAGACCATAAATTCACGTCAGATATTAATATATCTGATGCAGATATTAAGCTGCATTGCTTAATGAACTTTTGGGACATGCTGAAACATGATGATTGCAGAATGATAATCTGTAAAATAGAACCGAATAATTTTCTTTTCAGGCATGCCTTTTTTCCTTGCATTTTACTGTTCTTTACATTGAAATTGCTTTTTCTGTGTGAATTTATGCTACAAAGGTTGGAACTGCCTGATGTGTATGCATCTTGTTTGCACAATGAAATCTAAAACATTGCTCATGCAAAAGTCTGGATGTAACTACAGAGGTTAGAAGGAAATGCTTGTCCCTGGAATCAAAATAAGTAAGTTAATAGATTTGTGGCTCAAGCAGTCTGCCCAAATAGCAGGGTTTTACCTCCTAAGTAATGTAAGCCGTGGCATTCAATTTGGTTATGTCTGCATTCAACCCATAAGGTAAGAGCCTTCTTTGAATCGTGAGAACAGAAGGAAGAAAACAGATAAGAGAGAGATGAAGGAACTGAAAGCTTGACCTGGCATGGGAGAATAACTGTCAGTTAAGGAGACATAATGAAGGGAAAGAAACACTTGAAGGAATAGGTGTCAGTACACTGATTGGAGGTACTTGCAAAAGGCCTGATAAATCTGTCATGCAAATACAGAGAAGACAGCACGAGCAAAGGAATAAAGAAAGATAAAGATAAATT
This sequence comes from Falco naumanni, assembly GCF_017639655.2. Taxonomy (NCBI): domain Eukaryota; kingdom Metazoa; phylum Chordata; class Aves; order Falconiformes; family Falconidae; genus Falco; species Falco naumanni. The sequence continues at coordinate 6,243,028 of NC_054058.1, read as the reverse complement.
CCCTTTATGCCTAAAAATGACCAAGGACATAGTGACTCTAATCTGTAACTAACACATCTGAACTATCCTGCTTGAATTTTGACCTCTTGCTCGATGTAAAATTAAGTTTCAAAAAGAGAGAAAGGAAAAATGAACTTGGCCTCCAGACAAGATGCTGAAAGAAGTGCTGTTTGCTTTATTTGTCCGTGCAGTTTTTCGCCACTCCTGCTGGAAGAGTGTGAAGGACAATTACTTCAAGTGTAATGAAATGAGTGCCCTAATGTGAACACTCCTGAAGACGAGATCCATCACGCCTTAACAAACTGTAATGCCAGAACTCTCCGCCATCACCACTCTATCCGGAAACTGCCCTCAAATATTTGAGACATTCCTGGAATTAACAAATAAGTGCTGATTTGGCCTGGCTGGTTGCTGCCTGGTATCTCTGGCTGGCACTGCCTTACAATGGATGGCATTGTTATGCTGCAGCAATTCCTTTGCTTTTCTTCTTAAATTTTCAAGTGCCAGCAAAAGGAAGACTGATTCATTTCAACTAATGTGACTCTTGAATCAAAGATATGACTCATTTTAAGGCAGCTTTTGTTGGATGCTTAGCCTATCAAACCATGCATACTTTAGATTATTTGGCTTCTCTAGATGATATAATCAGGCAGACACAACCGTTTTGGTTGAACTCAGGTACACATTACTTTTATATTGAAAAGCTGGACATGAACAAACAGTTACAGTGCAGCCTCATCTAAAGCTTCTGACCAAGCCTTTCTGTGCGATGTGGAAAGAGCTTCATAATACAGTATGTTTAACTTCTTAGAAAATGACAAAAAGCAAGTTAAAAGAATAAAAAAATCTTCATCAGCCCCAAGTCTGTGAAGCTGCAGTGCTCAGAATTTGCTTTATGCAATATACATAAATGTCAGGTCACAATGCAAAAACTGGAAAAGGAAAATAGAGTATTTTCTCCTCTTGTGTTTTTGTCCCACAAAGCAGACTATAACACATCACCTAACTTGGGGCTGCTTGCTGGACTAAACAGAATCATCTCAAACAACTCTTTAATGCATAAACCTAACTGTAATACTGCAGTTATTGCCTCTGCTTTTTAAAGCTCACAGATACAGACAGAGCTAAGTTTCAGGTAAAGTTCATCACGATGCCTATGGAAAACACCAGTCTAGGTTCATACTGTTTGCTTTTCTATCCATGCATTTTCACAACTAGCTTTCATTTGCAAAAATCCTTCCAAGTGTTAGTCAAGGCTCAGAATGGCTCTCTGAGATGGGAGTACAGTGGCAAAGGGGTGATGCGATCTAGCCAAGGCCACCAAAGGAAAGCATTGTCAGACACAGCACTATTAGAAACCAGGATAAACAGAATTCTTTCTTGTATCTGAAACATGCTTTCATTATCATAGAAATAACTGCTCAGGTCACCTACACCTCTTTAAGACAAATACACCTTTAACCTATTATTCAAAAGTGTCTGGAAAGAACATGCATGGTCCTTTTATAGAGAAGAAAGGACTGGTACGGATGTCCAAATTACCGTCAAACCGTAACTACCAGGTCACTCGAAGTGAAGCTCCTAAATATAGCGAGTGATTCCCTTGGGTGCATGTAGGTACACTTGTATACTTTCATATACTTCTACATAAACTACAGATACAGTACATCTACATATATTTGAGCGTGCACACACAATATAAATGACTAATGTACAGTTCTGTGGCATGGTAGCAGCACTGCATACACGGGACTTGTTCCATGACCAGGCTCAACTCTTTCTCTCCTGGACTTGCAAAGAACCACCAGAAAGCATGAAAGCAGTACCCTGCCAGACGAGCAACCACATGCGCTCCTCTCACAGTAATGTCTTAAGAGGCCATATAGCAGTCTAGTTCCATATAGTGGTCAAAGAAAACCACACGGAGTTTCTTTGAGAGAACCATCCTTCCCCACCTCCTGGCTAGAGAGTCCAAGTTTCCCTTATGATGTATACTGAAGAGTTCAAGCAGGAAGGATGTATGTTAGGAGGAGGAACTGAACTGGGAGCCAAGAGGCTTCGGGTTCTTGATCCATATGTTCCTGGGACCTGCTACCCATGCCATAGGATAAGCCTGTGTTTCCACTTACCTATTTATTAAAAAAGGGATGAAAATAATTACCCACAGCACCTGGGAGACTGAAAGGCTCGATATGTGTGTCTGTACATAAAGTCTCCTGAATACCATGGGGCTACATGTGGGCAGATGCTCCATTTAGCCGAGTCCTCTCTCTCCAATGGAGGCCAAGAGTATGCAGCTGGAAAGACAGGTATAAAAGCAAAGCAAGCCTCTTGTCACACCTTCCCAGAATATTCTCCTTCCCTTCAGTGATTTAATTGATGGGCTTGTACCATAATGTATCTCATATTGGAAGGGATCCATAAGGATCATCAAGTTCAACTCCCTGCTCCATGCAGGACTACGTAAAATTAAATCGTGGGCTTTATTAACCTTGAGATGGGGTCAAATTCAACCAGTAAAGCTAGTAATCTAAACCATAGACAATATCCTGAAGTGGTAACAAAATGAAAGTAAATATATTGCAATGTCGTATCGAAAAACGGCTTTGTGAACTACAAATACCTAACTGAACTGTTTCTCCAAGGCAATGCTATTGCTCATTTCCACAGGTAGCCCCAACGTCAATCAGCTAAGGGTTGTACAACCAACCAGCAATGCACAGCGCAATATATACGATCAAACCTAGATCTGAAAAGCAGAACAGCATCATGGTGCACCAGAACAAATAAATACTTTGACGAGGCAGTGCTTATTAGCTTGGGCAGAGTGCCATGCTGTCACACCTATGCCACTTCATTTTTCTTGGGGTGGCTTGTTCGCCACTAACTTGGGTCCTCTGCACTGTGCTGAACTGTGTCAGTAGTGCCCAGTTCTCTAATCTCTTCTGGACTAACTTCCCCAATCCAGACTGTTGCTGCAATATCTAATGGCAACATGCATATGCATTACTGCAGCCTGGTGTCTTTTGCTTAAATGTTTTCTGATACACCAAGACTTCTGGGAATAAAGAGTGACAAAAAAAAATTAAAACGTTCTGGAAATATGGAGGATTTCTCTGCATTCAAAACTGTGCTGTGAGCCCGATCACTACCTGGGTTAAAGGTCCATTTCAGTCAATCAATGTCGGCTCATGGAAAACCCAACAGGAAAACTCAAATTAGAAATCAAGAAGACCTGCTATCATTTTTCTGAACACATCCAAATGTGGCAACGTTGGGTAGAATTCAACTCACTTATTTTAGCTATCTGTAAAGTCTGCATTTAGCCAGGTACCTTTGCTAACCAGTGGACAGAGACAGGAACCTGTAAGGATAAATTTGTCCCATCATAATACGTCTATCAAAGGACAAGAATTCACACTCTAGAAGGGCCCATTTCCCTTCAGTTATTTTAGAGAAAAATCTAAAATTCAGACTCTCAGATCCCGAAGGTTAAGCAGGAAGGTTTTTTATCCTTAGCTGCAACTTCGACCCTGTCAGCTCACAAAGTAGCGATGCGTTGGATCCAAATGCTGGATTCTAGCACTGCAGAGCTTGGAGGAAGTTTAAATCCCAGCTCACACCAAACTTGACAGACGTTTCCTGTACACACATGTCTCTGTTTTGCTGCAGGGAAGGTGCGTGTTTGGGGGAATTCCTCTAATATTTTTCTGCTGTGAACTGGTACTCTTTCCTTCCTTCTCATCTGATGGCATTCCCAATATACAGATGGGAAGAATAAAACGTTTGGGATCCCTTCCTGTATATCTACAAAAGGGATTTATGTATGAATCCCATTAATATTAGCAGAAGTCTTGTGCAGAAATCTGCACTAGGAAGGGAATATGACCCCGAGTTTAAAAAAATTCACATCTCAGGCATTTGGGACCCCTGCCACAAAGACAAACAAAGAAGTAAGGAACGTAGCACAGCTTATTTCCCCAACACCAAGACATCTAGCCTGATAAACTCAAGTTGCCTTGATTCAGAGGCAGAAACTATTACAAATTATACATTTTCAAGATGGTTTCATGTTCACTTATCATTTTCTTGGATATTCAAAACCCAAAATCGGAACAGACTGACAGATGCCCATACAGGAGGGAAAGCAACCCAATTCCATTCATTGTTTTAAATACAACAGAGAGTAATGTTATTTCCATTAGCAGAAATGGATTGTGATGCTACTCTTCAGTCAGTCCAATCCCCGCTGTACTCAGAGGAAAGGTATGGAGAGCATCTCTAAGTGTACTCTCCTTTTTTTCTCATTCCACCTGGAGAACAGAAAAAGCCTATGCACAAGTTACTCCCTGTGCATCCAAACACACTGCCTGTGGGCTTCTGCAGTGAATTGCCTGCCTACAGGGAAACCTTAGGAAAAGCTTTTAAGAGATTCCTGCAAGAAAAATTAAATAGTTCTTCAGAGAAGACATGGGAGGAGAAAAGAACATTTTATCCATACTCTGCACCTGCTCCAGCCTCACATAACTACATGATTATAGCATTCTTGTCTTAAATCATTCTCAAAAGGGGACCAAGTTTAAACTTTACAAACCTCAAACCCTAATTTAACCAAATAAAATACCACTCAACCCTGTCAAATGCTTTATATGAAGTCTTAAATAAGAGAGGTAAGTTCTTCTCGAGTGAGGTATCATATTTATTTTGATATTAAGACTTAACTCAAATCCTGAAACTCTTTGTGAATAAGAAAGAAAGAAAGAAAAAGTATTTCAAATGTGCTTCCCAGATTCCAAACTGGGTAAACACAATTTTCTCATTTCAGTCCATTTTGCAGTTTCAACAGTCTGTCTTCTCCCTCTTTACTTTAGGTTAGTGAATAATGTTCTTGTTACTTACTCTAAAAGTGGTCCTGTTATTTTGAAGTAGATGGTAAGTTTCCTGTGCAGTTTCTTTACAAATTTAAAACCCCAATTATGAAAACATGCACTCATATACTCAGCTTACATCTGATCAGCTATTTCCCTCAATTTTTAGTCCTACAGGACCAGTCACACACTTAAATAGTAAGCAGTGGTAGGTATTCACAAGAGCAAGACCTAAGTTTGTAAGTTCCATGGGAATTTTTTTCAGATAAATGCAAAGTCAAAATACTAATACCAGTGTTTATATTACTGTCACTGCTCTGAAAATACAACAAATATATAAGATAAAATGCATAGGTAATGTAACTATTGCAGTAATTACAAATGCAGCTCCCAGTATAGAGATGTCCCAAAAACAGTGACATTCTCAAATTCCAGAAGAAACAAATCTCCTTTCTGAGCCATTACATATTGCAAATTGCAGTATTTATCCTATAATTGTTATAATTCTTATATAATAGCTTTTCCTGTTGTTGCTACTTTTGACATTGAAAAAGTACCATTGATCAGAGAATTTAATTTAGTTTATATCCTTTAATCAAGAGCATAGACTATCTTCAATAGTACTCAGCTCAGAAGCACCTGCCCATACAGCCCAGACCAGGGCGTACAGATATTACTGGAACCATTCCCACTTAGCTAAATGGTTTTCAGTGCAGGCTTATGGGGAAAGTTCCTGGAGCTGTAAGAATAACTGCACTGAAGCCAACTGAAGTTCTGCGTGTGCTATTAAATGAGGAAGGAGTAAGTCCACATGGACTTGTACAAATTAGCAATATTCAGAACAGACTGAAAATCCCTGCTGATACCTTAATTTCGATTTTTAAACCAGAAATTCCTTCTTCTGCTTTTCATAAACCCAAATCTTCATTTTGTCCTGACTTTCACTCAGAAGTCTGGTCACATACTTGGTCAAGACCAGGAACATAAAAATCCAGTGTTGAATCCTGAAGCACTGTTCACTTCTGTGTCGGGCAAAATTCCCTCAGATCAATAAAAGAGTACTGACTAAAAATAGCAGTTGAAAATTTATCTAACTCAAATAAATGACGCATTGGTGACACAGTTCTGTGACAGTCTGCCCAAACTGGGAGAACTGACATGCAACAGGATTTTTTCCATGACCTGCCAAATGCCCTCTGACCTCTTTTTAGGGACTTCCTTCGGCCTTCTGCTGGAATTCAAAACAGTTCTCGAGTACATCATTAAAAATACACCTTACAGTGCTTCGCTTTTAAATCTCAGAAAGACATCTGTGTACCTAACTATTCTCCCCACTCTGACAAATGTTTTGTCCTGTAAAATGATAAAAAAGGACTGATTTGTCAGCCTCAGCACTGCATTCGACTGCTGAAATTATGTATTTCCAAATAGCCATAAGAAACAGTAAGACTAACATAAAACTGGAGTGCAGTACTTACTTAATTTTCTTTAAGAAAAGGTTTATTTCATGGAAATGTTTCTATGTCCTAACAAGCTCTTGACGTAGGAATTCTCAGTGAAGTTTGCGCAATAAGAATGCCACAACATTTTGTTGATGCCTATATTGAATTTTTCTTTAGATGCCACAGAAACAGCCCAGGCTGAAAATCATTTGTGTGGGTAGTTTATACCTGTTAACGGGCCAGTAAAACCAACTGCATGAGCAACAGAAAATCACGTTTACAACAAATAATTCATGATAGGTACGTGGTCAGCTGTTACTGGATGAATGCAGTACTATATATACACTGAAAAGTTAGATGGCCGAGTCTCCAGCCTGTGGTAGAGTATGCACAAAAGCGGTACTGTTTACACATAGGAAGTAAAAAACACATTTAGATCAGTATAGTTCTATGTAAAATTCATAACATCAAACATAATACACCCTCCTTGCTAAGGGACAAGAAATGCTGCCATCAAGGAAAGTTTGTTGAAGGGCACTCATCTCTTGTCACCCAAACCGCTGTTCTGAAGATGACAGTGATGCCAATCTGCAAAGGGAAAGGGCCTGAAGCAAACCCAAAATTTCTACACACAGTCTTATTTGTCTATTTCAGAATGAAGATACAGTAGGCTATAAGAAAGAGTTTCTGGGAAAAAAGCGTGTCTAAAGTGTGAAGCAAATTTTCTACCATGAGATAGCAGGGTTTCCACTATTTGTTTCCTTAGAGCTTTCCTGTACACAGCTCAAAGCAAGTCTATCAGGCCCTGCCTGCAGAGTAATTCCATGCAGTAAAAAAAATCACAGAATCATAGAATCACTTGGGTTGGAAAAGACCCTTAAGATCATCAAGTCCAACCATTAACCTAACACTGCCAAGTCCCTAACACTAAACCATGTCCCTAAGTGTCACATCTTTTAAACACCTCCAGGGGTGGTGACTCAACCACTTCCCTGGGCAGCCTGTCCCAGTGCCTGACCACCCTTTTCAGTGAGGAAATTTCTCCTGCTGTCCGATCTAAACCTCCCCTGGTGCAAGCTGAGGCCATTTCCTCTTGCTTGTTACTTGAGAGCAGAGACCGACCCCACCTGCCTACAGCCCCTGTCAGGGAGCTGCAGAGAGCCATCGGGTCTCCCCTCGGCCTCCTTTCCCCAGGCTCAACACCCCCAGCTCCCCCAGCTGCTCCTCACCCGCCTTGTGCCCCAGCCCCTTCCCCAGCCCCCTGCCCGTCTCTGGACACGCTGCAGCCCCTCTGCGTCCCTCTTGCACTGAGGGGCCCGAAGCCGAACACAGGATTCGAGCTGCGGCCTCTCCAGTGCCCAGGCAGGGGGACGGTCACCTCCCTGGTCCCGCTGGCCACGCTGGTTCAGATACAAGCCAGGAGGCTGTTGGCCTTCTTGGCCACCCGGGCACACTGCTGGCTCGTGGCCAGCCGGCCGTCAGGCAGCACCCCCAGGCCTGTCTCCCCCAGGCAGCTCCCCGGCCCGTAGCGCTCGTGGGGCTGCTGTGACCCAAGGGCAGGACCCGGCGCTGAGCCTGGTTCACCCCATGCAGGGGCCTTGGCCCACCCGTCCGGCCTGCCCAGGGCCCTCTGCAGAGCCTCCTGCCCTCCAGCACATCAGCACCCCCCCAGCCTGCTGTCACCTGCAGACTGACCGAGGGTGCACTCCATCTCCTCATCCAGATCATCAGGAAAGGTATTAAACAGGACTGGCCCCAGTACCGAGCCTGGGGAACAGCACCTGTGACCGGCCACCAGCTGGATCTAGCTCCATTCTCCACCGCTCTTTGGGCCCGGCCAGCTTTTTACCCAGCGAACAGTACGTCCATCCGAGCCATGAGTGTCTCCAGGAGATGCTGTGGGAGATGGTGTCAAAGGCTTTACCAAGGCCCAGGCACATCCACAACATCCACAGCTTTTCCCTCACCCACTAGGTGGGTCATCATGTCATAGAAGGAGATCAGGCTCACCAAGCAGGACCTGCCTTTCATAAACCCCTGCTGGCTGGGCCTGATGGCCCCGTTGTCCTGCGTGTGCCACGTGATGGCACTCAGGGTGATCTGCTCCATAACCTGTCCCGGCACGAGGTCAGGGTGACAGGTCTTCTTTCTGGCCCTTCTTGTAGATGGGCATCACATTTGCTAACCTCCAGTCTGCTGGGACCTCCCTGGTTAGCCAGGACTGCTGATAAATGATGGAGAGTGGCTGGGCGAGCACTTCCACCAGCTCTCTCAGTACCCTTTGGTGGATCCCATCCACTCCCATAGACTTGCAGGTGTCTGAGTGATCACTGACCATTTCCCTTTGGATTATGAGGGCTTCATTCTGCTCCCCATCCCTTTCTTCCAGCTCAGGGGGCTGGGTACCCTGAGATCAACTGGCTGTACCAAGGCAAAGCTCTAACATCGCATCTAGGTAGCCTAACAAGGATTCTTTGCTTCCATGGGTATCAGCATCTTCTTCACCATAACCTGGAATACTGAATCATTGTTTGCTGTCACCTTACACCCGTTTATATGTGCAGCTGTCATCTGTTTGCTCAGCAGACAGGGCAATGAGAAGAGACCCAAATAAATCAATACACATAACATTAATCCTACCCTCAAATCAGTGCCAGGCTCATGAATCTGTGTACCACCTTCTGAAAATATAAGCATTCCCGACAGAGATACCTCCTTTCTTTGGAAATCCCAATGCTCCAAATATGACCTTGCAATGAAAAGCTCCCGGCCCTTTTCAGGTCAGTACTGTTCCGACCTCCTCCTTTACACAAGCAGAAATACTCTCAGAGGGCTGTCACAAGTACTACCTTACTTCAGACTCTATCAAGTAACAAAAAATATAAGGACCTCGGGAATATCCCCCAGTAAATAAAAAGAAGAAACAGCAATGGAACCTCAGCAATACTGATCCCCAATGTTTTCCATCAGTAAAACTAGTCTGAAAATACCATTGGAACTTCTGGATAAATACAGGATCTGGGTGATGATGACGGTGGATGTTATCTTGGGGACCAGGACTGACTTTTCAGATCCTTAACACAATGTCTGGAGCAAAACAGCCAACAGTTTCCTTCTATACATTGCCCCTTTAGTGTGCAATGCCAGCAGTGCTCACAGTGTTGATCAGCTACACTCGTGAGCCACAGCAGGAAAAAACCTGAAGCAACAGTCAGAAGCCCATGGAGCACAAGCAAAACCTGTGCTTTGAAATGGAAGGCCTCACCAAACCTGGGAAGTATTACAGCATCTTGCTTCCCTCAGTAGGAAGCCCTTCACCTCCATTTTAAGCAAGACACAGCAAACAAAAGTCTATTCTGTCTCTTCTGACATGGCAGAATGTGATGGTTCAAGTGTTTGCTTGTCGTTCCTCGGAGTAGGTGTTGCAGATTAGACATACGTATAGGGGTGAAGAGTGGCTGAGAGCTTAAGACTCGTTTCAGGGGTGACCCACAGAAGATGTGAGTTTGCTTATGCACTGCGTCACCTCCTTGGTCTGATGAAAGCCTCCACACCTCCCCTCCCTCCCCTCTCCTTTAATCTCTGCATGCTGCTATGCAGAAGGTGCCAACTTGAGAACAGACAGTTCTGAAAAGAAGGCAATTAAAAAAAAAAAAGCACAGTACTTTAGAAATTTAAACAACAAGCCCTGTGATCAAAATAATTCATAAAGGGAAGGATTTTATGAAGTCATTTCACGAGCACACAATGCTTTTTTTTTTTTTTTTTTTGCTTTGTTTTTTAAATAAATCCGTCAGTACACATGCCAAGGCAACACATCTGAATACAATATCAGCAGACACACCCTGAATCCCTGCGCCTGTGCTCTCCCAAGTAACAGCAAAAGCTAAAAGCTGGGCTTTTTGCCTACATGTTAACAATTATCTATTTATTTCTTTTCGTTTGGGTGCATTAGTTAAAAACTTCCCCCCCCGCCCCCCCCCCCCCCCCCCCCCCCCCCCGCTTCTCTCTCCTCCTTTACACGCGCTACTTTTCTCCTCCCTTCACCAAAAAAACATTATCTGAAAAATGGATTTTTCTCTTACTGACGGTAAGTGTGTCTGTTTAAAAAAAAAACACGTAAAGAGATCTAACTTATAATGAATCCCTCTGGCATAAGGAAGCCTGTTCTAATCTCTCTTTATCGGGCTTGAGTGATAGTTTTGCTCAACGAGTATTGACAGGGCCGTCCTGTTTCTCAGGCTTTCATTTTCCCCGAGTTGGAAAAAGGATACAGTGCATTTTCACATTCTCCAAGTCTGCAGTTGTTTTTATATAAGAAGCAATTTGCTTGGGTCACATCAGGTCAAATGGGAAGCCTGCCCAGCTCTTGGTTTTAAAGGAAAAACATACAGAAAGACACAAAAACACAGCAGTTTCCTTCATTAAATTCCACTCTACCTGCCATGGGCTTGCAGCCACAATGGAATTTCCCACCCTGGCTGACCATAGCTAAACTTTTATTTTTAGGGTTACCCCCTTCCCCCCACCCCCCACCCCTTCTTTAAGTAAAAAGTCTTGTTAGTCTTCTTTCAAGTGAACTTTGAGGTAAGGGTTATTAAAGTCAATGCAATTGTCCATTATAAAAAATAAATTAATTAATAAAGACCTACACAGGAGTGAGGCCAAATGCCGAAGTCCTTACTGAAGCTCAAGATTTTGATCTCTGTTACAATGCTGCAAGTCAAAAGCAACTCTTCTGAAGTGGCTGGAGTTGTGCCTGGGTAAAAGATCAGGATCTTGCCTCAGTTTTTAACTCACTTCTCACTCGGGGGAAACCTCAGCTGACTTTGGTGCGAGTTTGCCTGAGCTGAGGCTGCCTGTGAAGCACAGCGTGAAGCCTGGCGCTGCCATGTGTTAGGCGTTCTGCTGAGCTCCTCCAAACTCGCGGTGGCTTCAGTGCCTGAAAAGAATGGCACCCAAATAACTGCCTTTCTTATTACTTAGTAACTGCAAAGGTTACCAGCACTAGCAAAGCTTACTCCCAAGGAAAAGGAAAGCAGCCACAGTCCTCCCCCAGCCTCCCAAACAATCACTGAAACACAAGATGAAATTCTACCCTGAACTGCAAGGAGATGATGCTGAGGGAGTGACTCAGCGTGTACATTTTTAAGAACAATAGATCACGAAGATGCTTCATTGATTTCAATATAGCCCTAAGGAGAACCAAACATAGCTGCTTGCTTTCATTGTACACACGGGCAAGGCAGGGGTGTATGTGGGGTGTGGGTGTGTGCTATACATCCCGAACCAGATGTGAGGCTGTTTCTTTTAAGATGCTAAAAAGGTGTTTAATTCTAATCAGGGTCCATCTTAACTATCAAAGCATGTACCTGGCCTCTCTCTGCTGAATGCCCAGCTATTCCCACTGCTTTCCTAGGAGTTTGCATTTAACTGCAAATGCTGTAATTAAGTTTGCAGAACAGTTTCCATTCAGACTGTTTGCCCATAACTTTCTGCACAGTTCTGCTTTTGGGCTGAAAGACTGGCCTCAAATGAATGATGCAAAGTATAAGGCAAATTGGGGGCAGGTGAAAAGAGAGTAGTGGAGGATCTGCTCAGCCTTGAATTACAAGTGGGTGGCCCCCTCACTTTCTCACAATTTTCCCCAATCTGAAAAGCTGTTCAGCCTTTTTTCTACAATACATTAAAAAAAAAAAAAAAAAAAAAAAAAAAAGGGGTGGGGGGGGTGGCAAGGGGAAAGGGAGAAAAAGGAGAGAGAGAAAAAAAAAAGAACAGTTGGCTCGGTGCCCCTGGAGCCTCTGTTTTCCAGACACTCATGTGTGAAACAATGGCAGTTTTGCCTGAATCGGAGTTGAAAATTGCTGGACTTGGCCTTTGAATGATTTTTTGGACTTAACTATCATGACTTTCATCCAGAGATCACAAAGGGCTTTGCACTATTTATCACACCGGGCAGACCTTTGAAGCAGTTCGAGTCGTCTGATAGCAGAGTCACTTCTTCCCTTGCAGCCTCCTTTCCCTGGCACTCTGAGAAACAAATGAGTGTTTAAAAATTTCATATACTCTCTTCAGTTTCAAAGGCTGGCTAGTAGGACACTGCAAAGTCCTCTTGATTTTATTTTCCTACAGTCAAATGGTTCTTTTCTTTTTCTTTTCTCCCTGCTCTCTCTGGTGTCTGTTTTTCTAGTTGATTCATCCTTTATCTCTCTTTATATAATTAAACTTCTCTACTCAGTGTGTCATTGTGCTCAGGCCGTATTGTGCTCTGTCACCTCCAACTCTTTTCCTTCAGAAACTCCACACCCCAATTCCTCTTTAAAGTTGCTTGCTGAAGCATTTGTTCTTTCCTTGTCGCCATACATTTATAAACTGGAGATTAGTTCACTTTGTCTGCCTTCCAAAGCCATTTGCTGCTTGAGACCATTTCATGAGCTTGTCTATTCATGTGGATAAACAAAAAAACCTCAACTATAATATGAATTAGGAAGAGGAAAACAGCAGTTGCAAGGAACAAATACCAGTGAGGGTGAAATTAGTAACAGTCACAGTTTTTACTGATGCTGCCCCTGCCTGAACTATTTCACTCTGACACACCTTTAGACAGTAGGATTTCACAAGTTAAAAGGATTATATACTTTTTAAGTAGAACCGAGTGACCTACCACAAAATTTTGCTCATGATTCCAGCACTTCTATGCTGAAGAGTCCCTAAACTCACAAATTTCTGTCTAGATGATTAATCTGAATACTTCGCAGTTCCCCAGAGCAGTCCATTATTTCCCACAAAACCTTTAAAACTTTCTACTAAACTCAGGATTTTGAAGTGATGTCTGGCTAACAGATGTGCTCATTCTGGAACTCTTGCATATTTTCCCTCAAAACAAGGGCCCGTTCAGCAATTTAAATTCAGGTCAATGGCAAAATTCCTATTGATTTGAAAAGATATGCTGAACTCTTGAAATAGGGAACTGGGCCTGAGTGTCTGACACTTTGTATATAACATCAGAATATAAAGAAATTCCAGTCTCCCGATGTAGTCATCAAATTGTGTTGATTATTTACAGCTTCAAAACATGGTAGGAGGCAAAAAGAGGAGTCTTCAAATGTTTTACAGGAGAAACGATGGCTGAAGTTAGGTGTAGCACAACTGGCTACCTTGAGAAGCAGAAGACCTGCAAGACAGCCTCCTTCCCCTTGAGGTCATTCAAGACATGCCATTTATGGCAATTTCCTCAGCACATTTCCACTCTTCTGGAAGGGTCTCACCCAATTTGCGAGACATCACATTCCCCATTTCTCTGCTTTAAGCCCCTTGGACTTGCATCTCCTCTTGCAGAGATACAGGGCACTGAAACCCTTCAGGCTTCGGGGTCTAGGGGGAAAACTGGATCCTCTCTACTCAACTGTAATTGGTTTGAAATGGATAGAGGTGAGAACCAGAACTTTTTGCATATTTGGTGCAAACCTCTACATGGTAAATGGCTCATGACAGACTAATGATCTATTGGAGGGAGAACTGGGAGACCAGGTGTGCTGCTGAAGTCTTAAAAGAAATACTTGCCAGCAGAGCTTCCATTCTGGTCAGGGAACTTAGCAGCCTTAAACACCACAACTGACTAAATAGATGTCTTATAATTTTATAAATGACAGCAGGAATGACTGTAATTATGCTTATTAGCAGATAAAAACGTCTCTAAAGGATTGGACTGGGGGGGGGGGGGAGGCTTATAAAGCAAAACAGGAAATGGGCTCATTGAACACATCTGTGGTGCACGGTTAATCTAAGCCAAAGCCTTGCATACGTTCATTTTCCATGCCAAGCATGATCGTCATAAGACACGATTATATTCTATCAGTTCTAGGGGTTATAGCTTGAACTACTACAGAAAACTAGCTTAAAATTATAATCATGTAAAGATATTACATGTATTTTCTTAAAAGATGTGCATAGCAATTCCATCTTTTGAGTGCTTCAACAATACTCCCAGAATCAAGCCTTTAAAATGAACTGCTTGGTTACTTGTGTTGCTTAGGAGTTTTCTGGAGGCAGAGTAGAAAAAAAGTATGTTACAAGTTCTTCCCTATAACCTACTTGTGCTGCATACTTTTTGAATGAAATTCCACATAATTTATGATTTATATAGCCCTCAAGAGAGCGGTAAGCACTGGAAGGAGAAAGTAAGAGGTATTAATCAATCCTACCTCAATGATTCGGGTATTTAGGATGAAATCACGGACTCAGAAAGAAAATGTTTACCACTGGTTTCAACATATCTGGGATTTCAGCTTTCTCATTTGCTTGAATTGTAGGTAACTTTATTTAAGTCCCTAATTGACAGTGACTGGGCAGAGGTAAAAGCTCGCTAACAATGTTCACCACCACCAAAACCAGTACTTACCCCTGTAATGATCTTACCTCAAGAGCAGCTAGCCTTCCTGCCTTTAAAGCCACGCACCGTACCTAACCGCTACACAGCTGAAAGCCACAACGCACATCCCACAGACAAAGAGATGAGGTACGGGACCTCCAAACACAGCCTGGAGATCACAAACTCTCTCAAGGGTCCTGCTGTTTTACTGCACAACTGGGCTGAGCTGAGCTTGCAGCTGGGATGCTGGGTGAGCTGCTCATATTGGCCTCCCTGGTCCCCCCAGTGAGGGACGGAAATGATTCAGCAGTGCTCTGTGCCAGCACTGCCCTGCTGAGCACCGCACAGCATCCCTCCTCGGCCCTGCAACTGCGCTGAAAAGGGCTCGCATGCCTGAGTATGGCTGAAAACTAAAATCTTTGCTATCACTCTTAGAAGCCCTGTAGATTAAAGGTCTGTGGCTCTACACCGCTTGCTGTGCTGAAGGGCAGATCCACCTGGGCCAGCTCAGGGCAGGCAGAAATCAGCCCCACAGGGGTCTTGAACAGGGGAGCTGCCTAACAGGAACATTTGAAGACTTTATGAAAAACAAAAAAAATCAGGGCAAGGCTGACTTTGTAAGGTAGGTGAGGATATCCAGACTTCCAATTTAAATTTTGTCAGAGTCACCACCACCACTGAAATAGTTAGAATTTTGTTCACATTCCAGAACCTGCCAAGACCATCCTTTCTATTAGTTTAATATTATTATCATTACTTTCCCAACACATGCAATTCCTGCATCAAAAGAGCTAGCTGGGTACTATGTTTGAGATGCTAGGGCTGTATGAATTCTCTAGAAATACTCACTGTTCACTTGCTCAGAATGGCAAGTTTCAATGAGATTTTCCTTGCTTTAATCGGTTTTAGCTAGCTCTTTGGCATTCTCTTATAAATAATAGAAGCTACACACTGCACTTTTATAACATCATTCATCTAAGGATCTCATAACTTAATTAAGAGGGACATTGTCAGGTTAAAAATCATATATTTTTTATTAAGTAATTTCCTTATCTATGTTACTAATAACATTTTAGGCTATTAAGCTGAAACAAATTCTTAAAAATCTAATTTAACATCTACTACTAGCGTGTATATATTATATATACACACAGCTGGTTTACTTTCTGAGATATTGAAACAGATGTGCTAGCTTTACTTTTGTTTCAAGTTGGTTTCCTTTACAGATTTTCATGGGTGAACAATGCTCTTCCTTCGGAGTGGTATAAACACTCCACAAGAACATTTAAATGCAAACAAAAAACTATATTAACATGTAAGAAAATAAAACATATGTTTTTGTTAATATAAGACTTGCAAGGATTCAACAACAATAAAACTTTAATTTTGGAGAAAACTGTCTAACACTGTATGGCGGTTATTTCCACTTTCTCTAAAGGGAAGATGACAAGTACTGCTTCTGTATTGCTTAATTATGGGAGAGCACAAATGTGTTTGCTGCGAGGGAATACATCGTTAATAAATCCATTCAGCTATATTTGAGCCTCTTCAGATATCCAAAAATGGGCTGTTCCTTCACTGAGGCTTAAAGCAGAGGTTTGCTTTTGATGGGAGAAGTTAGCTGTGGGGAAAGTTAGCATAATGAAGTTTCTACCTGTCACACTTTGGTTAAACTGGAAGAAGTTGAAGTCTAACACAGCACTCCCGTAATAGGCGGACAGTAGCAAAACCACTGCAGTGTCTCTTGGGATCTATATAAATAAAGTGTAACATCAAAAACTACAGTACGTATTTTTTCAGCCTTCACTTAATACAGGGGAAAACTAAGACACATGATCAAAGTCACACAGTGAGTTTATGATAAAACCAAAATAAAATCCATAGTCTGCACACACCACTCACTCCTCACTAAACTGCTTAGCTTCTTCCTGACGTTTCCATGTATTTTATATGAAGAACAAAAAAACCCCCTATTTTTCACTTATACTCTTACTAGCTAATACAGCAAGGAAGACAGGGTTTTGACTTCCAGTAGGTCGTTTTGCTTGGAAAGAGATTCCTCCTCCTTCCTCCATTCCCCAGGCTCAGGAAGCAGCAAAGCGGGTGTTCACCTGCAGATCCAGAGCTCCTGCCACACAAGCCAAAAGGAGTTTTACCTTTCATTTTGCTTTTTAACGGTCCATTGCTCAGACATCAGTCCCAGGAGACAATACTGCCAACTACTAAATTTTTTAAGCAGGTGGGGGTTGAAATGGGAAGCAGGTCATGGAGTCAACAGCAGTGAGTCGGGTCTGCCCACTCTTTAAAAGGAAAACTGCAGTAAGACTGAAAATACTAAATACAACTAAGGAAACTGACAGCCATAAGGCCTCTCAGGAGTTGGTGAGGAGCCACGGAAGCGTGCTAAGGCCAGCTCTGAAGGACGGTGGTGCAGCCTGATATTCAAAACCAAACACAACAGTGTTGTGCAGAAGAATCCCCTGGATGAGAAACACTAGTGTTCTTCAGCATTAAATGAGATTGCCTTCAAACTCATCTGCAAATGCTATAGGCTCAAGGTTAATCAGTTTTGTAGCGTAGAGACAACATGAAATTAGGCCAAGGGCCACCTTCCACCACAGGAAGAATTAAAGAAACACATCATTTTTCTGCCTGAGAATGTGTTTTACCTAATAAACGTGTGGGCTTTCAGAGGTTCCCTTGTGCTGGCTGACTGCAGTAGTGGGACTTGAATGTTTGCCAAAACACTGATAGCCTCCGATTCTCTAATAAAACTTCCATTATTTCACCTCAACATCATCTAATATCAGAGTCAAATCCACATGCCTGAGACACATAGTTTTCATAAAGACTAGGAAAAGGCACCCAGGATGCTACAAAACATGGATCCCTAAGACAGGATAAAATGTTCTGGTTCCAGACTTTTCATGTCACACCTATTCAAGACCCAGAACATAAAAGATGAGAACCTGTGGTATGGGTAGGAATGGCAGCATTCCAGTGTCAGCTGCCGACCGGGGAGAAAGTCGCTTCATGTGCTTGGTTAAGTCGTTCAAATTATTGGTGCTTCATATTCTTCTTAATTTGTCATATGCCAAGACATGTCTTGAGAAGACAGCGCTTTAGTACTATGAAGTCCAACTATCATTATGTGCATCTCAGCCAAACTAGTCAGTGACAACTACAGATAGGAAAATGCTTTTCAAAAACATATTTGTGCCTTTCTGTTGGTGCTTGAAAAGTATGAGGTGTGATTGCTCTGGTATTAATGCGTATCATTGTCTCATTAATCAGCACAGACCTTTTTCAACTGTATGTATGCTTCAGCAGTGAATAAATTGTAACAGTGATGGTATTTTTCAAGTAATACAATTTTAAAATGTCACACATATATATGCCTGAAGATACCTGCCTTCCTCACTGGCCATTCCTAAGACCAGAATACTGAATTTTAAAGGTAGGTTGTTTAATACAGCAAAATCAATGCTGAGAGTCATGCACAGCTACTGCTCTCCATGCCCACTTTAAGGCTATGTTAATGCCCAGAAAGCAAATTTAGTCCTGTGTTTCTAAGCCTAGGGGGTTTTCTCTTAAAATTTAAAAATAAATCCTTAGTTCACGGATTTAAAAATACTGCTGAAGCTAAAGTGGAAAAAAACCCCAACGCAACACATTAATGCTCGATACAACTTAAGAGTACATTTTTACTGTAATTATTGAGGAAAAAATAATAGCAAACCAGTTGTACCTATTTAAAAAGGAATTTAAGACAGACTCCAGGGTCTGCTATCATTATCTTATGGACAGGCTGAGCACACAAGGAAGATGCTTACAGTGTAGTACTCTTACTAAAAAGATTAGCCAGAGCAATCATGAGCCAACGGGCTCATGCCTTTCCACATAAAGGCTAAAAAATTCAAGTTGCCCATTATCCTAAAATAATCCTGTTAGGCCACCGCATGGTGATATTTATTATGTGTGTCCCGCCCAAAGGTGTTGCAAAACACAGGTAAAGAATTTGATTTTTCAGAGCCGAGCATTAACAACAACATACCCAGTTTCGCAGTGCTGATTACACGGGAAACGCAAGGAGTTTCTCTGTTCCAGCAGCTGAAAGCAAATACGATCATATTCCACATCTTCCTCTCCTTTGTCCGTTGTTTTTTTTGGCTCGCACATGCACTAGTTCTCCCCCTCAAACACACACAGCCTCATTTACTTTCTCCCTCACTCTTGCATTCCTCCAACCTCTTTGTCCATAACCAACTATCTACCCACGGTTTACAAGGCGTTCAGGTCCTCCCTTCCCTCCTCAGCCATCGCATGAGTCCCCAGTGGGTCCTTCTCCCCCCCGGACTCCGGACAGGTGGTGGAGAGCCCTGGTAAGACAGTGGGTGCTGCAGGAATTCCCTGCTGGCAGTGGGCCCCTCTAGGGTTCGTGCAAAGGACTAAAACGCAGAGTCGTTTGGCCTATGTTTGACTGAGATTGTCATCAGACAATATAGTCACTAATTATAACTTTGCCTCGTCCCTCACCTCTCCCTGAACCAGTTTCCTCTCTTCCCTACGCAGAGAGCTAGCAACGGTGAAGTACATCCTTCGGGTACGTGAGGAAGGCCTCCTTCATTAAATGCTATGAAGTGTTTTGATACCCTCAGAAGTGTGGTGTTATTTAAGTGCTAATCACTCTCGTCTTCAGTATGTCCAAAATAATTTCACTCGTTACCAAAAAGCTCCGTTGTCACACATTACATTGCCATTGCACTGAAAAATAATTAACAGCCTACATTTTGGGGTCCATTATTTGAGCTCTCTGACTGACTAGGGAATTATCCAGAATTCCCAAGTTTTCAACAGAGAAATTAGAAAACATTAAAAAGGTAGACCAGGGAACAGCTCTATGAAACAACTCACACAAAGAATGAGAAAAAAGACCATTCCTTCCAAGCACTAAGACAAAGCAGTAGGTAAAAGTCAAAGCAATCTGATGTAACAAGCAATCTATATGATAATTCAAGGTGATCGTTTAGACGGAGCCCCAAAGATTATCAAACTCAAGTATTCAGTAAACCATTCTTAAACAACTAGGAACCTGGAAACTTCTGAAGAACAGCACACAGTGCTTAAAGCAGAAGGTGTAACATATGGCTGTACCATTTTATATTTCAAACAACACATAAAACTTGATGTATACAAGAGAAGCAGTCTCTAGTACTTGGAGCACTAGCAAATAAGGAATGCACTGCTTCCCCTCTTGCTTGTTCAGAACCTCTTCACCTCTTTGCCTCTCTGGAACCCACCAACTTGATCAGCTTGACATCTAGCTAATACAAATGTTGTTATATATGTAAGTCAGAGTCAATATCCTTGGCTGACCCCAATGAGCCAGGTGGGACTGAAACTGCATTCAAACAGACCTCAGACTCCAGCGCCCACCAGATGATGACTTGCATCACTTCCTTATCCTTCAGAGCTCCTAGATTCAGTTAGTTAACACTGGCCAAGTAATTTGATTACCACAAACCCCCATTAACCCCCCCTACCCTGGCCAAAACCCAACCCTACCACAACAACAAACCTAAAACACAACCCCCCTAGGTAAAGGACCAGTGGTACAGAAAATTCAATCAATCAATCAATCAATCAATCAATCAATCTTCAAGCTTTCAACAGATACACAAGCAAGCTGCAAATTTGCACCAGACCAAACCCCTGGCTGGACGTAGAGGAGCAAATGTCTTGTAAAAGCAGTGCAGGTACGGTAAGAACCTGAACACAAAGATCAAACTCAGCCTCTGAGGAGCAGCAGTCTGGGAAGGGACATCTTTCAAAGACTCTTTCCTTACATTCCCAACCTGTTTTTTTCTTCCAGTCTCAAAGCTGTAGTAAGTCATCCTTCTTTCCAGTTTCAGCTCCTGACTTCCAGCACTGCCAGCCAGGCAGCACCCAATGCGCTCAGCCTCTAGCTGCTGTGGAATTTCTCACCCTGGTACCACATCCCAGTTGGTCTTACGGAAGTGGAAAATCTGACAGCATTGTCTGAAAGACATAGCTTGGGATAATTCTTCATAGTTCCTCTGTCAGTGAATATTATCCTATTCCTCTCACAGGAAAGCTACACTGCCTTTCACATTTCTCTGCTCCCAGCCACAGAATTCCTCTTTGCCTTTAAAGCAGCAGTTAAATGTGTTATGGCGTGAGAAAAGGTTTAAAAATGTTGTGCAGATTAAAGCTAAAATCTCTGCAACTGTAGCTTCTTCAGTAAGTTCTTTGTGTGGCACAAACATGGGAAGATGAGGAAAAGGAAACCAAAAGGTACCTAAGTTTACGTAACATGATGGGTGTCCTTCATACCTGTAAAATCCTTATTTTATAAATATTACATGTAGATTACACTTGCGTTAATGCAGGAAAGAAAAATCACTACTACACTGAAAACACTTTGGTATAAATTTTAAACAGAAAGAAAAGCTGTGCAGCAGCTCACAGCCAGGCACATACCTGGTGCACACACAACAGAACCCAGCACGAGGAACCATTTTCCTCACAGATCCCCACATTTTTCCTTCAGTTCAATTAACATAATTAATCACATTGCACCTTGGTATCTATCTAACCTCCTTGGAAGGCCCTGTTACCGTCATGCCTGAGCTCTTGTTGACCCCCAGTGCCCCCACGCCCCTGCGTTCCTGGAGGCAGAGCCCGCTGCTTGCCCAGGGTCCTCTGGGTGAGCAGTGGCCAAGCACGGGAACGCCCAGGGCTTTCATGTTTCAGGTTAGCACCCTGACAACTTCACCATCCAGTTTTTCTCTCAAATGCATGCCACGAAGTTTTTTTTTTTTTGAAGGACACGGAACTGAAAAAAGATGCCAACGAAAATCCCGCTCGCTCCAGCAGGGCAAGGGCTGCACTTTCTAACATTCTCCGCTGCCTTTCCTCGTCTTCTCCCTGTCCCCTGCCCCAACCACTGACGATGCATCTGATTACTTGCAAGTCATTGCTTTGGGGTTTTTTTTTTTTGTTTCTTCGGTTTTGTGTTTTGTTTTGTTTTAATTAGAATGCTAGTCAATGCTTAAACATTCATTTCACTGGAGACTGTCAAACCCAAAGTCATGACTGGGAGGACATTCTCCCTGCTGCTTCCTTCCATTTCTTTTGCTACAAGTAAAGGTGCCATCGTTATTCAGAGGAGAACTGACAACATTCCCACTTTACCCAGAGAACCTGAATGACAGTTTCTGTGAGCAATTTTACACCCTTACATACGTGCACACTGCTGTAATGGCAAGCCTTGTGCTGATCTCATCTTAAGACTTTTAGGTGAAACTTCATGTTAGTAGAGGAAATTAAGGGATGCAGTTTCACCCCACCTTGGGCTGGTTCCAGGCCAGACCTGATCTGCCATCTGAAATGGAGATGAGTCAAAATCAAAATAATTTAACCAAAGCCACTTGAGTATTACACTGCTACCTCAAAGTAACTTTGTTGATCCAGAAAACATACATAAATAGGTGATGCCCAGGCGTGGGAAGTATATGCTGTTGGTAATATATTAAGTGATACTCTTTCTTTTGATTAAGTAGAACAATATCCATAGTCTCTACCTCTTTCAGGAGTCCCCTCCCTTAGTTTCTACATGGAAGTAGGTGTAGCCTAGCTATTCACGTATCAGTATGTCTCTTCCAAAAATTAGTCATAATGTGAGGTGATTAATAGCTTAAAGAGTGTAACAGAGTACTTAAAATGGAAGCACACAAAATCCCTAGGCATTTAATGAAATTTAGGCCAAAATATATATAAACCATGCATAAATAATACATGTATTTTGTGCAAAGGATTCCTTTTCCTATATATTTTGTATGTCGTGAATTGAAAGAAATGAAAAAACATGAAGTAGATACAAATACATGCACGCACAGAGAGAAAATTATGTGGCCCTTTCTAGCATGAAAAGGAAATTATTAAAAGTTGGATAAACAACAACGGAGGATATGACAGGGGCAGCTGGAGAACCACACTGGGGGACAGAACTTCTAAGTGAATCCACACAAAAAAATGTCTCCCCTGACAATCCGTTGTTCTTCAAAGAGAATAATGATTCTAGAGATGAGTTTGCATTTGTCTTCGGATGTCACAATAAATGCTAAGAAAGCAGCTGAATGAAAGTTATTATTTCCTCTGAGCAACGAAGGCTTTGGGTAGACTATCAGAACACCAGCATCCGCAAGCGGAGGGCAAATACAAAGCAACAGCAAGCTAGCAGGATGCTCAGAATCTGTCCCAGGCCCTGGGAAAGGAAGATGAAAGAGGCCATGGGGCAAACTGGAGATCTAAGAAAGGTAGATCTAAGAATCACAACTGCAAGGCAGCTGTTAAACCATGAGGGAAGCGGGAGCATTGTTTAAAAAAGCAATCACAGGAGCGACAATGTTTTCCAAGACCAACAGAACATAAACGCGTGACGATCAGCAGAGAATATGCTCCGCAGAGGTCTATGGTACTTTGTTGGAATAACTCAGCTGGTTTGGGGGTGCTGGGGCTGCACCCAAGTCCTCACCCTTTTCACACGCTCCTTACCCTGAGCGCAGCAGACAGAACTAGTAACCCCTTGGTGCTCAAGAGTATCAACAGCGATATTATGGGCTACCTAATCCTCCCTCCCTAAAGAGTGTGCAGCCCTACCTCTGAGTACAAGATGCTTTTCCAACCGGCCTGATGGAGTACTTGGCCTGGTGATGACTCAGTCTCAGATATGCAATCTGCTCTCTGGCTCCCTGTTGGTTTAGACTCATTGCCTATATATTCGAATACCCAAGACTGCAACAGATTAAAGAAAGATTCCTGTTTGACTGTATAAGATCGTATGTTACAAACAACAGGTAACCCAAGTCCTTGCACCTGCTGTTTGCAGAACTGGCCCTTTCCACTGCACACTCTTCCCTGCAGTGCTCCTATATGGATGAAGGTAAACGTACATGATAAAAGAAGTAACCTTTAAAGCGACTGTTTAGCAGCTGGGGGGAAAAACCCATCACAAACTGATCCAAAAAGTGGTGTGTGTCCTGTCTCACTTTATCAGGCTGCTCCGGAGTGTTGGTGTCACAATGCTGAGGAACCTGTTTTGTTATTTGCTAACTTCTGTGTCACATCTGAGTACCTTTGTTTAATTAGAACTAAGTCTTAAAAGGGACTATGGATTGTGTTACAAAAGTGCAAAAATGTATTTTAAATTCACAGCCCTGCCCCCCCCACCCCCCACCCCTTATCAAAACATACACAGGAAAACATTTACAAGTTATAATCTCAGCTAGGCTTAGTTTCCTGTATATGTTTCAAAATACAATGTCTCAAGAACACATATGTGCAAAAATCTAAGAATGCAGGTGGGGTCCGTATAGACCTGAGCTCGAGCTCTGTGTTTTAGATATGAACCATGTTATCTGCTTGCATGTTGGGTTTGGTCTTTCAGTTTGCCCATTACAGCTGGGTTATGAGATGAAGTTCCGATTGAAGCTGAACAAAGGGGAACCACTCTGGAGTGCTGCTTTTTCTGTACGTGAAGTTGCTCACAATTCAGGGGGACTCAGAATCACAGTTTAATTTGGCATTTTCAGAGCTGAGATATCTTCCTTTCAAAGACCGAGCTAAGTCTGCAGATTTCAAAGTCTCTAGCACGCTATAAAAAACAAGCAAATGAAGCAGTCATCAGAAGAGAGTCAAGTGCTTAAACTAGGACAAAGTAGTAACTGACACGGTGCACTGGGTTTGCACGGCAAAGTTTTGGTAGTGGGGGCAGCGTGGGGATGGGGGTTCTGGGGTGGCTTCTGTGAGAAGCTGCTAGAAGCTTTCCCCCACGTCTGATGGAGCCAGTGCCAGCCGGCTCCAAGAGGGACCCACCACCAGCCAGGGCTGAGCCCATCAGCGATGCTGGTAGCACCTCTGGGACAATGGGCTTAAGAAGGGGAAAACCCGCTGTGCAACAGCAGCTGGAGAGAGGAGTGAGAACACGTGGGAGGAACAGCCCTGCAGCCCCCAGGCCAGCGCAGGAGGGGTCAGGGCAGCAGGGGCCGGGGGGCTCCAGACCCCGCAGCAGAGGCTCCCTCTCAGCCCGTGGGGAGCCCCCGGCAGGACAGGCTGTGCCCCCAGCCCATGGAGCCCCCGGCAGGACAGGCTGTGCCCCCAGCCCATGGAGCCCCTGGCAGGACAGGCTGTGCCCCCAGCCCATGGAGCCCATGGGGGAGCAGATCCCCCCACGCCGGGGCAGGATCCCGGGCTGGGGACCCCCTGGGGGGCTGCACCCGGGGGTGACACACACACTGGGGCAGGGGAAAGTGTGAGGACCCCCCCGCTGCGGGGGAACAGCGGCAGGGACAGCTGTGATGGACTGACCCCAGCCCCAGCCCCGTCCCCTGCACTGGGGAGCGGAGAGACATCGGGAGTGGGGCTGGGCCCGGGAAGAAGGGAGGGGTGGGGGGAAGGTGTTTTAACAATTAATTTTATTTCTCATTACCCTACTCTGATTTGGCTGGTAATAAATTCAACTAATTTCCCCACGTCGAGCCTGTTCTGCCCGTGACGGCAGTCGGCGGCTGGTATCTCCCTGCCCTTACCCCGACCCACCAGCCTTGCGCTGTGTTTTCTCCCCCCGCCCAGCTGAGGAGGGCAGCGATGGAGCGGCTTTGGTGGGCACCCAGCACCCAGCCAGGGTCAGCCCCCCTCACATGGAACTGGGGCCTTCCCCCTGTTTTCACTCTCACAGTCCTGTGGTAAACCATTTCACTTCATCTTTGGTTTCATTTAGGAAAAAAAATATTGAAAACTCTCATGCTCGGAAAGAGTATGTATTATTCTTTTGTTCTGAGTAATAAGGTGCAAAGAAATGTAGTCCTGGCAGGATACTAATTTCTGATGTTGTCAATTAAAAAACTTCTCCTGGTGTTTTGAATGGAAAAATCTCTCAGAAAGTGTTTTTATAGAAGCACCCAGTTCCAAGTCCTGGATTATTAGGTTAAGCTCCGTCAGCAGTGAGAGCAATATAAATGCTTTTCATACCATCTGCCTCAATGCCTTGACAAAAAAATAAAGAAGAGGAGAAAATATGTAGGTCCAAACCTCTGATTTTAACCTGTTTCCCTTTAACGTAAAGCTGGGAAATTTAGGTCCTAAAAATATCAAATGAAAAACACGTGATTACCTTCTTTTTATCTTTCCTCAAAACCTCACAGAACATCCAAAATCACCTGGTGTTCTCAGGACCTGATTTCTTTTTATATTTTAAAATCAGAAAAGCAGCTTTAAGTAAGTGTAGGCACTAGCAAATTATTTTCTCTGCTCTCTTTTGCTGTTCTGAAAAGAGCTCGTTACAGTGCCTGCATTTTTACCTCATGTTTATTAGAAGGCTCTATATAATTACCGAGGTTTTGATTTTCCTGTTTAAAAACAAATTAGGGTGGTGTGCAGGGCCTCGCAATATTAGGAGGCAACTCCAACAGCTAATGATGGAGGACAGTGCCTCAGCGAAGGCGTTAGTGATCCATCTGGCCAATTAAAGAGTAACTTAGGCAGAGCCCGATACTATTTCTCAATTATGGTGGCTGTGAGATGGAGAGCTGAGAAGCAGTGAGATTTGGCGTGAAACAATGAAGTGAATCTACACAGTGGAAAATCAGGGAAAAGCTGCTGTAACCCCACAGCAGAGAGGAAAGGGAAGATGCTCTCAGCCAGGGATGCGCCTCGACTTACCAGCAAGGATGGGGGCTGGACTTTCAAGGCAACAGAACAGCTCCGACATGTAACAACACTGATAACGCCTGCCTTCCTACAGATTTGTGATCGGAGCCTGCGAGCGCTACACAATGCAATTATTGTAGGTCTCCTCTCCCACAACAAAGATAAAATTCTCGGTGAGCAAAAGACAGCATGTGCTGGAGCTCTTCTGGAGCAAAGCCTGTGCTGGCCAGCCAGCTGTCCTCTGCTGAACAAGCTTAGCTGAGAAGTTCTGCTTGTCTTTCCCTCAGCAGGGGCACTAATTTGAGTTTTTCTTCTCTCCTTAGATACCCGTTTTGTAGAAAATGAATTATCTTTTCAGTTCTTTATGACTTGGCTGACAGCAATCGGCACACTCAGCAGCTACGTATGGGTGTGACAGGCAGGCATAGGGACAGGCAGTCCCATAAACTTAGGTGACATAATTTGGCAACAAGTACTCCAGAAATATGGGGTGTTTGAAATCTGGAAGTGGTTCTGAACTTTAGCTTAAGCCATGCCTAAGGTAGAGAGAGACCAAGGTCTTTCTCTGTTTGCTGCCTTCCCGTTTGGAGCTCCACGAGGTCTGACCCTGCGCCGTTTTCTCTTGCGGCCGTGGCTGCAAAGCAGGCCAGCAGGATCTCCCATCACAGAGCGTGGACACGGACACCCCACAGGGCTACCTAACACGTTTCATATCATCGACTATTTTCAACCTTTTTTTTCCTTTTTTCTTCTCTTCCACCTCCAAAAACATCTAACTTGAACTCAGAAGTCAATAACAGCATTTTTTTTTCCTGTCCTTTCCCACCTGAGAGACTTATCCTACCCCCACTTCTAGGATATTAGCACATCTTGTCCTTCCCATAGCCAGTCTCCCATGCCGGCTTGCACTCCTCTCTCTGATCTTCCAACTGTGACAGAAGAAGGAGTTAAAACCTCTTACTGCCTTCTGGCCAGTACCTTCTCAAGTATGTCACCCCTCTCCACGCACGCACCAAGTCACACTGCCCTCCCTCTGGATGGTTCCACGTATCTGTCCTCTGAAGTTACAGAGATGGGAATGATTTTCCTCAACATGAAATACTGTATAAAGAGTGTGGGTGGGAAATATGCAGTGTAATGGAACTGAAACCCCATAAGGGAAATCAACGCAGGCAGCTGCTGATATACTATTTACTTGGATAAATCATCCATTTTCCTCCCAGGCAAGATGACTCGAGGTATCACCTACCCAGGATGGCAAGTGCAAATATAAATAATAAATAAAACTATCTGAGGAAGAATTCTCACTGTAATGGGTTTTGTAGAGAACTAAGTTTCAGTTAAACTTAATCCTTGCTGTCTTCTGTGTCTCTAGCAGCAGAAACATCTGGTCGGTTTTAGATTCCCCTTGGATTCCCAACTTCAAAGGGAGTTATAAAGAATAACAAATACATGTACTGGCACTGAAAAAAAAAATTAGAGCAGCAGGAGAGAATGGTAAAATTGTCCTTATTTGACTGCTAGTGACAGGCGCCACAGGCAGAACTGTGAGAAAAAATCTTAACGGCTCAGGCAAATAAGCTTTTTTTTTTTTTTAATGACTGGCTCTCTCCACTAATGACGCAGAAAATCTATGGGATCTGCCCCATAATGGCAAGAAGCACATGTGCCAAGGAATATGCACGCAAGGGTATGCAGAAAACAGATTTCAAATCAGATATGTACTAAATAATAGGCAGGAAACCAGGAACTAAGTTTTGTTCCCAGCCCTTTCCCTGAGAGTGCCCTGTGTGTATCGCTGGCTAAATCACGGAGGTCCGCACTTTGGCTCTTTAAAGTCAGTAGGACATTCTACAGTATGGTCAAAAACAATGACTGTCATCTGCGCTTTTCAAATCCTACTTCAAAACCTCCAGGAACAGGGGTAGGTAAGCAAACACAATAACAGACGTCTGCAGCTCTCTGTCTTTCCTTTACTCTCTGGTGGCTGGGAAGTGAATGCCATGCTCCTTTTATGAATGCAACACTACCAGCAACAACTTCTGACATCTTTCTGCCCTTGTGTGCAGTGAACAGAAGCATCTCGCTTCACACTGATCTTCTGAATCAGTGCACTCATGAAATAATCGCACCCCCTTCCCCCCTTCACCCCTGCAGCATCAGGATCTCCTTTATCCTGCTTTGTTCCTCCTGTTTTACCATTTCAGTCACAGGGTTAATAAAATAAATGTAATGTGAAGGATGTGTGAGGATTCAGGCATCTGTGCGAAGCCTCCCTATTTGCTAAACATTAACTCTTGTATGAACATTAACTCTTGTTGTACAAACACCAAACTTGTCCCCCCCTCTCATCGAAACTATAGACTCCTAAATGCCTGGCATCGCGTAATGCAAGTTTACAAGATGAATGCCAGAGAGGAAAATTACAGAATAGGCTTTTGCAAATAGTATGAAAACCACAGCCATCCCTCATTCACCTCCATTTACAGAGAGCCCATAGAATATAAGTTTTGAAGGTAGTCATCAAATAAATTCCAACGATTCCTGAATCAAAGAGACTGATCAACTTGGGGATATTTGACAGGACAAGAAAAGCTGTATTTGGCAACTAAATTATTTGTGGCAAATCATTCATGCAGCTCTGTTGCTGGAGTTGCAGCCATGACTTTTTTCATGACCTTATTTTGCCTTGTTATGCCATGAGGTAAGCAGCTTCCCATTGTTTCATCTGTAAAGATACTCCAGGATTTCTTACATGCGCAACGTAAGAGCAAGATGATATCAAGATTTCCCCATAAACACAGCAATCTCCTATTTGTATCAGAATTTTCCATCGTAAAAATCCTACGTTCTTGTACAGTGTAATCATCAAAGGACTTCTGCAACAGGGTCCTTCCTGAAGGACGCTAGTCACAACTTTATTTCTCACGGAATATTTGAAAACTGGAAGTGAAGATGCTTTACGAACTGCTACAGAAGTAGGAATTAAAGACTATACTGTGAAATGTTTCATCCCCAAGACAGAAATCAGTGATTTCTGAAGCCCACACTGCAGCACTATTAAACAGCTGAACGTGAAAAGGGAATCCAAAATTAACCTGAATCCACAGCAGAGACAGGGCGAGCCAATTCTAAATCTGGTGTGCTGCTAATGGTTTTGTGGGAGCCTTGGTGGGATAAACTCATCCTCATTGCCCGGGAACTACCACCGGCAGCAACGCTATACACAGTAGGGTCTCCAGTAACATGAGACCACTGGGACCTGTGAAGGACAATACTTTTGGAAGTGTTTCAATGCACAACGTACTGATGCAAAATTAACTTTAAAGAAGTCTTTGACTTCTTTACCTGAAAACCTTTGCCTCTTGAAAGGGGGCCTACCCCCATGGCAGGGCTCTATTACCTGTGCTGCCAATACCCTACCATTGGGAAACCCTTCGGATTAATGCTTACCATCACAATTTTCCAGCAAAACGGCCCATTTACCTCTAGAGATGGTAAGGAAAGATAAAAAAGCAGCTCAGGAAATCTCAGGGATCCCCAAACTCAAGAGGCTTCAAGTAACACTTAATATAAAGTTAACATCAGAAATTTTCTGTCTTTGCAGTCAGAGCAGCTGTACTGCCGGAGTTGATTCCGGGCTAAGGACTGCAACAGCCTGAATGACACTCACGGGTTCTGACCGCATCCAGCAGTTCGAATGGAGAACTTCCAATATGGACTTGATCCCCAGCCCGCTAAAGCCAAGGAGAGAATACACGTTCCAAAGAAACTTTGTCTTCCTTCTACAAGAAACAGCACATACAGCGGAACACAGTTCATTCAATCCCCGTACAGTCGTACCTCCTGTCTACACCCCTGAACCTTCACCCCCACACCCTGCAGAAATGGCCCCGGCTTTCTGAAGACAGACCAGTAAGTATCAGACAGAAGTAAAGGCATAGAGAGCTGTGTCAGTATTCGGCTATCACGAAGAGCAAGAGAAAGCAAAGGTACCGAATGAGAAGGGGAGGCAGAACAACATTCTCTTTACATTGACGGCAAGTTTTAAGCGATACAAATCTTTCCAGTTAAATCATATCTCTGAGTTTGATGTGTTATTTATTAAAGGCAGTAGCACAACAAAAGGGACACGGGCTACCGATCCTGGGACCCCAGCTAACAAACGCTTGAGCTACATCCCAGGATTTCGCCAAACACCTTTATAAATGTTTCTTTACATCCTGTTTATAGCACGTTACATTCTCCTGTGACCAGAGCTGGTAGACCAGATCGTGCATGGTCTAATAGTTTCTTGAGTACCTTTCCTGTTCTCTTACATGTCTGTAGGCATTCAGGCACAATGCAGCAATTGAATATAACCATTATAAAGACAGTTCAATTCCTGGCCAACCCTCAGCATGCACATATACATTTGCAAAGCATTAATGGCAGGGTAAGCTAAAAACAACCGTCCCAATAATATTAGCCAGCAAGGCAAGATCTACAGATGCTTTCTGTTTGCTTGGGGTATTTTACTGCTTATATTATTATCTTTTTGATGTGTGCTGCTCCACTAGCATGCAGGAAATACTGTGAGCGTGTCCACAACATAAACTATTTTATTTATTTATTTGCAGAACTCCAAGGTGGGGGAGCTTTTATTTTTATGTTTTTTTAAAGGCCTCAAACACATCAATTTTCCAGCTCTTCATGTCCGAGACCAGTGCAAAATATATTCTTCAGATTAAATCAGCCTTCTTAAGACTAAATTCAATTTATACTGATGTAGCAGGTTACATGCTTAGTCACGTAAAAAAATTGTGATGAATACAGGAGACAGCTGTTGGACAAAGCGTATCTTCCTGCCTGTCTTGTCACAAGCCTGGAGCTGAGAAATACTGAACAGAGTACACTATTGTGCAAATACATATTTACTTAAAAGCGGATTTTCTGTATCACAAAATACCCCTTTTCCAGGCTTGAAAAACAGAAACAGATGGTCTAACGAACGGAAAAGCTTTTCAATTCATATTACTTTGTCATCTTGTGTTTACCTCCGACCAGAGCGAGACCTCCCAAGTTTGCAGAGCCACACTTTCCCCAGAATGGGTGATCGGGCGATGACTGCTCTACCCCTAACTTAGAGAAGTTGCAGTGCTGACCTTCTGAAGGAATACGACGTCATAGCTAGCCACATTTAAGGAAGCCAGATCTGAATAACCAAGGTATCACATGAGCGGGTTAGTATCTCAGTCCTTGTTCAAAAAAGAAGGATCATCATGCTGTTGAGCCAAGGTCAGATGCTTTATATTTCCCACCAATAGAGCAACCCTTAACTATGCTCTTTGCTTTTAATCTTCATCCTTGTCCTACTTGTCCAAAATACCCCCCTTAAATTCATGTTTTCCTTTTGTAGGGTGCTCCCACTGAGACAGATTTAGGCCAATCCTGAAGAATTTAAACCTTAGCCAAAACCATAATCTAAAGTAATGTCTCCAAGGCATATACCATATTGTAGCCCTGAACAAGACTGCTGCCAGGAGAACTTTACTATTTAAGTATACAGATCATACATGAGAATGGAGAGGAAAAAACTTCCCACACATTGGGAAGAAAAAGAGAATGTTTTGGGTGTTATACAGGACAAGGCAAGACTCAAAGAAATAACCGTGAAGTGCCCTACTAAGGGAAGGTCCCTTCTAAAGTGAATCTAAGCAGCAACAAACAGAAGTGAATACACTAATATTAACTGTATAGGCTTTATACTCACACTATCATTACGTTCAACTGTTTGCTGACTTTGCAAGCAATTGGACCAAGATAGGCACCCAGAATCTGAAAGATTTGGTCCATGACCAGCCCACAGAGAAGGAAGCCAGGAGAGCTGACACGGTATTCAAAGGCTTCCCAATTCGCTGAGCAGAAACACAGAGTGTATTTTCCAAGGGAGATCTACATATAGTTGCAGAGACAGATTCTGCTTAACTGTTACAGAGACAGAAAGTCCCATTATAACAACAATACAGAAGACCTCAGCATCGTCTAAGGGTTCTCACACACTTTAAATTTTTTGTTGATTTAATAGAATATGACACATTTAATAGATTAAAAAAAAAAAAAAACACCCCCAGAATAGAATAGAATAGAATTTTAATAGAATTCTGATTAAGTACTCCCCTAAGTGCAACCTAGAAGAGCCCAAACACAACCCAACATTCCTGCTTTACAGGATAGCTATACTTCAAAATTTGCTTTTATTTCACAGTTGAATTAAACATTGCATTGCAAAGTTGCACATGAAACAAAAATAATCTTTTCAATCAATTGAATGTTTTGTTTTGACAAAATAATTTTGTTTTGATTGTTACTTTCAGTTTTGATTTAAATTTTATATTAGATCATAGATTATATTTTTTTAAGAAAATTATGAAATAAAAGCATTTCTGTTCCACATAAGCCAAAAAGCTTTATCTGGAAATAGGAATAATTAAAAAAATAGGAGTCCTGGAAGTATTTTGGTGTTTTTTTCTTAATCAACCACTATTTCCACAAGAAAAGAATACCACCTCAGTATTTTTTTTAGTGCTTCTAGTCCTGACCTTCAGTACTCTTCGGTGAGCCTCAGAAGCTCGCAATACCTCTGCAATGCGAACGATGTATCAGTGGCAATCTAATTATTATTAATAATCCAGCTGGTATGTTGGTTTTGTCCAAGAACCAGTGGAGCTTGCCGATGTATGAAAGGTAAGAGGCTTTTTCAGACAGTCATTTATGTAACAACTAACACATGTCTTGCTGGGTGAAGTACCCTTCATTACTATCACCATTTGGGGACGTATCGAAAGCAGTTCTGAGCAGGATAAAGCAGCAGCCGGAAAGTCACAGAGTCCCACAGAAGAATCTGGAGTAAGGAGAAATGAGGGAAAGCTGGTTGTTTCTGCTCTGACCCTGTAACTTTAAACGTCATTGGTAAAGCAATGTAAGAGCAGGTGAGATTAAGATGATGTTTAACATCAAATAATTCCTTTTTCTTTCACCATTTGCTCCAATCGCTAAGAAGGCTCTTGATCACTGCTCATACATTTCTAAATTAACAAAATGCAAAATACCATGAAGTCATGTGAAGCTTGACTGTAGCTGGGAGACAAATCTGGGCCTGAAATGGGAATAGTTCAGGGATTTCACCTAGATCAGGTAGCAGCAAGAGTGCCAACACATGAACTGTTCACTTGGGAAGAGCAGGAGGAGAGCTGAAGTACAGCTATGCCTTCAACGGTGACAGCACGTCATTCACAGTGACTGGCATCCCCCGGCTATTCCAGCACTGGGACGATAAGAAGTGGTTGCCTCCCGTGCCATTTGGTGAAGGGTTTTTTCGTGACATGAACCGAATCTCAGTAAGAACAAAATAACTTTTATTTCTTATAAAGCAAATCTCTGAACATAGTGCTTGGAGCAGAAGTCCAAGGATTCAAACACCTGTATTGCCTAGTCCTCCACGAAACTGCTTTCTAACTGGAACTTGCACCTCCCTACTACAGCATCAGATGCCACGCTTCCCAACGCGGAGATGGGGAAAGTCATAGGGAGAACTGTCGGCATCACCTCACTAGCCGGGTTTTTTTTAAGTATTAGATTTGGGAAGAGCTATTTGGGAAGAGATCGGGTGGCTAAAATAAAAGAAGTTTGGACTGCGTATCTTTACAAATAGATTATTGCCATATGAGAGAAATACAAAGGCTTGTTCAAAAGCAATTACCTTTAAGAGAGCTTTCCCTGCTGCACCCCAAGCAGACTGCTGGATTTGTGTTCTGCATACTGGGCCCATGTGCCGACACCTTCCACAATCTGAAAGGAGTTGAACACTCTCTCCTTAAACTCGTGTGTGCCCTCAGCTAAGGCTTCAGCTGTCCGTAACCCCTTCCCAGCAGTATGATTTCAGAGCCCAGCTGCCTGAGGAAGATGCCTGACTCCCTCAGTCTTCACAAAATAAAAATACAGATTTAGAGATTAGAGAAAACAGAAAAAGCCCAAATGCACTTCCGTGCCTCAGCATCCTCAGCACCAGCAGTAAATGATCCTCAGGCTTAGAGCCACATTAGGCAAAAAATTTACCTTTTCTAAAACTGCCTCTTCCAAATGAGGGGCTCCCAATCTTCTACTACCAGTTCCCCTCTCCTGTAGCTAGTCTTAGTTATTGAAACAAACAAAACCCCCTCTCTTTCTGCTAAGCATCCTTCCCCTCTCCTCTCTCAACTTTCCTTGCGTCTCCCTTGGTGCCACCCAGGGTTTACTGTTTTTGAGCCCCTGTCCTAATACCTGATCTCTTTGTTCTTTTTTTTCCTGTTTGCTTAAAACTCCAGCCACCAAAAGCTAATTCGGTGAAAACTGGCTTTCTCTAGTTGTCCCATTGTTCTTCTCAGGCAAGATCTATTTCAGATGTTTCTATTTCAAATATTTAATGACAGACCTATTCATACAAAGATATGCCAACACCACTCCCCTGTCTCTTTGGCATGATGCAGAGCACAGAAAAAGATTGTCACAAGATACAAGGGTTCAGTTAGTCAATAAAATCAAGTTGTAACTTATAAACAGCACGCAACAGATTCCATACGTTGCCACACTTCCCAGAAGCAAAAGCCTGACAAAAAGCAGTTCAAGGGAGACCCTGCGGGACAGACACATCCAGTTAGCACCACCACAGTGAAACCTGGCTGGTTTCCCTTCCAACAGGACCCGAAGAGAAGCCAAAGACTGTGTTGAGCCTCAGAGAGTTAACTTAACTTTTGGGGTCTTGTCTTCACTGCAGTGTCGCTTGGAAGTACAATGCTAATGCTGCCCCCAGCATGACTCCCACCCACAACAGAAGCCTCTTGCTCAAACTAAGTGCTATTTGAACTTGATTCTTTGGCCTAAAAAAAGATTGTAAGTGGCAGCCCATGTGTTGTAGTTACTCGCGTCAGTAACACAGTGTGAGCTCAGCAGTTCTCTGGTTATGGGATTAAAGCATTGATCTAAGGCCCCCATCTTGCAACTGGGATCTAGATAAAAACACACAACCCTGACCCCCAGTTATCTGCATTAAGCTCGTGCAGATAGCAGGTAACGGTGTGACGTTAACGATCTGCTTCTCCTCTGCTCGGTCTCTGCAGTACATTACTGACAAATAAATACTCTGAATTTGCAGAAGAAACTGCATGCGTACAAATCGATTTAGGACGGGGAACCCTTACAAACATCAGTCTGTAACACCGCTGCAATAAACTGATTCAACGTATGTAGAACACCGGGTTTAAGTGTTTTTACCCGCTAGCTCTGCCTAGCCAAGCTATCATTTGGAACCAAGGGGGCTTTCTGCAAGTACCTTAGAGTCACCGTCTGTGAAACACAGCCCAGGTGCACCCACAGCTGACTCTCACACGAATGCATGGTGATCAGATTTGTAGCTCCGTGTGAACTGCAGACCTTATGTATATGAACAAAAGCATTTTAAAGCACACTGTGGCATGTGAGAGCAAGCTAAGGCATCCATAGATAGTTACTGCGTGGCAAATCCAACCTCTTGCATCTTGACTGTTACCTACATAAACCCCTCTCTTCGTTCTAAAAAGCTGGCATGAGATGAGCAAATTTGAGTACAGGCAACTAATACAAACCACCACAAAAGTGGCCATATTGTCATCTGAACATCTCATGCTCTAGTTTATTTACAGTCTCCAGGGCTGTAATCCCAGCTGGTAGTTTTAATTAGTAGTGAATGTACTTTCACAACATATTGGACCTTCTCCTTCTTGGGCATCAGAGATCCCTTCCACAGATGACTGTGGAATATGAAGAGACAAATTTGGGGGACGTCGGGCAAGCAGTTTTCTCGTATCACGTTATCTGAAATACTACCATCACTCCCTGGCTCACAAGAGGACTTGGCAGCAAGTCAGACTATTTTGACTATCCAGAGGACTCTTCCCCCAGTGACAGAGCAGTAAGATACAGGCATCATGGAAGCTTGTAACGAAGCATAAACTAATGCTCTTTAGAAGTCAGTACAAAATCGTGGACTACACGGCCAGCTGCAGGGGCTGTCTTTTGCTTACAGGTTTTAAGCCAAAGCACGGGTAACGTGGCAATCCCCATCAGAGCACGTACATATTTACCCTTCTGCTGTCACCATATGAGGGTAGCTTTGCCCATTCTGTAGCCATTAGTAAATGCCTTGCTATAAAACTGCAAGTGTAGCAGGGTTTTAACAGCCTTTTCCCTCTAGCTGCTCTGGGATTTTTGCTTTCTTGGCTGTAACCAGTTGCAACCAGTTGTGAATAAGTCGTTATCCCTCTGTGTAACTCACAGCAACTAAAAGAAACCAGTGTCATTATGCAAGTTTCAAAAAAAAAAAAAAAAAAAAAAAGTTTTGTTTTATGGTTAATTATCCATGGTCTATTTACAAAATAAATCAACCCATTGTGCACCACCAGGATTTGTGGCCTCATTTGAACTTTGCTTTTCATTAATCACTTTAAAAATAAAAGCTAAATAGATTTTTTTCCCCCCTTTTTGGTTTATTACTTGCATCTGGGTATAAATTGTAAAAATGGTGAGAGAACAAAGTATGGATTCTTCACCCTCAGTTTCAGAACTTCATACATGATCTCAGTCTTGTCTTCCTCCACGTGCCTAAACAGATGTACAGTCCAAAAATTCCAACATTCTGTAAGAAATGCAATCACAAGAAGACTGAAATATTTTTAAACCCAACTTTGACCTATTCCACAAAAAAATGTAAAAAGGTTCCCTTAAGAAACAAAAAGGTGGGCATTTGCAAACATATTAATTTACTGTAAGAGGCCAATAAATATATTCATGTAGATACCTAAGTAATACACAAATGTTTGTGAGCTCTGAGTGCCAGTCTATTTTTCTTAGACCAAAACTACTTGCAGGCAGGCTAGAGAAGGCAGAAAATGGATATCTGCTTTCTTTATAGTGCTTGCAATTTATACAAGGAACCAGATTTTTTTTTTTCTGACAATATTTAAATTATATGTTTTGATCTTGTCCCCATGTAATGACAGAGAACTACTTCATTTCTGAAAACCAGCCAATGCAGAGGCAGGCAAAGCACATTTGTAGCTGCTCTGTTAAAAAACTAACTGTATTAACACTTGTTTCACTCCGATAGGGAATAAAATATATATTTGCTTAAAACTGAAATTATCTGCACCTTTAACTAACAAAGCCTGAACAATGTGTTTGTTTCCACTATGGACTCTTCAAGTAAAAAAAAAAAAAAAAAAAAGAAAAGAAAAAAAAAAAAGGAAATGATTAACAACCACAATAAAAGCACATATAACACCAGGATTCCAAAATGCCACACGCACCCACACCCCCCCTTTTTTTTTCATTTACCGGTCACCCTTAAGCGTTCTTTGCCTTTCCTATGGAGAACAGAAAGTCACAGGGCTCCACGTAATCACTAATGAAATGCTACGGAAAAAAGCTGTGCTGTCAGTACGTCAAAAAAATGTGGTTCTGCTGCACTCAAGACCACAACTTTTTACTTCAAAGCTGCTGAGCTGGATGCAAGTATAAAGACGACTGAACACAGCCAACAGGTATTTTTTAGAAACGGAGATGAAGAGCTGAAGTAAGACATTAGATCATTAATACTACATATTATTACTAATAGGAGCTCAGGAAGGTAATTTTTGCTTGCCTGTTGGTGTGAAACAGAATCGGAGAGATTTGAAAAGTTAAAGAAACC
The DNA here is from genome assembly GCF_017639655.2 of Falco naumanni. Taxonomy (NCBI): domain Eukaryota; kingdom Metazoa; phylum Chordata; class Aves; order Falconiformes; family Falconidae; genus Falco; species Falco naumanni. The sequence goes on along the minus strand of NC_054058.1, from coordinate 6,204,874 downwards.
CACTGCCGCCTCCTCCACTTTGCAGATGGCTGAGCTGCTTTAACTTTCATTTCCAAAAGTAAATTAGCTCCTACTTAAATGAAAGTAAAAATTTAAAGCTGCCTCCACCTGACTGCAAAGCACAGCAGCCGGGCTGGGAAAGGAACGGCTAGGCCTTCAAAGAAAATAAAAGCCTTTTTAAGCGACTCCTCATACGAACGCCTGCCCTTGCAGCAGCGAGCTGTGGCCCTACAGCCGCTTTCCATTATAAATGCTAAATTGGGAAATGTTTAACATTCTTTGTTTAATCTTTGCAGTATAAAGAAAAAAACAGCTGATTCTCAGAAACATGACAGCCCGAGCAACCATTACGGATCTGCCTCTCCCTCCCTCAAAGCAGAACAGACCATGTCCAGCCCCAGCAGCCACTGACACTTTTTAATCAGAAATGTGTATTTAGGTGGATCCCACAAGACAAGATTGATGCTTTGTCATTTTTTTTTTTCAGTCGTGCAAGGGGCCTTAGGCAACCAGGCTATTTAATAAAAACTCTAAGTAAAAAAATAGTTTAAGAAACACATGTAGCGAAAGCTATGTGCAAAGGTGGTTTCAGATGTTTTCTGCGCTGGCCTCTGTTAATCTCTTTCCACAGTCTTTCTGCAAAAAGCATTATTATTTGCTTTGATTTAAACCACTATCAACGGAGTGTGTTTTTCTCTTGGTCACAGCACAGAGAAACCAGTGAGCCCATCTATTCCGCTGCAACCAGCCATGAATAAATCAACAAAAACACAGCGAACAATCCTCTGCTGCTTACAGAGGAGAGCTCTCCTTGTATCTTGTCACTGCAAGAACTTCCCTAAAGGGGTGAGTTTCATCATGTGTCCTAAAAGCCATATAAGTCAGAAGGTTTCTTCAGTCAAAATTATGAAATAATACCCCCACATCAAGTCCTCTTGGAAACCAAACTGTTTATCCTGAAGCACACTTTCCAGATTATCAACTCTAGTTCCCCGCTCTCCTTTACTACGATCGTCACGTCCTAAAGAGTTGTTTTTAAGCCTCTGCATAGATAAGGTGAAGAGAGCTCATCCACCCTTCCCACCCAGCCACCAGCGTTCAGCAGCTGGCAGCAATGAGACCAGATGTCCAGGAAACAACCCCACGAGCAAATGAGGATGTGCTGCTTCCCCAAAGCGGGTGGGAGAGACGGCACAGGGCACCCTCCCACGGGATGACGTATGGCATGCAGGATGCCATACATACGTGCCGGATGCAGCACCCGAGCTGAACAGACCCCTCTTCATTTAGCAACAAGGGGAAGATATTAACCACCATACAGAAGAAAGAGCAAGGAACACCAGGTGGCTAACTCTGCTCTAAGCACGGCGCCCATCCTGACATCCCCTCTACACCGCTGGCCTTCAGCGATCCCTCCCTGTCGGTGTCACGGCCCACCTGCACACATGGGGTTTAACAGCAAAGACAAGAATATACAGATTTTCAGATGGGAGAGATGAACCATCTGCTTCACTTGCTGGGAACGTGTAAGACAGTAATTTCAAAAAGGAGGAGTGCAGGAACGTTCAGCGCCGCTAAGCCTGATACTTTTGTTACAACTACTCTAAAAATACTGCTTCTTGCTTCGTTTCTTAGGGACTTCTGTAAGTCAAAAAGACGCGTGAAACTACTGAAGGCACTAGCTATGAATTACTGAGAGTGAAGGACACAAACTTGTCATAAACTTCATCCAAAGTGTCAGAGTTACAAAAAAACACTGTTCTGAGGAAGGGAGGAAACCTTGCAGAATAATTACTAGATAAAAAAGACTACTGTAGCTAATTCAGCACATTGCTGGATACAGCAAAATCGTACTAGCTAGCTATTTTTCAAATATACCCAACCCCCAGCATGTATCAGGGAAGAAAAATAACAAGATTTTAAAATAAAAAATAATGTAGAGCTCTCTTAATTTTTGTTGGTTTTAAAACTTTAGCGTTCATATTTAACCTTTTCTCCGAAATAACAAACTATATTTAAGAGAACTAAGGCACAGATCTTCATAGTGGCAGGACTCAAACAGCTTATGTTTAAAAATAAAATATCAGAGTCTTTTTAAGTTGTGAAATGAAGACTTATTAATTAAAACTGAATATTAACATCTCATTTCAGAAACTGTTCAAACCATCCCTTTTGCCTATTTTGCTTATGAATTTAGGAAGACAGAAGTTTCACAGGTTGCATGTCTAGCATCTGGTCAAGTCAAATCACCCTCTCTTCCATAAATTAAGATCAGATTTCCATTCTGCAGAAAACACAATATTCCATCATTCCAGTCACTGTTCAACTGTGTATATATAACCAGACTTTTAGCAGCAGGCATTTCCAAGTTTGGTGGGGTTTTTTTGTTGTTGGTTTTGGTTTTTTTCTTGTTTAGTTAGTAAAGGCTCAGAAAACAATCAAGTGTGTGCTTGACCATTAAGGAAGGTTAGTGCCTTCTTACAAGCCCACCTAAGTGTGCAAAGCAAAGCTGGGGACTGAAGCTTGGGAAGTTAGAGCTAACCTAGTGACATGTAAATAAACTTCTCAGTAACTGAAAAGCATGCAAATGCCTTCAAGAGGGATATTTGCTTACCTACTGTTGAAAAGTTATCAGGTTTTGTACATGTATTCCAAATAAGTCTTCCATTGTAATTACTGCAGACAAAAATCTTACAGACTAAAACTCTGAGAAGAGGGACAGAAAGTAATTTTCATTCAAAAACATATGACCACTCTTTTGACGAGGTTAAACACTGGAATCATTAATTTATCATGTTCTGTGTAAAGCTACACATCTTCCAAACGTTTTATAAAGGGCTGACAGCTATTAGGGGCACCAGGATAAGGGATTTTAAGGGGGTTACTCTCCTCCACTGAATGTAACCACGTCATAAACTGCTACTGATATGTTGATTCAGCCCCATCTTACAACTAGATAGGTTTCCAGGCCCTATAATTCCTATAGGATAGTCTTTCAGAATATAATGCTCTGATGACTAGGGTCATCTTATTTCCAGCTAACATTTATATATGGTTGGTGCCCACAATTTGGTCTTTGTGGCAACGCCGGCCTAAAGTTTAAATTATTTTTTTAACCTCTCCGAATTATTCCAGCACCTTCTTCCTGTGCATTTAAATCCACTTTATAAACATTAATAAAAAAGCTTTAGAATATTTCTGTAGGGCACAATAAACCAAGTATCTACTGCGGTAATCCCCATGAGATTCTGCACTGAGACAGAAATAGAGGCAGAACTTTTCATTGCCCAGAGCCAAAGCAAGGGCTGGTTTCAGAATCAGGAGGGAATCCAGGTGTTCCAATACACTTTTGGATATATATGTACTCCCCAACAATTTGGTGAAATATACAGCTTACTACATACTTACAGAGCTTAAAATATTACACTTCCTATTTTCACAAAACCCTATTTGATTTAAAGTGTGTCTCAGGGATCACCGTTGAAAGATGTCAGCGTTACCTATTTTGTTCTATTATGCCTGAAGTGGGCATAATTCACACTCAGGCTCTTTTTATGACTCTTTTTTCCAATGCCAGAAAAACACTTTAAAGTAACTGAGAATCGAGCTCCATAACTTTATAATTGACCTAATAGACTCCTGACATAATATCAACAGAATTAGCAGCATTACACTAGGGAAGAACCAGTCCAAGAATGTGCACGCAGGCAAGAACGATTTGTAAAGGGCAAAAGAAAACAAACCCCGACACAGCGCTCACAACCACAAACAGGTCAGACCCTCAGAGGATATAACTGGGAATAAATCGGTTGCAGCAAGTGCAGAAACTATTTCCTCCTGTGATCAAAAAGTATGAACTTAGGATTGACCCTTTTCTTCCCTTTTTTGAACACCCCAAATCCCCCATTTTTTAATTCTTTGAGCTGGGTTATACATTTTTTCATTTGCATTTGACAGAAATCAATCAAAATATCTCAACCAATCCTAACCAAAAGAATCTCTGGATCTCTGCGGACATCAATCACTGAAATGAAATGAAAACGAATAAAGTTCAGCGCCACGTAACATCTCGCTGTGCTTCTGCACTTGCTGCTGCAATACAGAGATGGACCTGACGCTCACGTTAAGGTCAGGAGAGGAAAGGGAAAAAGCTTTCATTGTATACATCCAAAGTTGGGGACGAGGGGGGAGGGAGCGGAGAAGGGAGAGGAGGAGAGAGACAGAAACACTGTGCAGAAGCCAGGGATGTTCCAGAGCACACTGTGACAAGAAAATACTCAATAAGAATTCCTCCAGCCAAAAACAGATCTTAAATAGATCCATTGTTTTCCAGCCCGAAGCCCTTAAAAAGGCTCGAAATTAAAGTCTGTGCTGTGGGCACCCGGTCGTCCTTTCCTTTCATCAGGATTCGCAGGTTTTAATACAATCTGTCGTGAGGAAAAACAGTGGAGCTGTGCAGTCCAGAGAGGTAACAAAAGCGAAAGGCAGGCGAGAGTTACATAACTGGCTTTTTACATAAATATTACATTGAGAGATATTTCGCTTTTCAGAAAGGAAAAAAAGATTAAAAAAAAAAAAAAAAAAAAAGAGCAGCACAAAACCACGCCAGAGAATTCAATCCAACCTTCCTTACTCCTCGTCCCTCTCACTTTGCAACATGTATCGTGTAGTTGAAGTGACGTTTTTTCCTTTCCTTTTTCCATTAAGACTAAACAAATAACCAATTCAGCCTTAACACTTCATAATAGTTTTTCTCGTATTACCTGTAAAGTGCACCACATCATGGAAGCTGGAAAAAAGTCTTATTTTAAAGCACAAGTAAGTCTGCCTTGCTTATCTGCAGCACAGGGCAATTAGAAATGACCATGGATGTTCAACTAACTCCCCTCTGTACAGTCTGAGAAAAGGGAAAAAAACTGCAAGTCTCCCCATCTGTTATTTCCTTTTTTTTTTTTTCTTTTTTTTTCTTTTTTTTTTTTTCCTTTTGGCTGTAGAAAAGCAAAATTATGCAAGAGCTTTTGAATGTAAAGCCTGTGTGTGCTTTTTCCCTTTTTGTCTCTGTGTACGCGGTATGTGATATTGCGTAACTGAGCACAGAGTGGGCGGTTAGCATTTACTATTGATTTACACTACTCCATATAATGAATTCAGAGCTCTAAGAGAGAGACGCAGATGAAGAAATGCAGAGTGGTGAGATGCGGATTTAAGGTATGTGTGAGGAGGGGCACCACGGAAAGAGGGAAGCAAAACGTTTGGAAAGAATGATGCCTTTCCAAACCAAACATGCTTTTCCCAACCTTTGCATTTCTGTGCCCTTTGCTAGAAGAGCAGATGCTTACCAAAACCCACGAACCCCTCCGTCCAACAGCAAGGTTCCGCTCCCACATCCACACCCAAATCCTATTAGAAACTACAGAAAAATACATACTACTGCCACTGTGGCACTTCTTGTGCTGGGTATGAAAGATGCACAGCAAGCTCAGCTTCAGCCACGAGGGTCATTAGGGTTACCAAGAGAAATCTTTCTTTAGTATATACTGTAGATCACCTTTTGACTTCCTCCTTCAGGAGGTGCAGTCTCGTAGGAGCACTAAAATCACAGGCACTATGCACAGCGTGTAATACACAGCCCTGCATTTTTTGAGGTGGTAGGGTGACGTGGGGATACGGGAATTGGAGACTGGCAATGAGGAACGCTTGACCTATTTTGCTCACTCATTAGGGCTGCCAAAATATCCCCGTTCATCTCTCCTGTACACAAGCACACACCTGGAGTCCTCGGTTCAGACACTGACGGGCCCCTAGCTCTGTAATGAGAATAATTTTGAGCCAGTAAGGCAAAATCCTCTCGTTCCCACAGGTGACTGCCCACCACATTGCTGAACCCTTTGCCTCCAAGGCGAGACAGGGATTTCCAAATTCCGTCTGCTCCCACTTGCCACTAGGTCCTAATAAGGCAAGGGAACACCACCAGGCTGGCACATGGGATTGATCGGCACCCATTTATTTATTCATATTGGGCTGGGGATTTTGCTAATATTGTCAATGTGATTCTAAAACATGTTAACATGATTTCTACAGCACAGTGAAAGACTTAAAACTAAAAGAGGGTTTATTATAAATCACAGCAGACATCTAGCCTAGTATCAGAAACTTAGTGTGCTGAGAAAAACAAAAAAAAAACATACGAAAATCAACTGTCGATTCTTTTAAAGATTCTTTTGCATTATCTTTACTGGAAGACATGCATGTCTCGTATTATTTTCTTCAAATTCTGTGTAATGGGCAATCTGCTTTTTGTTTACACGTCTGGCATCAGGCATTTTTACAGGTCCTAAGTTGGCAAAGCAAGCAAACAAAACCCCTCATGTTATAAAGAAAGGTAAACCTTATTTTAAGGAAATTCCACATATATGCAAAGTTTCTGACTATTCTGTTGAGTTTTTCTTTCCCCCAGATCCACATCTGCTAACATTAACTCTAATACTACCAGCCACACACAGTCAGGATCTCTGTCAGGATGTTAGAAAAAGAAAAGTGTCATACACTGTCCTGCGCATGCTAATTCATTTTGTTTGCAAAAAAAAAAAATGGAATTGCATTGAAATAACTCAGAAAAGTTTTGCACAAAAAGTCACGTGTAGCCTAATTAGTGTGCTTTGTCTTAACATGAAACCGATCCTTAAAGGAAAAGAGTAAGGTCTTCATAAAAAGGAACCTAGGCATGCAACCTGGATGAAGCCAGGATATCATTAATACAGATGGGGCCAACTCAACACCTGCCCAGGCATGTCTTTGCTCACCAGGAGAACGCTGGGGGAAAGAAATGAGGCACAGAAGGCAGGAACTCTACTTCACTGTCATGCAGTCATTAGAAGTGGTGCTTCACAATCAAACTTTGAGTGATGCTATGCCAGGTGAGTGTCTCAGGAAGACTGGACCATAGGACCAGCTTAACACAGAATGAAAACCTGCACTCTTCTGAGCAGAATGTATATGAAGAGGAACGTATTTTTCAGCACTGTTTACACACTAAAAGTTAGTCTCCATGTTTCTTATGTCCTCGCCTTACGGGATGCAGCGTAGAAGTTTAAAATGCATCAGTTTTACTGGATGCTATATAAAAAAGATACAGAAAAAACCTGAAGAAATACTAGCTAAGGGAAACCAAGCTCCAACACTGCTAGGATTGCTTTATCACTGTTCAGAGTACACTTCTATTTAAGCACTTGTTTGCATACAAAACATTGTTTGCATGTCAGATTATAAGCAACTGGCTGTGGATTTTACATAGCTGGTTTGACCGGAGATCTGATCCTCCTAAAATTATGAGGAGACAAATTCAGGAGTTCAGTTCTGATATAGTTTGTACTTGAGGGCTATCAAGTGAAGCTGAGTAAAGTTTCCATTATAATCAACTTGTCTTCAATCACTCAAAGGTTTTTGAAACTTTTCTATGTATATTTTCTATTCTTAATGATTACCTACTTTGAAATTTCATCAAAAGTTGAATGAACAAAGTTCACCTGTTTTGCACGTAGGGAATGTGAAAGATAGAACAGCCAGATATTTAAGAGAAGGGGGGGGGGGGGGGCGGGTAAGGGAGAGATTATCTATACTATAAAGCATTACCAACTGAAAACACGAATGGCCTCATAGCTTATAAAGTCAATACTGGCTAGGTCCATGTTTTAAGAAGTTTCCTACTGTGATGAAAATAGTAAAGTTTTTAAAAGTCCACACAGATGAGACATCCTACCAAATATTTTATGAAGAGCATCCTGGATACACTTAGGTCAGAAAATCCTGAAATCACCTTTTTGTGTGTAACTGTATGTTACAGTCTTTAACTTCTTTGATACATATTCTCCCTACAAGACAACATACCTACAAAGTAGCATTATTTTTCACTGTCCTAGACAGCTGGTTTGGGTTGTTTTTTGTTTTTTTTTGATTAGCAAACCATATTAATAGCAGAGGCCATTTGCATGTGACAAAGATTCTATAGCTCTGTATTTGCAGAAAAAAACAATGGGACTTCTCAGTACAGACTGTATCATAAGGGAGAGACTAAGGTTATAAACCAGTTATTACTCTAGGATTTCACGATTTTGCATATAAGCTTAATGTTTCTCAATACAGTTCCTGTCTTTGTAATGACTGTAGGAGAAGATAAGCACAGTGCTAGGTTGCCATGGGCTTTTAATGGCAAAAATGAATAATAAAAAAATATTAAAATGATAGACACAAAAATTAAATACATTAGAGATGCTTGCCAACTCTTCTTGCTAGTTAAAGAATTAATAAAGATTTGCAGACCTTCTGCAACATGACTTTCCTTGCAATGAAAGTAACTCACAACAAATTGCTTTTCTTGGCAATTTATGCTTATTTTTCTCCTACCAACTTCTCTTTCACATGAACCTTTTGGACTCCACTGTTTTGGAATGACCATGACACAGCAGAAGTTACTAAACCTTCCCCACCCCTCAACCAACCTATTACACATGTTTAATGGTGTTATTTCCTAATGGTCCCTACAGACTGACACATTTCCAAGACGGTTTTAGTCAAAATGAATGGCAGTAAAACTGGCAAAGATGCAGAAAGCAAAGTCCAAGGAGACTAGGAAAGAACTCTGAGTCAGAAAAAAAAAACTCTGGATATTTTTGCCATGCTGCCAGAACCAAAAGAATAGAGGTTATGTCAGTGTTTCCGTAATAAAACTCAAGTTTTCAAAATCATAATAAGTCAGCTGCAATGACCTGATTCAGGCTGAAATCAACACATACAAGGTTTTAGATTATGAAAAAAAAATCTCTTTTTTTTATCTTAAAAAAAATAAAATAAGTATTTCCCCTCCTGCAAATACAAACTAGTGTTAGAATTTAATCCGGCAAGGAATCATTAACTTTTCAGAACTGGGGAAAGAAAGGAGCAGGGAAGCAGAACCCAAAATTCAGATTTCACACTGAATGCTTTCTGGGATAGCACAACTGCCCTTCCAGATACTCCCTGTGACATTTTGAAAAGACCGTATTTCTTGTAGTATTTGGGGGATCAGTATAATCAATGTCCAACAAACCTTGATATTTGTTTTGGTCCCTAAAAGCAAAATCTTATGATTTTGAAGCAAGTGTGGCTGTTATAATACGCAGCAGGCTCGGAAAAGATGAGAAGGGACTCAGAAGAATTTACTGGATAGGCGAGTTAATTTTTGAAGTACTGTAATTTATCATACTCATGCACTTTGCATAATCCAAATAACATGTTAAAATATACCTGGAAGAGCTTATTTTCAGGTATCAAAATAAGAAAGCTGAATAAAAAATGGCTCGCACTAAACCACGTAACGAGTTCAGGAGCAGAACCCAGATGTTCTGAGCTGCCTTTCTCTTTTTACCTGTAGAGAAAAATTAGCTTAGACTAGATATTTCAAGAAAACTAGTGTTACATGAACTGAACACCACAAGGCTTCCACCACTTAACATTTTTATTTTCTGTCGTTGGTTACGTTTTGGCGTATCGAGTACTGTTGGTCTGAGTATATACATGCTGGTGTTTACCCCTCTGCTTTGCTGTGAGTTCCTCAGAATACAGAAACTCATCAGCTAATGGCATATTTTGAAAACAATTTAATAAACTAAAAATAAGTGAATTGTTTGTAACACAATACAGAACATCAGCCATAGTATTTTCTACAGTTATTTCTTCCTTTTTCCTCAAGACTGTCAGACCACTTTTTACAAAGAGATGTATTCTTATTGAACACCTTGCTCCATGAGTAGTTCCAATGAAATCATGCGACCTATTAACAAAACAAAGTATTATTCAGTCACCCAGCTCTGTGACATAATTATTATCAATTCTACTCACGGGGAAATCGGTACATAGATTTTAAGCAATTTGTGCAAGATCTCACTCTGAGCGAGTGGTCAAGCTGGAAAGAGAATGCCAAACTCTCAGCTGCTAGCCTCTTGCTGTAAACACCTCAATAATACCTGTATATACAAAGAAAAACAAAACACACTATTGACAATTTTCTGGCATTTTTGAGCACTCTTGATTTATCTGAACACCCTCATCAAAAGAAAAACTTGACTTTTCAGGCTCCTCTGAATAGCTCTCATGTTTTCCTTAGATTCTAGTAAGATTTAGACCTTTTTGACTTTCACTACCTATATTACAGCTATGGATTAGCCGAAGCGCTATTGCTGCAACAGAGAGAAAGCTGTTAAAACAGGCATCAGAGACTTGCAAACAGAAGGCTAAGATAAACACATGTACACACACACTCACAACATTATTTCTGAAAGTTAATTTTGTCACGAACTTGAATGTTCTTCCCCACCCTCTGCCAAGCAAGTTCATCTGGAGAGCCTGTAGGACCTCAAGCAAAGAAGAGCTGTTGTAAAGCGGAGGCAGTGAGTTGGCAGACACCCTGCGTGAGGCTTATTGTAAAACAGAAACCAGGGGTTGCCCTTTCTCAGACTGTGGGTTGGGATTCTTCTTTCATTTACTTATTTCAAGGTGAAACTAGAAATGTTATGCTTTGCTTCCATCCTCTGAATTCAACCCCAGAAGAAAGTATACAATGACTTGTATTAAGCAAACGATTAGAGACGGTACTGTCTCTAATCTAAATTTCTGTCGGAATTGCTGCTCACCTTGGAAAGTTTTCTTGCCTTTTAGTAACACCCTGGCATTCCCAAGAATACGCAGACTAACAGTGGGCTTCTGTTCAACAGTGAGATTTGCATAAACATAAACATATGCGGTATACACAATATAAATGAAGACACATGCACAAAGAAAATCATAAACAATGACACGAACATGCCTTGCTGGCTTTAGGAAGTTTTACTATTCAGCAGGCTGCCAAGTCAAGAGGATTGTATACAATCCGTTTCCTTTACATTACGCTGCTGCTGTAGCTGTGTGCACAGCGGCAGGTTTTGCTGTTATTTTGCTTGGAGATTTCTCTGCGTAAGCTTACTTTGCACAGTTGTGGAATTGCTGCCATCCTGTCTTTAGACTGATTCCCTGTTGGTACCACCAGAATTTTCCCTCAGGCTGCTCATTGAAAAGGCCAGAGCTAAGCCACCTTTCCCGAGAGGGAAGGAACAAGGGGTGACTCCAGATCCAGGTCAATCAGGCAATTATAAGACCAAACATTCCCTGGGCCTTAAGAATAAACAAAGTTTTCCCAAATTACCAAAGGATAAATGGGGTCATTCACTTTCACATGAGCAGAAACCAGCCCGCCACACTCCCCCGTATCACCAGACGGCATTGCAGGTATTCTGTCCCATCACTTAGACTGGAGCCAGGTCTTGCCTCACCCTTTCTCCTTGCTAGCTGGGCTTCTGCTAAGTCTGTCAGAACTGCTGAAGGAGATGAAGGAACTGAAGTCCGGGACACTGAGATCTCTGTGGTGCCGTAATGGGATAAAGCCTGCATTAGGCCAGTTATGGAAACATTATAGCATGTCTCCACTGGACGATCTTCGTTCAGTGCTTGATTCGTTCACATCTTACCATCTCAACAGGGTGTGCTGGAGGAGGAGGCTCCACAAAATAAAAGCAAAGCCAACCAACAAAGTCACTGGGGATTTCTTTCTGTGTCCCTTACCGCTGAAGCTGTATTATGACTTCCCAGTTGCTCATAAGGCAGGGAAAATGAACTGCCGATCCAATACATGACCCCCGGACTCTTCTGAAAGGAGCAGGAATCCCTAAGCCAAAATCTATGGAATATACAGGCTAAAAAAATAAGATACAAAGAACCCACTGGGTCTCAAGGGCAGCTGAAAAAGGCAACCTTACCCATAATCTTTTTGAATTCCTGCAAAACTCCAAATATAGCCAAACAACATTTATTGATATTTTACAGGAATAAAAAAACTATACTCAAGTCTAAACAAAAAAGCCTCCTCTGAAATCCAGGTAGTAAGTATATTAACTAGTAGCTTAATGGACAAACACATTATTAGGGTATATTTAAGAGTATACCCCGAAAGAAGTTCTGCAACATAACATCAGGGCAAAAAAACAACAAACCTTCAGAAGACTTTTTATGTCGAGATCACGTTGGATAACTAAACCAGAAATACTATTCCTAAATCAAAGACTTCTGGATGATTCACTCACTGGATCACACTGAGGAACTGCTCCTGTAGTAATTTTATGCTTCTCTGGTATTAGATGGTCCATTTGAAAGGGTTTCCAGAATACAGACAAGAAGGTGTTTAAATATAATTTATAAATACTTCCCCATGTAGACAGGTTCTCTAGATATCTTCATTTCATTTCTATTTGGTCTTAATATTTCCATTTCTCAATCATTACACTGAACTGCAGCTACTGAACAAAACTCCATTCATTTTTTCCTCACTGTTAAAGTTACCCCTTCCCCTCCGATGGCTGACACAACCACTTTAAAAATTTAAAAATATAGTTCCATCCTCTTTTTTTTTTTTTTTTTTTTTTTTTATGCTAAGCACAACCTACATAGTAACAGGGGATCCGCTCTACTTGAAAAGTTCTGCCATCTAGAAATAAAACGCTAGTCTGAAAGAGGGAGGAGAAAGGCTTTTGAGTTAACTTCTGCATTATCTGGACACCAACAATCTGGGAGGGTCTATTTTGAAAATACTACCATACAGCAAAAAATGACAGCTTTGTGATAACAGTAATGACTCTGTATTTATGTTATCTTTAGCACTGACCATTTAGCAACCAGTCCATTCATTTTTTTCTCAGCAGGCAATTTTATAGTTTTAGTGTGTATAAGAGCATTCCTAAATTGAAAAACATTATTTAATTATTCAGGTGGCAACAGACTGATTACAGAATATAGCTTCTTCTTTGAGGGCACCCTACAATGTACCTTTATACATATAAGAAACTACTTAAGCATTTCTTTGATGCACAAATGTACAAACTCCTACCTCATTTGTTCGGCATTCTTTGAAATTCTGTAGGTAGAACATAAAAGGAATCTGTTTAATGCAAACTCTCTCCTTTCTTATGACAAAGACAGTGAATATTACCGGAGCTCAAGAAATACATCCTCTTCTCTGTATAGGATGCACCAAAAATAATTTAGGCTGGGACAAACATCTAATACATCTTATATTGCTTGAAGGATCTTAGTATCTGACATACATCTATCCCTCCTTAGGAATCCTTCTATCAGATACGCTAACCGGTATCTATGATCTTAAACACACTACATTATTTCTTGGAGAAGATTTAATGGCATGTTAAAATTCAAATTACATAAAGTAACCCTCTACTTCCAAATAAATTAAAATATAAAAACTTAAGCCCCATCCTTGCCTCAACAAAAGACTCATGTCATTTTATGTGGATGCAACTGTATGGGTTTATAACTGAGTCTTATATCAGTATAACTATATCCACGCATGGAGTTGATCTAGTGTAATTACTTGAGTAAAAACATCAACCCTTTTGAATAGAACAACTATCTTAGTATAAAGTCTATGCACACACTAGGCTTTAGCAGGTGTCTGAGACCTCCTAAGACAAAATGGTGATGACCAGCTGTCCTTTCCAATGGTCACAATTCCTGATTAATCTCAACAAAGCTGAAACTGCCCCAAATGCATCAGATCTAAAGCAAGCAAACCACGCGGGCCGTGCACTAACCACATAGGACCAGACCTCCAGAGACCAACAATGAGCATTTTAAGGTTTAAAGAAAGTATTTGTTCAATTTGTCAACAGTAATGAGAAATGATAAAAGAGAATTCCTTTGTTGGGTTTAGTGGCCCAAATTCAAAGAACGCCACGGACACTGTAAACCAACCAAATCTGTTTAGCAGCTCTTCTCAGAACGGGCTGAAATCCCATCAGCAACTACCGATCAGTGCTGCTTCCCAGCAAACACAACGTCGGTTGTAGATACACAAGTACAACCTGGCACCACCATCGACTCTGTGTAGCAGAAGCTCTCATAGCCAACAACACCTAAAATATGGAAACAGGGCAGGTAGCATGCTTTCTGAAATACACCGTTCCACCACCATCCCAACAATTTTACCTGTTACCCTAACAGAAGACTAAAGATGTGACTTTTCTAAGTCAGTAACAGAAACGATAGAGCTGCACTAAAATTGGAATGACGCAGGAACACCTAGCTTTGCACAATACCTAAGTTTTTCTTGCTTTTTTCCTTTTTAAAGCACCTCCAAGTAGTATAGATGGCTTAAGAACAAAATACACTCTTGAAATTGAGATATCAACAGATGAATTTTAAAACATTATAAAGGACCTTCCCAAATGGCAATGCCCCAGGGCTTCAGCACCGAGTTTGATATATCTTTTCAGGAGCTCCTAGTTCTTTATAACCCTGAAATACTCAGTGATTCTCTGAAAACAGAAAACAGACTTATTCCTCTTTGCCAGGCAGAAGAACACATTCTTGAGAAAGGGGAGGGGGCACGGGACATTACAACAAGGGGCGGGAGGGGTGGAAGTGTTTAACTCTGTAGATTATCTTGACCAAAATAATGAATTACTGCAACAAAAGAAAGCTGGCAAAAACCTAAGGAACTGACTATCTTAATCCTATCACTATAAAATTGATCATCCCAGTTTTCCTGGAGAACTGTTGCCAATTACTTGCCTCCTTACACAATAAAAGTATCCTTCTACCTGCAGCAAGCACTGAAAAGCTACGGAATAAGATTTTTGAAGATAATTATCTTGGGAAGTCATCCTGAAGGCTCAGGGTGAACCTGAAGCAATGTGTATAAACACCTGATGTGAGACAGTGAAGGAGACCGAGCCAGGCTTTTCTCCATGTTGTCTTGCAGAAGGATAACAAGAGAATGGGCACAAATGGAAATGAAGGAAATTCCATTTAAACATGAGAAAAAAGTTTTGATGGTGAGGGTATTCAAACACTGGAATGGTTGTTCAGAGAGACTCTGGAGTCTCCATCCTTGGAGACACTCAAAAATTAATCTGTCACAGCACTGAGCAACCTGCTCTAGGTGACACTGCTTTGAGCTGGAGGATGAGGCTCGATGCTCTCCATTGACCCCTTCCAACCTCTTTGTGAAATTTTCTTTTCAGATATGAATTTAGGAGCTACACCAAAATGTATTAAAATATATTCCTGTGTGTGGCTGTATTTGACTTGGTTCTGCTCAGAAATACAAACCTTGACTCCAGGCTGTATAAGATTAACAGAAAAGATGGCAGAAGTATTGGTATGCTTTTGTAACGCCTTCAGGAGCAGCAAAAGGCACGTCCTTTGTCATGTACTTTGTTTACGATAGCTGCTGCAGATTGATAGAGACTCAGGTCACCATAATCTATACACTATCAGATCTCTCTATCTCTGCATGACACCTTGCTTTAGAAATCAAATCTTCATTCTGCATCTGAACAAAGCCTAAAGACTCTTTCATCCATCTGATGTAAATATGTCCAGGGAAGAAGTAATGTTCTTCCATACACATTCAACCAGATAGGTTTTTTTCTAGGCTAACAGACACTGCTGAAATTTCAACATGTGAATGGAATGATCCAACCCAACTGTTTTACATCATTAATAATAATCTACAAGCTCTTACCTACCCTAAATTAAATTTCTAAAAAGTATGATTATTTACAGGCCAACATAAAATAGCGATACAATTCCTAAAAGTCTTAGAAGTCTTCCCAGTATTTCTTTTTATTTGGTACAAATAAGAACTAGAAAGAGTCACAGCAATTACAGCACAGAAAGAGATGAAGCAATAATCATTCCATTGAGGTTTCAACACCAGAAAAACGCAGGGAGATACTAAAAATCCCAATTAGAAAATGTAAATCTGTAGAGTCCCAACCGGATGCATATAGAACCACCTATATTCTTAACAATTAAAACGAGTCAAACATGCCAAAGCAATGAAGAGAAATACAGGAAAGGCCAGCTGCTTCCCTCATGGCCTCTGGTCCTCTGATCCCCTCAGAAACACGGGGAAAAGCATTAAATAGCAAATATAGTAAGAGTCAGAATCCTTTGGCTTTCCTACCAATCTAAAAGACGCTAATTTTAAAACACAGTGTTTTCAGGCACACCAAGCTTTGCAAGCTTTTACTAGAGCACAGTGCTACTGAATTTTCAGCTGCTCAGAATGAAAATTTAGCTTCTTGGGATTTCTCTAAGTATCTACAAGTGAGAATCTTTGATTGCTAGATGTGAGATGCTCTCTACAACAATTGATTAGAAGAAATGCTTGGACAGCAGTGTAATTTAGAAAGAGTTTTCATTGTTAATATCCATCTTTTAGTCTCAAATCAGAACCTTTAAATTCCTTATGCGGCCAGGAGGTCGTACTTCTACAAGGGCTACTTCTGAAGGTTTAGAAAATGATTAATAAAGGGTTCAATAAAGGCTTATTAGTTGTTATAAAGGATTGAGTGGAACAAGCCAATTGATGTTTATAATAACCTACAGATAGATCTGTAATGTGCTTACAGAATGTGTAACGCATATTATCCATCTCAAAAATGTTCTCAGAATATTGATAAATCATAAATAACCTTTTATGAATTGTTTATAAAGTGTGTCATCAATGTAAGTGTAGCTGGGTAAACAACGCAAGAAAGAACTTGCAAGGAGGCTATTTACAGCACCTATGAACACACATAATACTTCATTGTGCAAAGACTTGAGTAATAGTCTTCTGTTTTCACAAGGATTAATCCTTCTCATCCCTTAGCTGGTGATCCAAACCTTATTTCCCTCTCCTGCATAGTACATGCAGATATCTCAAACATCCAGGAAAACTCAGTAAATTGCATCCATTGTGACACATGGACCATCAACTCCCACAGATAGCACCAGTAGGGAGCTGTATGGCTTCAGTTTTTCTAAACCTTGTAGGAAATTCCACCCTAAGGAAAATCAGGGAGTATGTATGTAGAGGGAATTTGTGAATCTCCTGAAGGAACTTAACCAATGAATGGATGACAACGCATGCAAGTTCTACCTATGTAACAACTATAATATCGACACTATTTCTCCCTTTACCCTTGTGTAGTCGTAAATTATGCATTCTGCTGTTAAACCAGTTAAAATCCTTTAATGTCAGTCAAATGACCTCACATTTCATTGAAAGCAGAATCTGGTCCTGAATGTCACATCAGTGCGAACATAACAAAATGGAAATCTCTCGTGAGAAGGCATTGTAGAATTTCATGGCACATTAATGAATCTTTTCTGATTGCGGTAAGGCTTTCACTTCATTGACACATGCTAAATAGCACAGAGAACTACCAGTCCTTACTGTCTTTTATTTCAGAAGAAGTTTCCTGGTGACAACAAACGACCATCCAAGGAGTTACATACTGTCAGGAAGTTCACTGGAGGGAAAAACCCACACTAGGTATTACCTATGGAAACACAGAAAGAATGAGGCTTATACCTCTAACTATGCAGTTTTATGAACATTGGCACTAGAGTGCAACTTCAGTGCTTTCATTCCTGGTTCACGTCTCGGCAGAAATCATAGTTCTACTTTAACAGCAGTATCATGTATACTGACTGTTTCCAGTGGAAAGTATCTGATCATCACGCTCCAACAAGAAGTCTATGTTTGCAGATCTATGGCAAGGACAGGATTGTCCATTTTTCATTATTTAGCCCCTACTTCTATTCTTTTCGTCAGCCAAGTGAAACTCGGACAGTGAAACTTCAAGATAGGATGCTATCTGAAATTCAAGCCCGACTTCCTAATACCACCGACGGAACCAGTGCGCTGCAGTGCCGCAGGTTTGCCCAGAAGCACAACTACCAAGCCCGACTCTGCAGTGTGGTGGTTATGCACGAGGAAATACAGATAACATATCTAGTTTGGGAAACATTGTCAGGTGAATACATCGTCCCACGTCAGCTCTAACCGTGTCAGAGCAGCACATCAGAAACACATTATGGTTCTGATGGGAAGGGAAGCGAACACAGAAACATATTACATTGAGGACACGAAAAATCTAAGGGCATCGTAGAAAAGCTGGAGAGAGTGATTATATAGGCTCAGGGGGATACCAGCAATTATGAAAAGGACATTGCCAGCCACAACTGAAAAGCAAAGAACAAAGCCAACAATATGGTATTAATCACATGCCCTGTCTGCATATGATGCCAAACTATTCAAAGCACAGAATGTTCTTTATTCACCTCACTTTATATTGCTTGAATGAACACAGCATTTATGAAAATGAGAGATTAAAAACATTGATACTAACCAACCTTTGGGCCAAATCCTACTTATCTTATTGATGCAAGTAGTTCCACTGATTTTAATACATGTAATTACTATTGACTTCAACAGAGCTACTCACAGAGTTAGGAGTGCAGGATGTGGCTCATTGCACAACCAAGCTTCCCTTACCACCACGAATGGTGCCAACTCATCGTTTCTGATGCAACCCTCCCCGCTTTTCTGGTAACGGATCCCTTGAGCAGAAACAACTCTACATACCAAACTCTGTGATATTTTGATGTGAGCACAGTGATAACTCGATTGAAATGACCGATTCTATTTTTACTCCCCTTGTCAGAAGCGACAGACAGAACCCTCTGACACCTGCTGGGATTAAACTTCTGCCAGGACTGCCCATCCTCTGATGATTATTGTATATTTGAAAAGGACAGTACAAACTAAACTGATTTACAGTAAGTCTCTTGGGTACAGGGATAGAATGATCCCAGCAACAGGTTTCTAGCAGTGGACAGCCCTTCTGAAGGAGATTAGGCTCACCCCATTGTCCCTACTTTCAGAATTAAACGCAGAGTCTCATTTATGACCACACCTGCTTTCTTTTGCAATATCCCTTAGGACCATTCCAGAATGGAGATTTGAGGAACAACAACAACAAAAAATAATCGAATGCAACAAACAACATGAGGGAGAAGAAAGAAGGGAATCACCTTGGGTTTTGACAGCTCAAGAGTGATGCTAAGGATGCTGCCTTCTGGGGGCTCAGTCCTTGGTCATATTGCCTCAGTGCCTCAGAGGCAGGGGCTGCTAAACGTGTAAGATGGCACGACATACATGCGAAGCAGAGCAAGGCAGAAGTCTGGAACTCTTTTTTCAATGACTTATAATTGAAGAGGCAGCAAACCAGTGCTTTAGAGCAGTTAAACCCATTAGAATGCACTATAAGCCAAGAAAGTCTGTCTTCAATCCCAGCCTTCCCCAATCCAATTGCTACAGCGTATTCTGAATGGCTATTTATGGTGGGGCCCAATTCTAATCCGTTTCTTATTTCATTATAAAATTCAAGTTATCTCCATCAATCTCAAATCCTTTGTGGGCAGCTGAAGATAAGAACCGGTCTGAAGATGTTCTGCTGTGCTGGTTCTTACTCCTGCCAGTGAAAGGTTTATTCACCACCCTCTGAAATTCCTCACTGGCTCCTGAATGTAGTCATAGGTTCAAAGCTGACACAAATCTATGTATTTAAGGACACCAATTCCAGACACTTTAAAAAAAAAAAAAAAAAAAAAAGTGATCTTTTCTTGCAGAGCAAATCTTTGCATGTAGGACATTAAGAAATTCTTCCTCGTTTTATAGAAATAATACAACTAGACTTAGATCCTGTTACGTGCACATTTTTTAAACGATTATTATCTCAAGCACACAGAATAATGGTTAATATTTCAGATTTTTAAAATACAGTGGAGCCTCAATTATCCAAATTCAGTGAACCCAGACAAGGTTTTGCCCCTTGTCATTTATTAATTATATGGTAAATTGCTTCTATTACTAATTATTTCCACAGATCCATGGGCATGCAGGGCATTTTGGTTACTGGTAAACGCGATTATGAAGCTCTATTCAGTGCTCTTCCCATGTTCTTCAGATAATTGAGATTCTGGTGTGCTCTGAAAACCATTTAAAGCATTTTTTACCATGTATTACTGGGAGAGCTTCCAGGTCTTGTAGGTCCTCTGGGGTAGAGGCATCCCCAAGATTGTGGGAGGCAGCACTCTTGACAAGCCAGAAGAGAGGAAAGTGTGTCAGCCAATATGTAACACAAAAGCAGAACTATTTCTTGAGCTCAATCTGACGATTTCTAATCCCAGCAGTATATTAGTTTGAATGAGTGACTGGTTGTCTGAATAGGATGCTAGCAAGTCAGATATTACATTAAACTTGCTCTTTTTTGAGACTGGTCTCTAGTAAAGGGAAGAGAAGTTTAGCTGAAGAATTCTTTAGATGTGAGGGATCCTACAAAGGAGAAGTGGTTCCAACTAGAGCAAAACACACCAGACTTAAAAAAGACTGAGAGATTTTAAGGCTAGAGGTATAGAACTATACACAGGCCAGAATGATGCATTACCTATGGATGAAACCACGAGAATTCTGTCTCTTTGTAAAAGAATAGTAGGACTTAAGTTGATAAAATTTAGGTACCAAATTCGGCAAAGAACTGCCTCGACAAGCAAAGTCTGTTGCCACTTGGAGCAGCGTACCTAAGCAGATAGCCAGGTCAGACGTGTAAGCACTTCAATACAAAACCTAAGGACTAAGGTAAGAGAAGGGTAGCGCCTATTTTTCGAAGAAAAGACGTATTTAAAACACAATTTCAACAGCTGGAGAAGATGTCGCACGTTGCAATACTTGGGTGTATTCCATAGTAATCACAGAGTAGAATCCACAGGTGAGGGACTACTGCTGTGAATTAAAACATATTAAAAAAAAATAAATGAAAAATAAAAAGTACCACAAACTCTTTGTCTCTTTGTGGTTTTTAATTCCAGGCCTAAAAAGAAAGAGAATGGTGTTAGAATCATACTACACAACATCCTACCAAAATGCTGACAGTGACTATGGAATGCAAAATGGAAGACTGGAGAGGCAGGAGCTAGTTGGAAAACCTGTGAAAGAAAGAGCAACTTTGCTTTAGCGCTAAGATCACTAAACCTACTTTAATATGTGCGTATTAAAGAATCACCTTGTAATAATGAACATAATGCACTTAAATTCAGTTCTCTACAGGACTGAAAAAATAACAACAGAATCCACTACAGCAATATGTAATTTCAGGAAAAAATCCTATTTAAAATAAGGAACATGAGAAAAGGAAATTAAAAAGAGGCAGCTAAGGGTAAAATGCTTTAAGATGCTACTGTTAGAAGATATGTTATCAGAGACGTGTGTCTCTTACAAGTACCAGGAAAGCCTTACCTTAGAATAGCTGTAATAATCCTGACCCCCAGTTGTCCGTCTCAATCATTTTGAGAAACATCTCAGCAGTCTGTCTGGCAGACACAGCAAATTACAGCCTGAGGTGCTAACGAGATCCCTAAACAGTTCTGATTTACCTGAATACGCTAGGTTGTAAACTGGTGTAAGTCAGTTGCCCCTTTAGATGAAAATCTTTTGCAAGAGGGCAAAAATCTCTAGGAAAAAAGCATGACACAGTTCCTTTAGATTCGGGAATCTTTAAAGTTGTCCTACAGTAATTCATTTCTACTCATTACTCAGAAAACAAATGTATAACATGTGAAAAAAAATAAAAAAAGATTTTTCAACTGAGCCAAATGAAAAGACACCATCCAAAAAGAGGAAATCCTATTGAAGTGCAGAAAGCAGAAAACGGTGTACACGTTGGTGACTATTTTTAAGAAACTGAGTGTAGAATAAGGCAGGCCCATGAAAATGTTGAGGAACAACTTTTTAGAGCCATAAATAACCTTTCTAAACACCTTACATAGAATCTGTTTCTGCCAATAGCTGAGGTGTAAAAAGTGTTCAAAGAACAAAAATCCCAAACTATTTCTTTATACTTGTGTTCACCATGGAGAAGTTTAAAAAGATTTGCAAATGAAACCCCTTTTCTGGAAGGTTAAGTCTGAGAAAATGTATAGCGGAAAGAATAAATGCTTCCCATCTAACAGTTATAAAGAAACTGAGACATGAAAGAGCTTAACTAATAACTCTTGCACATTATCAGGCTGGGCAACAAAGGAATGTAAAGTGATTTAATGGCAACAGGAGAAAAAGGGCTTTAGGAAGACCCACATAGATCAGTTGGTCTGTATTCTATGCCATAGAAACTGGTAGAAAATTTAATAAATAATAACAGACAGTTGGGTAGATAAAACAGGGAAGATTCAACATGAGTTTTTTGCAGAGGGAAATTTTGACTTACAAATCTACCAGAGTTCTCTGAAGGAGTCAATGGGCATACGTGTGAGAGAGTCAAAGAGTATTAGTTGTTAAGTAAAAGATTAAAACACTCACCAAATACTCTAAAACAAAGTTATGATGACATAAGAGAAAAGGGACTAAATATTCAACACGGTAGGATTTAATTTAGCTATTACTACACAGGACAGACAGCACAGAGCCCTTGAGAAGACACCTACGAAAGCACCAGTGCAATACTCAGCACGGATCATGAAGGCAAAGAAAAGAACCCCAACGCTGGGAATTATTAAGGAAGAACTAGAAAATAAACCTAAAACCTTAATTATATCCTTCTAATAAATCCATAGTAGACTCACATACTGAACACTATACGTAGTTTTCAACTCTCAATGCAAAAGAGCATAAAAGCAGTCTAAAAAGATGCAAAAAAGAACACAAAGATGTTCAAAGCATGGAATAGCTTCTCTGCAAGGACAGACTAAAAAGAGTTGGGTTCTTTGCCCTGGAAAATAAACAATTGAGAAAAACATAAAGGAGTTTTATAAAATCATAACAAACAAGGACAAGGTGAACTGTTAATAATTGCTCCCTATTTCTCATTACATATTTGTAGAAAGCATCCAAAGAAGTTATCAAGCACCAGGTTTAAAGCAAACAAAAGGAAGTACGTTTTCACACAGTATGTAATTAAATTGTAGAATTCACTGGCACAGGATGTTTTTGATGCCAAAAGCAAAAATAATTTCAAAAAGCAATTGGACAAAATCAGAAAAGAAAGCTTGGGCAGCAATAGCCCTTTCTGCCAGGGCTGTTAAACACAATGATGCAAAAGCAGAAAACATTACCCCACGCTAAGAAATGGGAAGGCTCATCTGCACATTTCTGAAGAGCAGAATGAACCAATCTGACACGTGTATCGAGACAGCAGCTAAGCTTCAACATAGCTAACACATAGATCACAGAGATTCTGGCTTTAAAATGAATTTATGGAACACATGGATTATGGCTACAAGTGATGATTTACTATTGCACCGTCAATGTACTGGATGTTGATTAATATCCTTCTCCAGGTACAACCGTACTTAAAGTGTGTGTTAAGGACAGAGAGTTAAGAGTGAGAGAGAGATATGTTTGGAGAACAAGGCATTCTTTCAGGAGACTTGTAATACCTAGACACAGCAGGTTTTCCTGTCTGGCTGAGACTCCAATAGGTGATATTTATTCCTGAAATGAAAACCATCTACCTTATGTAGTTACCAGAGATGACATTCCCTTTGGTTCTAATGGGTGTTCAACATTCACACCATGGAGTGATTCTGTGGGAGCCGCAGTTAGTCTATTGTGCATGTTACACTCAAAAATGCCTTTTAAAAACTAAGTAAAACATTAAGGTCACAAAGCAAAGCATGCTAAAGTATGAAAATATCAAAATGAAGTCTGTCACAACAGCTGTAGTGTTACAATACAATCTTCCATGTTATGATTGTGTATTTTGTGTTCTGTATAATGGATAGCATCCAGGGAATGAGACTAATTCAAATACTCTTTTTTTATCCTCTCCGTTCAGTGTGTGGCCCCAAGCCTTGTTTACTGAGTGGCATCCAAGTCTTGCATGAAATAAGATGGTTTTTTGTTTCTGGCTTTTCTGTGGTACTCATCACTATAGCGTCTGAATATCTCAACAATCTTGGTGAATTAATCCTCACAATGTACCCTCAGATGTCTGGAATTATTTTAATTCCTCATTGAAGAAAATTATGAGAGAAATTATGTGACTTTTTCGTGGCCACACAGGGAGTCTCTATCAAAGACAGGAAGGCAATTTAGATATATCCATTCTAAGGGGCACCAAGCACCGCCTAACTATCCTACAGAAGGAGCACTCCGAGGACTCGTGCTTTTCCAGCAGTTCATCCGTAGCATACACTCCTCCAACGGGGCAGATACCATGGACAGGGATCTCATTCCCACCACACCACGTATCTAATCCTGTGAACTGGGAAAACCGGCTCTAAGGATTAATGGCTGCAAGATTTGGAAAGCCCTTGGAGATTCTCAGATCGTCAGCACGACAAAGGGCAAAGTTACGACATTTTGTTGTTACAATCTTTTGCAGAAATTTGCCCTTCAGATTTGCATTCTCCCGCATTCTTGCCAACATCAGCTATTCTGTATTATATTTTTCCAAACCGTCTCAAGCAGGGGCAGTGGTACGGGTGTAAGAAATCAACAACTGACACAGGGACTGTTTCTGTAATGTTAAAGACTGCAATTTACAGTTGTGGTGTAGTTCCTAACTATGAATTACAACTTTATGAAACCCTCTACACGCTGCACTTGTACGCTAAGTGCATAAACCCACACAACATAATAGCCCGATGTACTGCTATCTTAAGGGTCTGTCTCACACCTACCAAATCCAAGAATCTGAGAATAAAGCTCGGTCTCTGTTCTTCTATTGTGTTTCCTATTGTGCCTACATATTGCAGCATTTGTGGTCTGTAAGATCACCCACTGCAGGAACAACTTTCAGTTCTCTGTGACAATAGGGTGAGCTAAGGACAGACTGGCAATCTTTGGAGATGAATTTCCTGCCCTTTGTGGGTTTCAGTTAGACTCTTCGCATTATTTGAACTTTTGTGGTTTAATTTTCTTTGTTGTTGTTTTAATTCTAATGGCAGAAAACAGGAGGAGAAACAACATCCCTCTGGAGGCAGTGAATCTCAGGATCTGAAGAGTAAATGGCCGTGTTTTCTCCTCCTGGCATTTTAAGACACATCAGCAAACAGAGGAAGGACCTAAGTAGTTGTGTAGAATGGCAAAGGGATGCAGAGCTTCAGATTTCCTGGTAAAGATACCAAAAGCCTTAGGATCTGTTGATGTTTTATGGCTTCCGAACTAATTTCTTCCCATTAGCATTCAATCACGACTACAGCCTCGGAAGCTGCTCGCTACAATTCTCTTTACCAAGGCCTGAAAAAGAAATAGGGTAGAAGAAAGGCTATGGCATGAAGGCTATCCTGAAGGAGCAATATGAGTTGCACAAAAGATGTAGGAAAGAAAGCACCTGCCAGCCTGAGACCCAAATAATTGTTTCACTCAACTATTACGGGTTATAGATGTGCACAGATTATTCAGAGAACAGCAGCTCTTATTTACTCAGGGAGCAATGGAAGTCCTTGGAAAAGGCAGCCAAAAAAGTCCTGTCCCACATTCTTAATTTCCAGAATTTATAGAATTCTAGTATACTGCCCTTCTCTCTCACCACTTCCAACATCTGTGGGCCAAATCCACTACCTTTATGATGAAAAAGTAATGAAAAAGATGTTTTCTCTGGCAACATGCAAGCCTAGCTGGGCAAGGATATTTTTCCACAACCACTGGTGGCAAGCAGTCAAGTGACCCTTTCAAATGGTGGTGAACTCTGAATGCAAAGATGAGAGCAAGAGCTATACTTTGGTAACTACATTTATTAAATTCTTAATGGAGGTCAGATCTGTTTGTTATGTTCTCTCCTTACGGACATAAAGGACATTATAAAACAATATTTCCCATGTATATGCAGGGATTTTCCCTTTGTCTGTTTGAAAAAGGAACCATAAAATAACTCCGTTGCAAAAATAAGCATGCCACTAAAACAAGTAACAAATCACTTCTCTGAGGGGGAGAAGTGCCAGCTACGGGATAACAGTCACTAACTACTGCCACAAGTTTTCTCCATTTTCAGGGATCATCAGCATGAAAGAGTTTTTGTTAGGTCCATCTTGACTAACATATGTAGAAGGGAACGTTTCTGTTTCTTCATTCCCTCATTCTCTTGGGTGTCACAGCTTCCTATCTTTTGCTTCTGTTTATAGCCGTCTCTCACCATGTATTTCAGGAAAAGAAAAATCTAAATAAAGATCACAGCCTGTTCCATTAAGTGCCCTTCCTCTTCTTCTCCTCCTTTCTTGCATTTGTGCAGTGTTGTGGCACCTATTAACTACCCATGTTTTCAGAATGACATTATACAAGGTGCAGGATGTACCACTGTGCCCTAAAAATATCAACAACTGCATTAGTCTCACAATAATTAATGGCAGGCATTATGCAAATGACAACTTTTTCACTGCAAAATAATGACATTTCTTCATTTTGAGCAGAGTTATGCAAAACAATGAATTGGGGATGATAAATCACACAGGAGAATTAAGAAAGCCATAACGTTCCTGCCCAGGCAGGCAGAAAGACAGACAGACCAACAATTTAGAACACATTGTTTGTTCTCAAACCGCTATTAAGAAATAAATAAAAGCATAGCCAGTTGGTCATTAGAACGTATGTATAATTTAGTTTCCCCCCTTTAGGCAACTATGCATAAGGGGATGTTAAATTCTAGCAATTGGATTACTACAAGTCACAAGCAAATTTTTTTTTATTAACCTTAATAAGTCATTCACTCAGAGACTACAGTCATCAGGCAAATAAAATGTATCACATGTCATTCTCCTACACATTAACTAATTTCTTATGCAAACATCACAATGTATAGCAATTACCGCTGCTCAAAAAAACCCCAAAGTCAGTTTCAATTTATTTTATTGCTTTTGTGCATGGCCCTTTCCTGTAGCGCTTTTATTCTCTATCCCCATGTTTTAGGTGCAAAAGAAAAGGAATGCAGGAAACGAGAAGCTACATCTCTGAAACGTTCCTGCACCTTTTTCTCCTTATTGTGACAGCTGTTGGAAGAACGTGTAGGTAAGATCCTCCTGTAAACCTAAAGAAGCTTCGCAAAGGTAAAAATCTAATGCTGGCCAGCTGCAAGTACCCTCCCTTCCCCACCCCCTTCTCCACTATGCGCTTCCCATCTCCTGAGAGAGCAACCCCTGCCCAGTGCTCCCAGTACCTCCTGCGGGGAGCCTGGCGCAGGACTGCGAGCTCCCCAGAGCGTTGCTGAAGAGCCGGCTTCCCAGCAGGAGTGGGACTGGAGCACAGCTTTGAACTCCCCCACGTACAACACTCCTCTGCTGTTCCTTACGGTGTCTCCTGCCGGAATGGAAGTATCTATAAGCTTTTTAATAGACAGCACTCCTGGATCTCTCTTTCTAGTGATTCCTGCTGGGAGAGTCTGATGTATCAAAGAATTACAGCGATTAAAGCTGGAAAGACCTATGGTACTTAATCATTTACTCCATCCTCCCACCTGAGCTGGGGTATTCCTTACACTATTTTTTTCTGATGTTCTATCTAGTCCAACTTTTTATAAAGAGTGCCAAAGAACTGGGCCCCCGCCTCTTCCCTGGGGAGGTTATTCCACAGTGGTACGTCACGAGACTGGAAATTTCCCAAGGTATTCAGTGTAATTTTACTTCTTTACATTTAGTTTCCAGACTCCCAATACTGCCATTTGATTTCTTTGTTACTAGAGACTGCAACTGCACCAGCCTTCCGCACATCTGTAGCTCAGCGTGATATTTAACAATGCTGTCCAATTTAAAAAAAAAACCAACAACAAAAAAAAAAACACCCAACAACAAAAAAAGCTGGATTTGCAACATCTGAAGATTATCCCCAAACTGTCTTTTATGTGACTTCTGACATGAAGTGGTATGAACAGGGAACCAGGACAAGACCTTTACAACCAGCACAGTGTTACCTCCCCCCAGCCACATCAGCCCCCTCTCTCAGGAAGCACTGGTGGCAGTTCCAACACACAGAAAGCATAACATCAGCAAGGGCTACGTATTCTCCGTGATGCCTGGAGGTTAATTGTGTATATCCCGTCAAACAGCGAGGGGCGCTGGAAAACTAACAATTCATCCCAGTGAAGAGTCAACTCCAGCTTTATCTGAATCAACGGGAAGATCAACCACCACTTGTTCTTCTCCCCAAAAGCAAAGCGCCCCTTGCCTTCACCACCCAAATGCGACCGAGTACATCACTGACACCGTCACACCAGAGAGCCCAGGAGAGAAAACAGTTGTGCTGGAAATAACTGGTGTCTTTGGAAACAAAGTGGTGGCAGTTGACTCCCCCAGCCCCCCCCGAACCCCCGCTCCAGGTCCCCCCTCTTATTATCTATTTCAGGACTTCTAAGATACAGTGTAATTCACCTCCCTTGGAACATGGCAAAAAATTCTCCACCTCCAGCCTCTCATCCGGAAGTTAATAACATTTTGCAGCTCTCCTTAAATAAAATCCAGCCCATCCTGGATCAATAAGACTGATGCCTATTTCCCTAATGGCAGCCGATTGCCATTTGCTATTCAAATCAGACTAGATAAATTACAGTACATGCCAAGGAACAGGCCAGTGAATTAAGACAGGCCTCCTGAGGACCAGCGATATTATTAATCTTTTAAGACACTATCATATTTCTTCTTGACAGTGTGCGTAGACTCTCAGACATGCTGCACCCAGATTGAAATATCAGCTGCTGCAAAAAATCAATAGCGTTAGAAACACAATAATTTTCTGTCTGCAGGGCCCCCAATAAGCAACACTTGTGTTTCTCTTCCTTTCCACATCTCTGCTCCAAACGCATTTGTTTTAAAACCCCGGCCTCAAATCTGAATAATAATTGTGGCGGGCAAAGTTGCTTTTGTTGTCATCCTTCACCACAGAAGCCACAACTGCGATTCTTGATAAGGTTGCGGTTTTCAGAGACAGCCTAAGGTACTCGAGGGTCAGATACTCACCTGGTGTATTTTATCCTTCTCCCCACACCCTCCTGCTCAGGCTCTTGCTCTCTCACTGCGAGCTTTATAAAGACAGATATTGGTAGAGCTCCCGCTATCCCTAAGAAAAATGAAAACGGGGACCTTGGACCCGAACTGACAAAGGGAGACCGTACATGACAAGAAAGTAAAAAGCTTAAGGGATTTCTCTTCACACCGGCAACAGAAAGGGTCAATTCAAACCATTTTGATCTCTTTAGACCTGTGGATGAATTCAATAGAGGCTCTGACAGCCGAGCAAGCTGCCCCCCTGGTTTCTCAACTACTCTTTATGCTAAAGGGAAGAAAGATTCTACAACTGATAACGATTCCAAAAAGGGTATTTTATGATTTATGAGAGCAGCGGGCTTAGGGAAGAAAGCATAGTTTGGGGGATTGGCAACAAAACGTTAAAATGAGGTTTCTCCTCACCCTTGACGTGATATAGTTTAACTGTGTGAAAAAAACAACTATAAAACACAACAAAATCAGAAGTCTCCACTCTAAGCATGAGAATACTCTGCATACGACCGGGTAAGAAAAAACATCTACAGAAATGGACCTGAGTGGATAAATCAACTCCAGGTTGGCTAAGTTGCTATTCCAGATTGCCAGATTGCTGGCATCCCAGGTCACCAGTGACCAGAAGGAGTTGATGGATGTCCCAGTCGGGTGAGAGGAGTAAGGTGATGAAATCATTCAAGTTACATCACAATTAGCAGTTGCCTTCTGCCCTGAAAATGTTGTTAGCAGCGTCGGCAGGAGCAGAGACCAAAAATATTAACTCTCCTCTGGCTCTTGCAGAATCTTGAGGGTTTCAATCCAACCTCCACCTCAAAAGTGGGGTAAGCATGGACACAAGCAATATAAACATAGCTCGGCCTTCTGATGAACGTCAAGGTGGCCGATGGCCACAGCACGTCAGCAAGGTGCTCCTCAGGGAACGCGTGCAGAGCTGGCCTGTGCGGTTGCAGGGTGTGCTCTATGTTCTCCACGTAGAGCAGAGCGCTTGGCTCCCCTCCTTCCTCGGGATTCCCGGCACAGCACCTCTCCCCGGTGCACAAGGGCGTGCTTCAACCAAAAGGAGAGTGAACTACCACCAGGCTTGTTGCTGGTGGCGGCGGTGGTGTAATTTTAATTAGAGCTGGACAGTGGATGAGGATTTTGCTTTCTTCACTGGGACAGAAATAACAGGTTTCAAACATTCCAAAAAATAAGCTGGCCAAACGCCTTTAGACCTAAAAACCTGAAGTTTTCAATCTCTCTGTTGCCAGAAATGACCAACAGTTCTCTTCATCACAGCCTTTGTGCTAAAAAGGGAGGATTATGATGAAATGACACCTTGTCAATAGTGTTCTGACCAGCTCTAAAACTAATACAACAGACGGAACCAGGATGTAATTTTCAATCTGAAAATTAGTTACTTTCCAGTAACTTGGCATGTCTGAGGAGCAGCCTTGAGATTCAGCTCTTGCTCCTGATTCTCCATGCGTTGGATTTGATCCACGCATCTGAGTGGAAATACTCCATATAAGTATCACTCTACTTCCTATAGATTTTCTTTATGCCATGTGGGGCCTAGGAATATGCTGATAACACTTTGTATTATTTAATATTGGTGGGTTTTCTGATTTTTGGTTGTTTTTTTTTTTTTTTTTCTGAGTTTGTCACCTTCCTAAACTAAATTTTGCTTCCATTAATACAGGAGAAACCTGCCCCTGACTTAACTGGAGTTGTCTCAGTAACTGGACATCAACTTGGGAAGCCGAAACCAATGTACTTGTAAACATGTCCTTGTGAGCCACGTGCGTGTGGAGTTCAGTCTGAGCTCTGGGGCTAATACGATCATGGGTACAAGACTACAAGTGAGCAAGCAGTCTGGTGGCTAAGGAATAAATACCAAAGAACCAGCACAGACAACAACACGGGTGATGAAGGATAAGATCTAAGCCTACCACTTTTCCTCTCCTCAAATCACTCCTCTGTTTGTTTCTCCTCTTCCCCCTATAGTCTCCTCCTAGCTGTGCTACCTCCTCTAAGTACACATCATTGCTGCTTTGATTGTGCACTGCAAAAATCATTAGTTCACACAGTACTAGGGCTAGCAGCAGTGCAGTTTCTTAGAAGATGTTATGGCATCTATTCCAAGACAACTGGGACCTACAAATATCACTGAGTGAGAGAGACAAGATAAACTTATTTCTCCAGAGCAAGTAAGGGGCTAAAATAATCCATACAGCCATGAACACTTGGGACTCGAGCCTTCTGACAAATTCCTGTGGCAGTCCCAGTCACGTGGCGGTAGCCTTCAGTTGCCCCAGAACCTGTGCCACATCTGTGCAGAAAGCCCAACGCTGTAACTGGGCTGCAGTTACACAAAACATCATGGACACAAAACTTCACACATCAAAGTATGTGACAGCCATTACATTAAGAATGCCCCGTCTTTATGTTTGTAAGCATCCCTAACACCTGAGAGCATGAACTGAGGTCTTAAAGAAAGGTGGGAACTTCACGTCTCTGGACGCTTTAACAAGGCTTTCCCACACTAAACCTGTACTCCACCTGCACGTATCCTTTCCCTGTTGTAAAAAACCACAATTTATTCTGATCGATATACACTAATTTCTTCCTTTCTTTTTAAGTGCTATTATACGCTACCCTATGCCCTCCATTATCCTCACATTTGGAAAAGAAATAATTTCTGTTGTAGCTGGCCATACAAATATTGTTCAGGTTCCCCTGATATTTTTCCCCTGGGAAGCAAGATCATCAGTGCAGCGGGCTGGTATTAGCAAGGCCATGTAACTAGATGGACTCCTTCATGCTGAAAAATACTTTTGGGATTGAAAAGAAGCACATCCTCCTTCTGACATTTCTGTTTCTAAAGCAAAGGATTAGACTGAGGGCAGAAGTACTGCACAAATAAAGCGTCAGGGCCATTGCTGCTGGTCAAAGCTGGTTCAGAAGAGATTCTCTAGACATCCTCCTCTGGATAGAGCCTGCTGGAGCCGAGTCTGCAGACTGTAATGTTTAAATACCATTCAGAAGTTAAAACAGTAGTGACAAACCCAGTTAGGTTTAAAGCCAGATTTCCATTGCAAAACACCCTGCATGCCATCCCTGCTGACAGGCAACGCTAGGCATCGCTGTCAGCTACAGGGTACAAAAGGAAGAGGAAGAAAGTAAATGTATTGCAAGTTTAAGGCACAGGCACATACTGCTAACAACTGCTGTCTGATATTCTTCCTCACCCCTAGTCTCTGCCCCAAGACATCGTGTTCTGATTTTGCAGTACAGAGGAGAACCGGTCTTTGCCAGGGAGCCGTGTCCCCAGGCTGTCACGCCGGGATACCCAGGGAGCATCCGTCTTACCCCTGCCTGGCCTCTGTACTCATAGGTGCTGCACAAGCCCATCCTTTGAGGAGGAAGCTGCACAGGAATCATCATCAAACTGTGGTTGCGATTCACTATGACAGTCTACCAGCTCATTCTATAAAAGCAGATGGGCAGAGATGGAAACTGCAAGTGCTTTTAGGGAAGAGGAGCTGGGAGAAGAGTGACAGTTCAAGATCTCCGTGCTAGAAGGGTGGAATAGAGAGTCAGGAGTGCAACTCAAATGGTATGGCTTGTACAGAATGCATCACGTGGGAAGAAGAAAAAGGACAATCTGTCTGGAAACGGTCAAAAGACATAAAAGATGCAAAGGGAAGAGCAGAGAACACTGAGACGGTCAAAAGACATAAAAGATGCAAAGGGAAGAGCAGAGAACACTGAGTGATGAGGAAGTAAGATGAGACAAATCAGGATTTTGGGGGTGGTTGGGGGAAGAAAGCCCAAGCATCGAAAAGATGTCAGCAAATTCAATCAGACTTCATCCAAGCAGGGCAGGATGGAGTGCTCTCCCTGAAGGCTGCAGCTAGATAAAAACTGTGTTTCCTTTTCCGGTCATTAGCATCTACATCTAGCAATAACTTGAGAGAAAACCGTTTTTGAGGGCTTTGCCAGTTATTCTTCTTTCCATACCACTACCACAACCTCCTTGACATGGCCAGAAAAATACCCAAACACAGCACGTATTAGAAACTTTGGATCTTCTCACCTCCTGTTAATGACCTGGTTCTGCTGAGGCCAGAGGTGACAGGACATCACTGGGATACAGTGAGCCCTGCGAAATGAGCCTGGAAAAGGTGACAGACTTTTTACCAGGAGAAAACTCTCCATGGTACGTTGAAAATTAATTGCTCCTCAGGCTCCCTGATTGCACCCCTAATAAAGGAGGCCAGGGAGAAAGAAGACCTGACACTGAGAGACCAGAAACATCCCAAATCCTCCCTCTGCTTTCTGTGGGACTTGCTGTGACGAGTTCCCACACAGCTGCAGGAACTGAGCAACACACCTGTGCAAGGCTCCTTAAGTGACAAGTTTTAGTGAGCTCTTCCTTTGCCTGAAGGGACAACTCCCTCCTCCTCATGGATAACATCTCCCCCGGGGCGGGGAGGGACCACTTCACGCGGCGGCAGCCCCCTGCCTCTCTCACATGGGTAGAAATAGGATTTCTCACTGTTCCACGACTCCATCCCTGCACTGGAACCTCTGGTGGAGACACCCCCAGATCAGTTACAGGTTTTAATTCTGCGATGACAGTAGCGATGGCTGGCTTTGCTCGAACCGGCATGTGTCACTGAAGCCAATGGGAATATATGTAAGAGAGACACCCAGTTTAATTAGCCTGAATATTTCACAATTATTATTTTCTACAAGCAACCCCTCCCACATCTTATTTGTCACCTGTCAGGTTACTGCTCTTATCCACCACGATCTCTCCTTGCCTCTGTGTGTCATTAAAAAACCAATGGTGAAAATGACAGACAGATGCAAACAAGATTTTGGTAATTACAGCACTGTGGCTGGTGGTTGTTTGAACACCGTTTTATTTCTTCCAATCAAACAAGTCCTTGGACTTCACAGCCCCGGAGCTTCAGACAGGGGTGAAGCTGATTATATTATGACATTACAGTGCAGACTGGCAGATCAGACAAAGTGGATTTCACTCAGTAATTAAACTGCAGTATCTTTCGTCTAAAGTCCAGGGCAGGATTAATCGAAAGGTAGCTCTTTATCATTGCGATTAGTGCTGGGATTTGAAGAGTGAGCCCACAGATTTCTCATTCGATAGCTCGTCCTGGGTACCAGCTTATCGGTGGCTGCACATCTGTCTGACTTGTAAAAATAGCACGAGGTCAAGATGTATTTGCCAAGTTGCACCATTTCCTTTATTTTATTTTTAGCTGGACGGAATTCAGATTCATTTAAATATTACAGTGTCCTTTGTCTTTCTGCAGCAGTACGAAGATGTCTATTTAAGACCTGTTAACATGAAACTGCCCCCATCCAAAACTGCGCTGTACCTATATGACAGAATCACAATTTTCTCTGTAGCTTTACCCTTATTTTTCAGGGTCCAAAAAAAATCCACCTGATTTTGGGAGGCAGAACAATACAAATTTAAAAGACAATAGCTTTACAGCTGCTCTAAAGGGGCTAGCAAATCAAGTTTCAAGCTTTCAAGGAGCTCCTAAGATTTACTGGATGAAAACAGAGTCTTAAGATTTTGTTTTTGTGTCAGCATTGTGTAAAATCCCTAACACCAAATGCCAGCTGATGCCTTTTTTTCCTGTTTTTTTTTTTTAAATAAATGTTTCCAAAAAGCTTTCAATGCTCCTGTTTCTCCTCACAATTTTAATAAACACAGAGCTGGGAAAACTTGCTCTGTACAGCCAGACAGTTTCCTTATGCTGCTGGCTGGGGAAGCAGCATTCCTGGCACCTGCCCTGATTTACCCACTAGAGGAGATTATCTACAAGTGGAAGCAAGGCAGGGAAAAGCAATGTGTATCTCTCTTTACTTTCTTCTGCAAGCAGTCATTCTGTTTAAGAAACAGAAAAATCGATGAAAGAGAAAGAATAACGCCGCTTCTCCCTCCCATCAGCAAAACAGACCAGATTTCAAATTCTGGAGATACTCTCTACCTAAAATCTGTTGCAGATAACGTCGTTTCTGGTTAGGCTCTAGGGGGAATATCCCAGTAAGAATCCCAACAGCTTCCAAAAGTGTATGGAGGGTGGCTTGGCATTTGCCCTTAGGCAGTCATATACATTTTTAGGTTCCTTTCACCAAGTTTTCAAGCCATGGCAGTCACAAAAACCAGTGAGCCACAGGCCACTCCTACTGGGTTCCAACTTTTCCCTAACAAAGGCTGATAAAAAAAGAAATGTATTTGGGAAAACTTCAATAAAAAATTTACTGGCAGCTGAACAGGGGTTTTGCGAGACAAATGCTTTTAGTGAAAATGTTAAGAATTTTTGTGGAAAACTCTCAGCTGAAAATCAAAAGTATTCTCTCTGGAAGTCACTTTTCAACAGAGTTCCTTTGAAATGTGTAGCCTTCCCCCTAAAAAATAAAAAAGAAGTCACAACTTAGACTGCGTTGTTTCACCCACAGAACAGTCCTGTGCCTACCACAATCCGCACGATTCCAGTGTGGTTCAGAATAGCCTGGCCCATCTCTGCAACAGATTAATCTCCAAAACGCCGTTTGACGTCTCGCCTATAGCAATGTCTCCTGTCATTTGCATGACTCTTCGACGTAGATTCTGAAGACCTAAAGCAGGGGCAATCTCCTAATTTCTACTCCAACACTCACTAGAAACAGACCCTAATTCTGTTTGGGGACTGAGTAGTACTGCAATCCAAACAACAAACTAAACAATTCGCTAGGCAAACAAACGATTTTATTTGCAGTTTTATGTTTTATTGTTACTGTTATTTTTGTAATGGAATTTACAGAGAAAAACCCCAAATTATTCATAACCATTCATTTCAAGTCTTGAAAGCTATTTCACAGCTCTCAGAGCCACAGAAGACCCTCAGCATCACGCAGTCTGATTCCCATACAATAAAGAACTTACAATTCCACCCAGGAATTCCCATAGCAATTCTAATGACTAGGGTCTGAATGGGCACATACCTTTTACTCACGCATACGATCTAACTTTAAGGAGTCAAACCAGCACAATATCACAAAATATCTTGGAAATTTGTTTTAGTAAGTACTTTCACTGCCCAAACACTTCTAAGTGGGGAGAGAAGAGGAAACATAGGCAAGCAAACAGGCAGAGGCACAGAAACGTCATACAGATGAATGATGAATAGTGCGTGTCTTGGTCAACTAATAAAGACACAGATAAGTAATAGCAGACAGAACAGTTTCAGTAATCTTTGATTAAATGGCTTGCAAAACATGTAATAAAATCTCACTGCTATACTTGTTCTTTGCGGAGGTGTGAAGGTGAGAATTTTATTCCTAGCCCTGCTGCTGATACTCTAGATGCAGATTTGACTTGCATAGGGGTTTCAAAGCTAGTATTCAGACCACTAAACTATTCCTCAGACCAAACTGAAAACAAAATGCAAATGAACTACTGCTGATCCTGATCTCATGCTGTTTCCCTCCTGCCTTTCACCATTTCCCCCCATTTTTCCTCTGAAAATTCTAACATGTTTTTAAAACATTATTAACCAATCTAGTAAGTACCAGCCTTTATATTTATATTTTTTCTCATTTCTGAGACTTTGTATTATGCTTTGATCATAA
Source organism: Falco naumanni (assembly GCF_017639655.2). Lineage (NCBI taxonomy): Eukaryota > Metazoa > Chordata > Aves > Falconiformes > Falconidae > Falco > Falco naumanni. The sequence continues at coordinate 6,168,346 of NC_054058.1, read as the reverse complement.
ATTCAGTGTCTTCTCTCCAATCACAAGGACTAGAAACTTATTTTACAAACGAAAAAACCAAAGATCTTGACATTATCTGTTTACTTCAAGAGTGGAATCTTTAAGAAAAACATCAGATATTATGACACCTTCAGTAAAATATCAACCACTGCCAGCAAAGTAAAACATTAATCTAGGTGCGCACATCCCGCTGGTTTTCACATCATGCATAAACACTGAAATTCCACAAAAAGAGCCTTGTAGTTGTGAGTTGCTCTGGAGAAAAGCTGGATACCATAAGATATCCATCATTTCACAAAGTAGTCAATCAACAAGTGCTTCCTGCTACATAGGAATGGACCTTAAAATGCCAAAACCTGGCTTTGGGGACACAGTGGGAAATACCGTATTTTACAGTTCCTGAAGAACTACAGATTTCTTCCACCAACCACCTGGGAACGGGAAAAACACATGTCTTGCAGCATGATGTTGCTTTCTGAAATTAAATCACAGCTGAAAGCTTGGATTAGTCCAGCTAAGAGAGGAAGAGAAATTCCTAGCTGTCAATACCAAAAGTGACTGCGTATGTTCCCCAAACTCAGAAGATGCTGTCAGCATCCAGTTCTTAGGCCATATGTTAGTCAGATGAACTAAATTGATCCATAAACCTAACCAGGAAGTTATCATGAAGGCTGAAACTGTGATGCATTGATTAAGAATCTGTTTTTCTCAATTAAAGACATAACTATTTCAGTTGAGTCACTCACACTCTCGGAACATACCCATCCTCAAATGATATTTAACACCATATACTAAGTATGTCAAGCATTCGTTCCATTAATAATACTTTGCACTTCTATTCTGCTTTTTATCCCAGGAACCCAAAGTATGTTCTGATGATTAATTAATCAATGCTACCACCATCTCTGCACTGGAAACAGCCGGATGGAGTTCACTCAGTGACCCTGGATGACAGCTGGAGATGTGATCCTCACTCTTCTTATCTCCTATCCCAAATCTGAACCAGAAGACAAATCATCGAGTAATAACACTGAGCGACAGTGGCTTTCTCAATTCACCAAGTACTGAACACAACGAAAATCAATTTGTCAGAGTAAGCAAAGATCACAAGCTTTGTCTTTACCAAACCGAAATATCAAAAATGAAAAAATGAGGGGGAAAAATAAAAAAGCACAACTTATAATTTCCTAAATTAACACCAGGTTTGCCAGGGTGACAGTATCTTATTCCACTACAAGATCATTAGGCAGGTTTGCAGTCTCCCTCCCGTACTATGCTTACAGGCAACATATGAGACCGCCCAAAGTAGAAGATTAACAGATTGGAGAACAAAATAAACAAACTGATCTTGCTAATTTTCACTCTCCAAGTTTGGTCCTAGGTGAAGTTTCATGAAAACTAAACCCTTCAGTGCTGATCGCCAACGAAATACAGGTTTCTGCTGAAAGTATCTATAGGTTGCTTTCTGGACAAGGTTTAAACAGGACTGGTGGTATTCAAAAGCTCCTCGGATTTCACCATCGAAGAACTCTTATCCTTTCAAGCCCCTCTAAATAAAGCACAAAACCCTGAAAGACTTCACTAAGTTCTGATTTGGTTTCTACTTAGGTAAAATACTTACTGAAGTCCGCGGGAGCTCTGCTGGAGTAAGGGCTGAGAAGAGAGTTTGTAAAAGACATTCTTCTTATTTTCATGCTAGAAAACAGCTGCAGAAAAATAGCAGTGCATGAAATGGAAGAAAAAGGTTCAGACTTCACAGTGTTGCTTCTAATAAGGATTACATCTTAAAAAAAGACTCAGCAGACTAGACAGATCATGTCCAATTAGTTGATATCTGACATGATATATAACCTTATGTTACCAGTTTAAAAGAAATCAGGCCATTTATGACACCTGTAGAATAGGACAAGATCAACACATCCTACACAATGTCCAGAATTATAATCCAACTGTTTAAAACATATGGTGTACACCTTGAGTAACTTCAGATAATACACATTTTCCCTTTGTACTCTGTAACAAACCGCAGATGTTTAATCCTGCCTTCTGTTATCCTGCACAGACTTCAGCTACACGGACATAAATTCTGTTTTTCACTTTTTTTTGGTATGTATTGCAATTAATGCAGAAGTTAAGTACAGCAATTCAACTTCTAGTAATTTTTTCTACAATTAGTAGGCATGGAGAAATGGCTATCTGGGAACCCAGGTTGTATTCCCACAACTCGGCAAACATGGTGAGGGAGCTTTTATGCTGTGTTGGGTGTATGAACAATTAAACTGTATGTCAATTATTCTTAACTGCCCATCACACCCCCATCATATGGTACAATTAGAATGAGCAGTTATAGGTAAAAAGCTTGGCCTATGGGCTCTTCTAAATTGCCAGAGGATCGCTGCTGTAATCAAATCAGCATTAATGAAATCAACTGGTCTAGATCTGGCCTCCCCTCTTTATGTGATACACCATTTTAATTGACTCGGGAACTTCCTCTAATAACAGCTATAAAAGGATTTCTCCTAAAGTACTATATGATAGGATTATCATTAATAAATCATACACGAGACGTGGTTACAAGTATGTAAAGTTTGGGGTTTAGGGCTCAAGGCATTTGATTAAGCACAGCTTTCAAGTGCCATCAGAAAAGCCCGAGGGCTTAAGCACATCTGGCCAGGGCTAACAGGGATGACTTACCACTTCTGGGGTACCTGTCTTTTAGGAAAAGCAGCTGAAGGCCAGGAGGTGCATCCTCCAGGACCTCACACAGTAACAAATCTCCATGTTTGAGCCCTCGCTGCCCAGGCAGCAGATGCATGTCGTCCCCTCTACCCGCGGCCTTCAGACCTCCTTATGCTCAGCACAAATGGAAGAAAATCAAATTCTTCTGTTTCTGGCTAAACACAAAAGAAGATAGTAACGGAAAACTCTGCTGACAGAACTCCACTTTATGCCCTCCATGTATTGGCTGAAGAAATCTCATATTCTAGCTCTGCAAATTAAACTGGCTGTAACACATGCAAAATTTCCTCTGACTGAGGGAAAATTTGGAATTCTAAGAAAGAACATCACTTTTATGTTTTATAAATACACCGGACTCAATCCTGACAGGAATTCACAAAGTCCTGACTGAACCAGTTGTGTTGGACCGCGTTTCCCCTGTCTCCTGAATTTTCCTTTCGAGATTATGACACTGGATTTTCCAGACTAGACCCGGAGCCTGCGCTATATTACACCAGCCCACACGCTTAACCCACTGATTTCAAATGTTTGCCCAGATGCTGCAGGATGGCGTTATTTGCTCTTGTTCTCACCTTCCATCTTCACACACTGCGAAAGCTGCTGGGAAGATGAGCTGACATGACTAGACTCCTCTCAAAAACCCAGAAATACCTCCCTGTAAAGCTCAGCCAGTGCGTTGTCAAATTTCTAAATTTGAATTTAAAAACACAAAGACTTAGCCGTATTTATTCAGGATCGCACAGAGACAGTAAATACTATTAGACAGGGGGTTTAAGATAAATAATATCATCTGCTGTCATCTTTGCTACTTTAAAAAAAGCAGCCCAACACTGGTAGAAGCGTTCAAACTGCAGCCCGTATTCTTACGACTCCACAGCTCCCTTTCATTTCACCCATACTTGCTTTTTTCACGGGCAGTGGCGGTACGTTTCGATGGCTGAATTTTCCCCAGTATGTCCATTAAGCACAAGACTTTTGGTTTAGAGCACTGAGAGATTTGGTAGTGCAACGCGCACCCACCAAGGAGACATGGATTTGGATTGAAAGCAACCTCGGGGACCTCGGTCAGCGGAGCACAGACATAATATAACCACACATTTATTGAAATGGGAGACTCCTCATGCGGAGTGCTATGGTTGAATTCTTGAGTGTTTTCCTTTCAGAGGCAGTATACTGTCTCCGAATTCAACAAGAAATCAAATTAGGACTCCCGGGCTCCATTTCTGGCCTGCCACTTACCCGTGATCAGATATTGGGCAAATCATTTAACATAAATAAGCTTCAGTTTACAGAGCTGAAATACTGCACATGGGTGTAGTAAGACTGATGAAAAGTACTATAACGGTATTATTAAAGTGCTTTCTCCTAGATTTTAAAAATTCCTTATCAAAGGTTCTCTTAACCCTCCTTGCTGCATTTTAAAGCCTACTCACTTTCTTAAGAATCTCCTTTTCAAAGGACAAATCTATTCCGATGTCGAAAGATTCCCTTGCAGACAACGGTACAAGATTTTAGAATAAGGCTACATAGGGTGCCAGTAGACAAAAACAATCAAGAAATTATTGCCTTCAAGCCCCAGCACAGGGCATAATACGCTAGGATCCCTTTACATGTCTTTATCTGACTTTAGCTTATAGTTCTGGGTATGTGTGAGAAAGGGCTGCTGTTCCCCTCTCATCTCAGCCCAGCCCCGCACGCCGTTCTGTTTCACTCGGTTTGGTCTGTGCGTGGGGTCTGTCAAGCAACTATTGGTTTGCGTAACTTTTTCAAAATTATCTTAAATTCAGTCTTTTAATGCACAAATTAATGTTCACCAAAACCCTGAGGATCAGATGCAGCAGATTAGAAGTACTAAGGGGAGTCAGGCTACATCAATTAATATTTAAGAGACACCAATAATTTCATATACAGCCAAATTTAGCAATAGCGTAAGGTACCCATGCTGAGATGAACAGACATATCCACTCGGTGCCGATTTTTACTCATAGTATATGTGAAACTAAAAAGAGCTCATAAAATGTAAATGCAAACCATTTAGGAGCTAATAAGAAGTCTCATCATTACAATTATGCGCCAAGTAAGAGAAGTCCATCTCCTCAGAACCTGCAAAGCTGCACAGCACTCCCATTTCATATACAGAAACATAAAGACGACTAACAGTTCTCAGAAAATTCCCTAATTTTGGTTACTCAGCTTGAGGCATCATGCACAGAGGAATCTCAAATAACTTTTAAACTGCTTACAGTCATCATCCAGACTTCCTTTACAGCCTATGAACAGAAGTCAGCCCTTATATGAGGGTCTATTTCCGATGCCTTTCCTTGCGCCGGGATGAATCACACCTCTAAGTGCCTAATATTCTCCAACTGACTGTAAAGGGATTCCAAATGAGGATGGAGGCACCTGCACCATATGCAACTAATGCCAGTGAGAAGGTCCTTTGACCCTGGTTTTCAGAAGCTCTGAGCATTTTTGGCATCTAATGAAATCCATAAACGCTATAAGTGCTTAGCCCTTACTTGAACCAAAGATGCATAAAAAGAAGCTTTCCAGAATTAAAGCACAATAATTGGGACATCATGTTGAGAATTCATTAACAGTTTGTTAATTCAAAATATTAACATCATAAGCACAGGGTAACAGCCTTGCGGTCTTTTTCTTCCCCCCTCCCCCCCCCCCCCCCCCCCCCAAGATGATGTCATCTCTCCAGCTACAAGTAATACCATATTCAGACTGGACATGAGAAAGTCTAACGTAGGATGCTCCACTAGAGACATCACCACTTGAACCACAATTGGAACTCTGGTGCTGCTCTACCAGGAAAAATTCCACTTAGCTCTTCTGCTGCAGTAGCACACACCATCCCTGCCTAGAGCAAAGGCATTCTTCAGCAAACAGGACTGTCACCCAGGGAGCTTCTACAGCTTTTGGGGAAGTTGCACAGTTGTCTCTCTTGCTCTTTGCAAGAATCTTTTTCCTCCTTTCCTCTTCAGTGAAAAAAGAAATCTGATTTTCACAGATGGAAAATTAAGACTTGCCAGGATGGTCAATGTACCCAACAGCCATTCAAACTGGTCTGATAAATGAAAGCATTTAAGTAGTTGCAACCAAAATAAGCAACAGAAGGTGGGAAAAGGAATGCAAAATTATGCCAGCTACTAGGGTACTGTTTATATTTTATCAATTGGAGCATCACAAAGTACACAGAACACAAACTACTACTAGCATTTTTGCATGCCTAATATCTGCGTACTACATCACCGGTATCTGTCATAATCGAAATTTGGAAAGAGTATAAATTAGCTTAATTTCTCCAATTGATGTGTCAGCATTGTCAACTGGTCATTCAAACCCCACTGCCAGGAAGATTGCTCAAAAACATAAAATAGCCGATCCTAATCACGATGCAATCATCACTTCAAAATGACTCCATTCCCTACAGGACGTCTCCATGTTTTCAGGTGGTGCATGTTAGAAACACCAGAGATGAAGTAAACAAGATTATATAAATTCACAGAATCATCCTTCTCTTTCACATGGTCACCCCAACCTCCAAGGGCCCAAGCAGCAAAGAAAAGGCTGCAAAGCAGTAGCGGACAGAAGGTCTTCATGGCTGTCCTTTCTTTCTCCTTCACTAAGTGACTTTTCAGGGACTTTCCTGCATGTTAAGCATCTTTTTTGCATTGCTTAATATTGTTATTAATAATTCATATTTTTGTCTTTCTCCTCTCACTCTGACAACTTTTATTTTTAATCAATGGGCATGTGTCAAATTGCTTTGTTATTTATTTATAATGTAAGCCGACAAAAGAATGGGATGTGTGGTATAAAGCTGAGAGAGTGTTTCTTTCCTACAGCTGATATCCTCAGTAATAACTATGTGTCTTGTTCTAATCAGTAGAGTCCAAAAAACTAATTTTGCCACAAATAATGGAGGACATATTCAGTAGATTTCTATAACTAGATGTCTCTCCTCTGTCCCCACGTTCATGCACTGAAATAAAACTTGGAAACGCAGGTTTGTTTGTATGCATGCACGTTGTCTTTGAGAAAGAAAAGGAGTGAACAAATGTGTTAATAACAATGTACCAAATCCTGATGCACTTATTCAGGCAACTGTATTAGTCAGATCAATGTGCTTGGTCCCCTAATATATCAGCAATTCTCACAAGCTGTTTGCAGCAGAAACCTGTACTGCTCTTGTCTGCTAACAAAACCCAAATGGAATCACTGACTTGCCCGAGACTAGAGAGGAATACAGTAGCATCTTGCCTCCTAAAGCTGGGAAAACAAACATTTCCTCATCGAACACCTGGAAACTAATCTATTGATTCCAACTGGCTTCCTCATTACATGGTTTGGGATTTGACTCTTACGCCCCTTTCACGCACACATATTTTACCTTGACTGCTACTTAAGAACTCATTTACTTACTCATGGAATTGGTTTTGTCATATAGTAGAAGCTGTTCAGTTCCAGCTGAATGAAATTCAATGTTGGGCCTGTCTTGATGTGTCCCAGGGCAGGAGGCAGCCCTGTCTGGACTCTGGGAATGGTTTGGTGGAGCTTAGGATTGTTTTCCACAGCATTGTTTGCCTGCTGGATGGGATGTTGTCACTGTACCTGGCCAGAGTGTAGTCATTGTAAAATAAAATATAACAAAAAAAGGATCAGACACTTTTTTTTTTTTTTTTTTTGGGGGGGGGGGGAGTGGGAATAACAAGGACACTGCACCACGCAACTTCTAATTCAAAGGAGGGCACAGACTGAGGTTGTCTACTTAGACTCCTTCTGTCTGAATAGCTCCTACTTCCCATTTTCCTATAGTCACCACCACATGTTGAGTGCTCAGTGGGGATGTATTTGAACTTATTTCAAAGCCTAGTGAGAGGGTCGGTGCAATAAAGTTATATCCCTTCACATCCTGTGCCAAGCACAACGTACTATCAGCAGACGGGTCCAGCAGTTACCTGCTACAGCTCTGAAAGCCAAGTGACACGGGACACCAAAAATCTCAAAGCAACCATATAGGCTGGCCAGTGAATTTCGGAAGGTATGTCAAAGAAAGTAAGGTAGAGGATTATGTTATTAGAGCATTACATCATTAGAGCTATGGTTTGAGGGAGGGGAGAATTTACTTTGATTTTCAGAATGAACTGCCATAGCCTACACATACACATTTGCTTTTATTTTCAAGTTAGCTGGTGTTTCATTCTGTTTTAATTAATCCACCATGGAAGGGAGAATAAAAATTGAAGCATTTTCTTTGATGTTATCCTAGCCTTAATGCTTTCTTTCAGTACCTTCTTCACCACACACATCATGCTGAGAATAAGCATGGCATTCAGAATGAGGATTGTTCTCTCCTGATTTATACAACTGAGGGATATAAAGAATGCAAATGTCGATTTCTTAGGAGTAAAGACCAGTTGGTAGCCAAATCTCCTCCATCTTAAGCCTGCTTTTGATAGTGTTATTAGAGAATCCAGACTCCAATATGGCTATAATTGAAGTGGAAAGCTCACATATTTCTGCCATGAACACCACCTGCAAGTGAATTTCCCCTCGTCTACAAATTAAGGGACCATTCAGATTCTGAGTGCCAGAGATACCTATGGACATGAACTATGGTTCTGAACAACTGGAAAACCAATAAAACCAGGATAACTCTTATCATAACTAACCCCATCATCAGCACATGCAGCACCTACACAGCCTGAGAACTGGAGAGCATTGCCCTTGCCCAGGGGGAGCTCCCAAGGGGTCCACAGCTGGAGACGCTGCTGGGGAACGAGCCTGTGATCTGCGACCTCCGAAGGCTAGAGCGTGCTCTCCTCACCTCACAATGAGCTTTTTATTTCTATTTGTCTTGCCGGTTAGGAATGGCACAAGCAAGCAGCAAGAGAAAAGCATTCTTGTCTAGCATACTCCACGGCCTTACGGATTTTAAAAGGCCAGAGGAAAATCCTCAGGATGCACAGATGAGCTGGGCTGCAAGACACTTTAAAAACTAAGCCATTTTGAAATAAGGCTGGTGTGCTGGAAAGCACCAGCTCTGCCTGGATATGAAATAATGCCTGTTTCTGTTCATTGTCTTCCCTTCTCAGGAACATAAAGGCAACGGTGGGTATGAGTTATTCAGTCATTGTGGTTTTTTTTTTTTTATTTGGTTGTTTGTTTTTTGTTTGTTTGTTTTAATATGAATCTGGTTTTATTTAGGGGTGAGATATTCACAATATGCAGTATCAGCCTATATTTCATCTTAAGTGTATGGTAAAGCCCATATTGATTTCCATGGACATAAAGTCATTGCTGACTTTTGAGAAGTCTACCCCACAAAAAAACCCAGAAATCTAAGATAATAATTTAGTGTCAGTATGTATCTGATGCTTACGGATGGTCCTGGCTTTTCTCACCATAAATTTTTCATTTCCTACCAGCTGGAGCTTCTGTTTTCTTCTTCTTTTATAATATGCTTGACTAACAGATGTAGTTACAGACCGAACTGATATAAAGGTACAGAAGTCTAGTGGAGGAAAGTAATTGCCACAGATATTACAGTTAACTGTTCAATGCATACTGGTACCTACATATTTATATAACTGCAATCTGCCAGTAACACAATGTGAATGCAGTTCAAAATATTGCCTGGTATATGTTCGGTCCAAAATCTGCTAGAGGTTTTTAAAAAAGGGGAGGTTTGCCCTAATGGAGAAGCGAGACTACCTAGGATTACTGATTGATGACTTGGGTCTTGGGGTGAGAGAGTCAAAATAATTGGATCATCTGAGATAAAACACTGTCTGCAAGAAAAAAAAAAAAAAAAAATCAGCTTGAACTGGAAGGACATACACGTGCTTCCAGGGACTACGGACCTTCTGATTTAAACAGCAAGGAAAAAGGTCAGGGCACGTGGTTTTTTCTTCCTCAATTGTCACTTTACTTGCTGCACGGCCTGCTTCATTTCTCTGTGTCTACATTTCCAAACCCTTAAGTAGGAAACGCTAACCATCCCCACCACCAACGCCCCGAGACGGTGTGGTGGATTTTGATCGAGCTGTTTTGCCCTTGCCTGGGGAGGCGGGCTTGCTGGGGATTAGGTATTGTTTACCAAAAACCTGCAGGTTTTCATGTAAAAAGTAATGGTATTACCGGTGATGTGAAACCAAAGGAAGTTTATCTTTTCATGTATTCACTTTCCAAAGTACTTACACCTACTCTACAAGCCTGCCTTATGCGGTATGTGCATTTTGAAATTAAGTATACGAAGAGGTAAGTCTCCTGATTACATTTACACCACAAGGCAAATTTAATCCTGCCTTATACACTGAGTAGACACTTTGACCTTCAAGAGATGCCAATCAAGACAGAATTTATCTCAGTACCTTTCTCTGCCAAAGTTTTCCACAGTCTTGCTCATGTGTTTTACAGTAATACTTTCTTTTTCCCTGTTCATTAACTATTAAAATAAAATATTCACATGACAGATTTTTGCCTCAGTTTTCCCACAGCAATCATATTTCCTCACCCAAGAGGATGTCAGGAAGCTTCATTAATTGTTTCTGAAACATTTACAACTTTTCATGGAAAAGGTAAAGCATCTGTCTCCTAAAGGAGAAAAATCATTTCCAAATGGATGAAGTATCTCAGGTCCCCTCTGAAGCACACATGAGTTTTTACTCTTCTCTCAGAGATAAAGAATTCAAGACACAGACATTACAATCAGTTTGTCAAGTTCACACTTATTATCCAAAGACCAGAACTTGTGCCTTTCTCCCCTCCAGTTCCAGTCTTTAATCTCAAAGCAATGCTTCTTTGTTAAAATACCTCTGGATACGGTGACGGACAAGATGGTATCTGGATTCAGCAAGTCATCCCACAAGTAACAGCATCAGTGGGGCTTGGCTTCCCCTGGATTTGGGTTCTCTTTCTGTATGACATCCCAGCCATGGGATGTATGACCCCCCCAGCCCTCCCAGCTATGACTGCCCTCTCTTGCTCTACTGCTGCTTCTTCCCTCCTTGCTCCTTGCTCCGGCCAGTGCTCACAGCACCGCCAGCTCCCTCCTTGCACCCAGCCAGAGCTCCGGAGCCAGAAGCACTGGTGCTTCTCCCAGTCTGGGAATGCGACTGACCCAGCGCAGCCCTCACATGGGTCTCTGGAGCGCACACCGCAGGCTCCTTCGCAGGGAAGGAGTAATTTCTGCTTCTGCCTCATTTCTGGTTTCAAAAAAAACCCACCAAAACAAACACCTGTAGGAATTCGTTCTCCTCGCAGCCTCTACCCTTCTGCCAACCTTGCTTAAAACTAGGTGGTTTCAAGCTAACAAGGGAGAAGAGTGGTCTCCTAGGACTGAGGCAACTTCTCATACCAGTAACTTACCGGTGTGAATGCCCCTGTCACCTTTACCCCTATTTTTCTGGATTCACAGACTGTTATCCGGAGTCACTGCAGGCCATGATGGTCAGCCCGTGTGAAATACAAAGTCCACTTACAGTACAAAGAAATCACCAGCTGGCAGCAGCTCACTTGAGCTGATCTGACATGAGAGTTGCTTTCTTTTTTATTATTATTTTTAAAATTATTTCTTAGAATTCCTTCTAAAAGCTGAATTGGAAGAACAGAAATGTCAATAATCCCTGTAAGATTTCTAAACAAAAAAACCTAAGCTGAAAGCATCAACAGTTGACGCATTTAGAGAGACATGCTAAAGAAAGAGAAACAAAAAGAAAAAAAATATCTTTGAACTTCAAAACCTATCACCAGGGATACCACCAGGGATGGCCACCACTAATTTAAAGAATGTATCGCCTCTTTCCAGAGGGTGCATTTATTTTCTTTCTGCGTATCAGGACTGTAGCAGTATTTCAACACCAGGTTAAACTATTAATACCTAAATGATAGGTTAGGAATGAACTCCAGAGGTACGCACTGAAAAAGTTCTCTGCTGCAAACGGAAAAGTGGGGATGGATGCTCAGAAGAGACTGGGGGTATCGCAGGAGCAGGGAAAGACAAAACATGTCAGAAAGCTACATCTTCAGGATGGGAAGCCAGGGGAGTTTCAGGAGGCTCTCAAGCCTCTGTTTGCTGAGAACTTGGATTGATGTACTAAAGCTCTGCAATAATCAACTCCAAAGAACATGCTCAGAGTGAGCTCCTCCAAAGGAATGATTAGCGCTGAGGTACAGACCTGAAAGCAAGAAGGCATCAGAGGAATACTGTTCTGCCTTCATGCAGTCTGAAGTCCTGCCTCCTACATGCCAACCAGACGAGCCCCATATGAAATAAAGATCTATTGGGTTTCACTTGTTCAGGCTGGGATTCCCACACCTGATTCCAGCCCTGCAGTCACCCACCTGCGCAGGGGATGGCTCCAGCTTCCCCCCATCCTGTGATCCCTCGCGCCAGGCACAGCTTGACAGCTCGTCCCCTGGCGTGCCAAGAACACTGCAACCATCGCCCAGGGCTGGGGAGGAGCTGTGCCCCTGTACTACAATACGACTGCGCTGCCCAAGTGTCCCCACTTTCAAAGCCCTTCCTTGCAGACGCCGCACGGGCTGTATCAGCCTAACACCGTGGGTCCCCTGCCTCCGTCGGGCTGGTCACACGCGGACTCCTTGGCTATCCTGGCTCACGACCTAAACAATGTATGTTCTCCTAACCCCTCTGCAATGTGACCCTGATGCACAGCTCTCATGTGCTGGCCCTGAGAGCAAAGAGTACATTTGGGGAGCCTTGGATTTATTTCAAAATAGATTAAGTCCTTTTCCAAAAGAAACAGGAACATAAAAGCCTTTGTAATGGAAACAGTGAGACATGGGTTTCAGACTGATCAAGCTGAAGCAGTCTTCAATGCAATCTTTTGTCACAAACGAGCAATATTTTCACTCCCCGCCCTGCAGCAGACCCCTATGATATATTTTATTTCCTTTGCAACTGGCATCAACTCATTTTCCAAAGTCAAATACATCTACCTTCCTTGCTTCTCTCTCTTGGGACTCTTTGAAAGAAAAGGAAAACATCAAGACTAGACTGTGTTGGGGGATTAAACATGTCAGGAGAGAAACAACAGAGAACACAATTATAGGCATGATACATAATACAAAATAAATTGGGGAAAAGGTGAGAAAAAGCAAAAGCATAGCCAAATCATCTGAGAGAGCTGCAGAGAGCATAAATCCCCCTATCATTTGCCCAATCACGATCGCTTGGTTTAGGATTCTGCTGTACTCCGTGTTTCACCACTGTCTATCATTCACAAACATAAAACCAATGCTGCTTTGAGCTACACCGCTTGATCATAAAAAGCCTTCCTACCCCCAAACCTGTCCTCCTGCCAGCATATAAATCCCAGGTAAATCTGCCACGCCGTATCACCCCCTCACAGCACTCAAGAGTTGCTGTGCCCAAGTACCTTTATCCATCTCACTTCCAGTATAATTTTTGAAGGACTGACTCACACCACCATGTCCTTTACTTCTAAGAGGACCGGATAATTTGCCCTTTGTAGAAGCACCCATTTTGTCTCACTTCCACTCTTCTTGGAATTTCACGAGGTCACATCAATTCTGTGTCACAGCAGAGTATGTGAACTGGTGTGAGGGGGGAAAATCATCACGGAAAGAACAAAAGTCTTTATCAAAGGACATTAGCACTGCCTTACATTTACATTTCAGATGTCATCACACCGTTGGACTCATTCTCTCTCTCTCTCTCACATGCCCCTATGTGGATGTGTTTGTGGCATTTCTCTGCACCTCCTGCATTATTTATACAATATTCTGAGTACAATCCTAAATGGATCCATTCTTCTGCTGCCCTTCAAAACTCCTGCGCTGTTATACCGAAACCTCCATCACTGACCACCTTTCATATCCAAGGTTAAAGAAGCTCTCTGGAACTTCTGTTGGTTTGAAATCTCTACTGCTTCGCAATGAAGAGATTGTATAGTAACCTGAGCGATGCTTTAAATATGCCGAAAAGAAGTAACACCTTTATAATGAAAAGGTGAGCCTTCTAGTGAGAGAGGTCACATCCTCGTAGTGATGTGCAAAGAAATGCTAAAGCCTCATTACTAGTCACAGCTATAGGGAGATCTCCTTCAGCTCAGCTGATAATTGTGTGGCACCAAAGGACCAGGACCACTAAGGCAATTTGTCTGAAAATAGAAACAGCAGAGCAATCTTTCCTCTAACGGTATCACATATTCACAGTTGGCTACAGTATTCTCCATGCTTAACTCTCCACCAAGACCCTACCTTTTAAACAAAAGCAGAAAAAAAAATAGTATCTCCCCATTATTTTATTTTCTCTCAACTGCGCAAAAGGTTTTCCACCTTATTTATCTTTTTCACCTTCACTTTTGAAAATGCTTTATAGCTCTTATGACTTGATTTTCCAATTGATTTTTATAAACTTTGTTCCAATCTGACGACTAATGGAAAAATGTTCTTACGGAAAAACTAAGAGTATGATGTACCAGATTCCATAACTCCTAGAACTTCTGCCTAAGATTACTGACCTAGAATACCTCCTTATTCCTGTACTCATCGATTTTAAAATGTGACTATGGTTATTATGAATTTGTTTTCTAATAGGACTAACCACACTGAAACATTTTCCTTGCAATCTAGAATTTAAAGGCTTTAATGTTTAATGCTTGGGCAGTAAGAGCCATGCTCATTATTTGCCCTTTTCTAATGTCTCACCACTAGCTAAAATTCTGATTAGTTATCCCCTTGGTTTCCTTTACCTTTATTTTGCCCTGAATAGGACACAGTTCTCCAGTACTCAGATCAGCAGGCTAGAAGTTAGGGTCTTTGTTTCTTCTACTTCCAGCAACGCAAGAAAGTAGTTTTGTAGCTGTGTTTTGACGCCTTGTATAAAACCTTCTAGAGAAAGGGTACACCACTTCAAAGTCCTCTGACATGCCAAGATGAAATATGCTTAAGAGCACCTACAACAACACAGCACTCCCAGGCTCTGCACTACGGCCCTGATTCGGTAAGCACACACCAGGGACGTGGCTCAAGCTTAAGATCACAAAATTAGGACCTAATAACTTTATTAGTACGGAAGCATTTATCTTCTCCCGCCGTTTTCATTCTGAATTGAGATTTACGGTCGTATGAACAAAAACCCGAATACACTGTGCCTGAAGTTATAAACAGCTCGCAGTATTACCCTGCATTGAACCTGTAAGATAGGGCAGATGCGACTAGAGAGAGGTAATGATAATGGTATGATTTTTTCTTTGCTAATGACCTACATGTGTTGTTTTGCTTGAGGTAATTCAACAATTCACACTTTCAGAAACACGTTTTGAGCTGCCTTGGTATCCAGCATTCCAACAGTAATAGACTTTTCCTTCCTTAGCTTTTCCCATCCAGGGTTCACAAGGAGCTGTAGGATACATTAGTTACTCCTCCGCTACTGTCCTGCCTTTGTGCGGGAAACAGACATAAAAAGAGTTTTGCAAATTACTCAGCTGGTCAATGGCCGTAATAGAATCCAGTGCAGGTCTCTGCACCTCCAGCAGCGTACTCAGCAGGAGCCGCACCCTCCAGCACTCCGCGTCAGCATGAAGCTTGCCTTGTTCTTAGCAATGGATGGCTACTTTCACCGCACAAATGCTGTCCCACAAATGCATCACCTACCATAAATATAATTTAAAAACATCTGTATTTGGACTCTTAAAGTCCATCTTTTCAATGTTTATCCTGTGTTTTTTTTTTTTTTCTGGTTTGTCTGGAAAACAGGAGTTCTTTGCAATGCAGAATCTGCACAGGGAGCTGCACCTGTTAACTCTGCAATACCTCAGGGCTCTCCAGTCAACCATCTGCTTTTCAAAATCTATTTGCTATCTCTTGGGCAACCAAGAAGGCATAAAGTATGTTTTACCACCTTAATGCTGAAAGTGATCATTTACACTAGAAAAATATACTAGGCCAGGCAGAACTTTTACTAAGAAAGAAAAATTCCTGGTGGAAAGCAGGGAGGGGCAAGAAGAGGAAGTAAAAGAAGGGAGGATGAAGCGAGAGGAGAGGAATGGGAATAAAACTCACTTGCTTCCAGCAAAAGTCAACTCGATATGCTCTACTTGGACCCGGGGGCTTCGTATTACATATTTCTATAACATGCCTCTATATATCTGCAGAAACAAAAAGATAAAATTTGACAATCTAAACTGAAAAAAGCTTTCTCCAGACATTTTAATGTGACTTCTGGTGTTGAATTAGTGCCTGAAAGATGCATCTTTTGAAAGCATGAAATATCGCAGCACCACCCGAGGAACAGTCCTGGCCTCTGCCTGTTTCTTCCAGTAAGAGTAGACCAATGGCTGATTCATACTTCCACTATATCACAATTGTGCTTTTGTTTGGCACCTTCTCATCTCTTTCAAGTCACTTGCAGATGGTCTAGAAGCCACAGAACAAACTGTACTTCCTTCCCATGTCAGCCATCCCCATCTTATGGAAACCTTCCAGTTCACTGCACACAAGGTACAAGGATCCATCTCCACAGATCTCTCTTTTGAATTAAAAAAAACAAACAACCCTTTCCATAGTATTCTGTAGTCAGCCTTTACCATAACCAGCAGTAAAGAAATAATTTGCACTGTTTCCATCTCTCAATGCACAGAAGTTCATGGAACCCAACTCTGGAAAAGGAAGCTGAGGGACATGGTGGGGACAGGGGGGTCCAAGGGAAATACTTTTGAGAATACTATAATGCAGTTACGTAAGTGGCTGTTATGCCATCACTTTGGATACTGCAGTCAACCCTGATCACCCTGTCTCAAATAGGATAGAGAAGAAACAAAAAGGGTTCAGAGAGTAAAAAGACTCATTACAGCCCTCAAGAGCTTTCCATGTGCGGAAAGTTTAGAAAAGCTTCAAACTGACAGAGAAAATGAAAAAGACTGAACGTACTGGAAATGATATAAATGTAACTGCACAGAGAAAATAAAATAAATCTGACCTCCCAAGAAAAGAGGCGACAGTCATTAAAACTAAAAGGCAGAACATTAAAACCAATAAAAGGATTATTATTTTTCATCCACATACTATATAATTAACTTGCAGTACTCTGTACCCAAGACATCAGAAGGGCCAAGTTTTTATGAGTTTAAAAAGGACTAATTATTGCCATAATAATAATAACAATAATAAAACCCATTATAATAATGATAAATATATTATAATTATAGAAATAATTAGCATAGCACTGAATAAATAGAATATCCACAATTACGGTACAACAAAGTTCAAGGACTGAAAACTGCCCATGTTTAAAGGCATAGGCCAACTTGAATTTGATATCTATTAAGGAGAAACTGCCCCTGTGGGGAAGGCTAAATCACCATTACTCTTTACGGGGAACTCAGCATTTATTGCTGAAGGACCTGACGCTGGGTTGTGTGATGTTTACTGTGCGGCTTTCTAGAGGGGTTTCTACAACGTGTAAATGCCCATCAGTCAACCCTACCTGATCAGGGTCTGTACGACCGAAATAAAATCCCTGTACAATCAAAGGAACGTCTGTGCTCTTGGGGGTATGTGCTAACTGCATTTATCTGTGAAAGGTGAGATTGTTTTGGCCGTTCCTTTTAATGAATGTGATGGTACCGAGAGCAGAAATGAAGAATGACGTTCTGTATGTTTGATTAAAAAAAAAACCAACCTGGCGATGTTACTGTTTTGTTATTTGATGAGTAAGATGTGAATAAGGGCCATATGTTAAGGCAGAGCATTCTTAAACCCCTATACACCTCTATGCCCTAACAGAATTTTTACTGTTAGAAAACAAAGTTTGCAAGTGGAATAAAAAATAAAACTTTCTGTGAATTTCAGCCAGCTCACCAAGGTCCAAAGGAGCCTCCTTTCTTACGGATTTCGGTCCACGTTTGGTCTCTGATGTGTAATTTTGGGTCTAATTGTGAGGCAGCCCCTCCCTCAGTGGGGTCACTGAAACAGCTTTTCCCCTTTAAACGGCTGCCTCCTTCCAAACAACGTATAGAAGCTGAGGTATCTTGGAGACTTTCCCACATCAAACTTGCCTGGAAGTGGTCACATTTGAAAAGGAAAGGACTAGGCGACAGGCAGGCGAACTGTCCACAGGCTCCGAGCGGGATCCCAGACATCCCGCATCCCTGGGGAGCCACACCTCGGGAAGCCCGAGGGATGCAGGCAGTGCTGAGTTGCTGCTCCGAGCACGTCCCTTCCCTGTGCACCTCACGGGCATCCCTGCGTGAAGCCAGGCTGCCTGGCCACGTAAGCACACGCGGGCACTGTGCTCCTGCCTCGCATTAAGCTGATGTGTAGCTTTTTAATTAGAGGCACCTCTATAAAAGCCGGAACCCATTTAAACTAAATAAAACTGGGCTGTATACTTTCTCCCACAAGCTTGTTTCACTTTCTTCTACATCGACACGTCTGTGCTGATAGAAAAGCATACACCGCAGCCCAAAAGACCATCTCCACTTCCCCAACTTTTAGACAACAAAGTATAGCTGTGAAACCAGAACAGCAGCTCTCTCAGGAACGGAAAAAAGCAGCAGTCCTGTAAACGACGGACGATCTAAAGCTTCGGAAGAAAATATGCAGTAACATGCACATTCTTACCTGCACAAGTCTGTACCATCAGCCTTTGAGAGCTTTTTTTTACATCTACTCTGTAACGATGCATTTTTTGAAAATGGTTCTAGTGCTCAGGAATGCCAAGAATTTAGGAAGAGAGCCACAGCTTAAGAGAGCAATTATTTGCCAGTAAATACTCAATTTGCTTGTCCTGTGATTTTTCTTCTCCTAACTCGCCCTCCCCGTAATCCGTCTCTTGCTGCGTCATGAGCACAAGAAGTCTTTTCTTCATAACATAACACTTCAGTTTGCTATTTTGTTAGCATTAATTAAGAATTCCCTCTACTGGTCATTTTCTATACTCTTACAAACAGCACCTTGAGCCCCGGACATTCGAAGGCAGTGAGTCAGTGTGTGGGATTCAGCCACCGTTTATAAACACCTTTGACCACATTCACCCAGTTTACAATATTCAGGACATCTCAGCTGAATTACTGCTTTGTGTCCAGTTTGTATTCAGATGGGGGCCATATGTTCCTTCATGTATTAGAGCAGAGCTCATTAGCACTGCTGCAGTCACGCCACAGCAAACATTTTTTTTTTTCCCCTATCTTGCCTCCATTTTAACCTGATTAAAAACATTTTCTCCAGGGTAGATTTCTGGAA
This sequence comes from Falco naumanni, assembly GCF_017639655.2. NCBI lineage: Eukaryota > Metazoa > Chordata > Aves > Falconiformes > Falconidae > Falco > Falco naumanni. The sequence continues at coordinate 6,149,362 of NC_054058.1, read as the reverse complement.
GGGAGCTGCTCAGATCAAAAGTACTGTTAAAATGGATACGTGTAAATTTAAAATTACTTTTAAAATTAAGTAGCTGCTTTTGCTGCAAAAGAACTGAGTTACTATCTGGGATTAAACTACTTACTAAAAGCACCTTCTAAAAACATGGAAAAGCCTTCACAAAAACTCTGTTGCAGTAACCACAAGAGCTAAAGATTCAGTGAGCACACAGACCTAGGGGAAAAAAAATATCAGTATATGAGCTCTCTTGTAAGGATTTAGGCACATAACCTATTTTTAAAAAAACGTACCTATGTATGCATCTGTGCAGGCAGCATCATACAACTAGATTAACACCTTGCAATAATGGGGAGAGTAGGTGTAGTTAGAAATCTGGATGTGCAAATTGTATTTCCTAGGAAATATTGTGTAGGCAAGTTCCATTCTGCTCAATCTACCGCAGGCAGAGAAATACTGTATTTGGTAAAAATTAATAAAATACAGGAGGAGTGACTTGAATCACCCACATTAATTGCTAAATGAAAATCTACATTCTGAAATACAAAATAAGAACACCTTTTTAGGGAACAGAAGAAGAAAAATGGCCCACCTGGGGATGAATGGTATGACAAGGAATCCATGTAAATCCATTTTGGGATAGAAATGCATCGTCTGTCAAAACCAGTTTGGGTCTGGCTACTTCTTACATGAGTGAAAACAACTTGTGGCCCCAAAATTGAAAATTTACATCCCATCATGGACACTTCACTACATTTAGAAGGACTGTGTGCATTTCGTATGACGCAGCGATATTGTAGAAAAACATGGGATTTCCACAAATTCAAACCACAGGACGATAAAATGCAATAATAATTCCTCACACACAGATATGCATTCTAAAATACCATGTTCTGAGCACAAACGGCACCAGGGGCATCAAACATCCCCAATAAAACACATTCATGTTATGTATATCCCATGTATCAGCTGTTAAAAATCAGACAAGTTAGAAACATGCCTAAAAAAACCCAGTTATCTTTGGGATTCTTGTGCATATGTATTTTACGGTGCTACACGCCCAAATGGATTGGTAGTTCATATTAGAAATTATTTAACTTTCCTCCCAACGCCTTTCAAACAGGAGAACTTCCCAGTGCCCGGGTTGGGTCCGTCCCGTGCCCTTTGATGTAAACAACAGTTACCACGGCGGGTTTCAAGACGACCGCAGTAGACCTGTTCTCCAACGGCCGTTTGTGAAGGGAAGTCTTTGGAAAAACACTAAACTTCAGTATAAACAGTTACATACTAATCGTATGTAAGACAAATTAATTGTTTTCCCTTAGGCTTTGACTTAAAGTGACATAAACAAAGCATTTCAGAATTAAATCTGACTATTGTCTAGTACACGTTATGTATAAATTAAGAAAAGGGTAGAAAGGAGTAGATCAGTCTTAGAAGGTACTTTCAGGTCAAATTTTCAGTATTTAGAGGAGAATCTGAAAATGAAACTTTAAATCAACTTTAAACAAAATTAGAGCAAATTAAAGAAAATGAAAGTGACAAGTGTAATTCTGCTGTCGTAATTCTGCTTGGAAGTGAAAAATAAACAGTATCAACAAAAATAATCTTAATAAACAACTGTAAGCAAGCAGAGTTTGTTGTAATATTCTGTAATAAATAATTCTTTCTGAAAAAAAAAGGATAAGGGCTGCTGCTTTTTTTGTTGTCTTAAATTACATACTTTCACATTAATACACTAATTTCTCTTTGCACAGCAGAGCTTTTGAAAGAAAAGCTGACACACTTAATAGGAACAACTGGGTTAAATGGGAATTTACTGGATAAAGTCAGAACATAACAAATTCTTACTTATCCAGTGTACTTAATGTAAAATTATACTCTTCTCAACAGGGACTGCATGGTAAAAGGGATATCTGGTTTGTTTAGGAGGTGCCTCCATCAACTGGATTTTTTTATATTTTTTTTTTTTTTTTTTTAACGCTCTAAGCAATCAGCTAGTAGAGCCAGACATTGTCCTCAGGTAACCTCACGCAGCTGCCTCCAGTGCAAAACGCTGTCACTTCTCAGACTTCAGACGCCGTGATCCGCTTCCTTCCTTCACGCTGGTCCCCAAGGGACGCCAGCCAAGCGCCCTCGTCCCTCCTCTCCGCGCAGCCCGGGGAGGGAGCGCTCACGTGGCACGATGCTTGAGCAGCGGGGCTGAACGCGGCCCTGCGTCCTGACGCATGCGTGCCGGCAGGAATCCCTTCCAAATCCAGCTGACAGGAAACCCGGTATGTGGTCACGCGAACTTTTTAACCTCCCACTTGTTTTCTCCCCGCTTGCAGCACCTATTTGCTTTCGCTTTCAAAGGTATTTTTATTTTCTGAAGCCAGACAGGCATTCTGGGGGGATATTTCTAGCAGGAAAAATCTCTCTCAAAACAAGCTGGTGCTTTTTTTCTGTGTCACAAAGGCTCCCGGTGCTAACAACTCCATCCCATCTCCCCAGTCAATCCAGCCTCAGTGTTACCTGTGTAACACGTACCACCACCACTACGCACTAGCTACAGCTGAGCATCTTTAGCTACTCACAAATGAATAAAGCAGGACTCCAAACAATAAAGAAAACATGAATTTTAAGGACAAGAGAAAAAAAAACAACAAACAAACCACCAGCAAATTAAGCCCACTGTTACCTACGTGAACCAAGTAACATAAAAGATTCAACTGGTCCAGAACAGTTAAAAATTCAGCTGCTCAACATTATGTCTTTATCCAGGTAAATCCCTACTGAAATCAACAGCCAAGCTTCTGGTCAGTAACACTGACACAAACCTGAGCCCCTACTACTAAACCCGATACCGCTAACACCGGTTTACCCAGCTGTGAGGGTGCCCCAGACCCGACCCAAGGCAGCGATGCCCTAGGGAAGGCTGCCCAGGTGACCAGTAAGAAACAGCTTGCTATGGGAAGCTGCCTCCTGGCAGGCACCAAGGTCCCCTGCCGCCCAGCACAGCTCTGGATAAGGCCCTCGGAGGCGATACACACCCTTGCTGTTTCCCATTAGCAGTATTAGGAAGCTACAGAGATACACAATGACGTGTGTTGCAGTCCAAGCATGGCACGTGAACTTTTTATCTTGCTCTCTAATCCAAAATGATTTTGCCACTGAATAAATCTTATAATCCGTTTCCTGTACGCATTCAACAATAGATTGTTCCACAACACAACAACGTGATATAACTTCGGGCAGGCACGGAGGTGTAGTTTGCATGAGCTAAGTGACAAGGGAATTGAGGGCATCAGTGAAGAGGTTGCATTCGTGAATGGTTCATTTCCAAACAGTGGTGGCTACAAGGGCATTGCATTCGCTTGGCTGGTTTCTGATGGGGTTTCCTGCCTACCTCTGCTGAAAGTTGCTTAAAGTTGCTGAAGAAAAGCTGGCCAGGTATTTTGATGGAAGATTCATTCAGAAGAGACTTAAATAGTCCAGGTGCTAAGCAGTCATCACTGCTGTACAGTTCCAGTCTCTACTATTTCTCATTTTTTTGTTTGTTTTAGACATCTCCATTTAAGAGTTCACACAGCACACTTATTTCCAGCTCAGACTAAAAAACCCACCAGGAAAAATACTGTAATACTTTATCCTATCAGACTAGTAACGCACAGCTTATGTGCCACTTACATCAGAACTGCTTTCTCCCAGTGAATGGTGGATAAAACTGTTCTAGGCTGCAGCCGATGGAACTGGAAACTTAGTCTTCCTCTTTGTATCTGAGGCACATACCATCAGCCTATGTGAATAAGGCTACAGCAAAAAATTTAAAAAGAAGGGCATCACACACACTAGCATTTGCATCATCATGCATCATCATTTGCATCATGAATCACAGAAAAATTGCTACACTGCAGCGCTAAAACAACCGCTTTCACCCTGCAGAAGGGATCAACAACTCCAAAGTAAGGAGCCACGCTGGACCAGTTCACTCACAGCATCCTACCGGGGGGGGCAAAGTGTGCAGGAGGCTCCTCCGGGACGCCAGCCCCGCTCAGCAGGGAGGGAGACGGGGACATTCCCCGCAGCAGCTGCGGATGAGGTGTGCTCAGGAGGGCCCGCCGTGATCGCCCTGAAGCTCAGGTGCCTTCCCGGTGGATCTCCAGGACCACGTGCCAGGAGGTAAATGTGGTGCAAGCTGGGCACCTGGCCCACACGGGCGTTTTGCAGGGCTCGCTATCAGCTTCAGAGTGCAGGTTTATCTTCAAAGGACCTCTGCCCCATGGAAATGGCATCCCCTTCCTTTTACAGCCGGGGAACAGGTTTATTATTGACTTTTCCAAGGTTACTGAGCCAGGGTGGAGAAGAGAAGCTGGATCTCTCCTGGTCTGCTGATCAGAGCCTCGCAAAACCCAAGCAATCCTCCCTCCAGCTTCAAGGCCACGATGTCTGTGGTTTAGTATTTTCACAGGGGGCATAATCTGGGCAAAAGCGAGGATATGCGAGACTGAAAGAAACCCTCGTTTGATCTTTGCGGAAACTTTAGCGCTGAATAACCTTGAGGCAATAAGAATAATGAAAAACATGATTTTTACTGGCAAGTTTAACACACGAGGTTTGAAGGTCATCAAAGAGTTTTTGTCTCCAAAGTGAGAACTGGTATTTTTACACCATACTTCCAGCACCGTGGCTTTAAATTATCTCTGTAAAGATGGATACAAGTGGTTTGTTTACCAGGTTAGGAATTAAGAAAAAAAACGACCCAGACTTAAAACTTACCTTGGCTTAATTACTCTTAACATTTTATTCATTTAATCAGAGGGAAGAAAAAGAAATTAGTTTGACTTTTTTTGACAACAAAGTCAAACCAACTGGAAAATTCACCTCCTACAAGAAATGTTCAAAGGGAAAACTTTGGATAGGAATAAGTTAGTGAAATGTTTTCAGCTGCAGACACAACTGTGTTGTAATGAAATCTTATATTCTCTTTGACCCGCTACCTCTCCTTCCCTCCAAAAGACAGGGAAATCTGTCGGATTTGAGCATTGGTTTTGATCAACTCCTTTCCCATAGGAAGGGGCACTACGTGGGATACAGACATATAAAATCACATGCCTGTGAATTTACTTTGTGGACTAACCGCACACAAATAAAACATGAAAAGTTACGTTAAGGTTAGAGAGTATGTCTATTTTTTCAACTTTTTTTCCCCCCTCTTCCTTCCTTAATACGTGTTGTTAAGGCAGCTAAGTACTCTCACAGAAATAAGGATTACTGGAGATAACTGTAAGTTTCTTTCCAATTGTACGAGAAGTCAGCAGCAATGCCGGGAACGACCGGAGCTGCAAGGTCCTCATTCCACACCTCCCTGGCTCTTTTCTGGGGCCCCACTGGTTTTTCTGTAGCCACTGGGAAACATGGGAAACAGTGATTTTTATATCTAGAGATCAAAGGCGCAGAAGCTGTTCTCTGAGGACACGAAGTCCTAACACAAGCTAAAACTAAACGCTCCTAAGTTGTTCACTGTAGGGAACTTGGAAAAGGGACTTTGTTTTGCACCATTTCTAGTGCTCTGCAATCAAAAGATCTCAGGGAATGCAGAAAGACATACACATAAGATTATGTTTGGGAGAACTGTTTGGGGCCTCATCATAACATGGTATTATATATAAAAGTATTAAAGTAGACATAGATGATATTTCATAACAAGCTTCCAGTTTTATTTGGTTCTACTTAATCACGCATTTTACTGCGGCCAACGGCATTCTCTCTGGTCTCTTAGACAGTGGGTTTCATGCATTCTTGCATATATTTGAACTTTTGGTCATTTTCCAAACATTCACTGCTAGTATCCTAGGCAGCCATCACTGGGTAGCGATATGGGTCATTCTAGTTCAGAATAAAAAGGAGATGAGTGTGACTGATCCTTTCTCTCAAGGCCAAATCTCATAACAAATCATCTGGAGAACTGCCAACAACTTCAATAAGACCAGAAATTGTCCCTACTGTTATCTAAAAAACTTCATCTGCCTTATGAGAAAACCAGGGTGCAAATTCTCTAGCCAGACTAGATTCATTCTCCTACAGACTCAGAAAAGGAAAAACAGACAAAAGAGCAAAGGGAGGGACAGCAGTGTTTACTGATGCTTGTATGTTATTGCTCATCAAAGTCCAAAATAGATGGAGAGAAAGCAGGGGAACGTGAGCAGTGTTGCATCGGTTCTTTCTGAGCAAAAGTTTGGGGGTTTTTTTTGTAGTACAATTAGGAATACGTTTTATTATATAAATAATATATATAATACACATTAGAATAATATAGAGATATAGTACAGAGTTGTTCTTGTCTTAATCCTTTAGACTTTGTTCCCAGCGGAGTGAATGGAAGAAGATAAAGCTGGAATATAAAATACTGAAGTTTCTTTTTGTCAGAAAACTAAAGGACAAGGGAGAAAGACCTGTGCTTTTGTCCCTTTTTTTTTAATTTCATGCTACGGAAAAATGGCAGTATGTCTATATGAGCATGCATGTATGTATGTTGGATTTACTGGAATGGCAAGGAAGAAAATGAGTCAATCTCAAAATAAGCCAAGAATCTGGGACTTGAATTCTCTGACTTCAATAGTGTTGCAGGAACTTGGAATGGGACAGATACTGGCATATTGCGTCTTGCTGTGAATGAGAGCTCAACTCTACAGCTTTACAGCATCTCTGTTCCTGAACAGCAAAACGCGCCGCTCCTGAGGCACATCTGAAGACCTGGGACGTGACCAGCTATTCCTGACCTCTCCCTTTCCAATGTGCAGCGTCACCCCCTTAGATGCCTGGCCTGCTACTGACCTGAACTTTCATAATAGGCTCAAGTTGACAAATCACTTTGAAATGAGATCAACACAGATACACAGCTCATGCTACGACACAGACAGAAAGGAATTTTCAAAAGCTGGTGAGCACAGGAGATAAGCAGGAGTAGCATACATAAGGGGAGCTATGTGTTTGGCTACCATCTTCAAGTACTGCATCACGTTATCAAAGCATCTTTTTTATCTCTCTTTTCATAATAGCCTATAAAATTTTGGTTTGTTTTTTGTTTTGGGTGGTAGTTTTTTGGTGAGTTTTTGTTGTTTTTTAAATTAATCCTATACTTTCAGTTCTATTAGGCAGCTACCTCTAAGCCAAAGGACAAAGGCAGATGGAAGGTGACAAGAGTTTGAAAGGACTATTGAGAACTAAAGAATTTCATTCTTCAGCTTTGGATCCCATAAGCAGCCCTTTCAGCAAAGCTACCTCGTCTCATTGCTCTTTACGTTAAGGAGTAAATACTTAAAGCGATAATTTAACCACAGAATGTTTGTGTTAAACAGGGGCCTCCTGCTCTCTAGTTTCTATAATTTACAACAAAGAGTTTATTAAACACAACTCTTTCTGTCTGACATTCAAATCCATCTCTGCAACACACTCTCCTCTGGATTTGTGCCACTGAACGAAATGCTTCAGAAAAACAAAATAAACCAAAACCCTGCTGTGGAAACAGGACAAATCTAGTTTCACATCCCCTGCAGAGAGAGAAACAAGACGGAAGTAAAAAGCACCAAATGGAGCTCATAAAGCTTCACTCTGATCTCAGCCTCCACATTCTGGCAGAAAGCACTACCTAAGAGATGTGCTCTGCTTCAAGTGAGAACAGCCTCTGATTGCACCACCAGCACGAAAATATATTGTCTGTGAACAATTATCCTGAACAAAGTCTGAATAAGGGAAATCTGACTACAGAATAAGGGGAAATGTGGTGGGAGGCAGGCGCATTGCCCCCCTCCCTTGCCATGGCTGTATCTTGCACGCCAGCCATCTGTAGTAGCTGTGACTGTGGTCCACGGGCTCCACTGAGCCGCCGTTCCACCACCGGCACCGAGGTGAGGTGGCGGTTGTCCTGCCCATCAGAAACTATCCACCACAGGAGGGTAGTAATTTGGGTCCTGTACCAGTTTCTCACTTTAGGTGCATTTTATCACAGGTAGCTGCTCCTATTCCTTATTCCATACAGCAGCACATCAGTGGAAGGATACCCATTCTAACCCACAGGTGCCATGTGGAGTTAACGGGGCTAGCATCAAAATTCACTAGCTCTTAAAACCAAAAATAACTGCTTTGTTTGGAAGTTGCTGCCCGAAATAGGCACAGACTCTGAACCTTTTGAACCCAACACGACATACCTAGAAAGAGAAGGATGCACACCTGGGTACACTCTGCCTACATTCCTGGATGCTGGGCATCTCCTCTTTAGTTACACCTTTGAGGACAATCAGCAACTCAGAAAACTTGTGTTGGGACAGGAATCTGTTTTGTGTTTTTTCCTTTTACCCAGCATCCTCATGCAGTTTGGTACATATACATGCGGATGGTAAAGGAATGAAAAACCACACAGCCAGATACAGGGAGGCCACCTGGTGATCAACCAAGCTCTTATCTTGCCTGTACTCTTAAATTCAGGTAGGAATCAGCTTTTTCTGCAAAAGAGCACAGCAGAGTGTTTTGCCCAAATACAGGAGATTCCGTAACACAACACATTGCTGACAGCTTTCATGTGACCCCCAGATAATCACATTACTTCTGGAACTTCAAGTTTGGTTTATTAGTGTACTGGGCACTCTTGTCTATATTCCTCATCGGGGATTTACAGCAAGAACATCTTCAAATCCTGTGCCACAGGATGGTCCCTGTTTTAGACATTAGTCCTTTATTCCATTTGAACGACAATGTTCTGACGTGGTTGAGGGTTTTTTTCTGTTGTTGTTTGTTAATTAATTCATTTGAGACTATTCTAAATTTAAGAATTTTCATTTTAATACATTTTTGTGTGTGGGTATATTAGTCACTTTTAAAGTTGCGTACAACTGTCACTGATTTAAAGTCTTTGTTAACGTACATATACAAATCTGTCTGTATTATGTATGCACGTATATGTATGTGAGTGTTTTATGAACGTATATATCAAAAAAACAAACCAAAACCCCTTTCCAGCTGCATCTTCCTCCCTCCTCCCTTCTCCATTCTGAGCAGGTTCCTGCTATCAACTGATGGAGTGTGCTCACTCTACACCTAGAGCTATAATTATTTTGCTTTAATTTTACAAAACCTTTTGTTCCATTCCCACGAGCCCACCTGATCCTTATATTACACTTGCTCTATTAAAACACTCATGCAGAACAAAGCACAGTTGTACTGATTCATAAGTAACTCACACCCCCTCCCCCTTCTCTTTTTCTTCCTACTAGGCTCATACATCTTACTGCAGTTTCACGACACCATCCCTGATGCCAGTCCATGGTCCCATTTTTGCCTTCCCCCCGCTCCTTCTTTCTTTTAAACCATTATTTTTATGTGCTTAGGGTCCAATTACACTATTGTGTGCTGTTGTTTTGAATTGCTGTTGTTCTCATTCATTTTATGTTCTGCTCTTTGGCACGATAACAGATATAGTGCAGAGGGTGTTATGGAATTTATTTGTTGTAATCAGACTCTAGGATTGTTGTTTATTATTATTATTCATAGAGTACCAGCACTAAGGCTAGCCCTACGTTTTTTCCAAGGCGAGCAGAGGACCACGTGGCGAGCAGTCCCTGACCCCACCTGCAGTAGCTTAGGTCAAGGTGATGACTATCACTTGGGCATGGTCCCCATGAACCGCCAGGCTTTACAGAAGACCGAACACACCGACACCTGTAACAGGATCTTCACAGAGGCACCGGGAATTTCAGATTTAAAAAAAACCCCAAACCCCACCAACCCACCTCTCATCAATTATTGCTGAAAAATGGAAGGACAGAGCACGGCTCACCAGCAAAGATGGGAACAGTAGAAGGGCTGCATCATCTATTTGTCCTGTACAACTTCCTTGAGCTGAGGCAGCCTTCATCTTCTGGCTTATAAAGCACCAAGCATATTGTTAAGACTAAGTAGCAGATAAATAATAATCAGCCAGAACAGCGAGCAGTGGGTGCGTATGGAGAAAGCGCAAATAAGAGCAAATAAAACGGAGCCATCCGTAGCCGTCTTCTCAAGCTGGGGAGCAGGACGTTTCGCAGTGCCCCGAGCACTGCAGGCGGTGGGCGAGGACAGACCAGGTGAAGGTGTGAGAGAAGGCAAGAAGGGGAAGGAAACTGGAGTCTGCCCATGTTTTTCTGGGCGACGCGTAACAATGGTGCACACCAATGATTTCTAGCAACGAACGAGAATAACAGGGAAAAAGGAGAATGTGGCAAGGCACAGAACAAACACGACTCTAAGGGCTACAAACGAAAGTTGCAATTTCCCAAAGAATACCCGTTTTGCACATTTTATGTAGCATGTCAAATCTATCAGATTTTCTCTTATTAAATCATCATTCTACAGCAACAATCATTCTCTCAATCAATCCCCCGTGTTAACAACTCTTAGTAATGACTAACTTGGCAGGAACTGATGTTTACCTATATTTTAAAGTCCTGAGCACTGTTCTCTATTTTTTAGATATTAAATTTCCTTTACATTTTCTCTCTTATTTTGTAACCTGTTTTTAAAGGATGGATGCATTCAATTGGAAAATAAAGTTTTGTAGCACACACACACACACAGATTATGTTAGCTCAGGAAATTGGCAGTGGGATAAGAACAAAACCATTCACCTTCTGATTGCTGATTCAGATCTAGCCCAAGTGAGATAGTCACAGAAGCTATAAACCTCCCATGGTGGCTTTGTGATTTGAGATTATTTTTTATGAATCTCAATCCACTTTGAGGCCAAGAACCAGAATCACAAATCCACTCCCTGAATGAGCATTAACCGACATCGCTGCACACATGAACAGAGGAGGTGCCAAAAAGCAAACTGGTCCTGGAGACAGACTTCCCACCTTATCCTGGAACTGATCATTAAAAAACCAGGGTGGGTTCACACAAGTGTGGAGCGCAAGGAAACACGTATATATCCCATCTACTACACAGAGAACAAGCCAACTCACCTGTGGTCACAAGCAGCTAGGAGCTGCAGCATTTACCTGACGTGGGAACTGGTTCTCCAAGACTTGAGCAGTCCTAACCTTCCCTAAAACCGAAAAGGTCTCTTATGGTGTGCTCCTGTATCACTTCAGAGCTGAGAAACAGGGAGGGTAGGAAGAGAGCAGAACAAAGCCAAGGTTTTCCATCGTCACTCCCGGGGAGGCAGCAGCAAGCCTATGCACTCCTCATCCCTTAAAATCCAAAGGCCCACAGAGCAGCTGCAGGCTTTGGTCATTCCTTGGTCCTTATTGGCTTCACTTTTCCTGCCTAGGTAGGAGGAACAAACGAGGCGTTTAATTTTGCAGAAGACCAAATCTGAGGAGGGCTCGGTGGCACTTTTTATTTTATTTGGAACACGACTGATTAACAAAGCCATTAGCAAAGCTATTTCACTAAACAAACATCCTATAGCATAAACAAAATAGTGATGCTCAGGCATATTTCCCATGGCTCTCTCTTTTAGGAAGCATGAATCATTAAAATCACTTGGGAATTAGCTACTCCAGCTTCTTTCCTCAGATACATTTGCTAACCTGAGGCAGGTAAAGGTCTCAGGACCCAAGAGCAGAATTAAGTTTTTCCACTCTCTGTGCTAAATTGCAGCCAATACAAATTCCACCTTCAGATATGCACTTCAGTGCTTCGTTGTTACGTTTCGTTTCACACTTGTGATCTTTATTCCTCAGAAACAGGAAAAATGCACAGCTGACGAGCCACGTTTGCATGCAACTTGAAATTGTTCCTTCAGTGGCTGTTGCTTGGACGTGCACTTGACTATTCAAAGGCAAGTGAGGTGAGAAATGGAGCTGCATTTTAAATGGCCAAGTACTCCTAATTTTACACGGGGATTTTTGAAAGCAAGTAGTTCTCTTCACAGTTTTCAGAGACACCACTGGAAATATACACGTACACAACAAGAAAAAGTTGGCGGGAAGCTCAGACATTTCCCCCTTCCTTTGCTCTTCATTATTTCTTTCTTCTTTTCCCTTTTTGTTAATAAAAGGGAAGATGCTTATGAATGAAAAATGAACAAGCATAGGTTTGATGGTCTCTGTCCAAAATAAAAGCTTTAAGAAGGGGTAGCCTTAAAAGTTGTAAAGGATACTTGTAAATACATACACACATGTAAATGCTTTTTATCACAGCAAGTTCCAGTAAAATGTGTAAAAAATTCTAAATTTAGCTAAGGAGATAGTAGTACAGTTAAGTTCAGCTGATAAACTGGAAGAAGCAGACAAACAATAGCTAGTAAAACTATTAAGAATTTTTTGGGGGGAATCATATTTTATATGAATTTAAACTTAGGATCTGACACAGAGAATGATGACTTAATTTAGGAGTTTTAAGGTTAAAAATGCTGATGCACCGGGGCACTTCTCACATTGATGTGATGTGATTGTCACAGTCTGATCAGTGCATCCGGATGCTTAGGATTCTTGGTCTCTGTGGAAGCTCAGATCCTTCCTCGGAGCTGGTTTAGCTTGGTAAGTGACACGCTGGGCTTGCAAGCACTGGCATTGAGCCATCTTCAGCGACTACACGCACATTGGAATCAGATCATCGTTTTAGGTACCGAGTGACCACAAGCTGAGAGTCTTTGCCAAGACTCAGAGGATGCAGATATTTACCATGACATTCCCACGACAAGGTGTTCACCAGTATGGACAGTAACACACCAGTGGGGGGGGGAAAAAAAAAAACCACCAAAAAAACCAAACAACCCTCTTCAGAAATTTCCTACAGGAGAAAGTCTCAGATGAAGAAAGAGTAGCCAAAGTGAAGATGTCATCACATACACTTACTAGATTTGGCCTTGACATGGTATCTGAACCTAGAGCAAGATTTGAATTTTGCAATTAGCTTTACATGTCCCAATTAGTTTCTCAAGCTGCACAGAAAGCCGAGGAAGTTCACTTTAGGCATATAAAAGGAGATAATAGTAAACTTTTGAAGGAACATTATAGGGAATAATTGTGCTCTGGAGGATTTATTTATTTACTAATGCAAACAGTACACACTGAGATAACATCTGGCAATGTTTATTACAATGAAATCCAATCAATACTTCTGTCTACTGCAGTATCTGTCCACAAAATAGTCATTCCGCCTGGCACCCACAAGCAATACTCATCTGTCTATCATAGTAGCCTTCGTCAGCAAAAAGGGAGGTTGTCACCTTAATCCTTCTATTTGAGACCCAAGAGAAGACAATGAATTACATGTACCCAGACACAAGAACAATGTGGAAAATTGAAGAGAAATTTAGAGAGAGATGCAGCTTGTAGCATGCATTGCAAAGAGCACACAATTCATCGCTACAGGATCTCAAAATGCAACAGATCCCAGATCTTTTTTCTCGTGCCTCAAGGAGTTTAAACTTAGGATGATCCATTAGTTTTGCTGCTGAGCTACCAGGCCTTTTGTGGCATTTTAGAGGTACAACTAAAGACAGAAATTTTGATTTCTCATTTCCTTTAAGTCAGAATTCAGAAAGAAGTTACACTGAACCTTCCTACATAATTAAAAAGCCAAAAATACATTTGTTTTGAAAATTCTGTGAATTAGAATTTCCAAGTAAGCCCCTCCATCTTTTCTATTTCTATATTCACATTATTGCATGTCACTGTAGAAAAACTAGCAGTGTTCTGCGCAACGAAAAATGTCACCAAGCATTAGCTTAGTGCTTACCGAGCCTTCACCTTCCTTAAACCTAAGTGTCTCTTGCAGTCTAAAAAACTGATTGATGTGCAGTGAGACATGCATTATTACTTAAGATATCATGAAATTAGGCAAAAAATAACAAAAACACACAAGCCAAAATCAATTAGTATTTTTCCTCCCTACTCTTAAAACTGCTATAGTTTTTGTTGAAACAGTCATTTCCAGAGAAAAATTATTAATCTCATTAATGTGACTATATGCAGAATAAATGTATATTTGCCCCTATTTAATTATACATTTTGCTGGCTCACTGTTCAAGGCATTTCTATTTGTAGAGGACCTAGAGGTAAAATAAGACCTTCTGTGCCACACCAAGTCCCGAGGAATGAGCTATGTTCCGAAATTACCGTGGTGATGCGTTACCTTTTTCCCCTAAAAACTTCTCTTTGACAAGATAATTGGCATTGTAGTTACAAAATCTGGAGAGCAAGGGGAAGGAATCTGCTTTGCTCTCGACTGGTCTAGATCTACTGGGCAGAGGAGAGCACATTTAGTTTGGCCATTAAACTGGGCAGCCACAGCAAGCACAGCACCACCAAGGATGCGACACCTATTTCTGTAATCTGTGTCAGGTAAGATCTGCGTTAGGATTTTTTGTTTAGCTTCTTACAGTTTCTTGCCCTCCACACCATCAATATCTTACTACAACCCAAAGGTCCTAACGACGTGGCCATTAGGAATGAACTGGCTAAGAATTCTAACGGAGGTGCTAGGTTAGCAAAGTGGTGAAAGACACAAAACCAGACCTTCCAAGCACTGAAATCGGTGAAAATCCCACTAAAGTAAATGGAGGTCCTATGTAAAGGGCAACAGTACCGTCCACCTTTACTATTCATTCATTGCTGTCAATTTAGCCACATGAATTAGTGCTAGGCTTGCAAATACAGAGGCTATTTGACCCAGCTTTAAGGGAGAAGACTGAGGTTTCAAATGGGCAGAACAAGCTCTGTTATTTTTTCTGTACTTAAGCAAATACAGGCTCCATTCTGAAAGTTCGCAGCACTGAGAAAGTTCAGTGCAGGAGCTTCCACTGGCACACCAGTGCTGCAGCAGACCAGAAAAGCACAACCAAGACGGAGACTGCGAATTCTACACCTGGTTTCAGTGCAAGCAAAAGTCCAAGCCCAGCCCAGCACAGGAGAGGTCTGCTGAACCACACACCAGATTTGTGTGAAAGGAGAAATTTACACAGATGTGGGTACCACTAGGTGTGCTTTTTAAATTTTTTTTCTCAAGCACACTTAGTCTTTGAACAAGCAATTCCTATTCACATATACTACTTCTTCTAAAAACACCTGCGTTTCTGAGAGCACCTGTGTACACAAATTGACCATCTATTGTTTCTCTATTCTCCCACTGAGTAACTTGACCAAGTTTTAAAGCAGCTTTGGATTAGGGCTATACAAGGGACGAGCCCTGGTTCTGCCATTCAGCAGCTTTAGCACTCTAAATTTCTTAATTCAAAATACATTTTCTTTAACAATTTGCCAGTTCCTAATCAGCTCCACAAAGGAACGAACTGTTTTCTAAGCTGGTATTAAAACTGGGCTAGATAAAACGGGAGAGGGTAATGATTTCTAACCAATATTAATAAACTTTCACAAAAGACATCGAAACCGCCTCAAACGAGGAGATAAAAAACAAAAATAAACCTTCATTCAACCACTATTGGGCAAAATTATACATACGATAACTTTTATGTCCCTTTGATATTAAAGCAGAGTAAACCTAGTTATTTCAAAAAAATAAATAATATCTCTAAAATAAGCAGGATGTATCTATTTTCTCGGTGTAAATCCTTTCCCCTACATCAGCCCAGGGAAGTGCTGCGCCTGCCCCTGCCCCTCGAGGCTGTGGTGACGGTGACGGCAGCAGAGCAGTTGGTGCCAGCCCCGCTGCAAGGAGCAGCGCTGCTGGAGAGGTGGGATCAGATGCAGGTGTGTAAATGCAGCAGGCATAACATAGCCCACCCTACGTAATGGGGCAGCTCAAGCTGCAACGCATCCTGGCTCCACCGAAAGGAACATGGAAGAATCTCACTGACTTCACCGGGGCCATGATTTCACTCTTACGGGTAACAGAAAACGGCCACGCTCAATACAGCAACGGCGTGCAGAGCTCTGGTAGGGACTGCAGGTGATACTGCATTTGCATAACCTCTCTGGGCACTACGAAGGAAACTTGCTCTGTCACACCACTCACCCGCATCCCTGAATTTCACGGTGTTAGAATTGTTTCTAACGGCCCTGAGTCGCCAGCCCTAGGAAGCAGCAGCGGGCGGTCACAGGCAAATCCCTGTCCTGTTCAGACAGTGCGATGAAGCAGCAGCAATGAGATTCAGTGTTTCACAACGTGGGATATTCCAGGCTTCCTACCATCCCAACAGAGAAAAAGCAGGAGGAAAAGTCTCTTACCCTTTCTAGACTTCCATCAGCACAACCATGATTAATCACAAACGCAGCTTTAAGAATTAGTTCAGCATTAAATAATGAACATCTATTTTGCTATACAGTGTATTTCTTTTACAAGTTTTTCTAGGTGTAAGGAGGCTTAAAGAATAACTACAGTATGGTATAGATACATTCTAAACATTATGACAGAGACGGTGTAAGAGATTTTTAGAAGTTAAATGCTTTTAAATGTAATTAAATCATAATAACTGTGCCCCTGACAGTCTGACAATGCAGGGACATCAGAAATGTTTCCCACCGTCATAAGGCACTGGAAATCTATGCCTATCGCATGTTGCTGAAAGGCAATTTCTATAGGGGGATAGATAATGTATTTTAACAGCCGATAATTTCATAAGAAGTAAAATTTGCCTGGCTCATTTGGAATTTTCTGGGACAACGATGGCTGCAGTAAGGAGAAGATCCATTCTGTGTTTCTTACTGGTATGAAATGGTGCCCACAGCAGAAACACCGAGCCTTTAGCCTCCAGAGCTTCCCCTTGCTGCCTCTAGGTTGCTCCAACCCAACAAGATTCTCCCCTTTGCCCTTAATCCATCCCAAGCGCTGGATAAAGGACCTAACTCTGGGATTTTAATTCCATTCAGAGACAAGCACCTAAACGTTACTGCGTCTAACTTTAAAGCTCCTAAAATATATTTAGACCTGGCCTTTCATCATCCATTTCCATAGCTCTCCAACAGTCTAAGACTACACATATGAGAAGAGAAGGAAGTTTTGAGAAGCCCAGAAGTTCAGGGACTATCTGAATGCAAGGCTTTGGTTCAGTACCATGCCAAAACCATACAGAGATATAAAATATTTTATATCTGTTATAGAGCATAATCATATATACTAGCTGTGATTACCTTCCCACATTAAAAATTCTTCTGAACCCTTGCCAAAGGACAGTCCCATGGACAAGGCAGGAAAACACTTGAGGTGACCATGACTGGTATCCCGAGGAAACTAAATATTTGCTAGGTATTTAAGAGTTATACTAATACCTGAATATTTTTTTCAGCGCAGTTCTAGAGCCACGTGTGTCAACCAGAGCACACAGGAGCAAGACCACCACAGCTTAACAAAGACTGGTAACGTGAACAGCAGTTTGTCATGGCAAACAAACGTCATCTCGAATGGCAAGCACGATCAGAATAAGGGCAGATGTTAACTGTAAAGAGTAGATATTTTCTAAGCCACACACACAGAGAAGCTGAGTAGCAGTAATGCATCAATTTGTGACATAGGAAGAAACACCAAACAGTATCATTTCTGGGGTGATTTGCACATGGCCAAGAGGCACCAGAACAACACATTAAATAGCACTGGAGCCCTGGCAGAAGTAAAAAGCATAATCCTTTCCCTCCTGCAGGACTGAAATAATTATGAGGAATCAACACTCTTACATCCAGGTGCCATTCATAAGCATCAGTACCTATAGCAACCTTCCCTATTGACTCAGGGGTTTTTTGCTTCTAATCACACTGTATTGCCTGTCATGTTGATACACTTACTTAATTCTATACCCTCTTGGACACCTGACTTCAGGGTCCCTCAGCATCTTCTCTCTGCATTCCTCAGGCTTGTTTGATGCCCCGACTGCTGGAATTTCCCTCTAGCTGTTAACTGCATCTGGGCAAAAGCTGTCATTTACACACGAAGTCTGCCCCAAAGGGTGAACATTTTATAGTTGTTTGCTTCAGGAATCCAGTATCACTTGTTCTGGAGAAGTGACAGCTGCTCAGACCTAAGAATGTTACTTGTGTATTGAAACAGAGCAAGAGACATGACAAAACAGATCACCCTCCTCGCTCGAAACCCTAATGAATGGAAAAAGAACCTGGGAAGAGATGAGAATTCATCCGCCTCTGGCTCAGCCTCTAACGTTCAGCAGACTTTCCCATTGATGGTCTGATCTTGCTAACTATATACGCAGAAACTGTGCCACTACACCCTGGCTAAATGAACCGGGACTGCAAGATCATGGCCTAAACTGGGTCATACGCAGAGCAGACACGCAGTGATCTGGTGCACAACTGCTGTCATTGCTGCTGGGAAACAGACCCCTAGTTCCTTGAAAAGGTTCTGCTGCTATGGGTCACAGGATTCTCGATTACTTATTGCCCGTCTTGAAAGAGATACCACTCTTCCGTTTTACAAAAGATTTTCATTATTCAAAATTTCCATGAGAACACCACACAATGTAGAACGCAATGTCTAAGGAAACATTAAGAAGACAGCTAAAAAACATCTGCCAGGGAAAGCAATGGGTTCAGAAAAATTGTTAATGCAGATTCTGACTCAGAGATGCCTTCAGTTATTACTGACACTAAAACATCTTGCAAAGCCAAATACTTTTCCAATGGCCTTTAAGAGCACAGACCGATCTGCCAAGTGCTCACTATCTCCAATCGGGCTATCTTGCTGCCAGCTCCTACAGGCTCCTAGCGGAGAGAGATACAAGAGAAGGAAGCAAGGAGCAAGAACTAGGTCCTTTTAAACCAAAAAGGCTATACGACGATTATGCACACACACAACAAAAGATGCTGGAGGAATTCTTTTGTCATGATGAAATACAGGACTGTTAAAACACATATTTGAAGGACAGCATTCCTCATAAGACTTCTGAAGGTCCTGCAGAGCGTGCACTGGCACCAAAGCCACAAGACATGTCAACAGTGGAGCTCTGTAGATGATATATTTTTTTAAAGAAATAAATAAATCCTGTTCTCTCTCATGCCAGTGGAAACGTTGAAAAAAACAGCAATTTTGACAGAACAGATCTAAGTATCTTCTAATCTATTATCTAGATGCAGGGGAAAAAGGCAACAAGAAGCACCAGATCCTCTGTAGTAAACTTCAGAGCTAGACCACTTACGCTAATGAAGAAAACAGACCAGAAAGTTAGGGTAACTTACATTCATCAGACTGCCCTACATCAGACTCTGGAATTTGCAATGATTCAGCGAGAGTGTCCTCAGGGACACTGATGTAAATATAGAATAACCACAATGCCTCTCCGTGGAGTCCCTCCCATCACACACTGGTTTAGCTGAAGAATTTCATTTCAGATAGGACAAAGTAAGAGAACCACGGCTTGGAAAAGGTCAGGTCTGTGTTTCCTATTTTCCTCCTGTAGCTTAACTGATGATCTCTCTGGTCTAAGATGACTTTTCTTGCTCAGTCATATTTGGCCCTTGTTTTATCCTGAAGTAGACCAGCAAATGTTTTGATAAACTGAGAGAAATTTTTTTCTACTTTCACCGTAACATCTTCAGGTGCTAAAATGCTGAAGTGTTTTACAACTTACTGAAGTAGCGCTACTTAGGGAATCCATGCTAATATTCCCATGCCTTTTTAATACCAGTGACTCACAACCCGTACTCCTTTAGATATTAAAGCAACCACAAACTGGAGAGCCCTTTTCCTATCTTCATCTACTGTGGCTGCTGTTCTGCAAAACCAGCTACCCATTTGTACACTACAACTGATGCCCTTAACAGAGAGACCTACGGCAACAAACAAAGCTTCACACAAGCCCTCCGCTTCACCCCAAAACCCAAACCTTAAACATTTGCAAGAAAACAAAGAGAGAGAGCACGAGGGACGTAATCGACAGTCATTCCCAATTGTTTTTTAGTGCCAAGTTGTGAATGGGACCAATTAAAACCAGCCCAAGAACTGACAAAATTTTCAGGCTGACCGGCTGCATTTGGAAATTTGCAGTTTTGTTAAGTGAAGATATCTTTCAAGGATGTTTACATGGAAATTCAGAAAACAGAGACAATCATCAGAGAACAGAGACAATTACAAAGCTCCCCATCTCCTGAGACATTTACCTTTTTGTAGCAGGCTTTACTCCAGCCTCATTACATATTTGCTCTGATCATCAATCCTATTTGCAACTTTCAACTGTCTCCACAATCTGTGTCAAAGGCCTTTGTATCAGACAATACCTGGAGTGTCTCCATTCATCCAAAATTTTAAAACCAGTAACTGAAACAAATCAGCATTTGTGCACTGACTGGAAAGAAACCATGCAGACTCACCGTGACTGAAAATCTGTCCCTTTGGTGTCTACACAACTCCCTCCCCTGTCCTCCTCTAAAAAAAGGAAGGGTCAAAGCAAAACGCTGGCAGTCCAATGAAATCTTTGAAGAGACAGTATGGTTTCAGTTATGAGAGGATGGAAAAATGAGAACCCTGGGGATCTTTTGGGAACATTAAGCTTTATTAATCAGGAATGTATTAGCCACATACCAACATTCCCAAACGGTACGCTGAATGAGAGAAACGCCAGGGAGCAACAGAACCCATCCAGGCTGGGCTTCTGCCCCATGGCGAGTTCTAGCACACCCCAAGAGACAGTTTTCCAAGCCGTTCCTTAAAGAGGAAACCTCCCCTGCTTCCACAGTACCTACAGGTTGTGCATCCCCGCGCTTTACAGCTGATATAGTCAGAACATGGTTTTTAATATGTAACTTGGTAATTTCCACTGCTTGTTGAACTGATTTCTCTATGTCTTTCTCCCAGTGGATATGAAGAGCAATTAATCACTGTGCTCCTGATTATAACTTTTCACTCACTAGAATATTTTTTTTTTCATATTCTTCTTAACATACAACAAAAGCAACACTTACAGAGGCATATAACGCCACTTAGGGCTCCTACGGATCCTCTTGCCCCTGGGCCAGATGATAATCAACCAGTTTCTGCTTTCTCAAGAATTTTAACACTAGGACCGCTTCTGCCTTGACAAACATTTTTGACCTCTCCACATTTCCACTGGGGTTCCACAGGTAGAAATCAGGGCAGAATTTATCCCCGCGAGTTTCTGGATTAATACCTTGGTATAGGAAGGGGAAAAGGCAAAATTAATTCTCTTTGTTAATGCTAACAATACCTCAGTGACAGTCAGCCCCAGGACACAGATCTTTGTTCAGAGGAAGCACGCTTCCATGCTCACGTCACATTTGCACGTCTTATCCAGCATAGCTTCTACACGTCAGTATCTTCTGCATCAAAAGTACCCCCAAATCATCAGCTTAATGAACTATTGAGGCTTTATGTTTTGTCGGAGGAAGAGGAACTGGGAATTTGCAGCCCATCTTAGACATGAAATTCCAGTGAAAGAAGCAAGTTAAAGGAGGGCAGGACAGCTCTCGTATCTATGGGGAACCATGAGGACTCTCGTGCTGTAAAGAACACGGCAGGGTAGCGTGTTTGTTGCTTCAAAACTCTTCCTTCATTTAAAAGCACTGCTGTGATGGACGAAGCCCTTCCCAGCCCCGACATCCTGACGCTACACATGCCGCACGCACTCTGGGATGCCAGCTTACTGTGTCACATTGGCTTGGGTTCTGCCTGTTCCTTCCCTTATGCCTGCAAGCTCAATTGAACTTATGAAAATTCAAACTGTCTTCTGTCTGTTTCATACATCATCAGCAAACAATCACTAGACAAAATGAATTTGCTCTCTGTAATTTGGAGGCTACACAAACGTCTCTGCTGTATAATACAAAAAAAGGGGGAATAAAGTTTGGTATGCAAGGTTAATTCAGCATGGAGGAAAGTAGCAGAGAAACAGACGGAGAGAGAACACGAACAATAAACTACTCAACAGTGGGGAGAGTGACATGAGAAATACTTCTGTAAATTGGAGTTGGCCTTGATACCTTTGAGTGATGGAATTAAACAAAGGCACAAGTGAGTTGTGAAAGATCACCCCCATGAGTGGCTGTATCTCCATCCCTCGTGATTTGTCTACACAATATACTTATTAATAACAACAATGGTTACTATTTCTCCTCTAAGAGCTTTGCAAACACAAACTCGGTAACGTTCACAGAGCTGTATCAGTTTGAACCAAACTGAAAAAGCGATCTGCTGAACAAGGCGCAGCGAGGTTAAATGACTTGTCCAATGCCACTCAATGAGCCAGCATCCATTAAGATGAGAGCACTGGATCTCTTGGTCAGTAATTAGATCACAAGGCTGCGTAAGGCTGAAAACTCGACAAACCTCTCTGTTCACAAAAAATAACGTGTTGTAGACTTCTTATTGGCCCTAGCCGATGGCAATGTAACTAAAACCACTGCTTTCAAATCACATCCAGTGCATCTCTCTTATAGGTTTCCAGGTTGTGTGTACAGATTTTTTTTTTTTTCTTCCACACACAATAACTTAATCCTATTTGGGGTTAGTTGTAAACAGCAAAGTACTTAACCACATCCTTGAAGTTAAGTAATTGAGTAGTCCCATGGACCTCAATGAATCTACTTGCCTATCAACCCACACAACTTCAGCACATAGCAAAACACAGCCAGAGTACCCAGCATAGCAAGAATCCAGCCCACAGACCTTTCCCATTTAAGAGCATGCCTGCACTGCATTTAGAAAGCTGTGTTTTTATGCGACTGCCTGCCAGAAGTTCACGTGTTGTGAATTTGTACTTTCTTCTAATGCCATCTATCAAGTCAAGCGTATTTTTATATTAGCCGAAAATTTGGCCCATCTTATATTAAACAGTTGCTTTAAGGGATCCATACCCTAAAACAAGTTTTCCACCCTTCAATTAAAGAAACCAAATTTAAACAACAAACCAACCAACCAACCAGAAAATTACCAGAGCGTGGCTTGCCTTTCCTCCTTGCTGTTTGCAGGTTAATACAGGAAAGCCATACCGGGAAGTTCACTTTATTAAAGATCTTACAATTAGAAACACCTGATTACAGCGAACATGCATAGGAAACAAAGGAAATCCTGAAGGTGTACTTTTCTCTGTAAAGGAGGTGCCCCCATTTTTGTTGTGCCCAGTTACGTGTTACACGGACACAAGTACAGACAGAATCACATCCTCATTTTACCCCATGTGTCCATACATAAAAGTCCCTCCACCTTGTTCTTCTGTATTCCAGAGACAGGCTGTACACCAAGGCAAGGCTACAGAACTCAGGAGCTGCTATAAGTTTACAGGTGGGGTATTTTTTTTTTTTTCTTTTGGCAAAAGGAAATGACACAAGATACTCAAAGATTAGAAAACCGGACATTTTACTTCAAGGAAAGGAAAGAACAACTGGGCAGAACAGACCAGACTTGGGGAGTTGTGATCCCACGCTCTGTTCCCAGTTTGACCACCGATTTACTTGGACCTTGAGCAAGCTGCTCAACATCTCTGCCTTGATGTGCTCGTCACCATTGATTAAAAAAAAAAAACAAACTGAAAATATTTCCTACACATGAGTTTTCTACTTGTGTATTTATGTCCCCTCCAAAGCCTAGAGTCTCATATAACTAATCCAAGCCCATTCCAGCCAGCACCAACCATCAGGCCCATATATTGCTACCTGGTGTTCTGCCCTAGGGCTGTCCGTGCAGGACTTACTGACCATCTGGATCCTAAGGATTCAAGGAACTTGCCTTAATTCACTCCTCATTCCGCTGCTGCATTTTGGAAAGAGAATTACTTCTACTTTCCAACAAGAATTCTCCTGGTTGTTCAGACAAATCAGCAAGACAACTTTGAAATTCTGTACTCACAGATTCAGAAGCGTTCTCCCACTCTTCCCCCCAACTCTTCCCTTTAAACTGCTGCTGGACCCAGCAAATCCAGGAGTGTTTTCCACTCCGCTCGCCAGTGTAATTGCAAGGTTAACCTCTGGTGGCCAGGGAAGCTGCTCACAGTCAGGAATGATGAGCAGAAAATGTTAAATACCATTCACTGGCCACAGCCTGCAGTTAATACACAATATTTAAGCAACACAATGGCACAGCCCTTGCCAGTAATGTAAAAACACGATGGAGTAGAGCCAGAATGGCACAATCTGCCTGCCTGAGTCATGCTTGGCGCTCCGTGCTGGAAGGGGCACGCATTAGCTGCCCACAGTGTACTGTACCCTTCAGCTAGATTAAAAGAAATCATTAAAATACAACTTTAAAAAAAAAAAAAAAAGAAAGAAAGGGGGGGTGGGTGAGGGGGGAAGGAAGGGAAAAAATTCCCTTGTAATAGTTAAAATATTTTAACACTGAAGTAGAAAAGTACCACTTTGGAAGAAGGCTCTGGATTTCATTACAGGCTGCACATTTTGATCTTAAACAGGAAAACAAACCGACTTTGCTTTGTAATATTCCACAGCTCTGTCCTGTCCAACTAAAATCAATTTTTTCCTCCTATATACAAGCTCCTGGATTTTTATTCCTATATTATTTCATTAAATTCAGAGTATCTCGACCGACTATATTTTCCAATCCTCTTTTGCGTGCCTGTTGTTCAGCCACTGAAGTTCCAAATCTTAATTATTGCCCCAAATACATTCAATAAACAGATTCTAAATAAGGGTACATCAGACCGATGTACAGTCTGACTTGCATTTATGGAATAACTATGCCCTTAGAAAGAGACGCCTTTCTTTCTGAGAGACGTCAAGACATTATTTTGGCTGTTTTGTTGTGTCACAGCACAGATGAATGAGGCATTTCTGCCTTCACCTACACCCCAAAGCAGCTGAACCCCCCTGTGATGTCACCAGGAAGTTGCTGGGTTTTTTTTCTTGTATAAAGGAGACTGATTTATTATGACATCACAAAAAGAATAAACTGTATTTTATGCTATAATGAATCTTCTGCTACTTTCTGTTATCCCTGCACCAAAATGCAGAAACCCTCACTGACAAAGCGACAGGAACTGTAAGTCAACAAACACGGAGATGCACAATATTCCCAATAATATTCAAAACAAAGCAGAAAAGAATGATCTATTCATGTGTCTGAAATTAAAGATCTGCAAGATGTAAGTTCAGTTTTAATTTTTAAATAAAACATCCTTTGAACTTCTATAATCTCATTCAAGGGGACTCTGACCTTTATCCAAGCCCAGCTACTGTGCTAACACTTTGGATGCATATAGAGGAAAAATATGGACAAAAGGTACTGGAAAAGCTTTTACTTACAGGAATGCAGTGCAGCTTAATCTTTTTGTTTTTAAGGTGCAGTGATTTCAGCATCTACAATGTAACTTCAGGCAGTCTGAAAAGAAACAGGTTAAAATCTCTTTCAGTTATAATTGGTATTTCAGATTTAATTAAAAATTAAACTTTCATAATGTTTCACCATCCAAAGCAATGCATTATCAGTCAAGCGTAGCCTTTTTTTTTTTTTTTTTTTTTTTTTGTGTGTGTGTGTTAAAAGAAGCTCTTCCCAGAGTAGTTTGCAATGAAAGAAGAAGGGGGAAAAGGCAATTGAGAGTAGCAAAATATATTTCTACAGCAAAAGATCTCTGAATAACTTGGAAAGAAGCCTTCTGCCACTTAATTTTAACAATCAACCTTATACTAATTAAAAAAAATAAGCATCACAATTAAAGAAGACAGAAAAACACCATCACATACCAACGACTGCGAGGGGAAAAATGTTAATTTCAGCAAAACAAGGACATTACTAGGACCAGAACATACGCACCAAAAGGGAAAATATGGTTTTACATAATGCCAGCCAACAACATTTTTTTAAAAATTCGTTCTACAGCATGTAGCACTTTCAGACTGTTGCATGGAGGAGCAGAGAAAGACAAGTTCAAAAAGAGGAAAGCTGTTTTTAAAGTGTACAAGGCAAAAGGTCCCTTGCACCTTTTGTTAAGGGGTATGAAACAGCTACTCCATAAAACGGCAAGGTTTCATACTGAGTAAAATAAATGTCATTTTACTGTGCAAAACAGATGATTAAGAAGTGGTAGATGCAGACATAGCATTTGAACAGATGCAAAAAAAATATTTTATTTTTCCAAAATGCAGTTGGAGTAACAATAAAACTCCAGGGGTTGCACCATAAATATGAGTTTAAATGTTAGACTGGAGTTTAAAACCTGTGGTTTTAATTATATCTAATTATAAAGGCTCTAGAACCAGGAGAAATGAGAAAAACAAAAAATATTATTAATAAATTAAAACAATTTTGCAGTAAGTTGTCAGGATTTGGCCTCATAATAACAAACCATACAGCAACACACACAGACACATACAATGTACCAATGATTCATCAAAGGAACAAATCAGAACTTGATTAAATTTTATTTTTAAAAGGTGACAGCAGAACTTGCCTAGTTTACCCCATTCAAAGTCAAAGCCACTCTCCACCAGCAGCGTGCTGACGGAGATCTGCAAATAAATCCTAGGTGCAAATCTAATACTGATTTGGAATGTCCCACAGGCTGGGGGCAATTCCTAAGTGAAATTATTTCTTTGTTCTCCCCTAAGGAAAAAAAAATTAACCCCGTTCTTCAGCCCTCAGAGTTACATGAGCCTTCCCAATCCTTCCCCACAGATGTTCAGTAAGAACCGCGCTGTATCAGACGAGACAGTCACACAGACACGTCCCCACACACGCGTACGCCACAAACAGGAGCGAGCTCAGCACCTTATTTTTAGGTTTAACTTTTCCACCCTCTCAAGATCAGAGCTATGGAAAAGCAGGAGGCAAAGGAGAGAGAGAGCAGGGAAGGGGACAGCACAGCAAGAATTATCAAATCTTACGCAGAACCAATTCTGGAGCATTCGAATGAAGGAAGAGGAGCCCCCTGGCAGAGGCACTGGGATGCTGCTGCCACCAGATAACCTTTATAGTCTGGGATGAAATTTTTCTTAAAGCAACCATTTCAGAAACGGGTTTCTCATCCTTTAGACAATCTTTCTATCAAATAACGCTCCTTCTTTCTCCTGATTGGCATCTAGTAAGATAGACAGAGGAGCAGTGGAGAAATCCAGGCAAAAGGATGGTAAGTCCATCAGAAGTAAGCAACAGCAAAACTGCCAGGTAAGTGGTAACAGCTTCAGCCTCTGAACTGCCATTTCTTTCCCTTCCTTCCCTTCCAAATTTACCCCTTTTCTATCATCTTCAGGGCTGTAGCACTGGCTGGCTGGCAGGGAAGGAGAGGGGCAGTGGTATTTGCAATCCAAAGCTATTTCTTTTAATGAATGCAATGAAAAACTGACCTCAACTGAGAAAACAAAGAGCATTCACTGAGGGTGAAATGTATCCCCGTACAGAGAGCCAGCGCACAGGCTGCGCCGCTGAAGCCCTATTCCGATGACCTAAATAGGAATAAATTGGTGCACGGACTTCATGGCAGTGAATTTTGTCCAAAAAACCCCCATTTTTTTGTACAGAACGAGGAAGCATTTAGCCCTCTCCTATCAAAGCACAAAGGTACAGCACCCTCTCTCCGTGCTGGGCACCATCCTGACGACTGCTCTTTGGTGAATTTTCCTAGCAGTTTGAACCCAAGCACATTCTCCTTCTTGGAAAGGAGAAGGGGGAATTGCAACATCTAGCATTAGTGTGCAAGCTCAGCACCAGGGCACAGTGCTGGCAGACAGAGCGGCCCCTTTCCGCAAGGTGGGGGCAACCGGCACAAGCTACAACCCACCCATTAGAAGAGATGGAGCCTCAGAAACAGCTTAGAGCGTGTTCACTGCCGCCTTGAAAAAACTTCAAATAAATAACCGTAGTTAACAGAACATCTGATATACGACACGCACAGCCAGAGTACCTTCAAGAGCTATTTCGGCTACAAGCTGGAGTTAAACCAAGAGCAAAACCTACAGAAAACCTCATTAGACTCAGAATACCAATCCCTGCCACGTTAGTAATATCTTCCTTTTACAAATGGAGAAACCTGCGACCTCGAGATGAAATGACTGACAGGTGCGTACGAGCAAGAGCTAGAAATGGAGGCAGCATCTTAAGCAGGACCTGTGCACAGGTGAGCACGCTGTGGGGCAGGAGACTGTTCTCCGAAAGGACTGCCCTAATCCGATGGGGAAAGCAAAGACACGGCTCAAGAACAGCCTGTGAACTTCTCCTTGAGAGAGGCTCAAGAGCTGGAATTGCAAGAATGAGGAGTATGTCAGGTCAGGAATGAGGTACATGAGTAGAGTCTTAACAGGAGAGCAAGTGTCAGCTCTCAGTGAAGGCTTTAAAAACAAATATCAGAAGGTAAACATGTTTCACTTTGCTTTCTCATGATTCTTGCTTGCCAGAAAGTTTATGCAGAGCCTGAAAACTGTGATAGCAAAGCTACTGGCTGTACAATGACTGAAGTTCATTACCAATATTCCATGACTTGTACGGCACCTGACCATACTGCGCTGAACATGTTTGTGGTCTAGCCCCCCACTTTCAAAAGAACCACGTTCATTCCATCTAAAAACCGAAGAGAAGAAATAAAGTAACATTTGTCATTGGAAAACATTTCAGAAGATATCAGCTGTCTGCAATCACTTAGCACTAAGAAAGTTCCATATCTGTAAGGGTTCGGTTTTCCTTGAATACCTGAAGTCGGCTGGAGCAGGTTAATGAGAATCCTATTCAGTTCATTAGTTATGAGGAGAGGGAAGGCTAGGAGAGAATATAGCACAACATTCATTGATACCTTTTGAATTTTCTACACAAAATGTACAACGTCAGTCAACTGATCTTATTCAAAGCACTTGCTCGTATCATTGCTCTCACTCCTGGAACTGCAAATCCATGGATGAAGCAGCTGCCACAAATAAATATTCACAGAAAGTAAAATACTGATGTTCTAACTCAGGACAAAATTCATTAGTAATATTAACAAAGACTTCTTCAACAACCAGGGAAAAGGGGGGAAACCAACCCCTAAAAACCCCACCAACAAAAAAATGAAAAAATCAAGCCCATTACTTTCAAGAGAATTTTCAAATAAGCTCAGTGGCCAGTCAAGAGGCCTCATTCCAACTTCAGAATCCAAGTAATGACTTAGGATATGGCCCAGATTCCTTTCTGGCATTTTAAGTTTGAAAACATTAGCAGAGTGATGGACTAATTGTGTCACAGAAATCAGAGAGGGAGGTCGATGCTGTACAGGCTCCTCATCTAACAACAAAGCAGCAAACTTTGAAATTGGAACCAGCACAGACACATCAGCACAATGCTCTGTCTAGGCTCATCAGTAATGCAAAAGAACAAATCTTATTAACATAGATATAGCATTCCACTACTGCTTTTTTAAGGTGAACGCACTTTAGTTGGTATTAGTTCTCTATAAACAGGTTTATTTAGTCACCATTCTCTTGTCTTGAAGAGACAGAATAAAAAAAAAAAAAAAAAAAAAAAAAAAAAAAAAAGTAATGCCTGTGCTTAAAGAATCCTCCCCAAAAGGAATGTTTTCCTGAATTGAAGATTTTTATACACTTTCAAAAGTACACAGGAGTTTTGGTCATTTCCAGTTCTGTGTTTGAACTCATGGCCGTTTGTACGGTAAGGCAGCGCTGAGGTAAGGCAGCGCTGACCCGGGCTTCTTCCTGGCCCTAGGGACTGGGGCTCAAACTGGGGTCACCGTGCTGCTGATGGGAAAACCTGGGGTTGGTTTTTTTTTTGCTTTAGTAGAACAGGAGCAGAGGACAACCTACAGCACTGTGCTGGGACCAAGGGTTCCTGCCACTGCAGGAACAGACAACAGCAGACCGAAGGTCTCTTTGTCAAAAAGGTAAATCTCCACCTGTTATTAGTTCACTGCAAGGCTGGGTACCCGCAGAGATTTCATCCTCCTTATGGTATTCGTCTTTGGAGTTTACATTCCCCAGTGAAGACTGTATCCACTACAAATTTTAATTTCCAAACCATGGCTGTTTCAGCTAGAAAAGCATTTTAATTAGGAAAAAGGTGTATTTTTGGCTACTTTTCACACACCTCCCACACCCCCAATAGTGTTTGAACTATTTTCGTTCGAGTATGAAAAATACTGCCTTTGGGCAAAGACTAACACTCCGTGAAATCTGGGTTTCAGAAAGTTAGAGACACTCAACTGAATAAAAGCCATCATGCATAATCCACCCTAACGGTCACTTCCGAACAGGTGCCGGATGCAATTTCACCGCAAGGACCCTCATAGCTGTTAAACATGTTGGACCTCTCGGTAGCACCGTTCACCCCTCTCATTTATTCCTACTGCTAACCAAGTAAGCAACAAGCACTTGAGAAGCCCAGCTGTGAACGCACATTAGAAGCTGAACTTCTCCACCTGCTGAAGAGTTAGTCTATCACTGCACTTACGACCTGACCTGGACTCCTAAAGTGCAGTTTAACTGGTAGTTCTGCTATAGCCAGGTGGGACCCAGCATCCTTCTAAACACCTCTTGAAGCTTTCCTCCTACGCGGGGGTGACGATGGTAATCAAGCTGGCTGCTGAAAACCATGATATTCCCCATTCCAACTGTTTTCTTGCACAAGCTGTCCCTAGATCCTGTTTATGTTCCCAAGGAACAGGAACAGCGACAGCATGCAGCTTTCACGAGGCCTTGCCCAAACAAGTCTTTCTGTAAAGATACGGCTTTTTTGTGAAGCAGCTCTGACGCTGATATTCTTCGAGCATCTCTTGGAATACAGCTTGAGGACTTTGCTTATGCCCTTAACAAGTTATTGTAGCACATAACCTTCTCCCACTTCTTTTCAAGGTTCACAACGCTTTGATCTTCCCAGCCTCACCGCTCCTGGTGAATGGTATCATCTCCCATGGCTCAAATTATCTTTAGTGCATAAAATGGTAATACCTGTTAAGAAGCAGGCTCTATCACATAATCGCGGCAGAACCATCCCATTTATTCCGGTTTAACACAGAAACTTACATCGATAAATGCTTCGTTGCGATGGGTATTTCAGTGCAGTGACAAACTGCGTGGATAGAGGAAACGTGGCGGACATAATTTGTTTGGATGTTAGCTAGGCTTCTGACACAGCACCACATAGGAAGCTCATAGAGAGGCTGGAGAATTATGGTCTGGATAATAATACAATAAGGTGGATAAAACTGTCTGACAGACAGGAAGCAATGAGTTATTAATCAATGGTATTAGATAAGAACAGAAAGAAGAACGTACTCTGATGCCAAGCAATAGGTGCTAGGAAAATTATCATTAAACAGAATCATTAAGGACGAGAAAGGGAATGTAAATATTGACAGCATCCAAAACTGATGTTTCAGAAATAAGAAGTGTTATCAAACGTGAAAGGAATCAAAATTCTAAGATCCAAAAAAATGGAGATGTGCGTGAGCCAAAATAATGTGTTATTTAATATATCTCCAAAATGTAAAAAAATGTTATAAAAAAACCCTGCTACACAATTTGGTTTTGAACTCAGGAATACAAGGTTTTCACTGTGTAAGCATATGACTCTGTCATGTTACTCTGCACCAACACGGTCGCTGTGAAACTGGCTCCCCTGCAAAGCAAAGTGCAATAAAAATTGCAGTTACTGTGGCCAGGGAAGATCTATTGGCTTATTATCTTAAGAGTAAGGATATTACTTCTGATAATTAAAGTATTTAAAGTCATCACATTCAACACCCTTAAATTCTCCTTTGGAAACAGGATCCTCCTGCAGTTGTGGTCCTGAATTTCCACTGCCCCACGCAGTTTACAGCCGTTCCGTTGCTGGCACTCTCTCTCACACAGGAGATGAACATCTCCCCCCCGAGATGCTGTGCACGGGTACCACCTGCAGTGTGACGGGCACCGCCCCCCCCTCGTGTCCCCTACAGGTCTGCCCCACAGAAGTTCAGTCTGACCCCTACCTATGAAGGGGCAAGATCTGGGATGACAGGCGATATACTGAGGTGAAATGAAAAGCCACACGGCAGCGCACATATATTTCACAGGACATGTGGCAGAGAAGATCAAAGTGGTAAATCTTTGTTTAGAATTTTAAATATCCTTCAGCGTTGAGCAATTAAACATGGCAGTGGAGTATTTCAGAGAGAAACACAGCAATACCAGCAAGACATGAAGTTCACTATATCCTGCCTCTTTCCATTTTACTAATCCTGGAACTCTTCCTTTCCTCATACGGAGGAACAGGTCCCCAGGCACCACAGCCTCAGCTTATTTGTGCTGCTCCAACAATAAGGACAAAATAACTTTTCTTGTCCTCCACCTTGTAGACAGCAGAAGCAAACTGAAGAAGTGAGCACTGGCTGCAGATTTTCAACCCTAAGAAATGTCACAACTCTTACTCTTGACTTACTGTGACTGGTCCATTGCCTTGCACTCTGACATCAGCAGACACAGCTCCTTTTTGAGATCCATCATCTATATTTTTGGGACCTTTGATCTTCTGCCAGGATGTACAAGACTCTACCCTCAGGCAGCAGCCCAACCCCACCTCCATCCCTCTGCCCACAGGGTAAGAGCCTGCCTTCCCTTGCTCACACGCAACGCTTCCATTCCCCCTCCTCTGCCGCAGAGAGGTGGGATTAGGCTGAAGGTCTGACACTCCTCTCACACGAGAAAGACAAGGAGGGAAGCGGCACCAGCACAGAGGCATGAATTTGCGGTTCTAGTTGATGCCAGAGGAGTGGAAAGAACGAGGGGTGGCAGCAACACCTGCTGCAGGTCTCCAGAGCACCAAGTGTGGCTTCTGGGGCCCTGAACATGTTAGATGGACAGGAGGTCCATCACTGCTTTGCTACCCTAAGCAGCCAACTACTTTGTCCACATAAAGTAGTTTCTAAAGGAGCTTTCTGCCCCCTTCCTTTGGAACTTCCCTCTACAGGGCTACCAAGGGGCTCGGGAGGAACTTGGGATTTTGACACAGGAGAAGGAGCACACTACCTTTTAACAGAAAGTACAGCTAATAGAAAGTGGCATCAGGACTACCAGCCAAGTGTGGACTTCTTATCAGCAGGTGCACCTCAGGTGGTATCAGGACTCTCCCAGATTACGCACGGACCGAGCGTATCCCACCGTGTGCAGAAGCACAAATCCATGCACTCTTCCACTTAGGCATGTTCTTTATTCTTTTGCCAGCAGGCCATTAACCTGAAGTCCAAAACCAGCTTCATTTTGCACAATGCCATGCCCAAACCATGCCCAGAAGTTTCATATTATTTCAGTTTATGTAACCGCCACATTAAGCTCCAGGCCCAAGGAGGATACTGAACAATATCTCATTGTAAAGGCTATTGAGATTCAATATTACAGGGACAATGCTACCAACCCCCCCTCAACTTCATTAATCTCAAAAATCATTGGAAATTTAATACCAGAGGACTTTGAGACCTTTGGACTGTATTGTAAATCTGCCGCTTAAACTTTTAATGTAGTATCAATGCAAGCTTTCACATATTTCCCAGTAACATTCATATACATATAATTCTTGTTTAATTAGACATCACCCTACAAGAAGTGAAAATCAGACCAAGCTGGAACTATACAAAATTCAGGGAAGCTCAGTTCCTGCACTATGATTTGGCAATGCTTTATTGTAATTATTTTTTTCCCCCCTCGGAAACAATACAGAAGAAGAGACTATATCAGCAGTGATTCAAACCGATCACTGTGTCAGCACAGGAAATAATATTTTTTGGGGAAAAAAAAGAAAAAAAAAAGGGAGAAAACAGTCTTCCATTTACTTTCAATATTAGCAAAAACAACAGAAAGGTTTTTTTATATTTCTAGTCACATCCTGCAAAATCTCACTAATAAAGCAATAGCATAATTACGAGATAAGTTAAAGTGGATTTTTAAAAAGAATGGCTACTTTTGCTGGAGACAAAGCGTATCTAAGTACGTTGCAGGACTGGATTCAGAGACCTCAGCATCTTTTCAGCCTAGTCCAATACACGTTACATTTGTAGTTATTCCAGGGACCCTGATCTATAGTGTATACACCCCTAAATCTATGCAATATTTATCTCTGCTTCAAATACATAAGATGAAGAGTACACATGAGGTATGAGCTCAGGGCTTCTGCAATGACTGAACCATTCAATGTGCCAAGACTAGAATTCACTGTCTCCATTTGCACCAAAAAAAAACCAAACTCCCCTAAGATACAATGAAGTATTATTATTAGAAAAGTAAGATTATGGAACAGGTTGAATACCCAATTTATATTTTTAAATAAAGGTAAGATCGAATGCACCCCCCTGGTGGTGAACCAAACTACAGAACTGAAACTGGTATATAATTTTTTAGCAGTAAAAGGATTCTAACAAAGATCTATGTACAGCAAAATACAAAATTAAGTTCCATCACGTTACCGCTAGCACCAGGCAAAGGACTACAAGACCATATGCTAATTATATTCTGGGTAAAGAAGAACAGTTCAGATATGTAATCGGTAACTAGATTTCTAATAAAATAACAACTTCAATCTTTTTCAAGTCTTTTCCAAAATACCAGAAGTGATTAGAACACATTATGGACCAGTCACTTGCCAAGTTTCATGTTTGAAATCAAAGCTGTTTTAAAATTCCCTGAACAACAAAAAAGCATTTTAAAACTGGTAACATTCAGTCATGGTGATATAAGCAAATACCAGCCAATCTGAATCTTGGAACATCCTTGATCTAATGCCTTTGTGTTGCCACTAAGCCCAGAAAAAATATTTCAGGCCCAATTGTTAAGCCAATGAAAATAATATTCGCAAATAAAAAAAGGATTGTGTACATATTATACAACTAAACTTTTTATTTCTTCAATATAACTTGATGGAATTAAAAGCAGAAATCCTTCAAGACATTTTGTCATCGTAACAGCGATGTATCTACATTTACCAAAGATGAACCTGCCTGTGATTTGCACGGAAGATCTAACCCCCTCCTCCTTCCCTCCTCTGCACCTCCCCCAGAAAAACCTCAGCACTCCTGAACCCTACAAATAACTACACAAAGCGATTGGGTCTCTGGTGGAGGAGCTGCTCAGTTTCTTTCATAGGCTGAGGAAACCTATTTTGAAATAATGAGGACCAGCACCACCTCACTCCCCCCCCCCGCCCCAGTACTAGGCAATGCATAAGGAACAAAACTTGAACCTGTATCTTCCACACTATAGGTACTTGCAAAGCACACGGAGCCTGCCAGGAAACAAAACACCAAATGCTATTCCACTCCCTGGCTACTTTTTTTAAGTTTTTTGCCCGTTTAATGTATGCACGCAGAATAAAGAAATATGGTACGAAGCCACACTTTAGGGCAACAGTTTAAAAGAAACAGAATGAGATTCTAGGAGTTACATACACCTATAATTTTGCGCTATGCATCTGTACGTACTAACAGAGACTATTACATAAAATACTGCATTATTTAATGCCAATTGGAGGGAGGCTTGCTTTCAATTACATGTAGTCAAATGTTCCTACAATCAGTTGGTACAGTAACTGGGCAGAAATTCCCAAACATATTCAGCCTTTCCTCCTTGAATCTCAAAATCATTTAGAAACACACTTTCTTTTCCATTAAGAGATACAGCGATGCCAACAGCAGCCGCGTCATTCCCCCAGCAGATCTGGAGATGCTGGAGCAGAACTCAGATGTCCAGCCGCCGGGTCCTCTGCTGGAAGCACCTCTGTGCAAGACTCTCCCTGCTGCCTTCTCTGTTAGCTGAAGTTTTTACTCTTTAACAATGCCCTACGACATTAAACGGCTTTATATTTCCTAACTGTGACTGAACCTCACATTTGGGCAAGAGAGGAACTTTCCATCTCCCAAGCTATAACTCAAACCAGCCCAGAATTTTATGTAGTCAGCAATCTCCTCTCTGTCCTCACCGACTGCAAGTCTGCATTAATAAAAAATACCCAGTACAGCAGGGCCATCATGTTCACAGAGACAAAGATTTCCCTGATGTACTGAAAAATGCTTCTTCCACTGGTGAATTACAGGAGAAAAGTTGGTTTTTTTCTTTGTTCTAAGCCACACTAAGCCCCAAAGGAGGAAGTCCTACACAGTAAATGTGTACAGAACTATTTCCTACCTCTGCAGGCTGTAGAAAATCCCACTGGGTTAAGATAGATGGTACCAAGGCCACTTAAAACATATTAGCCTATTAAATCTGCATTCCCTTATTGTTCTTAAAAATGTTAACAAAATGTTCCAGGCCACTGTTTATTTGTAGGGCTTCTGAAGAGTCATGCACTATTACCATTTCTCTTAAGGCAGCATGACAGTCCACGTACCACTGGTGAGGCTCTTGCTGATGGCCTGCAAAAACCATCATCAGTCACATTGCTATGGCGCACCTTATTCCTAGTTGCTAAACTGCATTAAAAAAAAACCACCACACTAAAACCACACCAACCACAAACAAACCAGCTAAAAATACATGCAACATTTAACTCTGCACTGGAAACAACCACAGTTATTCTCAGAGAACTGCATAAGTCCAACCTGAAGGAGAGAGAAGCCTCACAGCTATGAGTAAGAGCAGGATGGTCTCCGATTTCCTAACATGTCTCTCACGTTAAGACGTGGCCATATCAGGAAAAAAAATTAAGAACCCTATCTTTAAGTTCCCACAAGTACAGTTCCAATTAGGAAGGGTTCTTAGCTTTGAGCTATCACCGTGCTAAAAATAGAGATGTTCAGGAAACACGTTACTCTTGAAAGTAATTTCACATACAATCTGTAAACACGTTGCCCTTTTAGGTAGAATGGCAATTGTTGGAAAGCCAGAAGCCAGAAATATTAAAGTGGAAGGGATCTTTAAAGTTAGTTTGCAACCCTAAAAACTGAAATCGGTGCCTTTTCTTGTCTTCTGTAAAAAAGGAGGCTGAAAGGACGAAGTACAGCGGGCGTGGGGGAGGAACGAGAATGAAAGGAAACTTGTGCTTTAAAGTGCTTTATTTATACACACATAGATATACATACATACGTAAAAGAAATGCAGGTGTTCTTTTCTTTTCATAACCTTGTACGTGTCTCAGAGGGACATGACTTGTACCAACTCCAAATTTCGTCATGCTTTATGCAGATTTTATGTTTTCATTTTAGCAGATATGGCTTATAAAAGACAACTTAAAATTCACATGGTTCAGGTTCTAAGTACAACGCTCTCATAGTCTCCTTTACTAAAAATTTTTTTTTTTTTAATTCCTTGTTTTTCTTTTCTGCTGTACCTTCCCTCTGCACTCTGAATGGTACAATGCTATGATCTCGAAAGGTATGGTGGACAGTTTCTGGGCTGGTGGGTGCAGAACACTGGACAATTGTATTTAATATTGAAGTTGGAGGTATTAAGCAGGAAAGTGATTTTTATTCTTCCAGGTGTTCAAAATACTGTTTGTTAAGTTTCTTAATGCATGTTCTTAAGCAGTATTTGGAAAAAAATATCTTGCTAAACGAACCAACAGAACTTTCAATATAGAATTGAAACTGTGTAATCTCATCTAAGGATTTAAGTCCTCTGGTAAAGAAAAATAATTTCTGTCACTGCCATTACTTGCAGGAAAGAGGCACAGACAGATAAGTCAAAATGGACAAGAACTTTGAGGAGAACGATAGCCCATTCCTTCTTTTCTGATCATATTGAACTCTCTCAAAAGGAGATTAAAGTGCAAAGATCTAAAACTGAGCTTGTATCTACCCAAGAATTACATGAGTGCTACAGCCACTGAAATTCCTACAGAGAACACTCTTAATATCACTCACCCTAGAACATCAATGACATTAGTGGAAAATTAAAAGCTAAAACAATACACTGTATGGTTAGACCCAAGGGAGAAGGAAAGCAATAAAATTATGAAGTGACTCATCACAGCAGATCCCTTCTTGCAACCAAGGAGCATGGACCTTCATAATGCCATGCCAACTCGGCTGTACACTGAAAACCAAACCAGCAGCCCCTTCTGCTTGGCCTAAACAAAATAACCCTGCAATGACATCAAAGGAGGTCTAGGATCCTCCCTTCCAAACTAGAACATCTGCAGTTCTTAACCACTTCTTCACAGTCAGTGCTTCATTCTGTATGTAAGAAAGGTGTTACACTGCACTGACGCTGTGTAAGCGATACCACGGGAACCACACAGCGATCAACCCGTCTGTTGCACGACCATCCTCCTTGGCCTTGTCTACAAAGATGCCCAAAAGCAACCTTCTATTTTTCTTCACTATGGATAAGCTATAATATAACAATATGTATAATAGGTGTGCATATAATATATAAGGTAAAGTAAGAATATATAGCTCAATTCACACCTCATTTGTAGAGACATCCTAATGTAGCCTTTGTCACACACAGTTTCCCATCATCTTTTGACAACTGAGACATGTTGGCCCTCTGTTAGTAACTGTTGGTAAAAATAAAGCAAGGTCCTGAGTAAAAAAACCCACCAAAAATCAACAACAAAAGCATTAATTTGGCACAGTCTAATGCAATTTCTGAATGATGACCCCTGAGATTTCTTGCATTATGCCGGCTGGCTGATACTCACTAAAGACTCCCCACAGAACAAACCAAAACCAAAACAAAACAAAAAAAAAAAAGACTCTGAGACCAGAGAGTACAGAAAACTGTATGTGGCAGTAGTAGCTATGGAAAATTTGGTGGCGTCACAGACCCCTGTAGAGGAAGCAGCTTCATTTGAACTTTCCATACCACAGGAAAAAAAGGAAAAGAAAAAAAAAAAAAGGAAGAAAAAAAACATCAAAAGAAAAACCAAGACAAAACACCCTCTCCCTTTTATGAAGTGCTATAACAAATTCTGAAAGCATCAACTGTTTCATTACACAATCAAGAAATGTGAAATTTGTGACATACCGAAGGGTTAGGCTCATGCCTGACAGGCAGCTCAAGCTCCGAGCACACAAAGAAATCAAAGTTCAAGGAGCACAGGGACAGCAAACCCAGGTGATCAGAACCATTCTGGGCTCCCGGAGCTCATGCAATAGCCAGCTCAAGAGCCAGGAGCAATTAGCCATCTTCTGTGCAGAGTTGTACCTGTTATCCTCACTATCCTTCCAACCTGAAGAGCATCACAGAAGATTCCCACGCCACCAGAGATAATTCAAACACATTCTGTGAAAGAGTTTGACCCCAGAAGGATGTTCCTTCTTTTGGAAAATCCACAGTGTAGCCAAAGCAGAGGCTGCTGCACCCCTGAAGCAGGGTACACTAGCCTGGATACAACTGATAATTTGCTTGCTTGAACCCAAACATTAAGTACACTGCAGCTGGTCACTAACAGAAGTGTACAATATTTGGTAAGACCATAATACTAACAGCATAACTGGACAAAATGCATAAATATAATTGTAATACAGCTAAGCACCAGTATGTGAGTAACAACCACAGAGGGGCAATGGGTACTTCTGTTATTACTGCAGAAAGGGGGGTACAGGAAAACACGTGAGAAGTGCTAAAATCTGCAGAGTAAGAAAAAGCTTACAGAACAGGCAGGAAAGGTATCTGCTGGAATCAGAGTAATCTTGAGGATTAAACTGGAAAAGTATCTGGTAGAAATAGAGTGTGTGTTTGTCTTAAAAATAAGATCATATCGGGAGCAGACGAGATTCCCCTCCTTTTGGTGAGGGGGAAGAGGGATGGCAAGCATAGACAACTCAAAGGAGAGCAGATGAAAAAATGAGGAATAATGAAGTCACTTCCCTCACGGAAGAGCTCTGGACTGATGACCTCGGCCTTGGTGACTAAGGTCACCTGGGGCTGCAGGACAGCCATGGGGCACCAGCGCTGCAGTACGGTACACGGCCAATGCAGAACGGGATTGTTAAGAATCAACTGTTTGACTATGCAGTGATAACAATTAACAGTGATTAAGAACTACGGGCTATATGTATTGTTAATGAAGGCCAGCCTAGTAATGACTTGGGTTTCAGCTTTAAGCTGGCCTGACTTACCAGTCTTCCAAATACTCATTTTTGTAACGGATACCAATGCCCAGCTTCCCACCACACCGCTCACATGTCACACCACATGATCAAATAAGAAAAGAATGGGGGGCTTGGCTCTAGCATACATTACAGACAGGTGACAGGAATGAAAAAGAAGCCTTAATGGTTTACTTTGCACAGATTTGTCAGTGTATGACCAAAAAAACCCTAAGCAAATAAACTTAGGTAGAGTGTTTCTCTTAAGGCAAGTTTCAATTGACAGTAAATCATAGATAGTACCTGAAGAATTAAAAAAACCCTCCTAATTTCTGGGAGACGTTTTATTAACAATAAGTCAATGTTCAGGTAAACCTCTCAAACCCATGAATGCTCTTAGGTCTCCTTTCTTCATGCTGCATAGTCCATACCCAGATTGTCCTCAATTCAGAGAAACATTTTCACCTGCATTATTCAATCAACAGAACCTGCTCAAACCTTTCAGTATGAATCATTATCAAGACATATGTCAGCATATCTTTAGAAAATCCTGACAGGCTATTTACCATTACCTTCTGTCTTCTCAGTATTTGGCAATAAAGAACCCTGACATCCTCAATCAGGAATCTGAAAATGGCCCTCATCCCATACGGAGATCGATTCAGTCAATCGGTATTTCTTACTGCATAGAGACAAGTGGTTTGCAAGAGGTCATAGAGCAAGTCATTGGTTAAATCTGGAATAACCAAGGATATCCCATCTCTGGATACCAGCTTTTTCTCTTAGTCGCCTCAAGGCTAAAACTGTGCTGTCTGGGTACATCATCTCCTTATTACTCTTTAACTTACCCATTTCAATCAAATTTGCTGCAGGGGTATGACCCTGAATAAAAAAGCTGATTCATACAAGCTTCATAAGAGAAGGCAGAGGTAGAGAGGAACGGTGTTAATTCCCCCCAGACACAACCAACTGGACAAGTTCGTACCTTAGGCACCACAGAATGGGATTTATAAACATCTAAAACCCCAGAAAACACTTCAGTGAGAGGTCACATCTTCTTAGACAGCAAGTCAATCAACCATAACACTAATCCGTAGAAAATCTAGATTCATGAATTCCATTGCTCACTGAACTAATTGCTTATTGAAAATTACTGGAAGTACACTCTTCCCCTCTACTACCTTCAGCAGTCCTGATATAAAATGAATCCTATGATAAGAAGTCTTCTCATTAACTTCTTGAGGTGGGAGAAAGACTACCTATCACTACTATCATTTGGACAAAAATAAACAAAAAATAAAACGCTTCTGCTTTTAACTGACAGTTAAAGAAGTCCAAAGACTAGACCTGCATTCCAGCATTCCAGATCTATTAAGCCCTTAATATCTGATTTTGGCGAAAATGAACAATTTGTATGCCCTACGGAGATCCGCTGTTTAACAAATATCGCTAAAGAAAATTGAGGATTTCTAACAAACCTCTAAAATATGTTATTACAGGAATCTGCTAATATATGCTAATATAATAATATCTGGAATCTTGATCTGCTAATGTCTTAAGATGTCCAGAACATTCTTCTGAATCTGGAGTAAGGGGAAACGTTTACTTCTACTTTATTTCAGTTTCTGCAACATCAAACCAGTCAGCTTCTGGATTCAGAAAACAAGTAACTGTGTTGATGATGCAAGGCACATTTAGACATGACCATCAGATGTGAAAGGTTACATAAAAGACTTCAAGACTACATAAACAATCTGAAATTTGATAAACCATCGTTCATTAGTACATCCTTCAATTGCTTGAGGTGGGAGAAAGAAACATTAATTGGTTTGCAATGGGCTGGATATGGACAAGTGAGAATTTCCATCAGCTCATTGTTTTTCCCAAGGAGATCCTCCGAACAGAGATCCTCCTACAACCACCACAGATGGTCACAAAACCCTAGGCTACAGCTCCTGCAGCAAAGACTTACCGCTGCCGAGAGGTGGAGGAGGGATGATGCAGACACTGTCAGAGAATGGATCGGGTACCACAACCCATGGGCTCAACACAGGAGGTGGCCCCAGGATGGAAAGGCCGCCCTGGTAGCTACCATGGCCAGGGGTGGGGGTCTAGGAGAGTGGGCTGGGAGCCAATCTGCAGTGCCCTTCCCACGTTTTATGAGATTTTTGCTTCTTCCTGTCTGAAAAACAGGCTACGTGAAGTAACAGTTTGACTTCTATATTCTCGCTTTCAGGCATCATCAACCATTTCAGGGCGTTGTTGTAAGTCTAAAAATAATCTTTTCTTCTCCGACAAGTAGTACGGTTGCTCCCTTAGCCAACACCATCACTGCTCCAGCAGCTGTCAGTAAAATGGCAACTGATACCTACATGGGAAATATCTGCAATACCTCAGGTCACAGCGTGACAGTGATGTGCGAACACCGACTACTGCACACACCGAACCTCCACCTTCCACGCACATCTTTCTTTTTAGTTTTCCTTCCCAATTGTGTGACTCCAAGGATTTTAATGTAGCAATCCCCAACTTGACCGTCATTTCTACCTTACTCAAACCTACAGCATATGTTGCAAGTGGCTTCAAGAGCTGGAAAATAAAAAGAAGTAACCACTTGTTTTCAGGGCTTCTGCCTTTTTACATTTACACTCTGTAAGAGTCCTGAATGGACATCCTTTACATTTTAAGTACCCGTAGATGGCTTTCCTCTCTGCTTATTTCATTACTGAGGCCAAAATTCTGGCACATAACCACATAATTCCTGTTTACAGCTAACCCTGCTGCAAAGCTTCAGCGCTACACGGAGGAGCAGACTGGTTGCCCTCCCATGCATCCTTCACGCATGGAAGTGGTACAC
The DNA here is from genome assembly GCF_017639655.2 of Falco naumanni. Classification (NCBI taxonomy): domain Eukaryota; kingdom Metazoa; phylum Chordata; class Aves; order Falconiformes; family Falconidae; genus Falco; species Falco naumanni. The sequence continues at coordinate 6,106,706 of NC_054058.1, read as the reverse complement.
AGGTGCGGTAAAGAGCAAGCACAGAAAGAGCAACATACTCCAGCTGCACTGGGGCAGCTCTTAACAAGGTCCTTGACTACCTGGACAGTTTCTTTCTGCCTTTTCTGAGTTAGAATATGACCACCACCTTCAGATTAAGATCTTGACATCACCTTCTTTCTCTGGGAGGCAGTGTTTCTGGAAAGCACCTTGCTCTGCTAGCAGTCTCAACAGGCTCCTCATACAGGTGGCCATGACATATCCTTTTACCATGATTTTCGCTTCCCGTAATTATGCTCCAGAATAATTTGGGTGGTACTGGTAAGGAAAAGAAGAAGAAGAAGAAAAAAAAATATATATACACTACCTCCTGCACTGGCAGGATAACACAATTTAATCCTCAGGCCAAATGAAACAACTCTGCATCTGAATACCTCCACCTAGCACGCAAATTTGGTATTTTATCTAAGCGTGAAGTTGGTGGCCCAGGTTCCCCTGTTTTCATTTTCTCCTGTGCTCTACTTTATATCCCAACTATGAATGTATGCAGCAGCACACGTAAGTGATTTCCAAATCATCAGCTCATATTTAGTCCCTATTTTCAACTGCACACTAGAGACCTGCACCTATTCCACAAATAGAAAGAATCCAAATGCTTTCCCCTAGGCTCCTGCTTAGGATTTCATTATTAATTATATTTGAAGGTTATACAGTTAAAATACATACTTTTTTATTTGAACATTTATATTAAGCTGCTGAGATTCCTAGCAGCTTAGCAGCATTATTTCTGTGTAAGAGAATAAGCCTCTTAAATTCTGCACGCAGGCCTTTCACCTAAAATGAAAGATTTTAGAAAGGCACTGAAAGGTAACGCTGAGTTAATGATGCTTTTTAAACTGAGACCTCCAACATGGATCACACAGACCTCTATCAGTTATGCACCCCCTTGACCTCCAGCCCTGCCACACGCTCTGCCAACAGTGCCTGAATTCCAATAAAGTTTAGCAAAAAGTTTGCTCCAGAAGATACAACTCTGATTGCTAGTTACAATTCATTACACGGATTTACTCTTTCCAATGAAATAAGACATTTAAATATTTGGTAGCAAATCCCAGAAGACTGTAGTTAACTATTTTCTCCAGAGATGATCAAGGTTAGGTACAAGAGCCATTCATCAAGAATGGTGGGTATTAAGATAATGAAATTTTTTCGCAGGCACGGGCATTGGCGGACGGATGGACCGGATGACCTCAGCAAAAGGAGATCTGTGCCAACTGACAGCTACCTGACAACACGCACCGAAACTCCCCAATTTCAGGCAGCTGGCCAAATTTTGATTTTAGATATATGCTCGTGTAAATCCAGAACACTGGCACATGTACGAAAATCCAGGGTTATTTCTGATTTATGACTGCACACGAGAAAAGAATTTGTTTCACTGGGCCAGTTTAATTTCTAGTGCTGTTCTTTAATCAACGGATGTGAGCCAAGAATTAGATCCTTAATGGGTCAAGTGCCGAAAAAATCTAAACAGAACTGTACGTGCAAAGTATGGACACTTTTCCAAATACACGTTTTATATCTGTTAATGAAAACAAGATAAGCACCATCTTTCCATTTATGTCACAGACTGATTTTTAACCCACTGATTTTATTTTTTTTTACTCTTTGCACCTTGGTGCACCGCCAATAGATATCCTCTCTTGTAATTTTTTTTCCCCAGGTTTTTGATTCTGATGTACAGAAAAGTCCATTTTCCCAGGTCAACTTCAGATTTCACAGCTGAACCTATCCTACTTATAAATCTGTATAATCACATGGAGAGTTATCACTGTTCATTTCCTTCTTTTAAAGGATTCTTGACAGTCAACAGCACCGAAGGTGCTCCCTGATCACCGTGACCAGCTACAAAATCAAAAGTAACCTGATGGCATTACTTTCAAGATGACAACCTCAAGAAAGCATCCAAACCATTTGAAAAATTAATGCCCCTTAAAAAATGTGTTGTTCCTAATACCTTGATGAAGTAGAGCATACAAGTACACCAAATCTCGCTCTTTTCACAAGACCACAGTGTGCTTTGTCCCAGGTGACATTGGGTCAGAGCAAAGGTTGCATCATTATAGCTGCCCAGCAGTTACGATCGTGTACAGCCATGACGTCCACCTCTTGGAAAAATATTACTGGAAGTATTCAGTAACAATACACTTCATACACTTTGAACATGTTATATCACCCCAGATCTATACAAGTATTAACTAATTAACGGCAGCTAGTTAAATGGAAATGTTAAATGGTGTTCAAACCTTGAAACACAGCGAAACAAAGGTGCATTCAATTCCCTTTTAAATAGAAACGCACACAAAGGACTTGATGCATTTTTCTCCATGTAAAACTATCAAGGAAGAGAACATACATGTTACGTAAAATTTAAATAGAAGTCTTTCCCAATGTAAAGACATGCAGGAATACCAAAGGGGTATCAGGATGCTCCTTCCAGGCAAACCAGAATCCAACCACAGCACCATTTGTAATGGCAGGGACAAAACGCCGTGCCCTTGTCCTTGCTCCTTCTTGTCTTTTGCAAGGAGCCATACACACACCTCATGTCTTCAACGCTGTCAGGAAGCGGCCCGCGGACAGCCTAAGTTCCAGCATAACTTGCAGAGACCTCACCTCGTGTGCCAAGTCCCAGCCTGGAGTGAATTTTTAACAGTCAAGTTATAAACCCGTGAAAACAGGGGCTTACAGCTGAACTGCTGACAAACCCTTAACTCTAGCGGCACACACGGTGCCAATAATAGACAAAACTGCCCCATTTTATAGCACGCAGGAAGGCTGGAATTCAGCTGTTATCAGGGATAATAATAAACTTCTGCTGGTGACTCAGGCGCTCAGCCTCAGATTTACATTCCCTCTGTCACTAAGAGTTTTTAAGTTAAACAATTTTACATGAAAATGCAATAAACAACATTTATATCACCGATGGCGTTTGTTCCAACTGGTCTTGCGCTAAAATACCGCACAGCTTTCCTCCTGCTCTCTATCTCCTCCTCCCCGTGTCACTGGAACCGGGCACCAACCCGTCTGCTTCTTGGGCTCCTGAGCAGTCAGGATGATGCCCAGGAGGGCCCCTGGCATCCAGCCCAGCCCCCCACCAGCCGCCAGATCACATCCAGGGGAGAGGCTTGTCCATGTAGCACTGCCTGCCTCCATCTCCCCCCCGCTGCAGGGCAGCTCTCCGTCCTCTTGCTCCAGAAAGCAAAGGAAAAGCAGCACACAGCACCATTAGCAGATTTCTTTTTTTTTTTTTTTTTTTTTTTTTTTTTAATATATATTTGTTTTCCCCTCCAGAACATCTCTTGCAGCACTCAGAAAGCCACCCCAAGGAAAAAAAAAATAATAATAAAAAAAAGCTGTAGCTTCACATTGCATCCTAGCTCTTCGGTGTTTCCTCCTGCTAAAGAGCCAAGGTCAGATATGAAAAAAACTAGACAAAAAAAGGAGGCTTGCTTCTCATGCAACAGACAATCAACGGAAAAAAATCCCCATCTGGTCTAGAGGATGTAAAAGGTCTTGGGGAGCTGTCACCCAAGTTGCCCCCAGTCACCGGTACACAGAGACCAGCTACTCGGAGAACTACTTGTGCACAACTTCTTCCCACTCCTCTGAAGTTTTCTTTCTTCCAGAAAACTATCCCTCACTCCCCTAAGGAGCAGAATTACATCAGTGACCACCAAGTTTTAAATTTAATCTGCCCAACGTCTATATTTTATTTTTTAATCCATCTCTCAGGAACAGCTTTTAACGCATTTGGATTTTTTTTTTCTGTCATAAAATATTCTATTTATTTCCCAGCAGCTGGTGTCAAAAAAGTTGTTGTTTTCTTTAAATATTACTCTTAAATAAATAAAATCTGTTTTCATATCATGTAAAATTAGTTTTGCCTGCTGTGAGTTTGTGGCATTATGAAGTGATCATTTTCCCCATGAATTATTCAAAATGAGGATAAAAAAAGGGAAAGGAAAAGATGACGGACAATAGCATGCCATTCAATTTGTATAAATGCAGCAGTCGTACTAATAGTTCACTCTGTGCAGCACAGATGAAACACTTTTTCTTTGTCAAATGTAGCCACTAACCTTAATTTAGTATTTCAGGGAGAGGTAGTAAGAGAGATTTATTTCCTTCCTCTGTGTCCCCCTGTGACTTATCTAGTGGGGCAGATAATAGACACGTCTTTTTTTTGCTAGCAAGACGTCAGTATTTTAGACAACAAGTTTTTCGCTGCTTATTCTCAGTACCACGGCTCAACTGGCCCTTGATGGCCTTTAAGTCTTTCTCGCTTTTTAATTTTAACCTATTCTTTGTTTAAACCTCTGATTTGACAGTGTCTCTCTGTCTTTTATGAAAAACTATTAGAATTGTTAACATTTCCTCTGGAGCCTTCATATTACCCTGTCTTTCAGAACTGCTGTAACTGCACAGCTGTAATTATTCTCACTTTGAATTCTGGCTGTCGTATTTGGAAGAGGATGAAGGGTGGGGATTTTAATAAATCATTCAGGCTCCCCAAGGCACACCGTATCTCACCAAAACTACTATGAACTTTTAAGGTAGAGGGGCTTACGGACTGAATGTATAGATGAACTCCTAAGATATAAAATGCCATTTTCATCAAGAAGAATGAGAAAATGGTAGCAAGTTCATGGGTGAACAAAATACAGTAAGCTAAAAAATGCTGTTTCAAATGGTTTATCACGAAGAACATCCTTGCAAAGGAATCTTCTCTGGAAAACAGAATGCTTCCATCGAGTTTCAGTATCTGGTTACTGAGTAAAGTAAGCCTAGCACTACAAGAGTAGGTGTGCGACTCGTAAATTTTCATCTGTCATTACAACACAGAAATCACTTACATTGTTTCAATTTCTCCAATCCATACATTACGGTAATTAAAATATTTGTATCACAATCATGCCCAGACTCAGATCAGAAACAACAGTCCTTTGCACCGCGCAGAATGAGGGAGTCCCTACCCCCAATAATTTCAACAGGGATAACATTAACCTGCCACACAACAGTCACAGGAAGCACTGGCCTTCACTATGTAATCCTTTGGCCAGGAAGGATTTGAAGTTTTTAGCAAGAAAGTGGGAATTTTTTGAGGGAGAAAGAGACTAGGTAGGGTGAGTTTGTTTGTTTTTTTAATTTATTGGAGTGAATTTCCCTCAGAACACTGTGCAAGCGCATTCAAATGAAAATCCTGGACCTGGACATTGGAATCCTGGACTATTTGCTCTGAAAAGTATCATAAAAAGGGTGAAAGGGTGAGTGTTTCATGCAGCAAAGGTATGTTGATCACAAAGTCCTTCTGCAATAAAGCACAAACACGTCTGTTGTCAATTAGAAGCAAGATTAGGATGAAGTGTAGTCACCAGTGTCCCAAATTTCATTATCCCATAGCTAAAAGCCATTACTCTTTTTTTCCAATTTAATTTTTTAAAGTAGGTCATTCTGGTATACTGTAATTTTTTTTTTCCCCTCCTTTTTTTTTGCCATCCCTGCCAGCCCAATTTTGGCCAAGTCTCCATGCCCTAGAGACAAAATAAAACCCACACATTTTTTTATACAAGATTAAAATATTTCTATACACACAACTCTCATCCACATCTTGCAAACTTCTATACGTTAGACAGTCAAATGCAGTATAGGGCGTTTAAAGTGCAAAACATCTCAAGACCTGACAGGAAAGAAAATCACATCTCAAGCGATTTGAAAGGAAGACTGAGACGTTTACTGGAGTCATCAACCTGCCACCTCCACATCAGCACCTACAACTCTGTGGTGCTTTAAGGATTTACCCACTAGATTCTCTTTGTGAATTTCAGAAAATGGAAGAAGAGACCAGCTAAGGCAAACTAAGCTTTACTTTGACCTTTAGTACAAACAAGAGAAGACTGGGAGTACTATGTCGATGTCCACAGAGCATACACAGACTTTTTATGTAAGATAAAAGAATCCAGATCCAACATTAACTTTTCTAATTAGTCCCACAAGCATTTTGATAGATTAAAATTCCAGTTCGAGACCTTCCCCACTGCCCACTCTGCCTACAGTCACTGGGACGTAACCAGTGCAATTCCATCCACAGCCACACAGAGAAGTGATGGACTGAAAGTACTCTTGCTTACATTGCTGTACCCTTAGCCATGGGTTTTGCTTTATTCCTATCTTTTTAATAATTATATTATTACTCATTAAAAACACTGCAAGTGAGCAAAATGTGCAAATCTACTGACACTGGTAAAGTCGCGCCCTTGTATGCTAAGACTGAATTTACTGATAAAGAACTGAAGGGTAAGAAAATAATTAATGCTAGTCAACATGGTTTTATGGAAAATAGGTCTTGTCAAACAAACTGGATTTCATTCTTTGGTGAGCACGTAAGTTTTCTAAGCCTAAGAGCTTATACACTTAAGGTTTTAAAAGCAATTGATTTAGCGCTACTACAGAACATTCCGGTTCCGTCAATGAAAGCACAGGTTGAACAGCTAACTAATGGGAGACCCTCAGAAAATGTTACCTGGGGGGTCTTCAAACAGGTGGGTTTAGTAAGACTAAGGTAAAACTAGTAAAAACCACTACACTGGTCAGCATTTTGATTAGTGAGTCCCAGGTTATAAAATCACTGCAGCTAAAAATTTCCAGGTGACGAAAAGACTGGTAAAATATTAGGAGAACAGGGGTATCGACAGATGGAGACAGTCAGGCAGCTGCACAAGCTTCTGTTCTCTCAAATAAAACTTTTTAGGATAGCATACCTTTAAGAAAAAAAGGAACATACGTTGTTTCCACAGGATTGGGCACAGGTGGATGTGGGGTGTGTTACACCCTAGAAAACAGCAATTCCGAAAAGGATTTAGAGGTCATAACAAATAAACAACTGAACATGAACACCCATTGCAATCTGGCAAATATGGCTAATGCAATCCCTGGAGGCATTAACAGGAGGTAGGAAGGCTCGGGAAGGTGGTTTTGCTTTTCTTTATTACATTGTTTTCCAAAGGGATCTTCAATTGGTTGAAGAAAGGCATAACAAGAACCAAAGTCTGGAACATGAAGCCAAGAATGAAAGAAAGAAAAGAAAGAAAAGTCAAATCGAACCAGAAATGAATCCCACATTTTAAAAAGGCAAGGGAATTAACCGCTGGGAAAAAAACAACTATCGATGGCAGAGAGGAGCTTTAACCTCCTGATGGTTTCAAGATGGAAAGATGCTGACTGTGCATAACTCGGTTCAAAACAGGGATGACCGGACAAATCTAATAGCTGGTGACACACAGAAGGTCAGACTAGACGACCTAACAGTCCTTCCTGACCTCAAACCATACAAAAGGAAACTTCTGATGTTCTATTTTATGGGACTTGCGGAATTAAATAGAACGTTCCTCCTTCTGTGACAAGCAGCCCTCTCGCAAAAGCTGCGTGCGTACCCAGCACAGCGCAACAGGTTTTGCTTCTTCTGAACATTTCTGGGAAGAAGAATTCTGAAGTCTGGAGACAGCTTGGAAAGACACTGCTCATGTCCTGTGAAAAAAAAATATGTTTGTGTGTTTGTTTGTTTGTTAGTTAAGTGACTGTATTTCACCAGAGCGTAGCTCAGTGGAGAGCCATCACCGAGAGCTCACGTTCAGGCAACTCCCAGCGCTGGAATGTTTGCTGTCCTCTCTGGGTTTGCTTCTGGATTCAGCCTTGCCTCGTACTGGAAGCCAAGTCTGGTGCTACCTGGAGAAATGCTATGCACACAGCAAGGAAAGATCTGCCTGTTTGCTGCCACAGGTTTGGGGTTTTTTTTCCCCCCAGTTACAACTCCTGCAATTCACAGATCCTGAAATTTGCTTCAAGTTCAAGTATATCTGAGATGACTCTGAAACCGTTATGTTTTATCTTCTACAATATTTCCCACCCTTGTGCTCCCAAAAGTTAAAATATGTATCTAAGAATACCGCTACTGCTGACAAAAAGCATTAACGAGATTTTTATGGCAACACACGGCTAGATTTTTCAAGTCCTACCTGAAAGCTAGAGCTAGTAGAAAAACACCCTCCAAATATCCTGCTGGGCACAGCATCAGAGTTGGCTTCAAGGGAACAGCACCACCTACTGAATTGCTCCCACGGCTCCCTCCAGTTCTTCCTGGTGCTTCTCTTGACCAAGTACTGACCAGACGACTCTTAGCTCAATAAATCACCCCCCGAGATGGCACAGCTGCAGGCACTCAAAGGGGTAAGAGATGTTTTCCATTGCTTTGAATTTTCTTTCTACCTGCTGTAAATGGTTCAGCTTATAAATGCAGTAATTTTTTTTATGTCACTGAAACTATGTTTTAGTTACAGTTACAAGCAAATGTCACTCATCTACACACTCTACCTACTGCCTGAAAACAATATGATTTAAGGAGTATGTCAGCAGTAAGAAAAGACTCTTCCCACTGGATTAAAAATGTGCATTTTAAGAAAGGAAACACTTTTAGAAAGAAGGAGAGGGAGTCTTCTGTTTCTGTAGTTTATTTTTCTGCTTAATGAAACAAGGTTCCCAGCTTCTACAATAGCAGCTGCAAAGGCACTTCATTAATCTCCTGGGTGCACTGCCTCTCCCTGCATACCTGTAACTGCCCTGTTCCAGCCTCCTGAAAATTATCTGTTGGCAATGCTTCAACACTCTTACGAAATTAAAAAAAAAAAAAAAAAAAAGACATATTAAACTATGTAAATTCTACAAATTCCAGAAAGAACACGTTACTCAAAATGTTCCTTGTCTGACACTTCTCCCGTATTTTGAAGACCTTCAGAAGCACTGAACTTCAACTTCTTCACATTGAGATGGAATCAAGAAGACTGTCCATGGAGATCTGCTCAAGTGAACGACAAGCAAGGGAAGAAGTCATGGCTGCGGTCTCAACTCGGCCTGCGTCAAATGCCAGATGCTTGTTCAGGCCAAAGCCTTCAGGGATGATTAAAAAAACACACAAGAAATTTCACAACTGCTCAAGTATGCTAGGAAAACAAATGCTATGGGAAGCAAAGAGTGCTGGTCTCCCAATGTCATCTCGATGCTTTGGAAATCCCATATGATGAGATCTGGCCCATGGATTTAGACAAACTCAAAATTTCCCACCTTATTCTGGAATATTTAACTTGACTCACCTATAGAAAATGGATAGATATACATACATTATGCAATCTATTTTAAGAAGAAATGGCATCAGTGAGCCTCAGACTTCACCATCTTGTGTTTCTTAGTTCAAACACTAAACAGTAATTACACGAGGGCTTTAAAGGGTTCTCAGACCAACAAAGCTGCACAAAGGAAATGAAAAGCTAGTAACAGGGCAGTGCCCCACGTCTGATTACTAATTACATCTGCTTCCTTATATTTGCACCTGCCATAATTATGAAAAAGGATGGAGGTTCAAGTAGAATCCATAGGAAATTTTACGATCAAATTCCCCCCAAAACACTGGAAAATACCACACGTTTTACAGTGCAGTATTTGTTGAAAACACAAAGATTTCTGGTAGCATCCACACCATGGTTAAACCACAGCTCAGGGAATTCCTTTATAGATGAACAAAAATGATATATATTGTGCAAAGTTTAGCTGACTCCAAATATAGGACTTTATAATTATATGGAATGGGGAAAAATTTCTTAAAATTCAATTCATACGTCTGTTAAAAAAAATATCATTATCCCACCAAGTGAAAATTTTGGCTTTTGTTCCACTAAAGGTTTTAGAGAACTAAAGGGAAATTAATTTGTACATGCTAGTCTATTCATGCAGTTATATTTTAACACCGCAGTATAATCTGTTCTTCTTCACAATATTTTTCCTAACTGATCTCCAAGCTCCTGAACTTCACTCCTGCATGAAACAGGACATACTGTTTTCCACATGTGTACACCGTACACTGTAACAAGGAATTCAAACGCAAACCACAGAAGTGGCCAAAATGGAGACAGGAATGGGGTATTGTTTTGTGCAATATTTTTTCCCCACTGGTGGAGTGACTTCCATAACAAAGTCCCTTCATCCACTGTGAAAAAAGAAATAATTGCTCTTCATTCCAATGCCCATTCTAACCATAAACTACAGGAAAAAAGCTTGATAATACTTCTTAATGCAATAAAACAATATATACCATTCTGCTATGAGAGGAAAAAGCCAGTTAAACACATTATCTTTTTTAATTCACAGGGAAAAAAACAGAGCTGATAAAGGTCGAACTAGTCCTTCCCAGCAGCTCCCCAAACCCTTTGGAAAAAAAAAAAAAGGGGGGGGGGGGGAAATAAAAAGGGGGGAAAAAAAAGAAAATAAGACCTTAAAGAACAGGCAGATGAAGGGAGAAAAAAAATAGCCCATGCATTAGGCAAAAGTCTGTAATATTATCTAGAACGACAGCACAGCCATTGTTAGCGCTGCCAAAGCACTGCATGTTTGCTGTATCACCCCAGGTCCTTGGAGAATAATAAACTAAGCAGATTAGACAGAGACTGATGTCTCTGTGCTGCTTCCACCTCCACCAAACACGGGCACCGCTCCGTGCTTCAGCGCGCAGGCGGGCAGGTAAACCCAGAAAACGGTACTCCATGTTGGCGGGGGCGGGGGGGGGCCGGGGAGCCGCTGCCAGCAACCAGGGCCTGTTTATTATTTAACAGTTGGTATTGCTAGAGGCCTGGCACTGCAATAGAGCAATCTCTGTTTCAGCGCGAGTAAGCCTGATTACAAGAGCGCGGGAGCCAAAGCGTGTTTGCCATCGTCGGCAAGAACCTCAGTGCCCCCACCAGGCACGGCAAGCCTTACCGCGGCGTCTGCCCGCTGCCGGCTGCTCCCTGGGGCAGGGGGAAAGAAGGGATGGCGATTCTCATGCGGGACACCAGGGAGGGAAGGTTTTAGATAGGACGATCCCCAAAGCCACAGGGTTCCACCTCTACTGACGCTGGCCCGTCCATGCCCTCCCCTCCATCTGTGAGCCGATACACCAGCCTCAAATCACCGTACCAAGCACCCGATGTCACCCAGGGCTAAAATCCGTTCCCAGCTCTGGGGAGGATGGGGGCAGGAGGCAATGATCCTTCTGGCATGGTCTACTTCCCCCGCTGCCCCCCCAGCAAGGACAGCATGCCATAGAAAGAGCACCTCCCCAGTGTAACTCCTACGATCCGCAGAAAGGCATCACTGACAAAGAACGTGGCATTACAAGTTTTCTTAGCTTCTGCTGGAAGCCATCCCCGTACACAACAAAAATCTGGAACACCTCCTTACACACACACAAACTTCAACTAATCCAATTTTTAAAATTTATTTACAGGAATGCTCACAAAATTCAGTCATGCTCCCAAAAGGGGTGAACTTTGTGAAGTATGAAATCTATTGAGTAAATGCAATTATCAAGTACCATGAATAAACAACACCAGGTCAACCCTGCACAATCTATTGCAATAAAAATTATAATAAAGGAAGAGCAGACCATCCTGGTGATGGGAAGCCTTCAGTTTTAGCTTGCTGGTTTAACCGCTAGCTCGTTTTGGTAGCCCCAAGAAGGTAATAGCATCTGATAGCTGCTTCTCAGTCTGCGTAAAACTAGTGCAACAATCGCCTTCGACTCTGTGATGAACAGGAGTCATCGCCTTTGGCATTTCTCCAGTTCTGGTGAGGCTCAGTGCAAGGGCAGGCTGCTGGAAGACATGTGGCACAGCTGAACCTCCACCACTGGCTTGCTACGTGACTGAGAGCTGGTGCAAAGTGACTTTTCCCACATCCTCCTCCTTAAAAACAGGATAATGAAAAGCAATGCATCTAAAACCTAACAACTGATTCTTTAATATTGATGAAGAGCTTAGCAGTACTGACATGGTACATGTGCTTAGAAACACAAAGTTTTATTATGTTCTGCATCACCACAACAGACCTGAGTGGTCTCCTCAGCAGAAGGACGGCAAATGCGAAAGCCTGTGGAAACGAAGGTTTAATTGTAAACTGAGGTTACTCCCCAGTGAGGGCAGCCAGGAGCACGGTACAGCGGGATCCTTGAAACCACAGGTCACGGTCTCCCCACGGGCAGGATCCTGAGCATCCTGAGGGATCCCGTACCCAGGGAAAGCTGGAGCCTGCCACAGCTTCTGGGCAGTACAGCAAAGCGTTACTCAGACAGGTGGTTAGAAGCACAAACCACCACCTGCTCCTGGATCTCTCCTCACTGTTTTCCCCAGCTGACTCTGGCCCTAACTGCTTTCAGCTGGCCAACGGCAGCTGCCCCGTACTGCTGCGAGCCATGGCTGCAGGCTGCTAGCAGGCGGCGGGGGGAGCAGCAGCTGCGCCCCCCCTTCCCTGCCACCTACCACACACAGCCCGCTCCTCCGCTGGCCACTCAGCCCTGAGGAGGGGGACCCGTCCTGGGCTCCTCTTTCAGTTCCCTAGTTCGGTCGCAAATCCCTTCGGCCGGAGGAGAGGGCACAAGAAGCCGCAGCCTTGCCCCCGAGCGGGCAGCGGATCCGTCAAGGCCGGCAGGAGCGACGGCTGCGCGCTCAGCTGCAGTACCTATGCTATGGATACATACAGCAGGCTTCCAGTCCCCAGAGCTGCCAATTTGGCACCAAGGCATAATTTGTACTAAATAACCTTTCAAGAATTCAGCACAAATAATGTAATAATAGCAATTAGACCCTTTACCAAGCATAGCTTTAGCAGACACGCAGTCCAGTCATTTCGCAGAAGGTAAAAGGCACTCGACAGAGGAATCCACACCTTCGCAGGCACGAGAGGTGTGCAGGTATATGTAATAATTGCATTCCCTGTGTATTAATGTTTGCATATAAGAAATGCATGCTGAGCTAGCATAACACCTCCTTCCTCAAATAATAACCAAGTTTCATACTGTGCCTGAAGTGCTCTTTATATAGTACACAGAAATGGGTTATGTAAAGATTAGAGCTGTGAGAGTTTTGTGAACAACGCAACTGAAAATCTAGTAACAAGATCCAATTCTAGCCTAGGCTTCCCCAACACAAAATTCAGGCCAGCTTTACAGAAAGGTCTGTGAATTTTTGATGGTTTTGATATTAAAATCACACCCATCTCGAACCCAGAAAGGGAAAGGAGAACAGAAGAAGAATAAGAACAGAACAGAATGGCAGGGGAAGATGCTGGAAAAAGAAGAAAAAGCAGGAGCAGAAAAGATTTCTTCCTTTTTTCCTGTGCTACTGCCCTTCTTTCCCACGGTGGAAAGGGGAGAAACAGGCCCCAGCCTTCAGGGAATGCACCTTGTTATACTGGAGCCACAATGCAATGTGTGCAGCTCAGGGTGCTCAGATGCTTCTGTACATATGTGCATTGTTACTAGGAGATGACTAGATTTGGTACAAGGATAATATTCCACCATTGTGTGGTGTGTTCCCATCTGATGTTGCCTTTTCCCCAGTTTAAAAACAGAAAAACTAATAAAAAAGAAAATTAAAAAAGATACAATAATTGTTACTGCACACTCTAATGAATTATTGTGTTCAAGGTTCCTACAAAAAAGTAATATTATACTCGGCTTATGTTTTAATTGATTTATTAATATTTTATCACAGGAATGTAATTTAAGCTCCTCATGATTTAGATCTCATAAACCTTTAGCATTTTGCAAATTCAAATTCCAATTTAAAGCCAGGGCGAGCAATTAACTTTTCTATCATCTTGTCAGGGGAGAAGGTTCGTGTTTAATTTGAGACAAAGTGACAGAAATATATATACACTGTATGTATTACTCCAATTTAATTTATGAGTCAGCACCATCCACCTTCCAAATGTAGATTTAATGGAAGGGGAGGAGGGAGTGGAGGGAAGACCCCACTATCGTGGCACTTGCCACAAGATCTGCCCCAAATTCACAATAAAGAAGTGTCCCTGCTTTATTGAGATACCAGGCTAGATTGATTACAGCTCTATTTTCAACCCTTTTGTTTTAATTTCCATTCACTCATCACCTTCTCATATACAACACGTTCTCTCAAGCATCTGCTCGCAGTTCCCAGCCAGCAATGGACAGTTGAAGCCACGGCAGTTTCTCCCACTGCCCATCCCAACCGCTCCGGTTCCTGCCCCCGTCCATCCCCCTGGAAGGCAGAGAGCAGGGAAAGCTCCCGGCAGGATCCACACCAGGTAATACCTGTGGCGCCGGACCCCGCAGTCCTCACTGGCGCAGGGGTCTCGCTGGAGTCTGCGAGATGCTCGTTTGATGATGGAGAAAACAAAAGAAAAGATGGTGCTGTTGAACTATCCTCGGTAATATTTTCCACTCAGAAGGACATTCCAGCCCTTTTATGTGTAACGAGGGAAACCTGCAGCCTAAATTTGCATGGGCAAAAATTTGCATAAACAAAATAAACAGCTGGTTAGCATTTGCATGTGCTGTTTTAAGAAAGGAAGGGAAGGGCTAGTGTATGGCTACCTGCCGGAGATTTTCCAGGTCTGCTGGCCCCACACCACAGCCAAGCACTGCACAGGAGTTCACTCACGAGCACAAAAGGTCACTGAGAAGCTGCCCCACATACTATCTTTATTGTGTCCCTAAATGCTTACATAAAGGAAGCCGTATTCAGCTTTCAAGAGGAGGGGAGGTTTTTTGACATGGGAGAACTTTACCATTACCATCAATACTTCTGATGGTCCTATGGTATCAGATGGGATTGTTTCAGAAAGGGATTAGGGGCTCAGTTCCAACACTTCTATACAGGACCAAACTGAATCTCAAGACTCCCAACATCTTGATGGCACAGACTCAGGCCCAGACATTCCAAGACACCAGAATAATCAGATCTTGTTCTGGTTTACAGAGCTGTGACACACACTGCAAACACAGATCCAGCTCTACATCCAAACCTAGCTAAGTATAATTATAATTCGCAGTGTTCAGCAAGCGTGTCAGACGAAGCAAAGTCAGAAACATTCTTCCTCCTCATGAATTCAAAGTTTTGGCCTTCATCTTCAAAACATTTGAAAATCAAAACTTCTTTGAAATAAGTTCTCCACCAGTTTAAATTAAATTAAATATTTTGTTTCAATAATTTCAGGCCATTTCATTGGAATTCTCAGGCATCTTTGGTATAATTTTCTTTCCTTAGAAATAAAAAAGAATGCTCTTGTATTAAAAGAAAGTTACAATTCCTTTAAACAAACAAAAATGTGTGTTTATATACATGCATACAGAGGAAAAGTTCATCCAAACCTTTCCTCCAAAACTCCCTATGCAGTCATACGGCTTACAGTTAAAATTTATGTAGCAGAAACCAGACTCTAGGTACAGTCATTGCACAAAATCCCAGGCGCAGAAGATCTCAGATATTCAGCTATCCTTCACTCCAGATACACACTGGACTTGGAGCCAAACTTGAAAATCTTGTTACATGCCCAGTTCATTTATGAAGCTTCACTAATTCAGAGCCTTACCACTTGCTAAACTCAGGTAAAAAAGCTCTGCTGTCATGCATATTTTTAGAAAAATTATAGCAGAATGTCTTGCAATTTCCATTACTTTGTGGTGTCTGCACTGCTGATAGACACCAGCCCACATTGGCATCGCTGCTGAGGTGTCCTAATACTTGTCTGAAAAATACTATTAACTGCACATCACAGGCATTTGAAGTGCATAAGAAAACCATAAACTTAATTACACTGGAGGACTAGTGTGAGCTCACATGAAATTTGAGCTACTGTTATTAAAAATAGAGAGATTGCATTTACTTAATGCTTCTTACAGTAAACCAGTCAATTTTAAACTTTCAAGGCTGTACAATCAGCCAAAACAATATTGGGGGGGTGGGGGGGTGAAGCTGCCTGTGGAATTTACTAGTAGAAGCATTTCATATGTCAAGCAGCAAAACTGTTTATTCCACTAAAAAGAATATTCCTTGAATTACCATTGCGTATGAGAAAGGCTAGCTATTCAGACTGCACAGCATAAAGACTAAAATAATTTGCAGAAAAGATTGGTTGCTGTACAGCATTTTTTCTTCCTTAACCCAGCCCGTCCTGGATTTCACACAGCTTTTAAATTCTCAGATCTGTTCTTATAGCTATGTCGCCATTACTTCTACTCATCACAGCAGGAACATCGTCTCCCTCCTCCATGCACTGCCCACTCCTAGAGGGGGAAGAACTTTTGTTTTCTTTGCTTTTCTTCAGTTACCTGAGATTTACCTGCCTGAGCCTATGGAGTTTACCTGGGGGCTGGAGTGAGCGGGATCAAGGAACTCTTCCACGTCCAAGACCACAACCAGAGAAAAAATGGATTGTGCTTAAATGAGTCACATCCAGGGACACTCAATTCCCTTTGGATACGTTTGCACTAGCCAGATCTTCATTAAGGTCTTCATTAAGAGGGAGGGGTGTTCTCTAGTAATGGTTTGGGGAGAGGGGGCAGTGAGAAGGGTCTACGTGTGTTAAAAAAATTACCCAACCTTTCCCTTGTCCTCAGAGCGGCTGAAAAGCTAGATTACACAATGCCGTCACACCATCCTTTTCCTTGGAGAAAAGTAAAACCATCGCCCTTCTCTTCCTGTGCCCAGCAACCCTAGTCAGCCCCTTCAGTCCTGGGGACTTTGGTAAGGGGATAAGCGTACAAAGCAAACTGCTTGCCAGGTAAATGTTTACCATGCACACCTATCTCATAAAAATCCAGAAGTTAAAAGCCTTTTCCAAGGGAAGAGCCTTGAATCTGCTCATGACACAAACCTGCCTTTGGATCACACCAGCTGGACCCTGAACACAGGATGTTGAATCTTACTTCTGAACATTACAATGTCCTTATTTAGATTAGAAAAAAAAAAAGTTTAACCTATGTTTTATCTTCAAGGTATCTCCCAAGAGTAGTAGCTCCTCTAGGAGTCTCAAATCTTACAATCTGTGTTAGAGATTTTACACAGGAATGTTTGCTGTTCGTGCTGCGTTATTTCAGACCTCCATGACTCGCTTTGACTCCGGGAAAAAAAAATAAAAATCTATCTTCCCCATTTTCTGGGAATTATCCATGCCTAAAGTAGCATAATGATTTGCAAAAAATGTTTTTTCAGATTGAATTGACTCACACCTGCTTTTAACTACAGCTCCTCCTTCCAGCAAGCGACATGCAGTCACTCCAGTTGGATAAAACCACTACAGCTTGTAACGTGCGGTACTGTTGTGAGTAGAGGTAGAAATGTGAGGTAGAATTGTCCACTGATGAGTGTACAGCTGTAGTAGTACCCTACCTAGGACCAAGTTCCCTTAAGTTCTGTCCTAGCTTGTGTTATACTCATTTGAAAAGATGAACCATTAGGGCGGACATAAATGGGGGAAGAAATACTCTCCTCCCAGTCCTGAAAGTCTGCGTGCAAAAACGATGCTGCCACGTAATCCTGCAAAACGTATGCCTGAAAATCAGCACGGTTTTGGCTCAACCCCCACAAACCCACAAAACCCCCCACAACGACACCTTTCCCAAGTTGGTAACTTAAGCGGACAATAAAAGAAATTAGAAGCAGCAGAACAACCCTAGAGGCAAGAACCACCCTTCGTGATAGGGCTCTCTTCAAAAAGCAGCCTCAGAAGCCCACCTACATGATTCATACACCACTTTATTTAACGTTCTTTTCCTGTTTGCCCAGGTTCATGTCAAGGGTACAGCGACCCGGGCTGTTTCCACAGCAAACTTTCATGTCCGCTGCAATTTTCCCTTTCAAATTCAATACAGTAAAATGAAATGAAGCAAAATGAAACAATCTTTATATACCAGTTCAGCTAGCATTGCCTAGCCCTCATTGTGCTGCATCTCTCATCAGCTCTCATTTACTCAGACAAGACAGAAAAGATTTGCAGATCCTATTACATTTTCCCACCCTATTTCCCATTCTGTGTGTAATTTTTTCCTTCAAATAATACTGATTGTGTCAACTGGAGGGGAGGGGGGGGGGGTTGGGGGGGAGAAAGAAAGAAAGAAACAAGCATTCTTTGTGTTCTCTTCATAGTAATAAAATATGAAAAGAAGAATTCATGAGAAAACAGCTGAATTCCCAGTGCTTAGCAAATGGACCTGGCTACAGACACATTCTACTTCGAGCAGCATCTCCAACTAAACCGTCAAAGTGTCAGGAAGAGTTGTGTGCACTTTTGTCAGTGAATAATGTGGAACACAGTGCACCTCCTACCAAATGAAAGGTATTTTACGGGGAGGGGAGAAAAAAGAAAGTCTTTCGTATACCAGCAAAGTGATGAGAAAAAACCCAAGACCAGGGTAGGCTGGTACCAACTATTTTTTCTTTAAAGGAAAAAGAACCAAATGTTTTAAAAGGTAAAAATAGTGAAGGGTTAAAAGGAATAAGTGAACTGGTAAGAGAAAGCAGAAATACTAGCTTTCTTTGCAACCCACCTAAAGATGTCTGATTTTACAAGCAGCTCCGTTCAAGCACATTTTTTTCTTTAAGCACATGCACGCTCTCACCATAATCTTGAGAATAACAGCACCCTTTCTTTTTCCACTATCTCCTGCCTCATACATTAAACACTTTTGAGTGTTTGTAGCAAGCAAGGCAACGGATCTTAAAGAACCTCTATTCTTTAATAAAGATCCTAATGGATCTCTTACTAAAGAGCCTCTATTCAACCTCAGACCAAGAGCACAAGGAAGCTGAA
The DNA here is from genome assembly GCF_017639655.2 of Falco naumanni. Classification (NCBI taxonomy): domain Eukaryota; kingdom Metazoa; phylum Chordata; class Aves; order Falconiformes; family Falconidae; genus Falco; species Falco naumanni. Next base: position 6,088,016 of record NC_054058.1, on the reverse strand, counting down.
TTAAGGTTGCTTTGTCAACTTTAATTCTCATATTCACAGATCTGGCTTTAGATAAGCAAAATATTCTTTCACCTTTTTTAGTGTATTTGATTCCCTGGATTTTCAGATAGCCAAGTGAGAAAGAGAACCTGCTACACACTGACATAGCAGTGCTTTGTGGTCATTGACAGCGTGGCAACCTTCAGGCTCACCAGACAGACCACAGCCTCTTCAGTGAATTAACAAGAGGGTGATGCTAGTACGCCCTCCTTATTTTCATCAAACAGCTGTTGTCAGGGTGGGAGATGCACAAGTGTCAAGAAAGAAAGGAAAAACCCCCCAAAAACCCCTTCCCTGCCACAAAGGTAATTCAAAGCATCGTTCCAAACTATGAAGACACAAGAAACCATAGAAGATGTTATCAGAATAATTTAGCATGGGTAAAACAAAGTATTTTCCTCTAGCACCAGATTTATAAACAGCACACCCGCAGCAGAAGCAGCTCTCCCCCACAATTATGTTTAAAGCTAACAAAATTAACTACAAATGGTTAAAACTCAGTAAAACTTTCAGCAAGTGAGAGGTTGTTCTAACGGTCACTGCAAGACAGTGAAACCTGCATCTAATAAACAGACAACGTCATGGGGCAGCCCAGAAAGAACACTAGGCAGGCTTTAAACAATTCGGAACATCAGAAACGTGTAATTTTAACTTGCACAAACATGACAGAGGCACAGATTCAAGGAAAATGCCACCTAATAGTAGAAATGGTGGCTGATGAAGTGGAACTCTTCCTACATGTAACGTTATGCTCAGGAAGCTACGCCCTTTCAGTCTGGGGGACGAAGAAGCAGCGCCTGTGTCGGTTCCCAAGTCTCCTACATGCTCCCACTGTCCTAGGGATCGAGATGCTGATAACAGTAAGTGAAAAAGGGAAGATTTTGTTCAAAGGCAAGGGAGAGCACCGTGAAACAGGGACAGAGGGGCAGGATGGGTTCTCTGCCACCAGGAATTTTGTCATCTGTAACTTCAGTCACTTCCTCCCCAGAGAAAACACGCATCACCCTCATCATCACCAGACAAACTACGAGCCCAACAGACCTGCTGCTTAATTTGATGCCAAGCTAAACTAACTTGATTCCCACCAGAGAAATCCTCCGTGGTTTTCCTCGCACACCTACCTGCATTAACCTGAGTACGGAAGGTCCTGCTTGCTTAACGCAGCCCTCTCCTTCCCCGGCAGCACAAAGACTAATTCACTACTCTGGGAGGAGGGGAACCCCCACCCACCTACTATTCATCTAGTTGTGTTCATAAAAAGCACTACCCTGACCATCCTCCCAAAACTGCCCCACTCCTGTAAATGTATACATTACAAACACACAGGTCTGGAATTTACAGTCAACAAACAGCAATACAAACAACCGTCAGAGAATGTATAAACACTCAAAGGAGCAAAAATACTCAGCCCGGCTGCACCACACACAGTGTTTATTTATCTCCCTCGCAGCAGATCAATGGGAGAAGACATTCAAAACAACTTCTTAAACAAAGTGTCACTTTGTGTTAGTTTATGTCAGTGGGGCTTCTTCCAAGTACTTGTGTCACAGTAAGATATGGATGTGTTTAGATAGTTTTCTTGTTCCTTAGCTCCAGTCGTGGCAGCTGGGCACGAGCGAACAGAGGGGAGAAGGGCTGCTAGTCTGATCGAGTTACTGATTTAACATTTAGAGTCTTTGCTGCTCAAGAGAAAGTTGCTGTGTATTTGTAACCTGAATGCAGGTCACTAACTTTAAAAGGTCAGGCTGAACGTTTAAAACGTTTTTGTTATTAATTCCCCACCGGCTCCCAGTCGTGTGAATGCCAGGGAGCAGCCTCAGCTTCTACAGAGCTGAGTAGCATTAGCCTGCACCTCCAAAGACCAGGTCCTCAAGAAGATGCAAAAGCAGTTTTGAAGCAATAACTTTCTGCCATACAAGCAAATAAATTCTCTGTTCACTTGAGACCTACTTCTTAAAGTGCAGGAGGCACAGATTTTTTTTTTATCGGGGTTTCCTCATTTGTTGCTAACCCATCAGCCTAAACTCAAAGCAATCGAGTTTTCTCCATCCACTTACTACACTTTTTAGGAATACACAAATGACTTCGGTGCTCTCTTGCAGTAATTTACACAGTATCACAAAGTTTGCTGATGCTTCTTAATAGCACAGAGAACTCCCCATAGTACACTGCACTTCTCCAACTCCTTTAACCCAGGGATATCAAAGCACTTTGCACACAATACATTTGCCTTGCAAACTGCCCCCACTGTCCTAGGTCCGTACCACTGTCCACACTTTACCATCAAGAAAAACTAAAGCAGACCAAAGTAGTGCTATTTGGCAGGGTTGCACAGAAAGCAGTAGAAATGGGAGCAGAATGTGAGTTTTCTAACTTTCTAGCTCCCCAGTTCATCAGAAGGCCAGCCATCTGAGATGGTGAAATTCAACAGAGGTTATGCTTCTGCCTCAGGTAGATTTACATTTCTAAACAGGCAAATGCTGTGTGTGGTTTATGCTATCAACCTTTCAAGGCTCCTCTGACTCTACAACAGCTTTTAAATACTATGGGGAAATGCTCACAGGAACAGGAGAACTTCGGGGGTTTCTTTCCCCAGGACTACACTTCCATTTGAAAAGATGGGGATGATCGCAAAGAACATACCTAGAGCATGACAGTAACTTTCAAACTTACTCCCCTCTGATATAATATGCCCAGCTTCCAAAGGGCAGAGAAATCATCCAGTACATGAGTGACTGCCATTTTTCTGTTGGTACAACAATCTAACCAAGCACCTGCTTCCTGCAAGGCTGTGTGATGCCAAGGGATCACATGAAGAAGTCAGAGTTTTCCCTGTTTTGGTAGATCACACACACTCTCCTATTTTGCCTCATCAAAGAGCTGATGACGGAGGAGTGGATTGCACTGAAAGAACAAACAGGCACTGGAGCTACTGACAATAAATGAAAGTAAACACCTATGGAAGCAGCCTGGTTGTGGAACAGGCTACTTCAAGACAAATTCAAGTCTGAGGCAAACAGACCGAGTTCTCCCAGAACAGCACCTAGAGGCAGCAGTGACCTGATTCACCATCATCAGTTCATGGGAAGCCGTGCATCAGCTTCAGAGGATTCTGACCAGACAGGGAAGCATTCAGTCTCAGGACTCTGGTGTATCTCCCTCTTGCTTAGAATATTTGCAGCACATGCTCCCCTCCTCCATGTTTAAGGCACTAGACGATGCTGGACCATTGGTACGTCTAGGCTTCTAACATCAGAATAAGTTTGTAAGCATAGATGGGTATTTGTGACCACACATCTGGAGTAAACTTGTTTTGAGCGTCAGTGTCTTGTGGAGTAGTCACAAAGCCACACAGGCAATACTATTAACTTTCAGGCTCTGGTTTAAGCTATAAGTTACTGAAGCTTTGCTTTACTTCCTACCTTAAATACAATTGAGAATTTGTCTCAGCTCCCCGTAAGTAAGCACCTTCAATGATTAATCTTTCAGGGCAAATTTCCCTGGCATTGCTGGTGCAGTAACCTTCTAGTACTGATGGCCTGATACAGGAGCAGTCGTTTGTTTTAATGACTTCAAAAACTCTCTGAAGATCCTTTACCCAAGACTTTTATGAGCGAGTAGCTCTCTGCTCTGGGAATGTCATCTCCATTACTAAATGAAAAAAAAAGTAATGCATACGTATCCCACACCAACAGTGAAACATAATCAAATAAGGAATACTGGTTAGATATTAGACACTGAGCACTGAAGAACATAGCTTAGTGAAAACCGATCCTGTTTCATGGGAACACACAATTCTAGTTTCTAATTTAGCACTAAGGAGGAAGAAGAAATGCAGCCTAACGTACGTTCCACTGATAAGGCACCCTACATTGTTATAGCTTCTAAGGGCACTACACTGAAAGAAACATATTTCGTACGCTCATGCGGTACCTTCCACCCCACAAACATATGATCAACTGCCATTCGTGTTACAGTATCAGTATCCTACTTACCAGTGCTTAAAAGGTGACTCTACATTAGATTGAGAAAACTCCCTTAATTTGTGATTTTCAAGTTAAACATTCTGACTTATCAAGTGGGGGCAGCTTGTACCCAACCCATTACAAGACTCCTCTGCAATATATTTGCCCAAATCAGTGCACTCAAACTCCTCCAGAAATTATCCAACAGCATGAGCTGGCTTAGAAAAAAAGTCTACCTTGCTGTGAAAGAAGACATTACCCCACCAAAACTATCAAACTATCACCCTCATGGCTTGCTTTTTTTTTTTTTTTCAGTTTTATTTACTTTTTAATGGAAGCAAAACCCCCTGTCATCTCACCTACTCCTCTTTTAATAAGGAATGACTGCCGTGACTACCCCCATCTAGAACCACCATTCACTGCCAGCACCTCTGCTCTCCTCGTGTGCTTAGAGAATAACTGATTAGCACTTTGCATAATTAACCTGATTAGCACTGTGCATAATCAAACTGATTAGCACTTTGCATAATTAAAAAGAAATAATAATAATAACAATAATAAGCAGTAGGTAATAGCAAAAGCTGCTAGTCCCAATGCCTGTTCGTTAGCTCTAGGATTAGTTTAGTGCAGCATAATTTATTTCTTAAAACTATTTTTTAAAGATGCACAAGCTCCTGAGAAATACAAGTTTAAAAATTCTCATTTACTTTCAAGATCACTAGTGAAAGCGTTGGCTGTTCCAGAATTACAACTTCGGATTTCTTGTGCCTCCCTCTGCTGCAGCTGAAGACATTTCACAGGATGATGCCTGACCAGATGGACCACTGGTCCGATTCCCACATCTGGCTGCAGTACTGCTTTTGGATTCATTATCACAGGATACAGAAGCCTCCCTCCCATCTTTTAATGCATATATCCTCGCAACATACTTCAAGAGTAGGAAACCTGTGTTATTTTTATTGTCAAGATGGGCAAGGTAGTAAGACGCATGCCCTCAAAAGTACGTAGGCACTAAATTCTCTCCTGCCCTGAACCATTACTCCAGACCACAGGAAGTCTGGAGAGGAACACGGAATTAATCGCATTCCTACCCCTAAGCCTGCACTACTCTTCCCCCCATTTGAGCATCATTCTTCTCTGTATATGTGTTTTGCATCCTGTTCAAGAATGTGAGAGAAAAAGGAACTTTGACCGCTAGCCTGCCCCATCTCCAGTGTAAGTCTCCCAGTTAGGGCTTCAGGATTAACAACCACCTCCCAGGGTCTGAAGAACCTGTGTTGCTAAACCTAGCTAGATTGCAAACTGTGTGGAACATCAGCGTTAAATGTCTAGCGACTCAGTTCTTGTCGACATTAAATGCCAGACACCCTAGAGGAGCAGTGTCCCAAGCGAGTGGGTAAACACCTGATGTTTTCAGTTTATTAATGTGGCCTCATCCCTCCTAGTCACACCACTATAGCCTTTGTTTCTCCTCACTTCATTAACCTCATCTCTCTCTAGCATCCTTATATTATAGGTTAGATTTTCCTTGCACTCCCCCCAGAGCAATCTTCACCTTACATCATCTATTATACCTTCAACAGCACCTGAAATACTCACTGCCAACCCTCCACCACGTCCTTACAACCACCCTGCCTACCGGGTAGCAGACACACATTACGGCTTCCCTGCTGACTGCTCAGCCAGCGTGGCTGGGCCACCGGGCAACTGGGGAGTCACTTTGTTCCAAGCGATCAGCTCGCCTGCCCTGCAGCCACCCAGGCAGGAATCGCTGCCGTCGGACTGCGCGCAGCCCGGGCGCAGCGCATGGCACGGACCTGTCCTACAACAGTGACAAATATTCCCACTGTGCTAGAGTTCCTCTCATAAAGTAAGCCAATGAGAAACGGCAGGGGGAAAGAGCAATAAAAGAGAATCTTACCATAATTAACTGGAAACGTATTACCCATGCACAGGGGCCTCTCCATCACCCCAAGCTAAAGAACTCATACGAACAGTGAAGGGTGCAGAGCTAGTCACTCATTTCACAAGTTGCTTAGTTTCAGAAGAAAAGCGTTGTTGTAGAGATTTTTCAAGTCCAAATGTTCCTGGGGAAGGTAGTTCCAGTAATTCTGGGAAGGAAGCCAATCCCTTGGCTTTATATGTAAATATTTAAACAACATTATTTTTATATACATATTTTTTATACACATATACATATACATCTTTAGACTTCCAGACTTGCAAAACTGCAACGGAAAAAAATATGCCAGTCGATGTATAGCTATCGGCTCACCTGTCTGAGCTATGATAACACTGACCATCAGAAACAAAATATGATGACTTCCAAATAATTGAGCCATGTCATCTACGTATACTAATCCACCCAAACAGAAGAGCTGAAATAGCAGGACTATAGATTCTGAAGCAGAGAGATTAAAGTTTTAAATTTTACCTCCTTAGAAGTGGCAAGAACACAAGGTTCATCAATTTTAAATCTTTCAGAGCCTAGATGGATGCAGTGTGCTCCATCCACAGGTGTGGTATCTCCAGCTTTGGATGACACAAAGCTTCCCATTCCTAGCATCTTAGCACCCTGACACCTGACAGAAAAGCTGTGACTTAATCGTGTTTAGAAAGGTCACTGCTGCTTCAGGCTTAAATCAGGTCCATACCTCAAAAGGGATTACCTGGTAGAAAATGCAAGTGAAAGAACAGAAACATACCTGGCACTGAGATTCTGTGAATAAATAAAATTAGACTGGGGGGGGGGGGGAGCTCGAAAAGCTTTACAATTGTTGAGGAGGAGGTTGATAAAATGGGAGGAAGATGATTTAGTGAGAAGGTATCCCGTCAGAGTGTATGATGAATAAATCAATCCATGAAAATAAAATTTACCACGTAGATTCCACCTGTATATACTCAGGAAGCAAAAAACACACCCTAATACAAGGTACACGTGTGTAAATTCATGGCTATATGATTTAAAGAAATCAAATATTTACGAATACAATATTTACACGTCTGTTCAAGTATGTGTATATAGCACAACCAGCGTGAGTTTTAAGAAAAGATCACATAAGTGTACATACATATACATAAAAGTACAGAAAAAAGGACCAAGAGTAGCGCAAGCCTTTTAGAAAATATTTTAATGGCTTTATAAAAAGCCCTCACAAAAAGTTTGAGGGGCTTCTGCAATCTTACATTTTTCTATTGCAAAATACACCTGCTTTCTTTTCTTTCTTCCCCCCCCCAAACTAAATATTTCTTCCATCTAATGACTCTCTTTATTAGACAGCATCTAATTTGCGTACATTTACATACAATTTAACTGCTAGCTTGTGAGAACAAAGAAATGGCTCTGTATTGTACTGAAGGACAATACTCAGAAAAGGAAGGTATAAAAACCAGCTAGCTCGGTGGCTGTGTATTCTCTTTGTTTCAGAAATACCAGGATTTTTAAACACACCACTTAAAGGGTGAAAAAGATTATTTCATCAAACAATGAAAAAAGATACAGTGCAGCTCCCTTTTAACACATTCTCTCTCTGGCCTGGTTAATGGGATTTAAGGGTCCAATATTTCTTTGCTTTCTTCTGTTTCCTTTATTAGAACTGATGGATTTAATTCTGTCACATATTTTACTTCATATTTTATTCCTATAACAATCTATGCTGAAGTTCAGCTCCAATGCTAATTCAAGACCATCTTCCTTCTTTTGCAATCAGCCTGGAACACAACTGAACCACCTCTGACGGGCATGAAGTACTCTGCCCCCCATGCCCAGGGCTAATGGATTTTAGAGAGAGTTTGCCAGAATTCCACCTTGTGGCAACGAGTCCAGAGATAATGAGAACTTACCACGTAGCTGACTGGGCATCGACAGGAAGGGAAGCTGGGCTGAGCTCCGCTGGCGATAGCAGGGAGGGACTGTGGTCAGAGTAAATGCAGGATGTAAAGGATGTGTCAAGCCCTCTAGTTCCCTAAAAGAAGAGGAGAAAGGGATCTTCAAGATCTGGCATGAAGCAAAAACCTTTAGAAACAGTTGGCAGGAACTCCATCACAGGCCCTACCGCACGCACGACACAAGCGCAAAGCGTTTTCCTCCGCAGGCAGTAGGAGCACCAACCACAGAAGACGGCTAAAAATCGAGTACTTGTGGACTTGACATAAAAATGTTGCAGAGAGAAAAGAAAGCGTGATTTCAGGGACATCCTCTTGTCCCCTTCAAAGGTGCAAAACCCAGCAAAACACCTGGGTCTGCCATGGCTGCTGCCTGCATGGTGGAGCTGCTTGCTCCGCTTCCCAGCGCTGCCCTTCCCAGTGCCGACTGCGCCCAGCGGGGCAGAAGCAGCAAAGCACCAGCATTCAGTGCTGCAGGGACGGGGCTAGGCAGACCCAGCTGCTCCGGTGGCACGTTACAAAGGCCTGTCCTACAGAAACGTAGCAAGTGAAACCTTTCCTGGTGTAAGCATACCTACTGCAACCTAACGGAATGGGACTACTCGTGGTAAGAAGCATCGGGCCACGTTAGCTCGCATACAAAGCGGGCAGTCACCTGCTCCATTCCGTTTGCCCCAACCGGCCACGTGATGCACAGTCCAGTGGCTTCACATGATCAGCAGAAGGCCAAGCGTTAATTTGATGGGCATTCTCACACCAGCATGTGTGGCAAGGTAACACCATGACTGGAGATACAGGATCCACATGACAAGCTGTACATAGAAGAAACTTGTGCTGATACTGCCCTGACGTGTCTCACTGGCACTGAAAGGACATTAAACATTATTTTCAGACACAAATTTTAATTTAAAGCTGGCTGAAATGTTAATGAAGTTTTAGCTCTTTTTCAAAGGGGAAAATTCCCTACTGCTTACAAAAATGTTTTTTTTTTTTTCCCTGCCTGATCTGCTTCTAATGACATATAGCAACCAAACCTCATAAATGAAATTAATCACACCTTCATATCACTCTCCCTTTTCAAGGATGGAAAGGTTAGGTGTGATCTTCAGAGTTACTGATGCGTATCGTAGTGCAGGTTTTAGAAAACAGTGGAGAAAGTAAATTCCAAAGCCACAGTTCCTTTAACTATCGTACCCTATCCTCATAGCTATATCCTGCTGAAATCACTGGGTTGTTATCTTCAGAGCCTTTGGAATGCAGCTGCACTACTATGTAAGCTGATTTTAATTGCAGCTGCCACAATCTCACCCTTCCTTCAGCTCTTTTCTCTCCTCACCACATGTCCCCAAGTCCATCCTTGAGTAAGGACTGGATAAACGCCTGGTTCAGGGAGCTTTCAGCTGAATGGAGATTCACGTCCATGTGTTTGCAGCCACATGAACCCCCAGCTGCCACTCAACATCCAGGCATGAAACTTGAGGGTTAGAGCAAAGGAGGCAGCAGAACTGTACAAGCGGAGGAACAGCAACACAGCGGCATCACCATCGCTCAGTTTAAGCTGCTGTGGACCTGCACCTTGAGATGTCTAGGGCTGCTTTGGTATAACATGGAAGAAAGGCTCTTACCACACAGCTGAAAGCCAAAACGATCATGGCTTTATAGGTAAAAAAGCCCCCCCACACACCTCACACGCTAACCTAAAATAAACTGGCAGGCCACACAGATCATACAGAACACATGCAGTCTGCTCCTGATGAAAAGTAGCTTGAGATAATGGTGCACTGCTACGACCTGCACCAGGGGCAATTTCCAAGTGGCAGGTTGAATTAGCCTCAAGTGACATGCATTACAGTAATGCTTCCCTGAGGCAATAAGGCAAGGTCCCACATTCAGAAAGAAAGAATTGAGCTTTCTTGCCAAAGGCAAACGATAAAGCGCATGATTAAGAACCACTGTTAACAGAACATCCAGAAGCTCCTGGAAAAAATCTTTCAAGGACTTCAGAAAATACATCTGGAAATAAAAAGTGTGAGTTTCCTTTCACATACCTACCGTTACAGTACAAAGCACCTTTTTTGCTACTTTCCTGGATCACAAGTGTCAATTCTGTCCTGACTTAAAAACTAAGCCTTCTAACCATCAGCAACTACGCTTTCTAACCTTTCTTCAGCATTTCTGAAGTCACTCTGCCCAAAGAGTTATGCAGGAGGTTGTGGTGTGAAATCCGGATTTCAGCTGAATACAGAAGACACTTCAGTCCAAATCTCTTCCTTTAGCTTGCCTGCTCTAGGGGTGACAAAAATTGGAACATTTCCAACACTACGAGAAAGATCCTTTGGCAGTAAGGGATCATCCAACACCATAATCTACAATATCTTCAGGAGAAGGAGTCACTGAGGACAAGCTTCACTAGCCAGTTAGCATCCACAGATGATTCATCACCTTTGGAAATTACAGTAACTGAAAGAACTAAAAGAGTCAGAGTGGACACCTGATCTTCATCAGCTCAACAACCAATACCCCCCTTTCAGTACCGAGGTAAAGAATGGTTTTTTTATAACCGAGTTATATCCAGACCTCAAGGGCAGAATACTAGATCAGACATAGGAATTGTTTCTTTCAACAATAATGAAATAATGCTTTCATACGCTGCATTACATACCAGCATACGTGATCCTGAAGCAATGGCATCTGCACAACTACTTGTTTTCATTCATGTCTTCTATACACCCTAAAGATGGCTACAGTTATTCCATCAACCATGGGCAGCTGCACAGGTTGTTACAAATCACATTCTGGTATGTGACCCCTATGCAACAGGCTTGTTTCCTCAACAGGAGACTCCCCTTTTCCTCAGCTGCCTTTAAGATATAGCCCTTATCAGGAAAACCCACCCATGCATATACTGTTGCTGTGGTGTCACTGAATATTTACCTCTATGAACAACTGTTCCACTGGAAAACATGCATACGTATGTACCTACACACAGAAAATACTCTGGCAAATACCTGTTATTAATCTCTAATGATGACAGTATCATTGGCTCACCATCACAATTGTTTGATTAAATTAATTTTATTCTTTCCAGGTTACAACAGGTGCCTACGTCAGTTTTGATAGTCTTTAAAACAATAAGGAGAATCTAAGAATTTTAAATCATGCCAATATTTTAAATACTTTCTATCCAAGTGCTCCTGATTGATTTAGAAGTGTATTACCACAACACCAGCCTCAAGTTTTATCTTCACTTTAACAATTGTTCTTGGAGCTAAAAGTAGGTTAAGCAAATTGTTCATTGGATTTTTCCCTTTCTTTTCCTTTGTTGCTATATACTACACCGAAGCAGAGATTGGAGGTTGGCGTATGCAGAACATTTCAGTGAAAAGTAACTGTCCTTTCACCTAATTAAATTTTGGCATTTATGAAGTTCCACTTTTTGTACATAGCTGTCTAATTACATTTTGTATTAGACATTATGGGTGGAATTATACAAAGAAACAAGAGCGTTGATTCTCTCTCCACTCAAATCATGGTGAAAAAGTCCAAGTTCAATCCACCAGCAGCACATTCAGGCCAGCTTCGAGTGTTTTTGAAAATCCTCCCCCTTCCAACCTGCCCAGAAAGCGGGCAGAAACAAATAAAATTTCACCACCTTGTGTCTGGGAAGCAACACCTACCAGCTGCAGCTTGTGCAGTTCTGTCTAGTTAAGATGCTGAGAATTCCCTTTTAAATACAAACAATATTTCTGAAGCTAGTAAATTCTTTCAAGCATTCACTTTGATTCGATAAATTATATTAAATACAATTTGCCTCAGCAGCGTTTTAAACCATGACAGCCAGAGCACGAGTAGGTCAGTTTGACATACCGAAGTAAAATCTATGCAGTTGTATATCCAGCCTAGATTATGCATGCAGTCCCACACTTCCCGAGATAACAAAATTACCCGGCTTGCACTCCAAGCCAGTCAGAAACTGTGTAGTTGCAGATAGCAAAGTCAAGCCCGAGCCAATCAGTCCTGCTAAGCAGCTGCTATCTCAGTTGCTTATTAGTTCACCAGTCCACCAGGCACAACCAAAAGCTTCAGATGGGCTTACAGTATGCACAGAACGAAATCGTCTCTGCTTTCAAAATACCACAAAAATGCAACCATGAATGAATACTATCAAAGGGCGGAGGTAGGAGAGAGATCTATTTTAAATTTTCTCCAAACATTATTTTTTTATACACTGGAAAGAAAATCCTTACTCTTGAATACTGTACGATAACAGAATCATGCTGTTTGTTGGCAGAATGCTAAGTTTCATTTTCAGCAGAAAAAAATCCGTATAGTAGTTTTTTCCCTGATTTAGATGGGGTTTAGGTCAACCTTAGCTACATACAAATGAATGTTTTGTTCAAATTACAGGATAATTTTAATTAGGACACCCTGTTAGACATCCTGTTGTTCTATTTAATGGACTTTCTCAATTATAAGTAGAAACACCTCCCCACCCGCCTGCAACTTAAAGTAAAAATTATGCTGAATAAATATACGAAGATAAAAATTATTATTCTGCATTAGATCCTTTTATTTCTGTTAATCTTTATTTGGCAACTTCTGTATCCAAAGGGCAGAGTTCAGAATTCCACACCCATTAAACACCTGTTTAAAAACCACTTGAAGCACTGGAACCAGCCAAGTATGTCCCAATTAAACAGAAACGTTGGCACTGCTGTCCCGAGTAAGGAACACCCATTGCCATTTGCTCTCATTAGGTTAAACAGGTTTATTGGGATATATCTGGATTCCTGATTATGTGCATTGCAAATGGATAGAGAACACCAGAACAATAAAATTTAATTCAGCGTGGCCTTCTGTCCAGTTGTTGAGCACAGAATTTTGGGAGAAGTAAAAACTGGAGCTTTGGGAAGCAGACAGGAGTTACGTGCACCACAGGAGAGAACTCACACTTCTTTCAAGAAACAGCCTGGCTGACATAAAGAACTGGGCTGGGACTTCTTCTTGAAAACACTCTGAGATTAAGAGCCAATTCCCTTTTTCTTAGCATCTCCTCCTCTGAACTGTGTATTAGTTTAATTCCCTTACAGAGTTTTATTTGTTAGTTATAAGCACAATACGGTATCTCTTATACTCACTTCAGTGTTAAATCGGTCACTGATTTCTTGATTTTTTATGTTTATGAATTCAGTGATGGAATGAAAAGCCCAGAAAATAAAAGCTCTGTTCATAGATCAGACACAGTACAGCAAGTTTTCCAAATATTTGCCAATTTATTTAAAGGCTCTTCCAGAGACACCAATTGCATGGCAAACAGAAGAATCTCATCTCTAGCATTCATTTAACCCCTTGACCTCCGTCAAGGATGTGGACATGCTTGCCAATAAGTGACAAGTCAAGTGGTCTTTCCCCAACCACCCAACAATGCATTTCAGGGTGGTGCCACTAGGCAGAATCAGAGAAGAGTGGCAGTGATTAAAAAGTATGTCTGAAACGGTTCTAATATCCATGCTCAATCCTCTATAATCCCACTTCATTATCAATTTATTAACTTCCTTTGTTGTCCTTTCTGTCACCCTCCTGTGCTAGTCACTAATGTATCTTAGTTTTGAAATTGCTCTACTCCACATGCACAAAAAGCTATCACGCTTCTGTCGCATGCCGGTCCGAGACATGTATTCTCGGGAACAGAATTAAGACTCGAAATGGAGTCAAGAGCCAAGGAACTTTATTTGCCCAACAAGAAATCTGCAAATGCAAAGGGAGAGAGGGTGAGAGATAAAGAGAGAAAGGAAGGAAAGAAATAAGGACAGAAGGAAAGGGTTCACAGCAATAGCTACCACCTGGAGCTGCAACATCCTGCAGTCCGATTCGTTTCCAAGTCTGGTGGGGGAACGTTCCATCTGATGTTGGTTGGTCCCGTTCTTTTCTAGAGTTGTTACAAGCTGTTCTGCTTAACCACACCTCCCACCCGGCGGTGGTGTGCATGGCCAACATCATCAGGTGGTCCTCAGAGGTCTCCAGGCACCTTGATCCCCCCAACCCCAGGTCTGGGCACACGCACAGGGGGTTTGGTTAAGTTTTGCAGGATCAGCCTCCCTGTTGCTCCATGGCGTCAGTCGGTTTCCTCCCTTAACAATGTATAGATAAATCTCTGCAGTGGCAGCGTGTTATCTTCCTGCCTTAACAATGTATAAATCACTCACTGTGGTGATGGCATGACTTTCCTGCCATAGCAATGGTGAGACAAACACATCTGCATGGCAATGGTGCGTCTCACCGACGCAGTCTCTTTACAACTTCACATAAATTTCATCAGTTAACTGTATCCATGTAAAAGATCTAGAGTTGCTAAACTGATACCTTACAATTAAATGTATAAAAAGGATGGTTCAGCACTATAAACACTACTTAATTCACAAGTCCTGTAGTCAGGATGTTAGCAGACTGAAATGAACATCTATATATTTTTCTCTTCACTTAATGCCACACAGACTTCCTAATAACATAAATCTCGTTGGTTTTCTACTACCTCTTGTACTTAGTGTAGAATTCACAATTACTTAGCGCCTACATTTCTAAAGTAAACTTTAGTACAAGAAAAAAAAGTATTCTAAGAATAAAAGATGTCAGCTGGCAGTTGCTGCTGACCTAAAATTATATTTATTTTCAAGACAAGCATAAAAGTGGCAGATGCTTTCTTGTTCTGGCCGGCTACAAATGGCATCAAGAAATCCAGAGACAGACACTTGCGTACTTATTCTTTGTTTGTTCCCCACCACCACTACTAACAAGTATTTTTGCATACAAACACCACCTTCCGATTTGCTACTGCTCTTTAGATATCCACGGGTGCTGTATTCACTGTGGTCTCAAGAACAGTTTCCCTTCCATATTCCCACAGATCTCAACAAGGATGCTGGGTACCCAAAACATCTGAAAAAGGTAAACATTCCGTATTTTTTCTCCATTATGTAATTGACAGTAAGTGTTGCTGCTTATAGTGAAAACGCTTTACAACAATATCCCTAAAAATTGACAGCCACAGTCCTTAGCCTTTTCTTAATTTAAACCTTAGTAACTTCCCCTCTCAGAATTGGTGGCTGACATTTTATTCAGTAGATGATATCTGTAGCTGCAGCACTTCCAGACTACAAAGAGCTGCAAACGCTATCATTACAAATGGATTTTTTTATTGGTAGATGTTTTGAGAGGCTAACCAGAGAGGAGTAGGAAAGCAGGAGCATGGGTGGAAAGAAAACAAAACAAGCTCACAAACAAACAAAACACTACAAATCACAACAGGACAAGAGAAGAATCAAGTGGTGACATCACCTTACTGGATTAGTAAAAACAATTCTGGCTTGATTGGAATTCCAGGGGTTTTTTTCTTTCTATTTCCATTAGACCACTATAAAAGTGTTTAGCTGCATCATTTTTGCAGACACCCTGATAAACTACCTTGTATTACTCGTATCTAAGCACACTAAAACTTAAAAACAGTAGTCTTCTGTACTGTAAAAACAAATAAAGAAAAAAAGAAAGGAAGCATCTGCTCTATGCTGCACACAATTCATTCTACAAGTCTCAACTGTCATTGCACTTCCACTGAATTGTATTTTGGACCCTAGAGGAGTTGTCTTCAACAACACCCTTCAAATGCCTGAGCTTAACAAAACACAGAGAGCTGCGGGCTGGCACAGTGGCTGGAGAAGCGATGGAATATTCCACAGGAGGAGAGAATCTGCCTACATCACAAATATCTACAGGCAAGTCACATAATCTTTTTATATGCAATATAAATAAGAGATATAGGTTAAAAGGAGAAAAAGAAACAGCTTCAGAATCACCTGGAACACTCTGTGGAACTGACTTAATTGCCTACAACAGCAGTTTTTAAAGCTTTTGCAGGAGGCAAGTAAGTCCCTGTACATCAGACGAGGACAAGGCCCTCTTGGCCCTAGGAATATGTGGTAACACCCAACAAATGAGGGGAAAGAGGTAAAAAAAGAAAGAGGGGAAAAAAAAGAGAAAAAAAGAAAAAAAAAAAAGAGGAGAGGCACTGGAATAGGCTAGTACAGGAATTTCTGCAATACAGAAGCCTACAACTTCTTAAAGCCAAAGCAAGGGCGGGGGGGCTGGGGCAGAAAAAAGAAAGGAAAAAAAAAAAAAGATAATAATTACTCTTGTGTCAGGAAACACACTCTTCCGCACTATCGGGATGCCACAGCAGAATGGCATCTTTTGAGACAAAGCTGAAAACTACAGTTCATGAAACGGAAACCAGAGTTGCAAAAGAAAAGAGCAAGAAGTGAGGTGTGGGATGACACTGAAGATGGAAACAGCTGGAATTAAAAATCCAGCCTTTGTCTCTGGAGCAGGGAGGGACAAAAAAGAAGGCACATAAACTTTATGCACTAGGTAAGGGAAAGTCAGTGGAGGGATATATTAAAAAAATTAATGTTTCAATATGCCACATTGTAATACCACATTGAAAACCACACCACTGTGTGTTGTTACTGTATTTGGTCAAGTGCACCGTTGTGTTTAATTTGTACTTTGATCACGATAAATCACACGATACAGGGAGGCAACCAAGTGACGCACAGTCCCTTCTGAAATCTTACCCTATTAAAACTTAGGCTGTAGTAGGAGCACAGTAACCAAAAATCTACGTACGCTACACCAGAGGAAGGGAGCTAAAGTCCTGAACAGACATCTCAGGACTTTTGTAGACACGAACAGTAACTTTGCCGTGCCAGCAGTTGGACTGTTAGAGCAGTAGATAAATTTGGTGCATGCATCAGATACAGCAAACTGTGGGCTGCCCAATTTTCTAAGGAGGGCACAGACGCTCTGCACACCTGAGCACGATTAAGTCTTACTGCTGATGAAGAAGAGTGTCAGTATTGGCAGTGCACTGACTTGAAGAGGAGGGAGGCAGTTGGAGGAGAAGCATAAACCTGCTTCTGCTCACTACCAACAACGTTATTGCAGGCACCAGTAATGAGGTGGCTAGGCTAGGAGGGGAAAGGGATATAGGATCTGGAGTGCTTTATCAGCTCCAAGACCAATGCTGGTTTTGGCACTATTTTCACTCTAGTGAGTTACAAACAACAAAAAAACCCCAACCAAGCAGGTGCTAGCAATCTGAGAGACCACATGCCAGCTACAGCTGCTTCAGACTGATTCAATTACATCTGCCTGAATAGTCCCAGGACACTGAATCCACTGAAGGGAACCACAGGTCGAAGGAAGACCTAGTACTTTGGGATTTTAACACCCCATTAAATTAAGGTGGAAGTCCCCCAACTGAAACTGGGGGAGAATATTCATGTAGGGTCCAAAGCACGCGATCATGCTCAGCCTCAGATAAGATGGAAGCTGGAAGGCAGCATATGCATAACACCAGGATACACAGTAAAAACCCTTTGGAAATAACTCCTCAAAAATTTCCTGAAGCAGCCTGACAGCACTGCCTTGTTTCCCAAAACACTGGGTGCAGTACATTTGCTTGAACATGCTCTTGGGATTGGGACTTCGCTCTAAACCTTGTTTGTACAAAAAGGGGCCAAGCAGCTGGGAAATTCTGGAGTGTAGTGTGTCCTCATTAGCTCCCATCTGCCGTCAGAACTCAGCTCATGGCAAGTTTGGCTAAGTCCTGGTGTTCTCAGGTCCAAATCTGGGTCAGTTTTAATTACACTATACAGAATTCAGTGTGCAGTTTTTAAATCCTTATTATACAGCGCAGAAGAACGGGCAGCTCTCCAACTAATCAATTTTTTAAAAGTACATATATAAAAATTTTAAACCAGGCTAGACAGACAGTGGGTGGAAGAGGGAAAAAAAAAAAAAGTATAAGCGAGTACAGGGGTTAGTTAAGAGAACTGTTAGCAAAAGTGGGTCACCAGCAAGTTCTGCTTTAAAACTTCAAAGGAAGGGGAAAAAGAAAAAAAAAAACCCTCTTCATTTTTTAAGACAGTGAAACTGATGTGCAAGATGTATACAATTCATACTGCGTTTAGCATCAGCATGCGTTGCATACAACAATACTGCAGCCAGATTGCCACGAAGGGAAAGCTAGATTGTCTCGTGGCTACAGGACCCCAGCGGGCACTGGCTGACCTATTCCCATATCTTTTAACAGTGTTATTGCCGGGCTTTGGAAAGTCCTTTTCCCTACAGACAAAAAAAAAAAAAAAAAAAAAAGTAGCCTTTACCCCACAGGTACAGAAAAAGTGTGGTGGTCAGAAGTACAGTTCAATGGGATTCTCGAAGGTGCTAGTGAACTGCAGGATGTTAGTCTAAATCCTTACCCAATTAATGTTTTTTGGACTACTGTAACTGCTATTTATTTCCTCCTTTTCTATGACATCAAATAGCCATCAGCCAGGTCAGGACTTGAAAAGAGTTTTGCTTGCCAGGTTGCTGGCAAACGAAATGATAGGAGGCACAGAGAACGGCATGTTTTTCACTGAACAGACACTTGGGATAGGATAGCACGCCAAATCTTATCTATGTAAATTGGGCTAAAATCTACTCTCAAAGTCAACAACCAGAGTCTGCCCTGTTTAGAATCTTTGTCAGATGCAAGGGAGCAAGTGGAAGTCTTCGGTGACAGCTACCAACATAAAGGTAGCTCAGAAATGGAGAAGGATGATCAAGGAGCAGAATAAACAGTGATGAAATGATAGACGCTTGTTAGAAGAGCATAACATTCTGCCATCCCCTACACAAAAACTATACCTTCAAAGATTTCCAACTTCGCTTTAACCATTTCTACGAAAAATTCCCATTTACAAAAATTTCCCTTCGTGCACCTTGTTAGTATTATCACAGCTTTCATTGTAGAGCTACAGCATAGCAGAAACACAACACAACCCTGCACTCTCCCTTGTAAGTAATTCTTCACTTGACGGCTAATCCATACATCTCCAGCTGCTAGGTGAATCTAGTACATCCTGACACAGTAAGAAACACACTACTGACTACCCCAGGATCAACAAAAGCTACAAGGCTGGAGTAACCTGACAATGCTTTTTCTCTGTAGGGGAGTTTTTTCTTTACTGCCACCTGCCTCCCACACGTACCACCTCTAATACATGAAAATCAACACATCAAACATACATTACACAACAATCCATGCAGAAATCAAAGACTCAAAACTTACCACAAGAGCATTACAATCTTAGACACCAGCAGCTTCTCCAGTATCATACTGGTTCTCAGACGTCGGAGGGCTTTTTGCACATACCACCTGACTGGTCTCAAGCTCTAACTATCCCCATCTGGGCCCACTTGTATTAATTAGGACAATTAGCCTCACCGTCTCTAGAATAATTGTCAATTTAGTTGAGCTGACACCAGAAAGAATTCGGATAAAAAAAGCAAGCTGAAGCCACAAGTGGAGTGGGCAAGGTAATCTCTGATTATTGGAGAAGAAAATTACCCCATGCAAATCTGTTTTTTAAGGGTCTGGCTTCTTAGCAGAACTTGTCACTATGATGTTTCTGAGCAGATCAGTAACAGAACAAAAACGGGCAGAAGGAGAATAACACAACAAATGCTAGTAAGTTTAGCCCAGAGATCATCATCATACCATTCTTGTAACAGAAATTTCAGTGCCCAGCTGTGCCTTTGGGTTATGCTCCCTTTTAAAGCACTGCTGGTGCAGTTAGGCACGTTTGTTGGACCATTCGAAGATGTGACCCTCTAGTGACTAGGCAGAGTAGAAAATCTGCTGTAACTTATACGCAATGAAGAGTGGAGTAATAATGCTACCCGGTGCTGTGCATACCCTGGAACACCGGCAAGGAAGCTCAATGGTGAAACAGGGTGGCTACTTGGGAAACTCGGGAAGGGAGGACTGTGCAGTTCAGAAGGCAAGTTCAGCTTCTAGTTGATGTTTTAGTTTTGTATCGTCTTTCAATGCAGCTTTATTAAATAATTTTACGTACCTCTTTCTTTGGTGTCTCTGCTTTTCTTCTTCCTCCATTTCACATGTATTTTAACAAACCACTGCAAAAGGTACATAACATTGTATCCAAGTGCTAACAAGGTGGACTTTTACTAGGCTCCAAGTAATCTTAAGGACCACAAATATGACGACAGGAGTCACTCGTTACCTGCTGCAATGGTGGAACAATAGCGTTGAAGGAAAACTAGCCTCTGAAGGGTCTTTACATTCCACTGTCTAGACACATGGAAGCTGCAGGGTGGAAAATGAGTGCCCACCTTCCACTGCCCACCCCACCCCCCCTAAAAAAAACCCACAAAAACAAAACAAAAAACCCCAGAGAGTCCAGGGTGAAAGCACACACTCACCACCCATGCTCACATCCCTATAGACAGACTTCTTTTTCTTTCCGCTCCTCCCTCTAAAATAGCGTTCAGATGTGACCAAAGTTAAAGTCCCTAAAACTCTTCAGGTTCTTCATCTGATAGAGCAGTCACTTCGGAGCTGTCTGTTGTCACACTAACTTGTTCAAGGTGTGTCTGGTGGCCCTAAATTCTGACCAGGGAGCCTATGGGAAAGGAGACTGGCTGATATTTCTGAATAATCCATGCTGTTCTTGCATAAAAATGCTCCCATGGAAGCACATCTTCCTTCTACAATTCTACTCATGGGGAAATGGTGAAAGATCTGGCACGGCATATGAACGCAGATACACTCTATAGCAACAAAGCAAATATGCCATTCTGAGATAGGGGACATTTTATTTTGCAGACTGTCCGCACCTGGGGATGTTAAAAATGTGAGAGTAATTTACAGAATGAATTAAACCATGGTGGTCCCAAGTTAGAAATTAAAAGAGAGACTCTTGTCAAACATAACTCCAGTAAAATTTGATGCTACTGTAGTCATGTTACTGTACCTACAGGTAGTAACTCATATAATCCTTTTGGTGGGGTCTGTCCTTTCTACTACCTGAGCTGGAATACCTGAGACAACAATATGATTTATAAACAGAATGAGCCAGTTTTATTGTCCTTGGATGCAAGAGTTTCCGGCAACCCTTAACATCTGAATGCCATTTTTTTCTATTGCACATTATTTCTGAGTGGGTGGTTTTGGTGCTATACAGTCTATATAAAATGAATCAGTACATCCAAAAATACAACACCTATTATGTGTTTTGTAAACATCCAGCCCACGGCTTGTGTGCATTGTGCAGTACCTTTGCCATTATTAGCTAACAACACGTTCTAAACTAACAAAGCCCTACACGTCTCATTTTTGTAAGTTTTAAAAACAGTGGGTCAAGGTTAAGAGGAATTTGCCAAATTTCTGTTTCCTATACCTGCAGAGGAGGAGGAAACCTGTAATTCTCCCACTGCAGTGAGGAGATGGTATCAAGAACAACGCTAAAACAAGGCCAACCAAAGGGATCACAGGTACTTGCCTAAAGAATAATACCCTATGTATATACTGTTCTCAAATAAAAACAGAGCACTGACTAAAGTGATGTCAACTTGCCAGTTTTGTGGTCCCGTTTCAAGCCTGCATGACAAAAAACAGCAAAAAAAGCACACAGACCTATATATCTCAGTTTATTCCTTTCTACTATTTGATAGCCAAACTAATGTCAGATGATGAATTCAGAAGGCCCTCCACAGTGAGACAGAGCATAACTCAAGTTTAAGACAGAAAAGGCAGTGACAACTGATAAACACAGGATGACCACCAGAAGAAAGTTTAGTGTACTGCTTTTACCTAGCAGTATGAGATACAAACATCAATTATCCTAATTTTCTGGAAAAGGAATCAGAAAGCTCTGGTCTAGACCACAAAATAAAATCAAGGGACTCAGGCTGAACATACACGATTATGTCATACTCTGGTTTCTACACATTTTATCACATTTCCCCTCAGTACCGGAACACTACTGCTTTCTTTTATTCAGTTAAAGAAGTCAACAACAATAGATAAGCACCAGAGCATGTATCTGGAGCATGGTTCAACTGAAAATCTACCACGTCCGCATCACGTCCCATTGCAGACCGTACGGCCAGGCTCAACAGCGTGTCCTCAACACCGGCCAGGGCAGCTGCTTACTGAATCTGTGGGCTGAGGCCACACTGGTGGCTGCCATTAAATCTTTCCAGTTGCTGGCAAACCACTGTCCGGGGATTTTCTGAGCAAGTGGTTATATTCATACCTTTGTGTTAAACAGCCCTTCATGGACTTGCCTTTCATACATGTATCTAAATTGCTTAGTAGGCAGATTTCCTTCTGCTTTTTCTTCGTCTTGGGTTAATTACTTCTGCTGTCAACATTTGCGCTGTGTGGCTGAAGATTTTCTGGAGCTGCAGGAAAGTGATCTCTCATACAACTACAAGGAAAAGACTGGTCTTATAGATCACTCCTCCTGGGCTAAACCAGTGCAGAGTGTAATAGATCTCAAGACAATGGCAGATCGTTGAAATAAGTCCTGTCTGACTTCAACAGATCGTAACCATGCAGTTTGTTTCGTAGTTTGTTTAAATAGATTTGTAACATACTAACTCCCTTTTAAAGAGCAAACTGATGCTTAATCTGGGCCAAGAGGCACAAACTGAGTAGATATGAAGGTGAAATGGTCTGATTTTGCCAGTCAGACTTGCAGTGTGACTGCACCTGCTGCTTGGATGCTGCCTAAATAGGCCAAGATCAAGGTTGCAAAGACTGATTTGATTCTGATCCCTCAAAGTGAACAACAAGACCCAGAAATCAAAGCTCAGAATAAAAATTTAAAATTATTCCACGAAGCTATCTTCTCTTTCCATGCTACAGTGCACATAACATGTGCATGTATGTGCACACACAGATACACATTCACACTCAAATCCACGTTATCCCCTGCATTCATATGTTGCACCGTTGCAAATATACTCAGAAAAAAGTGGAATTGCAAGAGGAAAACAGCACCCATTGGAGCAGAGAACCTATGCTGCTATTCCCCTTTCCTAATCAGAAAACACTGATTCACATCTACTTGCCTCACCTCCCTGTCCCTTTACCCACAAGGAACTCACCTTACATCTCTCGAAGGCTTTCCTTGGCCAAGCCCGCAACCCCAGGCAACCCAGCCTCGACTGCAGGCAGCAAAGGCAGAGAGCTCAGCTCAGGGTTTGCCATGCTCAGTGCAGGTTACACCACACAAGCAACCTGCTAACGAGCTGCTA
Source organism: Falco naumanni (assembly GCF_017639655.2). Lineage (NCBI taxonomy): Eukaryota > Metazoa > Chordata > Aves > Falconiformes > Falconidae > Falco > Falco naumanni. The sequence goes on along the minus strand of NC_054058.1, from coordinate 6,064,962 downwards.
TGTGCTCTCTCAAAGTCACAGCTGCCAGCAACAATTGAGCAAGTGCAGCCTAGCTTTTCAGGATTCCTGCCTGTTGCCCAGGAACCACACAAAGCACTGGAGGTTTTACACAGGTGCAAACGGTGCTTTTCTCCCATGCCTTGTCCTCCAGCACATCAGACTACACAGACTCTGCGACGGCAATGCAAGAACCACCAGAAAGCAGCAAATGAACTTTCAAAATGCAATCAGAGTTCCTACTGATAAAGCTACACTTCCATGACGTGAGAAAAGCAGCACATACGTTGCACTAGAAGCAGATGCAGGAAGGCTTCATCAGGCTTGCCTTCATGAAGGCCTGCTTTTGCTTTAGAAATATGCAACTGTTTTATAATTCTGGGTTACACATTTTTCCAAATTTGTTACTATTTCTTACCTGCAAAATATTTTGTTAATGTAAGAGGTAATGTTTCAGAACAGGCAATGATTCAGAACACGTAATGAGCGCCAAAAATAAATGAAAAGGGTGCATTTAAAAGCTTACTTTGAAAATAATTTGATAGCTGTATAGGAATTTTTAATGCTCAAAACTGTCTGTCAAGTAAGTGTCTTTAGAAGCATAATATAAATCACACAATTATCCAAATCTGTGTACATACAGAAATTATACATGTACCATCTGTTTACAGCCCATCGCTTAACATTATAATCTTGTACGTCCACAGCTCAGTGCATAGGTGGTGCTGTAGGTAGGCACACAAAAAGTATCTCCTGAACTGAAAATCTGTCAGACAATTTTTAACAGGCTCTTTAGAAAAGACTGCACTAACTCCAGAACGGTTTGTTTTGTCAATATTGCCTACACTGTGTTAAGGTCATCAGTTTGAGTTTCTTGTTAGCCACTTTCCCACACTGGTTATCAGGCAAATTCCTGTTAATTCGAGGCAGAATCTTGCCTGAATGGGAAGGGAGCAGGAACTGGTTAAGGCCATTAACCAGATGGCCATTAAGATCTGGCACTCTGATGTTATGATTAACTCCTAGCCTGGTGCCTACTGCTACTTACCAGCCTACTCACGAGAGCGGGCACAGGTCAAGCCTCGAGCAGGGCTCTTTTGCTGTTTGTTCAGAAATGTTTCAATACTGACATGCATGCTAACGGCTTCTGTCTAAAATGAAACTGCTCAGACAGGTTTTACCTTCCCTTTTGAATTCAGCTTTCCATTTGGATGGGAGGCTGAAAAGGCTAAAGGGTTCTCTTGTACAGAAGCCAACAAAAACAAAGGTAAACTTAGAATTTTCATTAACTGTAAATTACAAGAGCAAACAGAAATAAGGATTGATGTGAGCAACAGGGAATGCTAAAGCTTCACCAAATGTAATGTGTAATGCCTCAACCCAAACATATTTTGGGATGACTGCCAAGAAGATGGGTATAAATGTGGGAGGCTTAGTAGAGTACAGTTTGAGCTAAAATGTGTAAAGTTTTCACTTGTGCTAAGGAAACATTCGTAGCTAGGTAAAAACAAGGCCTTATGAAAAATCCAATTTTGCATCTAATCTGAATTTCCCTGGGCAAACCAACCACTCTCTTCCTCAACCGATCCTTGAGATAGCTGGTGGTAGCATGTAATACTTGGGGATAGTACTGCCATGGGTTAGGCACTAGTTGAACACTGTAAAATCTAGAGATGTCTTATCCATCATTAAGTGGTTTGATGTTCTCACCTAAACCTGAATTGGAATTAGTCATTCCAATTCCTTTGTAATTTGATGGTCCAATGACACCTGTACAACTACGAGGCAGAAATGCCCGTTTTGCCTAACAAGCTCTCATGTGCTGTCTTACCTTACACTGTTATCTGTTAGATCTTTTGACCCAGAATCTCCCAGCAGTGAAGGATGCAGAATCCCAAAGCATCAGAGCTTCTTAAGTGAAGAACAGTTACCGTGTCCTGCATGTTGTTGGGGCTGTAGTGGAAAGGGCATTAAATAACACAATCTCTCTTCACTGCTAAAAATCCCCCAGCAGAAAAAGGCCAACATGGTTGAGTTTCTGTTTATCTGTTGTCAGAGCTGTGCCTCAACAGAAAGAGTATGAGGTGCTTGACTAGAAGACTAGTTCATGAGCTAGGACTCGAGTTTACTTTCCATCAGATAAATAATGAACAATTCTAGTAAAGGCAAGAGGCTGGAGACTAAAAGGCTATAAATTCTATAGAAATGCTCAACACAGGCTCATTTCTCAGCTTTTTTAAGCTACTCTCTTCTTGAGTTGATAGATCAATCCTTTCAGAAAAAAATGTCAATGGCAGTAAAGCTTCTTACCTATTTTTTCTGCAAAGACTACAGAAAGCATACACATTAACGAAGCTCCAAGGAGCCATTTTACTGGTTACCACTTCAGCTTTATTTGTGTGATTGGTTCCAAGACCTTGAGACGGCAACACAAAATACTTCATGTTTCTCCCTGTTAAGTGCAGGGTAGATCCTTCCCTCTCTGTGCCTGAGCTGATGCAGCACCTGCAGTGAGCTGACAGACAGGGACAAGCTTTTTGATTCCCTTTAATGCACCCCCAGTTCTACAGCTGCATAAGTACAAAGTGCCTTCTGACAACACAGTACAGGAGTTGCACGGACCAGTACATCCCAGTACCAGTGCATCCCATTACTTGCCAAGTAAATATGACCCTCTGGTAAAAAGAGGGTGACAACAGAAACTGATCCCATCTGGAAGAGAATTAAAATCTCAAAAGATGCTGCCTGTTCATTCCACTGTTCAACATGTAGATCTGTTCAGCTAGGAGGACCAAAGGTGACAAGTGAGCCTAGCAATACATACACATAATGCTACCTGTCACCAGAAGTAATAATATAGCCTCCATGGGTAGGGGAGACTGTGTCTTTCTTTTCCCTGGAGAATGTCTCCCTTAAGGCAACACTGGCATGGGAAGGAGGACACTTAGGAAGGACTCCAAGGTAAATGCAGCTCAGATTTGTGTCTACCGGTTCCCAGCGACTTAAGCAAAGACACTTCTTGGGTTGTCCAAGAACAGAAAGTATGGAGTGTGCCACAGAGTTTAATGACAACAGTGATTCAAAAAACTCTCCTTAAACTCTAAGCAAAGATCCTAGACATCGTGGAACAGGCCAGGAGGACTCACTATTTTGGCAAAATCTTAGGGTGAAGCTACCCCCTCTGTAAACTAGAAGTTTTCCTGCCAATTCCATGAAGCGTGTGCACCTCAGCAAAGCTTAGAGGAGTCTGAAAGAGGAATGTATCCCCTTCTGCAGTGGCTTCTGTAGAACAAGAAACTGGATTAACCACAGTCTTCACTGGTGCCAGCCAGACCACAAAGTGTACCATCAACACTCTGCTGTAAAGTAAAAGCTATTGTAATTTTAAAAGAATATCAATTATACATCCTGTCCTAGAAGTGCTATCACCTGACTTCAGATTTCTTCCAAACTATGTCTTCTTGCACACCTAAATAACACCAGAAAAAGAAACATCAGATTACTTTCTAGGAGGTAACTTACAAAACTCTGGGATATTCTAAGCAGATACAAGCAAATATTATTATTCTGAATAGCACTACAAGCTGCCCTCCAACCACAGCACCATACAGGCTGTCATTTTCGTAGTCAGGATGCATTTTGCAGCAAGACTTAACTGTTCTTTCAAGTGCACCGTACTGCTAGTTGTTGTCACAATTATTTATAACCAGGGACATCCATCTCCTACTAACCTTCTGTTCTGGTCCAATATACAGGAAACAGTACTTGGAGCACTGAAGTACATTTATAAGAATTTCAACTCAGTATTTCTTAGCCAGATTCTGCCCTCTGTTTTTGACTGGAATCCCAGGCAAGTCAAAGATGGTATTTAATCATCCTCTCTATTGCGTGGTGTATGTGTATAAAAACTTAATTTTGATAAAAGGTCAGGATAGCAAATGCTAAAAAAAAAAAAAAGGTTTTTCCAAGAGACTTGTAAACATGAAGTTGTAAAAAAAAAAAAAAAAAAAAAAAGACCACTGGTTGGGTTTCTGCTTTAAACAGTCTCACAAAGGTAGTGCAGCGTTCTTTAATAGGGAGAAATAAACAGGTGGAATAGTGCATGAAACAATGCCAAGAAACAAGCTATCCCTAGTTTAGCAGCGAATGATCCTACGACCTTGAGCAAGTTACTTAACTGCTCTGTGTTTCAGCTTCCCCACCTATCAAATGGGGATAATGATACTTTGTAAAACCACTCTAAGGTTCTTTTAAAAATATATTATTGTTTGGAAACTTGTAAAGTGCACTGGAATTTCTAAAAAAACCCACCAGGAATACAGGAATAAGCATTGCTTTAACTGTTTGCTGCAGTATTTTAATACAAGTCATACATTTCTTCTAAGTACTATACAATATTCTCAAGTGTTTATATGTACTGGTTAAGTGATTCAACTACAATTATCATGCCTCTAGCACACCAATTTAAAGACACGACATGCTTTAAGTTTAAACTTGCAACTGTTGGTTGCAACACTAATCTTTTCATGGACCTCAGTAAGAGATAGACCGAGTTCTGTATTTTTTCCTGAGACAGGCAACAGTCCTCCAGCTGACGCAGCACTACTTCCTTTGAAACATACAATAATTAGGAAACGAAAAGAAAAGGAGATTAACATTGTGCCCTGCCTCCCCAACATTGTTTTCAGCACCTCCACGATACAGATGCCACAAAAGACTCACTCACTTTGAAGTGCTGGAAAACATATCATGGTAAGAGGCTGAGTGTCATTCAAAGCATCCTTTGAAACCTTAAAAACTGCAGCTGAGTTTTGTATATGGAGATGTTTTAATGATTATTTTTCTGTACTTTTAGAGCACATAAGGGCAGATTCATTACATGTTTAAAACTCAACACACTTTACAGGCTTTAAATATTCAAACACTTTTACTCCTGAAAGTTTATCCTGCTTGAACATATACCTGTAGGGTGTAATCCAAAAGTGGCTGGACATATGTATTGCAGGTCAAATTCCAAGTCATCAATCAGTTAGTAACATTTTTTTAAGGCAGGTATTTTAGGGCAGAAAAGAGTTGTTTCCTCAACTTCTTATCACAAGAATGAATCACAGAGTTTCTCAACATTACAGTTGGAACGAGGTGTGGAAACAGCCAGGCACAAAAGATTGTTTTCTCTGGACATTAACAATCAAACCCAAGATACCAGAACTGAGGATGGTTTGCAAGTTTAGAGAGTGCTCATAACCAACCAAATGCTGTAATAGTTACATTATTGATGGAGAAAAAAGTTGGGGAGATTCCATAGCCATTTCATCTTTAGTGTTTCGTTCACTAACTTTGTAACAGAGAACCGAATTTCTATCCATCAAGTTATTCAATCCTATCTACAGCAGATAAAAATTTACAAGCGTTAAGTTAGCTACAGTAACCTTATCTCCAAGTAAAAAATTACATACATATTTGAACACTAAGGCAGCAAACTGAATTTTCTTACTCTTATCAAGATTAATGTAATACTTGAATGCAAACAGGACAGCCAGATAAGAGTAACAACAGCAACGTGTGAAATTCCCCCCATTTTTAGGAATGATTAAGAAAGCCACACCAGAAATGGAAGCAGAAGGGAAAAGTAAGGTCCTCCAAATGAAAATTATGTTTCAAACAAACAGTATGGCCCTGAATCTGTGGCAGACCTGTGAGAAGAGATCATCAACTAGAAGCAGGAGAACGAGGTGGGATGCCCTCAGTTATTTAAGAGCACAGAGTGTGGAACAGAGTTCAAGAGCAGAAATGTGCTCACGCAGGTTGTGTTAGAGCTTCAGATGCCTCCAGCTCAAGTGACTAATGTGAATGTGCAGGGAGACAACCATTTCAAGCAGAACTTTTTACTGATTAAGTCACTACCATAAATCTCAATATGTTCCCTGCCATATTGGCAGCCTGTCCTTTTTTTCCTTTTAACTGTGGGCCAGATCCTCAGCTGGTATAAGTTGGCACCGCATTTTGTTGCCTCCAGTGGAGCTAAGCCAATTGATGCCATCTGAGCATCTGATACTATACTTCTGTAGCAGTTAAAAAAATGATACAGTGGCATTCATTACTGCATAGCCATGTCTCATAACTTCATGGCAGGGGTGGCAAGACTTTTCACTTATAGTCACCAGTCAACATACAAAGCAGAAGGGTTAACTGGCCATTCTAAGCTCAGTTTGATGGTAAGCTTTTTTTTTTTGCCCTTTTTTTTTATTAATGTAAAGCTACTAGTCGTTCAAACACAGGAGAAACCATTTCTCATTTTCCTATGTGATTTAAATACTTAAAATTTTTTAACTGAAAGGCATGTAGTAGTTACACTATGTCCTTAAAGCACCACAAGCTATTGCATCAAAAATGCAATGGATCTGACATGCAGAAGAACAGGCAAACTGGGGCAGACAAAAACTGGTTTAACTGAGAAGCCCGAGTCCCACTGCCAGCAGTGGATGCTAAGAGAAAGATGGTAAGTACACCTTCACCTGTACGCATTCTGCTACAGACGAACAGCACGTCAGAGATGCAAAGTGGAAAATCCTTCAGGTTATAGCTGCAAGTCCAAATATAACCGCACTTTATTCTCAACTGTTAGGAACAGCTTCACAGCAATAACTATGTAGCATTACTCTCCGCTGCAGGGTGCAAAGGAATCAGAAAATGGAAGGCAGTCTTCTTTCCAAGGTCCTGGGGGACAGCGTTCGCAGAACTCAGAACATTTATCTTAGTCTCTCTGTATTCACGTTTTTTTCTTTCTGCTTGGGTTTTGTTATTGTGAGGGTGTTTGCTTTTTTCCCTGATAGGCCACACTGCTGTGTAGAACTCACTACCTATATTTCAATAGCCAGCTAGAATAGGGTCTTTAGACTTTTGACACCACACTGAGAACCTCGCCTCAAACACAGACATTCTCCAATTTATGATCTTCTATTGTAGAAGGTGGAGGTCATTTTTGGTTCGGCAAAGGGAGAAACGGCGCACAGCACTCGTTACGGACAACCGCGCTTGTTTTTGGAGCATCTCTTACAATGACCTGACGCTCGCAGTTTATATTCTTTGTGTAAAAAGCCCGTATGATCTGTTTTGCTGCAGAAGGAAAAAAACTTAACAGGAAAATCTTAAAACCCCTCTCCTCCAATGAAACGACATTTCCTACTTTCTACCCAGCACAAAAAAGTGTAGGTCGGGACTCCAAAGAACAAGGGTGGGCTCAGAGACTCAGACATCCAGCAGAAGTAATGATCACTTGCATCAACATTTTAGATGCAGCAAAATGTTCATTAACTCAAGTAGGTTATTGAGGGTTATTGTCTGCGTGTTTGAAGGAGGGGTAAATGGGGAGGCATTCTGTGGCACTGAATCTATCTCAGCCTCCCTTCATCTGCATTCCCTGCCCTCCCCAGTATTTCCTCTCATATATAATTACCTCCTCAGCTCCTCAGTTATTTTGTTTGAAGCACTTCATACCCCCTGGACACTCAACACTGAGATCTTAGCGAACATCAAACAAGCAGATTCCCATCTTTGTCTTTAAATGGGTAAAATAAAACTACTAACCTATCAGACAAAAAAACACTTATTCTCCACCTACTCATTAGGATTTGCAACTTATAGCAGCATGCATACTCCTAACAAGCTTCTAAATGGGGGATTGGAAGTAAGCAGACTCATTCTACAAGTGAATGTAAAATAAATGCCCTTATGCTGGCTTAAGCCTATGTCCTAAAACGCAGATAGTTTGCTATGGGTGCAATGTAACTATCTGATAACAGGCAAAGGCCAAAACACTGCAAGATAAACTCCGGCCTGACTGACTTCAACAGTTGCGTAAGGACAGACCATGAAATTCAGGGCTTTAGCCACAAAAGAGCCGAGCTACTGAGAAACAGTAAACAAAGAATGAAAACAGTGAGAGGAGGAAACGTTAAGAGAAGAAAACATGTGGGGCAAGGGTAAGAGTAACCAGGACAGTGTAAGGGGCTGAGTAGGAAACAGGAGCAGCAATGGACATATACTGATTTATTAAAGCTTTTACAGGACCGACTGCAAGTTTCTCTGCCCAATACACACCCATATTTAACATGCCAAAAGACGAGTAACCACATCTACTTATATTAGCCAGGAAAAGCTGTCCTGTTTTGGGAGAGTTTCTCTCAAGTGCCCCTCTTCACCCACACACAACAGCAGTCCCCACTTGCTCCCACCCTCCTCCTCCACCTCTATTCGTAGCTTGACTCCCGCTCTAGCTGTCATTGAAACAGTTTGCTGACGAGCAGGAATCATTTCTCCCCTTGCTAGCAATGGAAAAAGCAGCAACAGCCTCTCTCCCTCTCATGCCCCAGCTCAGCAAGGAATTTGTATCAGAAAATGGCTGAACTGAGCCACTGACGAGCAAAATTTGCAGGGAGCGAGGAGTCACATTAAAGGCAAATTTCCTTGACACCGTTTATGTATCAGGAAGACGCCAGGATGCTGGTGGAGTGTCCTCAGATTCTTTTCAAAAAACACCTCTGTGGTGCAAGGCTGTGAAGACGTTTCACATTTGCTATTAGGTTCTGATACTACAAATGGAAGCAAACGATGGAAGCCCTACCACTGTCACTCTAGACAGGGTTCCACTGGGAACAGCTTCAGATGGAGAAAAGAAATTAGAGACTTTCTCTCAGAGCCGAGTGTATCTGAATGTGGCAGATAAGATCCACACCACAAAAAAGTTTTGAAACCTATTACATACGCAGTAGAAAATGTAAGAGGTTTTAAACAGACACATTCTGCCCAACTCAAACAAAATTAAAACGGCTGATTAAGAATATGTCTTACATTCACACAAAGACAATCATCCATCTTTAAAAGCTTGGCCTCCCGTTTTTATATATTATACTTGGCAGAAATATGTCCACATTCAGTCATTTTGTCTTAAGTCAGTCTTAGGATCCAGCTGTTCTGATACTGATGAAAATTTTAATCTTCAAATCCTTCATTTAACTATTATTGAAGAAATATTATTGCTTAAATGAGATACTTCCTTCACCAAAAAATGCTCATAGAAATAACTGCCTCACTTTTTTTTTGTAAATGGATTTTCTGTGTCCAAATTTTCTAACAATCCATAAATGTGTTTAGTCATCCTTACCACAGGGGAAGAAAGTAAGTAGGGGTTTTCTGCCTGACAGAAATCCTGCAAGTGACAAAGCTTCTAATTTTGACTTCAGTGGAAATTTTGCCTCAGTATGGATTCACAGGATTTGGCCTATGCTTTGCAGAGATGACTGGGATTCAAGTATATTATTACTTAGCTAATTGTTTTAGTAGAATCTCAAGTACCCATTTAGAAGAACTGAAGGGAATGAGTTTGACAAGAGATCAAAGAGATCAGTTATTGTTGTGTCCAGTGGACACCAGCTGGATGGGCAGAAGATGGGAATTAATCCAGTTTAGTTTCAGGGTGCTAACACACACAGAGTATAATAATTTCTTTCCTCCCTAGAAGCGTGGTTGGCATTGATATTCCCATTTCTTATGTCATGGTGCTTTCCTAATATTTATTATTTATAAAACATACTTGTTTTCAGTGTTTCCTTAAGAAGTTGATATGCCCAATTTCAATTTCTAATTAGAAAAAGCATGCAGCTGTTACTAACAGGCCAAACGCTGAAATGCTTGCCCAGGATTTAGACTGTCCACTGTTAGAGATGCAATGTGACTAAGATTCCCCATGACATCTAGCTGACAGGTCTGGGGAAACCTGGCCAGGCACCTCGATAATAAACAGAAATACACAGGCTTTGCAGCCTCATAACTTCCATCTCTCAAGTCTGTTTCTCCATTTCCTCTCCACTGACCCTTCTTTCCTCCCTTTGAAACAATATGGAAGGGAACCAGGAAAAAAGCAATGAGCCCCATAACACAGTTGTTCTAAATCTCCCTGAAGGAGCAGAGCGAACAAATGGCTCCCCAAAAGTGAATCCCAGGTGAAAGATCCTTGCTGCGGTTCTGTAGTCCCAAACAAAAGAAAGGATGCAGATATTCTTTATGCTGGAACAACCTGGCCTCTCCATTTGCATTTACTCCAGTAAATTGTTCTTTATTTAACCTGTGACTTTACTAGCTAGTAATAATTTGGGACTGCTGCTCAGAGGCCATCTCTTTGTGTTGGTAACTATCTGTTATGATGTGTACATCACTGCAGAATTTGGCCATGTAAATCTTGAAAGTAATTCGCAGCTCTGAAACAATTCTAATATATTTCTTCAAATCCTAGGCTGTCAAAACTCAGTGAAACTGTGAAAAGGGTATGAAGATAACATCTATAACCACTGCAGCTGGGTACACAAAAAACTGAAAAGAAAGAATAAGGGTTACCAGAGCAGGAAAATATGGGTAATTATTTTTTCCTTTTTCTTTTTTTTCTTTCTCTTGAAATTTTTTCTTGAAGCATAATACCCATACCTGGAAATTACACATTCCTACCTGCACATCACACCGATATTACAGGGGTAAAGCTCTCTAGAAGGAAAGACAAACCCCCAAAAGAAATGAAACACACACAAAAAAGTACTCACTAGGTTGTATCTGCACATTTCAACTAGCAATCTCACTTTTCCCACTCCTCCTTTCAGCAAAATGCTATACTATGAACATTAGAAATATTAGATTTCTTCTCTGGTGTGCCCAGTGATGGAAGTACGTTAAAAGTTAAAGGATAATACTCAGTAGAAGCCAATAATAATTTTGTGTTAAAATATCCACATAATAAGAATACCACTGTGATGGTAAATTTCCACCTTGGGTGTTAAATACTAGTGTACTCAAGCTTCTCCTATTCCTGTGGCTTAGGCAATGCTCTGCTCAGGAAGCTCAGGATAAGCCTGTCCTCCCATTATTCTGGTGTAAACGAGCTCAGCAGAAGAGACTTTTATTCTGATATGACTCAACCCAAAAGTACTCCGGACAGATATACAAGGAAAACAGAAAATACTCCACAAACAGCAATCATATCGTTATTATGTATTCAAATGTAAAGTGTTTACAGGATTAAGCAGTAACAGCACTGACAGGATAACACACAGTATGGCCTCATCCTGCAAGCCTCCCTCATCTGAATAATCCTAACCAAGTGTGTGCAGTCCCTTGCAGGGACTGTAAAGTGCAGAAAACTATGAAATTTGGGAGGAAGCAGATCAAAAAGCCGAAGCACACAGCAGCAACATGACTCACTTAAAATTCTCCAGAAAACAAATAAAAATTCATAAAGAAAACTATTTCTGACCTTTGATCTTGTCTGTGGGACGCAGGATCTCTCCCATAAGAATAACTATACCAAAGGAAAAGCAACCTTCCTTGACATTTTATTATATTTCTATAATTGTCTCAATATACTAGATCAATTGCATTTGAAAATACAGCTATTAAACTATAACTAGACCATATTTGGAACCTCTGTTTGTCAATTGCATCAAACAACAATTCTTCTGCAGAGAAGAAATCAGATTGTATTTTTACAATAATTGCAAGTCATTTCTAGGAGAAAGAGGTAGCAACAATACCCAAGGAAATAAAATAACACACTTTTGTGCTTTCCCATCAAACCCGATAGTGGTATGGGTTTAAATCAGTCAAAGGCAGCTACGCATGAGAGATTGCACTCTGCAGGCTCTATCAGTCAGAAGTCAAGGATACACGTCCATGATTTATCATACTTTTCATGGTAATTAGCTAGAGTGCCATTTTGCTTCCACTAGCATCACTCAACTTTTTTTTTTTTTTTTTAATTTGGTCTTTTTTTCTGCAAATGAATTTACATATTTCTCAGTCTCTCATCCCCTACTATGTTTTATTTATGAATATAGGCCTTCCTGATGGTAACTTTCACGTGAAGAAGGTAGTAAGTAGTGTACCTATATCCTAAGTTAATCGCTTTCCCACAATGTCTGCAGAGAAGTTTAAGGTAAGTAAGAGTTTACAGTCAATATTAGGTTTAATGATGCTTAATGAGGGTAACTGACTCTGTTTACTAACTGCACCTAGGTGTGTAGCTCCTAGATGAGCTTTTCTCCCAGCCTCATTCTGCACTGTTAATAGTGCCACTGTGCAGGGGACACATGGTGCTTTGATCCATAAAAATGCTCAGGGAGAGCCAAGCAAGGCACCTGTTTCAACACAGGTTCAGAGGGAGCAGAATGGCCTTAAAACAATGACAGCTTTGTGTAGGGAGCAAGTTTCCCTGTCTAGTATTTTAGCGTATGCAGTTCATTAGAGAAAAGAGGGGTGGGGGTGTGTGTGTGTGTGTGTGTAACACTGAAACCCCTAGACGTTCCCCAAGCCCCTGTTCTTAAAAAAAATAAAAATAAATAAAATAAAGCTGTTGTTCCCGGTTTGCAAGGATCATCCCCAAGAATGTTTCCTGTAGGAGTTACTGTGATCCTTTAGCTCATCAAAAGCTGTGTTAACAATTAACACTCTGAAGTTAAACAAAAGAATGAGGAGTTCTTATCTTACTCCTATCTCACAAGTAGGTACCTACCACAACTAACAAGATTCTAGAGGCAACTGAAGACGACAACAATGTTGTCTTACAAACTCTGTATTAGCAAAGGTCAAAAGCAAAGCCTCAGATCCAGTATCAGTTCTACTTCAACTGCTCTGTTTTTAGCATCTGTGCAATGCTGTTGCTCCAGTCTGTTCCCTCCTAGAAGGAAGATCTAGATTTGAGTTTATCACTTTTTGCCATAACATTTTCCATTGTGGTTTCATGTATATTCCCCTTAGGAAATTCACGTGATGGGAAAATTTTTATACATATTGATAACTAACATATGAAAAATGTACCTTCCTAAACGTTTTATTCCCTAGGATGCATGGATTTAGGGGTTTTGTGTGTGTGTGTGCACATGGGACTAAGTTTGCAGGAGAATCAACAAAAAACAAAGCTATTTGATTTCCAACAAGAAACAGAAGCGGAACACACAGAGAAATTGTTCTGTAAGGGGAGAGGTTAGTTCATTTGATTTTTCCAAAGCAGTGAGTTCTGCATTTCATTCATATCAGAGAAATGTGACGTCTGCTCAGACATAGCTCAGAGGGTTTATATTTTTCATTTTCTTTTTTGCCCTAGCAAGCGCTTTGCATGAGTCCACATGTTCCCTCCTTATTTTTGCCATTGGCAAGTTTTCAAGAAAAAAATCTCTGGTTAGGAAATTGTTCAAAAAACGGGAAAACCTTCAGATAAATCATGCTTCTTGTTTTTAAAAAAAACCCAATTATTTGATTGTCGAAGTAGCAGTTACTAAAGTAAGATTTTATTTAAAGGCTAAACTCTGTAATTCTGGAGGCTATATCCAGATCAACGCGGTTTGACTATACAGGTTTCAAAATCTAAGCTCAAGTCTCTTAGGCTTATATGTATTACACTGACAATGTGCCAAATTAACCCTAACACCCCTATTACTGGATAGCAGGGAAAAGGCTTCTAAAAGAGAAGAGATTTTTGTAACTGATGTCTTTCCCTCTCATTTCCCAAAACACATGACCGAAACACGTAAATAGAAGTTTAACTGCTATGTAAAACTGCTAATGGCTACATAACAAGAAAGAAAAGATACCTGCTTTCAAAGTGACAGTATATTCTCCCTTTTGCCATTTAAGACATCAATATTCAGACAAACATGGACTCCATTATGAAATGAAAATTATTTACATGCACATGTATTCTTCAGAAAATTGGCAAGGTTTTGTATCCAAGAGGGGAGCAGAAGTAGGAGGGGTCACGTCACTTCTTGAATACAAAATCCAGCAGCTAGCTTAATTTAATGACTTAAAATACTACAGAATGACTCTGAGGAGCAGGAAAATTTAAACAATTCATGATTTCAAGGATACATTATGGAAAATATAACTGGAGAATGAAAACAGCACTTAAAACAACTGGCCGATACCAGACTCTTTGGTATATTCAAGTTATTTCTCACCTGCTGCTGCCTTTCAGCTGTGCCATAAACAAAGCTTGGGTAACTGAGCATTAACTTATTTTTACTAAAGCACAATGCCAAAGTTAAGAGACAACAGGATTACCTGCAGTCCACTGATGTTCAGCGTACATACATGTGTAACTGTCTCCTCAAAATTCCACAGGCGGATCTCCAAACTATAGGCAGCAGATCTCCCCGAGAGAAGGATGGATGTGGGCATTCCTAGGAAAATCTGTGCGGCTCCCCTCCCCGAACACCTGGTTGGAATCCGCCCCCCCCCCCCCATTTTTCTGAAGAGCCTGGGAGGAAGGCGGGCTTGCTTACTTAGATCCGTCTGGATAATAACTAGCTTTTTCCTCATGAGTGTTGCCTCCACACGTCTCCGCTCAGACTCACCAACTATAACAAAGAACCTTGGGAGGATAAAGATTTTTAACACTTACTGGCAAAATAACCACAGAAAAGCTACTTCTCAAATATCCTGAGTTAGCTTCAATAAAAAGCAGGTTTTTTTGCAAGATCTGGGGAGGTTTGGTCACCCCTAAACAAACGGAATCTCTGCTGCAGTATAGTGTCTCAGCAAGGAGAAAGACACTCTCCCTTGACGACCTCTGAAGTAACGCTGAGAGTCTTCAGTCTTGGTGGAGATTGCCTGAGATGCCTGCAGTCTGGTGGCCTCCAGAATCTCCAGAAGGCTTCAAGCTCACATTGAAATGGCTCATTTTATGTTTACAGCCCAGGCAAGCAGGTGGGACTGGAACATTGTGTTTTAGCCACATCTCAATAGAACTGTTAGAACAAAACTTACAAGAGAACTCTTAGATAAGGGCACTGAGATCTTGGGGCAATCCTATCTCATAAAGAACATTTAAATGTGCCTATTAAACATTATTGTGAAGATATGCTTATTCAGAGGAAGGAAGAAGTTTCCGATGAATGTTCTACAGATGAACATAATTCAGATTATTAAAAAATTAAAGGAAAATTCCTTATGTAATTAAAATGCTGTATCTGAGTAGTAACATTTCTTGCTTCTTTATTGTTTTCTTCAATATTGATTTCTTGCCAGAAAAAATACAAGTTTTCAGCTGCTTGTCTCTCAGAAGACCCTCTGCCTAGTTTCATGAATTCTCTCTGCCATCCTTAAGATGCGCCTTCTGAAGGCAAAGAGACTTGTATAATCCCCAAAGTCCTATTAATATCAGTGAGAATGATACGTTTGATTCAAAACAACCAAAGGGAATTACTAAAATGGCCTCAAAGCTGTTTTTCAGAGTCAGAATGGTCTACCTTACCTACTTGGCTCTAAAATGTGCTGCTGCCATGTACACTGTCAGAGAATCACAGAATGGTCGGGGTTGGAAGGGACGTCTGGGGATCTTCTAGCCCAACCTCCTACTACACCAGGGTCACCTACAGCAGGCTTCACAGGATCGCATCCAGGTGGGTTTTGAGTATCTCCAGAGCAGGAGGCCCCACAGCCTCTCTGGGCAGCCTGTTCCAGCGCTCTGTCACCCTCAAGGTAAATCAGTTTTTCCTCATATTCAGACGGAACCTCCTGTGTGGCAGTTTGTGCCCGCTGCCCCTTGTCCTGTCATGGGCACCACTGAGAAGAGCCTGGTCCCATCCCCTTCACACCTGCCCCTAAGGTATCTGTGCATTGATAAGGTCCCCTCTCGGCCTTCTCTTCTCCAGGCCAAAGAGCCCCAGCTCCCTCAGCCTTTCCTCACAAGGGAGATGCTCCAGTCCCCTCACCATCTTCACAGCCTCTGCTGCACCTGCTCCAGTAGTTCCCTGTCTCTCTCGAACTGGGGAGCCCAGCACTGGACACAGGGCTCCAGATGCAGCCTCACCAGGGCAGAGCACAGGGTCTCCCTCGACCTGCTGGTCACACCCCTCCTAACGCACCCCAGGACACCACTGCCCTTGGCCACCAGGGCACACTGCTGGCCCATGGGCAACCTGCTGCCCACCAGCACTGCCAGGTCCTTCCCCACAGAGCTGCCTCCCAGCAGGTCAGCCCCAGCCCATACCGGTGCGTGGGGTTGTTGCCCCCCAGGTGTAGGACCCTGCACTTGCCTGTGTTGAACTTTTCGGTTCCTCTCCACCCAACCCTCCAGCCTGGCCAGGTCTCACTGAAGGCAGCGCAGCCTCCTGGGGTACCAGCCACTCCTCCCAGGCTGGTATCAGCAGCAAACTCGCTGAGGGTGCGCTCAGTCCCTTCGTCTGGGTCATTAAGTTGAACAGGACTGGACCCAGTACTGACCCCAGGGGAACGCCAGTAGCTACAGCCCCCCAGCTGGACTGCACACCACTGGCTGCCGCCCCCTCAGCTCTGCCATTCAGCCAGTTCTCAGCCCACCTCACTGTCCGCTCATCTAATCCATATTCCTATGAGAACATTATGGGAGATGATGCCAAAAGCCTTGCTGAAATCAAGGTAGACAACATCCACCACCCTCCCCTCATCTACCCAGCCAGTCATTCCATCATAGAAGGCTATCCGGTTGGTCAGGCATGATTCCCCCTTGGTGAATCCATGCTGTCTACTCCTGATAACCTTCTTTTCCTCCACGTGCTTCCAAGATAACCTCCAGGATGAGCAGTTCCATCATCTTTCCAGGGATGGAGGTGAGGCTGACCAGCCTTCCTGGGTCCTCCTTCCTGCCCTTTTTGAAGACTGGAGTGGCACTGGCCTCAGGCACCTCTCCTGTTCTCCATCATCTTTCAAGATGATGCAGCGTGGCTCAGCAATAACATCTGCCTGCTCCCTCAGCACTCGGGGGTACATCCCATTGGGGCCCATGGATTTGTGGGTGTCAAGTTTGCTTAAACAATCTCTAACCTGACCTACCTTGACCAAGGGAAAGCCTTCCTTTCTCCAGACGTCCTCTCTTGCCTGCAGGGTCTGGGAAACCTGAGGGCTGGCCTTGGCAGTAAAGACTGAAGCAAAGAAGGCATTCAGTAATGTTGCCTCTTCTGTATCCTTCAGCACCAGGGCACCCACCTCGTTCGGCAGCAGGCCCACATTCTCCTCAATCATCCTTTTCCTGCTGATGCACTTGAAGAGGTCCAGCTCACACTGCTGCTGACTTCTTGTTCCCTCTCATTTTATCCCTGCTATTTTATTTGCTGGTACAGGAGGAACTGGTTTTTCAGTGACCTGCATTGCTGGTAACACTGAGTTATGCAGTAATGCTACTCTGCTAATCATACTACTGTATAACTTCAGGTTGGTTTTGACTGGAAAGTTCCAAAATGAACGAGGCACACGGAAGGTGTTCAGTGGCATCACCATAGTGTCACCACACAAATGTCTGCTTCAGCTCTAACACGCAAACAGATATCCACCCAAACAAAGAGGGGCCAGGAGGAGAAAGAGTGAGATACTGAGAGAGGAAAACAAAGAAGGAAGGACGGAGGGAGAGAGAAGGAAGGACGGAAGGAGAGAGAAGGAAGGACGGAGGGAGAGAGAAGGAAGGACGGAGGGAGAGAGAAGGAAGGACGGAGGGAGAGAGAAGGAGGAAAGGATTTCAGAGTACTACTAAGTGAAAGACATATTTATTAAACTTCATGGGACATGAAAATGTTTTGAAGTTAAAATCTTGTACCACCAGATGAAGGATTTAACTCTCCCTTTCACAATTTAGCCCCCTGTCAATGGGAACTAATGGCCCAAGCCCCAGTACAAAACCATGGAAGCCAGGTGCCTATTGGGTTTAAAAAAGACAACAGAATACAAAAATAACCAGGAGGAGAAGCAAAAATATTCACTGTCCTGAGCTATCCACTGAAGAAAATTAACTTCCCAAAACAAGCACCAGTCGTATTAGAAGACCAGTACTTTGATCTGTCTGGCCACCTTAATATTAACATCTGGACAGCTGAACCACTATTTATTCTTTCTAATGAAGGTAAACTAACTCACTGGCACAGAAGAAATAATTTAATACCAAATTTTGTTCCATGTGGCAAAAATGCCAAGTGTCACATCCTCCAGATTTTACAAGATGATCTGCACTTAAGAGGAAGAAGAAAATCAGAATAACTGACAGGACAGTTTCTTCTTGGCTTCCACCCTCGCAATCAATACAGCTACACAGACCTGAGCAAAAAACATGGTGGTTAAATACCTTCTTCTGAATCTCAAAGTACTTCACTGATATCTATTCCTTGCCCATACTTTTTTACTCCCAGTGGATGGTGACGTTGTCTTTTTCATAGAGGAGGTGTCAGATCATGGCCCCTGGCAAATCAACACGAATCACTGACGACATGATGTAAACGTGTGCTCTAAGAAACAGAATTTTAGCATCCTGAAACCCCACTCTTAAAGCACTGAATTAGGAAACCTGCTGTGCCAGTGTGTGGATTAAAGAGACCAATACTTGCACATCCATTTTCAAAAAATAGTAAAGAGGGAAGGGAAAACATTATCTCTCCTACTTTTTTTACCTTTTATATAGAAGAATCAGCACACTGGCCTTGCATTGTTAGTTTTACTAGACTAGCTGCTGAACCACACAGTGCACATGCATTCAGCTAAACATACACACACACACGCACAATACTGAACTTTGTGCTGGCAGCCAGACTGCAGGAACCCAGGTCCCATGGGCAGCAATCAGCTACGAAGGAACAGGAAAAAGTTAGTGTAATGATTAACTAGCCCAGTGGGCTGACAAGTAGAGCAGCAGTAGTACAGGTTGCAGTGCTGGTCACCTCTCCCCCTGGAATGCTGCTGGATGCCTGCAATTAAGCAAAGTACAAAAAAACCCCAGAAATGTAATGTCAACACAAGAAAGAAGCTGAATTCCTCCTCTTGAAATGTCCACATAAGGAAGACATGCAGGAGCAGAGATTTTCTGCTTAAGCTGGATGTTGAAAGAATATGACAGACTCCAATATCACTATTTGTCCAATATGTACACACAGGTTTTGGTGAGATTAATAAGGTTATCTATAAGATAAGATATATATCTTACAGATCTCTTCTATCTATCTATAGATATAAAAGAGATTATATAATCTATAAAATAAGGTGTCATCTATAGGCAATTATTCCCTATACAGCAGCCAGCAAAACTAATGGCAACCAGCAAGTATCAATGTTAACAGCTGCAGCCGTGGTTAAAGTACATCCATTTAGGCGAAAGGC
This sequence comes from Falco naumanni, assembly GCF_017639655.2. Lineage (NCBI taxonomy): Eukaryota > Metazoa > Chordata > Aves > Falconiformes > Falconidae > Falco > Falco naumanni. The sequence goes on along the minus strand of NC_054058.1, from coordinate 6,045,810 downwards.
TAAACCATGAGTATTCCTACAGCCAGTCAGGGAAAAATCCAAGTCATCATCGCTGTTCCTCCTCCTTTGGTGCTTTTACCCTGCAGTCCCCAGCAAACTCCAGAAATTCTTTCAAAATTCTTTCAAATTCTTTTAAAGCAGCACATTAAAGGTGAACACACTGCAACACTCACTGTATTTCTCTTGGTGCTACTTCAGTCAGCATTTTGCAGAGGCAATACACTACTGCCTGGACTTCAGCTTGAAAAACCAAATTCCATCTGGTTTTTTCTAGCTTTTAATGATTTACCTTCATCAGCCATGGCAGAAATGACAATCAAATACTCAGCTTTGGTTTTTTATTTTCCAACAAAAGCATTTACTGCTTATTTAAGAATACCTTGAAAGAAGCTATTTAGAAGAAAAAAAAAAAGGCAAATTCTTTCTTTCAATAAAGTCGACTTTCCCTCTAAAAGGCTTTGTTCTGTGTGTAGATTATTCCTTTATTTTAATTATTTTGAAGTGCCTCTGTTTGAGTGGGTAGGAATTAAGTATCCACAACACCAAAGTGGGCCCTAGAATTAGTTGTTGTAAACAAAGGTTCTGCAGTACCCTAAATCTGCACAAGTAGTACAGCTGGAGTATTTTGGGTAAGTTTTTCCATAAAGAGTACTTCTGGGGACCCTGAGAGCTATGGGACCCAGGCCCATGAGCATGTATTAAGGGACTCACATTGTATGGACAGGTCATATCTTTCTAATCATGAACACATGTAAATCCTTCTCCTCACTTTCCAGGAAATCAAAAATGTTGCTCTTAGTTAAATGTAGAAAGCAAAATCCCACCTCGAAGAGGCTGGTACCAACTAAAGCAACTGACCAGAAATTTTAATCTGTCACACAGGAGGATTTATTAGGACACAATGACCAAGTGATAGAACAGAATGCAGAGAGCTAGAACAACATATACAACTAGGCACGTTATCAAAACCAAGTAACAATCTTTCATAATCTCTCTAATCACAGCACGCTCACACACACATATACAGGTTTGTTAACTATTTCCAGCTCAGATATCTTTCTGTTTTATAGGTATACTCACTAAAAACAACAACAAGAAGAAAACAAGCTAAAAAAGACCTAGGAAAAATTTAGATGGGAAAGTTTGGACACAGTTATGTGCACACATTGACAGAAAGAAGGGGAGGAAGCAAATCTGGGGAAAATACGAAGGATTATCACTTTATAAGCTGTGGGCACTGACTTGAACAAGGATTCCAAAAATAAACACATCTAACATTTAAATCCCTAGCTGTATTTTCAGTAACACTTTCTCCCATGACTTTATGTACACTCAAAACCAAAACCCCAGCAGCTAAACACCCACAGCCCTGAGGAATTTCAGTTCTCAATCTCAAGAAAAGCTATTGTCCAAACCTGCCACTGCATCCACTACTACCACATTCTGATTTAAGGACACAAATGCAATAAAACTAAAACTCAAGAGAGAGAAAGAAGTTGAAGAGTTTGCCTTTCCTTCACAGATATTGAAGGAGTCATATAGGCATCTGGAAAACCAGCAGATATTGTCTCTGGTAAATCTTATTTCGTAAGACTCCCCACTTTCAATTTGCATTCCTGTGCTTTGCACATAGTTCCATATAAATTTATAGCTCCTCTGCACTGTTGCCCATAGTTACACCCGGTATTTACAGGTAAACCTGCAACACTGTTCGTCCATGGAGGTAAACAAGAAAGGAAGGAAAACAGTACGAAGGAAAGTAGGAAAACAATTCTGCACTTACTCATCTGTAGTTGGTGGTTACATCTTAGGAATAGTTGCTTTAAAATACAAGTTGTTGAGGTTTGATTTAAAAATCTCTGTCAGTTTTGACATGAAGGTGAAAGTATTGCTGTTGGCTCCAGAACAATCTGCATATCTTATCACTAAATAAAATGTCTGAGGTGTGCACCAATCTGATGAAATTATAAACAAGAGTCCACACAAGCACACATGCCTTCCTGTTTGATTTCTGTCCTGTTCACTCCTCTATAATAAATTATATGATCATCTCATTCTAGCTGGAGGTTTAACTGTGCACGTAAAAAGGAAAATGATAGCAGTCTATTCTTTTTCACACTTCATAGCTGAGAACCTGGCAAAATTGTGGATCTTGGGAACAAGCAGCGAAGCTTATTTCATTACCATCTACCTCCTCTTTAATTGCCACAAATTTGGTGGAAAAAACCATGTATTTATGTATTTTTAAAAGTAATTTCCCACACTGAAAATAAATAAATGAAACTACACCTCTTTTGCTACAAAGACTAATATACACGCTTAACTTTATGTACTGCAATTAATCTCATCTATGTCAACAGGATTACTTATAACACTGGAAGTGAAATACATGTGTAAATCCTTGCAGAGTCATGGCCTGAATTGCCAACAACATTACGAGGCACAATTAAATGCCTAGGCCTAGAACGGCCATTCAGAAAGATTAGGAAAAAAACACCTTTAGGCATAATAAGTAACAAAATCTACTCCAAGGAGTGGCTACGGGAGAAACTACTAAGGGAGTCACCTTCCATTAGGAAATTCACCAAATCCTTCCAGGAATTCACCTTCTTCCTCTACCAGTTATCACCTTCATTTACCACTCCTTTCTCACTCATCAAATACCTTTCTCCCTGTCCACACATCTGCTGCTGCCCCTATGTGATGAAGGAGAGGGGAGATACATCTTAATCCTTATTCTTTTGTGCAGTGAAGTAGATGAAAGCAGAGTCGGCCCCTTATACTAACTAGCAGAGTAACAAACAGCTCATGTGCTAATTAACAGGGCTGCATGTGCAACTGCACGGTTTAAAAAACTTTGCGTCTTAACCTGTTGCTGAACTGTTCCCATGCTAGTGTCTCACTGAAAAAATTATTTGCCGGTAAACTCTATGGACAATCCCTAACCTGTTAGTGGAGTTTGTTACAAGAAGCTGCTCATCAAAACATACAAACCGGACACCTAAACTGCCTAGCTCTGTCTCCTGATGAGTAGCTTACCACCTGGTTTCTTCTGCAAATACTCATGAATGCTGCATCAGAAGTTACTCTCTGTACATTATCTAGTTTTTGACTGAAATCCATGGCTTCCACAAACACTTCCACTTGTAAATTAACTCAGTCAGAAATATTAACTAAAATGCCAGGAAAACAAACTCAATCCTTTAAAAGTTCAAATGACTATTTGTCACGAACATTTCACCTCTACTAATGAACTGCAAAAATGAATGATAGAAAATGCAAAACTGTATTATGTTTAGCAGTTAACATTTTAATAAGGAAGAGATTAGCAATTTTTAATACCTCCAGTGCTTTGTTATATACAGTAGCACAATAACTGAATATTTTAATTGCTAATTATTTAGACCTCATTCAGTTCTCACTCAGGCAAAACTCCCATTGAGGGACTCTTGCCTGAGAAAAGAGCTACAGGATTTGTTTTACTGTAATATGAAAAAACTTTATATATCATAAAAACTATCAAGTTATAGTGAGACAAAAATCATTAAATCCTTAGCAATATTAAGCCCTACTGTAAGTCCCACTGACTCTTAACGCCACTGTTTTCATATTAAGTAAAACAGATAATTGCGGTTTACCAGTTGTAACTTACCTGTATAATTTATGCCCAGATATGCTGGTGCTCTTATAGAGGTCTAATCATGTTTTGAGTCATCTTACCGTATCCCTGCTTCTCTCCTGTGGGAAATCTCAGTTCACATGTGATAAGGAAAGAGCATTTCCAAACAATTACAATATCAACACCTTCAGAAACCCCAAAACTTGCATTTGGTTTTACCTTTTGACTTCGGACTCCAAAAGGGTTAAGAGCAGCTCTCAACACTTCTTTCTTATGCTGCTGTAAAGAAAAGAAATGCTTATGGTTAGGGATCTGCACACACAACACCCTGAGTTTTCGTAACAGTCAAACAGCTAGGTGCTCAGTGGGGGAAGTGGGTAGAACGCTGTGTGTATATATAAATTTATAGCTATCCAAATGAAGACAAGCAAACTCTGACACGTTGACATTTAGTACACAGGTGATGAACAAAAAAATCTACATGTACTATTATCTGAAATGTCATGACATACACATCCTTCAGAGCAAAAACTTATACAGCTAAACACCAGTTAATAGGGAGCAATTTCCAAGACTCCATGCTTAAAAAAACCACCCAAAACCAAAATAACTCAGGTTTTCCATTAAGCGGTTTCATTCCTGTTAGAGGTAAAACAAATGGGTGTCACCACAGAAGTTTTCCCACTCATATTTGCCATTCAAATGCATTTGTGGAAAAAGTTCCAGGTAAGTACTCTAACAGGTCAAGAGTTTGAAAAGGTTCTCTTTTTTCTTTTTTTTTTTAAATGAGAAATCGTGTACAAAAACTTTGCATCTTTCAACTATAAATGGCTTTAATGACTAAAACGTTCAGAAAACCTCTCTATAGGCTGCATTTTGAAAAAAGAACTAAAAGCAGACTTAGTACCATATACAGCTAATTACCAAAATGTTCAGGACTGGCTGCCAAACAGCTGAGGAAAGAATAAGTATTGTGCAGGCTGAAAATGAGACTTGGGCACTCTCCTTCCACCAGTTCAGAACATGGTTTAGGGACCTTATGGGATTAATTTCCAATTCCCATTATGAGAGGCTCCCTTAGATGACAGTGCTCAAATCCACCCCAGCCAGGCTCCTTGCCTCCTCGCAGGAGCAGCGGGATCCCTTCATTCCCCTCGTGCTGACCCCCCACCCAAGAACCTGTGTCCAAAGCTAATGCCAGCTCCAGTATGGTGGGGCCGGGCTAAGCCAACTGGATTTCTTAGATCCTTCGCTGGTGATGGGTTTTCTAAAGGTATCTGCAAAGACATTTTATCACTGAGATTACAGGTAAAACCAGACTGCTTAACAGAAAAGAACTGATCTTTGAGGCACCCTTACTCATTTAGAAAGGACATAAAGTATTGCTTTCGCAAATGCAGAAGATGTAACGCCAGCAGGCTTTCAGCCTCCGTGCTTCCATGTCTGACTTCCCAGCAGTTCCTGGCTACTACAGGGATGCTCCTGTTGCTTTCTCAGAGACACGCTCGCAATTTCTTTTCAGATCCTCAGCCTTTCTCTTACTTTCTGGGTGCTTTCCACCTCTGATCACCACGATCAAAGGATGCCCCAGCTTCAGTATCATTTTTCATCACTGTCTAATTTCCTTATGATAATCCCCCAGCCTACGTAGGTCAGCCCCGAGTGCATGCAGCATGGGCTGTTCGGCGGCAGCTTCCAGTGTTTTCAGGGAAGGTTTATTTTGCTCGAAGTAAGGCTGTGTAGCATGTGCTTCGCTTTGGTAAGGTCTGCAGTTGCCTGGACAGACACGCGGGATGGCAGCTGTTAGCACTTTCCAACATTACACAGCCACGGTCTGGAACAGCCTGTCAGTTCTGCACAGACAATGAATAAAGCAAAACAGAAGGCCTAAAATATTGAGTAATGAGAATGGGATTTTGACCTTTAAATGCTGTTAGATGTACCGCACGAGGGTATGTTTGATTTAAGTGATACTATTAGGGATGAAACTGTGCTGTTTGCCGAATGTCTAACTCATCTAACCACCGAACCACTCTGTCCTCGCCAGCACACCGTGCTGCAACAAGCGGTGGCTTTGCTGAGCAAGCCCAGCAAGAGAGGCTGGCACCGGGGAACTGCTGATCAGGTTCTCCCACACTTTCTCCCAAGGTGAAAGAGGCTATTTTCTATTTTAAACCCACTGATCAGTCAAGCCTGCGGCAGCGCTTAGAAATTACCTCCTCAAGCTCTGCAACAGATTAAATCAGAGTCGAAAGTCGCAGTTTCTCTTCTCCGACCTACTGGCATTTGAAATGTTGTACAACTACCCCCGCTGTACACAGCTGTCCTTTGTCAGTTGTGATTCTTGCCAGTTAATGTTATACAAGAGTCTCTATAACTGTTACAGTTACTTGATTTTCACAATCACTAATCTACCCTTTCTAAACACTAGAATGCCCGAGTTTAATTAATGGCAACATTTCTGCCACAAAGTTTTAAAAACTAATTTTATATATGATTTAAATTTATCAAGCCTTATACTTGCGATGGTCATTTGTTGGACCAAGACAGCTACTAGAGCGTACCATAGCCAAAATTACAGGCCATTAATTTGTTTTTCAATTCCAACCTCCACATTTACATTTCATGGTTTCACTTCGATCAACAGCTTATCGGTGATTCAAATTACCTCATATCAAGTAATACCCTCTAAATCTGACGCATTCATATGATATCAAGGAAGTGAAAAACGACGATGCAACTCAGGAAACCACTTTTGGCGTCCACCTCAAAGCGAAGCCCACGTACTACGCAAAGGTGAATACTTCACAGCACAGGCTCACAACGGTCTTACTGACCTCAAAGTCACAAATATATCACATTCCTCAAAGAGGTTTGAGGTAGATCACGGCAATTTCCTAGAAAAAAATTGCTTTCAAGGATGAAGTAAATTAGGTACACTTAGTAGCTCTGCTTTTTAAAATATCTAACCAGCACAAGACCTACAACTGAAATAAGAAATAGAGAAATGGATAACTTAAACAGTCGTAAATTAAAAACGCTTCTTCTGCTATGCCCATTGCTTGTACCATAACAACAGCATACTGTGCTGCTGTTCAAATGCAAACAAGAAAGAATTATACATACTTGTTCATTTTCTTATGTTCATGCCTTATAAACTGCATGGCCTTCTGACATTTGCTATCAATGAAAAAAATCCTCTTCAGTGAACTATCATCAGATTAAGTGAAGCTGAGATAAATACATTCTGTTCAAGAATATGTAAAGAATGTGTCCATTTTATTTACATTTTCTCTCAAGGTTATGGAGCTTTCAGGGTGGGGGGAGAAAATATCATAGGATGATAACTGTGAGGATCTTCTATTTTTCAGACTCTGTATTTAAAGAACAAAATTCAAAGAGCAATATAAATTATGTTAGCATCACTCCAGTCCAATTCCTTCCAAACATAGTCATCATACATACAAACTAAACTCTGGTAGCAAGTGGATGAAAGGAATCACTGTTGATTAATGCTAAGAATATAGAAGCCAAAAGGATTTCAGACAATGATTCACTGTGAGACTACCAGTAAATCTCTTGGTCTCTTTTGAGATTCAGTCAACCTGGCACGAACATTCGGTGAAGTATGCCCTTAGCAAAACGGACAATGCATCACAGCAAAGCTTTTTTTTTTTTTTAAAAAAAAAAAAAAAAAAAAAAAAGACTTCTGTGTGAATTTAATGCTTATGGAAAAGCATAATCCGGCAGACTTAGAGCTTGAAATCCTCTCATTTCCAGGACAGTACTTCTAGCAGCAGAACAGCTTGACTTACACAGGCTCAGCACTACGTCTCAGCCTTGAACTGAGGGACCGTGTTGAAGTGGTCATGTTTGACTCTGGTTCAGCCTCTTGCATTGGATTTAACAACCACAGGACAATTACTATTGACTGTAGTAACGTTCTGTGTGATATGGACTTGGGTCCACTGAGAAGCAGAGTTGAGATCTCCTTAACTTGTTTCAAGAGTCAAGCTTGTCTGACGGCTGAGTGGTGGTGGGGGGGTGGGGGGAGAGGAATAAATCAAATGACTAGCATTAAATTCCACGATAAAGACAGATGCTGGAGAATTTTTAAAGACAACTGCCCAAAGTAGACCACTGACCTGGCCTGCAAGTATCAGACAATGAACTGTATATGAGTTGGATTTTCTGAAGTAAAGGAAGCTTCGCACATACATGGAAAAAAATTAAACAGTGTTACTGTAGCATCCTTAACACATGAAAAAGTCTTTCAGAAAACAATTTAAGTTCTCTGTGCACTCCTAAAGTCTATTTGAAAAGTACTATCTGCCCATACTTATCTCCATAGGAGACTTGGATTAACTGTCTAGGCCCAGGATAAAACACCCCTTGAAGGCAACAGTCAGGTGATGGAGAAAGGGGGACATCTGTGCCACTACCTGCCGGGTTAGCCTCCTCTTAACTTTATGTACCATGACTTTACTTATAGCGAAACCATCACCTAGAACATATGAAGCAAATGGCATTTTTAATACTAGAGGTACTAGCAACTAGCCCGGGCCCTTCTTCAGAAGGAAATACCAATGCAGACGGTGAATTAAAACACACCATGGTAACAGATGAAGACTTCAACTGTCAACAAAATCAGGCTATTAATTCTCACATAAACAGTCTTTTTAAATCTTTGCTTTTTAATATACAGTCCAAAGATCACTCTCACTTTTCAGCAGCTTTTGTCTTTTAATGCCAATCATTTCAACTGACTTTTCTCACTACCCTGTGCTTTTTCTCCCCTTTGGAAAAGGTGAGTGAAAATATCAAATGATATCTTACTCTGCCAAGACCAAAGGAACAGTTCAAACAGTCAAAAAAATCAGGCAATGACTTTGCTTAAGGCAGGGAGGGAATGTGATCAGCAGTGGGGTGGATCACTGCCTGGCAGAGGAGGGAAAAACCAAATTCAAACCCAAATCTCTTCTCTTTCTCTGTTTCAGACTATGCTCAGGTCTAGGCTATGTAAACAGCAACTGAAAATTGCTGGATGGAAAACACAGAATTATTTTGCTGCTCATCACGTTCTTTTCTCAAGCAACAGACACTGAGATTCAAGGGGAACCTGGGACACTACTGGCCTGTTTGTCACCACTGAAAGCAAAGGTGACCTGACTGATACGCTCGGACTAAACTAGCACCCGTTCACAGGATGCAATTGCCTAATGGATGGATCTACACGTGTCTGGGAGAGCAGCTCACGCTGCTGCTGGCCTCTGTACCTCCTCACACAACAAAAAAGATTTCAGACTCCACAGCCATCGGCTTACAACCTTTCCCCAGACTGTGGCTCACTGACACAAGAAAACAGATACACAGTGTGTCCGTTATCTGATCTTTTCCTTCGAATTTCCCATCTATTTCTGAAACAGAACAAGGCTTAAACTTTCCTTTGACTGAGATGAACCAACTGTCACCTCATAACAGACGACTCTGTCCCTGGTCACCGGCATCACAAAGTAGGAATCAAAGGTGCTACTTTCTTCCAAAAAATCATTATCACCTTTAAAATTTAATTCCATCAAAGCACTAGAGACTAGTCTGGGGCAATGCAGAAGGGAAGCGAGAGATGACAATTCTCCCTCCTCTCCAGAGACTACACATCCCTACAGATTTTGCTTCCTGTGCAACGCTTAACTCCTTGATGACTTTTCTCTCATGATCTCCTCCCTGGCAGAAACTTCTTCAAATTTAAAAATAAGAACATGAGCCAAGTAAATAAAAATAAATAAATAAAGCTCAATGTCTATAAAAAGTACACAGACTAACCTGCTTAATTATTAACAAGTAAACACAACAAATTCTGAATTATTTACTTAATCTTTTTCAGCTACAAACCTCAGACTTTTAGAGCATGAAATACATGCTTTATTTTAGGACACAAAACAGATATTTTATAGGGCTGTGGACCTTTTTTTTTTTTGAGGTGAGGTTGTTTTGAAGAATACACATTTCTTATTAACCCCAAAATACCTTCCTTTCACTGAACCCTGGTGGAATTTTAAATACAGAAATGAAAGTTTTAGTATAAAGATCCTGTATTCACGTGTTCACTAGTGAATGAGCCAGCTGTTTCTGACTTGCAACTGAGCGAAAACAAGACTCCTGTGAGGCATATGCACCCCCTCCTGTTTCTGTACCTCCGCTAGGGAGATGCTACATGCAGAGGGAGAACCTGGTGATGGCTCCAGTCCCAGGTACAATCCCTTTTTTTTCTTTCTTTTTTTTTTTTTCCCCTTCTTTTTTTTCTTTTGAATAAAGCTACCCTGCTGAAGTAAACATCCTCTGTGCCAGAAATAAAATAAAAAGGTCAATGCCACCGGCCCCTGATGATCCAATAAGATGCTGTTCTAGGTCTGACCTCCAGCTGAGTCTAACTTTATGTTCCTCCTCCCTCTGACACATCATTCTGCGTAACCCAGCGCTGATGTGACGCAGCCTTCCCTGGCGATATGCTGAAAACCAGGGAAGTGCCAGATTCCTTGCTGGATGAAACAGCCACATTTCTATACCTGCCGAAGTTAGCACATACCATTTGAAGGCTCCAGGATTCAGTAACGTAAAACAATGGCATCTCCTCCCCAGTAACCCCAGGCAATCATTACCATCCAGAAAAAAAATTCTATCATCATCATCACCACAGAAAGAATCTGGTTGTGAACCTCAGACAATTTTTCTTAACTAGCTTTTCTTTGCAAATGATTCTACATTGCTTTTGAAGCCCTGGATTAATAAAGACATATGCATATAGGCTGAAGCTGCACATATGAAACATGCCACTAAAAATCTATTCTAAAGTTTCGCATGCAAGCAGATGTCTCCACAAGAGCATTACGATAATATTTAACAAGGTACTCACATACTACTATTCCCTCATCATTGCTACAAATGCATACAAATATGACATCTGGTAACATATTTATTAATCTACTCTTAATTGTTGCAACGGTCCAGCATAATCTATGTTTTTTCCCTGGGTTTAGATCTTAAAAATTTTGCCAATATTTATGTACTATAATCTTTTTGCTTACCAAAGCCTTCCAAAGGTGCAATTCAGGAGATGAGACAGTTAATCACAGAGCTGGCTTAGCCTCTAATTTAGGTGGCCTACTTATGTTAGCAACATTTTATTAGCACGTTATGCTGTATATTTAATATTTAGTACACTGTGTGAAAATGGTTTACTGTGTATTGCTCACATAAATGACTTAAAAATTCTGTTTGACACACAGAGAACAGTGTGTAAGTAATACATGTATTTCTAAGTATACCTAATGCTACAGAAAATAAGGATAAACAAAAGACACGCAGAGAAAACACTAAAAGATATCTCATGATGAAGTTAAAGCCTAGGTTATAAATACTTTGGTAGACCAAAGACGCAGAATTAGGCATATATGCCCACTGCCCATTTCTCCTTTAATTTTTGGTTTCAAATCATCCTCTGGAAGCCGCAGCAGACATCCAGCTGAAGGAAAAGGCAACTTTCTTAATTGTTGGAGTCTCACAGTAGAGACAAAGCATACAGCAAATCCTCCCCAAACCTTTTGTATTTCACCAGACTCAGAAGACAAAGCAGGATCTTTCTTTGGGTTCAGAGGCGCTTTCAGGCCATTCTCCGCAAGGCAGGTAAGTTAGCTACATCCTCATGAGTTACACAGACTTTTCAATGTGTACTTAAACAACGGTAGCTGGGAGCCCCAGGGAAGGATGCCCAGTGCACATGAGCAGCAGGTGGTACCAAGGGAGAATTGCTCAACCAAGCCAGATCCCAGTTTTCATGGAAGAGCTGGAGAGCAGCTCCGAGCAGCGATCCCAGTTATCTAGCTATAGCCGTTTTGCTTGTGCTGATGTTCAGAAATCACCACCAGAAAGGAGATTTTTGACTTTGGCCCTTTTTTAAGAGGAAAAGTACACTGTTCTTGTTCCTCCTATTTACAAAATGAATCAAGGCTACACCAGCTGGCATTTGTAAGGGCCAGACAAGGGAACTCCTTCAGCTTCACCCAAATTAGGCCGGTGTGAAAAGACCCATAAGCAGTCCTGATGCAATTCTTACCACCTTGGAAGGGGCAGAGGAAGGGATTTAGACCATCTGCTTCAGCCAGATCCTTCTTAACTTTCAAATTATTTCAGCTGCTTTAGACACAGGTGGCTCTTTTTAGCACATACCCTTGAAACAAGTAGGTATAGTAACTTTTCCTGGGGGGTGAAAAAGGCTTATACCTTAACCCTGACTCTAGCTCTTGATCTCTTACCAAGTGAATCGTTCATATTTATCAGAAATATATTCTTCCCAGATCATCTGTCCGGTAAATACATCAGTGTGAAGGAAGGACAAGTTGTTTCCAGTTGCCTATGAAGCTTGCGATACCGCAGTTAAGAAGGAAAAGTCCACCAAAAGGCAAGAAATCTTTGTAATCAATATGGTTTAGCTTTTTATATTTCTTCTGCTGTGTAATTTGTCAATAAATCTATAAATCCTTTTATAACAAGGTAGCTAAGACAGATGCTAAGACTTCAATAAATAACAAATTTATATTCTGCAAAAATACATGATCACAGCAAAAGCGTATTTTTCTGCTGGTGAAGTATTTTCAGTATTATTACAAAGGACCCTCACTATTTATTATTACAATCCATGACAAAATAGTAGTTCCAAAGCTTTTCTCTGTATCTTCAGCTGATGTTTGTCAAGTGACATTCAAAACCATTTTTATTTTGAAAAATAAAAACAAAACAAAATTGAGCCTATTTCACATTCTTTTTATTCTTGTACTTTACTGAATTTTTCAAAATTATTCCGATATATGTACAACGCTTACATGGCATACCCTAAAATCCCTCACAACAGACAAATTCAGTTCACATTTCCTCTAGGAAAAAACCCACAGAACAAAACAATCTACAAAACCTCTTAGAAAATGTATCTTTCCCCAGTTATATTCAGTGGGGAACATTAAAAATTCAATATTTGCCACTTTGCAATGACTTCTGGACACAAAACAGTTCTTTCATGCTGCAATAGGTTCCTCTAGTCTAAACATAAGGGGAACTGGAAGAAAAGTATACACTTGAAACAGTACTAAATATGACACCCACAATATACTTCCTATCCTGAAATAATTTTTTTCCTTATTTTTTCCTATAATTTCTATCATTCATTACAGATACAGTATTTATTTTTTATAATGATTAATATGTAAAATTTGGTACATAGAAAGCAAGTAACAAAAATGGGTCTAATTAAAAATTAATAACATCACAAAAATAACTATTATATTAATCAATATGAAGACTGAGATATTCAGATCAGTAGGACATTTTTAGTTCTAACATTCATCCTGCTTTAAGGACATGAGGACAGTTGATTTTAGTAAAAACCTTAGCTGAGACACATAGATATACAGTATTTGGAGTAAAACCATCTTGCAAGCTATACTGCAAGCTAGCAGATACCTCCATGAATCTGCCTGTGGCTGAAATAACCTTTAAAAATCAGAAATGTTTATATCCTTTTTTCTGTTAACACAGAGATCAGATTTGGGGATCCAAAAATGCTTGACTTTTTTATGCAGATTTGCACACATCAGAAAAATCTGGCACTATACTATATGATAGGATCTTGAAGCTCTGGAGTAACTGTGAAGCGGTATTTCAAATAGCTCTTCCAAAAGGAAAACTGGTTAATGCAAAATTAAAGTGATGCCTCTTCCAAGATTAAAAGAGATGACAGGAATGAAAGATATGCTGTCTTGTCTCTCCCACAAAAGAATGACTTAGAGTAACAGCTTCCATTCTATGCACAGAAAGTTAAGTAATGTACTTCATTGTTTTTGCCAAACAAAACCTGGGAAGGAGTTCTCTAAAGAAATCACAGGGTACCAATGGAATCACATGAAAAAATACCATCACTTTCACTCAATCACTTTCCAAGTCCTAAAGGGAACAAGAAAGCCGCACTACCTTTACAACCAGATTTTGCAAATTCAAGCTTCTTCTCTTTCTCCAGCTACTGGCAAAAAGCACCCATTAGGTACACGTAAAAGCACTAAAGTCTTGCTTTAAACCAAAGCACTGCTGTGTAGCGAATGAGTCTGAGTCGTACATGCTCATCACAAGCCCAGCAGTGAGCACTGAGCCAACAGCTAGAAACGCTGCTACCACGCTCATGCTACTCAGCTTTAGCAAGTCTGTTTAAAATGAAAGTAATATGCTAACAGTTCCCCAACCAGTATTTGTATCACTATTACAAATAGTTATCTGTTATCAGCAGAGAAGGATCGATACTACATGCAGTAGCTGAAGACCAGCTCTCACTGTTTGATGGCTGAGGGGAGGGAAGGGAATGGAGAGGGATGCTGAGGAGCAGCACTCCGACTGCAGATCCTGCCACCAGGAAGCACAGCAGCAGCGAGCACCCGACCAGCTCATCTATCAAAGAGCAGAAGGATCTTCCAGGGCAACAGTAGTGGTGAACGGCCTTTCCTAGGAATAAATTTGCATTGCAGAACATAGACTCATAGAATGGTTGGGGTTGGAAGAGACCTGTAAAGGTGCTCTAGTCCAACTCGCCTGCCATGGGCAGGGACACCTTCCACTAGACCAGTTGCTCCAAGCCCCATCCAACCTGGCCCTGAACACTTCCAGGGATGGGGCACCCACAACTTCTCTGAGCAACCTGTGCCAGTGCCTCACGATCCTTGCAGTAAAGAATTTCTTCCCAATAACTCATCTAAATCTACCCTCTTTCAGCTTAAAGCCATTCCCCCTTGTCCTATCACTACACGCCCTTCCAAAAATCTTACCACCTTCTTCCATACATGCACAATTTATTCGACCTGCCCATTCCAAAAAGAGCTATGCTCAGCAAATCAGACCTACAAAAAAACCCAAAACGCAGTGGCCTCAACTCTCTCTAGGTAACAGGATGAATGGAAAAAGCTCTCAGTTATCTCAGTGATGACTATATCCATATGCTAATAATGCTAACACTAGTAATTCCAACTGCAGGTATTAACCTATCAGTAACACTTTCGGACAATTCTTTTTTAAGGGCATAAAAGTAATATTATTACTTTGCCAAAGTAATATCTTCATATGCATCTACTACCGTTAAGTTAATTTTCCAAACCAGAGCAACCGACAGTATGCATAGGAATTAGACTGATTTGTTAATGTTTATTTTTATGGGGAGGAAGAAGAATAGCTTAACTCTGAACTTTCCACTTTTGTTAATGATTAAAAAGTTAATTAAATATTAACTTTATTAAATTAATAATTTATATGACATTCCTAAAATTTACTTACAACACATACTAGCCAAATCTGTTTGTTGTTTTGGGGGCAGGTGGATGGAGCGGGTGAAGTATTCAGACAAAACAAAATAGTTTCCAATAGAAGGACACAGACCACGTTCTATTTAGCTGAGAATAACATCTATTATTTAGTGTGGAGCAAATATGTTCAGAGGCTAAATGGTCTCTTTCAAGTGACAGAGGGATTTTTTTCCCCTCTTTTTCTTTAGTACAACATGCCCCTGATATACCCAAATGGTTCTATTTAAAAGGCAATCTTTATTAGGTAATTTTTAAAATGGGAATTACGATATGTACAAGCAAAAATTGCTTGGCTGTTTACTTACTGATTCTTTACAGAAGCCAATTATTTTACCAATGGACAAGATGGAATCTGTTACCAAATAATGGGTCTTATATGTTAAATCCCATTTATACCAGAGTTATTTTGTTTCTAGGTCTGGTCACCTAAAAAAAAAAAGGGGACAATAAATTGAAGACTGTTTCATACTTCAAAATAATAACTGGTGCCCCAAACACTTTCCATCACAAATCTCACTGGCATGATTCCTACTTTATAACTGAGAAAAACCTATCAGAAAAACAAAACAGGGTGAGATAAAGAACAGAAGAAATAAAAGGCTTCCTAACTTCCAGTCTTGTGCTTAGATGATTATGTTGCTGTTTCTGACCCAGAGACATTACATCTTCTCATTTTTTAAAGAAAAGAATAATCCTGAATTTTTAACGTCTCTCTTGCACATTCACCTGTGCATGCATATTTGTGTAATCCACTACCGTGACTAAAATAATCTGTCAAATTGGTGTCATGTCCATTCAAATCTGGAAGCGAGCGCACAATTTCAGTCCTTAGAATACTGAGTTTATCTGTGTAAGCCCCCTAAAACACTGGACGTTTCCGTTTAGCTAAGTCCCTCCAATGCACACACTCACAGACCCCTCCCTGTGATACCACCGGCGGTGCTTTCCACTTACACAGAGCCCTGCCAACTAAAAAAGTCCGGCGTTAACAGCAGGATGCTGTCGAGAAAAAAAGCTTTAACTTATGAACATGTTCGGATTGCCATTGCCCAAAAATCTGAGTAATGTTCCAGATATGTTATGCTAATCTGTTACACAAGATTGTCTGTAATGCGAGTATTTTTTTAAGGAGTACTGAGGGTGGTGTTGGGGGTTGGATGAAGGCAGGTGGCCAAAGTTATTACTGAATTGAAGAGGATTATTTTAATTATTATTGGACTATTAACCCTCTGCATGGTACTATTTAACCAGTTTCATTGTGTTTCTGAGTAATATGATTTAAAACCATTGTAATTGAAATTAATGTTGATCACCGAGTATTTGGGAATAAAAATAGATATGATTAGATGTGCAAAGCTCATTTGAATACAGTTTTATGCATAGATTGCGTTTCTGCCCACTAAAAAATAGCCCTTAATAATAAGATATCAAGGAAAACACAGTGAAAAATGGTATTTGATGTATGTGATCTGTGTATTCTGGATATACCTCATAATGAATGTGACCAAATACTGAACACGAACTGAAGAACAAACCTTTTGTGTTGATGCAAAATTTGAGTGGCAGGAAAAAAACATAACAGAAGATAAGGGTTTTCATTCACAATGCAATGTAAATTAAAAAACCATGGATACAAAAGAGTAGAAACAAGAAAGGTAATATAACAAACTTAAATTTCACCCCCCCATCATTACAAGGATCAAAACAGGGGCATACATCTTCATTCTAGTCAGATGGCCACTATAACAATAAATCATAGTAGCTCCTACAAGAAATAAAAATATCAAGGACTCAGTTATGTTTTAAATTGAAACAAAATATACCATAACAACAAAGAAACAAAACAAACCATAAAGCCTATGGGCTGCTTTTTTCAAACAAGGGGCAAAATATACCGAGAAGTAAGGTGTATCTCTCTTTATGTGATCACGTTGCCTTTAACTTCACTGGGAACAGCATGAAGCTCAGAGACTTCCCTTACCAAGCCTATTTTCACTCTAAATAGGTCTTGACGGTGCTGCAGCTGCAGAGCCAAAAAAAATCGAGGCCAAATTTTATGTGGTCATGCTAGTGTGGTGGAAAAGCTTTTGTGAGGATTTGATGTTGTAACTGCATTTGTACATCTGGCCCCTCGCAGTCCTTCAAAGACTTAGACATCTATAGATACTTACACGGATTATTAAATGGCCTGTTAGTAGAAGAGGTGGATTCAGGACACTGCCACATTTGAATTCAGTATCTGCAACTGGACTCTGACATTTCATTTGGATACTTAAAGCATTAATGTTATTGCATCCTGTAGACCTATATTAACAAGTTTGATGTAACAGATGGGAGCTTTTAAAAAAAAAAAAAAAATGTAAACAGCTGATCTGAGAGCCAGCACTTTCTATAGACAGACCTTACAGTGAAATATAGCACTCTACTGTTTATTCCAAACACATCCCGGCACTGTAAGTAGACCACTTTATACAGTGAAGAAAGACAGTACACATAAAAGGAACACACCTCAAGAATTTCTCTTCCCACTTTCACCAAGTTTAAATAGAACATTCTCCCTCAAATTCTTTGCTTGTGACCTATCAAAAAAAAAAAAAAAATTCAAGGAGAATATTGCCCTTTATAAGCCAGGAAAGATAATTTGAACCAGATTTCACTGAGTCTTCTTGCAGGGATTCTCATTGTTCATTCTCAACATCACCACACTTCAGAATTTTGCTAATTTAAATATTATGCTCATTTTAATATTATCTATTACACTACACCTTAGTGATTGTCAGTAATGCGAGTAGTTTCCTAAACACATCCTTACAAACCTGCTCCTTAATAAAAATAAATCAACTACTTGATAAACAAGAGAAGCACAAGAAAGCAGTGGCGCTTTATTGGAAAAGGGCGTTTAACTATTCTTCTTGGATTACCTTCTTCGGTCTCAAGTTGCATGCTTGTTCTTGCATATATGTTTTAAGGCCGTATTAATAATATAAATGGTTACAAACACAGGACTATCTACATTCTGCGTTTTTGACATTGTATATTTGATTTAGCACAACTGAAATTAGTAACAATAGCCATATCTGACTGTGGTTGCTTCTTGTATGATTTGTGTGATGCAGTAATAAAAGACTCTTTAAGTTCATTGCTCTGGAATGATAACTCTAATTATTCTAATATTTACTACAGGAAATTACCTATGGCACAGCCCTGCCCAGAATCCTTAGCAGGAAATGGGACAGATTTCTGTTTGTGGAAAGAAACAGCCATCCTAGTGCATCATTAGCAGCAGTGCTTGAAAACACAGGATGAAAGATGGAAAACTGCAGCTCCTACATGAATGCAATATGCAACAGATTCCCAGAGATGTACCTGAACATGGGTTGGGGCTTTTTTTCCCTTGCAAAATAAGAAAAATCAAACTGCTTAAGGCAGCACTCCCAAGTAGTTGATTTTCTTAATAACTTGGTTAAATAAGCAAACAAGAAAAAAGACCACTGATCACAACAGGTGGTGAAAGCAGAGCTGAGCTGCAGGATGGAAACTGCCTAAAAGTAGCACTGAATCTCTGTGGTCGGAGTCCAACTTGCACACCCTTTTGTTCAGATGCTCTTCTACTTCCACGAGTCCGTAACACGCTTTTATAAAATGGCTAGTATGCATCAGAGAAGAAGCATCCACATTTATTAGGCTTATGACAGTGTGAGCACCACTAGAAGTGGTTCTGGTACAACAACCCTTATTTTGCACTTCTCCGTTCCTAACTTCCTTCATCAATTCTCACTCCCATCCACTTAGCACTCCCGTTTACTGTCTCAGGGCCAGATTTTCAGTACTTTCTGTTCATCTCCAGCTCCCTGTGCAGCTTTGTATGACAACCAAACTGACTCCCCTGCTGTCATTTGGGATACTTTTAACATTAACTGGGCAAAGTCCACATTCTGTTACTTCAAATATTTTTCGAGTATCTATTCACTCTGTGCTTTAGAGAGCTCCAGACTTTAGTTTACATTCTTTAAGATTTGATTTTTGCCCCAAGCCCAGTATTTTTGTAATATAACCTTTATTTAAAACAAATGTTCCAGTACATGCAGAAGATTAAAGGAATGAAGGAGGTACTCAGCTGTCCTTTAATTTTACATGTGTTTAATGTTATCTTGGAGAAACGTACCCATTTTCATTTTGAATCTAATCTACAAGCAGCGTTGGATCGTTGTGCAAAAAGCCAGCAGGCTAGCTGTTTAAAGAAACAAAATGGAGCTGGGAACAAGCACAGGATGTTCAGTGGCACATTCCACTAGATGATGGATAGTGTTTGCTTACTCTCCGATGCTCGGTACCTCTGACTTTATTTGTCATATCCAGAGGATTGAAATCCAGAGGCAATCAGGCTGATGATTTTTGTTTGGCCTCTCACACACAGAAAGCAGCTAGACATTTCCGACCTGGGTTCAGCTACCAAACTCTTCTTCTAGTTGTGGGAGCGGAGATGAAAGCAGGCTGTTTCAATTAGGCTGGCTATAGAGACAATCTGGAGCTGTGAATTAATTGATTTGAAGACCAAGAGGGACAGCTCCTGCATAATAGAGGCCATGGAATTTCACTCTGTAATTACAGTTCAGTTCAGCTCCAAATCCAATAGAAATCAAAGGTGACTGTATCAGGCCCATCTCTAATCAAAAGTGGCTCTTTCCCTCACCACCAAGTGCAAAATATTTCACGTTTCTCTCTATTTCAAAAAGCCATTTGGGTCTATATATGAACCTTTGTGAAAGCTCTTTATTCCTGCACGGACAGGAACAAATTTTCCACTGCTGCATGAAAAGACTAGAACAATGAAAGTATTGGGAAGAGAAGTGGCAGGGGGGAGGAAAGCTCTGCCTTTTTGGCAGTACTCGCAGAACATTAGTTAGGCTAGGTGGAGTCCTGCTGGGTCTAACCAACTGCTCAGATGCCCCATAATATTTTACTGGCCCCCAGCTTTACACCGCACATCTCAGAACACGGCGAAAAAGCTCATCTATACATATATTTTAAAGACACGAAACTCTTGAGCACACATCCAAAGCAGATCAATTGCCTTTACAATATTCTCAGAACAAAATGTTCCACCAGCAGATCTGATAAGAAGAGCCAAAAAATGGAAAACACTTGCTACCAATTTATTGCAGTCACCCATAAACTATTACTAGAACATTATGTATTGGGGTTCAAGCCAGAAAGCTATTAAAGCGGACTGCACTAGAGTCTTTCCACTATGCTACTGAAGCATTAATAAGTCCTTAGAGAATTGTGTTTATGTTGAAAGAATCATCTTATAATCAAATTTTCACACACAAAAAATGCAGCTCTTTTTAAAATTACTGTGCACCTTTGCTCTCTCCCCCACATTGGCCAGTGTCTCCACAAATACCACCATTTTCTAGGTTTCTGTCTGGCCCAAACCCTGATGTAGGTACTTTGTGTTCCAAGCTGGACAAATTTCAAGATAAATGGTGCTAACTGATGGCGTTAATGGGCGCAGGATGTACCACATCCTTTCCCCTTTTGTCTCTGCCTAAGTGTCTTTCTCACGCCTTACAGTCATTCTTTGTGCAAGATGAAAGAGTTAGAAGATAATGCTTAAAGGGCATCGCTACCTTTTTTTTTTTTTAGACACATAAATAAAAAACATCCAGTGGTGTTCCATGGGACTGTGCTTCCAGTCCCTGTTACAAGAAAAACTCTAATAAATCAAAAACCTCCTTTCACATTTAAGAGAACACTGATACGCAGCAAGACGATGATTATCCCGATGATTTACTGTTTTTACCTTGAAAATTGTTGTTTTCCTTTGAAAAGGTGTATGCTTTCTTTTCAGCCACTTTCCTCTGATAGCACACAGGTGCAAACCACATAACAGCACACCAAGTGGAACGATGGCAGTTCCTATATCCCTAGAAGCTCCTTAAAACATTAAGTCTTGTGTTGAAATGAACTAGGCCATCACTCCAGAAAGACTTCAGATTCTACTTGAATTAAGTACAAAAAAGACCTAAAATTCCAAGAAGGGAAACCAAATCCCTTGTATGAATTTATTTGTATTCTCTTAAGCAACTGGTTTAGTTAAGAGCTGAAAATCGTGATAGTTATTAGTATTATCATCATCATCACCACCACCACCAGATAAGACACTTCACCTACATCCCTACTCACAGTCCTAGAGAGTGCAGGCCAGGGGAACAATATTATAATAAGTTTATAATAACACAACACCTTTCCTGATTTGCCTCTTCAATCCCCGGAATATCCTTAACAGTTTGAGAGACGACTGGGAAAGCACTCCTGGCTGCCAACCGACCCACAGGTTGTCCTCACTGGGCAGGAAAAGTTAAAACTTCCTTGCAAACAAGAAGAATCCTCAGTAATATCACTGCTGTGGCTGTAACTACCAGTTTTGCTATTTTGTGAACTTGTTGGACAAATTTCATTAAATCTGGTCAGACAGTACTGATACACTGAACATTTCTTCAAATCAGACCATTTGAAGTCAAGAAATTGCAGCACGCTCTGATGTCAATGGGAATTGTAGAAACTTGGTATCATTCCTTGACTTGGGCCTTTAGTATATGCAGAGAAAAAACCAAGATAGCAGGTCAAATGTATCCCTTAAGTAACTTCATTTGATCCTACTGTGTTTTTTATCTCTTGATTAACGACTGTGGGATGTATTGCCTGCTCAGGCAGCACATTTATGTGTGGAGCTTTTCTACTTGCTTGTGTAATTAGTTACATTCCAATCAAACTTACAACAAAAAAATAATAAGAAATCATTTCTACCTGTGCTAGTGCGCAGGACGCCAGAGAGTGATTTTGCAGTAGATAAACAGACCACATCTACAACTAAATCTCTCCACAGTTTGCCTCTTCACAGCAGGATTCAGGCTCTGCTGTCATCGTGAGTGTCAATGAAATCTTCAACTCGAGAGGTCCTTTTTTGATTCTTCAAAGAATGCAAAGACACATGCTGGCATAAAAATGTGTCAGCGAGCCATTTTAAGCGAGACCCTTAATATAATTCTGCAAAACTCTTCGCTATGCCAGGAAGAAGAATGAAAATACTTAAGCACAAAAATCACCACCCCAGAAAGGCTTGGAAGTGCTCAGGACTCTGGAGATTTAATCTAAAACTTCTGCCGCACGTGAATTATTGCACCTTCTACTCCAGCTCCATTAGCCCACACACTTGCAAAAAAGTTGTCCACTGCTTCACTGAGAGGTTTACATTAAGACAGAAGCCTGGTGCCCAAGAGAAATGTCCTAGATGTTTTCTGTGCTTAAAAGGTAAGATGTGCCTCGTATCATTTTTCCGTAAAGGGCAACCAAAGTATGGTATTAATAAAAAATAAACAATGTTAACTTATGTTAAATCTTTCTCTCTACTCCAAAAATACACAACTGAAAAAAACATACCCCATCAGTACTAATGCACAAGCAAGTCCTCTCCATCTGCCAAATATGTAGGTCATTTCACTGAGTGACAGAGACAAAGAGGCCTGATTTTAATTCACGAAATATTCCCGCTAATAGCGAAGTTATTGAGACATCTGTTAAAAGCCTGACCTGTTATAATGGGGGGATATCAAAAATGACTGAAATTTCTATTTAAATTAATGCTACACTATTTTATTGGGCATTTTAAAGAGGTACTACTGTTAACAAAAACATTATATAAATTAGAAACAGTCCCGCAATAATCCTCCAGATAAAATCTGGTGCTGTCTTCTAATGCTGCGGTATGAGTTTTTACTTGTGCATGCACTATGTGTATATATTACAATATAGCAGATATGTTAAAAAAGGAAAAAAAAAATCTTAAGAGTCATAGCAGCCCAGTCTAAAGTTTGGCAGGCAACAGTTGGCAGACATTTTAAAAAAAAAAAAAAAAGAAAGAAGAAAAAAAGAAAAAAGAAAACAAAAAAAAAAGAAAAAAAGAAAAGAAAAAAGAAAAAAAAAAGTAAATATGTTTCATGGCCTGTATATATGTGAACATTCCTCAAATTCCTGTAATGGAAATTTCAATAGCATGGAAATCCTTGAAATGTGGATGCAGAGAGATAAATGTGACTGAAGCCAAACACCTCCATCCAGAGTGAACAGGAGGCCTTCAGACAAAAAATAATAATCTACATAATAATAAACTACCCACTCGATAAAACTAACAAAATTAAGTTTTTGCTTTTTGGGGTAGTGGTGAGGTGAGCAGCAGGAGGTGGGAGGTAGGTGACGGGAGCTGCCAGGATGCAGTGCCGATGCCAGGCATGGCCGGGATCTCCCCCCGCCGACACTCAAGGGGAGCTGAGCATCAGGCAGGACCCCCGACACCACGCGTGGGACCGGGGGGTCCGGCTCGGGGTGAAGACAGCGGCTGTTCTCTTATTGATTTGACAGAACAGGACCGCCGTTCAGCTTTCTTCTGTTGATGTCAGAGGATGTACTAGAGGACGCGCCACACAGGTGGCAAGTACCTCAGTCTCAGAGGCTGGGCGCTGCTTCAGGGGCTCTTCACTGAACGCTCACCGTCCCGCTGGCTCAGGGCCAAAAGCCGGTGTTAAGAAAGAGGAGGCTAGGATTCCCCAGGCCACAGAGACATGAGCTAGAACGAGGGGCACAGGTCCCAGGTCTTCATTACAATTCCAAAGGAAACACTCAACACAGCATCTCAGTTCCAAACCTAAGTGAAGAGGCACCAACCTTTCTTCTCTTTCTCCTCCATGCCCTAGTTTCCTCACGAGATGCTCCGTGCCCACACAGGCGGGTGCTGTAGGGCTCTGCAGTACTGCCCCTGCTACAGGTGCCTTGTGAACTGATGAGCTACTGGAGCGTATAGCAGAAGTACATAAATAACCAGGAATAACTGAGTAACAGCTCCTCAAAAAGCTGCCAAAAGCTTTTGAAGCACATTACAGGATAAAATACAGCTCTAAAGGGTTACCGGTAGACCACTTATACCTATTTTGTATTTAATTCTAAGTATCCTTTTTCTGAATCTAAAGAATGCTCTGTAGCAGATCGATATATTTTCATTAAAAATGCTACTTTGTTTCTAAGGGAGAAAACTCAGAGAGACATCATTTTTTTAAAAAAGCGTGGGTCGGCCAAGACAAACTCAATACCTGTGACAAAAAATACTGCCATAGGCAGAAAATACCAGGTCTAATAAATGCTCCTCCACCATTACAAGTGATTGTGCATCCCCTCCACCAACACCCACTTCAGCCATACCATACAGCCACTTGATGTGCCATCCATGTGCAATC
Organism: Falco naumanni; assembly: GCF_017639655.2. Classification (NCBI taxonomy): domain Eukaryota; kingdom Metazoa; phylum Chordata; class Aves; order Falconiformes; family Falconidae; genus Falco; species Falco naumanni. Next base: position 6,021,505 of record NC_054058.1, on the reverse strand, counting down.
TAGTCCATTTTTACAAAATTACCTAGGCAGAGATCTGGGGTCTACTGTTTCTCCTGAGATGCTTCATACATTCAGAATTTTACAAGCATGTCTTTATTTCTTCCCTCCACAATCCGTATTTTGCCACTTCTCTTATTACTCTTTCCTTTTTTCTATTGCTGTGTGAGACATGAATGTACGATATAAAATACGTATAAAAGGGAGGCAAACTGCCTCTGCCAAAGGTCTGCCAAATTTACAAAACATACAGGTTTTTTTTTTTCAACATTCAGCTATAAAAGCACTACAGACAGCTAACAACAGTACGAGAGAAAAGTGACGATATTAAGCTGCCAGTCTCCCTTTGGAAATAAAATATTAAGTCTTGACTTCTCCACTCCCTAAATACTAAATAACTTCTCTGTACAATTCTAGTAACTTCGCAATTGTATTTTTGAATGGATTATAAGCACACCTTAACACAGCAGAATATTAGCAAGCAGTGCCTAGATGGGTTATATTGTACTTTGGTAAGAGCAAGCGATAGTTTGGAATTATTTCATTTCTCTTTCCAAATTCATACTCTTCTGCTGCAGACAGTGGTTTAAGTAGGGATTCAAAGAATTTTCCTTGAACTGGATCAAATAAATATCACTGAAGAAGCGTAACCGTGCCTTTGATTGTAGTCATTATAAAATGGGCATTATGAAAAGAAAACAGTAAGATTCAGATCTGTTCTGAACTATGTCAACGTCTCATCATTATGCAGTAATACTTCCCTCCCTTTCCACCTCACTCAGGACCTTACTTCACAGATTCTTCCCTTAGACTACCACTGCAAACAGAAAAAAAACCCTGCCAATCCTATCACGTACTTAAGGGCAGTAAGGAAGGACAGTGGGCGTAAGCCACGGAAACCGAACTTGTGGGTGAAATTCCCTATTGGAGAACTGCAACCACCACCTTCTCAGCCCAAGGAATGCTAACAAGCAGAATGATACTTAAAAAGTAGATTACTAACAACAATGAAAACCTCTTCTAAAGAAATGTCTTCCAGTTGAAAAAAAAAATTGCATTTGTCTGGTTTTTTGTACTTAATATGGTTAAAAGTAACAGAAATGAAAGATACTACTGGGAGAAACCGTTGTCCAACTTTCAGTGCATGTGCACTTCACAGCTTGGGTAATAATGAGATTCGCTGCTCACCCATGAAGTCAGGAGGTCCCGATCCTGCGAGCAGGTCTGTCTCCTCACACCCTGCGCTCACACACAGCTCAGCTGAAATCACTGCACATCTCCACGGAGATTCCCCTCAAGGAACCTCTGTAAGCTTGACAGCCCAGTTATTTTCTCTCTGGTTTAGCAGGTCCTTCTAACTTAGTATTGGAGGAAATAAAAGTCTTTATTTACTACGATTTTGCTTTTTAAAGAACTGACTATGCTCCTGGTGAGCATTGCAGTGGAAGCTGGGATTCTCTTACTTGTTTTGAAGTACAGACATTTTATGAAACGTTTTTTTTTCTTTAATACTGAAAGCATCGCTTCAGCATCTTCCAGACCAAAGCAGAAATCTCCCCCTGTTCCAGGAGACTTTACAGTGTCATTTTTCCCCATTCTGGATCAGAAGAGAACCACGTTCTCTTGAGACTTTCATGAAAAGAAAAAGATAAAACAGACTTCACCTCAGACACGTGAGGCTCAGGGGCAAGACCTTGCTGTCTTATTTAAAATAAAAGAGGACCTGTACATTGTTTTTTCCCATCTCAGGTAAAGTGATTCGGCCATAAGGCAACCGACCTTTCTAAAGGGACTCTCGAAGTTTCCATTACTTTGGCCATTGTTTTTTTGTAAGGAATGCTATAAACCCCAGGAAATCATTAATAAGACCTGGTAAAACCCCTTAAAAACACTGAAACCAAATGCTATCTCCACTAATGTCAATACTACTATATATAATGATAAAATATCTTTATATTTCTCTGAGGTGACCACTTTCTCTGCAAGTGTATTTGCACATGCTTGTTTGGAAGTTCTTTTTCTGGCCACCAAGATTCACTGGGAAGTTGAGGAAATTGTAAGGGATGTATAATTTTCTTTAAAACACGAAAGGCCTCTAAATGGAACAGAGAGGTCCAAATCGACCTTCAGGTGGCCCAGGAGCCCCCAGGCTTGGCCCAGCTTTCTTTGTCACCTCTGTAAACACAGGGAGATTTAAGCAGAAGGAACGTGACAAGAGAGGTGAGGGGATAACGAATCACCACGAGAACTTTTAGGCATCTCAGAAGTATCACAGAGGTTTACATTGGGCCCAGTGCTGTTAAAGGTAACTCGTAAGTTCTCACTTCTGCAGCGACCGCTGGAATGAGGCCACGGTACCAAACTCAGCATCCGCAGAGCGAACCCTTCACTGACTTAAAATGGCTGCGCAGGTGGGTTTACACCAGGCCCAATTATTCCCACGTTCATTCATTTCAGATGGATATATGGTAGTAAACCAGAGATCAAGTCCTCAAGAAGAGATAGCCTTCAAATAACACGGTTGAAATCTCTATTCCTTTCTGACTCTGAGGAAAGAAAAGACTGGGGATGCAATGGGAAGGTGGAGAAAATCAAGAGCTTACATTTTACGTTCCTGTTTTGTGCCACACCTTGGAGGGTGCCTGGGTAATGACTATGAGGGGACTAGGGGCCTCCAGTTACTGCGTCTTGCCGAGACTTTTGCACTCACAGTCGGTGATGTCCCCCTGATTTCCCAAATTTTTGTTTCATAAAAGATAATAACAAGATAAGTTTCAGTTTTCCATTTCCCCTCTTCTTTCACAGCCAAAAGGTGCTTCCAAGAACACTGTCTGACTGCATCCCTAGATTGCCCTCCAGGTGTCACCTGGGCAGGATACTACTGTTCCCAATCTTCATCTGCTCCCTTTTACGGTAAGTTCATGGTGCATTTTTACTCAAGAAGGTGTATGGTTGAAAGGGATTCTGCAAAGGTACTAAACAGACCTGTGGAGTTCAAATCTTTGTACAGATTAGGTCTTTTCTGAAGTTCCACTATACAAACAGGTCGTGTTTTAACGTATACACTCAGAAACCTCGCTTCAATGCAGACAAGTCTTAAGATGTTGTTCTTTCTACCCCAGGAATGAAAGAACAGTATAAGAAATTTCCTAATTGGCTGTGATAGATCTCTCCACAACAGCTTGGCACATGTTGTATGTACTAATAGTTTGTCCTAAAAGAACGATCAATACTCCCGGGCACTAGCCATAGGCTGTGGAGCATCAGGTTCACCCAGAAGCTCTGCACATATGCTGTTACTTTTGGCAAGTGGGAATCTTACCATGCTCCAATTCCTCATCTAAGAGATGAAAATAATAGCTCTGCCTCTCTGTCAGCACCACACAACTAACCATGTTAAAGTTCTGTTAGTAAGTATGAGGGTAAGAAGGGTATCATTCCCTCTTACTGACGACTGAACAATTACTTTTTAAGCCTAGCTGGTAGGGCTTTCCATGCTGAAAGCCAAGGGTGGGTTAGGATGAAATTTACAGCATATTGGACAATAGCTACAGGATACATGCTCAGAGGTTTTTTCTTACCTGTGCCTCTCTCCCAGACTTTTGGGGAGCTGCAGTGAAGGGCATATGATTAGTTTTAATGCCCAAAAAGTTGTGAGAACTTTGAATATTATGCTAGTCATACAAAAAGCATTTAAACAGTTTCTGAAAGTAGAAAAGTCTTTCAGGGAATGGAATGCAAAGAGAAAACACAGGATGCTGGAAGGCAGAATGGAGAAACCCAGAATGAAAAGATTTAACCTGAAATATTTCTAAATGTATTTTCTTATTTGCATTTTTGAGCCCTAATATTCAACCTAAATGTTCCCGAAGTTTCAGATAGTACTTTAAGATCTCTGGAATACAGTCTGCCAGCCTGAATTCAAAGCTTTTCTCCTTTTCACTTGTTTTCCAGCACCACTACTATCCCATATATAATACTTTTAAAAAAATAAAACCACCTAATACATCAAGTTTGCTTTAACTTACACAGAAAAAAAATATATTAAATTATATATTTCTCTGGGCATTAGACACTCCTATTTCCAAACTCTAGAGTAAAAATACAAAGCTAGACCTTAATGTAGACTTAAAACTGGCTGGTTTTGGTTAAAAGCAACTACAATGAAATTTAAGAAATAAGAAAAGGTTACATGAGAGAAACCACTGGGGGTTGGATTGCGTTAGATTTTTATTCATGTTTATTAAACATTTCCCAAGAAAGAAAACATTCTTACCACTGAATGCCTTCCACAGGAACCCACTAGAGAACGTTCAACCTAGTCTAAGAAATAGAAGTATGTTGGAGAAGAAAGCAAGCAAGAGTTCACAGGCTCAGTCAGATTCTCTTTTCCCTTTCACAGGCAAGACAAAGAGTTGCCCAAATGCGTACAATAGAAGCGATGCGTATGGGCCAGCATAGAAACCTCATTCTGATTCAGCCTTACCAGGCAGATTCTCAGCAAGCATAAATCATCACAGACAATGGAGGCAGGCTGACAGCAAACATCTGATTATTTGGCCATCTACTTTGTCCTGACTAATGTTGGAAGCAGAGAGTCCACAGCAGAAAGCAGAGCACAAACTCATGAGCACCGTACACCCTTTGCAGCCATCAGAGAAGTCCTCAAGTCTTCATTTAACTTTGGTTGAGAATCCCCAAATGGTAGCCAAGCGCCTCAATAACATCAAAGTGAATGTGGTCACAGGCATCTTTCAAATCAACATGATCTACTGCTGCTCTGCCTTCTTGAAGAACGAGCACACCTAGAAATGGTGCATGACACAGCCAACTCCCAATTCACGTGTGGCACAGAAAAGAACTGCTGTTTCACTTCAACAGGATCCTTAGTGTCATCAACCCAGTTCTACCCCATTCTTAACTGAAACAACTGAAGACAGAGGGACTATTTCCTTCTTTAGCCTCAGGCAATTAGTTCCTGGTCACACAATGTCTCTACAGTGACATAAAATAGTTTTAAACCTGAGAGCAATCCGAACTCCAAAGCCTGTGTGGCAGAGACTAGCTAAATGTCTCCACAGCTGACTTGTCTTGAACAGAATTAATTGAGAAAGTACAGGGAAAGCAAACACATGAAGCGCTCGGATGATCAGGGGTCAGTTAGGTGCTCAAACTCACCTCATGGCCTTCTTCCATTCAGGGGAACAAAATCTACCACAGTATACAATGTCCAAACTTTGAACTGAAGTTACTTGGGCATCTACAACTCATTTTCAAGAGACTTTGGGTATTTCTGTTCCCAAGACAAATCAAGCCTCAAAAAAATTATTAAAAAAATAAAAATAAAAAAGCAGAGTGCATCATCCCCTAACTGAATGAACCACTACTGAAAATGGATTGTAAGTACTTCAGGCATGATTAAATCTATTATTGAAATACTGAGCTGACATTTGAAAAAGACAAAAAAATGTGTACAAATGGAGAACAATTCTAGAGTCAAGCTTTTGGGAGAGAAAATTTAAGGAGGTTCAAGGTCTGTTTCATACAGGATAGGCAGATATAAGTGAATAAGAACCAATTGAGAAAACCTTTTCAAATGCAAACATCTACTACCTGGCATATAATTTTGTTCTTCTGGGATTACTGGAAAAAAACCTCCACTTAGTGAAAGCGGTAACAGTACTGAGCTTCCTATCTCAACTTCCCAATGTCCTCAATTTATCTCTCACATAGAAACCAGGTTCCAGTAAGTATCGCCAAGAACATCTACAAAAATAATCTTTTTAGTACAACTGTGGCTGTAAAATTCTGAGGGTGTCAGCAAACTCAAAGACTGACAGAGTTGTGTCCCCGCTGATCATCACTGGCAAAGCAAGATGGAAGACAAAGTTCAGCTCTTGTCCTGAGTATAACTCTACAGGAAAAAAAAAATATATTAACTAACCACAAGAATGAGTTTCAAAAGTCTTTTGACCTGGGGTCTGTATTCAATTCTGATACATGTAATGCCTTCCTCCCTCCACACCCCAAATATATATATATATATTTATTTTTTTTTTAACTTCTGAAAAATGGAGTTTAAGTATAGTTATCTATTATTCTTGTTGATCAATACCATCTGTGTCAGAAAACTAGGGAGTTACACTGGACAGATTAGACACTGAAAAGCTTTTAAAATTACCAAGAAATCAAGTGCAACATACAGTTCTGTTGACTGGTCTGGATTAACTCCCAAAATTGGCTGATAGAAGGATGTGAGAATCTTTCCAAGAAGTTAAAACCTGTAGCTAATAAAAGTAGCTGCAATATGAAAAATTAGGCTCTTCTCCCTTTAAATCACAGCCCGTAGAGGCACTGAAGTAAATCCCTTAATCTCTTTTTAAGTAGCTATTTTATCCCAACTTCCTCTGTGGTTTATACCCTCAAAGCATCTACACCACAACTCAAGAACAGCCTAGGCAAGGAGCTTCAAGTTCCTTTTCTTCAAAAAGCATCTATAATAATAAAAAAAAAAAATAAAGGGGGAAAAAAAAAAAAAACCAAACCCTAACAGAAAAATCCACCAAACCAAGAGAACCACTAACCTGAATTTGGCCTTCCAGATCTTTTAACTCTTTGTACAAGACCATGCATCAAAAAGAAGCACGCACCACTCAAAACCGCCATCATAGATTCACTGAGGCATATCAATGATTAAAATGCTGTATGTTTGCATCTTTTACAAGTACATATCAGACCATGAATCTGTTTTTATCCCTGTAACCAATTTACAGATGAGAAAAGCAGAACGGCAATTTTAAGGGTAAGTTTTTACTTTCTTCACCACAGTATTCAGGAGAGCACTGGGCAGATCCAAGGGGATCTGTCAAGATTCAGTGCACAGCAGCCAAATTAACTTGCTCCAGGATTTCTAGCAAGTCAAGGGTGGACTGAGATGCAGACCAAGAAATCTAAATCTCTTAGTCATTTGCTGAAACTGAATGGCTAAAGAAAAACCTGAGGAAAAAACTTTCAGAAGAAAGGTTCAGTAGCAACTTCTAAGTGATGATGCTGTTAGTCATGGAAAAACAGAAAAGTCTATTTAAGATGTTGGACCATGCCTTCCCCAAACGAGGACAATTCCACAATACCATAAATCTATGCCTGACTCAGTGAACAATAGCATAAAAGGGGCTGGATTATGGAAGTATTCACTTAGTCTTCAATTTAATGGTGATTTTTAATAAATATGTTTCTATATATTATTATATATACAATATTATATATATATGTATGTATGTGTGTGTATATATATATAATTTTTTACAACACTTTGCATTTTCATGGAACTTTACAAACAATAACTAACTGCCATAACCTTCACCACAGAGGGAAGTATCATTATCTACACATTACAGATGGGAAATTCCATGCAGAACAGTTACACAACGCACCTAAGACCACAGAGGAAATCCTATCAGTGCCAAGGGGAGTAGATCCTTGCCCCCTGACTCACATTCACATCGTGCCTCTCAAACTGTATACTAGGCTGCTCACCATTTGATGATAAAGGTCAGTCCTACCTTCTAGTTTTTATGAAGAATAAAACTGTAGATGTTGACATCATTTACCTTGTGATCTTCATGATTCCACTAGCTCAGCAGGGGAAATACCAGCGTAACGTTGAAGGTTACAGATTGAAGTGTAAGATCACCAGATTTTAAGGAACATGCCAGAGAGGCAGATGGTTATATAGTAATGAAAGGAGAGCATTATAAACTAAAACTGTGTTCTACAATCTCCTTCCTTGTTTAGACATATGCACCCTGACTATTTACTAAACACATCTCACATCTTTACATTTCATCATCTGCATCAACTCTGAATTTTTTTGTGTTTGTTTTTGCTTAAATAAAAATAAACAGAAATCTTCACACCTGGTGCTCACATTTAAAGTCACAACACAGATAAAGAACCACTCCTGAACTGGGAAAGGGACACTCAATAGCTGAATTACAGGTTCCCATAACATTTCATTCCTTTGGTTAATGCATTTCTTTGAACTCCTCAGTCCTAAGTGCACAGGATATATGAGCATATCAACACTTTCCTGACAGCCCAAATCACCCACTTTCCATAGCAGTAGATTGACATGTCATGGAGAGTGTGATTAGGAGGTCGTCAGAGTACACAAAGCACCAGATTAAAGCTCAAAACCAAGACATATTTGCTCCTTTGGTTATTAAAAAAAGATCAGCAGAGGAAAAAAAAAGCGCCCTGTTGTAATTGAAAAATACGAGGCTTAATATATTGTTGAAAATGCTTCTGTGCAAGGCTCTTTGGGATTTTTTTAAGCCAACAGTATGTTATCTTTTGATAGCAAAAATATGCATTTATTATAATGTGGCTGCTACTTAGTTTGGTATCAGGTTGATAGGCCACCACCATTTATTGCTACACTAAACTCTTAAGAAAGAAAGAAAAGACAGGGAAAAAAAAAAAACCGAAAATGAGGAAAAAAAATAAAGAGATAAGCAGAAGGATGAATACATGTTCCTAACTTTGAGACCTTTTTGATTCTGTCTGCAGATCACATTGCTAACTATGCTACAAAAAAGCTGATAATTCTTTGGATCTCTGTCCCTCAACTCTTGCCCATTACACTCCACCTTCTGTTTTTTTTTTTCATACAGGAATCTGGATCTGCCAGTTTGTTATGCCTTCTGAGGAAATCCATCAGAAAGAAGGGGAGCAGGCAAGCTATCATTATATCCCACTGATGTCCAGGAAATGCCAGCCTGGCAGCTGTCACAACAGAGGAACTTCAAAGTCACAGCAAAAAAACCTAACAATTGCCCTTACTAACACTGTATCGTTAATGAAAAACTTCATGAGAACCAGAACAGGCTTAAGAAGGAGAAGGAAGACTTTAAAAAAAAAAAAAACCAAAAAAAAACACAAAGAAAGAAAAAAAGAAAGGGTAGGCAGGGAGGTATTCGGTTGTTGATTCCACCCCACCCCAACCCCCCACCCCCTTTTTGAAGAAGAGATCCAAACGCCCACGTTCTCCAAAACGTCCTTGATTAAAATCTTCAAGAAAGTTATCATTCATGCCACCTCTAACCTTACGTCTTCTTGCTGAAAATTTTCAAGGAAAAATGCTTCTGTCACGTCCTTGGTGCAAGTACTTGAGGATGTGCCTTTCTCATGAGCTCTGAAAAATCTTTAAACCCCTTGTCTCCTTGAAGGAAGTAAACAGATGTCTGCTAAACACTTAGGTTTACATAACATTTCTTCCCCCTTATTTACTGAAAAAAAGTCTTTTTAGAAAGCACTTCATATTTTGAGAACACTGAATGCTTTCTTCCCTTTTTTTAGTATTTTTGGCAAAGTATGTTTTTGATTATTTAAAGATAATCTCTATTCTAAATTGCATCTGACTCACATAACCTCCATACTTTAGAAACCACAAGAAAAGTGCCATATATTAGCTATAAATGAATAGGGAGTGAGTCAGTGAATAGTTAAGGACATTCCATGGAAATGCATGAGCTGCATGCTAAGTTTTTAGAAAAATATACTATTTCATTTCTCGAATTAACATTATAGGTTACTTGGAACAAAGAAAATACTCTCTTTTTAATTCCCAGATGCAATGTGTTTTGTTTTCCTTATATGTCTTTGTCTACTGTACAAAAAGACCTTTGGTGAAGTGACAGAAACACTGGTGTTTTCAGAGAAAGAATAGTCACAACTTGTACATACTAAAGGATTTCTGTAATTAAGTTTGTGGAAATTTTTAACTCGTTCACTGGGAATATCTCATTCTTTGGCCTTTGCAAGGCCATCTTATAATATCAGCTTACACAAATTACTTTAGGGAAATCATGTATTTCTCTCTAGCTACTGAGTTCAAGTGTGCTTAAGTTCAGTGCTTTAAGTATTACAAAAAAAAAAAAAAAAAAAAAGTTGATACCTCTGCTTTGCCAAGGCTCACATTCTCAGAAGTGTCTTCCTATTGAATATATGAAGTTCATTAAATACCACTGAAGTTTTCCGTGCACCACCATGTTTGCAGATCCACACTGGGGAGTCATGCCCCTTTACCACATGCATCCCAGATCCAGTAAGTATGGTATAAATAACTATAAAAAAATCCTAAGTAGGGGACATGAAACAAACTGAATTCTTACAGCACAGGACTGTGGCTATAAAAAGTCGTAACAACTCCCATCCTAAAAAACCTGCAGGTACTGTCTGAAAAACAACTCATTTCAAGATCAAAATCTGACGGAGGTAAAACATTTACTACTAACGAGCCTAAGAGAAAGGTTCTCCATCCCAACTTAAAAGACAGAAAAGCTGACTGGACCATAATCTCAGCATAACCTTAAACATGATGTGGAAACATATCCAGGATAGGGCCTTAGCAATCCTGGCAGCTGTAATCCACTTCCAGAAAAATCATTAACCACATAGGTGCTGAGCATGCTGGAGGACTCCCGCACAAAGCAAGGGGGAAAAAAAACAAACCCAAGAACAAAATCCCCCTCCCATGTTAAGGAACTGCTCGGTGGATCTCGGCATACCAAAGCCAAAGGCATGCAGTATTCTTCCCCACTGCCTCTCCTGACTTGGGGTGCACCAGGTGTTTAGATGGGGAATACAGGTCAAGTTCCGAAACAATCATCCAGCACATCTTAGGTGTCCCCTGGAAAGGAGGGGTAGGCATTCAAGGACCCCCCAAACTAACAGAAGAAAACAGTATAGCTTAGTTATTAGCCACTGAGCCACGGGGACTGAAGAGGACAGGCTCTTGGAGCCATTTTTCTGCAGTCACACATCCAGATCACACAGAGCTCCGGCGCAGAGCGGCGCTGACTCCAAAGCCTGTGTTGTCAGCATCTCACCTTTTCTCCACCCCTGCTTGTCTGTCACTATCATGCAGGAAAAGTCCACAGTTCAAAAAAGAGTCCACCCACCTATACCTCTGGCTCACAGCAATATTAAGCAATCCTCTCTGCTGAATGACAGCTTGGGATAGCAGCTCTTGGACCTGAGTATCTAAATAAAGAACCGTTGGGCAGGATACTAGTAACAACTCCTGTATCAGCAGCTCTTTCCCATACATGATAATATAAGGATTTCTTCAAATGGGATGGGTGTGGGAGATCCTAAACCCCTTCCCACTTAATCCCCATAGCAATAAAACACACACACACCCAAAAAGTGTCCACCCAGACATTGCACATCTTTTCACCTCTTCTCAGATGGAGATGTACACTCCCCTGATATCTCTGCCAATAAAACCAGAAGGAGGAGCAAAACCTAATGAGATATAAAAATATACCTGGATTCCTTTTTGTATCATTTGCTGGTTTTATTTTTTGACTGTTTATCCACTGAGGTGACAGGACCTGTAGCAACAAGGCATAACTCTAAAATCCAGCATCCCTCTCTGCAACACTTGCCCTGGTGCATCCAGGCTGAAGTTGAACAACGGCTGATGGTGCAGAAGCAGATCATCCACACTCAGAAAACGAAATGCAACAGACAGAGGGATAAAAAGATTCTTATTCTTCAAGGTTTAGCTTGTAGCTGGCCACACATGCCAGAGAGCTACGGATGGGAAATGCTCTTCCGAAGAGTATGACCAGGGCAGGCAGCCCAGCATTTTCAGTTGGGAAGTTCCAGTGAGCCTAAGGAAAACAGCAAGTGCTTTCTTCCGTGTAACTTTAAGAGGGCATTTTTCAAGAGCAGAAAGACTAATTAGGTCATGGCAAAACTTCACGTGCTGGCAGCAAAGACTGCACTGGCTTGGCTGAAGTCATCTCTTCTGTAGCAAAAACTGGCCCACCTCTTCAAGCCTTCCCCCAACAGCCTTCCTCGAGTGTGGCCTCTGTCTGACCAAACGATCTCGTTTTGCCCAGCCAGGTACTTTCACAAAGCAGAACAAGGTGCTTTTATGAAATCAAAAGCCTCAGTCCAGCAAACTAAATGATATTTCAAAACTTACCTGGCTCACCTGTTGCAATTTCCCCCCTCCGCTTCCAGCAGTTCACAGATAATGCAGGATTACCAAGGCTGGGCATGCCCCCAGCTTTATATTTGGAGTACTATAAAGAATGGCATTCGGTTTGCTTTCCTCTGTACATACCAGTGAAGTAGGACATTCTTAAACTGAGCCACTCCAGAACTGAAATATTCCAGTAACCTCATATCACACAAGCTTAAAGGCCTATCCCCAGATGTGTGCTCTGAGTTGTCCAGTGAATTCAAAGCCACAAATACAAACCCCTTCTATACATGGAAAGCCCTTTAATACAGTTATGGCTTCCCAGTGAGCTACAGTACGCATGCAACACTGGGTACTGCTCTGAAGTTGGAAGCAAGCACTATTTATACTGCAAACAGAGAGCAAGTTTGGTCTTAACAGGAGGGATGCCAGCTTCCCAAGCTGGCATGCATGATGGTTTTGCACAGAAGAAAATAAAAATGAGGAACAGAGGGCAGGGGAGAGAGCAAGAACTGTAGTCCTCACTCCTTCTGTCTGTAGCTATTACGAGTGCAAAACCAGCTGTAAAGAGTAAAGATGACCCTATTAAGCAAAAATACCATCCCGATTCAACAGTGGTCACAACAGTTCAACATTTTTAGACTTTAAAATTAGTCCACTACCATCAACTAGAATGATAAAGAACCTCCTAACTAAACTAAATGTACAGCATAGATCTGCAGCCTTTACCAGGACGAATAAATAGGTGTCAAGGACTCTAAGTTGTGGGGAAGAAGTCTACTGAAAAAGTTTTGCACCAACTTAGAGAGACGGAAGAAGGTAAAAGGAAAATGAAAGCACTAACATATCATAGCAATCCTTTGCCAGGATATTGCAAAATACTATTCTTCATTATATTTCCTTGAGTCTTCTGCCTATATTCTGTTGGTGACAGCTTGATTCTGCCTACGCTTATCAAATGAAAGGGTGCATGTACAGCCATATGATGGAGAAGGGCTTCTCCATAAAAACAGCAGCTGAAGGCAGTTTGCTGCCACCAGAACGAACCCTTCATGCTGCAGCTCATTCCACAGGAGCCCTCGGGAAAGCTCCATTTGGGACACAGGCCAACCTGGCTGTCCAGCCAGGCCACCCAGAGTCCAACAGCCACCGCTGAAGCATCACTTGGATCTGGGCAGCTGCTCAGAAATGGATGGCACCGCACCGCTGTGCCTTTGTGTGCACGTGGGAGTGATCTCTGGGCTATGTGAAACTAGGCTTTTGATCACCTTCTTGCAGAATCCACTCCACAACTCCAGCACATGCAGTTCTCAGGAAGTTTTTGTGATTCACACACAAATTTTTCCTTGCTGAGTTTTACCCCTTTGAACATCTTAAAATAATTCCTTTTTTGTCTTAGTATTTTACACCCTTCAAATACTTGTAGATTGTTATCATATGTCTTAGTCATCATTTAGTCCAAACTGTACACATTAAAATCTTGTAATCTTTGCTCATATTTCAATCTCTTCAGCCTCTTAACTTCTGTTGCTCTTCTCTGAATTCTCCACTAATTTCTTGACAACTTTTTGGCAACAGAGTGGCCGGAATAATAGTGTCATGGACACCTTACGGCTGTACAGAGATAAAGAGGGAAACTTGTGCAACACCAAAATGACATTAGCTATTCCCAAAAAAACAACAAATATGTCTAATCTGTTGTCCAGGATCACTTATTTTTAATGGCTGCATCATGGAATGCTCTGAAATACAAGTATAAATATTAATCTAAAAATAATAACTTAAAGACAGAAGTTTAATATACTCAAAACTGTTATTAATTAATCTTCACATCACCTATGAGAAAGGTAACGTGGAACAGTATTTACCTGCAATCCTGGAGAGCAAACAGCTGAAGAGAAGTCTTAAGAGAGATGACCCATAGAAAAGAGGTCACATCAAAACAAAGAATCCGAACAGTTTCTTCACCACAAACCAAATTAAAGAGCAAGTAATCTGGAAAACTCTAACATAGAAAATCTCTACAAAACAGGCAAAGCATGGTGACTTTTTATGTTGTATATTTGGACAGTAGACATGTTCTTCGGATAAATCTGATCAGGCATGGGAGCAAGATTAATATAATCTAACTATTATCTTCCTAAAAGTTACAGATATTTAACTGAAGCCACCATAATCATCTCCAGAGAGCCATTAATCCCATCCTAAAACTGTAATATATTTAGGATGAATAGCTCTCTAGAGGTATTTCTCCTCCTCTCCACTGATAACAGAGGGAGACTAAATAGCTGTCTTGACTGCATTTTCCTTTAAGATGACTAAAGTTAAGTAACCTGTACCCAAACATCATTTTTAAATGAAGGTCTCTAAAGGAATTAATGTAAGCAATTAGATTGTGCAGGCACTTTAAATATTATCTTCTCTGGAATTCTCTGATTATTTGGTTTTAAAACCAACCCCAAAACAAACAAAAAGAAAAAACTTACAGATTCATATTCGGATGTCCTCCCATGTTTCCAAGTACTAAACCAAGGATTTCTGAGTATCACTTGCGTGGAAGATTTCCTTCCAAACAAGTCTGAGAGCATCGGTGGCAATATGACAGGTTCAGCATGACAGAAATCTGTCACTGCCTTAAGACGTAGGGCTGGAATGCTCTGAAATGGCTATTAACTAACTGAAGTACGGGAAAGAGCATTCCACCTTCACCTGGTTCACAACAGGCTGAAACAGCAAATGAGGAGGAACAGTTAGTCAACAGAGAAGACTCACACAAAGCTGGGACAGAAACTGGACAAAAAGTTTAGAGAAAACTATAGGGAAGGAACCATATGGTTGCAATGGCACTGATCTACAAAACTTCCAAAAACACTACCAAGAAAAGAAAATTATGTGCAAGGAAAAACATAGAAGAACAGCATGTCTATTAAGACATAGCTAACATGAGAAAACACAAACCCTTACCACAAGGAATTTGCAAGCTAAGAGGAAGAAATAATTTTTAAAAGAGAAAAAGAAGAAAGAGGGGTGAAAAATTAAAGAAGAAGAAATAAATGGAAACCAGAATGGTAAGAAACAGAACACAACATATTAATACTATAAACAGATTTTTAAGTCAGTAATATTCAGATTACAATGGAATTAAGTGGCTTTTAAGTGAGGTCAGGATACTCTCCTGGACATTCCAGTTAAGAGAGGCAACACAGGAAGAAGGCACAACACAACACAGAGGCATAAGAAATAAAAAAAATAACTACAAAACCACTTGAACAACATCAAGGCTCAAAAGCGACTACAATTTTCTAGAAGCAACACTGAAGGAATCTGTGTTCCTCCCAGTCCCCTCAGCAGAGGCTGGAATAGGGAAAGGACACAAATGCTACAGGCACATGGATACAGATGGCATCACTAAGGTGAGATTTTGCTTCTTTGACCATGGGAAACACTATTAAGGACAAGCAGATATTCACCTCATAAAAAAGGAAAAGGATGTCTGAGCACCAACTTGCTAACCTATACTGTAAGGTTTTTTAAACATGAACTAAAATGGGCACGTGCAAAAAAAAACGTAACAGCTCAGTACAAAAAACAGTAACTTTGTCAGGACCTCCAAAGACGAGGTTAGCAAGACAGAAAATAGGTTGTGGGGTGGGTGGGAAGAAAAAAGGAGGGTAAAATGTCTATCGGATAAGCATCTCCTGTGCTCATACAATAACGCAAGAAGTTTGGTGACTAGAAAAATACTCTAGACATCTTAATGCATCATCAAGATTGTGACTTAATTAGCATGACAGGAATTTGATGGGCTAACTCATAAGACTGCAATAGAAATATAAAAGGGTATATAACCTTTGTGAGAAGGATGTGGAAGAGGGAAAAAAGGAAAGGAGTGTTGCCGTTTAAGAAAGCCCGCACAAGCATGCTCTGAGGCCCAGAACATACAGAGCGTCAGACCTACTGAAAAACTAAAGGCAGTGCTAAAGGCAAAAGAAACGGGCTTCACCATGGTGGGGAAATACCTCAAACTGCCAAATCAGAAGATGAGGATGGCTTTTGAAAATGCTTAGTGAAGTAAGCCAAAGCATTTGCATGAAAGAGTTGGTGAAGATGGGGATTAATTATCCGTACTCTGTGGAGAGAAGACTACAGCAGATCAGTTTTCTAGGATCTTCACAGAATGCACTCGGGACTTTTTTTTTTATTATAAATTCAGAAAGCAAAGAAGAGACCCGAGGGACATTTCTTCTAGACTGAGCTCTAGCCTGTATGGATGAACAGACTGAGTGGGTGAGAGTGCAAGACAAAGTTCACAATTCTTCAGAAATGGAAGAGGGAGAAAAGCAAAGTAAAACCAACAGACTTCTAGAACACAGATCTCAATGATCTCAGAGAACTAGTAGGTAAAAATCCCTGGGAGAGTCTACAGGGAAAAAGAAAGAGGCATAATTGTTCTTCCATGAAATTATAATAATATCGTAAGTATAAGCTATCCCAATAAAGAAGAAAGAGAGAATAGGGTTTTAACATCACTAAATTATGAGCTCCTTACTGCTACCAAGACAGGAAAAAAAGCCTGAAGAAAGCAGAAGGATGCCAGAATTCGTAAGTATAAAAATTACACAAACTGCATAGGAACAAAATCATAATGCTCAAGGTACAAAATTAACAAGGAGTATCAAGAGTAACAAGAAACCACTCCATTAGTACATCTATGCAGATGAGGGAAAATGTGGTTCTGTTAATCAATGGAGAGGAAGATCAACTGACAGACGATGTGAGTAGGCTGAAGCACATAACACCTTTTTGTACCACCTTTCATTCCAAATTTCAAGCGGGTAGACATGGATAATTCACTTAATACTCACAAAAAGTGTATGGTCTTACTCCAGAAGAAAGAGCAAAGATAAGAGTACTTAGCTAAGTTAGATATTTTTCAAGCCATCTGTGTATGAATTTCATCCTGGTATCCTTAAAGAACTGTCTGAAACAGACTTTGAGACTTTGTAGAAGGCAACAAAAGAGTCAGAGAATAAGTCTAGTACCTAACAGAAAAAGAGACAGAAAAAGGAAAGAACAGGGGAATTTTAGACAACTCAGTTTAAACTTAATTCCCAGAAAAACTACTGAACAATGTATCAAATTAGCTTGTAACCACCTAAGCATAAAGGTAAGTAGTAATCAACATTGATATAAGAACAAATCATGCCAAAACAACCTGATTTCCTTCTACAACAGGGTAAGAAACCTTGTAGAAAGCAAATGTCATGTATCTTGACTTTATTTGGCCTTTGACAATCTACATATTCTTATATGCAAGCAAGGAACAAAACAAGCACAGCCATGGTATCTCATAGATGCAAAACTATTTGGGTAAGGGAATCCATGCAGTAATTATCAAAACACAAGAATACATCAACCGGGTTTCTGCCCTGAATTTTGTTCTATTTGACTTTTTTATTAAAAACCTAGATGATAGAAAACATGTTTATTAAACTTGCAGACAACATGAACCTAGGAAGGCACTGAATGACTGAATAAAATTCAAAATTAACTTGGCAAATAAAATAAACCATCTAGAGGACCTGGATGAGATTCAACAGGAATATGGGTAATGTATTTGTGTCATTAATAATTTCTGTCCAGGTACAAGGCAGCGATAACTGAGCAGATAGCAGCTTTTCAAAAAAGGATCTAGAGCTACCACGAATTAGAAGATTGATGTAAGTTAGCGATATCATGGTGAAGAAAGGAGTCAATCATCATTTTGGGTTTTTTAAAAACAGACGTGTAGCCCAAAGGATGCAGGAAGCAATCTTTCAGCTCCACTCAATTTGGGGAAGTTTCAAGATGTAGATTGTTGGACTATGGCCAGTGCTTTTCAAGATATGAAGCAGCTAAAGAATATCCAGAAAAAAGCATGAATGATCATAAATGCAGATACCGTAAACAACGTGAAAAAACTGCCAAAAATGATTACATGTTACCCAGATTTCCACTACATAAAAGCCGGTTGCAAAGGGAATGGAATTAGTCGCCAAAGAAGTAACGGAAGTAAACTGTAGCAAGAAAGATTCAGATTAGGCAAAAGGAAAATCTTTTCAATGGCAAGAATAATGAGATTCTAGAACGGATCACCCAAGTGGGACTCACAACAGTCTGGTAAGTTACTTATCAGGAATAACACAAAATTCAGGCCAGCCTCTTTTGGACAGGGAAGAAGACTACCCGAGTTTCTTACACATTTTTCTTTTTTGAAAGTTCTTAGGATGGCTAAAATCACAGACAAACATTAATGGAAAATCCCACAGAAGACAAAAAAAAAAAAAAAAAAAAAAAAATCAGTTCTGAGGCAATGCAAACTGACCATGTATCTTAAGAAAATTTCAGCCCAGAAAGGGACCATCTTTGAGCTTGGATTTCAGCAAGGTATGTGTTTATACAAGTAACCTAGGCCAGAAGTAAGTGAGAGTGTCTCTTAAAATCCTTCAAGATAGTCTCATTACACCAGAACTGTCCATTCTTTAGGTTTCAGTATGCATTAGATGCTTACAAATAAATCCATCACGCCCAGATACTAACAGAGAGTCTTTAGAATAGAAGCCAGTACCTGCTAGGTCTTTCAACCAGTCTGATGCCAGCAACAAGTCACAGCAAAGTGACAGCAGAGAATTTAACGGGTTTTTTGTGTCATCTGCTCACTATCAGGAAAAGAAAAAGGAATAAAAGGTAGGAAACACCTTGAAAGCATCAGCAAAGGTAGTGCTGGAAATCAACTGCACCAGGGCAGAGTATTTAAGCATAATTTTGTTAAAAACATTCATCGAGACTGGATTGCTGTATTAAGAGAGCAGAAAATCAAATGAGTGGGCCTCAACTGTATTTATTTTTCATGTTTACAAACTTTCCCAAAAGCAATTAAGTTTTTTATGGCACCAGCTCATTGGCAATGACATTGCCCAGGTCCGTCGTGAACCCCAAGGCTGTGCAGGTGGAGGCATGTCTGTGCTGTTTCTTCTTTCCCTTCAATACAGACCTGTCCATCACCCCACCTAACGCAGATTCTACTTAAACCACCTATTTACACAATTCACCGTCCACACCTTCTGTCATGGCTAACCCCCAGGCACTCGTCCTTGCTTCGTTCCCTCTCCGCTTGCCTCACCTCCACAAAGCCAGGGTCCAACTGTATCCTCTCCCCCCTCTGTCCCACTCCTGCTCACCTTCCCCGTGATCCCTGCCCCATGTTGCCTTGGTCCTCCTCCCCCGTCTGGAACAGAAAGTGCAGATCCCGACACGGTATTTCGGTGGCAGCGGCAGCTGCCGGGAGCAGAGCAGGCTGGGTTACAACCACCAACAGAAACAAGTTACCACCCGCCACACGACTCGCCTGAAGCGCTGTTCGTGATCAGAGCAATTATCAGAGGAAGGATGTTTATCTATCGTGTGGTCAGGCAAGAACCTCCACACAGGCAGGGCTGGGAGCTTCTTGCTATCCAAGTGGCTCGGGTTACTCCAGTCTGTAGCAAGTACCGCAAAAGACGACTGCAGATATTATTTCCCAAGTCAGATTTCATTGTTTTTTGCCTGACTAGAAGCCAGGCACCTCAGCTGGCCCAATGCATAAGACTCCACACAGCAGTTCACGTTACCTGGGCTGTCACTCCAGATAAAATGCCTTGCTGGCAGATATCCTTGAGCTCAGGACCTCACTTGGAGGCATAAAGCCCTGCAGCCACTGCTAAGCACCATGATCTCTACCACAGATCCCAGGCAGAAGACACAGCTGGCCAGCAGGGTGGTCCTGCGCATCTCGAGTACGGAGTCCCACAGCAGAAGAGATGCTGCCACGTTGCCTTTGCCAACACGTGAACAGCAAACAGCACGGCTGAAAAGTATAATGCAGGGATCGACCGACCGAGTGAGTCCTGAACATCACAGCGCCCAGCAGATGTGAAAGGCGTTCATGTAAAACAACACAAAGGCTGTTCCCATCAATTAAATCCCACCTGCCTCACAGGGGGGGTATAAAATATCAATCCTATATAGGTAAATTGAGGCAATAGATACATAAAGCCTTGCTTCAGGGAACACAGGATGTTTGCAATTTTTCTTTAATTACTAATGCAGGCATAGGTAACAAAGCCTACTCCTACCAGCATCAGTGGCAGGACGCTTTGGGGAATAAGAACAAGATTAAGTTTTCACATTTTCCAAAGAAATCGAACCACTACCCAAACTCATTATTCAAACATTTCTTATACATTTAGATTCTTTCCAAATGCACCACTTGTAAACATAGGTGTAAGTGTAGGAGTTAGCACATATAGAAACTATTTTGTGTACTTCTGTGGTGACTGCAGCTAACCCTGAAGCCACTGGAATTCTGCTAATGACAGGACACACGTGTCCACCAGATAACAAAACTGAGATACCAGGAAGCAGGTTCATGCCACAGTGATTCATGGTTCTGACTCCATCTGGTTATTCAGTGCTGTCTGCTTCTACGTTACGTGAAACCTCAAATATCCGAACATCTTTCCCATTATTCACACACAAAACTTCAGAAAAATTAAGCCATTTCCTTTTATGTGTGAATCAACCTGTAGATCGCGTGACATCCGCAGCAAAGTAATGCTGAGACCAAAAGCTCGTGAAAAAAGAAGAAAAAACAACTTTCATATGGCTAGTTTGAATACCCATTACTATTACTAAGAAAAACAGAACCCCAATCGAGCAGAAAGCCTACACCTACATTGTTCAAAGACGTGGCCAATTACCCCATGACAGAGTAAGGCAGGAAGTTCCTCCACTGCTAGGATTTTCCATACTTGCTCATGAGAAGGTTTTCCTTTACTGCCTCAGAAGTTTTTGACACGTTCAGAAGCAGAGATGACTAAACTATGTGAATAACTATTTCTTCAACAGTTCCTGTCTTCCTACAAATACCTGTATTTTTTACTTTCATGTAAATACCATACACTGCAATTATACAACTTTTTAAAGCAACATTTTTAACAGAAATTTTGTGCCAGTTAACTGGATTTTCTAAGTTCATCTAGACCCAAGAGCCTTCTGGCCAAAATTTTCAAAACTAGTATCTAAAATTGTACTTCTAAATCCATATGCTACTAGAAGATATTTGCATCCAGCAGCTTCATCAGGTGCTTCTGGGCTTTAAGCACTCTGGAAAGAGTAGCTGCTTATTCAGAAACATAAATACAGAATTGGGTAAGACAAGATAATCAGTTCTGTCAAAGCTTCAGTCTTTACAGTTTTAGGATGTATGCTTTCTGTCTCCAGATCATATGCACAAACCTGAGACCAGTTAGCACACTTGAACAAACACCCCCTCTTTGGGGCTAGCAGGGAAGTATCTCCAGTGAAGCTTTCAGGTCGGTTGTTTACTTTCTCTACCAGCTTGATGGAGCTAGAACCTACGTATATTTTTAAAATCCTTCTTTATGCAAAGGGTAATTACTGTGCAAATCTAACATTTCTTATTGTGGCGAGCTTATTGACTAACTCACAATCAGTTTGTCAGTTATGAACTTTATGAATTCATAGCATTTTAACCTTATATGTTAGGAACAAAGTCAAATTACAAACAGGTGTAATATGCATAAGGCTGGCAAACGTACTCTAAAACATTCTTCAGAGCACAATCTCAACATACAATTACAAGCCTCTATTTTCACACTGTGCATAGACCTCTTTAAGAGAAAATTAGTTTCTCTCACTGTAGCTCGTCATTACTACACTCCCACCATACTCTGTTCTGCCATAAGAACAACAAAAACTCACCCCAAACCTCTCTTTCTCATCTTTGAAATAACTCTGCACCAGAGTAGCCAAATGTAAGTAACACAGCTACTCATCAATACACTTGCTTTTCTTGTAGTAATTCTAGAAGTCATTGCAAATAGATGGCAGGTCTACCTTTGGTATCCTTCATTCCTGGTATGCTTCAAATACTGGAGCTTGTGTGTGTACAAACTGACTAACAGAAAGACATCTTCAGTGTATACGGATCCTCCAACAACTGCACAGGAAAACAACGGTGTCCAAGGAGAGGCAGGGCAACCAGTACTGCTCTGTCACGAGCAGTGTAATGGTTGGTGTGACTGTATTTTTCCTTAGAGCAAAGAAGCTACTGAAATTTGTTTTGTTCTAGATCCCCAGTACAGCATGAATTGCTTGGGACAGTTTTATCTATCTCTTAAGCCAAGTTTGCACGGGAACATTGAGAAAGTTAAGGCAAATCAACTAAAGGTCTGACACCAATATGCACAGATTTAATTGTCTCGAAGCTGTGAGTAGATGCTCTAATTCAACAGCAAAGCTCCCTGTAGCTCCTTATTCAGTTAAGCTACATTGGTCTAAGACTAATTTACTCTTGAATTAAAGCAGTCCCCCAAGGGTTCAGCACAACTCATTTTCGCATACTGACTTCATGCATTTAGCCAGTTTGCCTCAGCTCTTCCTGAGCTCTCCAAGCCTTAAGGAGTTTTCAGCCTATAGCTGAAGGGAGCTTGCCTACTTCATCTCTGATGTTGACAACATCAAACTGAATGTTTTCTTCAACATTTTCCACTTAGAAGACAGTCCTTGCACTGCTTAGCTGCTTCCTGCTCCAAGACGAAAATTCAGTGGGTTTACTTACTGGAATTCACCATTACCTTGAGCCTACTCTCACTCTTTGACTTTGTGGAAACCAGTATTGGGAACTGGCATGTACAGGAAACAAGCAGAAACAGGCAATGAAAAAAAATGCAAGAGGATACTAATCGCAAAGTGGGATTTGAACTGTCACATCATCTTCTCTAGAGACTTCATCTCAAAGCTGGATCTACTGACACTGCTTTTGTTCATCGTGATTTGGCAATGGCAATCATCTCCATGTTCTAACGTCTCTCATCGCAACCACTGCTGTGGTACCTCAGCACTTTCTGGAATGAATCATCTTCCATTAATTCAATACTAACTCAATTCAATACTAATCCTAAACTGGGATTGATGTTTCTCAAAAGATTCTAATGAAATTACCTATAGAAAGGATCAATTATTTTTAAAGAAAATTAGTTGCTTCCTTAGAGTGAGAGCTCAGACTACCATTTTATTTAAGTCAATATTTAAAGCCCTTCTCAAATCATAAGCACTTAGGAGAAGTAAAGGTGTTCTTGTTCCATTCAGGGTCATTAAAACTTACCTGGATGGTGGCAACAGTTGGGCAATACTTTGTTCTGGCCTTGCTGCATGGACGCTCAGGTTTCAGGGATGCTTTGTATCTCACACAGTACACTCAAGCACACACATGTACAGATGATATCCCAAGGTACCTCAGAAAATGAAAGTTTCTGTACTAAGTTCATTGATTGAGCTATCTGAATGATCGGGTCAGAGGCTCCACTGTACTGCAGCTCACTGAAAGGAGTGTTTAGAGGAATAAACAAATATACATAATGCCTGATGTTTTTCCCTTCCCCAAAATAAATTCATTCATTATAAACGAACTGTCACATCATCATCTTTAGAGACTTCAAATCATGTCAAAGCTGTATCTACCGACACTGGATTTTCTTCAGCACAATTTGGAAATTACAATCTTATCACCATGCTCTAACATCTCTCATTGCAACCACTGTTGTGGCACCTCAGCACTTTCTGGAAATGAACCATATTCCACAAATTCAAATGTAGATTTAACACTTTAAAACACAAGTCAAGCCAGGTGCCACTAAACTAAAGAAGTGGATAGTATGCAACATGGGATGCATCAGAGCATGGACCTTTTAAACTTGCATTTTCAGTTCTAGATGTTTTTAAAACAGAATATTTAACCTCTCAGTGTCAATAGAAAAAAATATCCAAATCCCAAAGTGATTTGTGTAGCACTACCAACCAAGATTTTTTTAATATTTTGTTAAATTTTAATACTCAAAATAATAACAATAATAAGTATGCAAATGAAAGTAAAGCCCTCTGGACAATATTTTCACTGATTTGCTGGAGAGAAGGACCCCTAGTGTCCAGCTGGATTTTCGCCAGCCTGGGGTCTGGTGACTACACAGCATCCAGGGTGAAAAAACATCTTAGCTCATAAAATACTTCCTGCAAACACTTTCCCATCTCTCTTATTTCGACACCGGCTGATTAAAAGAAGAAAATACATGTATACAGTTCTGCTTTCTTAAACTAATTATTTCAAAATATTATCAAGGTATCATGTGATCATCTGGACTCTGAGGATTCATCATAACTGATGAAGAGGAATGTGCCTTGGCACAATAGTTTCAGTGGTTGATTATGCATTGCAGACACCTATAGATAAACATCTCTATTTGTAAAAAATGAGCACTGTCTCCGAGAGCAGCTTCTGATGAGGCTTTAAAAGCAGCATCAAAAAAAATGTAATGCTAGAAGGATGAGGCTGCCCAGCCCTGTCATACAGTAGCATTGCTTTCTAAGAGGGGGGAGGAAAAAAAAAAATCTGCGCCATTCCTTATGATCAGGGTTTTACCCATTTATTTGGCTAATCATTCAAATGGCTAAACAGACCTCTAATTTGAAAATAAAAAGCGACTGATGCAATCACAAACAAGTTCTGAAATTGTGATTTATAAAAAAAGAGGGGAAATCTTGTTCTAAGCCAAAACACACACACAGTTACCTTTTTCTAATCAGAGCATTCATTTCTCCTCATTATGATCTCACAAGCACATTAAAATCTTATTAACATTAATTACTTCTGAGCGTCTATGCATGAGCAGCGACAGGCTTGCGTGCGCGCGCGCGTGTGTGTGTGTATGTGTGTGTGTCTGGATCATATCTACATTTATATACCTTGCTGCACTTTGCTTATAAAACATGTGAAAATATTGCTGCTAACACCAATTAGCTAATTTCACACACACAGATAGTAAGCTGCTGTCTCGCTACACAGCTTATTATAGACCAGCAGACAGATGGACAGACAAACAGACGCAAAAAGCATCACGGCTCCTCCTAAATGCAAGATCTGAAATGCCTGGCACCCCCAGGAGTGCGAGTTTTATCCTCGTAAGTCTGAGGGAACAAAATGACACAAATAAAAAAAATAATAATAAAAAAAATACAAGACAGCCAAATATCCCATTTTCTACACAGATGGGTTCAATGATGAAGTGATAGAGACAAAAAACTGGCAGGCAGACAAGCAGCAGGCGCACAGAGAGATAGACAGAGACAGATAAACAAAGCAACAGAGAAAGAGATGAAAGCATATTCATGTATGTGAATTTGGGCTAAGCAATATCAACTTTAGCCCACCAATAAGGTAAGGAAAGAAATGGCAGAGCCAAGAGTCACAACAGGTCCGACTTCACAAGCAAGATAATATCCTCACTCTCTACAAAAGTATTCATGGATTCTATTTACTCTGAGCACACTACACGCAGCAACGCTGTTGGTGAGACTGGGCTCCGCTACAAACTCCAGAACACAGACATCTAGACAGTTACTGCTGTCAAACTGCACCTTTCTCTTTTTCACTCATAGTTTCCATCTAATTTATATTCACCTCTATCCTACTTTGAAATCCTGTCCTGACCGCTTCTCTCTGCTGGGGTTAAGATATAAAAAACACACCAGCATCCCTCATCATGCCAAAGCCGTATTCCTCCGTCGCCAGGGAATCAGCCTCCCAACTGCAAGTCTGTCAGTCCTTTGCAGAACCCAGGTGGACACTTGATGGTCATTTTCCTCTCTACCCAAATACCCACCTCTGCTCACCCTCTGCACCTCTGAGAATGAACTGCAACCCTCCACTGGAATTAAAGCGTCCACTGACATCAGTAGGATACAAGGTTTAGAAGCATAAAATTTTGCCTTTCAGCACTACTACTCTTTGTTTCCCTTCTGTATTCTTCCACTGATGACATGATCAGGCAAAACACGATCAGGAGGGAAAGGATTAAAGCTTTGGAAGACAGTTTTCTGGAGAAACTTCCAGACGGCATAAAAGACTACCTTATTGGGAAACTTTTTGAAATGAACACATCTTCACTTCTCACAGTAACCCAAGTGTGTGCATTTTCTGCTCACTCCTCTCACATCAAGAGAAGGTAAATGTGGCAAGAATCACTGTTTCATCCCCAGCCTTTTTCACCTCAACGTTTCTGAGCACTTCACAAAACATTCATTAAGCTTCAAGGCAGGCAGAAGTTCCTCTCATCACTCCATTCTACTGCTAGGGAACAGCAGAGCAGAGAGATAGAACTGAAGTACCCAGAGCAGTAAGAACGTCTGCAGCAGACCCAAAAAGTCCTCTGATTTACATTTGCCACATCTTCTCTTCTTACACATGCCTTATTTAATGTCATTATAAATAGATACCTGAATTTAAAAATAAATAAATAAATAAAAAAATCAGCGTTTGAAGACTACTCAGGATGCTTGACTTTTATCTCACTCATGACCATCTTCTGCTGATGCTCATCCAGAAGGACCTACCCCCACACAAACCCAGCACAGCTACTAAGAGAACTATCTGAATGCAGCCAAGAAACTTTGGGACATCAGGCGTGCTTCAAACATCCAAATTAGTTATGCTGCATTCAAAGTAAATCCAGTGATTCCAGGAAGCTTTGCAGCTCCTGAGCATGGACATTAGTACAGTTTTATTGCACAGAAGTGGTGATCTTGGTGCACCTTGACTGAATTCTGCCCAGCTTCGTTTTGCTGTGCACACACAACCGATCCGGTCACGCTGCAGAGGAGGAACCAGGGCATATGGCCCTTCCGCCACAAGGAGCGGGTACGTGACCTGCTCAGGCAGAAAATAAGTAAGCAAATTGAACACCACTCCATTTGCTCAGCCAAATATGCTTCTTTTGTTAAGGTTAAATATACAGGTGTTGAGAGTAAAGATAGAAAAAAGTAAAAGCTTTATAAAATAAGCAAAGAGCAATGAAGAGTTGAAGCTTTACAGCTTCATGCATATGACAAAGTGGGCTCTTGCTGCTTATTTCCTAAAAATAGAGCACAGACCATTAAAGTCTTTCTCAAATCACACAGAATTACTTCCTTCCTGGCTTTTCCCCAAAGAAGTGCTCTGAGAGGAAGGAAGATGGTCTCTGACAAGGCAGGGAGACTCACCAATGCTGGTTAACAGAATTCTAGCCAGAAGTTCAGCTCATTTATGCAGGCTTCCCAGAAAGCTCGGAGAAATCCCCGGCCAGTCATTCTTCCAGATTCCAGGCTCCCCACTGTGCTTCCACCTCACTGATCTCTACGTACATTCAAAATTTAGGGAAAAAGGAAGGGCCAAGGAGAATTTCTCCCTAAATATATCAGTGATCCCCATCAAAACCAAAGGAAGGGCCACAGATGCAAGTTCAATAAAATGGTTAAGAAGTAAGCATCCACTAGATTTGCTGACTTAATGCCTACATAAATGTTCCCCAAAACTCATATAGATATATAATGGTTCACAGCACCCAGAAGGAAAAGTGGCGTGTCCTACAAAGCACTCCTTTGGAGTTCTGAAGATTCCATGTGTCCTAATTATATATAGCAAAAGTTGTACCTCAGTAAATTAAAAAACAAACCCGAAGCTCATTTATTTATGTAAATGCTTAACAGTGGAGATGCTTAATGAGAGAAAAAAGCTGCCAGTTTTTATTACCACAATACCATGTAGAGGCAACTATGTAATGGGGAACCTCTGTCGAATTTCCCTATGTCTGAGTTTAGCACATAAAGTGGACACAAGTGTTCTAAAAGTAAGAGGACTCAAGTACAATTGACTTGAGGATCTATCATAGGGCCAATGCTTATCAGCAGAGACAAACAAATCTCAGAGATCATTCAATCTACGGAACAGGTCATTAAGTATATGTGAAAGGGGAACAGGGGAAAAATGTCTGCTTAGGAAGTATGGAGGGAGGGAAAGACATTTATTGACTTTCCTGTACAGAGAAGCTTGATTTGCCTTTCTCAGGTAGGAAGTCTCCCAGTAAACATGGTCTCTTCACCTACTGTATTAATCTACTTCATGAACCTTATTGTATTGTGTCTACCAAAGCTACAGCAGGCTCAGACAGTCTGAGAGTAGTTAAGAGGTGCACTTGGCACCCAGACCAGCCTTGCGATCCAAACTCCCTTGTGTCTTTCTGGAGGTTAATAAGATAGGGTTTTACAGACTCCATCCTGGCTTTTAAAAGCTTCTCAGGGATTACCAAAATTGGAAATCGCATATGAAAAAGCTGGTTCATCCATTTCCTAGAAGGGACATTCATCCAGTTTGCCATTCAACCCTTGAAATGCAAGGCATGCCTGAGGAGTGTTCTTTGTTACAGCGTCTCACAAATATATCCAGTGACGGTGAGTCCATATGTCTCTGATAAAGGGGAGAACTTACTGCGCATTCCAGCCTCTTCTTTTGTAAACATACTACAATAGATGAATTTGGCTCTCAAAGAAGAAAGTATTAATTGTGCTGGCTAATAAAACTTTCTGTTGCTGTCCTTCCAATCTGGTCTTCAACAGACATTAAAACTGGCTCTGGGGAAGTGAAAAGATATTAGAAAGCAGTACAAACCCAAAACTTGTTTGCAAGTTTCAAGAACTGAGATCTGAATCTCATCCTCAGGTAACAGAAACATAAATGAAGTTATTCATTGTACAGTTTTCAGGTTGAATGTATGAACAACTCTGTTCCTCCTAATGTTCATTCTCCGACAGATGCCTCAGCAGCAATACTGACTCAATTCAATACTAATCCAAAACTGGGATTGGTATTTCTCAAAAGATTCTAATAAAATTATCTCTGTGCTTCATTTTTTTAAAGCAAATAAAAAAAATTGTGCTCGGCCCAAATCCAGTACTTCCAAGCTCCCTCTACTACTGGCATGTGCTCTGTCTCCACTGACAGTTTAAACAGACAAGCAACAAACCTCTCGAAATGCTTGTGTCCAAAGAACCCTTACGGGCTACTTTCTCCTCTACGAATTGCAGCTCTCGTAGAGGTTAACAGCAGTTGCACATACAAGCAGTTATACATACAAGAAGTCCAGAATAACATAACTGTCTGAAGGTACTTTTGTCTTTACACATGACAGGGAGTTTCAATCTTCTTTTGATGGCTATTTCCTGAAGTCAGCAACACCACTATGTATTTCAGCCACATATAATCTTCCCCTATGATTATTACTGTACAAAAAAAGAGGTGATAGACTGATCTAGTTTTTGAACATCTACTTCTTGGACAAAGCTAACACTGGAGCTCTTTGGGACATATCCGGCTATGGGGAACCCAATTGGGGGAAAAAAAAATAAAATTGTTCCTTACAAGTCTTTGAAGTATATTAACTGAGTTAAGAGAGTAATTATAAATAATAAGCAAACAAATCACCAAAAAGCTTTTTTTTTTTTTTCTTAATTCTGCTATTAAACATAAGACTTAATGTGCTGGTATGTTAAATGAGTTTGGCCTCAATTTTCAGTTACTGTATGGTCTTTGTAACTCATTCTGAAAGTAGAAATAAGACTTTAATGGCAAAGAAGTAGCATGTGTGTTACAAGACCATAATGGTGTAAAAAGAGCCTAACAGTCTTTAAAATAGCCAAGAATCATCTGAGCTTCCTTTGTCCACGGAACATGGTCTTTACTTTTCCAAGTCCCATCTGCATGTACAATACATTGAAGAAGAAAAAACAGAAAGGCACCACTTCCTCTTCCTCTCTGTGCCTCGATTGTTCCTGATTAAAAAATGGAAATAATAATGTTGATTCAGCTGCTGGAGTTAAGCAAAACTAAATTAACTACTTTCGTTAAATGCTGTGAAATATTTGAATAAGTTTCTTCAGAAATGCAAAGTGCTATTTATTCATAACAGCAGCTATCTCTGGCTAAACTGTCCTGGAACCTTTTGTGAGCGTTCCCTTCTCCAGCTGAACTCAGCTGATAACTGCTCTCTGTTTTGAAGAACGTGTGTCACTCCTTTATCTAAGAAAGCCTACGAAAGACTTAGACAGAACTGGTGCCTCTCTTTTTTGGGTAATGAGAACAAAGCAAAGCAAGACAAAAACAAAACAACAAAATCACACAAGGTCTCAGAATTAAACCTTTGCAAACAAGGAGCAACAACAACAACAAAGTATCTTTTCAGATGTTAAATTCTTCACAGGCTTTTCCCGGGCATTATGAGAATAACCACCACCACCTCCCAAAAGCAAGCCTTTTCATCAACTCCATAAGCTTGGATTTCAAGGTGAGATGTGGTAAGGATCTTATTAACACATCTATGTAGGCTGCCACAAGGGAGATAGTATCTAACACAGCAAAAATGAGGTCAAATTCAGCAGCACTGTCCTAAAGAAAATTGTCTCCTGGTCACAAATCATTTGTGGAGTACCATGTATCGTCTTTACTGCTTCACACATACGCCAGCTGCAGCCAGTAGGCTAGAAATACAAAGCTAAATTCAGCTCTAAGTTCAATGTTGACTCTTAATTTCATGGAATTGATCCACTTTTATACAAACATAACTTAGGGCAAAATACGACCCATAAACATTTTAGCAGAGACACAGACATTCAGAGATTTCATGTGGAACTTCTTATCCCAAGAGCACAGTCCTCTGAAGATGATTACTGTATGATGATTATTCCAGCTCACTGCTCATCAGGGAAAAGGAAAGGGCTGTGGCCTTATCCCACCCGACTCTGGTCCTACTCAGACAGGATCCTGCTGCTAAAATTTTCTCCCTCTTCTGCCAGTGGAACCAAGTTAGCCCCTCTTTTTACATGAAGTTCAGACTTTTTGTCCTCATTTTCTTTGAACAGCTCTGCCCCCTGCCTGCATCTCAGCTCTTATTTCTTCTAGCTGCTCACATTCTTCCCAAACCTCTCTCCTAAATGCTCCATTTGTATCCTTCTACCACATTGAAGCCAATGTTCCATAGTAACATTACTCAACCAGATTTTAATAACTCTTTAAAAAGCTAACAGACAACTAAACTGTGTTCCTGCACAACCAGTCTTAACCAGCGAACTCTGGAAAAGTTCATTTTAGCTCCTTCCTTTTTGTTTTACTTTTTTTTTTTTTTCACCTGAAAAACATGTGGAATGAAAATTAAATTACTTTTCGTAGCAGATTAAATTATCACAGGGCTGGATACGGATGTGATCTAGACAAGAGGGCTCTCACCCCACGATAGAGACAGCTTTAACTGAGCTAGCTCCATTACTAATAGCAGTTTGGTCAAGACAGCCTAGGGCTGAATGCAGTGAAAATACCTGGCTCAAAACATATGCAAAAATCACCTGAGATGCAACATAGTACAGACTGCACGATTAGGGCAGAACAGTTACTGCCATCTAAACTACCTAAGTAAATGCTAGCTCTTAAATCTCCATGAGGTGAAAACTTCCTCCAAAAAAAAAACCCACCCCAAAACCAAGACCTCAGGTGTTAGCTCTATTCTGACATGCCAGAGAAAGACCACAAGTATTCAAAAACTTCATTGGGAGGCTAAAGCAAACCCATTAGAGTAAAGAAAGAGGTTGCGATGTACTTTTATGGTGATAACGAGGCACAAATTTGAGAGGGAAAGACAAAATTAGCTAATATGGCTATAACTAACCCTCTCCCAACTGCTCTCAGAAAATTATAAACATCATTAACCCTGTCTTGAAGACAAGTAACTGAGACACTGAGACAAAGTTACACAGACAACTAGAAACAAACTACAAATCCTGCTTCCCTACTGAGTGGGTTATCCTTACCAATACTTGCATGCATCACGGCAGTGACTGCACTGCAGTCTGGTTACAACTTCTGATACCACACCATGGCTCTGTGCAGACAAAAATATTTAAGATCTCTGTACACAAGTTTAAAAACAACAACAACAAAAAACAAACAAAACAAAAAAAAAACAAAAACAAAAAAACCCACCACCACACAACTTGTCTAAACAAATATTAAAGGCTTTGAATGGAATCCTGATCCCCGTAAAAAGGGACTTAGAGATGAGCAGAAAAAGAAAATTAATTCCAGAATCCAGAAATGCCCAACACCAGGGAAGAAAGCTGAGCTTTCTCTTGTCCGGCACAAAGTACAGCATAGCAGAACGTACTGCAAAAGCACAACTGGCTTTTACCCTCATTCAGGAGCAGCTGCTTTCACAGCAGTGAAATGATTCAGGCTGAGTCTGACTAACTTAGCGAATAAATTATTTTAACTTGATATAGCTCAGAAAGAACCAGCTCATTTAGGAAATGTTACTATCTTAAAAACACACTTTTTCTATCCAACTGGAGCAAGCTTTGAAGCTTTCAAAACTTGGCCGTGGCTTGGAGAGGAAAGTAAAAGCAGCATTTTTATGAAATGCTGGAAATTACAAAACACGGCTTGGGCTTCAAACGGTCCGCCCATGAGCCAGGACAGGCTGAGCCTTCGCTGGGAACTCGTGTCGCTTCTAATCACTTGTATTAGTTTAGCACCAGCAAAAGGTGCCAGATTGGTAGCCCCAGGCGCTGAATTCTCTATTTATCCCCAAAGCAGGTACAGCAGGAGGGCAAGCTATCACAGGGATACCAACCCCTGCCACAATTCCTCTCATCCAGGGATGCGGTGACAGGAGGGTGATGCGGTCTCAGTGCCATACTGGTTTCCTGATGCCTCTGCCGTGACTGCCCACACGGGGGCCAGTCCCCTGCACTGTGTTTCAGGAGGATGGGTTCCTTCCTAAACTGCAGGGCCTATGAAAGGGAAATAATGGAGAATCATCCTACAAGCATCCTCTGAGACTTTGCGAAAGAAGAACCAGGGATTATTGTATTCGCATTATATTCTAGCTGCCTCAAAATAAACGAATACTGGAGAGAGCGATGAGGCCAGAGAGAGTCAATGTACTGAGTACAAATGAGATTTATATGTGGCTTGAGTCACTCCAGCCAATTAGCTACCCACCAGGCTGTTTGGTTTATTGTCCCTACTGGATAAAGATTTAATAAGCAGTCACCTAGATGGGAAGCATGAGACTTGCAGAAAGGAAACTTTTCACTGCTCTACATGGAAAACTTGAGCCCAGTCCTGCAACAGCTCCGCACAGCTGATTCCCACTGATGTGTCAACGGCTGCAAGACGAGGCTCTTCATCATGACAGTCCACGTAGGTGGAAAATGCAGGAAATACAGGACAATCTTTCATTACATAATTACCATGTCAGACATCTTCCACACATTCCAAATATTATACGGGAACTAACAAAGCTTTCTTCACTTTTTTCTCCAATACTCGGTCTCACCCAGGACTTAAACATTTTCTTAGACAGTGTACTTACTTAGATATTGTACTTTCATAGCGTGAAAATACAAAATGCTGGATTTTAAAAACTTATCTACTGGAGAAATGTGCTGTGTAGGGAACATATTAAACAATTCAGTCTATGTTTGGAAAAGAAACACAGATTCATCACGAGGAAGGATGTTCAAGAGTATCCTGAAAAAACAGCCAGTATTCAAGCCAAAGGACAGGATGAAGTGGGCACAACAGTATAAAGCTGACAAGCAGTTTTAACTGACAGTGACAGAAAGAATTGGAAGCTGCTGAAGCCTAAGCTACATGAGGGCTTCTTCAGATACTACGTGCACTAAAATTGAAACTAAAAGCACCAATGAGACCATTAAAAAAAAAACAAAAAAAAAAACAAAAAACAAACAACTCCTTCGGATGAGAAAAATCCTAGAAGCAGCAGCAGCAAAATGGAAAATAGAAACTCTGGAAAATGATAGAAAAAGAAATGCCTATCAAATGTAACTAAGTCTGGAAACAAAGCAAAAAAGGCTGAATTACGGGATTGGCCATTTCATGACCTTTCTCAGCAGTCATGCCTGGTGTGTAAGGCTTTAACATACTTTGTCAGAAGACTTCCTTTCCTGTTAATAGTGCTCGTTGCAAGAGAGCTCAAAGCCATTCATTTGGACACCGTTTTTGTAAGGCAGTGTCCCAGAGGGTGTGGCCCGGCCTCCTGGGAATAGCGTTTGTTAGTTCTCGAGGACCAGCAGAGGGAGCACATCAGCAATTAAACATGGTTTTCTGGTGTTTGTGCCTAAACAATGAGATTTTTTGGTTGGGATTTTGTTGTTGTTTTGTTTTTATTCTCAGCATTCCTCTCTGTCACTAATGTCTGTGACTCACTTAGCTATCAAATTGCCAGGAGCTGAGGAGCCAAAGCCATGGAGAATAAGGCTCCACATCCACCCCACATAAAACGACAGTGGACGTAAGCTTTTACCGAGTTGTCTTCCTTCCCTTTCTCCCCGTATCAACCTCCATCTTACCCGTGCCTGCCATCCTGCCCATGAAATCTTGTGTTGCCACACGACGATTGCTCTCAAATTCCTGCACTGTGACCACTAAATTTCTAGCCAGAAAGAAAAGGCATATGGATCTCTAGGGAGGAAAGAGAAATCAATAATTAACTTTCAGCCGGCTGAAAGGACAACTCTGAAGTCCATAAGGCAACTTTCCCAGTCAAGGGAAAATCCCTTAAGGGACTGATCGCATTTCCAGCTATTGATGATTTTAGAAGCAAGATATTAGAAAGCTTGCTTTCTACTTGGGGAAGAAAACCCCAAACAACACAACATAACAAACCGTCTGTAATCTCTACACTGCATCTACCTCAGAACAAAATGGCACACTATACCGGCCTGCATTTTTAGCCCTACCGCAATCCCAAGATAAATTTGCTATGGAATTGTAACGTTAAGAGATCACTTAGAGGTGTAATTTACAGAATGGCACCTCTCCTGACCTGCAAAGGATTTCCTACAGGGGCTCTGCGGAGGTCGGAACCATTGCCCATTCAGGTTTCCTCTCCTCTTTGCTGCAGTTACCAACTGTTTTTAAGACAGACTTGTACAACCATCGCTTTGACACCACCTCAAACATTCAGGAAGACCACACAGGTTCTGGTTCACCCTTTGTACTGTCATTTACATTTGTGCAAACTGGACATAACGTGTTACCTAGGGGTCTGTGTCCACTTCAGAAAAGCACAAGGAAAGGCATGTGACACGAGGCATTTGAAGAGTGAAGTCCTAAAGACCCTGCCACTGTTTGAATTAGGTAGGATTGGTTTCTGTTAGAATATCTATCGTTCACAAAAGACGTTGAGGAACAGTACCTGAGAACAAGTACAGCACAGGCTGCAAATCTGCCCTCCATGGGGCTGGCGGGGCCGGTTGTGGCTGATGGGAAGAGATCAATTCTTGGCATGAAAGGATTTCAGCCTTTGTGCTGGCGCGGTCCATGCCCTTACCTCCCGTAGTGCCACCTGGTGCCATCTCGGGCAGCGGCTCGCCGTTCAGAGAGGTGAACATCTGCCCCATCACAAACAGGCTGGGACCCTCCACGCTCGCTTCACCTAAGCCAAACCCCAGCTGTCAAGAGGAACCATAGGTTTTTTCTTTAAAGACAGCTTTATCCCACTAGCCCGATTTCCCACTCCTGTATTTTTAACTACTTCAAGATACTCAGTCTTCACTGCACATGATAAAATCTGAACTTCGTCCTTCTTGCAAAGCTCTGGGATGCGTGTCAACCAGCCCCACGGCACCGGCAGCCCCGGCTGCCCCAGCGGCTAGGGAAGAAGGAGGTGGCACATGTCCCCGTGCCTCCAGGGACCATTTTACAAGACCCATCTGCAACAGAACTCCCGCCAGCACCAGGCGGTCAAAATGCCGTCATAGTACATGATAGCACTGAAGGATTAAGTACAAAAAATATATGAAAACATGAAAGACGTAGCCAGTAATCATTCTGAAATGCCAGTTTCCTATTAGAGGAGAATTGGCTCAGCGCTGTTAGAACTAAATATTAACTTTTAAGATAAATAATAACCAGGAATATAGGCAACACCATCAAAGCAAAAACCATCCTGGAAAAAAGCCATTGCCTTTATTCACTTCTCACTGAAAATTTGATATAGCTGTGAAAATCTCCTCAAGTTAAAGCTGTACAGATATTACAGAAGTATCTCAAAATCTGGTGGTGCAAAGTCAAGCCCTACTCTTTACCAAGAGAAGCCTGGATTACTGGCATAGATGGATTATGAAAAATCCAAGCGATTTTTCACAGTTCATACTGCTTGTTTACTTTTTGAATTTTCTTGGCCCAAACTAACAAGATCAGTGAAGTCCATTTCACTCTGATTCATCATCATTTTCCCTCGGTAGCACAGTCTGAACTGCAGGCCCTAGAGTGAACAAGTTATACTTTAAAAATAACTATTTCCAGTGCATTGTTTCATTTAAAAAATAAATCAAAACATTTATAAAGGATTTGGATTTGCTAGACGTTTTGCCTTAAAAATGTAATCTAAGTAACTGGAAGTTAAATTCTAGTATTTAATTGTCTATTAACATTTATGAATCTCTTTCAGTAGAAGCTCTTTACCATACGGATCACAGTGTAAAAAAGTCCTATAAAAAGAGACAGGAGTGAAACCAACTGAAATCTATAAGGCCACAGCATGCCATCAATTTCTAAACAGAACTCCTATTAAAATCATTCTGCTTAAAACCTCATATGGTCTGCAAAAATGAACAGGGTTTTCTTGAAATGATTTAAATAACAATTTATCTAAGACTGTAATCTCTCTTGTATGGGATTTGTAAGCCATCCCACAGAAATCTCTAACAGGGGACACTGTTCCCTATTTACATCAAAGTTTTATATAAATAATATTACATTTTTAAAAATTTTCTGCAGCTGTTTTCCCTTGTGAATAAGCTGGGCCTATGAAGAAATTGTGAAAATAGGAAAACTGTGGATAATATTTATAATAATGATATATCCAACTCAGGAAATTGCTACAACTGTCTTTATCAAAATAAACAAGAGAGATTTTTTTCCTCCTTTAAGAGAAAAGCAAAATCCTCCACTATTAAAATTAATTTGACTCAGTATTTGTTTGGCATTTGGATTTGACTGTCCTACATCTCATTTTTGGTCCTGTTAAAAAAAAAAAGCAAACCCAAACCAAAAACACACAAAAACACAAACCACCACAAAAACATACACACAAAAAAACCCAACAGCATTGCTTTTCGTTTCACAGCAGTGAAAGAGACATATACACACGCCATTCAGCCCAAAATTACTCTAGCTACAGGGCATGGCAAAGCATGAAATAACTGCTCCAGAGCACTTCCTCATGTGGGTGTGTTAGATAACTGTCTGCTCCAACGCTAAAATAAAGCACACTGTGACCCAATGAGCACTGCCAGCTCTGCTCCGCACAGCTGCCCCGGCTGCCAGCATGGGGACCCAGGGCACCCCGCACCGCCCTGCGCAAGCGCTACGCCAAACACGGTCCTACAGCCCCTGGCCAACAGGTTTGGTGCTCCCCGAGTTCCAGCTACAGCATCAAATGCTGGATTTAAGTTTACTTCGGCATACTTTACTCTTTGCTGCTGTATCCAGATTGCGAAGAGACTTTGTGCTATTGAAAGGGCTAACTTTTTTTTTTCTAGAATATTCTTGGGGTTCAAAGGAAAATAAATCCTCCTAGTGAAAAAGTTTTTAAGATTATAAAAATATCTTACTGGGTACTGGAAAGTGTTTCTCCAGCTCTTTCTCTGACCACATTCTTCTTGCCTGGTGTTTTCATAAAATCAAGAGGTTTCTTGTAGTAATTTTTAAAGTTTCTTAAAAAGGTTACAATCAGGCTGGGCTTCTGCTAACTGTACACATAAGAATCCTGAGGACATGTCCACATCCTTTCCTACAAAAAAGCCCTGGGCTGTTGGGGAACAGACACCTGCACTGGTTCAGAAGAAAATGACAGGTGCCTGAAAACCCACCCATCCCAGGAAAGGGACGGCTGCTAACGCTCCAGCTGCATCACTCCAGTCTGACCACCGTCCCAAGGCATCAACGACTCCACCTTTAAGACCCCCACGTTTCTGCCATAACTTCAGCAGCCCCTCTACACCCAAATCTGATTTTCAAAGCTTGAGATCCAAATTTTAGAAGGGGAAGAACTACTTTGCTAGAGTTAACAGGACATTTGAAGCAATAAACACATCTGAAGTTATCAACAAAATACTAATATAGAAGCTTGAATAAAAATGAGGGGGGGGGGGGTTGTAAAGAAACAGTGAACGTCATTCCCCAGCTAAGAGATGTGCCACCAATTCTTGGCACACTGATATTATAAAGCCTTGAAAAGTTTCGCTCCGGTTCTGGAAATAAAGCTGGTAATAAAATGGAGCAAGTAGTGTCTGTAGCTGTAGTGCCAGTGAATAGATCTGCTGCTTTGGATTTCAATTAACTTAGTTTGTTCAGTGAGGAGGCACTTCTGTTTAAACTGGGGAGTTGTAAGTTAAAGGACAGCTAAAAAAAAGCCCCAGACAACAGCAGAAAAACCTGTTGGCAGCTAAAGTTCTCTCTGGCTGTAAAATAATGGATTTTTAAGAAACATTTCAAAGGATTTGAAGGTTTTGGAGAATCTCCTAGGCAGTCCCAGGTGGGTTAGGAATATTGCATTATGGACTTCTTTGTGCTAAGAGGTAGGCCTAATGCATGTTTTTAAGAAGTCGCCTCTTGCTATTAAATAAATAATTTTCTGTTAAAAAAGGTGATTGTTATTGTTGAGAGATCTCCACTGGTCAGCGTCCATTTTACATAATTACTTACGATTCTCCAGAACATTTTATGTAACTCACTTCCACTATCTCTTTTTCTTTTCTATTTTGTTTTCCTCTTTTTTTTTTTTTTTGGTTTGTTTGTTACCAGCAGAATAGCAGTTTCACTCTCCAACAGAAATTGACAGGAGCTCAGATAAAAAGGCCATTTCAAATGGATCAATTTAAGCAGTCTTTAGAACCCATGATAAATCTGGGCTCCAAAAACTCAACAATGCTAAATGGGCTATGATATGAAATGCATCACAAATCCCCCCACCCCACCCCCCCCCCAGAAAAAAAGGAGGAGGAAAAAAAAATAAAGAGAAAAAAACAAAAAAGAGATTAATTCAGAGAAAATCTTCAATGTTTGCAATGTTTGAAATTACAAATAAGCAGCATATTTGTGGAATGAAAAATGGTAAATAAATAGTTACTATTTCTGGACAAAATGGCTCGATAGATTTCATAATTTGCCACCACTGTAAAAAATATCTATTCCCTTCCCCCCTCCCTTCCCCGGCAGTACACACGGAAACACAAGCATAACCATGCATAAAGTGGGAGGGTGGGGGGCAGCCAAGGATACAAACTCCCTCTTAGAAAGTTTGAATTCTTATTAACCCAGCGATGCCTCCAGAATGTTACATTAGATCAGCAACATAAAAGTTGGAATATACGTCTCCCTTTCTTCCTAGTAAAGGAAACTGGAAAAATACTAATAATGAAAAATAGACGTTAAAAATATCCAGGAGGAAAAAGTACATGTACAATAACCAAAATTAACCCCCTCCGCCCCCACACCGAAACAGACAAACAGCAAAATCTCCCGAATAAAAATCCTGTCAGGAGGAGTGGAACCTGCTTTCTCTCTCTCTTCTTTTTTTTTTTTTTTTTGCTTTTATTTACTGTATGCCAAGCATGGACTTTAAACTTACAGTGTGCATATATATAGAAAACAAAGAAGGAGAGTCACCGTTAACCCTGGTCACCGGCATTACAGTTAAAAGTCATTGGCAAATACTAATAAAACCCCATTTAGCAGTAAATAAGGAGAACATGATACACGGACGGACAGATGGAACTGCATAAACAGAAAAGAAAAAGAGACCCACAAACACACGGAGAGGGCTGTTTTAAAAGAGTGAAAGATATTGATTTACTTGGAACTACTGTTGGAAAACAAACATATTTGTTTCCTTCGTGACTGGGGGGGGGGGTAAGTAATTAAAGGGAATCATAAGGGGGCACACCCTTAAATAAGTAGAAGGGGGGGGAGGAAACATTCGTAGAGGGTAAGGCCTTCTATAGATGTTCCGAATTTTAAGCTAGCAAATAGGTCTGGCAAACTTACATCTCTAAATTAAAAATCGAGGGGGGGTGGGGGGGGAGAGAATAAAGAAGTGCTGGTGGTTTAAGGCGAGCAGAGGCTTTATTCTTTTATTTTTTATAAAAGTTGACTGGCCTACCTTGTTCCCCAGTCCTCAGTTTGTCTCCTCATAGTCGCTGTCTCCCTGGAAGTACAGTGTGAGTGGTAATGACTGCCTGCCTCCCTAATGAGTCCATTTTCCTGCTCTTGATGTTGTGTATATACACACACTGCAACCTACCTTACAAACCACAGAGACGGGGAAGGGAGAGCGAGCGAGAGAGCGAGCGAGAGCGAGCGAGAGTGCGAGAGACAGGGAGAGAGAGAGGGGGAGAGAGGGAGAGAAAGGCGCACACAGACAAAGCCCTCCTACCAGACAGCAGACAACCCTCCTTCCCCTAGCTAGCAAAATACAACTCGGCGAATGCAGCAACAGGTTCAATACTGCCAGGCTGAGGCAGCGTAGGAAAGGTATACGGGGCTGAGCAGGATCGCTGGCAAATAAACACTTTAGCGCCGGCTGGCTCCACCTTTCTTATTTATGTTACAGGATGTTGGAACGCATTGTTTCAGACGGTCCGTATAATTATCATCAATACATTTTTTTTGGGGGGGTGCATATTAGCACGAAGCGCCGGAACGTTATCAGCCATTCTGCTCCGTAACCTTATAGCTTTAACACATGCAGGGAAGGTGTAAACATATCTCTTTTGACAGGCAGACTACACAAAGCCCACTGATGATTTTAAAGTCATGAGATCTTTCAAGAAAGACGCTCCTGAAGATAGGTTTCCCCAGACAATAGGGGAGCAGGGAAAATTGATCTTGATGAGGAAGAAGTCTTCGGAAGAGACTGCTCGGTAAACAATTGAAAAGAGAGGGCTATTCTCCCCAGCGTTCCCTCCTCTCAAAAACATATATTGGGAAGCTTCTACCCCTACAGCTATAATAATGTGCTGTGCTTATGTCTGAACAGGTGCAATGCATATAGTACATGGTGTTACAAGGACAGAAATAAATCTCTCAAGTAAAAAAAAAAAAACATTTTCCCAGTTGCAAACAGGCCAAGGTTATTTAAAATACAGGTCTAATTTGAAGAACGCTCTCCCCACTCCCTGGATTTTTTTGCTGGGGGCGGGGGGAGCGGGAGGCTGGGGGGAAGGTGTGAAGGGGAGGCAAAGATGGGAAAAATCAATACTCATAGCCAGCTACTAGATTTTTATTTTTACAATATTCTGTCATATCTGGAGAAGATACATGCTGCTTCTAAAATAATTTTCACTCAGCCCTGCCTCTCATCACATGTAAACTTACGCTGTCACAAAAATTCTGTTGATTTTAATGACAACTACAGGCATGGGAAAGTAGCAAGAGCAGGGAAATAAGGTTTTGCACCTGTATTTCATCTTTGGACAAAGGCTCCCCGGGAACTTTATCCACGGGGTATTTTTTAGATGGAGAAACTAGGTCGGGGGGGTAGGGGGGTAGGGAGAGAACAAAACAACAACAACAAAAAGTTAAGTGACATTCCCAAGGTTATGCTGTAAATCAGTAGGAAAACAGACAAGAATGCAAATGTCCTGCTGCTTAACACGGAATTTGCCTGGAGTAACTCATACCCCCCTAAAAGTGAAGTGTCCTGCCTAAGCCAGTTGTGTAGGCTCCCTCTATTGTCAGTGGAGAGACAGGCACCTCCCAAAAGGAATTCATCCCAGCTTTTTCCACGGAGGAAGAAGCCTACACAACCAGATTAGGCTAGGCAGCTAGCTTGTAGTTGGCTAAAATGAAGTAAAAGGAATAAATGAATCTCAGTTTTGATCTAAAGCTCTATTAAAACATCCTGCTTCCCAAAATAAATTTTTACTATCGCATTTATTATTAGGCAACATATGCCTAAATTGTAGTGATCGAAAAGGGATAGCCTGCTGACTAAAAGAGACAGGTAGACTCCCTAGATTCATGGATTTGTACCATCAGGCTGGCTGGATATTCATGATTCACAGAGTCTAATATTAACCAGCCTGGTGACTTGTGAATTTGATTAGTTTTGTTCACCGGTAGCCGCTACACAATTTTGTATTTCGCTTATAAACATTCGGTTTTCATCCAAATATACAGTAAATACAGAAGGATTAAGTAATTTTTTCAAAAGGTTAATTTTCATTCGTGTTCTCATCAAAACAAAGCCTTTTTTTACCTTAGGGTAAAATATAAAGAGTAAAAAGCTCTATTAGGTGACTTTGTGCATCTCATTCTGTAAAATTTAGCTACCTACACACCTGGCATACATAGAGGCAACTCTTACAAGTGACTCCAAATATATATTGCAAAAACTTAGCCCTGTTACATACTTGCTTCTCTGGATTTTATGAGCATATTCACCTTATTGAAGGTATGTAAGGTCAGGAAAGCACAAGGAGCATTTGGAGACTTCGCTTCTAACTGGTAACTCAATCTGGCCAACTGACCACTCATTGCCTCAGTTTTTCCATCTTTAAAATGGACTCAGCTGTAGTTTCACAAGCAGATGGTACCACAAATATATAGTGCTTCGTCCTCCTATCTCAGCCTGGCGTCTCTCAGAGTTTTATGATGGAGAATATTATGGGAAAAATACAAATACTTTCATCAAGGCAACCTGTATCAAAACCAGCTGATGAAAATCACAAGTTTTTATGTACTCCTGTTCCATTCAAATGATAGGAATAGTCTCTGAATTGAAAATTTTAAACTAGAGCTACACTAAAAGGAGGGTACCAGATGTAAGAAGTTCTTCGTACTCTGGAACATCTGACCCCAAGCTAACATTAATTCCTTACACATACGGATCTGAAGAGAGATTCAAAAATGTACAAAGTTGGGAT
Organism: Falco naumanni; assembly: GCF_017639655.2. Lineage (NCBI taxonomy): Eukaryota > Metazoa > Chordata > Aves > Falconiformes > Falconidae > Falco > Falco naumanni. The sequence goes on along the minus strand of NC_054058.1, from coordinate 5,978,604 downwards.
AAAATACCAACTTGAACACTTCATATTTAAGAGACATTCAGGTTGAAATCCAAATACTAAGGCAGAAACACTTAAGTCCAAAAAATGTTCAGATTTGCAGCAGACCCAGATCCAAAACCTATAAGCTGGGAGGCATCTAGATCCTTACTTCCTCTAGCTTTCTACAAGCGTAATTTATGTACCTGAACCAGGGCCACGGCCAAACTTCCTCGTATTTGGAGGAAGCCTGAATCTCAGTAAGAACGCTAGATCTGAGCCCGATTCCATGCAGTTATTGCAACGCTTAGCGCCGGACCCAAACCAGAACCCAAAGCCCCCCCTTCCAAAGTTGCATGGGGTTTGCGTGCACGCAGAACTGTAGAACCAAACCCAAACACTTTCAAACCTCAAGGCTGTTTGAAAACAAATATGACTGAGATTCCAACTTAAGCTAGTTTTGGCCCTCAATCAGAAATTAATCCAAATAGCTATAATCTTTATAAAATCCAAGTATTTTTCTGACCTGAATGAAAAACCTCGCAAGATGTGATCCGCACAACTGGTTCCTTGCCTGCAAGTCTTTCTAAATGAATCCAAACCATCAATGGTCTGATTCTCTGTTATTTTATGAATCATTCAGTCTACCTCAGCCATATAAAAAGAGCATAAAAACAGCCTGAGTGGTGCAACTGCAGAGCGAATCACGATTTAATGTTTTGCCAACATAAAAAATGTTTGCCTTCTTGCTTGATTCAAAATGCCAAGGCGAGCCTGCTCACTGCCATGTCACATTCCTGTGGACCTGCAATTCTTCCTCACCATTACGTGAGCAGGTTGATGGCTATGTTCTTTGTTCTTGCAGGAAGAGGATGGGTAACTACAGACAGCTTTCAGCTCTGTCGCAGGACAGGACACACACCTGCCGTGGGATGGTGAGGGTCTGCATGGCAGTCCCATGGCTGGCCTATGCTTGGTCACGCAACAGAACAGGCAAGCAAACTCTTGTCACGTGCCCAGGAGTGCACCTCTCCCATGGCAGAGACACCAAGTTCTGGTTATGCCATACATGGGGTCACCCCACAAGAGGCTGGAACACAGGGCTCCCAGCCGTCTCAGTAAAAGGCTGCATTATCCATCCTGAATGCAAGAACAGGCAATGCTGGTCTACCCAGCAGATGACACTCCTGGTTTTGTTTTTCTGTAAACTTGTCTTCTTGGTTCAGAGTTAATCTCCAGTAATTTGCATTAGGGAGGCAAAGCAGTCCCAACCCCTCTAGCAAAGCCTTTAAAAGAATTAAAAAATGACTAGCACCATAAGGCAAGTGGAAAATTCTGGTGCTTGGCGCAGCAGGGGCACCCATCTGCAGTTCTCCCAGAGAGCTGCAGAGCCCTAAGAACACACTGAGCGTCAGCAGTAAGGGAGAGAGAAGAAAAATCAAACTGTCCACCAGAACTGTGAAAGTGTTGCAAATGACAAGATTCTGGATGACGGACTAAGAGGGAAGGAAGGTGCTTCAGTGCCAAATAACATATTCTGTACTGCTCTGGTCTCTCCTTTTTGTGTTGCCAGGTGCATCAACATGCTGAGTTTAGAGGCATCTTGCTAAGCCATCACAACTGGAAAAGGAGTCATGGCATCTATGTAACCATGCCTGAGGCTATGAACTACTTCCTTTGAAAAAAAAAAAAACAAACCTGACCTTTTAATAGTTATCTAGGGGCTGCTTTTCAAATTCTAAAGAAATTTAAGTGAGACCGAGTCCCTGAACTGGTTGGGTATCCTGCCCATCCTTGTGCTGGGTTAACACACTGGTTTTGATGTACTCCACACACCTGCCCTAGGCCAGTTCCATCAATGCCTTCAGGGAGCTCCACTTCATTAGAATCCCGGGAATTGTTCTTAGAAACCAGGCTGGTTTAAAACCATATTGGTGTTAAAAATCCCAGGCAAATTTCTGTCACAATTCTCTTTCAGATGGTATAGGCTAGACCTAGAATCACTCACAGCAACACGTCTGGACTTGATTGCTTCTACTTACTCCCCTTCACCACATACGCAGATCTCCTAGACTCCCCTGGTATATCACACCATCATGTTGCCAGCCCAACAGGATTGGTGATTCAGATGTCTCTACTGGTGTCCTGCAGTGTCTCTGCAACTTTGTTCAAACGTAATGAGAAAGATGCCAATTAAAAAACCACGAGTCCTGCAGTGTGGCAGGCTGATTCAAATTAGATACCTGTATGAAGTGATTAAAAATAGGTTTTCTAAAACCTGAAGAGAACAGGAGGACAGTATGTTTGATTTACATCAGCAGGGGCCAACAAAAATGTAGAAGAACCACAAAAAATCTCTTTATCCCTGCAGATTTACTGGTGAAAATGCTGAGGACAGAAGGAGAGAAATATCTGGTGCCTTTCAATATGCAAAGAATCTCAATTGTTCTCCCATCTCAGCAGTCACTACTTACTGCCAGACCTCCAAATAACTAATACTTTCCTTTAATTTAGCAACTTTGATCCATCATTCCATAGTTCAGTTGCACATATATATGAACAAATCAAATCTCACAACTTCCTTTGGCAAAAAGCTACTGTAATTCCTATTTTACAGATAGTAAAAACTAAGTGGAAAGAATTAATCACTGTTAAGAACAGAAGTGAGACTGGGATGTCACCTTCCTGCTCAGAAGCTCAGGCTATGTTGCCTCAATGGATCAGGCTTTCAGACAGCCCAATTGATTGGCAAGACTGGGGTGCACCTGCTGAACCAGAACTGAATGTTGTTGGGTTTTTTTTTTAACCCCAGAATGTCCTGAATAATAGATCAGATGCAGAGCTGATACATCTCCAACAGTTTCAATGGATTTGTGAAAATCTGTCTGCAAGTAGTTATGTACCAAGTACTGCAAAAGCCCACTTCCTCCTACAATGACACTACCAGCACTTTGGAAAGGAGCACTTTGCACAATGACTGTTCCCTTACAAACCTTAGGCCACTTTGCACACAGGCTGCAAAATGGTGCGCCCACTGTATGATAATCCCATGTCAGACACAACAGTACTGCATTGCTCTAGTAGTGTTTGGGTAAATATTGCTGCTACATTAGCAAATTGACAGTGTGATCTAGGCAATGTAAGACATTTAGTCCCAACAAAGCCAGCCTCTTACTTTTATACCTATCAACAGTGGTGTGCATCAATCACCACCTACAAGGACTGAGAGTCTCCATAAAACAAACTCCGGAAGACCAGCACCCTACCAACATACCATTTTCCAATTCAAAACCAAAGCCACACAAAAAGTCCTTTGACTCCCACATGCTTTATCCCATCTCCCCATTACATGTACATCCACACACACTTGGGATGTTCACATTAGATTTCTGTCTTGAATGTGTAGATTCTGTTACAATTATTTAACACCGAACAGGCTGCAGTTTACATATGTGGCCTTAACTATGTATGTGTTCATCCTCTCTACTTACAGATTGCTGGGATACTACCTTTATTTACATCAGCAGGCCATTTGTGACCAATTTAGCTGTTGAGCTAATGTGCAAGGCCCTCATCCAAGCTGTGGAGTTACAATGGAATCAGATCTTGTTACACAGCCTACTGCATCGTATGTTGCACCCTCTATTAGATCACTATATGGTTTCCAAAGGTTACCTATAATTCAATTATAAAGAGCCACGTTGCAGTTCAGTCAACATTTAAGGTCTAGAAATTTGATGATTTACTTATGTAAATCCATACTGAATCCATCCCAAACAGAACAACAAATCATAAAAAGTAGTTTTACCATCTGAAAGGAGCTATGGTGACAAACAAGTCAGGATGCACATCCGTCACTCTCTTCTACCAGATAACTAGGATGACTATCAAAGGCTTCTATTTTTGTCCCAGAAAGTTAAGGAGCATGCAGGAGGATTTGACTGCTGTCATAATAATTGCAGACAGTTATGATAGGCACCACAGTGAAAAAGCTGAAGCTCTAGGTGGCCATCACTTCACTTTCACCCTCTTTCAGTAGTAGGGAAAAACAACAACAAATCTCAACAACAAACGAAACCAAAACAAACTTCTGCAACTCTAGTGATTGTCATATCAGCTGAGATGCACTAAGTTTATCATGAATGAAGATCTGCTTTATATGGAAAAAAAGCATGAGGCATTACTAGCAATATTTTGGAAGCTGTTATTTTACCCTCTGGGTGCAACGGAATATTTTCACAAGCTTATGAGCATGAATCCATCCTACTTGGAAAATATTTATGTCAGCATTTTCAAAGATACTATTCTTTCAAGAGGCAATAATCTTCTAGTTTAGAATATCACATCTGAGAGTATTGCCCCCCAAATGAATAGCCACTTCTGGAAAAATAAAAACAAAAATGCAATTTAAGTGTATCAGATGAACAAAGACAGGAATTCCATTCTTTAACTTTTATTTGATTATCTATAGGTGAAGCAGACTAAAAACACCTCTACAGAAAAGAGACAAACATCAAAAAAATCATATAGTAGGATCTAAAAGTTATGCAATTGTCTTAAAAGCCAGTTTTGGGGTTTTTTTAAATCTTTATTATGTCCCAAGTACGTTTTAAGCTTTTCTATACAATTATAAAAACCAGAAAACTGTTTCTTTTCTTAAAGCTAAGGCTATATGACACACACACACAAAAATCATCACAGCGTGTACAATAATGCTGTAGTATTTGAAGGAAGCAACACTAAGTGCCATTTTTCATCTAATAATTCACTGTGGAGTCCCTTCAGCTGATGTAGGTTTATTTTCCTCCAATACAAGCACTATGTGAAAGTTCCTATGTTTCTCTTCATGTATTCTAGGCAAAGAGAAACCAATGCATTTACCAGGCAGACTGGAGCTGTATGTTACTGAAAAGGCTGGGTTTTTGTCAGAGCTGTATGGCTTGTATCACAATTTGAAGCAGCTCAGCACAAAATTTCACCCCAGGACTCAGATTCAGATGGCCCAAATTCTTGCTAAGTCCCCATGCTTAGTGTTTCTGGATATATGCCCCTAAAATCCTACAGCCAGCTAACAGAAAATACCAGGCACAGGGACTTGGGGGTGTTGCAGTTAACTGTCTCTCACCTGTGAGTATATAAAATAGCCCGATTCTGTTTTGGGGCAAACTAAAAATTACAGAGACCATGGAGTAAAGAAATGGAAATGAGCAAAACCTCTAACAAGCCTTGTTAGCCTGAGAAGCCCACTCCAAGAAAAAACTTAACCGCTGCCCTCTGTATCAAACGCACAGGAAACACTAGTAAGGATGCAACTATTTTACTAGTGCTAACGCCACCAAAAAGTAAGTATAAAATTTCACTTTCACAAACCTTGATTATCTGTAGACCACCTCATGGGGGTTATTTTTGTGTGTAGCTTGGCAGGATTAATCATCTTGGAAACTTTTAGTCAGAAGATGTTTCTGAAGAATAAATACTAGATGCAATAAAGAAAAGGAATGTCCTGGTTTGAATATTTTTTTACCTTATATAAGGTAAATTATTTTAGAAAACCTAGGCAAGACTAGTTTTGATTAGTCCTTTAATTTCAGCCTAAAGGAGAATATTTTTTGTTAACCTGAACAGTTTACTCAGCTGTTTTAAAGGACAAATTTAGAGGTGCATTTCTTTTCCGGAAATATTAATTGAAATTCATTTTGTAAGGAAAAGATGAAAGAGTTTATTTTTTAAAGCCAAAGAAATTAAAAGCAAAAAGTTTTATTCACTGACAATTAAGCCTCAGGTCTTACTTTACACATGAACAGAGATAACAGCCTTTCTTTCAATCAGACCTATCAAAAATTGGAAGATCTGGTGAGGTTAGTGGTGGTGTAAGCCTGACAGAAATGAGCTAGGGTATCCTAAAGACAAACAACCCTTTTATTTTGCCTGTATTTGAACAAAAGGGTCTTTCATTACAGAATTAGAACATACAGAACAAGGTGACAATATTTTCAAAATTCTATAATGGAAACGAAGCGTACCAACTTCAATGCTACTCTTCAATCAGGTTTTCTAACGAGCCTGAGTTAGATTATTACTTTATGGTCAAAGGGCTCCTTTTCTATAGCTTTCTTTGCAATCATTAGCTAGGACTGTAATATTTGGTATTGCTATGAAGATGGTCTGATTATGTAATGAGAGATCCCCTTTGTAATATCTGTGCAATTAGGCATAATTAAGTTTGTCAGGGGAACTTTAATTTCCTGATTTTTGAGTAAATAAAGAATCAATGTTAATATTGCACTAATCAGTACTAAGTAACATGGAATTTGTTTTGTTTCAAAATCAGAGGTCACATTGTGAAACCATTTGGTAGTATGCAATGAAAAAACCCAACAAAACAAACAGAAGTTGGAATAAAGATAACTTTACATTAACTGGTACTTTGCTGGCCTACTGTTCCATTTGTTGAGTTGTCCTGAAGCCAATAAAATATCGGTAAGAATCAGGATACAAATATGACTTTTAAGGACTCTCTGTTGTGGTCTCGGAATGAATCAACATTTGTTCTTACCACACTGTGATAACATCACAGATGTTAGAACCATAAATGCCAGTATACCTTAAAGCTTTCTGTTTCAGAAACAAAGGTACTACCCACTACAGCTAAATGAAAGTCTCAACTAGCTTCAGCAAACCATTTTTGGGCCAGGCACCAAGCACGAGACAAAAATAATGTCTGACAGGAATCCCACATAAATATCAAGCTACACATCATGCATCCTTCCAATTGAGTAAGTAAAGCTTGAGTTTCAATCTGGAATTCCTAGGGATTCATACAGTGAAGCTGTAACACACCATAAAAATTCACTGGGGGTTACAAGATATGAGTTTGCAGGGGGAAATTGCAAGGGCCCTGTTAACAGTACAACACATCTAATTCTGTCATGAGAGCTGGAACTGGCTGTTCAGGCACCACATCCAGCTCACATGTGCGTCTACTGCTGATAACCATTCACAGTTTACAAACAGGTATCAGAAAGGTAGTCACAGTGTTATAATGAAGAGAATTTACGGGGCATTACTCTCCCAAACTGCTGTTTCAGTCTAAACATTACTCTGGGCTCGAGGTATCAAAATGTGACAACAATTCTCAAGGTCTCCACAACAGGATCTCTTTTTGTTTCCTGCCTTATTTCTTGGAGGGAAAATACCCAACAAACTAACCCAGTAAAACAGTAAAGAGCTTTAACATTTAAATGAATGTCAATAGTCTTCAGAGCCAACACTGCTTCAAACATCCAAGACTTCTTGTATTAGGAGGCTGACTGCAAAAAAACAAGTGTCAGCTCACATCTAGTGCAATCTTTAATTAGAACCTCACAGTCAAGCAGGCTACGAGCTTTTTACCTCCTAAATTAAAGCTTAATTTTGGAGCACGAGAAGTCAACCACCATGGGAAAAAAGCACCAGTTTACCATAGCGATAAAAGTCAGCTCAGTCTGACCCCTGTCTCAAAATATGAAGGACATAAATTACATCATTTTCTGGAGAAGCCACAACATAACAATTGCTATGATTTTTTGCTGTTAGGTACTTAATGATGTTGGAATTTCTTTGGCATTACTTTACAGGCTACTCCTCTGAGAAAAGAAGTTATGTGCAAGACAAATGAAACCAAAAAGTTGACTTACAGACTGTCAGCACTATCCACAGGTCTCAAAGCTCAGGATTATCCATCCCTGTCTATGGCAAGAGCTCCCTTTCAAAGGAACAAGAATATTTGCTTCACAATAGCTCAAAGGTGTTCAAATCCCTGCAAGATACTAACACTTTATTCCATTCATTTTAATGGAAAATGGATGTCCAAATTCCCAAAGACAGCCCTTCTACCACTGGGCCCAAAAAAACAGATGACATGAAAGTACCTTTTTATCACAAGAGAAGACAGGAAAAAAAATTCCAATTAAAATTGATGGAATTGATCGAAGAATGAAAGCCATCAAGGAAAAGACAGGCAAAACAGGGAATAAAATAAGGGAAAACTGCATAAAGTTATCTCGTTCCCCTCAAGGAGTATTAAACCCCCCCTCCCTACAAATGTAAAAGAAGAATTTCCAATTTGTTTTCTACCAGTTAAAAGAAGAGTAGATTAAAGACTAGGAAGCATGCTGAAAATTGTGGCAAAGGCAGAGCATAAAGGTTTGTATCATAAAGTAAACAATAAAGTAAAACATTGTATATTGAATTACTCTATTGTCACAATTAAATGGCCAGGAAACACTCGTGTTTTGGAAGTACTCATTAACACCCATGACTTCATGGATCTGAGTTCAAACTGAAGTCCCTTCAGTTCAAGAAAAATTCCTACCCAATACTGCTTGGGGTAAAAAAGAATTTCCCTTATCACAGATACCAGCATGCTTCTGGGAAGAGGTGTTCACCGTGGCATGTAAAAGAACCCCAACACACTACAGTAAAAGAACATGGTTGGTCTACCTTCATTCTCCCAGCTCCCTCCTGCTAAATTAGCCTTTCAGTACTCTGTAGTCTCATGTGCACAGGAATAGATCAAGCCCTGGGAATTTCTGAGCAGAGCTCTGGACTGAAGACCATGCCTGTGGGGACAAGGAAGTACTCAATGGATGAAGAGCAAACCATCCCACACAGTTGCCACCCCACTCATTCTCCCACTGTGGCCAGGCTCTCAACCCCCAGAAAGCTTCCTGGGACTTCCCACAGTGCCCAACAACCCCTTCTCATTTTTAAAGCAGTATGTGTACCCCCCATCTTTGAGAAACTGACGATTAATGTTACTTGTGAAACTGACAGCTAAATTTTCATTTAACAGAACTACATCTAAGACCGCATAGAGAAGGTAATACTGTCACATAGACACTTTGTGGCCAGAGAGAGGTTGAAGCAAAAAAAAAAAAAAAAAAAAAAAAGAGCATAAAAAGAAAAAAGCAATAAGGTACAGAGGACCACTAAATATGCCAATGACAAAGATGAACAAAGGCCACACAAATTCTGTGGTACTGGTAAATGAGCACTTTCTTCTCTTTTCGGCAATGGAAAGCATCTGAGGAACGCTGGCTTTCAGAGAGGTCCTCATGCTCTCCCGTTTGAACACCAAACCAAAACTCACACAGATGGGATGGATGAGATGGATCCCCAACAGACAAATCTACAGGTAGCTTCAAAAGCAGAAATACATTTGACCCAAGATGTCAGGCCTGTATCTACTGTATCAGGAGTTACAGCAGAACTCTGCTCAGCCCCTCACAATTGTCCCAAGGGAGATGTTACAAGTTTTGCTGCTGTTGCTTACATCCAGCTTGGCCAAGTGTCCATGAGTCGTGATACCTATATTTACACTGTCAGATACAGGAACAATCCAGAAGCATTTTTCTATTAGTGCTGACTATTCAGGATCTGCCACTCAGAAATGTTTACATGAAAATAACAAAGAATAGAAACATGTGACACCTGAAAAATTACGCTCTAATTTCAATCAGCAAATGCAAAATTTAAACATTCTAAAACTTACTAGGGAAGTGACAGGAATATAAAGATTTCTGTCCCTTGTAAAAGACAGCAAAAATCGTCCACTTTTGCCTGCCTACTTATGTGGGGAATAAGCAATGCTTTCATGGCCTGATGAGAGAGATGCTACTAGTCGATGGAATCATTTGTCATCAGATGCTAAAAAGAAGGTTAAAGGAAACTAGTTTTGAACATGAGCTTACAATATTTTCAGGATCTAAAAACCACCATTAAGAAGTCAGAGTATTCTATAACAAGGGTCTAACAAAAGCTAGCTATCTCGCTCAGGTTTTTATTCCTAACTATTAAATCCAGACAGCAGGTTTCTTGCTGTACTGTTAATAATAAAGATACCAGTGTTACAAAGTGGAGCTTCATGCTTAACATGCATAAGAATATTAATTTATTTGGCTTCAAGAGAAGTTGAAGAAAGCAACAGGAAACAAGTGTATGCATGTACCAAATCAATACAAAACCCAAGACAATTATTTAACAGTATAGTGTAGGCATTGTCAAAAACTGTTCAAGAAGTCAGGATGAAATCATATCCATCTCAAAAAGTACAGACAATTCATTTCTGTAGACCCTTCAAGATGAGATGTTCTTTTACATGAAACTACTGAAGCAGAACTCTGATGAGTTTGATGATCCTTAAAGTGAGATGTTTTTAGTGCTATCATTATCATTATTAAACGTAGCTGCAATGACAATTTAAATCTGTGTTCCAAACCTCCTGGATGCTCTTCAACATTAGACACCTTTGTGTCTTGAAGACCCAGAAATAAGCTTACTGGTTGATTATGCTATAAAGAAAAGCTCTGCTTAACAGGACAGATGCAACCTTATTTTATCTTAATGATACTGCCTTCAATGGAACACAAAAGGAACGGTTGATAGCAATGATTGAAACACTTCTTATAGTGGACAGCTGAATTTACAAGTCTCTAAAAGAATATCTAAGTGAAGAAACAGGGAGAAATAAAAGAAAAAGTAACAGCATTGAACAGTGACATTAGTACAGGTTGGCTAGCTGAAGATGACAAACGACCTCCTAACACAGACAATAAAATGCAAGTCCTTGTATGCTGCTATTAATTCTGTACCAGAATGAAAACCACAAATACGGATGCAGTGTTACCGAACATACCATCCAAAAACAATGAAAAAACTATGAAGAAGATGTCTTTACTGTTTGGTTAGACAACAAAACCAAGCTTCAAACAAGAACGTTTAAAACTATTTCTTTTGCCTCTGATACAAGGCTGCTTAGTGTATTTCAACCACACTGAGTGAAAAAGTAACAACCAAACTGTCCCAAAATTGTACTGCAGGCCATAAAGGCAAAAATCACTCTGCTATCACCAGCAGCCTGGCAAATGTGAGTGATAAAGGAACACCGATGTCCCTGGTTCCCCAGAGACACTTGGTGTTCCTCTCAGGAACATGCACCTCTACATTTGCATCAACAAGTGTCTTGAAATTTGCACTGAGAACAAGGAGGCCTTTGATCAAAAAATAGCATACATTTTACTCTGCAAGGAACTTTACAGAGAGGTACTAAATTTACAAAAGCAGTTGAAGGAGGTTTCAGAGGGACTTGACAGATTACAGGCTGATGACACTACTGTTACAGCCTCAGTGGAAATGTAGTTTGATCTAATTAACAACAAAGAACTAGAACCACTGAAGAACAAAATTAAAAAATTATTCAAAGACGCTTGGAAGCTTTCCATTTCATAGCCATCAGGACTGATTCCAAACACAGACGGCTGGGATTAAACCCAGGATAGGATGTTGAGGTTGGGACAGGCACAGAACATATTCCAGGTATCTCCAATCTTCTAAGATTAAAAACTTAAGATCCATATTTTTGCCCTAAATATGTAATTACAAAATGGATTTGATTGAACACAACTAATTTAATCATGCAGGTGGAAATTACAGATGTTAAATTAGGGCAGACAACATGGCTGAACTTAGAAATGCTGGATTTCAGAACAGATGCATTGCTGTCCAGTCAACTCAGCATCACTTTTTACACATTTTTGGTTTAGTCATATCGCTTTGATTGAAGCTGTGTAACAGCATAGGTGCTAAAATCAAAGAATCTGGTGAAGTGCACTGACATGCAGAGTTAGATACGAAGTCTCACAGAGCTAACTTCTTTCACAGACTACGGAGACCATGAGGATGTTCTTATTTTTTAATTACAGACCCCCACACTTCACATTTTACATGTTTCTTTTTGCACTTAAGGAATAAATATGCCCATAAAATAAATCACATCACATGCGTGCACTGTTGCAGTGGATAAAATACTACAATTGAGTGTTTTCTCCGAGAGGCTTTTGCAGAAATAACTGAAAAAGTCATGCTGGGGAGAAAAATTCAGCTCTGATACACTGGCTGCTGTTTCCACATACAAATCTTCTCTCCACACCCAATAGAGAGCACATACCTCAGCTGAACAATTGTGAGCATATGTTAGCTATGCCAATATCCTGTGGAAAGTAACAAAAGGCTTTAACTTATTTTCAACAGAGAGAAGCGCATAACTAAGAAAGTTTGTGCATTAGAATTTCAAGTCAGATTTGGGATTACTGTATTTCCCTCTTTGGGAAGTTGTATGATTACTAATCTTATAATTAAAAAAGTAAAAGTTAATGAGGAAACATGTTAACGTCAGATGATTTACGTGCCTATTAATATTACAAGTGTATTGGGAAAAAAAAAGGGGGAAAAGGAAAAACCCATTGTGTAATCCAGTTCTGATGAAATGCTGGACAATTTTGAGACTGATAAAGTGAGTCACTGCAAACTGACTCAGCATGACAACAGGAGTTCATTGTTGCCTTCGGACCAAAGGAAGCAAGCAGTCAGTTGGTTCAAACTGGATTTGTTCTTTCACTAAAATGTGCTACTTCCACCATCTTCTTGTTTGCCTTTCACGTTTTCCATCAGACCACTAGTGTCTCCAGTACATACTGCATTTATTAAGCCCTGCACTATTCAGCTAGCATCGGATACGACACACATTAAGCCCTGAGATGCAGTATGTTACAAAATTAACTTAAAAGGCTGGAATACAGCTCCATTTTTAAGTCCCAGTATATTTATATTTCACATATGGTTTTCGCTAGGCTATTCACAGGGGGGACTATAAAGCATCTCAACATGTGAGGTACTCTTGTAAACTCCACTATGTCCTCAGTTGCACTTACTGTCCTCAGGCACGGGGGATGTTGTGCTGCAAGTACTAATGTGTATATACGTGCCGCTTGTTACATCCACATCTGCCCCTCCCGCCTGTAAGTCTGGCAACAGCAGGATGGCTGAATTCAGCTCAACAACTGGAATTCCTGTTTGTCTCCAAGGCTTTCCAAAGATCGCCTTCTCCCACTCCCTGCAACTTCCCCCGGCACCCTCTGAAGTTAACAAAACAAGGAGAGCTCGGCAGCTCCTGTGAGACTCAGGACCCTTCAGAGTCCAGGCAACAGAACTAGCAACATACACTGCCCCCATCCTCGGGCTCTCTCAGGACTAGAGCTGTAAGAGAAGCAGATGATTTTTATTTTTTTTTTAACATCGTAATAAGGTGGGTTTATATTGTTAATACTTAGGACTGACCAAGAGGAAGGTTCACCTGTTGCATAACATTGTATAAAGTGTACAGTGATGTTACAAAATCTGGTTTCTGGCTTTTCCTTCCAAATGCTCAAATCTCAGTCTCATCATTTATTATCATCTGGTTTTCTCATTAAAGCTGCATCTCCTGAAGTCTGTCAGATATTTGAAAATCCCCCTTTTTCCAGAAGAGATTATTAGAGTCTTAAAAGTTTACTGATTTAACTGCAGCTTATGAGACACTCCCGGAAATAAAATTAATTTATTTCTGAGATTAAAAGAGCGACAAGAAAGATCCACACTTGTTCTAGCAGCTGAAGCATCCCCAGCCATAACAACTTTTTAAAAAGTGTATTTTACTAAAAGGAGCTGTGCCACATCAAAAATTATCATGCCAGGAGAAATAAACTCCTCGCAACTGAAGGACAGGATTGGTAATTGACAAACCTGGGTTATATTCATGATACCTTGGCAGGTGACTTAGTCAAAGTCGGTCAACATCTCTAAACCTGGGTTTATCCATCAGTGCAAGAGGCTACTAATGCTTCCTTATTTCAGGAGGGTATCTTAAAGCTTAATTAATTGACATTCATAAAGAACTCAGATTCTCAGATGAGAAGCATCAGAGAACACCAAAGTATTATTAATCTCAGGTGCCAAAAATTTATCCCTGCTCTTACATGAAACAGCTCTGAAATACTTGTAATTTCTATGGTAGCAATAAGCCCAGCTCAGTTCACAAATGATGAGAGTTATCCAAGTAAAATAAATGTCTGGTCATCAGAGTAAACAAAGACATCATTTTACAAGTCCAATCTAAATTGTAGAGATAATCAATATGAGAATAGCAGTGCCCACAATGAAACCTGTATTAATTATGAAGAGAGTTTATGAAAGAAATTAATCATTATTATGGAGTTCGCTGTAGGAATTTAATAGCATGAGCCAATTCTACATGACTCTTATGATGCTTGAGGTCAAATATGCTGAGTTTGAAATAAACTTTAATCTACTCTGAACTAACTTTGTATAAAAAAAGAAAGCTTCTCATAAGTTCCACAGTACTGCCCAAAATAACAAATCTACTATACCCCATAAGTGCGTGTGGTCTGATATACCATCCTGAAAATAGATCCTAATGTCTCTCTTCCCTCTCCCTTTTTTTTGTTTAGATTGGTGCTATAGGAAAATCATATAGGCTGATTACAAGAGAAAATTAGACATGGGAGATAACCAATATATTTTTAAGCTTACTTGGTTGTTTTGTTTTTTTTTTTCTTAAGTAACCACCCTTCCAAAATAAACACAGCAATGTTTATGGAAATAAAGAAACAAATTATAACAATTTTAGGTAGCATACCGAAGTCAAATAAATACCATTTTCTAATAAAACAAACTGGGAGAAACTCTAATAGAACTTAACCCATAGTAACCAAAGCAAAAACGCAAGAGACTTTCTGTTCCAAAATCAGAGCTGTTCTATGAATGGAGAGATTCATATCCATTGGTCAACCTCAGTATTAATCAATTAATCTTTTTTGTAAGATTACAAATTCTCCGGGAAGAGGCTGTGACTAGAAGTGTTGAAAATGCTCAGTGTTGGCTTAATTCCATCTCCAGTCAAGTCAAGTCCCAGTTGTCTTCAAAGGGAGAAGAGCTAGACTGATGCTGAGAGCTTTTGAAAAGCTCATCTTTTGTATTTATTTTCTTTTGTGAAGTGCTTCTTAAAACAAACAAAAGCAGGAAGACATAAGTTACATGCCCATCATACCTCCGAGGTCCATGCACAGCAAGAACTCCATGGGTCACAAGTGGATAGAGAATTCTTGGGGGGGGAGGGGTGTGTGTGGGGGTGTGGTGGTGGTGGCGTGAGGGAAAGGAAGGTAAGCCATTGGGATGCAGCCACACTGAAAAGGTTGGCTACCCCTGCAAGTGCACACAGAGTTGCAGCAGAAACAGTATCTTCTGGGTTTTGCAAAATATGGGATTTTGGAGACTACCAATACCATACGCAAAGCTTACAATACTGTCAGTAACAAATAGGTGCGCAAAAGGAAGAACAAACCCTTAAAATTTTATACGAACAAAACAGCCTTCAATTAAAACAGTCCCAAAGAGCTCAGTGTGAGTATTTTTCTGAGCTTCCTTTGTTGATGCCATAGGATTTCTTTGTAGTTGTACAATTCTGCTTGCTAAAATTCTCTTGGCAACTACAGACTTCCTTACTTCTGATCTCATCACACACAGATGGCTCAGGCTTGTAAAATATTATTAGGGGACGTGTTGGAGTGGCCTGAACATGGGTCACTCCAGCAGCGTAATCTGAATCTAACAATTTCTCTGGACTTGTATAACCTTGAGTTCTGCTATTGTTTCCCAAACTGCAAAATGGGAGGAGATCCTACCTCCTCATGAAGGGATGAGAACGTGTGAGTTAATATACATACAACTCTATAAAAAAGGAAAAGCGTTACTGCTATTTGGGGAGAGTAAGATAGGGTCATACAGGCTTCAGTCTTACTCTCTGAAACAAACACCGACACAGATATAAATAGTGCCTGAAGAAAGGCAAGGGGTGAACTTCTGCTTTGTTGTTTTTTTTGTTTTTTTTTTTTAAACATTTTGTAGCTTTTACATGTAGTCTGTTTAGAAAATATTTGAATAGTTTAATACTTAAACAAAAATCTTTAGTTCTAAAAGTATTAATATTTACCAGAGTATATTTTTTTTCAGTGGTGTCATAAATTCACAGCATTTACCCACCAGTTCTGGTTTTCATAACAAGACTGTGGTTTTTATTTTGATCACTACTTAATTTATTGCTGCAGCGCATCATTTTGCTTTTCTTTTGGAGGTTCTGAAGAAAAGTAATTCTTTACAGACACTGTTCAGATGGTACTTTTCAATTAAAAACACTTAAAGCAGAAAGGAACGGTTGTCTGGTGGGGGACTGAAGATCAGAGTTCTATGCTTGGCTCTACAATAGACTCCCTGGGGAAATTTTCAAAGGCACAAATGGCAGGTTGGCACATCACTCCCATGCTTGCTTTAGTGGGAGTTAGTTGCCTCTGAAAACCTCTCTTCCTTTCCCTGGACTATCTTGATCAAGTCACTAAATCTTTCTGTGTCTTGGTCCGCAGTTGCTATAGTGGGAATTCTAATTTTTTGTTTCCCTTACCTTTCACCTGACTTGCCTATTTAACAATAAGCTTCCTGAGACAGCGGCTCTGTTTTACAGAGAATGGATAGGGCACTGATCTCATCCAGGACTCCTAGTTTCTGTTAGAATACATACATGCAAATAACGTTAATACTAATTGGGAATCCGGAGACTATTAATTTAAACTCTTTTCCCAAAGCCCAGGTTACCACGCTTTCCAGGAGCAGTACTGCATTGGTAAAAAGCGCCAGATTACCAGTCCAAGAGAATGGCATCCACAGAACAGGCGCAGGACAGCAAGATGGAGTAAATGTCTCCCATGTGGCACCACGAAGATGACCCGTTCACTGCAAAGTGGTAGTACTAACCCTCTTCATCTCAATTTCTGATTTCTGGTAACTTCATTTTAGGCCAACCTGTTCCGTTTAAGTCTATGCTCTTTGACTGAAATGTTCTATTTTACTGGATCAAAAAGCAAAGCCTAAACAAATGTCCACGAGGCTTTTCAGAAAACAAATTGTGAACCTAAGTATGTATTTGCACCATGAAAGTACAAGTGCTCAGCCACTGTCGTAACAAAAACGGTTCTGTCTTACTCATCTCGCAGGTCAGGACAAGGCAAGGCAATTCTTGTTTTCAAACCACAAACGTAAAATTCTGAAAAATGTGACATGTGGAACGACTTAAAAGGCAAAATGACAATATAGTAAATAAATGTGCATGACAAGCATATTCAAGGAAATACTGATCTATATTTATTTATTCACAAAGTGGAGTACCCCACAAAATTACTCAAAACTGATAATTATTTTTTCTACTCTACTGAACTTAAATGTGGTGTAAGCACAAGTAAAGATAGAAAAACAATTCATATTCCATGCACACTCATTAATTACCTGCTACCCTACCAGGAATTACCATGTTTGCCAAATGAGATGAGGATAAGGCTCATTATACCCCAGAACACCACCACTGAGCGATGACGTCTTTCAGATACCCACTAGTACTTAAACTAGGCTCTTTACTTTTGTCCTATTGCATAAACTATTCTCTAAGCCATTAATCTTTCTCAACGATCTCTTTACAGCTATAACCAAGATCCTAGTTTTGTGGGTGATTTTTTTTCCCCTCAAGTTAACTCAGCTTAAGCCAGCAGTATTACAATAGGAATTATTTTTTATATAATATAAGACTAACACATATCCTTATGTGCTAGGTACATCCTCCATTTCTTTCTGCATCATCCGGTTTGTATCATCTATGCAATCAGCCCAGTATGCAATACAAGACAGAATTCCTACAGTACGTGTAAATAATTCAAGAAAGTTTGCAACTCCTTAGGGAGATTTACTCACAGATCACCTGTTCACAGAGTTTAAAGAGATGGCAGAAGAGTTCCAGCATTATTACAGACCAACGATGGGAAAGGTTATAACAAAGTAGCAGTATTATTACAGCATAGAACTGAAACTGGCTTTGATTTTCGATAAATTAACAAACTTCAAAGGGATTGGTGTACATCTGCCAGTGGAGGAATGTTGTTTGATTGCATCATGTACTGGGATGCTTCTGCAGTTGGATCCAGAAAGAATGACGCATCACAGTCTGACACGGTTCTGATAATAGATAAGTAAACTGTAGGATTGCCAAATGAAGAGGTAAAAAAAAAAAAAAAAAATCCCAACAAAAACAAAAGAGCTGATAAAGCAAATTACACCAGCAGAATTTGCAATGCAATACGAACAAAAGAAACCCAAACAAACCCCATTCCTGTTACTGATGGGATGCCCCTGTATCCCACATGGCATTATTGCAAATGGATTCTGCAGAGTGAGAAAGACAGAAGTATGCAGTTCTGCAGTAACAGCACCCACACAGAATACCTCCCTTTGCCAACAGAGAAACCTTGACCTGCTAGCCATGTGCCTCCATTTCTCTTCTACTGATCCCCTAAATCAGTTACACCTTAAGGCAGGTTCACAACCATGGGTGACAAAACCCCAACCTTTTCTTTTCGCAACAATCCTTATATTTCACCCTCAAAGGCAAAGCATGCTAAGGACATTCTTTCAATGTCTGGAGGCCAACAGACTGTCACTTTCTTTACACAGTGTACCACATATATCTAGGACATAGAAAGGATTATTTAAAACTCTAAAAGAGACATTTATACCCAGTACGTTTCCAAAATAAGGATGGCAAGTTGCTGAAATAACTTATTTAAAACTTTTTCTCAAGTACAGATTGATAGAATTAGAGTAAAATCATCTAGAAGGGGTTGGAAACACTTTCTCATGAAGTCTTAAACATCACTTCTAGTGACATTAACTTGAGCTACACGTCCCATCGGAGAGCAAGTGTCAGCAAAGTAAATGCATTAGTTAAAGCTTAATAGTAGTTTGGTGTTCAATATCCTGAAATATTTAATATGTTTTTTCCCAAAGTAAACTGTTATTCAGTTTTAATGAAGACATTAACCTGCTTGATTTGTAAGCTCCTGTGGGAAGTCCATCTAAAACACTGTCACAAGAGGCAGGCAGAAGTAACAAGAGCTGTGACAGGAAATCAAGCACATTTTAAATGTTAAAAAAGCAGCCAGAAAATGAGTCTCAATATGCTCTTGTTTTCTTTTGGTTTTGTTTATTTTTTGGTAATATGATTTCTGCCCTTTAAAAGATGCCAATTAAGGCTGGTTATAACGTAGTCTGCAGGTAACTGTGGGTATTGAAACCTATGTGAGTTTTCACAAACTATTTTGTAAACAAGAAGTGGTAGAATACAGACTCAAAAAAGAAGTTTGGGTCAGATTCTGAACTTCGAGACACTCTTCAGTCTCCAGCACTGTAGGATGACAGCTTTAAACTGGAACCCACTGTTCCACTTTTAGTCACAGTTTGAATTTTCCGGACTGACTTCGGATACAGTCTACATTACAAGGGAACAGCCGGTCTTGTGAGTTTTCAGCTTGAAATGATAGTGATATAACAAGATGAGCAAAAATGGTGAGACCCCAAGCAATTAAGGTGGGTGTGTACTCTTCCTGAAACGCATATTGGTGGTTTGACAAGGGAGACAAGCTGGCTGCTTTGTTTCACAGTAGCTGCGTTTAGTTCATGCTGTCAAGCATGGATTCTGACACTTAACAGTATTAATATTGCTATTTCTATTGATATAATTAGCACTTCTATAAATAATAGCTAAAGCTGCCATAGCTAAGTATATTACTGCAATCAGCACCATCGGGCCTTTCTTCGTTACACACCCTCCTAGAAATACAAGATGATTGCTCTCAACAAGAAGACAGCCACCGAGCAACGCTGTTGATTCTAGCGGCCCAGCTAAGAGCAGCTACCACCGCGTAAAAGACTCTCCTAAACAACTAGTTTGTATGTGTGAGACTAAAGTTTCTCACCAGTCTTGCACCTGCCAATGTTTGAATGCTATAAATAGGGACTCTTCTTTTCAGCCACACGATAAAAAAAACGTCGCATGGAGTTCAGTGGGTGTTATTCACACACTACAATGGGGGAGAAGGCCTACGCACATTTTGGAGAGAAATGGGACCCAACCTTTAAATTCCAACTAAACAGCACAAAGATTTTATTTATTTACTTTACAGCTATGAAATGGGAAATTACTTAACAAAACAGATGTTGCTGCTTTTGCAGAATAGCAAAACCTGCTATTTCAATCCTAATTTCATTCTGTTACACTTAAAAACATTGAAGAACAACAACCTTTTAGTGGCCCAAATACCAAACTTCAGGCACTCCCAATCTGTTTCAACAAACTCTGTCCTTGTTTCTCTATGCCTAAAATCCATAACTTCTACGTGAGTTTTGAGCTCTTTTGAGTGTTGAGTATCTATCTAACTTGAGGTAGTTAAGTTTAATGACTACAACTTACACTAGCATCAGTGAGAGAGGGAAATGTACAGAACTAGTAGTGCTGGTGGTGGAAATAAAGCGTGAGGGTCTCAAAAGAGGCATGCAAAAATATAAGCAGTTAAAAATTATCACCAGTTTTTGAAACAGTGGGCGTTTTCTGCTTTCTTCATCTTCCCTAAAGCGATGTGGGTAAACACCACACAAAGATTTTCTGAAGGCCAATATTTACAGTGTCTGGAAATAGAAAGTGTTACGTATAAGAAAAGCAGCCTAGATCTCTGACCGTAGTTTATCACAAAAATGCTTTAAAAGTTTTAAGTTCTCAAGCTTTAGTCAAATGGATGTGCTAAAGGTCATATGGGGAATTAAGTCATTTGTGTGTATAATTAGTATTGGGTGTAAGACATGGACATTTTTGAATCCTGTAAGTTCTTCCAGAAACACCACTTGCTAGCTACAGTACTTGAAAACTTAAAATGGTGAAGAGGACACTACCGTTCCGAAGCAGCTTTGAACTCCTGTACTACAAATACAGCTCACTTTGTACGAGGCCAAAGCACTCACACAGCACTATGTCTTTCAGTAGTATCAATGCCAAAATAATTCCTGTATAATTCCACTGATGTCACTTCAGTTATTTCAAAGAGGAAATTCATGTCTAAGCCACGTTCTGTTTTCTGATGCAAACTCAGAATAACCACACCGAAGTTTATAAAGTTACTGACACCGGCATTTATTGTCAACCCAAACAGCCAATGGAATAATTGGCACCTACCATTTTAACTTATTACTTATTATATACAACCATAACAGGACTATTTCGGAATTCTCTGTGTACATACCTTTGCAAATATTTGTGATGACAGCACGCAGTATTATTCCCATTATACGGATAGGAAACAAAGACACAGCAATTTTCCCCAAAGTCAAATTTGCATTCGTGGCAGGGCAGAGAGCTTCTTGAGTCCCAGGTCCTAAGCCAGGAACCAAAACCAGTAAACAAATACTCAAGTCTTCAGTGTGCTTTCATGAACACAGAAGAAGCAATAACTGGGTTGGACCCCATACTTGATGGAAAAAAAAAAAAAAGATGAAGGAATAATTATTTCTTTGAGTAAGCAATAAAAGAATCCGACTCAGAACTTTTCCTGGTGTTACAAGAAAATTTGATTACAATGTGTTGTATTTTGTTATTCCTTGAGGCACCTTTCATGAATGCCTGGGAAAATCAGAGCAGAATCTGAGATCCACTGATACCGGTAAGCACAAAGTAATCTACATCCTGAAATCTCTTTTTGTTCTGCTCACCCTGCTCAGGCCACAATGTATGCGACTTCACAAAGCAGCACAGACCTTCCAAAACCACCTCTGGTTGTGAAAACCAGTGAATAGCAACTATTTTCTTTTGTTACAGAAATGCCCAATGATTCATCTCAGTGTATCCAGCTCATTGAAATTAAAGAAGTGAATTTTGTTTTGTTTGAGTTGCGCTGATACCCAAGATCAAGGGTCAACATGCCTATGGAAGGGTAAACAAACAAAGTTTACAAAAAGCTGCCGGCTTGAGACCCTATATTGTTTTTGTTTTGTTTGTCAATACTGTAATGATTTGTAAGTGCTTTCTGCAATAGCTGGCCTCTTTAGAGGGTTTAAACTGCTGGTAAGATTTCTTGGGCTACTACGTATGCAATTACAGATGAATTCTGCTTACTTAACATTAATTTGTTACTTTGAACAAATTAAAAATAATTATTTTCCCCCATAGCGTCTTCTACATTAATATCTGCAGTCACTCTGGAATCTTAATGAGCTAAACTTGGTAAGTTCTGCCCATACTTGGCCAGAGGACAGCCTTTTCCTTCATGATACACATGCGATCATTTGGGAACAGTTTGCAAATCTAAAATCCCACCTCGCTTGAAGGGATTTACAGCCTCACATGACAAACTATACTGAACAATACTGAGGCCCTGTGAAAAATAAATAAAAAGAACCCATTTCTTTTCTAATACCAAGATGGAAACAGTAAGTCTTAAGGGACACCTGGAATTTGACCAAGGTTACCCAGCAAGGATCAAATCCTATTTGTCTTTAGGCTGGCAGTCCTGCTGAAATCAAATAAGCCTACAGCACAGATCAGTATACTAGAGCTATGGTTTAACCTCTGAGTCTTGCTATAAATCCTGTGCCATAAAATAGGTGCCATGGATTAATTTCTAATCCCAAATTATAACTCCTCATTGAAGAGCTGAAAACCCAATTCCCCTCACAGATTTAAGTAACAAGGATAGAACCACGCTGAGATTTTTTTAAGACTTTACCTTTAAAATTTCAAACAAAATATTTTCCAGGATACTCAGTTAGAGCAGTGACAAACCACACTGTTTGAGGTAACAGAACAAATCACACAGTATGACACAGCATCTTTTTTTTTTTTTTTTAATCTGCCTGCATATCTAGTCACTAATTTACCCAATAAATTAATTCCACAAGTGGCTCTCCGCGTCATCAGTTTGAATTACCAAGTTTCTGCTGTATTTCCAAAACAATGCCAGGCATGCCTGTGCGTAGGAGGGATGGGACAATGAAGCCAATAGGTGCAGCTGTGGCCTGGGAGGCAGAAGGTCTCTTCAAACTCTGTCACTGACTGCTCTTTGACATTGGGAAGTCATTTCAGCGCTGTTTAATTCAGGGTCTTTCTAGAATATATTATTTTACCAATGAAGTCACTCCCCAAATACTTGGAAGGCAAAAATGAGCCCTCATAAACTTAATGCAATTTTATTTCCCCCTGAATATCAGAACGGGGGTGGGCAGGAGGGTGTGTGCATGCTGGTCTGTTTGGATTTCATGCTCTTCCCCGTGTGTAAAATGGAAAAAATTTCAACTGTCACAATGCATCTTTCTGCAAGTACAGGTGAAAGACAACCTCTGTAAATTCAGACTACTGAATGAGCTAGCTGGTATCTTATACATCTGGCATCGCTGCCATGCAGGATCTGAACTGCTCTCCTCTTCAGTCTGAACGTTAGCAACCCTGATTTTAAAGAAGGGGGCTTAGGATTCCATTCCAAACATTACAACGTAGTAACAGCAACCATGAAATCCTCGGCCAGGAGAATTTTTGGTTTTGTTTGTTGTTTTTGTTTGGGGTTTTTCTGTGCTAACACAACAAACATGCTAGGCTTTAAGACTTACAAACCATTTAATTTTGGAAGACACAAGGCATCCATATCTTTAACAACTGACAAGTCCCTGATTCTACATGCTATCAGAAAGTTTTCTTCTGCTAGGAATGAGGATTTAAAAAAAAAAAAAAAAAAAACCACAACAAAAAACCCCCACCTACAGGTTAAATGATGAGATTTAAAATAATGCTAAAATCTTCTGTAATGTTCTTCCTGCATTACAAATGGACTATTAAATCAGTGAAGTGCCAATCAAATGCTTTTGTACTTTGAAAGAAAGGTTTAAATAACAAAAGCAGTTTTTCAGGCCTCTCTCTCCCTCGGTAGTCAGTGTCACCTATGCACTAATTACAACATATTTACTCTCTTTTCTAGTAAGATCACAATTGAATAGATTTTTCAGAACATGATTTTTAAGAAAAGTTGCAATCAGAGCCTCATGGATTCTGGCTCTTACTAATCCAGCCTGTCTAAGAAAAATACAATGTTGTGCAGTAAACTTCAAGATATATGACAGGATTGAAAAATAACAGCTCTGAATTCAGTCTCCAGCTTTAAAAATCAACTCACTGCATGACCTCAGGTGAACCATTAATTAACTAGGGCCAAATCCTCTGTGGACTAAACACAATGGAACTAGCCAGTTTGTACAAGCCAAAGATCTGGCCCCAAGTTTCCAGAAGTTTTGATTTGGGCTAGCCAAATACTGGAATTTTCGTCTGATGAAAAAATGTTCAGTTATGTTTCAGGGTAAGAAGTAAAGCTCTCATCCTTTGTGGAATAAAAATTCCAAGCAATTCCTTTAAAAGGGGGGGAGGAAAAAACTAAAAAACAAAACAAGAAAAAGGAGGGGGGGGAAGGTGGATCTCTCTCAGGGGAAGATTTTTATAATTGTGCTTTCTCCCTGTAAAGCAGAATGTGGAATTGACAGAAGTCTTCAAGGCAGATAGCCATAAACCATCACTTTATTTTTCTGGTCAGAAAAATCTTAAACTTTTTTTCCAGTAAAACTGGAACTTCCCTGCAGAAAACTGCAACTTCACAAATACCACATTTTCCACTGGGGTGGGAAGGATCCTCCCAATCAGCCCTAATAGCGTATACTCATAGCATCTACTTGAAGACAGACTAGCTGCTAAAAGAGCTCTGGGCTCTGAGGGGTGGTTTGCTTGGTTTTTGTTTTTTTGTGTGTGCAAGAGAAGTATGACACTACTTTCCTATCGTAATTTTTGTCTTGAGTTAGTCTTTCTTACAAAGCACAGTAAGATTCACAGATGTTAAATGATTCTGCAATTCTGTAACACTAGCCCCATAATTTCAAAGACACAATTTCTATGTCAGAGTCCATCCCAGACAATGAGAAAAACCCAAAAAGCTATTTGGATTTCAGGACAGTTATACCGTTGTAAATAACCACAGGTTTTATAGAGATACTTTTTTCTCCTAAATTAATTACTTTGATGTGAGAACCTTGCTTCAGGCTTTGCTTACGAGTTCATTTCACTAAGCCACGACTCTTACAAATTTCTTACAATTTCTCGTTTGACATTCAGGACCGACAAGACGGCATTTAAGCTGAAAAATAAAAGATTTCCTCGGCTGCAAAAGAAAGCAGAGTCTGGACAGCTGGCAGTAAGGCAGCCCATTTTCCAGTTCTCTCGCTGCAGCGGCTAGGAAATTCATTTTACCTCTGTACTCCGATTTATAAATGCGAGCGCACTCCCCGTTGACAGGGCTAAAGAAGCCTGGGTACGAGACCCTGCCATCTTGGCACGAACAGCCGCCTGGCAGCGGAAAGCCAAGCGACTGGCCACTCTGAAAGCCACCCCTGGACCCGCGATATAAACTATCCCGACAGATCGCTCAGGTACAAACGCGCCGCCAACCTCGGCGAGGACCAGCGCGCATATTCGCTCCATGAGCCCCAAGGGCCGGCACCAAAAACCAGCGGAGCTCATCGGTGTCGGAGGACGATCGACCCCCCCCCCCAGCCCGGCTCCCCCCCGCCGCGGCACCGGCGGCCCCAGGCACCTTGCGCACCGCTCCCCCCCCCCCCGCCCCCGCGGCTGCCCCCCGGCCCCGGCCCGGCCGTCGCGCCGCTCACAAAAGGGCGCTGGCAACTTTTCCCGGCGGCCCGGCCAGCGGGGGAAGAGGAGGAGGAGCGGGGGAGGGGGGCGCGCTGGTGCCAACTCTCCCGCCGGCCGCGCGCGCCCCGAAGGGACCGGCGCTGCGGCTACGCGGGGCGGCCCCGCCGATTCGGGGAACTTTTGCGGGACAGGGAAATGCCACGGGAGAGAGCGGGGCGGTGGGTACGGGCTCTGCCTCCCCGCCCGGCCGCCGCGGGACGCGTGAGGAGAGGCGGCGCGCGCCCAGCGCCTCAGGGCGGCGGTTGGGACCTAACGGCTCGCCCTCGCGCCGGGCAAACCGCCGCGCCCCGAGAAGCACGGCTCGCCCTCCCCCCCAACCCCTCCGCCGCCCGCCACCAGCCCGCCTCACGGCGCAGACCGGCCGGCCCGCCCCCCGGTAGGCGGAACGGCCGGCGGCCCCGCCCCTAACCCCCCGCTGACCCCGGAAACGCGGTACCTCTCTCATCTTCTCCCTTCCCTTCGCGCAGCAGCTCGGCACTTTCACAGGCAGCCGCCGCCGCCTCGGCGGCCCCCTCATTGGCCCCCGGCCCCCCCCGCTCCCCGCCGGGCTGTCCCCATTGGCTCACAGCCCCGCCACTCCCGGGCGGGCCTCGCCCTCGCCGCTGCCTGGGCACGCCCCGCTTCTCGCCACTCATCGCTAATTGTGTATAGGCGAAGCCGCGCTCCCCGACCCGCTACGCGCCCTTTCTATTGGAAGGAGCAAATGTCGGTCAAACAGATAGCGACTCTCATTGGCCGCAGTTTAGAACGATGGCGGCCCGCCTTCGCCGAGCTAGACCTCTGATTGGCTCTACGGAGGTGTCACACATCTCGGCAGCTGAGTGCCTATTGGCTTCCGCGAGCGCCTCCGCCCTCAAGCAAACACGTTAGGTTGCGCGCCGTTTCCCTCCCGCCCCCCCCCCCCTACCCCCCGGTCTTCTACGCATTTCTATTTCCCGCTTTATTTATTTATTTTCTCCATAAACTTAAATGACCCCAGAGGGGCGGGGGCAAGGCGGGGCGCGCTGGGCCCAGGCGACCAATGGGAAGGAAGGAGCGGGCCGGGGCCATCAGCCGCCTGGGCCAACGGCAGCCCGGCAGACGAGCCGCGCTTGACGCGCCGCCGGCCAATGGGGCGCTGCCCTCCGCCCCCGCCCGGTGCCCGGGGGATCCCTGCCCGGGCGGGGCGGGGCGGGGGCTCCCGCGGAGGGCGGCGGGGAGGCCGGTACCGGCCGCTCGGCCGGGCCTGGGTCGGTGTGGGGCGGGCGGGGCACTGCTTGCTGCCCCGGCCCCGGCCCTGCCGGGTGTGGGAGGAAGGGACACGGAACCGTTTCCTTCCTCACGCCGGGGCGGGGGGCACGCAGGCGCCGGGGGGGGTGATCGCCCCCGTACCGCGCTCTCCGCGCCGTGCCTGTGCCCGAGGCGGCCTGCGGCCCTCCGCCGCGGCCCTTCCCGCATTGCCCTGGGGCGTAACGCCGGCGGCACCCGCTGCGTTGCCTTCTCGAAGTGAATCCTGCCCTCTCAGCCCGGGAGGCCGGGTGAAACCACTTTGCGGGCGGTCTCTGCCCGGGAGCAGGGACTTCTCACCTCGGCACCGGGCCCTGCAGAGCCCCCCTGTTTTTAAACCCCCTCAGGTGACAGTGACAGCTGTTCTTACAGTGAAGGCACCATTTGGACGGGTTGGCTTTGCCACCAGGTCCGAAGCGAGCTGCCGTGGCCAGCGCTGCTGCCAGCACCACGAGGAGTCTCCTGAGGGTCCCCAGGTGTCTCCTGAGGGTCCCCAGGTGGGTTGGCAGCGCTGGGTCCTCCGGAAAGGCACCTGAGGGCAGCTGGCTGCAATGGCCTCTATCCCTTCCCATCAAAGAGAAGGCCAAGACCTTAAATTTTCTTTACCACGAATATATTTATAAAGTTTTCACCATCCTTAACAGCTCTTCTGCTTTTTTCTTTTGCCGACTTTTTTCCGACTAATCCTGCATGCTTCTGTGTTCTACCAGAATGCTGTTCATCTGACCTACCTTCCTCTTTCTGCCTGCTTCCTTTTTGTTTCAGGTCAAATAAAACTCGTGCTTTATCCACATTCGTCTCTTACTATACTTCCTTTTCCTTCCTGTACAATAGGTTAGTTTAGATTTGGTGGCTATCATTCCTTTGAAGAACGCTGAGTTTCCCGATTCCTTTTTCTCTGACGCACTGCTCCTCTGTGATGCAACATCCCAACTCTCCAATTCCCTCATCCCAGCTGTCGGTTATGTTTGCCATTCTCTGTCCTTTCCTTTGCATGGATCATCCAATCTATACTTACCACCCTAACCCAAGTTGCCTCCCACATTGATATCACGAGTATTTATATCTGTCTGTTGGAACCACGTGAGGAAAAGCTCCCGTTCCAGTTGGTTTCTCCGTCTTCCGTGTCAAAGTTCGTCACCAGCGTTCTCCAGGAAACATCCCTTGTTGGGGTCCTTCCTGAACAACCAGGTCTCCCATTGCCGTCAGCTTGGGTGATTCAGTTAGCTGTTCACAGAGAGCAACTCGATCTCGTCAATTGGGTATTGTAGCAGATCCTTACCAGGAGAGTGCCCAGCTTCTTTCATCGTTCCCAGGGGCTTGTAGCAGCTCTCACTCCCTTAGCTCGTTCAGTTTCAGAACTGGTATGTAATAAACAAGGCCAGCTCTCTTCCTCCCCTTATTATCCTCCCTGAACAACTTTATATTTGTATTCCTGTCATGTGGGATACACCCCACCCCCCGTACCTCTGTTGCCCCAATTAGAACATACCCCTTATTTATTACGGTATATGGTATTTTTGGTTTTGGAGGGAGTTTTGGTTTTGGTTTTCAATGTAAGGGGAGTAATTAGTAAGCAAATTACAACAGGTAGTAAAAGAAGGTAAGGCACCCCATCAGTCTCAGCTCAGTATTATAGCGATGCACTTGGATTTTAAGCACTGGCGTAATCTGGCTGCGTAGCTGCTTAAATGCAAGCGTATGCTGAGGTTCTTTGCTGAATCAAAGCTTTAATTTTCTTTTCATTTCCTTGTGGCCTGTTCTGCATTTTTAAGCTGAGACGGAGTGTGAAGTAAAACACTCAGAAAAATAATTTCTCTAGGGCATATTCTGTTTGATAATGTCATACCTGGAACTTCATCTGGCCTGTCAAAACAATGGCGCATGACAGTAAAACTGAGCACGCTTCATATACATAAATCTTTCACAGTCTGTAACTAAGTATTGAGAATGAGCTGAGGCTCCTCTAGCTGCGTTATTCCACTAAATGAGAAATTATGTGACCATTAGAGAGCAGATTCCTCCCAGCTAGTAACTTGAGGTAACAACAGGTGGAGGTGGCAATGAATTTATGGATGCATAATTAAAAAGCATAGTGCAGAAGGACAGGGGATTTTAAAAAGATGCAGAGGAAGAGGTTCACCTCCTTGAACAGCATTTGTTGTCCATCCAGATCATGGGGTGGCATTTCTGGTGGGAATTGCAGCTTTATCAGAGATGCCCAGCAAGTTACTGGTGATGTCCTGACACAACAGGGAAGAGTATTTCCATCCGGCAATGATGTGGGTCTGCTTCTTTTTTAATGTCATCATTAATTATTGTGGGACAGAGAGCACACTTTTAAAATTTATGGCTAGAAATCATGCTCAAAAATGTTACAAACCTCTCAGAGGATGCAATTAGAATGTGAACTGATAGCGTTGATGAAGTGATCCAGCCAACAACCTGGTATTTAATAGAATTGCTAAGCATGGTATAGAAACAGAAATCAACTATAGAAACAGTTAAGGAACTTCCTCCTGAAAGAGGAATGACTGAGGATGCAGAAAGGCTACAGAAGAGGAAGCAAGAGGTCAGGCTAGATCACAAGCGAAATACAAAGCGAAGGTGAAAAGGGCAGATCTCATTCTAGGGCGTACAACCAGGAGACTTGTACGTAAAGTAAGCTCAGGGAAAAATAGTTCTTGTATACCCAGTGCCAAGGAGGCCTCAGCTGGAATACTGTGGTTTCGGACACTGCATTTAGAAGAGGTTCTGAAGATCGGAGACTAAAAACTTTGAAGTGGCAATCATAAGAGTCTTAGAAAACATGGCATACAAAAAAAAAGAGAAAAGGAATTAGATTCGTTTAGTCCAGAAAAGGGAAGAAAGAGGGGAACAGTACAAAATGCTTGCATTAAGTAGAATTAATGTGGAAGAAGATAAATTGTTCTCCATATCCACCGGGCCAAGACAAAAGGTAACAGCAGCGTTTTGGTTCAGATATTGGGAAAACCTTCTGTGGGTTCAGCACAGTAAGAGAGTCCTTGGAGGCTATAGAATCCCCCATACTGAATGCTTTTAAAAGCACAACAGTGTGGGGCCAACTGCCCTCTGGACAGTTGCCCAAGGCAGCGAAGCAGGAAGACCTTGAGCAGCACACTGCCTTGCTGGGACAGGCTGGGGAGTGCAACACTGGAAACAAAGCATCTGTGGGAGACAACCCAAAACTCCCCATGCCTTTCAGCAACAGCCAGCAGCTCCTGCTTTTCCTGAAGATGGGATACCACCGGGCAGCTCAATGGTAGCATATTGCTTCTCTAAGCAGCAGCAGTTTCCAGCTTCTGCTTTGTTTTGTCGTCAGGCTTAAGGTCAAATCAGATATAGTCAGGACGCCACTGCTGGGAGGCTACCAGGCACGGGGTGTCTGGTCCTGTCAAGTGTTGTCTACGCTCGTCCCTGCAAGATCTTTCAGATCCGTCCCAGCATTACATTGCTATGAGCAGGGGTTTGACTAGAGGAGCGTTACAGTTAACTCCACACCTCTGTGCTGCTTGAGCTAAACCGCTCTACAGTACAATTCCTTCCAAGCTGATGGCGTTGCAAGCAAATGCCTCTATTTGGAGAGTCACCTAGGATCTTAAAAATTAGGTGTCTGGTCACACAGTAGGACCGGTAAGCTTGGAATCTTCTAAACGGCATTTCAATGTGTTGCATTTTTGTAGTCACTTTATGCATGGGAATATCAAATTCCATATAGTTGCTTACTGAATTCAAGTTTTGGGGCCTGAATTTCCCACTTTAATTGGCAGGAATGAAGAAGTAATCTCTCATCAGGCAGAGCTCATAGCGAAAGCATAAAAAGTCTTAATTTATTGCATTCTTTCAATAAGACTTCATTTCTGAGCATTTTGTGACAATCTGACCTAATATTGCACTGATTCAGACAATAGAGCTGTTCTATTGTACTTTAATGACTGGAAATGTAATTTGCTTCCTGTTTAATATTTAAGCCAGCAATAATACCAAAAAGGCTTATTGCTCCTAAGAAAAGATGAAAGGGGCATAACTCTTAAGGTTTTTTTGTGTTCAAAATTTGACCTACTTTAAAAATACTAGAAACTCATGGGAATGGTCCTCAGAATTAAAAATACCAATATAAGATTGTTGCCTGGGAATTTTAAGATACATCACTTCCAGCTCATTGAAAAGCAGAATTTCCCTCCCAAGGGAAATCCAGATAATTCAAAATTAATTTTTGTCCCGAAATACTGAATTAGCAGAGTTTTTCACAGAAAAGGAAGTTTTAAAAGAAAAAATATCCTGAACTTCAGAAATATTTAATTTGGGCTTGATGACGATCAGGAAATTTTTCAGTCTGGCTTGGCTGTAGATCAGTCTGTGCCCTAGCTGCCTGTAGTGACCCTTGCATCGCCAGGCTTGCTCTGTCATGCTCCTTGAAGAGGCCAACTCCATGGCTAGCCCACCTTGCCCGCAAAGCTCTTCTGTGGGGAGCAAGGAAGACAAATTTCGGTGTAGTCTGCGGGGAAGGCAACTTGCAAAGGCTGATTGGAAGAGGATAACAGGAACGTGCATTATCTGAACCGCTACAACAGGTATGTGGTAGCCCAGATAGGGATGCAGAGCCATAGAAATAAAACACCTTAAGCAAAGAACAGGACTAAAACATCATCTTCACATGAGGTAGAACTGTGGGCTCGCCCTACCGCTTCCCCTACAGAGGCCCATTGCCTTTTCCTTTAGCATCGCTGCACGTCCCATTGCACCGTTGGACAGTGTTGTGTGCTCTGCTCCGCCAGGTCCTTTTCCCCAGCCCCTCACTAGACCCTTCACGGACCACAGTCCTCCTTGTTGGCCTCTTACTAGGGCTGTCTCCAGTGCAGGGCTCAGTGAGCTGAGTCCCACACCTACGTGGGGAGGAAACCCAAGATCCAAGGCTTCACAAAATCCCTCAGGGACAGAGCCATTTCTAATACTTTACACACTACAAGTAGTTAGATGTACACTGTTAAACCACTGTCATACTATCCACTTGACAGTTGGATATGCTGGTCTCCGTATAAATTTTGGGGTTTTTTTTTTGTTTGTTTGGGGGGTGGATTTTGATTGATTTATTTATTTAAAACATCCACTTGGGATGAACATTGGTAGATATATCTAAAAAAATCCAAACTCTCTCAAGTCATTCCACGGAAATAGCCGTACATTGTCAGGCCCGACTAAAGCACTGCTAAAACTCACTCCTTCAGAAGCATCCATGAAAATACCAGGTATCACTGGAGGGAAGAGAGAGAAGAGACAAAACACTTTTGAATGTTTTGTTTCACTTGGTTTTATAAATAAGAGTGTGGCATCCTTTTTTAAATCGTGACATTTTGAACAAACAATGATGCTTTGTGTTACCCTTTAGCGAGAAGAAATGTGAACAGAATAGTTTTGGGCTATCCAGAAAGCAGCTTGGGAAGGAAGACTGCTGTGAACTATTGCCGGATCAGTCATTTACTTGCTCCATATAGTTGGATAAGATACTTAGTCCTTATCTGTATGTCAAGGTTGTACTGCTTTAGTTGTGGCAGTTCAATAAAGCTATACAGACTCTAGTATTAACACAACTATATTGGTATTCATATACTTTTATCGGAATAATATGTTCATGTTGGGCAAATCTTACCACTGTAGTGGTACAAAGGTACGTTGTAACTGCTGGCACAGTAGGGAGTGTACTGTTATAACAAAAAGATTAAAAGATCCCATCCCTCACCAAAATACTTATACCTAGTACTAAATTGTGTGTAGACCACCTTTGGTGCCTCACTTTCCCCTGTCTATAAAAGCCTTTTAGATCTTACCTTGCAAGGACTGTCGAGCCTCAATTCCTATCTGTGACAGGGCTTTGCAAAGTCTGCATGAAAGGTGCCAAGGCTTATTTTTAGCCAGTCACAGAGCTTTTTTGAGCCTCTAAAAAGTGTTTGCAAGAGGCAGCTGTGCCCCAAAACATGCCATAGCGGAGGAGTTCGGTTGGGCTTGCTTCCTTTTTCTGTGAACATTTCACATTACATTTGACTCAGACTTTTCTGACAGCTATTTCATGACGTATTGACTGTGAAATCATCCCTGTTATTTCGTGTATTTATGTGAAATCCACTCCCCTCTTTCTCAGGGCTTCAGGGACTGGCTTCTTTCCCCTACCACCGTTAGTCTGACTAGCAAAGGTTAAATCAAGGACAAAAGTCTTTCGTGTTCAAGGCAAAACTACAATAAGGGTGTTTTCCCTGCTGCCTTTTGCCTAAAATCCGAGGGAAAGAGAGAAGTCAAGAGGCTGCCATCTGTTGGGAGGAGCTGTGGAGGACACCAGAGCCTCAAACCCTGGCAGCAGCTGATGAGTTGGGCAATGTTGGGCTAATTGTTGGTGTAAATGACATCAGCATTTGGCCTATGATCAGTAGCTTCTCTCCGAATAATTCGGTAAGTACAAATATTAAAAATACTTGAAGTTAGACATTAACTAAATGAAATGTTTAGACAGCAATAGTAAAATGCATTTGATCAAACTTTATGGACTGAAACTCAAACAGAGCCTTATTTAGTAATAATAATGGGGATGCTGATGCAATTCCTAGTTAATCAAAAGGGAAAAAAAATCAGAAGCAGCACTCTTTTGAAATTAAAGAAATATCATTTCAAGGACAACTTTGAATGTATTCACAAAAGGTGGCCTAATCCACAAATCCATTCTGATGGCTCTTTTCCCACAGGCATTCACGCTGAGCGCCAAGGCCACTATGTTTTCTCCAGGTTTGCTGTTCATTTTGAAGCCGTGGCGCAGGGTAGAGCAGGAAGCCTGCTGTGAAGTATCTTGCAAGCCACACAGGAGTTCCAGCTGCTCAGCACTGCATTACCTCAGTTGTCTGCTACACTGGATATGAGACTCAGAACAAAAATTAGCGGGAAAAGCCTGGATCTTCCCAAAGGATGCCAACAAAATAGGATGCACAGGAATGGGATCCTTTAGATTGTCAGACTCTAAAAGTTTACATATCTTTGTGTTTCAAACATTTAAGTAGAACACATCCTAACCCGCATCATGGACATACACCACCACCCCCCACCCCCGCTTTCTTCCAAGAAGTGTTCAAGCAAAGTGCAAGGACATCAAAACAGCCACCCTCACTGCTGGATGACAGCCTGTGTCCAGGGCATCTGTAAAGCTGAAAGAAAGGCAAGACCACAGAGAGGCCCCCTGGACTTCAAGTGTTGGAGCTTCCTCATCAAGCCACCTTTCCAAGCCACCTCCAACAACATGGAACTCCAGCCCGAAGCTTGTTGCTGGTGTCTAGCGAGTGGGTCACATCTGGCCTGAATTTAGCATTCACTATTTGTTAGCACTCTAAAGACTGTTTAATTTATGCACAGCCTGCGTGTGTGTGCATGTGTATATGTATGTATTAAGCAAGAGACAGCTGGTCCTGTGCAGGCAAGGTTGACTGTTACTCCTGAGGCAAGAGGCCCATGGAAAGCAGGGTGGCTGGTGTTGCATTATTGCCCTTTACTTTTCTTTGACCTCCACTTGATATATTTTTCCATAACCCTAGGCGGTGAGCTCTGTGGGTGCGAACTATCTGTTTGTTTTTGTCTGTTAAATGAGGACCTCATTGTGGAATACAGCTTCTGAACACCACTACTAGACAAATAATACAATACCAACAGGCAAGTTGGCCAGTATCTGTCTTAACTGGTCCATCACCATAGGTGAGGTGGCTATTGCCTGATCCAGGGGAAGCCTGCAATGGGAGTAAAAAGTTCCCTTAAAACTGTGCCAACACGTGAAACATGTTGTAAAACGTTTGTTGTTCGTGTTGTAAAACATGAGAGCCACAACTGCTAAAAGCAAAATATACACATGGCAAGAAGCAATAACTAGCATTGCATCACACAAAGTTGACCTGTGAACCTTCTCGGAAGGACAGTGGGAAGACAACAGCAAGTATAGTCTAAAGTAATAGTGTGAGAAAATGTGGCTTCAAGGCATAGCAGAAGCACATACTAGTCATTGAAGTTGCCCTTTCAGGTGTGTTTGGTGCTGAAAACTGAATAATGCCAGCACAGCAAGAGGACAGCCAGGAGACTTGTAGTATCTACACTTCCGACCCTCTAGTATCTCTTTGTCATGCAGGGAGAGGAACATGGTTTGAGTTTTTTATGGTCCCCCCATCCCCCAGTGTTTTTCATTGGAATTTACACTGTGGGGCAAGAAGTAGAACAAAGGAGATTTTGCCTTGCCCACGGTATCTGATATGTGACAGTGCTTTCAGGGTTTTTATATTCACCCAGGTGCTATTGTTCAAAGGAGCAACAGTCAGAGTGGTTGTAATGTGCACCATTAAGGTCAAACAAAACAGAGCTGCACCAGAACAAAGTTAAGAGAGGCCCTTAGCTCAAAGTAAATATGACATGAAGGGCCCAGGCTGCGATTCCTTGGGAACAGCATTCATCTTTTGCCATGAAACTGTGCTTCAGATTGCAAGTCCTTCGGGTTACTAAGGAAGCACCAAAAGCATTAGCTGAACATACCTAATGCAGTGTTGCCTGACTGCTTCTGCAGCCTCCGAGGCTTTAGCTTGGGGGGAATTACAAGTGTTCAGCTCCTCTCCAGGGGACATTAACTCTGGAACATAATGCTAGGCATTAAATTACAAAGCATATAATCATTTCACTGCTAATCAACTCATGCACATACTAGAATCCTTATTCTTCACACCTTCACAGATCCCACAAGCTCATTTTACCTTCTACTCAACTGTCCAGTTTGGATTGACAGTGCATGAACCCCGTCTGAGTGGTGTCAGAACAAAGATGTTTGGTGTTCTGCAAACTGAAAGTGAAAAGATTAGACAAACCTGAACATAAAAATATAACAGACAACCTAGTGTCCTCAAGGTTGTGTTTATTTCCACATTTAATTTCAGTAAAAACGTACCTTTAAGATTAGAGTCAACACAATGTCTGGTCTGCTGCACTGTCAAGATAAAAATCCAAGAGGTTTTCTAAAGGGACTGTGTCTAGCTTCCTGGGAAGTTCATAGTGATGAAGGGCCCTGGTAATTCAGAATATTGTTCAAGAGGCTGGGAGTCAGGACACACAGGTACTGCTTGTTTGTGCTATACACTTGCTGAGTTCTTGGGCAACTTATTTTCTTTCTGTCTCTTTTTCCTCAGAGAGAAAGTAGTAATAACAATGTTCCTAACATCTACACACAAAATTAAAAGCATAAAATCGAGAGGAGTAGAGGTATTACTCATATACTGTCTGCTATCATTACTCTGTGATAATGAATGAGAAGTGCAATTAGGGGCACAGCGAACATTACGGTACTAGCAATAATGGAGTAAGGTTGTACTGAGTAGTAAGGTTAGAGATCTATAAAAATGTTAAGTTTCTTACTGCCTGCAAAAATGAGCTTGTGTCTCCTTTTTCTGGACAGCTACAGCACTTGCTGCATCTAGCGACAATGCTGAAGTGACAGGTCTCAGCCTCAGCTTGCTCCCTCATTTCTCTTCACATTAGGATATGACCTAGAGGGTTGCAGGGGCATCATGTTGCCTGATTGCTGGGTGATGTCAGCCCCAATCATCTATTACCGTGTCTCTGGGGCACCAAATCATTTCATTTTTTGTGCCCTTTCCAACAAAGAAGAACTGGAACTAAACACTTTTGCCTTTCATAGCCCCTGGCTAGAGTATCTGGTATGGAAACCAGTTATATTGAGCAAGCTGTGCTGGAACTTCATATTTTAACAAGAAGTGCTTAGAAATTATGGTGCTTGCATCCCATCTAGTGGAGGGATCAGATTAATTCATCAGCTGCTTGTTGCCGAGTCAGCGCGTACCTCTGCTGCGGCTGTAGGAGCGGCGCGATCGGCCTCGCCAGGATGCAGGCAGGCTGCACGACATGCGCACGTGTGGTTGGTTCACCCTGCGCAGAATGAACTGGTGCATTTCTTGACATAAAAAGTCTGAAAGTTTACACGGATGTCAGACAGCAGTGGTTCTATCAGAAGACCCAGTCAGACAGACAGTCTCATGGCCAGTGTGGGAGATCTTGCTGAGGGAGCAAGCCAGCTCTGCAGGACTGTTACACCGAGAGTAATGGGGAAGTGAACAATCTGTTACTTGATCTACAACTTTTCAGGTCCCCCCTCCTGCAGCACCACCCCTCACTTAGCTGTTTTGATCTTATGTCTTCATGTCAGCCCACCAAACTGCTCACCACCCCCACCCCTTTTCCATGGCTGTGTAATCACTGGCTGAAGACATTTGCACTAGGAAGGGACAACTGGCCACTTTTAACTACAGGCAACAGCTTTGCTGCTCCAGGGCATGAACGTGAGAACCAGCTGTAATTTCCAAGTTGCTGCCAAGGATCAAAATCAATTAGCCATTTTGAGGCTAACAAACACTTTGCAATTCCTTCTGTATCTTCTTACAACCTTACAAAGGGGTCATAATCCACTTTGGAAGGACTTTCATCTACTTCACAGGCAGGATGGAAAGGGAGATATCCCTTCTTCCTACATGGAAGAGGCTGTAAAGCCAAAACCTGTGAGGTTATCCTTCCGTGAAAGAAGGAACTGTTCACTGACAGGTCAGATAAGCAGGGCATATCACGAAAACCTCTAGAGCCAGTAGAATTCACCATCACTGTATCCATATGGACCATTTTGACTTGGACTGAGAAAATGGAAGGTTTTTTTAATCAGTCTGAACATAAATCTGAGTGACTCCTTCCTGAGGACGGTTTATTCTGCCAGCCCTAAGCCTCCTTCCCCGCTGACCCCAGCAGCTACACAGTGCAGAGCTCCGTGGCTGTCGGTGGGCAGACCGCTGCTACGCCGTGCCACACGCAGGCACTTTCCCCCCTGCGCAGCACCTGGGAATCTAACACGCCAGGACAAAACAGTTAGTCCTGAACAAGGAGA
Organism: Falco naumanni; assembly: GCF_017639655.2. Lineage (NCBI taxonomy): Eukaryota > Metazoa > Chordata > Aves > Falconiformes > Falconidae > Falco > Falco naumanni. The sequence goes on along the minus strand of NC_054058.1, from coordinate 5,940,853 downwards.
GGGCTGGGCTGCAGGCATTTTCTGCTCTGTTACTGGCTTGTATGGAACCCATCAGGCCATCTCTAAAAAAAAAAAAAACCAAAACCCAAAAACCAAACCCAAAAAGTGTGTGGTCCATCTCAGTTTCACAGACAAGTTTTCCTTACAGCCGTCAGTCTTGCTGGCACGCAGAGAGTCTGTGGGCATGGAAGAGTCCGGGTGCGAGTGGGCACACAAGTAGGTGAGCATGCTCCCGTCCTGACAGGTTATCCACTGCTGGTAAGAAATCAGACATGGCTAAGGCGATGTGTAGGACAAGCGTGCATCCAGAGAGCTTGTGGAAACCCATTTTGTAGCTCAAACACAGATTCCAGCTACGAGGATTACTCATGCATACTGGGAGTGTTAGGGCGTGGGTGTGCGCGTGCGTGTGCATGTGTGTTCATTCCCCCTCCTCTTCTTCATGCTTGGAGATCACCTGGAAGTTAAAACGCTGTTTCTCTATGCAACACCAAAAATACAATGCCTTCTCCTATCTGGCAGTGCCTCCAGCCTTTGCACACACAGACCCAATCCCATTGTTTCCACAGTAGGAAAACGCTCTGTCGGAAGTGCACTAGATGGCAGCGTTCCTTCTGAATCATGGCTGAGCCGCTGCTCCACCATGATCACCTCCCTCAGAAAGCCAGGCCCGAACAGGTGTCGACATTGTCACTCCCAGGGTAGTCTTCCAAATTCTGGGTTTCCAGCCTTTGTGTCTTTGAGATGGAAAAGCGCATCCTGCCTCCTTGAGTCCCCTCTGCTGTCCCCTCTAGGAGAGCCCTCCTCATGTTCAGTTGCTCGCTGTTGCTTCTTGCTGTCGAGCCCTCGGAGCTAGTGCCGAGCCCAGCAGCTAGTTGTGTGTCTGCAGCAGAGGGGTATGGCTCGGCTGTTGCTTAATCTTATTCAGACTGAGTTTAACAGTAAATTTTACAGCAGTTTCCACAGTACAAGCTTTGATCTGTTGTCTCTATCACTCTTCAGCATTTTTTGGAAGAGAAGGTGCTTCTTTGATATATAGACATGAACTTGGAACTTTCAGGTAAGACATATGGCTTTCCAGTATGGAGTCAAGGATATTTTTACTCTGTGAGATGCTGGGGATGCCCAGAATCAGCATACCTTACCAAGGCAAAACTCTATTAAATGCAGTTTGGGAGAGGGTAAATAATTTTAATAGCCTGGTCTCGTATTTGAACTTGCTTTATCCACTCAGAGGGGGATTCCTGTCTGATTCGTTAGCATTGCTCACATCTAGTCAGAAATGGAACTTTAGCCAGTGCTCTTAACTGTGCAGGTCTGCCCCTTCTTGTCCTCAAAGTAAGGCTTCAACTCATTTAGCAGGCGTGCTTTTAGGAGGGAAAGCAGCTCTAAAAGGAACTGCACCCTTCAACTGATGTAGAAGGGATGATGAGGGTTGAAAGCAGCTAAGGAGAGGGAAAGAGCAAAGCAGTGCTCAAACTGTCTTGATTGACTTCTACACCTCGTAAGGCAGGAAAGTTGTAGAAGGCAATCATTTCGGAGGGAAACCTGACGGTGACATTAAACAGATTCCAAATGGCTGAATGACAGAAATCCAGTCACCATAGTCTCTGCTGAAAAGTGGAAGGTAGAACTGATTCCCTGGTAATAAATCCCCGAGAAGCCCCAGCACTGAGCTTGCACCCATGGCTGAACACCACCTCCTGTTCGGTGCAACACCTGCACTCAGCCTGTTCTTGCAGACACTGGAGGAAGACATGGGATGTAAACCCAGCCCTCACACTGTACAATCAGCCTATAAAGACAACACAAGCATTTCCAAGACCTAAGCCAAGTCCCAGCCCCAGTGCCCACCTAAGGAAGAAAACTGAGCTGGCGTAGCCTTCACCCAGGCTCTGGGCTCAGGTTTCAGCCCAGGCATTTATGTAGAAGTAGAGGATATGGAGACATATTTTTTCCCCCTCCAAGTAAACCACCCCAAATTATAGCGTTTTCTGTTTGAACGCATCTACACAGAGCACTTTGGATGCAAACACGCCAAAACTTGTTGGGTACCATACCCTGCCAGCAGCCCTACACGATGCACCAGATGACCTGCCTAGACCACAACACCCAGGAGCTTGGAACCTACATCCCGAGGGTACTCCTCAGGCTTCCTGCAAACCACCATCTCCTGCAGCTGCATGCCATGGTGTCCCTTCGGTGGCCAGAAATACTAGCCCTTGTGGGGTCGTTTCTGGTGGCTAACATCGCTTGCCTCCGTAGCCAAGAGAGGGCAGCATCCTCCCTCAGCTGGGAGCTGCCGGGCCACACATCTCTCTAGGAACCGGCGCGCCTTATCAGATGGCATTTTAGAACAGACATTCATTTTAAGACTTTGTGCATCTGTTTATAGAGATATCCACCGATTCACACCTTGGAGTTGCTGGGGACAGTTTATCACACCTATAAACAAAATCCAAGCCAATTCTGGGTGTGCCATCCCCAGCTGCCCGTGCCTGCCGTTATCCCAGCAAGAAGGCGTGGCAGTCTCCTGGTAGCCAGCATCCCTCCCCAGGTGGTGGCACAGCGGGAGAGGCAACTGCATCCCTATTTCAGAGGGTATAGCTTTACACTACAAGGTGGTGGGGCTGGAGGGGAGGCAGAAGAGAAGAACAAGTGGGCAGATGCTCTACATTTTCGTTACTGGTTTTTATTCATGCATAAGTAATACCCAAACCAGACTTCAGGAAGAGCAGCCAGTAAATGGAAATAGAAGACTCCAGCATTTAGCAACTGCTTGCAGACCAGATGGGGGCCTCTGTTTCCTAGAACACCATCTCCTCCAGTTATCTGCATAATCCACTGAGGTAGGTGCCTGTGGAAGCCCACACTGGTGCTCATACTGTCTGTACATCTGGCAGCCTTCAAGCACTGAACTCCTGATGAGCTCCACGGAGGTGTGGTGCAGCTGGAAAAATCCAGCCTGTGCTGCAGCAAGGGAGAAAATATAGAAAAGCTTTTCCCTGCTCAGGTTCCTCCTGCAACAGGTGAGAAGGCAAGAGAAAATGCAGATAGCTACTGCTGCACAGCTCCCTGGAATAAAGAAGGGGACTGACCACAGAAGGGGTCTCCATCCAGGGAACTAGCACTTGTAAACTTGGGAAAAGGGAATAAGCCCATGCTGGCAGAGATTTGCCAGCAGCATTTCATTTCAGAGCTGCGTTTCAGAGCTCCTGTGGTATGCTTCTTATTGGCCTAATTAACGAGCTTGAAAGACTAGGAGTCACAAGGTTCATATGTAAAACAGATGGTAGACAGGACATCAATAAAGCTCTTTTAGATTATGCTGGAAAAAAGCAGAAGCTTTTGCATGAAATAATTTCAAGCAAATGGCACTTGATTTACAGCCCTAACACGGCACATTATTTATACTGTTGCAAACCTTTAAGAATGCGAGCTTCTCACTGAAGATGAGCTTAACTACAGCAGTAGAGGAGGGTGGGTTGGATCTAGTGCTTAAGAACGTTGCATCACTGTGCAAGAGAAGAAGGTCTTGCTGCCAGCTCTGCTGCTGACCTGACATATACCACTTCACCCCTGCCCTTCTGCCAGCCCGATTTAAAAAAGGGAATACTGCCTTTATATAGCGCTTCGAGATCCTTTTAAGCTATGCATGATTAATTATTCTTACAGACAGAGGAAAATGAAGGATTGTTCATATCCTCCAATTTTGTGAGTACTGCTATATTTAAGTCTGGAAATGCTTTCACCATTTCGATTAGAACAATTTCAATGGAAAGTCAAGCTGAACCACTGTGCACTGAGACACTCAAACACTGCACAGTTCACCAAGTCATCTCTGACTCAGAGCAGTAAACACGGGAGGACTTAGGCACTGAAAATACACAGGTGAGAGCCAACAGAACTGGCATTTATCACACTGTACTGGGGACACTGCCCCCCACTGTCATTAGAAACAGTGTATAGATGGTAAATTTTAGATTAGCAGAGTTTACACCACCATGCCTGTGGCAGTAAAACCTAGACAGCTGGAGGGATCCAAACAGCCGTGAAAATATATTATAGATAGGCACATCCTAGCCACTAGACTGCACGCCTGAAGGCCAAGGACCGGTTTGTACTCGGTCTGCTGGTGCATACCGTCACATCACCACAACCACTCACACTCCCAGCAGTAAACGAGCACTAGGATGCGAGCATGTGCTACACTTCCCATTTTATTTAATGTGACAGGCTTGGCTCTCGGCTTCACTGTCACCGTGACATTGGATGCTGGTTTGAAGCATGAAGAGAAAATCTCTCTGGGACAACTGCAGTCGCTGCGTAACAAACCCAGCGCTCAACTGGAAACCATGAAGTGAGAGTTTAGAAAAAGCTTGGTTTGATCTATTGACCAGACCTATTGAAGAAGTGACTGCTGATTGAAAGGCAGCCAGGAGCATTCAGAGCTTGGTCTCATGAGAAGTTGGGTATGAGCAGAACAGTGCTGTTTCTGCAGCCTGTGCCTGCTGGGGCCACAGAGGATGCTGGATGTGCTTTCTATTCCTGGGGGGAAAAGGCCCCATGTTCAGGTATTTGTCTTTACCTAAAGGCCCAGTCATGGCTGATTTTAGCAGAAAGATAGCCAAGGCACACCACACCCAATAATTAACTTTTGTACTGATTGTGGCAATGGCCAGAGCAGAGGTCATCTGATACGCCTGTCCCCTGTGAAACACTGAGAGAGACGTGAGGATTTGCAGCTCTCAGACTTACTTCAGTGGGAAGCAAAGATGTTTGGTGTGCTGAAAGCAAATAAGATCAGTGGTTTTCCTGTGTTTCTTAAAAGTGCTAAAGGGATCTGGTTCATTCAAGCCACAGGAAGGCACATTAATATCCGATAAGCTTTTGGCAGAGCACAGACCAGCAGTAAAACACTTGCCAGAAGGGTTGAAATGCAGAGACTTGGGACTAGGCAGATCCAGTAATAGGCTGGAGCACCTATAGTGGCAATTAGACAGAAGCACACAGGTCTAAATGCAATTTAATACCCCTAATCTCCTTTCCCATCATACACCCACACCCCCAGTCACCAAGACCGTAGGTCTCCTCCCTCCAGAAGTCCATAGGTCCCTTTAGCCCGGTTTCCCAAAACTGCAATGTTCACAGTGCTACTTGTACAAAGCTATGGGCAAAATAAACCCCTCCAAAGTCAAGTCCATCCCACTGCCTTTTCCACAGAGGGGATGACGAACAAGACCACCACACAACTGAATCCCTATATAGGTGACATGAACTTGCACATCATGGAGCAAGTTTAGCTTTATTTCTCTGCGTGCCTGATGGAGCACCTCTGTGCTGAGCTCCTGACTGGAGCTGAAGAGGTGGGTATGTACCCTTAGAACCTGCGTTCCCCCAGGTCATGCACAACTACCGTGACCACAGGGCTGTTCTGCAGAGAATCCCCTTTGGATGCATTAAAGGAGAGGAATTATCACTTGCTTACTCCTTTGACAGGCGCAGCAACACACACCTGTGATCAGCAGAGGATCTGACAGCAGTGCACATGTGAGATGGGTCCTGCCCTCTGCCACAACTGATTTGTCTTCAGTAATAACAGAGGGGCTGTCTTCTGTGGGGCCACGGGGGAATTGTTTGCCTCTTTTAAAGCCTCTGCCTCCCCTGATGTCTTTTTGTTTCCTGTCCAGAGACGAAGCAGCCCAGCCCTGAAGCCAAGACACCTGCAGAAGGTACCTTCTCAGCACTGAGGCAGCAGCAAGCTGGGGCCTCCACCACGTGGCATCCCTGCTGTTATCCCCGTAGAGTTAAATCCCACTCTTGGAGCAGAGAGTTCTAGACAAGCAGATGGGCCTCGCTATGTGTAATGACTGCGTGGGCAGGGGTGAGGACTTGCTCACCCCCGTGCTTCCCATTTCCCTAGCTTTTGGCAGTTGCCTGCTGACCCCAAGATGTGCTCTGGTTCAGTGAGCGGGTTTCTGTAGGTCTTTATGTGCCATTTATCTCCCCTCAGACACTGCACAGGGAGCCCAAACCTAAGCCAGGAGCCTGGGCTCTACTCGGAGGGCCAGGATAGCGGGGCGCCGCAGCACCCACGTCCCTACGGGATCCCGCTCTGCGCAGCGGGGAGCCACGCGGTCTGGTGACTAAAGCACAGATCTGGGCATCAGTTTCTACCGCCAATTCCAATATTGACATCTTGTGTTATTAGCTAATACTTGCAGACAAAAAGGACATCAATGGTTTATTGCTTAAGCACGCTCAGCAGAGAGGGCTATTCTCCCAGGGAGTACTCCCAGCATCCGACACACCAGCCCAAGGCAGCTCCCCGTTTAGTAACATTTCCTTATATACGTTTCCTTACGTTTGCTTTCACTGGCTCACCTTTCATTATAATTACGCAAGTCTGCATAAAAATAGGATCTGTTTTTTATGGAAGTTCCTCAGTTGCAAGTAGCAACGCCCCTTCTATCCTCCAGAAGATAGTAAATAATTGTTGTTTATATGGTGGCATCTTCCCCCACTCCAAAGTTCTCAATGAAGTAGAGGAGGACGTGTTGCTTACAGCACAGATACTTCTGAAGCAGAACCCACTTACTCAACAGTGCTTAAAATCTAAAGCTTCAGATAAAAGCTGACAAATAACCTCATTTGGGGTTGAAGTGGAAGGGAAAGTGCAGCTAGACATCCGATGTGGTAGTGCCAGTGCTTTGTAAGTGCTACAGGAATCACAGTGACTATAAACGGTCAGAAACCCCATTTCGGGTTTCATGCAAGAGATCACACTGTCAGCACCAGCAGTTTATTTAAAACTAGGAGGAGGTGTATGTGGGAGGCCACGGATGTATTTTAAAAGGTAAATTACAAACATTAATATTAGGAGATATATTTTTGTTTCTATTCTGCTGAACAGGAGGTTATTAATTTTGTACTGAAGAAAGACTCATACATTCCATTGCAAGCAGATTGATATTTCGCTGGGACACAGGAAGCAGAAAATAGAATCAGCTAGGAAAGGAAACCTAAGCTAGATGTGTTTCTTGTTTAATCAAGAATTGATTCATCCCCTGCCCCCACTCCTGATAAAAACCCCCACGATGTATACATGTGTGCCAGCACCAGCATTATAGGTGGGAAAAGGTGAAGAATTCAGATCTTGCTAGGCAGGTATCATGTGAATATTCACTTGCTAGATACTACAGACATTAGCCAAACATTTCCAGTGCTGAAATCCCAAAGTAGAGTTAAAAAAAAAAAAACACCCAAAATCTCAGCAGAGCAAGCAATATCCACAAAGCGGGACTTTCCACATCTCAACTTGCTACTCAAAGTCCTACAGATGTTTCTTGCTACCCTTGCACATACCTTAGTTGCACAGGCTACCTGGACGGCACCAGCCCTCTGCTGCTCGGCACAGACACTCAGCCACAGCGAGCTGCTCAATGCCTCTTAAACCCAGGCCCTTGACTGGGACTGGAAGTGATCAAGGAGACGAGCTGCCTCCTGGGTGAGCCCTGACCTGGCAGGTGTGTCTGGATCCCACAGAGCTAACACGACACAGCTGCATGACGTGGTGCCATTGCTGCCGTCGGTGAATGTACCCAATGCTTCAGATACTCACTGTGGTGTGAGGCACCCAGATTCCCCTCTCGGGTGGGGAAGGCTGCAGAGGCTACTCTGTGTTTAAGCATTTAGTAGAAGCCCCCTTTCCCTCCTTCTGCTTTGGCGCTAAAGCCCAGTAAAAGCCCTTTAATCACAGCATTTCCTATTAGTTCCTTTGGGCGGTTTCCCGCAGCATTTCCTGTTAGTTCCTTTGGTGGTTTCCCGTCAGGCTGTGGTTTCCTAATTGGTGAAGCTGCCCGGAGTGGAGGCTGGAAGCCCTCCCTCCACTCCACCAGTGCCAAGACAAGCGGCCGTACACCCACCTTCTGTGTTTTGCTAAGTTGATTTTCAACTGTGTCAGCCCTGTGGTCCAGCTTCCTTGTGCCCCATGAACGCATGTGACAGAACAAGGGATGGAAGCTGGGGGGGAAAAGACGGCTGAGGGTGCCCCTTTTGTCAGCAGCCTGCTTTTGCAGCAGCTAAACCCGATTACGGTGCTACAGCGCTGCTGTGATGCCTTTTCTGAAGGGCATCTGGTGCAGGGTCTGGAGGCACCTTCTCAATCGAGAGTCTGAACGCTCTCCGCATCTAGCTCAGTTCTTTCAAACAAATTGGTCTTGAAGTCTCATTGTAAATGTGCCCTAAACAGCGAATAAATTTATTGTGCAAGGAGGAGAATAATTCATAAGTGAGAGAAATACGAACTGATCTTGTTGACCAATTAAGTTAGTGGGAAGTGGCAGTTTCAACAGTCTGATGATGCTTCAGAGTTCGGAGGCCAGGAAAGCATGGTAAGAGTTGCAGTATGTGATGTACATCTAAGACACTTATTAAAAATAAAGGGAAGAAAGAGTCTGAAGTTTCCTACTATAAACCCACCAGCGCTTACATTTAACTGCTGAAATCCAGCTCTGCCCAGCTCTGCCATAAAGCAGCATTGCTTGGGATGTTGGGCAGTTTCCTAGAGTAAGAAATCCAAAGCCAAATGTTTCTCCCCAAAAAGCACCATAATTTTCTGCTTCCCCAGCACAGGACCCAGATGGGACCAAGACAACAATCTTCCTGCATTGCTTCTGGTACATGTCATTAATTTAACACAAGGGATGTTGTTGATTGACACCAGTTTCTCAGCCTTCCAGTGTCATTAGCGATATGGAATCTGCTGTGGAGCCTGGTACAATGCCTTGTTTGCCGTAGCTGTGCTGCATAAAAAGAGAAAGTCCAGCCACCACAGTTACAGGCATGCATGAAATGTTTGTTCTTTAGCATGACTCATAACGCAGAGCTTGTGTTCACATGTGCCTGAGCTTTCACAGCAAAGCTATGTCTACATTACGAAGCAACATTTGTTCAGCATAGCGGATTTTCCACAGCAGAGAAATGAACATTCTTTCGTGTTCCCTGCTTTGCTGATGATCCCTCCTGCTTTCAAGGAGCTAGGACATCCATGTATTTCAAATACAGAAGTCATCCACCATCAATGTGGTAAAAGAAGAAATCTGGGACCTTCTTCCTGTGGGGCTGGTCCGAGGCAGTGACTGAAAAATGGAAAAAAAAACCCCACACCACCTCTTCTCTGGCTTAGGATGTAGAAGCAGATGACAAACATGGCATGAAAGAAAGTTTGTTCCACCAATGGCTAACGAACCTCCCCTGGTTCCTGGGACTGAACCTCTGGTACCCATACCTGCTCCTGGTACCCTGGCTGGCTGTCGCCCACCCACTCCGCACCCTGCGCAGCTTCCAGCAGCAGCCTTACCGGGTCCGTCCGTCAGACTCCACTGCTCCCTGCCTCCTGTCTGCCTCCCAAAGCTACATAAATGGATTGCTATCGTTCGGTGCTGATGCTCTCTCTGCTAATGTTTGTTTCATGCATGCTAATGAGAAGACCAGTAAGAACAGATTTATGTTTGGCTCAGCCCAGAGGTAACACGCATGAAAACGCTGACACAAATGCTTGAATAAAAGGGATTTGAAAATCAACATCCCCTACTGTTACCAGCTACAGTGTAATCCTTTTCCAGGCCTGTTGGGAAATGTCCTCGGAGAAGCTCTGACATCAGTGCAGCTGCTTCTCTCCTCAGTGGTTCAAGCTTGCTTTCACATTTTTGACCGAGGCAAAAAGAAATGGCAGGGACTGTGCACGTGAGAGAGATTATCTTCATTTCTTAAACTTAGTTTTGGAGATAATGTTGTTTATATTTCTGAGAATTAAATGGGAAACCGAAGCGGATAAAGGGTGGCAGCTAAGTAGCTAACTCCTAGGCACTTCTTTTGCCTTCTTGCATGCTAAAGGCCTCGCAGCTCAGCCTTTTGTCTGATCTGCTGTGGTTTCTCATATGGTCACATCTCGGCTCTCTTGCAGTCAAGTCTTTCAGCCTGTCAGGCAATGTGCAGAAATGCAGCGGGAGGATGTGAGGATACACATGATAGTAACTCCTTTTTCTCACCGTGTGTGTTTTTATTCCCACAAGGTATCTCTTCGCTGCAGCTAGCATGAGATGCGGCTCCAGTCTTCCTCTTTGAGCAAAGAAGGAATACCTAGGAATGTCGATGCTGGCCGTCTGCTGAGGAAGGCAGCGCAGCTCCCTGGGAGTCTGAGTGACTCCGCATTTGCGCTCCCTCGGAGACCGAATGGCATCCCATGGGATTAGATGAGTACTGACAGAAGGCATTTAAAAACATGAAGAAGGCTGCCAAAGCCCAAGTCCAGGACTGCAGTCCTTTGTCTCGATCCGTGCAACTTGCACGTTGGGTGGGGTGAAGCAGGGAGCCCTGGGAGCTTTAGTATCTCCAGATAAATGCCATCCCAATAACCCATCCCTACCATGTAGATTCTTGGAGGCCCTGTGTACTGTAGTCCTTTTGCATTTGTCCTTGCTAACAATATCACTTAGACTGGACTATAAACAGGCAAATCTTTCCTAAAATGCTGAGGGTAAAATAAATGAGCTGTCTAGGCTTCCCCCACAATGAACCTAAGAGATGGAAGAGCCCCCCATGCTAACTAATGCACCCTGTTTCTCCTGGGATGGAGTGAATTACTTTCACAACATGCTTTATTCATTCTGTTGAATATAGTAGGGACCTAGGGGGTAACTTCGATCTGTCTTGCTTTCAGATCGCATCCCCTCCAGGTGGGAGTGGTGTGAGCGTTGTAAGAAGCGCTGTATCTCCGTTGGAGAGACGGCCAGCGGGAGCCTGGATGCTTGGAAGATCTCAGCCCACCAAGAAGGCAGATTCATTCCATTGCCCCACTGAAAATCCCACTAACTGTACACGCAGCAAGTATGTTTTGGACACTGAAAAGCAAGTGTTAGGTAATAACTCTTCGCAGATTACTTAAAATTTGTGAGTGGTTATAAATAATGAATAGGTACACTTCAGCTTTTAAAGCTAGCTATGTACTCTGAAATTTAAAGCTTCCATTCAGCAAAAGTGTTTATTTAGTTTCGGAGAACTGCACTCTTTTTCTTTTTTTTTTCTTTTTCTTTTTTTTAGCTAACAGATAACCTATTAAAAGAATGAATTACTATTTTAGGAGCTGTAACAGCTCTACAGTAAATAGAAACCTGTACCCAATTTCTTTTTGGTTGTCTATCACTGCGTGTGACATTGCTGATCGATCCTGTCTCTCTTGCCAACGTGAGGGTAAGGAGGCATTTGTGTCCATAGAGATGGCCTCTCCTGTCCATCCAATCACATATGATTCAGATGACCTTGGAAAAGTCACCTGAAAAACAAATAAATTACTTATTGCATGTCATCGTAGATCTAGAGCTCCAATCTATAAGGCACCTCTGGAGATGCTGACTACTAGCATTTCAATGAAAATTGAGGGTACTCAAAATTAGTTAAAACTTTATAGATTTGACCTTGTGGGATTTGATCGAAAGCCCATTAAAGCCCAATAGAAAGACTGACCATCTTCAGCGGGCTCTTGATCGGTTTGCTAGAGAGGAACCCACAGGTACAAGTCAAAGTAACCATGCTGAAGAAAGGACCTCAGCAGACCCTTGATGCTGTCAGCATCCTGTACGGTGATTTCTCTACATGGCAGTGTGGAAAAAAAAGACGTGAAAAGGAACCACCTGTCCCCACCACGTCTCTTGCCTGCGTGACCTTTTTCTGCAGGTCTTTAGGTATTGCACTTCATACCAGTATTTGTCTTTATCTAATGCTTCTGTACCCATCACCAATGCATGGGGATTTGATATGATGCAGTACTTACTCCTGGTGCAAGCCCAGGCTGCATTATCTCTTCCTGGGATCAACAGGAGTCAAGCGCTACCCAGGTTGTGCCTAGTGAACCAGAGCTGGAGATCAACACCCACACACTGAGAAAAAATGAGGATGTGTTTATATACATTGTTAGCATTTTCTGAGGTAAATATTGATTCACTCCACTAAGTTGACAATTAGGGTTATTTTCTTTTCTGGTGCAGCTTTTTTTTCCTGGTTGTTTGGCTTTTTTTTTTTTTTTTTTTTTTTTTAAGGAACTTTCAGTGTTCTCTGATTTGCAAAAGAATTGCTAAAGTAAATATGAATTAATGAAGGCCTCCCTAACTAGATGTAATTTTCACTCCCTGTCTGGCTTACTTTGCACAATAAAGGACGTGGCAGAAGTCATGAAGGATTTTGTCAGACCTGTAAATAATGTTGTTACATAATCGTCTCCCTCCCTCTGTCTCCATTGGTGTCCTTAAACAGAGGGATCAGCACCACTTACATAACCCATTCCCATTTTCCTCTTCCTTCTGGCTGGAGTCTTGGGACGGAGCCTGCTCCCCATACCTTCAGCAAGCTTCCTTCTTGCTTCTCTATCCCTGGCAATGTCCCGGCAGCAGCTAACCCTCCCCTTGGGACCTGCTGCCAGCTACAGCCCGGTGGGAGCCAGGCTTTGGGATGTGTTTGTGGGTGGCGAGGGAAGCAGGGGCTGTCCCTGCTTGGTATCTCTTCCTGGACCTGGTCAGAGACAGGTCATCCACCCAACCCCACCTGGAGCCTGCATCTTGCCTGGCTAGGGCACCATTGCCATGCTAGTTCAGGATGGGTGCTGTGCCTCCTTGGGCTGACCTTGAAATCCATGGAAGTGGTGGGTTTGACCCAGCTTGTACGGTAAAGCTCTTATGGTAAAACCCAGACTTTATGGCCACTATCCTTACAGTAAAGATCAGGGCTGCCCTGGATGTTGAGAGCCCAGGATGTCCCGTGTTGGCCACTCTTTCCTCACAGCAACACCATGCACAGCCATTTTCTTCCAGATCCTTTTTGACATTAAGCTGCTTCTCCCCACTCTGCTGAGGAAGAGAGCCAGGGGAGGAGATGCCTTGATTTGGAGGATTTGATGCTAACAGCTTTGGTGAACTCTGTTGCGTGTCTTCACTCCAGGCATGGGGGTCCATGGCTGTTGGGTGGGCTCTGCAGCATCCCTGATCCAGCCCCAAGGAGCCAGGCAGGATTCATGAAGCTCCTGCTGCTCCACTTGGTCCTGGATCAGGGTCTGCAAGGGATCCTCCAGCCTCTGCTCCTCTCTTCTGTCACTGCTCCAAAAGGGCAGTCAGATGTCTAAAGGGACTATGTCCACAGGATATTACAAGCCATTCACACTGGCTCTGATAGAAGCAGAGTATTGTAGTAAAATGATCCTCTACGGTCTCAACAGTATAAAAAAAAAAATAATCTTCTGGGGAGAGTATTTTGACAAATACCTCATTAAAAACCCCAGAATCTCACACTGCACCAGTTTATGTAAATCCCAAGGACAAAGGAATGTTTAACTTTTCACGTACCATAAATAAACCTGTTAAACTAATACATCTCCAAGGAATAATAAAATAAGTAAATACAGTAAATACATTAGTTCTGCTCCACTTTTATGTGAGAGGTGCTTTCCTTTGTCTGCCAGACAGGCATGTCTTTCTGGAGGGGAAAAAAGGGAAGTTGTTATTGATGAAAGGCGGCAGCCTGTTTGAATCTTGGGAAGCAAAGTCACGGCCTTCAATCGAAGGAGTGGCCAGAGCAGGCAGAACACATGGGAGGTAATGGAAAAAAAAAAATCAAAGGGAAAGGAGGGAAGTCTACTGGCCAGAAAGGAGCATGAGGTGGACACCAAATACAGCTTCGGGAATGGCATTTGTTGTTGTTTAGAAGGATTTACAAAGTTAGCGTACACTGCCTCTCTTCTCAGCAAATAGGGAAGAAGACTTGGACCTTGTAGTTTTAAGATCTCTCTTTTCTCCATTTCTGGTTATAGCCATCTTTGTCCCCACAGAAGAAGGTTTTGAGACCTGAGTCACAAAATGAAAGGACATGGAGCACAGAACATTTTATACTGACCTGCTGCAGGTAAATAAGAGAGAAAGGGTGTTGGGTGGCCTTCACTGCCGACAGCCAGTGGCGAGAGCTCTGATGGGCAGACTCAAACCCTGGGCACCATTTCGGCCAAATTCAGGTCAGGATGTCTCCAATTCTGGCTGTGTCAAGTTGGGGCAGACCTCCAGCATGCAGGCAGGACCTCTGCAGACAGAGGATGTGAGGGGTTTGTGAGACAAAAGCCTGAAAGAAAGACCTTTACCTTTGATAGCTCTTAGCCTCACAGACTGATTTCCCCATTCTCAACCTCACAAGTAAACACGATAGTTATGAGTTATGCTGAGACCTTCGGAAGAGATGGAGGAGTGTGGGTGTCACAGCACTCTCCAAACTATCAAGCTGCAACAAGGCCTTTTACCACCTCATACCAGCAACCTCTTCATACAGTCCCTCTGCTGCCTTCTCCCCATCCCACCTCATCCAGGGCATGTGTTGTCTCTCCTCTTGCTTCTTCCTCCCTCTGCTGCTCCCTCTTCATCGGCTCTCAACCAATTAACAGAAGCAGCCACAGCTGCACCTTATCTACATCGGCCAACCCACCGCCCCTGAAGCCAGCCCACAGCTGTATGTTATCAATGTTAATTAACTGCCTTCATTCCTCTACAAGTGGGTACCTGCTAGTTTCCATGTTGGACAACAAGCACAATAAAGGGACTGAGCGTGAAATCTGTGAGCAGCCTGGATGCAAACCAAAACCTTTCTATCCTGTGCTAAAGGACAAGCTTGGGACACCCACAGAAACCTAATCGTGCCCCCACCAGTGTAAATCCCCAAGTCCCCAAAACACAGGTACTGTAGCGTACAGCGAGCTTCTACAGTACGTGCTGTCACTGCGCCTTCACGGTGACACATAGGCTGGGTGTGAGGAGGGTGCTGTGCTCCCAGCAGTACCCTTTGGGAAGGACCACCATCCCTTAGAGGTTTAGTTCAGGAGGTTTTACAGAACAGCCGTTCTGCTCACAACAATATAAATCCCTATGCCCTTACAACAAACTTAAGAACTATTTTAAGACCAAAGGTTTACTAAAATGTTCCACGGAAAAGGACACAGGGAGATGGGTCACCACCATTAATATGCTAGGTTGCTGGTACAGCAGTACTTTTTTTTTTTTTTTTTTTTTTTTTGGGGGGGGGGGGGGAGGGGGAAGGGATGGGAGAAGACCCAAATAACCAGAAAACCAAAACAAGAACACTAAAAGAAAACTTGTAGGGAAAAAGGACACCACCCCCCACCACCCACCCACCCCCCGAGTGGTTCTAGCCAGTCTGACCAGTGGAAGACATCCCTGTTCCTGAATCCAGGGACCAGTTTAACCTTGAGCGCGTGTGGAAAACATGCCAGCCAGGTAACAGAAAATTCAATGCCAGTAGGGATGCCAGCATGCCCTGCCTGCATTGAGTCACTAGTTACAGGCAGCATTAATTCTTCTCTCACCCTGCAGACAATTAAGATATGAGAAGTGGGGGGTGAATTTCTATATTTGGCCCAGACGGGCCACCAGAGGAAGACAGACACATGAAATTAATACAATGCAAATATGATGCAAACACTATTGATCTGGTGTCCTTTCAGCCCCTTGAAAGTACCAAAACGTGAGACACCCAAGGGTTTTATCACAGGCTGGCTTTCCTAGCTGCAGGGATTCTTCTATCGAGCTGTGGATTTCTTTCCATATGCTTCTAGGTCTTGGTTTCTCCCATGGAGCTGTTTCTAAAGTTGCTCCAACTAAAGCATGTGCTTTTCCGTGATATGGATGCTTATCTTCTTCCTTTCCAGCAAGAAGAAGGAACCTTTTTTTTTCTTTCTTTTTTTTCCCTAAAGGCTTATGGAGGTGGAAAGTGATCTCTGCAAGGGCTTGCTCTGTGCTACTCAGTTATGTCTCTTTGTATATATAAGCCATATCTTAAGTGATACTTTGGCTTTCCCTGTGCCACCTTGCATTGCACCACGTAGCCGTTCCCTTCAGCTTGTTTCTGTGAACGTGAGGGGTGCCCCTTACTGCCTTCTCTTTAAAATGCTCTTCTGAAAACGGTGTGCTCAGCTCTGTCAGGGTCTTTTCTCACATGTTGCTCAGTGCAGGAAAAGGTGGTGGAGGGGAAGTGGCAGCTGCTGGTCTCCATGTAGTAGCCTCATACGTGACATACATGTTGCTCCACTCAGTAGAAAGCACTAATCTTGCCACTTAAGTACTTTTTTCCTACCATCTTTAGAACACTTATTTTTCACCCACCCTGAAATATGTCATCCCTGGTAAATCTAGGAACACTCAGCTTTGCTTTCTATGCTCTCTTTTCTCTCTGTGCTCTTTGAACAAGCTCGTTCATTCCTGGTTCTTTGAAGAGGGAGCAGGTGCAGTCCTGCTATCCACCTGAGCCATGGGGCTACTATCCAAAGGTGTTAATCCAAAGAAGACAGGCTACAGCATCAGAAATCACTCGTCAGAGGCCAGACTCTATCTTCAGCAAGCCAGAGCTTTAGGTTTCTTGGAGCCATTGATCAGTGTAAGTGCAGGTCAATAGAGGCTTTTGTGTCGGCATTTAAATGTTAATCAATCACATTTTATTAGAAGTTTCTAGGGATGGGGTGGGTGGGTGTCCATGTGTGTGTGTAGCAGGTGGGCAGGAAATTCCGGCAATGCCAGGTAAGGCAGCGAGGGGGGCTGCCTGGCTGCTGCACGGTGCAACTTCAGTGCCACGGCAAAGCGAAATGGTCCTTTCCAGACTTACGCAGAACAGAGACAACAGAGCCCTAGGGACAGCTGGGAAGCAATGGCTAGTCGTGTATTTGAGCTCTGTGGTTGGGTGCTGAGTACCCCCATGGCTGGGAGCAGGAGAGTCAAAGTAGGAGGACACACATGGGGTATGCAAGTGGTAGGCTATGAAGCGCAAGTCAGCACACAGTGAGGTGGCTGCAGTCATCCAGACTTGCAGTGGTAGCCTCCATCTATCCCAGGGGCCATGGATGACATCAAGTGACTCAGTTTTAAAGTAAAGAAATGAGTGGGATGCTTGCCAGCAAGCCCCCGTAATCCTGGACTGCAAGCACAGATGGAAGGGCAGCTCAGGTCCATGCTGCTTATCAGCCAAGTGTGAACAAGAAGTCCCAGGCTGTGTGGGAGGGCTTTTGGGAGCCCCTCAGTGTCTCACAGGGTCAGCTAAGTATATATGTGGCCCATGCTTTTCCATCCCAGCACTGGAAGAAGGCAGTACCTGGAATGGTTCTTTATGGCTTCATATCTCTTCACTGTGATACAGCCTGTATAGCTCAGAAGTGTGATAAAAGCTGATCCAGAGCTCAAGTGTCTGGAAGAGGTTGGAAACCAGAACTACAGAGGGTTATTGTCCCGACTGCCATATCCCCTGCTGCTCATGGAGAGTGCCTGACCACTTCTCCACGGTGTTTGGGGGCAGCTGGGTAAAGGGGGCTCTAAGACCCATCTGCTAAGGTGCGATCAGTATCAAACTGGAGGGATGGGGCAGATTTTGTAGTTCCCAAATGGCTCTGCTGATCAATGCTGGAGCGAAAGTTGAAGCAGAAATAGATGGATCAAAGCAGCATTTGCAAGGGGCAGAAAGCCGTGGAAGCAGGTACCTGATAGCATGACAAAGTGGTGGGAAGAAGACACACATCCAGCAGAGGCAGAGAAGGCGGCAGAGCATAAATCCAGGGGCTCAGTGAGGGACTGGCAAATTGCAGAAAAACTCTGGAGTATATATAAAATGGGTCTTTATTGGGGCTTACCGTGACATCTGCAACAACAAATGGCTGAGCCAGAGATAAAAGTCCCTAGAAAGAAGAGTATGCATCCTTCCCTCTATATAGATGTAAAAGCCCTCTTGGAAACCTGTGCTGAACTCTTTTTGTTTTATCCCTCTTATAATAGAAAAGGGAAAATTATCACCGGGAAAGGCCGAGGCATTATTTCAGTATCACATTGCCCGAAGAAAACGAGAGTGAAATATAACTGTGAATGTCATTTTATTGTCTTATGCAAGCAGTCAGACACATGCTTATGATTATTTTAATTGTAAAAGGATGGCTGCCTCTCTACTGTTAAGGAGAAAGGAAATTTCTTTTTCTGCTGGTTGTTTGCAAGTCTGGGTTCATGTCAGTAAAGTCCACGGCACTTCCAAAAATTAGGTGATATGTGCTGTGCTGGGCAGCTGGCTTTGCCCAACGCGTTCCCTAAGAGCTGCCGTGACAGCTGTGGCTGGAGAGGACACTCATGATCCCAGGACACCTCTCAAAGGGGCCATAGCTGCCACCACAAAAGGCTCACCTCTCAGATCTGGCTTCTCCTGGAGATCAACCCGAAGCTTGCAACTGTCAGAGCGCAGTACAGGGATCATGTCTGATGGAAAACATCTTCCTAGTTAGGGAAAGCCATCACGCCTTCATTTGTCATATTCTTCAGATAATTCTAGCTGTCTGCTGTAGAGGCATGTGCTGGATAAGTACAGTATCTATGCACACAGAGAGCTTGCTTCTGACAGCTTGCAGTCAAACCATCTCTTCGATCTTTGGTAATATCTGCAAGGAGCTCTGGATACTACAGTGATGGGTATTTTAGGTGTAACCATCAAAGAAGACGACCAAATGACAGGATAATAAGGGCGAACTGTACCTTCTCGGTGACATTCAGAATACTGTGCAGCTTGTCCTGTGTGCTATTTCAGTGGTCGCTGGGACCCAGAAACCTCCGAGATTTCCTGAGCTTTTGGTCAGTCCGTAGCCCTGCTTTGAGCCACAAAGGCGGTCAAATGCAATTATTAGCATTGAATGTCCCTAAAGTATACAGGCTCACTTGAACCTGAAACTCAGAGAGAAACTTGGAGATGGAGAACTTTGCAAAACAAACAGATGTAAAACATCTGCACATCCTTTTGACTGAATTCAAGAATGGTTTTGGCTCTCAAGTACAGTGCTGGAAATCATATTGCTCCATTCTTTTCCAGTTTTCTGCCTCTGCTAATCTTACCTTATCTTGGGGAAGATGTTGATTATTTCTATGCTTTTAGTTTCTTAAAATGTAAATTAAAAGAATAGTTACCCACTTTGTGATGGGGTCCCAACTCTTTATCCATTGATGTTTTTGAAGCCCTTTGGGATCCCGCATAGCAGGCATTAGAGAATGCCACTGTGATTGTTTATACGCAGGTGAGAGAGTATGTTTTAGCTGAGGTGGGAGGTGTAGGTGGAATAAGGTCAGATGCAGATGAAATGACTCAGACCTTTAGAATTGAAAAGTCATTAGTCTGTCTATCTGAAGACCTGATGTAAACTGGTGAATGTTTTGCCTGGGTTCTCATAAAGACCATCTCTCTCACAAAGGGAAGATGCAATGACCTGCTCTAAAAAGGTGTTCCCAGTAGGCTGAAGCACTCAAAGCCTATGATGCCATCAAGACATCAGTGTGTCCTGGGTGGGTAGCTGGATTTCATGAATCTGTGCTGATTTACGGGCATGCTCTCCATCGCAGCATTTGAATCCTGCACACCAAAGAGCAGATGTAAGCAATGCAGGGATCTAACACAGAACAGCTTGGGTGACATCAGAGTGACTGTGTGCTTCTGATGGGAAATGGTAGTATCAGGGCAGAGCAGGTGTGAGTCATCTCCCAGGAGAGACAGGCAGAAAAAGGGAGATGGGGAGGGGAGGAGGAAAGCAAGGAACAGATTAGCTCATACAGATATACTCCCCTTGCCTGGCTTCCCCTCCCTTTGTGTATCCCCCTCTCCCTCCACAACACGCATACATAAGCGTGGAGATTTGACTGTTACGGCTCGATTCCAACACCCTGTCAGACAGATCATTTGCTGCTTTGTTTTCTTCCCTTGCTCATCTCTGCCCCAAATTCAAGATCATTTAATATGTGGCTAGATACAACTTGAGCAGTTCTTCAATATGCATTTACTTTCTGCTGTGCATTAGTTCAGCTCAATATTTCCCGTGGCAGGGACTCAAATAAAAGTGGGATGGGGATCTAGACAGCACTGGCTGCAGAGCGATTGCTGTATTTCTTGTATGATCAGCTTTCACCATATCCCCAGCGTGTTCCAAGTGCCTTGCTGTAATGACTTAAATATAAAAGGTCATGATCGGGGCAGGAGGTGCTTTGAGTTTGTTAGCCGGGTAAGACAGATGCGCAGTATATGAGGTGAATGGGTGGGAGGGAGAATCTATCTGTTCTCAACACAGGGGAAAGGACACTCCAGCGCAAAACAACTCCTGTTGCAAACGTTCCTCACCACCGCTCAGCCCGCAAAAAGCCAGACCTGCTCTCTCTAGCTGGCAATGAAACCCCGCTTCCAAATGAAAGCATGGTTGCACTCCCCATCCCCACAAATCGTTCTGAGGCTGTAGCACCGGTACTTAGGGCGATGGAGCAAATAATAAACTCTCCAGAAAAGGAACGGTACTCACAATATTTCTTAGATTAAAAGTGAAACCAGCAGAAGAGTTCCTGGGAGGAACAGATTAATAACAAACCAGACAGCCACAGATCCCCGCAGAGACCCTGCGCTACCAAATGGCCTCACCCCTGCGTGGCGTGCCAGATTCTGCCAGATTGTTACCAAATACAGCATCAGAGAACTTCACGCTGTGTTTGGAGGTGATGCCTCTGTGATGCCTCTGCACCTAGAGTGACGATGGGGAAAAGAAGTAGGGCGACACTTTCTCATTCGAGTCCCAAAAGGCCAGGGAAGGGAGGTGATTGTTTCTTTTCATAATGAGGAGACACACAAGACGTTCTGTTAAAGACAATAACGGGAAAGCGCCTAATGGGAAAGAAAGGGGCACTGCAGAGTAACCAGTAGCACAGAGTATTAATGAATATATAGGAGGGGTCAAACTCTAAACATGTTGGAAAACATTAGTCAGGGCAGATGCTTGTGCTATTGTACATACCTATAACAAAGCCCAGAGGTTTTGCTCCTGCTGTACCTTGACAATGTTTTTCTCATCGGTAATGCTAGTAGAAGCTTTATATTGAAGTGTGGGTTTGTGTGTATGCATGGTAGGGAGTTAATAAGTTAATAAGTCAGATGAGAAAGCCTGGGGAAATTTCACCGTTCTCCACATTCCTGAGAGAGCCCCTTTTTTCTGCGAGCATTGAACCTATTCCTTTCACACCATCTGAAATTATGGGGTGAAGTAACTAAGACCAAAATAAGGAGAATCAGACCACCGAGAGTCTCATAACGCCAAAGGTTTAGTGTTCAATCACAGAGGGAGGTGACTCATATCTGTAAGCACTCTGAAATCCTCCTGCATGGTGACACAGCCCCATTGTCCTGCTGCTCAGTGTCTGTGTTCCAGTTGTCACAGCAAATGAAAGGACAATAGCTATTGTTATGTTGCAGCTGTATATTGTGACTGATTCATAGTTTCCCTTTCGGGGAGGAACACAAGCTGGTCTTGCATGTTTTCAGGCATTTGCAACACACGTATGTAGTTGTCACATATCTGAAGATGGTGAATATTAGACCCTACTTGCTGCTAATAATCCTAATATTCATTAGTGAATAGCTGATACAAGCTGTTGTAGAAGTGGCATGAACGTTTCAAGGTATGAGGCAAGGTTTTTAGGCTGGAAAGTCTTTTATTAGATGAAATGACACATTTGGAGAGAAAAAACCCACAACAGAAAAGCCTTTGGGAATCTAAGACCTTCTCCAGGCTGAGTGCTTTCCAGCAGAACCT
Source organism: Falco naumanni (assembly GCF_017639655.2). Classification (NCBI taxonomy): domain Eukaryota; kingdom Metazoa; phylum Chordata; class Aves; order Falconiformes; family Falconidae; genus Falco; species Falco naumanni. The sequence goes on along the minus strand of NC_054058.1, from coordinate 5,919,171 downwards.
GAAAAAACAACTTTGTCGCCAAATGGAAATTCTGGTTTTATAACAAGTTTGCATTTGTAGTTAAAAAAAAAAAAAAATCTTTCGTGGTTTTTCTTTGAACTGAAGCCCAAATATTTCAAAACAAACATGACATCTGTCTGTCTGTCAATAGATTTTTTTTTGGGGGGGCGGAGAAAACAATCCTTTCTAAATGAAATCCAGTCCAGCATAACATTGGAGAATGTGCTCTCTTTCTCTTTCTCTCATTTACATAAATATATGTTTTATTAACTCAGTACAGGAACAATTCATTGTGTAAGACACAAACAGCTGAGAAATAAACAAGCTGGATCCTTTACTGCTGTAAGTCAGCAGACCCATGTGAGTTCAGTGGGTCTCCATCAGGTTACATCATGTTGAGGTCTAACCCAGAGACACAGGCAGGAACACAGCCCAGATCCAGACTGATTCTCCACTGTTTTTCCTCGGCTATTGACTGACAGACGGCAGAAAGTAAGAGGGAGTCAGCCCAGACACAGAAGCAGTGCATTTGAGACAATCCTTTTCATTAAGCTGCTAATAAACAAGGATGCAAATGATGGGTAGGTGCTTGGGGTGCAAGGCGTACGGCCGTAGATGCTGCTTCCCTGACTTCGTCCCGTATTGTTTGTGCCTGCTGGGTTGGCAGCCACATGGTTGCCTTTCAATAATTCAGGATCCAGTCTGCACGCATGGCCAGCCCTGCTTGTCGCATTTTCTCACCTGAGTTCATCTGTCTGTAAATGAAGCAAGGTTTGTAAGCAGTTGCAGTATTATTGGACTGGCTGATACAGGGGGGCGGGGGGGAAGGGAGGACAAGAAGAGGAGCTTGCATGCCTGAAAGCTTTGTCATTTTTCTAATTGTATCAGCTGGTTTAACAAAAGATATTACTTCTCCCAACAGCTTGTCTTGCTGATTTCCTTAGACTGTCACGACTACCTTTTCTGTTATTTCAATGTCTCTACGTTAAGCTTGCATAGACCAAGAGCTGCATTCCTACTAAGAACACATCGCCATTGGCACCTGTGTGCTGTGTTATTTACCTCCCATGCATAATTCTACTACAGCTCATAAGGATACGGGAATAAACAAGATTTGTTAACGTTTGAGTAAAGATGATGTAAATAATGGCTTGTAACTTCAGGATCAGAACCACTGATCTGACCATTTATACATGAAGATGTTAGCACTAGAACTGTTAAAACGTAGAAATCAGTAATGAAAATGAACTCAAGAGTAGAATAACTGTCTGAGTCTCAAGCACTTTCTGCTAGTGTAACATGGAATACACCACTAATGGACACTGTGCTTTGCCATCTGAAGTAGGAGAGCTTGCCTTAGAAAGCTCAACAGCTGCATCACTTTTAACCCATTCCAAGACAACTTTGCTTAAAAAACTATCATCCTTTGCTTTTTCATAGGTGCTCTATAAATGAAAGTTTTAAAGATTTCACCATCAGCAAAGTCAAGGTATTATCTTTGCAAATCTTGCTATAGAATTACAATGGTATTGAATATAACGCATGTAGAAGCTTCTGGAGAGTGCTAGGAAGTGCAATGTCACACACACACATATAGGTACAAGCTATTATGATCGTTTTGGAAGTATTTGAGCCCCTTTTGGGGGTTGTAGAGTGCTGTGTAGAGGAGACAGAAAAGAGCTAGAGCATATATTAAGGGTGTTGCAAATATCACGGTCACCTGTGTGTAACAAGATGAAATGTCTCTGTCTTATGTCTGTCACCTCCATCTTTTCTTGTCCTTTTCTCCTTCTCACCTGATCTAAGCAGTGTGAAGAAAAGAAGCCTTGCTTTCCCCGCCTTGGAGCACCTCTTTCTCAGTCCTAAGCATCACAGAACAGGAGACTGTCCCCACAGAGATGAGTCCTGAGAGTTTAAGCTAATCATGTATTTTGAAATAATAAGGTTTGAATCCATTTCCCTTGCCTTTAGGGTGGAATTGCTTTGTCTTTCCAAGCTTTTATCAGTAACCATGAAGGACAGATGCTTTTTCTTTCTTTCTTTTTTTTTTTTAGGAAAGCTGAGGGTCTCCTTTAATCTCTCAGTAGTTTAAATAGTGTGAGGCAGCAGAGAGAACTCTGATTTCTGGGATCTTGATTCTACTGTGTGCTTTACTCACTACGTTTGTGTTCAGCAGAAGCTAAGACAACAATAAAAATTTCTGTGTCTCTCCCACTTGCAGATCTGAGAAACCTCTTGGATTATCCTTTAGATTTGTTATGGTTCATTCTTTTGTTCCAATCCCACCTTTCATTATGTACAAACATTTATACATATATTTAATCTGTTTTGCTCTCCTGTCTTGCCTTGGGTTATATTTCTGACTTGGTGCTTTCCATTTTGATTGAGATGGTGACTAGATGGGCCTCATCTTCCTCTTGGTTCAAAGAACAATTCATTATTTGCTTGTGTCTGGGGAATGCATGCCTCTGTATGATATCTTGGGAGACAGGGATAAACATCCCTCCTGGCTGATTGATAGTCTTATTAAAGATTGCAGTAGGTGAAATAATCCACCATAGCTTCATAAGGGTGAGATCTCTTTCTTTTTTCCTCTCAGACTGGCTTTAAGGCATGCTTGGGACCTGGCTTATGCTCTGTCCAATCTTATAGCATTACTTAATTAGCCTTTATTGAAAGCCATTAGCATTGATCAATCGTGGGACACATTTTTTTACTGAGGGAGATGACCACAGTGTTTATCCACCAAAAATTTGCAAATGCCAGTTGACTTCAGTAATTTGTTGCTATTCTTGCTGTTATTGCTATTGTTTTATAATAAGTTTAATTGATATGCAAAGATTTTGAGCCCTTAGTTGTCATCTGCAATATGCAGGAGGAGGAAGAAACAGCAGTGATAGCTCAATGCCCCAGTTACACATTCCTTCATGAGTTTTCCATTTTTACTTCCTTATTGATCTTCTTGCTCTCCTCTTAAGGGGCTTCTTTGCACGTTTTCCCACCCTGTGGTCCATCACCAGTTGAGTCCCTGACACAATGCATTCAGCCTTGTCCTCTTTCTCCTACTACCTTCTACCCTCCCACTGTATCCTGTCTTGCAGGAGACAACCTTCTGGACTCGGTCCCTCTCATTCCATAAATCCCTTCTTGTTCATTTTTTCCAGGCAGCTCTCAGGGACATTTATCATTTCATCCCCTCCCTCACTGAATGTCCTTTCTAAATTAATAATTAGAGAGCAAACAAAATGTGTACATAGCCAACAATGTTTTCAGCTATTGTGGCTTGCTGATCCAAAGCATGTTAAAATCAGTGTGAACCCCTCCCTCCTTGATCAAGGTTTGGTGCTACATTCCTGGTACTTCATATAAAATGAATATTTTTTTCTTTTTTTTTTTTTTTGGCTTGCAATGCGCTGCTGCAATCCATATAATAAATTAGATTATAATCCCCTTGTGGGTAAGGACCTGTCTTTTTGATATGCCTGTGCATTGTTGATCTTGTAGTACATCTGCGTTTGCATTCTCACCTCCTGCTTATATCCAGCCCACCAGGATATAAGAATGAAATGAGAATAGAAGTGGACAATATTTTTCTAATTATTAGCATGCGGATAAGCCCCTTTAATTAAAGAAATTATATACCCTGTAAAAAGGAAAGCTGCTCTGTCAGACTGAAGTCTTGTAATGGCTTTGTGTTTGTGCAATTAGGACCACATCTTGAAGCCACCGAAGCCAACGGTGGCCCTTAATGGGATTAATTCTTCATTTGTGGGGTGATGGGCTAGATGATCTAAGAGGCCCTTTGCGTCTTGCGCTTCTCCAGTCTCTCTCAGGGTAAATGACACATAATGGAAAAGACAGCTGGTTTTGAATAAACTGCATTAAGTGTCCACATATAATTCCAAATGCCAGTTAAAAAATCCCCACCCCTGTCTCTTTGCTGGCGTGCGTGCCCCTCTTACCGAGCAGGTCTCTCCTGTGCTGCAGACGCTGTATGAACCCGTCGATACCCTGCAGGTTTCTGGAGGTATCTGTAGCTCTGTATTTCCCGAGACCCTCTGGGAAAACTCTGCAGCGAGCACTAATCAAATTGAACTGCTGTCAAGACTTCCTGCGAAGCTTCGAGGAAACATTTCTGAATATTGGAGGTCCGGGAGAGGAGAGTAAAGGTTGGGGGAGGGAGGCAGGGCAGTTTTAGAGTTTAAGTGGATTACATAGCTCCATAACACAGTTATGGGTCCGTGGACTCGAGTGAGCTGTTTTTTCCCCTCCTCTGGCTGCCTGCCTGTCAGATAGTTCCCCCGACAGGCAGGCTTTATTAGCCTCCCCCAGCTGGCTCTCTCAGCATTTCTTATTTTCCAGTGCTCGCATCCCCTAGCAGCTCGTCTCAGCCCTTCTCATACCCCTAAGCTCCCCAGGGTCCTGCCTTTAGCTGCACCAGCTGCCTGCACCCCGTGAAGTCTCCGCACCAGCCTGGTCCACCAGCATTTACCAAGCCTGGTGGCAGGTCTCTGGTGTCTGCCCACGCACGTCCCAGGTAGCCAGCAAAGGGCGCGTGGTTTAGCACAGACGAGGGGACCTACGTTTGAAAGGTAGCCTGCTCTCTGACACTCTTCTATTTTAAATAGCTGAGATGGCAAGCTTAAAAATAGTTGAGCTGCAGTGTTGGGTGGTATGAAGGAGCAGCAAGCGCTTAGCACATCTGGAGGCAGTAACATTTCCAAATTTTGCAGAAAAGTTGAGTGAGCCTGAGTTAACCATGAGCCTGGTTGTTCAGCCTGAGCCCAGAATTTTCCCCTCAAGACTGAGGTGTGAGCCTGACATCTGCTGGGGATTGCACCAACGCTACAGAAAGCACCAAGGCACCCTTCCTCAGGGCCGCTCTGCCAAGAAGGGTGGTGGCAGGGAGGCTGCCACCCGCGGGACTCTGCGTGGGGTACAAGCAGCCTGCATGGAGGCAATGTGGCCAAAGGACAGGGTGACCCAACTGCAGCCTGGTAGGAGGTAAGGGCTGAAATCCCAACTTATGCTGGAGGGTTCCAGTCCCTCAGGAGTGGGCCAGATGCAAGAAAGCAGCCAGCTGGCACGGGGGTCCAGGTGTCTGCACGTGTCTGCACAGGTGCCCACGGCCATGTGAAGGACAGAGCTCCGTGTCTGACAGCAAGTTGAAATCTGCTTTCTCTCTTCCCTTTTGAGGTATCCACTGCTGCCACCACCACCTTTTCACTTTGCTGACATAGCTGGTTGCTTTAGGCTTGCCTGAGTCTTATTCAGCCCTCTGGGCTTTACAGCCAGCAATGTTGCAGGTAGACTCACCTGCACAAGTAGGAAACAGAGTTGCTGCTTGGTGTCCACCATCCGTGTGTCTCCGTGCTTCTTTTCTGTCCTCATCCACAGCCTCCTTCCCCCTTCCCTCCCTGCCTCTGTGGTGCATCTGCATGGGACTTTTGTTGAGTCTTACAGGAAAGGATGGTTTCAGGGCTGACGGTAAGAAAATCATGTATGAGTGGCTCGAGGATGTAAGGAGTGACGGAGAGTACCTTTGGTCTGATTAAATACTGACTGGATGCCTTAGAATGATGCTAGAGGCTGCTGTGCTGCTGTATGGGCTCCAGCGTAGGAGTGCCATAAAGGAGGGTGCTTGGCCACTGGTGGCATTGCTGTCAGTGCAGGCATTGGATCTCCTGCTCTGGCCAGATGCAGATAGCCAGCCACAGGCTGCCGTCCTGGGTCCTCAAGTCATCCCAGCTCCAGAGAGGGCCTGGTGATGCCCTGCAGCACTGCATGTTTCAGCTTCCCCATCCCGACAGGGATTGCTGCCCTTCATAGGGATCTGGGAGCAACAGATCCTGCGCAGGCTGCTGGTGGCACTCAACAAATCCCCGTGGTTGCTGTGGCTGGCCAACTCCCTGCCCAAAAGCAACATTATTTGCATTAATCATCCTTCAAATACAGCTAGAAGGGTACACGCACGGCATAGCCTCCACCCTGCAATGCCAAGGGTTTGCACAGCGTGCCACGGCTGGGGGTCCGCTGGGCACAAGGCAGCAGCCCCCCAGGCACAGTGGTACGGGTCGCTAAAACATCTGGCCTGTAGCCATGAGGGGCTGTGCTGCTTCTGGGTCTGGAGACAGCTCATCCAGTACCAGTCCAGGGACCTGCAGGTTGTGTTCCATTGGGTCTATTAAACCCTGCAGGCAGTATGGCAGCTGGGAAGTTTGCTGATAGCAGGGTGACCAGCAGCATCTTTGGGCTCCGTGCCAACACCTAAATAACGGGGAGTGTTACTTTCTCCTAAAAGTAAACCTGGCCTTTGTGCTGCTTAGTCACCGATTGTGTTCGTTGCTGGCAGAAACGAGCAGATAAAACATACATTTGAAACCCGTGAGGAGAAGAAAGAAGTTGGCAGTTTTCATGGCTTTAGCAGGGATCTTATGATGGCGTGTTGCGTTTTTTTTTTCATGAAGATACATATTCTAGAGGAATGTGACTAGTTGAGGATCTCAGGGGCGTTATTAATATTTTTAGAGTGAGTTTTTAGAGCTTTTGGCATGGAGGAACACTAAGAACTTGATGCCAGTTTAACCTAATGATTCAGAATCCATAAAGCAAATAATAATAATAAGCTAACACATCTATTTTTAGACTCATGATTTAAGCCACTGTCATGATTTTGATGGGGCCTGACATGACTTTCCAGCATTGGGACTGGTAATAAAGCTTTTGTGTGCTGATTTGAATGGAAAATCCTTTCAAAATCCTCTAGCTTGCTTGCCTTAGTCAATACTTAACAAGGACTCAGCCACAGCAGCAAAAAATTTCCACCAGTCAGGACATTTTCCTTGCCCCTCTCCTTCTCTTCCTCCTGAGAAAAAAACCTGACACACAAGAGTCACGATGCGTCACCATCCCAGGGCCCAGTTAGTGGAACTGGTGTGCAGAAATCCCTTTAATGGGAATCCTGGAGCTGCCGACAGCCTCCCAGGAGTCTGAACACAGGATAGGAGCATCCCTGTGTCAAGGGAGTTTTCCAAGGGGCTGAGCAAGGACTGAAGAGACAGGAGGACGGACTTGGGTCAGGTCTACACAGCTTGGGTTTGTGCTACGCTTGATCCGTGTCCCTGTAAAGTTGTCCTGGGGCTGAGCAGGGGTCGAAGGTGAGATGAGTCTGAGGGCTGTGGGGAGGGCTAAGGCATGGCACAGAGCCCCTCTACAGCCTCCGCCAGTCCCTGCGTGGGCACATCAAATCGCTTCTCTGGTGGCTGTGTCCGTGGAGGAGTGGGAGAATGCCAGCTGGTCCCTGCGGTATTTAATTTCTTCTCAGGAGCTGAACGAGGCAAACATTTCTGGGAAGAAACAGCTGAAAGCAGGAATGATGAAGTGCCGTTCCTGCCGGCCCCAGCCCGCCGTGCCCTCGCAGCCTGGATCCAGATACCAAACTCAGCGTGAAGCAACTGCTTTTCATACTCCTAGATCCAACCCAATGTTTTCCAGCTTGTCAAAAGGGTCTGAGATCAACTGCAGGAGCAGCAAGCTCTGAGCAAGCCAGACCCACCTCGGTGCTATTTTGAGGCACTTAGCTTTCTGGCCAGCGGGTATGCTGTTATCCCTCTAATACAAGAAAATAAACACATGAGGAATATATACGAAAAAAACCCCAGGTGACTCATAAGTGAGAATAGCCTCATTCTGTCATTAATGAAGGGTAATTTGCCCTGTATTTGTATCAATATTACACACGTCCACACCAAGCCTGGCTGCCCTGCCTGGGGAGCAGGAGGGGCTGCAGCCAGGCGCTGCCCCCCTTCCCTCCCCCCCTCCCCGATTCCTCTGTTTTGCCTGAAGGGTAGGAGGGGTGAATCCTGCTGCTTGGCCTTAAATCTGTCAGGAAGTGATTTGAGAGTTTGAGTAGAGCTTGGCCTTTTCTCCCTCCTATTAGAAAGAAAGAAGATGGTGTTTTATAGGTCCATTAGGGCAGCATGTATGCGCTGATCTTTAAAGAATGATGTGAACAGCCTTTTGGGCTACTGCCAGACACAGGGCTGTCAGCAGCAAGATTACCTGAAATGAAATCTCAGAGAAAGAGTGAATTGTGAATGGCCTTGAATCAACTTGATAGGTGCGTTCACTCTGAGCACTAATGATAACGCAAGTAATTGTTTGTATTGGATTCCATGGCAAGGGTCTGGGGGGGGGTGTGTGGGTACAGGGGTGGTTTCTGTGAGAAGCTGCTGGAAGCTTCCCCCATGTCCGATGGAGCCAGTGCCAGCTGGCTCCGAGATGGACCCACTGCTGGCCCATCAGTGATGCTGGTAGCACCTCTGGGATAACGGGTTTAAGAAAGGGGGAAAGCTGCTGTGCAACGGCAATTGCAGCCAGAGAGAGGAGCAGGAACACTTGGGAGGAACAGCCCTGCAGCCCCCAGGCCAGGGCAGGAGGGGCTGGGGGGGCTCCAGGTGCCGCAGCAGGGGCTCCCCCCTGGCCTGCAATGCAGCCCTGGGAGAGGCAGGCTGTGCCCCCAGCCCACGGAGCCCCTGGGGGGGCAGGCTGTGCCCCCAGCCCATGGATCCCCCGGTGGGGCAGGCTGTGCCCCCAGCCCATGGAGCCCATGGGGAGCAGATCCCCCCCCGCAGCCCAGGCAGAGCCCTCCCGGGGCAGGGGGTGCCCACAGGGGGCTGTGACCCCCGGGCGGCAGCGCTGGGGCAGCTCCTGGCAGGGCCTGTGGCCCCGCGGGGAGGGACCCAGTCTGGGGACCCCCTGGGGCTGCCTGGGCCTGGGGGGCTGCACCCGGGGGTGACACACACACTGGGGCAGGGGAAAGTGTGAGGACCCCCCCGCTGCGGGGGAACAGCAGCAGGGACAGCTGTGATGGACTGACCCCAGCCCCAGCCCCGTCCCCTGCACTGAGGAGCGGAGAGACATCGGGAGTGGGGCTGGGCCCGGGAAGAAGGGAGGGGTGGGGGGAAGGTGTTTTAACAATTAATTTTATTTCTCATTACCCTACTCTGATTCGGCTGGTAATAAATTCAACTAATTTCCCCAAGTTGAGCCTGTTTTGCCCAGGACGGTAATTGGCGGCTGGTATCTCCCTGCCCTTATCTCCATCCGTGAACCTTTCATCATGTTTTTCTCCCCGTGTCCAGCTGAGGGGAACTGATAGAGCAGCTTTGGTGGGCACCTGGCATCCAAGGTCAACCCACCACAGCGTTTAATGAGAAAAAACAATCTTCCTTATCTAGAAGGGATCTTCCACCTCTGCCCCACTGAAGGAAAAGTGGTTTGTGAATAAATAAAATTACCTTAAGTGACTTAGGAGCCTCAGGCCCATTTTTAAAATCTGCTTACTCATTTACTTAGAATAATCTTATCATAAGTCTTTTTTTTTTTTTTTTTTCTTCTTGAATTCTTGAGGCAGAGATCTTGGTGTGGGCCATTTTAAATCAGAACTAAAACTAGGTATCTGCACATATCTGGAAAGCACCAGCTCTACTGGCAGCGGCGTGCACAGCATCTATTAATGACTAAATGAATGAATTAATGTAAAAAAGCTGGATGGGGAAGGACTGCAAGCGCCTATACCAAGTCTAGCACGAGCACTGCCAGCACTACTACAGGCATAAACGGGAGGCACAGTTCCCTGATCGGTCTCTGCCAGCAGGATGGCATTGCCACTGGGGGCAAGGGCAGGGCATTAGCTTTTCATCAGGGCTCTCCTCTATTTCTTCCCTTTTTGTAAAAGAAAAAGAAACATCTTTGTCACAAAAAAAAAAAAAAAGTTTATGAAAAATCAGAAAATACAAGGAACCAGGAGCTAAACACCTTTTTGGAAACGGGAGAGCAGGGCAAGCCAGTTGTCAAGGACCTACCAACACATGTGGCTTGGACACATCTGGATGGGATGGATTCTTCTTTCCAGGAAGATGGCAGTGGCTGAAGGACACAGGGTGTTGCACCGCAGCAGGCTATATCGATATCTGTCTGTCCTGAACACGGGCCAGAGAGATGTGGGATCATGCAGGCACCTACCAGCCTAACTGGTAGGAGATCCCATACACCTGGGCAGCCCTTGTCACGTAATACTGTGCTTCCTCCGCCTTGTGGGTGATCCATTCCAGTATCAGCACGTTTTCCAACAAGCACTCCCTGGTGTAAATGTGTCCTGTGGACAGTTTGTGTGGAGGGTAGGGCAGAGGCTGAGCGCTGAGAAAGGCAGCTGAGGCAAAGTCCCAGTACCTAGAGGTGCTTAATTCCTTGCACAGGCTAAGAAACTTCAGATTCCCACGTATTTTCTGTCAGGGTTGTGTTGCTAGCATCTCAGATGGTCTTACAGCAGGAGAATGGTGAGAATTGCTTTGGACACAGTAAGGAACTACAACACGGACGTCTCAGCGATGCTTTCTTTCCTCCCCTGCACGCCAGCCTCTGCTCCCCACACCTAAACTCCCCCAGGGAAATATGGCAGTGCTAAAAGCTCAGCTTGCGTTTCCAGAGTACCTCTGTGCGTTGCCTGCATGAGCCTGAGCCACCAGCCTGTGCAACGGTGACACCCACCTGGCAGTGCAAAACGCAGAGCCATTCTCTCTCTGCAGGTCCATGCGTGCCCGGCTCGGTGGCACGGCACGCACAGAGGTCGGGTCTGCCACACCATCACCTGCTACGCGCGGTCTCGGCAGCCCTTTCTAAGTGCAGGACCCAGGGCACCTGCCTTCAGGTGGTGCCGACAACGTGGCCATAAAAGCAGCACCTGGTCCCTCTGCACAGAGGGAGAGAGAGAGAACGGAGCAATTTCAGACTCTGCAGCGAGTGGATCCCTGGTGCACATGTTGGTAATAGCACCGTGCTGGGGTCTCGGTGTGATCTTCCTGTTGCTCATTTGCTGGCAAGTGTGAAATGCAAATCCCTCCAGGCTTCTGTCTCCACTCAATATTCACAGGAGCATGAAGGCTCCTGCGCAGAGGGGAGGGCGAGAGCCGCCAGACAGCAGGGAGCTTTGTCTCCTCCTTTGTCTGGAGTTTACGGGTTAAGAAATCTGCTTATTCGAGAGGCTTTACACAGAAAGCCAGTTCACCGCAACCGCCCCGAACCCTGCCTTCACCTCGTCTTGGGGACTGGCGTGGGGTACGACACCCCGCGTGCTGGCCTTTGGGTGCAGAGGCCGTTGCACCAAGGCTGTGGCTCTGTGGCACCTGGCGATGCTGGGGCAGAGGATGCGGGGTCGGGGAGGTGGGACCCCGAAGGGAGTCGGGGCTGGAGGGCGCAGTGCAGTTGCCCCTGTCCGGGGCTCGCCGGGTGACGGTTCCCACCCTGCCCCTTCCCTGCAGTGCGATGGTTCCAGTCCAAACCCCGTCAGCCCTCTGGAAATGGCAAGTGAGACACTTGTTGCCATGGTGATCCTTAATAGTTCTGACTCAGATGTAGCGTTGCTATGGCAACTGCATCCGCAGCCCTTGGGAGGCAGTGCCGGCACAATTTTTCTCTGGTAGCGGAAAAGGGCTCCGAAGCCCCATTTCGCTCACTCCTTGCTGCAGTGCAGTGACGAAGCTTTCGGGCTGTTTTATTATTCTCCTAATGAACGACGATCCCGATCCTCCACCAAAGGATCTGTTACTCTGTGGGATACAAGTGCTCTGGACCATCTCACCACCGGCACATTGTCTGCACTGAGGCAATCCCAGCCTCTGCCGTTCAGTAGCCCATCAGAACAGAAAATTAAAAAAAATTCATATTTATTTATTTATCTATTTTTCAAAAAGAGCAGTAACATTTTTTCCTACTCCTTTCATCTCGGGAACTCAAGGCCAGATCCAGCTGGGGGTGGTGGGGGGTGTAGGTGTAGTTGAAAGATGACGAGTGTCTGTGGCTGTGAAAGGGGAGACAAAGGGAGACACATGTGAGCGGGTGGGTGTGCCTGTGAGAAACGGCGCGGATCTGTGTGCAGAGAGTGTGTCCGTGGGCATGGCTGGGAATGTGAATGGGAGAGGGTCTGCCAGGAGAGGAGAGCTGAGGCAGAGCGTGGCTGTGCCTGCTGTCAAACGGGAGAGGGCACGCGTACCGGCGGGCGCTGCTGTGTGCAAGAGCACGCGTACACGGGGAGAGCAGGTTCACGCCATGCGGATCGGCGTGAATACGCTCTCACTCACGTTCAGGCCACTCTGCTGCAGTCCCTGGCTAGTACAGACAGCCACCAACACAAGTAATGCCTGGAAGGCACGTGATCCCCCATAGGCGTGGGGATGGAGGGTGTTGGTTAAGTTGGCTGTTGCAAACCTAGCAGAGAAGACCTTTGCAGCACTAAATAATCCAGCCAAAAACTTTTCATGATACCCTTCTCAGACAGAGGCAGGTGGGAGGGAGGGGGCATGTGAATTCTCCATGTGGCCACCCTTGGACCTACATCTCAGCCAGACCCCCTGACCTGGGAGACCTGGGCATGGCTCCCAAGGGAATTGGTCAGTGCTTTTCCCGAGTCAAATGTCTGACTGCAGAGTCAGGCAGGGGGGAGTCACCAGAGAGATGCTTACAGCTGCCCAGGGTTTTCATAAACTTTCACTGTGTTTTCTGCAGCTTGGCAGAGAATCACCCCAGCCCCTCTCCTGCCTGGCATCCTGGTTCTTCCAGCCACCATCTAACACTGGTAGGGCAATGCGGGATGTCCTGAAGCAGATGTTCAGACAAACTGGGATGGCTGGAAGGATGGGAAAAATGACAAAGTCACCATTAAGGTGGGAGGTAATTTTACTGCTTGTAACATCTTGGTGGGGCTGGGAAGTGTGTAAAAGTGGCAGATGCAAAGAATGAAGGATGGTGCTGAAGAAATCAGCCACATTCTGCAACGGGAGAGGGTCCAGGGTGACTCCTGTGTGTCTGGCTCAGATGATGTAAGGACAGAAGCCTTAATGGCAAGGTTAAGTAACATGAGTAGCGGAGAAGATTTTGGCGTAGAGCTTGATGAATATAAGCCAACTTTGAAGAGGTGCTGGGGGAAAAAGCCATGAGAATGAAGATTGTGGAGGGGTCCAGGATGGAGAAAGATATTTCAGAGTCCCTGTGCTGGGGTCACGTGTGCACGTGAAGGTCCCCTGCAGATTAAGTTAAAAGGGAAAAGAAGGGCAGAATTAAGGTATGAGCTGTGAGGGCTCCGGCAGAGAGGGGCTCTCAGGGTGTGAATGAACCCACGGCAGCAGCAAGGTCTCAGGGTGAGGAAGCCTGGGACTTGGAAAATAGTCAGCACAGAGTTTCCAGATGAGCAGTTCATGAGGCTGGAAGGTGATGAAATGCAGATGGAGGGGCTCCAGGAGCGAGTCTAAGGCTCTTCAGAGGTTAATATGACCTGTCCAAGGAGTTTAGGGAGATGGGGAAGTGGGAAGGTAATTGGAAAAGACTCAGTCAAAGGAAACTTTTAAACATGTACAGTGACTTGCTTGGTATGCAGAGAGAAACTCATCCCTAGCGTAAGCCTAATGAAATCAGTAGCTTTGGCTTTAGCTCTGTCTGTTAATTCTACATGACGGAGGCAGAATGAGGGGAACCGTGTGTTTTTCACAGAGCGATGGTATCAAAAGTCTCCAAATTCTTTTACCCATCAAAAACTATTACCCAAAATATTAAAAACGTGTCTTTTTCTCTTCCTTCCCTGGTCCTTCTGCCTGCCTCCTTTGAGGAAACCTCTCTCTGCCCATCACTGGGGGTGTGTGTGCTTGTGACAGGCTACAGCTGGACCTGCACTGGACCTGTGCTGTCACATATGGGCCTGTCACATGTGGTGGTGGCACTACTGGGCAGTGCCTGAGCGTTGTCACCGCACGTGTACCTGCTACAGAGAGGGGACCCGACCCTGCATGGTGGCTGGCCTTCGTCTCGCAGCCATCCCCAAGGAATAAACTGGCTCTAGATTTGGGTTCTTCACCCCGCTGTGAAATCACAGCTCCCTTCTTCCCTGAGCAACCTGTGCTCGTTCCTAAATGCCCACGGTCTACCTAGGATACTTTGACCGTGACACCTGCTGGCATCAAAGTGAGAGGAGGACCACACCAGGGACAGCAAAGGCTGTTGAAGAGTCCCTTGGATCTACGACCAAACGAAGACTAGGACTAAATATTATAACATTTTCATCTCTGTTTTGGCATGACCAGTTACAGGATGTGTGATTTCTTGCCCGAGACCTGTAATAAAACATACAAGTAGGGCTAAATTACTGGGTTTTTTTACAGAAAAGGAGGGGAACTGGAGAGGGGAACCCAATTAATTTATTCTTTATTTATCCAGACAGGATCTAACCTGCTACCCTCTGCTCTCTTTGCTCACACCTAAACAAAGTGAGGAGGCCTCTGTAAGGACATTGACGGCAATAAATACTTTCCTTGTTTGTCTTTGGGACAGCTCAGGCTCTCACACAGAACAGTGATTCTATTAAACAGGAATTAGTGTAAAGCATGAAAAAAAGAGATAATTATTGTTGAATCATTGCACTCAGGAATTCCAGCAATTACCAGGTGCCTCAAGATTATTTCAAAGGAAAAATCACGCTGTGCATGGGGCACAGGGAGGGGGGTTGGGGTCTGGCTGAGAAAGAAGGAAGATTAGGCTGAAATACTGCAGCTGTCTTCCTTGTTGTTTTTTACCTGTGAAAGAAAGAAGTTGTTGTATGGCTGTGCAGGTTCAGCCTGACCCGAGCTACAGACCTTCCAGTAGGGTCTGAAATCATCAGCTAGGAAAAGTGGCCCATGATGGCTGGGGCATGGCGGGGATGGGACACGTGTGCTGGGGCAGTGGAAGGCAAGACAGGGGCTGTAGGGCAAGGAGGAATGGAGTGAGGGATGCAAAGAAGAGAGGAAGGTCTTCTGGCTTGGGTGCTAAATAGGCTCTTGGGACGATATCTGCTTGCTCTTGTCGAAGAATTTTGTTTAACAGAACCCCTTTATTTGCAACAAATCCCCCCCTAGAGAAAATGGGGAAAAAAACCCCACCCAAAACCTAAACAAAACCAACACAAAAACGTCCAAGAAGGCAGGCAGGCAGAAAACTTGATACCTCCTGTTCCACATATATTTGGGCTTCCTCGCTTTGAGGAATCACACTGTAGTGAGAGGTCGAAGCACAAGAACCATGAAGGTTTTGTTATTTTTTTTCACTTTCTGTGCTTCTTAAGCAGTGATGCCCATGAGATTAGTGTTTACCTTGATTTAATGTCTCATCAGAAGCATGACATCCCCAGCAGCCCTGCTGCGGTGCTACTAAATGAAGCATGCCCTGTTTCCTCAGCTGGGACTTAAACCTCTGCCCTTAGAGACCTGCGGGATGGGGAAGAAGGATGAGGAAAGAGTGATAGATATTGACCCACCTAGCATGTACGCTAAATTAAATAACCAGGCTTTATTTTTTAACCTATTTAAAACAGTTACCGTTCTCTGCACAATTGATGTTTGTGTTTGCAGGGGTGACTGAGGTGGCAGCTGCCACAGCGTAAGCTTCCCCTGCTCCGTACCTTTCCCCTGACTCACATTCTGCGGGTGACCTTCATGTGTAAGAACAGCCACTGTTTTAAGGAAAGCGGAGAAACACAGAGAGAGACGGAAAGCATTTTCTCTGCCAGATAATTGAATCCACGCCTTCCCCTTAAGTTGCGCTGGAAAAGCCTGATTTTATTCTCACAGTGAGGGAAGTTGCTCACAGGGGAGCTGACAGATGAAACCCTCCAAAGTCCTTTTGCTAAATCTGAATTGCATCCGCTCTGAAACCAGAACTGACCACAGCCCATGGGCGAGCACCACTGATTTTAGTGATGCTTTACATTAAGCAGCAATATGGCTCAGTGACGATCTGACTCGATGACCAATTTTTCAGTGTATCCTACATTATCCTTTTTCCCGTTCTCCTCAGCATAGCTGCCCCATACCAAGTCCCCAAGAAATACCACTCATTATAAAAACCCTCCTTTGAGGGCCTGTTGTGACAACCCTTTGAACTCCTATGCTGGGAGAGCACAATGCACAGGACACAGAATTACAGGCAGTTAAATTGCCTCATTAAGAGAATATTATTAGGTCCTATTTGGTCTTTTCCTGTCAAGCACTTTTGAACACTTTATCCAAGCCAGTTTTATGTCACAGGATCCCCGCCTGTTTTCCCTGAGAGATTTTCCTTTACTCTCTCTTCTTTGCATCTTTGTCCTCACAAGGGCTGGATCCAGCTGTGGTGTGGAGAGGGCGCAGCATCATCGCCATTCCCTTGCCACAGGACACCCGGGAAGGGATGTCTGGGGAGGATGCCTTTTTTTCTGCACCAGAACATCTACTACCTGAACATACCAGAAAATATCTTTGCCCTTGCAGCTGAAAATGTTATTATCTTTTTAAATCCCCAAAAACGTGTGCCACCCTTCCCCCTAGGTGTTTAGTTTGGTGTAGCACTGCACCTCCAGCTAAGAACCGTGGGACTTCCATAGTTCCTCGCCTTTGTCCTTTGCTACAGGGATTTACCCCACTGAGACCTTTCAGGCTGTACATTTCCTGACCTGACAATTGCACATTTCTGTTTTTCAGAGCCCCAGCTACACTGACTTCCTAGGCACAGCATGCTAACACTTTACTCTTATTCTGACATCTTCTCCTGCTTCCTGATAATCTTTGGTCACAGTTGAGAATTGCCCCTGTAGTTTCAAGAGCCTCTCCCATTATATGCCTGTCTTTTTCTGACTCTGGCCTCTTCCTTGGCCCTTACTCACGGCTTTCTGCAGCTGGCAGTGCCATACACGTGCCTGCTGCTTCATCCATCGGTGTGTGTCCTTCGCCATCTCCTGTGTGATGCTTTGCCTTTTAACATTACCTTAACCTGTAGGCAAGCCACTTACCCTGAACCAGGAATCCATGTGTGTGTGCTTGTGCGCTTCTGACCGCTTTCTAATTAGGAAGACCTTAATTTACAGCCTCCCACGTTCCCTGCAGTGTGCCCTGCAGTACCGTTTATCATCTCTCTGCCGCGGCCAGGATGTATGCTGGCTTGCCCTCAACAAGGGAGCTGCCAGCTGCGCTGGTAGGAAAGGTGACTCAGCTTCTGGTGTTGGGGTGGGAGATGGGGGGTGTTTGACACAGGAGGTAGCAGGGGGGTTTCATTTCCTCCTGGTGCTGTGCGTCTTACAGCACGTTGAAATTGTACTGCCTGGATTTGGCTCTGCTGCTTCCCTCCAGCCAAAGAGCCATGTTCGACCCCTGGTCAGCTTGGAAAATCACGCTTTTGTGCTGTATGCTGAAACACACGCGGCAACCGATGGCCAGGATAAGAATCAGATCCTCTGTCAGGGTAAATTGCTTTGGCTTCAGTGAAGTCAGTGAAGCTAATCCATTTTCTTCCAGCTGAGATCTGGGGAGCATGGATTAACTATACTGTCTGGAATCAGCCTTGATTACAAATCCAGACATAATGAAGGATGTGGCTTCACTGCCCCCCTTGCTCTGCAACACCTTGAGCTTCTCCTCTGCACAGTGAGGCTTGGTGGCTCCTGTCCCCTGCCTTCCCGTGGTGCACAGGGGACCGACCTGGCTGTTCATTCGCAATGGGGATGAGCAACGCGAGGGGAAAGGACTCGCTGTTCCCATGCCGAGACGTATGGCAAGGTGGCCTGCATCCACGGAGACTCTGGTGTGGTAGGGAGGGAGTGACAAACCTGCTGATGTGCTAACAGCATTTTACTCCAGCACTTCTTGCCAAAAAAATAAAAACACCTGTGACAAAAAAAAAACCCTCACGGGCTTAGGGCATAGGTGTCCAGGACCTGGGAGTCACCGCCTGATACGTTATGAAGCCCTGCCGTTCCCTGGGAAGATAAGTGTGATGTCTCCAGATGGGTCAGGCTCAGGGTGCTCTGTGCTTTGGTTTAATGCAGCACTGCCTTGGCCTGTCTCTGAAGGGCTGTCACCCTGTGACTTGTAATTCACTCTTAACTGCAGGTCAGGAGATGAAGGGTCTGCGTGTGAACCTGCATAGATATATATATATATATACAGCATGGAGTAGCAGGGATTGGGGTTTTCCTCAGGAAATCCTAATTTTCCTTGTCACTTTTACCACAAAATCATTATACATGGACTGGGGCCGAGGAGGGTCACACTGGATTTTGGTAGAAAGCTGCGAAAGCTGGAGGAAAGGTAGGGCATTTGCCCAGCTTTAGGAAGAATATAAACATTTGATACCTAATTGCTTGTGATGTACATCACCCTTCTCCAGCACCAGCCCACACCAGGGCTTGTGGTTTGGGGGGGCAGGGTCTCCTCCTTCCACACCTAGCTGCTGGACCATACACTTTTCTGTCATCACATTTTCTGAGTTCCTCTGGCTCTTCCTTATCATTCCCATGGTTAAACATCTTCCCCTGAGTGGAGAGACAGCAATACTTCTTCCCTTATCTTTGGTATAGTTTTATCTTTATCTTCTGGCATCTTTTTCCCCCGTTGCTGCTTGTGGCAGCACAGGTCTTTGGGCAGCTGGGTTATGAAGGACATCAAAGAATCTATGGGGCTTTAAAAACACAGCTTCTAGTTTGAAATGTTATTTTTAAGCCAAAGCACTTCTTCCTTGCCCTGGTTCACAACGTGATGGTGCAAGGGCATAAGCCAGCTGTGGGAAAGCAAGAATATGTAATGTTTTTATTTATTTAAATAAATTTAAATATACTACTACTACTACTACTATTAAATATGCATATGTTATATATATAAAATAATAATAATAAATATAATGATAAATTACATTTAATATTATAAATGTAATTCTTGCTACTGCCGAGGACTTTGTCACATGAGGGCCGAGTGACAAAAAAAGTTATTTTTCTCCTTCTCTGCATTTCAGTGCAAAGTGGGACAACTGCAGCCAGAAAGACCAGCAGCAGTCTAGTTCAGAGTATCTCAGTCTGGTGACTAAGCCCATCTCTTCGGGAGTGGCAATGATGTGGGTTCAAAGTCCTCCTGTACTGGAGGCTGAGGGGATGCTGTAGCTACCAGGGCAGGAGGGCAGCTGGCTGCTCTGGCTGTGACACTGCGGTGCAGCCAGCCTTTCCTTTCTGTCCCATTTATAAGAAGAGCTTGCAAATAAAAACTGGAAGTGTCCCACTTGTCTCTGTACCAACACGGCCTCTTTTCCCGCCTTAGTCTCATTTCACGTGAAATTATTTGGCAAATTCAGCTTGAATTCGTTGATTGTTTTGGTGTTGCAGAAAGTGCAGCTCAGAGGAAATAAATGATCAGCAAAAACAGGTGGAAAACCTCACCTGCCTCTGTGCTGTCACCTCACTTTACTCGGCTCTTGATCTAGCAGTAACAAATTCTTCTTGTCTGTGACAAGCTCAGATGTAACACAAAAGCTGCCACTTGCCTTAGGAGTCCTGAGGTAATATTCTTTGGGTTTTCCCTCATTCCACCAAAGTCAGAAGAGGGGGTCTTGCTCACCTCACTAGGCTACAGGTTAGTCTCCTGGTGCATCAAGACAACCCCAAAATCTCTTCTATGAACTTCCCATCAGTTGGGCTGAAGAGACAGCGGAGGGGTCTTTCTGTTGACATATACATAATCTATATATTTTCTTCTTTGAAAACAGGAATGGTAGGCCCTAGAGAAAATCATCCAGCCCTAATTGCTCCAGCGACCTTTCCCTGGCTGTCCGCTGACTACTTCTTGTGCCCAGTCTGGCTGCACAAGCTGCAAGCAGTGGGGTTTCCATCACTTTTTGTGGAAATTATTCCACTGCCTCATAAATCCCATTCTCTCCCAGGTTACGCTGAAGTGGTATTTTCATTAATTTCATGTCAATGCATTCACTTATGACCATCTGCTTGCTGTCCTTTAATACTCTAAACCATTGCTTTGTTTGTGTTTCCATCTTCAAAGCTTGTTTAAGCCTATAATCCTCTCCTGAAATTACGGCTTGATTAAATTATAGAGAATGACTTTCTTTTTAATTTTTCTCTCCCTTCTTAATCATTTTTGTTGTCTTTCGATGAGTTTCTCTTTAATGTTGTCAATCTCTCCCTGGCTTTCAGCATCCAAAATACAACGCAGCTTTCAAAATACAATACAATGTTCTAGTTGGGCCAGAAAATTGTACAAGAAGACAATTACTTCCCGAGATGAAAACCTAAGTCCACAAGCTCTGCCTTTTGTCCTACTTGGTCTCTGTCACCTCTTCCTCTTAAAGTATGAGCTATTTCTCCCATCTAGCAAGACTTGGAGATCTTTAAGCGTATTCTGTAAATGTCACACTGCTACAAAAACTGAGCAGGCATCTGATGTGGTATCAGGCTGTACAGAAGAGGCGAGTAACATGGGAGGCCATGGCCAGCTGTGTGGTAGCCAAGCCTTGCCGCAGCACTGCAGCCAGCGTTGTGTATGGCATGCAAAGAAAGATGCAGGCTGTCTGGTGGGGACAGCGGGGAAGAGGAATAAAAATGATTTGGGGTCTAGAAAACACAACCTGTGAGGGAAGGCTGAAAGATTTGTGGTTGCGTGGGCTACAGAAGTAAAGACTGGGTCTGGAGGGAAGCAGCAGGAAAATGTAAGTCTTCAAATAGATAGGAAATTGCTGCTAAGAGAAAGGAAATAAAATAGTAATCTTTTCCCCTGAGGGTATAAAAAAGGAGAATTGAGCTTAAACTGCAGTAAAGGAGACTTAGGCTAAACATTAGGACAAGTTTTTAGGCTAAAGAAAATATACGTGAGGTCAGGAATAGGCGGCCTAGGAAGACTGTGGGTATTGCCAGTGACAGAGGTGTTTTGGAACAGGTAGGAAAATCATCTGTTAGGGAAGGTTTATACAAATACTGACACCGCTCTGGGGCAGGGTTGGACTCGATGAGCTGTATGCTCTGTGGCACTGAGGACAGATGAGTACAGATTGCTGACCTTTCCACAGTGCTCCCTCCTTTTAAGTAGGTGCTCTCTGTGTGTATGTGAGTATCTGTGGATGCTGCTGGTGTTTATGGGAAGAGAGAAGCTGACCAAAACCACCCAGAGAATGCTGTTTTTCTTTCCCTTTTCCAACAAACAATTACCTTATCCTGACTTTATTTTAATCTAAGGTTAATGGGGGAGAAGTGATGTCAGGGAGAATAAACTAAGCTCTATAGGCTGAGGTGCACATAGTTTGTTCAGCACATCTGATAGTAACTCCTTCCCACAACACACTTGAAACTAGGCTTAGAATTATTCCAGACCAGTAAGTACTGGATCCTGTCGGGCTGATCTGTGAATAGATATGTAGAGAGATGTTAATTGCTCAGCCCTCAGCTCAGCTTTGACTTTGAGGTGTATGATGGAGTAAAAAGGCACTTTTCATTTGTAACCTGAAAGTACCCCACAGAGACTGGCTGGCACCAGGATCCCTCATGGCAATGGGCAACGCTGGGTCCCTGCAGGGGTGAGGCAGGGTGCCAAAGGGGGCTAAAGAAGCAGGTGTCAATCCACAAGGATGGTCAAGAATTGCCATGAGCTAGACCAGCAGTGAGGACCCAGATAGCCTGACTCTACCCTTCCATAACGTCCGCACCTCTTGGGCCTGGATTTGATTCAGAGCTTAAGTGAGGTCCTGTTTTTTGGGATGAGTGTGGGTGGTTTAGGGGCTTTCTGCCCCTACAGGGAGAGATGTGCCCAGGGGTGAGCCAGGGCCCTTTCTGTTTTCTCACCAGTGGCACGGAGAATGGTTGCTCACTGGTGGGAGAAGTAGGAGGCACTGAATTAAACTAGCAGCTGAAACAGAGCTATTGAAAGGACATGGTTCTTTGAACATGAGGTTCACATGTGGAGATCTTTGCTGTAGATGTTGTAGATGCTATATGCTTGCTTACATGGGCTTCAGAGGGGTCTGGACTAGTTTAGGGAAGGGGAATCTACTGAAGGCTATAAAAAAGGATTAGACAATCTCAGTTGCAGTCTGCGGGATTTTGTCAGGGTTTTGGGGATGTTCCAGATATACATTTGATACTTGGTCTCTTAAGAAAAAGCATTCTCCAAGTAGTTGCTTCCAGTCACTGCTGGACAAAGGCTCCTGGCTAGATGAAACGTTGATGCAACTCAGGATAGCTGACCTTCAGTTTTTATCTCAGCTTGATCTGTAATTAGTGCATCAGAAATGATGGCGTAATCTGATGCTTACCCTAAAAGTTGACGCTGTTCGTTTATCTGGGTGAAAGCTGCAACTGCGATTTCTGCACAGGGACTGCAAAAGTCTGCTCCCAGTATAAAATCCCACATGTACAATGCATTAAAATTCTGAGCCAGAACTCAGCTTGTCTTTGGTGATTTTCATTGTTTCAGCTATTACAGGCAGCAGTTTATAAAAGGGGTCTTCACATGGCGTTGTAAATTCCATATTGAGCTATTACAAGAGTAGGGGAAAAAAATATGTTAATCCGTAGTAGTAAATTCAGGATCACACAACAAGCACATGCTTCCTTCTTGAGGCTGCCAGTTGTACGTGTAGCTGCGAGTGACTCACTGCGAGCCATTTTGCACTGTGCATTGTTTCCTCCCTTGGCTGATAGTGTTGTTAAAGACCTTTGCACTTGCTAGTGACAGTCAGGTGTGAACAGAACTGACAGAAGACTTGGGTTGTGCCTGACCCTCTTCTGAAGTGTGATTAAAGAAAAGCCAGCCAAAATATATCATTTTTCTTATCTACAGGGCAGTTTAATCTGCTCTGGAACTGAAAAATAAGTGCCTTAGAGAAAAAAATCTCTAGCTCTAAAAAAAAAATATTTGAGCCTGGCACTTCAAAACTGACTTTTTGTTAACCCATAAGGCAAATGCTCTGTAAAACCTGATGCTCCACATAAAGTTGTGCAGCTGTGGAAAGCGGGCAGGACTTGTCTTCGTAGGGGGAGCGTCTTGAGATCGGGCTTTGCCCTCTTTGGGAAGGAGCTTTTCATATGCAGCTTTGTTATCCCAGGTTCCTCTGCTGTCAGTCAGAAGCTGAGAACCAAGCTGTCCCCTTCCTGACCCCCTCAGCTATCCCCCTTCAAGTCAAAACTGGCAAAGGAGGTGAGCTACACTGCTCCCACACAGCACTCCTACAGCAGTTGGATCCATGCTGTGCAATAATGCTGCAGACTGAGGCTTTTCTTTCTCTACTCCTCCTCGAATTTTCACTATTTATTTCATTTCTATTTGCTGCCATTTATCTTTTTCTTTGTATTTGATCTCCTGTCCTTTACAAATACACATTGTCGAAGTTAGGTGAGGGCAGAGAGGTACGATGTGCGATCCTAAGGCACGCCTCTGTAGACAAAGCCATTTTGCTGTTAGCCCTGCATACAGCACTTCTGGGAACCAAAGGAGCGTGCGCGTGCTTCGTAGCTGATCTGATTATTTGCTTTTCTGCAGGAGCAGTGGATAGCTGTAATAACCCTCTTATTGTGCTAGAAGATCAAGGATCTCTCAGGGTGATGGAAGTTGCCAGGATGATTTTCTGTAGCGGCAAATGTTATAATATGGCTAAGGATATCTGGTTACCAAATATAGTTCTCTTGTTTGTGGTGTGACACTAGCTACCTTGAGGGATTTTTTGGTAAAGAATGCCTAAAATTCTCTCACATAATTGAGGTGGTTGATGGAAAGGGGCATCTGTGTGTGCCTGTATGTGTTGGGGTCCAAAACCTTGTTCCTCCTGAACCCTAAAGGCAGCACAGGTTCTCAAAGTGGTTTTCAGGTTGACAAGTCAACGACTTTAAAAATCAAAGAGATGCGTACCAAGTTCAAGATCAGATGGAAATCTGGATATGTCTGTTCTTTTCATCTTCTCAGTATTTCTACTTCCCTGAAACAGTAAGACTTAGATAAAAAATTATTTTGTCCATCTGTAACAATTTCTGCAGAAGATCTCAATGGATTTTAAAAATACGAATAAAATCTTCCAGGTTTCCTGTGACTTACTGTGTACATTTCATGCATGTGGGCACTGATACACTTTACCCTGTATCCCACAGCAAGTCGATCAGCAGACCGATGTCTAGCAATGCTGCATGACACTCTTCCACCTCTACAGCTATGCATAAACCTTAGACAATGGTTTGGAACATCTCTAATTTTGTTCACTGGACCGATGAGGAATGAGCTCTACTAGCAAATGTGGGAAAGACGACTTAGCGGTATTTAGGAATCTTATTTTGTCCCTGATTTCCTGGAATATCCTGCTGCAGTTTCCTGAACCCTACCAATCAAGATTTATCATGGCAACATTTGCTGTGGGACAGAAAAGGAGATACATGGTAGGTGGTGCAACTGGTAAATGATCTGAGTTTTCAGCCAAGGAAAGGAGCTGGATTGATGCTCGCAGTGGAAGTGGAGGGAACAATACTGAAGAGTATAGTTGAAAAAAAAATTAGGAAAGTGTTGCCACAGGTGAGATCCCAGGGGCTGGAGAGAAATCTTCCCAGGAAAGGGGTTTTCACAGCAGGTGAGCGCTTCGGACACTAGAAAGACCTGTACCCAGTGGAAAGTGGGGAAGGAAATAGGCACTGCCGTATGGCTTTTGCAGACCTTCCTTGCATAGCTGCATTACCAGGAAACTCCAAACTGCGGAAGATAAGCAGTGACAGTGGCAAAATGAGTTGACATGTCTGCTGGTACCTGTTTATGCAAAAATGACAACTATTATGCGATTGCACCAGTCTAGGAAAAACGCTGCTAAATCCTACTACGTGCTGCGGGCACAACCACTGCTGGCTGTTACTGAACTGCCTCCCAGAGCACAAATTTAATGAGAAGAGCAAGAGATGCAGGACAAGTTACCCCAGTGAAAAGGTATCCCAGGGTAACGTGTGATCTTTACAGTGTGACAGCACAGTACCTGCCCATGGACACACTTTTACCCCACAGGCAAGTGAGGTAGTTTATTTGCCAAAGTATATGGGATAAGTGTCTCCACATGCAACATGAAGAAAGGATGTACAGGCAGGAGCTGTGTGCCAGGGCTGCTGATGCTGTCCTCAGGGTCATGCCATAGCTTGTTCTGGGTAACATCTCAGTGTGCTGGTATTCACAGGTACCTGGGGTAGGACCGTTCAGTGCGGGTGATTAGAAGCATATGGAAAAGCTACAGAAATGGAGAAGAAAATAGTGCCCTTACAAACCATGAAGCTGTCTCTGAAGAGGAAGGACCAGGGAGTTATATGGGGACAGCACTGAGTGAAACCACTGTTGTCTTGGAAACTCCAAGAGAAAAATTAGCATACAGAAGGATTTTATTTTTCAGAGGCATTCTATGCGCACACACACACACACACTCTGCAGATAGACAGATAGACACAGAGAGATATAGATAGATATTTCATGCTCCCCTGCTTCTTTGCTGGTGACTTCCTTGCCAAAGCCAGTCAATTTAAGAATCCATTCTGTCTTATTTTAAAAGTGAGAATAGGAAGAACCCCTATACTTTCTCTGTAGTATAATGAGAACTGATTGTGTGTTAGCAATTCAGAGATCAGCCGTTACATATATGGATGCATTAAAGGACATACATGGATGAATTAGAGAGAGAGAGAGACAACTTAACAGCTTAGCTTTCTGATCCTCTGTAGAGAAGAAAAGGAAGGAGACCTATCTTGGGTTAGGAAGAAGGAGAGCTGTGGGCATTGCTTAAAGGCTCCCTCATGATCACACTGAAGCCTGAAGCAGCCGTGAAGACTCACTTCCCTGCGCAGCTGCAATCACAGGGGCAATGACATTAGTGATGGAGAACGCTGGTGACCATAGCTATCCCTACAGAGTGCTTCCTGGGGAGCAATTTTCCCCATGTGGGAGGTGGGATGGCAGGAGGGACCTGCAGAAGACTCTGGAGTCATCTTTCAGCACTTTGGGAGCACAGCGCTCGCCATCAGGGACAGATTTGCTGCTGCCTGAGGCCGGGGCCGGTGATGGTGTGCGGGTACCTGAGCATGCACAAAGTGGGGGACACCATTCAGCTTGTCCGGCTGAAGGCAGATCAAGCTCAGATACCTCCTGCCCTCCTCCTGCACGGCTGAAATGAGGTGCTACCAAGAAGAAGCTGTGGGGGATTTGGTTCCCCAGCTCAGGTTTAAGTGTCTCTAAACCAGCCTGCCAGGGACAGGCACTGGCAGCGTGAGGAGGAGGAGATACTATCCAAGCGAGAACACTGCTATCTTTTCTGGTTCTGTGGCTCATTGCATGGGTAGAAAAAACATGCTGGACTGTCCCTTCTGAGGAAAAATAGATTAGGCATTTCCCTGTTGCCTCCTTGTGCACTGGTTTGGGAAGGCAGCCAGCAGCACAGACCCAGGCTCTGGCACATGCATGCACTCTAGCATGGGCGATGATCTCCTTTCAGACAGATTTATTTCACTGCTTCCCATGGCACCTCTCTTTTCCCACGGCAATACATTATCACAGCACCCATAACAACTAGCTCCTTTAATCACTAGCCTGTGTTTTCTAGGCCTGTTCCTAATGACCTGAAGTTCACTTCCCCATCCTTAATGTTCCCGCTTCTCCCAGTATCAGCAAGAAGCCACCCTGTGGCTTTAAGTCTGAAATAAGTCTTTTGGTACCCTGCCCTGTGCTCTGTGGGGGTCCCTATCTGCCTTGGTCTATACCACACTGGTCTGTTAGGACCTAGAAACTCGTGGTCTGCAGTGACGGTCTGCTCCAGTGCTTGGCATGACACTCAGGTGTGATCTCCTGTGTGGATCCACAGGAACCTCTTGTGGTCTTTTTAAAGATGCAGCTATTCTCAAACTGCAGTCCTTTCAGGGATACCTGGTTGGAAAAACCTCCAGCATTATGTTCCCTTTGACCCTCCGTGCCCCAGGCTGTGGTTAGTTTTCCCAGGTGGTCTGGGTTTGTGAGATGACAGACAGGGACAGTGTGAGATCAGGCAGCCTGTTACTGGAAGGGAACACGCAGCCCACTTGGAGCCTCATCTACCCTCAGAGAATAACTTGGTGGAGACAATACGGTTCATAGTAAGGAGTGCATACACTGGTGTCATGAGTACCACAGTCCTTGTGGCTAAGCCTCCTCTGGTGCCTCGCACCAGGAGATGTGAACGGATGCTGTCCTGCTATTAATTTAGAACCGCAGCATCCAGCTCCTCCTAAACCACTGCTGATATCTTTCTGACAGTCTCCTTATCTTGGGAGAAAGGTGCTGATAAAAGCCGCATTAAAGCAGTCTGTCACTGAACAGAACTACCTTGCCGCTGTAAGTCAAAGCCACTGATTTACCTGTGCTGGTTTAAGAAGGAGCATCAGCTGGCACAGGGATGACCTCAGTAAGGAATGTCTGTAATAACACTTGGAGCAGGGTTAATCCCTGTCGGGAGAGGATGCCTAAATACGTGCTTTGTGCCTCACGTGGGGGAAACTGCGGTGGTGTTGCCCTAAGTTATTCCATCAGTTAGGTAGCAGGGGTAACTCTCCAAACTACTGTTCCTTTGCTCTAGCTACTGCCTCTTGAACACCTTAAAGAGCAGCCCTTCAATGCTCACTGCAGTGTCACGTGTGTGTAAAACAAGCAGCAAAATCCATAGCTTACCTAACACTTGGGCTACGCTCTCTTCCAGTGTAAAACTGGGCCAGAGCCATTGGCTCTGTGGTACTAAACTGGCTTATGCTGCCAGGTGTCTGGCCTGTGCCTTCTGCCAGACTCACATTAGCAAGCAGATCTTGCAACCTCTACCCTGGGAAGAGGGAGCTGCAGGGCAAGGGCACAGGGAAAAAAAAAGCCAAGAGAAACCCAGAAGAACGCAGAGCTGGGGGTTGACACACGATTTCTGCTGCGTGATGGGTTTATTGGGTTTCCCATGATGTACCCCCTTGGGGTTGCTGGGTACTAATGATAAGGTGAGTCAGAGTATTATTCCATACCTGTGCTTTGCCATGGACCGGCGAGATGCTCAGCCCAGGCACTCTTGTGTAAGGCAGTTTGCTTGTCTGAGGATCATTTCTTACATGACCTCCATTCTGGGAGCACCAGGGGAAGGAGGGGCTCTGGCTTTGACTAAAAGAAATCCCAACTCTACTCGTCTTCACAGAGCACCCCTGGGGATTGTGGCTGGTCAGGGCTCCTGGAAACCTGCTTTGCACCCCTCTTTGCACGTGATGGTTAGAGCCTGTGTTCCAGATGTGACCTTTGTGTAGGTGACAAAAGAAGGTCTCCTTTCTAAACCTAATGGCATCCATTATCCAGCCTGCATATTTCCAGAGTTCAGAGATGGATCTTTGTGCATCAAGAAACAAAGAGCTATGCTTTCTTCCTATAGATGCTTTTTTTTTTTCCTTTTTGTACCTTTTTATCCCTGACTATTTTATATCAAGGGATATTCATCATAAAGACTATAAAATGAATCCTCACAGGAGATGGGGAAATGTCTTGGCATCCTCAGTTTTGTAATGGGTTAGACAGCCTTTTCATGTGGAGTTTGCCAATATGAATCCAGCCCACACCAGCAGGGACTGCAAATTTCTATCACGCCCTGACTGGCTGTCAGCCGATAGGAAATGAACTTAGTCCCAGTCCAGTTCCTACTGGATCAGTGAACGTCAGAAATACCACCACTGCTAGAATCTGTCTCCCTCTTTCACTGGCAATCCTGGCACAGAGGCTAGAAAGTGAACAAGCTGCAAGCTACTCTCTCATCTCTGGGGATAATATCTGAGACATATTAGCATCAGGAGCTGTAAGAAAAGAGCTTATTCAAGCATTGCCAGTAGTTAACCTGCTCTGTGTTGAGGCTTGTGGCTGTTAATTTGAAACTTTTCACCAGCCTCATATTTAACAAAAGCAGAAACAGATTCTCAGGAAGAAAGAGAAAAATTGCAGGTGGTGTCTTGATTGGAAAGGCACTAAAAGAGTAGTCTAGGTGGAGTTGTAACAGGTGAATGTGATTTCACACAAGAGCTTGAAGATGTCCCAAATGCAACAGTTTTGTATTCTGCAGCTGTACCAGGGAGAGGCAGAATTCCCTGCTTGGGAATTTTTCCACTGCATTGATTTTATAAAAAAGAAAAAAAAAAAAAAAGAAAAAAAATCCAGGTTGCTAAAACCCCAAACTTCTCAGTAGTTTTGATTAAAATTCAGTTAGGAAGGATTTTTCCAGGTTCATGATTGAATTCCTACCCAATGTGATTTTCTGTCTTGCCCTGAATAGAGGCCACTAGCCAAATGTGAGACACAGCTTCACATCAAAGAAATACACACAAGGAGCTGCAGCGGGAAAGGAGAGAAGAGCCAGATGAGAGTGCAGACACCGTGTCACCCCGCTGGCACCAAGACAGTTTGCTTCTCTCTTCACACCTGCGCTGTTGCGATGGCCCAAAGAAACACAAGCTCATCGTTCATCTGCATTTTCTTACCACATCCGAGCCTAAAGGTACGGGTATGGAGGATCCCTTCAAAATTTATTTCCACGTTGTTTTAACCTTTGGATTGGGAACTCTTCAAAACAAAGCAGAAGAAAACTTGTCTCTGTGGAAACACAGAGCACGTGTACAACTGTGTGTGCATGTACATGCATGGCTGTGCAAAAGTGCCTGTGCACCACAGGCCACTGAGATTCTGCTCTGAGCACTATGAGCAGAGGGTGCTTTCACCTGGGGTTTTAGTACCTGCTCAGGACTTTTTTTATTATTATTTATTTCCAAAGAATTTCTCATTGGATTCATTGCTTTGACAACTGGCAATGACAGGAACAGTGATAGCTGGATCCACTTGCCACCAGTTTGAGGTTGCATTTATGTGGCATAATGCTGCGGAGCACTGGTAAGCATCGCTGTGTCAATCCTATGGCTGAGGCAGCCGACCACATCTTGTCCACAGCCACCAGAGGTAGGAGCAGAACCAGGATCAGGATTCAGAACTCCCGGTACCTGCTTACTCAAATCCTGCTTACTCACTGTGCTTACAGCCACGTATCCTGCTTTCATTGCCGCTTTCACATTCCTGTTGATCTGAGCTCTCCCTTTAGCTATGGCTTTCAAGTCATAGAAGCTGTAATGAATATGTATCAACATTTCAAAGCCATACATCCTGTGGTGAAGAAACAGAAAGGGGACAGGAGAGACAGACACACATACAGTCTAATTCATTTTTAAATGTCTGTAATTCATCCAAGAGCATTATCAGTAATTACTAGAAGAAAGCAGTAACTCACATCTTGAAAAATCAATGCTTTGGCAAAAAGCTGGCAGCAGGCCTTACAGATATCTTGCACATGCAAAACTGTTCTTGAGCATGCTAATCAGCTGGGGGGTAGGGGGGAAGGAGACCTTGCTGTCTGCTCACAGCTCTGGTGGCCTCGTCAGGGAACCCTGCTGTTCTGCCAGTGCTGTGCCTGCGTCAGGCACTCGGCAGCCTCCTGCAGACAAACTTGGTGGGTGCGTGCTAGACCTCATCCCCGGCAGGACGTATGGGTTTTCAGAAGAACTTTATGGGAGCTGGAGGCATTATTTTCTTAAGCCTGCCTTGAAAGATCAAGCCTGGATGCTCACTGAGTATCCTTTCGGGGGTCTCACCACTGCCTCCTCTCAGCTGTGGCCATGGCAGGGCAATGGGCATCTCCAACAACCTCTGTTATACCATGTTTAAGATCATTCCTCTTAAAGCTGTGACTAGGAGAGAAGTGGTGGCCTGGGACATAGCAGTGGAAACAGATCCAGAACTGCGCCAAGTCTGCAGTCCCCAGCAGCCACCTCCCACCTGCAGACCAAAACCCCCAGCAGAGATAAAACCAAGGGAGGTGAGACAGATGGGGGACAAGGAGATGGGCTGACAGAGAAGGGAGGCTGCTTGTCTTAAAACTGGAAATTTTTTTTTTACCTGAAGCCCCTCCTGGCTGCTCAGTTTCTGGACATGAAGCTACCAGGGCTGTGGCATTTAGATCCATTCCCATCCATCCCATTTTCATGGGCTGCTCAAACCTGCTTTGAATGGATGGCCGTGGCAGGGCTGGGGATGAGGTGTGAGGATGCTGTGTCATTTTGCAGACCTTTGTGTTAGTCATGGAGGTTGAATGATCCTCCTCCTCCTTCCCATCACGATACCATAACCCATGTGATGCACCCCTGACTTTGGGAAGGGGCAGCTGGGGGCTGTGACCTCTTGCTGCTGCCACACACTGCCAGTCAGGCTGCTTTCCTGACTGCTTTGCCCTGGGTTTACCAGCACCATGGGAGAAGAGATGCTGGCACAAGTCCTGTGGGCCATCCCTGCTGTCATGTCAGACCTCAGGCAGAAACACAGCTGGGACTGCAACATCCTAAACCCAACGGTTAGACCTGCTGGGGCTCATCAGTCTGAGACTCAAGCCTCCTCCACAGCTAAGGCTGACCAAAATCTCAGCACAGGCAGTCACAGCATTTGGGTCACCCCCAGTCCTCTACAAGGGAGGAACATTTGGCAGTTTCAGGTAATATAACGGCAGCTGCTGACTCTGTGGTGTGTCTCAATGAACTGCCAAACACCTGTACTCTCCAGTTGGCATCTAGTTAATTAACGGATAAAATTCAAGAGATTAGCTTTCTGCACAAAGACCTATATGCTTTAAATCCTGCAGGTGCACCTGACACTTTTAACAGCTATGGGGAAGGAATGGAGACCCTTTGCTCTGGAGCCACCCGCCCTGGTAGCCTGAGAGGGCAAGGACAGCCCGTGGTCCATAGATGCACAAACAGCTTCCAGAGGCTGCTTAGAGAAGTTGGAATTCTTTATTTCTGGATTCTGCTGTTGAAGTCTTTATTTGAACCCCGCCAGCGTGTTAGAAGACAGACTCCTTATATACTTGGCACAATTTCATATCTTTATATGCACCTTGGTGGCTTGATAGCCACATTTTATTTAATCTCATGTATCAAATATTTGTAGTGGCCCTTGCTGCTTCCCATGTAATGTCTGATGCTCTGGGTCATAAACGGGCCCTGTGGCACTGGCCTGTAACTCAGGAGTCCCTACGCTATACAGACACTCGTTGCCTTAAGCTTTAGGGCATCAAAACAGGGGCATTGCCTCATTGACAAATATCCATGTTTCCTATGGAGTACCGAATTGGGGCATATTCTGAGGGTTTTGGGTTCCCCCCCGCCCCACCCCACCCCACCCCCCACCCCCCCCTCCCCGGTCAGGGTGGTTGTTGTTTCTGGTAACAACTAGGATGTTGATTTTGTTCATTATTGTAGTTGTGTTATGGATGTTGCCATGTCTTGTGTCTCTGTTGCAAAGGGCCCTGCAACAGACGGCATGGGCAATTTTTGTAGCACAAGTACAAAAAGGGGGAATTGTGGGAAACCTCGGCTGGTCCGAAGGAGCAGAATGTGAGCTTAACATTAGCCTTGAACAGATAACCATGTATCCTTGAAGAGCCTGGGAAAGCCCTGAGACGAGCTGAGCCAACAAGATAAGGAACTGCCAGATGCACAAGTAGAAGTGTGTCAAAGATGTAGCAGAGAAAAGGCCATCCAACCCTGAGCTGATGGTCTGTAAGTGAACCCATCATGTACAGACACCTATTCTTAAGAAATATATAAAAAGGCCTGTTAGAACAATAAATGGACTTTTTTTGTCTTTTGGTTTTGTGCACAATCCTTTGTGTGTCGTGTCCGTCTCAACAGCGACAAACACACACACACACACACACACACGCATACCCTTTAAATCAGGTCTAGTTTAGCACTTCAGCGCTGGATCTGCTTGTGCCGCAGCCTGATGTTTGCTGACGAGAGCACCTAGCCCCACGATGTCATTGCTGTGCTGGGTAACAGCAGGTGACATCATGCTGCGGGGCAAGTCTGGCTCTTAGGACAGGGAACTGAAAGCATCCAGTGCTTTCCAGATGTGCAGCTGCCTGGACAGACTGGACGTGAAGCTCTGCCCAGATGTGTTGGACAGGAGAATGGAAAATGAGGGTTTGTGATTCCAGCCCTCCCTGAAGTTGTGGCACCAATATCACAGTAAAGGGAGTGAAATGCTGCGTGGAAATTGGTTAGATTTAGCACTCTCTAATATTGTTATTACAGCACAGTCAGAAAGCCAGGCCAGAGCTGAGCTTGGTAAGCCTAGTCAGTAGTGATCTGAGCTGTAGATTAGCCAGTAAAGGAACACTTGACTGATATATCATGATACTGTCATTCCCGAATCCATTCCACACAATAGTACATGTAAAGTTATAATACTGTCTGCATAATCAGTGGGTGCTGTTGCTATTTTTTTCCCTTAAGCATATGATGGACAAACAGCTTCTCTACTGTACATTTAAACCGTTTCCATCATTTCTATCCATGTGCCCAGGATAAATTATATAGGAAAAGATGTGTAGGTGATGAAATTGCTCTCCATTTTTATCTGTTGTTTTTTCAACTGACAAAGGACAGACAACAGATGAGGTGTGTGTTGACACAGAGGTGGGTGGAAAACATAAATAACTTGTGTCTCCATGAGCAAACCCTAAAAGCCAGCTTGATGGGGAGAAGGGCTAGGGGCAGTCTGTGCAACAAGATGTTGTCGTTCTTGCCTTCTTAATGCTTTCTATCTAGCTTTGTGATCTCTCAGCTATTTTTTGTAGGTTTCTTCAAAAACAAAAACAAACTAAGATCCCATTTCACAGGGATTAGAGTTTCCATGGAGAGCTGTAGCCCTTGGCGCCTGTGGTGGGTTGTGGTGTGGCCGTAATGACAGCCCTAGCCCAGTCCCGCCAGTCCCGAGACATTTGCGTACGCACAAACGCGCACATGGAGGAACACACGCACTTTGTCTTTAATGGGCTTTTAATTTTGTGCATGTGGAAAGCGCCAGATAACAACCCTGGAAGCAGAAGCTGATTGATTGCAGATCTGGTGTGGGATTTAGGTGGCACCAACAAGGCACTTGGTGCCCTTGCGGGTCTGCCTGTGACGTCCCAGTCTCCACAGCTCAGTTTGCCATCGGCATCTTCAAGAAAATGACCTTTGAGGACCAACAGCACCAGTGTTTTTTTCTAACGTGGAGGCTGGCCACTGAAACTAGAAAACCACCCACTTCAAAATTCCTGGTGTTTTTTTTATTCTGGACCTACTCTCCAAAGCTTCTGGCCAAAACCAGCCTGGAGCCGAAGGGTCAGCATCTAAACAAAATTACAAGGCTTTTAGAGAGCCTGACAGGCTGGGCAAAGGGCCTGGCTCAGAGGAGGAGTGGAGCAAATGGGGTTGGGGCCAAGGGACAGGGACCTCGCATGGAGCTGGGAGCTAGGTGGGAGGCAGGAGGGGAAGGGGAGGCTGAGGTCAGATCAGCAGGGGGGAGGCGGAGATGGAGACCCAGGGATGGTGGTGGAGAGGGGCTAAAGCAGGAGCTGGGCACGGGGGCTGAGGCGTGAGAAGGATGCTGCAGGAGGGGCTCTCCTCCCTCTTCTAAAACCCTGGTTTGTCACACACAAACATCAAAAGGAGCAGAGGGTTCAGAAAGAGGCACTTTTAAACTAAATATTACCTGGGCAACCTTTGCTGGGCTTTGTAGCACATACATGCTGACCTACCAAGTCTGATTACCTATGATTTGACGCAGAAGGCGAGCTGTGCCTTGCAGCAGCCCAGGCACACGGTGCTGCCTGCGCTCCAGGCAGCTGCCCTCTGCCCGAAAGGCGTCCAAGCCTCACTGACGGCGAGTGCTCAGCGCGGTCAGTGGCCAGCTTCTGCTGCACCACGGTCCCTGCTCACACGGGAAAGGCACTCCAGCGAGGGGAAGGCTTCCCTGTGTTGTTGAGCCAGCTCTACAGCTCCAGCGTGTTTCAAGGCTAAGAAAAACACTGGAAGTTTGGACATCTATTTCTCCTCCCACCCCCCCAACACTGGCTGCGCTCTTTGGAGGGAGCCTGCGTGAGCAGCTGGTGGCTCAGGAGCTCTGCAGGGCTGGGGGGTTTGAAGGGCAAGGGGTGCAGCCTCCTTCATATCAAGGCAGGGTGTCCAAAACCAGAACATGGAAATGTACTTGAGGGATAGAAGAAAAACATGATTTTACCCAGCCTCAGCTGAACTGGAAATTTGGGGGACCAAGTGACTGAACCCATAAACAACAAACTAGTGACCAAAATGGACTGGGCTATGCTATGCTACGCTAGGCTATTCATTCCTTCTTTTATCTGCATAGGATTTTCACAGCTGCACCATTACTGAATTTATTAATTTTAGAAGATATACATATTATCTGCATAACACCTGTAGCCTGCTCTTCTGCAGCTGCGTTGGCTCCCTGCATCCCGGCATCCTGAGTTCCCAGGGGGAGGCAACGGGGACTGACAGGAGGGACTAAAGCTAACTTAAGGTTTATTTTTATGCCCTCAGTGTGTATCAGGGGGCATTATTTGCAGCACAACAGTAGTATGTAACTCTTGCAATGTAGGTAGGCACATGCACTTGGCAGATGGAAGACAGCAGGAGAATTAAGACTTGATCTGTTCCTGTTAAAGGCAACAGGATTTTAGTCACTGACTTCAGATGGAGCAGGATGGGGACCCGAGAGCAGAGTCAGTCCAGCAGTTTGTTGTTTGCCTACCCATCTCACACCAATACTGCTTGAGCTGGTGCAGGGGAGCGCAGCAGCCCGGTCAGAGGCAGGAGGAATAATTAGCAGCGCTTATTAAAAGCTATGGCGATTATTCATTACAGCTGCTGTTGGCCACCCGGCTTCGACAGCATGAGCTCCGGAGCTGGAGGCTGGGGGAGGGGGACGGAAAAGTAAATGGCGACCTCCTCCACGCTGGTGTTCCAGTGGTCGTCTCTTTTTCCAGAAGACGGATGTTGCGCTCTAAGTACCTCTCCAGAGAGCTAATGGCCGACATGGCATTATTACCAGCCTGCGATGAGCTCCATTTTTTTTTTTATGATAGTAATTTGTTACACCGGTTTGCCACATGCCCGCTGCTTCCTTGTTAATCCAATAATCTATATGAGAAAAGCAATTTGACATTCCTCCTTCCCATCTGCCACCCATCACCCAATCTATATCTTAACTATCAGTGATTTATTAATGGTGTCTGCATTAAGCACATCTCCGCTTCATTGGCGCCCTCGATTCCCTCCCTCTTAGAGACACTCTCTGGATACATTTAGAAAGCAGAGTCAGCACGGAGAGGAGAAGCAACAATAAAAGCATCCAAGTCAGGGGATTTTGGGTGCTTTGGTCAAATAATCCACGTGCTTCCGAGCGAGGGAGTCCAACCAAATGAAGCCCACTCAAGCTGAGACTTAAGTGCATGCTCAGCCCCCCTGCTCCTTGCAAAACATGATGCACTAGGCAATGCAAGGCTTTATCAAGTTTATGCTTATAATCAGCTTGGACCCAGTGTGGGTCGGTGTTCAGTGGCTGTTAGAAGGGGCTTTTGATGTGGCTTATTCCAGCAGCCGTTGGGCGATGCTTCGACAAGGTAAACTGGCCGGATCCGCGATCTGCAGACATAATGGCGTACAGCATCCAGCACCCTGGATTCCTTAAAGTCTGCAAAGAGTGGCTTTGTTAGCCTTTCTGTCAGTGGCAGAATGAACAGCGCAGCCTTTATGTGATCACCTATTTTCGCGACACTTGTAAGAACACCGTGCCTTCAATACCTTCAGCAAAGTTGGTTTGAAATCAGGCAATGAGCTCAAAAGCTCCCGGAGGTGAAGGGCATCCAAGAGGCTAACGTACACACACACACACACGCACGCACGCACTCCTGTGTGCTTACAAAGGCCTTGTTTCCTTAGAAACCAAGCTAAAAATCTACTGGCAATATTTCAGCCTGCTTGCCAGTATCAGTAAGGAGCTCAGGGACTACTTGAGTCCTGTGAAATGAAATTCTCTTTTCCTTTCTAAGGAATTCTCTACTTGAAATCAGATTTGGGAAGCACTGATT
The DNA here is from genome assembly GCF_017639655.2 of Falco naumanni. Classification (NCBI taxonomy): domain Eukaryota; kingdom Metazoa; phylum Chordata; class Aves; order Falconiformes; family Falconidae; genus Falco; species Falco naumanni. Next base: position 5,882,322 of record NC_054058.1, on the reverse strand, counting down.
CTCCCAAGGTTTGAAGCTCATGCCGCTCCACCTGCGTGGGTTGCGGGACTGGCATTCCTGGTCATTCACCTTTCATTCTCAAAATTCAGCCAGTGTCCCTGCATACGCTGGCTGGGCACTGCAAATAGATTTCATTGATTCAATTACTCCCCATACAGCACTTGCATATGCACTTACAATACAGCTCAGCATCTTGCTGTATTTCATTGTATGCAAAAACACCGCTTAATGACTTTTAATTTAACCCACGTGGGAAAAACAAAAAAGAACATTTGAGTTTACATCAAAGTTCGTCATGCACATCTTTCCTGCTATAGTCCTGGATATTTAAAGATACAGAGGGCAGAAACCAGATCTTGAGGATTAGATAATTTAACACAACCAGATCTGGTCACGTTAAACTCTCTGTTATATAGGAAGTTCATACATTTACAAAATTTTACATTTTGCAAATGTAAAATACATTTACAAAAGCATGGAGTATGAACGACATGGCAGCTGATACCTTTATTTCATTTTTTGCCAACAGCTTTTTTTTAAAGAGCCTTCATTTATTCAGAATAGCCTAGCAGAACCTCTTCTGTAATTATAACTATTTTTAAGTTCCAGAAAGGAAGTCATTAAAGGACAAAGAGCCGTGAGGAGAGCCAGATTACCAGGGAACGGTGACAACGTGGAAACCAAACAGTTATCAGCAAAACTGAAATGGATTTCATTGCTTTTTGAAGCCCAGTGCAATGAATGAGCAAACAGCATCCACCTGCTCTAGATGTGCAGGGGCAGAGGAGGATCCGCGCCGAGCAGGGGCGATGCACTGTATCTGGCCCTACCTGGACTGCTCCCACCCAGCTGTTCTCCTGGCACAGGAGGGGTAACTGGGCAAAGTTTAAATTCACTGGGGTCTGTGGTGAACTGACTCAGAGGTCCTACAGAGCGCTTCCCGCCCAGTCTTGCAGTCTTGCTACATTGAGAAGCGTTTAGTTTACTTCGGAATTTTTGCCTCTTGGTGCTGGTGAGCTGTGGTTGAGATGCTGGTCTTCCCAGTGCTTGGCTCCCCAGCCATTTTCAGTGTCTCAGGATGCCAGTCTTAATATTGTTGAAGGCTCCTGACATAATTTTTTTTGTTGAGATTTTCACTGGAGGTTTAGAACATCAGTTAACCCACATTTATCAAATATCAGTATTAATTGGACCAATAACTCTTCTAGGCTTAATGTAAAATCTTGGGATAAACAGACTGGGAACAATTCAGGTGTAAAATCATCATTAAGAACTGGATGATCTAGTTTGTTTTGTTGGGTTTTTTGGGTGGGTTTTTTTTGTGTGTTTTTTTTTTTTGTTAAACTTTCCCACTGTTCAATGTGTCAGTGTCATGGTGAGAGACCCTGACGAACTTTAGGGTTTTAGTGTAGCACTGTGCAGAGACTGTACTGGATCTCAGAAGTGCCATCACTGATTCAAAGAGCTTAGCATGTAATTCAGAATGAGGCTAAACCAAATGTTTTTGGTAAATAAACTGTTTCTTGATAATCATGAAGTCAGCCATGGCCATGCAATAATTAGAACTAAATCTGATGAATAGCCAAAAAGGGCTTTGGTTTTGGGTTTGGGTTTGGTTTGGTTTATGTTTTTTTTCAAGGAGTAAGCAGCTAATTCCTAAACTGGAGGATGATGATGAAGGGCCCATGTTAACCCAGCTGTCTGCTCCAGCCGTTCATTCACACCGATGGAGACAGACACCATCCATGCCTCTGCCTCATTGGTTGAAATTATATTTCTACCCCAGATTTTCTGGGGTAAACCTTTTCTGCTCCCTCTTGCTGGAGCTGTTCCACTTTCTATAACAGGTTTAAATCCTTTTTGTACGGGCTTTATGAAGAGGTTGGTTAAATGCATTGCAAGCATACTACGAAGCAGAACAGTGTGAAGATTGACCTTAACTTATGTAAGAACCTCCTATAGCAGAGGGGAAAAGCGAATATTTCACAGTCCCATCAGATGGAGCAAGCTTCCCCTCTGTGCTTTGTGTTTTTTAATGCTGCACTGCTGAATAAAGAAATGCCTGCCTCCAGTCTTTTATTTCCATCGTTTGTTTCTGTTAAACAGAACTGAAAATGGAAAAGGAACATTTATTTTTTAATTGAATGACATGTTTCCTTTGAGTTAAAATAAGGAAAAAAATGGAATTTGTTTGTTTGTTCATTGATTTGGCAAGGGAAGTCCCCCAGGCATTTGAATTTTGGCTCAGATCAGAACTACTACAATGTTTTGTCTTTTTCTTTTTCCTCTTCATCTGTCAAACAGCCACACTAGCTCTCTACACAGGCCTGCTGGAAACGAGATGCAATGGCTCAGGGTACCAAATCGCTGGCTACGGGAGCGTGTGATGCAGGATAGGACCGTTTGGGCTATTCAGACCTGCGGTGTGCATGGCACGGTGGTGCCACTTCATCTGAGAAGAGTAAGGCTGAGTTGTGTGGAAACAAAGTGTATGAGCAAACCCGCTCCTCTCCCGCCTCCTCCTCCCCAGAGACATTGCTTGTAGTCCCTGCAGCACTCCCTTCTGGAAACACAAATATTTTGAAAACTGCATGATGCCGCTTCTCCAGCTGACTTCCTCGATATGAGAAGAACAAACCCCCAGAAAAAAGTGCAGGAATAATCCTGGCAATCGTTTTCATGAAAGGTCCTATAGGCAAAGATGCGAAGCACATCTCTGGTGTACGATCCTGCAAAACTGTGAGGTTCTGAATATTTGCTCTCAGAATTCCCTTAGGCTCCTGTGTCTTAATGGCACAATCTTAAATCAAACTAAAGCTAGAAGAGCAGAGAATATGAAGTGCAGCCAGGAAACTGAAGCTAGATCCTGATTTCATGTATCCCCTCCTACTCCAGATGATAACTCCAGTTTGCTTGACCGGTAACCATCACAAGTTGGGACTTTTGATGAACCAGTATTTTGGCAACTGGGGTTTCTGGAAGTTTTCCCTCTCACAGAATAGCTCTTCAGCAAATACTCCAGAGGAATTATTTCAATCTTTATATCATTACCTATATCTACAGCCTTACATTAGGAAAATTTAAATGTCAGCATTTTGTATTGTAAGACTGTCTGGTGCTGAGCATTTCATGAGTTGCAGAGGGGCCAGGTGATGGATTATCTGCCCTTGCTGCTGTGTATGGAAGAGCCCATTTGGCACTTTTGGTAGAACTCATTTGGTAGGAAGAAAGATTTCATTAATGGCTGAAGAAAACACAAGTGAAAACTGAGAATTATTTAGGGTGAAGGAAAAGAACGGAAGGAAGGAGGTTAATCTCATATTTGTACCTTTGTAGATCTCTGTGATTACCTTTTTAGATATCAGGTTATTTCCCCCTAATAATCTGATTGTGGTGTGGTTTTTCTCCCAAGGAATATAAAGTGTGTGTAAGATTCTTACAATCAAATGTGAAATAGCAGTGCTGGAAATATAATGGTTTGACAACAGCCAAGCTGCCCCAGGCTGCCATCACCCTGCATATTACTCCATAAGGTGTCTGAAACTTTTTTCAGTGGAAGATGTAATTATATAGTTACAATTTTCCTCCGTACTTTCTTTAAGAAAACAAAACCCTTAAAGAAGTACTTTTCCTGTTTGCACTGAAAACATTTTTTTTGTCTTTGATTAAACCTCTTTATTTTATAGTGAGCCTTTAGGGAAAAAAAACGAAAAACCCTAGCAATTCATATTGTTGTAAAAATGTTTCCAGAGAAAAATATAATAGTTTCTGACTAGCTTTAGTTATCATGTATTTTTTTATTAAAATCCCATCTCTTTGCATTCCTGCTGCTTATTTGACACTCTCTGCTTGTCTTTCCTATACTCACTTGTCATCATTTCACAATCTCTCTTTGTACCCTACACTTCCTGTTTTTAATTGGAATTTTCTTCTTTCCAGTTCCTTCACCTTTTCTGTATCACAGCTCTTAGGTGGTATATGGTTCTAATAATATCTGAGTTGGAGCTGAACTTTAGACCCATGTTATATCTAAGTTGTTTTGAGCTAGCTAAGAATTATTAGAAAGAAAAAAGGTAGACATGAGACATTGCTGAAGATTTTTACCAGATTTGTATAAGTGGAAAGGAGATAAAACAACTTCAGCTAAAACAGAGGTCACATTTCTTTTCTCTAATAGGGACCAGAGTTTGTTATATGGGAGCTTATATCTATTTTTAATATATTTAAATGTATAATTGTGTTTATAATGAGCACTTTGCAGTCTGCTTCTCTTCTCGCCCAAAAATGCACCAGTGAAACAGTTTGAAAGGTGACAGAATTGGAGAAGGAGGTGGGAAGGGACCTCTGGAGGTCTCTAGACTCACCTCCTGCTCAAAGCAGGGCCAGTCAGATCAGATTGCTCAGGACCTCATCCAGGCGAGCTGTGAGTATCTCCCTGGATGGAGATTACACCGCTTCTCTTTGTGCATCTGCAGCAACCTGTTGGGGCGAAGCAGAAGACAGCTTGGTTTGCAAATGCAGTCTGGAGGGGAGGAGTGCAGCTGCAGTGAGCTAAGCCTGGGCCTCGCGTTGTGTCGTGTCATGCTCATGCCCTCTCCATCCCTCAGCTTGAAGCAAATCAGAGACGAAGTTCTGATTTCAGCCTCTCTTTGCTGCGTAGATGTCACTCAGGTTTAAATTAAATAGATGTAGCTCATGTGATCCTGTGCAGCCGTCTTCAGAAAGAAAGGAGAAGAAGAAATGCTCTTGTTGAACCTGTCAGATGGACTATCACGGGCTATGAGACCTCGCACCCTGCCTTTGTACTGGGAAGGGGCATAAAGCAAGGGAGAAATAGCGAGGGAGAAGAGCTTTGGGTCTTTTCCTGCTTTTTGTGGGCTGGGAAGAATGGCAGCACCCAGGAAAGGGGGATGGTTGGGATGCTGCTGGCATCAGGCAGCCGTGACCTTCTCACCTTCTGGGTGAAAGCCCTTGTGCTGTTTACCATTTGCGTGGCCACATGAAAATAAGGTCAGACTCTCATATCACGCACTGAGACAGAGCTCTGTAGCTCCACAGGCTCTCAGGGGATGGACGTGCTGCTGCCCCAGAAAGCAGCATGTTTGGCTGCATGGGGCAGGAGACAGCGAGGCCAGAGGGGCCCCAGCACTTCTGGATACCTACAGCAACCTCCATCAAGCCATGGACCCTCCGTTCAGGGGAGTGTTCAGGATCAAGGCCCAGCTAAGACAGCTTCACCGTATGGACATATGTGACTCCTACTTTACTGCATCAGCCTCAGCACACTATGGAAAAAAATGCCCTTGTCAACGGTCAGTAGCAGAGGAGAGATTTAACAGTCTGGCCACCTTCTTCTCTTCTGATACAATTTATACCTACTCTTTAAATCAGGAGTAATAACCAGATTATATATATTGAAATGGTGAGGTCTAGAAGTGCATGAAACATGTGAAATGAAACCTGAAACAGAGTGAGATTTGACTACTTTCAGCTGTTGGCACAAGCTTAAAACTCAGGTAGGGCTCATTAGGAAGTTCATCTGACCTTTCTCTCTGAACCCAAGGCTGATTCTATGTCTCATCCATAGAGAACATCTTTCTTTTTTCCTTTTTTTTTTTTTTTTTTTTTTTTTAACCTAGATGAAATCTCATTGATTATGACTGGAAGCTTCCAGGTTTGTTCGACACCAAAGTTCAAAGCAAGTTCAAACAAGTTCAAAGTACAGGAAGCATGTAGCCATGAAAATGGGAATAGTTGAGTTTTGAATCCATGAGATCAAAGCAGCTGAAATTTGCACTTTGCTGATGCTGCCTGAGCCAGAATGCTCTGAAAAGATGAGAGTTAAATCCTGATGAATAGAGAAGAACGAGGGAGGCCCTGGCTTTGGCCTTGATCTTTGGCAACGATGGCTGGCTTTCCTGAATGGTTCTGCAATACAGATGAACCCTGCCCTCTAAGTGTTTGGGTAGGGACTGCCATGCAATACACTAGAAATAGATAAATCCATGCATAGGAGGAGAAAAAAAAACGTCTGGCCTTTAAATAGAAGTATGGTAGGGCTCGGAGAGGTCTAGCTCTGCGGAATGACTAGTTTAGTCAGGACTTGTCATCTCAGTAAAAGTCTAAGCAACACTGTTTGCAATCTGCTTTATGGAGCTTCCAGGCTCACTACGGGGTGGTGAAGAAATCAAGACATTTCCTTGCTAAGCTCTGAAGATAAAGGAAGAACATCTGCACCATTGTTGCTAGTGGAAGTGAGTAAAACAGGTATGTGTTTGGGTGCAAGACTGCTCCCATTTGGGGGAATGATAAAAACAAGCAGCTGGAGAAGGTCAAGTCTTATGATTCCTTTTCCTCCTTTACTGAACATGTTTTGTAACTGCTGTAGTGTGAAGTATATAGCATAGAAGCTTCAGTGTTGCCTTCTGCATCTCCCTCTCTTCAGGGTGAAGCTCCCCCTTTAGCTCCTATGTATTTTCATGGAATGGACTGGTATTGGAAAATGAGATCTGGGACATAGTAGCATTGATAGGTCTGCTTCTTGCTGGTTTGTCTTGAAAAAGGCTCATGAGAAAGACATGAATGCAATGCTGGCCAAAGACACCCAGCACAAAGATACTGGGCAGCAGCAAGTCCCATCAGAAGGTGGGGGGAGGGGGCGGGGGGGAGAAGACAAAAAAAAAAGAGGGGAAAAAGGAATGAGAAAGAAACGAACCAAGGGAAGATCCACTTCTGAAGGCTGGAAAGATCCATCTGTATCCTTTTGCCTGATGTCATTCCCAACAGCAAGCATGGAGCCACATCCAGCAACCACTCTGATCCAGACGTACAGAGCTGAACAAAAGCATATTATTTTAAAAGTCCTCATCGTGTAGCTCGGCACAGGCTTGGTGCTGACAACCTGTAGCTCCGGCTCTGTCATCATGGATATGGGACAGGACTGTCCTGCCAGCTAACCTGCCACACTGCATTAGCTAACTGTGACTCCGTGTGACTAGCATCGTCTGAACTTCAGCATGAAAGACAAATTCAAAATTTAAGGAAGACAGCTTGCTTACGAATAATTTTGTACATTTTGCTGGTGCATTCAGGGTGTTTTCTCCACAAACTTTTCAGGTCCTTTTCTGTCTGACTAGATTGCTCCCATCATCGCAGCATTGTAATTTGTGCTAGCCACTCAGCAATTATGTGGTGCTGTCTACAGCAATACCTCATCCTCTTGAGGGATTCGAGGCAAAGAGGTAAGTCACACCAGTCTCCCAGCACACTTCAGTAGATATTTCTGGGTGTCTGCAGGTCTCTGCACCCCTTTGCAACTCATACAAAAATCAGCGTGCTCCCACGCTTTGCTGTAACGCACTGGCTCCGTCTGCGGCTGTAACATGGAAAGCTGTGGGTGCTTTGAAGGTGGTAGAACAGAGGTGGGGACACAAGTGTTCTCAGTACCCTGGGCAAATGTTTTCTGACTGTAAGCTGTTGCTCGTCCCAGTCTGAGTCACATATATGCTTGCTAAATGGTATGGGTGTCAGCCACCCAGCGCTTGTTTACTCTTCTGGTCTTGCCGTAATTCAGTCTGAGGCGTTCCTTCTTCTGCCCCAGGAGCAGAGTGTGCAATCCAGAATGAAGAAGAAGAATAATGTCACCTCTCCTCCTGCTTGTACCCTGCCTCCATTTCCCTCCTGCTGCTTCTGAACCCTCTGACCCTTTCAAAGGCAGCTCAGCAGCCTGCTCCATCTTTTATTGAATTGAATTGCAAATCTGGAGAGACAGTAGTGGGATCAAGCCATCCATTTCAATTCAGTGTCCTGTTGTTCCTCCCATGGGACCAGGGCAGACCCTGAGGAAATGCAGTCAGCATTTGTTGACTAAGCCCTCTGATGAGATTAACTTCTCATTGAGTAAAAAGTCAGTCATACGGTCCCAGCTGTGTTTGGTCCAGACGAGGTTCAGCCATGAGACAGAACAAAATTTCTGGAGCTCTGCATACCCTAGGCGACTCATGGACAGTGCCTCAGCCTTTCAGCAATGCTACTGGAGAAGCAAACTTTCAAAGCTCTACTTGCCATCTCTGCCTCCCGTTAGGAAAAATGAGGCAAGAGCAGGCAGCCAACTTAGGACAACCTACCTACCTACCATATGACAAGAACACTTCTGACATGAGCACCCTTCAGCAAATTGCCTTTCTGCTGAGGAACTATGGAAGATGGATGACCATCGGGAGGAGCACCATGACCTGCAGCACATGCTGCAGGGAATTACAGTGCCCTGATCCTAAGGAAATCAGCTTGGACCACAGCCCCAGGGCCTGTGTCCTTACTTAGAGTGACTAATTCTCCACCCGACTGCCAGAGGTGAGGGGTCAGAAGGAGAGGTCAGAGTGGGTCACAGATCAGTGGAGAGAATACAAATCAAAGAGAGACCCTTGGCCTTTTGGCTTGATTTGTATTAGCAGTTAGATCTATCTTTTTTTAGCTCCAGCCTTGCTTACCATTCGGAGCAAACTGCTTTCCTCTGAGCACCTCAGTGCAGTTCAGAAGATGGCAGCCATATTCACAACGTTTATGCTTGACATCCCTCTGTGGTGACCTTGTGACAACAGAGTTTCACTGCTGAGTCTCCCTGGAGCTGCTCCCACTCCCTCTGACTCCAGTGACAAAGCTCCTAGCCTTTTCAAGCCATGCAAGGCTTGCAATTAATTGCAGCATGTCATTACAGTGGGTAGCTCAGACAAAGCTCCCTCCACTCCATGGGGTGCTGGGTGGCACACCAGTCCTGGTGTGGTCTGCTCAGCACCCTGCGTTCATCTTGTATGAGCCACCAATGCCCCCTTCAGTGCGCTGGGGTTATAGTATTACTTGAGACCATTCCCTTTCACCATTATTGCTGTCCAGAGGATGCTTCTTACTGACTCTCAGGGACTATGTGGAGAATACATGGAAAAGGACTCACTTCCTCACTCTTTGTCTCCACCTTGGTGTGTATATGTGTGTTCGTGTTTCTCTGTCGGTGATGATAGCAAATGAACCTGCAATCTTGTTTCAAAATTAAGAGTTACTTGTTTGGTTTGGTGGGGGTTTTTTTGTTTTTTTTTTTGTTTTGTTTTTTGGTTTTTTGGGGTTTTTTTTTTGTTTGTTTTGTTTGTTTTTTTTTTTTTTTTTTTTTTTTTTTTAATGTTTGGAAGGTCTTTCTCTCTCTAAAGCAGAATACTTTCAATCTTAGGCACTGCTTACAGCCCTAATTGTGCCTGTCTTGAAAGCAATAGTTCAATTTTGCAGCACATTTGGACTTTTTCAAATTCGGTTGGATTCCAAAACACCAAATCAGAAGGAGCTTTCTGGCTATTTCTTGATAGAGAGTGGTTTTGTCTCCAGCTGGCCAGTAGCTCTGTGGGACTGGCATGCCCTGATGGCATGGGAGTGCCAGGTAATGCAGAGTTTGACTCTGAGTCTACTTCCTCATGTAGGTGGCTGCTCCCTTGTCACAGCACTTACGGCATGCTCTGGCTGGAAGCTGAAGGGAGGGAATGTGCTGCCTTGCTTTGCTTTTCTTGTTAGTGGTTCTTCCTGAGGAGATGTTAGATCTTTCTTCCCTTCCCTCCTTTCAGATGTGTTTGATTTGGTGGGTTTCATACGTGCTGTCTGGGGACAAAATTGTCACTGCACTGTGAATTTGGAGACTGATGGGGATCAGGAGTTGCAGGTTTTGGCTTAGTAGGGGAATGTGTTCTAGCTGTGGAGAAGATAATTGGTTGTAAAAAACATATGGCACATCTCTGTGTGAGCAAGGCACTTGTTATGTTGACAAACTCAGCCTTGCTGACAAAATGGTTATGGAACATATTACTGTATGGGGTATTCTTTATCCTGTTGTAGGTTTCCCTGTAGCTACTCTTAGAAGTTATCATCTTTAATATCCCTCTTGTCTCACATCTGGTGAGAAATACTAAGGTCAGTAGTCCTATAAGGCATCAATGTCTCAGCAAGCCCACTCTTTTTTTTTGTCTTGACAACAGCCAATAAATCTCAGAAGGCTCCCTTGAGATACAGGAGAGAGGAATCTGTTTATAGTCTGTATGTTGTTACTTAGAATATTCATAGAATCATAGAACGGATTGGGTTGGAAGGGACCTTTACATGTCATCTAGTCCAACCCTCCTGCAGTAAGCAGGGGCATCTTCAACTAGTTCAGGTTGCTCAGAGCCCCGTCCAACCTGACCTTGAATGCTTCCAGGGATGGGGCATCTACCACCTCTGCGGGCAACCTGTTCCAGAGTTTCACTACTATTACCTCCTTTTGTTATGGCAATAATCACTTCTAGTTGAGCTGGAAAAAAACACAGACTGTCCCAGGAAAAGGTGGCCTTGTGCCCAGGAATGCAATGGTTTCCATGGTGATAGATTAAGATGGGCTGTCTAGGGCCAAATCAGATGCCAGCAAGCTCTGAAGGTATCTGGGGTGTTGATGCCCACTACAGTCTGTGAGCACAGCACCATGGTTTATGAGTCCTTTTGCTTAGCTGTGAAACAGAAGTTGACTCTGCAGCTTCTTAGGGCTTTACATCCAGAAGATGCTGCAGCACTGACTGTCTCAATCAAATATTGCTGGGGAAAAAACCCCAAACCAACAGTGGGAATTTACTGGTGAGTGTTGTGCTTCCATAGGGAGAACAGGATAGAGCTAGTCCTTGAGTCATGGCAGCTCCTTTCTGTCCTCTTTTTATAGGCTGGTCATGACTATCAGCATGGGAATGTAGCAAAAGGAGTTTTGGAATTATTTGGTCCCATATGATTTGACGGAGGGATTGGAAATCTAATCCTTTTACTGCCTGTAGGTTTTTGCATTAGACTAAATGGAAACCTGAGATAAAGGCATCAGGCTGGGAATGTCAGTCTGTTTTCATTAGACATGACTCTGCTTTGGACATCTGCATTGAAGTAGCTCCAATAATGGGCAGCCAGCAACAAATCATCTGTGTGGTTTTTTTGAGGAGCAGTAACAGTAGGAATTGCTTATTTGGAGATATTTTAGCATGCCTGATGTAATCTGTCTTCTTTTCTGATTTTATGTTGTTGAAATGAGTTATTCTCTGCATAGGAAGAAAACTATTTTTTGAGAAGAAATCTGGTTCTAGTTTGACTGTTCAGCATCTAAGTGGGTATTTCTTTTCTGCACAGCAGAAAAGGTGACAAGACTGCTGCAGTCTCTGGCATAGGTCTTTCTTACGTGTGACTTTAATAAAAGTCAGAATTTTACAATCCCTTCCTAGACAGGCTGCTTTGGTTGTTGTCCAGAAAGTAACTCCAAACTATGTATTAGCAGCTTGGGCTATTTTTGAACAACAACATCTTTTTTATATTAATAATTTATGTGCCTAAAAATTTCCCTTTCATTCTTCTCCTCAGAATTGGATTTCTTTTATTAGCTCCCTGTTGAGCATATTATGTTTTGATTTTGGGAGAGATTATAGTTATTCCTCGATGAGAGCTGAGACAGGAATTATTGGGAACATCACTGCATTTCTTACCAGCAGTTGGATGCATTTGGCTGAGCTGATGCTGGATGACATTTTCACTCCAGTGTAAGACAGCACATGTGGCTGAGTGCTGGTGTCCTGCTGTGCGGTAGGGCATAGCCTAAAAACTGACACCTAGGTACTAGTAGTAAGATTGCCTTTTCCATTTTTATGTTGTCGGCATGACCAGTTGTAAATACTAAGGGAGGGGTACAAGGAAGAGAGCAAGCAGTAAGTAATCTTTCCTAAGCCCACCTTCCCAACTCCCAACCATTAGTAGATAAAGAAATTCAAAACTCACAGATAGACTATAATGTTGCATCATCAGCAGTAGTGAAACTATCTATTCCCTTTCTGAATCCATTTCTACTCCTGACCTGAGCAGCTTCTTACAATAAGAAGATACAGATGTATTCAAACACCACGTGGAAGAACAACTTCTACCTAACCCTGTCAATTCCGATGATTCTTTGTTGGGTAAAACAATGACTAATTGTTGCTTAAGTAGCCCTGGCTTGTAAGGCTTGTGGATAGTCATGCTGGTTTAATTTTAGTGACTTCAACCATAAGCTATTATTCAGGCTATTGGTTAACACTCTGCTATTTTCATAGATTTGTTAATAGTCCGAGTCTGGGGTCAGTATTTGGCTGCAAACCCACTTCTCGGTGGAACAGTGTGCAAGCTCGCAGCTCTGAAGATCTTAACTGGAAGGATCTTCACATGCCTGTTGCTATCAGTGTATCTCTGCACCTGTCTTTTCCACTTGCTTTCATTTTTGTGAGGAAGCAGGAGGATGTCTCATTTCCCTTAAGAGCCAAGCACCCCTGCCAGACATCATTGCTTGTGGTGGCTGCGGCACACAGCTGCAAGAGTGATGGAATCCAACTCGAGTTCTTCAATGATTCTGTGATTGACACCAGTGTGCCTCATGGGACAGGCAGTCCACCTAAAGGCCCCAGGAGCTGATGTGAAATAGGAGCATGAGGTATTTCCTACTGTCATTTCCATAAGACCATAATGACACTTCATACTTAAAATTTTTATTTTATTGTCAACCAGACCATTTTGGTTCTGGGATAAAAAAGTTTGATTTGCAATAACTGATGAGGAAAGCTCAAATTGTTTGATTGAAATTTTTTATCATATTATTTTTCCATTTTTCTCTTTTCATTGAGATTTTCTATTAAAACACCTGACAGCAAATTTCTGATGTTGCTAAGCTGAATCTCTAAGAGGATTTTTCTACCTGCCCATAGCACTTCCTTGTATATTGAATTCAAACTTTTGGACAACTTCAGTTATATTGGTCTTCTTTGCTTCCTTGCCCCACTGTCTTCTTGTCTGTCACAGCTGAAAGAAAAATATGGGCTATCCATTTCCAAAGCAGCAAAGTCTCCTGAGCCTAAGCTTTATTCAAGGCCAGTGCAATTAGTGCCAGCTTTAAGCACAACTAAAGCAGGCAGTTGCCTAAGGCAGCAGACTGCTGGTGGCAGAACCTGTTCCTCTGCCTGCTTTTCTGTGTCAGAGCCATGGAGACTGAGCCGCCTGCTAGTGCCAAGCATGGGGGCCAAGGTGTGTGACACTGGCTATGCCTGAGCGTGCATTGTATCCCTGGGAGAAGTAATTGCTGCCCGTCTTCCTCCCACTCCCCTGGCATCATCGGGTACCCCTGAGGATGGCAGCTCTCCCAGCCCCAGTTCTGCCTTCTGCTTGCTGTCCCCAGCTGGTGAGCGCCCATCCTTGTTGCTTCTCCATGGAGTGGCAAAACTGAACTTCATTTATGCCAGCAATGGGCTTTGAACTGGCTCTGCAGGAGGTTCAGCCAGGTAAAGCCTGCCTTGTTTTTACAAATGAGACTTTGGCTCCTCAGTCACTCATATTCTTTGTAAAACGTTACTACAGAGAGAGTATTCCTACCACTGGGTTTTCTATAACTACACAGAAGTAATTTGTATGGTTGTGAGGCATGACCTTGGTACCAACTTTTAGCTGTCTCTGCATTTTTTTCCACTTGGATCCATATGTACATTTGTGTGTGTGGGGATGATGGGGGGAATATATGTTTTACACTTGCATTCATGCGCGATGATGATTTTGACTGGGTCCATGCTTGTTTAATCATGTCTGATGATGGTTTACATAGAAGGTTTAAAACATATAAGCTACGTATATATTCTGAAAGTTATTTGGACAGGCCTCTCTGTAGCTGAGCTTTGCTTAGTTCAGAAAACTGGGGTGCAGCTCTGGCTCCTGAGCTCTGTATTGCCTGCTCCCACGGAATGGGGGAGCAGCTCCGATGCCCGACAGCAGCTGCAAGGCATCACACACCAGATGAAGAGGGGCCCACTGGGGTTCAACTCCGCAGTAGCACTGGCATATCGCCCGGGATGGACCTAATACAGGTGATCTTCATCTATGAGGCAGCTGCAGAGTCTTCTCCAGATGAAGAGCCTCCCTATTCCAAGAGGTGGATACTTCTAGGCAGAGTACTAGTACTTGTGCCACCTGCGTGGTGGGCAGTGGCCACAGCAGGGATACGTGCAGTTCCACAACACGGGCCCTGTTTATTGCGGTGCCTGTGAATGACGAGCGATGTTGCAGTGTTTCAGTGCTGCACAAAAGATGCCCTCGCGCCTCTGTGCTGTGCCGGTGGGGGGCCATGAATGTGGCCATGGTGGGCAGAACGTGCACGGGGAGAGGCACGGGCCAGCTTTTTATTTGTGTTGCTTGGTGGGGTGGGCCATACGTTGTGTGAGTGCTGACAGCGTGAGTGTGGACACGGCGCCTGCAAGGCACTAATCTGGGCAATAAAAGGATTACATGCTCGGTGTCATTTGGGTGGCAGGCATTGTGCGGTGCATCAGGCCTCAGCGAAGGACAATAGCAAGTCAAATGGAAATGCTGTCGCTGTGAACACAGCACAAGGCAGAGCTGTATCTTTGCTTCAGTCTTTCGTGCTTCCCCCCGTGGCTCTTTCCCTTTCATTGTTTTCAGGGCAGGGAGATCTTCATTTGCTGAGTGACCTCCCCATCCCCTGCCTGCAGCGCTGGAGGGAGATTATCACAGATGAGAAAATACAGAAGAAACCTGCCAGAGCCAGTATGGGGAAGTCTGTGACAGTCGGAGCGAGCAGCAAGGTGTCTGAGCACAGCCGGGTTGTCTCTAGGGGACACAGACAAGGGTTCAGGCCCTGGCGCCGCTGCTCCAGTAGGGAATTGCAACCACTTTAATTAGGAGCCAGCTTTAGCATTTCCCCAGAGCAGCGGGAGTGGGGGAGACAAGAAGCCCCTGGGGAGAAGGGGGAAGTTGGAAACAAGGAGCAAAGAACACAAGCTAGAGTAGATTTTCTAAAGGAAATATCTGTTACATCCATGGATACCCCACACCTGGATATATTCTAGAAAGGAACTGAGAAAAACAGGAGTTGCAATTAACGCAAAGAAAAGATGGTGGGGAAAGATTTTCTTGTTCCAAGTATCAAGAGTTCCCAAGTCTGTGGATCATCGCGTGCTTAAAGCATGGTTGCCTTTAGGCTATCAGGTCTGCTGTGGGCTACGTGCTGATTACCTCACTCGGCATCTTCATTTGCAGTGCAGTTGCCTGAGAAATTGCTCTAGGGCCACCCTGAGCCAGCATCAGACTGAGGTGAAAAACAGGGCTGGGGGAGCTGGCGTATTATCAGAGCCTGCAATGAGACACTGGCAGTGAGGACTAGGACCACAATTTCTGAGGACAGAAATGGTTCTAGGCTTGTGGGATACAACAGAAGGTGTGGGGAGGAGAAATTGGATTATGCTGGGTCAGCAGGCAGAGAGGGATCTCTGGCAAAATGGGCAGGATATGACTAGCCTTCTCCCTGCAGCCAAATCTTGTTTTTCTATTGCTGGACATAACTTGCATAGAAATGTCTATTCCCTGGGTCCTGGCCAATATATTAAGGGTTAATGTATTGCATAGTGGCAATAAATTTCGCTGGTATGACAGAGGAGTGGGCCGGAAATTTTTGCTAAGGAGAAGCTGCTGTCAGCGTTGTGCCTTTTATTAGTCTGTACATTCCTTCTTTCCCTCTAATGAAATGCCCATTGACATTTATGGTCTTGTCACCTGGTGAGAAAGCCATCGTCACCTCCACAGTGCCACTTCTCCAATAACAGCAGGTCCCTTTTTAGCACTTGAAAGTCATTGTCATCTTCTTTTTAAATGGACAAGCCTTTCCTGGATGCATTTTCTTGCCCTTTGAGCCAGCAAAGATCACCTCGAGACAGCAGCAGAGTGGACCTCTATGGCGCTCTGTTCTTTCAACTGCACCTGCACTTTTCCAGGAGGAGCTCCATCTTCGAGGAGCTTGTGTTCATGGGCAGTGGCCATTTTATTTCCTTATATATGAACATGCTGTTCCCTGTTGTAAAGGACCCAAATTCTCCCTACTCTCTAGTAACTTAACTTTTACTCCTTCTCACCACTGTCTTTTGTCTGCTTTTCTTTCCAGATAGCTCTTGACTGCGTTGGGGAGGGCAGGTCTCAAAGAAAAGCTTTGTACATTGGCCAGGCAGGTGAGAAAGACCATTTCGATGTCTCAACATGGAAAGGACACCAATGTGAGCTCAACTCTTATTAGTCATCAGAAACCCTATATTAGAGTGAGCCCCTCAAGGTATCTCAAATGTAGGAAAAGCTTCTGAATTTCCATTCAGCAACAGGATTCAGATGGGTAGCAAACTGCTTTGAGAGTAGTGGGGTTTATGGAGTTACTTGCTTTACTCCAAAGTAATAGTTATTTTAGACTGAAGGTACATGGCTGCTCTGTGTGTGCCAACAAACAACTGCACATTCATTTGTAATATGTCTTGGTCAAACATGCACTCATGGGGTTTTTCCAAGATAAAATCAACCCATACTGCCTATCATTGAAGAAGTAAATAATTCTTCTTCACTCAGTTGTCTTTGGTGTCTTTCATTCTTTTTTTTTTTTTTTTTTCCTTTGGGGGGTGGTGGTGGTATTTTTGACTTTTTCTTTCAGGATTTCTTCAACATTATTAAAACCTTAGCATAACTGGGCACCTACTTACACAGCTGGGAGGGTGAGATCACAGAAATCTCTCATGGTCTCTCAGACGAACTCCCAGGTTGCTGGTAGGAGTCTATGAGCCAGGGAGAAGGCTTGATGCCAGTACCATCCCCTCCTGCATGTGCAGCTCTAACCATCAAATTTTTCATAACCATGGGGGAAGGTGTTTGATTCTTAGGTCCAAGCGTGCTGTCCAGGCAGCTGTTTCCCACCTTCTCAGAGGAGACATGGTGGGCTGGAAGGAAGGCTGGTTGTGGTCTTCAGGCTGCCAGCTGGACCTCTCTGGTGTTGTGTTTGCATCTGGGTGAAGTATAACTCCTATATGTTCTCTTCTGATGGTTTATTTCTGATTATGAAAGTGAACAGAAAGAACAGCTCCCAAGTCTGGAGGTGCACGGATCACCCTCACACATCACTTCACATGGGATCTGAAATAAAAAATCTTCACTCCTTCATATCACTCCTTGCATCAAAGGTGGGAAGTTTCCTATGAATTTAAAGGCATGATATGCAAGAGAGTTGCTTCATCTTGTTTCAGTTAATAACATGCATATACTACACTTATGAAAACATAGCCTTTTATTGATTTAATCTTCTGGCAGATCAGTATTTATGTTGTGGCTAAAACTGTCTGCCAGAAAGGACTGTTCCTCATCTCTATCCTGAATCTGGCTTCAACAGTAACATATTCACTTACATCTTCCTTAGGCCAGTAAAGAGCAGAATAATTTAATCATTTTCTTTCCAGTAACTTAGGCCTTTTCCCCTCTCTGGACCTTTGTCTTATAATAGCTGGACCATGGGTCATCATTATTTTTCTTTCAGCCTTTTCTAGGTGTAATGCTGGCTCTATACCCTTTGACAACACCTTCTTCTCCTCCTCTTTCTCTCTTTTATTATTCCATAACTAACTTTCTGGTCTAGGCATAAAATTCTAGGAGACATGTTTTATGGTTTATTTACTCTAAAAAATGTTTTTCTTCCAGCTCTTTTGATAAATCCCGTACAAGAAAATCAAAATTAATCTGTAAAATGGTGGTTTAAAAATAAGGTAGTCAGAGTTTTCTGCAGGGTCAACAACAGCAGAAACTTAAGATAGTACATTTCAGAAAGGTTACTGTAAGACTATCCTTGAATGTTTGTTCCAGGACTTTTTGAAGGACTTGAACAAAACATTCTGCTAGTCCATCTGACACCTGGCACTAGATGACAAACAGGCAGTGCGCTGCTGAATTTCTTCGAAGAATAGTTGCAAGTTTCTCAAAGGTAGTGGACGGTTGCTGGCAGAGTCAACATTTTAAACCTCATCCTTACTGAAGTCCAAGGCATAATTCCCATTGGCCAAAATGTTACCCAGGGTATACAGGCCATAGGCAAAAAAACCCTATACACTCTACAACATAAATACATAGAAGGGTTGTTTGGCTTTGATTTTGGGTTTTTTTTTACTAAAGTCTTTATAGACAAATAATAAAGACAGTGCTCTACATCTACAGGAGTAATTTCTTTGCTCACAAACTTACAGTTTTAGGGACAGAAGGGACTAATACACTATCATCTAATCTGACACATGCCAGAGACATTTATCCAGCTGTTTCAGTAATAAGTCCAATAACTTGTGTGTACTTAAAATAACGTAGCATCCAGTAAGGCATCTGATCTCGATTTGAGGATCTACAAAATGTGCCAAAGCCAGCATATTTTTGTACTTCATTCTTACATTTGTTAAAAAACAGGTCTTGTTTCTTGTTCGAATTTGTCTGCATCTAGCTTCACATTATGAGTCATTGGCCCATTTTTCTCTGCTGTATTAAAGACTCTGTAAGCACTAGGCACTTCTCTTAAGGTACATAGAAATGGTAATTAGACACCTCTTGGTCTCCTCTTTGATATGGTGAAGAGACTGAGCTATTGGTATGTTAGTCCCCCTGCTTTTGCGATGTGTGAGCTACCTCGTGCTGTTTTCTTCTTAGTCCAGTTTTCATCCCACGGCTGTGTACGGAAACAACCGGGCAGCACAGAGTCCCCGTGCTTCGCCAATGCCATCTTTGCTGTCTGTGCCTTCCTCAGCTGGGATGTCCTACCCATAGTGCTTTCCAGAGTTTTTTAATTTTGGCTTGTATTCACAGCTTTTTTTGGAGGAATTCCTTCATAACTGAGTCCAGCAGTCTCTGTGTGTTTATATTTCCTTATGCGAACAATCTGCAACTTTTTCCGAAAGGATTCTACATAGCAGCAGGTTCTGGAAAGCTCTTTCACCCAGCTATAAATTTGAAGAGATTTTATCTTTCTCTGGAAAAAAACCCTAACTTTGAAAACAGCTGTTGTCTCCATTTGAAATAAAAGAGCATAGATAAGCCATCTATGAAACTGCGTAAGTGTGGAAAGTTGAAATAATGTTTCCAGATATTAAGAAACAAATCAGGCGTTTGGACTGTGCTTGGTGTGAAGTTCTGTGAGGGATGAGGAGGTTGTTACTTTGTTCAGACCTACTAAGCTCTTAAAAATATTGCTATTGGCTTATCTGGTGTAAGAGGTGTCGTGGTTTAACCGTGGCCAGCAACCCAGCCCCACGCAGCCGCTTGCTCACTCCCCCTCACCCAGAGGGATGGGGAGGAGAATCAGAAAGGAATGTAAAACTCGAGGGTTGAGATAAGAACAATTTCATAGCTAAAGCAAAAGCTACGCATGCAAGCAAAGCAAAGCAAGGAATTCACTCACCGCTTCCCATGGGCAGGCAGGTGCTCAGCCACCCCCAGGACAGCCGGGCTCCATCATGCATAATGGCTACCCAGGAAGACAAATGCCATAATGCCAAACGTCCCCCCCTTCCTTCTTCCCTCAGTTTATATACTCAGCATGACATCGTACGGTATGGAATACCTCTTTGGCTAGTTTGGGTCAGCTGTCCTGGCTGCCCCCCCTCCCAATTTCCCGTGCCCCTCCAGCCCTCTCGCTGGCAGGGCCCAGGAAACCAAAACCTCCTTGTTTTAGTATGAACATCACCCAGCAACAACTAAAACCATCAGTGTCCTATCAACATTGTTCTCACATCAGAGCCAAAACACAGCACTGTCCTGGGTACTAAGGAGAAACCTAACTCTGCCCCAGCTATAACCAGAAGAGAGGACATTGCTGCAGCAGCCTTCCACTGTATGGCAGCTGAAGAATTCTTGCTGATCTTGGATTCTGATCCATTTAGAGGACCTTAATCCGTCCAAACCCCTGAAACACCCCGCAAGGCACCTCCTCTTTGCAAGTCCTGTTGTGCAATCTCCTTCTTCACTCTGTGAGTCTCCTCATAGGAATTTCTGAACAAGTTTGTCTTCATTTTTACCAATAAGTGATGCTCTTTGTGATCCCCTGTGGAGCTGTGAAGTTCAGGGTAAGCACCTGCTAGAGAAATAAAGGCATCCCTGGAGCAAAGGACACGGGGAAGAGGGCCAAGAAACTGAGATGTGATGCATTTGTCATTATGGGGCTATAGGAAAAGCCCTCTTTCCTTCACCCATCCCAATTTTCTTTTTCATTAGCCTCCTCATGCTAACCTCTGAATAACTTCTAAAGTAAACAGCCCATAAATATTGTACGAGTCTCCAATACTAAAAGCTGATAAAGTTTATAGCACTTATAAAATAAATAGAAGGAAATGCTTTTCAGTTTCCTATTTATAGGTCTCAAGAGGGATCTCAGGTATGATTTATCACTTCAATTTTAACTGTATTAGTCTCCCCCTATCACATACACACAACTCTTTTCCTTGGTCATTCTTCTTTTCTCACATACAGCTGCTTCCTCTTCTCCCTGTAGACGTGCTCACACCCACACAGCCATTTGCCCTCCACATCCTTTACTAACAGGCAGGAGACTGCGTGCTCTTTTCCAGAGTGTTGAGTGCCATCAGTTTTCACCAGAGTCAGCAGGCGTCGAGGGCTCTCAGCATTTAGCAAGGTGCTCTCAACCACACGCAATCCAAAGGAGAAACTACTTTTTTTGAGTCAATGTGGCAGGCAGCCAAAGGATTAAAAAAGAGGGAGGCAACATTTTGGACGTGGGTGGATCATTAAAGCACAGAGAGTATAGTTAACATAGGGTATGTTTCTTTTTAGGGCATTCCTATATGCTTTCCAAGTGTTAATGTTTCTAAATATGCAGTATTGATCCCCAGTTGCTAGTGCATTGCACTTGAGCAGATAAATGGACTGTGGCTAATAACACCCTTCTTCTTGGAGCAAACGAACATAATTTCTTCTATTTTGTAAAAGGGGAGGCACACCTAGGGCCACATACCATGTGTCTAAATTACCGATTTATTTTGGTGCAAAGGTGCACTTCTGAAGTAAATCTCCTGGTTGTCCCCTTTCAGTTTATTTTCCCATTTAAATGGAAACACTTGTTTCAGAAATATACCTGCTAATGGGCATTGAGCCCATGGAGCCAGACTCCCGCTAGACCAACTAACCCCCCCAAAATGTAAATGTGGACATCAGATCCTCAGCGTCAGGGGTTTTGCTTTAGAGCTCCATTCCTATTACACTGCAGCATTTGCTAACATGGCAAGCCATAGCACCACCACAGCTTTTGACACCACTGCATCCTAACTGCATTTTCCTGTCCTGGTTCTGTATCAAAAACAAGAAAACAGATTTTTTTTTTTTCATTATCGTGATTGAAATAAACCTATTTATGTTTGAAATTCCCACAGACTGTACTGCCAGAGTTTTCCTCGCCAAGAGTTTTGATTGATACTAGAACATAAAGAATGGTGAAAGAGAGACCACCAAAACCAGGAGCCCACAGAGCTGGAGTCTAACTTCCTCCAAGGAAATAAGGGAATTAAACCAGCTGCTTCTGATACAGCTTAAGTTAAGCTGCCCACCTCCTCATCACAGGAGAAAAACTCCACTTTAGATGACATGAACCTGCTTTCTAGAAGGACCCACACTGGATGGGGTAGGTGAGGGGGGACAGATAATGGAAGAAAGGTTCAACAGAGAAGGAAATGGAAATGACAGCTGCAAACATCTGGGTGTGGGGAAAGGGGAGTTCTTCAAAAGACAGAGAAAAAACTGGTGTGGGGTGAAGAGGACTCTGCAGACACACAGTTTCTCCTCCCATGTGCCAAGAAGTGGCATTTTTGTTTGGAATGTGTAAGGCCTCCTTACAACTTCTTCATATATCCTCTGGTATCAGTCTCTGTACGTGAAAGGCAACTGAGAGAACTTTCAGGGAATCTTGCTCAATTCTTTAGGCTTCACTGCTGAGGCTCTACCTTGCTGATGCTCCCTGTTAGGAATATTGCCCTGCCAGCACTGCCATGCTTCAGGGCCTGCCCCCTTCCTTCTCCAGTCCCATTGCTCTGGCTAGGACTATGCCGTTCTTGATGCAAGACATCTCCCTTCAACCATGTCTGATCAAACCATGATCCTTTTGTTATTCAGCCTGTTAAGGCAGCATGAATAAACCTTTCACCATTTACTGCTTTATACCCCACGACCGTGCTGTTCCCTCCCATTGACAGCAACTACGGCTGCACTTTTCTATCTGCTCAGGCCAAAGACAACTCATCAATCAGTATCAACTCAATTCCTTTCCAGTTCAAAGCTTACTCAAACTCCCTGGTCCCAGAGAACCATTTCAGGACACAAAAAGTCATAATCTGGTTTAACTCATCTTCTATCTTATTTGACAAATCTGATCTGATGGATAATATTGAGATCCATTCATTACCTTCAGAAGATATTGAAGCTATAAGAAGGCAACTGTAACTTCAGATGACTTACACTTCTTCCGCCATTTAAAACACCTTGTTGTCACCTTGAGACTGTTAAGCATGGGGTTTGTCTCAGCTGAGTTCAGCCACCTAAAAACCAGGTACATAAGCACGAATTCAGGCTCCCTCTAACATCAGTGGGGAGACACAAGTGGCTGCACATAGTGTTGCTTCCATCTGTTGGGGACACCTCTTAGGAAGGGATGAATGCTGCCTAGGTTAGGAAGCTTGTTTGTCCCTGTGGCCTGTATCGTTAATGAAATGGGAGGGCTCCTTCAGAAGGGTGATTCATAGCCGTATTGTGCTGCTTTGGGATGTCTGCAGCCACAGGTCTGGCACGCAGCTAGCTTTCTGTGCACTACTGAGCATCAGAAGGGCAGTGTCTTTTGGTTGTTGTTGAACATCTGGTGCATGAGTTATTGAGGATTTTCATAGCAATAAGGGAATTCCCAAGCTTTCTTACATAGTACCTGCTGGGTGATTCTTCCTTCCCAACCTTGCTGGCTGTGGCTCACCCTCTGCCTTTGCGAGGCCTTTCTGCTGTGCATTTCTCCCGCAGCAGCAAAGAGGTTAATGAAAAAGCCGCCTAATACAGTCTGCCTAGGATAACAACAGACTCAGATGTTGAACTGCTTGGCAGACACTGCAAGGCCAAGCACAAATGAATATAGGAGCAAAGCAGAAGATGTGCCTGCTCGCTGAGGGAAATGAACAGGGCCTGGAGATGGCTGGGGGAAGCAGCCTGACAGACAGCCATCAAAAGCCAGGTGGATTTATTAGCCTGCCAAGAAGTGATAGGAGGAGGGCGATGTGGTGAAAGCAATATGTAAAATGTAAATGTCAGTTAGAAATATGAGCTATGGAGCTCTGTGAATAGCCTCTAAAGACCAAGCCTGAGTGCCAAAGAGCCTTTCTTTCCAGAGGTCAGTCCTCGTGCCTGTCACTGAGTAGGCAGGATGGAGTGAGCTTTCCAAGTGCAGAAAATGATATGTTTCCTATCCAACCATTTTATTCAGTGCATCCTTAGGGTGACTCATGCCTCTTGATGACTGTATCTCTGGCAAGTGTTATAGAAGAGCCCAGTCAAGATAACAGCTCCTTTGGTCCTGCAGAGGAGATTGCTGAAGATCGCAACAAACAGAATTTCCCTTCCTGAAGCCTGACAATTCAGGAACAAGACCAAGCATTAATGTAGGTAAATCCTTCCCGGTTTCTCTCCTGGAAGAATGGGTTTTGAAAGCTCAGTAATCTTCCCTTATCCACCTTGGTCCAAAACCTGAAAGACACATTCTTGCTCTGGCCTCAGAATAGATAGGAACAGCACGCCACCGAGCCCTGTACTTTCCTTACGGTACCTCAGCACAGGACTGGCGGAGCTTCTCTGCAGGAAGAAGTACCAGCATGGAAACTGCTCCATGCTTCATTCAGCTGTGAGCCCCTCTCCACTGAGATTGCCAATGAAAGCGAATGTGACTAGCTCCAAAAGAGCTGTGGTTTTAGTGGTATGGGCACCTGTCCACTAGGAAGTGCACTGAAACCTCTGATGCATTTCATAGGTTCCACCAGAGACCCATCAAACACTAATAACGTTCAATCACTGCTAACCAAGGCTGATTTTGGACCAGATGCTTGGAAGTGAAATACTACCTATCCCACCACCCGCCTTGCCATAAGTCAATTATACATTGTAGTATTTGAAACCAATAAACCAGAGCTTTTTATTATATGCCATGGCTTTCTTTGGAAGGTATTGCAACCACAGTTGAGTTTGGAAACTTCACACATAGCTTATTTTATTTTCTTTAATGACTTTATATATATGTGTGTGTGTGTGTGTGTGTGTGTGTGTGTGTGTGTGTATCTTGTTACCAACCCTTTTACCCACATGATGTTTTTTTAAATTGCAAAAAAATTTTTGTTTCCTTTTATTTCTGTTCAGCAATGAACTATATAATCTTGTTCTTTATTTAGATGCATTTGTTCACTATTCAGAAAGCATTAGTATTGCCCACAATTCAAATTCACTCTAATTCAAACGCCATCACTTACCACACTCCAACCCACACAACAGACAGTGTGGTGGCAGAGACATTGAAGCATCTTTTGAGAGAACCTAACACTGGAGTCTGAACTGTGGTTTGGACCCTTGCGGAGAGCTGTACCAACTCTATAAAGGTGTCTAGTTGCTTTTAAATGCCACCAGATGCAAATGTAAGCCACATATCTTACAGATGACCTATGGGCTAACAGTGATTTGCACTGATTTGGCCTAATCCAAAATTAGTTTTGTGTGAGGACAACCTGCTGCTGGGTTCAGCTGGCTTTGAAGATGACCTATGGGTTAACAGTGATTTGCACTGATTTGGCCTAATCCAAAATTAGTTTTGTGTGAGGACAACCTGCTGCTGGGTTCAGCTGGCTTTGAAAAAGGCTTTTAGGTGAACAAAGCAGATCTTGACTGGAACTTAAGTAGCTCTGTGTGGTCAGTAACTGTATAACCCTGATGTTTCCCAGAGAGAGATCACCTGTCAGCATCCCATTAACTCCAGGAAGAAGGAAAATTTTGAGTGAAGAGACAAAACCTCTTTTGTTTTAGTGTCATCTGAATTCATAAAATGATGTGCATCCACAATCTCAATGCAACAGTGGAAAAGAGTAACAGTCCCCAAGAGTGAGGGAAGGCAAAAATAAAGAGTTGTATTCTTTTATTACAAGAGGAAAGGGATCGAGGTAGGGGTGATAATCAAAAAAAGTACAAAGTATCACATGAAAGCACACTAAATTAAAAAAGAGAGATCCTACCTCCCCCCCCAGCCATGTTAAAAAAAAAATAAAAAATCAAGGGAAGCCATTTAGCAATTTTAAGAAAATGCAGTCCTGAAAGGGACAGGGAATTGTTGCTCTGTGGCAAGACTGGGAACAATTCCCACCCTGCGCTCTTCGGTCCTTCCTCTCTCCTGACCCTCTTGCCCCCCCTTCCCCCTTCGCCTTCCCATCCAGCAGCCTCCAGCCTGCCATCCTTCAGCTGCTGCTCTCATCTCATCCTTTGCTGTCTTTTTGACTTTAAGCAGTTCCCTAGCAACAGCTGTTTTCAGCTGAGAGGAAGAGCCGTGGACATTTTGCAGGCACAGCGGTGGGCATGGCTCGGCCTCGGCTCACGGGTGATGGCTGACCTCAGCACCCAGTGGGACACGGTGATGGCTGACCTCAGCACCCAGTGGGACACAGTGATGGCTGACCTCAGCACCCAGTGGGACACGGCACAGCTCCAGGGCAACAATCTCTGCACCGATCTCTGGATACCACCTGAGACAGGGGGGCTCCACCTAGCTCTATGCTTCAACTGCTCTTCTTGTTGGTTAACAAAAGGTTACTCATTCTGCTTCATTGGAAGTGCTTATTTCCCCTGGCCAAACACTGGGCTTTGCCCAACAGAAAAGACTCTCGGACACCATCAGTGTGGCAATCCTCTGGTAAGGGACATAGGTATTCACACATGGCACAAGGGTCCCCATTCATCTGGTTAAAAACGACAGCTCTGATTTTCATGGGTTAGATGCTGTCCTGACCCCCTTGCTGCCCAGCCTTGCTGCTGGAGGCTGTTATCTCTGGAGCACAACTGGGAAACCTGTGTTCACAGCTCAACTGCTGCATTTCACAGCGGCACGTCTTAGCTGGGGACACCATGGGATGTGTGCAGGGACAGCCAGGGACCAAGGCACGCATCCCCTTCCACCCGCTCTGCTTCTGCAGCAGCGATGCTTTGGCAGAGGGGAGGATGGGCAGCTGAGGGCAGCAGCATCACTGCAGTAGAGTTACTGGAGCTCAGCTAAAAGAGTGCTAACCTATCATTATTATTGATGATGTTGTTACTATTATTGTAATCGTTATTATAGTCCCCTTTTAATTTGCACCAAAGAAACCAAACCTGTGTCACTTTATATAGCAGCTATTCCCTCACCATCCAGAAATGTCTCCCATCGTAAGTGCTGAAGTTACTCTGGAAAATAGGATGCAAGTTTTTAAGCCATTTGGTAGGGTTTTTGAAAATTGGACCCCAAGTCATCACACTGCAATAATTTAGTTACTCTAGAACAGACTAGTACATTAGCTAATTCTGTAAAGTGGGCACATACTTAAATAAAACTGTAATGCCAAGTGATCAAAGCATCTGACACGACCCCACAGTATAGTTATTCCAGTTTGAAAAAAGTGAAGTTTTTGTCCATTACCCAACAAAACATGTGACCAATGTTCTTCATCGGGCAGGCACTGATGTTTGAATTCTGTGATAGAGCCTTGATCATAGGATTTTTCCTCCCGTTTATTTCCAAGCTTCTTAACTATCATGTTGAATAAAGGTGTAGAACTGTCTTGCATGATGGAAATTATATATCTGGATGTGTTGTGAATCTGACCTCGTTCTCAGTCTTGTCTCTTACCAAAGCAGTGGTTTGTCTGTGCTTTGCTCATCCCTGTACCAACAGGGGCTCGGCAGCTCTGCCAGCTGGTGTACCTTATGCATGAGACACATCGGTTACCCACTGTTTCACCCCACTTCCCACCACCTGGTACAGTGCCTGCATCTCCTACCTTGCGTGTTCAGCACTCCTAGCAGTGTCCCTCTCCCGCACCCTGCGTGTCTGGCAGCCAGCTGTGCCCAGGGTTGGGGCTCCCACAGCAGGAGAGAAGTTGCAGCCCCGCACAGCTGCTATAGAGTATGTGTCTTCCAAGGGGATTTCACACTCACGTGTCCCATGAATGTATGGGTTTGGTAGTAGCAGATCTTCCCCTGCTCCATGTGAGTTGACATAGTGCATTGACTTGAGACTGCTGTAAGGTAAAGGGTCGTGTTAGGGTGAGGCCTCGTAAAGGATCACAGAGTGCCTGGGCTCTCCTAGCCTGAAGAGGCACAATCTGTACCCTGCCTTTGATGTCCTCATCAACAGCAATCATCATTTGCACTTGTATCCCCCCTTGTTTCCTCGACCATTTCCACCTTTCTAGTTCTGCCCCTGTGCTTCCATCCCTACGACAGTGATCTCTGCTGCCCAGAGGAGCTGTTGTGCAGAGTGGGATAAGATGTGGATGGAAGATGGGTGGGATGGAAGAAGTATGTGTGGGTAGAAGGCTGCTTGGGTAGAGAGTAAGGATTGGGGGGTTTAGGGAAGGGGGCAAATTGGAAATGGAGCCCACGTGCTCCAGAGAGTAAGGAAGGAATAAAGGGCATCAGGGGGAGAAGTGGCAATAGAACCGGCTGAAAGGCAAAAGACCCCATCTCCTGTCTGTGGTCTCTTACAACTCTGAAAATCCCACTGCCATTTCTCTCTCTCCCACACTCCTCCTGAAATCTGCTATCCTTTCCATCACACTGATGCCACCCAAAGTACCACTGATCCTTCCCATGCTCCTCCACTTTTCAGCCTTTGGAACCACCTTCCTTGCCCTTTTCCACTCTTGCAGAAACTCATTTTTCTACCCCCAAACGTGCTGGCAGCAGGAAAATTCTCTGAGGCTGAAAACCCTTGAGCTGCTGGGCTCTGACCTGATGTCTGGGAATTTACCTCCTAGGCAGCTTCACACCAGCCTCACAAGAGCTGAGCTGTGCCTGCTCTCACACCTCTGTGAGCTGCAAATAGCATCTCCTTCTCTGTTCCTACGCCCACCCTCAGCTGAAAGATCTCTCTACTGGGGTGAAAACATGCCCATTTCCTATGGCCACACATTTTTGCCTTTTGTGTCCTTTCTAAACCTCCTTTATTTTTTTCTGGTCCATGCTCTTCTGTATGTCTCTGCCCCCTTCGCTCTTTACACATTTCCTTCATTTTGGCAATATTCCGTTTTTGTCTTATTATCACTCCTAAGCTTGTTTCTTTGTCAATCACTGGGGCTTAGCGGCAAACCAGTTAATTCTGACTAAGTGCCTTCATTAGACTTAAAATGAGATTAGCGGTAGAGTACAGGAGTTTGCACTTCTCAGGCACTGTTTTAAGCTACCCATTTTCTCAGGGAGAGACCCTGCTTTAGTTATACCAGCTCATATTTGATAGGTTCTCTCCCAAATCAGAAGCAAGACTTCTTTTGTTTCCAAAGGAATTCTTACATAGTTAGAACTTGAATATGCCATTTGGGCCACGTAAACGTATGTTGGCCAGATGTTTAATACCCCTGTTTCAATGTGTTTTGCTGACAATAAAAGAATAATGATTGTTCCTGCAGGACAGTTTGATGTAGTTTAGGATACAACAAATGCATTTTGACATTTCAGTATGTAAGAACAGCAAAGACAAACAAAAAATGAATAAAATGTAAATTCTGTTCTTATATTTCCTCTGTGAACTTAATGTTTTATCCATAGGTCTGCGTGTAGCATACATTACGAGTTGACCAGCAACATACTGTTGAAACAAGACAAACAAACACCTCAAGGCCAGTCATAATTAATGCCACATAGATCACCCCACATAATGAGTCTATGGAATTTGCCCCTCTGGCTATACTCAGCGGGTATCATCAGTTGCCTTCCAGTACGACTGAACTTGGTGAAGGAAGTAACAATCTGGAGTGTGTATGTCTTCCACCTATTGAAAAGATGAGCGTTAAAAAATACCAACACTACAAGGGATCAAATTTTTCTGTAATTTAATGTCTTTAAATCCTCCAGGAGTTACTGAGTGTGTGGTGTTGGTGTACTGAAAGCCTACATTAGGTCTAAAATTTATGGAAGCAGTTTAGTACAGTGATAAGCCTATCAGAGATTAACACACACACACACACACACACACACACAGAGTTTCTGCATTTTGTGAACTGCCTTCAATCCCCAGTACTGCCACCAGAGAAAATACCATCTTCTCGTCTACGATAAAATACACTCTTTCTAAATTTGGTACCAGAAATTTTTATTCCTTGCACAGTTCAACCATCTGAATAAAGAACTCAGAATGGCTAGATCAATTCCAACACAAATCTGTTGGTATGCTGTGTATTTTATGTCATACAGCGTACTTCAAGTTACACGCTCAAATATGACACCAGCAAACATATTGCAAACTTGGCATATGAAATCCTGGTTCTGCTAAAATCATGGTCTAGTAGTGCCACTGCTTCCAACAGAGTTTGCCTCTGGGCAAGCCTCAGTTATATCTGCACTGCAATCTTTTTGCTGGGCATGGTTTACAGATTAAACTGGTGGATGGACATTGGTATGTTTGAAATTTATTGTGCAGGTAGGACTGGTCCCTAATGGTGTGTTATTCTCTAACTATTTAGGTTCTTTGGTCCCTAATGGCATTGCAAAAGGGAAGAAGATGGACACAGTGATACAGAGCTATAACCACCATCAAAAGCTGAGCTGTTGCCCGTTATTGGAGAGCAGTGATTTTCTTTCAGAGGAAAGGGTGCTCAGTCATCAAATGGGAAGCACTGAAGAAAATAGCAAAAAATGAGCCTGGACTGGACTAGGTGACATGGCATGTGAGGTTTGTAGGGCTTCATTTGGGAGCTGAGAGACTTGAACTGTTTTCCAGCAGTTCCAATGGGACCAACTTCTCCCCACCTTGTGTTCCCTCTCTGTTTTGTTGTGCCTTTTCTTCTTCTTCTTTTTTTTTTTTTTTTTTTTTTGGCATCTGGTTCTTCTGAGAAACGACTCCTCTCTCTTCTTACAGAGTACTGCAGAGTTATGACACTAAGATCATATGGCAAATGAAATAAAGGGTAAATGGGTAAAGATGGAAGTGCCATCTCTGCAATGAGATATAGAGATCCAGCATCATTAAAAGCTGATGTCAGTGTCTCTTTAAAAAAACCTGTTTCCCAAAGGTGGGATTTCCCTGCCAAGTATGTAAACCCAGAAGACTCTAGTCAGCCTCCCTGTAAGAATATATAAAAACAGCTACAGCAGATGAAACCATTCTGTGAAGTTGAGAGTCCTGCCTCTGATGGAGGCCAATAGTGGTGTCCTGGTGAGCGTACAGAGCAGGGTCAGCATTTAGCAACCCTTGCCCTGTACACTCTTCTAGCCTCCAACAAGTTTTGCCTCAAGAAGTCCCTGTATAATACCGCAACAGAGCTGCATCGGGTAGCTTCTGATGTTAGTTTCTTCCAGGACTGTATATGATTACTTTTGAAACTCATGTGAACTTCCAGCATCCATAAAATCCTGAGAAAAGGTACTCCAGAGCTTAACTGTGTGTCACATCCAGGTGCTGTTTCTTTGCTCCACTTTGAACCTGCCACCTGCCTGCTTTGAACATGTGCTGTGCTGCTATTCCGACACAGCATTTCTGGCCTCTTCTCCAAGCTGAAGTGTAGGAAATCATGTTTGCAGACTCAGCAGTGCTGTGTAGCATACAGCAGCATCAAAGAGACACATAGAAGATGGTGTTATTTTCATACCACTCCTCTTGGGCTTTCAAGAACCAAAAGACTCTCAGTCTTCTTGTCCACCTTATTGACTGGATCTGGCTTTCTGGGGTTTTTTTTGGATGGATGGACATGATGGCAAGCCTTTCTGACATAAGGAGGCCTATAAAAAAGGAATTTGAAGAGAGTCTGCTATGATTTTCTTCCTTCCTCTGATTCACAGTCATGTTTCATTCCACCAGCTAAAAGTCCTGAAGTGACACAGGAGGTTATTCAGGGCCATTCCGTGGCAGCGCAGCTAAGTGAAAAGCACAGTTACCACCCTTACTAGCAGCTGAGCATGCTAAATACACAACTATCTTGCCAACATGAAAAAGTCATGTGGCTCCACCAGCTATTTCACTGTAAAGAGGGTGGAATAGATCTTCCAAGCTATGCACTAAATTGTGCAGTACAAACTCCTTCCTCCCTCTGCATTGCTCTGCAATGGGTGTAAACACATTAAGCACCTTTATAAACACATTAAGGCCCTTCTGATTTTATGATAAAGGCTGTTGGTATATAAAAAAAAGCCCTGACATGCTTTTTCAGACCCAAGTACTGTTTATTGCACAATTGCAAATGCAAGCTCAGGTCTGCCGACACTGCTGCAGGGCTTAAGGAGACTGGCACATTGGGTTGCGCCCTTCCAAGTCTGCTCATGCTGCCTGCCTCAGTACACACAGGCCTTCGCAGTGACACTGACAAAATATCTGACAGAAATACTAGCAAAAACATTTAGTATTAAACTCTTACTGGTTTTTGTTTGCCCTCTCCTAAAATACTCTCCGTTCCTCTTGGAGAAAAAATAATTATGCCTCTTCCTCTCTTTCTCCTGAACATACCACTCCATGCAGTGGCGTTGTCCCTGTTGCTTCTCCCTCTCCCCTGTGTCCCTTGGAGTGCTGCTATCCTACAGTAGGAATGGCTGTCCTCGTACCTCAGCCCTTGTATCTCCTGTCCTCCCCTTCTCTTGTGGGAACGGGCTGTTTCTTCTTCCTCTCCCTCTACTGCGTCCCTAACACATCCCCTGCCCATGAATCATCGAAGCAGCATGAGTGCAGCACTACCTGTGTTTAATGTCTGCTGCGGTGCCTGCTGCTAAGCACAAGCTGGATGTGGCAGGCGAAAGGCTTGTCTCTGGCTTACGGGTGAGCTTACAAGAAGAATATGACAGCATGAGCTGTTTCTTTCCTGAACGCTCTGCCTGTACCATGTGAGAGACTGCTTCAAGCTCCCTCAGCAAACTTGGATGAAAAACAGCTCTCATCTGCATTAGGCACAGGGCACTTTCTGCATCCTGCACCGTGTTAGCCTAGCCTGGGTATTAAAACAAATCCTTCTTAAGAGAAGCACAGTCGTGGGTATATGTGCATCTTATCCATACCACATGTGCACGGCTGCTGGTGTGCAAAGGTAAAAGATCCTTTTTCTAGCAGGTTTGGTCAGTGGCTTTTCCTCTGATTGTAGCCCAGAGAATACATTCAGGAGGCACATGGCAGTGGCAGGATCTGGCCACTGGCTTTCCAGAGACCTGGAGCCAGTCATCTCTAAAAAGCAACATAAAATAAGTCACCAAAGGGGGAAGAATGTGTAGTAGAAAAAAAAAAAAAAAGCATTCAAAAGGACACTTGAGGTTCTCTCCATTCTGGAGTATTTGGGAAAATATGTGAATATAGAACCAATAGGGATGTTCTACAGGTTTCAAATATAACACACAGGGTTGCTGCACAGAGAGCGAGCAAGAGAAAGGGGGTTGTATATTTGATGGCTGAAATACTGCCAGTCTCTCTCCCCCGCCTTGAAACATGTTCATGATGCCTAGACGTAAAGTTCAGTGTTTCATTCCATCTCAATAGGGATTTTATGACTAAAGTGCCGAGGATAAGAAAAGACCAATTTGTAGTTTTATTGATCAGGCTAAAGGTCAGGGGCAGACGTGTAGGTCATGGTTCTTCCTCTGAACAGACATGGGACCAAGCGCCTACCTTCTGAAAGCTGAAGGATGAGACAGGGGAGGGGGAACTTACACAGATGAAACATGACAGCTGAGATGTCAATCATCACCAAATTGGACAGGCTCAGATGGGAGGCCTCGCAACAACCATAACTTTGCCCCCACGCCTGCATGCTTTGGCAGAGGGGCTTGCGCTTGTGCTTGCTGAGGCTGTGATGCGGTGTATGGGCAACTGCCAGGACACAATTTAATGTAATAAAAACATAATTCATGCCGATGAAGTTTATGAGATCAAGTTTCCCAGTCCTAGCTGAACCACATAAAGCATATACTGTCACCACGGGCATTTTGGCTGAAATGGTAGGGGCTTCTGCTGCATGGAGATAGCCTGGAAGCTCTTTGTCACCATGGCCCACCCTGGGCTGGCTGCAACAGTAGAATAACACAAAACTACATTGATTCATTGTCAGGAGTTTACAGTTTAAACTAAAATGTCATGAAATGAAATGGTTTCCACAGCAATGTCAGTTTTTCTCCCCTACATATATTAATTTTGTCCTCATTTGCCTCTGTGAGTCACCACTGAAAGTGAGACTTGGTGTCTGTAGTATATTCTGTTCCTGGTCTCTCTGTGTTATGTTTGTAGTGTAAAACTGTTTATGGCTGAGACTGTGCTTGCTCTAAAACAGAGAGGATCCAGAAGAGCTTTAATTAAAGATGGTTTAAGCTAACTCTCGTTCCTGCTGATTCTGAAGGGTGCCAAGAATTCACCTTCATGCTTCTGGAAGACCTCTTTCCTGTTCTCTCTGCTTACCCCACCAAGCATAGCAGTGGAAGGTGGCCTTCACACTTTCCTACCATTTAGGGTACATGCAGGACAGGTAAACGTGGCTTAATTTAGGTATTGCTTTTCCTGACCTTACTTCTTCAGATGTAGTGTGTACAAAGCAGAAACAGGGTTTCGTTTTATGGTAATTTTAATCTTCAGGTACAAAGGAAGAAGGATTCCTAACTTACAAATGACAGGCTAACATGGCTAAGGTCTTTGAAGAGGATCCAGAAAGCTGAAACCTTCCCTTTAACTTCCCTTTCCTACATTAAGTTGAAGGCAAAGTAAGCCTGAAAATAGGCAAGGCTCCAAGTCCACGAAGAAGGTTTATCTTTACGTGTATGGAACACCTCTTAAGTATTTGTCCCATCACCCAGACCGTCAGATGGCTTGATTGATATCCCACTATTTCACTAAATTTTTAATGAAGGAAACAATAGTAGTAATTTCTTGGTATCTAATCTGTGCTTACGGCAGGGAAGGCAACAAGGTGCACTGATATCATTTGAGACCTGTTTTCTCTGATTTTGGAACAACAGAGAGCCAGTGAAAGGCCCTGGGAAGTCTAAGTTTAGGAATGGTGTATGTTACACATCAGGTCTATCAGGAATTAACATGGTCTAGCATACACACCTGCAAAACCCGCATGCTGAAATTGAGAACAGGCCTGCTTTCATTTACACTTCCTTATTCCAGATCTCACATCAGCTGAATATTTCTCTGCCTGTACCATCTTCATCCTGATGGTTTCTGAGCTCCAAACAAAATCTGGTTTTATCACACATGCACCCTCCAGCAATCTAATTCCTCATCTTTCTTTTCATGCTGTACTTCTTTCTTCTACTTGTTGATCAGCTAAGTAATGGAATTTCATGGTAGGTTCTGGTTATCATGAGACCTGAGGTCTAATGTCTTGAAGGAGAGAGTTGCTTAGATAGTTACACAGCTAGCTACTACTACACAGCTTGGGGGCATCTAGATGCCTGCTGCACTATCGGTCAATTGAAATTTCTTCTGGCCACAGCCATTTCATGGCTGTGGTCAGCTTCAAAAGTCATAAAAACATGGATGTCTTGCCTAAGATCTCATTCTAAAGAAAAAGGTGCAGTCATGTGACTAGACAAAAATCAAATAATAGTTATAATATTCAGTAGCAATCTTAATGCCCAGCAGACTTGAGGAGTACAGTGTAACTCCTAGCACTCATTTCCCCCTGATCTATGCCTGTGTTCTGGGCTGTGAAGCTAGACAACTGTCGTAACATCACATAACAAAGACTGAATAGCCTAGGCTCTGTGTGTATTCAAACTACAGCTTCAACGCTCCATTAGTGTGCATTTCTATTGCCTCCATTTTTATATATATATATATATATATATATATATATATATATATACACTTATATATTTGAATGTCAGGTATATAGGTTGTTCTAGTAGGGAAGAAGAGAGAGTCATATTTGCTTAGTTTAATATGAAAACAAAAGAAAAAGCAGAAAATAGAGAGCTGCCAGCAGCTATACCCAGCATTTTGCAGTGGAGGGGTTTTGTGTCTAACAGCCATGCCTATTAGACCACATCAGATCTTACAATTAACTAACAGCAGTAAGGGAGACACATTCCCTGGGTGAAGCCAAACAGCCACTTCAGTGCCTGTGCTGTATTGTATCGGGGACCATCCTCTCAGTGTGAGGATCTGGGAGGACAATATCAGAGGAGGAGATCCTGCTCTGCAAGTTGTTCAGTCTACAGAGGAGATGGATAAGAGTCAAAGATTGTTAGAGGGAAAACACAGGGAGGGAAACCTGGAGGCCAACAGGCATCAGTTTGATTTGGAAGAGCCAAGACAATGTGGTAGCTTCATGTGCACTGGCAAAACCAGAAGCATCCTATGGGTATGGAGAGACATTCCTTTTTATCTCTGATGTGTAATTGCTGGTTAGGATCACAGTCAACTACTACAGAGAAATTGGGCAGGGAGATTTCAGCAGCCATACAATCAGGGACATAAGTGAGAACAGGGTGAGATCTGGGAGAGTTTAAGACTGAGGGGAGAAGACAGGTTTGGGGCTAGACCAAAATAGAGTTATGGCCGAGTCCAAAACTGGAGCCCTACTTTGACCATACAGATGGGATATGTGTAATGAGTCTCTAAGGGCTGCAACTGGAGATGATGTTTTGCTAGCCAGGAAGGTGCATGTGAGATAAGGGTGGTTAAAAAAGACACGGTTCACTATGGATAGTAAGACAACAAAGCTGAATTTCCTATTTTGTTTGAACCTACTACTTTCAGGACATCCTTTGGCATATGTTTCCACCACCAGGCTAACTCTCCAGTCTGACAGGCAGAGGAAAGCAAAGCCTGACCTGTTCCCACAGGATCTGCTGTCACCTGTGCATTTTGCCAGGGTTTCTGGAGTGTCGTGGTTAAATCTCAACTGGCAACTAAGTACCACACAGCCACTCACCCACTCCCCCTGCCCTCCGCACCAAGGGATGGGGAGGAGATTTGGGGAAAAAGGTAAAACTTGTGTGTGGTAAGAACAACTTAATAATTAAAGTAAAATATAATAATAATATCCAATAACAACACCAACAATTGTAATGAGAAGGAGAGAGATGAATAAAATCCAAAAGGGAAAAAAACCCTAAATGATGCACAATACAATTGCTCAGCACCTGCTGACTGAAGCCCAGCCAGTCCCCGAGCAGGATTAAACTCCCTCCAGTTTATATCCTGAGCATGATATACTGTGCTATAGAATATCCCTTTGGCTACTTTGGCTAATTTGGTCAGCTGTCCTGGCTGTGTACCCTCACAATTTCTTGTGCCTCTCCAGCTCTTTCGCTGGCAGGGCCTGAGAAAATGGAAAATCCTTGACTTAGTATAAACATTCCTTAGCAACCACTAAGCCCATCAGTGTGTTATCAACATTAATCTCATTCTAAATCCAAAACACAGCGTTGTACCAGCTACTGAGAGGAAAACGAGCCCTACCCCAGGTGCAAGGAGGACATGGAGGCATTTCCCTTGTGCCACACGGCCCCTTCCCGCCGGGAGCTGGAGCACACTGGCCTGCATGGGCCCGCGGGCAACTGTACCAAGGGGCCCTGAGGGGCTCGGGTGGGCTACTGACAACCTTTGCCACTAAGTAAAACCAAGTTCCTTGTTTTGGTCTGTATCTCAGGTTAGGTCAACTCCACCTGATGGAAAAAAAAATAAATTGTGTGAGAGGTTTGGTTTTTTTCCCTGTGGATGGAGGACAGCTGCCACACACGAGGAGAAGGGAAGCCCTCACCAGAACAGAGACCTCCGCAAGGGCTGGCCGTTACTGTCCTGTGTGTGTTGGAGGGGCTCCTGGTGGCAATAATGTATCATGCTTCTGGGGAGCTTTTTCATCTGAAAGTCTTCCTCCTGGAGGAAGAAGGAAGCAGCGCTGAGCTTGGCTCCACATCCTGCTTCAGGGCCGGCAGACATGCGGGCCACCTCAGGTGCACCCACCTCACCTAACCCTCCCTCTTCAGGGCTTGCACAAGGGCGGACGATGGCGGGCCGCAGGCAGCGCTCCCTCCGCCCCGCCATGGCGGCCGGCTGCTCGCCGCTGAGGGGCTGGGGCCTGCGCCCGTGTACCACCAGGTAAGGGCGGGCCCGGCCGGCCTGCCCCAGCCATTACACCCCGCGCAGCGCCGGGACACGCCGGGGCTGGCCCTTCCCGCCGGGGCTGCCCCTTCCCCCCGAGGCGCAGCCGGGCCGCCCGGCGCCCGCAGCCACGCCGGATCCCCGTGGGGGGATGCAAATGGCCTCCCGGGGGCAGGTCGCACAGCCGTGGCGGCCGCCGCTGCCTGCCACCGCCTTCCCCGGCGACGCCGCGGCGACCGGGGCGCAGCCGGCAGCTGCTCGGGGCTGGTTTCCATGGTGATTCCGGCGGGGGGAGGCCCTGGCGGAGGGGACACGTCTGTGGGGACGAGAGGGGGGAGTGGGGGCGGGGAGAGATGGCGGCGCAGGGGCGGCGGCGTTAACCCTTCGCACGGGGGGACGAGGCTTCCCCGCAGGCCAGCGGGGCGGCGGGAGGGAGCCCGGGTTCGCCGGGGCGGCTGCGGGTCCCCGCGGCCTCCCACTCCCCTGAGGCGGCGCGGGTGCCGCGCTGCGGGGCGCCGGCCCTGAGGCGAGGCGGGGACTCGCCCCGCTGCGGCTGCCATTGCCTACCCCCGCACCGCACCCCCGCCACCAGCCTCCCTCAGGCTGGCACAGCTGGGGGGACTGGGGCGCTGACCAGTGCCCTTAACACAGGGCAGCGACAGGGTGGGCAGGGGAGGAAGAGGAGGGTGAGGAGCCTGTGGGGATGCCGCTGTGGCTGGCTGTGGCGGCTCGCTGTGGTGGAGGGCTGGCCTGGAAGCTGCTCAATACGCCTCTGCGGCTGCATCCTCCGAGGAGCGCGCTTGCAGCAGGCTCAGGAAAGGCACCAGCCCTTCTCCCCGTAAAATATTTAGCAGGTCGGCCCAGCCGCGTCTTCTGGTGGGAGCCGTCGTGGTGCCTGTGGTCATCTCGGAAATGCCCCAGTGTGGGATTACAGGGCGCGGGCAGGAGCTCGGGAAGAGCGGAGCACGGGGTAGCGGGCCCAGCCGCAGCAGGGCTTGCACAGCCAAGGCAAGCGGCGTGTGTCAACACCCGGCCTCGCTCTTCTCTCCGCACAGGAGTGAGTTGCAGAGTTCAGGACGGTGGTTACCGTATAGAAAAGTGCTTGTCACCATGGTGACCGAGCAATGCCGCATCTTCCTGGGAGTGGAAAGCAGCAGTCCCAGGGATCTGCGGCGTGAGACCAGTGGGTTAAACGCAGCTGGCTTTACCTTTTGAAGCCAGGGATCACTATCTATGACAATTGTATATATACCCACGAGGTGAATTTGTTGGAATCAGCCTGGTGCCCACCTGACAGCTGTACATGTACAAGGAGGACACCACAAGTGTATGCTGGTGTCCATTGCAGGCAGGGTCTTCCTAAAAGAGCCTTGCCAAAAACAAAGGCAGTAGCAAGGTGTGCAGTGGGGCAGGAGGGTGAAGGTGGCAGAGCAATTGTCTGTCTGCTACTTTGAATAGTAACTAAATTTTATCTGAAGGCTGAGACGTGTTGGTGGCCTTGGGTAGGGGTTGGCGTTCACAAAGTTTTAGTTCAGGGGCTTGATGTCTAGCAAATGTTTAAATTTGCTTTAGGTAGTTATAAATATAACAGTGTATATTCACTTATAAGTTGAACATAAATAAGTTGAATGTTAGGCCCAAAAAGATTCAATGAAACATTTTTTTTTGCTTCTATTGGTTCATAAGGCATTCAGATAAAACCCCTTGCTATCCATCTCCAGGTGTACCAGGAGCTTTCCTGGTATTTTGCAGGGGGGTTTGTTTTTCACCAGCAGCATACCTTAATCTGATGAAAGTTACTACTGCTGCACACAAACTTTGGTCCTCTTCAGGAAGTCCCAAGTACTCACCCCAGAACCCCAGAAAAAAAACCCTCTAAAAACCATAGTCATTAGTGGCTCCCAAGAAGGGTGACAAACCTCCCTGATCCACTGGCAAATTTGTCCGTTACCGCGTGTCTAGCTGTGAAGAGGGCAGCTCTAAATATGGTCTAAGGGACTCATCATTCACTGGTTCTCATACCTGGGAACTCAAAGGTTCTGAACCAGAGGGTGGGAAAAAAAAGAAAGAAACTCAGTGGATTCTCCCTTATCCAGGTCTCCT
Organism: Falco naumanni; assembly: GCF_017639655.2. Classification (NCBI taxonomy): domain Eukaryota; kingdom Metazoa; phylum Chordata; class Aves; order Falconiformes; family Falconidae; genus Falco; species Falco naumanni. The sequence goes on along the minus strand of NC_054058.1, from coordinate 5,843,036 downwards.
TGGGGTCACTGTGAATGAAGCTTGTCTGACGGAAGTAGTGGCAGATTCCTGAAGCGTTTTGAGAAGATTTTGTTGAAGGTAAGAGGGTTTTTGAGTCCAAGAACTGCTTGCACCACAAAAGAGTGCCCATGAGGGTGGTGAAAACGACACTCATGGATGAGCTACCCAAAGCATGTTCAGACAAGTAAGGCAGTGCTGTACTGTGAGTACTTGAGCATACACCAGATGAGCTGGTATATCTGTGCTTATCCATGCAGACACATGAGCCTGGGAAGAAAATTAGTCATATTAGCATAGTGTGACATTGAGGTTAATCTCTCCCATGTCTAAGCAGAATTCATTTGGTCCTGAAGCACATGTGGCCATATTGTTTCCAGCTCTGGAGTTATTTGGGGCAGAACTACCCATGACCAACTCCAGGAAGAGTAGGCAGTAGCTACAAGGGGTCCTGTAGCACCTCCAACCCAGATGTCAGCTCTGCCAAAGCCAGGCTGGCAGCATCACTCAAAGAAAGGCTAAGCTGTGTAGAACATTTATGGCTGAGGTACTGGCCTCTCACAAACATCCTTGTTGCCTCTGTTCTTTCCTTCCTGGGGTCTTGAGAGATCCCCATTCCAGTTCCTTTCTGCCTTCTTTCCCTTCCCAATCCTTTTTCTTTCTCTGTTCTCTTTTGCACAGGAATAGTCTGGCTGAAATCCCCACATAAAAACTGAATTTTACCTGTACTCTTGGGAATCTACCAGCCACCTCTGGCACTGCCTCAGGGGATCTTTGCTTGGTGTAGTCACATCCTTTGAGATCCCCCAGCTCGGATATGTTTGCTAAAGCTAAACCTGGCAGAAAACCCCCTCCCTGTCACCCCTCCTCCCTTCCCAGGACACTGTGGGAGTGGCAGCAGCAGCAGAATAACCTGGCTGCTTTTCAGAAGAACATATCCCAGAGCACAGTAAGGCAGTGGCCTCAACCACTCAGTGTAATTAAACACAAGCATCATTTTTTTGTGTAGCCTGTGCTGTGGTGACCACAGCAGTTATTCTCATTCAGCTGGAAGGTTTAGAAGGCAGAGCCATGGTATTTCACAGAAGATCCTCCTTGCAGGCAGTGCCTTAAACCATTTCATTGAATGAAATGCACTCGTGGAGCGATGAGTGCTAGAGAGGGGAGAGGAGGCAGGGATAAAACACACCAGATAGAACCACACCATTTCTGGCTGTGGCTCTTGGGGCAGCACCTGATATAATCTTAGGGTGAAAAAGGCTTTTTATACATAGTGCTTTGGCACCCTGATAGCATCTGTCTTTTTTTCTTTCTCTCTTGAGTTCCTCAGAGAGGCAATATATTGTCTTCCCTCTAGTTAAGGTGGGAGGGGGCTATTTGTATAGACAGGTCACTCTGTTTCTGTTGAAGGTGAAATGGAAGGGCTAACTAATTCATGCACACAGACAAGAGGATGTAGCACTGTACGGTCAGCCATTACAGGAGCTGTCAGTAAGACAGGGTGAGGCAGCTTGGCACAGTGCACACAGCACTGGCTGGAGGAAACCTTTGGGCCCGGGTATCAGAAAGAGTGATACTGATAAAGAAAAGCCGGTCAAAAAGGAAGGGAAAAGCAGAATAAAAGACAAGGGGTCAGATTTTTTGGCTGCTATATATAACATTAAATTCTTCTGGCATCTTGGTGGGGAGAGAAAGGGTGTGTGGCCGCAGTACTTTTGCATCCAAGCTACTCTGGACTCTAATACATTCAACACAGAGCCAAGTGGTGACATTGCCAAGGGCAGAGTAGCAAGCACAGTCTGGGACATGCCAAAGGGACTGTGAGATCCCTTGCTACCTAGGATGGGCTTTACATATTATGCAGAAGGTCCTGAGACAGACAGCCAAAACCTGGCTCATGATCTGCTGAAGGAACCAGCAGAATTGGAGAGCTCCAGAGCTGGAGCTCCTGCAGTTCAGGCTTGGACTTCCTCAGAGCTGAAGTGTTGGATAATGCTGCCAATGAATGCACAGGAAATTTGGCATCCACCCTCAGCTAGTGCAGGAGAATAATATCACCTGAGCCTTACATAGTGCTTTTCATCAAGAGATCTCATGTCTGTTGTCATTACTGCTAGGTTTTTATATCTTAGGAAACAAAGATGTGGAGAAGGCAAGCAGAATTTCCAAAACTGCCCGGTAAACTGGTGGTAAAACAAATAGGAAACCTGCTGCCTCACACTGCCAAACAGAGTTCACTTGTCACACACAAGGGGATGAAACATAAGGCTGCTGTCTCCCTCTCAGTCCTTCTGAGACAAAGCAGAAAGCTCTCTCTGAGGTTGTGGATACTGAGGTCTTCTGTGCCAGCATAGCAGATGCCTGCGCAGTGTGGGTCCCATGCCCTATGAGGATCATTGTCCAGACAGCATGTCTCACTCTGCAACTGGTCTGAAGTATTCGCTCCTTACGTGGGATGGCAAATGGTGGGGAGGTAACTAGACTGATCTCCCTTGTAAGCCTGTGCCTGGGACTTGGTACGCAAGTTCCAGATGGTACAAAGCCCCTGCTGCTTGGATCTGCACAAAAAACTGCGTCTTCCTCAACCTATTTCACAATATATTTGGCTCGCTCTCGGTTGGTTGCTATTTGTACGAATTAAGCTGAGCTGCCAGGAACGTTTGCAAACAGTAAAAAGCAAAGTGGGATGTACAAAGCAAGTCAAAATAGGTTTCAAATCTGGCAAAATGCCTGCAGGTGCTTTTAACATTTGACTTACTCTAGCCCATATATTACACACCCACACACTCATTCATCCAGCTTTCTCTTGCCCTCACGCCCACACATGCTCACCCTTCACAGATTCATTCACCTTCTCTCTTCCCTCCCCACTTTCTCTTCCAAACATAGTCATTCCCACACACAAATCTACCTCAGACACTCTTTGTTCCCCATATACAAGCACACATACATTTAGTGACTGCTGAGTGCGGTGTCTGTAGGTGGTATGTACACATTCGTATAGCAGACGATGCTGTAATCTTATACCTATGCTGTGAAAAAGCCTTTGGGATTAGTGAGCTGAGAGCTCTGATTGCTTTCACTTTCACGTAAAATACCACTGATGCAGTTTATGGGGCTGGCTGTTTCCATCCTTTCCTGCCTCATCATGAACTCTGCCATCATTTTCTACAGAACCTCCCTTTCTGCTCATCTTCCCCTTGCAGCCCTTGACTCTTTCTCCCTTTCCTACGTTGCTGCCCAAGACCACAGTGTTTCAGAGAGCTTGGCCATCCCTGTCTCCATGACCTAACGCTGGCTCTAGTTATCTCACCGAGGGGGTGAGCAGGGATGAGCAATGAGCCTGCCATGCAGTGGTGGGGCATGGGGCAGGAAATCTAGCAAGGTGTGGTGAAATCAGAGGTAGGGACGGTAAGTGGTGGGATGGACCATGCTGCTATCTGAGCAGTGCTGTCCGCCTGGCATCGAGCCTGCCTCTAATGGAATGTGACCCACCGCTGGGAATGAGCTCATCTGTAATCCACTTAATTGAGTTTTATGAGCAGGGCTCTCACATCAGGGAGCCAGCCTGCCTTCTTCCTAGCACTCACCCTCCTTTGCTTGTTGCCTGGGGAAGGGGAGTGGGGGATGCATGTACTGCTCCACTGGGCTGTTGATCTTCTGGTTTCTGATTCTCTGCCCTGGAGAAAGTGCAGGGAGCTGGACAGACATGCTTTTCAAGAGACCCACTGCCTCATGGTCTAACATAGTTCGCTTTTGCTGCAGGTAGTGATGCTCACATTTCCATGTGAATATCAGTGATGCTGTCAGGCCTGCAGAGCCTTGAGTTCTCCCAGCTTTTCAGTCTCTGTGCCAGTGCTGGGTACTGAGAGGAGAGGCTTTCTTGTGCCATGCAGATTTCATGTACATATGAACCATCTTACCTGGGAGTCCAAGTGGGATGGAGACAGAGGCATTCTGATTGCACTCCTGCTTTCAGTGTGCAGTGATCTAAGTGGTGGAGCTGTCAGGATCCCATAAGAGCCTTTGTTTACACTGTAATGTCTTGCCATCTTTAGCATCTGCATCATCATTTGTTTATACTATGTGAATTGGTCACATAAGGGCCAGCAAACAGACAAATCTGTTTGCTGTCTGCCAAGGGATTTGCAGGCTTGACTCTGCCTGATGAAAGATGCAGCCTTTTCTCATGGTGAAGCAGAGCAGGGGGAGAAAGAGAAAGTGAGAGAGGGAGCCTTCTCCCCAAGGGAGCTTTACTTTCCTTGGAAAGGGCTAGTAGAGACCCTCTGGCATGCTTAATTTGGGATGTGTTCCCTCCAGCACTGGCATAAATGCCTATATTTGAAATAAACGCTGAGTGCAACTCCTGCTGCTTTTCTATTGCTTGTGGTCTACCTTGTAGGAGGAAACTTTGACATGGTTTCAGAGCTGATGTTGTGTACACATTGCTGAGCAGTAGCTCAGCAGTTCCTAAAATCCATAGCTTTAAGGAAAGGTTATAGTGTATAGAAGGGGAAAATGGCCTGATACATTAACAAAAAGACTGTAACAGACCTGTGCTGGGAACAGCAATGTCACCACCGTGCACTGAGTGATACTTCAGGTGTTTCTTAAAATCTCCAGATACTGGAATCATGGAAATACTTGATAATAAAAGATTTCATTTTTGTAAATGTGCGCTTCTAGTCTTCACAGTTGCAGACAATACTGGAAAATTGGACCCAATGAAATCTGAGAACTGAAAACCCAGAGAGGAAATAAAAAGAACCCATTTTATGTGGTTCAGGGTTGGTTTTTTTGGTTTTTTTTTTTGAATGGCATGATTTTTAAGCTAATCTCACACAGAGGTGCAATGACTTTCCATTGACATCCCAATGCTGAGACACTATAATGACAATTCATGATGGTTCGTTGCAGCCATGCTACAGCTGCATGAAGTGCCTGTTTTCTTTCCTTCTGCTTTTCAAATTTCAGGACTCCCTACATCATAGGATCATAGAATAGATTGAGTTTGAAGGGACCTTTAAAGGTCTGAACAACCCCAACTCACTTAGTCTTTCTTCACAGGAGAGGTGTTCCAGCCCTCTGATTATTTTTGTGACCTTCCTATGGACCTGCTCCAACAGGTCCACGTCTTTCCTGTGCTGCAGTCTCCAGAGCTGGATGCAGTACTCCAGATGGGGTCTCACCAGAGAGGCAGAATCACCTCCCTTGACCTGCTGGTCATGCTTCTTTTGATGCAGCCCAAATGCAAATGGTTGGCTTTCTGGGCTGTAAGCACACATTGCTGGCTTATGTCCAGCCTTTCATGCACCAGTAACCCCAAGTCCTTCTTGGCAGGGCTGCTGTCAATCCCTTCATCTCTCAGCCTGTATTGATATGGGGAGTTGTCCTGACCCAGGTGCAGGACCTTGTACTTGGCCTTGTTGAACCTCATGAGGTTCACATGGGCCCACTTCTCAAGCTTGTCCAGGTCCCTCTGGATGGCACCCCATCCCTCAGGCATGTCAACCACACCACTTAGCTTGGTGTCATCTGCAAACTTGCTGAGGGTGCACTCAATCCCACTGTCTATGTCCTTGATGAAGATTTTAATAGTACCGCCAGACCCCTGAGGGACACCACTTATCACTGAGCTCCATCTGAACCTTGAGACATTGACTGCTACCTTCTGGATGTGACCATCCAACCAATTCCTTATCAGCTGTTGCTTTTGAAGAGGAAGTCTTTTTGTCTCATAGGCAACTAGAATGTGAATCCAGCTGGGTCATCAATTCTGTGTTTTTTTTCAGATTCTTGCAAAATGAGTGTTGCAGGACTGCAGGATTCTTCCAGTACCTAGCACCTCACCTTCGCTTCTCCCCTCTGTCCCAGCTCCCATGTACACATGTATGTGAGGAAGGGCTTTAGATCAATGACTCTACTATTCTACTGCTGGCAACATAACAGACAAACCTGTTGGAAATCAGTGCTGAAAGACTGGTATTCAGTTGGACAGACTTAGACAGGGACTTTCTTGGAGTGAACAAAGAAAGTTGTTTGGTTTTTTTTTTTCTTTCATACCCTTTAAAGTCTGAAAACAGTCATCCCAGCATTATGTGAAGTCCCCAAATGGCCATGTAGTTTAGACAGAGGTAACACTCTTCCAATGAATCCAATGCTGGAAATATTTTCTCCCAACTTAAATGCCTTCTTCTGCCCTACCCTTTCACTATGAAACTCCTGACATCATGTTTGATACTATTTTATCCCTTGAGTAGTAACTAGCTTAAAAAATGGCAGGAGACCCTTGGTATTGCCTCCGGTTCTCTCTATTTACAGGATCTTCAAAAACCATATGGTATATGGAGAAAGGAAGAGCTGTTCAAAGGATGAAAGCTGTTTCAGTAAATGTGGTTGTTAGGAGCCAGCGGAGTATCTGGCATTGATGAGAGCAAAATATTTTAGGATATTTGTACTTTATGGCACAACCGTTTCTTAAAGAAGTTTTGTAAAAATGATTTTTTGAAAAGTACACTGTCCAGGAAATTGCTTCTGTCATATCTCAGAGCACTAAAAATGTCAAAGTTCTTGCAAAAATCTGTGCAGTGTTTCACTCCACTGCTGCTTCAAACCCAAAGAGAAGCTTATGTGTGTCTTTTCCTCCCCGTCCATAGCAGTTGGCCCAATGAAAGATACTGACCCTCTCTACAGCATTTGCCTCTAGATGTTCGGGCAGTAGTGGGGGCTATCTGGTTTATCCATGACAGGCAATCTTGAAGTAGCCAAGTCCAAAATAATTACTGCTCTTTCCTCTTCCTTCCCCCACTAAATCCCTTCCTTCCATGGGCAATTCCCAGGTTTGCTGGTGGGGCTGGGCTAAAAGCAGGAGACAGATTGCTGACAGGGGCTGTGCTATGCTGTGGAGGTCCATACCGCGTCATCTGTGGAAGGTCATGCATCTCTCCACTCTCAATAATAAATACACAGCTTGGCTCCTCAGGCTAGCCCTCCCCCACTGAGCTCTTCACAGACATCTATAAAACACCCACTCACATGTAAGCGTATAAACAAGCAAACAAATCATGCCACCTAAAAAACTAATTGAACAATTCCTCCTACAGCCTGGGAAGGAAAAGAAGAAAGGAGGTTGTTGGTTGTTTCTATTTCTGAAATATTCAAGAGCTACTTAACTACTATTGTGACAGAAAGATAGATAACTAGGTTGATTAGACATTAAGAAGAGGGAAAGTGTGGAAGAGAGAGAGAGGAAGAAGCTTTGTCACATGGCTCTGTCAGCTTGATTAGTGGCTTTCTCCTGAATCCTCAGTGGAGTGGCCTCTATGGGTCAATCTCATTAGAAATAAAAATGGAAGAGCTGCAGGAGTCTACACTGAGCTTACCTAGAAAGTTTGACAGCATGGCCTCTGCTCAGGTTTGGAGGAAGAACAGCAAGGTCAGGAGGTGACTGAAATGGAGATGGCAGTGACAGTGGTACCACTGACCAAGTGACCTGTAGAAAACCATTTGTTCAGTAGGCCACAAAACCCCCAGGTTTGTTCCTAATGACAAACCAATGGCCAAGACACCACAAGTAGATGTTGAGCAGACAGTTTTCCAAATGAGCTGACTAACCCACAGGTGACATTTCTTTACAGGTTCTCAGAGACTTGCTGAAGTGTGTCGAAGGTGATTCTAAGAAATAAATCTGTCTCACAACCAGCAAGTAGGGTTTTAAGGTCATCAGCCATCGTGGGGCAGGGCAGCGTGAGGCCTACCAAATTTTCTCAAGCAGGGATGACATCTATATAACATTCAAAACGACCAGGATCCCTAATGTCAGGGTATTTGATGCAGGGAGAAGTTGTCAGGAAGAAGGAAAAAAATCTGGAGCTGCTCTGGGCAGCTGAACTAGTTTCCCAGTTGGTTTTCTAGAGAGTATTTTCCGTGCAGCAGATGACCAGGTGGCTATCAGGTATCTCAGGAAAGAGGTCAGGAAGCTCTTACGCTGTATCAGGCTTGCGGTTGCTATGTGCATCTGCACTGGGTTTCTCACTGTAGAAAGGGGCTTGGTAATACTTTCCTACCTCACGGGTAGAGCAAGTTTGGGTCCTGCTTGTGAAACGCTTTCTTATTCTCTAATGCAACACAGTGTGCCCGTGCTGTGGATGGCCTTACAGAGAGGATTGTGGACACTTGGCATCTGTTCCAGGGGGCAAGAGGAGAAGAGGCATATGAGGGTATGTGGTGTGCGTGGGAAGTTTGCAGTACATCTGCTCCTGCTCTATCAATTCTGTGGATAGAAAGAGGCTGACGTTAACACTCGCTGTATGGATTTTGCAAGGTCTGCGGTGGTACGTGCTTCCTGCAGTAGATTAGAGTCAATTTCTGTCCTGTCAAAAGTGGTTAGAAGCAGTCTAGTTTTGTCATGTGCTTGGCTTTAGATATTTGTGTGGTAGCTGAAGGCTGTGCTGGCCATGTCAGGAAACCACTGCTTCAGACTTCCAATGGGATTATAGCCTAACAAGGGGCAGAATGCTGCTGGTCATGAGAGTTTCCCATGACCTCTTCAGTGCTGCTGAAAATGCACCTGTGCTGTTTACAGGTATCATAGCCAGGGGTACTGCACTTCCATGCTCATACCCTCTGAGAGCAATTCCTCAGGCTCCAGGCTTTCACACTCCTAAAATGAGATCTGCTGTCTCTCCTATTCTTTGCCTTCATCCCTCCACTCCAGTTGCCTGTAATGCCAGTTGGTCCTGGCTCAGCAGCCTTTCTCTTGGGAGCTGTGTGGCCCTGCACTGAGACAGATATCCAGACAGCGTTCTCAAAGCAAAGTATCATTAATCAGAGCAGTATCATAAGGCATAAACGAAAAACCTTTCTTTTAGTCCCTTCTGGTAGTAAGACAGCTGCTTTTGCTTTTCCAGTCTCTCAGTGGATCAATTTTTTTGGTGAGTTTGGGCTCCACAAAAGTATTCCCTTTCCCATGTCTCCAAGGAAGTGTTCTTAAAGCCATATTGATACTTTGACCCAAATTCTTAGGCAAAATCCCCCTTGTTACCTAAAAGTAGCATTTTCCCAGGGACTGTAGCAAGTTGCTGCCTGATAGTGACCTTGGTTGTGTAGCTACAAGTGCTTATTTAGAGCTAAGACAATACCTTTGAAGCTGGTTTATTGAGATTTTTTTAAAATAACTTTTTCCTCTGTGGTTTTTCTTTAAAGCCTGTCTACAGAGGTAGTAAAAATCCTTGTAGCCCAACATGGCCCTGCAAAAAATTCCCCTTTAACTACTCTGTAGTATCACTGATCAGCTCCAGGTTCTTCACTGCATTTTCGTTATAATATTTGGTTCTGTTATGAGATAACTTGGATACTGGAAATGAAAGCGAGGATATGAAGCTCACTTTTGCAGAGGTCCCCCCAAAACTATCGACTAACTGCCCTGGCTCTGAATCAGTGACATGCAAGGGGAATGCTCTATATTGCATCCTCTAATTCTTACTGTTACTACTCTCCATTGTGTAAAGAACTCTCAGAGGCAGACATTAATCTAATATTCCCATTAGAACAATCCTGCTAATACAAGTGATTTAAGCGTAGACTTTTGTTGTAGAAATAATAGCTTAAGTGGAGGTGGAACCTCCTCTATACATCTTTTTTTTTTTTCTTTTGAAATCTCAGGGCCTACTGTGTATTATATGTCACATGAAATATCAGTGTAACTGCATATTGTAATTTGCTTGCAGCACGTATCATGAAACGTATCAATGACGTGTTTGACAATGATAGCAATACAGAAGTAATCTGTTTTTATGATCTAGCAGACTTTTTTTATCAAGCTGTTAAAGTCTCTTACTATTTGTTGGTAGTATAGTATCATAACAAGAAGCACCATGTAACTAATATTGCATCCGAAGTGAAAACATTGCTTATAACATCTTCTCCCTTGTAAAACAGTCTTGCCAGAAGAAGGCCTTTTTACCTGAGCACACAGGAGTTTATGTGATCAGGGACTTCCCTCTACATCCTCACATCTCTGCAAGCGTTTGTGTAGTTGTGAGTGATGGAGTCTACAAATGAAAATGTCAGGCAGAAAGTGTTTATGCAATTTTGAAAATAATGTAGACACTATAGTTGAATCTGAGAGAGATAAGATTAGACTGTATGTGCTGTGTGTCTGTGTGCATGGAAGAAAGTAAGTGAGAGAGAGATTACATTGTGTTAGGAAAAGGAATGACAGTATATATCAGAGAGAGATAAAATTGTGTTTTCAGGGCCTCTGTGTTAGATTTCATTGTGCAGGTGTGTGTGTAGCTGTGCTTATGCTAAAGAGAAGATTTGCTTATGTGTGTTTAGCGGGTGAGATTACAGTGTATATGCATTTTAGAGGTGCAGTGTGTTATAGTATGTATGCATGTGTATGTATGTATGCATATAAATGACAGAGCCTACACTCTTGTGTATGTTAAAGAGAGGAAGGTCATACTGTGTGTATTCTGAGAAAAGTCAAGTCACAATGTACGCCTGTTTCACAAAATGAAAATGTAAGTATAAAAACAACATAGCATGTAAGTTTATATGTATACATGGTCTGTATATTAGATAATTTGTAAACTCTCTTTCAATTCTATTCACAAAAGAAACCACTATCAGTGTTTTGGAAATGTTTTTCCAAAATTCTGGAATATCCTAGAGCTTTTTATACTTTTTCATTTAAAGCTCTTAGGCTTTTAAAAATTGCTATTAAAATATTTGTTGAAGAGGCAAAACTATATTTAGGGAAGTATGACTTAAAAAATTCCTCCCTGAAAAAAAGTATGTTGGAATAAGTGTTCATTTCATTGATGAACAGCACTTGGAGCAAACAGAAAAAATCAAAAATTACCAGAACTTGTATTTTGCCCAAAGCAAATTTTAATGGTAGTTGTTGGGTGTTTCATGATAAATTCATTCAAAATAGTAAGTTACCAAAGATACATCTTTCCCTCCAGGAAACATGAACACGTACTGGTGATTCAGAAGCTGCAAGTTGTGATATAAGCATGCATTTTTTAAAAGAATGCATTATATCCTTTTTCATTAGTAATTTGTGAATCTAAACTCCTTGCTAAAAGCACTCCTTTTTTTTTTTTTCTCCCTCCCCCTCCCCCCCCCCCAAAAAAAAATAATAAAGTAATCACCTGAATAGTGGGTTTATCTGCATTGAGAAAAGGTAACATTTTGGATATGCTAGAGGAAAAGTATGACTAGCCGTATGATGGAGAGAGAATTAAGGTACTCCTTTTTATGTGCTGAAGAGAGAAAAAAGCCGACTGTCTTTTCCCTGACTCAGACCTCCCCTGCATCTTGACAGCAATGCCTCTGCTTCCCTATATCTCACCCATATTTAACTCTCAGCAGCAGGAACCCCATGTCTTACAGCTCTACTGGGCTGAGATGGCCCCTTCAGATATGCCCACACTGTGTTCTGCTTCCATGGACAAGGGCTGAGTCCGCAAGGCAGCATGGCACTGGGACAGGAAAAGGGGAGGCCACCTTCCATGGCCTTCAGCTTAGTCACTCTAGTTATTGTCACCTTACGCAGGAACAAAGTTGAAGTGGACCACTGACAACTGCTTAGAATGTTTTAATTTGACCTCGGCTTCATCATTTAGGTGATTTAGGCTGCTTGTGTTCCTGTGGTTTCATATTGCTGCATGCATGTGAGAGGTGGTCTCCCTGTCCTCTCCTGCTTACAGTCCCTGAGGTGACTGGATACTCCACGTTACCTCGTGACCTCATGCAGTAAGCGGTGGAGAACTGCATGGTCAGGACTTGCTTCTGCTAATCTGAACGCAGCATCTGCATGTAGGCAGGTGTTCTCCACAACCGTGATTCATATGCCCATGAATTCCATGTCATGGCAACCTTAGGAAAAGCTGTTGGACTGCCAGGACTGTCAGCACACAGGTTTGGAGAGAAGCACTTGGCATCCTCCTTCACACCTGCTTCTAGCAAGGGGAAGAAAATCTGCCTCAAAGTGGGTAGAGACTTCTCAGTCCTGCAAAGGCATGTGCAAGGGACAGGGAGAAGGTGGTAGGGGGCACAAAGGGATATTCGTGTTTGGCCAGCACTGCTTCTTCTGTACCTGGGATGGAGTTCAAAGCTTACTGCTGGCAGCCTTTTGCTATCGATAGCCATAAATCATTCATTCCATGGGGATTCAGCCCAGACGAATTCCATTGGTACTAATGGGGATCCCTCAGTGTCGTTCTGTAAGGCCCTCATTGCGATTCAATAGTAATTAACTTCTGTCTGTAAGTTTGCCTCTCTGGCCTATGGCCATCTCACCTCTGGCTGCGAGCTTGATGACAGGCTCGAGGTGTGAAGAAGGGTGAGACTCTGTGAATACTGAAGAGAAGAAAGTGAAGACAGAGCTCTTTCATCTGTTTCAGCACTAACCCAAATGCAAGCTGCTCTGCTAGCTGTGCAGGATAGCTATTAAATGTCTGCACCACTTCGTGTTTTCATACGATGAAACCTTCCCTGTGTCCCACGCTCCAGTAAGATGATATGCAGACATTTACTCAAACAGTTAATCTTCTCTGTGCTCATTCCCCAAGATAGCTGGTGCATCTAAATCTGGACCGCGCTAGTTTTAGTGCTGGTGGAATCTGGCTCTGCTGTGCTTTGATAACACCTATACAGCTTGTCTTGGTGGCCATGTCTTTGCACAGAAACACTCAACAAATCCTCCTCTTTGTACTCACTCAGGCACTTTGTAGCAGGTGCATCTGCTGGTTCTCCTGTGCTCCTGCGTTCACGTGCACTGTCAGGCTTGCCAACTTTTGCCACCTCCATATGATTCTCCTTATATTCGCTACTTTTCTGCAAAGCCACAGCTCCTAGGGTTAGGTGGTTGCATGAAAATGCTGGCTGTCATGTAACAAGGGATGTAAATTTGTAGCTGATTGTGGATAAAGCTTGTAAATGTAGTGCTACAATGGATCAAAGGACAAAATGAAAAGACAAACTTTATTGTGTGTGATTGCTGGATTTCTAAGTCAACTTAATAATTTTTTGGGGGGTGCACAACTCAGATTTTTGACCATCCAGTGTGGATGTAGATATACCTTGGTATACACATGTGCCTTCTCAGCTGCATATATAAAAATACACATGCATTTGGTTGTAGATATGCATGTGTACACCCACATCTGCCAACTGCATATATCTCCTTCTCACAGAAACCTTCACTCCCACTCTGCCTTTCTTCCATACATTTTCCTTTCTGCAACTTCTGTCCACCACCTTTCTCTGAATTATGGAATCTCCACTGTTGCTTGTACTGAATAACCTTCTCCCCTGCTCTCCCTCGCTCCCTCCCTTGCTCCCTCCCTCTCCTTCACTCCAGGAAAGCTCTTTCTGATTCTCTTTTCACTGATGTCTGGCATTCGTACCTCTGTAGACAGAGAATGGCAGGAAGTCAGTGACGTGAGCAGACAGAATAACTGGGGAATAAAAAGGAGTTGGTTGAGAATCTGTAATTAGAAGCCCAATTTCCATTTCCTTCTCAGGCACTTTTAAAATCCCTTTCAGGGGTTTCTTGACTGTCTCAAAATTGTAGGTTCTGGATATTTTTTTTCTTCTTTTTTTTTTTTTTTTTTTTTTTTTTTTGCATCCTCTTGTTTCCTTGGCAACAAGTTGGTGATGCAGGAGCTAGAAATGTGCTGTGTCTCCGTGGAGATGTTGGCGTGGGTGTGCCATGGTGACATCCACGATGGACGCACAGCTCTACCAATCCTACCCCACCCCTTGCAATAAGCACAACAGGCCCAGCCTCAGAGGTGACGCTTTTATTTTTAGCTTCATAGGTGTTAATCTGCTCTCTTTTCATTACACATACAGCCTGAGGATGGGTCGTAAGATCCAGATGCCTCATTAGTTACATCAGCACAAATTGACTAACTTGAGGAAGGCTTTTAGGGCCAAATCTTCAGGTTTGTATTCAGGAACTTATTAACTTAGAAGAAAGTACACTCCTATCTTGGAGGGACACCCGTTGCAATGACTTAAGTCTTTCCCTTTTCTTAGAGAAGAAAGAGTTACCAGTCATTAATGAATAGGACTGTGAATCAGAGCTCCTACGTTCCATTTTACTCTAAATGAAGTCTTTTCTCTCTTTCATACCTCAAGGGCTGCTCATTAGAAACGCAAAGAAGCTGCTATCGCTCTTGGCCTGGGGCATGGGAGATTAAATTTTATTGAGATGTTTAGCTGATGGGTTCTGAAGCAACTTACTTGTATACTCACATAAGACAAAACTGTCTCTTCCAAAGGGTCTGTTGCTCAGATTGCTTAGCCCGTGTTTGAACCTGCCCAACAGCACACAGGTAGCCTATAGAACTGTTCACAAAGCAATAGTGTGTAAGTTTGGAAGACATATGAGACTAGACCTCCCTGAACAACTCAGTGTAATGTATTATCCCTCTTGTCCAGTACACTCAATAGTTTTACAATATTTGTTTTTATTGTGCATACAGCCTGTTCAACCTTCTTATTCTGTATTTTGCATTCAGCAAGCCAAGACCCAAACCCTGCTTTGACATAGCTCTTGATGCATACAGGAGCAGAGCAAGGGCTAGCCACAGTCTCATCAAATATCTGGAGGTCCTACTGCTTTTTTTTTGTTTGTTTTCTAGGAGGCCGCATGACATCATACAGAAACTGTGATGTCAACAAGGAACCCTCTGGGTAGGCTTTTGGGAGTTTGCTAAAGATCTTCTTACTGCCAAATGACTGTAGCTTCATCCCAATGGGATTTGCAGTAGGGCTCATCCACGCAGCCATAAAGCCAAGTATCAATTTTTTCTTGCCAGGAAGACCAATTAAAGGATTAAATGTGAAAAGCTGAAACCCATAACATCCATGGTGACAGGGTTTTCTTTTCTTTTTTAGACTGTAATGATCTTTGCAGCATATTGTTCTGGGATCAGCACCCTTGGGGATACATCAGTACGGTGATTGATGGAAAGAAGCTGGAGAGGGAAACCAAAGCAAACTCAGCCAAGGCAAGATAAGCTTCTCTTCCAGCCATGTTGGCAGATTTTTTTGTCTTCTTTCCTACACTTCTTGAGTGATTCAGGCACAGACTGAGTTTATTCAGCTTCCAAGATGGCAAGGTGCTTGTTCAAAAGGTGTTTTATTGTGTGAAGCCAGAGGAAACAGAGGAACAATCATACACCAGAGGCACATTAGGAAGATGTGTCATTGACACACTATGTCAATGAGAAAGAGTGAATCCAGGTTCTGTTTTTAGGGACATTATGTTCCAAGGCAGGCACATAAATCTGACTGAAATGCCTTGCTTGTTGTATTTAAATCCAGAGTTTATTCCTGACTGTCAGTGAAATCCAGGTCAGATTTTTCTTTTTATTTGCACTTGTATTAACAGATGAAAGGAGCTGATACATCTGTCTAGCTCCAGCAGTACACTGAGCATTGTATCTAATGTCTGAAAGAGGCCTCCTGCCTCAAGGAACTAGTATCTCATAGGTGTGATTTGATAAGATGCAGAACATCATACAAGAGACACTTCTACTGACTTTGGTGGGGAAAAAGGCTGCACATTTACTGGGAGTGGAAGTGACACAGCAGTGCCTGCAGCTTGTAACCTATTATGTGATGAATTACCTGGAATCAACAGTAAACGTAGGGGAAGCTGTCATTGGAAAACTTGGTAGAGGAACTGTGTCTAAAATTTTGTGACTAAAACTAAATAGACAGGAAGATGAGCTCAAAAACTTAGGCAAAACTAGTCTATGGGATTTTTTCTTTTTTCTTTTTTTTTTTTTTTTCTAGATGCACTAACAGAAAGTATCTGCTCAAACACTTCAGTTAAAACATTGCACTGTTTATGTTTCCAGCCCAGGAAATTACCCTCTTCTTTCATCCCCTCCTCCTCATCTCTGGTGTCTAGAGCTGTGGGAATGAGTCCTACACTTATCAGGAGCACTACAAGGAAGATCCTGCCAGCTCAAGTTCTTCCCCATTTTGGGTGGTCACAGGGAAATCCCAGAGCAGCTTTCCTCGTACCCAACAGCAAGTTTTCCCCATGTCACTTGAAAAGCAAATACAACATGAAATAAAGTTCAGTCCAGATTCTTCTGCCATCTTCTGCTGTCTACTTCTTGCGTTTGGTAGCACTCCTTTGTGCTAGGTGCTGTACGCACGGAATACATGAGAGACCTCACCCTACCTCTTGCCCCCAGGAGATTAGACAAGTATGCAGCAAGTATGCAATTGCTTTTGATTTCTCTTCCCTTTCCCTCCTTCCCCTGACTGAGAATCAGCAGCTTCTGCAATATGACAAGTTCCTGTCAGCTGTCAGGGCACTAAAATAAACCTTTATCTCGTCTCCACAGCCCTGAATGACGGGGCTGGCAATAGGTGCACTGCAGCCAGGCAGCCATTCCTGCCATATGCTCTTTCAACCTCGCTGCATGGAACACAGCAATCTGTAGCCTGGCAGATTTGCTGTTTTTCCTTGCAAGACCTACAAAAGGAGGCAACCCTGGTTCCTATCTCTTCCTACTGCATTATCTTACTATGCTGGGTTATAACATTATTTCTTCTGCTTTCTTCCTCCAGTGTTGGGCGAGAGTCAGAGCCAGAATACCAGTCCAATGGAAGAGAATGAAAATCCTGCTAATTCTTTTAAATTAGAATTGGCTGCAAAAACGGCCCTGGGGCACACATCATAAATTGAGTTGAAACCATGTACCATGCAGTTGGAGGGGAAAAAAACCACCCCTATCTTCCTTTAGGGAGAGAAGACATTACATATTCACACTTCAAGCATGCACACCATTGCCAACTAATCCTTCTTATTCCACAAGGCTAATTTCAAAATAGCATTTATATGGCATGGTTTGCTGGGGAGGGCACTGATGAATCAGCTAGCTGCCCTTTATAATAAGCCTTGCACAACTGCTTCATAGGCTGCTCTTTTCTACTGCCTTGTCTTCCAGTCATCTCTGTGCCACATGTCCTTATTCAAAGGGCACCTGTTGAATAACTTTGCAAAGTTACTAAGCAGAGGCAATAAATAAGGTGAAGCACAAATACATAGTACAGTTCAAGCCGCTATTTTTCTATGGTTGTGCTCTAAGGACATGGGGATTCTGCTGAATGACTGTGCTGATGCTTGAATGAGGAATGATAAGCCTGTAATTTACTTGCATGGCTGTGCGGCTGCGTCCTGCTGAGTAGGAAAGCCTAGAAGAGTGTTGTTAGCCCTAACACTGCTGCAGCTCAAAGCAGTTCTTTGGCACCACAGGCATCACACACGCCGCTGGCTAAATGAGCCCTACACCACAGCATTTGGTTAAATATTGCTGCCCCACAACAGCTAGGAAGACCAGAAATTGCAGAAGAAATAGGTTTGCAGCCAGCTACTGTAGGATAAGCTTCTACTGGATCTGAAACGAGATATTAATTGATTTGGAAACCTACCTGTGGGGCAAGTTGTTATTAAAAGTGCACTACATTAGCAAAGAAAACTATGCTGCTGTCTCAGATTTTCAGTCTGTCCGTGTCATGAGGAGAGTTGTCACTATGTCACTATGTCCCATGTCACTATCTCATCCCACCCATGTTTGCCAAAGGGGTGGTAGCCACAAAGATTGTTCAGTCTCCAGGGCTTTCATGAATATCTCTAGGTAGAGGACAGAGAAAGACTCAGATTAGTGAAGGAGAAGTGGGGAAACTCAGGCATTACTTAGTCTGTTTGGCAGCTTGCAAATGACCATCCTTGGGTAGATCAAAGGTCCATCTAGTCCACTCTCTTTATTCAGGAGCCAGAACTAGGTATGGAGAGCAGCAATAAAAGACACAGAAAAAACGCTTCCCCCAGAAAGTGTCTTCCAGCCTCTAACAGTTTGCAGCTCTGATACTTTCTGAGGTAAAGAGTGCCTGACTAATCAGCACTTGATCCTGAGAGAGCCATGGCAAGGTCAGTTTCTTCCCTTATGGCTACACCAGAAAAAGTTATTAGGGGCTACAGGAGTCAAGTGAGGGCACCATGTAGGTTCAAGGAGATGATTGTGCCAGGGAGAGTTTACAGGAAATATAGTAGAGAGTAAATTTTAAGAACATGGTGTAGATTTGGTGATACTGTGTGCCATAGTGTCATAGAATAAGAGTTTTGCCTCATGTGACTTCAAAAGGATCAGATTTGAGACATTTCAAAAAGTGTCTTCATCACATACAGTTATGTTAATTACCTTAACCATGGTTATATTCAGCAGTGTGACTAATAATAAAGATGAACTATGATGTATTTCAAAGGGACTTAAAGAAAGATGGGCCAGGATATTTTTCTTTTTCCTCTTTAGGAATGTGGTAATTGAGAACCTGAAGTAAATTTATCAAGGTCCCAAAGCATGTTAGGAGCAGTAAATATCTCATTGCAGAGAAAACCAGATATGGAACTATTTAAAATGATAAAAGAAAGGAGTGAGTGCTTTCTAAACACTGCAGCGAATGTATATAGCTTTTAAATAATATTATGTCCAGGCTGAGCCTTAGAAAAATAGATAATGTTGTTGCCAGGTCATAAGTGTATATACATTGAGAAAGGGTTGTTTGTTCCTCAGTTTTATACATCTCCCTGTTAAAGAATTGTTTCTTAAAGTCTGTGAAAACATCCATTTGTTTCAGGAGGTAGTGTGTTGCTTTACTTTAAGCTTTACTTAAGAGCAATTGAACACTGGGACCAGAAGAAAGCAACAGACCCTATTAGGTCACTGAGTGGGTGATGGAGGAGAGAAAGAAATGTGCTCAAAGTCAAGCATAGTGTAAGTGGATGAAGTTCAATAAGATGTTGCAGAGAAATTTGAAAACCTGAAAGGAAATGGCTCTGCATCTAAATTTGAAAAAGCCTTGTAAACTAATGCTTATCAAGGCATCATTTTGGCAGTCTGAGGAATCCTATCTTTGATCCTTCTATAGGTTTAACCCCTGGGAGAAGGAATAGCAATCTTAGAAAAACAGAATTCAAAGAGGATCCAATGATTTACCAGTGAATCAAAAAAAAAAAAAAAAAAAAAAAGACATGAGATTATGATTAGAATGCTTGGATATATTTTACAAAAGCACAAGATTGAACTGGATATAATGAAGTAATTTTAAATCTTCAGTAAAGTTATTAAGCTAGGGCAATTTTTCTTTTGTGGTTCAAAAAGCAGAGTGTGACTACAGAGTAGAATTTCTGTTACATTTAATAACATTGCAGGAGAGAGCAGAAAGATTTACCATCTCTTATGCCTTTTAAATAATGTCTTTGAAAAAACTGTTGTGAAATTCTCAGTATTAGGTGAAATGACGCGTCCAGCACAAACAACTTTGATATGCAGTTGACCTCACTGCTACAAGACAGACAGAAAGTCTTGTACAACAGAAGGTTGGAGGAAGTGACAGTAAGATAGATTAGTTTTAAGATCAATGAAGGTAAAACAGATGCTTCCTAAATTTTTTGTGTGCAGAGGAATAGAGTTCTACTCTAATGCTGAGCATGACTTAAGTTTTCAAAGTACAAAACCATCCTCTAATTTTCCTGGGATGTGACACCAGTGTGCTTACACAGAAAAGACCCGTAGGTGTCCTGGGAAATAACAAGACAAATTTCAGGCCAGTGAGGTGGGACTGTGTGTAAAGAAGATCTAGTAAGAGCCTGCAGGAGTTTGATGAGATGGTAAAAAGGCAGATGCAACAAAGTCCCATTTTCAGCGGGCACAGTATGATTAAAATTAAGTCAGACACAGTAGCTCAGCATCCCTTGGGAGACCATTTTGACTTCTTGGATGACTAAACATACAAAGGAGGCAATATTCACCAAAGATCTAAGAATTAATAACCTTCACTAGCTTCCAAGCAACAAGACTACATGAGCACTGTGTTTCAGCAACTTTCCTCTCCCTGTTGGGCTCAGTTTTAGCCTATTAATTCCAAGTAGTTGCAGGAAATGTTGGAAGACCTGGAGGGAGTCACATTGTCTCAAACCATGACTTGGTAACTATTGAGCTTAATGCAAGAATTAAAATGACCGTGCTGCTCTCTCTTCAACCTTAGTAGCTAACAGCTAAGCAGTGGGGGTCTAGTGTGTATTATGTGTAATATGGAGATGACCTGGCACTGTTGGCTTTTTACCTCTTTGTGCTTAGTGTTACCTGAGGAGGAATCAGTGTTTTGGTTTTGCTGATTGTTTTATTTAGTTTTTTTTGGGGTTTTATCCTTAAGAAGGAAATTTATGACATCTAAAGTTTTAGGCAGAACTCAGGACTGTTTGTGAACTGAAGGGCAATGCCAGTCTTATTACTGTGACTAACTTTGAAAGCTGGACGTGTATAGTTTGCTTTTCTAACATTGCAAAGACTTATTTCCATTTTAGAAAGTACCCAAGAAAATAGCATGCAAAAGCCTATGCTAAGAAAACACAGATCTCTGACTTGAAAAGAATTCTAAAATGAGGAAGCTCAGAATTACAGCTCCTAAAGCACCTGAAATTGTATTCTTTTGTATCTATTCTTAACAATAGAACATTTCAATATATGATCATATGATACAGGTAAGATTGTCAAACTCTCCATCATTTTCTATGGAACACTGTTCGTACTTGAGCTTAGCTTTCATAACAAACAGAGAATGAACTTCTTTTTACTCCTGTCTGGCTGAATAAATTAGGGTAGTAAGGAAGAACTACCCTTCACATTTTATAGCACACAATATTAAAATAAACTTAAACTTGACCCCACTGAGATGAACACATATGAGAAGACCATCAAGATGAGCGTACTTGTCTTCTCTGATGCAGGTGGTAAATGAATGCCTTTTTCCTCCTTTCTCCCTCAAGCTGAAGGAGACCTTTCCACTTCCACTGAGCACTGCATCTTCTGTGCATTACCTGAGTAGGCATAAAGCTCCCTGTGCACTTGGCTGCAGGTCCTTTTCACCTCCCTTGCTGCTTCCCACTGCCTTCTTCAGGCAAAGAAACTCTCGCTGGCCTCTGCTTCTGCCAGGCTGTGCCACGTCTACTGGATAGAGGGGACTGGCAGCTGTAGGTGGCAGCTACATCAGGAGGATGGGACAAGCTGGGTGAATTCTGCATGCAGCTTGTCAAGCAAAGAACGGGATGCAGCAGGCATGAAACAGGACTGGCTTCTCTAGCATGTTACAGTGCCAGGCATGCATGGTATGTGCCACTTGTGTTGTATAATACAGTCCTGTCAGGGAGGGAGGGGGGCTGTATAGCAGCCTGGAGAGATTAGGTTGCCCCTCTCCAGAAACCTTCTCTTTCTCCTTGCCACCAGGATCACTTGGGAAAGGAGCTAATCCCCCAAATTTACACAGGAAGAAAATTCACCGTTATGCTTGGAGTGGCTTCTAAACCTCCAGAAAAAAAACCAAAAAACATGGTCCAGAAACACAGCTCTGTATCCTGTGGAGCTGAACTAAAACGGGGCCTTTCAGAAGTGCAACGCAATTTCCATGCGCGGGGCAGCAGGTTTGGATTCCCGCCTGCACAGTCCCGGACTCTTAATAAAATTCCATCTGTGTTTCCTGCCCTCCAGGGTGAATTCCTTTTGCTAACAGTGTGGGGTCTTGGAAAAGAAATAATAATTGCTGTACCAGAGCACTATTATGAAGGCTGGGCATGGTGTGTTTCTCCTCTTCCTTAACGCACACACCTACCAAAGCACAGTTTTGATGCTGCTGGAGTGAAGCGATGATAATCACAGCTATGGGAAACTTACCTATGAATTTCCATTCTCCGGTGTGATGATTTGATGAAACAAATAGAGCACTTTTTAGCTTGTAAGAATGTTGCAGTCCCTACCTGCAATTCATATAGGTTTGATACTGGATTGCATAAAAATTGCTATAGGTCCATCTCCCACTTTTAGCAGTATTCTACTTAAAGGAACCGTAGAATGATTTTGGCCGTGGTGAGACTGAGCTACAGATGTGTTCTCTGCCCAAGCCCTGTGCTCTGCATTTTGGGTTGGGGAGCTCTTCCACTTCAGTTGGATGCAGTGAGTTTTGCTGTCCCACTGCAAGGGAGCAACCCTCTGCATATGCCACACCTACTTGACAGACTGAGGAGTGTGGACTTTACTTTTTCCTCTCAGTGTGTATCTTGTAGCTAATCTAAATGAAGCCAAGGCAAGGAGAGAGGATTTTTGGAGCCATAAGGAAGGTGGATGTTCACAGTTTTCCTGCATATTTAATTCCTGGTAGATCTTTTCTGTTCTAACTCCCCCAGGTACAGCTCTGGGTAAGTGAAAGGGTCCTGTCAGCTCACACACTTCTCCAATACAAATATTCTTCCTGCATCCTTTAACTGTCTGTGTGGTTTGTGGAGGCTGCTGCTGTGATCCTGATCAATACATGGCCTGGTCACCATATGCCTGTGAGTGAAGGATGGGCACGGTTAGAAACTCTTAATGCTCTTTCCTGAAAGGCTGAAGGCTAGGACAGATCTGATCTGTTGGGTGCTCTTCATCCCTGGGAACTTCACCCCATAGCTGACACTGCAGTGCCAAATAAGTGCATAGGAAGGTCTTCTTCAGCTTTTTTTGCTCTCATCTGTTTCCTGTCTGAGTCCAGGATACCCCATGTACCTTCCCACATGCAGATTTGTTCAGCTCAACTCAGCTGTTTTGCTGGAGGGAGGGAAGAGTCTGATCAGCTGGGGGGACAGGGAGGAAGGAGGATGACGATGTCCCTGCCCACCCACCTTCCTGGTGCTGGAGCAGCCAGGTCATTGTCCCCACTCTGGCTTGATTGAGGGCCAGGTGGTCCAAAGAAGGCTCAGCAAATTGTGTCTCACACCATAATACTGTCATGTCATCATACTGTATCACTGGGCAGCTTCCACATTCATCCCTGCAATGTTAGGGGAATGGCAATATCACTGAAGAAGCCAAGAGGGGAGTGAAACAGCACTGAGATGGACTCTTCTCCAGTCGTGCCCTGAAGTTAGTGTGTAGGACTCACACTTTAGCATTTGTCTATCCCAGTCCCATCAGACCCTGCATGTGGAGCAGCGTAGACATCCCCCATGTGGTACTGTAAGGTGGAGAGCCTGGATGCTGACAGCAACATGTCATGGCACTGCAGGACTCAGAGTAAATGATGGAGCCAGACTGAGAAGCAGGGTAAATTGGCCCATGCTGAGCTCCTGGTCACCACTGATTCTCATTCGAAGCTTGCTTTGCTGAGCCTGTGCTACAGTGGAAAGGACTGCTTCATACACCCAACAGCACGTATTGAAGGGTCCCTGGAGAAGAAGGAAGGGGATCCCTGGGTCGTCCTGTCTAATATTTGTTTTTTCTTGTAAAGTATCACATTCCCCCATGGCAGACTAACTACACTGAGAATAATAGCTGATAGGTTGACTGCTTTCTGTAATGACATTTTTCTTTTTGACAGACAAGCAGATGAGATTTCATTTTACTGAAGAGTTACTGTCTTCAGCGTTAAGCTGTGCTGGGATTTTACTGTTGTGTTTGCATTTTTGATGATTCTGAAGCTCAAGAATAATTAACATTGACCTGGGAGTTGTACAGACCATGCTTTGTGCACATTAAAAATATTTCTACCCTTTCTTCCACCCAGATGCTTCAGTTTCTATGCAATAGACAATGTACGAAACCACATTTTTTTCTAAGAATGATGAAAACAGGAAAATTATTAAAGCCATCTCTTATTATGTTGCCTATTGTAAAGTCAGGTGTCTGCAGTGCTGTGAGCCCAGCTGTGCAGACATGGGAAGAAAAATGGAAATCACAGGGAATAAATGCCGAGCACCTGTGCATATCTATTTGACTAGCACGATGGCAACAGGTGCTAATGTCATGTGTGTTCAGTGTCGTGGAGGATGAGCAACTGAGCAGTCATCAAAGGCACTGGATGAATTAGAGCTTTCCTGGACTGGCATTTTCTGAAGCCTTCTCTGCAAGAGTAAGTGGCATTGTGGCTTTTGAAAATCATGGGTTTAAAGCCACTTATTTCAGCCTGTGGCATATGGACGGTCTTAGGTCAAACTAAACCAGGCTCTCCTTTTCTATTATTACTAATTCAGGATTAACTGAAATCCAAGGTAAATTGACATAACTGATACTTATACTGAAAAATGGGTACTCCTCTAAGGAGATTCATGACTAAGTCTAATCATTTAGAAAAGGAGTTTGGTCGTAGAGTTGCAATGCACTGTTCTGTGTCATTAAGCCGTAGATGAGTGAAAGTGAGGCCAAATGAGACCAGAGCCGCAAAGCTACTGAGGAGACTAAAAATGCAAGTGGGCCAACAGTGGGATTTTCAGGAATGCCTATTCAAATGAGGATCCTAAAAAATCCTTATAAAATTGGCTTTTTTCCCTTCAGCATGAAAGTTGGCTAACAAAAGGCGAGGCTACCACTATATGTGGAACATATGAATAGAGAGAAAACCCAGTCTATCTCCCAATGAAAGCAAGTCGCTCACTTCAGAGCTGTTTTTGCTGAAGCTTTAAATATCCCTAGTAACGGGACTTTCACAGTACTCTTGAAGAGACGCCTCTTCAGTTTAGCACGCTTACCACTGGGACAACTCTTACAGGCAAACTATCTTCCTTCTTCTTGGTTTTATTTAACAACTTCTGGCCAGGCAATCAGCCTGATTACAGTCCCAGAGGCAGGTCAAAACTAGGCGGTTCTTCATACCAGAACTGGATCTAAGATGTTACTGTTGAACCTAAATTAGCAGCTGGACTGAAAATGCATTTTCCTTGAACCAGTATGGACCTTGAACTGCTGGAGTAACCTCAGACACTGCTAAACCTTTCAGCAGAACTGAGCAGGGAAAAAGCACTGATTTGTCTCTCTCAGTCCACCCACCCTATGTTGTAACAACCACCAATATTTCTTGTTACTTTAAAATGATCTGGACCCTTTTAAATCAGAGAGATGGCTCTGAATTAAAGGAGTCACCTTCATAATTACTTTACACAAACCATACCCTCCTTCACAGTGAAGGAAAATGCAGCATACACCAAACAGTGGGTTATATATCACTCCAGATGATTACTTTCCCTTCTTGAAGCTTACGGCTTTTGAAAATATCACACTTCTCCACCTCCTTAGCTGTCATTTAGTCAAGTCTCACAGATGAAGCTTTTAAAATCTACGGTCATTGTTCACCCCCCTTCTTCCAGCCCCCTTCCCTAGCCCCCCCCTTCATGTTATTCTTTGGAACTGCTCTTCCTTTTATTTGTGTAGTTTCAAAAGCCAAGGTCAAAGGGGCCTTTCAAGGGCATGTCTACACTGCAGTGTTATCCAGAAACTCTGAAGGAGTGCTGAATGAGCCAGTGTTGGCAGTGCAGTGGAGAGACAAAAGTGTCATTTGGATGAAAGCATCCCATCTTGACTAGGTGACTTCACGAAATGGAGATTCACCTCCTCTTCCCTTGAGTTTTGCTTCTGATGTTCATTAATTCCTGGCTGAAGCTTGTGCCTTTAATTCCTTCTCATTCCCTTTGGCCTTCTCATTGCTGTGGACTTGTCTTTTTTTCCTTCTGTTTTACCAGATAACTTACCTTACAGGTTGAAGCAATAACAAAATGGCAGGGCAAGGGATGCTGGGATATGATTTTCAGAACCATATAATTGGCTAAAGAATTTAAAGTCCAACTTTTAAATATACCTAAAGGTCCCTGGTTTGAAAGTAGGGGGCTTAGGAACTGACATACCCTGAAAATTTGAGTCTCAGTTTATGGCTTTTCTACAGAAGGTTAATTCAGAAGAAACTCAGATGTGACTCAGCAGTGGACTGGCCACTCTCCACTAATTTAGATATCATGGGGGACCTGTGAAGGGGTTTTTGTCTATGTGGCAAATGTGGTTTGCAATAAGCTGGAGTGTAGAGTGCCCGTGGAGCTGGGCATGAAGAGAGGTGGCTCTGCCTTTGGTTCTGACTTTAGGTGGTGAACAGCTGCCCCAGGTGTGCACAGGAAGGTGGCTTTGACCCTAGCTGGCTCACTAACTCAGCCCTTCTGCTGCCAGCCTGTTCCCCCTCCAGGTGGGAAGTGGGTGTCTGGGAAAGGTGGGGGCTGGGAAGGCTTTCCTCGGCAGGGCTCCCTACAGCAGGGAGGTTCCCTAAAAAGGCCTTGTCAGTGGGAAGAAAACACGCTTCTAAAACACTTCTGAAGCGTGATTTGTCTGACCTAGTTTAGGTTCCTGCTTTAGGATGGTCTGAATTACAAGTTTGAAGTTCCCATTTCTCCTCATTGTCACCAAAGCGAGCCCAGGGGGATGCTTGCAGATGGGGACACGCGTGCTTGACCGGAGGAGTCCCATCTCCCAAGGGCATGGGGAGCAGCCGTGTGGATTAGCAAGTGCCCACAAACTCATGAGACATTAACTTCATCGTGGAAGTGGGCCCCCAGCAACTCCTGGAGCCAGGACAAAGGCTCCTAAGTCCCATAGGCATATTCCAAAATGTGGAGTATTCCACTCCTATATTATATTCCACTCCTCAGTGCCTTGGCGTGGTGTTGCCAGCAGTGATATACATCACAGACACCCACCCCTTCCTCAAATTTGATGCCCATTGCTTTTTGTCACTCCACTTCGTACCTGTCTTCTTTTATGATTGCATAGTTTGCTTTCTTTTTCTCTGCACGCCTTTTCTGAATCTGAATCTGATTTTTGTTATTTAATCCTTTGGTCTACTTCTGTGTCAGCTGGTGTTTGCAACTCTTCCCAGTTTAGTATCTTCTCTGAATGTCATTATCATATCATTATTTCCCTTTTCTGTAAAAACAGGACTAACACTGATACCTCCTTGACCCTAAAAGGCCCTTCCCTTAAATTACATACAGATGTAGCTAGCTAGCTAGGTGATCTTTGAAATGCTGTTTACTTTCCTTAAAAAATATGGGGTACTGGGAACTGCAATGATGTCATAGCAACTGAGTATGATTATGTAGGAGTCTGCGCTGAGGGGTATTCCAGAAACTGTATCTATATATGTATGTGTTTATTTATATAAGCGCACACGTCTGCATGCGTATTTGTATTAATACTGTATTTAGATATGTTTAAAGAGCAAAGGCCTTAATAATAACCTAAGACATTTTTTGTCTCTTTTGCGGGCAGTTTTACATTAAAAATAAATTAGAAGTAACTCCATGGTGTGGCAGAGAAGTTGATGTAGTGACATTAGTGCTAAAAAAGAGAACTGTATCTGACTGCGCCTCCCAGACACAGTAAATAAAATAAGCTAAATTTGAGTTTTGGTAGATGAAATCCTAAAAATCCAGCAGTCTTTTTATATTTTTTAACATGCTCAACATTGTCATGCTTCAGTTTAACTGTTGTCTGGAATATTTTTTCACGATGACAGATACAGCTATGCTGCTCATATATATTCTGAGAAAACACAGTGTCATAACTTTCAAGACATGTGCTTGGGGGTGTGTATGCGCATTAATGTTCGCTCAGGCTCACGCATCGCCATGATCTTCTGTGCATGCAAACCCATACATTTGTGTTCCCACACGTGCGGGGGGGGGGGGGCGGGGGGGGGGGGCTGTATGTGTGAACATGCACATCTTCCTCATAATAGTTTACAGCAATTTGCAGGCAGAGATCAATAGATGTAGAAATTGCTTAGGCACTGAAATTAATTGAGATCTATACAGAAGGGAAAGGGACGATTTCTGTAGGTTTTGAAGCTATCGTGGAAAAAACCAATAATTATCTGTCGCAAGAGTACCATTTTCTGTGCCTGTGGAAGGTCTATAGGATGGACTGAGGGAGCAAGGGAGAAAGTTGTCCCGTTCGGTGCTGCAGGACGTCACCACGCAGGGTTTATGCCTGCACGCATGAAGAAGGCAGCACGTACATATATGTTTGTGAGTGTGCTGGGGAGGGGGAGGGGGATTTTTAACAGCCATTTTCACATATTTTCTGATTCCCATTTAGCTCACAGCTCCCACCTACGGTACGTCACCTGTGCATGGCACATACCGACTGCCACGGCAATAGCCCTGCTCCCTCCCGTGCCCACCCCACCCCACCGCTTTCTTCATCC
Source organism: Falco naumanni (assembly GCF_017639655.2). NCBI lineage: Eukaryota > Metazoa > Chordata > Aves > Falconiformes > Falconidae > Falco > Falco naumanni. Next base: position 5,814,947 of record NC_054058.1, on the reverse strand, counting down.
ATCAGTCCCACTCCTGGCTGCAGCTGGGTGCTGGGGGCTTCGGCTGCTTGGGTGGGAGTGGGGCTGGGGGCTCCCCACCAGCCCCGGCCCCGCAGACACACCCCACCCCTCCCACCCCCTCTGCAGCCCGCAGTGTCCCCTCTCCCCTGTCGCCTCTGTACAGTGGGAAAGTCGTTGGGTAATTGGGTCCAGATTGAAGATTTTAATTATTCATGAGGCTGGCAAGGGACTTGGGGGGTGGGGGGGGTGGCTGCCCGGGTGGGGGTGGGGTGGGGAGGTGACGAGTCAGGGAGAGCTGGTGAACAATTCTGGGAAGGGTAGGGAGGGAGGCAGGGAGAGGCAGCGTGTGCATGTGTGATGAGCAATAGCTGTGGACCTTACAGTTGCTGCTAACTGCCCTGGTGTGTGTGTGTGTGTGTGTATGTGTGTGTGAGAGAGAGAGAGGGAGAGAGAGAGGGAGGGAGGGAGGGAGTGGAGAGGGTGGGGGGGAGAGATAAGAGAGAGAAGAGGAAAAGGAGAGAGGAGAAGGAAGGAAGAAGAAGGAAGGAAGGGGACAATACGATCATGCTGTGCTGTATGAGAAGAACAAAACAGGTAGAGCTGAAGATTTTTATATTTCTTTCCGTTAAGAAATCCCCCGGGCTGCCGCGTGTCCGTGGGGTGCGTGTCTGCCTGAGTGCGTGAGGGGCTGGGGTAGGGGGGTGGAAATTTCAGCTGCTTTCAGCACACGTCTCTTTTGCAATTCTTTAGCATCTTGCGACTGAAGGCTCTTTTCACACCCTGCAGCGTGACTGTTTTGCCTTTCCGGGGCTGGTGATGTGGGGAAGGGGGGTGGCCTACGTCCACATTTGGGGAGCTACCAGAATCTCCCCTCTATTATTCTTATTATTTTTTAATAGTGGGCAGTTGTATTGCCTAGGATTTTCTGTCTGTGGTTCTGAGGGTGTGGATGGGGGGGGTGGGGGGGTGGAGGGGGGGGGGGCAGGGGTGCGGCTGGCAGGAAACGTGATGAGATCTGGCTCTACCTTGGAGATAAAGGAAGCGACTCCTCATCTTATGCCAAAAAAGAAAGGATGCCCAGTGAGCCTTGATCCCTGGTCAGAACGCTTTCTATTGCTCCTGGCTCTGATGAATGGGAGATGCTTTATGTGCATGTGCTGCGAGGTGGCTCGGAGGACAGGTGCATTCATTTTTTTGTGTTACAACAATCTGAGCAAGAATTAACCTGAAGCTTCTTTTTCTCCAGCCTATGCTATAGTGAAAAATGCAATTAATTAATAACAAAAGCATTAGCCAGGGGAGGGGGAGAGTCACCCTCATTGCAATACCCTTCATAGTACAACCAGTTAGACAACTGTGCACCAGCTGGTAAAGAGACAGAGGACCACGCCTCTGTTAGCTCCGAACTCGGGTGGGATAAGAGAAGCTCACAGTGTGAACCTGTTGGAAACCAGTTCATTCTCTATTGGTACCACCTGGCTTTTGCTGTAAGGGAATTGGGATGTTGAGAAGGTTTGGGTGGTGGCTAGATTTCAGTGCCAAGTTTTTTATGTCCAAAATGATAATGAAATGGAAAAAAAAAGCTACTTAGATCATTCTCCCCTCACACTTCCCCCTTTTATTTTGTGTGAAAGCCCAAACCTGCTCAGGATTAAGAGAGCCTATTTTGGCTAAATCTCTTAGACTTACTCGGGAAGATGCTGGATTTGTGCAGTTGGAACTTTGAAGCAGGAACTGGCCCCAGATATCTTTGTAAGGCTTTTTAGAAACTTCCCCAAATTATGGGTTTGTAGGTAGTGACAAGGAGCTGTGGTCCTTTTGAGCGCAGAACTCAACTCAGTCTTAGGTACGGCACCATACTGATTACTTTCTTTCTATATGGGTACATTTATATATCTCTTGCAATATAGCACTGCAGTATTCTGGAGCAATAGCTTAACACACTGATGTGAGTAACTCCAGTTACTGTAGAACAGCACAGAGTTGAAAGAAAATGCAGGTTAAAGTGTGTTTCTGAATGGAGATGTCTGTGTTACCAAACGAAGAAGCAATTTTGTAGAATAATGGGGAGGGGCAGGTGAACGGGATAGGAAGAGACCCTGCATCATCCTGTGTTTTTCCCCAGGCAGGTTTTTCAAATGCTTTGCAATTAATGGTACATTCATTAAAATCTGGAGGGAGGTGGTGGTGGCTGGGTGTGTGTGTGGGGGAACATGTTGCAGCCAGCCAGCGGAGCACATTCAGCTGGCAAACACGGGATGAAAAGAGCAGAGGAGAAGGAAGGCAGACGGGGAGGCAGAGTGACAGAGCAGTGGGCGGAGGTGCACAGCAAATTTTAAAATAAAGTAGGTAGTTCTGGGTTTCTTTGGAGTCAGAAGAGAGCTATTGGAGGAGGGGGATAATTTTGCCCATACCGTTACAGGTTGGGCAGCAAAGCTCCTGAATAATATTCCGATGTAGCTGTTCTTTACATCTCCATGGGTTTACTCCTGTCATTTTAATTCTGACATATTTAGAAATGCATGGCATGCAGGTATCATGAGCGCACACAGTTGTCTCTTCCCACTCTGTACATTAATCCACCGCATGGTACACACCCCTTTGCGCGTGCATGTGCAGCACACATCTCCACTCTCTGGTCGTTCGCATCTGTACTACACATATGCACAAGCACATATGCACTCGTTCGCACATGCTTTCTGATCTTTATGCAGCCATACAACCTGAATGTGCCTGCCCGTGCATATTTAGTCGATGTTCCTAGGCTCAGAGCCCAACTCCTGCTCCTGTACCTGAATACACACCACAGTTGCCAAACTGGCAATACAGCAGTTCGCTCAGCAAAGCTGGTGGATACACCAGAGGAAGCTTTAATACGGAGAAGAAAAATACCTCGGTTTTCAGCTTGTGCTCTTCCTCTGTCCCCACCCAGACCTTTCACAGAGAGAAAAAGATGGAATGGGTTCTTCAGCACAGGCAGGAGTTTCCTTCCCAAAATAAAGACAGCTCTCTGCAAATTATTTTTCAGGGGAAGCCCCTGGTGTCCCGCCTTTCTGGCAGCTAAAGAGCGAAATTCTGAAATTACAGGCTTGGGCGTGGAAGAAATCTCTTCACATTTGTGTCTAGGTGTGCGTGTATGTGTCTGTCCTCCCACCCCTCAAAGACAAATATGTTCACACGCTCATACCTTGCAGATTATTCTTTCTTGTGGGTGCGATGCCATTGTGAAGAGTGAAGTATCTGACTGACTGTGCCCGCCCATGAGAGATGTAGATAGCTCGATGTTGTCATTTCTGCCTACAGTTGATTGCAGCTCTGAATCTGTGCCCACAAAATATTCAGCTGAAAGGTGGCATAACCAAAAGGCTAGGTCGAGCAAATTCTGAAAAAAAATTGAACTTAACCTCTATTGCCAGCAAGAGATGCAGTCAGTAATACGCAGAGCTGGATAGTTAGGTAGGTGGCTAGAAATGCGAGTGTTGCATGCACCGCATACTAGAACAGATGGACGTTATGGGGATATGTGCTCAGTATTGGATTGCATGAGTGATTAAACAATAACCCGCAAGCAGGTTTCCCACTTGTGGGTGAGATGAGTCTCATTCATCACCAGCCATATCCGACGGCTTCTCCCCGTTCTGTCCTCTCCTGCTCACCCCAGCGCTGGAGAGCCAGCGGCTGCAAAGGTTTAAACCTGCCACACCCAGCAAATCAAAGGAGGGAGAGGGGAAGAGGCAGTCTGCATTTCTTTCCCCTTCCACACGAGCAGCATGAATAAACAGGGCTGTACCTCTAAAGATGCAGTTTAATGCAATTGGAGAAAGAGAAAGCATTAGGGAACTGTTCTAGCAATTACAGCCAGCCGGCGAGGTGTCTTGTCATTCCTGGAACTGCAGAGGTGTGCAGGCAGGAGGAAATGGTTGGAGAAAAAAAGAGGGAGAGAAAGATGCGTGCAGAGTTCAGGTTTTCTTGCCTCAGGTTATTAAAATGTCTCGGACTTCATTTAGAATAACTTAATTATGCCTCACAGTCCAGATGCTTCAAAACTTGCAAGGCATGGTCTTACCTTTAAACACCAACGTGCAGAGAGGAAATGGGGTATTTTAAAGGAAAGGTGTCCAGCGGTGCCCCTCCTCCCTCCACTTGCCAGCCTGGTGTAAATCACCACAGACCATTGACTTCAGGGCAGAGGCACTTCATCTGCACCTGAGGAGAGTCCAGCCACCGCCTCCGCCTTTCTGAGACACACCGAGTGGTTCTTGTGCTGCTTCCAGTAAACAATTGCTGCATGGAAGTTTAATTACTCCAGGTCCTTACTATTTCTCTTCCTGGGGCGATACCCCTGGGATTTCTCCTGAGGAGGGTGTCTCCAGAGAAACACCCCTCCCACCTCCCTGTCCTCCTCCGCTGCCTTTGCTGACTATTAGAGACATTGATTTCTCCTAGATCGCATAATGTAACTGTTCTTAATGGCACAGACAAGCCCCCTCCTAGGGAACTAATTGCAGGCAGAGTTTCCAGGGGAAGAAGGACGGCGGTAATGCTTACTGGGAAAGAAACAGGTCTGTTGATCCAAATTGCCTATTGCCACTCGCTCCTGAATGAGAATCCCAGCAAAAACCAGTCAGGCAGTACCCCCCCGGTGTGTGGAGGCCTCCCTGCTAGGGGGCTGCGTTGCATCTGGTACCTGCCTGTGCCAGGCTGGGTGCACGTGTGCAGCCCAGGGAACTAACATGTATTGTCTGAGTGAGGTCAGAGCTGCTCCTGCCTCAGGATAAGAAAATGGGCTGTAGCTCCTGGCTCTGCCCATGCCATGCTGAGATGGTGGGCAGCACCTGAGGATGAGGGATGAGCGGGGCCGCTCGTGCCGCTGTGTGGCTTTGACTGCCTAGAAGGAGAAGATTTCCTCTCAAGTGCACTCTCATTTCAGACCAGCTGCCATGGATTCTGTGATGCCGTCTCAGGATCTAGTAGCCATCCCACACAGACATTCTATTTCTCTCTCCCCATTTCCCAGAGATCAGGAATTCCCCACCGCTGGCAGCTGCCAAGTTGCAAGGCCTTCTTGTGCTGGTGGGAAGGTGAACTGGGCCCTTTGCCCATTGCAAGATGAAAGCAGGCTTGATAGTCGTGCATGGTGTAAATGAAGGATGTGAATCCCTGCTTGGGTTCACTGTGAGGCATGTGCTCCCCTCTGACTGCCATCTGCTCCACGTGCAGAGGACACGGGGCACAAGTGGGCTCTGCCTAGTCTTTACCGAGCAGGCATGTCTATGCTGAGGGATCGGTGTATTAAGAGCTAAACCAGCAGGCACAGCCTGAAGATTGCCTCTGCTTTTGGCTGAGATAGTATGAAGCAGAAGCACCAAGTACATATAACCTGAGACCTCTGCGTGCTCCCAGTAGGCTGGTGGTGCGTTACTGTTTCTGTCCATGTGTTGCTAGCCCATGCATCCTTCCCTCTGTAAAACTCTCCTGCTATCCCCTCTTCCTGCACATAAATGACTTGCATCTCTTCTGTTGCTTTGGGCTTCCTCCTTACACAGGGAAGACTTTGTTTGGATTTGGGAATGAACGATAGCTCTGATGACACTTCCAGGCTAAAGACACCTAAGGATGGGAAACCTTTTGGTGGCAGCTGTCTGTAGTGATGCCCTTTGGAAATCACGATGCAGTTCCCCTGTTTGCTGTGATTCGGATAAGTCTCAGGGATAGATTTGGCAGCAGTCCATACCTGGCTGCATCTGAGTTTTGAAGGCCCAGTGTCTGGCTGTAAGGCAACAATCATAGCCCAGTAGCTTTACACCGGGGAATGCTGGGCTGCTAAAAGGAGTTTGGTCATCCAGAAAGGCCCAGTCGAAAGTACACATGCCTTGCTGGTGGAAATACCAGAATACCTTGCTCTGGGAATACCAGAGCAGGTATCCGTGTGAAACACCTCTCAACATCTGAAGTCCAAACTCAAAGTCTGGAATCCATCCACATTCATTTAATCTATAATTCCAGGATCCTCCTGAGCACACTGGGAGGTGACATGTAACCTCAGAGCTCTGATGGCCTCATGTGGAGAAGGTGTTTATATTTCCTTAGGGCTGTCTCTATCACCTGCTGAGTGTGTGTGTAAAACTCCATGGCTTTTCGTGGTTGCAAGCACCACAGGGCAGTAGTTAGTATATAGGAATTGGTTTCGGGAGAGCTGTTTTCTCTTTCTAGCAGTGCTATTAACCCGCTTTCTGACTTGATCTAAGCAGTTTCTCAGCCTGTCATGGCTGCCTCTGCAAGATGTTCTTTAATTTGAAAACTAAATAATTAGTGTGTGGAAAAAAAGAAAAAAAAGAGGATTCAGATGCCCTCAGGTGAGAGCTGCTTTAGACAGGCAAAGCATTGCTTTATCCATCCTCAGTCACTCCTGCAGTGCTGGGATGTTTATTAGCCACTTGAGTTCCTTTAACACAAACCATTGATTTTCTTCCCAGACCCAGGCTTTATTACTATGGGTCAGAGCCTGAGTAGGGCTACAACTTAGTTTTCTCCCTACTATTCACCAGTGTGCTAACTCATCCCCTACCATCACAATGATCCAGCCTTTAGAAACCTACAATATGTGTATGGGGTGGAGGAATAGTGTAATGAAAATAGTGATTTATTTTTTAATATAACAAAAGGAATTTTTTCTTTTGGAGTTACACTGATCCTGCGTCTCCGCCTGTTATTCACTTTGTCTCCTCTCCCCATCTGTTCTGCTCATGTTCCTCCTGCTCCCTTGACCATGCAGTTGTCCTGCTGCTTCTTCCCTTCCAGCTGGGTACCAACCCTCCATTAGGCTGTGCTTCTTGAGGGCTTCTGCTGGCAGCTTCAGCCACTATCACCAAGGTCCTATTCCCTTCACCCTTCCTGGCACTGGTATCAGACTGGAAGCTGGTAGGAGGGAAAACGACATGGGTTCTTCCTTTGTGCTTCCAGTCGCTTTTGCAGCTTCCCCAGTTCTCTTCCACTTGGTCAGCTGTTGCAGCTACTGCAAATGAACAGCTACAGACAGAGACAGCAAAGTGATGCATCTTCATCTATCACATTGCTGTTAGCAGAAGTAAAATGTAGCCCACCCCCAGCAGGTGGCCGTGGAGGGGTATGGCTGCTGTAGGAGCAATGCTTGCAGTACAAACTAGTATCACCATTCCTGCTTTCTTGAGGGTTCATACTTCTTCTGGGCTTGTCCCTTGGCTACTGATGCCACTGTTGGGTGGCAGGCTGGCACGATGGCCCAAGAGAGCCTGCCTTCCTCCCACCAGGACTGGTTGGCTGTGATGCCTCAAAAGGGAAGCCAGGATGTACTTATATTCTTTTAAATTATAGCCAATAAATGTCAATCCCATTCATTACTCATCTTAATTCTGAAGTTTCTTGAATTAATTCCAGCTATAATCACTGTGTATCTCTATTTATAGAAAGCTGGGACATCTCGCAATATTTAAGATTTCTCTCTGTAGGAGACACCTTTTTGTAAGGGCTGGTAATTAGTAAAGCTAATAGGCTGTAAAAGAATCCTAGTCACTTGGTTTGAACGCCCCTAAAACTTAGGGGTGGAGGGGAGTGTGTTTGGATCTGAAGCTAGCTCTGAAGCTGTAGGTCAGAGAGCTGCACTGAAATGATGCTTGTGTGCTTCAGAACTGGGGACACCTCTCTCAGGGTCAAGATTTAAATGCTTAGCTTGGTGTGTTGGAGTAGTCAGGCTGGCAGCTTGCAAAAACCTGTACTGGACAGCTGAGCTGGAATCTGTCAGAATGGAGACTTGGCCTGATCAAAGATGCAAAACAGTGGTTTTAACCCTTCCTGCTGTTTGCATTTCCAGTGGAAAACCCAGGGACACTTCAAGCCCTACATAGAGTTTTGAGGACAGAAACTTGCCACAGAAAATTGATGTTTAATGTTGACCATTAAAATTGCAGTCAAAAGCATGATAAGGATGCAACCGGTCCCACCTAAATCACAGGATCTGGCAAACAGCCTTTCCCTTGTATCCTAACTTCCAGTCAGAACAGCAGCTAGAAGAGATTAAATCCTAAGGAAAGGGCGAATGGAGCAAGGAAAAATATTTCCACCCAAAACAACTGAAGAACTGAAGCTAACTGAAAGCTCCATGAAATAGGAAGAAGATGGATAACTTTCACAGGATAGTTAGTATCTGAATCAATACCTGAAACTTCCCCCTTATAGGGTAAAACTAGATGTGAAGCAAAAAGAACCCTCCATTTTGATGTCACTGTACGAGACTCTGTGGAAGACAAAATAATTGACAAATTAGTGAGAAATGAGCCCTAATGGCTTATAGGAACTTTTAGAAAATCTTTTGAAGTTCAGTTAATTCCTCCTTATGTTCTTTGTTTTCTTCCTTTGAGTCATATGATTCCACAGTTCAGGAGGAAGATATCATGCCTTATCTTGCGGAATTTCATTACTTGTTAATTAGGGTGTGCCTGACAAGAGAAGTCTGAAACGTGTCACAGTATTTTACCATTGTTCTGAACTGAGAAATACTTGCCGATCTAAGTTGAACTACCTTCTTAGAGGCGATGGTCATGGGCTGTAGAACTTTAGAGCTTCCTTCCTTTCTAACCGTGGAGGTGCCTAAATTCCTAAGATAATTATGCTTACATCTGGCAAGTCCCCTAAGCGTTTAAAGGCTGCTTACTGGCATGGCTACATGATCCTTAGTTTTATAAGCAATAATCAGCTCAATACCGACTTAACAGCTAAACACCTTGGGATCTACAAACCAAGTGTTCTTCCAGTTGCTTTCCCTGCACAGCCAAAATGGGTAAGTTTGACCGAGTACGCCAGTCAAGTGTCTGTGCAGAATGCATCCAAGAGGAAGGGGATGTACTACCTTCCTTTTATCCAGAAAGACTTTGATTATAATCAGAGTATTTACCTAGAGATGTGGTGAATATACCATCTCTGCCCGAGTAGATCTGTACCCCACCTCCCAGGAAAATGTGCTATTAGGCTATAGAATATACTGGGACCAGTGTTTCCTAGAGACGCTGATCTATTTTGCACAGACAAATAAAATATTAATTGGGCCAGAGCAAAAGGATATCATCCTGACTCTCTACCTTAGTGTTTATGATATTCATGGAGGGGAGGGAAGAGCTTTGGTTAAAGCTTTGCATCATGTGTTTTCAATAAGGCCAAAGCATTTTATGTTTATTTTGCATGTCTCCAGTAACATGATCAACTGCAAGCTGATGGCTAAAGCAATCAATAGGAGCCACAAAGGAGGAAGATCAGGATCTAGGAAGAGGGCAGAGCAAATTAGGATGTACTGATGGAAGATGGTTGTTTTAAATTGTCCTAGTTTATTTACAAAGCTGATGGAAGCAATCTCTGAACCATGAGCTTTGAATGCTTTGAGGACTCATGAGGGCTGAATGAGGTGTCAGAAAGCTGAAGAAGAACAAGGAGAAGTAAGAAATTACAGACTACTCAGTTTAACTTCATTCCCGGGGAAAAAAATATGGTGGAAATAATCAAATAAAGGAGATTATTAGAAGCCAGCACAGATCTGTCAAGAATAGATCATGTCAAACTAATTTAGCTTTCTTCTATAACAAGCCTTGTGGATACAGGGGAAGTAGTTGTCATACCTTGTCATTTGTAAGGATTTTGACATTATCTCACAGGCTTTTATCATAAGTGAAGCAAAGAAACATGGTCCAAAGGAAAACATTACAGCAGGGTTGCAGAACTGGTGTAGATAATCCCACTCTATGAGCAATTCTCTACTGATTTTGTGTTGAAACAAGACTGTTGAGCGGGTTGCCACAAACTTGAGCTGTGGCCTGTTAGTGCTTCATGTTTTCATTAAATACATTGTGCTTTATATTTTAATTTTGGTCTGGATGACTGTCTAGAGGCAGTGTTCTTTAGAATCTGCAGATGGCATGAAGCAGGTATAGGCTGGTGGAAGTTACTAGAATTCAAGGCAAGCTTGTCAAACCAAGGACCTGATCTGAACAGCATCAGAATGAAAGTGTAGAGGAATGAAGGCAGGTTAATTAGCATTGATAATATACAACTGTGGGCTGGCTTCAGGGGTGATGGGTTGGCTGATGTAGACAAGGTGCAGCTGTGGCTGGTTCCTGCTAAGGGGTTGAGAGCCGATGAAGAGGGAGCAGCTGAGGAAGAAGAAGCAGAGAGAGCATGTGCTCTGGATGAGGAGAGACAAGGAGAAGGCAGCAGAGGGACTAGTATGAAGAGTATGTTGGTATGTGATGGTAAAAAAACCTTGTTGCAGCTTGATAGTTTTGAGAGTGCTGCGACATGAATGTAAAGTGCTCTCTGTGGGAGTGATTAGCAAATTGCAGTCAGCTGTCCATGGAAGCCAACAAGCCAGTTAGCTATCCTTCAGGAGGGGAGACAGGGTCTCTAGAGGACCACAAGTTCAAAGTTAGTCTAGAATGTCATTCTGTTGTCAAAAGGAGAACATCATCTTACCAGTTTGTGCAAATGGGAGTATAGGCTCTGAGATACAGCTAATAAGGCTTCAGCTCTGATTGAGAACGTGTAAGTCTCAGCTGAAGTGTCATGCCTTAGTCTTGTACTGCACTCTAAGGAAGTGTGATCCAGTGAGAGAGAGTGCAGGCTGGGATGCTGATAATTGCTGGAGGTCAAGGGAAATATGATTTGTGAGGAAAGACTGAAATTAGGGTTGTTTAACCTAAAAGGAATAAGGCTGAGAGGGGTCAGGATGCTGATCTGGGAAGCGCAATAAAATGGGAGTAATCTGTTCTTCCTGTCCAGGGTAGATGAAACAAGGACTAATGGTCTTTAATGGGACATCAGAGTGATTCAGACTAGCCTTTAGGAAGATTCCAAAACGATTGTGACGCGCTGGAATAGATGGTTTGAGAAAACTACGGCAGCTCCAATCACCAAAGGGCTATTGGATGTACTTCTGGACCAGAGGATGGACTAAATGGTCTCTCTTAACACTATTTTGTGTTATTAGTGTCAAATATTCACTGAAGCAGGATCTGGACCCAATCTGTCCTCTTGCAGAAGAGTGCTTAACCAGTAGGCTATAAAGATATATTTACTTCTGTGCTCTCTCCCTCTCTGGCTTCATGCTTATTTAATTCGTCCATGAAAAAAGTCTTAAGAGCTTAAGCAGGAAAAGCTAGGAGCAGCTTACTCTAAACAATCTTCTGTATGAGGAAGGTAAGACTTAATGTCTTTTGAAGTGTAGTAGAGAGGTGAATCGACATCTCCCATAATTTAAGGAAGCCAGTCTCTCCACTGAGGTACTAGATAAATACCTGTCTTCTGCATGCTGTCAGAGAGAAAATATAGTAGGGTGGGGTTTGTTTGTTTGTTTGTTTTCTTTTTTTTTTTTTTTTTTTTTTATGGGCAGGGGTTCAGGGCTTGGAATCTAAAACACTAGATGCCTCCCTGATAAGCAGAGCAAGATGCCTAAACGTAGATGGCTTAGATGCCACTGTCTCTTCAACATTTGCTAAAGGCATTTGTTTGGTATATTGTGATACTGGGGTGCCTAGTTCTCTCCATATTTTCTAGTGAACTTAAGACTACGGTTTTCCTAGACTTAGCTCCAACATTTGTCTTCTGAACGTGGACATCTTCTGGATTTCCACACTAAGGTTCCCTTTTCATCATCCTCAGGACAGAATTATTACAAAGGGTTTATCAGTTGGTGGCTTCTTCTGCCAACATGAATTGTCTCAAAGCATTTCTATGGCAGTCACTCAGAAATTTCCAGCTGGAGTGCTGTAGCCCTACTAGCACTCACCTTCAGTGCTTAATCCCCTCTGCTCACATTATGATGTGTCCCAGCGGTTGCTGGGAATACTGAATAAAACATGCTGAGATATAATATTCACCTTCGCTAGATATATTCTCATGCAGCAGAAAAGCTCCTGCTGCATGAGAATATAGAACTAAAGCTAACCTGTGGTACCTTCCATTACCACACACCGAGTCCATACAACCCGCGGGAAGATATCCTTTCTTTGGTTGTTCCAAAGCCTTTACACCGCACAAGGGGGTGGGGTGGGTGGGGGTGTGTGGAACAAGACACCCTGCCTATAGTCAGGATTACCCAACTTTTTGGGGATGAGATAAATTGTAATAGTCAAAGACAATCTTTTCAACTACATCAAATTTGGATGAGTGTTCCCTGTTTGGATAAGAATTTTCTTGGTAGGGATCTTCTTCAAATAGACACCATGTTTTTTTAATGTGTTACTTGACTGTATCTGTTGAGATTGGAGGAATAAAGCTTTGAAAATGTAAAGAGTTTTGCAACCATTTAATAAACAGCAGTTGCACCTTTATAGTGTAAGGCAAAAGAATGCCACTATGATTTCAAATGGTGAAATTTCCTATTTTCTTCCTTTCTAGTTTACATTTTTAAAATAAAGAGTTTAAACACTTTAGTGTACATTCAGTTTTCAAAGTCAAACACTTAGAATATAGAGAATTAATTAAAAGGGTTGCCTGTCCATCTTTAATTTGTCTTCTCTCACATATAGGCATAATTATGTGGTCCTTAATTATAAGATCAAATACTGGTAATTTCTTCTTTCAATAGGATCCCTGTCTCATTCAGTGCACAGAATGGAATATACTTAGGGACCGAATGAGTTTTGCTGTAATCGAAGGTGTTTTCTATAGGTCTCCTGTTTCACTTACTGCCAGTGATAAAGGTTATATATTGAATTGGGCAGGGGGCTGTTCAAAAACAGAACAATGGTCTCATGTTTTGGCAATTCAAAACTGCCCTGAACAATTAGGCTTTTTCCTGCCTTTTGCTGTGAGTTCCTATGTAATATGAAAAAGCCATATAAATGAGGTTTTCTATGGGTGGCCACTAATTGGTGTGTTCTCATTTTCTGGGTTCTCAGTCTGAGACACCTGGGGTCTGACTTGCAGAAGTGCAGAATCGGCATTGTATGGAGTTCTGCTCTCAACACATACACAACTGGGGAAATGGTAATGCAAGACATGGCAAATTAGGGACCCAAAATTAGTAGGTGCTCTGGCCATTTGACCTCTTTATGTCTGATTTCACTGTCTGTAAAATGGAGATAACAACCCCACCTACCTCCCTCGGAGAACATCCATTAAGGCTCATGAAGCACTGAGATATTATGGCCAAATAACACCACAGAAAAAGACCATGAGGAAATTAGTATTCTGCATTCAGTGATGGGTTTGAATGATATGTGGCAAATGAGGCACTTTGCCATGCCTGAAATTATGATAACGGGAAATTACAGAATCACTACCCACTCAGTGAGCTCTGTCTATCCTTTGTAGTAGCTGGGGTGGGGGGAGACTTTCAAGGGAAAAAAAAAAAAAAGATAAAGACTATTTATTATAAAGCACATGCATAAGACACTCAAAGCAAGGTTTCAGAGGTAGCCTCCATTTAATGTTTTCTGCTTCAACCTTTGCCATGTGCCCAGAAAGATGCTTGTAAGACAGGCTTTTTATGTAATATATGACTCATGCTACTTTTGTACTTGTGCCTGTGAACGATGGCTTGCAAAATGATTAGGCAAAAATGGGCCAAATGTGTTACCACTGAAACTAGTACTACACTTTTCACTGGTGTCAGAAGATGTCAGCTTAAATCCTTAACAAATCAAGCCTGGGTTTACTCCCTTTGTATATGAGGAAATTGAGGCACAGAAGAAAGTGGAATTATCTACTGAAGTAATTTTGCCTGTTTTCTCTATATACAACCAATAGCTTTTAAAATAGTATTCACTTGCCTTGCATGAATTTATCTGCAAATGACAGGAAAAGCTAGGGTTTGTTCTTCTTGCCTTCTCACCTGGCAGAAATAGCTTGAGTAATGCAAACAATTTGCTTTATTTGCCAGTCGCTTTGTATTTGTGACTGTGGGAGTCGGGTGTGTACCTGCCTACAGGACTCTATGGGAGGATCTCCTGAGGAAGGGCAGAGCTGGAGAGCTGAAGAAGCAAGCTGGTCTATGGTGTCACAGGTCCTATGTCCCGACCTTGGTGCTGTTTTCATGAAGTTCAGGCTTTTGATTGCTGCCCTGGAGGACCTCCAGATGGGGAGGTTGTGCTTGCACCAGGAAAGGCAGTCTGCATGGAACTATGTGGAGCTGTGTGGAAGCTCCAGACCAGGATGGGTTTAAGAAAGAGGACAGAGCCTTCAAACTGGGCCTAACAGGGAACCCAAGAAGAGGCAAGAACCTCGGTGATACATGGTCATACACTTTTATTAATGAGAGCCTGCTGGGGGTTTCTCCCTAGTCTGAATGTGCTGTTCTTGTTGCAGAGGCTATGGATGTCTGTATTTCCTCCCTTAAAGCTCTGGTGCCCGAGATGGGACAGAGTTTTTCAGGCCAAGCACAGGTGGGATTTTTTCCCACTATTGCTACATATGCTGGCTGCTGATGGACTGATAAGTTGCCTCCTTGGCTTCTGTGTCCATGAATTATCTCCAGAAAAAAGTTTACTTCTCCCGTGGGAGGCACAAAGCAGCCTAACATTCTCAAGGGAGAGTTTTTCTTAGCAGAGGCTGAAATGGAAATACAGAAATTCTAGCACAGAAATTCGGAAGTCCTGGAAAAACAGCAATTCATTAGCACTCTGTAAGCATGGAAGAAGAGCTGCGCTTATGTCTGTTGTCCTAAGATGTGCCAGCATGGCATGACACTGTAAACCTGCCACATCTAATCGCTGGTTATGGCTTGAAGCCTGTGCCTTATGAGGATACCCTGTCTCCTATTTTGAGGACCTTCTGCTGAGCCTGCTTTCCATGGCAGCTTAAGAAACCCTCCTCCTGCTTCTCTGGAGTTAAACCTCTGGCTGTCAGGACTGATACACAGTTGATGGTCAAGGCAGACTGATCCAGAGAGATACTTCATGGAGGCAGTGTAGGTGGCCAGAAAAGAAGGTCCTGTTGGCAGGTCTGGAGGAAGGATACTGTCCCTCTGCTAGTTAGGAGTGGAAGTGGGAGGCTGTCAGTGCAGGGAGGAAAGAGTTCCCTTTGCAAATTGAATTTGTGGTTGTCCCTCTGGGTCAAACCTGATGCACGTTTGCCCAGAAAGTCGTGGAAGTGCAGATCTCGTGTTAGCATTTGTGAGATGGTGCAGATTTGGTAGTCCCTATTGCTCCCAAATCAGGTGGGGTTTCAGCCTACCCCTGGGGCAACTCCTGCGTCTGGTTTTGTCACAAAAGAAGAGTATACTGCTACAGCACAGAAATTTAGGGGGACACAGAAAATGCACTGGACTAGTCAGGAGATAATTTTGTTGGAAGCATTTACAATCATGTGGCTCCACTGGAGGCTTCTCCACATGGGAGAAACACAGACCACAGCAGATAATACTGCGTCTTGTAAGCACCCACTCCAGAGCTGAAGGGGCCTCATCAAGCTAAAGTCAGGCTTCCCATCTCGTAAAATGCAGTAAGAGAGCCCACTGGTAGGGCTTGCTTTCTTCTCTTTCTCTTCTGTGGTTCTGACCTGTCCTTGCAGAGAGCAAAATGTGCTCCTTGTTGCTCTGCCTCCTTATATCCAGCCCCATTCAGTTCCATCTTTCACATCTGATTCGTTGCCTCTTAGCTTCACACAGTATGGTACCATCGATGCTGATATCCCCAACCTGTAATTTTTCAACTTCATTCCTGGGTACTTGCCTCTAAGCTTCTCCTGCTGTCAGGCGCAGCAGATGAGAGTATGCCGATTACCTCTGAGGGGTACCATACAGAGTGATTCTGCTGTTTGGAAATTTGTGTGTGAAAACTCCGAGCAGCACAGAAATGCCTGGAGAAGCTAATCAGAATTGGAGATGGGCGCGCAGTTTTTAAAAAACACAAGTTTCAAGTACTGTGGTGTAAACAGGAGGTCAGTTCGCTGCCAGTGGCAGTGAAATAGCGCTCAGTTATACAGAGCGCAGGAAACTGCTGAACGGGATTTCTGTCATTCCTTTGCTCCACTTTTATCAACACCCTGTGCTTTTGCCCTGCAGCACCCCTGCTATTCCAGCTCTGATGTTGCAGGCGAGCTATTGAGTTGCTAAAAACTAGGCTAGGGTATAACTGATCCTTTGAACAAAGTAATTCTCTGTTCAGTAGCTTTTTGTACATATTAAATGATTAAATCTTTAGGGGGCTTTTCCCTGATGCAGTAATTGTGCACTCATTAAATTGCCAGATAAGACTTGCTTTCTATTAATTTATTTTTTGCTAAGAAAAATGTTTCGTTTTCCACTGCTAATCCTTCCTCACCTAATTCAAGGATGGCCAACTTTTGGCTTTTAAGTCACAGGCAGATACTGAGCGATCGAATTATGACTCCCACAATGGAGATACATCATGTTACTGAGAGTACACTACTGATTTTAGGACTGATTTTTTATGAGCATCTCCATGTGGGAGGAAGCTCTTAGTGGCTGCTGAGGCCAACAGATCCCTACGAGCTCTAGGACTCAGCTGGGCACCCAGTCTCATCCCATCCCACACTGGGTGCTGGGACCCTGGAGAGCCACTGCTGTTTTCCACCTGGGAGCTACTTGTTGAAAAATCCCTCACCTTACCTAAGGTACTGAGTAGGGCCGTGGAAGGTTTGGGTGTTTTTAAGATGCTCATGAGGCCAAGAGATTTGGACTCCCATGGTTTAGTTAATTGCATTTTAGAAAGTGAAATCTGGTTAACAGTTGAATTATCCTACGTTACTAGGAGCAGAAACAGATTTAGTTTTCAGCTGCAACATAACCTAGTATATGTGTGAAAAAGACCACAGAGAAACTATGTTAAAAGAAAGTTATTATGGCTGCTAAGTCAAGTATTAAAAAAATAAGCCAATATTGGAAATGCAATTGCCTGCACAACCTCAGCATGATCTCCTCTTGTGAATGTATTTCAGTACACTTCTAATAACAGGAACACGTTTTTCTTTCCAGGGATTCCTGCTGCATTCAGGTCACAGAATGGACAGTGCTCACTTAATGAGCAGTTATTCAATATTTTGTTTTCTCGTAATAAGACAGCGTGTGACCCCACAGCTTTGCTCAATAAATACTATTCAAACTCTGCTCTGAAACCAGAAATACTAATTTTCTCCTGGGTTGTCTTTTGATTCTGAGCACATCCCTAATGTTACTTAGTAAATCTGTCCAACACCCATGTGAGACAGCTGAGTATTTTTACTTCATTTTTTGCAGACGGACAACTGAGGTGCAAAAAGAGAGTTTTGGTCAGTAGGGCTTCCTCATTTTATGTGCTGAATTTGAGAAACGGAGGACCTGACTTTTATTAGTAGTTTTTATTTTCAATTGCACATAGCTGAAGACATTTCCCATTACTGTCAGCTGCAGCTCTGAGTGCTCAGCACTGCTCCAAATCAGATTCAAGGTGTTTGAAGCCAGCTATTCAGAGGTGCAGAACACGCCACTAGGAACCACCCTGTGAAAAGTATGGGCTCCACTAACAGAGGAATTCAGCAGCAAAGGTAGGGCAGTGTCGTTGGACAGCCATCTGTCAGCTGCCCTAATGCTGAGATCTTCTGTTCTCCTTTGCCAAGCCTCTGCTTCTTGCATTTTAACTTTCCAACTTCCAACTGCAAAAAATAGGTGTAATCCCTTTGTACCTGTGAATTTTCCAAGCTTCAAATATCCAGATTTCCTACTAATGCTTTAAGTCGTCTTTAAGCTCCTTTGTTTTACTTTGCAATCTTTCAGCAAGTATTTACAAGCCTAGTGCCAAACAGTGGCAAGGTGGTAGCAGGCAATTTACAGAACTGTTCTAACAAATAAGATTTATACAGGCAGGAGCCTAGCAGGGTTTTCAGAGAGCCTTGTTGCCTAATTTGCAGTGGTTCAATTGGATTAAGGCAAGTAGGCATTTGTCAAGAACCCACCATTCGTTCCTTAAAACCTGGTCCTTTACATCTTCTTTCAATCAAGCTTATGTTGACCCACAAGAGCTAAAGCATAGGATTGTATACTAAAATGTTAATAATTCATGAATGTTTGTAAAGTGCTGTGGGAGTACAATCTGGAAAGCAGGCATCTTGGGGGATGCATTGTATTTTCTTCAGGCTTCAAAATAATTGCCTCTGCAACCAGAGCAACATATAGGTGGAAACTTTTTTCCTCTGCTTTGCACTGAGATCAAAATGTTAGTTACCTGAAAGCCCCAATAGGTGCTCCAATTCTGCACTGAGTACTCTCAGATGCTACTAAGGCTTATCCCAAAGCCCTGAGTTAGTGACTGGTTCGAAAGAGTACAGGCAGTGTTTGTGCATTCGTACTTCGTTCTTTCTGAAAGGGATCAAATTACTCTTGTTGAATTTAATCTGTTTGAAAATATTCTGTATCTAGGATTGATTTCTGATTTCATTTCAGCAGGATTTAGTGAAGTGGTTATGCAAACTGACTTCAGTTGGTGGATTTCTTGCAAATTACTCACTCCACGATGTTTATATATATATGTGTGTGTGTGAGTGACATCCATTTTGTTATATAATATGATTTCCTCTCTCTGACTGGGAAGGAGGAAGAAGAAAGAGTTACCCAAAAAAAAAAAAAAAAAAAAAAAAAAAAGCCACATTCCTGGGCTAAAATCTTAGATAGGTAATCATTCACTATGGTGGAATTTCCATGATTTGTCTATTTTCATGGCTGAGGGACCAGTTTATCTGAAAAGCAGAGTACAACTAATGACATAACCTGGCCACATAATGTAGACATTTGCATATCATAATCTTTGCTTCATTTGAGCAGACCTACAATTTGCTTAACTCCAATGATGTATCTTATGAAGGGCTTAGTATTTTTATTGCTAATGGGTCAATAAATTGTACTGGCAAAAACCAGCCTTGTCCTGTGACTTCCTGAAGAATCATGAATTATGTCTTTCTACCAAGAAATGGCTCTCTATATTAGAAGGTGCTAGCACAAAGCAAGCTGGTTCCTATATTATCTGGATTATTTTTCCTCTGCAAACCAATATGCTGACTGTGCCCTTTCTTGTGTTTAGCACACTCCCTTTGTCTTGACTCCTGTTGCTTGTTTCATTGCTTCCTTTCTCAGCACCACAAGGGAGATATATCCCGAGGATGTAGAAATAATAATGCTTGTCATCATCATAAATCCTCATGCATTTGCCTCTTCTCACAGTGGGCACCTCTTCTTTCATCTGGAAGCTCACCATTAGGACAATAGCAGCCTGGATGGAAATGCTTGGAGAACTTCTGAAAAGTGTTTGACATCCTTCTGCTCCATCTTGTCCTAGCCTGCTCCAGCTACCCAACTTCTTGACATCCTCAGAAAACTAAATGTGCTGAACAGCATTTGGGGGAGGCTGACAGGAATTACAGCAGTCAGAATTTGGGGGAGGCTGACAGGAATTACAGCAGTCAGACTCAGGACTGTGTTTAACCATCTGTGTGGACTGCTATCTATCTATACGACACTCGGCCATTCACAAGTTCCCCTAAGGTTTTTTCCTTTTTTTTCTTCTCTTTTTTTCTTTCTTCCTTTTTTTTTTTTTTCTCCCTTAAATGCATAGCTATTTTCAGCACCATCCATGTTCATGGCTGCAGCTTTTCCTGCTGCCTTTGGGAGTCTGATCCACACATTGTTATTTTTAGCTATATTGCTAATTATTATTTTTGTGCGTATAGTGTTTCATTATTCATTAAAGCTGGGGAGACATTTTAATCATTTCTCAGTAGAAAAATGTAAATTCAGTAACCAAAGAAAGATCTCTGATTAGGGCTTAAGACTGCGAAGGAAAAGTGATCTGGCAAAGAAGGATGATGTGACAGGTGAGAGCTATTGAGGTATTAAGAAGTGTTACCAAGAAAGCAGAAACAAACTATTCTCAGCATGGACAAGATGCAGGGGGCTGGTCAAAACTCTGAGAGGAACTCTTTAGTTCAACAAAGGAATAAACTGACAGAGAAACCCAGAGAATCATCTTTGGAGGGAATGTCCAAAGACTGGTAAAAAACACTGCTCCTGTGTGTGTGTGTTGGGGGGTTTAAAGCAGAAGAAAATCATCCCTGCTGCAGTGTACAGGAGCATCCTAGAGGACCATGGAGATTTCTAATTATTTACTTTTCAGTGTGTGACAAAGCTGTGTAGTGTGAGGTGACCCTTACTAACAGAAGAGGAAACACTGCACATCTTCTGGTGTTAGATCGTCTGTGCACACTTCCCAGTGCTTTCTGTCTGGCTTTGCATGTGATCCTATGATTTTCTATTTTTTCTATGAATTTCTATTATATAATAGAGATTCCTATTCCAGAAACTCACAAGTGCTTCTAAGGATGAAAACACTCCTTCAGTATCACATCTGCAGAAGAGCAGGATGAAGTGGAAGGAGCTTGGTGCACCCTGCCTGCCCAGCCATCCCCTCATCCTTGCCAGGAGTGCCTTTTCCCTCGACATCTCTGCTGGGGGGCTGCTGAGTAAAGCCTTCTACAGGGAGGGCTCCAGGGGTGCCTGGATATACAGGATGGCTGTGCTACAGATGCACCAGATACAGTGACCTAACTGTGTGCCTGGGGAAAGCACATTGCAATGTGCAGTGCTTTGAGGCTGCTGCTATGCCTCCTGACTGAGGAATGGAAAAAAGCCAGAAGACTTTAGGACCAAGATGTTTAAAGGTTATTGAAGTCCTTTTTAATAATAACTTAAAGATGGTAAGCCCAGGGAGTGAAAAAAGTAGCGAGAAAGAACAGCTCTCCTGCAGCAGAAAGCTTAGGAGAAGCTCTGGGTGACTACTTAAATGTGGCTGTGACATACTAGCCCTTGTAAGTGGTGAATCCAAACACTTGTGGCTTTTTTTTCCCCTAGCACATTCTATTCAACGTGTTCCTTTTGGCTGGAGGTCTTTTTAGCGCTAACTTAACAGTGTCCACAAAGGGTCTATCGCAGCATACACTGCAGGCTTGCCTTCCCCCTCCCTGCTTTTTCAATAGGGCTGTATACAGCAGAGGAGCAAAGTAGGAAACAAAATGGCTCGAAGCCACGTGTGCATTTCCCATAGCTTGGTGCCAGTCTCTAGAATAAGTGATTAAGCCCTGAGGCTACTGGGTCTGGTGTTCAGCTGCCTGTGGCCCCAAAGGATCTTTCCAATCAAAGCCATGTCTGTGCTCTGGTGACAACCCTACCTGAAGGATGGGAGAGGGGTATGGCACAACATAATGCCTTCGGCACTGTGCCGCTCAGGAGTGACAGCTGCAATCATCAGGCCTGATTCATCAGTTTTACGGACCCTGGAAAGCACTGAAGTTACACAAGCTGGACGTGGTCCCAGGCAGTCACGCCCAGGTTCTCAGGTGAAAAAAAGCTGTGTCATACAGGTCCCCTCTGGAGAGCTTTTCAGGTTCTGACAGACACTTATGCCTCCTTTGAGGGTGTTCTCATCCTACACTGGCAGGAGGGAACAGAGAAGAATGCAGCTTAAATATTGCACAATGCTTTACCTTGCTGTGCATCTGAAGCTCTTGCAACGCTATAAACACTAATTGAATTAAGTTCAGAGTCCTTCTGAAATGAAACAATGTCTCCTCTCACAAGTCGTTCGGAGCAGCAGACCGCAGAGGTCTTGTAAAAACTATTCCTAAGTGAAAATGTTACTAAAATCAATGAAATTACACTCCACTTTCACCATCCAACATTGCATTTGGCATTGGCCTTCCAGTAAGATCTCAGTACAACTGTTTGTTAATAAGCTGTACAAAGTTTGGGATAGGAGGAATAGAGAGAGGTGGTCTAGGTCTTCTCACGCTTTGCTGAAAGTCAGCAGTATCTAAGAGTTTATGGTAGGACCAGTGACCTGTCTTCTATATCTGATATCTTAAGAGTAGATTTAACTCTTCCCGTTCTCACCCGAACTAGTAACTAAGTGGGGAGGAAATACAAGATCTCTCTCCTTCTTTCTGTGCTTGTACTTCAACCATGTAAGAGGAACCAGGGAAAAAAATGTAGGCCAAGAGTGATTTCACAGAAGGTTTTCTATAAGGTCTCCAGCATCCAAGAGATGCTGCTGTTGTGAAGAATTCAGATCCGTGAGAGGAGTCCATGTCTTACCCATTGCTTGTTGTGAATTCATACACACGATGTTGTGAGAGCCCTATCAGCCACCTTGCAGAAAATCTGTGGAGCAAACATCAGCACCAATGGTAGCACTGAAGTAAAGGCGGGTGGAGAAAATGTCCAGGGCAAGCCAGAGGAAGAAGTACATGTGGATACATGAGGGCAGTCTCTGGGTCAGTCAAGCCCAGGTGGGCATGAAGATCCCCAACATAAATCAATAAACTGAGCTTCTACGACGATCAGAGCCAGCATGCACCACCATCATTCTCTCCTTCCAGCAGCAAGGCTGACACCCTGTCCTAGTGGAGCTGGTGTTAGCGGGGTCAGGCAGTCACATGGAGCAAGCAGCAGAGCTAGAGCTGGTAAGGAGAGGCCATGCCCCCGAGACCCATTGAACCCATCAGAACCAGAAGCTGAGAAAAAGCCAGTTGCCCCAGTGAGGAGATGGAGTCTATACCAATAGGTAGAAGCCTTTGCTATGGATTCCTTCTCTTTGGGGATAGAAAGTCCTGGTACACACACAGTTCAGCTCTGCAGTGGGGATGTGGGATTGGTCTACCTGGAACAAAAGCTGAATAGGTTATGAAAGAGGATATCTTAGGTGGAGCTGCTTTAGAGCCAGTTTATCAAATTACATAGACCTGCAACTCTGGTTACTTTGGTTTTGCTGGGGGCAGCTCTGGTGATTGGAAAGATTGTGCTCTGCTCCTTGGGGCATGGGGAAGCTGTTGGCTAAAGGTGGTGCTGTGGGTTAGGCTCTCTTTCAGATTAGAAAAACAAAAGACAAAAGTTCATTTCCAGGAGGAAAATGAACAGTGAGAAAGGCAGTGCTGACTTTACTGTCCTTGCCAGATCCTGATCAAGAATCCTTGTTGCTATCTTCTTCAGGTCACCCTGTCATTTCAGGTGGGATACACACCCCTGGTCCCCCCTGAAGTTCAACTGCTGTATGTGGTTGTGGGCACAAGTAGCAGCTATAGGGTTTCACCCCAGCAGTAGCTGCAGTTCAGGACGAGAGAGACCTTTTCTTCTTTGTGCAGGTCTAGGTGTAAAGCAGTGGGGGGTGAAAGATCCTGTAGAAATACCACTGTCCAGCTGCTCTGTGGAGCAGAAGTTCACTGTAGAGCCCTGTGAGAAGACAGAGGAGGCGGGAGCAGAGTCAAAATATTTTCCTCATTGAAACCTTAGTTGACTGATGGGATGCTGATGGGATGGTCTGTGATAACTGAACAGGATATTCATGAGAGCACCTTGCCTCCCCTGCAGCACCACAGCCAAACGTCAGGTTTCAGGGGCAAGAGTAAGCATCGCCCTTTACGTTTTACAAGTAGGGTGACACAAAGCTACAAGCAAAGGACTGAACAACTTGCATTCCCCACGTGGATTTCCTCTCTCCTATCTCCTTGGTGCCTTGGAGAAGCTGCTCCATCTCCCTTCCCTCCTCCGCTGTGAGGAGTGGGGGAGCGGGTAAGGCTCAGCCCAGAGCTATCACACATTGACTCACCCACATCCCAGCCAGCCCGCTTACTGACAGGGGCAGCTCCCCAGCTGAGCACTGTCCAGAGGCTGACACAGGGTCCTCAGGGCCACTGCTAGCCCAGTGCTCGTGGAAATGACAGCCAGGGTTGTGCAGCAAGGCGGCACGGGCCAGAGAGAGTATTGCCCACACCTCTTTCAGCTGTAGCATAGTCAGTCATGCATATCTGCTCCAGGAGACCCTGCTCAGCTATTTAGCTGCCTGTTTTTTCTTGGTATTTCCCACTGTCACACCCTTTGGATGTGGATCAGTGATTCTCTCTCCCTTGCACTCTCCCCTCCTCTGTATCGCATCACTGTCATTGTGCCTCTTACTTATTTGCCTGTCTTCCATTCAGTGCCTTGGCTTTGGACAGGTTTTACCTCTCTTTTTCTTTCCTTTTCTCCTCTTCATTTAGTTCCTTTGTTCTTCCCTCTACTCTCATTCCTTTCCTTCTCTGCCTCGAGCTCTGTCTTCTCCCTCCCCTAGCCTTCCACCGTACCACACCAGCTCCTTGTAGTGCCCCTTCTACCCACCTTGGGTTTCAGCCCCACACCTCCCCTTCCCTGCCCACCCCTGCATGGGCAAAGCCTGGGGATGCACTGGGGGGGGTGTGGGGGGGGGAGGGGAGATTGCTGCTGCAATAGCAGAGCCCACCCTCTAAGAAGCTTCCCAAACCACTGGGAATTAGTCTGTGCCTTGCTTTCCCTGATTGCTGGGAATGTTTGTTTAACTTCAATGAACTTGCAAATGCTTTCTCAGATTGCCCCCATTTCCAGTGACATAAACTAAAATAATAATAATAATAGAACAAGTACAGCCCTGAGCTTGCCATCAAGCAGGGAGGGAGCTACTTGATGCTTAGCACTCTCTCATCACAAGATTGAGATATTCCACGGCGTTGGCCGTCACTACTAGAAGGAGGTACCAGAGCAGATTCAAGGTTAACAGGCAGGTTAAAAAGAAGATTCAGAGACTGGATGGACTTGGAACTTGAGCCTTTCATTGTTATTCTGCTGGCTGCAAAAACCATGGGCAAACCAACAAGGAACACAAGCGAATGCTGAGCTAGTTTAATTGCCCATGGACTGATGGTCCCAGCATAAAACTTCTCACAACTTCTAGATGCATTCAGGGAAGGCCAAGGTAACCTCAGAGACAAGCAGTGGAAGGGCTTGTAGTATCCCTGCCTGCAGTTTACTCAGGCTGGGGACAAGTAGGGATACTTTCCATCCCCAGAGCTGGATGCAGCCCCGTGTTTCCATGGAGGGAAT
This sequence comes from Falco naumanni, assembly GCF_017639655.2. Lineage (NCBI taxonomy): Eukaryota > Metazoa > Chordata > Aves > Falconiformes > Falconidae > Falco > Falco naumanni. The sequence continues at coordinate 5,790,055 of NC_054058.1, read as the reverse complement.
AGGGTAGGAGCTGCAGGACACAAGATACTGCTTCTTGTGGAAATGTTTCTAGGGACCTTGATAAGCCTGGACTTGGAGGAGGCCCAGCAGCTGCCTGCACCAAATCTCAGGGAAGCAACTCTGAGCCATAAATTAGCCTCTGGCCCTTGGCTGCAGCTAGAGCAGAAGCAAATGTGTCCAGCCCTCATGGGGGCAGGCACTCTCAGTCACCGGGGAGGTTAATAGCAATTCCCTGAATTTTTTTGTGGAGTCCCAAACTAAGCAAGCAATAAGAAAGACAGCAAGAGAGAGAAGGTAGGGAGGGAGAGTAATCAGTGATTCAGGGTTTTGTTACCCACTGATGGTCAGCAGACCATACGATTCAGAGTCTGAAGATGTTACTTTAAAATAGTTCACATAGCAGCAACCATTCTTGCCCAAACTGCCCTGAACAGGACCGCTCAAACCACATAGGTAAAATTTCTTTTCAGTTCAATGACCTCCAAGCTTGTCTACAGCAGAAATCACATATTCTTTGAATGGACTTTTCTAATCAAAGCATAGTTCAAAGGAAATTTTTCACCATGTCCTTTTGCTGAATTTCATCAACATGGTCTATTTTGGGAGTGGATTTACACTGTCAGCTTGGATACCTTCCTGCTTCATTTCCAGGCTTTGGTCCCTTGATCTGAATGCCTGCTGGCTGGCTCCTTCTGGAGCGACACAAGTATTTCCTTCCAAAAAGAAGGCTAGGCACAACTGACAGCATAGTATGTGCCAGGGTCCAACCTGAAGAAAAAGCATAGATCGTGCCCAACATCCAAGGCCTTCAACACCGTCCACACAGACCTCGTGTCCTCACACACTTAGGTCATACCCCAGGATATACACGTGCCCTTGACATTAACTATAAAAGCATCACCTTGGCATGCCACAACCCAGTCCTGTCTCTGGGACTTTGGGTGCTTTGAATTGAAAGATAAGTGAATGTAGAGGAATGAAGGCAGTTAATTATCATTGATAACATACAGCTGTGGGCTGGCTTCAGGGGCGGTGGGTTGGCTGACGTGGATAAGGTGCAGCTGTGGCTGGTTCCTGCTAAGTAGTTAAATAGCTCTGAGGGGTAGGGAAGAGGAGCAGCTAAGGAAGAGAGACCTGGAAGAAGCAGAGGGAGGAGAGAGAGTGCATCCTGGATGTAGGAGAGACAAGGAGAAAGATGCAGCAAAGGCAAGAAGCAGGGTGGACTGGCATGAAGAAATGGCATGGCCAGTAGATGAACTGTTGAAATTTTCTGGGGGATCGGAGGCTGTGCTGGGGCAGGGTGTGGGAACTACTTACTGAAGTTAACCTGGGATGGGATGGTAAAAGCCTTGTTGCAGCTGGCTAGTTTTGATAGTGCTGTGACAAGTGAACACGTCCTGTGCTCCACAGAGCCCAGATCAGACCCAAGGCAAGTGTTTTTCCCCAGTGGCATCCACGTGCCACTCTGCTCTAGAAAGCATGAGTCCTGGACATCATCCACTTTGCATCATCTTCAGGGGCAAGGCTCGCTCTTTCAGCCAGTCTGCAAAGGCAGCATAAGCAGTACTGAGTGCCTTTCGGTGTTTAACCACTGGAGCTATAGGAGTTTCAAGGTGGTAGATGACACCATGTTTGACCACCAGCTTAACAGAAGCAGGGTGACAAACATGAGGAAGAGTTACAAAACGGGTGAGAAATGTGTAATGGATTTATTGAGAAGGCACACTGAAAATACCTAAATGGATCCCACTTGGAGTATTTTCTACCTCTCTTCTCAGTCACCAGTGAGTAACATCCACCCATCTGCCTGACCATCATTAGCTTATTCCATTCCAGAAACCATAAAATAGAAGGGAAGTTTCCTACATGTGAAAGGATCTTGAGGAAAGGATGGAAACTCCATTCTTAGAGGACTTGAAACTGGAGGGCTGAAACTTTGCTAGCTGTGCCCTGGGGAACCATCCTGCGTAAGTCATCAGAGACGTGAATTAACCTTTTCTTTCTCGAAGGTGTTTTACCCACTACCACCATAGTCATCCTGGGGGGAAAAAAAAGGAACTCCGTTTCCTCGCCTTGCAGACAGGCTGCACTGAGAAGTGCCATCCTCTAGCCAGGTGTCTTCACACCATTTAACTGGGTTAAAAAAAAGCTGTTCTCTGTGCTAAATTGCTTCCTCACTTCACAAGGCGTGAAAGCCTTTTCTCTCTCTCATGTGTCCATGCTTCAGTCCTTCTGGGGAGACATCTGCTTTTTGCTTTTTTTTTTTTAATGCATTCTTCTCCTTAAATGCTGTCTCTGAGATAAATCAGGTCATGTAGAGCCGGGCCCCCAAAAGCATTGACGTGACTCAGTCCGGTGAAATCAGTGCGAGTCAGGTGCCTAAATTTCTGTGTGTCTGGGCCCAAGTGACCCTGAATAACATCAGTAGGAACATACTTCGTGCTCTAGTGAAGATTAGAGCATGGGCCGAGATGCACCTTCACCCCACAAGCACTGCAGGCTATTAGCCGATTCCGCGCTACCTCACCCAGCTAACTGGAGGAACGATTTACACACATACCTTAGCAGTATGAGAAAGGAATGACTTGGGGTCCCTGTATCTTTGCATGGAGAATACGTGTTGTTTTTATTTCTTAATAATCAGGTATCATATCTCCCTTGGGTTGTGAAGCAGGTTATTGGTAACTGTCAGTCGTCCTACGGTATTCACAATCTGGTCAGCATCGATGGCTTCTCTGGTGAAAGCTGTGTAAGTCCTAAATCTGGACTCATGGCACACAGGTTTCAGAATGCCAGAAGAAAGCAATGCTAATCAAAGAGCTCTGGGATTTGATATCCCATTAAAAAGGAGCTCCTATCTAAGGACAGAAAGGAGCAGGATACCAGAGTGATGACTGGGTGATTCTGGGATGAACATTAGGAAGGCTGACACATGCGGTGTCTTGGTGGGCAGAGAAACACCAAGGAAGGGAGAGCTATAGACAGGGGCAGAGGAGACCGTACAATATTGAAAGACCTTTTAGTGGAACTGTAAGTTCATTCTTGATCTCTCCATCCCGGCATCCCAAATACAAAACTATGTGATTATTTTCCCAAGGTCTGGCAATGAGGTATATCACAAGACATGAGTGAACAAACAGCAATCAAGGACCAAAGACTCAGTCCTGTCCTTCCTTGCTCTTTGCCCACGTGTGGCTACAAACACATGGAACATCTGGAAAACATCTAGTTTCTCCATTTCTCCTTTCCTGATGTACCAGTGTGTCGAACTTTTAGAAGGGCCTGGAGTTTATAGTAACACTTCCTTCACTCTCTGCCCTTCTGTATGCTGTGGGTTTGGAGATGGAAGATGGAAAGGAGGCTAGAGATTAGAAACTTTTCTGGGGTCATGGCTCCATGCAATTTCCATGTTCCTGGTACCTAAGAACTAACCTCTGCCCTACCTGTGCCTCAAACATTAATTTCTTATCTCCTACTCTCTCAGCTATGTGATAGCAAGCAAAGTCTCACTTACAGGAACAGTCTGCCTGGGAAGGGATGTCCTAGAAACCTGGAGGTGTGGCAGACAAGCAGATGGAGATGGTGAGAGGATCATCCCTCTAGGATTGGAAAGATGTTGCAGGCTGTGTAGATAGAGACATAAAAGCCTAACAGTATGTTTCAAAAAGGCAAAGCTTTGCACACTGGCTTCAGTGGGTATGTGGGGATGGTCCAAATAAAAAAATGGACATGTCTGACTATGTATGTCCTTTCATACAACCATACAGCTGTGTATCCACCAGCCTCATTGATTTCAAGCCCTTCTGCCATTGAAGGATCTGTGATTTGTTTCACACTTGAAACAGAGGACGTTTGCTCTCTATAAAATGACAATGCATCACATGCACACTTACAGTACCATGAATATGTCAATATTAAGTACTAGAATGAGTTTGTTTCACATAACTATGTAAATGAAGGGGGTGTGTGGTGGAATACCAATATATGAAACCTATCTTTACCAGGCCCGATTCCTGGCTTGAAGCTCTAGATTCTGTACAAACACTAGTATTAATAGTCACTTTATTCCAGCTACAATACTACAACCAAGATGTCATACACGCATGGCAGATAGATTAGACAGACAGATTTCTTGTTTTCCACTGAGATGCTTTTGAATGCATCCTGGCAGGGCTGACTCACCCTTTTAGCTTTCCAGGGAAGACAAATTGCTTTCCAGGAGCTTCACTGTATACAGGTTATTTTTGAGCAGCTTCCTTAATTAAGGTTTATCTGCTGTGTGTGTAATCCACAGATGAAAAGCCCTTGTCTTTTTTTTTTTTTGTGTGTGTATGTGAACAGAAGTTTCCCTCTGAACAATCTGTTTCTCACCCAACCCATTGTTATACAACATGACTCACATACTATATGGACACCGTGTCCTACCCCAGAAGTAGCTGCAGGCCAGTAGTCTGAAAGTAAGTCATTTTAAATGCCTGGAATGCTTCAGTGGGGAAGGACTGAATAGAAATGAGATTCCTGAGGGCCACAGTTGGCACAGACAAACTATTAGTACATTTCTTCCATCCACGTTCTTAAACTCCACCTCTGCCCCAGCCTCATGTTTCTTATCTTCTGTATCTGAAATTATGCTGAAAGCACCCTGTTGGAAATACATTTTGCAGTTGTAAACCTTGTGATCTGGCAAGGACTCAAACTGATGTCATCCCAACTGGGATAAGAGGACAATGATGTCACCAGAATAGCAAAGGAGCCTTTTAGCTCTCTAATGTGGTAGGTGTGGGTGAGAGGTTTCAGTCTGACCTCCCTGGAGAGAAAAAGTGCTCTCACATTCCCTGCCAGGTAAAAGGCTGGCTGGCAGTCACTCTGTGAGTTCATCTGTCAGAATAGCAGGAGAGCCAACCCTGCAGCTCGCTGTGCCCTGGCCTCCCGCTAGCAGTGGGAAGGAGATAAGCCTTCGCTGGGCTGCATAGCCTGGGTAACAGGGTAACTCCTCCGGAGTCAGAGGCGTCATGACAGCTGTCCTGGTTGGTGCAGGAGGTACGTGGGATGTGAGAGCAGCAAGGCCGGTGGCAAGAAAGATCTCCCTTCAGTCAACGGTTTTCATCTTTGTCCAGGGACTAACAATTCTGGCACATTCACTAATGGTTTTGCAGGAATCGGGCATATAGGACTAGAATTTTAAGGTCTTGTAGTAATGTCTAAATTGTCTTTCTAGTCTTCCAATGCTGCTGCTGTTCAAAATTGAACAAACCGAATCAAAGCTCAGGCATCTGTGTTACAAAGTGCTACAAAGGAGTACCTAGTGTATCTTCACCTTGCTGTGGCTACAGCGTAACACAGGCATACTCCAGCTCTCCTTATGCCAGCTGGTCCAGGTATTAGTAGTTACGTGTTGCCAGAGCCACACATGACTTACTGCAAAAGGAGCAGGATGGATGAGCCTGTGCAGCGCTCTGCACTACCCTGGCTGGATCACAGCTGTTCTGGGACATGCTAGTTTAAAGGGACTTCCAGTTTGTTTCCATCTCCTTGTGCTGAAATAGGCTGAAAAGCTTACCCCAGCTGCTGGATCACACGGTGCAGTTAGCCATGCAAGCAAAAGACATACACTAATAGTTACAGCGTGCTTATGTCTGCATTGTCTTTACATATAACCATCACCTGCTCTCTGACAAACTGAGATGAACATGAAAGTCCACTTTCTGTACTGTGTCACTTAATGTACTTGGGAAAGTGAAGATGCAACTGCTCAGCTGTGCCCCTGTGATAGGTATAACAACCATTTTGTCCCTGAGCACCATCAGGAGCACAAAAACTCCTTGTTCTGAATTCTATGTATTAATACCAGTTGCATATTAGTTCACAGGCTTTTCCACTCACCCCCTACGTCAGCATCCTGGCACCTAGCCTCACTCCCTGACCCACCCTCACCTCTGCTCAGCTGTGTGGAGTGGCTCTTTTCCTTGATGATTTGGGGCTGCTCGTTAATTGGCCATCATACCCACTCAAGCTCACCCCAGTTTACCTGGGGAATGATCCCAGGTGGGCACCAGTCCTAGGGTGGGGGAATCGATGCTCACACCCAGGTGGGGAGTTAGTGGGTACCATCTGGCATGCCAGTGGCCAAGCATTCGGTTCACTGGCACTGCTTCAGTCGCGTGTGTGCCTGACCCTGTCTCACCCTGTGGAAATGACCACTCCTAGTCTGTTTTCCAGCGATCGCTGCCCGTGTGGCCAGTCCTCTCCCCCGCTTTTCACAGATGTGGTGTTTCCAGTGCCACAAGCGCTCGCGGCAGTGGCCTCTTCTCCCTTATTCCTGCTGCACTCTTTTCGGATGTGTTTATAGGCTGTCCCCTCTCTCTGCTCTTCTGGTCCTGGCCCTTTCCCCAGATGGCATCTCTCAGTTGTGATGGCCTAAGTATCCTTTTCCCACCCAGGAATAAACGCTTGCTATCTTTCTCAGCCAGCTATTTTTCGTTCTTTTGTGACCTGAGCCAGTATTGAAAACCAGGTGCAGACAGCAAAGAGGCCAGTGGCTCTGCTTCCGAGTAGCTCTTTCGAATGCTTCCCAATGGGAATATTATTAGAACAGTGTCCTTTCATCAATATGCAGCTGAGCTGTTACTTGCCCAGGAGCTGCTAAATTATTGGGGTGAATCATAGTGTGTCCTGTAGATTCAGTGGGGGTTTACAAGCTGAGCATTATCTGTCTGTAGCAGACCAGCATGAAAAACTCATGTTTTCATCCCATTTAATACTCTAATGCATGACTTAAGTCTAAAAAACATGGGGAATGCCTGTTCTGTATTGCAAGGCTGAATTCCCCACAATAGTCAGAGAAATAATAATAATCTGCTGAAATTGGAAAGACTGATATCTGTCTGCCTTTATTCCTTCATCGAAACCATGAGTGGGGAGCAGAGGCAAAGTGCTTGGAGTGCTTGCAGGCAGGGCATTTGTGAGAAGTATACGCTGTGAATATCTGTGCATGTCTGACAGCATGCGTCTGCGGTGGGGCGGGCAGCAACACTATTCTCTGTTGGCAATCCTGAGCCAAAAAGCTATAAAGGACAAAACACACGGTGTCATTAGAGTCGCACACCTGTGAAACAAGGTGTCATTAGAAAGAAACAAAGACTTGAAGGCAAAGGTGGATTTGGAAGGACTGTGAAAATCCCCCTCGGGAGAGTGTTTTGAAAATGAGTAGGGGGAAAAAAATCGGTATATTTCTAAATGGATGGGAAAATAAATCATGGGACTAGAGACAACCCAGCTGGTGAAAATCTTTCCACACAGCCAAGGTACTCTCAGCATTGCTGATGGAGATGATGAGGTACTTTAAATTCCTTTTACAAATGCCCCATGTCTGTCCAGCCCTAGGATGAAATTAGAACCACCTGGCTTCAAACCCATACCAAATGGAAAAGCTGCTTTAGAAGCTTGTCACTGGTTAGCAGGAGGGGAAGGTGGGACATTCCCAATAAAACAGAGCCTGGGCTGCACCTGGAGAAATCTTAACTTCTCTCCCTGTTTTTTTCCTCTGCCCTCCTCCCTTGTTCTTCTTCAAAGGTTGAAAAAAATGAGGACGGGGACCAAAAGATTGAGCAAGATGGCATCAAACCAGAAGATAAAGCTCATAAGGCAGCCACCAAAATCCAGGCCAGCTTCCGTGGACACATAACAAGGAAAAAGCTCAAGGGGGAGAAGAAAGGAGATGCCCCGGCATCTGAGACTGATGCCGCCGACAAGAAGGAGGAAGGCCCTGCTGGCGGAGCAGCCGAGAACAAAGAGAGCGAGGCTCCCACTGCCACAGAAGCGGCCACCGCTGACAGTGCCCAGCTGGAGGAGGGCAGCAAAGACAGCAGCGCTCCAGCGGAGGAGAAAAAAGGGGATGGAGCCACCGACACGGGCTCAGAGCAGCCAGCGCCACAGGCTGCCACTCCTGCTGCCTCCTTGGAGGAAAAGCCTGCTGCTGCCGCCGAAACGGAAAGTGCCACTAAAGCTTCCACTGATAACTCGCCGTCCTTGAAGGCTGACGAAGCCCAAGACAAAGAGGAGCCTAAACAAGCCGACGTGCCTGCTGCTGACACCACTGCCACCACCACCCCTGCCGCAGAGGATGCTACTGCCAAGGCAACAGCGCAACCCCAAATGGAGACAGTGGAGAGCAGCCAAACCGAAGAGAAGACAGGTAAGTGAACGCCTCACTAGGGAATGGGCCTCTCCAGGAACGGATGCCTCCCTTGGTCTCTTGGGGATGCATCTGAGGTTGGCTGGCAAGAGCTGGTGGGGGGGTTAGGCTGAGGGTTAACAAGAGAATCCCTTTGCTGGGTTTTAGGGGTGGGTGAGTTGCATGTTCTTGGTTAACACCCTCTTCCCTGCTTCCCTGGCAGCTTTTGGGAATACTGTACCTCCTCTCAGGGCTCCTGTTCCTCTAGGTGGAGATGCCATCTAGCCGTTTTTTCTATGGTGATGGGACGGTGTTAGCCAGCTGGAAGGCTTGCAAGAACCTGGGAGAGCTCCCCAAGGTCTGCATATGCTCAAAAGGGGGATGAACCTTCCCAGTCACACTAACACAGGCAGCTCCAGTGGGTCAACAAAACAGCTCAAGCTGGTATCAGCTCATTGTCAGCTTGAGCTGAATATCTCACAAGACAAAAGTGCTCTCATAGTGCAGGAGGCTCTTTAGCCTTGCTGGTGGGATGGGGAAGAAGGACCCAAAAGGGTCCTTTTTCCATCTGCTTGTGAATGGATGTGGCTTCTGGTACAACCACATCCTAGTCAGGAGCATCTTGTCAACAGCATTGCTTATAGTTTCATCCACACTCATATTTTGTCCTCTGTACTTGCAGTAGCCCATGACAGCCATGCTTGCATGAAGCTTTTAGATGTGTCAGCTGGGTTAGATGCACATGGTAAGAGGATCAGGTAGGGGAAAGGGAAGATTAAAGGTCCTGACAGCTCAGCGAGTGAGGACAGCAGAGAGGACTGAATGCAGTCACTCTAGGAGGTGTTTTTAATTCTTTGCTCTTGACCAAGTACTTAACTAGTTCCTCTAGGGAGGGGTGAAAAGTTTTGAGAGGCAAAAGTGAGCGTTTTTGACAGAGGCATAGTGTTTACAAACCATAAAGAAGAGCTGGTTTTGAATTGTGATACCGAACTGGGTAGAAAGTGCATTAAAGACCGGAGGATACTTTTGTTCTTGTTCTTTACCTTCCTGATGTTAGCAAAGAACATAAACCAAAAAAAAGGTAACATCAGGGGTAGGTACCGCATGAAACTCAGTCAAGAGGCAGTGCCAAGCATAAGTGCCCTCCACATTCATGAGACATTGTTGTACAGGGCATTAGCTTGTTGGGGCAAAAATGTGGCATATCACCTTGATATTCACAAACAGCCTGATGTAAATGTTATAGAGCTTCAGTATCCAGTCTTGTGCTTACTGATGTTTCTCCATCATTTTGTTTGGTCCACTACTCTTGCCAAAATTACAATTCCCACTCTCTAATTAGACTTCTGGGCTTCATAGGTAACTCGGGGCCTCAGGCGACTCTGTTCCTGGACAAATAGGAAAGGACAGATATCCAAAAGGACAGATAAGTACTGGGAGAGGAGCTCATGCAGAACAGTTATGATTTAAGGTGTGGACAAAGGGTGTGACCTTCAAGAGTGTGACTTTAAACTGAATGTACACAATAACAAAGGGTTGCAGGTTTTACCTCTGTTCATTTAAAAATTTCTAGAGATAAGCCTTGAAATTGCATTGTCCAAGTTGGATTTTTGTTGTCCAGGTCTGCAGCCCTTTGTTCTTTGTGCGATGAGTTGAGTGGCAAAATAAATGTCTTGTGATTTGTGAGATCTAATTTGGTATGTTGCATGCCGTACTTGCATTGTTTTTACACTTGTGCAAAGGTATAAACAACAACGGCAAAAATAGGACAGAGCAAATCAGTCTTTTGGGGTCCTCTGTACACAGGATGAGTGCTAATTAACTCTAAGACTTGCGATGTCTTATTTCTAAACAGGAACAGTGGTTTCACTTTGAATTAACATGCTATTTTTATTCAGATTAATCTGCTTTAATGGGTAGAGGTAGGAAATTAAGAGTAGCAGACCATTTCATTTCCTTAACTTTAACTGTTTTGAGTTACTAGTCATCAAAGAATGGTTTATTTCTATGCCATATTCTAAATTATTTGCTGATATCTTCCCCATGCTCTTGTTGGCTTTAACATCATTTGAAGAGGTCAGCCTTTCACGGCCACATCATTTGAAGTGGACATTTAAATGCATGGTTTAATATGCATTTGCACATGATACTTACGTAAATACCTAGCAAACAGAGTAAGCTGGAAAATCTACAATCAAATCTATGTTTAAAAATGAGTTTTCAGTGATTGTTTGAGTGTTCATGTTGAGTATGTGCATCTATTTATACTTTTTCAATATGCATGCAGTAGTATTCAAGCTTACCAATGTTTGCAGAAAGCAAACATGGAAGGTGTGTGGCCACGGTCAAGCTGATAGTCTCTTTAAAATGTTAATGAGTATAGATCTTCTTTTTCTAAATTCCTATTCCAGTATGATATCAGCCTTCCAGTCACAAACGTGAACAGCTGGGCAAGTGCCCCCAGAGCCATCCAAGAAAGAAATGCAAAAAAGATTAAATAGCCCTTCTTGTCCACCTCTCTGAGGATGCTGGGTTGCGTTCTGCAATAGGCTGTATAGCACAACGTCCAGAATAGTAAGAAGCTGCTTTCTCCTTAAAGAATATTCCACAAAAAAAAGCATCATCACAGTATAAAAGTTCCCACAGACAGGAGGTATATCCTGACAGAAAGCCTATGTTTTCTTTTTCCTGTCTTCATCCTGTTACTCCTTCTCATCTCTTTAAACCTCCCTGTTACTCTCATGGTACTTACTCTTTTCATAGGCTTAAAGACATTTGCCACATCTCATAACTTTCTCCCAGTCATCCCCCAGCAGACGCAGCACTCACTGGTGCTTGCTGGCATGGCTAAGATGGTCATTCACAAAAGAGGGAGGGCTACCAAACATTTGCCACTCCAGGACTCCTTCAGCCTGGGGACAGATTCTCTTTCAGCTTCATCAGTCCCCTTGGCTTTCAAAGGTCATCTCTTATCATTTCTGCGATCGAAGACTGGCACAGTAGTATGCGGTGTCAGGCTGCCAAAAATAAATCAAATTGGCTCTTAGCCAGTGTCATCGGTTGGCTGGTTGCCATGGCATGCTTGCCTGCTACTACCGGGAGGCGTGCCGACTGTGCTACTCTTGTGCGGTGATGTTCATCTGCCTTGAATTTTACTACAATGGCTGTATCGTGTTATCTGTGGGTATCGTCCCTGGTGCAAACACAAGCGAAAGGCAAAGGGCATTTCATTTATATTTAGAAGAGATTTTTGCCTTCATCTAGGGCAGGACAAAAAAGGCAGGAAGAGGGGGAAAGGAATAACCAGATAAAGAGAAGTACATAATTTTTAATGCTTAATATTTCGTGTTTCTGGAGTGGAGAAGAGGCTGGGTGATTCTTCACACCAGTTGCTAATTCCCTGAGAGCCCTCAGCTCTCCTTGTTATTCAGTTCTATGTACTCTACCTGTCCGTTGGTAATGGCTTAGGAAATGGCTTCAAACAACTGTCCTGTGTCCAGTATTAGTTGATCTGGAACCCCAGGCATTCCCAGTTGTACAGTAGGACAGTTTCTAAGCAATCCTCAATGCATCAAAAATTAAATGGAAAAAGTAGTGGTTTCCAACCTGTGTAAGGCAAGAAATGAGTCAGTGGGCTTTGCTCAGTGGCAGTGAGGGACTGATGTAAGGAGGACAATCTCTTAGTTCTCTTCATGTCTTTTGGTGGGTGACCTGAATGCCAAGAAAGTTTTTACCTGAGCATCCTTGCCAAGACTTATGTTTACAGGATTTCTTGTTATGATCCAACTTTTGCCTCTTTGGTATTGATGTTATACTTGGAGAGGCTCCCTTAGATGCCAACGTACTCAACAGGAAAACATCCAAAAGTAGTAGGAGGGAATTTATACATTACATATGGATGAGGAGATGAGACTTACTCTGATCGAGGTTGCACTGGCTTAAATCTGGAGACTCGCCATCAAACTTACTGGGAAGAGTCTACGTTAACGCGGCTTTGAAGTGAGATTGGTGTCCAGCACAGTAGGCTGTAGAAGATGGGATGCTGTGTGCTATACGGGGAGGAGAGGAGGTGAATGTCAGGCATTCGATTGTCTTTGTACTTTCTCAGGTTTTCGAGTCTCACCTCCAAATTTGGCTAGGTCTCACATCAAAAGCACTCTGATTGACAGGTAAGAATACAACAAAGCCCAGAACTGTGAGAGAGTAAATTGTGCCCAAGGAAACAAATGGATCTTCTTTTGTTGGGAAATGAAGAATGCTTTCTCCCACTTGGTGAAATAGCTTTACAATGGAGCAGTTTCACAGCTGAAATGAAAAATCAGCCAGATGACAATTGCTTTGCATGTAAGCGGGCCAGCGGTTCCCTCAGGGTCCTGTATCCTGCTAGCAAGGAGCACGGGGAGGCACCATCTTCTCTTCACTTCCTCAGAGGAGGCAGGTCCCTATGGATCCTTTTTCATGGTTTAGAGTTGAATCAGTTCTTTGTTTCCAGTTTAATCAGCATATTGATGGAAGGACAATACTTGCTGCACCTGGGGAGCACTAGCTATATAAAGATTTGGAATGGGAGACTGTCTATTGTCACGTACCAGCCAGAAGGCAACCGCCCGCGCTACGTGAGAGGATTGCAGTTGTGTAACTGGAGTTTTAGTCTTGGCCTATGGGTAGCTGGCATGAGGCAGAACACCCTCACTGTCATTCCTGTTTCATGGGAGCTTATCTCTGCTGCTACACCTGGCAGCTGAGGAAAGCAATGCAAATACGGTAGTCTTCTATGATTGCCCCAGAGGGAACAACCCTAAGAAGCGTGCCAGCGTTTTCTTGTCTGTAGTACTACTCCAGCATCAAAGTAAGAATATAAATGCAATTTAGGTTACCTCCAACGTGCTGAAAGGTGTCAAAGTATGTGCCTAGTCCTCAGTTGCTCTGAAATTTTTGATCTTTTCATTGTGCCTACATGGGTATAAGCATTGCATATGTGTTTCACAGCCTGCTTTGCACTGACGCAAATAGTCATGTGAGGGGCAGGGTGAGGAAAGTAGCATGTGACAATTTGCCAGAGAACAGGAAACATACACACTGCCTGCTACAGGTGCAGGATTTCTTCCTCTGTTGCAGTGAAATCCTGTCTCTGGTCCTATGTGTGCCTCAGGTCTGCCATTTCCTAATGAGGCGCAGCTTGCCCTGTGTAGGTGGGAACTGTGCTAATGGGCTAGTGGTGAAGCAGGACCTGACTTCTTTTAATGAATTCTTAGGTGGCACGAAACATATTTAGTGATGGTAAGTGTGGGCTGACTCTGGAAAAAGCCTCTTGAGGAGAGCAGGGTTAACCACCATTTTGCACCCAGGAGGTACCTGCTCTTTTGGGACCTAAGAGATGCATGTACAGTTTAAGGCTGGTTAACAAATTTATTTTGTGAAGGATGGAAATTATAGGAAAGGTGACAGCAATCGACAGCAATCTTTCATCCCTTCCGATGCTGGGAACCACAGCTGTTGCAGTATTGGCTGAGCCCCTACTTGTTGATCATGGCATGCAGCAGAGAGTTCCCGTTCATGGGGAGGCTTGCCAGTCTCACTCTTCTTCCCATCGTTATAGTATTCTTCCAGCCAAATAAAGCTATTAGTCTTGAACCTGTGCAATACCAAATTTTCTAGATGGTGTACCAAGGTTCCCTGGGAGTGTTACACTCTTACATATCTCCATAGGAAGGAGCTCTTACAAGTAGTACATAGAGGTGGTGGTGGTTAAGTAAGTGCATGCCAGCGTCACAGTATGGGCTCGTGTTGTACAGTGGTTGCTCGCTCTAACACACGGCTGTCTACGGCCAAGGCCGATGGTTAAACTCAGAAATTTTGCTCAAAATCACTGTCTCCTCATTATAGTGTTTTCCACAGTGACCCACTACAGCTGCACTCAGATCATCTTCAGAAAATGCTCCAAAATCCCCACCTGGGAGGAAGGCTTTCTGCCATAAATGATAACCAAATTTTCTGCTGAGAAGGGCTCAAATAGCAGACCAGTGGACAGAATAGACAGATGGACAATCACATTTATTTGGCAGCTGTTTGCTGTAGCTGACAGCAGTGCTCTGCACCACCACCAGTGTCATCTCTTTACACTAGGATCAAGTAGGCTGAACTTTTCAGATAGATGTAAGCTTCCAGAATATCAGCTGGGATTTACAGCTCCAAGGAGCAGTACTTTAAAGGCAGCAGTACTGACTCTGTGGTGCAGATGACTGCCATGTGCAGAGGAAAGAGACTGGAAGAGTTCACCAGGTCAGCACAATCAAATTAGTTAGACATTCCTCGAGAGCTGTATAATAGGTGCATTAATACTGGATTATCAGTGGCAGTGCATCACTCCCAATCTCTATGGCAACTCCATGGACTCTGGCAAGGTGAAGTTGTACTCCCAAGGGTCCGTGCAAATATCTGGTAGAAGAACATAGAAACAGCCAAGCCAGGTCAGACCTAACACCCATTTATTGTACTTGCAGTGGCTAGCACCAAATAGTGCTATAGGCAGATCTGGGGTAAACTGCCTCTCTGCTACTAGGACTCATCCCTGTCCTCTGCTGCCTAAGATTTGGTTTGAAAGCTAGAGCATGATGCATTATCTCTTTTGATACTAGTTATAACTGTGGCTTTATATGGCATATAAATATGTATATATAAATGCACAGTATCTGCTTGGCTAAGTATCAACAGCTTCCCCAACTCCAGCCAACTTTTCCAATGGCTGGAAAGTTCAGCAATAAATTGGCCACCATTACCTTAAATATCTTTCTGTACTTGTGTTATATCACAGAAAGAGCAAAAGCTTCTAATAGCCCTGCTTTATGTTATTGATTATCGTATATAGCATCATATAGTATGCACAGAGGGCATAGTACCATAGCCCTTGCTGTTCATCTTTTTCTGGAAGAAAACATAAGCAATGCTTTTAGTTGCTTTTTATATGAAAGATTCCCATGCTTTTTAGCATCTTTGTTGCTTTTCTCTGCACTCCCTTTAAATCTGTAAATGTCCTTTATGAGATGAGGTGACAAACACTGTACTCATTAGTCCAGAAAAGGCTGTACTTCTTTACACATATTTTTAGAAAGGCAATATTTCTTCTGTTCTGCTCCTCATCCCAGTCCTTACGCACACCAACGTCTTGGCATTTTGAAGACAGCTACCCAATGAGCACTGATGACTGCAATGACATCCAGGTCTGTTGTGGACTTGGGAGTTCTCCTTTTTGAAAAGGCACAGCACAAATACTTTATTCAGCCATATGATGGCCAGTGAGACTGGGCAGTGGCCAAGAGAACCAAAGAAAATGTTGGCAGTGACAGGAGGCTTACAAGTCAAGCCACTGGCATCAGCTCTGTCAGATAGGTTCTACCTCTAGTTCTGGATCTCCCAAAGACCTGTGAAAGACCAACTCATGCAAGCTCAGTTTGAACAGGTCTCTAGCCACAATATATTTCTCAAGACTGCTTTCATGCTGCAAGCTTGAATTAAAGGAGGGCTTCCTCATTGCCTAGCTTTCTTCTCTGTTGGTGGTGAATGTCTTTCAGGCAGAAAATACAGGAGACGGTTAAGGAGAATATATGGGGGAAAACTGAAGGATGGAGAGTGCTGCTATTGTCTGCTTAGCTGTTCTCTGAAGGGGAGTCTGGTCTGGCTTTGCAGATTGCTAGAACTATGACTTTCTTCCTAGTTCTGTACTCCATGCTAAAGGTTCCCTTTGCATATCCTTTAGCTCTAATGGCTTGTACCATATAAAGAACCTTGGCTTTATCATCACCAAATGTGCATGTGGTCTGTGGAAATGTTGTTGGTTTGGGTTTTTTTTTTTTTTTTTTTTTTTCCTTTCCGTGTCCTTAGCTACATCACTGTCAGCATGGGACACTAGAACAGACCAGAAAATCTCAGCTGAGGTCCTGGCAGCCAGGACCCCACGTTGGACACCTGCCCTTTGCCGGGCTGCAGAGTAGTCAGGAAAAGAACTGTGGTAACCTGGGCAGGGCTCGGAGATGTAAAGGAAAACGCTCTTCTCCTAATGACAGGAAAAGTGAGACTCAAGGCTTCATGTAAATAAGTCTTAGATAGAGGTCATAAGGTCCCAATTATCCACTGTTCAAAGGACCACACACTTGCCAGCTGTACCTTGAGGCAATAGCAAATGACTCCTCTTTTCATTATGAAAGAAAGCAGAAGGTGGAAGACACTATTCAACCGCTCCATCTTCCTTCAGCAAAACACAGTAATTGGTAATGCTAGTAATGATAATCGGACATTACCTGTAACCTACAGGGCTTAATGAAGAAGAAAATCTCTCTGACATTTGGAAGAGCATCCAAATCCCAATGCTAAAGTGGTGCAGTGCTGCAGAACCATAGCTGGCAATGCATTGCACATACAGGGAAAGGAATGGGAGAGCAGGAGCGAGAGCTGTGACCAGGCTGCAGGAGCATTCCCCAGTGCTGCTGACTTTGGCAGAACCCTCTCAGCAGCTGTGAAAAATGTTTCAAAGACCTTACTGGGTAGCCATTTGAAGAGATGGAAGATGAAATAAAGTAAAAGTAATTTACAGTTGGTATGGTGGAAAGTACTTTTAAAATCCCCTTTGCTGTTCTTAAAGGCTTTGGGTACCCATTGATCTGGAAAGACACAAGCCTCTCAGAGGGTGGTGTGAATGCAAGCTCGTGTGGACTATGTCCATAACTGCCTAGTTTTTACATGAATATAGGACTCCATTCCCTCACTAGGTGTGGGCTTAGAAATGAAAAAGTATGTATTCTAGCTTAGGCACCCTGTGTTACCTATCCCAAAATTTCTCTTCCAAGCTCCCCTTCTTCCTTCCTCCCATCTTTTACAGCCTGATTGGAGACAATGCTCACCAGCTGTAGCTGCAGCTACAGGGCTGAAACCTAAGCCTCACTACTTATGGAAGGCTAGGATTTCACCTGTGATTTCAGCATCACTGTTGTAAGCAATTAAAAGTAATCTTCAGTCATCAGTGCTGAAACAAAGCATGCGCCACAGGAGACCAAGCCCTGGGCTGGACCCTGCCCTACTGCACTTCAGAAAGACACCTGAGTTGAAGGAGTCTGTGATCTTAATCTTGGATCTGTTCACAAATGGTTTGTGTCTTTCTTCCCCTGGAAGGGACTGAGCGTGATATTGTAATATTGGTCTTTTGCTTTCCCTTGTGGTCAGAAGGGATGGAAATCCTCCGCATTCACAGGGTCTGACCAGAGGGTTGCTGTGAGGTTGTCTTCAGTAGGGCTGCTGCAATTTATACGAGCAGCAATTCTGTCTGGCTCTTTGCATTCACAGTCTGTCATTCAACTGGTACACCAGGAATCCAGATGATGAAAGCACAGTGAAGGAAGTACCTACTTTATTGCCAAACAGGGTGCAGGCATGACTGCCACCTAGATCTCCTAACCCTGTACCACACCTACTCGGTCCTGCACATGTGCCACATTACAGCTCCTAGTGCTCAGCGCGGAAATTCAGGGTGCTGCAGGTTTGCAAGTGTTTGAGAGATCCTTCAGCAGTGTAAACGGTTTTGGCACAGGCATTTAAGCTTATCTTTGGGGATGAAGGTACTCTTTGCAGAAACCTATCCCACTGCTACTGCCAAGCCTTAGGAGGGAGACTTATCAGTGTGGCCAAACACGGTGCCAGGCACAGGGACTGAACTTGACCTCTTGTCCATGACAAAGCCTCTCCCAAACACACCTGAGGCCAAGCAGGAGGCCAGGGGGAATAAATACATAGCAGTGCTGCTGAGCAGCACCACTTCTCTGGATGAACAGCAGGCTTTGGTCTCAAGGGATACTAACCCAGCACTGTTCACTGCACTCAATAAAGAGACACAAAATGAGAAAGAAAATGCTTCTTTCTGACTCAAGCTAGAAACCTTCTTTGTGGCTGAAGCCAAATGACTGTGAGAAAGATGGATGGAGTCACTGATTTTTACTTCAGGGAAGAAGGAGAAAATTCCAGCCGTTCCTACCTGATGTAGCATGCAACTGCTTTTTGTCCTCATCTCTTAGCAAAACACATACACGTGTTTTACCACAGAGAGGAGTCACGCCTAGCTGCAGTTCCAATCACCTCCGTGCAAAGGCTTCTGAGTCCTAGTTGGCTGGAATTTTTCTTTGCAACTATGTCTTTCATTAAAAAATCCTTTCATTTGTCAAAGCCAACCATGCTGTACCAGAAATGATGGGGTTTGTAGGTTAAAGTAGTAAGAGAAACCTTCGCTTGCTTTTGGAATAGCTAGCGCACGAGAGTCAAGTACACCCTGAATGGGACAGGAGACAAGATGGGCCTATGCCTTTACCCTAGGAAACTGAAATCCAGGGAGCTTTGCAAGCAAGCTGTGGGGCTGCTAGATGGTTTCCCCTGATCTCTCCTGCTGGAGCTGTTCCACTTTGTGTAAATTATTTATTATTTGCTGGAGCCAGGATGTGGAGTTTGGTCTCCCCCGTTCCAGATGAGTGCCCTCAGCACCAGTCTACAGAGTCCATGTTTTCCTCTGGCCCAATGAATATTTAATGTTTTATGGAAATGGAACAGCTCCAGCAGGAGAAGAAGAGTAAGAAGGACACGTTCATTCATGTGGATATCTCACAACATTGCTCTGCGACCAGCAGGCAGGACCTGAGCCAAGGACCTTTACAGCAAATAAAATCAGCCAGAGGACCAGAGGAGACAACATGAGCATGAAATGGTGGGGTGCCACTTCCTATGCCTCAGTGCAATTTCAGAGTAATTTCAGAGCAGCTCAGGCCTGGTGGGTTCATGCCTCAGATAAGGCCATCTTCTGTGACAGCTGTTGCCAAAGTGATGGTGCACAAGCCGAGAGTATGGGCTGCTCCACCTCAGCCGAACACTTAGAAACTCTGCAAGTGGGATCTGTGGTAACCCACAGCCTCTGTAGCCCTCTGCAGAGCTGGGCTTCGTAGCAGACTTTGGCTACACATGAGAGAGTGGCAGAGCAGCTTGGCCCCGCAGCCGAGGCAGGGCCACCTTGTCTGGCAGCATTGGGAAGGGGACAGCCACAGCAGTGCTGGTGTGTCTTTGGGTGAGGGAGAGAAGCCTTGTTGTTGTAGGCTAGCTCAGCAAGGAGCTGACTTAGCACCCCATAAAGGTACTTTTTTCCACCACAGAGCTTTGACTTTGAGATTGACAACCCGGACATACCTTCTGTGCCAGGGTGTTAGGTGATGCAGCCCGGCCTGGTGCTGCCACGGCACAGCTGGCTGCGCACTGGGCATGGGGCTGCTTCACTGTGCCCCTCTGAGGTCTCCCCAGCATTTGCAGCTGCCCCACTGGGTACCCTCATGTCAAGGCTGAATTCATTACCCGCATGACTGAATTGTTATTATGAAAAGCCAATTAAACCGAGATGGCTACTGTGGGACAGATGCACCGGTTCGCTTGGCGCAGCGCTCAGAAAGTTCAGAGGCAGCAAAGTCCCTCCTGAACTGGGAGAAGATCAGGTTAAAAAAAAAAAAAAACAAACCACACACACACCCCCCAAAAAAAAAAAAAAACAAAACCCTTCCAGATTTGGATTAAAATTGGTATTACTGATGCTAGCTGCTGCCACCTTCACAGGGAAGACTGCCACCAGCAACAAAAGCACTTGAGAAAGGTTTTCCACCTAGCTCCTTCAGTCTTTCCCCCTGTACAGCTCGGCTCTCTGGAAATGGCCAGTGCCAGGCACAGGGCTGCCCTACACCCTCCTTGAGGGCTGAGCACCTACTGGTCAGGCTTCACCACACCTCTGGTCACAGAGTTTTCTTGGGGCAGAGGGGGTGACTGTGTAGTCCTACCTCCCACCTTAGGTCAGGCTGTGGCTTTTCACCTCCCAGCCCTTAGGCTTTCTCACAAGCGCCCAAGGGAGGAGGCAACGGACTGAGGAGGATCTGGCCTTTGCAGTATGAGCTGGGGAGAGTGTCCAGCTGCCCACCCGGTTGCGCAGGATGGGTGCTGGGACTCCTGATCTTTCCATCCCTGGAGGACTGTGATTAAGCAGCCCCAGACAGGGGATTCTGGGCAGCGGGGAGGGTTGCTCTGCACCAGCAATGCCACTCTGCGCTGTCTGGAAGTGGGGATTTCCCCACAAGTGCTCATAGTTCAAAATACCTTTTCCTATGTCCAGGCTGTCGTAACGTGTGCGATGACCTCCTCCTGTTGAAATGAAAAGCAAAGGCTCCCAGGAGCCTCAGTGGGTACGGCATTAAGCCTGAACTGCCTCCTAGAAAGCAGCAGCTGTGTTTCAGTGCCCCTTCTGCACAAAACACATTGGGATCCTCCATGTGTGCACACCAGCTGTGCATATAGGAAATATTAGTAATATCTCTGATGCAAAGAGCTGGTGGTGTTGATGTTGCAACTGCTGGGGATGGTTATCAACAAGATGGCTGTGGAAGGCCTGACAACAGGCACTTAATTCATTTTAGCATCCAGTTTGCAGAGCCTTGGTGTATGATGATGGACAGAAACAAACTAATGATCTCTAAATGAAATTTCTCCGTCATTTAAACACAAAATGGGAGGATGGCAAAGGGAAGGAAAAGAGACATTTTATATCCTCTCCTTGATTGTAACTCCCTGCCTTCAGCTAGATCAATATCATTTCTGCTGGAGATGGAGGCTGCCTCTGGTTTCCATGGCAATCTGGTTGTTGGAGGCTCGCAGGCTCCATGAATCCCCAATTTATCAGCCTTCTAGGCTTTAATAAAGGAGACCAGCAGTCAGGCAGCTTATGAATGGCACATGTCTTTTGGGCTGGGGGCAGGGAGGCGGGAGCATGGTTTGTAGTAAGCTGCAGCAATTTGTTTTCCTGCCACCAACAGCTGAAGGGGGAGGAGTACAAGAGAAGGAGCGGTGCATTAATTCTGGATGCACTGAAGGAATTTCTAGACCTTTTTTGCTGCAATTACTGAAGATTTCCTTCTCTGGCCTCTTTCCCCTGGCCAGCTTTACCAGAGCAGAGGATGAGAGCAGCCCCACAGCTGGTCCTGTGTGATCAGCTCTAGATGGAGAACCCAAAGGCTCTAGCACTCTGCCTGTTTCCTTCCTCTCCTTAACCCTCCTTACTTCAGGATCAGCAGTGCGTGAACGCCAGCAGTCTGCCACGGTTTTGGGTTCATTTTTATCCCCCTACTGATCCTACCACAATTGCCAGGCTCGTCAGCAGAGCTGTAAGCTGGGCAGACCTCTGAGGATCTGATCTGTCTATCAGACTTCTGTCACTTGCTATGCTATTCTCTGTGCATCTGTCAGACCTCTCCAAACCCAAACCTCCATCCCCAAAGTGCTGTAAGCTTCGCTCCCTGAATTAATTACTTTGCTAGAAATGGCCTGGCTGTACAGGAATCACTATCAGTCACTTCAATAGGGCTGCATTTTGCTCACTTGGCCATGATCTGCTCAGGGTCTTCCCATTTATTCCTATTGTTCCTTCGATTTCTCCCCTATGATCTCACAGGGCAGCCACCCTAAAGAGGCTGACGAATAAATGGATGTATCTTATCAAGACCTTATTCTTCTGTCCCCTCACATGCCTTCTGTTTCTAAACCATTCTCCAGAACTTAACACAGCAAGGGGGAATAGATGGGTGACACAAAAAAATACTGTTGCATGAGATGGGGACATCCTGCTTTCAAACGCGTATGCCAAGATTAGCTGCCAACTGTTACATTCCACAGCTGGAAGCGAGTAAAAACCTCTATATTCAAGCTGTTTGAATCACAATGTATTTAAGGAATTAAGACTAGCCCTTCTGGTCTGCAGGACCTACGTGAATCAACAGGGGCAGGGGAGAAGAGCAAAGAACAATTGTGGATTATTTCTTAGGTTTTCCTCAGGTGAAGTAAAGAATGCCTTTCTTCTACCTGCCTTCTTGTGATGGTTGAGGGTGGGGGGATATATTGCTGAGATTGCTATATCTCCAGTTTTGGCCTGAAATTAGGACTTTGTGGAATTTCAGTAATCACAGGCCCAAGGCATCACACCTGTGAAAGTGCTGCTGTGTGCAGAGTGGCTGCTTGGGATGCTGCAATGAAGAGCCAAGGTGACTCAGGCTCCTGGGCACACCACAGGGTTTTATGTGACCACAGCCCAATTCTTCACACTTTGCTCAGATAAAAGCTTTTACTTTCTTCACTGTGATGCCACAAAGATAAAATAGCTACATGATTGTGAGTTAGGCCATTGTTGTGGTGATGAAGACCAGATAAATACATTGCTGGCCACCTGTTGCAATTTGGAAAGGTCACAATGGAGACAGCTCTTGACTTGACAAAGGTCTGGGTTCATCATAAATGTATGATCTGGATATTATATCCTGGTTTATCTTATATATCCAGGTACAATCTGGATATTGTATCTGAAAAGACCAGTACACTGTTTTGCTGGAAAGTCAAGCAGTGAATAATAACCGTGGTCTGAGTGTTTGCAGAGGCATCTTTGACTCTGGGTTGCCCTTTCTGGGGAGACAGAGAGGCTGGTAGCTTGGAGCGTCTCCTGAAGGGAGCCTTTCTACTCCAGCAAGGCAGCTGAGCAACTGACTGGGAATCAGATCAGCTCTGACCCCAGCTGATGGCAGGGGAGACCCTGCACAAGTCACTTCCCACTTCTTCACTGTAAAGACCACGGAGCCTTGGCAGGATCTCTTGAGGTCAGCACCATTGACATTGTTTGGCAGAAGGCCACTCAATACCAGTGCAAAACACCTGCCTCCAAGGCACCTTCATCCCAAAGAGGCTATTTTACCTCCCTTTTGGCTACACAGCATCCTACTTGCCCACCACTTTCTGGTGTAACAAATCATCCCCACAGAAGCACCGTGACAGATCACACTGCTGCCAGGTGGGAGCACCCTGTCCTCACCGGAGCTGCACTTGCTTGTGGCAGTGATGGTGGCCAAGAGAAAGGCATTGCTAAAGGAGATCTCACTGTCTGAAAACTTTACCACTCTGGCAGGCTTCTTCCAACCCCAGCTGGATTGCAGTTGCCCAGTTATAGGTTCTGTACACAGGAGGTTTGGGCCAAAATTGCTGGTAATAGGCAGGAGTCAATGACCAGCCAGCAGCAGGCATGTCATCTGTCTCAGTCCTCAGGCCTGGCTCTGTCCATAGATGTGGAAAGGAAACAGAGGTGAAAGAAAGGAGAGCCACTTCTTTCCCATTCTCCAGGAAGCAAAAATATTTGCAAATGTAGCTGTAACAGGGTTAACACCTCACATTTACAAAGAACATCCTCCCTTTTCTCTCTCCACCCCTCTTTCTCTGGGGACCTCACTGCTCCCTCCCATCAGCCAAAGTTGGGGAGTTTCCCTGGCAACCCGGCAGCTGGTGTCTAGACACTGTGAAAGATGCTTTGCAATGGAGCTGCGAGCCTGATTCCCCTCGGAACCCCCTCCCCACCACTGAACACCCTGAGCATCTATCCCACCGCTCCCTCCCTTTCCATCTACTGCGCACACGGATGCCAATGCAGGGTGGGGTTTCCGTGGTGGTGCTGGGGGAGGAAAGGTGTGGGGTGGGAGGAGAAGGAGAGGAAATCCCTAAGCCACTGGGTCTTCAGCCTGACAAAGCACAAAGGCAGCTGGGGCGACAGAACTGGGGCTGGCTGTCCTCTGAGGATTTAGCAGGATCAGAAAAAGAGGCAGTCATCCAAGCTTGGACCAAAATCATCAGCCGTGGGACTGGCAGAAGTTGGGGGGTTTCTCTCTGCTAAAGCAAGTGAGGTTGGCGTACATGGCGCTGAAACAGAGATGGCATGGGCCAAGAATATGAGGCCCAAACTACCACGTATTGTGGCTGTATTAATTTTTTTCTTTTAATCTTAACAGGCTTGTTTGCCTGCTTCTTTCCAGTAGTTACTGGGCAATTTCCCAAGCTTTCCTGCCTGCTGCTTGCAGTGGGGACATCTCTTCCCACCACCTTGTGGTAGTTTGCCAAGGTTACGCAGATCTTCCAGGTACCGTGTGCCTACCAGGACCCCCAGGACTCCCAGGAACCAGGTGGTACCCTGGGTCTGTAGTGAGTGGGGGATTCACCAGGGTTTTGGGAAAAATCATGCAAGTCAGTCCCCTGGACCAGCCACAGCCACTCACCTGAAACAACCAATTTCTTCATTTCTCAGTGTTTTGCTGGGCCAGCATAAGTGTACCAGTTTTCAGATGCAGCAAGTGGGGAGGGCGTAGGATTTTAGCACTGCATATGACGCATCCCAGGGCTGACTGCAATGGGCTAACTTGGATCAGGAAGAGAACTGTATAAGCAACAGCTCTGAACCTGAAGTGCATCTTGTTTTAGCAGTCTTTTAGACCTACCATCGTCTGCCTGGAATCATCTTCTGGCTGGCTAGAAGGACAGATGGATCGGGACAGATGAATCAAGCTGTGAAGCCTGGATCAAAATCTGGATACAAATGTCATTAAAACTAAAAAAGGCTCAGGTCAGGGATTTTAAATGGGGCCTTCCAGTGCTCCTTACCCTCCAAAAAATGTCACTAAACAGAGTCATCTCTGGGGCAGACGAGGTCTGCTTATAACAGGGCAGGAAAACTTGGATTAATATTTGGGAGCAAAGAGGAGACCAGATGAGGCACAGGTTTTCAGTTCCATCTCTGACCAAGCTCTGGTTGGCAGAGGACAGAGAGAGAAAGGACTGAGCATGACAAATGCTAGAGAAAGAGCAGCGGCTGACTAGATCTGGGCAATACTTTAGCATGAAGGCATGGGAGAGTTCTAGCTGCACAATCAATATCAGCAATAATTATGCAAACAGTGGGAAAGCAGCAAAAGCAAAATCTCTGCCTCTGTAGTAGAATCCCCGAGTGTTGTGCAACTTCTCTTCCCTTGGCATTGGCTGTGATAATTTAAAGATCTGCACTGGAACCGAGACAAAAAGGAAAACAAAACCCAAGCCACCAGCCACAAAAGAAATGATCAGCAGAGAGGTTGCTGCTACTATGGTCATAAGCTGATGTCTGCTCTGATTTAATTAATCTTGGCAAGTCAGACGGGAGCTGGGCAGGTCCCAAGAGACAGTGTTTTACCCGGAAATCCACTCAACCTAATTTCACTAATGTAGGGCAGTGGAGAGACTTGGAGAGGAGCCTGCACGCTCAGCCATTAGAGCACAGCATAGGCGAAGGCAGCTGGAAGTACCACCATCCAGCAAAACTGCTGCTTGCGTGCGTGCTTCAACTTTACAGCAACCAGAGCTGCATGTGTTCAAGGCGTTTGCTTCCCAGCAGGGTTCACAGACATGACACTCACTTTTTCCAGGAAATAAATGGAGCACTGAAGGACAGGAACTCTCTTAAGACCCTATTTCAGCAAGGTTCTATAGTTCAGTTCCATGTTGTTTCTCTTCCATGGGCAAGGCTGTTTCTTAGCAGGTAGCAGCTGGAGCTGTAGGTATGGAGCATGCCCCTGGCACAGGCCCTTCAGCTGGGAAGCAAACGCACTTCAGCCTCTCCCACCGCACAGCTCTATCGCTTAAGCAATTCTGCAGTCGCAGCTTAAGGTTTGTCTGAGGCTGCTCAAAAGGTTCCTTGACTTGGCTGCCCCATCCAGGATGCTAGATTGGAGTGAGATTGCTGTCAGCTCAGCTTGGAGATGCCTGTTTCTTTGGCAAAATTATCCCATGCTATAGGATGATTTGGACTGCAGCATAGATTTCAAAAGACTGAAAAAAAAGGCAAAGCTGCAAACCAAGCTAAAATCTCAAAGCTGTGTGTGTGGGGGACGACCACAGGACTGGAATAAGCAGGAACAGTGCAAGCGATGACTGACATGCACTAAAACAACTGCAAGGGTGATGATCGCAAGCACAAACCAGGTGGTTTTTGTTGTTGGTATTGTTTTGGGTTCAGTTTTTTTGACCTAGCCATTCCTGCTTTATCCTTCAGGACAGCTTTTATTTTTGGCCCCCTTGAGCTTCTTTTGCTTCATATTACAGCTCAGCCTCCCCTGCTGTTCTGTTTCCTCCTGGCATGCACATGTTGTGTTCTCATTTTGTGAGTTTAGGCCATTCTTTTTGCTCTGTGGCTGGAATGCTCTAGAACAAATGTGGGTATCTCCACGTTTTAGTTTGCTAAAGATGTAGGTGTTCCCAGGCTGCGACTCCTCTTGTCCTGAAGTAGGTATCTAAATAGGTCAGGTTAATAGAGTCCTAGAAAAGTCATGTTTATTTACACTAATTAGAAAGGGAGCAGAGGGTGAGAAGATCAGCTGGAGATGTCTCTGTGTAGATGTCTGGAGTTAGGTAAGATGTCCATCCACTCCCACTTCAGCTTTCCCGTTTTGGGATCTCTTCACCATGCATCTTGGTGCTGCCCCAGTTCAGGTCAATCTTAAGAAATAACTCACTTGTTCTCTCCCTTGCAAGTGGCCACAGGGCACTCCAATCTTGCAGGAGGAGACCTCATAGTGCTGGTATCTTCAGAAGGGAGGAAGGTTTAGACAGTTGGAAATGTGGCCACCCAGGATGAAATGCTTTTGTTCCTTAAGCAGGGGATAGGACATTTTGCATAAAAGCCCTGAATTCTCACCTGCTTTTTTGTCACCTTTTACACCTATTCCAACAAAGTGCAAAGTGAATGTAAAATACCACAGCTGTGCAGTTCTGTCTGTATAACTGCCTATTACAAACCAACAGGTGCAACAGCACCAGAGCACAAAGAATTGGAAAGTCAAGACTGGCATCGGGTATAAAGCGATGTAAGAAGTACTCTCTCTGATGTATGGAATCCCCAGGATAGCTATCTACTAACCTCCCCAGGGACAGCTTGCACTCCTTTGCTGAGACACTGAAAAATAGGCTGGAGAAAACCCCAGAGAACATACTTCAGAAATAGCCTGCATCAAACAAACCAGTGAAGAGTGAGTCAAACCGTCTCACCTCTCCTCGTGAATCAGAAGCTGCTGTTAACTGGCCCTGATGTCGGTAGGGTTGTGCTGCATCGCTCCTGTTGCACAGGAAGAATCTTCTTTTCACTGCTATTGGTTTAGCAGTGCCAGTCTGAACTTTCTTTTTTGCAGTGCCAGTCTGAACTTTCTTTTTTGTGCTGGATTTTTTATCCCGTGTGATATTACTTCTTGCTAAAGTTCATTCCTGTATAACACCAGGTTGCTTCTTTTCCCTCATCCCAAAGATGAATGAAACACTGCTAAAGCTGCTAGGAAATAAGACAGCTTAGCAGGCTGTAGCAATGCACAAGGGTATTTCCCCTTACTGCTTCAACACAATGCAAGGAAAAAGAAGGAAAGTGGCAGGCTGAATTTTCAGTGATAATTCCTGTTCAAAACGGTAAGACCTCTTGTTTAACCTTGGGACATCCACGGTCATGACAATTTGCTCTAGTCTGCCATGTGTCCAGCATTTGGTTTGTATGATTCCTCTCCGTTGACTTGGATACGTGGTGAAGTGACTTGAAATCCTTTCTGCTACTCCATGACCTCAGTCCAGGCTGTTTCAGCCACAGCAGAAATCAGTGCAGCCTCTGGGCTGCTTCAGCAGAGTCATCTGCTTACCACTACCTGCTCCCCGGAGAAGAGCAGCGGGGGCATTGAGGGACACACCCCCCCCCCCCCCCCCCCCCAATTCCTCTGCCAGCCAGGGATCTCTCACAAGCACTCCCTGGAAATTAGGTTTGCCACTGTGGTGAGCCAACAGGGAACAAAACATGGCAGAAATTTGTCTTTCAACCTGCCTGCTTATTCTAACAGCCAGAACGGCAGAGGGAATGTTGTGAACTACCCCATGTCACCAAGTCTGCCAGCTCCCCCAGCCTGAGTGCAACCACATTTCCCGTCCATCTTGCTAGACAATTTTCAAGAGCCTGCCACTGTAGGAGCTGGACCCCACTTTCAGCTGCTGATGTAACAGGGGCATCTGTGCAACTTAGCGGTTTGCATGCCTTGGCCAAGGCATTCAGCATCACAGCAGGTGAGCAGGACCTCCCAGTGTCTATCCCTGCGCTTGCTGCATTACGGGCCCTTCTGTTGTGCTGTCCTGAGGAGGCTTGGGGACTGCCAGCTAAAATCTGTGCATATAAGACAGAGAAAGTTTTAATCATACAGAAATACAGTGTCAGGGCTTTTGTTCCTGAAGTCACATTGCCTATCCTTTGTTGCTCTTTCATTTATCTTGCATTTACATGCAGAAAAAACAGAAATTCTGCCTTGCTAGAATCTGTCAGAGCCTTATAGCAAAGCATCCTTTGCTGCTGGCTAACAATAGTCTTTTGGCTCAGATTTAGGGGTAGATGGTCGTGCATTGGGATTCTACTCTCGGCTCTGTAATTCAATGCATCCCCTGCTATGAATGCCTTGGAGAGGAGCAGCATTAAAAGGACTCCTCTGCCTCCCCAGTGGAGTGTGATCAAGTCATTCAGGAAAATTAGCAAAACTAGGGCAAGTTGGCCTGCTTTGCCTTGCAACAATACTTGCATCCTATTTTAATCAGTAGCCTATTTTGTCTTTGCTTTGTGGTTATAGCTGTACCATATATAGAAGGAGTCCTTGAGTAGCATTCTGTTCAGCTGTTCAATATGAAGGGAAAGAAAGTCCACAGATGTTTTTGCTGACAGGGGGCTTGCAAGTACAGGGACTCAGGCCATGGGGATGTTCCCACAGATTTTTTTCCTTTTGGAAAATCAACAGTCAGAGTTTACGAAGACAAAAAGTGTTTGAAGATCCAGAAGAAGAGCCTTTAATGAAGATGATTCAGGATAGGAAGTTATATACATCATAAAGGTGATCCATGTGGAAGTGGTGCCTAGGAACATATTTAGAAGCTAGGCTAAAGAGCTGAGGGGGAGAGGGAAGCAGGAATGCAGCACCTACTGCCAGTGTTGGAAGCAAATACAAGCCTGCCATCTGATGGCATCGCATGGACCAGGCCAAAACACGTGAATGGTGTCAGTAAGGAAAGTTTCACATCCCAATCAGCATTCTCAGCAATGCTAAACATGGGTGTGAGGATGCTAATTCTCACAAACTAAGCACTGGCGCGTGAACATCCATATTGTTAAGCTGATGGCAGGGGCCGCGGCATGATTTTTGCATACACCAAGTAGCTTTGCCCCAGACAGCTCCCAGACAGCCACCCTGTTCTGGAGGGTAAGAGAATTTAGCCACATGGGCATGAACTGTGTGGTGCCAGCTGGCCTCGGGGCCAGATAGCCTTCCCTGGCCCATTTTATTTGCTGGTATAACATAATCTGATAGCCCATCAGAGAAGCCAGAAACTGTCCAGGGACCCCACAGTGCTCTCTGAATGACCCCCAGAGATACAGTGATGCTACGGAAGCATGTTGAGTGCCGGCATTGAGGTATGTGACATACCAGTCTTGTAGTCTGTCCCACAACACCCAGCCCTTCAGCACTGGTTTCTTTTCCCTGTTCCTTTATCCCAGGTCTCGAGTGATGCTGCTTGCTTGGCCTCTCCATGGTCTGTGCGTATGTGTGTGTGGGAGGTGGAGTCAGTGAGGAATGGGGAGAGATGGGGATGGAGCAGACCAGTCACTACAGGGCACTAAGACCCTTGTGCATTATTCTACCTTACAGCCCTGCAGCCCTGGGTGACCCATCACCTTGTCCTGTAAAATGCAATTCCACCCAGTGCATAAACCTTAGCGGCGTTTCTGAAAGAGACCTGGGAAGTATGTCAGTGTACTCTGATCGAAAGATGATAAGAGCTGGTCAGCAGGAGCTTGGAGACAATTAAATCCATCCTCCTGTGATGCAGGGGGCATGGTATCTCGGGCTCGATGAACCCAGCTGTAAGATCACTCCAGCCTGAGGGGCACTCCTTTCATTTGCCTTGTCCCTCCTGGCTGCCTCTGCCTTCCCCTCGGTTCCGATCCCCGTCTCGTTCGTTGTTGTCAGATTGCTCCTAGCGTTCATTTTAACTTCTCATGTGAACGGTGTGCCAGAACGAGGTGCCTGATGGACAGGCAGACCCAGCCTCCAGTTACACGCATTGCTTCCCCCTGTGGCAGGTCTGTCTTCGAAGGGAGATTCCAGAAAACTGGAGAGATGTGACAGCCTCCCAGATGAAGGCTCCTGTTCTTGACATCTAGAGACGTTCCTCTAGATCTCTGTTCAGTGTAAGAGAAGTCTTGAGTTACAGGTTATGAATTTTTTCCCTCTGGGTCCTGCAAGTTTCAAGTGCGTGTAGACTTTTTGTGACCTCTTTAAGTCTTGGCTGGGAGGATCAATAGCAGTAATTAGGGGGCAACAATTCAACAGTGGTTGGCACGGCTGATGGGTTCAGTAAAAGGGTGTGTGATCTAGCTGGTAAGCCAAGAGCCTAATCAGTGCACCTAATTAAATGACTGGTGGTTGCCTGCGGCACCAGCAGTGAGCTAGGCAGCTCCTTCCAGTTGCATGTGCTTTCTGGCAGGGCTGGAGGTGTTTTGTGAGAGCTACACGCTTGCCTGCTGGGCTGAACCTTGGCACATTCTTTTCATGCTGCAGGAATGCCAGGGAGTTCGAGACCTGGGTCACTTTGGGGAGAGAGAAGCCTGATGCCATGCAGTCCATCGCGCGATGGCTGTGTGCACGTGCAGGATGCTCTAGCTCATGGCTGACTAACCCTGGACCATCTCTTTCCCCACTAGATGCTGTAGAAGAAACCAAACCTACTGAAAGTGCCCAGCAGGAAGAGGTGAAAGAAGAAGAGAGCAAGGCGGACCAAGAAAATGCCTGAACATTAAGAAATGACTCCCCATTGCCCCTCCCTCCCTCCCCCTATCCTCTATCCTTCCTTCCCACCCCAATCTCGATCTCCCCCCTTCCTGCTCACATCTGTGAGCCTGTCCGTCCCTCTCCCATTCCCACTTAAACCCTTTTTCTCTCTGTGTGGCAAACATTTAAAGAAAAAAAAAAAAAAAAGCAGGAAAAATCCCAGTCAAACAGTGTGGCTTAAACATTTCTTTGTTTCTTGGTGTTGTTATGGCGAGTTTTTTGGTAATGATGATCCAATCATTTTGGGAAAATTCTTGCACTGTATCAGAGTTCTTTGACCTGGCGCGTGCGTGTGTCTGTCTGCCCACCGCGAGCGCTCTCTCTCTCTCTCTCTCTCTCCTCTCTCTCTTCTCCAAGTGTGTGTGTGCGCAATGTTACGTTCATCCGAGGAGTCCAGACTTACCGAGTGAGTTAAAACAAAAGAGGGGGGAAAAAAAAATAATCCTTTTCTTCCTTTTTCAATGTGATGGAATGAACGAAAGAAAAGAAAAAAAAAAAAAAAAGACCAAACCAAACAAACAAACGAATGAAAAATAATGCTAAACCCCAGTTTGTTTTCAGAACTAAAACAACAACAAAAAATGTGCCAATTAGCATAATGCTTGGCTCC
This sequence comes from Falco naumanni, assembly GCF_017639655.2. Classification (NCBI taxonomy): domain Eukaryota; kingdom Metazoa; phylum Chordata; class Aves; order Falconiformes; family Falconidae; genus Falco; species Falco naumanni. The sequence goes on along the minus strand of NC_054058.1, from coordinate 5,758,482 downwards.
AGGCTCCTTTTTCAAACTGAACAATAGTTATAATAAATGAGAATAATGATCATTAATACCACCGTGTCGCATTTCTATGCTGCTGTACATCCTGCTGGCCTGCGGTCTTTGGTGGGCCACTTCTTGTGTGGCCCCGCTGTGCTCTATGGCCACCGGTCAGTGACCAACCGCTCTGCTCTCCCTGGCACTGCTGAGGGGGTTTTTAAGGGAAGCAGGCTTGGATTTTGAGTGAGGTGTTAGCACTGACTGGCATAAATAATGAAAGTAGTAAAATGAGTTTTAGGAAAAAAACAAAATAAGTGGCCCTCTAGGAGTCCTCTATGCCCTGATTTGGTGTAGTATGGTGAACTTGGAGGGATGAGCCAGCCGAGGGACTGGCTTTGGTCCGTGCTGAAGGTCCGACCCCTGCCAAAGGGTGCACCAAGGGCTGTGAGAAACCGAGCTCCCCCCCAGCAGCAGGGTGATGCTCACCCCATTGGGCTGGAGAAGTTGTTGAGTAGCATAGTGTGGCTCTCAAAAATGTTCTGTTTGGCAAAATAAATTGGGCCAATGCATTGAATAAATAGGCATGCGGGCAGGACAAGGTCTGGTGGTGTAACAACCGGTTGATGGCACTTTGAGAAATACCTCATTGCCGCTCCCTGGAAAAAAGGAGGGTGGTTCACCCAGCTCTAACGAGGGCCGAGGCTTTTAGCTGTCATTTTTTGGAGCCAGCTAAAAGCGTGCTGCAGGCTTGGTGCTGCGGGCAGAACACCACCTTGTCAATCTCCATTACTGCTTTCCATGGGATGTGGGATGTTCCCTGGTGCACGCCAACCACATGCCTGCTAGACCCAGCCTGTCCTGGTGGAGGACTGACAGACGCCCTGCCCCGAGCCTGACCAGCCATCAGGGTCTGCTGTCCTCTTTATGAGCTGCCAGACGGAGCAGTTAAAATGTATTCAGGAATAACCGGGCTTTCGTAACATCCCAGTTATTGCTCTGTCTCTGCCCTGATTATTATCGTGGGCTTTCCCACCAGCTTGCACGTGGTTTCCTGGCCTCATTGGCAATGGCAGTCAGTGTACCCTGCGGGACTGCCGTACGATGCTGCAGGGCCTCGACTAAATTTTCCTCACGGCAGTAACACCAAAACGATGGGTCTGGCTGACAGCCCCAAGGACCCTTGGTGGCTGATGCTTGGAGTGGCAGCCCCGTGGCCTTCAGAGGGCTCACCAGCCCTCCCTGCCCTGCTCCTTTGTTCTCCTCCATCTCTTTGTTGGAAATAGGGAGAAAAGATGAATGGTGTCTCCTCAGAGATGATCGGTTTGAACATAGACCGCTCACTGGAAGTGCCATCAAAACGCGTCAGGATTCATTTCCATGGGTTCCTGGCGTTGTGTAGAAAGAGAGAGAGAGTGGGAGGATTTTAAAAAAGAGAGGGAAAGAGAGTGGGAGAGAGACTGGACAGAGATTTTTAAAAACAGGGATTAGAGAGAAGAGGGGGGGAAAGATTTTCGAGTGGATAGATGGATGACAGGGAGAGAGAGGGGAGTATAGCTAGAGTCAGAAAGATTAGAGTGAAAAAGATGAGAGAGAGACAGGAAGAAATTAGATAATATGGAGCAATAGATGATTGATAGAGATAGTGAAATGTAGCTAGCTAAAGTAGATTAGACAGACTAAATAGGTAGAAAGATGGGCTGACTGACAGATAGGTATTGTGTCATACTTCATAAACGATATATATGCTAATATTCCCATGTCATGATGGGTGGTAAACCCTGAGACACCTTCCAGCCTGACCTCAATTCAGCAAATGTAGCGCGGACATCAGGCATTGCTTGGACCGTATGTCAGGTCTCACCACCCTGCCCGTTTCTGCCGCCACAGTGGCAGGGGGTGGGTGGTGTCTGGGGAGGGAGAGCGCTCTGACGGACACGGGGGGGCGAGGCGCAGGGAGGAGAGGCGTAGAGTATGTTTGCTGTTCGTAGCACACGAGGTGCCCAGCCCAGCTCGGACGTTGCAGACGCCCCGTGTCTCTAGCATCGAGTCGAGAGAACTGAGGTTCAGCTCCCAGGACCTGTGGGAGAGGTGTTTGGGAGGAGGCAGGAAGGAGAGAGCACGGTTTTTGTTTAGCCTCATCTCCTGTCATGACCATTTACAAGAGTTTTCTTAAGGACTGTCTTGCCTGTTTCTGCAAAGACCACGTGGTCTCCCTGCTCTTCTTGACTTCAGACCCCAAGCTTTTCATCTTGCCTCCACTTTACTATTACTATTTTTAACTTTATAAGGAAAAGAAAACTGCCTCTCATGTCTTTGTGGACATAGGCCTTCCTCCCTCCTCAAAAAACAGAAACATTTTTCTCTCCCCAGGGACGTTTTATCTTTGTATTTCGCATGTTGCCTCCCCCTTGGCTGATGGTTGGGGCATTGCGCGTGTTTTGTCACCGTTTGTAAGAACATACTTTGCCATGTTGCTTAGAGAACAAAGGGTTGGGTTTTGTGTTTTGGTTTTTTTCCCCCACAAAGAGAACGGGGTATGTGGTTACCAACTGCAAACCTAAATAATTTAAATACTAATTCCTCTCCCTTGGTTCCAGTTTAAAATTACTAACTGTAACCAAGCACCCCCCTATCTTTCTTATTGTACCGTGTCCTGATCCTGCCAGAGAGTCAGGGCAAAGAGAGCGTGAGAGAGAGCGCACAGACAAACCCTGCCTTGAGCAGGCAGGAGTTTAATGTGCGATACACAAGATTTGTATAGGAAGCCGGGCTGTCTTCAGGGTACAGGAAGAGAGCAGAGAAAAGCATTTGGATTTCCTTGAGTTGCCTCTTCAGCCAGATTTTAAAAGGCTAAAAGGAAACAGTATAAAGGATGTAGCATAGGACGGAAACTGGAAGGAGAACAGGGGTATTTGAGGAGCGATTTTTCTAGCCGGATATCGAGCGAGCTGAGAGGAGCACAAGAGGCAGGAGGTCCCAGAAGTGGAGAGAGGAGCAAAGAGTATCCAGCAGGTTAGTTGGAGCTTTTCTACAACCAACACAAATTCCCCAGGGAGTATCTATCTAATCCTCTCTCCCTGAAGAGGATATAGCTTTGCCTGGAGGGGTCTGTGGTTGTTACTTGATGTATGGAGAGGGAAGGGCATGTCAGAACGACTCACACTGGGAATACGGCACCTGACCTCATGTACAGTGCTGTGGAAATTCAGCATCCGGGAGGGGCTTCTTCTATGCCTCCGTAGTAAGATATGCTAGTGATCCACATCTATAACTTAATGCTTGTACCAGCTGTAGGCCAGCTCTTGACATTTCACCTCATCTAGACTAAGCCTTGGAAAAGTATAGGAAATCCCAACTTAACCCCCTCAATGCAGTAGAGCATTCTCACGAATTCCATCTGCTTTGCAATGCTTGTGCCATCCACAGACTCTCTGCATTGCTAGCGTGTAAGAACCCACAACCCTTGCAATAGTTGCATCAGCCAAGAAGCTCCACCGTGAGCCACATTCCAAAGGGAGGGGAAGGGCATCCTGCTGAGATCCCTTTGGACCCAATGTTTTCCAAACCCAAACCCTACTGCAGCCCCGTGAGAGGCCTTAGCTAGAAGGAACTCACCTATGGTGACAACATAACACCATCGCTTGGGGAACATGGTACACTACATGAAAGAAATGGCCGTGACTGGAAGAGAGGGGTTTAGAAAGAAAGGAAAGAAGAAAAAAAGGGAAGAGGGAGTTCATACCAAGCTCCCCAAAGGAGTTATTTCTTTTTTCTGTGGTCTCCGAACAGCAGACTAGCACGTGAGGCTCTTTGTACTGAAGGTCTGGTGTTTGTCATAGGTGTCTTTAGGAAGGAAACAGAGCGGCTGTGGTTTGCCGAGGTGGAGGGAAGGGTCTGAATGAATGTTTCCGTGGCCCCTCTTGGCTGAGAAGTCCGTTTGGTGGTCACCTGCAGCTCAGCGATGCGGGCAGTGGTGGTGGGGGTCCTCTTCCAGGCCTGTGCTCAGATTCCCTGCTTTTCCGCATTGCCACATTAGCACTTTCACTGGATATTTAGAGCACCTCAGGACTGGTTCTCCTCTCGCTCACACCGGGGTAACTCAGGAGTCGCTCCACTGGAACCAGTGGTGTTAATCTGGTGTGAAAACAATGCGAGAGGAGGATTCAACTCCTCGGGGGGGGGATTTTCCAGGTCCCCGAGGGGGAAAAAAAAATCAATGGGAGTTACATGTCTAACTGCCACTTGTGCCTGTGAAAGTCTGCCCCTTGTCTACCCATATGTATATAGGGTACAGTTTTCAGAATAACCTAAGTGACGCGGGCACTTGAGAGCACGCATTTCACTGGCTTTCAAAGAGACGAACGCTCCTAAGGCCCTGATGCTGAAGGATGTCCAGCCTCCTCTCCGCGGTGAATTTGGGGTCTCAGGCCCAAAATTCTCCAGTCATTTTCCAAAATGGAACTGAAGATCATGAGTCATTTAGGTGGTCCTGAAAGCACTACCCTCTATCCATTTTTCAGGGTGTTGATCTCAGGTCATGTGCGAGCCTGCATTCTTACCTACAATGCTTTATTACTACATTCCTCTGTTGAGCAATACTTGGAAGAAGAGGTGAAGGTCGAGATTTGCAGAACAGGCTAGTGACCCCAGTGGCTCATGTCTGGAGTGACCAACTTGAGAGACACCTCGCTGGGGCCCAGTCCACAGGTCCCCTGTATACTCTGAACATCAAGATTCATGTATTACACACCCAGAACCACTGGTCACATCCAAAAAAAAAAAAAAAAAAAAAAAAATCCCAGCCTGAGACCTACACTACTCTCACAAAAGAAAATCCTAGGTGAACCGTTCATCCAATAGCTTGGTTTTTCTGCTCATGCCTGTTCCCAATGAACGAAACATATCCCTGTTTATCACCTAAGCCCTATTTTGAGGAGTTACACTGGCATACAGCTGAAGTAACACAGTAGTAAATCGGGGCCTGAAGAAGGTGGCTACAGCCTAGAGAGTATCAAGAACTGTGATGTGTCTGGAAGCTAATAAGAGCAGAACTTGACGATTAGAGCGGCCCATTTCCGATGCTCTTGTGTGAGGATCTGGAAAGAGTCTCTCACTCATTGTACTTGTGCATTATGAATGTGTCCATCTGCAGAGATCTAATGTACACATATGTCCTGAATATTGTCCTAAGGTTGCAAGCTTCAAAAAATGAGCAGAAAACATTCCCAAGAAGTGAGAATAATACAGATGTCTGTATTTGAAAAATTGGTTCAAATAAAGTCTCTCACTTATAGATATGTGTAGTTGTGTGCGGTTATTTGCTCCAGGAATAGTAGTTTCTCCCTTGTGCAGGTTTGCAATGCTTTTCTGAAAAAACTCATTCCATTCTCCCTTGACCTTCTCAGTCAAGGCCTGTTACTGTGGAAAGAAATACTTTCTACTTTTAAGTCCCATTACTGCAGAAAGCAACACTTTCTACTTATTCTGTCTGGGTAAAAAGCTGTGTTAAAAGGAAAGGGTGAAGTAAAAGGCCTGCTATGTTTTTACTGTTGTTAAGTATCTATTGAGGTAGAAAATACAGGCCTGATGCGAGATGCGGTGACCCTGTGCAGAATTACTGGGTATTTTTATAATAAGAAAGAGAGATGGCCGCAGATGCTCTTGGCCCAGGAAAGGCTGTCTAGACACTGCCTGAAACCAGGCTGAACCGAGGAAAATTGTGCTTCGGCACCACTTATCTACAAAATATCCACGGCAAAGTGCTGGGCTTGGGATGTTCCAAGTAAGGGAATCTCCTTGGGTGTAGAAATGGTGGTGTGGGTCACCACACAGTAAAGCACTCAGCATGTTTAAGGAAAAGAGTACAAAATGGAATAAATTTTCTTTTAGACAATTAGGTGACCTTGTGCAAGTGTGTCTAAATCCAATCCCTCATTGGATTTAAAGCTTCAGGAGTTCACTGGGTGACTCCAGCAGTTTTTGAGATAGGAATATATATTTCAGCACCTAAGAAGTCCCACCAAGATATTTCCCTCAGTATCACGTTTGCTCCAAGTGCAATGAAATATAAGGAGCGCAGCAATCGCTGCCCAAGCTGTGCTAGGCTGCTGACTTAATGCTGTGCTCTAGCTGTCAGCATCTCAACACCAGAGCTGAAATCAAGCATTTTTATCACATCTATTCATCCCAGGAAGCTTTGCAACCACTATTTAGAAATCACTTGCAACTCCTCTCTGAAATACAGCAGCTGGCTTAGCAAGGGCCCAGGAAAATTCCTGATGAGGCTCCAAGGAGCTGCCTGGGAAACAGAGCAGACCTCAGCACCTCACATGGGTTCTGGACAAAGTGCCAATTTACAAATGAAAATGGCACAATTAGATGTCTGTATTCTCACATGTAATCATCAGTTGCCCTGTGGCTTCTCCAAAAAAGGCGTGGACTCCAGCTTGTGTGCAAACAAATATTTAGCATTCAAAATCAAGTGGTTTCAATTAGCCACGTTGCTAGATTGTGGGGTGCAACCCTGGCAGAGTGGCTCTGCCTCAGTGGGGCAAAACACCTGTAAATGGGGAGCCAGGGGCTTCCCTCCAAGTAAAAAGTTGCCTTTGGGTAGCAAGGCTGCCTTGCACTCTTTTGCACAGCGGTGAGGGGGCAAGAGGCTGAACGGTTGCCCCATGGCACGTGTGCCAGCTGAAGCACTCAGCCCAACGTAAACCTCTGCCAGAGACTTTCTAACCAGGCACACAAAGCTCGTTGCACGTGATTTCCAGGGTCACGCTCTTGCCACTGTAAGCTGGAAAGAAACTTTTTGCCTGAATCGTACAAAGTGACCCGTGACCCACCTTGGGTGCTTGCCATCACCTCTCTGCCCAGGTGAGCTGCCTTTGGGCTGCTGCTTACATTCATGGGCGCACCGACAGCCTTTTCCGAGGTTCTGGAGGCATGAGCCAGCCACGTGTTCCCAATTCCTGCGGTGGTCCCCTGGCTTCACCCTCACAGGGCTGGGGGAAGACCTTCTCTCCTTGGGGAAACCACAACAGGAGCATCAGGCTTCCCTGGGGTTTGACAACGCCAACAGCTGCATGGCAGACCTGCAGCCTTCATTGCTCTGCTGAAGCCGCTGGCAAAAGGCGGGTGTTTCTCGTAGGATCACTCCCATTTCTAAGCCTGCTATCCCTCACCCAGCAGGCAGCGTGCAGCACCCTGTAACAGACATTTACAGTCTCCTAATCCGCCACACTTTGCCCTGTTTTACCGCTGTATACGGAGCTGGCATCCAGTCTGACAAGGGCTGCTGCCCCCTGAAGACGAGCAGAAAAAGCCAGACAAAGGCAATTACGCACTTCTGTACCTAAGATCACTTTTGTTCATTAAAAATGAAATTATTTTTCCCCGTGTAAGGCCACTTTTGTTTATTAAAGAGGAAACAATTTTCATTTAGCTTGACATATGATGGTGAGCATGAATAATAAGACAGACACGGCAGTAAAAGCCCATTTCTCTCAGAGGAGCACTGCTGACTCTGTGGCTGAGCAGCAGGATTTGCAGAGCAGTGGTAGCTTGTACGAGACAGGAACAGGCTTGGGGTACCTCAGCCCCTGTAAACGCACCAGCCTCCTGCCCGTGCTACGAGCTGGGTATGGGTAGAAAGGCAGTGCTTTGTGCTTAATTTAGGTCTGGTAGTTGATTAAGCAAGTTATGAGTAAAATGTAATTCAGGAGCAATGGGCAGGTGCTAAGCCAAGAGATAAGACTCATTATTTCTGATGGGAGAGGGGAAGGGTGGTACAGGTCATCCCTGGCTGGATAACAGGGAAGGGTTAATTGGGGTGAACTGAAAACTGCTGATGAGGTCTCTCTCTGCTCAGCCCATGACTACACCTTTTTTTTGGTCTTGAGACCGTCATCTTCTGAAGGGTTTTATGGCCATCCTCAGGACCCTGACCCAGAGAGGGAAAAAGTTTTTCTCATTGAGGCAGAGGTCTCATGGAGAAGGTTCAGCTTTCCCTAAGGTGTGCCCATCCCTGGCCATTTGACTATGCACAGCCAGCTAATCTGTGGTTTAAGTTTCAATGAGCTTCAGTCAACTCCCATCTGCGTGCAGCAGCTCAGGTTTAATTGCAGGGATGGTTTCACTGTGGGTACTGTGGGCTGGAGTCCTCTTCCTTGAGTTCGCCCAGGGCCTGAGGCTTTCCTTCTTGGGTGTCTCATTTTGAGGAAGACCCGAGTGATTTAGGAACAACACAGCAAAAGCTAAGAAACTGCCAGACTTAACGGTGGCCTAAGGCAGTGCTGGTGTCTAACAGAGGAGACACCGGTGGCTTTGGATGCAGAGTTTGTTCCTGGATGCCATGGAGAAGAAATCCATGAGGAGCAGCCCCACGAGTGATAACAGGTCACCTTCTCTAGAAGCCACCTGAAGACCAAAAGACAAATCCTGGTTGAATGCCAGCACCCAGCAAAGGGATGAGCAGGCTCCTCACCACTTGTGACAGCCAAGCCTGGTACCAGACACCCCACAGGGCGCGTTTGGGTGTCAGCTGGAAGAGCAGAGTGTGATGCAGGATGCATAGACTGAAAAGACTTCACATGCTGACTGGTCCTTAGGAAAAAGCCGAAGACCTCGGGGGCATCGCCACCCCATCCCACACTGGAGAGGAGGGCAAGGAAGGCTCGCTCGCCGCCACGGAGCACCCGTGCTTGGGCTGCGGTGGCTGGGGAGGGCTGGCTCTGCCTGGCCGCGGTGGGACTCCGCACTACCGGGCTGCTGGCACTCTCTGCCTCCCAGCCCCTTGCCGGAGGAGAGCCCATTAATAAGGCTTTCCAGCCTGTCACTTCCACGCTGAATCCTTTGAAAGCCGCGCTCCTCTGGGCCCATTAGAGGGAGGAACTGTCTCTGCTGAAACATATGGGGCTGTCAGGCTCTGTCTGGCTGTTGCTCTGAAAGCTGCTGCTGCTGTAGCTGTGTGCTGATGGAAGGGCGGGGGTGGGGGTAAAAGCCATCTCAAGGAGGCTGTGATGAGGATGGGAGCTCGGTAAGGGGCTGGGGGAAGCTGGGAAGGATGCTGGTAAACAGCGTGCCAGTAGGTGATGGGCTGCTATAGGAGGACATCGTGTTTAAAGGCAGCCAAAGGGCTGCTGGGCAGCTCAGGGGGAGTCTGGCATGCTGCAAGTGTGGCAGTGGGAAGAGGTACCCCTGAGGACACCTGGGGTAAGCTGGGTGGCCAATAGTGGTACATGTGTGGGGGCAGGCTGCAGAAGCTGCAGACATGGCTGATGGCAGAGTTGTTCGGGCTTCTCTGGGGAAGGAGAGGATGGCAGCGGTGCTGGTTGGCTCTACAGGGACGGTGCAAAAGAGGGGCTTTGGAAAGCCTCGTGCGGTCACACAGTGCTGGAGTTTCTCATTAACCAGCACACCCGCCCCCCAGCTCCATTTGCAGAGACTGAAGAGGATTTAATGGAGTCCCTTGACTTTTTCCTCTGAAATATTCATAAGTTTTAGCAGTCCATTTCATGCTCACCTCCTCCTCCATTAGAGAGCATTGAAGAGGGACTAGGTGGAAAGTATGCTGAGGTGGAGCCAGGGAGGCAGATGAAGGGACCTGTGGCTCCCACCAGAGGCTGCGGGAAGCGATCCACTCCTGGGATGCTCCCTGTCCCTCTCACCAGGCCCGCAAAATGACTTAAAATGAGCCCTGCACAGCATGCACAGGGAGGTGATTAATACACTGGGAAAGGGAGGAAACCAATTAAGCAGAGAGTGCTGTCTGGAGCTGCTGCCCCCCCCACTCCTGTCATATGCATACACCCCACATCTGCCTCCCTGCCCATCTTTGTAATCTGCAAGGCCAGGAGCTCTGCAAGAATCGAACAGGCTGGCAAAAAAATGCCTGGAGGCAATTGGTTTCCTCCTTGCCTTAGCGCTAATGCTGTGCTAGGGGGATACAGGGAAAGTCCAGCGCTTTATCACATCTCATGATATGATTTCTATCATGTCTCATATATACGAGACAGTGCAGAAGCACATTGGATTTTGGGTGCCCTGTCTGCAGTACCTGACAGCAAGAAGTCTGCTGGGAAGTGTGGAGAAAGGGTGTAATAAACAGTGCCATTGCACTCTGCTATACGAAATGTCCCAAAAGATCAGGGCCAGTTGGGATCTCAGAGCATCATCTGCATCATTCCCACCTTGCACAAAACAAGAGCAATTGCACTTGTGGCATATCCTGCCGTGACAGAAAATAGATGCTTTTCAGGTATCGTCATTCCAATTTTCTTGTTTTCTGTCTCTCCAGTTTGGCATTTTCCAAACCTGTTAGGCACTAAATCAGGCCTCTAATAGTTTCGCTAACTGCTATGTCCCCACCACAGTCCAGGAAATAAATATCCCTGAGATTTTTAGGTGCTCAGCAAGGGGCTCCTACATCCACTCAGCTTCTCTCTGCATTAGCACTTGGATGAACCAAAAGAGCAAAATCTTCATGCTAATGAATTGTTCACTCTGGCTGACAGAGACAGAAAGCAGGATTATAAATGTACAAATTCCTGTGGTTCCTCCCTGCTGGATTAAAAACCAGAACAAAGTCACAGATGCAACAGCACCTATTTATTCTTTCTCTCAAACCCCTTGTCAGCCTGCTTCCCCTTCCCTCCCATACACACACTCTCGTGCACATGTGCCTCGGGAATCAGATGTTTATGTAAGTGTTTGCAGGATGTTCCACATCTCCCTGAAATGATAATCAATGTGCCCAGAATCAGCTTAATTACTGAGCATTCACCAGCCGCCCACATGGCACATCCTCTTCCATGGCAGCTCCACACAGCATCTCTATGAATGAGTCTGCACGTTTTTCCTCCGCTGCCAAACACTGCTCATGATCAAGAACTTGAGCCCTTACGTCTGAGCTGTTGGGTTGTCTGGTTATTTGTTTGTTTTCGGCCAGGGAGAGAGAAGTTTGTAAAGCAGTGGCAGCGCATAAACAGGCACGGAGAGTGACTCAGGGTGAGACTTGGTGATTATACCTTATTGTAGCACTCCCTCCACGCAGGATAGAGACACGAACAATCCCAGTTTTAAACGAGCCAGGTCAGAGGTTTAAACGTGCCAGGTCCATAGCCTGGCACTCAACTCTCTCTGTAGAAAAGGCACAAATCAAGACTCTAAGTACCAAGAAGCGTGAAATTATGAAGTTTTTCATTCCATGGGTTGCACCCTGACACAAACAGATGCCCAGCACAGAGGCACTTGCAGCAGAACAGAAGAAATGCTTAGTTTAGCCGTGGCAGTCAGAAAACACACTGCTGAGGTAAGAAAGGAGAGCACTCTCTGAGGTAGCAAAGTGCATCTCCTGTAAGAAAGAGCAGCATTCGTGGCACATCAGAATGTCCCTGAAGGATCTTCTGGACTGAGACTGTGGGGTTCTGCAAAGATCACGGTCATGCTTTCGCTTCCTATCAGTGCGCTTTCCATCTGCCCCACAGAAACAATCCCTCATATAACTTCCCAAGTTACTTGCAGAGGTACTAAGCACAGGAGGAAGAAAGATTCAGGCTCCCCCTCACTGCTCTGCAGTTACACTGCCCCTGTTAGCCTGACAAGGTTTGGACTCTTCACACAGCTCTAGCTGTCTTCCTTTCCTTCCCTGTGGCATTGCACTAGCAAAACCCACAGGATGATCCTATCACAGTATCACACAGACTGGAAGCATTTAAAGCCATTAAGCTCACACCGTTACTTTCTTGTAGAGCTTGGGGGGGCCACAAAGCCCAGAACCAGGGAACCCCTTTCTGTCTCTACTGTGCTTGCCATCACATGGCAAGAAGTCTCCCTTCATTTAAAATAGAAGCCCTGGTGTCAGACGTGTCCTGAAAACAGAGGTATGATCAAACCAGCATTTCGATCTGAAGCAAGGGGGGAGCTCACAAACACAGGTTCACTTCACCCAGGCACGTTTACACACAGGAGGTGTGACTTCTGCTCTGTTAACACAGGAAAGGTCTAAAACAGCCAGAAACCATTTTGCCAAATCTTCCACATCCCAATTAATTAGGTATTCAAGATGCTTCGTATGAACAGGCCATTGCTCACACAGGCAGGTGGCTGTTGGTTGCCATCACAAATGAGATGCCCCAGCAGCACCTGGGTGCCCAAATGGCTGGCAGTTCTAGCCATTCCAAACCCAGCGTTAGCAATGCCAAAGCTGAAGGACCATCTCACATTGCTGGTGATGCCTCCAGACCTCAGAAGTCTGCCAGCCTTGGGATCACGGTAGTTCTATCACACTGCACCCAGGAGCCGTCAGTACTCCTTGCAACTCCTGGAGTGCCACATGAAGGATGATTATTTTGCGACACAGGGCTTCACGGGGCTGTGAAGGTTTAGACCCTCAAGATACTTTGTGATACCTACCTCCTGGCTGCGCAGCAGGGCTCTGCACTTGCCCAGGGGCGTGGGGAGCGGCTGTGCAGAGTGCACAAGTGAGCATCTCTCAGGATTTCGTGCAGAGCAGATCAATAACTACTCTGTTCCAGAGTATTTATTCTGCAGGGAAGAGGATGGGAATAAAGCGTACCTTTAAGCCTCGTTAAAAATACATGCCATGAAGATAGCTGTCTTCTAAGGGTAAAAACGTCTCCAGGGACGATCTCTGGGGAATGCCTCTGTAAGCAAAACACCCAGTAGGGAAAAGGTTTCCCAGGACCGTCTCTGTAGGTGAACACTCTGCTAAGTGAACTGCCTCGGGAGAGCACATACCCACGCAGCGCGCTGCCTGCCTCTGCCTGTCCCTGAACAGGGCTTCCCCTCCGTGCAGCTCTCAATAAGCCTGCTGTAGCCACAGGAAAGTCTGCACATGTACGCTAAGGTTTTCTTTTAGTTCCTCTTTATGAAGCTTGAAAGATCAAATTTTAAATGAGGAATCCCTAACCACTCTGTACCGACTGAGCTGTGCACAGGGCCTTGGGACTGCACATGGGCATGGGCCTCTGCCCGCCAACAAGCAGTCCGCCACCTCTTAGGCTTTTTTTAATATCCAGGTTTAAATGCCATTGTCATTCAACCGGCAGTAGCGACCGCCACCTGGACCAGGCATCCTTTGCCGTGTGGTGGCACGGTAGCTGGTGTGATGATAGGGAAAGAGAATGAGGATTTTAGGAGGCCTTGGCACAAGGCAGGCAAAGCACTACTGAATCAGTGACTGGGTTGCCCCCCCATGCGCTGTGCCAGGGGAGAGGGGCGGCAGCACCCCGGTAGCACTGCAGGGTTTGGAGACGGGGCAGCCAGAGAGCCATGCGGCCTCCACAGCAGCCACAGCAAAGCACCCCTGTGCTGCTCGAAACAGATCAGCCCTGCTTTCTGCTGCTGGTGAGATTGCTGGAGGGGAAAATTAGATTTGCCTTTTGTTCAGCAAGCCTCACGGAAAGCCTCAGCTCCGCGGCTGGTTGAAAAGCAGAACCTGCTCATGGTGCATGCGCTTGGACATCAGCTTAGTCGAGAGGGACCCCAAGAGCTGTACCTTCTCCCCTCTCGGCTGGCTGCGATAGCTCATGCTGGGGTAGAGGTGCTGCGTCCCCACGAGAGACCTCAGCCCCCCTCGGCATCTATCCCCGCTGCCCTGCCTGTGGTGGAGAAAGCCTTACTTTTCGGTGGTGGCAGAGATCCTTAGGGCCAGTCCTTTGCTAAACCAGGCTCAAGCCCCACGGTGCCTGCATGTACCTCCTTGGCTGTCTGTGGATAACTCCCCCACACACCCTACCCTGGTGCCATTTCCATCCCACCAGAGAATGGCGTGGCACATCCCGACAACGTGCAGCTAAAGAAGGGGGCAGACTGCCCTTCTCCTTTCCTCACATTAACTTGACTCTGTTCTGGCTGGCCACCTCAAAGGCAGCTCCTGTAACGTTTCCAATATTAAAGGCCCTGATGCTGGTGCAGCATTTAAATTTATGTTCCCATAAAACATTTTTTTCATAAAACGTTTCCTCATAAGCCATGGGACAGATTGGAATCTGACAGGTTCAGCTGTTGCTGGATGAAGGGAAGAGCAGAAGCGACAAGAAAATTTTAGGAGAACTATATTAAACTCTGTGTAGGTTTCTGATTTAGTAGTAACAGCAAAGTGAAAATTGAGCTTATATTCTATTACCCTGTTTGCAGGACACTAATAGAATCTCCATTCATAAACCAGTCCAGCTCCTGTCCTTTAGTGTTGATCTATTTGTTTTGCTCTAGAGCAGTTTTCAACGTGCAAGGGATTTGCCTTCCTGCATACTTGTGTGTAGAGGGAAGGGACAACACCTTTCCAGGCTGCCAGCCTCATGTTTGCGTGTTGAATCCTGCCAATGCATCCTCTTGACGGTGTGTTATCTCATCTGGGTGTCCCTCTGCAAATCTCTTTGCATACACTTGGTCAGCTGTATTTTTGCCCCCCACTTTCTGGACTAGTAGAGGGCAATGTGAACAGATAGACAGAAAAAAAAAAAGAGAAACTACAAAAGGCTGGCCTGGGAAAGGACTGGGGAGGGAAACTAATTTTCTGTTTCCACCTGACCAGGTCCCAGTGACCCATTACAAGTGCGTGACTTGCCTGGTTTTGTAGAAATCACAGTATGCAGCCTCACCGGAGGGCTGCAACGCCTCTCCCACTAAGCCTGGCTTGAACTAGAAATCCTTTGTTCTCTTCGGCTCTGCCCTCACTCGCAGAGCCAGGCTGCGCAGCCGGCACCCAGGCAATCGCAGAGCATCTGCCTGTGTTCTGCGAGGGACGAGCTTCCAGCCCAGCACAAGCAGAGGTGCAATAGTCTCGTTGCACTCACTCCTGCAAATTTCATCCCTTCTTGTTGGAAATTGTAATAACGGCCCTTGCTCTTTACTGACATCTTCTTAGCACCTCTGCAAGGTGAATGCAAAGTGCTATCAAATCCCAAGCCTATCGTTTAGCCCCTGCTTGCTGGTGGCATATAAATGATATATCACCCTTTACAGTGAGTTCAGTGTGATTTCTCTCCCTTCTCTACTCCCTTCCCATCAGATACTGCAGCACCTCAACCTCCTTCCCTGTCTCCCAGCCCCTGAGAGACACGCAGCTACTTCTAGACAGCCTCTTTCTACACCACGGTTGAGTTACCGAGCAGCTGAGATAAAAGGTTCCCACCTTCATAAATAATCAATGCGGGCCAAATGGCTCGTGCTTGCTCAACAAAATCATGCACTAGAAACAGAAATGGAAGAGACAAACACTAACCCTGCGAGGAGATTAACTACCTAACATATATAATATGTTCCACCACAATAAAGGTGGAAAGGAGATTCAAGTAACAGAGAAGCAGGAGAGCAAGAGTAGAAAACAAGGGAGCTGAGCACCCATCAAACACTTCCCTATGTAGCCACACTTATTTTATCTGTTCATAAAGTGTCTGGACTCTATTTTAGCTAATTTGCTCATTACAAGGAAATTATTAGAGCAGCCCAGTACCTGCCAGCACACTCCAGCCCCTGGGTGAGGCTCAGCCTCTGCCACTCTGCCCTGCCAGGTCCCGCTGCCTCTGATGGGTTTGCCCACAGTTATTTGCAGGCACTGAAGGGATGTAGGTGTGCAAGCAGCATCAGAGGGACCAGTGAGCCCAATGCCAAGGCTTCTGTCGCAGACACAGGGTGCTCACAGAGCAAACAAGCCAGGTAGCCCTTCTCAAGGGCTGCCTCTGCTGCACAAACAGCAGCTCAGCTAAACGGGCTGTCCAGTGAATTAAATTTCTAGGGTGCGATTGCCATTACGGGACAGCATGGCTTCAAGGCTCCAGAGTAGATGCCACATATTATACCTGTTATTTTGCCTCTGTGGCAGCTGCATGGTGCCACTCTGTATGTAGCATCACTATATGACAGGGGTGAATCCCTCCTGTTTGATAGGTACTACATATAATAACTGGGATGTAGGAGAGAAGGCTGCTAGCCAGCACAGCGGACTCACTGTTGTCAGTATATCAATGCCGATTGCCACCACATGGTTATCTGGCCCTTAAAGGAGGCGTCTGTGCCTCGACTCAAAATTGCACAGTAATTGCAGTAATCTTTCCAGGTAACAGAGCTGTTGGGTGAGCACAAGTAGGGCCATCATGCTGTTTCTCTTGGGGTTATCCACAGGTATTAGCAGTGAGCATATATGGAAAAAACCTCAAACCCACTCATGTCTGACCTGCCACCGAGTACCCTCCCTGACCACGCTGGTGCCATCCTTTGGGAGCGAGGCTAAAGCCAGTGCAACAGGTCAGGTCAGGCACAGCGAGCTCAGGAGGTGTCACAAAGGTCTTCAGGCAGGAACTATGTCACGGTTTGAGTCCAAATCAGTTCAAGCCTCACACGGGGCACCAATCATCCTAGCACAAGAAAAACTAGCAAGCAGCAAAAAGACTTTACCATTGGTCAGATTCTACTGTCCATGCTGTTTCTTCACCCTCCAGAGGTGAGGCCAGCCCACACTCTGCACCATCACTTACCTATGTTAGGGTCCTCCCTTCCCCAGCCTATTTCTTCATCCACCCTCTTCCCACACTCCTCAGGGCTATTTAACCACTTTGTAGGAAGGAGCTACAGCTGCGCATCATCCGTGTCAATCAACCCCCTGCCATCAAAGCAAGGCCACAGCTGCATGTTATCGATGTTAATCAGCCCACTGCCTTCATTCCTCCACAGTACTAGTCTATCTCTATCTCTATCTCTGGTATGAATCCCTATAGTTCCCAAGCACCAGTAGGAAACTGTCTACCACAGCAAGAGTCCCAGCAGCATCCCATGCTGTCAGCTTCCCACTCTGCATTGGTCTGACTGGCTGACCACACGGGCCTGACTGTCAAGCCTTGGTCCTTGGTCATGGGTGACCTTGGAGTAGGCACCAGGTGCAGAAGGATGCACGGAGCGGTGCACAGTCTCCCTCCCCATGACATGTGCTTCTTCCCACCCTTGGCAAGCTTGTGTCTCTTAGGGCAAGAGAGTACAAGGCTGAAAAAACAACCCCATGTCATAGAAGTGGAACAGGAGAATGCAATGGCATTGCCAGCGTTTTGGAGATGGACAGGGACAGAGTTCAGCAATTCATTAAGTGAAATTGCCCAACTGCCACTATTCCCTCTGGTACACAAGCAAAAACGATCTCACACAGCCGCTGTCCTTGTGCCCCAAGCTGAAACCTCCCTGACCCTAACAGTGATCAGGCCACCCCAAGTTTCTGAGACTGTCACGTGAAGGTGAGCACAATGTCAGCTTTTGGCCACTGGGGTAGTGATGACTTCCTACTCCTGTTCTCCTTCGCCGCAGACAGAAACTGTTGCAGATACAAATTTTAAAAGATGGGAGGGAGGACAGCATCAAAGCAAATTCACCTTCTTGCTCTGCATAAATGTTTTCTCAGCTCTAGTATTTATATAAAAGCAAGGGTGATCACTGAAGGGCAGGGAGGGAGAGATCCGAGGGCACCGACAGTGAGCGAGGGAGTGTGCAGGAGCACTGGATTCCTTGGGAGATAAAATTTCATTGCTACCGAGTTAATCTCCTGAGCATCTTATTGCAGTTTTGTCTCATTCAGTGCCTCTTGAAATGAGTTTCCATTTGGCTGTCTGGGGCTAATTTTCCCTCATTTGCTGCATCGCAGCCGTCATTAGAGGCACAAAGTGCCTCCATTGTCTTTTTTTCCCTTTCTTCAGTCACTCTTCTTAGTGCCTCTTGGTTTGTTAACTCTGCTATCACTCAGTTGCAACTGGCTCCTGTTAGTCTGACCTGGCTGCCTCAGGATGCCCCATCCCTCCACTGCCCGAGAGCACATCACTGTCTGGGGTAGCTACTTGGGGCAGAGACATGCTTTAGAAAGCAGTTGCAAACCTTTGTTTGCAAGTGTTACAGCTCCTTCCCAGAGATGTTTGTTCTCTCTCCTTATTTCCCTTTCAATTAGCTGATGGGGGTAACAAGAGCAGAGCAGGAAGGCTTTACACAACATTGCAAATGCCCTCTGAGCCTGTGGCCCTTGCCCTCTTGCTGATGCAGGGTTCACTTGGAGCCAGGAGCTGGCTCTCAGATGCTGGCTCCTTATAAAGGGGTGCTCGGTTGTGGCCTCCCAGTAAGTAAATCTTTCTCTGCAGCCAGCAGCACAAACCCCCATGTCTTCTTTGCAGCCCTCAGGTCCCCAAGCACACCAAGAGGGGCAGCTCCCCACAGAGATGCCCCCTTACATCATCTTCAAGGCAGCAGCAGCTCAAGGCCATGCTCGCACACCCGTCCCTCCCCCAGCCACTTGCTGCCAGATCCCTTGGCAGTAAAAGGCCTGACTGAGCTCAGGCGTATGATGACATTTCTGTCCCGCTAGCAGAGCACACAGTGTGGCTTATGCTGATGGGTACCAGGGCTGTGTCAGCTGGAACCCCAGCCTGCAGCGTGGGAGGCTTGCCCTGATGCCTGTCAGCAGCTCTTCCATGCCAGCCGCCACCCCGGAAAAGCCTTGCAGAAGAGCAATGCACCGCTACCAGCAAGAGCATCTGGCTTCAAGACCACGGGTCTGTGTTCATCCCCGCCGTGTGCCATGGATGGAAATGGCAGCACCGCTCCTTGCTCTGCCTCCGCCGCAGTGAGAGAAGGCTGCACACCGTGTCGGGGAGCCAGGGCTGCAGCTGGGGGTACCTCTAGCCTTCAGCAATGAGCCCCTGGGCATCTTAGCTTCTGAGCTTTGATCAGCAGCAGGAGGCCGTGCCAAGGTGTGCAAGGCTCTGTGGTGGAAGGCAGATCTCAGGCTGGGTGAAGGAATATTAATGGAAAAATACTGTGATCCCACCCCTTCCTTCACAAGGCAGACAACCAGCACACAAGCATTGGTGCTGGGAAGCGGGTTGTCTTGGTTCTGCTAAGGAAACCAGTAAAGTCAGCAGCCAGTGAGATGATCTGGGAGAGGTTCTCCGTGGCCAGAGATGTTCTTGGGCCACTCCACAAATTGATTGATCCACAGGCAAGCCTAGCAGCGTTTATTTGAGCAGGCTTCCTAAGCCACATGGCAGAGAGAATGCACGGTCTCATCTCCAGGCTTGCTCATGGGTGCTCGAGCCAAACACACAGCGCCTGTTTCCCACGACTTGGGCCAACTGAAGCCACTTAAAGTCAGCAGTATGTCCCTGAGGCAGAGCTCCTCATCCAGCATCATTGGATGGTTGTCCCACCCTTATATCCAGAGACCCAGCTGCCTCCTTATATGACCTGGCTTATGCTGTTCCTTGCTGCAGGCTCTGGCACCTCCAGGAGCCTGGCTGGATGGCAGTGGAAGGGTGCTGGCTGCCAGACAGCCAGGTGGAGGCAGGGCTCCCACCATCAGTGTCAAAGGGGACCTCCTGCTTCTCTGCCAGGATCCCTGGTGGTTCCTCTTCCCCTGCATGACACTGAGAAAATGAGGGTTTGGAGATGGCATATGGCTGGGTGGGAGAGGATGGGGGAAGCCCAGCTGGAGTCAGAGCTTCTCCCCATGGCCATTTCAGCTTGGTCACTTGCCACACATTCACTTGCCCAGGGAATGGAGAGGGACGGGTTGCAAGGAGTACCCAGCAGCCTCTTTGGTGCAAGATCCTTGCTTTCTGCGCTGCTGTATCCCTAGGCCTGAAAGCAAAATAACCTCTCCCATAACAGCATGCATCTTTTGATCCTGACTCTATTTCGCATCCCAAGCATCAAAAGATGCCAACTCTAAAACAAATATGCTGCCTTGGGATTCCAGCTGCTGATGGGCACATCAGCACTTAATAGTGCCAACCAGTGTACAGTTGTGGCAAATCTGATCAGGTGTCTTATCCATCACAGTTTATCTCCCTGAACATTTTTGCCTATTCTGACAATGCCTTCTTTGGATAGCAAAAGCCAGTCTTGGCTGAATTGCAAGGTATTTTTATGAGGACAAATTTTCTCATGGCCTTTGAGCACCATAACCCTTAAACTAATTTCCAATTTCAATTTATCTGTGTCTGAACATAGTTCTCCAGTTAGGACGGATGAAGAACTCGGTCCCCAGAACATCTCATTACTTTTCTTACTCTTCTGGAAGTTCTGTTATGGTAAGTGCTGAGAATTTAGATCCTGATTTACTGGTAGGTCTGCATCATTGCTAATAATTTCCTATGTACCTTTTCCAGTGAGAATGGGGTACATCTGATAACTGCTGTTACAGATACAGAAAGCTCTTTGTGGTAGTAAATGCAGCAATTAATGCTAATGAGTCTGCTGTTAGGAAGTAATACTATTGGTGTTATGCTCACGCCTCACCAAATGCAAAGCTTCAGTTTGTTAAGCAGATGCCAGTGTTAACAGCCAAATTCTCTTCCCATGGATAAGTTAGCGTTAGTTAAATGTACCATTAAAAATAACCATTTTAAATGTTAATGAAAAGAGAGGTTGTGCTTGCCAGGGTTTTGCTTCTTTTTAGTCTCTGCTTTCAGGTGGCGGAGGTGAAAAGGCACAGACAGCTTCCCCAGGTGTGCTCAGAGCAGACCTTGAGGTGGAGCCCCAGTAGCACTGGTGGCATCCGTGTACAGCACTGGAAGCATGGCTTGTTTCCACCTCAGCGACTGGCCAATAAATCTCATTACCGACCTTCATATCTATACATTACACTGATAACCCAGACCGGGGCTTCCCCCACCAGCTCTGCGTGTGCCCCACCCCCACCCCGCAACCCCTCCGGCTCCCCCAGTGCCATGCAAGAGAATGGTGGCGATGGAAGAGGATTCATAATCCACTACTTCTTCTCAGTCTCGAATCGCAAAGGTGTGCTAGCCACGTCCATCTTCACAGTCCTGCCCACACCTCGTGCTTACTGACGTACCTCTGCTTAGCACGGTTTGGGCTGAGTTTCTGACAGCACAGGTTTTATTTAATTTCATGCAATTTAAGAAACAAGTCCGTACTCTACTGAGAACCAGGCTTTCCTTATCCTGTGTGTAATGTTTCAGAAACAAAATTAGGTAAGTCTTTTTTATAGAATATACCCCTGGTTTGTACGCAGGTCTCGCGTCTCTGCCCCAGCGCACTGTGGATAGGCTGTAGAGGAGAAGGTGGAAGGTGAAACAGAGGCAGGGAGGGCACCGCACAGAGGCCTGGCAGAGAAGACCCAGGAATAAGAACCCCTGTTTATTTCACACTCCACCAGTGTGCAGAGATGAGACTACTTTCCTTTCAGAGCTGCAGCCAGGCTCTCCCACCGTGCGAGCTGAGCCCAGCCACGTGCAGCCTCGTGCTGCTTTCTCCAATGCTGGGGTTGCCTTTCCCAGGTGCTTTGTGCCCCCCGGGGCTGCCACCCTGGGCTGCCGTAGCCCTGCTGCACAGCCAGGGGCTGGAACCTGGCCGCACCACTGCCTTCTGCGTTAGCACATCTAGCTGCATCCCCAGGACCCGCCTGGAAACACAGGTTCTCCCACCGGGACAAGGAGGGTGTCGCAGGGCTGTGACATCCAGGCGGCACTTACATGCTGGACAGTTGGAGTGATTTGTAGATGTCCTGGGTTCATCCTTCGTACTTACCGTGCTGAGATATCCCAGGTGCTGCTTTCTCCTTTCACCAGACTCCCTGGGACCTGCTTCTTGGTTTCTTCATCCCTTTGGCTGTTTTTTCTTGTAAACTTGCCTTGGTTGCTCTGCTACCCCCTCCCCTCTCCTCTCTGCTAACCTTTTCATGCCTGCTTGTGCCTGTGGTACAAGACCCCTGCCCCTCTCCCCCTTGTCCTGGCTGCCCTCACTCCAAGTACCAGGCCCTCTCCATTCCCTTGCCTCCTCTCTCCCTCCTTGGCATAAAACCTGGCCTCTCCAGAGCTGTGCCCTGCTCTGTTTTCTTGGCCAGCATCTCCTGCCTCCTTCCCCACTGGCCTCCTCTTCTGTCTCCACCATCATGCTTCGTCTGTTGGTGCTCCTCCATGCTTACCTGTGCCGCTCAGCTTCAGCCCATCCCTTCCACCTGCCTCCTTGCTTTTCCCTTCCTGCGACTGAACCCTGATCCTGACCTGTACCTGCATGCACACGTGCGCACACACACAACTATGCTATTTAATTTTTAAAAAAATGTGATTATTTGCAAAAGCTGAAGGCAAGCACTTGGCCTTGGGGCTGGGCACTGCAGTTTCACCAGTGCCACCCAGCTGCGGACAGCCTTCACACCCCCCATCCCCGGCAGCAGCCCCAGTTTGCACCTATTTACAGCCAGCCTGCTCCCCTGACCCCCAGGCACTGCACCCGGGAGGCCAGTCTTTTAGGGGTGACCCTGCACCCCAGCCCCAAGCCACTTGCCCCTGCCCTGCTTGCAGCCCTGTGCCACCTTGCCCCTCACCTGGTCACCTAGAAGCCATCACTAGACAAGATCAGAGAGAAGACAAGCCAGTGTATGCAAGGACGGGAGGGGAATTGAAGAAACATTACCTCCTTTTCACGTTTATTTAATTTTTGTATTTTTTTGTATTTTTTTAAGATCACAGAAGAGCAGAGCATTCATACATGTAAAGAAACAGAAACGAGATAACAGAAGTTAAATACATTGAGAAAAGAAAAAATAAAAAGCTTCTTTTTTTTGTTTTTGTTTCCATCACTGGGTTTTGTTCATTCATTTGTTGGGTTGTTTTGTTTTTTTTTGATCGGTTCTTTTACACACACACTTGCGCTTTTAAATTTTTATTTCACAGAGCTAGTTCCAAAAACAAACCAATGGCAAAAAATAAAGTGGCCGTTTTCTTGTTTCGTTAAAGAGAAGTTCAGCTCATGTCTACAGTGCTGGGGAAAAATATATATAAAGATATAGAGATATATATATATTTATATGTATATAACACTGTTAATGAGGAGAGTTCTAACCACCCCACCGTGTATCAAGAAGAAGGGACTGGCCTTCATTCTCAAGGTCTAGAGGATGAAACTTGGCTCCAGCTGGGAAAGTTGAATGATTTGGGGAGGTGACGGTGGCACTGCGCAGGCAGGCTCCTGCTCTTGCCCCCTCCTCCCTTTCCTGGCACACGCGTGTGCTCGCACACGCACAGGCGCAGGCACACGGACGCTTTCTCCTGCTTTCCTCGGGAGGTCACCACGGAGCCGTGCGGGCACACAGAGCCATCGCCGGGAGCAAGTGGAGGAGCATGTGTCTGGCTGCATGTGTGGTGGAGAGCGTGGGAAAGGAGAGCGCCTGTATGGTAGCCGTGAGGACTACTCTAGCGTGTGTGTAGTACAGGTTGCAGAGGTGTGCGTGTTGCCTGTGCGTGGCTGAAATGGGGAGTAAACGGCACAATTTTGGAGGACAGCCGCACCTGGCATGTGCTCTCCTCACCGTCTGGCTTCTAGGTTGTCTTGCTCCTCATCTCCATCCATGGCCCACACATTACGTACAGAAACATCCACAGTTCCCAGGGCACGGCCAGAGCCATCACGGTCTCACTCAGCGAGACCCGTTGTGGCGTGGTGTGTGTGCCCTAGGGGGCCAGGAGGCAAGTGCCTGATGCACTGGGACCAGGGACGGCAGGTCCTGCCCTACCTGGCAATGGCCTTTCTTGGATGCAGTCTTGGCCCCTTCCCTAGCCGTGCCCTGCTGAGCACACAGCCCTGCCGCCCGTGCTGCAGTCATGCCCTCCTGACTCGCACTGCCCCTTCCTCCTCTGCTGCCTGGCCACCTCTACAAGGCTTGCAGGACAGGCTGAGTCGCTGTGGCACCAGCTAACCTGAGCCTGCAAGGAGTGAAGGACCTTTGCTTGGTACCTATCTGGGCTAATTAGGAGAGCTGCTCCTCTTTCCCAAGCCCTGCCTTGGCTGGTCTCCTTGCCTCACACACCCTAAGCCACAGAGATACAGCGGACCGTGCCGACATATCCTTGCCAAGATGACTTCTGCTTTCCTGTTACGGTGAGTGAATCAACAAACAAACACCACACATTGCCCTAATGGGAGCCACCAACCACCAAGAAAAATTGGCAGGGGGGCTGTAGGAGGCTGCCTGAACATCGTTCTAGCAAGTTACAAGAAGGAAAAGAGAAAGGGGTTTTAATGGTGTGACACAGCTCTTAGTCAGCAGGAGTCATGCAGTTAAAAAAAGAACTCTTCTGGGCATTCCACTGGAAATGAAGCCGCTCTAAGGCTAGTGTTGAGAGGCCAGTCTCCTCGCTGCTGAACCTGGAAGTTCTGTGCATGGATGATGGACAGCACTCATTCTTACCCTTTTCCACTGGCATCACATCTTGGAAATTACTATCCAGTTTCTCCATCACTTTCCCGCCTGAGGTTCTGCTCTTTCCATGGGACAATTTGCTCCCGGCACCCATAACTCAAGAAGTTTTGTGTATTTGAGTCAGAGAAGCAGTAACATTGTGCACCATTAGATGAGAGAGAGAGAGAATACTGCTCACTCCTCTAGCATCTCCTCTGGAGGACTCTCTTGGTTAGCCATCCTCGGTGTCAGTTGCTACATCTCATCAAGCACCATGATGGTTTGGGCTGTGGGTCAGTGTGCATGGAGGAGAAGAAGCAGAGGTGTGAGAGGGGTTGGAAGGAGAAGAGCTGTTTCCCTGTGCCCATAGACTCCCTCATCAGGAAGGGGAGAAGTGGTGAACCATTCAGATAGGTTGAGCTGAAACATTAGCTGGTGGCAGGATTGTGAAGGACTCTAAAGTAGTTCCTCCGACTTCCCAGATCCTCCTACCCAAATGCTCTTGAACCATCAGAACTTGCTGTTGCTCCCCCAAATTCCTTCGAGATGTGCAGCTTCCACTCAGCCTGGAGACCATGTGGCTATTGATGGCAACTTTGTCCATGCTGTGTGCTTGGACTTTCAAAGTGGGGTTGCTCAGACAGGTGGCTTAGGGGCATGGTCTGAATGCACCTGGAGCTAAGAAGAGCTGGTGGGGCTTGAATATACTTTGACCAAAAGTGGGGCAAGCAGCAGTACACAAGAGATCTGCCCAAGCGGTGAACAGTCAGTGGCATGAGAAAGGTGTGCAGACAAAGACTAACTCTCGACACAATGCATGTCACCAATGAAATCTTCATGAATGGCACGTTAACATGCACTCGGTGCTAGCATGGGGCGACACAACTTCACTGGTGAAGAAAGCGGGAAGGGAGGAGGAGGGGACTGCATCACTGAGCAACATACCCGCAAGCTGCGGGGCTGCAAACAAACAAAAATGAACACAACAGCCAAGATACAGGTGTCGGCTGGAGCGTCCCACGTCGCCCTTCCCAGCCGTTCAGAGACAGGCGTCTGCTTCGTTTTCCATCTGACCAGACACATGCCCCAAGCAACATGATACAGTCATGCATGGAGTTCATGTGGCTCAGGGTGGCTGCATTTCCCCTGTCCGGTTCCTCTCGGAAAGACTTGCCTTCACTCCTCCTCTCGGTCATCTGAAAAGGGTTAGAAATCTGCTAGCAAGTATGGGGCCATATATTAAATCTAAGTCTTTGTTCCTCTGCTTGGACATTACCAGACATCTCATGTAACTCTTGTAATATTTACAAACCAGTAGAAGAAATACAATTTTTTTTTCTTATTTTTTTTTTCCATTTTGTTCTTTTCTTTTTATAACACTAAATGTTAAATCTCCATCAATCAAACACAATTACACTGACAAGCTCAAGGAACTGGTGTCCCATTCCAAACTCCAGTCTCCCCCAGTCCCCAACCAGCTGAGAGGCAGCAGGAAGGAAGCAAGAGCGCAGCTTTTCAGGAGGGGATGGGCAAGACAGCAACATGAACTGGTGGAGCAGAGGCGAGGAGGAGAAACAGCTTCAGAGAAAAGGGCCTGAGACACGAGAAAACCCTTTGCAGCATCTCTGTCAAAGGGCAGAGGGGAGAAAGAGAATGGGGAAAGCATTTTATCTTGCCTGTGTCGCCTATGCTTGTCTGGGCTCTCCTCTTGACACATGCTTTGAGCGATCCCTGCTCGGGTTCAGGAGAAATGGGGATGTTCACAGCATCCTTTGATGCATGCAGCAGCTTGCAGGATTAGCTTCTTGGAGTAAATCAAGCTCCAGCCTCCCCGTGACACCCCCAGCCCTGCTAGAAACAGACATTGCCAGGAATGGGGCTCCCAGTGCTGCTGCAGATCACAGGCATACTTGGTACTTGTGCCTTTTCTCAGACAGGTCTGCAAACATCTGGCTTTAACCCTGTTTCACAACCACACGATGTAAGCACAGACCTCCCCAGGTCCTGCAGGCAAGACCAGACCCCAGCACTGGTGTTGTGGCTCTTTCCTCTAGCTAATAGGCAGATGGCTAAAAAAAAAAAAAAATGGGTGTCCTGGTTTTAGTGATATATTTCCCTTTAACCATAAGCCTCTGTGCCTTGACAGCTAAAAAAATATCCCCTCAAAACTCCTTCAAAGCAAAAAAGATGTAAGACAATGAGGTGCTGGGACTTGTGACAACCACCACACCATAGGGCTCTGATGTGTGTGAACCCAGTGCCTAGGAGTGACCCCACAGTGACAAAAATGCATGCAGAGGACAACACACGGGACAGACCTTACCATAGCAACCAGGCTGGCATCAAAGGCAAGCCTCAACCTAAAGAAAGTGGTGGGCTTGACCCAGCTTTTAGGAATAACCTGTGACAGCAAGTCACTGCAGGCTGCCCACCTGCTCACAACAAGCCCGCGACAATGAATCCAGGTGTAGGTACAGCCCCGAGAATAAGAAATGCCAGTGATGTGGTGTTTTCCCTCGTGCCAGTGTGCTGGAGAGGGTGCAGCTCCCAACCCTGGTTTCTGGGACCAGCATCAGCTCACGGCTGTATCAGGGGCATGAGGAGCCCTAATGCAGCAGAAAACCTGGAGTTATTACTAAATCACCAAATGACATGACCCTCCCGAGAGGTAGGCGCAAGGGCTGGGGTGTCTGGATGCTCTGGAGCATACAGGGCATTTTTTTCCTGGGCCTCAGCACACCGGTCCCCAAAGGAGCTGCACAAGTCCCATCACCGACCACCCTATCTTGGAACGGGGGAGCCATCCCTGGATGCCTTGGGCAGATTTCAAGCCCCACTTGCCCAGCTCTCCCCTCTTGCACTAAGCCACGAGCACCCGCAGCTATGGCTTTGGGACCTGGAGGAGTGGGGGGAGCATAATTTACCACCATCCAAACCCACAGCAGCTCTATAGCAAGCCTGCCATCTCCCAAACTTCAGCCTCTTGTGTCTCTTAATATTTCCTTGCTCATTCTGGCTGCCTGTGAGGAGCCCTTGACTGACTGCTTAACTGCTGTGTGCCTGCTGCTGCACGAAACCGCTGAGCTCAGCAGAGAGGCAGGCGCCAGTGCCGCAGTGCAAGGTGGAAGCGCCACACTGAGCAGCAGGGAGAGGCCTTGGTGGAGCGTGCCCCAGCCGTGCAAAGATGGCAAGATGTTCATAGACAGCAATCCCCACTTTCCTTCCTGGCAGGGGACCACCCAGTTGGTATCCCCCCCCCCTCCCAGGACTACAAGCCCTGTTTCCCCCTTGCCTTTGACAGCGTGCAAGCACAGCTGCCAGGTCTGCTGCTACTGCACCAACTTACAGGGCAAAGAGAAAAGCAAGCTTGCTGGTTCTTGAAAGCTCAGTGGTGCCAAGCACCTGTAGAACACTGTACTGTCATGGGATGGTCACTCGATTTGCGTGGGCCAACTCAAGTTCCTCCCTGCAAATCCCTCACCCTCCAAAAAAAAACCCCATGCAGCTACCTGATAAACCCTGTTTTATCTTTGCTGCTGTAGATGCTAGGGCTTATGACCAGCCAGAAAACACAGCAGTCTTCTCCCCGCTGCCCCTGCCTGCACACATACACTGCAGCCACTGGAAGGTATGACTGTTGCTGTCCCCTCTCCCATTGCTTTGGCTCTTGCAGCTGTCCTGTTGCTGGTGTGGCAATTCCCAGCCACCACCCAGCATTTTCTTAGCCCTGTTTCTGACAGCTCGTTCTCTCCCTCTCCTTCTCCTCACACAGGAGCCACTGGAGCATCTCCTGTTGTCACCCTTGCATGTGATTCAGCCATGGGAAGGGTGATGGCAAGTGACAGCCCTCTCCAGCAAGACCAGCACCCTTCAGATGAGAAAAGAGAAGAGTGAGGGGAATTGTGCTGCCTACTTCTTTGCTGCACCACTTTAAGCTCCTTCTTTATAAGCCCAGGATTTTGGACCTGACATTTGTTTTTCTTCTTACATTCACAGGTCCTGGATATAACCCCCAATTCGTTTCAAATGTGGAATTTGCAAAGTGAGCTTTGTAGTAACGGTGGTGTACAGTACACACACACGCACATGCACACACACACTCACCCCTACATAGCGTATGTTTCCTTTTATAACAGGGAGGACAGTAAGAACAACAACAAAAAAAAGGGTATTGGCTCTATTTTTGCATGACTACCAAAATGGTTAGGAATGACCAGATTGTGGTTTTCACATGGAGGCATTGTTCCTACACACACACTATACCTACAGGAATGGCTGCTTGGTGATGTCCAAGGTGTCATCACTCCCGTCCCACCGGCCCAGCCTCCCCTCCCCTGGAGGAGGGGGTGGCTGCGCTCTGCACTCCGCAGTGCTCCAAGCCAGTCCTGGTTTCTTCTGCTTATTTGGACAAATGCACATGTGTGCACACCCCCATGCGCGTGTGCAAGCACTCATGCGTAGCAGGGGCTGCTATGCTGGTACTTGAAGGCTGAGAGCCAGACAGGTTGCAGGTGGGAGAGAAAAAACAGGCTAAACAAGGGTGCAGACTGACTCTTGCAAGCAAGGTGGCCAGGAGTCAAAAAGCCAGTGAGGACTCCGGAGAGGGGACACCATGGGAACCTGTGTTGCATCTGCCCTTCTCTCCTCACCCCTCTTCTCTGCCTGAGTGATCTCTCAGCATCGTCTCACACTTACAAGGCAGGACATTATCTACAGCAGGATGAGCATATGTACACATGGACTGTTCCTTTTGCATGCTTAGAGAGAGCAAGAGAAAGACAGAAGAGAGAGAAGACGGAGCGAGAGCCACACATACACGCATGCACGCACGCACACAGGCATACACGGGAGAAAGAGAAAGACACCTGGTCGAATTGAGGGGGGAGAGGAAGAGGATCAAAAAAAAAGAAAATTATGTTTTCAGTAGAGTTGACACAGCTTAGTTCAGGCCAGTGAGTGTGGTTGCATGAAGGAGGGGACAGGATAGAAGGTGTTTAGCAAAGGGCTGGGTGCACAGGAGTGCAGGGTGAAGAGAGGAATGGGTTCTCCACAGGACACCAGTGCGCAGAGAGCTTCAGGTGACTTGCTCTGGTTTGTGGCTTTTTTTTTTTCCTTTTTTTTTTTTTTTTTTTTTTTTTTTTGATTTGTTTTCAAAAGTATGAACTGGCTGAGCATTGGCTCACAAAAATGACCCAGGGCATCCAAAAAGTTAAGTGGCTATAGACACCGAAGCAAAGACCTCTTTCTGCAAAAGAAAGAAAGAGGAGGAAGGAAGGAAGGAAGGAAGGTGAGGGAGTATGGAAAAGAGGAAGGAGGAGAGAAAAGAAAAGGGATCTTCTGTTTGATTGGCTTTGTGGTTTTGTTGGATTGTTTATATTGCAGCATCCTCCGGCGACACGATCCTTGCTGGTGCCCCATTCTCTTCCTTGCTTCGTGTTGCCTCCTAGATGGTTGTGACTTGACAGCCGGCTTGTCAGGTTTTGGATTAAATGTTGCTGAGTCGTCTTTGCTGTAATTTTTCCTCTCCCCTCTCTTCGCTCCTGAACACACAAAAGTTGTGAAAGAAACAGTCCTCTCTCTCTCCCCCCCCTCTCTTTTTTCTCTCTCCCCTCTCTTCGCTCTGTCTCCTGTATAACGCATTTTGTTTTGTGTGTTGTTGTTGTCGTGTTGGTTTTTTTTTTAATTATTATTATTATTATTATTATTTTTAATTCTGATTTGTATTAACATTTGCTGAGTAGGCAGAGCAGGGATGCTGCCAGCAGCCACAGTGGGACGGCCAAACTCATGGAACCGTTGTCTACTCTCCCTGTGCCGGGTCCTGCAGGGTGCGAGAAGGGAGAGAAAAGAGGACAAGATTACACAGGGTTGGGCGAGACAAGGAGAACACAGGAACACGGCGCGTTGCTCCCGGGCTGCTCCTGCAGCTGGGGGCCGGGGCTGCCGGGCACAGCCACCTTCCCACTTAGGTGAGCCCCCATCCAGCCCAACCACAAGCTCCTGCCCACCAGCTCCTCAGCATCCTCCCCTCCCACCCAATGCTCTGATGGCATGTGGCTCTCCCCAAGCAACACCCAGGCTGGAGAAACAGGTCGTGGAGCACGCGGGAAGGCTCACCCACAGCTGCCAACCCCATCCCATCCCTCTCTGTGCCTCCGGCTGGGAGCAGCTGGACACCCAGTGTGGGGGCACGGCTCACACCTTGGCACAGCACACACACGGCCCGGCCACCTGCCTCGCACCTCCCTGTTCCGCCACCTTCCCGGCGGTGGCCCTGGGATGCCAGGGCTCAGCTCGTTGTAATTCTGCGCAGTGACCAGTGCCTGTCTGCAGCCAGACACCAGCTCTGCGGGGGCTGATTCATCACAGCAGTCCGATCAATAAAACATGGGCTCAACCGGTGGACGCCTCCCCTCCCAGGGGCTGTGCTGCAATTACTTGTTTCTTAATCGGGGTGAAGGAAGGCTTCGCTGTTGTGTTTATGGCCCTGTGGCACAACACCTACAGGGTGCGGGTGCCGGGGGTGCCAGGGAGGCTGACTTTTTTCATATGGGTGGGAAATGAACTTGCATGTGTGTGCGCGCATGCACGGGGGTCTGTTGGAGGAGGCAGGGAGCAGCGCTCTGCCGCAGCAACAAATAATGCAGCCTCGCTCCAGGAATATTAAGTGCTAACACTCCTGACATCTTCTCATTCATCCTCTCATTTATGGGCTCCCTTTTCTGGATGGCTTTAAAGGCAGCGATGCTGTTTTAAATTCACCCTGCAATACCAAGCCTTGGCAGCCTTTTCTTTGCAATGGGGCAGGCTGGTGTACGTGGCTATGGTTTTGTAAATGCATGCTCATCACAGAATCATGTATATGTACACATGCACGTACGTTACACATGTATGCATAGGTACATGCATATGTATGCATAGGTACATGTTTATGTATATGCAGCGTTCTACGCAGAAGGGGTGCAGGAAGATGCTGTGGACCTGGAGGTAAGTCTGTATGTTGGGACTGATCCTGCCACAGAAGAAAGAAGACATGCTTCCCACCAAGAAGAGCTATTTCTAATGACAGGGAGAGCCAAAAAACCCAAAAGGAGAGTCTGTTCAGGAGAGCCCCATAGTGCAATTACTCCCTCTCACAACCTGCAGTTTACCAGGTGAAGAGCCTCTCTGCTGAGTGAAGCACAGGTGCCACAAGCTTGCTCAGCAGCACAGTCACTACTAAATCTAGCTGGTGACTATAAGGCAGCAAATCTAAGAAGAGTGTCCTCAGAGCCCCTGAAATCCTGTAGCACTTTCATTTGTAAGATTTCTTCCTAATGTAGCTCATTGCTTACTAGATCAGCTGTTTGTGACCCAGTTCTATTCTTTCATTATTAAGTAAGTATGTGTTGAATTGTGTGGAAAATTTATATTCCATCTATGGCTTTTTTTCGGTTAGTCCCTCGTGTTGTGTGGCTTGTCACATAAATGCTACAACACTGTTTTTTCACTCCTTGTTTGGGTGACAGGAACTTGTTTCCCCCTCTGAGCTCGGGAACGAGTTGAAGTTCAGCTACTACACTTACCCGACCTATGTTTCAGAGAAAGCATCTTTCATGATCAGATAATTGGGTGTAGGCTGTTTGGGACCATTTGCATCCCATATTGGCAGTGAAGAAGTCCCAAAACATGACTTCTCTGGCCCAGCAAAATAACCAAGAAGACAACAGGCAGGGTGTATTGCCCACAAGTTTTCAGCCATCGCATTTTTACTAATAGGCTAAAATACTGTTTGTCTAATGCATACATGGACATGTATATATCACATACATAGGTGGGAATCCTCCTCCTCCTTGCCACTTTTCTAGGGTGCATATGCAATCAGAGCAAAGGCATACGTTGCTGTGGTGGCACCCAATACACACCTAGCACAGCAGGGGCAGGGGTATGTTTGGCCTTGGCTGGGGTACTGCTGCCTTAAATAATGTGGAAGTGCGTGGATTGGGGGTTGTGTGCTTGGTGGGGGGTGGGGGATAGATGTATGGTATGGTATGGTATGGTATGGTATGGTAAGAGATAAGCTTTTGCAATACCTAAGCATAAGGGAGGACACACAAAGCATGGTGTGATGAAGGACTTGGGAGAGGGTCACATCAGCTTCTGCTCTGCTTGAACTTGTATGCAGAAGCTTGAGGATATCTGACGAGGCACAACTCCCATCTCCACAGCTGAAAAACGGGGTGAACTATAGGTCCTCCCGTCTCCCTGATAAGCACCCTGCATGTGTCAGTGAGGCAGAAGCCTCCCCACACGTGATCCTGATCATCTTCCGCACGCCACCACACGCTAATGCCACCACTTGTCTGCACCAACAGCCCACACGCAGCCGTGTGGGTGCCGGGCAGCGTGTTCCGGTGACTGGGGGGCCTGGCACCCAGCGTGGCTCAAAGTCGCTGCAGCCCCTGCACGTAACCCCAGGTGCTATGTGTAACCTCGGTGTCTGCCAGCAGAGCTAGTGAGTACATGCCACGTACGCCACATTTACTGGCGTACCTGTTGTAAAAATGGGGGAAGGTTATAGTTTAATTGCAAAATCTTGAAAATTTTCGGAATATATTCTCAAAGGTTTTGTGGGGTACTAATTGCTCAAATAATAATAATAAAAAAAAAAGAGTGGAAATCTGAGAAAAAAAATAAATATTAATCTCTGAGTAGATTTTGTGCAGAAAGCACTGTTTTCAACTCATATATTCAGTCTTCTTGCCCAGCCACGCCTGGGTACAGCCACACTGCACCCTGCTCCGCTGTGACAGCCCACGAGTGCACATACGGCTTCTGCGGGTGCCTGTGTGCGCCCCCACCGTGGGAGCCGCGGCCCCGCAGACCCCCGCAGACCCATGCGTGAATGCCCGGGGGAGGGGGGAGTAGGGCACGTGCCTGTCGCGTCCGTGCAGCCCACCACCCGCCCGCTCTCCAAGGCGCCCACGCCGGCCGCCGCTACACCCACCCAGCCGCGCAGGTGCAAAGTACGCGCAGGCGTGGGGGTGCTCGCCCCCCGCCGTGCACCCGCACGGGCAGGCACGCACCTGCCACAACACAGGCAACCGCCCCTGCACCCCCGCGCTACAGCCAGCCCCCCGCGGCGCGCAGCCCCCCGCGGCGCGCAGCCCCCCGCCGCACACAGCCTTGCGGGCTGCCGGGTCTGTCCGTCCCCCCGCCCCGGGACCTCCCGCCCCCCGCAGCCCCCACCCCAGGTCCCCCAGCCCCGCCTCCCGCAGCCACCGCCGCAGCGGGCGAGGCCGCGGTCTCCACCGCCCCCTGGCGGCCGCTGCCGCCCCCGGAGCCGCCTCCGGTTCAGCACGGCGGGGAGGGGCCGCAGCGAGAGCCCCCCGCAAACCCCGCTGCGACCCCGCCGCGCTCCCCCCCCCCCCGCCGTACCGCTGCGCAGCGCAAAGCCCGCTGCGGGGGCGCGGAAAGCCAAGCTGCGACCCCCGCAGCGGGCACGGGGGGGCTCTGGCCAAGGGGTGCCGCTGGCTCTGCAGCCTCCCGCTTCCCTACCCTTGAGCCTGCGCTCTGCGAATTCGCTGTGCAAACTGATCTCCCGGGCTAATCATTCCCCTGCAATTTGGCAGCGTCGCGAAGTTCATGACCGTGCAGCAGCTTTGAAGGGGGTTCTCTTCCACCGCAGCCAGGGAAGGAAATTGGGTTTCTGATGACGGTGAGTTAATACGACTATTTGGCAGCATTTCACAAATAAACACTTCACGGACCCCAGACCCCAAACGGCTGACCCAGTCAGATCACATTAATCAAATCAAGAAGGAGCAGGCTGAAAATTGGCAAGGACAAACCAATTGCACTTCTCTTCCTTGCTCCAAATAGTGAGGCATTTGGACACCCAGTGCTGCAGGTGGACCCCTGCCATGCTGCCTAACCGTGCTGCAACAGCCCCACAGGACACTGCACCCCGTCTTTCCAAGGGTTTCTTCGTGCCACACATTCAGCCTGTGTGATCCATATTGGTGTCACGGCACGAGGTAGACTTGGCTGAGATTTAGAGCTGTAGCTCTCCCAGAGCTGAAGGGAATCATGCACAGCCCCCATGCCATCCCACCCCATCCCACCCCACCCCACCCCACCCCATCCCATCCCATCCCATCCCATCCCATCCCTCTCCCCAAGGCAGGGTAACCCTAGCTGTGTCCTTAAATTTAACCATGGGGAAACCAGAGCCTTGCCAACATGACATCACTGCTCCTGCCCACCTGCGGTAATGGCCCCTTGCACAGGCTTTGCACAGAAGAGGCACCAGGAGTCTTTTTCTGACACTTCCAGCAGAACACCTCCATACTTTTGACTGGGGATGTGGAAGGGGTGGCAAGGCCGTTGAGCATGGGGTTTCAGTGATTGCACCTGGTGCAAAAGGCCAACACTTCCATGCAGGGTGAAGTGGAAGGCTCGTTGCACGCTCTCATGTGCAGTGCACTGCTCAGGCGGTGCTGCAAGAGCTCCACCAGCCTCATGCACAAGAGCCAGTGGCACCCACTACTGCTAAGGTTGCCCGACCTTTCCATTATAAGGCCCTGTCTGCATAGCACTTTACAAGCATCAACAGGGCAGGTGGAACGATCCCACGCTGGGTGTTTGCCTTCGGCTGATTTTATAGTTTTTACGTGGAATACCAGCAGCCGAAATACTTCTGCTGTGCCTGACAGCAAGGCTTGAGGAAGGAAAGAATTTTTATTTTAATCACGAATAACCCACCAGGAAGCCAGTGACTGTCCCTCAGAACATTTCTCTGCTCTGAAGCTTTGGCTCAGAGCCTTGCAACAGTCCAGAGATTTAGTCTTGCGAAAAAAAGAGGTAAACAGCTACACAAAACTATCTGCCTTCAACACCCTTGGGAAGAATGTCCCTGCAGACTTCACACATCTTGAATGAATTTCTTGGGACCACCTCAGCTTATCAGTGCTTTGACCTCTCACTGGTTTTAGCTTCCCCCCCATACAACTGGCACAGCTGGGCTTGCTACACTTGCTTCTCCCTGGAGGGCTGCAAGCTAGGCTAGCCCAGGTTTCATCACAGAGGTCATGGGGATGTGTGCTACTTTGCATGTTATAGCTGTAATGCTTTTTCTCCCATGTGTGTGTGTGTGATGGCTTATGAACTGCTCCTGCTCCTGTGAAGAGTGTAGGAAAAGCCATGGCAAGAAGAGTGTTGGGGCTTGGGTGAGATGGTAGAGGGAGAGGGGAAAAGCACAGGGTACTGCTTGCGTTCATAGCAAACTGCAGCCAGATTGCAAACCAAGAGCTTCTCTCTTCCTCAAAAAACAGCCTGGCTCCAAGAGGCGCATACTACAACAAAAAAGCAGCTCTACTGGGTCAGTCCAAGGGTCCTGTCTATCCTTCAGTCCTGTCCCCTGCAGGTGCTGGATGGGAGCCAGCTGGGAGCACGTGGCCAGCACAGCATCATGTTGGCCTGCCTCAGGTGCTACGGAGTCATCCTGAACCAGCAGAACCTGCACTCCTTGGCAGATTCATTTTATCTTCCATGAACTTGTCCGGTCGCTTCTGGACTGCCTGGAAGCCTTCCATATCCACAACCTCCCTCAACTTTTAAGGACCACAGTGGCAGTCAGCTGCCAGCAGTGATATTATGGCCACACATCAAATTCTGGCGTTACGTTCTCCTGTGACATTAGGACCTTGGCATTAACAGAAAGCCTGGCACGCTGCCCGTTACTAATTGCTACCTGAACTGGCTAGATTAAAACTGTCTCAGTCACTCCTTGCTCTGCAGTCTCCTCTGCTGCCTACAGAAAGGCTAAGGAAATTTGCTCACTGTGGGAAGAATTAGCTGGTCTCCCTAGGAAAAAGAAAGCTGAGCTTTTTGTCAAGGCAACTGTTAAGAAAGCAGCTCCCCAGTGTCAAGCCGTTGGTGGCTATGGGATGCTCAAGTCCTGAATTGCAGAGCTGCAGGTCTTCCCACCAAATCTGGGGCACAGCTGTTACTGAGCCCTTGGGGGATGCTACCCAGGCGGCTGAAGGGAGCACAGTTTAGCAAAGAGAGGACTTGGTATGATGCCCCCAAAGGCCTAAGCAGCTGAGACGTCAGTGGTGTATCCTCTACGGCACAGGCTCATCCTCCAGAGATGAGGCCAGCTGCAGAAATCACCGAGAAGGGAGAAGACTTGTGAGATCTGACCTTTGCGGGATGAATAAAAGGGCCCTTTTTCTCCCTGCCTTCAAGCCTTGAATTTATAGTGCTACAAGGCGCTGCAACACGGCAGCAGTGGCTGAGGGCAGGAGGCTGCTTGGTAGCCCTGCACGTCCCTGCCTTGTGGCTGTTGTTGGCCCCTCAAAGCCTATAGTGCCCATTTGGGACTGGGGGCTGCGTGAGGGCGTGATACACACAGGAGGAAGGTTTTATCAGGTCAGAGGCATAGGAAAAGGCCGCTGTGATGAGGGATACAAGAAGGGGGTAACATGGACTGAGGCGGTATGATGAGCCTTACACTCGTACCAGTGCAGGGCTGCAGCGTGGGGAGTGATACTGGGGAAGGTCTTAAATTGCAATGGCAATACGGGCATGCTTGGCTGGGACGCTGGAGAGGGCGTGAGGAGATGTCAGCCAGGGTGAGGCTGGGGAGATGCGGGCGCTGATGTGAGCGTGCGGGCTGGGCAGGCAACAAGGACAGGCCCTGGGAGAAGGGACGGAGAGGGCATGAAACCCAGATGCGGCACAGGGAGGCAGAGGAGGTGGGTGAGAGGCAGGTACAGGGGAATGACGTGTTAGGGGAAGAGGGAGTTAGTACCAGGAGCATAAAGGCCAGGTGGCAGCACCAGCCCGGGTCAGACCTGCAGCAGAAGTAGGGATTCCTACAGAGCTCTGCGGGCTGGATGCGGTGCTGAGTGAGGCCCCAGCGCCCACAGACAGCTCTGAGGGAGGCCATGAGCCGTACGGACGGGGTGGCCCGGCAGCGGGCCCGGGGGGTTGCTGCGGAGCCCTCCTGACCTCGCCGGGCCACTGGCCGGCGGCAGAGCCGCGGGGCCGGGCCGGGGCAGCCGCAGCTGCCGCCGCAGCGCCTCTTCGCCGCCAGGTGGCAGCCGCAGGCCGGGAAGGAGCGGCACGGCGCCGGGCGCGGGCCGCGGGGCAGCGGGGCAGCGGGCGGGCCTGGGCGCTGGGGCTGGCCCCGGTGGGTGCCAGGGCCGGGGCAGCGGCCACGCACCCCTGTGGGACACCCCGCGGGATCTCGCCAAAGAGAGGGTGGGAGCCCCGCGTGCTCCCCGGCGCCGCTGCCCGAGGCAGCCCAATATGGCCACGGTTATGTGCCGCGGGAACCTGATCGCCACCTGTCTGCTGTCCCTCCTCAGCCCCCATCCCCCCTCAGCCCCCATCCCTCCTCAGCCCCCATCCCTCCTCAGCCCCCATCCCCCCTCAGCCCCCATCCCCCCTCAGCCCCCATCCCCCCTCAGCCCCCCATCCCTCTTCAGCCCCCCACCCCCCTCAGCTACCCCATCCCTCCTCAGCCCCCTTCTCTCATCTAGCACATCCCTCCTCAGCCCCCACATCTCTCCTCAGCCCCCGCACAGCAGTATCCTTGATAAA
Organism: Falco naumanni; assembly: GCF_017639655.2. Taxonomy (NCBI): domain Eukaryota; kingdom Metazoa; phylum Chordata; class Aves; order Falconiformes; family Falconidae; genus Falco; species Falco naumanni. The sequence continues at coordinate 5,720,717 of NC_054058.1, read as the reverse complement.
ATTGCTTGAGGGGGGCAGATCTGACCTACTTGGTCATCCCCATGAAAAGCAAGGATCTACACACTATGGCAGCAAGAGGCGGTTGCAGGGAGTGGTGGTAAAGTTTCTAACCCATTCTGCTCCCTCCACACAGACACTGCCTCCTTCTGCCACCTCAGTCCCTCCAGCTCCCTTTGCTAACACCGACAGCATCCCTGGAGGGGTCCTTAAGAGAGGGGGGCAGAGGCTGTGCTATGACATGTAACCCTTGCCAAACAGGCAAACGAGGCCAGACTTGTTACACGAAGCCACAAGTCTGCTTGGTTGCACAGAGGTGTGCCTCCGAGTATTGTAAGCAGCATGATCGCCACCAGCAGAAATTGAACCTGGTGACTTTCAAGTTTCCCAACGTGGATTTTAAAAAGGGTCGTCTGAGATGCGAGCAGAAAGCAGATACATTCTCAGTCCATACCCGGAGGGAAAAAAATCACCCACCCACTACAGGTTTCACACCCAGATTTGCCACCTAGATTATTCTGCTGGGTCCTGTGTCCCATCATCTGAGTGAACCGAAGTGGGAGACAGGAAAAGAGACAGTGGGTGCCAGTCTTTCTCTTATTTACATTAACAAGACTCCAGGGCTTGACTATCTTCGGTGCTGACAGAGGAGAGCCCACAGAGAATTACGAAGGACATCAGAGAGCTACAGGCTCCTCATTTGCTTTGGGGAATCTGCCCTTGGGATCCCATGAAAGAACACAAGGTAAAACCTGGTATAAGAGGATAACCAGCCCCCGTGAGTTGCTAAATGGAAGTGAGGCCAGGAGGAGGCATGGGACAGGCCAGGAGGACTTGTCTGTGATGGAAAGGAAGGAGTGATGGTAAACCAAGGAGAGCTGGCCTGCTGTTCTTCCAAGTGTTCTCCACCCTGAGCAGCTCTGGGCTCCATGCTGTTGAGAGGCCAACTCTACTTACAGTGAAGGCTGGAGTCCTGCAGCCTGAGCAAAGAGGAGGACCAAAAATTAAGGAGCAATGAAAATAAAACTCTAAAGGAGAAGGTGCAAGGGAAAGGGGATGTGCATCGTACAGGTCTCCGTCATCTCACTCCCTGGGGCCTGGAGAGGCCTTAGGTTTTACACTTGCCAGCTCCTCTGTAGGAAGTAATTTTTCTAGTCTGTTGACTCTCTTGCCAGGGCTTCAGAAGATGAAATCTTTATTATCATGAAGGCTTAAAAGGGAGGAATACTGTTAATTCCATTTTCAAGGTCATACTTTGAAAGTTATTAATTTCTTTCTTCCAGGGCTTTGCACTCTACTCTGAGGCTTTAGGGATTACCAGCTCCTACTTACTAGGGTTCATTTGGGGCTTTTTTTGTTACCACTTTCCTGTTCCCCCTCCCCTTTGAGAAGAAGACATGAGTTTTCGCTCCCTGTTCTTAATGTTGAAACTGTTTTGTTCATTACCTGCTTGTACCCCATTCTCACTACCAGTTTTGCTCCTGTAATTAAAACTTAACCGGTACTGCAGTGGCAATAGGCTGGCTTTTCTCGAGGTGTAAGTACCACTGTGTAAACTAGGGAGGATGCCCTCCAGCAACTCTCCAACAAGATTAAGGAAATGTCTCTGGTGTCTATCAATCTTAGCACACAGTTTAATGTATTTCAGATTTTACTCATGCTTTTTTAGCACTGAACAGTTCTTCTCCATGTTTTGGAGCTCATTCATGGTGTACTAAGTACTCATCTATCATACCTCATGTCTTAGTGAAGATTCATTCTCTAATGCAGCTCACCCATCCTTCCCTAAGGCCTAAAAAATATCCCTGAAATTGTATTTCTCAGTGTCTTGCTGAGAAGGTCGTGGTGCTAAAGAGCTGGCAGCTTACACAATTTATCCTGGATCTGGTTTCCAGTACTCCTAGTTTAGAACTGAACTCTTATCCTGACCAGTGAGGCTGGCAGTGGCTAGAAGACCACCTACGTTTCAAAGTTACATTGATCTTCCATCACCAGATCTGTCCTGTAGGTATCAAAAAGTTCCAAGGTTTTTCTCACAGCTGAAAACCAGCTCTCCCACCCTTTCCATTCCCCTAGCAGCTGGAGATTTGTTTTTTTTAAAAACACTTGGCCAACTACGGATACAAAATCAGTTATAACAGATTTGTCTTCAAACCATTGAAGACACCCATCCTACAAGCAAAACATTAACAAAACACAAAGCACAGACTCTTTCAGGGGCCATCACAGTGAAGATCTGAGCTTTTTCTGCTTTTTACTTTCCTGGGATACAGCAGTCCCTGCCCTGCTCACCTCTCAAGCACGTGTATGGCACAGCAGACCAAAGGTGATGTCTGTCTAGTGTCTCAGTAGGCCACAAACAGCATAGCCCTCCTCACCCAGAGCACACACAACCCTAGGAAGCAGGTTTGCTAATTGGAGGCTCTGGAACCTCTTGAGAAATTAATATTTTCATCAGCTTTATGTCTGTTTACCCACTTCATCCCTGCTATGGTTTCCCAGAAGCTTTGCTGGGTATTTGGCACAGGAAAGATTTCAGTGGCTGTGGACAGAAATGAAGAGGGAGTGGGCACACCAAGGGGAAGGAGAGCAGGAGAACTAAACCGGGGTGGAGAGTGACCACCATGCTTGAGGTTACTCTTGGTACTGAAATCCAGTCATGCCACAGCTTCTGCCCTTCCTAATCCCTCTCCTATAGTACCTGCAGCATAGTGTCTGCCCAACCTGTCCTTGGGGTCTTCTTAGGGCCACCACTTCCCTCTGGGGACTCCCTTCCAGTGAGCTTAGCAGGGACCAAGCCTTGGTCCCATCCTTCCTTGCCCAGGAGTGGAACAATCTAGAAGGAGGTTTTAGCTAGCCTTCATCAAAGGCTGCTTCTGAATGACAAGAAGTACAGGGCCTATCACGGGAACACTATAAACAAGCCTGTGCGCGTCTCTGAGTGTTTCTGAGAATCAGAGATGTCACGAGAGTCACGCTGGCCCCATGGACTGGTGTGTCTCTCTGAAGCGTGTGGTCTAAGTACTACTTTGTGTCACCTGTAGTTCTCATCAAAGTACAGATGCGTGTCTGTGTATGCAATTCCAGAGTGGGATTCCTGGTCACCTCAGTGCCCTAACAGTGCAGGCATGGCTTTAATGCCTGGTCCGGGCATGGGAAAAGCCAGAGATGAAAGCCATAGTGCCTTCTCAGAGCCTGTTCCCAGACCAGTAATCGAAAAGGGAAAGTTAATACAGCTTGAACAGTTTACAGGCTGAGCTGGCCTTCAGCTGAGTGAGTTGGGGCAATGGAAAAGATGCCTGCAGCTGCTCCGGTTCCTCCTTTAGATGTTCTAGGGTGCCTGAAAACTGCTCAGTGACTGTGGGATGTGCCTCTGAGCACAGGGTGAGCGCATACAGTGCATGAGGTGACCTGGCTCAGGAGCATACTTGTCAATCAGTGTGCATGTGTATCTGTAACATCGACTGTAGAGGCTGCCTGATGGGACCTCATTGAAGCTATGCTGGTTATAGCGCATCCTTCTCCACGGCCTGACCCCTTGCTTCTGTCCATGCATCCATTCCCCAGATTGCAGAGGGAAATGCAGGTGACGGTATGGAAGGGCCAAGCACATTTCTCCTTTGCTCACCTTCTCCCTAGGCCTCTACCTTTTGCAGGGGAGCTCTTCTGACAGACCTGCTCACCCCCAGGAGGGAAGGCCTGTCAGTGGCGCTCTGCTTTTCCTGCAAGCCTGATTTCTGTAGAATGGCTGATTTCCCCTCTGGGCACCCCCTCCCTCCCAAATCCCACACCTCCCTTCTCCCAGTTGTTTTTGTTTTTAGAGAGAGCGCTTAGACAGCTGTATTAATCATGCAAGCCCAGCCATGTGTAATGTGCTTTATCAACAGCAGAGCAGACACTGAATGGCAACCAGTTCACAAGCGGGCCCGGTGCAGTGCCTGAGCTGGGAAGATAAACCTGCTGCTTCCCAAACCGACTTACCGTCATAGGTTAGTGAATGGAGAGACTGTTCACTTGGGACAATAACCAGAGGGGAGGCCAAGTTGTTAGCAAATTGTTGAGTGGTTTACACTGGAAATGGAAGGGGAAGGAGGAGGACGAAGGTGGAAATTACCCTTTGGTCATTTTCTCTTGAGGGCTGGAGGAATTTTTGTGTGTGCATAAGAATTAAATCAACACAACACTGGCTGTTCCTCATCCTCCTCCTTGCTGCCCTCCGCACTTCGGTCTGAGTCAGCCTGGCTGGCAGCTCAATACAGAATGTAAGGAGAGCACGAGGGAGAGAGCAAGGATTTAGCTACACCTGCTGTGCAGTGGGTATGAGTTGCCTTCATGATCTCTAAGGAGAAAGGTTCAGTTGATGGCTTCAGAAACTCATCTAACATACAGATGGTATCAGGCTACGAGTGTCCTCTGGGCTGGGGATATCTGGCTCAGGAGGGTTATAGCCTGCCCGAACCCTGCTCTGCAGGGTGATCTGTCCATGCTACAACAATGACATCATCAGTGTCCCTACTGGACAACTGATTTTCCATGGCAGTTGCTTTTCCATGGGTTTGTTTCTAATCTCTGCCATGCGGTTGTGTATTTTCCCCCAAACTCCACTCTCCCACCTGACTGCTGCACTCTAACCTCTGTTTTGCAGGGCTGTTCTGCATGTATGTAAAGCCACACCTGTGGCTAAATAGACCTTGAAATGCCTTCCCTACCCCAGTGCAAGGGCTCAGCTCAGAGGAATGTCTTTCTGGGACTTCCAGTGTCAGTTCCTACCCCCTGCTGCTGCTCTTCCTCACTTGCTGGATTCTCCACAGCATTGCTACTGGAGAGGGTTATGCAAATATATGCAAGCCAGGGCTCATTTTGGAATAAATCAATCTAAATTAAAATTAATGAACATAAAGTACAGAAACAGATCAAGCAATAAAGCTATTTCTCTCTCTTTCCCCCTGTGTCTCTCTTCAAGAAAGCTGGTTTCTTTTCTTTACACTTTTTTGAGAGAAGAAGCTGACTGGTTTTCCATTTTTTTTTTAAACAGTCTCAGCAAACAGAAACTGTCTGTTGCTATTCAGAAAAAAAACCCACAAAGCAATGTTAGTAGCTGTAGTAACAAATAATTCTTGGCATTTCTCTTTTCCCTAAGATGCTGTTTCCAGCTGCATCTCTGCTACCCCTTTTGGAAGACACTATCATCACCTCTGACTTGTACTTTATTCACTTTAAACAACATGGTCAAAATAAGATACAATGCCATCTTTTGCCTGGTACCTATGAAATAGCAAGAAACAATTAATATGACATTGGCCTTCTGCCTTCATGCTGTTTTGTCCTTCTTGTTCCCTTGGCCTGAAACCCCCACAGGCTTGGCACCCAACGCAGTCCCAGCCTTCAGTGCCTGCAGAGCTGGCAGGGATGGACATGACCCTGAGCAGTAAGAGAAGCTTGCCTGCCCGAGCATCCATCCTGCAGAGCCACCCCCTTCTGCACTCACCAAATGGGGAATCAGCTCTTTGGAAAGTCTGGCTGGATACCACCAGTGGGAAGCAAGGAGAACTGTGAGCTGTGCTTCCCACCCAGGGTCATGGGTGTTATCAGGTACCAATGCCCGGGGCTCAGCCAGCTTTCGAGGAAAAGAGGCGTGCTCCAAGTGCTCAGGCAAAGACCACTGCAGAGCGGTGAGTACAGCTGAACTACAGCCCCTGAACGCCTGAGGATTTACGGAAATACCAGACTTGCACATGACTCCAAACATGCCCTCCTGTGCTTGGTTCGTATGGCCATTATTTTTCTATGTCAGAATTACAATAGGCCAAGATTGGTTATTTTGCCCTCTTTATGTTTCTTTATGAAACTTTACAGTTTCCCCAGCTCTGCCAACTAGTTTGTTTCCAATGTTGCGAAGGTTTGGGTTTTCACTGACTGACTCTTGGCACCCGGCTGATAAAGCACCCTCTGGCCTCAGTGAAGACGACTCCAGAGATGGATGGGCTTTTTAGCTGGCCACACCATACTGGGAGGGCTGGTTTCTGTGGACTGTTCCCACACCACTACCTAGTCAGCAAACCCTCGTAACGTGTTAACCCTTTACAGTCTGTACTCTCTGGTATATTCCCCTATGCTTCTCTCCTTAGCTTTGAAATATTCAGATGTTCATCCTTCTGCCAAAGCAGACCCCACTGACATGAGAGCTGCCTACTCAGCAGAACTGACAGGGCCTTACACTAGGGAGAGCAGAAGGGGAGCAGAGATGGGTGGAGGTGACCACTGCGACAGATGAGCTCTCTTCACCACAGCTAGGCCCTCCAAAGGGAAGGATGAGGACTGAGCGGGTATTAGAAAAAAAAGATGCTCTCTGTTTCCCACTCTGGTCATCGGACCCAAATGAACATCTCTTTTCTCCCTTCCCCCGGCTCCCACCCACCTGATGAAGGCATTAGTGACAGTACAGGCTACACAGGCTACAGCTAAATGGAGACTAGCTACGATCTACAGTCATACAGGGTCATTCTCCGATCAGTGCACGTTTTGGCAGAAAGACAGGACTGCTCATTCTCCTCTTCCCTTCCCCTCCACTAATTACTAACACACTATTGCTGTAATCTTTTGTCACCCTATTAATGGCCATAACTTCATCTGATCAGGCCCCAAAGACTGGCACGCTTGATGCCCCATGGGCAGTTCTGGATGTGCTGCTTTCTGGGGAACACAGCACCCCCCTCACAGAGCTCCCTGGGCATTCAAGCTAACCACACTGAGAAAGGCCCTGGTTAGTCTGTGCTAAGCCTTCGTGAGAAAACTCCTGTAAGGCAGACTCACAGGTTTTAAAGCCCATCAGTATGGCAAAGCCATTCTGATGTGGACACTAGGTGCTAATCCCAGGGGAAAGGAGTCCGTGTTCACAGGGCTGAGGACAAGAGACAATGGAGGACAGAGATGGAGCTAGTGCCATAATTATGACAGACCCCTTTGAGGCTCAGCAGTGACCCCATTTGTCCTGTCATTGGCAGGTATGGTGTGGAATGTGCAAATTCTCCTTTTCCAGAGGAAAAACCCTTTTGAAAAGCCACCTTTTGCAGTAAGACCCCCTTTGTGACAGCCAGGTCTTGTGTCATCCCATTATAACATGATGTTACAATGCAGACAGGAAGATGTGATGATGTGTCATCCTAGAAGACATTTTGGGGCATTTTGAGTGCCCGGCTGCAAAGTCAGGAGGGATGGAAAATTTACCAAGGACAATGGAGTTGAGAGCTGAATCAGCTGCGCTCCACCAGCCTTTTAGGAAACTGCCTCATCAAGTTCAAGTCCCATGTGTTTAGTTGAATAGGCTGCTTCTGAATCTCTAGCCTGCTTGAAAGATGTTTCCACAGCAGCCAGCTAATGATAGCAATGCATGACTACAGTACTCTTCATCTCAAAACACCTTCCTTTTAAATTAATGCTCAAAACCCCACAGGGCAGGGCAGAGTTACCAAGGCTTAAGAGAAATGGAAATTGAGGGAGGAGGCTGTGATTCTGGTCATTGAGGAGAGACTTATTTGAGAACTGAGGACTGCATCTCAGAACATCAACTCATAGGGAGAAAAAGGACTAGCAAGAAAATTTTATACCTAAGGTTTCTTTGAAGGTGAACAGCAAAGTAAAAGCAAATGTTGAGCTAAGTGCCAATATCTGTGTTGAACGCCCACATTGGAGAAGCCGGTAAGCGCTTTCAGAAAACAAATGAGGTCCAGCGTATTTAAACTCTACATTCCCCCTCTGCAAAATCCTCTTTGCATGTCCTGGGTCACTGGAGATATCCCAGCATTTGGCACCACAGATTCCTGGAGATGCCTCACAGAAGTGATGTCACACCAGGATGTCATTCAAGATCCTCTCAGGAGACTGGGGAGTCATAAAAGGAAAAAAAAAAAACAACTTCAAAGACAGAGGGGGAAGTGTTTCAAAGGATTGACTAAAGCTGTGCAGGATGGCCTTGGCAGCTTGATTAGGAGAGGTGTTTGGTATGGAAATCCTGGCCTTGCTCACTTGCAGTTTTTGCTTTATCATTTAGCTTAATGGACTACTAATTCAAAACCAGCTGTAAACAGGGCTGGCTATGAAAAAAATTACCACTGCCTGCCTGTGGAATTTAAGGATATATAATAAAAATAATCATAAAAAGAAAGAGCCTTGGGTTTTCCATCAGACAAAAATATTTGTCATTGAAAATTCTGCTTAAAAGAAGAACACGCAAAATTGGAAAACTCCTCAAAACCTTACATCCCGAACATCCTCAGCAACTTTAATTTCACATCCATGCACAAGTTTCATTTGCAATACATACGATAATGGTGTTTAATTGGATTTATTTTTCCACACTAGGTTCCCAATGGCCTACTTTACTCCTTTTCTCAGCTCCTTGAATGTTATTTACAAATCACTCTCTGGGATTTAATTTTAATGGTAGCTTGATTTCTCCCTCCACCCCTCCTCTTTTTGTAGGTACTTTTCTTTAATTGTATTTGTGGATTTGCCTTTTAAATAGGCAATTGTGACTACATCCTGAGCCTGAGTAAGTTGCCAAGAGCAGAGCTTGATTTGAAAATGGTAGAGTAGTTAAATGGGGCTGGTGTAACACCCAGCATTTATTGTTCTCTTCATGAGAGTACCTGCAGGTGCTTTACTTGGGCAGGTGCTCTTTTGCAAAACACCACGGGTTCCTAATAACACTCTACCCCAAAGCTCTGTACAGACATTAACTATTCAGGCCTCCGAACATCCTATGAGTTGAACACATCTTCATCACATGGCAGTAAAACAAAGATACTAAGGAGCTCTAGGCCAAGATTTTTTAAGTGAATACGGGGACTGCCTGCCTTATTATTATTTTGTTTCAAACACTGCTTTCAAATGCTGTAGCCTGCTTTCTGGAAGTGCCCAGTCTGCACTTTTTCAGAATCTTGAGGTTGCATCCAAGCCCCCGAATCTCATGTGGATGTTGGACCTGTGCTGCCTGGACCTGAGGCATGCTTGGGCAGCACGGAGACAGGAAAAATACCCGGACACTGTTCTGCCTTCATACCTTCTTCCCTTGGAATAAAGCAGACGGTAACACCTCACTACACACCTCTTTTCATGTTCTCTGCCTCAAATGCGGCACTATGTGACTGGCAGACTGGGGGTGTGTGACAAGAGGAATGAGAAAACAAAGTGTTTCACCATGAATACTTTGCACAACTAGAGTGGAAAAGCCTCCTGGCAGCAATTTAATTTTTAGCTTCTCACTTGTCCCTTCCACTGTCTCAGCAAATTTTTTGGTCTGCTTATGCTTTTGATCCAAATCCGAACATGTGGGCAAAGACAGCTTAGGATGGCAGTACGCATGAGGTGTAGGTCTGCAGGCATATTGAACCTCACTGAAGACTGTCCAGACCTAGGCGAGGACACAATGTCATGGCTCAAAGCTCAGCTACAGGTTGTTGCTGTTTCATTGATTGTTTCATTGAAAAGGAAGGGAGGAAGTGGAAGGATGAGGGAGGTGAGCAGAAGAGACCAAATTACATGTAGATGAGAAGGGAAAGCCCTTGTTTTCCTGCATTTCTGAGCTGTTTTGCCCATCCTTAGCTCTGAGCATTTTTCAGGATGATGGAGAATGACCCAGCTAAAGAGCTACTTCAACATAAAACATATACTGACCTGGAAAAGGATTGGGGAGTGTGGGTAAAACTCGTTCTAAGGGGGGAAAAAAAACAATAAGCAACATGCAGGAGAAAAGGACAAGCCACTTTTCACACAAAGCAAGCAGCAGATACAAACCTGATGGAGTTGTCCATCCCCAAATTATATGAACTAGAGTAGGTTTCATCTACAGAGCATTTTGCTAGCCACACCTAATATATATCAACATCCCCTGGGACTGGGAGTCAGAGAGAAGTCATTTCAAAACCTAAACAAATAATATCCACACAGCAAGAGGGATTAAGCGCCTACAGTGAAGGTAATTGGAGTTGATGGGCCATATCTCCCCTCTGACTTTCAAGACCACTCATGTCATCACACTAGAGCTCCTCTTAGCTACACCTCTGGCTGGAAGCTAATCTTGGCAGAGAGGTGAGTTGTAGAAGTCCTCCATGGGTAGTTGCCGCACCCCCCAGAACCTTCTCCACAATGGATTTCTTGCCAGTGACATGTCCCCTGAGGATCTGTGCAGGGAAGCAGTCACCCTGGGGAATCCTTGAGACACTGTTTCTTTAGAGCTTTTGTATTCTGAGGTAGACAGAGTTTTTGCAGACTCATCAACATCTAGTTGTACATAGAACCTGCAGTTTTGTTTATAGGGTTTTTACACTGCATCTTCGTTATGCATCACACAAGGATCTTAAAAGGATTGCACAGACACTGGGGGAAACCAGTGTCAGAGACCTCAGCTGGAGGCTAACGGTGGTGTTATTTTGCAGTTTTACAGATTGTGCAGTTGATGCACAGAGCAAGGAAGCGATTTGCCCAAGGTCAAATGTTTAACTGTTGGCAGAGCCAGGTGCAGAACCAAGACTACAAACCCCCAGGCCTGAGAGTGATCACTGGGTCTCCTTTCGTTACCTTCAGAGTTGCTGGATTCCTTGTACTGACTGAGACAAGTTCCTATTCATGGACTGATCAGCAGGTCGATATTTAACTGTAGAGATATGCCACTGTGCAACAGTAGATAGGCCTGAGGCAATGAGCTCTCTCCTGGTTTACCTGTAAGGACAGTGCTAAGATCACTGCTGATGGACACAGAGCTTGGCAGGATGCATCAGCAGTCCACTATAATTCTTTGATCAACCCAGGCCCAGCTATTTGGAAGCCAACGCTCTTTATATAGCACCCTTAGCGCAAAGAGCAAGTTTCTGACTTGCTGGAGCCCACTGGGACATAGCAGGTCAGGCCCATCATCTGGTGACACTGGCAGGTCTCCTGCCCTCATGGTGGTAATGGAGCTGTTTGACTCCACAGCAGGCACAGGAGAGATTGTCTCTTGCCTAGAAAATACACAGCTAGCCTGGATCTCTGTGCTTATGTAGCAACAGGGGACTATTGTTCTGTGAAAGCAGGCTGTTGTGCTGACATGACTTCCTTGTTATTCAGTTTGGTTAAATAACTCAACTCCCCTTTACCTTCTTCCTGCACAGCAGGCTGCAGACTGCACAGCATAAGCAGTAAAAGGAAAGCGCTACGGCCTCATTATCATGCTGCTTTCTATTCAAGGACTCTGCCTCTGTTCCCCCTTGCCCGCTGCTGAGTGCTGCCTTTACTGCTCCATCCTGGCTCATTAGGAGTGTCTCAGCCTTGCCCCCTCTGGCTGTCACCCTAACCACTTTCCTCCTCTCCTGGGGCCTCCCCCACCCCCCATTATTGACAGCCCCTGGGAAAAGACAGGGTTTGCACTGAGAACCACGGAGAGAGATTTCAGCCACAGTCAGGCTCCAAACCCTAGCAGCAACCACCACAAGCATACGCTCAGGTGCAACAAAGCGTGGGCAGAGAGTTGGCAGAAGGGGTGTAAGCGTGTGCACACAGCTAGCACTTGTGGTGGGGCACTCACAAATAATGACAAGTTAGAGGCAAGTGCCAGCTCATCTTAGGAACGTGCCTCTTGCTGCGATCAAAACTGCTGGACTGTAACGATAACTCTACCTGAAGCCTCTCGAGGAGGCAGGGGCAGGATCCTGTCTGCTGCTGCTTCTAATTGGCACGGGCCTTGCCAGCTGCTGCCTCACCCCTGTGTTTTCTTACTCCCTGAAGGGTGTAGAGGATGCAAGCTGCAGAGGATGCAGCAGGGGACCTGCTGAGGTGGCAGTCTCCTATAATTGAGACAATTTCACCAGCTGGGCTGCATAAGGATGTGCAGCACTGCCCTGTTGTCTCCTGTTCTCTCCTCTGGGATGGGCTAGCTCTGCTGGAGGCAGAAGTCAACTGATGTGGATAAGCTTTGCTTTCTTTCCTCTGCCTTGCTAGAATGCACCAGGTGCTGAGCCTGCTTCTGTATGCCTGTAGGGATTTATGTGTGCTTGCTTATACATCACACAGGTGCATGCATATACGCTCATGTACACGTAAACCTATGTATCTGTATGCTTGTACAGCAGATTTGTATCTGGTATATATACACACATACGCTTCTGTATAGTGGGGGTTAAGATACAAATTGTGACTTTTACTCATAATGCTTTTCATAGCACTTTTAGCTGAGTGGAATGGAAAGAAAACGTGTCCCCCTCTCCTAATACACTTAGGGAAAAAAACCCTTTCCCACCAGTTGTGGCAACTCTTTTCACCACTGCTGCTCTGCGATGGCAGCCCTGGCTTGGCTTGGCCTCTCAGTCGGGTAATTCTGAGAGATCTGTGTTCCTTCCCTTTTCCTAGGTCTCACACTGTTTTGTGCTTGGGGATTACAAACCTTGTTGCTAGGCTTTGCAGAGCTGAATCAGCCTACTGCCTCCCTAATGCTGCAAAACACGGTCCTGCCTCCCAGCTCCTCATCTCCACAGATGTGTGACACAGCTTGCCCTCTTGCATGGGCTCTAGTGCTTGTTGAGCCCTTCCACAAACTAATTCACTTCAGTACAACAAAAGGGCTGGGGGGTGGGTGGAAAAACTCGGTTATTTTTCACCAGTGCAGCAGGTTAGACTGGCTCAGCGGGATGTCCACTGAGTACCAGAGTAAGGGAGAAAACAAAAGCATGCGGCAGGGTGAGCAAAAGGAGTGGGCAGGAAAGGACGGCAGCAAGTTATTAGATCAGTTGTATCATCAGACTGTTCCTGAGTACTATCTCTGCAAACATATTCCATATTGCTGCTGGAGACAGGTTCCTGGGTAAAAGAGACCTTTGGTAGGGCCATTTTTATGCTGTTGTAAACTCAGTCTCCAGGAGCAAGGGGTATAAACCTCTCCACCTGCAGCAATCCTGCTGCTACAGCCTTTAAGAAAGATCACTAGCTAGCTATTCATACAGCTCAAGGGAGCTGCTTTTGTATTTTAATGCATCTTCCATCTATGGCATTGACATCTAAAGCACTCAGTCCCTCCTAGAGTTTTTCACTGCTGGCTGAGGTTCCCTGGAATGGTAGCCACCCATTTTTCTCTGTTGCTAAACTGTTCTTTCACACCATTTTGCTAGCTCCCCTTCTGCCCTCCACCTCAGGCAAAACTGCCAGTACCTCATTATTAACTCGCTGGAGGTTTCTTCACTCCTGGCTGCCATTCTTTTTTGCGCTGCAATGGGACACTGAGAAACCAGCACTGCATCTGCCTCCCTAGTGGGATGTTGCCCTACAGTGAGCTCGTTCTGTATTTAAAAAAGAAATAAAATCTCTGACTCTAGGGATAAAAAACACTTCCAACTGTTTGAGTATGTGCTGTACCTTGCAAAAACTTGGCACTGCTTTATTTTTCTGCCTAGGTATGTGACTGAGTGTGCATTATCTTTCAGCTACTGCGTGATCACTACAGCATTCCCCCCCCCCCCCCCCCCCCCCCCCATCTGGGCTTGTAGTTTTTTCCAGCTGCTTGCTTTATCTTTATGAAGCTGGATTCCTTTCACTCATTTCCCCCTGATTTCTTAACCTTAGAAACACCAGCTGTAGACTGCCTGATTTTTTTTTTTTAATTTCTTTCTCTCTTCCACACTAACCAGGAGAACAGAGATTTCCTGAAATAGTATGAAGCAATTGTACACTGAAGAAATAGGGATTAACCAAGAAACAAAAATAAAAGTTATAAACATCCACTCAAGATCATCAAATCTCTCTCAGCTCCTGCACCTCCATTCTTCTGGCCCTTGTGAAGTTCTCTAGCACTGTCTAGCGTAAAGAGGCCTTGAATTTCTAAGCTAAAAATGATGAAGAAAATCCAGCAACTTGAAAGGAGGAAAGTTTTCCCCATACACATCAAAAGGACACTAAAATCGGACCCTCAATGTTCCAAGTCATCTTTAATAGTTGCCACATTTCCTCCTGGAATAGTTAATGGCAACTTTGAAAGATCTCCTTGGATCTCTTATGGGTTCTGCCACTCACTTTATGACCATGGGTAAACCACTTCTTCATTCTGTACCTTACTTTCCTGCTGCAAAACAGTGCTAATAACACTCGCCCATTTCTAAATAACTTGTGATATTAAAATACTAATTTCTAGCAAATCCTTTGAGATCCTTTGGGGTGAAGTTCTGAAGTTACGCAAAATGCTCTTCTAGCAAAACCAAACCCCCCAGCTAAAATCATGCGTGCATCCATACATTATTGAATTTCATCTTATATTTTGTTTCAGTGATGCAGTTCAGCTCATCTGTGTAACAGGAACCAACAGAGAGCACCAAATTTAGAATTCAGCCACAAATAATGCATTCTAAAATTAGCATTACATTAATATCAGCAAGAACAAATCTGGAGTATTTGAAAATTGTGTTCCAGATTGCTGCCTGAGGATTTTATTTGAATCTCATGACAGTCACAAGACCAGGGTGAAAAGACTTTCGAAGTCAAAATTTGCTTTGTGTGCTGCAATGCTACAGGAAATCAAATATATATTATGATAATATCTGTTCTTTAGAAAAAAGCTTCCACAGAATACACCCACATTTTGCAAAAATTCAAACTGCCACAACATAAATCAAGAGGTGGTAAACAAAAAATGCCAATGGATTTATTCTTTTGCACTACATCTGCTAAAAAATAACCAAATGAAAACATTGTTTTTCTGATGGTTTGATTAATCCGACCACACACAGCAGAAACTAGACTAAACTGCATTCCATACCAACACTGCTTTATCCAGTTTCCCCCCCCCTCTTTTTGTTGTTTGTTTCCTGTTTAAAAGGACATGCAAGTTGTGGCCTGAGAGTTTTAATTCAGTTTGGGACTATCAGAGGAATACAGCCCTAAGTCACTTTTGCATCTATGTGTCTGTTCCTATGAGTGGGTCATTCTGCTGCAGTCGGTTTCTGGTGGCAATAACAACGCATGGTCCAAGTTGAGGCCAAGTTTTGGACCTGAAATTGGGAACTGCACTTTCGATACACCACGGTTTGTACATGTGGGTGGGTGGTAGGAGAGGGGCACGGGCTCAGTTTAGGGTCAGGTTTGAATCAGTTGCAAAATCCAGAACCAGCAGGTAACTCTGCTCTACAGTTTGGTCTAGTCCTAACTTCTATCTGTTTACACTTACTAGGACAAACTCAGTAACTGAAAGGTAGCAGGATGAGATCCAAGGAATTTTACTCCGTATTTCATCTGCTGATTGCTTTTCCCTCCATGTTCCCGGTGGCAGGGCCCTTTAAATCATTCTGTCTTTTCCCACTTCTTTCCCTTCCATTTTCAAACTCATTTCTCTTTTTCTTGACTCTCTCTTGTTCTCCTCAGGCTCGGTGGCAAGTTCTCTCCATCTCTCTGAATTACTTGTCATTTCTCAGCTGTCACGGACCCTCTGAGCCCTGGCCTTCTGTGTCCTTATTAAAAGGGCTGTCATTCTAAAAGGTTTTTTGTTTCAGCTTTAAAGCAAACATTTTTTTATTATTTTAACAAAATCTGACTTCAGCAAAGAAAGTCAATGAAAGGGCTTGACTGTAAACCTTTTAATTTGGCTGTGTTTGTGTTTCACGGCAAATATGACCATGTAGGTATCTGAAGCGGGGCACTGCAAGCCAGTTCATGGTGGTTTGAGGGGGTGGGGGGTGGCAAGCAGATGCTTTCCTGAGTTTTGGTTACTCTGGGCTTTTGACACGGCCTGGCCCTTGCGAGAGCAATCTAGACCTCCCTTCACCCTCTCCCATACTTACTGTAAAGGTATAGGCTGGCATTTGTGACTCCCAGCTTGTTGGCAGCCACGCAGGTGTAGTTCCCATAGTGTTCCTCAGTGACGTTGGCCACCATCAGCAGAGACTGGCTCCCCGTGCTCTTTATCTCCAGACCATTGGCGCTGTTTATCCTGGGAAGACAGGCGAAGAGGTGTGTAGTGCAATGGCAGCCGTGTACTTGGAAGGAAATCACTGCCTGGCAGGCAGGAAACCAAAGTCACTCAGCCCAGCTGGCAGGTGAGGATGGAGGGAGGCAGGAAGGAGATGCGAGGAGAAAGAGACCAAAGAAGGCATTGAGGGAAAGCAGGAGGACAGAATGAAAGGGAGAAGGACCACAGTGGGGTGAAATAGCACTGGTAAAGCAGTGGAGAAGCAAGAAAAGCCAAAGGAAAGGGAGGAAGCCTTTACCCAGCAGCAGCTAACACCTGGAAATGGACACACCATGGCCAGCTGAGGGCTCCTCCATAGGTGGCCGAAAGGTTTTCGGTGAGAGACACCGGTTCATGTGTTCCAGTACATGCACGTACCAAAGCTGAGCCACGCCTGAGCCAGGTAAATGCTCAGGTATAAGGGACAGACCCCTTTTATCCTTTTCTCTCACATGCATATCTGGGTGGCTTAGGTCACACAGATGGAGGAATCTTACACTTCAGCAGTTCCTTCCCCTAGATGAAGGTGCCCCAAGTAGCATTACCTACTTGGAGACTAACACTGCCTGGTGGGTTTTTTTTTTCCCCTTCTCTATCATGGGCTATTTAATACATGAACACCATCAGGAAGAAAGCCCTAGTGATGTCTTTATTGGCCCACAACTGACTTAAAGGCAAGAGCTCTTTCACAGCACTATCAAAACTAGCCAGCTGCAACAAGGCTTTTACCATCCCATCCCAGGTTAACTTCAGTAAGTAGTTCCTGTACCTTACCCCTGCGCAGCCACCAATCCCTCACAAGGTTTCAAAGGTTCATCTACTGTTCATGCTGTTTCTTCATACTCTTCAGGCCAGTCCACTCTGCTTCTTGCCTCTGCTGCATCCTTGCCACTCCTACCTCCAGGGTACACTCTCTCACTCTCCTCCCTCTGCTTCTTCCAGGTCTCTCTTCCTTAGCTGCTCCTCTTCCCTACCCCTCAGAGCTAATTAACTACTTAGCAGGAACCAGCCACAGCTGCACATTATCTACATCAGCCAACCCACCGCCCCTGAAGCCAGCCCACAGCTGTATGTTATCAATGATAATTAACTGCCTTCATTCCTCTACAATTCCTCTGCAGAGCTCCATCCTCTGCACTTCTTGCAACATCCCCACTGCAGACAGGGATTGCCTTCTCCAGCCCTCACCATGCTGGCTCTGCTGAGTCTGATGTGACCGTTATGACTTACATGGCTTGTGAAGAGTAATTTGTTTGAGGAGAAGAGTCGGGGAGCATGATAAGTGATTCTTTAAGGATCCTCTATTGAGGGCTAAACAGGAGAGAAGGGAAGAGGCAAGCTACAGGTCTTACCTGGTATCATCTCTGTACCACTCGAAATCAGGTGTGGGCACTGCTGATGCCTCGCACCGGAGTAAGGCTTGTCGTCCTGTGGCCGCTTCATTGCTCTTGGACTCTGTGATGGTGGGAGGGTCTGCAGGAAGGAAACACACGGTCACTTCGCACACTTCCAGGTGGAACAAAACAGTGAAACTGTGTCAGGGCTGGCTTCCTCATGCAAACCATCTTGGCCAGTGGGGGCCCACGGCTGCTGCTTGCTGTGGCACACGCTGCCCGCTCTGCTTCTCTGGAGAATGCTGCTCTTTGAACTCTCCCTAATACACTGCGTTAGCATTGCTCCTTACGCGTGCTTCTCTTTAGCAACACCGAATAAAGTTCTGTCATAAATGCATAGGCATACACAGGGAGAGTTAAGGTTAATGATGGACTTCTGTAATTTATGAATATTTACCTGTGGATCTCTAGTTCACATGGGCTCATCAGAGAGAAGAAGAAGACAGAAAGACTTTATCAAGGGTAAAGGAAGACAGCAACAGTAAAAGGAATAAAGTAGGAATTTAGCACTAGCATGAAAATTATTTTCCATACAACCTCTGTGTCTAATGTCAAAACTATAATAAAGAAAGGAAAGGACCGAGACAACATGTATGAGACAGAAATACATTCATGGCTTAAAAGGGAAGAGCTTTACCAGGAGCTGTGGGTGCAACTTTGAGAGCCAGACCACTTGTAGAGACACTTCCCTTAGTTGTCTAAGGTTACAAATCCTGCCCAGACCTTCCTGGACATCATGCTTTGTCACAGCTTCCAAGAGGGCTTGTTCTGTGTGAAGCTTGCCCTCAGCCCAGCATGGTGCTCCCACCTCTGCTTACTTTGAGCATTGTGCCATGGGCAAAAAACCCCTTGGGGAACATATCGGTGTGTTCCACCTGAGTTAGGTCTTAGTGCTGGCTGGGTGCCAGGTGGGGTAGGCACCAGCATCTTCAATCCCAGCCCCACGTTCAAAATGTTAAGCGACAAGCTTTACATGTTAAAAGGCAGAATTATTTCCACCTGGCTGCTGAGAGGGATCAGGGAATAAGAGCTTTGTCTCTCATCACTAATACTTGCATTCCCTGAGATTACGGGGCTGCGACTCAGACAGCTACTTCGCTGAAACTCAAGTTACCATAAAGCATACTCTGCATGTACAGAGTTCAGATCTGCCATCTGTATCCATCCCAGCACTGAAAGGCCAAAAAAAGAATCAAAATTGATTGTGTCAGTCAAAGAAAAAAATAATTCTGTCTGGAAAATATACAGAAAGAAGTTTGTTTGTGAACACATTAGCCATCTCAATGTGATCCCTTTCCTGACCTTAATCGGGATTTTATGCAGGGCTTTAGGGATATTGCAGTGTGCCCTCTAACATCATAAATATTAATAAGTGTACATAAATAGGATCCTACATTCAAAGGCTGTGGGTTCACGTAAATATTTTAATTTGGAGAGGAGGAGGGGTAATAAAAGGATAGCGAAGGTGATTTTTTTAAGCAACCTTCTTCGATTTTTTGGTTCGAGCAGTCTATCTTCCTGCCGTCTGCGGCAAGACAAACCTTTTCCATTTCACTGAATCCAGCTCAAGAGGTGAGTCACAAGATGAACCAGTACCTCTCTGCGGGCCTAGAAAATTACCCCGGCAGGCGTGAGCTCCCTGGGCGGGCGCCAGAGCGCCCAGCCCCTCACTCTCAGCAGTCCCTGCCTTGGCCACCCTCCTCGGCTTTTCAAAGGACAGCGCCCAGACCGGTGGACTGGCCGTACCCCAGTGGCCACCGCTTTTGTTAAGGCACTGCTGGCCCCGCGGCTGCCCGCTCAGCGAGAGGCGGGATGCTCGCTGCAGTGCTCTCCCAGGAGAAGCGGCAGACGGTGGCTCTGAAGAAACCAGCCTTATCGTACTCAGAAAGCAGCTGCTTGCTGTTGAGGAAGCCAGGAGTGGTTCCCCTTGAGCTGTTTTCCCCAGGCCTCAGTTTCCCTGCCTGTGATGAGCAAGGGCCGTTACTCAGGAAGCCTCACGGTGGTAGTGTGAGACCAAAGCAAAGCGAGGATGCTCTCTCCTGCAGTTTGCGCTGACAAGCTACGAGCTCCACAGCATCAGCGGACGATAAGAGATGGCCAGGAAGCTCCAAAGGTCGAGCAGGTCCCATTTTTCAAATTTACTGTAGTTTTCACACTTCAGCTGCTCGTGGTATAGTTTAAGGAAGCAAGATAAGAAAAGCTGTATGCAAATGTCTAGCTTTCAATCCCCAAACAGGACTGACTTTTCTTCTTGTGCTTGGCCCTCATGACCCATTAGATTTTTTTCCCTTTGTTTCAAAAGCAAAGATCTGTCCTGAAGGAATTTATAAGTTGCTTACATTACAAATTAGGCCACATAATAATATTAAAATAATCCACCAATTTATATTTTCATATATTCCAACAGTAAAAATATTTAAGATCTTACTATAATAAAAATAACAGTTACTATGACTTGAAAGTAAGTAGAAATCAAACATTCTGACTTTATATAAACAATCTGTTTCAACCATGATAAAAGCATCGTTGAAATTATGTTTCACAGAAATATTTGAAAATATTAATTGGTTCTCAGGGAATGTCTTGGGTTTATAAACTCAGCTGTTTTTGACAGGAAAAAAACCTCAACAGTTTTAGTGCAGAAAATCTGCTACTACAGTTTCACATTAATGCCAAATTTGGCCCATGAAGCAGCTGGTACTAAACCACTGCCACCCAATTTCTAAGGGAACTATAAAAAAACTCTGTGGATTCTGAAGATGCTGCAGGGAGCCTATAACCTTGACTTCTAAACAAGACAGACAAGTTGATCTGATGTGATGGCCCAAAGGGAAAGAAAGAGACAAAGAGCAAGAATGGTATTAAGATGTGCTAAAATCACCTGTGGTAGCAAATTAAGACTGGGATGGGCTGAAACACTTGCTGCCGTCAGCTGCCTGCCCTAACCCACTCCCCAAGAGTGCTACCCATGAACCAAGGCCATGCATATGCACCCTGAAACACGTCTGTAACCATCTCCAGTTTCAGTTTGGGTTAATATTCTGGTATGAAAACTGAAGAAGGTCAGGAGAAGATATATCTCCCATTCATCCATCCCTGCTGCAGAGGTATTAGCCTTCAAAGCAAGGAAACAGGGCAGGTAGATGGGGATATTCACTTTAAATCACTCTAGTGCCAAATATGAGCCATACAAATACGGAGATGGACATATACACATGTTGAACCGTAAGAGTAATGGCAGTCTGAAATATCTTGTGTCACTGTGAGAGAAGCATGCTGGCAGAGTGAAGTGGACATCTGTCTAAGCACGTATGGGTGATGTGATCCACGCCCCACTCATACAAGTGTGGATGTAAGCCACAGGTAACTGTGCCTCTCGGTGTTTTAAGGTGGATTGCCGTATCCTTTGGTCAAGCCCCTTTGTGTATTGCATTGATGCACGGAGGGTCTCTTAGAGATGGCTTCATGCTAATGACCTGAAACCAGCATGAAAGTAAAGTTTTTGCACCCTCTCATTAACACGT
Source organism: Falco naumanni (assembly GCF_017639655.2). Lineage (NCBI taxonomy): Eukaryota > Metazoa > Chordata > Aves > Falconiformes > Falconidae > Falco > Falco naumanni. The sequence continues at coordinate 5,699,841 of NC_054058.1, read as the reverse complement.
GCCTCTACTGCACGCCCCCCCCCAGGCCCCTGGGCTGTGATACCCATGTAGGCACTGCTGAGACGGCTGGGTGCGGGCAGGCGTGTGTTTGCTCTGAACCGGCTGAACCATCGTTATCGCTCCTTGCTGCCTTGCTGAAGCTTCTTTTCACGCTACTGTTCTCCTGAATATCAATGAGTGAAAACAAGGCATCGCCAGTGTTTCTGAGGGGAGAGACAGGGGCAACTCACAGCTCCTCTCTTTTTTTCTCTCACACTCTTTTTTCTTCTTTTTTTTTTTTTTTTTTCTTATATATTACCAGGTTTAAGGGACAAACTATACCCTGTGATAAGTGTCTGATTTCAGATAAGTTTCCCCAGTCCTCCCCTCTCTCCATTTAAGATCATACAGTATAAAGCCAGAAAAGTTTCTCTATTTATCCTAAAGTCACCCCTGCCTGTGGGCAAAGCTCTCCCCATTGACCTGCTCCAGTTGCGATGTACTCACAGTTCACAGTGACCCGGACTTGCTTGACGTCTGCTGAAGCAACTTCGTTGGCAGCTTTGCATTCATACTTGCCCGATTGCTCTCGCGTGATCCCTAGGATCTCCAGATACTCTTCCTCGCCTTCAAACTCTCTGCCTGGTAGGATAGAAAAATACAGATGGTAGCTCTGTTAGGCATTCAGTTATGGGAAGCGTTCTGCTTAATTGCTACGGAGGAACAATCACAACAGGGATTCTGCAAATAAACAACAGTCATGAGTGATTTTGAAGTTATTTCAGAAGCCATATCGGCAAGATACTAGCATTTAATTTAGTTATGGAAAACCTGGGTTCTGAGAATTTGGAAGGAAGCATACAAGTGGTACCAAAGCATTGCATCTTAAAGGCTGTCCAGGCCAAGCAGCAAAATCTCCACCACCTGAGACCAGAGTAAGTTCACGGGTGTGATGGCTGAGTACCAGGGAAGGTTAGTCAGCCTGTGGCTGACGGGCTGGTTCAGGGCTAGCTGGGTCCTCAGATGTGGTGGTGTATTGTCAGCACCCTTTTCTCTACTGCCAAACTGTGAAAAATGTCTTTCTGTCTCTGAGAGCAACCACCACCGTGAAGTGTCAAAGTGTCATCAATCAGACCGAGCTACTGTTAACATGGCCAAACTGAGAGAAACAAAGTGTAATTTGATCTGTGGAGACCAATAATCATCACAAATCCCTGATCTACTGTACATACCAAATGACATATTTAAACTGCGCTGCCTCGCTAGCGGAGTCGTGAAAGCAGTGACTTGAGCGCTGGGGTTACAGCCGGGGGCAGGAATCAGGGGAGGTCTGTGGCCTTGCTTTTAATTCACTGTATGACCTTGGGTGAGTCATTCCCTTGCTCCCCCTCTATGAACTGTGGCTAATAGCCCCCCCTCTCCCATCACCTCCTGGTCAGACAAGGGCGGTGAGGTTAACCCATGTAAAACACATTAGAATTGTTGGATGAAAGGTGCCAGGGAGGCATGAAATACTAGGACCAGTATATCTACCCTATTCCTTCAGAAAGCAAAGTATGGATGCTCCTGGGAAGAATTTGAACCACGCTGGCAGCAGTTTAAAGGGAGATGCTTTGCTTCTCCGAGAGGGCTGCAAGCACTGGTCTGCAGCAGGCAAAGCCACAAGCCCCAGTTGCGTGTCTGTATATGTATATAGAAAGTGTCCCCCAGCCGTCAAAGGGTAAAAGCCAGATTTAAAAAAAAAAAAAAAAAAAAGTTCAGCTCGCAATGGCTCCCATTCAGGCTCCTCAGAGAGCTGTCAGGTTTTCCAAGGCAACTCTCTGCCCAGAAGACGTTTTCTGCTCGACAGGTGCCGAGCACTTCTGAAACCCCGCCCATTTTGCATTAAATGCTTGGAGTTGAACTCCATTAAATGATGGAGTTCAAATAGTGCCTGCGAGGACGAGGCTGGTGTCCTTGGCTCTGTGGCACCGTGTGAAGGCCGTGGCTAAGCCATGTCTCTGGCGCTACGTTTCCCGTGGAGCTGCCTGCCGCGAATCCCACCGCAGGGCACAGCCTGCTGCAGCGCGTCGCCCAGGTCAGGCTGGCCACGCACGCTGGCGATGCCAGCTGCATGCATTTCCCTTCTGCATCAAAGGCAGGGACTTCAGCAACTTCAAAATCAGCTCAGAACTATGTCCCTTTCACGATTATTTCTGTGGGGTTTATTTTATTTTTTTTCCCCAGGCAATTTTCAGAACCATTCTAGGGGAAAACCGCCCCCTGTCACGGAGACTCAGCATGAAAACAGCAGCGTCCCTGTATAACGCTCATGTAAAGACAAGGTTTCCCCTCTCTTTCAGTGGGGCTAAGCCAGCAGTTCCTTTTCCAGCTCCTACAAGATGTTCGGGTGAGCTGGAATCTCATTGCGAAGCCTAAAACTTACAGCGGCTTGGCTGCAGGTTTCCACATCCCCTGACTGCCTGCTGAAGGGCCTTACTGCCTGGCAGCAGTGTATTTTACAAGGTAAGGAGGCAAAGCTGGCCCCTGCTGCCCACCCACTGCTCTGGGACACGCGCTCTGTCCTCTGCTATGCTCTAAGGCTGATGCTACGGAGCATCAGTGCAGAAGGAAGCAGGGTGGGATTTTCACAGGTACTTCTTATCTCTGTAAATCACAGGTATGTTAGTGGATCTTAACCCCTGCAGGACTAGAGTTAGGTGAGTCATAGTACTGGAAGGGACTTCAGTCACCATCTAGCCCACTGCCCAGCCTCAAGGCAGGACACATGGGTCATGCCAGGGAGGCAGCCATCTGCTCCCCAGCAGCAGAGGCTCTGCAGCCGCTCCAGACGATCTGTTCCCATGCTTCGCTGTCCTTACCACTGGAGCACTTTCCCTGAAGTTTGACCTGAGTCTCCCCTGCTGCAATTTAAAGCTATTATTTTTGTCTTAGCCACTATAGACAAAAAGAACAAATCATTCCCTCCTTCTCTGCAATAGCCTTTTATCAACTTTTAAATCACTTATGTTCCTCCCTCACTTGTCATCCTTCTTTTTTTTTTTCCATTTTTTTTTTTTTCTGAACATTGCCAGGGTCTTTCAACCTTCCTCTGTAGGTAAGGTTTTTTTAGACCCTTGATCATTCTTGCTCTTTCCTTTTAGACCTCACTGACAAGTTCCCATTTTGTTGGAAGTGCAATACCCCAAACTGAACGCAGCGTTTCGGATGAGGTGTTGCCATGGCTGAACACAGATGAAGAATTGCATCACGACTTCTGCACTGTGCTGCCGTCTGTGCAGTCAATACGTTGTTTGTGTTTTTGCCATAGCGTCGTTCATTTTTGCTTGGGAACTCTTTTAATTCCCAGATATTATCACATACTGCTACCTGCTAATAATGCTCTTTGAAAATCCCACCCCCAATTTCAGCTGACAACCAACACTCCCCTTCTTTCACAGCAGCACTCCCAGTTGGTAGGTCAGCCAGTTGACTGGAAAGTTAATCAGACATCAGGGAAAGACTCACAAAGAAAAGGTTAAAACGTAATTTGCCTCTGCTTTGCAAATCATTTGCTCTGCAATTCTGCCTTGTTTATACACAGGGTTCATTCCAAGTGGGACTTGCTTCTCCTGCAATTTGCCCTTGTCACAAGACTGTCACCGTAATGAAAAGAGGGTTGAGGGTGACTTAACCAGCTCTAATGGAGTGGCACCCTCATTAAGGGTGTTGTTAAATCTGTCTGTCAGAGAACCACATCAGTGGAGCTCCAAAGTATCCTCAAAGGGTATGTACTGTCCTATGGGAAGACGTTTTTCAGCTTCTCCCCTGCACACACACATGCACTCAGAGCCTAAGCCCGTACCATGTCCAGCAGGAGAGCTTTCACAGCTGCGCCAGCCCTTCCCAAGGCACCATGAGCTGCTGGTTTGCCCAGTGCAGCTCTCTGGGAATGAGTGAAAGGGAGGGCTTCTCTTGTAAAGGGCATGCCAAAGGCATCAGTAGGCCCATTCAGCTCCTCATTCCCTTGCTCCAGGACGCAGATAGGAGCATGACACTTCAGGGAAAGTTTCTGTGACAGTCTCTTGCTGAAATAGTGGTAGCACTGATCTTGTCCCTGCACTGGTGACCTGTTTCAACCCTGAGCATCAACATTTTGCTACCAGAACTCGGCTACTCTCACTTGTAAGACTAGCCCTTTTGCTTGCAGCCCTGTCCCCTCTAAGAGTACGTTAACCATTTCCAACAAAAATCATTTATATAAAATTGACGTGTCCTAGTACAGATCAGGGAGAGGGAAGATGTATCATGGTGTGTTAGAAAAATGTCAGATTGTGATATCTTGCACAGAGCTGTAGAGATGTTTTCACTAATTCACCCTGGCAGCCAGATTAGGTGAGTCATATTAATTCTAACCTCTAAGGCAAAAGGGGAACGGGGGGAACAGGAACAGAGCTTTACACACCGAGCGAGTTTACAAACGCTTCTGTGCGGGAGCCAGCTTTGGCAGGGAGCTGATGGTTGTCACTATGCAGTTTATCAAAGCAGGGAGGGAGAAGGCTTGGACAATGCTCTTTGGTACTGATAACAATGAACATATTCTATTAGGTGAAGAGAGGGACTGCCAGCTCCTGGCAAGCGAGCCACTCCATTCCCATTAAAAGAAGATGCTTGCCTTGAGTGTGTTATCCAGGGACGTAATCCTGACCCTACCGCCAAACCTTCCTTACTGACAAGAGTTGTCTCCTGGCTGTTTTGTCTGGTTCAGGACAACCCCTTCCCAGTGAGGAGCCTTCCAGGTTTCCCAGGGCGAATGACCCCACATGCAGCACAGTTCTTCTCATCCAAAAGCATCCCTTCCCACAACTCCAGGAAACCTTCTTCCCTACAGGTTTTTTGCCCTTCACATGCTCATAGTTAACTTGGATTGTTGCTGCAGCCCCATTAAACACCATCTTGCCAAGCTGTAGCTCCTTAACTCTGTCCCAGTAAATCAGAAAGAGAAGCTTTCTGCTCTGGAGGCTGGAGATAGAGGCTACGAGCCTGGGAGGCTTGACAATCAAACCAACAGGGAATGACTCCGAGCAGAGTGAGCCAGGCGGCTGCTGCTGCTCGGAGCTGGCAGAGCCCTTTTTGCAGAGGGATCTGCAGCAGCCGGCTTTGATGTGTGCAGAGGGAAGGCTTTGAAGGCCCGCTTGCCTCCGCCACATTTCCTATCCCCTGGCTTCCTAATTGGACCCAGTAACGTAAATAATGAACTCAAACAGCAAACCTGCTCGGCAATCCTAGCCTGCTGGCAAGAAGCCCCCCTCTCCCCCACCCTTTGGAGATAGCCCTCTACAACCCCACGGAGTCTGCACATTGTCACCCTGTTGGCATGCACAGCAGCCTATGCTCTCGTATATGTATGAGAGAGAGCTACTTAATATGCATATTATATTCTGTGTTTTATGATTATATATTTTATATTTTTAATATATAAAAATCTCACTGTGTGCAGAAACACAGGCTTACACCCTCCCCATGTATTTATGGGTCCTCCCCACCTCCACCCAAATGGCCCCTTACGCTGCCACGCACCATCACTCATTCCTCAAATAAACTCTTCCTTTTCTAGAAATGACACACGCCCAGATGAAAACCCTCTTGCACTGTGTGCAGACAGCCATTTCGGGTAGTCAAGGGACCAGCGATGCCTTCAGCCTTGTGCTCTGCCAAAGAGGCCTTTCCCTTCATGCCCTAGCTCCTTACATCTCCAAAGGGTAAGCTAGTTTGCAGAGGTTGCAGCCACATTTTGCTCTGTCCTCTCCTGTCTGTCCATCCAACACTGGGCTCCTTCTTGTGCAGAAATTACTATATTTTTTTTCTCTCTCTCTCTCTCTCTCTTTTTTTTTTTTTTAATACTTTTGTGGTCTTAAACTAAACTGAAGTTCAGACCTACTGAAAGTATCTGTTTGCATTTGGTATGTGGAGAAAGAGATCAGATACCCTGCTTCTGTGTTTGTTTTCCTTCCAAGCCTCTTTGTAGTTGTGAGCAGAAGGGGTTATGCATCTTTGTTGGGCCCTCTTCTGCCTAAAACAAGATGCAAGAAGATAAAAAAGATTGCAAATCAATAAATACCATTTGAAGTTTTGTGTGTAGCAACTTGCAGTGCCGAACTGCAGGTTTTGTTCTCTCTGCACTCTCCATTTATTGTTTAAAGTTTTGCTCACCTAACTTCCCTCCTTCCCTCTGCACCTTACATTCCCTAGGAACAGGCTTCTGAAAGACAAGAATAGCTAAGGGAGCCTTTGACATAATTTTTTTTGTTTTACCTACAGCTGGGATATTATTTTTTTTAAATTCAAAACTTTGAAGTTTTCATTTATCAGTCTCTGTCTCCTCAGCCATCACAGATTCCAATGAGCTTTGCAATTTTTTTTGTCCCTTCGTTGAAGAGGCTTGTTTTTAGCAAAGAGATCAGTGGAGAGCAGCAGATGGTGGATGAGCAAAGGGATAGCTTGTGCTACAATGCTACAGTGTGGAGGGAAGGCAGAAAAAACTAGCGTGGCATGGGAAGTGGTGAACACGGGGAAGCATTTTTCTCTTTAGAGCAAGAGAAAAATAGATGGAGAAAAATAAGAGGGGGAACGAATGAATGAAGAGAGGGACAGTGGCTGGGAGAGAGAAACACAGTGACATTCTTCACAGTGGCAAGAGAAAAGAGAAAATGGTAGTCAGCTACTGACAAAGAGAAACACACTGAGACAGAGCGAGTGAGAAAGACAGGAGGCGAGACGGTGGCAAACAGAGAGATGTACGGCACGGAGAGAGGCGCAGACGTCCCTTGTGTAAAGGGAGCCATGAAATAACAACTGCCAGAGGGACAGGAACAGAGGGGTCACATGTAGTAAGGCAGTAATTACTCTGTTTAAGCAGCAAGGCACAGCAGGGTATTTATTGTTTAAGCTGGCCTCATGCCTCCCATGCCCTTAGGTCTGTAGCTATTACACATAAACCAAAAAACTAGTGCAGTGCCAGGGAGGGCTCTGGCCTGGCTCTGGCTTCATGAATGAGAATGAGTCAGATCAGAAGGAAACACCCTGGCATGGGTTCCCCTGGCATTCACGGGACCTTGCTCATCAGCAATCGCATTTTCTCCTTACGTGCAAAGCTGGCTGCCGTGCCCCCCCAGCCAAGGACTGCGCCCGAGGAGCTCCCCGGCTGGGGCAGCACGGGCGCCTGCTGGCACAGCTGGGGTTAAGAAAGCCTGTGACTTTTGTGGGGACTTTCTCCCCAAACCCCACACATCTAGCATGCAAATAAAACTTTCCAGGTTGAAAGCAGCCTCCCCAGACTGAAGGCTGGCTCTGTGCTCTCTCTAGAGGGACAGTGCTGACCAAACCCAGCGGGAGAGACCACTTGGGACGACTTGCTGTCGCTGATGTCTCTGCCCAGGAGCTGGAAGCCAAGAGCTGACAGCTCAGACGCAGCTTGCATCCCGGCCATGGGTGCGTGTTGGGGGGGGCTGTCTGCTTGAAGCAGCCACAGCGGGTCTGCTGCATCTCTGAATTTCCACCCCCTCTTCACTCATATTCATAAATGACCACTAAAGGTCATCACACTCTCTCACACACAACCCTGAGTGTGGGCATGGAGCAGGTGTGCAATATACTACTGCATCTCAGCAACTGATTAGATTTTCCATTGAAAATCCACACGTGAACACAAGAAAGAAAGGGAACCACCCCCTGAAACAAAATACAGCCCTGCTTCAGGTCAAAGCCTTCTCTTTCACCAGTGGTTTGCTTCTGCTCTTTCCTGAACCAGAGGAAGGAATTAATGTTCCGTCTGAACTTGAGATACAATTCTTAAAAAAATGATCTAATGTCAAAGAAAATGACATTTTTAAACTTTTTTTTTTCAAAATTACTTGCTGAACTTAGCCCAAATTTGCTAACAATTTTTTAATGAACACAAACAGCATTTTTTTTGATAGATGAATTTGCTCTTGCACAAAATTTGGCTGTGATGCCAATGTGTAAAGTCAATTACGAACCATGAGCTAAATTAAGTCATCTAATGTCACAGCTACAATATTATACTCCCTAAATGTTGCATGCTGCAATGTGAGTTGTCATGACTATGCTACCAAATATCAAGGCTTAATTCTACTGCCAAGAAAATGACATATAAACATGAATGAACCAATAGTTGCACTGTTTCTGCATCCCTGAATTTCTGCCTGCTGCCTTTTGGAGGTTACTTTGCAGCAACGTGAGTTAGAAGGGTGGCATCAGCTAGATGAACCACGGAGATGGCACCAGCTCTTTGAGTGTCTTACGAAGACAGGAGCTGGCAAGTCCCCAGGGCTGAGGGGGACCATGCTGGAGCAGCTAATAAAACAGAGGTTGAAAACAGGAGCTCTGACAAAGAATGGCAGCCGAGGCACGGGGGTTATTTGATGTGCACACATGGATGGCAGCACACCAATCTCTCACTCCCAGCAGTGTGGTCAGCTCTGCTGGGAGCTGCGCCCTCTTCCTCCACCACTTACAAAAAGATGATGGGCCAGTGGTTGCCCCTGGCAAGAGTAACAGTGGAGGGGGGGGAGATAAATCGGTGTTTGTTTCCTCACCTGTGTTAAGCACAGGAAGGTAATGCAAGCCGAGAGCTGATGCAGGGGACTGGGTTTTCTTGCACATCATGGAAACCTATGAAAGGCAATTAAAATACAACAGCAAGCAGTCAGCCGTTCCAGCCTTCGTTGACTCTGTCAGCTGGTTTCCTTTCATTTGGCCTCACGTACTCCTTTCGCTGCAAGTTCTCCCATTCTGGACAAAGCACTTAGGCTGTCATCGTTGTACAGTCTGGAGACAAGTTCTTCCTCAGAGACCCAAGGCCAAAGAAAAGATCACCAGCAGCAAGTCCCATCTGGGGCAAGGTCCACAAGAAGCCAGCCTGAATTTGTTTCTGTCCTGCCAGTGAAGAGCAGGGACGGACTGCAATGTAGTCTCTAGTTTAATTCCACAAATCCTTAGGTCAGTCCCAGACCTGAGGGAAATCTCATGTGATGACACTCAGTGGTACAAACTGTGCCGGTCTGTCAATCTAGGAACTATAGGGTTGGTCTGTGCTTGGTGACATCTTTAAAAATCCTTGTTATGTTCCTTACAAGAGTGTTGTGTCTCCCGTAGAGCAAGACGTGCTCAATATACTATTGTGCTAGAGTCAGTGGCTCGCTTTTGTAGGCATCCATGAAAAGGTTTCCCTGTTTTTAAATATAATGGGTTCGTTCCCTTCTGTCTTATGTCTGCTCATACTTCTTGGGATGAGGGAGTAAGAATGAACCCAGAACTTCAATCCAACTTAAAAATTACCAAAAATTTTAAAATTCCCAACTTAGCCCATATAATTCCATCCTTTTACGTTTCAAACTTGGAAGAAGGCTTGAGAAATTATGAATTGGCCCTGATTTACCTGAAATGGGAAAACCCATTACTTTAGAAGCTTGCACATTGCTGTGGCTCTTTCTCTGCAAGCTGGAGGCAAACATTTCACGGCCAGATCACACAGCCCCTGAACCTCCTGTGCTTCTGCAAGATGGCAGTTCCTGTAGCGCATCCCTGTTTCCAGTGAGGCTACTCTGAACACCGAGTTTACAACTAAAACCTAAACAACCAGGATTTCCGTATCAGCCTGGATCTTGCCACTGATCTTTTACAGAGCTATAGTTTTCAACTGAGGAAATGAGGTCAAAGAGCTAAGCCACCCCTCAGCAAGATTTACCCTTTCAAAAACATGTCAGTGTGTTGTGATGCCTGGCGCCAATATTTGTATAGGTGGATTAGCTCCCTGAAAAATCGTTTTGTTTGCTTTTCTGTTGACCACTCTCCTTGCTGCAATGTTTCTCAATTAGATCCAGCACAGTGACTGCCTGACACCATCTCCCGTATATCTGCTCCTGGTAGAAGGAGCAAAGGGGCTGTTCTCCAGGGAGCACAACAAGGGATCAGGAGATGAGGCTAAATGGCTGGTTTTAGGATTGAGCAGGCATGAAGCACTGCCAGGTATCAAAGCAAGGATCACAGAGGTTTTGAGGCAGGGTGGGGTGTGTTGGGAAGATATTGTCTGGGCTCACATGCTGCAGGGACTTCTGATCAATTGGGCTGGCTCCTGTGATATTATCATCTGCAGTTGATTCATAGCAACAGTGGTCCAGATAAATGATTGCTTCAGTCCAGGATATTTAATTCCTATGCTGTTAGCCACTCCCTTGCTTTCCAAAGAATCAGGAGTCTCTCTCTGTCAACCTCTCAAGGAACTGACTGCAAAGGAGGAGGAAGGCATCTGCTCTGTGACTAACATCGCAGCTTGTACAGCCCTACAGGGCAGGCAAGCGGAGAGGAAATACAGACCCGGACTTTGAGCTCTTTCAGCTCCCTGGTGCAACTCCTACCACAGAAAGTGCGGTTTGTTGGCCACCAGCACTAACTATTGCAAATCATGGCTGTGAGGCAGAGGTGCTCCACCAGGGATACGGGAAAAAGGCGAGGGTCATGAGAAAGGGAGAAGGCAGAAAACAATAAGTAGAAGAAAGAGTTTCCAAACCAACTCCTTTCTGACTTCTTTCAGCTTACACCCTCAGTTAGGGGTAAGGAAGGGCCCGGAGGGCAAACCAAAAAGATATTTCATTGCCTTTATCCCAGCTCCCTCGTATTCTTTCTTGTAGTGATATTTACAGAAGACTTCCAACTGTAACACTGCTGGCGTGAGAACACCATGGCCAATCATACCAATAAAAAGTGCCTCACTGGGCTTCACCTCTCTGTATCCACCTGTCACTGCCAAGGACAGGAATGCACTTCGTTCTCCCCTCCCAACCGCCCAGATACATTTGTCTCCTCTGGGGAGAAAGATGTTTTGCTCTGACAGGAGCCTCTAGGTCCTACAGGAGCCAGATGCAGCCCAAAGACTCAAGAAAGCTGGGAAACCATGAATTTTACGCTGAGGGCTCGCTGGCTCCTTTCCGCAAAGCTCCTGAAGAGGCAGGAGTCCCATCAGAGCGCCTTTGCAACTGCACACCAGTGAGAGTTTTACTGTAACTGAAACAGCAGTTGTTCTAATTAAACCAACACAAAGTGGACCACCTTAATCACCAGCATGATTTCATCTTCCTTGAGGAGTGAGGGGAAGAGGAATCAAAACTGGTAAAGAGGGGGAAGAAGGGGAAATGTGCTCAGTCCCTTTTCCTGCCTCCTTAATTTAGAGCACTAAGTGATGTCTCTCATCTCTGCAAAGATTAATGTGAGCTTCTGATGGCATGTTTTATTAAATGGTTATATAATAATTAGTGCTTGAAAGCAGGGTTTCCAAAAGCCACTAAATGCTTTAATGGGACAAGACCCAGTGGCTTTCAATGTCATTTGTGCTTCCGAGTCACTCAGGTGCACTGGAAAGCTTCACCTCTACTCCCGTATTCAAATCAGTGCCTCATTTACTCCATCAGCACGACCTTGCCAGGCTATGTGGAAGAAACTAGGGGCAGGGATGAAAGCCACGAGCCCTCCAGGGACTGCATCTGTGTTTCCTCAACCTTGGGTGGAGGGAGGAGGTGCTGGCAACGTGTGGCCTGAGCAAGAAATCCATCAGCTGAGGAGCAAGTACCCAGACACCAAGGACACCTGAGGAAATAACAGCATGGTAATTCCCATCCCGACTCTCCCAAAGCCTGCAGCGGGGAGGCACATCCATCCCTGAGATGAGACATGCCAGCAGACCAGGTAGAAATGCTGCTGGCAAGCCAGGAGGCCAGTGGGCCAAAGCTTAATAGGAAAACAGCAGTGATTTGTCTCCACCACTATTTATGTTTCAAGCACATGACAGGCTGTCAGTGGAAGTGAGTGCTGCTAAATTTACTGCTTCTCAGATCTCTGCCACTGTTGCATACTTGACAAGTCACTTCATTTGAAGGGCTAGGTGTTGGGCTGGACTTTCCTCCCTCAAGCTCCTTCAGTGAAAACCACAAACCAGTTATCTTTACACTGCAAACTCTTCCCCTTGGGGGCTATGTTATCAGGGTGTGAGTTTAGAGAAGAGGGATGTTCCCAGCATATTAATTTTTAACCCCGATAGATGCCAGTCTTGTTCTGGGCCACTTGACTGCAGATGTGTGTCTGACAAGACACACATGACTGAACCAAACTAATAACAGCTGGGTTACAGGGCTGGGTGTTCAGAGACAGAGAACGTGAGAGCATGGCGAGCATGGGCGAGTACCAGCTGGGCACGCGGGCGAGAGCTGCCAAGCATCGTAAGAAGAGCAGTGCGAAAGCTCGTGGGGATACCAGAAGAAATGCAGGTGGCTGAAAGAGTACACAGGAACTACACGCGTGTAGTGCATGTGCATGGGTGGTGCAAAAAATACACGTGGAAACACGGGTGTGGGACTGGAAGTGTGACAAAGCATTAGCCTGAGGGTGTGCATGGGGGAAGGATGGCAGGCAGGGAGTGAGGGTGAGAGGCTGCGTGCAGGGGTGTGCCTGCGGTGTTGCGTGTAGAGCTGCACGTGACGTGGGAGTGGGCGCTCCTCTGTTGCCTCTCTTTTTCAGAGGACTGCAGCTCTGAGTGCCATTTGCCTCCACTGTCCCAAGCGTTGCATGCTGCTGGCATCCATGCAGCCTCACGGACACCCGCGACAGAACACCTTTTGGCCGGCGGGACAAGAGAAGAGATCTCATTAATGGCTGAAAACTTGTAATGGCTGGTTTCAAACACTCCTGGAAAGCAGCAGAAGTGGAGGGAGGCTGCTGTTTGAAACTCCAGACCTTCCTTTTCTTTTCCTAACTTGTCCACATCGTGCTGCAAACACCTTGTTGTAGGGCTCTGGTCTTAGCTACATAGAAGCTGCTCCCTGCGTTACACAGCTGCGCTGCTGGGCAGCACCACATCCCAACTGCTCTCACTCTCCTTTTGGACAAGGTTGTCAGGTATATGATGTTATGAAAAGACAGACAAAGGGGACTGGGCACATCCTCCCGCCCCAACCACTCCTTTCTTGCTTCTATACACAGTGGAGCTCTGCTTTCTCCCGCACATACTCTTGATGACATGCAGAAGATGCTTTCGTTCTGTTCTCTCACGTGCTGTCAGCAAGCCACACACGTGCACACACGCAAACACAAAACCCTACACGGAGTGCCACGCAGAAGCAGGACACATCCTCTTTTTTCCTGTCAGAAGGATGCAGGACGACTGCAGTTCTCTATCAGCCCTTTAGGAATCCGCTCCGCTTGCTTTTCCAGTGGTGCAGGCCAGAGGCCCTTGTTCTGCAATTGCGCCGCATAGTTTATATGATTAAATGTAGCATCTGCAGCTATATTAGCTGGGCTAATAGTGACAAGTGCTATCAATCCTCATACTTCAGTGAATAAACTGATCACCGGCTGGGGACAGAAATCTCCCCTTGTCTCTCATCACCATAATGTACAAACTGGATGCTTTATGTGGGTTTCATGCCGCCGTACACACAAACCAAGGCTGCAAATGGGCCACTTCTCTCTCTCCTGGCAGTTTACAGTGCTGCAACACCGGACTGCACTGACAGCAGGCGTCCTGACTGCCAGCACAGTATGCAGCATCCAGTCACCCCTCCTTCTACTGCAGCACTTTCTTCTTCTTCACCAGCTTTGCCACTGGAAGCATGGGCAACGGCTTGTCAATACTTCGCCCTTGCTCTGCTGACCTGTGGATCATACCGATACGCTGACAAACACTGTCTCTTTAGAAAACAGAAAGAGTGGACGAAGGGAAACAGAGAAAGGTGGAGTTGGTGAGTTAGAGACTGACAAATAACTTTGGGTATCTTCTTTCTTTGGTTCACTGCTTTCCAAGCAACATCACAGACATTTTTATGAGCGGCTCATCCAAGGCTGCTCTAAATTTTACTGGGGGTGGGAGAAAAACACGACAATCACGCCTTCCCACCTGGCCTCCAAGGACCAGGAATTCATCCACAGCAATCATCCATGCCCCGTGGACTGAGGTCCTCTGACACTTTTACTGGGTAATAGCCCCTCTTAATAATCCAGCCATCCAATCAAATTCCTTTTTATCACCTCTCCAACACTAATACTCCACCTGAGCACTGGGTATAGGTGAGGACTCAGTGGGAAAAAAAAAAAATAATCCTGCAACTTCTAACCATAAGTTATTGAAATAATATTTAAAAAAAAAGGTTTTCAAACCCTCTCTCCCCAAACACTTATTTCCTTATTTCTCAGCTGCTTTCAAAACTGCTGTCCTTGTATTTCTAAGTCCAGCATTCCAAATGGGATGCTGGGTTTGATTAAAACAACTTCCTGGCTTATAGGTTATGTCAATACCCTGGTGGGACTTTATGCCACTAATCTCAGCAGTCTGCGATTGCGGAACAGATGAAGGAGGGGAGGAATGTTAACTACATTAAAATGGCAAATTCACCTGCAGACTGTATTTTTTCACTGCTTCAGGAGCAGAAGGTCCTGAGACAGCCCAGGCAGTATAAGCTTGCATTTACAGGTGGGATTGCAACAAGCAGGAAGGAGAAGGAAGGGGAGAGAAGGAAGGAGAATGGAGAAAGGGGAAGAACTGGCAAGAGAACAACAAATTTTTAAAAAGTGACATATCGAAGATAGATTGTGAGGCACAAGTCTTCAGGAAAAGGACAGAAAAGGTAATAGATAAGGAAATGAGAAACAGAGCATGAGATATAGATGAAAGGTTAATTAAAAAAAAGCGAGGGGGTGTAGAGGGTTAGGGCAAGCAAGCAGAGCTCTGAGCAAGGTGGATCACCATGGGAAAGCAGTGGTGAATGCAGTTAGTGCTGGGTGGGAGTACAACATACAAGGGGGTAACTAAGAAGATGTATAACAGGCATATTGATCTGTGGTAAGCAATTTCACTGCCCACAGGCAATACCAAGCTGTTGGCAGTATCGCTAAGAGCCTCAGACACTTAGATGGTGTGTATGCACGCACTGGACGTACAAGTAGGAAGAGAGGTAGTTCCCACAATGTTTGATAGCGAAGGCTTGGGACAGAGTGGGAATGTTTGGTGCTGACTCCTGCTCCTTACTTTCCTGCTTCACTTCATTAAAGGCAGATAAAATACCCAATTAACCACCATCCCATTCCTAAGAAAGCAAGTGCTCTCATTGCTACCTTTTCAAATACAGGTAAGTCCCCTAGAAGGTCTCAGTTAATAACATGCTCCATGTTACGAGACAGTCTGGGACTCATGGATCAAAAAGGCAAGGAAGAAGCCATAGTGACAAACCTCAGATAATCCCAGCACTGCAGGAAATCTAGAAGATAATCTGCAGCACTTTCCATGTAGCCCTGGAAGAGCTCCCATGCATTTCTTTTCCTCTTCTTCCCCTAGGCTCTTTCCCTAGGCTGTGAACAAACCCTGGTCTGCACAGAGGCCAGTGTAGCTGCCAAGAGGCTCAAGGAGGAAAGAAACGCTGTAAGCCTCTCTGGTCGTGTGTCACTGGGGTCATTTGAGGTTTCGGTACCCTCACTTGCAAGTCTGTTTTGGTGGGCAAAGGCTCTTCACATCTCCCAGCTGCGGCAGCTTGTCACGCAGTGGAGCTGGGCCACCTGATGGATGCACAGGAGGGACCCCATAAGCTGGGATGCAGCAGGAAGCTGCTGCAAGAGGGGATGGGGACAAAGCCCAGCCTGCTGGAGACCAAGCTCTGCTCCTAACGCAGCATGTGGCCTCACTGCTCTGTGATCTCCTGAACGTGCAGCTTGCCCAAACAGGCTCTCATCTGTCACATATAACGGGAAGGCTGAGGTCTGCTATGAGGCGGGGAAGAGCTCTCCACTCAGATCTGAAAAATCTGGGTTTTTTTCTGTACCTGTCTCCTCTTCCAGCTGGAGGCACTGGTAGGGAGTCATGGGGGAGAGCTGGAGGAATGAGAAACTGAGATACCTATTTAGGTGTTTCTTCACTTAACCAAAAAGCCTTCCTGAGCTCTTTCCACACAGAAATTGGCTGAAGGTGACATATAACCCTCTGAATTTGAACCTCCTCGGGACATTTGTGTGTGCTGCTCATGCCAGCATGCTATGTTAACTCATCTGTCACTTGCTTAATGATTCAGGGATTTGACCACTTTAACTTGGAGCAGATAGTGAGCTGGAGGCAGGAAGATCTGACTCCCCATCCGTGCTTCTGCACACAGAGTCATACACAAAAGTGGTTGATTTCTGCACTGGCCCAAAGGCAAACTTGGCTCTTTCAATTAAGAAAAAAGAAAGATCAGACTTTTAGGAGCCCTCAGAGAGACAGAGAAGGGTTGACGCTGGCAGAGAGTAGCACTGCTTAGAGTCACAAGGAGAGAGATGGTCTCGTTTCCCTTTCCAGGTGGGAATACCACTCCCCATCTGCACCGTGGTGCCCAGCACCAGCCCTGTGCAGGAGGCCATGCCTTAAGAGCTGTGGCAGGACCACAGGCCGTTGAGATGCTCGCCTATATTCTCTTCTCTGCTTTCTGCATGGTAGCTATGGAGGTGCTAGCAGCCTTTCCAGTTCCAAGAGTGGAGTCTAGGTGACAGATTAAATCTCAGCTTAGGCAAGAGTCTTTCTAGGGAATGAGGCTGCAGAAATTCCTACTGAGTTTTCTCAGGAGAAATGCAGTCTAAGTTAGATTCAGACTAATAGCCTAACACTTGTTCCTCTCTAAAAGCAGAAAATGCCCAAGGCATTTTTCTTGTGCTTGTGCAAAGACACTGATCACAAACCTGTATACAGCACCACATTCTGAGTTCCTTCTGCAGGGAAAAATCATTAAGCAAAATCATATGCATACACCCAGCAAAAAAGGCAAAAGATGAAAAAAAATTGTGTGCAGAGGGAACAGTCGCAGCTGTTTCAATTTATGAGACAAGAAATTGTATTTCAAAGAGAATACATGAGTTTTCTCCTTTGAGAAGGTTATTAACCAGAATTCGCAATAAACTCCACTCCATTTATATGCCCCTAAACTGAAGGGCCCTGACAGAGATTACAGTGCATTCTACAGGGCTCTGCCCTGCCAAGAAAAGCTCACAAGTCTCAGACCTTGCCATCACCGAGGTCTGAATCACCTCTTCTGCTTTTTGACCCATCACCCCCCTGCTTCCAGTTTCTCACCCTTTTTTTTCCCATTCTTCAGTTCACATAACTCTTTTTGTCTTTTCACTTCTCCCTCTTACACTCCCTCCCTCCTCCTCTTCCCCTATTATTCTCTTTTTTATCTTCCAACCCTTTTCTCCTTCCACTCGTATATCTGCCTAAAAGACCGAAACCTGACTGTAACTCAGTTGAGCTATTGCAATGACAAAAAACATTCACAGAGGAATAGTGCATTGGAGAAACATCTGGGAGGAGAGTTCTTATACTTTCAGCTTTGTTTTGCTTTTATAATTGTCTGTTACGTGGCAAACACACGGGGCGATTGCTCCAAGACAGACAATGCCACATCACACCATGTGGCTGGAAAAGATTTCATGTGACTTTGACGCTGTAGGGAATTGAACTGGGGCTGGGGCGGGGGGGGGGGGGGGGGGGGGGGGGAGTGGGGAGAAGGTAGCAAAACCCAGTCCTTCAACTGATGGAGTGCGCTACAGTTAAAAGGAAACCGCTGGGAGGTGCTGGCAGCAAAGAACTTCACCTAGGGAAGCTGGGCCGCTGGAAATTTCCTTGAAGATGACCCACTGAAGATATGTTCGATTTGAACTGTTAAGGGCTTGTGTCTATTTGTTCTTGAGGACCCTGGCGAAAAGCTCAAGGCTAATTAAAAATCTTCCGCATTTACTAGCTTTGATGCTTAGGACATTTATCAAGAAAGCAAGAAAACAACAGAAGGTATCACGGTGGTGTAAAAACAGGAGTAAAAAGTAGAGAGAGAAGGTCAATCCAGCAATCTCATGCATACCTGCTCTTAGAAATGGAAAATTTACTGCGGAACATACATCCATGTTTCACTCTCACTTGTTAACAAGGAAGCGAGTAACTTCAGGAGGTGATAGGGTTAGCCATGAAGGAAAAACAACAAATCAAGCAGTTATATAAATAAAGGACACTATCTTCTTCATAAACTTCTCTCATTGCTGGAGGAAAGACAGTGGCCTGGCTGGACCACTGCCCTTTCCCTGGCAAGGCAGCTCTTAAACACACCCTCTGTGCCCTGTTGCTTTCTGCTTCTGTCTCACAGTGTCTCAGCGCACACTTTCCTATACGTATATTTGTGTGTCATCAACTTTATATAACACAATTTGTATGCAGCAGGCTGGAAATGAAAGTATAACAAGCATTGCAAAACTGATATTCTCCTCATTAAAAAAAAAATAAAAAATCCTCCTTCCCCAAGTATGACCTAGTATCTATATCTCCCTTTTGGACAATATATACTGTGCTGTACATGCAATGGAAGTGATAAATGCACCATTATGTAAAACAAAAAGAGGCTTTCTAATAGGGCAGTGAATATTTGGCACACAGTCATTGATTTAAACATCAGCCAAACAGGTAATGATTAGAAGATGAGAAAATGCCTGGTCTCACTCAAGAGCCAAATCAACACATTACAAAAACCTTCCACAGTTTTTGCGTGGTAACTCCATGGATAACTCCTGCTGAGGAGTGTCCAAGGTGCACGAGTGGGAAGGGTTTGACCGTGCTGCCCAAAACCTCTCAATTCCAAAGAGAAAAGATTTCAGCATCCAATATTTTCAGCCTTGTGCTTCCCCTAGCACACAAGCCGTGGGATAAAGTGTGAGGGCTTGGCCTTCTACAGCCAGCAATGGCAAGTACCTACACCAGGAGAAGGAAGGTCCCATTTAGGATGAGAGCAGCAGCAGAAGCAGTTTCTCTTTAGTACTATAAAAGCAGCCGCCTTCTGTTTCCATTGCATGTTCCTACCTCCACTCGTCAAGGAAGCCTCTGAGGAAGGTACTCTCAGGAAGGTACCCCAAGATACCTACACCTGCTCATAAGCCTTTCTATAGCCAACCTGCAACCCAGCGTCAAACAGGCTTACGCTCAACCACTCAGGGGTTTGAGGTCGAACAAAAACAAACTGGAAAAAATACAGCATTCTGGAGATCGTCTTTAGAGTGAGCGTTATATGAGCCTGACATGGAAGTAACTGAGCATCTTCCTGCTTTGTACAATGCCGCCTCTCTTCCCATTTGCCTGCTTTTAACCAGATAACTGAAGCATCTCAAGAGACTCCCTGGTTTGGGGCTCACCTCCACGCAGCTCCTCCTGTCCACCTCCTCCTAGTAACCAGCCTTTCTTTTCCAATTCCCTCAGTATGAATAAGAATATCTCTGCAGGGAAAAGTCATCTTTCCCTGCACTCCCTGATACTCTGACATAGCATCAACATCCTGCTGCTGTCTCTTCCTTTTAATTAAATTCTACCTCTGCCTTTTACGCCCCTTCTCCTCAAGTCGTTCAGTTTTCCTCCTGTCTCTGCCCTGCTTCACCCTTTCTGGTGTTTGTTTTTTTTTTTTTTTCCCCTTTCCTCCTTTCCTGGAAACTTGCCAGTGATACAGCAGAAGGGAGCACACCGAGAAAGGTTAGGCAAACACAGCATTATGACCAGAATCAGCAACATATTGCTCATTAAACATTTAAAATCAACAGTTGCTGGCTTGATCTGCCAATGTTGTGAGAAATGCCAGTTTTAGCTCAAGGTGCCTCTTGTTTCCAAAATGGCTTTATTTATGATGTGGGAGCTGGTGGCTGGGAGAACAAAACCCTACCTCCAGCGGCCAACAACACCTAAACTACAGGCGGCTCCACAGAAAGTTCCCCAGCGAGCACCAATCACTCCTGCCTCCCCGTCGCCCCCGCTGCTTTCCAGAAACAAATGGATGTGTAAGAGCACAGAAATGTGTTTGCAGGAGATAAATTATTTATCTGAAATATACTGTTGTGAAGTCAGCGTAATTCTCAAATCCGCAGACATATTTTATGCACTGATAGGACGTTTCAAACAGGGGCATTTGGACTCGTTTCTTCCCTCCTCCTGCAAGTATTAACACAATAATACCTCACCTGGAAAAAAAAAAAAAAAAAAAAAAAAGAGCTGGTGCTGGAGCTGGAAAC
This sequence comes from Falco naumanni, assembly GCF_017639655.2. Classification (NCBI taxonomy): domain Eukaryota; kingdom Metazoa; phylum Chordata; class Aves; order Falconiformes; family Falconidae; genus Falco; species Falco naumanni. The sequence continues at coordinate 5,679,762 of NC_054058.1, read as the reverse complement.
GCAGTGGGATAATGTGCTTGTAGTTTTGTATTGTGTCCCAGTAAAGTTCTGTTTCCTGATAAACAAATCAGCATAATACTCCTTCCCCCCATCCCTCCAATCTCTGTAATACTTTATTTTTTTCTCCCTGGTCTACAATGTTGATGCATTTGGCAGTTGGAAAAGACAAGCTTTGTACCACCCCAGGTACAAACATCACTACTGTGGGCAAATCCCAGAGCCCTCCAGCTCTGCCAGTGTCCTCCCTCCTGCCCTGCAGCAGCCCTTGCTCTCCCGAACCAGGTCAGAGACAGATCACTGCTATACTCATCATGCATCCACGTGCCTGCTGCTACATGGGCGCTCTCCTCTCTTCTGCGGGCTTCTGGGACATCTCTGCATCGATCAAGGCCCATCACATGTCATGTTCCTTCAGGAGTCCCTTGGGTAGTACGGGCTATCTAGAACTGTGGCAATGACAGCCTTACAAGTAGGCATCCAAACTGAGATTCCTCCTTCCCAGAAAAGAATTTTGGGGATTTTTTGCCAGTTATTCTGACTAGAACAGAGCTGGGTCCTAGGTCTTGGTGTGAAGATCTATTCACTCTGAACTGTGCTTGTCTGAAGCGTAAAAACTAAGGTTGTCCTCTGCTAAGGCAGGAGCAAAGAGGTCAATTATAAACCCCCCAGTGCACATAGCAGATGATCAGTCCAACGTTTCTGGTAAGCTCTTGCCCACTGAGCGGTAACAAGTCCTGCAGATGTTCGTGGGCACCCTTCACCTTAAGTCAGTCAGAATGGAAATGAACACAGCCTGGCCAGATCTTCTTTGTTCTGCATGGGTGTATTTAAACCAGTACATGCTCAGAGAGAAGCCAATGGCTCGCTCAAGGCTCTAGTAAATCCAAAAGGCAGCAGTAAAGACAGCAGTTTTCCAGGCTATAAGCAAGCATTTTTGAGAAATCAGATGGAATGCTTCCAACAGTTCAGAGCTCCTGCAGAGAAGTCCCAAAAGCTCCTCATTTCAACAATAATTCCGTAAGTGGATGCACTCGCCCACCTGCCACTTAAGAAGCCTAATCACATACCAGATCCTCCGTTAGAGCTGGCCACAGCACAGCAAAGGAAAAGTTGGCAGTCATTTTCACTGAAACATGGCCTAAGCATCTTGAAACGCTGCCACTAGAGTTTTTAGATGGAAGAGAGAAAATAAGAGTCCTTTTGATTTAAAAACAGTTGCTCTCCTCTTTACATCTGGCATCCCTTTTGTTTGTTAATCCAAACAAACACCTGACCTATGGTCAGATAAAACATGCTGGATTTTCATGGATAGAAGCAAATCTTCACCGTGGCTGCAAACGGCTATTTTTGCATGCTGCTTGATATTCAACAGGAAAGATGGAGCCCCTCTTCCCACCCTTCCCGAGCTAATTACCAGCTACTGCTGTCGCCAGGGCTGCAGGAACCTGCTCGGGTCAGCCCCAAAGACCCTGTTCTTACACTTACACTTCATGACAGCAACTGATGGTGAAAAATTGCTGCTGCATTAACCCAGATGCTAGGCAGCCACGAGAGATCTCAAGACGACAGCCCCGTTATGGTACAGGACCATGGATCTAGACAGACCTGGGGCCACACCTGGCCAGTGATCCTCAAAGAGGGGGGCAGGCTGTGACCCTCCTAGTCACCTTAAATAGAAATGAAAGTGTCAACGTTAACCTAGGGAAGGAAGTGTCTGTGGGTCATACTCCAGCTTTCTGAGCCAGAATGGAATCAGAACAGCCCTCTCGCTTCATCGGAGGCATCAAAACAGACAAAGCAGCAGCAGGTTTTGGTAACCAGCCAGCGACTTGACCAACGACTGTATGTTCTGGATCTGAAAAAAGTACACCTTGCAAAAACCCACCTGAACCCAAAAGAACCCCAAATTCTGTAATGAGAGCACAGGTGATCTAAGATCTAGGTGTGCGAGATACTTCAGACAGAAACAAAGCAAGTCCGAATTTCTACACATGGTACCAGGACCTGAGGACTGAAGAGAGAGCAACCCCACAAAACACCAGTGTGCCCTTCCTAAAAACCCAGCAGCAGCGAAACGGTTTGCTCAGCTTGCAATATATTTGTAGCTTTAGGCAGTCCAATGATTTAACCATTTAACTGTCTGGAATCGTTGGCCTAAAATGAGCGTTCAATAAACCTGCCCCTTTCTTAGGCCAGGCAGCTGCCCCGGTCCCCGTGGGTTACAGCAGCCGGTGGACCCTTGCGCTCCGAAGTGATGCTGCACTGCAGAACTGCATCCGTGTCAGAAACATCTCACAGCCTCCTCCCCAGAGCCTTTGCTGAGGGCTTGATCCTTCAGGCCACCCGTCTCCGTAGATGCCTTCTTTATCCGAACAAGGTGTGATAGTTACGAAGGGGTAACTTTTTATTGATTTGGTTAAAGTGATGCTACCCATCCTCTGATCAGCATTCTCACATCATTGCAAGAGCTGTGTTTCTGTCAGTACAGGCAGATTCACAGTAAAGTAAAAATCACAATAAGCCAGCCATGTGCACCTCTATAACAGGGTCAATTTTAAAATTACACCTTTGGTTAAATAGGTGCAACCTCCTTATGTAGCCAAGCCCTGAGCTCCCTTTTTAAGAATAGGTAGCACACCAAAAGCTATTTTCTTATGAGAAACCCCAGAAATAAGTTTCAGGCCTCAGAGAGAAGGATTAATTTGCTAGTAATGAAAGTGACACACAGGGAAAATGTAAAATCAATCTTGTGTTTAAAGGCAGAACAACACTGGCTCCACTTCCTTTTTTTTTTTTTCTTTCTCTCCCTCGCTTTCCTCTCCTCTCCCCACCGTGGCTTGTTACCACCGAGCATACATTATGCACATTACCCACAAGCCTCCGCTCTGTTTAAATTAAAAAAAGAAACAGCGTTTTTAATCAATCTATTTGCACTCTTCTGCCACAACTCACAAAAGCAGTTTGATTTCTTTTCATTGCTCTCAAGAGAGCTGAACACAGATGACTAAAAAACCCACTGCAAACTTGTAATAATAATAGCGATAGTAGTAATAATAATAGTGACCACCACCACCCCCTCCCCCCCCCCCCCCCCCCCCCAAAAAAAAAAAAAGGAAAGGAGAGGAAAAGTTAACCAGTCCTTGCACAAAACACAGTTTACATTAAAAAACAACAAATCTAACCAAACCTCAGTGATCTGGCTCGTTCTGACCTTGGACATCCTGCCCTGGCACCACCAACAGCTAAGATTAACTGCAAAAGAGTGGAGGGACTTTTCAATCCTTAAAAAATCAGATTATCTCTCTGCACCTTTTCTCCAATTCCTGGCAATTCCACTACATATGCATTTGGAAATGGAGTTGTTCCCAGGAATTCAGACCCTATCTTGGGTTTCATATACTCCACGATTCAAATGCAAAATTAAAAATAGAAGAGAAATGTTTAGCTGGTTTTGCCCATAATGAATCACAGCCATAATTAATTCTACCCTTCAGATCTAGGGAGTGCTAACTATTTCCTTCTTTCTCCAGTAAGGCAAGAGCAGGAAACCATCACTTAAAAGGACTATACCATGCTAAGAGCTCCTGCTCAGTTTTCTATCCATAAACAATTTTACACAGTGAAAACCATTTTCTCTCTCTTTCTTCCACAGATGAAGAGAAAAGAAGAACAATCTACCTAAGAAGGAACCCTGAAACAGAACCAGGATCTCCCCACTGCTGGACCTCTAACAGGAGAAGACCTTGTAGCCACAGAAAATGGTTCCTCGCTGCAGATGCTCTTCTGTCTCCTCCAGCACCCTAAGGCAGCACCCCGCTACTACAGCTGAAACACTTCACATGATCTATATACCTACCCAGGGCAGCTACTGCTAGATGTATGTACATACTTTATGCTTCCAGACCTAAATATTCCCCAGGTCTCCTGCGTTTTAAGATTCCTGGACTTACTGTTCCAGTGGTAAAGATCCTGCCAACATGGTGATATGTCTTTCTGCTCCAACCCAGATACATAACTTGTCCCTTTCGGCCATATCAAAGACATACACGGTACATTAATGCTAAATTATATTCACAGTTCAAACTGTGAAAAAGATTTACTATTCAAAGAAGTAAAGCCAGGGACCATATCCAAGATACAAATCTAGATGCTAGTTCAAAACTGCAACACGCAAGTATTTTGGGTTGTCAACACCTTAGGGTTTGGTTTATACTTATCTTTAACCAAAATACTGCCATTTCCCCCTACAGCTTTAAAAATGGAAGAGAGGGAAGAAAGATACTGGTTATCTTCCTAATTGGTTCTTTGTAGCAGCCATCTGCATAGGAAATAACGTTGGGATTTGCCATGGGCTTTAAGAGAATTAGATGCTCTCTATGCACAGAAAGCCACTGGCTCTGGATGGCTAGCTCCACTAGGCTATCTGGAAAATCCCAGCTAGGCTGCAACTTGCAGCAGTGCAGGGAAAATGAAATGAGAACGATGGTCTAATGGTACTGCTAAAAAGTAGCGACAGCCCTCGGTATAGGCAGGTAGTCTTTGAAGGAGAGCAAGCATCAGTTCAGAGGCAGCAAGGGAATGGATGGGCAGGGTGGGTGCAACACACAAATGCATGGCAGGGCATCTCCCAGTTCTTGCTGTCCATGTGTGGCATTAGATGCCACAAATGCACAATTTCTGGCAGACACAGAGAAGAAAAGAAAGTCCCTGGGGAGCTTTCCAGCCTGGGCTACGTTTGGATACATGGATGAGCAACCACTACCACACAGCAAGGGCTGCGGTGTTTGCCGGCCGGGGCAGCAGAAGGTGCTGGCCGCAGAACTCTCCTGCTGAAGAGCCCTAGACAGAAGGACTCGCTGCAGGGCATCAGGAGAAGCATCGGCCTCACCATGTTTGGAACACACATGGCCTCTTCACATCACCTTTTCTCACCTAACAGAGGTAAAGCACCAAGCTCTGTCAGTATGCGCTGGGGAAAGAGCAGCTATCAGCTACTTGGTGTAAGGCAAATGGGGGAACGGTGGGTCTAGGGTCAACGTCAAGGACTTTTGACCTGACCAGTGTAAACCCCAGGCACTCAATGGGTCTTAAGTCTAGACCACAGCGCAAACCACATGCAGGTCCGAATTATACGAAGTTGCCAATGGTGGGAGGAACTATCAGATAAAATGATCATGTGGGCAAGTTCATGTTTTTCAAGGTGGCTAAAACTGCACCAAAAATTACTTGGTTTTAAGAGGCTCAGTCCTTGAGCCCCGAGGGTCCAGCCCAGCCAACCACTGTGTCTGTGTCACCAACACTGCGGTGCAAAAGGAGCAGATTTATAGAGCAAAATGGTGCTGGACACCTGCTGAGGTGTCTTGGGACTGGATCTATTCAGGCCCCATAGGCTGAGCACCATTAGCAGCTGGTGAGCCTGTGCATCTCCTGGTTTAGTTTTGCCTGAAAAGAAGGCAGCATACGCCCAGAGACCTTCCTGCAATAGGACCAAAGCCAAGAGATGGCTGGAAGATACTCTTCCAAAGCACGGTCAGGATTCAAATTCAGACGCTAATGTAGACACGCTCCATACCATATGTTGTACTGCACTTAATAAGTGGTACATTTCTACATATTAAACATGATTCAAAATCAATTCCCTTAGTAATTCTTTATGCTCAGGGTGGAGAGTTCATGAGAGATGTCAATGCTTCATTGTGACAAGACCAAGAAGAAACCTTACCACCTCTACTTATGTGCAATAAAGTCAGATAGGTTTCCAGAGTCCTGACTTTCTTCTGATGCTGGACACCCTCACTATGACCTCCCTCACTGATTCACACTTCATAAGCCCACTACCTTCCATTGATTGCTGCTGAAGTCTATTCAACAAGAATAAATATCGAGCATTGCAACTCCGTTATTCTGCAATCTCCATGTCCAAAATTTATCAGACCAGAGATTCCCATCATCCTCTGCCTCAGGAACTTAATTCCTTCACCTTTAAAAATCCTGATTATAGCCAGAAGACTGCTTGTAAAAGTGAGGTGGTGGAAGAGATTCCCTATGTGATTCAGTCCTTTTTCAAGGCAAGGGATGCTTTTCTCAAATGCCAGAAACACAGGAGGTTCATCAGAGAAGACTCCATCTGCCTTGTCCACCATTCCCAACAGAAACAACCCTGCCATTGGTGACAGGGATATTTCTGATGATGATGTGAAAATCTCATTCACCTTTTGTTCCACTGGGTCTGTGAGGCTAAGAGAAACAGGTAGTTGTTTCCATCTGTAAGGTAAGGAGATGGGACTGAAATACAGAGAGATGGTACATGTCACTGTGTAAGTGTGCAGTCACACGGTAAAACAGGGCTTCACGCATAAAAATCAGACCACCTGCTATTAGGATTGCCTGTGAAGTAGAAATCCTTTAGGACCTGCTAAGCAGAGACAGAACTCCCACCTCCTATGCAACCTGGGTTTGTGACTGACTCGCTGCAGTGCAGCACAGCCACAGGCCAGTGAGCCCCTTCAGTAGCCTTAATCCACCCCAGCATGCGCAACAGGGGCCAGAGGTAGTTGTTGGGAGTTTGCCTGCTCTCCTAGGAGCAGAAAATAGCCTGGATGCTCCTCTTATCCGGCTCCTGGAAGCTTTGGAAGAAAAGCTTCAGTAGTAAAGAGCTTCAGCTGTCTCCTCAAGATTTTTGAACAGCAGGTAGTTCAAAGAGACTGCTCAAGTCTGAGTCATCTATGGTGTCAGGGCTGAAGAAGAGAAAGGGAAGAAATGCTCTTTAGTGCATGTGCATGCGAAGACTTTTGAAATCTATGCAGTATATTCTCCCCTGCTGGGTTTCATTTCCTAGTGAAAAGCTATCATTATATATATATAAATATATATATACACACACACGCACATGAATACAACAGCTCACATTTTTACCCATCATTCACATTTCTACGTTCCCATGCCTACTGCACAAATTCTTCCTGGTGGGACATTTGCCTCCTGAAGTTTTGCTGTCTGATCACCATTATAAACAGATCCAAGAGTGTGCTGTTGATATACGATGCACAGAATGGCCAAAACCCTTCCCAGATGTTATTGTTAACATCTGCTACGCCGCCATTGATGCAGTGCAGCTAATGGAGCCTTGCAGACAAGCTCTGGAAGGGCAGCCAGGATCTGGGCTTAGGGACAGGAGCCAAAATCTAGCAAGTTTCAGCATGGAGCTTTCTGATGTTCCTGAAGCGCTTCTGAGCACTGCAGAAGAGCTCTCTGCATGTGTACATGTACATACGCATGCATATGTGTTTCTGCATGTGACGGAGGACGTAGCTTTACATGGGAAGGTGAGGAATATGCCCTCCTTTTCTTCCTCTTCCACTCATAACAATTTCTGTAGTTGGTTTCGATTTTCCTTCACGTTTCTTCTAGGTTTCCTTGGTTTGTGAAGTCCAAAGGGCAACACCCAGAGCTCTAGAGCACAGCAAAGCCCGTGGCATTGGGTGGAACGTCTTGGACAGCCAGTACATTGTACACAACACAGCTCAGTCTTGAACTGTATCAGCCTCCGTTATCTCAGTCCTCAGCTCCATCCAGCTTTGGCAGTTCTCCTCCTCCTGTTCACATCTTTGTTCCTAAAGCTGCATCAAGGCACCAGGGGCTTCACCCACAATGTGCCTGCTCTCTGAGCACTGGGCTCCCCTCCCCCAGCTCTGCCAACAGCCCTAGCAAGCACTAAGGAGACAGAGAATGGAGAAAACCCTCATTTTATTTTAGTTTTCTTTCTTTTCTTTCCAGAATACTCTCCAGGATGAGTGGCTAACTGCCTGGAGCAGCTTTCACTCCCCTACAGCAGCACACCACGCTGCCAAACAGACAGAAACAGAATGGGGCAAATGTAGAGGGAAGGCAAATGGAGGAAAAAGGAAAAGGGTCAGCAAATGACTGCATGCCAGCGGGTGCCAACAGACAGGAGAGGAGGGAAGAGCAGGGAGGGCTCTGACTGAGGTGTTTATCCCTGAGTGCAGTCACAGTTACCATGCAACTGGGCTCAGCGGAGTGATGAGGGGGGTGCTCCCCCCCTAGAAAAGGTGCCAGCAGTGCTCAGCGAGGCAGCTGCAGAGGCAGCACCCTGCCACCACCACCTAACCCAAACTGCCGGGGCAGCCCAGCCCTCTCCTCCACCTGCCCAGGCACTGGGATGCGCTGAGACATCTCCTGCCGTGGCTGGCACCCAGGCTGGGTGGGCACACCTTGGCAGAACTGCTCAGGGCTCAGGCAGTGCAGCAAAGCTCTTTCGATGTTGTAAGTGCTGCTGGTTGTGACAGCCCAGGCAGAAAAATAAACCATCTGCTGGGATGGAGGCAGGGGCCTGGCTTGGGTTCCCTCTTTAATAGGCTGCTCCGAGACAACTACAGGCTGCAGCACGGCAGAGGTAGGAGGCTCTCATGTTAAGGCTGTCTGCCCCGTGCTGGAGGATGATGAGTGCATCTCAGCCAGGTGGGCTGGTGGGCTGCAGGGCTGCTGTTGGGGGGTGTGAGCTGCGCCACACTGGGATCCCCCAGGCTGGAGTCTGGGTCCAGCAGCCCAGCGTGAAGGCAAATCCTGACAGCTCAGTGGGTCAGCTAAGCAATGCCATTTGCAGAGATGAGGCTGAAGAAATAACTCCCTCTGGCAAGGCAGCCAGCTCTGGCCTGACACAGGCCACTGTCACAGGGCCAACAGCAGCAAGGCACCTGTGCTGCTGCGAAAGCCCTTCCCCCCCTTTCAAGCAGGAAGACGGGCTGACACCACCTCCAGTTTACAGGTGCTGTGTTGGGTGGGATGGTTCGCCCCACATGCATCCATCCATGCATCCATGCATCCATCCATGCATCCATCCATGCATCCATCCACCCATCCATCCATCCAAGCAGCCTCTCAGGTTTACCCCAGCACCTCTCTGACACCGGGTGCTGCGCTCACAGCCCTTTTTCCCTTTGTGGGATGTGCTTCCAGCCACCCACTTGCCTTCCCTGCCCCTGGGAGATGGGGTAGGAGAAGGAGCGATGCCAGCGGTACCTCTGTAAGGCTGCCCTGCGCCTGGGTTCATCGGTGCGGTGAGCACGTGGGCTCACCTGGTGCTCCAGTTTCCCCCCACCCTGGGGCTGACAGGCAGTCGGTGACGAGCCCAAGAGGGGCTCCAGCTGAAAAAATCTAGGACACAGCGGGGGGCTGACAGGCAGTTAGAAGAAGAAACAGATGTGGAGTCGATGTGATGTGAGGACTGCATTTGACCTGCAATACAGCTAACATCAAAATCAATCTACCCACTGTAGCTGGTCCTCCACCCCTACGCTACCTCCCCCTTGGACACCTACAACAATATATTATTCCTTCCTTCCTCTGCCAGACTCGTCTGCCTGTCTTTTTGCTGTATCTCTTTACCCATCCTACTTATTCCTCTGTCATATCTCTCTCCCTGCTTCATCTTTTTTATAGTATCTTTTCTTCCCCACTGTGCTTTATGGTTTCCCCATTTTATTTCATGCACCCCCCACACCCCCTTATCTTTCAGCTGCCTTTGCTGTCCCTCCCTTCCTTCATCGTATTGGTCTAGTGTTCTGAGCCAACTAAATATCTACCCGTCCTTCCATCCTTTCGCTGTGGCATGTATCTGTGTGGCGTATCTATTTATTAATTTCCTATATAGCAAATACCAGCAGTTTTGTTGGCTTGCTTCTCCCTCCCTCTCCTCATCATTATGAGAAAATAATGAGCTGGTTGTTCTGTGTTACTGGACAGGGGGAGGAGGGGAGAGAAAGGAAGGGCATGTGGGAGTAGCAGGCCAGGTGCCCTGGATTGTTTGCCTGGGAAGTTCTCTCCTCTTTCTGCCTTGCCCACTGTGGCCTCATTTATCTAAGGATGTGGCTGCTTTTACTGTGTATTATTAAAAAGCCTAAGAAAGCAATCATTCTGCAGAAGAGGAGGCAAGAGAAACCATTAGGAGCACAAGGGCGCTCTGCTAATCATTACCTGAGACTTGCCCAGGGCTGGCAGCTAGGAAGCAGGTTTATGATTGTCTCCCATGGCCCATAGTGTCTTACATGGGGATTTTTCAAATGCTTCCTTGGTTATGGACATTCAGAGGAAAATAAAGCATTAAGCGAAGCGTTGAAGTAGGACATAAAAAAAAAAAAAAAAAAAAAAAAAAAGGCTCTAAGTTGGTGAGAAAGCCCCCACTACCTCTTCCAGCCTTGTGGTCCCACTGCATCAGTCACTGGCTTATTACTGCTGCCATCTGCTCACCTTTCTTCTTCGTAGCCTCAGACCATCTCCTGCAGGTTGGTACCACCGCTGCCTCCCGCCCAGTCACAGACATTGTCCCTGATCCCACAGCCTTTTCCTTAAGCTTGTTGTGGCTTCGCTGCCTTCCTATGCCCTTCCTACCCACGTTCCCAAAGTGATGTCTATCACAGCAGTCACCAAGAGCCCACTTCAAGCTCGCCCGTGCCATCTGTGCTTTGACAGCCTCCTTTAACCCTCTGCAAGTGCTAGTGAGCACCTGTCAAGGAGAAAAGTGAGGAACACACCTCAATACTCAATGGTAGCTCAGCAGTTAACTTAAAGTTGACCAGGCAAAAACTTAAGATGTTAAGCAAAATATTTTTTATTCCCTCCCCTTAAAATTGGCCTGAAATATCATGACAAGCATTATTTATCTTATTAAGTACACTACATTAACCTTGCAAATATGCTAATGCACAAAAGGCGCTGCCTTAGCAGCTTTTCAGAATAGGAAATTAACCATGTTCATCAGAAAGCTTTTAATTATTATTATTTCTTAAATGCTGGTGTAATGCAACAGTGCTCCTTCTGCCAGAGGCACCAGAGGAGAAGGATGAGGGACACATGCCACCATCCTCACAGCTGCCCCTGCAAAGGCCGTGTGGGTATTCCTACCTGAGCTAGGCATTAAGGAGCTGCTCTGCTCCCCAGCTGCACCACTGGCACAGGGGAGGGAAGAGCTGGAAGATCTGGCAGGCAGGGAAGGGATGGCTAAGCTGGGTACCGTCACCGAGGCATTGCTCTAGCACTGCAGAGGATATAGGCAGGCGTGCTGGGGAAGGACTGCAACAGCAGAGGGAAGGGGCTGCGCCCCTGGACCAGGGTGAGCTTCCAGCAGCTCCCCGAACATGCGGTGCAAGCCCTGATCGAGGAGAGCACAGAGAGCCTGACAGCCGTCTCACTTGGCACTGAGTTTTGAAAACAACATGCTTGGCTTAAACAAGGTGTCTTGAACCCCCTCCTCCCTGTGCAGTCTGTGGCGAGGGAGAAGTGCCCCAGGCGGCCTCAGGCCAGTACGATGGCTGCCCTCTGCCAGTGCCTTAGGCTGAGAGCCCAGCTCCGAGGCAGTGCCAGTGTGTCTGAAGTGGTCCCTGTGGTGGTCAGGGTGACAGCAAGATGCACTCCTGCACCCCCTCAGCTGCTGGCAGAGGTTTGAGCTGGTGGCATCACAATTTCTTGTCCCAAGGACATGGCCACACTAGATGCTGAGTCTGGCACAGACCAAGCACAGCTCCTCTGTGCTTAATGGCACTGAGCTGTAAGGGCACATCAGCACTGTGGCACAGCAATGCAGAGCATCACCACTGAAGACCCTCCTGCGTTTCAATGAGTGTTTGCTGCTGATTCACAGCCCTCCTCCAGGGCTTGCCCTCAGCATGGTCCTCCTGGTTCCCTTCCCCATGATGACAGACATACTCTGCTCCCCTGGCTGCCTACACCTCCTCCTTGGTGAGAAGCAATGAGAACAACATGTGTAAGCAAGGCTGCACAAAACCTACTCCCCCTCGCCGGAAAGCTGTGTTTCTCCCAGCTCACCCTGCTCAGGGCCTGATCCGGAGTGAGTCGCCACCTCAGCAGGCTGCAGCGAGGGCCGTGCTGCTCCCTCCTCCACCCAGACAGCCATCGCTGATGGGTTTCCAGCGTCACTTTGGTTCTGCATCCCTTAGCATGTGCCGGCTGCCACTGCTGCCTGTGGCTCCTCGCAGGGCAGGCTCAGCTCAGCTGGCACAAGGCAGGACAGTCGCAAACATAATTTCTGACATATCTGTGGGTTTTTTTTGTTAACGGTGGCATTACTGTCACAGGCTGAGGGCAGCTGCTCCCACAGCTGCTGCAGCTTGCTAGCACACTGCAGCCAGCAACACCCAGGAGATAAGGCCAAGGAGCACAGCTCTGCACTGTCATGCCTACTATCTCTCTAAGCTTTTTAAAAGCTTTTACGTTGGTTTTTTTTTTTCCCAAATGAAATCTGAAGAGGGTAGATTTAGCCCAGTATCCAATGTCTTTCTGGAGTGTGCTCTGATAAAGAAAAAAAAAAAATCATCCCCTGAGCAGTGTAGAGGTGAGGGAGCTTATCCCATGCCACCGCATGGGAAGTGTCACAGCAGGATAAGCCAAAGGAAATCAAAAGCTCAGAGATTTACCCAGACGCAGAGAAAGGGATGATATTATCCAATATGACATTACATGTTCTTTCAGTAACACAAATCAGCTTCCATCGGTCAAGTGCTACTCTCCTCTAACATGATAGCCTTCCCGAACAGACTGCGCAGTGCTGCAGGAGCTCCGAGCATTTTTTTTTTGTTGTTTGTTTTCCCGTTATAATTATTTTCTCTGTAGTCATCACTCCAAGGCTGTCTTTCTGCTTGGAGAGGCTGAGGCAGCACTAGCTGGGTGCAGACCCACAGATGGCTTTCTGATAGCGTCTTGGACTGGCATATGGCAAATCAGGAGCTGCGCACCCTCTTCTCAGTCAGCAACAATGTGCTGCTCCCTGTGGTGGGTGATGCTCAGACAACACAGCTCTGCTGGCCTTCTCAAAGCTGGCGTCTGGATCTGCATTCATGCAAGTATCTGCCGGGCTTTGGCCGGCTTGAAACACAGCTCCAACACCTCCTGTGATGGAAAGCTTTAGAGGACAACTACTCAGTGAAGCCTGGGGCAAGCTGCTTAGACATTTGCCCAGTCCTGGGGTTTCAAAGGCAAAAATCAAACCAGGAATCAGGAGCAGCCCTGACTGAGCTGAAGGAAGCCTGAATCTATCCCATGCTGATTTTTCACCCGCTGTCCTTTGCATACCTGGCCCTTCCCATGGCCCTTGGAGCCTTCTGTCAGAGATCTTGCTGCTGCACAGCCCCGGGGGTCAGCAGGAGGTGAAGGAGAGGCGGCCTCCTGAACGCTCCTGTGCTTCTGATGGGGAGCCCCAAAGCGACCCCCTGCACCCCAACACGTGTGCGCACACTCCTGGAGCGACATGAATTACACCCCCAAGGCAAGCATTTCCCCAGTCCCTGGTCACATTGATGTCCCAGTACACGGGGTTATTAAGGCCCAAGTGACACTTGGCTGCAGTCAGCTGCCTATGGCCTTGGAGAGGAGCGGCTGCACCATGAGAGATGGATCTGTGGGAGGGGGAGGGAGGGAAGGAGAGATTTGCATGGGGGAGAATGCAGAGACAGAGACTAAAGACAGAGACACATGCATAAAAATAAAAAGTTTCTCATTCCCAAAGAAAGCACAAAAGGCAACGATGGTAAGGCCATCTTCGCCCATGACAGCATCTTGTCATCCTTTTGGGAACCTTGCTAGAATTGTCATCACGGGAGAGAGAGTGAGGGGTGCTGGAGGCAGAGTTGCTGACGTGTCCCCTTTCTGGACAGGATGGCACAGGTCACGCCAGGTTGCGGGTCTGATCTCTGGCCTTTCAAGTAGTGAGCCACAGATCACAGCCATATGTTTCTCAGCATGCTCAGGTGATGCTACGTAACAGAGCATCAGGAAGAGGTTTCAGGAGAGAGGGAGGGAGAAAAGGTGGAGGCATTGGGGCAGAGTGGGGCGGCTGTGGTTGCAAAGAAAGATAATTTGCTGACAAGAACACGGCCATCAATTTATTCTGAACAACTACAACTGACCGGTGCATTCCCTTTCATCTCTGACTTCTCCTTTTCAGTACAAACTGTGGGCAGCACAGGGCCTGCCTCTCCCCTTCCCTGCTTCCATGGATAGTGCTGACCTGGGAGGCTGGAAAAGGCCACTGTTATCAGCAGGGCCTTCACCTCAGGTCCCTTTTTCCCTGGCATGAGCTCAGCAGCATCCCAGCTTGCCAGTGGAGAGAGCACAATGCAAACCCTGTGCCTATAGCCAAGCTTTCAGCGGGAGGTGTTGGGTAGGGAGCTCTCTCTTTTTATCCTGGGGCTCTGTAGCAAGTTGCCTTTCATCCCAGTCTGCTGACAGTAGATGGGTGGATTTCATTCCTATTTACTGACTTCAGATTTTGTGGGGTTTTTTGCTGGTGTTTTTATTTTCTCCCTCTTTTTTTCTAAGATTCCTGGTGCTGGTCCTGCAAGAACATATTTGCAAGGCAGACTCATGTATGGTCATGTATCCCCCCTCATCTTGTTCAGAAAACTGCTGCAGAGGTGAACACCAGCAGCACCAAAGGGAATGAATGATGAATGAACAGAACTGGCTCAGCCCCCCTGGTCCCTTATTTAATACCATTCCTCTGCTTGCTCTGGAGAAGGACTGCTCTGGTTGCAGCCCAAACAGAAGAAAGGCTGCGCAGAGGCTGTGGGAACTCCCTCAAGTTTTGATTTTTCTACTACTCAGTGACAAGGGTGGTCTGAAAACTTTTTCAGGCAGACCTGAGCACTCGGCATGGAGGGACTGGCAAAGGACTGTGACAGGAGCTGGACAGCAATATTGGAAAAGGGATAAAAGAGGCAAAAAAGAATAGAATCTTGATAAATAAAATATTACAGAATTCATTTTTTATGCAGAAGCACAGAGTGCACTAGCCTACTCTTTCCTGATGGCACAGCATGGGAGCTGGCCTGGCTCCCCGGGGGGATGCCTGCTGTTTGTGCAGTACCTACCACTTTTCTGCAAGTGGGAGGCATTTGGCTGAGGAAGGATAAATGCAAGAGCATGAGGGGAGGAAGGCAAGTGGGAGAGGAAAAACCCCACCCCCAAACCTTAGGAACCTTTCAGCCAGTAAAGCATCCAGCATGCCACCACCTTCAACCTCCACAAGGGGATTCCCAGAAGAAGACAACTCCATGCTAGCATGCAGGCAGGGGATGGGGTAAGACGGAGGTGAGAAATCAGCCTGTTGCAGAAGGAGGGAATGACCAGTGGGAATGGCCAGCAGGCTGGCTGCAGCTGCTACATCCCCATGCAGTGGGGGAAGAAAGGCCAGAAAAAATGTTTAATGCTTGGGAAGCTGCTGCTGCCTGCCTGCCTGCCTGCCTGTCTCTCCATCTCCTCAGCACCTTTTTTTGCAACCCAGGGGAAATAATTTCTACTCTATTGTTGGTTGATTGGACACTTACCTAGCTTTTTCTCTCCATTTTAGATGAAGAAACTGGTTTTTACTTTGGCTTCCTCTTTCATAGATATTTCAGTGCAGTTTATCTGTGGAGGACGCAGGCATATATACACTGGTGGTCCTGCTCTCACCCTTCCTCTCCACCTCAATGCCGTGAGCCTAGAGCCACACGTAACAGCACAGCCAAGAATTACTCTCCTCAAAACACTGAGGACTATTGTAGTCCTCCTCCCAGCCAGCGGTGGTGGCCATTGCAGCACAGGCAGACTCCACCAGGCTGGCCAGCTCATGGCAGCAGCACGCTGAAGCCCAGCAGGCTCTGCTCCGGACTGCCCCACAGCTTCCTCGGTTGACTCTGTTTCTTCCATCCCACCACCTGGTTTGGTGGTAGGGCAGGGAGGAGGTTTCAAACAGCCCAGCTCATGCAGGTGGGCACCTTCTCCAGAGCAGCCCACTCACTGAGTCTCTGCTGTGGTTGGAGCTGAAGGTCAAAAAGAACAGCACACCTTGAGCTAGAAAAAGGATTCCTTCTTTTGGAGCCTGAAGGGAAAAGGGGCTGCCCTGGAAATCCTGAGCCTCGCTACCTGTGCTCCTTTTAGAAAATATGTTCAGACTGACCAGCGTCTTCTGAATTTCAATCTCAGTCCCAAGAAAGAGTTAGTACGGTACCAGTAATGTGCTGTACTGCTGAAGTCTTCAAATACCTCAAAAAGCTAAATTTTCATTCAGTCTATTTATTTAATATTTTTTTTAAATTGCATGTCAGTGCCTGTGCCAAACATCAGCAGTCAATACAGGACTTAGATGGTGGCAAATGTAATGTTAATTACATGGTTATTGTTACTCATTTTTTAATAAGCTCTTTATATGCAATCAAGTAATAAAGCAAAACTGAGGCTCTTTGCAAAGCATAAAGTTCCTAAGGAAGCACGCAAGAAGCCAGTAAAATCTCCAGGAAGGGCTCCAGACACTGGGGTGAGGTTCCTAGCGTTGATCCCAAGGTCTTCAGACACTGCAGCCATGGCAGCTAATCCAGCAGCCTGACAAAAGGTACCGGCAATGCCAGTGCCTGGCAAAGAGTAGAGCTGTACATAAGGACACCCAGACTCTCCCCATCCGTAATGCCCCAGCCCCACGCTCACAACCAGTCTCAAGCCACTAAGGAGAAGCAAAAGAGACATCTAGAGAAATGCCTGTTTGCCTTCCCACCAAAACCCCATTGCTCATGGCAGAATTTCCAGTTTTCTGCATCTTAAATTGTTACACTGCAATATTTCACACCTTGGTAGGAACAGAAGCCTTAACCATTAGGAAAAGGAAAGAATTCCTGCTCCCCCTTTCGCCTCAGCCTTGGAAGAGTCTAAGATAAAATACATCAAAAAGCTGTCATGATTTTACACGCAGGAGGATGACATTATTTTAGAGGATTCCCTCTGCCCTGTAAAGCTGGACTTCAGATTAGTCAAGTGCCTGGATTTGCTGCTGAAAGCACGCAGACGATGCGCCTGGTACAGCGAGCTAAACTGTCCTAAAACATTTCTGAAATACTTCATAATGCCAGACACAATCGTATCTTTAACAGTAACACATAACATCATAAAGGGTTTACCGACACAAATTGCAGTGATGTGGCCTTATTCCTGCACGACAGCGTTACTGTATGGAGCTTGTTCCCAACAACAAAGCTGATAAAGCCAGATGCCGTCCCTGCCAGCAACGCACTGTGTATCTGGGGCAACTCAGGGACCAGCCGATGGAAGGAAATCCTCTTCCTCCCGAACGCAGACTGGCAGCAGAAATGCTTCACAGCAGGGTTTTTTTAAGTCTTTAACGACTGTAACATCTTCTGCAATCTTTCTAAGGGAAGCAGACGCAAAGGAGCACTCGACTGATTGTTGCTCACCCTCTTGCCGTATTATGGAAGGAACTGTGTAGTGAGGGATGCTCAGGAAGCCTCAGGGAAGGGAGATAAGGGAACGGAGGGGAGGAACACGGGCTTTAGAGATACACCCTCCCAAATCCACCCATGGGAGTCTGAAAGAACCTATCTGAATGCTGATCTTGCTTAACACGCCCCGGTGTTAGAAAAGTTTGGCTTTCTGTCTGAGTCTGGCAGCACGAATCCACTCCCAGTCAGCAGGCGATACTCACAGCCAAGCCCCTTTTTTGGGATTAAACCCAGCCACCAGCAGGGAGGACACAGCTCGGGAGGGCCAGCACAGCAGTGTCTGCTCCGGGATGCAGATGTCCATTAACGTTATCGGTGGGGAGGGGCTGGGATGCCCCCTTGGCCCCTGTCAGTTCAGGCCTGTCCAGCTTAAGTACCTGACCCAACAGGTCTCACTCATGCAATGCTTCTGGAGAAGCATTTTGGTGGAGTCCAGCTGCAGGTGCTGCCTGTCAGGTGCCAAAATGCTGCTTGGGGAAGGAGACACAACATCTGTCCTGAACTTTCCTTATATAGGGCTTTTTTCCCTGCCTTTAAAGCATCTATTTGGTATTTACCTCAAAACCAGAGCCTTTGTGCTCTGCGAACACAGGCCCACAAAACGATCGAAGCAGTTCTGGAACAAGACATCCAGAATACGATGAGAAGGGGAGGGGAAAAAATTAAAGGGAAGAAAAAAAACAGCCAGCCCAGCAAACAGCATTTAAATCTGTCTCTTCTTCTCTCATTCCCTTGTTCAGTCATTTTCTGTCCTGCTTTGAGTGTGCTGTTTTTATCTTCCTCGCTCTCATATAAAAGCCCAGCTCCCCTAGCGAGTGTGCAGATGATGATTTGGCATTGTCCAGGACCATTATGCTGTCAGCTCTCAAAGAAAAAAAGGCTTGTAAAAATCCTGTAGTCAGACAAAGGCAGAGCGTGCGGCTCAGGACAGTTTGTACCGCCGCCTGCTAATAACCTTTCTGAACAATAGCTTACATGGAAAGATCTTCCACAGAACACGAATTTCCTCTTTCAGCCTCACCTTCACTTACTCCTAATTACTGCTCAACTCTCAGCTATATGCATGCTACATATGCAAATCCTCTCTCAACCTCTTCTGTACGGAAACAGAGGTGCATCTCCCTCCCCTTGGTCCTGCTCCAGCCCCATCCTACGCTAACTTTGCACAACCCGCCACACACTCGCTACTGCTGCCACTTCAGCTCTACCTACATGCAAATTCACTCACATACGTGGTCTCTACCCCTCCCAGTAATTTGGCTCCTGCTTTGCTCTCAGGTATATGGAGCTCAGCTTAGCACTATTAAAAGCTATTTTTCTTTCTTCATTTATTCGGGAAGAGAAATTTGAAAAAAAAAAAATAAAAATGAAGAAGGTGCCCAAGAAAGCCATTTCTGTTAAAGACCTAAGGGAATATCAAGCAGCTTTTCCCAAAGCACAGAAAATCACCAAGTTTTCTTGTGGCAACCTAAAGAAGGAAGAATTGCCACATGCACCAGTGAGCACACAGTCAACCCAGCTTCCCCTGAGCCCCAGTGGTGTTGGGTCCATCGCAGCCCAAGCTGTACAGGCTGGTTCTTCTGCTCGGCTCGTGGAGACTCAGACCCTGACAGAAGAACTGAGGGACCTATCTGTCTCAGACAATTTGTCTGAGCTCTCCAGCACTCACTCTGGTGCAGATTACCAGCTCCATGACAGCGCCAAGAGGAACACGCGCACGATGTGCCAGTGCGTCAGCTGTCCCTGTTTAGAGCATTGGACTGCTGCTGATAGTGAGTTTGGGTAAGATGCTGGGCTGTGAAAGGGAGCTGAAGTGTGGCCACGTGCCTGTCTTTCTGGCAGCTCGGCTATAAGGAAAGCCCTCACTCCCGCCACCTACACAGCACCTCTGTTTTCCTGCCAGAGCAGCCTGCAACACCACACAGCCAGTTCTGGGGATACCCGAGGCTACGGGAAAGACCGAAATGGCTAAAGCTGATGAGCGCAAGCTGCCGCCTCTTTGGAGGTAATCCTCAAATCAGTGCAAGGACTTGGCAGTATGTAATGGGGCCGTGAAGCCGGTACCTGAACAAAACAACACAGCAGAACCTGGAAAGGAGACTGGGAAGAGACTTGGAAGTGACCCTTGCTCTGTACACACCTAAGCCAGGGTTCAATGCGTGGCAACTCCAAACACAAAAGCGTGGGCAGGCTTTGATCTCTGCTATGCCTGCCTAATGCCAGATGGACACTGCTGCAATTGACAGTGTTAACTCTAGACTTACACCCATCTCAAAAAGGCCAGGATATGGCCCGATGGGTTTACAGTGGGGTGAGCAAGAGCAAGCTCAGGGCTTGCAGGCTTTCAGCAGTCTGTTTGCTGAGCTGGGACTAGTTCTTGCTCACCGCCTGTCTATTTAATGAAAGTCACGTATCCAAAGCTAGGGACAGGAAAGCTGTGTGGAATCCAAGGTTTTGCAAGTGTACTGAACAATAACAACATGCACTGGTGCTGCCAGGAGGAGCAGCCTTCCTTAAGCTCTGAGTTCTTTTCTGAGCAGGGCTGTATCCTGCTGTCTGTTACCAGGATGCCTGTTCCAAATAATGCTGCATTTATTTCAGCTGACAAACATTTACCAGAGCTGGTGACATAAAGGCTCATGCCTACTGAGACAAGAACCTAATTCAGGCAACAAAATAAGCTTTATCTAAGATGCACATCAGGCACAAACTGGCTGGAAAAAGGCCACACGAGGTGAAAACCTGGGTCTGTAGGATGAGTTTGGTCTTCTCTGGGTGCACTGAATGACTGTAACTTCCTTGTGGAGCACTGCTCCAACCCCTTTATCACTGCAAACAGTTTAACCAGCCCTCTGAAACACCCTGCATGTATGAAGCACTTCTAGGAAGCGCACGTGGCATCAGATGCCTTCATGACCCACACACTGGGAAGTGGAGTGGGAAGGGACCAGGCAAAAGCTCTCTGGGCTGCAGCTGGTCACAGGGGCTAACACCAGTTCTTGTGTGATGCTCTAGCGTATGTCAGCACCAGGACACGTGGCCACAAGCCCCAAGCAGCCTGTATCGCTCCAGACATGGGCCGATGGCTGAGAGGAGCAGGGAACCCAGCAGCTGTGGGAAACTGCAGTAGCTGATGTATTTTGCTTCTCCCCACTGTAACTTCCTCTGACTTGTCCCTGCCAGCCTTCAAGTTAAGGTCTGCTCAACACGCACATCCACCGAGTCTTGTTTCAGTGAAACAACACCCCACCACTTTCCGGGCATTCACGCATGCCTGTGTCAAGGACACCACTGTATATGTAGCGTCTGGCTTATATTCTCTCTTCATTCATGTTTTTCTTTCTCTCTCTCTTTTCCCACCTTCTTCTTGTGCTAAGGGATCATGAGCAGAATGAAATCCTGACATACTTTCTAGCCCAAGATAGCTAGTGGTTTTACGCTCCCTAGAAAAATCATCCCACACTTCTGTGGAAAACATGAATGCATTTCCCTGTGGTCCACAATATCTGAAGTACCCTGTCATTGTCCCCAGGTACTTCAGTGCTTGGTGTTAGAAGCAGGGCCGAGATCAGCAGAATGTTTTGCTCACTGTTAACGTCAGACATTCAGGTCTCTGTGATTTCTAGCACAGCCTACTTGAAGAAGTTCATGGTCTTACCCAGGAGTGCAAGAAACGGGCTTTTTATGGAGTATGAAATCCATTTTCCCCAAGCCTTCACTTGGATTGTGCTTTATGACATGAGAAGATGCAGTAAATGAACAAAGCACTACATCCTTGCTGACTGATGGACAGATGATCCCAGCAGACAGTGTCTGTATCTTCCCCCTTCCCATTGCTGTGTACTTGCTGGGCTGCCAGCCTTAAAGCCTAAATGACTTGGGAACCGACACTTTCCTGAGGTTTTCCCCCCTACTCATTCCAACGAAAGAACTGGAAGCTAACACAGGAGTGAGGGCAAGGAGAAGGAGAGATACCAGCTTTGGCACCTGTAAAGCTTAGATAAGAGGAAAAGTGATGAGTGAGGAGCTTGGACTCAGTTGAACTGCAAATGCAGCACTGCAGCCAACGCAGAGTGGCTGCAACAGAGCATGTACTAACTTCGCAGCCATACCAGACAGCAGGGGCTGGAAAGTGCTTACTGGATTCATTCTTTTGACATCCAGGAAGATAGAGGAATGGAAAGTGAGGCAAGCAGGGGCGAAGGTCATTTGACAAGGCCAGAGAGAACCAAGAATAAGACCACACTAAAGCTGTTCTCATAGTCCCTTGTCCTAAGCAGAACATCCAGGCTTTCTTCATGCAGGAGGGAAACAAGCATGTAAGAGACAGAAAACCCATGAGTTATTAAGTTACTGGAGCCATGGCAAGCAATTCTGGGAACAGATGCATTTTTTTCCTTTACTCAAAATAGAAGTTAAAACAAAGGTGCTTTTTCTTGTGTGGTTTTTTTTTTTTTTTTTTTGCCTTCCCAACAAGAAGGATAATCTGCTTCAAGAGAGGAAAAGAGAGCGGAAGATCATCTGTACAGAGCACCCCTGTTTCAAAGGAAGCCTAAGAAGGGCAATGCAGTCCCTTCTGATTGGAAAATAACCTTCCTTCTTGTGGTCATGTTCCCAGCCAGCATCGCTCTGCCTGCTTTGAAGGCAGCCCGAGCAATTCACACTGGTTGGGAATCTCACCTACTGCATTAATGGGGTTCCCTGGAGATGCTGCTTGGTACGTGGTCCCCCAGCCCAGCTGCTCGGCTCAGCATGGGATCCCAACAGCCCAGAAGTCCCTTCTGTGCTGGTGAATGAGCCAAGGCTCCTGCTCTGCCCAAGCATCCTGGCTCATTCTGCAGACTGATTTGGGTTCGTAGTCACGGACTGTACCCCTCAGACACTGGCTGAAACAGGCTGCTTGTATCTCCTAACCTTCCAGTGGACTGGCCTGCGGTCATGCTTCCCAGCCACCTCCCTCCGGCATCCAACATTGCCTGCTGCCCAGGCAGAGCAGCAGCACAGACAGGTTCCCAACCTTTAACTCCAGCCCCAGCTTCTCTCAGCTGCTTTCACTCCTCAGCTTTTCTGCACTGATCTGTGAGATCCCACTGATGGGAAGGGATTGGCCTGCCGGACCCTCTTGCTAGTCAAGGAGTGAATGCTTCTTCCCTCTCTCCGCAGGAAACAAAAATGACCTATTCTCCAACATGCATCATATATGGGTTCAAACACTAACAGTCAATACTTCCCAACACAAAGGCAGGAAAGGAGGCTGAAATGCGGAAAGAAAAAAATTAGGGCTATGGAAGGCTTCTTTTAAAAGCAAAGCCCCTAGCCCAGCATCTCAGTGGTGCAATCTCAGAGGCCATTAAAATCAGGCTACAGTGAACTAGCAGCAGGGGAAAGGGTATAAAACCCCCTCTTTTTGTAGAAATAATAGACATTATTTGGCCAAAGTTCATGGAAGGAAGGTTGGGGGGGGAGGTGGAAAGGGAGGGGGAGAGCAAGAGAGTGTGCACGTAACAAACTCCAGGCAGTTCGTCATAGCTTAGGTCTTTTTTCCCAGCTTGACCTACAGTCTGCAGACATGCTGACTGGGATGTAGATGGTTCAATGTGGGCGTTGTGTGAAGCACAGGCAGCAGGGCCAGCTCGGTCCCTTGTGTAACTCTGCCAACGCGAGCAGGAACCGATGAGACACCGTGACTTCAGCGCAGCTGTGTCGTGGTGAGCTCAGGAGCAAAGCGCACACGTGAAGCTTGCAACTAGATCTCTTTTCCCATTGGAGAGAGCACATGGGAGTGACATTTTCCACCCCCACCCCCACCCCCCGTCGTTTTGCTTTGCCAAGAACATCCTTGAAATAGATGGAGATTTTGTGTAACAAAAAGAGGATAACTGGGCTTGCCATAAATCTCTGTGATGTATTTTCAGCAGTCCCTGCACCCAGGGTGGCTCAGCTTGGGTGGCACTTTCTGAATTGTAGCAATAGTGTATATACTATTGCTGAAACGGTATTTGGAGCACCATGCAGGTAAAACCAAAGGTAAAACTAGAGCACCGCACGAAATAATTGTTCCATTTTCAAACAGTCACCATTGATGGCTCAGCTGTCAAGTAGCAGCCAGGAATGACTTCCATAGTTGCTGAAGGTGATGGGGGCAGATGGGAACTGCACTGGCAGTAGCACAAATCCATCTGTGGCCTGGCCCAAAGGCAGAGAGCTGGTTTCATACCTGTTTCCCCCCTACAGCCGAGAATAACTGGCTGCCAGGCCAGTTCCAGGTTCAAGCCCCAGGATGGGAAATGGGCAGACAATCAGCTGACATCTGTTGATTTGATGGGATCATGAATGCCTTCCTGTATCTGCATCACCTACAGACTGTGAGTTCTAATCAAAGGATCACTAATGCATTTATATGACAAACGGAAATCTACTGGAAAGGCTGGAGGAGGACAAGTATGGAGGAGTGAGGGCAAGAAGGATGTGGGCAAACTGGAAAGTCTAGAAAAGAGCAGAATGACCAGATATCTAGGACATATGAGCTATGAGGAGAGACAAAACCAGTAGGACCTGCTTAGCTTAAAAGACTGAAGGAGGACATCACAAAAGTGATGAAATCATGGGCAAGGCTTCCATGAAATAAAGAAGGTAACAGATGATTGCACGACAGACAGGACAAGAAGGTATAGTCTCAAACTGCAACAGCGAAGAGTCAGTTAGGACTCAGGGAGCATAGCAGGGGTTATGGAGCACAGGCATAAATGGTCCTGGGAGGTTGTGAAGTCTTTCAAAACAAGCTAGAGGAAGAGTTATCAGGAAAGGCTTGGGAAGAGCTGATCCTGCCATTATGCAGGGATATGTACTAGCTAGCTTGTGAGATCCCTTCCAGACCTTTGTTCCGTTCATCCACTGTAAGATGATCATTGTGCCCCCATGATGTATTGACAACAGCAGAACCCAGGCAGCAGCCACCAGCAGCCAGCGCTGCACTGGAGGTGAGGGCACGACAGGGAGGAGGAAAGGAGGGGAGCCGCACATCAGCCTTGTTACAAATAAAATTGCAGTGATACATCAATGCACTCTATCAAAGTCACACGTAAAGGACTTCCTCGTCTCCATGTTGGCTGCAGCTTAGCATGCATTCACGCTGAGCTGCTCTGAACCTGCACCAGTGTTTCCCTCACCCCTGGTCCTCCAAGCCCAGCCTAGCCAGGCAGGGGGACCGATGCCGCGATGGAGTGCTATGGGACTGCATTCAGTGCCAGCTGTGCTAAGTCACAGGACATCACCCCAGCTGGCCAGCGACTTTGCAAATAGGTGGAAACCCTCCTTCCCAGATGGCATTTTACAGGCAGGGAAAGGGAGGAGGAATAACACCATTAGAGTCTGTTGTAACTGGCGTTGTGCATGACACCTCCGGCTAAGAGAGGAAAAGGCTCTTACTGAGGAAAAGGGATGGGCCATCCCTGCTTTGTCTAATAGCTTACTGTCAGATTGTCAGCTGCCACAGGTCAGTCTTCTCTTGGATCCCAACCAAGTAGACATACCCATTTTCACCTGTGTTACGACCTGAACTTGATGATCAAGCAAGCTCTGATGCACTGTGCATGAAAAGAGGGGTGACTTAAAGAAAAAAACCCTCTGCCCTTGAAGAACAGGGTGCTGTTTATGACAGCAGCAACTTTTTTTCAGATAGCTGAAGGCTTCTCTGTTTCCTACGTGGCATTAAAAAGTGAAGCTGCCATCTCTGAGGTGAAAAACTCGTTTTCTGATCATCTGCAAATAAAAAACATTGCAGTCCAAGCCCTTTCTTGTAAAAGCAACGGAGTTTTAACTGCAACGCGATGGCCAAGGTCCCAGGTAAGGGTGTAGTTACTTTCTGCCTCTCTTAAATTTACCTCAGCGGTTTAAGATGGGGCATGGCACACATCACTGAAGACAAACGGCTGCTGTGTCAAGCCATGGAAATGGGCAAAGCAAACCCTATGCAAACAGCTTCGTTAGTGCCCTGCCACAGAGCCAGCCAAATGCTGGGGCCTGGATTGAAAATTATGAGTCAGATCCTAAAATGGAGCAAAATGACTGTGCTCCAAGTCAGCACTGATTTATATCAGCCAAAATCTGGCCTGCTGATCTCAAACGGGATCAAATTATTGGAGTTTCTGGACTCTCTAACACCCACCCTGATCTGTGTATGCGAATGAGAAACAGCATGCTCACAAATATGTCAGCTCATGGATACACACAGATTGCAGGGACATCTGGCTGACAGAAACTTTACGGGATGTAGAACTTGTGGCAATGGGAAGAAATCCATTATCTGATTAAAAGGTTAGATACTGTAGGAGGAAAGGTACTTGCAATGAGCCTGTTCAACAGAGGCCTCCATGGGGAAGGTGCAAAAAGCTCACCGTTAGCCCGTTTCTGTTAATGAGTTTTGATATAATTCCGCCCGAGTGTGCCTAATTCTTGCCACAGCAGCTTGAGCCATACATGACAGGAGCAGGTGCTGTGAAAGCTTCTCCAAAGCCTCCACTAAAGCTACTCCCTCCTGTCCTGCAGCCCCAGGCTCCCTACAAGAGCTCTGCCCTTGCCACTCAGCCTTTCTCCACCACTATCTAACCAACCATCATGCTGAAGCGTTAAGATGCTCTACTTGCAGCTACCACATCCACACCAAACCAAGAACCCATTTTCAGAGCCACAGATGGAGGGGCTGCCTCCGATTCCAGTGGCCTAAACTTTCCAACGGGATTTTTCAATTTGCACAATCACCTTTTCAGCTGGCCTGGCTGCCTGATTTGTCCTCGGTGCTTATATGCAGTTGGTGTGTATAAGCAAGCAGCTGCTGAAAGAAGAGTTAAGAATCATTTAAATCATTAGGTTTTCATCAGAGCTCATTCTGCTTCTGGAGTGCCCTGGAAGCATCTGTTAATAAAGGGCGGGGGGGATGGCGAATAAAACCCCTCTCCCTTGTGTTGAGCTATCTTTCTCTATCCAGCTGCACCCAGAATGAAAGAGCTATCAAAGAAAGCTCCCCCATTAGCCATCAATTCAGAGCAACTTCAATCAGTCAGTTCTGCTGGAGCCTGTGGGAATATCTCCCCAGCAGCCTCCTACATGCTGCACTTGAGTGCTCAGAAAGAGCCACATTAAACCTGCCTGCCATCAATCCGGGGGCCTCCTCCTCTGTAACTTAATGAGCTGAGCTGGTTGGCATCATTGACAGGGAGCTGAGGAGTTAAAATGAAAGGCGGAGTGCAAGCCAGGCTGGCTGGGAAGGTGTGCAGGCACAAGGGCAGCAGCTGAGCCACTGGCCCTCCTCTAAGGGCCTCTCTGCAGGGCTGGGGCTGCTTCTGAGCTGCTGCTGGTCCAGGGGGTGTGTGTGAGAGGGATGGGGGCAGCAGCTAACGGGGGCAAGCTGCAGGTCTCTCCCCTTCCCAGGCTGACAAACCCTGTGGGCATGGCCTGTCCTCCTTACCCCTGTCTGCATAGTCTGGGTGGGGAGAGGTGACGTTCTCCCTCATCCCCATGACGTGACCTCCTCTCAGGCCTGTCCTTTTTGCTACTGCCATGTGCCATGCCTGGTGATTGAGCCTGGCATGGAGAGGCCGTTCCCGTTATCTGCTGCGCTAACAAGGGGGCAGGTGGCTGTCTCTTCACATATGCTGCTTCCCCAGCTGGCACAAATCCTCTCTGTTTGTCATGCAGCTGGAGGATGGCTGAGCCGTACTAAACCAAACAGAGAAACTGTGTCTTTCCCAGACATTTTTAAAGACCAGAAAAATACATGGCTTGAGACGCAGGGCTTCTCTCAGACCTCGCCTCCAACCAGATCGGCAGGGACAAAACTAAAGCAACTTGCAAATACATCCAACACCCACCTACCATTTGATCTTGCTCCAGTCTAGGGACTGGACCTGCCTGCCCATCATCCACCCTGGTGACTCCCAAGGCACTTTTCTTGACCAGGGCTCCTGGCAACAGCCAGCTCCTCAAGAGCAACTTCACTGCTGAGTTAGGTTTTTCTTCTCTTCCTTGCTACCTACTAGATGATATTTTTTTTTTTTGGGGGGGGGTGGGCGTCAGGGGGTGGTTGCTATTGCTCAAGGGAGCTTTTCCAAGAGAGGAGTACCTCCCCTTTTAATGCTACTTGAAAATTGTTCTTCCCATGTGCCAGGGTCTATACGACCAAGTGGGAGGAGTGTTCTGACGTGAAGAAGGTAGTTACAGATTGACCCACAAAGTTGCCTAGACCTGCTTTGTGGAGTAGACCTATTGCTTCAAAAAATCAGATAATAACATGAATTACCAGGAAGTTGCAAAGCAAGATTTGATGCGGTATATTTTCCTTGCTTGGATCGTAAGGTTTTCACCTTCAAAGTAAGTTGTTCAAGGCAAGAAGCTGTGTATGGCCACCTCTACAAGCACAGCAGCATTTTTTCCTTGACGCTTTTGTGATCTGAGTGCTCAAGAGGAGTTAGCAGTTCAGCATGACCAGCAGGAGAGGGCTTGCTTTGATGGCTGGTAGTCAGATGCCTCAAATGACGGTGAGATATGTTGTATAGTAAGTATGTCCCTCCTGTCACAAACACTTCCATCATCCCTGTGCTTGGTTGGAAGTAGCATTCCTTCTTCAATCTGCTTCTTTCCTCCAGGCAGGGAAACATCTTGGTGAAGCTGTCAGAGACTGCGTCAGTGGGGAAGGGCATGCGGAGCTGAGCCATGTCAATGTGTTATTGGCAAAGCCGCACATTGTGTCTCACATCTCTCAGTGCTCTGGGCCTGTGTGTGCACAGAACAGAGTGAAAGGAAGGGGACAACATTGACCCTACAATCTGCACAGCAAACACGAAGGGAGCCGCCCTTTCTTGCTGGACCTT
Source organism: Falco naumanni (assembly GCF_017639655.2). Taxonomy (NCBI): domain Eukaryota; kingdom Metazoa; phylum Chordata; class Aves; order Falconiformes; family Falconidae; genus Falco; species Falco naumanni. The sequence goes on along the minus strand of NC_054058.1, from coordinate 5,651,594 downwards.
TGATGCTGCTCAAAGAGTTCTTTGATCAATAATATCAAAGGATACCAACACATCAAGAAGCACTAGCATGGAGCCTTGACTTCCATCCATGCCTAGAAACAGGTCACCCATCAGGATTACAGCTTGGCCGTGTCCATGTCCCAAGCCTGATCATGCCGGGGTCCAGACTGTGGAGAAGGTTAAGCACTACTGGACTCAGCTCACTGCTCACCTTTCTCTAGACACTCACTCTGGAAGGTCACACTGGGAATAGGGTGATATTTAATAAAGGAGCAGACTGACAGCAGACCAAATCCCAAGCTTTCATCTCAGGCACTGACAAGGAGCTCTGCTCTCTCACCTCACATCTGCAGGTGGAGCAGGAACACAGTTTAGTGCTGCCCTCCCTGCCCAAGAGAGGGGGAAATCAGCAGGACCGCTTCATGCACTGGCTGGAGGATGCAGCTGACTATGTGTCCTCTCAGCATCCAGGAAGGAAGGATGCTCCATAAACATCATGCAAGGCCCTTTCAGGAAGGTACTATTTGTAGCAGTAGTCCCAAAGAAGCCAATATGGCCAGCGAGTGAGCAGTTTGGTGGGCCAGAGGGTAACTGACTGTGGATGCAGCAACAGGAGAGTGCTTAAGGTACTTACTCAGAATCCACCCTGTTCTGCAGTGGGTTCCTGCCTCAGCAAAGTGCCCTGAAACTCTTGTTAAGTCTTTGCTCTGGGGAACTCCTCCCCAGTAGCACATCTTGGGGACAACAGAGTAGGTGTGCCTCTAACAAGTGCTGGCCAGGATCCTCAGAGACTGTCCCTGCCTCATCTAGACCTTCCTTTGACTTCACGTTTCACCCCCCCACTTATGCTGCCTACTCAGGGACTGCAAGGGGTCTACTGACCATATTCACACTGCTGCTCTTGCTCTGTTCCCACTGTATCCCTACAGGTGGCAGACTGAAAGGATGCAAAAAAAATTAGAAGCAATTAGCAGGGACGCCCCAGTATACAAGTGCAGACGTGTTTGTTTGTAAACGATGTGTTCTACAGAAGACATTTCCTCTCCTCCCTGGTGGCAGTTTCACCTTGCTGTTTGCTAAAGGGGTTTTATCATTCAAAATGCATCAGATGAATAAGAAGAAAAGGTTAAAAAGTAATTTCACCACTGACAACATCCACAAAGAAAAAATAAATATAGCAGATTTCCCCCCTCCCCTAAACATCTTTCACTGTCCATGGGATCTTCAAGGTCTTGTAGTCATGAAAACGATTACACCACTGCTCCCACCACCAATGCCTTGCTGGTGCGTTTCACTTGGCATGCATGTGGAAGCCTGTCAGGGGAATATCTCCATGCTCACACATTCATTTACATGCAACAGTCTGTTTTGTTCGCAGTTCAAGTGCCCGTTTGTGCACAGGCCTTTCAGCATCTATAGCTTTCTGTTTAGGATGTATAATACAGCTCTTTCAAATGCGCAACAACAGACAGCTTACGCTGGCGTCAGACTGGATAGATATAATCATTGATTTCTGTATTCTTTGTATTGTTTAGCTTGCATTCAAATGGTTCTATTAGGGGTATTAGGGCTGGTCTACAACTACTCTGGGTATCCATATAGTAATAGGCTGATTAAGATTAGGAGGCTGCGGTCAGGCAGCTCTCACGCCAGGTGTAAAGTCTGAAGACACTATCCCTTCCCCATGCTTACCCTTAACTCTTAGTTGGAGATTACTGCTCCCACTGACTGTGCCAGCTCCTCTTAACTGCACTTCAGGCAAAAAGCCAACAGCAACTTCAGCTGACTTTACACCAAATGAGAAGAGTTTGATACCACCCCTTCCCGTGCCCATACAGAACTGCAATCTTCAGCAGGGAGATGGTTAAAAACAAAAAGAAAAAAAACAACTGATGAAAGAGGCGGGGGCAGCACTCTTGGACCTGATGCTTATAAACTTAATGTCTGCAACATACCTGTGTATATACTGGGATAGTCTTCTCTTGCTCCTGTTCTGCTGCGCTGCCAGTGCTGCTCTAGCACAATGTGCAGTAGGTGGTGATGCACTGCTTTAACTACACCTGTGCAGTTAAAGTGGCACAGCTTTATGTGTTCATGAGGCCTCAGCTAATGAGGGCATTAACGACAGCTGTAAAGACTCAGGCCGTACTGCTTTATCTCTCCACGGTAACTTTAATTCCATGATCTCAAAGCACAAGACAAATGCAACAAATAAACCTTCCCAACATGCACCAATGCACGTGAAGTATTAGGGCTGGTTTAATTTTCACAGCAAAGATCGTACATGAATAATGAATCCTTTTATTATGCTCATGAATTATCTGCGAGCGGGCTGTGAGCTTTATGAACATGTCTGCTGCTCAAAAAATTTTAATGAACAGTTAACGTTAACAAATGTCACAGTACTGGATTACACCAAAACTCTTCACCCCAGCAGTTTGAGGTTTGTGACCGGTGACCTGGGTCATAGGACAGCGTTTAGCCTCGCTGGTGGAAGAATGGGAACCTCATTAATGAGGATGATTATGAACGGACCATATTTGTTCACACTTGCGCCCTGGCTTCCAATCTCATTCGGACAAGTGAACAAAGAGCAACCACACGCCAGCCTTAGTGTGAGCAAAACCTTATATACCATAAGTATTGAGAACAGGGAATAAAAAAGGTCATGAGGAGAAGCAATTAGTTGTTTGAGACACTCTTGACTGTCTTTGGCCACCAGTCCAACTGCTATTCCTAATCTTTAGTAAGTATCTTTATCTGTGTTCTACAGATGGAGTAAGCGGCACACAGGGAACGGGAGTAACTTCCCAGGGACACCTGCTCAGACAAACTTACTTAACGCCCTACCTACTCTATATCATGTCTCCAGCAAATGGATGAGGGTCCTCAGTTTGCAAAGCAGAGCTAGAAACCTCAGTTGAATGAGCTCTCTAAGGAGATTTCTTGTTTGAGATGATGAAGAAATAGCTTGAGGTTGGTCTTTTCCTTCCAGTCAGGCACTTTCACTGTTGAATCCAAAATCAAGAAGCGTCTGGGCATGTAAAAAGGAGTGATCATTGCAAGGGACACTACCCCCCAAGCTTTCAAATCTTCTAGAAAATTTGTGCTTGAAATCACCAGCTGTGTCCAAGTTCTGAGTCAGTTCTTATGTCCACATCCACTCACCGTATCCAAGGTAGGGATTAAATACATCAGCCTACTGAAACCCAGGAAAAGAAAAAACAACCGGACGATTCTCAACTGAAATGCAATGCTGAGTTCAGGAATAACAAGACCAGCTCCCCTGAAAGCTGAATTTTACCTTGGACAAGCAATAGCTGCATAGCGTCAGATTTGCTCACTGAAAAGGAAGAAGAGGGCCAGCAGAACAGAGCTAATTAGAACCATCTTTGTAGAATGAGCTGGAGCCATTTTCCTTTAAATCTAGGCCCTTCTCTACGTCCTTATGCCATACCTTCTATTGTTAACCCATCCACCCTCCTCCTGCTCCACTGCAATTAGAACCCAGCATTTCCTTTGAATTAGCACATCAACATTCCCCTGTCCCAACTAGAAACAGTTTTGCCTCAGGGCACCGAAAAATATTCACTGGCAGCAGCACTCTCTGCCGTAGGCTTTACCTTGCTATTTCATCCTCATCACACAGCTCTATTTAGTTTTCCCAGGGCAGTAGGCAAGCACAATGGAAATCAGAGCTATTCCTTACCAGGAAAGCCTGGTTTCCAGCTCTTTGGGGGTAGGCTCCCCACGCAAAGTTAGCTTACACGCAGATGGAGAACGAGAGGCACTTGCCTCTTTCCTTTGGTCCCTGGCACCCAGTTTTTAATCTTTGTTCGCGCCGAGAATACAAATTGTCCTGCCAAAGGTTCATTCATGTAAATAGTCCACACTGCACGTTCCTTGGAACTCCAGTTTCTCTGGGGTCTCCAGCCAGAACCGTGGGGCTGTGCTGAACTGGGACATTCACTCCCACCACACCAGACTGCTGGTGGGAACCCACACGGATATAAAACTCCCGGGGCAAAATTTCCACCATGACACCCTGCTGCTGGCACACAGTCCTGCAACTTCAGACCATACCTTGCCTGCAGTTTCTTAATTTTCAGCTCATGGTGGATCGAGTCACGTTGATTTTTATGGATAAGTAACCAATCCACAAAAACAAATGAAAGTGAAAACAATCATTCCGACGACTCCTCCCACACCCTCTCCCCAAGGACGGCAGCCAGCAGCAAAAATCTCACTGTGTGACGTACAACTTCCATTCACACCATTCACACGCTTCAATCCTGGCCGTTTCTGAGACCGGACAAGGTGCTTCTGCCTGTAAACAACGTGACAGTGCGGACTGCCAGGGGTGAGGGTCTTAATGCGGACCAGACTGAGATGGGGAAACTGAAAGACAGGTTTGTTTACTACTTGACACGGGAGTACCTTCTATAGTTTAAAGGAAGTGCCCTTTATCATAGTTTTATCCAAAAGCATAGCCTCAGTCCAGCCACCTCATCTGTCCTTGGATGACCTCAAAATTGATTTTTCCCAAATCAAGCTCAGATTGAACTTCCAGGTCTCCAAGCTTTCAACCTGGCTAAATGAGCACATTCTCAAACGGAACAAGAGCATGAGCAATTTCCCTTGAACACCGAAACTAAGCACATGGAAAATGAATCTCTTCTGTTCTTCAGTAAATTAATCACAGGATCTTTTATTTTCCAGTCTCACCGTTTACTCTGTGAGGAATAACTCAAACCCCTTGCATTCGGCAGCTAGGCAAAGCTATTAGGAACCCAGTATGATTCAGTATATCGTTATGCCAATGTCAGGATACTGTAATTCCAGCGTCAGGACTCCTGGAGAGTGAGTCCCGTGACTAATTCAAAAATGAAAGGATACCTGCTCCTCTGCTTCCTACGCCCTGCTGTCTCTAAGCAATTACTTACGTGCCAGCATCATTGTAAATCTGTGCTTTAGTATACTATGAAAAGCAAGTTGAAGTTATGCAGCAACTTAAACATAGAAACACTTATTAATACCTGCACTTACACTGAAGGGACTTGGGTCTGCTTTGTTCGAGTGATGGGATCATTTGCAGAGCTTTCTAGTCAATGTGAACCTGACTGACAGGTCACTTAGGCTTTCAGTTCATCCCAGCAGCATACTGACGTATCTCAAGTGTTCCTTGGAACATTGCCGTCCTCTGCCAAGCAAAAAGGCAGTACCTCATGTTTTATTCTTGCCTTTGTAAGGCTGGTGTTCAGACACGGAGATAGATAAGGCCTTCTCCCCAGAACTCCTGCCAGCTGAAGGCAGACTTTCACATGAGTTAGGCTGGACTTTGGTGAAGATCTGAGCTGAACCTTTTATTTGATTCTAGTTACCCCTCCTAATCAATACACAACAGCAGGCACACACCTTGAAACAACTCAGAGAATCAGGTAAACTCTTCCTTGGGCATGCTTAAAAAATATTTTCAGTGTCTTATCAACGCATCTCAATGCCTGTGTGGTTCTTTCCCTGTTGTGCAAGGACCCGCTCACTACCTATACCAAACTTTGTTTCACAATAAAGCAAGGAGATGCTTTGATAACATTTCGTGGATGAGGAATGGAGGCAGAAAAAGATGAAAAACTATATTCTCACCAGCTAGCAGGGCAGCTGACATGGAGCTGAGGGTGTGCTGCGTGTCCATGATCAAGAAAGCAGTGAGCAGACTAGAACTCCTGTCCTGCAGGGCTGTCACGCCTGGCTCCCTCCACAGTCCATGGGAGATGCCGCTGCCACAGCACACGCACAGCCAGAGCATGCAGCACATACAGTGATTTAACAACACACAGCCAGAGGAATGGAGCAAGGAACCTCATTTTTTTAAGTGACTCATATTTCCTAACAGGTAGAAGTCTCCCCATGACATGAAACACCGTTCATCCTTCCCAAGTTAGTACAATGCTTTCCAAAGTACTTTATTTTATTGCATTGACGGTGTCCTGCTTTGAAAAGCCTTACATGCTCTGGGAAAGAGTGACTTAGAAGCTGTAGGAACACAGTTATCACCAGTGTATTTGTCCCTTTCCCTCGACAGTAACCGGTCAGTTAACCCCCCATCACAATAAGCGCAACTGGAGTTGTCTGCTGATAGATACCCTGGAGCAATGGGTTAAAGATTCAAAAGGATCTCTCTGAAATGTAAACCTGTAATGGCTGCAGTACAGTGCAGTGATGTAAAATCAATGCAGATGCGAGCTTTAACGCAAAGGTAATGGGGAGGCACAGACATAAATAAGGAAAACTATGAGCGAAGAAAGGGCTGGTAATAGAGGAAAGCACAAAGCGAACACAAGGTGCTGTCATTTAGGATAAATAATGCTTAGCTCTGGCACAAGGCTTTTCAGACATGCAGCCCAAAGGTGCTCTAAAGATGAAATACCATTTTATGGTTGAGGAAACTGAGGCACAAAGAAGGGGTGCTGTTTACATGGGATCATATATTCCGTGCCAGCTGCAAAAGCAGACTTCAGGCTTCTCAGGTTCCCATTCCAAGCCCTGCCGCACTATACTAAAATGATTTGTTCTGCCATTCCTGCAGCCTTTTTCCGGATACTCTTTACTGGCTAACAATAAACCCAGCTTGCTGCTAAGGTATGGTTTTCCTTGGTCAGGAGGGCTACGCCTGTACTGATGTACTCCTTTCCCACACTCCACCTTCTCTTTGTTTTCAACGTGTACGCAGGTACAATAAGGTTTGTTACCTCACTCAATGCAGGCACCTTTGCATAAGGCACGTGTCACAGCTGAATGCACACTGGAAGGGTTTGGATATGTATTCGAAAGGAGGAACATACAGAAGTAAACCCTCACATCTATTTCTGTCCTTTAACATTTTAAACACCATTTTGTTCCCAGATTACCGCCGCCTTTCAGATAGGCAGGCTGCACACAGCGCTCCGCTGCCCTTGTCCTCCTCTACAGCCAGGCAAAACACTCCAGCCGAAGGGTACCCACGCAACACCGGCTTTTCGTAGCTATGTACCATTCAAATGATCTTTTTCCACAAGGGAAAATATTTCAGTAGAAAATATTGTTACAACTTCAAATGTATCTTTGAGAACGCTCATTAAAAAAACCCAAAACATCTCCATTTTGCATTTATCTCTTGCCCTTTGTCTACCTCCCCATTCTATTTGATGCTGAATTCATATGCATTTATCTTTTATCACCTTTGCTTTACCCTACAGCTCACTTTTTCTGTTCTAGCTTTCTAACACCTTCTTTAATTTCTGAAGTTGTTGTATAATAAATGGACAATTATTAGCTCATTCAAAAATGGAGATGTTCCCAAAAATTCAGAAGTGGGAAGTGTAAGTATGCACACACACAGAGAGTACATATGGCATTATCATTTTACTGCATTCAGTGATGAGGAATAAAAAAGAGGTACTGGAAAAGAAATTCTTCAAAGTCCCTTTTTAAGGTATTACAAAACCAAAGAATTTGCTCCATTTTTTATTTTGCAAACCAGAAATGGCTTCCAAAAGAAATAAATCCTTTTTTTTTTTTTTTTTTTTTTTAAAAATAAAACACCTCTACAGTTTCTCTTAACCTAAAATAAACATAAGCACCACTTATCTGTCATCATGCATTGTTTCTGTTTCCAGCTTGCTGGCAGCCAGCTACAAGTTTCTCTTGGGATTTTGCTTCTCTCTCAAAGCTAGGTAAGTGTTACTCTCCTGCTTCTCTTGGTATCTAATCCATTATTTCTGGATTGAAGATTTTATGCTTTTCTCTCAACACCTGTCAAAGGCATTTCCTTCTCCAAAGCCACCATCCTCCCTTTTCCAATTAGTCACTTCCATTCATTACCTAATCAATCCACAAATAGATGCTGATCGCTTTCCTGGGGAGGCAGTGGTGGAGGTCCAAGTGGTGAGAAAATAATCTCTTTGAATATAAAATTCCGTATCAAATATGACACCCCCCACTTGCCCAGACTCTCTAGGGTTCAGAGGCCTGCCTAAATAAAAATCAGTTTTCCAGGGATGGCACTGACACTTGTCAGAGTTTATAGTCTGTCCACAGCTCTAGAAAGTTATTGTTAGCACCTGAAGGGAAGGTGATCACTTAAAAGAAACGCTCCGCTTCAGAGACCCAAAGGGTGTTTCTAATGCTGTCCTATCTTTCCAACAGCTCGTGATGCCACGGTTAGGTTTTGATTGATTACCCACTTATCTAATTCTCACACGGTAACCCTGCTAACACTGAGAATACTTTTAAATCATCAATTTCTTCCATGGTTCTTGGGACAGGCTCCTATAGGGTGCTCCTGAACAGTATGGAGACTTGTACGAATGGCCTCACAGGTCTGTTCAAAATGCATTTGCTGGAATATCTGTAGCCATGTAGCAGGGAAAATACTCTCAGGTGGGAATATAGGCAGGCTTCTCCTATCCAAGTTGTTGAGCATTCTCCACCACTATTCAGTTATAGAAAACTATTTGTAGGACACAGATTCTAAATCTCAGTTCTACCAATATTACTGTAAATCACCGCATACGTCTCAGTGACATGAACAATACAGTAAGATTATCTGTGGTCCACAAATAATTTATCATATTTCTTACCGCTCAGACATCTCCCTCAAAGTCAGAAGAAGGTCTGGGAGACAGGGAATATACACATTCAACAGCTGCTCTCTGGGTTGTTGGTATGGTAACATGCATCTCTCCTTGATTACCCTTTTCTACTTCTGACTTTCAAGATCATTTGTCTAACATGTGACAAGCCTATCCTAAATCCCAAATTTTAAGGAGCTTGGAGTCTTCAAAATACATTAATTCCCAAATTTGCCAATACCCCTTAAAGATCCCAAATTAGATAACAGCTTTGTATTACATATATTCACTGAATTGCATTGTCATACAGTGGAAAAAATTAGAAAACAAGACCTGAGATTTGAACCTGCTTAAGCCAACACAGCTTATGTATTAAATGTATCTGTCTATAAGCGGGCCCATCCAGAATCATGTGCTCCAATGTCTGAATTCTTTGTCCTGTCAGACTGCCTCAGGGCTTAAACTGCTTGCACACCTCCAGCTGTGCTCCCTCCCACGAGGTCCACAGCGCTCCCCAAACCCAGGCACCAACTGTAAGCACAAGCATGCTTCCATGTTAGCTACGGGGAGGTCATTCGCATGCTCCACACACAGCAGCTCCTTTGGAGCTCTAGATGCTCCATGCTTCAAGCACAGCAGCTCGAGATGCTCCAAAGGACAGCCACAAGCTTCCGCTCATTTCTTTTCAGTTGTTCATATTGTTTCCAAGGCAGCTGTATTTGTGTAGGGGGATACACAGAATAGGTGGAGCTTCTAAAAGAGCACAGTCTCCAGCTTCTCCTTGCTCCGTACCAGCTGCGCTAGGTAGTAGGAGCATCTCCTGTCTTAGGGATGCAGTGGGCTGTAGACATGCAAGAGCACAGTCCCTGCTTGCAGAGGTGCTGGCAGGGGAAGAGGTTTGTTGGACAGACACTCCCAATTTGGATAGAGTTGGAAACAGAATCAGAAATAATGACTCCCTGTCTCATGGGTTAATAGCCAGACAGCACACTACTGTAACCACTCTGGGATCCTTGGATGACAAATAAATGGGTAAGCACAAAATGTCAGCAGTAAACCCTGAAAGCAGCAATTTCTGTCCAGTGAGATGATAGAAACCCAGTGAAGTGATTTGCTCTGCCTTCTAGTGGTGATCAACGCAAAGGTTCAGCAGGAAATCTAGAGATTTTCAGAAGTCAGTACACTTTACAGTTTCAAAGGAGTGTTCCCTTTCACAGGTTCCTGTGAGACAGGGAGATCCACCAGACCTTTCTGTATATGAGAGGATGCACCTTGCTCTCCACCACCCCACAACAAAAGCAAACAACCTCAGACAGGGCGGACAGCTGGCAGCTCTGACAGATACAGCCAAGAATGGCAACCTAGTCCCACCTTTGACTTCCCGGCATCAAACACATCAAACACCTTGCAGTTGCCCCATTTCTTTAAGCAAGGCAGAGCAGGTTATCAACTGAGTCTAGCTGCAGACAAAGGCAAGAACCTCTCTCTTCAGAAGATCTCATCTATCAAATTTCTCCCCTACTTATACAAAGTCTTCCTTTGTCCGTCCTCTTCCTGATGGGGCTCTTGATCTTTCCCGCCTAATATTTTTTCCATCTAATACATTTGCCTGCGCGCTAACTGACTTCAGGGCACAGCACGCGTCCAGCTGCATTTTCTTTTCCAATTTCTATTTTATCGTTTGTAGCAGATGACATTGCTCCAAAGCAGGACACATGAAGATATAAAGTTAGAGCCTCTAAAAATGCACACATTAATGAAGTTAAACAGCCCAAAACACAACCCTTTGGAGTTCCCTTTCTGGATCCATTTAGTGTTTGCTTGAACAGCCTCTGTAACTTGCAAACATTACACTCAGTTTTCTGTTTGCTACACGGGATACTCCTCAAGGCCAGGACCTCATGTCCTCACCTATTTGCTGTGCTTTGTCCTCTCTCTCCAGAGTTACATGAGAAATGGTAAAAACAAGCAGCATCCACATCGGGGTGTTTGCAGTGGGACAGAAAGCTGTGCATTCCCGGGAACCACCTGCTTGGTTCCCCCCTTCCTTACCTTGTTCACGTTCTCAAATCCCAACCATTTCCCTCAACCAGCAAAATGCAGGAGGGTGCTTTGCTCCCCTCCAGGACTGGAAACGAAGCTGCCTGCACTTTAGCAGCCGCTGAACACAAATACTTTCCTTGGGTGAAGTGGCTCCTCCCCAGCCCTTCAATTTGACAATGATGTCCTAAGTGCAGCAAAGTAGTTACGCTTCTCTCACCTAAGGCACTCAAATCACGAGTATTTCAGTGGGGGAAAGGTGAGCCAGTCTGAACCAGTTTGGAAGAAAGACAAGTGACAGCCCACCCCCAGAACCTGATCTGAGCAGCTTGTGAGTTTGAAGAAGCATCACTGCAGGAGCGGGCTGGAAACTAGGGCCATGCGTGGCAATCAGTTAGCTGAGGGGAATGTGCTCGAGCTTGCAGGTCACTAACCCTGGGAGGACAAGGAGTGTGAATAGACACAACAATTAACATGATGAGTCATGCTGAGAGAGCATAGGGGAGTGGGGGACGGATGGGACAAGGAAAGATAACACCTTGCTGTTAATTGATGGTAGTTAACCACCAATCATGGATTGCCTAGGATGCAATGCTTAGCTCAAAAGAACCAATCTGTTTAAAATGTGCGACTTCTGAAAGTATATATACCCGTGTTTCTATACAATAAATTGACATTTGCTTGCATCAAGCTGCGTCCCGTCTCTCATCGCAGCACACCATGCCTATATTTTCTGTCACCGGCTTTCATTGCCCTGCTTCTCCATACATCCCACAGGCTGTGTGGAGCTCTCCGTGGACAGGAAAGCCTGTTGGGAAGGGGAGGAGGCCGTGCCCGCAGGATGCCCGGTTCCGTGGAGCCCCTGGAGAGGGGCCGCAGTGCCCAGGCGCTCTGGAGGGGCATGGGGAGGCCACGGGGAAGGGCCACAGCGGTGCCACCGGTGCTCTTGAGAAAGATGGGGCCAATGGGTGTTATGGGCTCGACACCGAAACTGCCATGCCACGTTCTGTGGACTGTGCTGCACGTGAAATCAAACCAGATGATCCCTTCTGCCCTTACAATTTAGCTACAGTAAAATCTTATCATACTTCCTTTTCCCCCCCCCAACGTAAGGAATATTTCTTTGCAAAGCCCAGATACAGGTTTCTTTTCAGTTCAAGAGAGCCACCTTTTTTTTTTTTTTCCTGAGAAGATTCAGAGGTCATTGCTCTTCTCTGAGATTTACTACTTTTTGTTACTTGCTCTTTGAGCCATGAGAAAAGAAAGTGTCTGTCTTAAAAGCTGCTCTCACTGAGTAGAGCACAGCTATTCTGGGTGCCTCGTGGAGAATGGCTCCCAGCTTTTTTTTTAGGCAGCCGCATCAATTTACAAACCAGAAACACCTCTGTCTGGGTCTGCTGTCTCCCTCTTTTTGAACCTGGTGGTTTGACATGAGTGAGGTTTTGAGCAGCCTAAACAATGCCACCGGTCAGATCATGCCGATGATCTTTAAGACGGGGATTGGCATTGTAGGCTACTGCTTACACCAGAGATCAGCAGCAGCAGCACAAATGCCTGGGAACCTATTTTATAGGTTGATGTTAATGATTTATAGCATTACCTCAGCTGTAGTCTCTCTGGAACAAACAGTTGAGTGTGTTTTGCTCAAACTTTAAACACCACAACTTCAGCTGGTTGTAATAACAGTCTCCATTCTCATCCTTCCGAATGCGAGGGAGTCAGGTCAGCCAGTGAAAGGTCAAGTAAAGCCTGACTCTTGAGAAATGTGCATTACTTTGTGAGGCAAAGGTGATTTGGCTCAAACCTTTGGCAGGCTGGTAAGGAAACAGCACGTAGATGCTCCACAGGAAACCTTCCCTAGGCATGCTAGGGGCAGGAGCCAGGAGTGATGGACAGGCAGTACCTTGCCTCCACCCCTGGAAATCCAAACACAGGGGCACCAACAGGAGAATATTTTGTGATTTCAGCAAGGGAGGCCATCACCTCAAAGGGCTGAGAAAAACAATGGGATTGAACCACACAATTTCTTTATGCCTCTCATGGCGAAGAGGCCAGAACTTCACCTTGTTTCATATGTGCAAACACAACCCAGACCAAACATGAGCAAGGTGGTCCACACGCTCAGTACTTTCCCTGGGAGCCAGCTGGTCAGCTAAGGAGAAGTGGGAGCCATGTTAAATGACATCTGTTTATGTATTTATTTATTCATTTTCTATTGAGGACACACTAATCTTCAAAAATTCATCTTCTCAGAAGCTGCAAAATACATTTTCCACTCTTGTTGACCCTTTGGCTTTGTGGAATCGCAGCCTGATATATTATCTGATAATCATATTACATACCTGAGCGCTGCCTTTCATCCATTCCCTGGTGCGGGTTGGTTATGAGTCACACAAAATGAATACCGATGGGGTGGCATTTACACGCCATGCATCCTGGCTGGCTACGTACGCGAGAGCATGAAGGTCACCCACTGAATTGTTTTGTGCTTTAGTCAATATTGTCCCATGTGCTCCAGCAGCCCTGTTTTCAGAGAGCATTATCTAATTGGAAACCAAATCTCTGCATCAGAATGCCAGCCAGGAGGCTCACCCAGGTCCCTCCTTTTCTCTGTGCCACATCCACCTGTATTGGATACTAACTACTTTCATCTTTACCAGGAAAAAAAAAAAATAGTAGTACAAGAGCTTATTAGAACACTGTACACGAGATAGGTGGAAGCTGAAATGGCAAAGATGGGAGGGGTAAGCGTGGTTTCTAAGGAATTGGAAAAAAGCTGGGGAAAAGGGTAGCAATAAAAACAAGTTCCATGCATATTGATGCAGATCTTCAAAAAATGTATTTATGTGTTTGCTTTTTTGACTTATTCTCATGCCTTACCCTGAAGGAACCCCAGTGACTCAGTTTGACAAATGCTGTGGAATACCCGAAGTAAACAAGCTCCATATTTGTACATGTATTTGCACCTGTAACCCAACCCTAAAACATTTTTGTGTTTACTATAAATACCTATTTGTTCCATCCCACCAGAAAGACCAGAGGGCCTTAGAAGTACATCAAATCTAAAATTCTCATGGTTGGTGTCATGGAGACATGTCTTTCAGGAAAAAAATGGGAGCACAGAAAGATCTCTGGCTTATACAGTGCTACACAGGAGGGCAGGGACAAATGTGAGCGCAGAACCCAGGACGCGAGTACTAGCGTTTCAGTGAAGGACCACCAAGGATCGCTTGCAAAACACCCTTCACGTACTGAGCATGTGAGCAGCTCATGATGTGATGAACCCGTGTCGATGTGTTGCGTGATGATGAGCGACGAACCCTGCCAGAGATCTGCCCACACACCCCTCCCTGGGCAGCCACAGCTCCCCCCTGCGCTTTGGCTAACCTCCCCACTGCACGGCAAGAGCACTCCTGTTCCAACAACTGCCACTCCGCTTCATCCCAGCTACAGCCGAGGGACACAAATTATGGAGAGGAAATTTAACCATCTTCTCTGATTTCCTCTGTGTGGGGGTAAAAAATAGTGAGCCAGAAAACACAGATGATCGCATAATTGGTTATTGATGAGCGCCAAGGGCAGCAGCAACTGTTTGCACTGAGAGAAAAATCTCGGATGCTGCACGATGTCAGCATTGATCTGCTTTACCAACAGAAGGAAACATCCTGCGCGGGGTCAGGTGCTAGAGACAATTAACCAGCAAACACGGAGCGGGGAAGCAGCTGATCTGCCCGATGAAGAGATGCCTGCTGCTTTCCTTGTGGGTGCTGTTCATTGCTATGGAGATAATACCTACAGCAAACCTGCCTGCTCTGCGCTACGAGTGCTAGGGCTGCAGCATAGGGCCAAAACCTTGCCCATCAAATCAAATTCTGCTCATTCAAAACCAAGAAGCACTTCCCTGCAATCCCAAGCAGCTGATGGGGACTGGTGGAGCCCTGGAGAAGCAGGTACCAAGAGGTGCTCTGTGTTTCCAAACCCTGTTCTTTGTGCCTCTTTGGTGAACTTTAACAGCGTAGACCTGGGGCTCTTTAACTTGCTTTTCTTTAACTCTTTTCTCCCACTGCTTTGTTCTTTCTTCCCTCTTTCTAACCCCAAATACTTTGTTTTCCTTCTCTGCCCTGGTTCAGTTCACCTCTGCGTTTCCTCCTCTGCCAATGCACGGCTCTCTTCCCCTCCATGCTTCCCCAGCTCCCATTCTGCATCCATTTTCTTTGGATAGCTCCACATGTACCATCCCCTCCGCTTTTCCCTTTCACTCTCCACACCCACATCTTCCTTCCATCGTGCTCTCTCCCTCAGTCTTTCATCCTCTTTCTTTGCCACCTGCCAATTCCAAGCCTGTCTGTGCTTTCCAGTTCTTTTCTTCCCTGATGCCATTTCAATTATTGGCCGATTCTCTGCTCGCTTTCCTCTCCCTCTCCCTCTCTCTCTTCCCCCTCTTCTCTCCCTCAGGGACACAAGCTTGTCTCTCTCCATTTGTTTCAGGGATGCTGTTGCTGTGGGGTTTTAGACATTTGCAGGTTTGTTTGTTTTTATCATCACACCCCTCTCTTGCTGTTTAGCTGCTTGTCACTTCACTTTCCTCTTTCTGCCTACCCCAGCCAGAGCATCATTATGTCCTTTCCCTGTCTCAGCCCATCATTTCCCACAGAGGCCATTATTATTAACCATGCCGGGAGATGTATGAGCAGCGGTCAGCACGGTCAGCAGGGCTCTGTTTCAAATTGATGGGAATCAGAAATGGAAGTGGCACAGCAGGCACGGGGGAGCGCCAAGTGGAAAGGGAGCCATGGCACCTCGCAGGCCAGAGCTGCGGAGGCAGGGCTGGCAGCAGAGCTGGAGGGGTCTCCAGCACCCACACCCTGACAGCTGCATCTTAATTAATATCCCCCATCCAAAAGCTGGCTGCAGCCAGCCAGTGTGAAGGATTCTCAGTGATCCAGACACTGCCTGTTGCTCTGTAGATCAAGCCTCATTTTACAGAAACACGTCTCCGTCAGCCTCCTGACATCTCCAGGCCAGACAGAAATTCCTTTCAATTAAAGAGCTTGCAGGAGGATCCCATTACTGTGGTAGGTATCTCAAGCACAGGAAAGGGTTGGAAGAGCTGCTGCCAGCACCAAGAGGGGAAAGGTAGGAAGAGGCTATGAATATTGGTTTCTGATATGGATACAGGGAGAAGAGCTGATTCCCAGTGCAGGGTGGTGGTGAGAGGAGGGGAGAGCATCTCTAGCAGCTGCATTGTGGCATGGTGGGGATATGGCCTGTGACAACCACCAAGATTGATGGAGATGTTTTATGTTTGCAGAGAGAGGAGGGGCTTCCTCCTCACTGCTTTGGAAAGCGGAGGAGAGCGAAGTGCAGAAGACATCCAGTGGCTGGGGGAGGCTCAGTCTTCAGGCCTGCTCAGCCTTGACTCCCACAGCAATGCTTATTTAATGAGCTAACGAAGCAGAAGCAGGGGAAGCCTCAGTCTTGGTGTCCTGGATGTCCAAGGATGGAGCACATCCTTGAGATGGTGCTCGTAAACACCAGCATGCTGGGTTCCTGCTTCTGACAGGCATCATGGAAGGCAGCCTTCTTCCTAGCTCTCTGCTAACTACTGCTCCTTCACTCTCAGAGCCCCCAGACCTCCTGGCACGAGGAGGGGCTCCAGCAACACTCCTGTCCCAAGCACCACGTGTATAGGGCAAACGCTTTGGAGACTGCCATACCCTGCTAGGGAAGAGCATACTGAGACAGCAAATATTCTTGTCTTCTTGCACGACACCCCAGTACAAGCTGCACTCTCTTTCAGAAGCTTACAGGGGGTTGCACGGTTTTAATAACCCTGCTCCTTCGCACTTTTGCAAGCCTAGGAATTTAAAGTTAAGTTACCTTTTAAAATGGCACTGAAAAATGCATATTGGAAAGGATTGCTTAAAATTGCTCAACCAGCCCTGTCTCTGCTGCCTTTCCCCACAGGCATCGTTTAGCTATTGCCTGCATATAAATTAGGCAGGCTTTGACGGAAGAGCTATTGACAAGGGTACTTCACTCCATTTTCTTTTCCTGACCTGGGGAATTCTGGAGAGGAAGGAGTCTACATTACAAATGGTCAGAAAAAGGACAGTCAAGGAACAGGGGGATTGCTTTGGTATGTGGTTATTCGCCATGTGCTCACCTCTACTAGGCTGATGTCTAGTAAACAACAGTGGTCTGGTCTTTGGGTTTGTAGACTAGCCAGCTAAAAGAGTAGCCTTTGCTAACATTAGTATTTTGACAGTACTTTTACATTTAAAGCCACTTGCAGAAAATCTGTTCTGGTTAGCCCTCCTGAATGAAGCTGTCTCCTTGTGAACCTATTTCCAGGATCTTGGAGATGATGCACACCATTTGCATAGCGATGCGAAGATGGGTCCAAGTGGATTCTGTTTACAACCTTAAAGTTGAATTTCCAAGCTATGGTTTGAGAGGGGGCAACAGGAAATTTGCAACATTCCCTCCTAGAGATACCGACAATGTATAACCACTAGATTAAAAAGAGGAGCTGTCAAGGGGAGGGACAACCTACAGGCAAAACAGAGTGATGCGACAAAGATCAGCAACACAAGACCACAGTCACAAGGCAACACTTGCTACTAGGATATTCATTCTTAGGCTGGAAATGTGCAACCTCCCTGCTTAGGTACAATTCCCATACAATTTCCAGGCACTGACATCCTGCCCACGAAGGCTGTTCCCTTTGAGGAAGCTTTGAGGCCTTTCCAAACTATACGGAAACAACCCCGATTATATAACTGAGTTTCCCCCCTGCCCCCACCCCACTTCTTGTCATCAAAGTTATCCTTGTCAAGAGCAACTGATTAAAATGCAGTTGGGCCCCACAGACCAAATTATAAGATGAGAAATTGCTGGGAAAAGGTTCCACATGTGAGATCCAGCTCAGTTTTTGACTCATTCTCCCCTCCAAGCTCGGTAATACATACTTTCCTGAAAACTGTTCCCTGAACACAAATTAAGGACTTTGAGGCTTCTGGGCTGGTCGTGGTTTTTTGGTTTTTTTTTTTTTTTTTTTTTCCTGCAGGGAAGCGTTTTTGAGTGAGAAAGTTTAACCCTTCAGTGATATGGGTCCTGTTACACACAGACATAGTGTGAAGTTCACAGATGATGGCAACCACAACCCTATTGTATTTTAGCACAAGCTAGGCCAATATGATGGGAAATCTTAGACAAATTTATGCAGCATTTTGGAAGAATTTTAAATGTAAACTTTTTAAAATGCCTACAAGCTACTGTGTGGGCAAGAAATTTCATAGTGGTCACAGTGTTTTCCAGAAGAGAGCTGCAATACAGAAATACCTCTGAATCCCCATAACTAGGACTCATGAAAAACATTCACCCTTACAGAGAATAATCTTTTCCAGTACAGCTGGGGATTTAAGCCAACAACTGCGTGCAAATTACAAGAAGCCATGAAAAAAGTTAGAAAAACATCTAAGTAATGAAGTAAATCCATTTACAGAAATGGTCCTCTGTTCAACACCTCAAGAGCGGTCTGAAACTTTTCAGGATGCTTCCAACTCGGTTTAAGTTAAGAGAAGTACTTTTTCAGACAGATCAAGTTTGGCTGAGTAGCCTAGATTCGGAGGCATGGGCAGGTGCCAAGAGGTGTGTTGCAACTTAATCTCTGTGAAGAATGCAATTTCTTCAAAAGGCAGAGGTACTTGGCTTCCCATTTAAGACCGTGGCACATTTTATTTTGACTACAGCAGCCACAGCAGCACTGGACAGAAGACAATTTTATACGGCAAATCAGCTGACCAAGACGTCTCACACGCTCTCACATACATACGCAGACAATCATTGTCTTCTGGGATAGGAATAATGCCATAAATGACACACACACAGAGTATTTTCTTAAAAGTGATTAATGCCTTAAATTACATACTCCGATACCAAGCAACGTCCAATCGTTTTGCAAAGGCATTTAATTTGCAATACAATTAAGTTCCTGGATGATACTCAACATTAGCAAGACAGACAGATAGACGAGGGAGACGAATGGTCAGCAGAGTTTTGGGTAGAAACTGCGGGTACATTAAGTATCTGATGCAGGAATCAGGGAACTCAAATACCCACATATCCCTTGTGACCACTTAGTTTGAATAAGAGAAACAAGGACTTGTGCTCAGTGACTCAGCTAGCGCTCACCTAGAGAGAAGTGCAGCAACCCAAGGAGAGCAGAGGGCCCCAGAGGCTGTGAATAACTCAGCACCATTATTACTCTTTCTAAGGAGGTTATAAAACTCTTCTAGGGCTGGGATGGCACCAAAGAGGGAGCGAACTAAAAAGAAAGTAGAATGAATAAATACTCTATTTCTGCTGAAGGCCTGTGCAGCAAGCAGGGAACATTAGAGTTTTAGAAAGTCTGGGCTGACTGAGCTGTGCTGGAGAAACCCCATGCACATGTTCTGCTCTCTGCCTGGTGCTATTGCAGCCTTTCAATGGGAGAACAACACTTGAGGGGTGCTCCAAAGCAAGAGTGAGGGGTACTGGCCCTGCTGGGAGGCAGGGCTGGGAGAGCAGGAAGGGTGCAAAGCACTGGTTGCATCTCCAGAGTCACTACTGAAGGCAAAAGGACTCCCGTTTTTCACCAGCAGAACTTCCCAACCCTCTCCCCCAACGCCCCTACAACGCCCTAAGCTCAAAGACGTGTAACAGCTCTGCAAGTCTTTATTCAACCCCCC
Organism: Falco naumanni; assembly: GCF_017639655.2. Taxonomy (NCBI): domain Eukaryota; kingdom Metazoa; phylum Chordata; class Aves; order Falconiformes; family Falconidae; genus Falco; species Falco naumanni. Next base: position 5,632,213 of record NC_054058.1, on the reverse strand, counting down.
TGCCCACCTGCAGAGAGTTTCGTGGATACCCGGTGCCCCCTGCCCTCTCGAATGCAGTGACCAAAAGCCAGTGACAGAAGACCTGACACTTCATTTTTGCCATTGACCTTTGTTAAACTGCCTGCTAGAAAGCCCCTCTGCACGGCATGGAGAACCGCCCTCTGGAGCAGCTGAGGGTTTCCTAGGACGAGAAAATGTATTAGTGCCCGTACGTGTGGCACTGCCTGAACCTGACACTTTGAGGACATACGTCCTCCCCTCCCAGACCAGGCAGGAGTGCCTGACGTGGCAGGTGGAGCAAGGAAAGCTGTGTGCTGGACCTCACCTTAGCACACCAGAGGGAGAGACGGGCAGAGCTCAGTTTGCTTGGCACTGGTAGCAGCTCAAGGACTCCCACAGCAGTTTTTCCTGCTGAAAAAAATATCTCAATAGTTCTGACTCCGAGCTGCCCCTGCCCAGCATCATCTCCCTTGACCACGCAAGGTCACACACCACTCTGCTGTGGCTTCAGTAGCGCTGGCTGTGCTCTCCCTCCTGACGGGACCCAACGCGTTCACACCTCATTGCTCCACGCAGCCAGACGGGTTAGGTGCATCCCGTGGCACATTACCAAGAAAAGATGACTTCGCTCTGAGTACAGGCGTGAGGGATAGCAGGGAGGGAGCCAAAGCCTCCCCAACGAGGGAGAAACACAATCTTATGCAGAGAGGGGGACTTGGGACGCTCAGTCTCCAGCTGATATGTCAGGGCTGGAGAAACACCCTCACTTCCAAACACAGCCCTGATTCCCAGACTGTCAGGAGAAAACCAGACAAGGGGCAACCCTTGGCTGCTTTTAAAACATTTCTACGTTGATTCCTCCTTGAGATACAAAGCAGTGAGTGAGATGAAATCTCCTCTTACTTGAGCCTTATTTTTCATAATTATGCATCTTTAGTGTTTCATAACGACCAATTTAATCACTTTTGCCGTTTAGAGGGCTACAACAGCCAATCATGGTAATGGGCTTGGTATTTGGTAGGAACCATTTAACGCCCAAGAGCCCTTGTTCTGAGTCACTTGATGCCACTTAAGTTTGACAGACAGACTCTCATTAGCACAAGTTGCAAAACCTCTCAGATGAAGCTCATTTCTTTTAAACAAACTCTGCTCAGTGATCCCCAAAGTCTCGGAGTGAGGAAATTTTTAGCTCACTTCAGATCCAGGCAGGTCTGTGGAAATTAATCAGCATATTTCACCGTTCTGGGGGCTTTCTATGAAATTCTCTACCTTCCCTCCTTGCGGTTGTTCTCTCCTACCCTGCACGTCAGCCCTGTTCCCCTGTGGCCAGCCAGTGCCTGTCTCCTGCAGGGCCACCAGGGGTTATGTGACCTTTCCTTTTCACGTGTAACCTTCTGCTCCTTGCTGACCAGCCCACACCTGCCTCTAAGGGACAGCTCTCACGACACGACGGTTTCTTCTGGGGACAACTGAATACGCATTTGGAAACCTTTTAAAAATATCTACAGATCTCTGGCTGCTGCTAAAGCTGCTGCCCTTGCCTTTGCCATTCCTGCTACCCGATCTGTTCCTTGGACAACGATCCACAATGCGAAAAATAAAGCTCAGGGAAACTTGACTGCTTTAGATGCTCTCACATGCAAGTCTGCACCTCAACTCACAGATCTGATGACACTCACAGTCCAACAGTGCTGAGTATTTGCTTCAAATGCAACCAAAGCAGGCCTCCCTACATAGCTTCAAAGACGAGCAGTGGGATAGCAGAGGGTGCTGCAAGGTCGTGTTTGCCGATACGTGGATGGAGACTTATGAGAAATCTACGTGTACTGCAGCAAGGGTATGTGGGGAAGGGGAGAGGCTTTACTCAAGGACTTACACAGCAGAACGGATGGCTTCCTCTGAAAGGACTCTGTGTTCAATGGGCAGCCTAACCACTCAGCATTACTAGCAAGGAAGGATCTCAGGTCTACAATGTGTGGTTTAAACTCATTGAATCTGTTCCCTTCTGTAATGTTCCCCAAGAACAATTTGCCCTTTATATTTTCCCTCTTTACTATTATATCACAGCTATTGTACATGCAATGAGACTCCACGTTGTAAATGTAGGAGTGCTAAAAGGAAGATACATTGATTGATATGTGAGCAGTTACCTCCTGGATGAGAGAAGAAAGGCATATTTTGTGGCATGGTCTGATGGGACAGAGTAACATCTCACCCTGTGAGCAGTCTGAATGCTTCAGTAATGCAACTAGGTTAAAAACACAGTATGCTGAGCTAAAGGAGTCAAAATCAGTCCTTAGAAAGGAAAACCCTGCATTCAACACTACTTGCAGCTAATGTCAACATCTTCCATGCCTGCTGCTTTCTGACACACGAAATGGTGACCTGAGAGAATGGATGGTAGGTTGCCCTGTATCCGGACAGTCTGAATGGACCCTGTGTCTAAACCACCGTGTTTGGTTCAAGCACAACTGATGCAGTATTCTCAGTGCCATAATTAAAATGGATTCTGTTTCACCAGGCACAGGCAGACAAAACCACAATATTAGAAGTCACTGTGTGCACCTGTCCAAAGTTGAAAAGAGCATTAACAAATGTTATGATATATTACTTGAGAAATAGCTTGATGCCCCTTAATTAGAGGCTGCCTGCTAAGGTGCACTCAGCAGGAGAAGAGTTAAGGTTGCATTTGTAACCTTAAATCTCACCTTACCTGGCTTGTGGGTGCTTAACTGTGCAACTTTAATGTGTTCTTATCAGAGCATTTTTATTGAGCCATTATTAACATCAGTTAGATACAATCTCGCATTTCCCAGATCCCCCCCCCCTCCCCCCAGCCACACATAACAGGAGACTCAAAGGAAGCATTTAACTCAACCTCTGCTATTGCCCTCCAGACACGGAGCGCCACTAATTCCCTAGCAGCTTCCTTAAACGGGACTAAAGTTTTGGTTGCTATCTTGCATGCCCTCGGCCAGCCTGCACACTGAAGGAAATCCTCTACTGATAATTAATAAGTTCCCCTGACACTGGCTGCTCATTAATCTATTATTTTTCTCCTCTAATTACTTTTGTCTGTTCGAGTTAACAGTCTTCTTCCCTCATCTTCCCTGGGTCTCACACAGGAGACACTGCATGGCAAATGTGACTTTTCTTTGTCCCCAAGTCCCTTACAGATGCTGCTCTGTGCATGGGCTCCAAGACCCACCCTGGCATTCCCTGGGGCACAACCAGCCTCTCACATGGGATGACTCGCCTCTCCACAGGGCTGTATTTCACCCAAACTATGGTACAAGCAGCTTCAGGCTTCTGAGCTGGGGCTGGCTGAAGGAACATCTAGGGAGCGTGGGCTTCACATATCCACCTGCGCTGCCCCCTGGAAAGCTCCCAAGAGCTACGAGGAATCCTCCTCACAGCAGTCAAGTGGTTGCAGATCTCCCTGCAGGAAAGGGGGGCATTTACAATTGCACAGTGCAAGGAGCACCTCTACCTGTGCATGCCCTGACTTCCTTTCGCACCAGGAGGCTCTATCCTGTATTGGGTCTGGCTGAGATGGAGTTAATTTTCCCCACAGCAGCCCTCACAGTGCTGCACTGTGTATTGGTACCTAGAAAGGTGTAGGTAACACACCAGTATTTTAGCTACTTTTACTATTCAGCGCTTGCACAGCATCACGGCTGTCTCTCCATCCCCTCCTCATCAGTAGCCTGGGGGTGGGCAAGATCGTGGGAGGGGACATCGCCAGGACAGCTGACCCAAACTGTCCAAAGGGATATTCCATACCACGTGACATCTGCTCAGCAATAAAAGCAAAGAGAAAGGGGGGCAGGGGGGTCATTCATTATTATGTTGTTTGTCTTCTGGAGCAACTGCTATGTGTACCAAAGTCCTGCTTCCCAGGAAGTAGCTGGACATCACCTGCTGATGGGAAGCAGAGAATAAATCTTTTGTTTTCCTTTGCTTTCACACATGACCTTTGCTTTTGCTTTATTAAATTGCCTTTATCTTGACCCATGAGGTTTCTTCCACCTTATTTTCTCCCCTCCCTGTCCTGCTGAGCAGGGGAGTGATAGAGTGGCTCGGTGGGCACCTGGCAGCCAGCCAAGGTCAACCCACCACATACTCAAAGACTAACAGTCAGCACAAATTAACTTTAAGTCCCTTGGGGAGAAGGGGAGACAGAAGCAGGAACCAATTATTTATCTGCTTGGAATATGCCCAAGTACAGCAGAGATAAATGCAGGAGATATAAGTGGACGTGTCAGAGACAGGCTGAAGATGCAAAGTTTGGAGCCTGATCTGAGCTCCTCCAGTTCAAGGAATTTCTGAAATTTTGTCTCTTACTATGATTGACACTACAAATACTTATTCTCTGTCCCCTTCATGCAGCTGCAGTTCAGGCGGTACAGACAGGCTTTGGACATGCTGCACAACCAAAGGACGGCAGGTACAGTATCACTCAGGATACTGTCTTCTCCTCTACTTTTATTTTTTATGGTTAAAATTTTCATTGTGAAACTGCTGTGTTGCACACTTCTACCATTAAGGAAATGTAAGCCTTTGAGGTTGCTGGATAAGGCTGGTAAACATCAAAAAGCTTACCTGTGCAGCAAAACGCACGCACAGACAGCAGCATGGTGAACATACAAATGAACACACAGCAAAACGCTCACAAATAATGCATAGGGCAGTGTGCACCTGCATACTCGTGTGTGGCTTTCACAGATCCACAAGCTGCACAGCAGGTAAGGATGGTGGCAACAACGTATGCTGACCGTTATGGCACATGGACTAAGATGACCCTGCCCTCAACCAGGCCCATACAACAGGGCAGTGACCCGCAGGCACCCCCAAGAGGAACCTAGGGACCCCCTGAGAGGCTGCATTGCTCTTCCCTCTGCCTACCCCAGACTTGCAGCTGGCTCATTTCCATGGTGCCTTGCCTGGGACACAAGCCAGGACAAGATGTGGACTCTATGAGCTGCCCATGCCAGTGTGCCATGGATGTGGTCCTGTCCTCATGCCATGACCCTTCCAGTCTGCCACAGCCCTCAGTCAACGCGGCTGAAATCTCTCACCATCAACGCCTTTCCCAGGCCATCATTACCTGCGTCACACTTTTCTTGCTTGCAGCTCGCACTGATCCTGTGGCAAGGATATGCACATCTTTCAAATGGCTCAAGTCACCCCAAACGGGGCGTGAACTGCAAAGGCTGCATCAGACGGCAGCTCTCACTCCCCTGGGGGGGGCCTGCACCCACCACCCCCTCCCAGCCTCCTCGCTGCTGCCTGCTTTGCTCCCGTGCTGCAGTGACACTGCGGTGGGCACTCACTGCGAGTTTACAAGAAAGGATGATTTGTTCAGCCAGTGCATGAAAAAATACAGAGTACATGAGAAAAGGCATATTTTTCAGCTGCTGTTTAGAAAGAAGTAACTGAAGAAGAAACAAGAACAACACTTTTGTACATGGACCTCTTAAAAAAAACAACCAACCAAACAAAAAACCACAACACCCTGCATCATGTTTTCAGTCTCTAATGTTTTTCTTCATCCAGAAAAGGGAGGGGTGTTGTGAAGCCACATCTCTGAAATGCTTACAGAGGAGGCTGAGGAAGGAAAAAGAGCACAAGTGTTCACAGCGCCTGGGCCTGTTGCAGCCTTGCGTTACCAAAATAGCTCACTGGCTTCAGCTGGGAGACTCCCACTTCCACTACAGCTGTATTCAGACCTGGGAGAGAGGCTCCCCGCTGCAGGAGGCTCAGTGACACCCGACCTTGCTGCGGTCCTCACGGCAAGCAGGTTTGGGATGTCTTCCCCCCAAAACTGACTTGTTCTTTGCCCTAGGTCTATCTCTGTACAGGAGGTTCTTGAAAATAGTCTTGCTTCTCCCTGCACCCTTGTTCTCTCTCACTATTTTCCAGCTGTCACTAGAGCTGGGAAATATATAAGCCAAGTGGCTTCATCGGTGGGATTGGCGTGGGGGTGGAGGCAGAGGCAAAAGGCAGCCAGATGATCGTGTGGGAGAAGCCAGAAGGGGTGAAGGCTTTGGGGGCTGTGCAGAAAACTCCCTCCAGACAACACTGTCCTGGCAGGACCCGTGTGCCGCAGTAGGTGCGGTCATCCATGCTCACTGGGGTCCTTAGACAAGGGGAGACAGTAGTTCTGGCTCCAGTGCGGAATATATCGGGTACTGAAGTCAGTGAAGTCATTGCAATCGGCTGAAGCCACTTTAACACGCATAATTACAAAAATGGTGAAGTCTCTCTCTCTAAATGAAAAAAAAAAAATATGCAGGGAACAGCTATAAGCTACTACCTTAACTTTCCCCTTTTATTAGTGCATCTCTCTCCTACTGTGAAGACAGTGAGAAATATGCTTGCCTAAAGTGAAAGTATTTATAGATTACAGCTACAAGGGGGGGAAAACTCAGCCTCTCCGCTTTCTTCCTAAGGATAGCTTTCTTAAGGATGTTTGAATTGAAAGTCTTAAATTTAAATGCTATGAATTTTTTTCTCTCTTTAATTCACACTCAACCTTTCTGTATCTTTACAAGCACATTTAAATTTTCAGAGGCGAACTACAGCTGTAAACATGGAGCTGCCAGTGGGGAATATGACCTCCAGATGGCAGGGGAAAGGGGACCCAGTCCTAAAGGACCAGCCCTTTGCCCCTGTGAGCCCAGAGAAGCTCTGCCACCAAAGGAGTAACTCCAAGCACAAGAGACCCAAAGCAGACTTGTGAGTTCAGATCACTAGAGGGAGACACGATAACACACACGCCTCAGTGTCTTGCACTCATTAACATTCTCGCCAGATAATTTGTTTTTCTGTAGTTGACTACATATAGGTTGGATACAAGAGTGCTTGATAGCAGGTTGGGAGCACAAGGCTGGTAGGAAGGAGGGCAAGATGGACAGCATCTATCATGGTAGGCAGGGCAGGCAGCTGACCTCTCCTCTTTTCATCCTAGTCATGACAGAAAAGTCCCTTGATTTCAATGGATTTGTGCTGGTGGGAATGGTGGAGAATTCGGTAAGGTTCATCAACCTGCTGCTGAGATCCTACTTATGGTACCGTATGGCGATTCCTTTTCCTGTCAACATTAAACATTGAAAATTTTGAATTCTCATCTTCTGGGGTGCCCAGTTCTCACTCTCATCTCCAGCCCTCTGGGATCCTTCAAGACTAGCTCATGAAAGGAGAGGAGAGAAAGAAGCTTGTTATTCCTGAATGTCCCTACTAAACAGGAACGTCCCCACTGAGGAGCCCTAGCCTGGAGGGCAGAGGTAACGACTGCACCGCACTGCACAGACAGCAACATTGCAGCATGCAGTGAACTAGAAACAGCTGCTCCTCTGTAGGTGGATGGAAGTTTTCATATGGACACAAACCAGCTCAACCTTTAAAATGCCATAGAAAAGACGCTAACACCATGTCCAGCCACAAGTGCTACCATCTGGGAGAAGGAAAAATGGAGGCAACTCTACCAGACTCCAGCTTGCTGCAAAGAGTGGCATTTCTAGCTGGCAGGAAGACCACTGACTTGGTACACAACTGCCACATCTTGTCAGCAGCATCACAGAAAATCTTGCCAGAGGTGGAGCAGCCAAGCACTGACCAGAAGACTCCAGATGTTCCCCTCCAACCAGTGCTGGAGGCAGCAGGGCAAACTCCTTCCTCACAGCAGCCTTATTTACCTATTTCCCAGAATACCAAAATACTCACATGGCTTTGCTCTCCCTCTCTGCCATGGGGCAGCAGAGAGAAATCGAAACTGTTAAGAAAATGAGTGTTTCATGCAGCATCAATGTTTGTACTGAAACAGCATCACAGACCACAGCAATCAAAAGGGGCTCGGCTACAACAGGAGGGATCTCTGCACAGTGTTCAGTGTCTCTGGGCACAGAAGGAACAATCAAAGCCCTCCAGTGTGCTGGGCAGACAGCACATTCAGGATTTAAATTTATTATAGATGAGGAAGGGGGCAGGGGCACTCCTGCTTGTGGGCTATGCACTAAGAAGAGGGGACTTCTAAAAAAGTGAAAAATATGGGGCCAGGAGAAATGGGAAGCAAAGAGAGGTTTAAACAACTTAGGATGCCTTCTGGAGAAGCCCTGAAGAAGTTGAAACTTTGGCTTGTTTCCCAGGCTTTTTGTGAGCCAGCATCCTTTTCTTTATTTTTACCTATAATGTTCAATAAGATGAAGACTAGACTAAAAGAGAAAAAGACATCAGCAGAAAAGGGTCCTAAAACAAACTGGGAGAGTATAAGAGGCAAAGTGAAAGGTGGAAGGTGAGACCACATTTTTTTGCCAGAGAGTATTCTGAGGATGCAAGGTGGGGGAAAAAAAGGAGGAAAAAGGAACCTCGTTAAAAAAATCATCAGTTGCCTCCAACATCCTAAAATGCAGGGTCAAACAAGTACCTTGTAAATCTTAAATTTCCTCATCAGGCAAAGGTAGGTAGAGGGTGGGAAGGTTGTGACATGAGAAGAGCTGGCACAGTAACGCAACAAAAGAAAACACCAAACCCAAACAAAAAAACCCACCCCACCTCAAACAAAACTCCTCTTCACGACTCTTTTACTGAGGTTTTAAGAGTGCAGCAGAGAGGCAGGGTAATTCCAAATGGTTTAGATAACCAGGAAATCTCCCTCTCACTAGGTGTGACCTACCTAGTGCCTACAGGGTCAACTTGTGGTGACTCTGGCTGAGGGTTTTCTGTTTGTTATCTTCTTTGGGCATAAACTGGCTTCTCCTGTGCCAGACAAATCACAGTAATGAGGCTTTGGACTTAGACATAATGGGAAGCAAACCAGCAGAGGACACAATGATCAAAGTTGTCCATGTGAATCATACGGCCTTCTTAGATCTCATGCTTCCAGAGACCTCTCTGCTTCCCTCACGTTCAGTGTTCAGCCCCGTGAGGAGAACAGCATGCACTGCGGGAAGATACGAGTGAGCAGGGGTGTGAGATCATCTGTCTCTTTCAGTTTAGGTCTCATCCTGATCTCTAGTAACTGAGCCCCAAAGCATGAGGTTTAACATCCTTTTCAGTATTTTTGTTGTGAATAACAAGAATATCCAGATTTGTTCACATTATCCTCAGGAACACACAAACTGTTTGAGTCTTGCCAAGTTCTCGTCTTTAAATAACTTTCCATGGCAATGAGTTCTACAGCTGTTTATAAACATATTATATGTATACCATCTCAATTACACAGAGCATGCAGGCACTCTTCTGTATTCTCTATCCCTTCTAAACTTCCCAGGCTATGGTAAATTCTCTAAGACTCAATGAGAATTTCTAGCACCCTCTAGGGAGAATCAGACTGGCATATTTGACAAGCCTTCCCATCTCCTTTCATTTTATGCTGTGACATGAAACTTGGGTGTTGCAATCAATACTTATCTGCTTTGCTCTAGACTGGGTTTTATGCTGTGATTACCACTGTAATAACCAAGCTCCTTCTCTGAGCCAAAGTGGGTATCTTCAGACTGTCAGGTGGAATTTAGGAGAATCCAGACTATTCTTTATCAAACGGCCTTGCTGGGCTGAGGCTGGGAAGTTGGATCAGGGATGAGATACCTGGTGATTTTATACAGGTTTCATGCTCTGTAGCTGCTCTAGGAAAACTGAATTGTTTGCACCTCAGCTGGTTATGCACAACCAGTAAAAGCCTCAATTGTTCAACCTTGAGCTGAGCCCCACAGGGATCAATAGTGCTTTGTCCCCCCTGCCACCACCTCTCAGGCTGCCACCACACATGGGTACCAACCCCGTGGCCCTGACCACAGCACCCATGAGCAAGGCCCTCAGGAAGGTTTCAACCTTGTGGTTGAAAGAAGCAGAAACATGAATGGGACTGTTCCTGTCAGCTTGAGTACAAGCTCCTCAGGACAGGAGCTGCCTTTGCCTGCTGTGTTTGTCTGCCCATCCAGGACAAAAGGATGGGCAGTGAAACCTCTGGTAATGCGACTGTCCCTGTTCATATTGTTGCTAAGCCAGTTCACATGGGGCCCGTATTTAGGGCTTCTGCTGAGAGGGAGTTTATCAATAAGAATATGAACATACATGAATCTTTATTTTTCCCAGGAAGCTCTTCCTCAGTCAACCAGGCATCTAGCGTGGCTCTGAATAAGATGGAGAGATGAGGAATGATAAATGATAAAGCCTCTGGACTGCGATCTCAGCAGCTTATGAGGAGGGAGAAGTCGCATTAGCCTGAATAAACATAAGTCAAGAAAGACGTGAACTAAAACTATGATGAGCTGAAAAGCTCATTGCCTATCATGTCTAAACTATCTTACTGGATTCTTTTCTTGGCTCTGTTAGTTGTTATCTTGGTGCATGGTGCAGCAAAAACAGAGCACCTCCTAACATAACTAGCCACAGACGGGTAGGCTGCCTGTGGTAGCCCACACAGAATGTGTCGGCGTGATGAACGGTATGTGGCCCTGGGCTGGGACCCTGTCCAGGCTGTGGTGCAATTACTGGAAATTTGACGCGACCGCATTCAGTGTGGAAAAAATAATCTATACCTTTGTGGGCCACAGATTGTGTAAGTTATGAGTTAATATGAAGGAGAAGCAATATAGAGTAACACCCACTCTTTGTAGGAAGTCGCAGAGGGGAGAGTCTGGGGTTTGTCCCTTTCAAGAGATGAGAGACTGCAGCACATCCCCAAGTGAAATATTTTTAATGCTGACAACTGCTAACTCACGTAGTCTGCATCAGAAATCATCGATACTCATCCCCACTCCACCTGAACAAATCACGGTTTCCTGACAAATCCAGTTCAGAGGGCTGCTACGCTCTTTTCCATGGCTTACCATTACAAACTGGGATGGCAGAAGTCATGGAGCACAGCAAGCTTAATAAGCCCCCAGCTGTGTCCTGAATCACAGGAAAGTGGTCGGATAGGAGCAGGGAGGTGCTGGCCTGCTGCTGGAAGCTGCAGGTCGGTGGTCCCAGAAGACAGCTCTGCTGGCTGGCGGAGAAGGGCTGGCGGAGCTCTTTGTGCTCCCAGGCAATGCCTATCGCGCTACCCACAGCCAGCCCGAGCAGGCTGCCAACGTCCTCCGCGTAACGGGCTCTCCAATAGGGAAGGGAAGGGTCCGGCTGACCCTCTCCACCTGCTCTGTCTAAATGCAATCAGTCAATCGTCTGAAGAGGAATGGGAGAGCAAGGGCTTGCATCATCCCAAGGAATGGCATTCCCGCTTTCAGTAAATTAAAGCTGATCTGTATTGTCATTTGCCACTGGAATTATTATTTTTCCCCTTACTGGCCTTTCTCCCAGGTGTCAGCGCTACAGTCAACCACCACAGCCACGCTTTAGCTATCTCACAGGGTAAGGAGATTTTTTTTCCTATGGATCTCTTCAGGCCTTGGAGACTTAGAGCTGATGCGAGAAAAATGCCTAGTTCAGCTGCTCACCGAAGGACCAGCAAAGGAAGCAATATAGCATTTTGTAAAGCAATTTTTTTAACTTCCCAGATAGGCAGATGAGCGGGCTACAACCGCTCCCGAGGCCCAGCAGCATTTAAATGAACTATCACATGCATCCCTGCCTTCTTTGCCTAAGTAGCAACACTGCTTTCCTCTTGCATTTGCATCTTCCACTTCCCAGCCAACAAGAAATAAATCATTTCTGTGGTCCTAACTCAGGTAATTAGCCAACAAACCCTATTGACGAAGTCAATGAGTGAAAGAAGCAGCAGACAAATTCGCTAATGAACTCCTTGAGGAGAGTACACAAAGAAAAAGTAATATGGCCCTCTCGCCCCCCAATGCTGGTTTAATTTCACAACCTGTCCATTCAAAGCCTCCTACACAAGCTCAATAACGTTCATTCTTCCAGTTCTGCAGTCACGAGTTTAACCACACACAAAAAAAAAAAAAAAAAAAAAAAAAAAAAAAAAATCCAAGGAGAAAGATGTATTTTAGGAACTTTTACAATGATCTAAAATAGCTCTTTGATACATAGCAGATGTCTTCAAAACTAGCATAAATGGAGCCAAAATGCCTTACAGTTCTGGAAAAGGGAGATTCCAAGATAAGACGTGTTTCTAACTGCAGCGGCTCTGGAATAGATTTGGAATTTATATTAACTGTCAGCCTCAAGGAAAACATTTAAAAGAAGCCCTTCTGTCCCCCATTTTGGGACAAGTGCTTTATTGGGTTACATGCTGCTCAAAGACCTGATGTCTGTGTGAAAGCAGTTCCTCTGTACCCATAAAAGATAGCAGATGGGTTGAGATGGGGGAAAAGAGAGAGAACAACAAGCAGCGAGACATGGAGGTGACAGACTGGGGACCGCCTGCCCTTCATCCCTCGCTCTAGTCAGTTAGGAAGGGGGTGCTTGGCAGGCTTCGCTGTAGAGGGGGGACTGAGGATGGATTGGAAGAGAGTCAGTGAGATGGTGCTGAGGGATGCTAACAAGGCAACACCTCTGAGGCACACAGCACGGGAGAAAAAGCATGAAGGGGCACGCTGGAAAACTGCCCCTGGAATCATAGCACGGACGGGATTCCCCAGTCCTGTTGCTCACCAGAGGGGATAGCCAGAATGAAGATTTGCTCTGAGGAGCCTTTGTAAAAGGGAGAAAAGAAGTCTTTGTCTGATACAACAGAGTAGGTGGTACAACTGGAAAAAACAGCACAAAGCACAAACGTGCAGCCAAAGCGATGATTCAGGACAAGAATCTTCTTATTACGGCTCTGAACAATGCACCTCGTGTACCAGCCCTTAGTTTTCATGAAGATTTAAGCCAGCATCGTTGCAACACCCTCACCTTGGACAATGCTGGGCAGAATAGCTAGGGAGTGTCTCCTGCTTCAGTACAAGAAATAATTTGATGCAGGACTGAGAGATGATGCAGCAGTAAGATGGAAGCTTTGAGATGAAATAAAGCTTAAGAGCAGAAATGCCAGAGCTAGAATGTTCTAGATACAGATTAAAGGTTAAAAAACCCCAGGTTCTACTTCCCTATATATGCAAATGGCACAGTGCTGCTTAACGCTGAAAATAGCTTAAAAGGAAAGTCAGGTAGTGAAGATAACACCACAGAGTATGTTCCCCTCATCAGCTCTGCTCCCACCTCTTCCTGGCAGCCTTTCCCAGTCTTCCTTCTTTTGGTATTGCAATAAATGGGCCAGAAACACAAACTGCATATCTGGCTTTCATATACGTGAATGCTCAGGAGGACTTTGGTTTGGCTGAAGGGATGAGACAGGAAATCTGAGTAACCCCAATCTGAACCACGGGCCCCAAATCCAGGGGCTTCTGGATGCAGCCCTTGGACTGAGCTCTGTTCCAATGTGTCATTCTACCTTTCTCTCTCTCCAACCTTCTTTCTGCAATGTCCTGCCCTTTTCTGGCTGCTGAATTGCAGTAGATAGCTTGGCCGTCTGTAGCACATGCAGAAAGCTTGTACTCTGCCTGCCGCAAACCCTCTTTAACCCTTTGTATATATGGAAGTATCACAGAAGACTATTCACATATAGTCAATGCTTTCTTCATGCATATTAGATGAAAGAATATCTGACAGCAAAAGAAATCAGGTAAAGAGTTCTTCTCTCCTCAAAGGACATTATACAAGAGAAACCTACTTCTTGTTTCCGTCTTACTGATAAATCTTTAGGGGGTGAAGGTTTCCTCGCAACCCAAGCTGCTAACCCCATGGAGTCTGACTACTGAAAGGACTCCTTTCCAAGCTTGCCACATCCCTGAGTGTGTAAGGCACAGTTAGATAGCAGAACAAAGCTGGTGAGTTCTCCTTTATTCCGTCTGCACTCTGCTCTTCGCTCATCTTGCAGCTCACATGCCTTCTTCACTCACCTCACAAGACACAGGAAGGCTGTCTGCCAAAGTGGAGAGTAATATGAAATCACCTGTGCCACTGCTTGCCTCTGGCTTTTAAGGCAAATCAGTGGGAAGCAAATTCCATGGTTTTCAGAACGAACCTCTTCTATGTAATATCTAACCAGAAACCCTTTCCCCTCTCTCTGGCACCAGCAGTGTTTTGTCTCTACTACTGTGCTGTGCATTACCAGCAGCAGAGATTGGCACAACTAGATGAAGACCAAAACTCAACAGAATAACAGGTCCAGTTCTGTAGAGCATCTACTGAAGTAATTTAATTTGTTCTCTAGGACAACTTGGTTATCATGCCTGGGAAATCACTGCAAAACAAGCTTACAGTACATTTAAGATTCTTGCCGCTTTTTTACAGCTGCCTGTATTGCTACGGACATTTTCTATTAATGTTGGAAGAGAAGGAAACTACTGTACAGTTCAGAAATCACCAGCACAGTTTACTCCAGTTGAGACTCTTACCTGTTGGGGTGAGGTGCCTCCAGGTGATGACAGGCTCAGGACGCCCATTTGCCATGCAAACCAAGGTCACATTGCTGCCCTCATTCACGGTGATGTCCGAGGAGATATTGGAGATCTTTGGTGGAACTGTGAAGACAAAAGAAAGTTGGACCTTGTTATCCAGACTCCTGGAGGGCAGCCTGTGTCTTATTAACCCACCCACCCATTAACCAGGGGCAGCCACAGACTCCTTTCACAGGCTGCGCTCCTCATTGTGACCCGGGTTTCTGAATTTATGTCAGAATAATGTCTATTGCTGTTTTAAGGATCTGCAGGTAGAAACGGCCTTTGCTGCAACTGCGATGCTTTGTGTTTAGACAGGTTTGGGGGTCTTCATAAAACAACCCCTAAGAACTTGCCCGAGTGCTCCAAGGCTGCACGGAAGGAGTGGGCAGGCTCCAAGCACTGTCCCAGGTAACTAATACTCCAAACAGTCCCAGCCACAGTTCTGCCTCCTCCTGCAGGGTGCTGGGCCTCAAGGCACTGTCTCAGAGGGTGTATGGGTTATCGCTGCTTCCCTGGGGCAGACAGAGCCCAGCTGGAGCTGCTCTGCTGCCCACGTAACCAAACGCTCACTGGGGATCGAATCGGAGCGCTGCTAAGCTTATTTCTGTTGTGGCTGCCGTTGAGAAGTGGGGATGCACGCCGTGGCTAATGTGAATTTGGTGAGGGAAGGCACCACAGTGACAGCAGGAAGGTTTCTGCAACATCTTGCAGCCAAGAGGGATCCCCGTGGGCTGCCCACAGTAGGCAGCTTCTGGCTGACGGCGCCTCACATGACACAGCACCAAAAGCATGGCAGGGTCTTTAAAGAGTCACAGCACCAGCTGCAGCTCAGGTATTCAGGCTCCTTAAAGACCTTCCAAGCTGAGTTTGTGTCATGGGACCAAAGTGACCATGCTGGGACCTGAACAGCTACTTCCAGGTGTGCAGGATGCCAATTACTGGCCACCCAGAAGACCAGGCTGTTGCAGTCTCTCCTCTCTCACACCCATGTCTTGCTTCCATGCTTCACACCCTGGAGGTGGTGAGGGAGTTTGACTAAAAAGGAAACTTCTAATTTATTTTTTTAAAATATATTTTCAGCTTCTGAATTTGTGTGTAGCGAGGAATGAAACAACATCATTTTCTGCTTTGCTTACCACAGAGTAAACAGACAGCAGCCCCCCCCCCTCGCCTTCCCCCTCCTTGGCAGGAGTGGCTGATGGTCGTTTTGAGGCAAAGCAGCCTACCAGCTAGGTGGGGAAAGGCAATGAAGCCTGAAGAAAGCAACTCACCACTTCCAGCTGTGTTGCTGGATTCGTTGGAATATTGTTTACAACCCACAGCTCATTAGCCCCTCTCTGTAGGGCCCAAACACATAGGCAATGCTTCAGCATCTATGACCACGGGACCCCCTTGGAAGGACAGGGGATCCCAAGCAGGAACAGGACCTGTGGGATGAAGTGAGGCAGACATCTCTCCTGACAGGCTCACTCAGCCAGGCAAGGAGGAATTTAAACTGGGCACACTGGGGAAGCGTTGCCACGATCTGGGAAGAAGTGGCAGCACAGAGGGCAGCGAGGAAGCAGCTGGGGGCCAACAGAACCGGGAAGGCTTTTGCACTCCCCTTGTGGAAGCAGGATCCCTGGGGGCCCATCTCAAATGCCTGTCGCACCAACGCAAGTATCAGGGTGAAAAGATAGGAGGCATTAGGTGTTCGTGCAGATTTGCAGTGCTATAAATGCATTGAGAAGACAGAGCTGCGGTGGGACAGCTCTCAGGCCCGGCAGTGCCGTGCAGGGTGGAGACGGGCTGGAAAGGCAAGGAGATGAGGTGCACTCTGCAGAGGAGTGGCTGGAATGCACCCAGCTCTGGGCGGTGAACTCACTGGGAGCTTAGGCATAAGGACCAGAGGATATCACAGTGTCACCCCTGTTGGGCGGTATCTGCTACCAAGCCTTTAAGAAGAGGCAGTGGACAAAGACTGCTTTAGAGAGATGGAAGAAGCCTCACAATCACAGTCCCTGGTGAGGGACTTCAACCAACTCTGATTGTTGCTGGGAAGGTGAAAGTACTGGGCTCAAGCGGTCCAGGAGATGCAGGGGTCCAGCAGGTTCAGCATGACTTAGCAGTAAGCCCTTGCAGCAAAGACCAAGCATCCCGTGTTGTACTAGCAGGAGTGCAGCCCCACAAGTGGAGGGAAGTGATTATGTCCCTTTATATGGTGGTTGTTAGACAGCATCTGAAGCGCAACACCAGTTTTGGGCTCCCCAGTACAAGGCCATTGACATACTGGAGCAAGTTGACTGGAGGGCTCCCAAGATGGTCAGAGGGCTACAGCATGTGACCATGACGTAGCAGGAGGACCTAAGAGAGCTGGGTCTGTTCAGCCTCAAGAAGAGAAGGCTGAGGAGAGATCGTTATTGCCTTCTACAAATAGCTCGTGGGAAGGTGCCTAGGAGACAGAGGCAGGCTTTCCTCAGAGGCGTGCAATGACCAGGGAAAAGCAGCAGACACAAGCTGCAATGTGGGGAAAATTCTGACTCAAAATTAGAAAAAAGCTTTTACTTTGGGGAGGTCAAAACCAGGAACAGGTTCCCCAGAGAGGTGGTGGAAACTCCATCCCCGGAGATACGCAACATTTGCCTGGATGAGGCCCTCAGCAACCTGCTCTAACAGGCACCAGGAAGAAAGGAGAAGGGACCTTGGAAGCTGGTTTGCTGCACAAGAGCTAGAACTGACAGCTGATCCGCTCATGGTGAAGCAACCAGATCAAAGCATGTTGGGGGAAAAACTGACTGCTCAGGGTTCCCTTCCCTGGGGAGAAGGAATTTCAGAGTAGGCACATCTCCCTAGCAGCACAATAGTAGGTAAAGCAAAGCACAGCAGAAAATCAGCCTCTTCCTCTCAAAGCAAAATCTCCTCACAAACACAAGCCCTGGTACATTTTACGCCGGTGACGCATCATGAGCCATCGCAAGTGTGTCTGCACATGTAGGAAGAGGTAGGAAACAACAGAACAGAACAAAAATAAACATTGCTGGAGAACGCTGATGTTGTCAAAGAATTTGATCCCACCGTATTGAGGGGTACATGAGAGCTAAACTGCCCATTTTGTGCCTTCCCCCCCCCCGTATCACACCCCCATTCTGCACAGCAAATGCCTGGCCGTACAAAACAGCAATCAGACAGTGATCCTGGGAAGTAAGTGAAGCACTTTCTCCTTCTCCTTTCTGTCCCACTGGATGAGGGGAGCCCCACGTCTCACAGTCTAGGACAGACAGACCCATCGCTCCAGCCAGCAGAGCTGCAGGCTGGGAAAGCCCTGGAAGTTCTGGTGCAGAAATCAAAACCGCTACTCCTACCACAGGGAACAAAGCAACTTGGAAGGCCGCCTCAGTCCTGTAGCAGCACGGCTACCTGTAGTACGTACTGTGTTTCAGATCTGAGACCACCACGCACTGGGCAGGACAGAGGGGGAAAGAACCACGGAGGCTATATGTGCAAGAGTTATGTCCAGGCTGCTCCATCAGGGGACACGGCGATGGTGACCTCAGAGTGTCCTCAGCACAGATTCTCCATGGTGTGCTGGCGAACATGGGTAAGCACACCCCAGGAGCAAAACCGGCGGCTAGACCACATTTTGGGGATTTTATCTTAACCTCAAGGAGTTAACATTTACATCAGGGAAAAAAGCCACGCCACAAACCAAGCAGAACTAAGTTCAAGCTCAAATAAGTGCAGAGCAGTCCGAGCTCTTGGTAGAACGGTGCAATGCCAGCCAGAATGGTTGAGGAGAGAGCGGAGAAAGCTGCTACGGGGCATGAGCAGCAGAGTTGCAGTTAGGACATGTGTACCCTGCCACTTCCCAGTGCCGTCAAGTCATTTTAGTTTGCAAAGGATCAAGTAAAATCAGCAAATACAAACAGACTGACCATGCCAACCAAATGCCCAAGAGGAGGAGCATGTGTCCAGATGGCCATATCAGGCTTACCACTTTTTCAGACGAGGCAGAAAAGGGCATCCAAAGCTGAAATCATGTCAGGAGTATAATGGCTGGTTCCTTTCAGCTGCCACCCTAGTCAGAGGGCAAGGAAAGGCTGAGAGGAGGGGGAACAGGGCAGGAAATAATTTCCCTGTGAACGTAACATTTGGTTTGCTTTGTCTGCTTAGGCTCCAAAGCCAGCTAGCATTAAAAATGACTGGATCTTAGTGGACATTAATTTCACTCAGATAAAAAGTCAGAGACTTTTAATTTTCAGGGTGTCAAGCCAGCATGTTAAAATGCCAAAACTGTCAGCACCAGCAACAGTTAGCATTGCCTCCTTGGCACTTGTCATTACTTTGCACACACCTTTTTAGGACAGCCTTAAAATGAAAAGCTTTGACCTTATTATTTTTGCCCATTGTGGATTGTGCTACGTTTTCACAGTTCCCAGACGGCTGGAAGAAGGACTGCTGAGAATAAAACCTCCCGGGACCAGGATCTTGTGGGTGTCACAGCCTTCTTTCACCCAGCCGCCTCTTGTTGACCTCAGCTGGAGAACTCTCCTGTGTCCGGGCTCTCCGAACCATTAGCACAGGCAAAACCACAGCCTGCGGACCCACCGCAGGGGAAGCACTACAGTTAAACAGCTCTTTCAGGCATTTTCATATTCTGCCTAACAACTTGTCCCTCCAGGGGAGACCAGGCTGCTCCTGGACACTTCTGGCTCCAGGGCCAACGGGAAAACACTGCCAGGCTCTCTGGTACTGCTGAAAAAGATAAAATGGCCAGATTTTTTCCTTCCTTTCAGTTTAAATGTGACAGGGGTGTCCATTCGCCAGTGCTTAGGATCCCCGTGGACAGGGTGGGGAGCAGAGACCGACATAAAAGGGAGCCCCACTGCTCCGTCCCCAGAGTGGTAGGATGCCCTACCCACGCCACGAAGAGATTCTGGAGAGATGGAAATGAGCTCAGAGAAGAATGGCTTGGAACTCAAGTATTTCTTTCTTCTACATTTCACATCTACAGGACAAGCCTGATGCCAGCTCAGCATCTCATCTTGCATGTCACTGACAGCAAATAACAACCCCCAGAGTAACCAGTACCCATTCTCCTGGAGCAGCTCGCATGGGCAGGAGCAGAACAAGGGCAGAGATGCTGTAGGGTGCCCTGGGCTGGGAGAGCTGCAGAACATCAGGGGTGCAAAGACAGAGGTGGTGCAGGAATTCAAGTCCCAGGCAAGACACAGTGACAGAGCTAGGTAGGACAGGCTTGCACAGAACCTGCTTGCACCAAGCCTGTTCTAGTTAATTGCCGTCAATCCTTCACTTTCATGACAACTGCAACTCACATTAATTTAAATAATAAGAAAGACTGAGACATGAAAAATAGAGCACACTCCCTCAGCGCAATCACTGTTGCTCTCAAGATGAAAGCAAGTGATTTGTTTCCACAAAACATTACCATGTCTCAAAAACACCCACTACAGCAGTTATTACAAACCAGGGGCTGCATGCAGGAGGCAGCAAGAAAACCACAAACAAGAGAACACACAAACATCTGCTGTTGTTATCCTTGCCTTTTATGACCAAACCCCTTCAGAGCTCAAAACTCCTCCTGAGATATTACTTGGGATCGTGTAGGCAGGCTGGATCGGCTTTATCATTCAGGGCTGTGGAAGCAGGCAAACGGTGGTGCTACACCCCTAATCTCCCAGTACACGAGTCAGCCCAGTGGCTAAGAGGTGCGAGGTAACATCCAGGAAGGCAGCTCCTTTCCAGGAGTGCCACAGAGGATGGAACGAGAAAGCATCAAGGCCACCCTTGCTGAAGGTTATAACCAGCAATACTTCTAGAGGTCTTCTCCTGTCTTTGTACTGGAACTGGCCGTGCTACAGCTCCCGAACAGTTCAAATACCTGCCTTTTGATCAGAGCATCCACACACAGCACAGGCACAAAGTAGCAGGAATGGGAGCCACTGCTTAGCAGAAGCGGTACCTACAGGTGGTGTCTGGCTCCTGCACGGGTTGCACTCTGCTGTCATAGGGATTCACACCAGGAGGAGGAGGGTGGGGTTGTGAGACAAGGGCAGGAAGCACGGGACTAGGAACTTGAATTGTCGGGATGAAAAATGTGAACAGAGGGATGTGGAGACAGAGTTGGAAGGTGGCTCTGAGCCCTGTAAACACACTTACATGAGGGTCACAGTCAGATGGTCTGACTGCTCCCTTTGGGCAAACGGAGCTTTGCTTAGGACCATTAGATACAGTCTTACACTGTGGGGCAGCTACTTCCCAATCTGAAATTACAAGTCTGCTTAACAGTCAGGTATTTTGTCAATAAGTCACAAAATACATTAAAGAAATAATAGAACTCTTACTCCCAGTCTACAGATGTACAATGCAGCAAAAGCTATTTAATCCCTCCAAGACGCAGAGGCAAACAGTGCTGAAAATTCCTAAGAAAGCCCATAAACTTCATTTAAGTGCTCTAACGGCTTGCCCCAAGAAGGGCACCTTGGATACAAATAAAGAAAGTCACCACAACCCCTTCCATATATCCTCATTAGTTAGTTGCTTCCTCCAGCCTATTTACCTTCCTCTCTATTGGCAAGTAGGACCCCCATCTGCTGGAGAAAATTAAGGCTCCCACCCACTAATCCACAGGAGCCCCTGCTTTCAGGGCAAAAAGAAAACACCAGGACTTCTCTCCAAAGTCAAAGGAACTTTGCAGGCACTAAAGCCCTCCGCAGGTGCCTATCAATTAGCCTCGAGAGTTCTCATTTCCTTGTCCCCAGCTCCCAATTAACAGCACTTTGCAACAAACGCAAAGATGCTAATAAGCCCCAAGGCAGAGGTAGGGGGGATGCTGACCATCATATGGCCCTTGAATGCTTTAGAGTTGCCACCTTGCTCAACACAATTAGGGGTCCTTTCCTGGGGCAATTAATTGACAGCAAATTGGCCTCATTAGTCATTGTTTAGTTAAAGTGTTTAGTGGGGAGAGAGGACCTGAAGAAGGGGCTGAGCTGCTAAACACAACTAAATGGTTTAATTTCCCTCTTATGTGTGCAGCAGGCTAATCACAGCTCTTTACAACCGTAACAAGAAACAGCTTGTTGCTGCTTAGGTCCGCAAAGGGAGCAAGCTGAGGGCTGGGAAGTAAAAGCCAGACACCCTTTGGGATGCGGCATGCTAATGTTTCTGAAGCACTTTACAGGCAAAATGCAACATGAGACCCAAGACGTGTTTTTTACGGTTTGAAGTTAAAGAGAGTAGACTCCGAAACATCCTTCTGACCTCCTGCTCTGCTAGGCTTCTTTCACCCTGCCAGTGCCTTTCCTGGCATTAAAGCTTCTGGTGAAGTAGGGGCAAACACTGAAGGCTTGGTTTTGTTTGTTAATCCCCTGGGAACCAAAAACCTCTCAAAATACACTACAGTGTTTTTACAAGGTGTAAAAATCGCTTCTTTCTATTGTCTGAAAGCGGGTGCCTTGCCACATCCATCCCCAGTGGCCTTTAGGGAAGGGTCTATCCCAGTCAGAGCATGGAAACCACTTGAGACCTGCCCTTCCCAACCCAGGCATGTGGCAGATCACTGCTGATGCCACGAGAGGTGGGGCTGCAGGAGGCACAGGGGCTGCAGGAGGCACAGGGGCTGCTGGCTTGGCCCTTGCATCTTGGCAGGCTTCCCCCATCGCGCAGCTGAGCCTCACCCACGGAGACGCCGCGCAGGAAATTATTTCCATCCAGATGGGGACTGCACGTCTCGCGCTGACTGGGAGCACAGGATCGGGCAGGATGCTGTAAATCAAAGCCATGTGGAAAGCCCTCCCAGTTTGCTGAGCTGGGTAGTGTCTCAGAGCTCGCCGCCTTTGAGAGGAAGAGCTAACAAGCCAAACCGTTTTGTCCAAAGGAAGGCTCTGCCTCACCCAATAGACAGTTAAGTGTCTGGACTATTTTTCCACATAAAATTGCATGGGGAACTCTTCCAGTACATTGTTTCGTAGCAGAGAGCAGCATGGAGTGTAAATCTGTCGGTCTGTCCTGTTCATGAACTGTTGGAAAAGTCAGAACAGAATTGGCCTCTATTGCTTAAACTTATTCCCACTGGTTTGATTTTTTAAAAAAAAACTTGTCGCCATGAAATTTTCAGGAGAGAAGTTATTTCACTTCCTGACCAAGAGAGGAACAGAGAGAACTGAGTAGCTTAAGTTCTCAAGCCAGCCTTGGCTTTCAGTGCACTCAGGTGACCTTGTGGGACAGGGATAAAAGCAATCTCACTCCTGCTCCTAGGCAGCATCTCAGCTTTAACCCCCGACGCCAGCCTTTCCCCCTAAAGCAGTTCCAGCTCCAAGCCTGAGCCCCAGCCTTGGCCCCGTGCTGACAGCATTTCACCCACACCTGCCTTTTCGGTGTGTCCCCCCCTTTCTCCAAGCACAAGATCACCAATCCATGTTTGTGGGTTCTCATGCAGCCCAGGAGGACAAGTGCTCAGTCCCGTGCCCAGCGTGTAAAGGAAAGCACAAAGCCCAAGCCAGGCGTATGTCTGATATCCCCTTACCGCCAGATTTGGATCTCTGGATATGAAGTATAGGTTCTTTGCTACAAAATATCTTTTTTCTTTCCTATTAACATATCAAATTTATGCGGGGACTGCAGTGAACCACTTATCTGCGGTTCATCTCCTTTAAGGACAGCTCTGTGCATTTGCCATTCTTGTTGCTCCGGTTCTTTCCACTTGTAAAACTGACTGCGAGAGCTTTATGGCTAAACCTGCTAGAGAGTCCTGCTGTGGAAACACAGCTTCTTCACCAGACACGTGTAAACAACAACAGAAGTGCTTGCCATGCTAATCCCCAGGGATTAACCCTTGGAATAACGCCTAATCCCAAACACTTTAAGGACTGCAGATGTACACAGTTCTAGTCTTTGTTTCAAGTGTGCTCAAATATTCCCTTAAACCATTTTTCAAATGGGGGAAGTATTCACTTATGGGACTGAAACAATACAATTATTTTTTTTCCTCCTGCAGATATAATCAGCCAAACCGGAAGAGAAATTCTGTGAGAAAAATTGTCCTTAGTCTCTAGGTCCTCCAAAGACATCTCTAAGGATTTTATTAAGAAAAACTTTTTCACAGAAACCTTAAGCATGTTGGATGTACATGATATGCAGCTGAGTCCTATTATGCAGCCTTTCTAGGGCTTGGTTCAGAGCCCAGGGAGCTCCTCCTCTGATGTTAACGGCCTTTGGACAAATTCTTATACAACAAGAATGGGTGATGGCTTCAAGGAAGCATCGCAGCCAGAACAGGGAGGCTTTATTAGGCAGTTCAGAGCAAAAAGCAAGATTATGTGTTTTTAGCTGAGTCCCAGCAGTCCTTCCTGTTAACTCCTTCTTTGAGAAGTAGACTAGGGAGCACTGGACAGGTATGAGAAGAAAGCACAGAAAAGAAGCCTATGCCAGGGCAAGAGGTACAGGTTCAGAGAGGCTTTCTATATGTTAGGAAGATGACTGGGATTTTCCTGATTAGGCAAGCAGGGGAGGAAGTTCATTTCAGCTAACGCCAGAATGGTCTGGATGAAGATTCAATTATCCATCATAGCTTTACATGCAGAAGAAACGGAGCTGAAGTTTTTGTTAGTTTTTCTGTTTGCTTTCAGATCTTGGGCCGCCACTTATGTTCAGCTCATTAGGGACAGACGATACAATCAACAGAGCAAACTTCATGAACCACGCGATGGACATCCAAATACAGGCTGAAAAGAAAAGGCAGCTTTCTCCCAGTCCTGCTCTCAGATTCCTTTGGCTGCCCATGGCTGATCCCACAGCCTCTGTGATAAGCCACAGGGCAGTGATGACAATGCCCCGACTTGTGCACACCCACATCCCCAAGGACCTGGCTCCGTTTCAGCTGAGCCCGACAGCTTCTCAGTCAAAAGCCTCTCAAATCAAACGCACGTGGTACATGTAAAACATCCTTCATTAGCAGTCTTTTCTTCCTTACATATTGGAACCAGCAAAATGGAGTGGGACAGCCTGATGTAACCACCTTTCAAGAGTGCTTTCGGGCTTCTAGGGGAGCAGAAAGCTGCCATTGCATTTTGGACAGGGTGGGTTTGCTTCTGGTCCAAAGTATAAAGAACAAAGCTAATCATCCCATACTCAGACCTCTACATGCTTTGTATAGAATTCACTCTTGCGTTCAGTACACAGATCTGCAGAAGGGTGGAAAGTACTGTACGCTGCCCTTGATCTATAACCGTCCAACTCATGGCCTAGCACCCATCTGGTAAGAAACCACTGCTGTTTCCCCAGCAAGAGGATTCTCTTTGTCCAATTCAGCAAATGATGGACAATCTCTAACACAAGCCACCACAGCTGCTTCCCCAAGTAGTCAGCTCAGCAATCAGAAGACTAATGTCTTAGCAGAGAGCAGCTGCCTCTGCTGATGCCAAAAGCCTCGCCAAAAAACATTTCAAGCAAAAATGCACCTGAAACAAATCCCCACCCCCCCCAAAATCGCAAATTTTGTGTGTCAAAAAAGACTGAAAGTGCAACTCCACATTTTTTCAGCTTGGGCTGCTCAGCACATTCCTGCACTGTCACTATTGCTGGATCCACAGATGGTGGTCTTCCCCAGCACGCATGGGTATGAAATGCCAGCTGTGAGACCTTCAATTGTTAGCTGTTGCTGGGCTCGGTGATAGCTGCAGCAGCGTGTTTTCTAAAGGCCAGAGTGTTATCATCAGCCATCTGAGAAGGGAAAGCCAAAGAGTTCAGGGCAAAGAGTGCCTTCTGTCAGCACTGCTCACCTACACAAGTCTGATCCAGCTGAACAGAGGAAAAAAACAAATATAGTACTCCTGAAGTAAAGGTATCTTTGAACCAAGTATGCAGCTGGCTAGAGCTGAGATGTGATTGTGGTGATCTCCTTCCCACAAACCACCCGAGAGCCGAGGTTTCCTGCGAAGGAGAGCTTCTGCTGTCCAAGACTCCCTGCCAAAGGAGCACGCTCTGTTTTGGTTCAGCCACGTGCAGCAGCACCTTAACATCTTAGAAGTTTCCCACTGTTTCCTTTTCCAAGCTTTGCCGTGTGGTAGAGATGTGCTGTATACATGCAGACAACCACAAGGGAGGAGAGGGAAAGATTCCAAGAGCTTTGCTCTGTAAACACATTACCGGTGCCATTTCAATTAAAGGAGAATTTCTCCCAGACTGCCAAGCATGAGGTTTATTCCTTGCAGCCTGCAGCTTTGTCAGGACACATAAAAACACTGGCTCTCCCTCTTTCCCCGGTGGGGTTCATGTCCGCCCACCTCAAAATTGACAAATTTTTTGCTGGTCTCTCAGTGTTAGCAAACAGAGGTAATTAGCATATTATACGCTAGGATTGCAGAGAAAAGCAGGGGACAAGAGCCTTGGGTACTGAGTTTCCACCAGAGCTGAGCAGGATTACCCACCCAAGTTGGTCTAAGAGGCCGGAGGGAGGCTGGCTCTCCAGTGCCCAGGGTTAGCTATAAACATGGGTGCCTACAAGAAAGAAGCAGCAAAATTTTGTAAGAAGTTTTTGAATAGCAAGTATCAAACTGGGAAGAAATGGGTAGATGTTGCCCATTGAGGAAGATGCAGTTACATCTTGATGTTGAGTGGGACAACAGCTTTACAGATACCTTTCATCTAAGGTTCTGCAAGCAAACACTCCCGATCCCAGAAATCCAGTGCTACTGGCTGAAGCAGAGGAATGAGTTGATCCCCTCTGCTGATCAACAAATAACACTAACAAAAGACTACAAATACTTCCACTGCAGCAGGGGATCAAAAAACTATGTCTAATGAAAAACATAAGCCACGTCCCTCTGCTGTAACAGCACATCCAGGTATGAGCATCTGTAATACCACAATTAACAGGGTAAGCAACAGTACCAAAAAACGAAGGAAGGAATGACTTCGTGAAGGACTTGGTAGGTCTGGAACTCCAGGTTCAGTGACTGCTCTGCTGCACACTTGTGCTATAACCGTAAGTCATTCCACCTTTCCAAGGATCAGTTCCCCTTCTCACTCTCAGGGAGCTGTTGCAGCACTCTCCAAACTATCAAGCTGCAACAAGGCCTTTTACCACCTCATACCAGCACACTCTTCATACAGTCCCTCTGCTGCCTTCTCCCCGTCCCACCTCATCCAGGGCACGTGTTGTCTCTCCTCTTGCTTCTTCCTCCCTCTGCTGCTCCCTCTTCATCGGCTCTCAACCAATTAACAGAACCAGCCACAGCTGCACCTTATCTACATCGGCCAACTCACCGCCCCTGAAGCCAGCCCACAGCTGTATGTTATCAATGATAATTAACTGCCTTCATTCCTCTACAGGGAGCTACTACATGGAAGATGTATGGCACTCCCAGGGACTGGTACCTGGCTTGTGTCACAAGAGGTATGATGCCTTACCATCTACAGCTCCAACAGGTGAGAAAGAGGAGCAGGGGAGGAATATCTGCAAATCCTCATGCTGTTAAAGGGAGTTCCTTATGAGTTGTGCTGCACAGTTCCTCGGCACAGCAAGAAGGGCAAAACCAAGGCAGACCTATCCACAGGCAGATGAAACAGGCCTGATTCTACATTGCTGGTGGTAAAGATAAAATACTCTTTTACATGAAAGGGAATGCAAGGGAGGAGAGAATCAGCCCTGCGGTTCATAAACCCAAGGAAAAAAAGCAGGACCTACAAAACATTATGCAAACTGGAAAGGAACACAAGTATAATCAATATAGTTAGGGATACTGATGAATGGCAGGAATACACTCGTACACTTTCCACTCTGATAGTCATGATATACTGGAGCCTGCAAAAATGATTTCCTTAAAGTACAAAGAGTGATAAAGAAAAATAAAGAAACTTTGCATCAGAACGGAATGATGAAAACTCTGCCAAAGCCTGAGGAAAAGCAGAGATATAACTGAGATGGCATCACACTATGGATCAACCTGCCACCGGATCGGGCGCAGACACTCATGACAAATAGGCACAAGGGATGCGGCGCAAATACAGTGTGACACTATATCCTGGGCATATGCTTGATGTATGGAGGATTAAATGCCACACACACACTGTCCTGGGTAGATTGTATCTAGTGCTGACAGATACCTGAGGGATCTGTCTCTTTCTTTACATACTTTGGCAATTGCCATGCCAACAAAGGATTATGGGACTGGGGGGGTGAGAAGGAGAGATCATTTGCTACTCTGTTTAACAGAGACTTTATCCTCTGGGGGGATTTTGTCAAGATGTTGGATTTCTTCTTAAATGATATTTCTACCTGCCTATACACGTTTGGGTTTGATGGGCTTTTCTCCTTTCCTCTGTCCCTGTGACACAACAGCTCGCTCTTCTGGAGTCCCAAAACAACCCAAAAGCAAACATGGCTTCTGTGTCAGTCTGAAGACCATTGCCCTCAACCCCCGCCCCCACACACGCTGCAAAGGCAAGAAAACAGCCAACGTGCTGTAAAGACCAATTCCTTTCCCTCTCTGGTGAGCCCTCTGATTGATGGCTCCGTTTGTCA
Source organism: Falco naumanni (assembly GCF_017639655.2). Taxonomy (NCBI): domain Eukaryota; kingdom Metazoa; phylum Chordata; class Aves; order Falconiformes; family Falconidae; genus Falco; species Falco naumanni. The sequence goes on along the minus strand of NC_054058.1, from coordinate 5,604,307 downwards.
GGAGAGACAGACTGCCTTGAGTGAGAGATAGCTAAGCATCACCTGGGGAGCCTGTTGGGGGGGGAGAGACACACAGACACAGACAGACAGACAGACGGGCAGAAAGGAGAGCTGAGGAGGGGGCAAGAGGGAAGCAGTGACAGAAGAGTGCAGATGAGAGAAAGACAGCAGCATGTGATGAATTAAGTTGTCAACTTTGGCATCACCTGTGTACCTTGTCATGCCAATAAATTCATTGAAGCTGAAGCTGCACGGCAAGTCAAGACTGAGAGAGTGCTGATGGAAGGAAGAAATAACAGCCCATTTAAAGACTCAGAGCAATTTATTAGTTACCTCGGGAGGGAAGTAGTGACAACGGGGAAGAAGAGGTGTTTCCCCATCGTGCTGGGCAGGCAAGCTCATTTCGGATTCAAGCTGTCCACCCAGTCACGCTGTAGAATGTAAAGGGATTGACAGAGACAGAGACCTGGTTCAGGAAGGAGAAATGCAGGGGAGAGGCTCAGCAGGGTCCGAGGGGCACAGGGCAGACACCTGCCTTTGCGTAGTGCTGCGTGCCTTGTACCTTTCCTTGAGGTGTCGAGGGAAGACTTTGAGAACAAGCAGCCAAATAACCCCGGTGGGAAAGAAGGCAAAGAGCACTGAGCATGGTCACCGTCGCAGGGCTGAGGGAACATGAAGGAAAGCAGAGATGGAAACCACAGCTCTGGCACAGAGGGGTGCTGTGATGGAGAGCTGGGAGGGAGATAAAGCCCTCGGCTGACTTTGAAGTTGGAAGCACGGCACTGAGATGCAAACACTTTGCCTGGCTGTTCCAGGGAAGAACAGTGCTAAGGTGCTTTCCTGCAGAGCTAAGGAGATTGTCACTAACTCGGATAAAGGATCCTGCACATTTCTTAGAACAGGAGCTCACAGGCTCCTGCCATCTCCCAGAACTCCAGTGAAGTCTGTTAGATGACTGAGGTATAGGAAAACTAATGGGTACTAATGCCCAGGCAGCAGAACGCAGAGCCCGGATCCACCCAGGTGAGGGGTAAGTATGTTCTTTCTCTCCTCCTCCTATTAAAACTTGCAAAACTGAACAGCATCTGTCCCAGCTGTTTGAGAAATGCATCTGCATCTACCTCTTCACTCCTTTCCCTTCTTCCCCCAACTCACCATTCCCCACACAGGAGCTCTTGCAACCCCTGTGTTCATGGAAGATACCAACTGCCAAAATCTCCCTCCTATCAGCTACGGAGCCTAGGGGTTGCAAAGTTTGATTTCCCAAGCAATCTGAGACCCGCTGTGACCTCATTTGTAGCCATCCAAAGACGTTTACATTTATGTGACGAGACGTGTCCACTGACCCTTCCTTGCAATGAGCAGATCTCAACCAACCGCCAGACACTGCACCAAGAAAGAGGAGGAGACCACCTGCTCCAAGGCTCATTCCTCCTGTGGCCTCTGCTGCTGCGTGCTCCACTGATGCCCCAGGCACGGACAGAGGGGAAGGGGAGGAAGGAGGAACGAAAAACCCCCAGATTCTTCCCTCAGGCAGAAGTATGGGAGGATTTCCTTTGATCAGGGAGAAATTCTGACTCAGCCACACAGCCGGAGAAGCTACTCTTTTCAGCTTGAGTGAAACAGTGAAGTCTTGCAATTGTCCAGGGTATTTGGAGAGTTTGGGTAGAAGTGTGTGCGCACACGCAAAGCGTTTGACAACTCCACGCAGAGAAATTATACGTGTGGCATAAACTATCACATGGATATCTCTCTGTCAGTATATACATACAAAGTATATACATGGTTAGAATATGTATGTATGTATAGATACATACATATACATGCACATACATATCCACATACTGACATTTGCTCTTGACACTCCTGGCTTCTGCGAGGGCTCTCATTTGGCTGGTGGTTTGCAAGTGGCCATGCAGCCACGACGGAGCTGTCCTGGCTGGGGTCCCCGAGCTGTGCGGTGCAGCTCTGTTGGCTGCCTTCAATTTGATATCAAATGAGAACAGGGATCTCGCTGAGCCAAGCTCCGTTCTGATCTGCCTGGTCCCCAAATCAGATCAGCAGTAGTGCCCTCAGGCTGTGGCACGATATTAAAGTTGAGGGCAGCTTTAATCTGCTTCACTGTTTGCACAGTGGAAGCTGTGCTTGCCCTACTGGGAAATTACTGGTTCACACCTCGTTCGAGTAAAGCAGACATTTCTTTTCTGGGAGTTGCGATCTTTGGGTTTGTGTAACTTAGTTTAAATGGTCTAAACTGGTGGCTTCCCACCTTTCTCATTCAGAGGACACCTTGCAGTTTTCCGGCAAAGGTACATGCATCATATAGTGAATGTAACTCTCCTGGGAATAGGTTTGGTTTTCCTGAAGTCCACGGATTTCCTAGGACCCACAGACTGAAGGGGGAAGATGACTCGGTGAAGGAACTAGGAGTGAGAAGGTAGCCTGGTGCTCAGCTCAGCTGCAGCACAGCTCCGAGAGCCCTGGGCACCCATCCACAGCTGTCACACTCTCCCCAGGGAAATATCACACCTTCCCCAGGACATCACCCCAAACTACATCCTGGGGTGCATCAAACACAGCATAACCAGCTGGTCAAAAGAGGAGATTATTCCGTTGTATTCAGCGTTGGTGAGGCCTGACCTCGGGTGCTGCGTGCAGTTCTGGGCCCCGCAGTTTAAGAAGGATGTGCAGGTCCTGGACTGCATCCAGAGGAGGGCAACGAAGCTGGTGAAAGGGCTGGAGGGCATCTCCTGTGAGGAGCGGCTGGGGACTTTGGGCTTGTCTAGTTTGGAAGAAAGGAGGCTGAGGGGTGACCCCATCACTCTCCACAGCTCCCTGGAGAGAAGTGGAGAGGGAGGTGCTGAGCTCTTCTCCCTGGGATCCAGCAATAGGACACCTGGGAATGGTTCAGTGCTGCACCAGAAGAGGTTTAGACTGGACATGAGGAAGCCTTTCGTTACCGAGAGAGTGGCCAAGACACTGGAACAGGCTTCCTAGAGAGGTGGCCAATCCCCCAAGCCTGTCGGTGCTTAAAAGACATTTGGACAATGCCCTTAATAACATGTTTTACTTGGTCAGGCCTGAATGGGTGAGGCGGTTGGACTAGATGATCATTATAGGTCCCTTTGAACTGAAACAATCTATTCTACTCTATCAGACACCTGACATTTCAGGGTTTTTTACTCTGTCCTGATGGTACCTATCAGGCCATCTCTTCTGCTTTTCAGGTTTCCCCAAAATGGTGAGTTGGTTTTTTGATTGTTCGTGTTGGTTTCTTTCTTTTTTTCTTTTTTTTTTTTTTTTTTTTTTTAAGTGGAGAGTTGTTGGGAGAAGGAGACAGCCAGAGTTAGGTTCCTGCTAGGATGCTGTTGGCAGCCAGGGAGAACAGGGAACTAGAAGGGTGAGCTGGGCAAAGTTGCCTACAGAAAAAAAGTTGGTACTGAGACGAGCTAAAAGAAGCCACAAAAACCTGATGGCAAGTTACCCTGCGCTCCATCACACGCAGAGATCCTGGGCTGCACAGTGCACCACTGTTAGCTGAGGGACACGGAGAGCTTCGAGCAGGTCCATTTACTTAAAGAAAAGGCTGGAAAGTGGGGAATTCCTAGGAATTAGTACTTGTCAATACATACCAGAGCTGCACACGCAGGTTGGAGAGAGAAATGACAGGAATAGGGAATATTTGATGAAGAGACAGGTAGTGACAGCTGCGGAAGATGATGGGGGTTGGCAGAAGAGGGAAAGGCATGGGAAAGGCAGAACTGAAGAGGTGGCTGAGAAGTACTTGTGTAATTCATGTTGAAAGGATCTTCTTGAAAGACACAGTAACAGGGGCATGGGTGAGGAAGGCCACAGAAGAGGCACAAGCCTGCAAAAGCATGTCCACATACACCGCCTCGCTGCCAGCAGCCTTCGGAGCTCGGATGTCCCTGTGGCAGCCTGATGAATTTTCACTTACTATGGGGGAGAAAGCAAAAAGCCTCACAAGTTCTTAGTCTTCTTCTGCCAGTAGGATTGCGTTGATTATCAGCCCTTTAGCAACAGGAGCAGAAACCTAGAGCCACAGGCATGGGGGTCTTTTGCCACATACAGGGGGTTGTGGTACGTTTAGGTATCTTTGGCTCCTTGAAAGGTTACTGGGCATGTCCTGCCCCACAGTAAGGTCACTTTTAACCACATGCTCATCCTAATGGGCATCATTGGTCCTGAAAATGCCTCCCTGACTCTGCAGTGCGTAGCACCAGCTCCCTCCCACAAAAGAAAGCCATTGGGATGTACACACAAACCCCTGAACACCAGGATGCCGGAGTGGGAACAACAGCACCTACACCACTCATGCTGTGCTGGCACCTAGGCACCGGCGCTGCTGGCACTGCTCACGGCTGTAAGGGGGCTGTGTCACTTGCTAGCTACGCAGGGCTTTGGGCAGTGCCAAGTCGGGAAGCAAGCAGGAAAATCTCACTCCAGATAGCCTCTCTGTGCAGCTGAGGAGGTACATGCACATGGAAGGTACACCCATCAATGATTTCCACTCAAGCCCACCAGGCTGAGGAAGCCCTGAGGAACCTCAGGGCTGTGCCCAGAGAGTCTTTTTCTCAGAGAAGGTAGGATCCTCTGTTACATATTAAAAGTTCACGAGAAGGGCTGGTGTCATGATTCCAGTGTCACAGGAAAGGAACCTGAAGCACCTTGGAGGCAATGTGCCTTGCGCAAGGATCAGAGGGGACCACACCTGAGGCAGGTGGCTGTGAGGTCCACTGGTGGGACACTGGGTTGGGGTTAGGAAGGCTCATTTCTTGCTCTGCCATGAGCATCGTGTGGCCCTGAGCCACTTGTACCGCCCTTCTTTACCCTCCTTCTTCCTCCCTTTTCTGCCCCTTTTCTTTTCCAGGTCTTGTGACCAGGGACTGACCCAGCTACACCAGCAGCCTGGGTCTCACTTGAGCCTTTTGGTTATTGTCACAATCCAAATGCCACAGCCCAGAATTTCAGACTCACTGCCCTGCAGTTTGACCAGGGCTGTGCTTTTGCAAAGACCAGTCCTGTATTCTAGCCCTATTTTTAGAAAATCTAATTTGTAGACATGATGCCTTGCAGAGGAAACAGTATTAGCCAGAAAAATTCCCTTTCTCCAAAAGCTGTTTAAAACCAACCATGACCATCTTGCTCTCCTGGAACTGCTGAGGCACTCAGGACACCTCAAAGGTGGCTTGCCTATATCTGTGTCTATCCAAGGAACAGATAAAAGTATTATAAAGCAGTGAAGGGATCATGCTAGAGGCTACAGAAAGGAAGAACAACTTTTACTCGGAAAGACCGTTCAATAATAGGTATGCCGATTAATAAATAAGTGAAAAGAGGTGACATTCATGATGACATTTAAATGACTGAGGTGCCAAGTGCTTGTTAAAATACCACATGGTCTGGAAGGACACAAACAAAGAAACAGGGCTTGGACAAGCAGTGAGTAATGGTGACCCAATCAATTTAACTATTGATAAAACACAGGTGAGGAAATGTGCAGGAGAAAAATCTCTGCAAATCATGAGCTAATGGATTAAGCGCAACTGAGTGCGAGATGGAAATTAACTGATCAATTCACTCAACAGCTGCTAATTATATGTGACAAAGCACGCAGAACTCCAAAAGTATATGGAGCTCAAAGGAAAGCAATGCTGTAGAAATATTTGAAGGCTGCCTCTTGCCTCTGTGGGGTAGGACATTTGCCCCAGTAAGAGAATACCACTGTCACTGATTAAAATTTAACTCTGCAAACGTTTGAAGTCTGTATTTCAGAAGCACGGAAAGGGGGGTTCTTTTCCACTGCTTTGTAACAATTTGCAACATTAGGTATAAATATATGGTATCAAAATTACCATGCCAATCTAAACAAAATTAAATGTAATGGTACAGTCAAAATGAAACCTTTTTGCCTCATTGCAGTTAAACATTTTGACACTAGTGAAATGAAACTGGAAAGTTAAAATTATTTGTTGTGACACTCGTCTGTCAAAAAAATTCGTTGCATCATCGCGCTCCTGCAAAATGCTTTGACGCCAACAAAACTGATCTTCCAATAGGAAGTTATCTCACATTTTCTGATCACCACTGTCACAATTTTATTTTGAATCATCATTCACATCCTGACCACTTCCATTTTGGTTTGCACCATTTAGGAAGTGGTCACTGGAATATCAACAAGCTCTTCTCTCGTCTTAGGCTTACTGTTCTCTTATATAGCTTTTGGGATTCCTTCAAAGTCATGCCCTTGGAGAGTCAGCAGATAGTAGAAAATATAGAAATATAGAAAATAAATAAATAGTAATGATGAATTAATTGATCACCAGGGAAAGATGAGTACCAAAGTGTGATTTTTCCCTGAATGAGATCAGAATGGGAACCTCGCTGGTGAAATTCTCACCCTGCACTGTAGAACTGAGTTTGGAGTCCACTTTTGGAGCAAGGATAAATGCTAAGCACACGTTTAACTTACTGCTTATACCAATAACTAAATTATTAATTCAAAGGGGAAAACCAGTGTGGCGCATAAACCAGATGAAACTTAAAAATCAGGTAGCTCAAGCCTGACACTACAACATAAGCAATTTCAATTCTGGAGGTGATGAGACCTAAGTCAGGGCAGTCTTCCAGATTCATCACGCTAACAGTATTTGTTATCTATCCTCAAACCCCAACTCTGTAACTTGTGAGGGTCCAGTATGTTCTATGCATGGCCTACGATGCTATTTTTAGACTGCTTTTAAAATTCACGGTTGAAGGGAATTCAGAGGATGCAAAGTCTAATACAGTGCTTCATGATCTCCTGCTAGCAAATTTAATTCAATCCGTCTTGGGTTAGGAGCACTGTCACAGACTGGCAATTGCCTGAAGAACCATAAACAAGGGATAATGACAAGGGGCATGTAAGAGCAAAGTTGTAAGCAGGTGTGTAAGCGAGGTGCTGTAGGAATCCATGTGAGGTCTGCTTTCATTTAACATCTTCATTAATGAGCCTGAAGAAGTCGCTTCCTAATGAAAGTGGTGGATGATGCTCAACTGGGAGGAACTGCAAACATCCATCAGGGCAAATAAACACAAAGAGGTACACAGGGATTAGGTACAGGGGCAGAAAGAAAAGAATGGAACAAGTTAATTAGTTCTCCAGGAGAAAAAAAAGTCAGCTTATGGTTAGCCAAGATCATTGGGGGGTGCGCGCGAAGAGACCTGCACATCTTTTCAGACAGATGGGTGTGCAACTTTGGATCAAATTTCTGAAAGCACTGAAGAATGTAAAACTGTGGCTGGTGGGTTGTCTAAACTCAAGATAAGAGTAAGGGATAAAGCAGGCAGGCACACTATTAACTAGATGAAAATGTCATCTAAGACCCAGTCTAGAATACATCTGTACTGGGGATGGCACATCAGCCCGTATCTAGCTTCATAGATGGATTAAAGTATATCGACTTCAATAATGCTTCAAGTATAATGCTTCCCTCATTTGAGGGACAATAAGCCACAATAAAAAAGAGGGAAGGAGAACACAGAAATTCATGCATTCAATAGGCTTAACGGCTATGCCGGAGAAGTAAAAGGTGGCAGCAAACTCACTGGGACCTATATAAATTACATGGCACAAGAGTAAAGTTTCAGACAAACTATGAAGGCACCACGTGGTGGAAAAATGGTCCTCAGCGCCACTAAGATTGCACATTCAATGAAGCAAGTCATTCAGGTCTGCTGCAGCACCCAAAAGACGTAGAAAAAAGCAGGAGAGGCACTCTGCAGCTTGCTAAATCTAAACATAAGAGGACAAAACAGCAGCCCCTGCACATCTCACTTCCACAGCAACGCCAGACTCGATCAATGCTCATCCCACAGTATTCCACAATACGGCTAAGTCTTCAGCGGAGACTGATCTACACCACTTGCTCTTAGCCAGAGAGCAGCTTGATAATTCACTCCCCAGCTAACCCAGTGCTGAAGTGCCCCCCCTTTGCTCCTGAAAACTTGGCCAGAATTGCCCCTCCTTGCTATAAATGCAGAAGGCCACAGGACTGCGCTTGTTAACTGTTTCATGGTGGTGAATCCTTGCAATTTTGGATTCCCATTACAAGACTGTGATACTTGAAAGACAACCTTATCCCCTCTGGCAGCTGTGTTCCTTTGTATTTAGTACTTCTATTTTCCAAAAAAATGTTAAGGGAAGACAAAACAGAATAAGCAATCCAAAGAGAATAACTTATCAAGAATTAAAAGGAGTAAGTAATTTTGTTTGTCCCTTCTTCTCATCACCTGTGGTCCATTTCTGCCTACTCCAACTCCTTAACTTAAAGTATTTCAAACTTAACTGGGCAAAAAGAAGCAGAAAATGTATGTATGCTAAAAAAATGTATGCTTATGTATGCTAAAAAATTCTGAATGGACGGGGGTGTCAAGGGACAGAGAAGACAAGGAAGTTATCAAAAATAGAATATTCTACTGATTACAGCAGTTCAGAGCCAGGCCCTGCCACTCATTTGCTCTTATTTTGGGCAAGTTTCCATACGCCTCAGCTCACTGGGAGTAGCGATGCCTTTTTTGTACCACTCCGTTTTATCTGGTCCATTTTAACTGTAGACTCTGCAGGGCAGAGACTATCTCTCAGCCTCTGTTTGCAACCTTACCTTACACAGACTTATTAGAGCCTGCGGACAGTACACTAGTTTTAATTGGAATAAGCAAAATTAAATTATGTTCCTTAGTCTGTATCATAGAAATGCCAAATGTAAAGCTAAAAAAGACGTCTGTTTTTTAGTTAGCTAAGAGCTAAAGAAGGAATCTGAAGTATTAGCTCACTTGCAAAAGTGGTGTGGCTTTAATTCTGCATGGTATTCATTGCAAAATGGCAAAATTAAATATTAAATCCTTACTAAAAAAAATTGCAATGGGGATTCAATAAAACATGGCAACTCAGCCTGAAATGTATTTCTTTTTCCTCTCAGAAAATGATAAGCAGGATGCTTAAAATAACATTATTTGAGGCAGGTTAGTATAGTTCCTTTTTTAAAAGCAATGAGGTGGAGAAGGGAGAAACAAGGGGGCCCTGAGAATTTCAGGGGCTTGCTGAAAACCACAAAGGACAGAAGGGCTTTTGTCAGGAGGCCTCATATTTTCGATTTTGGGCTTAGATCCCAGGGTCACAAGGTCTGAGAAGAAGTAGGTTTTGCACATTAAAAGTGTGAAGCTGTGAACGGAGTGCTGTAAGACAGACACACAGAGAATATCCAATAGCAAACTCAGACTCTAACCCGAAAGGCCAGATTAGGTACATAAGCACTCCGTAGGGTGCCCGGCTGCACTAGGTGGACATCTAGTTTTGCTGCTGAAGGTTTCCTTCTCCTTCTCAAGCCAGATTTCCAATTTAGCAGAGCAGCTCTCCTTGTCCTGACGGGCGAATGCGTATTGTCCCCTTTTCCATCGCTAGCTGAAGGCGGGAGGAGGCGAGAGAGGGTTCAGATGACTTCCTGGACAAAGGAGGTTTGTAGCTGCAGCCTGATGAACATTGGAGATAAGAGCAGCAACAGCAAATTGGCCCCAGTGGGAATGGCAGCAGCACTCGCTTCACCTAAAGGCAAGGCAGCAATTACGCTTGCGGTGCTCAGCGTCCATCCCTCTGTTCCTTCCCTGCCCTCCCGCCGCTGCCCCCATGCCCCCACTCATGGACCAGGTGCGCTCAAGGCTACTGCTATGTTATGTGCAGCTTGAAAAAAACCCTTCCAGTCCTTTTTTTCTCCTGCTCAGGTATCTGAAGCCAGAGGTCTGAGCCTTATCATGCTGGATAACAAAATGCAGAAAGAGGTTTGGGCAAAGAGGAAGGAAAAAGCATGGAGCGTTATGTGCATGGTTTTGTTCCACCTGGGTGGGCACAGCCCGCAGGAGGAGGTGGGCACAGCCCTCAGTATCTCGGAGAATGCTCTCTTGACTCACCAGACCAGAAGCAGAGCCTGTGGAGATCCCACCCTTGAGGGCAGTGCCTGCCACCAGTATTACAACTGCTCCAGCATCATGTCAGATTGACTGTGCATGGGCAAGCAAAGGGCTGGAAGCGCTGCACTGGTCTCCAGAGCCAAGAGGAGCATGGGCATCCTCCAGCCGAAGGAGTTCAGCTTCCACCAGCCATGGGGAACTGAGAAGAAGAAAGTGGGAAGGATGATGTCATTCTGAAAGCCCAGGTTCTCTGTCCATAAATGACCTAGAGAAGAGCAATGGGCATTTAGCTGGCTTCCCAAGGAGCAGTGCACCCACCCAAGATCTCTGACAGCAAACCTGCAGTGCAAGTAGCAAGCAGGACTGCAGTCCACTAGCAGAGGGCTCCGAGATACCTAGGTCCCAGCATCCAGCAACAGCTCTAAGGCTGGCTGAATGCCTGTAGTGTCTCCTCCTGGCACACAACAAGCCAATAAGGAGATTCTCAAAATGCTCTACATGCTGTGAACCTCCTCTTTGAGCTCCTTCTTTTGTCCCAACTCCCTCCCTTATCCTGAGTCAGCACAGCTCCTAGCACCCAGCTACAGCAAAAGGGCTTCACAGGATGGCTGGGCAAAATCAAAGGGGTGTTGTTAATTTGACAGGTGCTACTGCCTGGTGTCATGTCCCAAGTTCGTCCTATAGCACTGTTGATTATTTTTTCTCCTTGGATCAGGGACACTGCATTTATTAGCACCGAACTTCCCCCTCACTGCCTGCAGCCACTGCTGCCCTGATCTCCCCAATTCACTTTGCAATTAAATTTTGTCCTTTTGTGAAAGGACTGTGCAGGAAAGGTCTTGTGTTTTGGTTGGTTTCTTCCCCACCCCACTCCCCCCACCCCCAAGTTCTACTTGGTCAAAACAGCCTCTGGAAATCCTAGCAGAATCCCAAACAGAGTAAAATTGGCTGGAAACAGTATTTATATGAAAAGGAGTCTAAAAGCCACAGCTTTATGTACCTAAAACACTCAGCACAGAAGAAGGAGCAGGGGCACAGGAGGCCACTAAGTCTTAGCTGTAAAGGTATAAATCTGACGTAACCACAGAGTTGATGGAGATTTACATGAAGGTGGCTTGGAAGGAGACACAAGGGGGTTTGTGTTGGAAGCTTGAAATGTGGAGCATCAAAATCATCACGTCTTTCCCCTTACAAACACTGGCAGTCAAACCAACTGATGGGCATGAAGACTGGGGAGCACGATTGTGCTCATTTAAGTGATTTACTTTATTGTCACTGCTGCTAACACCCTTCTCTTTTTTTTTCCCCAGGAATCACATTAACAGCTATAAAACCACAAATTTAAATGAAATCTGCTCGGAATCTGATTTTGCTCCATAAAGCTCCAGAAGTCACAAGGCTTTTTGTTTGTTTCTTCTCATCCTGCTCCTCATCTACATACACATGCCCAGAAACCTTCATATCAGTAATAAATGTTACCATTTTTTGCTCCTTCTCCTTGTGAAGCCTAATCTTCATGCCTCCCTTCTCTTCCTCTTGTTCCTCCCCCCCCCAAAAAATACCATCTTTCCCTGGACTGCTCATGCCAACCCTTTCACTCATTCCTAGGACCATCCACTAGCAAATATCAGTCTGACATTTGGTTTCGTAGGACTGGACAGCCTCTCCTAAGCCCTGGCTCCCTCACAGTCTTTAATTAAATACAAATACTTTTCTCTAGGCTTCCTGGGCATTCCCCAAGTCCCTGCTCCCTTTCCTATCACTGAATATGTCAAAGGCTGGAGATAGCAGAATGATATTACCCTTCCCCAGGAATGAACAGGGCTCAACTGGCCCGCATTGATGCCAATTACACCAGCTTTTTTATGACTTCATTACTGCTAGAGTCACTATAAAGCATAGCATTGAAAGGTTGGACCAGCCTTTTTAATTGCACAGAGGTACCGATCATTGTGCTTTTATGTACTTGAGGTGATCTTTCTGATCTTCCATTTCCCCAAGCCAGGGATAGCTCCCCAGGCTAGGTGGAACAGAATGAGGAAAAACCTGGGTAAAGCAGCTGGCGTAAGTTGCCTCTCTGGAGATCTTCATGTGAGAACCACAAAGCACTTTGGGCTGTTTGAAGCGTGACAGCTGGCTGAGCTGCAAAGGTCAATACAGAATGGAAAAAAGGGAGGAGAGAGCTCAGCACGAAGGATTTGCAGAGCATCACAGGACAGCACTCTCTACAGCACAGTGATCTGGCTGTTCCCAAAAGGCAGGGGGTCAAACTCTGCTCTTATCTACAGCAGAATGAACAGTTAAGTTCCCTGACTGCTGCATATTGCAATACTAAATAAACGCTCAGGTGCTGCACTTGGAGGTGAACCAAAGGAACAGCAGGGGTTTGCTTTATGACCCGGTTGAGTGTTGTCGATCCCTGGACAAGGGAAGGTAAGAAAAAACATCCAGAGTGTCTGACACCAGTTTCCTTGGAGAAGGTAAGGGCAACAAAGGGCTGAGATGTTTCTGAAACTGGGAGGTATCCCTAGGACACAAGTATATGTGTCCTCCTGAGTTGGGAGGGTACATGAAAGGCAGCTGCCACCTCGAAGCCATAGGAAGAAGATGATACTTCTTCGACTGGGGCTGCTGTGGCTGAGTTCGGTGAACCATAGTGGATGCTCAAGTCAGGTGAGTTGCTGAAACCAAACTCTCACAGGGAGTGAAGAGCAGCCTGGTCTGTGAAATGGGATGCTGGGACAGAAAGCAGTGCTGGGTGAACTCTCAGTGGTGTGGGCAATTCTCAGTATTGCCACGGAGGTGCAGCTCTTTCCTCCTTCTCTCTCTCCCCACAGCGCATGGATGGCTGCCTGCTATCTGCCCCTCTGCGGTGGGTGGCAAGGTAACACAGCAGCTCTCAGTCCGATGGCAGCATGGCACATATCCACAGGAACTCAGGAGAGCGTGTTAAGTCTTTTCCAGGACAGCATGTGATCCCGGGTGCTTATTCTATTTCAAACCCATTGGAGGTTCAGTTTTGATCTGGGCGAGGGCACTGAGCTGGGGTGTTATCAAACGGCCTGTTCTGGCTGCGGGGCTAGGGTGAGCAACAGTCGGATGCAGACTCCAACACACAGGAATGTGCCACCAGAACAGGAGGAGGATTTCAGCACCTTCGTGGCCAGACTTGTGAGTGGGGAATGGCAGAAGGTTGCAGGAGCTCTGGATAATGAGACCTTCTGACAACAGGGCGAATGGCATGGAGGCACCTTTTTGCTCTTGTACCCTGCCTAACAAACCTTCCAGCTTCCTTCCTCATCCTCATCTTGAGTTCACCTCCAGTTCCGCGCCCCCCCCCAGTCTTTACAGCAAAGGGAGCACCAGGTTTCCCCCAGCTTTGAAGCAGAGCTGCTTCAGATAGGAAGAAACACGCAGCCTTGGCACCGGAGGGGCACAGTACCAGCCTTGCCAACAGGTCTGGGGGAAACAGCTGGGGCACCTGGCACACGTGTCCTGCTGCTCCTGTTCTCTGTCCCCTCTGCCAACAATTTCACTTGCTTTATTAACTATTCCCAACAGCAGCACTTTCTGTGTGCATGCTTGTTTGGGTAATTCTTGTTTCCTCCCATTTAGCGCAAAGGAAAAAAAGCATTAGCAACACTCTTGGTTTTAAATGAACCCTATTAATATTCGGCTCTGCAAGGAACTGTGGGATAATTTTGATAAATGTGGCTGGGAAACCTAGCTGACAGAACCAAGCGCAACGCTAGTGTGTGTTCAGAGCCCGTCGCTGCACACACAGAAGGGGGCAAGAGGTGGGCACAGCATGGGGCTGGGGGTAAGCCAGGCAGGAGGGAGAGCAGAGGCAGGGGGTCTATTGAACGGGAAAGATGCAGGGCTATAGGATAGACTCCTCAAAAGATCAAGAACAAAATAGGCTTAGTGAGATAGGAATGGGGAGAGGAAAAGAAAAGCAAGATGCAGTTTGGAAAATGCAGGCTAGAGTGACTAGAGAAACATAACATGAAACACAGACACTGATCTGTGGAGGGTGGAGAGAGAGAAGGAGAATCCAGCAAACTGACAGCAAAATGGAGTTACGGGTGACGGTAGGAAATCAGATGCAAGCTTGCAGAGAAATGAAAAAGAGACAAAATGCACCTAGGCCACAGTTCAGCAAACCGCACAAATTATTTGAAGGTACCTCCTTTGGTCAGTGTACTTGAAGTAAACGCATCTGCGGTTCAGACTGGCAACCTCATGCAGCACCATCTTACAAGAAACATCTTGAAACACTAGAGGTAGGAGCGAACAGAAATGCACTCGAGGGGCATCAGCCGCTGACGTAAAGAACTACCGGTGGCAAAACTTTTGCTGTGGACCCCTAAGGACTGTTCGTTCTCAAGAAGTAGGCATAGCTAAAGAAAAGGTGCCTGGAACTAAAAACAAGTTCAGAAGGACTTCTGTGAAGTTGTTAAGTATATAATTATTCTTGGTGGCATGTGCTTTCAGACAAATCTCCCAAAGGAAATAGCTGGCGTCCACAGTTTATTACTATAGGTGACTGCAAGTCATGCATTTCTACTTCATGCATGAGGTAAGTTCAGCCTGGAAAGAGACTTCTGGGCATCCTCATAAATGCAGTTTAGCCTTCAGGAGCACAGAGCAGCAGCTGGAATATCCCCCAGTCTTTGGAGCAGTGCAAGAATATACACACGGCTACTGAACTGCCTTCAAATTAATACAAGTAGCTTATTATTATTTATCTTTTTTTTTCTTTTCCCAGATACATTCCTTTTTTTTTTTTTTTCAGTCCTGTGGAATTACAAATTTATGCCCAGAAGATTTAATATTTATGGAAATTATACTTTCCCGGCCAACTCTATGCATTATGGCTATGGTCTTTAAAACTGGCCAGTACCCAGGGTAGACCAATTCAGCGATAACTACTAGGAACATGGTCCAGGGAATACTGGGGAAGACAATAGTCATTCCTACATACACCTAAACTAATCTTTATGAGCACTTCAGTGTTTCACTTGTGAACAACATTGCTGATTTCGGGCCTGTGATTGAATTTCTTTGATAAGCAACATGAGAAACCTGTTTAATTAAAAACAAAGGTAAAACTTCTGTGGGGCATCTGGAACAACTTACCACGAGCTCTACTGTGAGGTCCTTGAAAAGAAAGACTTCTATCACAGGACACAATAAAGCTACAAAGCAGCACGACTCTCAGCAGAAGATGTTCTGTTGCTAAAGAAGTATGGGAACTGCATTTCAGGATTCATGTCCTCTGCTTCCCAATCTCTCCAAGAACCTTTCCTGTACTGGGTGAGTCCCAGCCACGGTTTCAGACATTTCTGAGCCAACCCATCTATGTGTGCCACAGCCTATTTTGAACTCTCTGCAAGATGCTGCTCCACAAGTGGTTGATCCTGTAAAACTAATTTTCTCTTCTTGCAAAGCAGGCAAACACATGAAAAACGCCAGGATCATTTAGCTGCCTCTGACGTGCCGGCTGTACCCATGCTGTGAGGTTCTGCAGAAGCATGTACCTCTCCTTTCGGAAAGCAGCTGCTGTTAGCCTGCAGCTGGTGGAGCCAGCTCCATCTGGAGACCAGATCAGAACCCATTAAGCACAGGGGTAGTAGACTGCTTGGAAGTGGAGTTTGCAAGGCAGGGAGGCAGGCAAAGGCTTGGCTGCAAAATTTCACCTCTTGTAAAGAAAGGAAAGGGAAAAAAAAGCAACCCACACAGCCTATTGAGCAATTGTTCCTGCATAGTCTCTCCAGTCTAATTGATTTGGACACCACAGCTAATTTTCGCTCAGACATCTGTTAGCACACATTAGCGCATGTCATTAGACAAGGAAGCATAGATTAGATGGAGGGGCAGAGCTCAAAGGCCCTAGTTTGGGATGCTGGAACAAGTGAGAGGAAGGACGAGAGGGATATGTTTGAGCAGGGCTGGAATAGTTGGAAGGAGCTTGGAGTAAAGGGGAAGGATTTGGCTGGCTCAGAGCATTCCCACCGAAGAGTCGCATATGTTCCATGCTTACCCATGCTACAAGCACGCCCCTTTCATTTACAGGCATACCACAAAGGTCCTGGTCCTCACCAGCACAGAGGCAATAAAGCCAGAGCTCCCGTGAGGAACTCTAAAGTGTATTCTTCCATGTTCTTGCAGTTTGCAGCTACTTTGGTTATGATTGGAGGTCTCAGAGATAAAAGAAAGGGACAAGAGAAAAAGAAAATGACCTTTCTTCACTCACCTCACTCCAGCACAGTGTCAGATTGCTCAGGAAATATTTTATATTTAAAGCTTTACAGACACGATGAGTCTTTCCTCTGGAGAAGCAGAACTATATGAAAGGTACTGGCTAGGAGCATGGGACAGAAGGGAGATTGTAGGACGTCAGCAAACCCAATAACCAACAGTCACAACCCTCCTCAGGGCTGTTTTGCAGCCTACAAGTGGCTGCAGTTCATTTTTACCACCCCTGACACTAACAGGTCAGGGAATTGATAATTTCAGCCCGGCTACGACTGGGTGCACACCAGAACCACCACTTGATACAGCCTAATTTGTCTGCCGGTGAGAAAGCATCTTTTCCTCCTACCCAACTATTTCTTTTTTTTTCCGGAACGATGTAAACCCTCTGCCTACTGGCACCTCAGCATAATGGAGACCTGTGCTCAAGTCCAAACCCAGCCCGCAGAAGCAATTCCCCAGCTGAAATCCCAGGACGCAACATTCCCGGCAGGGCTGGCTGCCACCGCAGCCAGCACGGGCTCTGGAGCGCACGAGGTGCTGCAACTCCGCTGGCAGCACGGCCTGGCGACACCGGGGCTCCCTGCAATTCGGGAAGGAGTTACGTGGAGTTCTATCTGTTCACGTATGTGGAAGCAAAGGTAAAGATGAAGAGCATAACAAAGTTTCTCTGAGCGTATTTCTGGTTTCCCACAGCTTTCCCATGAAAGGTGGAGTTGCTGTATTGATTTGCTGATACCTGGAAAAGCGTTGAGCTCATTCTTTCATGTTTTTGCTCCACGAAGGTAATAAAAGAGCCTTTCTTTCCTTTTGGGTCATACTTTGCACAAAACACATGGGAGCCCTAATAGCCTTGAGGCTTTTACTCCTCCACCAATTGTGGTGGAAGTTAGCCAACAGGCTTCTGGGTTCAGAGCACTGACACTCACCACGACCATGCAATATTAATTTCCTTTGAAACAACAAGCCAAAAGTTGATGAAATGGCCTTGTTTTGCTCTAAAACACTGCCTGGGAAAGGGGGAGAGGCAGGATTTGTCAACTGAAACTCCATTGCTGGAGTGAAGAGGTCAACATCTATTATAGGGATGATAGAGATGAAGGTAAGCCGGTCAGTCACAGGGTGAAAAATTAAGCCCCCACCTCCCGTCTAGTGTATAGAACCTCTGCTTGGTCGCAGTGGGTCTCATCCTGTGTTCCCTTGCACTGTTTTTGCCTTGGCATAGCTCAGCTGACTTTAGCAGAGTTGCTCCCACACTTTCCCAGGGATCGCGCTCTGCCCAATTTTGACAGGCATGTCGCTTCCAATTTAGAGGAGGACTGACGCATAAACATCTGCACAGCCCTCTGCAAAACCAGCCCTCTCGTGCAAGCATCTGCCAGCTGAAGAGCTCCAGCCCACAAACAAAGCACTGATCAGGGTGCTGGCAAAAAAGAAAAATAAAAGCCGATATTCCCACCCCAAAGGGGTGACTCCCTGGAAAATACCAGGCAAACAGCAAACTGCTGCAAAAGCACCCTGGTTTTAATCCTCTGATGACATGAAAAGCCCATGGGAAGAGCTAAAAAAGGAATCATAAACCTGAGCAATTAGGCAGGGACTCGCTCAGATTTGCTTTGCTTGCCCAGCAGCTGCACAATGTGCACAGATACCTGCACCATCAGGGGGGCAGTGCTGGGCTGGCACCTTGCAGGATTGCCCCTCTGTTTTCTATAGACCCCTTTTGGGGCATAGCTGTGAGGTTTTGGTTGCAGGGGGGGCAGAGGGTACCCTGTGTGGAAGAGGTCAGGGGCCACCCCATTCTGGTCCCTGTTGGTCCCGTTGGCTCTGCAACAGCTGGCACTGAGCCACTGCACCCCAAGGCCATGGACAGTCAGAGGGACCCCAGCCCCACTGCCACAGCAGGGGTAGGGTGGCACAACTGGGGCAGGGGGCTCCAGAGGGGACATGTAGGGTAATGTAAGAGGAGAAATGAGGAGACATCGGAGGAGGTGGGAAGATGCACAGAAGGAGACACTGGAGGGGACAGAGAAACAGAAAACAGGAGGATGCACGTGGAAGGCGGGGGGCATTGCTGGGGACAGCGCTGGCAACAGATCTTGGAGGGAGACACACTATGCTAGGGGCTACCTCAGAGGAACTATCACTGTAGGGGACCCACCCTGGAGCGGAGACACCCCCAAAGGGACTGCAGCCATTGAGGACCCAGGCTGGGGCAGGAAAAGTGTAAGAAGGAGCAGGGCAAGAAAAGAGCAAAAAACCAAGAGCAGCAGCAAGAAACCATCACGCACCGACCCCATCTCCAGTGCTGCCCAGTGCTTCACCCAAGGGACTGTTAGGGACTGAGCATAACATGCGGTCAAAACAGGGGGAGAGGGGACTCAGGGCGGGGGAGGGGTGTTAGAGTGAAGCTGAGCCTGGGGAAGTGCTTGGAAATGAGTTGCCCTGGGTGTTCAGTTCATTGTTTGTCTTCTTTGTTTCTCAATAGCCAAACAAGCAATTAAAAGTTTGTCTTAATGGCAGTAAATCAAATTAAGTGAATTTTCCCGAGTCTATACAGATCCGCCCACACCAGCCCACCAGGCTGGGCTCCAGGAGCCAGGCTCTGCTGACAAGAAGCAGCTTTTTGTGGCTGCTCAAAGAACAGCGAGGTGAGGGAAAGTCTGGGGTTTGTTCCTCCCCCTTACATTATCTACTTGGACACCATGGCTACAAAAGTCTATGAAGTCCATCATGAAAGGGAACGGAAAATGGCGTTTGTTTTAGTCTGTGCCAGGGGCAGCCTTTATTCTACTGTGTGTCTTCCCACAGCCTGACTGCATGGGCTTCATTATGAGTGTGTATCAAGGACCTCAAAGCATGCTGCAAACATCATCTGTTCAGACCCTGTAATTCCTGCAATGGTGAAACACCTAATTATCATCCTAAATATATCCATGGAGAAACCGAGCCATTAATGAGGTAGGGTGGGGGAAGTGACTTACCATGGGTAGTATGAATGACTGACACACCAGGAAGGGTACCCAGGAGCAACACTCCCCCAGGGCTTGTACTCCAGCAGAAAGTGAAGAGGGGTGTTTGGGGGTGTGTTTAAAAGAAAAAGATGGACAGCGGGAAGTGAAAGAAAAGGAAGAAATAAATGCAAGACAGAGAAGGAGAGAGCACACAGAGTGAGGAAAGCTGTCAATGGAAAAAAGGGCTGCCTCAGTGCATGCCAAACAAAAAATGGAAGTGACATCTGAGCTGCAGAGCAAAAATGCCCCAGACTAAACTGGAAAAAGCTAGAGTGGTCTACCATGACTTCCACAGTAGAAAAAACACTTTGTGTTTGGGATGCCTGTAGAGGAGGCAGGAATCCCTCTGACATTTGCATGCCTCAGGGCTTCCCTGAAGGGCATGTTTCCATTGGCAAGGAGAGGGTTTAGAAGAGTTGGATAAGATGCTGTGAACAAGGCTTGCAGCATTTAACCTCCATTAGGAAGTGCCAATTTACTCACTTGCTACCAGTTACCAGGCGCCAGGGCTCAATTACATGGGAGACTTTAAAGGAAGGAGTGTCCATACATTATCACAGCAAACAAGTCAGTGTGACTTCGTTCAAGGGTATCATCCACCCTGGAACCTATTTCACATCTCGTTGGCTAGCTGAGTGAGAACTGATTGCACGCGCTCCCTTGTTTCTTCATCTGGGTGTACAGTGGAGGAAGACCCCAATTCATTAAAGGAAACTGAGCGAGGGAAAGAGCTGAGCCCCTCCTTGTTAACCTCCTCTGGGAATGCAGATTCCTACATAGCCAGGAGTCTCCTAGTGACTGTCTGCAGGAGAGGGAAAAGCACTTTTCCTCGGCCTCTCCAGCATTAGGGCACAGCAGTGACATCACAGGACCTCTGTCATAATCCCCCTGCTGCGTAATGAAACTGTGCAATGCAGAGGTTTTCTCCACTGCCCTGATGCACTCAGCATGATTCTTCTGCCTTTTGCTCCTGCATCATCCCCATGGCAGGGACTCCAGCTCGTTTTTCTGGGTGCACAAAGCAACCTAGCTCCCCGCGCCTTCTTTAGCTGCACCATCGCACAGCCTCTCCTTCCCTGTCCCCACCACCCAAGTAACAACCTTAGTATCGCTAGCACTGCTTCCCTGGGACATTCCTCCAATGTGATTCTCTCTGTAGATAAAAGATAGGCTGGGTCAAGAACACAAGGGTGGTATTTAGGCTGAAATTAGGAGGAGATTGGCCATCAGAATGCTTGGCTTCTGCTACAGCCTTTCACTTAGGGCAGAAAACCCCGCCTGCTTGAGCACTGGAGCTTTCCAGGTTCATTACCGTTGCCTGTGATAACATGGGATCACCCCTGAGAACCTGTAAGGCTCATGCCCCGAGTCTACAAGCCTTCTGCACATCCCTTTACAAGTAAAGAGCCGAGGCTCAGAGAAGACATCCCCAAAGTACTTGGGAAGCCCAGTGCGTAGCACAGGATTGGATCTAGGTGCCTCCAGTAGGTACCAAATACTGGAGCGCCCTTCCTCTCTACTCCAAAGGGGAGCAAATCCCCTCTCCCTCCCGCCTCCTTCACATCACTCAGTCAAGCCTGCCTCAGCTTTCCCGCTGCCTTGTACCGGGAGCAGCCACTGCAGCTCCCCACTGAGTATCTGAGCAGGAGGAGTGCTGCCTGTTTGCATGCTGCCCGTCACACACATTTTGTTTGCTCTGCTCCTGTACTCCCTTCGTGATGAGGCAAAGCTTGCCCACAGCTGCCGTGGTGGGATGAGCCAGGGCTGGCCCGGCTGCCAGAGGAGCCCTACATCACCTTCACACTCGATGAGAAGGCAGCGATGAGAAGGCAGCACCAGGTAATAGGACGACAACGGCAGCTGGGAGCCGTGTGCTGCTGTCCTGGCCAGCCTGGATTGCTCTCCTCCAAATCCCACAGCTCACAGCAGGCAGCGTGCAGCCATTATGAGACACATTATATTGTGATGCCTGCAGGCACAGAAACTCTGCCAACAACTCGCTACTTGCTCGGGAGGAACTAGGAGAATGCAACTTTTTTTTTTTTTTCCCCTGTGGATGAGGTGCAACCTATTTTTTTAACCTATTTAAAAGCTTTGAATTTGCTGTCACGGTATTTGTCTATCTCCCACAACAGTCAACAGTAATGTGGAAGTCCCCAGCGGTCTTCTTGAGGCTCTAGACAGGTGAGGGCAAGGCTAACACAAGGAGGGATTTACATCCTTCTTTTCTTTGTACTGGTTGTCAGTCCACAATGGTTATGACAGCAAACCCAACGTGTGTGTGCCCTTTGTGCCCCAAACAAGGAAGAAGTCAAGCCTCTCGGGCAGTCCAGCTCCAAAGAATAAGGAAACAGGACTGCCAGACCTCAAAAGATGTGGCCTTACCAAAACCAGATGTCCTAGGGAAGTGGAAAGAAGCTGTAGGAGATGCTGAGGGAGCTATCGTCCTGATCATTCCTGAGACTTACTGCTGATACTCTACCCCTGTTCGTAGGGGGCTTCAATTAGGGGTTTCGTGAACATTTGAGATGGGTCTCCTTTTGGCCATGAGCTGCTGAGAGCTCTATTGGCCCAAGCAAGGGGATCTTTCTTCTTATCTAAACAGCCCCAACCCTTTTAAACTCAAAATAGAGAATTACAATCCTAATTTTCACCCTAGCCTCCAGCAGTGTAATGGTCAAACACTGAGTCAAGAGCATGCTAGAATCCCTTCCCTGGGGTGAATGTGCAGTGGGAGAGTGGTGAAACCCTTGGGGAAAGACAGCAAGACAGAGGAAAATGCTTCCAATTCCTAATAATACATGATGCAAGCAGCACCTCCAACACAAGGGTCCCTCTGATGCATAAACCAGAACATTTTTAGTGTTCAGCTAAAGAAGGACTGAGAGGCCCACAAGCACCTCATTAGTGACAGGCTGTAATGAGGAAGAAGCTGTTTTGTCTCAGGTTATTGGGAATCTTTAGTGCTGATCCACTTCTCCTCCTGCTTACACAAACGCAACCCTATTTGCTCTCCTAGAGACAATCAGAATCAGACTGTTGGTAGAGGCATAAACGTGATTTTCTTAAGAAAACAAACTGGAGTACAACTTACACATCAAGTTTAAGCTGATGAAGAGTGGTAGAGGTAATTCACCTCAGTTAATATACTCTCCTAAAATAAGACATTAAATGTAAGTGCATTTTTTTAACCTAACCCTACGGTCAATGAAGAGAAACAGATGTTGAGAGGTCCGTTCCTTCCAACCATTTCCAAGTCTACCTTAGGTTAGACACCTACTAGAAGGACACAGTTGGGTGAGGTAAGTCCCACCCAAAATTTGCAGTCACACAGCTTGCACTGACCGTGTGCTGAGGATGACCATGGCAGTGCCCTCACCAGTTGGGCATAGCTCCATAGGATCTGAATAGAGTGGGCAAAGCCAGGTGCTGGTATCATGGTTCATCAACAGTTCCAGACGCGGTGACATTGTGAACCAGATCCAGGGTCCATGCAGGAAGACAAGGCCAGAGACAAGCTACCTACCACATAGGTCCACGGCCCATCCAAGAGATGGTACCAGAGGCACAGCTGGAG
The DNA here is from genome assembly GCF_017639655.2 of Falco naumanni. Lineage (NCBI taxonomy): Eukaryota > Metazoa > Chordata > Aves > Falconiformes > Falconidae > Falco > Falco naumanni. Next base: position 5,581,495 of record NC_054058.1, on the reverse strand, counting down.
ACAGGTACACCTAACACACAGATCCAGGCCTGAGCTTACATGGATTCCCTTGTCAAAGGGTAGGTGGATACTCCTGGGGAGACTGGTCAAGACCTAATCAGTGCACTCAGGGCCCTGGCAGCTGATGCATTTCCTGAAGACGTAACAGTGGCTCCCAGTAGGGAGGAAGATGATGGAGCTGTCCAGAAAAAATAAACAGGGTACGTAACATCTCCACCACTAACCCAGCATTAACTTTTGTGTTAATAAAAACACCCGGTGGGGATGTATTTAGTTATACTAATGTCTTTCCCCACTAACAGTAGAGACACTGTGAGCATTTTATATGCAGAATGACTAATTGGAATAAGCACTGCAATTTTCAGCTTAAACCAGCTCCTTTACGCTCAACATCCACCCAACATCTAATGACAGTTTATATTTTCATTGAGGATTCAGCATCCGGGCAAAAAAGAGAAAGCTTTACGAGTCTTCACTCTAAGTCAATTAGAATTTCAATGTAGGTCGAATGCCAGGGAGAAGAATGGGACCTGAAGCAATTCAGATCTCAGATGTTCATGTACTCTAGAGACAGAAGAATCATTTGCACACTTATTCTATCTTCCAGAGCTGGGGGCATTTGGAAAGGCTGGTTTGTTCTCTGCTGCATATCTAATAGTGTTTTGGCCAACTAGTCTTTAAAGTTCCTGGGAAATGACTCTTCTACCTTTGCCCTTGGGAGGCTATTTCACAGCTGAATACATCCCCATTCCTGATCTGCCCTTGTTAGTCCTAGCTGTGACCTCCACAGAGAAGTACACAACTTTTTTAAATATTTGGTAAGTCTGATAGTTGTTCGCAGGGTGTTTCTGCACCTAGATCCAACCCGGCACACCCCAGCGCTAGTCTGGAATACATCAGGCCAACTTCTGTGAAGTCAATCAAGCTGCATTGATGTAAACCATCCCTCAAACACTACATCTTCCGCTGCATTATCACTTAACCAGGGTTTGCCCATCTCCCTCTTTTAAATTTTAGCATATTTGTCTTTGCAGTTTGATACAGTTCTACCTGTAGTGATTGATAGTGCTGGAGAACGGACAGGAGGAAGCACCAAAGAAAGAAGGGCCAGGATGCGATCACTTGTGCGACAAAGTTCCCGGAGAGGCCCGGCAAGCCACACGGTCATTGCTGACTTCATTTTGATACTTCCATACGCCAGCACGGACACACGCATGCACACACCTGTGCATGTCATCCGCTACCAAAAGCATCACTTCCAGTCTAAACTACTTTCTTCTTTTTCCCCTCTCCACTCCCTCTGCTGCTCATTAAAACTCATCTCTGCCACCTGCGATGGTGAAGAGTCAGCAGGCTGCCCGGGCAGCGCTAGCTAATGGGAACTGACAGCCTGCCACCATTTTCCAAAGGCTTACCTTTTTGAAATCTGCCTGTCTTTCAGCCTGACTAATTCTATGGAAGACTTTTATCACAGGGAGATTGACCTCAGGCAGGAGACATTTTGTGTCACTGCGAACAAGTGAAACGAAGACACGACGGGGACGGCAAGAACTCACTAGCAGCAAAAGGGAAGGGGAAGAAAACTGATGTATGACAAGAATACCTGCTTCACCGTGGCAGGCAATCCAGTGACTGGTCTTCTAATGAACAAATTCACTAAGGAACCTGAACTGTGGCATACTTGGAGACCCTGTAAGAGGCAACCTTAATTGATGATAAACTAAAATATCAGTCGAGTTATGAGAAGCATCTTCCCATTGATTTACAACACTCTGGATCCAATTAAAGGGTTCCTCCTTCCCTCTGCTGGCTAGTGTCTCATGAGGTTTGTGGGCTGCCTTACAATGACTTACAGGGACAGAGTCTGGAATACCTCTGTACTTGGGTTTGGGACCAGTAATTTTTACTACATTTTATCGCAGAGATGTGAAATTTAAAAAAGTAAAAAAAGTTCACAGCATGGATACCTATTCCTACTTAGAGCACTTAGAGCAAACAATGCTGTTATTGTACTTCCCTGCTGAGGTGCTGTCCCACAGGAGCTTTAGTCTGCAGAACTCACTATCCTCTTTATTTCCTAAGCTCAGCATCCCCAGTTGAACTACATTCCTCAAGACCCACTTCAGCCTCCTCTCAAACTGAATGGCAGATCCATCCCAAGAATCACAATTTCTTCCCATTCAAGGCTTCTGAGGCTGCCATGAAAAGAAAAAGCTATTCATCCAAAAAAAAAAACAACCCAACAAAAAAACATTCCATCTCTCCCTGCATGGTGTCAAGTGCAGCCCAGTTATGCCTTTCAAAAAAATCAGGTCACTTTGCTATTAGCTCTATACTACTGGGCCTGAAAGCTCCTGAGAAGGCATGGCCGTACATCTCCTAAGAGCTCAGGACAGCTCTTTCCATCAGTGGTCTGAGCTTCCCCTTCCAGAACAGGCCAATGGATGAGCGTACCAGACCAAAGAGGACAGAAACTACAAAAACCTGGGAGGACTGGCATCTATGACAATTTTCTATGTCATGTGTTCCCTTTGTCAGACACCAAGGGTGCATTTTGCCTCAGAGACCCCTCCAGGTCCTAAAGAAGTCTTCACACACCTAAAGCTTATCTGTAGCCAAGCAACTGGCCTTTGTGGGGAGCTCCAGATCAAACATTTAAATGAGAGTGGATACAAGGCTTTTCCCTCCCCTGACTTCTCCACAGACAGAGGAACCTATGGCCATTTCCCTCCCACTTGAATGTGCCTGCATTGTACTTAACCCTTCTGTTCTGAGACCCTCCTCTACATCAATTACTCTGCTTTGGCCTGTCTGCTGGATTTCCTGCATTCTGAAGGAGATGTGGTGCTTCTTAGATGACCGCCTGGCAGACACATACAAGGCATTTACCCTTATGGACCCTTCCCCTGAGGCTGGGTGGCACAGTCAGCAGTCTCAGTTTGCCCTCGTTAGTGGCTACTGTGCAGCAGCAACCTTCTGAGTTTGCAACTTTGCATCAAGCCTAGGTGTTTACTATTTCAGTGTGGGCCAGCAGACACATATATGGTATGTGAAAAGGTGAGATTTGCTCCCTTAAAGAGGGCTATCACTCCAAATGGGCTGCAACCATCCTTGAAGAGGCGAAGCGCCCTGTGGCAGTGATGAGTAAGGAATATCCAAGCGGCTGGGCAGAGCTGCAAAGCTGCAATTCACATTCACATGATGCTGAGGGAGGCCTATCTCTGGGACAGTGGTTTAAGCTCATCTTGAGATAGGGGAATTAGGGCTACAGTAGAAGAGAAATTGGGGTTTTTTTGTATATTACCCAACACCGTCCACTCATCCCTGCAATCATCCAACATGCCCTAATTGGTTCAGTATGTCCCTGCAAAACAGAAACCGAGAGTGACTTGGTAGGAGATGTACAAGACACAGATCTAAGACACAGGCAGAAGCCAGTAACGATGACCAGCTGTCACAGGCAGCAAAAACCTCCCGGCAGTTGGCACTGGTGAATTTTCAAATACCCGCTGGTCACTGCTACCCCATTAATCATGGGCACTTTGCCCAGCCTACATTCCTGAACAGCTTTTTTCTTTCTCTTCCCCCTCTCTCTTCCTCACAGACTTCTAACACAGTTAATAAAAAATTTATCAGGGCAATGAAATAAACAGCGATTTGATTTGATCTGGGAGCCAAAGAAGGGAGAGTTTCTGCTGTTCAGGTGCAGACTTGGAAGTTTCTGCAACTGCTGGCAGAAACGTGCCCACAAAACCAATAGGCTTAGGAAAATAGAGATGTTAGATGTTGGTTTTTTTGGTTTTGTGGGGATTTTGTTTGTGGGCTTTTTTAAGGGAGTGGAAAGGGCTGGAAGGGTGCTCTTGAACCCCAGGAAGAAGAGGGTAACACTGTGAAATCCATAGGGACTAACGGACATTTTGCAGCAGCAGTGATGGAAACAAGCATGGCAGCATCCAGCACTGGCACACAACAGTCACCACAGCTCCTGAGAACTGCAGGTGCAAGTGACTAAATATCTGGTGTTTCTTTCTGAAATCTTTTATAGTTCTCCCTTCGGGAAGAAGAAAGAAGAGCGAAAGAAGCACTTGGGTCTAACACCAGTGATGTCTCAAAGGAGTTCAAGGACTAGAGAGACAGGAGCAGCAGCAAGTCCAGGAGTAAAAATGGAGTACCCTGGAACAGTTTGGGCTAAAGTAGCATTACTCCTCCATGAAAAATTCAGACTGCGCCTCAGGGCTTTGCTGGGCTGGTGGCTCTGGGAGCAGGAAGAACAGAAATCTTTTCAGGGGACAGCCTTACCCTCTGGCTCAGCGGGAAGCAGCAGGCAAGGGTATCCAGGCAAGGAGATGGCAACCTTCCATGGGGAGAGCTTGCGCGAATTTATGTCAGGCTTAAAGCAAGAGATATGGAGGGGAATGCAGCTGCCCATTACGAGGACAGGTAAATACATCAGGGATTACAGCTGAAAGTGTTATCCAGTGTAGGACAGAATACAGACTGAAAGAAAAGGTATTGTTATACTATTTAAAGTCCCACATTCCAGGTTATGGCAAGAGGAAGAGTCAAGGCCAGTCAGTGCTGCCGAGGAGACAGTATTAGGCTGTGGGTAATGCCAGAGTCTCTAGTTTCTTACAGAGTTTCATCTTTTCTGCATTGACATACAGGGTGGATTCATGTCACCAAATTTTCGACATTGAAAAGTTTGCTGTGTAAATCCAAGTCATTCACATTCCTCCTGTAGTCCAAACAGAGAAGCAGGGACTTCCAGGGGGATGATCCATCACATTATCTCAAGGCAGACAGCAGAAAGAGTAAGATGCCAACTTCTCCCAGCAGACTACAGATGAGGGCCAGATGACTAGCTTAGATTTGTGCTACTAACGCTTAGATGTCTAAGATTAAGTGTGATGAATCTCACCTGTAGTATTCCACTTCTGTTTGCAAGACCACGTCCATACAGACAAGAGATGCAATGCCTGAAGGGAGTGACACTTCAAAGGCTAAGTGACAGAGATGTGTATCTCTGGACTTGGATTTTAGTCCTGCCTCTTATAGGACACCTGTGCAATTTCTTTAGCAGAACTATGTACACACCCTCGGTTTGTTAAAATGAGATGAACCTTTTATGAGTTTGGATGGGTATGTCTATACTGTCAATGTGATTTGTTCTCTTTTGCTCCAGAGAGCAAAGCCCAGTCCCTTAGTTTTGCTCCAGCCCTTTGGACAGCCGTGCACGCAAACAGGACATCACTCCCAGGCTCTTTCCTGGAATGAACTAGTGCATCCCCTCTCAGAGGAGAAGCAGGCACAGCTGACGTGGACAGCCCACTCCAGACATGTAGACAATGCCAAGTTTGATTTCCTCAACCTGCACAAGTCCTCCAACACCAACTCTACAGGCCCTGGGCTTTCAAACCCCTCCAGGCACTCTTCTGCCATGTAACACGCAGTCTTGGCATCAGGCTATACAAAGACCAGTCTGTCAGGCTGTCTCCCAGCCTTCTCATTATTTCAAGCACTTTTAACCAGGAAACATAATAAATCAATCAGCCAAAAAGGAAGCATGTCTCAGGACCACAGGGGCACCACGGGGAGCATGGAGGAGACCAGCACCCCCCACCAGTGCCCAATGCAATGTGGGCATGACCTATCCATTCCAAAAGGTGGTACCATCAAGTAGCATGAACGCAAGCCAGTCTGAGTTCAGGGTTTTCTGTGATACTACCCACAGAGGGAGTATCGGCATAGCCAAGGTATCAATCTCAACTGCAAAGATGGTCCACAGGCTTTGCACAGCTGTAAATGTTCTCCTGTCATACCATGAATTACATGAAACATAATTGTAATAGTTAAAAACACAGTAGAAGTAGTCGCTGCCACCCCGTTAACACTTCTCTTAAACAGGTTAATGAGGGGCAGGCAGTCTCCCTACGAACTTTTGTTCTTTACTTCTTTCCTGTAGGTCAACAAGTGGATTAATCTTTCAGGTAAAATCATGAATTGGGAGCTCTATGCATTCATAATCCCTAAAATCATCATTGGATTTGTACAGTCAAGGTCATAAGGCTTCTACCTTGCAAAGTCTGTTCTGTGGTTATTAGGGGAGATTTATTCTACTTCTTTACAAATATTTTATTTTTTTTTTTGCATTCAAAAAAGGAACATACCCGAAAGTCACGTTCCCATCAGTCTAACAAGAGGAAAATAATTTTGAAGAGACTCTCCAGACTACAGCTGCTGCTGTGACACCTGTGTGAGGGCCATGTGGATTTCAGGTTTAGGATCTTGCTTCTTGGCTTCTCTCCCTTTGAAAGGCTCTCTGTGCCTTACTTTGCTTATCTGCACCTAACGCATTGGTGGATATACTTGGTGGGTACCAAAGCTGAGAGCTGAACCTCCCAGTTACCAAAACACGAGTAGATGTCCCACTCACCCACTAACTCAACAGTTCACAGTAGTCTAGTCTTAACATACAACTTCTTCTGTCTCTTTGCAGACAATTCTGTCAACGCATCCACCAGCCAGCTCGTGCCTGACCTTCCAAGAGAGCTGCTAACCTTCCTTATGCCCAAGTCAACCACGGCCAGATGCCCCAGGCCCACCACACCACCCATACCCTGTGCACAGCTAAGCATCCACCTGCAAGGATGCTGTGAAGAAAGTCCACAATCTTACAGCCTGAATGGCTGAGGGCACCCAAAGGTGAGGTGCCATTATGTTAAAATCACAGCACCATGACAGTCCCTTCCCCGCACGTTCAAAGGGAGTGTCACCTTATTAAAGGCAAAAGGCTTTTCTTATACTGCTGACAGAGAAGCCTCAGAAAGGAATAAAGCAGATAATAGGCTGCCAGAGGCCCAATTTACGCACCCCAAAATTAATGAGTCATTCCAATTAAATTATTTGCCCTAAATTAAAACTTATCACCAAAATCCAATTCTCATTTCATTACAGAGGACCTCCCTAGTTACCAATTTTTTTCTCCACAGATTTTTTTTAAAGGTTACCTTCATGGAATGGGAAGAAAAACTGTAGCTGTAGTCTACTTTTCTGTTTGAGGAGCCCTGAAAGTTTTATTTTTCAAAAATTTCTCATTTCTATATGTCTCCACATAACAAATTAAGACATTCCTAGAAGATCTGATGGAAGACCGGAGAAATACAAGATCATGCCATCAAATAGACGATGTAAGGGAAATGTGAGACATAAAGGAGGAGGCAATTTTAAATGTAGCGTTGCCCAAGCGTCAGCAGCCCCAGCTTTTTGATATAGAACTGAGAAAGCTCATCCACCACCACCCCCCGCCCCCCCCCCATCTGGGGATCTCCAAAGGGTCTTTCGGCAAAAGGCAGGCAGACAACTGACGGCACTCCCTATGTGCCTTCGAGAAACAAACCGAGCTTCTGCTCGTATTCTCAGACTTTCACACACCGCTACGACTTCTCGAGCAGGGCTTGGTTCCTCCTGCCACGGGTCTGCCCCCCCCCCGACAGCCGGGGCTGTGGCTGGCAGGCACCCAGCCCTGCCGATGAGCACAGCCACATGCTCCCTCACCCTGCCCACGCCAACCGTCCTTGCCTTCCCAGGAACAACCTTCCTCCTGTCTTCTGTTGGAGATTAACACTTTTTAACCTAATATTTGTTTTTTTAAGAGACGTTTTCAAAAGCTGTGGTTGGGTTTTGAGAAAGTGCTCCCTGTCTGAATACTCTGTAAATGGAAGCCATATGTCTAAGTATCTGTATCTTTTTTGTCTATTTTGTTGTGCGCACATTTGGCAAGTTATTTTTTCCCCCTTAACTATCACATCTCAGGCTTTATTAAACCAAGCTGCTATTCTGTTATTTTGGAGGGTTTTTTTCCCAAGCAACCAACTCCTGACATTTTAGTGGCTATACAGGAAATGTGATATTAAGTCATTATTTTTTTCAGTATGTTTCTTCACTTTCTAGCGAGTGAGGAGCTGCTATTGGGGTAGCAATTTCAATGTTTCTAAAGATAAAAAGAAGAGCTGGAGCTCTGAAAAAGCCATCAAAATCCAAACCCTGAAAACCTATTACTTAATACAATTTATCATTTGTTGTTTTTCTGGAAAGCAGCTGGAGGCTCATCCTACAGGGCGTAGCATGCATACACACCAAAAAGACAGGGTACGCATCCGTTGAGGAGTGATGAGAGCCAGCAACTGGGCAGAGACAAATGGCAGGAGCACATGGTCATCGCAGGCCGGCTGGGGTCAGTATGCACCATGCAGATGCTGTAGCAAGTGCACAGCACACAGACTACGCCTACCTGCCTTTCCCCGTTCTTCAAACCGTCAAGTCACTTTTAGAAGGACAGTCTCATTTTAGAAATACTATCTCCTTTTTCCCTTTCCTGAAATGCTAATTTCTTTCCTTCTGTAATTAATCCATATTAAACAGTAAAATGGGAAGCTTCTGAAGTAGGAAATAAATTTGCTTCTTTCTACAAGTCTTGATGTTGTTTTTGAACTGTTGGCTCAATTTAGGCTTATTTTACAATCTGTTCCTGGCCAATTCCAATTTCAGATGAAATTTTGGCTCCAGTGAAGCAAAATTCCCTTTAATTTCAGTGGAATCAAGGTTTTGATCCAGGTTCTCATCCACTAACGCACAGCTACAATGAGTGTAGACAGCAGCACAGCAGCCAAAAACACAGAACATGAGCTGGTGAACTCCAGGAATCTGGAATTTCATCCCATATGGAGTTTTGAGCATGGCAGATTTGCAGTATCGCTCCACTGGCACCAGTGAAGTAAGAAAAACAGACAAAAGGAACACGCTGTTCCACAAACGCTGGAATTAGCAAGGCCTGGTTTACCGCAGCTACGTGTCCTAGGTCCTGATGCCTTGTACCTTGGAAAACCTTCAAAGATCTTGACCAGTTTTAGTCCAGGTGGCACCCGCCAGCTGGCACGTGCATGGCTCCAGACCTGCCTGCAACCACACAGGCTTCTGCGCATCCCCTTGGTAAGGGATGCAGGAGGAGACTGGGATCCATCGGTGGGGATCTGAGGGGCAGGAGCTCTTGTTGGGGCAAGGTCACAGCAGGGATGAGGGGTGCTGGAGTGAGCTGAGCAGAGGACTGCCAAGCAGAAGGGCAGGCAAACAGCATAACCGTACAAATAAACCCATACACGCTTTGTTTCTTAGGAAGCCAAGCTACTCCCAGTATCTCTAGGGTTTGGATATAATAAAAGCTCAGCTGAGTGAACCACAAATCTGGCTAACCTCAACCTGGCAGTGCTTCTTTCAAATGAAAAGAAGAAAATAAAATGGACAGTAAAGCTACGGAAAAGGTTGATCTGAGACAGAGCATGATTAACCTTAGCTTTCAGCTGTATTGCAAGTAAAAAGACAAGCTGATCCTAAAGTTTCTAGCGGAGACTAGCTATGCATCTTCTCTCATTATTTTGGGTTAGAAATCCAATGCTTCAGATCAGATCTTTTTGAGAATTTTTTGAAACGCATTTTTTGCTCATTTTCAAGCTATTAAGCAGTTACAGGCCTGCTGTGTAAAATGAGTAAGATATTTATTCCTGGCTACATTAGCACTTTTTTCCTGGGGAAAAAAAAAAAGAAAAAAAAAAAGATCTCGAGAGGATGTGGCAAAAAAATAGTTCACTCACTACTGACAAGACTGGGGCCATCAGGAAGGGAGCAAGCAATGGGAATTTATGACTTGGGATGTCCAAGGGGCTATATTCTGTGGTGGGCAGATCGAGTCAAATTCCAGGTCAAAAGTCAAGGCAATTTTGTTGGGCCACCACAACCACTGCTTTTTCAGCAGCGGGAGCAGGAACACACTTGGCTTTACAATTAACGGTTATCTGTACTCTGCCAAGGGTTAGCAGACGTGGTGGTGGGACTAGGTTCTTGCCGTGTTTGGAGCTGACAGCAAAATATTGTTCCTATTCCATTGCCTTACAGTCCGGGCTAAGACTTGGGACAGTAGACTGAGACTATCAGCCTGAGAAATAACAAGGCAAAATCTTTCACAGCGCTGGTCTGAATCTAGAATCAGCTGATCAGACAAAATCACACAAATTCAGCTGATACTGCTTTAAAGAGACACTCAAGCTAAGCTGATTTATATACACTAAGGAGCTGGATTATCATATCAAGATCTTTCCTCCCAGCCGTAGGAAAGCCTTCCATGTATTTTATGCAATACTTCTTTCTCCAAAATGAGTAAGCATTTTTTCAAGTATTCTGTTTTTGTCTCCTGCCTGCACCTGCAAAGCAAGCATCAAAATATTTCCAGAAAAACCTCCTGATTTATGCACTAAGAAGTGCTGAGATCCAACCTATATAACAGAGCCAAACCCTATGCTGCATAGCAACATTCCAGCCATGCCTGGAGATAGAAAAACAGAAGTTAAGAGGCATCAGGACACTATGGGGAGGCCATAAAAATACTAGATGGGGAGCAGCAGGAAGTTCCTTGGTAACCTATGAAGCACCAGGCACAATCTCCTCCTGCAATTTATGAGTTTGGGCAAAGCAAACCAGCACAGAAAACCTAGAAAGTACGCCACCAATACTACTGTGCGCCTGAAATCCTGGAATTATTTCACTGGTAGGAAATTACAGTCCATGGTAACAGGGGAAGGGTGGCAACAAGATCTACCATGCTGCAGTTCCCCAAGACGATTCCCTGCTCTCTCAGATTATTTTTCCCATCAAACCCATCCGCTGTCACTTCCTTCTGAGCGTGCTGGTCCTGTCTTTCCCAGTCCCTGTGGTAATCTGAATTTATCTCCTCCCTCCAATCTTTTCTTCTTCTCCCCCAACCGCTCCCAGTAAAATGATCTTTTTTCTTCCTCCCAGAAAATTCATACTCCCATGTTAACTCATTATTCTTTGCAACAGCATGCCAAATTCGCTGTCATTTTCCCACTGGGGCTATGTCCTGAAAAAGACAAAGTGGTCTGTGCTCATTCTTACCTACTGCAGACTCACTGGAATTGAAAGTGCTACAGTGCTAGCGCTCAGAAAGATCCCTCCAAATTCTGGGCTCTGCGCCCACAAAGCGGGGAAGCAAACATCTCTCGGAGAACAGCAGCTGACTCCAAAATCCTTATTGTCTGGCTAGCAAAGGAAAAATAGTTTCAGCTGTCTTCAAACCGCTCTGCTTCCAGTGCTGGCCAAAGAGGTGTGGGAAAGACAGGCATGGGCTCCCACCACAGCTCTGCTGAGCTCAGAACCAGTCTGGCTCTGGTCTCCCAGTGATCCACTGCAAGCACTGACAGACACCGGCCCCAGATTCTGGCAGGGAATAAACTCCAGCGGAGAATGACAGCAAGGGGTCTGGAAAGATTGAAAGGATGCATGGCATCATATGCACTGCTCATCCCAGGCTCCCCACTACAGCCAGTGGAGGGACACCGTTATTTCCACTGGTCAATTCGTCTCATGAATTTTGGACAGCTACTTTAGGATGAGCCAGACTGTGCCTCAGAAAAGTGCTTCTCCTCATGAATGGCAGAGTCCATGGTGACCCACTCCAGTGGTAACATCTACCTTGGGTTGGATGAACCCCGCTCTGGCTTATGGGCTCAGGTCCCGGGCTGGTGACCAGCAGAAGTTACCTCCACCTGAGACCTGGCTTCAGGCTCCTACGTGCCTCCTATATGCACACGCTCATGTGCCTTGCTCCAATTCTGCTTGGAAATCCTTCTCACAGTCCCAAAGTCTAAAGAATAATCTCTCCCTGTCATCTTTCCCTACCACTGTCCTCATCAATGAGGACAAGGGCTGAGCAGATGATGGGCAGCACCCCCTCTCCTCAGCTCTAGACCCAGCTCCGACCAAGGGACTCGCTGGCGGAGCAGTGCTTACACAGGGGAAAACAAGCTGCCTTTGTGGGTAAAGCATTTCTCTCCACCAGCGCTTTACCAGTCACCCTCACAAAGTCCTTTAATTACAGAGGACTGGACTGGGAGGGGGCACAGCTAACCTACCACGCACAGTTAGTAACAAATTTTCTGTGGTTAGATCCTGGCCACAATGAATACATCTTTATACCACTTTGAAACAATGAATGGTCAGTCTGAATCTTTGCAAGCAAGGAGCTCTACAAAAGCAATGCGTAACGGAGAAAGGCTACACCCTGTGGTTCTTTTCACACACCAATGCCTATCACTTTGAAAGAAAACCAGAATTTGCCCTTTAGCTCCTATACATTTGACTTTGAGTTTGTAATTAGGGCTGGGCAGTAAACAAGAATTCCTCTTTGTGAAAATTTGCTGCTTAAGTCTCCAAATCTGATTTTTTTTTTTTTTTTTTTTGCCAAAATGCCAAAGCCTTTTTCATTATTAATTTTTTTCATGAAACAAGGGCAAGCTCACATTCTTTCAACAGCCAGAAACTGGGAATTGCAAGAGATGTTAGTGAGCCTGCAGGAGTTCCAGGCTCCGAGCAAAAATGCAAGCGTGACTTCTCCATACCTCTGCTGAATGCTCCAGCTTTCAGATAAGCTGTGGCAATGCTACACCTTTTTCTCTTCCCAACTTTGACCAGAAAAAACCATCTCCAACCTGTAAAACCTTCCTGATTAAATTTTAAACAAAGCCAAAACTAGTGAAGTGTTTTAGTTTCAACTGAAAGGTTCCCAGCCATCTCCATTCACAATGATGCCTTGCTGTAAAGGCTCTGGGCAGCAAACACGGCAACCATCTGCTTGCTCCTGTTCGCGAGTCATTCCTTCAGCCTGCCTTAGACAGACCTAAGTCTTTACTGCACATGAGAAAAGTAAGGACTACAGAGTTTTCTCCACTGATATTTAATGCCTGAGAAGGGCTTGAGGACATTGCCCTAAAAGAACAAGAACTCAAAGTAACGCTGGGAATGGGGCAGCCTCCACTTCCCCGTTATGACTCGTTCTCCTGGAACAAGTCACTGAACATACTGGAATGAACGATTAAACATCCCATTTATAAGCACCTAGAGGATAATAATACAGTAAGAGAGAAAAAAAAAAAAAAAAAAAAAAAAGCAATGTACTTTTGGCAAGCGCATATCATGTCACCTCAGCTTCATTCCCTTTTTTTGTAGGATATCTGGCATAGCAGATATTGCAGGAGCAGTATGCTTGATGATGTGATATATCTTGACTTCATAAGGCCTGACAGTCTCTGGAATAAGCTAAGAGAATATGGTGGATGTTAAATCACCATCAGGATGCTTCAAAGAGCTGCAACCAACAGATCGCTATCCACCAGGGATGGAGGTTTTAGTGGGTTGCTACCACAGTCCACTTTTGTGCCCTGATTACTTCAATACTTTAATTAACACCTTCATGATGGAACAGAGAGATGGCACCAGGCTTTAGTTGATGACACTGAACTGGGGGCAGTTGCAAGTGCTTTGGAGACCAGGATCATAAGTAAACTGAAGAAGTGGTCTCCATGGAGAAACCAACCAGATGGCATCCAATACCAATGAGCACCAGGCACTATGCCCAGGAAGGGGTGGGGGTGGGTGGGTGGGGGGTATTAATGCTCCAATACAGAAGTGGGGAACGAGCTGCAGACTGTGCCGCAGACCAGTAAGAGAGGGTTAGAAAGCAGCAGAGAGACTGAATAAGCAAAAGCAATTAGGTGCCCTTATAAAAGAAAGGTAAATCTCACCTCATTCTGGAGTTAGGTGAGTGCAGCACGATATGCAAAACACGGCTGGTATTTTTATCTGCATGACTGAGTCCTAAACTGGGACTTTTGATTTGGTTTTGGACAGCACACTTAAAGAAACATGTAGACAAATCGGACAGTAGTGAAACCCATATGACATGAGGGTTGTAAAAGCAGATGTGTGAGAAGCAGTGAGCCTGTTAAGCTGGACCAGAGAGTTCGGAGACACAGGGATTAATGGGCTTCTAGCAGATAAAAGGTAGTTTTGAGGAAGAGGAGAAGAAATTACCATGATGTGTCCTGGAAGGACCAGAAATAATTGGCAGCAAAATCAATTAGGATCATATGTTAATAAAAGCTTTCCAAGTGCAAGGAGAGTGAAATAATGGCTATGCAGGCACAGGTTGTCTTCAAAAAATACATGTTAGGGGCAACCACCGTATAGCTGATCTTGTTTCACTGCATGGGGAAGGACCAGACCACCTCTTGTGGGTCCTTCCAGGTCTTTGCTCCTCTGAGGAGATAACCACAGAAACATCTGGGGCAGTTCACAGGGAGGTTTGCTATCACACCCCAAGCGAAGCAGCAGGAGATGCTGTGAGTGAGGTGGTGGCTCGGAGCAGCCCCCTCATGTGCTCACCCCAGTGCAGATAGCGCAGCCCCAGCATCTGGGAGCAACTGAGCTGGGCAGGGGCAGGTACCTCCCGTCCAACCCCCCTGCACGCAGTGCTGCCCACCTGGGTCAGAACGGCACAACTCGTGGCCACGTTATACTGACCAACCTTTTGGCAGGGAATGCCTACTTCTGCTAGCGGAGTTGGCTTGAAGTTTGAGGAGGAAAGACTTAATGAAGAGAACTTTCTCTACTTTTAGCTGTCTATCAAGTGGCAATTTTTTTAAAGTGTTGTTTCGTTACCTCCCTTCTAGACCTCTGCAACATGCCCCAGCTGGGAGCAATCCTGTCAGTGAGCACAGACACTTACAGAGAGGAAAGGCACAGACCGAGAAGGCTGGCCGTGCAGAGACTGGTGCTGCCCGACAAGGCACAGCTGGCTCTTTCCTTGGAAATACTAAAGGACATGGGCACCCACGCTGGAGAGGTGATGTCCCTCTTTCTGTGAGATGCTCCTGCAGCTCTGGCCAGCAGAGCTCACCGCAGGGAAAGCTGATTTTCTCAAAGGAGGGAAGGACCTGCTCCTAGGATGCAACTCCATTAGCCTGCAGTCATCTAAACGCAGGGAATCATTAGCCCAGCTATTTCAGTGGCACTGCGGGCATGGAAGTGGTCTTCTCGAGTTAGAAGGGCTCCAGCATCACTCCAGTATCCACCTACCTGTTAGTTAGTCTCTGGTATAGCTATCCCATTTGTTTCTACAGGTAATAGGAGCTGGGTTTTGACAGTGGCTATACAGATGAGGGAGTTGAACTGGGGGAGATGAAGGACGTGTCTTTGGTATAGAGTGCAGTGGGGAGCAGGAATACCCCCGGCAGCACAAACCGAGCAGGATGGGAAGCCTGAGCACATCTCTAAGGCAGCCTGTTGCTTCCAGGGCACGAGCAGCTACCATTGCCCGGTCTTTCACTGACAAATCCAGGCATCGCCAGTGATGCCGTGCCAGCTGCAAAGCTAGCAGGGAGTCTCTGACCCTGCCTTATTTCGGTTTCCCTGGGCTTGTTCAAAGGGAATCACTGACCACCATTCCAGAAATCCTCCCGCCAGGTTACCGCACAGATTGCTTGACCTGTTATTTAATTTTTCAAGAGCTGTATTTTCTTTTTTTTTTATTTATTTTTACATTTGGGATGCCCAGAGCTCTACACAGCCCATGCTTTTAAATTTATCAGCACAAAACCAAGTAAAGAAACTACATTAAATAAATAAAACCAAAAAGCTTAGCATGACTCAATATCCAAACTCCTTTCATTTGTACTAGCAGCAGACTATTTTTCAGGCAGACAACCTGCAAATCTGAGAATAATAATAATCAATATGAGAAAATGATACCCAAAGAGGGAAGAGATTATTTTTTAACGTATACTATTTTCTAATGAATTAGTTTTACTAGTTAAGATTATTTTTAAAACACGGTTTAAAATGATGAGTCTACTCTTCCAAATTGTAAAGGATTTTTCATTTGTATTTTGCTTGGCTTTTTTTTTTTTTTTTACTGGATGAAATTCACTTTTAGAAAAATCAAAGCTATGAGTTTCAACTAATTACAGTATTACAGGACCCGGTGCTTAAAAGCAAGCATGAGGTCTTTTGTTAAATCTGTGGCAGGCATTAGAACAAAGATTATCCACAGATTTAGAGGCATCCAGAGTTTAGGTGTGCCAAAACCCACATTTCCTCATCCTCAGAAAGGTGGCAGCAGTTCAGAGCTGGACACCCACACGTTTAGGTGAAAGCTAAGCTAGAGAGCTCAGATTTGCTCCTTTCCTTAGGCCCGTAGCTAATAGGCACAAGTAAAATTAATAATACATGTGCGTGGCTCTAAAATTAATTTATACCTGTATTTTTCTTGACAGGTAAATGGAGACTGTATCCTGTGAGATTTTACCAGCAATAACCCACCTACAGCCA
This sequence comes from Falco naumanni, assembly GCF_017639655.2. Classification (NCBI taxonomy): domain Eukaryota; kingdom Metazoa; phylum Chordata; class Aves; order Falconiformes; family Falconidae; genus Falco; species Falco naumanni. The sequence continues at coordinate 5,565,262 of NC_054058.1, read as the reverse complement.
GTTAGCTATGCACGGCTACAGCGGGCAGGGTACACCTGCAGGGCTGGGGGGCACAGTCCACAGCCCGCTGCTCCAGCAAACACTCAGCCGAGCCGGGAGAGTGGCTCTGCGTGCTGCTGTGTGCCACTTGTCACACCGCTGGGGGAGGACTTTGTGCAAGAAGCTAAACCAGGAGCCTTCTGTCTCGCTCCATGCGCACGTAGAGCATCACCTCTGACCGTACACCCGCACTTCACCGTGCAGATGAACACTCGGGTTGCTAGCTAGCCCTCAGCTTGCCAAGCAATACCAGCAAGAGGAAGAGTCCCTCTGGGCATGCATTTATAACCAGAGCAATTCAAAACACTTGCTGGGTGAAATAAAAGCTGGAGCCTTTTGAGTTACAGGAAAAATCAGGAGAAATAGCAAACTCCTGCCTGAATGATGATTTAGAAGCTGAACATGTCTGTAATATGTATTGAACACACTCATACATACCTATCTATCTAAGCTGCTCTATAAATATTTTAGATAAATAGGCAGATAGACAGAATAGCACGAAGATTAAATGCAAAACAAAACAGAGCAAACTCCCTTGTTTGGTTTTCTGGTCTGGACAGGATGGAACAACTAAATTCCATAATGTCCTTACCTGTAATTGGTGAACTCCTTAATGCATTTACTCTGTCATATTGCAAATGCAGGCAGACAGATAAGACAGTGCTGGTTCAGATAGCCAAGTTTCCAGTTCCCTATGACACACAGAGGAGGAGGCTAGCTAAAAAAGGAGAGGGCAACATAGGGTACGCAGCAGCTACCTCAAGTACCAGGTCTCACACATGCCTAGCAACAGCACACCCTGCAAACAAATGACCCAGCACAGAAAAACACCCAGGAAAATTAATTCCCCAGCCTTGCAAAGAGTTGACGACAGAGGGCCAAAAACCACAGCACAGTAGCTTGTTGACACAAGCAAAAAGAAAGGAAATCTGAGGAAGGAGGAGGCGAAGAAACCAGAGGGCTTTCTGGGAAGAGATGAGACAAACATGATGTTCTGACAAGTGTCATTATAAACAAATGTTTCCCCTTAACGCCAGAACAATCAGAGCCAGGAGCTGGGTTTGCATCATACTAGAATATGTCTGGGCATCACTGGTGTCCCCTGCTCTGTCACAACTTTTGAAAGGCCAGACTGAGCGCAGAGCAAAGCCATGCCACGCCACAGTGCAAGGGGACAGTCCTGCTGACTCCTGTTGCAAACCTAAGGGATGCACAGGCTACTGACTCTACTGACTCTGGGGTTTCTCTAGGAAAAATACAGCCCCCTCCACACACTGTGTCTTTTGCTTTTTGCTCTCTTCTCCGGCACGTTGCTTACCTTGCACGATCAAGTAAACCTGGGAAGTCTTGGGGTGATGCTGCGTCTGCACTGAACATGTATAGGACCCCTCATCGTAGACATCCACTTTCTGGATCCGCAGGCTGTATTCCAGGGGGTTTCTCTTCTCCAGTTCTACTCGAGGGTCCAGGGACCACTTGTCCTCTCCAGCAAAAATGATGCCAGAACGGTTTAACCAAGCCACCTTGGAGCTTCTGTCTTCTACGTAACACCTGTAGAAGAAGAGAAAGACAAGGGGGAGATTAACCTCTCCATCAACTCCATGTTGTCTCTTCCCTTTCCTATTCGCCCAGAAACTCCTGCCTTGCCAGTGAACCACAGCATCTCCTCACCATTGTTGCCCCATGGCCATGTATTCCACAATGATTTTTTGAAAGGTTTCAGGAAACTTTGGTTCAGGAAACCTTGGGATTCGGGATGGCCGTGCCTCTTGTTCTCTCTTCCTTTTGTCTGTAGCCTACACCTGCACCAAAAATGACTTTGGAAGGCCACAAGAGATCCTGGTCACCAAATCCCTTCTAACCCTGCCAGTGGGAAAGGTCGGAAGGAGTTCTTCCCATACTTCTCCCTCACCTTCAGAAGTTAAGTATACAAGAGAGTGACATTCCCATCCCCCTGTCAGCCTGCAGGGCAAAGGTTCAGGGCTCCAGCTTTGCCAGCTCAGGGCACAGCTGCTCCATCCCTCAGTTCCAGCAGCACAAGGGGAGGGAGCTACAGGGTACCTGTCTTCCCCATCCCTCTGACAAAAAATGGCTTTGTGGACAGGAGCATTCACTCCTCAAACACCGCCCTCCTAACAGACACACACCCTTGCCGTTGCACGTCTGCCCGCTTATGCAGGCAAGTGCAGGTTTGAGGCTGAAAAGGAGAGGCTGCGGGGGTGTCCCTGCCATCCCCGTGACACACAGAGCGTGTCCTCTGACCGTCCCAGGTGAGACAGGAGAGGAGGAATGACAGGTAGGGGTGGCAGGCAGAGGAGCAGCAGCAGGACCAGCAACTGCCATAGCCCTGACTGGCAGCTGTTGCAAGGCAGAGGACCGACTAACCCTGTTGCAACTGTGTGACAAGCATTTTGCTCCCTGACAGAGCACGGCGAAGGCCCTGTGATGACAAATGCATTTCTGGCTATGGCAGCTGCCCTGTACCACTTCCCACCTCTAGAAAGTGGCTTGCACAGAAGAGGTGAGGAGATGCCAACGAGGAGGCACGTCCTGGTCACTCTCAGCTGTGTCTCATTCCAGAGGTCCAGGGCTGAATAAGACATGGGGACATAACTGCTCCTTCACCCTGGCAGCCCACCAGGGCCAGGCTCAGCCACACTGAGGGGGTTTGCCCTGCAGCAGCTCACACCATGTTTACTGTGTGGATAAAAAGGGAAGCTCAGTCTCCAGAGCTGTTGCTCTTTCACTTCTCAGAGCTCTGCCTGCAGCCTCCTAGCAGCCAAACAACCCAGCAGCCCTCCCCACCACGATTCAAGCATATGTTGTATTTGAAAGAGGAAAGAGGGAGGATAAAGATTATTGCTTCAAGATAAGACAAATATTTGATGGTAGGCTTTCGTATAGCATCTTAGCACGGGTAAGACATTTTCCAAGTTCCTCTATTTGAATGCATTTCATTGATGCTGTGCTGCAAGACATCCCTTGCAACGTGACCCTACCATTATGGCCAGCACCTCTCACCCCCTCCCTTTTGGCTGGCCCACAGATGCTCTGGGGTTACTGGTGGGCAGGAGGAAAGCCAGGCTGTGTGGGCAACGATGGGAGGCACGCTACGCTGCTGGCCAAGCTGGAAGCAGCTCTGTCTGATCCGACAAACATTTGCTTTAGAGAGCGGCCCAACAGCCCCGGCCAGCACCGCCGCCATCCAGCCAAGGGAGGGGAGCGAGGGCTTGGCCCTCAGAGCAGAGCCCACCCTCCCAGCCAGGTGAGCTCTCAGCTGTCACCTGTGGTCTCTTTACAAAGCTGCTCTTTGTAAAAAAGAAAGGGGCAGGGGAATCCATGAGCAGCCAGTTAGATGTACAGACCAGCACCACTGGGACACGGCGGTGCCACGCTTCACTCGGCCGCCTGGGCTGTCATCACCAGCGACGGGGCTGGAAGCAAGGACCTGGGAAGGGCACTGTGCCCCAGGGGCGGCAGCAGTGGCCCTGCAGGGAGACCCAGACCATCTCCGGAGCCAGCCGCCTGAGGGTCACCAGCCTTCTTGCTGGTTCTGTGCAGAGTCACGATGGCACTGAGAACGAGGGGTCGGGTCTTTTCCAAAGGTTTTCGAAGCCCCTCTCTACACATTTTGGATTTGTGAAAATCCCAGGGGGGATGGTGGTGAGAAGCTAAGCAGATTAACAGCTGAAGTCAGTGGGAGCTGAAGTTTCTCAGTCACTTCTGAAAATCCCCTGGCACACCTATCAGTGCTGCTGGGCACCAGCAGATCCAGTGCACCACACCAGCCCCACCGGGCTGCTTTCTGGACCTATACCGTGGTGCTGTGATACAGCGCAGCACCCCGTGGCTCTGCCCCACACCTAGTCAGTGCACAGCTCTGCCTGGAGGTAGTAAAGATGCCCCTGCGATGTCCCTCAGGTCAGCTAAAGCTCAGCGGCACAGTCAGAGCAAAACTTTGCCCTTGTACTCATGAGGGGGCACTCACCCGGAGACCCTCACTCCCCTCTGCCCAAAAGAAAACATGTCTCATAACCTGTCCTACAACCCCTGAGGTCAGCCCTAGTATGGTGGTCAACACCTGCAGTCAGACAACCTTGCAATAAGTTGGGTGCTGCTAGCAAAATAAAGCAAGAAGGAGCAAGAAGGAAAGGGGAAGGAGGAAAATGGGAAAAGTGAAATGGGTTTGAGCTGCTCTGTTCAGCATACCTCTTCCTATCAAACCATCAGGGAAAAACAATGTACAAATGTGGAAATTCCGAGTCTTGGTGTGCTCCAAACATGCATCCACGTGGATGATGCAGCTCAGTTATGTCCGTCTGCTCACACCCCCCCTCTTAGTCTGCCAGAGATGCCACCCAGCTGTATGGATCATGCTTTAATAAGGATTTATGGTGATGATTTTCACAGTGTAATAAGTGCTAATTCAATACTAATAGAATATTAAATGGCACGTTAACTGACATTTTAACTGCAATGCAATAGGAGCACAGCATCAGCAAGATATCAGATGACTCATTATTCACTAATAATCAATAATCAAGTTCACAGAGACAGTCAAACACTTTTCATTACGCTTATTGAAAGCACTACCATTGGCGTCACTGAACGCTAACAAACGATTTGTGATCCATCCATTTTGCTTTTCCTTACAGTTTCAGGTTTAATTTCTTGACATCTCTGATGCGGCTAACGAGAGGACCAGCTAGTGACAATGGTCATGCCTTGCACGAACACTGCAGGGACTCGGGAACTATTGATTTTAGCACCAATTTAAACTATAGACACAGAGAGACAAAAAACCCTCGCTGCCATGCCCCTTTAGCCCTCCTTGCCCTCTTGTAAACAAACATAGCGAAGTGTGGCACCCGAGGTTTTTTAGTGACAACACCATTTTTAGCTGCCACAGATGTGTTTCCAGTTCCCACACAGTGGCTAATGACTGTGTAAAAACCAGCCAGGAGAGGATGATTAGAAACTGGACATGGAGAAAGGAACCATCGTCACGCACCTCCTGCAGCCTCGGTTTCCCCGTGGAGATGATGGGGCTGAGCTGTGCGGCAGGAGGGAGGGGAGAGGGTGATGCTTTCACCAGAGAACGCTTTGGGACCTTCAGCAGGAACCATCACCTCGAACGAGAGGCAGGGCTGCTCACCATGGTTCCTGGTCCCTGGATTTTAGCCTGGGAGGGGACATTTGGCACCATCCAGGCAGGGTGAGGGCAGGAGCTGGGAGCAGGTTCTGCTGCTCATCCTCTCTCCTCCCACACCTGCTGGGCCAAAGCAGCACTCGTGCAAACCTGCCTTCATAGGCTCTAAGGTAAATTTCACCTGGGCAGGAGAGATCTCTTATTTCCCCTCCTGCCCCCCCCCCCCCCCCCCCTCCTTGAAAGCATTTGGGGTAATTCCTATTGACAGGTGGGAAAGCGAGTGAAGAAAAGGAAAGGGCAGCTCAGGCATCCACATATCTCCTGGTGGACACCAAGGCTGGATGTTTCGCTGCCCGCTCCGCCTTACTGAGGTCTTGGTGCTCGACTGCTAGCCCCAGCACCTCCTGCTCCTCCTCCCGCCCAGGCACCGCTGCACCGTGCATCGATTCCCCAGCACGTTGCTGTAACACTCGTCGCAGCTGATCTGCCTGTCACTGCAGCGGCTCTCAGCCCTAAGCTTTCTGCCCTCCCTTCTCTCCAGCGAGCAGGCAGGCTCGCTGCTAAGAGGCAGCATTGGGTTGGAAAGCCCTAGCACAGGCTCCCCAGGCTGGACGCGCTGCTGCCAGGGTGGGGGCTGCAAGGGGTGAGGAAGAGGAGAAGGAGGATGCACGAGAGCCGGGGGCTCACCAGAGTGCTTCCCATTCTGCCTCAGAGAAAGCAGCACAGCAGCTGGGCTATGGAGATGGAGTGGCAGTATTTTTTTGCCTTCGGTGTGGTGGTGGTGTCTTTTGGGGGTAAATTCAATGGTGTTTGCAAGGGGTGGATGATATTTATAGCCTACAGTGATGAACAGGCAGGAAGGAAGCCCTGTAGGACCTGGTGAAGCTGCTGTTGAAATGATTAACATGATGGGGATTTTACAGCATTATCAGTGATGTATTGGGTCGCCTTGAACCCGGGATAATTGTTTGGGGTGGTTTTATTGTTGTTGTAATTCCAAATAAATAATTTTTTTTTTTACAGCAGACCCAATCCCACTGTTCTCTGCCAGAGCCCCACCAGTGAGAAGAGGTGAGCTGCTAGGATTAATGAAATACGGCGTGCTGCTTTGCCAGCAAGCCACGGCTCTTACCTCATCTGGGGGAAAAATAAATATAGTGTGGTTTGGGGCTGCATTTTCTGCCCTCTTTCTCCAAAGCACGTTGTGGTGACAGCTCTGTGTCATAATTTCCACACTCCTCTTTAATCATCTTTTCTCCCTTAACCCTTTGATGATGCTTGCTGTAAGACAAGTTCCGTGCAGCAGGCCAAAACGCAGTGGCCGCATGCACACGCAGTTAAGCACCTGAGACCCCCCCCCAATACCCTCACCGAGGGACACGACCTGCTTTTGCCAGAGGATGTCAGACCCACCCTGGATCAGATCTCCTGCCTTCCCCTCGGCTCTGTGATGAGCCTGCTCTAATCTTCTCACTTCACACACGCGCAAGATCCAGCTAACAACTTCCCCTGCTGCCCTCTACCCCCAGCAGCAAAATGGCAAGAAGGGAAAGAGAGAGGGATCAAACACGGCTTGTTCAGCACAAAGCAACGTCAGCTCCTGGCTGCCAGCTCTGAACGTGCAAGACAAATTCTCTGTTGTGTTGCGAAGTATGATCCTGGAAAGCTAATGCGGTGGTTAAACACAATACCACTCGCAGCCTTCTGAGGGAAGCTGAAGAGAGAATCCTGCTCGTGCTGTTTCATCTTGCCTTCTCGCGCTCTTCAGCCTTTCCTTGCATGGCAAGCAAGGACTTGAAAGCAGAGATGGTCAAGCAGAGGGGCAACAAAAGCCCAGCCCCTCCGCTGTCGCCGCAGGGACACAGCAAGCGAGGAGCTAAGGGCAGACCATGGGCATGCCAACCCTGACCTTCCCAGGCAGGGTGCTCAGGGGAAGAGTCCAGGCAGGTCATGGAAACATAGAATCATAGACTGGGTTGGGCTGGAAGGGGCCTTAAAGATCACCTAGTTCCAACTCCCCCCCCCCCCCCCCCCCCCCGCCCCCATGGGCAGGGACGCCTTCCACTAGACCAGGTTGCTCAAAGCCACATCCAGCCTGGCCTTGAACCCTTCCAGGGATGGGGCACTGCCACCGCAGTGCTGGTCCCTGCCACCAGTTCAAGAGCAAGGCAGCTCTGCCACTGCAGCCGCCAGCTCCTTTCCCTGGTGGCTCCCACTGCTCCAGATCGGGCTCTCCTCAGCAGTAGATGCTACAGAAGACAACTACGGCTGAACACATCTTCATCTCTGCGAGGGCCCCCTAAGTGGATGGCAGTTGGAGACTGCATCAACCAAGAGCCTGAAACCTCCCTTCAGCCAAGCACCGAAACCCTCATTTTACTGAATTTGAATACATGGGCATGAGGTGTTGCTCAAACTTCTCCTTCTTCTCCCTGCTGCCACTCTTCCTCTCTTTCCCCAGCCTGGTCCAGCTGCTGCCACTCTCCTGACGCGCCACAACCCACAGCAGGTCATTGTTTGAGAGGGAATACTGTGCTGAAACAGGATGGATTCCCAAAACGGGGCATAAATAGCTCCTGAGCCACCACTGCCAGTGTGATAACACAGGCCCTCGGAAGGATTTAGAAAACTACTGCTTAAATCCAGTCCTGCGCTGGAAAACTGGCAGGAGGGGGAAAACGCCACATCTGTTCAGCCCACACTTTCTTTCAGCCACATATGCTGCGCCTTGGTCATGACACCCGTCTGCAGCCCCCTGGGTATCTCAGCACTCAGGTGACGATTTCAGACCATCCCCCTGCTGGGGTGGCGCGGGGCTGATAGGATGCCTGCACTTCTGCTCATCCTCTTTAGTAAATTGCCACTTTGGGAGCACGAGGCTGGGACGGGGTTTCTGGGGTAAGGCAGCCCCCGCCTCCGCTGGCACGGCCGGCTGTGCCTCATCAGCTTTTTCAGAGACGTACTTCATTTCTCCTTAAACCCAGCGCGTTTGGCGGGGGGCACCCTCCCCTCCCTCATACGGGCTCATACGGCCGTTCAAAGTCTTTCTGCTCTGCTGATTAGAAACTTTTTTTCTAATTCTAAGTCTAGATTTATTCATGGCTGGTTTATATCCATTCCCTCTCACGCCAACACCATCCTTTAGCTTAAACAGCTCTTCTCTCTCCCGGGTGCTTATCTTCCAGCGTGTTCACAGAGTGCAATCATATTCCCTCTCAGCCTTCATTTTGCTGGGCTCAACAAGCCAAACTCTCCTAGTTTCTTCTTGTGTGATAGACTCTCCATTGCCCTAAACATCCCAGTAGCCCTTCTCAGCACCTGTTCCGGTCTGAATTCCTCTTTCGTGACCAGAATTCGTAGCCAGCTTTCTAGATGAGGAGTCCCCAGTGTCTTGTACAGAAACGTTCCTATCTCACTCTCTCTCCCATCAACTCTTTTTAATGAAAGCAAGAAGAATTGCAACCAGTGAATATGACTATCAGTGCAGAACTGCTCATGTGCTGCGAGCATCCTCGTCTCTTAGTCCATGTGATAAGCGTGGAAAATGAAACCCAAGGGACTTCACCAAAAATACACCAGCCTAAAAAGACAGCTAGCTGCATGGGCTCTCACTAGCAGACACACAGCTGGTCTCACATGGGTTTTCTTTCTGTTAAAATGACTATTTAAGAGTACAGGTTCCTGGTTGTAGAGAAAAAAAAAAAAGAACAGAAATTAAGCCCAAAATTATAGTAATCGTTATGCCAGTACTCTCCCGGGGTAGAGGTAACTGTATCAGAATAGGAGAACTTATACTAGCATGATTTATTACTCTTCCCATCTTCTGGGGATCAGTATACCTGCATAAACAACTTCAGTCCACATCTACTCCAGCAGAGGAACCTTCTTAACAATACCAACACGAGCTGCTACGAACAAAATTAACTCCATCCCAGCCACATCCCAGCACAATTTAAAACTTCAAAACATAGAAAAAGCCTCAGACTGAGGCCTACCACCATAGTGCTGGGTTTTCCTATATCTCACCAGACCTAGGAAAACCCTCCGTTTCTCTGGAGCATAGTCAGGAAACCCTTGGACGGCTCTTCGTCCATGCCAAAGCGCGTATCTGGAGCGACTGTCTCCAGCCACAGGGCTCCTGCCAGAGGAGACTTGCTCCCCATGTGTGCGCAGATGGGCTAAACTGCTCTCTGGCTGATGCTTGCAGAAATGCCAAATGCTCTGACAGCTTGCATCAGGGTCTTGGACCGAAATCAGTCAGGAGGTTGAGACTGCTGAGGGAACAGGCCCTGAGCTCCCTCTTACCCTTCTGGGTCAGCTGAGGACTCATCAGTGTTCCTTTTCGGTCCAGCCAGAAACTTGGCTCCGATCTTGATCCAGCATGATCAGGCGATGCCCATCAGCCATTAATCACATGGCCTTAGTGAAACGTTCAACCAGGTGCATATACCTTGCTCTGCCGTCTGCAGCTTCCCGTAGCGTCACGGGGCTCCTGTACCGTCAAAAGGGGAAACCAGGGAATAGCAGAGGTGATGCAGAATGGCAATGGGAAACGCTGCCAGATGATTTGCCTTTTGGTTGCGCTGCACTTCCACTAAGGACTCCGTGCTTTTGCCATTACTAAGACATGGGCTGACATTTAAAAAGCACCTGCGGTCACTTAGGAACAGAAGTTCACCGAAAGACAATAGTAATTAGTCACTTATGTGAACTGGATATTGGCTTTTATGCCAGATTTCTAAAAGGCCCAGAAGCCAAACAGCTGCTGACAAGTCTTTGCACCATTAGGACTTTTTTCTGGTTGGGTGATATACCAAGAATGAGAACAGGAGCACTAATAAGGCACCAATACAGGCTACCACCCCCCTTTACTTTCCTTCACAAACTTCAGTACTGGAAATCACCTGTTCCTTCCGCCTGAACCCCCAGTCCCTCATAGGTACCTTTCACGTAGTCACCACTAGGTAATTCCAGAAAAGCTACTTCCAAACTTTTCCTTTGGCTTTCTTATAAAAAAAAAATAAATTTAAAAAGTGCTTTTCAGAGATGTGATCTCCTCCTCTGACAGGAGGGGAGGGAGGGTTTGGCTGGGGAGTCCACGTGACTCTGTATCTGGTAATTATCCAGCCGCAGAGGCAATCTGAAACGTTCTGTGCTGTCGTGGAGAATGACAGCACCTGGAGCTCCAGCACCCAGATAAAAAGCTGAGAGACAATCGGGCAGATGGAGAAAGGCAATGCTACATCATGGGGTGGCAAGCGGAGGGAGGGAGAGAGAAAAAGAGGGGGAGAGGCAAAAGCTGGCGAGAAACATCAAGGCAGCCAGCACAGCTACTGGAGAATGAGATAATGCCACAGATTAGTAATGCAAAGAGCAGCTCTGAACGAGGGGAAAACAGAGAAAGAAACAGAGTGAGGGCAGGTCAGGAGAGAGCGGGTGTAGCAGAGGGACAGTTGTGAACACAAGAGGGAACCCAGAGTGATGCTAGAGGGAGCTTCAAAGCATTTTGTATGGTCTTGGGTCCCTTCCTCCCTCCCCAGACACAGGCTAAAAACGCAGGAGTTATCACCCAAAGCTGTCACAGAGCAAGGGGGAAGATCTGAAAATGAACTGCTCACAGCTGAAAAAGACACGGCACTGCACATAGCACTTTCCAACTTGTGGATTCCACTGGTTTGCTCAGGGAAAGGGACTACAAAACTTAAGATCTAAATAATTGTATTCTTTTTTGCAAGCTTTAGGGCATCACCTCATGCATTTCATATGGTGGAGAGGTGAGAGGGAGGTTTCCCGACCCTCCCTCTCACAGTTGCACATGCAGAGGCACATGCAAGCCTGCAAAACAGTCCATGCAATTGATGCCGTGGTGTCATGGCCCAGTTCTGAAAAGCCAAGCGCTGTACGTGCCATCCCATGCAGCAACGTGGCAATGTGAGCATGTGCTCTCGGGGCTGTGGCGAACGAAGGGCATGCCCACAGGACTGGCAGCAGCCTGCGATGGGTCAGGGAGAGCCGACTGCCAGGTGGCCTGAGGCCATGTGCCACCTCTGGGAAGGTTTCTGATGTGGGAAAACACAGCCAAACAGACAATCAGATTAGGGCCAGAGGCTCGTCAGGCACTGGTGCTGGCCACCAGCCTCCAGTCCTGCTGGGGTAGCGACCGAGGTATTGGCAGTGACAAACAGGTCTGCAGTGGCAGCACCTCCCTATGGAGGCAGGAGGACCTAAGTGCCCAGGTGTCCACGCATGGACGTTCAGGGAAGGAAAGGGGAACAGCAGCAACAGCAAACGGGTATCACAAAGCCTGAGCACCGGGCCCCATGGCCCAGTGACCACTTCCCGTGATTAGTGCCAGACGTTTCAAAGAAAGGTGGAACACCTCCTGAAAGGACAATGTAAATCACCATCTACATAATTTCATGATCCTTCCCAGCCATAAAAGCCTATTAATCTAGCCCCAAGCAAATGTAAGTTGGCCTCCACTCTGAATGACAGCTTGCATTCCACCTTGCAGGTTTGTACTCTGCCTTTTTTATCCCCAGGCATTTCTCAACCCCCTGCCCCCTTTTTCTTTTTTTAAACTCATTAACATCCTCATCTTGGTGATACTTTCTGACTGAGAATTTTGTCAGTTAACCATTAATTGGTACAAGGCTGTGAAAGAGTCCCAGATTTAAACGTTAGGTGGAACTGGCAGGTGTCTCCTGTGTTTTGCACTACATGAGACTTTTCCTTCCCATACCTGAGGAGCACACTACCTGAGGCACAGGAATGTGCCTTCTATTTTGTAGATCCTAATTTCATCTCATACTGCTCCTTCTCCAAAAGGGAAAAGAGGCTATCACGTCTGAATCATTAGCCCTTGTCCCGGGGGGGTGGGACAGAAGGACCCGCACCAAGGAGAAATCAGTCTTGAAACTCTTTGGAGAGGCAGATCAGAGCAGGAACGGGAGCAAAATTAGGGAAAATAAGACTTAACTTTCCCTTCTCTTCTGAGGTCGTAAAAGTATCAGTTATCATCCCCGCTTCCCAAGGCTGCCCTGGGGCTGCCAGGAGCTGCCGGTGAAGGGTGGCATTTCGGGATGAATGAGGAAATGGGCCCATCCTGCCTGCTCACTCCCAGCTGCTGCATTTCAGCGAAGGACACCTCCTTGACGTGCAAACACTCCAGTTATTATTTACAGATGACCTTTTCCTTCTCCAGCTCCGGCTGCTGCAGCGCCGCTGGTGGAGTCAGGGCTTGTAGAGAATGTGGAGACGATGTGTAGTGAAACGCGTTAGCTTCCCTACCTGTGCCAGAGCTGTCACCAGTGCCACTGTGGATTGAGCTGTACCCATGCAAGCAACAGTGGGAAATATGAAGAAAAAAGCCTAATGTAGACAAAGCCTTTGAGGAGCTTAACCCCTCTTCCCCTTTTCCATCTCTCTCCCACTTGAAAGCAGAGAACAGCTTCTGAGCAAGACACATGCTCTCATTTCCATATCTAAAGCCAGACCTGAAATACCATCGTGAAATAATGCTCTCAGAGAGGAGACCACGAAGCAGATTCCCTTTGAGAGATTCTGCTGCTTCTCTTTTTAATTCCACTAAAAACAACTGCCACCAAATACCGAACGCACCTGGACTGGCACAGCCAATCCAAGGCACCTTGTTACCAGAACGATATGGGAAAATTGGAGGGAATTCAGAGGCAAGCAACAACAAAATCCATTCAAGGGCTGGAAAGGGATCAGCACCTAAGGGAAGCTTAAAAACATTAAATATGTATAACTTGACTAAGAGAGGACTTAAAAGGGACATGTTGACAAGCTATACCTCTTTGAAAACTGAAAGCACCGAGGGAAGAGAGGAATTATTTAGCAGGTTGCATAGGGGTCTAGGAAAAAGTAATGGGTCAGAAAAAGAAAAGTCTGTTTAAACTTAAGGAAAAACTTTTTGCCATCTACAAGTGCTAGCCTTGTGAAGAGTCTCCAAAGGAAAGCAAGGAAGCCCCTGTTGTTCCAGACATTTAAACCCAAGGACCAGAGGATGTTTAAGCTGTGCGGGGAACAGCTCCACAGTGGCTGCAGGGAGAACAAATTACAGTGACCTGGTCTTATTACTTTTACCACCTACCTGGCAGAGTTCAGCAGTGTGTCAGGAGAAGACAACTCCTCTTGCAAGTTTCTTTCAGATGAAGCTATGTTTTTAGCTATTTTCACTTCACATACAGCTAAATCTTTCTTGGCAAGACCTTGGACCTCTATATACTGTACTGGAGTTAACCAGCCCAGGTATGGTTTTGTTTTCATAAACTGGATCTGTTAGAAGTCACCCATGGACTGAAAACTATTGATACAAAGAATAGAAGTGTTGTTATTTCCAAAAGCCATTGGCATTTGGTTTTATTACCAAATACACTGTGAATAAAGTTGCCAGGCACTTAGAAGTCAGAAGCGAAGCTTGATTTTTCAAAGTGCTTACCACTGAAATTAAGACCAGGTTTGGCAAACTGCTTTTGGTCCTGGCAGCTCACAAACTAATAGACAAGAACCAAATCTTCCGAACAGCATTTGGCACAGTGAGCTCCTTTACCAATGTAGCCACTTCTCCGGCTGCCTAAACTGACATACTTTTGAAAATCTGTCCCAGGGGTATTTTACAATTATGGAACAAAGTACAGCAAACTTCAGACTCGCGTGCTGTATTTATCTCGTGTATTCAAGAACTCCTTGAAAACTGCAGCAAAGCTGTACCAGCCAGGCAATGCTCAACTCCACTTTCTTTCCTTTATTTGCAGCTTTGCTAAGTTTTGCCTCTCCCTAATGCCCCATTTTTGTCCACCACGAGGCCTTTTGTGAAAGGAGGCGTCTGAAAAAGACTTGCAGGGACGGTAGAGAAGAGAAGCCGCTGGGAGAGAGAACTCTCAAGAGCTTTGATCTGAGCTTACCTTTATCCCCACACGCACAACATGCCTTGCAGAGTAGGACATGTTTATAAATAAATAAATAGCAGAGAAGAGGGGGAAGACTGGAGAAAAAGAAATGTCAAGATATATTTGATGGGGTTTCTTCTGTTGGCATGAAAGACACCAGCTGACTTAAAACCTCATAGTCCAAAATGGACCAGAAGGAAAGTACAAGTCCTTGGGAAAGTGAGGCAGGAATAACCCCCACAGCTAGGGCTCCTGGCCATCCTACTTAACATAACAGTATCTTGCGCTGCCTTTTCTTTGAGATCCTTGCAGGACTTGGTCTCGCGAGGCAGCTCAGCACATGCTAAACATCAAGCAGCGTTTTTGACAAAGGGACTAAGCGCTGTGAAACTGGAGCTCTTGTGCTTTGTGGCAGAGAAGCACTACTTTGCCTGTTTTACACATACGGGGAGAACCTGGAGGCAGAAAGAAATAGGTTTTGCAAAGCCCTACAATGAAATGATTTTATAGCCAGAAACAAAACCTGACAGACTTGCCCTGTCTCATATGAAACTTTGTTTGGTGTGTATTGGTGGCACGAGGGCACCAAGAGGGAGGCAGTGAGGGCTGCAAAACAACCTTTGCAAACCCAGGTGCCACCTCCAAGCAGATGATACTGTGAGAGATGACGTTTTTCTTTCTCTTTTATTGGGATCTGCCCTGGGGTGTGCAACCAGAGCTGAAAGGACCGGCTGAAGCACAAGCTCCTCCTCCCCATGGTTTGAAGGTAACCAGCTTGGGTCACTTGGCTCTGTGCTCTGGAGCCTGAACTCCAGCCTGGCTACCGACAGCAGCACAGGCACAACCACCGGGGCTGCTCTGCCGGCTTCGGCACCTTCTGACCCGCAGTCTTCTGGCATCGACAAAACAAGCTGTGCAAATTGGCTGGAACACAGAATGTAAACCCTTTTCATTTCTTAGCGAAGACAACGTGGCTTAATCCTACCGGAAACATTTACCCTGGGATATCTTATCTGGATCCACTGACATCCCTGCCTCTTCTCCCAAGAGCCTGCCGTGAAACGAAGCCTCTCCCCTGTGCATAGCTTAGCCGCAGTACAGATAAACCGTTTCCCCACAGAGCCCCCCCCCCCCCGTACAGCTGTCTAACTGGTGGGGTAGTTTCTGACATGGCTGGGTCTAAGGCCGCTCACGCGGTTCTTGGCTGGTCCGAAGCTGGATTCCTACTTCTGCTCTTCTGGCAGGTCACTTGCTCTAAATAATTTCCAGAAGTCCAGTACTGTACAGAGAGATGCCAAACTGCGGCTTCAGCTGGCATAAATCAAGGGTCAACAAGGCACCACTAAAGTAAATGGGGAAGCCTGGATTTACACCAGATGAGGATCAGCCCTGCTTCCTTGCACCAGACTAAATGCATTCATTAAATAGAGCACTTCAGTCTGCTCAGTTAAAAGCAGCTCCAGCTGGCAGGAGGTTTCAGATCCAGGGAATGTTTAAAAGATGAGGATTTGTAGCCTGCTCCGAGTTTACACTTGGCTAGAGGTAGGCTCTCATCAGCCACGCAGGGGAGATGACATCACGCCCACCTGATGGGTGTCTGTGCATCCCCAGCGTCTGTGCATGGCATGACATTTACACAGGACCTCACAGCCTTGGGGGGACAATCTAGACATAAATTCTCCTGTGGAGATGCTCAATTTAGAGTGTTCCAGGGCAGCAGGAGAGAGGCCCTGCTGTACCTCCACCAGACTGAAGGGCTTATTTTTGTTTTTTCATTCTTTTAAATTTTCACTCGGGGTGGGGGTCTGCACTGAATTTTAATCTTCAGTAAGGTAAGCACCAGCACCGGTGTCAGTGAGAGCTGGGATTTGTGAGACAGGATCGAAATGTTAGTTAATTTTGACATTAAACCTTAAACAAGAGGATGTTAAAGTTATTCTTAGCTTACGAAAAAAGAAGCTGTGCTGTGATTGTCTGGCCTGCTCTCATGTGTTGCCCAGATCTCGTGATTCCTGCAGTCTAATCTCTTTATCTGCTCACTAAAACAGATGGTGTTGCAGGCTCTTTGCAGACTCTGACGAATATGACTGCACTGGGAACACTGTTCATACAGCCACACTTGCCGTACAGCCCTCAGGATGAGACACACTGCCTTGAGATGAAAGTTCACATCCCAAGCACAATCTGCAGCAAGGCACAGATCCTATTCTCAATCAGCATTGCTGCTGAGTTCTCTAATACACACAGTCACACACAAAATACATTCCTACAGACACATATAAAGCTCAAAATAATATGGGACCCTCCAAAACCTTCATTCTGAGCTCCCAGTCAAGCCCACTCTCTTTGGCCAGGACCAGGGTGCACATTGTTTTTCCTCAGGGAACACATCTGCCCACTGAACAACAACGATACTTCCAATAAGCTAGAAAATTAAGAGACACCCCAACTCAAACAGACCTGACACCAACCTCTCTCTGACTTTACACCCACTGTTCCTTCCTTGGACTGGGAAAAGAGGGTCAGTCCTGGGCAGCTGCCACTGGGAGGTAAGGAGAGCACCCAAAATGATTTGTTCATGCTGGAGTCTTGCAGGTCTTCTCTTTAGGATGCTACCTTGTGTGTGTGTGTGTGTGATCAGGCGGTACTCGGAAAGACAAGTGAGGTTAACCGAGCTACATGCATTGCTCCCACTAGAGCAGTATAAAATGGTGATAAACCACAACTGGAACCGCTCTGCAGTAAGTATCTGGCCAGAGGTGAAGCATGAGGTTACAGCAGCAGCTCCACTCCCCTGTCCCCCTCTGCCTGATGGATCCTTGGTAATAAACCACCCTTCAGCTTTTCCTGTCTTAAACCCAAACTGCTGGGATTCAGGGAAGATAAAGATTTCAACCACCTTTCAGAAGAGCCTTCACAAGAACTAAAAGCCCCTGTTGGCATAAAAGCAGACATGTAATGGGCTTTCTGTCCCTGAAAGTAGTTTAGCACCACAGGAATGTGCAGTCCTTTTATCTCTCTTCTTTATTTAACTGGAGTCGTTAAAATAAACTGATTTCCCAGCCAATTAATTATCAAATATCTGTAACAGCTTTCAAGCCCTGCCATTATTCAGTCTCAGAGGCCCCCATAGGCAATGTTAAGCTACAGTCTCCTTACCTGAGTAACTGCTGCTCCTGCAAGTCTGCTCCCTTGTGCTGAGCTGCCAGCAGAAAAGCAGCACAGGCGCCCTCAAAATCCTGGAGGAAAGCTGCAAACACCACACCACTCCTGCTCGAGCAGCAGCTCCAGCTACGTGTAAGCCCTGCGCCAGGAAGCTTTAACCCGCTGCTTGACCAAGACTCAGTTCCCAGCCCCCAGCCCCACTGTGGGAGCAGATACACCCTGTCAAGACACCTGATGCTGCCAGAGGCATCAGCTGGTACCTGATGGCAGATGCTGCCAGCTGGGGTGAACTGCAGGTGTCAAGTACCATGAGCTCAGCCCGGCGCAGGGCATAGGCTGCAGTTCAAAGCATGTGCCTAGAACCAGCTGCTCGCCCAGATGTGGGCAGGGACAGCTCCTGCCATTGCCATGTTACCTACTGAAAATCCAGCCTTTACCTCTTTGCTAACTGGAAGGTTGTACTTGCCACAGGTACATTAGCAATACCCCTGCCATCTATTTTATAAGCAATAAACTGCACTCATATGTGGTTTCAATTAGGAGATTTCAAATGAGATTGAAGATAATGCATCCCATAATTACTTACCCCTCTCTTTTCTAGAAACTCAAGCAGAATCATTTCCAGGCCAAAATACGGTCTCTCTTGATTGATGACGCTAATAAAATGGCTTTATTGTGATATAAATAGCCTTAAAAACGTCCTGGAGAGTCAATATCAGTGCTTGATGGCCTTACGCAAGCAAGGTCCTTATCTTGCGGTGTACTAAAGCCTAATGAGTTATGCTTCTGAGAACTCTGCCATTGGGTTTGGGCACCGCTTTGGGGAACTGCAGAAGGGTAGCTCCCAAATTAGACATGCAAAGCGGGAACTGTGTAAACACCTTTCCTCTTCCTTGAGTTCCCTATTAATAATCCCTTCGTTTCCTAGCTTGGCCGGTGCCAGTTCAAACACAAGCGCCGGCTGAGCCCAGCAGGAGCCACGGAACACTGCGCTGCAGCATCTCTTTGCTGGAAGGTTACCAGCCACTGCTTTGATAATTGGAAAACCTGAAATTTCTTCCCCATCGTGCACGTTCCGAGCTGCTCACAGCCCCTACAGAGGTGCACGGCCATTTCCCGGACAAAGGGCTTAATTTGGCTTGCTCACGTGGCCCCCATCGTGGCAGCTGATGTGTTTTCATTACCCCCTTGTCAGGAAAGGTCACACGTCTGTCCTCGCCATGCAGCTGGGAACCAAGTGCTCGGCATCTCGGCCCCCACTAGAAGCTTGGGGGTAGCAGAAAATGGAAGTAATTTTTGAAATGAGTGCCCTCCGTGCAGTAGCCTACTCCAGGAGGCCAAATCCAGTCCCTGCCTTGCAGGAACAGGGAGAGGACCTTCGGGTATTCACGAGAGAAATGCCCAGAGCATTCCTCCCTTTTCTGAACCGCAGCAAACCTCAGCCCTCATAAAGACAAAGTACTGGGTTTAAGGCCTGATTTGAAAGGGGGATATCCTGAAAACACGCAGGCAGCTCTGGTGGGACTGTAATCTTCTGCATGCAGAAATACGAGATGCTGTTGATGGTGCTTTCCAGTAGTTCTACCTTGGCTCATACCTGTAGGCAGGCTGGGTGCTAAAAAGCTTTGCTGGGAGTGACAGAAGCATATACACCTGTCAGAAAACACTGATATCATAGCGGCCGTGACAGTGATGTGATCAGGACCTGACAGACAGGCAAAAAGGAGGGGGAAGGATGCACAAGAAAGGGCGGCGGAGAAACTTTAAGGGACAGTCTGCATGTGAGGGGATGCAAACGAGTGATGCTCGGGGTGCTTGACTGTGCATGGCAGAGGAGATGAGGACTCCGGGGCCATGTTTTCCCTTCCCCCTGGGTAGTGCTTCATGTCTCTGAAGGGTGAAGAAACTGTACAATTCAACACCCCTGTTTGGCTCCTCTCTCTTCCCATCACCACTCTAGTTATATCCAGTCCCATATATTTGAGAGCAATTTCCCTCTTGGTAATAAACCCTTTGCAAGCATGTAGGTGGCCGTGCATGTGTGTGTATGTTGTCTGCAAGGGTACCCAGGAGCCGGAGTCTGCTGAGATGAGAAGGTGGTTCTGTGTACATGACAGAGCAGGAGTGAGGATGAGACTATCAAACATGTGTGCGAGGATACCAGAGAGACCGCTTCGCAGCGAATGAGACGGTGAGAGTGAAAATGAGAAGGTACTCGTATGAGACGGGAGGTGTGTATGTGTATGTGTGTCAGAGAGGAAGAAAGAGAAAGGTCTTATTCACAGCCTTCCTGTATGTGTTTGATGAGTATCACAAGTTTTAACCAAGAAAAAAATATGTATGTATTCAAATCAAACACAAAACACCCCTTTTGCCTGAAGCGCTCCTGCCTTGCTTGTTTGTTCTGTTGCAAGCTGCTTGTTAAGAGGAACACAGGAAACAAGAAGAGGGGAAAAAAACCCAGATTGACGTATTTAAACACAGCCAGCTACCAAGGCAGCAACAAACAGCGAGAAGGGGAAAGAGCAGGTGGGATAGTTGGAGAGCTGCTGTGACGATGCTAAAATGAGAGATACCTGTGAGAGCATCTGAAGACCATCCCTCAAGTGGATTATGACCTCTTTTACTGTGCACATAATGAGTTGATTCTGGAGCTACCTACCAGGAAACACACTCAACAGCCTATTCCTTATAGCCATTTTTGCAGCTAAGAGTCAAAAGACCATGCAAGGAACACCGGCGTCCTGGCTCAATCTTCTGCAAAGCTCTCTACACTGAGTCTAGACAGCCACCGCCGTCAAACTGTGAATGGAGGGACAAAAGGACTTGAGCTGGATTTATCAACAGGAAGGAAAAAACAAGTAGCAACAGCTTGAGTCCCAAACCTCCTGGGACTGAAGGCCTTTTTAGGTCATACAAATATGGGTATGGAGACAGGGATGGCTTTGAAAGTGTTCTCCCCCGTACTGTTATGCTTTGTTCTCGCTGGTAAATTTAAACACCTTTACATGTTTATGACTCTTCAATGCTATTGTAATCCATGGGCCTACGCTGCCCACAGGGAAAATCCACCAATACCCATGTCCAGTCAGACTTGCTAAGTAGCTTACGATGCCACAGGCAATGCATGGGAAGAGCAGGAGTGCGCCAAGAACTGACTGCAGGAGTGGCAAAGCCACCAGACAAGGAGACATCATCTTCAAGAGACCCAGGAAAAGGGTCAGAAGTGCAGGGGAGGCTGGCTGTACCCCGATGCAGCTCACCCAAGCTTCACTCAGGGCACTGCAGGTCACGGGAAGACTCTTCCAGGATAAAGGCAGCTGTGGGCATTCCACACCTCCCCCTCCCTCCCCCTTTTAAAATCAGAGTGAATGGCTCTGATCTACAGCCAGAAAGCAGAGCTCTCAGGACACCAAGAGAGGGGAACCAATACCCTGATGTTGAGACTACAGCAAGACAGCGGGAAGAGTGCCATACAGAGGGCTTGAGCTTGGGGTGGCTCTTTCACCATCACCCCTCCAGCATCTGACCAAACCAAAGCCACCCTCCTTTGGCTACTGAAAGCAAAGCAACCGTGGCCAGCGGTGGGTGGCTCCCGCTTTGGGCTTGCACTGTGTTGTGCACAGCGGGTCCCTCCTGGCTAGGGTCCCAGGGGCGTACTGCATCCTCAGCAGTAATAGTTATTATTGTTCAAAAAATTATCCAGAAACTTGACAAATCCTTCTGCAGTGTTTGACACTCTGACCTCTGGAGGCAGCATGGATTTCACAGACTGACTACCTGCTGTGTGAAAAAGTGTCTCCTTTCATGTGATCTAAATTAAGCCACCATTAGCATCTCCAAGTGACCTCTTGTTCTAGTATTACAGGAGGACAGAAAAAGGAGGGACTGATCAGTTTTCACTGCACCCTTCATTAGTGTAAATAACTCAATTATAAGCCTTTAGCGTGTCCCTTCGGGGATGCTGCAGATGGCCGGTGCTTGCCATCTCCTGCTGGAGCCAGCCAGGAGGGAGCGGAGGCAGCGCGGGCTCAGGGACGGCAGAGGGCACGGCGGCAAGACACGGGATGGGAGAGCTATGGAGAGAAATGGCGCTTGCACATTTTTGCAAGCTTGCTCCAGTGAAAAGCAAAACCCTGTTCAGTCCAACTGACTGCCTCCTTGTAGGTAAATCTCACAAGATTACTAACCGTGCTTCACGGCCCTCTGATAATTCTACATGCCGTCTTAAATGAGGGTGTAGCCAATGTTCAAGATAATGTCATTTTTTATAACATATTCCCTATTGTTTTCCTGTCCCTTAAAAGCAACCAAGCATCCTCTACGCTTGTGGAATTGACGCAACCCACTGAAGAAGCTTTTATCGAGTTACTCACCATGACTCCCAACCTCTTCCCTCCAAGGAGCCTGGGAGCTCGGTGCTCATCACCATACAGCTGAAGTGGAGACCGTTCTTGCAGTCTGCATTACCATACGCTCATCCACGTTATAGCTCATCTGTCATCCTGCTGCCCTGTCCCCACAGTGCCTTTAAATCCTGCTGACTCACGGAGGCGGCAGCCCCTGCCTGCCTTTGGTGGGCAGGAAGGGGGAAAGCTCCCATGAAGGTGAAGGATGCTGGGGCAGGGGGAGGACCCAGCTCCAGGGAGAAGACCCCGGAGCAGCCAGGCCAAGCCCTGGGAGCAGGTCCTGCTGCCTCTCCACAGCCTGTGCAGCCAGCCCGCAGAGGATGCGATGGGGTGAGCCCATCTCGACATCTCCTATGGCTTTTGCCAACCCTGCTGCATCTCTCATCAGTCAAACCAGCAGTCGTCACTGAAGTACCAGCATGCCAGCCACATAACACAGGGCAGACTGAACACCTCCACAGTGTGCGTACTGACTCCCACTATTAACTTCCCTCCATGCGAAGGAGCAACTATTCTTGCTTCCTAACGCTTGACTGGGTTTTAATCCATGACAAGGCCTTGTCCCTTCTCCCATGGCTATTTATTTCCCTTCATAATTTTGTGTGAAAGGCCTTATCAAAGGCTTTATGAAAATCAAAGTACATTATGTCTGCTGGGGATCACCTTTATCTTATTTTATTAAACTTTAAAAAAAAAACCCCAAAAAACCACTTGCAGCTCAAAAAGGCACAATTTTCTTTTCCAGAAGCCATACTGGATTGACCCTGTCATGTTATACTTACCCGAACGTTGTACTAGTCTGTCTTTAATTAGCTTCACAATCAGTTTGGCTGGAACTGAAAGAGCGCTCATAGATCTGTAATTCCCAGGATGTCTTTCGATTATTAAAAAAATAATAATAGTACTTAGCATGCCTGGAGCACTCCCTCTCTGAAGATCTCAAAGCACTCTGCACCAGGGTGAAGGCAGAGCAGGCTGGAGACAGCCCTTCACCACCTTCACCTCGCAAGCAGGGAAGGAGAAGGGAGAGCAACTTGCCCGTAAGTCCACACACCACAGCTGGATACGGAGCTGCCGCCCTGTTCTTGACCCGCTCAACCGTCATCCCACTTCTAAAATCTCTCACCGGTCCTCAGGAGTGAGGAAGGGGTGGCGTTTGCCCACCTGCATCATCTCGCCTGAGCGTGAAGAGATTTCAGCATTTTCCTCCCTGAATCCGGCCCTGCTATTAGCAGCTCTGCACTCGTTAGAGAGATGCTGTTTATAAGGATCCGTCAGACACTGCTGTCAGTATATTTCATGCATTATTTACTTCAGAGCCCTGAGACTAATGCTACCCCAGTCCCAGTGATTTACTGCATTTGAGTTTCTCAAGCTGATCCATAACTTTGGGTAATAATAACAATAACAAAATACTTTGTATGCATATATCATACCCGTCAGCAAAAACCCGCACAGAGACGAGCATACGATGCCGGAAGAGCTGCTACTCCGAGATGCCGGAGCATCAGCCATTTGCAGGTACAGCTGCCTCCTCACACAGATGCATCCCCCATGGCCCGATTTTAGAATACTTTGCCTTAAGACCAGTGCATGTAGGCGCTTTGAAGTGAGAGTCCGTACCCAGGGGGCTTCCCCCTCGGCAGTGAAAGCTCAGTGAGCCCCACAGTACATCCCCTGGCAAGGACAGCCCTGCTCAGGCAGAGGAGCCTCCTGAGCCTGCCCCAGCCAGCAGAAGGGGTCCCTCTGCCTTGGTGAGTTAAAAATCCCAGAGGGGTGCTCAGCGCCTGGGATGGGGACTCTGTAAGCAACTCGGCACGAGCCAGAGATGCAGCTCAATGGCTTTGTCTCAGCTCCTTAATTGTGTCCCCGACTTGTGGCTCCCCTCATCCTACCCCTGGCACTGCATGGCCACAGGCCCCTCGCCATTCCTCTTGCTCCCCCCAGCTTTCTCCTCGTTTACACCTTGCCTACTGCTTCATCTGACCCCTGGTAGTTCAGCCCGTCATTAAAAGGTGCTTGATGAGCCCTAATAAAAGCCAATACTGTTGCGCAGCTAGGGATCCTCCCCATCCCCCTTCCACACCATGCTCCTACATCCTCCTCACCCACCGAGGCAGGGAGAAGATCTCCAGGCTGAGTCCAGTGCTTTTAAGGATTGTTTTAATGGTTTGTTTGCTTTGATTTATTTTGTTCTTCAGCCTAGCATTTGCCGTCATCTTTCTCCTCAAGAGTTTTCCTGCTGCCCTGTCTGAAGCTCACCTAATCTGTGCCTACCTTGGGGTGGGGAGGGGGGGGGTGGGGGTGGCACCCCTAACGAGAAGGAAACTACCCCACTGCCCTCACCCAGGTGATGCTGCTGAGTCCTCATGCTGCTGAGTCCTCAGCACCACACCTCTGCGCCTTGCTGCTACCCTGCGGCACCCCACCTGCTCCCCAACGTCCCCCCGACACAGCAGAAGCCTCGAGAAAGGGAGTGCTGCATCCTGGCAAGCTCTTAATATGCCACAGGCTGTATAACAATAATGTGAATAAAACCCATTGAGAGATGTCCACTCATCCAGGGAAGGCTCCTGCGTGGGGGCCAACTCTTACCACTGCACTGACACAAAATCACTGTGATCAATGAGAACATCAACTAAGTGCTGCAAAGGACGCTCTTCTCCCTTGCCTTTCACATTTGAACCCTGCAAAACCAGCTTGTTTCTAGGAGCAGAGCTAACCCTTCCTGGTGGCTCGACAGCTTCGGCCAGATCTGAGCTGGGGCCATGTGCCTTGACGCTGCCGGGGTAGGAGAGATGGAGGGTGCCTTTGAGAGGCACCGGCACTGAAGCAGGGGGATGCTTTGCCTGATGCCACCCAGGGTGCGGGCACCACACTCATTCGATGGTAGGGGCTCTAAGAGCCCACGGAGGCCCTGGTGAGCCAGAGCAGAATGCATGCACGCCCTGTGCCTCGCCAATGCACCGGCTTGCAGCAGCCCAGCCCCAGCTCTTCTCTACCACAAGGGACACCCCCAGGAGTCCCGCCCGCAGAGTAAGTACTGCTGAACAGAGCTCTAAATCAGGAATTACATCTTCCCGCATAGGCACCAAAACAAGCTGCTCAAAAAAGCTGTCATTTACGGTGTCGATAAATCGCCTCTCCAAATCACGCCCAGATGTGCACTTCAGGACCCAGTCACCTTGCCTTTTTATTCTCGCCTGCAAAGTGCTCTGCTTTCCTATAGCACTCCCTGCCTAATAAATCACGCCAAAATACGTTAAAAGCACCCATTATTGTTATTAATTGCTATTATTCCATTAGCAGATTTTACTACTTCCTTAATCTCTCTAACAGCTGAAACCCTGTGCTCACTGAAGAGGGGGCCAGGTTGAGATGGGGGGCTCCTCGGGACAGCACCCTGCCTTCAGGGCAGCTCTCTGCTGTGCACCATGCCATGCACTAACACACATAGCCCCTCCGCAGAGCAGGGTTAACGGTGGCTGACAAACCTCCAGCCCGGACATTTCCCTGACACAAGTATTTGGGGCTGGTGCTCTCTGGGTCCAAAAAGCCAAGGGAGGGGAGAGGAAGCAAGTTCCCCAGCTTATCTGCAGGCTAGATAATATCATAGCACAGTTTGCTGGGCAGCCCAGGGCATGTTTATCATGTTGTCCTAATACTCAGCAAACACACTTCTACTCTCAGCACAGAAACTGCCTGAAATGTCAACTCAAGCAGACCAAAACATCCCTCGTTCTCAATTTTTTCCCTACCCTTTCTCTGCCATGTCTATTTAACTTATATCCTCTTCAAGGCAAAGGAGTCTCATGTCATTTTCGTATCTCAGAGGCTGCTGTCCTGGTTTCACCTGGGATAGATTAATTTTCTTCTTAGTAGCTGGTACAGTGCTGTGGTTTGGATTTAGTAGAAGAATAATGTTGATAACACACTGATGCTTTATCAGTTGCCAAGTAGCACTTACCTAAGTCAAGGACTCTCAGGTTCCCTGCTCTGCCAGTGGGGAGATGCACAAGAAGCCGGGAGGGAGCAGAGCCAGGACAGCTGACCCAAACTAGCCAGAGGGATATTCCATACCACGGGGCATCGTGCTCAGGATATAAACTGGGGGAGCTGGCTGGGGTCCACAGCCCCCTGCTCGGGGACTGGCTGGGCATCGGTCAGCAGGGGCTGAGCAATTGCATTGTGCATTGCTTGGTTGGGGTTTTTTTCTTGGGTTTAAATCCTCCCTCTTTCTCTCTGCTTTTCATTACGATTGTTGTTGTTACTGTTATTTTATTTTATTTCAATTATTGAATTGTTCTTATCTTAATCCATGAGTTTTACCTTTTTCCCAATTTTCCTCCCCATCCCACCAGTGGGAGGTAGGAGGGAAATGAGCGAGTGGCTGCGTGGCCCTTAGTTAAGTACCAGCTGGGGTTAAACCATGACACTGGAGAGGGTCTCTGGCTTTCCACAATGCAAATCACAGTAGCAGAAGCATTGTGAAGTTCTCTGCTTCTTCTGCACAGTTGACCAAAAAGAGGGGTGTACCTGATGATCAGTAACCTAGATGACGAGACAGGAGACACCCTCATCAACTTCAGGAATGAAACCAAAATCAGGGGAGTGGTGACTCACCAGAGGGCAGGGCTGCCATTCAAAGGCCCTCAAGGACCTGGAGAAATTGGATGACAGGAACCTTGTGAAGTTCAACAAGGATAAATGCAAAGTTTTCCACCTGTTGAGATGACCCCCATGCAACACTACAGGACGAGGACAACATGGCTGAGGAGTAAGTCTGAAGAAGACCAAAGACTCCTGGTGTGCAAAAGCTGAAAATCAGTCTGCCAGCATGACCTTGGAGCGAGGAAGGCTAAATGCGTAGCTGGCTGCAATGATGAGAGTGTAGCCAGCAGGCCAAAGTAAATTATTATTCCCCTCTACTCAGCAGTTCTGAGGCTGTATCTGGAGCAATTTTGGGCTCCCAGAATGTTTGGTTGGACATAAAAGAAAAATATTTTCATAATGTCGGTGGATCAGCATTGGAACGGGTGCCAAGACAGGTTGAAGAATCACTGTCCTGGGAGATTTCCAAAATTTGACTGAGCAAGGTCCTGAGCAACCTGATATAATGTCGAAGTTAGCCCTCCTTTGAGCAGGTTGTTGTGTGAGAGACCCCCAAAGCTCCTTTCCCACTGAAACTACTCTGTGATTTCAAGGAGGATGTTGTAGTTCTTTCTTCTGTCTGGGATAACTATGGCTTGAAAGCTGAAATCATCAAGCATTTGGTGGGAGATTTGCCCCACAACAGCACCCAAAAGCCTCTCGGCAGAGCCCTGGCATCTGCCAGCACTGAGCGTGCAGGGGCCAACACACAGCCCGAGCACAGCTGGCTCCTTCCACCCTGCTGCTTGCCTTCTGCGCCACGCGATGTCACCAAGGAAGCTGTTGGGAATGGGCTGGAAACTCCCCAGCACATGTTTATGCAACCAGAGGATTCCTGTGCACCTCTGAAGGTACATGTTGTTCTCAAAATGTGGAGGGATCCCCCTCTAACACGCAGGGAATTTTCCTGGGAAGGAACTGGGATGGGCATATAGAAACTGTGGCAGGTGTACCCACGCTCAAGCCCAGAGAGGCAGCTCTTTCACTTAACATGGAGAAGCTGCCGCTTCTGGGTTAGATCACAGCAGCCATGTACCACATTTCAGTTCAGTGAGACCCTAAAGCCACCAGAATGGGATTGACAAGTAGGTCAGGCTGCAATTAGCCACTCTGAATTTAGACCTGACTCCTGGGACAACAATCCGGGATTTAAAACAAACTCAGAGAGATGTTTAATAGCTGAGAGAGGCAAGAATGTTGATTTTACATCTCCTTCAAAACACAGCTGTCCGTTATTTCTTCCTTCAAGTCATCACTCTCCTTTTATTCCCCTTCTCTTCCATTCACAAACCTGAACTCCTCCTCCCTCCTCAATTTCCTCTGTACCGTCCCCTCTTCCAGCTGATTTCCGCAAGTCGCTTCCTTACTGCTTCATCCCTTGCCAACTTTTTGGCACTACCCTCACATCTCAGTAACGCCTGCAAACAACGATGAATCTGCTTGCAGAGAGACAGATTCACAGGACCACTTGACAGAAGCAGGGCCAGCACTTTCCCCTGGCTGCAGGAGGGACACGTGGCTGGACTCTCTAATGTGATGAATAACATATGAAGTGTGGAGTGTTGGCCATATGTTGTAGTAATCCCTTTATACACAATGCCCTCTGCAGAACAAACAGCCACGATGGGGGCACTGATAGAAGTGCAGGCTCACGGCGGGCTTGCACGTGGGCACCCACTCTTCAGTGAGAGATGGTAGAGAAGGAGGAAGGGTAAAATTGGCTCTTGGAAGTGATTTACAATCATCTCTAGTTACGTCAGACTGCAGGAGCGGGTGTTTATTAAAAAAAAAAACAACCACAAGTAACTTTCAGGGAACATCCACTGATAAGGGTAGATAGGGAAGATCCTCCAAAATCCCTGAACAACCACACAGCATGACATTTCAAGGGCTCCTGAAAGCTCCCAGGCCCATGCCCGCATTTTGGCACAAGTGCTGTGAGTGACAATTACCTCTGCTGCTACTGGCTTGTGAATGACTGGCAGGGACCCAAAATTCTCCCGAGTCACCTTCTCCAGCAATTCAACAAGCCAAGGACCGGAATGAGCACTTGATGTAGCTGGGATTTCTCTGATGACAGGAGACAAGGAGATTCTAGGCAGATTTCATGGGCTGGACCGGCTCCAGTTCTGCTTGGAAGTGAAGGGTATTAGGGTACATTGCCTGTGCGGCACAAAAGAGAAGAGTCAGCACTTCCATCCAGATGCTCAGACCCCTGGGCCAGGCAGAGGGAGGACAGCCGCTCCACTTCATACTTGGGCTTGTGCAGAGGAGGAGAAAGGTAGAAAAAACCCTTGCTGAAGAACAGGCAAGGAAGGAGGGGAAGCTGTGTCATATGAAAGAGAAAAGTAGAAACTGAGTGACTAACGGCACCCTAGCCTAGTTTTCTCATGTTAGTCTTCAGTTGCCCACGGTGGGCAGAAAGTCACTTTAACCTCTCGATACGGCATGTAAAACTACTGTTGAAAGACAAAGATCAAATAGTGTTGGAGGAGTGATGGAAATGAGATTGTTACAAAGCTGTACCAAGCTGAGGGTCAGAACTAGATGATGTTGTAACGGCCCCTCCAAC
Source organism: Falco naumanni (assembly GCF_017639655.2). Taxonomy (NCBI): domain Eukaryota; kingdom Metazoa; phylum Chordata; class Aves; order Falconiformes; family Falconidae; genus Falco; species Falco naumanni. Next base: position 5,536,363 of record NC_054058.1, on the reverse strand, counting down.
CCAAACTGTTCCATGACTTTAAGTTGGGAGTCTCCTGGTGAGAGGTGAGAGCCTCCATGTCAGATGATATACTGGGATAGGGACTGAGGACCCCAGAGTTGGAAAGCACCCACCACTGTGGCCTGAGTGCTTTGCCAAGGATTGAAAGAAGCTCACATCCTCTAAGGGAGAAGACACAGGAGTGCAAGACCTAATACAGTCCTTAGCCAGCTCTAGAAAGCGTATGGAGCCCACCTGAGTGGGTTTTAGTTGATCAGATAGTTTTTGATGGCCCTAGGAAATTCACTATATCAAGGAAGGAGGGTGAATGGATGTGGCAGGTTCCCACAAGATCAAGAAAACAGGAACTGAAAGGACTGTAGGGTGCCATCAAATGTACCCCTCAGCTCTACAACAGAACCAACTCTGCATAACCGATCCCAGGGATAAGCTTTTCCTAACCTGCTCTTAAACACCACCAGTAAAGGAAACTCCACGTCCACAGGAGTACCCCGCTCCCCTTCCACTACGTGATCCAATATGTGAAGAGCTGATGGGCTTCACGAGGTCTGAGGTAGGTGAGGCTGCTGCAGCAGTGGCTAATTTTAGTAAGATGATACCAAGTGCACAAGACTGGTATGAAAATGAACAGGAGAGAGTCTGCAAATAAAGATGTCTTCAAGTTTTAAAATCTTTTGTGCCTTCTGATTTTATGGGCTAGTAAGGTTTCTGTAGTGAGTGGGCAAATAGCAGATAAAGTTGTTGACAACAAAGCCTTCAACTCAAAATTTAGCTAATTCTGTAGTTGCAAAAAAAAAAAAAAAAAAAAGAAAAAGAAAAAATGTAAAATAAAAAGATGGCAGGTTAATTGTGATAACATCATTAAATTCGTACCCAGTCCTCAAAGCACATCATAGTTATTTAGAGACAAGTGATCTGGGGAATCAGAAATGCAAGCGATTACGGCATTTCACCTCTTGGGGTCTGTTTTGCAAAGAGACACAAATAAACTGAGTTTGGCAGTCAGAAATATTCTCTGACAAAATATTCTCCCACATCCCCAAGCTGATTAAAGGAACAAGCTGGAAGAGAGGGGTCAGTGGGTAGGCACACAGTTAAGCGATAGATAAGATGAGAGAAGACATCTTGAGCGTATGTAGTCAATATCCTGGAGCTAATAAAAGTTCCTTACTGCAGACAGCTCTCTCTGCACAGCTTTTCACATCAGATCTCAGCAGCCAATGCTTATCTGTGACCACTTGTTAGATTAGGTCCCACAGTGGGTAGTATGCCGAATCTTGCATCTCATTCTCCATGGGGACACAGACATACTCCCTGCAGCTCAGAGAAGGCTCAGGGAGGCAAGGGAAGACTTCTCCACCCAGTTCTTTCCACCTTTCTAGCGGGTGTCAGAGAGCAGTGACAAGCTTTCTGCGGTACAGAGAAGCTGAAACCCCTGCGCTGTCTGGACAACGCACAGGTTTTATCCCCCATCAGCATCCATATTCCTCTTGCCAGGGTGCACCTTAACCAGAGCTGTTCCCAGAAAAGAATGGGAAGGGGAAAATGTTTTATGTAGTTTCAGCCTTTGACCCTCTCATGCAGGCTGGGGATATAAGTGGCTCACCTACACGAATGTAACAACTGGCTCCTGACAATGGATTTCAACAGCGACTGCATCTAGGTCCAATTAACGGGTAATGAGAACTGGCTGCCAGCACAGGAGGGACTAAATTCTTCTCTAACATCATTAAACATGTAATAGATGATGTTTCACCAAGCATCAAGTTCACGTTTGGCCCCATGCCTGCTCCTGCCATTCAAACCATTCCCAGCAGCAGTGGAGGGGCAGAGCGTGGGGTCCACTGTTGACAACCACCACCATGAGTAGGACATTCCTCTTGTGCGACTGGACTATATGTCTCTTCCTGGCTTCCTACCACATGAGTGGTTTCAGCCTCGTTGAGATGGTATGAAAAGGGAAGAGGGCACAGAGCCAAATGCTGTGCTTTAGCAACTCGCCAGTTGCTAGCCCTCACTCTAGCTGAGCCCTACAAAGGCACTATGCGGCTTGGTGGAGCTTGCAGCCGTTAGCTCATCTCTTCGGCACAGCATACAGGGCTAGCACTGACACCAAGCTCAACGGCCTGTGTCTAGAATCCTTTCCTTCCATTGTCACCGGGAGCTGGATACCCACATGGGATCCCTAAAGAGGTCCTCATCATGCTAGGCCCTGCACGTATGGAAAGAACGATCCCTCCCACAAGCAAATAATGAGAGGGGCGGGGGGGAAAGCAGAAGGCTTGAGAGGAGCAAAATGCCATGTCCAACATGGCAAAGGAAATGTAGTCAGAGTTGGAGTGGTACTTGAAACATCTGAAGATGTCAATTCCAAAACCCCTAAAATGGGCAGGGAAAGTTGAGCGTGGACAACACGTGGGATAATGAAAGGTATGTTTTGGATATGGTCCCTGTCCACAGAATGCAACGGTGTGAAAGAGAGGTCTTTAAGATCTGTAACCAAGAAGACAGCCCTAAACAACGCAGCCATGGACCTACCAATTAAACTACACCCAACCTTTCCCTCTTGCCTTTCCATTGCTCTGCATGGCCCCAGGGGGACCAGCACTCCTTGCTAGCAAGCCACAAGGGATTGGCTGCAAGCATCCCTGGCAGAACACTGGGAGAACAATGCAATGTAGCCAATATGCTGGCTCCGCTGCTGTGTCCCCTCTTTGTTTTAAATCAATAGTTTATGACATCTGCAAGGGGAGACTGTAAATTTAATTTTGTCCCCTGCAGTGCGATTCATATCTTGTTTGCTGGTAACATAATGAATGTGTTTGCCCTCCAGACCCCCTGCCCAGTAGACCAATTTAAGGATAAAGGGAGAGAAAATAGCAAAGTACAATTAGGGAGGTCGATTAATGCTGGATTAACCAGTAGCTCAGCTAAAGATAGCTTTACAACATTTATACATAAGGGGCAAGGGAGAGAGGGAGACAACAAGCCTGCAGAAGGAATAGAGAATCAGAACATTTTTCTTAGCAACAAAAACCTTACAGATGACTTGAAGGTGCGCACTGCTTGCTAAACAACTGATAGAGCCTCGCACCATAAAGCCACGAGATTGCAGATGCCTTGCCCTGCTTGATGTTTATCAGGGGCGATCTACAATATGAACTTGAACTGCCCCAAAGGCTGGAGATACACAAGTTAAACCTTCTGAAACTCATAGGCTTAATTGCTCCTGCAAAAGCTACTTGAGACTGTCATCACAGTAGTTAGAGTGAGCATGAGCCTGGAATTGCTAAGGAAACCTTGCTAAATATGCAAATGGGAACCAAACAGTGAGAGTAGAAAAACGTGACAGCATGCTGAAGCTAACAGAGAGGGGAGACCGAGGAGCAATGGAGATGACCCAGCAGATGGGACCCCAGGGAGAGGGTTTCTTGCAGCAGGGTGCTGACTGCAACCCAGCTGGAGCAGTGGGTGAAGAAACCAGCTCTGACTCTGAGCTGCCTTGCTGTACACCAGAAAGCAAGACTTGATAAACAAACAGACCTTGTCAAAGAAACCTGACTTCACTGCCAGTTTCTTTTTCCAGCTGGCGTAACCAACAAAACTCCAAATTAGTTTGGCTAAGTAGATAAGGCAAAAAGAATAATCTTATTTTTGGCCAAAATCTAGTGCCAAACTTTGCAGATAGCTCTTAGCTTTACAAAGCTCTTAGCTTTACAACCAAACCAAACCAAAAAAAAAAACAAAATCCAAAGTGCCAGCCCACTGACCTGCAAATAGGAGATCCAAATGCCAAGGGATTTGCATCTGTAAAGGCACAGGCTAGAGCTTTCAGTTCGTGCCTCTCTCTGTGGTTACAAAGGAGTTGCTAATACAGGGTGTCTAGCAGGACTTTAGTGCTTCTGCTCTTTGAGTTAAAACCAAGGAGTGCAAAATTGTATGGAAATTAAAAAAAATAATAATCAGACTCGCAGGTCTCAGAGAAGGCTTAGGTGAGGGGCTGAGGACAGCCTTGCTGTTTCTGAACTGATCTGCCCCTCTCTACTTTAAAACAGCTTCTTTTCCTGCTTTAGCTACCTCTTTAAAACACTCTCCTACATTCAGCTTCAGAGGCAGCTCCCTATGGGTAGGCATTTTTAGATGGATACAGCATGATCTTTACCAGTTGCTGCAAATTGGCTCTGAGGGCACCTTTACATGTCAGTTCTGCCTATTTTCTCTACAAACAGAGAGACAGGGATGGAGAGGATGAGGGAAAAGGGCTTTACAAATAAAGCAAACAATAGGAGAGCTGAAAGCAAAGTCACAGCAGAGTCATGCATTCAGACCTCAAACTGGGGATCCTCATCCCAGCACCATAAACAATCTCCCTGACATCAATTACGGATGCTGATCAGACACGCATGCAGGGAGCTACATTCATACACAAATTTGCAGTTTGCACCGTTTGGGAGTGACCAGTTTGTGACACTCCCCCTAGATCACAGTTGACAGCTAACAAGCTGTGGGGAGGCAGCACATAATTGAGCATGCAAAAAACATGGGCATCACTTGGTTTTACTTGCATGTAAACCGGCCATGGGCAAAGAGCGCTGCCCCCCTCCCCCCCTTCAATTCATCCTGATACCTTCAAATTCACCAAACCTTAAAGACATCATATAAAACAGGGCAGAATGACAGAAAACCACATCCCTATCCAGACCCCATAACAACGTGATGTTCTAGTCACAGGTGTCTTAATCTGTGCTCTACTATGCTGTTTGAGGCAAGACTGACGGGAAGCATTAGGGTTAGGGTCAGAGAGAATAGAGATGGAAAAAACTTACAGGCACATAGGGTTTGTAACAGCAAAACATCTCTACAGAGAAACTGCTTGGTTTCAGCTCATTGGAAATGTTGTGAATCATAGTAGACAGCAGATGCAATCACTGTCTCCGAGAACAGAGCAACCATTCCTGTCCAAGATGATGCTCCAGTAAAGCTTGGAGGAACGATACAGTTGCAGCTTGTGCAGGGGTACTGCTGGGATCAGGGACAACAACAATGAAGTAAAGGCCCCAAATTCTGCCTTCAGTAACAATGTGGAGTCAGGGCACGCATCAGTACTGAAATAAGGACAGAGCGCTAACGGTTGTCTGTGTAAGGAAATTTAATAGTGTGATGCCACTGCTGCCCTTGCACCCCACGCTGGTGCTTCCAACCCCTTGTCCACACAAGGAACTACTCAACTCCACGTTTGGAGCCCTGGCACCTTGTTGTGAACGTTGCCCGAGCCAGCAGCTTCTGCTCTGTTCCTGAAGTTACGGGTTCAGTTTAACGACAATTGTGTGGAAAGGATTTAGAGGAAGCAAGACTTTTCTCTCCTGCATGTATTACTAGGTAGAAAAAGCAAGCTTCTTTTTTTTTTCTTCACTGCCCTCCATCTGTCTGTCCAGTTCTTGTCCCTCACGCACCCACCTTCCCCTGTCCTTACACTGCAATTACGTTTTGTAGAGTTTTGTCCTTCCAGGACAATCTGTTTCCTGCCCCTTTCAAGAATGAGCCTAACACACTGATTAAACACTTCTTGGTCCTCACAGTCCCATACTTTCCAGCACTGACAGTTTAATTTCCAGAGTCCAAGTTTCTCAGATTCAAAAAATGCCAGATTGTGCATTGTCATGGCTAAAATCAAATTGTTCCCATTTATTTCCCAGAGTTGGACAGCTGTCTGAAGAATATTTTTTTTTTTATTAAGACCCAAAAGATTATCTCTTAGTATCTGAGGTTGCAGTCTGTAACTACACTTGACAACAACAGATTCTCTGGAATTAGCCATTTAAAAAAAATAATAATAATTATTATTCATTTTAAGGTTGGTATTTGGGTGGCTTTTTTTTGCTGTTAGGAAGTATTCAAAATTACTTCCAAACGTATCCACCTGTGTACGATGGATACACAGACTGCAGAACGTGACCATCAGCCAATCAGCACATAATTACCAACATAATTACCAACGGTGGTTCAGGTTGAGAACCAAAAGCACCAAAGAGAAGACACAAAGAGAATATAAGCAAAAGACAAACATTAATGACATCATCATCATCCTTTTGGGAAGCTTTCTGAGATCTGGGCACAACTGCAATTGGCAAGGGCTTCTACTTTGGGGGATAACATTGTATCTGCTAGCATTAGGTGAACAGAACACTAGAAGAAAATTGTTAGCAGTTACAAAAATAAACGAGCTCACATTGAATAGCTGTGATTCATGCTCCCACAACACTTGTTACCTGTGAGGATTTGACAACATTCTGGGTGTCAGTGAAAATTTGTGAACTGCCAAGGTTTTATGCTTTGTAACATGAAGGCTGCTTCATACCAGACAGCAAGCTATTTGTTATTCATAGGACTGGCCAAAAAAAATTTAAAATAAATTAATTCCAGTGCATGCTAAATTTTGAATTTCTGGAATTTGTTCTCATGTTTTATTACAGTCTTCTAAACGTCCTCTTTTTTGCAAGAAAGAGCCACCCCTGAGCAGATACCAGCCTTATCATTAAGTTGATTGGTACAGGCAAGATACAGGCAGAAGTCTTTGCCTGATTTCCATACAAGGGTTTGGCCAGTTTTCTACACCTCAAACAAGACTCCCACCCATTAAGTCACTGGCTATTTTGGCCATGTCTCTCTCGCCTTTTGACCAGAAATTTAAATATTGAGGCTGAAAAGCTGAAGATCACTGCATACACAAACACATGTTGCTGTAAAATGTTTCCATTTTGACATACCAGTGTTTCAGAGGGAAAAAAACATCCCAACAACTTAATTTGAAAAAATATCTGATCAATATTTTAGTTACCCAGTTGAGAAAGACAGCAATTAGTATGATATTCAGTTAACCAATAAAAGAGTGCAAATACTGAGCAAGTAATGATTCACTGAAGCAAACATTTTGTAAAGAACAGCTGGAGGCCTAAAAATTACTCTTTTTAGTGAGCACTTATCAAGCCCTGAAACAGTGGAAGAAAATCTGAAGCTGCTTACAAACAAATTGCTTCTCACACAGTGACAATGCTCTGACAGCCCTCTGCTTTTCTCATATCCTTCTTCTTCTCACCATCATCACCTCTGAGTGAGAACCTCCCCTGGTATCAGGTGCTGCACGCTGTAACAACAGCAGAACCTGGCCCTGACAAATTAGATTGGTAACTAATATTTCAGGCTTCTTTAACACTGGGCTAGAGGGTCAGTGGTGGCTTGTAAGGACACAGTGACTGTCCTGAATCCATCCGTGCGTCACCCTGACTCTGGTGATCCAGCCTCACCAAGAAGCATCACTCCCACTGGAGCCGACACGACAAACGCCCAGTCTTTGAAGAGAAAGAGGCAAAGCGGCGTATGCTAAAATGGAGCTGCCAGTGAGCCTGCGGGCACGGGCCAAGGGATGTTATCATCCTGCTGAGAGAAGACTCTTACCCCAGGCCCTGCTTGCAAGTTCTCACTTTTGGAGCACGTACTGGAAGATCACACCTCATGCCATAATCCCCACCCCAAACAAGACATTACCGCATCCATCAAACATCAAGTAGAGGTCGTAGCACTTTGCACCTGACTTGTAGAAAGTAAAACTGGCAAACTACAGAACAGGGGATAATTAATTAATGCTCGTGGATCATGTTGGAAAGGTGAAATGCTTTCTCTGCACGAAGAGGCTACACCAGGGTGCTGAAGCAAAGAGACGGTGCTGACTGCCCTACTGCCTGCACGCACCTGGCTTAGGCATTTGCTTTCTTCCCAGCTGAAGGGACCGAGGTCACTTGTTATCTAAAGCTGAGTAGGAAGCCAGTGTCTGGTATAAATCCTTCCCTGGCTAAGCCTGTCTCAGATGCCTGGGCAGGTGGGCATCTGAGCGAGGCCCCAGCTCACACAGGAAGCTTTTAAGAGCATGAAAATTAATTCAGATGTCCCAGGTCTCAGGCTGGCAGTATAATCACCTCCCTTGAGAATGTCTACTCAAGGATGTTCGTTCTGTGCTGCAAGGCACAAAACAAGTTTTGGGACACATCACCTGCTTTCTAACTTCAAAAACTGCTCTGGAATCTCAGTGTTCTTCATACAGTCTGAGCTACGCAATTGCCCTGCTACTAAGAGGCTGAACCACCCCTATGGCACCATATATACAAGTACTGGTTCTCCAAAGGAAGAATTACAGAGAAGAATTACAGTGGTCTCAGCCACGGATGACTGAGACTCCAGTGTCCCTGTGAGACCTGCCTACCAACTCACAGGAAACACCCTGAGGGTATCAGCCAGTGTCTAAATGGAGAAGTGTCCGTCCTGCAGACCCAGAAGCCTGCTAGACCGGCAGTTTCACTGGGGAAGCCAGTAATCAGACAGGCTGTAGAGTCTGGACCCTCTTCTCATGTTAAAGCAGAGCAGTGCAGGCAAAGCAGCACAGGGAGGATGCTGGCTGGCTGTTGTCTTCATGGGTAATGAAATGAACCCTGTCTTTGGCATTGCTGGTCTATTTCTGGTCAGGATGAAACACATTTAAATGTGATACGGGGACTGCTGAGCAAGCCACTTGGAGTTACATGTGCCACTGCTGCCTTGGACTGATGCTTCATCTCCTGTCCAGCCCGAGGCTTCAGAAATGAATGATACGTGCTCAGGAGCCAACCTCCAACAGCAGGGGAAATGAGAAAGACCACAAACCTCAGCGCAGAAGCTGCAAGAAGACAAGTTTGTTGTGTTTCCACAGCTAGAAGAAGTCAAGAGAAGAACCTTACTCTTCTGTCTGCCTGTGGTTCCTCCTTGAGTTGGTGATTTATAGCACTCTGCCATCACATCTGTCTTACTCTTTATTCCTCTGTTGCTTTCCTGGTGTTGCACTGCTGCTTCTCTGGCCTTGGAGGTTATTAAGCTTCACCTGCTCTAGTCAGCAAACGAGTCAGCAGCACATCTCCACACTTGCACGGCTCATGACTGAACCCAGAGCTCTGATGGGGCGCTTTAGGGAACAGAAGAGCAGTGTGGGACGGGGGAGGGGGGCTGCACTTAGGCCCAGAAGGAGAAGAAAACACCATTGAGGGTGATAATCCTGGGGCAGCGAGCAAGTCAGATTCGTTCCACTTACTGTAGGTTCAGGGCAATTTTGGTGTCAAACACAAGAACAACTGCTGTTCCTCTCTTGGAGCCTTTCTCCTTGTTTAAGCCTGTGTCCCAGCCAGCTAGCTCATCATCCCACCGCCTGGACAAGCTGGGATGGGAGCTACCTGGGTTTAATTAAACTCTGAGGCTCTTGCCCAGCATCTCCAATACTAGAGTGGACCAGTACGTTCTCAGGTGTTAAAAAAGCTCTGCCCAAGCAGAAGCCCCCTCCTTTTCCCTGCAGCATGACCTCTGTGAATGGCTCACACCTCTGTGTGACAACCTGGGGGGGGGGGGGCTTCTCAGAAAGGTGACAGGGAGGACACCAGAACTACCTCTCTCTGCAGCTGCTGCCATGCAGAGCCTTGTAGGAACAGCTCACTTTAATAGCTGCAGGTTAGTATTCGCCATCTCCTCCTCTATTTGCTTGTGATCACTGCAAAGGCAAATGCAGAACAAAGTCCCCAGGGATGGCCATCTTGTGTGCACAGAAATAAACACTGGGGAAGGGGAGAAGACAGCGTGTGTGACTTCGGCAGAGCACTAGCAAGTAAATGCGGGTGGGGGAATGGCAGCAATATAAGCACGCTGAGTGGGTGCAGCTGGCTGTGCTCAGGGGTAGGGTTGGGGCAGGTCCAGAAGGTCACGAAATTCAGGTAGGGCTGTTCCCATCACCACCAGCAGGAGTGAAAGCAGGTGAGGGTAATGTGTGGAGCTTGGGGTCTCCATGGTGTGAGTTGCACAGAAGTGAGGAATGGCAAGTGTTTGTGGTGGTGTGACAGGGAAACTATGACCATCCGGAAGGATTTTTTTTCCTGATCTTTTCCCCATAAAATGCTGCAGTGAAGCAGAAGCTAACCTGTTCGCTCGTGGGCATAAGTTCTGAAAACATCCTTCCCCTTGAATATTTCCAGCACACAAAGAAAGTTGATTGTTTAGTTTATGGGGGGAGGAAGAGGAAAGAGGATGGGGAAGGGTGACAGAGCTCCAAAATGTGCAAATTCTGACAGCAACACAGAACATCAGGACTAAATTGTTATTCTCAAAACTAGCCAGCTGCAACAAGGTCTTTTACCATCACATACCAGCATACTCTTCATGCCAGTCCCTCTGCTGCCTTCTCCTTGTCTCTCCTCATCCAGGGTGCACGTTCTCTCACTTCTTTCTGCTTCTTCCTCCTCTCTCTTCATTGGCTGCCCAATCTCTTCACAGAACCAGCCACACCAGCACCTTGTCTACATCAGCCAACCCGACGCCCCTGAAGCCAGCCCACAGCTGTATATTATCAATGCTAATTAACCCAGCTTCATTCCTCTACAGTACCCAGAACGCTTTGCACTGCAACTTTGCTCTTAAATGCTATACTTCTGGAGGTCACTCTAACCTAATTAAGTCTCTGTACCTGGTTAAGGCAACAGCTGCACAGTACATGTGAGTTTGGAGGCAGCTGAAGCCAAGAGACGTGTCCCACATTTGTTTCTCCAGCCACGACTGAGCTCACCACGGGGATGCTCCATTTGGACAATTCCTGGGAAACCAGATTCATGTTTTGGTACAGCTGTGCAGCCAGGGTGGCCGGGAACACGACATTTGCCGTTAACTTCCAGCATGCCAAACAGACACGTAGGTCTTGTTTGTCCCATTGGCTGGAAAAGGCAACACACTTGGTGGAGAGCCACAGACTGCTGCACCGTGTTCATTCAATTCTGGCCCTTCAGGAGGTGACCTTGAATACCTGCCTTGTCTTCGAGTTCCTTTTCTAAGACACCATGGGCTTGGAGCCGCTTCCACATCAACACACTCACTGAGATAATTGGTCCTGACAAGAGGAATTTCATTGCCCTCAGAAGGGGAGGACCAAGAGCACACAAGACAGAGTTGACTAATGCATTGTGTGACATGCTTAGCATTTGTAGGACGTGCACAGAGCCTTTTGCATCGAGCACCACAGTTACGTCAGCGTCCCATATGTCTCATTTGCACCAGTTAGCTTGAAGCAGATCTTGACATCTCTTTTGCTTCAGCTGGTGCTGCCTCCTGCCCAGGACTTCTAATACTCTAATACAGGGGTTTATGTTAGGAGATAGCTCCAGAAACCCTCCCAGCAATATTGCATAGCAACTGTGGGGCAGTTGAGAAAACAATGATACGACCACAGCCATAAGAGGCTCTGCATTAGGATGTACCAAGATTGTCCTGTCAGAAACATACAGATGATGCACTGAACCATCCTGGAGAAAGGAAATGAAGGGAATGGACAATTTCACGTAATCAGCTTCCTTGCAGCAGTTTCCTTCTCCTTATTTATAGCCACTCTGTGATTCAGTCAGGCTGGAACTGAGAGTGCAAACACGTTTTCTTTGCTCCAGGCTCTCCTTGGACTTCGTTTGCACAGCAAAGCATCACCCTGTGCCAGAGATTTATGATACGCTCAGAGCCCAAACAAGACTGGATCTGAAGAGCCACACATACTCCAATTTCACAGTGGGAAACGTGCCCCTAGTGGGTTTCCAAAGAGCCCATGGCAGGTTCACTGATCCCAACTGCAGTTGTGCACGTGGAGCTGCAGCTCAGTCTGCTCTGAACAGGCGAAGACTCGGCAAACTTGAGTTTAACTTCAAACCTAGGAAGAGCTCACGGATGAATGTAACCTTTTGTCAGCAAAACTCCTGGGCCTGGAGACTTCTAAACTTGCACAGACACAGATCCATCCAGTGCCAAATTTTGTAAATCAGCTCTTCGTGCTCCATGCCTGTAACAGTGGGTTGAGCCAAGAATCCTAGGGACCATCCTGCCTCCTCCTGAAGGCTTGTGAAATTCTTGTCTTGGACTCAAAGCTTCACAGCTGAGGTTGCTCATGATCAGGATGATCCCAGTCCTCACTGTTACTACCTGGTAGCACCCTCTAAGCTTCAGCCCAGACCATGAAGCTGCTGTCCTGGGGCTTGTATGAACAACTCAGCTGAAAGACATTTCTTGCGCAGGACCAGCTTTGGTACTACCTTGCTCTAAGCTTACAGTCATTCACAGTGCCCTACACTGCAGACACAAGTCTCTCTTTCTTCAACTTCACCCCACACCTACCACAGCCCACAAGTGATAAAAATGAATTTATAAGACGAGGAGTCTGTCCATCTCTTTTTCTCAAAGCTGGAGAGAAAAGTAATGATCTTGTTCTGGAAGAAAATCAAAGGCTGCCAACAACAGCATGAAATGTCAGCTCTTTTAATTTCATTTATTTATTTATTTTACCCAGTTGCTTTAATCCTTGGAGTTTAAAGGCAAAGAATGAATGCAACGTGCTGGAAAATGAAGAACATGTGACAGTATCAAAGGAGGAAACCAAAGGAAAGGGGGGCTGTGTGTTGGGGGAACCTTGTTAGGAGACACATTAAGGCAATCTAGCTGATAGATGAAGCCTTTTATAAATGAGGAGTAAAGTCTTCATGTCACTATCCTTCCTTTTTTTTTTTTTTTTTTTTTTTTTTAAACTGTTGTCTCTCTTTCACCTCCCCTTGCTTTCCTATCATGCCTCTCCTGTTGTGGTCCCCTCCCACAGGTCCCACCTCACATTTGAACTGGAGGGCTGCTGTGGCCATGGCACTACAAAGTCTCCCTCTGCCCTGCTGCGGACAGTGGAGCCTGTGCTTCAGCAAGCCATGGTGGCACCTGCCACTGTGACCCTCCAACATAACTAAAATGCACCTTATTCCAGTCAGCTGGTTCATCTTGGTGTCCCAGAGCTACGCACAAGGCATGGAAACTCAACACAGGCAACAGGAGCCTGGCCTCCAGAGGATTTTGGCACCCAGGTAGGATAGATGCAGCACAGAAAAGTTGCTGTGCTGTCATGTAGAAGCTGCAGGAGAGAGGGAGGTAGAGGGAAAGCAACCCAGAACTGCCTTTCATCCTCGACAGAGGAGCAGAAAGACAAGGAAACCAAATCACCACGTTCTTCTCTTTCTGTCAGTTTTGACAGCCCCAGGAAACAACTCCAGTGGAGGAACTGCTGTTGGGTACTGCTTGTGATGGGATTCAGCGGGAGTGACTCAGTTCTCATTGTCTCACACACACACAGCTTATTAGCTGTGATCTTTCTACCTAGTGCGTGTAAATGTCAGGCCTGCCTCCTTTGAAGCCTCTAGGGCTTGGTCCAACAGGAAAGTTTTACATAGACCTGATTTCCACCAGCAGCCTTCATGCCTCACTGCAGCTGCAGAGGTCACACAGCCTAACTCACCAGCGTGCTCTGGTGCTGGTGATGTCCAAACGAGGAGTTCAGACCATAGCAGAGACCAAGCTGTGATGTCTCACCGCTCGTTGGCAAGCAGAGTTGGGAGTTACCTTCCCTCCCCCTTCCAGAGATCAACCTTTCAAGATCACAAGGCAGAATCCAAATGTCCCCCTCCGCCAGCCAGGGGCTTAGCTGACCTCTGTCCCCAGTAATATTCCTGTGAGGTCTCAAGGCCACAGAGCCCTTGTACGGAGGGAGACAGGGAGCACACGACGCGTGGCTGAGGTGGTCGTGTTGCAACGAGATCCATGGGCAACTCCAGCTCCTCCCTCTCCAGAGGAGCTCTTGTGATGGGGACTGGTGAAGACAATACGGTTAGCACACACAAGGCAGGTCCTTCTGTCAACGTCAGACCTCTGGGTGAACCACTTTTAACCACAGCTGTGTCTCTCCGATAGCGCAGGGAATTGCACCTCGCTAGCAGCACAGATGGGAACAACTGGGGCGCAATCAATGGACTGGCAGATTCTGTCTTGAGGCTACTGGGCTTTGGCCAGTCTCTCTGGTTTTCTAGTTCCTGGGTTGTGTTGCTCAGGGTCTGTATGCAAGGTCTCCCGGTCCTAAAGCAGACTAAGTAGACTTCAAAGAGACTGCTAATTTCACTACAGCAATAACAAAACTGGTCAGCCTCACAGGGGGAAAGCAAGACTTGTATTACCAATTCTTTGAAGGTGCAAGAGATTTGAGATCTTTGGATAAAAGGAGGCGTAAGAAAGGCCCAGAACATTTCTTATTCCAAGATGCAGTTTGCCCTTTTTTCCCCAGCCCTAAAGGAACAGGAGAAAAGAAAGAGAAGAGACCCAACTACAGATGCCACAGAGGAAGCACAAATCAGGATGGACTTAAGATGACAGGAGGGACGTGTGCTGTGTTGTGTCTGCCGTGTTGTCCCCCATCCGTTCCATCCCTGAGATTGGATTGGAAACGCAGAGTATACCAGAGGCACGCAAATGCGTGCCAACAGGACCTGGGTACCAGTCCTGGATCACAGGTCACTCCAAGGCACAGAGGGAGACACAGAATGGATACCATTTACGTGTGGGAACCTTTTCAATTCTGATTTAAAAAAACAGGAGGGGAGACAAAATTTTCAAAATTCAGTGACTGTCAAGCAGGAGTCTGGAACAATTAAATGTGATACTTAATTAAACATCTATACTCCTGTGGAATGCAAGATTTACCTTCCTTCTCCTTTTTAGTACAGGAAGCCCAGAGATAAAACCTTCAAGTTATGAGTAATTATACCCTGCTGAGAAAAATGATGGAGTGCTACGCTCCAGAGAACTTAACCAGGCCCCAGAAAATGTGGAGTTGACATGTAGGGGGGTTTCTTATTATTATTGTTGTTGTTATTATTATTATTACTACCACTATTACTATTTTCCCTGACACTAAAACTCTTCTCGGCTTGTTCCCAGAGGGAGATAAACAGTGTGTGCTTCCATTTTAATGGAAATAAATGGGGCCACTCTACTTTCCTGACGCATGGGTTCAAATGTTTTGTGCTAGAGGAACTGTGGAAAGCAGGCATACTTCAGCGGCTGCTGGCTGTAGGGGCGGCCCTGGATTTTGATCAGGAGAGAAACACGAACGTAGGGAGGGCTCAGCTCTGCTACTGACTTTGTATAAGAGCTTGGACCAGGTTACGGAGGCTCCTGTGCTCTGGCTGCTTCCTTGCAAAACAGGAGTAGCAGCACGACCCTCCCTATTCCAGTGACACGGTAAGAACAAGGGCCTAAAAGTTTTCAGGTGTAGTGATAAAATGGATCAGAGGGTGACGTAAATACTTCATACAAGGTGAGAAATGGGCTGGAGAGATTTCCTCTATCGCCTGATTAGATGAAGCTGTAGTCAGAGACTAGGTGCAAACATCAAAGGTGAGGAACCAAAATCTTAAGTTTCTCAGTATCATCAGTTACTGTGGCCAAGTGAAAAAAGCGTGTGAAAGTGATGCTTTCTGTATTTTACCGCCTTATGTGGATAAATGATTGTGCATGGAATAGGACACTGGTGTGGCCCACGTCACGAGAGACAAAAGTCAGGTTGTAAATATCAGGCTTCAATGGTTTCAAATGTGATTGGAAATTGCTTTATCCTTGGGGGGGAGGAAAAAAAAAAAAAGGCATTGATGACATCCACGTTAATGTGAATGAGGATCAAAGATCCATTTGCTTCCCAGGGGGCCATGGAGACAAAGCCTGACATAGCACAGAACAGAAAAGCTGTTGTACAGGTTAAACAAACCGCCTGTGTAGCCTTGTGTCTTGCCTCCCACATCGACCACAAGCTGATGCCAAGGGAAGCCTAGAAGGGGAACCACGCATGATACTTTCCTCGAGTGTTCCCCCAACTGCCAGCCACTTTCAAGCTCAATGAGCTTTAGATGCATTTAGCTGTAGCTAGACCACATCGCGGGTCCCAGGGATTCTGGTGGGCACGCTCCAGACAGAGCAGTGTTAACACAGTCCCCTCCTGCCTGCAGTGGGGGTCAAGTGCTCAACAGTTTCGGGCAATTGTGACAAACCACAATTTCCTAAAGTTGTTAGTCAAGGTTTGTTCTCAACTTGCTTTGTGCTGATGTGTGATATGAAGGTAGCACGAAGTGCCCTTCTCATCTTACAGCGCTTCTCTCGTGTTTTCAGTACCATCTCCGGTACTGAAGATGTCTCCTGTAGCTTAACTGACTTCCCTGCCACTCCAACCCTTTCCAATACACAGGACTTTGTAAAACATCTTGTGCAGGAAATACCTCTGCACGTGCACGTTATCCTTACTGCAGATCTCCGGCCCCTGTGAGTTCTCTGAAAGCACTACCGACAACACGCTAAAAAGGCAGAGGATGAACTTTGCAGGCTTTGCCGCCCTGATCCCCTCAGCTCCCTGATTTCCTGTCACTTCACAAGCTGTGGCAGCCCCAAGCTGCAGGTTCAGCTGTGGGACTTGGGGCATGGGGTGAAGGAGAAGAAATCTATCCTTCTGGGCTGCAGCACAACATCCTAATCATCCTCTGCTGTTTGGAAGTCAGAGGGTTCATTGGGCTTCTCCTCTGACCTTGACCGGGCAACAGTGATACTTGGGAGCATTCCTTGATACTGCTGTCTCCCAAAGCTGTTTGCTGGACTAAGTTCTGGTGTAAGCCAGGAGCGCGTACTACGCCCAAATTCACCTTTGTGAGTGCCTAGGCACCGTGGAAGTTACAGAAGGACTGGACTGAGTTTCCCTGTACTCTGAGACAGAAAAAGTCCCACCTTTCACTAGGTTCCCCTGTCACATCACATCCACTGACTTGTCTTCAGTTGTGAAAAGAGAACTCTCTCCCTCCTCTTGGAGACCTGCTCCGCCACCAGGGCTTAGGCCAATCTCATCACCAGGGCACTTCAGCATATCTTCTTTCTGTAATGACACTTCATGTCTTCCAATTACACAGCCTGGCACCTCCTGTAAGAAACTCCTGTCCTTCATGGTGTTTACCCTTTGAATGCTTAAAGTCCATGGTGGGAAGCCCAGCACTCAGAGAAGGTCTGCCAGGCATAGAGAAAATGGAAAATGCTTTGCAGGAGAGTACAAAAATGCAACTTCTGTGAGATAAATATATTAATAAGGGAGGGGGAATACCTAGCAAACCAGCAGAAAGAACAAGAACAAAAAAGCCTTCAGGGACTGCCACTGGAGTCACTTCTTCCCTGCACGCTTGTCTAATCTCTGCTGATGCTAGTTCAAAATACACAGAAGGCACAATTCTCAATGGTGCTGAGCAGACCCCGAGAGCATCCTTTGCTCCCAAGGAACACGAAAGGTACTCAGCTCTTAATAGAAATTGCTTATAATGACTGAGCCTCTGAAGTACACAAGCTGCCCTGGTGGGAGGCAAAGCCATTTTCTTGCTGAGTTTGAAAGTAAAAGCTCTGCCTGTTTGGCAGCTGCCATTCAAGTCACGATCAGATCTGGCCTTTCACAAAAATGCAAGCTCATTAAAACATCCCGCAAAGCGTCCAGAGCTTCTCCGAGGAGGGAGGGAGGGAGGGGAATGTGGTGCAGCCCTCAGCTTAGCAGGATGAAAAGAGCAGTCGCAGTCAAAACCGGGGCTTAGTAAGCTGGTTAAACGGCAAATCAATGTGGAATAGCCACTAAGTGTGGCCGCAGGGAGCCGTTAAAGGCAAGCAAAGGGAAGGGATGAAGGGGACCAAGGCTAGACAGCGGCCGTGAAATATTTCCTCTAGCTGTCCTAAATGAAAGCAGAAATGGGCATTTACCTTTAGTTGTTCTGGAGGGGTTTTTTTCTTCCATTTTGTTTGTTTTTCCTGCTTCCACAAACACAGCTTGGCTGCTGAACCCCACAGCAGATAAATGATGTAGAGCTGGCGGGAACTTTTGGCCTTATTTAAACAAAGGCTAGATAGAGTTATCTGGATCGATTGAGCCGATGCTTCCTTGAGCACTAATTCAGGCCAAACAACTGCCACTGAGAATAAGCTCAGCTGACCTCGCTGGGAAGTGACCAGGCGAGATGGAGACGTAAAGAGCAGCTTTGGACAGGGGTGCTGGCAGGGACAGCTTTGCTTCCACATGAATGCGACTTTACATAAGCAAAGAGCGGTCTCAGACCGGCAGAATTCTCTCGTTACAGCCCTGCCTAGCAACTTCGCTTAAGATCAGCCCTGCCAACTTGGAACAAGGGCCTGCCTAATCATTTTTTTCTGAAAACGGGTGGTGAAGCATGCTTAAGGTAAGGGGGTTATCCATCCCCACAACACCCTCTCCCCTGCCAGCAATCTGCTCGGAGCGAGCCTGCCTTCATTTTAGCTCGTACAACCTGGGAAAGGGTTTAAGCTGAACCAAATCCTCCCATGCACTGCCATCCATCGCTGTATGAGACCGCCCTGCTACACAGCCAGCTCGCCCAGTTACCTCCCTCCGGTACTGCCTGCCCGCGTGCCCGTGTGCGCTGGGGAAAACACCCCACTAAGCCACACGCTTTTTTAACTCCCTTTCAGTCATTAGTGCCACTCGGGACTTGGCTTGCCACTTCTGCTGACTGTTTAGAGTGCTGGACCCTGTGTCACCACCTCTGATTCATCGTTTTACACCAGTGTGACTTTCTGGGTGTAACGGAGCAGCGGTGAATCAGGCCCTCTGCATCTCAGCTGGGAACAGCTCAGTGACCCCCCATCCTCCACTCCTTTCCCTCCCAGGGCCTGTAGCAAATGCAGAAAATGCTGAGCTTGTGTCAAAAGCTCAGAAAGATCAAAGCAGGGGTGAACCAACCACATCCCCAGGAAAGAAAGCAAAACTTGTGAAAAAACACAGGGTAAAGCTTATTTCAAATGATGCCATTTTGCAGAATCCTACATCTGTACCCCAGGGTCCGATCCTGAGCATAATTACTGGTTCAAACCCAAATTTTACATCTTACCAACAGCTTTGAAGGCACTATGACACCTGCTAAACAGAAGGAAAGTACAGAAGTACCACCAGCATGAATCTCTAGAGGTCAGCCCAGCTCCCCAGTGCCTTGGGTGCCAAGACAATCGAGATCCACAGCCTCAGTTCAGCCCGTCTTTGACTTTGATCGTGCAAAAATCACTGCCAAGGCAAAACAGTTTCACAGCATAACCCTCTTTCACAGACCCACTGCCAGTCTAAATGAAGCAAGATTGGAAAGCCCTTTTTTAGAACAAGAGGACTTTCAACTGTGGAGACGGTGGGAAAAACTTACACAAGATGCTGGCAAAGCCACAAAGTCAAAAAACTCTCGACAGAGAGCAGCTCCAAACTTTTGTCTCCCTGGGCACCGACAGCAGCATTGCCACTCCTCATCCCCACGCACCAGCGCTGCAAAGCTGTGGAAGTGCAGTTGCTGGGTCAGTGGCAAAAGCCCTTGCTCCCGGGCACAGCATGGTGCTGAGCTACATCTTGCAGCATCTATTTAAGATACAAATTCATCCCAGGGCTGTGGCAGCCCCTTCCTCTGAGTCCCTTGAGCTGAGGGGGGCAAGCAAGCAGCCCCTCTGCCCCACGACCTCAACGGTGTTACGGGACAAGTAAGAAGGAGGGACATGTGGGGAAGGAAGGGTGGCTTGGTCCCAACGCTGAGAAGAGCGTGTGCAGCTGTCCGTCTCCTTCTTGCTTTTGTTTTTAGGTAAATATGCAACCTAAAGCTTGTCTGAAAAGTAGTCTGTGTTCCTTCTGCCTTGTCAAACTCTTCAAGGGAAACATTATCGCCTTAATTGCTTAATTCCAATTTGCATAATACGGCGCTCTGACAACTGCAAAAACAGGGATGCAAAAGGAAGATTAAGAGCGACATATGCATGCTGCCAGCAAAGCTGAAGACCAGTGCTGGGATGAGCAGCCCTGCAGGCTCACCCACTCCCACTCCCACTCCCACCTCCCCACTCCCACTCCCTCCTGGGGAGCCTTTCCCACCCCTGCGGCCCCCAGGCACCTGCACACACAGGGGTTTCGCTGCCCTCTGGTGGGGTTTCCAACCGTACTTCTCCACCCAGGAGATTTTTTATCCAGGGACTGTCTGGTGCAGAACCTTTCAGAGGATCCTGGTTGGACAAGCTGTCGTCCAAAAGCCAAGAAAACAACATGCTGCATGCCCTGGGCACGGAGACTTGCCCTTTGCCTTGCACTGCAATCATCGAGGGCAGAACAGGGCAAAAATCTAAGCTGGACAAAACAATTCCTCTTTGGTCTCATATTCTACAGACCTGTCCTGATATTTTAAAGGTTTGATTCATTTTTTACTTCACATGTCAGTGCCTTTCTGAATCCATGTGTGAATATCAGATGCCGGACTTCCTAGCTACTCTTGGAAAGTCTGTTCTCCCACTGCTCCTGTCTTGGCTGGGAGCAGATATAGGGATTCTCATGGCAGAGCAACCTATTTCAGAAGACCCCCAGCACCATAAGGTTCCCACAGTTACGAGCACAGGACACCTCCTGTGAGCCAAATTCACCCTCACTTCTGAAAAAAAAAAAAAAGAAAAAAAAAAAAAAAAGTACTTCACTTGCAGAAGACAATGAAACCATTTTCCTACTTCAAAAAGCCAAAAGCCCCAAAGACTTCCAAACCCAACTGTGGCAAACACGCAGCAGGCCAGCAGGGAGGTCCAACTTTTCAGCATCGATTCTGGCCGCTTCTTATTTTACTTACAACGCCTTCACACCTTGTTCCAAAACACAGCACAACCTTCCCGAAGTTCTGTGCAGACCACGAGCTGTGTTTCGCGTCTTGCGGTTTTATTCTTCCCTCTCTTCCCCCAAACAGCAGGCCCAGTTAAAGCTGAAGATTTATGTCGAAGTTAACAGCGACGGCACTGATTTCAGGGAAAGGAAATGTAGGATTGATACCTCTGTGGATACAAATGGAATAAAACCCAGAAGCTGGAGTTCAGCGGTGGGTGTGTGTGCCTGTACCGGGGGCTGAATTTCATAGCACTTCGGTTTACAGGCTGACTTTGGAGGCAGCCTGCTTCTGGATTTGGCACTACTCAAGCAGCTTTGACTGGGAGGGGACAACCCTCAAATGTGGGCACAGTGATACTCCTACAAAGGTATTTCTCCTACAGAGGTATTTGGCGCTTATCCCTTATATATTTATATAGTTGTCGTGGTACAGAAGTACAGAGGCAGACAAGCCCTTGGGATACCAACATGCATGAATTTCTGATCTGAATTTGCAGCCTGTGCCTGTCTATACATAATTGAGACACTAACTGAGATTGTAACAATACAGAATGAAACTAAGAAAGGGAACATGTTCCTGGAGGCAGGATTTTGCTGCTGCTTGACACAGTTGGTTGAAAAGCTATGTAACAGCCAGAGGCTATTCCTGGTCTGGGGCACCTGGGAAAAACGAGCCATGTATCCTGTCTGATAAATTGGGCTCAAAGTTAGGGAAACATCTCTAGCAAGACTCAGCAGCAGTGCGACCTCTCAACTGAAATAAAACAACCAGTACACAGGCAGAAGTAAGAAAAATCGGAAGCCTGCTGGCTTTGCTGTTTGTAATGAGAAGCTACACTGGTTTAGTTGGAGTACAGAGGAATTTGCAATAGCAAAGCAGAAGACGCTTGTGGAAAAGGTGCAAACAGTGCTCATTTAGCAGCTGGGTATGAAAAATCAATGCACGGAGATGTGAACCAAGCAGATAAGTCAAGATATACAGAGCAGGTAAGCAGAGGAGTTTTAACAACAGCCAGTCTCGGAGGAAGGGAGAGGATCAGCAGACACTTGAGAATGAGCAGAAACAAATGGGAGGGAGATAATGAAAAGACCAAGCAGATAAATGTGAATGTCAAATGGCAGCAATCACTCTGCATCACAGCAAGGAGACTTCTTTTCTCTCTTTTACTCTAAAAGGCATGGGAAATAGAAGGGAAAATTGGACCTTTAATATCCATGGGCAGAAGGGAAGAGCTACCCTCAGTGGGTTATAAAAGCTCCAGCATCAATCCCTGCCCTGGCAGAGCAGGAAGGAGCCATCTGTCTTTGCCGCTAAGCCCCTTGCAGGAAAGATCCTTGAGGAGTCGGTGTGCAGATGAGCCAGGATAGGGAACTTGGGTGGGATGGCTAGTTAGGATGGAAGCTTTTCCAGTTGCCGTTCAAATTGCCCATAAGCTGAAAAGCTCAACAGCTGCCTCCACCACCCTCCACCCCTCTTCCAGCCAGGGACCAGAAGCACAACCACCACGGTGCTTTCCGTGGACAGTGCAAGGCGCGCGCTAGCAGGCAAAGCAAGAAAAGGAGGGCTCGGGTTTTGCTTCAGCTCGGACAGACGGCTCCCTGGTCCCTGCAGCAGGCAGCAATGGCCCTGAGAAAGTGCTGCTAGGAACATGCCTTCCAGCAACTGCAGTGGGCCAGGCCTGCAGCTCGTATAACGTCACCGGTTTAAAAATGAAATTCATGTGGTATCCCAGGGGCTCCGAGTAATGAAGAGGCTTTGGCAGCCTGGAACCAAGGGAGGGCACAAGTGGGGATGTGGTCTTTCAAAGGCTGTGTTTAATTAGAAAAACACGCTGCCAAGAAATTATTCCCATGTTGGAATGAGAGCAGAATGGAGAAGATGCACTGGAAAAACACTGCTCTGAATTGAGTCCCCATAACAGACATGTTCTCCCCCCTTGTGTACAGAACTATTGCTGGTCCTGATGCTGTTGTAGCATGTCTGTGGGTAAGATGGGTTTTACACCTGAAGGACCTACGCTTAGTCTAAGGGAGCTCTGTTATTTTAGGAAGCTGCTAGAACACCCTGTGAACATCCAGGGGTCAAACAGAAGTGGGCCCCAGCCAGATCACTGCAGTCCAGGCGTGCCTCTGAGGCTGAGGAACATCAACCCCCTCCCCAAAATTTGCTTCTGCCACCCTGGCATCTTTATATAAGCTGAAGCACGACTTCACAGCCCAACAGCCTCCCCTCCTCACTCACACAGACATGTATACCTATGGCTTTGATCAAGCTCAGAACTGATGATTGCAGATCCTGCATAAAGCATGAGCCTAAGTTACTTATTCCTCTCTCTCCTCCCCACCCTCAAGTACCATCCTCTCCTGGGGTACGGCAGATCTACTGACACAAACCAGGCTGGGATGAAGTGGATGGCTCTCCCCCACTACTCTATCCTTCCTGGCCTGTTTTGGTTTCTTTTTGGTTTTATTTGGGTTTTTTTGGGGGGTGGTTTGGTTGGGGTTTTTTTTGTTGTTTGGTTGTTGGTTTTTTTTTTTTTTTTTCCCCAGCTCTCATCTGCAAGGTGCCCTCTCCAGATTGCTCTTCAAAGTGAAATGCTTTCCTCCCTGCCTCTCTCCTGATGCAAAGCCGTTACAGACCTCGCAAGCAATGCCTGCTTGGCTGTAACTCACAGTGAAAAATGCCCCATCTCCAGCAAGAGTCTCCCTGAGCCTTTTACCTATCTCAGTATGCTGCATCTCCACCCACCCCCCCTCCCTGCTTTCATTTTCAATTGCATGTAATCAGTTTTCAGCTCTTTAACCTTATTCTGAGTGCTCTCTTTTTTAACAATTTGCTATTCCACCCTAAAGCACTCGAAGGGAAAGAAACACACACATTTTAATTAAATTTCTCTCCGTTTTTTTCCCTTTCATTTGCATATTTATTTTTATTTTTTCCCCCATTTCCATCCCTGGGGAAGATAAATAAATAAATAATTGCAAAAGGGAGAAGGACATGGAACAGAACTGGGAAGGTGACTGGGATGCAGATCATAGGCACCGGCTGGAGGTGGAAGGGAGGACAGTGAAGCAGAGAGAGGGGAGGGACAATCTAGCAACTAAACTGAAAGTAAGGTCAGGTATGGCAGAAATCCAAGGGTGCTCATGAAAGTACTTTTAGGAGAGGAAGGAACAGGTAGAGAAGAAAGATCCATTTTGAAATGCTGAGAGTAGTATATTGACGTGATATGAACCGACTCTTCAGACTCTAATCTCTAACACATATTCCTGACCAGTTTCTCCTCCTCCATTGGATCTGGAAGCTGCACACCCAGTGGTGTGTGCTTCGGGTTGCTGGCCAGAAGCCATGCTAGGCTCCTGGACTAGAGGATGACACAACAATGTCCCACGTTTTGAAAACAACAAAAGAAAAATACAAATCCGCCCAAAGTCTAATGCAAGTGACAAAAAATGGATGTTTCAGAGTGGGCAGAACTAAGAGACAGAATTAAAGTGGAATACCAGAAGTAATTAAGACAGTACAAATGAAGACTTGATCATTAACAAAAAAAAGAAAAATAAAAAGAAAAAATAATAGGGCATTCTATGCCCCTGGCATGATCTTTTCGTCCTTTCCTTTTTTTCTTTCTTTCTTTCTTTCTTTTTTTTTTTTTTTTTTTTTTTTTTTTCCCCTGGTAATGTGACTAAACCCATGCATCTGGCATTTAACTGCACTTGTTCCTATTTCCTTTTTGTTTCCTGGTTTTGAATTTAATTATAGTCTGGGAATATGGTATGACCTCCTGTGACATCTACTAGTAAGAGATGTCTTCTTGTAGCAGCCTTCCTGCTGGTTCTACAGGTTCTCATTTCATACCTGCTATTTTCAGGTTGCTTCTTCCCCCAGAATCTATGGTGGCACTGCAGTGAGGCTGAGGGAATACAAATTCCTCTGTGGAGGTCTGCAAGTCCAATTTGGGACCTGCCGACATGGAATCCCTTTGCAATAACTTAGAGATCTGTTACGCCCCCATTTCACACACAGTTTGTTACCTGAGAAGAGCATCGTCATCCTTTCTCTGCAAAAGACATGCGGGGGCATTCAGGGTTCTCTTCTCTAACGACCATGTCTTTTCTGCAGTCTCTATCCCCTCCCGATTACCTCCTTAACTGACTCTGCCTGGGGCTGCCTACTCTTGGTATGTTAAGAATTTATTATTATTGGTTGTGTTATCTTTGGCTGTTTGTTCTTCAAATTTTTCTTAATCTCTATTTTACATCTCAGTGCTGCATTTTATGTTCCATCCTATTAGCATCACTTGGACGGAATATCCACTTTTTAAAGGATTCTTTCTCTGACTTGAATAAAGCCACATAACTTGGCATTTAAGTGCACCAGTCTCTCTTACCTTTTTGCTTCCAGGTTTTTATTTTGATTCTCATTTGGGGGTATGGTGATACCTCCTGTGACTCTAATAAGGGATTTTTTTAAAGCACTTTCCCTGCTGCTTCTTTCGGTTTTAATTTCATAACTTTTCCCCTTCGGGTTGTTTCTGACTAAGTTCCTTTTTTTTTTTCCGTTTTTTCCTAAAGTCCTTTTTTGATGTTCTATGCCACAGAATTTCTGGTTGGGGTAAGAAAATGATAGATCACTTTATTAGCGTCATTTCCACTCCTTATAACTGCCCTTTTGCAGCCAGGCTCTGAGCGCAGACTACTGAAAAGGCAAGGCCATACGAAGATGTCTCTTCCCATCCTTTCAGACGGGGGTAGAACAAGACTTCTTTTCCAACTTGCCATGGTAGGAACAGACAAAGGTTTTAGCCAGAAACAGGCCAGAGCAAAACGTGGCTCAGAAAGCCCATCTGAGAACTTCAGTTTGAGGCTGAGCCCCCCGTGTTCCGCAGCACTGGCTGGTTTATCCCAGCATAATGGAAATAACAGAGTAACAGAAGCAATCCCTGCCCCCCCCCACTGCATCACCTCCCCTGGCCCTGTCCAGCTGCAGGGGTGCCTTTCCTGCACCATCCTTCTCTTCCTCCAAAGGTTCCCCATTGCCCGGTGAAGGCAAAGCCCCCTTCATGTTGCAAGTCCCAGTGCAACACCGGCACATCCAAGCTTTCCCCTTCGCTCCTCTCAACGGATTCTGCACCTTCCTCTTGGACCACTCAGAAGAAAATAAAAGGTATCAGGCCAGATGCCTCCTAAGATGGACAGCCAACAGCTCTTCTGCCATTCACAACTCACTCTCTAAGCCTGGTTGGTTCCTCTGCACCTTTTTTCTGAGCCAGAATCCTCGTGTCTGCACACATTCAACAGAGGCACAGCAACCGCTCCTCTTGACTGCCCTCCTCTGTCAGCAACCTTCACAGGGTAGGGCATGTACAAAAACCTCAGGAACATTTTTTAACTCTTTTTAGAGAAGTTAATAACCTTTAAAATGAAAAAAAATATCCCTGCAATGATGTGGTTCCTACTTAGCAGGGACTTCTACATACTCCTCCCAGACTTGACATTTGAGTTCCTTTCTTTAGCTAGAGGGTCTCAGTTGCCAAGTTTTCAGTACGGAAACACTGAATCCGATCTTGATTTCCACCTTCAATTCTTAATTTCATGTCAGATGCAACAGGTTTTTACATCACATCATCTGTCAGGCTCCATCCCCCGTGCTTTA
Source organism: Falco naumanni (assembly GCF_017639655.2). Lineage (NCBI taxonomy): Eukaryota > Metazoa > Chordata > Aves > Falconiformes > Falconidae > Falco > Falco naumanni. The sequence goes on along the minus strand of NC_054058.1, from coordinate 5,510,090 downwards.
TCTCAGCAATGGGCTGAACCACTGTTTATTAGCTAGAGGCCCATTCCCAACACAAAAGCTCTCAGACAAAAGAAGTAAGGTAAGGCAAGCCCTTCCACTTGCAAGCATTTAATCAATCAGCACAGCCTCACCCTCGGGGCGCAGGACCACCTATCTGCACATCCTGCAAGGATCCTGCAGCTCATACCTTATCCTCACAAGGAGACTTTAGCCCAAGCAAAAGTCACAGCCCTGATACGTCTCTTCTGTGCCACCATGAACCTGAGAAGAAAATGCAACCCTTGTAGAATCACCCTTTAACACAAATTTCTTGGGTTTATGGTTTTTGGTCTGTCCTCAGGATCCAGGCCATTCAGAGCTGAAGCAAAGGGTCACCTTCACCTCCCCAAGGTGGGTTCATGTGCCCTGGCTGGACAGAGGGTAGCTCACTATGGTCACCGCTACTTGCTCAGCTCATCAAACCTCTGCAAATGTTCCATGCCACAAGGATCCATTTAGGAAACAAAGGTGAAAGTAGGCTGAAATAGCCAACCAGTTGGATTTAGACTCTCCATGCATATTGCCGGGGGGGGGGGGGGGTGGGGGGGGGTGGGGGTGGGGGGGGCGGGGAATGGGGCATTCACCAGCAAAAATGTTTCTGTTAAGTTTTTCGAAGTGGATTACCAAACATCTGTCAAGATTGAAACAGGTCTACTGGCACCTGCCTTGGGGCAAGGGATGGATTAAATGGTCTTTTCCTGCCCCTTCCAGACCTATCCTTTAAGGATGCTCTGTTGCATCCCTTCCAGATGCCATATCCCAGTGGGTGGCTGGAGCTGACTTGTGGCTTAGAAAATCTCAGGCTATTTCCACCCAAAGTGAGGCTCTTTTGTGAGGCCGTTAGACAGAAAGAAAAGAATGAAAAAAAAAGAAAGGAAAAAACCCCAAAACCCTTTGCAGCTGTCACGGCTGCTCGCTGCCTCAGTGCCTCTGAACGCCACTTGGCTCCCATGCGTTGATGCATTTACTGTACTGGTAATTAATGCCGTTAGCTTTGTAATTAAAAAAAACAACTTTTTGCCTTTATACTTGGGGTGATAACGCTGCAAGTAAAAATTAATTAAAACGAGATGAATTGCCTTCAGTTAAACGAAACAGAAAGAGAGGGAAAGGAGGGGGCACGGAGGGGAGGGGGTCGTGGCAGTAGCGAAGAGAGGAGGAGGCACGCAGGAACCCTGCTAATGAAGCCAAATGATGCTGTCGGCATTTTTAAAGATTCTCCCCTTGGCTATGGTACCTTCTGTTGGGTTCCAGGTTAATGGAGCCTAAAGCTATACGTCTGGCAAGGAAAATGTGAGTCACCGTTGCCCCAGCTCTCTCATGAGGTCCACAAACACACCCGCCCATGTTTGTTCAAGTCCCTCCTCCTCCTCACCTTCCTACCCCCCACCTGGCTACGAGAGGTAATGGGCTGTGAAATTGGCTTTTCTATTATTATTAATTAGATCTGATGTCAGGCTTTTTGTTTTGGTTTGCGTCTGGGTTTTTTTTTCCCTAGCTAAAGTAAGGGAAATACCCAAATCCTGAAGGAGAGGGCAGGCTCCTCACAAAGTTGATGCTGGGAGCCAGTCCGAGCAACTGCAGCAGCTTCGGCTAGAGGAACAGAGCCCCTCTCCCTCCTTTTAGCCAGCTGGCTTCTCTGTTCACTGCTTAACTCTTTCTGTCCCTTAAAAGAGTCCCATCTCTGCCTACAGGCTTGAGGGAGAGCTAAGTGTTAGCAGAAAGGATGAGAAGGACGCCTGCATGAGAGCTGGAGGAAGGCAGCCGAGGAAGCATCCAGCCCTGCCGAATGCAAGGGAAAAGCAACTGAAAGCCCAGCACAAGGCAGCAGACACAGAAGCATTGCAGGAAGTCTTGGACAAGAGAGATTTTCTTTGGATGGACCGAAATGGTCCAGATGTAGATCAAAATCCATCCTTGAATTTTACCAGTGTTAGGCACATCTCATTTCCTTACTCCTAGTACCTGGGAATTCGGCAGATGAGGGAAGAGGAGATGGACCATGGGATTAAGAGCATCTAGGTACCCACCCACCTGCCCTGTAGCACTAGTTGCTTTTCAGTCATTTCAGTTTGGGAACTTCAGTGGCTGCCTGTGTACAGACTGCCTTGCTACTTTTCCATCCATCACAGCTCCCTCAGAGTAACACACAGACGCCCGTGGGGCCTGCTGACTGCAGTAGCAAACAATAAATCTCCTTCTCTAGATGAGCTATCTATCTATAAATACTTGTCTATTCTAGAGTTAATTTTATAGTATTTAGGTGCCCTTGGTCAAGAGGAAATGCTGTTGCTATGAGAAAGAGCAGCAGTACCCAGAAAGTTCTCCTAAGACCTGAAAGAACTAAAACCCTGTGGCCCAAATTTAAAACTCCTGACCTGTAAAAACCTCCTCAGCCTTCCCCACCTCTCCGTTCTCCTGCTTCCCCTGCAGAGCACCTCATCACTGCGATGTCTCATTTCAGCCTTTTGCAAACCCACTAAGTCCTTAGGACTGGCCCTCCCACCCGATCTCTGTCAGGTCAAAGCAACATGGTTTCACGGCAAAGCAATGTCGGACAGACCCTGTGATGAAACTCAACAGCAAAGTCCTGACCAGAAAAGCCTCTGCTGTCTCCAGGTTGAAATTCAGCTGGATTTCGAGCAGCAGGACCCACCTAGCCTCTGTGGCAGGGGAAAGGACTTTGCTCCCACAAAACCTTCACCTCTTAATTCCGGGGTTGTACCAGCAAGACCCACCATGACGATACTACTGACTCTGCCATGGCTGATGGGCACAGAGCACTCTGCACACCTGTTCACGACACAAATGCACTCCATAAAACACCAGAGCCACACTTGTCCCACACATGGGGGAGATGGATGAACACATGCGCATTGTGCCCACTTCTGAGAAGGATGCTAGAGCTGCCACGCACGGAGAGCTGCTGGGACCGAGGAAGGGCGAGACCACCTCCCCTCCGTGAAAGCCTTCCCTCCCTTCTATTTCATGTTCTCTTACTTCTCCCTAAGTGTGGTGTGGCCACTGCATGGTGCAAAGGGATGGACAGCTGACCTGTCCTGCCTAAAATATTTCAGAGTGAGGAAGTACTACAGCCTTAGCCTAACACCGGCTGGGTCTGGCTCCTGGTGGCACCAGGGCAGCTGTGGAGCACATGCTGTGCTGCCCTGGCAATTCCTTCCCAACCAAGTTCAACTTGGCTCAGTTGTTGTACCTGTAAAATGGGGATAACGACACTCGCTCTTCTTTTGCAGGGCACTGGGAGCTCTGCTGGTGAAAACCAATATACCACAGTGAGTCCCTGGTATCCTGGACAGCCCAATACAAACTCTGCTCCCATTCTGGACTCCCTGCCTCAGTTTCCCTGCCTATGAAAGCTGGGTGGTAGCATGCACACTCTTCACAAAGGTGGGGCTGGATGATTGATTAGGAAGGTGGAACCGCAACCTTAAGCTGAATTCATCCTGGTGTAACATCACTGAATCAACTGAGTGAAACCACGAGTGACGTTGGCCCTTCACCAGAATGGAGGCATTGCCTTGACCTTTGCAGGCTGTTCACTTCAGGTTATTTCAGAATTTCAGGTGAGACCTTAGCTTGACTGCTGGCTTTGGAAAGACAGTCAAGCAGAGCAGATCCACGGGGCAGGGAGGTGGAAAGTTGAGAGCTAAGAACATTGTTCCTGACCTTTTAAATGTGACTTTGCAGCCACGGTTTGGCTGAACACTTACCTGGGGCCTGACTGCTGCAGTGCCACAAACTTCTGCCAAGTTACTTCTGAGGCACCGTGGTATAAACAAGAGCCAACGCCATCCCCTGGCATGTACAACCAAAACTACTGATGGCCTCAGCGCACGTACACAGGCTCGGAGGAGATGGGCATGCATGGCACAGCAGGGGATTGTACAGGCACCATGTCAGAAAGCAGGGAAGGAGGATGGTGGAGCAAAGGGTGGGTTTTGGAGTATACAGAGACCACGTAAAAGGGCAGGTCTTTTCACCGGGGTCAGTCTCTCACGTGATTGTGGCATTCTCCCCCTCAGATCAGATGGGCTTCATTTCACAGCGCTAAAGGAAATAAATAAACTAAGAGTGATACTTTTCTGACTGTCGTGGTAAATCAGGCATCACTCCATTACAATCAAGGGACTTCCACCAGTGCAGAGTTGATGCGAAAGAGATGACCATTAGCCCCAGTGTATCTAACCTGCCAGCTATCTCAAATCCCTTCCGGATCCCAAAATCAGCTGTTCTTTTCTGGCTCTTAGAGGAACCCCAGGAAGAAGAGCCTGCAGTCAGACCATAGCTGCTGAGGCATGACGCAAATTAGACGCCAATCTCACTTCTCCATAGCTGTGTCAGCTCCTGCAGGGCTAAGCGTAAGACACTGAAAAAGCACGGGGAGCAGGGATATTGAGCCAAACCTGGTCCCAGCTCCAATCCTTACACTTTGTTTCAGGAGCAAAAAGGTGCCATAAAGCCAAATGACCCAGTTACCTGCAGACTCCTCCCATGAGAATTTGAACTGGAATTACTCCATCCCTTTTGCAGCTTTGGCGTAGAGGGAATGAGATGGAAACGGGGACAAGGAAAAGTCTTCTGTCTCCTGGTGTTGCCACAATGGGTTACAGGTCCTGCCAGCCAGCCCGGAGTTTGCTTAGGCAAAAACTTATGTCCAAGCCATCCCTGCAAGCAGAGTCTTTAACCCCCTCCTCATTAGTGGCACCAAGTGATGCGTGACTGCAGCCAAAGATGGAGCTCCTTAAATGAAGAAACCAGATTTTTGCTGACTGCAGTCATCTGCCATATTTCACAGGTGAACCATAGACATTTTCCTTAGGAAAGCAAACAGTTGCTGGAGTAGTTCAAGGTCTGCCATCATTTCACAGCATGGGAAGACATTAGCAGTGAATAGACTTCTAAACCACACTGTCTGGAGATATCTCCTGCTTCTGCACCGGGTGGTGAGCTGGGTCCATGCAGGCAGGCAAGTCCCCCTCTGCCTCCACACTTGCAGAGCCCCCGTGAGCAACTCACCCACCCCACAGACACGAACTCCTCAGCAAACTGGCTGCAGGGCAAGGCTGATACAGGACAGCTCAAACACCGTTCCTCCTTCAGGGTTTCAACCCCCAGTGCTGAGAAGGTGCTGAGTACGAATTGCAGGGCCCTCCAGTTCTGCTGCTAGTTTCCAGAGCCCCCCTGGGTGAGAGTCCTCAGCGGGCTCATAAACGCTGCCACTTCAGGGCTAAATGCTGCAGCTGCTTAGAAACAGGCGGCACTGAGGGAAGGAATGAAGGAGGCTGCTTTATTTAATTAAGACCATTGGGGGACACTAAGGGAGACGGCAAATAGCTCTTTGCACTGGAATTCTCCAAAGTGCTGGGGCTAGACATGTCGAGAGCCATCACTTCTCTATGTGGCTGGGACCTCTGCAGCTTTGCCGTCCCCACAACGCAGTGGCAGCCAATCCTTTGCTGGGATCTTGGCTTTACTGCTGAAAGAGTGGAAAAGCACCAGCTGCTGCGCAGCCACCAGCACCCCTGGATTTGCATTATAGATCTGCCATTCAAACACGCCACTGGCCTGATGCTGTTTAGACGAGAGGAGATCACTGCCCCAAGAGGTGCATCTCCCATGAACCCCGGAGCTGACACGCCGCCACTCTGCTCCCAAGCCAGCAGCAATGAACAGAAGATGATGCTTTAAGGAACAACAAATTCACCCTGCTTTTCATCTTGTACTAAATACCTAAACCTCCCCTTGCCTGAATCCTCTGCTACCCTTGCCAGGAAGCTGCTGGAGAGGAAACTAGAAAAAGTAAGATGAGGCAAAATAAAGCAAATTGCCAGAGAAAGATGTCCAAAAAGCTAGCCCAGAGGACAGGGGAGAATCGAGGTCTCCACAGATGAGTGCTTTTAATTAGGAAGAGGGCTGAACGGCAAGGAGCTTATGCTAATGAGTAGTCTCTTTTAATCAGCTTATTTTTTATAAAAAGCATTTTTTAACAGTCAAAATAGTTCTGAAAAATGGTAATTATCAGAAACGCGTTAACATGGAGCAGGTGGGCCAGCAAGCTGAAATGATGGAGGCTCCTGTCTGACAGAAGGGGACAACGTTGTCACGGGGGGTGCTGCAGGGATGGGGCGGAGGGCTCCCGGGGCTGCCACCCTGGAACGGCTTCTGCCTCTGACATCCCTGAGCTGCGCATCTTCCCTTTCCTCCTTGGACTAATTAATCCTTTCTCTCCCCTACATGGTTCATCAGTCTTTCCCTCTTCCCTCCCCTCCGTGACTCCTCTTTGCACAGAGGCGTCCTTGCTTTTTGCTGGTCTCTTTACGTCCCTACCTTTCATCCTACCTGCTCCTCCGAGGACCACCCCTGCAGGCAGGCGGTGCAGGGGCCTTCTGCTGGTGCTACAAACCCTGCCATGTTGTAGTCTCTGCTGAACATGCACGCTGATCACCTGGAGAGAGTATCTCCTGTGTGTTTCCACTCCTCAACATCCTCACTGAGCCTTTGCAGTCCGTACCTGAGGCGTCTGAGCCGAGTCCACGTGTGACTCCTCCCAAATACTGAGTCCCTTTATTCCTTGGCCACCCTTGCTGGAGATGGGCACCCATCTTCATGCAGTGGGGTGGAGAGAAATCCCTCTCTCCTTAAAACTTCTTTCTTTTGGCATCTTGTCCTCTCCTCTAAAAAGTGACACTCTACCAGAAATGTGCAGGGGTCCCACCACCTATATGCCCTCACTACACCCTGCCCACGTGAGCCTTTGTAACAGCCCGCCTACTTCTCCAAATGGTACAGCACCCACCAATATTTCAAGTAGATGTTACCAAGTGAACACCAGTTTGCAGTATCCTACTTTGTCTGAGGAAACAGATCCAGGCATGTGATGCCATCTGCTCCTGTAGGGCTGCCATCCTCGTATTTCTCTGTACCATGTGCAATAAAGAGCGCTACCAGACATCATGCTCAAGCTCACAACAACCTTGGGGCAGAAAACAGGAGGGGGAAGGCGGCACATCCAACATGCTACATATGGTGGGGTGAAAGGAGAGAGACACAGAAAATATACACCAAAGGATGGATAGAGTGATAGGCTGCCTGCCTCTCTCACGTGCAGTGCAAGATGCTGTGATTCCCCTGTCTGAAGGCTGCTTTAATGCTAAATGGTTTTCCAAGATTTCTGCAGTGAAGCAGCAAAGCAGCTCAGTCATGTCTTCTCCTCTCCAGCCTTGACACCAGAATACAGACTGGAGCCTCTGTAGCTGTCCCTGTCCCGTATGGGAAGGGCTTTGAGCCATGCAAAGCCTCCTTGGTGCCATCGGGTTCAGCTTTTGCCCAAGGACCAACATGTGGCAAGTCTCTTTCTGATCGAGCAAATGCCACTTGGTGGTGGGGCAGCTTCAGTACCAGGGTCTCAGCTCTGCTCACCCTCTCCAGTTTCTCAGACGCAGGCTCTCAACTGATGGGATCTAAGGGCATCTAACTGACCAACACGGTTGTGCTTCAAGGAGCTCCTACCTCTCTGGGAATCAAGGTTATGGGCTACAAATCTCGTGGCAGTGAAGTATCAGGCTGGGCTTATGATTCCAGTTTTACACAATAAGCCCTATGAGAAAACAATCAGATACATTTTTGACCAACTCCTAAAAGACACTGCCTTTCCAAACAAACACTGTACCAATGTGCATGGCATTAGCATAATAATTTGATGTCAAACCCTAAAGCTGTTGATGTACATTTGTGTACGGCATATCATCTTCCCTTGTAATCCCTTGCTCTACTTTCTTGCCCCTGTGTTTGAGGGCAGGCATTTCTTTGGTGAAAGGAAGCAACTACAAAGCTGATTAATTTAAAGCCACAAGCGTGGTGTCCAGGGCTAGCTAACAAAACTCAACACCCTGGGGCATGACCTGGTCAGGTCTCAAAGGCAAGTCCATACAGACCTACAGTAACAACCTGAGTCAGGAGACATCCAAAAAAAAATGGCACCTTGTTCCACTGGACTGTGTTCCTCTACTGAGGTCACAACACTGCTGATCCCCCTTCCGATGTAAGAGGCATGTGATGTAAGGACACGAGGAACTGGGGAAATGAGGAAGATAACTGCAATGTAAAAACAATACCATGATCTCTGTGGCCATTAATGATCCCATAAAGCACTGCATTTTTTTCTCCTTCACAACATTTTTAAACTCTTATCAATTTTCTGTGCCGTATTAAGATGCATTAGTGGCAACGGCTATTTATATAGCTGTAGGTTTGGATCATACTGCTGTACCAGAAGAAAAAAAAGACCCTTGTGCTGAAAGGCTACACACAAAAGAGTGAACTAAATGCCAGAGCATATAAGGTTAAGCATCCTAAATAGCTGCCTCCCCTTGATAGGTGATGAGATTGCTATTAATTCAGTGTAGAGGTAGAAAGTGTTAAAATACATGTTAAAATAAATTACATGCTAAAATAAATTACACCAACTGAGCACATTAATATGCACTAATAGAGAATGTTGCTAAAACAAGATTCTTTGTTCTGGACCAAAATGCCTCGGTATTATAGGCAGGCCAAAACAAAAGTCCTCGCTGCTGTAGTGAAAGCTGGACTGGGATTATAAGCAGGATTTTCAAAGCAGTGCAAGTTGTGCCTTTCCAACAGAACCGTGCTACCGAGACCAGTTGGACTGGTGTCCCAAGGCTGAGCTGCTCTCCACTTTGAATGGATGGACAAAAGCATCATGTTGAGATACCGACTCCTGTGTTATCTGATGGGAGTGCATGCGCCTGCTGCCTGCCGCGGGCAATGGTGCAGGCTGAGCATGTAAAGCAGCACCATCTGCTTTGGGCTGCCAGCTTGTGCCCCAGCACTGGAACAGGGGGTCTGCATGTGCCAGGGAGGGAAAGGCAACCTCACTGCTTCCTACAGTATGGGGAATCAGCAGCTGTGCTCTAAGCCAGCAGCAAAGAAACGTCCCCCGAAAGCAAATTAAGCTGCGGTACTTCGTTGCCATTAAGCTGCAGTACTTTGTTGGCGATGGCAGCGCGCCCCCCTCCCTGCAACTGCCTCAGCTCTGGGCTCCAATCTGGACAGACCATATGCAGGGCTCAGGGAGCACCCAGTGCCTGAAGGTCCATCTGGCCTTTGGCCTCTCTGCTGAGGCACCAGCAAGCATCCCACCTGGGCTCCAGAAGGAGAGGTGGGCTGAGGGAGGACAGGACTCCCACCAGGAGCTCAACCAAAAGTCACCCACCAAGAGCCAAGGAGAGAGACATCAGGAGGATGAAAGGTCCAAGGATCTGTGTCAGTGCTGGTGCTTAATGTCCAAGCCCAAGAGTGTCAGGAGTGGATCCAGCCTCCTCCTGCTCCAGCTACCGACCCTGGGTCCCCACAGTCCACAGAGAGAAAGAGCTGTGGAGGCTAACCTTGACGCTTCTTGTTGGCACCATAAGAAACAGGTGCAGTGAATCAAGTGGGAGTACAGCACCATAATGGTGGCCCTGTAAAATTTTATTTCTGAACATTTAAAGTGTGTAAACATGTCTATCTCTTCTTTTCTTTCTTCTTTAAGAGTGAAGGGAAGTGATCTTGCATAATATAAAACAAAGATGACATCAGTGCAGGTAACCATGCATCCCTGTAACTACAGGCAGAGGTCTCCCGGTCTTCTCAGCAGCCTCCCCTTCCTCCAACTCCCAATTAGCAACCTTACAAGGTCTGCTCTGTTCCCTAATCATTCCCTTCTCATTACTCCACCCTGCATACTTGTGTGAGATCTAAGCAGAGAATTAACAAGGTGTCTACTGCAAAACAAGCAGGGGTTCTGGCCCCACCGCTGTACCACTGAACAAATCCTTCCAGTGATAAATAAAGCAAGCGATTCACGGAGGATTCTCACATCACTTCAGTTGGGCTTTCACCATGTCTACAAACCTGCCATTGTTCAGATACTTGGAAACACAGCTATTAGCACTCCCCTCTATCTCTCCATTTTAAGATAAGTAGGAAATGCCTTTTATTTGTTAAAATTTTATAACTCAAAGCTCACAGCTCCTTAATTCTGCCTTTAAAAGCACCCAGCCCTTGGTGAGAAATGACCAGCTACAGGCAGCCTGAACAGGCCCATGTTCATTAAATGTCTTATTCAACCCCAAACCTCATGAATTGTTTAACGTACAACAGAGACAAAAGCCTTATTTCTTCATGTGTCAGCTCTTGTTAAGCAGCTCCCTGCCCATCTTGCTGCTGGCTATAAACAGGATTAACAGTCCCCATAGTTAGACGCAGGGAATGTGTACATACTTCACACGCTGGCAAACACGCGCAGAGGATGGTGCGGCACACCCCCCGCACAGCCCCACGCGTGTGCCCCAGCAGGCGCGCCCCCCTGCACACCAACCCTGCCAAAATTATTTACTCCCCAGGGAAGACAGATGTGCAGATTCGGGCAGGCCAGCACAGACAGCCTAGGGTGCCTGCCTGCCACCCGAGGGTGCCTGCACACCACAGGTGACAAACACGTCCATCCCAACTGCTGCGTATTGCTCACCTGCGTGGATCCCTTCTCTTTGGTTTGTATGTATGTGAAGGAAAAAGCACGAGCTGTCCCAGAGAGGAAGAAGTGCTCTCTGGTTGACTATTACCGACTGCTTTCCCCAGCCCTCACGCCGGTCATCCAACGTTAGATGGCTTGGAGCTGGCCCCTGTAAGGAAGTCTACCAGGAGCTGGGCACCACGTTGCAGAGGTGGCGCATACCAGACGCTTCTGGAAAAGCAGCCAACACCTCCCACTCCTCCCCTCCTCCCCTGCCTGAGCACGCGGTGCCAGCCCTGGGAGCTTGCACGCACACAGGCAGGGAGGCAAGTGCAGAGGCGAACACAGCATCTGGCTTCCTGTGAGATCCCTTCGGGGTCCACATCCTCAGTCAGGGAGCATCAACCCCAAGCCTCCTGCTTCAAGGACGCTGTGGCCACCTTGGCCAGCAAGCCCAGGAGGCTGCCAACCACCCCATCTGAAGAGAGGAAAAGGGAGAGCAAGGCTTGGCAGCTCCTTGGTGTACCAATGTCCAGCTTATGGTGGGGCTCTTACGGTTTCCTCACCATCCCCAGCGGCAGTGGGGCCTGGGAGTGTTTCCAACACAAATGATGCTGCCGACTTCAAAACACTGACCAGCTGGTGAGGTGACGTCAGGGCCCTGGCCAGCAGAGAGCTGGGCAGCATGGAGGGGAGGGGAAGCTGGCGGGTGGGAGAACATTCTCGGGCATGAAAAACCCACTGGGGACAGTGCAGGGGCAGCCCCTCGGTGCGCAGCGCAAGAGAGGGAGGATGTCTTTAATGCAGCTTGCTGCCAGGGAAGGGGAGATGCCAAGTCATCCTTCATCCCTCAGCATCCCCACAGAGGCAGAAATCACAGCGACGGTGAGCGGATGCCATCCTCTGGAAAATGCCATCTGGAGACCATTACTGGGCTTCCTGGACAGACATCACAGGACTCTGCAAAACCTGGAGCTAAACAGCACTTGAAGCTCATGTCACATGCTTCCTTAAGAGGCAATAGCTTGCAGGGCAAGCCTCAGTCCAGGTTTTTTTTCCTCATTAAAATCAGGAGGAAGTTGTATTGCTGACCAAACCCACTTACGAGTTACAAAGTGAGTGAGAAAATAAAAGCGTCTGATGAAAGGTAGCATTTTTGCGATAGCAAAGGAAATATCCAACTCCCATGCTCATTTATTATTCGGGATTATTGATGTATTTTCTGGCAGAAAATAATCTCCTGACACATTACACATATTGTGAATATTACAGCAGCTGTAAAATCCACCATTCCCTCCTACATACCACCGGACTGTAACATCCGCATCGCTAACAAAATCAGCACAACACAAATCTGGTACATGACGGAAACACTGGAAAATGTGCAAGCGTGTGTATGGATCAAGGCTGAGGTTGCACGAGGGGCTACGGGAAGCAGACCAGTCCCACCAGCGCTTCCCAGTACAGCTCACGGCCTGGGTGATGCACTGAGGGGCCAGGGAAGCAACCCAGTCAGACCGAGATGGCACCTGCGGTGGGTGGGCCACTCAAGGATTCTGGTAGGTAAACTGATGTGTGATTTAGCCAACTTGACTCAGCTAATCAAGGGCCAAAAAAATCCCAAAATCTGTGACTCGGCCAATGGCTGGCAGCACAAAATGCAGATTTCCCTGTTCAACAGACCACTTCTAATTTGCCTTTAATGGAAATAGTCATAGTAGCAATTCCCTCTTTGCCAGTATTTGTTCTACCCAAGGTGCCATGCTTGCAAAGAGGGATGGCAGAAGGGCTGCAAGCATCATCAAGTCAAGATTTGCTTTTGACTCGAACAAAATATTTGTAAATTTCCCCCCACCCCGCTTGGGCAGCGCCCCAGCCGCCTCGGGGACCGTCAGTCATGGTCTCTGCACTGCTCACAGCTGCACCTCTCTGCCACCCTTCCCCACGTCACCTTGTCCACCTCTTACGCACGTTTCCTTGGCTCCACGACTCTGATTACCTTCCTGGCCTCCTCCCTGCCCGAAGAGCCCTGTCCCATGCCATTCTTAGCTCCCTCTAGCCTTCAACACGCTTCGGTGTGCTGCAAATCAAATGGCTGTGCCCCCTCCCAAGCGACAGACACCACGTCCCTGCGAGCGCAATGAATATATTCCCAGGGCTGTATGCGTCTCCCTCGCGCTGTACAGGAACGTTGCAGCTCCATACATTTCCACCACCCCTTACGGCTGTGTCTCACAAAGCCTCGCTCACGCAAGTAATCCCATTAAACTCAATGGGCTAGTTGCCTAAGCACAGATTTACGGGATCATGCTCTTAAAGGCTAAGCTCTGCAGCGAGGGGACCTGAAGAGTCCCTTGTAAACTGCCCACAAAGCTCTACGCCCACCGCCGGCCGGCAGAAACCTGGTGTTATTTTCAGGAGATCAAAGTCCTGTCAGGTCATGTTGACTTCTATTAACGGAAGCTGAGATGCTCAGCGGCACTTCTAGACGTCAGGCCTGTAAATAATCAACCCTTGCTGATGTGTTTCCCCTGGTGGGTTTTTCAGGGAGCTGTCAATTGGCACAGATCAAAATTCAAAATTAAGTCCGATTTGCCCAGCACCCTGAGGACACCAGGTTTTCCTGGTTTGCCTGGACACAACTGCAGCATCAACGCGGGCTGAGCTCTCCTGGGTACGCTGGGGCTGGGATGCACGTACGGGAAGGTGCCTGCCCGCCTGTGCTTCCTTCTCTTTTAAAAAAGTTTTTGCGCCGACACACACCTTTTCAGATGACAGAAAGACGTGGGAAAATGGGAACAAAATGTGCACGCTATTCATATTGAAGAAGGCCTGGTATAATAGTATAATTAATAAACCTTAGCAGACCTCTATTAATAGCTCCTGGAACCTGAGCAAGGAACACAGCAGCGGTTTTGCCAGGGCTCACTCTGCAAGGGTGAACATTTTTTGGGTGCTGTTTCCCCCCTCGCTGTCAGACAGTGCCATGCTCCACCAAGCTTAGCGCTGGAAAGGCAGGGAAGGAAAGCGGGGGACCAGAGGAGAGAGGAGATGGGGAAATCCTGGCCTGCGGCTGAATGTGTTTCGATGGCTTTACAAGCACAAAGGCCGGATGAAGTCATGTTGCAAAATTACTTGCCCATTCATGCATAAGGCTGAGAAGGAATCCTATACAACTAAATTAAATTAAAATTATCATATGCCAAATTGACATTAATATTTCAGGGCAAAGGATCATTTTTTTCAGGCCGTGCATTGATTTAGTTTTAAATACTAATAAATTCCTCCTGCCTCACTGGACACCGATGGCATATTCCCCCTTAGCTCCTACCTTGTGCAACGCCATCCTGGTGCCCCAAACACAGGACTTGGCTTTGCAAGCCAGGAGCAAGCATCCCAGGCCAGGCACATCCAGCCCTGAGAGCAGCACACCCCCCACAGCCGGGAGGCTCCTTGAGGCAGACGCATTTCTCCTCTCCTCAGTTTTTCCAGGTATCTCTTCCCTAAACTGCTCTTCCTCACCGAGAGCGTCCCCGGGTCTGTGCAGGGACAGGGGCCAGCAGCGCAGGGCTGCACATCCCTGGGGAGGGTGGGCTGGGAGGCTGCCACCGGGCTGCTGGCCCTCTCAGCTCAGCCCCCCTCCCCAGCAATCCCTACAGGTTTCATCGCTGCATGTCTCAGCTCCTGGAGTACCACAGTAATTTGGCACTGATGCCTTAGTCACTTAATTATTCTTTTCAAAGGCACCTTTGAATTTCTTTTTCCCCACCTTGCTTTCTTTCCCCTCCCTCCCTTTTCCCTCTACACATTTTGACTCAATAGTTTTCCTTGAAATTGTCTAAACTTGCTGTTTATTTCTTGCCATCTAACACGCTGTGATCTATCTTTTATTGTTAATATTTTTTTTCTCTGCAGCGTCCCTGTTGCCTGTCTCTGAGTTCATTCTGTTCCCTCTTTCAGCAGCACTATATTTTTCCTCTCAGTATTTTTGCTTAGCTCTATTAACTTTTATTTATTTTTCTTTCACTCCTTCACCATGTTTCTTTTCTTAGTTGCCATGCACCATCTGTATATCTGTTCCTGCCTCTCTCCTGCTCCCACAACTAGATTATGCTGCCTTTCATCGCCACAGCCCCTTGACTCCCCTCCCTAATAAAAGCTATCCAGGACCGGCCGTGCCCCTTCTTGGGTTCCCCCTCTCTGGTTCTCAGCTGCTGCCTGTGAAAAATACCCTGTGTAGGAGTGTTGACACCATGAGCTCTGGCAAACCAAAGCGGCTGAGAGCGCCTGAATCAAGAAGACTCAGGATGCAGTGAGATGATGAACTCAATGTACAATTTTCCAAGTCATGAATATTTTAAATTCTGCAATTTGGGGGGGGGGGGGGGGGCGCAATCCCTCCTCTCCTTGACATCTCTTACCTCGTTTTGAACATCTCACTATGCAAACACATTAGTTTCTCCTAATGAAGGTTAGAAAGCAAAAAATAAGCCTGGAAATGGAAGTATAAACTTAGCCTTAACTGAAGAATTAGAATCGATGCCTCTGAAGTAAATTCATTATCTAAAGAGAGCTGCACACCAAGGAGGCACGAGCGACTGCCCTGCTCCCATGTTCCTCCAGCGCCCAGCGCCTTGGCTACCTTCCCACACCTCCGCATCGCTGCCTCCCGCACCAAGGGGCGCAGCGCTTACCGAACCCAGCTACTGTCTTTGCACAGCACTGTGGAAACAGATGCCAGAAGAGCATCTTGTGACCAGTGCCCCAGAGCTCTGGCCACCAGCTGCTGGCTGTGTGTGCCAGGGCCTGAGGAGGGATGGAGGGAGGACAGAGATGATGTGGCTGCAGAGCCCAGTGTGGCTGGAGCTGCTGGGGAATAAAAAGGGCCAAGAGCCGGGCTGGAGCAGGCTGCTTTCTACGACAAGTAGCTGCAGGGGTGCAGGCAGGCCTCCCTGCCTCCCTCACGGCAGCAGGTCTTCTCCTGGACAGCCTGGCCACAGCCATCCCTGCTGCCTCTCTCTCCTAAGGCTGTGCACGGACTCATTGGGGAAATAAAGGGAGAGCTCAACCTGGCCTGATGCATCTCTATGTCTGGCGTGTGAGCTTTGCTGCCCATGGTGTGTGTCCTTTCCCTGTGGATGGAGCCTGCAGGGAGGAAGCAGGAGCTGCCCCAGAGCATGGAAGCAACCTGGTCCATGCATAACCTGACCCGATGAAAAGGCTTCCCAGCTGACAGGGCTGGTTATAAGCACCCACGTTTACCCAGCCCACGAAGAGAAAATGAGGTGGCAGCGAGAAATGAAGTTCATTTTCTTCTCCTTGCCTTTTCCAGATTCAGACAAAAACTCATCAGGGTCACAACTATATGTATTACAGCCAAGGAGAAAGGTTATTGATGTGCCTCTAAGAAATAAAAACAAAGCTGAGAAAAAAACAACCCAGCACACAGGCAGCAAGGCTGGAAGTAAAGAGAAATGCCATCCACGCATTCCAGGTTAACAGGAATGAACCCAGATCTCCTTCCAAATGTCAGCAAGGTTCAAACTAGGACCCAGAATGAAAACTGCATCGCATTCCCATACGCTCACTAACGCAATTCTGAACCATAATATGTTTGAATCTCACTGTGGACAGGTATGGTACAGTAGGATGGTAGATAAAACTCACGTGTCATTTTGGTTTCTTATCTCCCCTATTTTTTTAGAGCATCTTCACCAAATCATGAATGGTTTCTGAATTTCACACCAGGGGATTTGATAACATATTTGTATCTACATGCATGTGCATGTATATGAATGTATCTATTCACGCTTATATATATATGCACATCTACATCTATGCACATATATATATAAATAAAACAGAGGTTCTCTTGTCAGGTGTACATACTATGTACTGGACTTCCCCTTGTCCCAGTCCACCCATTTGTGCTCCCCAACACTTCACTGGTTCTGCACCTCACAGCGCGTTCAGCTATCCCATGTTCTCATTATCCGCAGACACAGAGTCCAGCTATCCCCCCGGAGGCTGTTCAGCACAGAAATTTGTGCTTAGCTGAATTTTCACCATAGCTTTGCAATTCACCTTTACAAAAATAAACTCTCCTACGTGAAACTTTTGCAATCAGCAAAGAGACCAGAACAAACAAACGAGAAAACAGTCCCGTCAGCGATTCTCTAGCCATGTAAACTGCACGCTCGGAGCCGGTGAAAAAAATGGCCACCATCCCAACAGAGGGCCCCTGTGCTGGATGCTCCTCTCTTGCTCAGCCGGCGCTCCCCTGTTTATCCGATCTAATGCAATAAAATGCGTAATTAATTTCTAAACGCTTCCGTTGAACGGTGCAATTTGTCAAGTCGAGTTGTTAATAGAATTAAGCTTTTTATCAGCGATTAGCAAAAGAAGGTAAAAAAAAAAAAATTAATTACGGAATTGTATGCCTCCCTGCTTCAAAGCCAGGTTTGGGATTAAATGTTTGATAAAGGTTCCCTGGCACGTTATAAAACATTTAGCAACAGCCGCTTTCCCCATGGTGTTTTCTGCAAAACAGGCTCTGTGCAGAAGTGTGTGTGCGTGTGTGCAGGCAGTATGCTTGATCACATGTTGGGGTGGGGGGCTGGTTTTAAACTGTGCAGAACTTCTTGTATGGGAACACCCCCCCTTATTGCATTCTGCTGGCACTACATCCTGCCTGCCTCGACCTCTCAAGCATTCCTCTGCTGTTTGTGTAGATAATCTATAGGGACAAGGAATTACAGGCAACACTGGCTATTTGCACCTGTGCGTCAAGAGGTAGCCCAAGCCCCGACCTCAATGGAAGGACCGTACTGCACCACGTGATGAGGAAGCACACACAGCACGGGCTGGTTATGTGGTATGAAATCCTTCTGAGCCCAGTAAATCCATACCTGGTGGAGGGTTGACTATGTAGACCTACGGATTACACCAAGAGGTTGAGGCAGCGCTGTCCTCTGCCACAGAGCGGGTGCCAGCCCATTGCTGCAGGGCAGGGTCATGCCTGCACCCATATACCTTCCACCGCAGAGAGGCAAGCAGAGCAGGCACGGGGCTGAAGAAGCATGGCACGGAACGGGGGACTCGGCGTCACCCTTTCCACTGAGCCTGCCCGCACAGAGGGGGGCTGGGGGAGGACTGCTAACCCAAGCGTTCTGCAAGGAGCGCCACCTCCTCTAGGTCTTGTGCCACCTATCACTGATGACAGAAACACTGCTGTCTCCCTCTTTCTTGCAAACGGTACTTTGGCTGTTTACACCCACCTGCCACAGACGCTTGTGAAAGCTCTGCCTGAGGAACTGCCTTCGGAAGAGAGTCCAGCCCAGGCGCTTCCCTCTCAAGGCCCAGCTCTCTGGCATTCTCCCAAAACATAACAATTCAGTTTCTCCACGGATGCACCTTGGGATTACCAGCGGCAAAGGATCCATCCAGGAGACAGCTTTGTCATCCTTGCAGGGACAGGTTGGGAAACATCACTGTGGGACATCTGGAGACTCTGCTAAGCAAGAGGAGTGCAGAGACCACAGATGATGTGCTAGGGGCTTTTCAGGGGAAGCTCATGTACACAGGAGGATGAAATGCAGCCGGGGGATGGGGGGGGGGGGGGGAAAGGCACAGGTGGTGAGGGAAGTGCTGGGCAAGGAGAGCTGGAGGGCTGCAGGGCAGGAGGAGAGTGCTACATCAACAGAGCTTTAACACACAGTAGAGAATTAAACACTGACAACAGTTATGTGTCCGTGCACACCAGCTTAATTAGCAGCACGAAGCTTTCTGACACCTCCATTTCACGCTGTCTTTATAGTAAGATTCTCAACAGAGAAAATTTCTGGCAGCTCAGCACATGTGCTGTGCAGTGGCCATGCAACTTGCAGGAAGGAAATGAGGAGGAGGTGAAATCTTTAACCTGAGCCCTGATCCTACTGGCAAGATAAAGTTACAAAGCTAACTGCATGTTTAAGTACTTCAGATCCACACAATGAGGCAGGAAGGGAACGTAAGGTGTTCTTGAGCAGCCTCCCTACCCTGCACCATCAACTGAGCCCCCCGTTCCCACCCCTAACAGATCTGGCCTCGGTGAGGATGAGGTGGAGTGCCCAGCACAGACTTCTCACTCCAATGCTTACATGTGTTAGCAGCCGTGATCTGAGAAGGAGCAATTACTGATAGACCTAGCAAGGACTGTAGTGCTGATGGAGTACAGCCAAGAGGTAGGAGACTACTCAAGCACAGGGTTCAGTTCCTACCATATGAGTCTGTATGAATGCAACCCACCATTCAGTGTCTATGATTTAGTTTAAGACACCCATCAGCTATCTGGGATTTGTTTGTTTGTTCGTTTGTCATTCAATATAAATTATCACATGCTCAGTCAGTTACTGTTCACCCCTTGAACCAGACTTGTCAATTCCTCCCTTTTTCTCTTTCCTTCCTAGCTGTTTGCAACCTTCAGAAGCTGGTGGATTGTTATCATTCATGTCCCGTCTTAAGTTGCCACTTAGCCAACCTAGACATATTTAGTTCCTTTAATCTTCTTCCCTAATAAGTCAATCCTTCAGCCCTTTAATCATCCCAGCTGCTGTTCTCCAGCTTCTCTCTGATTTGTCTGCATCTTCCTGGTGTTGAGTTGCCTAGAAGGCAAATCAGGGTTGTGAGCTGCACCGAGCAAGCCATTTCCTAGGGACATGAGGGCAAGAGGTCACAGCCCAAATTCCTTAGGGTTTGTTTCTTCTCCCCCCACTGCTGTGCCCATTGCATTATCACAAAGCTCTTCGAGAAATGCTTTCCTTGACATAGCTGCAGCCATCGCACGCTGGTTGTGAAAGCCTAATTTTCCTTTCACCAGCTCCACTGCTGTCAGTGGGTTGCAGCAGCTGATTCACCCCATTCTCCACAAGAACAACAGCCAGCAAACCCTTTCCTGTCCTGCATCATTCCATTTGGAATAGCTCCATCGAGGGCTGCAAAAGGATTGTGTGAGGGAAAAGGCAGACCCATCATTCTTGCCTCTGACTACTTGTGCTCTCCCCAGTTGGGATTTCTTTCATATGGCATGATTGTCATGCTGAGATTTCACTAGTCTGGGGTCTTGATATGGAAACATATGAACGTTGTGAAAAGGAGGAAATAGAAGAAGAACTGGGAGCCTCAAGCTGGGCACCAGACTTTTGAGTCAGCTTGTGAAAATCCTTCCCTTCCTCTGCACTTCTAGTCCATGGAAGTGGAGTGGTTCTTACTTCCTTTCCCATTCAAATACTTGAAGAAATCAAGTATTGAGAAATGTATTCAGCTTTTGCTTAATAGCTACACATACCAGAGTAATTTGATTCACAGATTTCTGCCAAACATAGCCAGCATTTTGATTCAAAGCTGCTAAGTGGTTTTATTTCATTTCTGCTTCCATCAAAAGAACCCCACAACCAAGTTCAAGTATCCTCAACAATCCTGAGTTCCCTTGCTTAAACTGACATTGTTTTCAAGGAGGCATCCTAGACAATACCTTATTTCGCTTTCCTTTAAGCCTCTATCTAAATTCTTTCACAGCAGTAAACACATGTTGCAAGTGTCTCTACATGAAAGCTTATTATTCTCATTAGTAAAAGAAAAAGTGCTTGCAGAGGCAATAGACAATTTGGGAAGCGAATGCAAAAGCGCGTTCCCCCAGGGAAGCTTCATTGTCAGGCCCCCAGAGCCCTCTCTGCGGAGCAGACGGATCTGCCAGCCTGTACACATAACAAGGACAGAACTATATTTTGTTGTTGATTTATACTGGGAAACATACTAGTGTGTGCCACATTGATTTAAACTAAATTATCAGAAAGAGAATAAATAAATACATGCTACTCTGACAGCTCTGCATAGGAGGTCTCTGCCCATTGTCATTTAAACTTGGTAGTACGCTCACATAGGTGCACAGCTTAGCAAAACGTGACTCACATATCACATAGGTCGGGCGCTTTTCAGCCCCGAGCTCTCTCTGTAGACGGGAAAGGGTGGGACAGGATGCAGAAACCTGTGTGGGGTTCAAATCCCTGTTGTGCTAATGGGGGACGGGCCATCTCTCATTCCCACTACAGCATGCCTGAAAGCCAAGTCAAGAGACTCCCCAAGGAAGTCTCTCCGTGGCAGGAATAGGTGGCTGCACCTGTATGTCACACATGAAGAAACACTAGCGCTGCCTCATGAGCATGGCACGGTGCTAAAGGCAGCAAGCGCCGTGCCTCAGCTCCTAAGTGCCCGTGTGACACCACCACGGTGCTTCCCAGTGGGACATCAGGGCAGCCAGGTTCCACCTCAGTGCAGAAACCAGCTGCCT
Organism: Falco naumanni; assembly: GCF_017639655.2. Taxonomy (NCBI): domain Eukaryota; kingdom Metazoa; phylum Chordata; class Aves; order Falconiformes; family Falconidae; genus Falco; species Falco naumanni. The sequence goes on along the minus strand of NC_054058.1, from coordinate 5,489,187 downwards.
TCTTCCCCAGGGATGCCAGTGCCCAGATGAAAACCAAAATAAAGCAAAAAAAAAAAAAAAAAAACCAACCCAAAACCAAAACCACAACCAAAAAACAAATAACCAAACCCCAAAAAAACCCAAAACCTAAAAAACCCAATCCTCTCCTTTGGCAGATAATCTTTTGGCATTTCTGTCATTTTATTTTGGGCAAGCAATTTTTATGCCTTGGCTATTGAACACTCAATCATTTTGCCAGACAGTTCTAGTAGGCAGTTTCAGCACCACAGAAAAAGATCTGGGTGTTCAATTCATGTCGCTTCAAATATTTAGGACACGATTTCAGCTCAAATCATGTAAGTTTTTCTCACACAAAAGCCCTTTCCCTAGCAGCTGGGGAGGGCCAAGGGTGGCTGAAAGAAGCTCTAATCAAATGTTTCAAGAGAAGCTGGCTGATAGGCACCGTGGTACAATTTATAGCTGTCTGGATGCAGGTACTGTAGTTTTGCAATCATGCCAGCTATCAATCAAGCTCTATTCTATTGGTCTTTTATGTCCTGCACTCCAAACTCCAAGCCTAGCTTCGTCAATGGAAAAAGTGTTCTGGTAATTGCAGATGATTTTCCCGCTGGATACTTTCATGTACCATAACACATTTGGGCAGGAGTAACAGTCTTGGGGTAAAATAGGTCTGGGGCTGGGAGAGCAGGGCAAGAGTGAGGGGTACCGGCCCTGCTGGGAGGCAGGGCTGGGAGAGCAGGAAGGCTGCAAAGCACTGGTTGCATCTCCAGAGTCACTACTGAAGGCAAAAGGACTCCCGTTTTTCACCAGCAGAACTTCCCAACCCTCTCCCCCAACGCCCCTACAACGCCCTAAGCTCAAAGACGTGTAACAGCTCTGCAAGTCTTTATTCAACCCCCCTGCCCACCTGCAGAGAGTTTCATGGATACCCGGTGCCCCCTGCCCTCTCGAACGCAGTGACCAAAAGCCAGTGACAGAAGACCTGACACTTCATTTTTGCCATCAACCTTTGCTAAACTGCCTGCTAGAAAGCCCCTCTGCACGGCATGGAGAACCGCCCTCTGGAGCAGCTGTTGGCCATTGCCATGGGCAGACAGCTCTTCTGCAAAGATGCAGCTCTCAAAATTACACTTAAACAAACATCCCACTCCCATTCTGAGCTGCCCTGGAGAAGATGCCTCCACCCACCTGGTTAGGAGACTGGAGTGAAAATGAGAAGTTTAGCAAAACTCAGTGACAGAGCACACACTGCTATCTGCTGAAAGGTTTCCTAGGAGGAAAAACTGTACCCATGCTTCAGCACCCCCTGAGCTTGACGCTTTGAGGACATAAATCCTTCCCTCCTGGATAAGGCAGGAGTGCCTGATGTGCCAGGGCGAGCACGGAAAAGTCGCGCGCAGGACCTCACCTTAGCAGATGAAAGCCCAAGGGCATGGTTTGGCAGTGATCTCCTAATAGGCCTAGAAGAGATTTATGTTGCCTTGTTGGTCTGAGGACCGCTGGATAATTTTCCAAAGGTTTTTCTGGAGCTTATTTCAAAGATGTATCACTGTCTTTGCTTCTGCATATCTTAAGAGCAGATAAGCCTGGCATATTTTAGGGTTCATTTTCATTTCAGTTTCTGATTGGGAAGTGGGGAGACATTTAATGGAGACAATTCTGAACTGATTAAGGGATGATATAGCTGCCGAGTTCATTATGAAATTGTTTTTTATTTCATATCCTAACAAACTTACATCTGCCTCTTCCATGATGCGGTAACTCTTTGAATCTACATGTGTGCCAGGATACGCGGGGCTCGCAGAATCACCATCTGTTTCCCTGTCATAAGCAGCCCAACGGCATGCACGCTGCTGAAACAACAGGCCGCTTTGGTAATAGGCTTTATTTTATTTCTGCCACTGCCTTGCATGGATCAGTTATACCTGTTCTGCTCTCCGATAAGAGATTCCCTGCTGAGGAGGCCACACTTGCCCTGCTGCAGCTGGGCACGGGCCCTTGCTATTCCTGACGGCAGGAAAGCTGTTTTCCCCTCCCACGCATGTTGCAGAGCCAAATGCGACACAGATTTGATGGTGCAGGACTTGCCCGCCAGCTCTGGCCCTGTCCTGGGCTCCCTGCAGCCCACTCTGCTAGGTCACCATGAAACACCTTTTTGCTTATTCCACCTTTGCTCCACATTCATCTCCCCAGCTCCGGAAAAGCTTGCGATTCTCCCAATCCACAGCTTCTTCCCCTCTCCCTGACAGTCTCATACGTACAAGGAGCTGTCAATCCAGGCGGCAGGCTAGCTCTTTGGCCCACCAGGATCTGAAGGTGCACACGTTCAGCTCCAGGGGAGATGTTAGTACCCACTGAGCGCTTTGCCGCGGGAAGGAGGGTATGCCCATGCCAGCAGGAATGGGAGAGGAGACAGGAGAGACCCCAGCGCGGGGCTTCCACTGCTCTCCCTGGGAGAGCTCGCATTTTGCTTCTGCCTCTCCTTGGGGTCATAATTACTCACAACGTTAAAACAACCTCAACCCCCATCCCCAACAGGCTCCGTCCCCCTCCCCTCCGCTCCACACAAGAGGAAAATTGTGGAGAAATGCTACTTAATTATCACACCACGTAACTAATTAAAAGCTGAATGCTTGTGTGTGGTATGCTAATGGGGCATTAGAGAGTCAGTCTGCTTTGGCAAAGAGACATGAGCCCCCTCTTTCCCCCTTTACCTTACTGTGGGAGCTTCAGGCTGACAGGCACCTGGGATGAGGTGGGAATTTATTATGCTGCCTTCAAGTTCACGACTTCACAGAGGGCACCAAGGTTGAGCAACTTGATCAGTACGAAGGGAGAAATCACCTGGACAGGTGCCAGGAGCAAGCTACACAGGGTGGGTGGCTTGCTATGGAAATTACACATACAACGGGGCTCCACATGCACTCTAAAGCCCATTTTTTCCTTTATGGGGTTCTTGGCAGGCAACAGGAGAGTCTCTGGAAGAAGATGTATATATTTCTTATGGCCCATGCGCACTCCAGCTTCCCTTCTCCCATTGCGTCAATACACCAGGTGGCACCAAGGGCCAGCCCTCTCCTGTAGACACTGTGCTACAAGTCCGTACCTGCTTGTCCACGCACAGCCTGGACCACTGGAGATGTCTGTTAAGGAGGGAGCTATCTGGCTTTATTGAGTTGTTGTTAACCACCGTGGTACTTGCGCATCCACCTGGAGATTTTTCCCGACACCCACACACTTTGGGAAGAGCCTGTGTGATCTGGGGTGGCCAGGTAGCCATCCCACCACAGTTTGGGGACAGAGAGGGACCCTACAGGGTAGCTACAGCAGCACACTGCATCAGCAGCACCCAACGGACTGCGGGACATCTCATTCAGCCTAGGAGCGTGCTGGGGCTGAGCTTGTACCCCTGTGCACCCCCAGCTACAGGTCTGTGTGCTGGGCCTGCTGCAGGGTGTTTCCCCGATACCAGATGCCACACAGAGGCAGTCCTAGCCACCTTCCACCTGCACCCACAGAGAGCACCCCCGAGAGAAGGCAGGTTTCCCAGGAATACAATTGTCCTCCATTGAAAGGCTTTGGGTGGGGACTTGGATAAAACTACAGCCCTAGAAGGAAAAGAAAGTGCCACCAGTGCCGGCGAGGAGAGGCGTGGGTTTACGATGGGTTAAAGGCACTGTCACCTCCCTGTTACCACTGCCTGCTAAACTGCACGTGTGCCTAATGTGGCACATCCCATGACCTGCAGACCCCTCTGTGAGGGCCATGATGGCCCAAGGCATGGGCAGAAGTGCAACAGCCCAGCACGTGGCCAGCACTGCCATGGGACCGAGCCCAGCAGTCAGCATAGCCCCACCACGGAGGTGTTTGTATCCCATCTGCCCCCTTCCCAGGGCCGGAGGGGAGCAGGTGAGGCTGCCCAGCTGGGGGAAGCCAGCAAGTGACCGGCACTGCCTGGGAGCCGCAGCACTGAAAACTGCCTGTGTCCTCCTGCAGGCTCTCTGTTGCCCGCTTGTCCTTTGGGTGCCTGCCAGCTGTGTTTGCCAAGCCCAGGGGTGCCTAGGTGCTCCCTTTCACAACCCTTGGGGTTTGTTAATGAGCCAATTCCTCCACCTGATACATCCCAGTCCACTGTTTACCAAGATTTTTGGCAACCAACAACTGTGAAGTCAACAACCCCTCTGCCAAGCAAACACAACCCATTTCTTCCTGGTTATAATTTGATCTCAGATTCAGATCATCATCCTCTCCCATTTCCATTTGGAAGAGGCTTCTAGAAGTTTCTTTTCCAATCACTAGCCTAACCCCCTGTCCCAAGCCGATGTGACGCTGTCAGATGCCCGCAGCCGCTGCATGGCAGGAGGATGTTCCTGCCCTGTGTGTTAGCTCTGCTGCTGGTACATCAACACCAAAGCCACGTGGATGCCCCATCCCAGCAGAGATGGGGAGAGCCAGTGGTGGTGAGGAAGGCAAGAGCTCAGCCACAGCTCTCAGAAGTGAAGGAGCTGAGGTTGAGCACATCCACCAAACTCATGCCAGAGAATGACAAGGATGAATTTCAGGGAGAGGCCAAGACCTCTTAAGGCAGATACGGTTCTTCACAGAGGTGCCTTTTCCTCTGCCCTGAGATTCAAGTTCATGTTTCTTGGTGCCCTGTGCTCTGAAGATGAGCACAGCATTTCTCATGGCTGGCCTGTCCTTGCCCATTAGCTTGTCTCCAGGAAAGGATCTTCTCTTTCCTGCCTCCATTTAGTCCCAGCATCTCCTTTTGGCTAGCTCCCTCCAGCCACCTGCGCTCCCACTGTGCACAGCATGGAGTGATGTTCTCATTCCCTCCCTGTTATTCTGCCACCTCTATCATTACGGAGTTGATGCGTGAGCATTCAGGTTTGGCACGGTATGCTCACAGTGTGCCTCAGCTGATGCTTGACCCTCTCTCCTACACCACCCAATTTGGTCCCAAACCATCAGCCTTACTTTATGGATCACCCCAAAGCCCCAGACTGTCAGAACAACTTCAATTACAGCAGCGATGGGCCCCGTGCCACCAGCAGCATCCACGGCCTTCCAGCGGCTGACAAGGACTAATTAGGAAATGAAACATTAGTTAAGTCGCTCTCAATTAGGGCCAGGATAACGTTTTCCTGGCAGCACTGGGGCGCTTTAACTGCTGGTCCCATGATGACTGTGAGCACATCAGACTTGCTGAAGGAGCTTTAATGTTTAACATATGTTGGAGGATTACAGAAACCCTCTCAGCTGTGACATTTCTGTGTGCTCCCTGCTTTTTCTTTCCCCTGTAGCAAACAGTGAACAGTGAATGTCAGTACAGGAAAGCAAGAAAGAGGCTCAGAGCAATTAGCAGCAAGACATGTACACATGCACACACATATGTGCACAAACGATATACACACCTCTGAACACATACATTCCGCATTTTAATTAAACAATCACTGCACTCCATCCTCATTCTTACCGACTTCTAAAAACACACCAGGGACGACAGACCATCGTCCCATGTCAAAAAGCATCACAGAAGCCCAAGAGCTTCCTGGCTATGAAAAACACAAACAAAACAAAACCAAAAAAAGAGAACCCGGTGAGGTCAGGAGAGAGGCAAGCTTGGACTTTCTTCAAATAAAAGCCAGATGCAGCTAACTCTTGTATGGGAACCTCAGAGGGACAGAAAGCAATAAACAAAAACGCAATCTACCCAAACAAAATGAAAACCTAAAATTAAAAAGGCTCATGTGCCCTTGGAGGAAAGCATGGAAGGAGGAGGAGGAGGGTGTGAGAGGGTATTAAAGAAAATATTATATTAAGGAACTACACAGCCTATCAGTATATTTTGTGCATAGTCATTTTATGTGGTGTAGCAATCCTCGGGGACCAGCTGCAGCACACACAGCTTTGCTGGGATTAAGGAACAGGACTGAACTCTCAGGTGCTCTCTCCTGGGGAGAGGAGTAGGGCAGAGAGGCTGGGAAACCAACTGCAACTGTAGATGAGCGTGTGCCACAGTCTTTGGATTCCAGAAAGAACGGATCTGCATCTGCCTGAAAACTGGCTTTTGAAACACTTTTTAAATGGAAATTTCAGTGTCTGAATAAATGAAGATTTTGGGTGGGTTTTTTTTTTTTTTTTCTAAAAAGAAAAGGAAAAGACTTTTTCACATGGAGAAATGTCTTCCGACTAAAAAATGGAGAACCTTTGGACTATTTCGAAATTTGCTAATGGAAAACTTTTGCAAGATCATCACTTCGCCATTTGGGGAAAAATATCCACTTTTCCAACTGGTTTTAATGTAGCCCTTTCTGTGAACCCATCTCTTCAAAGCCCACCAGGAAACTTGTCATTGAATTTGCTAGGTTAGAGCTTTGCTGCCCAGCAAAAATACAAAGTCCTGTCCAGAAACTGAATCTGAGGGCTCTTGTGGCCCATGTAACTGGGATCCTTAATGACTGCACCAAACCCCAACTATCAGTTCAGGCTTCCACATCACCATTTGATGAAATACACCCTTGGCAGGGCAGCTCTTTCTAAAGCTCACCATATGCTCCTAATGCATCACAATTCCAGCTCACACAGGCACATGTGAAAAGCCTGAGGAGAATTTAAATGAATCTGTGTCTATTATGGTTGCACCAAAACAGTAATCCTGAACCAGAATGAGATATTACCAAGTTATCACAAGAAACTGCTCTCTGCCAAGCCACACACTGCTGCAAAACCCACGTCTGTGTTAACATGCATGGACCCTCCAGCAGAAGACCAGAACCTGGCTGCAATACACCAGCAGTAAACCCAGAAGCAACAATAACTATTTTCACATCAGCTTTACACCAGTGATGCTGAGACCATAACCTGGCCTTTCGGCTTGCTGGAGGTCTTAGTTGTCCACTAGTTTTTACCTTGTGCTGTCATTTACAGCTCTGCCACACAAAACCTCCTGGAGAAGCATAACGGCAGGGTTTCTCTTAGCGTGCCCACACATGAAGGATGACACAGGTTGCTAAGACGTACCAAATCTCATTCAGCAGGCATGCTGTGGGAGGCCCTGGAAGAAGGTGACTTACACCTTCCTAATCAGGCTACTCTATGATTTTGCCTAGTTTGGTTATAGCTGCTTCCATAGTGTTTAAACAAAGCCTGCTTAGAAGACCTAGAAAAACAAAAGGAAAGCACTGGGATGTTCTCTGTTTTGATCCTATAAAATCAAAACCCTGTTTTTACCATTTCTCCTTTTTTGGAGTGGTAACATCTGAATATAAACACACTTCTCACTGTGCCCCTGTTCTGGATGAAGCCAATGACCCTAGTGGGTGATTCCTTTCCATGGAAATGCCTTACAGGAAACCATACGCATACGTGCAACTTGCCGATCTACATTCACAGAGGCCTTCAAGGCCCATGGCTCATTATGTCATGCAATAACAGCTCATTGCTTCTAGACTTGAGCACACCCGCCCTTGACCATTATGTTAGCCAAAACGGTGGGTACCTCTAGGAACCTCCTCTCATGCAAACAGCACCATCCTATCAGAAATCCAATGAAAAAGTGGGTTTGCAACTGCGTAAGGATGTCAGCACGCACTAGAAAATATTACTGAGGAAGAAATAAGAAGAGACTGACAGCGGGAATGAAGAAAGAAAAGGACACGTCCAGAACAGCAAGCTTTGCTCTTGTAGAGTCTTTCTTGGTGTCGTGAGAAAGCCAAGTCTTTCGTATCAGTCAGATTTCGGGTTGTCATGTCAATACAGTCATCTGTGGGAATTGTCAGAAACTGCTGCGAGACTATTCACAACACAGAAAATTAAATAGGTGCTTAAGTGTTTGTAGGATGGAGGCTTGTGTGTCACTTGCTACGTGGAACTCGCCTTCCTTACAATGATGACAATCTCAACTATTAGCATGCTTGAAGACTTATGGGAAAGCAATTCAGAAGTGTGACCCAAACTTTGCCCAGAGGCTGATGTTGCCTTAGGCAAGCATCTACCTAAACTCATCTGCGTTGACAAAGGAAGAAAAGCCAGAGAGACATGAAAATGATGATATTTGATACCCACATGCAGGAAGATCCAGCAGCTCTGCTAGGCAGTTTTCCTTGGAAACAGATTTCAGACCCCTGAAACCTTCAGATAGTCATTTCATGTGCAAATATTTAACCGAGTTTGTTCCATAATAAAATTTCTAGGGGACAACCTTGCCACCCGTGCCAGCCGAGGAATACATTACCTGGTGGGGTTAACAGGGTTCCCTGCTGCAGAAATAAATACATTAGGGGATGAGACACAAAAGGTTTCACAGCTCCTGATTTTCCTTTAATAATATTCCATTAAAAATGACTGAAAGGCAACTCTCCTCCTATAAATCAGGTACCTCACTGATGCCTTTTAGTCCTGAGATGGGCCTTCTTTGGTTTTAATAGCTTCCCTTCCTTCCCTCTCTGTCTGTCTGTCTCCAGATATGGCTGATTTACCTGGATTAGCAGAGACATTGGCTCCATATTCTTCAAAAAGTGCTGATCAGGCTGAGCTGGCAAAAGATTAAAACTCATACAAATTGCTTCTACCACTGAAAGAGTGTAATTGATTTTGGAAAAAAAAAAAAAAAATTCTAAATCATGATTTGCTCGCTGCTGGTCGGAGGCTGTCTGGAGGAAAGGCGTTGTTTTTAGGTGGGCAGGAAGAGAAGCATCTCCCTGCACCCCAGCAGTTCCCTGCCGCTGCAGTGGGAGAGACACCTCTCTCCTCTCCTCTTCTCCTCATACTTTGCTTTCTTTGTATCCTGCTGGATGATCGAAGTTGTTCCTCACTAGGTGTAAGGCAGGCAGTCCTGCTGAACTGAGGATGGAACTGGGAATGAAAGCAGCGGTAAGCCTGGTCCTGACACAAACTCTTCCTCAGGTTCTCTACTTGGAAACTGGGGGGGTTTACCGCTCATTCAATTTATGGTAGGTATTAAGAGGGCATCACAAACTAATAACGCAGCAATCTTCCCTCCCTGGTCATGAAGAGGGGAGGCAGAGAGGCTGAAGATGCCCTAGAAGGCAGGCTAGCAGAGCTAGCGTGACAGTAAAGGCTCTTGCTTCTAGGATCAGAGAGTTGATGTTCCACTCCTGGTGTGAACAACGAAGCACAGGGTGTGCTGGTACCTGAGGATTAATTGATATTTGTAAAGCACTTAGGAAATATAAAGTACCAACAAAGTGCTAGCTAGGATTACTTCCTAGTAAGGAGATGACTAAACATTCCTCTATCACTTGGGGCAGATTTCAACCACAACCATTTATTCAAATACTTAAATTGTTTTTTAGGCCAAGCTTGCCTGATGGGAATTGTAAATGTGTGCTCCATAGCAGCCACAGACCCTGCCAGATGGAACACTGGGGAATGAAGGGAACACGCCCTCACAGAAACATGTGTGTCATCGTGTAGAGAAATCACAGCTGCACTGAAAACCAAAGGGACGTATATGTTTGCGTATCGAGGCAGAGCACATTGCACAGCTGACACCGAGGTGAGGTGAGGAGGAGTTGCCTAGGTTTCAGGTATGCAGCTGGTGCTTTCCTCTCCTGTCTCTACTAAAGGAGTGAATTCCGTGCAAGTTTCATATGAGAAGAAACCCAAACCAAACATATGTGTTTGCTTCTCCTGAAAAATAAGACTAGTATTTCCTGGGCTATTCCCAAATCACGAATTACAAGATGGGAACTGGATATGACTCAGTACTGGACAGAAGACAGGAGAAGACCGTGTTCATCTTCCAAGGTGCATACCAAGGAACTGCCCTAGGTCGAGACTAATGCAGACGGGAAAGACCAGGCAGCGCGGCAGGACCAGGACCAGGTTTGAGCATGGTTGGTACAAGTGCTTATCAGCACTGAGCTGGGGGAGGGAGGATATTGGCACAGCAACGGGAAGCTAGCACAAATAAAGTGGGCTAGGGAAGGCATTGCATTTTTCCATCTGTGTTTTTTATTATGTCTTGCAAAGGGGATCCTACACCATGAGCAGGGTCCTGAGCACTATGGGTACGGCCATAGAACCATGGGGTGGCATGAGGAAGGGGAATGCACGCCTGGGTGGAGATGCAACTGCCTCTTTCAAGGGCCAGCCACGTCCAAAATAGCCCAGGAACACCGTGACACTGAAGCCTATCATACCGCCAGGGCTTCTCCACTGAACAGGTATCAATGGCACAATTCATCCCCACACGTGCAAGTGACTCACAAACAGGAACTGATTAAATCTCAGAAGTTTCCTAACCCACAAGGCCGCACTGATGCATCTGTCCTATGTTCAGATGGGAAAACTGAAGCAGAAGAGGATGTGAAACAGTCAAAAGAGAGTCGGTGGCAGAGTCAGAACTGGAAGCCCGCTGCCTTATTGCCAAACTCTTCCAAGTACCATAAATCAAAAGACAGATACCACAACACCAACAACTTGCCTCTTCCACGCCCCACCTCTGCAAAAGTCTTGTTCTGGGAAAAGCTGCTGAAATACCCCGTACCAGCCAGCCATGCAATAACGGCTTGCAAAGACTGCCTCCTACTCTCAAGCCATTTGGTGATTATTTTTTTTTGTTACCTGGAATGGGAAGATTCAAGACACCTTGCATCCTCATATCTTAGTTAATACCTGCTGCAATATTTCATATCTTTATATCTTCCCTATTTTATCTGTGAATCTTACCGGGATCCAAATAGGGCTCTGTTTTGAATCTTACTGGGCTCTTGCTAGGTTTCTGATTTCAGAGGTAGCTGGTGGCAGCAAGTTCCATATGTTAATTAGGCATTTTGTAAAAGAGTATTTCCTCTACATGGGTTTAAAGTGGGGTTTTTTTACCATGTAATTGCTTTCCCCTGTTGTTCTTGTAATAAAATGAAAAGTAAATAGGAATGGCTGAGTGAACTTCTTTTTGTTGTGACTATTCTATACCTTTGCCACAATGCTGCTTATTTGTCTCTTCTCAAGAAAACAGTGTTGCTCTTTTTAATCATTCTTTATGAAGAAGCTATTAAAAGACTCCAGTCATTTTTGTTCCCTTTCTCCGGTCATTCTTCTGTTTCTGTTATTTCCTTTTGTGAGATGGGGTGAGCAAACTGAATAGAGTGTACAAGGAGAGCATGTACCATCAATTTATATAATGGTACTGTGTTATTTTATCTATTATTCTCTACCCCTTTCTTAATGCACTCCCTCATCTTGCATGCTTTTATTTCACCATCACTACAGATTCAAGAAATGTTTTCACCAAGTTGCTCACAGACATGCTTTCCCCCCCATTCTTTTCTTCTGAGTAGTTACAATTATTTTAGAACCTAGAAATGAGCATGACTAATTCTAACGTGTTGTTTCCCGAGTGCATCACCTTGCCTTTGCCATACTGCATTTCATTTACTCTTATGACGCTTGTAAACTGCCTCAGCAAGCTCATTGCCAGACCCTGTCGCTGTCTTTTCCAGGCTTGGGTAACCTAAACATTGTTGTATTATCTACACATCTTTCCTTCTAAGTATTCTTCCCTTTTTGGGGTTATTAATCCATATTAAACACCAGACATAATACTGCTCAGTGACACATCCACTGAGCTGAGGCATCTTTTCATGCTGAGAACCAGCTATATATTTCCTCTCTATTTATTCGGTAAATTTTGTTTTTCTTAAATTACTTTACTTACGATACAGCTTTATCTCATATCCAGTGACGTTTGTTCCTTAATAAACTCCTAAAAGAGACCGAGTAAAGAAACAAGCCCAACAAGCATTTGGGAAAGTTTGCTTACATGAAATTTACTCCTTTCCTGTTATCTCATCTGTTTCAGACTCGAGTAATTTTAGCAAGGTGAAAAAAAGACACCTGGCTTATATGGAAGTCAGATTGGTTTGACCGTGTCAAATCACAGAAATCACAGCAAGGTGGAACCAGAAGAGACCTCAAGAACATCATGTGGTCTAGCCCACTACACTGAGACAGGATCAAATATACCTTCAAATCCATTCCTGGAGAATATCTGCCTACACAGCTTGAAGAAGCTCCGGTGAAGGAGGCTCCACATCCTTCCACCTACACCAACCCCTTCCAGTCTTTGCTAGTTCCAGAGTTAGAAAGTCTTCTTGGTATTTAACCTATTGCTTCTCGTCTTTGGGATTCGCAGCACAACAGATCAATACCGCCTTTAAAAGAACCATTTATAGGAACAAAGACACTTATGTTTCTCTCGGTCTTCCCCATTTAGAGCAAGGAAATGTTGAAGACTCGAGTTCTTTTAACCTTCCTGTGCAGGTCCTGTTTGCTCAGCCTCTCGGAAAGCCTGCAGCTCCCCCCTGGGCTCTCTTCTGCTTGTTTAATTCTTCCTTCAAGTGCATTGCCCAAATGGTAACTGCAGGGCAGCAGAGCCTGCGCTGGGGCTGGGTATGGCTGAGCAACGACCCCCGCGCCTGGCACGTAACACCCTGTCCATGCGGCTCAGAATGGCACAGGGCGACTTTTTTGTTCATCCTCCACTTGACGCTTTCAGAACTATCGGTGGGTTTTTAACTACTTCTCATTTGTATTTCATCCACCTTGCCTAAAGCAAAAAAGAAAAACCCTGGTCCCTGGTCTTTAATTTCCAGAATATTACCTTGCATGTTTAAAATTTTCCAATACTCTTACCTCAATTAGAATCATAGAATCATTTAGGTTGGAAAAGACCTTTAAGATGATCAAGTCCAACCCTAAACCCAGTGCTGCCAAGTCCACCACTAAATCATGTCCCTAAGCACCACATCTACATGTCTTTAAATACCTCCAGGGATGGTGACTCAACCACTTCCCCAGGCAGCCTGTTCCAATGCTGGAACAACTCTTTCAGTAAAGAAATTTTTCCTAATATCCAGTCTAAACTTCCTCTGGCGCAACTTGAGGCCGTTTCCTCTCTTCCTATCACTTTTCACCTGGGAGAAGAGATTGACCCCCACCTTGCTACAACTTCTGTCAGGGAGCTGTAGTGAGCGGGCAGGTCTCCCCTGAGCCCCCTTTCCTCCAGGCTCAACACGCCCAGCTCCCTCCACCGATTGTCTACAAATATTTGCCAGCAGCTGATCGGCCCCTTTAAAACCCGTGCTCATCTTGGTGATCTGCAGCAATCGAGGGGTCTGGCTCTCTACACCTCAGTGTAAATCTGCTCAAACTGACTAAAAATCGTGAGCGTTTTCTACTTAAGAAAGCACGGAGGGTCTGAGCATCGTTTGCTCAGGCAGAGCTAACCACACCCAGGAAAGAAAGATTAAAATTAGTCCATTCATGACCCATTTGTTCTAATACCTTTGCTCTTGACACTACTTGAAAAGTGTCAAAGACGCTGGGACAGGTGAGGCACCCCCCCCAAATATCCATGGTAGCAACGATAAATGAAGTGGAGTTGCTTAGCCTTCCCACCATGCCCTTAACCTTCTGTCATCTATATCCATATTTATGATTAATCTATGGAGCAAGGTAGATACAAGTTCGCAGTCGAGAGACAGAGATACATGGATATATTTAGAAAGAGGAGAAGGGGAAAAAGCAAGGCAGGATTATCAATCCAGTGTTTAGTTTATCAAATTAAGAGCGATAGTCTGATGTGCATTACACGGGTCAAAGCTGCTTGGCGTGGGACACAAGATTCTTTGACCTGCCCCACTTAGAAGATGACCCTCTTACGTAAAGAGATGCACTCCCTAAGCGTGACTCTTAATTTACCGTACACAACCCCCTGAGTCAAACAAAAGGTATGGAGAGCATCCTAAGGACTCCTCCTGCCACTCGCTCTGTGTGTGTGCCCACATGCTATTATGAAGAGAAAGCTTCCAGGTCGCAGCAGGGTATTTATTTCTGAATCTCTCTGTGTGTGTACAAAGGACATCTGGCACCATCATCCTGCTCAGCTTAGTGCCCTAACATTTTCCAAAGACAAAGAGAAAGTGAGAGAGCAAAAAGGAGATGTGTCTGAAACAGAGCAAAACATAAATGATACCTTCAGACAGCAGCAGCACACACGGAGAGCACAGGAGCTTTCAGAGCAAAGGGGTTTGTGTGTGTGGCTTCTCTTAATAGTTTCCTCCTGGATGGAATGAAAGCTCACAGCAAGCAGTCCTATCATCATCACACTTCTGTGAAAATGAAAAAGCATTCCCAGCCTTTTTCTTTGTTATACTCTGAAGTTATTCCAAAAGCAAGTTTCCATATGACTCTTACAGCTGTTATCCACATACTGACTGTGTTCTCCAAATGCAGGGAAAAAGTCTCAAATTTTACCATTTTTCTACCCAAAGGGAATTCCCTCCTTGCTTCAGCTATGCTTGATTAATCCCTTGAGGACAAGGGAGGCTTATGGTAAAGGCTGAGTTCCTCAGTGGCCATATAATCAAAATCAAGGCTTACAGAAATCATCCTAAACGCATTTGGCCCTTGCACCTCAACTCGTTAAACCTGAGCTTAACAAACACTTGTGGCTGGTCCCAGCGAGAGATGCTAGTTGACTGAATTTCAACGCCAGCCCTTCCCAAAGGGGATCCCAGCATGGCCTCTGGAAGTGGCATGATCTGCGGATGAAGGACATTTAATTCACAGCTTAGTGCCAGGGCTCTGCAAGCCAGCGGCAAAGAGGAGCACTCTCAAAAGCCCCCCCCGGACCCTAGCCCTCAATGGGAGAGGAGATACCTCCTGGCACTGCAGAACAGAGACCAGGTCTCAGCATCCCGAACTTTGACAGCTCCGGGGAGGAAAGCAGCAGGAAATACGGAGATGAAAGTACATTGCTCATCCCGAGTTCGTCCTTTCTGCCACTGGAGGCTCTTTCAACGGCAAAAATACATCCCCATCATGTGTTTAATGGAGACCAAGATAATCCATTACAAGGATAAGAATGACACATAACACAGTATAAGATGCTGGGCAAGGAAACTAGTAAATAATCTTTTAAATTATGTATTTAGCTCACTCTAGCGATGTCCCTTTCTGGGACTATTCTACTGAATAAGTTCACTGGTGAGAACACTTACAGAAACAGTCAATGTTAAGTGAGCAGCAGAGAGTATTTGCTGAAAGCACCTTCTAAACGTGGCAACTAGAATAGATGCCCTGGAAAACCAACTCTTGAGTTTGTAAATGCACATTAAGACGTCCCTGTACTGCTCTGCTAATCTCCTAGATGAGAACTGCTCTGAAACAGGCAACGTACAGCCGGCTTCCCTCAAAGTGAATATGCCTTTACATGCCCAGAAATGTGCAGGCCTGCTCAGGAATAAAAACGAGAGATGTAGTCAGAGAGCCATTTAGCAGCAGTTTGCTTGGAAACAGCACAACCTATTGATCCTAGGTCACAAGAAAACACAAACAGCCCAGACATTACACGGGCTCCTGAGAACAGCTAAAGGACCTGGGAAGCATCTTCTCTGATATCCCAAAATGCTGCACGTGAGGCAAGAGCAGCCACCAAAAGAAGCCACCAAAACTCCAAGCCAAATTACGGTGGGGTAATTCCTGCCTACCCCTGTGTAGCTTGCTGTTAGAAATAACACTGAGTCCAAAGACCCCACGGGAGGAAAAATATACTTTAATACCAGAACAATTAATTCTAAGTAGTTGTTCAGGTGTCAGCCCTTAGAGCTTGAGATGGAAGGATACTGCCCTGAGGCAGGGCCCTCCAGCCTGCACCAGGAGATGCACAAGGTGGCTTTGTAGAGCCCACCTTGGCCAGAAGCGTGGAAGGCAAGTGGACCTTATCAGACTTAATAGGTGACACCCCTCCCTTCAGGATTTTTGAGACTAAGCAACACTCAGTCTCGTTAACACTACAAGGAGGGGTGGCCCAGAGCACCAACACACAAGCACATCTGTGGGGAGGCCATGCATGTTTGCAGGGCAGGCTGCAGAAGCTGTACTAATCCCCAATTCTTTTTGGAAAATGAAAGTCCTTGACTCAAGCATGAATGATACTGGCAAAGATCCCATTACTGTAAAGCTCTCTGCCAGCCAGCCACCTCTCCCCCTCCCCCTTTTCATATCTCTAAGGTCACTAAACTGCAATTTAGTCATCATTCTTTATAGAGCATGAGCAGATATGAAACATCTGGAAACTGTTGTAGTCACACTTTGAGATACACATCCCGAGGGAATTTAACGGCACAGGAATGGGATGCAGCACTTTTTTACCTCGAGCTCACTGCAGCTTGAATGCATCCTCGGTAGCTAGTTACTGGGTACTAACACCTATTAGATGACCAACTATGAAATGAGTTAGAAGGTCTCAGTACATCCTCCCAGGGAGATGAAAACCTCAACCCAAAGACCACCTCAAAAAGTCTATTAGACATCCTTCTTTCTGGCAGTATCAGTGAGGAAAAGTGGGCCATAAAAATTTCACTCCTTGTTTAATTCCAAATGTGGTCCCTCTAGAGATGAACTATGGCCTGCTGGTAGGGAAGAAATTTGCCCTGCTGCTACCTGTGCTTTGTAAGTAGGTAATAGCAGTCCCCAAACACATAAAAAAAAAATTCCCAACCTGATATAAAAATGTATTTATGTAAAAAACGGAGCAGAAGATCTTTTTTTTTTCTTTTTTCCAAACCCCTGCAGAAGTCTGCATCAGCGTCAGTCAATTACAGGAGACAGAATTGTCTTACCTGACCCACACTATAGCAAGTTAATTTAAACTTTATCTTTAATAATCTCACTTCTTTTTATTTACTTCATTCAGAGGGTAGAGGGTTAAACACAAGGTGTTTTTGAATAATTAAATGAAGGAGGAAGCACTACGTTACTGACAAAGCTCCTAATCTTCCTTATTTATTAATAGGAGCTGCGTTAAAGACCGCCTGTCCTTAATCCCGGCTCTCACCATGCAAATTCAGAGCATTAGAAATAGAAGAGGCTAATTGAGGCCCTAATGCCAGGAAGAGAGACCATGTCAGTGCCAAAAGTTAAAATGGGCCAGATCCCATCAGCACCTGGATGTGGAGCCTCCAAGGGAAGCCTCGCTGCCTTGGAAAGGGAGGCCACTGATTCGGCCCTTTGGGATTCCAGCCTTGCCCTGGGGGATTCGGACAAGCCCCGTTCAGCGGGTCTGGTCCCCGAGATGCTGCGTTTGGCACCACACTGCATCTGGGGGCAGGTGTTTGGTTTGGTTTGGAGGCTGCAGCCACGGTTTGGCACTGAGCGACTGCCCCTGCGTGGGGAGGGATGGACATCTCAGACACGCTGCTGTGCGGGGGCCGGAGCATCCTGGCAGCTGCTCCCCCGCCACGTTCGTGCACAGGTCCCAACCGCCCCAGCGATCCAGCTGCAGGTATGGGTGAGCTGGAGACTTGGCTATTGAAGAGCCTAAGCTCTTCCTTCTTCCCTAACATCCTCCCCAAAGACCCAGCCGCCTAATCAAATTCTTTGGCTCAGCTTATGAGCTCTGACAAGATCGCAGCCCAAGGAGGCTTGACTACAGACTCAGCAATCCTTACTACATCCAACCCAATTTAGCCGCGCTCTCCGTGCATCACCCACATGGTAAAGACCTAATCTAAAGGTGATCATTAATTCGTTACTGCTGCAAGGATATGGCAATCAGCAATAGGATGCTGATTGTTTGGGGGATCAAGTAATTGATCACTCATAATGGATTTCTTTGTTTTTTAAACAATAACCATCCTTCCCAGTTGTAACATCTTTATGAACACACTGTAGAGCTAATGACAAAAGTGTACACGAATTCTATTTGCCCAAAGTCAATGCTTTTTTCACATTATGTAAAAATTAACTTTGGGAACTTACTGTTGCATATAAAGGGAAAAAAAAAAGATTTAAAAATAGGAAAAAAATTGAGCAAAGCCTTTATAGCAACAACAGAATTATCATCTATGTTTGATAAAGGACTATAAACCGTCATGCTGGCAGGCATAAGATGGTCATTAACCTCATTCAGTCAGAAAGAAAACATCTCCTGCAAACAGGTAATTCTGTCATGGTGTGGTACAGGCTTTCTTGCACCTTTCTGAATTATTTGGCAATTCCTGGAGACCAGATATCACATCCGTCTAACCCAGACTGGCAACTCCGATGTTCCTGTGTGCAGCTAAACACAGAGAAGCTGGACCAAGGACTGAGCAGTGCCAATGGCTCTGCCACTACCTCTGCTGAATTTCGGGTGCGTAGCCCTGCCCATACACGGCTCTAACCCCCACCACCCCACCCCCCCCCCCCAGCACAAACACAGAATCTGATATGCTTCCTGGGAGTACAAAAAGGGGATAGGATAAATAAATCTTTGCGAAAGTGGCCTTCTGCATTCTCTCCTGATTCACAGGAACGTGAGTTTAGCTGCAGTTTACTCTGAGGATTAGCACAGTTCAGCCTGTGCAGGAGATGAACTCAAAAACAAAGCTACTGAAGCTGTAGAGCAGGGAAGGTCAGGCACTGATCCTCTCTCCTTGCCTCCACCATACTAGAAAAGAAATACAAGCCCATGACTCCTCTGTTTGTAACAATTTTTCCTCCTTACTCCTACCCCTCAGGTTAGCATTTCACCTGGATCTGCATCTTCCCTCAAAAGTATCTCTTCACAGCCTTTCTCCAGTGTCCTGAGCCAGATGTACCGAAGAGAAATGACACTTCACAAGACAGAAACAGTGTGTGTGAGAATTTTTACCCCAGCTGTAAAATCCTTTCCAGCTGCCTCTCGTGTAATGTCAGCTCATGTGGGAAGCCAGTGCAACGCAGCAGCAGGCCCTCTCTCACTGTGAACAAAAAAGCAGTTCCCAAACCATTCCCTCCACTTCTCAGCTCCTTTAGGACAGGACTGACATAGTACTTGCTCTGTTTTAACCAGCTCCTCCCCAGGGCTAACTGGTTAAACTAGTACTGCCCGCTGGCAGCCGATCTCTGTTCCTAGGACTGGTGAGCATCACAAGGACCACTGGCTGCATTTGGGAAAATGCTGGAAAAAAAATCTAAATCTCATTGTGGACTAGCTCAGACTTCAGCTCTGGTGATCTTGAGCTATAAATTCTTAGGAGATTTGGTTTCCTTCTGGGCTGGAAATACCCTCAGAGCAGTCCCTCGTGGCATATTCTGGTACATTTGCTTCTGATAATACTTCTTTTTTTTGTTTTGTTTGGGTTTGTGTTTTTTTTTTTTCATGTGATCCATCAACACAGTTATGATGAGGAGGATGGGCAGGGGAGAATAAATACGTGACATTCCCTCGGTTAGGCCAATACAACAGAGACGTAGGCATCTGCAGGAGCAGCAACAGCTTAAAACAGCCAGCCAGGGCTCCCTGTGGAAGGCTGCAGCAGGCTTGGATCCCTGTGGATCAGGCACAACGCGGGACCAATGAGACCTAGTTGCCACTAGGCTCTCTAAAACTGCTGACAGATGAGATGGATAGCAGCTTGAGCTGGTGCCTCCTTGGGCGCTGCTGCCCCTCCAGAGATAAGCACAGTGCAGAGAGATGGCAATGGAAGTCAGGGGGAGGGGAGTGTCTTGGGGGGAGACTGGCTACGTTACCTCCCTACTGACCTCCCAGTTTTGCTCACAGCAATTGGGTTTTCTTTTTTGTCCAGGAAGGGATCCCTGAGGGCTGTTACTGATCCGGTCTCTCTCACTGCCCTCTCAGCCCCGCACCACCTCATCCCCCAGCCGCCTACAGCAGCGAGAAGCCAGCAGGCTGCTGCAGCCACAGCCGCCTCTGCAGCAGGAGCCGGGGCCTGACAGCCCAGCAAAATGACCCACTTCTTGCCGACTCAGACAAAAAAGCTCCACTTAGGCCCCAGGAAAGTGTCTCTAATAAGGCCATCCGTTAGCTGTGTCGCCCGGACCCCTCTCAGCTATCCTTCATCCCTGCCCTCCCTCCCTGCAGCCAGCCATTAATGCAGTCAGCACGGAGGAGAATGAAGCCGTCGGGCTCAGTAAATATTACCGAGCTCCACACGGGGAGTACAAGACCATTATTTAGACTCCCAGGTCCTGGGTATGTTTTGATCACACCAATTTAGCAAATAGAGGTAAAAGAAAACAACTGGCTAGTGGCTGGCTGCCACACCTATGTGTGTCCTGGTCTGGGAAATCCCAGATCCCTCTGGATCGGTCAAAGTGTTGCAGCCCTGAGAGACTGGGAACGCTGCTGGCACGAGTGGTCCAGCGGGGGACAGCATTGGATCGGTTCCCACCAAAGGGTATTTGATGTATAGCAGGCCAAAACTCACCCCTGCTTGGCCACTGAAGTCAGTTGTTCCAAAGCTTTTGCATCTCATGGGTGTGGGGAGGAGAAGCCTTTTGTTCCCCCGAAACTGGGCTCTCCAGGTGCCTTCCCTGTCTGCACAGGTCTGCTTCTGTCTCTCCATATCAGAACTCACATGATGCTGCTCTGTAGCTTGAGCTGTTCCAGCAATCTCTGCGCCATACCACATGCACTTCTCAAAACCACCCACACCCCTGCTTTTAGATCTTTCTTGCATTTGTCCCAGATGACTTCCCTGCCATCTTCGCTTGCCCTTGCCCCATATGAAGCTCTTCTATCTCCCACCATGCAACAACATGTCTTGGCTCAGGAGTCGGCTCCTCCTCAGCTCCCGCTGTGTACGACAGCCCTGATGCTACTTCAGCCATATCTGCTGCTTCCCATCCCAGCTCAGATCTCGTCCTCCTGGCTCTGGGCTGTTCGTGGTCCCCCCTCCCTATTGCTCTGCTCTTGGCTCTCTGACTGGAGGCTCTATTACACTCATTTACCCACTGTTGTGAATTCTTTTGCTCTGTAAGCACTTGAGGTACAATTTGTGGGGAAAAAAAAACCAAAAAAACCCAACCAAAAAAAAAAAAAAAAAGCAACCAAGAAAATAAAAGTTGTGCTTCGTGGTATTTTGAGAGAAAGAGGTGAGCATATTGCATGAGAACTGGGTATGAATTTACCTTGCACATCCCCACAGGGGCAGGCACAGGAAAGTGCAGGCTGATAAATCCCTTTTATTACTTGCACTGGTATCTGAAGGCAGGAGAGGATTTTTAAAGTCTGGCCAGTCCCCAAAGTGTCAAATCCAAGGGCAACATTTGAAATTCACTGGTGACAGAGTAAGACAGAGACAGAGAACAGTGACCATGTGTCATTAGCCTAGAGTATGTGCCAAAGCCAGAGAGACAACACATCAAAATAGCTCATGGAGCTCCCGATATAATTAAAGAATCACTAACATGGAGCACTCGGGGGGGGGGGGGGGGGGGAGGGGAAGAGGAAAAAAACCTGCTCTGCACAAACGGATGGCACGAATGCTGAGGCAGCAGCATGAAGCTTAGTTCCTCCCACGCCGAGCAAAGCTCTGTATCCTCAAAACGCAGCTCTGCTCGGTAAGGTGACTATGCAAGAATGCTGGGCTTTCTGCACACTCAATCTCTCCCCTGGGCTGCTCAAGGAGAGCACTATTCACTTGCCTGACTAAAATAAGCATTCGCTGCTTCTTTCTCCTGACACTCCTGAAGGAGCCAGCACAGCTTCAGAAGTGGGAGCTGTTTTGCCAGCTGTACCAGTGTTAGGAAAGCTCCACCTAACTACAGGTCAGGGAGGCTGCAGCACCATTGCAAAGAGTCCAGCCCGCCTCTCAGATTTAATTATTTCCCAGTCTGGCTTTGATTGGGAGAAAGAGCTGAGACGGGTTGAATGGATGCAGAACCCAAAACCAGCACTGTCCTGGGAGAGGACTCCCAGGGACGAGGTAAAGCCATGCTAAGGTGCATTACTGTGAACACACCCCATCACCCAGGCTGCTGTCCCTGTCCCTTACCCAGCCATCTTCCAAGCCGGCCTCAGCATCCTCCCCGTTACTCGTTCTTTTCACTCACAGGGACACTGTCACAAGGTGCTGAGAAGGATCTGCAGCCCCCACCAAGGGCCAGGGAAAGCGAGCGAGGCAGTGACTGAAGAGCAGACCTGAGACCGACTCCTGTGTTGTGCTAATGGTCTCGCACCACGGAGAAAGGGTTGGGACACAGCCCCTCTCCTCCTCACTAGGGCAAGCAGCACCTTCTTTTCTGTCACCCTACCACCTAGCCTACTGTCTTCTCCTTGAGGATTATCCTGTCTTCTGGGCTGGTAACACAGATTTTCCTTTCATCAGCCAGTGGACTGGTGGAAAAAGGGCAGCAGGGAAAGAGCATTTAATTTAACCCTCTGATAAGGAAAAAGAAAATCCTTGGTCCATCTAGAAGCACCTGCTCTTTCCTCAGAGGCACCAGTAACAACATCTTAAGGTCAAACTGTAAATCACATAAAACATCTTTATCTCCTCAAACTGGTCTTTCTCCCTTTTTCTTTTCTTCTTTCATTTTTAGAAGTCAGGATTTCTGAGGATATTGAACTCCAGCACTGGAAGTTTCCTACCATAGAGGGGAGATGCTTGTGACCTGCAGCGAGCGTGCGAGGGTACCAGCCTGGCTGAGATTTGTGGCCTGCAGGGCTCCTTTCCTGGGAAGGTGAATTTGATTGTTGTAGCAGCAATGGAGGACTTGGGTTAAACATGTACAGTGTGAGAATGAAAGACTAAGGGAATAGTTAATGCCAACATATCTCAACTTTGGTTTGTAAAACTGACACCCAATCTGACTCAGCTTAGCTACCCGTTACTACATCATCAGCTAGATGCTTTCCTCTGTTAACGTACTGGGCCCCGAATTCCTGCAGTGGGAAGTCTTTGCATTATCTCTGCAGTCTCACCCACTCTAGAAATGAGCATCTGCACCAAAACCAGTGCGGACCATGCAGCAAGCTGTCTTTGCAGTAAGCAGCTAGGGAGAGACATTAGAAATCGCTTGCAATGAAGCAAAACCGAAAACTATTTCTCAGCTAATTTAAACTGCAATTGCCACAACATGTGAGATCGGAGCAATCCTGTGTTCAAACAGGCTCACGAGTGTATACCCACATCACGCTGGCATATTGATGCCTGCCTATGCCCTGCTATCCTTCTACACATAGTAAAAAGCCCAACCCACTCCTTATGTCACACCTGGACAAGACCTAGCAGGATTTTGGCTGAAGTGACCCAGTTTCTTTTGCTGTTGTTAGGACGCGAGGTAGCAGGATGGGAAACTGGCAACAGACTCCATTGATAACCTGTAGAAAGCCTCTCCGCCACTCTCATCCGACATGGTTTAATTTTTAATTCAGCAAAGCAGTGACAAGGACGTAGGCTGCCAAGGCCAGTCAGCAGTGCAAATTGGCCAGGACAGGCTGAATTGATCTACAAGGAGGAAATGAAGACACAGCAGAAACTTTGGGCTATAGGTAGTGATGGGGCAGGCTCTGAAGGGGGAGCAGAGGGGGAAGAGACAGAAGGATGATGAGGGAAACAGATAGAGAGAAACACAGCAAGGACAACACCACAGAATGGAAATTATCAGCATTTGGACAGTCACAAGAGCTTAGTGCCCAGTACCTGCTACCCAAAGAAAACCAGCTGGCTCAGGCTGTATGGTACATGGACAGTATGGATTTCATTGCTGGCATCTGATGTCCACCATCACTGTGCCAGAAGCTGCAGCATGGTAACACAGGCAGCTGCCCAAAGATGCACTCACTGCACTTTGGTTGGTCCACACAGAGTAGCAGGGGATGCTCAACTCCAAGCTTTGGCTTTTCTAGCCAGAGGCAGAAACATCACCACCCCTCCAATTCCATGGGATGTTTCCATCCTTCCCAAGCCAAACCCGAGGAGTGAAAGCACAGCTGTGTCACTCACTTCCAACTATAAATAAAAGCATGACGGTCAACAAGATTAGTTGGAGAGTGTTTGCTATCACTACCAGTGTTAGCATTTATTATCTTATCACTAGGCTTAAGACTTAAACCGAGAGGGAAATGAGGAAAGTGGCCCCAGCCTAACTCCGTTACACACAAGCTGAGGGCCACACTGAGACCCTGTTGGCCCCAGTGACAAAAGCAGATTTTTCAGAATGACAGTACATATCCTGTAAAAAAACACTTGTGAACAAGCACAAAAAGTGCCCAAACACCTAACACAACTACCTGGACTAGTTGCTGAGAACACCGAGTACGCTGTCTGATACTTCAACTATTCAACAAGTAATACACCACTTAATTGGCATTTTTCAGTGGCGGCTGTAAATATAGCCCCTTCTGCCGGTTCATGTTAGACAGACAATAAACTTCAATGCTGTTGTATAAAGCTTAAAAAAAAGTCCAGAATCTGCTAAACCATTTCTAGCAAATCGTTCTGGAGAACACTGACATGTTTCAAAACTGCAGGGGGGGGGGGAAATGGATATTTTGCCAGGTTTGATCCTCATTTTGACCAGTTTTGTCTAGCATCAAGGATTAGCAGAACTTTGTTATAGCCCCGTTTAATGCTTGCAGCAAAAAAATGCAAAACCAAGCATAAGCTGACTGTATTCAGTCATCCGTCTGTCACTGGGCTGAAACTCTGCTCAGATTCATTAGGCGGCTTTCAACAATTTTGAATGAATCTGATCCCCAGTTTCAAGCAGAACGGTATCAATAATGCTTCTATGTTATGACTTGATGAAAATGTTTGTACAATCTCAGAATCAGAATATAATCATGTAATAAGCAGAATGCAATCCTTGAAAATAAATGCTGTCGTGCAAAGTGAAAGCCACACCATTTAGAAACAACAACAAAACTATTAGTAATACAGTGGTAAGACTGAAATCATTCAAAAATTGCTCTGGAAATGCCCTTTCCTCTGTACTTTGTGACAAGAAATAATAATACTCTGACGGCGAGGCAGCAGAATCCATGGTATTCTCCATGCCTAGTATTGAATGGAGGCAGCAGTTATTGTACTCTACACTATAAGAAATAATTTATTTTACCATGCATGCTGCTCTTAACAAAGAGGGGAAGCCTCTGTTTGGAAAGTGAAACATAAACTCTTATTGAGCTTTAGCAATATCAAAGCTTACAATCATTCACCGCAATAAATAAATAAACTCCCTCATCTGTACAAATATACCACAAGCCCATAATTATGAAGCACCTTGCTATGTTCGGTCTCTGCTGTTTCTTGCTTCCCTTGCAGAATTCAAGGATTCATATAAGCAGCGCGTACATGCTGCAATGGGAGACAGGACCACAATTCATCTGACACGGCTAAAAAGGTATTAAAGTAGCTGGAATCATTGCCAACACCAGCACTAAAGGCACGATGGCACAGACTTCAACGCCAATCAGCCATTCTGGACACTTCAGAGTCTCATTCACAGCCCATGCCAACATCTTCTGTGCTGACGTCTCACTGCTATCAGTAGTTCTGAAGTTAAAATTAGGTCAGTCAGGCCTGCCCAGGCTTCAGTCACACATGTGATTCCTCTATACACAAAGCCTCCTCAGCCACTTAGATGCTTTTGACAATTCCATTCCACCCACCATATATAATAGGCCCGATGTAGTCTGCTTTTGATATGCAAAACTGGTATGGCTGAAAACTTTGCATGGGTGGAAACAAAGGGGTAGAAACATCAGCAAAACATGAGCAACATCAGCAGAATTTTCCCTCTCTATAATGGAAGCAAGAACATAGTTTAGTCACAAGATAACACAAACTTCACTTGTAGTCTAGAAAAAACTGCAAGCCTTAGATGAGTCAGAGGAGGCCTTCCTTACTGCTCCCTTGTAGCGGGAAATACATGGAACATCATAAATACACCTCAGGTAACAAACCAGAGCATAACGGCTCTACCTCCACGTTCAGCCACCCCAGCTGAAAGCTGCTGTTACATCACTAACTCTGGAGAAGTTCCATCAGGCTAAAACAGGCTGAGCGGCTGCTGAGCCCCATGGAAAGGGAGCCCATCCTCCAGGTCATGCTCAGGTCTCCTTGGCCTTCCCAACCCCCAGCGCCGTGCAGCTGAGCCCCATGGAAAGGGAGCCCATCCTCCAGGTCATGCCCAGGTCTCCTGGCCTTCCCAACCCCCAGCGCCGTGCAGCTGAGCCCCATGGAAAGGGAGCCCATCCTCCAGGTCATGCCCAGGTCTCCTTGGCCTTCCCAACCCCCAGCGCCGTGCAGCTGAGCCCCATGGAAAGGGAGCCCATCCTCCAGGTCATGCCCAGGTCTCCTTGGCCTTCCCAACCCCCAGCGCCGTGCAGCTGAGCCCCATGGAAAGGGAGCCCATCCTCCAGGTCATGCCCAGGTCTCCTTGGCCTTCCCAACCCCCAGCGCCGTGCAGCTGAGCCCCATGGAAAGGGAGCCCATCCTCCAGGTCATGCCCAGGTCTCCTGGCCTTCCCAACCCCCAGCGCCGTGCAGCTGAGCCCATCCTCCAGGTCATGCCCAGGTCTCCTGGCCTTCCCAACCCCCAGCGCCGTGCCGCGTGGGGCCGCAGGCTGGAAGGCAACAGCCCACCCTGCACCCGCTCTGACATCCATAGGAACGGCGGCTGTTCTGAGCAACAGGGCCCCGCGTTATGTTTCTGCTCCTGGAAGAGCTGTTTAAATATTTTCATTAGAGGCAGAGTATTTTTGGATGATAAAGATAATGAAGTGCTGAAAGTGTAGTGATCCATTTGACACCAAGAATAAGAGATATGAAGTATTTCTAATAAAAACAGAACCCCCAGTGGGATTTGAACTCACTGTGTGTCGTTACAATTTGAGGCAAGTGCTGCATCCATGACAAGGCTCACAGTCTCTTTGCTGGCTCTGCAATTTACCAACCCTGTATTGCTTACATTGGGCCTCCCCTGTTGTTCCTCAAATGCAAAAATTACATACTACTGAATGCTGCATGCAAACATAAATTAATTCATTTAAATGAACACAAGAGTTATAAAGTTCAGCAAAACCTGTTTCCTAGGTGGTGCCAACATCTATCACCTGTTCCTGAATTCATTATCCCTGCTCTCAATTTCTTGTGTGTTTTGCTTCATCGGTGGGTTAAAAAAAAAACCCAACTAGACAATCATGATGATGATGGTGGTGAAGAAAGCGGTTCCTGCTCTTTAAATGTCTGCTCCCCCATACATAATGTCAGAATGATTAGAGCATCTGATGTGATGAGAGTGATTAGATCTGTGCAAACACACACAGAGGAGGAAAGAGGTTGGCTTTGACAAAGCACTCAATTACCCAGGTTCTCCCACCACGTCTGGTCCTATCACAACAGGAACAAAGCTCCCTCTGTTCTCCTGGGAGGGAATCACGGCCGTGCCTTTCCGCACCACCACTGTAAATCATGCCATAAAGTTCTGTGCCACACAGCTATAATTTGATAAATACCAGAATGAGTCAAGGCAATAAATCTGTTGGGTTTTAATTATAAGCATGCTTTTTCACGGGGAGGGGGCTGGGTTGTTTTTCAGCTTCTGCCAATACGAATAACGTACATCTGCTCCTTCAGCCCCGCCTGTATTATTCTTTCTTGGGAAATCCTCCACTACTGCCTTACTACCAGGACTGTCCTGGCACAGTGGTAGCTGTCTCAGGAGCATAAATTTTCAATGAAAAGTGAGAGGTTTTTTCGCCCCATCCTACTGCTGGGTCAGGAAGCCCTACCCTAAGCAGGGTTAGAAAACACAACGGGAGGAACATCAGTATGGCGAGTCCCTGGCCACCCCCCTGTAATCTCTGTTTCCATTGATAATGGCTATGTTTGTCATTTTATCAGTCATCTGTGACTACACGGGTAGGGTTTTTCCAAAAAGTCACAGCTTCTGAAGCTGGATGATCAACCAGAGGCCTTTCAAGCTTTTCTTTCCAATACAAACATCAAGTTACTAGCTGTTGTGGTTTCAAATGAAAGCTTGTAAATGCACAATAACAAAGCAGGAAGCAAAAAGATGGACCTCAAATATATTCTGACTTTCGATATTTTAAAAACTATTTTTCCAGATCCTGTCCCTGCTTCTGAATAGCAGAGTACAGCTCCACAGGTTGTATTAAGAGAGCATTTGCTATAAGAAAAGGGGATGGAGGCATGTGCATGTAACGCGGTGGGAAGAAAAAAGAATGCAAGGGCCACACACACATCCTCATATGGGGTCATCTGGAAGAAACCAGGTGTGTGAGAGCAAACAGCAATACAAGTGTGTATATGCACCCTTGCACGCACAGGGAGCGGTGTGTGTCAGCAAAAGGAGCAGGCAACAGAGAGAGACCAAGGGAATCTCTGCGTGTGAACATGCCTGAGCTCCCAAAGGTCAGCCTGCTCTCCTCAGATTTAATTCCCTTTCTCACGGCTACTGTTCAGAAGTAAATATTCTCTTTTTATTAAAAATCAAAAGCAGAGGGGCTCGTAATCCTCCTGACTCCAGTTTTTCTCATATAAATGGAAAGTTTAGCTTAGAGCAATAGCAGGTAAAATCAGACTGAAAGCAGCAGCTAAGTCCCAGGAGATATGGGAAAACTAAACAGCATTTGAGGATTGTTTTGTTGGTATTTCTACATTTCTCATTAGCTAAATACATCATTCTTCTTACTATTCTTTTTTAAATGGAGAATTTGGTAAATCTTCGCATACTGCAGCACCTTTTTGGCAATACTTTTTCAGTGATACCGCAAGCCAACTACAATTCTGCCCTTGCAAAACTGATTCTGATCTAATCACTGCACAGAGATGGCACTGCACTAATTTCAGAGATCTCACTTATTAAATACATTCCTTCCTTACTCAGACTCCCCATATAGTCATCTCCCTTCCTCATTCTCACTGCTAATACTGAAAATCCTCCCTTTGAAGCACTATCCTGGTTTTAATGACATTTCCCTTATTTAGTATAACCGTCAGAGCACAGAGCATGTTGAAAAATGTTAGTGATACTGCCAGCTTGAACTACTAAAAAATTTAAGTGGAGAAGGCGGGAAGAAGGAGGAGAAAGAAACAAAGGGGAAGGGAGTTCTAAGATTTTGGGTTATTTTTTGTGATAATTCCAAGTTTTCTTCTTCAATCATCAACAAAAAAAGGTTAAAGAAGAAGATGGAGATTCCTTCCTAAAAACATTTTCCTTGTGCTTAGGCTTCAATTAAAGCATCAAATAGGATCCAGTATAATAGTGGGCAACACTGCACAACTCTCTTCCTCCTTCATTTCCCCCTTTTCCTTCCCTGCCCACATCAGCTACAGCAGACTGTGACCTTGCCCAAAATTTCCATGTTCCAGCCAAACCATGAATGCAGGCTGGATGGCACCAAGGACCAAAGCTCTACCTGTCCTGAAGTTTCAGTTTTTCTAACCCCATGGTTTGGAATGTTCCTACTTTGGGGTCAAAATATTGAGGAAGAAGCGTGCAGAGAAGAGAGTACTTTCAGAGTCAGAGAAGTCCGGGTGTAAGCATGAGTTTGGAGCGATAGCTGGCTGCCTCATCCCTTTATCACACATTTATTGCTCCTGGTAGCCACTGTATTGAGGTTAGTAGGGCAGAGCTGGGATCATACTGGGGGCCTTCTGTCACAGGCTCCCGCGCATGGAGGGTTATCGTACTTGTTTCTTTCCACCCTACCTCTGGACAGCTGTCAGAGCTATAATCAACACAGCATCAGGAAGAGGAATAAATAAGCACCTTGCATACAACTAGCATCCTCTGTTTTTCAAACAATTTTGCAGCCATTCACGCTTGGTCCCAGCTTGGTCCCAGGGTATAAGCAGGTAAAGGGCAGCTCCCCCCTGGGGTTTTGCCCTCTGTGCTTTGGGCCAGCAAAGGGCTTGGGAGTTCCAGGTGCTACGTGAGCATCATGCATTTCCATCACAGGGCAACTCCGCGGTGGTGGGTGTCTGCACAGGCTCTCTGACTCCCTTGGCCTGCACAGAGGGCACAAGTCTGCAGTGACAATGTCACCGTCTCTTTATCAGCTGCATCTCTCTAGAGCCCAAGGATGAAGAATTGCAAAGGTCTTTGCTCGCTAAGGGAAGCAGTGAGCGGCAAACTGGGAGCAGACCTGGGATTTTAAAGGCTGGTTAGTGACCAGAGACCTCAAATTTCTTAGCTGCTTCTTTTGCTGTTCCTGGCAAAGCATTTGGAAAGACAGGCAGAGGCAATCCCAGGGCTGGTTTCTGGTTGAGATGTGGCACACATCTGTAAGACGTAAGAAGGAATCATTTGTTCTATTTCAGACAGCAAACGTGATTCGCCTGCAAATTCATTACAGAGCAACGGACGGGTCAAGCCCTTTCTCTGTGCCTGTTTCTCTATGACTTCGACTGGATTTGCCACTGTACTGGGGGGCACTGGGTAGATCAGGTTTTCTACTCTGAAAATACCACTTAATGGATCGTGCAGCACTTCAACTGGAGTCATGGTAAGGACTTAACATTACCTCTCCCTCTTCACCCAGCTTGAAACAACATAGATAATCCTACCTGTGCTATACCTTTACCGCCATAGGTATAGGCCAGAAAGCTCTTAGTAACCAATTTGCTTGATGCTAAACCGTCCGTTTCCTCAGCTATCTACTCCAGCCGTGCAGGACTCCCTGCTCCCCTTGGGATGTCCTTTGACCCATGCTGTACTGAAGCTCTTCCCCTTGCTTCTCTCTGTCCCAGGCACCTGTAGGTTTTGTGGGAATCAGCCCTGTCAGACAAGCCGAGCTGAGCTCGTTTCCTTTGCAGCTGCCTGTCCCCTCCCTGAGCCAGTCTGCGAACAGTAACATGCCTTGGCATTATCTATACCATTTAGGATTTTACACTCAATTAAATCCCCTCTTAACAGCTTCTCCTTCTTCTTCTTCATCTTCTTCATAGGCTATAAAGACCTTGCTTTTATTTTTAGCCAGTCCCGTTAGCTCAGGACTCGCAGCCTCTCACATCATATTTTCTGCCCTTCTCCTCTACACCTTTTTGAGTTCTCTGATGTTGAAGGAGCCAAAGAGACAGAGTGGAGAGAATGATAATCAGCTGGTGTAGGAGCTGTGCTATGGTGTCCCTGTCATACTACACCTATCTGCCTCAAATATCAACTGTTAAAATTACAAATTGCTTCATTCCCATAGCCTCCTACCCAAACCATGAACCTGCTCTTGCTGCCTGCTCATTTACCTGCCTGAGCAGAGTCTCTTCTGGACATCACCTCTTCTGAAGGAGCTCTGCAGCATCTACTGTACTACGTGACTAGGAAAGGATCCTGCAGGTGTCAATGAAGGAAACGGAGTGGGGTACATAAAGAGGAATACTGCCCGTATCAGCCCGGTAAATCCTGCCTGTCTCTGGCCAAAACACTTAGAAAAATAGATCTGCCCTCTCCTGGAACAACCATAGTTTCCAAAAAAGAAGATGAATTAAGAAGTCGTTGCTACCAGCCCCCTTTTCATATTACAGCTCATCAGGGAGGTAGGTTTGATTCTGTATTCTGCCTGAGAAGGTTCAGTCGTCCTCTTCCAATTCCCAGAGGAATGTCTGTCATCTCCACTGATGTTCTGAAGACACTAGGCTTTCAGTGTTGAAGTTGCCATGTACTAACAAAAATTAACTGGGCCAGAGAAAGGAAGGACCATGCCTTCTGATCAAAGCACTCTCACCACTGCCCCACAGCCTCTGGTTCCGATGTTGCGTGCTAAGCTGCTCAGTCTGAGTAGGAGCAGGGCTCTTCTGTGCTTGGACAGAGATGCAAGTGCAACTAACCGCTTCTAGCGTGGTTAGAAATGCTGGTACACAATAGAAATGTACATTTATTTCTCTGTATACAAATGGGCATCAATGAAGAAGTGGACTTGGATTTAAGAGCCAAGAGTAGCAGTTGGGCAGGACTTTGGCACCTGTATCCTTCTGAGGGTTTAACCATCAATTTCCCTGTTCCCCATCTGTGAAATAGAGTAATTTTACTTCCTTGCACGCCTGAGGTGCTCTGACAACGCATTAAAAAGATTGAGAGGTACTCATATACTAGGGCAATGAAGGCCACACATCTCCTTAAGATAGCTCGCTGACTAACAACTGTCAGAAAAGAGATCCCTGCAACTAGTGCATGAGACCACCAGCCCCACATCCACTTCCTTGGGAAGTACAGATCAGGCAAGGGACCTTTGGAGCTTCCTCACCACATGACATGTCTTCCACCTCTCTTGGCTCATCTGACCCAAGTTCAATTGAAGATGGGAACTGCCCTGCCCAAGAGCAGATTTTAACAAGCTAATGTGCTGGTTCCTCTACTGAACACAGTACAGTGGTTGGCAGGGAGGTGGGTAATCCCATCCCAAGTTTCTTGCCTTGGGGAAGCAAATCAAGAGGTCTTCATGGCCTCAGTCCAGAAATCCTAGCTTCACTGATGCATGGCTACATTCACCAGTAAGACACCCAGCATCCACAGTCGGGGTAACTGAGGACTAATTGGCATCACAACAGGTCACTCTCTATTGACAAACGTGCTAATTGCCCATAAGTAATTGAGGTTAAGATCTTAGAAGCTTCCAAAAGAATTAAATAATGTCATAATGATTAATACTAATAGAGAGAGGCATCACCTCACTTCCAGCTCCCAACACCAGGACCATTTCCCCATCAACTCTTTTAAGAGCTGGGCCCCTAGGGCAGGGTACCGCAAAGTACAGGGATATCACTAATTTTCTACACGCGAATGAGCGGTGCTCGGCTGCCTGCTAGCCAGAGACATGGCGAGAATTGAGTTTTATTCACCTGCTCTTCATGAGATGCTACAACAGGATTTAGTCACTGGCCTTTGTGGCAACAGCCCATTAACTCATTCTTACAACTCTCGGCAGCCATAATGGCACTGCTCACCAGCCCCTAACCATCTGCCTGCCTTTCCTAGCATTTATGACAAATTTCAGGTTTTGCCTGTCTGCCAGTGCATATGAAAACCTGATGGATTTAAGCAGGGACTAGATCTAACGAGATCAATGTACTGTTCGGCAGGTGCAGAAACACAGCAATCATTTTTATGGATGAAAGCTAAGCACGAGGGCCTGACCACTTCTTGTCACTAAAGGTCCTGCAAGAATTTCACGAGAGCCGATGTCTCAGAGCTGCTGGTACCTGGCAGCTCCCAGCAGGATAACGGCGCTCTGCTGCCAGGAGCTCGCCCCTTCGTCGTTACAGGGAAGGAGTTGTGTGTATCCTTCTCCAGGGTAAAGTAATTGTCTGTTGTGAAACAGCTGTCCCTTTCTACTCCAGCTGTAACCCTGGACATTTTGTCAATCCTCACATTCTCTTAAGAAGCGGAGTATTAGCACACATTTATCAGGCAATCAGTGATACACAATTTCGTAAAGGAAGAAGGATTCTGTCCACCCACTCCAACAGCTAAATTAGTTTAGCTTCAGCTTAATAGCACTTGTGCAGTATATTTCCTGTATGTGTAAGCAAGAAAGGTGTCACTTAAGGGTGCTGAGGGATTCAATTATATGTAACAAGACAGCTTTCTCTCAGTTTCACTCACTCTGTTACTCAGAGGCTTGTCTTTGTGTGTGGCTTTTTTCATGAGGTATCCTTGCAGATAGAATCTGTGTTCCTCTGTTGTGCCAAGAGCTGTCCACACAGAGATCAATGCTTGATTTGAAGGGACAACTACTGAAAGGAATGCGTGCCTGCACGCGTGCCTGTGTGCACACATGCGTTTGAGCGTGTGTTTGAGGAAGGCAAGGCAGAGGAGGAGGAACGTGAAGCTGGGGAAAGTGAAAAGGGAGATGGTTTTTCATCTGCTTCTGGAATTTTCTTCTCTGCAAGACGTATCTCCAGTTTTTTACCAATGCTGCAGTGCATGACCTGCACAAAGATGACGGGGTGGAACAGGGCCCAAGAGAAATGCAAGCCAGAAGGCCACCTCATTCCATGTCCTTAGGATGTGCTCTTGCCTCCATCTGTCTTAAGTGATGTACAGTATCTGGCTACGTCCTTCTAAGAGCTGCTACTCAGACTCATGCATGACTTTGGGAAGTACATTTTGTTCTTCTGAAGCCCTCAAGGGCAATAATAAAGAGAATGAAAAAAGCCCCACCCCAACAGCTCTTTAGCGGGTGTCCTTCACAGGTGTACCAGTGTCAGCTGCCCTGGGATTTCACCTTCACCTGAAGGGAGGCCTGTTTAATCATGCAACACCAAAGTAGAAGAAAAAAACGTCTCTTGAAGGAACAAAGGAAGGCCAACTTGCCCCTATCCTCACAGTTTTGTTAAGCATGACCGCATTATAATGTGCTGCTTGAAATCTGCCATGTGCTAGAACATCACTGTGACAAGAAGCCTTGAGGCCCCGCACTGCTGTAAAACCATAACTGATAATATTTCTCTTTGCCCTTTACTGCTGCAGAAATGTACAGAATGCTCATTACCATGGTCCTCTTTTGGGAAGAGGAAAAGTCAGTGGGTCAGCTGGACTGCCGGAGTATGTGAGGATCTGCTAAGGTCACTGCAGAAGAGCTGCCCACGTTGCTTCTGTTTTGGTTTTGCAGTTTTTTTGCCACAGGGATTGTTCGAGGTATTTACACTCTGACTGAACCCCGTCTTTAACAGTTCTGTATACAACTGGTTTCTTTTCATTCCTTTCTTTGTGTTTTTCATTTCTGAGGTATATCCCCAAGCAAAAGATGGGCACACATGGATATTGTTATAAATTGCCTTTCAAGAAGTCTTTGACCGAGTATTTAATAAAAAAAACTGTTACAAAATCAAAGAACTCCTGGGCTGGAGATGTAAAGTTCTTTCATGGAGAACATGCCTCTACAAGACAAAAAGCAGAAAAGAAAGAATAATGGATCTTCTCTTCACATGGTGAAAACTTAACAGCAGGGGTGCCGCTGAGAATTTTGTGATGACCTGCATATGCAATATATCAGTTAATGCACTGAGAAGGAGAATGAAATTGTGAGAGACCAACATCTACTGATAATGCAGAATGATCAAATCTGGACTAGGAGAGAGGATCCTCAGAGAGCTGAGCTGATACACAGCAGCCCAACAGACCAAAGAAAGAGTTCAACCTTGACACAGGTAATATGTATTGGGAAAAATAAACTACACTCCTCAGATATCTTACTGGGTTGTAAAATTAAGTATAACCAGACAAG
The DNA here is from genome assembly GCF_017639655.2 of Falco naumanni. Lineage (NCBI taxonomy): Eukaryota > Metazoa > Chordata > Aves > Falconiformes > Falconidae > Falco > Falco naumanni. The sequence goes on along the minus strand of NC_054058.1, from coordinate 5,454,198 downwards.
AAAAACCCTATAGTTACCATAGGCAAATCAATGAAGACTTTTCTCCGAGGTAACTCAATACTAGGCCAAAAAGTAAATGGAACGTTAAAATGTAAAAATAATACTTGGTGAAAAATCACTCCTGTGCAGAGGCTTAGTACGAGGCAAAAACTCCAACAAAATCTCATCTAAGGCAACGAAATACAGTTTGCATTGGATTTAAGTGGTGCCTAGACCTTGTGTGAGTCATTTCTGTCAGGGGTGGGTGAATCTCGCCCACTGAGAAAAGTATTAATGCCACTGCATATGCCAAGGCATACCTTCAGCTGGAATACTGTGGCTGGTCAGCTCTGGAGCTTTTCTTATAAAAATAAGCAAGAGAGAAGCACAGACAGACAATGCAAATTATTAGAGCCCTTTGAGATTGGAAAGATCTTAGAAGATGAAACTCTTTAAGGAAGGAACAAGTGAGAGAGCATTTGAAGAACACTAAGCAGCAGAAACAATGAAACTTGGCTTTCTATGTATGTGCATGTTGAGGAGGGGTCCCTGTGTATGTCCTCTGATGGCTAATAAGGGATGACATTGCATTGTATACAGGGCATTGATCGGCTGTGCCATTTGTAGAAGAATTTGAGATATTAATTGTACCATAATTCTCATTTTACAGGCTGGAAACTAACTTGTAAACAAGCCAGTGAATTGGACAAGGCTAAGCAGCGTCCTAGTACTGAGCCTTAACCCCAGCACCATGCCTTCCTCACAAAACACATCCATCTGACCATCCTGGGGAAAATCAGGTGTGGTAACAGCAGAGAGGATGAAACCTGCTCTCTCAAACCTGACCCTGCCAGCAGCTGGCCTAATGCTCATCTCTAAGGGGTACCAGCAGCAAACATGCTACGGAGAGTGGCAATTCATCATCCTGCCCTCCAGCAACTTTAAAAGACCTTTTGAAGTTCTACACTGTAACTAACCTATGGTTGAAAAGATCACTGCTCTTCAGTTCATTCTGAACCCGCTACTAGTTCTTGCACTATGGGTACTCAGTGATACCTTCTCCATAACATTCACAATTTCGTAAATGCCCATCGTATCCCTCCTCTTACCGTCTCTTTTCAAAGCCACAGGGTTTAGCCTACTCCATCTCTCCCTGCTGGAAGATTCAGAAGTAAGAGAAGCAGCACATCAAACCTCTGCACGCATAGATAGGAGCATGTAAACTACGGGAGGGGATGAGTAGCAGAGACAAGGCACTTTCTAATCTCTCCTCTGAATAAGCACCTGCAAGGCCTGTGTCGTGGTTTAACCTCAGCCAGCAACCAAGTCCCGTGCAGCCGCTTGCTCACTGCCCTTGCAGTGGGATGGGGAGGAAAATCAAGTAAAAAGGTAAAACTTATGGGTTGAGACAAGAACAATTCAATAACTGAAATAAAGTTAAATATAGTAACAATTGTAGAGAGTAGGAAAAAGGAATAAAAGCCAAAGAGAAAAAAACCAAGCGATGCACAATACAACTGCTCACCGCCTGCTGGCTGATGCCCGGGCAGTCCCTGACCAGCTGCCCCCAGTTTATATCCTGAGCACGATGCCCCGTGGTATGGAATATCCCTCTGGCTAGTTTGGGTCAGCTGTCCTGGCTCTGCTCCCTCCCGGCTTCTTGTGCATCTCCCCACTGGCAGAGCAGGGAACCTGAGAGTCCTTGACTTAGGTAAGTGCTACTTGGCAACTGATAAAGCATCAGTGTGTTATCAACATTATTATTCTACTAAATCCAAACTACAGTGCTGTACCAGCTACTAAGAACAAAATTAACTATCCCAGTCGAAACCAGGATAGCCTGTAATTGGAAACACGTTTTTGAGGGAAAGCTATGCTGATCCCCATGCTGGCCAGTATGTCTAAAAAAGGTATGGGAGGGAGCAGAAGAGGGGAAACAGGCAGGCAGACTGATCAGTAAACAGATAAGACGCATAGCTATGCCCTCTAGTTTACACATTTCAGTACTAAATCCAAGCTACCTAATCTTGTACCAGAGCTGTTTGCTGTGCTTTCTTTTCTTATATTGTTATTCGAGCCACTCACACAGTAGGAACACGAGTACTTGTTTTCCTTCACTCTGGAAACACGGAGGGAACACAGCTCAGTAAGCTAACAACATCTAAAAGGGTTAGAACAAAACACAGAGGGCTTCAGAGTGGTGAAACAGAAGCAATATCCCCATCTTTACTGATGACTCTTTCCTGGAAAAAAACAGACAAAATGTGTCCCTGGGCCAGATTCACAGACTTGAGCTGAGTGCTACCAAAAGAAATGTGAGCCGGCTCCGGGTCACTTACAGGAGGAATGCCTTTTAGAAGCAGACATGCCGCAGTACATTTGGGCAGGATTTAACAAAATCTCAGTAGATTTACATTCTGCATTTGCTTCCAAAGTACAAAAGCATCCACACTATACAAAAGTGATATAGCAAGTAAACATGCAGAAGGCTGAAGAACAGAGCAAATCATTCTCAAGAGCCAGGCTGGGTCAGAGAAGGGGGAAAAAAATCATGGCTGTTAATGTTAAGCAGTAGCGACACCTTCTCCAAGTCTTCAGGGGATGGCAAAGTTGTTGTTGTGGAAGCAAAGAGAGATAACCAAGGATGCCATCACTCAGGAGGGGAGAGGCACTGCTAGGACAGAGACTGAACCTGACGCAGAGCCTCGTTCCACTTCCTCATTAGAAGCAGGCAATACCTTTTGGGTTTCCTGATGGGGAAGGTGCTGAGAACTGATTTTGTGTAAGCCTTTTAGAGAGCACGTGGCTGTGGGAGGTAGTGTTTTTCAGACTGGACATAGACAAGGGCCCTGGAGTACCATTAAGAGATCCCACAGAAGTCACCAAGCATAGGGGATGCTCCCCTTCAGCTCAGTACTGGCTGAGCTGAGGTCCGACGTATCCTGTCCTACGGAAAGGATCTTCAAACTCTGTCCTAAACTTTCACTGTACAGGAATGCCACTGCAAGAATGGTGCTTTGTTCCACCTCAGAGTTGGCCGTGCTTCAGCAGTGAGCTAAGTGGTTGGGGTTCCTCCTGGATGACACTGAAAAGTGCTATATAAGTGTCAGCTCCGAGAAAACCTTCTCTGTAACTGCACAGCCATTCTACAGCCATATGCTCCTCTTGAGGGTTCCCAGTGACGGGTTTCCCCTTTTGAAAAGCTATATAAACACATGCTAAACCAGGCCTTTACATAATGCAATGGGGTATATCGTTCATTAACGTGCAAATAGGTCGCTCTCCACTTGCCCTCCCACTCACTTCCTTCCCAGCTAGCTGCCAAGCTTATGTAGCAAGAGCTTAAATGTAAGTTGCCAATATTCCCGATTTAGCACAGCAGGGAAAAGACATGACTTTCAAAGGCAAGAGGGATGAGCAGAGCACAACACATTCTTTCCTTTCTCTAGCCTCCCCCCAGGTTACATTAAGGAAAAACCCAACCTGAAGTCAACAACCCACAGGCAAGTAAAAAAGGATCAACCGTCCAACATCACCCACTAACCACAGAGAATTTCGAGAGCAAAAGCACATCCACATGATTTACAGGAACCCCAGCAAGGTCTCATGCTGTCTGCAGCATATTAGGCCTCAATTACACACCAAGATTTTCATATTAATGCAACATGGATTTCAGATTTATGTGCACCAAGCAGTGGTGGACCGCAGTGGGACAGCGGACCGAAGTCAGGGATAGGGGAAAGCAGGTGTGCTGGGGCAGTGTTAAGGATAAAGAAAATGGGGGGGTTGCATTGGGGATTCTGAACTCTCAACCATGACATCACCAGTGTTCTACGTCATCACAGAAGTGGTCCTCAGCCACATCAGAAAAGCAAGAAAAAACCCACAGAAGCGAAGGAGGAATAACAAAGAGCACTGAATTAGCACTTTACATGTTCAAAGTGTTGTACAAACATTAACTAATCAATCAACTAATTGCCTAATTAAAAGAGCGACCAGAAAAGGGAGATAGCAGAAGAGGAGCAGGAAGAAGTGCAAAGAGCAGCTGGGTGCTGGGACATGGGGTAGCAATGTGTGCTCCTGTTCACCCAGGCCACATTTTCCCAGGCAAACCTGTGCCAAATTGCCATGACAATAATTAGCCAGAGTTCCCTGACAGATCATTATGAGAACATTAACAGGGCATTAGCAAGAATTACCCATTTTTCACACATTGATTAGGTGCCATTGCTGGTTCATTGGAGTATTGGCTTTTAATAGCCCCACTCCAACCAGCCGCAGCCCTTCCTTCAATCCCTGGTCCCTCAGCAGAGATCCAAACCTCCTCACCCCGAGAGGCAGCGACCCGGCCTGCGCTGAATCGCACCAGCCCATGGCCGTGTGCCGTGTGGAGGAGGCACCTCATTAATCTGGCCGGGTAAGGCAGAGCAAAGCAGCGGCTGTGCACCACAGGCAGCCTTTAATCTTCCTCCTGGATCTATACTGCTAACGAAGGGTGGCACAGGGAATAACCCGCTCCCTGCCCAGGGCGTCAGTCCCCTGTGCCAAGAGGGGCCAGCTCTGGGTCTCTTCCTGCCCTCTAGGTCCTCCTCAAGCCCCACACCAGGATGGATGTTTCCCTCCGTCATTCCCGAGACCTTTCCGTCCTTACCCACTGGCAACTCTCTTCATTATTAGAAAGGCCAGGGTCCCTGCTTCCCCAGCAGCTGCCTGGCACTCCACACTTGGATTGTTTCTCCTGATAAGCAAGGATACACAACAGGGAAAGTGGTCCAAAAAATGCTTCAGGGGAGCCACAGGGGAAGGCCAGGCCAAGAAGATAATTTCTGTTGCAGAAGTCAGGTGCTGTAGTGTGTTTCTGGCAACAAGAACAAGACTAAACCAAAAAAAAAAAAAAAAAAAGCAAAAAGCAGCTTACGACTAAGAATCTGTCCCTTCCCTTTCCCCTTGGGACACATCACCTGTCCACCTACATCCAAAATACATTTCAGATGAGTCATGCTTCAGAGGATACAGCAATCCTCTTAGTGCTATTATACAACTGATTAGGTCTCCCTAATCCAGCCACATCCAGCACAGATACGCCCCCAGACCAGGGGCACCCCCACCCCAGCTCCCCCACCTTCTTTCTGAGGCTACGCATCAAAACAAGGCAGGCTGCAGTGTGCAAAATGGGTTAGGGCTACTGAGGTGGCGGGAGCTAAACCTTTTGCAGGGATGGCTGGATTATTGGGACAGCTGAGTGGGCGTACAAGTCTCCGAGTGCAGCCCAGCAAAGCTGAGGGCAGAGCGAGCACCCTTCACTGCCAAAAGGAACGGAGGAGATAAGGCGCAGAGCACAGGCGGCAGGAAGGTTCACTCATTTAACACCGAGAAAGCAAAGGAGAAAGTAAACACTTTAGAGGGTTAGAGAGGCAGGAGAAAATAAAAAAGACCAGCCTCAGAAGGGGGTTGTGTTGCTGGGAGTTTCCAAGATATACTGCTGGGAGATCAATGGGACAATGCGGTTTAAAGAAACGTAGGGAATTGGAGGGAATGTGAAAGCTAGATTAGAACACCAGCAGGACCGTATGAGGAGGGCTCTGTAAGGTCATGAAAGCAAGGACAAGGAACTTCAAGTCCAAAGGGGATCAGGCAGAGCAATGCAAACAGAAAGGCAATGTGTTCTGCATGGCAGAGGTAAAGGGGCGTTTTTAGCATGCCCGTTTCTCTGGCCAGAGAAAGGCAGCTGGCTTTCAAGCAAGTTAGGCAGGCAGAAGATGTTACAATAATCAAGACTAAGGAGGGCTAAGACATGAACAAGGGGTCTAGCTGTTGAGAAGGAGAAGAAGAGATGGATTTTCTATATCTGGTAAAGGAAGAAACAGGTTGGGGAGAACACAAGGGAGAAAATAACTAGCCTCCATATTGCATGAGTATGTGACTGGGAGGATTTTTTCATCATTAGGAGTGATAGAAAGACCAAAGCAGAGAGAATTCAAAGGAAAAGACAAGCAGCTTTTTAACACTGCTCAGCCTGAGCCGTGAGCATTTGTTGACTCAGAGTTGCGGAGACAGCGTGTGACAGGTCAGGGTGCAGTACATCTACAAGTTGCTCTAGGTAATTGAACCTGGTTATGGCAACGTGATCATCTAGAAAGCCGACATCAAGGACAAAATCCTTTGAGATCCACAGTACTCATGAAGACGGGGCACTGACAGACGGAACACTCAAAGTTGGAAGAAGAAAGCAGAATAAGGGAACGCACTATGTAAAAAAGCGAGCAGCAGGAGAGCCCTGCCATTTGCCACAAAGAAGCTGATTGAGGCACAGAACTGCCCACAGGACACAGAGGGTAAATTAAAGGAGGTCTGAAGTGGAACAAGAGAAGAATCAAGCAGCGACTGACTACGCAACCAGTTCAGAAGTAAAGGCAAGGTGGAGGCCGATGGTTCCTATTTAGTCTCAAGCACGGCCCCATGGTCCATGGGAATCTATGCTGCCAAACTTGGGGAGTCAGGACAAGATGACTTTGAGCTCAGGGGAAGGAAGCAGCGTGCAGAACACGAGCAGCCCATTACCGGGGAGCCAAGCCAGCTATATGGCCCCAGTTAGCCACCAAGCCACTGAAGAAGTGGCGGCAGGCTGTCCTGAGGCCAAGGGTAGGCCTGCCAGCTGCTCTGTTTCTCTCCTCTGATGAATATTAATCGGGAATTAATCTGTTATTTATCAAGATCCTCTGGATCAAGATGCTACCAGACCCCGGTATAAAAAAGCATTGGGTCCATTTTTTCGTATAGGACATGGCTATGCCTGCGGAGAGCAGCAGTGCAGCGCCATTGCAAATCCTTCTCCTCTGCCTCTGCCACACATGCAAAATGTAGGATGGGGGGCAGGGACGACACCCTAACTCCCAGCATCATCATCCTCATCCCTCATCACGAGCCAAGCACAAAAGAGTTAGTGGAGCAGGATCCAAATGTCCCTTGGAAGTCACCAAAGCGGTATGGCGAGAAGCGCTCCTCTGAGCAGGGCTGATGAATGCTGAGGCCAGTGTGCTGACAGGTCTGAGCACACTGTGTCGCCGAAGGTAAATCAAGGCTGACAGCCAGTACTTTTACCTTCTCCCCCCTTTTCCTAGCCTTTGAACGGAGCCAAATGGAGTGCATGCAGGAGGACAAAGGACAGGCGGACGGGTGGGAGTGAGAGGGTGAACATGGTGTAGAAGGAAGGGCCTGAGCATCCCTCCGTGGTCACAGGTGGGAGTTTCAGGGAAAGCAGCAGACAGGCAGCAAGCTCTCTGTGTCGAGTGTAAATCCATGGGAGGCAGGCGAGGCACTGGGGCTGCGATCCTGACCTTGGGCCAATGCAATCTGCTTTTTAACTGGCAGCAACTGTAATCCAGTCTGCGAACAGATGGTACGGAGAGCAAAAAATAGGGGATACAACGTAGGCTCTCCAGTATCTGTTCCAAAACCAGCCAACCTTCAGCAGGAAGGTGATTAAAGAAGCAAAGTAGTAAGGAAAAACCAGGCAGACTTCCCCTGTTTGGAATGACTGCTGAAGTCCTGGTCCCAAAAGACTTGATGGCTTGGGGCTCTTTGGCTGAAATGCAGAAGCTGTCTCTCAGCCACTCACTGTTTCTAAGGGATGAGGAACAGGGAGGGTTTGGTTGCTGTTCTGGCCAATCCTCAGCTCCTGTACTGGCATCCCAAAAATCTTCACTCACACTGCTGTTTCCTGTCCTAAGGCACTGTCAAGAGTCTCCTGCTATAACAGCTCCATACATAAAGACATCAAATATCTGCAGGGAAGTGACATGAAGCCTTAGTGTGCAGAACAAAACTTGCAAGGTACCAGCATACTCTAAACAGCAACAGACCCAAGAAGTCCTGTCTTCAAATACTCAGAAATGTGCCAGAAGAGTTCAGGTCTGGCACTGAATTTTGCTGCGAGTCCTCTCTTGGCAGGAGGTGAATGCACACAAACCTTTTGCTTCCTGCCTTCTCACTAATTTACTAGCATAAATCTATGCTGTCCAGAGTCACTGCACCTGGTATTCCTGCTTGCTGGCCTAGGTCACGTCGCCACTGGTCATTATACTGAGCAAAAACTGCTGTTAACACAAACTACTTCATGGGTTTGGCTCAGATTTCAGTCCTGGAATCCATAGTTTTGACAATCTGAAATGTATTTCAGAAATAGGTAAGTAATAAAAGATGGAAACGAACTACTGTCGTGGCTGGTATTACAACACTGACACTGATACACATTTGGGGTCCATTACCAAGTACCAAAGGATGTACTCAGCAGGAAACAGAAAATCCACCTACCATAAGCACCTGAACAGTTTGTACATCATCAGTACCCAACAGTGCTCTGATATGTGAAGCCCCAAACCCACGATTCTTTGTAACACTAATGAACATACTGGTCATAATGAGTTTACCTGGTGTCCTCCCACATTCATTGCAGAGAGTCATCCTCGCTGAAATGCTCAACATGCTCTGCAAGCTCATGCTGACAGGCCATGGGCTCCTAAGTAAGGGGGGTGGGTGGGTTTGTGGCTTTCTGAATTTATGATGCTTCAGCGCTTGAGACAAATTGGGATGAAAAACGTAGGTATATTTTCCTGTGTAGTTTCATGACTTGAAGCTCAGCAAGTTCTTCACCCTTCCCCACTACTTGGAAGAGACTTGTTTTTCCATCACAACAACGCACTCCCTGCCCTGATCTGCAAGCATACCACTACTAGAAGTAGTATCGCTCAAAGTGTAGAGAATTGTTCTAAAGATAATACTTTGCTTTTCTGCTACACATTTGTTCCAGTGATCTTCACTAACATGCATGGCCATGAATGAGCCTTTCTGTGAAACGGAGAAACTCTGCTGCCTTCATACCACTGCGGGGGAAACCAAGGCAGGGAGGAAGGACGTGGCCGTTTGGCTGGGAACGTGGAGGCCAATTGTTAATCCCGGGCATAACTCCTCCGAACTCACAAAGGAATCCAGCCCCTGGCAGGAACAAAAGCAGGTCCTGCCTCGCTCAGAGAGCACTGTCTCCACGCCGTGCTCCAGGCACGGCAGAGTGTGTGCCACCATGTCAGACTGGGGAAACAAAGCAGAATTTACGTCTCCCATAAAGGAAAAATGCAGGTGCACGTGAACGCTTAGGAGCAATAATGACACCAGTGGGGGAAGGTATGTGGTGTGCTTTAACGTAACGGTGCCAGTGCACTCCCCCAGCCCTGCAGCACCCCTGCACTCCCAGCCTGAGCTTTCTCAAACCCAGCTTTGCCAAAACCCCTTGTTCCTGCCCTGTGGCTGCTTGGACATGCCAATCCCGGGCTGTCACTAGAAAGCTCTGCCAGCATAAGACTGGGCAGTGCTCTGACAACGTTCCCTCGTGAAAAATGACACTTCCAAAACAAATGCTTCAGCTTAATGGATGTCAGGCTGCTGTAATTTTGAGTCATTAAACTTGCAACTCTGACAAACACTCTCAGTATGTTCTTTCTAATTACCAGCACCAAGCAGATTTAGACAGGACAAATACAGCAGACTCGCCTGTTTCTTTACCATAGCCTGACTTCTTGTTCTTTTCCCTTTCTTCCCTCCACTCTTGCCCTAGCTCTGCTTATTTATTGCACTAGCTTGTGCTGTTTTGCCTTGCAAATCCTTTTGCGCAGAGACATCCTCTCTCAGCCAGAGTTTTAACAGAGAAATTCTCCTTCCCCCGTTCCTCATTCTTTCCCTGCTCATTAGCTTTGCTAAGCCCCTTTGGCTGTGAATGTACAGCAGCATTTATACTGACTGACACTGACCTAGCAAGAGGACATTGACATTACTGCCTCTCAGCTTGCCGGGATCTAGATGTCTATCCTTCTGCTGTTACCTGGTGGTCTGTCCGTCTTAATTCCCTCTGACTTCATTGCAGTCTGTTTGTGATTTGAGTCTCTCCTCCTTATCTGTACTTTCTTCCTCTCTGTCTGCTTTTATTTTCCCCTCTTTGTCACTCACCTCTCCTGAACCTTGTCCTCCAAACTCTTTGAAAACACCCTTTTAAAGAAGGCGTTATTTGACAGCTGGCTCTGCTGGTGAGTCGATGCAAATACATATGCACTTGAAGATTGTTGGGGCCAGGACCATCACTTACTCTCCCTGCAAAATGCCTACCCCAATGGGGTCACATGAGACCCCTCCTTAAACCACAGAAGCGGAGGCCCACCAAGATCAATGCATCTAGTTGTATGTAATAACAAGCAACAACCTGGCAATGTTTAATGCAGAACAGGCCCTGACAACAAAAGATGTACAATTAACCATTAGGCTATTCTGCTTTTCCGCCTCACTTACTCCTCATTCTCCCTAATTTCCAACATGCTTTTTATTTTAATACCCTCCTTCTCTCTTTCTTTTCTTCATCCTCTCTCTTCTCCTCTTGCTTTGTTCTCTTGCTCTTGGAATCTACCTTTCTCCCCCTTGGACAAGCATACATTGAATTTCACTGTCAAAAAATAAAATAAAGACCTCAAGGGTTATGAATTATCTGTCCTATTTTAATAATTAAAGATGAATACAGAGAGCCAAGGCAGCTTAGGCATTTGTCTGAACAATCACATTATATCAGAAATGTCTTGTGTTGCCCCTAGTGAAATACATCAAAGAAATTCCCACCCCTGTATATACAGCAGTTGTCCTAGTCCTGCCCTGGGATCATTTGGCCGCCAGTCAACCTGGATTTGGTTGGGGACTATGTATTTTGTTTCAATGGATAGGGTTTGATGGGTTTTGATAATTTGTAACTTACAGCTAAAGAAAAGCAGCTTATTATTAAATGCAAATAAAATGAAACGAAGTCCAGCTGTCTGGATGCAGATAGAAATTACATAAACCCCATGAGGCCCTCTGGAGATCTTAACTTGTCAGAGAACATGGTCAGAGAAAGCAAAAAAAAACTGCTTCAGAGGAGCTGCAGCCAGCAGTATCTCAAGAGAGCGGTACAGATTACAGGGGAACTTCAGAAAGCACGGGCACAGATGAAGAAAGGGCTGGGTGAGCTGAGAGAGAAAGGGATGGTCAAAAGGTTTGTACCATGAAGAAAAGAGCTGTCTGGTTTTTAAGAGCATCCCAACTTCGGCTGACAGCAAGCATCTTGCCTTGCTCCACAGAATGACTGGGTTATGTCAGAGATGTAGGAGAGTGCAGGACTCGCTGCCTCCAGCTCCTCAAAAAGTGAGTGGAACAGGAAGAAAGGAAGGAAAAAAAGTTATAATGAACTTCACTCCTTCGGGGAAGAGAAACAGTGACTATATGCCCTGACAGGAGCAGAAGCTGTTACAGAAAAAAAAAGAAATACAAAGGAAAGGGGAAATACTCCTTGCAACCTCCCAATTACACCTGGACCAGCCAGAATCTATCCTCACCCATGGAGAGGGCCAAAGGCGACCTTCACAGCTCTGCTTGTTCTTCAGGCAGAGAGAAGTGCCACATGCCCCAGTGGTGCCAGACAATGGTGTATCTAATAACTCGACAGCAAGGGCGACAGGCTGCAGCCTACCACGAGAGGCACTGACTCTGAAGCAGAGGCGTGGGGTGCACCTTCTTCCTAACCCCTGCCTCCAGAAAGGCATCCACGCCTCCTGCAAAGCTCATGCTCGTGCAGCAGCCGAGCCCATGCAACAGACTGTACGCCAGGCCTGACGGACTGCTTGGAAAAGCATGTGGGCACGTGCTCAGCTCCCTCCTTGCTACATCTCACCATCCCGCTCTGACAACGGATCGGAAGGCATTGCACAGCCTCCGCACCTTTCTGTTAGGTGACATGTGATGAGAGCAGGAACCCTTCTGTTTCACTAGCGCTGCCGGAGGTGAGAATACCTCGGATGTAGAGCCGAGTTCAGGCTGAGTGAGGGAGAGTTTCATTCTGCCCTGACTCCAACAGCTTCATTACCAAGCCCTCATGCTGTATTCTTGTTAGCTTTTCTTGTGTCATTATTTTTCAGAGAGAAGCAGCAGATCAGGGATTTGACCTGTTTGGTTTAATTCATCCAAATATATTAAATGTGTGCAATGGTCTGGGTCACTTCCTTCTCAGTCCAAACATGCTACACCCATTCTTTCTTTTTGATTACACAAACCAAAAGCAGGGCTGAAAATGCACTGATGTTCAAAGTCCCAAATCTGAACTTGCCTCACAAGCTGTTCCTTGAACTCCACACACAGGGGTTCAATGAAACAGGCACTTAAAGCTTATTCTCTTTTCCACCCACATCCCACTCCCCCCACCCCCCGTCACTCTCAGCAGGAGGCAGCCAAAAAGTAGGACACCAAGCAGCAGGACCCCAAGGGAGTGGGTGAGGCTGTCGGTGTCGAGCAACAACTTCCCCACCACCAGGTCCTCCACCTGTGTTGCTGTGGTGGTCCTTGCACCCCTCCTGGCAGACTCAGCCACCACGTTTCCCACCCACCGTCCTCCTCTGTCCCAGCGGGGCTGCCAGGATAATGGAGTGTTTGTGCACGCCTCCGTTCAGCCCCCGTAGACCCCATCCTTAAACTGATGAAACTAAAAAAAAACTTTTCATGGGGTGACACAGAACAAATGAATTTTTGTTCAATAAATCATTTTAGAGAGACTATTGACTCTAGGACCTTTGAATGCATCGACCCATTCATAAAAGTCTCATCTTCTCTGGTACCCTGTATACTTGCCTTCCTTTCCACTGTCACAACCACTACACTTCATTTTCTTTTCCTTTCTTTTGCTGTTTCTTTTCTCTCCTTTTTTTTTCCATTTTGACCCCATAATCCTATCTTAACCTTCTAATCCTCTCTGCAGTTCCGTCTTCTTCGCCTGATCTCGGTTTCATATCATTCACAGGCTGCCACACTGACAGGAGAGAAAGAACAGCAGATATTTACCAAAGTATTACCATAAAGATTAAAGCTAGCAAATACCATGGCTTGCTCCTTCCCTCCAGCCCCTGGCCTAATGAAAACACTCTGCACTCTTTTCCTTTTCTTGGAGACAGAATGACAAAGCCCTATAATCTCTAAGGTGGAAGAAAAAGAAGACCCAAAAGTGATTAAAAGGATAGAAAAGAGAGCAGAAAAGGAAATAGAAGCAGGAATAATATTACTTAGCACTTCGTAGGACCTGACTGTCGATATTACGCCAACCTGCAGTATCTTGTGCTTTCCATGTGCTCGATTTCTGTCTGTACTCATCTCTTATCCCCAACGCTTGAAGCATAAGCTCCCTGAAGGAGGATTCTCCTTTTTGTTCTCTGTGTGCTCAGGGCCCAGCAAAAAGGGACAGGGATGCACAGCCCTGGCCTGCAGGCATGGCCACAGCAGGAGGGAGCAGACCTGAAGGCACTTGACAAGGGAGATAGCCATTGGCAGCCCCAAGCTGGGAGAAGGATGGCCAAAGCCCGGCAAGGTGGGGTGACCCACGTATGGACGTGGTTAGGGAAGAAGCAGTACCAGGAGGAGAGCTCAGACAACCCGACCGCCCTGTCCTGTGGCCTCACCGCAGTCAGGACGTCAACAGAAGTGCATGAGGGAAGACCATCGGAATGAGGGAGGGAAAGTAAGACAAATGAGAAGACAGAAATGGAAAAAGAATGAGAAAGGAGAGCTTAAAAAGAGAAGTAAAACCAAGGGAAATGGAGGATGAAAGGGAAATGAGAGAGGCAAAAAAAGAGCAGGAAAGAACGAGCCAAGCTGCGTAGGGCCAGAGAGTAAAGAAGGGCTTCTCCAGGACATCGAAACAGACTGCTTGGGGCAGGGGCGGGGAAGGGATTTTGTGACAGCAGGAGGGAAATGCATTGCCTTCTTCAAGGCTCAGCCTTTTCAAATATAACTCTGAAATACTGTGGCACTGTAAACCAGGTAACTACATGTCCAGGCAGGGTAGACATACGCAAGAAGTTCAGACTTCTCCCTTAGACACGTTTGTCTTCTACTTGCTTCACCATCCATCCCCACCCGCAGAGACAAGGAGTACCATGCTGGGGCCACAGGATTTATGGGCAGAGCAGATGCACTTGAGTCCTGCTATGCACAGAGCTTTATTACAGAGGTAAAATTACAAGGACTGCACAGAAGACAACTGTGCGCACAAAAGCCCAGCTCTGACCAACTCACAGCAACAGACCCCGACCAGTTTGGAAAACCAGTCTTTTCTGTGCATCAGGCTGACAGCAACAACAAACAAGCAACCCCCACTTCAAAAAACCCAAACCCCAAACCCAACCTGCCAGTCTTCTCCATAGATCTTGCCAATGCAAATGATTAGAAAGAGGAGCTTGACGTAATTACAACTGTCTCTCTTCACCTGCGAAGTCTGCAACAGTGTTTCTGCTGCTGGATGCCCCCATGCAAAGAAAGGGGCTGTTCACCGCAGATCGAGCTGATGAGTAAACAGGTGGATGTCACCCTCTCACTATGCAGCGAGGATCATGCACTTGCCTGGACCATTTCCATCAAAAGATCTCAAAGCACTTGATGAATAGTTCATTAAAGCCTGGCAACACCTTTGGGAGATGGGGAAGGAACAATGAACGATCACTTCAGTCATCACAGAAGGGCATCTCCCTTTAGACTTGAAAAGCGGAGCTTGTTAGCAGTGCACAGATGCACCACAAGACAGTTTAAGGGAGCTCTGAAGAATACCTCTTCCAGCTGAAAGTACAGAGGCAATTAAGTAGCTAACCAAAGTGTAATTGGGCCAGGAGACAATAAAGCAACCCTGCGCTATTTAACACCTTTCATTCAGAGAGCTCTTTTTGAAGCACTTTTTGAAGGTGCTGAGTATTTTTATCCCTGCCATATAGTAGATAAGGAAAGAGAAATCTAGGATGGGGAAATGGTGTGCCAAAAACCACACACAATGAGTCAAAAGCAGAGCAGAGAACCAACCCTGGGTTTCTCAGGCTTGCTGTCCCATGTACCCTGAGTTTCTTTGGCTTGCTATCCCATGTTGTCACGCCATCTCCCACATTATCTCCATGCTCACTGCATCTGGACACATCTGTGTTTAAAACTTTTCCCCCAGGAGTTAAGACTCATGCACCCAGCTGGCCAGTATCCACCCCGGGCTATAAATCCACAGCTAAAACTTTCAGCGCGTTCTCACTGCAAACCACAGATTCCCCCATCAATCATCTTCCTCTGTATCTCCACATAAGGCACAGTATACGCTTCACAAACATCTGTTACCAACACGGCAGCAGGTCCGCTCGCAAAGCTCTTGGCTGAAGGATATTGTAAGGAGCAGAACCTGAGCCAAATGCCGCTTCGGCTCGGCTCTGCAGGATGCTCCGAGGCAAACCGCAGAGGTGCTCGGGGGCAGCAGCACAAACCAACTTCCCCAGCTTATAATGCTTTGGGTTTGGGGAATGGGGCGGGGGGAGCACGGCTAGCAGGACCTGTAGTCCTCCTCGGATGTACTGCTTTTCCAGAGACAAGGAGGATCCCAGCCGGCTTGGGGGTTTGACAGTAGTGGTGCAGAGGGGAGCCTGCTGTAGTCAGTCTCTTTTGAACAAAATTGGAGTGCACCTGGGATCATCAAAATTTGTTTTCTCATGAGGCCCATGCCAGATAGCCGGGAAAAAAAAAAAAAAAAAAAAAAGACTGCCTGGAAGAGCCGCACTTTGTGTCAGATAGACTTGGCTGGGCAGGCTCCAGGATGCTCCTCCTCCTCACTATTTAATTACTGTGAACAGAGGTTTTAACAGAGAGAGATGCTATTTGAGACAAGGGTGGTTAGAGAGATAGCCAGGTCCTTGGAGTTAGTAATTAATTACCAGGCATTCTCAGTCTTATGACATTAACTGCTTACCCTTTTAAATAGTAGTAAATTGGAGATACGTGTCTAATTAGAGAGTTGTAAAATGTTTTGGAGGATTGAACAGAGAGAGAGAGAGAACTTACAGAGATGGAGTGGGAGGCGAACTGCTCTCTGGGAGGAAAGGAGATGTGGGAAGGAGATGATGTTGTTACTATGAAAGGCTGTTTTATTTTGTAAATGTACCGGAGTCCTGGTTATCTGAAAAGACTTGTGTCTCTGCCCAGCGCCACAGCTGCACGCTCCCAGAAGAGGGGAAGCAGGTAGCGTATGGGACATACACAGAATTGATTTGTTCCTAGAAGGTCAAAGACAGACCTTGATGTCTGCTACTACTATCAAGCTAGCAGATTTTATATTTCACATTCTAATAGTAGGCATAACCTCAGCCACTCCAACGATTTTGGGAAGTATATACGAACAGGCTGTATTAACCACACACTATATTGGAATTACTGCTAGATTAAAAACACTAGGGCCTGTTACTACAGAGACATATCTCAATTTACTGTTCTTCAGAAACACCGACTTTGAAACCCAACTTTTTTAAAAAATGTAAATAGGGGAAAAATAATAGCAAATGAAGTATTCACTGCTAGATTTCTGTTGACTATCGTGTGATCTCAGTCTCTGCTACCAGCAACCTACTAGAGCGTATTTCAGGTCAAAACTACACCAAGCAGTTTTCCTGTATTTTGTGCAAATGCTTTTCATTTGCACATTTGTACTCTCCAGCGGGCTCTCCTGGGAATTGAGGTCAGTCACATGGTTTAAGAACTTTGTTACAAGGCAAAAGGATTTCTTGTTCCATATGAAATAACATAGCTCAAATAAAGTTCAGCCGAAATAATCACAATGCTCTAGTAAGTAACCAAGTAACAGGCAAGCCCAAAAGAGTTCGCTCCAAGGGAGCGTGTATTAAATATTCCTTCTTTCCTAGCTCTGATTTCTATGGCTATGTCTCATTCACTAGCCTCCATGCCCGATTCTTTCTATCTGAATACTTTTTCTCCAACTTCCTCACCTGTAAAAAATAACCCAATGACCTTTGAAAGGTACTGAAGAGAATTTCATTCCAACAGTGTGCAGAGCGGCAGAATTCTGGAGATGATACCATGCTCTGGTGCTGCAGGGGGTTGGGTTTCACAAAGGTTTTTGTCAGCTTGCTTTGGGTTTCCTCTACTGAAAGATACTACACTCAGTATCTTCTGTCTTCATGGGACTAAATACTGGAGGCAATTTACTCCTTGGGCAATCTCTTTGGTATGATAAATGAAAAGGCTGCTTATCATCATAGATTGCTCGATTTTCAAAGATTTTCAAAGGCATTGGGTGCAAAGTCTGGAGTCCTGTCTGATTCTGATTAATTTTTAATTACAATCTGCCTTCCCAAACTCTCCTTGCAGTTCCAACCGGATACTTTCTTCTTGCTTCTTGTCTTAAACCTGTTGCCATTTGCCATTTAATAATTGCAGGGTTCCACCTCAGAGATTACTGTGCTTGAGTGATGAGCAGAGCACAGCAACCCCCCTCCATGGGGGTGTGTTCTTACACCACTACCAGAGGTGACACCTCACCTCAAAGATCCCAGGGAAGGCAGTAAGACCGCTTTAAGAAACACTGAATTTTAAGAAAAAAACAGTAGAGCATGACTCAGTAAAACAAGAGTGCAAATGAGCAGTGCGCCAACTCAGTTTACAAACAAACTGGGAAAAAGGCATTGTACTGGGCTATACCCTGTCTTAAGCGGGAGCACTGACCAGGCACAGGATGCCAGGTGATGCATGTTCTAGAAGGAATTATCTGGGATACTTTGATGCCTTCTAAATTAACCGTAATAATTCAGAAAGGAAGATTCATGTATGGCAAACTCATTAAAATCCCCTGTTCAGCACGGGCAAAAGCCCAAACATAACGACTGGATACACCGAGATGAAGAGTTAAAAACGAGGCCACGTGTGGTACTGCAGGGCAATGCAGTGTCCCACAGCAGGTCATCCTACCTGCAAAAGATGCCGTAGAAATACAGTGGGTTTGGGGACAGGTGACAGAAATGAGTTACAGGCCTGGCAAGATTTCTGTAAGAGGGGAAATTGAAAACACTGGGTCTTTTTGCTTCAAAGTCGAAAAGCATCAGGCCGGATGGCATAGGGATATATAAAATAATGAAGAGTAGAGCAAAGGCAAGCACCCTGATAAAGCTAGAGAGCATCCCGTACAACTGAACCGCTACCCATCCAAGGCCGGACCGGATTTGCAGCTTTCCTACTGTGTGCAGTAACACGTGGAACTCATTGCCACAAGATAATACCCAGGCCAAAGGCTATCCCTAGAAGGAGTACGATACAGTTACATGAACTGCAAGAATATCAATGGTCTCTTTATATATGATGGGAAAAGCCCTTCCCACAAGCCCTTCCCCCCAATGTCAGTGATATCAGCCCTCTTGCTTCAGACCATAAGCATGAAACAATTTGTCCAGGACACAGAAACGTCTCCTATCAGCAAGTTACTTCTATGATTTTGCATATTTGCCCACTTAGGAAGGTTTTCTATTTTCTTATATAATGCAAATTAAAAAAGATGCAAGACACTGATGTAAAAAGATTCTGCTGTCATCTGCTTTTTCTTAAATTCTTTTATTTGGGAGGAAATTCATACATGCTAAACAAGAGTCTGTTTGAAAAGCACTCTCTCTTAAGCATTTTTAAGTGTTCAGGCAAGAGAGAAAAATGATCATCCTACCCGTTTTAAGGAGCTCATGGAGGACCTGAGTAGAAATTTCCCTTTCAGATGGCTTGTGTCCCAGCACCTAAAAATTCCCTCCTGTATCACGTCACCCCTAGTGCCTCTGAGTGATCTCCATGAGTGCTGGATCTGGCATTGACCCATCAGGGAATGCACTCATTCTCAGTAAACTTTTAGGGAACAGACAGCTTGTTTCAACAGATTTACAGTATCACTCCCTGAAAGGACCTGCCACAGACACAGCTCCAAGATTTACAGGGCTGTCGTTTCCTGTGACCCCATCTAGATCTTCCCAACAGAGCCCAGAGGGCCGTCACACACTCCGTAACCACCTTTTTGGGCATCCTGCTTTACTCCTTTCCAGAAAAGCAAGTCAGTACCTCAAAAACCAACGGAACACTTTGCACTGCTCTCTGTAGGTTTCTCTGCTCGAATTCCTGGCCTCCTTTAGAGAGATGCATGAATGTCGGTTCCTCCTGTACCAGGATGCTCATTCTCTGGACCAGAATCTCCATTTCACAGGCAGGGACACTAAGGTGCAAGCACTGGTCACCGATTTTCTCAGGAACATGAAAGGAGCTGAGCATTCCCTGCACACAGCTGCCTTTCTACTGAACTGGAACTGCCAGCTCTGGCCTTTCTGACCACAATGGAGATGAGACGATCTCCTGCTTTTGCATTATGTTAGGAGATGTTCATGTGATACCCTGGTCCAGCAGCCAGTTAGGTAGCACAGCTCCGAGCAGGACCTATAAGCTGGGCTTCCAGCCTACAAAGATTTTGCTCACCTATGTCCAGCCACTAATTTGCAGAGATAAAATTTCCTTTTTGAGCCTCCGCTTCTCACACTGCGAAGTGGGGAGACTAATAGTGACTTGTCTCAAAGGGGAAATTAATTAAAATACTTTGAGATTCAGAAATGACAGGGACTACTGAGCTAAATAATCTCAAAGTAATTCCATGTGCTCTGGCAGAGATCTGACAACAACTTATCTATGTATGCTTTTAATAGAGGTTAACATTTTCATTTTCTCTGAGCATATTTTAGGCTCCATCACATAAAAGCGAAGTCTACACAAGGCACCACCAAGCAGAATGCACAATCATTAATTTTTGCAAAGCAGCCTTGGTGTCTGTGAAAACACTCCAGGTAACTCAATAAATTAGAATAATAAACACAAAGGAAAACAGAGAACAAGCAAGGACAGGGCAGAAATCACAAACGGAGGCTGACAGCATAATATATGGTACACCGGCAGTCCAAACTGGGCTCCGCGAGGCACTGGGGAGCCGCTGGGAGGCACGTGAGAGGTGAAGGATTTCCAACCCTTGGGTGCTGTTCCCTGTTACTCCCTGAATCTCATATGAGCAATTTTAATTTAAATATCACTGTGCATATGCCACCAGGGCCTCTCCCTGCAACGCCCGCAGGGAGATCCTCAGCCGGCAAGCACAGCGCAGCCCCCGTAGCCACAAACCCTCAGCGAAGGAACATTTGCTGATGCAAACACGAGCCCCAGCAGCAGCAAGCAGCGCCTAAGGCTGAAGTGGTGCAGCAGCAGGGGATGTCCAGCTGCTGTCAGCAGGATGGAGCCTGGTGTCAGCTAGGGAGATGGAAAGGGCTTCATCTGCCCACAGGTGCTACGTGCCACCCTCTGCCTGTGGGCAGGGAGCAGGGGAGAGGGAGGATGAACAACTGTGCCTCTAAGAAGGTTGCTTTTGGCTCCTCTAAGCACTACGTGCTCCTGCAGAAGCAAATCAACCCCAGAGGGGAGCAGCAGGAACCTTTAGTGCTGGAAAAGCATATTACTTTCTTGTAGGGATGTTTGCTCATTCTTAATGCACCTGTCTCTTGTGATAGTAATGGTAGCTCTCCCCTCCCCCTCCAAGTTGTCCCAACCTGGGGCTCCCCGTGCCAGCTCTGCTCCTGCACCCCTGTACCCCTTCTGCTGCTCCAGATCTATTTCTTCCCCCAGCACATTAGGCTCCTGCGTCTTAAGCGCCCACTTCTGCAGCTTCTCCTATTTCAGTCTCAAGCCTCTTCTGAACAGAAAGCACCGTTCACATAAAAATGACGAGGACAGGCAGAAAGAACTAGGTTGTGAGGAAAGATTCAGCAAACTTGTTCCATTTCTGCCTGGATCAAGACCTGAACCCACAGGAAGCCTCCAGAGGTACTATCTGCTGCAAACGTACTGTGACATTTAAGAGACCTCCCGGCGAGTCCTGGGAGCAGAAGGATGGACTTTTAGGGGAAAGTTTTCTCTTTGCTACGCAAGAAATTGATGCTATTTATAAAGATTCCTGCTGTCCCCAACTGGGCATGAAGACAATCAGCATCTGTGCAGGGCCTCGGGGAGACTGCAGAACCAGGGATGCTGTATATGAATCTGTGCAGTGACCGCTGCTACAGCACCGAAGTGGCAGGGTGGGTAGGGGGGGGTCTCACCCAGGGCTGGGGAGGTGAGGGGCTGGGGAAGGAGGCTGAGGGGAAGGGGGTGGTACCAAAGGGGATGGGGTTTGCATGTGAGTATCTGTTACTTGAGATCACACAGATGGTTTCTCTCTAGCTGCGGTTTTGAACCGCCCCCCCCCCACCCCCCAGCCTACTCTGCTGGAGGCCCTTTGCTGCCAAAGCCAAACCTGGAGTTCCCCGATGCAGGAGGAGAGCTCAAAGGTCTTTGAAAACAGAGAGTGCATTATACTGGGGAGCTGGGAACGGGAACTCTATACAGGTAGCATCACACACCTTTGTCTGCTTGTCCTGACAGGGCGAAGCCCAGGAGCAATGCTCTGACCTGGTCCTCCTGCCTGGCAACTGGTTCCCACACAGCCTGCCTCCACCGCTACCCCCCGTCTGCAAGCAGCCCCCCTTCTCCTCCCCTGTCCTGCACAGCAATCCCCTGGCTGTAATTCCTCTGACTCGGAGGGGTCCTGCCTGTTTCCCCCCACTCCTGCTGCTCCCTCCCTGCTCACACAGAAGTTTCCTCTCCCTTGTTTCCCTCTCTGACACATCCAGGTTCACCGCAAAGGGAAACCCCCACGCTGCAAGGCCCCTCCGGGACATGGGTCTCCTGCTCCTCGTCCCTGCCCCAGCAGCAGCACAGACAATTGTTTTCTTGCTCCATTAAGCCAGTAAATGAGGCTGGCTTAGCTCAGCACCATCAGCCAGTGCTCTGAGCCCAGGATCTGTCTCGGCACAAGTAACACCGATGTGAACACAGGAGCGAAGGAGGGATTTGTGAGTTTGGCACCACGCTCTTCTAGCCCTGGACACTGAGGAGAGCAGCTTCTTGAGACCAAATAAGGCAAGCTAACGTAGCCTGCAAATGTGCTGGGGCTTGGCCAGGTGACCATGCTGCCTTCTTTGAGGCCATCCACCCTGCTCTAGGAGAAGATAAATCAATGCAAGGCAACATCTGCCAAGATATTGACTTTGGCTCTGCTCACGGACTGCCTCCCCTTCAGAGATGGGTAATATTCAGCTTGATTATCTCTCACCACCAAAAGGAAGTTTCTCTCTATGCTTAAAATCACTGGGATGAGCCAAGGAGGAATCGATCTGTGGGAGAGAAATGCTGACAAGAAAACACGAGTCGGAGACAGGATGAGAGTGGACAATAGGTGAGCAATGGAGACAGCCTCTGGCAGCTTGCCTGGCCAGGTTAGCAACGGCCCGGGTCACTACAGCTGGAGAAAGCTGAAGATCAAAAGCATTCATCCAGACTTTACAACAGGCCCCTGTATGTTCTTCTCTCCCTTCCCCAATTAGCTTTTTCTCTCCTAAATTGCTCCTCACCCTCCTAAAACATCCTTTTTCTACTCTCCCATACATCCTCACTGCACTGGAGTTTTCTGGTTGCTTCATGTGCCCCCTGTAAGTCGTGCAATTCATTGCTTAAGGCATGACGCTCCGTGGCTGTGAGGCTTGCTGCCTGCCCTACTTTGTGTCTTATGTCACGTGCCACCTCCCTGGTGGTGAAAAGCCCCAACAGCGCTCATACACCGCACCACATCCACCCCTCGGGTAAACCCTGAGTCTCATGGGCTCATATCCCAATGCACAAGGTGATGTCACACCAGGGAAAGGTGACATTCCATTAGCAGAACATGCTGACAAAGCCTCGTGAGGTAAACGTTCAGCAACATCATCAAACTTTCCCAGGACAAAACACTGAGCCCTCAACTTGTTTTTTTCCTATCACACTTGTGGTAAAACGTCCTCTAGGTCCTGTGGCCCTCCAAGGGCAGCAGATGAGAAAAAGATCCGAGTCCCTCTGAAAGAAAATTGGTTTCAGGGATAGTCTTGACACTGATTCCTACTTCTGTTTGCCAGACAGGTTAAGCATCACATGCTTGGACTAGAGTGGTACTGACTGCAGACTCCTTGGAGCACACCGCCGTCCTGCGATGGAAGGGAGGAGGGCAGCCACAGCAGAAGAAATAGGTAAAGACCTCCTGGCCAGGCTCACTTGGCTTCTTGCCGAGGCGTTTTTCTGATGCTTTCAGCTGTGTTTTTGCCCATGCTCCTGCCGTTCTCTGAGCCTGAAGGCTGCACAGAATCAAGCAGCAGAGGTGGAAGAGACCCAAAGGAACCATCTAGTCTGTTCTTCTCCAGGAAGGATGGATGAGCTCTACTTTGTCATTTGTGGCATCTGTCATTTCTTGTACATACGTAGTCTGTCCTTAAAGCCCTCCAGTGATGCAGCTACACAGCCTCCCAAAGCAATTTGATTCAATGTTTTGCTACCTTTACTGTTGCAAAGTTCTGACATTCAACCCGTGTCTCTTGCTGCAATCTTAAATCATCCCTCTTCACCCTCTCCTGAAGAAGACATTGTTCCTTTCTTTTGTATCTTATGTACCTACATGCTGATGTTCGTATCTGACGCTTAGCCCTCTTCTTTAGGCCTAACAGCCTCATTTCCATCCACCTCTCCTCTCTGATTATGCTGTCTAGACTTCTCATCATCTCCACTTCTCTCTTCTGGACTACATCCAACTGGTCCACATCGCCCTAGTAACACAAAGTACCCCAAAGAGACACAGGATTCTACCTCTGTGTATACAGTGATCAGCGAGATGCCAACAGTACCCCAAAGCAGGGGCACAGCTAGAGCAGAACACAACATGGCATCCAGTAAGACACTGAACGATGCTAAGTCTGCTGTGTGCCCTTCCTTCTCTCTTTTCTTGGATGCTGCCCCCACTTTGAGCTCCATATGGGGGAAAAAAAAAAAAAAACAAACCAAAACCAAAAAAAACCAAAAGGCATTTAAAAGCCTGACTAATCTACGCCTGAGGTCCTTGACCTACTCAAGTACCGGGGACCTCCTAACAGGCCCTGAATAAAGTTGACCTTTAGATTAATTCAACAACCTAACCATCTGCCTAAGCATATATGGTGTTAGCTTTGCAATTTTGGTATATTAAGCTTATGATTGCCATCTCAAAATAACAATAATCAGCAAGAAAAGGAAGCAGTCTAAGCAGAAATGATTTATCCTCATCGGGGAGCGTGTCACAAGACCTTCCGGATACTTTGGCACTTGAAATTAACCTGTCTTGTGACATACCCCAGACGGTTTGAGCAGACATTCTGTTAAATATGTAATAGTTAAAAATACCTCTTTTGGGCTCCTCCCTGAGCCCTGGCCAGGCTTGGGACAGAATCCCATGTTTCTGCCTTTGAAATTATCAAAGGTGCTTGTTCAACTGTATAAAAAGTTGGGCCCTCTTGCAGCAATTTTAGAGACCTCACCTGCAAGGGGATGCCCTGCGTAGGAGTCCCAAATTGCCAGGACAGGCTCTCCACATTCTCACTGCAACTGCGGATCTGGATGATGGTAACAGATCTAGATGATGGTAATACATTAGGGCAATTGGTGACGTATCTTTCTTAATCACTATAGCTAACCTTAAGTAGTAATGATTAGGTGCATTACCTTGCTTATCTATTTTGTTGCTTGAATCATTGTAAGCTAATCCATCTGCATGTGTATATTGCCTTATTTTCTGTATTAACTTGGAACGCACAGCAAATTAAGGCTATTCTCTTTTATTGGCATCTGTGTGCTATCTGTTGACCCTCTCAACTGGCAAGACACCTACCTGGCCTGTGTTTAAGCACCACTTCCCAGCTCAGGCAAGAAGAAAAGCTGCACATGTTCCTCCACCTTGGGACACACTTTTCAAATGGATAGACCTGCATGCCTCTGACTCATCGCCAGTACTGGAGACCAGCCAGGAGAATAGGAAGGGAAGAAATGCCACTCTAAAGGCCAATGAATACGCATGAAGCATGTTACGCAAGAACCCCTGCGGACCCCCTTGTCCGGTAGAAGTCCTACAGATGGCCCATCACTAAGCACAGTCGATGCAGTGGGGAGGATGTGTGGGTGGACAGATAATTTGATATTTAGCTGAAAGAACTAAAATGGGTTTAATGCAGTGTTAGGAAGACAGATTGCCTGCAGCACCTTCTGCTCCTGATTATGGATGCCAATCTCAGGTTTCCCTTAGGTGTAAAAGCAGCCAGGATGCACGTGTTTTCACAAAGGCTTCAGAGTCCCAGTCTCACAAAAAGGAAGTACCACAGGAGGGTAATAAAGGGTGACCAGCACTGAGGAACATCCTTGCTACAGTACCAGCAGCTGGCTTTAGTTTTCTGTAGCATCTTATGTTTCCATGCCAAACACGTGGGGCTGTCTCCAGAGTTGCTGGAAAGCCTCTCCTGGAATGGATAAATCTGGCTGAAATGATCCTAACTCATGAGCTAAAGACCTGCTACTTCTCTTCAAGGTCAGAGATGTCTGGCAGTTGAACACCGAGGACCTTCCATAACATTGCCCCATGACTGTCCTTTAAATTTATCTGCCTTCTTTGCCACCTCTGCAAGAAAATCTCAGGTCTGCACACCAGCACTGACCTGTGTCACCCCACATCAGCATCATGCAGGAGTGTCAAGCTTCTCACCCAAGAAAGAGCTACAACAGAGGGAGAAAAAGCCCCCAGCTGCCCTCTTCCCACTTCCAGCAGCAGAATCACAGCACACCAAGGAAACACCACAGCATGCTCCTCTGCTGACAGCAGCAGGGTGGCTTTCACACAAGCCTGCAGCATCAGCTCTCGCCTGTCAACCACCTCGTCAATGAACGGCTCTCCTTCCACTCTATTTCCAACTTGGGCTGCAGCTGAAAGCAGGAGAAGCAGATCACTGGGATGCAACAGACATCCAACTACATTCCTGCTAGGAAGAGAAAGCTTTGCTGGCGACACAGCCCCCGCTTCTTACTAGCACTCGTACACACCCCTTCCTATGAGCTCTCAGGACAAACAGGCACCAGGCACGCTGTGTAAAAACAGAAAATAAATACACTGGGAATACTCTGCTGGCCCAGCCTGAATACAAAGTGCTGACTGAGTGGTCATGCCCAACAAGAGATGTCAGTCTGCTCTACCATCTACAGCAGAAGAGTCGGGCACTGCAGTCACTATGGTGCTCCCCCATCCTTCTCTGCTTTTGCCCCAGCCCCCCAGTTCTCGCCCCTGGGTCCAGAGGGGAGGGAAATTCAAAGGACATCAGAGCTGAGCAAAGAGAGAGAAAATGAAGAAGGGGAAGGGGCGGGCGTCAGGAATAAGAACTCGTGTTGGGGAGGGGTGAAGGTTGAGGAGAAGATGGATTGAGACAGAGAGAGAAAGCAAAGGAGGGAGGGAGGAGATGGAGAAGGCAAGAAGGAGATGTGACAGCAACTTCATAGTGGCAGGTGGAACGCTGGATGGGGGAATGTGCCAAGCAGAGGGAGCTGGGTAAGATCTGCGAGAGGGGAAACAGGAGAGAGTTTTCAGCTCTGTCTCTCCGATGAACTTACCCATCCTTTCTCTCAGTGGACAGCTCTCTGCAAACACAGTCTTCCCTTTCCTTGCTGGCAAGAGACAGCCAAGGGTGGCAGTGGAGGGAAGGCGGATGAAGTACACCATGTGCACAACC
Organism: Falco naumanni; assembly: GCF_017639655.2. Lineage (NCBI taxonomy): Eukaryota > Metazoa > Chordata > Aves > Falconiformes > Falconidae > Falco > Falco naumanni. The sequence continues at coordinate 5,427,652 of NC_054058.1, read as the reverse complement.
CGAAGGCTTTGGGCACGCTCCAAGTCTCAGCAGTAGGTCTAATAACAACAGTCCCTAAGGAGCGGGTCTAGCTGGTGAAGGTTACTCCTTTTCTGTTCCTCATTAGCATGGGATCTCCTATTACTGTCACCCACATTTAGCACACTCTAAGGGGTACTGCCCTCGTATACTGACCTCAATTGTTTACTGCCCAAAATGATGGCTGCCTTACATAGCGTACAGCTGAGAAAAGCGATCTGACTGTGCACACTTCCTTGTGCTTTCTGTCCTAGTTGGGTTTTTCCTCAATAAACATGAGGCCAGCACTCCCTGGAGCCTGCCCCTACCCATACCCCCCATCAGCAAGTTGATCCATTTCAGGCAACTGCCATGAGGGGGAAAGTCACTACAAGGCTGATGCATTTTCTTAGCTTCTTCTCACAGGGTCCGTGGCTCACAGGACCCAAAGCCAGCTATTCACAAGGTACTTGCTTGCACGTGTAAGGCCTGTCTGAGCACACAGCCAGAACCCCCATCTCAGCCCCGCTACACTCGGGAGCGATTTCAATTAAATAGCATCGTAATTGAAGGAACAGACAAATAGGCCTGTGCAGGTGTATGGCGGGTGCATGCCAGCAACTGTGTGGGTGTGGGCGTCATTTTTCCACGGCGTTGCGAAGGACTCTGGAAAGTAGCACGCTCCCTCACATCTTCTCCATCCCCGATTGCCTCTCTGCAGTGCTGCCAACCACCCCGATGGCCAGTGGCACAGGGTAACTGGGTGGTGACAGCAGTGACTAGCTAGGGGAAAGTCAGCCAAAAGGGGTTACTTAAAAAGAAGAGGCATGATCTGCTGTGGCCAGGACCGAGTGCTGAGGTCCCTCCTGGTCAGGGAGCAAAGAGAAGGTGGTGAGAGATGTCCTCATGGCAGGGGAGAAGGCTGTGGGTGCCAGGTGAGCCGTGGGGCTGAGAGGTCCTCACCCTGCTGTCAGGAACAAGAGGCCCGCTAGAGTGGGGGCAGCCAGGATAAGTCTGTGGAGCTGGAGGTGGGGGACACAGTCTGCCTGAGAAATGGTGGTGGGCTGTGGAAGGACCATCCCTGTTAAACCAGCATGCCAAAGGATAAGGGGGCATCAGATGGGAAAATGGGGAGGGTGGGCTGCAGCAGTCCCTCCCTATCTTCTCTCACCAGCTTAAAATCTCCCCTGCCTTTGACTGGAAGGGACTGCTAATAAACCTGCCGGCTCCGATGGACAAACAGGCTCCACTGACTCACGGCTCACACATGACCCTGCTCACGTGAGGAGCGGGGGCTCAAGCGTCCCTTCCCCCACAAAGCCCCAATAAACAATTGCCTCAGCTGGCATAGGCTCCCTGCTCTATAGCTGCAGGCCTGGAGGCTACAGATCATATTATGTTGTATTTGGCAGAGAGGGGACAATAATTTTTCAGGGATTAATCACTCCCCGATTCCCACTTTTCTCCAAGCTCAGATGACACCTCAGAACAGATGGGAGGTTCCTAACATCCCTGGGCTACCTGCAGCTCTCAGTAGGGTTGCTGCCTTGTAGTGGTGGTGTTTTTCTCCCCTCTTGAGCATTTTCCAGTTCCAGCATGATTATTAATGCCTGGTCCCCTCTGTCACATGCTCTCCTTTCTGTTCCCTGACATGATGAGCAAAGGGCCTGACCGTGGACAAATTCCTGCTGACTCCTGTTGGAAATCTGGGCTGTGGGAATGGAGCTCACTAAGAAGGGGGTGGTGTGAAGGAGTCAGCTAGGCTTTGTCACTGTGGCTCCTCTCCTCCAAAGGAAAAGAAAGAGATAATGATGTTAGAACATTTTAACCTTTCTTTTTCTGAGCTTGATAGGCTTGGCCTGAGGCACCTTTCCTAGCAAAAACAGGCTGCTGTAAGATTGATTGGTTGGGTGCAGAGTTTAAAGGTAATTTTCTCTTGTCACATGCACATAAATTATTGTGGCTCAAGCTGCGATCAGCTCCACATCTTACTTGTTTGACTGCTTTTATGCCCAGGCTCTGACGAAGGTTTCTAAGAGTCATGTCCAGTGCTCCCCAAGCAGCATCAAGACCACCACAGGCATGTACTCAAAGTTAGTGTCAGGGGGCAGTGGAGAAGGAATAGGCACACAAGCCTGCAAATCCGTATAGCCAGGGCCTTTCAGCCCAGAAATTGCAGCTAGAGCTTTGTTTGTTCATCTATGAACCCATTTTAAATGTTCTGTCCGTGAATGCCAGGGCAAGGAAAACTCATCCACTCAGATTATTCACCAGGGGGAGAGAAAAAAAGATGCACATGCACACACACAAAGGAAGCACAGCTGCAGCTAAAGTGAATTCATTTTTAACATTCATGAAAATATTCACAGAACACTTCAGTGCTATTTGCCTAAATTTTGCTGTTTGGAGTAAACACTTGAGCCAGTGCAGGCTGTTTGTTCTAGGAGCGATACCGCATCAGGGATGAGGGGTGGCTCTCAGCTCCAAGTCACAGATTCATGCTATGGCCCCAGGTACATGTGGCCCCCTTACTTTACGGCACAGACTCGCAGTCTGCCACCGCATAGCTCCTGACTCTTGGTCGTTGCAAAATGACTTTGCGAGTACCTGCAACCAGCACATTCCCCATCCGTCCCAGCCTTATGCAACAAAGGCACGTGCGCTCTGCCAAATTTAAACACAAAACCAACAGCAAACAATTTAAACACAAAACCAATGGCACGTGCCTGGTCTGGGGGAGCAGACCCCTTCCCCCTCTCTGCTTCCCCCTCCCTCTCCTCAACTCATCCCCTTCAATGGTTTCTTTCCCTGTACGTCCTAAGCAGCTCACACAAGGGAAAACGCTGCAGCACACAAGGGAGACTCAGCTGAAGCCCTGAAGACAAGAGCTGTGTGCGTTGCCTCTTCCTCCTCCATAAATACAGCTGAGACGACGACTGGATAATTGGCTAAGTGCCTGTCAGCTTAATAACACAGAGAGAGAGACACACGGAGAGGGAGAGGGAGAGATTTGTATTTACTATTCGAAGTCATGGATGCTGCCTGCCAGTGGATTTCAACATGGGTTTATTTTTGCACAGCAAGGCAGGAAAAGTGAAGGGATGTGCAGCTCTGAGCCACCGTCTCCCTTGGCCAGCCTCGTGTGAGGGTGGACAACCAGCCTGGGATGGGGGGAGCAAGGTAGCTGCCATACAGGTACCATCAGGTTCCCGGTTAGAGCATCCCTGGGTACCTACGCTGGGAAAGCACTGTCCACTGTCACCACCCCTGGTGAGGCACTGCTGTCGCTGACACACTAAGTCACACCACATCAGGGGCAAGGGCAGTGGTGCATCTCCAACGTGGCCACCCTGCCATCCCTCAGAGGAGGGGGTGCAGTGGCACTGTGAGTGGTGGCTGCACAGCTGTATGACCACCCCGGTTTTTTTCACAAATGCACAGCACACAGTTTGGTGCATGGGGAGCTGAAGATCTCCTGGCCTTCCCCTCCCCCTCATAAATCCGGTGCTTTTCTATGAACCCATCTAAGGGGAGCACCTGTGATGAGAAACCACTCGGGCACCTCTCGCCTCTCACAGGAGGGTGGGAGGGCTGTGTGGGAGACATGCCCCCCTGCTCTTCCAAAGCTTTCACTACTTCCCTCTGCCACAGAAATCCAAATTTCAGCGGGGAGAGTGGCTCAGGTTGCTACTGGAAAGGGACAGTATTGGCCAGATCTACCGTGGTGTTAACCACTGAGTCCCAGAAGAGGAAGATGCAATATCCTGTTCGCTCGCTGCTTTTTCCTTTAACAGCTGCAGCAACTGAGGCACACTGAAGCAAAAGGATGTTTCCAGCGTTAGCGATGGTTACAAAGGCCCATGTGTTGAGAAAAGCCACACAGACCCCCAAGCAAGCAGCCTCTCCCCCTGTGCATCGGGCAGTGCTGCCTCGGACTTATATAACGCTTGCAACTTCACGAAGTATATGAACATTTGTAAAACTACACGGAAGAAAACACTTTCCATTCTTAAGCAGGAGAAAATGTAGGGAAACACACACTTGCTCACAGGCACACGCAAGCAGGCAGCCCCCAAACCTCACGCAGATGCGTTACTGCAAAGTCTCTGCTGAACTCCAGCCCAGTCCGAGTAGGCTCCATTCCATCAACTTCGCTCTGACCAAAAAAGCCCAACACCAGTGGAATTAATTGAGCTGCGGCAGGGTTATTTCTCCTCTCTTTGCACAGGGCTCAGCACAGTGGGGCACCCTGGGGTCACAGCTGGCTTCTCCCACACCACCAAGTTGCTCCTATTAAAAATCTGCACAAATACACATGCATGGGGGAGCCTGGCTGTTCAGATTATTTTGAAATAGCTGTTTTCTAGGCAGAGGTGAAACTCATCATTATTGGTTCCTATTACTTACCATAAACCCAGGCACATTAGATGTGCCTGAAGCCTGAAGGAAGTGCTTTGGTGTCAGATTCAGCTGAAAATCACATTCGTTTCTTCTTCAGTGAGACCAGAGTGAAAGAAAACTCAGTGCATTCCTGACTTCACCTTTGTGCCCTCCATTGCACTCACTCCAGCAGAGCATGAGTTCACACAGGCCGGAGCGTATTTTGATGGACAACAAAACTAGGTACCTTCAATGAAAATGGCTCTATTCAGCCTCACAGCGAGCCTGCCGAAGCCCTGCCGCCGCCCCGGCAGCGAGCTGTGGCCCAGCAGCTCTGTCAGAATCAGATGCCCGTGGGTCTGGATATAAAGGGCAAGTATGTGTAATGCGTATTTTGAAAACTTAAGAGAGTTACGAGATGGCAAATTCCAGTAACTATGAGCTATTTTAAGACTAGGTCTTTCCTCATGACCTGCTGGGGAGGGAAGCAGAGTGGAAGAGGTACCAACTCTGAGACACTCCAGGTAACACGTACTACTATATAAATTTTAATGCCAACTAAGTAGGAAAACATATGGTACTTAGCTGCAAACTGAAGTGTGTGTGCAGACTCAGGGGAGGAGGTTAAAGCCATACTGTCTGATACTGTCTCTCCTCCTCCATCTTTCTGAATGCAAATTATACATACGGTGTTATTAAACATACATAATTTCACCAACGAAGGCCTTTCCTTTTCTCATTTCCATTCCACCTTTGCTTGTGATGGGTTAGTCCCCATCAGAAAACACAGAAGCACAAAGGCTCTGCTCACCATTGGGCACGCTATATATAAATATCGTGTGTGTACGAGGAGAGATGCTGATCGCCAGCACCTGACCATATACGCGTTGCAATTCCTTTATCATATATATGCACACACACTCACACATCTATGCAGGCATGTGTGCCTTCATATAATGGCACCATCTGCTGCCAGACCTGGAAGTTTTGCAACATCATATGTTACTACGTTCAAACATTTAGGGGTTTGGGTTTTTTTTTAAAGGAAAGTATCAGCAGAGTACAGCCCCATTTGCACAGATCCAAGCACACCCTCTCTTGACACGTGTACGCTGCATTTGATAACGAAGGCTTTTTACACCCTGGAGAAAGAGAAGAGCATTTGGGACTCGTAGTCGATACCAGCACAGATGAAGACATACCAGAGAAACCTCATCTGTTGCATTTGCTGGCTTGTTGCGTGGCTGAGCCGCAAGACAACCCAAGCTAATGGATAGGTCGCTCGGCTGGGTGCGCCTGAGCCCTGCTGTGCAACCCTGGGCGAGTCCCCTCACCTCCGGGCACCTCCTGCCCACCCCCAGCCCCTGCCTGTCCCGGTTAATAGCTGCCTGCCCTGCCGAACGGGGGATCTCTCATACTCTGTGCTCGCCTGGCACTTAATACAAAGGCTGCCTCAACTTAGTGGTGGCCTTTAAGCACCACAACAATACTACTAATAATCAAGGTTACAATTTCACTGCCAAGGCTGTATTATTATGTACCATTATACCTTTGAACGTGCCTATTCTCATTTCTAGCAAAGGGCTCAGCTCAGGGCTATTACAAATCAGATGCTAATTATAAGTGTAATCTGAACAGCTTTTACTTTTCTTTTAAAATGACTGTATAGGGCGTAAACTTTGTTGTGATGCTGTGTTGCTACTTTGCCTGAGGTGCTTTTGTCCTCTACCATAGCTCCATGTGTAGAATATCAGCAAAATACTGGGAGGCCAAGAACAGAGTTTGCATAAATTGCTTATATTGCAAGATTACACTGACAGCGCTATTGTTACTGCTGGTAATTTGAATCCAGCCCATCCTTTGACACATGTAACTTGAAGAAAATAAGTACCCATTAGGATGGAAGTTCCTAAATGTGCTATCAGCCTGAAACTTCATATTATCTAAAAAAACCTGGTAAAAATGGAAACCGCACACTCAGTTAAGTGTTGGTTCTTTCATCAGTGCATCAGATTGATTTAATTCTTGATGAAAAGTTGATACTCGGAAAAACTCTGGAACAATGAGCCAAATTCTGGCCTTGGCGAGATCCCAGTTCTCCAGTGGGCTGAGCACCATCTGAGCAGCACTCAGCAGCTTAAGCCCTGTATGAGTCACTTGTACCTCTATCAGCAGTCCCCAGGAATCTGCCCCAAAGACAAATGCAGTATTTCTGGCAGTGCCCTTGGGCTTTGGTGGATTTGTACGGGACTAACTGCGCGGAGGGGAATGGGGATGTGACCCATTTTGGTTCCAGCTAGTGATGAGCTCCATTTCAGAAGTCATTAAAGGCCAAATCTGCCCTTGTGCCAGGACTACTAAAAGCCGGGGGCAACCTACAAGTCCCGCTGATGCCCACAGAATAGCGCTTTAAAGGCACTTTAGGGTGAGCTGCGGCAGTGGTTCCTGAGAGAGCTGATCTCTCCTCCTGGCACGCTGTACAGATACCTGAGCCCGCAGCATGGACTCCATCACCGTTTTGCTTCTAACCCACCTTAAGGGCCAAACACAACACAGAGGCACAGTTCCCTCCCTCCCCAGTTTGTGCTGCCTGCCACCACTGCACATGTCCTGTCTTAGCCAATGTCCTCCTGCTTCCCACCCCCTCCCCAGGCTGAAAGCATGGAACAAAGCACAGGGTCCCTGCCTTTGCTCACCCAACACTCCCAGAGCAAACAAGGTGGGAAGGGATGCTGAAGGCAGGTAAACAGAAATAAGATTTGGGGTTGGGACTTGTTTTTCTTTTCACATTTTATTTAGTTTTGGGGGATATTTTGTGCGTTTGTTGTTTGGAAATTTTTTTCAAACATCAAGCAGGGAAGCTGCACACAAAACCTGACAACCTCATGACTGTAATCTTGCAAGCAAGACATTGGCATGAGTTGGAGCACACAGTTCCTTCTCAATACTCGAAATAAGGTTCAGTGTCCTTCGCTTGCTGAAGACAGAGTTAAAAAATGGAACCTTAGTAAGTCTGACAGGCTGTCTGATATACAGTTTCATCTTTGAAACATTCTGCTCTCTTCTCTTGCTTGTAGCTGGCCAAACACCAGAAACACCGCTCAGTCTTTCTCACCTGTTGCAGCTGTCAGACCCCTCCTCTCTTTTCAGCCTTGCTCTAAGGAGCAGATCATTATCCTTTTCCCTGTGGATAGTCTATCACGAGCTATTTTTATTCTCTCTGCAATTCCCTGACTAACTTGCCTATGCCAAATACTCACTAAAAGTCATCAACCTTCAGCAAGGCCAACAAATAAATCAAATCTGCTGCCAGGTCACTTAGGAGATGAGCCAGTATGGAGTTCAGAACATTTTTAAAAAGTCCATAGCAAGGGAATATTTTAAATGCCATAGCTTTAAAAAGTCATATCCAAACTTCTCAGAATAACTCTATTCTGAGTAACAAGCTGTAGATGAAGCTCCACAGGACTGGTTTCCTTTAGGAACATTAGGGCTTATAAGAAACTATTTTTCTCCACTTCGTAGTTCAGTCCACCCACCCATCCTTCCACCTACAAGTGTAACACTATATACAAGTGTATAAGGCCCCAAAGGAGAAGAATCAGTCAGAATACCTTGTCTTCGGTGCTTTGCTGAACGATTTGCACCGCAATTTACATGAACAAAATGTTTTTAGTTATCTTATCACTATGTACATTGCTTTTATTTCTTGCCAACTACATATCATTTTTCTCCCTCCTACATTTTCATTTTCCTTCAGGCTACAGGATGGAGCTACTTGGCACTGGTAAATCAACAATGCACGCTCCCTCTTCCCTCTGAAGTAGATGCATAGCAAAGATAGGTGATACGATCTCTGTCTAGAAATCTCCTACCTATCTCTCTGTGGAGGTAAAGATCTGCTCTGAGCACAGTTAGTATAGATCGCCTAACGTTTTTTCTCCATCTAGCTCTTCCCCTTGCGTTGTCACTAGTGGATCTATAGGCAGACAGAGCAAGATGCTGGGAGTTTTTCAAACACAAGGCTGTCTTGAAGTGAGTTATGCTTTTGGAGGGTCAGGGAAAACAGCGAGGGGGAAGTTAGCAAACCAACCCTTGCTTTAAAACTGAGGGAATGAAACATCATCTTGCAGGTCCTAAACTGTATGGGGCAGAAGGAAACCTCACCCCTTCCAGCCTCATGTGGCAGTGCGGTCTCCCAGCACAGCCTGGCTTCTGCCTCTCCCCTGAGGAAGGGACTGAAGCATCCCAGAAGCCTGGGGATGGTCCCAGGGAAAGGGAGAGCAGACAACTGCCCTTCCTAGGAAATGTGAAAAGCGTATAGCCAGCCAGATCTGCTTAAAAAGCTTAGGAAGGCAGCCGAGGGAGGTAAAGCCGCCTGTGCACTGGCCACAGTCACTTCTGACAGAAACGCAGCCTGCCAGGAACACGGTATTGCTCAGGGCAAGCAGTTACATGGCTGGGTGGTGTGCCGCTCCTGCAAACTGTGTCACTTGGCACACATCTGGCTGACACAGCTGGATCACCTCACTCAGGTGTTTTGTTTTAGTGCCTGACATAACCCTGGCAAGCCACACACCCCACACACAATCCCATGCACCACTCTCCCATGCAGCCCCATTGAGCTTGCTGACGAACGCTTTACAGGCAGCACATGCAGGCACCATCTCCACCATCCGCTCAGCCCTCCCTGCTGCAAATGCAGCTTTAGCACACAGCATCTAGATAAACTCAAAAGCTCCAAGGTTAAGTGGGAAATAGAAATTCAGTGACCCCTATCTCAGCAAGTGAGCTTAATGACTTGTCTGCTCCTGTATGTACCAAACATATGCCAGCAAACATCTGCCTGAGCAGCCCCTCCAAAATAAATGATTGATGGAAGTGATCTGCCTTTGAAAATGGGATAAGTCAGCTGGGAGTCTTGCTAGAAAAGGGTTAATGGGATATAGGAATTGCTAGTGAGTGAAAGGGAGAGGAGAGAAGCTGGGAGTCAGAGGCAACACCCCTTCTTAGGTGTTTACCATGTCGCATCTAAACCCCTTCCATTGCATATGCAAGGCAGATGAATTACTCTGTAAATCCTATTACTCCATGTGGATAAATCTTACATGCGAGTTAACAAGTCTGGAGAGCTGGGGAATGGAAGCTGCTGAACAGATATTCCAGGATCAAAACAACCTAGCACACGGGAGCTGAGAGAAGCGATACATGCACACACACAGCCCTCTTCTAGCATCCTTCTTCCCTGATCCCATCTTGCTAGCTCACATACTCCTCTGTCATTAAACGGGAGGGATGCAGGACACAGGGGATCACGTAGCAGACCATTTGGTGACATCTAGCAGGATTTATTTCAGAGAAAGAGAAAGAAAACTTTGCTGCTGCTGTTAGCTTTGCTAGGGGATTGCTCCCTTGATGCTTCAAGGTTTGTGCACTATCAGCTCCTCACACAGATTACAGACTTATTTTAATACGTCCAGTACTTTTATAGCCATAATACACAGCGTGTGCACGCACACACTCACACGCAGAAAATTGTCCTTCAGTAGGGAAGTTACTGCAGGTAAGTTGAGCAAGGCAGTATTTGAAAGAGAAACCCAAAGGAAAAAGATGACTGCATTTCAGCTATTTGGGACACTCCTAACCGAAAGCCCAAGTAGCCTCAGAACTACCTTTAGAAGACCTGGACAAGGAATACAGAAATGTAACACTCAATACTGCCAGTGAACAAGGCTTCCTGTGCAAAGACACCCTCATCACAACCACTCAGGCAGTTAGGCACAGCATACACCCGTTTACTTAGTCCTGCAAAGAAACCAACACAGTGAACGAGATACAAGCTTCATAAATGTCGGAGCTCCTACAGCATTTTCCACCAGCCTTTGCCACCACTGCATCCATCTCCCCTCCCTACAGGGCAGATAAATAAATGAATAAAATAATTAAAAGCCAGAGTTTCCCAAAAGAACTTGCCTGAGAGTTCTGGCAGCACCAGGGATAAAGTTTTTGCATAGGTACAAAAAGAAGTATGGGAAGATCAATGGAACATCTGGCAAGCGCAGCTGGATCCCTTTTCGATATCTCTATCGATACTGCAGGGCTGGTGGAAAACGTACATCCACAAGAGCTGGCTAACACAAACAGATCTTTCCCCACTGAAATTCTTTTGATCCAGAGCACTATACAGAGGAGAGTGGGAGCAAGAATTGTTTCAAAGCTTTGCAATTATTTTTTTTAAATATTAAAGCACAAACACGCAGAGCTTGTTTGTAGCAGCTGCCGCTACTGCAGTTCGAGAGGTAAAATAACACACACTCTCCCGGAGACATACGCACACAAATCTGTATCGCATCACACGTAGACGTTGCATCCACGGAAATATAGATACGCGCATAGAAAAGGAAAAGTTGGCAAAATGCCCTACCTGAGGATGGCTGTGTCCCCCTGCCTCACGGTGATGTTATCGGTACCTCGGGTAAAATCCACGCTGCGGACTGGCAGCCCTGTAGGGAGAAGGCAAAGCAATCTCAGTAGGACCAGCGGTAATTGTTTCCGATCAGGCTGAGCCCTTGCTACCATGGCTGGTCTCGTCGAGTTTCACTGTCTGTACTTGGCTCTCTCTCTGCCTGTGTGTGTGGATAGACAGATGTAGAAAGAACAACAACAATAATAATAATGTACAACTCTCGCTCTGATCGACAGCCCCAGAAAGGGGGTGGTGGTGGTGATTTCACAGTCCTTAGCTGCCACTTTCTCTTGGTCTTTTCAGTCTGTTGCTGGCTTCTTCCCCCCCCCCGTCTTTTTTTTTTTTTTTTTTTCAAAAGGCTTTCCGCAAAAAGTCTTAGCACAAGCTTCAATCAAAAAAAAAGGGGGAAAGGGGGAAAAAAAAAAAAAACAAACCACCAAACCACAACCCCCCAAAAAAGGCAAGAGGAAAAAGTCAGGTAGCAAAATAATAATAAAAAATTGATAACAATTAAATCGACCCGTTTGGAGTGATGGAGAGAGGTTGAAAAAAAAAAAAAAAAAAAAAAAGGAAAGGAACAAGCCGAGTCCTGTGCCGCCGGGCTGCGCGAGTGGCTGGTCCCGCTCCAGTGCGCGGCTGTGCAGCCTCCAGCCCCAGCTCCCTTCCTAACCCACTTTCCCAGGCGGAGCGAGGGAGGGAGGGAGCGAGGGAGGAGGGAGGAGAGAGGGAGGGAGGGAGCCTCACTCGTGAGACGGCAGCTCGGCACCGCCGCGGCGGCAGCGGCGCTCCCCGTCCCTCTCCCGGGGGCGCAGCGCCCCGCGCCCCCCGCCCGGCGGGGAAGGGGCTGCCCCCGGCCGGCACGGGGCTGGGGGGGCCGGAGCGCGGCTGGGAAGGGGGGGACTGCAGCGGGGAGAGGGGGCCATGGGAGGGGAGGAGGGCTGGAGGGCAGAGGGGGGAAGCCCGGAGGGAGAGGGGGCTGGAAAAGGGGAGGAGGGAGAGGAGGAGGGGGCTGGGGAAGAGGGGGAAGTGCGAGCCGGGAACGGGAAGGAGAGCGGAGACGGCAGGAGCAGCCGGGGGAGGCAGAGGGAGCGGGGCAGAGGGGATGGAGCAAGAGGCGGCCGATATCCACAAAACGCTGAGGAAGGGGAGCGGGGGAGGGGGCAAAGCAGCTGTGGCCAGAAGTGCGAACAACTTGGCTGCGCGGCCCGGGGCCGCCGACCTGCCCGTTCCCGGAGCAGCATCCCTGGGAACTGCCCCTGCAGCCTCGGCCGCGCTGCTTCCCCGCTCAGAGTCCCCTCCCCAGATAAACAGCGGCCCATCGCTCCCCCCGCCCCCTCCCCTCCCCCCCCCCCGCCCTGCCCCCCCCAGCCCCGGGGCCGGGCCGCAGACAATGCCGGCATTGAGCCGCCCGCGGTGTGAATGCCCGGCCTGTCCCCGCAGCTGAGCCCCGAGCCCGGCGGCGGCGCTGCCCACCCGGGAGCGCTCCCACCGCTCGCATACCGGCACCGTCGCACGAGAAGGGAGATTCAATTAACGGAGAGGAATAAGCCGTATGTTTTGCTGCTGATGCCTGCCTGCCTGCCATCCCCCCCGGCTCGCTCTCGCCTGCCTGCTCCTAGGGATGTTGCGCTAGCGTAACCCTTCTGTGGCCAAAGCGGGGGGGGAGGGGGGGGGAGCAAAGAAGGTGTGGTTTGAGGGGGGGTCTAGTGTGGCAGGTGCAGGAAAAGCAGAGGGGAACTCTGTTGAGAGTTGCTGCCCTGCATAGTCACAGCGCTGCTGGGCGAAGAAAGGGAAAACCCAGGTCTGGTACTGGCTGCTTCACCCGGCCCACAGCCCTGGGGGGTGCAAACTGCAGAGGCACGGGAAACGCACTGTGGCATGGCAATGGCCACATGGGATGGGATCACAGGTCCCTCTAACCCCGTGTCCTGTCCCTCAGCACAGCCTCCAGCCAAAGCCCAGGGAAGCAGAGCACAAGGCAAGCTGCAGCCGGACTGCCCCAGGCCACTTCCCTAATTCCCAGTGATTTGTGGCTAAGGCACGTCCCTGGCCAGTGGCACTGTCTTTGTAGTTAATGGCCCTCGATTGATTTTCTTCTTCCAGGAATGTGTCCCATTGCTTTCCGAACCCCTAGAAACTGGCCCCTGCAAGTCTTGCTATGGAAAGGCCGTGCTGCCTATGGGTACTTAAACAATCCCTGCATGTGTTAAAGGCCCACAAATTAAGGGCTAAGGTCATGACATTACTGCTCCAGTGCCAGGCATGCAGTGGCAAAAGAGATGACTGCTTTGTATTCAAGCCAAGGAGCGAGCTGATCCAGACATTTCGCCTGCAGGAGACTTGGCGCAGATGGCACCAGAGAGGGGGAGCAACAAGAAGGAACGAAAGGGTTAATCCACACACTGGATGTTCCCAAGCTACTGCAGAGAGAGATTTCACCTGACAAGAGTATTACTCTGAATGAGACCATGCTGCTGCTAGACTAGTAGCCACCTCTCTAGGGCGATGGACTTCACAAGGGACAGAGAGATGCCATCGGGCTGCCAGCATCCCCGACAATGGGCATCACCGAGAGGAAACCTCCGTGCTCTTGTGACAGAGGTCAAGTACAGCTAAAAGACCCGATCCCATAGGCAGTTACCAATGATAGAAACGCACCCCTCTTAGTTGCCAAAATGTTGCATCGATCCTTTTAACAAGGGTCTCCCACATATGTTTCATCTACATTTAATAAAAGCTATTGTATGTTAATTAAATGCCAGTGGAGTAAGGAAAACATATTTGTCGAAGATTAACTATTATGCAATGTAAGAAGCATCTGCCACCCAACTGCTAGAGCTCACTAAATAATTCCTTATCTCAGAGTATTTACTTAGGAGGCAATAACTATCCAGTTAAATCTAAATTTAATGCTTAGTTAAATATAGTTCATGGAAAGTGGCACCAATATGTTTTATACAGAGAACGACAGAGAGGGGTTTCAGGGAGGCAGAAGGAAGGAATCCTGTCCCCAGACTCTGGCAACACCCTGAACTCCAGGTGGGACTGCATGTGGCCGTTCCTCCCTACAAAGCTGGGATGCATCCCAGCAGACTCAGAGGCTCCTCTCTACTGATATGGAAGTACAGGGGGAGTCTTCATCTTCCTACGCGTTTATACAGTCCTCATTAGAACCACCGTAGCATAACTATTTAATAATAATAAACATAATAAACAGAGAGATGAGGAAGAAATTCCCTGGAGGGTCTCATAAACCTTGGAAAAAATGAAACAAAAACAAAACATAAAGCTGATAGGTCTTATTTGCTTTTAGAAGCGTACAGAAGCAAAAGGAAGGGGTTACCTGGGTATAAAAGGCCAAACAAGCAGGAATCACACCAATCCTAGGAGAGAGCCTCATGAGTAAAATAAAGAATGTTATTTTTGTACGTGTTCCCAGAAGAAATGACTCTCTGGACCCATCTCCCCCTGCTGGAAGCAGATAATGAAACAGCAGGTCTGCTTTCTAACTTCCCTACCTTCTGAAAACTTCAAGAAAAATTCAGGTAAACAATCAGAGCATGGACACCACAAATCCATACTCCCATCTTTTAATACCATTTTCCAATACTCCTGGTAGGTGCAGGACTGGCAGGGCCAGCCTGACTGCCCAGATTTTTCACTATGCAGGAATGGATGGGGCAGTATGAGCCCAGCCCTGAAGGTACCACATTACCCTTCTCCAACGCAGAACACTTATACCCTGTTTGAAGGGAACGTGGCCTGGAGCAATGCCCTTCCATGAGCGCAGGTTGGACAGCACCACCAAAGACACGGCAGAAACGTTTGGAATACAGGTTTAGGAAGGTGCCTGTGTTTCCATACTATGGGTGTGGGATGGCTCTGTGTACAAGCTGGAAGGAAAACCACAGCGCAAGCAGACACAGCCTGGGTAGCCTTACTCTTCCCAGCTTTGAGGGAAATGGGATGAAGACATCACAGTCTGGGCATCGACGATGGCCAAAGGAGGGACCCTACGTGCTGGCCCTGGACAGGCAGCCTCGCTGAAATATGCAGTGCTGAGATGCTCTGGGACTGGTACTCAGGTCACCTGCCTACCTGTGTGGCAGCTCAGTTTTAGGGATACTCAGGGACTGACATAGTGAAAGCCTGAAGTGCCATCTGCTTTTCGTGGAGAGCCAACAGACACTGAAAGCATGGATTCTGGCCACAAATAGGGATGGGTGGTTTTGCATTTGAGGTGGCTAAAAGCAAAGAGCAATCCATGGAAACCACACAAGCCAGCTGCGGGAGCCGTCTGTGTGATGTGGATGGCTGCCCTCTAGGAGCTGAAATGAGGCTCATCGGCTCACACCACCCACAGCCACAAAATGGCAACTGTTGTCACTTGACTTTCATTCACTACCAGCCACACCAAACGGGTGACTTGTTCCCAAATATTGCTGGAATCAGGGAAACAACATTTCTGAAAAATACAAAAAGAGAACGGCTCGCACAAGTCTCCAACCCTATGATGACGAACACGATTGTTTTAAGGTGACTGCCTAACTGCTCTGCCAGCAGAGTCCAAGCATCTAGGGACTTTATTCAGGGTATCTGCAATGATGAGTGAAAACGTATGATGTTTTGTGAGCTATAACGTGTTCAGTCAAGATACACTGCTGTACTCAGCAGCAGAGCCTGCTCAAAGCTTCTCAGCCATGCAGAGAAAATGCAATTTTGTTGCATTGGCAGAGGAATTATGGAGAGGAATAGAAAAGAGCCAAGGGGTTTCAGCACATGGCAAGGAAGATTAAGGGACCATGGCAGGGGAGTGGTGATCTCCCCTTCCTCCCTTCCAGTACCTGCAGCTCCCACATGCACGTATTTCCACCCTGCTCCTAAGGGCAGCATCCCATTCCAATTTATTAAGCAGCTACATTTCACTCTCCTTCGGTTCCTGGGACACAGGGAGCCACAGGAGTAGGAGAGAAGGAGAAAAGGCAGGGCTAGGAGAGAAGTGGTCAATCCTTTGAATGCAGCAGATACCTCTAGTGGCAAATTGAGGAGGAGGTGGGCCTTCACTGATCAATGCCCTTCTCCTCAGACTCCAAGACGGAGTCCTCAGAGGCCATACACTGTCTATTCCTTCACCCATACCTGCCTGATAAAGCAGCCTCCATCTACAGCAGGCTAGAGTCTGCTGGAAAGAGCAGAGAAATAATTTCCATGAGACAACTGAAAAGAAGAAAGTCAGCTAAGCACAGGATGCTGTCTACCAAACTGGACCCCATGCCACCTGTAACATCAATGCCACTTGTTCATATCCCCAAGGCACTTATGGAGGACATGTTATAGGGAAAACCACAGACTGAGAAAAATATATGTGTATGATAGCTCTAATACTAGAACCAATTGTTCCAGCATGTGCTTTAAGAAAGACATTTTTAAAGAACATTTTGCAAATCTACAAATTAAGTTGGTTTTTGATGCTGAAAATCAGAGCCAGCTTAGGCCCCTCACATCCAGGCATGTAATGCAACAAGACCAAGCTTCTTCTGAAGGACCTCATTAGGTAGAAGGATTTACTGCATTGAGAGCACTTAGATAGGTCAAAACTGTGGATGATAACATGCACGCAACAACACCTCCAAGGGCAGTCACTGAGCTGTAGCAGAACTCCCTCCTGGACAAGAATAGCTGATTTTCACCAATTTGTAACCTTGTTACTATGCAATCGATCTGTTTTCACAATTGACCATCTTGCTGTGGACAAGTTAGATGCCAAGGGCCAGGTTCTCAATTGCTGTAAGCTGAGGTACCACCACCGCCAAAAGAGCTGTGCTGATTGCCACCAGCTAGACACGAGGCTTTGAGCTTTGAAGTTCACCTGCTTCTGTGCTGCGTGGGTAGAAAACCACGTTATCACCTTTGAAAGAGAAAACCTTGTTCAACTGGATAAAGAGATTTTGTGCTCAGACTTTCCAGAAAGTTTGTCCTTTAGTTAAAGACCAGATCTGAGGCTTGGGCAGGAGAAAAATAACCTGAAGATGCCTTTTCAGCAGGATATGTCCAAGCAGAATTAAAGAATTAGCACTGCAGTTGATTTGCGGCCTTAATTACTGGTTGCTCCCACAGCAAGGGCTTGTAGAGCTACAAACTCACTGTCAACAGGTCCTTCCTACTCGAGAGGGAACAAGACACAGAGCAAGCTTCTCTTTTAGTTAAAACAAAAGCTGCCCTTCCGGCCTTCCACACACAAGCACAGAAGCAATCAGTGGTATCGAGAGTGTGGCGCTGCCTTTTCCCTGCAAGATCAGGTACCATTAGCAACCTCCTTACCCACACCTCGGAACCGGGCTCCGAGCCAGCAGCCTCGGCGGGGAACCGTGCGACCTGTTCTCCCAAGGAAGGCCAGCTCACAGCATCGGAAGCAGGGAAAGAGTAGATCCCAGGACTGATTCTTCTCATGGGGACAAAGTATTATGCTGACCTGCATTTTCCAAATGTGGCTATAGGAGTTAGGCACACAGGTCTAGACACCCAGTCCATACCTCCCACCGAGGATAGCTTCAAGATCTCTTCTCCTTTTAGATTTGGGGGTGAAATCATCACTTCACCAGTGTCAAGGAAGACTTGATGAGTCAGGCAGAGCCAGGGTTCAACCTTACAGGTCTTTAAGTAATTTACTTCCCATAGGAAGACAATAGCTCTATCCTCATACATCTACTATGCCCCAAAAACTTTCCTCCCAGTGCTGATGGATATTTACAGCCCTCAGCACAAGTAATTAGGATTGACTTCACAGAAAGAAGCTACAATAGTTAACAGTCCCTCCCAGCACACAAGCAGAGAGATGACCCAGAGGTTGGGATGTTCTAGGAGGGCTTCGGAGATATCCAGTCCCAATTTCCTTAGTGAATTTGGGTAAATCACTTAATGAGGCATTAACAAAGGCATAAAAAGCTAATCTCCCTAGGCTACCTCTGCCCTCAGAGAGATAATCTTCTCTTGAGGGCACTTCAGAGCAGATGCCTGATTTAACCATTTAAAATTGTCCCGTCTCTCATGGCCTGTCAAAGTTTCCAACTACATAGATCCAACTACAGAGATCCTAACATACCCTTAGTTTCCAATACGTCCTGGTTACGGTTGGCATAGAGTTAAATGTCTCCCTAGTAGCTGGTGCAGTGTTGTCTTTCGGATTTAGCACGAGAATAATGTGGGTAACACACTATCAATTGCCAAGTAGCACCTACCTAAGTCAAGGACTCTCAGGTTCCCTGCTCTGCCAGTGGGGAGATGCACAAGAAGCCGGGAGGGAGCAGAGCCAGGACAGCTGACCCAAACTAGCCAGAGGGATATTCCATACCACGGGGCATCGTGCTCAGGATATAAACTGGGGGAGCTGGCTGGGGTCCACAGACCCCTGCTCGGGGACTGGCTGGGCATCGGTCAGCAGGGGCTGAGTGATTGCATTGTGCATCGCTTGTTTCCCTTGGCATTTATTCCTCTCTTTTTGTTATCTCCCTCTTCATTACAATTATAATTATTACAATAACATTTTCTTTATATTACACTGTTCTTATCCATAGGTTTTACCTTTTATGTGATTCTCCTCCCCATCCCACTGGGGGCTGAAGGGGGATGGGAAGAGAGCGAGCGAGCAGCTACCGGGCACTTGGTTACCAGCTGGGGTTAAAACATGACACAGGCCTTTTTGCGCCCAGCCTGGGGCAGTAGGAATTCAAGATAAAGATAGTAATTGGGAGAGGTAACAGACAAAACATGGACTGAACAATGTTAGAGAGCACAATGATCACAGGGAATTTTCAGTTGCTATAATTGTGGTGAAAGGATGAGGGGTGGATTGTGTGTAAATTGTCCACTTTTTGTTTGGTATTGCGATGATGTTATTTTGATTTTGATGTGGGGAATTCTTTTTTTGTTGCTGTGAGTGAAGTTTGTGAAGATTGCACGATGAATGTGGATTTTAGTGATAATTCTAAAATATGTGATTCACAGAGGTGAGGGGTGGAATGTATTGCATTTGCGTGGCAAGGTTTTGGCAGCAGGGGGGCTACAGGGGTGGCCTCTGTGAGAAGCTGCTAGAAGCTTCCTCCATGTCTAATGGAGCCAGTGCCAGCCAGCTCCAAGATGGACCCACCACTGGCCAAGGCTGAGCCCATCAGCGATGCTGGTAGCACCTCTGGGATAACGGGTTTAAGAAAGGGGGAAAGCTGCTGTGCAACGGCAATTGCAGCCAGAGAGAGGAGCAGGAACACTTGGGAGGAACAGCCCTGCAGCCCCCAGGCCAGGGCAGGAGGGGCTGGGGGGGCTCCAGGCGCCACAGCAGGGGCTCCCCCCTGGCCTGCAATGCAGCCCTGGGAGGGCAGGCTGTGCCCCCAGTCCACAGAGCCCCTGGTGGGGCAGATCCCCCCATGCTGGGGCAGGATCCCGGGCTGCGGCAGGGCTGGGGACCCCCTGGGGCCACCTGGGCCTGGGGGGTTGCACCCATGGGGGACATCCACACACCGGGGCAGGGGAAAGCGTGAGTACACCCCCCACAGGGGAACAGCTGTGATGGATTGACCCCAGTCCCCCCTGTGCCACTGGTGGGGAGTAGGAGGACATCGGGAGTGGGGCTGGGCCTGGGAAGAAGGGAGGGGTGGGGGGAAGGTGTTTTAACAATTAATTTTATTTCTCATTACCCTACTCTGATTTGGCTGGTAATAAATTCAACTAATTTCCCCACGTCGAGCCTGTTCTGCCCGTGACGGCAGTCGGCGGCTGGTATCTCCCTGCCCTTACCCCGACCCACCAGCCTTGCGCTGTGTTTTCTCCCCCCGCCCAGCTGAGGAGGGCAGCGATGGAGCGGCTTTGGTGGGCACCCGGCACCCGGCCAGGGTCAGCCCCCCCCCCCCCCCCCCAACAGCATCCAAAGGATGAAGCACGGAAGGCTGCAGGGGGATCTGACACTACAATACAGAAAGCTCCTGCAAGACACAATCTACAGAACATGCCAGGTGTGATCTATTTCTAAAGTACTCATTAACAAGCCCCAAAACAAGTGCCTGGCTGTTGCAAGGGATGTTAGGATCGCTGCAGACAGGAATTCTATACAACTAAGAGGTGGTCAAACCCATTCTGCTGAGCCTTGCTGCACATTTGATGACCTGTTCTGGCATGGAGTTCTCAACACAATGCTAATGGATGAGAATCATCATTCTGACGGTGATGATGCAGAAGAGAGATCCAAAGTCTTGCTGAAATGATACATGTTACACATTCATCATCACCAGAGAATTAATTTTATTGTGAAGAACAGAGTGCGGCAGGCTGTTGTGCTGTGCATTTTCTTGTCCATTACAGAAGCTCCAACATAGCTTTTATGAAACTTAAACTGAGGCCTTCAGCAAGACAAAAGAGATTCTCAAGATTTGTGATGCTATCGGGAGACCAGGCACTGTCAGAAAGCCTCATGCACAACAAGCTGAGAGAGAAATTTGTATGCATAAATTTGGAGAAGGGTCCCTTTGAAACTATGACCTGCCTGAATTCAAGCTTCTGAAAACACTTCCTATCTTTTCACTGCATTCAGGTCTGAAAATGAGGAAAACACCTTTTACACATCCAGATTATCAAGATGACAAACCAGAACTGTCCCACAGACACAGGCTCATTCGATACCATCCTCACAGGCTACAGGTCAGGGATGTCTCTGCATCAGCATTTGGAGTTAGCGCCTGCCTACTCTTGCAACATAACTTTCTAATATTTTAGCTTTTCTTCTCCCCTTTCTCACACTGCTTCTCCACTCCTTTCTCCAAGCTCCACACCCTGGTATTTTCAAGCTTCTCTCCTAGGTTGCCCCCATGCCCCTGTCAGGCCCAGTCATATTCATACATTTTAAAGCTAGGAAGGACGTCTTTAGGTCACCTCATCCAGCTGTCTGGCCCAAGCCACAGAAACTCACCCACTTCTGGCAAAAAAGCCACCAGCAGTGATTCAGCCAGAGCTCCTAGTTGTTGAAAGGCTCTTGGCTTTGATTCAAGCAGCCCCAACTGCACAGATCTACCCTGTATCAGTAGGTCTAATAATTAATGACCACCCCAGGTTAAGAATTTCTCATGTTAAGCACAAATGTTATTTCCTTTATCATCCAGCTACTGAACCAATTCTTGTACACTTAGATTAAACGATCATCTGTTGTTAAATACCATCTTCTTGAAAAAATATGTTGTACCTATTTGAGTCTCACTTTGTCCCGATTTGTTCCTAGTGCAATATTTTGCCACAATGCCCAACACCTGGTGCCAGAGGGGGAAACAGGGTGTTTGCAGCAGCCTCTAAGAGAGCTGACAGATGCCAGATTAATAGCACTGTCCTGGGGATGAAGCCAGCACAGAAGTAGGGCCAGGAGTGGGAATCTTAGGTCCTAGTCTAAGCACGGGGAAGCAGGAGTTAGGGTGGACCAATGGAGGACCTGCCCACCAAGAGGTACAGGAACGGTGTGGCTTCTCAGGGAGAGGAGGCATTTTGCTGGAGGTGATTCCAGCACCTGGTTCTGTCAGAGAGGATGGCAGAGCCTCCAGCACAGCCCTGTGCTGGGATGCAGCTGGGTGGCCTGTGGGCTTCACTGCTTGCAGCAGCACCAGAACCCCATCTCAGAACCACCCTGCTCCACTCTCATCCCAACTCATGTGTAAATCAACTTAGATAAGGCGAAACAAACCTGAGTGTGGCTGTACTTGCAAACTGCTCAGATGAAGCAATACCTATCAGCAAAAGCAGTAACTCTCAGGGGACAGAAATTCTCTGAACCACTGCTTACAACACGGCTGCGGTGGGCTGGATGAGGGATGCGCACACCCTGAAACAGCTCCCCTAAAGCAGAAATCTAGGGGGCATTTTTAAAAGCTTCCAGACAAGAGTCTGGACAACCACTTTCACAGTCATGAGAAAAACCGGTAAAAATGGTTTACCAGAGCTGCTTTTTGGCTGGTGAGTGTACAGCGTGAAGGAGCTGGCAGGAAGGCATTTTACAGGCTCGGGATGATAAAACACTGCTGCCAAACGCAGGGGGTCACCTGCCCAAGTAAGCCCTTGCAACCTACTGATCTGACAAGTCTCTGAGGGAGAAGGAGCCCCAAGCTCGAAGAATCTTCCAAGTTAAGTGGTCTATCAGTGTTCTGAGATATCAAAGGCAATTTTGACAGGCAGAGGTCCCTTGGACAAATCCTGGCCCTGACAGAATCAAGTGGAGCTTTGCCACCGATTTCACCGGATTGGGGATACAATTTCACCTCTTTGAGTCTTCCTCTTGCCCTCATTCCCTGTAAATTCCTCTTGGCTGGGAAATGAGTGCAGCACAAAGAACAAAGCAAACATGGAAATTAAGGCATACCTTCAATTCACATCCATTTAACTGAATTACAACAATTTTCCAGTAAGCTTATTGCTCATCAAAGTGAGGAACAAACTGAATTTGACTGGCTTCAGATAGACCCAGCATAAGTAAATTAAGTGCAAATTTCTCCGGCTTCCAGCTCTGTCAGGACACCCCTGTTCTGTCCATCAACATGACCTGGTATTCCTGCCCACTCTCCCCATCTGCTGATGTAGCGAAGTCCTGAAAAGAAGAAGCTGCTATTGCCCATGAATTTTTAATGTAGCAAGGAAAAGGCTGGAGGAAGAAGACTACTTGGTGGCATTTACTCCCTATGATCAAAGCCATTTCATGTCTCTTGTGTGATATTATTAGAACACAATACGAAGTGAAAGCAGTGTTCAGACTAAAGGTCCCTATTCAAGAAACATTTTCTGCAGAGGAGAACACAAAAACCAATGCCAGCAGGAAGCCTGTATTCTTACAGCATCTCTCTGCCCATGTGTATCTGCAGGGAATTACATGACAGAAAGAGCGAGCAGGTACCTTTAAGCCCAGTCCCTTCTTATCACAAGCGCGATGTTCAACGGGACATATCTACTCGCCTCTGAATGCTTCCCAACACCTGAAAGCACTGGGTATGGCCAGCAGCAAGAGACCCAAGTCTAAACAGATGATACGCCACAGAAAGAATTGTATTTTAGGTCTCTGCTGTCACTGGTATTTATTAAATAAAACTCCCAGGGGGTGCCAGGTACCAAAAGCAAAAGCCAGCTGCGAGGAGTAGGGTGCAGCTAGCTCGAGGTTCTCATGTTCCTAAACCAGCAACTCCTTCTGTACTGACTGTGTGCTTGGGGCATACGAAGCAACCACCCAAGAGAATGGAATGGCAGGGAGAGCGCTGGCATGCCTGTCCTGTCATACCTGGGCCATCCTCCAGTGCCAAGAGGCAGAAGGCGGCTGTACAGGAAGATCTGCTAAACGGCCAGCAAGGAGAAAGGGAATTGTCAGCTAGCAGGAAAGAGGATACGGGGGTTCAAACAGATCTAGCTCTCTGGAAATCTGGATTAATTCCAGACCTTTTCTTTCCTCTCCCTGCTGCTACACAGAGCACATACACTAATGTAAGTTTTCGAAAAACGTCTTCCTCCGACTTCAAACTCTCTGCATATCCCTGACAAACACAGACACGAGAATATTTCCTTGGGAAATATCTGCACTAGCTGAATATGCAGTAATTACAAACTGCCCTGTCTCATTGCCGTCATTCAACCAACAACCAAACTCAGACACCAAAAGGCCAAGCTGACCAAACTCCTAGCCATGAGCAGTGTATCCCATACAGATCACACCCACTGTTGTTCGAGGCCACCTGAAACAAATCTGTCCACTGCTGGTAAGGGTTTGATGAAGGCTTCGTGAAAAGCTGAAGCCTTGTCCACATTATACCTCTGATGGTGCTGGGGATGCATTGCTCGTACCAGCTGAAATTTTTAGCCTCTGTTCCATGGCTGAAAGAGAGAAATATCTGTAAGCAAGGGTCAAGGTTCAACAAGTAGCTGGGATACCGGCGCAAAAGTATTTGCCCATTGAGTCACATTGCTGATAGAAGACTCTTGACTGTTTGCTGTAAACCATCACGCCAACACATCTGCACTAATATCACAAAAGCAAAGTCAAGGGAACCTCAACTTTGGCTGAAAGTGAAATTTAAGCATTTTGGTAAACATAATGTCTGTAAATGAATGCTGACATCTGTCACACAGATGTTTACAGAAGAAACAGAAAGCCTCTGAATGGCCCCTGCTGCTTCCTATGTTCTACTAAGCTGGACTGATGATGGCTCTGTACTGGGCAGCTCTTTCTATGCCACTGTGCAGATGAAGCACTGTTGATTAAGGCAGAGGAAGACCATGAACACTCAAAAATGTCCAAAGGCAACTGCAAGAAATCAACACTTCATACACTATGCAGTTGCAGTCCCTCAAAGCTTTGCAATGAGAAAGCTCCATGAGGCAGAAGTTCTGTTCATACACAGGAAACTGTGAACGTGTCATGGCTTACATCTTTGGACTGAAAAGGTTGCTCGCTCTTGCTGGCACAGAGAATTGCACAAAGGATTTAGGTTTCACACAGGGAAAACTCTCCCCACACCACTTACACAGCACAACAGAGCTGCAGGTGATGCACCAGGTGCTGTAATGTCCAGAAGGAAAGAAACAGGTGAAGGAGGGCGCAGGGCACAGTCCTTTGTGGAAAGGGACATATGACACTACTGTTCTTTGTGTGTGCGTGCAAGCAAGGTGAGACTGGTGTATGTGATATTCCAGCCTACTGGCATGACTGAATGGGAAAAAGATAAAAGTTTCAAGATCTGTGTTTTTTTTTTTTTTTTTTTTTTTTGTCAGGGAATATGCTTACAACAAGAAAGCAAAACAAATCGGCACAGACAGAAAGGGCAGAAACCCCGCTTTGTCTGCAGACCAAGACTTCCTTATAACTTCCAGGATAATTCTCAAGCGTTCTGAAGCTCTCCTCACTCCCAGGAGTTGATGCTAACACACACTGAGCACCCTGGCCAGGACAGAGTCAATGTCTTAGTGAGTGGGGACCATGCAATGTACTTTTAGTTTACTAGATGTATTCAACTCCTAACACAAAGATTCAAGATGTCACCAGTATTGAACACATGACCCTTAGCTCCACACTCAAGACCTTTTATGATGCAAAGCCAGGGTCCATCATTTCTAGCTCCTGTGATACCTTTCCATAACGCTGCCAAGTGTTTGGATAGCTGTATGGGAGACGGATGGGGCTGAGTACAAAGGGAGAAATATTTTGTGATTGGAATATGGTTATTGAGCTAATGAAGCACTAATGGCAGATCCAAACAGGATGCACAAGCTGCTCAACTTTGACTCCCTGAATCCAGCAGTTCAGGACAACTTTCCCCAGCAGGTTATAGCTCTCATCTTCCTTGACTCTGGCCAGCATGGAAGAGATTGTCAAATTCTAGCATCGCTCTGAAAGATGCAAAGCTGTTTTGATGACTCACCTGGAAACCACAGCAACTAAGTCACAATAATACTGTGTCAGAAAGGAAAACTTTAGAAAATTAAAGGAAAATAAAGTTTAAGACTAGGAAGTGTTTCAGAAAAACACAACCCCAAAATATTCACTATTATTTGTAGATTCTCTCCTTTTGTGTTAGACCAGCCAGAGAAATGATTAATGCTTTCTGATTATTTCTTAACACTTGGAATATAAGCAATGAGAAATAAAGAAGAAAAAACAATATATATAAAAAAAATCTCCTTATTCTCTCCATAAGACCTCCTCAAAAAGAAATAGAGAAAGCTCACAGTAAGACACACTGGTCCAAAGAAAGGAAAACCAACCAGGGACTGCATTTAGGAATTTAACTTAATATAGACGTTCTTTTAAGAAAATTACTCTTACTTGCCCTGTCTATAGTGGGATTAGGAATTGCAAAGAGCACATATTTAACTAGCTAATGTGTGTTAAGAGCTTTGCACACATAAGGCAGTATGCTTCCACGATGTATTAGAAATCAGTTAAACCTTCGGCTACTTCTTGCTATTATGCTTAACATACGTTAAAGTCGTACTGCCTTGTGTTCATTCGGCTGCTAATACATGCCCTCAAAGACAGTTTCACCTCAAAGTTCCCATGAGAAAGACCTACAAGTTTAGCTATGTTGGCAAACCCGTCTGAAGTTGACACACTGCTGATGTGGCCGTAACATATTTCCTACCTCTCCATTCCCCCAATAAACACTCTTGGCAAGAAGTTGACAAGGCCAGAGAGCTTCACCCGCACTTTGGCTCTTGTACCGTCACATTCAGCATCATGTTTCCTCATGCCTATGATCAGAGTAATGGAAGTTTAAAGCACGGACCTGGTCCTGGACGCAAGAAAGTGGAGGCGTGCTGGCAGGTTGGCAGAATTTCAGCTGCTGCATGTCAATTCACACCGGCAAACTGCGGCTCACCCTGAAATTGTTTTGCTTTGGTTCATGACTTCTGATCATAGGGTAGGAAAGAAAATGTTACCTGTCCCAGTACCTTTGTGAATCCAGCCTGACTTTCCACTCCTAAATCAAAGCATTAGGTGGGATTTACCCAAATCTGCAAGCTGCTTTTACATGACTTAAAATTAGGTTTTCAACCTTAATCTCAAAATAAAACGTCCTGCCTCTGCTGAACCATAACACTTTAAATATATCCATTGCCCCTCCAGAGTAAGGGCTGGTCCCCATTCATTCTTTAATTCCCTTGTCCTGTTTCTCTGTTCTTTCTTCTGCCCTTTTCCTTGCTCAGGCAGGACAGTCACCTGGATGTCACCAGGTCAGAGATCTAGTCGTCAGGCACCAAACAACCATCATAGAGTCTAAAAGAGGCTCTCGAGGCCCTGGTGACACATGCACTGTGTGTGCTTCCTCTGCTTTACAGCTGACTCACGCAGAGAACCACGAGGCTCTTTCCAGGACAGGAAAAATAACTGTATATTATCTGTTTAAAAGCCTCCTAATCCTTAGGCAACAACTGAGTAGTAACCGCAGCGATAGGGCAAATCTCTCTGCTTCATATGAATAAACTCCAGTGCAATATTACTACTTGCTGCATCAAAGGCTTTCACATAAATGGCCATTCCCCCCCCCCCCCCCCCCCTTTTACTAAAATAAAGAATGCATGTGTGGAAGGACTTGGTTGTTTAAGACTTTGCTTAGGTTTCCATTCCCTGCATCACGCTGGCACTGAGGAACTAGACGATGTCATCGGAAATAAACAGAAAGGGAGAGAAGAGTGCAAATGGGGGAAAAGCAAATCACCTCTGCGTTTCAGCAATCTGACACATCATTTGCCAGACCGGGGTGGGGGGGGGAAAGTTTCTTCTACAAAGGACTACTGCTTATCTTTTTAAGGACACCAACTGCCCCGTGTCAGTCTTGAGTCACTGCTCACCCTAAATATCCGTTTGCTGACACAGGGACACACAAAGCTGTGACAGTGAGGGAGTGATCTGCCAATACCAGCTGTGTCTTCTGCAAGTGCTTTTTCACTAGAAGCCATAATGAAATGACGAAGGATTCTGCACAGTTCCATCTTATTCCCATAAATTGCACAGATAGAAAGAGACTGCAACAAAACACGGCACCTCTGGAGCGGTTACCCACTCATGTCCACTGACACCCTTTCTACATGGCAACTTCTTGTCCCATGGGGAAGAGCTGTGGAATATGAATACCTTTAGCCCATTTCCTTGGTTGTCCCGGTTCATATGTGGGTTGTAACTCAGGTTGCTAACAGGTGGTCACTTCTGGTCCATCACGGTTCCTTTCCCTCAGTGAAATCACGGCACGGACACTTCCACCAGGAGAACAGAACACGCTAGATAGCCTTGTGCATATTGCTTGCCTGGTCCTAAATCCTCCCTTAGGATACGCATGAAGCTCAACCCAGTACTTAATGCTGCTCTGGCTGTGTCTTGCCAGGTTCTCAGCCTGCTGCAGCACCTTCAGTCAACTACACAGATTTTTGCTGGGTAGTTTTGTAGGGATGAACACATACCTCTAGTGTAGCCATGGGACACTGCTGACATAGCACTGGCCTTGGAGGAGGCAGTGATGCCCTAGGGCGGTTGTAGCACAGCCAGGCAGAATGGCTGAAAGGAGAAGAGAGCACTGAGGTCTCTAAACTACAGCTCCCCTGAGAGCCAGCGATGCTGCCGGGTAAACAAAGTTTATCTGCAAACTGGTTGAATTAAACAGTTCAGATGAGTCGGTTTGAGCTGAGTGGAAATACAGTACTTCATTTAGACCCTTCCAGAGAAAGAATAAAATGTACTGAAAATAAATAATAACAGCAATAATAAAATAGGTAAAAAAAAAATCTCACATTTCCCAATTTTTTTGGAAACGGCATTTTCCATTTGAAATTATTGCACACAGCAAATTTCAAAGCATCTCACCCTTGCTAGCAATTCCAACTGTTTCCTCCCTAATATCTAGCAATTGGAGTTTTCTATCTCCTCTCTTCATTACTGTCCTGATACTAACAACCTATACAAACGCAGGCAGATTTGAACTTCCATCAGAGAATTGTAGCAGCTGCTGAGCGTGGAGAGGATTTTCTTTTTTTTTTTTTTTTTTCTTTCTTTTAAAACAATTAAAAAGAAGTATCTGACTGTTTCTACAAAAAATGTGGACTGGACAACATCTTGTAAAAAAACATTGCCAGCTGAAAACTGGCAGTTGCTCTGTCAGTATGACAGAATAATTAAAACCAGTATGACAATAATTAGCACTTCTATAGTTCTTTTCATCCATGGATATCAAAGCACTTCACAGAAACAAGTGCAGCTACCTCAACTTTTAAAGCTGATCTCAGAAAAAAACCCCACCCAAATCAGAATTTTTTCCTTGTGGAAATTTCCAACAACTTCATCACTGGTTTTCATCCTAAATTAGAATCCAGAGTCGAAATGTTTTTATTTTTAAATTTCCAAAAGGAAAAGTGCTTAAAAAAAAAAAAAAAGCACCAAGGTTGATTAGGAAATGTTGGTGTTTTCAATGGAACCACAACATTTTGCCATTCTGAAATCAGTGCATTGTGGTTTAAATCTCTCGACAACACGCTGCATCTGCCTCTGGGAAGGGAATGCCTCCTGGGAGCTGTAGTTCAGGTTTCCCTGCTGAACCTGATAACTCTATTAGTTAGGCACCGCCTGTCCCCACTCTCCCCTAAGGCTGGCCCTGCCTATCCTACTGTTCTGCAGGAAAACATCATCAAACTATTCTGTCCTGCCTCTGCTGGGCTCGCGAATGGGAAGCACCGACTGCAGCGAGGAGGGCTGGGCAATTTAGCGAAGCAGTAAATATAAAACCCAACAGCTCCCATGAACAATTTCATGTGTTAGAAGCCGAGCTCGACTCTCCTCCCAGGAGTCAGTAAAGCATCCTACAGTAGATTGGACTTTTTGGATTACTGCTTTTTGGGGATCAGTTCTTTCAGGTCAAGCCTGTGTCCAGGGAGCTGAACGAGCAAGTTGCTGCTGCTGCTGCCTTGGGTTTATGCCCGCCAGCAATGCAGTCATTGCGCCCACTGGTTTGTAGCTTACAGGTTCGTTCTTTCATGGACCTGCCTGTCGTGAATTGGTGGGGAAAAGGAGGACAAGTCACAATTACTGCTTACAGACCTCTCACCTCAAAGCAAAGCTGCTAATGCAACTTGACAGAGGCTTGTCACGGGTTACATACCCAGATCCTTAGTGATAGCCACACTCCCCTGCAGGTTGCTAGGCTTTAACGCTGGCAATGGTACAGGACCCCGCTACCATGCCAGCTACCACAAAGAGCTTCCTCTCCAGGGAGGTGGGAAACGTGCATGGGACCAGAGGGAGCCTGCAGAAGCCAGTGCTTTTCTAGGAAAGCCCGTTTACTGCATTTCCAGAACGGGCCTGAACATTCCAGCACTTCACTTGTGCTCCCCTTACACACACACTGAGGCAATTTCTCTCAACGGTCCCAGTTGTTAGGATACTGAACAGGGGGCTCTGATGACTAATCAAACAAGAGCGAGCTGATTAAACTTCTGTTGTTTTCTCTGACTGTTCCTTTAATAATTCCAGAGCAACAAACCGCAGGGAGACTGCAGGTTCATGAGGGAGAAATGAAGGTGAAGCAGTTAACGTTGCTACCAATTTAGCTAATGTTACTAAAACCAAAGTAGATGTTTGCAGGCACAGAGCATGAGGCAGCTGATTGGTATTAGGTTCAGCCTATTGTTCACAATCACACATAGAACCCAGTTAACTCTTCAAACCTGACCTGGTAAAACAAGATGGCCAGATATAAACAAACATTGCCCTGGGGAAAACCAGGTGCAAAGCCTACCCTTACAAACATGCCCTTTACCTGTATTTTAGTATACTTTACAGATTTTTTTTTTTCCCAGATGCTCCTGATAATGTGTCTGACTGCATAACCTGACATACACTACATGTATGTCAGATCTACACCAACCCTTATTAACTCAACACCCGAGTTACACACATAGCACAGCTTAACCTCACTCGGTGTTACCAACCAAAAACAATTCCAGCAAACAATCAAAGCATTCTTGTATTAAAACAAGGGTGTGTGTGTGTGGGGGGGTGTGTGTGAATGTGAAATATTTTCTTTTACCTAGCACGTAAGGATGCTGGAGCTTCCTGGGTAAAAGCCTAGCTCGTAATAAACCTCAGGCCTGTATTTCCCTACTTGCATATTTACACAACTGAGGAAAGAAACAGGACTCTCCCCAGCTTTACCTGTAAGCAACATACCCTATTGCCTCAAAAGCTGAGAGCTGCAAAGAACAGAAGAGAAAGACAAAACTCTGATGAGCCGGGGCAGTAGCAGAGACTAGTCTGCCATCTTCCCGTGTAGGACAAAGTCCTCAGCCAACTTTAAGCAGGGGAGGACTGTTACTTTCTAAAGGCTGTACGCTCTGTAAAAAGGCAGTGACTGCATCTATTGGAAGCAATTTGCAAACCTTCCTAATGTCTAGATTTGTCTTAATTTCTAGATTTAACAAGTGCACGATACCAGGCTCAGACCTTTCATTCTCAGTTAAGAGAGAGGGAACGGCTGCTGCTGAGTAGAACCATCTTCTATGCGAAACGTGCCACCATACTGCGCTCTGTCAAAACATAAATAATGTACTGGGACAGTGTCACCTTGTGGCTGTTTGCTGGCATAGCGGCCATCGGCGAGGGCATCCCTCCCCCCTCCCCCCTCCCCCCACAAGCCTGCCTCGGGGAATGGCATCCTTACAACCTGCCTTTGGGGTGAAACAGGACCTCCCTGTCCTGCCCAGTCCGCATCCTCCGGGCAGGTGGTGGCAGCTTCTGCCCTGCTGCTTTCTAACCCCTCACAGAGAGGTGAAGGCATTCAACACCTGAGCCAGCCCCACAACCTCAGCTGGCTACGAAAGTTCGGGAGGGAGAGACGTCTGAGGAGGGGAGCTGCGAAGTTCAGAAACAGGAGCTGTAAGGCTGAGCAATAAAATTCCACTTGTCCCTTTGAGAATCTCCTGCGTTGCAAGGTAAATGCCAAGAACTGGCACATCATCTTGCTCCTAGCACTCCAACCCTACAGAGAAAGCGGATTTTGAAAACTCTGTTGAAAGAGGAAAAAAATACAGCCCTAATTCAAAGTTAGTACTTAGCAAGGAAATTCAGACACCAAACTGTGCTCTTAATGGAGAACTAATGGATGTTAATTAACCACCAATTGACAAAGAACATATTTACTGTAGTTTAACAGCTCTGCAAATAAACACAAACTCATTTACACATGTTTAAACCTTAATAAATACATTTGCAGTCATTGGCCGTTTAAGTTGATGTTCAGACTGTCCCCTATAGTAAATCTAAAGGGATACATTTGGTTGCAAAAGTTATTGCACATTAATTAAACATTAGCTCATTGCAGAAAACCAAATAAGTTAATGGTAAATGACCTCTTTCATCAATACTGGTTTATTACACAGCTATTAAAAAGCCGTATGCAAAAATGAAGAAAAACAGCCACGCAAAACACCTTTCTCTCTGCACCAGCACCTTTGCACAGTCAGTGCGTGCACAGCACCTCCTGGGAAGGGTGAGTTCCCCAGGCATCGTGCGCAGGTGAGGAGGGCCGGGGCAGCGTGCAGGAACTTTACTGCAGGCAATGATCCCAGCAGTGGGTTTCTGAGAGTGATTTGATTGTGGTGAGCACGCGACAGGATTTAGAAATGCGGTTCTGGGAAGGCAGCATGGGATAGAAGAGCATGTGGGGATGCTTACAAGGAAAGGTGGTGGGAAGAATACTTGCAGAATTTTCACTCTGTAAACTTATTTCAGTCAAGCCTTGAGCCTTTAATTTGACTCTTTTCCTAGTTTTCTCTGTGTGGACAGTATCATCTTCCCTTCTGCTACTGCATTTGCTGTCCATTCAAAACGGTGCAAGATCCTTCTCCTCTGCAGGCCTCACCATGATCCCACATCCCTCCTCCTCCTCCCATTCCATTCCTCAGCCCATCCCTTAAGGTTGCTTCTTAACTGGATCCATACATTTTGCTCTGAAAACACTCTGCTGGCTTCCCAAAGGTCTGTGATAAGGGTTAAGCCCTTAGTGTATGTCAAATGCTTTAAGATTCCCTCACAGAAAATCCCGGACTTAGACAAAAGATAAACAGTGCCCCCCTTTCACACACTTCTTACAGGAACGCACAGCATAAAACCAAGTCAAATTGTATTTATCCCGGGTTGCTTCATTCTCCAATGCTGTTGCAGAAGCCTCCAGCGGAGGGAGCTTAAAATAACTAAAAAAAAGCTTTACTTTCAAGAGACAGACTGACTTAATTAAGTCATCGTTTTGTACTTTATATGGAAAAGAAAAAAAAAAAAAAAAAAAACCTCAGGAAAGGAGAAAAGGAAATAATCAGCATCCATCAAACAGGAGAAGTCCAGATCAAATGGTGAAGAAGTGTTTTCAGACTTTGAGAGAATACAAATAGCGGGAAATAGAAAACACAAATTAAATTAAGAATCATAGAATTTCTTCCATTCACACAGCTCAGGCGACACTGTCTGGGGCCAATTTATTACCAGCCTCAACAACAAATAAGCTCACACGATTCCCATGCTGAAATAACCTTTACTCATTTCACAATAAAACTACCATAGGGGTCTGGTAAGCAAATATGAATTATAACTGCCTGTCAGAAATAATGATGATAATCCTTTTCCACTCCCACAACATCTGGGGATTACAACCACCTTTGCAGACAATACAGCCATCTCAAATACACAGTTTACCATAACAGAAGTATGCAATCAACAAGTTCACAGATGGGGAAACTGAGGTACAAGCAGAGGGTCGGTCCACAGGCACAGTGTAACTGATCCCTGGTCTCACCTTGGCCAGCGCCTCAGTAGTGTGGAAACTACTCCACCGACATTAGTGGATTTTTTGCGTTGTACACATCACTGCCAACATCTCAACAGAGGACCTGCAGCAGCACTTGGGCTCTATGATTACGGGCCAGGCTCCCCTTGTGCCAGGTGCTACTCAAACTCAAAGAGCTCAGCAAAAAGGGATTTCCCTGTTTCAGCGCTTGCAATGGCAGTGAGACTGCATCCCTTTGTGGAAATTGTGTCTGGAAAGCATGGACCTGTTACTAGCTGGCAGTCCCCGAGGATATGAGGACCTTGATGGCTGGGGTGAGTTTTCCCTGATGTTGGGGGTAGATGTTGCATTCTAGTGATTGGACCTAGGGGAAAGCACACAGGCTGAGCTACCTCCTCCAAGCTGAGACATTTTCCCTTCAGCTTAAGGGGGTGAGACCCATAGTTGCGGGAAGCAAAAGTGGCACAAAATACAGCAAAAGCTTATTTTTCAGCCATTGCCTGCATGGGTGTGGAGGGCTTTGACTCCGGCAGAGCATTAGCACAGCAAAACCCTGACTAGTTTGCACCCAGTTCCCTCCAGGCAGCCACTGGCTTGGCTAAGAACCCTTCTCTTGGATAACCAGCCTGCCCAACCCAAACCTTTCCTAACCGTGGCTCCATCTCACATCCAGCTTTCCTGCTGAGGCTGTAATGTTAGTAACAGGAAGGAAGCAGAACAATAGCAGCGCACCCAGGAAAATGATACTTCTGGATCTGGTACGCTTTGAAGACATCAGGCTGCTCTCCCTTCACGCTGCACAATTCATGTGGTATTCGTCAGCCGAAGGCATCCAAGTCAGTTGTGCCAAGATGCCTTTTTGTTCTCAGCTACAGGCAACTGCAAAGTCCTTCTCTTTCCCCAGATGTTTTTGCGTGCTCCGTTGCAAAAATATGTCTGTCAGAACTGCCCGTGCCTCCTCCCAGGGAAACAGTAGTCCAGGGCAAGGTGTGTGCGCGTGTCCTTTGAGAATCCGCAGCTTCATTAGAGTAATTGGCATTTGGACTCAGTTTTGGATACTCAATGTCGAAGTGGCTGATGGGGTAACTAATGCTGTGGAGTCAGAGCCAGAAACTGCATAGCAGGCTTCTGAATGCGGTCTCTGGCAAGATCTATGCAATGAAATGACATCGTGGCTTTGCCATACATTACATGCAAATTAGAAGAGGCTGGCAGCCATGCAACTGGCATAGCACGGCAGCGACCATCCTTTCAAGATGTAGAAGGCAAGGCTATTCATCTTCAACACAGCACAGCGATGGGAAAGGGGAGGACAATGCTCCTGCAGTACAACTGCTTGCCTCCTTTTCCCTCTGTGACCTAACGGGGTGGAAAACTCTTCCCAGTGCCCAGTCCCTGGTGCTCCTACCTCATCTTCCAGCTTTGCCAGGAGGTGTGATTTTTTTTTCCCCCTATGCCTATCCAAAATTCCCTTCAAGTGTCTGCTGCTCCCCATTTCTCCTTCTCCCCAAGCACCCTCGCCTTAGTGCCGGATAGCTGTAGAATATGCACAACAAAATGTTTGTCTGCAGGTGCTGAGCAGTGATAGATGCAGACAGCTGGCTGGCCAGCCGGGGCTTCACCTGCTTTGCTGTTGATGAACTACTTTTTCTGTACATTAATTGCTTTTAATGTTTTCCCCCATTTAGGCAGCCATCTCCTCCTCTTTAACCTTTTGGATTTTCTCTGAACTGTTTGGTCTACAGAACCTACAGCAAAACTCCCCAAGATCACAGAGTGAACTCTGATGACAGAGGACAGACGTCAATGTCCTGCTTCCCTATTTTCAAAGTGATGAGTAATAATAATTTGGGGAGATATCAGTGAAAGAAGCATTCATCCTTGTTATCATTTATTGTTCTTCCAGCATCCCCACAACTGCAGGGACTCACAATTTCTATGGTGCAGAGAGGACTGAGAGGAGCTAGAGGAAATAAATCCTGCTCTTTTCTTATGTGAGTAGGTGCCCTGTTGCCTTCTGGTAGAACAGCCAACTGAATAGGTAGTTTGGGACGCTATTCCTCAGAAACAGCTTGTGTAGCAACAACGAGGATTCCTCCCCGTGTCCTAGCCTGCTCTTCTCAACCCACTTCCAACCTGAGGGAGGTCTCTGTACAGTACCAACAGGTGCTGTGGCCACCTAACCCCCACCGCTCCCTCCGCCCCCCCAAAATAAAGAAAATAACAGCAAAGCTCCTCAGCTAACCTCCTCCACTTTCAATAGTGTTTGTGCCTAGACACTGGTGGAAGAAAAATGGCCCCCAAAAGGGAGCAACAATCAAAGTAAGTTTGCAGGGAAGAGTTATGTTGCACCAGTCACACTGATAGAACCAGAGAAAGGAGATGGCCTTTCACTAATTAAAAGCAGTGCCTGTTTCCGAGACGAGATATAAATTAGCTGTGCTGAATAGGTCTATAAAAAGAAGCATGAAGCACCCGAGTATGTATTTTACCTTGCAGCATCCATACGGCTAGGAAAGGGAATGTCAAGATGACATGTCAAGCAAAAGCTGAAGAAGTTAAAAGCCATTTAAAAACTGGTTGAGTAGCATTTAAGGACTAGGCAATTTAACAAGGATTAAAGGTTTGCCCAGTGGTCAAATGAAAATTCTGAATCAGTCTAGAACATTTTGTGCAAGTGACAGCTCTGTTGGAGTGAGGAAGGCCTTTGTACCACCCACAGCAGTATATTAGGATTATACTAGGTGTAGGAGTGGGAAAAGGGGCACTTTGACCATTCCAGGCAGCAGTGTGCTAGACAGGGCCGTGGCAGATGTGATTTTCTGGAGTCATACAAAATTCAGAGACTATTATATTGATATGTGACAGATGTTATGGAAGCATGGAATATTCAAAGACCAGTGCATTAACTTTATAAATAATAGATGCATCCTTACGGATTTTTTAGTGATTATATCCTTGGTTCTATATGTAAACCAAAGAAAGTTTTTGTACATCATAAGAAACCCTGCAGGGAGCTTTATGCAAACCTTCCCCTGCAGAGAAAAAAAAAAAAACAACACCAAAAGTCATTTAACTTTTGACCAACTATCAAGAGAACCAACATGCCAAAGTCATGAAACAATACGAGCTTCTGGCCTGACTCAAATACATCTGACCTGAACTACTTGCTACAGTCTCTCTGGGGACATAAGCTCTACCTGCGCTGTGGAACCTGAGAGTTTTCCCCAGGATCCAGGTGCATGCCCAAGCTGTGACGAGATACTCACATACCACTTTGCTTTCTTTGGTGTGATTTTTTTTGTTAGTTCACTCTTAGTTTTTTCATGGAAAGGATAGCCAGGCAAGTAGGCAGATGAGACCCAGAGGGGTGTGCCTGGGACAAGCAGAGGTCCACAGAATGCATGTGCCCTGAAATATAAATTAGACTAACAACCACCTATGGAGCTTTACAGATGATTATTTTAAGTTAGGGAGCCACTAATGATGGAGAAGACAATATGGAACAGCTGCCCAGCATCAGCGTTGACTGGATTTTGGCAGCAGTCAAGGTCTTGTCAAGAGCTAAAGAGTCATTCCCACGGGCAGCACCTGGGCCAGCCTGGGGGTCTCCCCTCCAGTTCCTGGCCATGAATCCGTGGGTCTGACAAGGCTCTAGCAGGGATGGGCACGTGGCATAGAAAATACTCTGCAAGGCTCCAACCTACTCACAGCCTCCTCGCGTGCCGCACGTTGTGCTGGCAGCTGAGTCATCATTTACAAGTGTTATCATTTCCACAGGCTGCTGTTTTCCATCTGACCTCACCCTGACTCCTACTGCTGCACCAGATACCCATGCAAACAAAAGCTTTGTCAGTCATGCGGAATCTACCTTTCTTACTGCCCATTTCATATTATTAATTACAAACCCACATCAGCTAAAAAGATGTAATTGCAGCCAAGTTCCTCCTCTGATCCAAAGATGTTCATTAACGTTTGTACAGTAACTGCTGTTGAGCTTCCCACATTTCCAGTCAACATTTCATACCAAATGAGGTTACCAAATAATGACTTAATAGCGAACGCAGGGTAATTTATATATTGAAATTAAAGATTAAACCTTAATCTTAATTAAATCTCACAAAAGTTCAGTAAAGCTGCCCAAATTATAAAAAAAATAAAAAAGATGTATTGATTATTTGAGAAATGGAAATCACATTTAATAAATACAGGAGTAAGCCATTAAGGGAATGGGGAGACCAGAAAAAGCACTAACTGGTGATTAAAACAAGATAAATATTTATTAAATGTTGCTGTGATTTATTAAGCTGTGTTGGGCTAAACAAATGTAATTTGATATCTGAATCATATCTCATTCTGATACAGCCTTCATTAAATCTGAAGTCTTGGCTTTAAATGGATATCATATGTTCCCTTCAGTTCTTAATCTCTTTGAAATATCAGTTTGATGCTGTGGAAGACACTGAAAGTCACAGAGACAGAAGTCTCCTGCGTATCAATGAGGTTGTTTTGTACTACAGGTGAGTAGTCAACTTCCCACTCCTCAGTGCTTTCTCACCCAGGACCTGTTGCAACTTTGCGTGGTCCCTTGGTGACAGGGCGACGTTCAGATTTTAAAACCGTACTGTCAAAAGGCCAAGCAGGAAGAGCACAACTTCACATTTCAATCAGTCCTCCAACAACCAGCGTGGAGGTCTGAGGCAGAGCACCCTGCACTGGTTTTAAAGCAGTAAAGCCGACTGTCATTCTAATGCAGCTGCTGCCCAGTGGAACATTAGTGGAGGCTGAGTACGCAAAAACATCGACCCCCTTGTTGATATGCAGTAATTAGTCCAGCACCAAATAGCTCTGTTGATGCAACTTTCCAGCTGAAATGTTAATCATGCAGGAGTTAAGACATTCATTCTCCCAAGGTTCACAAAGCAACCTTATCTCAGGCCCCTTGCAGAGGGAAAGCACGGTAAAGCATGATGCTCCATGCACATGAGGTGTTTGAATATGAACATTTCTCGAGGTTAGATAGCAAGTTGTCTCTGTCTAAAATGCATTCTCACGCTCTTTTCAGCCTCTATTTAGAAGAGGAGCTTCTTGTTGAAAATTACTGGCATAAACGAATTGCTGCTGATAATTAAATTTGCACAGAGTTAGAGTTATGTTATAGTGCTCTTTCCCAGTGCTACAAGACTGAGTCAGACTGCTGGTGAGAATCATTGCCTGTTATGCTGTGAACCTGAAAAAGGGTTGTAGCATTTGACTTCCACGAGTTTGCTTGAAATGGAATGTTGCAAGAACCCATAACTCCCCTTGCCCCACTCAAAAAAAAAAAAAAAAAAAAAAAAAAAAAGGCAGAGGGGAGAGGAAGAAAGCATGTGAAGTCCCCACAAATTGGAGAGGGGAAGAGACGATCACGTACTATTGCTTTTGTCTTTGCAGTAAGCGAGGAACAAAATCAGCGTTCCACCTTTCTCATCTCTGGTATCTTCTTTTCTGCAGTCACGTGAGTGCAGAGAAGGGCAGCAGTGGGGCAGAAGGGAGTAGAGAGTGCCAAAGCCACTTCAGATCCAAGAGGACTTGATGTTTTTAAGATAAAACCCAATCATTTTTTTGGAAGTGGTTCTTTACTGACACATGCACCCTGGTGAAAGCCAGGGTCCAGCCTCAAGAGCCAAGGAGATTCATTAAGCCAGATTAAACATCTTATTTTATTAAAGAGCAGCTGTGAGAGATGCCTTTGCATTGTATGCAGCTTTCCCATAGGGATTTCATGATAGCAAACTCCTGGCACTTCCTCTCCCTTGCGCAAGCAGGAGTCAATCTAGCACAAAGTAATTATATCCAATGTGTTTAGCCAGAAAAAAAGGCATGACTTTAAAATCCTCACCTCCAACACAGCCAAGTAGATTCTTCTTCTGGAACTCACTTTTGGGTTGAAAACATGCGCAAAAAGTTCAAGCCCCTGAAGCAATTGTCTTGGGGAAAGTTTTAAGCTACTGAAGATAGCGGGTTTAGGACTAGAACTACAATAAACACGGCAAATGAGTAAGAGTCTCCTGGCAAGACTGAACCAGAATTGCAGAGGCTGATGTTGCCAGTGAAAGGAACAGGAAGGTAACCAAGTGAAGAAACAGCATGAGGAGGATTATCCTTATTTGGAAACAATCCATTCCAGCAATAAATTAAGCCAAGGATCTCTGCATTGGAAAACAGCAGGACAACCTATTAAGCTAAAGGACAATCTGCTTTTTCTGTCACCTTTGAGTCCTGAGTGAATGGTGAAACAAACCTGCCAGAGATCAAAACGTATGTTATTTCAAGAGCAGTAATGGTTGGCTGGAAGTTAAAGAGACAGCGAAATTCTTTCCCTGCACATTCCTAGCGCAAGCACCTGATCTTCAGCAACAATATTGCTGGATTGCAATGGTCATAAAGATCAACTCACAGAAGAGGGCCTGGGTGGAAGAAGAATGATAATTTGTATTTTATGTCCAAAACAGAGAGGCTCTCACCCCAGCTGCTGTGATGGGATGCGATCAGGTGAATTACTCACTCAGTTCAGCCTGGTGAAGGATTTTTCACAGTGGTATTAGAAGACACAGTCATAAAAGAGAAAAAAACAAATTAAACTCTATACACTTCCAGCTCAAAGGGGTCTCTGGATGTGCCAGCTGTAGCATACAACACTGTGGGCATGCTGGCGTGTTCCAGGGCCACGCTGCCTGCAGGGATGCAGCATCCACAGCTAAGGGCTTTCTGAGGAGCAAACACAAGCTCTGTTTCACAAGGGTTTAAATTACAGAGAAGTGGTCCCTAAAGTGAATACACTACAGAACAGGGAGAATACAGTTGAAAGAAAAGAACTAGCAACTCTTAAATGTATATTGGCCACATGTATAATGTGATCAAAACAAAAGAGATTATTTAGATTTTGGATGGTGTTCCTCTACACTTTCAGGTAGCAGCTCCAGCTCTCAACAGGATTTCTTGTAATGCCTTTTTCTCAATAACAGCCTGGCTGGTGCATTTTCATCTTTACTTCCGCTGCCAGCTGTTCTTCTAGACAAAAGGCCCCAAACACTGCCCTGATGGAACTCGGAGCCGACATGTCCTTCCTCTGGTCTCCCAGTCCTAGGCTTTCCCAAAGAAAGAAGAGGTACCCAACAGTCCCAACCCATGCATGCTCCGTTTGGTGATGAGTGCAAACCACCTTTACCTGACAGATACTCAAGCATCTCCAGCTTCCCGGAGTCCCCACTGCGATACTCATGCTGGTGCAGAAAAATATTTTTTTTTAAAAAAAAAGCTTAAATTAGTCTGACAAACCCAGACTGTGAAAAGGGTAGACTATCAAAAAAAAGGTTCCTCTCTTGTAAACAACACTGACAAAACAAACAAAAGCAATTCCCCATTGCAGAGTTACCTCTGAAATAAGCTCTTGGTTACATAGAACTACATCATCTTTTCTCAGCTCCCTTTGAAGTCCACCTGGCATGAGGAAGCTGGCCCAGAGGTGTTGCTGGTTGCTCCTTCTCCTGCCAGTAAGGGGAACCCAGACCCAGCTTGGGCTCTGCTGCCCAGACCAAACCACTGTGCTAGTCTGCACTGCATTGCCCACAGAAACTATTTTGAAGGAGAGATGCCGGCATCAGGTGAATAAGTCATACATGATCCCTAGCTATGTTATCAGGCCCCTCCGTGGAATATTTCTACCAATGATAAAATGTTATTGCTGCCATTATCGGGCACTTGGTCTTTATCTGTCTACCCATGACAGGCCTCGTTATTCAGGCAGGTCTTGGGACACCTTCAAGGGGAGATCGTCACATCCAATGTCAAATACACCAACTTTCTTGACTTTTTTGAGCCTCCTTTTTCTTTCAGCCCCTCCTAAATGAGCTTGCAAAGCAGATGGACGCAAACCTCCTCCAACAAGCCTCAGAGGGATTGCTGAAGGAACCCTGTGTCACACCATGTCTCTGGCCCTGGGCCACCACAGGGCATCCCCCCTCAAAGCGTTCAGTCTAGATTTTACAGAGCAAAGACAAGTTTCTGATCTTTCCATACTGATCTTGGTAACAACACAGAAGGAGGAGACAGTCAAAAATTAAGGAGACTGGACAAAACCACAAGCAAAACAGATGAAGGAGCTGCCCAGGATCGAGATTTTTACAGACCCACCACAAGTGCATTCATCCAAAACCACCCAGCAGCTACCTTGTCTTCTCCGTGTTACTCAGCACGTTTGAAATTCTTGGCACCTCAGCGCAAATGGCTTGTGATGACTAGTAGCCACATCTGACGTGGTGTGTGCCGGCCCTCTCTCCTTCTAACCAGCATGTCTCACCTTCCCCCCGCGGGCATTCGGGCACTGGTGGCAGGGGCGCAGGGTGCCCTGCCTGGGAGAGAGCAGGGGCTGCCCCGCACCAGTCCCGGTCCGTGCCGCGGCCAGTCTGGAGCCCTGGCCCCACCACCCTGGCAGGGGGAGGGCAGGGTGGCAGCACGGGGGGCAGGGAGCTCTGTAGGGGACCCATGAGGAAACACAGGAGGACACAGAAAAGGAGATTTTATAGAAGGAGGCACACCTCTGAGGTGACTGCAGCTATGGGGGGACCAACACGGAAGCAGGGACAGCCCTGAGGGACCACAGCTGTGGAAAACCAAGGCAAGCAGGGAAGGAGTGAGGAGGGAGAAGCAGAGGAGGGAAAAAAAGAAAGCAGGAGCAGCAGCAAGAAACCACCATGCACCAACCCAGCCTCCTGTCCCACCTGTCACCTCACCCATGGGACTGGCAGGAACCGCACATAACGTGTGGCAAAAACAAGGGGAAGGGGCAAGGGGAGGTGTTGGGGTGAAGCTGAGCCTGGGGAAGAAAGGGAATAAAGGGTTTTCTCCCCATACTTGTTCTGCTGTTTCCTTTGTTTCTCCATACACAAACCAGTAATTAAAAGTCTATGTTATATGGCAATAAAGCAAAATTCATTTAAATTCCCAAGCTGAAATGGTTCTACCCATGACAAGAGAAGTAAGGGAAAGTGTCTTCCCAGAGTGCAGTAAAGGAACCCAAGTAAGGATGGAGGCAGTTGCCAGTGCCCGGAGGTGGGAATGCTGTGGGACCACGGTCTCCAGTGGCACAGCTCCCTCCTTGCTCAAGCCTAGCTCTAGCCAGAGCCTTTACTCCAAGTGCTGGCTGCTCACAAAGATTTGAAGGGCAGTTACGGTGTTGCTTTCGCTAATTAGCAAAATAAGCTGCAGCTGGTTAGTATCCACCTTACATAGGTTTTTTTCTCTCCTCTCAAAATGTCTTTTGGGAGCTCATCATCTGATTTCTATAGTTTAGAAGGACAAGGTGCACCTCATGAAACTCTTCAGATAAGAATTATAGGGCAATATGTGGCATTTTTTCCATGTTTGACCGATGCAGATATGGTAGAGCCCCTACTGTTTCTCTCAAGTCCTGTTCTGTTTCCTAAGATGTGATAGTCATGCTATGACTTTGAAGTTCACATGATGGAACCAACCCAGCTCCTTTGCAGATGAAAAAGCCTATGCCAATGTCATGCTGTTTAATAACAACATCAGAACCCTGAAAAGGAACTAATATCTCTAAAACCCAATATGATGACTGGCCTGCTACGGAGAACTTCATCATGGAATAGATGAGTGGCAAAATGTAGCCAAGGAAGCACCAAATGAGATGTGATACAGAAATCATGCCTCTGCACATTAAGATGCTTTTACTACACACACTGATGTTACTAATGTACAAGTCACGTGGGTTAGACAGGCATCTGATCCTCTCCCCTTCCTTCTAGAAAAGCCCACTGACATTCTTCAACTCTGCTGTAACTATCTAACCAGCAAGCACCCTAAATGAAACAGAGAATTAGCAGATAATTAAACAAGATTGCTCTACTCCTTCCTTCTACCTGACGACTTCCAAAAAGTTGTCAGCACGGCAAGCTCTATATAAGCCTGAGATAGGGGATGTTTGGTACCAGTTTTTGCAAAAATTTAAGCGTGCTATATGGAAACTCTACTAATCCTGGCTTGTATCAAAAACAGTGTGCTCAGCAGGACTAGGGAGGCGATTGTCCCCCTGTACTCGGCACTGCCGAGGCTACACCTTGAATACTGTGTTCGGTTTTGGGCCCCTCGCTACAAGACAGACATTGAGGAGCTGGAGTGCGTCCAAAGAGGGGAAGCGGAGCTGGTGAAGGGTCTAGAGCACAAGTGTTAGGTTGGAAAAGACCTTTAAGACTGAGTCCAGCACTGCCAAGCCCACTACTAAACCGTGCCTCTAAGCACCGAATTTTTAAACACTTCCAGGGATGGTGATTCCACCACCCAGGGATGCCCTCACCCAGGGGGGCAGCCTGTTCCAGTGCTTGGCCACTGTTTCAGTGAAGCAAAGTTTCTTAATATCCAATATCAACCTCCCCAGGTTCAACTTGAGGATGCTTCCTCTTGTCCTGTCGCGTGTTACCTGGGAGAAGAGACCCACTCCCACCTGCCCACAGCTCCTTTCAGGGCATTATAGAGAGCAATAGGCTCCCCCCGAGCCTCCTTTTCTCCAGGCTAAACAACCCCAGCTCCTTCTGCCACTCCTCATAAATGATCTATGACTCCATGAATCACAGTTTAGGATGAAAACAAGAAAATCCCTAGAGGAATCTGGGAGGGATACTGAAAGAAATTTAACATAAGCATTCTTTACTTCAGCATCCAGCTTCCACGTTTGCCAGCACCACACCTTTAAGACTCTCACTATACCACCTCCTGCTCTGGATTTTATTACTGTACTCATTTTACAAGTGGAGAAACTGAGGTAGCGATAGGTGAAACAAATCACAGCTATTAAGAGGGAGGAAGAACCCAGAGCAGAGTGCCAAACCCCTTGCACATTGCCTGCTGCACTCTACCAGAATTTGCTGGGTATAAAGTTTCCACTGGATGAGCTCACTGAAGGATCCAGTCAAAAAAAACGGGACTCGGAGTAGCATGGCAATGTCTTGAGAGTTAAGGTGACAAACAGGGCTGTAGGGAAGAAATAAACCTTACCCTAGCAACATCACTCATAGCTGGAAAAGAACAGCTATACCATGTAAAGATCCGAAACAAGCAAAGGAAAGCTGTTAAAAGTCAAGTCCTGACTGGTGTGTGTGTGTGTGTGGGGTGTGTGTGTCAGATCTCAGGAGTACAGCAGCTAGGTTGGTGAGCAAAGGCTGAGATGCTGGATTTAACCAATACATTCCTAAAAATATGGGCTGTGC
Organism: Falco naumanni; assembly: GCF_017639655.2. NCBI lineage: Eukaryota > Metazoa > Chordata > Aves > Falconiformes > Falconidae > Falco > Falco naumanni. Next base: position 5,383,220 of record NC_054058.1, on the reverse strand, counting down.
TTTCAAGGAAGGTGCCCCTTGTAAGTACATGGGCAGCAGTAGGTATCCCAGTTACTGCAGGAAAAAGCACATCTTCCCCCCCACCCCACTGCCGGATTCAGGAAGGATCAAATTCAACCCCCACAGACACCAGCTGGGATCTACCAACAAATGCATTTTTTCAGACAGCTTTCAGAGAATAACCACATTATTTATAATACATGAACTGTCTTTATACACTTCACTAATTATTATTCTCATTTCCTCATAGGTCCATTAATCTCTATACCTATTGCCAAAAACCTTTGGCACATGCTGTTGGCATTGCTGATGCACTTAGTGTATGATTGCCCTTGATTGTCTTGTCGTTCTCCCACTTCTTTCATAAAAACAACTTGCAAGATTTGGTTCCAGGCTCTGAGACCATTTAAAATTTGTAGGTGTTCTGGCTAGTCTGTTCTCCTCGATATCCCTTTTATATCCATATCATTTCACGTTCTCACCTTTATTCACAGACAGAGAAAATACTTTGCAGATACTTGACAGCAGCCTGTTAACAGACTTTCAAGTCTTCGCTTTTCAGAACATAAGGAATTTGGGACAGGAACTGTATTTCACCTCTAGGCGTTATCCTAACACTATAAATAATATACAAAGCATTGTAAGGATTTCAATATCCTTCCTTTTCCCTCTAGACTCTTAAAACTACCATCCGAGTTTTTAATAATCTACTTACTTGAAGTTTTGTATCATGTCACTCTTCAAGTGGTTCCCCTGGGAAGGCAACAGACTTGGTCTATTCGAGTCACTCCTAATGACTGAGCCACAATATGCAACCGAGGTTGGGAAAACCTCTTTGGGAAAAACTCTATTAAAATGCCAGTTTGTGGAAATTGAAGCGTTCGACAGGTATGTGTCAATCTTATCAAAGCTTTGGACTGTATCATACTCAATTTCCTCAGAAATTTTCCTAGAAATTAATTTCCCATCATCTGTTTCTTCTTGCCTTTCCAACCTTCTATCCTGATTTGTGACTAATTGTAATACTTTTTTTTCTTTTAAAAATTCCCAACAAAACAATACAAAACCACAAAACACAGTGGCGTTGGTTTTTTTGGGTTTTTTTGGTTTTTTTATCTAGAGGAGGGGGAAAAAATAAAAAAATTAAAAAAAAATAAAACAAAAAAGAAAGAGACTCCAGGCAGATAACAATATTCTTTTTCAGAAGTAACACCCAGCGTGCCTAAAATGGGAGCCAGTGCTCCTTATTGTGCATTCAAGAAATTAGCTGCTGCAAACATTTGCTTGAGCCTGATAAACTGTTTCTCCAGTCCATGTGCCACTGCTACGTCTGTTCAATTTCAGTTTGGATAATTCAGAGTAATCCTATTATAGAAAGGCACAAACCACAAAGTTCTGTTCCAGATGAGATGTCAAAGTTCAGCGGCACTCGCAATCGGGACTTTGGTCCAATTCTGAATGAGTACAGATTTCAGTTCTTTCCTAAAGTATCAAAACCATGGCTTTGAGTGTCTCCTTGCCGTGGTATTTCAGAGACTGACAAACAGTTAACATGCTTATGTCTTCGAGACCTGAAATCTGTCTCACTAAAGGCTCTTATCAGAATTGGTATTTTGATAGAGCCCCCACAAATCTACACAGAATGCTTGTCTCTGACCTTACCACATTTTTTCCCCACAACACACAGAGAATTTATGGTATCCCATTGATTTTTCCCAATCCATTTTGATTCAGAATTGCCATTTACTCTGTTGAGTATTTATCTTTTTTTTTTTTTTCCCCTGAATTCTGCCCCACTTACATCTTTAAAAAATACTTGGCCCTGGGAGTGTATCCTAGCAGTCTCAATAGAAAGAAAAAAAAACCCAACAAAACAACCCAAAATGTTTTCTTCTGCTGTGATTTAGTATGGAAATAACAAGAATACCAGCGTTGATCAGTAGGTAGATGAGCAGGCTGAGCAAATACAGTCATGTTGGGTAAGGGAGTATATTGTTATCCATACATTATATTTTAATGAGTATAACTAGGGCCCCCTGACTCCCTGCTTTACAATTTAACAGGAGGGCAGATAAAATCAACATGAACTAATGCAGGGAAATAAGCCCTCAGTCTCCAGTTTTTTGAGCCCCTATAGCTTGGCCCCTCTTCCCCAGCTCCCTACTGTCTCCCGTGCCTTGCAGGTTTCTGAAAACTTATTTCCAACAGCATTTTTAAAAGGCAGTATGTAATTTGAGACAAGGGTTACATGTGTGAAAATGTAGTGGGTTTATCCTACAAGCTCGGAGCAGCTGTACCTACATTGGTACAAAAGAAGGTTATACTAGTACAGATAATTTCCATTCCCACACAAAAGACAGGCATTCCGATACAAACATACTCCAGATGGCACAGGCATGCTCACGTGGAGGCTTGTAACACTTCAGCAGAGTGTGTGTAGACTAGGTGTTATTTGGACTTCCCCAGGTGGTATCGAGTCACTCATAAATATAAAGTCACTCATCATTGCCTTGTGCTGAAATTTTGTTCCTGCTTTGAGCATCACTCTCTGGCTGTTCTTGCCTTTCCAAGCTGTGATCCTGTTTAGGCCCCCATACATTATTCTTGCTGAGAAGATTTTGTTTTCACTTTTCCTGCTTTCATTGGATTTTACCCCCTGGTTTGAAGGCTCCTCAGAATTTACTAGCTTTCCCATGGCTCCACACCAGATGTTTTTTCTCTTTTGCTTCTAACTGCGCTGAAGTAGGAGCTTCCTAGAAACCAACTCTTCTGTCCTCCTGCAGACATTTTTTTCCTATTCATTAAGTAGTAGTTGCAACCAGCTAGAGGGAGAAACTAGCCCAAATCTACTCACTGGCTAGAGGGAACGCCTGCCAGGGGAACCCCCCAGGCTCCCACCATTTGTAACCTGAAGCTTATAGCCAAACAGGAGTGGAGGTATCTAGATCCTCAGCGTGAAATCCACCTGTTAACACTATAGGTGCAGATGTGAGAGTGATTCCAGGCATATCTAGAGGTGGTTCACTCCTGACAATGAGAGATGAATCAACATCAGTGCCTTGAGTGCTACCCTAGGTAGACACACAGCCTTTGCTCCAGCCTTACAACAGCTCCAGAGGAATTCACCCACCAAAAGCTAAATAATGAAGATTCTGAGCCAGGAGACTATTTACCCAGCTTTTAATTTTTCACATCAGCATTTTCTATCAGTTAGATATCTATCCAAACAGATACCACCTTTTCCTCCAGCTCCGCATAATGGGCATTAATCAGGCTCCTCTGCACTAGACTGGGAAGTCCCCGTGAGACCTGTCCTGTCGCTGGTGTGGAAACACGAGTTTCACTGAAGCTACCCTCAGCTAAATAAACTCCCCTTGTCCTAATCCAGCCTAACAAAACAGCCAGAAAAGAAAAAATAAGGGAAGGGAAAAACAAGGAGGAATAAAGGAGGAAAGACTGAAAGGTTCTGGAAATAGCTGGGATTGTACATGCTGAGCCATCGGGCCCTGAGATTTGAATAATGCATGTTCCATAAATCTAAGTGTCCCCGCTTGCCACGTTTTAGAACAGGGAGCAAAAATAATAGCTACTGTCCACACTTATCACCAATAATAAATTACAGGGCTCCTGTGTGTGGCAGCGATTAATGCAAAACGCAACCCAAAACACATAACTAAATAAATAGATAGTTTGACTTTCCTGGGGGTTATCTCTTTCCTTTTCTACACTCCTTTCAGAGTCTCCTTCCAGCCAAAAACTATACTGGGGAAGACCCATCCTTCCACTGTATCCCTTTCAGATGGACAGGCAGACTAACTCATGGTTATCTTCCAAATATACACCAAGCTAGTCAACAGAGCGTACACACCTCTGAAAAGAGGGGATAACAATGCGCTGTACAGCTTTTGGTTCTTCTAGAAGGCTACAGCCCTCCCAACACCTCATCTCCCCCTTAAAACAGGGCACACACTCATGGATGCAACTCTCCAGCCATAAGGTCCATGCTGCTTCCCTGAGCTCCCATTCTGATCTACAGCTGATGCGTGTGTGTACGAGGGACGGAGCATCTTTTCGACAGCATTCCCTTCCCTTCACCTTCAAACAGCTAACGAAGGCAATGCTGGGTGCTCTTTGGCCCTGAAGCAGCAGTACAGTAGCAGGGAATTCACTTGAAAATGATGGAAGGACGCAAGGATAGGGTGCCAGGGGCAAAAGGCGCTACAGAAAGTCCATTATAGAACTGGCCTCTCCAGTGTAAGACATTCCTGTAAAGACTCTGCTGTGCCCTTATTTTCACCTGGTCTGGGAATTGAAGAGTAATGCTTTGCTTGACTTTGTATTACCCATATCTGCTCAGTAACGATGGGTCACCTTCACAGGGATTAGAGACAGAAAGAAAACTCACAACAGGCAATTCAGAAATCCAAAAATAATTGGTAACTCAAAGGGAAGGTGTGCAACTACACAGGCTAAGTACCCACCCTAACATTAGAAAACAAACAAACAAACAAACACCACAAAAATAGACAAACAAAACCCCCGAAAAACCAAACTCCATCCACAAAAGAAATTTGTCTCCCTCAAATGTAAAGGGTTAGAAAATCGAGACAGTGCTGGCATAGACAGCCGTTAGAAGCGACCGAGCACTTACAGAGAGTCGTAATCAGTACCAGACCATGGCAGACCTACCTGCACCCTTTTTCTTCCTCTTAACATTTTAATTGACGTACACAGTTTTGGTGGAAAGTTGTTTCTCATTTCGCATTGGCAAAGCACAGAAGGCAGCCTGTCTTTTCCCTCTGAGGGAAGGGTGATCTGTCTCTAGAGAAATCTCTTTTAGGAGAAGCAATTTCCCCTTAGAGAAACCATCCCTGTTTATAGCACTGGCTTCTGCATTGAGCTGCCCTTGGCATCCTCCCTTTGTGAAGCAAGAAACAGGGCTGGAAAGGTCACAAGAATCAGAACAAGCTACAGGAGAGAGGCTACCAAAACATCTATAAAGGCAGCTCAGTGGAGCTTGAGATCCAAGGCACAACACTGCTATTTGACCTGACCAAACATCTGTGCTACCTGTCATATGACCCTTTCTACACGTTGGGGCCCTGTGCACTTCTCCAGCGTGTCAGCGTAAGTCTACTTGCTAGCCTGGCGACATATCAATTTCCAAAAAGCAAAATAAGAAAAGAAACTGTGGGCTCAAGGCACCGAGGGTGAGGTGACTCACAGGAATGAGAGCAGGGAAGAAAAAAACCCACAACCCACAAAAGGTCATACGCAAAGCAGACGCTACTATTATTATTATTATTAGCTATTCATTACTCATATGTTGGTATTATAGTAGGATCCAAAAGCCTCATTCAGTATCAGGGCCCCATTGTGCTAGTCTCTATGCAAATACAAAGAAAGCCAGGAAGAGCTCGCAGTCTAATTTAAGACAAGACCCAGCAGGTGAACGTAACAAAAATTGGAGGAAGGGAGGGTAAGAAGACCATGTGATTTCACAGGCTAATGGTACATTGCTGAACGCTCATTCCTGGAAGATCTGAAAGGTTATGGCTTAATAACCCTCAGGGATGCTTCTTACGGCTTTAAACTGTGAAATCTCTGACCTCCTGGGCAACTGCAGCACAATAATATTTCCTTTAGTTAAGTGAATGTCCAAAACGTGCGCAATCAGTAGTCCATTAGCTCTCCACTTGCCTCATTAACATGTCTGTGGAGCAGACAGTGGTGTCCCACCCCCACCATGGGTTTTTTTACATTTTGGTTTCAAATGCTGCCATGCAAGGTGTAATGCCTTGGAGTGCCCTCCCTCCAGAAGCGTTTTATTTCATCAGACCATATGCTTCAAACATATGGCACTGTCCCACTACACGTTTCCTTGGAATTAAGAGGTCTCCTCTGCTGTCTACTTGAGTATTACCCAGTAACAACTCTTAATTTTATTTATTTTATTTTTTTTTAAAATGACAATTTATTTTTCTTTCATTCATAAATGGTGGAAAGAAGCCAAGGATATTACTGCAGCACCGGTGCTTTTGGCAGGCTAAGTCTTCCCAGGCCTCTCTTTAGAGAATATCTATAGCATAGAACCCATTTGTACAACCTCTATGATATGTTACTTGCTGTCAATTAGACTAACAAAATTGTGATCTTGGCAACCACTAAAAGATAGCCTTTGCTTACAATTTTCCTGTGCTCCGTTTGAGAATTCAAAAAAGGTCATTCCAACCAGTCTAAACAGAAGGCTTACCTACTCCACCCGCTGCTTTCAGCAAGTCTTGTCAGCCCTAGTCTTCCTCAAATATGAGGTGAGGATAATATTCACTCATCTTTCACAGCCACTAAAAATTAATTCAAAGGTCCATGTGAAGTAGTTTGAAACTGAAAAGGACTCAACGTTCTTACACATGGCATGAAGTTCAAAGCAACCCTGATGAAAATAGTTTGATATACTTTTTTTATTAGATTGTATTTTAACTCCTGCATCAAACCCTTCTTTACCCTCCAGGTCTGTGGCATACAGAGTGCAGTTCATAAGCAGTCAATACCTGAAATGTAAATATGCTTTACTTGAAAAGTATTTGGTGCTGTTTCTTTGCAGGTTCTTCTCTACCCTTTCACTGGGAAAAATCAAAGCAACTTCCAGTAGTGAGGCAATCATGCTACTAACATCTGTCATGGATCGTTTTTTCTTCTCCTCATTTGTTCCCCTAGATCAATTGCAGTACATTTGAGGGGGAAGAAGGAGAGCTGCTTGCAGGTTTTTTTGTGGGTTTTTTTTATTTCTTTTTTTTTTTTTTTTTTTTTTTTCCTTTTCCATAGAAGTTCTTTTATATTTCACTGATTATATACATGCAAATGATACTCAGAGAAGGAAAGGCAGAGGAAGTATATATTATGCTTGGAATAGAATTTTGTGAGATTTGCGATGACCATTCATCCCATGTCTGTTGACAAATTAACAGAAATAAGCTATCTCACACCCCAACCAGCTCTAAACTTGTAAAAGAAACCTCTGCTCTGCCTGAGAATCAGAAAGCTGAGACGTGGCTTGCACCTCAACAGTATGGCAGTCATACTGGTTCATCTTTGAGGACAAATGTCAAAACCTTGATTGTGACCTGATATTGTGCAGGAAAAGCAAAGCTGATTTGGTTGCCTCTGCTTTTTCAGTCCTTAGTGAGCAGATGTAGCTTTGGTCTGTCCCCTTGCTCACGTTCAGCTCACAGCCAGCTGGTTTTGTCTGTGCAGTCATCTCATCCAAGGGGTAAAAACTTGTGTCTCGCGCTGTGCAGGATAATGGAGTGGGAGACCTGTCACTTGAGTTGGTTTAACAATTGCACAGAGATGCCAAACAAAGACATTTAGCAGGTGTGTACCTTCCTATTCAAGTTTCTCAGAGAACCTCCAGTAACATCCCTGAGCAGCCATTAGTACATGAAGCCATATGGACCAGGCACACCTAAAAGGTCTAGTTCAACCAACCATAATATTCATAGAATCATAGACTGCTTTGGGTTGGAAGGGACCTTAAAGATCATTTAGTTCCAACGCCCATGGGCAGGGACACCTTCCACTAGAGCAGGTTGCTCAAAATCCCATCCAACCTGGCCTGGAACACTTCCAAGGACGGGGCATCTGCAACTTCTCTGGGCAACCTCTTCCACCATCTCACCATCCTCACAGTACCAAATTTCTTCTTAATATCTAACTTACCTACGCTCTTTTAGTATAAAACCATTACCCCTTGGTCCTATCGCTACAGGCCCTACTAGAAAATTCAGATAACCTCTTCAGATAACCACAAGCAAACCAGGGCTCTAGCCACATCCATTTTATGCTAGTTTGAGAACACACAGTTTCCCTGTAAGACAACAGCATAGGGGATGTCTATATTTACATGCTGACTTACCTCACCTGAGAGGCAGAAGCTACGAGCCTAGGCACCTTAGATGATCCAAGAATGCGGAGGGAGACAGACCAACTGACTGTACGATGAGTCTGTCACTGTTACCATTAAAGACACTTCTAAAGACTGTCCTCCTAAACTGGACAGTTTATGCCTGAAGTTTGTGTAAGGCAGCTTGTACAAAGTTGTAAATTAGCTTCAGGTAAGTCTCTGAAGCACAGATACAGGGTATGGTGGGGAAAAAATCCGCGTTTCATCTCAGAAGTCAGGGCTTTACTCGCTGTTTGGTCTGAATCAAATCTGAGCCGCTCCGCCTAGCCTAGCCACTGCGAGCCTGTGCTTTTACTAAACCCACCCCACCCCATCTCCCCTTTTAAGTTTGGACGAGCAAAATAGATCTACCCACATGGAACAACTGGCAGGACAGAGGCTTAAATACTCTGCCCTCACAAGCACGCAGCAGTGAGCGGTATCTCCTCACTAGGCTCTTCCTCCACTATTTTCTTTGAAAGCCAGCCAGCCCCTTCAGCCTACAAATTGGGTTTACTAATTTGAGAGAGCTTAGAATAATTTCTCATGTTAATAAACTCAAACATGCTGTGCTCCCTTTCCCTTCTTATCTTTCTTGGTGACTTCTCCCATCTACAATGAACTTCATTTTGGACTGGAAGACCTTGCTTTGAGTACAGAGACGTTAGAGGCTGGCGTGGAGAAGCGGACTTGCAGAGTCCACACTTGCTCGTTAGACATACAGCAAACAGCCTGGAAGTGGAAGCTGGCCAACGGGAACTGGGCGCTGAGGCTCAGAGGTGGCATTTGGGAAAGTGCATCTCTCTAATGGGAAAAGAGGTTTCAAGCTTCCCTCCGTTCTGGGCAGGCTGCCTGAGGCACTGGGGACCACTGCAGTCCAGAGCAGCCTTAGGGAAGCCAAATACTGCCATTTTATCACTCCCTTACTGCTTTTCTCCTCCTCACTCACTCACTTTTTATTCTAGCTTCTTGTTTTTCAAGCAAAAGGGAGAAAATAAATTTTATATTTATTTTTGGAAGAACCTCAGCCAATTACAAGGGCTTAGATCCATGTAACCTGGAACTATAGGAAGAGGCAAAGCCAAACCTTACCCCTCAGCTCTTCACTTCAGGGCAGCTCCCAGCGTTAGTCTCCTTCGGTATCTTTTGTCTGTGGAGAGTACTGAGTTTTTCTCTGACTTCTGCAACTCCAGCCATTTTCATTGTTTTCAAACAACGGCCCTGGAGGAGAGCCTGAATCTATGGTGTGCCTTGCACTACAGGCCTTCCGACTTCTGTGGCTGACTTGGGGGATTCGTGAGGCATTGTAAAGATTTCAGCATTTCCTTTTTGCCTGCAAAAGGGCAAACGCCAGCTTGAAAGACAGATTCCTATAAAAGCTCTATTGCTTCTCGATATACTACACCCTAGCTTCAGCGGTGCTAAAAAATAAAACAAAAAGCATTAAAAAGAATTCATCATCAGGAAATTTATAGCACAAAGCCAGTGTTCCAGGAAAATGTGAAGTACTTTAATTATGCAGGCCTGTTTTAAGAGCATTTTGGCATCTTCTGTGCAACTCTCCCTGTGTCTCAACTTCTACCTCCAGTGGCCTTGTTACACAGAGATAGAGAGCTTGGTCTTCTGTACTGTTCTACAATTGCTGCACAGGAACAAAAAAATTCAAAACTTCAAGCACCTCTGCTAGTATCATGCCACTCAGAGCTGTTTCCAGGTAAACCAGAAAAGGGGTTAGAGAGTTTATTAAAAAGATTTTTCCTTTTCCTCGATGATAACTGATTTTATTTTCTGGTTACTGTATTGTAAACAAAGTTACCACTCAATAACACTACATGCGCAGGGACTAACACAGTGATACCCTACATGTGCACACTACAGGAGCATAGGAGGGCACAAACAGACAGGCACCGTGGCAGATTTCACATAGGAAGGTACCGAGCTGCATGCCTGGACCTAAAATTTTGCATCACGAGCAGCTAGGATCTGTAACAACGGGAAGGAGTTGCAACAGGATTTGAAAAAGAGAACAAGAAGGAATAAAATAAAGGCAGGTGGGCTATACACCAAATACACACAAGAATTAAACCCTGAGATGATGTGGAAAACATTTCAGAAATTAGGAGAAGGGTCAGACTAACAATGCACTAGAGCACGTCTTCTAGCAGCATCCAGCAGAGACTACAGGCCTCTTCAGCTCTCCATTTTGCAAAGTGAGAATCCTTACAGGTATAAACCAGTTTTGGTTTGGTTTTTGTCCTTTCTTTTTTTATTACATGCCAGCGCAGCTCTACCTTATTCCTTTGCAAAACAACTGAAACAACAGCTATGATAAATACCAGCTCCTCTCACAGGTCTCTGTGGGTATTGACTCTGAAGCCTAATTATGTCAATTTAAGTGTTGGTATTGTTAACTTGTTTTCAGCCATTCGTTTAAACAAAACCAGCTGTCTTCCTTAGAATAATGGGCAGAGTTTGAGATTGCTGGGCAGAGCACAAATAGAATAATTGACAGTGTCCTCCCACTCCAGCACTGGGGAGAAGCCAGAATAGGTGGGAGCATGAATAAGAAAGCCTAATGGTAAGCACATTGGTATGGAAACCTTCAGTATTTGGTTGTCACAAAGCATTACAGACACCATGGGATCGTTCTGCCATTGTGCATGTGCTGCACACTGGTGGCTGCGTCTCAAAGGAGAACATGATGCTTGTTAGTACTAAGGCTTTCCTGCTTGTCCAGGTGCTGGAGGTCAGCCTTGGTGGTCCAAAGCTTCCACGCATCTACGTGGATGCCACATGCTGCCTGACAAGTTTGTAGACTAGGCTGCAAGCAGGTATTTAATAAATCCTTTTATTTGCCTTGCCACAGCCTGAACTTGCTGCCAAGTATCCTCACATTTTAAGCCCCAACACTCTCGTATATCCAGTCTCCCAGTAATGCAAGACAGAAGTAATGAAAACAGTCAGGCATCACTTCTAACATTCAAACTGGTCAGGCCTAAACACTCACTGACCTTTATAGACCAAGCCATAGATCAGATTAGGTCTGTGTCCCTTTCTCGGAGATGGGAAGGAAAAAAAAACCAACCAAAAAAAATTAAAAAAAAATAAATATCAGTGCAATAGACTTTAACAGAGGAACAGCCCCAAAGTTCTGCAAGACCATGGGCTGCCTTCCCTGTGCTGTGCCTGCACGCTGCCTGGCACACAGCGGTCCTGGCCTCCTTCCTGCAGTGACAATACAAACATGCTAATAATACATGATGCTACTAAAGGCCAGGCTGTAAAAGCACATCAGCTGTGCTCTCCTACAGGGCACAGGCTACAGAAAGCACGTCAGAGATTCCTTCTGTTCTGCACCAAGGTTCAGGTGTCAAGCAATGTACATCAGATAAACCAAAACTGCAGCGGAGGGAATGGTGCCTACCTCAGTCCTGATGCAGTAGGAGAGCTCACCTCCCTTCTTTCCTCCTCCCAGCACCAGTCCAGGTGATTAACAGGGCAACTGGCACTGTGGATACTCTCCTCCAGCTTCACACATTTTAGGTACCTTTTAAGAGGTTTTTCTAGCCAAAGGTCCTGGTAATATAATTTACAGTAGGTATTTGCTAGACCGGGGATTTGAGCTACAATGACGCGCCCAAGCCAACACTATTCCATCCAGCAAAGGGTGCCCCCCTGCATTTTGTAACAGGTTTTGCAGTTCTGGGGGTAGGAGTAGTCCCAGTGTCAGCTTCTGAACCACCCTGCTCTGCATGCAGCTCTGACAGAGGAAGAGGCTTAGCTGCCATTCTTTTTTGTCTGGATTTGCTGTGTCCTAATTTTTCTACAGGATACACAGGGTTTGTTTCAAATTAATTGCATCTGCAAACCACATTCTTTAAACTTGTAGATGCGATGGAAATAACTTTTGTGCGTCAACAGTTCTGTTAGGTAGAGTCATCCATTGTCAGTGACAGACAACTCTTGTATTAAATCAGAGCACACAGTTTTACAGAGGACCAAGCAGAACAGAGATCAAGCACTTTCTTTACTGTTTTATAAAAATGCAGATTTTGGACTTACAGAAAATAAAAATAATCTTCCCTGAAATTCAAGATGATTTCTCAAGAGGCAGTAATATTTAAAAAAACAAACAAACAAACAAACCACAACAAACCCACTACAAACTAGTTTAAGAATACAGTAGTTTCATTGTGACATCGCCTTGAAAAATTAATGTGAAATAATATGCATACCCTCATCTATCTAAAGCTCTTCTTGAAAAGAATTAGCTCATGCTGGCAGGGCAGTGAGTTGCCTAATGTCCTCAGACGGATGAGGCCCTGGTTGGAGGGATGCTTCCAGCTGGTGCAGAGTTGAATCTGAAGTCAGTGGATTCCCTCCGCAGTCCACAGGGTAAAGGGAGCACGGGAGGTGAGACAGGGTGCAGCTGGAATGCTACGGCTCTTTGGCTCAGCTCGTTTGTCACCAGGGGCCCTGGGGTCCAGGCCAGATGGTAGAGTTTAAAGGAACTCATGGGCTAGTATTCCCTCAAGTTGCTTTTAAATTATACGTGGAGGTCAGTGCAGAATTGACTCCCAAGCCAAGGCGCCAACTGCTAACTGTTTTGTTAACATCAGCCTCAGCTGCAGACTCTGGCCAGAGTGGAAAAAATCTCTTTCAGTTGAGCATCTTTGTGCAGCATGCCTGCCAGTCAGGCTTGAACAGAGAAGGAAAATCCAAGTTTTCATAACTTGACTAATATCCCTCACCAAGTCAGAAGCAGAATTGTGCCTCATCTTTCTCAATTCCCCGTTGCATTTTCAGCCACAGAGTCTTGTCCTTACACAGCTACTAAAGCCAACTGTACCTGCTGGAACAAACCAAACCCTTTCAGAGCTGCTGTCACAGACGGCTGGATTTTATTTCCTTTCACTCATGGAAAAATATTCAGGATCATCACAGCCAACTCCAAACAGACAAAAAAGTGAGAGTCACCTTTGCAGTGAGGCGGTTTGGGTTTATTTGGCTTATTTTGAGGATTAGAGAAAGCAAATAATTTCCAATTCAAACATGCTGCAGTTATTGCCACAGAATTTTAATGCTCCTATCAGCATGTCTCCTTAATTTATATTTTTCCTAAACTGGGGTATTGAACTTAAAAAGTCTTCCAAAGATGGACGATAACTGGAATTTATTAAGACATTTTTGTGAGCTGTTATAGTATTAAGGACATAGAGAGTGAGTTGAGGTAAGGGGAATAAAAGGGAGACCAGGTATATTGCCTTTTACCATGGATCCCAATGGACAATGTTGTCTCCTGGGGCAGGATGCAGAAATGCATGCTCATAACTGGCCAGGCAAGCAGGAGAAGGGTCCTGGCCCCCATTACTTGGGCTGAAGAGTTAGTGATGGCTGTGTCGGGTGTGGGTTAAGTGGGAAGAACCACCATGGAACTGCTGTGAATTTGAATGTTGCCTGCAGAGCCAAGAGAGGTGTCTGTGTGGATGCAAAGCCTCAAGCACCTTTGTCACCTAAGGTTGTCTCATTTAATCTCAACATTGTCCTTCCACATGATCCTGCATTCTTCTTAGGAGGGACAGGAAACCTGCAACCTGCTTGCTTGGTGCCTGCTGAGGATTGTCAGGGAGGGACTCGTTTGCCAGCGCTCCTGATAAGAAGGGAGGCTGCACAAAACAGACCGTCGCTGCAGCAGGAAGAAGTGCCAGGCCATGCACACATCCAGCAGGAACTGCTGGGTGGCCAGCTATGGGTAATCACATTTGAGTAAGATCAACCTGTGTTGGAGCTGTATAAGTGATGTATAGGATCAAAGTACTACGAATGTCATTTTTTGATCTGCAGCAGCATTGTTCTCTGTACAGCAGTACAAATATCCACAGGGTTTCTCTGCAAACAAATGAAAATCCCATGACCACGAGGTCACCTTCATGTAGAGTGCCTCCTGCTTCATGCTTGATCCCTTCTCTCACCTTGAAGGTTTCAGCCAGCAGAGATGACATATCTGCCCTTTTTTCCACGCAGCGCTCTGGGAATACAGCTCATTCTCTGCACTGCATTAAATCAGAAGCAAACATGGGCACAGGGGACAAGTATCCCAGAAGACAGAGAAAAGACTAACACTCTCCATTCTCCACAGAGAAAACATCTTGCTCAAATTTTTGGAGAGCTTTCCTCAGGCTCTCCTTCCCTGCAGGAAGCAGGGGTAGAAAGGGGCACTTGTGCCTCTTCGGAAATGTGAGGGGAGCCCCATGTACACATTCTCTCTGAACTAAGAGCAAGGGGCAGAGAGAGGAGAACTATAAAATACATTCCTCTCAAGTGGGATGGACGAGGGGCATTTACTCCTCGGAGTGATATTTACTGCCTTCCCCCAGTGTTTGAACTGACTGGCAGCCCTGGCTAGCCAGACTGCTGTGTCAACATCTGCGTGTGGCCATGTGCAAGCAAAGGGAAACAGGAGAGAGAGGGGAAGAAAAAAAAAAAGAGGGTTGTGGTGTCTGGGTTTTTTTAGTTTTTGGCCTTTTTCTGTATGCTTTTTGCCTTCTGCAGAGTTGAAACCTCTCTGTGCTGATACCAGGAGAAGATTCCTAATGATTAATTGATTTTGCTGTCAAATGCAGAAAGTATGTGTGCAAGCCATGCATGTGTGAGGGGCGCTGACTATTTCTTCCTAATACTAAACCTTTCTCTCCCCTCCCTTGATTCCCAACAACCTGCAAAAAACCCATGCCCAAACAAGCCAAGGAAGAGAAGCGAACAGAAAAGTGTAAAAACCCCAGGACACCAGGAACACAGCCTTACCCATAATTCTGGGGAACTATACAATTTGCCTTGACCTTTATGAGTTTTCAGGCTTGAGTGAAACACAAAGGCTAAGAGAACCTTACAATGCTTCGCTGCCGCCAGATTACAGCTTCTCCTGTTGCACTCCTCCCAGCGGTGTTCCTAGTCTCATGCTGCCTCTCACGAGCCCTGCCAGAAGAACCCTATTTCTTCATCTAGGACTGCAGAACATGCTTCAGGGTCAAAATCCTACTATCAGTGCTCGTAAAACCTCCACCTGGCTTCTGCTCCAAACCCAGTCGACACCTAAAGTAATTCTACTGGTAATCTTTATGCTCATACATTATCGAGGCACCTATGTTTCTGCAATTAAGCACATGTATAACCATTTAAAACTGGCAGATGTTCAGAACTTCCTTCACAGCCATACTCAGCTGAATTTGCATGCAATACACTCCCTCTCTGCCTCATCTTGTGGGTCTTACACAGACAGTGTGCTTCTAGGTTCTTAACACATCCCTTCTTTCTCCCTCATCCCCTCCTCCTCAGCAAAGGCTGTAGGGAGAACCCTGCTCCAACACAGCAGTGCGCTTTAGGGATTTGAAAGTTGGCCTGGTCTATCCTACTTTGCCCAATCTATTGTAAGGATTTTTTAAAAAAATTATATCAAACCTACCTCCTGAGAAATAAGCAGTCTTAGCTACTCAGCAAGCAGGAGAGAAGGCAAGCAAAAGAAAGTCTTGCTGTGGTCCTTCACTCTCCCACCCTGCACCCTCCCCCTTAAAAAAAAAAAAAAAAAAAAAAAAAGAGAGAGAGAAGGCGAAGAAGAAGAAAAGAAAAAGGAGGCAGAGCATATCTTAATTATTAAGTGGCTTCACAACCTAAGAAACTACCAAGAACTGTGAGGAACAACATATAACCTTTAAAGGGATTTTATAATGTCTGTGACCCCCTTAGTGGCTTCCCCAAGGACACCTAGGAAACCTGTGGCAAAACACGGAGCCAAATGCTATTCTGGCGTGCCAGCCTAGCCTGGCGTACTCACACAAAGGTGGTATCCTAATAGTGCGAATAAGAAGATGAGTTTCAGAGAGTATCTGATGGATATATAGTTAAGAACATTAATAAGCTGTCACTGCATGAACAGAGACTGGAGATATTTGGGTCTTTTTCACCCTCCACAGCAGGCTTGACTCCAGCTTTCTTGGGCAGTGTAATCCTACTTTTGTAAGTTATCTAGCACAGTAAGATCCTGATTTCTCTTCTGTGCTCTAAACCTTTCCATATTTCTTCATGTGGAACCATCACTCCTACCCTCTCTTGACCAGACAATCTGAGTGTTCAGAAGTATGGTCACTTGAGGTATTACGTACCTCGAGGTACGGTATTACATAAGAGGTAGCTGGGTATTACATGCATTCACATTTTGGTCCTGCATCCCAGACTTTTAAATTGGTATAAATAGAAGTTGCTCCATCATCTCATGAAAGTTGAAGCTGTTTTAGTTTACATGAGGACATTTCTATTCCCAGGTGTGGAAACAGGGATAAAACAAGAGAGAATGAAAAGAAAATTAGACCTTTTGCATTGAGAACTCCACTTTCTACATTTAGATCTATCATTCAGTAACAGGGGAGAAGCATTTCACATGACATTTTTGTAGTATTGGATTTGTTAAAGGGAAAATTTTATAATACAGCTAGACTTAAGTAGATGGGGTTTTGTCATAAAAAGAAGAGGGGGGCTGGGGAAGACTTAGGAAATTGTCCCATTTCCTCTAATGGCGTTGAAAAAAAATATCTTGATTCCTATAGAAGTAGCAGAGAAAGATTCAATAACCTCCGCTCTGTTAAAAATCGACATATGCTGACATCCTGAGCGTACATTCTAGATTATATTTTCTGCTTTTCTAGAAATGGGAAGGAACTGGATGTCAGGTTCCAGCAGAATCATTTAAACTTGTCATGTGTAAGGTTTGGAGAAGTGCAAATCCAGAACAGAACTTAATCCCCAGTTACCTACCAGAGCCTTACTGGCTTGTTTTAATTGTTGGAACTCTTAGGCATTTCTACAGCCCCCAGAATCTTAGACCAAGTAACTTGCACATGCTTGCAACACCTCTCCTGATTTAAGAGAACATTACCACCTCCATTTGCAAACAGCAAGCTGAAGTACCAAAAAAATAAAGGACTCATCGGAGAACTAACCAGGAGCATACGAACCCAGACCTTCCAAATCTCATTTCACTCCCCAACTACCATATTCTCCCACCCCGCTATATAAAGTCTTGCATAAGCACGTCCTTACAGCAGATGGGCAGTGACAGCAGCTGCCTGTCTTCTCGTCAGCTTCTTTCCTGTTTGATGAGGGATGTCCAATTTTAATCCAATCCAAATATAAAGGGGAGGCAGAAGAGGAAGAGCAAGCCTCCCAGTCTTAAGATTTTATATGACAAGAGTCATACCCCAGAGGCAATGGGTCAGGCTAGGGAGGAACAAATAATTTTTAAATTGAAGAAAGATGTCTAAAGACAGAAGTGCTTTGGGGTTCCAGTGCTGGGGGAGGTGGGGGGTGGGCTATTTGGCTTTTCATGCAAATTTACTGTCTAATAGAGACAGGTTTCCCTTATGGAAAACCTTTATGGAACTATCAGAGTGGATAATTCCCCTTAGGGAAAAATAAGAGGGGGAGAAAGAAAACAAGGCATCCTTTCTGCTCCTAGCTGATGTTTGAGCTTCTAAGCATTTGCACTTGAAAGTCTTGGGGCACCTTTGAAGTTAGATGTGAGAGATTTTCAGACCGCTTTCTCTACCAATGGCTCTGAAGACCCCAATTTTTTACAAGGTGGTTTCTAAAGCAAATTCCTCTCCACAGCATCCTCAGTTCACCACACTGAAATATATAATCACCCAATCCCTACATTCCTCCCCACCATACTCCTCTCCCAACAACTCCTGGGTAGCCAGCTTCCAGGATCCAGGTACTCCACGCAGAAAGTCCTTTTCACTCCAGAAAAAAATATGCATTCCCCTGCACTTAAGAAGTTTTGAATTCGGTCCCTGTGAAAAAGTTTTTTCTCTAATGAGTTATGAAAATACACAGACCATGATGTCTGGCTACAGGATGGTGGACAGTAAGAGCCCTAAAGGACAGAAAATCCGTATGAGTGGTATTCAAGAAAAAAACCTCACAGTCATCTATATATATGGCCAAGCCTAGATATTGTTAATTCTGACACATGCTTAGAACAAATAATGATAAGGAATAACTTTTCTACGGCCACGTGGCATGAATTGCCAATTCTGTCCAATGACCAACCCCACAGCAGCCTGTGCCTGCTGCTCCCTCACATGCAGGCTCTTCTCTCCCTGCAACGGCATAACACGCTCGCCTGGATACGCAATGCAAGCCTTTCTTTCCCGACTCCTGCCTTAATTGTCATCCTTTTCCTTCTAACACTGCACGCAAGTCCCTATATGCTAGTTTGCGCCACAGTCGTACAGCAAAACAAAAAAGCTAGCAAAAAGGATGGGACATCTGTAAAATTATCCCACAGCCTTGAAAATTTCAGCCATGGTCTTTGAGTCTCTGGCCTCCCGCGGCAGAGCAAATTCCACATGCCCTCCAAGCGCTGCAGGGAGGAGTATTAGCCTATTGGCAGGTATAGCCCACAGTTTCTTTTGCAGAACCCAGCTGTGCTGAATAAATAAATCACCTGCGGCCATTTATGTGCAAATAACCTGTGCCAAGGGGCCTTTTGGAAGGAAAGCTTCGATCTGTGTTCGAAGCAGCAGTGTCGTAAATGGGAGCAAATAAACACTCGTGCTTTCCTCCCCATCCTCTCCCCTCCCACAGTGCTTTTGTAACACAGCACTTTGCCTTGCTGAGTTAAAGCTGAGAAGCTGCATTTTGCATTAAGTAGTCGGCTGTTACAGGGGAGAAAGAGCCACAAAGTGCACTTAACAAAACTCACCCTCTACTCCAGTGTTGCAACATTAAAACCAGAGATGAGTGAACATGTCTCATTTCCCCCATCTGTAGCCAATTCCCCTGACAGGCCCCATTAAAAAGCCAACCAATTCTGGCACTCCGGCTCCCAGAGGAGCCCCGCGACACAGTTATTAAATAAAGTACACTGGCTTTCATTGTGAATGGGGATTGCTTAACATAAGTGCAGCACTTAGAGTGCGGGGAAGTGGAGACACGGGGTTTGAGCCTCTGGATTCTTTCAGCACTGACAACCCGCCCTCCTCTGCTGCTGAAGTCGAAACCCTTCCTCTGCACCTCCTCTACCATCACAACTCCGGCCTTTCTTCATTTTCTTTTGAGTCTTAACTCTGAATGAAATAAATTCACAATACTTACATCACCAGTCTCGGGTTTCTCACTCCCTGTAGGTTTTACAAGTGTCCTTGTACTAGATTCTATGAACACTGTGATCCTATGCACCCACCCATGCTTCCATCCAGTTTTGTTTTTTTTTCCCCAAAAGCCAACTGGATAGTTAAAAAACCCCCAAACTTTCCATAAATAATTTTTTGAAGTTTTAAAAACAGCTGTGCTTTGGCTGTGCTTATGTCCCTGATGTGTCTGCCTTCCATGAATATTCTGGTTGAGCAAACTCGTAAGTTCCTGGAAGCATCAATTAGCAGAGGACATGCAATGCAAAGCTGATTCCAGAGCTCCGGCAGTTTGCTCCTCTGATTTTATTCCTCATTTGGGATGGCTTAAAAGGTCTCCTGAGGCCTTGTGCTGCTTTCATATCCTCCTAACAAATAGTTTGTTATCAGATCAAGAGTTATGCAGACATTGTTCAGCGAGCACCAAATCAAGAGAATCATCTGGGCAGATTCCAATCTGTTGGTGACTACTTCCAACTGGGTATTTGTCAGGCTCACCGATATCCACTCCCCGCCCCCCCCCCCAGCACTTGACAGCCACCACCCCTCAGCTATGGCGCTGCCTTCTCGAGGACCTGGATCCCTTCCTAAATGGGAAGTTCAGAGCTTCCTCCGAGTTGCTCTGTGTGTTCTCCTGCCCAGGCTGCGCTGCTGTACGTGACACCAGGCTTCACCCTGCCTGAGCAGCAACGCAGCAGCCCCCACCCTGGACCTCCACTCACTGCGCAGAGCCCATGCAGTGCAGACCACCCCCCCGCCCCACTAAAGTACAAGGCCATAAGTGGTAGAAAAAGGAGGTGAAAGAACTTCATCTGCAAGAGCTGGGGGATCTGCATCTGCCCTGCCCTCAAACACAGCCGGCCAGAGCAGACCACCCGCGCCACAGCATCCTCAAGCTGCAGTTCCCCCACTGCCCTAAGCACAGCACCTACGCACGGGGCTGAGGACCTCGCCGTCGAGGTGGGCTTAGCAGGCTTGGAAGGGGCCAGATGGAGATGGGTTTCCCCTCCTCCCTCCCCCCAGAAGCATACTCCACTCCGTCTGCTCTTACAGATTTATCAGGGTTCTCAAAAAAATTGCAGGATGAATAGCAAAAAATGGATGAGGGTATATTTGGAATCTCTTCCTCTTTCTTCATCCCATATCCCCACCTGTATTTCCCCAGTGAGAGATTTTTCCAGTGCAAAATGGTTATGGTTTAAAAAAACCAAACCAAAACAATCAGTACCCAAAAGCAAAAATGTAGCTTTTAACAAAGTACTTCCAAAGTTTATCATTGTCAGAGCTGACGTTTAAAACTTCTTTTGTTTTTATTTTTTGCTTCCCCCCTCAAATGGACAACAACAATAGGTAGACAGAAAAAAAAAATAAATAAAAATGCCCTAACACTGCATGGCATTAACTAGCAACAACCCCCCGGAGGGCAGCACGCGACCCAGCAGGCTCCAGTGACTCACTCCCAGCCTAAGGAAGCATTGCAAAAGCCACGACAAATTGGACACTGCTCGCAGGAACAGAGGGAGCCGCATGACTTCCCCAGCTCCCAGAAGCTGCTAAAACTCTGCCAAGAGAGTGTCTTCCTAATTTGCATTATCTTGGTCATTTACAATTCATCCAAACAGAGCCGGCAATTAGTGGCTGTTGGTAAACTCTGCTCTGAGCTCCAATCAGTGCTTTGCTGCTCTGGCTCTCTCTACTTACAAATTCTTGCCGTTAGAGGCATATTAGAGAACCAATTTTGACAGTTTCTGTCCCATGAAGTTAAAGTTTTCCCCAATTACAGCAGATAATGAGAAGACCAAGCTCACCAAAACACACAGCCCTGTGACCCAAGGACTCCTATGCCCAATTTGTGGGAGAACATCAGACATCACGATACGTATACATTGACTGAAGAGGTGCAGAGCCACTGAGCTGAGGCACAGGGAGGATGCAATGTTTCACAGAAAAACTAAACTGCCTCTTTACTAAAGGTGCAGAAAACTCATCCTGGAGCATCCTGGGATCATCTAATCCTCATCTGGATGAGCCTATGACAGCTAGGGAGAATTATCAATAGCTTCTCTTCCAAGCCCTGAAGCTTCAGGAGTTGGAAGGCAGCAGCATGATACAATGCAAGGTGGGTGGGTGCGAGATGAGAACATCAGTTGCGAAGGGAGGGATCTGATGGATGTCAAGACAGAAACCTAAACAGACAGAGCTCTTACGTTATCTAACCACTGCGCTCCTCACTGTGCACTGTCTTGCATGATATCCCTTTCATTGCTGGTGCTCTGAAAGCCTCTCCTCTGTGTGTCCTGCCTTTTGAACAGCCTTCTCGCATCTATCTGCCTCATTTACTCCCCTTCTTAGTTCAGTTCCTCTCCTGACAGCATCTCTTATTCTCCTTTGCCAGCCATCCTGCAGTTTTTCTCCTTTTGATCTCATTTCTCTCCATCAAGTATTTAGGATTCCCATCGGTAAGAGCTGGACAGTGTAACAATACAAAACAGCATCCCAGAGCACTGAATTTGCCAGTTCAGAGCATTACTGACTGAAGCAAGAGGCACTGAAGAGAGTCTTGCATATGGTTTGTGGTCTTCTAGCTCAGATAAGATGGAGGAATATCATTTCCATTTCCTTTACACAACAGAGAGTTCTTTCGCTGTATGTTACCCCAGAATATTGGTTAACATTGCCATGTACACACCACCACCACATTCAACCCAAGAAGTGGCAGGTTCCCCAAAGCAGCTCCATACACTCAGTACCTTTCAGATGCAGAGGACTAAAACCAGAGTGTTTTGATAAAAAACATTGACTGATTTTGTTTTATTTATCCATGCTGTATCTGAGACACCTTGCATTTTGATCTCTGGCTACCTGCAAACAAGATGTTGAAGACTGGGGAAGGAAATCAGTTTCTCTAACAGTGACTGAAACTGGACACAGCTGAAATTACAGTTTTGTACAGAAAGCTGATAAAGAAACTGCACAAGGAACTGCATAAGCCAGAGCAGCTGCTGGCAAAGAACATCACTTTCTTCACAGCCGCAAACGGTTCGAAGGACCTACGCGGGCTGCTGCCTCCAAGGCCACAATTCATTATTCGGTGAAATGTTTCATCTATTTTCACCATGCTATGAAACAAACAGAGCAGAGAGGCATGGATCGCAATGGAGGCAGCACAGCAGAGCCACAGAACAAAATATTCCTTATATTACCTCCCCTGCTCAACCTCCCTTGGCCTGGCTTCCCCTGTCCAGTGCACATCTTAAAGATGAGCCAACACAAGCGCCACAGCTGAAGCCTGGAACAAACAAGAAGACTTTTTCTCATCCAAAATGCAATGCAACAATTTGCCAAGCGACGCTGCTTACACAAACACTGCCTAGAGGCCAGGCAACATGGCAGCTGCCCTGGTTGTGCCACCGTGGCCAGAAAACACACACCACGTGGCTGTGATGCTATTCCACTGTTCTCACCCTGAAGCCCCTGCGAGCTTCATCTGTCACAGAAAGCACAGGGCACTTGGTACTGCTCCCACCACCTCACACCAGCTCCTGGCTTCTGCTAGACCCATCTCCCCGAACCCTTTCCCAGACCAAGGCACCAAGAAGCAGGCCAAAATCTAGCAGCTTTCAACCTGCCAGATGAGATCAGAAGGTTAAGGGCCTTCAGTCTCCTGTGCTCAGCAGCAATTAATTTAAAGTGGTCCAGAGGAAAACTCCACCCTAATGGTCAACTGGTGCATGAGAGAGAAAATGAGCCATTTCATGGTCCCTGTGGTTATCATCTGCCACAAAGCATAAGATTTGATTACCCCTATCTTAACACATAATTACAAATGGTCATAAAATTATCCAGGCCCTTTCTGAAATCCTTTTACAATAATTGACTTGATGACCTCCTGGGGCAATGAAGGTTGTGTGCAGTAAAGAACAAGTTTATTCTACATTAACATACCTGTGCCTTATAATCTCCTGCAAAAAGACTGTTACAGGGATATCCTCTTCGGAGTAACATCAAAGGCTGGAAGAATCCCAAACAAGCTACATAAAATTACCTGTGCACCAGATGACTTTGCACAACTTGCTGGACAGTGAGTCATGGCAGCAACAGTGTATAGCAAGGATTGCTGGAAAAGGATCAGGCACACTCGTTTCCACAGGAAAAGTACCAGCCCAGACCCCCACAGCTCACCATCCTACCAGCGAAAGACAACCTTGATTTTATCTTCTAGAAAATTAAGATTAAGTGTCCAGTCACTACCCAAACGTCACGTAGATCCCCAGGTAAATGCTGTATTTCTGGCTAAGTTGCTGACTCCATTTCACCTGCTCATTCCTCATCTCATCTATAAAACGGGAGATTAGGGGAATTCCATTCCTCTGGAGCAGAGGAGTTAAAAAACAGCCTACAAGCTAAGTGCTAGTGATAGATCTGTTCGTACTGTACAGTTGCAAAATGATTTGAGCTCTAGCCGCAGGGACTTCCACTGCATCTTGTAGCATTTGTAGCTAAAGCATCCATTTGTTAATTCTGTGACCCCAGACCTACATGTTCCTGCCTCAGCATTGCTTTCCACGCACGTTCTGGAGATGTGATCAGTTTGCAGGGAGACCTAAGGCTGAGTCACTGCTCATGGGAAGACTGAGTGAGGACTTGCTGGGCTTTTTATACTTGTCTCCCTCCTCCCTTTCTCACAGCTTCCCAAAGAAGCAAGAGGCATATTTTGCTTTCTTCTTCCACTAGCCTGAACTGGCTGTCCCTTCCCATAAACTGGGCTGCTGCCCATGGCAAGGCAGCAAACGGAGAATCCAAGCCAAAAGTCAAATTCCAGAGCAACTCAGCAAGACAGGGCTGTCTTCAACACTACCGCAGGCAAAAGGTGCCAGGTCCACCCCTGCTCTATGGATCTACAGGCCTAACGGTAGAGCCATAACCACGACTGTGAGGTGTTACTTGTCCAGCCAGAAGACAGAGCAACACATTCTGAAAAAAACGAGTGGAAGATCAGCAGCAGCATATAGAGCTACAGGGAGAAGATAAAAGGTCTGATGTAACACTGCAGTCATGAAAAGCTCTGATCAGACTTCTTAGAAACCAAAAATATCATAGGTGCCTTCTTTCTTTCCCTGCCCCTCTCCACCTCCAAGAGACGCTGGTCTTACCAGGGGACCAACAGTATCGCATAATGAATGAAAGAAAGCATCTCAGCACCACATTTTCAGTCAAGACCATAGGCAGAAACACAGCCCTCCAAACTAGGCACGTGAAAGAAGCAAAACAGTTCCCGTGCAAGTGACACAAGACGATCACACAAGTCTCTTTTGGCCTGAATACATCGGTGAATCTATGAAATTCTGAGGGATCTAGGAAAAACAGAGAATTCCTGGTTCCCAAGCCTGTGCTTGAACCACAGGGGAGAAACTACAAAACGGAGGAAATCTTCGCAGTGACAAATGGGGACAGAAAAACCTAAAGACAAGGCAGATTTGTCAAGGCAGTAGCTGACTAGTCCCCAATCCTATCAGAGAGTTAATTTGCTTCACCCTCCCCTTCAATTTGTGTTCCCAGAGATTCAGCTACCGCAGGGTGAGTACAAAGTGTCCTGGCTTCACCTGACACCAGATCCTCCCAGCTAACCAAAGCCCTCCAGGTTATGGAACAGCCCAAAGCAGGTCACTACGTAATCGACTCACACAGCTGGCTTTATCATGGGTCTATAGGGGGGCGGAAGAAAAAAAATGAAGAGAAAGGGTAAACTTGAAGTGAAAAGCATAACGTATGGAATCAGAAAGGTGCTGAGCCTCTGCCAGCTCATTAAACCCATCCCAGGCTACCACGGGGGCCTGCTGGGTGCCAACATCAAGCGTTGCAGCAGAAGCGGAGGGGGGGTGCCCTGCATGACTGCAGGGACCCCAGGGTGACCGAAAGGGAGAGGCAGAGCTTGTTTTTCTTTCCACAGTGAGGCAAGAGAGGAAGAAGGGAGAAGTTTGACAATAACAATTCTCTGTGTTTGTGAAGAGCTGAGAAACTTTGCCTGCTCACCAGGCATTTCCCATGGAGCTGTGTCCCCACTGTGAGGTTTCTATCTCACACCTGACTGAGTCTTCTCCTGATTTGTAGTGATTTGGTGCCTTCCAGCCTGCCCAGAAGAAAACCTCTGCTTGCAGCATTCTTCTTTTTAGGGACCAGTTGGATGCTACTATCTCATTGATTTTTAAAAACCCGTGGCTGTACATCAGAGTCCCAGCCGGTTGGTCCACAGTACTTGCTTGTCTTACCTCCATATATTTCCCCTCCAAATTCAGCCCTTGCAAGGCAACAGAATAGATAATAAAATACAGATGGAAACAGATAAATCAGAGCACTTGATTCGAATGCTGAGACAAGAAAGAGGATTCACCTGCCATCAGTGATGGAAGTGCTGAGAATCACTACAAGGAACCCCAGGAAGCCTCTGCCTTTAAAACAGTCTGTATTTTACCCACGTGTGTGTGTAATAAAAATAATTGCTACTTTTCATCATTAGAGATGAGCAAGGCAAAGCCTGTGCTTTTAACAAGCCGATATGGATTTCATGTTCTGCTTGCTGTCTGAGCAACAGCAATTGCTACTTCCTTTGGAGATTGATTTTGCCTTAGGCTTGGTCTTAACAGGTTATCTGATGAATTTTGGTTATTTGGGGAAAGGGGACAAAGGACAGGCCTCCCTTGGAAGCGAGGATAAAAACATCTGCATGTACATTCCTTTTGCACAGTTTTTTTTTGGCTCCATTTTCCCCAAGCATTCAAAACAGCAGCTTGAAAGGAGGAGGGAGCTAGAGGCAGACAAGATGAGGCTACAAAAGCGACAAAGATGACAATTATGTCTCTACAGACACTACTCTCCAAACAAGCCTATCCACGTGTGCATGTTAGAAAAAGAAGTATGAGATGAAGTCATTTTTTGGGGGCCAGCTTGAGGTGTCCTGAACAGCGAATTTGGAAAATCTGAGTTCTGCCAGTCTTGAATGCCGAGCAGAGAGCTAGGCACCCCAAAGTACAGGCCACTGTCAAGTCTCTTTCCTTCATGGCCATGGTGACCTCCTAAAGCCAGGGTGACCACCCGCAGCACTCTTCTTGGGCAGGACAGTGTCCAGAATACAGATTCCATGGAAATTACCTAGAGCTGTAGAGCAGCACATAGGAAAGCTGATGTATGGCTGTTCCTCCTCATACGAAGACATGGACTTACCCTCAGAAGGGTCCAGAAATACTGGTGTTTTCAAGGTTTGGCATGTTGTCTGAACTTCCTCTCCTCCTCACCACCTCTCTCATATCACTGCTGGCTTCTACCTCCCCATGCCATACTGGATCTCAAGTATTTTTATATCTCCCCTTGAGTGCATGCAACAGAGGAAATTAATGAATATGAGGAAGAGAAGTAGAAAGAGAAGAAAAGGGGTGGGGAAAAATCAAGTAGTTTATATGACAGTTTGTGTGTATTTTTGTGTGAGTGAGAGAGTGTGTGAGCCTGACTGCAAAGAGGTGCAGAGGAAATACGTAAGAAAAGAAGGCAGGTTATCAATCACTTAGCCTGTCCTCCATTAGGTTCTAGCTCTCTCATCTTTCTCTCCTCCTTTTCATTAAACTCTTCTCTTTCTCCCCTTGCCAAAAAGATCAATGCAACAATTCTCTCTTCGTAGAGGAGGGATAAATAGAGAAAGAATGGGGAGGGGGGCAGGGACATGGACGGACGACCCCCAGACTCTCCTTTACCAGCTGGAGCAAAGAAGAGAGGAAAAAAGCTCACCCCCTAGAGCTACAACAGATGCTAGAGAAACAAATACTCCCAGCCATAACCTGCAGTGTCACTGCCCAAATGTGATGTGCAAGCATCAACTGCCTTCACTTGCCTCTACCTTTCCTCTTAGCTGCAAAAGCAGAAGGGAAAGGCCCCTGGCCACTGGTTTGACTTTTACCACATGATAACATGCGCTGGCTTTGGTGATAGAATTGATAACACAGGCACTACAGATGACAAACACTGTGGCAGCTCAAGCTTCTGCTGTGATGAATAATCCTCTTGCAGAGTTTCAGCTCATTTATTTTGCGAAATCCCGTTCAAAAGAACTGCCGTGCATTTGCTGACACTGCACATGCTGGAAACTGGAAGACACCAAAAGGTGACTGGAAGAACTGGCTGTGGGTGCTAGTGATTTTCTACAGATCCTGATAGCACCTTCTCCTGGAGGCAGCTGGGACAGGGCAGAGCTGCACTGGATCTAAGGCAGAAGGAGGCTATGAATGTAACAGTTATAAATAGCAGAGCTTTGATCACTTCCCTAGCGACATGGCTCTCGTACTGTGGCATATGTGCTTCATCCATCTGGGACTGGAGCATCCTACAGCTGCTCTTTTTGCCTGCTCCCTGCTGCAAGAGGCTATGAGTGGAATAGCTGTGAGCTCCCCTTTAAAAAAAAACAAAACAACAAAACACAACAGAAAAACAACAAAACAACAAACCACGAGTGCC
Source organism: Falco naumanni (assembly GCF_017639655.2). Taxonomy (NCBI): domain Eukaryota; kingdom Metazoa; phylum Chordata; class Aves; order Falconiformes; family Falconidae; genus Falco; species Falco naumanni. Next base: position 5,355,590 of record NC_054058.1, on the reverse strand, counting down.
ATGTTACAGCCTGGATGCCATAAGAGACTTTCTTCTTAAAAAATAGTTTTGCTAGTAAGTGTACAATAAATAATCTGCATGGTTTTCAACCTAATACTGATGCAATAGCTTGTTTATGCAAAATAGCCAAGTGTACAAAAATTAAGTGCATCCCTAACCTACCTCTTTTCCTCTTGCTGACAGCTGGTATGGTTTAGGATTATCTCATCGGTACTTTGCAGTGGACATGACACCCATGTGATGCAATTAAAATCATATATTCAGTAATGATCTCGTACTTGCAGCTCAGCCAATGATGGCTTGCTTCTACTACAAGGCAACTTACCTTGTAAAAATAAAGCAGCCAACAAGAAGGTGATGCTACATTATTTGATTTGTACCACTGATCTGAAGCAAGAGTAGAGAAATTTTCAGTCGTAATCAACTAAGTGAAGTTAGTGAAAACACCTCCCACCAGGCTGCTACAGGACCATATCAGAAGATGGACAATGACCTGCAAGCTCTGATCTCAGCTTCTGTCCCCTGTTTAACAGGCTGTCATCAAGTACTAGAGGCAGGGTAGCTACCTAGGTGAGTGACACAGATTAAAGAAACACGGTCCAGAGTCAGGCAAAGCTCCTATGTGAAGGAGACAGCTGCTGAAGTTCATGATGTGTTTAAGATTTGACTTGTGTTGCGTATATAAGGGCACCCTCGCTTAGGAAGGGTTGTTGCACTGTTACTACTCAGTGAAGGAAGAAAACAAAAAGGAAGAGTCAATTGGGAATGTCAAAGGGGGAGCTGGGGGAGAAGAGAGGAAAAGATATTGTCTTTCTTCCTTTCCAGACCCCAGGGGAACAAGCTTTCCTATAATAATGATGAAGTAAACGGGCATCCCTGAAGAAAACATGCATCCTTGAAACATTCATTTATACTTAATACTCAAGTGTCTATAAAAATAGAGGTGAAGGCCAGCATCCTGCGATGACTTTGTTATTTGCTTGGTGTTACTCTCTGTGTAGTCTTCATGGAATCGCCGCCTCCCCACACATGTTTTCTGGCACCTGTCCCACGGGCAGAAGCAAATGCAAGGACACCACAACAAGCGGAGAGGAGCAAGTCTGTCACTTGAACAAGAATTGACTGTTTCAGATATAAAGACACCACACACGGGTGCAGAATAGCACTGGCGTGTGCACACAATTTCAGCACTAGAAGAAAACCAGGCAGTGTTTTTGAAGGGCCTAGATCTCCTCAGAGAAAATGAATAAATAAATAATAAGAAAATATTCTTGTCTGTCAGAAATTAGTTCAGTGACATCCCTCTGGAAAAGACATCCGTTTGATGATTATTTGGCCTAACTGTATATCATAAAGGAAAAAAAAAAATGAAGTAGGGCTGATGCCAGAAGTAATGGCACAAATAAGCCTGTGGATGTGCTGGAACATCAGGGAAGATAAGAAGTTTCTGTTTTGTCTGGCAAACGACAAGAATACTATCTCGATCAGAAAAGAAGATGTAATGAACACTCCTTTTAAAAACACAACCGCAACTCCCTTCCTTACCATAACTACTTCAGGTGACAGTACCATTGTTTCAAAGGCTCACCATCAGGTCTCGTGCTTTTATGATCCACAGCAGCCAGTAGTGCTGCGCTTTTCCCAGTACACCCCCATCTGGGCACGATGGCAGCTGCCTGCTCCCCCTAGGTGAGAACCTTACTGACCTCTCCTGATCTTTGCTGGGCTACAGAAGAAGTAGATAACATTTCTACAGGCCAGGGTGCATATAGCTCCATCAGCCTCCACGGGAGCTTGTTCCCTCCTCAGAAGAAGCCTGTGCTGCAGCACGCTCCCTGTAGGACCGCAGGCACTGGATACCAGCGTATTGCCTGGGGGAAAGTCACATCCTGCCCCAGCAGCTGCTGTGTGCCCTCACTGACAGGGCTGCCCTTTTGAGTCCATGCCAGCTCTCTAGCCTGCATCAGAAAACAGAGTCATGTAGCAAATGGCCAGCAGTCATTAGCTTGGACCAGGGAGAACACCCATCTCAGAGCCCAATGCTCCAAGGAGTATCTTTTCCCTACAGTCCATACCAGAAGCCTACACTGAAAGTCAAACCTCCTGTCTAAAAGGCCATAATCAACGAAAATGACCACACAGGTGATTTCCCCTGATCTAGCACACTTTTCCTATGTCCCAGCACTAGTAGAAAACCCATTAAATCAAGATGCTCAGGCTATCCCATCATGTTTCAAACTGGTACATTATTTCTTTGCATAAGTATGAAGGGAAACTGGTTCCAAAACACCATTCACAGATTCCCTCATTTGCATCTTAAAAGGGGCAAGTCTGTCTGTTCTTCTTGTTCTGTTCTGTAATTATCCTAATGAAAGCCAATGTGAATCCCCAAGGGTTTGGTCCCTTTCTGACTGACTGCTTTTAAACTCAGAGACAAGGGAGATAAGCAGCCATCAAACCCCTTAGTTTTTCCACTTGCACATCTGGGGAAGATTCCCCCGGTACCTCTTGCAATGCGGACAATAAGTTAGCAAGAAGAGAAGCTAAGCAAGAGTTCTAATCTGCCATGTGGCAAGCACATGAAAAACCAGCTTAGGCTCCAGAAAAATTGACAGGCCGCTAGCTTCAGGCAGCGCAGTCCTTTTCAGATGTGCAGTATATTACAGGAAAACCTTCCTCCCATCCAAACAGAGAGCTAGTTGTTTGATATACTAAAAGGCTCCTGTGCAGCATCAGTTTAAATTAAAGACTTCACACAAAGTGAGAGCAATAGCTTTGTTTCATATAGCTGTTTGTGAGGGGCACTGGTTAAATCAAGAAGCCAGGACTCAAAGAGAGCTGGGTCCTTTTGCATGTTCTGGAACCGATTTGCTACTGCCTTTGAGCACACTCCCACTCCCAGGCAGAGCGCTAGGAGACAAACTTTCCTCTTACAAAGAATCCGTATGACACCTAACAGAAGGAGGCCTCTAGCTGTTACTGTAATATAAATAATAAATGAGCAAAATAATAAATAGAAATAAGGCATTCTGTTGCAAACAAAGCCAACATATTAGTGAACGTGTTTAGTTTTTTAAAGCATATCCAAACACCAGCCTAAGCTCCAACGCTGACACACAGGGTCTCTTTCAAAGCTCCAGAGAAAGCAACAGAAGTTCATGGGCAACTCTATTCAACCCTGAACCCTTCCAAGGGTTCATATTGATAAAGCAACTTGAATCATTCATGTAACAGCGCAATATCATCCTTAATTGCTTCAAATTTATTTCTGCTGCTTAAGACCTAGGACATCTCAGCCTGTTCTCATCATCACCCATAAAAACTCAGTGGGTTTCATTACAGCTGTGGTGAATTCAACCAGCAGAATGTGCCTCATGCTGCTCTAAACAAGAGCACCACCAGCATCCATGAAGCAGATGGTCTAGTTATTAACCAGCCCGTCCATGCCCTGCCTTGCATTAGTATCTGTGAGAAGGAATGAGATTCACCAGATGGGACAGCGCTGCAAGACTCAGGATGCCTGGGTTCTCCTACCAGGTACCCACCGAACTGATGCAGGAGTATGAAAAACCTGCTGGAATTCTCATGTCCTCACTTTCTGCTGTTTTGCTCAGACAACCTCTCACTGCATGTACCTGAACGACACGCTGCGTAACAGGAATCACACTGTGGTGGAATGCTCTAGGTGCTGTTGTGATACATAATCACGGCAAAAAATGAGCAGCACCTCCATTCCGTTTGAGGCAATGGTATGTAAGGTTACCTGCCTACTTCTACGTACACGCTGCTGTCCTACATGCAACAACAGAAACATTCAGTATTCTGACAACACCAATGAAAACAGATTTTGCCAGCAGCTGGATGAAAAACAAGCATGAAAAATTCCTGTACCTATCGCCTTGCCCCCTCCACCAGGGCTGCGTTGAGTCAGGATAAACCAGCAGCCATTCAAAGAAGCAACTTGAATTTTGCTTGCTGGAAAAGAGGGGATGAGAAGAATGATTTCTCAAGTGTAAGTAAGCCAAGGATGAGACTGAGGGAAGAAGACCAATAGGATTTATTTGTAATGACAAGTGACAAGTGATCACCATAAAGATATTCTTGGAACAGAATCCTGCTAATCTCTGCTATAATTCTAGTCCCAAATGGTTTGGCTCTGGCAGCACTCCTAGAAATGATATATGTGAAAGCACTGGGGATTGTCAAGAAAGGAGTTTTGCCCTGACAGTTACATTTTGGGCTCATTGGGTTTGTTTGTGCTTCCCCTACGCATACCCACCTTTTTTTTTTTTTTTTAAATCTAAGGTCAGCTGCAATTAGTATTTAGAAAGGAAAATGTTTATAACCTCTTGCTTTTATCATCATTAATAATGCAACAAATGTATTGAATGTGGGCAGACTTTCTAGCAATCCATAGTGCTCTTCCCCTCTGGCTCAGAAAATATGCACCTCTTGAGAGAAAATCTATTTCATTAGAGACCTGATAAAATGCCTAGAAATGACAACATAAATAAGCATTTAAGTGCTGCTCCCTCTTTTACTCTGATGTCTTTTCCAGCTGAGAGAAGTGAGAAAGAAGCTGTAGTGGGATGGTGGGAGAGAGAGTTGATTAAAATTTGATCACAATTGTCTTAAATAAATGCTTCTCCCAGACATACCCTCCTGGCCTCCCGACAGCGCTGTTAGCCTTGCCTCTCACACCGTCTTAAAGGCAAGTCCATGGACAAGGTATTTTGAGTTGACAACAACGAATCAAACTGAATGTTTCCTTTCCTTTTGCTTCTCCCTTCTGCAGTCTGTGCGCTGTCATTTCTTCTCCCTCCTTTCACCACTCCCTCCCCAAAATACTTGGATATGTAAACGAGAGTCACTTCTCCAATACTGGCTGCTATGAAACTGGTTGGAAATGCAGGTCATGGTAGTGGTCAGAGCGCTTCATCGGGCATGGCCATGCTGTGCTTCTCTACAGGAGTCTCTCAGGAGGAGATGCCAAGGTTGGAGATGAAGGAAGGAGGCAGCAAACCAACAGATTGAAGCCCTTACCTCAGCCCTCCGTAGGCCCTCTATGCGTCAGCTCTGCCCAGTGATGGCTCAGAGAGTACATTTAAGTGTTAAACAAAAGAGGCTACAAACACAAACTGCATTTATTCCTGCTGTTTGTTCACAGAGCTCTTCCTTCATGATCTGCAGAACCAATCAAGAAAAGAAAGTGACTTTGCCCTGGGCTAAGATTCCTTCCATCTGCTGAAGCACCTATCAGTATGAAACAAGTACTCAAATGAAAACAAAACCAAGATCACCCTCCTCGCAACAACAACCCAAGCCAGTCCTTACACCGGCCCGTGCAGGGATAGGGACTCCATGGAACACTCACCTGTGGAGTGCCTCTCTGTCCCCTCCCAGGCACCACGCTAGCCAAACACACATGCCTTTGGTTTTACCCTTGTTGTGTCCCAGTGAAGCAGGGCACCGCTGTCAGCTGCGACGTACAAGCCAGGCAAAAGAAGGTAATCATGAAGCCCAAAAGTAAAAATCACCAAGGGACTAGCAACTAAGTGGCAATAAAAGACTCACAAAAAGTACAACTAGCTCCTTTGGGATTTCAAGTGTTCTTGAGAAGCCCCCTCCCCCCTCTCCCTTTTTTTTAAAAAAAAAAACAAAAAAACCACACACCCCCCTAAATAATATATTAGGTTTTCAACTGCATTCTCTACATATGCAAAAATTGGTGGTCCAGATCCCTATGGATTTGTTTCATTGAGCAACCACCAAATTCCTTGCTACACCTCCCACTCGACTGAAGTCACACAGGAAATCTATCTAAAGCAAAGAACCTAACGCGGATATTTAAATCCTAAACAGAACACCACATAGTTTAGGATACTCTTCCTTTATCACAGCTGACACACACTGTGGCCACACAGACACAATACCAATGTTCTAAGTTGAAGAATTCAAGCAAAGGAAGAGCACCATCTAAAAAGAGCTGAGGTGAAGAAATAAAGGTTTTGTGCAAGTGGTATCTTTGGAGAAGGGAGTACGTCAGGGCCATGCCACTCCATAAATCCGTTTGGAGGTGGTAGGTTTGGCTGGATTATTCAGCTCTCAATAGTGGGAACCCTGTGAGGAACAGCAGGTTAGGGAGGTCAGCTAGAAGGTTACTGAGGTCTACCTGGCTAAGCTGCATTGTGGAAATTAATCAGGGGGGTCATGACGGTATTACAGAGGATATTCAGAGGCAGTAGCAAAATTTATAGGTTTTTCGTGTCAGCAAGACAGATAAGTCTCCTAGTTAACAGCAGGCTATGCAAAGGCCTCAGCTATTATGCAGCACAGAATTACAATCCATAGCAGAAAGCTGTCGGGAGATGCCAAGCAGAAATCCATCCAGAACAAGAACTGGAAGAACAGGTTCAGATGGAGGTATTCCAACCCAAAAAGCATCCATTCAAAATGCTGACGTTAGCCCCTCTCCTCCTGAAGCACAGAAACAAACAAGGAAGCAAGGACTCCATGGTGCTATCAACTAACTCGCCCTCTGAACTCCCAGCTCTTATCTCTACCCCATCCATAAACAGGCTTCTAACAAATTTGGCCCTGACTAGACCCTCTTTGACAGGTATAAAGAAGTTTCAGTTAACGTTAATTTAAACTTTTAAAGGTTGTTAAGACAGTAATGCCTCTGTGCACGGTACCATAAGCTCTTCTTCACCAAGTACCCCCCCATACAAGTAACTGGCACTCATTTATGGGAGGCAAGACCTCTCTTCCTCTTTTGCCGACACACTCAGATGCAGCAGCTTCACACTCTCACCTATTCAATCTAAAGAGAAAGAAGGGAGTGGGAAAAGTCTGGAAGGAATCGCAGGGGTTAGTGGTGGCTACAGCTTCCCAGCCCAGCCTGAGCCAAGGCTGGCAAGACAGAGGCTGCAGCAGAAGCTGGAGGAAGCCACAGTGCTGAGAATGACACACAGAGAGCTGCAGGAGGGAGCAGGCTTCTCCCGAGATGGCCCTAGCACGGGCTGGGGTGAGACGGACAGAAAGAGGTGGCGATGCGATGCCTTCCAGTGACTAGGCAGAGATGCTGCATTTCTAAAAAGGACGCACATTTCACCTTCTCTGGTTTCCTTCTGCAGGCAGGTCTTTGCCTGCGACTCATACCCGTTATCCTAGCAGTTTCCTGGCCTGATCCTACCTCCCTCTGTAGTGCCATTCCGTTTATTTGGCACGGCAAGGATTTACTGGTCCTAAAGCACAGGGACAAATCCTGGAAGGAACTGGAAAAAAAAGTAATGACTGGTGTAAATCAAATTGGACCACAGATCATATTTGGCCTGCGGTGAGCAAAAGGGAATGAGTTTTTTCTTCCTGTAATGCTGGAAAATGTGTTAGCTATTTCTTTGTAGGACATAAACTAACATGGTTGGGGTTTTTTTCCTTTCTTTCTTTTCTTCCTCAAACAGCCCCAGCTGTGCTTGTTTTGGAAGCAGTGCTACTAAACTCCTACACTATTCACTTCCCCATCAAGAAAATCACTTAGAGCCAAAGGTGTCTGTGGTGAAACTCCAGCCATGTCAATGGATGAAAAAGCCCAGATGAACCTGGGCCATTATGTCTGCTCTAAAAGAGAGAGCAAGAGGAGAAAAGACAAGAAAAAACCCCAGCGAAACAGAACACTGGCACAAACAGCTTGACCCTAGGAGTCAGAGCTGAACATTAACATTTCCACCTTAATAAAAGCCATAATCAAATCCTCAGTAGTTAACGCCTGGTTTCCACTTGGCACCAAAAGGGAAAAAAAAAAAAAAGAAAAAGGGGAAGGTAAAAAGGAAAACCAGAAAGAAACAATATTTTCTTTATATATTTGGGAAATCTTTTCTCCAGCAGATTCATGGGTATTTTTTCCTCTCTTCCCTGTAAGAGAGGATTAAGCAGAGCCGCAGCATCTACTGTCGGCTTGAATTCCCTGCCTCCCAGAATGGGTACTCGTAATTAAAAGCTTAGCTCACCTTATCCCTCCAGTTTCCCAGGCGAAAAGTCAAAGCCTGCATTTAATTGCATATATATGTGTGCATGTTTAAAGCCAAAACTCTGGAGAGGAGATTTGGGAGAGGGCAGGGGAATGGGCACAGAGGTATTTGACACAGTCTCAAACAGGGAAAAATGGGAAACTGGAAGAGGAGAGCAGAAAATGAGAGCACGTAATTTCTCTTTCTTTCTCCTTCTTTAGTCCCCCACCCTCTTACCTCCCCCATATTTTTTTTTTTTTTTTCTTGTAGGAGACTAGCTGTTTTACTCCTGACTTACTCCATTACATCTCTCTGGTTCCCCAACAGTAACAAGAGGGACATAGAGAGGTCTGTCCCGTGCTAGCACAGGCTCTGGTTTTTATGACATGGTTTAGTCCATTCATTAGGGCTTGGCTGTGGGAAAGGCTGAATCAACTTTTGTTCAAAGTGTGGAATGCTACTACCAACATACACCGAGTTTATCCCTAGCTGTTCTGCTTGCATAGTGTTGTCAATCCCAGGCCCTCTCTGCTTTGGCTATAAGGTGAAGGAAATTAGCAATCAGTGCTAGGGGGGACCCTCAGGCACCTCCAGGTGCCACACCAGTAGCAAGTGCTTTAAGACAAGGTGCAATGGAATTGCAAACTGCAGAAAATAAAGGCATCTTCTCCAAAGTGGACATGCGTTCTGAACATTTCAGCCCAGAACCCAACTGGGAAGTAACACATTTCAGCTCCTAAGCAAACCGATTTGAATCAGAAGTTACCACCGCACATCGTATTTCCAGCACTTTGGACCCTCTGTGCCCAATGCTGATCTTCAAAGAATAAAGACAGCTGTTGAGGATAGTTTGGCATTGCTCCAAAGCCATCTGCCTTCCATCAGACCATGAGACCACTTCTGCCCTCAGAAAGGACTCAAGCATTCCTAAAGATTTTGCCAAGCAAGCCATATGCAGAATTTTACAGAATCATAATAATACTGTGACTGCAAGAGGTAATTGAACTTCGAAAATAATTTGCACAAAGGAATTTCGTAAGTGGATCTGGCTATGTTTTTTCAGCACAGGGTTTACATATGCAATCCAAGCTCCCAAGCCCCAAAGGGGGAAGATATCTTTCGCAAAAGAAATACTTCCTCCAACCTTTCCAGCCAGCATAGGGAAAAAAAAATATCTTTATTTCTGTAATGCTACCAATCCAGTGCGCCACTGGGAAGTCTACTCTGATCTACCACTATTACTGCCTTCCAAGTTATTAAACCACAACAGCAGAACGTACTCTTAAAAAACACCCACAGAAGCATCAGCATAAGAGACAATACACCTCATTCTCTTGAGACACCTCAGTATGGCCGTGTTCACCATTTAATAACAAAGGACACCAAGTCGGTACAGATCCGTGCTGTCAGGATGCTCCCCGGATCTCTGACAAGCACTGTGGCCATGCCTCACACCATGGCTTTAATAAACCTGGAGCAGTCTCAGGTCCGCAGTCAGTGCCTGCAGTTGCTGCTCCCCCACAGGTAAGACTTGTTATGCCAAGAACAAACACCAGGTTCCTCGGCAGAGCTACCTGCCTCAGAGCACCCTCCAGCATGGTCCAGGCTGTGCCTGTGGTTACACTCAGAAAGTTTCTTCCTCTCCCTGAGGGACCCTTGCCCGCTTTTATCATCCCAGTACACCCAGCCCGTTGGTCAGCTTACCCCATGCTGTGTCCTCTTCTGCAGAGCACAACCACCCAGGCCCGAGAAAACCTTAACGTCCTCTATCCATTGCAATCCATGGGTAACAAGCTGCTCCCCAGTCTGCACAGATCCCTCCTCACAGGATTTCTGAATCTAATTCTCTCCTTCTTACGTTTCTGCTGTGGAGGAGAGTCTTGAAATAGTAACTAGCCTCCCCAACAACTGCGATACTCTCACTGGTGGCAGCCCTTCATCCCAGCTATAACTGGTTACCTGCTTAGCGCAGCTACAGAAGATCTTCCTTCCATTAACCCCTACTTCCCTCCACCTTTTTTTTTTTTTTTTTTTTTTTTTGTTAGAGCTTATGATATCATTAACCTCCATTTCCTTTTTAATCTTCCATTGCCAACACTCTCAGAACGCATCAGCAGCTGGGGACGAAGCCCCGCCAAAATCCAGAGCAGCATTAAGTTCCTGAAGCCACTGCCAAGACACCTGATGCGCAGCACACACCAGGGTTTGCTGCTGTATCTCTGTGCTCACTTCAGTTGCTCAGAGGAGGCTGGGTTTGCTTGCACAGCTGTTGTGAATCCATAAGTGTGCACGCATTGAGTAACAAGGCACCTTGAAGAAATGGACACCATAAACTAACTTAGCCAGCTTAAAAGGTTTCATCCCTTTCATCATCCATCTTCCTTACTATTTCCATACAACATAGTGCAAGGAAAGAGAATACCAATGAAAATGGGGATCCAGGCAAAGCCTTCCAGGCCCTGAGTTTGTAGCTGTCCTGAGCACCTAAGTCTCTGCTGTAAGGCTTCGTATGCATGTTAATGGCCATCTACTCAGCACAGTTTGTTTCTTGCTTGAATGGGAAACAATGAATCTTGAAGCATCTCTATGCAGCCGGGGGCAGAGGGGGAAACAGAAGAACAGGACTGAAATGTTGAAAATTAATTGCAGGGAAACTGCAAAGACTGACTGTAGTAGGTAAGGCAATATACTGGTTAATATAAACAATACCAGCATATTTACTATATGTGATACTCTTGTCACTAAGACTGCTCACCACATAATTGCTATTATATCTATAGTATTGGTTCATCTTCCTTCGCATACAGGCTGATAAAACAATTAGCATAACCGTTGTATTATCGCTGTGTAATCACTATTAATTATTACTGCAGAACATCCGATGGGAGAACAGACATGCTATTTAATAGTTACACAACCAGGTAGACAGCCACTGCTGCCAGTAACTTACCAAGTGTGATGGCTTCATGGATTACCCCTCCTGACCACTTGTTGGAAGTCTGTCCCCACTCTCATTCCTCACACAGCAACAGCAATTCAGAGGAAGGCCTGGAGTCTGTGCTATCAATATATGCACAGAACAGGCAGCCACAACCCCCTGACTACTCAGGAGCACTCCAGCCTCTTGCATCTCTGATAGCCCACGCAACATGCAGAGAGAGACAAACTAAAATGTAAATTGCACTCTGTCAAGGCCGAGAAGCCCCAGCTAGAAGTGGACCCCCGCCCATCTCATTAGGGTGGGAGCAGGTGCTACATTGGCTAATGGGATTCAGCTGACAGTTGGTCACTGCTGCAGCTGCAGCAATCGGCCCTTCCTTGCTGCCCCCAGCCCCAGCACAAACCCCACTGCATGGGTGCTGCCCGGCAGAGAGCACTGGCTGAAGAAGCAGTTGGAAAATGGGATACCCTTTGGTATTTAAAGTCCGGCAGGCATCTAAAGAAGTATAGGGAAAGCAAAGCTAATTGCCTTGCCATTGCTCTAAAAGCCACTGGTTCCTCTGCCGCTTTGCTACACTCAGCTGCACCTCCTGTACCGCCAAAAAGCCAGCTTCTTCTCACATCAGTCCTTACTTTTCCGTGTTGTAAACAGGGTGATTGATTTAATTTACAAATGGGTTTTCCTCTGTTGCAATTAAACATCTTCATTGGAATAGTTTTTACAATGACTATGCCCTTTCTCTTCAGCAAACTAATTTCCTCGCAGAGCACAGAAAAGCAGAAGCCTTCAGGGATTTGGTAGGTCTGAAAGGCAGAACCGGGCCACGAGGATGCAGCCTGGTCTCCTGAGTTTAAGGGCCGTTTTTGCCTATGCAGAGAACGAGAGACTGCAGGGAAGGCAGGGGAGATAATGAATCTCCCAAGGAGAGGATTTCAGATTGAAGTCTCTTGGGATAAAGACAGCTCTACAACAGAGCCAGCACCCAAACCCTTCTTTTTTTTGCCCTGACAGCTACAAGACACGCCTGGCCGCTCATTACTGCTCACTTCTGTGCAGTGCACCTTCTCCCCAGCTTCTCCGACATGCAAAGCATACACAATATAACCATTAGCATTCCCTTTCCTCACCCTGAAATCCCATTGTAGCACATCTATCCCGCTTTATCCCTACTTTGGTTCTGAAGTGTTGACTAGATTGAGTTTCAATTTCTTCTCACTTTCAAAAACCGATAGCGATTTCAGCCTACCCGTCCTTTTGACTTGCCTGACTTCACCTCCTAGGAGCTCGGTCTCCTCCTTTCCTCCCAACCACACCGGAGCTTTCCCTGCTCTTCCCACTCAGTCATATCCCACTGCCTCCTTCCGTGCCTCCTCTGGTGTGTGGGCTCATCTCCTAAGGCTGCGCTGCCAGAGCCGCTCCCTTCTTCCTATACAGCTTAAATATACTGAAAGACCAACATGGCAAAACCCCCCACCTGCAACACTGTGATACTTGAACACCAAACTCCCAGTGACATGCTGTAATCCTTTAAAAATCTCCCCTCTGCACTATGACAATCGAGTTACCAACGCTGCCACCCTCCTGGTCCTCCCGCAGCGCTCTGCAAGCCCAAAGCCTTCAGGTGTGTGATGGTACCTTCTGCGCTTACGTATAACCAAGCGCATTACCTGTACATAAAAAGGAATAGCAAACGATGCGCTGCTGTTCTAACTGAAGGAAGCCGCAGCAGGTAAACGGACAGCAAGACTTTCTAAGCCAAGGGTGTGAATCATCACAATCACCAGAAGCCTAACAGCTGAGCTCCCTAACTCATCGCTCAAGATGGCTTTTGTAATGTCTTCCCACAGGAAAGGGCTCATCGCAATCCTTCAAGAGATCTAAAGAAGCCTTTACCCAACCACTCATCCCTTCTGACAACCAAAAGTGCTCCCCGTCACTCCACTCCAGCTGGTGGTGGCACTGCAGATCTGCTCCCCTTGCCAAGCCTCAGGCTCCCTGCCCCACCACGCCTGAGGATGCAGCGCAAGGTGGTCCTGGGAATCCAGGGCTACCTGCCCCTTGAAACGCTCCCACATCAAACAGCCATGAACACAGAGAACATCAAGATGTCTCTGTTTTTAAAGGAATTTAGATGTTCAATATAAATTCTCTTTGATGAAAGAATAAAGTGCTTCGGGCCCAGTGGCACGTAGCAGAGGGACCCCCAAGGCCTCCCCAGCAGGTGACACTCTGCACCTCTCCTCCCACTGCCAGCCCCAGCACAGTGCCATCCTTTGCCAAGCAGCCAGGCTCCAACAGTGGAAAAATGGATTGCTTTTCTCTCTTTGCTTTCTCCAGGTGAAATCAGGTCCCCTGAGGTAGGTTGCCCCTACTCCTGTTCATAAGGGGAGGGTGGCGGTGGGGATGGTCGCTCCCAGGATGGTCCCTCTGCTGCCATGGTGACAGGCAGTGAAATGAAAGGGCTGTACATCCCTCTGAAGTGACAGTCCTGCGTTTGTAGCAAGGGCAAAGCGGCTGCTCTGCCATATGCCATGGGGAACTGGCATCGTCACCTTCAGTTTTTGTGACCCTTTCAGGCTTTTTCATGTTAGTTTAAACATTTTTTCATGTTTAATTGATCACATTGCAGGTCTGAAGAAGCTTGGAAACCTCCCTTGCTTGTAGCACTGTGATCTGAATTTCTCCTCAGCAAACTCCCAGACTCCATGCCTGGCTGTTTTTAGGCTCACAAGCCCCAGTAGTGGTGAGGCTCCAGGGTGCTGGGTCCTGTGCCAGAACCGGGGGCAAAGAGAGTCTCATAGTTACTCAGAGACCCCCACGTGAATGTGCAAGACAGTAAAAGGGTATGAAGAGAGACAACTCACCGAAAAGCCAGACAGCAGTCAGGAGCAGGAACAGCCTGCAGCCACCTAGGAAGATAGGTTGCTCCTTAAAAAACATCTTTTTTTTTAACCTCTGTATGGAATGACTTTGTGAGCAACCCAACAGGGATCCTTCCTGGTGTCCCTCTTTACTAGGTGACGGCACAGAGGCATCACGTCCCCTGTATGACCGCTGTCTATCCTCCAGCCCAGCAGTGATTACCCCACCATCATCTGTCCGACAGCTCTGTTTGGAATTACGTGAACCCTAGAGGACCCCACTTTCCCAACTGCTCTGTTTGGAATTATGTGAACCCTAGAGGACCCCACTTTCCCAACTGCTCTGTTTGGAATTATGCGAATCCTAGAGGACCCCACTTTCTCAGCTGTCTGCATTGAAGGAAGTGAAGGGCCTGATGTTTGCACTGGAGATGCAAACCTGAGAATGATTCATTTACCTTTCTTACAGAAAGTCATCAAAACCCTGAAGAGGATGCTCCAGACAGAAATACTCTGAAGAGCCTTTCAGGAAGGGAAAGAACCACACTAGCATACGCCCTCCTTTTCCAGGTAAAAAAACCGAGTAAGAACAGCGGGGTCAGGATCTGCTTTGAAAAGGCAAATTCGCTCTACGGCTCCTTAACGATGAAAGGTTATAACCTGGAAAGCCGTATGCCACGTCCACTGTTTGCTGAGGAAGAGTAACTCCCGGCGTTCATTCTGCATTCACAGAGCTGCAGGAGCCACAGGCTGGGAGATTGCTCCTGAAGGAAGATCTGGGAAGGGAGCGGGAGCATCACAGGGGGAACTGACAGTGCATTTTACTGTCTCCTTTTACATAACTCTTGTTTCCAATAGTGCAGCCCACTGTTTTAATTTTCATTTCATCAGAATAAACTAGATTTGTTCTCGCTTTCAAACCTTGTCTGGGAATAAATGTGCCACTTACACAAGTCATCAAAAACAAAGTGCTCTCTGGGAGCAGTGGATAACAGTTAGTGAATAAACGCCGAAGAAGACTACAGAGCTTGGTCTGGCAAATGCCTGCCAGCTCTCGGAGGCAGAAGACATTAAAGGGTCCCTACTGTTAGGACAAATGTTATCACTGAGCTTCATGGGGTTTTTGAGGAGTGGCAACTCCAGACACCAAGACACAGGGTATCACCCTCGCTTACGTACCAAGGAAGCAAGGAGCGGCTAAAAGGCGGAATCACACAGAAAGGGGAAAGCCAAAGGAACTTCAAAATGATACAGGTTAAACTCCAGCTGGATATGCTCTGGGCTTTGCTTGGCACCACCACAAAAGGCAGGCTAGTTTGAGCAGAATACTACCAGCACAAATCAGGTCACGGGTCTGGCAGGGACCCTCCTCCCCTGCCACATGTGCACCTTCGTGGGATTCTCAGCAACATTTTGTTACTGCTGTTGTTGGAGAACCCTACCTTGGTCACTAGGAAAGGTAGACTCAAAAGGACCACAAAGTTCCTTGGATGCATGCAGCAATGCCAGTGTGTATTATTATGTGGTAACTTCCAGTACAAGCCACATCAATGACTACACACAGCTAAATTTATTCATGGTGTTACAGCTTCACTCAGCTGCTTCCTTACAAGCTACCAGCTGGAGGGAAAATGCAAACTACCATTCCACAACTGAATCCACCTCTTGAGGAGAATTTGTATTGACTTTCCTTGGGATTCAGGGTTTCTATTTTCTGCCAAGTGTCCTCCCTCTCTGTCCTACTTTGCTTTGAGGTCTTGATTTTATCAATTTGTAGTTTTTCTTTCCCTTTTTCTACTTCATCACTGTGCCAGGTATCCCAGCAGGGAAGTCATGACGTACTCTTTTGTTTGTGACATCAACCCTCCAACCAGTTGGGTAGGGGGATGATGGACTGACTGGATGAATAAGAGGTCATCATGCTTCCTAACTACCCAGAGACTCTCATCTTTCTCCCAGTAGCCTGCACACCTTCCACAGTAGGGTCTTTACAGAGAGATGGAGAAACCCATGCTACACAGTGCATTGGACCTGGCTCTTGCCTTCTGCAGCGGTGGCCCCCAGTGGCTCAAGCAGGTTTCACTCACGAGTCACAAGCATGTCACAGGTGAACAGAAAAGCCCTCGGTGAATAAGCTTATCTGGATTCACACTGGCTCTGCAACATGCCGCTTTGTGTGCCTCTGAGATTCGGGTGGGCAGCCAAGGCTGCCCTGGTGTTGGCAGAGTGGCAAGGAGGTAGTAGCAGCCATGAGGCAGGGAAGGTTGGGAGAAGAGGAAACAAACCCGCCGAGAGGTAGCCCTTTTGATCTTGACACACTGGCTCCTGGGAGATGTCTGGCTGCAATCAGGAGCTTGGACTACAGACCAGAGACCTAACGAGCAGTCCCCTCACACCAACGCTTCTGTGATTCTACATGTGGCCATCAAACCGGCTCTTTCATGTCAGTGCCCAGGCAGCTGGCTAAACTGGACTGCACAGATGGTCTGGATCTTCGCTACCAGGAGTTACCAACCCCATTACCAATACCAGAAGTGCAATTGCAGCAAGCTGCCTTCAACCTGGTTGTTCTGTTTGCCAACAGCTCTAAAGCTGCAAGGGTCTAAGTTTTACTTGCTGAAGACACACAGCTCTGGATAGATGCCTGTGACCAACACAGAAGTCTGCTGCAGTTTCATTCCTCTTAGTACTTGAGATAGCTACAGCAACGATAGCGTGGATACACGTGGTCATACTGTAGTAACACTTTCAGAGCAGAGCCAAGATGAGCTAGTGGTATTTTCTGACTTTAACATCTACCAGTACATGGATCCAGATGACAAATTTCCCAAACTTAAGGGCATTTTGAAGAGGTGTCTCAGTCTGAGTCCTCATGTATTCTAAACCAGCAAAGCGCTACTGTTTTCTTTTTCTTTTTGAAAAAGAACATACCATTCCTGCTCCCACTGGGTGAGAAGCTGCTCTTCTGTACCATTTCCTATCTAGGGCTGACTAATGGAAGCCATGAGGGTTCAGATGCTGCAATTTGCAGTCTGCTAGCAACCAGAACATTTCTCAAATGTCTGGAGACATCAGCAGTTTCTGGCATCAGTGCACATTTGTGGGCAAAGTCTGCTTTTATCTTTGGATTCTAGTCCAGTCTTTTTCCTGGACATCTGCGCCTGTGACATGGGGTGTTGGAGGGAGGACAATGCACATTCTCAGCCTGTCCTTTCAATTTAAATGGCGTCTTTTCCATATCTCATGGAATCATAGAATGTTTTAGGTTGGAAGGGACCTTGAAGATCATCTAGTTCCAACACCCTGCCATGGGCAGGGACACCTTCCACTAGACCAAGTTGCTCCAAGTCCCATCCAACCTGGCCTGGAACACTGGGGCATCCACAGCGGCTCTGGGCAACCTGTTCCAGTGCCTCAGCATCCTCATAGTGAAGAATTTCTTCCTAAGACCTAATTATTATCTACCCTCTTTCAACTTAAAGCCGTTCCCCCTTGTCCTATCATTACATGCCCCTGAAAAAAGCCCCTCTCCAGCTTTCTCATAGGCCTCCATTAGGTACTGCAGGGCTGCTATAAGGTCTCCATGGAGCCTTCTCTTCTCCGGGCTGAACCACCCCAACTCTCTCAGCCTGTCTGCATAGGAGAGGTGCTCCAGCCCTCCGATCATCTTTGTGGCCTCCTCTGGACTCACTCCAACAGGTCCATGTGCTTCTTATGCTGAGCTGAACGCAGCACTGCAGGTAGGCTCTCACAAGAGCAGAGTAGAGGGGGAGAATCATCTCCCTTGACCAGCTGGCCATGCTGCTTTTGATGCAGCCAGGGATATCATTGGCTTTCTGGGCTGCAAGTACACATCGCTGGGTCATGCTGAGCTTCTCATCCACTGGCACGCTCAAGTCTTTCTCCTCAGGGCTGCTCTCAACCCATCCCCCACCCAGCCTGTATTTGTGCTTGGGACTGCCCTGCCCCAGGTGCAGGACCTTGCACTTGGCCTCATTGAACTTCAGGCGGTTCGCATGGGCTCTGGGCTCCCCCCTCAAGCCTGTCAGGGTCCCTCTGGATGGCATCCCTTCCCTCCAGCATGTCAACCGCACCGCACAGCGTGGTGTTGTCAGCAAACTTGCTTGGTATGTACCTATCTCAACAGGGACAAGCCTCTTCTTTGCACCTAATCATCAGCAAACAGCAGCCACTATGGCATTTATCAATAAGCCAATTTTTAGTTGAGTCTGGTAAATAAATAAATAAATGCATACAGCAAGAGAGGCACAGACGGTATCATTTTCAAAGAGATTTTTTTTAAAAAAACACATTAAAGAGCTTTTCTTCACTTTTTCCCCCCCTTTTCAATTTAGTGACAGTCTAGGAAGGAGGAGATGAAGATAAAGGAAAAAAATAAAAAGAAGATTTAATGAGGATGAGAGAGAGAGACTGAAAGGATGTTTCCTAATCTGAATGAGCAGTTAAGGAGAATCAGGATGGAGGGAAAGGGTGAATCTGAGAGATAATTATTGAGGATGGGTTGAGGCAGTAAGGGTAAGAGAAGAATAAAAACAAGCCTACATTCAGAAATTCAGCCATACCTGAAAAAAACCTGGTACCTTCTACTATCTCATCTCAGGGCAGGCCAGTGTGCCTTCCTAGAGCTGGGGGCACACCAGAATGGGATGCCAAGATACCACCAGGAAGACAGCTGCTCTCATTTTCCTTGAAAACAATCTTCCTTAAAGCAGGAAGCCTTGGAAATCTCCTGAGAAAGACTGTTCCCTTGGTGCCTGTAAGCAAATCTGGAGTTTCTGATAAAGCCATTCAATCGAATCCCTAGCTGTACAGCCCAAAATTCATGCTGCTGGCCACAAGTAAGGAAAACGCGCTGCTACTTGCAGAAAGAAGGACTGTTCTGCAGTCAGGGCAACTGATGAAGATTCCCTCTCTCTGTCTCTAGTTTGCTGCATTATGCTGGACGTATCACTTAGTCTTTCTGCCTCTGAATTTTCCTGCCTCTCAAATACAGAGCATTTATAATGCATTCACATTTAATCCAGTTACCTTTATTAAAAGGGGTCAGAATTTTTCATCACTTTCAGAGGCCTTCTGCTCCTAATGGGAACTCTCCTCTCCACCTCCAACTGAAACAGGCAGAAGCTAATTTCCTGCAGCAGGAAGAAATGACTTCTATCCCTGCAGTGGCTGAGCAATTCCAACAGCTGTGCGTGCTTCATAAAGACCAGTGCTGGCTGACACAGATTTGCGACAAGACTTCCCAGCCTCATGGGGACATGGTGACCCTTAATTCGCTCCTGTTTGCAAAGTACATTAGGTGGAAGGGGTCATAAAATACCACGTATTATTTCCCGCCATTCAGTCCCTGCCCTGGTCTTCTCCCTCCCCCCAAAAAAGACATTTCAGACTTCTTCATATTGTGAGCTCTATGTTATGTTATAATTTCCAGACAGCTGAATTAGATAAGGGCCAAGAGGGATTTATTTATGAGGGGAGATTAAAAACACTAGATATGTACATACAGTTTAGTTAAATGATGGACATGATAACTCCTTACAGGAATCTTTTTTTTTTTTTTTTTTTTTTTTTTTGGGGGGGGGGACAGAACAGGAGGAAATGTACAAATCTAAGCTTTATTTTGTTTATAATTTGCTTTTATTTGCACTTAGTAGGAGAGATGCAGTGGCTGCCAGAAGGGTGACATAGGAACGCAGCACAAGCCAGCGGGAAGAACCACGCCAGGTTAATATGAAGCAGTTAAATTGCTGTATGAAGACAGTTAGCTGGAGAGGGATTAACACAGACTCTAACACAGCTAATGACAGTGGAGAATGAAAATTTGGGGCCCGGATCCTGCAAAGTGCCCACACATAGTAATTTGCAAGATTCAGGACTTAAACTGAAAACCAATTAGCCTTACAACAGGCTTAAGAAAATGAATCGCGGAAACAGCTGCAATATATCACTGATCAGTAGTTTACCAAGAAGGAGTGGAGAAAGGAAACAACATCACATTAAGTCCAGCAGAGACTCGTGGAGAAATACCATCAGGAGCCCTTTGCACAGGAAAAAGAAACTGGCAAGTTGTCTTCCAGTGGTTTATTCCTACAGAAGGTCTGCTGAGGGGATCAGGGAAAAAATGTAAGAACCCCAGATCATCTGAAGAACAGCTAGTGTCTTGCCTGTGTGATGGATAACATACTGTGGGTGACAAACGGAGCCGATCTCCAGCTACAGGCTCCCAGGACTGAGGAAGTGGATGGGCTGCTGACCAGCCAAGCCAGCGAAGGGCACAAAGGGCCTAAAATTGCTTTTTGGTAGCGGTCCCAAACGAAACAGGTCAGAGGTTCCAAGACAAAGTCATCTTGAGAGATTTAAACAGCAATGCCAAGTGTGTCTGTAGGGCTAGGAGGAACACTGGGAAGAGGTAAAGTCTCCTGGGAAAGACAGAAGATGATGCTGGACTTCTGGACACAGAGCTGGAGAGGGAGACTTTCTTGATCCATGCTAGAAGCACAACCTGTGAGGTCTGTCCTTGGACTAGTCCTCACTCTGCAGCACCATATCAAGTCCTGAGCACTCATCACTGCAGAATGATAAATTCCTCATATCCTCTCCCACTTCTACCACCATGCAGATCTGCTGCAATATGTGCCCTGATGCAGGGCATGGGAAACCCTCACCAAAATGTCCCCAAAACTTTGACAACTTCAGTAACACGACATTGAAGAGCCATCTGCAAATTGAGAACCCCCTCTGAAAGAGGGAGAGGGGTCAGTCTCATGCAGACCAAAAGAGTGGCATCACGAGGACAAGCAACAAAGGAAGAAAAATTCAGGTCCGCTCTGAGTGTCTGCACCATGACAGAGCACCATGCTGGTGTCTTTGTCAGAAAAGCACAAAAAGCAGCTCTGCACAAAGATGGAGCCTTCCCTGGAGCCAAGCCCTTAGGGCCTGTGCTGTCAGAAGCTCCCTACAAACACCCTTCTGCCCAGTCAGGCCCGGGGGGAGGGGGCTGGGCGCTGTCAGCAGAACCTGAGGTCCCAGTGGAGTCTGTGGTTCCTGCAGCTACAGCCCTGTGTATGCCCAGGTCCCTACTGTTCCTCTAGTCACCTACCATGGGGCCACCTCATCTGCCTGATAATCCCTTTTAATTACTGAGGGATGCACTTGAAGCCCTTGAAGCAGGGCTCTGGGGTACACAGTACCCAAAAGCCATACCTTGCATGTTCTTTGCACCAAACAGAGCCAGCTTGACAGCCAGCACAACCCAACACTGTAACAGAATCCATTTCACCTCCTTCCTGAGCAAAAGCTCTGTCCCAACGTGCGCTGTGAGCTGGATGTTTTTCCAGAAGCCCCTCATACAACCGACTCCATAACTGCATGAGTCTCCAAGGAGCAGAGATGTTTCTTGAAGAAGCGATAGGCAGCTGGCAGGTAGAAGTGATCACTGCGTGGCAGATGAAATTCCACGGCATGCTGGAGATGGAAATATCACCTTAACAAGCATGGACAGCCCCCAATGGACTATAAAATTCATTTGGTGACTGAGATAATTCAAAAGAGCCAAGTGGCACAGCAATAAAAGCCGGAACACATAAATTTAAACTCAGAGAGCTCTGCAATGCCCTGGTAATAAGTGACAAAACAACCCACACAGACTTATCCAGACCTGTCTGAAAGTCACAGTCCAGAGACCAAGGAAAGATGGACAGAAACTGTCTTTTTTAAAGGGGGAGGAGGGCCAAGTGGATTAAATATGGGAAAAGTGCTTACACACCCAATGTCTATTCATCCACAAGTCCAGAATGTGCACATGTGCCATGGCAGCTGTGCTGCGTATTGTGCAAGCAGCTTTTTATTAATCACATTACCCAGTCCCAAACTAGCATGTGTAAGAGTCTAAATACTGTTCTTCATTATACCAGGGCAGGCCAGTTCAAGACAACAATTTCACACTACCTGAGTGTAGCTCAGGGTGGATTATGGCAAACCACCTTTATTCCGCTTTTATGAACAACACAAATTCTCTTGTCCTTCTTCTCTTCTGTCCCCACTGGGATTCCTCCCCAAACTGCTCGGAGAGTGCTTCCCAAAGCACTTCCCTCCCAAGGAGTTAGTTTGCCACTCATAAGATGAACAGCCTAAAATTGCGATAATAAAATCTTTATAGCCCTCCATCATGTTCATTCATGCTAATGTTCTCTCTCACTGTGGATATAGCAAAAATTTCAATGCCGGAGAAGAAACAGGAGGCTCCTGATGGCATCACAGGCATGTTTTTCAGTGCTGTAAAAACATGGCAGTACAATACACTTTTACAGCGGAAGGTGTCCATCAAGGTCATTAATGACTGAGAGAGCAAACACAAGAGCAGAATGTTGCTGATCGATGATGTGTCATAGTTTGGAGATGGAAACTGCAGTAGACGTGATCCATACATCTCCATGTCCCCACAGGGAACTGTCCTAATGTAATAAGACACGTGCCTTCCTAGAGAGGTCCCAAGGGCAAAAAGGAGGTAGAGGTCTGGCAAACGACATCAGTTGTAACACGGAAAATTGGAGGGTCTGGGGACAGAGCTGATCTCCTTGTAGCACCTCAGTGCAAAGGTGGGGACTCCTGTGGGTTGAGGGACTGGGGTGGCAGAGGATGCTAATTACCCTTGATGAGGGAGGAAAGGGACACTAGCTCAGTTAGCTAATTCATTATAGCTAGTCCACCAGTCAAGTGAGTCCTTGGTCAGGGTGAAGCAGACGCTCTCACTGACATAACAGGCGCAAGCATTTTGATTCCCAGGCTCTGTGAGTGATGGCAGATACCACACCTGTCCCCAGAGCTTAAAAGCTGGGATCTTCAGCACCAACAGAACAAGCCTTCATCCTAAAGGAGTTATTTTACTTTTTAACAAGTAGCAAGGGCAGACAATGAAATGAGACAATGACTTTAAGAGTGTACAGGAACATCTATGATTTGGGTTTAACAACCACTGTTCTTTTCCTGTCCCACGCAACTGATCTTCCCAGAATCAGACCTGACTGTGATTTATTACCATCTCTAATATTTTGTACGGAGGCAGCACACAGGAGCTGTATTTGCAGAACAGAAATCCACTATGATAAGTATTACACACACCAAGACCAAAGATACAACCCCTGCTCCAAGCATATTACAAATCAAGAACAGATTAGAGACCAAGATAAATACTACAGTGTGATACACCTGTTGGTTTTAAAACCTGCCTTTATTAAGGAATAGATAATGCTTGTGAGGACAGGGTTAAACATACATTTAAGGAACCACAATCACTTTTAGGAGCAGCTCAAGCTGGTGTGGAAACAGCTGAAGACATCTTTTCTAGTCATTTTTCTGCTTTGTACTTTCTGCCTTTTTTTTTCTTTTTCCCATCTTTTTTTCCCCTACCTTTCCCCATCCTAATAAGGGCATTTGCAATGGAAACCAAGCTCTTTGCTGCCTCTGAGGTCATTCGCTCTTGCTGCTTATTTCCCTCCCCACACATCATCAGCCACTCTGTGAACCGAAGGTGCTGTGGAGCAGAGAAAATGCCACCTTTCAGGGATGGAAATGGCACTGCATCACCATTCCTTCGCTTATGAAGTACCATTCTTTCTTTTTTTTTTTTTTTTTTTTTTAGCAGGGTTTGGACTTTTAAACCGGTCTTCTGTATATGACAGCTACCACTGAGATCAGACTTCAGAGTGTAGGTCAAGCTGGTCAACTCAATGCTTTGTACAGGTCTATTTGAGTCAGTAAAATCTTAACCAGACATTTCAATCAAAACAAGTGTTAGACCTGTGTGGGGCCCTTTTACCATTAAAGCTTAATTCCCTAAACTGAACAGAACAGACTCCAATGGTTAAAAACATCTTTATACCAACACCTGTTACAGACATGGAGGCTGCACCAGTTTAACCTTACGGAGTTCAGATAATATAACTAAAGCTGTAGGAAACCTGTGATCCTACATGGACCTGTATGTCCCTAGTGCATAAGCTATATATATAGTGCATATGTCCCTTGCTAAGACAGTCCCGTCCTACGCTGCCCTGGAGGAGGAAGTAAAGCAAGCTGTTTGCTGCACAACCCACGCTATTCCTCCCTTGCTGCTGGTGGTGAATTGTGTCAGAAGACACAGCTAGAAGGGTCGTGAACTGAAGCAGATCCTCCTCAGCCTGCAGTCCCCGTGAGCCTCAGCAGGCATGTGATGAGGGCTGTCACAGGAGAAACACAAGCTGCTAGCTCAGAGGGCTCGCTCCCACAAGCCACCTCCAGCACCCTCCTCAGGTGGTGGCTTAGCCCCCTGCCATCACCCTGAGATGAAAGCTTGCCCACTGCCAAAGCCAAGCCAGTGTCATCTCTCCCCACTCCACTCCACAGCCCCTCTTGAAAAGTGTTCCTTGACACAGGACGATTTAGGGCTGAGTCAGCCCTGCAGTTCCCTGAGACAAGGCCATGTCCTTGCCCTGGCATATGAGTGAATCAGGCTCCTAAGGGTGGCCCGTGAAGAGCAGGATGTACTCTGAGCACCTTTTGCCTTCTGCATGGGGGTAAGCATCCCTCCACCACTCCCTCTGGCAGGTCATTTTGATGGAGGTGTTCCTGCGGTGCCCAGTCTGGGACCGTGCATTATGACAAAGCTTAATGGGATTCCACAGTCAATTACTCCCTACCCATTTCTCTGCAACACCACCACTGCACAGACGCTAATAAGTGAATTACAGGAGAGAAAGGCCTTTGCTTTGTATAGGCAGGAGACATGTCATTTGGTTCTTCAAGTGTATGCGAACAGAAAAAAACTAATTTTTCAGCCCCTCCCTTCCCCAGCTCTCCATCCACCACGAGATGAAATAAACAGAAGAAAGATGGGCTTTTTGCATAAATTGGGGATGTATGATTGATAATGCGTTATCTTGTCAGCTGGAGACACCTGCATGGCAGGTATTTATGCTATCAGAAGGGTTCTAGCTGGTGAAATACAGTTTGGTGCCGATAAGGGGACCCAGGGACTCATGGAGGCAGCCCCATGAGGACAAGGGGATTAATGCTGATATTTTGCAGCTTGCTCTTATTAAATTCTGATTCCTTTTGTGAAGTGAAAAAAAGAAGAGGGGAAGAGTGATTGGTTTTAAGCAGATAAAAGACACATGAGGGGTGGGGGTGGCTAGTAGAAAAGGGGCTGATGAATGAGAACACAGAAGGCCAGGAGATCTCTTGGGAATAAAAGGAAAAGTATTAAACAATTTTCTGATTGACGAGGTCTTGTCTGTCAGGCAGGGAATCAGAGTAGGGGGAATGGGTTTGGGGAGTTCCTGAGAGTGCAAAGACACAGTTATATTAAAAGCAGAGCCAAATTATACAAGTGGGGGAGGGGGGAAAAGCCAATTTCCTTCTCTTCCTGGAATTTTTAAGCATGCAGCGCGACTGATGGTCACGCACCCAGCTCACACCCCAGCGTACTGCCATCGGCTTCTGCTTGTTGCCCCTGGCAGGGGCTCCTGCTACACATGGTGACGGAGCCCCTCAAAATACTCCCAGCTCTGGGTAAGGCTTCCTCTAAGCAGACATCATACACCGGGGCACAGCAGACCTGCGTGCAGCAGCGAGTCCCAAACTGCAATACAAGGCGGGGGGAGGGGGCTGGGGAACTGGCAGAGCTACTGGGGGGACCCCCAGGCTGGTGGAGCCAGCGTGGTTCCCACTCCTGAGCATTTTCAGGATTAAATGCTTAGGTCTTTGCTCGTACCTGTATCTTATGAAAAAATGCGAGACACTCATGAAAGAAAAGCCTTAACAACTTCAGATAAGCCGAGGTAATACTTTGCATATTCCCCAGGAACTCCCCAAGGGCTGGAAAAGCAGCAACACAAAAAACCAAAACCACAGAAGGAACAATCCCACACACCGCAAACATCATTGAGAAACCTACTACACTAACCACAGACACTGCGCAAAGAGCGTTTTTATCAGCTGCAACCAGAACCAACACTCAAACACAGAAAGATCCTGAGAAATGTTGGTAAGAGAAACAGCCTGTTATAGGATGGGAAGGTCTGTGATGCAGACACAGATGGATCCTTTTGGTTATCCGATTCTGTTTGTGGTTCTCTGGGCATGTATTATTAATACCCTACAGAGTTTTAATTAGAGCTGAGAGATTCATTCGTTGTGAATAATTTATCTGATTAATTTTGCCTTGCTTCTGTTCATGAATTGTCCACAAGCAGTTTGTAATTTTCTCAAATTTATTTGTCATTTGCAATTATTTGCCGACTTGTCTCAGTAAATAATTCTCAGCATATTGTTTGTCCACAAACTGTCCCCAGATAGTTGATATTCAAAATTGGAGCTGGGTTAGATATACTTTTGTTAAATATATGCAGTAAATCCCATTGAATGTTTCTGTTTTCTGAGTAACCTTTAGGATCAGGCTTCCATAGAGACTACTACTTTTTATGAGTTCAAATTTTGCTTCCTGCAAATAGTCTCTAATATTTACATAAAATTCACTGTTCCCAGGAACATTCCTGCCAGTCAATATATTCACTACAATACACACAGAAGAGACCACAAAAGGAGGGTTTTATAGCTGAAGCAAATAGTTCTTTTGTTACACAGTACCCCAGTCTGTTCCTAGGGGACCTGTCTAAAGGTTTGTTTAGGGTTTTTTTTCTGGTTTGTTTTGCTTTTCCAACTCTCCTGGTCAGGGGTTATGTTCTCCTTAAGTCACTCTCTCACGCAAGTGGTGCTGCACACTGCATACATCGTCTTTGTGTGCTGCCTTTGCCAGCCTGTCTCAGAAACCACCGAGCACGGGGCACGGAGGTAAACACCATCCAACCAGAAAGAGTTACTGTCACTGCTGAGCGTGCCGAAAGGCACAACCAAATGCCCTGCCAAGCCAGTCACCGCTTGCTCCAACGCGTGCTGCCATGGAAAACCTGCGGAACACAGAGTGCCATACCGCCAGTTTCCCGCACGGGACCGAGCCCCTCTCTGCGGCAACAGGAGAAGCTGACCCGCTCTGTGGGGCTAAACTGAATTTGTACGGGATCTTTCCTTCAGTACAACTTAACGTATTGTTTAGCAATGAAGGGAGAAGCTTCTCTGCTTGCAGTGCTCAAGAACCAGTGTGAAGAGTAAAGGACATCTTTCCATAATTGCCAAGTAACTTCCACTTTGTAGGTGTGAATTATTACCTTCTGGCAGGGAACTGCAGGGACACATCGTTGTCATCCGACACCACGCTGCAGAGTTGCTTATTTTTAAATCAAGTTCAGAGATGAAGACTCACATATTTCAGTATCCCAGAGCAACCAGAAGGTAAATATTACTGTGAAAGTTCTCTGGATGCTTGCTAACCAGCATGCACTTGCACTAGGATTTGTAAGCATATGCAGTCATGACATAGCCAGGGACAGCAGAGGCAGAAGTAACCATTTATGTCACCTAGTCCAGCACCAGTGGAGCCCGGCCCGTATCATTCCCTTCAGTGTTTCTCCTACAGTCTAGTCCAGACTGGATTTAACAATTGCCAGCAATGAGACTCCTACCTCATTTTTTCAGGACTTACTTCACACAGTAAGTAGTTCATAAGTCAGATCTCAATACCTACGTTACTCACTCCAGACAGATTTCACCTTTCCTTTCTCAGCGCAATTTTGTTCCTTTTAGTTATTACATCCAATGAGGGAAACAGCTTGGCACACTTGTATTGTGCAGGTACAGCTGACAATTTCACACCACTTTCTAGCCGAGCATACCACCACTTTCCATGTTTCCATTTTAGTTAGTCTCTGGTTAGACCCATGTGTCCCCTAGAAATCCTCACACTTTCCAACCCAAATCCCACTGAGGTCACTGCCAAAACCTCTGGTTCTTAGTGGGACTCAAATGTAACTTCTGATGGTTACCATTTATGCACCCTTAGACCTCACAAGCCAGCACAGCCATTTCCCTTGTTCCTCAAGTCAAGCTCCTGAGCTTCTGGCTGCTCCTGCTGCTCAAATCTGAACTTTCGTCGAGTCTTCCTGTGACATTCTGCTGCTTGGAGTTGAATGCAATATTGGAGACTAGAATGGACAGGGAATACTATTTCCTTGCTCTGGATTCATCATTTGCATTTCCTAGGGCCTTGTGGGTGTATATTAGCATCCTATAGAACTTTGTGGGTACATGCGGTATTAACATCCTATAAGGTTTTGTAGACATTCATTATTAACACACAATAGAATCTGTGTAGATGCATTATTAATACCCTCTTAGCTGGCAAGAGAATGGTGATATTTTCATATGAGAAATGTAATTGTTTAATATCAAACAGTATTATTTCAAAGATTTAATTGTGTAATTGGGGTCAGTAATCGCACGGTCGTTCTCAGAGCAAGATGAACTTGCAGGGTAAAAGATTTATTGTCCTGACAATAGAGAGCAAATTTTAATATTTCTGAAAAATTGAGAACTATTAATCCTGGCATGTGTTACTCTCAAACACAGGGAACTGATAAAACTTTGATCTAATTTTCTCTTTGAAGGGGTGTTGGTGGGGTTGGGGAAGACTGTTAACTGTATGTGGCCTGCCGCTGAAAGCATGGCAAAGCACAAAGACTAACCACATTCGGCTTCACGGGAGCTCTCAGATCGTGCACAAGACAGCTACTGCAAGAACAAACTGTTCCTTCCAGTCCCACCGTGCTGGAAAGGGAGGGAAGGCAGAAGTGGTTTCCATGACCACAGGCAGCTTCACGGTCATTTCTCCAGGGGATGCTATTTGCATTTGCACCCACTGTGCACACGCTTTCCTGTTTCTGGGAGTGCCAACCAATATTTGCATTCCAGATCAAGTCATACATGCGTCAGCCGATGATGAGATGCATACATGCCAGTTGCAGCAACCACTTGGGTAATTTGTGTGAAGCTTATGAACTCTGTTTGATACAGGGGGCTCAACTATTAGTGGAAAACTTCAAGCTTTGTTTTCATGAAAGGCTCTCATACCTTCTCTGTTTTGTTTATTTGTTTTGTATTTTCTGTTTGGGGCTTTTCTGCATCTAAGTTGAACTAAAATTCACAGGAGGTGACAACGATAACAAAAGAGGTCTGTCAAACTTTGATGGTGTCCTCTCAAATGGAGCACAAAAGAAAACCAGCTAGCTGCTGCCTCGGGCAAGCCAGTTTTCCACCTCAAAATAAAGGCTAGAAGTGGGAAGCAATAAACAGAGGATGTGACTTGGTGAGGCAGCAATGGGTCACACTGCAGAGGTAACCCGTTATTATAAAAGCAAGAGTATTTCCTCGGTCATTTGGAGAGGAACGGTGGTGCAGAAAAGTGAAAACAGAAAGGCTGCACCATTTTTGTGATGGGCACAGGAGCACAGTGTCCCTGGGTGGCAGCAGGTGTCCATCATTTTGCCATCCCCTGCACATACCAGTGCTAGTAAAGGGAAAGAGTTCCAGGGATTTCTGAATCTTTATAGTGTCTCTGTGTATAACTTTGCTTTGAGCGTAATGAGTCCCTGAGGAAGGGGACTGTAAACGCCCCCCACCTACAAAGCCAGCGTTCCAGTGAAAGGTGGGCTTTGGCTACGAAGCAGTGAGGACTGGCTCCAGGGCTTGCAGCAACCAGAGCATAAGGACCAGCTTCTGTGCAAAGAGCAAAAAGTACACCAAACAGGGTAAGACGAGGAAAAATAAACGAGGCAAACAGCCTACGCAGGCCAAGAGAAGCTTATAAATACATGAACCCAGGGTGTCTGGACACAGCTGCAGCAGTCTGGCAGGGAACCACCTATGGAAACTATATCAAGGCTATGCAACAGAGATAAAACGGCAGATACCAGCTTGCAAATACAGATGGGCTGCTTAGCTTTTTGCAGATGTGGGCATTACATTTGCAGCTGAGCCCTGGGATCTACTAATGAAAAAGACTGAGAGGTAGAATATAATGAATTTATGATAGTGATCACCAGGCACTATGTGTTTTTCAGATATTCAAAAAGAAGACCTGTCTCTGTTACCAATGGTTTAGTATCTCCTCGTTTTTAGAGATTCCACCAAACTTTTTTGAAAAACATAGAGGCAGAAACAGTTTCTTTCACCTTAACCTTCCCTTCGGCCAGGTACGTAGTGGTAGCCAAGATTTAGACCTGTACCTGCAGTAGTCTTGAGATCCAAAATTCAGTGGCTGGGAGCCAAATGTGAATGGTCTCAATTCTCTCTAAAAGCCCTTGTTAATCACTTCTGGATATGAACTTCTGAAAGGCTAGAGCCAGCTATGGAGAAACACAAGACTCCAGGCAGAATTTAAACCATCTGTATCTCCTCAATGCACCTAGCGAAGCTGGCCAGACATGAGAGTCTTATCCTATTCTGAAAGAGAGAAGCGCAGTTTTGCCTAGCTTGAATGACAAAAACTAGTAAACTTTGCAGTCAAGACATTTTGATGTGGGGGAAGACATCTGGGTCATACGAAGAAAATGTCTTTTTCCCCCACCTCCCTGTGCAATGTACGCAATGTTTATTTTTGCTTCCCAAAGGTTACAGGAAAAGAGAAACAGCATATTCCATGAGAGAGAAAATACTTGCAAAACAGGCCTTTAGAGCTCAGAAAGGACACGCTCATGAAGTCAGGCTCCATGATCCCAGATTCAATTTCTTCTGTGTACAAGCTGCCCTGTGGCCCATTAAGTCAAAAGCTGAGACTTGCTGCTAAAAAACAGCAGCTCCTGCAAAATGCTACTCTGCCAGTTCAGCCTGGAGGTCTCACCGCTCCTTCTTTAAGCAATGCTGCAATTTACTGCTTTCCCTGCATACAATGACTGCCATTCTCTGCTTTACTGAAATAGCTTCCTCTGGCCAATGCCAAAGACTGTGTTATTAGACCAGTAACTCACTCCTGAACAGAGTGATCCAGGTATGGCAACCCCCCCAGTGCCTGCCTCTTAGAAAAAAGCAGCAGTGAAACTGGAAAATTACTCTCTCCTCATTCCTTTCCAAATGGTGTGAACGTTGGATCCAAATCAGGGCCAGGAACACAGAACATGGAGGAAATTTCCTTTTGGTACATTATCTGAAAGCAAAACAACAGCTAGCAAGCCACGCCAAGGGGATTAAATGAAAAATCACTACAAAATTACTGTGGAACTCGATGCTGTTAAAAACATACATTGCATTAGGACAGATGGTGGCTTTACGCAGTGCCCTGCATTGAGGAGAGCGGGTCATGGTGCAGCAGGGATTCTTCAATGGCTGGGGCTGACTTAGCCCCAGCAGAGCTCTGGTTTCAATGAAAGCTGCTCCAACGGCGCTGACAGCATGCGGCTGCCACCTCCCCTCCCTCCCCCAAGGACAGCAGCTCCACTGGCAGGCACAGGAGACACGCTCAGTCCTTCACCTTAGCACCGGGTAATTCTTCCACCAGTTCTCCCCACTTTGCATGTGGGCGTAGGGTTAATTGTTTCTGTGTCCCTGACTGGTGTGTGCACCTGTGTATGAACCCACTGTTGGCCACACGTACACACACACACACACACAGAAGTGTGCACGTGACGTATACAGCAACTTACCTCCCTTACTCAGATGGATTAAATTGCAAACTCTAAGGAGCAAGACATTTCTGCCCTCTTCCCAGGTAGACTCTCAGACACCTAGGGGGTACATGGGCTGTGAAATCATATCCTCAGTGTCTTATTAAGAGGCAAAAGAGTTTATAGGACACCAGGGTGAAATGTTTTCTCTAGGATTCCAAACCCATCAGTATGGCCTACATTTAAGATTCTAGGAAAATACTGTTACAAACTGTTAGCAACATAATGGTGCCAACATCTCCTGTGCCTGAACCACGGAGGATTCTCCATAAGACATTTGCTCCTTGCAGGCCACCATGAAGGCATTTCACCTCACTCATAGGAGGTCAGAAAGATGCAAAATATGACAAGCTGGTAGAAAAGACAAATGGACTTGAAGTTCAACAAAACCAAGTGCAAAGTCCTGCATGCAGGTCAGGGCAATGAATGGACTGAGAGCAGCCCTGAGGAGAAAGACCTGAGTGTGCTGGCAGACGAGAAGCTCAACATGACCCAGCAACGTGTGCAGCCCAGAAAGCCAATGATATCCCTGGCTGCATCAAAAGCAGCATGGCCAGCTGGTCAAGGGAGATGATTCTCCCCCTCTACTCTGCTCTTGTGAGAGCCTACCTGCAGTGCTGCGTTCAGCTCAGCATAAGAAGCACATGGACCTGTTGGAGTGAGTCCAGAGGAGGCCACAAAGACGATCGGAGGGCTGGAGCACCTCTCCTATGCAGACAGGCTGAGAGAGTTGGGGTGGTTCAGCCCGGAGAAGAGAAGGCTCCATGGAGACCTTATAGCAGCCCTGCAGTACCTAATGGAGGCCTGTGAGAAAGCTGGAGAGGGGCTTTTTTCAGGGGCATGTAGTGATAGGACAAGGGGGAATGGCTTTAAGTTGAAAGAGGGTAGATAATGATTAGGTCTTAGGAAGAAATTCTTCACTATGAGGATGCTGAGGCACTGGAACAGGTTGCCCAGAGCCGCTGTGGATGCCCCAGTGTCCCAGGCCAGGTTGGATAGGGCTTGGAGCAACCTGGTCTAGTGGAAGGTGTTCCTGCTGATCTTCAAGGTCCCTTCCAACCCAACCCATGCTATAATTCTATGATATGTCATTCCTGAAAGGAAAGCAAAAAGAGGGCTTTAGCAAAGCTGGATAATAATAGGTTTTAAATGCTTCTGTCTATAACTGGTCTATAACTGGTGTTCCCTTTTGTGCCTACACAAGCATCTTAAAATGAGGTGGGAAGTAAGGAGGAAAGGAAAGGCAACATGCCCACTTTACAGCAGGACCAGAACCCCAGCAAGGTAATCAGACTGCTCGAGCAACTCTGCCAACATGGGAGAAAAACACAGAGAAGGAAAGAAATAAGGGGGTGGTGGTGGGGGAAGTCAGGAATAATGGCAGCTTTGAAGCAGAGAAGTGAAGAAAAGAGATGAGAAACATCACAGGAGAGAAATGACTAGCTGAGGACTAAATGTATTAAAGGAGCAGATTTATAGCCTAAGTGGTCACGCAAGTCTCTTGTGGGTTTGATAGTAGAGTAAACCTGTCACGGATACAGACTGGTTCTGTAGCAAGGCAATCCGTGGGAAAAAAGCTTTGCTAATCTGTCCAGGCGGTCCCTGGCGTGATCCTCAGGATGCTCTCCCAGTGCTAACCCACCACCAAGCACAGCAATGGGGTCAGTGGGGACCCACTGGGCTTGCAGAAGCAATAACGCTGGGAAAGCTTCCTGGAGAGACATGACAAACACGTGTGTGCTGCCTCACTTGCCAGGCAGGGCTACAGCTGTGAGTCACACGTGTGTGTGTGTGCGTGTGTGTGCATAAACACAGCTGGAGGCAGCAGCCAGAATTCATAAAGCGGGTGTCATTCAATCCCACCCCAGTCTCTTTCCTCTTCTTGCTGCTGTGTTTTATTGCTGCTGCTCCTAACAACTGGGTGCCAAACATCTAGAATTATGTGCCCACTTGCAGCCACTGCAACACAATTTATTCAGCCCACCAGTAATCCTGAAGCTGGCCTAGCTTGTAGTTTGATTTGCACAAAGCCCAGGACATATAGTTCCCAGTAAATTCTTAATCCACAAACCAGTTTAAAACCCAGCAGGTTAACTAATCATGGCTACCACCAGCCCTCCATTCTTCCTCCACGCAAACACCAGAGTCGGCTTATATTCCCAGGTTAGTTTTAGCCTGGTCCATTCCCTTACTCAGCACAACGCATCAACGTGCTCTCTGAAAGCTGGCATCTCAGGCATGGAAACCAATTCTCCATGCTATCTGCAGAGGTTTGGTCATGGGATATTGAAAGCTTGAATTCAAAAGCCACTGAAGCTATAACAGCTATAAAGAGGGAAGAGGGGACAGCCAGGGAGAAGAAGACAGTCACAGAGGTCTGTTTCTGACTGTAGGTGCATAACAGGGAAGCAGCCTTAAATACCCCGACATCTACGAAGAGAATACTGTCCCCCTCTATGGCTAAACCACTGGGGACATACTATTTGAACTTTGCCATTTCAAAACCAGGACTACCTCTAGCACCTCAAGTGTGAATCACATGCTGCTGTTCAACGAACCAAAACAGAGGAATAGGAAAGCACTCAATGTAGTTGTATTAATTATTACACTTGTATGTCATAGTCTGCAGACTCACTAACATGCGGAGCTCACTGTTGCTTGGTAGCAGTAGAGCAAAGACCAAACTCCTTTTTCTTTTATACTAACATATGAGAACTGTCAAGATATAAATAAACACCTTCTACAAGTGACTGCTGGAGAGACAAGAGAACCCGGGAAATTCCATCTTGTTATCTTTCCCAAAAGATTCCCTAGCAGATCTCTGCATGCTAACAGGGATCTAAAAATCTCTACCCTGACCATCTAGCCGCACCACCAGCTCCTACCTACAGCGCTGTCTTGGCTTGCTCGTCCAGAACTCAAACCACAGGTACAATGATAATGGCAGAATGTTTCTGTGAGTGTACGTATTACCATTCTCGATGTGAAGTCAGATTTCTGCATCACCTCATTCTTGTGACAGATTGGTCCTATGATGCAGGACTTCAAAAGGAAAGGGACAAGAGATTCAACATACATGCATACAAGTGGCAGCGCCACAGTAAGAAAGCACACAGGACACAGGTCGAGGGAGCAGGGGACACAGGTTGAGGGAACACTACATATTCTTGCCTCTCCATGACTGTACCAGGCTAATAAATCATGAGGGAGCACCATATGGCCTTGAAAGGTGCAGGGACAGTATATCCAGCTGTGCTCACACGGGCTGCTGTGATAAAGCAGTTGCTGCTGGCCAGAAGACAACTTTCTACTGACTTGCCCATCAGGCATCCCCACTTGTGTTGAGCTCCCTGGGAGCTGTGATGCAGAAGGCGAGTCACAGAAACAAGGTGAAACCAACCCGCTGAGGGGTTGTACCGTGCTTTCCAGAGAAGAAGCAGCTCCTAAATCAGCGGGTGCTTACAGAAACCCAGCAGCAGTAGCATCACTTGCTAAGATCATCAGAGCTCTCTGAACAGAGCTGTATTCTCCAAAAAGTCAAAGTACAGTTATCTCCACAATAAAAAAAGTGGCATGGTGACATACCACCTTATTCCAGCTTCAAGCAGAAGCTTCACCAATAGACAAGTGCGAGTTCCTTTACTCCGTGCATGCATGTGCGCAGAATTTGTGCTCCACTGCACCTGTAAGCGGCACTTCGTGGTATATGCTGAACTGTCCCCTTGCAGCAGCAGGAGAAAAATCTTGGCTCATTCAGAGGAATTTCATTATCAGAGGAATTTCAGTGAATATGGCAACATCTAGGAAACAACCAAGAACTATCTGTAATTTGCTAGGCATTGTCAAAGCACTGAGCAAGAAACAGCTCCTGTTTAACTACCCTGTGCCTAGGAGCCAGACCATCAGTGGTTTCTGATGCTGTTGGGATGGGTTACATGGGCAGATTTCATTTTAGGTACCTGTGTTTTCTTGCTTGCTCTCTGTGATAACTCAGTGCCTCGTGGTAAAGTATTTGCGTTCTTAATTCTTCTGTAAAGTAGATGCCATTGCCATATCGCAGGGGTGAACTTGGGCAGTAGGGGACTAAATGACCTGTCCCACATCACACAGGCTGTGTGTGACGGCAGGAAATTGAACCTTCATCTCTCAAATATCAAAAAGCCTCCTAACTGCCACCTCTTTATTCTTGTACCTCCCATCTAGGTTATATGTAACATCAGGCAGTTCATTTCCTTTGTGAAATGGGAAAGCTTTCCCCCTGCAATCTCCACTCTTCCCAGCACATCCAGTATTTACCTTCAAGATCCAAGTCCCTCTGAACACATATACTCCCCATCTGATATCTGGACAATGTTGGAGGCTTGCTTTGATGCTCTTCCTTTCTTTCGTTGTCCAGGTGAAGGAAATGTGAGAACAGAGATAAAAATGCAACTAAGTAATAACCTTTAAAGTCATTTTGGGAGAAGAACAGGTCCTGCAAAGCAGATGCTTCTCCCATGGCAGCTCAATAAAGCTGAGGGAACTGCTCTTTACACCAGCAGTCACTTTGTTCCCATAAACTGCGGTGCTTTTTTTCCTGCCCTGTGCCCAGCACTGGGCCTGAGCCCCTGCCAGCGGCTGTGCACTGCTGCGTGCCACTGCCTCAGCTCCTGGGCATAAGCACATGCTGCCACAAGCTGGAGAGGCCACCTGCCTGCTGGCCCTCACGGTTCTGGGCCACGGCCACGCAGGGGGCACTCGCTGCCTGTCACACAGGGTAGGCAACCTTTGGTATGCAACAGTGCTGACATGCCCAAATGCTTCACATCCTACACACGTGTGATTTCCCAGGGCCTGCGTGCACCGGCATGTTTGGAGGGCTTGCCAGCATGCCCTGCCCAGCTCTCTGCCATGGCACCAGCACGAGGTGAAGCATCTACCCTCTCATTCTTTTAGCAGCCTAGATACTCAGGCCCCAGTAGCCCATTTGAGACTTGAGTTCTGAATGAGTGGCATGGCTGGAAGCAGGTTTCTGGTCATTGTTTTCCTGCTGGCCTCAACACTCCAGAGGAGGGCATTGCAAGGGGGAACTGGCATCTTTTGTTCCTAGGCTTGACCACTCAGCTTATTCAAAAGAAAAAATGCCCTGTCCCACAATAGCAGATTGTCCAGGGTACATCCCACAAGCAGGTGAGGCAGCAGAAAGGCCAGAACAGGTCTAGCTAACTCTTTTTAAACAAGCAACCACCAACATCTTTCATAAAAGGCATGGGAGCTCACCTTTCCCTCATGGATGATGGGGCAGTGAGGGGGAGTTATGCCATCAACCTGCATTCCCAGTGAAATGGATTTACCCCGGTAGCCTAAGGCATCTCTTCATATCTTTAATCAAGCCATTCCCATCTACCTGCCTGAAAAAAATATTCTTCCTAATAGTCCCTTTGGTCAAAGGTCCCAGCTGACCCTACTTGCTCTGTTTTCAACATGTACCTCGTGCTTAAGCTGCTTTCTGTCCCTTAGCACTCTGCAATGCAACAGTTACTGCTGCACAACAGTCTGCAGAACACCACCTCCCTCCCTCTCTCCCTGCTGCTAAAAGTCAGAGATGGTAAATGAAAGTCACAAGGAACAATCAGCCGTTACATAGACTGCATCCTTTCTCAGTGTTAACCTTCATCGCATGCAGGACCAGACTGCAGTGGATGGGTACCCACCACCTTCACATGCACCCTGGCTCTCGGAAGTACAGGCATTTTTGGATTAACTCCTTGGGCTGCCAAGAAAAACACAGGACTTATGCAGTCTCTCTCCCTCACATGGCTCCAAATTTACACACCCATTCCGTATCACTCACACCTGCTTTCACACAGCTGCCCAGGCACACACACTCACATATCATCACGTGCGCGCACCCTCTCACAAACTCAGACATGCTGTCACGTTGTCATACACGCCTTTTGCTTTCCTGTTCTTCCTACGTGTGGGTCTCTCCAGCACACCACTTGCACAGGTCCCCAGGAGGCACACTAATGCCATCATGCTAGCTGCAGACTCAAGCTTACCCCCGAGGCTGAACGCTCCTCATCAACTTCTAGGGCCTTACAGTATTGCTGAAGCCTGGTCTGTGCTGTGCTGTGCTGTTACAGAGAGAGAGAGAGAAGAAAACAGTCTGGGCTGGGAGGGGAAGAGGGATGGTTCAAACCCAAATCCAGCCCAGACAGTCAGAGAAAGCTGATGGCCATGTCTGAGCTCATGCTGAGGCACGGAACGCAAAGACAAGGACTGATGGAATGAAAATGTCTTGCTTGCACATCTCTCGTATACTGCTGTTCCTCCTTTGCTAGTAAATATGAATTTACTGAGGCTCCTGCCGAATGTCGCTCATCTTTAAATGTCTCTTGCCAGTACTCAATCTCCCATCTCTCACGGTTAGGTAGGAGTGATGAACAAGGAGACACACTCATCTCTGTTCCAGCCTTACAGTGTGCTGCAAGAGGGAAACAGATGGTTTAATATATTCTCTGTCTTCCTCTTTTCAACAAATCCTGGTGCTTGCAGAAGTGTTAATCTGCCAGAGCCCCGGGGGGTGACTTTTTGCCCTGCCCAGATAAACAGTTCCCATCCCATATTTTCCACTATCCTCATACTCTTCATCTTCAATCCTTCCCTGGAGAGAACAATTCTAGAGGGTAAGGAGAAGCATGTTTGGTCTTTCCGACGAACCAGTCAGAAAGGAAAGCAGTGACTGGTCCCCTTGCACAGGTCCACCCTGACTAATAATAAACAGAACCAAGCAGAGTCCCCTAATTGTCACTTGCACCAGCTCCTCTCATGCAATGCTGCTGTACAACACGCAGTCTGTCACAGCAAACGGCACATGTGTTGACACAGTTCTTCCCAGCCAAATCCACAGAGCCACAGTGACAACAAAATTACGGAACAGCCTGGTCACTAAATTACCCAGCAGCTATGAGACGAGCCTTCTGAATTGCCTTGTTATTATTTCCCTAATACAGTCTGTTACAGCATCTGGCAATACGGGGTATTTCACGGCTAAGCATGCAATAAAACTGTGTGATTAGATAGTTAACTGTCTTGTGATAACAGGGTAGGGATTTGCAACCAGTTAAAGGAGGGAACAAAATCCAGCCACGAAAGCTCAAAACTCCAGGCTGAAAGACACATGATCACCCACTTAACAGAAAATCCCCATGTGAGATATCACTGGTGGGTGGGAAGGGGGGTATATAAGGGGGTTTCTTTTCTGTCTTTTCTTTTTTTTCTTCTCCAGTGTTAATTCTCCCATAGCAGCTGGTCCGTAGAAGAGCAGTGCTTACCTCTGTAAGGCACAATGGGGATGACAGCTTAATGTGGTAGGTCCTCCAGAGAGAATGGAGGGTCCTGAGCAGCTCCAAGCCAAACTCCTGGGGACCACGGCCATTAGGGAGCCTCACGTCGGACTCCTGTGGCTGTGGCAGCATCATTCATTTATCTGCTGGGGACTGGGCACGTGTGGGTTGACAACAGATGAAAAGTCTGCCCAGGCCTGGCTGCCTTCTCTGCCCCGATCCACAGAGATGTTAGATCCCTCCCAAGGGTCAAGTGGAACAGGTGGCACCACAGAAGAGCCCAAGTCCTGTATGTGAAGTCCTGGACTCGGGGTAGGCAAAGGGGGTGTGATCAGTCTCACATAAATTAACCTTTACAAAACAGTTTTAGATTCTAATTAGCCAGCAGCATGAAGGACCGGGTAATCACCATGTAGTTACAGGAAATTTGCTATGTAATGTGCTGTGTGGGCAGATACTTGGGATACTTGTCAGGTAATTACTGTGGGGATGAAGGGGGACGTGGAAAGGTTTACCATCGGTGAGTGATGACTTTTACAGAATGACAGCAGGGGCTACGTGAGATCTCACAGCCTTTCTCTCTCTACCTGCCAGGAGGCATATACGATGTCCCCAAACTGTCCCATTCATTGCTGGAGAACGGCGTGTTTTTCTGTTGGTATCTCTGTAAACAAACAGCAAAAATGATGGTTCCTACCCCAAGGTATACAGCTCTCATCTAGCCCATGCTGTCAGGCTGTCTATAGTCTTTCTAAGGGCCAGATGCTCCACAGATGGGCCCCAGCACAGTATGATTTCAGACTGGACTGGGCATGAGACCTTTGCACTCATAACCATCTACAATCACAGTTTAGGAGGCTTTGCCTGGCATTTCCCTCCTAACAACCGTGGATTTTAGTTTTCACATTTTATTAAAACAGTCCTTTGGTTTC
Source organism: Falco naumanni (assembly GCF_017639655.2). NCBI lineage: Eukaryota > Metazoa > Chordata > Aves > Falconiformes > Falconidae > Falco > Falco naumanni. Next base: position 5,315,910 of record NC_054058.1, on the reverse strand, counting down.
TCTCCCCATTCCTCTCCCCCGTTAACCAACAGGTAGGTAGAGCATATGCAGTCATTTGCAGTTATTCCATAGGCAGCTCTGGGACAGCTCTGACCTTTTGCTGTTTGTGTGCAGCCTGTTTGGATGTGCCCAGCACTATCCATTCCCTTGCACCTCTACACACACTACAGTTTTAATTTTTCTTGTCCCTCTGCATTGCCCTACGAGGACAGGTGAAGCTGAAGACATCTCCTTCGTACTGCGAGGAGTTTTGTAAACCTTGGTTGGCTGGACATGCGGCTGCTTTGGCTCATACATGAAAATGGATTTGAATCTTCTTCTTCAGATCCACTCATTTCCTCCAGCTCCCATGTTCAGACAACTCTCAGACTCTGCTAAATCTATCATAAGTCTCAATCTTAGACACCCTGCTTCTTCAAGGCTGGGGGAGCCTGGTGTCTTTATCTACTCCAGGCAGCCCTATTTCACATCCTTCCCAGAAGAGAGATGCTCATGTCAGATCTCCACAGCAAATCTACCATGGGAGAGCTCAAAACTAGCAGTGGACAGATTACTCATTACATACAGTTTATTTAGCAGATTCTGTCCTTTTTTCCTCCCCTGCTGATAGATGTTCTATGAACAAATTTTTATGCATTTATTATTGTTTATTATTTATTTATGCAAAATTGTTCAATGAATATTTTACATGAGCAAATTTCAGTCTGGGTGTTTGTAATGAGCTTTCATTCGGTTAGAGAATTCTGAATATTCATGATGTCTAATTGGCCATCTCAGTCACATGGTATTTTTTTCTTGTCCCCTTACTGGATGACTTAACTCTTTTTAACTACTTCTGCCCCAAGGAAATTTCCTCTCTGGATTGAAAGGATCAAGAGTGACTGGCCTGAAGTTGTCTTTCTGAAACACAAGTTCTCGCAAAAGGCTGCATCACCCACCAAAGGCATGAGATGGTAGGTTAGTTCTAGAACACATCACAATACAAATGAAGTGGATGATCCTCTCTCTGCTAAACGGCTAAAACAATTCACTGGATGAAATCAGGCAGCCACTGCTGCAGGTGGCCCCTCACACAAGCAGTTATTGCCATGCAACATATAACCTTAAACTGGGATCCATGATGTCTTCTCAGTTCCTGCACAAAAATATCCCTACCGCTCATACCACTGGCTTTGATCGGCAGTGTTAGCCAAGAGAGGCCAGGCAAGTCTCAAAGATCAGTTGCTTGTCACACAGGGAAACTTGGTTTGCCATTTCTCATAGCTCCCAAGTAGATCAACGTGGGACCGCAGCTCCAGGTTCTTTCTCACTTCTAATTCCAGATGTACACATCTTTTTCCAACAGCGCTAACAATTACAACAGACAAACTGATATTTTCACTAGTTACTCCAGCAGCCAAGTCCAGCTTTAGCTAAACTCACACTCATCCTATAATGTTGCACGCTGATTAGAAGTGGTTGAAAATGTGTCAAACAGTGCAAACCATGTTCAGTAAAAGAGATGGTCCCGAGGCTATGTCTTTATGGCATAAAACAGAGCTTTGCCAAGATCAGCAAGCCAGTTTTGGTACCAGAAGCAATGTCTTCATAGCAAAACAGCTCTTCAGCTAGGCTCGTGGAGCCTTGCTTGTCTGCAGGGTCAAGCAGCCAAGCAGTACACCAGGCTGACATAGAGTGAGGTTGTTAATGTCTTGGCTGGGTGCCTTTGAACATTATTGCTATTGACTTGTGGTCATACTAGGGCTAAATTTGGTCATGTTTAATACAGGAGGCTCCTCTTCAGTTAGACCACATTCCTATAGGTCAGTATGGACTTCCAAAGCCTGAATCATCCCATCCTACTGTGACTGTCAGGTGGAAACATCAGATAAACTGCTTCCTAACCGTAGCTATCTCTCCATTGACTATAAAGAGCCTGCAGGCAATGTGGCTATAGGAATGTGTGCTGGAAGTTGTAGATAATTAGTAATTGTCAATTTCCCTCATTTTGAATAAAAGGTGGAAATTATCTAGCTCAGTCCAATACTCAAGAGTAGTCATAGTAGAAGGAAGACATATCTGTACTGCAAAGAGCACTGTGAAATCTCAGAGCAGCATTCCATTCACTCAGTGATATACACAGAGTATCCGAAGACGTCAAGAAGGAAGGGGAAGAGGGGGCATGCAGAATAAAGAGAATTAGTGGTATTGCCCAACATAAGGTTTGGTCATTTCAGCATTTTTGTCATGCAACCTTATGCGTCTGGAAGGTTTAAATCCCACATGCAGGAAAATGGCTTGCCTAAGGTACTGAATCCCAGAGCATCTATTTCTACCCCTCGGTTCCCTGCTGCATGACAGGCTGTGTGTGTGTATACCACTGTCACAGGGCACACACAGGCACCTGGAGAGCAGCACACGGTGGGAGAAGTCTTCAGGTCTGTGGGCTCTGGTGGCATTCAGAGCTGTTGCTCTTGTCTAAAGGCAAGCTCCAGCTCTGCTGCTCCAGTTCTTTAGTGCAGGGCTAGGCTGAACATGCCATCAAATGCATGAACACAGACAATAAAATACTCCAACACTCTTTCTTCAATCAAGGAAATTACATGATATTAATGCAAGGTAGCTTGGAGTTGACTTTACCTGCGTTAAAGTCAGGAAATTTAAAAAACGATGGTTCCCACAGCAACCTTAACTCACCCATGTTGCACATATCTAATAAGGCAGAGTTAACAGCATACACATGAATATAAAATACTACTCAAGCAAATCTCAGCCATCAGATTGCATTAATATTGATTTGTTTCATTTAATAATAGATTGTCCCATCATTGCTTTCAAGAGAGCTTTTTATGAAACTATTTTTTTCCAAGTTAAGATCGAGAAAAAAAAAAGAAAAACCCAACATATTTTATTCACGTTTGATATTTTAGAGAACCGACATTGTTTCCTAAGAAGAAACTGACAAGCAGCCAGGTAGAATTCAGTCCTTGCTTTTACAATATTACAGAAATCTCAGCTATGGGCTTTTTAATTAAAAATGTGAAACCTAAGTGTGATGACAGCCAGAAGGGACATGAACAATTCTATTGAAAAAGAACTTAAGTATGAGATACTAGTCTCCTCCTTCACAAAACCCAGGCAGCTAAATGTGTGAGTGCATGTAGCTGACACCCAGGTGACCACCAATTTCAGCAGTTCTCTGGCCGAGAGCCACGGTGCCCTGTGACCAGATCTGCCCACACTCCAAGCCCTCTGGAAGCACTGCAGCACCAAGCCCCTCAAAGATATCCTCAGGCACAAAGAGAAATGAATGAGCTCCAGGAATTCAGCTGGTTCCTTGGGTTTCATTCAGTCAAGGAAAAAAATAACCTTCTTCTTCCTAGACCCTGACACCTGCCTCAGAAATGAATCATCAGGAAAAAAAGCAAGCCAAACAACACCCCAGACTGTATGTCTCATTTTGCCTTTTTTTTTTTTTTTTTTTTTTTTTTTTTTTTTTTTTTTTGGATAAACAAACCCCTTAATTTGATTCCAAAGCCCTTGTAAAACAAGCTCCCCCAGCCTCCTGTTTAAACTTTATAGCTTTTCATTTAAATTAACTTGCTAAGTGTTTGAGTCCCTGCCTGGTTTAAGGCGCTATCTGGTCCATCGAAGGAGCGTGGCTGCTCACGTGGCAGCTCTCATTAGCAAGCGGCAGGGACTCAGCTGCACTGGCTTTGATAAGCCCAGCTCCACTCTCACAAGTACGCCGCAAAGCAATTAAAACAGCAAAGGGCCCTTTTTTCCCCACTATCCTTTTTCTTCCTCCTCCGAAGTTGAATGAAAATGATTTGATAAATTATTCTTTTCAGCGCTAAACACTCAGGCGAAGGAAGGGGGAGGAGGGAAAAACTACACAGGGGAGAAAAGTCACTCCTGAGGTCCCGTTATTAGCCTGTATCCCCAGCTCGCTGGCAATCAGGACAAATGCTGGTGTTTGGGGTGGGGCAGTGCCACAGCGATGCTCCTTGCTACCCATCTTCCACGGGCGCCAGGCCTGCTGGATGTGCACCATAGCTGTGAGCGTAACGTGGGGGAGCTGGGGCAGGCGTTCAGGAGAGTTTCAACCCAGTATTATTATGTTGCCTATCTCTGGATGCAATGCAGGCACAGCTCAGTCCCAGGTCCCTCGGCATCATCTGGAATACTGATTTACACCCTGGAAGGAAGCCCTCAGGAAGCTCATAGACACAGTTTGGAGGCACCGGCTCTGCTACCATTGCCACCATCCCAGGAGGCAGCACTGCAGGCTTGAAACAGCCCCGGGGTTTCGCTGTCTGCATGCAGTGCGTACCCCCGCTGCTCCGCTTTCCTCGGATTCCCACATGGCAAAACAAACTCCTGTTTACAGAGAAGCAGAAAAGATGGGAAAGCTTGGGTACCACCTAGATTAGACTAAGTGATGCACCGAAGCCAACTGCCTACTGATTACTGTGGAACTAACATAAGACCTCCTGCAGGAAGCAGAAACAAAGATGGGACTTGGGGATTCAGGAAGAAAGGAAGGGTTGGCATGGCAATAACACAGCTCACAGTCAGAGTCCTGCTTCTGTAAACTGGGCTTGGCAGTCACAGAAGGGAGCACCTGATGGCTGGGGATTGAACGGGAAGGTTTAATTGAGACTGCACCATCCAAGAATAGCCACTCTAAGGCAGCGGCCAGTACCTACGCTCTATCTATGTTTTCCGAATGTAACTGGAAAATTACTCTTATTAAATGGAATTCTGACAAGTGCTTGAATTTAGGGGCCGCTCAGCAAACAAGTACTATCAGGGGGTGGCCAGCCACCTCTGAACCTCTCTGTCTCTCCTTACTTTCTCTCTGACCACAGTCTGGTTTGAAGGCCAGGGTGGCCATTTCCTGCCATTTTCCATGGCATTAGCAATGGCAGTTTGTAGCCAGAAGACAGATGCAGAGAAAGAGGGTGTTGGAAAAAAACCACTAAAACCAACAAACAAACCCCAACAAAAGTACTGCATGCAAAGATTTCATATTGACAGCATATACCCAAAATAAAACAACTGCAAAACTGCAAATTTCTGCTCCTTTTTCCCCGTGCCACAAAACCATCTGATATACACCAGGACACTCACTAAGTAAACAAAGGTTAACAAGCAAGATGTTCTAGACAATGTGTCCAGAGAAGAATTCTCTCTCTCACCGACACCTACAGAAATATGAACAGTTCATCCATTTAGGTGATGACATCTCTGACTTAGAAAAGCAGTTTCAGAGAAGGGGAAGTATGTCAGAACACCTTTGAAGTTAAGAGGGAGAGAAGCTGGGAACTGGGAGTTTCCTGGCAGCCACAGGTGGATGCTACTGCAATGATGCATGATAAAGAGGCACGGAGAGGGAGGCGGAGGGTGCAGAGGACACAGTGCAGTTTCCAAGTGATCATCCATCACCGGTGGCTCTGCCTTCTCCTCTTCATGCCAACAGGTGATGGAGCCTCATCCATAAAACATTTCCTGGGTGTCACTAACTGGAAGACGCATTGGAGGGTTACATTCACTCTGCATAAGAAATAACTTCCCAGATGAAGGAGAGAGCTGCCACTTTTAAACTCCCTGTGCTTTCCTCCTCCCCACCCGTCCCTGCATGCTGCACTCAGAAATCATCTGTCTCTCTCCACCAGCATCTCCTCTCCTCACCAGCTGCTGCTATGATTCATGCTACAGGCACCTCTTCCATAGGTACCTTTTATGTAAATATTCTGTATATATATTTTGTGGGGGGTTTTTATACAGGCTACCCCACGTATGTAGACCTGCAGACTCTTCTCATGATCTTAGGAGGAAAATCAAGTTTTCAGCATACCCAACAACCCCTCCAGCTCCTAGCTCCTCTCAGTTTATCAATCCCTCCTCACATGTTTCTGAACCCATTCCTGCCCTAATTTATATTCTGTACATTTTAACTTCTCTTTCAACAAAAAGCTCCCAAATGTGCACGTTCAGTAAAACACAGCAACAGCATAACTTCTGCAACAGCATAACTTCTGCAACAGCATAACTTCTGTGGTTACCTTAGGCAACAGGACCCTACTGGCTACAAAAGTCAAGGCTATAAGACCTTCTCTGAAGGTTCTGTTCCCCAGCTAATTCAAAAAAGAAGGTATATCAATTAAAAAAAAAAAAAAAAAAAAAAAAAAAAAGAAAGTGTTCAAGCAGGACAAAGCCACTAATTGAATGATTTGCATTTACATTTACAAACAAAAAATAGCTGGTGATTCCTTAAATACTTTGGATTTAGGATCTGCAGTACGACTCAGGTTACACCTGATGGGAATCAGCAGGATTCCCTGTAATGTTCTGGAAATGAATGATCAACTGTTGCATGCATCAGCAACATTGGAAGCTTCCACCAAGAGCAATTAAGCCCTTAAATTGTAGGGAGAAGGCAGGGGGCTGCAGGGAAGCCAGGGGGGCAGTGCAGATCTGGTATGAGGAGCCCAAGGTTGGGAGAGCTGGGGGTTGGGGGGGCTGCAAGGCAGGAGGGGGCACTGGCAGAGCTGGGTATAATAAATGATGTGCAGCAGCTGTTTGTGGCCAGCTCCATCACTCCATATTTTTCACTAGAATTATAATTCAACCGTTCTTAATAACAAGTCCTGTGCCATTTACTGCCTGACTTGCCAGACCCAACTCACTTCTGCACTTGTGTTCCCACATAAGCAAATTGGATGGTTTAGACTGCCAAGCTCAGCTGTCAGCCGCCCAAGTATTTCTAGAAATGTACTGCATTTGGTGTTGGACACTCACTTGTCTCCTGAATGAGAGTATCCAGAGAGTAGATGAACCTCACCTGTAATTAAATACTTCTAAGAAATGAAGAGGCTATAAAATTAGGGTGGGCATGTGTCTTGGAGATGGATATATGCTCTCTGAGAAAGCTGCCAGTGTTTTGGAGGATTAAACAGATTAGGATGCAAAACAGAATGATGATGAGAAAAAACAGAGGAAAAAGATCTAGAGACACAGTATGACAGTGAGGCAGAGGAGACCACCTGAAGAAAGAAAACCAGCTGGAATCACTGAACAAAGAAATGGGAGAAAGGAAGGAAAGCGCTGTAGAGAGCCACTGAACACAGTACCCTGCCTTCAATCCCCTCCAGAGGAATAAATGCTGACCCTACTTCTTTCCTGGCTTGTCAGGGGGCTGTTTGGCTGAATAAATCCAGCCCAGCAGCCCTCTCCCGCTCTCTGAGCATTAATATATTCATTTCATTATTCAATTATTTAAAACATTTCTTATGTTCCATCTATTTCACACAGATGGAAGTAGGGTGGGCTGCTCACTCTCTCTCTAAAACCTGCACCGGAGGAGCCTGGAGGAATGTAGGGCACAAAGTGCTCCTTGGCTCTCCCTCCTCTGCCAGCTTCACCCTGGCTCCAGCCCCAAGGACTCCCTTACCTGCACCCCAGCCACCCTGGTTCAAAGGAAGCCCTGTGAATGATTGCCAGCACTGCAGTGGCCCCTGCCACCCCTGCAGGGTGCTCCGTGCTGCCGCAGGAGATTGCGTGTCAGAGGGAAGCCGATGCACTGAAAGTCACTCTCCTGTCAAACTCTGCTGGCCCCTGCAGACAAGCTGCCTTTGCACGATGTGTAAAATGTAAGGCTGCAGGTTAGACAGAGACTCTTTTCCTCTTCATGTGTCTACCAGCTTTTGAGGGGCTAATTAGCTTGTTAGTCATGGTGTCTCTCTCAGGCTTGCAAACCACCATAAATCTCCTTCTCTCTCCCTGTTCCAGGGTAGCATTAATTCAGATTCTTGGATGGGAGACCTCCAAAGACAACTTAAGGTGCTGAAGGCAGTGCCTGTCGCTCCTTCTACAACATCATTAGTACCCACGTCCCAAAGTGATGCTGGGAAGGGCCATCTGTAAAGCAGAGTTCTTGACCATCTGGAATCACAAGAGAGCTGATGGTACCTCGGGTATTACATAGCCCTGCCCCACACAGTCCACTACTAGAATCATACGAAGTCAAGCTGGAAGACCCCTGCTGAATCACCCATCCAACCCCTACTCCCCAAAAGCATCAACTACATTAAAATCATTCCTGAAAGCCATTTGTCTAACCTATTCTAAAATCCCAGAGGTGGAGCATCCATATTCCCCCAGGCCCTCTCAGACAGAATGTCATAGCAGCTTCTGAAAATAACTTCATTTTAACTTCAAACAGAAGTGGGACTTTTCCTCTACTCCTCCAGTGCACCCCAAGAAACTGTGTAAGTGTTGCTGTATGCTTTCAACTCATAATTTTGGCACATCAGATCTTGTCCTATGCCATTGTCAGATCAAGCAGTTCTCCAGGGAGGCTGCCTAACGAAAGGTACCTCACCCACAAAATGCTTACTCTGCCCTCTATTTGACTAGCAGTCCTTGTTTGCTGTAGCTTACTAAACAGCCAGGCCTGTCTTCTGCTCCGCTGTGTCTCTGCACTGCCTGGCGTGGGTTGCTTGTTAAATGGCATTGAGGAACAGCAAATTCGGCTGCCTTGAGTAGTACCGTCAGTGTGGGGTTTGCCTTGGGCTTCCTGCTGCTTGTTACTACAACTGGTGGGTGGATCCAGCTCTAAAACCCTCATTTGAGGCAGAGCTGGGTAAAAGTTTTTCAGGGAATCATCCAGGTATTTTTAGTTTAGCTTAGCTATTTTTTCTTCAAGAAAGAGTTAGCTATTTGACAAGGATTTTGCTGTACCTTTATTAGCAACCCTTATTGTGTTCAAGTCTTATGGGAGAGTTCCCTCAGTGCAATTTCATTCAAGCACTCCTGCTAGTAATCTGCATGGTTACCAACACTAAAGCATCATAGCAGATAAGGAAGGAACACCTGGGAAATCCAGCCCTCCACTCCACTGTGAGGATTTCCTGCAGTGCATTCTCAGACTTTGTCCAATTCTGTGATAGATGTTCTCAAACGATGGAGTGTTCAACCCTTGCCTTTGTAGGAAGAGTTCCCGAGCCAAGAACAACTCACTGACACAAAGTGAATCTGGATAATCAGCCCCATTTGCATTCTTTCCCTCCTGATGCTAGCTATAAAGCTGGGTAAACAATTCTGAATGAATCATTTATTAGTTTAATTCTACCTCCTCCAATTCATGAACTGTCCACCAGTGCTTCCCACTTTTGTTTCCTCCAGCCTATTTTCTCTTCATTTGGGTATGAACACAACACAATCCACTGAAGTCAGCAGGATGATTTCTTTGCATAAAGAGATGATTTCTTTGCGTAAAAGTAAGCTTGTGCTTTAAAGCTTTTGCTGAATAGGGCCTGTCTTGATGGATCTTGGTTGAGTTTATTTCTCCTCACAAACTATCTTTCTTTTTCAAGGTACTTGCTAGCAGTGAGTTGAAATTGTACAACTATCTTCCTTGAATGCAAGAGTCATGTGGTAAGCTTGCGTGTTCTTGAATGGATGAAAGCAACCCTCAGAGCATTTAACTTCCTAGGAAACCACCACAATTCACTATGTGTTTTCTCAGTGCCACATTGCCAATACTGCAGTACAAAAAAGTCAGGAGTCAGGCCCTCAAAGCTAAAAATTACAAGGTTTTGGTTTTTTCCAAGTAATAAATGTTGGGTTCTTTTCATTAGTCCTCTTGCTTTTTAACCTTTCAGGTCCATAATCTTCATCAAAAGCACAAGGGCCAGAACATGCTGCTTCAGTGAAAGAAAAAATATATCTTGACTTCAACAGCAAGGCTTTCAGAAACAGGGGCTACTCCAAGCCTCACAACAAAACACGATTGTTGGCAACACCTAATTAAACAACTAGGCACTAATAATACAAACTAAACATCAGTTTGCAGTGCTGAACTAACTGCTATGTTTTCTACAACAGTTCTAGCCAGGGGACTTCTTTCCTGAGAGAATCGTTCAAATCAAACTCAAAAGGGGGAGAACACAATCAGGGCCAAATCGAATGTTCAAGCCAGAGCTGGAGGAAGGATTTGGGCTTCTACGGTCTATTTACTCCCTATACAGGGTTGCCTGAAACAATAACTTTAGGTCCTGGGTGTCTTTCCAATATACAATAGCTACAGTCCTCTTGTCTATGCCAACTATGCAAACACCTCTCTTATCTTCATTTGGAGGGTGGTCCCTTTGCTTGCTGTGACAATGTCATTCCTCTGTCTAATACATGAGCATCTCAGGGACTGATCAAGGGCTGGACTACTTTTTCCAGGAGTGTCTAACTCATGCTCTAAGCAGCTCGCCTCCCTTGTACCTGTTCGGAAAGAGAAGCAGCCACGTCCCTCCCCAAGAGCGATGTCAGCACTCCCTCTGCCGTTAAACCAGGGCTTCAGGCCGGGGTGGCCACAGCACTCCGCAGCTCCTTGCAGCTGATGTCTTCCCACATCCAACAGCTACCTGGCTGGCATTTGTCTCCCAGTGGAAGGGTCACCACAGCACATGCTGGGAATATCTGGCCACAGGAAACTCGAGGAACGGACTTGTTTTCAGTCCTCTTGTCCCCATCATGCCCAGTGATTTCTAAACTGGGTGCATACATGCATTGCCTGCCCACCGTGAGACTCAATTTATACTGGTAGACAAGAAGTCAAGTTCATGATCCCCAGGACAGGAAAGCAGATGGCTTTGTGCTTTTGATTTTTTCAAGTTAAACCATCTGGCTAATTCTCTGTGGCTTGTGCATGTGTGTGTGTGTGTGTGTGTTAGCAGAGAGAGACACAGCCTGCTTCCCTACCGAGGCTGTGTCTGAAGTTACAAGGGACAAATCTGTTATTTTGGAAGTGGCTCCTGCCCATCCTAAGCTCTTCAGATACCTTTCTCTTCATGGAAGAGGTACCAGCATGGCTTTAGCCACTAATACCAGCAGATGAGATGCAGCACAAGCATCTGTCTGCAGAGTTGTGGCCCCTGGTTAGATCAAAGTTGCTTTTCCCTATTTTCCCTTAAAAACAAAGCCTGCTGTGGCAATTCCCACACATCACTTAACAGGTCATGAGCCAGAGGATCTGACCCAATTTACCATAAAGGTTGAGAAAGAGTGTCCTGCTCTCTGCCCACCACTCTTCCCCTTCCTCCTTAGGCTGTGCCACCGTGCTTCCCCACTTTTCAGTCACCCTGGTCTGCAAGCATCCATCCTCCCACCTCTTCATCCACACAACACTCTTGAGAGCTAAGGCAGTGCTGCCACCCTCATCTTACAAACGGGCGAGAAGCCCAGGCAGACTGCTCTGTGTCACATGGGAGGTACGTGGCAAAGCATAGCAATGAACTCAAGCCTCACGCTACTGAGCTTAGCTCCCTAATACAAGAGATGGCAAACATTTTGAGAGTCTCTTGCCAAGTCAGTTTAAAACAAACCAACAAACAAGCTTTGAAGCTTATTATCATTGTTTCCAGCCCAAGCCTTAGTGAGAGCCTCACTTGATGTTGGTGACAATGGTCTGCCTATGTTGTTATACCCGCTGGACCAACATTACCACCATGACAGAAAGCTCCTGAGCTCTCCTCCTGCTTGAGGCGGGGTGCTGCAGTGGCCGATACCCAGCCTCTCAAAGTCTCCTGATCAGTGCGACCGGACTCAGGATATATTCCCCCATCAAGCATCTGCAATAACATGGCATTTCCCCATCACGGCCACATCACCCTGCCACCACAGCAGGGAATGTGCAGATGCTGCCCCTCTGTAAGGCCTGTACAGCCCATCAACCCACCTTGCGGGACCGGTTCTCTTGCAGTGCTTACATTCAGGTGCTATGGGCCTTGGGAATCCTGCTTCCCACTGCTGGCAGGCTGAGGCTCATCCTACTCATCCCTGTGTTGCTTGTACAGCTTCCTGCCAGCAGAAGGGAAATCTCTTGGATGATCAGACGGGTCTACTTAGGGAATGCAGACAAAAGTACCCCTAGCAGCTACTTACTGAGTCACTAGCAAAATTGACCTGCCAGATGAGTGATATACTCTACACCATGAACAAAAAAATGTCTCCCCTACTTAAATTTTACTTTCCTGATCCTGAAGTAGTCAAATCCCCTATTTGCAGTAGAGCTTCCCACAGCAAAGAGGCAGCTGGCTGTCCAGGCAGGATTCCTCTCCAGGAGATGCCCATGCCTGGGGCTAGCATGTCACTCTGGCACAGAGGGGATGGTGGGTACAGGACTTGGGGCTCAGCCTGGCACCCACAGCCAAAAGCACAGCGATGGAAACTGGTACCCGGTTGGATAAGTAGTCACGGGGAGCCCCTATGCGCCCGATTTGCCTGTGGACAGTGTATGCGTGTGTGTAACTATGCTGCTCTCTGTTGGCTGCAGCACAGGCAGCAGATACAGTTTCACAGGCTGCTACTGTTACTTATACTCAAATGGATCCTTTCAAGGGCTTTACAGAACAAACAGCTATTTGGGAAGATTTTTACACCTTTCTACATTGTAATGTGAAGCTGTCAATAGTAAAAGGACATGAGTTTTATCCTGTGTGCTGGACAAAGAAAATTGAGCTATTGGCGACTATGAAACCACTACATTCACCATCAAATGCAAAACAGGAAAAAGACATCCAGACCACAAGACTTCCATTTCCCCACCCTATCCACCTGTTCTGCCCAATCCCTTTTTCATCTTCCCTTTCCTGTTTTCCCCTAGCAACTTTCACATCCTTGCTCTTCAGCTCTCACCGCCAGTGCCTGCACACAGGTCCTTGCTTAGCAGCGCTCTGCCTGAAGCATGTGGGTAGCACAGGGGGTGGGGAGCAAATGCTACATTTGTTCATGAATTAATGATGGTCAGAGCCCAGGACAGAAACAACAGAAGAGGATGCAGTTCCTCAGTGCCAGCAGCTATTAAAAATGGTGGTTAAGTCTTTCTCTACCTACAGAGCAGACAGCAGCTTCTTTATGAGAAACTATCTTATCCTATGGGGCCTGTGCACTTGCAGCTGTGACTCACCAGTTCCAGATGCCAACCCCCACACACGCTGCCCTGTCCTGCTCTGCTCAGCTGACTGTGGATGTTTTCTGATGCTTCTGGCTCCTTCTCCATGTTCTGGCCTCCCCAGATTCCTTCTCACCTACAGCCTTTTGTTCCAAGTTGCTCTATAGTTAGAGAGGGCTGTTATGTGTTGTACAGCTGGGTTGCACTCTGCCCGCTGACTTGTGAAGGCAGGGATGGCTTTCAGTGGGAGAAAACATGCCTGGAACTAGTTTGTAGTGGTGTTCTATAGTCTTGGCTGGCTGGTAATCAGGAATAACCAGAAAGCAAGAATCCTGTATCAGGGAAAGATGGAGTTTTTGAGATGCGTTTTGAGGCTGTTGTGAAATAAAGCAAAGATTATCAGAAAACATGTGTGAAAAACAGTGTGAAAAAGATGAGAGGATGAACAGAGGCATAAATGATGCTTTTTGTTTTCAGGACACCATTCAGTCTGCCATGTCCTTGCCTTCTCTACACCTGAAATTCCCTCTGGGATCTGCAAAAGTTTTCTCAGCAAAGTTTCATCAAATTTACACTAGTGGTCTTGACAAAGAGCATTTTTCATGAAAGTAAACAATCCTTTGCTGTCATCATTTCCTCTTTCCCTCCCACCATGACCATTTTTGAAATTGAAAGAAGCACTCCCACATACCTCAGGGACCCTACTTATTTCCAGCCCAGGATCAAACACCTGCCTCCAATGTAGTCATTCACGGTCAATGCAAGGAGTTTATAAGAAAGAGGATGGAGACCCCTGTGCTGTCAGCTTTCACTAACACCTGGATCTATTTGAGTGACGGTGCCCATAAGAAAAGATGACTTTTATACTCCTAGCTGATGCAGAAGAACTGCTGTGCCATGCTGGGTGCTCCCCTTACCTCCATTTCCCCCTCAAAGATAAAGATACAGAGTGACATGAGATGGTGAGAAAGGACATCAACAGTACCTTCATTTTTCTGGGCTCAGAAGAGCCAGTGTTAATCCTTTCTCAACTGCTGCAACTGGTGCAGCGAGGAAAGGTCAGCACTCTTCTGGGAGCACTGCAGAGACATCAGAGCACCAGTGTCCTGCTCTTCTGCAAGGGCAAAGGCAACTAACTGTAGCTGGGTAGAGAAAACCCTTAATCCAACACTGTGAATGCACAGGGATTATAGTGGATGAGGGCTGCTCGGTTCTCTAAGGACAGGGATGTGTGTGGGCTTTTCAGAGCAATCTTTATAAAGCACACAGCCCCGACTCTTCTGTGCAGAGAGTATTGTCCCTCCTGCAATGCTTTACCTGAGGTTGCAAAGCTCAATTTCCCAAAGCATTGTGGGGCTGCATCCTCCATCCCACCGGGATTTAGTGGTGCCTATGGGATCACTGAGCAGGACCTTCAGTATCCTGTGGAATGGGAATAATTATGGCGATGCCAGGCCAGGGCTGCATCCCTACCCCTGCTTGAGAATCCGGGGCAAGGCGCAAACGAGCCATCCAAATTAAAACCCCCACACCATGCACGCTCCATCGCCAGAACACCCGAGATGGAGCTGTTCATGGGGCTGAAGCTGCTTTCAAGCTGGGGGGAAAAAAAAACCAAACGAAAAAACCAAACCCCACCACAAGGCAACGTGTGCAGATGTTTTGCCAGCAGATGGCAATGGCACTCCACCGGCTCATCTCCGATCGCGCTCCTGGAAAAGGACACATCGATGCCATCTACAGAGCACTCGGGAGAAGCAAACTCTTTTTTTAACAAATGCTTCAACTCCGCACAACGAAAACACTTTAGAAAAAGCGTGGGAGAGTAAATAAGGCCATTTCATGTGCAAACCCACCACCTAGAAGCCTGAATGTGATGGCAGATTCTCGCTGCACAGGGCAAACTCTATGATACTCCCCCTTTCATTTTCCCTTCATAGAGATTCAGTCTAGAAAATTAAGGAAACAGGCTTATTCATTTACTCATGCCTTTTCAACTTTCCTGATTAAAGAGATGGGGCTTTCCCCCTCTCCTGCACGTTCCAGTCTGTGCCAGGGGAAGCGGTAGGAATCCAGCAAGGATCAGACAATCTCAAGCAACAGTACGGTGGCAGCTCCTCCTCCTGCCACCTTAAGGCCCTTCTCTTTCTGTCAGTTTTGAATGAGTCCTTGAAATGCCCTTGAGCTACAGTGCATAATAAACTAACATTTATACAGACGCACGCTCAGCAGTTCGATCCATTCACATGGAACCTGCAACTCCTCCCAGAGAGGGGTAAGCAGAGAGCTAAACCCAGATACAGCCCCTTCTGCCTTCAGCCCCCTGAAAGACTCAGCACCTCAAGCTGTGGGGCTGCTAAGCGTCACCTTCCACTGACAGATCATCGGATCATCAGGCCAAAGCCTGGCCCTCCGGGGCTTCAAAGTCTCCCACTGAACTAGAGGAGTAACTTGAAACCTGCCCCCGCCAGCTGTGGGCTCTCACCAGAGAATTCAGTGTTGCTGCAGGCAGAAGGGGAAGGAGTCATCAGTGTGGCACAAAGAACCGCAGGCAGAAGGCAGCTTCAATGACAGCCAGGCAGGAGAGCCTGGGGCAAGTCCCACTTGCAGGAGGTTGGACCCGGTACCCCAGACAAAAGGTACGGGAACCTGCGAGTGAGGGGGGTGAAGGCGTTCTCATTTGGATGGCCGAGCACAGCATCTCTGAAGCGAGTAATTATTCCTGTCTGGACACTGCAGGTCCTCTACCAGCCATCACGGCACAGGGTCACTTAAAGATTAGGTTGTTTAATTAAAGCAGGGTGTGGAGCAGGTTCTGGGGAAGGGCAGCCTGCCCAATGACAGCATGGACTATGCAATTTCTCTGGGAGAGGAGCTGATTAGAGAGCAAGAGGCATCTCTGCCGCAGGGAAGGGGACTCATCTCTGAAACTCCTCAAACAGGTACTTCACGGTGACTTGCCTTGTTAGCAGGGATAAAAGTCCCATCACAGGGCTTGGCTGAACTGGACATATTTCAAGCTCCACTCCAGCTGGCTGAGTGAATCCAAAGTAGGAGGAGAGATGTCCTTGAGATATGATTTCTCTCTCAGATATATCCACCAGAGGCAGAAGTAAGTAAAAAAACCTCAAACACCCCACCCCAACCCACCCCTCTCTACAGTGCAACCACTCCCCGGGGGGGAGGGCTGTCCCCTCTATGGGTGTGATGGGAAGACACAGGGCTCCAAGCGGCTTAAGACGTTGACAAGATCAAGGCACTCCGAAGGACATCACAACACAGAGAGAGAATAAAACCAAGCCAGAGGTAAGACAGATTCCTCAACTGCAACCTGATGTCTACCTCCACTGTGTCCTCAGGAAAACAACTGGGCAATCCTTTCTCACTCGCCTTTTGCGTCTGAGGATCACAATGAGAGAAGCAGCACGGATATAGTGAATTATTGCCAAATGGTGACTGGTGCTAGTGGTTCAAAAGGGGAAGAGCCAACAGATCTCTAAATGCTAGTAAGGTTGTGAGCCTGTCAGCCTTTACAGAAATGGTCGTCTTACACCATTTCCTGGGTCACCAATAGTTTGCTTGTGGCAGGCCAACGAAGGAGGGGAGAGGGGGCAAGGGAGAGGGTTTATCCCCAGACACATTGGTGCTTGCAGGGCTTACCTAGTCCCGCTGATTTATCTGTCAGCAGGATGTTCTAACTATGGGATGGGAAGATTTACTGCTCCACAGAAGGGAAGACCAGAAAAAATTAAAAGGTTGTTTTCCACAACAGCTTTGTCTGTGCTCCCCTGCAGGCTCCTGTCCCCCTCAGCTCACCCAGCCCGGGGGTCCCCACCAGCTCTGTCAGTGCCCTCCTTGGCTCTGCAGCCCCCCAGCTCCTGCAGTCCTGAGCGCTCCTCTACACCAAATTCCACCAGTGCCTCCAAGCATTAAATACTGTTCTTGACATTTACTTATTTTGGTTGCCTCTTCAGCAGAGGAGCTGATCACGCTGTAGAAGGTCTAGTATCATGACTCTTTATGCAACTGAAGGGAGACTCACCAAATAATTTTTTTTAAAGTGGCCTTACTCAGGATTTCATACTTAGCACCACAGGGTAACAGGCATGACTCCAGGTACACACAAAAATAGTGCCTGTCACCTTGCACAATGCTGCTTTGCATGCATCCAACTTCAAATCTGTGCACCCAAAAGGAAAGCTTGTCATAGTAAACTACATCAGAAAAGCTAATCCCATGTGACAGATAGTCCACACCACATCATGAGCCAGCAGTTGGCTGGTGTCCTGTTGTGAGAGGGTGCTACAGTCACAGGGCAGGAAAGCCACGCGCACATACACAGAGCACCGAGATGGCAGTGTGCAAGACAGGAAAATCCTCGGAGCCTATTGCAAACCCCACATGGGTACACATTTGAGGCAACGTGCACATCCACTTCTTACATGCTTTGGCACAGACAACTGAACATCGTGTATGGGTCCGTCCACAGACAGAGCGCCAGACAGTGCCAGCTATAGCAAGACGAACACCCAGTGACCTCAGCTAACACAACTGCAAATCACACAAGCACTAAAAGAGATTCCTTCATATGCTACCAACAATGTGCAAATTCAGCCATGTGCTTTGTCAGACAGGAGCGAAGGGTAACGCAGATGTTCGGCGGCAGACACAGATGCACAAATGCTTTTGTGCACCAACATGGGAGTCTCATATAGCCCCTGAAATGTACACTGCCATACAGGAGCATAAACTTGAAACTCGGGGGATTACACTAAAGCAACTCCTACCTAGAACTATAGAAAGATTTGTTTAAGGTGGTCACCTGGCCTGGATGCTCCTTCAAAGCAGGAACTCCAAGTATAACCAAAATGCACTGGCTACTGTAGCAGCAGACAAACCTGGAAGCAGCTGTAAGGAAGCTACAGAGATGTCTAGGAATGAAAGAAGCAACTGAGGTAGGTACAGCACTGGGAGAAGGGTACAATCACAGCATCACAGAGTGGCACGGACAGAACCCGGACATTCTCAGCCACTTGCTGCACAGATTTGCCCCTGTATGGCAAGGATGAGAAAAAGCAGATGCTCTCTTTCCACCATTTCAGGACAGCAGGGGCTCCTGCCTCCTGCAGAGTCCTTTGAACTATCCAACAGCACAGTGGCTGTTCTCAGCGTTTTGCTAATTGTATTATTGCACTATCAGCCCTCACAAAGCCGATGGGAAAGGGCCATGCAATCAGGTGACACGAATCAGTTTAGCTTTGCTGAAGCCATCAGAACAATACCAGGTCACAATCACCATCAGGTGATGTTTGAGCTCTCATGCCAGCGGTGAGTCCAGGAGTGTAGCTGAGCTCACAGTGGCCTTATTGTGAGTCCTGCTCAGAATTCTCTCAGGTAAGTTTTATGCAACTTACAATGTCACTTGGTTCTGCACACACCCTTGACACTACTTGCAGCACCATGTAACCCTCACATCACGCAGCTTTCCTGCAAGAATGTAAATAGAAGCCACTGTTTTTCCCAGAACATTCTGGTAAGAAAAAAAAAAATATTTTCACGAGGAAAACTCCTTCATTCTGTTGAGGCAAACATGTGCTATGTACCCCATGCAGTAGCATTTCATACTACAAATCGTGATCATACACTCACTGTCATTATTATTCTTTGTGACCAAGCCTCTGTGCCCCATTCAGAGGGACAGAAGGAAGAGAAGACCTGAAGTGACCCAACCATCTTTGTTTTTATCACAGGGGATTTGGCATATTTTCCAGGAGTTACCCAAGAAGGGACAGAAGTATTTGCACACTGACAGTCTTAAACCCCCTGAAATTAACTGTAAGAGACCACACTAAAGCCAAAGTCTGCAGGTTATTACCATCCAGCAGGCCTCTACCATGGCAAGTGAAGGCAACAGCTGTTGCAGGGAGAAGCCAAAAAGTAGATGGACAGACACACCAGTGAGTGTGGATGCGCATAAACGAACAAAGACAGAGGAGTAAGTCTGACCAGTGAAAAGGCTCCTGCACCTTCAGAGCAAATGGTAGTTTTAATCTGCCAGGTTAAACAGATGCTGAGGCACACAAGGAATGTGCCTGCAGCATGGCTGGGATTTGACCTTCTGCTTTTCTCTGTCTGCAGAGCACAGAAGCTCTGGTTCCCTCATGCTCCTCCTACAGAACAAAAGGATGACGGAGAATAAGAAAAAAAGCACCACCGAAGAGGCCTTAACTCATCTCTTACTCTTGGATAAGTCCAAATTTATGGCTCTGTCTCCCTTTGAGTCTTTATTATCTCCTTAAGTGGCTAGCTTTGTACACAATTTATTATAAAAGCCTGGAATCTACAGTCAAATTACAGATCAATTGAAAACTACACAGAAAACAATTAACATCTGGCAGCGGTTTCATCTATAAAGCTGTCACAGGCTTTGCCAACCCTGAATTCCTCTTCTAACACCCGTATTTCCTCTCCCCAAACCCAGTCTCCTCTTTTGCATCTCATGGGACTGTGGGAGAGCTGAAACTCTTCTCCCCGCTCCCGTGTTGGCATTCGGCTGGCTCTGTACCAGCAGGCCACCGTGTGCAGCATGAACACCAGCCTCAGTACCGCTTAACACCTCTCTGTCTCCTCTAAAGGTAGGACTTCCTTCAGGCGCTACAGGGGGAAGCTGAAGCTGGGACTGTCCCATTCTGCCGGAGCTTCCACCTCCCCCTGAGCAGATGGAAGTCAGGAGGAGGCCAGGAACCCTGGCCTGTGTTTCGCCTCCATCGCTGCTTGTTGTACCTGCTTCTTCATGTTATCAGAAGCCTACTAACTTCACGGACATCTCTGTCCACTTCCAGCAGCAGTCCTCTGCTAGACAGCCACGTATCATTGGAAAGGACCAAACATGGGTGCGACAGACCTAACTTCATCTGCTAAGGAGAAGCCTACCTTTTACAAGGTCTTTCAAAGCATTTCCAATGACAGCTTCTTCCTCCCCTTCTCTCTTCTGTGGTTTGCATCAGTGAGAGATGCACAATAAGAAATGGAGGTGGTCAGATCTGGGGAATTTTCCATGGGACACTCTGGCATTCCGTGGGGACAAAGCTTCGGTGGATGAAGCAGGCTTCCAATGACACCTTCCCACACAGTAGAAAACAAATGGAAAAGCAGTGTAACATTTGAAGATACCCTGTCCTTCAAAACCTTTTCAATCAATCGTTCCTCAAAACAAAAGCTGTCTCCAGCAGCATGTGCCTCCACCTTTGTTGCCAACATGTCATCTCCTCACCATACAGTGTGTTTCAACACTCCTTGGCAAGGATCTTGCATTTGGGGGTGGGGTGGGGGTGGGGGTAATATGAGGGAGCTGGAGTTCAATGATCTTGAAAACCCCTTTGTCTGTTCTTTCAATCTCTCTCTCTGCCCACAGACCTTCACACAGCTGATTTGCACTTCTCCATCTCCTCTGCACAACACCAAGACTCTGCTAGTAGAAAGCACTTCGATGGGCACCAAGGCAGGAACACTAAGCAGGTAATACTCGTCTCAACAAAGAACATCTAGCCTGCTTTTTCATTATGTGATGTGAGTACAAGAAAAAAGGGTGCCTGCTGAGTTCATGCATGTTTCAGGTTGTAGAGCTGCTATCCACTTTTGAGGCACAAGTTGATGGACAGTCTCCCACCCAATGGGCCAACCACTGCTCAAATGGGGTTAAAAGGAACAAAGGTGAGGTAAGTGAGGGGACTGCAATATTTCTAGTCATTGCTTTAACAGTAGTGCTGTAGACATAATTCATTTTTCTGGCGTGCATTTACCATAGCTTTCATCCCAGCTGAAGTAGTACAGTGGATATATACTTACATATATAAACACTGTAGTCAACATCAGCCTTCATTCATCAGTTTTGGGGCAGTGGGGCAAAATGCACTCTGGACACCTCAGCCATCCTTCCCTTTCCACCGGTCCCTAGATATTTAACCACCCTTAGTGAAACGGTAGTAACTTGCTGCAGAAGTGACCCCCCTGTGTAGACAGCAGGAACACTGAGCTGAGAGGACAGGCAGGAATGGTTGTGCAGGAGTAACTCTGGAGATGCTTGTCTCATGGAAAGCCAGGGAGAGGGAATGGATTAGTGGACAGTGCAAGGGAAGTCTCCATCCTCGAGTGAGCTAAGAACAGCTGTTGTTGATGATGATTGCTTCCTAATTAGCTTGCTCTCATATAAGCTTGATAATTTTATGTACCTCCAGAGGAGTGGATTAGCTCTGAATTCACATTGTATCCATTTGTGAAGAGTACCCTATAAATTATTTACCTAACTCTCAGAAATATTAGATCAAGAAGACTCTAAGTATGTCTAATTATATGGCAAGTATAACCGAGTGGAAAGGCTTGGTGCATTTAGAAGCGCATAGAAGTGATAAACTGCTTTTAAAAGTTACCATACACAGCCCATGACACTACAATCTGCTACAGGTTTACAGTTATGCTCTTATTAATAGTATTTCTCCAAAGCAGTTTTTGTAAGGCAGGAGAACATATAAACCTCAGCCACAGATTCGTCCTTCAAGAGGAAAAATAATACACAGACCCAAAGCAAAACTAAAAAAAGTCACCATCCCCAAATATGTAAGGCTATCATGGCCATAATGAAACAAAATGAATTTGAGTGTATATTGGCAAATGGCTCTAAACTTCATAAAGACTCTAACAACCTCTCCCCAGTTGCTGGCTCTGATTCAGTACTGGTTTAAGTAGAATAACACAGTGATGAATCAGCTATGCTATAATTTTCACTCCATTTTTTGCTATGTTAGTACATTGTTACTTCATTACTATTGAACTGCTATATTTTTTCTGAGCTTTGCAACCAGCATTCTGTTAACCCACGGTGAGCCTGCAGCCACCGTAATACAGCTGATACTGACTCCCAAGGCAGCATCACGCCAGTTCTTATTTGAAGATGAACAGAGACTTAGCACACTGCAATATTAACAGGTCCATTGACCTTATTTCAGGGTGAAGACGACATTCAGATGAGAGAAAACAGAATGGTATCAATTAATGCCGGTTCCAATTAGGAGAAAAGAAAACATAACACAACCTGAAATTGATCTGGGAGAAAAGTAACCAGACAGAAACGAGTCCACAGACAAGGCACTAAGAAGTGCAATGAGGACATCCTTCTCCATCGTTGCATGGAGGACTTTCCAACTTACATTGCCAGTGCACGGTAGAGGCTAGTTTGAGTACGTCTTGGCCCCTTGGGCTTCTTTTCCCTCCTTTGGTATTAGGAAAATATTTCAGCTTTTGCTGGAGTCAGGCAACTGAACGCAACAGATCTTTTGTCTTGTTCAATATCTCATTAATGAACAAACATGCAATGCAGAGCAGCCACAGTTCAATCAGTGGCTCTAATCTATGAATATCCTCTGAGTGTTTACATATGTAAGCAGAAAACCCAAGGCTTATTTTTCACATGTTCCACTTCTGCAAGAACAGAGCTGTGATCACGCTCGGTGAGGCACCATCCATAAGGTGTGCAAAACTCACCTCTTTCTCATCTTTTGAGTCATTTCAAATTCAGGTCCCATGACTTTGCCTTCCTTTTGCCCAGAATTTCTCTCCTCACGTTGCTCATCTTGACTATTCTCTTTTGAGAAAGAATTACTTACACTTCCTTTTACCCAAATACAATACAGAAAATTTACCTGAGTTTACTAGCAGCACCATGTCAATGATCTGCAAGGAGACACCATTACCTATCGACAGATAGCAGCTGCCTGTCACACGTAGGAAGACAACCTGGAGCTTTATAGAACCTCTTCCAGGTCCATGATAGACCAGTATCTCCCCAGCCCTATGTCTGAGAAAAAGCATCACACAAGATTCCTGTTGAAATGGATTTGAGGATCCTTACATGACACGCAAGGGCAACTGTAGAAAATGTGGAAGTCCAGTGGCACTAAAGGTGTACTCTTTGCCTCATTTTTTTCCAGCAGTGATTAACAGGGGACACACGTACCATAGCAAAGAAATGTTTCACAGTTGAAAGGTTAATTCTTGATTTGATTTGTTTCCAAAGTATTGGAGATTTGATGGAGGAGGGTGATGGGGTAGAGGATTAAGAGGGCTCCCAATCGAGGAAGAGAATGATTACAGAGATAGGTACTAATGTGCAGGGAGAATCATACGGTTCCTCCTGAAAACACATCTATTTGATTTTCTTGCAAGGCTATTCTGTTGCTGGCTCCAACCTGTAATCCCCACGGATCCTAACATGTGTGGCTTGTGGCTGTATTGATCCCTTTCTCCTTGCCACACACCCTTCCTGGCCCACGAGTCAGTTCAAGGCAGTGCAGCTGGATTTGATTTGGGAAGGTGGTAAAGGGGGGAGGGGGGGTGGGGCGGGGAAGGAGAATGGGGTTTGAGAGTGAGGGACTGCAACTGAAACCAACATCCAGAAGCTGAATCTCTCATGGTGAATGTTAACTTACAGAAAAGTAACCCAACAACCTTGAAATAGAGCAAAGCCCAATTTAAATTCATTACATTTAAATTAAATTTAAAGCCCATGTAAATGATTGACTTAGTTAAGAATATGTCATGTGGAAGAGAAAAAGTGCAGCAGCGACATGCCAGACAGCTTTGGCTAATTTTACAATTCACAGCAAAATCTCTATACTCTGATCGCAATTTAAAAAAATATGCACACAACTTATTAGCACCGATATTAGAGCCAGTATTTATACTTCTTCCCTTGAATGTTTTGCAAACTCCACACGCTTCATCTACAGAAATGCAGCTATTTTGTGAGGGTAGGAAGGACAGGGACCTCCACAGGGGGTACAGAATGGGGAAAAAAAACCCAGCACAGAAAGAATAAATGCAATTATTCCTAAGTGGAATTTTGCCTCTCTCTCAGGACGCATGCTCTGAAGTATGCAGAAATGCTCCAGGATCTTTAACTACCGTGACCTTAATTCCAATGCAAAAGAACATTTCACTTTTATTCACTTTTATTCAATTGAGAGAAGGCTTACTTCATTTGTGAACCTTTTTTAAAATAGGTAATCTACTGACAGTTACCACCAACACCAGTGGCCACTAGGTCGCAGACTGAAGGATTATGTCACTGGAACTTTACAAAACTAGGTGATTTGTAAGAATATTAATGATAACATTAATAAATTAATTCAAAACACGCTCTGTGTCTATCCCCTCCCCGCTACCTCACAGAATGATTTTATTGGGTTGGTTTTGGTCCACTGCACCAAAATTGCTTTTGTTTATTTTTTACGAGAAAAATGGCTGTGTATAGACATTTATAATCTTTGATGTATTTCCAGCATGCTTGCTAAAATTTTGAAATAACAAAATTGTGACACTATAGAGCCGAACTTCTAATCTGTTAATAATATAATATGCGGTCAGAATAGGCTGGTTAAGCAGATACAGAATAGTCTTAAAATAAGACTATTCAGGTCAAATAACTAACTCTCATAGTCTTCGCTTCAAAGATAACTTTTCTTTTGCCATGTGAAGTGCAGATGAGCACCATGGCTGAGTGAAGAGTGCTACAGCAAGTTTGATCCCGATTCGATATGTGAGGGATTGCCCCAGTGAAGTGCCTTGAAGACATACTCTACCGTAAAAGTGGGAATAGCTGGTGATCAGAAAATACAGGTGTTCGGAGGGGAATGGGTTAATACCCGGACAGAAAAGCAACTGTTTCTGCTGGAAGCCATACATTATGTTTTCTCAGCAGCCACTCCAAAAGTGTTATTACCTGTGTATGGCTTTGTTGCTTTTCTTGTCATCGCTTTTTCCAAGATGAACAGGAGCTGGGTTTATCTCGTAAATAGAACAGAGTAAAAGAGAACTATACATGCTTCCTCCTAAATGCCATAAGAAGAGACATGCTTTATAAATACAATTGTTTTGCTTCATTTCATCTTCTTATTGGTGCCGGTTCCAAGCAAGTACAACTTCAAGAGTTGGTCAATTTAGTGCAAGAGGAATGAATGATGCAGAAGCTCATGAGCCCTGAATCTAATCTAAGCTGTGCTGCTGGGAACCAGGGGTAACACTGCTGCAAGCACAGGGCAGCCCCTTGCCTGAAAACAGCACGAAATCAGAAGGGGCCACTGTAAGGCTCAGGGATGCTCCTTTCACAAGAAGGCCATCCACCCCTGAGGCTGCACATGGTCCCAACAGTATTAGATAAACAAGAAGAGAAAAGTCATTTACCTGTAAATCACATGTCCTTTCCCAGCAATACAATGGCTTCTTTTCCTTTTCTTTCTTTTTCCTTTTCTTTTTTTTTCTCTCCCCCCCCCCTCCCGCATGTAGTGATTCTGCTGCCATAGGAGGCTGAAGAGGCAGAATGTATCAGCAGGCTAAACAATAGGATAAATTCATGGACAACAAGGCCATAAAGAGATAGGAAAACAAACAGGCAGGAATGCATCTCCTAATGTCCCCAGTCCAATGACTGTATGCTGGGGGAATACGAGTGGAGCAGACTGCAGAAATTGGCCAGAGGCTTTTTGGAAAAAGCATCTTGTTTTTCCAGAGGTGGCAGACAAAATACTGCCTAGACCTCACCCTTGCAGACACTGCTTATACACATGGAAAAACCCTTCTCCGACTGAAGAGGAGAGCTGTATCACAGGCTGCTACGACACAAGAAGAATCTAAGTCAGGGGCAGCCATCCTTCCTCACTCAACGAGCGGCATTTGGAAATCTGAGCAGCACAACCATACATCTTCTGTCTTGGGAATCTGGTGGCTGAAAGGGCTTGAGGAAGAGGTCACAAATGGGAAACATCTTTGCCTCCCCTGGGTCTCCATAGGTGCAGCACAGGATGGGGCTGCAGGACCCACCAATGGCATAGCATCTGCCAGGAAACTGGATTATCCAGCAATCATCACCAGCAGCCCTCTGTTGCTGGTTAAGTGATAAATCTCTGGCCTGAAAGTTGCACTTGAAGCACAGCCAAGCAATTGGTTGTTCATGAAGAACAGATTCAGGCAAGCAAAGAGCTCAGATCTCTTCTCCTTACCCCCCTTACGGCACAACCCCAAAGTGCTTTCTCCCATGACGTCTTATGGATGAGGTGCAGCCCAGACCCCTTTAAAAGCTCGTAGTGCCCTACTGCTTGAAGAATTGCTCTCAAAAGTAATCAAGCATCTCACAGAAAGGGGTCTTGAAAGCTAGGCACACCAATTTAAAGATTTAGCTAGAAGATTTTGACAAAGCTCCTTTAAATGGAGCAGATATTTGTCTCAGTGAATGGAAAAATACAGTATGAATTAAGTCTGCAGAATGAGAACATTGGAGGAAGCGACCTGCATTGACTGGTAGCCGATACTGCACCCCTCATGATGTGTAACTAATAACAGCATGCCAGACATTCAGCTTGCACATTAAATATTAATAACATTTTTCTTCTGACTCATCATTAAGCTAGAGCCTTGCTGCACAGCACAAACTGATTTACAGACCATCCGCGGCAGGCTCCCATGCTGCTCGTGTCGCTCAGCTAAACACCTGCTATCCCGAGGTTTGCTGAGGAATTGGCAAGCTAGCTAGGTCAGGAACGGGAGGTTTCCAAGTGGCAGAAAACAAAAACCTGGGCAGGTAGACAGACAACCAACCCATCCTTCTGACTGCACCTCTGTCCACAGGTAACGTACAGCACACGAAATGAATCTCTGCAGGGAGCCAGAGCTTCAGTCGCACTGTTTAGCTCTGGGGAGGCTGCAGGTGCAACTGGTGTGCAGTGTCCCCCTCCCCATTTGCTTCTCGGATAAATGCCACGGCACCTCTAAGCCTTCTGGGAAAGAGAAAATAGGGAAATACCCTTCCACGAGTAGGATATTTACAGCCCCTCTCGGAACAACACTATGACTGGTACTATTCAGAGAGTGAGGAAAAGAACCTACTATTCTCTTAAAACAAAAATGGTACTCTCAGCCATGTTTGTACTAAAAGAGAGTTTGGCTGCTCCTTTATACCTCTCCTCTGCTCAGACAGGGTGGTTTCCAGTTCAAAAGCTTACACTACCTATGGCTAGAAAGAAGTTTGCCTAATCCACGGAGAGCATTTTGCAGGGAGATGTAGACAAGCCATTTCTGAAATCTGGGACTCAATAAAATATAGATGATGTATAACAATCAGGAAATGCTTTCAGTGGTTCTTAGCAACGCCCTTCCACAGAAGCAGCTTGTCTTAGAAGCTTCAAATATAGTTTCTTTGATAGAACCTGGTGAGTTCCAGCAGTACAGGACCGATTTTGAAAAGGCGAAAAGAAAACTTGAGAAGTCAATGATGAGTTAGAAACATCAGAAAAGGGCGTTAGATTTTTAGAGAAGGTACCAAACATCTCCTGAAGAAGTGTGCTTTTATTTAAAAGACTAAATAAATAAAGAACTAGCAGTGCTCTAATCCTTTTTCCCTGAAAAGTTTTCAAAAGGTAGGTAGACTGCTTGAGGTTTTTTTACACACGGTGAGTTTTTTAGAGAAAGGGGTGAGATTTATTTCATTCTGGAGTCTTTAGGGGCTGGGGTTTGTGGTAGGAGAGAGGTTTGTGTAAGAATCCCTGGCAAACCCTTCGTACATTCCTCATTATTAGCTAGGAATACTCTTCTCTCACTTGCTGGTGTGCAGAGATCCTAGACTAGCTGGCAGTATTTGTCAGTGGATATTGTGTTGGGCAAGGACTCAGAAGGCCAGAGTCCTATTCACCTGCATGGGTGATCTTGGACAAATGCCTTGAGAACCAGTTATGTCCAGCTTTCTGGATCTGTAAAACAGAGGGAGAAAACTACACAGGCCTCCTTCCTCATCCCTCCAAAGTCTCTTGCCATAGAGAGACACAGATACAAATATGTGCTCATGTACACATATATGAGCTCGCAAACATTAAGCATATGTGTGCACGTGCATGCAGGCATGAACATTTATGATTGCTCCCATCACGATCTTTCCTTCTCCAGGTCACAGAGAATAACTGTATGCATGGACATTCTCCATCATTTTCAACAGCCCACATTTCCTTCCAAATGTAGCACTGTGTTCTGTTGCACGTAGCAACTGTGTCACTGGAAGAAACTTCTAGTGCCCCTCCTCCTCTTTTTATATGTGAAAGACTCATTAGTACATTCTACATAGAGATCCCTACCTACAATAATATTATTGTGCTGCTCAGCAAAGATTGACGCTTGTAGGGGAAAGGTGCTATATTACCAAAGGTTTATTACTTTTGTGAAATATGCTCCAAAGCATTAGAAAGGTATAGACAATTAGCAATTTTCAAAGTGAATAAAGTGCGTTTTGTGATTCACCGTCTTTGCTCTTTTTTATTATTATTGTTATTATCATCTCTATTCGCTAATTTGCAGAACTGTGAGCGGGTGTCACTGCCACACAGGAATTTGCAAGATTTTCTCACATTTATCTTGTGTGTTGCCCTTTACTGCTCAATTGTTTTCACGCACAGCAATGAGTTAGCTCTCTAAAAAGGGGTGCTTTTTAAATTGCTTTCTGCTCAGGAGCAGGGGATAGGTCCTGTACCTGTTGGCACAAGCGCTGAATCAAACCCTGCCAGCCACACAGCAATCTCCCAACCTCCTATTCCCTATCAAAGCATCATGTGTTTATTATAAAAGCACTGCAGAGGTTTGGATCATTACCCAGAAACCGTTGTCAATAAAGCAGCATTAAAAACAAATCAAAGCACCAATAAAAGACATTCATTTCCAGATGAGGTCTGTGTGACAATCCGAATCCTTCAAGATCTGTGTAAGAAGAGATCACTTGACCATTCAAAGTACATAAGAAAGAAAACCAGGACAGAGGAAAAACACAGGAGTGTCAAGAGAGAACTGATCTCTGCATGGGATTGCTGTTCAGAGGAACCAATTTGTGTTGACGAGTTGGACATTTAAGAGCTGATAGCATGTTGCGCTGTCTGATATGACATTGGTGGCTATGGGATTTCTTCAGTAGCAACTTTATTCAATAAGATCCAAGCACCAGATAATGAACTGCACAGACAGGTAGGATTTCTCTGTGTCAGCATTGGAGGCAGCGGGTTGTCTGCTGAGTTTTCTCTGTTCCCAAGGCTGAAGGCTGGGAGGGAACTGAGCTGGTCAGCTCTTTCAGGAGCCTTCTCTAGACTACATACTCTTTTGGCAGATACCGGCGCTCAAAGAGCATCCAAGCACTTGTGGGCTTTTTTTTTCAGAGATAATTTGGCTTGTTAAGGCATGATGACTGACGGGCTAGAAGTCCCTGCTCCCCAGGAAGCCAACGGAGCAAGTATCTCCTTCCCACCACCACAGAGCACTAAAGGAGCACCCATCCCTCCCATTGCCCCCTCGACACCTCTTTGCTCTGTCCCAGCAAAAAAGCACCAGGCTTTGAGTTCAGTTTCTCATCAGACACAGGCCGCCTCACAAATGCTTACTTTATGCACACCTAAAAAAAAAATCACATCAGGGAGATGAAGGTGCTGTATCTTCCAGATGCCTCTTTTTTTTTTTTTTTTTTTTTTTTTTTTTTTAATGTCATTACTCTCCTGCCCCCTCATCACTATTTTCTTGGGTTTTGTTTATTTCACAGAGTTTGCTTACCTCTAATGGCTAAGCCAGAGGGAAAAACACATAATCTTGCTAAATCATTTCAATCTATCTACCTGCCTCCTACTCTTATGGTGTACAGCTAGCATTTCAAATTACACAAAGGCTGGGAAAGTGTAACCAATAATGCCAATTTCAGGAGAAGAAAGCTTCAAGAAATAAAACTCAAAACCCAGAACAGCAGGACAAGAAAATTGAGCCATCTAATTGCCTACACCAAATAAACTGTGAAGCAAGACCAGTGGTGATAATTTCTAAAAGATTTAGTTTTAAAATATTAGTAATACATTGAGTTTTAACATATTAGTAATACAGAAAGGGATTAACACTAATAGTGCAGGTGACTAATCTTGACTATGCCTTTTTAACAACAGCATTGCCACCACCATCATAAAGGAAATTAGCACTGATAATTAGATCAAATTCTTTATGTCAGTAATCCCACTTGAAGATATTTTCAGAAGGTTGGAGGTTTAAGGCAATTTCCTGTATGTGTCCGAGACTCATTAATTAATATTGATATTTAATGTGTTCCAGACTTTCATTTCTTGGTAATACTCAGAGCTGTGTCCAACTAACTCATTTGAGACAATAGTTTAGTCACACTAGAAAGTAATTGCCCATTCAGCACCAAAAGACTATCAAGCAACAAATCAAGAGACCTTTAAAATTGTCTTATATATCAGGGAATTAGGGTTCTCTGTATCTGAGCAATTTAATGTTATTTTTTTTCTTTGCATGAAAATAGCCTTAAAATCCTGCATTTGAAGTAAAATCACTCTCATGGTGTGTCAATATCCTCTCCAATGATTGGTACTGCTTATATCATCAAGATTTCTTCCCTAGAGAGCCATCTATACATTCCTGAAAATAAATTGTGTCATTATTTTTTTTTTAATAATTTTAAACATCTTCATGCTATAGGAGGGGAAAGAAAAGGAAGGAAAAGTAAAAGAAAAAAAGGATAAGGGTAAGGAAAAGGAAAAAAGGAAAAGGAATCAAGCAACAATTGAAAAGGAAAAAGGAAAAGGGAAAAAGGAAAAGGGAAAAAGGAAGGAAAGGAACAGAAACACTCCAGATTCCCAATACAATAAAAAATAACCAAAAAGCTAGAAGTACATGACTCAAAAAATTCACAGCTATTGAAATCAATTGTATGGTTCTGGAAGCCTAAGCAATTTTTTTTCCCATGGTCCCTGTTGGCAGTATTGAGTAATGCCGCCTCTTCAAAAGAAGCAGCACCAGCAGCAGAGTGAGATGTTTGCTGGTAGCAATCAGCCCGGCCAGATTTAGAAATGTGTACAAACCATTTCGAACACTTTAGCTGCGGTGCATACGTGTGCCTCCATAGCGGTCCTCTAACGGGCACCCAGTGAGAATAACGCAAAAGAAATCCGAATATGCGCCAGGCTTTGCACAGTATAAGCTGGCCTTGCATTTGGAAGAGCTTTGCACAGCCTGGCTCCCACTGTGCTAACAGCCTTTCATGTTTTTGTTCCTAGTGGTTGGAGATCCATGAACAATCTCTCCCGCCACTGTACCTTTAGCTCCTTATTTCTGGGCACCTCAGTAAGGCTAAACTAAACTGTAGAAATCAAAGAAGAGAAATTATTGTTTGGTTAAGGTTAAATCCCAGTTCATCTATCTCGAATCTCCTGCTGAGGTGCTATACAAACTTGGATGAGGAAAATACTTCAAGGTGCTTAGAAAGAAACCATGCCACAAAGAGTACCTTTGAGAGCTGAGGCTTGCTGAGCGTTCACCAGTCTTATAAAAACAGGAAGGGCCACTTACCTGAAAAGAAAAAGAGAAAGAAATATCAATGATTATTCATTTTTTAAAAAAAGGAAACTACACTTTGTACGAAATTACAAAGAAGAAATTGATTGTGGTGCACCGGCAGACTGGGTATGGGATGCTCAGAGCTGCGGAAGCAGGGAATCAGCCTGAACAGATGATGGCAGAATTGTAGGATGAAAGCAGGACCGAAACAGGGAAGGGTATGGCTGGAAACAATTAGGGTACGTTTGTAAACCAGTAGCAGAATATGCAGGCATTTTTCTGCCCACAAAGGATGTCCCAAATAAAGGCAGCAGTCACATTCTCTGAGGTTTCCTTCTTGTTTTCTGCCCTTCTCCCATTTCTGCTACGAATTAGTACAGAAAATTTTCTTTCAATGTGCAAGTCAAACGTGTCCATTTCTGCAGACTGAAGGATTCGTGCTCTGCAACAAACGTTGAGTTCACTGAAACAGTTTCTGAAACCTCCCAGGATATTCCTCTCCTGCCCCTTCTCCACCAAGAAACCCAAACAAAAAAAGTCTGAAGAACCTGCAAACGAATTCCTTTCTGTGCAACATGTGTGTACAGTCCCATTAGCAGCAACACAGCGGGCCATTGATTGGGGAGGGGGAAATGGCTTTGTTTATGGTAATGGATTTTGAGACTCCTGGTGATAGTTTATTTAGAAGGAATTTTTGCAGAGCTGGCTATTACACTGATGGAAACCCTGAGAACAGGCTGATTTAAAAGGGGCGGGGTGAAAACAAGTGGCATTGCTTATTTTTTGAAAAATATTGTTATTAAGTAATTTGAAACACATTGATAAAATGTGTCTGAGAGTTACGCCGCTGCAATTTATAATACAAATTACACTGCTATTGACAAATGGCAATTTAATTCAGCGATTAACTGCAACAATGTGAATTCCTCTGTCAGTTTGTTGTTTTTTTTTTAAAGACATAGTATATAGCACACGAAACTGGATACGTGCTGGGATCACCAGATGCTGTGCTCTTACTGGCCTCAGACTTATTTTCTGCCTCACCTCTCCAAAGGATATGCAACTGAGAATAACCTAACCAACTCTCTTGTCGTCTTTAAGTATGGATCAACCCTGGGAAGTATCCAAGGGGATATTCATTCTGCATAAATACTTGGTTTCAGGTTAAGCAGTCTCTTTTGCATACAGAAGTCATCCTGTCTAGTCCCATCCCAAGAAAATCCCCATAGGGAATAAAACCCCAAACAAATCAACAACTTGCTTGGAATCAATTCACCTAGATGATTTAAAATAGAAAAGAGATCATGATCTTGTCCTTGACGTATCCTTAAGGAACAAACACTTTGTCTGAAGGATCAAGACACCCACTGTGCTGTCCATCCCTTTGCAAACACATCCGGAGACCGACGCACTCATCAGCTTAAGAGATGCCAAGCCCTTTGCAATAACACTGCAGAGCTACCAGCTGTAATGGAATACTGGGAAATCAGATCATCCTACATTTAAACTGATTTCTATCACTGATACTCTTTGCAGTGCAGAAGTAGCATTAAATGCAGTAACGTGCCGTTGCGTGGTCACTTAATTCTAGAAGTAAATTCAATATTTGTTGGCATCCCCTATCCAGAGATACAAAGCGTACACATGCGTTGGAGCTGTTAAGTTAGAATTACGTTTGCAATGGCTCCTGGGGAAAACCAGCACAGCTTAGGCGTCTGTCTGGGAAGAAAATTTTGTCATTCCCACCCTGTACAAAACTGTTTACAAATTCCTCTGCCTCTTGCTCCGCATTACCATTATGGCCCTGTTGCTGTCCTGGACACATATGGGTTTTGCTACAAGATATCAGAGGGACCTATTCCCATTGCTTGTTATATTTTCAAAGAAGGAGCTGGGGTAGTACAATGGAAACAAACACAGTGTCTTTATGACACCACTCCATGTGATTAGGAGCATGTAAGGAACACCACCAATGTTCTTCTGATGGGTCCAGTGGAAAAAGATTTGTTAAGAGAGCTATTTCCCATGTCCACTGTATAGAACCCGATTAAGAAATCTCAAGTTCTTCCTTTAATAAACAATTTTATCGTTGGATTTTGGAACTTTCTTTTCTGGCTAAAGGAAGTAAGGCCAGCAATATATGAGTATGAAAACCACTGCAGACACATGAATTTGGTTTTAAACCTCTGCATGGGTTCAGTCAAACAAAGGGTAGGATAACTATAGATGGCGATTGTCTGACAGATGCATCTTAAAAAGCACACCTGGGTGGCTCAGCACCCGGGATTTGAGTTCAACTCTTGCGCTGGCTCATTTTGTGACCTTAGCTAAGCCGTAACTATTTTGTGCCCTTTCACAGAATCACAGAATGGTCAGCGTTGGAAGGGACCTCAGGAGATCATCTATCCCCTGTTAAATGATAGCCATCAGGATAGTCCCACCATTAGTTTAGCCTGTTAAGAAGTTTCAATAGAGAAAAGGTACTTCTTTCCAGCACACAGGAAGACCAATTGGTAAAACCCCACTGCTGTAACAGGACACAGTAGACCCATGACAAAATCCACTTTCTGACTCAAAGTAAGGATGCAAACTTTGGCCATATTTGTTCTGACAAGGATCTCCCTTCATCTCTCTTAAGGAAGCTGTTACACCTCAGTTAAATATCACTTGCCCAGAGCAAGACTGAGTGTTACTCTGTTGTAATTAAGGCTTCCAGTTCTGGTTTCAAGGAAACTGGCAGAATTTTGCATCTCCAGTTACTCCCCCTGACTCCCACAATGAAAGTTTCCTTAATTCAATTCAAGCTTGCAAACATCTGCAGGGTAGGCGACACAAATGTCATTGCATTTTGCAGCAAATACACATCTTGTCAAAAATACTTCCTCCGTCTCCTCTTTCAACACTGTCTGCAGAAGAAACTTGACCGGATTCATCGTGCTTTGACAGAAATACCAGCGGCTGACTGTGGCAGAGAGAGGTGGTGACACAGAGTGGAGCCCAGCACCCCTTCTGCCAGGGCCAGGCTTTCCTTGAGGTTTCCTTTCTGCAAGCTGACCTATCCTTTCCCTTGCTTAGCTCGAGAATCTTGATGAGAAGAGAGCCCGCGGTGGGATGGTTGCAAATGTAATGCAATCAGAAGATAATGACTTCAGAAGAAGAGGGGAGGGAAGGGATAATCAGCAGAGGCAGATGAACTCCCAAGATATATAAAAAACCCCTCTGTTTTCATGCAGATGTCCCTAGTAATGAAGAATGAGGGAAGAGGAATACTGAGAAAGAGGTGAAATGGAAGCCGATTTGTTTCTAAATAGCACTATTTCAGAGTTTTCCATGGGGTGTAAGTAGCTTCTTAAACTAAGAGTGTCTGGAAATACCCCAGACAAATTCAGACCTCTCAGCTGTCTCTTTCTCTCTTTATTATACACGTATCCATGCCACAATTTAGAGTTAGCTTTGGTGGGAATTGAGGACGGGAATATAAAATATGCAGGGAACATCCCTGTCTCCCTTCAGGCTCAGGTTGAGCTCAGTGTCTATGAAAATATTATGCAAATGTGACAGTGTTTTCTTTGGGCAAGCCATTTAACCGGAGCTTTCAACACCTTAGAAGCCTGGAGACAAAGGGTGCAGGTAATGATAAATGCAATTTATTTACAATGGGCATAAAAGCAAAGGTCTAGGCGGCTGCTCCTACAGGTGATCTCCCCTGCCCACCCTACCCGCCCAACCACAGACCTCGCCCTTCCCTCGCAATGCCTGCCTAATTCCTGGGGTGAGGGGCTGCCAGGGACCATTCTGCTCAGAGGTTTCTCTGTCCTTTCTCAGATTCTGCATTTTATATTCAGGTATGTGACTTCCACAGGCATGAAGTTTTAACTTCTGAAGGCAAAGCCGTGAATGACCTGACCTTGGCAAGCAGTGCACGAATACCGACCCAGGGTTCAGACCTGGAAGAACCTGTGAAGATTTTTCAGCCCCTTTGAGGAGAAACTAGATACAGCTACAGTGCTACATCGCTCTCCTAGAAATCCTCCCTAGCCTAACAGTATACATACTTAATGGCAACAGCGCCGAGCACTACACAGGCGTTGCAGGATGTGAAGCCACTGAATCGGGTACCAGCCCAAACCAGACGGCTGGGGTACCACCGGGGGCTGCTGTGCAAACACACACCGAGCCAAAATGTCTGCCCGTGCACAGTGTTAGAGCCTGCGGTGCAACTAAGATAAAACCAGAGCCCTTGACTCCTCAGGTGGTTACATAGCTCTCCTTCATCCCTCCCATATATTTAAGTGCAGGTGTTAACATCAGGATCCCGAACCAATTCCAACAAACCTCTGTACGCTCTGCCTCTTTCCATTCCCTCAGCAGATTAAGTGGCTAAGCTCTTCTCTTCCCGCACTAAACGCCTGCTCTGTTAGAGAGCGCTGCCACACACGTCAGCAAATTAGGTTGGGATGGCTGAGGGCATTATGGCCTGCAGCTCTCCATCAAACCTTTCTCCCAGAGATTGCAGCTCCCACGTAAGGGACAACCGAACAGTTCCTGGGTCAGCTGCTGCACTTTACAGCTCACTCGATTAGCATGAATCAAATTGATGTCGGCTTACTTTACCAGGCTGGCTGGAAAATTGTGCTAGGGAAGGGGCCGCTTCACGAGCCATTCAGCTGTCCCTGCTGGGGGGTGGTACCATCTGGCAGGAGCTTGAAGCTGAAACCACTTGCACCCCACAAACCTCATTAGTTGCTGACCGAATGGAAAAAAAACAAACATGTGGCATGTTCCAACCCACAAATGGCTGCTGTACAGGAAGAATAGTAAGTGAGGGGACATCTATAAAACCACGCTTCCAAAGGATGATCAAACACAGCAAAGGTGTAATGAAGTAAGTTATTCTTTATTATTATTACCCCTGAGACCCAATACCCTCTTAAAAAAATCTAATCCTTTTTAATTTGTTCTAAGTAAAACCATTACTTATAGGTATGACAACTGTATTACTAATTATGTAATAATTTTATGCCGAAGCACTAGTAAAAATGGCTTGAAGTCTAAATTAGGCCTAATAAAGAATTAATTTAATAAATCACTTGGTCTCAAAAAAAAATTATTTACTTAAAATTAGAGTTTGCTGAAAAATCTCACATTACTTTTTATTAATGCCACAAAGTAATTGTGTAATTAAAAATTAACTTACAAGGTGACACAATTTACTCGATAATGATGCACAGCATCCATATAGCACTTATCAGCCAGAAAGATCCTAAAATACTGTGTTAAAAAAAATAATACCAGTGTCCAAGTGTCACTCCACTCATTCCGGAATGCAGCCACTGGGCTGGAAGCATGCAACCACTTAACGGAATATATTGGTACTCCGCAGTGGTTTAGGAAGAAGCCTGAAGAACACAGTGCTCAACCAAAAGTGGGAAGCAAAACAACATCACTCCTCAGAAATATGGTTGGGACACAGGGGTTCGTATTGTTTCATTCACGATCAATTATTATAGGGCTGTACAAGGCTGCAGAGTATCGTTCCTTGCAGCCTGGGCCATGTCGGGGATGCGGCCTCCGCTCACATCCCAGCTCATCTCAAATACTTGCTCCAGCGCTGCTCAGGGCAGGGTTTCGGCTTGTGGATTTCTGTGTGGAGCTCCTTCTGGCAGTGTGGGAGTTCCTTGGAAAGGATCCATTCGACTGACTAAACTCAATCTCTTCTAGTTTATGGTATCTGATTAAATCTGAATCAGCAGCAATGAAATCAGAAGTAAGAGTGAGTCATGCCCCTCACAGAGGGTGCGCTGCCTTCCTGCTACTGTGCGGGGAATGTGTTGGCGTGGAAAAAAACCCACCTTTTATGGGTTTTGGGGGCCCTTTCTTCCCTTTTACCTTGAAGTGCTTCACATATTGTAATTTATTAAGCCTGTGTGATGTAAATTTAACAACTCTCTATTTTGGCATTGGAGTGCCTTTTGGCTCCATTTTACAGAGGAGACGGGCACAAAATAATCCGTAAGTTTGGGACAGAACAGGCAAAACCACCTCATCCTCACATGCATTTTAATCAGTGGCTCATCTATCACACTTGAAAATAAAGAAACATACAGAGGATTAAATATTCTCTGGGTCAAAGCACACCTTTAAAGAGAAACAAAACAGTCAGATCACTGAAATCCACCCTGGATAAGTGAAGAAGCTGGTGTTGGGATTTGCCAGGAAATATCTGTGCCTATGTGGCAGAGGGGGAGAGCCAGGAAATTGTTTCTTTTGGGTTGTACTGAGGATAACCGGTGCTGCTGTGAATGATGCCCCTGCCTGTATTTGAGGGATCACAGGTCATGCCTAAACCACATTCATAAGCAAGCAGGAAGAAGGCTGCAACAGCTTGCCAAAACAAAAATAATAAAAATAAAAATAAAAATTAAAAAAACCAAACAAAAAAGTACATTTACTTAGCCCTGAGAAGAGCAACACTGGCAAAAAGGGGAGAGGCTGAACGGACTTACAGCTGCAAATGATTCCACAATACTTCAGGGTTTTTTTAAAACTCATTTCCATTCCTTCTAAAAGGCACAAAATGAAAGAAACAAATATATGTCATCAAATACTTCCGCTCACAAACTGATAACAGAGTATGCTAGCTAAAATTAGTTCAGATTGAAACTTATTTGCTTATGATCTCCATCAGTAGTTTTCAGTGCACTGTTTCCATGTAAAAGTCTCCCAGAAAGATGTACATTGTAAAAGCTTGAGCAGTTTGGATGAGACTCCTGGGTCACTGGCCATGGATGTTTGTTCCCTCCCTGCCTGAATGAATCTTTAACTCCTCAAAGCAAATTTTGACTGTAGATATTGCCAATTATGAATTCAAAATTTGTTGTCAGTGAGCTTTACCTGAAATCTACTCTTTCTACAAACCTTGCTCATCATAAATGTGCTCACTGGAATAATCACAGGATGTGGATGCCAAGAGAGTGTCAATGCAATCAAGACAAATTGGTGAAAGAATTGAGAAAACTACTTGACAGCACTCATCCAGCTTGGATGAACACTACTTAAACATTCCCTCTGCTTTCCTGCACCACAGGAGGTCCCTCTGACACCAGCCTGCTCCTGCTCTGCTACACACTGCCAGGAGCACCGGGCTTCCACGCCTCTACCACTGACCACGCAGGACTCGGCTACCTGAACTAAAAGGTCTGCTAGCTGGCTGCAGCTGGAGGCTTTCAGCACAGCTGTGCACCAGCCACGACAGAGGGACGTGGTACACACCTATCCAACGTGTTATATACTTCCACTGTCATCCAAAGTGCACAGGAGTTCAACTCCCGCTACCATCTTCCACTCTGCGATGACATCTACCACGGGTCATCAGAGCAGATGAAACACGGGAAGCCTTTAAGAAGAGTTAAAAATGATAAGGCCATTACCACGAATCACCGTGGGATTGGTTAAACATTGGGTCGTTTTGGGATGCAACAGCCTCTGGGACACACACTGTCAGAATGAGAAATACGGACTAAAGACCTAGAATTGGTTTTAAGCTGAAGCTCAATACAGTTATGAAAGAAATTGAATTATATAATTGCCAAACCAGCAAGAGCTTCAAAACAGACACCTAGGGCATTTTAAATCTCATATAAGATGTCCTCAGGCATTTGACAGGTCTTTTACTGTACTTGTGAGAAAGCTAGGTTACCATGTTTACTCTTTATCTTGAAAGTCTGTCTCCTGTCCATTTTTCTACCACCCTACACACTTCCCATACCTCAAACACTGTGACATCAGTGCTGAAATGTTAGGACCTTAAAGGAACCCAACAATTCCTCTCTTAATTCTGAGTACAGCAGTTGCTATTTACTTAGCAAGCATCATTTTAACATGATCTGAAGGAAGCTGACTGTTGTATCTGGCATGGTGTGAAAGACCAATGGCTAAATAATGATCCCAGTGTTCAGGATGAGCGTAGCCAAAGCTTCTGTGCACAAAACCTACAACAAACCAGCAACTCATGCACATAGCCAAACAGGTCCAGCATAGTTCAGCAAGGGATTCTATGGTCATCATGCCTACAGCAACAGGACCTCATGTTCCTTCACTATGGGATGAGCAGCAGTGACAGAAGCCACGCTCAGCATCCTTTCGATTGCTTGTTTCAATGTAATGTGGAGGTCGCAATAAGTATCATTTATTTAAAAATGAGATGTGTTGCAAGCTCTACTGCTATAGCAGAAGAATTTCAAGCAGAGTTGGTGGAACATTTTCAACTCAATATTTTATGGTCAAAATGTGATGTTTAGTGGAAGCCAAAACATTTCAAGTCTAGGGCAGACTATCTGAGTGTTTCCAAGGGGCGACAGAGACACCCAAATCAAAATACTTAACATTTGAATTCCAAAAGCAGGGCAGACATTTCAACACAGTTGTGCTTCATTAAAATGCTTGAAAAGTTTTGGGTGTAATCCAACATAGATCAAAACCAAAATTCAGAAACTCGGAAGTTGTCATGATACAGAATTAGCACTCTCCAGCCTGCTTGAGTTTTGAAAAGGCTGGGGAAGGGGGTGGGGAGGAGGGTTGTTGTTGCTTTTTAAAATGGGCATTGGAAATGGATTGATGCCAGAGAAAGGAGACTGAAAACTCTAATGTGACAAAATTCAGAGGTGCATGGGTCTAAGTTTGTAGCCTGAGCTGTTAAGGAGGTAACACACAGGCTTGAAGCCACTTCTAAAATTATCCATAAAAATCAGGATGTCTGCTTCAGAAATACGGTGCAAGTGTGATCTGTGCCGACAAGAGCTCTGAATACAGCTAGTTAGGGACCATCTCTATGGATTCCCAGATATGCTGATGAGCTGGCAGTTGACAATGTGTGTGTCAGGGATAACATTTTGTTATATGTATCAATGATGGCATTTAATTTCTGCATGAAATTTCTGCATTTATTTTCTGGATGAAAACTGTCCAGTCCCCTAAAGAAATGAAATGCTTGTTAAAAGAATGAGACTGTTTGATCTTCCCTTTGTGGAATTTCAAGCCTCTGACTTGCAAATCTTGTTCGACTATCATCTTTGAACTTCAGCACTAGCCTTCTGTTTGCACAGCGGCTTATGCTAAGTTGATGGATTCCAGTGGCCCAAATAGGCTGCC
This sequence comes from Falco naumanni, assembly GCF_017639655.2. Lineage (NCBI taxonomy): Eukaryota > Metazoa > Chordata > Aves > Falconiformes > Falconidae > Falco > Falco naumanni. The sequence continues at coordinate 5,275,418 of NC_054058.1, read as the reverse complement.
TGTTCACCGATGGCACCGTCTTAATGGTACACGGAACGGGAATTAGATCTTTGAATTTTTAAGTGGGTTCACATTGAGAGAAATGTTCAAGTCCTGAAAAAATGATAAGCTGTACAACTATGCCAGGAGGAAAGGTACATGCACTGATTTGATTTCCTGTCCCCAGCCCCTAACACTTGGCTAAGTATCACCCACTTTGCAGCTGGCATCACAGTTAGGTGTGGAAACATGCCCTCTGGTACTCAGCCCACACAGAACATACTGCATTTAGGCTTTTTAAGTGTAATGCTAACATATGCCAGCTCACATAATCAGAAAGTGCAGTGAGAACAAGACGCATGGACTTTAGGTTCCCTATTCTAGTTTCTCTCAAGGTCAAACTTGCTGAGTTCCACAGAAGCTCAAGCACAGCTTGCCATGCCCTGACTAAAGGCTTGGAAGATGTGTGCTAGCTTGATGTACCTCACGTGATCCACCATTTACTTTTACATCTTCAGTTAAAGACTCTCGTCTCAGCAGCAAACATTATCACCTGGGGCAGAAATGCTTCCTACACTTGCTTTTCTGGTAATAGTGACCAGTATGTCAGAGCAAACAAATTCCTTCTCAAAATGGTTCTGTTCCCAGCTGTTGAAACATCACCTTTTTTGTTTCTTTGGTTTTAAGTTTTTCTTAGTTGGCATCCACAGAAAGGGGTAAGGAGAAGGGCAGCAATGAGATAGAGGAAGACAGATCTGATGAAATTTCAAATCCATCTATTAGATGTAGACTGTCTGCACAATACTGTTCTATGATGGAAACATGATGGCAGATGAGAAATGCAAGGAATAAGCAAAGCATTTACGAGTGAACCGGGTCTGGTAGATTCATATGCTTTAAGGTCAGAATAGAGGTTTAAACAATCCCTCCTGGCTTTCTATATGTCACAGGACTTCAATCTTCACCCAGCTATCCTTGTACTCAGCTCAGCGACTTTTCCCTGGCTAATACATCCTTTTTTTTAGCAAGTCTTGAGTTGAAGGTGATGAAGAGTTAGCATGTCCTAAGGGAGTTTGTTCCAGTGTTTGATCACCTTCGCTGTTGAAAGGTTGGGCCTAATTTGAATGTCTGACATCAGTTTCCATGTCTTGGTCTCTGCTATGCTTTTCCCTACTAGATTAAAGCATTTTGTAGCACTCATATATATATATTTTTTTTTAATAAAGATGTTTATGTTCTGTAATCAAGTCCCCCTCGATCTTTTCAGATAAATCAGAGTGATCTTGAAGGCTCCCTGCAAGTCATTTCCCCCAACCATCAAAGTAATGTTGAAGACACTTTTTCTGTACCCAATGCTGCAACGTGTTCTGAAAATGTGGGTAACAGGAAAAAGCACAATATTTCTGACCTGGACTCAATGCCACATGAGAGAGAAAATCAGTTCACATTACATTTCATTGCTGCTGTGTTCTTAAATAAAGACTATAAATCTATGGTCTTTAAACCCCTTTTTACTACTGCATCAGCTGGAAATGTGAGATCTACTTTTACAACACCTTATTCTTCCCTTCCAGATATAGCCCTGTCATATGAAAACATGACCTGCTGTTCTCTTTCCCTAAATACACAAATTAATTTTGGGTGTGCTACATACATTTGTATGAAGGGCTGTAGGCTTTCTGAGAAATCCATGCATTAGATTTTTACTGTCATTATTTCTTGTATCTTTCTACTAATCTTTGTGTCATCCACCCTTTTTATCAGCATACTTATTCCCTGATCATTGATGAAAACACAGAATAAAATCGGGCCTTGTACTGAATTCTCAGAAGCCAGTCTGGAACACTCCCATTTGATGATAATTCTCCATTGACAAGTGCTTTTTGAGATCTATCATTTAGTTTTCCCTCAACTCATTTAATCTCTGCCTTATTGGTATTGCATAGTGTTAACATTTTATCAGAATGCCATGAGGTATTACACTATGGTAGAAAAGCCCAAATATGAAGTCATCTTTATGCACCAGACTTGTAATTCCACAGGAAAAAGCAGATTTATTTGAAAAAGCCTATTTTTCTTAAATCTGTGTTGACTAGTGCTAATGACATTCTTACTGTCTTATTCTTTAGCTGCTGGATTCTATACAATCATTTTCATTCTTTTACTCTGGAACAATGTCAAAACAACGGCCCTACTGTCAGTTAAGTCTTTCTGGTCGTTTTGTTTTGAATCCAGCACATTATCATTCTTCCAATACTTCTGGTACTCTCCCACTAAGATTTGAAGTTAAGATCTGTGAGCTTGAGATCCCCTCTGTCAACTCTTGTGAGTTCTTTGGCACAAATCACCAGGGCCTAATGATTTCAAATGTCTACTCTTAGTAAGCATTTGCGTAATACCCATCATAGTTATTAACAAACTGAAAAACGCCTTGACATTCTCATAGTGGAGGAGCAGTTACCATGTTCCAGCCTAAACCACCTCCAACAGGCTCCTAAAAACTCTTCTACACTTGGGACTTTAGCGCACTCCAACTAACTTCCCTTCCCACCTTGGAAACACTCCAGTAACTTCCCTTCGCACCTCAGAAATGCCCCATATGGGAACATCTAGGAAGAAGCTGGCTCTACATGAATATGATGCAAGTTTTTTCGCACTTCATCAAAAGACGTGCAAATGAATGCATTGCTGAGCTTGAAACTGGAAATGATGGTTCAACATATGCAAAAAAAAAAATAAAATAAAATAAATAGCCTCCCTCTGAAACACCAAAATACTTTTTCTGTCAGTGTAGACTCTACCATCAGCCTGGCCGGCCGTCTCTCTGACCTATGACCCATGCATTACCTTCCTTTCTGACCTTTTTCTGGGTCCTCACACTTGGGCTTTGTGTTAATCTCAAAGTCTTTTGCTAGAAAACATCATGTCTAAGGCATGAAGTCCTGATCCATTTTCACTGCAGCTGAAATGGTTGCCCAGGCTCACATCATCCCACCCTTTCATTACTACAACATCCTTTTCCTGGCCTTAACACTGCAAACTTGCCCAGCTCAAATCAGTGCAGAAAAAGGTCGCGTGCCCTTCCTGCTGTTTGGAGTATGTTGCACATTTCTTTAAATGTTTCTTTTGGCTTCCCGTCTTCTACTTCATGAAACCCAAGGCTGTTTATCTTCACTGTCGAGTCTTTTATAGCTTACCCTCCTCCAAGCATCACCTCTGAATCCCTCTTGAAAGGTTAGTTCCCATATCTGATGGACACTGTTGCCAGACACCTTCCGATTTGAAATGTTTTCAACAGCACCTTTGAGCTTTCTCTGCTAAACTTTTGCAAAGCTGCCTCATTGTCCTTAAAACTCTCTTTATAGTAAAAACGCAATGCTCACAAAGGAATAACGATGCCAGCTAGGCTTCAGGTGCTCAGGCATCTCTGTCTCTCAGGCAGAGCCATAATGCTGTCTCTCTTTTTCTTTTCACCCACTCATCTCTCCATCTGTGTCTGCCTTTGTCTCTTGCCTTATATTTAGTTAAAATATATAATCTAGGCATTTATAGAAATGGTAATAAGGACGAAGACTTTCAACCAGTGTTCAACACCGACAGCTCTCCCAACACACCGAATGCTTTGCACGCATTCAGATAGGTATGTTGGGGAGTAACACTGTTTTCTGGCATGATTGGGTGGGCCGTCAGGGTGCAACTATATTCACAAGTTAAATGGTGCCTGGGGATGGTCCTGGGAACAGAAAAATAATCAGCTGTGCTGCTAAACAGTTTAGCATGGCCTCAGCACAACTCTGTAAGCACCCTCCCAAATAACTGTCAGGTGCAGCTTGGCAAGTGGCACATCCTTGGGGCCGGTCTAACTCACAGCCTGCAACCACCCCCCACACCCCCCAGTTAAATGCGGGAGCATTTATCAGCGTGGGGTCGGCTACTCTGGGCCAACTGTCCTCAGCGCACAGGAATTTTCCTGAACAGTTTTAGCTGATTTCTACAGATATATTCTCACAGGCTGCCCTCCTCCTCGGTGTCAGCACTTGGCTGTTCCCGTGTGTGACCCTGCAGTTCTGACTTATCAGTACCTGTGGAAGGCTAAGAGCAGCTTTACGCAGAGTACCATTACAGCCCTGTTACCTGTTCTCTCCTTTCCTAATGGCCACAGTCATATTTTAAACATTATATTCAAGAGCTTTATCCCCCAAGTTTTAATCAAGTCAGTCATGCCAAAATTATTGTCGTCAAGGAGTACATCCCATGCCGCCTCCTCACTGCCTGCAGTCCTAAGGAAGTGGTGCTCATAGCAAAAGAACATCTTTTCTATGCATTATTTGCTGTATTGGTTCAATTAGCCTGATGCATCCTGAACCTCAAATCACACTTTTGCTCCCGCCTTAGGAGTACAATAATATCCCCAGCCACTCACAGGAACTGTTGGGTACAGAAAGAAGCCCAGAGGAACTGTCTGATGTTCCTGACTTTGGAAACACTTAGGTGCCAACTCCATTGTACACCAGAGCTGAGTACAACCTCAGGACTTCCCTGAATTTTGCTACTTCATAATGCACTCTCAAGGCTGTTACATGGAAAGGATATGGCTGGAGATAAATGCACTCTAGAGTATTTTCCTATGCCCTAATACACTGCCAGCTGCATGAAACTGGTACTAAACTAATTAAAGATCATCCTAGGCCAGTTACTCCTATAATTTAGCTTTAAAAACACCACAGATGAGACTTTATAAGGGAAGGAGCAGCACAGCATCCCAGTGCAATTTGCTACCATCTCTCAATTTGATTACCACTGGGGTTGCTGAGGGGAGAGAGACAGAGAAACCACAGAGATGTGAGACATGATTAAAGCATGGTGTCATCCTACCCACACGGGCAATGCCGAATTTGACTAGTCAAAAGCCTCCCTTGATGTAGCAAGAGCCCTCAGCAGGAACAAATCGGCCTCATTTCTGTTGAGACAAATTCTGAACCCAAGATTTCAGGTCAAGGTGACCTACAGTATCTGACACCTCTAAAGGGCAATTTTTCCTCCCCCTGTCAGAAACCCTGGAATCACTAAATGCACAGAGCACACTGACAGCTCCACCTCATCTCTTAACTATCACTTGACATAAAGCTGCTCTCATGGCCTCACAGAGGAAAATATTCTTCTTTAACAGCCTCAAGCACACAAATAAAGCACAGTTTTGTTTTTGCCTCTCCAAAAACCCTTTCAAGAGCTCAGGCCTGTGATTCCTTGCAGTGAGATTTCAAAAAGGAAATCTATAGTCCAAGATCAACAGGGGAAGGATCATGAGACTGGAAAATAAAATCAGCTTTTAGCCCGAAGAGAGTGCACTCAGTGAAAGAACCTGCCTGGATTTAATAGGGGAACACGGGTATTAATGGCTTTCAAAAGATCACAGTTTCTGGTTTGAATGAAGGATGCTTTTGACCTTTGATACGGATACGTTAGGCAACCCCTTGATGTTCTCTAGTTAGTCCTTCCCATGGACAGCAGCACCCGATGAATCAGCACTCTACTTACTCCTGATTAGCACTCAGAAAAAGACTCCTTCAGAGAGTGAGCCCTAGGTTTGGGCTTAACTCAGACAGCCCAGTCAGGGTATGGGAGAAAGAAGTTCACTCTACTGCTGGAAAAGCCCAAACTTCCCTTCAAACAACAGTGCAGATATTTTTCTTGCAAAGAAAAGAGAATTTCTGGCAAGATGTGTTTCTGACAGATAGTGACAGAGCAGGCCCAAGGCAGGCCCACTGCGAGCAAGGGCCATGCAAATGATCACCAGACAATCTGTCAGTGTACCCCAAACCTCACCGGGGGAGCCACGCACCGGTATTCTCCTCATGCTTTCCATCACTACCCTGTCTGAAGTGAAGCAGCTGAATTCACTTAATCCCGTCCTTACTCCCACGTTGCCCCCAGAGAGTACTGACCCATGCAGTCCTCTCCTACTGCAATTTGCTAGGGCTGTACACAGGTCCTCCTACAGTTCAGGACACCGAGATTCCAGCTTTAACCACCGCTGCCTACACACACTGCTCCTTCTGACTGACAACCGCTCTCGTCAGCACAGAAACTCAGGAGTAGAAATCACTAATTGTAACAAAATATGTGGTTCTTCTTGACATAAACCAATACAATAGCTAACAGGGTCTATGTATGACAGGGTGAGACACCTGTCATGGGAGCTGCCTATGGAAGAAGAGATGCGTGCCCATGTTTGCAAACCTGCATCTCTGAGAGTTCACAGCAGGTGTGGAGAATGCAAAAAACAAAGGGATATTTAGATAAGTGATCACAGACAGCTGAAGAGAGGAGAAACAAAATCTCGTAATTCGTTTACCTAAAAGCTAACCTCTTCTTCTGTGCAGAAGAGAAAAGGCTGAGCTAGTACTTTTGGGTTTGATTTTTTGTTGTTTTTTTTTCCCCCACCTTTAATTATGCATCGTCAGTGACAAGCTCATGTGGAGCTAAAAGCTGGATCTGGGCATGAAGCTAATTTTTGGAGCTATTGGCTGCTCACTACAGGAATAAAAATGATTCCCTGTCTTCCTAGATATGGTTTAAGGAGGAAAACCTCTTTGTCTCTCCCTCCATATTAGCTGCCTACAGACAGCTCCATTTTCCATTTGTGCATTTAATTATCCCTTCCTATGTGAACTACTTTACATTTGTGCTTATTGAATCTCAGCTTATTGATTTCGGCTCACTTCTTGAATTCATCATAGTCGGACTCTGGGCTAATCCTATTCTCCAATGCACTGGCGATTGCTTCCAGCTTTGTGTTGCATATGAATTTGATTAGCATACTCTCCATTCCGGTCTCCAGTGAAAATGTTAATGAAAACATCGAGCAGTATCAGATCTAGAGCACATACACATAGGACTCCATGCACCACTGCCTACCCTGACTCTAAACCTTTAATAATACCCAATACTTCTGGGGTATAGATGGACAACCAACCAACACTTAGCTAAGTGATTTGCAGTAATTCAGTTGCATTTATATTCTGCAGGAACAACTCACAAACCTGGATCAAACGTAGGGAGAGGTCAAGGAAACTGCATCTGAATTGGGAAAGTGTACCAGTTTTACCTTCAATCAGAGTGAAAATTCAAGGTTACCACAACAGTCACTGAAATTTCAGCTTCAAAACCCAGAAACCTCAAAAAGTTTTTTTTTTTTGCACCTTTATTGCTATCATAGGCTTAATTTCACTGGAGTATCTCTTCTAAAGGATGACAAATGGCAAAGTAGGCTGGTTCTGGTATGAATCTAGCCTTAAAAAAATAAAAGGATTTAGGATGTAATGGTTAGTTCGTGCTCATATCTGATCAAATGCTTCATTGTGGCTAAGATATATTGGGCAAAACTGTTTTTGTATTCTAACTTACCTAGAACAAAATAGAATTTCCATTTTTTACCAGCAGAATTAAGCTGTTCAGATCTGTGACCATTTCTTAGCCATAAGGCTTAGGGCTTTTGTCTTTTTCTTTAAGGGAGTTGTGCCCATGTGCATGAAGAATCCATGTTATTTTACATCTTGGTTCCCTCCAGAAAGTTCCATGTGGGTTGGTTATTGAGCCAGGCATTCACCAGTGTTGAAGGTGAATTTACCAGTGCTCAATTCCCATGTTCCCTCATTTGAAAGTTTAATGCTGCTGTTTGTTTCCCTCTTATCTCTCTCCTCCCTTGGGAGACAGTGCTTTGCAATGTACTGTACTTTGTCTCCTTCTTTTCCCTAACACAGACCTTCAGCACTCCTCCCTCAGAAGACCCCCGAACACTAATTTCTGATAGCAGTAAGGAAGCCAGACACACAGAGGGGAAAATGATTCTGTTTATGGTGAGATTAATCTCTTTCTGAAAAACAACAGACAATCCCTGGAAGGGTTGGCTTATTCATGACTCAAAAAGATGCATCCAAATAGTGCATTTTTGGCCTATGGAATGTACCAGATGGAACAGAGTTTTTTAAAAGTTTCTTAACTCTTTTTCAATTCTTCCCTCATATTTCTGTGTTCATAACAAATGTTTCTCCAAGAACTTACGTTGATGCAGGACTTCACCATTCTTAGTGTACCTCTTACAACAGCTCTTTGGACCACGCAGGAAAGATCAGTGATCATTCATTTCCACAGCCACATGCACCTGGCTGGGTTATTTTTCATTATAAGCAGTCTATGTTGGGATCTGTGATATCATAATATGATGTTTTATTTCTGGGGGAGGCTCACAAGTGGCCGTATGTAAGCATAACTAGAGTGATGGTGCTATAAAGTTTGTTCTCCTTGAGCAAAGGGCCTTCCTGACTTGGAATGTGAAAGAGACCTACTCCAGCTTTTGAGCAGTTGCCCTGAAAACCAGACGTAGATGGTGCCCCCAAGTATGACATATCCTTGCATTGATTGTCCTGCTTTTATCATCCTTTCCAGCAAAGTTAGAACTGCAACCTGTTCTTGCTCTTATTTGCTCTCACTCTCCGTTAAAAATTCCATGTATCTAACTTACAAATCTAATATTAAACCTTTAAAAAATATATAATGAGTATTTATAGAACATCTGCTAGTTAAAAGCACCGCTCAGATATCAACTTACACTTCTTTTGCAACCTCATGTGATGAAAATCTCTCGTTGGGACAACTCTGTTGACGGTGGTAGTAACCTCCTGCTGCTCTAACACAGTGCTATCCGGCCAGCATGAACCACAACAGCCCTCCGCAGACTGAGGAGGTTTTCTCAAGCACCACCACATTCAGAAGGCCTGTCTGCATGAGGTCATCTGGTTCCTCCTCCTTTCTTGCAGCTGAACCGAGGGAAAAAATGCACTAAGTGCTTACTTAATTTTAATGTCTCTGTATAGCCAGAAACAGCACCCAGGATGTCATTCAGTCAAAAATCATGGAAGATGTGTTTAGCATTGTGTTGAGCAGGCAAAAGCAGGTGTTAACCTGTACAAGCTCCATTCTCCAAAGGAACAGATGGCCTGGAATATGCTTGTCCTTTCTCATTTTTCAGCCGCCCTATGCAGTACTATCGACTGCTTTCCTCTTCCACTCTGCAACACCCTTAAGCCCAGTAGGCAATTCTCATAGCTGCTACAGAGAGGCTTTTATTGTGCTTTCATTTAAGGGACTTTATATGACCCTGTTTATAACATGTCGATGTTCTGAACAGGGTAGCAAGGGAAAGAAAAGCTATTGTCTGCATTGCACAGAGTGGAAATGGAAGCACAGACAAAGCTTCTGAAAAGACTTAGATGATGCCTAATGACGGGGGTAATCACAAAGTGGCATTCTCAATGGCACATGAATATCTAATCCTTATTGGTTTAATTGAAAGGTGAGCAACCTAATGGAGGTTTTTTTAGCATTTAACTAAGTATCTACCTGCATCATGAAATGCCCAAATACCTTTGGAAATCTGGTCCTTGGCCTCTATCCCATTTCAAGAAAGAGAAGTAAGCAACTAGAAATGTAAGCCAAAGGAATGTGGCCTCAGTGTATAAATCTTTCCTGAAAAACAGGTGTAAACACTGTCTTTATTAGAAAATACTACCATAAGTAGTTTATCTGGAAATTCAGAGCTATAAACTGATCTGCTTGACCTCACCAGCCCACTCGTGAATTCATCCTTCGTATTCCCTACAGACTCATGAGTTGGGTAATTTCAGCACTGTTTAGATTATGCTTTAACGAGCACTGAAAGCTTTGCATTTTCTTAATGAGAATTGAAGTGAAATTGAAAACTACAGGCTTTGTTTAAACAAGAACAATGTGAATCTGGCAGAATTCAAGCCAAGCTACAACAGAAATATTGACCTATATAAAAGCCAAGAATGGAATAAGAACATGACTGAAAGACATTCTAGCAAGATACAACCAGTTTTAACTGAATGGTGTCATAAAGAAACAGTAGCTATGCATTTGAAAATATTACACACTTAGTAGTGCACAGAATTCACCTCTACTGTCTTACAATAAGCAAAATAAATATAAATTTAAATTTGTAACAAAAGGCGTAAGGAAATCAAACAGCTTAACACAGGTGGAACTGTAGATAACTGAAAATCTAGATGTGTAACTCTTCAGTTATCCTTCCATGAAGAAATGAGCTGGAGAAAGAATAGAAGAGACTATGAACAGGGACTAATTCATTGTTATGGAATTAAAATAACACTGCCTGGCATCTCATCAGCTGAGCTTAGAAATCCAGGGCAATCCTTTGCCATCACTTGGCTTGTGTCCTTGGCTTCTCTTATCCTTTTGTGCTATTCCAAGCTCTGCTGGACTACTAGTGGAATGAGCAAGTTGGTGAGACATAAAGCAGAATTCTCCAAAATTTTAAATTAAGAGTCTCCTTGCTTCACTTCTCCAATGCTGTGTGGGTACCACACTGGGTGGGCTGGTGAGTTTATGCCCCTTCTCTTCTTACAACCCCCTTTACCCTCTAATGGAAAGGATACCACCATCTCCATTCACAGCTTCCCATCACATAAACTGTCCTGTAGTTCTCCATCTCCACCTCTCCCAGTCTGCTTGCCTCTTCCTGTCACTCTGTCTGTACACCAGCGTTATCCACAGGCCTCACAAGGTAACAGAACATAATCACTTTTATGTGCTTGTCTGCCTTAATCTCTGGAAGTGTTCCCTGCAATCACTCTCTGGGGAGTTCATTTGTTAGATCATTCCCCATCTGGGTGAGCTGTATTTAATGTTTATACTATGAAAAAGATCACTGGCGGGTCTTTCCAAGCCCTGCTTTAGTTGGTGGAATCTGTGCACAAGGAGGAAAGGAGATGGCTGCACCTTTTTGGCTGGGAAAAAAAAACCAAACAACAACAACAACAAAAAAAAAACAACAACCAAAAAAAAACAAAAAACAAAAGCCACATTGCTTTCTCAATGATTTCTTTGTTGCTTTAACATGAAAAGAATAAACTAGGCAGAATGGGTCAATTTCAAGATTACTCCTCTATAAAGGGAAAGGTTTTAAACAGATCTGTTCTGGCGTCAAGTGATGCTAGTAATTTTCAGGTTATTGATCTCTTCCCAGCATAATTTCTTTGTGATTATTTTCCCTCTCCATTCTTGCCTCATCACTCCTCCATAAGGACTCTCCAAAGGAGTGGTGATCTATTCCCCTTTTCCGTCACGTGTCTCCAGCCTACCTTCTGTAATTGCAGAAACAAAGCTCAGTGAGTACCAGAGGTTTGGAGACAGACTTAGAGAAGGAATAAAAGAAGTTTTTATGTGCACTGTTTGTTTTCTACTTTCCCAGCCATAAGGGAAACAACGATCCCAAATTCATGCTGATAAAACTTTTAGATCCCACTATGAGTGTATTCGATAAAAGCATGTGACATGAGCTTCATGCCGTACCAATCTGTTCTAATCTTCACCAACAACTGCACTAAAGCAGCAACAGCAGTTCCACCCCTACAAATGCTCACAGCAATACTGCTCTCAAGACATAGCTGCCCAATGAAGGCAGAGTTGCCCTAGGAAAGAAGATCTTAAAAAAAGCATAGGCAAGGCAGGAAAAGATGACCTCACAAAGACCTAAAATAAGCTTCCTTTCATTAAAAAAAAATCCTTTCAGAACAAGTCTCAAGGCTACACCTTCTACTAGATTCAGTCTCTACTCACTACAAAGGAGACCAATGAGTTTATTTGACTGTTACCATGCTAGCTCACATAAGATGGTCCTGAAAGCCCCCGAGCAGAAGACTCCACTACTCACGGGATACCTCTGCCAGTGCTGCACCACCCTCCCAGTGAGAAGCCTTTCCTAATGTCCCGTTCAAACCGCCCAAGCCACAACTTGTACCTGTTGCCAATGCCTTACTGTCAGCTGCTGTTTAGAAGAGTTTGGTTCTGTGGTCTTTGCAATCATACTTCAAGTGCCACGGGCTTTTAGCTCACCTTTTAGCCTCCTCCTCACTACACTAAACAAGCCTAGATCCTTCAGCCATCTTTTAATGGGACATGTACCACAGTCCTGATCATCTTTGTAGTTGTCTCCACTAAATCCTCCCCATTTTCTTGATCTCCTTCTTGAGTTGTTGGGCCTAAAAGTGGACACAGAGTCCTAGGTCATTGGGCTGAGGGAGATGACGAGTTCAATGTGTGTCAGCTCTCATGATGACAATACCAAACTGGTGTACTAGGCTAAAAAAGGAAGAGCATGCCCAGCAGTGTAAGGGAAGCTCTTCCAACAACCATGTGAAACTGAACACAAGTGTAACCCATTTCTCTGTAAGATTTCGTGCTTGGTAGGGAACCTGTTCTGTTGTCTGAGAGTTTCCCACTATGGCTCACTTACCTTGTGAACTCCAGTGGCACAGCACTGGACCTAAGGGACAGCGTAGCTTTGTATGTTGCTATTATTGGAGGTAAGGATTGTGTTCAAGCACCCTAAAACAGAGAAAAGCCTGAATCTTGGAGTTCCCATGTCCGTTGTGGATTTTATCTCTGTTAGGCCTTTGAGCCAAAGAAGAGAGGGCTGTCTTACCTACTGACTAAACTGAGCTGCACTTGAACATGGGTGCTGGATCAAGCAATGCAAGGAAGGCAGCTCACAGCTGTCAGTACAAAATTAGTTGTACACGTGCTGTCCCACTGAGAGGTTATGCAGAGAAGACTCCGTGTCCCTACAATTACTAGTGGGGGACGGGAGGTAGGTTGCGAGTACAAGTTTCAGCTGCTGGCAGCCTGGAGATCTACTTTTCCCTTTATGCATCCAGTCCACTGGCAGAAAGATGGCCAGCATGATGTTGTTACATGTGAAAATAAACAACTTTGTGGATTTGGTTCAACATTATGGGTCTGCAGTACGAAGGGTGGGTAAGCATATTGAATAAGTTCATTTTCTGATAGCCTCCCTACCTCACAGGTTAAGTCGCTGTCAAATAGGAGCCTTTCTCCTGCTGCTGCTACTCTGAAGGAAACCATGAGAGATGCAGACTGTTTTGAGATTCACACTGGGAAGTGATATTAAAGCAGAATGAATGTACAAGATGCATATGGTACTGTGTACATTAAAATCTCCTGATCTCCATAAGCATGTCTGTTTACGAGAGGTGGCTTTCCCTGAAAGAACCATGAAGCTAGATTGCGTTTTGGAAAGTTCTGCCTTAGACAGATGAAACCCATTTTGCAGTCATGGTACAGTAGTCCAGAAAATCTGTCCTATCCTCCTGAAAAAGAACAGCCCCAATTATCCAACAATTCAGTGATCTATACGCCAAAAAGAAAGGATTATTTTAAAGAATAATACCCTCTACTTCACCCCCACCCCCCCTCACTTATGCACTGTAGAACAGTGCCTGGATATGTTCAGTTCAGGAAAATACTGCCTTCAAAGACAGACATAAAGACAGCCCGAAGAGGGCTTCCAGCTTTGGATGAAAAGTAAGTCAAAAAGCAGGTTTGCATCAAACTTGGAGTCCTGGTACTGCCAATTTTATGAAGCCATACAAACTTTAAAATTTTCAGTGATTAAATAATAACTCATTCTTTTGTGGGATCTGAGTATACTGCATAATTTGGTATTTCTCCTTGAGGAAGAATATGTTTCCTGGGATTCTGTGCAATGTGAAATGTGTGGGGCACACACTTACAAAGTTTGGCTAAGATCATACCATTCTCTTTTCATTTGTTCTCAGAAAGTTGTGTTCTCAAGCAAGTCTTATGACAGTATGCACAAAGCCTGTCATAGCAGGCCCCTGACCTACAGTATGCTTTTGTTGCAGTCATTTTGTGCTACAGATACATGGAGTAGATTGTAAAGAGTAATTCTGCCTGTTGAAGTTGAGGAGGGTCAACCCTGAAATTGCACAGATCTGGTATAAAGTCAGTGGTGGTGAATCTAAAAGACTACTACAGTGTTGACAGTTCTTAGGAAACAATACAGACCTCTCAAGGGACTACCCTGCATGCCACTGCCTTGCACCCTTCCTTGGTATTCCCAAAGCCAAAAAGGAACCAACGTGAAGGATGCCGGGCCAGGAGTCTCCAGAAGATCCCTCCAAACAGCATTTCTATGATTCTGTAACAGTTCAAGTTCAAATCCAGAAATGACAAGCAGGAATAACTACGTTCCTCAGAGGTTTAGGGTAAAGGCCACACTCCCTCACTTAGCATTTCCAAGCAACTACTTCAGGTGACTTTCCCCTCTGCATTCTGACTTTACCGAGTCACATTTCTGTATATTTAATTTTTCCTATATGGCAGAGGAGAAGCATGAGCATACTCAGCTCAGGACTGGTATTGCCAGGTGGAAGCCATCACATAGGCAAGCATGGCACCAGGCAGCCTTGCGGTGCCCAGGCCATCCTCCAAACTGAGCTGTCATGGCACTGTGCGCTGTGAAGGGTTGTGCAGTTTGCCAGCTGTACCTCCACAGATGAAATTCTTGCCCACAGCGTCTCATCAACAATATCAGGAATAAACCAGTTTTCTTTAGTACTGTCCCTTTAAAGCACAGAGCCTACACAGCTGTGTATACTAAACACCGAGTTATTTGGTGCTGCAAAGGCCACAGATCTTGAACTGATGACGACAAGGAACGTCCCACCTCAGTAACCTCTCTCCCCCACAGTGGAAATGATGGTGCCAGCGGCACTTCGCAAGGTCAGTCACTTCACTATCAAACACGGCTGAACAGATGAAGAGCAAAGAGAGTGAATCGGAGTCAAGACACGAAGTACAAGTTCAGGTTTCATTACATTCTTTACCAAAGTTTGGTGGGAAGGAATTGGCTAAGGGCCCATTTTCAGTTCAAAAACCAAATTGCTTTGATAATTAGCAAGTCTATTGGAACATGTGCAGAGCCTAGGCATAATAGACAAAGCAGATGATAGCATGTCAAGAAATCATATTTGATATAGATTAAAATTACTGAAATATAGGAAATTATGGAAAAATACAATCATTTTGCAATTAAGATTAGGACTAAAAAAGGATTTGCATTCATTGTAACAAGCAAGACCAGTAACAACCAACAACCACCTACGGAGATGGAGCTATTAACATGCAAATGATCATTATTGTGACCGAGGTATTTCCACAGAAAACGTGGCATTTATGCAGATTTCAGAGAAGTTTTTTTGAAGCAAGGTATGTATGGATAAAGAGATGGGAGTGGGAACACGGTCTGTTTACTCAGGAAAACAGTTCTGCTTGACACAGAAGAAAACCAAGAAACACAATTACTGAGTTGGGGCTGGAACAGACATGGTGTGGGATTCCAGCAATCCTCCCTGACAACATGATTACAAAGAAGAGTGAGCATCGGGGCCAGAATGTTAATGTAAGAAATGCAAACCTTCACTTAACAAGTTAAAGGAGTATAAACCAGGGAGGAAAGAGGATGTTACTGACTTGAAGGTAGGAAATAGGAAGAGACAGGAAATTTTTGTGGATATGGTGCAAAAACCTGAGCTCTTCAGGTGTAAGAAAATAGGAGTTTATGCCTGTAATCACATGACTGCATCTCATGAGGAGAAAGCATTACATGACTTCTTCTGCTATCAACATTGTGTATATTTACTACCCTCATTTCAGTGGAGCTTTGGCTCCTTCATACCATACAAGTCTTGACAAGTTCATCGCAGTCCATTCTTACAGACAGGGAAAAAGGACCACTGAGCTCCAGTGGGAGGTAAAAATGAGCAAAGAGCTCATTCAGGGTACCCAATGAATGGCAGGGAGCACAAGACACTTTGTCTTGCTAGTGTGTTGTCAAGACCTTGGCAGAGGTGAGTAAATAAGCAGAAAAGACAAGTATAGCAGCCACCAAAACTGAGGGGGGAGAGACAGACGTATGTTACTGTGGGAAAAATCTTGCTTTAAATAAGATATAGGAGAATGTTCTTCTATACACTATGACAGTGCTTTGAGAAAAAGGATATTTACAACTGGATTTCACTGCAGCTCCCTCTTACATTCATTGAGTTTCAGATCTCTAAGGCTTGAAGCAACAGGGTAATTGGCCGCTTCCTAGGATTCTGGTTTACAGAATTTCTGGAGGTACTGGAAGTCTGTTTTATGACTTAGGTGGCAGCACTGTATTTCAAAATTGCTTTGTATGGCCTTACCAGAGAGTCTTTAAAAGATACTGTAGCGTGGCAGGGTAGGGGTGGGGGGGTTGACCTCTAGAAATGGGGTGAGGTTGACAGCCAGAAATTCTAAGAGCTGAAGAAGAGTTACATCAATCTTCCACTTTGCGGGCTGCACTGATCTTGCAGACCTACATAATCCGAAAGAAGGGAATCTTAGGAGGAGCTGACTTTGCAAATGTCAAATTATAATTCCATATTATGAAGTGCACATTAAGATTCTTTCAGTTCTGCAAAAGGTGTTTCTCAAAAACTGCTAAGGCAAAGAGCACCACTGCAAAAAAACCCCCACACCACCAAAAGCCAAACCATCCACCTGCTGATGAGACAAAAATAAAATAAACAGCCTCAGCTGGTGTGTCTAAAATCAACTGTGCCAAAGCCAGTGAATGGACATATTACACTATTCCGTTTTCACCAGGAACTCTGGCTGTTTCATTTGTCTATTCTAATGTGATCACCACCAGATAAATGCTGAAAACTCTGAACACTGTGCCTCCACAGGGAATGTGTAAGAGATGAGAATGACTGGCACATTAGGGTTTTTTGCCCCACAGTGAATGTATGCGCAGCTGTTGGAAGAAGAATTTGAAAAAAACTTTTTTGGCCTACTCAGTAGTAAGGCAGGATCCAAGTATTTTAAGGTCTTGAAAATCTCTTAGATCCTTGGGTTACACCTACTTCTTGCTTTTCTAAAGCTGTTAGAAGTATCATACAATCCCTACTAAAGATCAAGGCATAGAAATTGTCATGGAGGATCAGTGAATGGTTCATATGGCCACCATCCAAGCCGGTCTTAGCTTGGATGAAGCAAAGACACAGATCTCCTACTTCCTATTACTTTGTGTAGCAGAGACTTGACAAGAAGAGAAACATGCCATGTAATGTTTAGAATAACCTGTCCATATGGGATGATTCCACAAACTAAGGAGCAATTTAAGGAAAAAAGGACAGTGCTTGGCTAACACAGCAATTATATAAATATTTCTTTTTAACCTCAAAAGTTAGTGTGCTGCCTGAAATCATATTTTCTAAGGCAGGAAATTCTGTTATCCTCATTTTATAGACACAGGAAAGAGTAGTGTACTGTGGTTTCCCAAGCTGTCCCAGTCTCTTGATTGTGCCGGTCTAAGCGAGAGACCTGGCGGTGTGCCCACAGCTACCTTCAGGCCATATAACTAAGGCTCCTTCCCATCAAAACAAAGGATCATAAAAGGAGAGAGGAGGTGGTGGAGTTCCACTTCTTGCCCCAGTAGGAGCTTGAATGTTCTCCCAGACTGTCGGTTGAGACATTAAGTAGAGCAGCTAAGTACTAGTAAAATAAAATGTGCCCAAGAATGTTTCCAGATGCAGTCACGTTAACAAACTATAAGCAAGTTTGCTGGCACCAGATTGGGCCTGTTAAAATTTGCACTTATCCGAAACAGTTCCCAGCCACAAATGATCCAGGGACTATTGGTTTAGTAGGAAGGGTTGCATGAAGCCACACTCTTCTGAGCATTACAGTGGTTTACTACCACAGATCTGGGCCATTCCATGCCAGGTGGCTTTACTGCTCGGAAATGCTGCAAGGTACACTTGATCTATTAGTACAGACATAACTTGAGACGCTTGCTGGAGGTCACTCAGCAAGTCCATGGCAGAGCTGTGATTACAGCCCAGGTTGTATAAGTCCTGGTCTGGTTCATAACCACTAAGCCAGACTTCCCGTATCAGCACTCTCTCTTGTTCATCACAAGCTTTTCAACCTGCGCAGTGATGAAGTGGGAAGACAGACAGAGAAGTGACTTATGTCACTTAAGTTTGAATGAGTCTGTGCTCCTTAAATCTTGCATAATACTACACCCAAATTTCTCAGCCTGCTGACTCCAGATGCTTTGAAAATCTAGAAAGTATTCTGCAACATACAGTTAGTCTTCACAATGCGAATACACTCCATGTTTCCTCATCACACGCTTCTTCAATGCTACAGCTGAAAGTGTGGTCAGTTCCTACAAGCTTAAATGACATACCCTGAGCCCACACCGACTCAAGCTCTTACAGTTTCCGTAAAGCCATACGTGTCTGATCCTATACTCAGAACACAGACTCCTGCCAACTGATCCTCAGTATGGACCAGTATGGAAACATACCACACACTCTTCTTCACTAGCAAAAGATGGTACATACATCCAGACATACGATGCACGTAGATACAACATGAAGACCTAATAGGACAAGCAGGAAAAGACTCTGTCTTCTTTTGCCTGGAGAAAGTGCAATTATGTGGTAGCAGCAAACCGACCAGCCTTTAATCCTCTTTAATTCTCTCCACCATAGGACAGTGAAAATGAACACAGCGTGATTACTACTGGAAGGTGAGGACAGTTTGGGACATGCAATCTTTTAAGGTGATTCCTCCCTCTCAGTCAGTTTTTATAACCGGAGAAGGCCTTGAGTCCTAAATCTCAGTTCTCGTGAACTCTAAGAATCTGATCAAACATTTTTATTTTGTCTTTTGGTCTCACTGGATATTATCTCACTCAACTCTGTCTTGTCAGCCAGGGTCTTCTTCACTATAGCAGACACTTAGAATCCTACTGTAATGCATCTTTTTATTCTACAAAACAGCCTCTACATGTCTGAGCCCACATGCTCCGCTTTTATCAGGTAAATAAAGTTAAGCCCACGTTGAGTGCTCTAGGAAACTTGACAACCCTAACAGTTAACAAATAGTCTTTAGGACTGAAAAAGATTGCACTGTCCTAGTGACTACTAAGCCATAATAAATAAATAAATAAATTGTAATAAATACATATTGTGGTTTAACCCCAGCCAGCAACTAAGCACAGCTGTGAGCTCGCTCACTCCCCACCCCCTCCGCAGGATGGGGGAGAATCAGAAGAGTAAAAGTGAGGAAACTTGTGGGCTGAGATCAAGGCAGTTTAATAGGTGAAGCAAAAGCCGTGCATGCAAAGCAAAACAAGGAATACATTCACTGCTTCCCACCAGCAGGTGGGTGTTCAGCCACCTCCAGGAAAGCAGAGTTCCATCACGTGTCATGGTTACTTGTGAAGACAAAACACTGTAACTATGAACATCCTTTCCCTTCCTTCGTCTTCCCCCAGCTTTATACATGGATCATGATGTCATACGGTATGGAATATCCCTTTTGTCACTTGGGGTCAGCTGTCCCCGCTGTGTCCCCTCCCAACATCTTGTGCATCCCCCAGCCTACTCACCGGCAGGGCGGTGTGAGGAGCAGAAAAGCCCTTGACTTTGTGTAAGCCCCACTCAGCAGTAACAAAACCATCCCTGTGTTATCAACACTGTTTCCAGCACAAATCCAAAACATACTCCCACACTAACTACTATGAAGAAAATTAACTCTATCCAGCTCAAACCAGCACAATATAATAAACTACCTTTCCAAATCTGACAGTATTGAAAGCAGCCCTTATGTAAGCCATAGAACAACCGGTGGGGTAATCAAATTCAGGCAGAAGGACTAAATTGTGGAGCGAATGGAAGAACTAAGAAAAAAAAGGGCTATAAAATCAACTTTCCTTCATATTACCTGCACACAGATGCAATCCACGCTGCTGCAGAATTACATACTTACTTTTGCAGACTTGAGTTCTTGAAAATTTGCCCACTCTCAAAGCTGAATTTCAGTAAACGGAGCTCTCCTCAGCAGAGCCAAGCAGTTATGAAGACCTACCTAGTTGATGCTATATCCTTGCACGAAGGTTTAACATAACCCTTGCAAGAATTTAGCTAAAGAAGGGAACCCTGGGACCTACCTGTAAAGATATTTGAACAGTGATGACACAGGTGAGTGACATGAGTGTTTAATGCTTTTTGCATTTGGTTCTCTGAAAAATTAACTGAGCCTAATCCTACATCTGTAAGGATCTCAACAGTCTGAAATCAGCTGTATGTTTAATCACCTCCAAATAATTTGGTGTGAAGAACATTTTGAGCAGTGGCCAAGGAAATGCCTGACCTTGTTGAAAATGTTTGTTATAGATAGGCATCAAACACAGACCTAAGCCTTCTAAAAGTTCATAGAGGTTTGGATGCAGTAACTGTGTTGTCTGTCTACTGACCACTGCATAGAGAGGTTGAACTCAAATGCTGGAGGCCTTATGCCTTCACAGCCAGAACTTCAATTTTCTTTTTGATGGTGGTAATTTTAATCCCATCTATAACATGGATGGGAAACAAATGTCTGGAAAGCAGCATTGCAATGATCTCCTTGATGAGCAGTTCACTCTCCAAAAAAAAAGAGTTAGTGAACAGAGGAGGGATCAGCCATTTGCAGGACTGATCGTGTCTTCACTCAAAGCATTTCAAACCTGTAAGGTCGTGGTACTCTCAAGAGGATTTCTTAAACTGCAGGAAATTCAAGTTCAGCTGAAATGTTCAAAAACCTCTAGCTTGGGAATGGGTTATGGGAGCTGAATATCTGGCTCCTTAAAGATAAAGGGTGTTTCATATTGCTTTCCTAATTGTTCGGGGGGAAGAAAGCCATTTGCAGCATGGTCTGTTCAACCGTGGGACCGATGGGAGGCATGAAGGAGACTTGTTAACAAACAAGAGGCTTTGGAGCTTTGTAAATGGAGAAATTCTGCCTACAAAGCTGAGTTTTGCATTGAGTTGGTTATTTCTCATCTTACACAAGTGTGGGAGACGGGAGCAGTGAGACCACTAAAAATACTGGAAATACACAAGTATTGTTTCTCACGTTACATTATGAATTTTTTTAAAAAAACACACACACACACATAAATTCCCCAGCAAAAAAAATCCCATCACAGTGGGGAAAGCAGGACAAGGAGGGGCAAACAGATTTGGTAAGGTGTCAGAAAGTGAGTGGCAAAGCACTATTTCCCTACATTAGGACTTTTCTGCAAGTGCTTGCAGGGCAAGAGGGAGACAGACTGACTGTTCAAAGAGAGATTTAGAACTCCCTCTTCCCCTCTTACATGGGAAACTGTGCAGAAACCTAAATGGATTTTTGACAGAGGAAGACTGCTCAAAAGATCCTGAAGGCTTTCTGCCAAGGTTTAGCTTTCCTAGCATTTCAGTTGCTTTTGGGGCTGAAACTCTATTGCAAACCCTGTCCACCAATCCTTCCCATTAGCAAAAAGCAATGTATCTTGCAAATTCCATATGGCAATACAATTCTACCAAGGAATGGAAATTTCCTCCCTCTTATGACCTAATTTCCAAAATCCTTGAGGCAATTTTCAGGCTGATAGTGGCAGATGTTGCACATTAGATGACCGTGTTTTGAAGTCAGGGTATTTACCTGGATCATAGCATTTATGCTGTTCTCTAGCTTCCTGCGCGATACCCATCATCATGTTATTCAAGCACTCTTGGTAACACTGTATTGGTATAAACAGGACCAATCACACTCATTACAGACCATAAACCACTGTCACACCTTCTTGCAGAATGCCACAAAAAATAAAGCAAGCAATCGTTCCTTCTCTAACTCTCAAAAATCAGTAGTTTTGCAGTACCAAGTTACAATATAGTGAATAATCTTACCAGAAAATGGCAGACCTTTAGTAAATATGGAGTGAGACACTACCACTAAGTACAGCTCTTCCAAAGATCTGCTACAGATACTGAGAGAAGAAAGCTTTGCTTATTTTTGACATTATCTATAGTCCTTAGCCTTCCTCTGAAAGGGTTAGCTGGCTGACGGGGTTTTGGACATAGCTAGGCCAGTAAATGAGGTCAAACATGAAAGGCTTACACGTGGCTAGAGGGGTAACAAGGGTAGATGCTTCTGCGCTGGGTCCCTTTGCCCTTTTGCTGGTTTATAAGGCAGGAAGGAGATTGCAGCCTCAGCCAGAATCATGGGAAAGTGGCAGCTTTTGCCTCAAACACCGTCGGGCGCGCACCATGCCTGGCTCTCTGAAGAGCCACCCCGACCTTCTCAGGCTCTCAGCTGCTGAGGTGTCATTAAAGCTACTGACACACCTATTGAGCAGCTGATCAGAGCCAACATGGGCAGCACCTGGGCTGAGAGGGGGCAGCTAGGAAAGAAAAATAAAGAAAAAAAAAGGAACTCTGTTCCAAAATGAAAAGATGAGTCGCACTGTACCAACTTTGTGTCCCCACTTTCACGCACCGCCAGCCACCATATGCGGGAAGCTTAAGTCTGAGAAGGAGGATGGCAAGAATGCTCATCAGCCTTTCGTCTCTCCCCCTCACAAGCACCATCCCTGCTGCTGTTTATGCCTCCCAACCCCAGGGACAAAAGTGCCTATTAGACTCATCATCCTCCCTCTGCGGATGTTCCCCCCGAGAGGTTCATTAGGCCTTGCTGCCTGACAGCAGGCAGCCCGAGAACCAGGTGGCCACCTCCTTTTGCAATGCCAGTGTTATTTCCAAGGCATTAGACTTGCTGGGAAAAAAAGCTTTAAATTCTCTGTTTCCCAGATGCAGGGAGGGCTCCATAAAACCCTCCCCACACAGATGGATTGAAGAAAGGCATTACGCTTGGTACATTCTCTGCAGGAGTTTATTACCAGAGGGAGAAGCGCGAATCCCTTGGTGTCTGTCAACAAGCTCAGAAAAGCAGTTTGTGCTTCCCTAGTCCCTCCTATCCCAGGCTCACAAAAGCACTTTACGGGTATCACTCCAATATAATTCACAGCCATCATGTAACAGTGCGATAGTGCTGTAGATGGAGAGGTGAGGCTGGTGTCCATTCACCCCTGAAAGAGGCGCAGTAAAAATGGAAGCAGGAAGGACTAGCTCAAACATCATTACTGCTACTCTTCCTTCTTCCAACCTACTCTGTAACTCTTAGGGCAATATCGTCTTACTTTCTTTTCAAACTTCAAATCTGTTTTATAACCATAGTCAGACTTTATGAAGCTGCCTGGATTTTGGACACAGTATAGAAAGGAAGGAAAATTTCTTGCAAAAAAGTTATCAATGTTTTAGGAAATAGTGGAAAGAAATCTGAAGGGAAAGGCTTCAACAGACATTTCAACATGCGCCCTAAAATAGCGACCCTACCCTCACTAAGATCTATGTTTTCCTGCTTACACAAAGATGTTAGGCCTCTTGTTTTTGTCATAGGCACTTCCTCATGTCTCTGCTTCCATGTGCTACAGGGGAGGTAGCTTCATCAGGTAAGCAAAAATTACCTTTCCACCCTGCATCAAAGGAGGCTCCAAGAGAATTAGCTCAGAGATTGCTCTCTGCACTTCCTTGTTTGTACCAGTATGTTTAATTTGGCTCCTGTTAGGTGTAAGTGCTCTTCCTTTCTAGAGAATGGGGAGAGAAGAGGAATGGGAAAACTGAATTTAAAGAGGGGCTTCTCTGTGATGAATTAAAACCCTCAACCCCTCCCTCCCCAAAACACAGTAACATTTTTCTAATGTGCCATTTTCAATAGAAATTTTATTTATAGAACAGCCATTTAACAGAGAAGTGTGGGAGTCATGGCAGCATTTCAATTGCATGTCAGGAGGAAAACTGGCCCTGTAGTTGAAATAAGTGACAAGAAGAGAAGAGCTGTATGTTAGGCTGAGAAACAAGATGACCTCAGGCAAGTCATTATACCTCCCTCTGCCTCACTTTCCCATTGTTAAGCTGAGGTTTTTAACAATTACCTGCCTGACAAGTGTAATCAGTATGTAAAGAGATCTGAAGCAGATACACACTCAGCTGATCCTCACACAACCAGAGCGCTGTTGGGAACAGGCAAGAGGGAAGTAGCAGATATCACTGGCAGTCAGTCTTCCACTGCAGGCACTGGATAAACTTGGGAATCCTAAAGACTATGTGCTTAAAGACATCCAAGGCTTGCTCAAGCTCAGGGAAGACCCATCGGATCAGGACTGCAATGGTGACATGGAACAGCTAACTGCAGACAGGTGTAGGAGTCAGAAAGATGACAAGGAAGTAGAGAACCATGGGAACCACCATTTCAATTAGAAAAAAATGCAGTTTGGAGGCATGCAGCCTGGAAATAACAGACTGAGAATCCAACACCAGTTTTGATGGGGTGGGTGCAAGGCCACACCATATTGGGTAACCATGCTGCACTAGCTGATATTAACATGGGAGATTGAAGTACCATCCAGCTTCCACTGTACGTTCATCTAGGCAACACGAACAGGGGAAGAGTGCAGAGACCAACAGTGTTTCACTCATGCACATACACAGTTCTGCAGCACATACAGCAAATACGACACATCAGTCGGGGAGTCAAGGAGTTCTGGGGACAGAGTGCAGGTGGCACATCAAGGACTTGTAGAAAAAAGCATTATATCTGGGCAAAGAGAAGACATGCACACGTCAGGGAATCCCTCCTGCTCCCATAGGGAAATGTGCTATCAACATGCTTATGCTCTTTGGAGTAACTACCAGCTTTCCCTTGAAAGACAGGGGGACCACAGGGGAATGTGGGCTGGTTGGTAGCCAATATCGGGGGCTACAAAAGGTCCTAGTATGCAGCATCCAGGTGAGTTGTGAAGGTCAGGAAGCAGGAAATATGGAATATGAGCACATAAAGGCATTATTTAGCTGTAGTCTGGCTAGGTGACATAACACTGACTTGGGAGTGGCGTATGTTATAGACAACTTGGGATAGTGAATTTTAGAGGCATGAGCTGTAGGGCAGAACCCCAGGGAGAAGTTCTTTATAGTTACACCAGATAGATTACTTGGAAGGAAGCATGCTCTGAATTCAAAGGAAACTGAGATAATATCAGTAACTCGAGGCCTATGCATGCAGAATTCAGTATAAAGCGAGTTTCTTTCATTATTTTCCTGCAGAAATAAATTTGCAGGCACTTCTGGTTACAGAAAGAGACTTAAAAACACACGGATAAGAGGAGGTTCAACAGAACTGTGTCTATGATTGGAAAGACTGTGCAATCAACGTATAATTAACCTGTGAAACTTGTTGCCAGAGGATATTATAGAGGAAAACAGATTAGCAAGATTCAGAAAAGGATTAGACCTTACAAGAATAGCATCTGCAGCTAGGCTTGCTAAAATAAAAACCATATGGGTTATTAGTCTTCTCACTTCAGGGTATAAAATGATCGCAAGTTGGGGTCAGAAAGCAATGTCTCCCTATTATGTAGCATTGTAAAACTGGGCACACCAGGGTGTTGTTACAAGTCTATCTAAAGTACCCAGCACTGGCAATGGTTAGGACAGAATACTGGACTGGATGGGCCATTAGTGTGATACAGACGAGCAATTTCTTATACGATTCTGCCCTTATTTCCTGGGAGAATTCCACTCCCCAAACAGATATGCACTCCAAGCAATTGAAATTCAAGTGTAAACATGTTATTGCTTGAGCAATTTGTGGGCATACAGAGGTACAGAATAGCAGTTAGACCCCCAAATAGAGGCGCCTTGTGGAGTACGAGATTTTTCTATTACAGCTTTGTGATCACCACCTACAAACTTCGTGGTTGTCATTCAGCTGGTCAGCATCAGTGGAAGCGCAACCAAATTCCCTCACCCACAGGCTCTCAGTGAGCAAGGAGTAGAGAACTGTCCTGAAAGTACGATGGAGCCTGTACCATTTGCAGCTGCATAGGTTGTCCATCCAGTGGAAGTAAGAACCAGGCTGCAGCAAAACATAGCAAAGAACAGACCAGCATTCCCTTTCTATGATGTTGCAGCGGTTTTTCCTTTCCAGCTCTCACTGGGGTTGGCAGCTGTGCTCTTCCCCTTGCTCCCTGCTGCATAGACACTCGTTGCCTAACCTGCTGTCTGCTCTGCTGCATCAGATTGGAACAAGACAGAGGGGAAAACAGGTGAGAGGTGGAAGGTGTGATGGGGCTAGAAAAAGCAGAAGGTACGCAGAGAGGCAGTGGGGTAGGTGTCAGGAGGTAAGACAAAGACCAGGACTATGACCATGTGGAACAAATGTGAGAAGCATAGGGGGAGGCTGCTGGGGGTGGGGATATGCCGTGAAGTTTGTTGAAGGAGTTGCTGAAGTGACAGATGGTGCAAGTAGATGATTGCATGATTGCCCACAAGGTCACACAGCGCAGCAGCAGAGGCTGACATCCATGGGGTGCAGACAGACAGTCAGGCAAACACAAGCAGAAGGGAAAGATCCCAGTGAGAAGGATGGAAACGGTCTTTATTAACTCTGTCTCCTACACAAAGCCACAGCCAAAAGCAAACCAAAATGGCAGTGATGACAGAAGTGAAAACGTATGACACATAGCTGGGGACAGTGTGCCAGTGATGCTGAGAAAGCACATTGCTACAGACACCTGCTTAAAAGTGGGTGGCATTGCCGTTAAACCACTTGGAATTTGGGCAGCATGGGGTAAATGCTTCACCTCTAGCAGGACTGCAAGGGGCAGACAGGACAAGAGTCTCCTCAGTCCTCCTCTCCATCCCAGAACAAGCCATTCCAGAAATAAAGCAGGATATAAGACTGTCAGGCTAGGAACAAAGACAGTTTTGGCCAATGCGCTGTTCATACCATTCTTGACACATGATTACACACACATGTTTTAAAGGGATAGGGTTTGACTTTCACATGAAATGGTAACGCCTGAATTTCACTTTCTGGCTCTCAGTCGCTCCAAATTATTTTTTTTTTGAAGGGTTTTGAGCCCTTTACCTCCTGCCTTCTTCAACACTGGCCATAGTCTTTTACAGCAGAGACTAGTTTTGGGACATGTCTAATACAACAGAGACTGCACCCTTGTAGAGATCATTCAGCTTTCTGAAAAATACAGTTAAATATGTTCCACCAGCACCACCAACATCTCCCAGCCCCTGGCTCGAAGGTCAAGTGTCCACCCTGCATCAGATAGCTTGATCTTCAGAGACTGCATTTACTCTTATAAAGGTCAAACTAGTAACACAGCTATTTTCCCTCAGAATTCTCTGTGATCCTGTGTTACCTCTGCAAATCGAGAAGTCCTCTCTTTTTTGAACTCTGGCCTATTGGACTTGGGATTTATCTCTCTTGCCATATGGTAACCAGCCCCTGAAAGGTTTCTTTCATTCCTAGAAAGGTCGGTGCATATAAACCCACATGAATGCACATGCAAACACATGTTCATACAAACACACACAGGTGCCAGGATTCACAGATGCACACACAGCTTCCTAGCTTTGCACTGCTGTTTTCAGCAAGGACCACTCAAAGCGTTTAGCCCAACATGCTGTGATGATGATGTAAACGGAAAAAGAAAAGCCCTTCACCTGTGAAACTAATTAATAGTCAACAAACTTGCTTCAAGGTAGGAGACCTGGCACCGAAGGCAAGAAGCTGTCTAGGAGGCTGGTAGGAGCCCACCGCAGCTGCTAGGTGGCAGCATCCATCCGCTCACCCGCGCTAATCGCAGCGCTGGGGCTCGCCGAGGCGTCTGTTGGTTTTAATTCTGTGAGAATTTGATGCTCATCAAAGTGAGCGACTGTTATAGTCCCCACTACAGCCAAAATGCTCAAGGCTGTTGCTGTCGCTGCCCATGATGGGAGCATACATAAACATGAAAAGAAAGTCATCCTGGCTTTTAAGGCATACCGCAATGGGGGTTGCAGCTTTTTACAGGGATGTAGCTGGACAGCCTCCTTGCGATGATGCTGATGAAATCGTGCCTTATCAGTAGGCAAAGAGGCTGTGTCCTCCTCCACAGTTATTTCAGGGCCCTTTATCAATGATCAAGGCAAATACTTATCTTCCAAGGACTTTCTGAACACCAGTTAATTAGTCCCCCCAAACCTACGAGCAAAGCAGGGGAGCCAGAGCCTTGTGTTCTCTGTAGCAAATGAGACTGAAACTCTGTGAAGGGCCCCAAATTAAAGCAACCTCCAGTGCAGCACGTGGGAACTGCTGCAGCAGATTTAGGGGCGCTTTTAAGGATGCCAGTTGAATATTATATCCTTGTTATTCACATAATTAATACTGCAACTACGACTGGATTTCCTGCGTTATTTATAGAAGCATTATATACCAGTTATTTTCTGCACCTCTTGTCTTTTTGACACGCAATAGATTTTCTTGTGGAGACTGTGGGCCTGCATCACTGAGGACCCATGGGAAAGACAGATTTTCAGCAGAATATGGTTAAATATTCTGGTCCCAGAATCCTATTTGACAACGAGTCGCTGTTGAACACAGCTTGAAAACTGAAGGACAGAGATTTAAACTCCCCCATGTCAGAAAGCCTCCACAATGTCCATTTGTTTGCTGCCAGGCATCAGAGCCAGCAGTCAGGGAATAAACCTTGACCCTGCACTGCATACTTTTTGCTGGTATGAAGAGCAAGGAAACAGTAAAGAACATTGACGTTAAAATCAAGTCATTAGGTTTCAGGGTTAAGATCACATACAAATGACTGGAGGTAAATCAACTCTCCCTCCTTCAAACTGATTCAGGCAGATATTACGTTGATTTGGCGCAGTTCATGCATGGTGAGTTTTCTTTGCAACTGCAACAAGGAAAAGAGGGGGTTTGCAGGAAAAAATACCACCTTTCTTTCTCTGTGGAGGGGGAGGAAGCACTCCTGCCCTCTGCAGGCAATTTAGCAAGCTCAGTATGAAGGTGGTCTAAGGGTTGTTTGTGGCTCCACTTCACGAGAGCAGTCATACTTACTCTGAGCTTCTGAATCTTCAAATAACCATACAAAGGGAAAATAGGAAGGTTAGGTGCTGTCCTTCTTTCAAGGCCTAGAAGCAGGAGACATTCACCTGAGCCCTCTGATGCAGGGAGGAAACTGGACCAAAAGGCGGTCTCGTATTGCTAAGAGAAAACCACAGAAAGGACCAAAATCAAGTGCAGGGCCCTGCCTGGCCATGCTATTTAAGTTACCACCTTCTCACCAAGTTCTGCACTGCTCCAACTAGCACCTTCACAAACCAGCTTCCCACAGAGGCAGCTCACCGACACCTAAGCAGTGTGGATGGAAGCCGGTCCATGCCACATGGCCTGACCCCTGGCTCGCTTCTGTTTAGCAGTCCAAGACACAAAGGCTCCTTTCCTGAGCGTTTGCTTTAATCGCTACACTAGTAGAGGCTGCCCCCTGCCACTTCAAAGGCCCTACAGAAAAAGGGTCTTTGAAGAAAATGCATTTTCTTTCACTAGAGCGTAACACTCCTACAACCGAGGAAAACGCTTGCAAAGCCCCAAGACAGGAGTCAGTTCTAAGACCCTCTTATCCTTGTTGTTAACCAGGGCAGATGCCTACATGCGCTCTGGTGGGTGAATGCCATTTTGAGCTCCTTAGCTTCCCCCATAAAACACATCAGAAAACTTATATGGGGCTTCAGGCTTAATCAGGACCAGGGTGGTGGTGGGAATATTTATTCTCAACTGTTTAGACTTTTGCAGAGGGAATTCCCTTGCAAAAAGTCATCAGGCTGCTCCTTTGCAAAGTGATGGAAACCACTCCCTGTCCCCACACTCATTAAAGATATTGTGAGGTGCCATTCCTCGAGGACTGGCTGCATGTAATTGGTTTATTCTGCCGCGCTGCCTCCAGGGAGACTGCTCACTTCAACTTTGTCTGGTTTACCCCACTCACTGCTCTCCTGTCCTTTCAGCATAGGATAAACTTAATATTCAGGTCAAAGCAAAAGTTCACTTAGCAGCGCTTAATATGTCAAGCTTTCAAGTTACAGGTCGGAGCCAAAAAAAAAAAATCATCTATGGGTAAAAGAAATATTAAACACAACCTAGGAACATGGTTCCTATCTAGCTGCAGAGATTTTGCCTGGGTCTCCTCTGAAATGGCTGAGCTATGACAGCAGCAATCCAGGGCTCACACAAGCACGCTAGCTTCCTCCATTGCAGTTTTAAAAAATCTGGCAGCAATTCACAGCCCTTCATGTGTAAGACACAAAACAGGTCTAGCCTCATCCTCCCCATGGGGTACTTTGCTAGTTACTGCTTTCTCAACCAGAAATATTTTTGACATCTTAGCCACCAGATTTGATGATGCTAAGATCACAGGTACTCTCTCATCTCTTTGAGTGCGTCTCTTACCCCTGAATCCTGAAAATAACCCTGGAAAAATGGTGGCTGATCCTCTGTGCATCTGTTCTGGTCTGGGCAGATAAAGCTCTTTCACTTCTTTTTTTTAAACTGCTCCCAAAACTATCAGTCTGAGATTTGCCCCCATTTTCAAACATAGATGCCAGGTTGATGACTTGCAGAAACAGATAACTCTGCAATGTGAGAGTATTCCTTCACTTAATTCCTGCCTAGTTAGCTAAAGCGCACATGATCCATGTAAATACAGTTGCTGCCTGTTCCTAAGACCCGCAGTTTGTTCCTAGTGTGCCTGCTGGTTAATTTTCTCCGCCCAGTCTGGACTGTTTAATTTATAAATTACATTAAATAAAACTAAAATCCTGTTGGGGCTACTAATATATCATTCATTAAATATTATGTAAAACAGCAGAGATACATATTTTCTGTTAAGCCTAGACACGTTCCTAACTCCCTGCAGAGATCATGTGTGATATCTCTGGATGCAGGCATGCTGCCTAGATCCCCCCTGAGGACAACTCATCCGTGCTCCCACCATCTGTTGGCATGCTGGGGTTCCTTCGTCACACCTAGGCGGCTAGCTCTGGGCTGTGGATTCTGCTCTGTGGCTCCGACACTCCAAGTGAAATGGGCCTTAGTGCCCTCCACGACATGCTGGAGAGGAGCTTGAACCCCTGGATTTCTAAGTTTCCCTTTGTCACAAACTTGATGCAAAGTCCCTGGAGTGTCATTAAACCCACACTCTGAACAGATTAGAGATGCGTCTTCATTCATCCTTCCTCCTTCCCTGTGTTCCCCTGCGGGGGAACTTTCATGAAAGGCCAGAAACTTTACAAAGTGAAGTGGAGCTCATCTCCATCTATTTCAGGTAACCTCTCCCATCCTGTCAAGCAGCTTGGCTGTCATAAAAGAACAAATGGAGCAATGCAGGAGTAAGAGGGAAAAAAAAAAAAAAAAAAAAAGAAACAAGAAAAGCATCTAAACTCTGGACAGGAAGTTTCTGTTGTTATTTCTGAAGTGCGTTTAGCATGGAGACATATCGTATATTTAGTGCAAGTCCCCGGGACCCTAATGAGCTCCTAATGTACCCCATACTTCAAGGGTTTTCCAAAGAGGCCAGTAACTTAGCAACAGCAGCAAGTCCTTGACAGGAATAATCAGTATTTGTGCTACAGCTTTAGGCTTCCCCTCTTCTCTCCAACTAAGTGGAAGGTGGTTTTGGCTGGGATTTCTTCTCTGCTTTGTCATTGTTCTTATTCCTCTTATGGGTTTCTTTGGTTGGTTTTTTTTTTTCCTCCTTTATCCTTTCTGTTCAGTAAAGCAAAAAACCACCGTCAGTGGCTTGCAGGGAGCAAAGTTCTTGGAGCCTAAAGCTAGCAAGAGTCTCCTGTGAGGAGTTTTGTCACATTGGGGAGGTACAGAGTGGCTCTCTGGGGATGCCATAGGCAAGCCAGGTCTGTCACATGATGGCAAACTAGAGAGGCACCAGGGCCAGTGGTGGCTCCTCAGGGGTACCAGCTCTTACAAAGAGCTAGAAGGAGATGAGCGATGACAGTTCTCTCCCGTGTTCATGGCTCTAAGCTAGGAGAAACTGAATCACTGCACTCCGAAGACATTCTCTTAAAAACACAAAGCAAATACTGTCACGTCAGCTAACTGTACTTCCCGAGGCCATACAAGACAGCAGTCTCCAGAAGAGTGTGAGGTCTTCCTCAGGCAGGCTCTGCACTCTTCCCAGTGGGGTGCCATTTAGTGCCACTGTGTACAAGCCATATGCCTTCCCTGCTCACGTCTCCTGCCTGTCTCCCACGCCTACATCTCCTGTCTCTTTGCTAACCGTAGGCGTATCACTGGGTTTGGAAGGAGGCTGCTTTCCATCTCGAGCAAGGAACGTGAAACCGATTCACATGTTAAGAGAGGGTCAGAGAGAACAAGACATATTTGGGGGACTCCCTGGCATCAGTTCAGTATATTTAAAGGACAACCCATTTCAACATCACTAAGAAATCTCAAAAATGGTAACCTGATGTGCAAAACTTAAATGACGTGTCCAGTATCACAGAAGGTCTGAGAGCAGGAGAAAATCTATCTTAAAATAATTCACATATTTCCTATTAACATTCCTTAATAACTACACTGTAAAAACACACAGGATGAACAGCCAGTTTTGACCTTAAAAATCACTGAACAGCCGTTCTGGACCTTGGCTAGCATACTTCCAGCAATCGAAGGGACAAAACCACCATTTCTGTAGGTCCAAATGTAACTGGAATTTTATAGACACAGCTTATCAATGCTTTTTTCGTCCCATGTTGAAGGGATGGATGGTTGATAATAGTGAGAAATAGCATTTAACAAGGACTTCTTGACCCAGCAGTAGCCTTTGAAATGTTTAAGAATGGTCAACTCAGGCTAGGAGATCCTCTGGTTTATAAAAAACATGTCATCATGCCCGCATCTCTTGCATTTACAGTGAGAGAGGTGGACTAGGCTTATACATTCACCTTGTGAATTTTAAAGTAGTCAGAGGAATAAATAGAATTCCAACTACTTAGAGCCAACCAATCTTATTTACAAAATACCAACACACTGAGCATGGAAAATGAATGAAGAAACCTTTGCCAGGAGGAGGCAAAGACTTTCTTTTAGGTGACTGTCCAGGCAGTAAATTGGAAGAATATTGTGGGCTAACTCAGCTGAAACACTCCTGAAAAAAACCCAAAAATTCATCAACATCTAAAGCATGCTCACCACCATGCAGCAAAGCAACTACCCAGAGGTACACAAGCAGGCTCCACACCTCATAGATCTGAAATTCAGCACAGGATAGACACAACACTGTGCTGCTGCACTCAGCTAATGGGATCTTCTGCACTGCGTTGTATAAACCCACCCCAATGCTGTGAAGTAACAAGACCGGTCCAAGGCAGAATATAAGGATTAAATCTGCTATTATAAGCAGAGCGCGTGTTCAAAATCCTCCATATTACTTCTATTACCACAAACTATCACCACAGACTCAAAGGCAAAGGAGAAGCATGTGGAAATTCTTGACCTCTGGGAGAAACCTACTGGAACTGCAGGAAAATATCCCAGTGATTTGTCCTTTCTTGTTTTTCATTACACATTCACAAGGTAAGGCAAGCCCCAGACTTGCCCACACTGTAACTTGGCCTACAGCATCAGTCAGTTAGGTCTCCACAAAGCGTGAGAGAATCATTAACAGGATCACTTTCTCTTCTCAGCCAACCTGGCTTTACCCAACCAGAAATGTCTGCAGGAAAAATCTGAAAAACCTATCAATGGGGATAATGATGCTTACTCCTGTACAAGGTGCTTGGAGATTCAAGGAGGGAAAATTTTGTTAGAGGTAGATATTTACTAAATCTTTTCACTTTCTTGTATTGAGGATCCATACTACAGCCCTACCCTTGAACAGAACTCCTACTACCATTAGAGGCTAGCCTCTACAAACCATACGAAACAAGTCTATACTTCATGGTTTAAGATCTACGGCTGTCATGTCAATCCTGCAGACAAGATGTAGATCTCCTAGGTAGTCTACGCCCACACCTTAACAAGCAGTGATCTTCTCTTACTTGCCTTTCAGAACGTGTCACTTCGCGTTATGGAATGAGACAAATCATCATTCTCAGGTGAAATCCAGGCCCCCTTGAAGTCAATGGCTAGGTCTTTCTGATGTAAATAGGGCCAGGATTTCATTCTCTGCCTGAAATTCTCTTTGATACAAAAAAGCACCATTTAGGTTTTTTATGTCTGACTTAGAGAGTTGAAGGAGTCCTAAAGCTAAGGATGAAACAGTGCTAAGAAGCTGTGGGGCTGTTGTCACCTGGGATCAGCTGCCCCAGTTCTGGCAACCAGATAATCTGCTTATTTGACATTTCTGGGGTCTCGGTGCACTGTCTCATGATAGATCTCTTCCTCCTTCTTGAATAAAGCTCAGTAACACATTTGACCTTTTCCAGCCTTTAGAGTTTCATTGTATTTTTAAAAAGGAAAGCAAAGCATGGAAAAACATCTGCTGAAGAGAGAATTTTCTCATTTGGGTAACACACTCCCATTTAGTGTAAAGAAAACAGGCTCAGAGAGGCCTACGCCTCTGATTTCCAGTTCAGGACAGAGTGCTGTAAAAGTGACTTCATTCCTAAATGTACGAGCATCTCCCCAGAGGAAGATCCTAAATCAGAAAGTAACACAGGGGATCAGCTGGCAAATGATTACGTCATCTGGAAACTAAAGTTCACTGTCTGGTTTCTGTCAAAAATGACAATGAATTCAGAACATTTCACCCTAGACCCTTCACAAAACCTGCTGTGCAGCTCAGCATAAGCTTCAGTCACTAATCAGGGGGCACCTAAGCCTGCAATATTAAAATAAAAGTTGAAGTCACAACAGAAATGCCAAGCAAGAACTGGTGAGAGGGGTGGAGCAGACTGGGGGAGGAAGAATTATTAGTCGGACATGCTGCAGGGTCAGCATTAAAGTGTATTTAGCAGAGCTGTATGTATGCATGAAACTTGCACTGTGCTTGCCTTTAGCCTGCAGTAGCTGTCTCTCACTTTTTATGAGCACTAGAATTCACTAAGCCCAGAGAGATAAAACTGGTGAATTAAAAAGCAGTTCTCTTTGTTTAGTTTTGAGGCAGGATATAAAACACAGGTCTTGCTGGAACTTCATGCCTCTGGTTGCTTGGGTGGCAGTCCCGTTAGTCTCAGCGCCTTTCTGATATGCCATCAAACTAATTACCTGCCCAACAGAAACCAAAATAGATTTCCATTCTCTTGACGTGTAGGAAGATGAGGAGGCATGTGCAACATGGAGGAGGGCACGGGGACTACAGCAGATGGGAGAGCCCTAGAAAAGAAACCTAAATGCAAGAACCTTTAGGGGAAACATGGGATGCCTGAACACAAATTAGACACCTGATAGCTCTGCTGGTTTGGCAGCAATTAAAGACCTAAGAGTAAGATATGAAGTTCTGCTTGAGTTCTTAAGTATCATGCTGCCTGAATCCTAGATTTTGCTCAAGGACCATCAATAGCATTAATCTTGTATTTAGATACATGACTCTAAGTTCCTTAGATTCTAATGCTCTTACAGTAGGACACTTCTGGAAACAGGAGTTTTATCAATAAAGTGGATCATTATTGTAATTAATTTCACTGAAAGACAATTGAAACAGAATGTAACAACAAATCCCCATCTGCTCGCTGCAAACAGCTAAGCCAGTCCTAAAACAAACCTAAAAATAAATACCTGCTTATAGGCTGAGGCAGCCTCGATTACAAAGAGGGTGGAGGGGGAATAAGAGAGAGTAGAACGTATTCTTGAAAAGCCATGAGATTCTCTCTTCATCCTGGCTCAATTTCCAAAGCATATTCTTGAGATGAGAATGGCCGTTTTCCATTTTGTTGTTTCGTGATTAAGTGGAACAAGAACCTTTGCTCTCATTGGTTAATTAGAAATACCTGCTACGTAGATGTATCTTTTTCCAGTCCCTTGCTTCTTAGCAAATAAAAAATCTACTTTGGCTTTACTGCACTGACCCTTTAATTGAACTAACATGGGTTTTGTTGCTATTCTTTGTTTTTAAATAAGCAATTTTGTACTTGCAGATTTTAATTTCCCACATGGCAAAACACTTCTGAATATTGCCAAATCCCTGGCACTGGGGCTAGAGTAAGTACATCTTTGCTTTCCCACACCCAATAAAAAAAAAAAAAAAAAAAGTTAGCATCAAGCATCCCTGCTGACCAGCCCTTTGCCATGACATTCTGTTGTTTTCACGTGAAAGATCATCTTGATGTGCTATGGTAATCCTGCCATTAATTCCATTAAAGTTATAGAGACATGATATTAGGAAACTGTTACCTGCATAAAACCCAACAGATATCCCTCCCTCCTCCCCCCCAAAAAGAGTGAATAATCTTATTATATGTATGTAGGCTATTTTACTAGGCTTGCAGATTTCTACTCAACGCTCACTAAAAGAATAGTCTTTTATTGACAGAATATTAGATGGGGGATTTTTGGCTGTATATTATCCTCACCATCATGGTGCAGAGGGAGAATTCTCTGAGACCTAAGCTGGCAATTTTTTTAATGACAGTTTTATGTGTTTATTACCCTTGGTTTTTTTGCCAGGTTTGTTAGGCAGGGAGTAGGTAACAACTTGCAATCTTGTCCACTGGCATGTATACACACATTAATGGGCCAGATGGAGCTGCAAGTGATTTTAGCAGCTGAGGGTCTGGACTATTATGTTTATACAGGTCAGGGGAGAGGGGGAACAGACAACTAATTTAATACAACTTAAGATCAACAGTCTTCACTAAACTGGACATAGGATTCAAAGTGAAGAGGAAAGAAAACCTGGACCCTTTTCTTGGCTTTGCCACTTATGTAGTTTGTAATTGTAAGCAATTCTATTTACCCCATCTGCAACATGATTGTCATGTTTCTCCCCACCTCTGACCAGAGTTCTGAGATGGAGATGCATAAATGATTTCTGAAATTTATCTGACATTTTTTCCCAAAACTTCAGATGTCTAAGCTGCCCTTTCCATGGATTTCTTTTTTTATGTTTGGCAGTGTGCTTATTTTATTACTCTTGTAGGCTTGCCTGCAATAATTGACAGATTTTAACAGTAAATAACCTTCTCTTTAAAGTATGTATTGTAATAATTTTGCCTGCACTGTGCATTATATTTTAAACAAAAGATTTAGGTTTCTTTATTTTTCCCTTGAGATTATAAACACTTCTGAATAGTAATTTATTACTGTAGAATTTCACAACAGTAATTCATTGCTGTAGAATTTCACCAACTATTTCCTAGAGTAACAGACGCACAGAGTTGTATTAAGTGTGCATGGTTTGTGACATCTTGCCAACCTTTTTGTACAGAAGCATAAACTAATTTGAGGCTTACATGCAATTTGTTATCAAAGTGTATCAATATAGCTGTAGTTAGTTTCCCTGTGTATGTAATACATCCAAACCAAAGCAAAACAGCATCAATTATCTCTTTTCAAATTGCTAGCAATATTCTGCTTCTTTGTGTTTCCTGGATCATAGCTTTCAACCCTGTTACTCAACATATATTGCCTAGGTCATCTGCATACACAGGTTTCCAAAATTTTTTACCTTTCCCTTATTGCTACTTTCAGCAAATCAATAAAATTTCATCCAAAACTCGTCCTTGCTTCTGTCCCCTGTCCCCAATCCTCTTGACATTGAGGGAGTAGAAGGAGAGAGAGAGAGAGAAGTGGTCCTTCTGTACTACAGATTGCAACCAATAAGCCTATGACAAATTTGAAGTAGCCTGAAATAATTTGTGCTCATTGCATGAAAAACTGATTATCTTTATGACAATTTTCTGAATGTGTATGTTGATTTAACTCAAAGACTACTGTTTCCAGGAAGGGAAAGAAAATACAGCAGATGAGGTGACTTAACCTCAAATACTAAAGGATTATGCAAGGACCGTTATGCTTGGTCCTGGCTGACCCCAACTCATGCTGGTCCTAGTAAATTTCTTCAAGAATAATAACATCTTTAGCACTGCAAGATCCATCACAGCAAAAGCAAAATGCAGTTCATCAAAAAGAAAATGACAATTTTCTTGATAAAAGGTACAGACTCCAGAATCTGTCAGAAAATAGGTCTTCCTAAGTCCCCTTGTAAGACACATGATTTCAGTTTAGACAGGCATACATAGAAATAGTGCGTGATTTAATTTTTTTTCTACAAATATTTTGTTTACTTGTATAAATGTACAGTATTTTTGCTTGAAGAGGCTGTGACACCACTATGAACGGAAAGGAGTCCTGAAACTCCCTGGACACTATAGCCCAGGGCCCGGTTTAATAGTGGTAAAATGAGCAGCTCTGTCAGTAAGAGGCTGGTACATGAAATCTGAGACTGAGCAACTGCCAGAGAAATCAGGAACGGAACAGAAATGCAACAAGTCTTAGAAGGTGGCCAGTCATACCGAGTTAGTTTTCCAGCCTCTTGAACAGAAGTCTTCTGCCATGAAGTGCTGTGCTAAGCCAGGGAAGCCCAAAGCACCTAACTGTATTAAATGCTGACAGCAAAATAACAGTAGAAAACATACATGAAGAACAATGTGAAGTTACAAGGCCATGCAGTTTGAAACCAAAAGCCCACAGTGATATGGACAGCAATGGGATCAAGGCTCTACCTGTGTCTCTAATGAGCTCATTTTGCAATTTATCTGCAAAACTCCATATGCATTAGCACATACACGCTTTTGACTATAATGGCCATTATAATATCTCTTCATCTATGATGCATTGTTCAGATACTTTTCTCAAAAGCAACCTTCATTAAGCTCTGTTTGTCTGAAATAGCCAGAATACTGAGCAGCTGCAAGATCCTACACATTTGTCAAAGCTCATAGAAAAATATGAACGTCTTACGTTGTGTTATTTGAGAATTGATATGCCATTACACTGTCTTTAAGGGCTTTATTATAATGCATGTGTTCAGGAAAGGAGAGTTAAAACTAAAGATTCATTCTTAATTTGGGGATTTCATCTAAGCTAAGCTGTAAAATACTAAAGATGGGCAAATGCTGCCATTTCCTTCAGTGATCATTTAGGTGGATGTAATTTATATACTTGTGTTTTTACGTGCAGAAATGGTGGGTGACCTGCACTTTCTAGCAGGAAAACAAGAACGAAACAAAATCTGAGAAGGCTGTGAGGTTAAAAAAAAAAAAAAAGGCATTCCCCCACTTTATTTTTTACCCTCTTCGTACTTTTTTAGCTGCCTCCCCTGACACTATGTTGTGCAAACTGCATTCGTCCTGCCTCCTTATCAGATGCCAGATGCATTATACTGCCACTTATAACTGTTTCCTGACCAAGTTAAACCAACGTATCAGCAGTAAATGGGGTTTCAGGAAAAAACCTCATACAAACAGCTTATTCTGACCTCCAAAGGTGCCCTTGAAACTGCTAGATGTCTAGCCCTTGGTACCACGTTACTCAGACCTACACCCTTGGAAAACAGGCAAGTTTTCTCATGTTACTGTCATGCTGTGGGGCAGAAACTATGAAACGGAAAAGTCTTCCGCAGATCTGATGGGCTTGGTCACCCTAGCACTTACCATTCTCCTTGCATTTCTTTTAGTACAGCTTTGGAGAAATGGATTCACTTCACACCTCCTTCCTGAATCTTCAATATTTATTTTGATTCTTCATGTAAATAAATAAATAAAATCCAGAGCCTTAGTTGCAGTATAAAATAGCACAATTCACTGCCAGGGTATAGAATTGATAGACTAGATATTTCTCATTTATTAGCTTCATTCCTTTGCCTAGTCTCCTACAGTAATGTTATTATTTCCCATGAGGGTCACATGAGATTTTTCTCTTGCTGGCTTTGTACGTGTCTTTGTGTGTGTGCTTATTTATTTAATAGGCATTTCCCCCCTTTATCTGCTACTTATTTAAAGCTTTCACTATACCCATTTGATCTGAATACATTGGCTATGTGTGGCCTGTTTGCAACCAGGTCTGCTCTTAATGGTGTATTTACACCGGGTTTTCACACAATACCAAAGAGATCCATAACCAAAGTGATTTAGAAGATGATTTCAATGTTCCTTTCCCCAGAACTGCTCTCCCTTTTTCAACAAGTAGGAAATGACACTGAAGGGAAAGGATTTGCTTGCAACTCTGCTGTAAAAGCACTTTCCTCTTCTTCAAAGCAATTTCCCTGAGGGGCAAAAATTAAACCAGGTTCTCAGGACAGGTACTTATTTTAAGAATAGGCCTTTCTGGCTCCTGTCAGAAACACAGCACTAGTTCATGGACTGGTTTTATAATGCACAGCCTCCTCCCTCACCTAGTCTAGTCTCTGGGATCACGGATGCCCTGTGAGTAGCAGCTCTTCTCTCTCCTGGCCCTGTCCTGGAGGACAACAGGGCAAGCTGAGCATGGCCAGCTTCCAGCCATCCCACCTCCCTGCTCCTGCTACGGGGGTGGGGGGTGGGGGGTGGGGGGTGGGGGGGAGGGCTGGGAGACAGCCCCAGGGGTGCAGCATGGTACTTGACCAAAACCTGGCATTACAGATACTGTGACGCTACCTGCCTCTGCACATTTGATGTTTTAATGCAACCGTGGTGATAGGAAATCACTGGTAAACCTGATTAGGGACATCACTGAATGGGAGATGGCCCATATGGCAGGTCAAGTGCTGAGGGGCAGCATTTCAAGGAGTCCAAGTCAAGACCTTGGTCTTCCCTCTATTAGCAAAACTTCATCACCTTCTGCCCCCCGAACTGCATCACTATCAACATGAGTACAATGGATAACACCGAAATAACTAAAGTCTTCATTTAGTTTTGTTTGATGTAATGGCTGCAGCGAGAAAATGGGTTTATAGATTTTTATAGAATTGACACATCCTCACACAGTTCTGTAAACTGGTATATAAATGTGGCGAAGGCCTCTTAGACCCAGTCAACTCAATCATCACAGCAAAACACCTGCTTAGATACCACTCTGCCTGATATGGCTGAAGACTCAGTTTTGACAGGACTTAGAGCAGTGCTGTCTGGAAAGCTTTTATAGCACAATCTTTGCTCTAACCTTGCTGAAAAGGTCAAGCACTATTTTCCTTACCTCCTTGCCTTTCAGAGGCACTCAGATCCAAACCACAGAGCTCTCCATTTTAACTTTCCACTTGCCTCATTTAGTAACATTACACCAATCGTCAACTCAAGAAATTCGTTGGTTTTCAATAATGAAGGAAGAATTAAAAACAAAAGCTAGTCTCAGCCCTGACCACAACCAAGATATTCTCAAGGGAGTCTTCTATCCCTTTTAATCTGGGTGAAGAATTGAAAATATCCTAGATATCAGCCTAATTTTAAAGGAAATATCCAGCCTAAATAACATTTTGCCCTCTTTCCTACTTCACGGGAAGCATTCAGGCAGTCAAAAATATCATTTTGTGTTTATGTGCAATCCCAGCAAGAGCTCCAGACTTGCCCCTCCCTCCACCTGAGAACCGCTGGCCAAAGTCAGCTCCTCTAGGATGAGCAGGCAGTCGGTCACCCCGTCACCGTACCTGCCTGAATGGAGCTGCAACCCACCACGCACAGCTCTCCTCAACATGTGGCAATCAAGACTGGCTATTTCTGGTTACGCTCTTGGAAGTGTCACAGAATGACCGCTAGCCAGGCATGGCCCCTCTGCATCACAGGTCAGGAAGAAGAGAAGTGCTTAGATTGGGGAAAATGTATGGGCACCCAGCTTCAGCTTGGGTGCCTGACACCCATTAGCATCACCCAATCTTTGCAGATTGAAGGAATCTTAGCCTGCTTCTGAGGGGCTTTATCAGTAACTGTCAATATTGTCTGAAAGGAAAAGTAGTACGCTCACTTATGAGAGTCACCTCTGACAATTTTTTCCCACTCCAGGTTTGAACAAGTCACCTGCAGGAAAATCTAAGCAGGCTATTATCAGTCTCCTGACACATGTAGCTCTTTTACCAGCTCTTTTACTGCTTCTTTTACCAACAGGTTACATTATAGTCTTTACATATCTTTAAGTCCTTCAGAAATAATGGAAAGGAAATGCAAGTTAGGCTTATTTTGCCAGGCTTGTAGGAAAAGATTTCCATCACTACAATTCCTGTAATAAATTTTCTTTTCTGCAAGAACACTGCTGTTGAACACAATTTCTCAACATGGCCAGGAGCTCTCACTAATTACAAAGCTGCTCTTCAGCTCCTCAGAGCGCTTCCCTTCCACCCCTAGGAAGGGATTATCAGCGATTCATGGAGAGAAAATGCACCCCATATACCCACACGATTTACTTAGCTCTTCACCAACCATTCACACACCAAACTTTGTATGTGACATGCTAGATAACAGAGGCAACCCAGAAGGGAAGAACATACATAGTATTTGCTAGCATGTTGTCCTTTATTTCCTTTGGCCAAATATCTTGTCACGCAGCTGTATGGCACGTTGCAGATAGCATTATACCAACGGTGTTTCTTTCAAAGGGGGTTTCTTTGAGCCTGCCTTGTAGTTCACATTGCAGAACAGATCAAAAGATGTTTTCCTCCATTTCAATACAGAAATCTGAGCCAGATCGTATCAGGGAAGAAAGGGAGTAAAAGACTGAGAGGTTACTTGGCAATTAGGCAATCTTGATTATTTCCTTCTTGTCTTGCTAAATCTTTCAGCTGGCTATTGAGTGGAAATGATTTTCTATTCCATTTGACACTGGCTTCACAGCTAATTTGGTTTTCGTCTATCTGCCTAATCCATTTTATCTATCAGTTCTAATTTGGCCCTATACCCATTTTTATTTGCACGCTTCCCGTAAGCGTAAACAATGATCTTTTCTTCTTATATGGGGGAAAAGAAGGAGTGTGTTTTTCAGGTGTGAGGTGTAAGAGTAAGAGCAAAGGTCCCACTGTGGGGAGGTCACACAGAGATGCAGGTGCCACCTTTCACAGGGCAAGGATTTTGTAACCTTTTCTTCAGGCACCAGACAACTCCAGTATCCAGATCCAAGTCACTGGGACTGCTGGGTTATCTGTGTCACTCTACCTGATCAAGCGTATAATGCAGCTACATATGAAATGATAGAGCCTCACAGAGAAGTTAGTTCTCTCAGGATTCTGAACATCAGATCAAAGCCTTTGAAATGGGCCACGTGTCCAAGGGACAGCTGGAGAAGAGAGTGGCAGATGATGGTAACGTGTCCCTTGATAGCTGTTTTCCAGAGCAGATTTGCTGCCAAGTTCTCAACCAACAGGCGCTTCTTCATTTGTGAGGACTCGCTACCAGACAGGGGAACTGCAGTCCCCATGATGTACCCATGACAAAGCCATGAATCACAGTGTGGGCAAGTCAGGCATCTGGACAAATATTTCTCACTATCACAGGAAAATTATTCTTGACAACACAGCTACCGGACTTATTTGGTTTCTTCATAGAAGTCATCTTCACACTGTTCTGGTCTATACTTCGAAAGAATAATTAAGCTTCAGGTTAGAAAAGTTTTAAGTGCTTAACTAAAACTCTAGTGTGACTAAAAGCTTGCTTTTCCATGGCCTTGGAAGCCCCGTGGCTTGCAACGTGCATGGGAGCCAGGATCACAAGGATCTTATTTCACATCTGCTGCTGCTACGGTGCATCAGCCACTCACAACCAAAGACACGTGAATCTCTTCCTCCTCCTTTAGTGTGAGAAGCAACCTGAGGTTCTCGGTTTGAAAGGGGTAGAAGCACAAGGTATTACATTAAGGCTTTGATTCATAATTAAGTAAGCCTTGAGACTCATCTGGGAATTTTGCCAGACAACTTTATACATTAGAGCAGCGACTCAGCGAAACATGTTTCTGGTGTCACCCTGAAAACTAGAGGCACCTCCAGGATGCGGGCTCCCAGAGCAAGAACTTTTCTTCAGTAGAATGACCTCTTTCTTATAATAGTAGCTAGCCACTGGTAAAGACACTTACATGAATCACATCTCAGAAAAAGCAAGATTACTACGATTCCTATCAATTGCTGTATT
Source organism: Falco naumanni (assembly GCF_017639655.2). NCBI lineage: Eukaryota > Metazoa > Chordata > Aves > Falconiformes > Falconidae > Falco > Falco naumanni. Next base: position 5,231,730 of record NC_054058.1, on the reverse strand, counting down.
GCCTTCAGTGCATTCCTGAGAACCTCAGGAAGGGAAACATTGTGGCCATTTCCCCCCAATCCGTCGATAACTTGTTTTTGGAGATCTCCTTTCTTGTTCAGACCCCTAACTCCTTAAATGCTCTTTCCCTGTTTTTCTGGGGCTGCTGCCTTCGTTAGAAAGATTTTCAGCTTTGATTAATTATTGAGTCCGTACTGCTGAGGGTTTTCTATTCTCCAGTTCTCATTACTGATGCCTTGCAGCCTGTGTGCTTCACTGGTCCCATTGCAGGATTTGATGGATGCACCCGTGAAGTTTTCCTGCCTGCAAAGCCAGTCTTGCCTTTTGCTGATTTTGTTTGGTGGGCAGGGAATTTTGCTCTTGGCTACAGTGAGCAGTAAAGCATACGCAGTGGGCAAAGTATTATTATTATTATGGTGGAAGCAGCATGAAATTCTTGCTTCTTTGCTTTCTGCATATTTCCCCTTCAAATCTGTTTCAAAAATTCTCCCCAACGGCCCTTTTATTCTCAAAGTTGCTGCATCTTCTTACAGAAGATTCACCAATACATTGCTCTCTCATGGGAAACCAATATTCTTTCTGGTTGTTTGCTTTAATCTGGAATGAAAAGCTATGCACAGTGAAAATATGTTTTGTTTTGTTTATACTCCATGTGCTTGGCTGCATAATCATCACTAAGATTGACCAAAACGTTTTTCTTTCATTTGATGAAATAAAACTGTTTTCTGCGATAACTCAGACTTGAGATAAGGGTCTAATGCACTGCAGAAGAGGTAGTTCGATGGAGTGCAGAGCCCATGAGAGAGAGCAAGCCTGTGGTAGGTCCTGTGCCATGTCACACCTTCCGCAAGGCCCAGAAGAGGCTCAGAGATCTAGAAACCGAACCTGAAGCAAGTGAAATGCTTTCACATTTTTGAGAATCTCTCTTCCTCAGTATTTATCATTTAAAGACAAATTTCTTTAGGCTGACTTACTTGCCCTGACTAGGTAGAAAGATGAGCATTCAAATGTTTGTGTTTTCTATAAGGGGACACCTTGTGTTTATGATCAACTCATTACTAAATTAAATCCATGACGCACAATATTTATTTTGCAGGGCTAAAGGCCCAGGTGACAGTGGCTTGTGCTCTTAATAAATCTATCCAGTTCGGTATCAATCCCCTGTCCAGCCAGAATAGCAATCTATGTACATCACCTTACTTGTTACCTAGCAAGCAACACGGACTGCTTGCATCATCAAACTGGCTCTCATTTGAAGAGACAATCAGCCAAACGACCCCAGCACCTCTCTCACATAGTTCTGAACTCAGCAAGCTACCAAGCAGATAGTTACAGGCTGCAAGTTTGCCTCAGCATAGTAACCATCATGTATGTAACTGGATTTTTTTATTATTATTATTGTTCCAGCATCAATGCACATCTTAGGCCCTGATAGCTCTGTGTTCAGGAACCATGAAGAAAGAAGTGGTAGCCCAGAGCTGGCCTGGTGAGAGCACCCAGAGCCAGACAGGGTGCTGGGAAAGGGGTTGGGATGGCTTGAGGCCAAGCAAGGACATCAGCCTGCAGGCTGGGATCAGGATGAGTCCTGACCAGGACAGCCTGGGTCAGACATAGTCCTGTGATGGTGAGCCGTGGCGAGGGAGGTGGGCTGCGGCCAGGCTGGGGCATCAGCTGCAGGTTGGGGCTCAGGATTAACAGCATGCACGGGCAGGCATGGCTGTGGCTGAACTGGAGACTGGCACTCTTTGTGTGATGTAGCTCAGGTAGGGGCTGAACTGGTTCAATTTTAAAGCAGTTGCCATAGGAAGGGAGTCTCATCCTGTGGAAGCCTCTCACAGCACTGCCTGGGACACTCTGTCTGAGGACAAAAAAAGAAGGGGGGCTATCCTCACCTGCACAGCCTCACAGCTGGCTCTAAGCCCCAGCAGCCAAACCTCTGAGAGGAGAGATGCTATCAGTATCCCCTCCAATCTCCTCCTGCCTCTACTCTTTGTTAGAAAGGTCCTGTCTGTGGTCAGCTTGAAAATCTCATACCTTTGTAGCAACAATGGGAACAAGAAAAGAACTAGATAAAAGACTAAAATAAATAGCTTTGACACAGATAATCAGTTGACTGTGCTTCACCATAAGCTGAAGTTGTGGAACTCTGTGGGTATGATCTTAGCAAATACAGGGGACTAAAGCCTAATTTAACCACCACTGTGTATCAAGTCATTACCCCAAGGGCAGGAAAACACACACAGACAGGCAGTGCTGTCACAGAAACTCATTAGCCCAAGCAGACACACATGTACAGTCAGAGAGCGCAGTGGGCACCCGCATCCTCTCACACAGACACATATGTATCCCACACATACATGGATTCCTTTCTTTCCTTACTGTTTCTCAGTTCAAGTATTCCCCCACCACAACTATCTTGCCCGCTTTTAAACCTTCCTGGACTCTGAAAACAGTTCATCAGAAACATCTGCCTTGAACCTACATTAAAGTCAGAAAGGGTGATGAGGTTGTGTTTTGTTTCAAAGGCAGAAAACGAGTATTATTAAAAGATTGCAAATGCCAAAAATCAGGCTTAGATTCATCTGATACAGCCCACCTCTAGTCTCCCTCCCAGCACCTGCAAAAAATGTACACAAGGAGAGTAAGAAAACTACAGGCAACAATAAATCCGTGATCATTTAATCATGGGTCTGAGCCCGTCACCAAATCTGCATCAATGCTATTTACTTCAACACTCCAGCACACAGTGTGCTCAGCAAAAGCCCAGCACAACACACACGCTGCCTAGCTGCAAACACCAGAAATGCGTAAGCACAGCCTGACCCATGTGGAGAACCACAGATGCCAGAATGCATGGGGACAAGGCTCAGAAAGCAGGTCCCATGTGACAGAAAATTCTGTCGTCTAAGTGACAACCTTCATTTTCTCATTTGTACCTTGACGGGTTCAGAGCAAGGCAAGCCAATACAGCTCACCATAAGTGTACACCTGACACTGCCCTCCAAACAGGCTCACAGGTCTGCACACAAATGCCTCCCCTTCACTCGAGGAGGGATTGGAGCCCTGAAGATGCTCTGCCAGAGTAAAAGGCTTGTAAATCCTCTGCCATCACTAATTCTGAGCTACAGCTGGATGCCTGTGCCCTGCAACTGTATGCTGACAAGGCTTAGCATCTTCCTTTATTTTAAAGGCACATGGTAGCTTTCATCTGCAAGTCAATATTGGCGAGAAGGTCTGCTGGGATCCAAAATAAGTAGCATAGCTTTTCAGACACAGCAGCATTCTGATGGCACATTAAAAACCTGTGTGCATCATAAATCCAATTTCTTTAGGAACTGAGTCCCATCAGGGCACAGGGCTGAGGGGAAAATGGGCTATTCTGCATATAGCTAGGAGGTGATGAAGATCTATGTAGGTAAGATGCAGACATTCTGTTGTGAGGTTTTTTGTGACTGCTGTTGCTTTTTAAATAAAAATTTAAAATAATGGCTTTGGCTTCCCTGTCACACACCAGAGACAAAATTCTGCTCACTATTAATAAAGGTGCAACCAAATTTTTGCAAGCTCTGCACAGAACTGCCTTCCTCCAACCAAAAAAGAAAAATGAAGAGTAAATTTATTACACATCTGATAATTGTGTTGCTGAAACAAACACCTCTCAATGTTGTGAGCAATGTAACAAACACAAGGTATTTAGCTGAAGCTGTGTATGTGTATGTGAGAGAGTATGTGAGTATGACAGAGATTGAGTTGGTATGTGCTGAAAAGTAGGACAGAAGAATAGTTGATCCAAACCTCGTGAAAACACGCTGCAAAAGCTTAAGGGAGTTAGAATGGTAGTGTGCAGGAGCAGGAACATTAATCCCAGAGCACAGGCAGTGATGGAAGGCAAGTGAGTAGATGGGGAGGCAGGTTCTTAGGCACAAAGACGATGGCTTGGAACGAGCCCTATTTGAGCTCTGTGCAAACACCGCTTGGCAGAAGAGGGGCAGCAGTACCCAGGGAATCAGCCTGCAATAGCTTACCCAGCTCACTTTCAAGGTAGCAAGTTACCCAGCATGCCAACAATCTCACCCTCTGTGGTTTTGCAGCTTTGTCTTATGCACTCATCAAAACAAAAGGTTTCCAGCTTTATGCATAAGCTGGGACATCTGATCAGCTCCAAATCTTGGATTTCCTTCAGCTCCAAATCTGCCGGGAGCAGGACAGCGCTGCTCCAAAGATTCTTGGATGCCAAGATTCTCAGGCTGAAGTCCTTCTCCTTATTTCCCTGTGCATCATTCCCTCTCTCTCCCACCTCAGCTCTGCTTTGGAGAGTTATCTGCCTAGCTCTTGGACCCTGATCAGAAGCTGAGCTGGGCCTGGCCTTAACCATCTGTCCAGGTGGCTCTTTTGAAGCAAGATACCGTCCCACATGTCCTATACGCATCCATCAGATTCAGGCCTATGCCAGCTTGGCTCTGGGAATGAATTGCTGCGCTCTCCTTATTCGAAAGGCAGATTTGTGCCAACCACTCCATGATCCCGTAGACACGTGCTCTCCCTGGGCACCTGGTGCTTTTGTAGTTGCTGTAGCACTTGCTGGCCACTGCGCTTGTCTGTGTGACATCCTCAGACCTCCACCCACCCAGGTTCCCACCGAAGAGTATTTTAGTGTAACACACAGGAAAAATACTTCGCATCCATAACTTGTATTTTTAACTCTCTGTCCTAGAATCCTCTGCAGTGAAGTTTCAAGGGACCAACAGAAAAAGCTAAAAGCCTCTGCTTTTCTTCCACATACAAAGGAAGAAAGTCTCGCAGTTTTTTTCACAGAAACATTCTCCTGTTGGAATGGGGAAGCCCTTCTCTTTGGAAGAAGCACACAGGCCAGTCCCCTACCTCACTATACCTCAGAGAGAGAAAACAAAAATAGAGAAATATCTTTTTTGCTTGCCAAGTCCCTAGATGAGGCCAACTTGCTGCATATCTTCCGGAAGGAGAAAGATAAAAATCTCAGCTATTTAAGTCTGCGTGCATTTGTCTTCCACACAAAGCTGATAGTACTTTAGTACACATGCCGCGTACAACTGTATCCGCAATTAATGAATAACTTGCATCACAAGTACATTCAATAGGAAAAAGGGATCCTCTTCTCCACTTTAGAGACTGGGTGGTGGGGGCAGGGAAGAGAATATGCAGTGTGCAACATTAACTGATTTGCTTGAGAATCCCAGGACAGTTGAGCGGCACAGCGAAGATTTTAACTTGTGCAGTGCTGGTGCCTTCAGCCAACTCCAGCCGCGGCCCGTGCTGAACAGAAACAGCCAGGAGACTGCCAAAGCTGCCAGCACACCCTGGCCAGGGAGCACTGCTCTCTGCTCCAGGCTGGGCTGGATGCGTCCCTGGCCTGCTCTGTAAGGGACAGCGCCCCAGCAGAGAGCCGTCCTCATCTAAACCAGCAGAGCTGTGTGAAAAGCCAACTTAATTGCTCTCACGGTTCCTTGTGCTGTACCTCGCCTCTCTTTGCCCGTCTCCTGCCTGCCTAGCATGCATTTTGCTCATTCGCTTACTCACAATCTCTTCTTCCCTCCCTCCTCCCTCCCTCCTCCCTCCAGCAGTGTCAGGGAGAAAGTGAAGGTTACCGTTTGGCATGTTTGTTTTTGCATTATTTATGTTGTAGAGGACAGAGTCAGACATCTAGAGGACAGTCTTAGGTCACATGTGAATCCTTCCAAATGGGACTCAATAGCACAGCCAGCCAAGTAGAAAACAGACTTGGACAGCCCCATGGAGGGAGGCAGCATTTGGAAAGGGATGGTGTGCGTCTATCCGGCCAAGGTACCTGGCAACACCACGGGTCTGCTTGTGACTCCACCTTCTCTCATTTCTTCCCCTTCTTTTTCAGATACCCCATAAAGTGGGTACAATCCTTTTTTTTCCCTGGAACTAAGAAGCATTTCAGTATTGTACGTGCTTCATATCCACTGGGCCGCAAGGTACTGGGATCTCCCCACCACCCCAATTTCTGTCCCTTTCCCTGCAACACCTCCTGCTGAGAGCAGCTGCTCCTGGCTTGGCCGCACACATCTCAGAGTAACTGTGTCTTCTGCACGAAGCGCCCCTGCCTGCTCCCTCTGAGGCTGCCCGTTGGGAAGGCTGCTGCAGGAGTACCCCCAAGCAGCGCTCCTGTGTGGGCCTCCCTCCCCCCAGCCTTCTGGGGGACCCTGGCACTCACGTTAAGACTTCTTTGCTCGCACGTCCTCCAACTTTGTTTCTCTCTGACCCCTACAGTATTTAATAATAAATAGTTGTGCCGTACCCCAACAGATCAGAGATTCTATGCTACTTATTTTCCCCGTATTTTCCAGCAAACCTAAATCTCCCTCAATTTCTTATTGAAAATGAAATGGGGACAGTACTGCTTATACAGCTGGAGATAGTGATCACCAGTGTACAGAGACTGACTTATCAAGCAGATTCTTAATGCCATAAAATCAATGGGTTTAGAAATTCTATTATCTTGCCTCTGATAGAACACGCCAAACTAAAGAAACTTCTTGCCCTTTTTCTTTTTTAAAAAGCATACTTAAATATAACATTACTGCTGTCCCTAAACAAGCTTTCCCCATGGTTCTCTTGGATATTACACCAGAGCAATGGAACAGATATCTGCATGGCAAAACAGAAATGCCAGTTTCCTTCTGGGTTCTACCAGTTATTCTGTTACAGTGATCAGAAGCTGCTGGATCTTCAGATTTCATGGCAATATTCATCCCATACTTCATAGGATGCAGGACTCTGAGAAAATTACTTTTGCAAGAAGAAAATGCAACAAACCCAAACACATGGCTAGCACAAACCAGAAAAATCTGCATGAATGCCAGTGAGGACACTACAGTAGATCCAGGTGAGTGAAACATCCAAGTAAGAAAAGAGAACATGGGAAGGAAGGTCTGTGTATAGAAGAGAGGTCAGACATCAGGACACTGCCAAATGATGGGAAATGGTTGATGCTGTAGTGAAAACCAAGCAGGACATAAAAACTGAGCTGATAAGACATAAAGAGGGAATCAGATGGGACGCAAAATAAACAGATGCAGCAGCTGGATGGGATGCTAAGGACAAATCAGACTTGAAATAAAATTATACTTGGGTGAGAGCCATTCAATGGGACACAAAGGATTTGATTTTCCCTTAAATTCAGCCTCCAGCTATTGACTAGGCAAATTGTAAAAATTTGTACTAGGTCCCTTAAATTCCCCAAAGCGTTGTAAACAGATCCTAATGTAAAATGAAGTCTCTCCCTGCAATCCTGTTTTTTCATCCCCCTTACTCCTTCCCCCCACCCTATCCCCCCAAAAAAACCCCAAGAAATGGAACACCACCCCCACCTTCCAGCCCCAATCATAAAAAATAGGTGGTGGCTTGGCATTTAGGTAAAAAATTACGCCAATCTGGAAATTAGTTTTTTTTATTTGGCAACGGATATGAGAAGCTGAAGATACAGTTTTCACTTGCTGTAATTCAGTATTCTAATTTGCAACATGGGGTTGCTGAGCCCTACCTATCCATCCTCCATGTCACCTGAAAGAAAATGGACTGCAGAAAAGTCACTGGTTTGCTGCGGGTCACGTAAAGTGGAGCCCCATCATGCACGCTCTGAACGAGCGTGATTTGATCGTGAAATGGATCCGAAAGGGAGCATTGTTTTGACCTGATTAGCCTGTCACAGTGGCACACTGCACTATAAATTGTTCTCCAGCAATAAGCAGCAATGACTTGCAGCAACTGAAACACTGGCTACTTGCAGCTAACGAAGGAGGTATGCGGATTTGAAGACTGGGGCATTTCATGGAACAACCAGGCAATCAGCCAAAGTAGAAGACAGCAACAGACTGATCAAGATATATTTTCTGTAGACTCACAATCAACACATACAGAGGCAGTTTCTGCAGACGGCTTGTGGAGCACCACTTGTATGTTATTTAGCTTTGATGCGTCTTGCTGCATCTACATTAAAAATGTTTTGTGATCATGAGACCCGATTTCCACTTCCCATCACACCATGCAAATGTTTATGAAAGAAAGCTTTCGTTGCTAGATTGCTCTATAGAGGAGCACCTGATTACATTCAGAACACAGGCAGTTTGGGTGCGGGTAGACTAAGATAGAAATCCATGTGCAATCAGAATAAAAATCAGACTGTCTCTCAAGGCTTAGGTTTGTTCAACCAAACTGAAGAAATTAAAATTTGGATCCAGACACCTCCCAGGTTGGTAGAAACTCAGGCCCATGTCCTCTGTGATTAAATCCATCCCCTACTTCTTCCTGGAGATGTCTTCTGAGCTGAGATCTGAGGGAGAAACCATTCCTCTTGCATGAAAAACATACAAGTCAAAAAAGGGTCTTTGAAGAAGGGAATTTAAAGTGATGGACAACTTCTGAAGCAGAAGCAAACAGCAAGATCATTTGTTCTGGATCTAACGCCTTGCCTTCCTCTCTGTTATCATCAAAAGCTTCTGTGTTTGTGGGAGACAGTCTCTGCCCCCCCCCCCCCCCCCCCCCCCAGCCCGGTCCTTCCTGCCGTGAGGTCACAGCCCTGGCTGTGTGACACAGCTGGCTGTTGCCATGGAAGTGTTTGTGCTTTCACAAAATCAGCACAGCAATGACTTCACAGGCAAGGTCATGGAGGAGCAGATGGGCTTGGGAGGAGGGAGGGAGACAGACCCCTTGTTTAAACACAAATAGTGGTGATAATTAATTAACCAAAGTAGCAGGGGAAATTATGAGAAACATGTGAAAGGTAAATGGATTTCTGTTTAGCTGTCTTTCCCAAGAGGCTAAACGTCTCAATTGCAGAGGGGAGATCTTTACAATGAACTAATGGAACAAGGACATTTTCTCTGGTTTCTTCAAGTGGACGCTCTTGGAAAAAATTGTGACCAGAGCTCACACTTTGCCATCCTTTTGCCTTCCCTTCTCATCACCGCTTCTTGACCTCCACCAAAAGATCAATACCTCCTATCAGAACCACGAGTCCCTGTATCTTTTCAGCATACAAGGGCTGTGGTGGGAATAGACAATTGTTTAGCCAGGAAGTTTATTGTTCTGCAGTGGCTTAACAACAAACATGCTCTGTCTATAAATGAAACTGTTACATGTTTATTCTTCTCCTGGCTGCCAAAGCCAAAAGCTTGCCTTTGGAGTTGTCTAAGGTGGCTGTTTCTTTCTTTGTACATGCAGTGTTCGCATCCTAAGGAATCTACAGCCCAACTATGCCCTTACTTTCACCTAAGCTTTTATCTTTTGCGATAGCTGTGCTGGTTTTGTGATACTCCTTCACACTGTTGCCCAAGTCAGCAGATTTCATACCAAAACATGAAAGAGCAAGTTACCCAGGTAAAATCAGGAGGATCATCTTGATTCGAAAATGAATCACTGGAATACTTCTGAAGAACCTGGCATTAAGTACAAGAATTGTTCTTTCCTCATTCCTTCTCTGGGCTGCTTTTGCATCACACATATGGGTCAATATACATTAATCCATCCAAGACTTAAGGGGAACCTGAGCATCTTGTACATGCTGTTTATTCTGTGAACACACAATTCTGCTTTTCTACTTTTCAAGTGGGAGCTGAGATGCTTAAAAAAAATAAAATTCTGTGCTTGCAGGAAGAGTAGAAAACCTTACCAGAAGGCAAGGTGTTTTCATGAGTGGCAGTTCTTTCACACCGAAGAAGTTTGTAAAAGAAAATAGCCAAGAGGTGGTATTCAGACGCTTTTAAATGAGTGCAAGAGAACTTCCATGAGAAAAGTGAGGGTCTCAGTATTTTTTCTTCTTCATACAGGACTCTGTCCACCTAGCAGCTCTACCTTTGCTCTCTATTTAGAGCTGTGAACCTTACACAGACATTGTCATGTCAAACATAAGCACCCAGATTCATGGGACAACCGCTGAGATTGGTAAGTGCCTCTGGAGACCGTCTAGTCCAGCCCCTCTGCTCAGCGTAAGGTTAACTAGAATGGGTTGCTCAGGGCCACGCCCAATTTTTGATGTCTGCAAGGAGGAAGACTCCATAACCCTCTGGGCAACCTGTTCCACTGTTTAAGCATCTTTGCAGTAAAAAAAGGGTATTTTGTTACATTTAAATGGAATCTCCTATATTACACTTTGTGCCTACTGCCTCTTGTACATTCGCTGGCTGTCACTGAGAAGAGTGTCTGCAGCTTTCAATCAACTTTGCTGTCCACTTACCTAGCCCATACTTCATCAGTTCATCAGAGAGGATCTTACGGAACACTGTCAAAAGGTGAGAGGGTGTCAAAAGGCTTTCTAAAGTCAAATCAAGGAATATGCTCTGTCAAGATCTCCAGTATACACCCATTCACTAAACTAGTCATGGAATTGTAGATCTATGCTGACTACACCCAGCTGCCACCTTCTCTCCTTCAAGTGTCTGGAAATGCTTTCCAGGATTATTTACTCCATCACCTTCCCAGGAACTAAGGTGTGGTTGAACATCCTGCAGTTCCCTAGATCTTCCTTCTTACCCTTCTTGAACACAGGTGACATTTGCTTTCTTCCAGTCTTCAGAAACTTCCCCCAGTTGCCAAGATCATACAGGAGTAATCTGGAGTGGCTTCCAACGACATCAGCCAGCTCCCTCAGTATTCAGGGATACATGCTGTCAAGTCTCATGGACTTGTGTCCAGTTCTTTTAAATAATCTGGTCCTGCTCCACCAGGGGTAGGTCGTCATTGTGCCAGAGTTTCCCACTGCTCTCAGAGCTCTGGGATTCCTGAAGGCAAATCTTCCCAGTAAAAAACAAGGGGGAGGTGGCATTAAGTACCTTGGTCATTTCCAAATCTGCTGACACCAGGTCCCTGCCTCATTCAGCACCGACCCCACATTTTCCTACATTGAGCACACAGAAAGTTTTTTAAGAAGCCTTGCTGCCTGCAGGGTTAAATTAGCTGCCACTATTAATTCAAAAGGAGCCCCACGTTCTACGTATCATGGCGAGGCATGCTGGTTACAGCTGTCTTTTTTATCAACTTTGCTAATGCATGGTCTGGGGGTAAGTTACTGCTGCCTCCTATCAGATAATTAGTCAGTAAATCATTCAACCAACTACAAGGTATAGAGCAAGGACAATGTTTCCAAACCGTATTATCATCAGACATTTATATTGCACTTTATCACAAAGGGTTCAGAAGATTTACATATACCCTGTAGAATACTGGCCTTTTTTTTACGCCTGCTGCTAAAGTGCAGCCATTTTTGGAGTGCGATGTCTGTGTTTTTTTAAGAGTCATGTTATGGAATAAGCTTATCTCAGGAAACTGCGCAGATGACTTCTGTATCTACTGGAAATTTTAACAAGAGTTCTAGGAGAATAATGGTGTAAGGTGGAATTTTGCAAGGAGACTGCAGCTAAAAACCAGTGCTCCAATTGTAAGACAGTTATCCCATGTTACAGTAACATGACTTTTCACAGGGTTTTGCAATTAGAGTGGCAGAAAATACAGTGTAAAAGAACAATCTTGCAATTTATGCACGTTTTAAATTGAGTTTTACCCCATCTCTTTGGTACACTTATCTACCATCCCCACACAACCGAATGCCTCTAATTTAAGCCTGACAGGACAGCTCTGCTGAAAGCCATCAAGAAAAACTAAGAGCTTGAGTCCTTTTGTATTTTTGTTGGCTTTTACCATAAAGGGCTATGGAGGAAAGTTATTGTGTGGCTCTGCTGCCTGTCAGCTGGATTTAATTGAGCAATACTGTGGGTGCAGCCTAACCATGAAGTGAGAACAATGCTAACATCTAATTCTTGCAAACAGGCACCATCCATGACCAGATCTCACTTTTATGTGAAACATATGCCTTCTTATGTCACATTACTTCAGAATCATAGAATCATTTAGTTTGGAAAAGACCTCTAAGATCATTCAGTCCAACCGCAAACCTAACACTGCCAAGTTCCACTAAAGTGTGTCCCGAAGTGTCACGTCTTTCAGGAATCTCCGGGGATGGTGACTCAACCACTTCCCTGGACAGCCTGTTCCAACGGCTGGTAACTCTTCCAGTGAAGGAATTTTTCCCAATAGCCAACTGAAACCTCCCCTGGTGCAACTTGAGGGCATTTCCTCTCAACTTATCGCTTGTTACTTGGGAGAAGCGATGACATCCACCTCACTACAGTTTAGTTTCAGGTAGTTGTAGGGAGCACTAAGGTCTCCCCTCAGCCCTTTTCCTCCAGCCTAAACCACGCCAGTTCCCTCAGCTGCTCCTCATAACACTTGGGCTCTAGAGCCTTCACCAGCATTGATGCTCTTCTTTGGACACACTCCAGCACCTCTTTCTTGTAGCAAGGGGCCCAAAACTGAACCAGTGTTGAGTAAAGGGGGATGATCACTTCCCTAGTCCTGCTGTCATTCCATGGGAATGACAATCCTGCTGAAGAATTTTCACTTCCCAGTAGCCAGCCCTCATTTAAAGCCAAATTCCAACAGCAATCCTATTTTTTTTTTTTTTCCCAGGGAAAGATCTCCCAGGATGTGAAGGAGCCCTTTATGTTTTTTTGGTGGGGTTTTTTTGCTGCTCTGCTACAGACTTGCTGGGTTTGGTTCAGCTACCCACATAGAAGTCACTTGATTTGTCCTACTGTATATGAAGTATGCACACCAGGCTGGCAAATGTGACATCACATCTGTGGGAGACCTCCTCTATTCTGAGGCGGTCAGGATATCTTAGAGCATCTCAAAAGGTAGCAGATCATTTCTGATGTGTCCACGTTAGTGTTTTGGTTCAGAGCATAAATGTGCTATTGAAGTGAATCTCCAGGTCATCCCCTCTCCCTGACTCTGGATTGTGGAGCTGCCTAGAAGCGCAAACTAGATTTCTTTCTCCTGAAAATAAGATGCACATCATTGGTACTCCACCTGCTAATAGATGTTCGATTTATAGCAGCCCCCCTCGAAAATTTTACAGTCAGGTCCTCAGTCCTGATGTTTTAACTCTATAAATCTACTCCTACAACTCTACCTTTTTTTTCTAATGCAGACACAGGCAAATCTCTAGTCTAACTCCTTATACTGGACTTTGCTAGTTACAAACCAGGATAACTGTTCAGGTCTAACTGTGGAGTACAGGGTGCTCTGATACTGCTGGAATCAGCGATGTATGTGTAACAGAACAGGAACAGGAAGAACCATCACGTAAAGAAATGCGGTCAAATCAGAGATTCAAATTTCCATCTATGCCCGTACAGGTCCTCAGCAAGGGCAAACATATTAACAGTGGCAGTCCCACTGCTGACATCAGCATCATGACTGTGCTGCTCTCCATGCCCTCTCATGCTTCCAATAATCTTTCATTGAAAATGACATTCTTGATGTTAAAAAGAACAATATGTATTGAGAGGAGGAAAGGTACTTTTAACCTTCCACTTACAGAAATTGCCATCTCCACTGGCTTCCCTCCTCTGATCCTTGTCTACTTTCCCCCTGAGATAAACCTACACACATGAACGCTACCTCCTTTTTGAACAAAACTTTCTATTCCCTCAAGCCTTTTGCTAGCCTAAATTGAAGTTTGCCAAGCAGAAGCAATACCACCTACTTGTACACCAGACCCACTTCCCTCGTGCTACTATTATTAACGAAGGCGGAAGCAAGAATGGTTAACTAAAGATGACTGCCAGAGCTACTTCAATGAGGAGAAGACCCACTTCCTTTTATCATGATCTTATTGTATGTTCTCATCCTCTTCCCTCCCTCCCTTTCCTATGACAAATCCACTGAACCACAGCTTGGAAGACCTATCTTTTATTTTTTCTGCTTTCCACCTTCTAGCGAGGGTTCTAGAATTAAGTTCATGGTCAGTTACAGGACATCTATTTTTCTTCACAAAATTACTATGAAATGGCCAATAGATTGGAAATGAATGAGAGTCCTCTTGGAATAAAAAAAGAGTTGCAGAACCATGGTTTCCCAGCTGGGGGTACAGGATATACAAACAGGCAACAGAAGAACACGTGTTCGCTCCACCATTCACACCTTGCTGGCAGCTGGCAGAGGTGATTGCAACCAGAGAAAAAGTGCCTTTAAGAGATCCAGTAGAAGCTCTTCAGAATAACTACATGAAAGTGACACTTCAAAGACCTGAATTCTTTCCCCTGACAGAGGAGGGGGGGGATGCTAGTCCTTTTGGAGGATGCCTCAGAAACAGATGTTACAGGTCTGTTGGGCATAAACATAACCTTTTTTCTTCAAGAAGGAACACTTGTCAGAGATGCCATGTAGTGGTTCCACTCGTTTGGTGGGGTGGAATAGCTCAACTCCCCCTGTAGCTTGTTCTCCCCATGCAAAAAGTCCTGGTGGTGACTTTTTGCATGGGCTGGTGCCACCCAAAAGCAAAGGAAGATGGTGTCAGCTAATGCACCCCTGAAGTGAGACAAGTGGTGCCGAGTAGTCTGCACTGTGCCTCTAGTCCTTGATTTCTCATTTCCAAACCTACCAAAAGACATTGAAATGACTTCAGGTGTATGTGCATAAACTTCCTCCAATCTCTTCACAACATGCTAATATCAAATAGTGATGGACTTGTCACTGTTACACCAAGGGACAGCTGAAAAATTCCCCTATTACAGTTCCCTACAACCAGATACACACAGTGCCTCTGAGGTCAAGAATAAACCCTCTCAAAATGGGTGGCAAAACAAATAAACTGGCACTGAAGCTTGAGACGATGAAATACCATTGTTATAAAGCCCTGACACACTCAAATCGGGAAGATACAAAACCTGGTCAAAATAATAGCTATATGTGCAGGTTTTCTCTCTGCTGTTAAAAAGTGTAGAGAATAAAAACAAAAGAGAAAGGGAAAATGCGTTTAGATAATTAGCCTTCGAGTCCTGTCTGTTTGGGTGGCTTTTATTGCAGTTACAGGTCTGTCTCTGAACAAGCGTAGATATTGCCTGTTAACCCTATAAAGCATTTTTCATAGCGGAGTACTCAGGTTTTGTTGAGATCCAATACAGAACTGTTACACCACCTTCCTGTGAATCAAATAGGCTGTGATTCAGTTTCCTAAACACAGGCAGCTGCTACCATCTTAGGGACCATAGGGTATTCTGCTTGGGTCCTGAAGAGCACAGGCCATATGTTATATGTGCCGGCCTTCAACGGATATCTCAAATACCACATCCTACACACCTGTATGTAGGTAACCCAGCCACCCATGTACTGACCCATTTGGTACACAAGCTCCAGGACACAGCTTTGTATCGCCAATATCCTACACTAATCATTCATTACCTAAGGAGAAAAAAGGAGAATAGTTACCATGAAACTTGGTATAGCATGAGTCTTTGGGCTCAGGGAGGGGGGACAGAAGAAACTGGTGTGGCCAGGTGTGTTCACATCGCTCTGTGTGCAACTGTGTATGTATTTTTTCACACTACAGCTTAAAATTAGCTAACCCACATTGGTTTAAAATGCACAGTTCCCTAGCTAACCCTGTACCCTCAAATAATTCACAGCCTCCAGGTACTAGAGTCCAAGGGTTATGGAAGAACCAAATAGTAGGCTATGAAGAATTACAGGCAGGAAGACTTCTTGGGCCAGAGCTGCAAGGGTCAGCTCCCCTGTATATGCCCTGTAATGCTGATAAATCACTCTTCTGTTCTTGGGGTATTCTTTCACTTTTTTAACGGGTAGCCCATAGACAGTCCATGTGAAAACACAGTTATACTTTTTGGGGGGTTGGGGTTTTTTATTGCCTGAGGGTGTCTATCCGAATGCTTCCACAGACACAACTGCCCGTGCAGGCAATGGCTGCAGGTACCGTGGTAGCTGTGTGCTCTTCTACTAAATTTGGTATTTGTGGACACCTGGATGTTTGTGTGCAACCACGTGCTCTACTTTCACTGTCAAGATAAATGCATACATTTATATTGGGGGAAAAAAAAATACCCTCTCATCTATTGGAATATTGCAAGATGCAAATCCAGGCAGCAGTGGGATGTGGATTCCCCCTGCCTCTCCTCCCCTTCATCTCTTTCCCTCCTGTCACTCAGAGGATAATGATCTGTGTTGTGGGCATTTGCTGGAAAGCTTTAACGTAACCGTTATTTTTGAGGTTGCTGGAATTGAGGTGGGCATCAAGGACTCCAATGAATACAAATAAGCTCAGATCCAAGCAAACTCCATCTTGTCTAATCTTCACTGAGCAGTAATCTGGGAGGCACCTTGCTCGCTCTCATTTTGTGTGGAAGGAGAGCAAGCGCACCACAGTGCCAGTATTACTGAAGTCTGGATTGATCTCACCTGTTCACATTCTGAGGGCTCCGGATCCTTCTCTGCCTCAATAGCGACCATCTGTCCCAGGAAGTACTATTCACAATGAGACAACCCCACCCACCCATTGCTGAAGCAGGAGAGGCAAAATTTATTTTTACCTTATTAAGCCCATAAAGGCGTGCTCAAACAGACACAAATCCAAGCGGCAAAGATCGGGAATATCACTGGAAGCTTTCTCAAGTTTCAGATGCAGAGGCTGCATTTGGACCCATGGTTTAAGTTTGCTTATTTAAATACAGAAGTTTACGGCCTCTTTTTAAAACAGATGAGCTGAAGGAAATCAAAAGTTGATGGAAAGTTGGGATTTTATTTGGCTCAATGCGCTTGGGTATTGACTGTGCAAATCTTGCACGTTTTCTCTCACCACAGAACAGGATCTCTTGCAGTTTCTGTATCCCAAGGAAGAAAGAAAAAATCCTCATAAAAAGGAAGCTCATGCAATGGAAGAACCGATCAGGAACACAAGAATGAACTGAGCAATGACTAATATATTCCCTCCATGGTCCAGAAGTGTACAAATACAGTGATACTTGTCTAGAAGTCAAGATATGCCAGACCTTGCAAAGGATACTCAGTCTCAAAGGTAATAGAAAGACTCTTTGGTCATATTAATGAAAGGACAGCAAATTAAAAATAAGGAGGAATGCTATGCAGTGAGCATGCAGTAAAGCCTAAAGATAATCTGTGTGCATGCCAAAAAATAAATGAAGACTTGGCTTAATTTTTTAATAGTGATGGTGATATTGAGTGTAGGACAAAGGCAGTGTAGCTAATGGGAATGAGAAAATGGAAATGATAATTCCTGGAGCAGAGTAAACTCCGAGATCGTACCGCACTCGAGAAGATGGTACAAGAGAACTTTCATGCCAGAACGTTTAAAGAACTGATAAGGATATGGTAGGATAAGGTGCAAGAATCTCAGTACACCTATCAATATAGAGGGTATACGTGACTGCAGAATACCTGATTTAAAACATACAAGTAAGGGGAAAAAAAAAAAAAAGAAAAAAAAAAGTGATGTGGCAACTACAGATTTAGTTAGATGATTTTGGCAGTATGCAATGCTTTGGAATACATGCAGAAGTAATTAAAGACATCAAGGTAAGTGGAAAATAGGATAAAATGCAGTGTGGCTTTTCCAAAAGCTCAAAGCAAACCAACTGCCTTTTTCAATAACTGGGTTTTTTTTAAACAAAGGAAATGCAGTAAGGACTAATCTATCACCATTTAAGTAAAACATTGGATACAGTGTCTTATAGGGGATTATTAGTTAAGATGTAGATGATGGCATTAGTAAAGAATTTTAAGGCAAATAAGGAATTGATGAAAGGAGATGACAACTGGTCAGGCTGAAAGGGGAATTTATTAATACAGCTCCTCAAGGACTGAGACCAATGTTTTTTTAAAAATATTTTCATGATTGATATTAGCATAAAAGTAAGAGTTTACTGTTGAAGTGAACCAATGACACATAGTTGGAAAACACCGTCAGTGCAGAGGGAGATGTAGATGTATAAACAAAAAACTGCCTGACCTTGAGGACTGGACAAACAGAAATGATAAAAGCCCAAAGTGCAAGATCAGGCACTACAACAAAGGCTTCTCATGCAAGCAGGGAGCTTGTTAGTTAGAAAGAACAGTGGAGCAGACAGACTTGGGAGCACTAACGCCTCATGGGGTGACTGTGTATTGACAAAGAGATGGAGATATTATAAAAAGCACTCTTGAGATCTTATCTGAAAGAAGGTATAATTCTGGTTACCCATTTTGAAGAGAGCTTGCTCTGGTTTTGTTCTGGTTTGAACTGCTCTGCTTGCATGAGCCAAGGCACAGAAAGTTCATGTTATAAGGTGAATAAAAGAGATACTTTTATTTTTCGTTTTCTGAATGGCTCCCCACATCAGGATGAGACATTGCTGGGTCTGGAGAAATGCTTAATTATACAGAGATTAACTGCTTCGTTCTCTTTTTCTCCACTTGTGTAAAGGTTTTAAATGGCAAGAAGCAATACAGCATCACAGCCTCCACTGGATCTGTACCAATTCATCCAGACCAGGGATCTGATCCTTCTGCCTTTTCTCCTGATGAGGAAATTTGATTCTTTTGCCTTTTCACCCAGGCAGTAACTCAGGTCTTTCATTTAGCTGAGCACCCCAACACTTGTTGCTAAGGCTGAAGAGATAAACTCTACAAAATCAGCACTAGAAAAGAAACCCTTGATAAACAAATCTTCTTGTGTGAATAGGAGAACATGTAGTTCTCATAAAAATGGTAATTAGAGCCCAGCATGAGGAGGATGGTTTTTTTCATAATAATAATAATAAAAAAATGTCCAAGAGCATTCATTCAGGAGGAAGTTATTTTTGCCAGAATTATTACTATTATTATTGTATTACCACTAATAACAATGATAAGACTCTTGCTAAGGGACAGGACCTTCTATGTAACTAAGTAAACATGCCTAAAAAGGGCTCCCCTTAAGGCTTGTCTTCAATTAATAAAGACGACTGACAGATCTGCTTACAGCCCACTGCAAGGTACCAGCTGGTTGCCTCTCTCTAGTAACCGTTTAATTTGCTTTTCCCTTACCAGTTACACTGGGCAAAATCATTGGCCTCTGCCACGCAACAAGAAAGCAGCTGGCACTGGTGTGGGCAGAGCTTTGCTGGTCCAGCGTCATCCTCTCACGTACGTTGTCTACCTACCTACCCCCATCTCCTCGGTCAATTTATTTGCCCCCTCCCTCCACCCCCCAACACAGTGCCTACACAAGGCACTGCTATTAATTTAGTCAGGAAACAGTTTGGTGGTGATAGGGAAATAAATTGATCAAACCTTCTGAACAGCAGCCATGGGAAGAAAGAAACACCCCTAGCCATTTCTCAGTGACCTTTCCCTGTGCTTAAAGAAAACTCATAAGCTCTCAGCACGAATTAGCATGGCCTCATTATAAAAACAGAATTGGGGTCAGAAGAAAGTAAGATGGGTAAGTAAAAAAAAAATCCCATCAAAAGCAACATCTGAGACAGAGATGCCCTAACTGGGGAGGGCAGAAGAAGTGAAGCTTCAGAGGAAAGGAAGAGGCCAGAGGCAGAAGAGAGGCATGCACAGCTTTCTTAAAAAAGCAGAAAAGGCAAAGCCCCCTTAAAACTGCAACAGCCTTGATGTCAAGCTGGACAGTCCTGCAGAAAAGAGTTTACATATTTGCATCCTCCATAATTATAATTTCCAACCTATTTGTAGTCACTGCTGCCAGTTGGCCTGGTCAAGTCACTGCTGTTTGATGTCCTGTGAAAAAGAGGCAAATCTTAAAAAGACTACAGTTGTGCAGTTTGGTTTCTAAGGGAAGAAAATGTGAATGGTGACTGCGCTGCTGGCATTTGGTGCAGAAAAGACCAGTCTCTCCTACCTGCGCCATATTTATTTCATAAGCACGACATCAGCCTGCACTGTAATAGTGCTGATTCCTGACTACACTGGAACTTCTTTGTTGGGAAACAAAGCATCCCAGTGCTGGCATCAGTCACCAGCAACAAAACAAGCAGCTAACTCTACAAAAACGAGTCTCATTATGCTGTCCTGTCTTCACACTTAGCTGCAAAAAGGAAGCACCACAGGGTCCTGCCGTCAGTTCACTCTTTCAGCTTGCCATGGAGAGGGGATGACTCAGCTGAGGTCCCCAGTGATGGGACCTGTGCAAACACAGCCGCTTGCCTGACAGCCCTCCTTGCCCAGGGAGCTGGCTGCCTGTGGTGCAGGAGCCTCTCTCGATAGCCCCTCTACTCACACTTCTGCCTCCACTGTCTTGGAGGAGGGTATGTACCCTGGAAAGCAGCCCTGTCTTACCCTCCACACTCTCTGGGGCTTTACAACCCATCCTCAAAAAGACAATGCCAGATTGTCATCTACTCATAAAATCTCCCTCCCATCTCTTCCCATGGCTGGCACACTCGAGCCTTGCGCCTGTCCCCAGCGCACACTTGGGAGTGGATCAGGGTGATTGTGCAGGCAGGAGAACGAAGCACAACGTGCCTGGCTTAGCGTCACAGGCAAAGCACAAGGCAGTGTCACTGCCTTCTCAGTAGCAGCTGGAAACTTAAAAGACTAGTGTTGACTTATTTACAGAAAGAGGTAATAACAGTAGTCATGAAAGCATCCAGCACAAGAATAAAGTCCAGAATCAGCCCCGCTCACTCAATTTTCTGAGAAAGAAACACAATAGATAGGCTTTGGCATTTTTCCCCATCTCTACCGCAGGCTTGTGAGCCCCCCTCCCAAACCTCTTGGCCATCCAGCCTCTTTTCCCTGCTCCACAGGGACGGGCTGTGGCTTGCTGCCATCCGGAGAGCACAGCTCTATCCGCACTGGGCTTTGGTGCATTGCCTTCGTCCTGACAGGTGGCAGGAAGGATAGAAAGAAGCCAGCAAGGCAGGAAATATTACAAACTAATCGAGTCAGCAGCTTAGAGAATCTGTCGATTCGTGCTTTTTTTTATCTTTTAAATTATTTTATTTTATTAATCCTGCCTTGACAAAAAAAAAAAAAAAAAAAAAAAGAAAGAAAAAAAAAAGAGCTAGATGAAAGAAAAAAATAAATTGGACCTTGAGTTTATTTACTCCAGTACTATCACTGATCATTCTCACCCTTAAATCACCCTGCTACTGTGCAGCAGGGCTTTCCAACATCAATATTAATGCTCCTTGCTCCTGGCAGTGGCTAGTGGAGGTGGCATTTCATAATTCAGATGCAAAATTAAAAGGCAAATATGTGAGAGAACAAGTAGAGCAACTATATTTGCCTGGTCTGATGACTAAAGACCCCTTGGTGAATTTTCTGTCTCCCATTAGCAAAGGGTTAGGAATCAGGTGTGATGTGAGAACTGACTCCCATACAGAGGGAGAGTATGGATTTGAAAACTAAATGCCAGTCAAATACCTGAATCAGAGTTATCTAGACTCAGCAAGGACTAAACACAGCCATGGTATGTCCATGGGTTAATGATGGGCAGTCCTGGGTTAACGATTGGACTTGATGATCTTAAAGGTATTTTCAACCCTAAATGACTCTTTGATTCCATGATTCTGTGTCCATGGTATTTTGACACTGGTTGCTGCAGGATATGGCCAGCACGGAAGAAATTACTACTGTGGGGTATGATGGAAGTGGCAAATCTATATCAATTAAGGTGGCCTTACATATAAAACCCCCCAAACTATCACATTCCTCCAAATGCAAGATGCTTGCCTAAAAAACATGACTTCTTTAAAAAAAACCCCAAATTGTAACTTTTCTTTTCCTCTCTCTCCCATCCTTTTCATATAAATCTCCTTTGTCCACCTTTTCACCTAGAAGGACTAGAAACTTCCTTTGAAAAGGAAGTAGCAGTATGTTGGATTTTCATGCGCTAGCATGTCACCAGGAGCTGTGGATTTTAAAAAAATATACCAGCTACAACAACATTCTTGAAAAAAAGCCCTAAAATTGGCAACATTATGAGTCACAGGGGCAGAAATATGAAGCACCCACTCAAACGTATATTTCCGCACGTTGTCCCACAAAGCCCCCCCCCCATTATTTGGAGGGGGACACTAATCCAGCTCTGAAAGCAGCGTAACTACCCTGGCGTGGCACAGCCCTAGCATGGCTAACCGTGCGTGTTTCAGAGGCTAGTGCTGCTTGAGACACCAGCAGGGCAGATCTGTGGGGTTGGGGCAGAGCTGGATGTGGGGAGCCCTGGGCTGGGAGGACAGAGGGGTCTGGGCATTGCAGCAGATGAGCATCAGCTCTCGGTTGCATGTGCAAGCCAAGGCAGAGCACCAGAACACTCTGCAGCTCACAATCGAGGGGTGCTGCCAGAGAGATACAGGGGGGGCAAGGATGCTGCAGGGAGGTATAATAATGTCTTGCAGAGGAAGTTCTGTAAAACACCATTTCACATGGAGCAATATTTGGATACCTGAGTCTAATCATGGAGTTAACAGCCCTTATTTGCACAACCTTACATACACACAGAGTGGTGCATAGGATACAAATCAAACTTCTGTCTCGGTACACCCAGGATCCAGGCTATTAGGATACAGCAAGCAGCAGACCAGCCAGGATCATACAATGGAAAACATTTAATCTTCCAGCTCTGTATATAGTACCAAGAGACGTGTTTTGCACCAAAAGACTTCCTCCCCTTTCATCATTTTCTGTTTCTGCCCTTGCTGTCAGTGCAGTCTGGCCCAAGAGAAGTGACTTTTAGTACTTGCTGATGCTTTGTTGTTTAATCAGATGGCCGCTGGAATCAAGGTTTGCTGGTTGAAGAGGCAGCTGAGCAGGGACTTTCAGAGAGCAGAAATGTCAGCCGACCTCTTGGGAGACATCTGTAATCCATCTGGAGCTTCTTCAGACACTCTTAATTATTGTTTTGTATTTTAAATGGCCAGGGGAAAAGGGGGTGCCTTTACAATAAATAGATGAATGAAAACATCGGGATTAGATGAATATATCTGTTAGGCATCTGACAACCCATCTATCTGAATTCCACCTAGTACTTAGCACACAGACCTTGTTTTCCTAGAAAAACTTCTATGATACAGGCAGAGAAACATCTCCAGATTGCATTCTGCTTGTAGTTTCTTGCTTTTTGAAGGAAAAAAGAAGCAGGGTCAAATGCATTTAAAATTTGGCACAGATGTGAGTGAGTAGATGCAGATACTGAGTGAGAAATAGCAGAAATCTCTCCTCTTTCTTACCAGCCACATTTCCAGAAAGTACACCGTGCTCCTAACTTAATGGCATTTACTTTTTTTTCAAGCCTGTCACCCCCAACTGTTTCAATGCACCTCTGCCCAGCTTCAAATCATTCCTGTTATCTCAGTCCCTATGGAGCCTCTTCTCTGCTGCCACTTCTGTTGCAATGGTTGTGCAAAATGGGAAAAATGCCTTTCTAAAAATCAAACACACACCAAAGACCCTTGCAGGTCTGGTTTAGAGCAATATCGAAGTAAGGTGAAAAACAAGCCAACACAAAGGATCTCTCACTAAAACTTCAGAGTTGAAATTTCAGTTTAATTGAAAATGAAGAATGCAGCAACTGATGTCCCTCGAGCTAGAATCTCAGTGCTTCGGTTTCTACTGTAACGTAAACCTATGATGGAATGTCATTTGGTTGGGCCAGCAAATAAGAAGTGGCACTGGTCATGCAATCTGTGGCACTTCTCTTGCTAAAACAATTCTGGTCTTAGATTTCTGTGTATTTATCATCTACATTAAAGAGACCCTACTGCCCTAATAATTAAGCTAATCGTACTATCTTCTAATCAAAGCTGACAGTCCCCTTGAATGCTGCTTTTTAGCCACATTTCCCCTGCTAATTTTACAAATGCAAGCAGTTTGCTTTTATGAAAGTGAGTGAAAAGAACACTGGAAAAATTATTCAGAGTGTCTCTGTGATACAGAGAGGCATTATGATTCCTGCAGTACAAATGAGAGCTGAGGCACAGAGGCTCCACGAGTTACCAAGGGATGTACAAAAACTCTGTGGCTGCACTGGCCTCGTCTTAGCCACTAGAATGTATGTTCCCCTCTTCTGGCTATGTGTAGGTAGGTATCGGGTCACTGGGCATTGTCTTCCTAATCAAACAGAGAGGCAGAAGCCCCTACTTCCTCACTTATTAAAGAGCTCTGAGCATTTTCTCAAAGACTGCAGTTGTAAGATGGGTCTTGTGGCCCAGTTCTAACTCCCTGCATTACACATTTACCTCTCTATTTTCTTTGACCCCATTCCCTTTCCACACCCGTGGGAAGATGCGGTTTCAAATGGACCTTTATTTCTGCTGCTCGCTAGCGAGGAAGAGCAGTGAAGAATATCACTTCAGATAGCAGACAGGACCAAACAAAATGCCATCCAAAATGGTACCCACTTAAAAGCACGGCCAGGAGAACTTAATTAAGGGAATATGAATTCAGGCTTTTAGCTCTAACCAATGGGTACCGGGGACATGAATTTCAACGCCACAAAAGTCCATGCCTAGTTTTACATAGTGCTGCCCTCTGCAAAATAGCAATCACAGGAGGAACTGGGCTCAATTGTGGTCCATGCAAAGAATCCCCCATGAACAGTCAGGCTCCTGAAAAGCTTTGAGAGAGGACAGCCAGTGAGTTCATCTCTTTACAACCCAGTGGCTCAAAGAGACATCTCTGCCTTCAGTCTGCAGTCAGATGTACTGCAACGTTTCCCTTTGTGAAACAGAATAGACGCCTCCAAAGACAGCGAGCATTGTCCATGCAGGCATAAAGCAATATTTGGACATACTGAATGGCTTCCTAAGATGAGAAAAACTGCTGAAGAAACACTAAATTATGACAGATGGGAGCCCTAGAAATGCAACTACCCCCAAACTGGAAAATGAAAAGCCGGCACAAAGGGCAGGCATAACAATAGAATTTAGGCATAACGAAATACACGCCATTTAATGCAGAGTGCACTGAAGCTTCGATCCATAAGTCAAAATCCTAGCCATTAAATAGCCTCATTTAAAAAGTTTTAAAGCAATTAAAATAAATTAGAAACTTCACAGGAGGACAAAATCACTGAAAAGGATAAGAAGCATTCTATGCCAGGCACCGCTTCTGACAGTGGCATGCCCACGAGGCCAGATTTTTATTTGAGAAGAGCTCGGGGCCAGATTTTCAAGGGCTCTGCACCAATAATTAGGGACAGATTTTTCCAAACTGCTCAGCTTCCATTATCCAAATAAAGGCCAGATATACCAAAGTGCTCAGGGCCCAGCAATTCCTACTGTGACAGTTACAGCCACAACATGGGCAGCTTTTGCAGAAATGTGACCATTTATTTCACCGTCTGCCTAAGGAGGAAGTGGTCTGTTTAAAGGCCATCCAGTTTTTCCACTGGCATGTTGGAAGTGGTTGATTTTTAAGTCCTGCTAAGGGTGAGAAGGCCCCACCTTCACCAAGTCTGTGACAGCGTGGTCTTAAAACACAAGTGGAACAAGCCCTGCTGATGTTGCTGTATTTTCCCTAATTCCTGCTGAAGAGACATCTACCATTGACCTCCATATGAAGCACTTCAGAAGCAAACTTGTAAAATTATAATGCTGCCTCCAGCCATTTTGCCAAGCTATATATGTAATTTGTGGCCCACCAGAATAGGAGCCTTTCTCAGAAACAGAAAAATCCCTTAGCAGTGCTGCTAATAGAACAGAGAGCACATCAGCATCTTTTCAGTTGTTAAGCTGGTAATAACTCAGCTGGGAAGCAAAAAATAATCCTGGTGTCACCCTACAGCCAGACCACAGCCCACCCGGCTTGAAAACTGCAGGGAGTTTGTTTCCCCTCAGATTATCCTGAAATGGATGTTGCAATACTTCTATTGCCAAACTCGCCTGGATCAGGGCTGCTGTACACGCAGGAGGTGGCACAGAGGAGCAGTACTTTACCAAACCAAACCCTGTCCCTCAGCAGCGCTTATTTGCTCACACTCAAACACAAAATTTCACAGGAAAACTTTCAACAGAAAGGTGGGATTCTTTCCGTCTAAAGTAACTACTGTTCCTTCTGGAAGCACACAATGGCATACTTCTTCAGCGGCTTCCATGTCTCTCTGTGCACTCTCAAACACCTGTGAGATGGAACAACACTGTCAGAATACTGCACACCTGCTTACACCTCACACTGTACCTGCACAAAAGAGTTAGTGACCAGTGCCTCAATACAGACCACTCCACTGCAATGATGCTGTGATAGAAGACTAAAAGAGAGGTTCTAGCTCTTAGGAAGTGTTGGGCACCTTTCAAACAGTGAGAGTACCCAGCAGTCTGTTGCCAAGCTCTTGAACCCTCAATGGAGATACCATGGGAGCAGTGAGGTGCCTCAAGCTAGCTCCAACCAGGAAAGAAAAGCTGCTGCAGTACACCACAGTGCACACGGAACAGGAGACTTTCATGAGAAAACCACAATTACAAGGCAGGATTATGGGAAAAGTTTGGGCTGAAGCCCATGCATGGTTGTTAAGATGCACACAGAAGCCCAGGCTCCTGAAAAGGTCAATTTTGGACAATATGCAGTGTTCACAGCTACGTTTTCTCTAGCCAAATAATGTGAGCTATGGGAAGTATTCTCATTAGCAACTAAACAATTTAGGAGCCTTCATCACACTTACTTTCAATTAGACCTGAGGTCCTACATACCTAAAACAGTGTAATGAGACAGGAACATCTCAGTTACTTAAATGCTCTCTGACATTTCGGTTTTTCTTTTGTGTTCTAACACTCATTTAAAACAACCATAAAGAATGGGGAGCAAACAGTACTCTCTTTTTTTCCCCGATACTTACTCCCTCCATGCCCTTTTTTACCAATGGGAAATTAAAATCCCCTGCCAGTACACCACCATTGAAATATCTCACAATTACTGTTGGACAACTCAAACTGGGTAACTCTGGACATGGGAGGGCAAGAACATACATATCCCAGGGCTCCTAGTTCACCAGTGGTTCAGTGGTAGCTAGGTGTCATTTCTGTCTAATCGCACATTTGATGACCTGCACCAACGGGATTTGATAGCGACTCATTTAATACCTTACAGAGAAAAATACAGGGCACTGAAGAAATTGCTGCCAAAAATCTCAGAAAAGACAAAGCTGGACCTGTAAATACATTTTTACTTGTAGAACTGGCTCCAGGGATTTTGACTTTAGTAACATCAAAGTGGGGCACTAAAGAAGGATGCACACCATTGCTACCCCTCATGGTACGAAGTGGAGTAGCTTGTATTCGCTTTGTGAATCCCTTTGTAGCCACCATTCATTTGGCTGGAGCCAGCAAATAAGAAGTGGCAGTGGTCATGCAATCTGTGGCTAAAGCCATTCTGGGCTTAGATCCCTATTCTAAGCCCATGGAGAATGAGATCTCACCCTGGAATGAAATGTTTCCAGTTCTATACTATACAGTATACTACAGCATAGAAAGAAGCACTGTGGAACTATACTGTTGAACCCAGGTTAAAAAAAAAAATAAAATTGTGTTGTTCAGGCTTGAAAGAAAATATTTTCTTCTGCATTCCCACCTTCACCTATTCTATCTGCATCAGGAGTCCCTAATTTCCTTCACTGCAGAGCAGCAAGCAGGTGCATAGCAGGATGTGTATTAGACCACACCCTCCCTCCTTTATGCTGCTTGTTCCCTATGGGGGCAAGATAATTACATCCACCCTAAGAAAAACATCAATATTTTATTTTTAATGAGTTGGGCAGACCCAATTATCTCAGTAGGCTGTTAATAAGTGAAATTGTGAAGTACGGCCGCAGCTTTGATGGAAACAGAGTCATCTCTGAAATGGGAATTTCTGACACAAGGAGTATTAAATAGATGCCAGACTGCTGAAATGGGAAGTTAGTCAGAGAAAAACTGTTTAAGAAAGAAAATCTGCCTAAGTAGCATCTTTCAGTATTCAAAGATAATAAGGCAAACCCCAAAGAATCATCACATTGGCTTAAAAACCATAACTCCTGAAATAATAAAAAGTATTGGGGTTTTCAGTGCCCTGCTGATTCTTTGTGTTTTGTGTTTCAGATCACCAAGTTTTACTCCCCCCAAATACTGATAAGAAATTACTTTATTATTATTATAATTTCATAGAAGTAAACACTCATGAAAACATCACAGAAAGTAAGCTTTAAGATAAAACAAACAAAAAACTCTAGGACAACACTTGCCACATGGCGGATTGAACCGCATATTGGCAAGGAAAGGACATTTTTCCCGTCACTGTTTCAAGAAGTTTGGTTCAGGAAGCACATTAATCTCTTGCCATTCCCTCCCCTCTCTTCCTGCCTCCTCAGAATATGCCCTTTTCATTCATAGACTAAAAAGCAGACAGAATAGGACCAAATCTCAAAAGATCAATGGATGAATTTTCACAAACACTCAGGACTTACTAACCACATTGATAACAATGGCAACTGTAGAGATAATTCAAAATCTGATGGAAAAAATACAAACATGCCTCCTCCCTCAAGCTTTTGCATGCAACTGAACTCTCTCAGTGCAGAAAGTGTAGCAACAGACTCAGAATCCAAATTTTATTTTCCTATTTTTAAGCTGAATTCCAGTTCCAAAATGGAAGGGAGAGAGCTTCTCTTTTAAGCTATATATTATATATTAATCATCAAATGAGATCTATAACCGTTTGTTTCCTCCTGAACCTCAGCAACTACATTCTTTTCATAAACCAGAGAACCAGATTTACAAATCCAGCTTCTCCCTCAGATTGCCATGAGATTACTTAGTTTTTCAGATTTCAGATGACAGGATTTAGATTTTTTGGAACAGGATAATCATAAATATACAAAGAGTGTTGTGCTCTACCCCCCAGTAATGCCAATGCCCACCGCAGAAAAGCATCAACTACAAGTGTACTTGGCAGATGCGCTAGTGAGCTGAACGGTATTTGTTGTCTAGTCCATAAATGAAGAGAATACAAATATGTTGACAAGTACCAGTCAAGGCACACATGAGCCTTGAGCTCTTATCCATGCAAAGTGGTTCCTCTCTCTGCCTCTTCCAGTCATTTCACTGGGATCAGTGGTGCTGTTAGTGGAATAAAGCTAGTCTTTGGGAATCAGGGTATTCAACTCAACCTCCAAAAGAACCGCTGCACCTAAGAGAAAATCAGCCTCTGGTTCTATATCTAACACACCAGCTTCGTTTTATCATTCCTTTTTTCCTTTAATACTTCTGATAAATGTGGAGCAATTCTAAATCTGGTTCTGTAGCTATGGCCCTCATCAAATGAAATGCATGTATTAGTGTAATCGTTTTTACTGACATCTCAGACACTCAGCCGTATGACCTTGCAGTTCATTTTAAAGGGCAAGAGCAGAATTAGCATCCTCAGCCAGCTCAGTTCAATAAACATAAACCATATAATAAAAAAGAAAATGAAAAAAAAAAGTTTTCAAACTTTTAACTCCCCTAATCAGTTGTGTTCTACCAGAAGCTGTCCTTCTTAAGACTTTTTTCTGCCTTGACTGTCCATCCCAATCATAGAAAATCAGACATTTAATTCCAGAAAGATGTAAAGGCACAATACAGACTTTGATCCAAAGCTGTTTCTTCTCGTTGGACTCCAAAAATCGTTTTCAGGCTTCCAAAGACTTTTTGCCAGCGCTGATTAGAAGCCACACTGGCTGACATAGTAATTGCTCTATAATCATATCTTCAGTACCCTGACCTGGTTTATGCATACAATCTATATTCTAATAGCAGTCAACAGGTCACCAGTTAATAAAAATACCATTAACGTCCCCCTGTGAGTAAGAAATGGAGATATTCATCTCACTAGGCCAGTGGTGGGCCAATATAATTTCTGTGGCTGTTAGTGTAATTAACTCTGCCAGCGTGTGGATCTCCCTGGAGGACAATGGAAGCACAGAATGACCTTGCTGAGAATTCTCACTGGTGGTATTGTGGTGGGCACAAAGATTTGCAGGGGTTTAGGTCAGAGGAGAGTGAGTACTTCCCACAGCCTGACCTCTCAAAAAAAAAAAAAAAAAAAAGCAGCTCATCATTTCTAGGATCCTGTGGAGCAGACCTGGCTTCATCTGTAAAATGGAGGCAGGGATGGCCACGGCTCAGGCAGCCAGGACTGGCATCCTGCGCTCCACCATTTAGCGGTGTCCAAAGGGCAGGCAGTGAGAGAGAAAGGGAGCAGCAAGGGGCATCAGGCAGGCAGGAAAGCACTGGGGGGAGAGGGAGGATTAATTTATGAATGGAGAGGCAGCGTTTCCATTTTTCCATTCAGCCTAAACGTCATCCATATAAATGCAGTTTGTGTAGCTCGTGCTACAGCCATTACATATAGGTCAGAGGAGTACTGCAAAATTTCACAGGTTTGCCAGATACGGTCTTAGAGGTCTGTGTTACCATCTAAACACCTAACTGAGGCACATATTGTATGTGCGAGCAGAAAGCTCTGGGTATACCGGGAGGCACAAGATGCCTAAAGTAGAACTTTTTTTTTTTTTTTTTAATAGGTCTGTGTAAAGACGTACCACCTCCCATCCCATCCCAGAAACCAATGTAAGGATACATGCCAAAGAAACAGAGAATGCAAGAGTACAAAAAAATAAATTCCTGAGAGAAACTTGGGCTTGCAAGTCAAAGCAGCAGATACTGTCCCCATACAGTGAGTTATGCATATTCTCAGATTCTAGGTTTGTTTTGAAATTCTATATGCTGTTTCACAGTTTTTCTGTCTGCCACAGCCTGAGTCCCAGGAAAATCCATCACAATGAGAAGACCCAGGCTGACACCCACCCACCCATCTGCAAAGCAGGCTGAACCGCAGTCTCATACATCTTTACATGCAGAAATCACTCAAATGGAAACAGTTCAAGACCTAGCAGAACTCGTTTCACACAGTAGTCTTGTTCCAAGATCAAAGTCAGTTCCCAGCAAATAAATGTCCTGTGTTTAACTACTGTAACACACCTCCTCCAAATCATCTCGGATCCAGATCATTGCTCTGCCCGCACAGACACATTTATGTCCTGCTCCACCTACGCATGTTCACCTGGACCCATGCCCAGGAGACACGAATGACCCTCCCCCTCCTCAATTTAGCATCTTTTTACCAGAAGTCCTCTTGTCCTCTGGTTCCTTTTCCCCTTTACTTGAACAGCACCACGGCACACATTTGGAGACTTCAACAGTTGTTTTATCACCAGATGAAAAGACAGGACCAAGAGAGAGCTGCTGACTGGATTTGTTCCACCAGCTGACACAGACCACCACAGACAGGCACTTTAAAGACAGCATGTCACTGTCAGATGAGACTTGCCAGTGTTTCAAAACATCTCGGTCTCCAGGGGCCTGTAAAAGCTCTGATGCTGTACCACAGACTAGATTCTTTTTGACCTGTGTTAAGCCCATTATGTTGGTAATGTTGACAGCACTGGACAAAACCAGTACGTAGCAAAAAGAAGTCCAAAACATTTTTTCTTTTCCTCCTGAGCTGTCCATATGATCTGGGAGCTTAGTGAGTTAGTGTATTAAAACCTAAACAAATTCACTACCAGATTCACACAACAATTTGCAAATATTAAGGATCCAGTTTGACAGTAACTGCCAACGAATTTCAGTTCACAGGTGATAAAAAGAAGGCTCTGCTGCTACAGTTTGGGGTAAAATAGAGCATACTGTACTCAGTCATGAGTGATTGGATGCTACCTGCCAATGCAAGCAGTCCTTCATTCTCAGGAACATTACACTTGGCTTAATGACTTGATGAGGATCCATGCAATCAAATCCATGCAGCGGTAGATTCAACTACACCCATCCATGGCAGAGCACTAGGAACCAGACAGTGACAGGGGGAGAAGGCGGCTAGGCACTCTCAGGAGAAAACAGCAACAGTAAAAGCCACTGGATCAGGATGAATTTTTCACATCAGTTCCCAGAACAACAGACAAGAAATAGAAATTCTACGCAGCATAGTTTATAACTGCATTATCCACTGACTGCATGCAATATGTCTTTATATACCAAATAGCTAACAAGATTAAGGAAATGCAATCTACATAGCTGATAAATAACCCAGCTAGAATCCACTTTCAAAGACAATCAGGCACCGGCTTTATTATAAATTAAGAAAAATTGCAAACACACAGAAGAAGTATGCGGGACATAGAGGAATCACTTAGCATTCGAGGCAGAAGATCAGAGAAAGAACAGAATGTGAAAGCAAAGAAGAATGCCAGAGAAGGAGGAGAAAAAGTAAATTAATTGGTGGGAAATACGGGAAGCTAGGGAATGAAGTGGGAAGGCTCAGTAGCCTGCATGCTCTCATTCTTTTTGTAACCAAATCTGGAAGCATTTTTGGATGCAGCCTTAGGGTCTTACTATGGCATATAAATGTACACATTTTTTCCAAGCCATTTCATGAGTTTCTTATCTGACCTCTCAGCATGGCAATTAAAATCTGCCCACACTACTGCTTTTTCACAGCCCTGCCTCCTGTTTGCTTTGCTTGCAGGGTACAGCATCATTAGATATAAGAATCATCATCCACTGGGCTACCTAATGATGTTCGTTTCAGTGCATTTGAGAGAATCTGGAAGATCTCTTCTATAGCCTCAGCAAGAGACTGGACAGCTCAGAGGATGTGCAGTCTCGGATGGCGCAGTGCAGAATTTGAAAGGGAAAAAAACCAAGCGAAACAGGATACATGAACACCAGATGTCAGCTCAGTTCACTAAAAAAGGTTACTATCACAGATAATGTCAGCTGACTATATCACATATGGATACAAACTATTATGCCAACTACCTTCCTGCAGGTTACAGATGGGGATAAAGGGCTTCCTGCAGGCCCTAAGATTCCCCCAGAACCTGGTAATTGGAGTCTTTGGGGAACTGAGTTCAGAAACAGCAAACCCAACCACAGATCCAATTCAGGAAGACCACAACAGAAATAGAAAAAGTCTGGCTGAAAGGGATAAAAGCAAAAAATAAAAACTGAACACCCATAAAAAGGTGCTGAAGGTAGTCTAACAATATCCCAGTACCAGGAACCTTTTGGCATTTTTTTTCCCCCACTGTGGTTAATGTAACTAAAAAGAGATGAAACACAAGTGTACGAATGTGTCTAATAGAATTCCATCAGTAAGGGCAATCCAGCTCCTACAGCAGGAAATAATGGACCTGAAAAGCATTTCTTCCCTATGATTTTCAGTTTCGTGGCATGTTGACAGACATGGTCCAAGTACAGGACACTGTAACTGCATTTTATTTGGCTAAGCCAAATAAACCCAGCTGCAACCTGTGTTAAGTCCCACTGAAGCCTATGTGTGAGACTAGGACAACTACAAAAACCTGTTGATCCTACAGAAACGATGCACCCAGTGAAGATTAAAAAGCCAGAGGCAAGAAGATTCCCCTGAAGTAAGTCAACACAAGAAGCAGCAGACTTGCCCAGAAGGGAGGCACTCAACCTCAAGAGAAAATCTCTTATGTTATTTGACATTATCATCTACTGTAAGTATCATTTTATGTTCAGGAAGCACTTTAGAGACATACTGCCCTAAAACACATGTGAGGGCTTTGCATTTCCCACAGTCCAGCAGCTTTCAGGTG
Source organism: Falco naumanni (assembly GCF_017639655.2). Lineage (NCBI taxonomy): Eukaryota > Metazoa > Chordata > Aves > Falconiformes > Falconidae > Falco > Falco naumanni. Next base: position 5,198,243 of record NC_054058.1, on the reverse strand, counting down.
ATATATACAGGTACGTAAATCTTCAGGTTTTCTAAGGCACAGAAACCAGATGATAGTTTCCTTTCCCTTCCAACAGGATTTTCTCCGCCCTCTGAAAGTGCTCTTTTTCCTTCCTCTCTCTTTACTAGAGGGGCTTTTCGTATACGAAAACATGCTCAGTGATAGGCATGTGCTTAGATGTTGAATTGCTTTTCTGACCATAAGGCATTAAACATTTGATGGAGAAGATCCAAAGCATCTCCCAGCTCAGGAGAGCTGCTCCAACTCAGGACAATGAACAGGCATGGCCCACGTTTTCAGCTTCCTGTGTTGTCTCTAGTCTAGTTCTTAAAAAAGGAGAGATATATCTCCTCCAGCAAGCAGAGACGAGCCAGGATCTATTATGATTACTATATAAAAGAAAAGTGGTGAACACTTCTTTTTCTCCCTTGAAGCTTTGTAACTGTCTTCATAAAAAAAAAAAAAAAAAAAAAAAAAAGAATAAGGATGCAAATATACTTTTGGATTTGCTGCCTGCCTTTAGAAAGATGTTTGTTTTCCAGCAAAATCTGCTCTACTTCAAAACCACTCTAAATAAAAGTAATAGATGAGAAATTTGTCATAAATATATTTAATGTATGTGCTTATATCACTTTGCTCCACTGGGAAACAAACAAGCACCACATCAGCACAAAAGCATATCATTTAGTACCATGCTTATTATGGACTATATAGTATATACAGCAGAACTGAACTAGAGGCGAAGTCAACAATCTGAAGCTAATAAAACAATAAATAATAATAATAAATAAAAGCTGTCAGAGAGGAGAAAGACCCATCATCTCCACCAGCACGTCCATTTTTGCAAGCACAGGACTGCTCCCTGCAATTTCTGACCTACAGAGTTTTAAATATCTCAAACAATAGCATTCCCAGCACTTCCCTTGAGAAGCTCAATTCATTTCACTGCCAAGGAGCTTTGCCCCAAGTGTCATTGTGAATTTTCTTTTGCTCGGTTGTCACTATGTTCTCAAAACAATCCCCCACTGGGTGAATCAGAAGTCAGCCAGAGGAAGAGGAATTTAGAAAACCTTGTCCAGGGAGCTCCTTGCACTTGATGTGGCAAGCTACGAAATGTGATGGTATGGATTTCTGCAGTGTCCAAATATCTTAAGAATGTCCGAAGGCAAAAAGTGTAACAAAGGTCACAATGCTTTTGGGCTAATATTTAAGCTGTTCTTCTAGAAAGTATCTACCAACCCTCTGAGGACACCCACAGAAGGACTGGAAACAACAGGAGCAAGAAGTGGCAGTCAACAGGATGCAGGACACGGCATGCAAGCGGCACTATGGCATCAAGAGGACTGTTGCCACCTGGGACTGAGAGCCCCAGGCTGAGGCAGACAGTGGGTGTGTTTCTGGCTGTCTGTGGGTTATGGCTGAATGCAAGTAACAGATTCACAGCTGGAAGTATAGGGGGACCCCTTAGCAATCACTGGCACATCTGTTTCACAGGTTATGATGTTACCATCTCAGAGTGCTGTGTCTTCCTCCTCTTTGGAGAAGCCAGAGACATCCCAGTATGGCATCTGCCAGAGTGCCTTAGAACCGTTCATAAACACTTTATGCACTTACCTAGAAGAGGAGAAAATAACACACAAAGATAAGCATGTTACAGCAGACAGAGCTCCCACCAGCAGCTACACTACCTTTACTCAGCCCCCTACCTCCCTGTCATGCTGTAGGCTGAGAAGGATCCTTCGTGCTTTCACTGCAAGGGTGGCAGCCTAGACAGCACCATCCTTTCTGGGCTCTGCACAAGGCAGTTACACTGAATATTCAGCGACTTATACTCTCCCCTGAGGCTTTTGCTCTCCATGGTTCACCGCTGATGCAAGCGGCAGCCAAAGAAGAAATGACAGGTGCCTGACATTCACCTCTTCCTTCTGCTGCTCCCTCTTCCTTCCAGTGCTTTCTACTTTGATCTGCTACCGTTCACCACTTCCTCTCCCTGTATCTACAGCTGGTTCACAGTCAGATTTCATCCCTTCCCAACATTACTCTTTTTGAGCAAATCACGTCTGGGCATGACTTCTAGCTCAATTTCCTTATATGCTTTCTTTGAGTTTGGCATTCCTCTCTCAGCTGCCAGCACCCAACACCCTGTCCCTAACTGCGACCGGCAGCCCTCTGTGGTAAGGCCCTGTTCCTCTTTCCCAATCTTTTCCATTTAAGCAAAAGAGCCTTTTCCAAAGCTGGCTCCTCAGCTGACTAAGCTCTTGCAGCCACCAAACAGCTGACTAGAAAGGAGTCCCTGAAAACATTTTTCATTTCTCCAAATCTAATTGTCAGATACTCTGATCTGTTCCCCACTCTTTCTCTCTGGATCTAGATTTCCAGTATAGACAGAATGCAGATGGTGGGGAAATTAATCCAACACTTAAAAGTTTTCTTCTAGGTAATATTATGTCTCATGCTGCCAGCCACAGAAGTGTTACAGCAACAGTTCCTCATGCCAGGAAAAAACATGGCCTAGCTCTCGTTTCTCCTCCCTGCCATCATACACGCACACACGCCGCAGGGCTGGAAATGAGTTAATCAGATGATGCTCCATAAAGTATGCCAGTTTCTGTATAAACAACATTAAATATGATAATTTCCTCCCTTCTTCTTTTTGAGCTGTTGCATTCACATTCCCTCTCAGTCACATCTACTTTGGAAGGGAAAACAACTGCAAGAAATCTTGGATAATGTAGTTATGCTAATTTACTGAAAAAAAACCCTATAAAAGTCAAAGAATACTCATGGATGTAGGAGCCCTGCAAATAATGTAGTTCATTTTCCTTTCCCACATGTCCTATTCTTCGTTGATCAGTAAAAAGTGACCTGCTGCCAAACTCTTTCTGAAAACTAGTGCCGATCGTATCTCTTATATGTATAAAAGATTTGGGAATAAGATCAGTAAGTTCACTCTCCTGTTATTTGTGAAGCTCTTATTATTCATGAAAATGTTCACAAATCCCCAAAGCCTCATGCATTTTAGCACAGATCAAGTGTCTGAAGATTAGTTCTGGAAAGTGCATAATTCACTTTCTATTTTTTTAAAGTTTTTGCCATCCACTCATACCACACAGATCACAGCATGCTTCTTAGGCAGCAAGTGCCACAGCACAAAGCTAAGGAGTTGCAAAATGCTCTGAGAAAGCAAAGAAACAGTCAAAGCTATAAGGCCTAGAAACAGCCAAAGGTCCAAGAAAAGTAGTATTATTTGGAAAAGAAAATCTAGTGACAAAACATTTGCTGAATAGGAAGCGTATTGATTTTGTAATAAACTTTAGACCACTAAGTCTGCCAGTGTAAGTCAGTGTACCTGTGTCAACAGTATTTTGAATTATGCCAGATGAAGGCCTGAACCTTCCACTGCATTTTCAGCTTCACTGAGAATCTCTGCCTACAGTGATACTCGGTGTAAATGTTGCTCATCTTTCTCTGGATGCCAAGGCCAAGCAAAAAGCTGGATTGAAGGTCCTTAGGGCTCTGCAAACCTTGGAGGGCTTTGGGATACGCCCCGCCCCCCCACCACTGTTTACTAACAGAGCTCAGATTTTGCTTTTCAACAAGGTGTAGAGAAGAGCCTGCTCTCATTCCCACATCTGTTCACCTACAGCACGAAGGCAATGCTATCATGCTGCTGAGATGAACCTCAGTAGGACGTGATTACTAGTGATGAACGTCACGAGCCTCAACTCTGATGATAAACTAGAATTTCAGTGAGATTAATGCCCATCTTCACTGAGTTAGCAAAACCAAGCTAGCAACGTGGTCTTCCTCCCACACTTCCAGAGCTGCTTGCTGGGCTGGAAATAAGATGAGAAGGAAAACTTGGAACTCACAAAAGCACAAATAGGCAAAATCTTCCTAAATGCTTTGTCTGATATGGGCCAGAATCTCCAAATACTGAAAAGAACAACCACACTGGAGTCACCATGGTTTGGGATTAAATCCCTTTGTCACTTCCAGTTGAGCACTCTGCTTATGCCTAGTGGAAGACATGAAAGACTTCAGATGTTTGTGTTCCCTCTGCTGCTTATCTGTAGTCTTTTACAGGACCAGATAGCTGAGGAAACCTGACTGCTTGAAACTGAGACCCCCAGTCCCATATGACCTTGATCCACAGCTACAGTAAGTCACAGAAGCACACAAAAATTATCCTCCATCTGTCTTATCCATTTGTATAATTCAGGTCTCCTTCTGTTTGCCAGAGAGAAAGAAATTTTTTCTTGGGCTTTAATAGACTTGTGCTGTAGGATCCCGTTCTGCCTAATGCCTACTGATGAAAGAAGTGTTGATGGAGAACTGCTCTTCAGGAAGCTTCAGACAGACACACAATGTCAATCACATGGGAATCATTCAGACACTATGGAGCCATTGTGACTGCATTATTGCAAGTCAGCTCTCTATTATCTTGGATAATAGGCAGGGAAGATAACAGGGATGCTCTACAGGACAAGCTAAAAATGGATAATTTGAGTAAGTGGATCATCCTAGGGACTGTGGGGCCAGCACAGTCCAGTGCCTCCATAAAAAAACTATCTGAGTCCAAGGGAGTTTATTAACTAGGTTGCGGAACCAGGTGTGCTACTGCATCTAGTATCTAGTGATTGCATGCAATCCTCTGGCTGTCAGAGGTGCCCACACAGCAGGGCGATTATACAAGCCGCTGTCTTTCACTGTGTCCTTAGCTCACCATTCTTGCCCTACTCCGTGAGGAAAAACCTTTCCCTGTAAGAGGTTAAATGGGGGAAATTAATTCCAGGTTATCAAGCTTGGAAGGAAGTAAATAAAAATACACAAGGCAACTGTAGGTAGCAGACTCCCCATCATTACTGCTATTACCCTCTAAGATCTTTCTATTTGTCCTCACTGTCCTGTTCAGGCAGCGTACATGTGCATCACAGATGCTCTTCTCTGGTCTTGCTACAGCAAGGGCAGGTTGCAGCGGGCAGAAATTCCTTACTAGCTTTTAGGGGAAGGAAAGGTGGGAGATGAAATGCCATTTGCCTGGCGAAGTTCATAGCTATGGCACAACCTACAGCGGTTCAGTCCAGTCAGCCTCTACTGCACTGAGAAAGGAAACGGTTAAAAGAAACAAAAAGGCAAACTGCACTGTGCATGGAGTGAACGCAGCATCCCTGTCCCTTGTAAAAGCTTCCATACTCTGGCCCGAAATGACAGCAGCTGTTCAGTTTTTACTCTCCTGATTGGCAAAAATGTCTCTCCCAGCCTAGTTAATGCAGGTTCAGCAAAGAACCCAGCTGTTTCACCTCAGCCTCCTAGAGCTGAAGAAGAAACTCCATCCCACAGGGACATGCTGGGATCTGAGGACAGAGAATGTAGTCCTTATTCTAACAGCTGGTTTGGCTGTTGCAATTAGCTTTTTAGATCCTTCTGGAGGCTTACAGCAACAGCTGCAATAGTTTCCCAGATCAGTGGGTCTTGCCTGCGTATGGGGAGAATGAGCAGCAAATGATCAAAGCCAAGGGAATGCTTTTAGAAGCCTTGAAACATGGGCTGGCTCTGTTGTACTCTCTCTCCACTGATACACAGCACCAGACTATCTGCTGCACATGGTTCCCAGCGTGCTGACTTCTCACAGCCGCTCTCACACTCCACATCTATGTGCATTATCACACACGCCATCTCCCCACATCCTCTGAGGACAGACTCAAATGTACCAGGCTGGTTATCACCACCTCAGTACTCCACACAAAGCCTGCAAGATCACATAGCCCTTCTGTGCTAACATCCTCTTGCTTTCCCTGCAATGTGTGCACAGTGCTACAAACTCTCCCTTCGCTATCACAGCTCTTACCAGCTCACAGTTCTGTGCACAGGAACTCAGGTGCTTTCCATTAACACTCCCTCAGTAAAAAAAAAAAAAACCTAACCCCCAAAAAAAACCTGTCTATGATGCCACCGTTCCTCTGCCTCTCCAGGGTGTCCTATAACAGTATTTCATTATTTTACTCACAGACATCACGGCACAGCATACAAAGCAACCGGTGAAGAAGGAACATGCTGCGGTGCTGACACACAATCCATGCACAGTTTATCTTTCGGCAAGTCTTCCCTCTTTCATATATGATATAAAATGCATATCCCTCCATCATATAGTCCTCACATAAGTGAAATTACCTCTGTGTACTGTGAAATGTCTACCTCAGTAAGAACTAAAGAATCAGGGCCAATTTTTTGTGAGATGATCCATTATCTGATTGCCTTACTCGCTTTTCTTTTGAGCTGTCATGAAAGACTAGCTGAACAGACTGAAGTGACAAGAGTTACAAAACAGGAGCCAGGAGAGTTTTTTAAAAAATACAGATCATTCCAGAATAACCTCTGTTTTTTCAGGGGAACCTATAAGCTCACTGGCTAAAGGAATTCACAGAAAGGCTACAATCCCCTGATAGTAGTCAATCTAAAATTAATTTGGCAGGTCTCATATAAACCAATTCCCAAATGCCCAAAGGGCACACTATCTACAACCACAGTCAGATTTCACTCACCTCCCTGGCTGACAATCCCAGGAAAGACCAAGAAGCCAGATACTGGTCTCACCTCCTGGCAGTGAGGCTTCCAGTCTGTCCACACGGCACTGGCAAGCACTACTACAGTGAAGGTTGTCTATGTGAAGCATACTTTACTTGGAGAAGGATTCGTGTAAGCATGTCTGATAGCAGGTGTCCTTCCCAAGCACATCTGCCCAGACCATCTCTGAGGAGTCTGAGGTGCTAAGATTGAGGGAGACCAGGATCTCTGGGCCCACAGAAAGAGATGGGGTGTTATTCATAGGCTGCAATGTTCATTGTAGTTGCTGGAAAAGGATTCACAGATTCACAGTTTCCCACTCCACGCTCTCCCTTACCTCTCTCCTCCACTGACTACAGTAATGAGCTCCGGGGGGACTTCTATGCTTGCCTTTGAAGTAGCATGTTTCTCTGAACACATTTTGAATTTCTTTTCGTGTTTTGTTTGTTTTCTGGTTGCTCTGCCTGTCTCTCTGTTGAGGGGGTTGACAGCTGTTAGTGGGGCCACTACCACAACTCAGGAACACAGAATATGGAAAAACAAACAAACCAACCCTAAACCCCAAACCATGAACACCTTTGAAGGAAGAATACATATTCCCCATGGAGTGAGCTCCTCCCTCCCATCCAGGCCCTACCAAAGCCACCATGTGCAGCTGGAGGAGCTGAGAAAAACTGACAGACAGGCAGTACAATTTAGCTAAGGAAGATAGAAAGAAGTTATGCTGGACAACTTGGTCAGGCACGCTGGGACCTGAGTCATCCTTAAGCCAAGGCTGTTCCTTAGATGAGAAAAGAGACTTGAGTTTCTTATAGGACAAGTTAATTCTTTACCTGCTAATTGACTAAGGAGTAGAGGACCCAAACCCTCCTTCCTCAAGAGATCATAGAACAATGGCCCCAGGGAAAGGATGGTCAGTTGGGCACATCCCTTCCCTTCCAAACCATACTTGCAGACCTTTAAGCACAACAGGTAGTACAGAAACTAGAAGACGGACTCTACTAACAACTGGAGGTGTTGCCTCCAGACCCTAATTCAGTAAGGGAAAGAGTAAGCAATTTTGATTTCTCCTTAGTTTTACCTGTACCTAAAATAGAGATGGGACATGGGTACAGCAGAGATAGCACAGCTTTTCTTTATTTCCCTTCACCTGAAAATAAAAAAAAAAACCTCTCTGCCTTTCTTTAGAAGCTTGGAGGCTCTGTGCTCCTTCTTCCTTCATTTTAATGAGGCTATGCATGTTGTTACCTTCGAGTTTTGTGTGGTTTTGTTTGCTTGCTTATTTGTTTCAGCTACAGATACAGGCAAAATACCATTGACAATGGATCCTTTAGACTCAATTCCCATCCCTTTTAGAGAGCATTATTTTTTACTACCTTCTCTGCCTTCACCAGACATCTGCATCCAACCCTGCCCTGTTCTCTTATCCCCACTCTCCTCTAATTTAACACTGAATCCCCCGTCTTTTGTACCTGCGCTTCACACAGCTTCTTTTCTCCCTCCTTCCCTTCATCATTGCAACCCAAGGAGCTGGACAGGGAGATTGAGACTCAGATCTTACTGGGGCCACTGGAGTGAAACACTAGCAGCTGTGGGGACTGAAATCACGCTGCTCAAGGTGCAGGAATGATTATAAGAACTGCAGTCTCTTGAAAGGCATTAGAGGGGAAGTGTCTGTGACAGCACCAGAGTGTAGTGTTGCTCATTGGTGAGAGAAAGGAAACAACTGCTTAGGAGAAATAGGGTGCCCTGGTCTGCCTGCCTGCTGTCTCCTTTTTCCTGACTCTTCTGCCCTTGGGACTTGCCAGAGAAGTAGAAGCAGCAAAAAAAGGATCTCCAGGGTGCGCAGAGCTCCACAGAGCTGGGAGCCAGCACTGAAACCCAGTGGAAGGGAGAAGGGGCAGCTGCTCCAGCCCTTGCTGCCACTGTTCTCTTATCCAGAAAAGGAGAGGGCAGAGGAAGAGAATCCATAAAGCTGCTGCTCCCAGTCACACACCTCACCAAGGTGAACCTTACCGTTAAAAACTGCTGCTTTACAAAATGTCTTTTATAGTAACTTATCAGTAGAGTGATGTCTACCCAAGCGTTTTCAATCAGGGGTGTGGCTGGATGATTCATTCTCTTAAAAATGGGAAAACAAACAAACCTCTTTCTGATTTCCAGAAGTGTTTGAAAGCACAAAAAGCAAGGTTTTACTCGGATCTCCATCCACAAAGAGTGTCAGAATATACTGATATATTCTGAGCCTTATTTTCAAAGGATAACATTAAGCACCAGACTTCCCAAATGACATGCAGGCAGACCAGAGGAGCAGTATAAAAATACACATGTGCAAAAGCAGATCCCTGAAGCCAGGCAGCACAACGATAAAATAAGAGGTTTTCTAGTGTGCTGAGCACCCACCACCTTTCACTGAAATCACTGGGTAAAGCAGTAAGGATCTACCCTCATTATAAATAGTAGTAAAATCATTTGAGTAGTGATTTGATAGCAAAGGAGGTCATCAAGGTGATAATTAATTGCCTTTTACTGCAAAACCCATGAGCTGTGACGCTTTCTGCCTGCATCCCAGAAGCAGGTGTGAATATCCTACCTTCTACAGAGTGCCATTGAACCTCCTTTTAACTGCTCTGAAAACAGGGTGCCTGAGAAGCTGGAAGAATTTTGATAACAGGTCAGACGCACAGGTCGGCATTGCCTGCTGGCCTGTCACTGAGGAAGAAAGCCCAACCATCCCTGTCCATTATATGGAGAGAAAAGTCTGTGCTATTCCTCTTGGGGTCATAAAATCAAAACTCCCTGGTGTTCCTTGAAAATCTGTAGTCCTCTTGCAGAATGGTGTGAGTTATCATTTGATATTTATCTTGTAGTAGTTCCTAGAGGTCTCAAATCAAGATAGGGACCCTGCTGTGCTAGCTGCTCTACAAACATAAAGCTAGACTCGGTGCTTGTCCCTCAGAGCATAATTTTTGTCTTGACAGGCTATATATTTTTGCTCACAGGACTATTTCTTACTGGCCTAGAACATCTAATCATCAGGGGACTTAACTGGAAGCAGATTTAGGATCAAATATTAAGTAGGTACACAGTTTTAAATGGTGAGCTTTAGGAATCTCAAAGCTATTTGTCAGACTAAATAAATACTAACCTTTTCACCCCAGAATCACTCCCCAACAAAAAAAAAAAAAAACAAAAAAACATAGCTCAGAATATTTGGGGCAATTTACACCTCTGATAACATAAGAAAGATGGTTGTGGATATCTCTTTGTAAAGGCGGCGTGGTTTTAGCAGTCTTTTCTGTGCTGTTGAAACTTCCTGACCCTTGATGCCATGGAGGTGCTAGGTACGGTACCAAAACAAAGGCAGAACTGCCCGTGCTGGAAAGCTTAAGCACCAGCTGCACCTGAACGGTGCTGAATCTAAAATACACACATATTCTAAAAAGGTGGTACATTTAAAAGGTTTCACTGGTTACGTAGGCTTATCAGAAAGCCAGGCAGGCAGCACCGGAAATCCCACAAGCTAACCTGTTCTCTTGAGACTTTCAGCCCAATTTTGCAAAATCGAGAGGTTTGGATTAGATTTGAATAATTAATCCAAATTTGTCGGTGCTTCATAGATGAATCAAACCTCCAACCCTTTTAAGGTTCGCCCTCAGTGCTAATAACCCTCTTTACTAAGCATTAGCATAAAGTAGAACAGTTTAATGATATAAGAAAATGCAAAAATTAGATTTATGCTGTCAAAACTTTTGTAACTGAAAATATTGTGGATTTTAATCAGTTGGATTCTTTCCAAAATGAAATGTGAAGATTTAAATAAATCTCAAGTAGGTTAAAAAAGTCCTTCGTGATTCCCACTAATATATTACCAAGGGTCTCTCTACAGAAGAAAGATTACAGTGTCACATGGGTGGGGACATAGTTGACTTCCTAAAATAAACAAACTCTCCTTTACATGCTGCAGAACTAGTCAATTTGGCTTAAGCTAAGTAAAAATGTCTGGACACTGCAGGCAAGGAAGAGCTGACGGCTAGCAAAATCAGCAAGAAGAGATCAGTGGTGCACTCATCTGGGGGTACCTGGCTGTGCAATGTACATGCTGCTTTATGGTCCTAGTAGCCTAACACTGGCAATAAAGAAGAGGAACCAGTGAGCCACCCCAATGGGGTGCAAAAGCGGTGCAAACACAAAAGACAAGAACAACCATCTTGAGGTGACTGGAGCTAGTCATGGCGCTGGGGCTCTGCTGGTCAGAATGGGTTGCAGATTTGTCAACTGGAGAATGGAACAGGCACAGAGGCAGAGACAGTCTGGGCTGAAGTAGCTTTGTGAGAGGGAACAGAAGTGCCATGGAAACAGATTCATGAAAAAGAAAGAGATATGCTGCAATGGGCAAGGAAGGCTTGGAAGAGAGGATCACTTTGCACAAGGGTAGACTGATCACAAGGCAAGAGGTAAGTCAGATACAAACTGCTCAGGTCCCATGAACATCAAAGTGACTGATAGGTGTCATATAATTTTCAATAATTTGGTGGATATTGAATGTTAGTGCTATAACATTTCTCAGGAGGTTCATAAGGTTCAAAGATATGTTAATATTTGCCCCTTGGCTGTGATTCCCAATCCCAGAACAATCTAAAAGACAGCGTGAATATTCTGCAGGTACGGACACCCTAAGCATTTCATTTAAATCTGTTTTAAAAAAGATATGGCTCCCCAGTGAAGTGAAGAAAATATCAGACAGACATTTAATAATAACATGAACGTCACCACTGCAACCCTTACTTGAGCTACTGTAGCATACACACGCAAAGCTGAACAGGCGCAGTGGAAGCAGTCAAGCCTTCAACATTCGCCTACAGAATCGTCATCCCCAAACAGTCAAAAATAATGAGCTAAGCCTAAAAAAATAATCCCAAGACTGGTTTAAAGACCGTGAGATTTGAAAACATACATGGTGGCTTTCTAATTTGAAATTTAGGTTTTGAGCCTTTATGAGTCATGCTTTCATTTTTCGCAACTACAAAAAGAAAAAGAGTATTTTCCATTCAAACATAAGAAACCTGTGATTATACCATAATCACAGGACTTCTAAGGCGGGACTTTGAAAAATATCAGTTATTGTGAAAATTGGAAATTTATGAAATGCAGCAAAAGTATATTTAATACATTGTATAAATAACACTTCTAAGGGTGCTGCTTTCTGGTATCGGATGAACTGTGCAATGCATAATATTCTTAGCAGTTGCACTGGTTTGTAAACTGCAGAGAAAAAGACAAGGACTTATGTTTCTCTTTGGACTTATCAGAAAGTGTCATATGACCTTTGGATGAAACAATCAAGGTCATCTACTCGGCTCCTTAAACCGCATTCCCTAATTTAGTTTTTGTACCTTGCATATGACCTCTTCAAATGAGTCAGAAGGAGCCTTTTTCTCCAGCGTAGCTGAAACATAGCTCCTGTGCCTTTCCTGAGCTAGTGAGAGTCAACTTCCAGTTAACTATTAAATAGTTGATTTGCAATGTTCACCTGAGCACAGCTTCTGTCTCCTAACTAGTGAACTAAAATACATGAAATACCACTTCTTTTGAAATCTGTTTCCTTGTGCGAGTAAATATTTTTACATTAATCAAAACTTGACAGTAGCATGCAAACACTTAACTTTAATCACGTGAATGCTCAGCAGCAGTTAAAGAACATGGGAACTGATGTGAAACCTTGACTTCTACTCAGGAGAATTTTAGTTGCTTGCTTACAACTCTGTCATCTCAGGATGTGAACTCTACACAACACTGCAAGCTTTTGTCCTCACAAACCTATCACCCCATTTTACGGATGGAGAACTGAGGCAGGGAAAAATAAGCACACATGTGAATTGCTGTTAAAAAAAACACCTGTGTGCATCAGGGATTTGAACATAGACCTCACAAAATTAAGCTGCTGCCCAGAATACCAGACTAGCTTTCCATGCTATCAACTGTGAGCAGGTTTTTTTATCTCTGCTTGAAAGGGTCTTGTATTTCCTTCAGATTACTAAATACCAGAGGACTGGTTTTAAAAAGCAAGACTACTGTAGTGGAATATAGAGCATGGTCCCCAGGAGAATTCAGAACTTTGAAGACATGTTTGGTATTTGTACTTAAAGGGCTTGACAGCATCCTCTTAAACAAAAGCTGTAACTGCAGCTTCTGTTTCATGCTGGTTTTTCTCCTGTAGGAACTTGACATGAATGAAGGTGACTTGAGAGTTTACCTTGTAAGGCTTCTAAAACAAAGCCATAAAGGGCCTTGCTCACCCTTCCTGAAACAGTCCCAAACAAGTTCCAGCAAAGAGCCATTCAGTATCAATGAATATAGTAATTCTAGTACCCCAGGACCTAGCTGTTACTATGGGGAAGCTGAAAAAACCCCCTAGTTTTGCACACAAGAGGCACAGCTTTTACACTTCGTCAAGCTCATTTCTATTTACCTGGGCAATACATCCAGTTTCTCATTCACAAGGACACAGGCACATCTGGAGGGATGGGATTAGGATATTGAACCATCAGCTGTGAAACCACAGGCCCTTTCCAACTAAGCAAGTATTTGACGAGTGAGTATTTGGTTTGTTATTTCTTACTTATTTAATAGCTGGAGTAGATTCTTGCCTGCTCTGTGGTGTCAGCCACTAGTAGGTACCATCATTTATTCATGTATGTCTACAGTTCTGATGATTGGCATGGCCCAGGGACTACAGAGACAGACTTTTCTCTAGCCTCATGAACACATGCAGCACTTTTAATAAAACGTAGAACACCTCAAAGAGCAGGCTTGATCAAATTCAGAAGACCTTTTCTGTATCTCTGGAGCTCCTAGGTGAGTAGAATCCAACCAACTACATTGTGCCATGAAACAAAGAAAATCATCATCATCATCTCCAGCATAATGGTAAAAGATTTAGATGACAACCTCAATATAGGAAGCACACATAAGCAACTGTCTGTCTCCCTGACAGCAGAAAAGTATTCCTGTGGCCACCTTGCCTCCCCTCAATAACTGTTCCATCTGGAGATGGCTTGCAATTATTTTTATGGCTGATACTTCAGTGCTTTAGGATCTGAAACTTGAGGCTAAGAATCAACAGTTCACTAGAGCCATACTGGAACTGAACCACACGAGGACACAGTCTATTGTTTCGGATCCTCAGTAAGTTCAGCTTTTCTCATTAGCCAAGACATGAATAGTCATCACTCATTTCCTCAAACACTGAACACTGTTGTAATTGTGATCAGCCAAAACAGTGTGCATGGGAAACTTCTGGAGAGAAACATATATTGGACTAATAACATAATTTAATCTCATCTGTCTTGTCTGCATAAAAAGAAAACAAATGATTTCCAGGACTTTGACCTTTAACACGGAAGGAACAAAAATAATGCAAGAATAAAGCCATGTACCACAAAGGAAAGCAAGAACAAGGAGCACATTTCTAACACTGCAGTGAACTGCAAGTAAAAGGTGTCTCTGAAACACCTCACAGTACAGCAAACTTCTAAATTTTGAAGACAAGACTGACAGCAAGCAAAGTGGAATAAATGGACAAGTGCAACAGTTTCATGTCTGTCTCTCAGGGTTGGTCTGGGGTGCAAGGAAGAAAGCGAATCACACAGGCACATAATACAGTTGTATTATGGTTACAGCACTGCCCAACGTGTATTCTGGGACTGTAGCAAAACTCACCACCTTTGAAGCTCTGTTAATGTTGGTGTTGAAGAAGAAGTCAGCAGAGGGAGCGAAACTGCAGAAACACCTTCCTCGGTAATTACATTGACTAGAGCAATGGGTGTCACGGTAAATAGTAAAACACCACAGAAAGGTGTTGGCACAGTCTAACAAGGGTGGGGAGGAACCCTTTTTTGGAGGAAAAAGGAAACCAGCAAAACTCTACTGCTAAATTGGAATTAAAAGCAAACTGAGAAATGCAAACAACCTAACCTGCTAGTGTCTCTTTAAAGAGCAAATGGTTTTTTTTTTCTTTTTTTTTTTTTTTTAATAACTATTTCAATCCACATCTAATTCCCATTTGTATAATGACAAGATTTGGTCCTTGTTCCTTCAGTCCACTTTTGGGAGGTTTGCACACTGAGTAGCTGCAGGCTTGATTCTGTCCTGTGCTGAGCAAACCCTGGGCACACACGGGCATCAGTCCTAGGGTACTGAGCACACAGCAGCATGATGATCTTCCCAAGGGCAAAGAGTAAACTTAATGGGGATGACTGGATAAGTTATTCGTGCTTTCCCCATCAAACTTTCAAAAAGTAATTTCCTCCTTAAGTCCAGGTGCTATGTCCACATATATGAGATTAGAGGGGTGGCCGGTACGCTGGCTGCAGATACTTACAGCACGTTAACATTTAATTAGGAATGTTTGCTTTAATCATTTAAAGGATATTAAATGTAAATAGTGTAAGCGAATGGAGTTGGCTTTGTGTCTGAAACTGGTCACAGAGCTTTACAATACAGGTGCAGGAAGCAGCAGCAAGCAAGATGACGACTGTTCCCAAGGACAGACCAAGCCCCAGAGGCACGTTCTGGCTGCAGTCCTGCAGGCTGGTGGGATGGAATAAGATGAAATTTAGGAAAGGAAGATGACAGACAACTCTTACACAACCGACAAAGCGATGGGATACGCACTTCAATAGTAAGGACAGCAGTGTCCTGCCAGCCCACAGTCCTGCTGCCGTGCAAAGTGATGGGCTTCAGCAAGGTCTATCCTAAAGAAGGTCTGCTCTGCTGGAGCCACCTGAGCAAGTGTGGGTTTCCTCTCTGCTTGGGTGGAAATCCTTCAGCACTGCACGTGAGTAGCATACTGCCTATCAAATGTGCGGTCAGTCATTTGAGAAGATAGCTTATTTTGGGGAGTGGGAAAAGAGCCCTCACAGATACGTTGCAAACCTCCTGCTATTATAATTTCCCAGCATATTGCCAGTCCACTATCTGGCCATACAACACAGGTTGTGATGGTTTTCTAGGCACGCGTTCAGACACCACAGTGATAATGGCAGTAGAAGATACATACAATAAAATGCAGTGTGAATTCACTGCAACATGGAACATTTGATGTTTCAACTGGTCACATACCAGCTGCTTTTAAAACTGCAGGTTTTAGAACATCAGTCATATTCTTAGTGTGACAATTGTTGTCTGATCTACCTCAGTTAATATTTGGGTGAAATGATGAGCATGCACAATTACTCCCAGAAGTCCCAAAGACTTCTAAAGACTCTGGCAACACCTCTGATGCTAGCTGCATATGGAAGAACCATCAAGGGGGTGGTGATCCGTGCCACTGAGGAATTCAAGACTTGGCATGTGGTTTCCTCTGCAGAGTCTGTACTTCATTCAGACATCCTTTTATTCACAGCTGTGCCCTAGAAAGCTAGTTTAAGACTTTACACGTTTGGATCAGCCAAATGAAACACTGCTGCCCCAGGGACGAGGACTGGACCAGTGGGAAAAAGTCTCTTTTCACAAACATGAGAGGAGAAAGGAGAGGGTTAGGCTGGGAGGCCAAGTGGTTGCCCAGCTTGCTGCCTCTGTTTCTTGCACATCACCATCACCTGCCCTACATTCCAACCTTCCCTCAGCTGGCAGGTGAGTCACAGCAGCCCTCCTATCCCGGTGGCCTAGTGCCCCCAGCAACTGCTTGCTTTGCCCAGGCCTGGAACCAGCTCTTACCTCCCTGCTGATTTTTCACATGCCTCCTCCTTCCTGGTCTGCATTATAAACCACACAAGCACAGGCTGATGGTAGAAACGCACAGAGCATCCCCATAATGAAAGTGACCCATGCAACACTGCAAGAAGGAAGACAGATTAAATAATGAAGAAATGGGAGAGCAAAGATATGTTAACAGGGAGGCTGTCGGAAATAGGTGAGCGCTGTATGGATAGCAGCATAGAGAGAGAACAGGGCACCCTCACACTTAATGAATATTTATTGCAAACTGCCGCCTATTATCTTTCAAAGAATTTTTATACAGTTCCCATGTCTTTCATCTGTTTCATGTTATGGTTTATCTAACTGTGGAAATTGCACGCGTCAGGTAAACGTTGATTTACATGCAAATTGCCTTCGCTAAACTCGCCTTTAAGTAAAATAAGATTCGGAAATAATTTTTTCTCATTAATTTGCAGTTTCAAAGAAACTCAAAAAACACAACAAATGCAAATAATCTAATTCATTTGTAAATATAAAACAATTTGTTGGGATTTAACTTTGCCATATTTTTTCTTCCTTCCATGTGCTTTAAATAAATTGCAGTGTTTACCAAAGACAAACACAAGAGAGATGCTGGTTTGTTCCAATTCAATACCTTCCCCTTCCTTTTCTTTTTAAAGGGCTACTATCAAGATAAAAATCTCTGCGAGATTCACTCCTGGGGTAACTGCTGAATGATATAGATTTATATCACACATTCAATTTGCCCCATAAATTTAAACCTAAATGTTACTTCCCTGGGTGACACTTTAAATTATTAGAAGTGAATTTTAAAAACCTTAGGCCTAAATTTGCATAAATGGCTAGTGATTTAGAGACTCAGTTTTTCGAGCCTCTTCCTAAAGGTGCTTTCAACTACAACTCAGGAGCATCTCAAGTATATTTTCTACAACGCCGTGACTGTCTGTATTTTGCACTTTATTGGCTTGAACAATAATGAGATATTTGATAATATCTAATTCTTTAAAAAGTTATCCCTGGTTTAGTGTGTGATGTTGGTTAAAGAACAGCCCTATTATGTCTGTATTTCACCATATATTAACTAGAGATAATACAAAAGGATATATCTACTTGCTCTGTTTTTGTGGGCCAGTGGTTTAATATTTGCAAAGTTGTAAAATGTACCATTTCTTTCTTATTAGGTGCTCTCTTTGGTTTTTAGCATCAATACACCGCTCTTTTATTTGCGTTTTTGGACTAATGGTTTAACAATATCTTCATGCCTACTAGAATGACTGAGGATGACTAATGTGTCAGATTCAAGTCTTCCATAAGTAAGATGTACGTAGAAGGTAACCAAAAGAAAACATGATTTTAGAGCTGCATATTGGGCTAAGATTCCCAAAAGATGGGATCAGTTCTAGTTCTCCAAACAGGTCTTTGAGCAACTGTGAGCAAGTCAGCCTTCCCGCAAACAGGGATGAAAACAGTTTCTTCTCGCTATCCTTTTTCTTGCCTAGATATTTGCTTACAAGTGCTTTGGGTTGCTTACAGTCCTCCTCGAGTCTCTTCTTATCTGTGTGATGACATCCCATTAACTCTGTCCCACTGATACTAGTAACAAACAATTAGAAAAAATGTTTCTACTTTAAACCACAAAATACTCCTTTCCAGATTTAAGCTGATCAGGCTCTTTACGAGACATAATATGACTTGGAAGCTGCTCAACCGTTTCACCTTTATAATACACACGTTTAAATATGTTTCATTACTTGAAGAAATTTCTCCCCATTTTAATGGGCAATTTGTTGCATTTATTGTTCAATCCTCTAATGCAATCCCTGCTGGCATCACCAAAAGTCATTCCTAACTTACATGTGAACTGCATAAAATGTCTTGATGTAATCTTATTTTACTGCAGACAGGTGTCCTCATTATTAAAACTATTACTACCACACTTGACACTATATTCACTGACAGTTTCTCAGCAGAGAGGCCAAGAGCTAAATAGACCATAAAGAACAAAACCTCCTTTCAACCCAAAAGGTGATTCCTTTGTGCCAGTCTTCAGGGGTACGGAAGGAGCATCTCTCCTGTAAACAGGCAGAAAAATTTCATGACCAGCACTGTCCATCCAGAAACAACAGTAAAATTCCGTGCCTAAGAGAGTCAGAGATGAAGCAACTAATCCATAGCCCTTGAAAGAAGAAGCAAAACTGGAAGCAGCTAGGGCTGCCTGGGGCCCTGAGCCCTTTTTATCTTGCAGGGCTGCTGCAAGGAGCCAGGAGAGGGAGCCCGTTAATTAGCAAAGCCCTCGGTGAGGCCCACAGCAAGCTGGCAGTGGGTGGCAATTTACAATACAACAGCAAGGAAGTAAACAAGGCAAAGCTATCTCTGCCTGCCTCCCTGGCAAGAAAGCAATGGGGAGGGAATCAGTGTTTGCCACTGTAATATTTGCATGTAACAAAAAGAAACATTTACAATTAACGGAGAGAGAACTCCGTATGCAGGCTGTTGAACAGAGACCAAAAAAGCGTTGGTCTTTTGGAACTCCAGTTAAGGAAGCCTGAGTTGTCTGGGCCTGCTACACAACTTCTCCCCCAAGTCCGGGCTCCTTTGAGCACCCTGCCACCCAAGAGAAGGGATAAAACAAGGGAGGAAAAAAAAAATGCCCTTGTCAGATTGCAAAGCGAACATTACCAGGCACTGAGTAGAGCACAGATGAAGAATGATTTCGAAAAAGATAATTGAACATGTTGTAATTTGCTCTCTTCTGTGTTTCAATTTTTATCTGCTTGTAGCTCATTTTCCCAGTCATGCAAGCAAGTGCGAAAGGGAGGGAGAATGCACATGGATGCGTGCGTGCAGAGTTAGCGTGCATGCATGCAAATAAATTTTTAACAATAATAAACACAGAAGCCTGGGTTTCTGTGTGAGGGATCTTCAGCCAGCGGCGGAGCTCAGGTTAGGGAAAGATGCATTATGAGACAGCAGCTCCCGCTGCTGGAGTGAGTGCTCTGCCATGAAGCTGCACTGATAAAGCTCTTGGCTCCACTGGCCTCCTCTGAGCAGTCCATTGGAGATGGCGACTACGGCCCGGTTCCTGGGAAATCCCAGGCCAAGCAAAAGGAGTTTCTGGGCTCCAATGCAATCAAAGGCCTAGGTCTCACAGCTGAGACTCCGTGAAACAGGAGCCTTTTTGAAGTGTTAACACTGCTCTTACGCTAATGAATATTTATGCTGCTGACACTTTAAAGGCAAGAGAAAGAACAAACCCATGTTCGCAGCCTTTTAACCAACGGGACTGTGTTACGCAAATCAATCAAGGTGAAGTCAGCAATCAGTCACTCATTTACCTCTGCTGTCCGTGTTTGCTGCCAGCCTAATACTGAGTTATTCACAGCTGTCTTACATGGCGGGATTAAGATGGAGCATGGCATATTGGGGCCCCAAGTCACACAGGATCATGCCCTACTCCGAGTCACATCCCTTTGACAAATTTGGCTCCCTGGTTCCCAGGAAACAGCCACAGCAGATCTATGCTTTGAAAGGGGTAAACGGCTCTTTTCATTTACAAGAGTTTTCACACATGTAGCTAGCCTTCCGTGTTAAGTGCCCATAGCTTTGACCTTCTCATGTCCACTGGTTCACATGTGTACACCACAGAGAGAGAGAGAAAGAGTTCATGTGCTCTATACTCTGCGCTTCACCTCCCCTTTTCCAGTGTTTAGGGTAATAGCATTATGGCCCATGACAACTAATCAATTCCCATTACAGACTCCAGAAGATTATTGTACCTGGAGAGAAGTGGGAAGATCAGTAAAGGCACGTTCTTGCAAATACCCACTGGACTTACTGAGCCTGGCTGCACTTGGGATCACATCAGGTTTCACTTAACCACAGGCCGGAGCACTTGTGATTTGCATGAGTAATTAGAACTGATAATAGAATGACTTGCTTAATTAAGTTTATCTCAAAAGGTGCCCCTTGAAGACTCATGAATCTGAAAATCCAGAGGCAATTTCTCTTCAAAATCTTTGTTGGAATGGAATGCTTTCAGCTTGGATCACTGGATGCATGTGTTTGTGCATGTGTCTCTGCTGCCCAAATTAATCAAAGCAATGGAAGGGATGCACAAAGGTCTCCGGCCCGATGACAGACCAGGATTCCACAGCAAACTCAAAAGGGACTCTCGTAATCCTGAATGAAGAAGTGTTGGCAACAGGAGTGTAATGGCTTTTCTGCCAAAAGCAAATGAGCATCTCTGTCTGGCAAGTTACGGCTCTGCTGAGCTTTGCTATATTTTGTATCTTTCACTATTGCACAATTTTGGTTGAGTCCAACTCCAGTAGTCTGACGTGCTGACAGACCAATTCCCAGTATTTTGCCTACGCAACAGATTTAGATGATACTTAATGATAGGGAACTCTGGTACCCCAATATGCTGGTAAATCTACATGTCCGTGACCAGCAGAGGTATGTGTACTATGGGGGAGTTTTGGGGAAATCCCAGTATAGACAAGAATACTAGTTTTTCTACAGTAGGTTAGAGACCTGGAGACATTTCGTGCTGAGAGCTTTTGGTTTTTTGAGTTTGTTTTCCCCATACTGGAGGCAACATCAAAATTTGATTTCATTCTAAGTCGGAACAAAGGCAAACAACTTTGACATTTCCTGTGAAATAAAATTTTAACACACGTGCAAACATTTGGTTTAGAGCATTGGAAACATTGCATTTAGATGAAATCAAGGCATTTTTAGAGTTTTTTGATTCAGAAATGATAAAACAACATTGTGAATGAACATTGCAACAGCAAAAGGCACTTTCCAATGCAAAAATTTTGTCAGGAAAGTCAATGGCCTTTGCAAGCACCAGATGAAAGCACTTGCTGAAAGGGGAGATGGAACCAATTGCTGGGGCTTGTGAACTGTTTTATTGGATGGTGGGTGGAGGATCTAGCGACAGCGTGCAGTCTCATAAACCAGGGAGCACCGTGGCGTGTTCTTACAGGTGCAGGAGAGCTTTATGGTCACTCCCTGCTGTGATCTGAAAAGGCTATAGATGTTCACACAGCATGCTTTATCAAGGGTAATGATGGGGTGGGGGACGTGCACGTTTTACTCCTCTGTCAGCACCCAAAGGTGCCTTCTGCACATACAGGAGGTGAGGCTGGGGGGAGAGCTAAAGTGCTGGCAGCAGAGCAGGGAATCATGTGTCCCTTTTGAGTGAGGTGAGGTGCAGAGCCCAGACTGATCAACGCTGCCAGGTCTGTGCTGCCTCTGCACGACCCAGCGAGGCACCGACCTGCCATCCTTCTCAGGTGAGGCTTGGCTGCTGCAAGAAAGGTCAGGACCAAGCAGTCCACTGCCTTGCTCAGAAAGGCTATTTAATGAGAGCCTGGGGCTTTTTTCTTCTGTAAGAGTCCTGGGGCTAGGGATGTGCCAAGGCCACAGAATGGCCAGGCAGCAGTTAAATATGGAGAGGCATCTGGAGAGGGGGAGGGTCATTCGTAGATGAATTAAAATGAAGTGCCAAGAGAAAAAAAGGATGATGAAAAGGGAAAAAGTCAACCAGATCAATCAAGGAAACAGGCATCTGGAAGAAGCAGTTATTGATCCAGCTGTTAAAGAAACCTTCTGAACCAGATTACCCGGCAGCCACAGACTCCTCTCTCCCCGAGATACTTGCTGTGGTTAATCGGGAAAAGAGGCAAAGTGAGACAAAGCAATGAAGCCCAGGGTTTCCAGACTGAGGTTTTGTTCGCTTAGAAATCCTCAAGAGGATGAAACAGTTGGACCTCAAATGATATAGTCAGAGCAGAACGGAAGATACAAGATTTAAGGATTAATTATGTATCTGTGGAAATCTTACAAAAAAAGGAAGCAAGCCTTCTCTGCCTTCACACCTTCACTCATCTCCAGATTTTTGGGGAGTGGGAATTAGCAAGAGAAGGTTTTTATGCTTTCTTGGTACCATACTGTGATCAGTATTAGAAAGCTGTCAGGGGATGATAAATTGGATTTTTTCCTCTATTCAGCCTAATATAGTTGCTTCTGCACCACTATTTTTTGTTGTGGGTTTTGGTTTTTTGTTTTGTTGTGGGTTTTTTGCTTATTTTTCTTGCTTCTGGGAACTCCAGACTCTCTTGAGTGCTCAAGTGTCATCTCCTTTTCTATTCCAGATTTATTCCATTTGGGCACAGCGAGAAGATGCACCTGGTGTCAAGGAAGCAGTATGTAGCGATTTGGATTTCTCATTGTTCTTTAAATGTCAAGCCTTGCACTTCTGACGTTCTTTGGAAAATCTAATTTGTGCATCCTGAGTCACTGTTAATTCTTTATACGATAAAGTACAGCCAAACCAAAGCTCCTGATTTCTAATATATGCTCAGCTTTGTCACCAGGGCCATCTTTATAGGAAAGGGCAATAAGAGGAATTAATCAAAAAACACCTTTACTCCAGTAAATGTAGAGCATCTAAGAGCAACAGGATTGTGATGCTGCAAAAACAACGCATACATTTGAAGAGACTGATAATAGTATCCTGCAACTGAGCACCCATCAGAACTTTAGATTAAGAAACTCCACATTATTCCCTGCTAAAGGACATAATAAGGCCAAAAGCAAGGGATGGTGACTTTGTTTAATCAAAGTTCTCCATAAATGGCACCACAAAACCCAAACTGAACTCAAACCTTGATCTTGCTTCCAGTTCAAAGACATGCTGTTTAAATGCCTTTCTGTGTCTGTCGCTGTCACAGTATTTATTGATCCTGGTCAAGCTCACAGGAAGAAGTACCAGGATAATTTCTAAAAGAGTGGGGGACAGAAGCAGCATATATATAGTACAACCTCCTAAGCAAGTCAGCTTTGAAAAACCTAAATACACAGATTCAAGTGGTCAGAGTTCAGATTCAAAGCATACCCATTTTGGTGTTCCTAACCTAAGCTCTGAAGATTCTGGGAAGAAATGTTTCAGGCCCTATGCAACTTCTGGAAAGTTAGGAATACTGGTTTGATATGGCAATGAATCAAAATATGTATTTTCCACTTCTCTACTGCTTCCCATTTACACACAGTGGTCCCCTTCTGCCCCTCTGCTTTTCTATTTTAGCTCAGGAGCTGCTTGTTCTTCAGATCACTGTTAGGTGTTACAAGAAGGAAAAGGGTAAATAACATACGAATTTTGCCTGACTGAAGGAAACAAAAAATACAAAAAAACAGCAGAAGCAAGATTGAAAAGATTACCAAAGTTAATTGGCATACTGGCCTGCAAGACTCTTACAGACTCTTCTGTTCTGGTTATGAATTATTTCCCCATGTGCAGAGCTTATCGCAATCCTCAAAATCACCTTTCCTCCAGTGATCTGAAAGGTATATGCCATCATCCCTTCTGTGCGCAGCGCACAAGCACAGATGGAGCATTAGGCAGAACTGCTGTGAAAATATTCAGAATTACCTCAAATCTATCTACACCTCCTTTTCTCTCTTCCTTCCCCACGCCCAAGCCCACCTGTTCCTGCAGTACCTTCAGTTTTATACGCTAATCAAGCAGCTTTGGGAGCCTCGACATCTGCACCTTCTTATTCGCTCCTAAGCCCATTAGCCCACAATCTGTAGGTATTAATACACCGTCCATGTGTCTAGCTTGAAACTGCAGATGAGGATGATGAAATGTAAGGTGCATTTGAACTACAGCTTTCAAGAGATGACAGCAATTCTCCAACTGCATCATACATTTGCAGTGGTTCCCATTTATCATATGCATGATCCCTTGAACATGCGAAGGCCTGGGTACATGAGAAAGCAATGCAAGAACCAACATCAAAACACAGAGATGCCACTGTGTGAAGCAATCTTATGGATGCCCCAGTTTTGCATAATGTATCTTGCAGTTATCCCAAAAAACATTTGTGTTACAGTGAACAGCACTGAAGAATGCTTCATGGAGCTTTTTCATGTGGACCAATACATCCCTGCAGCCTTTGGAAAAAAAAAAAAAAAAATAAAATACCTGGTAGCAAGTGTTTTGGAGTATGCTTATTTAATTCTCCATCCTCTGCTGGCACATGTACCTACACTGCAAATGACAGGGGATGCTGTCAGCCAGGCATGATGCGAGGTGGCAGAGTTCAGTATGGGATGAAGAACTGTAACAGAAGCAGGAGATGGATCTGCAGATCCAGGCAAGGCTCATCCTGACTATTAAACGGTGGTATGCTCAGGTCAAGAACAGCATGCATTTGTAAGGCTTCTGGATGCATGTGTTCAAAGGAACGAAGTGGAAAAAAACTGGAATTGTAGGAAGCCATACAGGACAAAGTCAGCAGAGCTGGGCATGGAGAGCCCAGAGCTGGAAGAACAAGAGTGCAGCAAGGCATGAGTTTTTTCAACACTACAAAACATCTGACTATGGAAAGCTTGTCTTTTCCTTATTGATGTAAACCTTGAACTACTTACTACACCTAAAATAAACATATAGGAAAAGAGAGAACAAATAAAATAAATTTTTCAGTAAACCCATCGTGTACTGTCATTTTAGAGCAAGTAAGCGCTCTGAACACTACCCCTTAATGCTCTTTAAACAGCGGTTTAGGGAAAATACGATTAATATGCTTATGAAAATAAACACGTCCTGCTGGTATAAATCTCCACTAACACTGTCAAGGTCAATAGACTTAACTTTATTTATACCAATGAAACACTGAGGAATGTGGCCCATGATCTTTGCCAGAAAGGGCTGCACTTACATTCTTTAGAGAACTGAAAATGGAAAACAGTAGCTAAGAAACAGCAAGGACTAGAAAAGAAGGAAGAACTGGAGGCTAGAGGAGAGAGGGCTGGGAGTGGAAGCTGTGTTCTGGGAAAGATGACCAGCAGAAATGGAACCCACAGAGTGAGGGAAGACAGGCCAGCAAGGAATGGAGGAGACACCAAGTACCAGGTAAGCTGGACAGTAATGCAATAAGGGTTATTATGGGCTGAGACAGCCTGCAAAGATGGGCTACCACTACAGCAGTTAATACAGACTAGGACTGAGATATCAGAGACAGAGGGAGAGAACACAGCTCTTCAGTGAAGATAAGGTCAAGTAAGTGACCATCGCAGCAAATGAAGGACTCCTTTGAAAACTGAAGGTCAAATAAGGACATGAGGCAAAGAAGCTGAGTGACAGAGGGGAAGGATGAAGCTGGCAAAGATGAGAGGAAGCCTTGAAAGCACTGAGATCCAATAATGACGACGAGGCAGCATGATGCTGTCTTGGACATTCAGAAGAGAGGACACAAGCTTCACAGTAACAGAGAAATACACAGCGGAAAAAGAAAACAAATAATCTCTGCCTCCTTTGGGGTCTCCTGTTGCATCATTTCCATTTTAAATGACATAAAAATACTTCTAATAACCAGAGAAACACTTAAAAATTAAAAAACACTTGTTCCAGTTAATGTGTCTGAACAGTCTGAGCGTGCACACACACACATGCACATGCAAAAATCACCCAAAAAAAGTTTCCCCTGGGAGGTCGTTATTATGCAAAAATTACTCTAATTAGGTCATGAATATATTAGGCTGTATTCAGTGCCAACAACAGCGGGGGAAAAAGAGAGAGCGAATTGGAAATGTGACATGCATACACTCCCAGTGTGGTTAGGGCGACTGGATTCCAAAATGCCATTAGGAGATAAAAAGGTCACCCTGTAGGGAGGTAATTGGTACAGCACTCTAGCAGCTGATTAAAGGGACCTTTTTTTTCAGGGGTGGGAGGAGGAGGTGGGGGGGTAATGTAGGATCTCCCCTGACAAAGTATACGATCTTGATCAAACACCTGCTTTTAGGACAATCACGAAGAAAAAGGAAGAGGCTGACACCCTCGACAGCCTATTGAAGCAGATGCATTTGTTTAATAACACCTTGACTTGCATGTGTTAAGACAACATGAAAGGCAGAGGGTATCTTCCCTCCTGCAGGCTACTCTGTTCAAATATGTGAGCCTTCATTTTTCTAGTTCCCATCACAGCTACAGCTCAGACACTGCCCATGTTGCATTATCAAGAAGTAAATGCTTTTAATGAGTCAGTAATGGCTGGGGGAACAGTACAGGGAAAAACTGCTTCTTCACCCTCTCTTTTCCTTACCAAATGCCAAATGATGACAGGCTCCCACAGACTGAAGTAACACAACTCCTGGCTCGGCAGGCAAGACAACAGCAGAAGGGCTTGGAAAAACCAGTCACACACACACCCCGTAGAGAAATGTAAGGAAACCAGCTTGAATGGATCACAAACAACTCTTAAAAGCTGTGTTAAATAAGATGCCATTTAATGTCTCAAAATTATTGGTGGCACACGTAAAGGTTCACTTCTGTGTTTGCAACAACAGTCTGATGCCACCTTTGGGACTGTAGGGGACAAACCATGCGTAGGCAGGGAAAAAAGGAGGAAAAGCAGGCAGGAACCCAGGCAGTGCTGCTCCTGGGGGGAAGGACAGCAATAGCAGGGTGCACTGATTTTAGAGCTGGCTCGGGAACCATTCAGTTAGTTTTACAGCCTCTTCTGCCTCCCCAGGCTGGTGTGAGCTCTGGTTCTGATGCTGATGGCCACTGGCCTTTTCCCTGCTTAGAACAATGAGCAGTTACATGTTATGCTGAGTGGATGAGCATTCCCAATTACCACTGTCTATGGAGCTGAGCCACTGACAGCAGAAATGGAGAAATGCCTGGCACAGAAGATGACTTGGACCAGCTTAGCAGGGACAACCCTTCCCTGCCAGCAACGCCTGGATAAAATTTAGAAAAAATTATTCTGCTGCAGTTTTGTCTGTGAAAAAGACATTTTAAATCACACAGTATGGGCCTGAGCTTTAAGGTGCTGCTTAAAGGTCCTATGCTTTAAGTGTCACAGGCTTAAGTTCCCCTGTTGATTTACAATAAGGAAGAGAACTGTTAGATTGACTTGCTTCCTTCACCACCCAGCCAATAAAGCATATACTGAAAATAGCCTCAGAATTAGCAGTTTTGGCCTATGATACCTGTAGAAGAGTTTTTCAACTACACTTTGAGTACAGGTGGGTAACATTCTCATCCAGTCAAAAATATTGACATTTCAACATTCATTCTGGTCCCCCAGCTAACTGAAAAGTTGAAATTAAACACGTATTGAACCGTGTCAAAATAAAACATTTGGCTCACTTCTATAAAATTAAGTTTTATGATTTAGGATGAACTGACAATAAAATGAAGTCTTTCATTTTGATTTCCCAACAGAAAGTTTCAATTTTGTAAAAAATCTTTTCCCAGAAAATCATTCCCTTGGACCATTCCCAACAATACAGAAAATAGCCACAGCAACTCCCTACAATATAGTACTGATCACTGGAGTCCATGTAACCATTAAAAATGTATGTCTTGTAGCTAAAATACTACTAAAAAAAATAAAATACCACCCTCTCCCCACCCCACCCCCATATTCTCTGGGCTCTCGGACCAGAAGTTAGTAGTTTTATCTACAACTTTAAGAGACTACAAACTTCTGCAAACAGATGGCTCATCAAACAACAGCTTCAAGATACAATGTCCAGTCACTGCTGAAGGTTTAATTATATTTTTTTTTTTAACAATTTTCTTTCATTTTCCCTTGTAGAGTTCACAGAGTAAACAAATCAAGACAGCGGTTTGTCCATAGAGGATGGAGAGCCTTTTAATTTATCTCAAATTTTACAATCTATTGGTAAATTTAGGCCACTTTTTTTTTTAAAAAAAAAAAAGGGGGGGGGGGGCAGGGAAGTGCCATGCCAATTTTTCTTATGCTTTAATTACCGTACATAATTCTAGATGATTTTAAAGCTTACATACCTATCACCACATCATTTTACCTTTCCAAAGTCTTGTATGTTGCCTTAGAAAATCCTTATGAAGGAAAGAACATTACTATCATCCTATACAGGTAGAAAACACAGAGAAACAAAGCAACTTGCATTATAGCCACAATGGAAGTCTGTGGCAAAGCAAGCAATTGAGTCCTTGTCTTTTCTTTTCTTCTTCTTTTTTTTTTCTTTTTTTTTCTTTTCCCAGAAAATAGAAATTAGGAGGAAATTAAAATGGGGGGTATATGCCTAAACCTTTTGGAATGGAGATGTCTCCCACAGCTTCTCCCTGCTCCTTTAAGATCTCCACAGAAGTTTCAAGCAATGTCCCTCTCCTTGCACCTGCAAGCCAGAAGCACTTTGAGGAAATGGGGGGGGGGGGTACGCAAGCAGGCACAACAACCCTGAAGATAGATACAGGTGCTATCGGGATGCTGACAGTATCTCACAGCTGATGGAGAGGCAGAAGGACAAAGAAGTCTATGGCAGATGCAGAAGAAATGACCCTGGCTCCTTTCTACGTGCTTAGACTTGGTTACTCACACACTGACCCCTGAAGGAGCTGTTAGGTGGGAGGGGAGGAAACTTCTGTTAAAAGATAAGGTTTATGAACAAATTTAGACTCTTCTAACTTCAGTTTCAAACTTGCCTTGTAGCAAATGTTTAACAGAGCAGTTGATAAAATATTTGGAAACATATTTTTCTAACTGAGAAGCTGACCATACCATCCATCGCTAGCAACGGCTTTCATTTGAACAAGGATCTGAATCTATACCACCCTGCCATAGCTATGTCAATATTGTATGCAGACCACAGAAGTGACAGAGGGGGAAAAATCCTCCGCATGTCTCAGATACATGCACCTCTAAACCCAGTCAGCACAAAGGACAGACAGGCATGGAAACTGCTTATACACCCATACTGTACAGTTCATGCCTTTGATATCCTAATGCAACGGCTGTTCAGACTTTTATTGCAGAGCATGATTTCCCCAAGTCTTTACACAAAAGGAGAAATTGTGATCTCCCTCCCTCCAAGACCACCAAGACAGTATGAAGAATTCCTACAGTGTTCAGCATCCCTGTATTGCTTTCTTAAATGATAGTTACTCCTTAAGTATAAAGGGAAACAAACTGGGTAGGCCTGAAGACCAGTAGAGTACACTGGGAGTGCTATCTCGTGCTGCCTTGTCTGTTCAGCTGTCTATCAGCTCTTGTTTCCTGACTTAGGATAGATAGAGACTTTCTAGAAACAGTGAATACTTTTTGTTCTCCCCTGTCCGTTTCAGTTTCTGTGAGCACTAATATTGCCAGCTTTTGAAAGCACACATACAAAGGAACATTTGTTCTCTCTTAATGTTACGAGACTGCCTATGCTGTGCTGTTCCCCACCACCTGGGATTTCATATTACTGACATGTAATTTACATAATTAAAGTATACAAAGAACATAGATGCAGGAGCTATATTGAATACCCCAGGAGTGGACATTTTGGACTGAAATAATGAAAACTGGCAGGCTTTCTACAAAGATCTAATACGTATATTCCACACTAATTCCAAGCTAATAACTCCTTCCCAGAAATGAAAGTCGGAATTGATGTGACCCCTATTTTGTTCCATCAATAAATTGCAGGCCATAAACGTGCTAGCATGTTTCTACTGCTCATCTGCAGCTACAGAAGCTTTTACAACTTGCCTTCATGGGTGCTACGCTGGATACTTTGCCTCCAGTTCTCTGATGCAGAAGTGACTAAACTTGTGTGACATAATCTAGCTGTGGAAAAACCCATACCTGGGTGAAACAGCTACAACACAGTGTGCTTGCACCACTCCTTTCATGCACACCATTCTGCAGAGCTTTCCAGGGTTTAAAAACAAAACACGACTCCAAAAGAGTATTAAATAATAAATGACTATAGAAGGGAAAAGACAAAGTGGCACAGGCAGGAAAGAATCAGAGGGATAATCAGAGATAAGACCTGAAATGAGACTGTAAGTTGACAAGTGGGAAAAGTATAAAATGGCTAATCTAGATAATATCAGGAGTGGATTTAAAATGGGCAGAGAGCTAAAGGGCTGAACAACCTGGTCCTACCCTGGCTAGTGCTGCGGAGGTGTGGTACAGCCTCCCCCACGAAGGCTGCCTCTGCCCTGAGCGTTTCCTGAAAAGGCAAGGCCCTCGATTTCATTGGCACTGGTCTCAAAATTCTATATTTTGTGCACTTGTGGAGATTCAAAAAAGCCACATGCAGACAAAATATATTAAAAACATCCCCAACAAACCACACACAAAGATTTTCCCCATCATTTTCCAGCTCTTTTCCTGTATGATATTCCTTAGTGTTATTTTACATGTTTAATGAAATCACATTTCACACAAAAGTACAAATAGATATAGATCATTACTGTACTTCTGCAAGACCTGGGCTTCAACATTGTAAACAGCATTACAGAGATCCTTGGGGTTTGAAAATGAAATGTAATTTTCAATGTATTCATCTAATTCTGAAAAGGAAAACAAAATCTCACCAGACTCATGAGCTTCATCTGTGCTGCTGTCTTAATTCAGCCTATACACCCTAAAGTTAAGGGGAACTCCAAAATCTCATTAAGGTGCCCCCTCAGGACACTCTACCTCCAAAGACCTTCTTCCAGTAGATAGATGCACGTGTAGCCTATTTGCTCCATTAAAGTCTTTAACAGCATTTCCACTCCAGACCTGAAGCTAACCGAAAAGTCCCTGCTAGCAATGCCCTGAGACCACATCCAACTTGCTTTAGTAATGGAGGTTAGAACACTTTTGAGGACCAGGGTCACAGCAGATATTCGTGTTGCCTCACTGGACGAACATACAAGTATGTTTTCCTCTATTTTGTAAGTGGCGAGCAATACATTTCACAGTCATAAGCAATTCACCATTTTCAGAATCTATCACGTGCTATTTGCAGCAAAAATTGATTGACAGATGAAACACCTGCTTGGCTGTGGCATTCTCACATAAGTTTTCAAAGGAAATGAGTACATTTTTCTGCAAATCTATGCCTCTTTTGCTCAAGGACAAATTTTTCCTGTGCTGCCAACCTGGTCTCTTTTAGTGCATTGACCTCTATTTCTGACACTTTGGTAGTTTCCTCAGAATCACTGTTCATTTGAGGAACAGTGGAAAATACCTCTGACCTCTCTCTGAGTTTTCAAGCCCTAAATGACCTTCATGTATCATTTTAATCATATTTCCCTGTAACATGTTTCAGACCATCATTCTGATGCCCTTAAACAAAATCCTTTGCAGCACTGAGAACTTCTTAACCCTAAAAAAAGATTGGGCACAAACGTCTGGCTAATAGTTTCAATGATTTTCTAAAAAAGTCTGTTACTTAATTGTTTTATCAAGACAACTCTTCATATTTTCTTGATATTAGGAAGGTGGTTTGGTTTGGTTTTGGTTTGTTTTTTTTTTTTCTTTATTCAGATTGACATACCCCTGGTTGGCTGTGTGCTTTCCTATAAATTTTTCTTGCAAATGCTCAAGAGTTTAACTGCAGTCACCAGACCTCTTCCTCTACTTTTCAGTTTGCAAATCATACATTTGCAGCTGGACAGAAAAAATAATTCTTCTATGCCTGGCAGGTGTCTGCTCAGTCCTTCCTGGGAACTGCAATGAATGACTTGCAGTCAGCTTCAGGTAATGCCAGCCTCCAACAAATACATTCTGGAAATTTTTCATAACCATGAGCTAAGCTAGGACATCTTTCTTCACTTGTGTATACTGAGATTCAGGTTTTGCTGCAGCTGTGATACACAATTCTTTGGCCTTCAATTTTGAACGCTTCATAGAGATAAACGCTCTAGTACCTGCTCTGGTAGCTTCTACTAGCCCTCTGTTAAGACCTTGGTCGTTAGTTGCCATTTATTTCTCTAACTCTTCATAAGAACATGTATCCTATCTCTGCTGGGCATCTTTGCATTAATATGATCTCTAGTTGCTGATCTGAACACCCATACAAAGCCATATATTTACCAAACTGCATGCATCCTTGGTCTGTTAGCGTAGGCTTGCTATTGACAGCCTGATTCTTCTTCAGATCTGTCCGTACAAGCTCCCAGTTACTGTCTATCCCAAGGAATTTACATACTCCCTCACTGTGGCAAGCATCCCTATTAGCATCTCCAGCACCACCCCAAAACACAATTCTTTAGCAGATGCCAAACACAACACAAATTGGTGTTATTTCTTCAAACTGCCAAGGAGGTGGTTGAAGGCATATACAAATTTTCTTTTCTCAAAAGGACAAGCCAGAATTTTTCTGATGCTTTAATCATAGGCACATACTTGGAATTAGTCAATAATTCTTGTAAGGTAATGGAAATTTTTGCTTTTCACATATTGCTTTAATTATGTGTGCCCTAGACACAGGTGTAGGGAGCCATCTGCCACTGTTGATTCTTCCAGTTCCTGCATAACTCCCAGAGCCTGTTCAGCTCCCTCTTTATATCTGTTCTTTAACAGAAAAGAAACTTCTCAAAGAAGTGGTAAGAACTACATGCCTTTGCCACCACCATCCACAGAGGCCTTCTTTAATTCTAAAGGAACACCCTCAAGTTTATCCTTAATTATTTTGCTTCACTCCAATAACTCCATCATCTTGATTCAGCCAACAGCCTGACAAAGTTTTATTCTACAATGACGAGCAATCCTCTGTCACTATTACAAATTTTATCTTTTCCTCAGTGCTTTTTACCCAACAAGGATCAGCGTCCCTGTATTTTAAATGTTGGCCAGGTGCATTAATTTCTCCTGCCTCTTCCTGTGTGTCTCAACTGAGTATGGAGCCTACACAGTCAAGGCAAAAGTGCAGAACAGTTTTGTGGTTAAAAAAATGCTCTGAAAACAAAATGGGCATTCATACCTTGACAGAAAGATACCAGAGGTATATAACATCAAATCATACATGCACGGTATATAGCTAGGGTGTCCTGGATTGTTCAGAACAGGTACAATCCTTAGAAGATTTTCTAAACAATTCTTAAATTATAAACTGTTTGCAGTAGTAGGGCAAAATTTGGGGTTCTGAGTTAACGGGAATATGGCCGAGTCATTAGCTGAAAGTCCCTTTTCCTACACTGCAGGCTTTATACTTCGTTGAGCCAAATAT
Organism: Falco naumanni; assembly: GCF_017639655.2. Taxonomy (NCBI): domain Eukaryota; kingdom Metazoa; phylum Chordata; class Aves; order Falconiformes; family Falconidae; genus Falco; species Falco naumanni. The sequence continues at coordinate 5,164,958 of NC_054058.1, read as the reverse complement.
GCTGCTGGACCGCCATCTGAGAGGACACGCACCTTGCCATTGGAAGCAGTATGCTTAATGAAGTCTTGAAAATCAAAGAACTTGCATTCTGAAGCCATCATTTAACCTGCTGCCATATTTTTTTCTTAATACAACTAATGTACTGATGAGGTGAAAAACAGGACAGGACAGGGAGAGGTTTCTCTCTCCTGAGGTATCATTTTAGTGGCAAAACCCATTATAGGCTGATTACAAACCCACCTCTCATCGTCATACAAACAAGTGAAAACCTCTTATTCTTTTGCATGTCAAGGTTTAAGCTACATTGACAAGTAGAATTTGTTCTCAGATTTTTCAATACATTAATCTCTTTTTGAGGTAAAAAATATGAACAGCTCTTTTCCAAAATTTTTGTGAAGTGTCTGATGTTTCTTTGTGTCCCTCTGTCAACCCAATGAAATCACATTATATCACAGAATCCAAAACTTAAGTAGATTTTACTGACTATCCTCCAGGCAGCTTCACTGTTCATTTTTAATCCATGTAGAGTGCTTAAATACCACAGTGATAAGTGTTTTATACAGGCATATAGATAGATTTTGACATTGGTTCACGAAACAGGCAGTCTTCAAGGGCAGCAATTGTGGAATCCCTAAGAAATTGCCACCGTTCAGGAAACAAGACATGATTGTCCATCATTGTAGATGATGGATAAAATAAAAACTTGTGGAATAAATATATTCTGTGACAGCACCTGTCATTGGTGAATTCTTTTGCACGCCACATCAAAGATAGTGGATGATATATGGAAGACAGTGGATTTTGGCTGACAGATAGTTTTCCACAATTTCCAAGCTGCTAATGGAGTACAGATATTGTTTTTCGGTTCTCTCTAGCCTGGCCAACACCTTAATTTAATATTGATATTTAATTTGTTTCTTTAATTTAGCAATCTGGTGACCCTTCATTCCCACTTACTAAGAATTTAACAAATTACATCATCACTTATTAACAGAAGAAGAAAAACTGAAAGTGAAATAAACCGAGAAGTTCTAGAACAAAACCCTTATATTTTAAAGCTAGTTAAAGTTGCTAAGAGAAGTACCTCCTGTTCCCTTTGTTTACAAGCACTGAGAAGCCTCAAAGTAAACAATTTAAGGTGCCATAAATTTTATACTATCTACAGTATAAGCACTGCATTATGCCAGAGAGAAAGAAATACGTGTTTCATCACTGCATAAAGAATTTATCCACTGCTCAAAATAAATGCTCTAATGACGTATTAAAATATCAGTAAGTAACATCAAAAATAAAACCAGAGACACCTAAACCAATGTTTAGACTTTTTGAAAAAGAGAGAGGGAAAGAAAGAAGATATGGAAATATTGATTGGCATGGTCAGAATTCATGCAGCTCGTGAGTCTTAAGAACTGGAATCTGGACTTTGATTTTTAAACAGTGTTTCTCACCCTTCTACCTTTCAAAAGAAAAAGTGAACAAAGTGCAGGTCAGCTCAGTGAGGTTCTTCTGATCATCTGTTTTGCTATTTTCCAAAGTAATGAACAACTCTGATTTAAAAGTTATGTTGACTACCAAAGTTAATTATGATGATTTAAATGCCCACTTTACCAACTACTTCACTGTTGGGTTACTTTAGTGGTGTCAGCTTCTTTTGTAGTCCCAGATCATCAGTTAAGAAATGGCACAGCAAAATAAACAACATAAGGAGAGGTAATGCCCATAATACATTAATTGTATATCTAATTCATAAAACTTCTTATTTAAGTGAAGCCGAACCATGGTTTCCTCTCTGTCAAAACATATTTTCAAAATGCAAATGGACCAGGACTGAGTCCTAGACAACCTACAATTGCTGTACAGAGACACCGTTATTTCTGCTGCAGGAAGGTCATTTTTCCAGAAGAGCAGACCTTTGGTTTGATGGTCATTTTATATGTTGGCAACTTCAACTTAAAAGGGTTTTGATTTTGTTTTTATTAATATCAAAACGAACAACTTCAGCAGACAGAATGACAAAAATGCTTCTCGGAAGGGAACCCTGGAGGTCATTTAGTCTAATCTCCCGCTCAAAACTAGATCAAATCAGCTGTGGATTTGTTCAGCCAAGTCTTAAAAATCTCCAGGGATGGAGATACTGCAACAACCAAGATACCTTTCCCTATGCAACACTTCCCTCCCAATGAATAAGTTTTTCTTTATGTCTCATCTGAACCCTGTAACTTGTGTTCACTGTGCCTTGTTTTGTCATTTGCCATTACTGGGAGGAGTCTGGCTCTGTTGTCTTTGCCACTCCACAAGTAGCTGTTGGCTACTATTTGCTCATTCCACTGTCTCCTCTTCAGCAGACAAAATGAACAAAATTCCCTCAATTTTTCCTCATCATCCATGCTTTCTTGGTTGCTGACCATCATGGTTGCCCTCCACTGTACCCTCCCCAGTTTCTCAAGTTTCTCCCCAGCCCTGTATAACTAGGAAGCCTGAAGTGGACACAATATCCTCATGCAGCTTCAGGATGGCTGCACAAAGGGAAATAAGAGCATCCCTCAGTCTGTTAGCTACACTTCGCATACTGGGTTACATTAAGATGACTGTCTATTCTGCTGGCTCGTGTTCAGCTCTGAGTTTGTTTCCTTAACCCCTAGGTCCTTCTCAGATGGGCTGATACTGAAAAAAAATGGTTCCTGGTCTGTACTGACAATGGATTATTCTGCCACAGATGCAGAACATGGCCTTGCTGAACTTAATGACACTCCTGTTAGCCCTGTTCTCAAGTTTCAGAGGGTCTTTCAATGGAAGCACTGGCATCTCAGAACCACATACATGTACCCAGTGCCCCTGAAGGCAACATTTTTCAGACAACCAGATCACTTCTTGCTAATCAGGAAACCAAGGGGCAGGGAGAGCAGTACAAGGTAGAAGGTACATGTGACCTCTGGGAGGAGACACTGACATTAAAAAAAATGGCAAAGCTAGACAAACACAGCTCTAGATGGACTCTCTCAGGAACAAAGCACTAGGAGCAATGCAAGAGCCTTTCCACCTCACTTTAATCACAGTATTTCCATGCTATGAAGGGTTGGTGGAGGAGATGGAACTAGCTGATGTCACCTCAGTCTCCTGGGATGAACGTAGTATTACATGACATTGTAACCCCTTTGCTCTTTCTATCAGCTCCTCTCTTGGAAAATTCTGTTGCTTAGAAGATGAAATATATTTAAAAATTAATTAACTTTGGCTAGTCACTGAAGAATTAGATTTCCACTAACAGGGATTCTGTCCGAGTGATGGATACACAGAACACTGGAGGAATAAAATACTAGCCCTTCTTGTCTCCCAAATCTGAATGCTCAGCAATCACACAACCTTTCCCTTTATCAGTCTTTTTTTCTACACTGCCAACCCTTCTTTTCTCGAAGCCAATAGAATTTGCTTTAGTAGATGAAGGCACATGTGTACTGAAGAGGGTATTTGATCTCTGAAAACAGCTCATCAACTCATTAAATAGAGGTCCATTACACAGCAGAACTGTGAAAGGCAAAGCAGAGTTGGTAGTAGGGACAGAAGCATGGGATTAGCTGAGAACAAGACTGCAGCCTCTGATGAATAAAACCATTTCTGATTTCAGGACTTGAAGCAGGGGCAAGCCTGTGCCGAACAGTTCATGGCACAAGCTTTATATTATGCAGGTTGGAAGTCCCATCTCGTTCTTTCTTGTGTAAAGCACAAGCTGTTTGTCAGAGGGATTCTGTTTGCTCAGCTAGGGGGATGTTACAGAATATAGGCTTGCACACAGCAGTGTGGGAAGAAGAGACTCTTCTGATGTTGTTGATGAATCTGAACATAAGTTACTGGTGTGATGAAGTACTTACAGAGCAAGGGCTACCGTTTATTTCCAGAAACAAACACTGCCACAGAATTCATTCCCAGCAGAAAGGTAGAAGCGAGCTCATAGCCCAATTCTTAGTCGGTCATGCAATAAACCTTCAGCTGGTGAGCAATGCTAAACAGGCCTTCATCATGCTGCTTCTTTTTCATGTTTCCTCTCTGGAGTGGGAGGCCTTAATGAGCTTAATTCTACTCTGCAACTTGTTAAAGCAGCAAAGCAGAGGCCCAGACAATTTAAGCTATCAGCAACTCATTTAGAGCAGACCTTACAGATTAGTGATACTCCAAGGATATAACAGATTACAAATAAAATAAAATTTGCTTACCTCAAAGAACCAAATCTTGCACACAAAAAAATATCCACATTCATTTGTCAAAGAGAATGCTTAGTATTTAGTGGAACAAAATTAATCTTCAAAATCATCAGGCGTTGGTCCAACACTACATGTGATGTTTGTGAGGATTTGCTTGTATCAGCTATAGAACTAATACATTTTGAGACAGTTTTTGCAAGAGTTATGGTTGCTTGCCATGGTGTCCTGACCAGACATAAATGTTGATAATTGGGTTTTTCCCTCTGTGAAATCTCTCAATGATTTGAAATGGCAACTATTTTTTTTTTTTAGTTCCTGTTCTATATTGTTATCAGAAGTCAAAATGGGCTATGACATAGCTGCTGTGTTCTAATTCAGAGCAAGGTAATGAGACTTTTATCTAATATCTGTACTTCCTTATTAAGTAGAAGATATTTATGTTTTATTCTTTTTACATTTAGAAAGGTCATTTAAACAGCAGTATGTTACAAACAATAATGCTGAGTAGGAAATGGAGTGGGCAGAAAAAGTTGACCAAACACCAATATTCAGTACACTGTAATGAGTGAAGCAGCACAGTGCAGGAGATAAGGCTGACCTTAGAGATCCATAGCTGATTAAAGTTAGGGAATGCTGTTCCTGGGCCATGAGGATTAAAAAGACAAAGTTCAGTAAATGTAGTAGCATTTAGTCTCCTGTTTTACATCCTTTTCCACTGGCAACAACTAACCATGTGGCAAGGGGCGAGTGCCACAATGCCACACATTCTTAGCAGTCATTGGTGACTTAAATGGCTGTGAAACGTTGCACTGCAGTCCGGCAGAAGTGCTCATGTGGCAAGACCCCTTTATATAGATGACTTCAACCTATAGCTAGAGCTTATTGCCAGGCAGCTCGCAAGCACACACACAAACATGGTCTTTTTCTTCCTGTCAACTGAAAACAGGATGCATAGCACCGAAGTCCAGCACAGGAAGAAAAGGCACAGAAAGAACAAAGACTTTTTTCTGCAGGTCATGCTGCTAGGACAGTAAAAACCTTGATGCTTTAAGCCCTTGCACAGGCAAGTCTTCAGCAGCTTCCAAAATTTTTTACTACAGTTTAGTAACCATATTTACCTAACATGAACTGGAAGGTATTAGGGTCTATCCTTAATCATCAACACCACTGGTAGGACAGAATTAATTTTATTTTTTGTAGAAATATTCTCCTAATTTCTTCAGAGTACCAGAGGCCATGCAGTAAGGCTAACAGAAACAAGACTCTTGACCTAAAGAGCAGTAAAAATGTACTGAGAAACATGAGATCCAACGCCAAGTCAGTGGTGGAAGTACAGGGGGAAAAAAGGCAGATTTACCAGGCCATCTCTGTAAAGACTTGCAAGGTAGCCAATGTGTCAGTGGATGCGTTAAGAAGCAAAGGAAACACAATTATACTTTCTCAAGTAATGTCAAGCAGTAACAATTTCCATGGTGACAGGCTAAGCCACCACTTGCGAAGGCTTTTGAGGCAGGAAGGGAGGGAGAGGTGGCAGTCTGATAGGCTGTCAGTGGTAGCTTATTATGTATTTTTGACCATCAGCCCCTTGTAGGGAGGGAAAAGCAGCCACCCAGCCAGGGCAGGTATATAATCTGATTGATGCTTCACATAAGTGGCTTTCAAAAACTTGACTGAGCATGAAATCTCATCATTAAAGTTTATGTCCTGAGTGAGTGGGGAAAAGAGAAAAAGAAGGAAAGAGACCAAACCAAAGGGAACCAAAGCTGACAGAATGATGGCAAATTTACAGCCCGGCATCTACTTAAGCATGATTCCAAAAGCTAATCAGCCAACACCAAAAAAGGCTTCTGGTTCTGAAGGAAATTAAAGAAGAGTCTTATCCTCTCCTCTTGTGCAGAAAAGTAAAAGAAACCAAAAGCAATAAAATCAAAACCCATTGAATCCCTGGAATGGCAAGTATCTGCTCTGTATGTTTACCAAAGACTCTTAAAGCACTGTGGAATAATCAGGCACAAATTATCTAGGGTAACTATATCCATTAATGCCATGTTTAACCCTCTGCTTTTCTCTGGTTATACAGAAAACATATACTGTTGCTTAACCAGCTTGTAAATCATCCATTTCTGTCTTTCTATCTGCTTAGTATGAGGTGGGCCGGGGGGGTGCGAAACATGGACATGACAACACTGCATACAAAAGACCCTTCCTGCCAGAGACAGGGGTTGTTAAACCTTCAGGAATAAAAGCCTATCAAGATCACAAAATACTCTTACATAGCTAAGTCTCAAAGGACTGGGGAAGAGTGGAATAGTTCAGCATTCTGATTTGAAAACAAATTGGTCTGCCTCGCTTTGCTCCCCCTTTTGTGTTCTTTTTGTGCAATTATTCTAGCTAATGAGTTTACTGGCAGAAATGTTCACAGAAACAGCAAATTTTAGTGGTCATTGGAGATTATTTGTGAAGAGTGAATTTAAAATTCTTAATCATAAGCATTCACTGTGCAAATGTGCTTCAAAGGCCTGGGCTCATCCCATCAGGGACTAGCACTGCCCTAGGTAACCAATGTGTGCAATCAGAGCTAATCAGTCAGATCTGATTTCAAATAGTCGCCATAAACAGATCATGGACAAGCTGCAAGTCAAAAATTATTCATAGAAATTATTTAACAAATTATTCTGAATGCTGAATAATTCAAGAAGATCACACGTTCATTGTTCACAGACAATTCCCAGAAAGAAGGGTGAAATTTGTTTTATAAGTTCACGATGGATTCTTCATCTACGGCTGCTCAAAACACCCTGGTGAATAAAAGTTACCCTCAGCCTCTCATAGTTATTTCTAAAACATGAATATTTGAATGGCCACTTCTCTGGAGGCAGCACTGATTTTGGGGTGCCCCACTTGCAACCAGCCAAACATCCTCCTCCAGCATCATTTCACGGAGCAAGAGGAATGTGGATCTGTGAAGGATGCTGGCTAGAATTAATGCCATTACTATCTGTTCAAACAATCTGTGACACTGATAAGCTCTTCAGTGACCCAGAGCCATTTCTGCTGGTGTTTGACTTTAGCAACTAGTTTGACAGAGGCTGGACAGATTATTCTACTCACTTCCCAGTCCTCTGCCCACACGTTACCATTCCTTCCAACAGGGCAAAAAAAGATCTGGTTACCCCACTCATCATTAATAAATATTCATTTCTGAGAAAGAACGTGGCTGCTAGTCCTCCTGAAGAGCACAGTAATGTTGTGGGTTTGGTTTTTTTATTTATAAAGAAATGAAAAATAATCTTTCCAGCTAACATAGTGGGGCATTCAAGGAAGTAGACTACATGTTAATATGTGGGTTTAAACCCTCTACTGGCTGTGAAGAATGCTATTCCAAATAAGTTACAGGTGACAGAAACTCTCATTTTATGTTTATTGTCATTATTTTTTTGAAAACATATCACCCCTAGCATCATACCACAACTGTATTCAGATTTCTGAGCATCACCTGTCCGGTACTGGGCTCTGCACCCAAAGACTTTGATGAACCAGAGTCATGAGCACAGCACTGAGAAAAGTAAAAAGTTTAAGAAAAGGGACATAAGGATACAGAAGAGAGAGAAAAAAAAAAAAAAAAAAAAGAACAAGAATGACTTGTTTAGTCTAGAAAAATCTGAGGTATGACACGGTAACACTCTCTCATTATGTAAAATGCAGCAAAGATGATCAAAAAATGATCAGTTCTTTTCTCCATGTCTGCTGAGGATGGAATAGGACATAATTTATTTTGCAAATGAACAGAATAAGATTAGATGTTCAAAAGAAATTTCTACCTTTAAGAGTAAGAACCCGAAGCTCACTACCTTGGACAGTTATACAATCTCTCTAACAGGTTTTTCTTTTAAGGCAAGGTTTGACAAACTTGTCAGAATGGCCTTAGCAACCTGACCCTCTCCTGAGCTGCAGGATGGACTAGAAAACTTCTCGAGAGTCCAACACACTCATGCGCTCTCTAAGCTCTGCTCTCATAAAAGTCTCAGCCTGATTTTCAGGAGACCCCTTGAAGTACCCAAAACTATACCCCCCTCCATAAGCATGGGGACTGTTCCACAGTGGGTAGAGAACTTAAGAGTATTGTCACAGTCCAAACCAAGAATGTTTTAGTCCCCCCTCTCCACACCACACCCAAATGGTGCCATTTCTGTCTACTTTGTCTTACTGTAAGGAGTGCAGTTTTCAGATGCAATGCAAAGGGTCACCTTGCTACTGACAAGAAATATGCCCACCACAGAATTTGAAGATGAATTATATTTATCTGCAGTATGCTTTATATGTAAATTTCGCATGACTGGAAATAAAAGGATGTTTTATAGAAGCACCTATTCATTCCTCACCAAATCAATGAACAGAAATACCTTAGACCCCAGGAAGAAAGAAGATTAAACTAAAGAGAATGAAAGATTGCAACTCACATGTACTTTTGCAATTTTTTTTTTTGCAGATTTAATTGCTGACACACACAAGAGACTCCAGACATACTGCAGCTGCCTTTCAAAGTCTTATCACGCCTGCATGCAGGTGACTGCTGCTCTGAAGAGCCATTCACCAACACACCAGCTGTAGTGAAGACTTTTCTCAAGACTTTTAAAAACTCTCCTTATCTCTCTTTGAACACAGAGCATCTCTGGTTTCCAAGGTAACGTGACATGCTGTTTTTCTACTCACCAGAATACCATTTTTTAAACCTTTTTCCTTTTGCAAATCTGGGTAAGTCAATGCTCTCAAGTCTAGAAGACAAACAGAGCTCCAAGTTCTCAGGTTTTGTCCCTCCCATGCTCTACTATTTTTTAATCCACTTGCATACTCATGAAGAAAAGCACCATGTCTACCTTACCTGCATTCTGAAACTCTTCTGTTCCTCCAAGACACAACCAAATGTTTTATACATTCTAGGAAATGCAACCCACAAGGATTTATTAATGTTTGCAACTTTTCTTCATTTTGGTCATATCTCAACCTCTTCTTATTTGTTATTTATGCACACATGTGTGGTTAGTGTTTCAGATTTTGGGGATGTCAGCTCTAAGACCACAGGGCTAGTAAAGGTAAAATAAAGCACAATCAACAAAAATGTTAAATTAAAATTATTATATTGAACAAAGAGGAAATGTGTCCAAGCCTGGAACTCTATACTACACAAAAATATCTTCCTTCTCATAACCATTTACTCCTCTAGATTTTGCCCATAATGCTTTAAATGCAAGCAAACAAGTGCCATCACCGTGCCTCTCACAGGATGTTCTCTAAAAATTTCCAACCTCACATGTGAATAAGTGTGTCCTAACTTACAAAGAGTGTTAGAAGTGATATCACACAGCCCGTGAGGGCTCGCAGATGAGCACTATACTTCTGACCAACTCTGCCTTGGGTCAGAGGTATTCTGCCTCTGTATGAAATAGCTGTTCTTCCTGAATTCCTACAGATGAGAGTTCCTGCCTTGTGTCTGCATGAGTCAAATGCTGCTTCTGTAAAACTGGAAATGGATGCTCACAGAAACAAAGCATTTGTTTTTTTCTCTGTCTCCCCAATTGCACCTTCTGTCACCCACTACCAGTTCCAGGCAGTGATTCAAGCAAAAAATCCATAGGAGTAATGTGGAAAAAATAAGGATGTAGAGACAGATCATCTCCACAAATCAATTCCTGTATTCCTCAGGCTTTTAACTTTAGGTTTTGATTTTCAGACCTAGTGTAAGTCAGTTATTTTTTATTTATCATATAAGCAAGAAGCTTGTTAGACCAACTCTACTATTCCCAGTCAGTCAGGTACAACACAGCTGACTGCACTTCAAAACCCAAGTGTCCTACTCTTGATAGAGCCAAGGATTTCACCCTGCCATTTTCACTTACATTTGTTGAAACCAATACTGTACAAACTGTATGAAATGGTTGTAAAAACCAAGTCTGGCTACCATGACCTTGTCTGCTCAGTCTCCCACCTGCATCAATATCAAGTTAAATTGAACTAGTAGCAATTTTCCTGTAAAAGTTGACACTGCTGTGGACAACACTACTGAGTTCTTCCAGGTCCAATGGGTAAAACGTTATTTTCCCTAAAAAAAATTATAGGTTCTATAGTACTTTGAGGAAAATTGCTGTGGACAACAGGTAAACACTTCAATGTTGTGATCACATGATAACTAGTGCAATGACTTGTGGGTGAAAAGGTTTGATGCCACAATAGTTACGGAATCGCTGATAAAATTTGCATGCTTTTCTACCAGTTTTGTAGGTGAAGTTACAGGAAGCTGGAAGGAAATAGCATTCCTAAAATAACCTTCATATCTAATTAACTGTGTTCCAGAACCAAAAGGCAGAAGCAGTCTTTCCCTGTCACTATGTGACTGTCCACATCTACAAACAAGCTGGTGTGTAGGGGAGGAGAGGGGAGAAAGGAGGTAATGATTTATATGTAAGATCTTGGGAAAGTTTTAGTGATATTAATACCTGACAAGCAATGCACTTCTGCTCTTAGCACACCTGTCAGGCCCAGGTATTTTGCAGCCAACTTAGAATTCACTGGAATGTTCCTACCAGCAACACTCCAAGAACTTCAAATGACCTCAAGCTGAAGGTTTGGGAAAGAAACAACACCTCAGCAGCAATGAAGATTTGAAACGTGCAAATGACACACAGGGAGCCTCAGTGGTCCACTGTGGCTGGACTGGGTACACAGTAAGACTCATCTATCCATCTTGAACCACATTGAGATTGAAATGTTTCCTGCTGTCAGTTCTGGAACGTGTACCTAGCCCAGCTGGCAATGACCTCTGAATTGTCCTACAGTCACATAAGGCCCTGCATCAGCCTCTGCTAAATGAAAAGCACAGTTGTTAAAAGGCCTAAGAGCTAAGAAGATGCATGCACTGCAGCAAAATGAGTTATTCTGCTCTCTTCAGGTTTACCTTGGCAGATAAAAATCCAAGATGTTAGTTGGGATAAGAAGGGCTGAGGAAATAAACTGTAAAATAAAAAGACATAACCTATTAAAAATGATGTCTCTAATTTTAGCTTTTAGTACAGGACTTGGGGCCGTGTATTTTTCATTTTGAAGATAGGAAACACAAAATATCTAGATATTTTATATATATATATATATATAACAATATAAGAAGCTTATAGGCATTTGAATACTTTGGTCTAGGTATGTGAAACTCGCTTCTACTCCCATTAGTTTGCTCAGCCAGTGGCTCCTCTTTGGGCCTAAAAAGGGCCACACCACGGACATTATTCACATGGAATTTCCAGTCTTCGGTACTGCGTGGGTTCCTTTCTGAAAATTTTCTTATTTCCAGCACTGTTCATCTACCTCAAGCCCTTCTGAATCTAGTAAAATTCTCCAGAGCTTTCTCATTCTATGAATTTACTTTCTCAAAACACTTGAAGAACAACAACAAAAATATCTGGCTGAAGTGAACTTTTACCATGTAAATCCCCTGTGGCTCAAACATGATTTTTTTTTTCCCCAAGCTGGATAGAGAATACAGAGGGAGAGGGGGAAGTGGAGCAGGATTGTTAAGAGATATAAAGCAAATGATCAAGTCATTGACACCCAATGAATTTATGAAGATTTTTTGGCCCTTCTTAAAATCTCTGAACTGCAGAAACCAAATACAAACACTTATTACTGCTGTAGACAAATAACCACTTTGGAAAGACAGCAAGAACAGAAAAGGATGTCAAATCTTATTAAGAGGCTGAGATCTTGGGAGTCATTCAGCATCCCCCCACATCATGGGAAGAGGAGACAGAAACAAGCCCAGACAGGGGCCTTAATGGTGAGGTGAATTCACAGTGCCTAGCAGCTCCTAGAGAGCTCAAGGGGAGACCAGGTTGTAGTCCTTCCTGTCCCACCCACTGTTTTTTGCCCACTGAAGGATTTACTGAACTCCTTTTCTCCTAATTTATTTTTATTTATTTTGACACGTAGCAGCAAGGGAAAGAAAAAAAAAAAAAAAAGAAACTGCTAGTAGGCTAGAATATGTAATAACCTCCCCTTCCAGTTATTTCCCTTCAATTATTATGCAACATCATTCACACCATCTGAGGAATGAAACAGAACCAGGAATTTTCTCAAGAGCTGTGATCACTTCTTCCATAGCTGACTGTGGTCCCCAAACTATGTATTGTTGCTTATTTTGCATACCCATCAGTGATCACACTAATACCAAATGTCTCACTTTGCTGCTTACATTCAAAGGAAAGGTCCTGTCACTCCCAGACCATGCCTGGCTTCTTGCATGTTAAATAGGTACCTGAGGTTCATGTTGATTTCTGGATCCAGCCCTCATTTGCAAGGTGGAGTGACCAGTCACCTTTCCATTTTGATCTAAGATAGTGCTTGGGCTCACAGAGGTTAAATGCTTTCTTAATTCACCTTTAACTTCTCATTTCCTTGCTCTAGAAACACCCTCTCAGGAAGGGAAATGAAAATGCAGTATTGCTGCAAACTACCTTCAAAAAAGACCAATTTTCCTCCCACCTTCTCCTGCTTTATAGAAGTATAATTGTGCTTATTTAAGTAGAGCTATTCCAGATTCTCTATGTGAGTACCTATGTGTGTGAGGCAGAATATATGTGTAGGATCAGATTTTAGACCTTTCCAACTGCAGCGCTTAATGCTGTACAAAATGTCCCACGTGTACCTCATGTCTGGTATCTTCAAGAGGTAAGCAGACCTTTCACCCTCAGCTTCCCCTGGCCCTCTCTTCCTTACCCTTCCATAAAGCACAACTCCTTTCACTGTCAGGTCCTTACATTTTAGGCACAATCCTCCCTTGATGAAAGTAGATAAGCCCTAGGGCTTCTGGATAGCTGGAAGGTTAGTAATTACATTGGCCTTTCCTTTAGCATCTCCTCTCTTATAGCTGAGAGAGAGGTGTGAACTTCAACAAATCACAGAGTTTCATGATCACCATGGAAACGAGGGATGAGCACCTCTTGTGATTAAGACAAATGACTGGTGAGAGGGTGCTGTCTCCTCTCCCCCTTATTGTTTTGCATTAAATATCTAAAACTTTGGAATCTGAAACAAGTCAGGAATGTTAAACAGATGTAACAGCAACAGTTCAGAGCAGTTGCGTAAAGAACAGCTCATGTCTGTCCACAAAAGGAATTCACAAGCACTTTCAAAATCTCATACTGGCTTAAAGAGGTATGGAATATTGTTGGTTCCCAGGACAGCCCCAGGCTGGGAGTGCTAAGGGGGCTGCAGGGCAGCAATACTTCTGAGATGTTTGGGCTGATTCTGTTCCAAATGGAATGTCATGTTCTCAGGATGGTGCAGCATAAGGTACAAGCAGGTGTTCGCAACCCACACGTTGCTAAGAGATCTCATGTGGGGGTAGGCATGGGGGTAGGCAGCACTGGCATGTTACTTCATTGGAAAATTTTTAAGTAACATAGTATTGGGAAATTGGAAAGGCACAACAGCTTGCAAGTTTTTTGTGCCCTGATACTCCATGCATTTCCTCCCCTTCTCCCACCCAATAATGGGAATTTTCTACTTCCTCACCAGAATCCATAGACATTTTCAGTGTCCAGACAGATCATCTTCATTACTGAGAACTGAAGCTGTGCACTTCTACAGATAATGTCTAGTGCTACATGAAACTCGTGTTTCAAGAAGCTGAACTCCACTGTGCTAGATATTGTAATGTGAGCACAGTAAGAAGGACACTAAGTCCTGCCTCAAAAAGCTTTAAGATGACAAGACAGTGAAAAGGTGGATGGGAAGAATAATTTGGTTTTACTTTATATGGTTGTATCTTTCTTATCCAAGAGGCAAATTTCCCAAGGTCTCAGATAAAGTACATGCCTGCAACTGAAACTGAACCCGTAAGTCCTGGCTTCTATTACCTTAATTACATAATTAGCATCCTCCTGTAATGGATGCTATCACTAACACATCGTTCAACACACAAAACCTAAATGAATGGAAGTACCACATGCTATCACACTAGAAGGTGCATGCCCTTCAATATCCATCAAAACTAGCTTGTTACCAGGAACAGTGTAGTTTCAGTAAGGCAGACCCCTACATTTAATTATTCAACTCGACAGAAAGCAAATGAAATTTCCCACAAGAATACCATTCTTCCATGTCCTTTATCATGTCCTTGGCTTTGCTTGTACGAAGACATATCCTGAATCCTGTGTGCAGGAAGGGCTCCTACACCTCACCTTCCCTGAGCTTCTTGTATCAACTGACTTCCATCTATCTTGCCTGGAAACTAGGTCTCAGAGAATTTGCCTGATGCTTTCTCATCAAGGTCTGCAGATCTCCCTGTGCATTCAGAAGTCTTTCATTTCCCCTGTGTTGGTTGCTCCCCACCCCTAGTGTAGTTCTCAAATACATCAAATCACAATATTTGGACAGCACCTAGAAAAAGAACTTTCCAGGTTGCTTGAGGTGAGTACATATTATTGTAAGCTAAGGAATAAATACCCCTACACTGGGCCATGTAAAATGCTGTAAAAGCATCTTAACAACTGTTCTGCAGTTCTGCGGTGGATTTTTTGGTACATCAGTAAGTAGCAGGTGTATACAGAACATAAAGCTCACAGTGCCATAGGTACTGGTATATTCTACATAGATATGTGTTACCTAAAGACTCAAACAACTCCTAAGGTGAAAGAGACCTTTGGTGGAGAAAAGCCTACATGTGAGATATTTCAATTCTATGTTTCAATGCTTCCAGAAGAATGAGGATATCTTGTTTTCATCATGCAACACAATTGCTTACTTATTGATGCTTATTTTTGCCTCTCAAAAGTCTGACACATCTGCAAGGATGGAACACAAGTTTTATTTCTTTGAAAACATATGCCTCTGCACTTGTACTCAAGCGTAAGATCTAATAGCTCAACATTACACAGCTTAGATGCTCAACAATGCAGCTTCCGTACACAAAGCCATGTGATTACAATATATTACACAGATGCTTCAGACATGCAGAACTGACATAACTATGCAAGAGAACTAATACATTTAAGCAATTATGGCTAAAACATTATTCCACAAATGTTATGTAAGACAACTTCATTTGTCTAGTCACTTTCAAGAATCTCACCTGCTAGTGAATTTCTTGCCAAGAATCTTCATAAAAACAGTGACTTCAAGAGAATACAGGATTTTTTTTTAATTAATTAAAAACCATATTAAGGAAATGCAATATCCCCTGCTAAGATCAGGGTCACACGGTAACTTAGTGAACTGATGGAAAACATGTTATTAGTTACAGAGTATTCAAAATCCAGAAATGTCTTTATGCTAGCAAGTAACTCTGAATGACAAGTAACTGAGGAAATCTTAAACTTGTCAAATCAATTCTCCTCCTCCAGTGGTTCACACAACTCCGAAATGGAAGAGGTAACAATGACAGACATGGAGAGGTCATCATACCACCAGTCATCTCTCTCTAAAAGGCAGATCCCCACAAGCCTTCCCAGCCTTCTGAAATGAAGTAATAACAGCAAAATCATATTTAGAAGCATATTGATGGTCCACTGAAAGCTATCAGGATTTGTATCAGCTCGAATAGGCTTAAAACTCAGCCACTGATTAACTTTCAAGCTGTCAGTACTCTGCAACAGACAGTTATTTTCCTTGGTATGTGTCTGGTTCATCAGTACGGGAACAGCTTTTGTCATACCACTGCTTAAACTGATTTAAATGTAATAGCATGGTATAGTGGTAGAAGGAGGAGCATAATAATACAAGGAATTACTCCTGAAAGAGTAGCAGGGACTTTGCCCTACCTCATACTGCTATATTCTCAAAGAGGAGAGAAGAAAAAATCAACAAGAGAAAGATCCCAAACTTCATCCCAATCCTAGGAACGGTTTGCTGCTGTTAGCTTTACAATGTAGCTCATTCACCTCCTGGGACCAGCCTCTGCTGCTCTTAAGGCATGGACAGAGCTGTGCCAGGGCCACAAAGAGTTTTCACAAGAAAGTGGATATACAGAACCTTTGTGTAGGAAGACTGCACAAACTTAGATATTACTGAACACAAACTCTTAGCCTGCAGAAAACAAGATTATTACTAAAGCGTTCATGCCATCAGCAGACTTGCATTCCACTGATGCTCAAGTGTCAGTTGTGCTAGTGTTCAAAGATGAGTGATGGAGGATCTATTCCAGTGTGACCCAGATAGTAAGGTCAGAGCAAATCCCTTCCCAGATTTCCTTTTTAGGAGCTTCCCGTGACCACACCACTCTGGAGACCTTGAGCTTCTTTATAGTTACCCATTCAGCAACACCAGAAGGATGGAAAGCACTGAGGTGCAGGGATCCAGGTACTCCAGAAATCAGTAATCCACATGATTTGGTTTGCCTATGCTAACTAGCTGTGTCTACTTCTGCCATACAAGAACGATTGGGTTCACTACAAATACCTAAATGTTATTTTTTTGTTTTACCTTGGGGTGAAATACTGATTTTCTGTGGAAAGAGTCAGCAATAAGATTGTAATACGCACTTGCACTGGTAATCACCACATTGTTTTAACAGGAATTTCTAGTAAACTGAGACGTCAGAGTCCCAAAGCACTACAGTTACCTCAGCATCTTCACCTGCCCATCAGAGAGCTTAAGGAACAGAGTGATAAGCAGCTTGACAAATTTAAAGAGGACAACTAGAGGAGCTGATGTACAATCCACGTCTCCCAGTGTTACAGTCCTTCGGAGTTTTAATTACTATACAGTGCTGAAGGCTGAAAAAATACCAGCAAGGCCCATTAAGTACCAACTAAAAAGGAAGGGTAGGGATGGCAGCAAGTCCAAAACCACCTGCCATCTTGCCTGGCTCAGCATACTTGGAGCCTAGATGCTCTTTCAGCTTGGATCACTTTTCTTCAAATAGATAAAACACACTCCTCTAATCCACACCCCCTTGTTCCACGTGCACTAGAGAAAGCTGAAGTGGATCATAACGAGGCCCTGTTCTCGCTTCTTGCCTGTGAGTTGTTTTAATATGCACTAAACAGTCGCTCTTTTGCAATTCATTTTCCTGCTTGCTCCCAGCAAGGCCTCATTGTTTAGACACTTTGATGCACTGGTGTCTACGAACAACTTGCCAGCAGCACCCACGCAAGCAGAAACATTTCCAGGCCTCAAAAGACTGACCCAGAGACATTTTTTTTCTTAAAACTGACATTTTAACAGAGCACCAGAAGCAGGAGTCCAGCTTGGAGTGCCTTATCTCTGTCTTCATGGAGTTCATGGATTTAAAGAGACAAGGAAACATTTAAAGCATCAAACATCCCTTTACAGGCAAATATCATCACTTAAATTTTCTGATTGCCATTTACTAGCTCAGGTTGAGATGCTTCCATTTATTCAGTCCTTCTCACTGGACTTAATTAAGCTGTGGCAGTTATAAATAACCAGACTGCAGGATCAGTCTCATTAAAAATTAAAGTCCATTAAAAAAAATCTGGACTATTCATATTATCGCATGAAAATCCACTATATGTTTTCCTTTTTAATGAGAAAATACGCAGATTAAGCCACTTGAGAGTATTCTTTTCTGCAGCTTTGATTTTAATTTTAAAAGTGCAAAACTGGAAAAAAAAAAAGAACAAAAAAAAAAGTTTTGAGACCATGCAACTTCACTGCTAACCACCAAAACTGCTTTTGATTACCTTTGGAAAAGACAGCTTCAGAACTATTTGTCCCTTAATCTCTTCATCACAAAAATAATGATCTTTTCTTGAATTTAAACTTTACTTTGTAGTATTTTCAACCTACACAGTTCTCAGCTGCGCTGCTGCATGAAGTCTCATAACAGGAGAGAAAATAGCTTGCTACAGTGAAACAAATTAATCTACTTCCACTACCCTAGTTGAGTACCTTAACAAAAACTACATTGACAGCAAAAGTTTAGAGAGAACATTAGATTTCAGTTCCCATAATGAATTTAAGGAAGTAAGTACCATAATCTGAGATTTGTATTTTGAAGCAATCCTTTTGAAACCCATATGACAAATTATTGCCAAGTTAAAAAAAAAAAAAATAGATATAAACCACCCCTATAAATAATCACTATTAATAATAGTAACATTTTTTCTGATTTTTGAGATCAAGGTTGAGACTATACACATGTAATATTTCTCTATATTTTTCTGCAACCAGAACAGCAGAAAACTGTTTCCACCTACTTTGCATATTTAAAAAAACAAAGCAGAAGTTCTCACAAATACATTTCAGCTGTTGGGGTCTTTTAGGGCAGAAGGATGCTCACAAGGCTCGTCATAAATTCACGAGTTGGCAACATGACGCCAACAGAAAGCATGCTGCTTGACAGACACTGCTTCCTAGGAATATGGAGAACTATATTTGGCACCATTGGACGTGCTTCTGAGACACCCCTTAGGGTAAAAATCCTGCCTCTAAGGGGGTGGTGCAAATATAGGAATCTGGACAATACATTTTTCTTGGTAAGCTATTTTTCACCCCCTAGGTCTGAGCCAATGCAGAAGGAGCAGCGGTTACACTGCCAGAGAACAGCAGGGCCAGATTTTGCCAGAAGCAAAAAACAATTCAGCGAGGAAGAAAATGATCCCTTCTCTTCCATCTTCCCTCGGGCTTCCTTACAACTTCTCTCAACGACTTGGAGAAACCAGGCTCCCAGGGACAGAAATACCAATATAATCTTCAGTCCCTTAAATGTAAAGACTATCTGCCCAAGTGTCGGGGGGAGAAAGAGCTTTCCAGCCATTTCAGGAGTTGGTGGTAATTCTTGCTCCCAGGCTATTTGTAATGATGCCTCATTTTCTTCCAATGCCATATAACTTCTCTATTATCTACTGGCATTACAGCTGTTGATTTCTTGTGTTCTCTGATGGGACTGTGCTGGGACTTTTTAAATCCAGGGCCCAACAAGAGTTTCGGAGGGTACTGCCAGAATAAATGACCATAGATTATTCTTAAATTGCAGCTGCAAAGTCCCACCCAGTGGTTTTGTAACTGCCATCAGCGAAGTATTAATGGTAATAAAAGAGATATCTACAATTGGCCCTCTCAGACAAACTATGTGTAACATATTCCCTATAATAAGGAGCTCTGCTTAGAACCGAGGCATCAACCTTAATAAGCTACGCTACTCCTATTGCTGCTGCTAAGAAGCTGTTCGGACAGTTCGTTAAACACCATTTTTTTCTGCGGTTTGAAATCTAGCAGTACTAAATGTATTTGCTGTGAAAATGACAGGCTCAGCACTACATCTGGGGAAGAATTGTTGGAGAGAGGGTTTCATTTCATTAAAATGTGGTTTTTGTTTTATCTGGTTTTCTTTTTTTAACAGTGCACCTAGTTGGATAAGCCAGTCCTCCTGTCAAAGCAGCCCACAAAACTGTTTATTGCACAACGCTACAGAAATGCGTTTGCTTCCACGGCAGCAACCAGTTAGCAGGGAAAGCACCGAGCTGAAGAGAGGCAAAGAAAGCTACGGGCAATGTAACAGAACCTACCACTCTTTCCACAGGGATTGCAACAGTATGATTATTTTTATGCCCATGCTGTGTAGATGGTCCCTGTTAGACTTTCTGGTCTTTTCAGAATGAAGAGCCTCAACCTGTACCATAAAGGCCTGACAGCAGGCTGCTGGACTGGGGAGATGATACCTGTGCTAGACGGGACTAAAGCAAGCGCCCTGCAGAGAGCATTTCAGTCTCCCTGAAAATGGCCCATGAATAATCTGCAAACTGCACATAGCTGCGTTGATATTCCAGAGCAGTGAAAAAGCCCCTGGACAGACACATCAGGCAGAAGACAAGTAGGAAGAGGGTGATGACAGGTACAGAAACAAAGGAGGAGACCAGGTTGCTTTGATGGCAGCTTACACGTGTCACCCCCACAATGATCCTAAGGAGAAAGTGCAGAGAACACTATGTCATTCTCTCCAGATCACGTTAACCCTTCAGAAAGAAAGTGGGAGCTGGATGATTCAGTAACTCTCACAATCTGTTTCAGGCTCTAAAGAGAAGCAGATGCTGTTTCCTCTCTCTCCTTCCTCATCTCCTTCCCTTTCAAAAACAAGGAGCCCTGCAAAATCATTCTCTCCGCGCAGAACAAATAGTTCATTAGTGTTTGCCTTTATGAGAGTGGGCAAATAGATTTTGTACCTTGTCTGATCAACGTTCGTGCCAATTTTTCAAGGCTGCTATGCTGGAGCCAATGCAATAACATTTTACTATACAACACAGATCCAAAGGGATACTTAGCATGCACTGAATCAGCATCGGTGCAAATCCCCTGGCTAGTTGCACTAAAGGCTGCACCCGCTCTGCAACAGTCCTTGAAGCCTCTGTAGTCAAGAAACGGATGAGGGCTGATGTAGTGGTGAGGGAGAGTGTAACCAAAGACATAAATATATTATATCCAGCTTGGATCCTGACAACTTCAGTTTCCTTTGATTTAGCTTCCCCACCCACAAAGAGAGAATATGGAAACATCAGCAACAGCTCCTGGACTTCCCCAGTAGTGCACAAGTGTATACAGCTTCTCAGAGGAGAAAGCCAGAGAAATGGATGGGACTGCCTTAGTACAAGCTTTAAATAATCAACATATTGTGACTGTACAGGCAGGCTCTAAAATGGCTCCACTGGGAAATGGATGGGAAGACTAAAGAAGAGGAAAGAAACAGAGATGTGAAAAGGAGCAGAAGAGAGGGAGGTAAAGTAACAGGAAAATGAAAGCAAAAGTTTTGCAACATTGGCTACACCAGCTCTTTGGCAGGGGTTCTATGAACCCCGATGTGCTGCTCAGAACTGGCCATTTCCAAAGATGGATTAGCAAATTAATGTAAGCAGAGCATAAAGTTGCTGACTGTGGTGGTGTTGAGTCACCTTGGGCCTCATCAGCATTGCTAAACATCGCCCGTAACCTTTCCATTATCACTGAGGGTCTGCACAGCACCAGGACCCAACTGCTCCAATAATTTCAATTACTTTCCCTGACAAATTTTATGTTTCATGTATTTTACTGGCCTGATAATTATGATTTCTCTCATTTCTCGCTATCGAGCTTAATGGGTTCCAGCACGAGTGTACGGTTTCAGAAATGAAGTTCCACTTGAATTCACAAGTTATTATCTACTTTCGCTAATGGAATTGGAAAAAAGAGAAAGAGTGGGAAAGAGATAAAGGATGAGTAGAGAAGGGAGAGCACAGAGGAAGAGGCAGACGCATGCATGAAAAAAAAGACTAAAGGAAAACATGTTGACAAAGGGAAAAACAAGAGAGAAAGAATAGAGACTGAGTTAAGACAAAGATGAAGCGCAAGGAGGACAAAAAACAAAAAAGGATGTATGCGAGAATGAGATAAAGACTGAGACAGACAGAAAAATGTGTACACCAACAAATGAGAAAAAGCTGTGTAAGGATCAGGACAAATAGCAGTGGAAAACCCAGCAACATTGAAAGCATTAAGTAAAACTTTCTTGCAATACGACTGAAGAGTTGATAGGTTATCTCAAACCTTGGGCAGGCAGCAGAGGTCTCTGCACCTTCCCCTACTGGCCACAGAGGAAATGATTAATATCCCTAAAATAATCTTACGGGCAACAACAGATCTCCCAATTAGAGCTACCTGGAAATTAAAGTGTGTTAAAGATCCTGGGAAAAAAAGGGGGTGCAAAATGTGCTCCTTTGGTTTTTTGGTTTTATTTGGGTTTTTTTTGTTTTTGTTTTTGTTTTAGATGGACCTGTCCTTCAAGAAGATTTAATCAAATTTGTTGTCTCTGCAGACCAAAGTTGTCAATGTTCCTTCTTCTGACCAGTCCCAGTGTGTCAGAAGAAGTATACAGAGTGAGCTGGACCTGTCATTCTTGGAAAATCATCATCAGAGTTGTTTTTAAAAAAGGTACATAAAAAGTAGCAATTAAGTAATAAACCCAGGTATGGCCATCCGGCAGTAAGCGGTGTCTTTCTTTCCATTTATACCACTGAAAACATCTACCTAAATTCAAATTAAAAGACCCGCATTCCCTCCTTCCCCACCTGTACACAGACACTCAGCATGGAAATGTTGCCCTAATGCTAGTGAAGAAAAAATTTACAACAGTGACGGCGCGATTTGTCTTTCCAACTTATTACTGTTGCCTAAAGTGGGTGAGTATGTCTATCAGGAAAACTTTTGAAGCTGAAAAAAAAAACAAAAAAAAGATTTTCCTGTAAGCTTCAGGAAGTTGCTAAAAGAAAACAAACATCCCTTAATGTTGCTATTTTGACAGCAAAGCATTTTAAAGAATTAATGACCCACTTTACCAGAGATGTCTATGGAGATGATGTTCAACTCTCCTGCCCAAGCCCAAAGGCACAGGGACACAAATAACCTGGTTTGGGATACAGTGCTTATTCAGGATGCAGACCATCTGCAACAGGGTTAATATCACTGGAGCACTGAGATGAAGAACATACATCCAGAATGCCATCACACGCTGTCATTGTCATGGTTCACTGGTGGAAAGGTGTTGCTCTGAAAATCACTTACAAGCAAACCTTGAATGTCACGAGCTTATACATGGCCTTGAGTAGGACAGAAAAGTGAATACAAGGAGCAGAGACATAACAGGGAATAGATGTCTTGCAGATTTTTCCTAGATGTTCAGGCAGGTGTGAGGGATAATAATAAACCCCAGAAAATCCAGACTTCAGAATTTCTTCCAAGTAAACATGCTAAAAATCCCCTTTAGGCCAGCCTTCATTTCCCGCACCCCCCCCCCCCCCCCCCCCAATATTTAAATAATTCAGTAGAGTTCTCATGATACAAAGTCACTCTAAACAAGAACAATCATCAAAGCTGTATTCAAAAATATCTAAAAAGGAACTCCCCATTATCCTTCAAAATTATTTTTTTTAAGGAAAAGAAATCAGTGTCTAATGGAATAAATTGTAAAGAACATTTTTCTGACCACTGTGAGTGTTGCTATGAATTAATTACTTATGTTGACAATACTTGAACTGTTTTCAGCAAACCTGCAGATTTTCCTACATGTTTGATGGCATTTGGTCAAGCACTAGAAGAACTTACACAGCTTCACAACTTCTCCCCTAAACACCTCTAAAAGGAGCAAAGAATGAAATTTAAATCTTTACATGATCCTCAAGACTAGCACCATTAACAAAGAAAAGGAAAATAAAAGAGGAAAAGGTCTCTGCTGCTTGCAACATTTTGTTCATACATTCATTTATCCCTTAAATGACACAAACATGTTTTTTACCAGTGCTATGTATGTAAAGGCAAAAATAGCCCTGCATCTAAAGGGAAGCTGGGGCCATTTCACACGCGCAACTCATTGTCATGCCAAGGAGAGGTTCCTAAGTGATATACCAAGAAGGGGTACATCAAGGAGGGCCATCAGGTCCTTTGATGTACCACCAAAAGGATATCTCACTAGGGTGATATTTCTCCTTTCAGCATTTGACCCTGAATGGAGTATGATCCATCCTGCTACCAGCAATACATGACTGGGCCTCATTGTGATTGAGAAATATCACTTTAATTCTGGTTTCAAACTTTTCAAAGGACCAGTTTCCTATACACAGGGGTTTAGGTCCATCTGCAACCCTACTTTACAGAGAAGCAAAAAAAGAGCCAGTAGTGCAACATTTTTCTCGTTAACTCTTCATTTGCTCTTTGAAACCCTGCAGAAAGGAATGGTCCCACCAATACTGATAATCTTTCAGGGTTTTTCTCTCACATTCTACACACTGACATTCTACACTTCACTCTTGATTTCCTTTGTCCTGACCTATGTTCTGTCCTCTGGGAATTTAAGAATAAGCAAGAATCAGAAGGGAAGGATTCTAACCAAATAAGACTTTAAATGTAGAAGATGATGCAGAGATTACACAAGAGTTTATGATGTTGGATGCATGGTGAGGTCACCATATGTACAAGGAGTAAAGTGCCGTTTTTTACTCCACAATGCAAAGACTGAAGATATGCAACTCTAAAGTTACGTAGCAACAGCTCAGCCAGTAAATGCTCAAGAGTAGGCTTATTTGGTGTCAGTGACTTGAAAGCTAAATATATCAGGACTAACATACTTATCCAGTGACAGCTTGTCAGGAGCATTAATGGTTTAGTCAAGTCCACATCAATACCTGGTCACAGCATACACAGTATCCCAGGAACCCAGATCATCGCCAGCGAACAGAATAACTAGCTCCAAGTTTGTCAGCAGCCTAGGGGAAACTGAAGGTTGCCATCCAACGGATGATGGCTGAGACCTTACCGTTCCTGTCCCAGGAGGGGGAAGAGATGCCTGATGGGTCAGGCTTGCAGCATCTGAAGGGAAGATGAGGAAGGCAGAGGCAACCCTGCTCCAACCACCAAGGTAATCGCTGCTGCACACGTCCCTTCTCGAAGCTGGCGGTGACCGTGCTCTGCAAAGTAGGCAGCTGGGGTTGTGCATGTTTGGATGCCCCTGGCAATCTGCTGTGCTTGGCAAATCTGCTTAGCTTATGCCTTTGGCTAGTGTCAATAAACACATTCTGCCCGGATAATTGCAGAGAAGGCTGGAACCACTTCCCAGACCTCAAAACAAACTCTGCAACTTTCCTGAGATTCACAGAACTGCATGATTTGAATTTCCTTGAGCTTGATTAATCATTGCTGTTTATCTCTCTCCACCAGTAGCCAACATAGTAGTTAATTTAGTTTTCTAGCCCAAGAGGTTTACCTAAGCAGGTAAACTTCTAAGCCTGTCTATGTAAGAGAAGAAAATGTTAAAATATTTAAGAGGGTTGTCAATAGCACCTGAAGAACCAGTGGAAAGGACATGTATTCTTTACTCTGCCCATTCTTGTCCCTACACTAAAACCTTTGTGTGCATTCCTGTGAAAAGGTAAGTTTCCAGCATTGTAGTAGGACTCAGTGAATTGGGGTTTTGCTTCCTATTGTCAGAAGTTTCATGAGTGACTGGAGCACTGCCTCAGTTTCCCTCCTATGGAAGGAAATTATCTTTCTTGTACGGACCATCTTAAGAAAATAAATAATAATTAAAAAAAAAAAAATTAACGTTATTGAGCCTTAAGCTTCCCCTTGCGTATACCAGAAGAAAGAAATTCTATCCTCACTGTAAGCCTCCCTGTTAGGACTCACCTAAATAATACAAACATAGCTTACAGCTCTTGGTTTTCTACACTTCGGGATCCCAGCTTGCTGCAACTGCTTAAGGTGCAAGTGTTCAAAAGAACTTAGCTATCTATTTCTCATCAACTTCCATGAGGACTTATGTGCCTATTTAAGTTATTTACTATAACTTTGGGCCACAGAGTCTATACGTACACTGTCCTTTGGATACATTTATGAAGGACTTTATTCTCAGTACTTTGATTCTGAAAACCTTATTATCAGAGTACATATACATTTGTAGAGACTTTCTTAATTTCTCTAGCAACTTCTAATAAAGTGCTACTAAAGGAACATAAAGCAAAAACATGACTTTAGAAGACGGGAAGCAGCTTCATCCCTGTACCTCTAAGCTTGCACTTAACCTGAAAGATAAGGACACCGATTAGCATTTACAATTTATAGCTTCACAAACACCATCACCGCATTGCTGACTGTATTACTGTGGTCACTATCAACCAAAGTCCAGTATCTACAGGACCAAGGCAAAAGCGCAGCCTCCTATGTTTTTACAGTAATCACTAGTCCAAAACCTAAGAAAAGTAGGAGGGGGCATGAAAGTGCGTCTCTGTTTGTGTGTGAATAAGAAAGAGGGGGATTCCTACAGTCAAGGATGGGTACATGTACTTGGAGATATGGGTATGTCTGTATCAGAATACACTTATCCAGGAAAATCTGATGTGCTTTGAAGTGACTACTTTTATTTCAAGAAGCTGGGATTCAACAGCCAGAAAGTTCTACTGCCTGCAATCAGAGAGATGTTATGTAAAGCACAAGGGTCAACTTTGTACCTTTAAGTGTAAGTAATTTAAAGGCTTGCACCTATTTTACTTCATCTTCTATTTTGAGAAGTCTGGGGAGTTCTTGAAGCTGCTTCATTGGCACCATAAAACTGTTGCTTGGAGGACCAAAAAGAGAGACCTTGTTTGTTGCAATATTTTTCATAGTCCTTCAGTACACATCAGCTGCCTGGGGGATG
This sequence comes from Falco naumanni, assembly GCF_017639655.2. Taxonomy (NCBI): domain Eukaryota; kingdom Metazoa; phylum Chordata; class Aves; order Falconiformes; family Falconidae; genus Falco; species Falco naumanni. Next base: position 5,138,594 of record NC_054058.1, on the reverse strand, counting down.
GCATTTAATTAAGGAGTCTGACTTTTCTCAGGATTCTTACTTGACCTTGTCAAAAAGTAATTGATGATATGTGACCTGCAGATTCAAAAAGGGTGTGTGACTTCTGTCCCTGCTTCTCCAACTGGCCTTGACAGAGGCAGGTCTATATGAAAAAGTAAGAACACCAGTGCAGGAACAGCACACAGATCTTCCTCCCAGTCTGCAAAAACATGAGACCAGATTCTATAGAAAAAGCTCTCACACTATGCTTCTGGTCTCTAAACATTACTACAAAACACTATGTTTTCTGGACAAAGTTGGAAGGACTGAGTTTTAGTTAAACAGATACCTGAAGGGAAAAGAGCTAATCTTGACCTGCCGAATTTCAGAAGCAGTGATGTCAGGAACAGATTAATAATAAATGTCCATGTGTGCACATGCATGAGCGAGTGAGACAGGATAAGATGTTCTGACAAACAGAGTAGGAGGATGAGTATAAGCCTTTCTTTTCCTTCCTTTCCCTTCGTTCTGTTTACGTGAGGAACAAGAGATCTCCTTCCAATTAGTTGCACCCAACCCCAAAAGCTGATGAAGCTCTTTTTCATCATGCTGGGACTGACATAGCAACCTGCCATATATAACAGCTCCACAGCAGAGATGGTGGGAGCAATGGGCACACTGTACACAGAGGTGTGAGAAGACAACAATCCAGCAATCCCTCACTACTGACTGGCCAGAAAGGTAACAAGGAGGAAAACAGGACATAAAAAAATAAAAAAAAAAGCAGCTTTTGGCAAGTATTTCTGAAGACAGTCTCATCTTTCCACTAATAGCAAAGTCTTTAGAAGACACCTGCCCGACAAAACTTTGTTTCGTCAGCTCAGACTTGTCCCCTAGAGCTGTCATATTAAGAGGTTCTGTGCTTTGATACAAGGACTGTGATCATGAACAGACTTGAAGCTACTTGGGTGCGGAAGAAGCATGATCATTCACATGTCCTGGATAGTCTTGCAAAACAGAGGGGAAAAAAAAACCAAAGAAAAAAGACTACCAACCCTTTGGGAATTGTGGGTGTTGGATTCTGAAACTTGCTTTTTCTAGTCTTCATCATTCCCTGTATCTGCCTGCATATAAAATAAGAACAGGAGGAATCTTTTACTGTCAATTCTTTATCTGATGACAGTTTTTTCCACTTGATGGTTGAAAGTGCATTTGAGTTTCAGGTTTTCTTTCATCTTATTTGCAAACAGAATGACATTTCTGTCATTTCAGCCATTTGCCCTCATCAGCAAGATGGTGATGACAGCCATTCCCAAAACTATGGGGCTAAGAGAAAGGAGGGGAATGACAAATTCGTGAAGATGGCAGCGTATGTACAAGTTTAATCAATACAGAAACAAATACTGTGTTCAGGAATGCTGCTAATCTCCCTAAAACATCCAGAAATGGAGCAGAAAGCTTCAAGCCACTGTAAGGCCTTTTCTGTACCACAGAACAAGCAGTTGTAAGACAGTTCTAACATGTGCTTCATTACATAGACATAACACACAATGATTATGTTGCCCTATACTGGATAGACCCTCAGAGAGGTATTAATAAGTCATTAATTAACTACTACCACTACAGATAGCTAATAAAGGTGTCCTTTATTTCAAGTTTCAGAAGTCTGCTTTAGGTAGCTGAAGGACAAGAGTATAATTCCAGCTCCCATTTTTTGTCTGTATGAATGGGATTCTTCAGATATGCTTGGAGTCAGAGAGCAGTTCTGAGCAGTTTTTCCAGCAGGGGGGACTGAGCCCTCACCATGCAGAGAAAGGACAACGATGCATTAGAGCATGACCTTAGGTGAAGCACTTAACCTCTTTGTGCCTCATTTCCCCCCCATCTGTGGAAACAGAAATGGCATTTACCTAACTAGCAGGGGTACTGTGCAGCTTAATTCATTACTGCTTCACAGTGACTTTGAGAATCTTGGATAAAAGGTGCTAAGAATCAGCAGGGAGACAAATGACACACAGGGACATTATATATAGGCTGGTACAACAAACTAACTATGTGAATTCAGATAAGCCCTGCTTACATGGGTATTTATAATAAAGGGTATTTTTGGTGGTGGTGGTTTTGATTTGGGGCGGGGGTGGCTTTAATGTGCTGTATTACCATTCCCAGGAAATCCTCGATTAATCCACAGGGCTGGGAACAACACTTGCTTTTCACACCCTATTCCGCAGACATATCCCTGTGATACACGGACTGTCTCCAGGCCACAGATTAGGCCTCAGGCTTGTCCCTTCTGTCAGGACTTTTCTAGAGAGACTTCACAACTTGGGGATATGCAGTTTACACACCTGCCCGTTATGTTGCCCAAAGCTCACACAAGTCAGCAAAATTAGTGGAAGGATATCTGTTTGGCTCAACATTCCTTCATTTAAGAACAAAGGACTGATACAAAGCCTATATATTCTCCTGAGACACCACCATAAATTAGCTAACAGCTTTCATTTCCTAGGCTGCACTCAAATCTGTGACACAAGTGAGAAGCCATCATTCTCTTATTACAGTCCCTAACACCATCTAGTCCCCAGCTCTTGTTTTAATCCCTAATGCCCTGCCCAGCACTAGCTGTGGGAAAGCTGGCTAATACCTTCCTGCACTATCAGTTGCTAATTTGCCGCTTACACCCTTAGAAGTACAAATTATAACAGCTTCATTTGCGTATGATGCTAACTAGAGGCAAGAACTGTGGGAACTTATATCACCCACAGAAGCCCAGTTACCAGAACTCAACACATCCCAGCGTTACAAAACTTCTGCACATCCTGGGCCTGATTCCTATTCTTTACTGCTAAAACATTGGTCTAACACCAGTGGCACCAAAGGGACATGCTCTTGTTTTACACTTAACATCAGTCAGAAGAGAAAGCAAGCCCTCTGTATTTTTAACCCCCCTCCCACTATCTCTTTTTGCTTGTGGAAAACGCTCTCCGTGCTTGGGTGACAGAATGCTGTGTGAGTGGCTATTGAGCAAGCAGCTCATTACACTGCTCAAAACTCTAGAAGCGGTGTTTTATAAATCCAGAGATAGGCAGGACAGCGTTTAATAACATGCTCTCACCTTACTTTATTTATCTGACAGGAATGGGAGGTCACGTAAGTCATGTCTGTAAAAAAGATCTGCCAAACAGAGCTGTGTTTGGTATGTCAGAAACTACTGAGGGTTATAACCCCACTTTGGATAAACACTTTTTAATACCATAGATATTTAGGTAAATAACATTCGGCTGTCTTAAGTAATGAATAATGATATTAAAAGTAAATTAAATGTACCAAAGTGGCAAGAAGGAATTGCAATTTGAATGTTTCATCCCCTTGCTATTTGTGCTTTAATGAAGTGTCCTGAAGGCAGTCATCTTGCCAGGCTCTGCACAAGTCATCGTATAAACAATGTCTTCTTTACTTCTAAATCCCTAGTTCCTAAAGATGAGAACCACGCCCCCAGGTTTTTCTTCCTTCTGTCTTTGGCTGTTTTTTTTAAAGAAGAAAGAAATAATCTTTCAAATTTTTAAAAAGCTAAACCAACATGAACCAAGTGCATCCTAATGGTTTAGGAATCACACAGATAAGCCTTAGGCTTATTGTGCTTTAAAACCACATCATCTCAAAGCTCACTGCATCTCGGTTCCTTGGATGACCAACTTTTCAATGGTCTGAACTTCTGCTTGTGCATGTGTTTCTTTTCTGGATCTTTCCTGCTATGGCTGGAACCTCACAGAAGGACAAGATGGAAAACCTGTTATTCAGCTATTTAGTTTACTTAGTTTTGTCAATATAACTATTCCTAATAACTATTTATTTAGTTACTTAGTTTCTTTGCTTTTTTATTTGATAGGAGGACAAGGGAGATGCACTTGTGGAAAGTTAAAGATGTTTGCTTACCAGATACAGACTCTGAAAATGTTTGCACTTCTGTGTGTCTTGAAGGGCCTGTGTAGTGAAAGCAGCCTTCCTAATTTGCATGTGAAGAGCACATGAAGCTAAGCAGCATCTCTGGCTGTGCATTGCAAAGTGCTCTCCTCTCTCTTTATGGGATTATGAAGTGCTCTTATAAACTGTCAGACTGACACCTGCAGCGAGCAGCACTTGGGAGTGTCCAAGCAGCAAGTGAGAGCACTTTGCTATTCCAGAAAGGCAGGGAGGAAAGCAGGGGAGCCCTTAAAAAGTAACGAAATTCATGCTGAGACAGAGAGGTGCAATTAGGAGCGGCTGGCACTGAAAAAGAACCTTTTTCTCCATTTTAATTTCTGAAGTGCTGAGGAAGTATAAAGAGCACCTGCATTTGCATATCTGAAGCACAAGGTACCGTTTCCTTAACAAGCAAAGGGGTGCCAGGGACCGTGGGTGTGCCCTCTTGCTGCTTCTGCCATAGTGTGCTGTGTAGCATTGTATTTTCAAATAGATTTCAATTTTCAACAACAGGAGCGTGCATTGTAACCTTTGCAATCCTAATGATACAGCAGAACTTCCCCCCACCCCCATGCCCCCTTTCCTCTTTGCAGGAATCAGCACTGCTACGTTCTAGCTGCTTTCCAGATACTTGGAAAGACACGATCCCTACCCTGGGGAACTTTCAAAGACTCAAATGCAAGCACAGGTTATCAGCAGGAGAATGTACACAGGCCATTTTTATACAAACCAGTAAATCTCTTTGAAATTGATATGAGAGAAAACAGATTTACGCTCACAACGTACAGCGAGCAAGGGTATAAAACTCTATATTTTTACATAACATTTTACAGGCACAAATAAAGAGGCAAAGCAGCACATAGTGGGATCCACAGTCCCCATAGTGTGTGAACGACAGCTCTTCTGGTATGTAGTTGAATCCTTGGCCTGGAGAAAGTCAGTCCATATACGCCTGGCCTACAGGAATATATGGGAGGGCTACAGCTCCCAGTGCTGCATGACAGCATGAATTCTTCAGCGGGGAAAATGCATTTAGGTCTCTAACATAGTTCATCTATTAGTTTTGGAAAGTGAGTGACTTCAGCTGTTTGAGAAAAGGAAAAAAACAGTGGAAAACAATAGAAGAGGTGGCAATTCTCAAGCTCAAAAGTAAAAGACTAAGACTTAAGTTCAGTTGCCATGAAAAATACCAAGGAAAGTTAGCATCACATTGTAAAAAGCACTGGAAAAGAGTTGATCTCTGGGGAAAAAAGCAAGTCAAAGTAAGAGGAGTGACAATATCAGTGCAGTTCAGCAGGGATCAGACTGCATCCAAATAACTGTTCTGTTGAAATGCAGGTGAAAACGCAACCGTTTTAGGAAAAGTAACAAAAGAAACTGAAATTCAGAAAAAGCTGAAACTACAGAAAGGTGAGAAAAAAAACAGGGGTAATGCCTCTCCCAGTTTGTCAGAACAATTCATAGATGCACATCTTCCCTCTTCCTCTTAGAAGCCCACCTGTATTACCTGGATTCAGGCCTAACACGGAAGGTCATGTATCAGTGCTTCCAGAGCATAAACAAGGCCACGTGCGAGAACATATGTGTCTATGGCCACGTTCATGCATGTGAGAGCTGGTACAGGTACACATGCGTAAGCAGTAGCAAGTGACACATACATGCTATTTCAAGTGCTTCACGTAGCAAATGAACTCCATAATATTCCCCCTGAAATCGGTCGCTCTCGGGTGTTTAATGAATGGTTGGTCATTTAATGGCCCGAGGCAAAGCCTAGGAAGGTTAACACACTGACAAAGCAGACATTAACTATGATAACAACTGTTTTCATGGAGGATTATTGCTGTTATAAACTTCACTCAACACCATTATGCCAACAGTAATTCCCTAATTTTTCCTTGTCTTTCAAATAAAGTTAGCGTCTTCTATGATGCAGCAGAGCAAACAGTGTGGCCAGAATCTGAGGCCTTCAACTTTTAATAATCACCTTTCTGTTTGAGTACAGGAAGTATTGGACTTTGGTTGAAAGATATACCAGCGTAAAGAAATCCTCAACTAAAGAGAACTCCATGTGCATCTTTTATCCTGGCGTAAGCAAAGGAAGAGAATTGTCTCCGCCAGGCGATTTGGTTGACACAAACAGAACAGGGCTTTTCATGAGGAGGGGGTGTGATGTCCACCAGCTAGAGATGCCTACTGAAGCATTTGTTGTGGCATACAGAAACTGGTGGCCACCATACAATAGAGCTGATCCACATCTAACTGAAATTGCCAATAGAAGGAGTTAGAGAGAATCAGTGCCATCGTCTGCCAGACATCAGACCCAGGTGCTGCAGTTAATGCATCATCTCTGAGGTGTTGCAGAGAATATGTCCAGAAAGGTGCAAAGAATTTGGCTTAGCGCCTCATTCAGACAAAACTCCCACGTTTCAGACTGGCACCATCACCAGCTATGGAAAAACAACACTGGGACCTTCTAACGCATCATTTTTCAAATTTTTCTCCCTGTACTGATTTCTCCAAATTTTCCAGTGGGACTATGGATCCCAGCATAGTGAACATACTTTCTGTCAGATGCTCCCCTTCTGAATTATGTTTCATTTGCTTTGTCAAAATCACTGGTGAATCTATGCACGGGGGGCTGGCAGTTCAGGGTTACCAGGTACTGTTCACTTAAACATTCCTTTGCTTAGGAGACATGTAAAATAGATAGATTGCCTCAAGTAAAAGATGTAGAGCTGGTTGTTGTTTTTTTTTTTTTCTTTTTTTTTTCCCCCAGCATCTCCTTATGCATAAGATATACTTGACACGTAAACCAGAAAATTCTGCTAGGAAAAGACCCCGCTGTATGGTATTTGCTTTGCAGGGTGCAGGAAAGGCATCCAACCAGAGGCCATTAGAGATGGAAACCAGGCAAAAAGTACAGAAGCTACTGAGATGCCATTATGGAATCACTTCACAGCATTCAGAAACTATAACAAAAAGGATATTTTTTCTTTAGCAGCAAAGATAAGGTATCATAAGCATTACCTTGCAAAGACTGCAACCCAGTCTCTCAAGAAAATTCAAGAGCCCCAGCAACAATTAGGCCACTGAGGGCTCAAGAAGGTAAGTCTAATTAAAATCTTCAGTGCAGAGATTACTCTGACCTAACAACACTTGATTTTGTCAGCTCTGCCACATCACCCTCCATCTACTGGTGAAGGGCCACAAGGGAAGTGGATAGATAGAGGCTGGCCATAGATTTCTTTTACAGGGCTGCAGGAAGGGAGAGTGTACAGTATCATCCATACACTGGAAATGAAGCAACCAGTGAAACTTACAGAATCTAAATCTCAATTAGGCTTTGATGTTTAAAAATGAATAAGACCGAGATCAGATGGCTGAAATGCTTGTATCCGACCCATATGATAAATGTGTTTAATAATAGTTGTACTTTAAACTTTGCTATCTGCTTCTACTTTAAGATCTCAAAAGGCTTTGCAAGCTTTAGAAATAAAACCTCATAATACCTCTGCAAGGTCAGCACTATTAGGCTCATTTGTAAAAGTGAAATAACTTGGCCAAGGTCACATACAGAGAGTCAGTAGCAGAGTTGAGAATAAAACCTATCTTTTTGGCTCTTAGCTATGTATATTTAAGGTGATCTGCAAAGGAAAAAAAAACTTGGGTATGTGCCAATTTTTTATTTTCATTTTTAAGATGAATAAAGAAGGTCTGAAGGTTTTTCTTAGAGTTCATATAAGCTGGGCTGAAGGACAGCTGTGGCACTTCAAACAGAAATGACAATACAGTTTTAATTTTCAAGCGTTTTGAAATATGCAGCAAAAAAGTGCTAAATTAAATGCTGGTTAATAAATAACAACACTAATGATAATAATAGTCATCTGCTATAGCATTAGCAGAACTCCCTATGTGAGCACTGTATTTGAGAATAAAAGTAAGATGCCTCTGATACAATTACTCTGCCTCATTTATGGCTATGCCACAGTGGTATAATTACTCCACTATACTTCTACTAGTTCATTTCCCTGTGTAAAATAAGCCCTAAGGGGTTCTTTTCCTGCTTCCATTCAACATTTGAAATTTATATTCTTTTTACCCTAGACATCTTCTGATGAGTGGAAAATTCAGAGAACATCTGCATTCCAGGAGACCCAGGGGCACATCTACGGATAGCATTCAGTTGTTGTAACTCTGACTCTGTACCTAAGGACCTGCTTTTTAAAAAGTGAGAAGGAGGGATCTGCAAAAACATTGAGCTAGTTTTGTTTTAAACCACATTGAACTGAAATGAATGGGAAGTCAGCAGAACAGTTTTCTGGGGAAATAAACAGAAAATCCTCAAAACCCCGAAGCCTCTCCTGTCTCCTCCGAGTGGACTGCATGAATGACAGCTGCTCAGGTGATCAACCTCTCTAAAAAGACAGGGTTAAATATTCTTTGACATTCTGTCGTGTGTCTGTTAAGTCTGTAACTCAAACACCAACAAAGCACCACAAACTCTAGTCCCCAACACGTTTTTTCTTTTCCACACCAGATGAAAAGCCAAAGTATACCCGCATAAACAGGTGTTATATTTCATGCCAGACACCAAAATTGGAGCACCAGTTTTAGTGCTCAAGAGGAAAATCCTACTTTGTGAATCTATAATGTCATTCACAGGGCAGCCACCTTTTCACCCAGAAAGTTTTACTTACTGGAGCGTTCTGACTGTAGTCAGTGTAGGAAATCTAAACAGAGTTGTATGATATAGCTCTATCCCTACCTTTGGCTCCTATTTCACGGCTTACCTTCCTCTAGTACATCTGGCCTTAGGTCACTATTAAGAGATACAGCCACTAAACTGCATGAACCATGGCTGCTCAGGTGATTAACTGCATTCCCATAGCAAAGGAAGCCTCCTCGACTGTGGCTTTATTTCTGTGCAATGGAAAATTGAAGATTGGAGGGAAGACAGCTAAATAACTCTGGAAAAACAGTACAGCTTACATCTTTGTAGTCATATGTTCAGACTTCAGCAGTCACACTTCTGCTGTACAATTCTGCATCTGTAATTGCACACTGTGTCCTTTCCATGTGATTTGTAGAGCTTTGCATTGTTAATGCTCAACCAATAATAAGAAATGGCTACAAAATCCCCTGAGAAGCCTTGTTACAGGAGCTTGCTAAGACTGCTAGCAAAACACTTCTCATGAACTTCTGAGGCTAGACAGAGGCATGTACACATTTTCCGAAATGAAGGCAAAAAAAAACCCAACCCACCATCAACCTTGCTCCTTTAGCATATCCGTGTCATGCCAGTGATTTCTACTAGGTCACTGCATTTCAAGCACATAGTTAAGGCAGCAGGAGTTAGCAATAGTCAAAAAAGTCACCATACTTGAAACACAAGCGAGAAAGGGCTAGGCACATCCAGTTTACAGGTGCTGCCTAGGGAAGATCTCTGGCACCATTAGCAGAAGTTGTATCCTGGAAGCTCTGGCACCACCACCACAACAGCACAACACCCACAAAACACGTTCTGTGACAGAAAGCTTTGTAGGCAGCTTGCCTCTGAAGGGCTGGATGCTCATTGTATCTCAGTGCTGCGTGTGATCATACTGTTGGCAGAAGAAATGTAGGGCATGCAGACCCACAAGAAAACAACTGCAAGTGAATGGAATGGAAATGTTTGAACTAGTCCATGTGTGAGGAAACTTGCTCCTGATGGAAAACATGGTTGCCAAATGCTGCTATCTGCACCGTCAGAGTGCCTGTACTACTGCTAATTTTGAGGAACTAGTAACTGGATCACTCTTCCTCTATTACTAGCTAAATCTCCAGGAATGGAGGAAAAATGCCAGACCGTCGAAGATTATTACATAAACATCTCTCTGGCAATAGCAGAGCCATCAACGATGCCATATTTCTATTTCTGTCTTATTGTGATCAGTAGTACAGTCTTGTACGCTCAGTCTGCATTCTCCCAACCCGCTGCACACAGCAGATCTAGCACTAAGAAATCAGCTCATCGAAAAGCCTTCAGGCCCTTGTCTGAAAGCTTACACTGCTGCTGCTGGGACCCACCAGACATGCTGCAAAGCATGAGCATTCATTTGGGGATCATTCATTCAACACGCATGAACCACCAAGTGGCCATCAGGGGAAAAAACAAACAAACAAAAAAAACCCCCCAAAAAACTCCTTCTATGGTCATAACTAACATGCAGTGGATTTGAACTAATGACTGAGAACTAAATTCATACTCTGTATCTGGCACTGATCCCTTTGCCAAGACAGCAGTTCTTCCTCAGGGATGCATTTGATTCAGAAGGCCTCTGGATTGTAAAGATACTAAACTAAAAGCAGCAAAATGCTGATTACCACTTGCTGTGGGGGTCAGGCAGTGAATGAGCAGGAACACAGACAGAAACATCCTTGTGATAGATGGAGTTCCCTAGAAGGAGTTTGATCTGGATATCAAAGAAGGGGGAAGGGAGGATAAAAGAGGTCCAAGCAAAATACAGCCAGCGTGTTAACCAAGCTTCTATTCAGTACACCCTTAAGGAGGAAAGTCTCTCTTCTCCCAAGAGGAGGAGGTGAACCAAAAGACAACATTTAATAAATCAAATGATAGCATCTACTTTAACAAAGCCATCTGAGCACAAATAGTTTGCAATACAACCCACGTAGAGCACAGAGGGAAGAAACTACAACGAGCCAGTTCATTTCAGGAAGAATCCCAGGTAAGAACCCATGTACATAGCGTTTCCTTTGCTGTGCTCTGCCGGCTGGGCAGGGTGCTCCTCACTGCAGTTCCAAAGACTGTGAGCTCATCAGTGAATCAAAGGGTTGACACTGTTCTGTCTTTCTTCTAAACATCTCAAATACACAGCTTTTCCCAACAGGGGAAAACGGCCTTTCACCTCTACATCAGGACTGACAACATGCAGGTAATACTGAAGACTGTTTTTCCATCCAGCTTTGATCCCAAAGAAAACAACTGCCCCACACCACCTATGCTGTTCCTTTTAATCCTCCAGGGCCATCACTATTCCTCTGTCAAAACAGCAAGAAGAGTGAGCTTTGCCTGTATTCATCTAGGCTTTTATATGCTGGGCACCATCCCAGTGAAAACAATGGAGATGCACTGTGTGCTACACTGAAATCAACGCTCTCTCTGGTCCTGGGGTCTTTATTATGGTGTGGCAGCACAGGAATGTGGTGATATTACCTGTGCCAGTGCTTCCTGAGACAGAACCAGGGTCATGCAGGGATCCATCCCTTCAGCTAGAAATTTCAATTTCAGTGTTTTACTCAGTAGAAGCAGTTTCTACCTAAAGCTGCTGCAATATGATGCTCACTCTACCACCACAGCACTTTCCTTCAACTTTCCCCTAGAGAAAAAGGGGTGAGTGTTTTAGAAAGCGGAACGGACAACCAGAGATGGATAGGAAAAGCAGGTTAACTGGTAAGGAGATGTGTGTAACCAGCAGCAAAGTGGTAGCTAAAGTTTTTCACTAATAAAGAGAGATTCAAATATTTTAATCTTGTGGCATCTATAAACATGCGTTTAATTTTCCCATTCATTTATTTTTGTCTTTCCTGGAGAAAAGAAAACATTGTGAGAGAGGAAGGAAATTTTTTTCTTCTATAACTGTGAAGGATTTCTAAATTTTAAAAGCGATTGCAGTGTAGGCATGATTTTGGCTCCATTGCCTTGAGGACTGAATTCCTCCCTAAAGACACAGAGTAAATAGTCACGGTACAGACCTGCTCCCAGACATTACCCCTAAACCCTGTTTCCTCTCTCATTTGAAGGAATTGTTTCTGGTAGAGTCAGAGCAGCTATGTATCTTACCCTGTTCAATTCCTGGCCACGGTGCTTGGACAAGGGATGGTGTTAAATCAGCAGTAGAAGCCAAATTATTTTGAGAAATATGGAAATAGTTACTAGCAATGTGGACTAAGGCTTAGCAAGTTTCATTTCACTTGCTCAACTAAACGTTAAAGTAGGTGAAAAGTATCAAAGTAGAAATAATAATTAAAAAAATAGAAAAGCAAAGAAGAAAATATTCAGGAAGCCAAGAAAATGAGATCTACATCCTATAATTAATCTTCTGAGAATCCATTTCCTCACATAGATTTTTTTTGGGGGAGGGGGGCAGTCGGTCCTTAGAGCACCCACTGCCCAGGAAGTCTCAGAGATGTCACTAAGGTGTTGACCTTTTGACCAACATAATACCCAGCCCTGCATAAATAACCATTGTCACAGCAACATCAGCTTGAACCACCTTTTTCTTCCACAGGTCATTTCACACTGTGAGTGTGCATTCCTCCCCTTACTTTAGACCTTGAGGTTTTCACATAATCTCCTTGATTTCTTATCTGTGCATGGTGAGACAGAGGCCTGATTTCAAGGAGCACAAGATAGACTTGCCACGTTCACTTCTGTCTCTTCCTCTCACCCTGTGGAAGTAGGTTTGCGTGGATGACTTTCTGCTACTTGAAAATTCTCCTAGGAAAGACAATTGCTCCATCAGTTGCTGAAGCTAGTTTCCTGACAGCACAAACAAGAAGGAGCAAGGCTGGGGAGCCAGCCCAGTAGACAGCATGCGATACCATATGAAATCTATTTTATGTTTACTGTCTGGGCAGACACTTCATAGCAGATACAGGCATCCAACAGAATCTTCACTAGATGTACTAGTCTATTTTGCTCTTAGAAGCAAGGAAGAGTGGGAACACAGCTATTGAAAAAGCAGTTTGGGTTTATCCGGAGGTTACAGAACAGGAAACCTGAGTAATTTTTTTTCTCTCTCATAATGGTCTGTGATTTGACCAACACAGTGTAACTGTGCAATATCTAAATTAAATTCTTATTGAAGACAACCTTACTGCAAGCTAGACTTCTCCTTCCCTTCTCTCTCTTCTAATTTCCAGAGCAGATAGAATGCATGCTGATGATCAATGCAGTTCAACTGAAGTTCAGCACAGAGGCAGTTCCACACAGTAGACTAACTAAGCAAATCTGAAAGACCACCATGTAACACACTTTGTCATGAGATAGCCAAAAAGGCAGCCCTGGAGTTCAGTGTACAGGGTATTCCCTCAGATAATGTAAACTCAAACTTAACTTGCCTGTGATGTTGCACCTTTTGCCCTTTCCAGATTAAAGTCAGGACAACGTGCCCCTTTTTCTTGTCCTGCTCTCCATTTTCTATTTTCTAAAATGAAATGAGCAAAACAAGGACTGACAAATTAATGGGGAAAAAAGAAACAGAATGAACACGGTAGATGACACAGTTAGATAGGAGAAAGAATAGCAAAAACAGAGGAGGACAGCAACCACTTTTACCCTCCAACTTCTAATCAGTTTTACAGGGAATCGCAGTGTAACAGCATCATTCACCTCTGCTCTACACAAATCACTGCATCATAACCATTTTGATACCTGCAGCTGAGCCTCTATCAATCCTTCTTTCAGAGACAGCTCCTGAAAGTCCTTCTACTTTTTGGTTTCCCATTAAAGACATGGACAAAGCTATTGAAGCCAGTGTTTCATCATGCTTCTTCCAGCATCAGACCTTACCACGGAGTAAACTAAGGGGCAGGAAACCTCAAGTGGCTAGACAGAGACCTTACTGAGTCTGTTGCAATGCTATAAATCCTTCACATACGTTCTGGTGATGATAGTTTTTTGCTACAAGACCAGGACAGCATTACGACAGTTTTCATACGTCACCTATTTAATGCTTCCAACATGGTATTTTTATAGTCACTGAAAAAAACTACAGCAGCAATTTGGAACATAGTCCAAAAAATGAAAGATCTGAATTTAATATCTGGTAGTGACTCCCTGAGGCACAGGGTGGTTATACAGTGTAAATGAACCATGAGAGAGAGATCTTACTCCAAAGATCAGTGATGCTGGGGCAACAGTGAACAAACAGCTGCACAGGGCAATGATGTATCAAAGAAGAAAGAAATTTCATGCCCCCACCCCCAGCAGCCAAAAGCGCTTCCATTTCAGTCGTAATCTGTTCTGGGAAAGAGGAAAGACAGTCATTATGCTCCCTTCAGGAAATCAAAGACTGAACTTACAGGTAAGCAAGGAAATTGTTTTGATAATTATCATTATTTGATGATTGTTCGTAAGGCATCCTCAAAGTTCATTAGCTTCTCAAGCAGTGTACACACCAGGCCTAGCTTTGCTAGTGAACCACCCCACAGGAATGGGGAACGCTTCAGGTATGCATCCTGCACTGTCTCCTTCGAACTGCAAGGAGCCCACCAGCTTCGAGCCCTGCTTCCCTCTTGCAGAAAGCCTGCAGCATACAAGGAAATACCACGCTGGCCAGTCACGATCAACACAGCTTTTCTCTTCAGAGCTCCTTTTTTCCTCTCCTTCCATTTGAGTTTTCTTTCTCTCTTTCTTTTAATATATGAAGGCAATATTTACAGCCAAGGCAGTGCTGAGTAAGATGCAGTGATTATGGCTGATTTTATCACAGCCGTATTACTTAGCTGCAAGGTGAAGCGCTGTGCTAAAATGGATCATGAATCCCTGAAATTGACTATTCGTCACCTTTATAATCCTGATGGAAAGGCAGGTCAGATCAGGCCTGACAACTTCCCATGCAAAGGAGACTACAACAGTGACGTCTGCTTGCCTCAAGGCATTTACTTGTCTAGGGAGGAAGGTGATGCCTTAGGGAACTGGATTAGAGAAAGAGGGAGAGGATAAGGGCCTCTGCAGGAATCAAGTGTAAATAGAGGAGCCTAAATGAAAGAAAGACTGCTAGGAGTACTGGATGAAAGAATATTATAAACAGCTAAGAATCAGGATTGCTGCATGAAGGTCTCCCCTTAGGCTGCAGAACATATTTCAGCTTCAAAGCTAGAAAAATAAAATAACACTACCTCAGTGCAAATTTGTGACATGAGATGAAATCTACAAATGGGGAAAACTTTCAAGTGTCAGAAGAGTCTAGTCATACCTCCTTCAAATTCAGTCTCAGAGCCTTTCTCACAGTCAGATTAAAAATGTGCCTGCAAGTTTGGAGACCAAATTCATCAGGGCGTTATCGCTGGCCATTATTACACATGACATTTCTGCAACAAAACCCAGAGAGTGATGGCAGCATCGAATCTCATAGGGGTTGTTTATTTGGAAACAACCAGTATAGTTGATCAGAAAATCACTAAGCTATCCCAGTGAATCTTCTTGACTGGCATATAACCACATGCAAGAGAGACTCTCTAGGAGAAAAGACTAACTAGCATGTTATTGTTCCTAATGAGATTGACATGCTGCTTCCAGTAAACCCATAACAACCATCTTCTGAAGGCAAGACTTGTTCTGAAGTACACAAGTTGTCTCGCTCATACTCCTTCCAGGTTTGGGTGTATCTCAGCTCCACCAAAGAGTAAGGAAAGTGCTTGTTCTCAGTGTCCATGTTCTACTCCCAGCACAATTTCTTACATGTAGGCAGCCTTGCCATAGTCATCAACATTACTGTAGCTTACCCTCCTTTTGCATAGGAAGAAATAATACTATGTTAGTCACAGAGTACTCATACTTCTTAAAAGTGGGGTAGACTCTTTGAGATCCACAGATAGACAGTATTAAAGAAGGGCAAAGACTACTTATGTCTTGCTCTTCTCACCTGTCCTTTCTTCCCCTTTCCTCTAGTGCCTCTCCTGGGTAAGTCACATCCCAGCTAAACCTCTTAGTGAGTGATTACATTAGAGATAGTGCTAATTACCAAATGTCGTCTGTGTGGTACAATCTTATCAACACCCCACACTTCCTCCCCTGAGGTGAGGGGGCTTGATCCATTTCATAAAAGTATCCTAGTTATCTGCTCTGACAAGCTCTGTTCCCTCAGGCTTGAAGGTGGCTATATTCCTTTTTTTTTTTTTCTTTTTTTTTTTTTTCTTTATCCGAAGTACAGTTTCAATGCTTTTCTGCTGGAACCTCTTGCAAGTAGGAGGATTTGCCCCAGCAACAGACTGGGGGATATTTTCCTTTGTGTATAGAAGGAGGCAGTCAGTTCCCAAGGTGTTGCATGTCAGGATACACTCATATGCTCTTCTCCTCATACACTGTGCAGCAAGCAGTGCAGTTTTATCACCTATCATAAGGCAGAAAAATTCAGTAGCTGCCCTGCAGCTGTGAACACTGTGTTTTGAACATGGGGTAAGAAAGGATGAGCAGAAATAGGGTGCAAGAACGCCCATAAAAGCTTTGGTCAACTAAATGAAAACTAAACGACAATTGTAGTATCACCTGACATTTTATTTCTAGAACCTCCATCTGACCAAAACCTGCCAACGCCATACTCTTCTGCCCTGTAGCACTCCCTTTTAGCCTGGTTTGGAGCTCACCCCACATTTCAGAAAAAGTAGCTGACGTGCAGTGCCTCCATCTGACACACTTTGGAGCCGAGGTGCCCACTACACAGAAATTCATAGTAACCACCAGAGTGAACGGCTACAAATACACTGAAAGCATTAAAGGTAATGACCCTTCTGACATGCTTTGCTGTTGTATTCAGGTCTCTGAAGGATTAACAACATAACACAGTAGGCACAGTGACCCTTCGATTTTGGTTACAGCACCACTAGTTCCCGAGGTTTTAACAGGCTAATTCCATCTTGCAGTACTATCCAGAAGGCAGTTTGCTCCTTTATTTGTAGAGACTTCAGTTATATTCTTTCTGAGGGTTTAGTTATTTTCATGTTTGAGGGTTCTTAGTGAGGTTTTTTTAATATAATTTGTGTGCATATTACTCGCTGTCCCTGGAATTCATTTTGTTCCCTGCTAATGAAACCTCTGCGTCGCTAACAAAGCAGAAAATAAAAAAAGGTAAATAGCACTCTCCAGAAACAATTTGTTTCTCGTTCCGTAAATTCTTGCTGAACAGCATCTCAGGGAATTTTCACCCCAGTAAGAAAGAAGAGAAGCAGAAGGTGATTGTGAAGGAGGTGGACAAAGGGGCTACAAATGCCATTAGTTGATATGGAAAGGAAATTATAATTATAGTCACACTGTAGACAAATAGATGCCCAGACAGCTGCACCTGTGAAACTCCAGAAAGCACTTGAGCACAGGGAAGCCATTCGATTAAGTAGAAACCATTAGTTGCAGAGATATTTGAAGGGGGGATTACGTTATTTATGTTTAACTCTTCAGAGCTTTGCCAGAGTCCAGACTCAGAAAACAAAACAGGACACAGAAAAATAATGAGTAATCTTCTGCAAAAACACAGTGACATAAGGTAGGTACAGACTGTGTCTGATGGCACTGCGGCCAATGAACGTGGAACAAGGAGGATGAAACTTCAGAAGAGGTGATGCTGTTTTTTCTAGCTTGGGCGCTGCTATTAGGTGCTGGAGAAAACCAAAAGACATTCTACGAAACGTAGTTTCTTTCTCACGCAGGAGAGCTGTTATGTTCATTTTCATATATCTGAATACAAATCACAAGGCTGAAATTTTCCGAAACACAGGACTGTTGAAGAGATTTTCAAGTTCATATTGAAGCTCCTAAATTAATAGCTTGCAATCGAAAAGCACTGAACTGCCAGCTGCTTCCACTGATCTTACTGCCTGACATTCAGTTCTGAAACTCTCTAATCCAAACAGAGAGGTAAAAACAGTATCATAGGGCAAGAAGGGAGAAGATCCTACATCCTTCCACCAGTATAGTCAAGTAACATGCCACCTTTGTGTCTTAGTACCCTTCCTGGAAAAACCAACCACCCTCAGATTCAGCTACCACTGAAAACTAGGACTTTTTTCAAAGATGACTTGATTGTTCAAAGTAGCTAAGGGATTTAGATGGCCAAAAGCCACGGGGCACTAAGTCCCTTAGCCACCTTTACAAATATACGTATAGTGCTCCACACATGAACACACCTTTGCGCTATCACTCACTGAGCTACTGGTCCAGCCCTTGTACGGAAGATTAAATACAAACTGCTCTACTGCTAAACCATATTTATTGAGCTTTAACCACCATGTAATTTATACATCTCTTCTTGCAGAGTTGGAAAAACTTCATCAACAATAATAAAGGCAACACTCAATTTCAATTGGTACATTTTTAACCTACAATAAGCAACCTGTTGTATCTATAAAGAGCTCTTTAGAAGTTACGCAAGGTATTAATTGAGCTGCTAGGAGACCATGCAGGTTGGTTTTGTAGTAAAACCGCAGTAAAAAAGAATGCAGCAACCAGGAAAATCCTGGCAAGATAGCAGCACCATCTCAGGAGATGACTGCTGCAGCTGTACTAGTTATTTACATGAAGTCAATTCCAAGTGATTATTAAGAACATGAGGTTTATCGTGTAATATAAAAGGCCAGTTCATTATGTCCGCACAAGCTACAGCTTAAATGGCAAACCTCAATAATTCAGTTTTTCTAACAGCAGTTTGGGATTTAATTGCTGCACAATAACTGCATTAATTCTGAATTAATTTCTTAATGGAGATGTAATTGTCTTGGACTTCATCTAAGGGGCCAAAATCTGCTCTCACCAGCATAAATCCAGTGGAACTTCATATAAGAGAGTGGGATTCAACATAAAGAAACTTGAAGTCAACAGGCAGCTGAGTTTCACACTGGTATGGGACAAAACAGTATGGCCCAACCACCATTTGCACTTTTTCACTTTCAGTCCCAAATGACCCTTGTTTGCCTGGACATAGTCCATACAAGTACAGAAATTATATCACCTCTCTTTACTACTATTACTATAATCATTAATTTGTATGACATACCTCATCCCAAAGGGCTGCAAAGCATTTTACTGCAGGGAAAACATTTTATTTAATACCAAAATGCTTTCAGGTCTGGGGAAATTAAACTAGCTCATATAGATGGAGGAGCTAAAAAGGCACACAGTTAGACACATTTCCATTTGGGTAAGGCATTCAAGCTCTCACCTCCAAGTACCTTAACATGCCCTTTATGAACAATTTCAGGGAAATGGCTTCAGAAGGTATTCACAAGAATTCAGATACTATTGTGGCAGACACCCTGGAAATCCACAAGATAGAACTGAAATCACTGGGAACATAGAAGTGATCACTGCTACAGTCATCTTATAATATGGAAGAAAATGGTGATGGGAATAAACTGATGTTGCAGGAAGACTGCCTAGATAGCACAAACAGGGACAGGTGACACATATATTTTAGATCTTCCAGTTGCCCACTGCAGTTGATGAACTCTCCGTGGTAAGAAGAAAGCTGAGAACACAAAAGGTGCAAGGCAATAAATCATCTGGAGTAACCGGTGAGACAGCTAAAAGTTACAGTGACAACACTGCAACTTACATAGGACATTTGAGTCTACCGAGTGCTGGAGGCTGCATTCTAGCCCTGGAAGTCCTGCAGCTGCAAGGTCTTTGAGGCTTATTCCTTTCAAAGCCACACTAAGGAAGAACAGTGTGGTAGTAATACCTCTTACAATCCTAGCCAGCCAGAGAAGTTGCAAATTCAACACATGACAGTAAGTAAACCTGACTAAGAATAAACAGATACAACCCCCAATAACTTTACTTCAGGTGAAGACGTGTCATCTACTGCTGTATATACATACATCTTTTTCCTGTTGCAAGCAGGCAAAGAGAAGAGAGAATTTTCAGGTGTATGTGTTGAGCACTTTCCTACCAGCGCTACATCAAACACAAATGAATGTTCCATCCATTTTACATCTATTTACACCATCAGTGACACAGAACAACCAACAGCCTCCCTAATGTTTCCTTTAATTTTTATGAGATGAGAAGAGCTGTAACAAACTGCATCCTGCTATAACGCCACACACCTGCTTTCCTCCTCCTCCTCGAGGACCTCCCTCTGCAAACACTGCCCTGACACAAACTTGCAGGCGTCTCATACAACAACTGTGTGATGCTATGAACTGTCATGCCACAGGTGTATTGCATCAGTGTTGTAAACAAACCCAGCAACACCCACTTACTCAGCTCAGGTTTCTCTTCAAGTCTATGTGCAATGTTTACCCTCATCCCATACGTGTGACAGTTTCCAACCACTGAAAACATGCCAGTATGCTCAAGACCTCTATTCAGGCTTAAGGAATGGGAATGGTTTAGGAAGTGGACCAAGCAGAAGTCATTCTCCTCATATTAAAAGAAAAAACTGTATACAGACAAAATAACTGTTTTTAAAAGCCATTCCCTTGCCTTTTACTTTTTGATAGAAGAAAGCTAAGCAGCTTGTTTTGAGGCCTACTTCTCATACACAAATATATCAGCAATATATTCCTTTGCATCTCAGTAATACAACACAAATACAAGCAAATATATATTCACTAACATTTTTGTGAATAATTAAAAAAAAAACTCAAACCCACTACAATGACTATTCCTCTTCCAGCGACAGAAAGACCTCAGTAGAAAATATAAATGATATGAGCAAGGCAGGCAGCATCAGAAGCTGTATTATGAGATAGGTGTCCCTGGCTCTTTGTATGCCTAAAAAGGACACTGTCTTTCAGGTCAGTGAGCTGACTCTCGTTATGGATAAAGGCCGTGATGAAATTTAGCAGATCAATCAGCAAAACTGTTGGAGATAAAGGAAAAAACTGCCAGAACCATTTTGATTCCATTTTTTTCATCAAAATCAGACCTCTCTATTGGAAATTGGCAGCTTCAATGAAATGGCTAAACATTCAAGTGTTTCATTGCGATAATCTCGGAACATTTTGTTTAGATCCATTCTTTTGATTTTATGTCATGTTAATATTTCATCTATTGCTCTCTATCAGATATATGTGGATTGTTATTCACTTACTAGTTTAGTACAATAAAAAAGTCAAAGTAAAGGAAAAAAATCCAAATAAAATAGTGAGATTTAAATTTTAAAAAAATAGTAATTCAAATTGTCCCTAACAAAAAAGGCTTCACAGAAGCAGTGTTGACCTGTGCCGAGAGAGCTGGAGATGATGGTGTCCTTTATAGCGAGCAAGTATAGAACAGGGATTTTGACTATAGTGTAACAGAACTCTTGTTTTGTCAGTTTACTTGGATGCCAGCGTAAGTGCAGTGCGTTCTAAACATTGAAAACCTTTTGGTTGTCCTGTGACTCTAAGGCAGAAAATGGCTTCACTGTATGCCTTTGAGATTGAAAAACTTCTCCCTTGTAAGAAAGCTGAGCTCTAAATTCAGAATTCATCTCTCAGTTTATCTACAGCATCCACAGTATAAGTGCCCTGGCAGTCTAGTCATCATAAGTTCTTCTGGCCATTGCATAATCTGTGCCAGGCTGACTGGGGAAGGAAATCAAGCTTGAAGAAAGAAAGGAAGATATAACTTCGCTGTACCTTAGAAAGAAAGCAAATTTGTTAATAGAATTTGCTGCTATAGCCTCTGGCATTTCATGGTATCACAGACATTTGCCTGTGATATACTGATTCCCTGGCATGCAAGATACAGTGTAATTCACGTGTTAGGGCAGATTTTCCAAAAGCAGGTGACAGACCAAAGACTCATCCATGGTTCAGTATGTCACTGGATCCAGTAATTTTTCAGTCGTCTTTAGGTCCTTACACCACATTCATCACAACAGTATCTCAGCAGCTGGTGACGTTCATCAGACACAAAATCAATGAGCAGCCAAGATTACAAAAAACAGTGGCCAGAATTGGGTTCTTAAATTCACACTTGGCAGAGAAACAAATAAGATGATCCTTCAACACTGAAAGACCAAAAATGATCAGGCAAAATCCAATGAATGAGCCGTGCCAAACCACCACAATAACTTACAAATGCATCTCTCCATACCTACAAATCTAAGCCGAAGTACTGGGTTCAGAACCAGTAAAATTCCCTGATCTGTGAAACTGTTGGTGGTGGGTCTAGATAGTACAACAGCCTTTTCTGGACTTCAGAGCTATGAATCTGTGAATTTACAAAAAAACTAGTGCATACTTCAGCCAAAATCACGCCGCATGTTTCACCCTGCATGTTTCAAACTGTAGTAACCTACAGAGATAACCTAAGCAACACCCGCACATTGGCAGCAGAACACCCCAAGCACTTCTACACACTGAAGCAGAGGATGAAGTAGGTGAGCTTTCAGGGTCCCTCTAAACTATTGTCTCCGTGATCCTATGAAACCTGCACAAACTAGCAATGAGGGATCTTTCACACAGCTTGCCCAAGAGGATCAGCCCGAGCCAAGCTAATGGAAAGTGCCGTCACTCACAGGAAAATATTCTATAGAAAATGTTCTTTTTGCAAACATCTATTAATGAATGAAAGCTGGTACAAGTCTCTCGCTCTCTCCCAACTTTGCACATACGGAGCGCTGGGGTTATTACTGGCTCATCAAATATTCCATTAAGACTGACAGTCTGAAAAGAGAAGTGCCATTTGCACAAGTTCTCTCCAAGCTCCAGCAGCCCTGTCAGTGTCATGGCTGGACTAAGATTCTGTAGTGAGCAAAAATGAAGTCAGCACCTCTTTAATATATAATTAGCAATAAGAGGAGTGTGAGGGCATTTGAATAATACATCTCATGGTCAGACAAAGCAGTAGGAGCCAAAAGAGAAAGAGCATAAGAAGTCAAGGGGGCAAGAGTCAGAGAGAAATGAGACTTATGTACCTACGTGAAGGGAGAGGCCCAGTTATAAGCTGATAAATATTAAAAATAGGGCTTTGGATTTGTAGAATGCTTTGCTTTCAAAAATTTTCAAATTGGATCTCAAAGGCTAGTGAGAATGATTGTTCCCTTATTACAGCCGAGGAAATAGAAATCCATACGGAGAACACAATGTTTCCAAGGACACTTCAGGGTGTCAGTGGCAGATCTGCAAACAGAGCCCATTCTCTAATGGCTGAAGCAATTGGCCTCTCCCATCCTATCCTTAATAGTGTTTCCAGAGACAAGAAAATAATGCACAATACTGTTGAGTTTCCCTATAAACTCAATTAAAGACTGCTGTTTGGTGTTTATGCCAAGTTTACTGGTGCCAGGTTAGCTTAAGGCTGCACTGGCAAATGTTACACTCACAATGCCTGTGAGAAATGCAGAAATAAATGAAAGCATGGAAATGGTTTACTGCTAATACTGAGCTCTGAATCCCCGCTTCCAGCACGTCAAAATACAGGTGTTTATATCTTGGGGTTTTTGGCTCATAATCCTTATTACAATCACTGTCCTGCCGGGTTTTTTTTTTTTACTGTTTTTTTTTCTTAAAAAATTTACAAACATATTTAGGATTGTAGTTCAGGGTTCATTTAGAGACGTCAGCTTAATATCTACGACATCTGCAAACAATGGCATCAATATAACTTCTTTTTTTTTCAGCAGAGCAGCTCTTCCAACCTTTACACATTTGCAGTCAATTTTTACCTGGGTATGAAGTGCCTATCCACCAATACCATCCATCACACCAGCTTCCCTCAGGTTTCCCATCCTCATGGAACAACCCGTTTTGGTTCCTGCAGCAACAGTACACGGAAAGGATCGTGGTGCCTCACAGGAAATTTCCAGCTGAGAACCACCACAGAAAAAGCAAAAACAAATTTGGCCCAAGGAGGAGTAGAGATGGAATTGAAGAGAGTGCTCTACTGTTCTGCCTAAAATGAAGCCTCAGTACTAAATAAAATGAAAAAGACACGGCAAAAAACCCTTCAGCTCCTCGTTTAAAGGTAAAGAAGCAAAAAAGCGTCGCAGCTGGAGCACAGGACTAAGCTACGGACCTGCGCGGGCAGAGCCCCTAGGGAAGGGGCTGCCTTGTCTTTACCAGCACAAAACGTGTGAGGCGACGGTTTCATTTGATTGCTGCTGAAAAGGAAATTATTAATATAATTACTACTATTATTCTTGTAATACCTGCGTGGGGCACAGGTGCCGAGGCGCTGGCCAGGGGGAGCTGCAGGGGAGCTTCTGTGAGGTGAGGCTGGAGACACCCCAGACCGGTTCTGACCGGTTCCATCCAGTTCCAGCTGGTTCCAACAGCCCCACAAGCAGGACACAGCCAAGCCGCTCAGCCAAGCTGGTGGCACCTCAGGGAAGGTGCACGTAAGGAAGGGCATGAAAAAAGCTGGATAAGGAAAAGGAGGAGGGAACAGTGAGAAACCGCAGCAGGAACACACTACTAGTCGGAGAGGGGAGCAGCAGGCAGAGACCGCCACGTACTGCCCGGTTCCCCATACCTGTAGGCAAAGAAAATGGCGGGACCCCTCCAAACAAACACAAATCAAAACAAACAAACAAAAAAACAAACAAAAAACCAAAACCTGCAGGAACGGGAACAAGTCAGATGGCCAGTTTCTGAAAGTGACCTCCACATATCTGGCTACAGTACCCCTGAGCCTTCTAAAGCAAAGGGGCGCTCCACGGCCAAGCTAGGGGTGGGAGGCTGCAGAGCAGAGGGAGGGCTCTAGCCCATCACAGCCACCTCGCACCCCCATGGAGACACCTGGCCTCAGAGCAGCATGAGATCAGGCCGAAACAGAGGAAGAAAATACATTAAATGGATGCTTTCAGTCATGGAATCATCACTGCTAATTCCTACCCCCTTCCCCAAGAATGCTACTTCTGGAACTTTTCAGCTATAAGATGCAGAGAGGCTGCAAGTGCCAGGAGAACCTGATGCACCCCCAGATGATGGCTATGGGACCCCACACCTACCCTGCTTAGAGGCAGCAGAAGCCAGTGTTCTGCAAGCATCTAGACCAATATGCAAGGAGCACAGGTCCTTGGTTATGACACTTACTTGGAACAGCAACAGGCGGTGGTTAAGAGAGACCAACCCTAGAAAATTACATTGAAAATACACTTAAGTCTCTACAACATGTTTCTTTGAAAAATTTTGCAGGCATCGTATTACCTTCCACAGACGGCTGGAATTACAGGGACTCAATAGGAAGGATAAATTCAAATAGAGAGGAAGGGCATAAACGTTATTAGGAATGCAGGGACTTCAGGCAAACACACTGTGTTCACAGACAGGGTGGGCTCAGGATGGGTTCCATCTTAACCACAGCAGACCCTAACTGTGCTTCTGAAAATTATTATGGTTTGGAGGGGATTTTCTTAAATTCAGAGCTAAGGAAAGCTGGCAGGTGCTAAGGAGCGCTCAAGTCAGACAAAGACATCTGCTAGGGATGTCAGTAATAGAGAGATAACTGTTATCTGGGAGCAGAGAATAGGACAGAAACTCCAGTGAAAGCAAAGCTGAGAAACGTTACAACTGCAGAAATAAATTCTGAGAAATAACAGGGCTTCCAACACAGAATTTCAATAAAATTAGGCTTCAGGCCAAGACTAAAAACGGTGTGTACACACATCACTGCGGAAGCTTCTGAGCAATAATGGGTAAACGAGAATGCTGGATAATGGAAGAAAACCTTGCTATAATAAGGACTAATGGAATGACAAAGATCAATGGAAGAGCATAATCTTTAGTTTCAAACCATACCCGAACAACGCACTAGGCTTTAGAGGTGAGAGTGCTGTACCCCACATAATCCAGTGAGGTAACGTTTTAAGATGCTCATAAAGTAAGCTCCAAAAGCCCCAAATATAAGAATATCAGTATACTAGCAAGGTTACATCACTGTCTCTTGATCAAGAGGACAGAAAAATACTAAATGCATAATGTCGATGAACATCAAAGCAGTGATCAGTCTAATAAAGCAGAAAAAAGTGGATGACTTTGGTTATCTGCTTACAAAAATGAGTCAGGTGTCATGTTGGGTGACAGTTCAGAAAAATAATTTCTTGATGTGTTAAATAAATTATCACTTAGAACAGCTGACGCCAGAGCTCACAGTGGCAGGAGAATATTTTCAGTGCAATTTGACATGAAAGACAAAAGTCTGTTTGCAAAGCAACTGTTGTTGATGCACTGAAAAACAATGGCCACTTCACAAATGGGCTCACTGTTGTTCAGGAATTCCACACACATACAGACACACAAAAAATATTTAAAAAACCACAAAAAGCCCACACAAAAAAAACCAACCCACCACAACACAGATTTGAGGTACTGAATTTTTTGAAAGGGGATTGTATAACTAATGAGGAAGCTAGTTGAAAAAGAACTAACATCAGGAGCGGTAAGGATTAAATCCCTATCCTAATACATAAAGACGGGTGGTGGTGGTGGTAATAATCCAAATGTAAGAAAGGCATTTCCAAATAAGAAAGGTAAACATGAATCTAGGAAGATAAGTAAGAGAACCCTTAAAACAAAATAGTACATTGAAATGGATAGGCTAAAGAAATTATTTGAGCTACAAAGTTATCCCACGAGTAAAAAGAAATTGAGGCTCAGTAAGGCCAACCCAGAGAAATACAAGGACAATACAAAATTGTCTTGGTTCCCTTTTGGAATATCTCCTACTTATTCGTTATTACAGTGGCTTTGCTGGTGTGAGATGTTTGGAGGAATAGCAAGCTCGAGGTCACGCTGCTGTTACTCAGTGGTTCTCTGCACATACCCAGCTGGTGAGAGACACTGAGCTGACAGAGATTACTCTTATTCTCACTCGTGAGGATAGGAACTAAGTTCAAAGTGATCTTGTCAAACGGGAGAAGTGGTCCCAAACAAGCAAGGCGAAATCTGACAGAAAGGTACCGAGCACTACATCTACGAGGGGAATTACATCACGTTGAGAATGCCTAGTTACTGATTTGTGAATAGTCCCACAATAACCACCTGAAACATATAGCAGTTTACACACTAAACAGGAGAAGCAGAGCAATGTTTTAAAGAAAACACATGCCATGTTAAGAGAATAATGTTCAAGATGTGGAAGGTGTCATTTGAAAGACGAGTGCAGTTACAGAGAAACCTCAAGTTGGAGAACTTCTGTCCAGTTCTAGGCACCAGGCTTCAGGAAAGAGTTAGATAAACTGGGATAAATCCACAGCAGGAAGGAGAAAAAAATTAAATAAATCTTTAGATAAAACCACCCATGCATAAAGGTTGACAAAACCGCATTTGTTTAGAAAAGAGAAGACTACAGAACTAACAGGCCTTGAAGACATGGAAGCTTATTAAAAAGAGGGTACCCTTCGTGTCCCTGCCAGTGCGTGTGTGTGCATGTGTACACGCACGCAGAAATCAGCTGAGCATACAAACCAAAAAATTTTACCTAGAAATCAGGAAAAAGTTTTCAGTTCTTAGAATGGTACCTAGGCAGATAGCTGAGTCTCTTTCATTGGAAGTTTCTAGAAATAAGGTGAATATTTGGAGTGGTCAGTCAGGTCCCTTTCATCCCTGTGTTTTATGAGTTTTACAAGATCATGGGAGAGATCTTAATATCACACTTCTACTGGGGCAAGCCTTCTATACTGCTGACACATGGCTGCAGCCAACAAAATCCCATTGGGTTAACAGAGAATATAAATTAGGTCCAGTAACCAAAGCATCTGTGATGACACCAAAATTCGGATTATGCAAAGAGATATTTGAAAACTAGTGTTATGGAAATCCAAACTAAAAAAGGAACAAACGAATAAAGGATTAGATTAGCAAGGTGGGGATGCAGGCCAAGACTGAAGGGCACTTGGACTTGGATGTAGGGACCCCAGGTCTGGGACAGCATATCCTGACAGGTAAGACTTCAGGCTGAAAGCACTGCATTTCCTTATATTTCACAGGAAAACAACAAACAAAAACCCTATGGACCCCATGAATAAGGCAGAGGCATTTCAAACCCTTTACAGGAAGATAGGAACTGGTTGCTAAAAAAGGTATAATGAATCAAGAGTACAATGCAAAGAAAGAGTCTCCGCAAATATAGTCATTAAATCTCACTGAAAAACCTAATAACAATTTCTTTATAAAAAAGGAATTAGAAAACCTCAGGAGTGAAGCAGAAAGAGCAATGTACAGAACTCAACTCACAGTATTCGATTTTTACAGCTGCCCAATATATTCTGCACAGATAGTATAGGAGGGAATTGGGGGATATGGATGCCTTTAGCCATGATGCACAGGATGAAGGGAAGAGGTGAGGGGAAAGCTCACTTTCTAAATGCAAGCAGAACCGATAAATCACAGCCTGGCTGGCATGGCAAACACCAGTCCCTCTGGCAGCTTTGTAATTACTCCCTAAATGTGGTCTCAACCCTCTTGATGTGGAGATAAATAACTTTATGTGCAAAGCAATTAAAGCCTCGGGCAACACTGCCGGCAAAGCTTGGTCACTGCGTGTCACTATCCATTTGCCAGAGAGGTGTACAAGTGGTACGGAGTTTATTAAACTGGAGCACTGGCTCTCACACATCAACCTGCCAAAGGCCTTCTTTGGATGGCACTCAAACAATTGTTTCCACTCTCCAAAGCAATGAAACATCCTGGTTCAAGGGCTGAACCTGAAGTGAGTTGAGAGACCCTCTGAGCAGCGTGCCAGGCATTTTGCTCCTATCTGCTCTCCCAGAAGAGAGCAGTTTTCTGAGTCGTAAGTCTGATACCTACTGGGGGAACTCTGAAGGAATTATCAATCATCGTGATTAGATTCCTCCTCTTCTCAGGAGAGATCATGCTCAGTTGAAACAAGAGCTATTGCTGGGACGGTAACAAATTGCCCTGAAGCAGAGCCCTGCTTGCCGCATTCCTCTTTCCCTCATACACGTGTGTTTCTCTGTCCTTTGTCTGAATAGCCATATTTTCTCCATATCTCCTGGTCCACCCAATGTAGTATGTGCCTCCAGGTTCGTGTTGCATCTGCTGCCTACTTGTATAGACACCTCTGGAAAGCAAACTTAGGGCAAGTCTTCCTGCAAACACATATGGCTGGGTGAAATGACACTATACTGTGGTACCTGAATCCTTTCCTTCTCTACAGAGCTGCTGGCCTACTCAGCTCTGAAGTACTGTACACTGCAGCATCCACGCCAAAAACACGCACACACAAAATATCCCAGAAAAAGCACTGTGCAGAGTGCAAGCTAGAGCACTAGACACACCGTGACTAGCTTGCATGACCCCAAAGCAGCCATCACGCCAGGCAGAGCACCTGGTGGGAATTCTACTAGCTGGCAAGAAAGGCACGGACTGTCTGTCACAGCAAACCAAGTCATCCTTCTGCCTGACTCCTAACTTAAGACTCATGAATGGAAGGACACTGGTATGGGCTGTACCGCTCTTTAACCCCTCTCACACTATACAGCTCCATGTTATGTGAAAAAGCAGGACAGCACCTGATTTGAAGAAAAATGAACAAACCTCAAATATTTTAGTTTTGAAGAACAGGTGGGGTTTTTTGTGGTTTTGTTTTTCTTTTTTTTTTTTTTTTTTTTTTTTTTCCCCTTATCTGGTTTCAAGCCACCACCAAAAGAAAACAAATCAGCACAACCGCCATTTCATTCAGCATTCTTCCTGGCAAACAAACTTTTTTTTTTTTTTTTAACCTGGTTTGTTGAAGACAGAACTGGAAATAGTATCAGTGTTTTGATAAAAAGCAATGTTCTTTTAAAGCCAGTGCTGATTAATAACCAAAACTGCTACTAGGGGGCACTGTGACACGCAAAGGAGGTACAACTCTGCTACCCATCACTTGTTACACTGTCCGTGCAATCTTTCACGACACCCTGGGTACAAATAGAGCTAAATTCCACTTTGGGTCATTTCACTTTTTCTAGTAAAGTACCTTTTAAACTTTAAAGTACTTACAATGTATTTTTTCCCCCCCTTCCTTAGCATAAAGCTGTTCAACAAATGCTGCCTGCTTCAGATTACAGAGGAAATGAAACTTGTTTGTAGATCAGTTTGAGATCATTCAGGACAATCATGACAATGTAATGTAAGAGTTAAGAATGATAATAGTAATCATAATAATATTGATAATGAGTATTTCTCTTCCTACTGCAGTGAACCCATCTGGAAGGCCTCAGTGTGAGGCTTCAGAAGTATCCAAAAGTGTGATTAGAGAGAAATTCATTTCGGCAGGAAGGTAGAAGCTCAGAATGCCAAAGAAAGAAAAAAGGAAGAGAAAAATCCTTTCTAGTTTTGGCCAACAGACCTAATCGGAAATTCTTTTGAAATGTTATTCTCTGGAAGAGAGCTCAGTTAGCAGTATTCTGCAAATGCTCAGCCCACTTCATCCATCTGCCAAGCTGAGAATGAATATTCATAGCAAGTTATTTTAATCATTGTGTTTTTCTTGATGTGACATAATTCTATATAATTTTTTCCCCCCGGAAAAAAAAAAAAAAAGCCCACCAAAAAAAACCCTCCTCTTTTTATGCTGTCAAGTCAAAAAGTTTTTTCTCCATCTGCAAGAAAAAAGGGACATTGGGTGGCTCACGCATGGGTTGTAGCAACATCCTCGTCAATGCTTCTCAAATGCCAGCATTAACAACCTAGCTAATGTCACCAGTGAAAAAAAAGCACGTACTGGCTTTTACTTATTCTCTTGAACACAGAGCATTAATATCTCACACTAAGAATGGTCAGGGCAAGAGTGGCAAACTAACGTAGGCTAGGAATGGGATGGATGGTCAGCCCATACCTGAGGCAGCAAGGGAGGCTGCCCTGCAGAGCCGGGTTTGGGGAAGTCGGGGCTGGGAGAGCATGGGTGCTGCGGGGTGATGATGAGGGGGCAGGCAGAGTGCTACTGCAAACATGTCCAGTGGATGCTTCTTGTAGCCATACACCTTCGTAAGCACATACTACATAAAAATGCTTTTACCATTTTTGAGAGGTTCTTAAAATAGTTCTTGTTCAACACTTTAAAAAAGTGTGCATTTTTGGCAAAATTGTCCAAGCAGAGACAGATTATAAATATTTTAGAGTCCACAGAAATATGTTGGGAAGAAATGGGATCTTTCCTTGGTTCTAACTGGTGCTTTTAGTTCTAAGTCCATCAACATGACATTTTACCACAGCTGAAAATCCTGAGGAAAATGCTGTTCCTACAATAATCAACAGTCTAAAATATTCAATACTTAACGACACAAGCATTTCCCAGGTGCCATACATTAACTGCTGGGACACAGAGCTCTGCTCAGTGGAAAGAAAGACGACACAACCAGGTTTTCTTGAAAGCCAGATGTGTTTTTTTAACAGATCACCACAAGGTGTTGTTGCACCTTGGTGGCCATCCTGCTCCTTTTTCTCTGATACACCACGCTGCAGTGTCCTTCCTGCTTCCAAGGAGTTTGTACCCAATGACTAGGGTGTTCCCTCCTGCCCCAGAGCACCCCAGAGACCCCATGGTGTGCACTCCGGAGTGCTGAGCACAGCTGATTCATGGGTGGGATCAACATGAGAGGCAACTTATTAGAAGGACATCTCCTGGCTTATTCCCATTTACTATTCAAGTGTA
Organism: Falco naumanni; assembly: GCF_017639655.2. Taxonomy (NCBI): domain Eukaryota; kingdom Metazoa; phylum Chordata; class Aves; order Falconiformes; family Falconidae; genus Falco; species Falco naumanni. Next base: position 5,107,348 of record NC_054058.1, on the reverse strand, counting down.
ATCCATTTCCTTTGATACAGTTTTTCGAGCAGTACAGAGGGGAGGCAGCGAGTGCCATATGAAGGTGGATTACAAGAAGCTAAATAAGTTGAGACATCTTTCTTGCTGTTTCTGCTTTGTGTTCCCTAGCCAGATCTGCATCTAGCAAAGAACACTGCAGTCAGTTAAAACAACTTATTCTAGTCAGTGTAGAAATCCAAGGCCTTTAGTTCAGGAAAAAAAATAATAATAAAAAAAAGAGGATGAGGATGGAAAAACAGCAGGTGAAAAAGGAGAGAAGGTGATCTGCATTTAGCTTTAAGTAACTAGTGGATGTGTTCTGAGATACACCAGCAACAGGCCCACACAAGCATCTAGAAATCCCTAATTGCATCCTGTTGCCTGAATGCTGCTGCTTCTCTTACTTTCCTGACATTCTGGCTCCCCTCTTTGGCCATGCTCTGCCAAGCACAGAAAACCAGTACTCTCCTCTTGAAGTACTGGAAGCTGCTGCTGCAAAATGCAGGATACCTGTAATGCTACTGATGGCTGGCAAGGGTAGAACGAGGTTGAAGTCCAATTGTCACTATTTGTATTTGTCTGTTTCCATGCAGGGAGTGGCAGACAAGAGTTGGCTGCCATACTGGGGCATGGCATGGGGCAGGGAGCACAGAAACGAATCCGCTGGGACAGATCCATCACCATCACGAACAGGCATAGCTTCGCTGATGCCTCACAGAGATCACGAAAGCTCTGCTGATCAGCACCAGCTTTGAATCTGATTTACCAGGGACACAAAATGACTTGTCTGGCTTAAGAGAAGAAGAGGAATGTATCTCAAGACAGGTTACAACCCAGCCCTTTCAGAACAAGCCTGTAACATTGCAGTGGAGAAAACCTCAACAGGGTTCTACACAAATTTTATAGGGAGTCCACACAATGGATTTCCAAAAATACAGAACTAAAAAAGAAAGATATTTTCCTAGGATGACTAAAATTCTCTATTAAATACTAAGCAAGATTCCATAAAAGCTCTCTAAATGTTAGCAATTTCCATTAGGGAAATCTTTAATGATGGAAGGTCATTACCAGCTGAAGGCCTCGCAATGAGTTCCTGGCTCCCAATTCAAATCCTGGTGGACAATGTCTGTATGTACAGCTGAGCAACTAACTCATGCCAGATAAGACAGCCAACAAATTCAGCTTCTGTCCATGACCAGAGGGCCATTGCTTTGAATTTGGTTTTGTTTATTTTTGTTTCCCAGTTATGTTTGTTAAATTGTTTGCATTTTTTCATAAATGGCTACAATACACACTCTATATTCCAAATACAAACGCTACTGCTTAATTGCAATTGGTCAGATAAGTAATATTCTTACTGCCTGAGCACTGAACCGCTTCTGGAGTGCTATGATAGCTTGCAGTGTATAAATTAGGTAAGGGGAGTACATACAACACATCTGAATGTCCCTAAGATTTTCAAATGAGACCAAGAGAAAATGCATGTACATGTGGGTCCTCTAGGAAGAAAAATGGGATACAGGCAAAATCAGAGCTATCTTCTCATCCCTGACATCACATTTTGAAGTGTGCTTCTCAACCATCTTCCTAGTACTTTGGGTTTTTAGTCTAAATGCTAACTATTTGAAATTCATGACAAATACCTCCCAGCCAGTTCCCTATTCTGATTCTAAAGACCATAATATCTGATATTCTCAACACAGTCTGGCAAGGGAGTAGTTTTGGAAGGGGTGAATGCCTTTCAGATAGAATATTTTATTAACTTCTTCAGTTCCAAACACGTTGTGAAGATTTTTGTCAGAAGTTCCTTGATTAAAGTGTTTTGGATTAAAAAAAAAAAAAAAAAAAAAAAAACAAAAAAAAAAAAAAAAAAAAAAAAAAAAACCCCAAAACATCCACAACCCCACTATCCCATAACAGTAGAAATAATTTGCAGGAAATTTGAATCAATTTCATTGTCACTTTTACCAGGAATCACTTACATGTTTAATTTTAGTCAGGTAAGAATATGTACCAGTTTCTGTTCCATTTTAAAAGCTGAAATATTTTGAGTCATTTAGCAGTTGAGACGATAAAGAAGAAATGCAGTGTTTCAGAATCTCTGAAATGAAACATCTCTATGATGTCAAAAGAAAAACCTTTCCATATGCCTAAATATTTCTTTCATAAAAAAATATAGGGATTTCATCTTTTTTTTCCATCTGCTTTTGAAAAAAAAATATTTGTAAGTCTTAACTCTTCCAAGTGGGATGAAACTCTGTTTTGACAAAATCCTGAAAACAGGCCTATAAATGTAGTTCAGACATTCCCTCCTGTTGTGGCAATTACTGACAAGACAACTTCAAAGAATCTGTCTCATAGAAACATGTGTATAATCTACTCCATCAAAGTACATTCCTCGTTAAGGTGCCACTGTATTACTTTATACACAATGTCTGAGCATCCAGCAGACCAAGGGAGTCACACCTTAGAAATGTAATAAACAAATCATTGTCCTGAAATGATTTAGAAACACGAACAGCTCCACAACCACATCATGAATGGGTACAGCATAACCATGTCCATTTTGCCTCAGGGAAACTGAGTATAATGACCTTATGGAAATATTTCCAAATTAGTTTGTGGGTTTGGTTGCCATAATTTTGGGTGATCTGGCCAGCAACATCCAAGAGCCACGGAACAGAAAGATGTGTTCTCATGGTAGTTGTAGTTTATTATGTGTATGCAGCACCTGCACCTCAAACTCCAGACCAGTCATGACAAACATCTGAGCAGTCCCTAGGAAAGAGTGGATTGGAGCTACGCACAGGGAGAGGGAAATGTTAAGGAGAAAAGTAGGGGAAAATGGTATTACATATGACAGAAACACAGTGCAGAAATTAGTGAAATGTGCACGTATCGTAAACTGATGGACTGTTTTCATCTTGTTTCTCCCCAGAAATTCTATATTGAGCCCAAAGATGGTGAGACTCCACCTTTCCTATTTATTACTATGCTTAGTCTGAGTTACTAAACCTTTGATCAAGCTTCCTTCCAAGGACTAAGGAACTAAATGGCCCTTGCTAGGGTCTCCACAGAACAAAACACCCGAGAAGGAGCTCCTCTGCAGCGTGTGATATTCAGCCTTTGTTTCCCTTCCTGTACAAGGGAAAAAGTTTCATCTCTTCTTCTCTTTCACACACTCCCCAGTTTCCTCACTACTGCTGCTAACTGCGGTTCAAGCTTATATATGACATTGCAGGGACTGCTAATGAAAACAGCTGCCACCCTTCACCACTGCCTCCCTGAGCTCTGCTCCGAGATGAGCAAGACACAGATGGCCAGCTGCCATACGCTCACAGCAGAGAACTGCTGGCAAGCCCAGTCTTGCACTGAATCAGTGCGGTTTTGTACCAACGGAAGTCTAACCACATCACACAGCTCAGCCAGGCCTACAAAGCACAACGGAGGAGGGTGGTGATCTAATTCCTAATGCATTCCTGCTGCTGCAGCCAACATGCAAACAAGGGAATTTAAACAGAGAGTGGGTATCTCCACATTGTGGCCGTCACTGCTAGAAACGTCAGTGGAGACCTGCCCATACAAGTCATATTGATGCTTTTGAGGGAGTCACACTCATCTTGGCACTCAGCTCTATAGCCACAGTGGCTAGCACTAGCGGGAAGTTTAAAAATGATAGCATGACCATCAGGAGAACCTAAAAACTAGACAGTGGAAACCAAGCTGTCCTCCATCACCATGTGGACGTTAAGTCAACAGCAATAGACTGGTGCAACTTGCCTCATGATTTTTCTTCTCCATGAGACAAGAGAGAATGTCATGTCCCAAACCAGCAAGACTAGTTTTGACCAGTGCTACCTTTGCAAGGAAAACCTCAGCATAGCCATGAGCTGATCTGTGGGAGAGACAGGGTATCAAACCATGGAAACCCACCAGGATGGGGAGTCACACTTCAAATTGATTCCAGAGGGAGAAGTGTCTTCCTCTAGGCTCAGGGAACAACAATAACTTTACAGGTACCCCAAGTCTATCTGACAGAGTCCATCCACCCCAAGACCACCCTGTGGTGGGTGGCGGCACCCCTTCTCCTCACCCCTTGGTAGCTGGTGCATTCTGATAACAGTCTCAGCTGTCAGAAAACAAACTACAAGTGACAGATTGAACATGCAACTGTGCCAAAGCCCGTCTCAGGAGGGACAATTAAAAACACACATAGAAAAATAAATGGCTTTTCCTTTTCAACCCTTTTTCCTCTTCAACAAGTAACAAGACAGGAGCGAGTGCCTGTATGCTAGAATGCCCAGAAAATCGGCAATTAACAAGCGTTCCGCTCTAGCCTGTCTGCGATTTCCTCCCTGCAACTGTGGCTAAATGTTTAAATACATCACTCCCCCCTACCTTCTGTGTGCTTGCTGTGGCTCTGGCACACCTCAGCTCTTCTGGATTTCCATATCATGCAGTATTCCCTTTCTTACTCATTTATCTGAAGTTTGCTCCAAGCTAATATTAAGAGAGAGGCATGGTGTCCACCCAACTGCCTGCAGGAGCAAGCACATTCAGATGAACTAACTACCCCAAATGCACATAAACCCAAATGCACTTAGCCCTATGTACCACAGAGGTGTTTTATAAGCTATCTAGTCAGCAGCATCCTCAAGAAAGATACATTATCATATCTGGCCAACAATAACATAATCCAGAGAATTCAAATGGGATTTTTCCCTAGGAAACTAAGTGCTAACCACATTACCGTGCAGATGCTCATTAACAAGCCTGTATCAGACAAAAGCTGCAAAGGTATTTTTCTGAGGCATAGACTTAAATAAAGGCTTTTGACTCAGGTTGGTACTCAGAATTAAATTGATAGAAAAACAGAATTTCTCATTAAATTCATACAGCAATTCAAAGATGAAGGATAAAAATAAAATCTATGCAAACAAGCACGAGGAGTAAAATACTCCATTAGGCTCAGAGGAACACTGCATCACGGACACCTATGACCTACTGGCCTCCTTGGACACCCTTCAAACCCTGAGTTTCAACTAATCACCTCAGATAAAGGTGGTGACATTGCATGTTGATGTTCCTCTCATGCAATTTATTCACATAGGATGGCTTCCGTACTCCAATGCCTCGAAGCTGCAGATTGAACTTGGAGAAAATGAACCCAAACTACCAAAACAGAGTAAAATTTTATTACAGAGAATAGACATTGAATATACTTTAAATTATATATAGAAGGGCCTCATAATTAATGAATGACTGAACTTCAATCTGAAAATGAAAGAATTGCAAAGAAAAAAGCCCTTTGCTGTATGACATAAAGAATCCACTAGGTATACACAACCCTGCAAAAGAAAATCCTCCCAAAACAGTTGATAGCATAATCCTTCTTGGCCAACTATACAGAAGCTAAGGCTAGGGCCCAACTTTGACAGCTGAATGGGCTAATTATAATACAACCCCAACGTAGAACCCCCCCATCTCAAGTTTTGCAAACAAATGGCACACATGCCATGAGCTTCAGCAACAACAGCTGCAGAACAGAACTGGGCTGATCTCCCTTGCCAATAGATCTACAGAAAACAGCAGTCAGCCCTGATGCCAGTTCAACCAACCGAGAGAATACAAACCACCACAAAGCACTAGAGGATCCAAAATTGAATCCAGATGAAAACATGACCTATTTCTATACCTTCCCATCTATTCATTTTATGTTGCTGCTCATCACTGAAATACCCTTTCATGTGAGATCAATAGCAATAACAAAGTTCGAGCTGGCTTCCTTGGCTATGCTCCTACTAGTAAATTAAAGAGCGCCTGGAAACATTCCCCAACACTGGAGCCACCAACATTGCTCAACTGCTAGAGTGGTTCCTGACACAGTTTTGGCCTGTGCCAACCACACTATGCCAAACAGTTCCCAGCCATGTCTATGGGTTAGCACTCCTAATGGACCCATTCCCAACAGGCAATTCAGACACGGTCAATCTGTTTTGGAGAGTAAGAGATTTTAACAGACTGAGTGTGGGCTATTTCATGATAGTTGGCCTCAGTGTCAAGTTACTGTCCAGGGCACGGGCACATTTAATTGTTATTATAGATATAGGTACAGAATTGCTGGCTTTTGTCCTTTCCCGAGTTCCGAAATCTTGATGGGGTCGGTTAGCTTCCCTGGACACTAGCCACTTGTTTAACCTAAGATTTCCTTGAAAACTGTCTATGGTAGTTGAAGGTTGTGCTACAATGATGCAGGTACAGCTGATGGAATGGTAGGAATGAAGAAATTAATTTCTTAAGATTTGTTGATGGGTGACTTCGTATTCAACAACAAGAATTTTAGATTGGCATTTTCATTACTGCTGTCCTCTTTCAAGTATCCAACTTCGGGGTTTACCCTCTCAGGTATCATTCTCCAGGGACTGTATCATCAGCCCCAAGAGAGATCTGGACCAGCACTCACTGCCCTGGTCTCTCCTTCCACTGGATTCTGAGTCTAGCAGTGTTGTCCTGAGCTAAGCAGCAGCTCAGAAGATTTTTGTTATTGTCCCTAAGTAGGTAGCACCAATAAAGATACGGCACTGAAAATAAAAGACAGTAGCATAATGAGGTAATGTTACCCTCCTCTTAGATCTCACCAAGGGGTGCCTCATGTTCTGTCAAGGCAGACAGAGCTGAAAGAGCCAAAGGACCCAAAAGCCACTTAAAGTTTGTGGATTACGCTTTTTTTTACATTTCTTTTCACACTTAGTAACAGGAGTGAATCATCTGCAGAAAGTAGAGCACTAGTCTTTCAGAAGTCCCACGACATTGTCATGCAAGTCATCTGCGAGGCTTTTCACAATTTGAGGCAACTAAAATGGCTCCAAATACCTACATACCACATACCTACTGAATCACCCCCAGGTCTATACCAGCAGCAGTCTGGAGAGCAATTTTGCAGACCAAATGCAGTTGTCTATCTTTACAGTTGATTTAACTGAACGTATAGGCAGTAAAGAACCTGTAAGGTATGAAAGTGTACATACCTGCTAACAGAAACCTGCATTTAGGTGTCTACAGTCTGAAGCTGAGGTCCATCCTTGATTGTAGGCAAGTGGAACAAAGTTATTTTGAGAGGTCAGAGCAACACTTAAAGCATGGGTATGAGTGTCACCCCAATATGCAGTCTACACTTAGATCTGGTACCTTCCGCCCTCCCTGCAAAAAAAAGCTACCTTCTCTGAGGGAAAGTCTGCAAATTAATTGTTTTCATTTCAAATCAAGATGCAAGATGAAATTTGGAAAGTTCCTGCAGAACAATATCTCTGCAAAATCAAGATTAGAATTAAATTACACGTTTTATTAAAATGATGGTGGATTGTTTCATTTTGACAATATTAGCATGGTGTACGTGAATAACGTCAAAGCATTAAAACATGAAATACAAAATATAATGTAAAATGTTTAGTAGAAAAGTCAAACAAAAATCTATCAAAGCATTTGAATCAAAATATTTTAATGCTACTCTAATGAAATGCATCAGCATTATTGAAACAAATCGAGAAAGCTGAATCCAGTATTTGGACATTTTATCCAAATGTGTTTTCCACAAAAGCTTTCAACCCGAAGAAAAGAGCACTCTTAAATGTTTTTTTTTCTAACAATCTCTAACAATATTAATTTAAAAAAAAAAGAAAAAAATGGATGCACAGGCTTCACTTGTACTCCATAAGCAAGATGGCAAAGGCACTGGTCAACTGCTCGTGCTGTTAAACTGCTAGTGTGGTGGTCACTGGTGTAGCGTTGGCCTGTGCCAGCAGCCAGCACGCTAGACACATCTTGGAGGTTATTGCAAATGAGGACATGTTCCCCACAGGCTGTTTGTACGTGGCCTCAACACTCTGAAGGGCAAAAGAATTTACCGATATCAATATAAGTGGTGCTCTGCCAGTTGGCTGCAGGGCCTGCAAACATTTCCTAGACTGTTTTATTTAGTAGCACCAATGAAGCCATACAGACCCCCTAAGGAGAACTGCAGCTAGCACTGTGACATGTGAAATATGCAGGATGTTATACAGCAAATCATGGCCAAAACCAAGATCAATGAGAATAAACTCAATATTCAAAACTTGGAGGTGGAAAACAGAGCCCTGTCCAAGGGGAAAAAAGTCCTATTCTTGTGTCCAAAACACAAGCAGGATGAGAAAGACTTTTAGTCATTTAGGTAAGAATGTTAAAAGATGTAGGGAAAAAATGGCAGGGTGGGGGGTACTACTCAACAGTTAAGAAAATAGAGATTACAATGCCAAAAGGAAAAGTGAACTTTTCCAACCTCCTGAATAACGCAGCTTATAGGACTACCCTGAATTAATTCACGCTTGGATAGAACATATATTCTGAAGAAACAGCTAGTATTGATTTTAAAATTGCCAGTGATAGAGAATCCACCACATTCCCAGGGTAAATTGTTCCAATGTTTAATTACTTTCACTGTTGAAAAAACTTGTGCCTCATTTCTAGTGTGAAATTGCCTGGCTTCAGGTTCCAGCCACTAGATCTTTTTATATGTTGTTTGCTAGCTTGAAGTGCCCTCTTATTAAAGTTTGGTTCTCTAAGCAGCTATTTACAAACTGCAACCCCTTAGGTTTCCCACCGATAAACTAAAGAGGCTCTTCTCCAAGAATCTCAGCCTGTGAAGCATGGCCCCTCGCATTACCATCATTTGCATGTTTAGTTTCTTGAGGCACCTCCTCAGTTTAGCAGAAGCTTGCTTTAACTGCGGACACAAACCAGAATATATTACAGGATATATATATACACGATATATTACAGGAGCTGAGCACCTGTCAGGTACAGACACCACATATACTTCCCTGGCTCCCACCTGAGATGTGCTCCTCTATCCTTCCAAGCCACCAAACAATGTCTTCTGGCATAGTTTTGGACAAGGATTCACTGTCATCTAGCTACTAGCATATTTTTTCCCACAACTGCTGCTTGCTGGAAACAGGATTCTTTAGGTTAAAAGTATGGTTGCTACTACTATCATTTTTGTATGCCTTTATACAGTGCTTTACAATTGACTGTATTGAAATACGTACTGCTTCCTTAAGCTGAGTTTAAGAAGGAACCTGCAATTGCCCTGCATCAGTGACCTTGTCCTTTTTCATGGTTTGTCTGCAGAGTTCTATCATTTGTGTCACCAACAAACTTTCCTTCGGGTGGTTTTACATCTTATTCCCTGGTATTGATCAAAATAATAAATATGACAGGAGCAAGAATCAATCTGTGCAGAATTCTGATACTGCGTGTTTGTGGTAACGGTCCTCTGTTTGTGGCTGTATTTTCAGAGTGCCATTTAACCAGTTTTTAATCCATTTAATACACAGCAAGTTCTTTTACTCTCTCCTAATTTCTTTATCAAGATGCTATGAGGTATGACAACAAATGTTTTAAAATGTATAACCACATCTGCACTACTACCTTTACCAACAAATTATATAATCTCATCAAAATGATATCAGATTAGTTTGACAGGATTTATTTCCCACAAATCCATTTTGATTGGCATTAATTATATTTTCCCTCTTTAATTTTTTTATTAATCAATTCCCATATCAGTATTTCTATTATTTCACCTGAAAAAGGTACCAGAATGACAGGGCTATAATTACTTAGGTTGTCCCATTCACACCTTTTAGATATGAAAGCATATTTAAACACAAGCTTTTTTTTTTCCCCCAGGCTTCTGGCACTTCAAAACAAATGTCAAGCTCTGTGGAGAGTACCCAGGTCACGTCTCAGACTTCTGTAGGCATATTACCTACATTTTCTAACCGGCCATAAGAAGGGCTGTATCGTTTCAGGAGCCATCTGGTTTGGTGTCCTGCCTCCAGCAGCAGACACTGAAGAAAGCAAGGGAAGAAGCCTGTGGCCAAGGGACCTTGCCCAATTTGCTGTCCCAGGCCACAGTGATCCGGGGCTCTGGGACCTGCTCTGGAGGGCATTGCACCTGCATCCTTCTGTGTGCAGCCCTAGGTGTTTTCCTTCCCTGAGTTTGTCAAATTACTTGCTGAAATAATTTTTATTTCTGATCACCTCACCATTCTGTGGCAATAAATTCCCTGCAATATCTAGACAACGCATGCTTTATTATTTCAAACCTACTGCTGAATACATCCTTTGATGACCTGCTCTCACACTGTAAGAAGAGGGTAACAGCCACTCTGTGTTCATCTTTTCCATTCCAGTGGTGATTTTGCAGACCTGTTTCATGCTCCTCCTGGAGCATTTCTCAAGAGACATGGGTGACTCAATCTCTTTTCCCAGGGAAGCTGCTCCATACATACCAGTGCCTGTGCCTCCTGCTTCGGATCCCCTCTAATTCTGCTCATGTCTTCTAGAGATGGGCACCAAAACTGTGTTTGGTTTGTAAATGCAGACAGATCACAGATTTGCAGTGACATAGACATACACATCACTTTGTGTTTGGTTGTCCTGTTTCCTAATTAATCATTAGATCTTTGTCTTTTGCACCACCTCTGAATGCTAATCTGACATCTTGACAGAGGTAGCTACGGGTTTTTTTCTCAGTTTACTGTTTTAGAAGCAGCTCTTTATCTTCCTGAGCCATTCCTGCATTGCATTGTTTAGCTGACTGTCTCTACATCTGGAATTGACACTGCTGCCAACTCAAATTACAGTCATCATGCTTAAGATACAACTGAAAACTTCAAACCCATCACCTAGCCCTTCCCTGGACAAACTGTGCCTGCATCTAATACAGCCATGAGATGAGCTGTATTTATTCACTTTGGTCAACACTGGTTAAACTTGCTATAGTCACAAAAATAGAGTTGAACAGGAGTTATGCATGACTCCACCATCGCTGGGAAGAGGTATGTCTTTGCGTGCTTCCCTCTGTTTTCAGTGTAGCATATCTTTAAGGACCTGCACAGTCAGGACAATGGAGGCAACAACCAATTCCAGTACGAAATTTCAAATCTGACCTCTCTGTCCAGTGAACACCCTTACTGGAACAGATGTTTTCAGCTGCACTTACAAATATGTTTGTCTGTACAAGAGCCTTCTGGGGCTTGCATATACCGTCTAGGGCCTTTACGCCTGGATGAGTACAAAACTACCCATGTGCACAAACGATCTGTGTGTAGTTTTATCCCTATGGACCTCTGTCGTCATTCTCTGTTCGCCTGTGTCTGTAATGCAACAGAAAGAGCGACTGCAGCACTGATTTAACCGAGCTGATCTTAGTGCTAAACACGAAGCTAGAGGCCAGCGGCTGAGGAAGGTGAACGCAGGCTGCAAGGAGATCTCAGCTGATCACTTGGCTGCTCCCATCCATCACATTCGCTCCTACTGGAAAGGATATGAGCAGATCTTTGTTCACGAACAGCTCTTTTTAAAATCTCTGGCAATTAGGAAGAGTGCATCAGGCATTGGATGTGCAGTAACGGAGAGAGAAGAACCTTCTGTTTTTCTCTCTGTCTTAATTGCCTGTGTATTTATGGGCTTTGGTAATGTTAGTGAAAATCTTCCTGGCATCATGTGAATGCTTTTGCCTTCCTTCTCTGAATGACTGGTTTGTTCTTTCTATGCTGTTTCCTTCCTCTGTGAAGGCACTTTGCTCTCTGTGACCAGACAACTGCCCTCCCTTGCTGCACAAACTCTCACTGCCACCTGGTATGCCATTCTGCAGATGCTCAAAGGAAACAAGCCCTATTAGCTTTATATTTCCTTATAGAAACTCTCCCTGAGAGATGGGAAAAGATCTAGTTCTGTTTCCTGAGGGAACATCTTTGCCTCAGCAGGAAAAAAGTAAGTCCCAAGGCAAAGGGACTCCCATTAAATGACAAGGCACGACTCAAAAGCCATCCCCATTTACAGCCGTTGCTGCCTCCAGCAGATTTCCCCAAGGGTCTTCATTTAGCCGCAGTTCGCTGAGAGGGTCAGGCAGCGATGGCTGCACAACTGGCACTACACTTGCTTGTTGACCAGCCTGTAGCATAATTAGAGTCAGCCCTGATGGAGGCTGAGGAAAAGAGGAGCTGGGCTTGGTGCAAAACAAGACCAAGCAACATAAACTCTGGGCAGGATCCAGGGAGGCCACTGGCAAAAATCCCGCAAACAAATACCACCAGGATTTGCCCCTTGCTATTAGCTCCTTACCCGTCAGGCTCACAAGCACATTTGTTTGCAGCAAGGTCAGAGGAACCCTTTTGTCCTACTCAACAGGAGGCTGTGACATTTGGATAAATAGCCAAAGACTTGTACCAACTGATACCTTAAATCCTGCCTGATAAACAAAAGTAACAGCAGGATTTCAATACTGAAGCAGTTACAAAAGCTCCAAGGTAAGAGGTGCTCTCCTGGACAGAATTCAATTACAGTCTTAATACTGGTTTTAATTACCTCAACCTAACTGCTCCATGGCACAACGAGCTAGCATGCTCAGCCAGCAACTTGCTGCTGAAGGCACTCAGCATAGAGGCAACTTGTTCTCATTTTTTGTGAGTTTGTAGAGACGTCAACCATATCAAATGTAGACTTTGCCTCCCATGACACACCACTAGTTCCCTATGGCATCTATACATCCTATTATGCAAACAGTTCCAAAGTTATCATCAAGAAGTTTTCAGGAAGCCTTCCTGAAATCAAACAGGAAAATACCAGTAAGGCATTATTTTAATAACTTTAAAATAAGAGAGACTAAAAAGCAGTGTCTTTAAAATATATTTAAATATATTTTAATATATTTATTTTAATAAATATATTTAATAAATGAATTTAATAAATATATTTAAATAGAAATAAGCAGAATTAAATACAGAGCACAGGGGAAAAATGAAGTAATAATAAATAAAAAGTCTTTTTTTTTTCTGCTTTTTCATTTTTTTTTCCCCAAGGCAAGATATATTTTCTCTGGCACATACAATCTTCAAATGTTTTCATTTCTAAAACAGAAGTTCTTTGCTTTTGTCAACCTCTCACTAACAGCACACATCACTGAAAAGCTATTAAAACGATTTTAAAAACCAAAATTTCAATCAGTTTTAGGTTTAGAGCTCTTCTAAGATAAGCACTTCACTCAGTGCAAGAAATAAGTATATTTAGGAACCAAAAGGCTGAGTCTTAATCTGCTGTTTCCAAAGAGAAGCCTCGGCTCGGTGCTGCTTACCTTCTCAGCCCTATGGTCATACAATATGGACTCGTTTGCTAAAGACGGCTTAGGAAAGATAACTTCATTCCCTTGCACTGAAGGTTTAAGTGCAGCACACCACCTTAGCTGTAAACATCATCCACTGCACTCTGACTACCCACAACTATCCCATCATTTGCTAGCACTGCATCTCAGGAACCAGTTTGGTCTCACGCATGTCGTGCATACCATGGCTGCTTGTAGCCTCTACAGCTAAGTACAAAGTGAAAAAAAAGGCTGAAATAAAATGCACCCTCTTTTCAGAAAACCTGACAAACTTTTTATCACCCCCCCTTCACGTAGTTACCATGCTGTCCTATTCCCTGACTGGCAGTTCTGGATGGGTCTGCCACATCTTACTAATTTCTTGTGGGAAACAGCGTGTTGGCAGGCTGTCTGTCCCAGAAGGAGTTAAAGGTGCTGTCTAGGATGCTTGGAAGATTTCTAAGAATTACAAAGAATAGGGAATAGAGTGTTACTACTGCTCGAACTTTTAATATCCTTGCTTTTGAAGTTGTATGTATTCTATTATAGGCATGCTATACTCAACTGACAGACATTAGAGAAGTTCCTTGTATGAAATCCCCAAGTTAAGAGAAGGCCACAGGCATTACAACAGTGATTTTTATAACATAATCGTCAGGAAATTGTTCCGCTTTTCTAAGGTAATGTGTTCTCTAAGATCCTGCAGTCCCTAAAAGTAGCTCTTGCCTTGTCCATTTCCTTGGAAGAAGGAAAGATGCATGCTGACAAGAAAAACAATCAAAGCCTTTCTTCTCCCTCTCCTCCCAACAATTAACTATCAAGCTTAAACAAGGGAGTGTAAGTATTTCACAACCCATCTCCCTTCAACAGCTCCCCATAATCTTAATGCTCATTGAATAACCAAATATTAACTGTGTTTTCCTAATATTCCGTAGTTGGAAACAATAAGTGAAGAAGGTAGACTTGACTGTAGCAAAACTTTGTGCTAATTAAAAAAGATGTTTACCTCAACCCTCTGTTATTTCTCACTGGAGCCTGAATTTACCTTCCTGTAGCCAAAGCATTACATCTTTTCCAACAACAGCAGCCACCACTTTGAGTCTCATTGAAATCAATTGTAGTATCACTTCCAAAGGTGCTGTGGCTGAACCAGCAACACAATTCTGCATATATAATTGTTGATATAAAAGGCAGCATCTCATCAAGAGAAAGAGGTCTGAATCACAGTGAGCCCCGATAAATTCAGAAATATTACAGCACAAAAAACAATAGCACAGGGCTGGACCACTGCCAGACTTCCTCCATAGGCTTACAGAGGTAATGAGAGCAGGCTTTGGCTGGAATACCAACCCAGGACCACAAACATCACAACCCTTATGGAGAAAATATGTCTCCAGGAATCAATGAATTGACATTGTCATTTTCAAGTTAAGACCAAAATGGCTCCGCGCTCCCTAACACTGATGTATCTCAAATGCCTCTGGAATACTGAATGGTGAGCACGGGACCCCTCCAGGAAATTAGAATTGGATTATTTTTTTTAATCAAAAGAACCAGAACTGGCTTTTTGAGCCAATGTAAAACTGCCTACCTGCAAAATGGTCACATTTAGGTATCACCCCTTAAAAAGCTGCAAAGAAAGGGCACTGTCCAAGGTGACCCTGGAGGCTCACATGGAGGACAAACACACTTTGCAAAGTTTTTGAAAGAGTTTTCTGCACTGATGTCAGGAAGACGGGTGGTTCTCCGGATTTACAGTTTGGCATCCCACTTTTTTCCCCTTCATAACAAAGACCTAATGACATCCCCAGCCAACCCTGTACTCCAGCTGCAATGGGGCTACACCCTCTCAACTTCCTACCCACCTAGGAAACCCAAACTTACTCCATGTCCCCAAAACCCTTCAAAATTTGAAATGGGCATGAAAGATTTTATTTTGTAACCATAACTGACTTCCTTTGTAACATATGCCTTGAAGTCTCAAGGTACTTTTGATTCTTTGGGAGAGGAGAAACAGGCACAGGGATACAGCAGCTAAGATTAGAGGTGACCTCTGACAGCTGTGACTCACCCAACACCCCTGAAAAAAAATCTACAGGAAAGCTAACGATGTAAACAAGTTTCTAAGTGTTGGAGTGCCCTTTTTCACTCATACTGGTCACATTTTTTGAAGCTGAGTTGAGGAAAGAAACAAGACTGTTACTTTTCTTATGAATTTTAACGGCAAGATGGTGCACAACTACTTCTGCTAGACTAGCTCACCTGCACTGTTAAAAGCAGGTTAGTAGAAGTAGCTCTTTATGAGAAGCCCCACACATCTGTACTACCTTTCTAAAAAAGCAAAATTAATGCACGTGAATCAGAATGGGCTCTGCAGCATGGGAGACACATCAATTACCTCCCTATTTCAGGACAGGTTCCCTAGAGGAATCAAAACGTGGGTTGAACAGAAAGCGAACTGCAGCTTAAAAGTAACACATGATCTGCCAAGTCGAACAGGAACCCCAGTATCAGTGACACAGCAGTGGGGTTTGATCATGGGCTCGTAAATCCAGACCCCAGGCAGATATTTTAAGCTGCATTACACACTTACTTGTTAGCATAGGAGGCTGCAAACGAGCATTTCGGATGGGGGAGAGAAGGAAGAAGGGGCTGTTGGCTGTGAGGTTAGCAGGAGTACCAAAAAGGGCAATGTAACGATGTGGAGAAGAGCTGAACCTTGCTGTTGGCTTTGCAAGCAGTACTCTGTCTCAAACTTCTGCTTCTGTCTTAAACTTACTGCTTCTGCTCTAGAAGCGAGAGGCAGTGATGTGCTCTCTTTGGGAACCAGGAGGTGAAGTCTCAGGTAATGACAGGCATTAGAAAAGATGTAAGAATGGCAACACCAATTTCGTGGAAGAGGTATGTCTAGAATTGCTCGCCCTTTGGCTCATAGCCCAGTGCACTTCCTGAAAAACCAAGAGGGTTCTGTGCCCTGGTGCTCACTCTCTGGCTGATAGACCCATGAGCTGCTCTGCCGCATCCTGTCTCCAGCTCCCCAAATTAAGTCTAACAATTTTCTGCATTTCAGATGTGTGACCATCTGCTTCCAGCTTTGTATAGACCTCACTGAGGGCATCCTAGAGATACCATTTTCAGAAACCGTGTGTCTTCCGTTTTCATCTCTGTTCATTAAATCAGCATTGAAAAGATTTTCAAAGTATTTGTGCCAAAAAAAAAAAAAAGGGGGGGGGGGGGAGCGGCAAAAGACTTATCTGGGTTACTTCCTGCTCACAGCCACCTTAAGTTACATCTTACACACTCTAACATATCAATTTGAAAATCTGTCTATGTACCATAAAGCAAATAACACATCTTTTCCGGAGTCCATCTCACAGACTAGAATATTTCACACCCAGACTGTTGGCCAACCTCATTTCAGCACCTCCAAATAGGCATGAGTAATAACATAGAAGTAAACTGTAAAGAACACATTACACAAAATACCTTATATTGCAAATAAGAACACTCCCTTCAAAACTTAGGAGCCTTGAATTAACAAGTCAGCTCATGTCTATGTCTTTATTCTCCAGCAACTCCAACAGCACACATTTAGCCTTAAACAACCACCAGGTGATAAGCAATGAGAGTTAAATGCTGAGTGGGGAATGGGATTTGCTTTTGGAGCTTCCTCTGCTTGCCTGTGCAGCTTTGAGGACTACAGAATTATTTCATTTCCAAAAGAAAGTAAAAATTCACTTTTCTCCAGAAACCAGAAAGTTAAGTAAAACACCAAATGGTATGAGAATTACAAATAATTCAGCAGTTGGCAAGACTGGATGGAGCATGACTGATACAGATGGAAGATTTAGTGGCCAGACTCTAACAAGTCTCTGCTGAGTACGTATGGACTGAGATTTTTCAGAAGCTTGCAATTTGGCCACATCTAGGTAGATATGAACTGAGATGGCAAAAGGTAAATCCCTGACACCAAGGCTACTTTACCTGCCAAATTGCAGTCTCTCCTCCAAACCACATAAATGCTGAATTTTCATTCAAAACAGAAACATGAACTTTTTCTTTTAATGAGTAAGACAACATATGTTTTCCTCGTCTCTGGACTTTTTAGCTGAAATTTTCACAAATATTCAGCCCTGGGCTAATACTCAGCACAAACTACTTCAAACCAAATGGATGCAGTTTGGCAAACTGATAAGCAATGGAAAATTACACTGGAAAATGAAAAACGTTAGGCACTTTAGTGATAAGCAATTGTATCAGCTTTGCATACGATGCGCCTGTCTCCAGCTGTCTCTCCTCAGACCAAATTCACACACATACAGACAGGTACAAGTTCATCTGTAAATTTTATTTTTTTTCCCCAGTCATTTGCAGCAGATGGGGATGTAACTCACTGTCTGTGTTGACTGCATGTGTGTAGCACGCGCTGGTATTTTGGAGGAAAGTCAGGCAGAAAGCTGTAGCATTTATTCTTGCTGCTGCTGTCCCTGCCTTGTAAGCTGTATTTTTGCAGAGGAGTGAAAGGCAGTGGGAAAGGTACAGAAGAGAGGATTGTGATGGCCGGGCAGTGCATTCTCCTGGCCTATTTTGGCTGCCTCTATTTTAGGTTCCTGGCCATGGGAATTTCTCTTCCTCCACTGACAGAGCGGCAGCAGAATCCCAGGCTCCCTCACCTCATTCTGACAGCGACTGCTGATAGTGTGATTTGCCTCCCTGGATTGTGTCTGTGAGGGAGTTGAGCAGCAGGGAAAAGAAGAATTTAGATAGGCAGAGGTCATCATTTAAAAATGAGGGAGACTGAGGCCGGTCTTCCTGAGGAGGATAGTGGCAAGGTCCTCAAAGGAAGTGGCTCTGCCCAAAAGCTCCGGAGAGAATCGGGAGCTGGGAGACCTGATTCCCCTTTACTGCTCAGCCGCTGACATGCTGTGTGGCAAGTCGTAGCTTCACAGCCCTCAGATAAAATTGGGAATGGAGACAACCCACAGAATGAACACGCATGCATACATGTGCAAGAGGAGGCTGAATTTACTGAACACCTGTAAGTGCACTTATTTCTTCCAAAGGGGATTGTCTGAAGAAGAGCAACATTACCAATACATTCTGTCTGCTTCACCCACTGCCCTGTGGAAAATATATGATCAAACGTTTTCCACCTTGCATACCTCTCAATTCACAGAGCACGTCTGCTCCCTGCAATCCCTCTGCTGGTCTCCACATGCCAATCTCAGTCCCCGATTACACTTCTGCAATCCTCAGACTCCACGATTTACTGTCTGCAACCCCTGCCTCCTACACAGAGCTGGGACCCTGCCCTCTGTGCATGCCCGGCATCACACTCCTGCTCAGCCCCTCTCCCCAGCACCCTCCATGTGCTGCAGTCCTGCAGTCCCTTTCGCTCCGCGTTCTGTGCCACCCTCCCCCCGTTCACAGTTGCACACACATACAAAGCGCCTTTTGCCTATTAAGCACTTCCATTCTGCAAAACCTCACAATTAAAACTAATCCTTATCCTGCAAATAAGCTGAAAACGAAAGCAGTGCCTAAGAAAGCTTTCCATTTAATAAGCAGCTTTGCCATGGCCCTCGCCATTCCCCATCTTCTCCATTCCCCTTCTCCGCTCTCTTCTCCAAGCGAGATAAAGATCAGCCCCCCTACAGCTCCTTACTGTAAACATTAATTCAGGAGGTCACTTACATATTAATGCTGACCCTGTTTCTGGCACCTTTGCTGATATAGAGCAGTCCCATTAGCAGAAAGTGTTTTAAAAGAAGCTGATTCTTAATGTGGGTATGGGTGGTGGAAGCTGACCTCCATCGCTTCTCCTCTCTTCCTCACCTACTCTCTGAACGTGACCAGTGCTTGTGAGTACCAGATTACTGCATCACATGTGTGCCTGGGACACACTTCTGTTTGTTTTTTCCTCCATGCAAATGCATGCCTGTCACCAAGTGAAGCACTGTACCCACACAAATAAAAGAAGCCTCACGAAGCAGCAAATGCCTGAAACCTGCTGTTTGCAAAACCACTCGGGTATCGGTGTCACGGACAGCGAGACAAAACACTAGATAAAACAGACCTCTAACCACCACACTTGCACGACGCTTACAACCCCCATGTACAGATATCCCCAGTCCCAGAGGAATGCAAATCCACCCTTCTCCTTGCCCCCTATGCCCCCTCCTATACACTTATTCATCCCTCACACTAGGTTGCACTTGCTTGCTTGAATGCTGCGGAGACTGCGACCAGCACCACCAGCAGCCCTGTCCCTTTCCCGCAGTGCCCCAGCAAGGCACCGGGGTCCCTACCATAGCTCTGCAGCAGACATTTTCCAAAGACATCAGAATGTCAGCAGCCCTCCGTACCTAACACATCCCCGGGCAAACTAATGGGACTTCACAACAGAGAGGGAACCTGCAAGCAGCAAGCCTGGAAAAGCAACACCTGGGAAAATTCATAGGGGATGCACTTTATCGGGAAGAACTGAACCTAACCTCCTGCACCATTGTCTTTAAAAAGCTGGCAGTTGGGAAAGCAAAGACTTCCCCGCTGACGACCAGCGCAGGGAAGGCTTACCTGAACATGAGCTGCTCCACACTCTGAACTCACTTTTAAGACGCCAGGCAATACTTGCAGTTGTGCCCAAGACAAACAAAACCCTCCCATCACCATCCATCTAATTGAATTTCCACTTAGGCATGCACACCCCAGCTCCTCAAACTATTCACCGGTTGCCCTTGGCCTTGGCGGGGCAAAGCACCTGCAGAGCTGGAACTGGCAGCTGTGGGTCCCAGCCCTGAGCAACTGGGAGCCCACACAGCCAGCATGGCTGGGGCAGCAAGGCTCGCTTGAATCAGCTTGTGGAGCTGGGCCAGGGGGCGTGACTCTGCAAAGATTTATTGCAAAAACCATGTTGGTGGGCAATCCTCACCTGCCTTTTACTCTAGAAGTCTCACATTTTCCCTTTTTACGTTTCCTGAATCTTAGGCAGAAATCACCTAGATGGAAGCTGGGTGTTTTTGTGCTTGCTACACAGAAAGCTTAATGCAGCCACGGGAGAATGCATAACACAAGGAGTAGAATTACCTGGTCCCATAGAGAACACTTTTGATGTTTTATTCAGAAAACTTCCAGGGCAAGGAGCAGCTCTGCCTGCTATGATCCAGGCTGCATAGTTGCCAGGGCTTTCACTTTACATCGAAGAGTTTGGACTTGCTGGTTAAATATACATACGCAGATATTCTATGGCAATAGGATTCTTTCTCAGATTTTAGCTGTTTGGATAGTATGAAATGAGGATTACACATGGAGCGTTAAAGATCCGTGCTCATTTACCCTCCAAGCAACTCAGTCCACCCTCCTCTTCCTCTGACAATACCAAAACAATTTATTCTCCACACAGTATTACAAACCCCTGGTTAGTGTCACTGGTTCTTGCCCTGCAGCCCCCCCATCTTGGGGCTCCCACACCAGCTTTGCCCCCACCCCTCAATTTTACCCCAGTTTCTCCTGAAGATCCCACAGAGCTCTGTCAATATACTACCCGTTATTATAGTCCCCTTGGCTTTTCCTCAATTAAGACAGCCAATCATGCCTAATTGTTCCCAGTTCTGTGATGGTTTAGTGATGTGACTAAATGTCCCCTCAGGACGATGCTGCATCCACTGAAATCATTCGCTTGTGATCTAAATACAAAGGACATCTAGATCCTCTGATATGAAAGGCTGCTACATACAACAGATAATGATATTTAACTGGAAAAAAGGCAGAATATTTACTTTAGTAACACAGTTACACTTGTAACTATGACATACCAAAACCCCAGTGCTTTTCAATAGGGGCACACACGTCCCAGAGTCTCCCACACACCCCACCAACCAGCTGGATGCAGCTGAAATTGGAAACCTGCTCTGAAAATTGGACAGGATCAATTATGTCCCCATCCCTCAGTATCAGTCATCGAGAAACATACTGGATTTCACAGATTTACCTGGAATTTGGTCTGGGTTCTCACCCCCCTTCCTCAGCACGCCAGGAGACCCAGGCGGGCAGGGAGTTTCTGCCAGCTGAGGGGCAGCCCCACTGCTCCTCTGAGCCTGCCCGAGAAGCCCACATTCCTCACGCTCCACAGCGACCAGATCCCGGGGGAAGCAATCTAAGCCGCAGCCGCTGTAGCGGCACGAGCTGCCTTCCCAGCACGGGCTGGCGGGAGCACACTGGAGCGAAAACCCAGGTTAACGAACCGAGCCGTGCTTGGGGCAGCAGCAGCAGGCGCACGCCTGTCTGCCTAGGTCGTGCGGCCTGCTCGGCTCCTGAGCTCTGTGGGCGACCGCGGCTCCACGCTCAGTGCCCAACAAGTCCCTTCTCCACACCCGTTTCCTCCACTTTCCAGTCCCAGCAAAGACATTTGAGGGGCTTTACCCCTGTTCTCAGCCAAACAGGCATCTCTAAAGCACAAGGCAGACTGGATCTGCACAGACTCACATCCTCTGTCCACTTCTGGTGACACAAGTACCACCAGTCTCGCTCCAGTCTTCCAGCCCTGATGATCTTCCACCCACTAATCAGCAATGTTCATAATAAATAAATAAATCCACTTCTCCTCTCACCAACTAGTGTATGTGAGCTTGGGGGGGAGCGTTGCGTGCAGTACCACCACCCACAAAGCCCACAAGCAAGCAAGGTGCAATGGCTCTGCCTTGCGTCCCCCATCTCTTTTCCCATCTCCCCCCCCACCCCCACCCCGTAGTCGGCAGGTGTGAGCGGCTTTGTGAGGTTCAAAGTAGCGACAGGTAACTTCAGCTTTCATATCCCGTGATCAATATTTACTGGAGCAATAAAAAAGTTCAGAAACTGCAGCCCTGGTGTGATAGAGAAGCTGGAGAGAGGAAAATGGCATTTAAAAATCTTCAGAGGGATGAGACAACCAGCTAATGATTACTTAGGGGCTATCAGATTTCTTTCTTCATTTATTTTGCCAGAGCAGTACAGTAGTTAAAACAAAGAGTAATAAGGCAGGAAGCTGTGCCTGGCCCTAGTTTGGGGAAGGAAGGGTGTTTGTAACAAACATCTTTCTTTTTCATAGCCAGGTTTGGAAGGAGCATGTTGCTTGTTAAGGTGAATAGGAACAGGGCTCCCTGCTCCTCTGCTGGCATGACACCCTGGGTGATGCCCCTTGCCCTGCGGGGCTTCTGCAAGTGAACACTTTGTCACATATTCTCCTGATCAAAGGGTCCGGTTGTCAGTAATTTGTTTTCTCAAGTTTGTTCCGAGTCAGTTCATCAGCTAGCAAGCCTCTGGTATCGCCCTACGGTAGGGTAAACCTTGGGATCTTTTGGCCTCAATCTTGGTCTGCAAGCCACAGCACCTCAGCTGCACTACATGGCCTCTCCAAAGCACTGCGAGGGGCCTCCAGGCAAAGATGTTTCCTGCAGCGCAATCCAGACTTCATCAGATAAAAAAACAAAACAAAACACAAACAATAACAACAAAACACCAGGCAGGCCAACTCCTCAACAAACAACTCCTTTTGTTATCTATTATCAGATAACAATGAATTCTCATGCTGGTCCTGAAAACACAGGGATGGATTTTGGGGTGCAAATAACAAAACAGACAATGGAGCTGGAGTTGCCAGATGAGGAGAAAGTGGAGGGGCAGGAGAGGCAAAGGATACACGTGGTCCCATTCAGAGAAAGCTCATAGTTCCTCATAGTGCATCACCAATCCCTCCCATCAGAACACAGGATTAAGGCTTGACATTTCCACATTTTGGGGATAATCTCAAAGCTTCCCCAATAGTTTAGCCCTCAGAAAACAGACCAAATGTGTTAAGGATCTCTGCAAGGTCCTCTGACTTATCCATCATCTGCCTCCTCCTACATAAATTGCACCGCTATTAGTACTGCTCGATGAAGAGCATGAAACAAATTGAGCCTCTAGCCACTTCCAATAGATAAGGGTAGTTAACCCGTATCTTCTAAGCCCCGTGGCACATCTTTTATGATGAAAATGACATCCTTGGAACTCATCTGGGAGCCAGGGCCTCCCACAGATCACTTCTTTGCTCTCCCTTCTGTCAGACCTCCAGCTGGGGCCAGCCAGTTCCGCAGGCAGCGCGGGAATCCTGGGAAAGAAGCTGGGCACAGTGATACTGTGAGGGGCATTTGGGAAGGGCAAAGCCCAGAGTCTTTGGAGGCCAATCGACTTACTACACAGAAAAATAAAACTCTCTGCCTCCTTTCCATAACCACAGTGGACTGGGGAATAGGAAAAGACGAGGGATGTTATCCCCAACTCCCATTCCCACTGTGGGTGGCCTGGAAGGTAAATGGGGAATGAAAATCAGATGCTTATCCTCCCGGGTACAGCTTTTCGGATGGGAGCTCCAAAAAGGAAAATACTCAGACTAGGATGATCCAAGAAAGATGCTACCACATGAGAAAGAACTGAGTGCCACCGGTGCAAAAGATACAGTATTGAGACCAAAAAGCAATGAGAGCAGAAGAAAAGAGACAGGCAAGAAAGGCTCTTGCACTAATCCCCCTTTTCTCTCCTGTGTTCTGTCTTATTATCAGAGATCAGATCCCAGCAGTGGCAAAAAAACTAAAAAAAAATAAATAATGCTTAGATCTGCAGATACAGAAAAGAGTGCACAGGCCCTGGTTTCTCCAGTATCTTAAGGAACTTGGGGTGCACATAATCCCCCTGCAGTTACAACCCCGCCATGTCCTCCCTGCCCGCTGCACAGGTGAAGCCGAAGTGCACGGCTGCAGCTCCCCCCTCCCCACCAGGAGCTGCAGCTACCCCAGGCCGGGCACCCTTCTTTTACCGCCCCTCTCTCTACCTCCCTCCATTCCTTTTTCATTATACTCCTATCATCGTCTTTGCTCCTCTTCATGTACCCATCTCCTTTCACCCTGTCCCCTGTTCTCCCTCCATCCAAGCTCCTCCCGGCATTTTTTTCTGCTCCTCACAGGATTGGATGCGTGTGTTTGTCTGGCCATCATTACAACCGCAAAAGACCAGATGAAGTGGAGAAATAACTAAGGTAAAATCGCTTCCTTGCCCAGATTAACCACTGAACAGGGTGGAAAACCAGTACTGATCAGATTTCCTGCCAGATGCGCAGTTTAGGATGCGGGATGCAGGAGTTCCAACTTGCTCACCAATTCTGAGCAATTCTGAGTGAATTTCATTGATCTTTGGCACAGATTTCTCTGTTTGCAAAAAGAAGGGATTAACTAATCCTAGCTACACTAATGATAGGAAAGGAGATGGAAGACAGCGGAGTGTTGACATCCATAGGAATGGACAAAAGGAGGGATAATGGGAATTAGAAAGAAGTCAGAAGTTGGCTGTGGAATGACAGGTAGGCGGGAATGGAAGACTGTGGCCTGGACTAACTGAAGTTGCTATGAAGACACAAGGTAAAGCACCCCACAAGACATCTCCCCTGTTTTGTGCTGCAGCTCTGGCTAGTTCACTCCCACCATACAAGCCAATTTCTATACTGCATCTGCTGCCACTCCCTTTCAAGCCCTGATTAACGTCCATTCTTGCAAAAGACCCAGTAGTGCCTTATGAGCATCACTCAATCCCAGGATGGAAGGGGGTGCTGACCCAACCAATTTGCAACCCCAGATCCTTCCAGAACACATCTCTAACAACCTCTAACACAGCAGCTTCTCACAGGTTTGTCCCCTGAGCTCTCCAACAAGGTCACTGCCCATGTCCTTCCAGCTCCACCCCATGCAGCCCACTGGCACGCTACTCTCTCCTGTACAAAAGCTGCCAGCAAGAGCCAGCGAACAAAGGCGGTTACAGGTTCCCAGGGGGCAGATGGTAATGCCATGCTGAAGATAGTAGGAGGGGGAACTTATATCCAAGTCAATTAGGATTAATGCAATGTGGGAAAGTATTAGTTCTGGAGCTGTAGGTTTCTCCATTAGAGATTGAAGGCAGATTGGGAAGCAGGGGGAGGAAAGTGAAGACAAGCTAGCGAAGCCAGCGTCTTGGCTGCCCAGCCCTTTTCCTCCTTTCTCCTTTTTTTGGGGAAGTGATGAGGTGTGGATCTAAGACATTACACTCTGGAGACTGTCAGTGGCTCCAAACCCTATTAAGGCTGCAGTTTTCTTGCTCTCCTTTCCACCTCTTTTGCCTAATACTGTTATGCACTGATGGTGGCTTGGCCTGTTATCAATAGAAAACTAAAGACAGTCTCCAAAATGAAACATCACGGCATCAAAACCTTTGCATTCAACTTCTTTGGACTGAGGAAAGTTCATTTTTCATGCTGTGGATGTCAATAACAACAGTAAGGATAAGTGCTATCCCTGTGAGAAAGGCAAGCAAGCAGGTAGAAGGGGCAGATAAACCAGAGACATTTAAGCTGAGCAATAGAAAAGCAACAACCACTCAAGAGCATGCTCAGGGGTTAGAGATAACATGGTTAGAAAAAAAAACACACACCACACCACACTCCCCCGTCTTACAAGGTCAAAGGGACCGACATGGGAGCAATTTTAGAGGAGGAACTGCATGAAGAAGGAACCTTCCCCTTCTGAGGGCACCTGCAAGACAGAAGCCACCTCTCCAAATCCTTTGCAGCGATCATCTTCCCTCCTTCATCTGCTGTAGATACCCAAACTGGAAGCTCTTCTGGACACGGCTTGCCCCCTACCTGCTGAGCACCTCTGCAGTGGGGATCTGCTCTCGCTGCCCCTCCACCACATTATAACCAACTTCCAGCATCTGCAAAGAGTAGTAGAGGCAGAGAAACCGGGGGCCGCAGCCATGCCGTCAGCTTCTCTTCAAACAAGTATGATCTGAAAGGTAGAGCTAGGGGAAGTGTTCCTAAAGCTGCAAAGTTGAAGGGCTCTGCCTTTCCTTTCAGTGCTGACTCCTGAGGGCACAGCAGCAGATCTATCTTCCCTCTTCCAGTGCCTGCTCATACACCTGTCCTAAGAGGTTCCAAAATCCATTGTGCCTTCCTGAGGCAATGTCCCTGCCAGGTCAGTGCATCACGGTTCTGCTGCACTGCAGGCCAGTATGAAACAGGCACAACTGAGCACTCAGCCTACAGGAGAGAAGGACCTGTCAATATTATTTGCCTGTAAAGTGCCACACATGCCGGAGGTGCTTTATAAATAAGTCAATGAACAAACAGCATCAAATTACAAAGAGGAATGAATGATGAACCCTCTTTCTGCTTTCTAAAGAAACAAATAAGGGTCAGAAATAGGAATTATACATATTTAAAAATCCACTGGGAAGCTATGTTTTGACAGTCTGGCGATGCAGAGATGGTCTCAAAGCATCTCTCTCCCTCTCTCCCTGTTATTCAAACAGCGGATGGCAAAGCACTTTGAGGATGCTTGCAAATTTATGATTTTAAGAATCCAGTTATATTTACAGTAATTATGTTAACTACTAAAGCAGCCAATTACGTACACATGCACCTAATATGCTTGCAGACTCCCTCCTTATCCCAGCTTTGAACTGTTGCAGTTTGTAGTTCCCTCTGACCCTCACCCTGCACTGTTTAAGCACGATAGGCGGTTCTATGGAAGGAAACAAGACAATTCAACTCCTGAAAATTAGGCAGATACTTGGGCGTTTCCCCGGACTGGGCTCTCGAATTGAAGCCAAAAATCCCGAGCTCTGCCTGGCTTTGTGAGTGCCAGGAATCAGTGTGCTACATCTAAAATGGCAGCCCTGTCTTCTGAAACAAGGGCTGAGTCCCCAGGCGAAACCAGGGATGTCACAAGCTCTAAATCTTTAACTAACAGTGTTACTTCAACTTAGCACTAAAGAGGCCAAGGCAGAGGATGGAAAGATGCAATAGGTTTAGAAAATTCCCTGTCTTTTTTTGTTATTATTTTAATGGGAAAAAGTGTTGTGGTTTGAAATCCATTATTTCCCTGCAGTGTTTACAACTCTAATATAGCAGCCCCAGCTGTTACCTTATTGCTTATATAGAAACTACAGGTGTGCCTGAGCATAAACAAAACAGGAAAAGAATGGAAAGCTAAACAGCAACAGGGAAAAGAACAGGGACAAGCAGCCTGCACTCACGATATGCAGGGACTTCTGCCACGTTGCGGTGCTCAGCCCTGGCAGTGAGCTGCCACAGCACCGCCCTGCTGTGCCGCCCTGGTGCTGGTGCAGCATCTGCATAACCTGGGACTGCAAGGAGGCAAAGGCACCTGGTAAATCCAGCTAAAGCTCCTCTCCCAGCCCAGGCTGCCTCCCTGGTGAAGCCATCATCAGCACCCACCCTGCTTTTGCACCGGCTCCTGGGAGGCAGGCATCACCAGCAGAGCCTTCTCCGTGCTTGGTTTAGCAACGTCTGTGCTATTTCTTTTAAGTCTGCTTCAGGGGTCTAGAACCTGCCATTAATTTCTGCCCTAAAAAGCTTCAAAAGACCCCAGCTCAAAAGAGCATCCTCAGGGAAGCAGTACTTACCTACCGTGAAAAATGCCAGGAAGCTCAGGCTGCTTGTGGAAGACACTGGGCTCTGAATTAAGACAAGACCATCAGCGAGGTGGCACAAGGGAGGCGCAGGAAGGATGCCACTGCATGGCCAGCCATAAAGCTTAAGTGCGACTGTCCTGAATTCTGCTTCCAGGGAGTGAGGAGTGGAAGCGCTGTGCCTAGCTTTATGGTGCACACCCTGCAAAATGCACGTTGTAAACCTTCCCACCAACAGCATTAACCAGGGAAAATACCAGAGATTTACACAGTACTTTTACTTTGTAAAATCTAAGATACCAGCAATAGATAAAAGAATCTTAAAACGTAAGTGTATAACTCGGTGGTACTACACAAAATGACAGAGCCTACAGAGGCGTGAATGAATTCAGATTCCTAACAGCAGAGCAGATAGCGTGCGTTGCACAACAGAAAATAACACTGTCTCTTCTCATACTATTATTTGTGTACATGTTTATGCAGTTAAATTGCAAAAGCTTTCCTTTAAGGAAAATGACACACTGAGTATGTTTACTCTGTTTTTGTTATTACTTTAAACGCATTTCTATTTGATTGCATTATTCAATATATATTTTCTTTTTCCAGTTACACTTGGGAGACAGGTACAACGAACACACATTCGTACTTTAGCGTTGTGACAACCAGCATCAGTTGTTGAAATATCCATTTCAAAACCTGCGTTAGTGCAATCAATCAAATCCTCCACTGCAATACAGGGAAAATAAACAAGGCTATCGGACTGCAACTCCTGGCGGGGCGGATGGAGTGCAGAGCAGGGAAGACTAAGGGGGAGGGAGTGGAGAAAAGGGGATGGCAGAAGAAAGATTATTTTAATGGCTCAAAGAGCTTAAAGAGTCTTAGAGGGGATTAAAGCATAAAACAATATATTAAAATTGCAAGGAAGCAAAACCAGAAACTCAACCATTGGTGGTACCTGTAAGAACACATGCACCAGGCAGCGTTAAAGCCTTGAGTGTCATACTTATGAGGAAAGAGAGAGACAGCAGGAAAATTGTGCTACATAAATGCAAAGGCAATGTCCTTCTGACCTGGAGAAGTTGGTATGCTCAGCCTTTTCTATCTCTACCCCTCTCAGTCATAAGATTGCCACCAACAAAAAGTTTGTGCTGAGGCAGACCCTTCTCTTGGGCTGCACTTACTCCCAGTGAGGCTTCAAAACTCCACACAAGTCATTGTACAGAGTGGTTGATTCTTACTCAGGCTGGAGAGGTGCTCCAGAACTTTTCCTTTCAAGCCCTGGATTTTCCCAGTAAAACATTTCCAGGGAGCATCTTTTCCTGACTTTCAAAGGACCCTCGTTGAAGCTGTGTGTTTGTGTGAGTGTGCGTACAACATTCACATCAGTGGGGGGAATCCTGTTCTTCATATGCTGGCACCAACTGTACTCCTTAAGTGTGCAATGTTCTTGGTTAGCCAGGAACAGACCCCAAATCCCTCTAAGCAAGACTTTATGAGAGCATATGTTCAGGAGCACACTGACAATTAAATGAAAATTTTATGTCATCTCAGTACAAGAGAAGCAACTGAAAACTCTTTGCCTGGTTCAAGAAACGGAAAAACAAGCACCACCAAAACTACATAAAACTCTATCACTGAAATTTTGACAAAACTTCCCATTACACAGCACTGTGCATGTGTATTTTATATACATGTTTCTTTACTTCAAGCATGAAAAATGTCAGCCCAGAGGGAACTGTCTGAGAAAGTTACAAGCAGGCATTGAGCTTGGTACTCGTTTGCCTACTGTGTTCAGTTTTTTATTATTTTTTTCTAATATTTTTTGATGGAAGTGTTGCAGCTTTTTGCTTTCATTTAGAAAGAAAATGTGAAGCAGACATATTTGACATATCAGTGCTTGCTTGAATTTCCAAGGGAGACTGAAGCAATACCTAAAGAGACAAATCATCCTGTTCTACCCACTCCTTGCTTACCACCCCAGCTCTTTCACCAACTCCTTTCCTGCTTTCATGTCTAAAGCTTATTGCCTGTGCTGCTTGCTTATGAGAGCTGCTTGGATTTCTTTTCCCTCTGCTCCATTCCAGACCTCCTCGCCTACAGCTCTCAGCTCTTGAAATCACTGTAAACAATACCATCAGATCATGGTTGTCCTTAAGAAATCACAAAAAGAAAAAAGCTAGAAGGACTAGGCGGAGAAGGTGTTGAGTAGGCAGAATGTGGGTTTTGGAACCCCTTCTGAGAGAAGTTGGATCATGCAGCTCTCACAACAGAAGGCTAGGTGGGACCATCGTACAGCAAGCTACAGCATTGCTACTAGACCCTGGCAATACAAACGCAGCCTGAAAGCAAAGTACTTCACCATGGCATTTAGAAATCAGCTTAAAAAGGAACATGTCTCACTGCATATGTATTTCACACAAAACTCTGCAGTTCTGTACCCTTGTAAATGCATTTTTGATATTGCAAAAAGTAGATCAAGCACAGGAGAAAACAAATACGTGAAAAGTACCCAACTCTGCCTTGTCCTCCCCCTCTTCTCTGCTTTCTTTTCTTTTCCTCTTTTTTTTCCAAGTGAGCTCGCTGCTAGACTCTTGCCCTGGCATTCTCACCCAGAAGGGATCCAGACAGCTGGGAGAGCTAGTTGTTCCAAATGCTTGCTTAAGGGGATATAGTAATGAAACTTCAATCTTCTTCTTGCTGTGCCCTACAGCCCCCATACATTAGTATAGAAATCAGGTTTACGAAGCAGAGGACAGGAGTCCGTCAATATCATTAAGCCAGCTGTTATTTCTCCAGCAAGTGCCAGAAGAG
Organism: Falco naumanni; assembly: GCF_017639655.2. NCBI lineage: Eukaryota > Metazoa > Chordata > Aves > Falconiformes > Falconidae > Falco > Falco naumanni. The sequence continues at coordinate 5,076,882 of NC_054058.1, read as the reverse complement.
GTAGAGAGAAGGGGGGGGAGAAACGAGGGACAGGTTTTTTTGTGACTGAAACACAAATCCTCTAATGCCTGCATATGTCTATTTGCTTCCTTTCTTTCATTTTTCTCTTTGTGTGTGTCAAATGCAGGTCTGGGGTTTATCCTACTTTCCTACAGTGTGAGACACAGGCGTAGTCTTACTTTGCAGAGGACAGTATGTCCTCTCTGACTCATACAAGAGATGGTTCTCCAAGACTCCTTGGTCCCCAGTACGAAGCTCTGGCTTGAAGCTCCACTTTGGGATTATCCCCTGTCTCCTTAAATTCCCTCTGCAGAGCATTTAGCAAAGTCACAGGCACAGCTGCCCTGTGAGAGGGATGCTAGCTGAGGTGGAATTTAGTCTCAGATTGAATCTCCCACGGGTAGGTGGTGCGTGGTCTAACTTCCCACTGCAGTTAATGGAGACTCAGTCCTTGCAGGCAGTGAAGTCAAAAGGTTAATTCAGCTGATCAGGAGATGTCTGCTCCAGGATGAGTTGAATTAAGTTCCCAGCCTCAATTGACTGCACTGAATCTCTATCAGCTATAATGGGTGTTTAGACACCAACTCGCATCTAGGTACCTACAAGAAGACCCCTAAATTTAGACATTTTAATTTGGAGCTGAACCTCATTCTAGGAGTCAAGAGAATCTCTGCCTCTTCTCCAGTCTCCTTGTGACCATAAATAAGAGATTTATACCCCTATGCCTCAAATCTTCTCTTTGTTGTCAAACAGGACTAAGAGCTTCCATGTATTGTGTGCACTGAGAAATACGTACCACCACAGGAGGAGCCAGCAATAGCTGTGTCCAGGTAACGGTGGGCTATCGCAGAAGGCAGGATGGAGCACACCTGGAAGGGGCCAGCTCCCAAACCATGACATCAGACAAAACCATTTTCCTCCCTGCAGAGCACCAAGGACACACTCACGGTATCTGGCAGAGACGCCGTTCCCCACTCCACCTGAGCTAGCTGCGATGTGCAAATGGATGACACAGTTAGGACAGGCCCGTGCTCAGGCTCAAGCCCTGCTGACAGACAGAGTTTCTCAGCTTAAATATAGTGCCTTGTTATTACGGCACTGTCCGGTTTCCAAGACTGAGGAAGCCTCCCTGCACGATGGCACCTTTGAGTCATGTTGATCTACCGTGCAACCAGCCACGGCTGGAACACACTGGCTGAGAAGGTCAAGGGGTTCTGCAGCTCCTCCGTCAGCATCTGCACAAGGCTTTAATGGTCTTGTGTCCCAGGCTCTTTCAGCAAAACCAAAATGGTTAAAGCAGGCTGTACACCACACTTAGATAACACCCTGAAAATGTTTTGTTATACTGAAAATAAACTATTCCTTCAGATCCAGAAACACAGGGGACAGGCTTTCTAGCACTCCTACCTGAGAGCCCAGATAGAACACTGAAGCTTAAAGGCACATTAAAATGAAATAACAAACATACAACACTTACCTCTTTTCCTCTCCAAAGTACTTCACAAGCTTTTATTAAATTAAGTCTCATCACACCCTTGGGACATAGGTGCAGCAAATACCTTCATGAGAGGTGAATGAGTAAGACACAGAAAACTCTCCACAAATACTCCTCTGACTGACTGTATGAATTGATTCATTTCAGTTGCTCCCTGGTGCTGTCATTTCCCATGGAGCTTCAAGCAATCAAATTTTACTGCCAGAAAGGGTTTGCAGGAAATGAACTGCAAAGTTGTAGACAAGAGAATTTGCTTATGAAAGGCACGTGAGCGGACCCCAGCAAAGAACAGGACCAGCAGCTCTGTAACACCAGGCCTCTCTGTGTTTGGGGTAATAATCCAAATGCTAAGCCACGCATCGGCAGCACCAGCCTGATTTACACTTTTTTCATTATTTGTTTCAATTAAGCAGCTAAATGGAAGGGGGAAACCTCTAGCAAGTAGGTCCGCTTTCAGGTGGTAAGCCAGTTTGCTTTCCACCACACAAGCAGCCCCCTTCTGTGTGCATGCTGACCAGTGTCTCCAGCACACACAGATAATGGATGGAGCTGACAACCAGAGATCAGAAGAGAGGATGCTGACGACTCACCGATCAGTTCTTTCTGTTTGGCGTCTAAGAAAACTCATTTCCTGGCAAGAACAATCACAGAAGACAGAAAGAAATACCTTACCACCTCATTTTAACTCAGAACGTCTTAATGCAAAAACGTACAAAGCAAAGTAGGTGTCTACATAAAAAGCCAGTTGGAACTAAAACGTTCCTCCAAGGAAGTAAAGTATTACAGGTCTACAAGAGAAGCAGCACTAGCTCGTACCTGGGGTGAATCAAAACCTAGCTAGGTTTCCCTCTTCTGTAAGTCTGGGAAGCTCAGAAAGAACATCTCAGAAGTAAACTTACAGCCCAAGAATTGTTTGCAGAAATGATTCACTTTTGAATCACTTGACTTGAATAATTGCAAGTAGCAAATACATTTGAAAAATCCAAAATCCTCTTGGATTTGTTTTGCAAACAAAAGCAGCTACAATTTTTAAATTAATTGTACCAGCCAAATGATTCTATTAGCTCTTAATTATCAACTGTATTTTACAGACAGGAAAACTGAGACAGAGAGAAGTGGTATTCCCTTGAACACCTAAGTAATTTTTCAAAGATTTGTATTAGATCTGAGACATTCCTGCCTTCTTTCCACCTCCCATGATCTACAGCTCCCCAGGTCTGTTACTGGGTATGACTTCACAGGTATGACCACAGCAAAGTCCCTGTTAACTTGGAAGACCTCATGCTCTAAGCTGGGTCAAAGGAAGCAACGTTCTCAGACTCTGGTAATTTAAGAAAAAAAAATATATTATTGAAGTTCTCACTTAAAATTTATATTCATGGCTGCAAAGTTGTCCTCTTTCTACTGCTTTTATTGAAATAATTACATTTTTAAAAGACAGTAGAGAAAAAAGCAAAGGAAGCTAATGAATTCATCTTCCCCTCCCCACCCAAGATTTTTCTTTTTTAGTCAAAACTATTTTTCAATGAAATGTGGAGACGGACTCATCAGATGTGTTCCACAGAAAACATTGATACGTAAATTGAAAAATCAAACACTTAGAAGTATGCAATCATACTCCAACTTCCATAATCTATTGCATCATCACTATGTACAAGATAACTTCCATTCTTCGCTTCCAAACAAAGTATTTTAGAAGGGGCAAAGCCTTTATCTTGCTGAAAAGAAAAATCTGAATAAGATGTTTTAATCACAGGGAAGGGAAAAAAAAGTCTTTTCTCCTTTCTTTGAAATTCTCATTGGCAAAACAAACCAAACCAAAGCCCCTGAAGTTCATCAGCAGTGACAAGAACAAAACCATCTGACTCCAGACAATATATCTTTTCTATAGATGCAGCCATCAGCAAATTCAGAGGGTAGTGCCCCTGGGAGTTTGGATCAGGTAAGTTATGATTTTGGGGTTATGGTTTTTTCCTGTTGTTCAGCCTCAGGGCCCCAGGTTATTATTTTAACAAACCTATTTCCATTGTCACGTCTCCTTATTTGCTAGAAAAGATTAAAGAGCTTCGAAGTGCATAGGAAAAAAGTGCAATTCTTAAGAACATTGCAAGGTTACAGGGGACTGTCTGCTAATAATGTGTGTTGGTTTAGTAACAAGCAGAAGCAGAGAGCAGCGGGGGCACTGCTTCATGGCTGCAGCTTTTTCAAAAGGGTCTGTTAAAAGTATTTCAGGAAGAGAGACATATGAGTGAAATCTTTAAATGTGTCAACAGGGAGTCCAGACACTGAACTTCTGCCCACTCCAGAGCTGACACCATCCTTCAAAGCAGAGGAGATTGACCTTTGCAGTTGAGAATCACCGAGTGGCAGCAGGGGGGTTCCTGTATTTGTTTCTAAGACTTTTTTGCCTTTCTCTTGCAATAGAGAAACAGGGAGTAGTCATTTGAAGCCATGGTTTGGTGGGGAAAATTACATTCTTCCCTGGAAACTATGTTGGAGGAGAAGGGTGGCAGCTCATTGATTAACAAAGTTGTCAAATCAGTCCATAATAAAATCAAAAATTGCTCAGAAGAGAACAAGAACAGTTCATTCCCCTCTCCTGCTTTGTAAGGAACACAAGACCCTTCTAGCCTGTTTGAGTGCAAAGCAATAGGTTCTGGCAAGGCCTGCAGCAGGTACTGGATGTCCACTGCATTGTGTTCCTCCTCTTCCTCCATGAGCACTGTGTCCTGCTCCATTCCCTGAGTCACTCTCAGCCACCCAGGTATGGTAAACCATGACAATACAGCCTCTTCCCCTCTGCTCTGACCAGTTTTCCCAGGTGAAAACATACACCAACTGGTGAAGGAAAAGAAAGAGCAGTGCTCACACTGCTAGCGGAGAAATCAGAAAAGCCAGGGCACTTCAAACCACGGGGCGAAGTCTGAGATCACCCTACACACCCATCAATGAGCCCAAACATCACGACTGCCTTCCCTTAGTAAGTAAGCATCAGCTTCTCTCCTGCTAACGCCCTCTTAAAGCAGACCCTTCCTCCTGTGCCTGATGGGCAGGAGAAACCTCTCACTCTCAACACCTGGACCAGCACCCCACGACCACATGCTGAGCTCCGAGTGTGAGTACCTGAGATGGAGCTACGTGTTCTTCAAAGATAAAGCGTGGCTTCAGTTGCTTTGCTAGAGCTGAATCTTAAAGGTGGGAAGAAAAACCCTCCCAATTCATGGCCTCAGCATGTACCAAAACAGAGGGGAGAAGCCTGCACAGATGGAAAATATGGAATTAAAGCAACTCCCAACTGTTGCTGCATGACCTTGGACAAGTTGCATAGCTTCTTTGTATTTTCTTCTTCCCCCTTCTTCCTCTCTAAGCACACACCAATATACACTTCTGTAAAATTCAGATTATAACTCTTATGTCATAATGACTGTGTGAGGACTAATTTAATTGATGTTTGCTAAGTGTACAGCAATCCTTAGGTGGAAAAACACCACGAAAGATGGTGAAGCTGGTCAGCTTCACCAAGTAAGCATCATGCTGTGGTCATAGGGAAAAACACTGCTGCCAAGGAAGGAAGAAGAGGAATCCGTGCCAAGGTCTCAGTGAATATGTGCTAAAGAGGAGCCTGTGCCAAGCACCCGAAACCTGAGCAGAAGGTCGGCTAACAAGGAAATTCAGCTGATAACAGCTTTGATACAACACCTGTAGATGAAGCCGGTGGCACAGGAATCTAGGTCTGTTCAGTAAAACTGGTAAGGAAAGGCTCTGGGTTTTTTTTCATGCCATATTTAACATTTCAGAGTATTCCCTAAAGCACCACACTGAAAGAAAAAAAACAAAAAACCAAAAAAAACACACAACTTGGGCCAGTTTAATATTCCATCTTCATAGATGAAAACAAATTTAAGTCTTTGAGTGAGAATAAAGTACTTTCTCCCACAAATGCATAATCAAGCAACCAAGACTCTCCCACTCTATTATGAAAGTGTCACTATTTTTCACTCTGTTCTAATCTGAATTTTGTCAACATCAACTTGACTTCAAAAGTCATCCATTTTGCTGATACAATGTCTCCCAACAAGAAATTTTTTCTCTTGATATTTTGTAAGCATCACCTCTAGTTCAGAGCTAAGGGGTTGACTTTTTAACACTGTAAGACTGCTTTCATCCTCTCTGAAGATGGTAGATTCCCTTCTATGTATTCAGAGTACGCCAAGAGCACCTTAACATGAGGTTTACATCCAGAACATTCTCTGTGCTGCTAACCTTAGAAAAAAACAAAGCTCACGTCTCTTTTTGCTGGGAACAGGTACACATACTGCATGATGCCCTCTGACCAACCCAGTATCTTTCAAATCCCTCCCCAAACTCCCTCCATTCTCACAGCACTATCCGGCTTGCTCTGTGCTGGTAAGCTGCTGCCATCCATCCAACACAGGAGAGGCAGTTTACCATCAGTGTTGTTTCAAGGTATGATGATTTTTTTTTTTCTTTTATGTGATTTATGTAGAAAGAAAAGCTATAGAGATGAGAACACCATGAGTATTCCAACATTGTGTATTACTACGTATTAATCACTCTCCTCTCCATGGATGCCATTGCTGATTTGAGAGACTGGATTTCCTTTGCTTTAAAGGTATCTCCACACCATCCTAAAGAGCTGAGCAGCCTTGGAAAGTTAAGAAGGAAAATATACCTCTAAAGATGCTTAATGCCCAATTCGGAACGTGTAGAGATGCTCACAAACTCTAAGCCCCGCAAAGGGCCAAGTGATTCACTTCCATTCAGCGTGTATCTATTTACCCTTATTCACAGCATTACAGAGCTACTGTCCTTCCAAAAGAGATATAATAAGGAGGAAAGCTTTCTGTGACAGAGAGCTCTAGTGCATTCAGCCAGCAGTTTAGCAGAACAATGCAGAGCCTGAGTCTGCAGCTAAAGAAAACAGAGCCGTCGCTTAAAAGCTCTAATGGCAACAGCTGTTCTGCAAACTCCATCACAACGAAGCAAAGGGAGAATAATGAGGAAATGGGGAATAGGACAGTGTGGGGGGCCCGGGAACTGGCTGAGACATTCAAACAATAGAAATGGTACTAGAAAACAATCATGGAAGCGTTAATTCAGGGTGTTCCCTAGCAGTGAAGGGCACGGCAACATGGCCTTCCAGGAACGGCCGTGCAAGCCTCCCCAGTAACTCTTGGAGCTGCTGAACCCCTCGCCGCCCGCCTCTGCTCCGTCGGTGCTGCCAAACCTGCGGGGCACTACTCCTGGCTACGCTGCGGCCACACTCCGCATGCGGGGCCGCCGTCATCGTGTCACCCATGGGAATGCGGTCCCGAGAGCGGGTGCCCACGAATGAGGTAGCCAAGCTGCTCGCCCCGGCCCCAAGCAACAGAGGAAGACTGCAGTAGGAGCAGGTAATCTGTGACGGAGTGGGTAATAAATGCAGGTGCACGTGAGGAGGCTTACCAGCCCGCGCGTTAATCTAGCCAAGATCCCACATTTACTCTAGAGCCCACGCTGCTCTGTGCTGCTCGTTACCCATACTAACGCCACGCTAATTAACCCTGGCGCTGCTGAAGGCACGGCCGGCCGCGAAGCGGGGAGGGGAGGGAAGCAGGAGGAAGGATTAGTGACGCCAGCGTGCGAGGGAAGAGCAGCTGGCGGTAGCCAGGCTAACGTGAACGGCAATGCTGGACGCGTTTCAGGCTAGCGAAGTGGAAGCGCTGAGGCTGCTCACATCAGGTATGGCAGGTACGTTATGTATTTTGTGGTGGAAAGATTCCACACATCCACACCACCATGTTCCCTGATCGGATTTGACAAGAAAGCCAGTAAAATGTTAGGACCGAGCCATTTGGGATATCAGGTTAGATTCTAGCAGCTGGCAGATGATGCCTAACAAGTCCAGAAAAAATTTAACTTTTTATTAAGTTTAGTGCTGTTAAAGGCTATCTTCCCCCCCAGTGCCCCGGATAGGGTCCTGGTCTTCTCATTTATATTTTCAAGTACTTCTCAAATATGATTAGCTTCTCTCCCTCCAAATGTCTCTAATTTATTCTCCTCCTTTTTTCTTTTTTGACACTCCTAGCCCTGCACATGCCCAGCACCTGCTGGGATCACTCCAACCCAATCCATTTCTATAGGCAGAGGCCCAGTAAAGCCTCTGTGGAAATGCTAAAGTGCATTGCCCGTAAATCAGTGCATCCCCCCAGCCGACAGTTTCTGCAAAGAACGAGCAGGCGCTAATAGTAAACGTTTCTTCAAACTTCCTCGCCTGATAGCAGGCTCCAGCGAGCAGTGCCCCATGGAGGCAGCTGCCTTCCCCCCGCCATCCCTGGCTCCTTTCAGCATGCCGTTACGCTGTGACCAGGATGCAGACCCAACTGCGTTAGCCAGAGTCCCTGCAGGGCTGCTACCTCGCACCCAGGTAAATCGACTGCTGTGAGTGTTTCCAGGATTACAGGGCAGCAGACAACTTGAAAAGGACTATCACAAACTAATGTTTACATTATGAACCCTGTGCTTCTTAAGGCTCCCTACCATCGCCCTGTTTGCAGGCAAAAAGAATTTGGGTTTCTTTGAACTAGGCTAGCAGAATTCATACATAGTCATACCAGCAATGGAATATATAACAAATATCATCAGCAAGAACAGGAGAAAAAGCAAAGGAAACAATTGAATTAATGGCTGATATTTTTGCTTCCCTGTAATCTGCCTCACTCCTTTCTCATGGCGGCCTCTAAAGGGAATTGCCAGAGCCCTGACTGTAAGGATGAAGTTGCACGGATGAGGAGCCACTTCAAAATGACATAAACCTGTTTTATCTGTCAATCAAGATGGGGGATGAACAGTCGTTTAGCAACAGTGTCACAGAAATTATATTGCTTTGCTTCAGAAGTACATAAATATTTGATTCTCTCTTCCTCAACTTTCTGCTCCTTCCCTTGTTTTAAAACAGAATCTCACAGATTTTAAAATAGATCCATAGTTTTGGGTGTTGTCTTTTTCCCAGTCACATTCAGATGGTTTGAAAAACATCTGAGTGGCTCTGTGTGTAAGAGAATTGGCATACATCCTGCCTATAGCCAGTAAGAATAAAAAAAAAAAATAAAATAAAAACAGGAAGAAAAAGTATATTGCTGCTGGAATACAGCAGGTTTGTGTCCCCACTCAGCTGAGGAGTTTTTCGTTTAAAATCTGATGACACTGATTTCAGGGAAAGGTCTGCAAGCCCCAGGCTTGGGCCCCGTGCTGTACGCCAGAAGCCCCGCGTGATGCTGACGGTAGCCATCAGCCTTCTCTACCTGACCTACAGGTGGGTGCTCCAACCTCTAGCTCCACGCATGGGTTTGCACCTCTGAAGTACAAGGGCTGTTCACAGCAAGAGCTCTGCTCCTTCAGAGGTCCCAGGGGCTGGGGGCTGCGGGGGGTGGGTTACCAGGTCAGCCTCGGAGGGGAATCACCCCTGTAGAAGCCGTATGAATGAAGCCAGCTAATGAGCAACTGCAGGTGGACCTTTGCAACAGGAGGATGGAAACCCCCCTGAAAATTTGTCCCAACTGGAGAACAAACAAAGGTTTTGTTTTAAAATCTTGTCCTAGTTACAGACAGAAAGCTCTGCTGGATACGCTCGCGTTATCGAGACTAGGGGAACAGATCAGCTATTTACACAGCGCTCAGCGTTTTACATTTTGGAGGCTGGCTAAACACAAAATAACTCTCTTTTGTGTACAGTCTACACAGCAAAGAGTAGCCTGTTGCCCTGAATGAAAACAGCTGCTGTCTTAGCTCAGGTGCTAGAGACAAATTCTTCTGATACTGACAATTGTACATAACTTGTGTCCCCAAACCGGCAAGGAGGGGGGGTGCATCATTACGCAGGTTATTTTTGTACAACAGCAAATCCTGACTACTGCCTGCACCATGTCCTTAGGGATATCGTAACATTCTCAGGCTCCATAAGCAAAACCTCACATCTGTGTAAAGGATTTATAAACATTAACCCAGGATTGTGAGGGCTTCTGAAAAAATGGATGCTAGATGGTATCCATGGTCACACTAACAGTGAAGCAGGGTTTATCACTTCAAGTTTGCCCTCCAGGGTACACAACTATTTAATGCTTTAGAGAAAAAAAATAAACACAAGCACAGTTTTAACAAAACCGGGTAAACCTGAGGATTTCTGCTTTGTGGAAATCTCTACTTTAGGAATTTTGTGGAAAATTCCTGCTGAGGAATTTGGGAAATGTGAAAAGACATGGGACATGAACACACCACAAGGGTGCTCCAGACTGCAGTTCCACTGCATGTTTACCAGGGCTGCAGCCCAATCTCTAGCCCTGTGGTCTTACCTGCTCCCTTCTCAAACCCCCTCTTGGGCAGGAATGGGAATTCGTTAAACCTGACTTGTACCAGTTAAAACCTATGTGGATTAGTGCACTCTGAGATCACGGTGCTTGGAAAAACCACTTCAGAACAGCTCGCCCCGTGAACTGGTTTCTGGCAGCCCCTGTATGGTGAAGGATCGTAAGTTTGCTGCAACCAGTAAGCTTCTGCAAAGCATTTTGATTTCAACAAAATGCTATTTGCTAATGAGAACCTGTTTCAGTGGAAAACTCCCAACTGCTCTTCTTTCTGGCGGAAAATTGGGAGAAAAAGAAAAAACCTACTAATACTCTTGTATACAAAAAGATGTTTCCAGCTAAGGAGAAGGGAAAAAAAATCAAGTATTTGTTCTTTTAACAGTGGAGACTTGGAGCAGAGAGGAACGAGGTAATTTCACATGTTCCTGTGAACAAGCTGCTGCAAATAGCTTCCCTAGATAATAAGTAGAAGCGAGTGAGAAGAAATGGATAGGGGAAGATCTATAATAGTGTAAAGAAATGTGTGATCAGCTAGGGAATTCCTCTTAGGAGCCTTGTAGAGAATATCGTATTTGCCGGACCAGATCAGACCACTGGGCCAATCAAGTGCAATTTAAGCATTAAGTGTAACAGCTTGATAAATCTAGGTCAATGCACCTACACGCAGGTACAAGTTTAATACCACTTCATTAGCAGGACTGCAGCACCTAACATGGAGCATATCTACGGGTCCTGGAAGAGAGAAGCTATTGGCATTTATGGGATTGCACAATTAAATCAATGAGTTTCTCTTAACGACTGACCAGAAATTGGTCCCACTTTACAATTTCTAGTCTGCAGCAGCAGACGGTGCTGACGCTTCAAATATAAGTGGAAAACAGCACCGCAACACTCCTCCGGCCAGCATGTAACACCCCGCGGAAGGCGGCTGGAGAGGGAACAGCTCTGCCTTTCGGAGCCCGTGCATCCAGTCAGCCTTCACTGGAAATGTGTTATCTTAGCGTGCAGCAGACCCGCAATTACGATTAAATGTTCTCAAACACCAGCACTGACCTGTTTAAATCCATCCTGGCACCTTGTGGCTCTGCCACAACCCGATACAAAGGGAGATTTTATCTCTGCACTTAGTACAGGTTACTGCACAGGGATTTTGCTTCTGGGGCTTACTCAACAAGTAGAGAAATCCCAGGATTTTTAGATGTGCTTGTACGATCACGTCTTTGCGGGGGGGGTGGGGGGTGGGGGGGTGAAGAAGACAGTAAGATTCTTGAGTGTCCTGGCCCGTGTCTGGGAGAGGGAGATTGATAGAGGGGGCTCTGCTTTGCTCTTCTGAGACTACGGAGAGATGAAAAGGCTCTTTATTATTAAAAAATAAAACTGGCAGTACTAGATCAACAGCATCAGATCCCCAGTTCATTCAGGTGCAGTTTTCTTCTGCTCCTTCCCTGCCAACCATCTGTGACTCTGAGATTGGTCCAGCTTCCCCCCTGCACTAGTCCCAGGGCCACTCAGCTGTTTCACTATGAGCCCCCTCCTGTACAACAACCACCGATTTCCCAATACAGCTTAGAGTTACTCCTATCAGCTGCAAGCCAGCTTGCTCAGTTGTGTCTATAACACCCAGAACCGCAGTATAGTCATATGGCAGACCAGGGCTACCGGCAGCGTGTTGGGTACTTCCAGCACAGAAGTATGACACCTTCCAGATGAGCCATTACGCTCACGCAATCGCAGTACACTTACATTTTGGCAGCAGCCACCCGAGGTATACAGAGAACAGCAAGAAATACAGATGTACAAAAGGCACAACGTGCTGTTGGACCCTAGCAAGGTCAGGGCAGAACCTGCTTGCAGTCAAGCTTCAAGCCAAAATCTGCCTCTTGGGTTGCCCTGTTGTAGATCTACCCACTCCTTCCTCAGGAACGACTTTCAAGGGCTGCTAACACTGACCCAGGCTTAATATAAGTGCAAAAAGCTCCATAGACATGTAATACATCTTTTGGAAATGAAAAGTGGTCCAAGAGCTGGTCTAATCAGCTGAAAGGCAATTCTTTACCGAGGCTGCCAAATGCAGATGAACTCTGCAGGGCTTGCTGGCTCCCGAGATGCCCACCTAACCTACCCAGCCTGCACTGCCAAAGTGTCATCAGACCAGGCTCCTAAGATCCTGGCTAGCAGCCCTGCCACCTATTCCACCTAAAAACCACTCTGGGGTTTTGTGACCTGACCGTTATTATTCAAAATGCTCCATTCACTTCAGTTAGCTCTTATAGTCCTTTGAAAACAGCTTTGTCTATACAACTGCCTTTTTTTGGACAACATCTGTCTATAGAATATGAGGTTCAAAAGCCTCCATGTGCTTTGCTATAACATACATGATGACGCTCGGGAAATTTGTTTGTGTTAGAAGAGTATCCGAGTCTGAAATGGGAATATCAGATAAAGAGAGAGAATGCTTCCTACTTCTCCTATAATACTGCTGGCACCAAACCCTGGGAAACACTGGACTAGAGAAAGATGGACTGGGCAATAATAAACCCAACAATTTTCAAGCTGAAATTGCCACCTTGCACGTACTTCTTCAAGGAAGCAGGACTAGAGGGTTTTGCAGAATGAATAAAAAACACAAGGTGGGGGGAAAGAGCATGGGAGTTGCTGCAGCAGGAGTGCTGGCAGATGCAGGAATATAAGCAAGGATAGAGTCACAAACACTTTTATTCTCAGCTCTAATATCCCCCCAGTGCCCTCATCAGCCAGGTTTCTCACCTAGGTCAGACCCTGGCATCAGTAGCAGGAAGGCTTTCATATGCACATACATGTGTCTGTGGACGCGTGGGCTGGGAGCAGGACACACTAAGAAGCAGCCAGAGGCAGCACGGGGTGCTGAGCCCAGGCAACGGCAGTAAGAGCAGGACAGGGTGGCAAGCATGGGGCTAGCATGAGCTCAGATAGCACAGGGGTCCCCAGAGCAGGATGGAGAGACAGAAAACAGACCAAAATTAGCATTGGACATGAGGAGAAGGTTGCGGCTTGATTCAGCTTGGCTTCACGGCCATCCTTATCCTTTTCTCCTTTTTATTATTATTGTGTTTTCTGCTTTCACCTTGCATCCCTCCTCAACCTGCATGGTAAAAAGTATTGCACAGCCACGCCTGCGCTCCCCTCCCTTAAATAAAGCCCACCTTCATCCATGCCGTGCTGCTGCCTGACAGCCCTAAAAGGCAGAGATCCTTTGATTCTCACGTGGTTGCCACCTAATGAAGACATCTACAGATATGGGCATATTAGAGCTCACCATCTGGCTGCACCTCTTGGGTGGCTCTGCTCCCCACAGATTAGTGGGCATGGAGACTGCTGCGGCCAACCAATTACTCTACTCCTCCACCTCCGGCACCAGCACGGATTCCCTCAGCAACGCCGCTGGTGGCTGGCAGCCGAGACCGGGGGCTAAGCAGCGTGCCGTTCCAAGCGAAGCAGCCAGCCGAGTCCGCGCCGCGCTGCCCCTCTGCACGCCCTTCCCAGGGCTGGCAGCACCGGCAGACACTTGCCAGCCTCTCGTCCCCTGAAGGTCCAGGTCTCATCGTGCACCCCAGCAGCACTGCGAGGGCGATGAGCCTCTCTGACCCCCACCTCCTTCTTTCCTCGCCTGGGTATCACCAGCTTCAGCCTGTCTGTCAACCTCAGCCACGCTTTTCTCTCTTCCCGGCTGCCTCTGACGCACCTTCTCCTCAGCACCAGGCACAATTTTTCCGTCCACTGCTCAAAATGATAAATTGAGAGTATTTCTTTCCAGGAAGACTCAAGACCTATCATCCAATTTTTGCTTGCTTGTTTGTTCTTTTTAGAAAAAAAAGAATCTGTTCAGGTTTACTGAAAGAATTTAGTTGACCTATATGAAAAAACCCAAATGCTGCCTTTTCTTTCCAAAATTCATCTTTTTTTTTTTTTTTTTTCCCCCTTAAGGAAATTTTCAAAACCAAAACTGCCACTGTAAAATGAGAAGCTAAAATAGTTCATCTTCTCCAAATAATTTCTCCGGTTTTCCCTCCCCAAAAATGAGGATGACGCACAAAGAGCAAAAACCCTCCCCAAACTGCGTGTTTATGAAGGCAAAATAGCACTTCCACTGACATTTTCCCACCTTCCTAATTTTTTTTTACCCTGCAATCCTCTTCCCATTCCCAAATACCACTGCAGTCACCAAGCCAAGCTCTCAGGTGCCTGTGCATAGAAAAGTTCACTGAACTGCTGTGGCACGTTTCGCTCCCTGAATAGTCTGTAGCCACAGGACACCTAAGAAGATTGTATTTTCTTTGAAGTACATGAATATTTGATATCCTCCCTCCTTTCCTCCTTGCCTTAATTATTCTCTTATTTTGAAACACCAGCTTGCATGCAGTATTTAAATAAAGCTGTTTTCAGAGCCACAAGCAGCTTGAAACAGTCAAGCCTCTCAAAATATATTGCAAGTGCTGTACATCCTCCTGTTCGGCACATAAGCGGCGCAGAGCAAGGCACAACCTGGGGAATCCGCAGGACAAGGGGCTCCAGGGCAGCCTTTCCCTTCCGACACCTTGGGTTCCCTTACCAGATAAACCCGTGAGACGAGACACAGGGTCTCAGCCTGTTCCCCAGCCATCCTGTGAAAAATCACTGAAGGGTCTGGCACAGCAAACACTGCTCAGGAAGGTGTCTGAAAACGCAGGGGGTGCAGCGGGTTAGAACTCAAACGAACAATGGGGGAAAACACTGGAAAACACAATTTGGGAGAACAATAGCTGCTGCAGGGCAAGAAGGAATGAAAACACACACCAAATTTTCTATGCACAGAGCTACAGATATTTATATGCATGTGTATATATGTAAATACATATGAAAGAGTTCGGAGGATCTGGGTGACTCAGCACCTCTACAGACATACAGGTTACACACATCTTTGCAGAGGTCCACCAGCTGTAAGGATTTGGCCTTCCCAGATTTCAACAAGCCTACTTTATGGGACATCTTTGAGACAACGTCCAGGATCCCTTTTGCTTTGAGTCACAGCACTCTGACACCAAAATCTCAGGTGATCCAAAGAACCGCCGGACACCTGCGGAGAGAGCCACAGGGCTCGAACTGGCGGTGGGAAGGTGGGATGCTGCATGCCCCAAGTGGCTACGCTGCCTCAGGTTCACGGCTATGACATGACACTCCGGGCTGGGTTGCTTTGGGGCAGCTATGTCCCTGAGAAGTTGTCTGTGTATTACATGGGAGAAACGGACATGAACAGTGAAAGCCACACATTGCACCAAGTGAGGGTGCTACAGACCTGGCAGCTGTTCCAGCTGCTTCAGCTGTGTATCCCGGGTTACCTGGAGGTGCTTCCCTGAACAGCTGATACGAAAAGGAAATGAAGCATGCCTCCGCACAGGTCAGGGAAGGCCACACACCATAAGTGTTTGTGCAGGTGGATGAATAGCTGTGCCCACAGGCGCTCACAAATAGGGCAAGGAATAAACATGCATACCTAAAAACTCATCCATCTTTATTACAAAAATGAGTCAACTCATCCCAGCGCCGCTTCTAACTTTGCAGAGGCTTGTATCAGACACAGAAGGTAGCAGGGAGGTTGGAAAAGGGCTGCCTGAAAGTCTCGGGGCCAAGCGTCCTGAGGTTTGATTGAGGCTCCCCAGTTGAGGTGGAGTAATCTCCCAAGGCGCTCTGCTAGCAACGTGCACATGGCCAGTAACAGGGGCATATGATGGCTTCCCAAATCTCCCTGGGGGAGAAAGTCATGCTCTTCAGCTCTTGCCTGATGGTGCATCTCCGAACCAGCCCTTCCTTACCATCTGCAGTAGATTTTGTACCCTTATTACCTTGTAAAATCTCCCTGCACTTTCCGCATCCCCTTGCCTATAAAACCTCAGCAAAGGTGAAAGCTGTAAAGGAGGAAACTTTAACCTAAAGGAGAGATGCTTACAGAGCTGGGAAAGTTACTCATGTCTCTCTGCACTTGAACAGATTTCCTTTTTTGCAATGAAAATTTCTAATACCGTATTCCCAGGCCAGTGCTGCTCAGTAATTCTGGGTGAGAAGAGGTGGAATTTTAACCGGGTCCCACGTAAGGGCCAGGGGAACACACTTGTAAATGAACTGAAGTTGATAGCCAAGTGCAAACCTTTCAAAGGCAAAGAAGAAAGAGACCCTTAAACGAGTTCCCTATGCAGAAAAACCTACCCTTACAAACAGCTATACATTGCAAGGACACATCATGCACCAGCTGCCCCACGAGGCACAGGGGTTACAAGTTTCATGCTTTAACGTGCACAGCCAAGGTGACCCTCTCCTCCCTCCCACGCATTAACTAAGAGACAGGACTAACATGATACATGCCCCAGCAGTTACAGAAAGCAGAGCAAAGACTACAGCACAATGAGTGCTCTGACAGAAGCACGGAGCTCAATATTTATTTACTGCCTGTCAATGTCTGGCGCGGATGGGATGCTGCATCTCCATAGCCATTATGAACTGCTCATTAGACATTAACAGGACAGGACTTTGTTGCAATCAGGTCATCTGAGTTGACGGGAGAAGGGACAGCAAGCGGCAGCGGAGAAACCCGAAGTGAAAGAGAAGGAACAACAATCAGCTGCGGCAACGGTTACAGTCAGTAATGAGTTGGCAGGCTAGTGTGTATCACTACTTTCTAGTAAGTGGAATTAGAAGCAAAGCCATGTGTCAGGGGCTCCATACTGTCAGCTGTTAGCAAAGAGATTGATTTAACACAAGTGTCAATGGCACAAGCTTTGGCAAAGGAGAAATCCCCCTCCTAGCTGCCAGGCATCCACAGCAGAGTGGTACCAAACAGCTAGCATGGCTGGCGACCCCTTGGCAAGACCCACCTTGAAATGCAGCTTTATTAAACATAACAGGCTTAACACTGTGGAAGATTTTGAAACTGTCATGTACATGATGCGCATGGAAAAAGATTCATAAATAACCCACTGCCATTGAGGAGATGAAGCGGAGCATCCCAGCCGTACTGTAACCCTGCCCAGAGGCACGATCGAGAGCAGAGCTCCAAAAAAACCCAGTGCAGCCCTGTTTGCTTCGCGCCAGCTCTGGGGGAGGGAACTGGGAGCGAGCAGGTCCCCCTCCCAGGAAACACAGTCTGTCTGAGAGAGAAGAGATCGTCTCTCCAACAGTCGAGAACGAGGATACCAAAGATAAAACCTTCAGGGAAAATTGCAGCGTTTCTTCCTGGAATAAGGCTGGACTCTGAAATCAGCACACAATACACGAGATTGAACGCTTGCAGGCCTGGGCATGTTATTGAAGTAATCTTGGGTAGAAAACAAAAACCAAATCATGAGCTTCTTGTTTACCTTAAGAAATAGATTACTATTATTCTCCAACTTAGTTGACTGGAATTACCTAGAGAAGTTCAGCCACAAAAGTAATCTCTGAGAAGTGTAAAAGCTGTAAAACATCTTTTCCAGAGTTTGTTCCTCACTGAATTC
Organism: Falco naumanni; assembly: GCF_017639655.2. Taxonomy (NCBI): domain Eukaryota; kingdom Metazoa; phylum Chordata; class Aves; order Falconiformes; family Falconidae; genus Falco; species Falco naumanni. Next base: position 5,059,522 of record NC_054058.1, on the reverse strand, counting down.
ATCCCATCTACTCAGCAGAGCAATCAACTTGACCGTTCATGACACTTTAACACAGTGAGAAGACACCCCGTCTATTTTTTAACTAAGATTTTTGCTGTGTCCTCCCTTTTTGGTACATGTGATTTATGAAAGCTTGGCTTTCAGAGAACTATGGGCTACTTGTCTGGAATTGAAGGGGGGAGAAAAAGCCCCCAAACTCCCTATTCTTCTGGATATGTCCAGTGACAAGAACTGTCCTGGAATCAGTAAGGAGCAAGCAACCAGTCCCAAGGGGCTTTGCTTACCCAACCTCTACAAAACAATGACATTTTAAAACTCCACAACTGCATTTTCTTTCTGGGCCATCCTTGGGAAGCAAAGCTGGAGAGATAAAAGAATGGAACAGGAATTAAATATAAGAATCATGACCAGAAACAGCAATGGGGGCCAGAAGGAAGACTTTTCCCCAAACGGGTCGCTCCCCCCCACCAGGAGCGTGTTCCCTCACCTTTCCTCAGCCCAAAGCAGCAGCCCAATTCCCACCGGGAAAGAGGAGAGCAGAAGGCAGCGATACGAAACTGAAGCATGGATGCGGAGGTAGGTGTTAAAACACATACAGCCACATGCCAAACTCACATTTGTGATCTTGCCAGACTTGCGTGGCACAAAACTCCCACAGAGGAGGAAAAAAAATAATATAATAATATCAAGACAGACAGACCAGGCTCCTTGCAGCATGTGCTTCATTCAGTGTTTCAACAAGGAGGCTCAGGGGTGAGATCTCGGGCTGCTTTGCCTCTCTCGGGGAAAAGGGTCGGGATTTTTTTCACGGGGGGTGAGCTGGGACACACACAGGCATGTGCCTCTGTACGGCATCTCGGGGAAAGGGGGCAGTAGCCAGCTTATCCTTCTGCCTGTTGTCAAACAGATAATTGTTCTAAAACAGCTGGGCCAGACAATAGCATCTTTAATGGCCCAGCTTAAACGCGGTCGTGACAGAATTCATAATATTTTTTAATCTCCCTTTCCCCAGCCTTCCTGAAAATTCATTTTTAATGACTGCGGTTGGCTTTCATTTTTGCTCTTGTTTTTAATTCAGATAACTTCTTGAGTCATGCAACTTCCCCCTCCCACCCCCAACACTCCCTTTTAAGTGAAAGGCTTTAATATTTCAAATGCTAAATTATTGCCAGATGCTAACATATCCAATGTCATAGCCTGGTTCACCAGTTCTTGTCACCTTATTCTGGGACTGATTGAAGACCCCACAGGCCCAACAGGTCAAGACTGGGGACAGGGTTTGATCCATCCCTAAGGCACCTTCATAGAAATTCTCCCTTACCACCAAGAGCCAAGCACGTGTCTCTCCATCACCTTCCCCTTGCAGTCCATCTTCAAATATTTTGATCGAAAGTAGTAATAATGAGATAATGCCTATTTGTTCCCACATGGTATCACACCTGTTTGCTTGTTTTCTGTTGCTGCGCATTTAAACAAAGGTACGGGGGGAAAAAGTCACTGTATTTTCTCTAGTTTCAAAAATACGTAATTATTGTTCTTTCACAAAGAACCATTTTGAAGTACCTCTGTAAAGTGTTAGAAAACATTTATCATCGAATTTTCTATGCATTAAAATAATTACTACTTCTTATAAAAGAAATAAATTTACAACCAAGCTCCCCCAGCGCTCCCCTGCCCTGCAGCACACCGCCATCTCCCAGTCTGGGGTTCCCCTCATGCATGTCATTCTGGATTCTTATCACAGCCACACAACGTGGCCATCACCTCGGTCCCCTGGTCTTAATTTGTCGATTTTTTCAACCCTGTTTTGTTTGCATCTATGACTTCGCACCTCACAATCCTCTGCTTCATTTTAGACAATAAAAATGCTGTAAAGCCTAATTTATTTTCATTGCCCCACACAAGGCTAAATTTTGCTCTTGGGTCCAATGCCTCTTTTTTTTTGTTACGTATTTCACATCTAAGAAAGCAAAATTCATACCTTCCTCAATGAAATTTTCATGAACTATGCATTGCCTGGTGCTATATATTCAGCAATATTAACTACTGCAGCTGTTTACATTCAGAAGGTTTCCCTCGGCCCCAGGAAGGACCAAATTTATTTTTATATACCAAATTTAAATTTCCGGAAAATGCTAGGTCACCTCAGAATACGACTCGGTGACCCAGCTGGAGGTCATGATCCTAGAGCAGGAGGAACATACCCATCATGCATCAATCAACTATGTCACTTGACAGTTACACAACGCAATATTTAAATGAGCCCCTCAGAAACCAAACTCCTTATTGCTAAACACCTAAATGGCTGGCCTTATAGCTTCACTCCAAATGCTTGATTGGCAGTTGCTGGGGCTACAGGATGAAGCATCCTACCCTCACACATCCATCCAGTGCTCATCAGCCTGCTGCGCATGCAACTCCATCTTCAGCACGGATTTGCTCCGAGGGCGAGTGGCTGGGGGAGAGGTAAGCAGCAGGGTTGAACTTAAAACACAACTGCACTGTAAAATAAGACGGGCTGGAGCCTGGGGTGCTGAGCACCATCCCGTACTTCTGGGAACGATTCAGGATTCAAGATGTGGACAAATGAAATGTATAATCCAGCAGTGAAGGAAAAGAAAGCAAACCCAGGGAACTGAGTTTATGAAAGGTAACCGGGGTTGTTACCACTGAGTCCAACTATGTACTACCTAGAAACAGTTACCTATTACAAAGCCTCTGATTTCACTGATTTAGGTCAGGTTTAGTAAGAGTTCAGGGCCATACCCATATAACCTCAGCCCAGCAATGTGGTAAGTCAAAACGATCTCACCTGCAAACGGGCAGCGTTAGCAAGACACTACCTGCTAAAAATCTCATTCCAAAACTCACATCATCTGAACTGCCACTTTGTCAGGAAAAACAGGAAGAGAAAGTTTGAAACGAAAAAACAAACAAACAAAGCCAAAACCAAACAACCTATTATCGACCCAATGCTACAAACCAATCAAAACAAATTATGGCTTAATAAAACCCTCTTGTCCATCAGGTCATGAAAGACAAACAAATGAAGCCAGGTCCAGTGAACCCTGGAAAAAGAGCAAGGCTGGTAGCTGATGCTCTTCAGTGAAGGGGGCTCGTCTTCAACACCAACCTTCAAGATGATCTGCAACCAGGACTTGGGTGCTGGCATTTCCTTTCAAAGGACCCTGGGGTAGAAGTTTTACTAGTTGTAGAGCATGGGGAACCCAGATATAATTTATTTTACCTTTTCTGTTAGCACCCAGGAGGCCTTCAGCGAGAGCTCCTTGTTGCACCTCACCTACACGTGGTCATGCACAGACTGAAAAAGGAGCCCCCAGGAAGAGGCAGAAGAACAAAACTGAACTCCTCAGTCTGCAAACAGGAAAAAAAAAAAAAAACCACAAAAAAAACCCATGGCACAAAAAGATTCAATGCTGTGCACATGGGAAATTTGGAGGAGAGCACACAACTCTGAGCTGGCAAGTCCAGAGCCTGTGCTTGGCTACCCTGGTCTTGAATCCACAGGGCACCCAACAGCCAGAGGGGCCAAGGACGGCAAGAGCTCTGCAGCGGCAGCTCTTCCCAAGAGGTGAAACTGTATTGGAGTCACAGAAACACGTGGCAGGTTGGGCAATCTACGGCCATCGACAGAAGTGCAGGCATGAAAACGTAAGGGGGCCAAGAGCTGATTAAACTAAACTGGAATAAAAAGGCAGCTCTCCTTCCTGCTGTGACGGAGAACCCGAGGAATCCACGGCTGCGGGAGGCTGTCAGCTCGGATAGTGCGACTGGGTAATTTTAGGAGAAATAACAACATTGAAAGCTATGCCAAACAAATGTGAAGGGGAATTCAGGGCATCAGGGCCTGGAAAGGGACGGAAGGAAACGCTTTTCCCGTTCTTGTACTGTGTTGTACAATTAGGCATATGCACATGTTCTCCTTTGAAGCATGCAGGATGGGCCGTGGCGTGCGCTGCTGTGGGGCTGCCTGACGCAGGGAGGGACAGATGGGCCAAATGGACCTGATCCGAAAAGGGAAATTCTATCTTCCCCTCATCAAGAGGGTAAATGAGAAGGGAGGAAAAAGGGAAAGAGTGGGAGGAGGAAAATAAAGACAGAGCAAAGGGAAGAGAAAGAGAGGGGCGGGGAAAGAGCTCTAAAGAAAAGACAGAATAGAGAGCTAGGATAAAAAGAGGGAAGAGGCAGAGCCCTAAAGGATTTGATTAAAAAAGCCACAGTGTTTTTCTTCCCTCAGCAGCGACACTGCAGATCGTACCTCTGTACCCAAATGACGGAAAGCAAACAGCATGTCATGCAGCAAACGCCCGTGGCTGTCAGGGGGCACCGCCTGCCCCTTCCCCACCCCAAACACGCAGGATCGCAGCTCTCTGCCATCCCTTATCCTACCAGGCAAGGTAGGGACTAGCATTTGATGCCACCAAGGTGGCTTCCCGTCAGTCAGCGCTGCACCTCCTGCAACCCGGGGGCTCCAGCCCATCCATTAGAGCCAGCAGCACAGCGTCCTCTGCTCCCAGCCAGCTCGTCACTGCCTGGGACTGTGGCATAAGCAGGGAGACAGCATGGAAAAAAAGAAAAAAATTTAAAAAATGGAAGGGAAGCTGGTGTTTTCATATGGCAACACCCACAGGATTTGTGGCGTGGATCCAAATCACTGCACACGGGCAAGTAAGCAAGTTAAGGAAAGGAGCAAGAGATTAAAGCAGCCCAGCTACACACAAGTGAGCTGCTTGCATGGCTGAATGAAACAAGGCAGAATTAAGACCAGCTTACCCCAGTCCTGGAAGGGTTCACAGGCTTACACATGCCGAGAAAGCAGGGACTGAGTCAGCCACAATTCTGTCCTCTGTTGCTCATAAAAAAACCAAAGCTCGATTCCCTATGTTTCACAGAAAACCTGGGTTCAAAATATGGAAACCCACTTCACTCACCCTCAAAGAGATGCAGGAATGCCCTTAAACAGCACAGGAGAAGGGCTGGAGAGGAAGATAGTCCTCCAACAGAAAGCACAGGGAGGATTCATCTTTGCACCATGAAAATTCAATTGCCTTGTTCAGACTTTGGAAAGCCTGGTGACTTAATGTAACCTGTGTTTACCGAAAGCATCGCAGGAACCGAAATTTATGGTTTGAAATGAGTCCGTGTGGGAAAATGCTCCCAACATCTATGAAATCCTTTTGCTACATAGGAATATCGTTACAGGACCAGCTAAAAAGGGGAAGTGCAACCTGCTGTATCACCACTTCTTCCCAATTCTGTCTTTTATTACAATTTTGCCTTTGCTGAGGCCCAACTGCGCTTGCATAGTGATAAAAAAAAACACACAGGATCACACAACAGAGTGAGATGCTTGCAAGCATCTCCCACAGCCAGCCCTTTCCTTAAAGTCATTTCTGTTTAGAGATAGCATATCTCTTTACAGTTCCACAGCCCTCTTCCTAGCAGGCCTTTCATACACATGAAAAGAAATATCTGATCAAATATATTCCTCTATCGTGGCTTTGGAAATATTAGCAAGATTTAATTAATATATAATCATATCAGCAGAAAAGAGTTAATTGAAATATTGAATAACTACAACTTTAACAGGATTGGAACATAATGCTTCAGACGTACTAAGCAGATGATTTATCCACCATGCCATACAAATTTTAGTTAACAGTTGGGCAAAGACTTTAGAGCTATTATTTTTAGCAATAGAAGGGTATTCCCTAGGTTGTGCCAAGGCCTGTGTGCCGAAAAGCATTGTGAAAAAAAAACAGCTTATTGTGCGTTTTCTTCTCCTATTAGCACAAAAGGAGAAAAATGTGTCTGACATTGTTAATTGGGATCTTGTGGTAATGCAGCAGTATGTGCACAGAGACACAAACGAAATCTCAGTGCAAATTCACTGACCTTAGCCAAGATACATCCAGGGAAGAAAATGGCTAAATGAGTTGAATTCTGTGACATGAAGCATGTATTACATTCCCAGGTATCATATTAATTGTGCGTGGTACTAGCAGGACAGTTGTAAGACAGGTACAATGTGCCTACAGTCGCTGTTGAGGTTAACTACGTAGGAAAGGGGTTAGCAACGCAGCAGGCTTTATCTACAAGCCACCATCTCTACCTTCAGGTGTTGCAGAAACTTGTTTACAGAGCTGAATTCTGCATATAGGGCTTCCCTTCCTGCAGCCACAGGGGCCAAAGTCTCAGGTGTCAACTAAAAAATAAATCTAGAACACTGGAAAAAAGTTGACACTGACCGAAATTATCCAGATGTGAAAAATCTCCAGTCAACCAAATCAGCACCTCTGCAAAGATGTGTTTAGGTTAAATCACAGACCGGGGCGGCAGAGGCTGTTGTTTATCACCAGCCTGCAAGTAGAAAAGGAACTGATGAATGTCAGATGAGATCCCAGGGAGTGGGATTTGTGTTACAAAAATCAGCCTCTCAGTAATGCGGCGCTCTCTACCAAACTCCCGTTTCCTGCAGTTTTCCCTAGATGCTGCTTTCAATTAATTCCCTTGGGATCTCGCATTAGTCACATAGTTGCACGGTGTCTCTTTCCCCTTCAGTGAAATGGGAAGAATAACACTTCCATTCCACCAGGGACGTAGGCAGATAATCATCTCAACAGTTGTGATTAGACACAGCGATAATAGGGGCAAGGAGTACTAGAGAAACCGAGGAAGACTGAAAAATTTTCTCCGCAAAAGGAGAAAATTGATCGAGCTTAAGAAAGTGATGTGCCTGGCTTGGCATCCAGGAGCAAATTTCAAGCCCCTGTAAAAGCAAGGATGAAAAACTGCTGCAGAAAGACATATCCACAATTCATGGGACTGTACAGGTGTCCAACACTTGTCATGTCTTCCATTCAAGTTTGTTTGGGTACGAGCATTTACTCTGAAATTACCACTGGTATGTGCAGGTACACAGAAAGACCGAAAAAAAGATGTCCCGCTACACTCATCCCAGATGCTCTTTTTTCCACTTGCTTTTGCAGTCAATTCTCTTGGATCACAGACTCTCAATCAGTAGAAGAATGAAAGTCCTGTTAAAATAAGGATCGACCTAAACTTCCGAACAAAAGTTAAAGTCAAACCCAGGACCTTCCCTCCAATATTTTTGGTATTAAGCAAAAGATTTCGAAGTACTCTTACGTATTTGGTATTTTGCTACTAGAATCTTTCTACCTCAGGTGTGGACAATATAGTGTATCTCACTACACATTAAATATGTTAAATTCATTTCTGACTCAAGACATTTGGTTGCAAAGTCTAGAGAAGTTGCTGTACTTTATATGCTGATGCAAGCCAGCCCTCCACATTCTTGAAGGGTTTTGGGGAGGGGGATGTGGGTAGGGGGTATGAAAGCACCCAAGTGGGTACAGAGTCCTGAAATGATAAGGCAGAGCCATAGGATTCCAGGACTGTTCCATATGGCTGCAGCTACATCTGTTCTCTTGTCCTGAATGGCCAGGCAAAGCAAGCACAAGACCAGACACGTCTCCGCAGCTTTTCCTGGTACATTTACAAAAAGGCAGCGTGCCAAGGCTCTCGCCAGGGAAATCTCTGCAATGTCCAAATGCCAGCTCAGGAAGTGATGCTGCGCTTCCCCAGCACGCCTTCTGTGCCCAGTGGGGATCCTGACCCCAAACCCTTCGCTGCACATACATGTAGAGTTGCAAGATGGTGCCCTCGAAAGGGTGGTATGGCCCAGTGCTCAAAAGAGACTACCTACATGCAAGGGAGGGAGGCAACACCTCAGGTAGAGAAGAATTGCATTTTAAATGTAAAATACTTAAAAAAAAAAACAAAAAAAACAACAGAAAGACTCCTACATAGCTTAAGATCCCATCAAGATGTAGCAGACCACTGGAGTTAGTGGAGCCCCAGTAGAAGCACAGACGTGGGAGCAAGAGGAAGATCTAGATCTCAGCTCTCCCAGCTGGGAACATTGGGGAAAGCAGCACCAGAGCAGAGAGGGTGCAAAGAGCTGATTTCTCCGAGAGAAAACAGTGTAATAGTATGAGAAGAGTTGTATCATTAAACACTATATAATAATTTAATAAAAGCTACTTTTGATTTACCCAATTACTTCTTTGTTCCATAATGCAACATCTTACTATTAATAAATAGACAGCTAGACTAATGGAAGTGAATGGTCAGTACCTCCCCCTTGGGCTACTATTAAAAGCTGCTTTCATTTTTATCTGTGAAGACCATTCATAAATAAACCATCAAACCACCTACTGGGAGGTGGGGAAAAAAGATACCTCTGTTAAGGATCCAAGTTTCCCCAACTGATCCCACATGCTGTCACCAGCAATAGGAACGGAGAGAGGATCAGACTTCAGTCCAGGGCAAGAATCGCTACGGACCCAAATCTAGTTTTTTTTGCTAAATGGATTCAGAGGAGTCCCAACCTTTGAGGAGACAGCAGGGAGACTTTGCACCAGCCTGCTCTGTTTGTGCAAACACAATCAGGAAAGCAGCTACTGGCTTGGGGGCGTTTGTCCCGCCAGCTTTCACGGCTTCGGTAACAAAGCTGAGAACTGAACCCATTAATTTCACAACTGCAAGCAACACTGGAGCTTCTGCCAGTGCTCTGCACTAGCCACGTCTCCCTACCTCTGCCATGCTGATATTAATAATTACTCCCAGTAATACTTGGTGCCACTGACAACAATTTCCAGGGAACAAACTGAAACAGTCTTTTCCCCAAGTCATGCAAAATGCAGCACATTTGGCATAAAAGGAACAACAACAAATCCCAAGATGAACGCTACAGGACACCTGCATTCAGAAAAAAAAAAAATATCTGTGTGTATGTTCAGCTCACTGTAAAAAAGCACACCCTCTAACCCTGGAGTTCTGTTCAGGCCAAGCCTAGCAGTATTTACATTCACCATGTTAACATGGCAAAGCCTTCCAAGAGCAGGCAGGGTCAGCCAACGTTCCTGCTTCGTTGAATGCAATCCCAAGAAGCTGTTATGCTCCCAGCTCTTTTTTTTGTCCCCTCTTTTCTTGCACAGTTGATCCTTCCTGCCAGGAAGGTCCTAGGAATGAGGTCTTGCAGCATCTGAAACCAACAGTGGCACCTGGCATTAAGACACCTCTAAAACACTTTCTGTCCCTTCAAATTATGGAGCTTCTTCCCAGTCCTCCACCCATAAATCACACACACAGGAGTTGCTGAGGAAGAATTTGCTGGCTTTGACTGGCAAGCACAGATATGGGCTGGGAACATCAGTTATAGGACTCTGCGCTCCATGGGGTAATAACCCACTCGGATCCACGCTTCACCTCACAGCTTTGCGTAGCTCAATCACACCGGCCATATCCAAGGACCACAGCACTACAGCAGGGCCTGTGAACAGGTCCTGGCTTCAGGATACTGAACGCCAGGTTCCTCTAAACTCTCAAGATTCCAACTAGTAAAAGCATCGACCCATCAAGTGACTCCCCACAATCTCTGCCCTGTCCTCATCTCCTCCCATCCCAAGGAGAGAAAACTCCCTGCCCCTGCTCTCCTGGCAATAGCTCCACAAAGGAAAAAGCCCCTGCAACTGAAATGTCGCAGATTCTGAAGACACGATTAATTATTGAAATCGACAAAATTACATTCCACTGGTGACATTCAACGCTGTGTCTACTCTGCCTCTCACTCTCCCCTTCCCTCCCTGCCAGCCCCCGGCAGCTTTTCCCCCCACGGACATGTGCCAGCCAGGGATCTGTTCCTTCCACTCTGCTCTCTGCTAAATGTTTTTTATTCTCAACCACCTGCCCCAGGCCCTCTCATCAATTATTAATTAAGAGATCCATGAATATGCAAATCAACCCACACACTCATTTTATTAAATTAACTTAAAAAAAAAAAGAGACGTGGCATGTACAGCAGCAGAACAGATGATGGGGTGGACCGCTCCAGGGAAGCGGGGTTAGGTGCTTTCTAACAGAGGAGGAAGGAGGAGGATGAGAAGGAACATGCACTGTACACAACTAGCAACAGAATTACTTCTAGAGCCATTTGCATGTTTATTTTAAAGTGTTGTTCTTCAGGAACAACGGCATTGAAAGATGAGTGCATGCACAAACAGAGGGGCTTTAGCCTGCAGTAGATGGGTGGAGAGCCCAGTTTCTTTCTAATAATCCCTGTCAGTAGGGACACCGCGGAGCGGGACAGGCATTTTGAGATGGAGGTGCTCCAGCTGGCCGTGCACAAGGCATTCCCAGCTGGCCCCCAGCACCCACCTCAGCAAAACCGCAGCTGTGCTGCACCCATGGGAACAGGTAAGGGTAAGCCAAGGACACTGCCTCTATATAGATCTACTGATCTATGTAGGCACTGCTGCCACCTGCCCGGCTCACACGGAGAGAGGGATTAGGGAGGCTTTCCTTGAGAATTACAACCTTCTCCGAGTTGCTGACATGCAGACCCGTTCTGTGCTAGGTGCTGAAAAGCACTATCCCTCCATCAAGTCTTCTATTTGTGTAGCATCTCACCTCACCTCCACACCTTTACACATGAGCTGGGCTTTCTGGATCTCCTATGAGCCACAAGACTGGCCTGTCGTTTCCATCAGCTGCAAGGTTGATGATGAATGCTGATGCCAGATCCAAGCAAGCAAAAACCAAAGGCCTCAAATCAGAAAGTTCCCTTCCAAGGCAGGGGATGGGTGTTGCCATTCTCGTGCCATAGGCCCCTTTATGCCTCTCATTTTCTGGAAAAGACACTGAAAAGGAGGGGAAGATAACCATCTGGTCTGCTTTCTTAGTGACTGGTGGTGTGGTGAGCCGAATAGCTTTGGGATAACACTCTTTCCCAGTTCCTACCACTTGCACACAAGCACTCTCCTTGTATGTAGTCGAGACCATCCTCACCCCACACAGATGCTACACCCTTCCACTATTTAGTTTGGCTTTCTCCCCCCCTGCCAGCTTCACTGAGCTCCACATTGCTGGCTGACTGACATCACGTATTGACTTTCACGAGGGCTTGAGGGAGCTCAGTGCTGGCAGGATCAAGGGGATCCCCTCCTTATCCAGCAAGAAGTTGGAGCATGGACGCGTGCATGGACCATGGCAGGGCCCGTGCTTTCTTCCCAAAGCCCGTTACAGGTCTGAGGTCAGTAGGTCACTCCTACTCGTCCCAAGCACTCCTAACTAGGTGCTGATGTTGGCTGGGGGGGGGCGCATCTCTGCTGGCTTACCAAATCATCAAGAAAGTACCGATGCCACGGGGGATGCCATCCTTTCAAGGCAGCTACTTTGTGACTCCAAGCCACATGCTGGTTTTGGGATGGCCACTCTAAGCTCCTCCGCAGAGGCTGTAGCACGTGCTGTGCCCTGGGCTGGTCCAGGGCTGCAGGAGAAGCCAAACAGCTGCTGGAGCTGGCAGGAGGCGCAGCACCACAGCAGGGATTCAGGGAGATGCTGCAGCTGTTGGATCAGGTGACTCCCATGGAGCTCCATCTCCCCACGGAGCTCTAAGGTTTGGGAGAGGAGTTCTTTACCTCCTGAGCATACGATGATTTTTGCAGCGTGACTTGCAGAATTAGGAAAGCCTATTACCTCCAGTACAACCCGCAGCCATACACGTGCATTATGGCATCATTTAAGGGAGGCCAGAGGGAAGGGGATTGAATCAGCAGCTGGAAATTACGTGCTCACATGATTCCTTGGCCACTGCTATGCTTACTGGGGGTACCAGAGGTGGATGAGAGAAACAGCTTTGTCACCAACTGATCCAAGACTGTTGGTTCATAGCGGAGGGATTCTCCTTATACCCTCCTTCTCCATAAAACATCTAGCAATCCTGCTGGAAAAAAAGTCACAGCTCAAAGTGTAGAGACAAAGCTTAATGGGACCAATTTCTCAGTCATACCTGTACTATGCAGATGTACAAAGATGCTGCGAGATCAGTCACAATAGCAAAACTGGTGCAAATGGTGAGCCCCCATCAGAGTCAGGGACCAGAACTGCTCTGCAGCTGCTAGCTCTGGTGTTTGCCTCCCTCAGTATCAGATACACCCCCGCCCAAAAATCTATCCTGCACTCCAAGTCCTGGAGTCCAGTCCCTACAGATGACACCGGTATCAGGTTTTCCATATTTCAGAGTAATGCCTGCACCTGAATGGAAATGCACAGGGACCAAGGTGGTGGGACTGAGCTCAAGCGTGCTCTGCACTCGCAGCTGCAGCTCCCCACAGAAGTGCTTGGGCTGGGCCACCTGAAGTGCCAACACACAAGTGGAAAAGATGCCCTGTGTTAGTGGCATGTGCCCAACATGCACCCACAGGGCTCGGCACCCACACCTGTCTTGCAGAATTCCACTGAGTTCCACCTCACACCCGACCTCTGTGTGCAGCCTGCTCTCCTCTGATGAGTTCAGGGAGCAAGAGCGCTCCTGTTGCTTAACTTCTGAATGGGAAGGGGGAAAAAAATTCCCCCTAATGTCATCAGCTAAATGTTAATTTGGAATGAGATTTTTTTTTTGTTGTTTTCTAAATTGCTCTTAACTGTGTGCCAGCACACAGGTAAATTGTTCTTGGCTGAGAAAATGGCCTGTCTCTCCTCTCAGAGATTAACATAGAGGACAGTGAATGGAGCAGCAAACAAGAAAACCATGCTCCTTTTACAAATCATTCAATAGTTTCCTGACTTCTTTTCTATATATTTTTCAGCTGTAAATGAGTTTTTACTGCTCAGTCTAGCTGAAGGCCTTGCTTTCCTTTGTTACTACCCATTTTCTTTTTAAACAAGGTGGGGGAATGAAGAAGTAATTTTCTGCCATGGCACGTGAAATGTATTTGCTGTGCTTTCCTCCTGCCCCTCTGCAAGCTTCCCCAGCTGCCTTCCCAAGAACTCTGCTCATCTGGCACAGGAATGCCCATGTCCGTGTTTCTCTGGCTCAGAGGGAACCTGGCTCATCAAATGACCGGCTGCCCTTTTCCACCGTAGGAAAGGATTAAGGATACCTTGCTCTGTTCTCTTGTCTAGAGAAAAAGCTCCAAGCAGCCTACAGGATGATCTAATTGGCCCCTCCAAAAACTTTCATTGTAGAAGCAGTGCCAGAAATGTAACCAGGGAGAAGGAACCTGCAAGAAAAGCTTCTGCAAAAAAACACTTTTGCCCATCTGCAGCTGACACTGGCAGCACAGGTCAGAGGATGTATATGCAGTTCAGATACTTGCACGTTACTCTCCTGCAAAGCACTGACAAGAAAATACTTGGACTGCAGCTAGTACCTAAGACTAAAAATCCTGCCTCTTTCCCTAGACAGAAATGTCACAAGCTATCAGTGTCCATCCTTTGCATGGGGCAACTATTTCCCTAAACCTGTTTTATATTTCCCTTTTGCTGAACAAGCATTTCCCAGAAGTCTGCAGCCTAGGTCTTGGTTTCAGCTTTGAGTGGTGGTACCAGTTCACTCATAGTTGAGTTGCTCCAGCTAACAAGCCTAGTGTATTTTTCCCAAGTCCTCCCTTTACATAAAAGACGTGAGACAGATTATTAAAAAAAATAAAAACAAGAAATGAAAAAGGTTTGGATCTCAGTTGCATGGATTTCTCCATTTTCTTTTCACAGACAGAAAGGGAAGGTTTATCGACTTTATCGGCTATTGCTCCTTCACCCTCATAAAGCATCATTCTCCCTTTTCTACTTAGATGTACGCTGAGCAGTTGAGCAAGATATTCTTCACGCTCCGTTCTTTCCCAGACTTACGAGTGCTTCCCTGTTATAGTGCCAGAAGGAGAACGGAAATCTTAAATGTACTGCTATAGAAACAGAGCCCTTATACACCAAGGTAGATTTACAATGGCTTCCCTTTGTCTCAAAAATTGCTGGTAAGATCTTGTGCTGGTAGAAGATTTAACACTCATTGGCATTTTGAAGATTATTCCTCATGCTGTAAGGAGCAGGAACATGGTTCTCTCTTCTGGAATTAACATAACCTGTCATGTTCTCTTAAATATACAAAGGCTTCACCTGCAGTGGTGGGTAGTCTACTGATATAATTAATAATCATGTGATAGATGAAAATAGATATTTGTTTGATTCATGAGTCTTGAGTGAATATGAGGAATGTGAGACTTATGCCTGCTGCCTTTGCATTGCAAGTTTAATTCATTGCCTCTGTAGAGAAATAGCACTTATTTCTCTTTCTCCAAGATTCTCACAGCTTGTTACAGAGGGAGTGCACACAGATCCTTATGGAGCCTGATACAAGTCATCGATGACTTGAAAGCATGGGTGCTTCTCCAGATGCCCAACCTGAAAACACACTGAAAGAGCCTAATCCCTAGAAAGCACAGCGAGATCTCTGGAAGCAAACTGCCTCCTTAGCTTTCAAGTGTGTGACTTTAAAAAAGGGGGACATCAATAACAACCAGCACTGGAAATCCAGCCTCTCACCAGCCTTTAGCAGTTTCATGGGTTTCCCACCCCCACCATAGGAGATATCACTAACACACAATGTAAAACAACAGGATGGCATTTGGGAATAATTAACTATACTGTCACTTGTACATATAAACACTTAACAGCTCAAAACAAGACATTTGGGACCGATGCATGCCCTAACTAGGTACCCCAGCATAAAGCACGGCTGTGGGAAGCCCTTACACGTAGATGCCTCATTACTGCACTGCAATAACCCACATTTCTCCCATGAGCAAGCAAAAAAAAAAGTTAAAGGGATTCATTCGGGAAACCTAGTCACAGATAATTTCAGAATTCTGCTAGCAGGATGGGAAAAGAAAGGTCAGTAAGACCACTATCATTTAAAGCACTCCGGACAGGTGAGGGAGGTCTCTGAACTGGGTGGGAATGGTCTGCTGGAGCAGGTTCTGAGGACATGCTCTCAAATGGGGAGGCTCTCTGCAGTACCCATCTTTCACACCGTACTGGTGCATCAAGGACCTCAGCTGGAACCTCCATATATCTTCTGGAATAAACTCCAGAGGCAGAACCTTCAAAGTAACCTAAGAATACATCCCAGGTGCCAGACGCACTCACACATCCCTTTTCCATCTCTAATTTTTTGGACATGAAGAACCTGAATTAGGTTTTCATGCCTATGGAATGGGTGCTACACAAACACCTTTCCAAGAAAAGATTTGTTTCAGGCACAACTTTCTGAACGATTTTTTCCCCCCTTTTTTTTTTTTCATTTTCACTTCCTTCTGTCCTGAAAGTAATTAACTTTCAATGGCAGCTAATTATAAGCAAAGAGAAATCAGAGGCTGCGTGGCTGTCTGTTTGGTGCAAGCTCGGCAAAGCATTTTTTAATTGGAAACCTTCTTTGCCGTGTGCATTTCAATCCATTTTGCACTGTATTTATCGTTCCAGATTCATATTATATCCATGACCTTTCATCTAATGACAGAAGCTCATGCAGAGAAAAAAATTATTATTTTAACAAACAGACTTTAGAGCTCTGAAAGAGAAAGGAAAAAACAGGCAAGGGGAGAAAACAGGAATGGCACGAGACAAGAATAAAGCGCATCCTAAATGCTAGATGCTGCTCTCCCCCTCCGTTTCCTCTGGCATGTGGAGCTCTGCAGGAGCCCTCCAAAGCACAGCTATGGCTACAGCATCACTTGGCTGATGCCAGATACTAATGAACAACAGTCAGTGAGTCAGTGCAGGTCTTACAACCCCAGCTTCCTAGTCCCATGGTCGTCCCCCGGGAAGAGTCACTCAGAGGCGCATCCTGAACACAGCTCTTTTGTGCAGGCACTGCATGGTAGGAGCCGTGGGCCAAGTCTTCTGCAATTCTGCAGTTTGCCATGATCGCAGGTCAGAGTTTAGCGCATCCTCCAAGGCAGGCACAGGTAGAAGAGTTTAGAAACATGAAGCTGGGGATCATTGCAGACCAAGCAGAACTTGAACTGCACGCCATGACTCAGAGGTAACTGGGAAAATGGAACTTAATTCCATGCATGTAATGTTGTCAACCCAAATACATAGCTCACCTTACTGTACTTCAACTAAGGGGTAAATGTAGAAATACATGAACAAAATCCTATTTATTCCTCACTTTTTGGCCAAAGCATCAGCCCCAGGCTGAAACCTCACCCACGCTCCCTGACGCTATGTATTCTTAGCGAGATCTCACCACTGTACATGGTTGCCAAAAAAAAGAAAAATAAATAGTGCGTGGCCTCCAGTGGTAAGGAAATGGTTCGGAGAGCTCAGCCCCCCGGGGCGGTGGAACAACGTCCCTAGGCAAACAGCAGCGGTGGCTCTTTCAGCGCTGGGGCAGTCGGTGGGCTGCAGGCAATCCAATGTGAACTGGCACTTCCCGCTGCTAGCGAGCGCTTCTTGCCAACTGCCCACCTGGCTTCTGCACGAAACAGCTTAGCAGGCACTAGATGTTTGGCAAAAGACTCTCCAGATTAATCGCAGTAAATTTATATGATACACTGAGCACCAACTGCCTAATCTACATTTGCCAGCAGCAGGGATGGACTAGTAGTGAAGGGCCAGGGATACCCAGCAACTCTTCCCAGAAATACTCAGTGTAACTGGAACAGCTAACCCTTCCTTACCTCCACCCTTAGCTAAACTATCTGGCATGCATCCCAGTGCCTCCCAGAAGGCAAACTCTTTGAGGGGTAATTTATCCCGCAGAGCTGTATTTTGCTTACTAACTAACACCACGCTACTTCTGCTCAGGACTGTAGCGCTCCACATGAACTTCCAGAAAGAACAGTTGGGGTGGTTTCTTTTGTAGGCCCCTGTGCTGAAATTAATTTTTCTGTTTGTGAAGTCACTCCTCTATAGTTTCACACAAATTCCATGGAAGAGTGTGTTAAAAACAAATAAGAGACCAAAGCAGAACGGAGCAATACCAGTGCCATGCTGGAACGCCAGTGTTATCTGTGAACTTAAGAAGGAAACAGAGGCAGTGCAAAACAAAAAAACAAGTAAAATTGTCCGTAAAAAAAGGCAATAACCAAAGGTATATTACAGGAGCCATTTGTTGACCTTGACTGTCAGGAAATAGTTTCCTTGAGCCTTGGGAATATGACCAACTATGCAGAACTTAACGATATTTTCAGAAGCGCAATGATGTTGAAGACATGGGAGATTCAGAGAAACTTGTACCCTGACTCAGGCCTCACCTAACACCTGTTTAGAAAACTTCATTCAAAAGTACAAAACAGGCCAGATGCCAATGCTGAAGATTCATGAGCTCTTTAAAGGCACAGCCAGGTACCACGCTTTGCATATATTTTGGAATCCATCTTCACATCAGATGCCAACATATGGTCATAAAGGGACTGACGGGCTCTGGACAGGCATCTACAGAACCCCCCAAACAAAACTCACCCCTGAAAGGTTGACTGAGAACTGCTTTATGGGGGAGATTTCTAGAAGCGCAAATGGCCCTCAGGCACACCACTTTCACCAACTTGCAATTCCTAAAATACTAAGCAGGTAATTTAGAAGCCAAAGAGAAAAAAAAATATATTTGCAGAGCAATCACTTATAACTATACATCCACTCCCAGTGCCTCTTTGTGATTCATTAATAAAGAAAACTCACAGACTAGCAGCTGTGTTCAAGAAACATTGCAGCAAAGTCCATCTGAGCACCGGCACTAAATATGCCATCAGATGTCACTGTGCAGATTTGGGAGCCCTTATATTGCTAGGTTGACATCCATCTGGCCATTTTAGCACTGTTGTAGCGGCACAGGGTTGCAGTTTTTATAGCCCTGTTCTCCCACGTAAATGCGATCCATCAGGCTGTTGGAGGTGAGCTTTGCTCAGCTGTGCCATGGCTGCCCAACGTCTCGTCAAGGCGGCATTGCATCAGCTCAGGAGATCTATTGGAGACTCTTCCCTCTGTTCCCTGTGCGAACACACAGGAAGAAAGAGGAAAAAAGGTACAAGAGATGAAAGGCTACCTGATTAGAGGCTATAAATTCATCAGCTGGGTAAGCACAAGGGCAGGAGAAGAGCTCTTTAAACTGAGAGATCATGTTGACATAGGAACATATGTTTGTTAACTGGCCATGAATACACTTAGACTGGGAATTAAGAAGAGGCTTTTAAACCTTCCAGAGCAGTGAGATCAGACAGGGATCTCCAAGTTCAGAATTCAGGGAAAGCCACCCCAATCACATTGCAAATTTGGGAAAGGAATATTACACGAGAACAAGAGCTGCATCGGATAATCGAGAAGTTTCCACATATCCCATGCGGTAGTAAGAACAAACCACTTTGCTGTGGCAAAGTCACCCCATACCAGTTGCCTGGAAGGTTTTTTCCCTTGATCTGTGGGCTATGTACAAGCACTAACAAACCACAGTACCTGAACATCACAGCAACCCAAACTGTTTTTCTAAGTCTGTTCAATAGGTCCAGAACGAACAAGTTTTTAAACGCATAGGGTATGTTTTCAAAAGTAGCTTTCAAAAAACCAGTCCCACTTTCAAAAAGAACTCAAATCCCCAAGTCCTTTGATTTTCAGAAAGACAAGCTCCTGAGCAGCTGAGGTGCTTTTGAGTTTTGTCCCTAGCCTTCAATGTCATTTTAGGCACTTTGATTTACTCTCCCTTTGCTGTCACACACCACAGTTTTGTCCTATGCCATATTGAAAACACTGTTTCTAACCTTTCGTTTCTAATGGAGCTTGAAATACTAGGATAGATGACAAACTTTGCTCAGTTTTGTTTACTCAATTCTGTATGCATAAGGATCATGAACCATGTAACAATGCAGAAAGATACCGATAAAAAACCCAGAAAGATTTGCTATTGACTTCAGCACCAGACCTAACCCAGACGTTATGAATTACACACTTCATGAAAAAAAAAAAAACACCACAAAACAAAAAACAAACCATATTTTTGTACAGGATCTGGATAGCCCAAGTTCTCACCTGCTCTCTTCCACTGCTAACTGAAGTGCCTGAGCAAAAGATGGATTTTATTTTTTTATTCTCTTAATAAAGCTTTTTTAAAAAATTCTTAGAGGCAATAATCATGTTGTCAGACGACACCTGGATTACAAACACCTTGCTACTGCCAGGTAACAACTCTTTGCTGCTAAGTTAGTGATTTGAGCACCTGATCAGAAACTAGACATTTCAATTGATGCCAGTGAAATTGCTGGTGATGGACAAAGTCTCCAATAGAGAAGCTGACCATGGAAAGTAATGATAATTCTACAGACTTCACTTCTTTAATGTGAGTACATCGCAAACATTTTACACACATTCTATTTGTGCATTTTATCATGCAAGGCAGACAATGAGAGGCAATCTATGAAGTTTATTTGTAAAATGAAGAATTTCACTCAAAAATCGCAAGCAATTCTGAAAACGTCCCACACCGTTTTTTTTAGTCTGAACAAGGCTCAAGATATAGATCAAAAGTTTCTTTAGAAGAGACAGCCTGCTTACCCATCTAAGACCATATATCTCAACACTAGCTGAGACACCTGTGCCCTGCCTTCCGTCACCCATTTGGGGGTCAAGCGGCTGACCCAAGTGTGATGCGTGTTTGTACCCCAGTCCGGACCACATTTTGGTCTTGCCATTTTACTCTGACTTACCAGACCTTCAGCAGAGCTCAGCTGTCACGCTATAGGAAAGGACAGCTGCCATATGGAACGTATGAATTTTCTGATAAACACAAAAGCTCCTTTGGAAACTCAATGACCGCTAACATCCATTCCCATACGAACAGACCATCTTCCTTGCCACCCAACATCAGTTTCTTAACATTTTGCAACCTGTACATTTCACCACAACTATTAAAAAAAAAAAACACTGCCATACCAGGATCTTATAATACAGCCCCCCTTCCCCTTCCCCCTCCCCCAGACAAATAACCACCCCTTTGACTCCAGAGCACGTATTAATTGCTGCCTGGTAGTCATAAAAGCAGTAGCTGATACTATTTGGGTTACAAGATGCTCTGATACTTGGGCATAACTTGATGGATGCCAACCAGTTACAGTAAGACATCAGTATTTATAACAGCTACTCGCAACAGCATCAAGTTGTTTAATAGCGACGAGGACTCGGAACAAGCTGTGGATGGCAAGTCATCTCTTTTTTTCCCCTCCCAACTTTATCACAGGCAGGCACATGACAATGGCAGTTTTGTTGTCAACCCAAGCTACCTAGTGTGATCACTGTAAAAAGTATTCAAATCAAATTAAGTAACTTACCATTACTTTAAAGACAATCAGGAGAGGACTAGAAAGCACAAAGACTTACCTATGAAGGAAAAAAAGAGCAACATTATGGTATGAGCAAACGCAAAAACAGGTCTTCAACAATTTGAGTTCAGAGATATGACAGAAGACTCGACAGAATACCAAGAAAAGCAGATCTAGTTCCTCACAGTCACAGTCCCCTGAATCAGAGGGGACCAACTTACCAGGCGACACAAAGAACAAGGGTTATTTTCATCACGCTTACAGGTAGCCTCACAAAACAGAAGTATGATCTCCTGTCCCAAGGAATTACATTCTCATTTAAGATGAGGACCTCAGAAGATCATCTGGGGAGTAGGAAAATAAAACTACTCATACTTCGCTGTGAGAGCATCAGACAAATCTTAAGGATTATGTGGAATACTTGTGTTAGCTGTCATAAGGGAGCAATTAAAAAATAAATACAATAAATTAGTACTGAATTGGCTCTAAAATGTGAAGGGGGCTTATTTCCCAGGGTTATTTTGCATGCAGAAAAAAATAGTAGTTTTGCAAGATTCTTTTCATCATTATTAACCATGGAATTCTTTGTGGTACATAGGAATTACTGGTGTAGGCCAAGGGTCCACGCGTGCTAGGTGACTGTACAATCAGAAAACCAAAGACTACTTTGTTGGAGGAATTTCGAGGTGCTTCCATTAAATTTCTCATGAGTTTTCATCAGGAAATGGTGAAACTTGATGGTGAAATTACAAACAAACGCAGCTGAAAGTCTCACACTCATTGGGTTCCCCACCCAGACCCTTCTCCTGCCATGCCACTGTAACCCACTTCTAATTTTCATGCGGTGAATTTGGCTCCTTCCCCAGATCCATCCTCCCACCCAGTGAATTGCCACTGCTGCCCTTCAGACAGTTGTGCCAGAATGAGTTGTGCGGAGCACCGGTACCAGCTGCTGCATGGAAAGCCATCAACCACACCACCCCCAAAGAATGACTATCCTGCATTATCATTGCTTCACTGTTATTTCTGAACAGAACGTAGAAAATAAAAGCTCATACCACAGATTACAATGAAACACTCCTATGATAAATAGATTTTCCTTTAAAAAAAATATTTTCAGGGGGACCCGATCCACATCCATTGATGTAAATAGCCCAGAGCAGAAAGGAGCAACAGATTACAGTGACGAGATTATTCAGAAAGGGAACATCACTTTTGTGGGATACAGACCCTCATCAGCAAGCTTTGATCCTTGCTTGCACATAACACTGACTCAACTTACAGCCACCTGAGCACGCTTGTCAACACGAGGACCTCCAGCTACACGAGTCCCTGTCCATGTGCACGGGAGGTACCAGCTCAGCTGGTTTCCTACAGTTCAAACTATGTGGATGTGATCACCACTGGTGAGGTCAACAAGATGGTTTTTTTTCCCAAATAATATTCACCCAGGACTCTTGCCATCTTTCTGGTTTCTCCATTCATCATTGACATTACTTCGTTTCACAGCAGGCCCTCCGTGCAGCCAGCACCACCTGCCTCAACAGGATGGAACTCATTTAACAGAGGGAAAAACCTCAAAGTGTCCCAGTAAGAAGGAGCAAGATCGGGTGATTCGTTTCAAAAAGACAGGCTTAGGATCATATTTTTCTCCCCAGTGAATTTTATGCAAGATGGCAAAAATATGGTTATTCACAGAGATAGAAAAGCAGGTAACAAATATTTGTGAACACCCTGAACCTAGTCAGATCTCAACGTACACATTTCTCTTCATAAACGGCCTTACAGGTATTTTCAACAGTCCTTGGTGCTCAATGCACACCAGTGTCATTGAATACTTATAAATTAATACCCATAAACAATTTGTGAATAGACTAAAGGATGAAACTTCTTGTAGTGAGCTTAAACTCACTGACACAGGAATAGTGTCACATGGCATCGGTGATGCATTAAATGGCAAGGGAAGCTAGGAGTAGATACTCAGAAAGACATTCTCAAATAAACCAGAGGCTAAAATTCAGTCACACAAACTATTTATCTAACAACTGAAAATAATGAACAAATTAGTATAAAAATCAGTCTGCTCCCAGATAACGGACTGAACTGAGGAGTGAGAGCACATTTTGATAACACATCGCTGCCTTCCAGCGGTTCACCCTGCTCTTTTACAAAGAGACTGGGCTGACAGTAACTGGGAGTAGCTGATAGAAAAGGAGAATGATGGGCAGTAGGGAATAAAACATGAATGGTGATGGAAAAACACTAGCTCCCCTCTTGCAGGAAAAGGATATGAAGGAGACAAAGCCTTCCTCTGCTTACACTGCTCGAGATCCGACCCACTCCAGTCAGGTTGCAGCAGTTTTGGCCCCCACTACTCAAAACCTAAGAGCACACTTTGTGTACCCAGAAAGATCAACACTGGGTACAATAAAAAAAAAATAATCCCAGTGTACACCTTCCACCTCTTCTTCCTCACCAGAAGACACCAAACTCTTCTCCCATACTCCAGCACTTGCTCCTGGAATATTCTTCTGCCTTCCAGCTAGCTCTTACCCATCACTCACTCAAGACACTGGGTCCAGCTTCTGTCTTAAGGACACTCAACAACAGGGAAACAGAAGAGCAACTTAGCCAGCTCCGTGAGGGACATTATTCAAAAGGTTAATTACTGAATGAAAAAGAAATGGGAAACGCAGGGGGCAACGGGAATGGAGGAGGAAGGGTGGGAGCAAATTACTTTTAGCTGCTAAATCTGGCTTTCCAAATCCTTAAAGTCCTTTACAATTTAGGCTGAACAAGGAGGGGACAGGAGGGGGATGGGCTGTGGTGTTCACTTGCATGTTTGATAAAGCCTCAAATTATGTTCCTCTCCTAATCCTGTGTCATTAGGAGCAAAATGGTACATCAGGAGGCCATTTAGATATGAACGCCTGCAACCTCACCATCCGACCTGCTGACTTCTTTCTACTCTGTCTCTTTTGTTGCTGGAGCCAATTATATTTGGAGATGTGATTTTTTCTTTTTTTTTTTTTTTTGGCTAGGCACTTGGCCTCCAGCATCGAGGGTCCCAAAACGGCCTGGCTGGAGACCCTTATGGCCATTATTATTATTTTTTTTTGGTGTAAAGAGCATTATTACTATAATAGCTGGGAATGAATCTGTCTATTCAGAGCTTTTTAAAAGAAAAACAAAAACTCCAGAAGAAAACAAAGGAGCATTTTCTATGAGGCCTCCAATCCCTGCTCTCACTGGAGCAGGAGGAGTCTGGCTGCTGACTTCAATAGGAGAGAAAGACTGAACCCAACTGGAGAATTTTACAGTACTGTAACAAAAGCCTCAGAAAGCAACCAAGTGAATTCAAATGTAAAGCTGATATCTCTTTGCTCCCTGCTGGTAGAAGGAAACAAAACTAAAAGGAGCAACTGTCTGTATAATCCTCCCTTGATCCTTAGCCTTGCATCAAACCCCGGTCTGGCCCTGAGCACAATTCAGATGCAGTGGAAAACCTTGGGTCAGGAGCACCCGATGCCATACGGAAAAGCCGAACAAGGAGGCCAGAGTGCAGCAGCACTCCCACTCTGTCACCTCCTCAGCACTCTTCGTCACCCCAGACCCGGGCCGGTATCAGTAGTTCACCAGAGATGGCTGTATTTCAATGACATGAAACAATCCATGCATCATTTATATGGCTCACTGTGCCTGCTCTGTTAAGAGATCAATACAGGTATCTTTTCTCATTACACCATAATGCATGATGAGTGCAGTCACTATCTTGAAGTCACTTGCCAGTACATGACATAACGAGCCCTGCTTTCTGTCCTGCAGACACTGTTGTGGAAAGGCATTATAAGAGTTCATAGGCAAACGGGCTCATATTTTATTTAGATAAGAACCACCGAAGTGAAGGAGGCCAATAAACCTTCTCCCAGCTCCTCCCCAGCACTAGCATTGCAGGGTGGGTTTCACACCATTGAGGGTAAAAAAGAAATAATCACGAGAACACGTCTGGAGCCTCCACAACTTTCTACAGAAGTGTAATGTTATGCAGCCTTCGGAAAATGAAAAGTCTACCTTATTGCTTATTAAAATTTAGGCAAATCATGAGGTGAAGGGGATAACAAATAACCTGGAGGGAAAGACGCTTGGCAAGAGTAAGTTCCAAAGCGTCATGGGCAAAAGAGTCTTGACTGCGGGAATTTCACTTAAGTTGATTTGTTGCCAATTAACATAAACTTTTATTTACTGATTTCAGGCATTAGAAAACAGATATGACAAACAATTAAACAAACACTTAGGTAAGCCTTTTTCTTCCCAGTTCCCCAAGCTCCATTACAGTCCAA
Organism: Falco naumanni; assembly: GCF_017639655.2. NCBI lineage: Eukaryota > Metazoa > Chordata > Aves > Falconiformes > Falconidae > Falco > Falco naumanni. The sequence goes on along the minus strand of NC_054058.1, from coordinate 5,034,993 downwards.
CACGTCTTCCCACACGCATGCCAGCTGGTCTCCCCTTCCCTTGTTTTGGACACAAATTACACTCACTCCCTGCAAGCACCTTGGGGTGAGGTGACAACATCTCAGGAGACCGTCTTGGTACACGATGCATTCTTGCTGCTGCTTCTTATTTCTTACAATTTTTCTCACTAATCCTTCCTTTTTGCTTTTTTCCTCTTTTTTTCCAGCCCAGGTCTGCACAGGCTGCAGTCCCTTTGGGGTATCCCTGCTCCAGTGCAGGTCACCCATGGGCTACACCACGTCCCCTGCCAAATCACCTGCCCAGCACAGAGTGCCTTCCTCCAAGAACCATCTTCAGCAGCAACTCTGACAATGTCCCCCTACCACGTGGCCCCTCTCATGCATTCTCACATCTCCTACCGTGTCTACTTTGTTCTCCCCCTCTCACACACCCTCACATGTCCCACCCAGAGAGGCTGGGACACCCATTAGTGGCCATTTTCCAACTGAAGAAAAACTTCCACTGAGGATTAGGCTGGAGTTGGCAGAAAGCTTGCCCTCCAGGCTGTTGTTGTCTACCTGTACAGAGCTATTCACCTTTACGGTGATCACTCCAGCACCTTGGATCAGCACAAGATGCCATTTTAGCGTAAAACCAAAGAGGTATGCTGCACTGGGAGTGACCACCAGGTACGACTAACCAGATATTTTCCTCGCAACCTTCCAACCAAGGTTCTCCAGCCAGTGGAGCCATTTCACTCTGAGACAGTAGAAAAGATATTTTCACTGACTAGGTCATGCTCAATCCTTCCTCCTTGTTTATCCTCCCTCCCTCCAAAATATTCAGACTGCAAGTGAAGTAGTAGATAGCCATATCCCCCAGCACAGCTTCCCCGAGTCAGAGTCCACCTCCACAAACTGAAGCTCTTTTAATAGTGCTGTCAATGCGAGATTGCGTATCTAGTTAAGTGCTATTCAGATGCACCCACATACATTCACTGCTTCAGATACACATCTCTTCCTAATAATATAGTTGGCTACATTATCTTATTTGACACTAAAAACTTGAGATGATTGATGGTAGTTTAAATTCTGAATAGACAAAAATTATAGAGCAGCTTTATAATCTTTTGCATTAGTGCCCCGGGGAAATGGCTGAAGTCTTTATCACATTCAAAGGACAGCATGACTGATGCTAAACCTCTACCCTCCCAGCCAGACCAGCCTTCCATGAAGGTCTCAAGCAGCCTGGTTGGGAGAGTCTCACCTACAAAAGTGGTTCTGAGGGCCTGGCATTTGATTATGAGGTGCCACGCTTTTCATCTTCCCTAACTACTACTTTGCAGTATTTCTCAGTTGCCAAATCATTCAGGATCAAGGAACAGATAGAGAAAGGATGATGAAGGGGAAAGAACAGAGCAAGAGACTTGCCTTTACCTTGGGTATAAACAGCTGTCCTGCTGAGGAGTAGTGCTTGCTCCCTGGACACACAAACATTACAAAAGGGCTGAGGAAACTACGTCCTAACAGGTATGGAAGGATGTTCCATGAACCTGCCTTAAGAGAAAGAGCAAATACACTGGCAGCCATGCAAGGTAGGTTTGAGGAGGACTGGGCTTTTATAACATCCCTGGAAGGAGCAACATTCATTATTTGGAGAACTTAGGCTTATTCCCTCTCCAGTCTTTTTTTTCCCCCAATTTGAAAATGAAGTCCAAATCAGAGCTGCTCTTATTAAATAAAATAAAATAAAAACAACAAAACAAAAACCAATAAATCTATGCAAAGCCAAAGCAGTCTCTCATGGGGAGAAACAGAAGGGACAATGAAGGCTCAAAACTTCTCAAGCAGCTCATATCACTTTAATAAAAGCATACATTACCATATAGAGTCCACATGAGCATAGGAAACAGACAGGAACAGAGACGGACACCAAACTGGAACCCTCTTTAATTTTGTTGCCAAAGGAGAGTGTCCCCACTGTTCCTTCCCCTCAGGCTCGCAGTCTTTTACCAGAAGTTGCCATTTGTGTCAGCCCCCACCCCTGCCAATTCTTGTGGCCATAAGCATCTCTACAGAAGACAATGCTCCTTCTCCTTCCTGAGGACTCGTAACCCACGACAGTTAGCAGCTAAAGCAATGGTCCCTTCTATTTCCCCCTTCAATGAATACCACTGTTGTACCGACTCCTTTTCTTGTTCTCTATTACTTTTAGATCAAGCCTGCTTCTATTAATCCACACAGAAACCTCTTTAGCCTGGGTTTCTGTCAACAAAAACAAGCAGACAATTGCTCCAGTCTTATTTGAGCATTGCAAGCCCCCCCTCCTAGGTCCAAGCCCATCCCAGGACAAAATCAAAAAAACTGTAAACTAGCCTTCACGACAGGCTCATTAGCTTACAACTCAGGCAAAATATTAACTACAATTACAGAATCACAGAATGGTCGGGGTTGGAAGTGATGTCTGGAGATCTTCTAGTCCAACCTCCTGCTACACCAGGGTCACCTACAGCAGGTTACACAGGATCGCATCCAGGTGGGTTTTGAGTATCTCCAGAGCAGGAGGCCCCACAGCCTCTCTGGGCAGCCTGTTCCAGCGCTCTGTCACCCTCAAGGTAAATCAGTTTTTCCTCATATTCAGACGGAACCTCCTGTGTGGCAGTTTGTGCCCGCTGCCCCTTGTCCTGTCATGGGCACCACTGAGAAGAGCCTGGTCCCATCCTCTTCACACCTGCCCCTAAGGTATCTGTGCATTGATAAGGTCCCCTCTCGGCCTTCTCTTCTCCAGGCCAAAGAGCCCCAGCTCCCTCAGCCTTTCCTCACAAGGGAGATGCTCCAGTCCCCTCACCATCTTCACAGCCTCTGCTGCACCTGCTCCAGTAGTTCCCTGTCTCTCTTGAACTGGGGAGCCCAGCACTGGACACAGCGCTCCAGATGCAGCCTCACCAGGGCAGAGCAGAGGGCAGGATCACCTCCCTCGACCTGTCACACCCCTCCTAACGCACCCCAGGACACCACTGCCCTTGGCCACCAGGGCACACTGCTGGCCCATGGGCAACCTGCTGCCCACCAGCACCGCCAGGTCATTCCCGCAGAGCTGCCTCCCAGCAGGTCAGCCCCAGCCCATACCGGTGCGTGGGGATGTTCCTCCCCAGGTGCACTGTCACATAAAGAGTAGCTCCACCACCTCTTCTCTCGTTGCTGGCCTGTCTTTCCTGAAAGTGCACAGCCATCCATGAGCGCATCCCAGCCACGCCAGCGATCCCTCCGTGTCTCTGTGACTGCAATGAGACCACAGCCCTGTGACCACACACAGATCTCTAACTCTTCCCATTCATTGCCCATGCCGTGTGCACTGGTGTACAGGCATTTCAGGGGAAACTGAGCGTGCAGGTTTCCCAGCAGGGGTGCAAGAGAATCCACCGTGGCCACATACACCCTTGAGGTGGTTGGCCTTCTAGTTCTCAACTTGGGAAGCAGCTAAGGAACATATATCACTGCTCTGGCTGGGCTGGCTTATTCCCCAGGTGGATGCAATGGCGTGAGCAATGCCACTTTGGACCCCTCCCCACAAGTCCTTCAGTTTAAAGCCCACCTCACCAAGCTGGCCAGCATGCTGCCAAAGATTCCCTTGCCTCTTCTAGATAGGTGGATCCCATCGCTCCCTAACAGGCTATAGTCAAGGAATGCCCCACTGTCAAAGAAGCCAAAACAGCACCAGTCACAAAGTCAGAAGCTGATCTGCATTATACATTTAGTCCTGGCTGCGCCCTTTCCTCTGACTGGTAAAAAAATAGCTTGGCCACCAACAGCTTTTACTTGCACCCCCAGAGCTTTGTGTTCTTCCTTGATTTTGCCCAGGTTCTGGCTTGCGATGTCATTCATGCCCATATGAAAGGGTAGCAGTGGATAGTAGCCTGTGCTCTTGACAAGTTGTGGCACCCTCTGAGCAACATCTTGGACCTTAGCATACCTCATGTGACTCCCTGTCAGGCCAGCAGATGTGCACCTCAGTGCCCCTTAAAAGAGTCACTTGCTATGAGCACTCATCATTCCAGCCTGTCCAGCTATAGTTTGGTGTCCCAGGTTCTCCCAGACAAGGAGCTGCCCAGCATTTTGGGAAGGCTTTTTGCAGCGTCGTTTCACAATACTGTTGCATCTCCATGTCAAAATGTACTAAAACTCTGATTTGCACAACCATAAATTATAAACTTATATATAAGCAATATCTCTAATAGAAATAGTAGTAAAGTGACACCAAAACGAAAATGCCGGAGTCAATTCTGTATCAGAAGCTGGATGTGACTCCGGTACCACCGCCTGCAGTTTCTGCAGCTTGGAGCAGCAGCTGCCAACGGTGTGGGGTAAGGTCACTACACAAGGTCTCCCTGTCTCACAGCTTGGACAACCCTGTTTCAAAAGGAACTGCAGACTGCTCCTTTAGTCAGCTCCTCTGAAGAAAAAAAAAAAAAACCCAAACAACCCCCCCACACACACACACAACCAAACCAGAACCTGAGGAGTAAGTATTGAAAAAAATCTTCCTTACTACCTGCTAGCCAGTGGGCAGTAGAAGTGGAAGAGTAAACCACAGCCTCAACGCTGCAGGCAGCGTGAAGTAATGTTCTTAAAGCAGGATCACCAACAGCAAAGACAATACAAAATACACCACCTGCCTATACAGTTTTCAGCCAGCTTGACAGGGAGAGAAGCATTTTTCCTCCCACATTCAGAGGAAAATATCTCCTTGTCTGTCTTTATCCACCTTTTGTGTCTTGCCTTTTAATTAGCCTATAAATGTTTTGGAGGAGAGAACCATCATTCTGATTCCGCATTCATGCGAGGCAGAGGGTCTTGGTTAATGGCAAGCCCATTTTAACGTCGTGGAGTTAAGAACCATCATCAGCCAGCTCCAGTCCAGCAGCTTCACCATGACTTCGCATTGCTGGCTTGCAGCTCCCCTGCCGTTGCAGGCAGGCTGTGTGGTTTCCACGTGCACTCTCCACACGTGCTGGGACTTGAAGAGCGCCTGCATATGCCCCAGCATCACTCCCACCCCCCCTGGCTGCCCCCTTGCCCCAGCGCATACCTCTTCCCCCACCCCTTTCCCCTGCTATCTCACCCCTGATTAGTTGCATGCTTGTGATTAAGTCCCTTTTAATAAATGACTCCTATTAAACTGGATTCCTCTGTCACTGAGACACACATAAAATTAAAAACTGTCTGTCTTTAATCATGCCAGGCTTCATCTCCGTCTCTCAGGCTCCACTTATCAATAATTAATATAAGGAAGACTGAAATCCATTTCAATTTCAAAGACCCAAATGTTACATTTTTTAATAAAAAAGAAAGAAAGAAACCACCATCACTCCCAGAAACAGAGACAGACTCACACATGGGAAAAGAGAATCTGGCAGCACTGCAGCAGCCTCCAAAGGACAGAGGAGCTTGGATGTGACAAGCAGCTCTCCTCGTGGCTTTGTAACTGGAGAATTTTCCTCTCAAATACTCCCACGTAGAGGAAGAACCCCAGTAGTCCCAAGGACTACAGAGATATGCACTGCAGCTCGTGGCCTTACTTCTCTTGGTTTTACTGAGTCCCTGGAGCTGTGACAAACCACCATACTGTGCTACCCAGCCTGCTATCTTCCCTTTAAAAATGACTAGATCTCAGATGCTCCAAGGGAAAGTCACAACCAGTGCTTCCCTAGGCACACAGCTGCAATACACAGCAGGATTTACTGGGCTGAACAAAGATGGGGAGAGACAAGTCACCAGCCTGGTCCTTATTATGTTGCTCTACAAAGGATTAGAGTTGACATTAAAATCCTCCTTCCTTCCTTCAAGTGGCACCACTGTTTACTCTGGCTTTTTATCACTACACCACACCCAGCATTCCAGCCGATCCTGCTGTTGTCCCATAGGAAGTACAGGAAAGTCCAAGGCAAAAACCATTGACAAATGCCACCACATTTTTTTCTTTTGGGTTTCAGCCCTGAAAACAGGGCTCAGAGTTCAGTGTGAAGGTATGGAAGATGAATGCTGTTGGGCATATCTATGCTTGAAGTGAAGGGCCACCACAGTTTGGGCAGGTATCCCCACGCTTGAGCACTGCCCATAGCACACCTGATGACTTCGGCAGGTTGTCTTGAGCTGTGGCTGTAGCCAGCTTTAGACCAGGCTGGGTATGTCTCCGAGCCCACCTGTGTGGTATGGTCCTCTGCCAGCAATACAGCTTGGGGAAAGTCCCCTGCGCCCATGATGATGCGGTGCCTCAAGTCCCATGCCCCGCAAGGGCTGCCCAGCTCAACTCAGACCACGCTGAAGATGTCCACGTGGCTTTCGGTCAGTTCAGAGCACAAGCAGATGAAGTAACATCTTCAAGAAAAATGAAATGCAAAACTGCGTGATACAGACATACCTGACATGAGCTCAAGTCACATTGCACGGATGTACCACCTCAGCAGCCTGGACAGCTGTGCCACCCACAGCTTTGTCAGCTGTTACATCGGTAAATATATAAGTGAAAGTGGAATAGAACACAAAACACAAGAGTTGTCCTTTTGGAGGAAACATTGCACACGAACAAACAAACAAAAAAAGAAAAACAACCCACCTTTCCAAACCCAGGTTACTGGCCAACACCTAAATGATGCTGAGCAGTTAAATGCGTAGCACCACACTAGAAATAAAGGTGACCTCCAAGCTGGGTATTACCCTGCATGGCTCCCCAAAGTCAGGCAATTCCCAGCACACTCATCAGCTGAATATCTGGCTCAACACTTCCCAAAACTCAGCAGCTCCCCAGGTTCCCCCAGCTCTGTGGATGTCAGCACAACCACATCCCTGCTGCCCACCCATAATTGCCATGGTACAGGGCAGCTGCACGCAAGTAAACCCTGCTGCTAGAGGCAGGGACAAGAAAGATGTTACCCTCTGAGATTAACAGCCCTACGCAGGGGAACACAATAAGCAGCCTGGTATAACACCGTAACGCTGTTAGTCATTACTCAGTAATTACTGTGCAACTACGCAGGGACACAAATGCACAACCCCACACACACGGTTACAGTGGAGAAATATCATCCAGTAGCCTTTAATTACCGCAGAACCACACGGTAACAAATGATGACCTGCCCACTGGTCTAAAGTGGTCCTATCACTCATCGCTCATTCCCTCGTAGTTACTAAGGGAACCCTTTGGTAACCCCACAGTGACAGTGCTGCATTGTGGCCGTGGGGATTTTTATCCCAGCATATGGTGCATTTAAAATATTGTTGGGGGAAGGGGGGGCAGTACAGAGGGATTAGAAAGAAACATTTGCTAAACTACTGTTTTCTTCTCAATAAGCTCCCTGTTCCATGCCACTGAATTGTGGCAACGTTGTGGCAATGCTTTTGCTGAAAACTTCGATGTGAGGGGGATAATTGCACCTTTGCCCTGCAGATCTTGTGGTACTTGTAATTATATCCCATTACCAAGGAACACAGCAATTTTGAACCTATTACCCACAGGTATCGTTTATTTCAGAGTTAAATTTATTACTTCAATGCCAGCCTCGCTCATGGTTCTCCTTTACACGTTCAAGCTTCCCCAGTGACAAACATTGAAAACAGAGTGAACTGGAAAAGACAGGATATAGGGATGACAGATAGGAACAGAAGATGCGGGTGCCTTTCTGACCCTTGGTCAAGCCCGTGCACTGCTTTTCACTAAACCTGAGGGGGATTTTCTTAAGGGAGGAGGAGCATTAGTGCAAAAGGGGAGCAACCCTTCTACAAGCCCAGAGAGGCTGCAAAATGAAGCTGCTCCAAGGGCCACCCCCATCCGTGATGGGGCTGCAGGGCTGGCTCTCCACCAACGTGGAGACAACAGTTGCCACAGCTATCCACAATTTGCAGGCTGCTGTGCTTTGCAAACCTTCTCTCCAAGACCCTCTCTGTGCCTCCTAACAACTTTGCAAAAACAAGGAAGGAACAGAGAGGTGAGCTCTAGAGCACTGCTGAACTCTGATGCAAAGGAGTGCCAATTGGTCTGTAACTATATAACATGTGGGGAAAAAAAGCCCCAAAAAAAAAAAAGCCTGTTTACTTCTGACTATTCAATTCCCAGCAAGAGGGGAATCACAAGAGGAAGGAAGGAATTGATGTTTTCCCCAAGCTATATCAACATTTTAAAAGGAAACAAGCAGTCAAGAATATGGATCTTTGGTGAATGCAGCATGCCACGTCACCGGCAGCAGAGAGAAAAATACATGCAGCCAGTTCCACAGGCTTCCCCCTTCCCAGATAGCAGAGATGCTCACAAAGTTTGTCACCACCACTGAACTCCTCACATGTTTTGTAGCATTTCTGCACTCAAATCAGTGTTACCCCTGGACTACTGCAATCCATGGGAACTTTTACCAGCTCTTTAAAGGATATCCCAGCCATCAGGTACTGCACCTTTGACAGTACTGACACTCATCTACTCCAAATGGCTCAGAGAGGGGCAAGCCGGGTACTCTTTACATGCCTTGGGAACCCCTAGCTTGGCCAGAGGGAAAGGATTTGATAGAGGATGCTAAAAATGTACTGATTCAGTCCTGACTAGCCTGTGTCGAAGGGCAGGACACGGCAGGGCTGAAAGCAAGGAGGACACAGCAGCAGGAGGTGCTCAGTACCACAGGGTCAGTCCCCCTCCAGATGATTGCAGTGCAGTGAGAACATGTGTGTGCATGATGAGCATCCCGGATTACAAACATAACTTAGCTAATGACAGCAGGTCTCCATTTTTGGAAGATCAAACAATACCAAATATACTGAAAAGGCTAGAAAGAGCAGACAGAGATATTACAGATTCATGTCCCACTTCCTGCCTTCCCTCTGTGATGAGGAAGTCATGTTCTCGTAAAACAATCAGCGCTCCAGCTCCGGGAGAGGAGCTCGCTGCTGTTCAAACGCATCACACTGTTATGGCAAGTCAAGCTCTAGGAGCGACACGAAAAGCTAACGCTGGAACATGAAGAGAAGACCTGAAGTGAGTTGTTATGGAAACCAGATTCTCACAAGCTCACACCACCGAATGAGGTCTCTCCCTTTACATCTATTTGTCAAAAAGCCCGAGATACACAGGAGTTGCTAATGACCACAGCCTTGTTGCCTCACCTGGCATCCACTCACAGGCATCGCTGCTGTTTTCTCCCAGTTAAGCTAACCTGGCTTGAGCACCTTCAGCAGTGGGAAGATGCTCAGGACTTTGGCAATGCCACAGCACAGAACAGACTGGTCCCATCCACCCTCCTTGCTTGGAAGGGCTAGTGCTGGTAATAGCAGGTTTTACTAAAAGGAACAATGCCCACTTTAACATGAATGACTTTACTGTCAAACTTCAAAGTTTCAGAAAAATCAAAACAGCACCAAAGGGGATAGTGGCAAGACCACACGTCAATAGGCTCAGGCTCATGTTCATGTTTGGCAGTGTAGACATACATGAGGGGGAATATTTACCTCACCTGAGCTATGCAGTGCCATTTTACATCCCTGGGTTCTCTCAGCTGACTTCGGCTGGCCATTCCAGCAGCCCAGAGCTCTTCTATAGCTGATGTTTGCCACTGTTACCTTTATCACAATAACTATATAGAAAAGGCAGATTCTTGTGTATGCTTATACCATAACAAAAAGTCTGTATGGCAGCATACTGATAGCAATACTGGGTCAAGATCATTTGCCGCAAGGGATCTGGCTACAGCAGACTGCTAGGCAACAGTAGAGATAGTGTCTTTCCCATCACTGCTAAATTTTGGTTACATCCACGGAAGAAGGGGTTGGGGTAGACCTGGCACTTACTTCCTGCTGAGACTCTGCCTCCTATTGCCCAGTGCTAGCAGCATCAGCAAGATTGTTTTTCCAGGGCTTCCCATGTAAGTTCTTGCCCTTCAAACTCTGCCATGGGATAGAGAGGACTTCACTTGGGCTGTCAAGATGCTTTAAGACAACTGATGAGATACTACATTAATCTTGTACTGGCTATCAGTTCAGCCCTAACACTATCTTATGCCTGGACCTTCTTTCAGAAAGACTCCAACCCTTCCAGCCTGCATTTCAGGATCTTCACTACCACGATAATGCTCAGGATTAGACATGCTTCCAGACCTGAGTCTTGGGACTTGGCTTATGATTTGACTCATCCTCACACCCCCAAGCAACTTATGTTCTTCCTACTCCACAGCTTCCAACACTAGACTAAAATAGGTGTAAGGAGGTGAACACCTTTGTGGGAGGACATAAGAGTGCTCAAAAACATGCTTGGTGCCACCAAGAAACGAACAGCAGGAGACAGAGCTTAGAACATGTTCTACACTGTCCTAACACGTATCTGGGGGCAGGAAGAAGGAACAAGCTGCAGTAACAGGTCTCATGCCATCACGGTGGCTCCTGCTTCTGCAGCATGCTGTCTGGCTTGCAGGGCAATAGCAGCAACATCTGCCACAGTTGTATGCAGATGAGTTTCTCTGCTGTTTTCAGTCACTCAACTTGCCAAAATTTTCATCTTCAGAGTGGAAATTTTCTAGACTTGGCTAGTATCCAATGGCGATTAAGTTTTGAAAGAACATGACAAAAGTGACTTAACCACTACAGAGTGTTTAGAACTGCATTCACTGCTGTTATTCAGAAGTCCTGACAGACAGAATTAAGCAGCTTTAAAGTCCACAAAGTTTACATTTGAGAGTTAAAAAGCCAGAACATCTGCCAAGGGATTTCATATGTGCAGATTTTAGCAAGTGTTTGTACACCATTCAGTGCACCGGGGCTCTGAATTAGCACTAAACCTCAAGGATCTACTGAGATGAAGGTAGGGGAGGCAGGAATGGCCCACGATCCTGTAACCACCTACCTGGTAAAAACAGTATGAAAGGCATTTTGCCAACTCACTGCTAAATTAAATCACACAGGCGGGTAGCATAAGCACTTGTGAAAACTTTAACGAACACGAGTACAAGTTTCAGTAGTGGGTCTGTAAGACCCTTCTTCTGAAGGCAGCATTTCCTGAGCAACCAAGTAGATCTAACAGGTCCCGGAGCCCAAAGAGGGAAGACTTGCTCTCCACTTCTCTCCTCACCCATGCTCTTAGCTGTGCAGCTCTGCACCCTTCTTGCACCACCTCCAGTGCCTGACAGACCCACTTTTCACCCGTCAAATTTGGCTCACTATCCAACCTAAAAACTACTTTTGGGGTTGTTTTCTTTCTTTTATTTGCTGCATTGTGACTTGAACAAACCTGGGAAGGGACCTACTGAGCATCACAGCACACAGAAGGTAAGTGCTAGGAACGTGCATTTGGAAGAGGCACACTCTCAGTCTACTGGTGGTAGCAAGCTGTGAGAGTGCTTCTGCCACCTGGAGCATCTTCACTCCAAGTCTCTGTAAGCTGGAAATTTTGTAAAGCACTCAAGCCCCACTGCAGGGAAAATCCAGTCCTAACATACAGAAGTACACATCTCTTCCTAGTTACCAGCATTAGTCAGATTGATCTTTTCTTTGATGAGTCTAAATCACAGTATGTAAACATTTCTGCAACCAGAAGATGCTATAATGGCACTACAGAAAAGGCTGCACAGGTAAGTATAATGTTGTGGCATCTGGAGTCTGCAGGTAAAGCTTCAAGACTCAGAGATGCAAATACTGAGCCTCTTTACATTCCATCAATGCTCACTGTCATGAGTCTGACTATTTTGTCAGTGGTATTGTTTTGGTATCTGGAAGGGGAGGGACAGAAAGAATTGGGTTTAATTAAGTCACAGGAAAAATAATTAGTTTTTCATCCTATAAGACGGAAGAGGTGGGAAAGGGATACGTGTTGAAGGTTTTGCAAATTTCGCTTGCATAAGGTTTCTAGGTCTACACTCTAAAGCAAGCTATTTATTAATGGCAGGGAATGCACTCCAGAGGTTATGGGAAGTATTGAATGGCTGAGCAACAACTACGGGTTGACTTGCATGCTCTTTCAAAGTAAAATTTCTGTTACACAATGCAGAAGGTTGCATGGGTATAAGAAAGGAGAAAATGTAACATCTAATGAAGAAGTTACAGCACAGATGTCAGCTGCACATTTTTCTATTGAATCAAAACCTAGGGTTTGGGGTTTTTTGGGGGGGTTGGTTTTTTTTGTGGTTACTTGCATTCTACAGTGCTCAAACCACACTTACAAAGGTGCTTATGTATGAGGGGGAATCTTAACAAATTACCCACCTAGTTTTGATAAATACAGAGAAGGGGGAAAGGCTGCTAAGCATGCTCTGTGCTGTTGAGTATAACTCAACAGATACGGGACTAGACGGTGGAAGGCTGGCCAGACGTGCTCCCAAGGATATTCCGTGCGCGCTGTTGCGGAGACCATCAGATGTGCATCTCCACTAGCCCACAGTGATGTCTGCCTAAGCAGAGACACTACAACACAAGCACTAAGCTCGGACTCCATGTACCCCAAGTCTGTGCTGCACAGCAGAAAATACATCTTGCATTTTACTGAAACACTCCCAAAGTGCTACACTCCTTTTCTTTCTGCAACCAAGTCACCAGGAAACAACAGCATTACTCAGCACAGCACAGGAACCCTCAAGATTTGTCATCTTGCTTTATATGACTGCTCTATAACACTCTCCAAAGGAATGCATCAAGAAACCTAGCTCTGTTCTCACAGAGGTTGTAAGTTTGGCAAATGGTGTTGAAGGCAGCCTACAATATACGGTGTGTGCTCCGGCAAATCTGCCCGTGTGTTCTGTGCACGCAGGTGCCCGTGACCACGTAGAGCCTTCCCTGACTTCCATGGCTTTCCCACACAGAGCAACTGGCAAGATCGTGACCTTGTTTTGCATAACGGCTTGATTCAGATAATCCCAAGAGTGCTGGCTGTCATTTACATCAGTTGCTTATAAGAAATTTAGAACCAGTTTTTTTGTTAAAAGTTAGATCTGCGAGTGAAATGGCATCAGAGAATGCCAATGTAACACCTCCCCTCGTACACTTAACCACAGCCTCCTGCGCATACACATGCCAATGGAGCTTTGTCACCTTTTTCTTACCTCCCACCCCTCAGACCCCACCACATTCAGCCCACAGGATGGCTGCGACTTGCTGAATGAGCAGCTATTCAATATTTCTTTTTCCTTTCATTATACATTGTGTGGCCTTACATCTTATTTATCATACATTAAGCCGCTCATTGAACAAGGCAGAAATCCTGCAGTAAGAACAGCCTGTGAGCATTTAAAGACTGTATTGTAATTCTTGTATTTCCTGACTTCTGTGCATTTCATTTCACTGTTACTTTAATCCATGTCTTTTGTGTTGAATTTCATTGCCTTTTTAAAAAGGAAAAGTGGATAAACAAAAATTCCTTCATGAGCAACACACTGACAGACAGCAATACAGCATTGTCTTTTATAAATGTGCAATTTAGAGCTGTGGAAATAATTGATTTTTTGGTTTGCTAGCAAATCAAAATAAAAGTTATTTTTAGGTTACCCTAAAAGGGCATAAAAAAAAAGTCTAGTCTCAGTTAAAAAAACAAAATGAATCAGATGAAGCCCCCAAACTAATTTGTTCGGATTAAGTGAAGTGTTACATTGGGAATAGATTATAGATTCCTCCGTTTCAGGATTTCTAACACTTTAAAAAAAATAAAGTTTTCATTCCTTTGATATTTTTTTCTTAGATAAACCCCCAAAGTTTTACTTTGATCATCTTTCTACCTACTTGAAGTTAGTTCTTTCACTTTCCTTCTCCATGCCCACCTCCAAAGATCTTACCACAATTTCAGCTTGACTTTACGACCATTCCAACCGACTTAAAGCTGTATTTTTGTGGGAAGCTGTTCTGAAAAAGGTCGAAGGGAGGGCTGGGTTGCCCACCTCCTGCTTTAAAGCAATTGACTGGGAAGAATCCCCCACTGCTGCTGCTCTCACCTCTCCTCCCTTGTTTATAAACCAAGCACACAAGCGTGGCTACACCTCACACGGTTAATGGCTTAAAGGCCAGGCAGTGCAATAAATTCAGGAGGTGACACAGCAAGGCAGGGCTGGGGGCAGACAGGCAGCAAACCCACAAGATTCGGCCCCGTTCTGACTCCACGTGGTGGGTGGCTCTTTTAGAGGATCAGGACCCAAAGTACACAATTACTTAGCAAAACAGGACATTATTATTTATGTTATTTATTTAGGTATAATCCACTAGCCACAGCTAAGGTCCTATTGTGCTAGGCACACAGAGAGACTCTCTGCCTAAAAACAGCTCGTGAGCTGCTCAGGGCAGATCAAGGCTGAGGGGTAGCTGGAGGCACAGAGGATGCCACGTGCCCAAAGGGCACAATACTCATTTAACAGGTCTAGGCCACTTCTTTGAACCACCTTCAGTGTGGAAGAAAATTTGACAAAATAGAAAAAAAACCCAACTTTTGCTTTCCTGCATGAGACACACACACAACTCCCATTTCAACTTTGCATGATTATTTTCAAGGTCTAGTAAAATGCTGAACAAACAGCTGCTTGGAGAAGGGTCATCGCAGCTTCGGTAAGCGAGTGCCTGGCAAAAGCCACAGTTCTGCTGTTGTTTACACCAGCATTGCCTCACCAAGATCTTCACAGGCATGTTTGTTCCCAGTGGCATAAGCCCCAGGCAAATTATGATTTCTGTGCACCTTAAAAACATTAGAAACTCAATCTGCTTGCAAATCAGTCATCAAGTGACAAGGTCTCCCATCTGTAAATACAGATGATATTGCCATTTTTAGCTGTGATGGGGGTGTGTGTTTGTTTATCAGTCCTCTCCCCAGAAAACCCTGTTCAGAAGCAGACAAGGATGCTCAGTTTCCTTCCTAAAAACTGCCAGCATCTTAGAAAAGAAACACGTAAATGCAATTGGTTCTTTACACTGGGCATGGCAATACAGAGCTAGATCCTGTAGAGAAATCAAAACCAACAGCATTACTACATCCATACTTATGTTGACACGTGCGATAGCTCGTTTTTCCCTGCATCCTTTGTCTCCTGTCCCAAGAAGGTTTATTAGCTTCGGCAGAGAGCTGTGGGAGTTTCTGGGACCAGCTCAAGCCTGGAGCCAGCCTAGCTGCGCTCGCATTGCATCGGAGGTATTAAGCTCTGTCAAACCTAAGCTGATCTGTGTAGATCCCATGTGGTTGCCCTTGCACCTACGTAACCTGCTTTATCTACAGGCTGTGTTGTCTGGGAATGAATTATTCATCATTGATTGATATTTTTTTTTTTGCCAAAGTGAAATATCTTAGTTACAGTCTATCCAAAACATTGAATTTCCTTGTCAAGATGCTGCACAATAGATACCCACAAGCGGTTTTAGTCAGTGTCATTTCATCCTTGTTCCTCTCTTATTTTCTTAGAATAATTAAAAGAACAAGACATCAATAAAAACAAAGTATTTTTATGTAGAAATTCCTTTTCTGACAAAGTTGAAGCAGAAAATTTTGGATTGGGGGTGGGGCTAGCATACTTCACAAATCACTTGGGTCAAACAGAATACTCATTTTTGCTGAATGAGGTACACAACCAGGAGTCTCATCCAGCTCCATTTGAAATTTAGCATTTAGAGTGAAAATGCATGTACAACTTCAGCTTTATGCATAGGTGCATGCTCCACCAACAATAAATTGAACAGAACAGGGCACAAAGACACTGTACTAAATTGCATACTGCAGCCTCCAATTTTGTACTTTCAGTTATTTATGGGTAGCTGCAGAGTTGTGGGTGCGCTCATTTTTCACATGCAAATGGTCATTTGCACATCCAGATATGCCTGAAAAATTAAAGACTTGTTTGAGTACTGATGAAATACAACAACTCCATGCACTGAATAAAAAGCATTAAGGCATCACAGCAAAAGAAAGGAGTAAATGCAGAAGCATTACGGGAGACACAAGAAATATTTAAGAGAAGCTGAAAAGAGATGAAAATTTGCAAAAGCAACCCTATGGGTTTGGAAATTTTTCTTCTGTCAGGAATAGCCTCAGAAACAGAGATAAGCAAGAAAGCACAACCCAGCTGAAAACCTGCCCTTGGCTTGTCACATGATCTCTTAAGATGAGGATGAACACATGTGGTTGATTGAATGAACACCCTTAAACACATTACACCCTTATATTAATGAAGCTACTGAAAATAAGACACTTGGAGGCAACATTTCAGTGCACCAGCACACAAGCTGCCAACCCCCAATCCTGCAGGCTGGTTTAAAGAAAGGGCAGCAGCCTCTACTCATTGTCAGTGATGCTACATCGATTTGTACCTGCTGGACTTATGGCCACAGATTTGGCACTCCTGTCTTCTCTCATACCCTGCAGGTTGTCCAGAAGTGGGTGTCAGCTCCATGAAGCAAAGGCACTAGCATCCAAAACACCCCAGGTAGTACTCCCCTTGTGGTTTTGTGAAGTAGTGATGGACCAGCTGAAGTTTGGAGCCTCTTCCATCCCTACCTCCTTCTCCAACTCGTTCACACATGCTCCCTTCAAAATCCAGGCACACATCCACAACCTTAGTTCCTTACACAGACAACATGCCAGCAAACTGACAGAGCCGTGACTATGTGACATCCAAGCCACTAACGGAACAGCGGCTCTGAGCAACACTTGAACAATAGGCAAGAAATGTGGCTTCCATAAATGGGTGAATTTACAGCTTGCTGTTCAAAAAATAAATAAACCATTACCCACAAAGCATCGTTTCTCTTTGAAGTATGTCACCTGTCACTAAAGGTTAAATAACTGTCAACTGCTCATGCGAGGCTGGCGGGGATAGGTTGTAGCTTTGCAACTTCTTATAGCTTTAATGGGGACTATGCAGTTATAACCCTCCTGCTTTAAGGTATACACCATCACCGACTGTCAGCAGTGGTAAATGGATCATCTACTACCTGCCTGTTATCAGCTCATTGTCTGTTATGATTTTATGGAGGAAACTAGTCAAAACAGAGTAGGCAGCAATCAGCATGACATAATAGACCAGCTGCTATGACTGACAGGACAAGATGCAAGAGGACAGGACACGAGCTTCAAGTATCAGAGCCAACTCGTAAAGGAAAAGCAAAGGTCTCCCTCTGCCTCCAAGCCATAGTCATGCCATCCATCTGTGCCTTTGTTCCCCATTCATCAACTAGGGAAGGGACACCCATCACTTTGATGCTGAGGGTGCCCTAGGGAACTAGGGCCAAAGATTCATAGCTCAGACCACCTGGAAAAGGGAGCAGGGGCAGGTGAATGCAAGCACACAAAGAGCATCAGGGAGGCCAAACCCTATGCAGATTCTGTTTACAAGCCACTGAAGAAGATCACATATTTTTTTTTCCTCCTGGCCCATTAAAAAAACCTGCCCCTGAAGTTCCAGATAAAGTCACTTCGTCCCCACCCCCACTTTCCTGCCAGCTCTGGAAGGAAGTGATCAGCTTAAACCTCTGAACCCCATGCAGGAGATGGCAGCAGGGCAGAGAGCTTACTGATGGAACGGGAGTCATCAGAAAACACGCCAGGCATTCAGACAGTGAGCTGAAAAAGTACATGCTCCCAGAAATAAGACACAGCACACGGACTTGGTAGCCTGCCATTTCCCACAGTCTGGTAAGGACAGGGAACTGGGCAGAAATCACTTGCAAAGTCCCTCAGGCATTGGTGAGAAGTGATGGTAACCTCATCAGACAGGCAAAGCTGCTTGCCATCTCCCTTCTATAGGGAGCACACATGGATTTTCGAAGTGAGAAGCATTATTGCAGAAGGAAAGATAATTTATATACTTGATATGGGCAGGGATTTGTGCTTACACAGACACACAAGCCTGGAGGCATGAGCACACATGTATTGTAGAAGATCCCCCACCCTGTAGTTGGCTGACCAGGCTCAGACGACTCTGCGCCCTGCCTCCCCCAAATCCTCCCAGAAAACAGAAGACAGCAGGAAAAGTGAAAGACTCGTCTCTCAGCTGGGTAGTCGTTAGTCCTACAAACATGGCAAAATGGTCTGTTCCTGCTCTTCTACAGTACCTGTGATATTACCCTCCCAGGCTGAGAAACATTCAGAAACGTTTTTCTTCTGCTAAAGCTCCACAGCATTCCAGATTGCGACCTGCAAAGCGGTGTCTCAGCAAGAACTGCCTTCCCTCTCTGTAGGACCAGTGCACACCCCAGAGAACTACTGGCTGTTCTTTGCCTCACCTTGAGAAGAAGTTACTGGAGTTGAGGGTCTGACCTACAGATAACCACAGATTGACAACAAAGCCCCAAGAATATTAAGAAACAAAACTTGTTTTCAAACCTCTTCACTCAGCTGTTTTTCAAATTCAAAGTGTCCATATGGCTAATCAGCATGAAGGGCTTGCTGTGAGAGTAAAAGGATTGCCAGCATCCCAGAAGCAGACAGACATTCAATAACAGGAATACCACTGTGAAATCCATCAACTCCCAAATCCATTTCTGGGCTCCCCGGTTCAAGAGAGACAGGGAACTCCTGGAGAGGGTCCAGCAGAGGCTGTGAAGATGGTGAGGGGACTGGAGCATCTCCCTTGTGAGGAAAGGCTGAGGGAGCTGGGGCTCTTTAGCCTGGAGAAGAGAAGACTGAGAGGGGACCTTATCAAGGCACAGATACCTTGGGGGCAGGTGTGAAGAGGATGGGACCAGGCTCTTCTCAGTGGTGCCCATGACAGGACAAGGGGCAGCGGGCACAAACTGCCACACAGGAGGTTGTCTGAATCCTTTCCTTTGAGGGTGGCAGAGCACTGAAGAGAGGTTGTGAGGTCTCCTGCTCTGGAGAAACTCAAAACCCACCCACACACAAGCCTGTGCAACCTGCTCTAGGAGAACCTGCTTTAGCAGGGGGGTGGACTAGATTATCTCAGAAGGTTCCTTCCAACCCCAAACATTCTGCATTTCCATCTCAAAACTATCTCCCTCTCCAACCCACCGAAACTGGAGATTATGAAAACTGTTTTCCTGATGATACCAGAGGGAGGAAAGGGGACTTTGTCCCAGCTTGCTAAAAGCACAGATCCCATCTGCATGTTGCATTTGAAGTTTCACACTGGTTCTGAACGTCCCTGTCCACTCCCACCCCTATGCCATTCCCCAGTAATCTAGGTCTAATTGATCTGAATGAAAGCTGTCAGGGAAAAAGAGCACAATGCAAGAGGAAGCACAGGTTGTGTAAATGCAACATCACCCTTTCTCATCCAGTAAAACCAACCCTTGCCCTCAGGGTGGGTTCTCAGCTTGCTAAGAGCCCTCCACGAGGCTGGTGGCAAGAACTGCAGACAGACACACACAGGTCTGCCATCCTCCCCATCTCCTATTTCCCCATCTCCTATTTTATCTAGGAAGATTTTATTTAGGAAGATTACTAACTAGGTAATGGCAGTGTAGGTAGTTGCAGTGTGGCACCACAAAAAGGAGCACTGCATCTCTCTGATTAATAGGAAGATTAGCAGTTAATACCTTCCCTTGAGGAGCAATCTATGAAGCTTTTAAGGGACCAGATAGAGGACCTGGCAAGAGTGGGGACTCACAGGCCAATAGTTTGCCTTAAAAACTTTACCAAAGTTTGTAGTGCTCTCAAGTTCAGACAAATTTAGACAGGACCCAAGTCATTTTCCCTTAAAGAGTAATAAATTATCCAAGCCACAGACAGCATCACCCAAGTGCAGAGTTACAAGAATATTCTGTTCTCTCCCACTTTTCATGGGCCAGTGGATGTGGCAGCACAAAAGCATGCATTTCAATGCAACAAGCTCTGTACTCTTAAAGAGATTTGTTCTCTTCCTTCACAAACCCTTCCAGTACCACCCAGCTAGAGAAACATGCATGCAAGTATTTGGCACCTTCCCTCTCACTTGACAGCCAAGAGAAATCCAGAGGCCAGTTTCCCCAGTGCCCTGACAACCCTACAGGGATGGGATAATCATTTCCATTCCCAGCCAGATGACAAGCAAGCTATAAATTGTGTTCAATCCTACCATCCCTTGTTTATCTACCATGACAGTTTTCTCTGGCTCCTGTGTGGCTAGGAGCCTGGAGGGCACGCATGACCTTTTTCAAGCTGTTCTAAGTTGTCATAAACTCTTCTGCCCCCCTTTGTATTTTCCATCGTTTTATTCATGCCCTGCCCTTCTCCCTCTCCCTGTATCACTCCAACATTCCTTTATTGCAGTCCTCCTAGAACTTTATCCTCTCCTGTCTCCATGTCCATGAATTACAGCCTCTCTTACTTTCCTCTCTTTTCCTCTTCTTGTTCCCTTTGATGGTCTCTCTTTTATTTCTCTCCTCTATTTGTTGAGCGGGCCAAGCTTTCACCCAGACACTCCATTAACCCAAGCCTCCTCTGACTTGCTGCAGTGCTGAAAACAGATGAAAACGGGGCTCTCCTCCCTCCCTCCGTTCATTTATCTTTGCTCCCTCAAGCTTTTTATCTCTTCCCCTCTCTCTCCCTCTTCAGGCACATCATTGTACCCGGCCCTCTCTTGATCTGCTGTCATTTTTTGAGCTCCCTGGTTTGCTCAGCTTCCAATCCCCCATCAGCACACTCTGAAAATTAAGGTCAGAGATTAACCCCTTGCAGCTGCCCTAAGTGCTGAGTCAAACCAAACATCAATTACATCCAGAAATTTCCTTTCAGGGCCACCTGGCAGGGTAAACTAAGATATCTTGCATTTCTCACTGGGGCCTGAGTTACTGAACCAGTAGAGACCAGCATTATTTATAGAGACAGATTATGGGGAAGCTACTGAGATGATGGCTCAACACCTCAGAGCCAGCCCCTCCAATACTCCAGGTGGTAGTGTATAAAAAAAAGCAGGGTGAAACAGGAGACTTGACAAATCCCTTAGCCTGGGACTTGGTTTCTAGCAGTCAGGTTTGGCTGATTTTCTGTTTTACATAGGTAAAAAAAGGTAAGTCAGAATCTTTCATCTTCAGAAATATGGGAAGCTGTATTAATGGTAGACATAAAGAACATCAGATTCTTTGGCTTCCTAGTGTCCCAGCTGTTAGTTTTCGCACAACACTTAAGCGACTCACTGGTGAGCACTGAAACTTGCAGGTTTGCATTTAGTTGACTCATTACATAGCAAAACAGAGGAGAAAATGGGTTAATGCAAGACTCAGGAAGAGTGTGGGGCTGCAACGTCTCTGATAACCCTCACTGTATAGCTGGAACAGGACCGTTTTTTCCATTAGTAATGTGCAGATGATAAGACATAAAAAGGCCATCACAGATGCAAGAAAAACAATGACCCGTTCTGCAGGAACGGCATTCAGACTGGAACAAGGCAACTCCACCTTTACCAAAGCAATGCCAGCACCCACCACAAGAACACAGGAGGGTTACGGAGCTTATTGCAGTCACCTGACATAAGGAAAGATGGAGATGCTATGGGCATTCACAAGTCTCGGAGCTGTGGATGAAATGAGCCCTTCCTCCTGCTGCAGAGGTGTAAGTTCTGTCATGCTTTGTATCAGGTGAAGATAGTGGGCTTCACTGATGTAATTTCCAGAAGACAAACAGGGATATGCATTAAAGAACCTCAAACCACGGGTAACAGAACTACCTCAAGGCCCAGCTTTTTAAAAATCTGTTTGGTCCTGGGTAAAAGAACTGACTGAAGCTTTTACCAGGGTTGGGTTTTCTCATGCAAGAATTGTGGCATCCCAAAGCTGCAGAACTCACTTTGCAGCTTCTCTGCAGCATCATTTCAAATAGCTACCTATTTAGTTATTTCCATTAAAACAGAGGATAAATCCTTTTAATCACCCAATTTTGACACTGCCGGTCGAAAACAGCCAATGTGTTCAAACAGTGAATGACGCAAAACAAACAGGAACAGACACACACATGAAATGGTTTCCTAAATTTTCTTTTGTTGAGGTAGTAAAAGGCACAGTGCCAAAAAATAAGATGTATGGAAGGCTAGCTATTGTACCAAATTGAGAAGCAGCTCAGAATTCCTAGCAAAAGAATGGGATCATAACTCAACAGGCATTTCTGATGGCAAAATGTGGAGAAATGACAAAAAGGGAAATCAATGGGATATTGTATCACCTGGCTATAAAGTACTCAAGAAGGATAGACTGGGGCCAGGATTTCTTCCAGCATAACTCCAATGACTTCAGTAGAGTTACAGCAGGAAGGACACTGGTCCTCTAATGCAGAGACCATTAGAGTAGCAATAGACTCAGCTCCCACAGTGTCCAGTGACGTGACATCACTACGGCACAGAGTCTTAGTTTAGCATCTGTCCTGAGAAAAATACCAAGCTGTAAACATATTTTAAAGATATAATACAGGCTTTCTGTTCAGAAAAAGGTGCACATTCCACAATGCAGGAAATCAAAGAGGAAAGCAAGACTAACATAAGAGCTACCTGATCAGCCCCAGAAGACAATTGTTTAGAAATAGTTGTAGCTTAAGTGCTTCTTGAAACTGCCAGTTCTAGGGTACAAGGTGAATTGAAAATTGTTTTTCCATTTATTAGACAAGTTAAAGGTAATTATTGATAAGCTAATGTATACTAGTGACCAGAATATTACACCATTCACATTCTTAAAACAGCAATCAGAACAAAATCTTAAGATTTTTAGATGCACAACGTACTATCGCTTAATCCAGTAAGACACAGTAAACAAACATTTCCACCATGCCTGAATTGCAGTGTAGCATATAACTCTGACTTTTTTTCCTGTATGTGCTGATGATTTGTAAAAATAAGTAGTAAGTTGAAAAAAGTTTCAGAAGTAGTAAGCCTCAACTAGTTTTAACTGTAGAACAAGGCGACCCATCCAAGGTCTCCAATCAAGCTGGGTGCACTCACAGCATAATAGCAGATCAATCCCTCGTTGACAAATGGAAGGTAACACACAGCAGAAAACGCAGTTTGAACTGTCCACGCACTAACAGCTGCAGCCAGTATTAATTGCAACCACTCAGGGAGGAGACCTGGGTGTCGCTGGGGACAGCTCAATGACAGTCTGATCAATATGCACAGGCAGTACAGAAGGGTGAGGGGAAGCACACACAATGAGTGGCTGCTGAATGTCCCCAAGTACCTCCTAGTGCCACCGTACGAAGTAGGGGTATGCTCTCATTTATAACACTACGTTCAGTTCCAGCCAACAATTCCTCCCCCACTACCATCCAGCTAAACCATCAGGGATCAAAACCACGGACAAATACGATTAATGCCTGCATGAGGCCACAGATGCTTCCAAGGACAAAGTTAACTTTCATCCTAGTGGGGCAGATGCCTTTGCTATGGAAGATGACTTAGGGACTCCCTAAGGCCTCATCTTCAAAGGCGAGCTGAATTTTGAGTCATAACATCCCTAAAAAATTACTAAGTTCCTACTCAAAGATGACCAAATAAGGAAGCCAAGTGATTCCAGTTTTCATTAGCAGGACTTCAAACACAAGGAGTCAGCTGACACTGGATCACAGCAGTGGGGTTACACCACCTGCAGTGATCCAAAGAAGGAGGATCCACCCTGGTGCAGTGCTTGCCTCTGCACATCTTCACTCCCGTTTCCAGAACACCTTCACACAAACCAGCCACGTGGGAAACCGCTTCTGCCTGGTTCAGCTAAGCAAAATCCATCCAGTTTCTGAGCCTACCGTCTTCGCCAGAGCAGATCCCAGCGGTATGGCTTGTACAGCACGCGTGACAGAGGCACCAGCCACCCCACCAGCTGCCTGTGCCTGCCCCCAGCCTTCACAGCTTCATAGACCAGAACAGAGCATCTCTAACCTGCCCAAGACTCACCACCCACCCAGCCCTGCTTACCAGCTCATCTCACTAACTGCAAAGGCGGCTAGAGGTGCAGAGGAGGGGTAATGCAGCGTGCAGAGCTCGGCTGCATCCCGCTCACATCTGGGGGTGACAGCGAGCCTGAACACATGAAATAAAGTTCTTCCTGTCTTCAGATGGAGAAAGTTTGCCAGCCGCCTTCTAAAAGTTGTTTGAATTTCCACCATGACAAGTAGGTGAATGTGACTGAGCACTGCAGACTACCTTTGAAGTTCAGTGAATAACAGGCTCAATTATGGTCAAATTTAAATAAAGACAGAATGTTTCCAAGATCTTTTCTTGCCTCTAATAAGACTGGAAAGAAAGGGAAAAAGCCATCCTCCTCAGGACTGAAAGCGATCTTTTGACCTCCCAAGTGTGACACTTGTTTCAGCACTAATACATCTTTTCCTCAGCAATATCCTTGGAAGCAAGTTTGCTGCCATCAAAGAAATAGCTGCAGCTGTAAATAGTGATGAACACTGAATATTCTTTACAATTTCTGGAAATCTCTTATGTCACGCACTCTAATTATCCAATTAGCAAGCAGGAAGAAGAGCACATGGCTTATTGTGTCCAGCCAGATCTTGCATACATCACTCAAACTGAATATCAAACAAATTGTTCACAAATTAGTGAGACCAAAATTATTCACAGAAATTCTTTGAATAATCTCAAATAGCCAATAAATTGAGGAAGGGCAAGAAATTATGAAGATCTGCTTATCAGCAATTCCAAAACATGAGCAGGAAGCTGAGTTTGCCAGCCGCCTTCTAAAAGTTGTTTGAATTTCCACCATGACAAGTAGGTGAATGTGACTGAGCACTGCAGACTACCTTTGAAGTTCAGTGAATAACAGGCTCAATCATGGTCAGATTTAAATAAAGACAGAATGCTTCCAAAGCTGTCGTGATTCTTCACCCCTCCCATTATCTATGAAGTGTTTACAGTAACTCCATGCATGTTATCGCTGTTGACAATGTAGTCAAGTGCACGATATCAAAGAAGAAAATTGCTTGTTTGAGACAGACTGAGATTGCACACGAAGTTGGGTTTACTTTCTCTTCCCCCTCTGACAAATCCACTGACCTCTGAATTTCCTCACCCATTTTTGTAAGCTCTTGAAGTTTCAGGTTTTCCATTTTTTGTCTAAATATTTTCAAGCCATTTTTAAAAATCCAGTATTGTCAAGAGAGGAGATCAAATATGCCTTGAAGCCGTCAAATTTGTGAGGCTCATATTAGATGAGCATCTAACAAAGTTCTGGGAAACTGTTTTAGCTTCCTGCACTCTTTTCACCAGTTAGTCAGGAATCTCTTAGCAGTATTTACCCCCGAAACACACACACTTCTTATTCACTTCTCAAAAGAAAAGTTCTTTCTGCAGGAATTACTTTTACTGGAAGAAGGAGATCCAAGGGAAAGCGCTAATAAAAAGCTGTTTTCTCTTATTCTTTTTTTCTCTGGGATACGAGACAGACAAACAGAAGTTCATGACAAAGCCCTCTGATGACTAATTCCTTTTGTTGCAATAAATGCTGACAGCTTTCCACCCCCACACAGACACACACTTGATTTCATTAGATACTGCTCAGATGCGTACTCTAACTGAATGGTTCAGAAGAGACATACGCCCTGGTTGACAGGCTACATAGGATAAGGTGGAGTATTTCACCGGTCACACAAAGATGCCTTCCTGTAGTAGGAACAGAGTATATGATGCCATGACTGTTCTCAATACAAATTACCACTAATTGCTTCGTCAGCTCCTACCAACCATTAAAAAGAAATGCATGGATACCACTTGCCACTGCCCCTTTTCTCTGCATGCACGGACTCACACCCACTAGACTAGGACAGTGCTTTCCCCCTTTACCCACCAAGCTCCTCACACCGATGTACAAGCCTATCTTGCACACCAAAACGCACACCTTGCAAATCGTAGCCTAACACTTACTCTATCCGAGTGATTAAAACACAGCCCCCTACCTTAAACAGGTATGCGATTTTTATAGATGACCAGGTCATTTGTGATTTTTGTCTCCTCTCCCTACCCTCTTATGCAGATCTTTCAAAGCCTGTCTTGAAACAACTAAAAGGGATCTCATCTTTAAAGAATGAGGGCTCATCACCTTCTGATAATTAAACTTCTTTAAGGGGTCTCAAGGTAGGCAAGCAGCCTCATGGAATGGCCCATAATCACCAGCCACCGCTAAAAACCTTGCCTGTATTATACGAAACATGAAATAGCTCGGAATACAAGGAATGCAACTAGGAATTCAACCCATAAAGCCTTCTTTGTGCGACTGAGAAGCCTCAGAAGTGCTTTGAAAGGCTTGAAGGAAAAGAAATGATTTTAACAAAAGAACAAAAAAAGCAAACTTGAAAGAGAACAGAAGTTCTGAAGTGTGTGGGGGTGGGAGAAGTCTTCAGTGTTAGGAACACCAAAGAGATCTCTAACTCAAAGCTACCAGAATAGCTGAAACAAGTCTTGGTGGCTGTGGCTTGATATCCTTACTTCGGCAGCAACTGTAGTTTGTTGCCCAGGGGACTGCACTGTGGATCTAACTGGACTGTGGTTTAATTTGCAGAAGACCCAGAGGATGGTCGCTCCCTGTATCCCAACCAGAGCGGTTCAGCTTCCAGGAGGCTATGGAGCCGTGCTCTCGTGCCGTAGCTCGCTGGCGAGAAAACCACAGCCTCCCTCTTCTGATTGCCACCGAGCAGAGGCAAAGGGACAGAGACAAGAGCTGCACGTTTTGCCACGTGTTTGCCACGCACGGGCTGCCCTCCTCCAGAGGAGCAGCTCCCAGACCACCCCCAAAGGGCTGAGATGCAAAAGGGGCCGGCAGCCCCTGCCCTGCGACAGCACTACGGCTTGAAATTACAATCTCCCACTCCCCTGGGGTAGTTTATGAGCCATTTTGGTTAGTGAACATTGGCTCCTAAAATTAATGAGCGTGTCTGTTTTCAACATACGGTCAATTGCTGATTGTTCTGATCTGGTGAGCTAAGCTGATGAATACATACCACCCACAGATAAAGAAAGAGCCGGGCTTTCCTGCCGTGTGTTCAGAAAAGGGAAGAGGGAAAAAACAACAGCAAGAACTAAGCCGAATGCCAACGGTACATTAGGGTGACTCTTCACCCAAACCTGCACTTACTAGGGACCTGAACGATGAAAAAGGTGTCTACTGCTGCAGCTGAGGTATTATTGAATGCTTAGATGTGGCCATTTTCTTTTTTTTTTTTTTTTTTGGTAGCCAGCAACAGACCTACAGTCCTGGCCTGACCTCAATGCCAAATCACAGCTGTACGAAGGGGTCTCCTCCTCACTCTGCTCACTCATGGGAATAGGTAACATCACATTCTCACACACTGATCAACTCTTCCTCTCTTACAGTAATACCCAGCCACAGCTTATGCCTCCACTTCATGCCAAGGTGGACTCAGCTCCCCAGTTCCCCATCGAAGTGGCTCGGCACAGCTGAGGCACACCTGCCCATGGCCATTTCACACAGTGGCCACATGCGCTACCTGAACAATCATGGGGGCAGGTGCAGCTAGTCAACCCAAAACATCAAGTAATAAAATTTCTGATTAAGGATAAAATAAAAGAAAAAGGCCCAACACCCCTTGCCAGTCATAAAACATGCTGCCCACCAGTAAATTAAATTTTTTTATGCCACTGCATACGTTGCATGTGCCTGCTGTCTACAGCCATGTGTTCACCTCATGAAAAATACATGAAGATCTAAGTGGCATGAACAGTGTTTATGAGCCCATCACCTGGACAGATACTCCCTTTATGGTTCTAATGAAATAACACAGAGAAAGACAGACACAGAGACCATAACCTTATCAAAAGAAAAAACCCTAATCTGTATTCCTGACCCCCCTTGACCTGAATTTTTGATGTCCCAATATGAAAAGAAAAGACACTCTCCCAGAAGCGACATAAAGAGCCCCCTTCATTTAACAACAAAGCATCTGCCAACCTTGTTATACATCTGTCATGTATACATCAGGCTGGGCTCACAGGAGCAAGGAGGTGAACTGGAACAAGGAGCAGGAGGTGGCTGGTAAAAGAGGGAAAGGAAAAGCTGATAGCATGCGAGGGTGGTGGAGCAGAGGACAAACAGGAGAGGTGGAAAAGCAGAGAGCAAGAGGGAAAGTTAAAGGGAGGTAAGGGAGAGAGTGTTTGATCGATTGCCGAGTCTGTATTAACTCAGTCACAGGGCTCTGATGATCTTTAAATGGACTGAGCTCCGCTCTCATGGTTTATGATACCAGCAGAACCATTTGATTGAATTACGGTTCTTCAATTGATCATTCCATATCAGTAATCTGACTTCTCTACTCACCAGCCAACTCCCCTTACAAAGGCAAGCTTTGATGGCAAGGAATGCTTTCCTGA
Source organism: Falco naumanni (assembly GCF_017639655.2). NCBI lineage: Eukaryota > Metazoa > Chordata > Aves > Falconiformes > Falconidae > Falco > Falco naumanni. The sequence continues at coordinate 5,006,779 of NC_054058.1, read as the reverse complement.
CATTTTTTAGCTGGAGCAAATCAGTATAAGAGTTGAATTGCTTTCATTGACATTTCACGGGGAGAGCAACACGGCAGGTACCACTGCCAGTCCTTGATAGCAACGAAAGGGCAGCTAAGGAGAGACAAACACACTTGCGTATACAACGTGCAACCCTTTGAACTAGGCAGACATGAAGGCTACTCCCAGACAAAATGTGCTTGCATCCCCACGCCACACGTCTGTTCTTTTCAAGCTGTCCTGCTCACATCCACCTTTACCGAGCAAGCATTGGTGCTGCCAGGAGCCGCTGCCTTTTTGCATTTTACTGAGGGGCAAGGACACACCAGCCTTGCTGTTCAGTAAGGGCAGGGTGCATTCGTGCGGAGCAGAGGGAGCAGTCACGGGCAGGACCCAGCTGTATCAGGTGCTGCACAAAGACAAAAAGGAAGAGTTTCTGCTTGAAGCATCTCATATCCATATGCAAAAGCAGAGCTAAAAGGTGGACAGAGATGGTAAACTTCACAGAAACAAAAAGAACATTTTGAGCAGTTTGAGACACACTGGACTGGATGAAACGCCAGTCTAAAAAAATTAATTGAACCTTACACTCAAACAGGAACCAAACCTGAACTGTTACTTGGATGACTTTTAAGCTCAAAGCTTAATATTTAATTTTCTTGTGTTTCTGCCTAGCATACTTGTTGCCTCGCTTCTGAGCATTCAGGTTTGGGGCTTTGCTTTTGAAAGCACCACAACAGGAGGGTATTCCAGAAGAGATTTGAAGGGGAAAACCCAGTGTCAACTCTGCCAACTTGTATAGGGAACTTGAACTTCTTTCTAGAGGATCAAAGCACAAAGGAAAACATTAAGCAGTCATATATCAACACTGCAAATGCAGAATGAAACAAGATAAAGGCTGCTTTACCTGCAGCAAGGACTTCAATCTGTCTGAAGCCAGCAGCTCTGAACTGACAGAGGGGGGACTGTGAGGAAGATGAGCAGTGTACTAGACAACAGCAACTCTTCACCTGACACACTGACCCTGGGTGGTTACCAGCCAGCAGAAGCTGGAACAATCTCATCATTGTTCTGAGTTCATCTAAGCCAAGCTAACCCTAGGCCGTTTTCAACTACTTTTGGCCCATTACCTTCCCATCCTTCCAAGTCTAATAAACATAATTTTTTATCAGGCTGGAACATTGACCTTGCTGTATCTGTCACCATTCCTAATAGCCGACAAGTGGGCAGACAGAAAGATGACTTTCAAAAAAACCCTGAAGCTTATAATGACAATTCTCAAAACCAGGGTCAAATCTTGAGCAATGAGGAGTATCAGAGGGCAGTTCAGGCACAGGGCACTTTAGACTCAGATCTGTAGCAAAGCAACTGTACCCTGAGGCAAATACATCATTTCACTAGAAGTCTGCAGCACCTTGAGAAAGAGACACACACCCACAGCTAATATATTTCTAACTTCAGTAACTATCTCCTTTCTGGAACTGCCAAGACAAGTGATGCATCGATTTTCCTACAGCTCACCCTGCATGATTGGTATCAAGGCTGTGTAGGCGTCTGGCGAAGTGTTCAAAAATTCCTCTGAAAAGGTAAAGACAAAGAAATCCACAACTGTAATCAAATTCGAGATGCTGAGACCAGTATGAAAACTCCTCCATAAGGCAGGCTCATTCTATGCAGCCAGAATTGAAACCAAGCCATTACTGAACTCTCATCTGAAGACCTTTGCAGAAAGGACCTGCAATATTATCTGCATGTATTTCGAAAGTAACATTTGCAGAGGCAGCAGCAATAGCAGGACAAGCAAAATTTGCATTTCAGAACTAGACAGAGAACCAGGCTGCAGCGACATGATGAAAAGGGAAAAGAAATATATAGCAGGCCATTGAGATCTGTGCTGCAGCATGGGACAGGCGTCACTTGGGGGGCTCGTTGATGACTGACACTTTCCATCAAGGCTTTAGGCTGCAGCTGTATCCTATTTGGCTGATCAATGGCTATCAGCTTCTACCTTTTACAGCACATCTGTATTTTGCTCACTGGATTTGAAATGATACACAGGCATAGCTCTGAAGATACAGACAAGAGGCACAAGTGTCCCATCATGGGCTCACATTAGGCTCCTGCTCCAACAACCGCCCCTTTCCCCTGCCTTCTCTTCCCCAGGGAAACCTGCCTCTCATTTACAGAGTGAGCTGCCCAAGGGGAAAAATACAAATTTAGAAACTGCCACCCGCATGTATTAACTAATTCACCTCCCAGAGGTAGAACTGCTCCTTATAGGACATTTGGCAAATGCCATTGTCACTGGAGAAAATCCAGACCCAGGGGGAACCGCTTACAACCACAGGAGAAATCTGCATGATTAGAACCCAGGTCCTGTGTCTCATAAATCTGAGCTGTTTCTTCTAATTCACTGGCACAGCCTCCCCTCCAATGTTAAGATATAGCAGTTTTATAGGGAGTGCAGATGCTGATTTTTTTTTGCATATAAAGTTTATCATGCAATTACTCATGCATGGAATAAAGTACCAAGTAACATTTGAGTAATCAGACTGAATGCACAAATATCCTATAGTTACACAGTTGTTACAGCATATAATTTCTTCGTTTTCTGCTTTTGCAGCTACCATCAATAGTGACTTCAATCCCCTCCTAAACATTAAATGATCTCTACAGAAATTATCTCAGGTGGGGGAGGAAGAGGGAAACATTGTTCATCCCACTAGAGAGGAGAAGAGCAGGCAGAGATTAAGGTGATGAGCAACCTTTATTTCTTTAGACCCCCTTTGGATGTGAATTCCCACAACCCATGGTCCCAAAGATACAGACCCCAACCTCTGGCATTCCCATCACATGGCCCCAGCTCCTTGGAATTGTGGAAGGTTAGCCCAGTTTAACAACAGGTCCTATAGCCAGCATCTACCCCTCTCCGTGCCGCAATAAGCCTTTGCAAAAGCCCCATTTCCAAGCCGTGTTCCTCTGGCACAGGTCACATTTCAGGAATGCATGAGTCTTGCCACTGTAGGGCAAGGCTCTTCCCTTTGGTGAGGTCTGGCACCATCTTCAATTCCCGCATAGAGCAGCTCCGAGTGTTACAGCATACCCCAAATTATGCCCCCCTCACACAGAATACAGCTACTCTCAACCTAAGAGCAAACATATAGTAAAGAAGATTTCCCTATCAAATCCCACTATTTTAGTATCTGTTTCCCTTTCCAATCCCGATGAAAACTCAGAATTTGGGCTTGTATGAAAGGGAACATTTTAAAAACCTTGAATCTGCGTGAAAAGTTATTTTACGCTTTTGAAAATAAAGGTTAAATGTTTACACCTTCTTCATCAAGCACTTTGTTGCAATTTGTTGAACCAGTTGCCCCTTCCTACCACCAAAACAGCCACGCTCCACAAAGGAAAATGTGTTTTCCTCAAGGGGGCTTTAATAAGTTTTTCTCAGTTTTTCATTGCCCTCTATATAGCAGATTAACTAGCTCCAGCTTGTGTCTCCTGACATAACATGGTTCTTTGACCAGCCATACACCATCAGTTCAATCAGAAGAGACCACAGCATGTCTTGGGAAACACAAGCCCCAGGAATCCTGCCTGCTTTGTAGGGCTGGGAGCAACAGGAACACATTTTCCATGGAAACTTTCTGGTCAGCTCAATCAGTAATTCCAAAGGAAGATAAATACAAACATTTGTCACATATTGAGGAAAAATCCCCTGTGTGTGAGGGGAATACTGGCAACAGCTCCTTGACAAGTAAATGTGAATTTAACAGAGCAAGACAACAACTTGAATTCCAAGGACATGACCATGGAGGTGGTGGTCACACTGAAGTGAACAAAGATGCTCTGAATACTTTAATGTTTGAGGGACCTGGCTCATTTCTGATAGGGCATGAACCTGCAATAATCCGATGGTTCAGAGATCATTCATCCTGCAGTTCCCTTCTAGGATACCAGCCTCACGCACCTATTCTGAATCAAATTTTTGCCTGGTAAAGACCCTGTTAGCCCATCATGCTTTCCCTGGCATTCAAAAAACCAATTAAGGGGCAGGTGAGTGAGTATGGGGAATAAGGATGCAAGGATATAGGGTAGACTAGGACTGCAACAGCTGCAGGCACTTTGGACATCTTCAGGCTTCCAATACTGAGACCTACACAGATCACAGGGTACCACGAAGCAGGGACAAGGTGGCTTCACAGCAATCAACATCAGAAACCCCTGCTTGTAAGCTCTGTCAGACATGGGCAGACCTAGTATCTCTATGAGCACTAGCAAGAGGCCCTGGAAAAGCTATTGGCATCTGGCACTTACCACCAGAAGCACTTTCTTTGAAACATAAGCAGCAATACTGGCAAATTCCCAGTGGGACCTAGATATGCTGTCCCCAATACTGAAAACACACTCTGATAAATTGGCTACAAACACTAAGATTTGCTGGTTCCGTGGAAAACACAGAAATATGAGCCGCCTGCAAAATTTAAATAGGGCATGTGAATAGATCCTCACAGTGCAGGCACAGGAGACACACAAATGACTTGCAGCCCTAGCAGGCAGGAATGCAGCCACTGCTCTCCTCTTCCCACTGTCCAGCAGGAGCACGGAATTAAGCATGCATATTAAGACACCACAGTTCTGCAAAGCTAGCAGTAAAGGAGAGGGCAGCACACCTGAAGCTCTCTTCACTCATCATCATCCGTGCAGTGGCCAGGGAGCAGCTGATTGCAATCACCATCTCCTGCTGAGCTAGATGGATGCTACACAAGGCAGTTTCCAGCTGGACTGGGGTAAGATACAGTAACTTTGGCCACAAAAAACGAAGCCTCAGAAGAAGAGATGAATTCTGGGATAGCAGAAGGAGGAAAGGACCACATATCTGTGTCCAAATAAAAATTCAGACTACATCCCAGGGTGCTATGTTCATGCGCAGACAGGCCTAAGCAGATGTTCCCTCTGTGCAGCTCTTGTACGAATAAGGCACACTAGTCAAGGGCTTATACTCAGGCTTTCCCATAATGTTGTTATTATTTTGAGAATTTAACCCCCCCCCCCCTTCATCTCCCATTCAATCCGTACCAGAAAAGAAATGGAGTAAGTCACCATCAATTTAATGTGGTTAGCTCTTACTGGAAACATCCCATTTCTGTAATGCCTGGACACCTATCTGCTTAAGTGACTCGGGGATCAGACCTCCAGTCACATTCAGCTGGGGGCTGGGGGGGAATTGCATCACTATTCCAAATTCAGACGAGGTCATGATCAACCATGACTTTTTCAGAAGGTCTCTGTACACCTTCTTACTGCTCCCTTGCTGCTACAGGACCAAAAATTCCAGTAAGCAAACAGTAGCCATCTCCTCCTATAAGAGTGGCTTTTAGGAATAAGGATATTTCAGAAAAGGTAGGTATAGGTGGAAAAGAAATATACATTCTTCTAGCTTACTCTGTATAATTTCCATACAGGGTTTCATATGCAGAAATGGCTCTAAAGTTCCTTAAGAAACCCAATTACTGCTTAGGATCTCCAAAGTCCGGTGAGCACACTACATTTCTTTTGTTCATTAAAGAACTTGAAGTTTCAGAGAGTGCAAAAAGCTGTCCAGAGGTTTTGACTTCCCAAGCTACCAACCAGCCTGGCAAAATAAATCGCTGCCTTTCACATGGCTCCATCTTTATTTGAATGGTCCCCGGGAGACAGTGGGCAAAGGCCTGAGGTTAGATACTTGCATCCAAATAAAAATTTAGACTACATCCCACAGAGGTATACATCGTCTCCTTCCTGTTTGTTCTCCTCGTGCCGCCCTAAGAAGTTGGATCAAGTTCGATCGAAGCATCCCCATGGGGGTCACCTCATTCAAGAGCAACTCCTTTCCTTGACCAGGTCTCCAGCAGCTTTACACAAGGTTGCAAGTTCTTGTCCATCAGACAATGCTTACAAAGAGCACAGGGGCAGTACTGTCCCTCCAATTTTAGTAACAGCTGCAGAAATATCACAGAACGGCTCCAGAAGGATGGAAAAGGAAAAAAAGCTTGTCCCTCTAAACCACTTCTCCTTTAGACATACCTGACCACATTAAGAACAAGCAGCTCAAAGACATGTAATTCAACATTAAAGGGGGGGGGGGGAAGACACCAACAAAACCCTAAGGGAGTGCTCTGAGCAGCAGAACTAATGAAGCCTCATTTTCTGCAGATTTGCATCTCATGATTGATTGACTTCGGTGCATAAGGAAGAGAAAGCACCAGCTGAAACTCCGCCTGCCCTTGGGGCATTTATAACAATTCACTCCTGTGGATTTTTGCATCTATTAAGGTTTGAGTTCATGCTGCAGAGTATCCTGCACCAGGGAATTCAGAAGATCCTACGGGATGTGCCTTCACTCAGCTTAGCCTTCACTGCAAAAGGAGGCCATGCAAGTACAGTGGCAGAGACCGAAAGGTGCCATTAATTTGCTGACATGTGGTACCTAGAGAGGGCCTGAGTACACAGACAACTACATCTTGCCTGGGTTGGACTGAATTGGAGCCCAGAGGAAATTATAATTCTGTTTTGTCACAAGGCATGGACATAGAAACATTTATAATTGAATAGGTTTGTCAGGTGCCCATAGGCACTATTTACATGGAAACTTTTTCCTGAGCATTTGATGTTGAAATAGCACTTTACACCCAAGGCAGAGCACTGACAACCCCCACGTTTTCTTAGCCATGAATTCAGAGCATCCTGCACAGTAGGAGAAGCATCAAGTCCTGAAGTCTCTTAAGTAGTATGGC